>NC_143261.1:0-5130000 GCF_984573655.1 Nuphar pumila
CCCTAAACCCTAAACCCTAAACCCTAAACCCTAAACCCTAAACCCTAAACCCTAAACCCTAAACCCTAAACCCTAAACCCTAAACCCTAAACCCTAAACCCTAAACCCTAAACCCTAAACCCTAAACCCTAAACCCTAAACCCTAAACCCTAAACCCTAAACCCTAAACCCTAAACCCTAAACCCTAAACCCTAAACCCTAAACCCTAAACCCTAAACCCTAAACCCTAAACCCTAAACCCTAAACCCTAAACCCTAAACCCTAAACCCTAAACCCTAAACCCTAAACCCTAAACCCTAAACCCTAAACCCTAAACCCTAAACCCTAAACCCTAAACCCTAAACCCTAAACCCTAAACCCTAAACCCTAAACCCTAAACCCTAAACCCTAAACCCTAAACCCTAAACCCTAAACCCTAAACCCTAAACCCTAAACCCTAAACCCTAAACCCTAAACCCTAAACCCTAAACCCTAAACCCTAAACCCTAAACCCTAAACCCTAAACCCTAAACCCTAAACCCTAAACCCTAAACCCTAAACCCTAAACCCTAAACCCTAAACCCTAAACCCTAAACCCTAAACCCTAAACCCTAAACCCTAAACCCTAAACCCTAAACCCTAAACCCTAAACCCTAAACCCTAAACCCTAAACCCTAAACCCTAAACCCTAAACCCTAAACCCTAAACCCTAAACCCTAAACCCTAAACCCTAAACCCTAAACCCTAAACCCTAAACCCTAAACCCTAAACCCTAAACCCTAAACCCTAAACCCTAAACCCTAAACCCTAAACCCTAAACCCTAAACCCTAAACCCTAAACCCTAAACCCTAAACCCTAAACCCTAAACCCTAAACCCTAAACCCTAAACCCTAAACCCTAAACCCTGAACCCTGAACCCTAAACCCTGAACCCTAAACCCTAAACCCTGAACCCTAAACCCTGAACCCTAAACCCTGAACCCTGAACCCTGAACCCTAAACCCTGAACCCTAAACCCTAAACCCTGAACCCTGAACCCTAAACCCTAAACCCTAAACCCTAAACCCTAAACCCTGAACCCTAAACCCTGAACCCTGAACCCTAAACCCTAAACCCTAAACCCTAAACCCTGAACCCTAAACCCTAAACCCTAAACCCTAAACCCTAAACCCTAAACCCTGAACCCTAAACCCTAAACCCTGAACCCTAAACCCTGAACCCTAAACCCTGAACCCTAAACCCTAAACCCTAAACCCTAAACCCTGAACCCTAAACCCTAAACCCTAAACCCTAAACCCTAAACCCTGAACCCTAAACCCTAAACCCTAAACCCTAAACCCTAAACCCTAAACCCTGAACCCTAAACCCTAAACCCTAAACCCTAAACCCTAAACCCTAAACCCTAAACCCTAAACCCTAAACCCTAAACCCTAAACCCTAAACCCTAAACCCTAAACCCTAAACCCTAAACCCTAAACCCTAAACCCTAAACCCTAAACCCTAAACCCTAAACCCTAAACCCTAAACCCTAAACCCTAAACCCTAAACCCTAAACCCTAAACCCTAAACCCTAAACCCTAAACCCTAAACCCTAAACCCTAAACCCTAAACCCTAAACCCTAAACCCTAAACCCTAAACCCTAAACCCTAAACCCTAAACCCTAAACCCTAAACCCTAAACCCTAAACCCTAAACCCTAAACCCTAAACCCTAAACCCTAAACCCTAAACCCTAAACCCTAAACCCTAAACCCTAAACCCTAAACCCTAAACCCTAAACCCTAAACCCTAAACCCTAAACCCTAAACCCTAAACCCTAAACCCTAAACCCTAAACCCTAAACCCTAAACCCTAAACCCTAAACCCTAAACCCTAAACCCTAAACCCTAAACCCTAAACCCTAAACCCTAAACCCTAAACCCTAAACCCTAAACCCTAAACCCTAAACCCTAAACCCTAAACCCTAAACCCTAAACCCTAAACCCTAAACCCTAAACCCTAAACCCTAAACCCTAAACCCTAAACCCTAAACCCTAAACCCTAAACCCTAAACCCTAAACCCTAAACCCTAAACCCTAAACCCTAAACCCTAAACCCTAAACCCTAAACCCTAAACCCTAAACCCTAAACCCTAAACCCTAAACCCTAAACCCTAAACCCTAAACCCTAAACCCTAAACCCTAAACCCTAAACCCTAAACCCTAAACCCTAAACCCTAAACCCTAAACCCTAAACCCTAAACCCTAAACCCTAAACCCTAAACCCTAAACCCTAAACCCTAAACCCTAAACCCTAAACCCTAAACCCTAAACCCTAAACCCTAAACCCTAAACCCTAAACCCTAAACCCTAAACCCTAAACCCTAAACCCTAAACCCTAAACCCTAAACCCTAAACCCTAAACCCTAAACCCTAAACCCTAAACCCTAAACCCTAAACCCTAAACCCTAAACCCTAAACCCTAAACCCTAAACCCTAAACCCTAAACCCTAAACCCTAAACCCTAAACCCTAAACCCTAAACCCTAAACCCTAAACCCTAAACCCTAAACCCTAAACCCTAAACCCTAAACCCTAAACCCTAAACCCTAAACCCTAAACCCTAAACCCTAAACCCTAAACCCTAAACCCTAAACCCTAAACCCTAAACCCTAAACCCTAAACCCTAAACCCTAAACCCTAAACCCTAAACCCTAAACCCTAAACCCTAAACCCTAAACCCTAAACCCTAAACCCTAAACCCTAAACCCTAAACCCTAAACCCTAAACCCTAAACCCTAAACCCTAAACCCTAAACCCTAAACCCTAAACCCTAAACCCTAAACCCTAAACCCTAAACCCTAAACCCTAAACCCTAAACCCTAAACCCTAAACCCTAAACCCTAAACCCTAAACCCTAAACCCTAAACCCTAAACCCTAAACCCTAAACCCTAAACCCTAAACCCTAAACCCTAAACCCTAAACCCTAAACCCTAAACCCTAAACCCTAAACCCTAAACCCTAAACCCTAAACCCTAAACCCTAAACCCTAAACCCTAAACCCTAAACCCTAAACCCTAAACCCTAAACCCTAAACCCTAAACCCTAAACCCTAAACCCTAAACCCTAAACCCTAAACCCTAAACCCTAAACCCTAAACCCTAAACCCTAAACCCTAAACCCTAAACCCTAAACCCTAAACCCTAAACCCTAAACCCTAAACCCTAAACCCTAAACCCTAAACCCTAAACCCTAAACCCTAAACCCTAAACCCTAAACCCTAAACCCTAAACCCTAAACCCTAAACCCTAAACCCTAAACCCTAAACCCTAAACCCTAAACCCTAAACCCTAAACCCTAAACCCTAAACCCTAAACCCTAAACCCTAAACCCTAAACCCTAAACCCTAAACCCTAAACCCTAAACCCTAAACCCTAAACCCTAAACCCTAAACCCTAAACCCTAAACCCTAAACCCTAAACCCTAAACCCTAAACCCTAAACCCTAAACCCTAAACCCTAAACCCTAAACCCTAAACCCTAAACCCTAAACCCTAAACCCTAAACCCTAAACCCTAAACCCTAAACCCTAAACCCTAAACCCTAAACCCTAAACCCTAAACCCTAAACCCTAAACCCTAAACCCTAAACCCTAAACCCTAAACCCTAAACCCTAAACCCTAAACCCTAAACCCTAAACCCTAAACCCTAAACCCTAAACCCTAAACCCTAAACCCTAAACCCTAAACCCTAAACCCTAAACCCTAAACCCTAAACCCTAAACCCTAAACCCTAAACCCTAAACCCTAAACCCTAAACCCTAAACCCTAAACCCTAAACCCTAAACCCTAAACCCTAAACCCTAAACCCTAAACCCTAAACCCTAAACCCTAAACCCTAAACCCTAAACCCTAAACCCTAAACCCTAAACCCTAAACCCTAAACCCTAAACCCTAAACCCTAAACCCTAAACCCTAAACCCTAAACCCTAAACCCTAAACCCTAAACCCTAAACCCTAAACCCTAAACCCTAAACCCTAAACCCTAAACCCTAAACCCTAAACCCTAAACCCTAAACCCTAAACCCTAAACCCTAAACCCTAAACCCTAAACCCTAAACCCTAAACCCTAAACCCTAAACCCTAAACCCTAAACCCTAAACCCTAAACCCTAAACCCTAAACCCTAAACCCTAAACCCTAAACCCTAAACCCTAAACCCTAAACCCTAAACCCTAAACCCTAAACCCTAAACCCTAAACCCTAAACCCTAAACCCTAAACCCTAAACCCTAAACCCTAAACCCTAAACCCTAAACCCTAAACCCTAAACCCTAAACCCTAAACCCTAAACCCTAAACCCTAAACCCTAAACCCTAAACCCTAAACCCTAAACCCTAAACCCTAAACCCTAAACCCTAAACCCTAAACCCTAAACCCTAAACCCTAAACCCTAAACCCTAAACCCTAAACCCTAAACCCTAAACCCTAAACCCTAAACCCTAAACCCTAAACCCTAAACCCTAAACCCTAAACCCTAAACCCTAAACCCTAAACCCTAAACCCTAAACCCTAAACCCTAAACCCTAAACCCTAAACCCTAAACCCTAAACCCTAAACCCTAAACCCTAAACACCCTAAACCCTAAACCCTAAACCCTAAACCCTAAACCCTAAACCCTAAACCCTAAACCCTAAACCCTAAACCCTAAACCCTAAACCCTAAACCCTAAACCCTAAACCCTAAACCCTAAACCCTAAACCCTAAACCCTAAACCCTAAACCCTAAACCCTAAACCCTAAACCCTAAACCCTAAACCCTAAACCCTAAACCCTAAACCCTAAACCCTAAACCCTAAACCCTAAACCCTAAACCCTAAACCCTAAACCCTAAACCCTAAACCCTAAACCCTAAACCCTAAACCCTAAACCCTAAACCCTAAACCCTAAACCCTAAACCCTAAACCCTAAACCCTAAACCCTAAACCCTAAACCCTAAACCCTAAACCCTAAACCCTAAACCCTAAACCCTAAACCCTAAACCCTAAACCCTAAACCCTAAACCCTAAACCCTAAACCCTAAACCCTAAACCCTAAACCCTAAACCCTAAACCCTAAACCCTAAACCCTAAACCCTAAACCCTAAACCCTAAACCCTAAACCCTAAACCCTAAACCCTAAACCCTAAACCCTAAACCCTAAACCCTAAACCCTAAACCCTAAACCCTAAACCCTAAACCCTAAACCCTAAACCCTAAACCCTAAACCCTAAACCCTAAACCCTAAACCCTAAACCCTAAACCCTAAACCCTAAACCCTAAACCCTAAACCCTAAACCCTAAACCCTAAACCCTAAACCCTAAACCCTAAACCCTAAACCCTAAACCCTAAACCCTAAACCCTAAACCCTAAACCCTAAACCCTAAACCCTAAACCCTAAACCCTAAACCCTAAACCCTAAACCCTAAACCCTAAACCCTAAACCCTAAACCCTAAACCCTAAACCCTAAACCCTAAACCCTAAACCCTAAACCCTAAACCCTAAACCCTAAACCCTAAACCCTAAACCCTAAACCCTAAACCCTAAACCCTAAACCCTAAACCCTAAACCCTAAACCCTAAACCCTAAACCCTAAACCCTAAACCCTAAACCCTAAACCCTAAACCCTAAACCCTAAACCCTAAACCCTAAACCCTAAACCCTAAACCCTAAACCCTAAACCCTAAACCCTAAACCCTAAACCCTAAACCCTAAACCCTAAACCCTAAACCCTAAACCCTAAACCCTAAACCCTAAACCCTAAACCCTAAACCCTAAACCCTAAACCCTAAACCCTAAACCCTAAACCCTAAACCCTAAACCCTAAACCCTAAACCCTAAACCCTAAACCCTAAACCCTAAACCCTAAACCCTAAACCCTAAACCCTAAACCCTAAACCCTAAACCCTAAACCCTAAACCCTAAACCCTAAACCCTAAACCCTAAACCCTAAACCCTAAACCCTAAACCCTAAACCCTAAACCCTAAACCCTAAACCCTAAACCCTAAACCCTAAACCCTAAACCCTAAACCCTAAACCCTAAACCCTAAACCCTAAACCCTAAACCCTAAACCCTAAACCCTAAACCCTAAACCCTAAACCCTAAACCCTAAACCCTAAACCCTAAACCCTAAACCCTAAACCCTAAACCCTAAACCCTAAACCCTAAACCCTAAACCCTAAACCCTAAACCCTAAACCCTAAACCCTAAACCCTAAACCCTAAACCCTAAACCCTAAACCCTAAACCCTAAACCCTAAACCCTAAACCCTAAACCCTAAACCCTAAACCCTAAACCCTAAACCCTAAACCCTAAACCCTAAACCCTAAACCCTAAACCCTAAACCCTAAACCCTAAACCCTAAACCCTAAACCCTAAACCCTAAACCCTAAACCCTAAACCCTAAACCCTAAACCCTAAACCCTAAACCCTAAACCCTAAACCCTAAACCCTAAACCCTAAACCCTAAACCCTAAACCCTAAACCCTAAACCCTAAACCCTAAACCCTAAACCCTAAACCCTAAACCCTAAACCCTAAACCCTAAACCCTAAACCCTAAACCCTAAACCCTAAACCCTAAACCCTAAACCCTAAACCCTAAACCCTAAACCCTAAACCCTAAACCCTAAACCCTAAACCCTAAACCCTAAACCCTAAACCCTAAACCCTAAACCCTAAACCCTAAACCCTAAACCCTAAACCCTAAACCCTAAACCCTAAACCCTAAACCCTAAACCCTAAACCCTAAACCCTAAACCCTAAACCCTAAACCCTAAACCCTAAACCCTAAACCCTAAACCCTAAACCCTAAACCCTAAACCCTAAACCCTAAACCCTAAACCCTAAACCCTAAACCCTAAACCCTAAACCCTAAACCCTAAACCCTAAACCCTAAACCCTAAACCCTAAACCCTAAACCCTAAACCCTAAACCCTAAACCCTAAACCCTAAACCCTAAACCCTAAACCCTAAACCCTAAACCCTAAACCCTAAACCCTAAACCCTAAACCCTAAACCCTAAACCCTAAACCCTAAACCCTAAACCCTAAACCCTAAACCCTAAACCCTAAACCCTAAACCCTAAACCCTAAACCCTAAACCCTAAACCCTAAACCCTAAACCCTAAACCCTAAACCCTAAACCCTAAACCCTAAACCCTAAACCCTAAACCCTAAACCCTAAACCCTAAACCCTAAACCCTAAACCCTAAACCCTAAACCCTAAACCCTAAACCCTAAACCCTAAACCCTAAACCCTAAACCCTAAACCCTAAACCCTAAACCCTAAACCCTAAACCCTAAACCCTAAACCCTAAACCCTAAACCCTAAACCCTAAACCCTAAACCCTAAACCCTAAACCCTAAACCCTAAACCCTAAACCCTAAACCCTAAACCCTAAACCCTAAACCCTAAACCCTAAACCCTAAACCCTAAACCCTAAACCCTAAACCCTAAACCCTAAACCCTAAACCCTAAACCCTAAACCCTAAACCCTAAACCCTAAACCCTAAACCCTAAACCCTAAACCCTAAACCCTAAACCCTAAACCCTAAACCCTAAACCCTAAACCCTAAACCCTAAACCCTAAACCCTAAACCCTAAACCCTAAACCCTAAACCCTAAACCCTAAACCCTAAACCCTAAACCCTAAACCCTAAACCCTAAACCCTAAACCCTAAACCCTAAACCCTAAACCCTAAACCCTAAACCCTAAACCCTAAACCCTAAACCCTAAACCCTAAACCCTAAACCCTAAACCCTAAACCCTAAACCCTAAACCCTAAACCCTAAACCCTAAACCCTAAACCCTAAACCCTAAACCCTAAACCCTAAACCCTAAACCCTAAACCCTAAACCCTAAACCCTAAACCCTAAACCCTAAACCCTAAACCCTAAACCCTAAACCCTAAACCCTAAACCCTAAACCCTAAACCCTAAACCCTAAACCCTAAACCCTAAACCCTAAACCCTAAACCCTAAACCCTAAACCCTAAACCCTAAACCCTAAACCCTAAACCCTAAACCCTAAACCCTAAACCCTAAACCCTAAACCCTAAACCCTAAACCCTAAACCCTAAACCCTAAACCCTAAACCCTAAACCCTAAACCCTAAACCCTAAACCCTAAACCCTAAACCCTAAACCCTAAACCCTAAACCCTAAACCCTAAACCCTAAACCCTAAACCCTAAACCCTAAACCCTAAACCCTAAACCCTAAACCCTAAACCCTAAACCCTAAACCCTAAACCCTAAACCCTAAACCCTAAACCCTAAACCCTAAACCCTAAACCCTAAACCCTAAACCCTAAACCCTAAACCCTAAACCCTAAACCCTAAACCCTAAACCCTAAACCCTAAACCCTAAACCCTAAACCCTAAACCCTAAACCCTAAACCCTAAACCCTAAACCCTAAACCCTAAACCCTAAACCCTAAACCCTAAACCCTAAACCCTAAACCCTAAACCCTAAA
Organism: Nuphar pumila; assembly: GCF_984573655.1. Classification (NCBI taxonomy): domain Eukaryota; kingdom Viridiplantae; phylum Streptophyta; class Magnoliopsida; order Nymphaeales; family Nymphaeaceae; genus Nuphar; species Nuphar pumila. The sequence goes on from NC_143261.1 coordinate 8,466, forward strand.
CCCTAAACCCTAAACCCTAAACCCTAAACCCTAAACCCTAAACCCTAAACCCTAAACCCTAAACCCTAAACCCTAAACCCTAAACCCTAAACCCTAAACCCTAAACCCTAAACCCTAAACCCTAAACCCTAAACCCTAAACCCTAAACCCTAAACCCTAAACCCTAAACCCTAAACCCTAAACCCTAAACCCTAAACCCTAAACCCTAAACCCTAAACCCTAAACCCTAAACCCTAAACCCTAAACCCTAAACCCTAAACCCTAAACCCTAAACCCTAAACCCTAAACCCTAAACCCTAAACCCTAAACCCTAAACCCTAAACCCTAAACCCTAAACCCTAAACCCTAAACCCTAAACCCTAAACCCTAAACCCTAAACCCTAAACCCTAAACCCTAAACCCTAAACCCTAAACCCTAAACCCTAAACCCTAAACCCTAAACCCTAAACCCTAAACCCTAAACCCTAAACCCTAAACCCTAAACCCTAAACCCTAAACCCTAAACCCTAAACCCTAAACCCTAAACCCTAAACCCTAAACCCTAAACCCTAAACCCTAAACCCTAAACCCTAAACCCTAAACCCTAAACCCTAAACCCTAAACCCTAAACCCTAAACCCTAAACCCTAAACCCTAAACCCTAAACCCTAAACCCTAAACCCTAAACCCTAAACCCTAAACCCTAAACCCTAAACCCTAAACCCTAAACCCTAAACCCTAAACCCTAAACCCTAAACCCTAAACCCTAAACCCTAAACCCTAAACCCTAAACCCTAAACCCTAAACCCTAAACCCTAAACCCTAAACCCTAAACCCTAAACCCTAAACCCTAAACCCTAAACCCTAAACCCTAAACCCTAAACCCTAAACCCTAAACCCTAAACCCTAAACCCTAAACCCTAAACCCTAAACCCTAAACCCTAAACCCTAAACCCTAAACCCTAAACCCTAAACCCTAAACCCTAAACCCTAAACCCTAAACCCTAAACCCTAAACCCTAAACCCTAAACCCTAAACCCTAAACCCTAAACCCTAAACCCTAAACCCTAAACCCTAAACCCTAAACCCTAAACCCTAAACCCTAAACCCTAAACCCTAAACCCTAAACCCTAAACCCTAAACCCTAAACCCTAAACCCTAAACCCTAAACCCTAAACCCTAAACCCTAAACCCTAAACCCTAAACCCTAAACCCTAAACCCTAAACCCTAAACCCTAAACCCTAAACCCTAAACCCTAAACCCTAAACCCTAAACCCTAAACCCTAAACCCTAAACCCTAAACCCTAAACCCTAAACCCTAAACCCTAAACCCTAAACCCTAAACCCTAAACCCTAAACCCTAAACCCTAAACCCTAAACCCTAAACCCTAAACCCTAAACCCTAAACCCTAAACCCTAAACCCTAAACCCTAAACCCTAAACCCTAAACCCTAAACCCTAAACCCTAAACCCTAAACCCTAAACCCTAAACCCTAAACCCTAAACCCTAAACCCTAAACCCTAAACCCTAAACCCTAAACCCTAAACCCTAAACCCTAAACCCTAAACCCTAAACCCTAAACCCTAAACCCTAAACCCTAAACCCTAAACCCTAAACCCTAAACCCTAAACCCTAAACCCTAAACCCTAAACCCTAAACCCTAAACCCTAAACCCTAAACCCTAAACCCTAAACCCTAAACCCTAAACCCTAAACCCTAAACCCTAAACCCTAAACCCTAAACCCTAAACCCTAAACCCTAAACCCTAAACCCTAAACCCTAAACCCTAAACCCTAAACCCTAAACCCTAAACCCTAAACCCTAAACCCTAAACCCTAAACCCTAAACCCTAAACCCTAAACCCTAAACCCTAAACCCTAAACCCTAAACCCTAAACCCTAAACCCTAAACCCTAAACCCTAAACCCTAAACCCTAAACCCTAAACCCTAAACCCTAAACCCTAAACCCTAAACCCTAAACCCTAAACCCTAAACCCTAAACCCTAAACCCTAAACCCTAAACCCTAAACCCTAAACCCTAAACCCTAAACCCTAAACCCTAAACCCTAAACCCTAAACCCTAAACCCTAAACCCTAAACCCTAAACCCTAAACCCTAAACCCTAAACCCTAAACCCTAAACCCTAAACCCTAAACCCTAAACCCTAAACCCTAAACCCTAAACCCTAAACCCTAAACCCTAAACCCTAAACCCTAAACCCTAAACCCTAAACCCTAAACCCTAAACCCTAAACCCTAAACCCTAAACCCTAAACCCTAAACCCTAAACCCTAAACCCTAAACCCTAAACCCTAAACCCTAAACCCTAAACCCTAAACCCTAAACCCTAAACCCTAAACCCTAAACCCTAAACCCTAAACCCTAAACCCTAAACCCTAAACCCTAAACCCTAAACCCTAAACCCTAAACCCTAAACCCTAAACCCTAAACCCTAAACCCTAAACCCTAAACCCTAAACCCTAAACCCTAAACCCTAAACCCTAAACCCTAAACCCTAAACCCTAAACCCTAAACCCTAAACCCTAAACCCTAAACCCTAAACCCTAAACCCTAAACCCTAAACCCTAAACCCTAAACCCTAAACCCTAAACCCTAAACCCTAAACCCTAAACCCTAAACCCTAAACCCTAAACCCTAAACCCTAAACCCTAAACCCTAAACCCTAAACCCTAAACCCTAAACCCTAAACCCTAAACCCTAAACCCTAAACCCTAAACCCTAAACCCTAAACCCTAAACCCTAAACCCTAAACCCTAAACCCTAAACCCTAAACCCTAAACCCTAAACCCTAAACCCTAAACCCTAAACCCTAAACCCTAAACCCTAAACCCTAAACCCTAAACCCTAAACCCTAAACCCTAAACCCTAAACCCTAAACCCTAAACCCTAAACCCTAAACCCTAAACCCTAAACCCTAAACCCTAAACCCTAAACCCTAAACCCTAAACCCTAAACCCTAAACCCTAAACCCTAAACCCTAAACCCTAAACCCTAAACCCTAAACCCTAAACCCTAAACCCTAAACCCTAAACCCTAAACCCTAAACCCTAAACCCTAAACCCTAAACCCTAAACCCTAAACCCTAAACCCTAAACCCTAAACCCTAAACCCTAAACCCTAAACCCTAAACCCTAAACCCTAAACCCTAAACCCTAAACCCTAAACCCTAAACCCTAAACCCTAAACCCTAAACCCTAAACCCTAAACCCTAAACCCTAAACCCTAAACCCTAAACCCTAAACCCTAAACCCTAAACCCTAAACCCTAAACCCTAAACCCTAAACCCTAAACCCTAAACCCTAAACCCTAAACCCTAAACCCTAAACCCTAAACCCTAAACCCTAAACCCTAAACCCTAAACCCTAAACCCTAAACCCTAAACCCTAAACCCTAAACCCTAAACCCTAAACCCTAAACCCTAAACCCTAAACCCTAAACCCTAAACCCTAAACCCTAAACCCTAAACCCTAAACCCTAAACCCTAAACCCTAAACCCTAAACCCTAAACCCTAAACCCTAAACCCTAAACCCTAAACCCTAAACCCTAAACCCTAAACCCTAAACCCTAAACCCTAAACCCTAAACCCTAAACCCTAAACCCTAAACCCTAAACCCTAAACCCTAAACCCTAAACCCTAAACCCTAAACCCTAAACCCTAAACCCTAAACCCTAAACCCTAAACCCTAAACCCTAAACCCTAAACCCTAAACCCTAAACCCTAAACCCTAAACCCTAAACCCTAAACCCTAAACCCTAAACCCTAAACCCTAAACCCTAAACCCTAAACCCTAAACCCTAAACCCTAAACCCTAAACCCTAAACCCTAAACCCTAAACCCTAAACCCTAAACCCTAAACCCTAAACCCTAAACCCTAAACCCTAAACCCTAAACCCTAAACCCTAAACCCTAAACCCTAAACCCTAAACCCTAAACCCTAAACCCTAAACCCTAAACCCTAAACCCTAAACCCTAAACCCTAAACCCTAAACCCTAAACCCTAAACCCTAAACCCTAAACCCTAAACCCTAAACCCTAAACCCTAAACCCTAAACCCTAAACCCTAAACCCTAAACCCTAAACCCTAAACCCTAAACCCTAAACCCTAAACCCTAAACCCTAAACCCTAAACCCTAAACCCTAAACCCTAAACCCTAAACCCTAAACCCTAAACCCTAAACCCTAAACCCTAAACCCTAAACCCTAAACCCTAAACCCTAAACCCTAAACCCTAAACCCTAAACCCTAAACCCTAAACCCTAAACCCTAAACCCTAAACCCTAAACCCTAAACCCTAAACCCTAAACCCTAAACCCTAAACCCTAAACCCTAAACCCTAAACCCTAAACCCTAAACCCTAAACCCTAAACCCTAAACCCTAAACCCTAAACCCTAAACCCTAAACCCTAAACCCTAAACCCTAAACCCTAAACCCTAAACCCTAAACCCTAAACCCTAAACCCTAAACCCTAAACCCTAAACCCTAAACCCTAAACCCTAAACCTCGGCCCCTGCCTGACGAAATAGTGAATGGCAGGGTCCTCGGCCCCTGCCTGACGAAATAGTGAATGGCAGGGTCCTCGGCCGCTGCCTGACGAAATAGTGAATTGCAGGGGCCTCGACCTCTGCCTGACAGAACAGCTGACAGGGGCCTCAAGAAGGCGACCAGTGACATTGCCTCGACCACTTTGCTTGCATTTAACGTAGTTTTTTTTTTAAATTGCCTTAATCAACTTTGTCGGTGGTGAAGTTAAAATGACATATTATATGCATGAATCAGATATTCGAGTGAAAAGTTATGGCCAAAATAGATATCGACAATAGTTTTAAAATGACATAGTATACACTTCAATCGGACATTCAAGTGAAAAGTTATGTCTAAAACGATAAGATCTACACTATTTTGGCCATAAGTTTTTACCGCGATGTTCGATTGACGTATATAATATGATGTTTTAAAGCCATCACGAACATCTACACCATGAGCCTAGGGTTTAAGGTTAGGGTTAGCAAGATCTACACTTTTTTGGCTATAAGTTTTCACCCCAATGTCTGATTGCTGCATATTATATGTCATTTTAAAGCTATCGTCGACATCTACACTATGACTTTAGGGTCTAGGGTTTAGGGTTTTATGGTATTAGGGTTTTATGCCTTGTCATAAGGATTCAGCTAGCAAGGTGCTGCACCCGCGTAGATGCAACGTGACTCGGGTGCGGATGCGGCATCCGGTGTAGTCAAACTGACACCAAGTATGGTCAATGCACTCAGGGTTATAACGGTCTAAATCTGGACTTAAAAAAACCGCGTTGAAATTGGGGCTAAGCAGGGGATTAGGGCAAAAAAAATTGTCCCCGTCCCGACCCTGAAACCGTCTCCAACCCAGCCATTCTCCTCCGGTGGCTCAAATGCGTCGACTGCAGGTATGTTTCCTTGAATCTCTCTCTCAATCTTTCTCCTCCTATGTAGATCTCATAACTACACACTAGAGGGGAAAAGAAGGAAAGAACGAGAAAGGCCGAAAAAAGTAAATAAAACCCTAAATCTCATTGGGACAATGTTTGGAACACCGAAAACATCACACCCATGATAAAGAAATCTCATAATTTCATGATTCTGATGGGTTTATCAGGTTTTCGAGACTACCCACATTGAGAAACTGACTCTACCCGTTGGGTTCATAAATTGTGGGCCTTCTCCTTGTAGGTTTTGAGAAACTGTGTTATTTTCAGAGGTTCGATGGAGGATTAACGGATGAGCATCAGTGATTTAATCAAATCTATGTGAGTGTGAGTTTTTTTTTAAGGGAAACAAGACTTTGGGTTTGTGGGTGTTCGTGGTTTTGATGAGAGAGGAATGGTTCATGGTGGCCCAAAATAATTATGGGGCAGAGCGAGCTCTCGACAACGCAGTTGATGTAGCCGAGGTCAGGGATTTCGATAAAGCTTTTTGGAAGAGAAGATGCGAGCATGTAATCTCTCTCTCTCTCAATCTTGTACTATTAGCTTGCTCTACTTGTTGGATGTTGTTTCAAATGGTTGGTTTGATCATTATCAATATGTGGAGCCTTTACTCCATACTGTGGGTTGTCAGATTGTATACGTTTTATGCTTGTTTTTGGGTCCAAATTATTTCGAATGATTTGGTTCCATCAGTATCATCATATTGAGCTTATACCTCAATACAGTGAGTTCAGGGTTTATACGTTCTGTGTGTGTGTTTTTTGTTTTTAATTTTCTTGAATGTTGTGTTGGTTGAATGCCTTTACTGGGTTTAGTCGTTTATTTGTTAACTGTTGGAATTTGGTCTCGTCTTCAACATAACTTTGATATTTCACTTGTTAAAAATTATACATATATACCCTCCCACACCTCTACACCCAAGTTTTTTTAAAGTGCCGCATGGCCGCACCTGCACCTATGTGACATAGGTTTTAGGGTTTAAGGTTTTAAGGGTTAGGGTTTAGGGTTCTAAGGTTTAGGGTTTAGGAGTATAAAACCTGTAATTTTTATAGAGTTTAAATAAATAAAAAATTAGCCTTCGAGTTAAAAGTGTATTTCTATCCTTTGAATGACAATTTTGTGAGTTTTATATGCCTATTTACATATTTTTTTCAAAAAGGCAAAATGGTTATTTCAATAATTTATGTAAGTAAAATATTGTTAAAATATTCAATTTTCTTAATCATTTTAAAGAGTCACAAATACATTGAGGTGTTTTGAATTTAACGAGATACATTTTGATGATTTTCAGAACAATTTTGAAAAAAAGAGTATTTTGGTCCTAAAACTAATTACAATAAATTATTGACTTAGAACCAAAAATTTTGTCTAAAAATATATTGTTATTCGTTGAATAGGTTTAGTTTTATTTCTTTTATTTTTATTTTATTTACTTTTTATGTCTTTTGGTTTGGGACCTAACTGGACCGAAACTGGGTCCGATCCGGACCCATCTCTTTTCCGCCCGACCCCCTTTCTCGTTTATTCCTCTCTTTTTCACCAGACGGAGCCGACGCCTCCTTTCCATTTTTGTCCAGCTCCCTGACGGTCGTCCGCCATCGCGACCTCCTCTTCCTCTTTTCTCCTTTTCTTTCCCTGTTCGGGCGCCGATCGGAGACCAGCCTGTCCCTGCAGCGAACCGACGCCGTTGACCACCTTTGCTGTCCGTCCTTCTCGCCGGATGCTACTACCACAACGCCGGGAACCACCAGACTGCCGTCCACCACTCTCCTCCTTTATTCACCGGAGTTCCACCGGATTTCGTCCAGCCAAAGCCGTTTCCGAGAGGCCCGGTAAAACCCCATCTAACTTCCTTAAAATGAAATATCGTATACTGTTTTTTTTCTTCCTTCTGTATCCGATTGGGAGAGGGTTTTGCTTTGTGGGTATGAGGGTTTGAATATTTTTTTTTTGGGTTTGCGCATTGGGGAAACAAAGCCCCTTTTCTCTTTGATTTTGAGAACCCGGATGGTTCTCTGCAACCCTTACCAAATTCCTCCTCAATCGGAATGTTGTAGTTTAAATTTAAGAAGTTCATTAATCGTAGGCATGCTTTATAGTTGTTACACGTTTTCTCTTTCTTTATGTCTCGACATTCTACCTTGCTTCTTTTCTTTTTCTTCATTTTCCTGAAATTATGGTCCCTATTTTTATGGTAAGTTAGTCTTAAAATTTTGTTTGATGTTCCAGAAATTGGAGATTTCCTGTGTTAATCGAAAGGGGTGATTCATATTTGTTTGGGACATGAATCTGATTGGGGTGTTACGTTTAAAATCTGTTAGGGCTGAATCGTTTTGATGATAAGAGCGCCCACGTACATTCAGCATTGGGAATCATGCAGGGCTGCTGTGCATGACAGCAGGGGTACCTTTGCATTGTTGATTTCTCTCTGATTTGGTTTCCGTCTTTTGGATTTGATTGCAATGGGTATATATAAATATTTCGTTGGAATTGGGTACCTCGGTGTTTGTGCCATCATTTGGGGTGATGCATGGGCAGCGTGCAATCGTCGGGTGCTGTCCAATCTTGTTTTGGACTTGTTGGTTTGTTGATGTGTGGTTTTTGCAAACCGGATTACCGATTTACGTTTTGATTTCTATCGCTCATGTGCGAAAGTGTATTTAGATAAGAGTTGTCGTGGTTTGTGCAGCACTGTAGCACTTTTCCATTGTGAGTGGACAACTAGCTTTTTCATGTTGCTATTCTTCGAGGGACTTTTTGGTTGTCGAATTCCGCTACTCCTTATCGCATCACAAAGGAAAGATTCCTAAACTAAATTGGTAGAATGTAATTCGTTGTGTTTGATAGCAAATCTAAAGTTTTGTTTTTTCTGAAATATGTTAAAAATGATTATTTGCTATTTACATTCATATTAGGATGTGAAATGCATTTAGATTGAATTAGTAATTTTTTTGTCATAATTATTAGAACTGCATAAAAATATATATGGATTTGCAATGTGCATTGTTTTTAGTAGATATAAAATAATGCAAAAAAAGATTTAAGCGATCCTAGTGGTTAGGGATCGCTCGCAGCTAGAAATGCCATGCAAAATACAACACAGGATATGGTGTAACTGCACCATACATTATATTTATTTCATTATTTGCAACAGTTTTCTGCTCACACACTCGCTTAGTTGTGGATATCTAGGACTGTTATATTGTAGTTCGGAGATCATGCTGAGCATGATTTGAATGTATGAGAATAAAAGGTATTTTAATTTTTGTAGTTCAGAGATTATGCTTGTCATAATTTTAGTTAGCAGGATATGGAGTGTAGTTGCTGCAGGGATATATTTGAGCATGCATTTTGTGAAATGTATGATTGCATAAATTGATATGTTTGACATGATTGTATTAAATGCTGGCGTGAATTAATAATTGAGTGAAGCATGTCATATATGTGAAGTATGTATTATTAGTCTATGTTTTAAAATGAATGTATTATGTGTGTAAATGCAAATCTGTATTAGTGCATATCTGGTTTGTGTGTTAATTATGATGTGATATTATTATGCATAAAAATTTTGAATCATCTATGACATGTTCATACATTACAATACATGTGGGAGTGTCACGAGCCTATTTCCTTCAATAGGCCAGTGCGGCGCGACAGTCCTGCCTTACCGCCATAAGTCTACTTATCACTCGCTTGCCAGTCGCGGAAGCTTGTAATCAGAGTGCAAAAGAGCAAGAGAGAATAGAGGGAGAAGAATTGCAATCACAAGAAGCATTCACAACGAGTGTAAACAAAAGAAAGCTCAACGTATTTGATTCATTCACAATTTTTTTCGCAGGCGCATTACTGTTCAAGTATACGGGCTGCCCCTTCGGGGTATTGATTCACCTGATCCGGGCAACTTATATCAGACTCAACAAAAGCAAAACAGACTCTAGACACAACTTTACAATGTAAGTCACAAGGGAACATGCCCCCCCTTCAAATCATGCGCTGTCCTCGACACCATCTGTTTTATGGTAAGCCCTGACTTCAGCCGGGTAGCGGCTGTTCATTCGGAAAGCTGACTCCCACGTAGGTTCCGCTGTTTCCTCCCACTGCACTAGGTATTTCTTTGCTTCGCCCAGGTAGTTGACCTTGTGGCGAAGGTTCTGACTGAGGTGCTTCTCGGCCCATTGTGTTGTCGAGGCCCTTTGCATGATGGGAGCGTATTGTGGAACGTTACGTTCCGGATCTCCGTCATCTGTATGAAACTGTTTGAGGTTGCACACGTGGAACACCAGGTGCACCTTGAAATCTGGGGGCAACTCGAGCGTGTACACCAGTTTGCCCACCTTCTTTGTGATGGTGAATGGTCCTTCATACTTCCTTATCAGCCCGCGGTGCCGCCCGCGGAAGATGCCTGTGCGATCAGGATAAAACTTCACCAACACTTGGTCCCCAACTTGAAACCCAGCCGACCGACGATACTTGTCTGCCCACTTCTTCATTCTCTTTGCCGCCTTGTGTAGGAATGCCTTTGCCAGCTTATTCTGCTTGTGTCATTCTCAAACAAACTGATAGGCGAATGATGACCTTCTCTTTTTTTTGCGCGGCAAGAGTGTGCGGGGTCAGCGGCTACTGCCCCGTGGCTATTTCAAACGGGCTGTGGCCTGAAGACTCGTTCTTCTGCAGATTATAACAGAATTGTGCCACGTCAAGGAGCTTTACCCAATTTTTCTGATTGACACTAACAAAGTGCCTAAGGTACTGCTCAAGTATCCTGTTGATGCGCTTTGTTTGCTCATCGGTCTGCGGATGAAAGCTTGTTGAAAACAACAAATCAGAGCCAACCGAAATACTTCACGCCAGAACTTGCCCGTGAAGCGAGCATCGCGATCACTCACAATGCTCTTTGGTATGCCCCAGTGCTTCACCACATGCTTTACAAACAACTCTGCAGTCTTCTCTGCAAGACATTCCTTAGAAACTGGGATGACGGTGACATACTTTGAGAAACGATCAACCACCACAAGGATGAAGCTGGAGTCATCTACCTTCGACAGACTAACAATAAAGTCCATGGAAATGCTTTCCCAAAGACGTTCTAGAATCGGTAGAGGCTCAAGGAGACCGACTGCCTTCTGGTTGGTCCTCTTGTCTTGCTGGCAGATGAGGCACGTTCGCACATACCCCTCCACGTCGTCTCTCAGTGGCCAATAGTAACCGCGCTCAAGGAGTGCTAAGGTCTGCTCCTGACCAGGATGACCATCTTATAGTGTATCATGACACTCCTTAAGCAATTCTCGACGGAGGCTTCTCAACCGCAGCACGAAGACACGTTCTCCCTTTGTCATGAGGAGATCATCTCATAGCCAAAATTGCAGAGTCTTCTCTGCTTGCGCTAGAGAAACAAGGTGTGGCCCCGTCAGGCCCTACTGTGTACCTTCGCGGATATGGCTCAATAAAGTGCCCTCCAAATGCATTTCGGAAGGCTCCACACGTGCAACAACCAGTTCAGTCTTGCGGCTCAAGGCGTCTGCAACTACATTGGTCTTCCCAACCTTGTACTCTAAGGCAAAGTCGAACTTAGCCAAAAACATTTGCCATCAAACTTGCTTAGGCGTCAGCTTCTTCTGTATCTGAAAATAGCTCATGGCAACATTGTCCGTCTTGACAACGAATTGAGCACCTAGAAGGTAGTGCCGCTAGGTCCTAAGGCAATACACGATGTCTGTCATCTCACGTTCATGTACCGTGTAACGCCTCTCTGCATCCTTTAACTTACGACTCTCATATGCGATCAAATGACCATCTTGCATAATAACTTTGCCGATGGCAAAGTCTGAAGCGTCTGTGTGGACCTCAAAAGGTCTCGAGTGATCAAACGATCACAACACTGACTCCCTCAATAAGGCTTTCTTCAAGCCGTCGAAGGCATCTTGGCATGCTCCTGTCCATAGTCATACTTGATTCTTTAACAGGTCAGTGAGGGGCGCAATAATGAGGGTGTAACCTTCAATGAATCGCCGATAGTAATCCGCAAAACCAAGGAATGACCGCAACTCTGGGACTTTGCTTGGCGGAACCCATTCTTGGATGACTCTTATCTTTTGACCATCCATGCGCAACATACCATGCCCCACAACGTGACCGAGAAAGCTGATATCCTCTTGATCGAAGAGACACTTCTCTCGTTTAACATAGAGGTCATTCACCTTTAGCACCTGAAACACTGTTCACAAGTGCTCGACATGTTTCTCTATGTTGCTGCTATAGATCACGATGTCATCGAAGTGGACTACCACGAACTTGTCTAAGTAAGGGTAGAAAATCTGATTCATTAGGGTCGTAAAAATGCCTGGAGCGTTCGTCAACCCGAATGACATTACTAAGAATTCGTAAGCACCATAGCGGGTGACGTAAGTTGTTTTTGGTTCATCGTCATCTGCAATCCTCACCTGCCAGTAACCTGATCTCAAGTCTAGCTTTGAAAAGAGTCGAGCACTGCCCAACTGATCGAACAAGTCCACTATTAGTGGCAACAGGTACTTGTTCTTTACCGTGACCTTGTTTAGCGCACGATAATCCACACACAATCGCTTGGAGCCGTCATGTTTCATCTGAAATAGGACTGGTGCGCCAAATGGGGCTTTCGATGGATGAACAATGCCTGTATCCAACATCTGGTCCAGTTGCCTGCGCAGCTCTTTCAGCTCAGCTGGCCCCCTGCGGCGTGAAACCATTGCGAGAGGCTTCGTTTTTGGGGTCAACTCAATTTTATGGTCGACCTCGCGTCTTGGTGGTAGACGCTTCGGCAGTTTCGGAGGCATCACCCCCCGAAACTCCGCCAACAGTGGGGCTAGGGTCGGCGACACTGTTGCTTGCACCTTCCCTTCTTCTGTGCGCATGACAACTAAGAATGTTTGCTCCCCACGCTTGATACCCTTCTTCAACTGCATTGCCGACAACACTGAAAACTTGCCTTTCTGCGTAAGGCACTGCAATGTGTGGGATAAGTTTGGCCCCATGATCGTCAACGTGTTAAACTTTGGCAGCATCATAACATTCTAGCTCATCAGAAACTCCATATCCAAAATCATCTTAAAATCGTCAAGGGGCACCACAGAGAAGTTGGCTTTGTCGGCCCAACTCTCTACTTGGATAACCACATCTCTTGCTTCACCAAGGATGGGCTTGACCTCAGAGTTCACCGTTTTGATGGTCCTCTGCTTTGGCCCGGGCTTCAAGCCCAACCGCTCTGCCTCTTCCCGTGAGACGAAGTTGTGTGTGGCCTCGGAGTCTACCATTGCTGAAGTAGACTTTTCATTCGTAATGACTTCGAGATACATCATTTCTTTGCTAACCTGCATGTTCTCAACTTCGCAACTTCTAGCTGCGTTGATCGATTGCATGACTCTCATCTGCGGTTGTATACTCTCAGTGTCGCTGCTCTCAACCTGTGTTGCATTGGCTTGCCCGTCGTCCTTCACGAGGCGCTTTGGGCACTGCTTGGCGATATGCCTATCGCCACAGAACCAACATGTCACAACTGCACCCTTGTTGTTATTGTTATACTTTGTGTAGTTCTGTTTTTGTCGAATTGGTGGCGTGTCGATGCCTCACTCTCTCTCTCTCTGTTTGTTTTTTGTATAATATTGCTCCTTAATTTTATCCTTTTAGAGCGCATAAGTATAAGTGGCAAAATCATGATCTTGAGTGTATAAATTTGAAAATAAAGGACTTGTCTCTGAGTTTCGCTATGTGTAAATTCTTTTAGTTTCTTTTTGGCATAAGGCACTGCATTTTATTACAATTCCATGCGTTTGTTTGATCTTGATGAACTTTACCTGTATTTTGTACATTATTGATTTACCTTTTTTTGTCATAGATTTGTTGGAAAGAACTCGGAATTTTACTTTTCTCCCCCTTTTCGGCCTCTTTTGGTTTTTATCTTTTGATGTGCCTTCTTCTAATCATTTACCTTTTGTAAAAGATTTAAAAAGCCATTTTTAAATCATTATATTGTATGGATTAAATATCTATATGATTAGCTGAAACTCTTTCTCCCAAGTGGAGCTCTTAAACTTGTTTGTCAACACTATGATGAGCATGCACTCTAGAAAAGGTCAGGCTGGTGAGAAATGCCATCCAGTGTGATAGTAGCTAGGGGCTTGAAGGTAAAGGACTGACAGAGGTTAGAAGTACATGGTAAAGAATTTCCTAATTCCAATATAGTAGCTGCTTCATATTTCACTGTTAATTTAGTTAAGCATGGTGGCAAAAGAAAGGTGTTCCCATATTGTGAAGGAATTTTGTACCGCTTGTTTGGTTTTGAGTTCAACATCAGCAGCTGAAGTTGAAGAGCAGTGTGAGCATCTCTCATTCCTACAAGCATAAACACAGACACATAGACATAATGTGATCCGAAGAAAGAACCACATACCATAATGCTTAGATAAAATAAAAAATCTTTAATAACTTGCACAATATGTAACTTAGAGTTTTTATGGATTCTCTGGCTTTTGAAATCCCACATCGTAAGCCTTAAATTCGAAAACCAAAATCTTAAACCTGAACCATAACTCCTAAAACTTAACTTCTAACATGCATTTTTTTTAACCTGAATGCTAAATCCTAAATGTTGGACCACAAACCCTAGGGAGGACTTCCTTCCCTTCTCCATTAGCAGGGGATTCCCTTGGGGAGATTTTATTTCCGATGGAACAGGATCTGGAAGCAGATAGGATGTAAGAGGGCCAACTCCTTCATGTGGATTGTTGCTCATGGCAGACCTGCTACAGGTAAGAGGTGGAAAGATTAAGGGGCCAACCAGGTGCCCGAGTTGTGAAAGATAGGGGAATCTTTCCTATAGTTACTGGAAACTTCTTAGACAGGTGGGAAGCCCGCTTCCCGAAAACTCGTTTCGGAAGCGCGATACTACTCGCTTCCGAAACTTGATGAAAATCTCGATTCTCCCACGCTTGTCTTATGTTTTCCAAACACTTCGTCTATTCTTTATATATGTTTTCTCACTCTACTTTTCATGTTTTTATGTGTTTGCTCTCACGCTTCTCACTCACTTCCATGTGCTTTCTCTAAATTGACGATCATCAATTTTAGATTTTATTAAAAAAATAATTCTTACACTAAAAATCATGAAATTTAAGAATAGTCACTTTTATTTTAGTTTTTATGTGTTCAATTTCAATTCTCATTCAATTCTTATATTGCTTTTTTAATTTCTAGTGTCCCGCTTCCTATTCATTTTGAAATGCATCGCTTCTCGCTTCCGCTTCCCGTATCGTTTCCTGCTTCTACTTCCTAGTCTGGCAACCTTGATCTTTCCTCTTTTCCATATCCAATTTGTTACGCCCAGCAAAGCAGCGAGTGTAGCCTACAACTGCTAGGCTAGCTTACAAACGCGAAGCGAGCCCACAACTCCACATGTATAGCCTATCTTACTGTGGTTTGTATTGCATAATCTTATTGGAAAGTCAGCTTCATGTTTAGGATTGATCACCTGACTATGGTGAAAGTATTATAGAAAGACAAAGGAGAACAAAAGGTAATTTGTAAACTTGCTGATGGATGGTGATAAACCCAATGGAGTCAGGTTTTCAAGTATCAACTCTGTCTGGATAATGGAGTGGTTGTGTAGCAATGATAAGGTAAGCCAATGTGTATGGCTTGAACACCGTCCAGTGATTCCAGTCTTTCTGTTATAAACATAAACCGGTTGTGAACACCCCAAATTTTTCAAAGTTTTGTAAAAATGACCCTTTTGCCCCTGGTTCCATTTTCTGAGAAAACCAAAGCTAAAATTCAGTCTTTTTTTTTAGATTTTTGGATTGAACTGCACATTGATATATTCAAATTCAACTCCGGGTCCGAACCCAGTATTTTAAATCCAAATCTGAGCCCCGTTGTCCGATTTCCAAAATTAATTACAAAAATACCAAAAATAGTTCTAAATGGCTCGGGCAATTCATCTGGCACTCTGTCGGATCCCCAATCTTATATTTCTCAGTTCGAGGCTATAAAACCTCGAATATTTCCTAAAGATCCGGATGTAAACCCATTTCTGAAGAAATTTTCTCTAGATAGCTTTTAATCCTCAGAAAAATTCCCTTTTGTAAATATTTTTGCAAAAACACAAAAAATTAGTTTTAATCTTTATCTTCTCACAAACTTTAGGATTTTATTCTAAAAATGCAAAAAAATGGAAAAATAACATAAAATACCAAAAAAATTGGAAAAACTACGGGAAAAACAAATGGTTTTAAAGCTTTTTAAAAGCTAATTTTGTTAAAAACCTCATTTTAAAACCATTTTTATGAAAAATCTTGTTGAGGGAGCCTCCTTTTGAAAAAACCCAAGAATTTTGTAAACAAACCCTTCACGAACCTTCCAAACCCTCCTTCTTTCCCTCACTCTCTCCACCTCTCTTTCGTTCACCCTCACCAAAACCCTCTTCTCCTCCAAACCCTCCATCGCCGATCCTCTTCCTATCCATCAACCGTTGATCCATAACCTCCTCTTCCCGAATCTTCTCCATCTTCTTTAAAATCGGCAAAGAAGAAAACCCTACGGATCCGCTCTTCGCCCATCCACCTGCATTCTTCTCCTTTTTTTCCCTT
Source organism: Nuphar pumila (assembly GCF_984573655.1). Lineage (NCBI taxonomy): Eukaryota > Viridiplantae > Streptophyta > Magnoliopsida > Nymphaeales > Nymphaeaceae > Nuphar > Nuphar pumila. The sequence continues at coordinate 24,546 of NC_143261.1, forward strand.
TGCTTCAGTCCTTCTCAGCTTCTTCTTTCTTTGATTTCCTTCCCCACTGATTGAAGGGAGTCGACTCTGCTCCAGGAATCCTAAGCAATTCGGTGGTCGACTACGAAGTTACATGTAAGTGATTCTTTCCTCTCTGGTTATTCTAAAATAATTTTTTTTTCTTTCCTCTTTCTTAGCATCGCCTTATTTCTCTGTTGGTTGTAGTTCTTTTATTTTTTCCGTTTTATTTCATTCTCTTCGTAAAGCAAAATTGTGGGATCGACCTGCCTGTAGCAGGATCGACCCACTTGCTGCCACATCAAGGGAGCCATCAGTCTCCAAAACTTGTTTTATTCTTTCCTTTTCAATTTTTTTTTTTATGATTAAGCGATTTTGAATATTCATTGATTCGGCATTTTTCTTTTTCTTTGTTATCTTGTGATCTTGATTTTTCGGTTGATATTATCAATTTGCCATTTCCTTTCCTCATTTTTCAGATTTCCTGTTCATTCTCATTTCCTGTTTATGTTTAACTTTTTGGTTTAGATGTTATCTGACGATGTTCTCATGTTTTTCTTTTTTATCTATATCGGCATTTAGTGTCTGGTTCTTGTTGATATTTCTCACTCTACATTTTGCTCCCAGCATTTTATCGTCTGCTATGCATATTCTCTTTAACGATGAGTTCGATGGGTCTTTCGCCCGATTGTTTTCTATCTATCATTGTCTGAAAAGCGTGAGAGCCACAGAGAGCGATCTGCTCCACAAGTAGATGCGATATTTGATAATCCGAGATCATATCACGCGAGTGGTTATGATTCTCTATTGATTCAGACTTGAAAAAGAAAAAAAAGATATGATTATTAGTTGAGGACCTTCAGAAAGTCCTCAAAGATCTGAAACTATCCATCTTAGATCATACGACTGTTGCCGTGGTTTAAGAACGACATGATAACCAGATCGATGAGGCTATCAGTGTCGTGACATCTCTAAGAGTCCTAAGGCTTCCTGGAGGGGACAAAAACTGACATGGATATTGGTCGCAGATCAGGCGAACGTCATTCAAGGGTACCTCATTCTCTCTGATGATACTGGTCGTGGTCTGGGCCTGAAGGTAAGTAGCATCAGGATTGGGGGTCATATTTTACAAAATGTCTCTGTTCTTCTGTTTAAGTAGCAACATCCATCTCTTGTTAATCTCATCCTTCATTCAACATCAATAATTGACTAAAACATGAAGTCAGAATTGTTATATTCTAATGTTAGCCCTCACCATTACATCTACAGGAGTTCGTATCTTTGATATTACATGATATTACCATCAGATGCTTTGTTTTCAATACATTGCTCTTATCCATTCTGTCTAGCCATGTGATCTCCATCTACAGAAAGGGGTATCATTCAGCCTTACATATGCCATTCCTTTCATGGCACATCACTTACATCCCCTGTAGTTTCTTTTTTTAGCACCTAAGTAACCTGTGCTTCCTGAAAACTGGGTTAAGTCATCTCCAACTTAACAAGTTCGTTGTATACAGCCCATTACCATATACATTCACAACAGCTAATGAGCTGCTGTAACCTCCCGGTAATCCATGAGCCTGCTGTTATTTCACTGCGAATGTCAATATAGCAGGTTGAACGGGTTTGATATTTTGCATTTCTTACTAAACATGCCAATTACATGAGGTCCTTATTATATGAAGGCAGAAGCTCGGTCTAGGTCACGTCAGAATGCTGGTCACTGGAGCATCATCCTTTCATCTGCAACAATGTCATCCTTTTCAATAGTTGCTGTGAATCACCTCTGGTAGTGGCCCATATAACCAATACCCTCTCACTAAATTGACAAGTTATCATGAAACCAGTACAGAATTTTCTTCTGAGTTGTGCAAACTGTGTAGAGATACATTTTATCATTTATTTCAAAGCAAAATTCTGAATGTCTTTTTATGAAGTTTCTCATTTGATTTTAGATGCCCTGTATTCATATGCAAATATATATACATATATATCTATGTATACCCCCTACATTTTCCCAAGCTATTGATATATATACATCTATCTATACATATATACACCCATATGTATATATATGTGTACATATGTATTTACATATATGTGCCATTTTTCATCCTTTTCATCATCCATATCTTTTCACTATTTAATTTCCATATGATATATGTGATTTTCCCTCTCTTTTCATTACTAACCCGGTTGTTTTGCAGGAAATATGTGGATAAAGTTATTATTTGAAGTTGTAAATTTGATTTTATGAGTTGTAATAGCTAGACTTTAATGAGAATTTACATTTTCCTGTCTTAGATAGAATGAATGAACATTATAAATATCATGAATGACTCATTTTCATGCTTTTTGCCTTTATTTCTCAAAATCTCACAATGGTGAAACACGAATGGCACGTGCACCATTTCGTAGGAGGTAATTAATTCTAAGTTGATGATTTACATCAACGGCCATAGTCGGGATGTAAACAAGACTTAGTATTTTTATCTTTTATGAAATAACACTGGATCCACACTAGATCCTTTTAAAAAATCATCATATTTTCAGTAAATATTCTCCTCTTTTATCAAAATTTAATCTAAAATTAATTCAATATATATACCAATGGCCATAGTCAGGGCATATTGAGAGTTAGTTTCATTTTAAATTTTATAAAAGCACAAAAAATGTATTTTATTCTTCACTTGAATTTAAATGTAGTTATTACATAATACATTCAATGACCATAGTCAGAGATGTATTATGTCTTCAACCTCATTTTTAATTCATTTACAGAATGAAATAGCTTTTCAAATTCCAAATTCAAATTCTTTAAATTCATTTCATCATTTAGGATAGAATTGCATCATATTTTCAAAAATTCCTTTTAAAAATCCAAGTGATTGTGAATATCTCTTCTTCAAATTCCTATTTCAATTCTATCTCATTTCCAAAACTTTGAAATCAAATTCAAAGTTTGAAATTCAACTTGATTCATTTTATGAAATTCCAAATTCAAGTTCAAAGTCCAATTTGACTTTGAAATACATTCTCAAAATCAATTTTGAAAAACTCCAAAAATCAAATCTTAAATCTCAACTTGGATCCAGATTTCCAAGTATTAATCTCCACTTTGGATCTCAGGCTTAAGATCCAAAATCCATTTAGGATTTAGATCCCAATTCTACATTGGATCTCAGATTACAGATCCAAAAATTTCATTTAGGGTTCAGAACCCAGATCTATGATGGATCTTAGATTTTAGATCCAAAATCCATTCTAGGATCCATATCCCAATTCTACATTGGATCTCAGATTACAGATCCAAAATTTCATTTAGGGTTCAGAACCCAGATCTATGATGGATCTCAGATTTTAGATCCAAAATCCATTCTAGGATCCAGATTCCAATTTTATTTTGGATCTCAGGCTTCAGATCCAATTCCATTTTAAGATCCAGAATCCAACTTCACTTTGGATCTCAGACTCCAGATCCAAATCCATTTTAGGATCCAGAGCCCAACTCCATTTTGGATCTCAGACTTCAGATCCAAATCCATTTTAGGATCCAGAACCCAATTCTACTTTAGATCTCAAACTTCAGATCCAAAATCCATCTTGGATTCCAAAACTTAGATCCAATTTCATTCAAAATTTCAGATCCAAATTTCATCTTGATTATTAAACCAATTCCGTTTCATTTCCAGATTTCAAATCAAGTTCCTATTTCGGATCCTAAATCGAAAATTCAACTTTGAACTCTATTTAGAATCCAGATTTTGGATTAAGATTTCATCTTGAAATTCCAACTCTATCCTATTTCTCAAATCTATTTCCCACATTTTCTTTTGATTTCAAACTTTAAAGTTAGAATTCAATTCCATTTCATCTTTATTCTGATTCAAAGTCCATTTATGACTTCGAAATTTCCTTTCTTTTTCCTTTTATCTCAACTTCAGAAGAAACATTCATTTTAAAGTCAAAATTTGTTCTCAACCTCTGATTATTCTAAAAACTTAGAACTTTAAATCTTAAGTTCTTAAGTTAGAAATCATTTTCTTCACTCTATCATCAGATTCATCTCAGAAACACTTGAAATATTTCAAAACATTTTCAAAAAGAGCATACATTCTTGCATTGCAGAAGCATGATTCTTTGTGCATTTAGACTTAGAATAGATTCTTAGATAATTTCTTTGCAAAGTAAAAGACATGAATTCGACCATTGGTTCGATTACCCATGGTAAAGGCGCCAGGAACGGTCGAACCTCGTACCGACGAGCGGATCCCGTCTCCCAGTTTTCCTGCAAATATTTCAAAACGGAGACGAGTTATTTTCTAAATATTTTCAAAATTAAGGTCAAGTGAGACCCCGCAAAAGAATTCCTCTTCTCTTCTTTTCTCTTCTCTCTTTCTTTCTGCCCTTTTCTCCCTTCAAAAAGGAAGAAATAGAGGTTAGAAAAGGAAAAGAGAAGGAAAAGAGAGAATATTACGAGAGGAAAAATTTTGCGATGATCACACCGATATTGTTATTAAATTTTCTGAGGCATTCATCCACCATGGACATGAATCCATAGTGTAGGTTAGGTTCTTAACAGGGGAGGGGATTCAAAATTCTATTTGCCACTGGGAGATATTTATATGCTGATCTTGCTTGATGGCACGATTATATGTCCTATAGATTCAATCAGCTATTCAGTCTCATGGATAAAGCCATTAATTTGAGAAATTGATGGTTATATATCTACTTTAGTATATCAATGAACTTGCAAGCAAATATGTTGCCAAGTGAAGAAACCATATGAAGGTTTGGTTTCAGTTGGATAAATATCAAATGTCTAAAGATATAGCTTGTATTTTTTAAGTTTTATTGCCTTTAAATTGCCTACAAAAGCAATCTGTCAAGGGTGATTAACTGGAAAACACATGTAATTATCACAGTAACGTGATGAAGTCCTCCCCATCATAGGAGAACAGTTTTAGAGTATGTATTGAATCAATTATCTTTTAAATGGGTCATTGTTGACCAGTAAGGTCTTTTGAAACTTGAAAATGTGAGCATAAGAACTTCATAGTTGTGGTTTTGTGTGGCAAAGCACAATGCTATCAAATGTGGAAAAATCGTGAAAATGAAATGGAAGTCCTAGGTGTAGTGAACTTGGTCGAGTGATCCTTTTCTGATCATCATATTCTTGCTGCCTATTTTTATAGGCATCCTCTGTGGAAGAATTGTCAACCTAGGTGACCTTATGCAGTTTCTACCATAGCCACATATATTGCCTCTATTTTTAGCTTATTGTGTTTTTGCGGTAAATCAACATGATAAATAAATGAAAGATGCAATCAACTGATTTTATTGCTATTATTGAATTTACTGTGACTTTATCACAATCTTTTCTTAAAATTGCAACAGAAGTGTCGATACAAAATAGGATTAAAAGCTCTTGAAAAAGGTCATTTTTGTTATTTAACCAGTTTCAAGTTTAATAATTTAAGCTGACCAAAAAGGTTATTTGACTTATATAGGGTTGGAAGCGGCAATTCTTGTTTATTTCCATTGATATGGAACTATCTTGTTTGCTTTTTGGAAAAGGTTGATATCAGACTACTTCTTTTACACTTAATACTATGCTTTTAATTATGTTTAAACTTGCCTTTCACTACAAGGATATCTATAATCTTTTAATTCTTTTTGAAGATAAGTTTTTTTGGAGTCTTTTTTTAAAAATGCTACCTTTGAAAGTCTTTCAAGATATCCCTTGCAGAGAAATTCTTGGAGACGATATTTGGGACATTGATTCCTACATGTGTTTGGCTGCTATAGTTGTGAAACTATATAGTTTATAGAATTTAAGATTACTGTTGAATAGTATTTAGGCTCTTTGGTTACAGCAATGTCTTCCTCAAGAGTAAGGGCCTTCTGTCAAGTTTAGACTATCCATGATCACCTAAGCAATGTAAGTGTAAATCATTAATTCCACTATTACTACATGCATGCAGACTTAGGGCGTGTTTGCAATTCTCCATCAGGCCATTGATGTTACCTGTATTAGAAGCATAAAGAAACCACAAATCAAAAGAAACTTTTGGTTTTTTTGAGGTTGCGGCGAACTTGGACAGTGGAGTAGTGAAGTTTTAACAGGTAACATCAATGGCCTAATGGAGTATTTGTATGTTGGTTCTGTGTTTGCCTTGAATGCAGCATATTGAGCACTGGTAGGTAGGATCAACTGGTTGCAGGGATGTTTGTGTGCTGGTTTTAATGGTTGCTTTTAATTGGAATGGACCTTAACCCAAATGTGCATGAAAAGAGGATGGGAGTTGCCTTGAAACTGAAGGAAAGGAGTCCTAAGTATAATACTTGGCAAAAAGAGTACATTGGTAACATCTTTGTTACTTCAATCCATGATACATAGTATTTCACAAACTATGTCACATGGGTGCAGGTGCGGGTGCGGGGATGCGGCACTTCCAAAAAACCCGGGTGCGGGGGTGCGACAGGGGCAAAAATGTAAAAAAAAATTATATATATATATATAATTATGGAGTTTTAACATTTTAACATTTAACAATTAACATTGTCATAATATCATTAATCATGCATGCAGTATATCAACCTAAATATCAAATTATCAATCAAATAAGTAAAGCAATTACATAAATCGACCTAAATATCAATCAAATAAGTAAAGCATAAAAGAACTAAATTACATACCAAAGTATATCCTGATGAAGTAATGAATGTTAATAATTTTCTTCTTCATCATCAAATGCATCAGTAGAAGGAATACTGAGCTCAACTAAATCCATGTTTGCTATGTTGAAATCATGTTCTCCCTCGAAGTCACACTCTTCTGGGTTTACATCCTAAAATTTGGATGTTTCTTATCCAAACCCAATTTGAAAATGTTAAATACAATACAAGTATATTTAAATAAAAACTAAGAAATAATCAAATAACTAAGAGAGCAAATTAGTACCTGTATTCATCATTGCTTCGCGAAAGTAATTGAAGATTTGAATGAACATATACTAAATCCTCTGCACGCTTGCTGGTGAGTTTGTTTCTCTTCATGTTGTGGATTTGAGAATATGTGCTCCAATTTCTTTCATAACAAGATGAACTAGGAGACTACGATAGCAATTTTAATGCAAGATGTTGGAGAAGAGGTGTTTCTGATCCAAATGTTGACCACCATGTGATAGGATCTATATTATCTTCTTCTCTCGTGAATAATGCCGGTCCATATAATCTCGAAGATTAAAAATTTTCAAACTCTTGTGTGACTAGATGTAGAAGATATGCTTCTGAAAAAAATCTTGTCATACCTATGTCACATGGGTGCGGGTGCGGGTGCGGGTGCGACACGGGTGCGGCACAATTTTAAAATTTTTGGACACGGGGACTCGGCAAAAAAAAAAAAAATATATATATATATAATTTTATTTTATTTTTAAAATGCCACAGGTGTCTGTGCAGTCACAGACTGTGACTGTGCACAGGCACAGCACTGTGCACAGTCACAGACTGTGCACAGTGCACACTGCAAAGACTGTGCACTGTGCACAGTCAAAGACTGTGCACTGTGCACAGTCACAGACTGTGCACAGTGCACACTGCAAAGACTGTGCACTGTGCACAGTCACAGTCTGTGACTGTGCACACTGCAAAGACTGCACAGTCACAGTGCCTTTTATATATATATATATTTTTTTAAATAAAAATATAAAAAATTAGTTTTTTAGAGACATTTTTGGACTCGGTCAAAGTTGACCGAGTCCAAAATGTGGACGGACTCGGCCTGGACTCGTTGACCGAGTCCGACTCGGCGTTGACCGAGTCCGGGCCGAGTCCGAAGCCGCACCCGAGTCCGCACCCGTGTCGGGGCGTGTCGACTCGGGTGCGGCACCTCCTTAGCCGAGTCCGTGTGACATAGTGTCATACACATATTTTTATGTCTTGATAGCTCTAGGTCTAAATTTGGAGGGACACGACCAATACCACCAGCCCGCCACTTATTTGCATAATATTTTGGATTAAGAGAATGTGACATGTAATGCAAAGAAGTGTTGCTCTTATCCATCTTTTAACTAAAATTGAATGAATATGATTAAAAAAATCCGAATCATCCAATGTAAGATTTTTTTCTTCATGCTTGAAAACTATAACTTGTATTTTTTCAATCATATTATCCCACATTTCATAAACTCTTTGAAGCATGGGCTCATCCTTATCAACTTCTCTTAACATTTCCCAAATAGGTTGCGTAAATTAAATGAAGTATACCACTCTGTCCCAAAACTCATCATCAAGAATGAATTTTTTAATTTATTGAGTCTTGATATCATCATCAACACGATAGAATGTCCAATTTTCATCAATCACCATGTTAATCAAAGCATTCTTCACTCTTTTAATCCTCTTCATCATCATAATGATGGACGCAAAATGTGTGTCAACGACCTTCAACAATTTCAAATCAGAATGCCTATTAAATATAGCATTATCACGATGGTGGTTAACAACAAAATTCCTAATGCTTTTGACATTTCTTTCTAAATCTTCAATCCATGAACATAAAGCATATGCTTGTGAATTTTCTTCTTCTTTGAGGTTGCAGATGCTCTTTAGGGCTAGATTTAAGCTGTGTGCTATACAGGGAGTCCAAAAAATATGAGGGTACCCACTCTCCAAACTCAATGCTGCACTTTTACAAACTGAAGCGTTGTCTGTAATGATTTGTACCACTTTCTGATCACCCACTTCTTTTATCACTTTTATAAACAATCCCTTCAAATACTTTGCGTTTTTATATTCTCCAGATGCATCAACTGCTTTCAAGAATATTGGGCCACTAAGCGAACAAACAATGAAATTGATTAATGGATGCCTTTGAATATCCGTCCATCCATCAGACACAATAGAAACTCCATTTTGCTCCCATGAATATTTTTTAATCTCCAGCAACCTCTCTACATTTGCCCTCTCTTCTGCAAGAAGTGTGGTTCATATTTTTTCTGAACTTGGAGGCACATAACCACTCCAATTACAATTTGCCAAGGTTGTTACTAAATCCTTCCAATAAGGATTTCTAGCCGCATTAAATGGGAGTGAACCATAATAAAAATACCTCCCAACTTTTTTATCCAATTCTTCTCTTCCATATGTATTGAATGCTGCCTGTATCGTTCCTCTACTCCTACATTGACTTTTTTTTTCCAGCATCTTCTTGATGGTTTGCAAATGGCACACTAACTACAGAAGAATCGACCATTGCCTTTCTCTTCTCATATTCTTCTTGTATTTTCTTGTATTGTCTTCGCATTGCCTCATCAACTTTTCTGCAAGCTGAAATGCCATGTCCTGGTATCTTCAACAAATGAGCCTTCACTCTTGTGTAAGACCCAACAAAATCTCTTTCACAGAGCTTGCATCGAAATCTCTTGTTTCCACCACCTCCTTCTCCAGTTTTTGCAAGTTTATCTACATGTACCCATAGTGGCCCCACATCATCAATCCCATTGCAACTATCAACAAAACTAGCAGCAGAACTCACATGTTGGGATGAGGATGACGCAAGTCCTTTCCCTTTATCCGTCATTTTTATCCTGAAAACACAAAAAAAAAATACATTCAAATTTTCAAATCAATTATACTCGACCCCCTCCCCCTGTCGAAAACACAGGGAGAAGGGGGGGCTCAACCCCTCCCCTGCTGACCCAAAAAGAGAGCGAGGGGAGGCTCGACCCCTCCCCTGTTGAAAACAGAGGGAGCAGGGGGGGCTCAACCCCTCCCCTGCCGACCCAACAAGAGAGCGAGAGCGAGGGGGGCTCGGCCCCTCCCCTGCCGACCCAACAAGAGAGCAAGAGGGGGGGCTCGGCCCCTCCCCTGAAATCAAATGGAGTAGGGTGGGGGGCTCGGCCCCTCCCCTGCCAAAAACAGGGAGGGGCTCAGCTCATTCCCTACCGAAAACAGAGGGAGCAGGGGGTGCTCAACCCCTCCCCTGTCGACCCAACAAGAGAGCGAGAGGGGGGAGGGGCTCGACCCTTCCCCTGCCGACCCAAAAAGAGCGCGAGAGGGGAGGCTCGACCCCTCCCGTGCCGAAAACAGAGGGAGCAGGGGGGGCTCAACCCCTCCCCTGCCGACCCAACAAGAGAGCGAGAGAGCGGGGGGGGGGGGGGGGGCTTGGCCCCTTCCCTGTTGACCCAACAAGAGAGCGAGAAGGGAAGGGGGTGCTCGGCCCCTCCCCTGCCGACCCAACAAGAGAGTGAGAGGGGGGGGGGGGGGGGGCTCGGCCCCTCACCTGTTGAAAACAGAGGGAGCGAAAGGGGGGGGAGGGTCGGCCCCTCCCCTGCCGACACAAGAAGAGAGCGAGAGAGGGTACGTACCTGCGAAAGGAGAGGAGGAGCCTGGGCGGTGGAGTTGGGGCGTCAGGGCGTCGGTAGGAGAGAGCTCGAGCTCAGGGGGAGAGGAGAGATTAGGATCAAATTTTTTTTTGCCCTAATCCTCCTTTTCATCGGGGATTTTTTTTTAACGCCAAAAAGTGGACAAAAATGACCCTGGGTGCGTTGACCGCACCCGGTGCCACACGCGCACCCGCATCGCGTCGACGCGGGTGCGGCACCTATTTTGCCGAGTCCCTGTGACTTAGTTCACAAACTTTCATGTATCTTCAAACTTCAAAATAAATATAGGAGGCTGTAGCAAAGGCCTATTCAAAATGAGAAAATGTAGCAAAGAATATGATATAATGGATAGAATCAGGTGTTGATAGGGAAGCCAATCAATTAGTGATTATTATACCGTGTTGAGGGGCTTGTGGGATGAGTTGCATCATTTTGATCAGATATACCGTGCCAATTGTGCTCCAAAGAGAAGTCAAAAGAATGATAAGTATTTGATTTCTAATGGGGAGTTGCTCCTAAATATGAGCTATCAAAGTCAGCCACCTAGGGAGGAAAACTCTTCCTCCGTTGGGTATTGTGTACTCATTACTTCTTAAAGTGGAAGATAGAAAGAGGTTACAAGTTAGTGGAGCAAGTTTGAAGAAGTCTGCACTGGCAGGGGTAGAGATTCATTTAAGAGAGGAAGAAGTAGAGATGAAGCCTCTACTCGTGGTCGAGGAGTGTTGGGATCTTGTTAGAAAGCCCAACTTCTTAAGGAACAAGGCATTTTATACTTCAAATGCAGAAAAGGCACCAAGAAAGTTGAATCTAATGAGTGAGATCCATTGGCAAACATAATGAAGAATTGGAGATGAAAGTTGGGGAAGATCTAACCCTAGAGGTACCTTCTTGGACTGTCTCCTACTTTCACATGATCCCATTAGACTTGCTGATGGCTCTACCACTCCCATGGTTGGGAAGGGCAGTACTAAAACTCCATGGTTTACTGTCTCTTCTGCTTTTCATGTTCCATCTTTTCCTGTAAAATCTCCTTTCTGTTAATTTCCTAACCAAGAGTTTAAATTGCACTATAACTTTTTTTCTTTATGATTGTGTCACTATTATAGGACTTAAAGATGGGAAGGATCCTTCATTACGGTAATGAAGAGAGATGACTATATTTTTTGGATGATCCCAAGGCTTTGTTAAGATTGATGTAATATATGTATTGCTATTTTGTGTGCTACCTCTCTTACTATGTACATGTACATTTCATTCTTTTTAGGGGTATTCTTGTATTTTGTCATAGTTAGATATAGAGTTCACTGTTTTTGTCTTCTAGTGAGGTAAAGGGGACGTCTCCCTCATATTAGTGTAGCTCTCTCATTTTTGGATGGATGAAGTTTCTCTCCTTTACTGTTCTCTTGTGCGATCCATTGCTGGTATGGTATCCGAGCCATATCATTGATGAGAGAGGACGAAGTTTGATCAGAGAAGGGGATTGCCTCTTTGTGCTGGCTACTCAACATTGGAGATGTCCTGGACTATTTGACCTCTGCTTGGTATCTATGTCATGACATAGACACAGACACATGCTGCGTGATGAATTATCACACCCTTCTGACATGTCATAACTTTAATATTTTTTGTGTTGTATTATTATATTTTTACATAATATAATTATTAAAATAAATACATTATAAATTAAACATTAAGAATAGATTAAATATCATATGTTAAACAATGTGTGCCACTGTGTCCTACTTTTCACAAAATTGTGTATTCGTATTGTATTGCATATCTGCCATTTTCGTATGCTTGTGACCATAGCGCAAACGTTTACAGAAAACAGTGGCAGCCATTTTTTCTTTGTCATGTTCTTTTTTTCAGCAAAATATCAGCTAAAAATTAACTAATAAAATAAAGAGAAATGTTTGTAAAGGAATATGAAAGTTAAAAATTAAAATGATTTTCTGTTGATATTTACCATTTTTATCAGCTGGTAAAATATCAGATTTCTACACACTAGGGCTATGTTCATCTGGTATGGATGACTTGTGAACGTCACCAAGCTGAAAGGATGTCACAAGTTCAAAACCCTCATAAGCGCCGCAGTGCCAGAGTAGTTGATCCACCTCGAGTAGGGAAAGTACTCTTAAGCGCTGCTGTGCCAGAGTAGGCTCCACCTAGATTAGGCGAAGTACTCGTGAGCGCTGTTGTTCCACACTGGTTGTTACGCCTCTTCAGGCTGGTGCTCGTAAAAGCTAATAACACCCGAGCAGTCGATCAAAGATGATCGCATCATATGCATGCTTTTGTTTGCGTCCCACAATCTCGATCCAATAGTTGTGGTTAGGGCTAGGATTGCTCAATAGTGTTGGCACCTCTATGGTCGTCTGAGTCATTGCTCTGGGAAGATTATGGATAGCAAGTATCATTGTCCACCCTCAAACCCTTGGTGCCACCTGAGAAAGTTGGGTGGTTTGTATGGTCTTTAGAAAGATAGATAAAAGGAATCGTAAGGCCCTCAATAAGTATAAGCCAGCCCAACCAGTGGATGAAGTTCCAGTGACATTCAGGTTCCTTGTAAATTTGTAATATGGATCTGGTCAGCTAGCAATAGGCCTTTGAGGTTGAGTATTGCTCCCGGGAGAGACTTATTAGTTGTGCAAAATGGAACCAATTCAAATCAGAATGTTGTATTCTCATTTGTTGTATCATTGGACACTAGATTCTGTTGGCTGGATGAGAGAAACATGGACATTGGTGGCTTCACCCAACCTGCAGAATCGATCACATTCACCTCAAATATCCTTTTTGATGGCAAATATTAAACACAACTAGTTTCACATACAATCTCTATCCGTTACATATTTTAGAAATATAAATACATGGCTCTATTTAAGGACAGGCTTGCTCTTTATTCCTTTTGGTGTTTTTCACAACTTTGGCATTTTCAAGGAGCTCATAAATTTGTTCTTGCAGGTTCATCAGTTTGACTTGAAATGGTGGCTTAGTTGTTTGTTGTCAATCCTGGTAGTATTAATGTCGCAGCAACACCATCACCACCACCACCACCAACTTGAAAAAAATCCATCTAGGGATAATATGCTTGATTGTGTTATGGCTCTTGAAGCTGCTCTTCTTCCATGTTTGCCTGCTAGAGAGCTTCAAGCAATTGATCGTTCAGTACATCCATCTCATCAGAGTAAGACTTTTCTTCTAATCATTCAGGTATTTGCTTTGTTGAATTTTCACACAAACAAAATTTGATCCTGGGCACATCGTCTGGAGTTGACAGCGACATGCAATTATTTTTGGTCTTGTAGTGTTGTTTAAATCTTTTCAAAACTATTTTCTACCACATGATTGTAATGAAACTCAAGTGCACAAGAGAGATGCCACAAAGTGCTATAAAGAGTTCACAATCACACAAGAGGCCACTAATGAAAAAGATACAAAGAGCCACAAAGGGCTAAGCACAATGCTTACAAAGAGGAACAAGAACACAAAAATAATCAATATTGTATTGAGAAAAATGCTAAGAAAAACATTACATGGAGAGGGACTAACAACCCCTATTTATACAATAAAAGGACCAAGGGGGGGCTCTCATAGTCGTTGGGAGCTCCCCAATAGTCATATTTATGACCGTTGGGTCCCAACGACTCTATGGTTAATGACCATAAAGCCCTTGGTCAAACAATAAAAAGAAAAGAAAATAAAAATAGAAAAAAGACAAAAGCAGTCCCTAGTGGACTGTTCTAATTACAAGGGGTAAAAGAACAAAAATTCCCCTGGTGGGCATGACAAATTACAAACCTGCAAAACTGTACATACATATTAAATATATATATATATATATATATATATATATATGTATACAATAGCATATATATACATTTTTAATACCCTCCTTCAAACTTACGGTGAGGTCACCGAAAGTTTAATAAGGAGAAAATAAAACGAAGTGCAGGAAGAGCTTTGGTGAAAAAATCTGCAAGCTGATACTTCAATATGACGTACACTAATTCAGTAATCAACAAAATAACATAATAGGAGTAACCTTCTTTCAATATGACCGATGAAGGGCCCATACATCTGAATGCACTAATTCAAAAGGACAAGTAGAAACAAAAGATCTATGGGGAAAAGGAATAACCATTTTTTCAAAAATGCAATCTTTACGAGATATATATCCTTTTCGTTACAAATATTTTTCAAAAAAGGAAAGAGATGCATCTTTGAAAAACTAGGATGCATCTAATAGGCTGACACATGTTGTACAAACAAAAGAAAGAAAAGAAAAACTGATAGGCTGACACATATACATGGGTGAAATGACTGAAATACCCCTGATGGGTATTTCAGTTTACATAGAACAAAAAATAAGAATATATCTATATCTATATGCACATTGACATATAATTTAACAATATCATCTCTGTCCTTTGTGTGTGTATGAATACTCAACAAATAAGTAAGGGATGAACTTAGGATAAATTTTGCCCTTTTGACTCGTGTCACGAGTTGCATGCTTTCCCCTTCACCATATCTCAATCCTACTCAAACACACCTTCAAATAGCAACCCAGAAGCTGCAAAGAACACCAAGAACAACAATAATACACACCAAATTGTGAAAAAGTCTACAAAGAGACTATGTGCACAAAAGGCACTATATTATTGATATGAGACATGTGCAGAAGGTAAACACCCACACGGATACAAATGCACAAAGGCATACAAATAAAAAGAATCTTTATTGAATCATAAGTGAGAGCTTTACAAAAAACTTAAGTTACAATGAGGGGGAAGTCCCCTATTTATGAGACAAGAGAGGGCCTTTGGAGGGGCTCCCTCATGTGATCGTTGGAGCCCCTACATCCAACAGTCATATTATTGACCGTTGGAGGGTTCCAACGTTCACATGAGGTGGGCCCCTCCATGGCTAAAAGCCAAAAGAACAAAAAAATAAAAATGACGAAAAAGAAAGAAAAGAAAAAGAAAAGAAATTACAAAAAGAAAGGTGCGCAAAGAAGCAAAAGACAGATTTACCCCTAGCGGGTATTACAAAAGTAAAAGTATACATATTTGCATATATATAAATAGATAGATACATATAAATATATATAAAAAATATATGTATATGTATCTCTCTCTCTATATATATGGGATACAATTTAACACCCCTCAAACTTAGGGCACAATAACTGAAATTTGCCGAGGAGAAAGTTGAATCCAGGAGAACAGAACACCTTGGTGAAGAAATCCGTCAATTGATATTCTGATGTTCGAGAAAGACAAAGCCAACCATGGTAAGGAAAGCTTCACATGACTACCGTACTTGGTCCCTCGTATCTAATCTGAGTCCTTAAGCTACGGTAGATTCAGACTCATCGGTATCCATCTTGGTCTTGGATGATTCGGATAATTGCACTCATATGAACTAATATAGGCTTGGCTTGCAATATGAACATGTGAAATATTAGGTCTAGTGATACTAAAATACATTAGAGATCCAACGATTTTCATCTTTGTTCCTACTACCTCAGGAGTTTCACAAATCTTGTCATCTGTAATTCCCGACCTGTCAATGATCTCAAATGCAAGTTTAATTCGAGATAAAAAATAACCTTTATGAGAATAGGCAACTTCAATTCTCAAAAAATACGTTAGGAATCTTAAGTCGGACATCTCAAATCTATCTTTTAGAATAGATTTTATGCTCTTAATTCCTTTAGTATCATCACCTGTTATTAGCATATCATCAACATACAATAATAAAATTACTATCCTGCATTGGATTTCCTAACAAACAAAGCTGTGTTAGTAAAACATAAAGAAAATCCATTTTGTAACATTATATTTTTAAATCTATTGTACCAAGCCTTGAGAGCTTGTTTTAAACCATAAAGAGCTTTTCATAGGCGAAGTACTTTATCTTTAGGAATCTTCATACCTGGAGGAGCATTCATATAGACTTCTTCGTTAAGATCACTATTTAAAAAGACATTTTTAACATTCATTTGATAAATATTTCATTTCTTAATTGAGGCAATGGTAATGAGACATCTAACAGTAACCATACACGCAACAGGGGCAAATGTCTCATCATAGTTTATTTCATATTCTTGATTATACTCTTTAGCAACTAGACGAGATTTATACCTTTAAAGAGATCCATCACTCTTGGTCTTGACCTTGAAAACCATCTACATCCTATAGTTTTATTACCACTAGGAAGATTTTAAAATTCTCATGTTTTAGCTTTTCTAAGAGCTTTAAGTTCATTATCCATAGCTTCTTTCCATTCAACACTCTTCTTGGCTTCTTCAAAGTTTTTAGATTCCACATATGAGTGAATGATAGTAAGACAAGCTCTATATTTAGGTGAGAATGAATCATAGGATATAAACCTAGAAGGAACTCTTCTAGTCCTTTCGGTTCTTCGAGGATTTTCATCATGTGAAGAGGTAGATTCACTAGGTTCACTATATTTACTATATTTTTCAATTGCACTTCTAAAAATGCTTTTATCTCTGTGTGTAAGTGATAGGATCACTAGATGCCCTTTCTTCAATATGATGATTTGTAAATAGATGTGAAGAATTGTTATTTTCTTCTACTTCACTATCACTAAGATCAGTACATGTAAATTCATCATCACTAGAAATATCATCATTCCTAGATAATAAGTCAAACAAGAAAGAATAGTCCACATTTTCTTCGTGAGGTTCACATTTTTCAAAACCACAAACGTTTTTCAAAAAAGTCACATTTCTAGAAACATACAATTTGTCATTTTTAATATCATGGCATCAAAACCTTTTTTGAGTTTCAGAATATCCAAAAAATGCACAAGAAATGACTTTTGGTGAGAGTTTGTCATTTTTATCCATAAGAACAAAACATGTGCGTCCAAAAATTCTCAATCTATTGTAGTCGGGTTCTTTTTGATATAATATTTCAAAAGGTTAAATTTTATTTAAATTTTTGGATGGAAGACAATTTATAAGATAAGTGGATGCAAGGGCCGCCTCGACCCAAAATCTTTTTGGAATGTTTTGAGAGATAAGTAAGGTTCTAGTGGTTTCAATAATATGCTTATGTTTTCTTTCGGCTAAACCATTTTGTTGAGGTGTTTTAGGACAATTTTTGATGAACAACTGCATAATTTTCAAGATAACTTTTAAACTCATTTGAAAGATACTCACCTTTGGATTCGGTCCTAAGAATCTTTAGGTTTCCATTAAATTGATTCTTAATAATCATGTGATATGCCTTAAATGATGCAAAAACCTCATGTTTATTATGTTTAAGAAAGTATATCTAACAATATCTAGATTAATCATTAACAAAAATAACATAATTTGCAAACCCTCCTTTCGATATAACGCGTGTCGGTCTCCATACATCCGAATGAACAAGTTCAAATGATTTGTTTGTAAACATAGATCTTTGTTCAAAAGGCAAGCTCCTAATTTTTCCAAGAATACAATCATTATAAGTGAAATCACTTTTACAAAGATTTTTAACAAAATGTAAAGAAGAAAGATTGATGACATTAAGTCTTTTGTGCCAAACATTTATATCTTTATGTTGAGCTACATTACAAAAAGAGTTCTTTGGTATTGGAAGGAAGTCCACGTAGTATAGATCTCTCTTCCTAAAGCCTTTCCCAATAAACTTTAGAGCCTTCCCCAATAAACTTTCCGGACCGACGATCCTGTATCCAACATTTATTAGATGCGAATTTTATATCACATCCATGGTCCAAGAGTTGAGAGACCAAAAACAAATTTAAATTTAGTTTTGGTATAAATCTAATTTTGATTTCAAGAGAATTGCCATCCATGGTTGAAACAAAAGATGAAAATATATTTTTTGAATATTCGAAAAGAAAAAATATTTGAAGACATATGAAAGGAGGCACCCGAATCTAAAAGCCAAGAAGTCTTACCGGGAGGAGAGAATGTTGATATGGCGACTCCAGAAATTGATCCTTTGAGAAGATGTTGAAAAGCTTCCACAAATTGTAACGACCTCAACTCGTACCCATGAAAAAATGATCATTTTTTTAAACAAGTGAGGAAACAGTCCCAGAGACCCGGAGCCTTTACAGTTACACATCCACCACCACAAGGGATCTTATACTCATCTTTCATACCAAACCAAAATCAAACCAAACTTTATTTATTCAAATGTAAATAGTCTGAGACATAAGTAAACGAAAGTAAAGAAAGCAGAAAGAAAGAATCACGCCATTCCGAGAATCTGCCCTGCAGTCGTGTAGTCTATTCGTGACTCTTCTCAAAAGCAAGTCCTCCCTACTAAGCTTCTGATGCTGCGAAAAATACAAAAAATAGAGTGTCAGAATCCAAAGAATTCTGCGTACGAATCCCGCTAATGAAACAAATAAGTATAAAGAATACACATAAGATTCATGCAATAATTTAGAGGGATGCATTTATGATAATTTTGTAATTCAATTAATCATTTATACAACATAGAACAATTGTTAAGCATGAGGGACAATTTAATAATCAATAGAGATTACCCTTTTAAGCAATAAAACCATTTAACATGTATTAGGGAATAAGATCATGCATCCACCAACATGTAACAATTAAGAGAATAAATAAACATGATGTTCTAATGCATAGTAGGAATATGCATAAATAAATTATTATCTTTTACTAGAGTACTTTTTTCATATGCATGTCCCTATTAGATGCACACAATTTAAGTTCCTCTTTTTATTATTACTGTTGCCCGCAGATACACCAAACGGGTAAAATCTCCGAGGTCAAGTTAGGTTCTCAAGGTAGTTTAACACACAATTTGTATTTTATTACTGAGTTTCAAACTTAGCCCTCGACTGATATCAGGAAACAACACAATCCATCGAAACATTAGAAATCAACATTTAATGTCGGGGACACTAGGGACATCAACATCCAGAAGTGACACTTTTCTTGGTATACCAAAACAACAACTGTGTTTACACCCACCCCTAGGCAAAGTGGCGGGTTCTCCCTAAAACCGTGGTCGGGAGAAGAACCTCACTATCGGGTTCGGGGAAAACAACAACGCACACAGAGTTTTTGTATCCTCACGGTCCCAAAAACCGCTAAGCCCAAGATTATCTTTCTGTAGAAGAAACATCAAGTGATCATTAATTACACTGTTCTCTTTCTTGTCTTGTTATTAAAATCAATTCCATAAATTTGCAAATCAATATGCAAACATAAGCTCGCAAGTCAACATGCGCAACTCTTCACGGTCTACTACCCGTGGCAACAATAGAACAATGCAATTAAAACCATAATATCAAATATGATCCTTGCAATGCATAAACAAGTAAGACAATGAGCATACCGGCTCAAGGCATCCCACAACCCATGATGATCCACTTTGATCACCCATGCATTCATATGTAAAAATCATTAAGAACATGTCAATGCATTCATTACATATCACATGCTTTTCTATCCACAACAATACATGCCAAATTAATACCACAAATTCACATTTTCAGATGCGAGGTTCGTCACGGGACTCAAGCCCGTGGAAAATGCAGAATAGTGCAATATCGAAGATCAATATCAATGTGATTTTTGCAAAACAAGTAAAGTAGGAGCATCCAAGCTCAAGGCTTACCAGGCTTGCAATGATCCCTTTTGATCAGCAATGCATCATATGCAAAAATCGAAACAATCAGGATACCAATGCAATGATGTCGACATGCTTTTAAAATGTACACTGATATATGTCGAATAACAACGTGCATGCATTAAACATCCATATGCATATGTTCACAACATTCATATGTATGTGCTCTCATGTGAACCTCTTCACAAACATGCGTCCACTCATGAATCAATCTAATTTAAACAGGTGAACATTCATGCCTTCGTGCATATGTAAAACACACAGTAGTTCATGTATACATGTGCATTTGAAACAAATTTCATGTTGCATAATTCTTAAGCAAGTCACATAAATTCAAGCATATGAACTTCCTCATTCACAGTATGTATCAAATCATCATACATGTAACCAACCAAGACCCGAGAATATAGTGCACACAATGCACCATGTCAAACTATGCGCAAACATGCACATTACACATGGTCCAAACTACGACCTATCTTGAAACCTTGTAAAAATATGCATGATCATGTATTCGCATAAAAAAAAATTCCAGATTGCCAACTTTCCAATACCTTTCTTGTATACATAATTCTGTATAAAGATTCAGTGCAAGGATACTAAACAAATCCTTTTTTTCTTTAAAAAAAACATTACACATCTTTGTTTCAAAATATGTTTTTTTTTTCTTTGAAACCCACCTGCACTTGGCTGGGCCTACAAGGCCTAACAGGCCTGGTAGGAAGGTCTGTCAGCACCTGTATGGTGCTAACCCAGTCTGGCCAGCCTACAAAAAAAACTGAACATTTGTTTCTTAAGGTACCAGCTGACACGGTTGGCTGAGCTCGGTTCCAGCCCAGCCGAGTCCAGTCGGCTGGGCCTGGCAGCCAACACACAGGCCCATACTGGGCCTGTGCATGCAGCCAATGACTGGCAGTCAGCCGAGCACCCTCAGCTGGCTGCCGATCAGCCAAAAAAAATAGTTTTATTTTTTTACAAATCTGCCCAGCCAAACGGCTGGGCCCGGCATGGTCTGTCAGCGCATACCATGTGCTGCCAGATCTGCTCCATGCCAAGAACAACTCATACTTAACATCAAATAGGCACAATTCTGCCGTTTTAATAAACAGCTTAAATGCAACCCCAAGTCAGGCTGAAATTCATCTTTCTAACTTGAACAGTTGGTACAACAACAGGCATAGCTAACCCCTCATTAAACCCATCACATATTGCTATTAAAGCAAACATTGACAGCAATTCCTAATCGACCATGATTTCTGCTAAACCGGATAGTTGTAAATCTTAAAAACATAAATGGAATGCCTATATATAAGTCTTATTGCATAGGCTTAAAAGCATAAATGGAATGCAGATATATCAGCCTTATAGCAGAGGCTTAAAAACACATATAAAACTCTCTTGTGGCAGCTTGGTAAAGTGAACTGTCACATACAACTTCAGACATACTTAAACACAAACTGCGAAACAGATCTAACCATTCCTGCACAAGAGTTCACTTGCAACAAGCATCAATACACTTAGCTTTCATATACATGGATGCATTAAAATGAGCATAATGTGCAAGCATATGTATTTAAAACTTAGCAGGCTTACATGAAAGAAACTCATATTCAAACATCCACCCATTCTTACATGCTTATGTTGATTTTTTATGGAAACATGCATGCATACATTGTTTTACACAAGTTTACATGCATCTCACAGTCCATAACATGGACCATCCATGGAAAAACAAAAATATCATAATGTCATCACATAACAAACTATTTTTATCATGAAATAACTTCTGTTTTAGCATAACAAGAAGCATACACAGAAATTTGTTTCTGAAAAGGTGACTAAAATAAAATAAAATAAATGAATCCATGGAAATCAATATTCATCAAGAAGAAAATCTAAACAAACACCCCTACCATAAGTAAAAATTCTGTTTTGGCAAAAAGATACCATGTACAAAAATTTATTTCTTTGAAAGGATGAAAAGAATCTAAAATACATCCATGGAGGAAGATCCATGAATCATCCTACATGTGTTTTTACAAAAACATGGTTTTAAACACCTTTTCTATAGATTTTCATCAAATTATTGCATGAAAATCCAATCTATATCAATTTCTCACTTGATTCAAGAGAAAAAACCCATACCATGAATAAAAACTTGAAGAAAAACGATGGTGGATGTTGAAAAACGTGGGTAAATGTTTGGAGATGACCCAAACTCCTCTTTTTCCTCCATTTTCCTCACTTTATCTCTCCTCCTCATTTTTTCCCTTTTCTTTCTCTTTTCTCTCTCTTTTTTGGGGTCTTTTTATAGGCCCCATAGGGGAGGTCGACCCTCCCTTTTTCTCCAGCCCTCTCTAAGAGAGTTTCCAAAAGATGAAACTTTCTCTCTCTCCCTTTGTTTCCTAATTTTTTTGAAACTATTCCAAATGTTGGTTTTTTTTTCAAAATTTTGTTAAAAAAGAACTCTTAGTCTCTCAAATCCTCTTGAACTCTTCCATAGGTGTTTAAGGGCTCTTTCAAGAGTCCTAAACAAACCTCAAAATAAATTTTCGAAATTGCATTAAATTAATTAATTAATTAATTAATTATTATTAAATTACAAATAAATTTCTAAAAGTTTCCAAAAATTATCAAATTAATGTTGGAGGCTTTTTAACAAAAACAAACCCCAATTTAAAGGTTTTTGATGAATTTAAAGTTAAAAAATTGTTGGGCATGGATTTGGATCTCGATCCGGATCCAAGATCCAAATCTGAAATCCAAATGGGTTTTAAACTGGACCAAATCCAGATTAATATGGGTCTAGGATAGGGTCCAAATCCATATTAGTTTGGATCAAATCCCTCAGATCCGGTCCGATCCAAGTCCAGATCCAAACTGACAAACTGCTCAAATTTTGAAAAAATGCGATTTTCGGCCCAACCGTAGCCCAAATCGAGAAAAATAAAATGTCGTTGCGCTTAGAATTTTGAGACGCATCCAGCTACATATTACACGAATATCAAATTTCGAATTTTGCCCGGAAATAACCCAATTTTTGCTTGAATTTAAAGGTCAAAAATAAAACTTTTTCTCACGTTTCGATTGGCTCGGTTAGACCTAGTTGATGAAACCTGGGTCAAACTCAGACTCAAAACATCAATCTAAAATCGAGGTTCAAACGATTTTTCTCCCCGACTTAGCCAAATTTTCGAAATTCTCAAATTTAACTAAGTGTGAAAATACGTGACATTACACAAATTGACTTAGAGAAAGAGCTCCATTAGTAGAAGTAGATGAATCATCTTCCTTATGTGGTAGACATAGCCACCATCTTCTTCCATTTTGTTTACACCGGTTTGATGTGTCCTGGTTGTTTACAAAAATGACATAATTTTGCTATAATCTCTTTCTTGGTACCTTTCATTTTGACCATTATTTTCTCTCGTTCCTTGATTTTGATTTTTAAAATGAGGGGGTTTGTATGTTCTTAAGTTATTCCTCGGTCTAGAAACGACATATGCTCTTTCATTTTCTTCTTGTTTGTAAGGTGTCGCAAGAACACTCGGTTTGGTCTTGCTCATTCACATACGAGTTTCTTCTCCACTTAACTTAGTAAGAACTTCTTCAAGTGGTAGAGAAGTGAAAAAAGATAGAAGGGAATATCTTATTTATTCGAATTCGGGTCTAAGCCCGTTCAAAAAATTAAAAAACCGATCTTCTTCTAATTGTTTGTGTTGAAGCTCAATGGCTTTTCCACTCCATTTTGGTTCAAGTATAGCAAGCTCATCTCAAATAGAGGATAATTAAGCAAAATATTTTCTAATAGTCAATTCGCCTTGTTGAAGGGTCAAAACACTCTTTTAAAGATAATATTTGTAGGACAAATCCCTTGAGGTATACATCCTCTCAAGATATTCCCATACTTGAGATGTCTTCTTAAATTTCAAAATATTTGCATTGATTCGGGTCTCAACCGAAGAAAAAATCCATGAAAGGATTTTGTAATTCTTCATTTCCCATTCCTCATGCTTCTTATTATATTCTTCAAAAGCCTTCTCTCTTTCTTCTTCATCAAGAACTTTAATTTCACCTTTTTCAATAGTGACATTTTTTTGTTCAGGTTTCGGAATAGTGTATTTGTTAAAATGTATACTCAAAAACATTATTGTAAATATAAATATATATACTTATATACATAGAGATACATATACATATAAGTATATATATTTATATATTTTTCCATTTTCCCCTTTTTTATTTTACCCAAAAGGGTATTTCTGTCTTTTTACATTTTGCACATATTCCATTTGGAATATGCTGTATTTTTTTCCTTTTATTTTTTGTAATTCCTTTTCTTTTATTTTTTCCTTTTTGCTTAAACAAAAAGGTGCATTGGGGGTCTCCCCAATAGAGTCGTTGGGGAGCCCCCAACGGTCACAATTGTGACCGTTGGGAGCTCCCCAACGACTCCTTTGGGGAGCCCCCTCTTGCACCTCTTCTCTCTTGTATAAATAGGGGTGTTCCCCCTTGTTGTAGAATAAGCTTGAGTATCTCAAGCATTTGCTTCCATTTTATGAAATACATGCATTATTGCATGTTTATTATTTATACGCTTTTTGCGTATTTTGTTCAAGTGTTGTGAGAGTGCTTTCGTGCACTTCTTTTATAAAGTATTTGTGCTTGTATGCGTATTGTCTCTTCGTAGACAATTTCACATGGTATCAGAGCAAGGTTGGTGATTGAAGATCGTGGGATTCTCCTTTTTTTCGAGTGCCTCGAAAATCGTGCCTTCGGATCTTTAGAGATTGAAGTGGTGGATCTTGCTTCTCAAATATTTTAGAAGGATCTTGTGCAAGCTAGAAGTTGAAACATTGTGTTGGTACACCCCTTTTCTCATTCTCTTTACGCATTAATGGGTGAGAAAGAGTCTCACTTTGCTCTTGGCTTCAAGTTGAATGGGTCCAACTATCACATTTGGGCCGGGAACATGGAGGCTCATATAAAAGGAAAAGGATTGTGGGGTTATGTGCAAGGCACAATTCCGGAATCGGAACCCAAAATAACCGTAATAGACGGAAGTGAAATCAAGATTCTTGAGGGAGAGGAAAGAATCAAAGCTCTTGAAGAATACTCCAAGAAGCACGACGAATGGGAAATGAAGAACTTCAAGATTCTTTCTTGGTTCTTCGCATCCGTCGAAACAAAGATTAATGTCAACATTATCAAGTTCAAAAAAACATTGAAAGCTTGGCATTATCTCGAGAAAATGTATACATCAAGAGATCTATCCCATAAATATTACCTTCAAAAGAAGGCTCTCTCCCTTACTCAAGGTGAAATGTCTATTAGGGAATATTTTGCCGACCTTTCCTCTATTTGGGATGAGCTTTCTATGCTTGAACCAAAATGGAGTGGAGAGGCAATTGAACTCCGCCACAAGCAACTTGAAGAAGGTCGGTTCTTCAATTTTTTGAATGGGTTAAGACCGGAATTTGAGCAAATAAGGTCATCACTTCTATCCTGATTTACTCCTCCCTCTCTTGAAGATGTTCTCACTAAATTAAGTGGTGAGGAGACTCGTATGAATTTATGTAAACAAGGATCAAATGTTCTTGTGGTTCCTTGTAATCATGAAGAAACTATGAGGTCAATGCCGTATCAAGACCCGGAAATAATGTAAAGACCTATCGTCCTCCTCATTTCAAATTCCAAAATCAAGGAGCAGATGGTGGACAAAGAGGAAAGAGGGACTATAGCAAGACTATTTGTCACTTTTGTAAAGAACCGGGACATATCAAGCCCGTATGTCCCAAATGGAAGAAACTTCTCGCTATGGCCACCATCGGTGTACCACAAAAGGAAGAGGCATCATCAAGTGGGTCACTCTCGTTAAATCAAATAGTGGAAGCCCTTCAACCTCTTCTCAAGGGAGCTACATTCGGTGCTGCCATGTCTACTTCTTCCATTCCAGGTAAAGTCTCTTGGCTTTTGGACTCAGGTGCATCTTTTCATATGTCCCCAAACATGTTTTCACTTTCCGATTATTCAAAAAATGTTTCTCCATCCTTTGTTTCCACTGCGGATGGAACTTCTCTTGAAATTAAAGAAATAAGTAATTTTGAAACTCAAGATTTTTTCATTCCGAAAATTAGATTTATACCTAAACTTAACTTAAACCTTCTCTCTGTTTCTCAACTCTCGGACCATGGATGCGATATTAAATTTTCATGTGACAAATGTTTAATACAGGATCGCCGGTCCGGGAAATTGATTGGGGAAGGCTTTAGAAAAGGAGACTTATACTATATGGAATCTCTTCAAGTTCCAAAATCTTTTTGTAATGTTGCCCGGAACAAAGATATAAACATGTGGCATAAAAGACTTGGTCATCCTAATATCACCAAGTTATCTTATTTGCATTTTGCAAAGAATTTATGTAAAAGTTCATTTTCCTATAATGATTGTATTCTCGGAAAAATGCAAAGTTTACCTTTTGAGCAAAGAACTATGTTCTCATCTAAAACCTTTGAAATTGTTCATTTCGATGTTTGGGGACCCGCACCCGTTGTGTCAAAGGGAGGCTTTTCTTACTATGTTATTTTTGTAGATGATTTCTCCAGGTATTCATGGATCTATTTCCTTAAGTACAAACATGAAGTTTTTACATGTTTTAAAACCTTTCACTCAATGATCAAGAATCAATTCAACAGTAATATAAAGATTTTTAGAAGTGATTCGGGAGGAGAATATCTCTCCAACCAATTTAAAATATATCTTGAGGATCACGAGATTATTCACCAAAGGTCTTGTCCTAAAACCCCTCAACAGAATGGGTTGGCCGAAAGAAAACATAGGCACATCATTGAGACCACTAGGACCCTGCTTATTTCTTAAAACATTCTTAAGAACTTTTGGGCAGAAGCAGCTCTTGCTTCTGTTTATCTGATAAATCGCTTACCATCTAGGATATTAGAAAAAATATCCCCTTTTGAGATCTTATATAAGCTTGAACCTGATTGTAATAGGTTACATGTTTTTGGGTGTAAATGTTTTATACTTACGGATAAAAATGACAAGCTCTCTCCCAAAGCTATTCCCTGCGCCTTTCTTGGGTATTCCAAAACTCAAAAAGGGTTTCGTTGCTATGATCTTCGAGATGATAAATTATATGTTTCTAGAAATGTAACGTTTTTAGAAAATGAGAGTGGATTTGAAAAAAATATTTCTCAACAAGAAAATTTTGATTATTCATTCCTTTTTGATTTATAGGCTAGTAATGATGATATATCTAGTGATGATGATGTATTATCAAATCACGATGAAGAAAATGATGGTGATGTTGAAGAACATAACCCTCTCAATGATCAAGAAAACAGGATTTCAAGTGATCCGATAACCTACTCCCGTAGAAACCAAGACACCTTTAGAAGTGCCATTGACCAATATAGTGAGCTTGTTCCTACTCTCGATCACCGAAGATCTGAGAGGAATAGGAGACCGCCAACTCGTTTTGTCTCCTTTGATTCTTTTTCACCCCGGTATAGGGCTTGTCTTAGTGCCATTCACTCTTATTTTAAGCCAAGAAATTTTGAAGAAGCTAAAAAATGTTTAGAATGGCAAGAAGCCATGCAAAATAAACTTAATGCTCTCAAAAGAGCCGAAACTTGGGATTTCCAAACTCTACCTATAGGAAAGAAAACTATAGGCTGTCGATGGGTCTTTAAAGTTAAAACTAAGAGCGACGGTTCTCTAGAAAGGTATAAAGCTCGTTTAGTTGCAAAAGGGTATGGCAAGAGTATGAAATTGATTACGAAGAAACCTTTGCCCCTGTAGCCCGAATGGTTACAGTTAGGTGTCTTATTACTATTGCATCCATTAAGACCCCTGTAGCCCGAATGGTTACAGTTAGGTGTCTTATTACCCCTGTAGCCCCTGCAGGGATTGTAATTTTGTTACTCTACGTTGATGATATGCTAATAACAGGTGATGATGTTCAAGGAGTCAAGGGTATTAAGTCCGTCTTGACTTCAAAATTTGAAATGTCAGACTTGGGTTTTCTGACATATTTTCTTGGAATTGAGGTTGCTTATTCGCAATGTGGTTATTTTCTATCTCAGTCTAAACTTGCTTGCGAGATTATTGACAGGTCAAGAATTTCTGATGATAAAGTATGCGAAACTCTTGAAGTTGTGGGAGCAAAAATGAAGATTGACGACGGTGTTCCTCTAACCGATCCTACTCCTTACAAGCAGTTGGTAGGTTCTTTAATGTATCTTAGCATTACCCGACCTGATTTGTCACATGCTATACACATTGCCAGTCAGTTTCATCATGCTCCTACAACCGTTCATATGAGTGCTGTGCTTCGCATCATCAGATATTTGAAGGGAACTGTGAATAAGAGAGTATTTCTATCTTCTTCTTCTGATTTAAAATTACTTGCTTATACTGACTCAGATTGGGGAGGTGACCCTAGTAACCGTCACTCCACCACTGGTTTTTGTGTTTTCTTAGGTGAATCCTTGATTTCATGGCGATGTAAAAAGCAACAGAAGGTCTCTCTGTCATCCACTGAAGCCGAATACAGAGCCATGGCATCCACTATCATGGAAATCGTATGGATTCGACAACTTTTGGAAGATATGAGAGTGTCCATCAGAGAACCAACAAAGCTGTGCTGTGACAACAAAAGTGCAATCTATATTGCCAAAAACCACACCTTTCACGAGCGAACAAAGCATATAGAGATGGACTGCCATTATGTCAGGGAAGAATACTTGAAGAAAGTCATTGATTTACCATACGTGACGTCTGAGTATCAACTTGCGGACTTCTTCACAAAATCTCTTTTTTCGCCTAGATTTCATTTCCTCGGCAAACTTGCGGTTATCACACTGTAAGTTTGAGGGGGGTTTTTAAAATGTATACTCAAAAACATTATTGTAAGTATAAATATATATACTTATATAAATAGAGATACGTATACATATATTATATGTATACGTATCTCTATATATAAGTATATATATTTTTATATTTTTCCATTTTTCTCCTTTTTTATTTTACCCAAAAAGGGTACTTCTGTCTTTTTACATTTTGCGTATATTCCATTTGGAATATGCTGTATTTTTTTCCTTTTATTTTTTGTAATTCCTTTTCTTTTCTTTTTTCCTTTTTGCTTAAACAAAAAGGTGCATTGGGGGTCTCCCCAATAGAGTCGTTGGGGAGCCCCCAACGGTCACAATTGTGACCGTTGGGAGCTCCCCAACGACTCCTTTTGGGAGCCCCCTCTTGCACCTCTTCTCTCTTGTATAAATAGGGGTGTTCCCCCTTGTTGTAGAATAAGCTTGAGAGTCTCAAGCATTTGCTTCCATTTTATGAAATACATGCATTATTGCATGTTTATTATTTATACGCTTTTTGCGTATTTTGTTCAAGTGTTGTGAGAGTGCTTTCGTGCACTTCTTTTATAAAGTATTTGTGCTTGTATGCGTATTGTCATAGCTTCAAAGGCCTTTTCCCTTAATATGTGCTTCCATATTGTCGGCCCAAACATGATAGTTGGACTCATGATACCATGTGAAAAAGTCTACAAAGAGACTATGTGCACAAATTCACTATATTCTTGATATGAGACATGTGTACAAAGGCACAAGGTAAACACCCACACGGAAACAAATGCACAAGGGCATACAAATAAAAAGAATCTTTATTGAATCACAAGTGAGAGATTTACAAAAAGCTTAAGTTACAATGAAGGGGAAGTCCCCTATTTATAAGACAAGAGAGGGCCTTTGAAGGGGCTCCCTCATGGTGATCCAACAGTCATATTATTGACCGTTGGAGGGGCCCAAAGTTCACATGAGGTGGGCCCCTCCATGGCTAAAAGCCAAAAGAACAAAAAAATAAAAATAACGAAAAAGAAATTACAAAAAAGAAAGGTGCGTGAATAGGGAAAAGACAGATTTACCCCTAGTGGGTATTACAAAAGTAAAAGTTTATATATTTGTATAT
Organism: Nuphar pumila; assembly: GCF_984573655.1. Classification (NCBI taxonomy): domain Eukaryota; kingdom Viridiplantae; phylum Streptophyta; class Magnoliopsida; order Nymphaeales; family Nymphaeaceae; genus Nuphar; species Nuphar pumila. The sequence goes on from NC_143261.1 coordinate 54,589, forward strand.
ATATAAATAGATAGATGCGTATACATATATATGAAAAATATACAGGTATATGTCTCTCTCTCTCTCTCCATATATATATATATAAGGGATACAGTTTAACACAAATATGCTGCACACAGCTATGAAAAAATGCTAACAAGGCTCAACAGCAATATCTCAAGCAACCACACCAACAAAAGATTTATGCCAACCACAGATCCAAAAATAAATAAGAGCAAACACGGCTACTGATGCTCGACACCAAACAGTGAGTAATCTGGTGAAATACGGTTAAATACTACGGTGGATGCACACTGCAATGGCCAAAACACTTTATCACCTGATAGAACTATCCTTATCCTAAATTGACGATAAATCTCACAAAATACCTCAAGTACCTTCACCAGATCACTTGCATAACCATCTAAAACAAAAAACGTCCCAAATGCATCTATTTGCAGTCATTAAAACCCATTGATTTGATCTGGTCACAAGTTACCACCATTTCCATAAAATACTCGAGAGATCACCATAAGTCCAATACTTCTCCGATTGCCCTAATTCTTGATTTAATAGGCTTCTAAAATCAAGAACTATTAAATCTCTACCTCAAATAAGCCAAACTGCACTGACCAATGACCATACTTACCTTGCTGATGTCAACACCCTCGTGCACATACAATGCAGCCCATGAACAGCACCAGAACAAAGCTTCTTTCCTGTCCAAGATTCACCCTTAGTCTTCTATTTTAATTGAGGTATGGACTGATACTATATCAAAGCTCCAAGAAGAACAGTGAGAGATAACAATGGAGAGCAATGCACTACTATAAACTTCATTGAGATGAAAAGAATGAGAGAATGCATCATATAGGGGTTGACCCCCAATCTCAAACAAACTATTATAACTTGGATTGATTTGGACTCTTTGACTGCTACACATTTTCTATGCTAGAGTACAAAAATACCCTTATAAATACAAGAAAGTACAAAGGTGAGTATTACCCATCAAACATAATACACTATATTACATTTCTCAACATACGTCATATAACTCTGTTTTAAATCGCAATCTTTGTTGAATCCATAGTGGTCTTGAATGAAACATGGCAGAGCAAAAGGTTTGTGAGCACTATTACATTATCATTACCATGATGTGTTGGGCAAGGGTATGACTAGGCTGAAAGACTGGTTCATATGCAGTGGATCTTAAAGGGCATTTGAATTTTACGTAGAAAATCTTCAATAAATTTACAATTTGATGCTTTTGACCATTCAACTACTCCCCCCATTTTGTTTTTTGATTTGCTCACATGCTTGAAGCACTTTTCATTATTTACTTCCAAGCATGGAGTGTAGCCTACCCATTCTCTAGGCAACAAGTTCAAAGAATGGAATTTGTCTACCCGAATTGAATGTGCCTGATTAGGTGGTATGTGTGGTTCACCTCCTATGGAAACTTTCTCGCAGGAATGTGACTAATAATCATATACTCATTTTTTTTCTTTTAAAACTCCAATAGAACCTGCCTTAAATGCATTACAATTGTTTGGGAGAATTGGGCGTATGATTGTTCCGGTGTGGTTCGGTAAGTTAAACCACTTGAGAGTTGAGAAAGAATCTCCTTGGAATGTAATGAATCAAACCACAAGAAAGAGAAGCACAAAGCCACTTATGGGCAATATAAAAAATATAATTTTATTAATATTAGAATGCACCAAGAAGAATGCATACCTACAACTGGGGAAGATCTCCTTTATATACAAAAGAGGGCCAAAAGACTAGCCATTAGACTAGTCATCCTAACTAAAAAAATGTGAATTACAAAAGAAGAAAAAATAAAATTACATAAATACCGTAGGTACATTCTACTATATATATACATATACGTAACATGTATATATACATATATAAGTATATTTAATGCTCCCCCTCAAACTTATGTTGTCAAAACAAAAAGTTTGCTAAGGAGAAAATGAAATCTCGGGGATGGAAGAGCTTTGGTAAGGAAATCCACCAATTGATGTTCTGAGTTCACATATGATAATGAAATGATCTTCAAACACTCTTCACGAACATAATAGCAATTCATCTCTATATGTTTGGTTCTTTTGTTAAATATATGATTGTTTGCAATGTAAATTACCCTCTTGTTGTCACAACATAAGCTTGAAGGCTCTGCTATATGAACTTTTTTGTCTTATAATAGTTGCCTCAACTACACTAGTTTCAAAGTCGTAGTTGTCATAGCCTGATACTTAGCTTCAATCGACAATAAGAACACCTTTTGTTGCTTTTTGCACTTCTATGAATTCATGGAGTCACCTATAAACACATAAAAAGTCTCCATTAAGAAAAGTTTATCGTTCATTTGATAGATAGGCCAATTTTAATAGATGCTATAGCTAACAAGGTTGTAACTGGTTATGCGAGCTACAAGGGCAAACATCTTTTCATAATCTATTCTAAAAGTCTTGTGAATATCCCTTGGTCACTAGCCTAACTTTGGAAAGTTCCATCACTTTTTGGTTTTAACTTCGTATACCCATTTACATCCTATAGCTTTCTTTCCATGAGGCATGTCTTGTATTTTTCATGTTTTGGCATTTTCTAATGCTTTAATTTTAGATTTCATGGCGTCTATCCACTTCGGGTATTCTTTATCCTAGAAGTATGAGTTAGGCTCTAGGTACAAATATATTAAGTCGAAACAAACTCTATGTTTTGGTGAAAATGATTTTTAGGATACAATTTTTTCTGGTGGTTTGGATGTTCTAGTAGAGCACTTAACATTAGATTGTTCTTCAATTTGATAGTTTGAATATTTCTCAAGTACCCATGGAGGTCTATCAATTCCACGTCTAGAATATTGCAAGCAATAATCTTCAGGTTCTTTGACATTAATACTAGTATCAGTAAAAGTATCAACATTAACACATTTGTCACAAACATCAATTTCGCTGCTATCATTAGTAGCTTTAGACAAAAAGATCAAGAATACATGAATATTTAAATTCCTTCTTAGGCTTTTCTGAATCATAAAAGGATTCATTTTCAAAAAAGGTTACATTTCTTGACACATAACAAAATATATTCTTTGGTAAATGCAAAAAGTCCATGACATAAAGTGCTTCTTTGTGGCTTCCCTAGCTGGCAATCCTGCACCCAACAACCATTTGATGAGAAAAAGACATTACAACCATGATAAAAAATTTGGGAAACAGAAAGAATATTTAGATTTAGTTTTGGAATAAATCCAACTTTGAGTACACGCATTTTTAGAATTTTTAAAATATTTTTTCGTTAGAAACAATGGTTCCATTTGGAAAGGAATCAATTTTACTTTTCCAAGAATAAAATCTTTGCAAACAATATATTTTTCATTCCAAAAAATTTCCGCAATAGAGAAAAAATACATCTTTGATAAGCTTGGATGTCCAAGTCTTTTATGTCAAGTTACGATATCCTTATTTTATACATAATTACAAAAGGATTTAGAAGAAAGAGATAAGAAATCCATGGAATAGAGATCTCCTCTCCTATGCCCTTGCCCAATCAACTTTTCTAACTGAAGATCCTGCACGAAACAACATTTAGATGGGAAGGAGATTTTACATCTATGGTTGAAATTTGGGGAAATAGAAAAAAAAATTAAATTTAATTTAAGAACAACTCTAATTTTTGAAACAAAGTTTTTTTTAGAGTTTTTTGGATCTAAAGTTTCAATGCTTTTGATTTTTAAAAATGTTCTATCGGCGGTTGTAACATATGACAAATTTGAGTTAGTGCGTTTTTCAGAAAGAATATTTTCAAGGTAGAAAGAACCCCCTCAGTCAAGAATCCAAGAGCACATACCTAGATGAGAGGTCGAAGCAATTGTGGCACCAGAGGTTGAAGATGATTGAAGTTAAGAAATCATTAGAGTGCCTCTGTTATTTGACCAATGGTGTCCTTGAGATCTCCTCCATTTTGATTCACCTCTTCACCCTTTTTGAATGAGGATTCTTCAACCGAAGCTACCTTGTTTTTGAGCCTTGGGCACACTTGCTTTATATGACCTGGTTTACTGCAACCTTTAATATTGAGAGAGGTGCCATCGACAGTAGAAACAAAAGACACACTTGAATCATTATAACATTCTTATAATAAAGATTGGTTTGGGGTCATATTGAAAGACACACCATAATCAATGTCATGGAGACATACCGTGAGATGAGGATGATGAAATAACATCTATTGTAAGAGATGAAGAGTTTTTGTGTAGAGGTTGAAGAACTTCTACTAAATGATGTAAAGACATATTTCCAATGGTCATAGAACCATTGTTAGTCCCTACTTTAGGCTCTTGAGAAATCCCACTTGTGGCCACCTTCTCTGCCCTCTTTTCTTATCTCTTCTTCAACTTTGGGGCAATAAGGCTTGATATGTAACGCCCCAAAATTTCAACTTGTGTTTTCGAAAACATTGACGAAAGACCTTTCAAAGATTTAAGTTTTTACTTTTAAAATCGACAACGAAAGCAATTTAGAAAGGAACACAAGTTATCAAATTCTGGGTATGTTAGCAGTAAAATCATCATTTCACGTGAAACAACTAATTAAAGGAGGTGAGAAAATAAAACAATAAATTATTAATAAAATCTACAATTTATTACAAAATGAGCATTTTCCCACTATCCAATAATCTAAAGAAAAACTCAAAACCTAGAGCCAAGACACCAGTAGAAAGAAGAAAAATCTTGAGCCATATTGCATCGCGCCATCGGTCGCCTACTCATCACCTGCCCATGAAATGAGTCAGTTTCATAACAAACTAGTAGATGCACGAATAAACAATGTAGAATGAAATAAAACAGGATATTCATGAGATAAGTAGTTTATTACATTAAAAGCAACAAACACAATAAGTAATTTACTCTAGCAGGTACAACATATGCAAAGATCTATTGTCTTGAAACAGATATAGCAACAACATTTCGAGTAGTATAAATCTCAATCATCTACAACTTATCATGAAAATGATATTCTTTAAGTGCTGATATTAACTGGCCTGTGGGTACGCACAAACGCGAAACGTAGAAACAACCGAGACCGATCCGGGGATTTATTATGGCAGGTGTTTTTCATTAACCTGGATGGCTGACTGAGTCCGCTCCTAAGGGGACGATCAGTGACCAAGAGAGTAAATCCTCAAAGGCATCTGTGGCCCATGGATGCATCCAACTTCTGCAGAAGTGCTTGATAGTTACCACCTAGGATAATTTATGGTAATCCCGATTCCCCTAACTCCGATGACTGGGAAAGCTGAGTTTTTTGCCCGTGGGGTGGTTGTTAACAACCTGTCCATCAGAGTTTTTGTACCATCAATCCTCTCCCTTGATGAATCGTGAATGTCGAATGGGTACGACGAGGGTTTCTTAACCGTTGTCCCATTCTACATACTCTGGTCTGTTAGACCCACTCGAGCATCTTGCCTGTGAAGACGAGTTGTCACCATTTATGTGATCTCAACATTGTGCCATATGCACGCTTTGAGGTTGCCACAACCTCATCATCCAAACATCGTAACACCAACGTGACGTACTTGTCCAAAAGTATGGTCGTACCTGCATGAAGCTATGACTTACGATGGGAGGGCAAACATTTAATATCTTGCAATTCCTTTAGTTCTCACATGACATGCATTGCTCTTCATGCATTTGGCATGTGGAGGCCGCCATCATTATTTCATTTATTTCAATAAAGTGCTTATTGCACACTTCGAGGTACTCAACGACCTCTCATACTTCTTATCGCACTATATATACCGTACCTGTCTAAAGGTCCAGTTACGATAGCATCTTGTGGGTTTCTCGATGGATAACCCATCACAGTATTCCATAAAATCAGTAATATACTTGGCATGCTTAATTACTAAGAAACAGAAAATCTCAGACAAGTCCTGGGATCGCTGTGGATCCAAACATTTCCTCTAAGTAACCTACTCGGGTACTTTTAGTTGCCTCTAGCAACACACATATGAAATATTCATTTTTAAAACAAGATATCATGCTCGAGAAGTCAAGCCTTGCACTAAGAAGATCCTCTTCAAGAGATTTGATGCATGTACTCAAATTCCGCACCTTTTCGCAAGGCACAAAATATGATACATGCACCTGCACACCCCACGAGACTTGCCCGAGGGTGGCAACAAGATTTATCATGCAATAACAAACAAGGCATCTACACTACAATCACAATGGTGAGCAAGTACAAAAACACAATAATAGGAATTTATGTAGAAATGAGCCTACCCATACAATATACATCAAGCATGTAATGTTTGAAGAGTAGGAACAAGAAAACACAAACAAGTAATCACAAGTTATATTGTTCTACAGGTATGTAAAATAAATTATTCTATCTCAGAATTCTTATATTTTATTTCATTCATCCAAAATCCTTGTGCGACTTTCCCCTACCTCAGGATGCTGTGTAGCTGCATGCGCCTAATGAGTGTAGATGATACAGAGGTCGGGCTGCGGAGCACGAACAAGACCCGTTGTGGAATCTGCCAAGAGTGGAAATATTCAATTATGCTAAATAGCGCGACGGGGGCATGGGTAGGATCCCTACCTAACGAGTGAGCCTAGGCAGCAGAGGTATCGCCCCTACTGGCCTGCCAAAAGAACCGAGGATGGCAGGGGCTCGACCCCCGTTGATCCACATGGGCAGGTTTAGGCGGCAGGGGACCCCCCTGCCAAACTGCAACCTCGAAAGGGGCAAACCCCTACCCAAACTCAAACAAAAGGCAAGGCAAGGGCCGAGAGTAAAGGGGAGGGTGAAACAAGGGGTTTCTGACTCCCTGTCGGCCCTACGACGAGGACAATAGGAAGGAGAGGGCGGACAGGGGTTTTCTGATTCCCTACCGACCCTCTGGCGAAGGTTCCAAGACAGGGGTAAGGGGGAGGGCCAGACAGAGGCTGCCGGACCTCTGATCTGGCAAGCACATGGAAAAGGGGAGGGCCGGGCAGAGGCTGCCGGACCTCTGTCGGTCCTCCGACAAGCACAGGGGAAAAGGGGATGGCCGAGCAGAGGCTGCCGGACCTTTGCCGGTCCTTCGGCAAGCACAGGGGAAAAGGGGAGGGCCAGGCAGAGGCTGCTGGACCTCTGTCGGTCCTCGGACAAACACAGAGGAGAGGGGGAAGGCCCGACAGAGGTTAGCAAACCTCTGTCGGTCCTCCGACAAACATAGAGAGGGAGAGAGGGCATCGAAGGGGGGTCACCGACCCTCTGGCAATAAAGAGAGAGAGGGAAGGCAAGATACCCATCGGCCTTCCGGCAGACTCCAGGGAGGAGGGAAGGATGCGGCAGGGTCCATCGGTTCCCTGTCGGCCTTCCGACGCACACAGGGAGGACACGGCAGAGGCCGACAGCCACCTGCTAGCCCTCTGATCAACAACGAAAAAGGGAGGGGAGGGCTCGACAGAGGCTGCCGGCCCTCCGACGAACACAAGGGGAAGGGAAAACAACAGGGGGGAGAGGGAAGCTGATTACCTGTGGTGGTGACGGGAGGCGGCGTCGGCACGGTACCTGCGATCGTCGGCTCGCCGGAAGTCGCAGAGAGGGTGCGAGAGAAGAGAGGGAGCGAGGCGTCAGGGTTCGCGAGAAGGGGCGCCGACGTGAAGAGAGCGAGGAGGAGGAGGCGAGAAGGGAGGCACGCCCATCCTCCCCTCTTGCGATGCTCTTAAAGAGCTCGGGGGGGGGGGGGCGATCTTCGGGGAAACCCTCAAGGGTTTCCCTTATCCGATCGAGGGGGTGGAGCTGCACGGGCGAGGTGCGGTGCACAGGGGAGAGGGTTTTGTTTTAAAACCCTCGGCCCCTGCGTCGGGTTTTAAAACCCTAACGAGAACCGAGCCCGGGTCGGGTCCAGACCCGACCCAGGTCCATTTTTTTTTTAACGTGGGTTTCACATGATATGCCCGAGTTCATTGCAATGATGACAAACGATCTTCTTTTTGTTTTATAGTCTTTGCTTTGTCTTGAGAAGTAAGTGGGCTTGTATGTTCTAGTGTTGGATCCCGGCCTTGAAACTGCCAAGACTAAATCTCCTCCACTCTTAGTATGCACAAATTTTTTTAATCTGTATTCCTCCAGGCTAAGCTCCTCCAAACTCTCATGGATAAATGGAATGCCTCTATGCATTTGTGATGTCTTTACTTGTTCAATAATCCATTAATAATGGAAGAATTGGTCTGCCTTTACTTGTTTTTAGTGAAACTCTATATCAAGGTAACAATGTCAATTGGGCTTCAACATAGCTAGTTCATCCCAAAGTTGGGAAAGAGCATCATAATACTCAATCTTTACTTTGTTTTAGAGATAAAAAATGTGAGCAATATCCCTTAGGAAAAACACTCTTTTGAGAAAGTTTCGTCCCTCATTAGTCAAGTCAAATTTGGCAAGATTAGAACAAACTGAAATATCAACACTATTTATGAGTCACAACATAACTTTGGAGTGACCCATCTTCCACTCCTTTCACTTTTCAAAATCGGGGTACGACTTTTGTCTTCTCCGCTACTTGAAGGTCAACCTCCTTCCCATCCATAAGCCTAGTAAGAATCAATTGAGATTCTTTTTTAGAACTATCAACTAATCCCCACAATCCTCTATCATATATGTGATATCATATATGTGATGCGTCATGGATAAAGACCATGTCACATAATTTGAAGAGTTGAACTTATAATGAAGAAAGGTTACAACCTCCTTGTCCTCCATAGAGTTGAACTTATAAGGAAAAAAGAGGGGAAAATATAAAACAAAGAAGGAATAAGGAACTTGATGCGGTACACCAAGCAACTAACTTTCAAACCCTTCAAGTCATCACTAGAACAACCAGCACCATGAGCATTTTAATATGAACAATCTCCACCAAGGATCAAGAGCTGAAGCTTTAATACCATGTAATGAATCAACCCACCAGAAAGAAAAGCACAAAGCCACTTATGGACATTAGCACAATTGCACTAAGGCACTCACACACGCAATGTAAAAATATAATTTTATTAATATTAGAATGCATACCTACAAATGGGGGCGATCCCCTTTATATACAAAAGAGAGCCAAAAGACTAGCTGTTAAACTAGTCTAACAGCTAGAATGACTAGCCATTAGACTAGTCCTAACGGCTAGTCAACCTAGATATAAAAAAAATGTAAATTACAAAATAAAATAAAATAAAATTACATAAATGCCCTAGGTACATTCTACTATATATATATATATGTATATCTGTTTGTGTATAAGTATATTTAACATGGATATTGGAGTTAATCCAATCAATTAGTCATTGCCTATAAAATGAATTTTAGATCATAACCATCTCCTTGAACTGTTTGCTCTCATTTCTTCATGTTAAATAGTTTCTAGTGGAGCCATATTGGATCCATCAATATGTCCGATTAGCCTCAAGTGCCTTATGTGTGCAAGTGACACTATTCTAGGCTAAGTATTGTGAAGAAGTCTTCAAAGTGACTGTGCACAAAGGCACTATATTCTTAATATGAAATGCATGCACAAAGGCACAAGATGAACACTCACAAACGGATACAAATGCGCAAAGGCATAAAAAATAATGAGAACTTTTATTGAATAAGAGTGAGAGCTTTACAAAAAGCTTAAACTTACAAAGGGGGAAATCCCCTATTTATAATACATGAGGACCCGTGGAGGGGCTCCCTCATATGGACGTTGGAGCCCCACCAACGGTCATATTATTGACTGTTGGAGGGGCCCAACATCTATATGAGGTGGGCCCCTCCATGGCTAAAAGCCAAAAAATAAAGAAATACAAAAAGAAAAAAACATTCAAAAGGAATATGTGTGAAAAGAGGAAAAGCCAGTTTTACCCCTAGTGGGTATTGCAATGATTTAAATATATATATCCATATATATATATATATAGATACATAGACATATATATAAGATATATATGTATATGTATCTCTCTCTCTATATATATAGATATATATAGATTACATTTTTCTTCAGACAAAATGCATTTCCAGGAAAGATTAGAATTTGAACCGTGGGATTAGGAACAGTAGAGGAAGATGCTGTAGAAGTTTGTTGCCTCCTTTTTTTTATAAATAATAAAGAACAAAGGTGAAGTTTTCTTAACATTAAAATGAATAGATCATTGAATATAATTTAACATTAAAATGGTCTTAAATTAAATGTAACATTAAAATAGCTGGCATGCTGCAAACGTAGCACATGCTGCAGAACAAAGAAATTTGATCTAAATCATGTTGATGTTAAAATATATGTATTAATACATATATATATTATACTATAATACCTGGTAGGGGTATTATAGTCTTTTCACAATTGTTTTAGTAAACAATTGTTTTTTTCTAATTTATTTATTTTTTACTTTCTTTTATTTTTTTCTTCTATTTATATTTTTTCAAGCCACTTAAGGGGGCCCACAATAGAGTCGTTGCCCCCCCCAACAGTCACAAATATGACCGCTGGGGGCCCCAACGACTCTTTGGGAGCCCCCTTTTGGCCTCCTTTTTTATGCCATTTCATTTGTATAAATAGGGGTGTATCCCCTTGTATTTCTTAAAGCCTTAGTGCTCTCTCTCTCTCTCTCAATAAAGAATTTTTATATTTTAGCTTGTGCTCTCCTTAAAGCTTTTGTATGTATCGTCCCATAGTAGACTTGGCTATTGTTCCTTTTGTGTATTAGTCCATTGTGGGACATTGTGAATGCTTTTTAGCATTCTTTATCTTTCTGCATACTTCATTACATAGTATCAGAGTCATTCGGTTCATAAAAGGGCGTGATATTCATTGTCTTCATTCTTCACAACACTTTGGTGCCGTCATGGAATCCAAAATCGACCTATCCTTCAAGCTCAATGGAAAAAACTACATGATGTGGGCATCGACAATGGAGAACAATCTCAAAGGTAAAAAACTTTGTGGCTATGTAATGGGTTCCTTTCCGGAACCTCGATTAGAGCTCACCAAGATTGAATGAGGTCAAGAAAAGGCTCTTGAGGGAGATGCTCATCTCAAAGCCATTGAAGACCACCAAAAGAAAGTTGAAGATTGGGAAAACAATCACGCCAAGTTCCTTGCTTGGTTCATGAACAATGTCGAACTCAAGGTTTGTGCAAATATAGCTAAATTCCGCCGAGCCAATGAGGCTTGATTCTTTATGAAGGGTATGTATACCTAAAAAGACCTTGCAAGAGCATATTTTTTGCAAGAAAAAATTAGAACCACCAAACAAGGTGATTCAAGTATACAAGATTATTATAGAGCATTAAACCCATTATGTGATGAGTTGGCTCTTTTAGAGCCAAAATGGGTGGCTACGGAGGATGCCGAACTAAGACAAAAACAAATGGAACAAAACCGATTGTTCCAATTTTTGTTTGGACTACGTCCCAAATTTGAGCAAGTGAGGTCATCACTTATCTATAGATCTATTTTTCCTCCTATTGAAGATGTCATAGCCGAAATCACACAAAAGAAAACTAGGCTTGACATGAGTAAAAACATTGATGAAGTGCTTGCCGTATCCAAACCCGGCAACAATGTCAAAACCTATAAACCACCCCATTTTGGAAAACAAGGAAACTTTTATGGAGGAAGAAAGATGATTGTATATCATCATTGTTATGAGTCGGGTCACATCAAACCCGCTTGCCCAAAGCTAAATGGAACATTCAAGCCTAAGGTGACTTCTCTTGAACAGTCTATCACCAACAAAGAAGATGAAGGCAAGAGTGGGAACCTCAAAGAAACACTTGATCAAATATCTATGGCTCTACAACAAATTCTCAAAGCCACTTCCTCCACATCGGGTGTGGTCATTGCATCTACATCATCACCCGATACATATTCTTTGATCCTAAACTTCGGAGCATCCTTTCATATGACCTCTCATGAAAATGCTTAAACCGATGTATGCACCAATTCAAAAAGTTCATGTGTTTCTACGGCTGATGGGACCTTTTTAAAAACCACAAGTATTGAAACACTTAACTCTCAAAATCTCTTTGTTCCTAAAGTGAGAGTTGTTCCAAAGCTTAATTTTAATCTTTTTTTGGTTTCCCAAATTGCTGACCATGGATGTGAAATATCTTTCTTATCTGGTTGCTTTGTGCAGGATCTTCAGTCCGGAAAGCGGATTGGGCAAGGCCATAGGAAGGGGGACCTCTATTATATGGAACATCTAAACCTTCCTAGGAACTCTTTTTGTACTTATGCCCAAGATAAAAGCATTGAAACTTGGTATAAAAGACTTGGATATCCAAGTTATTCTAAAATGTATCTTTTCCCATTTGGAACCAAATTTTGTAAGGAAAAAGACATTAATTGCAAAGATTGCATTTGTGGGAAAATGAAATCTATTCCATTTTCAATTAGAACATTTCTTTCTACAAGACCTTTTGAATTGATACACTCGGATGTTTGGGGTCCATCTCCGGTCATGTCTAAAGGTGGTTACTCTTACTATGTCACTTTCATTGATGACTTCACTAGATATGTTTAGATTTATTTTTTTAGTCATAAATCTGAAGTGTTTTCCTTCTTTAAAGAGTTTCATATGAAAATACAAAATCAATTTTAAAGTAATATATTCATTCTTAGATCTGATTCCGGTGAAGAATATTTATCTACAGAATTTCAAAATTATTTAAAACAAAATGGGATTTGTCACCAAAAATCGTGCCCTAAAACTCCACAACAAAATGGACTAGCAGAAAGAAAACATAAGCATATTATCAAAACCGCTAGAACGTTGTTTGTCTCTAAAAATATTTTGATTTTTTTGGGCCGAAACCGTTTTGACCTTAACATATTTAATCAATAGAATGCCCTCTTCTAAACTAAAGAATGTTTCTCCATATGAAAAACTTTTCAAATTCTCACCCGACTACAATCACCTTCGCATCTTTGGTTGTAAATGCTTTGTCCTCTTACATAAGAGAGATAAGCTATCCCCAAAGGCGATTGAATGCGTCTTTTTGGGCTATGGGGAAAATAAAAAAGTCTATATATGTTTTGATTCCAAAAATAACAAACTATATATTTCAAAAGACAACCTTTTTGGAAGAAGAGAATGAATTTCAAAACCTAGGAAAACAAAATGAAGTTTAATACATATTTTTACATGATCTTATATATGATATATGTGATGATTCTATGAATCATCTAGAAAATATAGATGATACTTGTGATGCATCTAATATTGATATATCACCATATAATGGTGATATCAGTAATGACAATATTAATGTTGATACCTGAAGAGACCAAGAAAGGTCTATTAGTGCCTTGGAGAAATTTTTTCAACTTACTGAATCTTTAGAGGAACCTAACTATCGGGTTTGTCTAATAACACTATATTCATATTATGAACCCGCTCACTATAATCAAGCCAAAACTATATCACATTGGGTTGAAGCCATGAAAGTAGAACGAGATGCCTTACAAAAGGCCAATACTTGGGAAATAGTCAAACTACCTTCACATAAAAAACCTATTGGATGCCGATGGGTCTATAAGGTTAAAACCAAAAGTGATGGGTCCTTAGAAAGATATAAGGCCAGATTAGTGGCTAAGGGGTATTCGCAAGAATATGAGATTGACTACGAGGAAACATTCGCTCCTGTAGCCAGAATGACAAGTGTTAGAACGTTAATAATTGTCGCATCAATAAAAAAATTGCCTATATATCAACTCGATGTGAAAAATGCATTTCTTAATGGAAATCTCAATGAAGTATACATGGATCCGCCACCCGGAGTTACCATTGGACAATGTCAAATTCTTAAACTTTTAAAAGCTTTATATGGTCTTAAGCAAGCCCCAAAGGCTTGGTATGATTGATTTAGTGATATCATGATTAAATTGGGATTTCGTTCTTGTTATACTGACACTGATCTTTTTGTAAAAAGTATAGGTACTAAAATTGTTATTTTATTACTTTATGTTGATGACATGATTATCACAGGAAATGATCAAGATAGTATTGTTAATGTTAAAAATATGCTAAAGGATAGCTTTGACATGTCTGATTTAGGTTTTCTTAGATATTTCCTTGGTATTAAAGTTGTATATTCTCCCCGAGGATATATTCTATCATAGATGAAGCTTGCTGCAAATATATGTACTAAGTCTGACATTTCAAATGATAAAAAGGTGGAGACTTCAGAAGTAATAAATGCCAAATTAAGGTTGGAGGATGGGGTTCTTGTAGAAGATCCCATACCCTACAGACAACTAATTAGATCTCTCACATATCTAAATATCACCAGGCCTGACATCGCTCATGATGTTCACTCTGTTAGTCAATTTCAGCATGCTCCTACAACTGTGCATATGGGTGCTGTGCTCCGGGTCATCCGAAACATAAAAAACATCATAACTTAAGGGCTATTCTTATTCTCATCTTCTTCATTAAATTTACTTGCTTATACTGATGTAGATTGGGGAGGTAACCCTAATGATAGAATCTCAACTACTGGTTTCTGTGTTTTTCTAGGAGATTCCTTAATTGTTTGGAGATGCAAGAAACAACAGAAAGTTTCACTATCCTCTACTGAAGCTGAATATCGGGCTATGTCAACTACTACAATGAAACTTGTTTGGCTTCGAAGTCTTATCAAAGATATGAGAGTGGATATTTTTGGGGCTTCAAAGCTTTGGTGTGACAACAAAAGTGTCATTTATATTGCCAGCAATCACACCTTCCACGAGCGGACCAAACATATAGAGATGGACTGTCACTATGTTCGTGATGAGTATCTACGAGGAACAGTTTCATTGCCATATGTCACATCAGAATATCAGTTATAGGATTTCTTCACTAAAGCACTTCCTGCTCCACACTTCATGTTTCTCCTTGGCAAACTTTCGGTATCTTCCCGTAAAGTTTGAGATGGGGTGTTCAAATATATATATATATATATATATATATATATATATATATATATATATATATATATATATAATACCCGATAGAGGTATTATAGTCTTTTCACAATTGTTTTAGTAAACAATTGTTTTTTCTTATTTATTTATTTTTTACTTTCTTTTCTTTTCTTTTATTCTTTTATTTGTATTTTTTTAAGCCACTTAAGGGGCCCCACAATAGAGTCGTTGGGGCCCCCAACGACTCTTTGGGAGCCCCCTTTTGGCCTCCTTTTTTATGCCATTTCATTTGTATAAATAGGGGTGTATCCCCTTGTATTTCTTAAAGCCTTAGTGCTCTCTCTCTCTCTCAATAAAGAGTTTTTATATTTTAGCTTGTGCTCTCCTTAAAGCTTTTGTATGTATTGTCCCATAGTGGACTTGGCTATTGTTCTTTTTGTGTATTAGTCCATTGTGGGACATTGTGAATGCTTTTTAGCATTCTTTATCTTTCCGCATACTTCATTACAGTTGAATCATGTGTTCTAAAAGAATTCTCTTTGATCTGAACAGATCTAGGGTTAGAGTGATTTTCTAAATTCAGCACGATCTGGCAATTTGAGCAAATCTGGTCCTAGATTATTTTTGGGCTGAAGCAACAATAAATGAGTTTGCTGGGTTATGTTCAGATCTGAGCAAATCTGGATGACCAGTAGTAATGAAAAGATTAAGAACTTGATAAAAGATGAATAGAGTGAAGAAGATGCTGAAAATATGTCAGATTTGAACAGATCTAACATTTCAGCAAGAGGATGACAAGGAAGAAATAAATGAGAAGGCCGGAGAATAAAAAATACACTGAAAATATGTCAGATCGGAGCAGATCTGAACAAAAAAGATGTTAGAGGAAAACACGCCCATGTTAGAAAGTAATCTCAGCCCCCAAATGAATCCTTATTTGGGGGTGTCTTCTCATTACCATTATTTATAATTACCCTAGTTATGGCTCTAAACAAAATAGCAATACATTTTGTCTAGATTGCACAGATTGCAGCTGCCTGGCAAGCCACCAGCCATGTTCTAATATTATGAAACTTCTTCTTAATGGTGGCATCAAACCCAGGTATTATATTGCACAAGTGCCATAAGTTTGATTACCATGAACACCATATGATTATTAAATTTTTTGAAGCATAGCCTGTTGTTGGAGTTAAAAATCTGTTTGTTCTAGCATCTCAACTTTATTCTCTAAGTATTTGCTCCATAAATATGCTAAGTTGTCTGTATGATAGCACGATACTTACTGATTGATGGAATTGAGTGTTAGACTTTAACCTTCTTGTACACCTAAAAGCTCAATTGTGTGTAACCTGTTATTTGGTGACTATTGTTGCAAAGCAGTTGATGTAGAAATGCATGCTAGAGACTTCATGGAAGCTGCAAAAAAGCTTCACCGCTATTTCAGTAACCTTCAACAGGAAAAAAGACCAACCAAGGAAGAGATGCTGACCAAGGTTTGTTCGTTATTTCTGTTTACTCAGTAAGAGAGGTATTGGATCTGGTCAAAGTTATGGTGGGTGTGGTTTGACTGCAATCATAGTCACAAATGTTTTTCTTGGGATATTCTCAACAAGGGAATATTTTTGGATATTTTAAAAATTATGTCAGAAAAGCGTTGGCAAAAAATATCACACATAAAAGGTATAGTTGTTTAAAGTAATTTGTGTAGCCCATGTAGAGTATGTTTAGATTTGGTACTATTGGAATAGAAACATGCATACATACGTACAGACCTATGTCACAGGGATTCAGCCAGACAGGTACCGCACCCGCGTCGACGCGACACGATGCGGGTGCGGCACCCGGTGTGGTCAACCCGACCCTGGGTGCGGTCAACACACCCAGGGTCATTTTGATCCATTTTTTTGTTTTTTTTGTTTTATTTTGCCCCATGAAATGGTATAAGGGTGATTCTTTGGACAAATCAGAGGTGCCGGAAAAGTGCAAAGTGTGTTTTGGAAGGGGTGTTGTTTTAGAGTTGATACCTGGGGATTTGAAGGCAATAGGAAAAGGTTGCAGATTCCTTGTTGCAGTAGCTCCTGCTGCAACTGCACCACCGGGGACATCATCTAAATCGCTCGACCTGCCCTCACTGTTATAAAAGGTGGGGCTGTTGTCACAACGGGAGAAGGGAGGCATCCTAAAGGGGAACGCGTCGGTGCGAGACAGCTTTTGAGGCGCCGGACTAATACCTTCCCTCTCTTCACCACCAACTCCTCTCTCCCCTTCCTCAAAACCACCACCATCAACATCAACACAAACATTTCTCTTGTCTACCATCTCAAGAACACCACCACCCACCTCCATTAAAACCACCAAAAAAAGAAGAAAAAGACTACTTTTTTCTTAAGGAAAATACACAAAAAAACCTTGCTTTTTCTTTTTATCAAAAGTCAGCAAACCAGACCACAAACGGAAAACAGCTCCCCTCTGAAGCCACCAACATAAAGGGAATCATTCACGGCCATGGCTGCTGCTGCGCCTGCAAAGCTCCCTGCTGTGCCTGCACTACTACTGCCCCGGTCTCTGATGCACAACCAATCTCTCCCTTTCATCCTTGGTTGCTTCCCATGCTTCCAACATTCGGTCTTTGGGACAAATTAGTAAAGCTAACGCTGCTGCCCCTTATTACTTCAAATCACATCACACCCTACACGTTAAATTTCTATTGCAATAATAAAAAATTCAAAACAAAAACCTCTCTCTCTCTCTAACCCTAAACACCGGTACATATTTCACTCTCTCTCTGTATGGTTTGAGTCTTGACCTGTCGACATCCATCCGTGGCAGTCGCTTTCCCTCCACCGTCGTTATCCCTAACCCTTTACATGTCTCGAGTGTTGCACCCAACCAGGGTTGGGGACTCTAACCAAAGTTCCTTCACGTGCTGCACTAACTAATTGCCCCCAACTAGTCTCCCCTCCACTTCCAGAAGGAAAAAGCGCAAAACACAAAATCTCCTAGTATCTTATTATATGTTTTAAAAAAATCTAAAAATGTAAAGGAAGAAAAGATGGCTGGAGGAGGTACGGTCA
This sequence comes from Nuphar pumila, assembly GCF_984573655.1. Taxonomy (NCBI): domain Eukaryota; kingdom Viridiplantae; phylum Streptophyta; class Magnoliopsida; order Nymphaeales; family Nymphaeaceae; genus Nuphar; species Nuphar pumila. The sequence goes on from NC_143261.1 coordinate 72,582, forward strand.
CAGAAACATAGGTCAAAACTAATAAGATATTGACTGGTGATTTTAAAGCCTGAGGAATTACATCCTGACCAAGGAGATACAATGATATTCTACTTAAATTAAACTAATGGGTCTTGGTTTGATCTTCTTTATAATCATTACAATAAAAAAATTGATGTGAGCACTTGACCATTGATGGTGCGGTGAAATGAGGTTTGTGGGTTAGAGGGGAAAGGGCGGGCAGCTAAGGGCAAGGCCTTGCTCGGCCAATTAATTCTTTTGCTAGAAAGTGACGTGAGCGTAGCTGGTGGTGGTATTGATTTGTTCTTGCCCGAAACAGAATGGCCTTGCCCAGGACCCGCGTCGGGGAAACCCGGACCCCTTATATATATATATATATATATATATATATTTTGCCGCACCCTCGCACCTGGGTTTTTTGGAAGTGCTGAATCCCTGCACCCGCACCCGCACCCGCACCAATGTGACTTAGGTACAGACATGCATACATTTTTTTATATATACTATATTTGTATGATAGTCATTGCCAATATCGCTCTTGGCAAGATTTTTCTCGAAAGTTTTTTTTAGGGCACATTTGGAAGTGAGAAAATGGTAGGAAAAAATGCAAGTACGAAAGAAAAAATGGCAACTTTTCCATTCATACCAAACTAGAGATTTTTTTAAAGGAAAGTTTTTCTAAAAACTTGGATTTTTTATAGGAAAATTCCTCTACCCATGGGGGTGGAGGATTTTTTCATATTCAAAGTTTTCTTGGAAATGCTTGGGAGAGAAAGGTTTAGAATGGTTGACAAATCTTTTTAACAAGATTTGGCGGACAAATAAGATGCCTAATGAGTGGAAGAAGATTACTTTGGTGCCTCTATATAAGAATAAGGGTGATATACAAGATTGCACAAACTATCGTTGTATAAAACTCATGAGTCATACTATGAAACTTTGGGAGAGGGTGATTGAGTCTAGGTTGAGGAAGGTTGTCATGATATCAAAGAATCAATTTGGTTTTATGCCTGGAAGATCAACTATGGAAGCTATACATCTTCTTAGACAACTTATTGAGAGATATAGAGAGAGGAACAAATATTTGCATATGGTTTTTATTGATTTGAAGAAGGCATACGATAGAGTACCTAGGGACGTTCTCTGGTGGGCAATGATAAAGAAAGGTGTTTCTCTCAAGTACATTAGTATAATTAAGGATATGCATGAAGGCGTAGTAACCAATGTCCGCACTTGTGGAGGGGTGATTGGGGATATTAAATTCTCTTGTGATAAATGTTTAATACATGATCGCCAGTCCAGGAAATTGATTGGGGAAGGCTTTAGAAGAGGAGATTTATACTATATGGAATCTCTTCAAGTTCCAAAAGTTTTGTGTAATGTTGCCCGACATAAAGATATAAATGTGTGGCACAAAAGACTTGGTCATCCTAATATCACTAAGTTATCATATTTACATTTTGTAAAAGACCTATGTAAAAGCTCTTTTTCTTGTAATGACTGTATTCTCGAAAAAATGCGAAGTTTACCTTTTGAGCAAAGAACTATGTTCTCTTCTAAAACTTTCGAAATTGTTCATTCAGATGTTTGGGGACCTGCACCTGTTGTTTCAAAAGGAGGTTTTTCTTATTACGTAATATTTGTGGATGATTTTTCTAGATATTCGTGGATATATTTTCTTAAGTTTAAACATGAAGTGTTTTCGTGTTTTAAAAATTTTCATTTAATGATTAAGAATCAATTCAACAGTAACATAAAGATTTTTAGAAGTGACTCTGGGGGAGAATATCTCTCCAATCAATTTAAGGTATATCTTGAGGATCATGAAATTGTTCACCAAAGTTCTTGTCCTAAAACGCCTCAACAGAATGGGTTGGCTGAAAGAAAACATAGGCACATTATTGAGACCACTAGAACCCTTCTTATATCTCAAAATATTCCTAAAAACTTTTGGGCTAAAGCAGCTCTTGCTTCTGTCTATTTGATAAATCGCTTACCATCTAGGATATTAGGAAAAATATCTCCCTTTGAGGTATTACATAAGCTTGCACCTGATTATAATAGGTTAAGAGTCTTTGGATGTAAGTGTTTCATACTTACGGATAAGAATGACAAGCTCTCTCCCAAGGCTATTCCTTGTGCCTTTCTTGGTTATTCCGAAACTCAAAAAGGTTTTCGTTGTTATGATCTTCGAGATGATATGCTATATGTCTCTAGAAATGTAACCTTTTTAGAAAATGAGAGTGGTTTTGAAAAAAAAAATTCGCAACAAGAAAATTTTGATTACTCTTTCTTATTCGACTTATTGTCTAGTAATGATGATATATCTAGTGATGATGATGTATCATTAAACCATGATGAAGAAAATGATGAAGATATTGGTGAACATAACTCAGTCAATGAACAAGAAAGTAGAGTTCCAAGTGAGCCAATAACCTACTCTCGTAGAAACCAAGACACCTTTAGAAGTGCTATTGATCAATATAGTGAGCTTACTCCTATTCTTGACCATAGAAGATTTGAAAGGAATAGAAGACCTCCAACTCGTTTTGTCTCTTTTGATTCTTTTTCACCCCGATATAGGGCTTGCCTTAGTGCCATTCACTCTTATTTTGAACCAAGAAATTTTGAAGAAGCTAAAAAATGTATAGAATGACAAGAAGCCATGCAAAGTGAACTTAATGCCCTTAAAAGGGCAGAAACTTGGGATTTCCAAATTCTACCTATAGGAAAGAAAACTATAGGCTGTCGATGGGTCTTTAAAGTTAAAACTAAGAGCGACGATTCTCTAGAAAGGTATAAAGCTCGTTTAGTTGCAAAAGGGTATGGGCAAGAGTATGAAATTGATTACGAAGAAACCTTTGCCCTTGTAGCCCGAATGGTTACAATTAGGTGTCTTATTACTATTGCATCCACTAAGAATTAGAACATTTTTCAAATGGATGTTAAAAATGCCTTCTTAAATGGTGATCTTAACGAAGAAGTGTATATGGATGCCCCACCAGACATGATAATTCCTAAAGATAAAGTTCTTCGTCTTCGAAAGACCCTCTATGGTTTAAAGCAGGCCCCCAAAGCCTGGTATGATAGGTTTACCAGTGTAATGCTGGAAAATGGTTTTTCCTCATGTTATACTGACACTGCTTTGTTTACTAGAAAATCGAATGCAGGGATTGTAATTTTGTTACTCTACGTTGATGATATGCTAATAACATGTGATGATGTTCAAGGAGTCAAGAGTATGAAGTCCGTCTTGACTTCAAAATTTGAAATGTCAGACTTGAGTTTTCTGACATATTTTCTTGGAATTGAGGTTGCTTATTCGCAACATGGTTATTTTCTATCTCAGTCTAAACTTGCTTGCGAGATTATTGACAGGTCAGGAATTTTTGATGACAAAGTATGCGAAACTCCTGAAGTTGTGGGAGCAAAAATGAAGATTGACGACGGTGTTCCTCTAACCGATCCTACTCCTTACAGGCAGTTGGTAGGTTCTTTAATGTATCTTAGCATTACCCGACCTGATTTGTCACATGCTATACACATCGCCAATCAGTTTCATCATGCTCCTACAACCGTTCATATGAGTGCTGTGCTTCACATCATCAGATATTTGAAGGGAACTGTGAATAAGAGAGTATTTCTATCTTCTTCTTCTGATTTAAAATTACTTGCTTATACTGACTCAGATTGGGGAGGTGACCCTAGTAACCGTCACTCCACCACTGGTTTTTGTGTTTTCTTAGGTGAATCCTTGATTTCATGGCGATATAAAAAGCAACAGAAGGTCTCTCTGTCATCCACTGAAGCCGAATACAGAGCCACGACATCCACTACCATGGAAATCGTATGGATTCAACAACTTTTGGAAGATATGAGAGTGCCTATCAGAGAACCAACAAAGTTGTGCTGTGACAACAAAAGTGTAATCTATATTGCCAAAAACCACACCTTTCACGAGCGAACAAAGCATATAGAGATGGACTGCCATTATGTCAGGGAAGAATACTTGAAGAAGGTCATTGATTTACCATACGTAACGTCTGAGTATCAACTTGCAGACTTCTTCACAAAAGCTCTTTGTTCGCCTAGATTTCATTTCCTTCTTGACAAACTTGCAGTTATCACACCGTAAGTTTGAGGGGGGGTTTTAAAATGTATACTCAAAAACATTATTGTAAGTATAAATATATATACTTATATAAATAGAGATACATATACATATATTATATGTATACGTATCTCTATATATAAGTATATATTTATATACTTTTCCCTTTTTCCCCTTTTTTCTCGTTTACCCAAAAATGGTACTTTTGTCTTTTTACATTTTGCACATATTCCATTTGGAATATGCTGTATTTTTTCCCTTTTATTTTTTGTAATCTTTTTCTTTTATTTTTTCCTTTTTGTCTAAACAAAAAGGTGCATTGGGGGTCTCCCCAATAGAGTCGTTGGGGAGCCCCCAACGGTCACAATTGTGACCGTTGGGAGCTCCCCAACGACTCCTTTGGGGAGCCCCCCTCTTGCACCTCTTCCCTCTTGTATAAATAGTGGTGTTCCCCCTTGTTGTAAAATAAACTTGATAGTCTCAAGCATTGTTGTTCTTTCTATAAAATACATGCCATAGTGCATGTTTATTATTTTTACGCTTTTGCGTACTTTGTTCAAGTGTTGTGAGAGTGCCTTCGTGCACATCTTTTCTAAAGTATTTGTGCTCGTATGCGTATTGTCTTGTCATAGACAATTTTACAGGGGTAGGCCTAGGAAGACTTGGATGGAGATGATAGGAAAGGATATGAATGCTTTGAACCTCACCGAGGACATGGCATTGGATAGAAATGATTGGAGGAGAAGGATTCATTAGGAAGACCCAGAATGATTTTCTTTGTTGGTTCATATCGTCGACCCCAATTGTTTTGGGATGAAGGCGTAGTTGTTGTTGTTGTTTGTTGAAAGTTTTCTTTTTAATTTAAAGCAACCCCTCACTTCAAATCATTTCATCCTATCAGTTGCTTCTTGTAACGAAACAACAAGTGCACTCTCACAATGCAAGAAAGAGGCTTCAATTGTGCATATACACAAATACAAATGCCACCCATGGACCATATACACAAAGACCAACACATACACCTCTCAAAAGAGAGGAAGAACACCAATAATAAACAAATTAATATATTCAATATGCTTAGAACAAGCATAGAGGAGCTCCCAATATAGTCGTTGGGAGCTCTCCAAAATATGACTATTGGGGAGGCCCCAACGACTCTATAGTCCTAATGACCAAAAGATGAATGTAAAAAATAAAATAAAATATTTGATTTTTTTCAAATATTCTTCCCGAACATAATGGCAATCCATCTCTATATGCTTTGTACGCTCATGTGAGGTGCGATTTTTGGCAATGTATATCGCACTCTTGTTGTCATAGCATAACTTTGTCGGTTCTTGAATATGAACTTCCATATCTTCTAGCAGACGCCGAATCTATACTATTTCCATGGTTGTAGAGGCCATGACTCTATACTCAGCTTTGGTGGAAGACAAGGAGACCTGTTGCTTTTTACACCTCCAAGAGACCAACGATTCACCTAAAAAGATACAGAAACCAGTGGTGGAGTGACGGTTATTAGGGTCACCTCCCCAATCAGAGTCAGTATATGCAATTAAGTTTAAATCAGAGGATGATGAAAGAAATACTCCCTTATTTACCGTCCCTTTTATATATCTGATGATTCGGAGGACTGCACTCATATGCACTGACGTAGGAGCGTGTTGGAATTGACTGACAATGTGCACTGCATGAGATATATCGGGTCTAGTGATGCTAAGATACATCAATGACCCAACTAGTTGCCTGTAAGGAGTAGGATTATCCAAAATAACCCCATCATCGATCTTCATCTTGGACCCCACAACCTCGGGTGTTACACAAATTTTGTCATCAGTAATGCCTGACCTGTCAATTATCTTACAAGCACGCATAGTTTGAGATAAAAAATATCCTCTATGAGAAAAAAGCGGCTTCGATGCCCAAAAAATATGTCAGAAAACCTAAGTCTGACATCTCAAATTTTTCAGTTAGTGCAGACTTGATTTTTTTAATTCCCTTGATATCATCACCTGTGATTAACATGTCATCAACATATAGAATCTAGATCACAATTCCTGCATCAGATTTCTTTATAAATAAGGCAATGTTAGTATAGCATGAGACAAATCCGTTTTCTATCATTAAACTGTTAAATCGATCATACCAAGCTTTGGGGGCTTGTTTTAGACCATAAAAAGCTTTTCGTAAACGGAAAACCTTACCATTAGGGCAATCCATGCCAAGAGGAGCAGTCATATAAACTTCTTCATTTAAATCCCCATTTAAGAAAGCATTTTTAACGTCCATTTGATAAATATTCTATTTTTTAATTGAAGCGATGGTAATAAGACATCTAACGGTAACCATCCGAGCAACTGGAGCAAACGTTTCATCATTGTCTATCCCATATTCTTGACCATATCTCTTAGCAACTAGACGTGCCTTATATCTCTCAAGAGTCTCGTCACTCTTGGTTTTGACTTTAAAAACCCACCTACATCCTATACTTTTCTTTCCTTTCGAAAGATCCTGAAACTCCCATGTTCTACCTTTCCTAAGGGCCCTTAGTTCATTTTCCATGACTTCTACCCATTCATTCATCTTTTGGGCTTCTTCAAAATTTTTAGGCTCAACATATGAGTGAATGGCGCTAAGGCACACTCTATGTTTGAGAGAAAAAGAATCATAGGATATGAATCTAGAGGGAGGTCTTCTATTTCTCTCAGTTCTTTGAGAACTTATTGTCTCATTAGGCTCACTATATTTTTCTATAGCACTTTTAAAACTGCTTTGGTCTCTATGTCTGTATACAACAGGCTCTCTGGAAGTTCGATCATCAGCCTCATGATAGGTGAAAGGCTGAGGAGGATGGTTATCCTCTTCTACTTCATCCTCACTTTGTGTGAATTCATCATCACTAATGTCATCATTTCTTGATAAAATTTCAAATAAAAAAGAATAATCCATATTTTCCTCATGAGATTCAAAATTTTCAAATCCACTAACATTTTCTAGAAAACTTACATTTCTAGACATATATAATTTATCATTTTTGACATCGTAGCATCGAAATCCTTTTTGGGTCTCAGAATACCCAAGGAAGACGCATGGAATGACTTTAGGAGAAAGTTTATCATTTTTATCTGTCAGAATAAAACATTTGCACCCAAAAACCCTTAACCTGCTACAATCATGATCCCTTTTATACAAAATTTCAAATGGCGAAATTTTATCCAATTTTGGGATATTTTGGAAGACAGTTAATAAGATAAACAAATGCAAAAGCCGCTTCTGCCTAAATTCTTTTTGGGATATTTTGGGAAATGAGCAGGGTTCTCGTTGTCTCAATAATGTGCCTATGTTTCCTTTCGGTCAGACCATTTTGTTGGGGTGTTTTGGGACATGATTTTTGATGAATTATCCCATATTTCTCAAGATAGCTTTTAAAATCATTTGAGAGGTATTCTCCTCCAGAATTAGATCTAAAGATTTTCATATTTGCATCAAATTGATTCTTAATCATTATATGATAAGTCTTAAATATTGTAAAAACTTCATGTTTATATTTGAGGAAATATATCCAGGTAAATCTAGAGAAATTATCTACAAATATCACATAATAAGAGAACACTCCCTTTGAGATAATAGGTGCCGGTCCCCAAACATCCGAATGAATGAGTTCAAAAGGTTTTGTAGTAAACATGGATCTTTGATAATATGGCAAACTTCTCATTTTTCCAAGTGTGCAATCATTGCAAACAAAATTTTCCTTACATAAATGTTTGGCGAAAGGAAGATACAAAATTTTTGTGACATTGGGATGACCAAGTCGTTTGTGCCATACATTAATGTCTTTGTGATGCATCACATTACAAAAAGAATCTTTTGGAATTTGAAGAAAGTCCACATAATAAAGATCTCCTTTTCTAGAGCCTTCCCCAATCAATTTCCCGGACCGACGATCCTGTATCCAACATTTATCAAATGAGAATTTTACATCACATCCATGGTCCGAGAATTGAGAGGCAGAAAGCAAGTTTAAATTTTACTTTGGAATAAATCTGATTTTCGAAATAAAAAAACCTTTTTCTTCAAAATTTTCAGTGCCTTTAATTTCTAGAGAAGTGCCATATGGTGATGAATGTTTTAGAAAATCGGATAAAGAGCATATGTTGACGGACATATGAAAGGAGACACCCGAATCTAAGAGCCAAGAGGTCTTACCAGGAGAAGAAGAGGTAGATGTAGCTGCCCCAGAAACAACTCCCTTAAGAAGTGGTTGAAGTGCTTCCACGATTTGATGAAGAGAAAGAGACCCATTTGAGGAAGTCACATTTTCTTTCTTTTGAGAAGTGGTGGCCATGGCAAGCAACTTCTTTCATTTAGGGCAAATAGGTTTGATATGCCCTGGTTCCTTACAGAAATGACACACAAGTTTATTGTAGTCCCTTCTTCCTCCTTGACCACTTGATCTTTGATTTTGATTTTTGAAGTGAGGAGGCTTATAAGCTCGTACATTGTTTTCCGGTCTTGAAAACGACATCACTTTCTTCATTAGATGAAGTTGTAAGAACACTCAAATTGTTTTTTCTAGAATTCATACGAGTTTCTTCCCCACTTAGCTTAGTAATGACATCTTCAAGCGAGGGGGAAACGAAAGAGGAGAGGAGAGAAGACCGAATTTGCTCAAACTCGGGTCTAAGACCATTCAAAAAATTGAAAAAATGATCATCTTCCAATTGTTTGTACCTAAGCTCAATAGCTTCTCCACTCCACTTAGGCTCAAGCATCGCGAGTTCATTCCATATGAATGTTAATTCTGTAAAATATTCCTTTATGGACATTTCATTTTGTTGAAGGGTCAAAGCCCTTTTTTGGAGATAGTACTTGTGAGATAAGTATCTTGACATGTACATTTTTTCAAGATAATGCAAAGCTTTCGATGCTTTCTTGAACTTAATAATATTGGCATTGATCTTAGTTTCAACCGATGAAAAAATCCAAGAAAGGATCTTAAAATTTTTCATTTCCCATTCCTCATGTCTCTTGGAATATTCTTCAAGAGCTTTATTTCTTTCTTCTACTTCAAGAATTTTGATTTCGCCTTTCTCTATCAAAGTAATCTTTGGTTCGGGTTCCGGTATAGAACCAAGAACATATCCCCAAAGATCTTTACCTTTTATGTGAGCTTCCATGTTCCCAGCCCAAACATGATAGTTTGAGCCATTCAACTTGAAGCCAATAGAGAAATAAGAGTCTTTTTTGCCCATTAAAGAGAAGAGAGAAGATAAAAAACACATACCGCAATAAGATTTTAAATCTTGTTGTGGAATACTTCCAAAATATTGGATGAAGATAAGTCTTCTCACCGATCACCAAAACTTTGAAGGCACACATTTCGAGGCACTCGATCACATGCCCTTCTTTCTTCAAACCTTGCTCTGATACCATATAAAAATGTCTATGAAGAGACAATACGCATACAAACACTTATACTTCACAAAATATGTGTACAAAGGCACTCAAAGAACACTTGAACAAATACGCAAAGAGCGTAAGATAATGCAAACATGCACAAATGCATGTAATACGAATATATTGAATAAAAAGAGAGAAGCTTGAGACTCTCAAGCCTTAGGATTACAAGGGGGAAATACCCCTATATAACATTGATAGCAATATGGGGGAAGTTCCCATCAGGCAACAACGGTTCTGCCTGACCCTACTCAAGCATGCACTACTAAGGTTAGTGAAGACTTGGTGTGAAGACTTGGAGACGACGTACCCGGGGCTAGGGTGAGCTGAGGGGGGACAACGTCAGTGAGCGAATGTGTGTAAGCCCAGTCAAACATGACTGTTCTAGGCTGTCAAGTGGAGCCTTCGGAACGTCGACTCCACAGGGCCACCCACCTTCGAATTGTGTTGGTCCGTAGGACCGTGAACGGATTCGCCTCTGGCCTCTGGGCACGTCGGAACCGCATGAGTTCACCGGGGTATACACCTCAAGGGGGTCACCTTGACGGCTCCCAAAAGGAGTCGTTGGGAGCCCCCAACTATTCTTTTTGGGGAGCCTTCCCAAGGTGGCACAAAAAGCCAACAAAGAAAATACAATCATATTCCAAGTGGAATATGCGTAAAAAGTGAATTTACAGAAATACCCTTTTTGGGTGTTATGATCAAAATGAATATATATTAGTATATGTATATATATAGATATGTATACATATATATATATATAATATGTATACGTATCTTTATATATATACATACTAATATATATACATAAGGATTACATTTTTTAACACAGATGTGCAAAAAAACTGAAAAAAATGAGAACATTACATTTTTTCACTGGGGGGTTCCTTACCCATGAGGGTGGCAAACATTACCCTATTCCCAATTGAAGTGGACATGCATTTATTTTTTCCTAAATTAATTTGTGGTTGTAATTGTTTGGGCAGGAAATTGTGGTGATGGAGATGGAGTTGAATGCCAAATCAGAACTGATTAAAAGGCATGAAAAACTCATTGAAGGGTGGAAGGATGACCTGAAAGCCCAACTAGAGAAACACAAAATGGAGCTGGAGAGGGTATGAGTTATTGAGGTGATCATCTATCATAAAGAGGTAAATGCATCTTTCCGATTGTTGAATATATGGCATTGTCTCAGAGAAATTTGTTGTTTCATGACATGTATAAATTTCTTTTTTTGGTTAGTATCTGTAAAACTGATTACATGGTACCATGTGATATTGATACTGTGTTAATTTCTTTAAATCGAACTGTATATTATGAAGGAGTTTACTTTTTCTCTAAGTGTTTCCTACTGAAAAATTGTTCTTAGAATTGCGAGTTTAATTTGTTGTTATAATATATATAGGATTAAAGTTTGCTACAATTGTTTATATGTACAGACGACTTGGCAAACTCCATTTTTTAAATTTATTTTTTGTCCCAAATGGTAGCAGTGGGAAAATGCAATGAATAAATGGTTCTGGAAGGGATAAACCAACCAACGAGCGAGCAAGCAAATTTGTTTCCATAGTTTTTCGCTAGCTACGAAGGTAGGCGGTCGATCTTCCTAGGTCTTCTTTGTTCGAGCCAGAGCATCTGAAACACTATAGCATCCAACCTAGTTCTTTCTTGGTCCGTCCGAAGAGATGAGGGAAGGGTTCCGTATGATTAGCTAGGTGCACAAGCGGTACTATTAATGGTGGGTGTGGATGTTCCAATGTTTGTCCTCCGGTCTGGGGATAAGGAAGGGATTGGGACCCTCTGGAACTACCGAGATTGGATGAAAATAGGTGGAATGAATAAGTACCTAGTGGGATTTTCTTGTCTTATGGAAATAAGATAAAGAGACAAATCAATAGATCCTTCTTGAGGAAAAAGGAGGCTGATTAGTGGTAAGTACTTCATCCTCTACTCATAAAGAGGGGACGAATAGGGTTGTTACGTAGAGCTTGACCTTGCCCCTAGGAATATGGGAGGCGGGACGAGAATAGATAAAGACGAGGCTGCATATGTATTATTGATGGGGGGTGCACCCACCCCTATCAACTCCAATATATTTCCAACTGCTTCCTCACACCAGCTAGATTCGCTCCGCCAGATCTGTTGTTGAATCGTCTCTTAAGCAATGATCGGGCACATAGTGGTAAGTATTTCATCCTCTACTCATAAAGAGGGGACGAATAGGGTTGTTACGTAGAGCTTGACCTTGCCCCTAGGAATATGGGAGGCGGGACGAGAATAGATAAAGACGAGGCTGCATATGTATTATTGATGGGGGGTGCACCCACCCCTATCAACTCCAATATATTTCCAACTGCTTCCTCACACCAGCTAGATTCGCTCCGCCAGATCTGTTGTTGAATCGTCTCTTAAGCAATGATCGGGCACAAGTCGAATAGTAAGATTGAAGTCTGATTTCCATAATTATGCTCACCGAGAGATAGCAATGGAAGCAATGAGAGAAGAATGGCCTTTATAATACCAATTTTCTAGATCCACTAGGTTTTCGAGGAAGTGGTGGTTTTTTTTTATCCTTGAGACCAAGGTTGTTAAATGCGATGAGGCGAAGCGAGGCGTTGAGCCTGCGCTTCGCCTCTGAGGCGTACGCCTCTCACAACTGGAATGGAAGTGAAGCAGTGGGAGGGGAGGCAGTAAGAGAAGGACCACCCGCCCAGCTGGTACGGAAGCAAGGGATATGCCGGTGGTCCGGTGGTCGGAGAAGACTGAGCAGCAGCTGCAGCACAACAACTCCGGTGGTCGGTGGTCACAACTGGTCGGAGATTGATGAGGGGCGCATCACAGCAACGCCTCAGTACCTTCAGCGTGCGCCTCGCCTCTGAGGCGTACGCTTCAGGTACTGAGGCGTACGCCTCTCACAACACTGCTTGAGACATCATACTCACTCTCTGTTGTGCCGAATGGCCCCACCGGCACCACGCCATATGCCATCTCGGAGTATGTCTATGCCGCAAGGAACTCCTCGTTTAGAAAGAGTCGAACCGTAGAGAGGGACACCACTATCACGTGGACGTACGAGGTACTAATGATTCTGACCACAATGCCTGCCAAGCTACATTTTTTAGAGCTTGCTTGCTGCTCAATTCCCTGAATCCGGTCCCTCCGTCTAATGGATGAATTACGCTTCATATGGAAATAGACAGATTCTTTCAAGCGCCCCGCTCCACTCCAACCCCCAAACTCAAGAAACAATACCTTAGGTATGAAGTAATATGGATGGAGTCGGCCTCACTTCGAGTTTCGCTGACTTGGATTAAGTCAACCTCACTCCTTCCTTCCAGTCGTGAGGCACTAAGAATTTCATTTTTTTTACTTTGTCAATGACAAAGGAGTCTCCAAGTAGTGACGAAAGGAGCCTCCTCTGATTTATTCTATGTCCTGCCCTTGGGAGGACTGAATGGTGCTGGATGACTATCTTTTGTCGGCCTTTCTATATTATCACCATCCATTCCATACAATATAGTAGATCTTAACGAGTATGAGTTTCGACCCAGCCCACATACATTCGGTCGCCCGTGACTTCGAAACCTGCCTATGGTTTATATTCACATAGTTAACCCACTATAGGATACAACCTCATTCGCACGCAGGGTTAGGGCAATGCCAAGACGGGATAACAACCCCCTGACACACACATCCCACCCAAAGAAGAAGCAACCCTCCTTTCCTTAGCGAAAAGATTCTGGGGTTAGGAGCGTTTTCAAGTCTTTTCCTCGTCATCAAGACGAAAAAGGTTCGACTGGGAAATGTATGTTATGTCCACTTTATCCATCTCCCTTTGTCGAAATGAGAAAAAAGGAAGGCGAGCTTGCTTTGTTTGCTTCTTATTCCCGTGTTCGATCTCTTTCATCCAAATCCGAATTGCTCTGCCTCTCTCCTTGGCTGTATTGAGAGATCTTTATCATCTCCTAACCCCTTCGTAGAATCATGTATTGTATTTTAGTGATCCAAACCTGCCTGGAGGGATCCCCCGAGAGAGGCAAGTGAAGTTGGTGAGTCGTATGATGGGCAACTATCTCCGACGGTTCAGAGGGGATTCAACAATTAGCTAGTACCCCCTTGGTTTCATTTTTTTCCTTTGTAGCGGGGTGGACCCTTTCACTCTATTTTATTATATACGCTTAGCGAAAAGAATGTTTCTTGATACACCTAGGACATGGATTCTATATCAACCAATGGATCGTGACAACTCGTTACTACTAGCAATGACTTCCTCTTTCATTACTTCATCCTTTCCATATCCCTCTCTCTTGTTCTCAGTGACTTATCAAATGACACTTAGTTCATATCTGTAAGTTCGATCATTGACAAGGTTCAAAGAAAGGGTAATCTGAAATTCGTCCCTTTGTGAGAGCATCCATTTCATTTTCATTTAGAAAGACTCGATTCCATATCCAAACAAACCAAATGCTAATCAATGGACATCCGCGAATGGTTGGAGAAAGGATTGGAAGGAATCCCCCAGGTTGTAATAATGAAATGCTTTCCTCTCCAACTTCATCGAGTGCTCGTAGAATGGTTGTAATTGGAATCCTAGAAACTCGAATGGGCGAACCCCTATTCTGCTCGATGGCTTGTGCTCTCTCATTAGTTCGTTGAGATATCCTCGCACGAGCCGAAATGACAATGGAAAATAAACTTCTCTTGTTCCTGGGATCAGGGCATCAAAAGGCCCACCTTTCCCACGCCCATAGCAGTTCGAGTAATATACACCTTGCAATTGTGTATGATTGCCAAAAAAGTGCTTATAAAAGAAAGAAGAGTAAGAATGCTTTCGCTATAGTTGGGCCGCAGATAGATTATGCTTTTCCCTCCTACCTTCCACTAGCTACCTTCCAAACGCTCGTTCTTTACACCATCCATCGTTCTCAATTCGACCGATCTATGAATTTGGAAAATCCTGTCGTTTGATTGACTCAAGCTTCATTTAACATAAGTGAATATGCCAATATTAAGCCTTCCCACCCACACAGACTTCCCTGTTCTATCAACGTCGGGGGGATATGCAATCCTGCCCAAAGCTTGTACCCAATGGGAAAATACTACTTGGCGGCCTATCAAATGCTCCCGCTCACTTATTACGACAAGTATCTGTGATATACCTTTGATTACGGAAAAGCAATGGCTACTGCCGAAAAATGAAGGTCACTAGTAGATACCAGAAAGATGAATGATTCGCCAAAAGTCAACATTTCCATGGTATGTGGCATAAAACATGAAAGGGAGATAGGTGGGTGGCCAAAATAATTGCCTCTGCTACATGCCGGGGGAAAGGGGGAGGCAAGATAAGAAGGCATAAGGGACACCCCTCCCAACTATTTTCTTTCATTTTTGTTTGGCCTGTGGAGTCAAGTTACAAAGGCTTCATTTGACAACTCTAGTCGGGTTGCGGATGAACTTCCACGCCGTGGTTAAAAGGAAGAAAAACAAACTAGGAAAAGCTACTTGATCGCCTTCTCCCCTCTGAAAAATAGGAAGTCCTTGCTTTCCGTCTAAGAGATAGAAGCTACAACTATTGGTATAACAGTGAAACTATAGAGGGAGTAAGACAAGGAACTAGAGCTCGCTTCTCCACTCGAAAAAAAGAGGACAAGAAGCTCACTACAACTCGGGGTCGTTCTGCACTGGTTTGCAAAACTAGTATAAAACCTATGTCACAGGGATTCGGCTAGGAGGGTGCCGCACCCGCGTCGACGCGACTCGACGCGGGTGCGGGTGCCGCACCGGGTGCGGTCAACTCGATCCTGGGTGCGTTGACCGCACCCAGGATCATTAATGTCCATTTTTAAAAAAAAAAAAATTGCCCAAATGGGCTTCGAATTTTTTTTTTAAAAACTTTATGCTAGTCTGTCAGCTGCCTAGCATAAAGTAAGTTTTTCAGTTTTCACGCACAGCTGCTGACAGCAGCTGTCAGCACAGCTGCTGACAGCAGCTGTCAGCTGTGCTGTCAGCTGTGCTGTCAGCACAGCTGCAGCAGCTGTCTGTCAGCACAGCTGCAGCAGCTGTCTGTCAGCTGCTGTCAGCAGCTGCCTGTCAGCTGCTGACAGCAGCTGCCTGACAGCTGCAAAGTTTAAAAAAAAACCCCGCCTATTCCCCAACCCCCTTTTTAAAAAAAAACCCCGCCTATTCCCCAACCCCCTTTATATATATATATATATATATATATATATATATATATATATATATATATATATATATATATATATATATATATTACTTATTACATTTTTGCCCCTGCCGCACCCCCGCACCCGGGTTTTTTGGAAGTGCCGAATCCCCGCACCCGCACCCGCACCCGCACCCGCGCCCGCACCCGCACCCATGTGACATAGTATAAAACCTACTCACGGCACCATTTTTTAAGGTATTCGCCTTGAGCAACAACGCTCAGGTGCACGTCTTATGACTTGGTAAGAAAGATACAGTATGCCTATTGTACCCCTGAAGAAGAAAGAACATTAAGGAAGTTCCGCCTATTGGACAAACCAGAATCAATCGGTAGAGGAGGAGAGACAAACCTCAACCTGTCATAAACACGAAACATGAGACCCCATATTATGGATAAATGGAGAATTGGCGTTGGAAGTGTTTTGCAGGTTGCACCTTAAACATAAAAAATAAAAACCAACATTTAATTGTTAATTGGTTGCAGGTAACGGTGGACCTTAATTATATATTATACGAGTGTATGCCATCGAGGCATACACATCAAATGTGTGTGATGTGAATTAATACATATGCGATTATGTATGCAAATGCTTGTTTGTGTGCGTGTGTCTGGGGTGTATATCACCGTTGCACTCATTTTCTAAGGTTGAGCTCTTGTTATGTTTGCTCCCTTCGCGAACTATATCCTAGTGGGCTAATATACACTCGCGCTTGCGTTTATGCCATTCTTTTTATTTATTTTTTGGCCCAAATGACCCCATGAATGTATCTACATGCTATTATTAGTGGAAACCGACTTTTGAATTGTCAGGACCTAACCTGTGCATAGGTTTTTTGTGATGCAAAAATTGATGGTTGTAAATGCATTGATTTTTCCCTACTCAAAAACATATTTTTTCCTAAAAAAGAACATGATACAAGAGTCGATTCCCACCAAATTAACCATGCTGCTATGAGGTTAGATTGAATCAAAACAACTTGCATGGATTGTACCTACAATTGACTGTATTAGTGTGTGTAGGGTTAATCTAACATTAAACTAGTTGAATTTAACTTTAGATGGATTCAACCTTAAAAATGATTAAAATACCCTTAAAAGAATGGTATTCTTGAAAATGCATTACTCTTTTAGGCCAAAAAGGTAAATTTGATAGGTTCATAAAGTTATTTTTTTGAAAAAGGTGTTTGACTTTTCATTACCTTTCAAGTTCAAAAGACCTGTAATGCTCTAAAAGGTAACCATGTATTTTAAAAAATGTCATTCTTTTAAGGGTATTTTAGTCATTTTAATAAGGTTGAATTTCTCTAAAGTTAAATACAACTAGTTTAATGTTAGTTTAACCCATATATATATATATATATATATATATATATATATATATATAGAGAGAGAGAGAGAGAGAGAGAGAGAGAGAGAGAGGAGTTTTGGAAATTTTAAGTTCTACAAATTTCATAGTCCTTGATTTTGCTTTATTTTCAAAATAACATTTGGAGCCATCCTGAGCACGGAATGTCTGAACTTAACTGGTTATCAATCTTGGCTAAGCTTGTATGTAAGTGCTTAAGCTTCGCTTGGATAAGCTTGAGCCGAGCTATATTCAGTAATTTTGTGTAAAAGTTACCCGAGAGGATGTGATTTTAACTTGCCAAGTCTTTTTTGCAAGGAAATCAAGAACACTATTGTACTACAAGTTTTTTTATGTCTAGATTTTCATAGAAATGTATGTGTGTGAGAGAGATGAAATCTTAACAAAGATCATTGAGCACTTAATCTGTGCAAGCTCAGGCTCCATCTAAGCTAATTGAGCTCAGGCTTAGCTTGTTTGCCACCCTTGGTTATGGACAACAGAGCATTTTCATTATAGTTTCAGTTGATCTCGTTATTCTTGTTCGTTCCCAAGCTCATTCTTGACTTTCTTCAACTTTCTTCATCAAAATGGGTTAGACTTTCTTACATTTGGTAGCTTCAATCAGTATCTTTTTTTATGTTCACGAAATCTTAGTATCAGTTTAAAAACCTCTCATCATGCATCGTTGTAGACTATGGATTGAAACCATACCAATTGGTTAGATCTACATCTTATGAGGGACTGGTGATATGAAGGAAAATGTAAGTATTTCTTGTGAGAAAGCGAAGGATCTAGTGTTAGGGGAAGACCTAAATGCAATAACTTCTTAAGCTTCTTTTCCTTGAATCTGCTTCAAATCTTGTTAGCTCTAAGAGAACATTTTATTTTTCCACCCATGTTCAACACGATCTTCTCAATCCACTTATGTCTAGTGCAGTTTGATCAAATTCTTGATTCATCCATTACATTCTGCATTATGCTGGCGTTCATATACATTTTATTTTTATTACTGAAATATATCCAACCCTGACAAGTTTCTGACTTTCCTTCCCTTGTCTTTTCATTTTCTGCATTTACCTTTTCAATTGTTCCATCAAATAATCAGTTGATAGTTTATCCTGTCCTATTGATTCCATGTTTTCGTCAGCCATTCAGGACCCACTAGTGCTAGTAGAATGTCCGCAAAATAACAAGAAAAACAAGCATAGGCTTTTATGCCAATAGTTGCTCTAGTTGGACTAGCTAGGTAGCCAGCCTCCAGTCACCTTCGAATTTTCTGGTGATAGCTATACTTGTTAGCTTTTAGAATCATTTACAGGAAAATTCTATCATATGAACAAGGGTCACTTATTTGACTAGCTTGCTTGTTAGCGATGTTCCTTGCACTTGCCAGCCTACGGAGCTAGTTGAATAGTGATCTCCTGAAGACCCTTTTCTACCTTCATTAGCATTTCCATGATGCTCGTTTCTTCATTCATTTTGAATAGGGATTTCAATTGATCCATTCCCATTACACAACTGAGGTATAGGTCGGCCTTGTTGAACAACCAGGTTGTGTTCAAGGCATTTGTCAATAACCTTGAATCATACAAATAGTGTAGGTTGGGTTGATCAATGCAGTTCTTCTTTAGCAGTTCACTTTCTATTTGTGAAGCAGACAGTTATTGAAAGGTAGTTCAAACTGCTTCAGAGCTTTTTTCTTTTTATTTTTTATCAATAGCCAATATCATTCATTGAATAGAGAAAACCCATTTTAGTTATTACACAATTTGTGAAAACTGTTTTACTTGAGTTTTCTATTAGGTGAGATTTGTGTTTTTCATTCTCACCTCTGAAACAGACCTCCTTAAGTTCATGTTTGAAAGTGGGAAAAAAGATGGGAAGAATCTGCCAAGGATGGAAGTACCAAAATTTCAATTGTTCCAAACAAGAGAATTTTTAATACAATTTTTTTTTGTAAACTATTGACTTCCCTATGAACATTTTTCAATTTAAGTTTAACTCTGCCTTCTCATTAAGTCTTACTATTATGGAAAAGTTGTAATATATGTGTCTTAACACGATTTCTGTTTGTTTCCAGACTTAAGGTGACGGTATAAGTTGTAATTTAAGTTGCTTTGTATATGGCATCTTATGGTTGATTTCCTTTTCCGGGATTGGCAAGCTGATAAGCAAGAGAATTTCATGTGTTTCAGCACGAGCAACCACAACCTTCTGGTGATCTGTTAATTAAGTGACCGGATCAGCTTTTGTCTGCTCCGTGATTACTTGACGAGTCCTTGGAATCCCAGCCAATATCTTCCTCCATTCTTGAATTTTTCCTGTTTAGAGATGCCTGGACAAACTAGATGATTCTGTATTGTAAAACTAATTTGCCAATGGTGTGACTGATTTGTCTCATGCTTGAAACGTGGGCACCGCGTTGTCCCTGTGTGTTCATTTTGAAGGCACGCTCCAGTCTCGCCCCTTCGGGTCCATTTGATTGTGCAGATAAGACTGTAGATTAGTGACGTATGGACATTGCTGCCCCAATACAGAGGTATCCTGGACAACCCCAGTTTCTGTTTCAGGTATTTTTCTGTTTTTTTTTGGAAAGGCAAGCTGGGGTTAGGCGGACCCCTACAAGTTATACAATGATACCATTGGGATTCGAACGTGCAACTTCTCAACAGAAGGTGACGTGCACTGGCTGCTCCTACCAGACAATCAGAGCCCCGTTGGTTTTTTTTTCAGTTTTTATCCCAGATGTTCCAGATACACTGCTCAGGGTAGCCAGAAAACTGTGGAACACCTAGGTGTTCCGCTGGATATCTGGGGTGCTATGTTCAAAATTCCAAGCATTCCAAATCATTCCACATGTCTGCCATTTGTGTTAGGCACGTGGCACCCCGTACATTTAACAACATTTGTGTCAGCGCGTGGGGTGCAGACATCAGCTACCCATGGGTGGTGTTGTCCACGCAAACACCCCCTACGGTGCGATTGGCATATCCAAATTCATCCTTCTGGAGGATGTGACCACATCTTTGAACAGGGTCTTAAGAGTAGAAAAAGCAAGGTGTGTTCGCGAACCAAGTCTAGTGTGTGCCGCAAAAAATTTGGTTGTTTAAACAGATAATCTTTAAAGATGATCCAGTTCCGACTTTCCCAAATTTGATCAATAAAAAGCTGTGCAGGTGATAGGTGGATTCAGCTGTAGCTTGTTGCAAGATGCCGGCTCCACAAAAAATTCCATGTGAGAGCCGCTCAAGGTGGTTCTCTAGAAAACCAGATTTTTGAATCCGACAGGAAACAGGGCGCCCTTTTCTCTAGTTGACGTACAATTTTCAGAAGTAACTTGTTGAGAACCCTTCCAAATGAGAGAATCAGGGCTGATAGACATGAATCTACGCACATATAGATCGGCAAGACATACAAAAATCAATGAATCATTGGAGTGAAAAATGAAAAGGTTGTAAATCTGTTGCTTTTAAGGCTTTGTTTGGGAGCCGGTGTTGGAGAGAAGATGAGAGGGGTGGTAGGAGTGGAGAAGAATGAGTTGTGAGGCTTTGTTTGCTCCCTTCTTCACTATCAACACCATCCTCCATCTGAGAGGGGGTAGGTGGCATTAATTAAACTCATAAAATTCCATTTTCCCTTTCATCCCTGGCTCCCAAACAGAGCCTAAATCTCTCTATTGAGTTGGACATCTCAAAGGCACAGTTGTAAGTGCCTTGAATATTTGATTCTTTTCGATTCATGACTCGTCCAAAAATATTTTAAAGACTGTACAATGGTTCTTCCAGGGTGTGGGGGCAATGCCCACTGCAATATGGATTTGTTTAGTTTTTTAGTTTTCTCTCTAAGTTTCCTTTTCACACACATATATAGGGCACTTTTATTGTAGTACTGTACCACCATAGCATACGGTGTTACACACTTGATTTACATAAATCTAACCCCCAAAAGTTAAATCTAACCTTTGGATCAATGTTTAACATGCTCTATTTATTATTTTCATGCCTTAAAGTTGATTCAATTATGTTTTATACCATTTTTAGACCTCCCATATTTTCATGAATTGTGAGTTGTCAATTTTCACCTTCTCCAAAATAAAATCTCGTGGTGTATTAATATATTAAAACCTTTTAATATAGTAAATAAACTGGATAAACATCTATGTACTTTTAAATTTACCATTTGGTTGCTAGATGTATGCAAACAAGAGTGTGTACCACCATATGGTATCATGGTACACAACCACCACATATATATACCTCTTTTTGGAGTTGGGGATATGAGGGTGTATTGAGGATTAGGGTTTCATGATTTTTGTATTTAGCCATTGTATTCTTCACTTTTTCAATGGGTTGATGAGAGGCCCTCCAGCGCTCCATAAGTCGAACCAAAATTCTATCTGATCTTCCTTCCCTACCTTCCAAGTAATGAGTTCTTGAATTCTTTTCGCAGTCTGCATAATGCCCTGCCATCTATATGAGCCCTTGAGACCTTTTCTGGAAACCATAACGAGTCTTTTACTTAGGCATTTGATTCTCGTCAGTTGTGCCCAAGTCGATTGTTGATTTTGTAGAATTCTTCATATATGCTTGGCCAAATAGGCCCTGTTCATGTCGCTCACCCTTCATCCAACGGTCTGCATATATGTTCCGGGCACATTAGATGCATCACTTTGTGGTTCTCATAGTCCTGCCATAAAAAATCACACATTATCTTTTCAATCTTCTTGATTACGCTGGCTGGGAGTTGAAATGCCCCCATCCAGAGACAGGGAATCTTTGAAATATAGATCTGATAAGTGTAAGCCTTGCTGCCATCGATAGTTTTTTACAATTCCACTTTTCCAGCCTTGCATGGAACTTTGCCAGCAGCCCTTCACACTGAATTCGATGGAGCCTCCCCTTGAACAATGGTAATCCTAAATAGGATATGGGTTGTCCCTCCACCTTCTAGCCACATTTGTTGACGATGCTCAGTGTTCTTCCTTGAGAGAGGTTACATGGAACGAATGGTGACTTTTCTTTGCTTATTTGAAGCCCAGACGCGTATTCAAACAACTCTATGCCTTCTATGAAACGGTTGACAGATTCCTTTTGATCTTTAACAAAAAACATCGGGTCATTCGTGTAAAACGAGTGGTGCCACTGAAAGTCTCTAATCGATACAGGAGATATGCGGCCTATCGATACAGACCAGTTAAGGTGCTTGGTGAGTCGCTCCATTACAAGCAAAAAACAAGTACAACGACATCAGGTTGCCCTGGCATATGCCCCTACTACCCCAAAAAAGATGAGTCGCTTCCCCATTCACTATGACCGCGGGTAAGGAGTTCATATGCAAGTCATTGCTCTTTCCGTCCATGTGTTCCTGAATTCGAAGTATTTAAGCATCTCTTCCTGGAAGGCCCAATCCACCCTGTCGTAAATATTATCTAGGTCCGTTTTGAAAATTGCTCCCTTCTTCTTACTAGATGTCATGGTATGCACCATCTCGTGAGCCATGAGAATACTTTTCTGGATACTTCTTCCTTTCATGAATCAAAGGCGTAGCTGATTCCATATGAAATAGATTTTTATCCATTTTTGTAGCCGAGCCCAGCCCTGACTGCAGCAAATAGTTCGATTCGTCCATATGAAATAGATTTTTATTAATAATTGTAGCCATTTTTTATTTTATCTCAAAAAAAAAAATTTCGGGAGCGCTGCCCCCGAACCCTTTTTTTGCTACACCCCTGTTTGCCCCCCCCCCCCCCCCCCCCTCACATGAATCCTAGCTACGCCACTGTCATGAATGCTTGTTGGTTGGTGCTGATGATCCCTGCCAGAATGCTACTCATTCTATCTATAATGATTTTTGTATATTGGCCAAAATTGGGATACTGATAGGGCCCCTTCACTCTTCGGGATCAAAACTAGGGGTGGCAATCGGGTCGGGTTGGCGGGTTGGCATGTCAGCATACCTCAACCCGAACCCGACCCGTTTATTAAACGGGTCAGCTGTGGCAAACACGAACCCAACCCGTTTAATAAACGGGTAACCCGACACGACCCGCCAACCCATTTAATAAATGGGTTGGGTCGGGTAAACGGGTTTTCAGGTTGGCGGGTTGATGGATCGGGTTGGCAGGTAGTCAGGTTGGCGGGTCGGGTTGACGGGTTGACGGGTTGGCAGACGGGTTGGCGGGTTGACCCACCCGCCTAACCCGTTTATTAAACGGGTCAGCCGGGTTGGCGGGTTGGCATACCCCCAACCCGAACCCGACCTGTTTAATAAACGGGTTACGCGGGTCGACCCGTTTATTAAACGGGTTGGCTTAAGCCCAACCCGAACCCGCCTAAGAGGCGGGTTGGCGGGTCGGGTTGACGGGTCGTGTCAGAAATTGCCACCCCTAATCAAAACTATGGGTACAATTTATATGCTTTAAAATCTTGCCGGATTGGAAAAAAATTTTACGACCTTGTGAAGTCCTTTCCAACTACCTCCCAGTACCTTTGGAAGAAAAAGCCTATAAACCCGTCAGGTCCAGGGGCACTGTCAGGATTCAAGCTGAACAGCTTTCCTAATCTCCTCCTCTATGAGCTCAGCGAGTAATGAGACGTCTTCAGGACTCATTTTTTGGTTCTTCCTCTCCTTCCAAGCTATTCGAGTCTGATGATGTTTTTTGGAACAACTTGCTGAAGAAAGTGACGGCTCCTTCTTTGAGATCCTCCTGAGAATGGATGAGAGTGCCATCCTCTTTTGTCAGGGACGAGATATGGTTACTTTTGAGATTTTTTTGAAATTGAGCATAAAAAAAAGTCATGTTTCTGTCTCCCGCTTCAATCCACTTGCAGCGAGACTTTTGCTGCCACATGTTTTCTTCCATTTCAAGGAGGCTTTGGAGCTCATCACGCATCTATATTTTTGTTTGTGCTGCTTCCAGATTACCGGCCTCCTTATTCTTCAGGCTTTCTTCCAATGCAGCCTTGATATTTAACATGTCTGGAATGAGTTTGGCCCTCGTTTTAACCCACTGAATGAGGTTTTTCTTTGTAATTTCTACTCGTGATGTCAATTGGAACATCGCACACCCTCCTACTTAGGAGTCCCAGTTGTTCTTGATGATCTGAAGGACCAAAATTTGAAAAATTTAAAGGGGGGTGTTGGTTCAATCTGTTTTGCCAATCTGATTAGTAGACCGTTTTGGAATGAGGTGGCACTCCGTGTTCAGGAACTGTTGAATCCACACTTCATTCACCAGGCACTGATCGAGTCGGCTTTTGGATGTTTGTACTTCCGACAGGCCACGGTGAGCAATCATCTCATTAAAATGCTCGCTATCTACGTGACCCGATTTCGATCGTATGCGCTCTGAGATCCAGCGGGTGGTGTTGCAATCCCCGGAGACGACCCAAGCACTGTCTTTTGGGTGTCTTTCTAGCTGGTCCTAGAGTTTATTCCTTCTTGGTACTTCATTGAAGCTGTAAACGACTGAGGTCACCATAACCTCCTGCTATCACTGATATCACTTGATCCAACATGTGCAAGAGGACTGCACAAGAACTCAAAACAAAAGGAGTTTTAACGTGGTTTGACAATGCCTACCTCTACGATCCTGCATATTCTTCAATTAAAGGGAATACCCTTTGTGTGTCGCATCGCAGGTTTCCACTATGTATACTTTTTTTAGAAAGTAAAGCATCAGCACTTCTAGATTTAAGAGAATTTTTAGGGGAACAAATCTCAACTAATTCTACATTTATCTCATCTTTACAAATATATTTAGAAAACTATTGTAAATTAGTTTTCATAGCCTTATCTTGATCCTTATCATGCTGGGTCTAATCTTTTCTAGATGGTTCTTCATATTTGAATCTCAAACTTGGATTCATACTTCTAACATGCCCCTGCAAGCCAATCTTTATTGGAATGAGACTGAGCTTGTTACATAAAGCAGAAAACTGAGGAGCAGGAAGAGCTTTAGTTAAGATATCTGCAAGCGGGCTGTCTGACAATATAAACTTGACTTCAATTTCTTTTTGAGCAACTTTCTCTTGCATGAAATGAAAATGAATTTCTATGTGCTTTGTGTGAGCATGAAATATAGGGTGCAAGGCAAGATAAGTAGCTCCCAGGTCATCACACCAAATGATTGGTGGTGAATATGAAGAAGAAATTATCAATTAATTTAAGAGTTGTTTCAACCAAATGAGTTCTGCAACTACCTCAGCCATGGCTTTATACTCGGCTTCGATACTTAATTTTGCAATAGTTTTCTGTTTTGACGAATGCCAGGACAAAAGATTAGAACCCAAGAAGGTGAGATAACCACTTGTAGATCTTCGGTCATCAGAGCATCCTGTCCAATCTGCATCAGAGTAAATGGATAATCTAAAATTTGACCTTTCAATACGAAGTCTGAGATTTGAGATATCTCATGATCCTTTTAACATAGCTCCAATGTTCTTTAGTGGGGTCGTGCATGAACTGACTAAATAAGTTATATCAAGTCTTGTGAATGTGGCATACTGAAGCCCTCCTACAATGTTTCTGTATAAAGTTGGATCTTTGAATTTTTATCCACTGAACTTTGAGACTTGAAGATTAGCAAGTGTATTTGTAGACTTAGCATCCACCATATTAGTTTTGGTAAGAAGCTCATGTATATACTTTCGTTGAGACAAAACACACCCATTTTTCATTTTTTCAATTTTTACTCGTAGAAAATAATGTAAATGACCAAGATCTTTGATGAAAATTTCTTGATCAAATCCTCTTATAAGTTGTTCAATATCAGTCTTAGAGCTTCCAACGAAGATAATATCGTCAACATAGACTAGAACAAACACAATCTTGGAACTTTCTTTTTTAATAATCAAGGATGAATCTGCCTTGGAGTTTTGAAAACATTTTTGCTCAAGATAAAATTTCAACCCTTCATACCAGGCACAAGGGGCCTGTTTTAAGTCGTATAAAGCTTTTTTGTAATTTGCAAACATAGTAAGAAGATTTTTTGTCTTCAAAACCCGGTGGTTGCGCCATAAATATCTCTTCCTCAAGAAAATCATGCAGAAAAGCATTATTCACATCCAATTGTCGAGCATTCCACCCTTGATTCATGGCAATGGAAAGAATTAAACGAATGGATGTTGGTTTGATAACTAGGTTGTATGTTTCAAAGTAATCAACATCCTCTTGTTGGCTATAGCCTTTAGCTACAAGGCTAGCCTTGTATCTAGCTATAGATCCATCTGCATATCTTTTGATTTTATAAATCCACTTGCTTCCTACAATATTTTTCCCATGTTGAGGTGGGACAAGAACTCAAGTTTTGTTTTTTTGTAAGGCACTCATTTCTTCATTCATAGCATGCATCCATCTTTTATCCTTTTCTGCTTGCCTAAAACACGTTGGCTCTTTTATCATAAAAAATTCCTAGTAAACCCAAATGAGGAGAGTACCGACAATTTATAAGAGAAAAAGAGACTTTTGGCTTCAAAGTCCCATCTTGTGATCTAGTGATCATATGATGGGTTCGACTAGAAGGTTCAATAGCGCTTGATTCTAATTCATTTTCACAACCTTCTTCTTCGTCATCTTCTTGGCATGATCCTACCTCTTGGTCAACAGTGTCAACTCTCTCTTGCTTGCCATTATTTTGATGACTCTGAGTGTCAAACTGGAATTTTTTATCTTGATCACAGATCACCTTTTCTTCAAAAATTGGTTTTGAAAGATATGAAGATGAATTGTCCAAAAAGGTTTTCTTTTCATGTGAAGTCATGGCGAGCCATTGAGAAATATTTTTTGCAACAACATGTGTCTTAGATTTGGAGTATAAAAAGGTATATTCATCAAAGATGGCATGCCGAGAAATAAACACTTTCTTTGAAACTAGTTGGAAACACAAATACCCCTTATGGCACACTCCATATCCTATGAAGAAGCATAGCTTTGATTTGTGTACAAGTTTGGAATTTCTGTAGGGATCAAGATACGGGTAGCAAGTGCAGCCAAAGATTTTTGGATTATTATAAGTTGACTTTTCTTTCAACAACAATTCATAGGGAGCCTTGAAACCAAGAATAGCATAAGGTAATTGGTTTATAGTATGAACAACAACATTAAAAGCATCAAACCAAAATTTATCATCCAAAGATGCATAAAACAACATATTTAGACCAGTCTCAACAACATGCAGATGTTTTCGTTCCACAATACCATTTTGTTGAGATGTATGTGGACATGAAATCCATCGTCTAATACCATTAGACTCAAGAAAGTCTGAAAAGTCATTTGGTTAAAATAGCTCTTGAATGAATTGGGAATTTCTTCTTCTTCACCACCAATCATTTGGTGTGATAACCTGAGAGCTACTTATTTTGCCTTGCACCCTATATTTTATGCTCGCATAAAGCACATAGAAATTCATTTTCATTTCGTGCGAGAGAAAGTTTCTCAAAAAGATATTGAAGTCAAGTTTATATCATTTGACGACCAGCTTGCAGATATCTTAACTAAAGCTCTTCCTGGTCTTCAGTTTTCTACTTTATATAACAAGCTCAATCTTATTTCAATAGAGATTGGCTTGCGAGGGCATGTTAGAAGTATGGATCCAAGTTTGGGATCCAAATATGAATAATCATCTAGAGATAATCAGATGCAACATGATAAGGATCAAGACAAGGCTATGAAAACTAATTTACAACAGTTTCCTAAATCTATTTGTAAAGATGAGATAAATGTAGAATTAGTTGAGATTTGTTCTCCTAAAAATTCTCTTAAATCTAGGAGTACTGACCCTTTTACTTTGTAAACAAAGTATACATTGTGAAAACCTTGGTTATGAAACTTTCATATTCACTTGTTAACTCATTCAACGTATGATGCACAAGGTCCTCATCAAAGATAAATTCATCAACCACATACAAGGAATCAGGAAAAAAATTGACACAATTTAAGTATTCAACCATATTCTTATCCTCTTTTCTTACGTCTTAAAGATCCTTTTTCGGTTGCAAAATTCACATGCTAGACTAAGAAGCATATGATTTTTTCAAAGATATCCAAGCATCACGAAAAAAGGAAGTGTGAATTATTTGACCAAGGACTGATTTAGTTACAGTGGTCTTGATCCAGCTTAATTACAGCTGGTCGGACCTTTTCTATACCATAAATTCAGGATTGAGAGACCTCTTATCTCCTTCTACAATATATTGGTCAGGAGTAGGATAAAAACCATATGCAAACTTAAGCAAATATTGACTAAACATGACGGATTCTATTTGAGATCTCCATAGAAGATAATTGGTTCTATCTAATTTGATAGAAATAAAACTAGAGAAAGCATTCTATTAAACCAGAGGTTGGATCGAGGGAGAGATAACACATGAAGAAGATGACGATGACGATGACGATGATGAAGGGTGATGTGTAATTTTGTAAGTGCTTATTTTAAACCTTATTTCATCGTTGAAATCATTTTGGAAAATCACTCATCAAGTAATAATAAACCGACTTTCCACGAATGTGGTGAGTACGAGTCGAATCCACAGGGAACAAGATACATTCACATTAAATCTAAAACTTCAATTTATTAATATCACAAATGTTTACAACTACGTTAACATTACAATTCTAATTAAATGACAATCTAAAAATGAAAATGAACTGAAACAACTTGCTAAGTCTTCTCCAGATCGCTAGGGGTAATTATGTTATTTCACCACACGTGCATCTGCACTTCGTATTGTAAATACACCTGTAGATCTGTTTCTAACTTATCAACATAGAACAACGAAAATAAAGAGTCAGTATGGAGTCAATAATTAAATCTACGTCACACTATAACTATTTATGAACTAATTACGAAATTAAACTACAATTAAAAACAAAGAAAACCAAAACTATCATTTCTAACTAAACTAACGAGTTAAATATACTTTAACTAGCCTAACTACTATTAGTTCATCAATTATATGTTAGCAAATACTAAAAACTACGAAAATCAACTAAGTAGGCAAATGACTGTTTTGTCCCTGAACCATGCAAAATCAGATTCAAATAGGTTTTCGCAAATAGGAAGTATGAAGGGGCAGACTAAGTCCGATTCTATGTATTTCTATTTTGTTCTCTTTTTGACAGACTCAAGAGTCTGTCAAACTTTACGGAATTGAAAAACCCATCCGAAAACTCTGGATATAAGTGTTTCAAGTTCGATACAAATTCTAGAACCATTTGACCCGAAATCTAAAATCGTGAAAAACCTAATTTGGTAGAACGCTTAAAAGGCAAACCAAATCAACTCGAAACAAGTTGATTTTTGGTTTGCACACAGTTAACACACTAATGAATAACATAGAACAATAATTTTGGAAGAACTCAGAAAATTAACACTTAAAGCAATGAGTGTAAATCCATGTAACATTTTGGAATCGAATTCAGTGCACTATTCATTCATCAAAACCTAGTGTATGCACCATCCATATGCATTATATATAACCACAATCATTTACAGGCCTAATATCCACTAACTAATAGAAAATATAACTAATTACACTAAGAAAATAGAATCGAGATTAATTACCTATATTATGTGTGAGAAATATACATTAATACTAAAGCAAAAGGCTAGGTTAAGCTAAATAGACTAACTAAAATACAGTCATTACTAATCTAATGTAATTACTTAACATAACTAATTAATTAACATTGAAACAACAAGCTTAAAAAAATGAAATTGACTATCAATTCAAGTTACATATTAACCTAATCCTAACTATTGCTAATGCACTAACCCAACTAACCCGTAAACTATATTCAACAAATAAACTCAAATTGACATTGAATACATTTACATTTTAGCAAGTAAACAACTATTTTAATGCTAAACTGAAAACCTAAGCAGCATAACCTTAATTAATCAAAATTCCTAAAATTGCCTATTGTAAATATACCTACAAACAATACTACTTCATGATTCAACCTAGGACATAATTAAACCTATACCACTGCAACATAAGTACTCACTAATTAACAATTGAAATACTGCAGAATTGCAGTTAACACAGGAAAAACATAAACCTAGGCTAATTACACAAAACACAAGCACGGAAATCGGGTAGAATCACTCTACCCGATTTTTGGCATTTGCATAATCTTAAATATGATATATAATTTCATAGCAAAAGAACACAGCTACTGCACTAAAAATTTATACATAAGAATCTAACTAGCTAACCTATTTACACTATTAAAAATACATCAATCGACTAGAGTGAATCTAGCCGATTTTGGCATAATAGATAAAATCAATCTTCTTTGATTTCAAGAGAAACAAAAGTAATGAAACAACAATTGACATTACAACCTAGACTCGACCTATGTGTTGGTTCCAGCACCACCATACCTACATTAAGGCTGGTAAAACAGGGAAAACGCAGACAATTCAAAATAGAAACCGAAAACCACAAGCATATTAGGGATTTTATCTAAAAGAAGGGGAAAAGAAGAAGACGTACCTCAATCTGGACGTCCGACGAATGGAGGGGTAGAGGTGAGCAGAATTTGCCATGGGAACTGTACTTTAGAGCCTTCGGTGATGCTGTTATTGCGTTCTCTTTGCTGCAGCTTGCTGGGAGGTGCAGGTTGGAACTACTCCGAAGGTGGGATGCGAAACTCCAATGGGTCGGGTGATACAGAGGGCCGACGGGGGAAGGGTTGGCTAATCCATCTTGGGGCAGACAACACCTCAAGAAGGAATGGAACATTCCACTGCTGCGTTACCTGCAAACAAACACCATGGAGCGTCAGTTACAACAAGCGTGCAAAGAAGGGGAAGGTATGGAACCAAAGAATAGCGAAAATGCAAGAAAGAAGGGGCGATAGTCGGGGATTTACAAGGAAATCCTAGCAAAACAGAGAAGATGAAGGGAATGGGATGCGTGGTGGCTGGGGAAGGAGAATGGAAGTTCAAGAATCGGGCTTCTCAGGCGCAGCTCTCAAGGCAAAGACACGGTTAGGGTTTTTA
This sequence comes from Nuphar pumila, assembly GCF_984573655.1. Classification (NCBI taxonomy): domain Eukaryota; kingdom Viridiplantae; phylum Streptophyta; class Magnoliopsida; order Nymphaeales; family Nymphaeaceae; genus Nuphar; species Nuphar pumila. The sequence goes on from NC_143261.1 coordinate 103,729, forward strand.
AAACTCGATTTTATAGCAAAAGCTCATATTTTGGAAATTTCCAAAACAAAGATTAAAAACAAAGTAATAGCTAGGCGCCATTTCTGAAGGGGTTTTTAGCAAATCTTTTGAAAACTCGAGTTTGGGGCTGGGCTGGGTTGGATATGGTGCATTTTGGCTCAGATCCAAGGCCCAGATGGACCAATTGGATCCGTTTTTCGTAATGTTGCCCTGAGGTCTGACCCGTTTCACTAAAAATGCAATATCTCTCTCGTTTTAAGTCCGATTCGAACGAAATTCGAACCGTAGCTCAATAACATCTATATGCATCTAAGTGTGAGTTTTAAATCTATAAATTATGCATTTATGTAATAAAAATATATTATATTTACGCATATTTAATGCATTATCAAAGGGTTGGTTGCAACCATGACCAAAAACTGTAGACCTCAAGCAACCCTCATAGGCTCTGATACTATGTAAACAAAATGCACAAGAAAAACTCAAAACAAAAAGAGTTTTAACATGGCTTGGCAATGCCTACCTCCACGATCCTGCACACTTCTTTAATTAAAGGAAATACCCTTTGTGGGTTTTCATCATGTATACTTTGTTTACAAAGTAAATGATCAACACTTCTAGATTTAAGAGATTTTTTAAGAGAACAAATCTTAACTAATTCTACATTTATCTTATCCTTATAAGAAATTGTTGTAAATTAGTTGCTATAGCCTTATCTTTCCTTATCGCTGTCATGTCCACTTGGATGGCTCTAATCATAAAATCCTACTCTCATCAAAGTTTCCAACAATTCCAAACCCCTAAAATTTTGCTTAGGTGACTTCTTGACATCTTTGTTTCCAGCAAGAAAGCCAAATTAACTCACAGATTCTCCATTATATTTTTGATGTATCGATGGGCGCATCGATGACCTAGCCCTCACCACAACAAAGCAGTAGATTAGCGACGACCACATTCCGTCGCTAACAGGCGTAGCGACAGATTAGCGACGACGAGGCGACAATATGCTTACGTTGCGAATTTTTCGACGCTAACTGGCGACGGAATAAATCCGCCACCAGGTCCGTCGCTAATTGCGACAGACTAACGAGCGCTTTATTCTGTCGCCAATCTGTCGGTACTAAACGGTGACCTCAGCTTGGCGACGGATTTATGTCCGTCGCTAAGACATCGCTAGATATATATATATACCGACGGATGTTTCCGTCGCCAATCCGTCACAAAAACGAAAAAAAATAAAAAAATTTATTTGAAAATTAAATACCGAGAACGGTATAATTTATATTTCCTGTACAATTTATATTTCCTGTAAATAAAAAACAAACTACACTAAAAAATTCTATATAAAAGGAATCTACAACAATTAATCGTTCCACCTTAAAATTAACAAGTTTAATGATTTACAATTCAACAATTATAATTAGGAAACATAAAAAAATAGAACTTCTTCAACACAGTTCTCTAATCATTGCCAAGATTTTGTGCGTCTTCTTGTTCATTGCCTTTATCTGTCCCTTCAACTCTGCTACGCTGATTATCGCTAGCAGCCTACACAAGAAAAGAACAGTCAGTATTGATAAACAAAATATAATGAAATAAATTACACACTATATGTGATTCTATCATGTGTGTTCTAAGGCAATAAAAAAACTCTATATGTGATTCTATCATGCTCATATGTGCTCTAAGGCAGGCAAAAAGTTATATATGTGATTCTATCATGCTCATATGTGTGCTAAGGCAGTCAAAAAATTGAATATGTGATTATAGCATGTTCATATGTGTTCTAAGGCAGCTAGAAAAGCTCTATATGTGATTTTACCATGCTCAGATGTGCTTTAAGGCAGGAAAAAAGCTATATATGTGATTCGATCATGCTCGTATGTGTGCTAAGGCAGTCCAAAAATTGAATTTGTGATTATAGCATGCTTATATGTGCTCTAAGGCAGGCAAAGAAAAAAAAATTATATGTGATTCTATCATAAATGATATATGTTCTAAGGCAGTAAAAAAACTCTATATATGATTTTGGCATGCTCATATGTGTTTTAAGGTAGTCAAAAAACTGAATATGTGATTATAACATGCTCATATGTGTTCTTAAGCAGTCAAAAAACTGAATATGTGATTATAGCATGCTCATATGTGTTCTAAGGCAGTCAAAAAAACTTTATATGTGATTCTATCATGCTCATATGTGTTCTTAGGCAGTCAAAAAACTGAATATGTGATTATATCATGCTCATATGTGCTCTAAGGCAGGCAAAAAACTTTATATGTGATTATAGCATGCTCATATGTGCTCTAAGGCAATAAAAAACTCTATATGTGATTATAGCATGCTCATATGTACTCTAAGGCAATAAAAAAACTCTATATGTGATTCTATCATGCCCATATGTGCTCTAAAGCAGGCAAAAAGTTATATATGTGATTCTATCATGCTCATATGTGTGCTAAGGCAGTCAAAAAACTGAATATGTGATTATACCTGAGAGGGACCTGCAATCGAAGATCCTCTATTCAGCACAATACTGGTGATCTCATCTCGGAGAAAGGGGGCGACGGTGTCATGGAAGTAGTCATTCATTGTGTTCTTAATAATCTGACGTACATCATCACCGGAAAGAATAGGCTGCTGCTTGGAGCTTATGTCGGCGAAAGTAGCCTGTGAGCCGTAATTGGAAGAAGCAATAACTGGTGAAGTGTTCAGATTACTCCCAAACCCAAACACGCGACCTTTTTTGGGTTCACCTGCTGCAGTCACCCATGCTGCAGGATCAAATGATGGATGCTGAGTAGCGTCATCGTCATATCGCTCTACCATTTGTTGCTCATATGCCTCCTACAAAATAATGTATGCATTAATAATTAATGATAACATTATGATAACTTGCATATTGCAATGATTATTAATAGAATAAATACATACCGTTGTCGTTCTCGCCTTCTCTGATACGAAGACTCCCGTGGTCTTCCGTTTATGTGTTTCAACAAACACATCCTTATATGGTACAATGCTTCCTTTTTCTGCTTCCTGCGAAGTTAAAGGACAAAAGATTTAGTACACAAGTTTGCAACAATACTTATAAAATTAATATTATATATTGATGAGTTACCATTTTCTTCAGGTGGCTCCCAAATGTCTTAGATCCACTTGTGTGTAGATGGGCTTCGGGCATTTTCGCTCGATTTTGTGCAGCCTTCGCAGAGCGATTTCTAAATGCATATCCCGCCCACTTATCGCACATTTCATTTCAGTAATCTCTCCTGATAGTAATAGGGCCATGACCCTTCCACTGTAGTGGATCATCTACTACGCCAGATGTTTTTTTTGCTACAGTCTTCATAATGTGCAACATGTCTGCAAATCGATTGACAGACACCTTCTGCCACACCTTCCTTGCATCATTTTCTTCTACCGTAGTTGCGAAGCGATTCGAAGCCTACAAATATTTTCAGAAAGTTAGTAGACATTACTTAAAAAAATTAAATATGAAACACATTAACTATGAGGAACAACTGTATACCGTGAATGAGGACCACAATCTGTCTAACACCTCCTTTGGGTACTCTTTCCATTGAGCAACCGATTCTGGTAGATGTTGAAGAAGTGAGTTCCTAATCTTCCGTACTACTTCTTGTGGCTCAAACCTCATGCTGCACATGAATTGTTACACAGTAAATATCAATATAAAATATTTATAAGATATGCAATAATTGAAAATGAAATACTTACGGTCGATTATCGATATACACTATTCGAATGAGTCTTCTTGTGCCAGACTGAGAAGACCCTGCTTCTTGTGTTGGCTCCTGACTTGTGTGATCAACTGGTGTAGGTGGGTCGTGTATTGGCGAAACATCATCTGTAAAAAAATACGTTAGAAGTTCTCAGAATGCGCATTTGAATTAATCAAGCATCTAATTAGTTAATCAATATACCTATCACAGGAGCCCGTGAAGATGAAGGTTGGGCTTGGCTACTACTAGATGAGCGACCATTGTAACCTCCACGAACCATATTCTAACAAATAACATATGTCATACAATACAATCAAATAATTCACATCAAGTATTACAATACATTCAAGTCATTCGCATCAAGTATTACAATAATTCAAATCATTCATATCAGGTACTGCAATGCATTCAAGTCATTCACATCAAGCATTGCAATGCATTCAAATCATTCGCATCAAGTATTACAATGCATTCAAATAATTCAAATCATTCACATCAAGTATTGCAATAATTCAAATCATTCGTTGCATAAATTATAATACATTCAAATAATTTAAATCATTCACATCAAGTATTGCAATGCATTCGAATCATTCGTATCAAGTATTACAATACATTCAAATAATTCAAATCATTCACATCAAGTATTGCAATGCATTTGAATTATTTGTATCAAGTATTACAATACATTCAAATAATTCAAATCATTCATATCAAGTATTACAATGCATTCAAATAATTCGTATAAAGTATTACAATACATTCAAATAAAATTTTTAATCATTCACATCAAGTGTTGCAATACAACTCATGCATTCACATCAAGTATTACAATACATTCAAATAATTCAAATCATTCACATCAAGTATTGCAATGCATTCGAATCATTCGTATCAAGTATTACAATACATTCAAGTAAAATTTTTAATCATTCACACCAAGTATTGCAATAGAACTCATTTATTCGCATCAAGTATTACAATACATTCAAATAATTCAAATCATTCACATCAAGTACTGCAATGCATTTAAATAGAGGTTTGTAGTACAAGATTTTGCTCACTAGCTTGAGAATTCTTCCTTGTCACCAGTTTGACTTTCTTCTTCTTCTTCTTCACTTTCTTCTTCTTCTTCTTCTTCATTGTTTGCCCATCCACTTGGTACATCATTTGGATCACATTCCTCTATGAATGTTTCATCGGCCAATGGAGATATGATATGCATATCATGCGCAACATCGTGACCATAAGCGAAGTCATAGACATCATCTGATTGATAGTAATTGTTGTCTTCAGCTAACTCATCTTCCTGTAACTGATCATACTCGGAGTATAGTTTAGACTTCACCTTGCAAACTGCCCACCATTCATTTCTATCTGACTTTTTTATACTCGGATATGAAGTATAATAAACTTGTTGAGCTTGCGAGGCTAATATGAATGGTTCATATGTGCCAAACCTGAATTTATGATTCACCTCCACAATGTCTGAAGCTTTGTCGAGTCTTGTTGCAGTTGGATCAAACCAATGACACTTGAATAAAGTTACCCTGTTATTTATGCCTAAGTAAGTCAACTCCATTATTTTCTCTATAACACTATAGTAATCATGTTCATTTTCACCGTAGCTGCTACCCTTGACACACACGCCACTATTTATCATTGATTTGTTTATACCGTAATCTTTTGTATGGAATCGATAACCATTTATGATGTACCCGTTGTAGCATTGCACAACTTTGGTCGGACCATTTTCTAAATCACATATTCCTTAATCTTTAACATCACCATGGCGGACCTACGCACAGACATAACAATGATTGTGATCACGATCAATTAAGTAACTTAGTGTTGTTTATAAGTACAAAATTTATGTTAGCTTCTTTACCAACTGTTTCAACCACTCCACAAACTTAGTTTCACGTTCTTTTTGTACTTCTGCATCAGTGAGATGTGAAACTTCTCTTTGCAACTCCAGATCAAATCGTCTGCAAACCACAAATACTTATATAATCGAGCCATATATCCACATATAGAACATAAAAGGATTTATAATTGTGTTGTATCTACATATACTTACTCGATGTATGGGTCGATCGTTGAGCAATTAAAAAGAATATAGATGTGTGCTGCGTCTTGCTCTCGATCTGTCAATAGCCTTGATCGGCAACTACCAAATGCATGCCCAAGTGGTTGAAATATCGACAGCTTGTCAGCTACAGTTACTTGTTCTCCATCATCGTTACGGGGCGGACATGTGTAACGTGTTGGAATATGAGGTTCGAAGTACATAGATAAGAAATTTGAAATCTCTTTTAAAATGTACGCCTCACAAATAGAGCCTTCTACTCTTGCTTTATTACGAACCTTTTTTTTAGGTCGAACATGCATCTGACAAGAATATACATTTCAAATTTTAAATATCTGTCATTAAAGAGACAAATATAAAAAAACATATACCTTTCAAATGGGTACATCCATCGATATTGCACAGGGCCACCAACCCTTAGTTCATGTGGCAGATATATGATCAAATGTTCCATAACATCAAAAAATGTTGGCGGAAATATCTTTTCTAGCAGACAAACAGTGGTGATGATAGAGTCCTCGAGATTCTTTACATCTGATACTACGACCTCCGATGCGCACAATGTTCTGAAAAATCCGCTCAACTCAGACAATACCCCCCATATAGGTTTGTCTAACATATCATAGAATGCTAGGGGTATCAATCGTTGCATAAAGATATGCTAATCATGGCTCTTCAACCCATATAACTGTCCATCGTCAATCTTCACAGCCCGAGCAATGTCAAAGACATATCCATCTGGAAATCTCAATTGTCTCAACCATTGACATACATGTTTTATTTGATCAGGTTCGAGCACGTACTTTGCCTTTGGTTTCAGTTTTGCCATTATACTCTTTGAGTTCCAATTCTGGTCTTTTACATATTAATTTTAAATCCATACGGGCCTTCGGATTATCCTTCGTTTTTCCTTTAACATTCATTATTGTATTTAACACATTATCAAACACATTTTTCTCCACATGCATCACATACAAATTATGTCGTATCAATAGGGTCGGCCAATATGGTAGTTCCCAAAAAATAGATTTCGTCGTCCAATTGTGATCCTTCCCAAATCCACGGAAGGGTGTAGGATATCGGGCATCTGTTAATACATCTGGAAAATATTGCAATCTTCTTAGAATCTCTATGCCAGACAATCTTGAGGATGGACCTTCCGTTTCAGTTGTGTCTGCTTTAAATGCATTCTTTTATCGTCGGAATGAATGGTCGCTGGGTAGAAATCAACGATGGCACTCAAACCAGCAAGGCTTCCTTCCATGCCTCAATCTAAAAGCTTTGGAATCCTCCATGCAGTACGGACAAGCCAACCTCCCATGTGTGCTCCAACCAGATAGCATACCATATGCAGGAAAGTCACTGATTGTCCATAAAACAATGACCTTCAAGTTGAAATTTTGTTTTTTGTGGGCATCGTACGTGGTAACACCGTCATCTCACAGTACTTTTAGTTCATCAATCAATGGCCTTAGATATACATCAAGATTTTGGCCAGGTGAGGTCGGACCAGGGATCAACAGAGACAAGAAAAGATTTGGACGTTTTATACACAAGCTTGATGGAAGGTTGTATGGAGTTACAAATACTGGCCAGCATGAGTATGGAGTTGATCTACCCTCAAATGGATTAAATCCATCTGTACATAGACCGAGTCTAACATTTCGCACTTCCATTGCGAAGTTCTGATAAGTACAATCAAAGTGCTTCCAAGCTTCAGCGTCAACAGAATGCGTGATCTTGTTTTTATCGTGTCGAACTTTATTCGCATGCCATCTCATGTGTTTAGCTGTCCTTGAAGACATATACAATCGCTGCAATCTAGGAGTGATAGGAAAGTAGCAGAGAGACTTGTATGAAACTTCCTTTGATCTCGTGCTACCATTGCCTCTTGTCTTTGGCTTGAACCGAGGATGCCCACATGACGGGCATGATATGTTATTTTCCTGCTCCTTGAAATCCAACATGCAGTGATTTGGACAAGCATCAATCTTTTTGTAACCCATACCTAGAGCGTTGACCATAACTTTTGCACGATAGAAATTTTGTGATAATTTCTCATCTTTGGGCAACATACTCTTCACAATCATGCACAAACGATCAAAACATGATTGACTCAAATTATACTCGGACTTCAAATTCATTAGTTGAAGAACTGCAAACAAGATAGTGTGACTCTCACAACCGTTCCAAAGTGGCTCATCAACATCTTTAAGTAAATCATAAAATCTACTAGCTGCATCATTTGGTGATTCTTCATCTACGACAGTTCTTACATCACTAGAACTCATAGCAGAACCCAGTTCTGTTCCTACGACATCAAATATCAAATTCGTATATGGATTATCGTGCACCACATTCACCCGTGCATCAAAATCATTTCTAAATTCTTCTCCATGAAACATCCAGTTCTGATAATCATTCATAAAACCTTTCCTGTATAGGTGATGTCTAACGCTATGAGGTTCTACAAATCGATTATTCTTACAAATCTTGCAGGGACACCTAATCTGACCTGTGAGATCCATTGTACTGACACTTGCCGTTGCAAATTCAATAAAACTGTCAACACCATCCATATATTCATGTGATAACTCATTGTCTACTATCCTACGGTACATCCATTCATGGTTTGTAGTCATTTTTTTATGATGTTACGAATAATAGCCTAATGAATTAAAAGAGAACAATCAGAATGCTACGATGAAGAATATATCAAATTTATCATGCAATATATGATGTCATACAATAACAAGAATTTTGATGCATGCATTAATAACTTAATATTTTCATGTGCAAACTATTAATGACACGATACAATCATTTGAAACATGCTTTCATTATACAATTTCACATGGAAGTCATAATCAAATTGAAAGTTACATGCAAGCATGGATACAATTACATCAAACATTGCAATACATTGTAATCATTCATATCAAACAAATGACAAACATGTACCTGCAGCAAACACACTTCAATATCTCACTAACTACTACCATGCCTAGCATAGACTCCGTACTCCAAAAATAAGAACACTTCAATATTCATACATTAAAATCATGCTCAACATGATCTCCGAACTCCAATGAAGCAACCCTAAACATCAACAACTAAGTGAGTGTGTGAACAATAAAGTGTTACATCTAATAAATTAAATAACATGTGATACGCTTGCATCACTTACTCACCACGGGTATTTACCCGATTTGCATTATTTTTGACACTTACTTACCACAGGTGGCTGAGCATGAGCTGGTTCCGTTGAAAAATCTGCACAAAAAACACTGTTTTAAAATAAAGTAACCACAAAAAAAAAATTGTTCTGGCAAGGGGTCAACTCCCCTGTTGTTCCGTAAGGGGGTCGACCCCCAGCCTTTCCGCCAGTGAGTCGACCCCCTGCCGGAACAGCAGGAGGTCGCCCCTCTACCTGAGCAGGAAAGGCTTGACCCCCTACCGGGGTCGACCCCCTGCCCGAGTCAACCCCCTGCCGAAAACGCAGGGGGTTAACCCCCTGCCGAAAAATGCAGGGGGTTAACCCTCTGCCGGAAACAAAAGGGGGTTAACCCCCTGCCGTTTCCGGCAGGGGGTTAACCCCCGCGTTTTCGGGCAGGGGGTTAACCCCCTGAGTTTCCGGCAGGGGGGTCGACCCCCGGTCGGAACAGCAGGGGGTTAATCCCCTGAATTTTTGGCAGGGGGTCGACCCCCTGCCGGAAAACGCATGGGGGGGGGGTCCTTTACCTTTCTCCGGGTGGCGGGGCCGGTGGACGGTGGGACCGACGAACGACGAACGGCGGGAGCAGCGAAAGAAGAAAAGGAAAGGCTGTCTGGGATTAGGGTTATTCGAAACTTAGCGACAGATTTAATCTGTTGCTAAGCCCACGTAAATCAAATTTACGAAACCAGCGATGGACGATACACCGTCGCCAAGTTAGTCGCTACTTAGCGACGGACTAAAGTTTGTCGCAAGAGTCGTCGGTAAATCGTGCAGACGTAACGACAAAATAGTATGTCGCAAAATAGTGACGGACTGGGCGACGAACTATATTCCGTCGCTGGTTTCGTATGCTTCATGGATTATAGCGACGAATGTTTTTCGCTCATTAATCCATCGCTAACTAGCGACGGAAATATTCCGTCACTACCGTCCGTCGCTAACAACGTGTTTTCTTGTAGTGCCTCTAGTGCTCCAGGTTAGTAGAATCACCAGGGACAATGGAGTGGTTAGCGGCTTCCTTCTCTGACATCACCGGATTTCTTTTCAGATCACCATTTTTTGTGTTTTCATGAGTCTCCAAAGGATCTCTCTTCTCGACCTCCTTCAACACTTGATCGAATGGGGCAACACATGGTACCTTCATGGATCAGCCCTCTTCGGTTGTAATAGTTACTGATAGTGGGGGCTGAGGTTTCACCGTGTTTGAATTTATGCCTCACTGTTTTAGAGGGTTGTCCCCTTTCTTCCTGTTGTAGTTGTAAGAAGACCGTCGGTCGCCGGTTCTCCTTCCCTCTCATCTCTTTACTGCTTATTTTGGCTGAATATTTGAGTCGATTATCCTTAGAATGAGGTGAGTTGGATATCTGCCTTGATTCGTCTGGATATAGTATCGTTGCCTTTGGACCAATTCATTTGAGTAAACTAAAACTCGGAGGAGAATCCAGTTGGGTATTCATTCCTTTGGTTCTTTTTGAACTAGAAGAGTTACAAGCATTTAATGGGGATTCGACTACACTTACCTTGGTGGAAGCATCTTGTAAGAGTTTTAATTGCTAATGTTCAGTCCTGCCAGGTGTTAGAGCCTTATTTTTCTCCTTGAAGGTAGCATTTTGGTTCTTTGTGAAAACCCCAAATTTTTCAAAAAATCAAAAATTCCCTTTTTGCCACTGGCCCCCATCTTCTGAATAATTGGGTCAACTTCTGATCAAATTCTAATCATTTCTCAGATTCATTTGGAGATCTGAAATCCAATTTTATTTTCAGTACTTGATTCAACCTCAAATCCGAATCGAATATCCAATTTTGAGCTAGATTCCCTCTATTTTCAAAATTTAAAAATACAAAATCAATTTTCTGAATGGCTCAGACATTTCATCTAGTATCCATTTGGATCCACTCATTTCATTTTCTAAATTTCGAAATCCAAACTTGAATATTCACTCAAAATCCTGGATCCAGATCCATTTTGAATCTCAATTTCTGAAATTAACCATGTATTTTCCCAAAAACCTCATTTCGAAAAATCCTTAAATTTCAAAACAAATATTTTATAAAAACTTTTCAAAAACCTCGTTTGGATCCCATCTTTTAAAAATCTTCGTATTTCCCTCATATTTTCTTAAATTTCTCCTTAAAAAATATAAAAGAAAAAGAATTTCAGAAAATGGCCTAAGCCCCCTTTTTTTGAAAAACCTTGTAAAAAGAATCACCTTCTTGAAAAACTTCAAAACAAAGAGGGACCACTTCTGAAAAAGCTTTAACGGCTTCTCGTTATAAAAACAGCCGAAGGAGGTCGATCATAGCCATCCACCTTCACCCCACCAAGCCACCCATTCGATCCATTATTCACCTCTCCACCCTCTCACATCTCTCTCACACCTCTCTTCCTCCCTAATCAGTAGAGAGCAATCATCTAGTGGTAGAACAAGAGAGAATCCCCTCTTCCAAGCCAAGCAAGCCACGGTGAGAGCAATTTCCTTTCTCTATTTGCTTTATTTATTTATTTTGAACATCTTCCTCCTCTCTTGATTTCGCATCAGCATCGTATGCAATATCGGTTAGCCCATAGCAATACCGAGTTGCATCTTGCAACAGAAATTCGACCCTCTTGTGGGTTACATTTCTTTCATTCTTATTTTATATATTTTTTATTTTTGGTATCTCCATTACATTCTTTTATTACATTTTAGTTGTAGATGAATCACTACATTTCGCTCTGTGTGTTTACTAGTTCCATCACCCTACATATCATAAGTCCTTTTGATTTCATGTTTTTATTCTAACTTGCATTTTAATTTCCAATTTATATTCGATTTCCTGTTTTGGTTTGCATTTGATTATCCTTCTAATTGCATTTTATTCATATGGTTTACTGTATTTCATCCATTTTAACTACAATTTGCCTCATTACATCTTCACGGCATCTGATGTCCTTTCTGACTTACTGTTTTTCGTTTGATTTGGATTTTCTGTTGCTTCATTTGTTTATCTGCATTGTCTTGTTTTATCGATCCTTCAACATCCATTAACCATCAACGTGATTTAGCATTTGCTTGGATGTAATTCACGGTGAAATCCATCTGCTCTGTTTTTTATTTCACCGTGAATTCATCTATTGAATCGGCTGTGAAGATCGTCCTCATCTCTATCGTGAAATTCTCAGCTGTTCACCGTGAAATTCAACATTTGCATTTCATTGCAGCAGCTGATAATCTGAAATCCAGATCAGAGTTGTTGTGAGATCCATTATCTGATCTGGGGTTGCTGAGCAAACAATTCTGCTCTGATTTGCATTTGAGCATGCTTTTTGAATCCTTCGCAAGCAGTTGATCTGAAACCAGATATGAGTCGCTGAGAATACTTCCTTTAATTCACTGGAAAATTTCACTCACGATGGCCAGAACTCCTCTGATATACCATAAAATTTGTCCTGCTATTTGTGAATCCCTCTGCTAAAGAAAGTGTTCTATTCTGATTTGCAATCAAATTTGTTGTTCGATCATTCATAGAATCATTTTTTGTATTTAATATGATATACGTTACCACATCGCATAGCCCATTACAATATAGGTTTATGCTTTATCATAGCATAAACCTATGCTTTGTATTCTTGAATCTTTGCTACAATATAAGTTTATGCTTGGACATAACATAAACCTATGCTTTCATTTCTTGAATCTTGTTACAACATAGGTTTATGCCTTGCCATAGTGCAAACATATGCTTTCACTCTCTGTGGTCCATTACAACATGTGTAGGCACGTTGTCATTTGTATTTTGTTGCAACATATATATGCTTCAGTCTCTGAGACTCGTTACAACACATGTGTATGCTCTACTTTCTAGATTTCACTTTAATATATATAGGTTTTCATTCCATGTGTTTCGTTACAGCATAGATCCATGATTTACCTGTCATCTCTCATTTTCAACATGTATATATATTTTATTTCATGTGTTTCATTTCCGATACTCCATCTCAACGGGTGCTTAAACTTCATTCACAACACATCACATTTTCTCACATGCCACAGTACCTTCATTAGCCTACACACAACACCTATACATTCCAGCATGTCATTCTATTAGCATCCCCCTCATAATACTTGCAGCATCTTTTGCACTGATATAGTATTTACTGCATCAGATTTCATGTCATATAGATATCTAGTGCATACCATTATAATGTCTGCATATTAATCCATCTGCCCTGTTTTCACTCAATTAGTCTGCTTCTCAAGTTTATGGAGGGCAATTAGTGGCGGGATATTTGATTTGCAAGCATAGGCATCATCAGATGATGTAGTTAAATTGCAGTTATCTTCAGCAGAAAGAAGGCTTCCAGTCATTGTCTTACATTGGCGTGCTTGTGGTAATGTGATCCACAATAATGGTGGGCAGTTATTTATTTATGGAGGTGACAAAATAGGCTCTGAAGAAGTCTTAACGGTTTTTGAGCCTTGAGTGGTCATCAAGACTGGATAGTCTAAGATGCATCTCTCGTACAGACCTTGCACTTCATGGGTCTTTTGCAGACATGATAACTCCCAGTTCTTGGCTCAATGGACAAATGCAGCAACACAACTCTTTTTGTATTGCCAAATCCTTGGCAGTTGCATACATATAATGAGTCAAGCTTATCCATGTTAGCATCTTCAAAGGAAAGGATGCCTTCAATTTGTGCAGAACCATTTCCCAATCTAATTCCTTTGGTCGGTCCATCCATTTTTGTGGTTCTTTTTGGCACCTACAGCAGTGCCAAGCACTGTTGTTGCTTTCATTTTGGCACTTACAGCAGTGCCAAGCACTGTTGTAGCTCTCATGTGCCTACAGCAGTGCCACACACTGTTGTGGCTTTCTTTTTGGCACCTACAACAGTGCCAAGCACTATTGTAGCTCTCATGTGCCTACAACAGTGCCACACATTGTTGTGGCTTTCTTTTTGGCACCTACAGCAGTGCTAAGCACTGTTGTAGCTTGCATATGCCTACATAAGTGCCAAGCACTGCTGTAGCTCTTGTGTGCCTACAGCAGTGCCAAACACTGTTGTGTCCCTTTTTGGACCTACAGCAGTGCTTGGCACTGCTGTAGCTCTTTTTGCACCTATAGCAGTGTCAAGCATTGTTGCAGCTCCTTCACACCTACAGCAGTGCCAAGCATTGTTCTAATTTCCTCACGTCCACAGCAGTTTCATGAACTACTATGGATTCATAACTTCTCACAGCAGTTCATTGAACTACTATATGCCTCATCTCATACCTTTCTTTATTTAACACAAACCTTACCTTTGGATATTCACATATTGCATTTTCCCATTAACATTAGCCTTGCATATCCATATTCATGTGCCCTTTCCCGTTAAATACATGCATTGCATTCTCATATACATTTCATCAATAGGTATATGTGTGGCCTTAGGCAAATACCTATAGATTTTCATTTAGACTAAGGCATTGCATACGCCTTCTCATATATAAATTTTCATTAGCCTAAGGTATTGCCTATATATATATATATATATCATCAGTATAAGGCATGTCGTATGGATTTCTCATTTAACATAAGTATAGCATTTTGCAGATGCATTCCTCATTAGAGTAGGTATAATCATATGCATCTTTGTTTTCAATATAGCATTTATCCATTTTCTTCTATATTTTGCATTTTGCTTTGTGCTAACTCAGTTTTTGCAGGAAAAATACGGAAAATGTTGATTTCCTTTCTTAGATTAGGAATGTCATTACTTCAATTTCAATTTAAAACTGTAATAATTTGATATTAATGAGAATTTTTACTTTCCAGTTTAGAATAGAATGTATGAGCATATATTTCTCATGATTGTCTGTAACATCTCATTTTATTTTAAAAACTCACAATGGTGAAACACGAATGGCACGTGCACCTTTCTAATAAGAGTTAAATAACCCTAAGTAAATGATTCACATTTATGGCCATAGTCAAAATGTGAACAATACTTAGGATTTTTATCTTTTATGGAATAACATTTGATTTTCATCACATTTTTCTGAAATATTCTTTTCTTCCTTTATCAGAATTTAAGATGTGAATTAACTTGAAATATATTTGTGGCCATAGTCACGGATATATTAAAAGTTAATTTTATTTTAAATCCTATAAAGGCACAAAAAATTATTTTATTCTTTACAACAATAAACAACAACTACGCCTTCATCCCAAAACAATTAGGGTCGGCGATATGAACCAAAAAAGAAAATCGTTCTAGGTCTTCCACATGAATCCTTCTCCTCCAATCATTTCTATCCAATGCCATGTCCTCGGTGAGGTTCAAAGCATTCATATCCTTTCCTATCATCTCCATCCAAGTCTTCTTAGGCCTACCACGACCTCTTTTAACTAATATATTTTTTCATTTCTCCATCCTTCTAACTGGAGCATCATTAGGCCTTCGCTGAATATGTCCAAACCACCGTAAACGATTCTCTCTCATCTTATTTTCAATGGATGCAACGCCTACCTTCTTATGTATCTCCTCGTTTCGAATCTTAACTTTTATTGTATTTTCACACATCCATCTAAGCATACACATCTCAGCTACACTCATTTTTTGAATATGATGTTTCTTGGCAGCCCAACATTCCGTACCATATAGTAAAGTGGGCCTAATTGTCGTCCTAAAAAACTTTTCCTTCAACCGCAATGGCATTCTACGATCGCACAACACTCCAGTTGCACTTTTCCATTTCATCCACCCAACCTTTATCCTATGATTTACATCTCCATCAATTTCTCTATACTTTTGAATAATAGATCCCAAATATTTGAAACAATCACCCATCGGTATTTCTTGCTCACCAAGCTTCACTACACTCCCATCACTACTTCGTTGCTTAGTAAACTGACATTCCATATATTTGATTTACTCTTACTCAACTTGAAACCTCTTGCTTCCAATGTTTGTCTCCATAATTCTAACTTAGCATTAACCCTAGCTCTAGACTAACTGAACCAAAATTTTATTTTATTCTTTATTAGAATTTAAATATAGATTAGATTATAATATATTTGTGACCATAGTCATGAATGTATTATGATTTAATCTTATTTTAATTCTATTAAAGAATAAAATATGCTTTTAAATTCCAATCTTTAAATTCTTTCAAAACATTCATCATTTAGGGTAGAATTGCATTCTTTTCCCAAATTATTTCAAGTCATCTTCAAAATTCCAAGTGATTTTTGAAATAAATTTTCAAAATACAGTTTCTATTTCTAAATTCAAAATCACTTTCAACTTCCATTTACAAATTCAAGTTCATCTTTTATTCTCAATTTCATTTAGTCTTAAATCTTATTCCAAAATTCCAATTTTCAATCCTTATTTTTGAATTCCATATTTCTAAATTCTATATTTTAACTTGGAATTTCATTTTAAATTCAAATGTCAAAATCAAATTCCTTACTTCTTGTTCAAAATTCTAGAATTTCGAAATTCTATTTCAAAATGTTGAATTTCATTTTAAATTTCAATTTCAATTCGATTTCAGTTTCGAATTCTAAGTCTGAATTCAAAATCTATTATCAATTTCAAAATCCAAAGTTTATTTTTCTGAATTTTCAATTTCTAAATTCATTCTTTGAATTTCAATTTCAAATTCAAATTTAAACTCTAAATTCGTTTCCAATTTCTAAGTTAAACTTCAATCCTAAATCTCAATTCCAAAACCAAATTCTAAATTCTAAATTCCAAATTCCAAATTCATTTCTAATTTTAAAGTTACTTTTCATTTCCAAAACCAATTCAAAATTCGAATTTCCAATTCCATTTCAAAGTTCAAATCTCAGTATCAATTCCAAATTCAACTCTTATTTTCAATTTCCATTTTTCAAAGATTTCACTTCAAATTCCAAATTTCATTTTTCGATATCAAATCTTCCTTCTTCAGATTCAAATTTTAATCTATTTAAGTTATGATTTCAACTTCAGAATTTTAAATTTTCTTTTCAAAATCTCAAATTCATTTCAAACTCCAAGTTCAGACTCAAAATTTCAGTTTTTCAAATCAAGTTCAATTTTTGAACCTCTTCTTCAAGGATATTTTCAAAATCTCTTTCAAAATCACTTGGAAAAATCCAAATTTTCTAAAGCACTTCTCAAAAGCATACATCTTCATAAGCACACGCATGATTCAATGTGCATTTAGGATTTCAGAATAATCACTTAGACAAATTTAAGAAAAGCAAAAGGCATTGATTCGATCCTTGGTTCAATTACCTCTGGTAAAGGCGTCAGGAATGGTTGAACCTCATACCAACGAGCCAATCCCGTCTCTCTATTTTTTCGTAAAATTTTAAAAAACTGAGGTGAGTAAATTTTTCAAAAAAAATATTTTTTAAATAAAGGTCAAGTGAGACCTTGCAAAGAGTTTTCTTCCTTCTTTCTTTTTCTTCTCTTTTCTTTCTTTCTTTTTTCCCTTTCAAAAAAGGAAGAAGGCAGAAAGGAAAAGAAGGAGAGAAAGGAAAATGGGAAAAAATTGCAATGATCACAGAAGTGGCGATCGAGATGGCTGTAAACACCCCAAATTTTCCTCATCCATTCTCAAACAACTCTTCTCGTGCAGTGCAACCTTGTTAGGTCAATATAAGAGTCAAACCCCGAGTCAGTTTCAAAAAATCACCATTTTACCCATTTTTATTAGAAAAATTATCATTTTACCCCAAGGTCATCCCGGACCCCAGTCAGTCGGAGTCAACCAAGATTATGGGTCAGTTCAAAACAGTTAGAATATCAGTCATCTCAAGCTCATTCGAGCTCACAATGAACAAACCATTTTCATTTCTGACAATTCCTGCCAAAATGAGATCATTTCTTCATAAATGAGCTCATTTCTTGCTCAAATCCAAGCCAATTATCTCTGAGTCAGTCATTCATAGTCAGTCATACTCCTCAGAGTCTAACTTGAGCTCACCAAGAGTTTGAGTGATCCTGTTTTAGTTCAAAACTATTTCTAAGTGTCTAGGAGCCCATATTAGTCAATTTCAGCTCTTTCAGCTGAAATTGAGCCGAGTTCAGTCAGTTGAGCTAGTGTTTGAGCCTCAATTTTAGTTTATCTCAGTATTACTGACCTTTGTTTCCGCTCAAACCCAGTTCAGGTTCGTAGTTCACTTCATTCTTGTGATCATTTCATACCATTTCTCTAAAAATGGCAGCTTTTCTTGAAAATTCAGTCGGAAAGGTCAGTTGAGTCAGTATCATTGTCAGCTCATTGGAGTTCTGAAACTCTAAAACCCAGCTCAATCTAGCTTATCTCAGTTCAATCTAGCTCGAACCCTAATTTCCAGTGTCATTCTAACCCAGTAGAGTCCAGAAACCATTTCTTCAACCATTTCGCAAATTTTATCAGTTTTAATGCTTTTTAAACTGGTACAAGTGTTAATCGGGGTTTAAAATCCAAAATTCTTCATTCAGGGTCTGCATTTCACATGTCACTTCTCATCATTTCATATCATTTCTCAGCATTTCATAACATTTCATCACATTTCATTCCATTTTCGAAGTCCAGAACTCCAGTTTTATAAATTTCAATCCAGATTGAGTTTTAAAAGTTTTCAGAAATCAATTTCAAAGCCCGGCTTTCCAAAATTGACATTTTTACCCCCGAGATTCTAAATTTGGAAATATTTTCTCAAGAAAAACAATATGGATTTATTTCAAACTCAAATTTTCAAAATCTATGCTGCATTTGCTTCACAACGGGGTATTGAACTTTAAAATTCGAGCTCATTTCAAAAATTGCCAAAAATAGCTCGTTTCGCCTGAAAATAAATTTGGAAGTATTTTCTTGAGAGAAACAATCTAGATTTCTTTCAAAATTAAATTTTCAAATTCTACATTGGATTTGCTTCGCAACGAGTCAAAATCTGAGCTCGTTTCAAAAACTACCAAAAATAGCTCGTTTCATCTGAAAATTTTATGAAAAGACTATTTTACCCCTCTAATCGTCAAAATGAATTACAAAAGTGGAATTTGGACCCGTACTGAGATGGCTCATTCATTTACATTTCTATTTTTTTAAAAATAAATAAATATTCTTTTATTCCTTTCAATTTTCTTTTTATTTGTTCATTTTTGTTTTATTTTTTTTATTTTGCGTTTAGAGAGGTGGGACCCACAAAGTGATCGCCCAAACCTCCAGCCCCTCTCCCTTCCTTCTTTTCCTTTTTCTTTTTCCTTTTCTCTTTCCCTTTCTTCTTCCTTTCTTTCCTTTTCTTTTTCTTCTTTCTTTCCTTTCTTTTCTTCCCTTTCTTCCTTCTTCTCTTTCTTCCTTCCTCTCTTGCCCAGCCATTGACGTAAAGGTTGCTTCCCTTTCCTTCCCTAATTAAAACTAAGAACTTAGGGAAAGATATAATCTTCCCTAAGTTAAGGAGAAAAAAAAAGAAGCACAAAGAAACCTACGACTGCCTCTTCCCATCTCTCTCTTCCTCTATCATCTTTACACAGCCCCAGTTCCAGCACCATTGAAACAACAACAAGGGTCTCTCTCCAGCATCCTCAAGTACTTCCGGCAAGGCTGCAGCATTGCAGCCACCATAGTTGCTTCTTTCAGCCACTACGAGAGGAGTTCCAGCTGGTGTTTGCCTCCAGCCAAGGCAGCAACAACTTCCCCCTTGTAACAGCACACCTCCATCCTTTGTAGACCCTTCTTACGCCAACCTCTCGCTTCCGCCAACTTCAACACCACCCACGTTACTGCAGCCACCTTCATTGGTGCCATAACCACCATAGTTCCAGCAACATCAAGGTGAGTCATATTAGGGCTATACGAATAGGGTGATCCATCCGATAGATGGATCAGATACCCTATTAGCAACAACCAATACCAAAAACATATCTCATTTCCCTGCTAAATTTTTTTGTTTTGATCATCTTCCTTGTAGTTTTCATACTGCATTTAGTTTCATTTTGTTAATTAAATAGTCGTTTCATTCATATGGTATGGTTTGTTAGCATTTCGTTTAGAATTTACAAGTTTTTGATTTTATGCGCAATCCCATCATTATTTCATGTATGAATTTTCGTCCATAAATTCTGGTTTTTTTTTGGTAGTCATGTTTGTTTGTCTATGATATCATGCCAAAAATTTGATTCAATTCGGGTTTTGAAACCCACCTAAATCGATCAAACTCTACATCGGGTTTTCTGTCTTTTTGAACTTCCAGTTTGCGCTTTAGCAGACAAGAACCTCCGGTACCACCCTTGTGGGAGATTTGGATTGCTCTTCAAAAATCACAGTGGATTTGTAATCAAATCTATTGATGATCTGGAAATTTTGAGGTTTTTCCAGTTAGTTTTGACCTCTATCAAAAATCGGATTTCCCAGCCCCCTGGGAAAATCTCGATTTTCCTTTGTCAGGGTGTAGACAGACACTAATGCACCGAGTCCACCCAATCCGTAGCATGTCTGCAAAAACTTTCAACACAAAAGTTATTCCTAACATGTTTTTCTGTCATTTTTCAAAATTTGGGGATTTTTTGAACTGTCTTAGTATTTTTCCCGAAAATTTATTTTCTGTCTGACAGATTCCAATATCCAGAAAAACCAGAGATTTGGGTCTCTGATAACAATGTGCGTATTTTCAAACCGTAACCCGAATCCCAGTTCTCTAAAAATATCAAAATTTTCCCTGTCTGTCAGGGATATTTTGTCACAGTTTCAGCCCTTTTTTCATTTGTCTTCTATTTTTATCATATTTTCTACCGAAACCTGTCTGTTTCCCCAATCCTAGAGTCGCCGGATTTCGATCCGACTTGTCGGAGCTGTACAGCTCCTACCATAGGTCAAAACCAGAAAGTGTAAAAGTAAAAAATCCTTGCTTTACTGTCCTCTATCATCCCATAAAATTTGGGAAATGTTTATGGAAGTTTAATATCCTAAATCCCCTTTAGAAACAACATTTTAGGCAAAAATCACAAAATTTAGGGTTTTTATTTGAATTTCCATATTTAAAAATACAAAAAAAATTGAATTTCGAGATCCATTATGTTTTAGGGTTATTGTAAGTGTTCATGCCAAATTTGGCTTAATTCTAAGTTCATTTGCTTTATATGTTAGTTTATCTTTAAATTCAGAAGCGAAAATCACGTGAAAATCAAGTTAATTTTGATATTTTATGATATTTTCGTTATTTTACGGTTTTTATCATGTACATAAGCATATAGAATCATATTAGGGTCAATTTCAATCTCATTTTCATTTCATATTTTTCAATTTTGCAAAATTTATTTCAGAAAACCCTGGTTTCAAGGCCATAGTCTTGTTATCGGGGGTATTTTGGTCATTTTGACCTAAATTTTGAAATTTCAAATTCCAATTTCACAATTTTTCATGCATATCATCATATTTCATCATATTGTGTTTGATTTATTTCATTTGATTTTCAAAATTCCAAAATTTACAAAAGTTCTTTTAGAAAACCCTGATTTCAAGGTCATCAGGGGTATTTTGGTCATTTTGACCCCAATTTCGAGTTTCCAAGTGTATTTTCGAAATTTATTCATTATTTATCATGTTTATATCAAAGGGGGTATGAATTTGGGTTTATATATGAATAATATCAGATAATTTCCCATATTTTCGGATAAATTCAGAAAAAACTACATTTTTGTGCTAACCTTATTTTCTAGTTTTGCAGGAACATTCAAGAAGAAGACTTATAATATTTGGAATAAGAGTTGTATTTCTGCTTAGAATAGGGCTGCATTGCATATAGTTTAATTTTTGCAAATTCTGATATTTGAATGTATCATTCATGCACATTTATTTCAAATTCACTATGGTTTACATGAATGGCACGTGCACAAGCTCTTATGGAGTTTATAAACTCGGTGGGATTCGTATTTATGGCCATAGTCAGAATACGAAGAAAACCAAAATTTATGATCTTCGTATTAGCCACATTCAGCCTACACACTTAGGCTAACTTCAAAATGCACTGCATTTCTCAAAGTTTTAAAATGATTTCTCAATTCCTCAATTGAAATTCCCTTTCAAATTCATATTCATTCATTCATATTATTCAAATTACAAATTCATTTGCCAATTTCAATTTCATAAAAATTGTTTTTCTCAAGAATTTCCAAGTCTTTCTCAGGATTTGATTTTCTCATAATTCTAAGCTTTCAAATGAGATTTCAAAGTATTTTCCATATTCAAATTATGATTTTTCAAGATTTCCACATTCTCAATTCTAAGTTTCCATTTTCAAAATCAATTTTCTTTGGCGTCCCATTTTCCTGAGAATTCATTTTCCTTTTCAAAAATCCTTTTTTCAATGATTTTCCTGATTTTCTCAGAATTTTCAAATCCATTTCCTCAGAAAAGTAATTCAAAACTCAAAATTGATTTTCCAAAGTTCAAGTTTTCTTGAGAAATCACTTTCTAATACAAATTTCTAATTTTCAATGAAATTCAATGATTTTCCCAGGAATCCCAATTTTAAGTACTTTTCTAATCATTTTCCAAGCATATTTCAATTTTTCAAGCAAACATCATATTTTTTTTCAAACTTGCATCTTTTCAAAATTTCATAGCACAAGCCTGATTCTTTGTGCATTATAGGAAAAATAGAGCATAATTTAGATATTTGAGTTAAGTTAAAGCACATAATTGATCCTTGGTTCAATTACCCCTGGTAAAGGCGCCAAGAACGATTGAACCTCGTACCGACAGGTGGATCCCATTCCACGAAATTTTCTCGCAAATTTTCAAAACGGAGGCGAGTTAATTTTCAAAAACCATTTTCAAAACTTTGGTCGAGTTTGACACGCGAAATTCGTTTCTCCCTCGCAAGGGAGGGGAAAAATTTTGCGATGATAACAGGTTTGGCGACCGTGATGAGACCTGTCTTCGCCTGATCAATTATGTGCTTTAACTTAGCTCTATTATCAAAATTATGGAATGTCAGCTTTAATTTCTGATATCATGTGAACCTAGGAGCCTAGACTTGAACCCAACTGACATGGACTGCATGTAGACTAGGCATGTAAACTAGTTATGGTTTGGTAGGACCATATTGAGGAGAATTATGCATGCTCACATAGACTTAGGTCTGAAATACAACACTCCTCAATCTAGGAATTGTATGAAAACAATGCTTGCTTCTTCAAAAAAAATTCAAAATCTCTATCTTTTTAAGACTTGGAGCCCTTTGTTTGCTTGCATGTGATCATTTTTCAAAAACCACCCCACCTATGTCTACCCGGTCTTCACATTGCTGGGCTCTCTTCCAGAACCATAGTTTGGGATAGAGCCTCACGTCTGGGCCACTTATTTGGGCTAACGCCTCCCTGCCACGTACCAAGGGCCATAGTCCAACGTATATCGGCAGGCGCTCAAGGATGTTGGGAAAACACAAGCCAAGAACTGGAGATGAGTTTTATGCCACGTACAGCGAGCCTCGGCTCGAGTATATCGGCATAACTGGATTGGACACAGTTGATCTGAGCCTAGAGTTAGGATCAGGATCCTAAAGCTCTTTCAAAATTTGATGCATTTAGAGTCAGCTTCTTAGGGAATGTTGTATGTGCATAATTGTTTGTGATTGAATGTATGATATTCATTTTTCATCTTATTTTCCCATATTTTCCAAAATATCGGACAATCTTCCAAAATACCTCATTTTTCATCTTTTATGAAATATCTCCTTTTTCTCAAAAAACCCTGGACGATTTTTCCAAATTATCTACCTTTTCTTCAAAACTCCAGGTGATTTTCCATTCTTTCATTTCTGTAAACACCCCAAATTTTCCTCCTCATTCAGTATTCATCCATTTCATGTGTCATTGCTTATCATTGCATGAATTCAACACATCATTTCACTGCATTGCATAGCATTGCATGCCATTACATCTCATTTTCGAGATCCAGCACTCATGTTTTCAAAATATTTAATCCAGATTTGAGTTTTAAAACTTTTTCTTTCGAAATCAATTTCAAAACCTGGGTTTTTTTTCAACATTCTGTCATTTTCCAACCCCCATGACCATATATTTTGAAGTATTTTCTCAGAAAACAATCTGGAATAATTTCAAACTCAATTTTAATTTATTTCAATTCTCAGATGAGTCCCATTTAGGTGGTGTCGCTTCTGGATTCTTTCATTCATCAAAAATCTCAAAAATTTCAGAGTCCTAGTTGGATCAAGACTCTGTATTTTCATCTGTTTGAATCTTTTTGAACATTTTCAAAACTCCATTTTGATTTTAAACCAGTTATGGTCATAACCCTTGTCCATCTCCTCCATTTTGGCCAAAATCCTAGAGTCCTAGTTGGATCAAAACTCTTTTTTTTTCTAGAGTCCAGTCGGATCAAAACTCTACTTTTTACTACTTTTTTTTACTTGTTTTCGGAGAAAACCTTTTAAATCTTCTGTTTCGGCCAAAATTTCAGAGTCCTAGTTGGATCAGGACTCTTCTTCAAGAGTCCAGCCGGATCAGGACTCTTCTTTAGAGTTTTAATCAGATTAGGACTCTAATCTTTTGCAATATTTTATCCATTTTCAATCAAATCTTTCAAAATCTTTCAAAATCTTTCAAAATGAATCAGAAACTCAGAGTTTTAGTCAAAATAGGACTCTGTTCAGAGAGTCCTAGTTGGATCAGGACTCTGATCCTGATTTCAAATTTTGAAAGAATCTTTCAGAAATCTTTCAATCTACCAAAACTATTACACTTTTATCAAAGAATTTCAAAATTTTGAGGTTTTATCTTAGAGTCCTGATCAAATCAGGACTCTACCTCAGAGTCCTGATCGAAGTAGGACTCTATCCATAATTGATTTTTATACTTCATTTTCACTAGTTTTCAAAAGCTTTGCCCAAATTTCATCATTTGCTTATCAGAAATCCAAAATTCTTAGAGTTCTGATCGAATCAGGACTCTTTCTCAGAGTCCTAATCAGATCAAGACTCTGAACCAAAACTTCGATTTCATTCTGTTTTTAACTGTTTTTCAAAATCCTCTCATTTGTTTTCTCAAAAAATCTAAAAATCTGAGAGTCCTAGTTCAATCAGGACTCTGTCCTCAGAGTCTCAGTTGAATTAGAACTCTGTTTTATTCCAATATTCGTTATTGTTTTCAATGTTTTGACAAGTTCTTTCATTTGTTTTTCAGAAAAATACCAAAAAAAAATCTAGAGTTTCAGTCCGATCAGGAGTCTGCCCCAGAGTCCTAGTCCAGTCAGGAGTCTGTTTTGAAGTTTGTTTTTATTTCATTTTCATGTGTTTCAATTTGGTTTCAAAAATTAGGTCATTTTGTAGAGTGCAGTTAATTCAGAACTCTATTTCAGAGTTCGGTCGAGTTAGGAATCTCACCCTGACTATGTTTTCTGACTCATTTCACCATTTTCTGATAAATTCTTTTAAAAATTCTTTCACTTGGCTTTTAAAATCCAAAATCTCAGAGTTCTAAGAGTTCAGGACTCTAACCCGGAGTTTCAGTTTGCTTGAGACTCTGTTTTCAAAAAGCTTGAATTTCAATTATTGATTTTAACCCTTTTTCAAAGTTGTTTTTAAAGTTTATTTCAAAATTTTCAAAAAATCGATGTGGGCCCACTCAGTTGGAACCATATCTAGAGGAATTCTGACCAAGTTAGAACCCTATTCCATTTCAAAAAATTTAAATTCAAAGTTTACTTTTGAAAATCTTTTGAAAACTTTCTCAATTTCAAGTTTTAAAAATCATTTTTTTGGAAAAAAATCAAGTAGGGCCCACTCGGGGTGGCGCCATATTCGAGTAAGTCAGGGCTAGACTAGGGTTAGTCAGTGTCTTGGTTAGTGTTAGAGGTTTATAAGAGTCAAAAGTTATTTTAAAAACTCATTTTGAAGTTTGAATTTTAAAACTAGTGTTTTTAAAGGTTTTTAAAGAATTTTAAAAACCCAAATGTGGAAAATGCCAAGTGGCATCACATTTGGGGATTTTTTAGGTTTAGCTAGGGGTTAATTAGGCATTATTTAGGATAATCTAGGCTATGGGTAGCTAGGTAACTCCACCCAAAAAATCGCCCCCCCTTAGAGAGTCCAAAATTTTCAAAAGTGTGAATTTTTAAACCTAATTTTTTATTATAAAAAGAGGCATAAGGGGGGAAGATTTTCCCATCTCTCTCTTTGGCAATTCTTGGAGCCTCTCTCTCCTCTCCAGCCTTCCTCCATTGCTGCAACACCAAGGTAAGAAATTTTATTAATTTCTTAGTTTTATTTAATAGTTTTCATTGTTTTAATATCAATTTAGCCATTAATATCATCTATTCTATGAATTAAACCATGGATTCAAGTCCAAGAACCTCAAGAACAGTCCAAGAAGATGATCTAACTCTGTTTTTTGTGTTTTACAGGGATTCTAATCCATTAGAATTGATTTTTGCATTGTCTTTTGTATTATTAACCAATAAAACATGTGATTTACCCTTTTAATGGGTTAAATCCATGCTTTTAAAGGTAACATCAAATTCCAGCCATTGATTCCCTGATCTTTATTTATTTGTTTATTCATGTTTATTATACATTTTTCAGCATAGAAATAATTTTTATTCTACTGTCTTAGTGTTTATTTTATTGTTTTTAATTAGTTAATGCATGTTTTCTCAAGTTTCTTAGATTTCTATGTGTTTTTAGTTTAGAACAGAAAAGAGCATGATGTTTCGTATTGAAATATTTACTGTTAATTGATGATTTTTTTATATGTGATACATGCATATGTAAATGGACTACTGTAAAAAAATCAGAGTTTTTGGAATTCGGAAACTTTGTCAGAAAAATCAGACATCAAATCGGGGTTTTAAAGCTTTAAAATCGTTGTTAAAATCAGGAAGGTAACTTGTTGTGATGATATTTTTCGCATCTTATATCCGATTTAAGATATGTAAAATGCCATGGATTCATACTAATTAGATCTATCTACTGTGAAATTTTGAGATTTTTTGATATCTATTTAGTATTTTTACTCTGACAGAAAGTGTGATTTTAAATTTAAAACTCATTAGGGTTTACCAAAACCCTAATCAGACTTGTGTTGTTCATAGTTCCCAGACCACAGATCCGATTCATGATCTGTAAATAGTGAGTATTGTTATTTTTCTGTCTACTATTCACTGATAAAATTTCAGAAATTTTTGAATAAGTTTGTTATTTATGTCTTTATTTTCAATCTGAAGTAGTTGTTTTAACTCCTGTTAGATTTGTTATATTTTAGTTCAGATTGCCGGAAGGATTTCTCCCTAACCGGAGATGCTTTTTTCAATCTGTAAATTGGGAAATCTTTGTTTTTTTTTAGTTTATCTCTGTAAAAATTCAAAAGTTTTCATGGAGGATTGGCCCCTGATTAGGGTCTAACTTTGAAACTGGTATGTGACCTAGGTTAAGAATAGATTATTTTAGGTTGTTAATGCAATTTTCGGAATAAAATAATGACAAAATTTTATTTTTGCAATTTTAATATGATTTTAGGGTTATAATAAGTGTCTGTGCCAATTTTTATGAAATTTAGAAGTCATTTGATGTCGGAATTAATAAAATTGCAAAACAGGGTACCTGAAAGATCCAAAAACACTGATAAAATCACAATTTTTGTGATATTTCTTGATTTTCGTGTATAAGTGCATGTTTTTAGGGTTTTTTCATGTTTATAATCATGTTATGATGTTTCATGTTTGATTTTGTGTTTATTTCCATCATAAGTCTCAAGTTTTATCAAAATTTATTTCAGAAAACCCTGATTTCAAGGCCATAGTCTTGCTATCAAGGGTAATTTGGTCATTTGACCTCAATTTCGAAATCCCTAAACTTAGTTTTCATATTTTTAATCATGTCACATTATACTTAGTTCAATTTATTCTTATTTGGATTTTAAAAGTTGCATTTTTATAAAATATCTTTCTAAAAAAAACCCTGATTTCAAGGCCATAGTCTTGCTATCAGGGGTATTTTGGTTATTTTGACCCCAACTTCGAAATTTCAAATTCAATTTTCATATTTATTCAATCTTATTTCATATTTTATCAATTTTGATTTAAGGGAATCATGGAAAAGGCTTATATCTAGCAAAATCCAGTAATTTCTAGATATTACTAGATAAATCTAGAAATGCGAACATATCTTCACTAACAAAGTCTTCTAGTTTTGCAGGAACATTGAAGACTTTACTTTCCTTTAATTTCCTGTATTTAAATTCAATAGTGATGTAAATTAAATTAAATTTGGAATAAGAATTTAAATTTCAGCTTAGACTAGGATTGCATTGCATATAGTTTAATTCTGTAAATATTAAATGTCTGATGAATGTATCATTCATGCACATTTTCATAAATTCACTATGGTATACACGAATGGCACGTGCACTAGAAATTATGGAGTTGACAAACTTGGTGGAATTTGTATTTATGGCCATAGTCAGAATACGAAAGATACTCAGATTTGTGATCTTCGTATTAGCCACAATCAGCCTACACTCTTAGGCTAACTTCAAAAATGCACTGCATTTCTCAAAAATACAAAAGGATTTTCTCAATTCCTCAAATCCATATTCATTCATTTCATGCATTTACCAATTCCAATTCGAAATTTCAATTCAAAGAAGTTCATTTTCTCAGAATTTCCCAAGTCATATGGAGAAATCGATTTTCTCAAAATATGAAAATTTCAAAGAATATTTCAAGTGTTTCTCAAATTCAAAATTCAATTTTCAAGTTATATATTCAATTCCAAGTTTGAATTCAGAGAAACCAAGTTTTCTCAGAATTGATTTTCATGAAATTTCAAGAATTCCCCAGAAATCGGTTTTCACTTTTCTCAGAAATATTTTCCAAGTCCTAATTCACGATTTTCCATGTGATACTATTTCTAAGTATTTCAAACATTCAAAGCAAACATCATGTTTTCAAAAGTGCATTTTCAGAAGATCATAGCACATGCCTGATTCTTTGTGCATTTAGAAATTAGAATATGATTTAGACAAGTTGAATAGAGCAGAGTATAAGATTGATCCTTGGTTCAATTACCCCTGGTAAAGGTGCCAGGAATGGTTGAACCTCGTACCGACAGGCGAGTCCCATTCCTCAGAATTATCCCGCATTTTAAAACGGAGGCGAGTTATTTTCAAAATCTTTTTTAAAGGTCAGTTTGACTCGCAAAAAGTAAAAAATTTTGCAATGATAACAGTTCCTCTGGACTTCGAATTTCTAGCTTTTATTTTATCCTGCCTGCAATTTTCAAAATTCTTGTATTTTTCAAAAGTCTGATTCTGATCTTCCTATCTTTCAGTCCAATGGCATCCAGTCAACTTGACTCTGTTTTTCCTGAGGGTCACATCTCCTACGAGGTGCGACAAAGTCTTCCCGAGCATCGAGCTCTCAGCACTGGACCCTTCTTCTCCCGGTGGTACTATGTTTGGTTCAAAAACTTCTCTCGTATGTTTTCAGACCACTTGAGCGATTGCGGGTTGGAACTGGCATCTGCAGTGGAGAAGTTGACAGTTAATGGCAATTTGATCTATGCACTAGGAGAGCGGTGGAATCCACGCACTTGCACATTCTGGTTCCCGTGGGGCGATATGACACTACTGATGGATGAGTTTTCAGAGATCATGGGACTGCCTGAGCCAGCCGGTCAGCCTGGAGATCCGTTAGAGCAGCAGTTCTTGATCAATGTCAAGGGTCTGGACCGTAAAGATGTTGTGGCTCGTATGACAGGGCGCAAGTCTTGGCCACTGATTGAAGAAAACGGGAATGAATACGTGAGTCTGATCGGGATCTATCGACAGTATGGGGCATTTGCAGAAGTCAGCTCATTATCCAGAACAACTCGAGAAAGAATTCGGTATGCGATGATCATATGCACTGAAGGGCTCGATTTCTTCCCAAATATACATTTGTGTATGGCAAGCAGTTCAAGCCACTTGGCCCATTTTCCTGTACCTACTACTATCCAGAGTGATGCATCAGGCAATTTTCTCAGAGACAGAAGCGCGTAGAAGCTCGGCTACTATCAGGGGTTATGCTAGAGTTCAACCTTGCATCAGCACAGTGGTCCAGAACATACCATTCTGCCAGATATGGCTGGGATTCTTTCATCATTCTCACTCTTTTCTTCGGTCCTCGTGTCTCTACTGATCATTAAGAGTGGTGGCAGACTGCCTATATGCTCCCTCTTTCTCAAGTCCACTATTGATGCAATCATATTTTTCCTTCAATAAAGAAAAAAATCCTTCAATTTTCATTCTATCATGGTTTAACGACCTCGCCTAGGTGACAAGGCATATTTGCAATTGTTCATTCTCCCCGCAAAGAATGGCAACACAATTGTCGTGACTCCAGCGGCGACCCAATCCCTAGTAATGGGATGTTCTTTCAATTATCTACCAAATTCTCATCAAATATTTTTCCTATATTTATTTCTATCATGAATCTTCATCATCAAAATATAATCATCCATCTCATTCTGCAGAGAATATCGATATTTTCAAGTGGTTCAGATCAGATCAAGCAAGAATACACCACTGTGTCAGTACATCAGTGATTTTAGAAGCAGGCAAGAAGAAATGGATTCTCCAAGATCTGTCAGAAGATAGAGTCTGAATGATAGGGATGACATTGATCCTGCTACATATCAGATGTTCAAGAAAATGATGATTAGGATTAGGGGTGGCAAAACCTGACACGACCCGCCAACCCGCCTCTTAGGCGGGTTCGGGTTGGGCTTAAGCCAACCCGTTTAATAAACGGGTCGACTCGCGTAACCCATTTATTAAACAGGTCGGGTTCGGGTTGAAGGTATGCCAACCCGCCAACCCGGCTGACCCGTTTAATAAACGGGTTAGGCGGGTGGGTCAACCCGCCAACCCATCTGCCAACCCGCCAACCTGACCCGTCGACCCGTCAACCCGACCCGCCAACCTGAGAACCCGTTTACCCGACCCAACCCATTTATTAAATGGGTTGACGGGTCATGTCGGGTTACCCGTTTATTAAACGGGTCGGGTTCGTGTTTGCCACAGAATATCACTGGCAACCCGACACGATTGCCACCCCTAATTAGGATGATGTCTGAGCAAGCTGAAGATAGTCTCAGAAAGGCTCTTATCAAGGAGAAGACATTTGTCTCCTTCTCTCAGAATATCACTGGCAAGAGCAACAAGTGATTCGGTGCGTGTCTACCCGATATTTTATTCTCGCTGATGTCCTCTATCATTGTGGATTCAGTTCTGAATATTCCAGATGCCTAGACGAAGATGAATCCAAAGAAGTCATGCGAGAAGTACACTAAGGCATTTGCGATGGTCACGTCGGCTACCAAACTCTTATCAAGCAAATCATCTGGGCAGGATATTATTGAAAGACTATGCAGCAAGATTGCTACCATTTTGTGAAGAAGTATGCTCTATGCCAGATACATGCATCTTCTATTTATGCGCCCGCAACATATTTGCAAACCGCCGTCTCTCCATGGCTATTTTCTATGTGGGGATTTGATGTGGTAGGCCCTATCATTCCTTCTGCTTCAAATGACCACAAATAATTTGTTGCCGCAACAGAATATTTCACCAAATGGGTAGAAACAGTCACTCTACGCACAGTAGAAGGTCGACACATGGTCTCATTCATCCACAAGAATATCCTTTGTCGTTTCGGCATATCACACGATATCGTGTTGAACAATGGCAGTCATTTCAAGAATGAGAGAATGAGGACATTTTGCTTGAAGTTCAGAATTAAACATCATTTTTTTGCTCCCTATTATCCTCAAGGGAATGGTCAGGCAGAGGCCACCAATAAAATTCTGATCAGAATCCTAGAGCGAACTTTGGAAACAGGTCATGACTGGCATGAGAAGATCCACGATGCATTATGAGCATACAGAACCACCATTCGAACTCCAACTAATGCTACTCCATCAGAACTTGTCTACGGAACTAAAGTAGTACTGCCTCTACATGTTCAGAAACCTGCCTTGAAGTTCGCATCACTACTGAAGTTATCGCTTGATCAGTATCAGCAGCAGTGATTGCTACAGCTTGATTTGCTCAATGAAAGAAGGCTTCGAGCAGCATAGCACACTCAATCATATCGACAACGGGTAGCCAGACAATATGCAAAATTTGTCATTGAAAGGAAATTTTGAGTCAATGATCTAGTGCTCAGATCAACGACCTATCTCAAGCACCGCCCGGGTGGCAAATGGTTGCCGAATTGAGAAGGGCCCTATGTTGTCGAGGAAGCATTACCCTGCAATTCATATCTGATCATCAATGCCGATGGTGTGGAATTATCAGACCCTATCAATGCTCAACATTTGAAAATTTTCTATACTTAAATCCTCTATTTCATCTTTTGTAATTCCTCAATATATTTTCTTCAATAATGGTCAAATTCTTCCTCCCCTATTACACTGAGGCATTATTTTGAAAATTGTCTTCAAAACGTCATGTATGCAGGCAGGATCACACAAATCTCTCATTTTGCACGCATGTGCACCCATTTGTATACATTTGCATTCACTTGCATTTACATGCATTCATTTGCATTCATTTGCATTCATTTACATTCATTTGCATCAAATTCATTTCTCCTTCAGGTTAAGGGATAAACCTGAACTACCCATTCAGGATAAGGGATAAATCCTGAGACCCCAACAGTTGTCTAAGTCATCGTGAGGATGAAGACTGAAAATCTTTCATCAGAATCAGTTGGGTATATTTTCAAAAATCCAGTGTTCGTGCTGGTAAGATTTTAAAAAAAATCCAGTGTTCGTGCTGGTAAGATTTTCAAAATCCAGTGTTCGTGTCGGTAAAATTTTCTAAATCTCGTGTTCGTATTGGTAAATTTTTTAAATCCAGTGTTCGTGCTGGTAAAATTTCGAAATTCATTGTTTGTACTCGTAATCCTTTAAAATCCAGTGTTTGTGCTGGTAATTCTTCCAAAAAACAGTATTCGTACTAATCCATTTTCAAAATCCAGTACTTATACTGGTTCATTTCCAAAATTCGGTATTCACACTGGTACATCTTTCAAAATCCAATTGTTATTGGTCGGACTTTCAAAATCCAATTTTTATTGGTCAAACTTTCTAAATCTGGTTTTACTGGTTAATGTTTTCAAACCTAATCCATGCTGGTCTAGTCTTCTTGCGGGATTCGAGTTCTGACTCGAATTTTCTTTCCTCTGGGATTCGAGTTTCAACTCGAATTTCTTTCCCTTCTGAATTGGTCTAGAAAATTAGAGTTTCGACTCAAATTTTCTTCCAAATCTAATTCAAATGTCCTAGAATTGGTCTAGAAAATTAGAGTTCCGACTCAAATTTTCTTCAAAATCCAATTCAAATGTCCTAGAATTGGTCTAGAAAATTAGTGTTTCGACTCAAATTTTCTTCAAATCCAATCCAAATGTCTTAAAATTGGTCTAGAAAATTAGAGTTTCGACTCAATTTTTTTTCCAAATCTAATTCAAATGCCTGGAATCAGTCTAGAAAATTAGAGTTCCGACTCGAATTTTCTTCCAAATCCAATTCGCTTGGCTTTCCTTAAAGGTTTGAACTCCTACTCAAACTTTTTTATAATTTAGTAATTGGTCTAGAAGATCCAAGTTCCGACTCAAATTTTCTTTTAAAACGCAATTCATTTAGTTTTTCCTTGAAGATTTGAATTCTGATTCGAATCTTCTCTCAAAGCCCAGTTTAGCACTTGGTCCATTCAAAGCTCACAAGTTGAATCCTTCCTTCTTAAACTATGGTCCTTAGGTTAAATCCCTATGGAATTGATAGTTCGTAGGTCGAATCTTTGCATAACCGATGTGGTCCTTAGGTTAAATCCCTATGGAATTGATAGTTTGTAGGTCGAACCCCTGCGGAATCAATGTGATTTGTAGGTTGAATGACTGTCAAACCAATATGGCTCATACGTTGAACCCCTTTGCGAACCAAAAGTCCTTCTCAACCCAGTGGTTCTTAGGTTGAAACCCTTCGAAACTAATCCCACTGCCAAAAATTTGATCGGTAGGTTGAAGTCCTTCTGATCCAATATTCTTTACAGTCCTTAGGTTGAAACCCTTTTGGATTGGTATTTTTCAGAATTGTGATTTGTAGGTTGAAGTCCTCCTGATCCAAGTTCTTAGGCTGAATCCCTATTGAACCCACGTCGTTCCCAGAGAACCCATGTCGTTCTCAATTAAACCCATGTTGTTCTCAAAGAACCAATGTTGTTCTCAATTGAACCAATGTCGTTCCCAGTAAACTAATTTCTAATTTCGACCTTCGGGTCAATCAATTTCCAAATTCAAGCATTCGGGTTACAATCTTACCAACATCAATCATTTTCCTGCCTTCGGGTTACAACTTTATCAACATTTATCACTTTCTAAGCCTTCGGGTTACAACTTCATCAATGTCAATCGATTTCAAATCATCAAATTCAACCTCTCAATCAAAATCCTGCTTTCAAGCTGGCCGGTCAACAAATCTTGCTTTCTAGCTGGTCGGTCAACAAATCTTGCTTTCGAGTTGGTCGGTCAACAAATCCTGCTTTCGAGCTGGTCGGTCAACAAATCCTGCTTTCGAGCTGGTCGGTCAACAAATCCTGCTTTTGAGTCGGTCGGTCAACAAATCCTGCTTTCGAGCTGGTCGATCAACAAATCCTACTTTCGAGCTGGTCGGTCAACAAATCCTGCTTTCGAGTTGGTCGGTCAACAAATCCTGCTTTCGAGCCGGTCGGTCAACAAATCCTGCTTTCAAGCTGGTCGGTCAACAAATCCTACTTTCAAGCTCGTCGGTCAACAAATCTTGTTTTCTAGCTGGTCGGTCAACAAATCCTGCTTTCTAGCTGGTCGGTCAACAAATCCTGCTTTCGAGCTGGTCGGTCAACAAATCCTGCTTTCGAGCTGGTTGGTCAATAAATCCTGCTTTCTAGCTGGTCGGTCAACAAATCCTATTTTCGAGCTGGTCGGTCAACAAATCCTGCTTTCTAGCTGGTCGGTCAACAAATCCTGCTTTCGAGCTGGTCGGTCAACAAATTCTGCTTTCTAGCTGGTTGGTCAACAAATTCTGCTTTCGAGCCGGTCGGTCAACAAATCCTGCTTTCGAGCCGGTCGGTCAACAAATCCTGCTTTCGAGCTGGTCAGTCAACAAATCCTGCTTTCGAGCTGGTAATTCAACAAATCCTGCTTTCGAGCTGGCCAGTCAACCCAAATCCTGCTTTCGAGCTGGTAATTCAACAAATCTTGCTTTCGAGCTGGTAATTCAACAAATCTTGCTTTCGAGCTGGTCAGTCAACCCAAATCCTGCTTTCGAGCTGGTAAGTCAAAATAAAACCCAACTTTCGAGTTGATCTTTTATCGAGTCTTTTCAAGACTCAATTTGGTCATGGATGTGTTAATGAAACCTCAAGCAATTTCTTTCACTAAGGATTTCAAGAACATTTTGCCAATTTGTCATTAAATATTTGTTGATTTCAAAATCTTTATTGCACAAAATTATTACCTCAGAATACCTTCAGTATTACTTCAGAAAGGACAATGCTTTTGCGAAAAAGGATTCAAAATTCAAAATCTTTTCATTGGCCAACCAAAAGAATGAAGAATAAATCCTTGATATGGCCAGCAAAGGAAATTTAATGATGTTGCAAAGCCATAAGTGATCGGTATTCATCGCATTCAATGGCACATTTTTAAAGATCATTTTTGGAAAATAAAGCAGTTGAAATATCCTAGGAGACACAGAAAAATCCATTCAATTTTCATATCTCCTCAATCACCTAAGCTGCAATTAAATATCTGCAAAAGGGATCTCTCAATTGTCGTCAAGATGAAGACGAATTATACGAGTTAGACCTCCGGGGCCAAAGAAGATTTGGATCATCTCCGAGATGAAGGAGTTTGTGACGGATCCTTCCCGGGAAAGTTCAGAGCACCGTCAAGATGAAGGCGACTGCGATAAGCCTCCCGACAAACCCTAAAAGATATTTAATTTCAGCTATCAACAAGAGATTTTCAATCAATGAGCCAATAACTGCCAAAATAATCCCTCAGAAAAAAAAAGAAGGATCGGAACATCTCTGAGATGAAGAAGTTTGTGACATACCCTTACAAAAAAAAAGAGAGAGAAAAGTCAGAACATCTCCAAAATGAAGGATGATGCAATCCCAAAAAACCCAAGAGAGCTCTAATTCTGCCAAAAAAAAAGAGTGCAGAAAGATCATTATGAGAAAAAATCCCAGGATATCAGACTGCCAAATCTACCAAGAATCTTCTTTAAATTTTGTGAAATTCTATTATCAATATTCTTTCACCAATTGCTTTCACAATATCAAGAATATCTTCTTTTTTGTTCATATCAAAAAAATTGATAGCTTCCTTGAAAGAAAGTCAATTGCAAGCAATTTGAATTCGAATCCTGATTCTACGGAGTTAAGCCCAGTCGGAGGTAATACTTTAGGTAGAAAAGAGGGAATATTTTCAAAACAATGTGCATCATTTTCAATTATTTTGAATCAACAACAATTTTCAACATTTTGACAATATTTTCTAGTCATCCTGGCGTGAAGCGAGAGCTTGAGGTTCATCTTAGGCGCATCCTGACATCAGTTGTTATCCCTTTTAGGACTTGATAATGGGAGTTTTCAAGATTCCTTCCCTTCTTTGGTATAATCTGAGCGTCTGGGCTCTCAGATTCGCACACTTCCCTGTGTCCCCACTGTCCCACCAAAGGCAGTCCAATTTCGGATTGAGGTTAAGCCACCAATAATTTTCTCGCAAAAGGTCATCAATTTCAAAAGTTATTTAGTCTCAACAATGAGGCACCCAAAATCAAACCCCTTTTCAAACTTTAGGGACCCTAATTTCATCCTTTTGCAAAACCCTTGTCGGATTTATTGTGCAAAATCCGAAGGTTCCATCACGGTCTCTTCTTTCGAGGATTCCGTTCATTTTCCGCCCAATCAAGTTAAGGGTACAAACTTGAGCCTCCTTTGATGAGGTATTTCATTTTCCGCTCGATCAGGTTAAGGGTACAAACCTGAGCCTCATTTGATGAGGTATTTCATTTTTCGCCTGATCAGGTTAAGGGTATAAACCTGAGCCTCCTTTGATGAGGTATTTCATTCCCCAATCAGGATAAGGGTACAAACCTGAGCCTCCTTTGATGAGGTATTTCATTTTCTGCCCAATCAGGATAAGGGTACAAACCTGAGCCTTCTTTGATGAGGTATTTCATTTTCCGCTCAATCAGGATAAGGGTACAAACTTGAGCCTCCTTTGATGAGGTATTTCATTTTCCGCCCAATCAGGATAAGGGTACAAACCTGAGCCTCCTTTGATGAGGTATTTCATTTCCCGATCAGGTTAAGGGTTAAACCTGAGCCTCATTTTGATGAGGTATTTCATTTCCCGGTCAGGTTAAGGGTTAAACCTGAGCTATGTTTCTACACGAGGTGTTTTTTGTCTCATCCAGGTTAAGGAAAAAACCTGAATCTCACTTCTTTTGAGGTAAAATTCTTCTTCTTTATTCTTCATTTCATATCTATCATATTCATCAGGGCTAATCTCTTCATAACCAGTCAGATCCTTCTAACTGGGGCATTTTTATAACCCAAATTTGGTGTGTTTTTCTTTGCCACTAAGCTCGTCTTTAAGCCGGCTTAGTAGCAAAGAGGGGCATCTGTAAACACCCCAAATTTTCCTCATTCATTCTCAAACAACCCTTCTCGTGCAGTGCAACCTTGTTAGGTCAATGTAGGAGTCAAACCACGAGTCAGTTTCAAAAAACTACCATTTTACCCATTTTTATTAGGAAAATTATCATTTTACCCCTAGGTCATCCCGGACCCCAGTCAGTCGAAGTCAACCAAGCTTATGGGTCAGTTCAAAACAGTTAGAATATCAGTCATCTCAAGCTTATCCGAGCTCACAATGAACAGACCATTTTTATTTCTGACAATTCCTGCCAAAATAGGATCATTTCTTCAGAAATGAGCTCATTTCTTGCTCAAATCCAAGCCAATTATCTCTGAGTCAGTCATTCATAGTCAGTCATACTCCCCAGAGTCTAACTTGAGCTCACCAGGAGTTCGAGTGCTCTCGTTTCAGTTCAAAACCATTTCTAAGTGTCTAGGAGCCCAATTTAGTCCACTTCAGCTCTTTTAGCTGAAATTGAGCCGAGTTCAGTCAGTTGAGCTAGTGTTTGAGCCTCGATTTTAGTTCATCTCAGTATTACTGACCTTTGTTTTAGCTTAAACCTAGTTCAGGTTCCTAGTTCACTTCATTCTTGTGATCATTCCATACCATTTCTCTAAAAATGACAGCTTTTCTTGAAAATTCAGTCAGAAAGGTCAGTTGAGTCAGAATCATTGTCAGCTCATTGGAGTTCTGAAACTCTAAAACCCAGCTCAATCTAGCTCATCTCAGTTCAATCCAGCTCGAACTCTAATTTCCAGTGTCATTCTAACCCAGTAGAGTCCAGAAAACATTTCTTCAACCATTTCGCAAATTTTATCAGTTTTAATGCTTTTTAAACTGTACAAGTGTTAATCGGGGTTTAAAATCCAAAATTCTTCATTCAGGGTCTGCATTTCGCATGTCATTTCTCATCATTTCATATCATTTCAAAGCATTTCATAACATTTCATTCCATTTTCGAAGTCCAGAACTCCAGTTTTATAAATTTCAATCCAGATTGAGTTTTAAAAGTTTTTAGAAATCAATTTCAAACCCCGGGTTTCCAAAATTGACATTTTTACCCCCGAGATTCTAAATTTGGAAATATTTTCTCGAGAAAAACAATCTGGATTTATTTTAAACTCAAATTTTCAAAATCTATGCTGGATTTGCTTCACAATGGGGTATTGAACTTTAAAATCCGAGCTTGTTTCAAAAACTGCCAAAAATAGCTCGTTTCGCCTGAAAATAAATTTGGAAGTATTTTCTTGAGAGAAACAATCTGGATTTCTTTAAAAATTAAATTTTCAAATTCTACATTGGATTTGATTTGCAACGATGTATTAAACTTCAAAATCTGAGCTCGTTTCAAAAACTGCCAAAAATAGCTCATTTCGTCTGGAAATTTTATGAAAAGACTATTTTACCCCTGTAATCGTCAAAATGAATTTCAAAAGTGGAATTTAGACCCGCTCTGAGATGGCCCATTCATTTATATTTATATTTTTTAAAAAAATAAATAAATATTCTTTTATTTCTTTCAATTTTATTTTTATTTGTTCATTTTTGTTTTTGTTTTATTTTGCGTTTTAGAGAGGTGGGACACACAAGGTGATTGCCCAAACCTCCAGCCCCTCTCCCTTTCTTCCTTTTCTTTTTCTTTTTCCTTTTCTCTTTCCCTTTCTTCTTCCTTTCTTTCCTTTTCTTTTTCTTCTTTCTTTCCTTTCTTTTCTTCCCTTTTTTCCTTCTTCTCTTTCTTCCTTCCTTCCTTCCTCTCTTGCCCAGCCATTGACGTAAAGGTTGTTTCCCTTTCCTTCCCTAATTAAAACTAAGAACTTAGGGAAAGATATAATCTTCCCTAAGTTAAGGAGAAAAAAAAAAAGCTCAAAGAAACCTACGGCTGCCTCTTCCCATTTCTCTCTTCCTCTATCATCTTTACACAGCCCCAGTTCCAGCACCATTGAAACAACAACAAGGGTCTCTCTCTAGCATCCTCAAGTACTTTCGGCAAGGCTGCAGCATTGCAGCCACCATAGTTGCTTCTTTCAGCCACTACGAGAGGAGTTCCAGCTGGTGTTTGCCTCCAGCCAATGCAGCAGCAACTTCCCCCTTGTAACAGCACACCTCCATCCTTTGCAGCCCCTTCTTACGCCAACCTCTCACTTCCGCCAA
Organism: Nuphar pumila; assembly: GCF_984573655.1. Lineage (NCBI taxonomy): Eukaryota > Viridiplantae > Streptophyta > Magnoliopsida > Nymphaeales > Nymphaeaceae > Nuphar > Nuphar pumila. Next base: position 143,618 of record NC_143261.1, read on the forward strand.
CTTCAGCACCACCCACGTTACTGCAGCCACCTTCATTGGTGCCATAACCACCATAGTTCCAGCAACATCAAGGTGAGTCATATTAGGGCTATACGAATAGGGTGATCCATCCGATAGATGGATCGGATCCCCTATTAGCAACAGCCAATACCAAAAACATATCTCATCTCCCTGATAAATTTTTTTGTTTTGATCATCTTCCTTGTAGTTTTCATACTGCATTTAGTTTCATTTTGTTAATTAAATAGTCGTTTCATTCATATGGTATGGTTTGTTAGCATTTCGTTTAGAATTTACAAGTTTTCGATTTTATGCGCAATCCCATCATTATTTCATGTATGAATTTTCGTTCATGAATTCTGAAATTTTTTTGGTAGTCATGTTCGTTTGTCTGTGATATCATGCCAAAAATTTGATTCAATTCGGGTTTTGGAACCCACCTAAATCGATCAAACCCTACATCGGGTTTTCTATCTTTTTGAACTTCCAGTTTGCGCTTTAGCAGAAAAGAACCTCCGGTACCACCCTTGTGAGTGATTCGGATTGCTCTTCAAAAATCACAGTGGATTTATAATCGAATCTATTGATGATCTGGTAATTTTGAGGTTTTTCCAGTTAGTTTTGACCTCTGTCAAAAATCGGATTTCCCAGACCCTTGGGAAAATCTTGATTTTCCTTTGTCAGGGTATAGACAAACACTAATGCACCGAGTCCACCCAATCCGTAGCTCGTCTGCAAAAACTTTCAACACAAAAATTATTCCTAACATGTTTTTCTGTCATTTTCCAAAATTTGGGGATTTTTTAAACTGTCTTAGTATTTTTCCCGAAAATTTATTTTCTGTCTGACAGATTCCAATATCCAGAAAAAACAGAGATTTGGGTCTCTGATAACAGTGTGCGTATTTTAAAACCGTAACCCAAATTCCAGTTCTTTAAAAACATCAAATTTTCCCCTGTCTGTCAGGGGTATTTTCCCACAGTTTCAGCCCTTTTTTCATCTGTCTTTCATTTTTCCCATGTTTTCTACCGAAACCTGTCTGTTTCACCAAATCCTAGAGTCGCCGGATTTCGATCCGACTTGTCGGAGCTGTACAGCTCCTACCATAGGTCAAAACCAGAAAGTGTAAAAGTAAAAAATCCTTGCTTTACTGTCCTCTATCATCCCATAAAATTTGGGAAATGTTTATGGAAGTTTAATATCCTAAATCTCCTTTAGAATCAACATTTTCGGCAAAAATCACAAAATTTAGGGTTTTTATTTAAATTTCCATATTTAAAAATACAAAAAAATAGATTTTCAAGCTTAATTCTGTTTTTAGGGTTATTTTAAGTGTTCATGCCAAATTTGGCTTAATTCTAAGTTCATTTTCTTTATATGTTAGTTTATCTTTAAATTCAGAAGCGAAAATCACGCGAAAATCAGGTTAAATATGATATTTTATGATATTTTCGTTATTTTAGGGTTTTTATCATGTACATAAGCATGTAGAATCATATTAGGGTTAATTTCAATCTCATTTGCATTTCATATTTTTCAATTTTGCAAAATTTATTTCAGAAAACCCTGGTTTCAAGGCCATAGTTTTGTTATCGGGGGTATTTTTGTCATTTTGACCTAAATTTCGAAATTTCAAATTCCAATTTCACAAATTTTCATGCATATCATCATATTTTATCATATTGTGTTTGATTTATTTCATCTGATTTTCAAAATTCTAAAATTTACAAAAGTTCTTTTAGAAAACCCTGATTTCAAGGTCCTCAGGGGTATTTTGGTCATTTTTTACCCTAATTTCGAATTTCCAAGTTTATTTTCGAAATTTATTCATTATTTATCATGTTTATATCAAAGGGGGTATGAATTTGGATTTATATCTGAATAATATCCGATAATTTCCCATATTTTCGGATAAATTCAGAAAAAACTATATTTTTGTGCTAACCTTATTTTCTAGTTTTGCAGGAACATTAAAGAAGAAGACTTAGTTATTTTATTTCTTTACTTTATTCAAATCAATGTAAAAATCAATGTAATATTTGGAATAAGAGTTATATTTCTGCTTAGAATAGGGTTGCATTGCATATAGTTTAATTTCTGCAAATTCTGATATTTGAATGTATCATTCATGCACATTTATTTCAAATTCACTATGGTTTACACAAATGGCACGTGCACAAGCTCTTATGGAGTTTATAAACTCAGTGGGATTCGTATTTATAGCCATAGTCAGAATACGAAGAAAACCAAGATTTATGATCTTCGTATTAGCCACATTCAGCCTACACACTTAGGCTAACTTCAAAATGCACTGCATTTCTCAAAGTTTTAAAATGATTTCTCAATTCCTCAATTGAAATTCTCTTTCAAATTCATATTCATTTATTCATATTATTCAAATTGCAAATTCATTTGCCAATTTCAATTTCAGAAAAAATATTTTTCTCAAGAATTTCCAAGTCTTTCTCAGGATTTGATTTTCTCATAATTCTAAGCTTTCAAATGAGATTTCAAAGTATTTTCCAAGTTCAAATTATGATTTTTCAAGATTTTCACATTCTCAAATCTAAGTTTCCATTCTCAAAATCAATTTTCTCTGGTTTTCCATTTTCCTGAGAATTCATTTTCCTTTTCAAAAATCCTTTTTCCAATGAATTTCCTGATTTTCTCAGAATTTTCAAATTCATTTCCTCAGAAAAGTAATTCAAAACTCAAAATCGATTTTCCAAAGTTCAAGTTTTCTTGAGAAATCACTTTCTAATACAAATTTCTAATTTCCAATGAAATTCAATGATTTTCCCAAGAATCCCAATTTCAAGTACTTTTCTAATCATTTTCCAAGCATATTTCAATTTTTCAAGCAAACAGCATATTTTTTTCAAACTTGCATCTTTTCAAAATTTCATAGCACAAGCCTGATTCTTTGTGCATTCTAAGAAAAATAGAGCATAATTTAGATATTTTAGTTAAATTAAAGCACATAATTGATTCTTGGTTCAATTACCCTTGGTAAAGGCGCCAGGAACGGTTGAACCTCGTACCGACAGGCGGATCCCATTCCACAGATTTTTTTCGCAAATTTTCAAAACGGAGGTGAGTTAATTTTCAAAAACCATTTTCAAAACTTTGGTCGAGTTTGACACGCGAAATTCGTTTCTCTCTCGCAAGGGGGGGGGGGGATTTTGCGATGATAACAGAGACTCGTCTTCGTTCGGTCGGATTAAATGTGTTTGCCTTGCGTTGATATTGTCTAAATCATTATTCTTTAAATGTCAGCTTCATTTTCATGCAAACCTTAGGAGCCTAGACTCTGACCTAACTGACATTGATGCACATAGGATTTAAGTATGGTTTGGTAGGACCATATTGAGGAGATTTATGCATGCTCACTTAGACTTAGGTCCAAAATACAACTCTCCTCAATCTGGGGATTGAATGCAAACAATGTATGCAAGTTTGTGCTTCTTTATGATTTTTAAAACTCTATCTCTTTAGGACTTTGCATTAGAGCCATCTGATATTATTGCATGTTGATCATATTTTTCAAAACATCCCCATCTATATTGTCTCAGTCTTCACATTGTTGGGTTGTCTCACTGAACCATAGGTCGAGAAAGAGCCCCACAACTAGACCACTTATTTCAGTTAACACCCCCTGCCACATACTAAGGGCCACAGTCCAAAGTTGTTGGGAGACCATTACCTTAGAACCGGAAAATTATTCTTATACCATGTACTTCGAGCTTCGGCTTGAGTATATCGACGTATCTTGATGGGAATCAGATGACTAAAACCTTAGAGTTAGGATTAAGGTCCTACAAGCCTTTTCAAATATTGCATTTAGAGTCAGCTTCTAGGGAGTGTTGTTTTGTGCATCATTACTTGTATAGCTTTGCTTCTTTTGTGGATATTATCTTGTAAATCCTCATTTATCTCACATTTTCCAAACCCTGCATATTTATTTCAAAATTTCTCTCTATTTCTCAAAATCCAGGAGTATATTTTTCTTTCCTTATTTCTTCAAGATGATTTTCTTAAAACTTTGATATTTTTCAAAATTTCCTCTATTTCTCATAATCCAGGTGTATATTTTTCCTTCTCTTCTTTAGAATAATTTTTTAAATCCTGGACATTTTTTAAGATTTTTCTATATTTCTCAAAATCTAGGTATATATTTCTTTTCTTTTATTTCTTCAGAATAATTTTTAAACCCTAGATATTCTTTTTAAGATTTCCCTATATTTCTCAAAATCTAGGTATATATTTCTTTTCCTTTATTTCTTTAGAATAATTTTTAAATCCTAGATATTCTTTTTAAGATTTCTCTATATTTCTCAAAATCTAGGTGTATATTTCTCTTTTCATATTTCTTCAGAATTATTTTCTAAAACCCTAGATATTTGTTTTGAAGTCCACTTCCATTTTTCAAAGTTCAGGCATATGTTTTTTCTTTTTCCTTATTTATTTATAACTATTTTTCCCAAACCCTGGAAATCCTTTTTAAAACTTTCCTTAGATTTTCAAAACTTCAGGTGTATTTTCTTTTTCTTTCTTCGATTTTTCTGATTCTGCATGCAATTTTTCAAATTTTAAATCTCAACCATCTACTTTCAAACCTTTATTTCTTCCAGTGTATATTCTGATTCTATTTCAAAGATTCTTGTTTACCTTTTTCACAATAAAATCTCTTTCGTCAAAAGATGTCCTTTTCAAAGTAACAGTTTCCTTCATATTCTAGTTGTTTCCTCTCACAGGGTAATAATGCTATTGTCGCAATTTTTGTGATGACCCAATCCTTGGTAATGGGATATCATTTTTTTCAAAATTACCAATTTGATTCCTTTTTTATCAAAATTTCCTCCAAAGTTTTTCTAAACATCCCATTTTGTCCTACAGAGAGCATTGGCATTATTGTGTGGTTCAGACGAGATCAAAGACCATGCCACTCTAGCACATCAGTTACAAACAGTGAGTAAAAATGGATTCTCTAAAGTTTGCCAGAGAGAGGGTTCAGACTAGCAAGGATGAGATCGATCCTGCTATATATCAGTTGTTCAAAAAAATGATGGTCGAGATATTATCTGAACAAGCTGAAGCCAGTTTCAGAAAAATTCTCGTTGAAAAGGAGGCACCTATCACCTTCCCTATGAGCATCATTGACAACCACAACAATAGCAGCGCAGGAAGTTCTAAGCTCAGCAGCAACAACAACAAAGGTAATCAAGGCATCTTTTCAATGCTTGCTTTTATGAAATAGAGAATATTTCTTTTCTCTTCATGGATAGCTTCCTTGAAGAAAATCAACAACATTAAAATTTGAATTTGACTCTTGAATCCGGGGAGTTAACCTCATTTGGAGGAAATACTCTAGGTAAAATGGGGGATATCTTTTGCACATACGTGCACATCTTTAAGCATTTGAATCAACTACAATTTTACTTTATTGGCAAATTTTTCTGGTTATCCAAAAATGAAATAAATACTCAATGTCTATTTTGATGTAACCTAGCATGGTTTACAAAAAGGATTGCCTAATTCTGATGAGGTATTTCTTCCAGTCCCATCATGGTTTTCCCCCATCCTGGCGAGGAATCCATATTTTTCATATCCATTCAGGTAAGGATTATACCTGAACCTCATCTCACGAGGTATTTTTCAAAAATGTCCCATCATGCTTTCTTCATTCTGACATGGTTTTCATGTATTTTTTCCCCATTCAGGTAAGGTTAAACCTAAAATTCATGTTGAGATATCTTTGTCTCATCTAGGTCAAGGACTAAACCTGAGTCTTTTCAAAAAGCTTACTCTGTCTCAGCCATGAGACTTCTTTAGAATCTCCCTTGGTCATAATTTTGGGACCTTCATCCAAAAGTCCCATCACGATTTTCTCATTTTCTTTTGTCCAATTACTTCATTTTCGAGGATTTCGTATTTTTCAAAGCCATTCAGGATAAGGTGCTAAACCTAAAAATCGTTTTCACAAAACAAATTCTTCCACACCCAGTTCAGATTTTTTGACTGGGGCATTTTAAAATTTGGTGTGTTTTCTTTGCTACTAAGCTCGACTTTCAACCGGCTTAGCAGCAAAGAGGGGCATATGTGTTGCATGTTGATCATATTTTTCAAAACATCCCCATCTATATTGTCTCAGTCTTCACATTGTTGGGTTGTCTCACTGAACCATAGGTCGAGAAAGAGCCCCACAACTAGACCACTTATTTCAGTTAACACCCCCTGCCACATACTAAGGGCCATAGTCCAAAGTTGTTGGGAGACCATTACCTTAGAACCGGAAAATTATTCTTATACCATGTACTTCGAGCTTCGGCTTGAGTATATCGACGTATCTTGATGGGAATCAGATGACTAAAACCTTAGAGTTAGGATTAAGGTCCTACAAGCCTTTTCAAATATTGCATTTAGAGTCAGCTTCTAGGGAGTGTTGTTTTGTGCATCATTACTTGTATAGCTTTGCTTCTTTTGTGGATATTATCTTGTAAATCCTCATTTATCTCACATTTTCCAAACCCTGCATATTTATTTCAAAATTTCTCTCTATTTCTCAAAATCCAGGAGTATATTTTTCTTTCCTTATTTCTTCAAGATGATTTTCTTAAAACTTTGATATTTTTCAAAATTTCCTCTATTTCTCATAATCCAGGTGTATATTTTTCCTTCTCTTCTTTAGAATAATTTTTTAAATCCTGGACATTTTTTAAGATTTTTCTATATTTCTCAAAATCTAGGTATATATTTCTTTTCTTTTATTTCTTCAGAATAATTTTTAAACCCTAGATATTCTTTTTAAGATTTCCCTATATTTCTCAAAATCTAGGTATATATTTCTTTTCCTTTATTTCTTTAGAATAATTTTTAAATCCTAGATATTCTTTTTAAGATTTCTCTATATTTCTCAAAATCTAGGTGTATATTTCTCTTTTCATATTTCTTCAGAATTATTTTCTAAAACCCTAGATATTTGTTTTGAAGTCCACTTCCATTTTTCAAAGTTCAGGCATATGTTTTTTCTTTTTCCTTATTTATTTATAACTATTTTTCCCAAACCCTGGAAATCCTTTTTAAAACTTTCCTTAGATTTTCAAAACTTCAGGTGTATTTTCTTTTTCTTTCTTCGATTTTTCTGATTCTGCATGCAATTTTTCAAATTTTAAATCTCAACCATCTACTTTCAAACCTTTATTTCTTCCAGTGTATATTCTGATTCTATTTCAAAGATTCTTGTTTACCTTTTTCACAATAAAATCTCTTTCGTCAAAAGATGTCCTTTTCAAAGTAACAGTTTCCTTCATATTCTAGTTGTTTCCTCTCACAGGGTAATAATGCTATTGTCGCAATTTTTGTGATGACCCAATCCTTGGTAATGGGATATCATTTTTTTCAAAATTACCAATTTGATTCCTTTTTTATCAAAATTTCCTCCAAAGTTTTTCTAAACATCCCATTTTGTCCTACAGAGAGCATTGGCATTATTGTGTGGTTCAGACGAGATCAAAGACCATGCCACTCTAGCACATCAGTTACAAACAGTGAGTAAAAATGGATTCTCTAAAGTTTGCCAGAGAGAGGGTTCAGACTAGCAAGGATGAGATCGATCCTGCTATATATCAGTTGTTCAAAAAAATGATGGTCGAGATATTATCTGAACAAGCTGAAGCCAGTTTCAGAAAAATTCTCGTTGAAAAGGAGGCACCTATCACCTTCCCTATGAGCATCATTGACAACCACAACAATAGCAGCGCAGGAAGTTCTAAGCTCAGCAGCAACAACAACAAAGGTAATCAAGGCATCTTTTCAATGCTTGCTTTTATGAAATAGAGAATATTTCTTTTCTCTTCATGGATAGCTTCCTTGAAGAAAATCAACAACATTAAAATTTGAATTTGACTCTTGAATCCGGGGAGTTAACCTCATTTGGAGGAAATACTCTAGGTAAAATGGGGGATATCTTTTGCACATACGTGCACATCTTTAAGCATTTGAATCAACTACAATTTTACTTTATTGGCAAATTTTTCTGGTTATCCAAAAATGAAATAAATACTCAATGTCTATTTTGATGTAACCTAGCATGGTTTACAAAAAGGATTGCCTAATTCTGATGAGGTATTTCTTCCAGTCCCATCATGGTTTTCCCCCATCCTGGCGAGGAATCCATATTTTTCATATCCATTCAGGTAAGGATTATACCTGAACCTCATCTCACGAGGTATTTTTCAAAAATGTCCCATCATGCTTTCTTCATTCTGACATGGTTTTCATGTATTTTTTCCCCATTCAGGTAAGGTTAAACCTAAAATTCATGTTGAGATATCTTTGTCTCATCTAGGTCAAGGACTAAACCTGAGTCTTTTCAAAAAGCTTACTCTGTCTCAGCCATGAGACTTCTTTAGAATCTCCCTTGGTCATAATTTTGGGACCTTCATCCAAAAGTCCCATCACGATTTTCTCATTTTCTTTTGTCCAATTACTTCATTTTCGAGGATTTCGTATTTTTCAAAGCCATTCAGGATAAGGTGCTAAACCTAAAAATCGTTTTCACAAAACAAATTCTTCCACACCCAGTTCAGATTTTTTGACTGGGGCATTTTAAAATTTGGTGTGTTTTCTTTGCTACTAAGCTCGACTTTCAACCGGCTTAGCAGCAAAGAGGGGCATATGTGAACACCCTAAAATTTTTAAAAAAAAATTTTTTACCTCTAGCCCCCATCTTCTGAATAATTGGGTCAACTTCTGATCAAATTCTAATCATTTCTTGGATTCATATGGAGATCTGAAATCCAATTTTATCTTTGGTGCTTGATTTAACCTCAGATCCGGATCGAATATCCAAATCTAATTCTGAGCTAGATTCCCCCTATTTTCAAATTTTAAAAATATAAAATTAATTTTCTGAATGGCTCAGACATTTCATCCAGTATCAATTTGGATCCACTCATTTTATTTCCTAAATTTTGAGATCCAAACTTGAATATTCACTCAAAATTCTGGATCGAGGTCAATTTTGAATATCAATTTCTGAAATAAACCATGTATTTTCCCAAAAAACTCATTTCAAAAAATCCTTAAATTTTAAAACAAATATTTTATAAAAACCTTTCAAAAACCTCGTTTGGATCCCATCTTTTAAAAATCCTCGTGTTTCTCTCATATTTTCTTAAATTTCTCCTTCAAAAATATAAAAGAAAAAGAATTTCAGAAAATGGCCCCTAAGCCCCCTTTTTCTGAAAACCTTGTAAAAAGAACCACCTTCTTGAAAAACTTCAAAACAAAGAGGGACCACTTCTGAAAAAATGCTAACGGCTTCTCGTTATAAAAATAACCGAAGGAGGTCGACCATAGCCATCCGCCTTCACCCCCACCAAGCCACCCATTCGATCCATTATTCAACTCTCCACTTTCTCGCGTCTCTCTCACACCTCTCCTCCTCCCTGACCAGTAGAGAGAAATCATCTAGTGGTAGAACAAGAGAGAATCCCCTCTTCCAAGCCAAGCAAGCCACGGTGAGAGCAATTTCCTCTCTCTATTTGCTTTTTTTTTATTTTGAACATCTTCCTCCTCTCTTGATTTCGCATAAGCATCGTATGCAATATCGGTTCACCCATAGCAATACTGAGTTGCATCTTGCAACAGAAATTCGACCCTCTTGTGGGTTACATTTCTTTCATTCTTATTTTATATATTTTTTATTTTCGGTATCTCCATTACATTCTTTCATTACATTTTAGTTGTGGATGAATCACTACATTTCGCTCTGTGTGTTTACTAGTTCCATCACCCTACATATCATAAGTCCTTTTGATTTCATGTTTTTATTCTAACTTGCATTTTAATTTCCAATTTGTATTTGATTTCCTGTTTTGGTTTGCATTTGATTATCCTTATAATTGCATTTTATTCATATGGTTTACTGTATTTCATCCATTTTAACTACATTTTGCCTCATTACATCTTCACGGCATCTGATGTCCTTTCTAACTTATTGTTTTTCGTTTGATTTGGATTTTCTGTTGCTTCATTTGTTTATCTGCATTGTCTTGTTTCATCGATCCTTCAACATCCATTAGCCATCAACGTGATTCAGCATTTGCTTGGATCTAATTCACGGTGAAATCCATCTGCTCTGCATTTGATTTCACCGTGAATTCATCTATTGAATCTACTGTGAAGATAGTCCCCATCTCTACCATAAAATTTCCAACTGTTCACTGCCAAATTCAACATCCTCATTCCATTGCAGCAGCTGATAATCTGAAATCCATATCAGAGCTGTTGTGAGATCCATTATCTGATCTGGGTTTGCTGAGCAAACAGTTCTGCTCTGATTTGCATTTGAGTCTGCTTTTTGAATCCTTCACAAGCAGTTGATCTGAAACCAGATCTGAGTCGCTGGGAATACTTCCTTTAATTCACTAGAAAATTTCACTCACGATGGCCGGAACTCCTCTGATATACCATAAATTTTGTCTTGCTAATTGTCAATCCCACTGCTAAAGAAAGTGTTTTGTTCTGAATTGCAATCAAATTTGTTGTTCAATCATTCATAGAATCATTTTTTGTATTTAATCTGATATAGGTTACCACATTGCATAGCCCATTACAATATAGGTTTATGCTTTATCATAGCATAAACCTATGCTTTTGTTTTCTTGAATTTTTGCTACAGTATAGGTTTATGCTTGGACATAACATAAACCTATGCTTTCATTTCCTGAATCTTGTTACAACATAGGTTTATGCCTTGCCATAGTGCAAACATATGCTTTCACTCCCTGTGGTCCATTACAACATGTGTAGGCACGTTGTCATTTGTATTTTGTTGTAACACATATATGCTTCAGTCTCTGAGACTCGTTACAACACATGTGTATGCTCTGTCTTCTAGATTTCACTTTAATATATATAGGTTTTCATTCTCTGTGTTTCGTTACAGCATAGATCCATGATTTACCTGTCATCTCTCATTTTCAGCATGTATATATTTTATTTCATGTGTTTCATTTCCGATACTCCATCTCAATGGGTGCTTATACTTCATTCACAGCACATCCCATTTTTTCACATGCCACAGTACCTTTTCTCACATGCCACAATACCTTCATTAGTCTACACACAACACCTATACATTCCAGCATGTCATTCTATTAGCATCCCCCTCATAATACTTGCAACATCTTTTGCACTGATATAGTATTTACTGCAGCAGATTTCATGTCATATTGATATCTAGTGCATATCATTATAATGTCTGCATATTAATCCATCTGCTCTGTGTTCACTCAATTAGTGGCAGGATATTTGATTTGCAAGCACGGGCATCATCAGATGATGTAGTTAAATTGCAGTTATCTTCAACAGAAAGAAGGCTTCCAGTCATTGTCTTACATTGGCGTGCTTGTGGTAATGTGATCCACAATCATGGTGGGCAGTTATTTATTTATGGAGGTGACAAAATAGGCCCTGAATAAGTCTTAACGGTTTTTTAGCCTTGAGTGGTCATCAGGACTAGATAGTCTAAGATGCATCTCTCGTACAGACCTTACACTTCATGGGTCTTTTGCAGACATGATTTTACTCCCAGTTCTTGGCTCAATAGACAAATGCAGCAGCACAACTCTTTTTGTATTGACAAATCCTGAGCAGCTGCATAAATATAATGAGTCAAGCTTATCCATGTTAGCATCTTCAAAGAAAAGGATGCCTTCAATTTATGCAGAACCATTTCTCAGTCCAATTCCTTTGCCAAGCACTGTTGTAGCTCTTGTGTGCCTACAGCAGTGCCAGGCATTGTTGTGGCTTTCTTTTTGGCACCTACAGCAGTGTCAAGCACTGTTGTAGCTCTCAACTACCTATAGCAGTGCCAAGCACTGTTGTAGCTCTCTTTTTGGCACCTACAGTAGTGCCAAGCACTGTTGTAGCTCTCATGTGCCTACAGCAGTGCCAAGCACTGCTGCAGCTCCTTCACACCTCCAGCAGTGCCAAGCACTGCTGTAATTTCCTCACATCCACAACAGTTCTATGAACTATTGTGGCTTTATAACTTCTCACAGCAGTTTATTGAACTACTATATGCCTCATCTCATACCTTTCTTTATTTAACACAAACCTTACCTTTGGATATTCTCATATTTCCTTGCATATGCATATTCATGTGCTCTTTCCCGTTAAATACATGCATTGCATTCTCATATACATTTCACCAATAGGTATATGTGTGGCCTTATTCATTTAGACTAAGGCATTGCATACGCCTTCTCATGTATAAATTTTCATTAGCCCAAGGTATTGCTTATATATATATATATATATATATATATATATATATATATATATATATATATATATATATATATATATATATATATATATATATATTCTCATCGTATGGATTTCTCATTTAACATAAGTATAGCATTTTGCAGATGCATTCCTCATTAGAGTAGGTATAATCATATGCATCTTTGTTTTCAATATAGCATTTATCCATTTTCTTCTATATTTTGCATTTTGCTTTGTGCTAACTCAGTTTTTGCATGAAAAATACGGAAAATGTTTATTTCCTTTCTTAGATTAGGAATGTCATTACTTCGATTTCAATTTAAAACTGTAATAATTTGATATTAATGAGAATTTTTACTTTCCAGTTTAGAATAGAATGTATGAGCATATATTTCTCATGATTGTTTGTAACATCTCATTTTATTTTTATTTTTATTTTAAAAACTCACAATGGTGAAACACGAATGACACGTGCACCTTTCTAATAAGAGTTAAATAACCCTAAGTAAATGATTCACATTTATAGCCATAGTCAAAATGTAAACAATACTTAGGATTTTTATCTTTTATGGAATAACATTTGATTTTCATCATATTTTTCTAAAATATTCTTTTCTTCCTTTATCAGAATTTAAGATGTGAATTAACTTAAATTATATTTATGGCCATAGTCACGAATATATTAAAAGTTAATTTTATTTTAAATCCTATAAATACACAAAACTTTATTTTATTCTTTATTAGAATTTAAATATAGATTAGATTATAATATGTTTGTGACCATAGTCATGAATATATTATGATTTAATCTTATTTCAATTCTATTAAAGAATAAAATATGCTTTTAAATTCCAATCTTTAAATTCTTTCAAAACATTCATCATTTAGGGTAGAATTGCATTCTTTTTTCAAATTATTTTAAGTCATCTTCAAAATTCCAAGTGATTTTTTAAATAAATTTTCAAAATACAGTTTTTATTTCTAAATTCAAAATCACTTTCAACTTCCATTTATAAATTCAAGTTCAACTTTTATTCTCAATTCCATTTACACTTAAATCTTATTCCGAAATTCTAATTTTCAATCCTTATTTCTGAATTCTATATTTTAACTTGGAATTTTTTTTAAATTCAAATGTCAAAATCAAATTCCTTGTTCAAAATTCCATAATTTTGAAATTCTATTTCAAAATGCTGAATTGCATTTTAAATTACAATTTTAATTCGATTTCAGTTTCAAATTCCAAATCTGAATTCAAATTCTATTCTCAATTTCAAAATCCAAATTTATTTTTCTGAATTTTCATTTTCTAAATTCATTCTTTGAATTTCAATTCCAATTTCAAATTTAAATTCTAAATTCGTTTCCAATTTCTAAGTTAAACTATTCCAAATTCCAAATTTTAAATTCATTTCCAAATTCAAAGTTAAATTTCAATTTCAAAACCAATTCAAAATTCCAATTTCTAATTCCATTTCAAAGTTCAAATCTTAGTATCAAATCCAAAATCAACTCTTATTTTCAATTTCCATTTTTCAAAGATTTCACTTCAAATTCCAAATTTCATTTTTCGATATCAAATCTTCCTTCTTCAGATTCAAATTTTAATCTATTTCAGTTATGATTTCAACTTCAGAATTTTAATTTTTCTTTTCAAAATCTCAAATTCATTTCAAACTCCAAGTTCAGACTCAAAATTTCAGTTTTTCAAATCAAGTTCAATTTCTGAACCTCTTCTTCAAGGATATTTTCAAAATCTCTTTTAAAAACACTTAGAAAAATCTAAAATTTCTAAAGCACTTCTCAAAAGCATGCATCTTCATAAGCACAAGCATGATTCAATGTGCATTTAGGATTTCAGAACAATCACTTAGACAAATTTAGGCAAAGCAAAAGGTATTGATTCGATCCTTGGTTCAATTACCCCTAGTAAAGGCGTAAGGAACGGTTGAACCTCGTACCGATGAGCGAACCCCGTCTCTCCATTTTTTCACAAATTTTTCAAAAATAGATGCGAGTAAATTTTTCAAAAAAAATCTTTTTCAAATAAAGGTCAAGTGACCTTGCAAAGAGTTTTCTTCCTTTTTTTTTTTCTTTTCTTTTCTTTCTTTCTTTTTTTTCCTTCAAAAAGGGAAGAAGGCAGAAAGAAAAAGAAGAAGAAGAGAAAGGAAAAAGGGAAAAAAAATTGCAACAATCACATTCTCCCTCCCTTCCATTGCGTTGCGCTTCACTGATGGAACGTGGCTCGTCGAATCTTCATTCATAGTGGCACGATCATCTTCCTTATCTTGGGACACGGTCTTCTTCCCTATTCGTTTGATGCCAAAAATCTGCATTGGTTCTACGAATTTGTAACTACCTTCCTCTACATTCTGTCTCCATCAGGATGATTGCGTCTGCTCTTATTTTTTCCTTCACTCCCATCGTGTTTGTTTGATTGCTCTATTCGAGCTCCTCCTCCTCGATGGTTTCAACTACCGCCTTCAAGACCTCAAAGATGTTTACATTTTTTTGGTTTGATCCTTTTACTCATTTGCGCAACCTATATATATATATAGATATATAGATAGATAGAGTAGTGCGTAAGTGCTTGAGCGCCCGCTTGATCAAGCTGGCCGTCCATCATGTGCTTGAAGGATGACCACAAAAAAAAAAGCATAAAAAAGGCTCGGAAAGGATGATTTTTCTGCTCAAAATGCTTTAGCAGAGTGGCGCTCAAAAGGCATCGCAAAATGTCCAAAAGGACACGTTCATCATTATAATTTTATAATAATGCAGGCATCCCTAAAACGATGCTAATGCCTATTTTAGTAGAAAAACTTGTTTTTTGACAAGTTTTTTTTTGTTTTTGTGTGTGATTGTCCATCCAATGCGCAATGGACGGTCTGCTTGATTAAGCAGGTGCTCAGGCACCTATTCATCAAGCTGTTATGCTCTACTCCACATACACATATACTTGCACGCTCACACACTAACATCCAATTTACACATAAAAATGAGGGTTTACATATGAAACCTTCTACTTTCATATGTAGGTGAAACAAACATGTCAACTTCATTTTTTTTATGGGCCCACAGTCATCATGAGTTTCTTTTCACATTCACCCTGCATTTACTATGTGAATACATACACACTACCTCCTGTGAATGGATTTACATCTCACACATTGGATGGCCTTCTCATGAGATGCATTTTCCATAGTCTCATTGGTGAGAAAGAAACACATTACATATGAAACCCTCCATTTTCATATATAGGTGAAACAATAACTCCATTTTCTTACGAGCGCTCACAATCATCATGGGTTTCTTTTCCCTTTAACCTTGCATTTACTATAGAAATCCACGCACACCCACACACACTGGTTTCATCATGGATGCCTTTCTCGTGGAGTCTTTTCTTATTGGTGGAAACTCAATTTACACATAAAAATGAGGTTTACATAGGAAACCTTCTATTTTCATATGCAGGTGAAACATACGTGCCAACTCTATTTTCGTTTAGTTTCCACGGTCATCGTGGGCTTCCAACTCTATTTTCGTGTAGGCCCGACAGTCATCATTATGGGTTTCTTTTAACGTTGACCATGCATTTAGTATCTAAATCCATATACAACAGCACCCTGTGAATGGATTTACCTATGCATTTTTTTCACACATGGGTTGCCTTTCTCATGGAGTCTTTTCTTTTTGGTGAGTCATCACATGACCTGCCACCAACCAGATTTCATTATAGAGGCAGGAACATGACAAAACTGTCATGTGCCCATGTTTGTGTGTGTTTTTCCCCTTGTTTGACACTATCTAGGCCACTGCCTTTAATACAGGGTGAACCTTACTTAGAGGTGCATCGACTTTTGGGTTTTTGTTTTTCCTCTTTTTACTTTTATTTTCTTTCTTATCAAATAAAAATAGACTAAAATGGAAGAAGAGAGGGTAACATTAGGGGTGGACATTGGGCCCGGCTTGATCCAATGCTTATTAGGGCTCGACAAGCCCAGAGCGGATTTGAGTCGTCAAAACCCCACCCAACACTTATAGAGTAAGCTTGGCTCAAAATATTTTGGGCTCCAGCATTGAGAGATTGCTTCTTTTTAGATGGATTTGATTGGGGCAAGCTGACCCAAGATTGCTTTGTTGGATAAATTGTAGGGGATTCCCATTTTATAGGCTTTGATAAAGCCATGCCTATCCTTACTCATTGATGTAGTTCTAATCCACATGCAATTTATGCATTTATAAAAGGAAACTTGACATTTCCCATGAAACCTATGCATAAAGCGTGCATTTTGTGTGAGCATAATCCCACGTTGAAGAGGGAAAAAAAGGCCACCGTTGCCTGTAAAAAGGAGAAGGTTCCACCTTTTTAACACACAAAGGTCTCCTATCACACGTTGGGTTTTGTATTTTCACTGAGCCTGGCCCATTATGTGACCCAATAAGTAAAAATGGTTATTTATGAAATATATAATATAAAAGTTGTTTTGTACAACTAGGTCCGGGTATAAAAGCCTGAATCAAGCTGACCTTAAAGCTGAAGAGCCCGAATCACGCTGAGGAGCCCGAATCACGCTGAGGATCCAAAAGTCTGATGGGTACCTGACCCGATGTGCACCATAGGTATAATAAATGTAAAAATTGCATTTTGGGGTCAACCTTTTGCCCTTAATTTCACCTTCCTTTAATATCAAATATGGTTTTCTGTTTACCACCGAGGTGGTATCCCATGCGGTAAGCGGGGTCCTGTGTCAAGCTGATGGCCCAGTGGCACATTGGGAGGCTGTTGTTTTGATAGGGTTCAGCCTAATCCTAGCTTGCCTTTCAAAAAAAAATGATTTTTTATTTTCGTTGAAACTGTCGAACAAGGACTTGCATTTATTATTGTCCTCTAACTCAGGTTAAATCACAAGCCAAATTACAATAACCATAGTTTAAACTGTTTACTTTTTTATTTTTTTATGGGGATGAATGAGTACTTTTCAATCAACACAATAAATAAAAAAAGAATCACGATCTTTAAGATGGTAGATATTTCCTGAGGACCTTATTTGACCTTTTTCATTAGTCCTTCAGAATTTATAAAATGTGAGGCTTATATATAAAAATAAAAAAGAGAGGAAAGCGCTTCTCCTTCAGCAAAATTCTCTCTCTCTCTCTCTCTCTCTCTGACACAATACTTGAATGACCGTTTCTGGTGATTGCCTCCAATGTTATCTGTATCGGGAATCTGCCTGAATCGTTCAAGATGTACATTATCGGCATAAAATCGATACGGAACAGGCCTGAATCGACTAATTTTTAAATAAATTAAAAAATAATTTGAAATATTGTTTTATTAGTTTTTAGACGTCATTTTCAAGTTAAAAGTTGGGTGATACAGATTGGTTCACCTGAATAGTTTCGAAATCGATTCAGGGCTCGAGGCGATACTCTGAAGATTGTTAGATACAGAGGCATTCCTTCTTTGCAACTTGCAATTAAGAAACCACCGACGTGGTATCCCATGTGGTAAGCAGGTCCTGTGCCAAGCTGAAGGTTCAGGTTCGAATTCCTATGTCACATGGGGCTTAAGAGATATCTGGTAGGTGTCTGACTTTGCCTATCAAAAAAAACTTGTAACTAAGAACACCAACGGGCTCCGCTTGGTTGGTAAAAGCTGTCTCTTTGCGGTGAGAGGTTCAAACCTTAGCGGTACGTTGAATAATAACTGGTGGGGTCTGAATAACCCCAGCTTGCCATAAAAAAAAACTTGCAACTAAGAATGAAGGACAAAAACACTAGCAGGGCTCCAGGGAGCGGCTAGACAATCACATGACAGCATTTCATGTGGGGCCTGCACTCTGTAACTGGGCCCCATGCAATTCTGTTTGATTGGCTATGGCACCATGTCACTTAACCGATCATTTGATATCAACTCCAAACAATAAAACCACATCCGAGTAAATTCATTGGGCCTACTGCCGTGGACTTTGCCTAGGCCTCCTGATGGACCAGTTTATGTCCAGACAAATTGGGCATGAAATTTTTTGGCTTCGGCCAGATTCAGTTTGCGACTAAATGGACTCTATTCTGAAGTAGATGTGTTAGATGACATCCATGTGCATCAAAACTGATTCAGGGTCGCCCAAGCACAGTAATTAGTGTCAGGTTTGAACCCAACTCAGAATCGAGCAAATTTAAGATAGACCCAGAAGCGTAAGCTCCGTTCAAGTATGCCACTGATCCTAAGCTATTGGTCTGTGGGGAAAGGAAGCACAACATTGGACAGGGATTTGACATGAGCTCATGCTGCAGCCCAACTCGAGGACCACGTGATGTCACTGAATTAATTCAGAACTGAGCTTTTCTGGGTTGGACCACAACTACTTGGTTTGAATCAGATCAATTTAAGTCAGGTTCCGTAGAGCCTAGTCTTACTCCATACGACTGAATCGTGAGCTGGATTCGAATTTGCTGAAGAGAGGCATGGTTAGGCTATGGGTCAAACGTGTGGATCCTCGTCTGGTTCTATTTGGTCCCAATGAGCTCAAATCAAAGCTGGGTTGATGTGTTTGGATTGGCCTACGGGACCTGCATAGCTTAGGGTGGTCCAGCCCAAGTAACAAGATCTAGGTCGGTCATGCTTGGGAACAACCAAGCACAGACTAGAGGAATGGTAGCTAGGGATTGCAGTGGACCGAGGCGGGTGCAGAGGACAAGGCCTTCACCCCTGTCCCATCTTAAAATTTTGCCCTCCATCTTTGCTTTCATCCCTGCACGAGTTTTGATTTAAACTTTCATCTTTAGTTTATTTGTCGTTTCATATCGTCTATCCCCGGTCCAAACGCGGCGAGGCGGAATAGAGCTCTGTTTTTCTGATCCTTCTGTGGCCTTCCACCATTAAAAGAGGAAGACGAAGAAGATGAAAGGAATGGGATTTCGCGTTGTTGAACATTTGGGTTTGGGTCCAACCCATAGTGTGACCCAGTTTAACACTATTGAGGCAATTAGTAGGATTTAGTGGGGTAAGGGTTACGTGAATGTGAAGGGGTTCACATTCTGTACCCCCTTTATCCTCCAATATAAATATAAGGCTTTAAGGCGGATCAACATTTGGATCTGATCTGCCAGACGGACTTGGCCCATTCTGAGTGTTTGGACGAGACCCGAACCCATTATGGTTCAGGGTCTCGGTCTCATCTGAACAGTTGGGTCGGTGATCGAATTCAGAACCATTTGGGTTCCGGGTTTGCTTTGATCTGAATGAACCATATCGTGATCTGATCCAATCGAACTGGGTCTGATATGATCCGGTTATATCGGGTCAAGACCCAATCAGATGCGGGTCTGGACCGAGTACAGTTTCTGGACTCGACCCAAGTTCTGTCATGGATTAGATCAGTTTTTGGATCACTGAATCCATACCGAGACCCGATCATTATGGGTCTTGATTGAGATCGGGTTCAAACCAGGGGTATCCGACCGGGGATCGATTCTAACTAGATCTAGATCAGATCAGATTCGAAACGAGGCTTGTTTATTATTTACACCTGAATTGGTTCTATGACTGATATGGCACTTTTTGGGACCGGTTCAGAGCCAGTTTTTACCAGTTTTTATCGATTTTTCACTATTTTTGAGATGTAAGGACCATGTTTTCATGAATGCATGAAAGAACATGAATTTTCTCATTCAGTTATAGAATTTTATGAGCTTTTGTTTATGTTTTGGACTGGTTCATTAGTTTCAAAATCGGTTTAAGGTTGTTTCAGACCAGATCAGTGTGCATTTAGACCGGTTTCAGCCTAAGGACCTTGAGTTTTACCTATAAGAGTATGTTTTTATTATTTTTCATGCTTTACAAGTGTTTATTGTTGAGGAAGCATGACTTATGCATGTCTAATACATGTGTTTTATGTTATTTAAGTTACACATAATATTTTTAAGCATGAATTATGATTAAATTTATGATATTTTTTAATGTGTTATCATCAAAATTAGTTTTTGCATATAAGTTAAGCATGAACTTGTATTTTGACGATATAATGCAAATTTTATCATGAATATATATATGCATTAACATGTGTATATGAGCTTGCTCCATAATATAAATATGATTTCAGTAAAAGATCTTGATTGACTGAGTCATACAACAATTCTACCGAAAGGTAGGTCGTTGTGTTTCAAACTCACATAGGTGTAATAGTAGATGTATATTTCAACCCATGAAGCATATTAGTACCCAAAGGTAGAGTGTTGAATTGCATCTGGTTAGATAATCTGTTAGTTTCATCAACTGAAGTCAATTCCTTGAGAATTAAGGAGACAAGGCAACTATGAGTATTGTCGTTTCCACCAAAGTGAAATGATAATAGTTCATTTATGATTGTCACAGAAAAAGGTGAATAATAAAGGGTTTCACTATTTACCTTTTCATCACAAGTCTCGTCTGAGCAATAATAAGGTTTTTTCTTTCGTTTCTTGTAGTATCAGGTTATTTTCTCATTGATGGTTCTAGTAACATTCCTTTATTAAATGAATCAATTTTTTTTTATTGTGAAGAAATAATGTTGTTCACTCTCAGTTACATGAACCTGGATTTGACCCTTGGGACTGACGAACTTTCTGCTCTTACAGAGAAGAGTACAACCAAACACAAGGCTATATCTGAGAAGTGGGAGCGCTCGAATAGACTGAGCCTATTGCTTTTGCAATTACGAGTGGCTAAGAACATTCAAGGTGTTATTCCTCACTGCAGAACAGTGAAGAAATTTTTGAGATCCATTGAGTCTCAATTTGTCAGTTCTAATAAGGCAAGGGTCAATACACTGATGTCTAAACTAGTATCTATGAAATATATTGGTGAGAGTTCTATCCAACAACACATTTTGGAAATGAGGAACATTGGATCTCAGCTGAATGACATGAAGTTTGTCATTTCTTATTCTTTCTTGGTCCATCTGATTTTGACCTCATTGCTTACTGAATATGGACCATTTAAAATCTCCTACAACAAACATAACGATGAGTGGTCCTTTAATGACCTCCTAACTAAGTATGATGAAGATTGAAAAAGAATAAAGGGTGTCGAGTGCACATATGGCATTTCACAAGGAAAAACATAGGTTGGGGCCAAAGAAAAGTTTATTAAAAAAGAAAAACTCTGAGAAAAGTTCAAACTCTCAGGCAAAAGCCAAATCTCATGTAGGAGCCTCTTCTATAAAATGTTTCTTCTACAAGAAGAAAGGACATAAGAAGGTGAACTGCTTGAAGTATAAGAAATGACTCGAAAATAAAGGTAATAAGTCCTTTGTTTCTCGTGAGTGTAATTTGATTCATGTTCTATTGCATAGTTGGTGAATTGATTCTGGTACCATGGTATACATTGTCAACTCTTTGCAGACATTTTTAAACAAAAGGGAACCAACAGAGCATGAAAGAAACATCTTCTCAGGAAATAAGATGTGTTAGCATGTCAAGAACGTTGGGACCTGTAGAGTTGTGTTTGAATCAGGATTTATTTTGGATTTGGTTGATATATTTCATGTTTCATCCTATAGTTGAAACCTGATTTCAAATTCAAAACTTGATATGTTTGGTTTTATTTTTAAATTTGAAAACGCAAAGCTTATTATTATTAAAAATTCTATTAATATAGGTTCTGCATATGTGTGTGACGGTTTGTATTGGTTAAAAACCAAATTTCAAATTTAGAAATCTCACTATATTAAGAATACAATGATTGAAAATAAACATGGCTTAAAGGAAGATCAATCCTATTTGCTTTGGCATTGAAGGTTAACACATATCTCGAAAGAGATAGTCCAAAGACTTGCGAAAGAAAAAATTCTTAGATCCCTTGATTTTATGGATATAGAACCATGTGTTGACTGTATAAAGGCTAAGTAGTCTAACATGTATAAGAAAGATGTCAAACGCAGTAATGAAAAGTTAGATATAGTGCATGCAGATGTTTGCGATTATGTTTCACCGTGTTATGTGGGTGAAAAGTATTTTGTCAACTTTATAGACAATTACTCATGGTATATATATCTCTACTTATTATTTGAAAAATAAGAAGTCTTTCAAGTTTTTAACGTCTTCAAGAAAGAAGTAGAGAAATAAACCAGTGAAGTTATTAAAGTGGTCAGGTCTCATATAGATGGTGAATATTATAATCATTTTATATAGATAGGACAAAAGAAAAGGTCATTAGTGCGGTTTCTAAAAGATGAAAGTATTGTACCACAGTATACCATGCCTGGTAGTGCTTACCAGAATGGTGTAGCTGAAAGAAAAAAATTGTACGCTTAAAAAAAAATATTTGGTCGATGTTTAATCACTCAAACCTTCCATTGACCATGTGGGGTGAAACTCTTAGGACAATAGTGTATATTTTTAATAAGGTTCTTACGAAGGTTGTTCAAAAGACTCCTTACGTGTTATGGACTACTAGGAAACCTTCTTTGTCATATATGTGTATATGGGGATGTCCAACTAAAGCAAAATTATATAATACACGTATAAAAGCCTTTGATCCTAGGACAACTAGTGAATTTTTCATTGGTTATCTAGAAAGATCAAAGGGCTTTAGGTTTTATTGTCCATTTCATACACCACAGATAGTGGAAACAGATAAAACAAGATTTTTTGAAAATAGTTCTATTGGGATAGATGCATATCAAAGTATTGAATTTAAAAAAATACAGGATTCAGGTTACATACTTGCGAAAGATAAAGACTCAATTTTTCCTATCATTGTCCCTTTGAATATTGTCAGAAAAAGTTCAGTCAATGAACATCAATCTTAAATAAAGCAAGTTGTTAATGAGGATATACAATAACAATATAAAATAAAAAATCATTTTGAACTACCTGTAACACTTGTATGGAGGTCTATGAGGATCAGAAAATTTGTTATCCATCTAGACTATGTGATGTATTCGCAGGAGTCTAATAATTCTATAAATATTAATTATGATCCATTTACTATTGCAGAAGTCATTGAAAGTAAAAGATCAACACATTGGATCAATAACATGAATAAAGAGCTTAACTCTATGACAAAAACCAAATTTGAGATCTTGTACCTGGGCCTGATGGAGTTAGACCACTTGGTTGTAAGCGGGTTTTTAAGACCAAGACAGACTCTAAAGGTTAAGTAGAAAGTATTGATTATAATGAAATATTTTCTTCTGTCTCAACTAAAGAATCATTGAGGATAATCATGGCTCTCGTAACTCATTTTGATTTAGAGCTACATCAAATGGATGTAAATCCTGCCTTCTTGAATGAGGATATGAAAGAACATGTATATATGCAACAATCATTTGGTTTCAGTGTAGACTCGAATTATTTAGTTTGCAAATTGAAGAAATTAATTTATAAACTTAAACAAGCCTCCCGCCAATGGTATAAAAAGTTCAATTAGGTAATTATGAACTTTGAATACACTAAAAACATTGTTCATAAGTGCATATACCTTAAGACTAGTGAGAGTAAGTTCATAATTTTGGTTTTATATGTTGATGATATATTTCTCACAACTAATGATTTGAGTCCATTACATGAGACAAAAGATTTTTTTTCTCTCATTTTGATATAAAGGATATATGTGAGGCCACATATATCCTTAAAATCGAGATTCGTTGTGATAGAACTAAGGGTATCCTTAGCCCCTCATAGAAATCCTATTTTCTTAAGGTTCTTAAAAGATATGGAATGAAGAATTATTCTCCTGGTTCGGCACCTATAGTAAAGGAGAGAAGTTGCCTAAAGGATTATTCTCAGGATGATAATGAAAATGCTCATATGACAATTGTCCCATATGCTTCAGTGATTGAGAGTTTGCAATACGCGTCGACCTGCACACGACCTGATATAGCATGTGTTGCGGGAATGCTTGAGAGATATTAGTCAAATCCAGGTATTGCATACTAAAAGACAGTGAAAAAGGTCATGCACTAGTTTCAATAAACGAATGACTATATGTTGACTTACAGAAAAGTTGACCACCTAGAGGTCATTGGATACTTTAATGCAGACTTAGGAGGATGTCTCAATAGTAGAAAGTCTACTACTGGATACATCTTTATACTAGCAGGTGGTGTCGTCTCATGGAGAAGTGAAAAGCAGTCTACAACTGTTGCTCATACTATGGAAGCGAAATTCATTTTTCTATACGAGACTACATCTCATACCATTTGAATAAGAAACTTCATTATGGGTCTTAGATTTGTGATTGAGAAACCACTAAAGGACTTTTTTGATAATGAAGCAGTCATGTCTTTCTCAAATAACAACAAGAACTCAACCTTGTGTCGACACGTAGAGTTAAAGTACTTTATTGTTAAAGAAATGACTCATAATCATCTGGTGTGCATTGATATAATTAGTACAAAGAAAATGACTGAGAATCCTCTTATCAACCAACTAGCACTGGTATTGTATTCCCAACATGTAAAGGAGATTGGTCTCTTTGATTCCTTCTAATGTATGACAATACATTATGCTTATATATGATCACATTTGTGGAAATGAATTGATTCTCTATGGCTTTCTGTATTATTAATTTTGTATAAAAGATCTCTCATTTTGGTTAGAGAGAATAATAGAATAACAATATTAAAATGATCAATAGAATAGGTTATAGACCAACCTATTCATAAAGATAATCTTAATATACTAAAATACTAAAAATAAATTATATTGTAGTATATGAAAATATGATATTTCATAAAGAGATGATCATCTTCATGACTCATATGATTCATTCTTATGATACAAGATAGCATTTGAACCCATATGAAGAATTAAGTCAAGATAATGGTATAAGCTTCAATTTTAATACCCTTTTAGTGTCAATGGGTCAAGTGGGAGAATGCTGAACATTTGAGTTTGGGTCTAACTCATAGTGTGACCTGGTTTGACACTAATGAAGCAATTAGTGAGATTTAATGGGGTAGGGGTTACGTGAATGTGAAATGGTTCACATTATGTAATCAGAGCCTATCCTCCACTATAAATATGAAGTTTGGCTGCATGATAAGAGTAGTTGAAGCTTATAGCCTGTGGCATCGTAATTCTCATTTGAGTGCAGGGTCCAGCTCATCATCGATTTGGAGGCTTGGGTTCATCGTGGGTGTCAATAAGTTGAGGAGAACGCCAAGCACTCGCACGTCGCATCGATCATGATGTCTAGCGGTATATGTTGATTTTGCATTTGGGCTTCAATTCGATAATATATGCCAACATGAAAACGAGGAGAAATTGGAAAATGACTTTTATGTTAGGGTTAATAATATATATATATATATATATATATATATATATATATACAGGATTTTATAATATCTACAAGATTAAACCGAGTCGGGTAGGGCGTATAAATTCATTCCCAAGTGAGTTTTGATTTTAACGTACATCTCCGGTCCATTCCCATTTCATGTCCATTCATCCTTAGGTCAGGTCCACAGCTAGTTTGCTGGCTTCGCAATCTGCAGGTAGAACGAATAGAGTTGGGGTTAAAAAAGTAAAGAATTTTGCGGTTTATCAGGCGGACAACGACAACCGTACACAGGGAACAGAATTAACAATTAAATGTGGTAGGAGTCCTGCTCACTAGAAAAAGACTCTGAAAGAATCCTCTCTCTCTCTCTCTCTCTCTGCAAATACGACTTGTAGTTGTAGTCGAGACTGGCCTTCTTTAACGAGAGTATTTTTCTGCCAAATCATGTGTTGCATTAAATCTCGGTGCAAGGGTCGTTTCCTTTGTATCGCATAGATTGTGGGTATCCACCGTTCCTTCTCGTTTTTCTATTGTTCTGGTTTTCTGGCCCGGAGAGAGAAGATAGAACACTGTAATGGGCCTGCGGATGATACAATGCGGGAGGCAGACGGTGGATGTGATCCAACCCAACGGACAGGTTTGGCAGATGCTGTTACCCCTCAAGGTGTCGAATCTGCTGTTGCTCTATCCCCACCACTTCGTCGCCCATGCCACTACCAAGCATGGTTCCATGCTGCCTCTAGAGACCCAGCTGGAGGCAGGCAACACCTACGTGCTTCTCCCCCTTCCTCGCCTCTTCCCCTCCTCCTCCCCACTGGACGCTCCACCTACGCCGCCGGCTTGCTCCTGCTTCTTGCAGATGCAGCAAGCAAATAGCAGGATGATGATGATGCGTGGTGGTGATTACTCGACGACGGATTCGAGTACCGATGGCACGTCGTCCAAGTCGGAACTGAAGCGGCATATCAAGACCGCATTGGCTTCTTTGCAACAGCCTTCCTCCAAGATCTCTCCCGACGAGAGCTCGGGTATCATCATCGCCATACGAAAATCGTGCTCGTCACCATCCTCCTCCCTGTTTGTTCGAGAGAAGGTCGTGTGTCATCCCAAAAGGTTGTGGGAACCGGCACTAGATGTAATAATGGAGGACAAGGTCCTGATGCGTACCAAGGAAGAGGAGGCCGAGGCCATCCGCTCCAAGAAAGATAAGAAAAAGACGGTCGTAAAACTGGAACATGAGGAAGCGTCGTCATCGTCGTCATCCATCATATGTAAAGCAGGTAGAATGTTCAGACCATGAAGACGAGAAGGGTGCATTATTTATGCATCTCTTATTGTTTTCCTTTCCCCCTTCCTTTCTTTCATTCATTATTCTTGGACTCCCTCTCTTTCCCTTAAAGCCTCAACTCTGAGATTTTCTTTTCTTATTACAACGCGCTCTCTCTGACCGGTTGGTTGGCCGGCTGCCCCCCTGCCGGAGGTGGAGGAGGAGGAGGAATCAGGGGCGGAAGGCCCGTACCTTTTACAATATTCATCTTCTGGCTCTGTGTGTACACCGCGGACTCAGGAGGGCGATGCGCGGTGGGGCCCACCCTAATTGAGCGTCACATGCAACTCGTCCTCTCTTCTGAAACCTGTTGTGCCCATGGGTCCCCGTTACCCGTCCATCATTCAGTCCCGTAGTTGTACCTTGAGCAATGAATGCGCTTGCATTACCTTTCTTCTTGCTACTTCTAATCTAATAATTCTGCTAAATGAAAAGGATACTTGTTCACATAACTCATGATAGCGAGGCCGCTCTCCTGCATTTCTTGTGTTTACCTTTTTTCCTTTTTTTTTTTGCTTTTCTAATGCACTGACATGTTTTTTTGAAAGGCGCCTATGCACTGACATGTGTCCAGAGCTTTTATATTAATTGGGTTTACTTGGCAATTGTTTTATGTAACTTGATCATGTGATCAAGTACTTAGTGGTCCCTGCCGGGTGCCTGTCAATTGTCATACGTAGAAATCAGCTGTTGAAAGATGCGTAAAATGTACGATTAACTACGTGCCGTCCATTTCCTTCCTCTCTCCTAAACAATCAGACGAGGCCTTTCAAACGTCACAACCAGCTTGTGATCGTTTTGATTCTTCTTTCTACTGCTACTTCAGTTCTGGGCACGTTTGGAAGAGAGAAAAACTTTCATAAGAAAAGAAAGTTTTGTTTACGAGTTTTTATATGAGAAGTTTTCCATAGCATGAGAAAACAGAGTGGGAAAATGTGAAAAAATGAGAGGAAGGTTGCCGTGATGGTGATGGGTGGTGGTGATGGTAGTGAGATGTGAAAGGCTAGTGGTGGAGAGTGTAAAAATAAATTTTCTCTTGGTAATAAGCATTTTTTCATGGCCCCTTATGGAAGAACGATTCCTATCAAAAAGTGTATTTTTAGAAAAACTCAGTGGAAAAGTCTCTCGTTTGGGAGGGTCTAAAAATTCATACAGATTTTTCATTTTACATCAATTTCCCTACATTCTTCTTGCTTCTAAACGTGCCCTTAATGCCTTCTCGTAGTTACGGCTCTATGCTCATTAGGCTGTCTTTGTTTACCGACCTTTGCAGATGCAAGTGCGAAATTCACAAATGCAGGTGGAGGTTGTTTCACTAGGGGTGGGCATCGGGCCGCCCCGCCCGGCCTGCTATTGGACATATCCCTTTACCTATGGCCCAGCCCATTGTCCCAATGGGCAATGTGAAGCAGATCCGGCCCGGCCCAAACATTTATTTCTCTTTATTTCTCAATCAAATCTCATCATATCTTGCATATCCTCTGTACACTCAATCTTAACATATTCTTGTAATCAAGATATAGTTGATAACCTAAGTAAACGTTGTAATACTCGGTGCTCTTCCAAGATATCGAAAGAATCGGTGACTGAAAATCCGTACATACAATGAAATTTGACACAATAAAAAGCCACATAAATTCCAAATCCTCTGATAATCTTCCGATGTCCAACTTCAATAGAGCTCAAAACTATAGATACAAGCACATCTCTAATCGAGCTAATGAGAGAATTTGATTCATGTGCAAAGTTTTTTCATCCCTTCGCGATAAGGCTTAGTTTGTAGGTTTTTTTTTTTTAATTGTGCCAATTCCCGACCTTTCTTTTTCATGGTAATGAAACAAACAGGCCCTCTTTGTGGTAGGACCCACATGATAAATTCCAAAAAAACAACTATCAAAATGAGTTCATACCTCTCTCATGAGAAAGCACTTTCTTCCCAAAGTGGTCATTTTAAAGAAAATGTTGGAGAATATGGTTCTACTGATATCAGTGAATAACGGAAAATTATTGTACCGTCTCATAAAAATGAATTCTTGCAAAAGTCAAAATCCTTTGAATGTTCAAAATAATTGATTTCTACTTTTTACGATTATTTTATCCTTCACAACATATTTATTAAACCTATTGACCTTCACCCAAATATGTTGGGAACCTTCAAATATAGTTAAAATCAAAGATATTTGCATGATATTTACGTGATCTATTGACCTTCGCGCAAATATCTTTAGAACCTATGAACAAATATAATCAATAAAATAAGTTTTGCATGATATTTGTGTGCTCCATAAATATCTTACAAACTTCTAAAAAATTAAAATCAAATTAAGAATATTCACCTGATATTTACATGGACCTTTCGACATTCACACAAAATATCTTAACATTTTATAGTCATGTGATTTCATACTCATATAAATACTTATATAGTTTTTTCAACTAATTTAAATCTTCTTACTCACTTTAATCTTATTCGAAAGTTTGCAAACAAGGTTCACACCATATTTTTGTGAACTGAAGAAGTTCACTCAAATATGTTGTGAATCTCCTCGGTGATTTTAACTATAGTCAAAGGTTTGTAACATGGTAATTTTAACTATATTTGGAGGTTCACACTAAATTTGTGTGAATGTGAAGAAGTTCACACAAATATGTTGTAAATCTAGGTGATTTTAACCATATTAAAATGTTTGCAACATATTTGTGTGAACGCTAGAAATTCTGTACAAATATATTTTGAATCTTCTCGGTAATTTTAGTTATATTCGAAGGTTTTCCCACATATTTTGAATCAATTTTTTTGGACATGCGATGAATTTTGGCATATTTGTGGGTTTTTGTGAGAACACCTCAATTTATAAGACAGCACGGCCATTTTCTGTAAAAAAATCTCTAAAAGATAAAGATCAAGACTCATGTAAAATCTCAGTCGAGCATGATAGCAAGATGATAGCTAAGTATGATAACATGAATGCCAAAATGTGTGCCACGAATTTAGGAGAATCTCAATGAAATTTAATTGTAGAGAGATCACTATCAATATCGTATAATCTCTCTCACAAGTGATCTTAGAGAGGAGAGAACTAAGCTGTGGACGTCGGTGCATTCATCGAACCATGTATACTGTGTTTTATGTGTTCCTGTGCTTTTGTTCATGCTCTCTGTTTATGCATGCTTATTCTTGATATCTTATATGGTATGAGAGTTGTCTACCTCATCAGCATCATCGAATTCAAACAAGACACTAATCTTTCTCACCTCTTCAACCCAACACACTGCATCATTTCTTCTCAGTCAAACTAACAACAGAGAATTTTTTTGTTGTGGGAATCCAAATTCCTAGCGATTCTCAACACTTATGATCTCTTTGAATATTTTGACAGTTCCAAACAGTGTCCCCCCATGTTTAAAGATAATGATCAAGAGTTGAATCCTGACTATGTCATTTGAAAATGGCATGACCAACTTTTATTAAGTTGGATAATTCCTTCGTTGTTTGAATCCATACAGTCAAAAAGTGGGGCTAAATTCTTTTTATGATGTGTGAAACACACTTAAGCCGAAGCAGGTTATATGCCCCCCCCCCCCCTCGAAGATGATAGTTAGCTACATCGCGTGTTTGGGGGTCCCAATGAGCGCCATGTATGTAAGCATGTGCAACTCGTATCCCCATGTTTGTTAGCATAAGAGTTCAGTGCAGTTGCAAAGACTTAAGTACCCTTTCCTCCATTGGTGCCATAAAAATGACGATTCTAGAAAAAGAGCGGTTGCAAAGACTTAAGTACCCCGAAGATGGTTATTTAAGACCCAGTCCCTGCACTGCAGAATTATTCGAGAAAGGAATCCCCTCTGAAGAAGGTCATGGATATCAACCCTCTTTCTCTCTTCTTTTTCTACCTCTGTGCACATCCAACAGACGATCCTACACTGCTCCATCAAGCACCGACTGAGTTGCACACTGACTGTAACAAGATTCAACTTGATGAGTTGCAGAGTCTAATTCAAAGTTTTTGTCCTTACAGGAAAGGGTCCGGGGGCTCTCCCCTGCACGGGTCTAGGGGGGTCATCCTTGGCGGCAGGAGGGGGGGAGGGTGTCTCTGGCGGGCAGTTCCCCTCATAACAAATTTTTTTTGGGGCCTTGTATAAATTCTTTCTTTTCTTTTCCTCTTGTAACTGTCGAAAAAGAGCAATAAAGTGTTTTGTTTGATCGTGACGCTCATATGTTTCCTTCGGTTGTTTCTTGCTCGAGGTTTTCGTAACACTTTTTCCCACAATTTTTTTTGTTACACGATTTTCGTAAATCGCTACTCAATTTAGCGATTTTTCATTTTTTTTCGCTATGTGATTTTCGTAAATTGTTACTCAATTTAGCGATTTGTCATTTTTTTTGCTACGCGATTTTCGTAAATCACTACTCGATATAGCGATTTACGAAAATCGCATAGCGATTTGCCATTTATTTATTTTTTTGCTACGCGATTTTCGTAAATCACTACTGTTTAAATTATAAATCACGATGTTGAACACCGCCCCCTTGAGCACGATCTTCGCCGTGATCAAGTTGTAGTCGCTAGCCATCCCGATGGCTAGGGGTGGCAATCGAGTCGGGTTGGCGGGTCAGCATACCTCAACATGAACCCGTCCCGTTTATCAAACGGGTCGGCTGTGGCAAACAAGAACCCGACCCATTTATTAAACAAGTAACCCGACACAACACGGTTAACCCGTTTAACAAACAGGTCGGGTTGAGTAAACGGGTTGGCAGGCGGGTTGGCGAGTTGGCAGGTCGGGTCGGGTTTGGGTAAATGGGTAAACGGGTTGATGAGCCACTACCGGACAGTGCTCCAGTCCCTATCGTCCATCTTCGTCGAGAAAGCTGACCGGCTCCACCAGATCGTCGCCATCGTCTTCAAGACTGCGAAGCAGTCGCTGAAGAGGAAGGGGCTCCACTTCCCACCATGGTGGAAGCTCAAGTACATGCGTGCCAAATGGCTCTCCCCCTACAAGCGAACGAAGCCGAGCCAGGGCGAAGAGGAGAAGAAGGCCGCCACCACCATCGTCGTGAAACCCTCCAGCCTCTCTACCACCAGATTTTTTGACGAGTTCGAGTTGCGCTTTAGCGACAATCTCGGCCAGGGAAAGGACACCACCGGTGGTGGTGGTCAGATGTGGGTGGTGGTGACGGAGTGGACGCCGCCGGCAATCAAGCCGAAGAGTGCCCACAAGGAAGGCAAGATCATCGTCGGATTAGCCTCCGTTCTTCAAGAGAAACCCTAAATCCCTAATCAAGTATTCAAAAGAAAAAAAGACTCAAAGGTAAATGGGTAAAAGGGTTGGCAGGTGGGTTGGAGGGTTGGGTTTGGGTAAATGGGTTGACCCGCCCGCCTAACCTGTTTATTAAATGGGCCAGACAGGTTGGCGGGTTGGCATACCCCTAACACGAACCCGACCCGTTTAATGAACGGGTTAGGCAGGTCAACCCGTTTACGACACGAACCCGTTTAAGCCAAACCCGAACCCGCCTAAGAAGTGGGTTGGCGGGTCGGGTTGGCAGGTCGTGTCAAAAATTGCCACCCCTACCGATGGCAGTCTTGAGGTTCGTGATGGGGAAGCCAGAGAAGAACGTGCCATTCCCGATGCTCGTGTTGAGCAGCGTCAGGGTGGCCTGGAAGGCATAGCTCTGATCGAAAGTATTGCCAATGTAGGGGTAGACAGATTGTACTTTGAAAGACTCTATTGTAGGTATACTGGAAGAAGATTCAGTTGTAGGTGTCCCTCGAAGGCGGCGGAGGAGCCACCGCTGTCGGTTGCCTGCTGAATGAGGGCAGCATTCCAGCCACTGATAGCAGAAAGAGGATGACGATCACCATTAGATCGCCGCCTCTTTGCCTCCCTTAATTTCTTCTCTAGAGAGAGAGCGAGGGTTTTACAATGTTTCATGAAGAAGAAGAAGAAGATGACAACAAAAAGTTCAAACGGAAAAGAAAGAAAAAGCGCTTCAGGTTCGTTTCGTTGTTTAGACTTTGAAGAGTCAACATCATCCTCGACTTTCTAAATGAAGAATAATTTTGTCATTTTCTTGAACCGTTGTTTCATGGCAAGAATAACAAGAAAGGGTACTTAAGTCTTTGCAACCGCACCGAACTCCAATGCTAAGTGATCCCGACACACACGGGAATACGAGCCCCATGTACTTAAATATGTGGTGCTCGTTCGGACTCCGAACACTCATTGTGGCATTCAGTGCGTCTTCGGGGGAGAACACATATGCTGCCCATTTGCGTTCGAGAATCATGCAACTCAAGAGTCGATTTCAAGACCTAAAAAAGGGAATTAGATCCATTGATGAATACTTTCAGGGCAAAATCTCTTGCCCATCAGTGGCCATTGCGTCAAGGCTTGTTTCGGAGGAGGATCTAATCCTGCAGATCCCCAAGGGCCTCCTGAATGAATACCAGTCATTTATGACATCTATAGCTACTCATTCTGACTCGGTGACTCAGTGAGTTACATGGACCATTACTCAAAAAGTTTAATTGATGGACTCTAAGAGAATGATTGTGAGTATAAATTATGGCGTGAACCTTGCTGCAAAACACCACCACAATGGATCGAATTATAGATCTGAAAATCGAAATCGATTCAACCAAGGGGCCTATAATAACAAGCAAAGAGGAACTGGTGGTGGACGATTTGCTGGTAGAGAATAACAACAGCAAAATAACTTCAAGCCTCAAGTGACGTGTCAGATCTGTGATAAACCTAGTCATTCGACCAGGCAATGCTACAATATATCACACTAATTCCAGGACAAGCAGATTTCACCTCAAGCATACCTCACAACACCATCATCAATTTGCAGATGACAACTGGTACCCGGACTCCTGGGCAAAACACGTCATGAACGATTTAAACAATTTGTCAACTCACACCAACTACCAAGGTCCATATGCAGTCAAAGTTGGAAACGACACAAGTCTGTCTATCGAACACATTGATTCCTCTCGGTTTTATCGTTTTGATTCAAAGTTTCTGCGTAAAGATATCTTGCATGAACCTGAAATCACACGGAAACTGCTCTGTTCATAAATTCACGAAGGATAACGATGTCATGCTTGAATTTCACCCATTTCATTGTTCTGTGAAGGGTCCTCACTCGGGGAAGGTGCTAGTTCAAGGGTCGAGTGAAGGTGAACTGTACAAGCTTCCAATTAAGTCGTGAGACAAACAAAAAAGAGGTACATCTAGGAGAACGTTCTTCAACAAGCCAGTGGCATCAGAGACGAGTATGGTTTGCTTTATGGTTAAAATGATTTAGAAAGTAATGTCTGTGGCATGCGAAAACGGCAAAAGTCACAATCTTTCATTTGATCATAGTTCCAGACCTGTGACCAGCCCCTTAGACTTAATTCATTCAAATATGTGGGGGGCAGACCTCGGTCGGCAATATCAATGGTTTTAGATTTTGCATTTCATTTGTGGATGCATTTTCAAAGCACACCTAGATTTACATGTTGAAGCAAAAGTCGGACATGATGATCGTAAGTCTTTCAAAACACGTTAAAAACGTTCTTGGTTGGAAAATCAAATCTCTCCAATCTGACTGGGGAGGAGAATACCAAGGTTTATCCAATTTCTTGAGAGAGTGCAATATAGGGCACCAGATGTTGGTATTCTCAATTCGCAACGCACACACAGGATCACACGCTGCAGGTATGCCACAACAAAGCCGCACAACTGGCTACGGCAACTCTGATGACACAATGCGCACATTGGCAGAAAACAGAAACAAGAAATTAACTGTAGCGGAGACACTCGGCACGCAGGCGTGAGTCTCTATGTTCACTATATAATGCTTCACAACCACTGTTACAGCATCACAGGCTGCGAACGTTGAACAGGACGTTCAATCAACAAGAAACTGTCTGAATCTAGATGAGACACTCGATATAGTTATCTCAGATGTTGGCCTGAACATTCTGGAGGTTCAGTAGGTTGCAGATTGAGGTTCACTAATTTCAGATCAATAATCCTCTGTCTGGATGCTCAACCAGAACATGCCTTGACGATCAGACGGTCAAAATTGAAAATATGAACTGTGTGTTTGTAGCTACAGATTTTAGATTGTTGTAATCGATCAGGCGACAATTCCACCGGTCAAATTAAGCTTATGAACGGTCAGAGGTAAGATCAACCTTCTCCAGCGTGAATGAAGCTCCAAATCAACGCAAGAATTGTTCTGCAGAATGAATTGAGAACTAGGTAAAATAGGAAATGGAGAGGAGAAGAAAATGAATATACGACAAGAAGAAAAGACAAAAGTAAATGAAAAAAGACACAAAAGACAAATCCTCACAACTTGAGGAGAGGGTGGTGTGTTCTCCCCGAAACACAAATTCACGTGTTCCAGTATGTACGGAGGAATATCTTGGGACCCGAGATAATTCATATGCCAATATTGCCCACGGTGACTTTATAATAAAATAACATATAAAAAAGATAGATATGCTTTTGACGGAAATGTCCTTCGATAAGATAGATATGCGTTGAATGAAAATGTTCTCTCGCTCCCCGTAAATAGATTTGCACGTTTCGCCTTTGTTTTTAGCTTGTGTTACAACACATGGTTGCCTTCTTGTTCCTGCCTGATGAGTTGTGGAGCCTGATTCAAAGCTTTTGCCCTTGCAGGAAGGGGGGTCCGAGGGCTCCCCCCGGCGCGGGTCCCACTGCGCGGTCAACGGGCGGGGGTCGTGGGGGGCAGTGTCTCCCGAAAGAATTTTTTTTTCCTTATGTTTGATACTTGGTTTCTTATAGATCAGACCCAACTTGTTTAGGTTTAGGGTTGTCGGCCTTGCCTTGTATAAATTCTTTATTTTCTTTTCTTTCTCTCTTGTAACTGTTGAAAAGAGCAATAAGATTTCTCTCTGAGCGGCCGTGGGTTTTTTTATTCTCTCTCTATTGAAAAAAGTGATTTACAATAGAAATCAAATCAGAGAATAACGATTTACAGTAGAAATCAAATCAAAGAGTAGCGATTTATAGTAAAAATCAGATAAGAGAGTAGCGATTTACAGTAGAAATCAGATAAGAGAGTAGCGATTTACAGTATAAATCAAATAAAAAAGTAGCGATTTACAGTAGAAATCAGATCAGAGAGTAGCGATTTACAGTAAAAATCAAATCAAAGAATAACGATTTACAGTAAAAAACTGATTTATACTGTAAATCGCTACTCTTTGATCTGATTTCTACTATAAATCATTACTCTCTGATTTGATTTCTACTGTAAATAGCTACTCTCTAATCTGATTTCTATTATAAATTGTTACTCTCTGATTTGATTTCTACTTTAAATCGCTACTCTCTTATCTGATTTCTACCGTAAATCGCTACTCTCTGATTTGATTTCTACTGTAAATCGCTACTCTCTTATTTGATTTCTACTGGAAATCGTTACTTTCTTATCTGATTTATATTATAAATCGCTACTCTACTCAGTTTGACGTTGTCATCATTATCTCTGATGTAAATTGTTATTCTCTATCTACTCAGTTCGACGTTTGTACCCTCGTATCATGATGAACAATAGACAGAATGCTAATTTTTTTGGTAGTTCAACTATTTCTCACGAACAGACGACGACAAAGGGTGCTCTAAGGATAATAGACGATGGCGACGGTAAATGGTACTCTGCGCAGCAGCAAACGATAATAAAGGGTGCTCCGACGATAGCAGACGGCAACAAACGGTGCTCCGACGACAGCAGACGATGACAAAGGGTGTGTCGTCAATCGAAGCTCATGTTACAGCAGATGATGCATCGCCAAAGGGTGATCCAGAACGTTTAAGGCGATATGTTGCAAAGGAGTTTACTCCTTAGGGCGAAAACGATGATGATTTTAACCCTTTCTGGCGGAAGAACATTTTTGTCCTTTACTCGAAACATCGTTTTATGATGCTAATGGCAGGAAAGGGTACTTAAGTCTTTGTAAACACACCAGACTCTGATGTTAAGTGATGCTGATACACACGGGAAATGAGCCCCACGTGCTTACATACGTGGCGCTCATTCAGACCCGAGAACACGCACATGCGTGTTCCTGGGCAGAACATATAACCTGCTTCGCAACGTGAGGGCAATACTTAAAAGAGGCATTATCCCTTACGAGACGATTCTTATTTCTCAAATTCTTAGATGCCTACAAATGAACCCCTCTAACCTATTTATAGACTTTGGTTGGCTTCCTAAAGAAGCTGGCCCCTTTGACTTGTTGACTTTTCTTAGAGGCTCTAGTAGCTTCCTTAGGAAGCTGCCTTGTACACCTCTGTCGTTTGGCAACTGATGTGGCTAGTAAATTGTCAGTATACCTGACTTCATAATGTTGTCCACATGGACTTCTTCCAGCTGGGCGTCGTCTTCACCAAAGTGGAAGGTCGTGCTAACCGTTGGACTCCTAGGCCCACATGGAAAATGATCATGATGAGACTACGTAATGCAATGCTGATGAGCGTGCGTGAATTATCCGTTTGTGACACTGACATGCTTCACACCTTTTAACGTGATGGATAACCAATAATACCTGGCATGCAAAATTCTTTTAGCCATTCTGTGAACACTGATGTGTCCTCCACATATACCCTTATGACACTAAGAATTTGTTGGATTTCTTCTCTATCGACGCACCTCATGAGCTCTTGGGTGAACCCACTTTTGTATAGGACCCCTCCTATGATGACAAACCAGGACGCTAGACTCTTAAGGGCTTTCTTGTCTATGGGACTTATGTTCTTAGGATACTCACCCTTCTCAAGAAAGTTCTTGATATCATAGTACCAAGATTCTCCTTCTTCGAAATCTGTCAAGTTGATCTATCCTATGGGATTCTATTCGGTTTCAAATGTGGGTTGACCAGGTTGGGATATTGGAGGCTAAACTAGCTAAATTATCGGCAAACTGATTATCTTCCCTACCTGAGCGAAAGAAGGTATACCTATCAAAATTTTTGGATAGACTAAGTGTCAGAGTGTTGTACGGGATTAACCTCTCTTGCTTGGTTTGTCACACCTTGTTAACTTGGTTGATGACCAATAGGAATCTCCTATGATATCTACCTCCTTAACTCTAAGTTTTATCAACACATGCATCCCTTGAACTAAAGCTTCATATTCCACCATGTTGTTGGTGAACGAAAATTATAACTTGAGGGAATATGGTATTTCAATTTTCTTGGGGGGAATAACACAAATCTGATACCTGCTCCTTGGGCATTTCTAGACCCATCAAAGAACAACTTTCAAGATTGTGATTTTTTTTCTAAAGAAAGGATATTTGCATCTAGAAAATTGTCAGACACCCTATCTTTTCCTCTAAAGGTAGGTCAGCTAAGTGGTCTGTTATTGCCTGCCCTTTTATGAATTTTTAAGATATGTGTCTTAAATCAAATTTTATCAAGAGGACTTGTCATTTAGCAATTTTCCACGTGAGCATTGGTTTATCAAATATATATCTAATCAGATAAAGTCTGAAAATTACCTTTATCTCACATGCTAGTATATAGTGTCAAAGTTTTTGAACTATCCAAACCAAAGCTAAGCATGTTTTCTCTAATCTGATATATCTCTTTTCATAGTCCAATAAAGTTTTACTCAGATAATAAATGACATATTCTATCTTTTCATCATCCTCATATTGGCCCAGCAAACATCCAAAAGCGGCTTCTCCTATGGAGAGATTTAATAGAGGTTTGCCTATGATGGGGGGTTTAAGGATAAGAAGGTTGAGAAGGTACTACTTCAGTCGGTCAAAGGACTCTTGACACTCTTGTTTCCAGTCAAACTCAACGTCTTTCTTAAGGAGTTTGTTGAAGGGTTCGCAATAGGTGGCTAAGTTTGATATGAACCTTCTAATGACTTAAACATTTCCTTGAAGACTCGTAAGTTGTATGAGGTTATATGAGGGAGGCATGTCAATGATGACTTTAACCTTTGATGGGTCGACTTTTATACCTCTCTTACTAACAATGAATCCTAAGAGTTTACCTGACTTGACTCCAAAGACACTCTTGGGGATTCATCCTACGTTTGTACTTTCAAAGACGCTAAAAAACCCTGGCTAATGACTCAAAATGACTTTTTCGGATTTTGGATTTCACCAAGATGTCATCAACGTATACCTCCAGGCAAATGACAATCATAGCCCTTTGGTATGTTGCCCAACATTTTTTAATCTAAAGGGCATGACAGAAAGTGCCCCAAGGAGTGGTGATTGCTATCTTGGGTTGATCTGTTGTGGCTAGTTTGATCTGGTAATATCCAGAATATTCATCCATAAAGGAGAACATTTCATAGCTTGTCGTGCTATCAACTATGAGGTCGATATTGGGCAATGGGAAGTCATCCTTGGGAGCGACTCGGTTTAGGTCTCTAAAATCTATACACACCTTAACATTTTCCTTAGCTTTCATGACAACAACTATGTTCATTAACCATTCTGAGTAGTCAATGGGTCGGATGAATCCTACCTTGAGCATATCCTTTGGGATTTGCTTGACTTGCAGCTCTACCCTCTGATCAATTTTTCTCAATTTTTGCTTGACGAGTTTCACATCATGATGTACAATGAGACGATGTTCTACTAGGTCAGAGTCTAACCCTGGCATGTTTTTAAAGGTTCAGGCGAACACATCAGTATGTTGCCTTAGGAATTGTATCATCTCATTCTTTTCTTATTCGATCAAATAGTTCCCTATTTTGATCATCTTGGGCTTCTTAGGAGTTCCTAGGTTTACCTCAAGGTTATCATTTCTGGCTAAGGGAGAAGGGTTATCCTGCCTTTCAAAGAGGGGTTTAAAATTGGGTAACTCAGTGATGTCCTCACCCTTATCCTCATAGTTGGATTCGTACTCTGATTTGTCCCCACATGAGTTTGATGAAAAGGCATCATTAGACGGGTTTGAGAAAACAAAAAATAAGAGGTTTGATGAAAGCTTCCTTGATCTTGTCATCAGGAATAGTATGTTCTGGAAATGAAGATGATAGCTGAGACCCAAGGGAAAAAACTTTTTTGAATTTTCTTGGATTTTTTCATTTTTTCAGGTTTTTTTGCAATATTTTGATTTTTTGGATTTTATTTTATTTTATTTTATTTTATTTTTGGGTTTTTTCATTTTTTGGAGTTTTTTAGTTTTTCAAAAGTTATTTACTTCACTCAAAGAGAGAGCTAATCATATATCATTTGTTGTAATGATTCTCCACAGAACTGAAAATAGTAGTTGCCCTCGTGAAATGTTCTTTCAAGGTCCAAGTGAGCTCTTTCTGGTCCTTGGTCCTTCTTTCCTCTGAGGTTCTTAAAGTCAAGCTTGTGAACCTTGGGTACTACTATGAAAGGCTCTTATATGCCTTGGTGATTCTTTCCCAGTCCCTTAAAAGGTTCATATCTCATTTACAGGGTCATTCTCCACCCATTAATGTATTTTGCCACCTGCTAGTATTGGGGGTGGTCTTTGAGATGAGAGTCATCTATCATTCCTCAGAGCCAGTAGACTTTAGACCTTTTAGAGAGATCTGTCACTATCACTTGGCTCAAGCTGGATGAGGGCACATTCACAATCGCATTGGAGGATGAGGTCTCTTATTCCTTCATCCAATCAGTCAGCATGTCAGTCTGCTTTTCTGATTTGGACAACATGAGTTGTACAGTCTTGATAGTCGGGTCATTCGCATACACCACCATAATTTGGTCTTGCCACGGTATCTTTACACTTGTAAAATGTGAAGGAGACAACTTTAAGGTCATGAATCCACAACTTTCCCAACAATAAGTTATATGAGGGTGGTACATCCATCACATACAAGAGTGTCATTTGGACAATGAGACCTATCATCATGTCCAGTATTATAGTCCCCATTGTAGTGGTGGCATTGCCATCATACCCGTTGATCTGGATTACATGTTTCTCAGTTCTGCTCTTGAAATATCCAGTCTTTTGGTCGTGATGGTTGGGCAAATATTCATTCCACCACCTCTGTCCACCAAATTGTTGGTAACTAATATCCCATTGATTGGGACAGTTATGTACAAGGCTTTTGTATGGGACGTCACAGGCTTAGGCAGATCATCCTCTGAGAAGGTGACTGGCATCTGGGTCATGACTTGAGAGATGGGGGCCACCAATCCTTCAGGCTAAGTAACACACTTGGTAACACACTTGGGGATTATAGGCAACTGAAGAGGATGGACATTGTATACAGAGACTTGAGGAGGAAGACTTAAGTATTTGTGGGTGGCCCTTGTTCGATAGCCTTTTCTGTGGGCTTGTTTTCCTTCAGTTCAAAGGCTTGGACCTCCTCTTCTACATTATGGTTAGGGAACGATTCTTGGAAAATGCACTGATCATTATTACATTGGTTTTGTGATTCTTCATCTATTAAGAGCTTGCCACTTTCATTATTACACAGTTCTTGGACGGATCTTTTCCTTTCATTTGCAATGGATCTGACACTTCAGGCAAATTTACTAGACCATCTTGCAGTAATATATCTAAAATCGATGATCGGGCTTGTTTGAACCTGGAAAACTTTTGGTCTCTGGTCCACTTTGGGTTTCCACCATATTCGTTTCCCTTAGGATTCTGCTTGTTGGGAGCATTCTTATGCATTGTGGCCCTGGATACCTTGCTTCTAGGGTGCCTGACCTGAGTCTTGAATAGCATTAACTTGGTCCTTTGACAAGTATGATTTCTTATAGATATTATCATCCTTGTTATGTTTCAGAAACCTGTCATATACTCTCATTTTTATGCCTACCATGAAGGCGGTGGCCTTCTTTTTGAGATCGACATATGTTTCTACCTAAGCCATGCTAATTAGGCTCCTCAAGGGCTGGGAGAAATTATCAATTATTATGATAAGTGCATGAGAATCCAAGATTGGTTTTTTCATTCTGTTCGCCATGGTCCGCTATCTATTGATAAACATATAGGCCCCCTCATCTTTCTTTTGTTTCAAGTCATATAACTGGCTGATAGTGGGAAGGGCCTCCAGATTGAATCTGAAATGATTCATAAAGAGGTTGATAATTTACTTAAATTTCCTGATACTTTGAAGGTTCAGGATAACAAACCATTCTAATGCCTCTCCCTCCAAAGTCTTAGGAAACCAATTGATTAGCCTTGTATCGTTATTTCAATATTTGGTTGCACTTCTCATAAATAAGGTCATTTGAGTTCTTGGATCTTCTTTTCCACTGAACTTTAAGAACTTAGGGGAGTATCGTCCTCATCATCATACCCTTCAGGCAGAAAATCTACTAGAGAGTATTCCCTCTGATCCGTATTCATATACCTCATCTTGGTATTGAGACTATAGACCATATCTTCTAAGGATTTTATTTTTTGGTTCGCTTTTGAAGACACTGTTTGTATCAGACGGGTTCCTTGCAACCTACGAATTCCTCTCTGTATCTGAAGCTCGTGATCCAACTCATTGACTGTACCCCAGCTCTTGGTCTTGTATGCCCTTTCTTTTCGTATCTGTTGCCTGAGCCTGCTTATACTCTACCCTTCTGCAACTCTCTCTCAAGGCCTGAGCTTGTTCATGTTCTTCTCTCTTATGTATTTTGGTCATTTTTGCTTTCATTGTATCCATGTATTGTCTCATTTGTGCCTAAAGATCTCTCCCTGTGGGTGGAGATCTGACAACGGGAACCCTCAATACTCTCCTCCTTGCGAACCCATATGAATTGAAGGTATCCGTCTCGTTATCCATGGGTAGATCTTTACGAGAAGGATGTGAATGCCTTCTAGAGCGAGATTTCATGATCTTGAGTCTCTTTTCTTTCTATAGATCTCACTCAGGCTCACCAGGTACATCCGACAAACTTTTTAAATTCTTCATTGAAGAGGGTATTTGGTATTATATGGGGTGGCATTCCGTTCGTAGGATTCCTCATAGATGACATCCCGTGAGTGAGATTTTTTAGGGATGGTTTCGTTGGAATGGATGGAGGTTGGTTCTTTTGGATCCTCAATCGGGTATTCATTATACCCCAAACAATGATTCACACAGGCCCAAACAAGTAACAAGAGTTTTTTTTTTTAAAAAAAGACTTGGTGGCCTACT
This sequence comes from Nuphar pumila, assembly GCF_984573655.1. Taxonomy (NCBI): domain Eukaryota; kingdom Viridiplantae; phylum Streptophyta; class Magnoliopsida; order Nymphaeales; family Nymphaeaceae; genus Nuphar; species Nuphar pumila. The sequence continues at coordinate 186,625 of NC_143261.1, forward strand.
TCTACTCGAAAGTTGTATTCACTGATCTGTAAGGTCTCTTCGGGTTCTAGGGTTCAAAACTCCCTTCTATGTCCACACCGATATACCCCAGCTAACAACTGAAAGGTACTAATGTGAAGAATCCGACTCTAATGGTACCACCACCAATATACCCTAACTAATAATTGAAAGGTAGTGGTAGGGGGATCTTAGGATCCAAATGATAGGACAAAAATTTTTGAAATTTCCCAATAAAAGAGGGTATCTATCCTAAGAGATAAAGGGATAAAAAAACAAAGAGCACATAATGAATTCAAGCAATGTCTCAAATAAAACCCTAGCTTGTTGGAAGTTATATTTTTCCTAATTTCTATGTGAGCATGTATTTCTCCGGCAAGTGTCTTTAATATGTGAGAAAAAACTAAGCCTATATTTATGCATTCAACTAATACAAAAAACCCTATACATAGGATAAATGATTGAAAAAATACTAAATAAAAAATCTGCCAAACTAAACAAACTGCAGGCAGAGTAGGCAAAGTGGACGACACTGATTCTAAACGTTGTTGTCCGCGGACCACACATTTTGCAAACATAAAAGTAGCTTCCGCCAAAGCTGAGGACTGAGCAAAAGGCATTGCCTACGAACGACATTGTCTGGACGACACTGTCTACGAATGTTGCAGACAGAAAGAGGAACCTTGTAGACGATGCTGTCTACAGACGACGCTTTCTGCAGATGAAAAATCTGACTAAGATTACTATAGACGAGAAGAAAACCTAGGTAAATGGTGCTATCTGCGAACGATACTGTTTGCAAATGATGAATTTGACAGAGAAAACCCTGCAAATGATAAAAGCGAGCTGCAGACAAAGTGGATGACACTGTCTGCAGACGATGATGAACCTACCGAATGGCACAATACCGAACAACAAAAACAACAGATGGCAAAAGAGATTTCAGCGTTCGATGAAAATAAAATGAGGACAAAGATTTTTTAGTTTGTTGCAACTCAAAACTCTTTCGATGATGCAAGTCTAACTATGAGAAATCAGAAAAAAATGGCATCCCATCGTGATCACCAAAAACTGTTTATAAATATTTTTTTGAATGGGGAAGAATAGAACTTACCTGGATTATGCAAAATCCTTTTGAAATTATAGGGCCACTGCATACGAGTCTAGATTGTCCTTTGCTCAAAGAAAAGGTAAAGCCGAGACAAGTTTTTCTGATCTTTGTAGCCCGATTTGCACCGTCGAGATGCTCAAATATGCAAAACAGATCAAAGTGTATTAATATTCATTCTTTAAAACAATAAAAATTGAAATAAAAGAACGAATGATCCAAAAATCACCTTTTTCGAGATCGAAACTTGTTAAGCTTTTAGGTTCTCCTTTGGTCCTTGCGACGCTCTTGCATTAAGATGGATAAGGTTGCAACTTTGGCAGTAATTCGACGCAAATAGGTTGAGTAATAAAAGGATGGTATGAATTAGGGTTCATTCTCTCCAGGATTATAACTCAGACAGGGAAATTCTAGTTGTCTGGGTTCTAGGGGTCCAAGACAGTACAAAAACTTGTCCAAGAAGAGTCCTCGTGCCCTAAAAGGCATGTAGGGTGATTGAAAGGAGATAAGAATAAGCCATTACACTTATCCACACGTGTTAGATACAACGAACGACGAAACGAGTGTGCCATCCCTTCAGCGGACGACACTATGTGTTCTACCATCCAACAATGGACGACGTTACCTTTTGGTCGTCCTGTAATGGATGGTGGTCCATTCTGCCGTCACGTGTGAGAGTTTCCAATTCTTGTACCTACAAATACTTATCTTGAAAAGTATCAGCGTTTGAGCATCATAAATTTTTTTGTCTACAAGAACACATTTGTAAGGTTAGAATTTCAAAAAAATATCATTTTTTTTAAACCCTTATTTTCCTATATATATATATATATATATATGTATATATATATATAGAGAGAGAGAAGCTGCCTACAACAACCTACCACAAGCGAAGAGGGTTTTCGAGTTGTTTTTTCCAAATTTGACCATGAAGGTGTGTTCAACATGATCACTTTACTAGGAAACGACACTTGGATCATGTTTTTTCGATAAAAGTGATTTTTTAAGCCTTGAATATTTATGATATTTATAAAATTTATGTACCATTGATTTTAAAAACCTACCTGCACGTCAGATTTGAATGATGCAAGAGTTCATTCCTATAAAATCAAACATGTGGAAAAAATCTCAATGGCCAAATTTGAGAAAAACATGAAAAAGAACCCTTAAAAACCCCGTAGGCAGCAGTAGTCACAAGTCTGTGTTGGCAGCTACTCTCTCTCTCTCTCTCTCTCTCTCTCTCTCTATATATATATATATATGAGTCACTAGAATATGAGAACTTAATAAAATGAATAGTTAAATTCTTACTTGCACTGGACATCTATAATATTATCATAATGCTCTTTTTTGACGAAGATGTTGTTTCAATCAAGCAATCACCACCCCCACAATGACAAGGAATCTTTAGATATTTATTTTTGTAATCCATGAATCTACATATGGACAATACATTAATATGCACAAGCAACAAAACACAAATAAAAAAGGGAAAAAAGCTTCCAAACCACAGAACCTCTGTTAGGATTCAACATAATACAATAAAGATAAGTCCTACATGTTCTATGGACGGATGGATTTAATGGATAACCATAGAACCACAAAACCCCTGGTACTATATGATAACAGGACCTGGGAACCAATTATAAGATCCAAATCAGGTTCACATCCATAACCAAGCTCACTCTACGAGAATTTGATCCAATATTGAGTGTTTAATCATTGGAGAACCATGCCCTTTTACAATCAATCTTCCATTGGCAGAGCCTATAAAAATGGAGTCTCCATGAGCAAAAATTGACTGCCCATTTGTCCCAGGTTTAGGTATCTTAAGGCCTATGCCAGATGGAACACAAAAATAAAAAACATTGACATTTTCAGAGGTGCAAAAGACACAATCGTTTCCCTCTGCTTCTGAAGAGCTTACCCTGGTAATAAAATAGTTTAGATATTTTCAACAAAACTACTATGTCTGCTGAGTAACTGGTTTAAGCACAATATAATGGAGTAACATTTGCGGTTTAGGCATGTGTATGTACATGAAAGTGTGCATGTGTAGTGTGTGTGAGACAGAGAGAGGGAGAGAGCGCTTTGCCTAGTTCTTCGTATAAAAAGAGAAGCAATCCCTAAGAGAAGTCATGCATCCAATAGCAGTAGTTAACATTTAAGGATTTAGATCAAAACCACAAATCACCTGAACTCCATTGAGGTCCTCAAATTCCAACCATGTAAAACCAAAGAATGGTAGCTTTTTCTTTCAAGCCCAAGAAATGCAGCAAAGAAAGATGGCCATAACAATACAACCATGGATATTAACCACAAAATTGTGAATGGCCTTCTATGTATTATCATCATACAACAAGTTGTTTATATTCCCTTTCTCGAGTGTTGGGTGTTGTAAACACCCCAAATTTTCTTTATCCATTATCAGACACCCCCCTCTTAGATGTCAACCTTCGTAGGTCAGTATAGGAGTCCAACCCCAAGTTTGTCTTAGTTTAGATGTCATTTTACCCCTTTCACCAAGAAAATTACCATTTTACCCCTAGGTTATCCCAGACCTCTGTCAGTCAAAGTCGACCAAACTCATTCTTAAGCTCAGAACAGTTAGAGTGTCAGTCATCTCTAGCTCACCTGAGCTCACAATGAGCAGATCATGTTCATTTCTGATCATTCCTGCCAAAATGGGTTCATTTCCTCAGAAACGAGCTCATTTCTAACTTGAATCCAAACCAATTGTCTCTGAGTCAGTCATTGCTAGTCAATTTTATTCCTTTGAGTCTAGCTTGAGCTCACCAGGAGTTTAAGTGCTCCAGTTTTTGTTCAAATTCATTTCTCATTGTCTAGGAATTCATTTTAGCTGAAATTGAGCCAAGTCTAGTCAATTGAGCTAGTGTGTGAGCTTCAGTGTTACTTCATCTCAGTATTACTGATCTTTATTCCAGCTCAAACACAGTTCTTGTTCGTAACTCACTTCACTCCAGTAATCATTTCTCACCATTTCTCTGAAAATGGCACCATTCTTTAAGAAATGATATCATTTCTTGATCATTTAGTCTAGAAGTTTAGTTGAGTCAGTGTCTTGACAGTTCATTTGACTCCTGAAACCCTAGAACTCAGTTCATTACAGTTCAAACCAGTTAAAACCCCATTTTTTCAGTGTCATTCTTGGCCTTGTAGGTACAAAAACCATTTATTGAATCATTTTGTTCATTTTTATCAAATTTATCACTTTTTAAACTGGTATAACTGTCAATCGAGGTCCGATACCTAAAATCCTTCATCCAGAGTTTACATTTCACATGAAATTTCATATCATTTCTCATCATTTCATATCATTTCATTACATTTTATCTCATTTTCGAGATTCAGAACTCCAATTTTAAAAATTTCAATCCATATTCGAATTTTAAAGCTTTGCAAAATCAATTTCAAACTTTGGGTTTTTAAAATGGACATTTTTACCCCCGAAACTCCAAATTTTCAAATATTTTCCTGAGAAAACAATCTAGATTCTTTTCAAATTTGATTTTCAAACTTTTAAACTGGATCTGCTCTGCAAAGGGGATGAAACTTCAAATCTTGAATTTCAATTCAAAAATACAAAAATCTTTCATTCAATCCAAAATTATTTTAAAATTTTTTATAAAATCATTCTACCCCTTTGGTTTTCAAAATGAATTTCGAAAATTATGTGTGAACCCACTTCCAAGGTAGCGCCACATTTTGAGTTTTCAAAACAAAAAAAGTCTTTTCTTTTTCTTTGTTTATTTACTTTTCTTTTTATTTTTTTATTTCTTATTTTCACCAAGAGAAGGGAGTGGACCCCATATAGGGGTCGACCCCCTCTCTCTCTCCTTCCTTTCCTTTCTTCTCCCTCTCTTCTTTCTTTCCTTTCTTCTTCTTTTCCCTCCCTTTTTCCTTTCCTTCTTCTCTTTCTTCTTTCCTTCCCTTTCTTCCTTCTCTCTTTCTTTCTTCCTCCTTCCTCTTCTTTTCTTCCTTTTCTTCTTTCCCTTTTTCTTCCTCTCTTCTTTCCTTTTTTTCTTTCCCTTCTTTCCTTCTCCCTTCTTTCCTTTTCCTTCCTTTCCTCCTCTTTCTAATTTTCCAAGGCACCATACAGTTGGGCACTTGGTCTCTCTCATTTATCCCCTCTCAAAACCCTAGCAACATCTCCTCTCTTTCTATTTCCCTAAGGAACACTCATTCACGCCTAAGGCTCCCTTACGTATCTCTCTCCCACTCTCATTCATGCCTAAGGCTCTCTCTTTTCTAATCTTCGCGCTCTCTCTCTTTGTTGCCTTTTCACTGCAGCTACTCACCTCCTCACTGGTGTCGTCACCTCCAAGGCAACCTCCTTCAGCTACCACAGCCACCTTCTTCAGCCGGCATCCACTTCCTCCCTTGGTGACAGCCACCCCAACAGCCAACCGACTCTCCTCCTTCAGCCGAGCCATCTCTAGCCTGGTTTCACCATTTTTCCCTCTTCAACCCACGGCTTCAGCCTCCTCTTTGGTAGTAGCCCTCTTCAAGCAACACCTTCCTCCTCTAAGGTAAAACTCCTTTGTCACATGGAGTAAATGAGGATTTTTGTGTATTGTTCACATGGATCTAAAGTGAATCCAGTTCAAAACTGGATTCATGATTTTCAAATTTTGATTTTGAATGATATGAAATCATGTTCATTCGTGTCAGCACTGCGAAAGTGAGGTGATCCATCTGATAGATGGATCGGATCCCTCCTTTCAATAGAAAGTATTAATGAAATGCCATATCTCCCCTTTTGGTTTCTGATTTATCATCATATTTCATGTAGTTTGCATGTTTAAATATTGCATTTAGGTTAGTTTCATCATTTCATAATTGTTTTATTCATATAATCTAGTCTTTATTAGCATTTTATTAAGGATTTATAGTTTTTGTTTCAAGCGTGTAGTCCAGTCGTCATTTTATGTAAAAAAAAGTTGCCAATAAATCTTAAAAAATTTATGTTGAATAGGTTTACTTGTCTTTGATTTCCCATAAAAAACCCAAGTTGATTTGAGTTCTGTAGCCCCATTTTAAAAATCAAATATTGGACTAGGTTTTCAACCCCATGAAAACACTAGATACACCAGAGACAAAGATCTCCCTCCTGGGAGATCCGAATCACAATCTGTAAAATACAGTGGTTTCACAAAGAAATCTAGTATTTTACTGTATTTTACCAGATTTTTCTGATAAAGGTTGCTATCTTTCAAAAATCAGGTTTTACAGACCACTGTATCAAGTTGATTTACAGGTCGTCAGAGTCCTAGATCGACTTAAATCGATCGTGGCTCTCTGACCTGTAAGTCGGATGCTCTGTCTGTCAAAAAAGGAACTGATCCTCATGATATCCTCTATCATTTCTCAGAATTTCAGGATTTTAGGATTCATAATTTTATTTTGTTTAGATTTTTAAAGTAGATTGGCTAATTTTCAGTTATTATAATTTCATTAGATTTAGGTGTTTGATAATCTAGTGTGTCCTCTGCAACCGTAGATCAAATGCTAAAACTGTAAAAAAAAGAGATGTTCCTCTGTTTGTTTGCAAATCTCCTTTAAAATTTTAGGATTTTTTGTTACGGTTTACTATTTTTCCCCTAATTTTTATAAAAGCCTGTCAGTTTACCATCAATTTTAAATTCACCAGATTCCGATAGATATTGTCGGAGTTGTAACTCTCCGACCATAGGTCAAATCCTAAATCTATAAAAACAAAAATCATCATCTAAGTGTCTACTATCACCCTGTAAAATTTGATGAATTTCTATGGTAAGTTAGTACCCAAAATCAGGTCATCATTAGGGTAGGTATAAGTTTATAGGCAAAACCATGCATTTTTAGGATTTTTTTATTAATTTCCATATTGAAATAATCCAAAAAAAAATGATTTTAGTATTTTATTACATTTTTAGGATCAATGTAGTTGTTCATGCCAAATTTGGTGTAAATTTGAGTTTAATTGCCATGTGTGTTAGCCAAACATTTCAAAAGAAATGTTTAATTTGCGCGAAATTCAGGAAAAAATCAATGTCTTTGTGATATTTTTTGCATTTTTAGGGTTTTAGCATGCATATAATCATATCATATCATCTTATATTTAATTTTAATCTCATTTGCATTCATTTGAATTTCAAAATTTTTATTTTTACAAAATTTCTTTCTGAAAACCCTGATTTCAAGGTCATAGTCTTGTTATCAGGAGCATTTTTTATCATTTCCACCCCAATTTTGAATTTTCAAACTTTATTGTTGTATTTTCATGCATTGGCATCATTTATTTCTCATGTTTATATCAGGGAGGTATGAATTAGGTTTATATATGAATAAAATCCGATAATTTCCCAATATTATCGGATAAATCCTGAAAAACCTACATATTTGTGCTAACTCATTTTCTAATTTTGCAGGGATATCCAAGTTGAAGATCTTATTTATTTATTTATTTCAATGATGTAATATCAAATGTAATATTAGAATAAGAGTTACATTTCTGCGTAGAATAGGGTGCATTGCATATAGTTTGCTTTCATAATTTTCAATATATGACTGAATGATGATTCATGCATTTTTTAGAAATCCACTATGGTTGACACGAATGGCACATGCACAAGCTTTTAGGGAGTTGACAAACTCGATGGAATTCGTATTTATGGTCATAGTCAGAATACAAACGAGACTCAGATCTATCATCTTCGTATAAACCACATTCAGCCTACACTCTTAGGCTATCTTCGAAAACCATTGCATATTTCAATTTTTCATAAATATTTTCTCAAAGTAGCATTCATTCATTTAAGTTAGAGTGCATCATGAAAGCATTTCACAGGGCCACACGCCCCTTTTTCTGACTTACTTTCCAATTCCATTTCAGAGAAATTGATTTTCTCAAAAAAAATTAAGTCTTTCTCAGAAATTGATTTTCTCAAAACTCTGAGTTTTCAATGATGTTTCAAATATTTCTCCAGTTCAAATCATGATTTTCCAATGTTCTAACATCCTCAATTTCAAGGTTCAAAGCTCCAAGAAATCAATTTTCCCAAAGTCATTGGGATTTTATCAGAAATCAATCTTTCAAAATCTCATAATTTCTTCCGAAATTGACCTTTCTTTTCTTCAGAAATGCTTTCTCAATGTAATTCACGATTTTCCCAAAATCATCATTCTTCAAAGTATTTTTCAAGCAATAGAAACAAACATCATCTTTTCAAAATGTGCATTTTTCAAAAACTTCATAGCACATACCTGATTCTCTGTGCATTTGAAAAATAGAGCATGATTTAGATATTTGAATCTATCTAAATACATGTTGATCCTTGGTTCAATTACCCCTGATAAAGGCGCCAAGAACGGTTGAACCTCGTACCGTCAGGCGAGTCTCATTCTACGGAATTTTCTTACAAATTTCAAAAACTGAGGCGAGTAATTTTCAAAAACAATTTTCAAAACTTTGGTCGAGTTTGACTCGCAGAATCGTTTTATCTCTCTCGTAGAGTGAGGAAAAAATTTTGCGATGATAACATGTGTGCCCAAGTGCATACCAAAACTCAACCCTAATCCAAACTCAAAATTCTTACAGGGAGTATTACTAATCCCCATATTAATCCCCATACCAAAACTCAACCCTAATCCAAACTCAAAAACCCTACACTAAACAACTTCAACTACCAACATGGTGTAAAACTACCAAAATTCAACCCTAATCCTAACTAAGAAACCCTAATCAAAACCATGAGAATCAAGCATCCAAAGCTAGAAAAAATGAAGGCAAATACAAAAAAAATTTATTGGAACAACTAAAAAAAGGGAAAACACGCCAAGAATCAAATCTATCTCTTTTCATGCTTGCTGCACACATTTATGAAAATGGAAAAAGGAAAAAGAAAAATTAACACATGCATGTGGGATCTTAAGAGAATTGAAAAAATAAATGGGTTTTTGATGATTCTATCTCACCGAGCAAAACAACGCCAATTTGGAGGTTGGAGGAAGACGATGAGGGACTAGCATGAGGGCGTTAGGAGGATTATGAGGCGTGAAAACAGGTAGTGCCAATAGGGGGTAGGGAAAAAACGGTGTGGCGAAGAAGGTTTATGAAAATCATGAAGACGATGATGGAGGTGTCTGGCGGCGATGGCGAACGGAGAGAGGACCAGTCCCGATTGACTGACAGAGAAACTGTGATAGAGGACCATCATCACCGATGGCGGGTCTTGCTTTGGTTGATGGTCACCGATGGTGTACGGAGAGATTGTGATGGAGGACCATTATCGTCGATTGTGAACAGAGGGGGTCAGCGAATGTGGTGGAGGGAGATAGGAGGGTTTGGGAGCGTGAGAGGGAGAGAGAGACAGAAAGGCAAAGTCGGATTGCGTGAAAGGGGCATACCCCTGCGGTAACCCTAATTAAATTAGAGTCGTCTGATCTGAGTTGATAGGACGACCTAGTCCAAACAGTTTACATGGTTCTTGGTTTACGTATTATATATATATATATATATATATATATATATATATAAATACCCCCAAACATTGTGGCCTAATTCATTCTCACACCAAACGTTTCTATAATACGATAATTTTTATGTTTTGTTTAATGATTTTTTATTATGCATTGAAATTATAATTAATTTAGTCTCACTTGAATCTGAATTTTAACTAGAGTTACATTGAGAATCAAATTTAACTCAGGGTTAAATTAATGCAAAAATTAGAATTAGAATTTAAATTCTAATTTGGATTTAGTTACAAATGAATTTGGATTTAATATGTGGAATGAGATCTAAAATAGGTTTGAAAACCATTTGGATTTTGATTAGGTATGAAATTCAATATTTAAAATAAATCTAAAATCCAAATTAGAAATTAAAAAATTCAATAAATTCACTAAAACCTAATTACTTAATTAATTAAGTAAGCTAATTCAAGAGGGTGGGATGCCTCCTAAGTGGGCCCACACCCCCGTGGCTGGATATTTATTCTAAAACTTTAAATTCTTTTGAAATCTTATAAGGAAAAACATAAAGAAAATAATTTTCAAAACTTTAAAAAAAAAGAGTAGAAAGTAGAAAAGCAAGAAAGTTATAGAAGCAATTTTTTAAAAAAGAAAACAAGGGGATTTGGAAGGGGGTTTTGGAAACTCGATAAAGAGGAAACAAGAGGGGACATCCCACTCTCTTGCCCTCTCTCTTTATTTCCAAAACTGATCCCTCTCTCTTTCATATGCTCCCAACTTCTCTCTCTTCTCAAATTTTTTTCTTATTCTTTTCTTTTTTTCTTGTTTTTCTTGTCTCCTTCCTTCTCCAATAAAGGGTTGGTTCAACAATCATTGAGGTTGCACCTTGGATGGAAACACTTGAAGCTTGGAGGTGTTCTTTCAAGTCCAAGACAGGAGATGAAGGGTTTCACTAATTCATAAATACGCACGAGGTAGGTGCCTCAAACGCATAGGCATGGGTCGATCTAAACACATGGGATATGTGTAGGAGTTATTCCAATATCTGAACCAAGAGGAAACTAGACCTTTAAACAACCAAAATAGATTTGGTTTGGGTTTTAAAATTAATTTCGGTGAAACCATGTCACCATATTCGATTTTTGAAAACCAGTTTGACGAAAAAAAAAAGTTTTGAAGCCTTTAAGCAAAAATCGATTTTAGATAGGATTAAATATATGATTGAGTGTTGGATCTCAAGTATTTTTAGCACATTTAATGTGCAAATGAGGGGTTTATATGATGCAAACATGATTTACAAGTTCTAAAATTTACTTGGGCTTGAATCTTGGTTTAAATCAAGTAAAATTATTATAAAGGGATTTAGGCAAAATCAATATGAGGTTTTATGTCTTATGGTTAGATTAGATTTAAATTAACATGTTATTGAGTTATATTTATATTAGTAATATAATTCAACATGTTAATACCTCTGTAAAATAATGATGATCATGCTTTAATTGATTTCTAAATTGTTTGTTGGTTAACTTTATACTTTCAGAATAAATACATGAAAGAACTATGACTTCATAATGATGCATGTGGTTATTTTGATTTTTGTTTACCTTAAAAGGCTTTAATAATTATTGTGATGCATTATCGATGTGATTAAACATCTAAATTTATGATTAATCATGTATTTATGGTTTCTTAAACTTAGTTATTGATTAGATCATGAATATTGCAAATCACTATTATGTTGTTTTCGTTTTTAATCTAACTAATTTTAAAAAAAAATCTGTTTCTCACAAATTATGAATCCCAAAAATAAAAATAAAAATACTAATATGATTTACATATCTAAGGCTTGATTTTAGAATCTCATTTGGTCCCATTTGAGTCAGTATTGAGGGCAAAATGACTATTGCAACAAAATAAAGGTTTTCTATCCTAGTTGCAACACTGTTTCAACCTATCGTTTTGAAAATCATAGAAACCTATTCAAAATGACTTACAACGAAATGTAAAAAATTTGACTTGAAATCAATACATAGATGAAGATTTTGTCAAAAGAGTTCACACTAAATCCTAGGAAATTCTCCAAGTTGATTTTTTTTTTGCAATCTATAGAATCTATCCTATAATTTTTCAGAACAAGGTTCAGTTACAGTTTTTTTATAATTTTGTTATAAATGATTTTGAAATTTTGTTTCTTGGGTTGTGTTCCTGGCATGTTAGGCAACACCATTTAAATTTTAGAGGTCAAAATTGCTCTATGTGATTTTTTGTGATTTTTCCAAAATCAGATAAACATGGATACAAATTTTTTGAATTGCGTGTGTTAATGCCTAGTTTCTTACATTACTAAACATGATGAGTGATACTTAAAACCTAGTTTGTGATTTGATATGCATGTTAACTAAATGTTCTTCATGTTGAGTTACAAATATTAATAATTCATATGTCATATATGATAATGTGCATTATGCATTATGAGGCATGATCATTGAGAAATAAATGAATTCATGTGTGATTTTGTTGAATGAGCTTAGTCATAAATGAATTGTGTATGCATAATTTATGTAAGCATATGAGCATGCAATATGGTGTAGGTAATATGATAATGATTATGTGGTATGAGCATGAACATGGTTCATGAGTGAGTCTGGGTTCAGTGGGACCCACGAGTGCATATGGAGCACCAAAGAATGAAAAGACTAAACAGATATGCACATAATCAAATAATTGTTTCAGGGAGGTCGTAATCAAAATTACTCAGATATTGGATTTGAACTGTGAGTAGTTTAAATGAGTTAAAAACAACCTTGTGTTATGTAGTCTCTCCAGAGTGGAGCTTGGGTTAATGAAACCGTGTGCTAAGAGCACTTCAAATTAATATATGAGCCTAAACTTAAATACCACATAGTAACCAATTCAAACCTAGGATCACCTTGGAGAGGGAGATGGTAAATTCGATTGGTCAATCATTGATTCTTTTTTTAGAGCTAGGCATCTCCGTTGGTCCTCAGTCGCCGATTGTAGGAGGCCAGACTACCATGTAACCTAGGTGATATGTCCAGAATCTATGCAGAATAGAAATCGATTCCATATGAACTACTGAGAGTGTATCTCGATCATGTAACACTCTAGTAAAAACTTAAAAGGGAGTTGTCTGATTCTTCTAATCAATGGGGCAAATACTTTACATGGCATAATAAACACCATATTAGATTGGTTGAATCGGATTTAGGAACCCTACATGTGTACCCTTTAGGGTGAGAAAAGAGAAACACAACATTAAATATTGAATCATTAACGTTACTACAATTTGTGCATGGTTGTAGAGTTTAAGATGAATTGTTTTTTTACTTTTAAATTTATGCATTGTAGGATAATTTTCCTAAAATTTGATTGCAAGCAAGATTGATTGTGAATGTGTAAATTATGCTTAACTTGAACTAGTTTTCAAATATACTAGTCCACTATGTTTGCATTTAATAAAAAGATCTTCAAAATTTCTGATAAAAATTTGGAGAGTTACAATTTCAAACTTTGCAAATGCCCACAAAAGTTTTTACTTGGGTCAATCAAATGACGCCAATCATAAACTAATGTTAGGTTGTTCTTGGGTTAACCTAACTCATGCTATGATGTTACCATTTACCCCTGTAAATAGAAAAACAAAACGTAGGATTGTCAACTAAATGTATTTGGTAAAAAATTATTGCCTCCAACAATACTTAAACCAATGACCTCTATAACATAAACCGCAACTCCAACCACTACACCATGAAACTTATTGTTGATAATTTTCGTAAAAAAATTATATATTTAGATTGTGATAAGCCAATCAACCCAACAATTACTTGACCCATTAAAATCTGATTATATGTGATCTACATGCTTAATTTTAGAGGAATAGACTCTTGAATCTTTCAATTATGATAAGTAATTAGTGATCATGCATACATTTTAGGGTTTAATTAAAATTAAACTATGCATGATTTCATAAGAAAACGTTTTAAAAACCCAAATTTATGCTAGTTTCCAGAAAATGTGCAAAAAAGATTAAAAAATGAAAAATGCTTGGAAAACAAATTTATTTTGCAATTTATTTCAAAGTTTATCATTTGTAATTAATTTAGAAGGATGGGATAGAAAAATAAAGTGGAAAAACTTTTTTAGAAAATATATATAGCTTAGTTTGATAAAATAATGTAAGAATTAGTGCTTTAGGAAATAATATTTTTTAGAGGCTCTTCTGAGAATTTCCAAAAATTAAGGGGCTTATGAAAAAATTGTAAAACAAACTCCAAACCTCTTTTTAAACTTCACAAAAGGGAAGAGAGGGGTGTCTTCCCCCTTTGCCTAAGCCCTCTCTTCTTCCCCTTCTCTCCCATTCAGAGTCCCCTTTCTTCCTCTTCCCTCCTTATCATTTTCTCCTCCTTTCTTCTTCTTTTCCTCTTCTTCTTCATCTCCGGTGGAGCACACGATCCGAAAATTGCGCAAGGGCGGGAGATTGTCTTCTTCTTCTCAACTCCTCTCTACGGTAAGTGAATTCATCCCTTTCTTCCTCTTCTTCTTCTTCTTCTCTTCTTCTCTTCTTTCTTTATTCTTCTCTACCTCTTCTCCTTTCTGTGTGCACTTTAGATTAGTTTATTTTGTTTTCAAAAAAATGGAAAAAATATAAATCGAATTTTGTTTTCTGCCGTTGTTTTTAGATTTTTGTAGTTCAGTGTTTTAGTGAAATTGTGTAGTTGATTGATTTAGATTTTTGTGTATTTTTTTTGTTTATTTTGTTTCAACATTTGTTTACTTTGTTTCAACATTTGTTATCTGTTGTTCATTCTCGTCCTGCTGCTTTTCACGTATTGCATCGGTTGTGAATTTTTCCTTTGTTTATGATTATCAACATCATTGATTCATTGCTTCATCAGTTTCATTGTTTTCATTGCATATTGCATATGATCATCAGCTTCATTGCATTCATCATGAAATCCATAAGCTATAGAAATTATTAGCATCTGCTCTGGATTTACTGGAGTCAGATCTGATCGGCCAGAGGCTTCACCGTGAATTTCTCTTATTCACGGTGAGATGTTTTGAAATTTATCGGTTGATCTCCAAGGAATGCAGCAGATGCCAAGGTTCATTCCAGCAATTGTCGAATTTGTTTTGTAATCGATTATAAAAGAGGAATTCTGACTGTTGTGAATTGAAATTCATTGAACAGGCAAAGCACAAAGTGCTTTGCCGTGAAGTACATTCCACGACATTCACTGTTTATCTCACAACATTTACATGTTGATGCTCACGGATACAATTTCACAGTTTTCTTTGTAGTGCATTTCACATTTTAAAGCATTTTCTCAGTATATGCATTTATCCATGTCATTAGTATGTTCATTTCATTACTTTCATCAACATTTGCCTTCATTAGTTTCATTAGTATTTGCTTTCTTGTGTGTCATCTTCTCCATCTGCATTCTCCTTTCTCTTACCTTCTGCATCCCATCATCTATGTTTTGTTTGATCTGCTGCATTTCCCTTACAGTTACATATGAGTGTTATGTAAGAGTGTAGTGAATGCAGTTGTGAGTGATAGTGTAGAGTGTAAGAGTGTGAGTGTAGTGAATGCAGTGAAGAGTGTAAATGTTATAGTGTGTAAGTAGCGTGAATAGTGTTATTTGCAGTAAGAGATAGTGAAAGTGTAATGTAAGTGAGTTAAGTGTGAGTGCTATTGTGAGCAAGTGAGAGTGTGTGCTGTGAATGAGTGTTGAGTGAACAACAATAGCGTTGTTTACAATGTTGTGAGTGCGTGTTAGCTTAGTGTGGTGAGTGAGTGAGAGTGGGTTGTGATATAATGTGAGTTGTGTTGTGAACAAGAACTGCGAATGATATAAATGCTGTGAGAATAGTTCATCTGTGAATGTATTGAGAATTGCCACATTGAATGTTGCTGCGAGTGTAAGTGAAGAGTGTAAGTGTTGTAAGTGAGTTAAGAGTGAATGTTGTGACTGTAAGTGTATTATGAGAGTGACTGCTATAAGTGAATGTGAGTGAACTGTAATAGCTGTGTGCTATGTGAGTGTTATGTACTGTGAGAGTGTGTTGTGGGTTGTGTGTGTGTTTTAAATTGTTTAGCATTCAAATCATTTGCTATAATTAGCATTAACATAGTATATTTTGCAATTGCATTGGTTGTTCTTCATATGGCATTAGCTGGACTTAGTTGATTACATATAGTATAGTTGCTTTACATAGTTTCATCATATTTTAGATCTTAAGTCATTTCCAAATTTACATTGCTCTTAGCATACTTGTTAGTTTTTCCTTTGTACTGCTTGTGCTTTTGAATTGTGCAGAAAAGCCGAAGTAGAGCGAAAGCAAGCAAGCAAATGGTACTTGTTGCACACACATGACATGGAGGCACAAACATAGAAATTTTTTGTTTTTTTTAGATTAGAAGTTTAATTTCCAATTAATTCTTGGGTTGTAATAAAACCATTTTAAACCCTCTGCGTAGGGTATTCAATTGTTGTAATAAGTAGTTCATTTTTCGTACTTTTTCCATTTTGGCAATAAAGAATAGTTAATTGTGTGTTCGAATACGAATTCTTACTCGTTCCCTAAGTTCGACCCGGTCTCTACAACTAGTGAGAACCGGTTTTATTATTTGGTGTCTGGTTTTCACATTGCTTTTCAATTAAAAATCATTTAAAAAATTATTTCATAAATAAGAAAAACATCAATTAGGTTTTCATTTTTTATTAAAAAACATGATCCAAGTGTTATTTCTTTGCAAATCAATCATGCCGAACACATTTACAAGGTCAGATTTACAAAAAACAACCTAAAACCCTTATTTACTCTTGATAGGCTCGCGATATGATAAAAAAGTATTTGGCAGCTACCACTTTTTCCAAATCTATGTTGTCAGATGTAAATAAAAACCTTAAAGCTCACATAGTTACTATCATAGCAATAGCTAGTTGATCTTGATTCTTGAATTAGTAAAGATTTTGTCAATTATATATAACCACATATTTTTTTGGGTCAAATGAAAAATGTATTTAGTTTGTGTTCATATATTTATCGGATCAACTATTGAGGAACCAAAAAGAATGGCTAGCTTTTGGGATAGTTTGGAGTTTGGTTCGGATTCAGAAATCGGGGCAAAAGATAACCAAACTCGGTATCTTTAAAAAATTAAAAAGGAGAACGCCGCATCCGAAGCTGCGGTGAAGGCTTTATTTTCCGATAGGACCAATCGAGATCTCCTTTCTCCCGCGTCCACACGGCTTTGCCGGCGATCGTTGGTGGTGCCCGTGCCGCATGGAATTGGGGGTGCGGGAGCGCAAGCACTCACACCCCCGCTCTACTTTTTATGCATCGATTCTGCCCTTGCCCTTGATTCCGTGCCTCGCCATCGATGGATCGATCGCGTGGTGAGCTGCCTATAATCAAGCAATCAATTGATTAATGGGATCCATCTCCTCCCCTTTTGCATGAGCAAAAGAGTTGCGGATCTGTCGAAGCTGGAGCCTCTCCAAGATTGCGAGTTACTCAAGGCGCCCGGCAACGGACGGATCCGGTACCGATCCCCTTCCTCTGTGGAACTCGAAGGCCAGACTCAGGCGATCTTCAGCTGCAGCAACAATAACAACGGCGAGGAGGAGAAGATGAAGAGGATGAAGCAGGAGTCTCTGACGGAGAAGATGTACAGATTCAGAGGCGTTATTATTATCGTCTCTGTTCCGCTCCTCCTCATCTCCTTCGTGCTTCTCTTCATGCCTCGCGCCCCCAATGCGATAGATTTGGTTGACGTTGAAGCTGATATCCCTTCAAGGATCACGGGCACCAGAAAAGTGCAACCATCGCCAAGGAGGGGAGAGAGAGGAGGATCTAAGAGCTACGCTGTCATCTTCGATGCCGGAAGTTCTGGCAGCAGGGTGCATGTCTATTGCTTCGACGAAAGCCTACAACTCATCCCCATTGGCAAAGATCTCGAACTCTTTGTTCAGGTATGCGGCCTCCTTCTTCTCAGCCCCACCTTTTCCTCCTCGTTCAATCCCTGCTTCGTCTCCGAAACTGCTGATTTTGTTACCTATTTTCTATCTCTCTATTGGATTGAAAATGGTCGTGAATAGGGGCGTCGGCAATCACAACCTCTTTGGAGGTACAACAGCTCCCGTCCATGTTCACGTAAAATTGTCATAGGCACCTGGAAACATCATGGGAATATCGGGTGCTGGAGGTTGGCCGACCAACCATGCGTCTACGAGAGGGGCCAATCGCCTTGTTAATGTTATTGTTGAAAATGAGTTTCCCTCCAATTCTTCCAAAGTCCTAGCCCTTCCCACAAGCTAGCCACTCTTTTTCCACACATGTACGTGGAAACCAAGCAAGGCCATATTGGAATCCCACCGACCTGAGTCACAATGTATGCCCTGCTATGGTTCGCCTTGTCTCTTCCAAACGAAGTTTCTTATATACTTCCCGATAAGGTTTTACACTTTCCATGGAATGTGAAGACGGATGCTCGAGAGATTGGGAGACAAATGAAAAATCGTTTGGATGTGTTTCTCTTGCACGAAAAAACGCGGTTAGATGACAATGCCTTTGAAGGATGTAGATAAACGATCATAGTATATGGAAATTAGATGCAGGGCGCAGGGAAGGTGGTGCTCATTCTCAAACATAAAGAGGGAAAGTTTGCTAAATATGGGAACAATTTATATAGACAAATAAAAATGGTGCAGGAGAATTCTCTTTTCCTGCCAGATGCGAAATGTCTAGCACATTTTCTAACATACAAACATGCCCGTTTTTCTAGCACATCTGGTCATGCTTTGTCTCTAATGCCAAGAAATTGTAGAATTGATGGAAATGCAGGACCTGAATTACTTAACTTGGGAATATTTGGATTTTTCTTGTTCATATTGCTTTGCCATGTGCAGAAAAATCCAGGCTTAAGCTCGTATGCAAATAATCCAAAAGAAGCAGCAAATTCTCTCAAGTCGCTCCTGGAGCAAGCTGAAAGCGTGATTCCTAAATCACTGCTTAAGAGAACTCCAGTTAGAGTTGGGGTGAGTTTCAATTTTGTTGGGGTCTGTCTTGTGCTACTAATACTAATATTAATATTAATATTTATTGTCAGATTCCCTGATAGTGATGGAGCTGCTTGGAGTACTTCTATTACTGATGAAGCTTAGAAGTTTTTTATTTCTGTCTTTTCTCTGATACCTTCTTTGTGGCCAGGCTACTGCTGGGTTGAGAGCATTGCCAGGTGATTCAGCTGACAAGATTTTACAAGCTGTGAGTATACGTGTTTTTTTTTTGTCATCCCTTCCCTGCATGTTATAAATTGACTGGAAACATTAGTTGAAGGGATCTGTATTTTGCTTGTCAGGTCCGTGATTTTCTATTAGGCCAGAGCTCATTGAAATTTAAACCAGATTGGGTCACTGTTTTAGATGGAACTGACGAAGGCTCATTTCAGTGGGTATATGTTGAGAACTTTCTCTTTTATTAAATTTTTGGTGGATCTCTTCTACTAAAATTTTTGTCCTGTTATTGGATTGCAATTTGAGTTCAGTGTTGTATTATGGTTGTGCTTTGCCCTTTTCTATTATTTTGTGGTATTAACCAGAAGAAGAAGAAGAAGAAGAAGAAGAAGAAGAAGAAGAAGAAGAAGAAGAAGAAGAAGAAGAAGAAGAAGAAGAAGAAGAGGAAGAGGAGACGTGTGATCAGACCTTAGCCCCGACTGTTTTCTCATTGTGTGGAGCATCTACAATTAGTTATTATTTTCAGTCAAAACCCTAAACAGAGTTGTAAAAAACAGGCAAATAATGAACATAATTTTCAGCTTGCTATGCTAGCTGGGGTCAATAAAACAACTAATATCTGTCCCAAATGTGACAGATATTCAACAACTTTCAAATGAGCATTTGCTCTACATTTATAACACAATATACAACACTGCCGTTCAGTTGTGGCACCAGCTGGAGATAAAGAAAAGACTACTTGCCTGATGTTAATCTTAGTTTATCACTCTCCCTCAAGTTGTACATTCGGTGCAACCATGTACAATTTACTTTTTCAAATAATTAAACCAGTCCATTGAAAGGCCTTTTTTGAAAATATTTGTAACTTGGTGGTTTGAATTTATAAGCCTGTTTCTCTCTCTTAATATTTGGAAATGCTAGGTTAGGCAGACCCCTACCTATTGATTAATAAAACATAAGACGATTACAAAACCTCAAGAGCAACAATGATCATTACTAAGAACAACCATCCGAGATAGGTGTCTTGGAATGTGATTACATGTTTTAAGAGCACAAGATATTTTGAAGTTTTTTAACTGATACAAGGACTCAAGAACTGTTTCTATAATCGTACCTGGATGTCACCGGCCTTCAACATGAAAAGGAGGCAAACCAAGTATTTTCTAGAGCTTTAAATTATGATTTGATCATGATCATTTAGCTGATTCAAAATGATTGGCTAGAGGTTCCATTCTTTGTTGTCCAAGGTGGAGCAGCCTTGCATCCATCCCGCCTTGAGGAGTTTCCTTAGATGATATCTGACTATGTATGTAGCCCACACCAAGGTTGTTAAATGCGATGAGGCGAAGCGAGGCGTTGAACATGTTATGAAGCGAGGCGTAAGCCTCGAGGTGTTGAAGCGTAAGCTTCATGATCAAGAGAGTAGGTCTCAATTCCGGTCGGGGAGAGAAGAAGTCCCCCCGCTCCTCTCCGGAAACCTCGTCAGAGGGTATCAGCTTTGCTTCCCGACGGGTCTGTGACTCCGTGCAGGTTACAGCAATGGTCGGAAGAACTCAGTCCGTTAAACTCGCTGGAAGCTTTTGCTTTTTTTCCGGCGAGTAAATCCAATTTCAGGCCACAAAGAGAAGAAATTCCACCGTAAATCTCGCCGGAATATCCTCCTCTGCTCATTGTGTAATTGTTTTCGGTTTTAGCCACAGATCGGAGGAGGCACCGATGCTTCAGGTACTGAGTGTGCGCCTCAGTACCTTGAGCGTGTGCCTCGCCTGTGAGGCGTACGCTTCAAGTACTGAGGCGTACGCCTCTCACAACACTGGCCCACACATCAACAATGGGTAAATAGACTAAAAAAATTATTTTTCAATCATCCTTCCGTGGGAGTAAGCTAGTGTCCTCTAGTCTGCCATCTAATGGCAATTGGGTGATGACCGTTATACATGAGTCGAAGGACTTGCTCAATCTGCACTGGATTTTTTAGGTGTTTCAAAGATTTATTCATTCCTTAGGGTCCAAATTTACCAAACTACCACTTGAAATACCAAAATTCACCCATTGTTGACACTTTTGTCTTAAAAACCATTACTTCCCCAAATGAGGACTTTAGTTGACATCTCAAGATAAGGAACTCTTCATCTAGCAAAAAATGAAACCACTTGTTGCCAATTTTTTTTTGCAAAGAAAAAACAACTACCCAACAATCTCTTCAGCTTGAAGGCAAAACATACATCAAAATAACTATGGCAGCACAGGGCAAGAATTTTTTGCACCATATAAACTTAGCCCTTGAGAGTTTGTCACCTTGACCTCTAAGCATGTTACATGCTTGCTTAGTGGAGAAGGAGTTGGAAAATGTCCATAGGACAAGATCAGGTTTATGTTGATCCCAAGTAGTTTGCTGCAAAATGTGAAAAACTGAAAAAAGGCACATGGATTAAAGAAATGAGAAAGACACAATTAGGCCTGATATAGGGTTCCAACATATCAGCAACAAAAGTATCGTTTAGATTTCTATAAATTGTGCTGTCAACGTGTAGGTTCAAATGCAAACACAAAGGTTGATGAAGTGCCCGAGGATCAAACTGGAAGGTGATCGACTTACCATTGCAATGCTGCCATTTAGCTCCCTTCATAACAACTTGCATGCCTTGTTTGAGATTCCTCCAACCCGAAAGAAGAAGTCCACAACCGAAACTTCAAATGAATATCACAAAGGATTTTTCTCAATGAACAAAACACACAACAACCAAAATGCTCAAAGGAGTGCACACAAAAAGAGGCAAAAATAATATTTTATTCAAGTGGGATGAAACCCACACAAAAAAGTAGTTTTACAAGGGGGTTTTACCCCATATATATAATGCTCACAAGATGGAGCCAAGAAGGAGTCGTTGGACTCCCAACGACTCAAGTACAGGTGCTTTTTGACTTTGGTCAAAAAGCACATGTTACTAAAGAGCTCTAAAAAAGTCTAAAAAACAGAAATAAAACCTAACCTAACCTAATTACAATCTAACTATCTAACTAGAATATAACTAACTGTATTATATTACATTTTAACACTTTCCCTCAAACTTACGGTTGAATAACCGAAAGTTTATCCAAGAGAAATTGAAATCGAGGACCAGCGAGAGGTTGCTAAAGAAATCTGCCAGTTGATATTATGAGGAAACATATGGTAGATCAATGGTGCCATGTAGGAACTTCTCTCGTACATAGTGACAATCCATTTCAATATGCTTGGTGCGTTCATGAAATGTCCGGTTGCTGACAATATAAATAAAACTTTTGTTGTCGCAATATAGTCTTGATGCTCTTATACTTTCAACACCCCTGTCACGAGGCAAATGCCTTAGCCAGACTACTTTCATAGTGGTTGTAGCCATCGCTCTGTATTTAGCTTCAGTTGGCGAGAGAGAAAGTTCTTGTTGCTTCTTACACCTCCACGAAATCAATGATTCACCTAAAAACAAACAGAAACCAGTAGTTGAGTGTCAATCATTGGGATCACCTCCCCAATCTGCATCAGCATAAGCAGTTAAATTACAGGAAAAAGAATCAGACAAAAAAAGTCTTCAAAAAATTGAAGTTTTGATATATCGAATAATGCATAAAATAACTCCCATATGAACAATAGTGGGAGATGCTGAAATTGACTCGCTGTATGAACGACATGTGTAATATCAGGTCTGGTAATAGAGAGGTAAAATAGTGCTCCAACAAGTTTTCTGTAAGGAGTTGGATTTTCCAGTAATTCTCTATTATTAATCTTCATCTTGATGTTGACAACTCCAGGAGTGTCAGTTTGCTTTTCGTCCGTGATTCCAAACATGTCAACAATATCCAAGGAAAATTTAGACTGAGTTAGTAAATAGCCTCTGGAAGAATAAACAACTTCTATATCAAGGAAATTTTTTAACAAACCCAAATCACTCATTTCGAAATGTGTTTTGAGAAATTTTTTAATGTTATCAACTCCCTGTTTGTCACTTCCAGTGATGATCATGTCGTCTACATAGAGAAGAAAAATGATGATACTTATATTAGATTTCTTAACAAACAATGCTGTGTTAGTAAGACAATTAAAAACCAAAATCAATCATAACTTGGCTAAATTTATCATACCAAGCCTTTGAGGCTTGCTTAAGTCCATATAAAGCTTTGTTTAATCGAAGAGCCTTTCCTTTGGGAATATTAATACCAGGTGGTGGTTCCATATATATTTCTTCAACTAGGTTTTCATTAAGGAATGTATTTTTAACATCCATTTGGTATATATGCCATTTTTTTGAAGATGCTAGAGCTATCAAGATCCTAATTGTGGTCATTTTTGCAATCAGAGCAAATGTTTCTTCATAGTCTATTTCGTATTCTTGTGAATATCCTTTGGCAACTAAACGAGCCTTAAACCTTTCAAGAGTACCATCACTCTTGGTTTTCACTTTGTACACCCACCTACATTCGATATGCTTTTTTTCTGATGGAAGATCTTGGATAGTCCAAGTATTTGCTTTTTCTAAGGCTCTTAACTCTACTAACATTGCTTCAACCCATTCAGATTGTTCTTTTGTTGTATCATAGGTAGAAGGTTCTACATAGGAGTGTATTAAAGCAATATAGGCTTGATACTTTGGTGAAAAAAACTCGTATGACACAAATTTTTTGAGAACTTTAGACTTTTGATGACTTCCTAGTGGATACTTGTTCCTGTTCTTTAATGTATTTTTCGAGAGCACAGGGTTTGTCTAAATTACCTCGCCTAGAGTACTGAATGAAATCAGAAGGGTCACTAAAAGCTTCTGAATTTGTTATATCAAGTTGTTCTTCTGGACTTTTTGCTAGATCATCTTCAACAATTTTTGGAACTAGATCCAATAGAAAAGAATATTCATCTATTTATTTAGAATTCATTTTTTAAAAAAACTTTCATTTTTTCAGGAAGGATACATTCCTTGAAATATATAATTTTCTTGTTTTGAGATCAAAGCATCTATAGCCTTTTTGATGACTTGCATACCCTAAAAAAGCACATGAAATAGCGCGATGAGAGAATTTATCATTTTTGTTTGAAAAAATAAAGCATTTGCACCCAAAAACTCTTAACCTGGAGTAATCTGGGATTTGTTTAAAAAGTTTTTCAACAGGAGATATATGGTTTAAGGAAGATGATGGCATCCTGTTGATAAGGTAAACTGCGGTTAACGTGGCTTCGGCCCAAAAAACCTTTGGTACTTGATGTGTAATAAGGTTCTTGTTGTTTTTATGATGTGCGTATGCTTTCTTTCTGCTAACCCGTTTTGTTGAGGGTTATAAGGGCATGATTTTTGATGTATAATGCCATGCAAGTTTAACTAATCCTTAAATTATTTAGACAAAAATTCTCTCCCTGAATAAGTGCGAAAAATTTAAATATCTTCTTGAAATTGTTTTTTAACAAACTTATGAAATATTTGAAAGTGTGAAAAGACTTCAGATTTGTGTTTAAGAAAATAAATCCAAGTGTGTCTTGTGAAATCATCTAAAAAAATTACATAATAAATAAAACCACCTTCTGAGCTAATAGGTGCGGGGCCCCATTCATCTGAATGTATTAACTCTAGTGGTCGAGAAGAGACAAGTTCTTGATTGAAACGATAGTCTTTTCATTTTTTCCAGAATACATTTTTCATATTTAAAATTCTCAAAATTACAAAATTTTTTCATCTTTTAAAATAACTGGAGCCTGGATACACTAGGATGTCCAAGTCTCTTGTGTCATAAGTCCAAGTCAACCTTTTGAACATTACAACACAATGTATTCTTAGGTATGTCCAAAAAATCCATGTAGTACAAGCCTCCTCTATGGCCTTCCCCAATCAGCTTCCTTAACTGGTGATCCTGCACTTAACATTTACGAGAAGAGAAGAAAACATTATATCCATGGTCAGTTAATTGTTAAACAAATAGAAGATTAAAATTGAGTTTTGGAATATATCTAACTTGTGGAATGCAAAACCTTTTTGAGTTTTCAAAATTTCCTACTTCTTTACATCAGCAATAAACACATCTGACCCATTTGAGTTATGACATTTAGATAAGACATTAATATTTGGGGTCATATGAAAAGAAACACTTGAGTCAAGAAGCCAAAGAGATTTACCTGGATCTGAGGTGCTAATGGAAGATACTGCGAATCCAGTAGAGGAATACGCCCCCTTGAGCAGTGGTTGAAGTGCCTCGACCAGTTGTGCTAGAGACATGCTTCCAATGAAAGATTCATTGGATTCTTGCGGAGGTCCGAAAGAGGCAACCTTCTTTTCATATAGTTTCTTTACCTTTGGACAATAAGTTTTTACATGTCCTGGCTCACGACAGTAGTAACAAATTACTTTTTTCTTCTTAAAATCATTTTCGTCATTCGTTCTTCTATAATTTGGAGGTTTGTAAGTGCGAACATGATTCCTTGGTCTAGATACGGCTAGAACCGAGTCATCATCATTTTTGGCAATTCTACTTTTGAGCTTATTTTCCTCCATGCTCAATTCTTCTATAGTATCTTCAATTGAGGGAACCTTTCCCCGATGAAGAAGAATGGACTTGGTAGCTTCAAAATCCGATCTTAGTCCATTGACAAATTGAAAAAGTACTCCACATTCATTTCATTTTGGCGGAGTTCGATGTCTTGTGGTCAATGCCACTTTGGTTCGAGAAGAGCCAACTCTTCCCATAATTCAGACAAGCTATTGTAGTATTCTCTAATGTTTTTGTCCCCTTGAACCATATTTCGAACTTGATGTTGTAGATTGTACACATGTGCAATGTCTTTAAGAGAATAAATTCTCTTAAGATAGTGCCAAGCGTCATTTGCATATTCAAACTTTGCAAGACTTGAACATTTTTTTATATCCACGCTACTTATAAGCCAAAACATAATCTTGGCGTGACCCATCCTCCATTATTTCCACTTTTTCTCATAAGCGGTAATGACTTTACTTTTTTCTACCTCCGTAAGAGGTATTTCTTTTTCTCCTTCAATCTTTGTGAGGATTAGTTTAGGTTCCAAGTCGGTTCCATCCACTAATCCCCACAACCCCTTTCCTAATATAATGTGTTTCATAATCGAAGCCCATGTGACGTAGTGAGAATCATTGAGCTTGATGGGTTTAATGGTGACGTTAACATTGTCATTCATTTTACAAGGCTTAATAGGGAGAGAAAAAAGGAAAAGAACAATAAGAGTAGAGAAACGGGATATACTCTACCACAAATGATAGATACGAGCACACCTTTATATATACTTGAAGAAGAACGTTTCTTCTTCTCTAAAGCTTGAGTGACACACTTTCCAAAGCAACAAGACAAAAAGCTTGAACGCAACCTTTGCTCTGATACCATGAAAGAAGATGAAGTCAACAACCGGAACTTTATCACAAAGGATAAATATCACAAAGGATCTTTCTCAATGAACAAAACGCACAACCAAAATGCTCAAAGGAGTGCACACAAAAAGAGGCAAAAAGTGGGATGAAACCCACACAAAAAAGTAGTTTTAGAAGGGGTTTTTACCTCATATATATAATGCTCACAAGATGGAGTCAATGACTCTCAAGTAGAGGTGCTTTTTGACTTTGGTCAAATAGCACATGTTACTAAAGAGGTCTAAAAAAGTCTAAAAAACAGAAATAAAACCTGACCTAACCTAATTACAATCTAACTAGAATATAACTAACTGTATTACATTACATTTTAACACAACCCCATGATCATAAGGGTTAATAGTAATCCACAAAGGTTGTCTTTGTAAATACCTTGCTTGAATGAATCAAACCCAGGCGTTATCAGCTCCGGATGCCACAATCCATCTCAACTTTGCTAGAAGGGCCAATTAATATGTCTAAGGCTTTTAAGACCCAACCCACTTTCGCTGCGTGGTTTGCACACCATTTCCCAATTGAGAGGATGTATGTGGTGATGAAAGTTAGAATCATACCAAAGAAAACTCCTCATAAGGGCTTCCATTTTCTGAATAGTGGTCTGTTGGATATAGAAAGATGACATCCAATAAAGAGGAATAGAAGCCAGAACTAATTTGATTAATACCAGTCTTCCTGCTATGGAAAGTTTTTGAGTACTCTAAATCTGAAGCCAACTTCTAAAACTATCCAATAGGGGTTGACAATGGCAAGGTTGCAAGGACCCTTTAAACAAGGGTAATCCAAAATATTGAATGGGGAGCAAATAACTTGGCCAACCCTCAAATTTGCTGAAGTGACTGCATTTTATATAGAGGAAGGTTGAAATAAATAAATAAAGGCTTTTGGACATTATCAAGAGACCCGACTTGCTCTGAAAATCATGCAAGATAGTAAGAAAATTGATTATTGACTTTTTTTTAATCTTGAGGGAAAAAAGAGTGCATTAATCTTGAAGGGTTTGGGTATGGTAGTCCTATGTATAGAAGATGTCTGTTAAATATGAGTGATTCCATGAGAAATTATTAATTTTGCAAGCTTGAATCTTTCTTGCAAGTACGGTCTACCACTGCGACACTCCATGACAAGTAGAAAAAGATAAGGAGAAATTGGACCCCCCTGTCTAAGCCTATGATTGCTATGAAACTTTGGCCCTGTTTCACCATTAATAACAACAACGAAGGAGGGGGCTGAAAAAGGTGCAAAAGGATCCGACCCGATCCATGTAATCCATGTAAAGATTGTGTTCAGTATACGTTAGGACCCCAACCATGTAAGACCCGAGCCATGTAACTTTTCCTTGGGATCGGGTCTGGATACACCAGACCCAGATCCATACTTTTGAAGTGTAAAATTATAAATGCATTGTTTTAGGTCACGATTTCTAATTAGAAATCGTGACAGCCGCAGTCACCTCTTTGGGTTCTCCTCTCCTCTCCGTCTCTCTCTCTTTCTCTTCTCTTTCTCAATACAGGTACAGGTGAAAATCTAACATGGTATCAGAGCTAGGTTTCGATCTTGGGACCTGTGGGTTATGGGCCCATCACGCTTCCGCTGCGCTATGAGTATGCTTCATGACAGTAATATTCCCATCAACCTATGGACAAAAGCCTTTCATTCTGCCGTGCATGTGATAAATAGACTGCTCATGGTTGTTCTGAAAAATAAGACTCCTTATCACTGTCTTTTTGGAGCTCATCCTAGTTATCATGATCTTCCTGTTTTTGGATGTGTTTGCTATGTGCATATTGATCAGTCCTTGAGAAACAAGATTCAGGACAAGGCCGAGAAGTGTAGGTTTGTGGGATATGCAAATGACTACAAATGATATAGGTGTTATGATCCCACCAACAAACGTATCAGAATCTCAAGAAATATTGTCTTTGATGAACAAAATTTTGATGACGGAGCTGATGCAACGAATATGCCAACTGAAGTTTACTATCCTTGGTTGAGTTCAGAACTTTTTGCTAGCTCCAATGAAGCATGTTCCTCAGATTGTGTGCAACAAAAAGAAGAGATGTTTGAGAACACTGGGACGTCGGGACCACAGAATGCAGAGGAAGTACCAGACAGATACAAAGGCATTGTCTATTCTAGACAGAGACCAACAACATCAAGCCGTTCAGATCATGTCTCAGTCGACAATTCGACTCCTTCCCATACTCTTGAGGTCAGAAAATCAAACTGCATACGACATCCCATTGATAGGTGGGTTAGCTATAACAACTTCTCCTTGGATCTTCAACTCTTTTTAACTGCCCTCAATAAGGAAGATGAGCCCATTATGTACTACCAGGCAGCCACTTCTACCAAGTGGGTAGAAGCCATGAATGATGAAATGCAAGCCTTGCATGATTGTGGAACCTGAGAAGTTGTTCCCAGACCACCTGACAAAAATGTTGTCAGATGTAAATGAGTCTACAAAATAAAGTACAAGCCATATGGAATTATTGAACGATATAAGGCAAGGCTTATAGCAAAAGGATTCACTCAAGAAGCAGGGCAAGACTATGATGAGACTTTTAGTGCGGTTGTAAAAATGAGAACAATTTGAATTATTATTTCTCTGGCTGTTGAACATGGATGGAAGTTGAGTCAGCTTGATGTGAAAAATGCATTCTTGCATGGAGATTTAAAGGAGGAAGTATACATGGAGCAACCCCATGGATATCAAGAACAAAATTGAAGAACACATGTGTGCAGGTTAAAAAGAGCCATCTATGGTCTGAAGCAAGCATCTCGCTCTTGGTTTGATAGCTTCTCGCTAGAGATTCAGAAACATGGATTTTCACGTTCCATGCTGGACCACTCATTATTTATTTTTAGAAGCCAGACTGTGATCACTCTATTATTAATTTATGTCGATGATATTATCATCAGAGGAAACTCTGTAACCCACATCCAAGAAGTAAAAGATAATGAAAGATCTTGGAATTCTACGTTATTTTCTTGGTGTAGAAGTTGATAACCAGGCTCATGGTTTGACACTCACTCAGCATAATTACGCCGTAGACGTTCTCAGCTATATCACAGGGATTCAGCCAGACAGGTACCGCACCCGCGTCGATGCGATGTGGGTGCGGCACCCGGTGCGGTCAACCCGACCCTGAGTGCGGTCAACGCACCCAGGGTCATTTTGATCCATTTTTTTTTTGCCCTATGAAATGGTATAAGGGTGATTCTTTGGACAAATCAGAGGTGCCGGAAAAGTGCAAAGTGTGTTTTGGAAGGGGTGTTGTTTTAGAGTTGATACCTTGGGATTTGAAGGCAATAGGAAAAGGTTGCAGATTTCTTGTTGCAGTAGCTCCTGCTGCAACTGCACCACCGGGGACATCGTATAAATCGCTCGACCTGCCCTCACTGTTATAAAAGGTGGGGTTGTTGTCACAACGGGAGAAGGGAGGCATCCTAAAGGGGAACGCGTCAGTGCGAGACAACTTTTGAGGCGCCGGACTAATACCTTCCCTCTCTTCACCACCAACTCCTCTCTCCCCGTCCTCAAAACCACCACCATCAACACCAACACGAACATTTCTCTTGTCTACCATCTCAAGAACACCACCACCCACCTCCATTAAAACCACCAAAAAAAGAAGAAAAATACTACTTTTTTCTTAAGGAAAATACACAAAAAAACCTTGCTTTTTCTTTTTATCAAAAGTCAGCAAACCAGACCACAAACGGAAAACAACTCCCCTCTGAAGCCACCAACCTAAAGGGAATCATTCACGGCCATGGCTGTTGCTGCTGCTGCGCCTGCAAAGCTCCCTGCTGTGCCTGCACTACTACTGCCCTGGTCTCTGATGCGCAACCAATCTCCCCCTTTCATCCTTGGTTGCTTCCCATGCTTCCAACATTCGGCCTTTGGGACAAATTAGTAAAGCTAAAGCTGCTGCCCCTTATTACTTCAAATCACATCACACCCTACACGTTAAATTTCTATTGCAATAATAAAAAATTCAAAACAAAAACCTCTCTCTCTCTAACCCTAAACACCAGTACATATTTCACTCTCTCTCTGTATGGTTTGAGTCTTGACCTCTCTACATCCATCCGTGGCAGTTGCTTTCCCTCCACCGTCGTTATCCCTAACCCTTTACGTGTCTCGAGTGTTGCACCCAACCAGGTTTGGGGACTCTAACCAAAGTTTCTTCACGTGATGCACTAACTAATTGCCCCCAACTAGTCTCCCCTCCACTTCCAGAAGGAAAAAGCGCAAAACACAAAATCTCCCAATATCTTATTATATGTTTTAAAAAAATCTAAAAATGTAAAGGAAGAAAAGATGGCTGGAGGAGGTATGATCACAGAAACAAAGGTCAAAACTAATAAGATATTGACTGGTGATTTTAAAGCTCGAGTAATTACATCCTGATCATGGAGATACAATGATATTCTACTTAAATTAAACTAATGGGTCTTGGTTTGATCTTCTTTATAATCATTACAATAAAAAAAATGATGTGAGCACTTGACCATTGATGGTGCGGTGAAATGAAGTTTGTGGGTTAGAGGGGAAAGGGCAGGCAACTAAGGGCAAGGCCTTTCCCGGCCAGTTAATTATTTTGCTAGAAAGTGACGTGAGCGTAGGTGGTATTGATTAGGCCTTGCCTGAAACAGAACGGCCTGGTCCAGGACCCGCTTTGGGGGAACCCGAACCCCTTATATATATATATATATATATATATATATATATATTTTTTTTTTTTTTTTTGCCGCACCCCCGCACCTGGGTTTTTTGGAAGTGCCAAATCACCACACCCGCACCCGCACCCGCACCCATGTGGCTTAGGTTCTCAGCAAGGCAGGCATGAAAGACTGCAAACCTCTAGGAACTCCGAGTGTGCTTCATAAAAAACTTAGCGCTGATGATGAAGATATGTGTGATGACCCCACCAGGTATCGAAGCATAATAGGAATGTTACAGTACCTGATAGTGTTTATTCAGTCAATCAAGTGTCTAAATTCATGCATGCGCCACGTACTGGACATATGGAAGCGGTCAAGAGGATCCTTAGATATCTGAAAGAGACTATTGGGGATGGATTGATATATTCACCACAGTCATATTGCAAAGATGAGCACAAACTCACTGTATATTGTGATGCAGACTGGGCAGGAGATCCTGACGAACGAAAATCTACATCAGGATATTATGTCTTCATTGAAAGAAATTTAGTCTCTTGGAGCAGTAGAAAACAAAAGGCTGTTGCTAGATCAAGCACTGAGGCTGAGTATAGATCCATGGCTGCTGCTACTGCCGAAGCCACATGGATCAGGCATCTACTAACTCAAGTAGGAGAAAAGATCTTCCACACTACCTTACTATGTGACAACCAAAGTGCTACAACATGTCATTCAATCCAATACATCATAGTCGTGCTAAGCACATTGAGATCGACCAACATTTTGTGAGACAAAAGGTTGAAGAAAAAGAGATTGAGCCTGAATTCGTCAGTACTGAAAGACAAGTTGCAGACATATTTACCAAAGGGTTAACAAATGATTGTTTTTTGATGCTTAAAAGCAAGTTGTTCATGGTCCAAAACCATGATCAACTTGAGGGGTGGGGGTGAAAAAGGTGCAAAAGGATACGACCCGATCCATTTAATCCATGTAAAGATTGTGTTCAGTATACGTTAGGACCCTAGCCATGTAAGACCCGAGCCATGTAACTTTTCCTTGGGATCGGGTCTTGATACACCAGACTCGGATCCATACTTCTGTAATGTAAAATTATAAATGCATTGTTTTAGGTCACGATTTCTAATTAGAAATCGTGACAGCCGTAGTCACCTCTTTGGGTTCTTTTCTCCATCTCTCTCTCTCTCTCTCTTTTCTCTTTCTTAATACAGGTACAAGTGAAAATCTAACAGGGGCAGTAACACATAACATAATTAATTGAATCCAAGCCTCATTAAGACGAAAGAAGTGCATGGAACTTTGTGAAAAGTTCCAATCCATCCTATAATATGCTTTAGAAAGTTTTCTTTTGAATAGAACACATTGTTTCCTGCTTGAAGAAAGAAGATGTACCATTTCATGTGCTATAGGGATATTTTCTTGAATGTTTCTACCTTTTAAGAAGGTTCTTTGATTTTGAGAGAATTCTTTGCAAAATACATCACATTCTATTAGCCATAATTCTGGTGATAATTTTATAGAGGAAATTGTAAAATTAGAACGAGTCATCGAGAGCAAGAAGGAAGATGAGAAAGAGGAGAATAGGAGTTGCAACAAATTGATTTTCTATACCTTTACTTGGTAGGTCGTGGGTCTCTTTATATCATTAATTATGAGATATTACAATAATACCCCTATTTAATATACATAATAACATACATGAAAAAGGGTAATAATGGAAAGAGTTATAACACATGACTCTTACAAATAAAACCCAAAGATCTAAAGACATCAACTTGGGTATGGATTCAGATTTGGATCTAGATTCGAAACCTCACATTCCAATAGCCTCCCTCAAGTTGTGCAGGGTAAGAAGCATTGGCAACTTGCTCTTCAGATACCAAAATCTCTGTCTGCTTAGCCCTTTGGTAAACAAATCAACAATTTGATCATGAGTCTCAACAAATTGAGTTGTGATTTCTCCACTTTCAAGGTTGCTTCTGATGAAATGATGATCTATCTCAATGTGTTTTGTTCTCTTGTGTTGAATGGGATTGGGTGAGATCTTAATTGCACTTTGATTGCCACAAAACAACATTTGAGCGTAGCATCTATTGATTAAAATCAGATAATAGATACCCTATGTCACATGGGTGCGGGTGCGAGTGCGGCGTAATTTCAAAATTTTTGGACACGGGGACTCGGCTATATATATATATATAACAATAATTCTAGTAAACAATTAAAATTAAGTAGCCAAAACTATATAAGATAAAAGGATATTATCATTGTACAAATATAATTTAAATTGACTTGTAATAGTAAACTTCAAGTCTGCAGTAAATTAAGTAGCCAAAACTATGACCTTAATTTTTTCGAAAGTTTCAATTTGGCACTCCCATTTCTTTATGGTAGTTCTTAAGCTAGCTTTTCTAATACTTGTGAAACTAGTATTTTTTTAAACTGGAAAAGCATTTATTTAGCTACCTCAAATGGTTGGGTTACCTTTTATCGTGTTTTATACATATTTTTATATAAGTTGTGAAACAGTCACACAGACTGTGCACACAGTCTGTGCAATGCAGTCTGTGACTGTGCAGACTGTGCACAGTCACACAGACTGTGCACAGTCACAGACTGTGTGCAGTGACTGTGCAGTTGCAGTTGCACAGTCTGTGACTGTGCAACTGCATTGCACAGTCTGGTTATATATTAAAAAAAAGATATATAAAAATGTTTTTTTTTGTCTTAAAAATGGACATTTTTGGACTCTGTCAAAGTTGACTGAGTCCAAAATGTGGACGGACTCGGCCTTGACTCGTTGACCGAGTCCGACTCGGCGTTGACCGAGTCCGGGCCGAGTCCGAAGCCGCACCCGTGTCCGCACCCGTGTCGGGGCGTGTCGACTCGGGTGCGGCACCTCCCTAGCCGAGTCCGTGTGACATAGTAGATACCTAATCCATGTGACTTTAGATGAAGCTGCTGCCATTGACCGATATTCGGCCTCAGTATTGAAATGAGCTACCACTTTCTGCCTTTTATTGCTCCATGAAACCAAATTCTACCCTTTAAAAACATTGTATCCTGAAACTGATCTTCTCTCCCAGTTTGAAAAGGCCATCATTGTCAACATGTTCTCATTGTTGTCATTCTTACGATAACAAAGCCTATCTCCATTTATGCCCTCTAAATACCGAAGAATTCTTTAATCGTGGGCAATGCATGAATTGTGAAACCTGATTTACTGCATAAACAATATCTGGTCGAGTAAAGGTAAGATATTAAAGCATACCTACAATGCTTCTGTATCTCGTGGGATTATAAAAAATTTCTCCATCTTGTCCAAGTTTTTGTTGTAACACACTTGGAGTCAATGATGACTTGCAATCTTTCATTCCAGGCTTGGTAAGCAAATCAAGAGTATATTTGTGTTGAGTCAACATCAAGCAATCTTTTCTTCTATCTACTTCAATGCCCAAGAAATACTTAAGATCTCCTAGGTCTTTCATCTTAAATTTCTGTCTCAACACTTTCTTTATCTCATGAATATGTTCCTCAGAATCTCTTGCAACTATGATGTCATCAACATAAATAAGACAATTATCCAATTTTGGCCTTTATAAATAAAAAGGGAGTGATCTAGACGAGATCTTTGAAAGCCATGTTTTTGAATCTCTAGGAAGAAGCTTTCAAACCATGATCTAGATGCTTGTTTTAACCCATATATGACCCTGATGAGCTTACATCATAATTAATTGGATCCTTTTCACTATACCCTTGGGGCTGTTCTATGTACACTTCTTCCTTGAGATCTCCATGTAAAAAGACATTTTTAAAGTCTAGCCGACTTAAAAACCAGCTGTGATCCACTACCAATGAAAGAACAACTTTGATAGTAACTATTTCATGACTAGACTGAATGTTTTTTCATAGTCCAACCCATGTTCTTGAGTGAACCCTTTTGCACCCAACCTTGCTTTGTACCTTTTAATGCTGCCATCTGATTTATATTTTATCTTAAAAACCAATTAGATCCAACTACATTCTTTCTTGCAGGCCTTCTTACAATATTCCATGTTTTACATTCATATAGCGCTTGCATTTCCTCATTCATTTCTTTAATCCACTTGTTAGATTTGGCAACTTGAATGTATGATTTGGGTTCTTCATGCTTCATGACAGCAATTATGAAAGCTTGATGTTTAATACTGAAATTTTCTTAACTTACTCGATGGTCAATGGGATGCCGCAGTCTTTTGGATCTTTTGACAGTTTGGACACCTTGATCGCTTCATAATGCAGTGGTTTTATGTTCCAGAACATTTTCTGCTGTAGTTTGATTCCTGCGACCATATGTAATACCTTTAAATCTCCTGTCTATCAAATCGGAACTACTTGCTGGCTGATCTGCAATATTCTGATTCTTTGTTTTACTTTCTGAATCATCAATTTTACCATCATCTTCATTGTTTTCTGTAGTCATCTCCATGGGGAATAAATTGTCATCTAACCAGGGCTGACATAATTGGTTTGGTTGTGACTTACTGGTGCCTTGAATACTACTCCCTTTTGAATCAAATTTCCGCTCATCAAAAGTGACATTTCTTGAAATACAAATGCATCTATTTTCCATACCATAACATCTGTATCCTTTGTAATCATTAGCATATCCGACAAACTTACAAATATATGCTTTCCTATCAGATTTAGTTCTCAAGGATGCATCAATATGAACATAACAAGTACAACTATATGCCTTCAAAAAATTCTAATTAGGGTGCTGTCTAAAAAACTCATAATGTGGTGATTTATGATGAAGTACTTTCATTGGCAGCATCTTAATTATACGGACTGCTTTATGGAAGGCTTCTGTCCAAAGATATAAAGGAACACATCCTTCATGCATTATAGCAAGAGCACTCTCTACTATATGTTTGTGCTTTCTCAGCAAAGACTATTTTGCTGAGGTGTCTGGGGACAAGATACTCTTCGATTAATTTCGTTTTCCTTAAGGTATTCAATAAAGTCATTTGAAGAGTACTCGCCTCCACCATCACACTGAAAATTGAGGATAGGTAATGAAAACTGATTACGAAACAAATCATAAAAGTTCTTAAAGATTTTAAAAACTTCATGCTTGTGTTTCATAAAGTATATCTAGGTATATCGAGAGTAGTTGATAATGAAGATAACATAATAATGACTCCCAGAAGAAATATTAGGAGCTGACCCCCATACATTAGAATGAACGATTTCAAATAATTTAGAATCTTTTTTATTAGAAGAAATAAAAGTACACGACTCTTTGAGACTTGACAACTAGGACATATCTTATTTGACTCATGATTGATACTGGACAAAGAAATTAAACCATCAGAAACAAGTTTCTTAATAAAAGCCTTATTACAATATGTGGGGACTGTGCCAGACTTTTGGTTGATTTGACTCTGACTTATTGACAAAACAAGAAGAAAAAAAACTTTTGAATTTTTCTGCAGGCTTGTTTGGAACTCGAAGCAGTGGATTCTCCTTCAAGAGATACATATTTCCTCGTCTTTCTTCTTCAACGAACGTCCTCTTCATGTGAAGATCCTTCACATAAATAGGAGTAAAAACGATGCAAGAGTTGGTATCATCAACCAGTTTAGAGACAAACACAAGATTCTTTTTTATATTAAGAACCAGAAACACATTTAACAAATGAAGATTGAAATTAGACATAGGAATGAGAACTTCTCCAATGTCTGGAATGGGATGGGATGACGAGTGACTGTCATAAGTCGTGTAAAGTGACAATCTATCTCAATATACTTTGTCATGAAATTCTAGATTTTTGGTGATATGAATGACACTCATGTTGTCATAATACAAGGAGGGTCTCCCATGCACATAACCATCTAATCCATATGATCTCAGTTATAAGTTGGGTCATAGCTATATACTGAGTCTCAAAGCTATATACTTAGACTCAGTTGTAGATAGAGCCACTCTCTGCTTTTTCTTACTCTTCCTTGAGATCCGGCAGCTTCTTAAAAGCACATAGAACTCTGTGGTAGAAAGCCTATCTCTAGTAGATCCTCGAAAATCTGCAATACAATATGATTTAAGCTCGGTAGAGGTTGATGATAGAAAGAATATACCAAAGTGCATGATACCTCACTGCAGAAGGTGAGTTATTCTAGGTGATCTCATAAACTTACTGCAAGAACTGCATAAGAGATAACTGGCCTAGTTATAGTCAAATATATCAAATTTCCACAGTTGCTTGTACAAAATTAGGTCATCCAATTTCTCACCATTTGAAGATCTTCTTCATATTTGGTTCCATAGAAGGGTATACTCTCTTAGTATCATTTGACAATATAGTCTTTGCCACAGGTTGAATTGCATATTTATGCCGAGGCAAATGCATTTCTCATTTCAAATATGCGACATTGAGACCAAGGAAGTACTTCAAGTTCCCCAAGTCCTTTATCTCAAACACTTTCCAATTTCTTCTTAGTGTCTTCATTTTTTTGCACATCATCACCTATGATAATCATATCATCTATATATAAGAGAAGTATGTACTTGCCTTGATCAGATGAAGACAAATAAAGCTAGATCATGGTATCTCTGCTCAAAGCCCTCAGACTTAACTGAATCAAACTTTTAAAACCAAGCTCATGGAACTTGCTTGACTCCATACCAAGGTTGTAAGTATCGTATAGTAACCCATATCAGTCGGCCCCAAAGTTAGATATGTATCCTATCATAAAAAATTGTAAAGTTTTAATAAATTATTTTCCAAAATAAAAAAAATCAAGAAAATCAGAAAAAACTTGAAAAATTCTAAAAAAATCATAACACATGAAACAATGATGAATTTCACAAAATACAACCATAAAATCACATATGAATTATTTATGTCTCTATGAGCTGCATAAGACAACATCAAACAATGATGAATTGCATAAGATAAAACTATAATATTACATATCAAAACATTTATATGCTATGAGTGACATGCATAAGACATCAAATACTAAATAATCAAGATATTATGCTATAAATGGCAATCTCACAAGAAAAATGCAAACTATGAAATAATATGCATATTAAATAATGAATCTAAGCTAATAAGTCACAAGATTCATAAAAATGTGTGTTTACAGAAACCAAAAAAAACAGTGTTTTTTTAATGCTTAAAAATTTTACATAACTATTTTTTAAAATTTCAAACAAAAATGAATTAGATAATGTTAATCATTGAGTATCATCAATATCATCTTTTTTTTTTGAAAAAAATCTCTCTAAATCACTTTTAAACTCTTTAGGGATGAATATGAACTAGCCTCAGGAGGCCTTATATGTTTTAAAAAAATTGAAATAAGTGCATTTAAACTGCATTTATAGTGTATCTTAAGATACACCACATATCGTAGTGTATCGTAAGATATAGGAGCGTATCATAAGATACAGGGTGTATCGTATCGTAAAACCCTATAGTAACGTTAAGTATCGTACACTACGGTACAATACTTACAACATTGGTCCATACAATGCCCTCTTCAGTCTACATACTCTTCCCTCGAAATTAGAATAGCTTGTGAAAGCTCTATGTGCACCTCTTCATTCAAGTCCCCATTTAGGATGGTGTTCTTTACATCTAGCTACCACAAGTTCCAATGCCCTACAACAGCTAGCCAGCTACAGAGAAGAGTCCTTATGGTCGCCATATGTGCAAAGATCTTAGCATAATCAATCCCAAACTGCGGACTATATCCTTTTGTCACCAGTCTACCGTTGTATCTCTTAATTGGACCCTCTTTGGTCAAACATATGCTAAGGAACAAGGGATTGTCATTGATATACCTTTCATAGATTAGATTGAGCAGGAAAAGACAGATTTCAAATGCCAGTTTTGATTCCCTTCTAGTTGATTCTGAGCAAGCAGTTCAAGATCTTACACCTCCCTCTCCTCCTCATGTACATTATACTTCTCAAATTTGTGTTCCCCTACTTGTTTTTTGTACTAAATCAATTTCTCCAAAGCATCATGTGTTTCTTATGTTCAGCCTAACTCTTATGCAGA
Source organism: Nuphar pumila (assembly GCF_984573655.1). NCBI lineage: Eukaryota > Viridiplantae > Streptophyta > Magnoliopsida > Nymphaeales > Nymphaeaceae > Nuphar > Nuphar pumila. The sequence continues at coordinate 225,619 of NC_143261.1, forward strand.
AGCAACTTCTAAAGAAAGCTTCTAAAGAAGGGTGGCAACAGACAATGTATGAGGAATTAAATATATTGCAGAAGATGCAAGCCTAGGACTTAGTGAAGCTTCTAACTGGAAAAAAATATGGTTGGATGCAGTTTCCATGTTGACATTGTTATGGGCCGAATGGAGGTTGTTTCATGCTCTCCCACACTATACCTCTCATATGCTGACCAGTTATGGCTATTCACCGGGCTTATAAGGCTTATGTGTTGTGAATATTTCTTTTAGTGTATCTAGTTACTTGTATAAAGTCAAGTCCCTGACCTTTTACCCGAATTCCATCTATTTGGGCAGCTTTTAAAAGTCACCATCATGTACTTGGTTTATAGAAGGTATATGTATCTTTGTGTTATGTTCTTTCTAGATATATGCTATTCCCGTAAAAGGATATATCAGTGTAACTAATGGATTAACATGCCTTTGCTACCTACAGCATTCCTTTGTTTTCTTGTTCTCTCCTTTCAATGGAATGAAATGCATATTTTTTTCACTTGAAATTTTGGTTAGGATGTACTTGTCCTTTAGTTGTCATATTGGCTAGATTACAGCTTCTGCTTGAAGAAATATTCAGGTTCTAACTGTAATTGACATGTTTGGGCAGGTTACCATAAACTATTTGTTGGGGAATTTGGGAAAAAAATATTCAGATACAGTTGGAATAGTTGATCTTGGAGGTGGATCTGTCCAAATGGCATATGCTATCTCAGAAAAGGAAGCTGTTAATTCTCCAAGACTTTCAGATGGGCAGCATTCATATGTTAAGGAACTTTTTCTTAAGGGAACCCAGTATTTTCTTTATGTTCACAGGTTTTCTTTCACTTTCTTCTGCTGAATCCTACTGCGCATATTTTCTTTCATTGTGTGAAATTCCATGCCTTCCTGAATCTGAATAGATATGAACACGGTATTGGCATGCCAACTGCTTATGTTGCATTATCAAGAACCATGGTGAAAATTTATTACTGTATCTGATTCACAAATTAAATGAAAAAAGCATTAGTGCGAGATTCACGAAATCCTAGTTATTTCACAAGCGGAAGTTTTGTCACATTAACATGCTTTGTGTGTTCATGGTTTTGCAGCTACTTGCATTATGGCCTGTTGGCTGCTCGAGCAGAGATTCTGAGATCTGTGAAAAGCACTGGCCATCCATGTATTTTGAAGGGCTTTGATGGTATGTCATAGTAGCATAACATCTATTGAAATTTCTTCCTTGTTGGCACAAATATCCATTGGACTTTTTGTTTGAAAATCTGGTGAACATGAGGCATCATGAGTTAAGATGAATCTGCTCATAGGATTTTTTTAAATGAAGCATTGAATGATCTAACTTGATTAGAGAATTTCATGGGCTGCTTCATCTAATTAAATCATAGTGAGTGAAGTTGCATTGAATCAGATGGATTGCCTAGGGTTGTCAGAATTCTAGCTACCTTGTGTGGAAATGAAAACAAACTAAATAAAACAGGAAATTTGTTTATGATAAACAGAAAATACAGAAAACTAATGTGTTGAAAAATAGTTAAGACAGACAGGTGTTCAAGATGTTTGAATGTTTTTGGAAGAAAGTCAACACCATTGATTTGCAGGTTTTTGCAAATCAGTCACCTACATTGTTTTCAAAAGTTGGTTTTGCTCGGGAAAACCTTGGGAGTTTAAAAATATTGAAAAAAACATAAAAAATAGTAGTCTTGCATGTTTTTTCTTACAAAAATATAAAGAAACAAATTTTAAAAGCTATTAAAATATGAAAAAACAAAAAAAATGAAAATGTATGCTTAAAATATAAAAAATGAGTTTTTCCAAAAACTATTGTGATATTATGGAGATAATATCGTGATATTTTGAGTATTGGTGATATTTTGAAAATATCGCGATATAGTGCCAATGATATCGTCTGACCTGATATGGCCTATATTATCAAGATATTTTCAAAACTTCAGCGATATTGGCGATAGTGCTGGAAATTAGCTAGGGATATTTGATAAATTTTGCTGCATTGACGGAAGGATTAGAAATGAACATGATTCTTTGGCTGCTCTTCATCATTGGCCAAAGTAAACTTTGAGTTTTGAAGTTATTCTAGATATCCGTATTCCCTTCTTGATGTACAACTTCTTCCACACATAATGCTTCTGTTGCTTGGACGACTTCATAACAACAAAGATGGTCTTTAGCCACGCAAGGACCGTGGGTAAAGACCAGCTAGTACCATGGGTGAAGATTATTAGCTACGGATATGCACGTGATTGAAGGCCTTGTCGCCAAAAATCGGCCACAGTTTGGGCCATGGTTGTTTACAATATTCAACCACAGCAAAAAAGAACTGTGGCTATATATCATATCTTTCAAAATATACAAATATGATATTCAGCCACAATTTAACCCTTGGCTGGGTATATATATATATATATATATATATATATATATATATATATATATATATATATATATATACTAGTATAAAACTCGTGCAATGCACAAGCACAAAAGAATGAAAGGAAATTGTATCATGGTGCATTGGAAGATATTATTGTTATTTATACTAAAGAAACTAAGCCATATACCACCACTTATAAATCATTTGGTACCCCCAAAGCACAAGTGAAATAATCTGAACCTAGCCTATTAAAGATAAGATTAGACTGTCTTTTGGTTAGGGCCTTAGTGGGGACAAAGTTTTAGGTTGGGTTTAAAATGGATCCAATCCAGATGGTTGGATCTAGGTGGTACACATTTGAATAATGGTTTGACCACAATAAACATGGTTGGGTCTCTATGGATCTGAACAAAAAATAGATAGGTAAATATAAATCAGGTAAAACCTAGGCCTAGTCCTACCCGTTTTATCCTTTTTCTTCCAATTTTAGGTGGTGGGGCTCTAGATAAGGGAGGGGAAAAGGTGCATTGGAGGGAGAAATAAGTATAGATGGGTATTAAATGTAATATATGATAAAAAAAAGATGGTGTACTTTTTTATTGCATGTAAAACTGTTGAATAAATAAGTGAGAAACTTGTGGCCTGCGTAAAGTTAGAGAGAGAGAGAGAGAGAGAGAGAGAGAGAGAGAGAGAGAGAGAGAGAGAGAGAGAGAGAGAGAGAGAGAGAGAGCAAAAAAACGGGAAGTGTGTTGTGTGAGTAAATGAGAGAGAACATTGGGAAGAGAGGAAATGTTACTTGTGCATAAAGAAAGAGAAGACTCATTAATATAAGAGAGAAAAGAAAAGAGGTGGGCGCAGGGCAATGCATGTGTGAGATAAGTAAATGAGGGAGAGTAGAGTAGTGCATGGGGAAGAGTAAAGTGCTATATGTAAAGTTTTTATAGGTTGGGAAGAGAGGCTTTGGTCATTTAAAATTTTGATTCTCTCCAAAACATCGAGACTATATATATATGTTGAATATTTATATATATCTTATTTATATTTATATTTATATTTGTTAATATACATACTATATTTAATTAGGCATTTATTTGTTGCTATAAAATTTTAAATTTATAAATGCATAAATATGAATATATTAATATATTGAATATTGAAATTATACATCTATTAAATTATATAAATATTCACATATATATTTTTATTTTTTATTTAGTTATATAAAATTTAAATATATATGCATATGTATACAAATGTAATATATACATTTCTATATAAAAATAGAAATATCTAGATATTCACTGAAATCCAAATATATGCCAATATAAATATATAAAAATATAAAATATACATGTGATATATAAGTTATATATAAAATAAAATTATAGACATGTAAATGTATATACATTTAAATAGAATTTTATAAATATAAATATTAATATTAATGTAAAAATATATAAATATACATATATATATATATATATGAGTATAGAATATATATATATATATATATATATATATATATATATATATATATATATATATATATATATATATATATATGAGTATAAAATATAAAGACATAAAAATATACATAGGTAAGATATTCCTTTATATATATATATATATTATCGGGTAATGTTTGCTACCCTCGTGGGTAAGGAACCCCTAGTGAAGAAATGTAATGTTTTTTTTTTGCATATCTGACCTTCAGTTGTGATCTACATATTAATTATTAAGTTTAGTAGAAACCGACCTTTGGATCATATTTTTCTGATGTGTATGTCAGATTTTAAGGGTTAAAAAATCAATGGCCTACAATGTACCGGATTTTCAAACCTCAGAAAAATGTATTTTTATGTCAAAAACTATGTCCCAAGGGTCGATTCTTACTATTTTGACCATGCTAAACACATCCATGAGGTCAACTTTGGTCGAAACGACCTCCTATGAGATCCAACTAGGGGTTAGCAAATGCTATATATATGAAAAGTGGTAGCTGCCTACCACTTTTCCTATTGAGTAGGTGGTAGCTGCCTTTATATAAGGATAACATTTGCTACCATATTACTAATTAAGGGTGGTGGAGTCTGCTATATTAATCATTTGTTTTTCTGAAAAATTCTGCTTATTGATCTGTATGCCATAATAATCATGCATTATTCCACGTAAGTTTGTTAGACAAATCGTTCAAGAACACATGTTTACGGAAAGTTGTGATTTCTTGTGCAGGATTCTACAAGTACGGTGAATCTAGAATGAAGTCTGTGGCTTTGCCATCTGGGTCCAGCTATGAGGACTGCAGGGCAGCTGCCATAGCAGCTCTTAGAGTCAATGAGTCCACTTGTACTCATCTCAAGTGTACATTTGGTGGCATATGGAATGGTGGTGGCGGAGATGGTCAGAAGAATCTCTTTGTTGCCTCATTTTTCTTTGATAGGGCTGTGGAGGTGGTATCCTGCAGACTTTTATCTCATGCAACGGGCATCTTTTGAAGTATACTGTATCTTCTTGTGTTTGTCAAAATCTGACTCTGCATTCTCCATACAGGCAGGTTTTGTAAATTCCAAGAATCCAATTGCAAGGGTTGCGCCCGTAGATTTTGAGAATGCAGCCAAACGTGCGTGTGAAACCACTCTTGTAGATGCTAAGGTTGTTTATCAGAATGTTGACGAGAGCAACTTGCCTTATCTCTGCATGGACCTTGTGTACCAGTACACGCTGCTTTTTGATGGGTTTGGTAATTTCCTTCACCCCTTCAGGACGCCAGAAAATATGATCTGCCCAGAAACCTCACACTATGTTTATTTTCTTGCTTTATTTTACAGATTTGGATCCGTTGAAAAAGATTACATTGGTAAAGCAATTGAGGTACCAGGATTCACTGGTTGAAGCTGCATGGCCATTAGGTAGTGCCATAGAGGTCGCATCAGCATCTTGAATTACATCATTCATATTTTCTGTGGAAACATTTTTTGCTGTGAACACTTGGCATATTATTTCCTCATGTTTTACGAGGCTGTGCATAGGCATATTTACTCGAATTGGGCAAGGCCTTCGTGTCCGCATTCTTTCACCTGCATTGACCTACAAGCTGGCGCATGGAGGAAGTCGAATTCAAGCGTCTTTTCTTGAGTCACCTGCTTTTTTATGCTTTAATTGCCAATGAAATCACAGACTGACCACACTCCTACCTCCTGGGGAAGACGGGAATACAAATTGATTGCTTATTGCCGTTTGTAATTTTGTCTGTGGATCGAATTTTAAAGTACTTTACAAAGAAGGCAATTTTGTTTTGTTTCATTTTGGGTATAATCCTGGCATCTTATCCGATATTCCTAATACTCTTGATGCGTTTGAGGAGATTCCAAGGCTTTATGCAGACAGTTCCAGAGGGGATACTCGTCATTTTTGTCTTATATAAACAATATGTTGCGCAGGACCCTGACATTTGAAGTTGGGATCTTGAGATTCATAGATCCCTTACAGTGGGATGCCTTTAGAGAGGCAAGTTTCGTTTTCTTGAAAGACATTCGGATGCCATAAGGCCAAGGCTTCTGCTGCAAAACCTTTAAGATATCAGCATCAAAAAGGCCATTCTCCATGGGTTTGTGTGGTTTAGGGTGCGTTTAATTACCTCGGATTTCACGTCCGAGGTTATCTGAGAGCTCAGGAACTCATTTTCTAAACATCCCTAATTCATGGTTCTCTGGCCTACTCTCCCTCGTGGCCACAGACCCTATTATTTAAGGGGCTTATACCTCGTAACCGAGATCTGAGGTCCTCTGTTTGAAAAAGGTTTTTGCAAAATAATCCCCGCCTTGTTCACAATTTGTAAAATAGTACCTGCCTTTATCAGATTTTAAATTGGTCCCTCCCTTCTCATTAACCCTTGCAAATTAGTCCTGGGCAGTGTTGTGAGAGGCGTACGCCTCAATACCTGAAGCGTACGCCTCAGACGCGAAGCACACGCTCAAAGTATTGAAGCGTTGCAGTGAAGCGTTTCAGGCTTGAAACGCACGCTTCACTCATGTGAAGCGCACGCCTCAAGTTGAAACGCGCTTCGCTTCTAAGGCGTGCGCATCAATGCAATTTGTGAAGGGGAAAAGAGTATAACCTTCAGCTTGTAGGGGTTGGGTGGCCTCGGCTTAGCCTCCTCGCCGTCGTCTTCGTCAGAGTGACTATCGTCGTTGATTCTTTGTGAGAGAAGGCGTGGTCGCCTCCACCGCCATGGAATTGATGGCTGACCTCCACTCTTCATCGCCGTCCTCCTCGCCACTGCTGTTGTCGTCCCTCATGGCGCCTCTCTCTCTCGCTCTCTGCTTTTTTGGCTTCTTTTGTTGGTTTCTTTTTTTTTTGTTTTTTCTTCAATGTCAATTCTTGATGGGTGATGCCTTGCTTGTTTCCATTGTTTTTTCTTGGGTGAATGCATGAGTTGGTCGTGTTTTTTTTGTTTAGAAAATGATGGTGTATGTGGTATTTGCATGCTTGTGGACAAGGTTGCATGACATTGGCAATGCTGGATGTTTTTTTTTCTCTTTTGATGGTTATGGGTTTCCTTTATTCTTTGCTTTTTCTTTTCTGTTCTTTTTTGGTTGTGGTCTTCTTTTGTTATGTTGGTTCCACGATATGGGTGTTTATGTTGGATTACAATGTGTTTTGTTGACCATTATCTGTTGTTTTTTAAGAGAAAAATCTCTATTTTTAAATGGTTATATAGTTTTAGCTCCTGCATGAATGCTCCATCGCATGAATGGTGCAGTTAATCAGACACTTCCTCATGCATGATGTTACTGTTTATTGGTTGCTGTCTGGAGGTCAACCTTTTACCTTTCTCCTTTTTCGCGTACAAGTGTTCATTTTTTGTTCTTATTAGATCATATACAGATCATATTAGAGTTGGTACCTGATTTCTTATGTTTTGGGTATTTATTGTACCTTCCTTTTTCTGTTAAAATGGTTCATGAATGTCCTTTTTTTGTCATGCTTTCTGTGGGAATCAATTTTATGTTGAGATATATCAGAGTGATTCAGCTGCATCCACAATTTGGAGGATTATCTTGACAAAATTTGCTTCTCCATTGACATGGTGTCTTATAATACATTGTGGTTGCTGCACCACTACAATTAATAGCATTGTATTTGGAAAAAAAGAAGCCTTTTTAGTATAATATCTTTCAGTACAATAAAGGCTTCAAGCAACTTATTGCAAGATGCCTTGAAATGAATAGTGTGATTCAAACAAGCAACCAACTTGTCCAATTCGACTCAAGAAAATGAACAAGAAATCCAGATTTGTTCTTTTGCTTAGTTATGCCATCTGAAACACAGAGCACTCAACAGAATGAACATGCTGCAAATTCCTACCTGTCCTACCGAATTAATTCATCCGTTTGGTTTGCCTGATTGATCTAGTGTCTGTTTAAGACTTTCAGCTTCAAGTGAAGTCAATGTGATAGTTTCATTCATGTTTAGTTTTAATATTTGGATATTTCCCCCTTTTAAGCATTCTCTGAATCAGATATGCAGAACTAGTGGTCATGAGGCCCAATAGAGCTTGTCTAAGTGAAAGGGAAATCAATGGCTTCACATAGTTAAATTCCGGAGTTTGTGGATCCTTGAAGTACCTTTTCTATTACGCAGACTTATCTTCTATCTGGTTTATTGAACAAATTATTTTATACTACAAAATTTCATTAATTTTTGAATGTCTCATTAGCTACCAAATCTTTATTTCATGTCTTCCAGTTTTTAATTGATGCTGTTATGGAAGATGGTACTAAAAATTCTACAAAATGTCAGGGAAAAAAATATTTTTTGTTTTAGTCTATATCTTGAGTTCTTGATTATCGTTGGATTGCAAATGTGGGGATTCTTTAAACTAATGCTGGGCTTATGCCTGTAGGTTTTGTTCTTGATCCTTTAAAATGTAGCAAGCTGACCATGGAAGAAAAACAAGAGCTAGTGTATGAACTCTCAAAATGGCCAGAAGGTGCTCCAGAGCTTCTACAGTCATGGAGCCGACGGGAGCTCCTGGAGGTGATTTTTGCTGCCATGGGGAAAGAAAGGAAATATACGGGCCTACCAAAATCTAGAATGATAGAACGCCTGCTTAGGGTAGTATCTGAAAAAGAACTGGACATAATGATGAGAGTGCACAATCTGGAGCACCTCCAATACTGCCAAGTACTCAAAGTACTCCGAGAAGGCAGAGGAAGACTGACAATCCTTCCCGATTAGCAATTGACACTAGAAGGAGTTGCATCCTCGTCTTGGTGATGTCATTTATTAGTAGTTTTTATTTAAATTTTTTATTATTTTATTAATATTATATATTTTATTATTTTGATCATGAAGCTTACGCTTCAATGCATCGAGGCTTACGCCTCGCTTCATAACAGGCTCAACGCCTCGCTTCGCCTCATCACATTTAACAACCTTGGTCCTGGGTTTAACAATCGTTTAGAAGCAGGCAAATTGGCAGTTCTGCTCTCATGGGAGGACCATTTTGCAAAAACCAAGTAAGATGGACTAATTTGCAAAGGCAAGTGGAAAAAGATTCATGCTGTCATTGAGGACCATTTTCCAAAAAAAAATAAAAAATCATGATTTGCAAAAAGTGCGAACATATTTTAAAGGGTATAATTGTCATTTTTGCTAACATATAACCATGGTCAATGCCTAACCGTTTTCATCATAGATAACATTAACGATGATGATGTATCTCCCCTATCAACACATAGTCGATGTATCTCACAGTCAATGTTTGATCACGTGGTATGAGTGGGATATGCAACATTCTTGAGGCCTCCGCTTCAACGAATTGTGAGTTTTTTTGATAAGCGCATCTTATGGTATGTGTGAGATTAGAAATCAAAAGTTTGCAAGTTATCATCTAAACACTCATTCTCATCATGAATAATGATGACGTAAAATCGATGGGAGGCCTTCACTCTAACGAATTGTGATAGCTGGATAGATATGTTTTTTTCTTATCAACACAAAGTCGATGTATCTCATCGTCAGCGTTCGATCACATGGTATGGGTGAGATAGGAAAAATCAGGAGAACAACACAAAGTGTAGTATTTTCTCTCTATCAAAGATGCAGTGATATACATCATTCTTGAGGCCCAAGAGATGGAGGTACCTTTGCACGTACTCTATTTTCTCCCCATCAAAGAGGGGGTAAAAAGCAACATTCTTGCGAAAGAATGAAATGAATGCAATGTATGAATGCCTTCATTTTATGAAAGAATGAAATAAATATAATGTATTAGTGACTTCATTTTGTGAAAGAATAGAATGAATGTAATGTATAAACAACTTCATTTTGTGAAAGAATGAAATGAATGCAATGTATAAGAAACTTTGCTTTATGAAAGAATAAAATAAATGCAATGTATAAAAACCATTAATTTGTGAAAGAATGAAATAATGAAATAATGCAATGTATGAGTGACTTCATTTTGTTAAGGAATGATGCTTCATTTATCAACCCCTTTTTTGCATCAAGATGCCTTTTTTTGCAAACCTTGAATTCCAGTCCTTCTAAAATGTTTTTTGAGGCGAATATTCTGCGAATGGTGGAGGCGAATAAGAAATTTTGCAAGAAAAAAAATTGGAATACCAGTGCGATGCTAATAATAAATTTCACAATATCGGATTTTTGTAAATTTTTGCATGTACCTTGTAAAATTTTCTTATGATAAAAAAAAATAAAACAAAATTCGCATGCACCTTGCAAAATTCTTTTTTGATTTAAAAGGAATAAACTAAAATTCACATGTACCTTGCAAAATTCCTTTTTGCAAAACTCATATTTATTCTATATTATATACATATTATATACAAATAATTCTCATAAATAAATCAATTACCTGTTACATAAATAACAATATCAAACAAAAAAAATGATCAAACAACTTCATTCCCTATTATATACACAACTTATTCTCATAAACAAATCAATCACCTGTTACACACACAACACATAAACAAATTTATCGTATATTATATAAACAATTCATTTACTAAAAAAACAAGAATCAAACAACTTCAATCCCTGTTATATACATAATTTATTTCTCAAAAAACAAGAATCAAACGATTTCATTCCCTGTTATATACACAATTCATTCATAAATAAATGCATATACATGATAAAACTCTTCATCAACTTTCATTGCCGTAAGAGAAATAGTCGCCTTTATCAGCTTTCATCAACAAGCGCCAGTGCATCCTTCAACTTAGACTCTTCATCAACTTTTATTGTTGTAAGCTTAGGTCTCATTTTTTGATTCACCTAATCCTTACTATTGCATATATAAAAGGACATATATTCTACAATCATATCTATAACAGTTATATACCAAGTGAACAAATATATACAAAATAAGTTAACAAATATGTATAAAAGTAATTATCAGTTTGATTGCTTAAGAATATCTTGCACAATAATGGTCGACGATTAAGAGTAAATATCGTAACCAATCAATACTAAAAAAAATGAACCTGCAACACAACATTAAACCTAGGGGTGTCAACACACCTGGTTTACCCGTATCCGACCTAAACCAAACCCTATAATGTCTGGGTATTGTGATAAATAAGATCTTATTAAGACTTGGGTTCAAACCCGAAGGTCCGATTAATACATAGACTCAAACATAGTTTTTAAAATTTTATACCTGACCCAAACCCGACCCGACTTTCAATTAAGATTGACAATTTTTTAATGTTAAATGAAAAAAATATGGTTTTACTGAGTATGGTCCGAGTTTGGTTCATATAGTTCTTATCAGGTCCAAGTATGGTTTTTCTTATAGTGGACCTGATTAGACCCAGGTCCAGACCCAAGTCAGATTTTGGTTCCACTAAGTTCAAACCCGACCCATTGACACTCCTAATTAAACTGAATGAGTACTTGAACAAAAAAAGCACAATATTGAAAAAAATAATATGTAAACTACAAAAAATCTTGTCATAGGCTATTTTCAAAATACATCAAATACTCATACATTACTTCCTAATCGTGTTTTCACCTATTGTGGTCAAGCTTGAGACATACATTGCACTTGTATGACACCACCTCCTTATGTTCTATTTTCCATCTCTTCACTTTAGGTTGTCTTGCTTTCTTAATTGGCGTTGGTGGTAAGACAAGAATAAGAGTCGGAGGAGCGATGTGTAGGACATTATCGGTATCAAATGAAATAAATAAGTACCATATACAACTCGATACAATTTAACTATATAGAACTTATTGCAGTAATCATATGAAAAATTATCGTCATACAAAATGCATGTGATCACATGCTCGCAAGGAATCCCGCTAACCTGTCGATCTTCACAAGAGCATTTCATACTCTCAAGATCAAAACAGTAGCCGTGCTTTCGATCACGGGCTTCGTAACGGTGGTGGATATAGTGCACTACTACCATGCGTAGCTTTTGTGCTTCTATATGATAATATTTAATCTTTGTAATTACCTCAGGAACCACAATGTCAGACATTTTCTCCCTATTAGTCATTTTCTTATAAAGTTTTATCAACATTAGACTAAACTTTCTAATAAGTGGGATTAAAAGTTTGTCATTGTAAACACCCCAAATTTTCCTCATCCATTCTCGAACACACCCCTTGTGCAATGCCAACCCTGGTAGGTCAGTGTGTGAGTCCAACCTCAAGTTTGTGTCAGAAAATTACCATTTTACCCCTAGGTCATCATAGAACCCAGTTAGTTAAAGTCAACAAAGCTCATTCTCAAGCTCAGAATAGTTAGAATGTCAATCATTTCTAGCTCATCTCAGCTCACGGTGAACAAAATATATTCATTTCTGACCATTCCTACCAAAATGGGATCATTTCTTAAAAAATGAGCTCATTTCTTAAAAAATGAGCTCATTTCTCATTCAAATCCAAACCAATTGTCTCTGAGTCAGTCATTTCCAGTCAGTCATATTCTTCCAAGACTAGCTTAAGTTCACCAGGAGTTCAAGTGCTTCAGTTTTAGTTCAAAACTATTTCCAAGTGTCCAGGAGTCCATTTTAGCTCTTTCAGCTGAAATTGGGCTGAGTCCAGTCAGTTGAGCTAGTGTTCGAGCTTCAATTTTAGTTCATCTCAGTATTACCGATCTTTATCCCAGCTCAAACCCAACTCTGGTCTGTAATTCACTTCACTCCAGTGACCATTTCTCTAAAAATGACAACTTTTCTTGACAATTCAGTTCAGAAGTTCAGTTGAGTCAGTGTTTTGTCAATTCACTTGAGTTTTGAAACCCTAAAACTCAGCTCAATCCAATTCATTTTAGTTTAAATCAGTTCAAACCTCAATTTTTAGTGTCACTCTGGCTCGGTAGAGCCCGAAAACCATTTCTTGAACCATTTTACGATTTTTATCAAAATTATCATTTTCTGAACTAGTACAACTGTCAATCGGGGTCTAATGTCCAAAATTCTTCATTCAGGGTTTGCATTTCGCATGACATTTCATATCATTTTTCATCATTTCATAATAGTTCATCACATTTTATTTCATTTTCGAGATCCAGAACTCCAGTTTTATAAATTCCAATCCAGATTGAGCTTTTAAAATTTTCAAAAATCAATTTCAACCCTTGGGTTTCCAAAATTGACATTTTTACCCCCAGAATTCTAAATTTGGAAATATTTTCTCGAGAAAAACAATCTGGATTTCTTTTAAACTCAAATTTTCAAATTCTAAACTAGATTTGCATCGCAACGGTGTATAAAATTTTAAATTCGGCGCTCATTTCAAAAACGGCCAAAAATAGCTCATTTCGTCCAATTTTTTTTTTAAAAGACTATTCTACTCCTATGATCCTCAAAATGAGTTTCAAATTTGGAAAGTGAGACCACTTTGAGATGGCTCCTTCATTTACATCTACACTTTCATTTAAAAAAAAATTTATATCTTTTTCTTTTCTTTTCTTTTATTTTTTAATTTGTTTATTTTTTATAAGAGGAGGTGGTACCCACAAGGGGGTCGACCCCCCCTTTTTCCCTTCTTTCCTTTTTCTTTCTCTCTTTCTCTTTCCTTCTTCTTCCTTTCTTTCCTTTTCCTTTTTTTCCTTCTTCCTTTTCTTCTTCTTCTTTCTTTCCTTTCTTCTTCTTCCCTTTCTTTCCTTCTTCCTTTCCCTTCCTTCCTTTCCCTCCTTCTAGCCTATTCCCGCCTCTTGTTCTCCCTTTTTTTTATCAACCCTTCTCAACCATAAGTCTATTCATTCATTAAACCCTAAGTTTTCTTTGTTGGAAAGGATCACATGGCTGCCCCATTGTGACTGCCTTTTCTCTCCAGCTCTCTCAACTCTAGCATCCTCTCCTTGGCTGCAGCTTCTATCACTTTCAACCTCCAAAAAGTGTAGCCACCACCTTCTCCAACAAGTACAACCACTCTTCCTTCACGCGTAGCAGCATCAAAGGCTATCTCTAACCTTGCAACCTACTACTTCAACTCCCTTCAACTTCAACACCTCCAGTCGACACCTCTTCTGCAGCAAAGCGCCACCTCTAGCCGGACCTCCATCAAAGCAGTTCCTCCTTCAACCACCATATTCAACCATCTGCCAGCAAGAAGCAACATCTCCACCTTGCTACCTCCCTGTTCCAGCTTCCCTTCCAGCAATCTCTTGGCTCCAGCCACCATTCCAACTCCTTGGTAGCAGCAAGGTGTAGACCACCTATAACCTCAACTTCCTCAACCTTGGATCATCTCCACCACATCCGCCCTCCTTCAACCGATCTCAGCAAACCCAAGGTAAGATCTTCATTTTTGTTCTCTTTTATTTCCTTTATTTTCATGCTTAAGGCTACATGGAGTAGGGGATCCCTCCGATGGATGGATCAGATCCCCTATCACCATAGCCAAAATTAAGTCTAGATTGTACCCCCCTGATTATTTTGATTTTATGATTAAATTCATGTAAAATTTTGTATTATAGGCCTTATATTTAGATTATTTTAATGCTTTATAGGTATTTTGATTAGTTTCTTTAATGATTGCTTATTAGTTTATAGGTTTTGATTTTAAGCGTCAGTCCAGCCTTCATTTTATGTTTAATTGTTTGTCTATAAATTCCAAATTTTTTATGATAGATGTATGAGTTTAATATTCATTTCTATGCAAAAATTCGGACTGATTTGGGTTTTCGAACCCTCTTTAATAAATCGGATCCCAAACCGGGTCTTGAACCCCTTGGAAAATCCAAATTTCATTTAGCAGACTTGTCGACCTGAGATCTCCTAAATGGACGATCCGAATCTTTCTCTAAAAAAAAAGTGGATCCCTATTAGAATATATTGTTTTTAAGTATTTTCCCAGATTTTTCCAATGAGGTTTGGTCTTTGTTAAAAATCAAATTTTCTTGAAACCTGTGAAAATCTTGATTTTTCCTTGTCAGAGTCTAAACATACCCTAACCTGCTGTGATGCTTCAATCTGTAGGCTGAATGTCAAAACTTTCAACAGTGAAATTATTTCTCATTATTCCTTCTATCATTCCAAAAAAATTGAGAATTTTAGGAGCATCCTAGTTATTTTTCCCAGAATTAAATTCCCTGTCTGTCAAATTCTAGTGTATGAGAATTACGGAGATCTAGATCTCTGATAATCCTTTGCTCTTTTCCAAACCGTTCATCTAATCCCAAAACTGTAAAAATAAGAATTTTTACTATGTTTGTCAAAGACATTCTCCCAAAATTTAAGTCATTTTATCTACTGTTTGTTATTTTTCCCATATTTTTTTCCAAAACCTGTCAGTTTGATCTAAGTCCTAAAGTCGCCGTATTACGATCCGACTTGCCAGAGCTGTCAAGCTCCGACCAAAGGTCAAAACCAGAATTTGTAAAAGGAAAAAATATTTGCCTAACTGTACTCTGTCACTCCATTTAATTTGGGAGATTTCTATGGTAGTTTAGTACCCGAAATTCAGTTTAGATTTAGAATTTTAGGCAAAATCTTGATTTTTAGGGATTTTAGTTAATTTCCATGTTAAAAAAATATCAAAAAAATAGATTTTCAAGTTCCATTCTGTTTTTAGGGTTATTATAAATGTCCATACCAAATTTGGCTCAATTTTAAGTTCATTTGCCTTGTGTGTTAGTTTGCTTTTAAATTCAGAGGCGAAAATCAAGCGAAAATCAAGTTAAATTCAGTATTTTGTGATATTTTTGATATTTTAGGGTTTTTATCATGTGAATAAGATATAGTATCATATTAGGGTTAATTTCAATATCATTTTCATTTCACATTTCAACTTTTTGCAAAATTTATTTCAGAAAACCTTGGTTTCAAGGCCATAGTCTTGTTATCAGGGGCATTTTGGTCATTTTGACCTCAATTTTGAAATTCTAATATTTAATTCTCTAAGTTTTCATGCATATCATCATATTGCATCATATTGTGTTTAATTATATTTCATTTGATTTTCAAATTTTCAAATTTTACAAAAATTCTCTTAGAAAACCCTGATTTCAAGGTCATCAGGGGTATTTTGGTTATTTTTACTTTAATTTTGAATTTCCAACTTTATTTTCGAATTTTATTACTTATTTCTCATGTTTATATCAAAGGGGGTATGAATCAGGGTTTGCATTTGGATAATATCTGACAATTTCCAATATTTTTGGATAAATCTAGATAAACCTATATTTCTGTGCTAACATGTTTTATAGTTTTGCAGGAACATTCAAGAAGAATATTTAGTTATTTTATTTCTTTTCTTTTGTTCAATTCAATGTAAAAATTAATGTAATATTTGGAATAAGAGTTACATTTTCTGCTTAGAATAGGATTGCATTGCATGTAGTTTAATTTCTGTAAATTTCAATATTTGATGTATTGTTCATGCACATTTTTCCAAATCTGCTATGGTTGACACGAATGGCACGTGCACAAGCTCTTAGGAAGTTCATAAACTCGGTGGAATTCGTATTTATGGCCATAGTCAGAATACGAATGAAACCCAGATTTGTGATCTTCGTATTAGCCACATTCAACCTCCACTCTTAGGCTAACTTCAAAAATGCACTGCATTTTTTAAAAACTCAAAAGGATTTTCCCAATTTCATTTTAGAGAAATCGATTTTCTCAGAATTTTCTAAATCTTTCTCAGGATTTGATTTTCTCAAAAACTCTAAGTTTTTAAATGAGATTCCAAGTATTTTTCAAGTGCAAATCATGATTTTCCAAGATTTTCATATTCTCAATTTCATTTTCAAATCCCAAAATCAATTTTCCTAAAGTCTTTGAATTATTGCTGAAACAAACTTTTCTCAGAATTTCCAACTCTTCTTCAGAAATCAATTTTCTCAGAAAAAGCATTTAAATCAAATTCCAAAAATCGATTTTCTCAAAGATCTGATCTTTCTGAGATTTCATCTTACATTTTAAAAGTTATTTTCCAGTAAACTTCTTGATTTTCTGAGAATTCTAAAATCCATTTCCTCAGAAAAGCAATCCAAATCTCAAAATTGATTTCCTCAAAGTTCAATTTTTCTTGAGAATCTATTTTCCAATGCAAATTTTTGATTTCCAATGAAATTCAAATATTTTTCCAGGAATTCCCTTTTCAAACACTTTTCCAGTCATTTTCCTCAATTTTCCAAAGCAAACATCATATTTCGCAAACTTGCGTCTTCTCAAAATTTCACAGCACATGCCTGATTCTTTGTGCATTTTAGGAAAATAGAGCATACTTTAGAAAATTGAACTTAGCCAAAGCACACATTTGATCCTTGGTTCAATTACCCCTGGTAAAGGCGCCAGGAACGGTTGAACCTCGTACCGACAAGCGGATCTCATTCCACGAAATTTTCCCGTAAATTTTCAAAATAGAGGCAAGTAATTTTCAAAACCAAATTTCAAAACTCTGGTCGAGTTTGACTCACATGATCGTTTCTCTCTCTCACAAAGGGAGGAGAAAATTTTTGCGATGATAACAGGTTTGGCGACCGAGATGAGACCTGTCTTCGCCTGATCAACTACGTGCCTTAGCTTAGTTCAATTATCAAAATCGTGTTCTATGGAATGCCAACTTTTACTTTCTGATATCATGTGAACCTAGGAGCCTAGACTTGAACCCAACTGACATGGATTGCATGTAGACTAGGCATGCATGGTTTGGTAGGACCAATTGAGGATAAATATTCATGTTCACATAGACCTAGGTCTAATACAACACACCTCAATTTAGGATTTGTATGAAAACAATGTTTGCTTCTTTAAAATTTTCAAAATTCTATCTCTTTAGGACTTAGAGCCCTCTCTTTGCTTGCATGTGCTCATATTTCTAAAACCACCCACCTATGTCTACCCGGTCTTCACATTGCTGGGCTTTCTTTCAGAACCATAGTTCAAGATAAAGCCTCACAACTGGGCCACTTATTTGGGCTGATGCCTCCCTGCCACGTACCAAGGGCCATAGTCCAACGTATATCGACAAGCGCTCAAGGATGTTGGGAAAACACAAAACCTAGAACTGAAGATGAATTTTATGCCATGTACTTCAGGTTTCGACTAGAGTATATCGACATAGCATGATTGGACACAACTGATCTAAGCTTAGAGTCAGGATTAAGGTCCTACAACCATTTTCAAAATTGATGCATTTAGAGTCAGCTTCTTAGGGAATGCTGCATGTGCATAATTGTTTGTGCAGGATATGATTGAATGCCTTCTTTTATTTTCCTTTTACATCATTTTCCAAATTTCGTCTATTTTTTCAACAATTTTATCAAAACCCTGAACGGTTTTCAAAACCTCATATTTTTTCTCAAAAAGTCCAGACAATTTCCCTTTTCCTACCTTTCCTCTGGATCTCGAATTTCCAGCCTTATTTTGATCCTGCCTGTAATTTTTCAAATGTTCAAATTTTGTCTTCCAAATTCTATTCAAAATTTTCATCTCTTTCATAATCCTCAATATCTCCTTCATCATTTACCTTTCTCCCAAAAATCCTTCAATCTAAACCGTCGCTTTGTCCTACAGAGAATTTTGGCGTTGTGGAGTGATTTAGACCAGATCCAGAAAGAAAACAGCGTCGCCTCAGCACCCTAGCAGTGACAACGAGAAAGAAATGGATTCGCCACGATCTGCCAAGAAACAAAATCAACAAGACAATGATGATATCGATCCTCAGATGTATGCCATGTTTCAAAAGATGATGAATAAAAGAATGACAGAGCAAGCAAGGGCCAGTTCCGGCAAGATTCTTACCAAGAAAAAGATCAAGGGCCGAACATTGAAGAAATAACTGAAGATATCCAAGAAGCGTATCCAACATGAGGATACATCTGATGAAGCAGAATCAGGAGGTGACACCGATGAAGAGTGCGAGGCTTAGCAAGCTTTTCAGAAAATGACTCAGGGACAGGGGTCAGCCAATAAGCTAAAAGATCAGTCTGCTAATAACTCTGACTAGTTACAACTCAGAGACGTGGTCAAAATGGTTAAGGATCTGCAAGCCTGCGACAAGGGCAAAAGAATTTTTACAAGCAAAGATTTCTATGATGGTTTAAACGGGGATGACAACCTAGAAGATCTCCCCCGTAAATTTGTCAAATTTGATGGGACTGGCGATCCCAAGGCTCACCTGGCTATGTTCTTTGCGGAATGCAATCGATTCAAGCGGGACAATCGAGCTCTCTTCCTTTGTTTCCCTTGCAGTCTGGAGGGAACGACTGCTAAATGGTACTCAGAACATATCAATCCCATCGAGTTGAAGGAATTCGATAAAGTGGTCAATCTGTTCATTGAACGATTCCTTTTCAACACCGAAGCGCTGCCAACGCTGAACCATCTCTATAATACAAAGCAAAGAGATAATGAGAAAGCCAGAAATTTCATCCGCAGATGGAGGGGCACTTGCAACAAAATGAGAAATCCCATCTCAGAGGAGCACGAACTCCAGATTATTCTGAATAATTTCTCACAGCCTTTGAGAGGCCTTTTTCTACCTCGCCTTCCAAATCTTTCATTGAGCTTACTGAACGAGCCGAGTGGCTCAAGATGGGAATGGAGAATGAGGTCTATAATGACATCACCCTCGTCAAGAATAATCAAGATTCAAAGAAGAAGGCAAATTTCACCTTCTCCGCCAATGTCAGCCGCAGTGACTGCAAAGATAGCAAGGGCAACCATATAGGTCAGAACGAGAAGTCTTCAAAAAAGAATGAAAAATTGAGTCGACAAAAAGAAAAGATAAAGCGGGATGGTTGGGGTGGCGATCGTCAGTTTACTCCTCTTGAGCAACCTCTCGATAAAATCCTTGAATATATGTTGACCAAAGAAATGGTGAAGCTCCCAAGAGCCACAAATCCTCCCACGATCATGGGAAGATATATTCATGGATCAGTTCTGCAAATTTCATCGGACAGTAAAACACGATACTGACCACTGTTTTGTCTTCAAGAACATCGATCAGGATTGCATTGATAAGAAATTCCTCGTTGAAGATGAAAAGAAGGACCAGTCATCCCGACTGAGCTTTTCCCTCAAGAAGCTGACAACACCAGCATTTTTCCATTTCTCATCTTGCTTTATCATTTTAAATGGATGACGTAATCCCGTTCGTCTTTCCTTAATTTGTCATTTTTTTCCTTCAATGATTCAATAAAATTATCAATTTTCCTTATAAGCTTGTTCTCCTCCCCTGCAAAATATTCGTTCATGAGAACTGACCCTCTTTAGAGTCCCTCGTGAATCGATCAAAAGTCAGTTGCTTTGTTATCTTCGGAGAACATTCTTCGAACGTCAATTATCTTCCTTTTATCCAAATTTCCTTCCCCTATTACACCGGGGCATTTTGATTTTGAAAATCGTCTTCAAAACATCCTGTATGCAGGCAGGTACACCCATTTGCATAATTTTGCATGCATTCATTCACATTCATTTGCATCCATATGCATCAAATTCATTTTCCCTTCAAGTTAAGGGATAAACCTGAACTTCCCATTCAAGATAAGGGAATAATCTTGAGACCATTCATAGAAGTAAAGCAGTCCTCTATAATGGTTCAATATCATACTTAATGCCAATTTTCTACAAACAGACCTCCGGGTCGACCAATCTTGTCAAAACCTTCGGGTTACAATCCTACCAATATCAGTCAGAGGTTCGGTCCATCGGTTTGGGTGAACCACCTTTTCATTTGGTTTTTGGAAAAGAATCATCACAAGGTAAATCCGTGTTCTTCACGAATCTAGTTTCAATCTGGATTTTCCCTCATGTTCATAGCCATTGTCCACGAGATATTTTTATTTTGATAGAGAGCACGTGAAACCAAAAAGAGGATATTCCTTACCTTGGTGTCGACAATGGTGGTGGACTTTGATCCTTGATTTCGGCTATCACTGAGATGTCGAATTGAAAGAGGAAGGATGGAGATCACCTCTTCAAAGCTTGGATGCAACTTGGAGATTCGGCTACTACTTGGAGGCTTGATGGAAGATAGAGAAAGGTGGGACGAGTGTGTGGCAGGAGAGAGAAAGAGGAGGTCTTCAAAAAGGGTGGCCAGTGATGGATTGGATGGATGGGTTCTTCCCCTTCTCCTGAGGGGTCGGCTAGGGGGTTTAATAAGGCATGGGCTACAAGTTAGAAAAAGCCAGAAAGCAAGTTTGCTTTTCCTAACTTTTAGGAAAAGCAAAGGGGGCAATTTTGGCTCTTTTCAAAAATTTTGAAATCTTGTTTTGCTTTTCCCTAAAGAGGTTCTCAATGTGGCGCCACCTCAAGGTGGGGCCACACTTTGATTATTTCATAAAATGAAAAAAGCAAAATAAAATAAAATAGAAAGAGGGCTCAGGAGGGGGACGTTTGAACTTTTAAATTTTTTTGTTTTGCTTTTACCTAAAACTTAGCTCCATTGTGGTGCCACCTCAGAGTGGGGGCCATTTTTATTCAAATAATAAAAAAAAATATCTCTTTTTTTTGGAGGGCTGCCACCTCAGAAGGGGAGGGCTCTTTTTTTTTTTTTTGCTTTTAAAAAGCTGAAACAAAAACTAGATTTTTAAAAGGAGAGCCAAGGTGGCGCCACTTCAGAGTGGGCCCGTAAACACCCCAAATTTTTACCCCCATCCAGTGTTTACATTTCATGTGTCACTGCATATCATTGCATGCATTTGACATATCATTTCATTGCATTGCACAACATTGCATGTCATTGCATTTCATTATCGAGATCCAGAATTCCTGTTTGCAAAATATTAAATCCAGATCAGAAAACAATATGGGTTCATTTTAAACTCTATTTCAATTGATTTCAATTCTCAGATGAGACCCATTTAGGTGGCGTCGCTTCTGGATCCCTTTACAACAAACAACAACAACAACTACTTCTTCATCCCAAAACAATTGGGGTCGGCGATATGAACCAACAAAGAAAATCATTATGGGTCTTCCACATGAATCCTTCTCCTCCATTCATTTCTATCCAATGCCATGTCCTCGGTGAGGTTCAAAGCATTCATATCCTTTCTTATCACCTCCATCCATGTCTTCCTAGGTCTACCCCGACCTCTTTTAACTAATATATTTTCCCATTTCTCCATCCTTCTAACTGGAGCATCATTAGGCCTTCGTCGAATATGTCCAAACCACCGTAAACGATTCTCTCTCATCTTATTTTCTGGATCCCTTTATTTATCAAAAATCTCAAAAATTTTAGAGTCTTAGTCGGATCAGGACTCTGTATTTTCATCTTTTCAAAACTTCATTCTGATTTTAAACCAGTTATGGTCATATCCTTGCACATTTCTATCATTTTGGTCAAAATTTTAGAGTCCTAGTTGGATCAGGACTCTTTTTCCAGTGTCCTAGTCGGATCAGAACTCTACCTTTTACTACCCTTTTTACCTGTTTTTGAGAAAACCTATCAAAATCTTTTATTTTTGGCCAAAATTCTAGAGTCCCAGTTGAATTAGGACTCTTTCTCAGAATCCTAATTGAATTAGGAGTCTATCCCGATTTCATCCGTTACTCCTGTTCTTCACTTGTTTTCAAAACTTTCTCATCTGATTTTCAAAATCTTTTATTTTAGCCAAAATTTTAGAGTTCTAACCGGATTAGGACTCTTTCTCGGAGTCCTAATCGAATCAGAACTCTATCTTTCATTGGTATTCTGCCTATCTTTAATCAAATCTTTCAAAATCTGTCAAAAATTCAGAGTTTTAGTTGAACCAGGACTCTATTCAAAGAGTCCCAGTTGGATCAGGACTCTGACCCTGATATCAATTTTGCGAGAATCTTTCCAAAATCTTTTTATTTATGTTTTCAAATTTTAAAATTATTACACCTTTATCATAGAATTTTAAAATTCTGGGACTCTGTCCCAGAGTCCTGATCGAATCAGGACTCTATCCTGAGTTCATTTTCTCACTTCATTTTCATTGGTTTTCAAAAGTTCCTTTTAAAATTTCTTCATTTGCTTTTTAGAAAACCAAAAATTCTCGGAGTTCTAGTCGAATTAAAACTCTTCCTCAGAGTCCTAGTCGGATCAGGACTGTGAACCAGACTTCAATTTTATCTTATTCTCACATGTTTTCAAGATTCCCTCACCTGTTTTCTCAGAAAATCTAAAATTCTGAGAGTCTTAGTTCTACTGGGACTCTGTCCTCAGAGTCCCAGTTGGATTAGAACTCTGTTTGATTTCAATACTTGTTGTTTTCACTGTTCTTTCATCCATTTTTCAGAAAATACCAAAAAAATATAGAGTTTTACTCTGATCAGGACTCTGTCCCAGAGTCCTAATCCAGTTCAGAGTCTATTTTGAAGTTTGTTTTTACTTCCATTTTCATTTCATTTTATTTGTTTTTAAAAAATTAGGTCATTTTGCAGAGTCTCGATTGATTCAAGACTATTTCAGAGTTTCAGTTGAGTTAGGACTCTAACCCTCACTGTATTTTCTGACTTATTTTACCAGTTCTGATAAAATCTTTCAAAAAACTTCCCCATTTGACTTTCAAAATTCTAAAATCTGAGAGTCCTAACTGGTTCAGGACTCTAATCCAGAGTTTTAGTTTGCTTAGAACTCTATTTTGAAACCTTTGAATTTCATCTGTTGATTTTAACCCCTCTTTTAAAAGCCATTTTCAGTCTTTATTTCAAATTTTACAAAACTCTGATGTGGGGCCCACTCAGTTGGTGCCATATCTAGAGGAGTTATGACCCAGTCAGAACTCTGTGTCATTTAAAAAAAAAACTTTCAATTCCAAGTTTACTTTTGAATCTCTTTTGAAAAACTTCTAATTTTTAAGTTTTAAAATCGCTTTTTGAAAATTCATGTGTGGCCCACTCGAGGTGGTGCCACATTTGAAAAAGCCAGGGTTAGTCAGTGTCCTACTTAGGTTAGATGTCTAGGTGCATCAATTTTTGTTTTTAAAACTTTCATTTTTACTTTTGTTTTTAACTTTGATTTTAAAACTTTAAAAATTAGGATTTTCAAAAAAAAAACCCAAATGAGGCCCACAAGGGGTGGCACCACATTTGGGGTACTTTAGGATTTTGATAGGGCTTAGATAGGTTAGTAATTAGGGTTTGATTAGATTAAATCCTCTCTAAAAAAATTGCCCACCCTAAAGAGCCCAATTAAAAAGGAAATGGATTTTTTTAGGACTCTTTTAGAAAACTTAGACTTTTTTCTATAAATAGGAGCCAAAGGGGGGTCAATCACAAAGCTCTTTTTCTCCCCAATTTTGTGGCCTCTCTCTCCTTCTCCAGCAGCTCTCCTTCTTCCTTACAGCTGCATCCATCCAAGGTAGAATTTTTAAATTTTTTATGCTTTTATTAGTTCTTTTTCATATTTTTACCATGAATTTCACCATGGGAGTCTCTTGTTTCATGGATTTAACAATGGAATCCATCCAAGGACCTCAAAATCGACCCAAGAAGATGATCTAACCCAGTTTGAGGGTGATTTTCAGGATTCTAATCCATTAGAATTGATGAGAGGTACATCTTCTATGTTCTTAACCGACGAAAGATGCGATTTACCCGTTAAATGGGCTAAATCCATCCTTTCAAAGGTAAAATCAATTTTCATCATAGATTTCCTATATTTTATTTTTTATTTTTTGTCATATTAATGTTTATTTCATGTTATCTAGCATTAAATTAAATTTTGTTATGATGTTAGGTATTTTTTTTATTATTTTCCATGTTTAAATCATAGTTTTTAGGATTTTTTTTAGATTTTTGTGTGTTTTGCTTTTAGATCCATAGAAATCATGCTACTTCGTATTTAAATATTTGTTAGAAATTTATGGTTTTTTTATATGCAGTCCATGGATGTGTCAGTAAGTTTTTGTAAAAAAATCAGAGGTTTTGGGATTCAGAAACCCTGTTAAAAAAAATATAAAGTCGAATCGTGATTCCTGTTGGTTAAAATCGTTGTTCATATTCAAGTATAACTTGTAGTGGCATTATTTTTGTCATCCGAGATTCGATTCAAGATCCGTAAATTGCAGTAGCTTTGTATTAGAGTCTATTATTTACTGTAAAGTTTTTATGATTTTATATTAATGTTTGTTAGTTTTCATATGTCAGAGAGTCAGATCAACATTTTAGAACTCGTTACGCTTATTTCAAACCCTAATTCAACTTGTGTTGATCGTATCTCCCTAACCAAAGATTCGATTCATGATCTGTAAAAAAGGAAGTTCATTATTTACATGTTTTTTATTCATTGCCGAAATCTCATAAATGTTTGATGTGTTTTGTTGTTTTTCTCTATTTTTAAAACCGGAAGTATCTGTTTTGATTAATTTTATATTCGTTATATTCAAGTACAGATTGTCAGAACAATATTTCCCTAACCAAAGATGATTTTTCCAATCTGTAAAAAAGAGAATCTCTGGTTTTTTTATCTATTATGGTTTTGTAAAATTTTATAAATTTCCATGGTGGATTGGCCCCTGATTTGGGTCTGACACTGAAACAAGTATGTGCCCGCGGACAAAAATAGCAAATTTTAGTTTTTTTTTATAATTTTCGTATTAAAATTATGTAAAAATTTGATCTTTCTGTTTCCAATATACTTTTAGGGTTATAAAGAGTGTAGATGTCAATTTTTATTAATTTTAGATCTCATTTGATGCTTGGATGAGTTAAATGGCAAAACAGGGTACCCGTAGGATCCCGAAACAGTGCCAAAATCATGATTTTCATGATATTTCTAATTTTTTGGGTATAAGTTCATATTTTTAGGGTTTGTTCATGCTTATAATCATTCTAGGACACCTCATGTTTGATTTAGCTTCTATTTGATCTTATTTAAACCCTAAATCCCAAGTTTTTACCAAAATATTTTCTTAAAACCCTGATTTCAAGGCCATAGTCTTGCTATCAGAAGCATTTTGGTCATTTGAACTCAATTTCAAAATCCATAACTTGGATTTTCTTATTTTCAATCATATCATATCATCTTGTGTTTGATTTATTCCCATTTGAATTTCAAAATTTGTATTTTATAAAATATCTTTCTGAAAAACCTTGATTTCAAGGTCATAGTCTTGCTATCAGGGGCATTTTGGTCATTTTGACCCCAATTTTGAATTTCCAAATCTCATTTTCATATTTTTAATTCAATTTTATCATTTATGTTTATATCAGGGAGGTATGGACTGGGTTTATATTTGAATAATATCTGATAATTTCCCAATATTTTTGGATAAGTCCAGATAAACCTGCATTCCTGTGCTAACATATTTTATGGTTTTGCAGGATTATTCAAGTGGAGGACTTAGCTTTTCATTTTATTTCTCTTTTATTCAATTCAAATGTAATATCAAATATAATATTGGAATAAGATTTACATTTTCTGCTTAGAATAGGGAGCATTGCATATAGTTTAATTCTGCAAATATCAATATCTGATGTATGTCAATTAATGTATATTTTTACAAATCCACCATGAACTACACAAATGACACGTGCACTAGCTTCTAGGAAGTTGGTGAACTCGATCGAGTTTGTATTTTTGGCCATAGTCAGAATACGAACGAAATCCAGATTTACCATATTCTTTTAAGCCACATTCAACCTACACTCTTAGGCTAACTTCAAAATGCACTACATTTCTCAAAAATACCAAAGGATTTGATCAATTCTTCAAAACAATGTCTTTCAAATCCATATTCATTCAATTTACAAATTTCAATTCTAGTTCAGAGAAATCGATTTTCCCAAAATTTTCTAAGTCTTACTCAGAAATTGATTTTCTCAAAACTCAGAGCTTTCAAATGGTATTTCAAGTATTTCTCAACTTCAAATCACGATTTTTCAAGTCATAATATCTTCAATTTCAAAATTTAAATTCAGTAAAATCAAGTTTTTCCAAAGTTATTTGAAATTCCTCATAAATCGATTTTCACAAAGCACTTGCATTTCTTCAGAAATGTTCTCTCAACAAGGCTCACGATTTTCAAAGTGTTATCTTTTTCAAAAATTTTTCAAGTATTTCAAATCTCAGAAGCATACATCATGTTTTCAAATCTGTATTTTCAGAAATTCATAGCACATGCCTGATTCTTTGTGCATTTAGGAAATAGAACATCGGTTTAGACAAATTGAGCAAAGCAAAGCACTAGATTGATCCTTGGTTCAATTACCCTTGGTAAAGGCGTTAGGAACGGTTAAACCTCGTACCAACAGGCGAGTCCCATTCTACAGAATTTTTCCGTATTTTAAAAACAGAGGCGAGTTATTTTCAAAATCTTTTTCAAAGGTCAGTTTGACTTGCAAAAGTAAAATTTTGCAATGATAACAGGGCCCCATGGAATTCGAATTTTGAGAAGGTGCCTCAGGGTGGCGCCACCTCAGGGTGAGGGAGCTCCTTCTTTCTAGGCTTTTTCAAAAGTTAAAAATAAAAACCTAATTTTGAAGAAAGGCTAATGTGGCACCACCTTAGGGTAGACCCCACATTGCTTTTTATTGGTTGGAATTCAAAGACTAAAAGGGAAAATATAAGTTTTGAAGTTTCTTTTTTGGAATTTTCAAAAAACTCTAAACTAATTAGCAATTAAAAACTAATACTTGACCTAACTACAAGAATTTTTAAAAGAAGGTGGCCCTTCAGGGCAAATTTATAAAAACGACTTTGAAATTGTTGATAAAGAGGCCAAAATAAGGAGATTTTACAAAATTCAAAGTCCCTTTGCAAATTTGAAATAAAAATTCTAGGTTCAGAGTCTCGTCCCCTTCTTCAGGCAGAGTCGATCTAGCTGACAAAATTTGAAAATCAATATTGAAAATTATCGAGATTGTTTTTTGGAGAAAACATTTTGAAATTCAGGGTCCTGGGGGTTAAAATGAGAAAAAATGACAATTTGGAAGACCCAGAGGTTGTAAATTGATTTCAAAAGAGTTTGAAATTCAAATCTGGATTGAGAATTTTAAAATCACAAGTTCTGGACCTCAAAATGACATGTTATGCAATGAAATATGGTGCGATGATATGCAATGACATGTCTTGGGAAATGCAATTCTGACCTAGAGATTGGAGATTCCAGTCTCTTGTTAAGAGTAAGACTTTGAAAATTCATGACTGAAAGTGAAGGTTTGTACCCTTAACCTGATCGAGCAGAAATAAAGTACCTCATCAAAATGAGGCTTAAGTTTGTACTCTTAACCTGATCAGGCAAAAATGAATGAAATCCTTGAAAGAAGAGTCCATGATGGAACCTTCGGATTTTGCACAATAAGTCCGATAGGGGTTCTGCAAAAGAAAGAGAATGGGGGTCCCTAAAGCTTAAAAATGGATTGATCTTGGGCGCCTCATCGCCGAGACTAAATCAACTTTTGAAATTGGTGGCCTTTTGTTGGAGAATGATTGTTGGTTCGACTTCAAACCAAAATAGAACTGTCTATGGCGGGACAGTGGGGAACACATGGAAGTGTGCTAATCTGAGAGCTCATGCGCTTAGATTATAAAAAGAAGGGAAGGAATCTTGAAAACTCCTGTAATCAAGTCCTAAAGAGGGATTGAAATGGTGTCAGAATGCGTCAAACCGAACATTGAGCTCTCGCTTTTTGCCGAGACAACTAGAAAATGTTGTCAAAATGTTGAGAATTATTGTTGATTCAAAGTAATTGAAAATGATGCACGTTGGTGCAAAAATATTTCCTCTTTTCTACCTAAAGTATTACCTCTAATCAGGTTAACTTCGTAGAATCAAGATTCAGATTCAAATTGCTTGCGATTGACTTTCTTCAGGGAAGCTATCAATTTCCTTGATATGAACATGAAAGAAAGAATTAACATTGTGAAAACAAATGATGAAAGAATATTGATAATAGAATTTCATAAAATTAAAGAAAATTCTTGGCAGAATTGGCAGTTTGATATCTTGGGGCTTTCTCATGATCATCTTTTTGCACTCTTTTGAGCTCTCTTGGGTTTTTGGGGAGAAGCTTATTACATCATTCTTCATTTTGGGAAGGGTACGTCACAAACTCCTTCAACTTGGAGATGTTTCGGGTCTTCTTCGTTTCAGGACATATACTGATGCTATTGGCTCATTGGTTGCAAATCTCTTAATGACAACGAAAACCAAATATCTTTTAGGGATTGTCGGGAGGTTCATCACACCCGCCTTCAACTTGATGGTTCTCTAAACTTTTCCTGGAATGATCTGTCACAAACTCCTTCATCTTGGAGATGATCCAAATCTTCTTTGGCCTCGGGGATCTAATTCATCCACCAGTTTTCAACTTGATGATGATTACGAGATCCCTTTTGCAGATATTTAATTGCAGCTTCAGATATTCAAGTGATTGGGGAGATATGAGAATTGAGTGGATTCTTTTTATCGTTCAGGATATTTCCACTACCTCATTTTTATAAGAATGGTCTTTAAAGATGTGCCATAGCTATGATCAATATCAATCACTTATAGCTTTGCGGCAATATTGATTTTTCTTTGCTAGCCATATTGAGGATTTATTCTTCATCCATTTGGTTGGCCAATAGAAAGAATTTGAATTTTGAATCTCTTTTTTGCGAAAGTTTTTACCCTTTAGAAATGAATACTGAAGGTAATCTGAGGTAACACTTTTGTGCAATAAAGATTTTGAAATCAACAGTTGTTTAACGACAAATTGACAAAATATTCTTAAAATCCTTGATGAAAGTGAGCATCTGAAGTCCGACTTAACGCCTTTGTGACAAAAATTCTCTTCTCCTTTCCCCAAAATAGAGATTCAGGCTTAGCCCTTACCTGAATGGAAAATGGAAAATACTCCTCTCTTCCCTGAAGAGGAGGTGTTTGCAAAACGAACTTTCGAAGAGAAATTAAGCTCTCGTCAAAGCTCCCTAACATTAGACTTCTCTTATGGAAAGTGAGCCGATAGAAGTGAGGTCAGTAAATGGGTCATGAAGGAGCGAGTCCATCACACTCTCTATAAAAGGAGAGTCTTTCATGACAAAATGACCTAGTATAAAAATTGAGGGGGGGGCACAAGGAAAGCGAGCCTCCATCAAGTCTTTCCTTGTAAAAAGGGTTCCTTGTGTGAAATTGAAAGATTGTTTTGCAAATGGTTCACAAAGACACGAGTCCCTTCAACTCTCCCTGAAAAAGGGCTATGTGAACAAAGAATGATAGCATACGAAAAGAGCGAGCTCCCTTGAACTCTCCCTGTAAAAAGGGCCTCTCGCAAGAGAAAATGATTGAAATTAGATATTGAGCCAATTGGCAGAATGAATTTGATGCAAATATCAAACCATGCATGACCATGATTAGCAAGTGTGACCCGCAGGTCTAAAATGATTGAGATAGAATTGATACCCGAAGGTCAAAATTGGGTGATCCGAAGATAAAAAATGATTGACCCGAAGGTCGAAATTTGTTGACCCTAAAGTCGAAATTGGATTGGATGACCCGCATGTTGAAATTTTGGAAATTGAGTGACCCGAAGGTCAAAATTGGAGTTTGATGGACCTAGAGGTCAAGATTGAAAATAGAGTGACCCAAAGGTCGAAATTGAGAATTGAATTTTGATGAGAGGTTCATATGAAGACTGAACCTAAAAGATCGACTAATGCGACCGATGGGACACTAACATGAGGGTTAAATTTTGGGAAAGTACCAGTACGAGCACTGGATTTCGCAGACATACCAGCACTGAATTTTGAAAATGCACCAATACGAGCACTGAATTTTGAAAATTTGCCAATGCTGATGACTGACTGACACTTTCATGATTTTTGAGAATCGTGATGGGACTGATTGTCGGGATCTCGGGATTATCTTTTATCCTGAGCGGGCAAGTTAACTTTGATCAATGTACTTGAATGCAAATGAATGCACCTGTGTGTAAAATGAGAGATTTGTTTATCCTGCCTGCATACAAGACATTTTTGGATAGAGATATATATTTTTTAAAATGCCCCAGTGTAGCTGGGAAAGGGGAAATTTCATCATTGAAGGAAATTGGAAAATTACAAAAGGGAGTATAGATGTTTCAAGTATAGATTTTTTTCAAATGTCGAGCATTTATGGGATCTGATAATTCTAGCCCATTGGCATTGATGAGCGGATAAGAATTGCGGGGTAGTGCTTCTTTGACGACATAGGGGCCTTCCCAATTTGGCGACCATTTGCCACCGGGACGATGCTTGAGATAAACTATGAATTGGAGTATTAGATCATTGACTCTGCATCTCCTTTCTATGACAGATTTGGCGTACTGCCTGGCTATCCTTTGATGGTAGGACTGAGCGTGCTCTGCTGCTTTTAGCCTTTTTTCATCAAGCAAATCCAGTTGTACCAATCGTTGCTGCTGGTATTGATCAAAAGGTAATTATAGAAGTGATGCAAATTTTAGAGCGGGTTTCTGAACATATAGGGGCAATACTACTTCTGTTCCATAGACAAGTTCTGATAGAGTAGCATTTGATGGAGTCTGAGTGGTAGTTCGGTATGCCCAGAGTGCAATATCATGGATCTTTTCATGCCAGTTGCGGCCTGTTTCCACAGTTCGCTCCAAGATTCGAATCAAGATTTTGTTGGTGGCTTTCGCTTGACCGTTCTTCTGAGGATAATATGGAGCAGAAAAATGATGATGAATTTTGAATTTTGAGCAGAATGTCTTCATTCTCTCGTTCTTAAAGTGGCTACCATTGTCCGACACGATGTCATGTAGTACGCCAAAGCGACAAAGAATATTTTTGTGGATGAATAAGACCACGTGCCGTCCTTCCACTGTACGAAGAGTGACAACTTCTACCCATTTGGTGAAGTATTCAGTTGCAGCAAGGAAATACTTGTGGTTGTTTGATGTATAATGAGTGATGGGACCTACGACGTCGAAGGCCCACATAGAAAATGGCTATGGAGATACGACAGATTGCAAGTATGTTGCTGGTGCATAGATGGAGGGTGCGTGCATATGGCATTGGACGCACTTCTTTACGAATCGATAGCAGTCTTGCTGCATAGTCTTTCAGTAATATTCTGCTCGGATGATCTGTTTAAGAAGAGTTTGATAGCCGACATGACCACCGCAAATGCCTGCGTGTGCTTCTCGCACGACTTCTTTGGCTTCCTCTTCGTCTAAGCATCTGAAATATTCAGAACTGAATCCGTGATGATAGAGAACATCAACAAGAATGAAATAGCGAGTAGACATGTGCTGAATTGCTCGCTGCCCTTTTTTTGAGAGTTCTGGGGGAAACTCACCAGTTTCTATGAAATTCTTGATGTCATGATACCCTGGCTTCTTCTTTTGCTCAACCTGGTTTATCTGTTTTGCTGGGAGGAAGGCAGGTTGATCAAGTCTGCCAATTTCAAAAGAGCAACAAGATTCTCCATTTTTGAAGGCCATAGTGGAGCCCAAATTGGCTAAACTGTCAGCTACTTAATTGAAGTCTCTTTTGATATGAAATAGCCGAAATTCTTCAAAATTGTAGGTAAGGGCTAAAAAAATCTTTTGATAAGGAAGCAACTTTTGATCTTTAACCTGCCATTCTGCTTGGACTTGATTGACAACGAGCAATGAGTCACCATAAGCGTGTACTCTCTTGACATTGAAGTCTTGCAAAATTCTTAGGCCTTGTATCAAGGCTTCGTACTCGGCCATGTTGTGGATGCATGGAAAATCGAGCTTGAGGGAGAAGGGAATCATCTCTTTCTCAAGAGTGATTAATAAGATCTCAATGCCTATTCCTGCCATATTTTTGGAACCATCGAAGAATAAATTTTATACTGGCGATTGCTGAATATTGCAAATTTGTTCATCAGGGAAGTCATCTTCAGCTTTCACTTCATATGCTAAAGGAAATTCGGCTAATTGTTCTGCAATTGCTTGACCTTTGATCGATTGTTGAGAGACATATTCCAAGTCATATTGCATCAGTAGGACTTGCCATTTGGTGATCCGTCCGTTGAGAAAGGGTTGCTCGAGAATGTACTTGAGAGGATTTAATTTTAACATGATCTTAACTTCAGATGTCAGCAAGTAGTGCCTCAACTTCTGATACATCCAGACCAGGGCTAGGCAGGTCTTATCTGTTTAAGAGTATTTCTTCTCATAGTCGATGAAAGTCTTACTCACATAATAGATGACATGCTCGATCAGGCTGCCTTCTTCATACTGCGCAAAGAATCCACCACATGCAACTTGATTAACTGAGATGTATAGTAAAAGATGTTTTCCTAATTCTGACGGCTTCAAAACAAGAGGATTGAGGAGATATTTCTTGATACGATCGAATGATTATTGACACTCTGGTCCCCATTCAAATTTTACTCCTTTTCTAAGTAAATGATTGAAGGGCTCACATCTCATGGCCAAATTAGATATAAATCACCGAATTGATTGCATGCGTCCTTGAAGGCTACAAGCTCTTTGAGATTAGTTGGGGGTGGCATGTTGATGATGACTTTTGCCTTGGCGGGATCGACTTCTATCCCCTTCTTGCCAACTAGAAAGCCTAGCAATTTGCCTGATTCGACTCAAAAAACACATTTTTGTGGATTGAGTCTTAATTTATAAAGAATGAGCCACTTGAAAACTTGATCAAGAGCTTTGATGTAATCTTCTTTCTCTTTAGACTTCACAAGGATATCATCAACATATGCATCCATGATTTTGCATATCTGGTTATGAAAAATGACGGTCATTGCGCGCTGATATGTGGCTCCAGCATTCTTGAGCCCAAATGGCATGACGGTATAACAGAAAGTGCCCCATGGCGTAGTGAAGGAAGTCTTGGATTGGTCACGAGTGGCCAACTTGATTTGATTGTAGCCAGAATATCTGTCCATAAATGAGAACATGATGCACCCTGTCGTGCTGTCAATCAGGAGATCGACGTTTGGAAGTGGATAATCATCCTTCGGAGTTACTTTGTTTAGATCTCTGAAATCTATGCAAATTCTCACCTTGCCATTCTTCTTGGGAACAACGTTGATATTGGCTAGCCAATCTGGGTAGTCGATTGCTCGGATGAATCCTGCTTTGAGTAGGTCTTCAAGACCTTCATTGACTTGTTGTTCCACCTTGGGATCCATTTTTCTCAACTTCTACTTGACTGGCTTGACGTTTGGCTTTAGAACGAGACAATGCTCGACTAACTTAGGATCTAGTCTGGGCATATCTTTGTAGGTCCATCCGAATACTTCCTCATGCTGTTTGAGAAAATTGGTGAGCCTCTCTTTCTCTGCCCAACTCAGACTGGTGCCAATTTTGAGAATCTTAGAAGTATCTTCTGAACTGATATTGATATCTTCAGTCGGATCTTGGACCAAAGCCGACAGTTCATCCTGCTTCTGAACTGAGGCAAACTCTGGTAATACTTGAAGAGATGGATCAAGCTCTACAAGTTCTTCTGACTGCCTTGCAACTTTGCCACTTTCTGTTCTTGCTTTGATTCGATGAATTACTGTTGATCTTGGAAAAGCCTTCAGGTTGAGAACAAGTCTCTTAATTGATTGGGACGACATTCTGAAAATTGGAGAATAAACTTTATTTAATAAAGATTGCCCATCATAAAACAAATAGCATTTGGAAAGGTGCATGAATAAAATGAAATTATAAAGATTGGTAACTAGAAAATGAGGAAATAGAACAAGGAGATAGATGACATCCAGATAGACAAAGAAAACTTAAAATTTTATTGAATTTGAATTGATCAAAGATTTTGATAGAATGAAACATTATTTTGATGGAAAAGAATAGAAAAAGAATGACAAATATTGTTCTCAATGTACCCCCTTGATGAAAATAGTCTTCTTCTGCGATCTTTTTCCGGAGAAGCCCAATCATGCTCGGTGAGGATGATGCTCTGGGATCACTGGTTCAATCCGACCATCTTCGTTTTTGGCCAAGCCTTTAAAAGGTTGGTACCCATGTTTCAGTAGTAGATCGAATCCTTTCTTATCTTTCATAAACAGATGGACATATACATAAGTTGTTGGTTGATTAGTCCTACTATGGAATACGAAAGAGGCTTGTCATGTGAATAGAGAGAGAACCTACTCCGTAGCAACTTGTATGGGTATCCAACATATACCACAATAAATGCAACATCAATAAGTGGAAGCCCAAAAAATTGTGCTTAAATAAGATGCAACCAACACCTTCAGTGGCAACAAAAACAATTGTTGAAGCAAAAAAAAAAATATTGAGAAGCATGTGGCTAAAATCATGTCTCACATCTCAGAAGCATCTAAGAAGGGAGATTCATGTGTACAGTTAGTGGTGAAGAAGTTGAAGGAGCCATCAACTGAGTCTTAAGTTGTTTCTAACATCAATACCCGATTAGAGGAAGCAAAAGATGTGGCCATTTACAGTGACAGTGGTGAGATAGAGAGGGAGAGTTTGGACATTGTGAGCATGAGAAGGGCGAAGGAGATACCTCAACAAGGAGAGGATACCAAGGTTGAGGTAGAGATTTATGTTGATGGTTCTCACCCAAAGGAGAAGAGTGAAGGTCCTTTTGCATATGAGGACCTTTAGCAAAATAAGGAGGCTAGGATGGACAATGCACAATAGGATCATCAGGGGGCTGATATAGAGAGACTAGAGAAGGATCCTTAGGAATCTAAGGTGGAGAGTTTGGACAATGTGAGTGTGGGAAGGGCGGAGGAGATACCTCAACAAGGAGAGGATGCCAAGGTTGAGGTGGAGATTTATGTTGATGGTTCTCACCCAAAGGAGGAGTGTGAGGATCCTTTTGCAGATGAGGATCTTTAGCAAAATGAGGAGGCTAGGATGGATGGTGCACAGAAGGATCCTCAGGGAGCTGATGTAGAGAAACTAGAGAAGGATCCTCAGGAGTCTAAGGAGGTGAAAGATCATCCTTTAGAGGATCAAGTGCATGCTTTGAGGAAGATGTTACAACAACCAACAATGTTCAATGCTTGTGGACATGTACTTTCTTTATTTGTTATTGTGTGCAATATGTTTGTAAGATGTTTACAATCAATTTCATTGTTATATTCAAACATTGATTAAATTGTCACATATATGTATTTGTTTTGATTCTTGCAATTCAATCTTTAAAATATTATATATATATATGTGTGTGTGAAGCATGTATGTAAGATAACTATTTTGAATATTATAATTCATTGATTAATTTGTCATATATGTGTGAAAGATATTTTCAGAATAACTAATTTGAATATAGATATATTTTATTAAATTTTGAAACTAAGTTTGAATTTTAAATTGATTTTTTTGCTTAGAATATAATTTTAATTTTAATTTTAATTTTAATTTTAATTGTAAGTTTGGATTTGAATTTTAAATATGCATTTAAAATTGAATTATGACTTTAAATTTGAATTTGCATTTATCTTTTAAATTAAGAATTTGAGTTTAAACTTGAGTTTGCATTGATATTATAAGTTTGGATTTAAATTTTAATTGTGAGTTTGGATTTCAAATGAATTTTACACTATGAATTTTAAATTTTAAACAAATTTTGAATTATGAGTTTAGATTTAAATTGTAATTATGAGCTTGGTTCAACACTTAAATGATAAATATGAATTTAAAATAATTTTTAAATTTATATTTGATTTTTAGTTTTTAATTTAATTTAATTATTATATTCAATAATTAATTTATGATATTTGACTAATTCAATTCAATTTTTATTGTGATTTCAGGATCCATAACCTAAAAAAAAGATGATCCAACAAGCCTTATGGATCAATTTTGCTGGTTTCAAGGAAGCAACTATTAGATCATGCATTTTTTGCCAAACAAACATGATGTTTAAATGTTTGAATATTTATAAAAATTTTGTGTCATTGATTTTCAAGCCTTTAAAAATTCTGCTTATGCATCACTATCAGATGATTCAAGAGCCAATCCTTCTAAAACCAAGCATGTAGATCACATCCTTATAGTCAGATTCAAGAAAAAAAGACAAAAAATAAACTATGAAAATCTTGGTTCACAATCTAGTTCTCATCTTTTAGTGATGCTATATATATATATATCTATATCTCTCTCTCTCTCTCTCTCTGTGTGTGTGTGTGTGTGTGTGTGTGTTGATTGGTAAACATGCACCGGTTAAAGTGTGCAATCATCTTGACCAGATCTTTGACAATCTGACCTGATAGATGTGTTCAACATAGCTTGTTTACTATGTTTGCTAAGGATCACACATTGAATAGTGTCCGTTTTGAAATAAATTCAAGATTTTGGGAGAGAGAGAGAGAGTGGACCATTATTTTTTTAGGCCCTTAAAAATCCTTAGAAATTTCAATCACATGACATAGAACCCATTGGTTACTAAATACATCATATAGATCATATATGTAGTTTTTTTGTTTACCATCTGATCATCTGATTAAACTAGAGTTACCGAAAGCTTATTAGATATGTGGAAAGTGCACTCTCCAAACTGCTTCAAAAGCGTGACACTCCTCATGTCCGAAACTTGATGAAAATTTTGATTTTCTTATGCTTTTCCTATGCTTGACATACACTTCACCCATGCTTCTTATATGTTTTATCACACTTGTTTTCATATTTTTTGTGGTTCCTGTCATGCTCGCCACTCACTTCCCACGTGCTTTCTTTAAATAAAAAATGAATGTATTGCACGACAAAAGATGGTGTGTTTCTCAAAATGACCTACAATTTTTTAATTCGCATAATGTCCAAATTCACAAATTTTTGGTTGTAAAAGAACCTTTTTACCCTTTGCACAAGCAAATTTCTTTCAGATATGCAAACTTTCTCTCAAATATCTAAATATGCAAATTTTCTCTCAAATATGAAAATTTTCTCCTAAATATGTGATTTTTCTCACATTCGCGAATGTCCTCCTACCTATGCCCCTATGCAATTTTATTAAAAGGAGACATTCACAAACAAGAGTTGCAAAAGTCCTCAAAATGTGCACACCTTTTTTTAACTAAATACTTGCACATTTGTAAATGTCCTGACCTTCGCATATAAATGTCCTCACACATTCGCGAATGTCCTCATGCTTGTGCCCCTTACATTATTTTAGTAAACAAAGTTAATATATTTTGGAGACCTTTGAAACTCATGGTTACAAATGTCGTACTGTATTTGCGAATGTCAGGCAAAGGGCCTCATGCCTGGTATTTACAAAAGTGCCACTAAAGGTAAATTTTTTTAGCAATACTTCAAAAGCACCACTAAAGCCTTTAGCGATGATTCAAAAGTAGGGGTGTCAATGGGCAGGATTTGGTTCAGACCCAAGTGGAACAAGACATGGCCCCGATTTTCAGGTATGGTATCAGGTTCGAACCCAGGTCTAATCAAACCCACCTTAAAAGAAACATACCCAGACCCGATAAGAACTACATGAACTAGATCCGAGCTATACCCAGTAAAATAATATATATTTTTATCATTTTTACATTAAAAATTTGCAGGTCTTAATCAAAACTTGGGTCAGGTTCGGGCATGGTATAAAATTTCATAAACTATATCCGACTCTATGTATTAATTGGACCTTACGGTTTTGACCTGGGCCTTCTTATTTATCACAATACCCGAACCAAGGTTTGATACAAATCAGGTCTGGGTAAATCTGATCCCTTGACACCCCATTCAAAAGTGCTGCTAAAACCTTTAGGAGAAAATTCACATATTTTGAAGGAAAAACACATATTTAGGAGAAAAACCATCCGTTTGGAAAGAAATTCACATATTTGGGAGGAAATGCACATATTTAGGAGGAAATTCTTACAATTAGAAAAAAAATCATATATTTAGATATTTGGGAGGAAATTCGCACATGTAGAGAAAATTTCTTTTGTGCAAAGGATAAAAAGGTCATTTTATAGCAAAAAATTTATGAATTTGGATATCGGGCAGATTTTAAAAATTGTAGAGTATTTTGAAAAACACATCATTTTTAGCGTACAGTACCCCCATTTTCTGTTTGTTAAATTGGTAACCATCATTTTTAAATTTTAACAAAAAATTAATTTGTTGACTAGAAAATCATGAAAATTAAGAATAGTTGTTTTTATTTTACTTTTTATTCACTTCTTATTTGATTTAAATATCGCTTTAAAGTTGATTTATCGCTTCTTGCTTCCTATAAATTTTAAAATACCTCACTTTTCGCTTTCTCTTCCCGAATTAAGGCCCACCTTTACCTCTTACCCCATAGCACAAAGCATACCATTGTAATGAGCATTTCATGCTGATCATGAATTCACTTTAGCTTGTTCCTCCAAAATCCTAAAAGTAGGGCCCTCCTTTTTACCGATGTTGAACCTACTGCTTGACAAGGTTTAGGACCCCTCCCCTGAACGATCTCCTGCCTACCTGCTTTAGCTAGGATTTCAATACAGATGTGGGCATCATTGAATCCAACCTAATCGGATATCATGTCATCTGATTCTAATTCAAATAGAGAAAAGTAAACTGAATCTGGATCCAGCCAGCTAATCAGATATTTTTATATGTAACCAGATTGATTATCGGTCAAATTCAGCTAAGATTCAGATTTGGCATATTTTTATATGTAACCAGACTGAACAAAGAATTACAATCCGATCATTAATTAGGCATAATCTGATTTACCAAATCCAACTAAACAGATTCATGTTAGGTCAGATATTGGAATCGAATCAATCTGCTAACGTATACTAAAGCTAAGAGTTAAAGTGAATGAAAAAATGGTGAAATTTGTCACAAATTGAGCGCTAGATGAAAGACCTAAACACAAAAAGGGCACCATGACAAAGCAGCACGCTCATGATCGACCTCCTCTCAAGCTTCTTTCACGCGCATCCACACAGGCATCTTAAGGTCGAAAGTGAATCATGGGAAATCACGTTTAGTCAGGTTATTGCTTCAGCATCTCAAAACATACAAGATGAACCAACAAGCTACACCAAAGAGAAATTAAATTACCATCTCACGGTTTTTGATACATAAATCTCACAAAAGGAGCCCCTTTGACAAAGGATTAGGAGCTCTTTTGACCAACAATTTACAATGGAACGGGGGAAAACATAAGAGAGGAGATTTACAACACCAATCATTGGAAATTTTCACAGACCTGAAATAAGCAGGTAAACTAAACATACACTATCGATAATTCACATGGGGCACAAACATCTTAATAGCATCAGAGCTCAGAGAGGATAGCTGGTATATAATGTGATAACTCAGCGGTGAGTGTTTGGAACCCATTGACGAGCTGTGTGTGGAAATCTTGATCCTCTTCCCCTATTAACCTGGAGTGGACTCGAATAGCACGCTTGCAGACAGCCATAAATTCAAGTAGAGCTGCAATAAGTTGTTGTAACTCCTGCGACCTGAGCCTAGTTGCTGGTTCACCAGACAAAAATGCCGTACACACACCTAAGACCCCACTATTCACCTAAACACAAGATGAAACATTCATATAAGCAGCAGGCAATTTCAACAGACAAGCAAGTAAACAACAACAATTACAGAAGCGCACCTGAACTGCAACACTGCCTTGGAGTATTCGTTGCAGACTCTGAAGTCGTGGAAGTTGGTCACCATCAGAACTACGGGGCTCTTCAAGCTCATTCCGTAGTGCTGCAGTCCTGGTTTCAATCATTCCAATGGCATTTTCCACTGGAGAAAACTCCAGAGATTCTGACTTCACCACCAGAAGGCGGTTCACTAGAGCAGGGAATGAGCCCTCAGTTTGGAGGACGGTCCGCCTCTTCCACTGATCTTCCAGCCCTCCTTGTGTCTTACCATTTTTGGTAAAGGGTGTGTCAAACAAGAAACGATCAAAAACACGAGCACGCGCAATTCCAGTAGAAAGAGAAAATATCCTCTCCCTTCTGCTGCCCAGATCTTCATCTTCCATGACTGGGTCCACCGCTGTTATCTGCAGATAGCAAACACCTGGCTGCAGCTCATCTTTATTGACCTGTCTAGAGTCGGGTATTATATGTAAAGTGTGACTGCCATCCATTCTTGATTCATAGATGTGACTAAGTTTTTCCATTATATCACCAAGACGTACATCTCGTGCCTCCCTGTACACATATTCCTTTCTATCCAGCTTCCCAAACCCTTCCCCATAGAATCCAACTCTATAGTAAGTAGCATCCATAAAGGGTATTGGGCTTGATTCCTGCTCAAGAATTGATTCGTAGATATTGGTGAGAGATGTGTGGCATTTTGCTAGTTGTCCAAATGCCCGTCTACTCTTGTAAACAGGAATGATGAGTTCCAAGATGCTCGCACAGAAATGATACAACTCTGCCTGAGAGAAGAGCTTGTTTGCAAGTTGCAAGTATTTTACAGCAGAGTCAACAGTAAGTTTGGATGCACCATATCCTTCCACTTCAGCAGCAGATGCTTCAGCAGAAATCGCATTACTGACCATAGGGCAGATCCTACGTAGAGCAGCTACATGATCCCTAGTCCAGACAGCATCATTCCTCCCTACAAGAGCCTACAATAAGCACCCCAGAGATGATAAGTAGACATGAAACGTGCCTTTGCAAGTATGTACATGATTGGCATTCACCTGCATAATAACACCAGCAACAGCAACAGCACACTGTGCAGCCTCCGCCCAAGACTGCATCTCCTGATGGGCATCACATAAATGCAGTAGCCACATAATGTGAAGATCTGGAACATGGGCATAAGCAACTGCAAGTCTATGGAAGCTTTCTGCTGTTGCATATTTATCTACTGCCATCACAGATGCCTAACAGATAATCGGCAAAACCCGGTAGTTAGCTATTTAAATTATTGAGATCTATTTCACAAAAATCGCTATTTTCAAAGGCCGATACATTCCTGAAAAGTTGTGACAATCTCAAAATATCACATATTTTGAGAATATCACATTTTATCCTGATATTAACAACGATAAATTGCCGAGATTTTCCATAGAATGCTATTCGTGACATTGAGATAACTGGAAAAAGAAAGGACACTAACTACAGGCACATACCAAAAGAGCATGCTCCAGGCCAGCATCAAGAGCCTGAAGTAAACTATCAGACAGCTGCTTCACCTCCAACCAGGACCAACGGTTCTCCACAAAGCCATCAGGTACTGCCTCAAGAGCATCTTCAAGAAGACCACACTCTCTTAATAGCTCACGAGTCCTATCCTCATTAGCCATTTCCTCCAATGATTTCCTAAGACGCCGTGCTTCCCCACTCTCTTCAAGTGAACCATCAGATTTCATCTGAGTGACTTGAACATCAGACATCAGCTCAGATAAAGTAATTGTCAACATGACCCGGAGACGTGTTGTATGCATAAAATAACAGAACGAACTCTGAAAAAGAAAAAGAAAGACAAATTATGCCAGCCTTCTAGCACAACAAATTGTAACATCAAACTGTGGCAACTAGAGTTACCCTGACAAGAATTTGAAGTCCAACAACTGCCCTTTTCCTAATGGAATCATTTCGAAAAACAGCAAGACGGAGCAGATGGAATGCAACTTGCTTCAGAAATCGGTCATTTTCCCTAGACATCAGTGTTGCTCCATGAAGACTGAAGATATTGTTAAATACAGGTACTAGAGCTTTCCAGAAAGCTAATGGTTGGCTGCGGGAAAACAAACTCATAATCAAAGATGTAATGCAGTCCAACTTCCCATAATCTGTAGCAATGCTGTGAGATGCTGCAGCTACAGAAATTTTTTCGGTTATCTCCAGAACTTGAAGACTAACAGCTGCACTTAAATTTTCCTCCCAGAGTTCCTGAATAAAATGTCCAAAAGTAAAAAGTCAACTTTAAGCACCATTAACAAACATCCTAAAGAGAAATGTAAA
The DNA here is from genome assembly GCF_984573655.1 of Nuphar pumila. NCBI lineage: Eukaryota > Viridiplantae > Streptophyta > Magnoliopsida > Nymphaeales > Nymphaeaceae > Nuphar > Nuphar pumila. The sequence continues at coordinate 268,278 of NC_143261.1, forward strand.
TGAACAATAACGAAAATAACACCAACCAGCTTTTGTCTCAATATTGGATGTAGAGATTCTCTCAATGCTCTAGTAGAAGCTCCTATCCTTGAAGATTGAGCCTGCGCAAGAGCTTCCCTTAGAGAGTAAGGTTGACTTGGTGAACTTAACTGGGGACTGACTCTCTGCCACAAATAGCCACCCTCTGGTGTAGCCTGAGGCTGTATCACATGATCTAAATATTAGTTTCCAATGAACTCGGAAAAAATCAACAATTCAAGATGATATTCAGACAGACTGGATGTACTTGAATTGTAAGCTCATTGCTGACTCCTATCACTAAAGAATGCTTACTGTGGTGAACCATTAATACAAATTTCTGTCTGGGTGGTGACTCGATACCAATAACTATAATTTCCTTATATGTCTCAACAATCTTTATAGGGATAGGAGTCAGCAAGTCACTCAAGAAAACTGTATATACTGAAAATACATGTCAACATTTTGAAGAAGATAATCAAGAGCAAAATAAAATGATATAAGATGTATGAACGCACAAAGTTCACAAAGGTTTGGTTTGGATATACAAGAAGAATTTGGCATGACATACACCCTCCAGAAGATTCTGAAAGGTCACAAATTTGAACATGTAAGGGCTCAATAAAAGACACTCCTAGTAGCCATACAGTATTTGCAATTGAATGCAACACATTTTTTTTTCTGTTATCTGTACATTTTTCTATGAGCATCCTGCATTAACTATATTATGTGATATTGCGCCCTTCAAATTCTTTATGTAAAGGCATTGGTCCAGCACTCATGTCCTTGAGTGCCTCATCTGTTGCGACATCTGTTCTACCTTGTGTTTAAATATGTATATCCCACGTGCGCGCACACACACACACACACACACACACACTATATATATATATATATATATATATATATATATATATATATATATATATATATATATATATATATATATATATATATAGCATCGAGAAGGGTAAAATTATGTATTCGTAAAGCCTTATATGGGCTATAGATTCAATGGTGTAATGTTAGATCTTAGTTTTAAATCTTGTTATAATGACAACTTTTTTGTAAGATCTACAAACTCAGATATTATTATTTTATTACTTTACATAGATGATATGATCATTTCTGACAATGACAGAAAAGGAGTAGAACAAATCAAAACCATGCTTAAAGAAATTTTTGACATGAATGACCTTGGTTTTTTAATATATTTTTAGGCATTGAAGTTGCTTACTCTCCAAGGGGTACATTCTATATCAAATTCTATATCAAATGGAGTTTGCAGCATATTATTGCTCGATCAAGAATCACTGATGATAAAAGAGAAGTTATTAATGCAAAGATGAGAGTCGAAGATGAGATTTTATTGGAAGACACAACTCCATATAAACAACTTATTGGCCCTCTAACTTACTTGTCCATCACCCGACTTGATATTGCTCATGTTGTTTACAACGAAGTTGATTCCAGCATGCATCAAACAGAGTCCACAAGAGTGTGGCGTTGAGGATCGTCATATACATAAAGAATACTATTACAAAAAGAGTTTTTCTTGTCCTCATCTTTTTCATTGAATTTGATAGCATATACCGACTCTGATTGGAGAGGAAAATTTGATAACCACCACTCAACTACTAGGTTTTGTGTATTTTTAGGTGATTCTCTTAGTTCATGGCAATACAAAAAGCAACAAAAGATGTCTTTGTCTTCCACAAAGGCCGATAGTGTATATAAATGGGCATTTCACCCATTATTTGTTATGCTTCTAGTGAGCATTTTATTAATACAAATTATATTTTTTATGTGTTTGGAAATGCTTGGGAGAGAAAGGTTTAGAATGGTTGACAAATCTTTTTAACTTGATTTGGCGAACAAATAAGATGCCTAATGAGTGGAGGAAAAGTACTTTGGTGCCTTTATATAAGAATAAGAGTGATATACAAGATTGCACAAACTATCGTGGTATAAAACTCATGAGTCATACTATGAAACTTTGGGAGAGAGTGATTGAGTCTAGGTTGTCATGATATCAGAGAATCAATTTGGTTTTATGCCTGAAAGATCAACTATGGAAGCTATACATCTTATTAGACAACTTATTGAAAGATATAGAGAGAGGAACAAAGATTTGCATATGGTTTTTATTGATTTAGAGAAGGCATACGATAGAGTACCTAGGGACGTTCTCTGGTGGACAATAATGAAGAAAGGTGTTTCTCTCAAGTACATTAGTATAATTAAAGATATGTATGAAGGAGTAGTAACCAGTGTCTGCACTTGTGGAACGGTGAAAACCAATTTTCCGATAACGGTTGGGTTACATCAAGGATCTGCTTTAAGCCCTTTCCTATTTGCGATAGTGATGGATGAGCTTACGAGATCATTTCAAGAAAATGTACCGTGGTGTATGTTGTTTGCTGATGATATTGTTTTGATTGATGAGTCTAGAGCTGGGGTTAATGCTAAGTTAGAATTATGGAGCCAGACATTGGAAGCTAGAGGTTTTAAGTTGAGTAAGAGTAAGACTGAATATATGGAATGTCGGTTTAGTAAGCAACAAAGTAGTGATGGGAGTGTAGTGAAGCTTGGTGAGCAAGAAATACCGGTGAATGATTATTTCAATTATTTGGGATCCATCATTCAAAAGTATGGAGAAATTGATGGAGATGTAAATCATAGGATAAAGGTTGGGTGGATGAAATGGAAAAGTGCAACTGGAGTGCTGTGCGATCGTAGAATGCCATTGCGGTTGAAGGAAAAGTTTTATAGGACGACTATTAAACCCGCTTTACTATATGGTACAAAATGTTGGGCTGCCAAGAGACATCATATTCAAAAAATGAGTGTAGCTGAGATGCGGATGCTTAGATGGATGTGTGGAAATACAATAAAAGATAGGATTCGGAACGAGGAGATACGTAAGAAGGTAGGTGTTGCACCCATTGAAAATAAGATGCGAGAGAATCGTTTACGGTGGTTTGGACATATTCGGCGAAGGCCTAATGATGCTCAAGTTAGAAGGTTGGAGAAATGGGAAAATATATTAGTTAAAAGAGGTCGGGGTAGGCCTAGGAAGACTTGGATGGAGATGATAGGAAAGGATATGAATGCTTTGAACCTCACCAAGGACATGGCATTGGATAGAAATGATTGGAGGAAAAGGATTCATGTAGAAGACCCAAAATGAATTTCTTTTTGGTTCATATCGCTGACCCCAATTGTTTTGGGATGAAGGCGTAGTTGTTGTTGTTGTTGTTATGTGTTGGCCTTCTTGGTGATTTGTGTTTTGTGCCTTCGTGCATTTGTATTAGCCCCTAGTGGCTTGTGCTTGGCCTTAGTGCCTACTTATATTTCTTCTTATTGTTCCATTACACCTTGTACTTTACTAGTGTTAGTGACATCATTCTTCTCTTGTATTCTTGATGAACTTTAAGGCATCCATCTTTGATAACATGACTAAGGTTGTTTCCAACATTCTAGTACCCATTTTCATCTACAAAAAGCTACTTTTTTGTCCAATAGGCAAAATGGGGCAACAACCTCCATGGGATTAGAATCCACCCTTGGTTCCGATAGTGCATCCTAACTATACAGCTATCAAATTCGACCCAACATCACAGAAGAGATTGGCTATGACATCTTGAATGACAAGAAGTTAAGATTTCTCCAACCATAGAATACCAGCAAATTTCAATTTGTGATGTACTGAACTTTCTGATGCTAAGGTCTGAAATCAATTATGGGATTGGCTTTTCAGTACACCATCCATGCATATCCACACAAAGATAAACAGAAATAATACCTTTTGGTAAAAGAAAATGACATTAGCAGAAAATGCAAAGTTACAGTACCATAATGCCAACTTTCCACAAAAACATCTGAATTGTCATAAATAAAAACTAGCCCAAAACCAGTGATCTTGGGACAAAAAAATACTTACTCGAACTTCTTGCCGAGAGGCCTCAGCCAAATAGCTGTTGATTGCTGGAGAAAGCCTGTCTGAATACCTTGGGGACAAAGGTCCTTCTACATCAGGACTTCGAGAACTAGATCCCATAAGCATGCTATCTGCTGCTTTCCTATGCTGATAACACATTATAGGGGGGAAACAGAAGGCATTACACATGGCATCAGACTGCTTTATATAGCAAACAAAGGGCAAAATGGATGGTTTCAACTTTCAAGTTACTCTGATTATGTTAACAAATTGTTACATGCAACCAATGTAGCAGTGCAAATAGTAATATATTCCTTATTCAATAACTTTAACCCATCCCAAAGCATATAAATCTTGCTACCTATAGATCAATACACATACGCACCTCGAAAAGGACAAGGCATTCTTCAAGGAGCTTGAAAAATAGTCTGGTTCTAGCAATGCTCTGTTGCCAAGCCTTAAGAAGGGATGCATCATCCAGGTTGCGAATAATTTGCAGTATAACAATTAGAACTTCACGCTTTTCAGCTGCACTCAAGTTATAGTACACTGGCATCTCATCTAGTATCTGTGAATGAAGTACAATTAGAACAAAATTAAATTGAAACATGACACATGAAAGTTCTTCACTTCGAGAGTTTGTTAATATCATACACAGAACTTTTCTCTTTCTAATAAGTGAAAAAGATTTAGTTAAATTCTGAAACTTAAATGTTTCTCAGAAACGGGAAAGTCCAACCACACAATATTGAAAAGGGAGCCACAAAAAATATGAAATGGGAATACGCATGAAAGGTACTGAAGATGGAAAAACTTTTCCTCATAATGAAACTATATGGAAAGAAATCCAGAGTATGTCAGACAACTGAAGACATCCAACACAAGATCTGCTCCATCATGTCACATTCATGACAATCAAACACCATCCACATTTGGCTGTTCTTGACATACAGCATCATGGTTATGCATACATGTCATGGGAATCTGAATATCAATTGTAATGAAATAAAGAAGCCTCTACATACCTCATACAAAAGGCACAAAGCAAATCCTCAAAGAGGTATAAACACAAAAGCCACTGAAGGGCTAATCAAGAACACTCAAACATAAAAAAATATATTCTTCATTGATGAATAAATGCACACAAAATGCATTGAATACAAGGGACTCAAGGTCCCATATTTATACACAAAAGAGAGTGAGGAGCTCCCAATATAGCTGTCGGGGGCTCCCCAACGGCTAGAAATCTAGTCGTTGGGAGCTCCCAACAGCTATATTGAGGTTATATTGTCAAGGGCATTATATTGAGGTTATATTGTCAAGGACAATAATACCCTTGACAATATAACCAAAGGTAAAAAAAAAACAGTTCAACCCTTATTGGGAGATCCCTATTGCAAGGGTCAAAAGACCAAAATACCCTTGAAGGATAAAGAATATTAGTCACAAGATATACAAAAGAATATATATATAAAGCACCTATATTCTAACACCCCCCCTCAAACTCACGGAATCACAACCGAGAGTTTACCAAGAAGAAAGTGCAATATGGGAGGAGATGTGTGAAGTGATGGTTTTCTTGAAGAATTTTTCATGGAGATGATGACAATTCATTTCAATATGCTTTGTTCGTTCATGAAATGTATGATTGTTTACAATATAGATGACGCTCTTGTTATCACATTATAATCTTGAGGGTTCAGTTATGAAAACTCTCAAGTCTTATGGCAATTGCTGCAACCACAAGATTTAAAATCACATTGCTAAAGTAATTATACCAAGCCTTAGGGGCTTGTTTTAGGCCAACGAATAACTTTCTCACGTGCCAACCCTAATCCAGGAGGGTTTTTTATATAGACTTCTTCATTTAGATTTCTATTAAAAAAGATATTTTTAACATCTATTTGAAATATGACCATTTTCTACTAGATGCTACAGTGATGAGAGTTCTAACGGTGGTCATCCTTGCCACAGGGGCAAAGATTTCCTCATAGTCTATCCCAGAGTTACCAGAAGCTTCTTAGATAGGTGGGAAGCTCGCTTCCCGAAAACTCGTTTCGGAAGCACGATAGTCCTCGCTTCCGAAACTTGATGAGAACCCCGATTCCCCCACGCTTCTCCTATGCTTTCCACAAGCTTCATTTATTCTTATTATATGTTCACTTACTCAACTTTTCATGTTTTTTATGTGTTTTCTCTGACTCTTCTCACTCATTTCCAAGTGCTTTCGCTAAATTGGTAGTCATCATTTTTAGATTTTGTTAAAAATTTAATTCTTACACTAAAAAATCATGAAATTTAATATTAGTCACTTTTATTTTATTTTTTGTGTTTTATTTTTATTCTCATTCAATTCTTATATTTTTTTTATTCCTCGCTTCCCGCTTCCTATATATTTTAAAATGCATCGCTTCTCGCTTTCGCTTCCCGTATCGTTTCCCGCTTCCGCTTCCTAGTCTGGCAGCCTTGGCTTATCCCCATAATCTTGACTAAACCTTTGACCACTACCTAGCTTTTGTACCTCTCTAGCTATGTCACAGGGATTCGGCTAGCAGGGTGCCGCACCTGCGTCGACGCGGGTGCGGGTGCGGCACCGGGTGCGGTCAACCTGACCCTGGGTGCATTGACCGCACCCAAGGTCATTTTTGTCCATTTTTTTTTATTTTTTATTTTTAAATTTTGCCCTATGAAATGGGCTGCGGAATTTAAAAAAAATTCTTTGGGGGGGATGCTGCCCCCTATAACCCCCCGCGCCGGGGGGAGCCCCCGGACCCCCCATCCTGCAAGGGCAAAAACAATGAATCAGGCTCCACAACTCATCACTTTCATCTTTGGGGACAACCATATAAGATAAAAAAATGGTAAAAAGTAAGTTGGGTATATATATATTACATTTTTGCCCCTGCCGCACCCCCGCACCCGCACCCGCACCCATGTGACATAGCTCTCTAGTGATCCATCACTTTTAGTCATGGTTTTAAAACCCGTGACTCGGAACTCGACTCGTTCTTTATGGACTCGTGACTCGGCGGGTCAACTCGGTGACTCGGACCGGGTTTTGTTAACTTTTGATTTTAAAAGAAAAACAATATATAAATTATCATTTAAACATATAAAAGTTTGTAGAATGACTTAATTACTAGTGTAATTGATTAATAAGTAAAATAACATCAAGTAAAACTATATCTAACTTATAATTACTCATCTAATAGCAAGAAATCGAACAACCAAGCAAAACAATAATTCAATATTTCAATAGAAATAAGCCCTAAACTAAAGTTAAGTTACAAAGTTCATAAATATAAAGTTAATGATCATAACACAATGACAAAATCAAATTTCAAACATCCAAAATTCATCCACTTTTACAAAATATGATATCTCAATTCTCAAGTCAAGAGTCAATGACTCAAATCTCAAATAGAGGCGAAGTGCTATTATTTGAAACTTCATTTGAATCAATTCTTGAAACTTACATGCAACCAATGTAGCAGTGCAAATAGAAATTAATGGCTGAATTGGAGTACTAGTGGTTGCATTTTCCCTTGCATCTTCATCTTCAACTCCATCACCACCTTCATCATCAATAACATTAGCTTCTTCAATGTTTTCAACTTCCATCTCAAAGTCTCTTAAGAAATCCTTCATTCAATAAAATATGACACATTTGAGTTAACATGCAATAGAGAAAGACAAAAAACAAAATTAAAAAAAAATTTAATCAAGTTAAAATATCAAACAAACTTTTACCTCATCTCCATCTAAAACTCCTTCTTGCATGACCCATTCATCCATTGGTGTTTGCAAATATATATTGTCCAAAGAAATTGGGTCAAGACGTGTTCTCTTTAATTGCTTTTCTCTCAGACGTAAATTATAATGGACAAACACTAAGTCATTAAGTTTCTTTTGAGCTAATCTATTTCTTCTCTTAGTGTGAATTTGATCAAAGGTACTCCAATTTCGTTCACATCCAGATGAAGAACATGTTTGACTAAGTATACGAATATCAATTTTTTGAAGATCGGAGGCACATATTCCATGCATTTTCCACCACACTGCTGCATAAAGCCAAAACACACAAAAATGAAAAGTTGATTAAAGAAATATTCTTTTGCACAACACAACAATAATGTTAAAGATAAATCACCTTGCTTATGCTCATCTCTAGTCATAACAGCTATAGAAGTACCAAAATCTGCACTTGCGTCTTCAAATAACTCAAGTTGCTTGCATGCTCTTACTCTAGCTGAAATATTTGGCTCCAACTTCTCAATACATTTAATTAAACCACGCCTTACTTTAGGATGCTTTGTGAATTACATGAAATAGTGCAAATAGTCAAATACATTAAATTGATAATTGATAAAAGAAAGTTCATATTCAAAATTTAAAATAATTAATAAAAAGATATAAACAAATACATACCTTAGAAAATTGTGGACTATAGTGGTATTTGGGATTGAGATAGTATGCTGCTGCATGAAGAGGGTGATGAAGTTGATTTTCCCAACGATTGTCAATTATTTTCCAATAAGGTTTATACTTTTTCTCCTCATTGTCACGAATTTCTTTTATAGCCTCTTTGGCTCTATCCATAGCATCATAAAGATAACCCATTGTAGGATTTTCTTCTCCATCAACCATTCTCAAAACTTTGACCAGAGGTTCTATAGTTTTAACAGTTGATTCTACGACTCTCCAAAAATTACTATTCAATATAATATCATCTATCTCTTTCCCCTCAGCAAATGATGAATATTTAGAATTGTTCCATTCATCTGATGCCATCATTTTTCTAAGACCACTTCGATGTTCTAGCAAAGATTGAAGCATGATAAAATTAGTGGCAAATCTTGTAGTAACCGGTCTTAGAATTTCTTTCTTATTAGAAAATTGAGTCCTCATTAGGTTCAAAACAAAAGTATGATTGTAGATGAACTTCGTGATCCTTTTTCCTTTTTCAACACATCCAGCTATGCTTTTTATCTTAGACAAATCTTCAAGCATGAGATCTATGCAATGAGCTGCACAAAGAGTCCAAAATATGGTTTTCCTCCTATCCTCCAACATCTTTCCAGCTGCTTGATAGTTGGCTGCATTATCTGTGATTATCTGCCATTTTTTAATTTCAAAACATTATTAACATACTAGACAAATTATAAATAGCAATGTTCAATAGAAAATTACAAAAGAACAAAATGATATACCTGAACAACATTCTCTGCACCTACTGTTTCCACCACTTCATCAAATAATTTTAATAAATTTTCTCGATTCTTCACGATACTTGTTGCATCAACTGATTTCAAGAAGTAAATACCCCTTGGACAATGAACCAAAAAATTTATCAATGTCCTTTGTGTTGCATCTTTCCAACCATCAGCCATAATAGAACAACCCATTTCAGCCCAAGACTCCTTGTATTCTTTGAAATAATCATCAATTTTTTTAATTTCTTCTTGTAATAATCTTCCAGAAATCTCAGATGAAGAAGGCGGCTTCAATCCCATTCCTACTGAGGAACAAACTTCAATCATCTTCGTAAAATAAGAAGAATTGACTGCGTTGAAAGGAATGGCTGAATGATAAAAAAATCTCGCAATAGCTGAACATAACCTATCTCTAGCTTTTCTATCCAAAGCTGCTTTTATTCCAAGTTGTTTCATTGATGAAGACCCTGCCTTCACTTGAACAAAAGCATCAAGATTATGCTTTTGGGCATCATTCATCAATTTTTTCCCTTTTATATATCTTTTCTCAGTAGACTCATCACTTTCATCTGACAAGTCCATATCATTATCATTTACTTCAACAAAGGAACCAATCTCATTTACAATATTTCTCTTATATAATTTGTGTTCCTTAAATGACTCCAAATCCTTACGAATTTTTTTTCTTACAGATTCTTCGACTTTGTCGCATGGTTTCACCTCTCCTTTAATACCAACAAGATGATACTTAAGTCTATTAATGCCACCACTCATTTGTTTTGTACACCAAGTACATTGTACCCTCTTCTTTTTCTTATCAAGTGGTAAAGCAAAATCCCACACAGGGTCTTTTCCTTTGGTGAATGTTGTTGGAGTCCTTGAAGATCCTTCTTCTGACATTTCTTTGATGATTTGATAAATCTAAACTGTTAAATTTGAAAAGTTAAAAACAATGATACGGTTAGTAGATTATGTACAAAGTTATGATTCCATCATTCCACACAGGGTCCTTGACTCCTTGTCATGCCATGTTTCCCCTAACACGTTGCGGAAATCATGTACTTTTAAGATAGACAAGAAGAACTGCTAGAAGAACAAAGGGTTACACATAGGACATTTAGATGATATTCCGGCGAGATCAGAGAAAAAAACAAAACAGGAAATTATGGAGGAAGAATATAGGAAATTCAAGAAATTAACACATAGGAAATTAAAAAGAAATTAAAAAACAGAAAAATCAGTAAAAACAAAACAAAGAATTAACAAAACAGAAATTGAAATGTATTGAAAAACAGACAATGCATGTAATGAAAGACAGGAAGTTCAGTAAAATAAAAAAAAATGATACTTAGCAAAATGAAGAGCAAAACTCAGTAAAATAACAAAACAAAAAAATAAACTTAGTAAAATGAAAACTAACAGAAATTCTGGAAAACAAACTGCAAATAAAAAAAAACAAAAATATGAAATTACCGAAACTAAAACAACAAATGCAATGAGATTGAGACTAATGATACACAGAAATGAACATACGACAAATAATAAATTGAAATAAAAAAAAAACCCACCAAATTTGAAATGCAGGTAAAAAAAATTTGCAGATATGAGAAACTGCTCTAATACAGGATGAACAAATGATTCAACAATGAGATTAAACAGAAAGCAATTAATGTAGGGAAAATGCGGATAAAAATGAAAATACAAAGCAACAGAAATGACATGCAAAAATGAAAACTTAGAGGAATGTTGTGCAACTCACCCTGTAATGCATGGTACAGAGGCGTACGCCTCAGGTACAGAGGCGTACGCCTCAGGTACAGAGGCATACGCCTCAGGTACTGTCTCACAACATAAGACTCAACGCCTCGCTTCGCCTCAGTGTGCATACAACATACATACCTTCACAAATCTCTCCGAAAAAACTCGCCGGAAAATCTGCACTCGCCGGAATATCGCGCGGCACACTGTTTTTGCTGGAGAAGATGCGTCGGATTTGCAACGACGCCTTACTGTTCACACTTCACTGTCGATGTGTTTGCTTCGTTCCCAAAAAAAATAACGATACATACCTTCACAAATCTCGTCGAAAAATCGTGTCGGAAAATCTCGCCGGAATATCACGCGACGACACACTGTTTTTGTTGGAGAAGATGCGTCGGATTAGCAACGGCGCCTTAATGTATTTAATCGATGTGCTTGCTTCGTTCCCAAAAAAATAATGATACATACCTTCACAAATCTCGTCGGAAAATCGTGCCGAAAAATCGTGCCGGAAAAACGCACGGCGTCGCTGTTACTGTTCACGCCAAAAAATCCTTGTCGGCGTCGCTGTTCATGCCAGAGCTATCGTCGGATGGCTGAAAACTGAAGAGTCGAAGACCTTCTCGGCTTCTCCTCTCTTGAGTCGAGACTGTGCTTGAAAACTGAAGAGTCGAAAACCCTAAAGTCCTTTAAGTTTTTTCGTTAAAAGGTAAAGTTTTTTTAATTTCAAAATTGCCATTTTCACTAAACCAGCGGGTCTTCAGTGACTCGTGACTAGGTCCGAGTCGCCCGAGTCAGAGCGATCCTTCCAGCGAGTTTTGTCAAGGCAAAGGTGGCAGAACTCGCCCGAGTACGCCATGACTCGTGACTCGGCCGAGTCAGCCCGAGTCAAGCCTGAGTCTTGGCAATCCGAGTATGCCTAGCCGGGTTGACTCGCTGGAGGGCCGAGCCGAGCCGAGTCAGCCGAGTCAACGAGTTGACTCGGCGAGTTTTTAAACGTTGAAAAAAACGCCTATCAATCTCTGTTGCGTGAATGCTATAAAATTTGTTGAACTGTCATGATATACCTTTGACATCATTTAGTGTTTGTGGCATTTGTTTGTCTGTGCTGATTTGTTGATGAACCAAATGACATTTTGAAAAGTTATCCTGTTTAAGATTTTTTCATGTTTTGAGTTTTTGATATTTTGATCGTTTACTGCTCCGTACTGTCTCTTGTAGTCTTCATGCTCCATATCTTGTTCTGCAATTTATATATTTTAGAACAAAAAACACATCAACATAAATCGGGCATATAATCCAAATTACTTATCCAAAAGCTACGAAATTTAGTTGCCCGGAAAGATAACAGAGTGCTACATAACTTACCTGTTTGAAGTTTTCCCAAACTCCATCGATAGAGGGATCAAAATCTGTAATAACCGTAAAATTTGAGTGATTTTTTCATATTGGGTCCGGGATCCGTTACCCGGATCCAAAAGGAAATATATATATATATATATATATATATGGGTATTAAGGGTATATACGTAATAATAAGGTTTAATAAAAGAATAATTTAAAAAGTGTTATAATTAAAAAGATTTGGGTAATTGGGGTTTGGACCCAAATAGATCCAACATGTGGATCCACCATCCACTTCAGACCCGGATCCACGTTCCTTGTGGATCCAGCATCCGAGAATCGACCCAGATCCACGATAGAACGAATCTGGCATTTCGGGTCACGGTTCGGACCCGGTGCGATAATTATAAAACATTGTATATAAGAATCGTGCCTGGCACGATTCTTGTAAAGAAAAACAAACAGCCAGAAACGAAACAGGGAGGAGAGGACCTCGCCTAACCCGCCTCGCTCGCCTCACTCTCGGCTCTTCCCTCCCACCTCGCTCGAGCCCTTCTCCTCGCCGTCGATGATTCTGTTTCAATGCTGAAAGCCATCAACGTCGACAACGCCGGCCAACCTATGCCGTTAACGCCTGCGGATTCTGTCGCCGGGGACCATCTTTGCGCATCTTCAAGCGTCAACCATCTCCTTCTTCAATCACCGAAAAAAAAACAGGTAGGATTCCTGTATCTCTTCTTGCTGGGTATTGAATTAGTCTGGGTGTGATTGGGTTGGTCAAGGAGAAACCCTGTTGTTGGCATGCACCGAGTGTCAGACGAGATTCTTGGCTGCCGGAAAAGCCTAAGTCTCGAATTTGGGTGGGTTCTTGCCAAACCCTAACTCGGCAAATCCGATCCCATCGATTTGTGGGTTCTTGCATAACCCTAACCTGGAAAATCACAAATCCGATCAATTTGGGGTTTCGGCTGAAGCACCAGATAGCCCCAGCGGTGGGGTTTCCGATTTCTTGTATTTGATAACCTCAAATTTGGGGGTTCGATTCTTGGGGTTAGATGACATAATTTAGGGGTGTCCATTCCAGTTTTTGGGTGGAGGAAACGTTGAAATTTTAGTATGCTTTATTATATAACGCATATCATGCTGATGAAATTCTTGTTGATTGATCATGCCAGTCTTATCACATAACACATACCCTGTCGATGTGAGTTCGGTGGGTCGATCATGTTAGTTTTATTCTGTAACACATTTCATCCCTGGGTTAATTCTTGGTTAGCCGAATGTGTCTGTTTCATTCTGAACGGATAGCTTACTTATAGTAAATTCTGTTAACCGATTCTTGCGTCTGTTCATTTTGAGAATATAAACATGTTAAATTAATTTCTGCTAACTGATCATGATTGTTTCACTTGTAAAATATGGCATCCTTATGCTCAATTCAGGTCAATAGAATGCGGTACAATTCGACCAGCCTCGCGAACTGATTTTATTGATAGTTTCTGATTAAAAATGATCTGCGTATCCTTGACAAAAGTATATATTGTGACTTGAGTTTGAAATGCTTCATAGGTTGGTTAAACTGATTTGAGGATTATAAACTAAACACTTATAGATATGTATAAATACATATGAGGTTAAAACTCTGTATCGGATTTTGGAATGGACTTAGGCTCTTATGCATTTAAATAACTATACATTCGGATAGTGGTTCTGTGATTATACCACATGGCTTTCAAGAAAACTAGAATCTGGTTCGCGTGTTTTCAAGGTTGAAACAACAGATCAGACTTTGTAATATGTTAAACAGTGAATTGCACTCGCCAGGCTTCTCTGGTGTCGTGACAAATCTACATGAAATACCATATGCTTAAACTGTTTTTTTTTTTTGTCAAAAAAATGTATTATTTGAACTGCTGGAATGTGGTATGTTAGTTGTGCTGAGGAATGGGGTTGTTAAATTGGTTTCACACATACGATGGAGTATATAGTGATATATGGATATGTGCTTTGCCTAAGAGGGCAATATATGAATGAGTTACCCGACTAGGTACTTGAGTTATTGGCTTGCGTGCTATGTTAATACGAGTGATGAAAACCTATTTGTAATTATGGTGTGCTTGACTGGTTTAAAAGCACCGGAGCACTGTGAATGAGATTAAGAAATCAATGTGGAAAAAAAAAATATGGATGGTTTATACACCTTGGTAAAATGACTAAGGTTGGGATCTACTGCTATGGCAGTAGAAGGAAGTTGGGAAATGTCCTGAACTTTTGGAAAATGATTAACTAATAAAACAAGTTTTTGAGGCTTACCTTGGAGAGGGTAGGTGGTACAAAACTTCGAGGACTTGTTTTGTGTTTCGAGCGTGAAGCGGTTCGTTGGTCCCCGTCCTCGGAGTTAGGGACCAGGACTACCGATGTGTCCTAGGTGGTAGTTTCATGTCTTCTGCAGAAGTTAGGGATGCATCCTGTCTTGAGTTGAGCCCTTGGGAGATTCTCTCAGCTATTAGTCGCTTCCTTGGGGATTCAGTCTCAGTTAGAATATTCGGGTTAATAAAATACTCTTGAATAATATACCCCCGAATGTTCTCTTCTGAGATGGTCACCTGTGCCCGTTCGTACCCGCGGGGTAAGATAATTTAAACACAATTTAGTGAAATTAGGTATCACACTGAGTGAAAATACTGGAGGTATTGAGTTTATGTTCTTTAATATGTTGTATATTCTGAGCTTGTGACGATATAAAATTTGGAAATGTGTAGATATAAAATAGTTGAAGAATTATCTGAGAGTTGTACAGGTTATTGTTATAACTGTTGCAATACACATTCATTTGCTTATTAATGTTGCACACGATGCTTTACTTGCTCAGTTATGGTTGTCGGATAACTATTTACATGCTCATGTATATGAATGTTGGTTTCTGTGGCATAAACTGCTTACTTGTTTAGACATGTCGAGAATCACCTTTGACACCCACATCACATGCTTGATTCATGATATACCTGCATTTAGAGTTACAGTTTTCCTACTTAGACATGGTAGTCTAATTCATATAATTTTTACCATTTTTCAGGTAAACGAGTAGACTTATGAGCGGTTGCGGGATTAGGCATTGGATCACGATTGTTGATTTACTGTTCCAGTGATTCCTTGGGTTGATGGTAAGTTAAATGTTCATATCATAAGGAAATGAAATGCATGTGTTGAGTTTTCTCTCAAAAGTAATGTTCTGAAATGCTTAACCCTATGTTGGTTATTCTTTCCGCTGTTATATATATATATAAAAAAATCACATCAATTTGGGTTAAAAATTTCGGGGCATTACAAAATCTCTCTCCAAGTAGTTAGACTGGTCACCTGCCGGTTCTGAGTGTTCTGTCCATCCGCCCCATAGAATATGTCCTAACTCTACCTAAACAGATCCAAATCTGGCATTTTCGGATCCATTAGAAAGGTGTGCACGTCGAGCAACTTTTCCGTGTTGGTCACCTCAGTCGAAACAGAGTGCTCAAGCTTCAAATTACAGACTGTTTGAGTCCTGTTCGGACTCACCTGCTTAACTTAGCTTTCGCACGTGGAGATCCATTTGGATCTCGGATCGTGGATCGGCTTCTTGTGATCATTGCAAAAATTTTCAACTCTTGTTTCCCTCTTTTTCCTTCTCTTTGCCTTTCTAACCTTCTATTCTCTTTTTGAAGGGGAATAAAAGATAGAAAAGAAGAGAGAAGAGAAAAAGAAGAGAGAGAAACTCTTTTGCAAAGGTCAACTTGACCTTAATTTTGAAAATTACTCACCTCCGTTTTAAAAATTTGCAGAAAAATGAAGAGACGGGATTCGCTCGTCGGTACGAGGTCCGACCGTTCCTGGCGCCTTTACCAGGGGTAATCGAACCAAGGATCGAACTTATGCCTTTTGCTTTGCCTAAATAGCATGATTCTAAGTCTAAGAATGCACAAAGAATCATGCTTATGTAATGCAAATGTAGAGATGTATGCTTTTGAGAAAATAATTTAGAAATTTTGGGATTTTCCAAGTGATTTTGAAATGAGTTTGATAATGTAGTGAAGAAATGATTCAAAGGGTTAACATTGATTTGAAAAAGTTATATTTTGAATCTAACTTAGAATTTGGAATATATCTGAAAAAAGAGACTTGAAATTTCAAGTCTTGGAATAATCAGAGTTTGAAAAATGGATGAAAAAGGAATTCTTAATTTCAAAACCTGAGAGAGGAATTGAATTTGGATTTAAACTTAAGAAATAGATTTGAAAATAGTTTTTCAAAATAGGAATTGGAAATGGAACTGAATTTGAAATCTGGAATCCTAGATGGAATTTGATCCGAAATCTGGGATCCTAGATGAAATTTGGATCCGAAGTCTGGAATCCAAGATGGATTTGAATCCGAAATCTGGAATCCTGAATGGAATTGAATCCGAAGTCTGGAATCCAAGATGGAGTTGAATCCGAAATCTGCGGATCCTAAATAGGACTGGATCCGAAGTCTGGGATCCAAGATGGATTTGAATCCGAAATCTGGAATCCTAAATGAAATTGGTTTTGAAATCTGGAATCCTTGATGAAATTTGATCCGAGATCTGGAATCCAAGATGGAATGGAATCCGAAATCTAGAATTCTAAATGGAATTGGATCCGAAGTCCGGAATCCTAGATGGGGATTAGAAGATGGATCTGGATTCTGGGAAAACTTGATGAGATCTGAAGATGGATTTGGTTTTAAGAAATCCTGATTGAATTTTGAAATGGATTTGGATTTTGAAAGTCCAAATGGGATTTTGAAGATGGATCTGGAATTTGGAAATCCAGATTGAATTTGAAAGTGGGCTTAAATTTAGGAAAAATCAGACTTTGAGATTCAAAATCAATCTTAAAACCTTGATTTTGAATTGAGAATCAAGACTCAATCTTTAGATAGAACTTTGGCAATTATGAAGAAATAAAGAATAAACTTGATTTTAAACTTGAATCTTGAAATCAGAAGATGAACCTGGAAATTTCAAAGTTTAAATTGAACTTTGAAATACGATCTGGGATATAGAATTGAATTAAAAATCGAATCTTGAAAATGAAAACGAATTTGAAATTTTCAAAGTTGAATTGAACTTTAAAATCGAATTTTTGAATTAGAAGTGAAATCGGATTTTTAAAACCCGTGACTCGGAACTCGACACATTCTTTATTGACTCGTGACTCGGCGGGTCAACTCGGTGACTCGAACTGGGTTTTGTTAACTTTTGATTTTAAAAGAAAAACAATATATAATTTGTCTCAAACCATGTTTTTCAGTAAACATATAGTCTAAAGAGTTGACAATAAAAAATTGCAAGTTCAGAGTAAAAAAAGTACAAACTTCTTCATAACAAGGTCACATGGAAAGATCAAGTTACATGAAGAAACTTCTTCATAACAAGCATGTCTTTGGTATTCAATGAAGGCCCCATGTAACTGAGTCTAGAAACATACTTAAACTCAAGTTTCTAAATAGAATGGTTTAGGAATTTCAGCTAAACTTCTCCAAAAGACACCCTAGCTTTTGTTAGCTTTCCTTTCTAGTGATCTCACCTCATTGAGAACAACAACACATCATCTTGCATAAAAAGCCAGATTGAATTAGTTGCAACAAGGTAAAACAACAATAAGAGAATGAATCACCAGAAGAAATTCCAATTATGACCAAGGGAAATGCTGTCACATGGATACATGTACAAGCAGCACAACTGGTATGATATGGGTGTTTCTGTCAAAAAATAAGGATGACAGGGTACAAAATGTTATGCACAGGTGTGATACAGACTTTGTACAAAAATGTATTTTTATATACAATGAAGGATATGATGTGTTCATAAAACAACACTCAAAGGCACCCAACACCGTAACATAAAGTATAAGCACCGATACGTGTATGCTTCACTTTTTTGTTAGATCTTTGAATCATTTTTTTGCCAATATGTTTAATCAACACATAAAGATTGATAGATTATTGTATCTTTGAACTGGTTTGTCTTGTAATTTATTATTTATTATTAAATTGTTATTTTGAAATACCTAAAAAATCAAATTTCAAATATCCCAGAACTCGGCCGAGTCAGGGCAAGCCGAGTTAACCCTGCTGGGTTGACTCGCTGGAGGGCCAAGCCGAGCTGAGCCGAGTCAACCGAGTCACCGAGTTGACTCGACGACTTTTAAAACCATGGTTTTCGCTATTATAAAAAAAAATCCTCTTAAATTTGGGTTAAAATTTTGGGGCGTTACAAATGGTATCAGAGCTTGGGAACAATAAATCAAAGATCACGGTCGTGCCACACCCTACAAGCGCTCTGTGAGTATAATTTATTTTTGTTTTGTTATTGGTCATGTTACTTGTTCTTTTTTTTTTGCTCATGATAGTATATAGGTGAATTCACGCCTACACATGATTAATTTTGACCTATTAGGTGAATGATACGTCACGCCTATAATGATTAGCGTTTAGGTTGTTGACTTATCACGCCAACAAATCATTAGTGTCAACCTACTAGGTGGATGTACCACGCCTACATAGTTTCATTGTAGATGACCGTACTATGATTGTCTGAATGAATCTAGCATACGTGCATAGCATGATTGATGTGTGTATCATGGATGTCTGACTAAATTTCTTAGTAGATATGTGCGTGCGTTTCACGTCAAAATAATCGAACGTGATATGATATAAGAATTAACAATGCACGTGAAATGATCTGAATGTCTTATATTCATATATGATTTGAATCCTGTGTGCATAACTCGAACTACGTAGATGTTACGTATCTTGAGGTTTAGTTGATTCTTGATATATACAGGATCACATGGTATAGAAATCATGCTTTTGTTACGCATGCTTCGAGGTCAGATTTGGGAAATGCAATGTTTTTGGTGGCAATGATATGATGTATATGATCATATGCTTTCGTCTGATATGATTGAAAGGCCACGTGATCGAAGATTTTGAAAGCATGCGATATATGCTTAAGTTCAATAGTGAACTATGATTTATGGAACCTTATTGGTGAAAGGTGTGATTTTATGATTTATGTACCAGATGAAGTAATGATGCATATTGATGATATATATGCTTGTGCCCATATTGGTGGTTACCGACCTTGAGAGCGGTCATTTGTAGTATCATTATTTTGGCACCTATTGAGGACCTTTTCAGTAAAGGATTATATGTGAGGGTGTGTATGACCAAGACAAGGTAGTCCGGCTAGAGCGGTAGATCTCCGTGAGGTAATACATTGTCCAAGAACGGGCAACCGTAAAGACAGTAAATTCCTGTGAGGAAGTGTATTGTCCAAGACCGGGTATACCATCTAGGGCGGTAATTCCTTGTGAGGTTGTGCATTTTCCAGACCAGGTGATCCGACATGAATCTTATTAATTCTTAATTAATGAAGAGTTATGGTAAATTAGGAGAATTCGCCGAGATTGATTGATATAGCCAGTTAAAGATCAATAGATTTGACTTTACTTATAGAAGAATTGAATCATTATTAATTTTATATCTCGATATAATGACATGTTTGTGTCTTTTGTGGATAAATGAGTCATTATGTGAGAGAATTACACTTGAGCAGGGTCTTGATCGGAGACAACTAGCCGCAAAAAGCCTTGAGAAATATGAATAAGTAGAGGTTAATCAGGACAAAGAGTCTGTTAGAAATAGCGAGGACAACAAACAACGTCGTGATTATGAAAAAATAAAGGAAAACTCTATCCAATAATCAAGAGCAAGCTAAAAGAATATCAGGTTGTGTCTATCATCACTAGGAATTAGTGAAAATACACTCTAACTGTCTTAGGTTAAGACTTTCCTGTTATTTAGTACGTTTTCGCCATCAAAAGAATCATGTATGAATTTTGAGTAGACCAACTTTTAGTTCCAAACTTCTCTTAGAAACTCATTGTGTGTTATCCTGATCCTTATATGTTAGAATATATGTTGGGAGACTGAAGCTAATATATGGGAGAAGTACCCCAATCTTTTCGAGAAAAACTTTTACAGGTAATTTCGAGGACGAAATTCTTTTTAGGGGGAAAGGATGTAATATGCGTGAATTTTATTAGACAAATAAACTGGAAATTTAAGTAGTTAAGCTGGTGCGAAATTATTTTTATTGTTTAAATTGTTTATTCGTAATTGGATCTCGGATAACCTATTTGGATCTTCAATGTTGGATCCTTAATATCCCGTTTAGAACTCCGATATCCCATTCAGATCTTAAATATCGAATCACGAACCCTAAATTGAATATTTAATAATAGATTGGATCCTTGAAATAAATCAGATTTTAATGAGAAAATTTCTACAACACTTTAGTGGGAATTGGTATAGCTTAAGGCGATGTTCGGATCCACAATATTGCATTTGGATCTTCGATATCAGAATTTCAATATTAATCTGGATCCTTATATTGAAACCATTAGGATCCATAAAGGAACCATATATATATATATACGTATAATAGTATATATATATATCCTTCTGGTCTTTCTTCAAGCTTTCTTAGTCAACTCATGTCCGAAAAATTAAACAATTCCAATTTTCTGACTTGGAAGAGGCAGATCATTCCTTTTATTAAGAGTCAGGATCTTTCAGGACATCTGGATGGATCTGTTCTAGTCCCTCCAGTGTTTATATCACAAGAAGAAAAGGATAGTAAAAGAGCATCTACCACAGTATATGTTAGAAATCCACAATTCGTAACTTGGATGAAAAGAGACCAGGCGCTAGTTGCTTATATTACCTCTACGTTGTCGCAAGAAGTGCTTGTGGCAATTCCAAATGATTGTACAACCATACAACTTTGGGACAGACTAGTTCAAACATATTCACAGGTTTCTCAGGCCAGGATTGTATTTCTTAAAAGAGAATTTCAAATGTTAAGAAAGGATTCCATGACTATCATAAAGTACTTAAACAAAATAAAGATCATCACAGATCAACTAGCAATTGATGGGTGTGCAATGATTAATAAAGATATGGTACAACAAACTCTGAGTGGATTGAGGCCTAAATATCATATGATTGTTACTTCCTTATTGTGTTTACCTGATCTGCCCAGATTTAAAGACCTGCATGCAAAACTACTTCAATATGAGATGAACTTAAAAGGGTTCTGTGAAGAATCATATATGCATCATATATGTATACAGTCACGCAAGATGTTCTTGCCACAGGGGTAGCTTATGGACGAGGACGAGGAAGTTATGATGTTAAGGGAAGAGGAGGACAAGGAAGACCTGGACAAGGAAGCCGTGAAACATTACCTACACCCAACATACCTCCCAACTCACAGCGACAGACGTTAATTCCTACTTGTTCCTACTTGTTGTCTGTGTAATAAAAAGGGACACATTAAAGCTAACTGTTGGTTTAATCCCCTGAATAAAGGAAAACCAACACAGACTGAAGCAAAGAGAGGAACTGATAGCTCAAAGGTCAGTGGATAAGTAAAAGAGATGCTATTGTCAGCCTTAGCAGGATTAAATCTGAAACAGAATGAGTAGGGTACTTGGTATATGGACTCTGAAGCAACAACTCATGTTATTGGTGATGTTGGTAAGCTCTTAAACCTTGTTCCTTCCATTGGTAAAAATAGTAGTCACTGGGGATGGATCCCATCATTCTATCTCTCATATTGGAAATTCCCTTATACCTATGTCAAAGTCCTCTCTCAGTCTTTCAAAGGTTCTTTATGCTCCTAACATCAAGAAAAACATTGTCTCTGTTTCTAAGCTTGTTGATGATATCAATGCTTCAGTTGAATTTACTCCATCTTCTGTTCTTGTCAAGGATCTCTACACGAGGGAGACGTTCACTAAAGAAAAACGACAAGGCAATATGTATGTTTTCCAAGAAGATCCTTCTACTCGTGTTCGCCCTGTTGATCCCAACTTGAAGCTCTCCTCATCGTCGTCTTCAATGATTCTTTCATGTGTTTTTAGTGTCTCTGAGTCCAATAAGCCAAATCTTTGGCATGGTCGTTTACGTCATTGCAGTAGTAGTTTCATTCAGAAGCTTGTCTCTAATAACCTCATTCCCAAGTCTATTTTAGGAATGAATGTCAATGACAACAAATGTTCTAGTTGTCTCTTATGTAAGAGCCATGTTTTACCTTTTCATTCTATCAATAAAAGAGCTTCAAGACCTTTTGAGATTATATATACTGATGTTTGGGAGCCAACCTCAGTAACTTCTGTATCTAGAACTAAATATTACCTTATATTTGTTGACAATTATTCTCGTTATACTTGGATTTTCTTTATGAAACACAAGTCTGAGACCTTCAAGTTGTTCCAAAATTTTCACTCTTTTGTCAAGAATCAATTTTCTGAAAATATTCTTTGCTTCCAATGTGACGGAGGAGGTGAATTCTCTTCAAGTGACTTTATTAATTTTCTTCAAGGTAAAGTAATAAGGAGAAGGGTGTCTTGCCCTCATACACCTCAGCAGAATGGAATTGCTGAAAGGATGCATCGTCATATTGTTGAGAGTGCAATGAATATGATACATGATAGTAATCTTCCGATTACTCTATGGACAGAAGTGTAAAACCCGAAAATTTTTGTTACAAAATATTTTAAAATATGCAGATTGGGCCTAGATCCACATTTCGGATCTAGGACCCATAAAGGGGTAATTAGGAATACATAATATCAAACATGATTTAATAACATTAATAATAAATAGATAAAATTTTAATTATAAAATTTATTTATTTTTATTAATCCGAGGATCCACAGTTGGATCCATTTGGATCCAACTTGTGGATCCATTTGGATCCAACTTGTGGATCCATATCGGTTGGGGCTGGGTTACGGGTCTCGGGTCCGGACCCGAGCCGCGCCCTGTAGCAACCCTTTTAAAAGAAAGGGGCAACCCGATAAGGGTTGCCCGATATTTCTGGAGCCGAAAACAGAAGGGGGGGCGAGGGAGGGGTTACGCAGAGCGTAACCGACCCCGCGCCCCTCGGCAAGAAAGGGGGGGCTTGGGGCCGATAAAGGGGGAGGGGAGAGGGGGTTCTTGCCCTCTTCACTCGGTCTCTCTCTCTCTCTCTCTCTCTCTCTCCCTGTCAGTGTGCGCACGCCGGAAGGAGGGTCTTGTCGTCGATGAGCTTTGGCCACCAACAACCACCGAGGGTCGCGGCAAACAACAGCCACACTCCCTGTCACGACAGCAGGGAAGGGTGACTCCAGCCAGCTCGATACTTCCGCCACGGTAGCCTTCGATCTCCGGAAAACCAGCGAAAATAGGTACGGGTCTTCTTGGGAACGAGGTGAGGGATCGAACATGGGTTCGATTCCATGTGGGGGTTTGAGGGTAGGATTTGGGGTTTATGTCAACCCTAAACCTAAAACCCCAAATCTATGATTTGGGGGTTTCGGGTCTTTCCAGATGAGGGGTGTTTTCCTTTTGAGTTGTGTATGAGACTCTTATTGGTTCATAAAAGAGTTTTAGTTGGTTCTTATGGATGATGATTGCAACTTCGTTTGTGGTGGTTGGGCTATCCAATGAAAATTGGAACTGTGAGGACCCCAGATCTCTAGGAAGGTTTCCGCATTGAAAAAAAAAAATCCGCATTTTCAAAGGGTATGGATTGGGGTCGTTACAAGAAGTCTTTCATTCAACAGTCCATGTGATAAATCGATTGCCCATTTCTATTTTGGAGAACAAGTCCCCTTACTTTTCCCTATTTGAAGTTCATCCCAACTATCATAATTTGCACGTGTTTGGTTGTGTATGTTATGTTCATATTGCCAGTTCAATGAGACATAAGTTTCAGGAGAAGGCTTTGAAGTGCAGGTTTGTGGGTTATGCTTATGCATATAACTGTAAAAGATACAGGTGCTATGATCCCATGAGCAAGCACATCAAAATATCAAGAAATGTTATCTTCGACGAATTGAATTTTGATCATCGTCACATCACTTCTTCTGAATCAAATTCCAAAGTTGAGGTCTATCATCCTTGTTGAATTCTGAACTTTTCTACGGTACTAACGATATTTGTTCTTCAGATTGTGATAAGAAAGATAAATAAACTATGCCTATTGATAGGTTTATTGCACAGGAGAGCACAAAGCCATCTTTGGATCCAGAAAGGTATAAAGGTTTTGTTTATACTCGACGAGGAAGAGTGGGGCCACTATTTTTAATCAGGAAATGGATACACCCTATACATCTGCTTCTACTTTTGATGTTAGAAGATCCACCCGCTCTCGTCATCCGATCGAAAGATGGGTCAGATATGAAAGATTTTCACTGAACTTTTAACCTTTTCTAACTGCTTTGGGCAAGGAAGATGAGCCCACAATATTTTCTCAAGCAGCAAATTCTAAAAGATGGATTGAAGCAATGAATGAAGAAATGGAGGCTCTCCATGAATGTGGTACCCGGGATGTTCCCAGACCACCTGACAGAAATGTAGTTGGGTCGAAATGGGTGTACAAAATAAAGTATAAACCGGATGGCACTATAGAACGGTACAAGGCGAGACTTGTCGCCAAAGGATTTACACAGGAGCAAAGACAAAATTATAATGAGACCTTTAGTCCAGTTGTGAAAATGGGAACAATCAGAGTCACTATCTTTAGCTATTGAACATCAATGGACAATCAGTCAGCTTGATGTCAAAAATGCTTTTTTACATGGAAATTTGAAGGAGGAAGTATACATGGAACAACCCACGTTATATGCAGAAGAAAATCCTATAAAATACGTATGCAAATTAAAAAGGGAGATATATGAGTTGAAGCAGGCATCCCGTTTTTGGTTTGATAGTTTCTCTCTAAAAATACAAAAATATGGTTTTAGGCGATCTCTCCTTGACCATTCCTTGTTTATATTCAAGAACCAAGACACAGTTACTATCCTATTGATATACGTAGCCGATATTATCATCATAAGTAACTTCAAAGTTCATATTGAGAAGGTTAAGCATCTCTTGAATCAGAGATTCAAAATGAAGGATCTTGAGAAACTACGACACTTCCTTGGAGTTGAAGTTGAGAGTACTTTTGAAGGAATGACTCTCACCCAACATAAATACACTATTGATGTCCTCAACAAGGCAGGTATGAAAGATTGCAAACCCTTGGGAACTCCTAGTGTCCTTCATCAGAAACTCAGTTCTCAAGATGGAGATTTATATGAGGATCCTACAAAATATCGTAGCATAATCGGCATGTTGTAATATCTCACTTTCACTCGACCTGATATCGTTTACTCAGTAAATCAAGTATCTCAGTTTATGCATGAGCCGCGTGAAGAGCATATGGAAGCGGTTAAGCAGATACTTTGGTACTTGAAAAGAATTATTGGGGATGGTCTTTTGTACAGAAAAAGGACAAATGAGCAAAATGCACATGAAATTATTGTCTATACTGATGCAGACTCGACGGGAGATCCAGACGAACGCAGATCCGTATCAGGCCATTGTGTCTTTGTTGGGATGAATTTGGTATCCTGAAGCAGTAAGAAACAAAAGGTTGTTACTAAATGAAGTACAAAAGCCGAATATAGGTCAATGGCAGCTGCTACTGCTGAAGCTACATGGATTAGGCACTTACTGACAGAAGTGGGAGAATCAATCTCTCGATCCCTCCTTTTATGTGATAATCAAAGTGTCATCAATATGTCCTTCAATTCCATTTATCACAGTCGTGCCAAACACATCGAAATAGATCAACATTTTGTGAGACAAAAGGTAGAAGAGAAGGAGATTGAGCCTGAATTTGTACGAACTACCGATCAAGTGGCTGTTATATTCACAAAAAGGCTTGACTAAAGGCAAGTTGTTCATGGTTCAAAACCATGCACAACTTGAGGGAGGGTGAAAAGACGTGTTTGTGTTTATATCGGATCAGGGTCCAGACTGTTAAATTATGTACATAATCATATAATGTAATATATATATATATTTTATATATATATGGTAATACATATACATATATTAATATATATGTATATGTATCTACTTATTATATATATAAAATATATAT
Source organism: Nuphar pumila (assembly GCF_984573655.1). NCBI lineage: Eukaryota > Viridiplantae > Streptophyta > Magnoliopsida > Nymphaeales > Nymphaeaceae > Nuphar > Nuphar pumila. The sequence continues at coordinate 294,598 of NC_143261.1, forward strand.
TTCTATTTGTTTAGCCGTAGGGGTAGTTTAATCTTTTTCCCTGTTTTACGCACATTCACTTTATGGATGTGATTGTAAATTTGTTTTTATTTTCTTTCTTTTTGTTTTTTTATTTTCTTTTATTTCTTTTATGTAAAGTACCAAAAGGTACCTTGGGGGGCCAACTAACATAGACGTTGGGCCCTCTCCAACGGTCACATTTGTGACCGTTGGAGGGGCTCCAACGTCTATGAGTGGAGCCCCTCCAAGGCCCCTCTTGTGTTCTTATAAATAGGGGTTCCCCCCTTTGTATTTCTTCATGGTTTTGAGTCAAAGCCCAAGTGCTCAATAAATTGATTCCATTATTTTATGCCTTTGCGCATTTGTGAGTTATTTGTGAGTTGTGCTTTTGTGCACAGTGTTCTTATTGTGCATTCGTGTCGGGTTTATTATCAAGAATATTAAGGTCTTGATCTTAGTATCTTATTGGAGATACTTTCACATGGTATCAGAGCCTCGTTGAAGGAGGAGGATCGTGCATCCCGCCACTTGTGAAGTACCTCAAAAATCGTGCCCTCAAGTAAGTGAAGTTTTGGAGTAAATCATCTACTTTGGGCAATATTTTAGAAGCAACTTTTGTCAAGAAAAGTTTGAAAAACTTTTAAGGTACACTTTATTTTCTATCGTCTTACCTCTCTAATGGGTGAAAAAGACTCTCACTTCTCCCTTGGGTTTAAACTTAGTGGTTCGAACTACCATGTTTGGGCCGACAATATGGAAGCCCATATCAAAGGGAAAGGCCTTTGGGGATACGTTAAAGGTTCCATATCGGAACCCGAACCCAAACTTTCTATCATAGAGAAAGGGGATATTAAGATTCTTGAAGGTGAAGATAGACAAAAGGCCCTAGAAGAATATTAAAAAAAGAATGATGAGTGGGAAATGAAGAACTTCAAAATTTTATCTTGGATTTTTTCATCCGTTGAAACCAAGATCAATGCCAACATCATTAAGTTTAAAAGGGCCTCCGAAGCTTGGTTGTACCTTGAAAAAATGTATACTTCAAGGGACTTATCTCACAAATATTATCTCCAAAAGAAAACTTTGACCCTTCAACAAAATGATTTGTCTATTCAGGAATATTTTGCCGAACTATTATCTATTTGGGACGAGCTTGCTATGCTCGAACCAAAATGGAGTGGAGAAGCTATTGAATTAAGACACAAGCAACTAGAGGAAGATCGATTCTTCAACTTCCTAAATGGTCTTAGACCCGAATTTGAGCAAATTCGGTCCTCTCTCCTATCCGCTTTCACATCTCCCTCTATTGAAGATGTCATCACCAAGCTAAGTGGTGAGGAAACACGTATGGGGATTAGTAGAAATAACCTGAGTATCCTTGCTACACCTTCTCAAAGTGATTATGAAGTGGTTAATGCCGTGTCAAGACCCTGAAATAGTTTGAAAACCTTTAAACCACCCCCATTTCAAAAATCAAGGGCAAGGAGGAAATGATCAATATAGCAAGAGAGACTATAGCAAATTAACTTGCCATTTTTGTAAAGAACCGGGGCATATCAAACCCCTTTGTCCCAAATGGAAGAAATTTCTTGCCGCGGCTTTAGCATCCCAATCAGAGGAACGACCTTCGTCATCAAATGAGTCTCTTTCGCTTCAACAAATTATGGATGCTCTTCAACCTATTCACAAAGGAGGCATTTCTGGAGCCGCTATGTCATCCTCATCCTCTCTCGGTAAGACATCTTGACTCCTTGATTCTGGTGCTTCATTTCATATGACTCCAAGTCCTTGTTTTCTTTCTGATTATTCTAAAAATTTTCTTCCATCTTTTGTCTCAAGGGCGGATGGAACACCTCTTGAAATTAAAGGAATGGGCAATTTTGAAAAACAAGACTTCTTTATCCCAAAAATTCGTCTTATACCAAAACTAAACCTAAACTTACTTTCCGTTTCTCAACTCTCGGACCATGGTTGCGATATAAAGTTTTCTTCTGATAAATGTTGGATACAGGACCGCCAGTCCGGGAAGTTGATTGGGGAAGGCTCTAGGAGAGGAGACCTTTACTATGTTGATTTTCTTAAAATTTCCAAAAATCAATTTTGTAATGTTGCTCAAAACAAAGATATTCATGTATGGCATAAGAGATTGGGTCATCCCAATATTGTTAAAATCTCTTATTTGCCTTTTATTAAGCATCTTTGTAATGAAAATTTTGTTTGTAATGAATGTATTCTTGGAAAAATGAGAAGTCTTCCTTTTCCTCAAAGATCCATGTTTACAACAAGACCTTTTGAAATTGTTCACTCCGATGTATGGGGTCCGGCTCCGGTGATATCTAAGGGAGGTTTCTCATACTATGTTATCTTTGTGGACGATTTCACTAGGTTTAGTTGGATATATTTTCTTAAACATAAACATGAAGTTTTCTCAACTTTTAAAACATTTCATATGATGGTTTTAAATCAATTCAATGGAAATTTAAAAATTCTTAGAACCGATTCGGGTGACGAATATCTTTCCAATGAATTCAAAAGTTATCTTGAAAATTATGGAATTCTCCATCAAAAGTCTTGTCCTAAACCCCCCAACAAAATGGGTTGGCGGAACGAAAACATAGGCACATTATTGAAACAATACGAACTTTGCTAATTTCACAAAATATTCCGAAAAAACTTTGGGCTGAGGCAGCCCTTACATCTGTCTATCTCATAAATAGACTTCCATCTAAAAACTTGAACAAGATTTCCTCATTTGAAAAATTATACGAAAAAGAACCTGATTACAGCAGGTTAAGGGTGTTTGGATGCAAATGTTTTGTCCTTACTGATAAAAATGACAAACTCTCTCCTTTGGTTATTCTGAAACTCAAAAAGGCTTTCGCTGTTATGATATTAAAAGTAATAAACTATATGTTTCCAGAAATGTAAGCTTCTTGGAAAATATTAGTGGTTTCGAAAAACTTGAAACTAATGACGAGAATATTGACTATTCATTTCTGTTTGATTTATTGACTGATGATGATGATACTAGTGATGATGAATCAAATCAAAATAACTTAAGTAATAATGAAACCCATTCTGAGTCCTCAACACTTCATCAACATATCAGTGAAGAACCACATAGAGATCCCATAACCTACTCTCATAGAGATAGGAATACTTTCAGAAGTGCCCTCGAAAGATATGATAATGAGTCTACACCTTCGAGTGAAGAAAACCTTCGTAGGACCGAAAGACTAAGAAGACCTCCTTCTAGGTTCATTTCATATGAGTCCTTTTCGCCTAAATATAGAGCCGGCCTAAGCGTCATTCACTCTTACATAGAACCTAGGAACTTCGAGGAAGAACGAAATTGTCCGAAATGGATAGTCGCTATGAATAATGAACTTGAAGCTCTAAAGAAAGCAAAGACATGGGAGTTTCAAGACCTCCCTAAAGACAACAAAGCAATAGGGTGTAGATGGGTGTTTAAAGTCAAGACTAAGAGTGATGGGTCCCTTGAGAGATATAAGGCCCGCTTAGCTGCTAAAGGATATGGTCAAAAATATGGGATTGATTATGAGGAGACCTTTGCCCCGGTAGCTCGGATGGTCACCGTCCGATGTCTTATAACCGTTGCCTCAATCAATAAATGGAACATCTATCAGATGGATGTTAAGAATGCTTTTTTAAACGGAGTTCTAAACGAAGAAGTATATATGGATGCTCCTCCTGGAATGGAATTTCCTAAAGGAAAAGTGCTTCGCCTTCGGAAAGCACTTTATGGTTTAAAACAAGCTCCCAAGGCTTGGTATGATAGGTTTAACTCCGTAATGTTAGATAATGGTTTTTCATCCTGCTTTACTAATACTGCTTTGTTTGTTAGAAAATCTAATGCAGGGATTGTTATTCTGCTACTATATGTGGATGACATGCTTATAACTGGGAGCGATTCTAACGGGATTAAAAGCATAAAATCTGTTTTAAAGGATAAGTTTGAAATGTCTGACTTGGGTTTCTTAACTTATTTTTTGGGTATTGAGGTAGCATACTCTCATAGAGGATATTTTGTCTCAAACTAAGCTGGCATCTGAGATTATTGACAGGTCAGGTATTACGGACGATAAAATTTGTGAAACTCCTGCTATAGTAGGAGCTAAAATGAAGATTGATGATGGTGTTACCTCTCTTCGATCCTACTCCCTACAGGCAGCTAGTAGGATCGTTGATGTACCTAAGTATCACCAGACCAGATATCTCATATGCGGTGCATACGGCAAGTCAGTTTCAGCATGCACCAACTTCTGTTCACATGGGTGCTATCTTACGTGTCGTGAGATACCTAAAGCACACTATTAATAAGGGAGTTTTTCTGTCTTCCTCTTCTGAGTTAAAATTAATTGCTTATACTGATTCTGATTGGGGAGGTGACCCAAATAACCGTCACTCTACCACTGGATTTTGTGTATTCTTAAGAGACTCATTGATCTCATGGAGATGCAAGAAGCAGCAAAAGGTGTCTCTATCATCAACTGAAGCTGAATATCGTGCCATGGCGACTACTACCATGAAAATTGTTTGGATTCATCAGTTGCTGGAAGACATGAGAATCACAATTGAAGAGCCCACCAAGCTATGCTGTGACAACAAAAGTGCGATTTATATTGCTAAAAATCACACCTTTCATGAGCAGACCAAACATATCGAGATGGATTGTCACTATGTTCGGGAGGCGTACCTCCAAGGAATCATTGACCTTCCATATGTCATGTCCGAGTATCAGTTGGCGGATTTCTTCACTAAAGCCTTGTGTGCTCCGCGTTTCAACTTCCTTCTTAGCAAACTCTCGGTCATCCTGTCCTAAGTTTGAGGGGAGGTGTTAAATTATGTACATAATCATATAATGTAATATATATATTATATATATATGGTAATACATATACATATATTAATATATATGTATATGTATCTACTTATTATATATATAAAATATATATTTCTATTTGTTTAGCCATAGGGGTAGTTTAATCTTTTTCCCTGTTTTACGCACATTCACTTTATGGATGTGATTGTAAATTTGTTTTTATTTTCTTTCTTTTTGTTTTTTTATTTTCTTTTATTTCTTTTATGTAAAGTACCAAAAGGTACCTTGGGGGGCCCACTAACATAGACGTTGGGCCCTCTCCAACGGTCACATTTATGACCGTTGGAGGGGCTCCAACGTCTATGAGTGGAGCCCCTCTAAGGCTCCTCTTGTGTTCTTATAAATAGGGGTTCCCCCCTTTGTATTTCTTCATGGCTTTGAGTCAAAGCCCAAGTGCTCAATAAATTGATTCCATTATTTTATGCCTTTGCGCATTTGTGAGTTATTTGTGAGTTGTGCTTTTGTGCACAAGTGTTCTTATTGTGCATTCGTGCCGGGTTTATTATCAAGAATATTAAAGTCTTGATCTTAGTATCTTATTGGAGATACTTTCACACAGACCCGTGATCATGCATCATTTCGTTAATGGCACATATGTAATTATTCGTTGTTGTAAAAGGGTATTTTAGTACCCTAAATTTGTATTAGTAACAACATATAATCACAAGATTAGTGGCAGCCAATTCTTGTATTGGGAATCAGGGTTTCTCTACAGCTCCTTCCCTCTCTCTCTCTCTTCCTCATCCTTCACGCATGGTAAAACTTTGGATTTATAAAATCTAACAAGGAGCTCCCAATATAGCGGTCGAGGACTCCCCAACGGCTAAAAATCTAGCTGTTGGGAGCTCCCAAAAGCTATATTCAGGTTATATTGTTAAGGACAATAATGCCCTTAACAATATAATCAAAGGTCAAAATAAAGACTAAAATACCCCTAGAGGGTAAAGAATATTACAATCACAAAAACATACTTATATATATACATATATGTATATGAACATATATATAGTAATGGGTAGGTGCTAAATGAAATATGCTAAATGATACGTGCTAAATAGGGTTTTCAGGTTTTTTTGTTTTATTTTTAAATTCTGACCATACAAATGTGATCTATGTACTTGTAAAGACAGTTTCCACTGCCGATTTTCTTAAATGAGGGTGGACAATTGCAGCTCTAGCAACAAATCCACCCATAGAATGGCCAACCAATATGATACTTCGGGGTAACCTTCCAGAGGCATCAGCACCTTCTTTGGATCGTGCACTTTGAGACTCCACATACTGATCCAAAATCAATTTCTTAATGTCAAGCCACCTTCTCCTACCATCCATGGCCAAAACAGTCATGGTTGGTGTCTGGATATACAAATCTCTGTCAAGGCTATCCTCTGCCCAGTGAACAGATTACAGGCAAGGGTATCTCCTGCCAGCTGGTAATGACCCAGCAAGGATTTTGTCAACCTCAACACTGGCATGCTCAGAAAGCAAAGGAGCTGGTAGTTGTCCCACCCAGTTAAAGCTTTGAGGTATTCCACTATGAAGCATTTTGGTAAACACAGCAAACCTTTTGCGAGCATTCATGAATGGTTGACCAGTTTTGGAATCAATAATACTCAGTAATGTGTGCGATACCTGCACTACAAGTTGATTACACCATAAAATAGATTGGTGCTCCATTGAGAGCCACACATTCCTCATGCCTGCAGTACCAATCATAAAGCCGTGACTTGCAGGTACTATTCCATCTAAAGATGCCAATTTTGTGCGGACTTGATAATCACGAATGCCACCAGCCATGGGTATGACAATGACATTTGAAAGCAATGTATCAGACACCCAAATGGCCTGAATGTTTCCTCTGGACTTCATAGTCCTTTTTCCAGTCGCTATTTATTTGGGAAAAGAATCGACCTAATGAGGGTTGCAGGGCCAGTGGTGGGGACTGATGTGCAATGAAGTGATGTGCACAGGCATCTAAATATCATTTTTTTCATTGAAAACACATGATCCAGGTGTGGATTCCTCGTAAATGGACCATGCCCAACACATTTATGGGGTCGAAACTGCGAAAAAAACACCAGAAGAGTAGAAAACCCCATTTAGCACGTATCATTTAGCCTACCCATTACTCCATATATATATATATATATATATATATATATATATATATATATATATATATATATAAAGCACCCATATTCTAACATCTATGAGATTTCCCTTTTTAGCAGGCAACAACACTGAATTTCCAATTTGTTCCAGTTAGTGAAACTATGGATATCTTATAACAAAAAAGGGTTCAGAATCTCTGGGAGCTATTGTATATAGATACAGTTCACAATCCCAAAGAAACGATAGATTAGAAAGAACTTGAACTAGAAAAATCATTCAACAATCTTACATACCTGTCCTACAAGTGGAAAATATAGCTGGGCAATATAGAGTTTGTCCTCAGGCTTCTGGTATCGAGCATCAAACTCGTGCTTGCACATAAGAACTACCAACATCCGAGCAGCCTAACAAAGATTTAGAGGAAAGTACATCATTGGTTATTGAGTTGAACAAGTAACATTGAAACAAAAGGAAATGCAAGGCAAAAGCACCAGAAACATGGAATTTATCAAAATGGAAGAAATGCAAACTGGAATCAATATATCATATAAGATAAAGCAACAAACTTGACAATCAAATTGGACTCACCTTGGCACGTTGAGATAAATCTTCGTGATCCCAGGTGAGGAAAAGCTCCTGGATTAGAACTGATGCAAGATAGTTCCTGGTGAAAAACAAAAGTAAAAGAAGCAGTTTGCAAAAGAACACATTAGTATAACAGAAGTGGGTCTAAGAAGGGTGAAAATATCAAAAGGTTTTGACAGCTCAGAAATTCCTAAGGGCACGTTTGGAAGTGGGAAAGATGTAGGAAAAGTGACACAAATTGGAAAATCCATACAGTTTTTCCGACCCTTCCAAACAAGAGAAATTTTCTCTCTGAGACTTTTTATAAAAAGTACACTTTTTGATAGGAAACATTCTTCCATGGGGCGAGGTGGAGGAATGTTCCCTACACCAAAAGAAAATGGTGAGGTCCACTCCTCACTACCCATCTCACCACGACCACCACAACCATCCATCTAACCACCACCCACTACCACTATCACCATCATCCATCTCACCACCACCACCACCCACCATCACCCACCTCTTGAAAAACCACCCTCCCCACGATGATTTTTCACTATCCATCATCACCATCTATCTCCATTTCGTAGTTCGTCCTTTAATTTTTAACTCCGCCTGTGTATAATTGTTTAGTTATACACTGTCGATCCCAAGCCCGAATAAAGGAGGAGGGTTGCGGTAGGCCTGTGACAGCCAACATAAAAACTTAGTCATACCCTATGAAAATGAACCAATATGAGAATTTAGTTGGGGCGTTCCCTACTGAGTGACGCGCTGTACTCTCTAGGCCCGGATGCAGTGATAAATGGGCAAGGGTTGCTAGGTCGTCGCCCAGAAGCGACGCGTCACACCAGCGCCCGGGTGTGGTGTCAAATAGGCAAGGGTTCCCTCACTTTGTTGGATGGGTGGTAAAGAAGTTAGTCCAAGAGCATAAAATTAGGTTAGTCACTTGGAACATAGGGTCTTTAACTGGTAAGTTGGTAGAGTTAGTAGATGTTATGTGTAGGAGAAAGATTGATATTTTATGTCTACAAGAGACCAAATGGGTAGGTGAGAAAGCAAAAGTGATAGAACCTTGGGGATATAAGATTTGGTATACAGGAATAAATAGGAATAGGAATGGAGTAGGGATTGTTATGAGTCGTCAGTTTACAGATAATGTAGTTGAGGTCCGTAGAAAGGGCGATAGAATTTTACTTATTAAATTAGTATTAGGTACGGATATTATTAATATTATTAGTGTTTATGCACCTCAAGTAGGTTTAGAAAAGCTTTTCATCGGCAGTGACCTTAATGGACATGTAGGCATTAGTAGGGATGGATTTGAGAGTATCCATGGAGGCTATGGTATAGGAGAAAGAAATGAAAGTGGAGAAAGGATTTTAGATTTTTGTTTGTCCAATGATATGATCTTAGCAAACACTTGGTTTAGGAAGAGGGAGTCTCACCTAGTAACATTTAAAAGTGGGGTTAATACGAGTCAGATAGATTTTTTCCTACTTAGAAAGAGAGATAGGGGTTGTTGCATCGATTGTAAGGTTATACCGGGAGAAAGTGTAGCTACACAACATAGAGTCTTAATTTTAGATCTTAGAATTAGACAATGCCGCAAAAGGGATAGACATAGGATAGATCCTAGAATTAAGTGGTGGGCACTGAAAGGAGCTAAACAAGGAATGTTTCTACAGCAGGTAGTTAAGGAAGTTGATTGGTGTCTCAAGGAGGATTCAGAATCAATGTGGAATAAGATAGCGGGTGGCATGAGAAAAGTGACTAAGGAGGTATTAGGTGAGTCTAAAGGCGGTGCACCACTAGGTAAAGATACATCCTGGTGGAACGAGGATGTCAAATTAGCTATTAAGGTTAAAAGAGAGTGTTATAGAAATCTAAGTAAGAGTCGGGATAATGAGAATTTGGAGAAGTATATGATAGCAAAGAAGGAAGCTAAAAAAGTAGTTCGAAACGCGAGAGCTAAGGTATATAAGGAGGTTTATGACAAGTTGGATACCAAAGAAGGCGAGAAGGATATTTATAGGCTTGCAAATATGAGAGATAGGAAATCGAGGGATTTGGGTATGGTTAGATGTATCAGAGATGAAACGCAAAGGGTTTTAGTCAAAGATGAGGAGATTAAGGAGAGATGTAAAGATTATTTTGATAAGCTATTTAATGATAGTCATGCTCAAGATCTTGGAGACTTCTCCATTCCTTTTCATGAGATCAATCGTGACTTCATGCACAAGATTCAAAAGAAAGAAATTGCAGATGCTTTGAAGAAAATGAAATCAAGAAGGGCAGTTGGCCCAGATGGTATACCTATCGAGGCTTGGAAATGCTTGGGAGGGAAAGGTTTAGAATGGTTGACAAATCTTTTTAACTTGATTTGGCGAACAAATAAGATGCCTAATGAGTGGAGGAAGAGTACTTTGGTGCCTTTATATAAGAATAAGGGTGATATACAAGATTGCACAAACTATCGTGGTATAAAACTCATGAGTCATACTATGAAACTTTGGGAGAGGGTGATTGAGTCTAGGTTGAGGAAGGTTGTCATGATATCGGAGAATCAATTTGGTTTTATGCCTGGAAGATCAACTATGGAAGCTATACATCTTCTTAGACAACTTATTGAAAGATATAGAGAGATGAACAAAGATTTGCATATGGTTTTTATTGATTTAGAGAAGGCATACGATAAAGTACCTAGGGACGTTCTCTGGTGGACAATGATGAAGAAAGGTGTTTCTCTCAAGTACATTAGTATAATTAAATATATGTATGAAGGAGTAGTAACCAATGTCCGCACTTGTGGAGTGGTGACAACCAATTTTCCGATAACGGTTGGGTTACATTAAGAATCTGCTTTAAGCCCTTTCATATTTGCGATAGTGATGGATGAGCTTACGAGATCAATTCAAGAAAATGTACCGTGGTGTATGTTGTTTGCTGATGATATTGTTTTGATTGATGAGTCTAGAGCTGGGGTTAATGCTAAGTTAGAATTATGGAGACAGACATTGGAAGCTAGAGGTTTTAAGTTAAGTAAGAGTAAGACTGAATATATGGAATGTCGGTTTAGTAAGCAACGAAGTAGTGATGGGAGTGTAGTGAAGCTTGGTGAGCAAGAAATACCAGTGAATGATTATTTCAAATATTTGGGATCCATCATTCAAAAGTATGGAGAAATTGATGGAGATGTAAATCATAGGATAAAGGTTGGGTGAATGAAATGGAAAAGTGCAACTGGAGTGCTGTGCGATCGTAGAATGCCATTGCGATTGAAGGGAAAGTTTTATAGGACGACTATTAGACCCGCTTTACTATATGGTACGGAATGTTGGGCTGCCAAGAGACATCATATTCAAAAAATGAGTGTAGCTGAGATGCGGATGCTTAGATGGATGTGTGGAAATACAATAAAAGATAAGATTCGGAACGAGGAGATACGTAAGAAGGTAGGTGTTGCACCCATTGAAAATAAGATGCGAGAGAATCGTTTACGGTGGTTTGGACATATTCGGCGAAGGCCTAATGATGCTCCAGTTAGAAGGTTGGAGAAATGGAAAAATATATTAGTTAAAAGAGGTCGGGGTAAGCCTAGGAAGACTTAGATGGAGATGATAGGAAATGATATGAATGCTTTGAACCTCACCGAGGACATGGCATTGGATAGAAATGATTGGAAGAAAAGGATTCATGTGGAAGACCCAAAATGAATTTCTTTTTTGGTTCATATCGCTGACCCCAATTGTTTTGGGATGAAGGCGTAGTTGTTGTTGTTGTTGTTGTTGTTTGTTGTATCATCACCATCTATCTCACCATTACCACTACCACTAGCACCCACCTCTCGAAAAATGGCACCGGAGAAAATCCACCACCACCACCATCCATCTAACCACCACCCACCACCACTATCACCACCATCCATCTCACCTCCACCACCACCCACCCCTCAAAAAACCGCCCTCCCCACGATGATTTTGCACTATCCATCATCACCATCTATCTCACCACTACCACTACCATTAGCACCCACCTCTCAAAAAATGGCACGGAAGAAAATCCACCATCACCATCCATCTCAACACCACCCACCTCCCAGAAAACTGCCCTCCCCACCATCAATCACCATCACCCACATCCAGGAAAACCGCCCTCCCCACCCTTAATCATCACCATTCATCACCCACATCCTGAAAAACGACGCTAGAGAAACTCCACCACCACCACCATCCATTTCACTACCACCACCACCACCCACCATCACCCCACCTCCTGGAAAACTGCGTCGGAGAAGCTCCCCCACTACCCCCTCTTATTTATTCAAGATTTTTATTTTAGTTTTCTAATGGTACCTAAACAAGTAAAAAATTTCAATTTAGAAAAATTATCATATCAAAACTTCTCATAGGCAATTTTTTTTTTCTATGAAAGTTTTTCTTGCTTCCAAACATGCTCTAAATGATCAAGAAAATTTCACCAATAAATAAAGTCCATAGAAACATCCATAAGATAATTAAACAATCAAAACAATAGGATTGCAATCATGAGCGAGATAACAAAGAAGAAGATGAGAAGAGAAACTTCATTAAGCCAAAATTGAAGTAATACAAAGGAGTCGACCCTTCTACCTCACTGGAAGACAAAAATTGATAACACTCTACCTCACTAGAAGACAAAAACTGTTGACTCTACACCAGACTTATGAAAAAAACACAATAATACCCCTATAAAGAATAAAATGTACATATACATAACAAGAAGGGTTAGCATACAAAACACTAATACATATATATTGTCACAGGGATTTGGCCAACCAGGTGCCGCACCCGCATCGACGCAACATGACACGAGTGCGGCACTCGGTGCAGTCAACCGACCCTGAGTGACGGGATGCGGGTGCAACACCCGGTGTGGTCAACCGACCCTGGGTGCGGTCAACACACCTAGGGTCATATATGTCCAACTTTTGGACTTTAAAAAAAAAAAATTGTCCAATGAAATGGACTGAGGAGAGGAGGATTAGGGCAAAATTTTTTGCCCTAATCCTCCCAACCTCTCCTCTCGACCCCGACGCCGGCGACGACCTCGAGCTACCACCAAAATCCGGTACATATTCTGTCTCTCTCTCTCTCTCTCTCTCTCTCTCCCCGTAATACGCTGGTTCTGGCCACTTTCTTGTTCTCAACTCAAAATCACAGTTTTTTGGTATTTTTCTCACATTCAACACCATAAATGTGATATATAGGTTTGTGTTTAGTGAAAACCGGCTTTTAGATCACCGGAATCTGACCTATATACAGGTTTTACCAGTGATTCAAGAATCAAAATCAATGGCTATGAAGTATGAAGGTATTAGTTTTTTTTTGCTCATAAAAACATATTTTTTCATTAAAAAGTCATGATCCAAGAGTCGATTCTCACTAAATCGAGCATGCTAAACACATTTGATGATATTATGATAATTGTTTTTTATTGCATTAGTGTTACTGTTGTTAACTATTGAAACTTAAAAATTATATATATATATATATATATATATATATATATATATATATATATATATATATATATATATATATAATTTTTTAGATTTTTGCCCTCCCACACCCCCGCACCCAAGTTTTTTGAAAGTGCCGCATCGCCGCACCCGCACCCATGTGACACACCATATATTACATCAATCTTAACATAACAATTGCAACTTTATATGAAAAGGAAAAAAGAAAGAAAGATTTTTTCCAATAAAAAAACATAAATTTGGATGCTAATGAGCCACTTAATAGTATGCCATAAGAAATAATGTTACCATGCAGTTGGAAACAAGCTTATACTTGATGCTATATCCTTCAGTATAGGATTTTAGGGATGTCAACAGTTCGAATTTAGGTCGAGCATATGGCTGAACTTAAATCTGATTAGTCAAAGTCAGTGGACTGAGGAGCATCTGATCCACAATTCGGTTTGGATTCGGTATGGGGTTTTTCATCCGAATGCAAGTCTAAGTCCAAACCCAATCTGAATCTGAAGGATGTCCAAATCTGATTATGTGTAAAGGTGTATACAATTAGCAATTTTAAGCTAGTTGGATCCAGATTTAGTACTACCATTTTCCATATAACTCCCAATCCTTTTAGCCAGTACCCAATTATGTGGCTTCAGTAAAGCCTATTAAGTGTCGTGAATTCAGTTTGGGTTTGGTTTGGGTCTGATCCAGACCCGAACTCAGACTTGTGTGTTTGACGTGAACTGGGGACACACATGTAATTCTATGTCTTGTTGTAGGACAGATATGTCCATGATAAAATTCCTTTGTAACCTAATAGTTTAATATAATGAAACATCGGGTAACGCTGAATTAATTGAAGGGTGAACCCTTGCAGCCAAAGCCTTCAGCATCTCCTTCTGTTCTTATTTTGTCATTGCAGATCGACACAGATTAGAACTCCAGTTCTAACATGGTATCAAAGCAAGGTTGGGTCTAGGGCTCGGTAATACTTCCAAAAAGGTATGAACAAGGAGATGTCTTGATTTCAGTCAGGAAAACATTCTGCCCTCACTATTTTTTCTGTGTTATCATATTTCCTCGAACAAAAAAAAAATCGATTTCTCCTTGCCGTCATCTCTTCTTGAAAAAGGTTTCGTGTTTCCATTTAAAAGACTGAAACACGTCTTTTTCTAAATGTCTGTTCACAAGTTTCTAAAACCTATCGTCTTTTCATCTTGAGTTATTTTCTTGAATCGTGACCCATTTACTCTCACCTTGATTTCTTGTATGGTTATCTTCTCCAATCGAGTTCTCTTCTGAAATTGTTATGGTATTCCAAGATAAACCTTTATTTTTCTTAGATTCTGTTCTCTGGCTTTAATCAGTCTGTTAACATCTTTACCGTGATTTTGGAATCGTGTTCTCTTTTTCCCATTAACGCTAATCAAACACGCCGTGTTCAGGTGACTTGATTCACGCATATTGTATTGCTTATTTGGATTTTCTCGTGATCTGACATCTGTTAAAAAAAAAGGCAGACAGATCCGAAATCTGTTACAACCAGTTCTCCTTTGGATTGTTTTTAAACAGTCAGATTATTTCCAAGTTTTATTAGCTATTCCATTGCTCCTTTCTTTAAATCATGGATCCTTCCCTAAACCAGTCCGGTTTGTCATCAAACTTCCTTAATCAACTTGTCTCTGAGAAATTAAATAATTCCAACATCATGCATTTTCACTGTGATGGAGGTGGTGAATATACATCGAAGGACTTTATTGATTTTCTCCAAAAGTAATGGAATAAAGCATAGAATGTCTTGTCCACATACGCCACAACAAAATGGGATTGCTGAGAGAAAGCATAGACATATTGTTGAAACGGCTATGAGCATGATGCATGATAGCAATATTCCCATTGGTTTGTGGACAGAGGCATTCCATTATGCAGTCTATATTATAAACCGTTTGCCCATGATAGTTTTACAAAATAGTACACCATATTTTTCTCTTTTCGGCATTCAGCCTGATTATGATGCTCTGTGTGTATTTGGATGTACTTGCTATGTTCACATTGATGATTCTCTCAGAAATAAATTTCAGCCAAAGGCTTCCAAGTGTAGATTCGTGGGATATGCCGATGATTACAAAGGGTATCAGTGTTATGATCCTATGACTAAACGTGTTAAAATCTCCAGGAATGTTGTGTTTGATGAGAATAATTTTGGAAATGCCTCTTTTGATACTTGTCAGAGAATTCCCAGAGAAGAAGTTTATCATCCATGGATGAATGCATAATTATTTGCAAGTGTTTATGGTGATTGTTCATCTCAATGCACTCAGGAAACACAGTCGGCTGACCGAAATGACATTGACCCAAGTCAAACATGCTTACCTCAATCTGGTGATCAGGTCGGTGGAGCTTCATATGCTGAAGGAGAGACAAACCCACAATCTCATCAAATTGATAAATTCAAAGGGTACATGTATGTGCGAAGAGAAAAAGGTGCTCTCCCTGTTTCTCATCTTGAACCAGACACTTATGTGCCTGCCAGAAACTTGAGGAGTTCAAATAGAATCAGACATCCCATCGACAGGTGCATCAGTTACAATAATTTTTATATGGACCTTCAACTCTTTTTATCTCAGGTTGATAAGCATGATGAACCCGTGGGGTTTCATCAAGCAATGAAATCAAACAAATGGATTGAGGCCATGAATGAAGAAGTGGAAGCCCTTCATGAATGTCAGACGTGGGAAATTGTTTCCAGACCTCCTAACAAAAATGTTGTTGATTCCAAGTGAATTTATAAAATTAAATACAAGCCCGATGGCACCATAGAACGATGCAAAGCAAGACTTGTTGCAAAGGGGTTTAGAGAAGCATATGGCCAGGATTATGATGAAACCTTTAGTCCCATGGTTAAAATGAGGACAATAAGAATTATACTATCATTAGCTGTCAAACATGGATGGACATTGAGTCAGTTAGATGTCAAAAATGCATTCCTTCATGAAGACTTGAAAGAAGAAGTTTACATGGAACAACCTCCAGGATATGCTGAGGGAGACCCAAGCACACATGTATGCAGACTAAAAAGAGCCATATATGGTTTGAAGCAGGCATCACGCTCGTGGTTTGAAAGTTTCTCCTTAGAAATACAGAAACATGGGTTCGGTCGATCTCTCTTGGATCACTCATTGTTTATATTCAAGGGTAAAGACATCACCACCTTGTTGTTGATATACGTTGATGACATTATTGTCACAGGGAACTCGATGAACCATATTGAAGAAATAAAGAGACTTTTAAGTCAAAGGTTTAAGATGAAGCACTTGGGAGTTCTGCGTTATTTCCTTGGAGTCGAGGTAGACAGGAAGGAGGGTTGCCTGACAATGACACAACATATTTACACACTAGATTTCTTGAAGAAATTCGGTATGCAAGATTGTAAACCTTTGTCTACCCCGAGTGTCTTACATCAAAAGCTTAGTTCACAGGATGGAGATTTGTACCCAGATCCTACAAGATATCGAAGTGTAGTTGGTATGCTTCAAAATCTTACTTTTACTTGCCCTGACATTGTTTATTCTGTCAATCAAGTATCACAGTTCATGCATGAGCCGCGAACAGGACACATGGATGCTGTCAAACGTGTGTTGAGGTATTTAAAAGGTACCATTGGAGAAGGGTTGATATATAAGAAAAGTTGGAAAGAAGGGGTCATGCATGATATAATGATCTACAACGATGCGGATTGGGCAGGAGATCCTGATGAAAGAAGGTCGGTTTCCGGGTATTGCATCTTTCTTGGGGAAAACTTAGTATCCTGGAGCAGTAGAAAACAAAAGGCAATACCTAGATCAAGTACTGAAGCTGAATATCGATCAATGGCTGCTGCAATTGCTGAAGCTACCTGGACAAGGCATTTGTTGAATGAATTGGAGGAACGGATCTCAAAATCTATCTTATTGTGTGACAACTAAAGTGCCATCAAAATATCTTTTAATCCTATTTTCCACAGTAAGACAAAACATATTGAGATAGATCAGCACTTCATTCGACAGAAGATTGAAGACAAAGAGATTAAGCCTCATTTCATACCTACGGAAGACCAGGTGGCAGACTTATTTACAAAGGGTTTGACGAAAAGCAGATTTTGGTATTTGAAGAACAAGTTGTCCATGGTCCAAGACCATGCACAACTTGAGGGAGGCTATTAAGTGTTGTGAATTCAGTTTGGGTTTGGATTGAGTCTGATCCAGACCTGAACTCAGACTTGCGTGTTTGACGTGAACTGGGGACACGCATGTAATTCTATGTCTTGTTGTAGGACAGATATGTCCATGATAAAATTCCTTTGTAACCTAATAGTTTAATATAACGAAACATCGGGTAACGCTGAATTAATTGAAGCATGAACCCTTGCAGCCAAAGCCTTCAGCGTCTCCTTCTGTTCTTCTTATTTTCTCATTGCAGATCAGCGCAGATTAGAACTCCAGTTCTAACAAAGCCAACATCCAAATTGAATCCGACTGATTTACCTCCCTGATTCACAAGAAAAAATGGTGGAGAAAAAAGAATTTAAATATGGTACCAAGCAAATCTAATGAGGAAATAATAAAAACCTGGGTATGAATCCACTTATGTGTTGCCTCACTTGTAGATTGAACCAAAGCAAAGGATATGTATGTGTGTGTGTGTGTGTGTAGATAGAGAGAGAGAGAGAGATGAATTCTTTCGAACGGTCTCTAATTGTTGATTAAGGCTGGATGCCTCTTAAGTCAACATTATATATATATATATATATATATATACACACACACACACACTACATCCAATGATAGAGATACCCTTGAATACAACTTTTGTGTACAAAGAACGCATTCTACTTGAATGACCACTATGCCCCTATACTAACAATTCTTGACCAAAAGACTAGAATAGCATTACAACCAATACACAATAAATAAAATACAGTGACCAGCATACATGAAACATAAAAACTCAACCAATCAAGAATACATGGACAAGAATCTAAGCATATTCATAACAGAAACTACGGGACATATATTGCGGTTTTGTTCTCAATTCTAGTTTTCATTCAAGTGGGCATCACCACATATTCAATTCAATCCCACTATAAACAGCTGCATAAGGGAATTAATTCTTGGCATGACGTTATTCCGGAAGTGCTCACACTGGAGACTGATTTAGAAGTGATGGCTATATTTGAATTGGTGGAGCATATGGCTAGAGAGAAATGCCAGGCTCTTTAATGGGAAATACCCTAATGTTTTAGCTTTATGTGATGTCTATGCTTGTGCCTCTAAGAAATGGCCAAACAGTGACCTTTCTTGGTTTTGCATCCTTGAAATAAGGAATACATTCACATAATCCGAATTCTGTAATCTAATTCTGATGGTGACATTTTTTATTTATTTATTTCCAAAAAATATGATATAGAAACAATAGATTACAGAACCTGATCTGATGGTTGTTTATCTCAAAAAATATGTGAGCACCATAGGCCCAAAAAATGAAAGTCTAACTTCACATATCATCCCTTCACGAGAGTTCCAGAAAGCTGGTATCAAAATCAGAGTACAGCCAGTTGGTCCCTTGGCCTCTGAGAATTTCTCTAAGGTGAGAAAATACACCATAAATATTTGATTTATATAATGAAATCCAAAATGGAGACATTATAAAAGCATCCCATAAATGGTGTCGGGTAACATTCATAAAAATGCATAAATTAAATTACTGCCAACAGTAACAAGCTTGTAACTTAAATGTTGAGACATTCAGAACATAAAAATTTATATCTAGGAGAAACACTTTGGATTCAATTTCATCGGAGCTCTGGTTTAAATCATATTGAGCCTTGAGTTTGAATCACGTTCCGATACCCTCATTTGATTTTCAAAGAAAATTTTCACATAGATTTATTTTACCTCGAGCTACACTTTTTTTTTAGAACTGAGTTTTTTATGTGGTTTTTCTCATCATCTTTTTGAATGTAAAACCATTGTAATCATTTGTTCATTCTTTATTGATTTTTTGCTGTTTATGCCAAACTCCGATGAGTATCCATTTCAACTTTTGAGACCACATGCAAGGACTTAATTGAATCTGGCTTTTTCACTTGAAGGATTTGACTACAAGGGCCTGAAAGAGCCACGCCATTTCCTCACAAAAGTTTGACATTGGGCTGCTATATGGCTAGGAATGGACCAGGTTTAAACTGCTTCTGCAGCCCGAAACCTGAATGTCAAGATCCAGGTCTGCCCCAGGTAGACTGTTTTTTAACAGGTCGGATGTAACCTGATATCTTACCCGAATCTTGATCCGATTAGAAATCAAATTGGATTTTGGCATTAATTTTGTGTTGAAATCTGAATCTGAATCTGAATCCGTAAAACCCGAATCCGACTAAGATCACAATCCAATTAAGTGTAAATATGGGGCTTTAAACTATTTGGATCTGGATTTGGTTTTATCTTTTTCCATCTGACTCTGAATCCGAATCTAATTATGTCAGATCCAAATTGATTTGATCTTTTTTCATCTGAATCCGACCCGTTAACATCCCTAGTCCAGCCTGGACCCAAACCCAACCCAGTTACCCAATTTTTGAGCCTGGATCCAAGGCCTCAGCCTAAAATGACCTGGGCCAAGACTGCATGCCCGTAGAAGCCTGGTTGGGCCATCTCTCAAGCTCCTTGGGAGCCCGTTTAGCTTGATGGGTCTGTGGGAATGATGTCTCACTTTAAGGGCATGTGTGTGGTTTCCTGCTTGGAAGGATTCCCCCTTCCCCACCTAACAATGGAGAAAATTTTTCACATAAAAAGTGAGCCTGCCATGTTCCACATGGACTGACTACCTTCCCATGGGAGTAATGTTGTCAATATCAGTATCAGCCCTGAATCGTTTGGCCAATGTATCGGCCAAAAAATAATAATAAAACATTATGTGCCAATCAGAACGTGACACATGCTAAAACTATTAAAATAATATTAAAAAATAGCCTATTCAGGGATGATGCGTATCGATTTTCTGCCGATATGATACGTACCGGCCGGTACACACCGATACTAACAACATTGCATGGGATCCGTTCGCATGCCCCGTGGGAAAACACTCTGTTTTCTTCATTAAGTCGTGGATAACACCTATATGTTTCTCAAGGAATAAAACCACAACAGGGCAACCAGGTCTTGAAAGCTACAATGCCACCTAAACCTCCAGAGGCAGTGCTCAGTGACCAGTGTTGGAGCTCCAAGAGTCATGTGCCGGTCTCAGGCACACACCACCCTACTGGTTCCTGCCTCAGTGCGCACATGTGCACGCGTGCATCTTTTTTGTTTTTGGTAAGTAAGCTGGGGCCCCTGACATGAACATATAGAACTACTTTTTGTGCTAACAATCCACCTCAAGTTATGCATGGCGATTAAACATGCACTACTTGTCCTTCAACATGGTATGCCTCATTCTAGATAGGCCATATTTTGTTCCTACGTCCTTTATTTAACTTTCACATCAACAAAGTGATAATCTGAAAATGTTTTATTTGGTCATGCAGAATCAGATGTAATCTTATCCTCAACGTACTTGTATGAACATTTATCTACATAATTTCAACTATCATGCCTACAAGAGCTCCATATTTGGCCTAAGCATTTGATCATGTTATACTAAGAGTAGTTAATAAATGTCTCATCCAGAGAATCTCTGCTGTAACAGATGCCATTGCTCTATACTCTGCCTCTGAAGTAGATCTCGCCATAGGCTTTTGCTTTCGACTTGACCATGATACTAAGTGTGGAACCAAGAAAACAACATATCCTGCACCTGGTTGATATATCACTTGCCCAATCTGCATTTGAATATGCAAGAACCACCAATTCCATGTTCACATTTACCTGGTTCATGTTTTTTATACACAAGACCATCTCCAATGGTACCTTTTAATATATCTGAGCACTCTTTTGGCTGCCTCCATGTGGCTAACTTTAGGAGCATGCATATATGATTCACAACAAAGATCAAATCGGGTCTAGTGAATGTAAATACTCTAAAGCTCCAACTAGACTTCTAAACTTTTCAGGTTCTGACGGTAACTTGTCCCCATCGATATCATGAGATAGCTTTACATTTATTGCAGCAGGTGTTTGAACTGGTTTGCAATCAATCATGCCAAAACGAGTAAGCAAGTCAAAGGCATACTTACGTTGTGTGAGGACTAAACGATCAGGTCATTGATCAACCTCAACGCGAGAAAATACCTTAGAGTGCTCAATTTTTTCATGAAGAGTTTTTGTGTAAGCATGTTCTTCAATTTCAGTATCATTGATGGGTCACTGTAAAACCCATAATTTTTAAGGATTATTAATAAATAAAGAACTTTTTTTATCTCCAAATTAGAAATGTGTTTCTAGCTTTTGAATTTCATTTATTTATTTATTACATATTTATTTGTTCATTCAAGCCAATCAGAGTATAATTTGCATTTATAGAACTATTTTGGGCTATAAATCACTATATATATTATATTTAAATATATTTTTGATAAAGTTTATAAATTATTGGAGTGTATTTGTGTGTTATTTGGCTCTTGGTAATGATTTATAGGGTAATTTGCTATTTTTGGCTAATCTTGTTATAATTAGCATTTTTTTTTTAGTTTTTGGTATTTGCGATCGCACACGAAGGGTTCGTTGTATTGCTTGGGTAGTGGTCTTTGCAGACTTCAAAACTCCTCTGTCTTTTGAGTTTCGATTCATTGTTCTTCACAATATTCAAGTAAGATACCTTAACTGAACTTATAGAGAGCATGTTTAGGCACTAATTGTGTAAGCATGATGTTGCACTGAATATCTAAATAAATTGCAAATACAAGTTAATCTCACACACTTTACTTAGTTGTAGATATCTAAGACTCTTGTGATTGTAGTTCGGAGATCATGCTTGTCATGATTGTAGTTAGCGGAATATGGAGTGTGTTTGCTGCAGGTACACCTATGTGTGGGTTTGAATGCCTGTGCACTTATGAATGTATAATATGTATGCAATGTGTGTCATCATACTTTGGTTTGCGCATACTATATTGCTTTGTGTGTTTGTATAAATTTGATACATGGTGCACATATAACTACTATGGACATGTATAAGTCATGTTCGATGCGTACTGTGAATATTATATATATATATATATATTGTCTTGTCATATGATGGACTCATTTATTCTTGTATAGAAGAAAGCATGCGAATGTTATAAATTGTTTTGAACTTGTATGTCTTGTTTGCTTGAGAAAATATATGTGTATGATGTATGATAGGATGGTCAATGAGATTTTGACCAACCCTTATACAATTATATCTAAGGTGATATATCGATTCATGTGGTGAAAAATGCATATGACTTTTATCGTGTGTGCAAATCTCGAACTACGTAGGAGTTATGTATGCTGAGGTTTAGTTGCTTCGTATTATGAAATCTGCATGTTAACGAATGCATACATAAAACTCATGTTTTGTTTACGCATACTTCGAGGTTCAATTTACGAAGTGCAATGTTCTTTGTTTCGATGATATGATGCGTAGGATAATATGCTTATGTATGATATGATTTAAATGCCACGTGAAATGAAATTATGAATGCATGCGATAAATGTTTAAGTTCAATAGTGAACTTTGGTTCATGAAGCCTTATTGGTTAAATGTATGATTTTATAATTTTAATGTCATATGAAGTGATGTATGATGCGATGCTTTGATTGTATACATGCTTATGCCCGTGTTGATGGCTATCGACCCTAAGAGTGGTCAATTGTATTGATGCATGTATCACAATAGTTTTCACTGGATATGGTACCCGTTGAGGAACTGTTCCTAAAGGATTCTCTGTGAGGGTGTACATGACCAGATTAGGTAATCCGACTAAAGCGGTAAGTCTTTGTGAGGAAGTGCATTGTCCAATAGCGGGTAGCCCGCGAAGACGGTATATTCCTGTGAAGAAGTGCATTGTCCAAGACCAGGCCGACCAACCGTCTAGGGCGGTAACTCCTTGTGAGGTTGTACATTTCCCATACCAGGTGATCCGGCGTGGATTTTGTAAATCTTTATTATGAATAAATGAAAGATTATAATAAATTGTGATGATCTTCTGAGTTGATTAAGATAGTCAATTATGAATCCATAGATTTGGCTTTTCTATTATAGCATATTATAGCATGATTATATATTGAACTCATATATGATAATCAAATCCTTATTGATTTTAGATCTTGATATGAGATTATGATTGTGACGCTTATGTTAGCATATATGTGAATGACACATCACGCCTACAAATGAGTAGTTTTGACTTATTAGGTGAATAATACATTACGCCTACATAGTTTCATTGCAAATGATTGCATTATGATTGTCTCAGTAAATATATCACACCTATGTATCATGATTGATGTGTATCATGAATATCTAACTAAATTACTTATAAGGTATGTGTGTGTGTTTCACGTTAGAATGATCAAATATGATTTGACTTATTGTTTATAAGAATTATGAATGCATACGAAAATGATGCAATGATCTTAATGTCTTAGATGCATATATATATATATATATATATATATATATATATATATATATATATATATATATATATATATATATATATATATTTATGCGATGGTTTGTATGACTTGAATTCTTATAGATTATGCTTTATTACGTGAGTTAAGGTTGAATAGAATATTAAGTGATGAAATGCTTTTCAATGTTTCATGTTGGAATGCTTGAAATGAATGACATATAGGACGTTGTTCCCTTGTCTATCACTTGACGATGGATGAATAATATATCTTTACCTTTAAATGCTTGATATGTTTTCTTTAAGTTTGAGTTTGGGTTGCTTTACCAGACTTTAGCGAGTCTGACTCCGTTTTATGGGGGACAGGTAATGCAGGTAAAGTATGATGAGTAGTTGGAGCGAAGGGCTGATCGAGCTGCATCCTCGAGGGTCCACTCTTACCTTGTGATCTTGGTATTCGTGATCTTTTTGTTTTAAGTACTTAATCATGTAGAGACTGAAGTATTGTTTTCGTACTCTGATTTGAAATGAAATTAAAACTCTTTATATTTCAGTCTTATATTGTACGTGGTTTGAAATGTGTATATCCCGTATATTTTGATTTGATTGTTATCTTTAGTGTAACCATGCCCAAAGTCTTAACCGTTTTTAAAAAAAATTTCTGCATTATAAGATCTGATTTACTTATACTTATAAAAAAAAAATTGGTATCAAAATTTCAATATTTGAACTATAATTAAGGTTAAAAAATTTGGAGCGTTAGAGTCACTTCATGTGATAACAATATCATCTACATAGACCAGAACAATGGTGATATGCAAACCATCATGACGAGTAAAAAGTGAATAATCACACTGACTTCTCACAAAGCCCATAGAGCAAATTGCATTGCTGAAAGTTTCAAACCATGTGTGTGATGCTTGCTTTAAACCATAAATGGCTTTCTTTAACCAAAGAACCGTGCTTTGGACATCTAATTCTAGAGACCCTGGTGGATGCTCCACATACATTTCCTCTAGCAAATGCCCACAAAGAAATGCATTCTTTACATCAATTTGGATAAGACTCCATCCGTATGTTGCTGCAAATGATAACACAACTCGAATAGTACCTATTTTGACAACGGGACTAAAAGTTTCATCAAAGTCCATTTCATGCTCTTGAGTGTAGCTTTTTGCCACCAACCTGGCTTTATATCTTTCGATGCTCTCATCTGCTTTATATTTAACTTTGTATACCCATCGATACCCCACAACATTTTTATCCTTGCGCCTTAAGACAACTTCCCAAGTATCACATTCATATATTGCAGAGATTTCTCCATTCATGGCTTCAACCCATTTAATGTTTATACTAACTAAGCCATCTCTAAATATGATGTCGAATTCAGCGAGGGTGAGTCGCTTGTTGAGGGAGATGACGAGATGAAAGTCGTAGAGTTTGACTGCAGCATCGAAAATTTGTTAACCATCCGCCATGTTTTGACCGCATCCCGAGAGTCGACCCTGACAAAATGATTGTGGAATAATATTTTTAGAACTCGGTGCAACTGTGAGGGGCGCGCATGTGATGTTATCATTGATAACGGGGCGTGCGAGAATATGGTGTCCGAGAGTGTCGTGTCCACCTTGAACCTAAAAACGAAAAAATTGTCCCAACCTTATAAGATGGCATGGTTCAAGAAAGGAAACGAGGTCCCTATCACCCTGCGTTGTCTAGTTCGGTTTTCCATGGGAGAGCATTACCACGATGAAGTGTGGTGTGATGTGGCCCCTACGAGTGTGTGTCACATCCTTTTGGGACGCCCCTGGCAGTTTGACCGAAAGACCATCCATGATGACCGTAGGAACACGTACTCATTTATTTTTAAGGGTCATAAGATAGTTCTTCTTTCCACCAAGGAGACCGGGTATCCCGGGCTCGCGGGTCTATTTTACTGATCTTCCTTGTTTGATGTTGTCGAGTACGTGTGCGACATACATAGACAAGCCCGCGCCAAACTTATTGAGAATCACGTAGCCTACAAAGCTTTCGTAGACCAAGGTCGTCGTGATGTCCAGTTTCAAGTCGGTCAGTTAGGGTGGATTTACTTGCATCCCGAACGTTTTTCAGTGGGTACCTATGGCAAGTCGAGTCCTAAGAAGTATGGTCCTTTTAAGATTCTTAAACGATTGGATTCGAGTGCCTACCTCCTTGAACTGACCGAAAATTGGCACCTTTCGCCTATATTCAATGCGTCTAATCTAAATGCTTATTGTGGAGACAACAAGTCGTCAGAGCCAACCTCTTCCCAACCACGGGAGAATGATGCAGAGCAGGATGGACCCAGACCTATACAGCCTAACCCAGGCATTAGACTGGATTTGCACCATGGGATGGGTGATCGGATCCAAGTGGTGGATCCGATCCAGATCAATGTACTGAAGTGCAGAGAAGAGGTCCCTTCATACCTACTCCAGGCGAGAACAGAGGGCACAACCGAGACGCCCCAGATCCAACAGCAAGCAGAGTTCATCTCGGGTCCGGGACCGGACCCGAGACCCGGATCCAGCTGAAGACTTTTAAATAGCCCAACCTAGGGTTGCATGGAAAAGACGATTGGAAAATCACAAAGCTCTCTCTGTTATTTTTTTAGCCGCACGTCCTTTACTGGTTTCTTTGTCATTTTGTGTTTGATTTCTTCTATCAGTCTGAATACTTTATTATTGTTTTGTCAATCATTTTTTTTTATTCCCTGTTAGTAGAATCAATCTGTGGGCATCATTAGTTGATTCTTCGTTTAAATACATTGAGTTTGATTCCTTGTTCCAAGCTTCTCTTTTCATTGCTTTCACATATTTCTACGTTATTTACATTGCACGACTGTGCATCGCACGAAGCCATTAGCGTCAGCGTCCGGCCGGTTACGTGGTTGTCATTTGCTGCTACTGCGTCGAGAAGCAGCAGCGTCGGCACCATTATCGTGACAGCACCGTGCCCTTACTGCATCAATTATAATGAGTGAGGATGTTTTTTCATTGTACTTAACAAGACTTAGAATAAATAATTCACAGCATATAAGGCTGACCAAATCTAGAAACACCCAGAACTGCTTTTTTGCCTCTAACGTGCTCACCTCTAGCCTTCTTCCTTATCCACTTTCTTAGAATTTTCAAGCTCCTCCTTTGTTTTTTCTTTTATTTTTTAATTTTTGTACTGTGTGCATGTTTGTACGAGAGAGAGAGAGAGAGAGAGAGAGAGAGAGAGAGAGAGAGGGCTCAAAAGCATATCAATTACCTGTCTGATGGATCTCTGCCAGGCATTTCCACAAAAAGATCATGATCGCACAAAATCTGCAAGAATGTAAGCTTGCAATCATGCAGAACAGGTTGGCAAACACCAGTAAATTTGTCCATGTATAAGGCAACCTGCAAAAGAATGCAACCATGTAAAACTTTTACAATCTGCCTCATGAATAACTTTTCTATCCAGTAATACCTTCCAACCAGGAAGCAACTTTTCTTGTACGTGGAACTTACAGGGAAAGAGAAAACTATCCTCACCGAATACTCATGACAAAAAGCATCACTCAGGTAATCACCAACCGATTAGTTCAGAGAAATAAAACATTAATATCTCAGACTTGAGAAGGAAAAAAGATGCACTATGTTTTATTGCAAAGATTCTTTCGAATCCACAACATGATTAGGATGACCTGGTCCATTTTAAGATTTTATCACATGAAAAATGTATTGGCCATCACAATCCTCGAAACATCTGCAATCAAGCAATAATTCTGATAACTTATAAAAGGGAGGACGTCCATTTCCGTATATGTAAGGTTGACCATAGGTCAATGGTGGCTGAGTGCCATAAACATCAGCTCTTATGTAGTGGTAACTGGGAATTTTTATCATTTTTGTAAGCTTATATAAGACTAATGTGAATAGGACATTCTTCCCTAAATGTAGTTCATGATAGTTTTAATCACCTCTCCCTTCTTCTTCCCCTCTCTTAAGGGGCGCATTTGATAGCACGAATAAAATGTCTGCAGGGACACTTTGTATTATTGAAAGAGTTTAAAAAATGCATGGTTTAAGATTGGTGGTAGCATCATGACTGATACTGATAATAAGGAAAGAAATTTGTTCAATTTTTTCTTGTGACTAGCCTATGTAGCCAAAAGCAGTAGTCGGTCCCTAGTTGGTAGACCCCTAAAAAGACTAGTCGGCACCCCAATTAAAAAAAAATGAAAAATACAAAATTTACAAATGAAGTGATAAAATTAACAGCAAACATGCATACATAAAATTAAAGTTTAACATGACATTACTCGTCAAGCACAGTAAAACTGTTATATTACATAACCTACTAAAAAATCAAGAACAATTCAATAAACAAAACACACAACTGCCAATATGAACAAAGGCTAAATAATTTAAACATAATCTAAAGTCTCAACAATATTAAAATAACATCCAAGTCTTTTAGTGAATAGATATTTTCATCACAATTACACATGCTTTCACAAAATATACATTCAGTATAATAAAACAAATGCTTTCCTTTCACAGAAAATTGATATTAACACATGCACCCTAGTTAGCACCTAGTCAGCAAAATTGTTACCCCATCAAGGGGGCACCTAGGAACTCAGCCGCCTAGACTTTTTCTGGCAACTAGCCAGACTAGGCGCCTAGTCGGTGCTTTTGAATACATAGCGACTAGCTCATCAAAAACGATGTTTTGAAGCTATTGATATCAGCAATATGAAGAAGACTGCTGACAATCTTTATGATCTTATTTAAAAAAAAAGATTCTTGAAGTTGGTGAAGAGAATATGGTGCAATTCATCAGACAATGCACCAAGTTATGTGGTCGGAAAGTTAGAGATGCTTGAAGACATTGGCAAAATAAAAGCTTTAAAAAAACAATAGAAAAAGCAAAAAGGATCACATGATACATATATAGCATGAATGTCAAGCACGATGAGAAAATACACAAACATAAATGAACTTCTCTCAGCCTTTACTCATTGTCACATAAACGATGCCTCTAGCGATAGCATAAGGAATAGTATATGCAGATGAACAATACGGGGTGATTGATAGAGCAATGGAAAAAATAGACTCCATTATTGAAAACGTTGAAAGAAGAGACAACTACATTTGGGACATGATTAATGAAAAATGGAATGCACAACTCCATCAACCTTGGAATGCAATAGGATATTATTTAAACCCTTATTTTCATTATAATTTTTATTATTCTATAACTTCAATGCAAATAAAGAGATGGGTTTTATGACTGTGCCAAAAAATTGGTCTTGGATAGCAAGGTTCCATTGGTGATTCTGAAGCCAAAACAATGTATCTAGAAAAGCACTTGGGTTGTTTGGAAGAGAGGAGGTGATCGTTGGGACAAGAAAAATAAAAAATTAAAATAAAATCTTGATAAGTTTGCAATTATGTTCTTAATATTAAGAACATTTTATGCTTTTTTCATAATAACACAATTCATAGCATTTTTTTTCAATTTTCCATACTTTATTTGAATGAAGCTGATTGATGGAGAGCTTATTTGGGCATGAGACTCCTCAATTGAAGAATTATGATAATTGAATTTAAGTTTGACATGCAATGCATTGGAATGTTAGTGTAATTGGAACACTTTTTAGCTGCTATTTATTTTGTTTTTAAAAGATATATTTATAATTTTAAGTAATTTATTAATGATTAAAATTTTGAATTATATTATTGCATGTGCATTCAAAACATTGAAATAAACTTGAACAAAAAAAGATGAACAGACTGGTTTTTGTTACATACAATATAAAGCTAAAGGATATCAAGATGAAGAGGATTGCTATAAATGTAATATCTGCAAATTTTCTAAGATTTTTAAATAAATGGAAAGTGAATTTCAGGAATAATGTGGCCATTATTATATTATAATTAGCATCAAGTGTAGATTATATTTTTAATTTACCATTTCTTGCTAATTATGGTTTAATTGGCATTTATGAGTTAACTGGTATATAATTGCTAATTTTAATTAATTCATAATTATTAGTTATATTTAATTAGGCATTTAATTATTCATTTGATTTAATTGACATTTAGTGCTAACTATATTGTTAAGTATTGCGAACACCCCAAATTTTTCAAAGGTTTGTAAAAATAACCTTTTTGCCTCTGGTTCCATTTTCTGAGAAAACCAAAGCTAAATTTCAGTCATTCTTCAAATTTTCTGGATCAAAATCCATATTGATACATTCAAACTCAATTTCGGAGCCAAACCCAGTGTTTTAAATCCAAATCTGAGCCTCGTTGTTCAAATTTCAAATTAAAATTACAAAAATACCAAAAAAATGGTTTTGAAAGGCTCGAGCAGTTCATCCGGCACTCTGTTGGATCCCCAACCTTATATTTCTCAGTTCGAGGTTGAAAACCTCGAATATTTCCTAAAAATCCGGATATAAATCCATTTTCTGAAGAAATTTTCTCAAAAATCGCCTTGAGTTCTCAGAAAAACTCCCTTTTGTAAATACTTGGCAAAAATACCAAAATGTATATATATATTTTTAATCTTTGTCTTCTCGTGAAACTTTAGAATTTTATTCTAAAATGTGCAAAAAATGAAAAATAAACACAAAAACCAAAAAATTGGAAAAACTACGAAGAAAACAAATGGTTTTGAAACTTTTTAAGTTGACTTTTCTAAAAACCTCACTTTTTAAACCATTTTACAAAAATTTCTTAAAAAGAAAACCTCCTTTTTGAAAAAAAAAAGAAAGTTTCCAACGGGCCTTCTCCCGCGTATCTTTTTTCTGTAAGCCTCCATTACAGGAGGGCCCTCACCACCGTCGATCTTCAACAGCCATCACGGCTTTTTACCCCACATCCGCAACAAACCTTCGCGGGAAACCTCTACTTCCCCTTTAAGAAGAGGTCGCTGAGTTTCTAAAGGCATCCATTACAATCCATCAACTTCATTGCGTTTTTCTTCCTGGAAAGCATCGAGTTCTCTACTGGATCCCTCTTTTCTTTAACGACTCATACAACAATCAATCTTGAGAATAG
Source organism: Nuphar pumila (assembly GCF_984573655.1). NCBI lineage: Eukaryota > Viridiplantae > Streptophyta > Magnoliopsida > Nymphaeales > Nymphaeaceae > Nuphar > Nuphar pumila. The sequence goes on from NC_143261.1 coordinate 325,320, forward strand.
GAGCAGATCCATGTAGAAGCTTTTGCCTCAAAGGAGAATCACTCTCCCTGCCTAAAGGAAGGACTCTCCCCCAACATCCTGAAGATCAATCCAGCAGAAGTTAAAGCCTCTACACAGGAATATGAGGAGAATAACATCACTTGAGATTTGAATTTTCAAAACTTGTAATAAGTTAGGATCTTAATGAGAATTTACCTTTCCTGTTTTAGATAGAATGAATGAGCATTGCAAAAACCACAAATTGCTTGTTTCCATGCTTTTTACCTTTATTTCTCAAAATCTCATAATGGAGAAACACGAATGGCACGTGCACCATTTCGTAAGAGGTAAATAAATTCTAAGTTGATGATTTACATCAATGGCCATAGTCAGGATATAAACAAGACTTAGTATTCTTATCTTTTATAAAATAAACACTGGATCCACACTGGATCATTTTCAAAATTCATCATGTTTTCTTTAAATATTTTCCTCTTTTATCAGAGTTTAATTTAAAATTGATTCAATATATATACCAATAGCCATAGTCAAGGTATATTTAGAGTTAATTTCATTTTAAATTCTATAAAAGCACAAAAAAATGTATTTTATTCTTCACTTGAATTTAAATGTGGTTATTATATAATACATTCAATGACCATAGTCAGGGATATATTATACCTTCAACCTCATTCTTAATTCATTTAAAGAATTAAATAGCTTCTCAAATCCAATTTCAAATCTTTTTCATTCATCATTTAAACTCCGCCTGTGTAGTTATACACTGCCGGTCCCAAGCCCGGATAAAGGAGGAGGGTTGCGGTAGGCCTGTGACAGCCAGCATAAAAACTTTGTCATATCCTATGAAAATGAACCAATATGAGAATTTCGTTGGGGCGTTCCCTACTAAGCGACGCGCTGTACTCTCTAGGCCCGGAGGCAGTGATAAATGTGCAAGGGTTGCTAGGTCGTCGCCCAGAAGCGACGCGTCACACCGGCGCCCGGGTGTGGTGTCAAATAGGCAAGGGTTCCCTCACTTTGTTGGACGGGTGGGGGTAAAAAAGTTAGTCCAAGACCATAAAATTAGGTTAGCCACTTGGAACATAGGGTCTTTAACTGGTAAGTTGGTAGAGTTAGTAGATGTTATGTGTAGGAGAAAGATTGATATTTTATGTCTTCAAGAGACCAAATGGGTAGGTGAGAAAGCTAAAGTGATAGAACCTTGGGGATATAAGATTTGGTATACAGGAATAAATAGGAATAGGAATGGAGTAGGGATTGTTATGAGTCGTCAGTTTATAGATAATGTAGTTGAGGTCCGTAGGAAGGGTGATAGAATTTTACTTATTAAATTAGTATTAGGTACGGATATTATTAATATTATTAGTGTTTATGCACCTCAAGTAGGTTTAGATGATTCCATTAAGCATCAATTTTGGGAAGATTTAGATGGAGTAGTACAAGAGACATCCTATGGAGAAAAGCTTTTCATCGGCGGTGACCTTAATGGACATGTAGGCATTAGTAGGGATGGATTTGAGAATATCCATGGAGGCTATGGTATAGGAGAAAGAAATGAAAGTGGAGAAAGGATTTTAGATTTTTGTTTGTCCTATGATATGATCTTAGCAAACACTTGGTTTAGGAAGAGGGAGTCTCACCTAGTAACATTTAAAAGTGGGGTTAATACGAGTCAGATAGATTTTTTCCTACTTAGAAAGAGAGATAGGGGTTGTTGCATCGATTGTAAGGTTATACCAGGAGAAAGTGTAGCTACACAACATAGAGTCTTAATTTTAGATCTTAGAATTAGACAATGCCGCAAAAGGGATAGACATAGGATAGATCCTAGAATTAAGTGGTGGGCACTGAAAGGAGCTAAACAAGGAATGTTTGTAGAGCAGGTAGTTAAGGAAGTTGATTGGTGTCTCGAGGAGGATTCAGAATCAATGTGGAATAAGATAGCGGGTGGTATGAGAAAAGTAGCTAAGGAGGTATTGGGTGAGTCTAAAGGCGGTGCACCACTAGGTAAGGATACATCATGGTGGAACGAGGATGTCAAATTAGCTATTAAGGTTAAAAGAGAGTGTTATAGAAATCTAAGTAAGAGTCGTGATAATGAGAATTTGGAGAAGTATATGATAGCAAAGAAGGAAGCTAAAAAAGTTGTTCGAAACGCGAGGGCTAAGGTATATAAGGAGGTTTATGACAAGTTGGATACCAAAGAAGGCGAGAAGGATATTTATAGGCTTGCAAAGATGAGAGATAGGAAATCGAAGGATTTGGGTATGGTTAGATGTATCAAAGATGAAACGCAAAGGGTTTTAGTCAAAGATGAGGAGATTAAGGAGAGATGGAAAGATTATTTTGATAAGCTATTTAATGATAGTCATGCTCAAGATCTTGGAGACTTCTCCATTCCTTTTTATGAGATAAATCGTGACTTCATGCGCAAGATTCAAAAGAAAGAAATTGCAGAGGCTTTGAAGAAAATGAAATCAAGAAGGGCAGTTGGCCCAGATGGTATACCTATCGAGGCTTGGAAATGCTTGGGACAGAAAGGTTTAGAATGGTTGACAAATCTCTTTAACTTGATTTGGCGAACAAATAAGATGCCTAATGAGTGGAGGAAGAGTACTTTGGTGCCTTTATATAAGAATAAGGGTGATATACAAGATTGCACAAACTATCGTGGTATAAAACTCATGAGTCATACTATGAAACTTTGGGAGAGGGTGATTGAGTCTAGGTTGAGGAAGGTTGTCATGATATCGGAGAATCAATTTGGTTTTATGCCTGGAAGATCAACTATGGAAGCTATACATCTTCTTAGACAACTTATTGAAAGATATAGAGAGAGGAACAAAGATTTGCATATGGTTTTTATTGATTTAGAGAAGGCATACGATAGAGTACCTAGGGACGTTCTCTGGTGGACAATGATGAAGAAAGGTGTTTCTCTAAAGTACATTAGTATAATTAAAGATATGTATGAAGGAGTAGTAACCAATGTCCGCACTTGTGGAGGGGTGACAACCAATTTTCCGATAACGGTTGGGTTACATCAAGGATCTGCTTTAAGCCCTTTCCTATTTGCGATAGTGATGGATGAGATTACGAGATCAATTCAAGAAAATGTACCGTGGTGTATGTTGTTTGCTGATGATATTGTTTTGATTGATGAGTCTAGAGCTGGGGTTAATGCTAAGTTAGAATTATGGAAACAGACATTGGAAGCTAGAGGTTTTAAGTTGAGTAAGAGTAAGACTGAATATATGGAATGTCGGTTTAGTAAGCAACGAAGTAGTGATGGGAGTGTAGTGAAGCTTGGTGAGCAAGATATACCGGTGAATGATTATTTCAAATATTTGGGATCCATCATTCAAAAGTATGGAGAAATTGATGGAGATGTAAATCATAGGATAAAGGTTGGGTGGATGAAATGGAAAAGTGCTACTGGAGTGCTGTGCGATCGTAGAATGCCATTGCGGTTGAAGGGAAAGTTTTATAGGACGACTATTAGACCCGCTTTACTATATGGTACGGAATGTTGGGCTGCCAAGAGACATCATATTCAAAAAATGAGTGTAGCTGAGATGCGGATGCTTAGATGGATGTGTGGAAATACAATAAAAGATAAGATTCGGAACGAAGAGATACGTAAGAAGGTAGGTGTTGCACCCATTGAAAATAAGATGCGAGAGAATCGTTTACGGTGGTTTGGACATATTCGGCGAAGGCCTAATGATGCTCCAGTTAGAAGGTTGGAGAAATGGGAAAATTTATTAGTTAAAAGAGGTCGGGGTAGGCCTAGGAAGACTTGGATGGAGATGATAGGAAAGGATATGAATGCTTTGAACCTCACCGAGGACATGGCGTTGGATAGAAATGATTGGAGGAAAAGGATTCATGTGGAAGACCCAAAATGAATTTCTTTTTTGGTTCATATCGCTGACCCCAATTGTTTTGGGATGAAGGCGTAGTTGTTGTTGTTGTTGTTTTGGTATTTTCATTCATCATTTAGGATAGAATTGCATCATATTTTCAAAAATTCCTTTTTTCCAAGTGATTGTGAATATCTCTTCTTTAATTTCTATTTTATCAATTCTATCTCATTTTCAAAATCCAAATTTTGACTTTGAAATCGAAATTCAAAGTTTAAATCAACTTGACTCATTTTGTATTCAAACTTCAAATTTCCAATTCAATTCAAAATTCAAATTCAAAGTTCAAATTTAATTTTGAAGTTTTTGATTCATCTTCTGATCTCAAAACTCAAAAACAAAGTTTGAGATTGATTCTGAATCTCAAAATCTAAATCCTCCTAAAGTTTTAAATCCAATCTGGGTTTTTCAAAACCCAGATCCATCTTTAAAGGTCCTATTTGGACTTTTTAGAATCCAAATCCAAAGTTAAATCCTAATCCCAACTTGGATCCAGATTTCCAAGTACAATATCCACTTTTGGATCTCAGATTTCAGATCCAAAATCCATTCTAAGATCTAGAATCCAATCCCATCTTGGATCTCGGATCACAGATCCAAAACTCCATTTAGGATCCAGAATCTAATTCCATCTTGGATCTCAGACTTCAGAACCAAAATCCATTCTAGGATCCAGAATCCAACTCCATCTTGGATCTTAGATTCAGATCCAAAATCCAATTTAGGATCCAGAACCCAATTCTACTTTGGATCTCAGACTTCAGATCCAAATCCATTTGAGGAACCCAATTCGACTTTGGATTTCAGACCTCAGACTTCAGATCCAATTCCATCTCAAGATCCAGACTTTGGATTCAAATTCCATTTTGAATTCCAGATTTCAAAATCAACTCCTACTCTCAATTCCAATTCTTAAATCCAATTCTCATCTTCGGGTTCTAAATCCAGAATTCAATTTTGATCTTAATTTAAAATCTAGACTTTGGATTCAAATTCCATCTTGAATTCCAACTTTCAAATCAACCCCATTTCTCAATTCTATTTAGATTTCCCAAATCTCCTTTTGATTTCAAACTTCAAAGTTAGAATTCAATTTCATTCCAAATATTCATCCTGATTCAAAATCCTAATTCAAAGCCCATTAATGACTTTGAATTTTCCTTTCTTCTCCTTTTATCTCAAAACCATTCTTTTGAAGTTCAGATTTATTTTCCCAAACTCTGATTATTCCAAAAACTTAGAACTTTAAAAGTTCTAAGTTAGAAATCATTTTTTCACTCCATTATCATATTCATCTCAGAAACACTTGGGAAATTTCAAAACATTTTCAAAAGGGAGCATACATCTTTGCATTGCACAAACATGATTCTTTGTGTATTTAGACTTAGGATAAATTATTAGATAATATTAAGGCAAAGCAAAAGGCATGAATTCGACCCTTGGTTCGATTACCCCTAGTAAAGGCGTCAGGAACAATCGAACCTGGTACCGACGAGCGAATCTCGTCTTCCAGTTTTCCCGCAAATATTTCAAAACGGAGGCGAGTTATTTTCTCAAATATTTTCAAAATTAAGGTCAAGTGAGACCCCGCAAAAGAGTTTTTTTCTCACTCTTCTTTTCTTTTTCTATTCTTTTCTCTCTTCCTTTTCTGTCTTTTATTTTCTCCCTTCAAAAAGGAGAAAATAGAGGTTAGAAAAGGAAGAGAGAAAAATATCAAGAGAGGAAAAATTTTGCGATGATCACAAGTATCTTTAATTATGCAATTAATTAGGACAGTAATTTAAATATAATTAGAAATTAATTAGCAATTTGTATAATTTAAATTGGGTTTAAAATTTGCCCAAATTGGAATTTGTTGGACCCATGTGGGTTTGGATTCATTGGAGTTGGATCTCATTTTGGACTCACTTGGACTTGGACCACTTAAAATAGGTCCAAGTGGGAGAACTTTCTAGAAAAGGAATCAAGAGGCGGGAGACATGGTAGTGGGGGAATATGGAATATTCCCTCCACTACCCTCACTATCCCACCCCCTTGGGTCGACACCCTTGGAAGGGATCTTCTAGAAAACCCTAGAAGATTCCCTCCTCCCCCCAAGTAGTCTATAAATAGCCTCACTCTCCCTCTCTTCACTCTCATTTTTCTCATTTTGCGCTCTCTCTCACTCTCTTGGTGCCAATTTTCTGGGAGTAAAAGAGCTCTTTTCATGATTTTGGGAGTGGCCTTTAATTAGGCTCTTCCTAAATCTGTGAATTTGAGATAGCTCTCAAGTGTGGGGATTTACCATTGAAGGAGTTGTCAGATTCAGCAAGCTAAAACCATATCTGATTATAATCAGACTCAGATATGGTTTTGAATTTTTGTACCGAATATGACAGATATCCATATCTGATTATGCGGATATTGTATGAGTCTTTCCCCATCCAAATGTGAATCTGACTCCAACTCCGATTCTCCAATGTCTGATTATTCAGATATGGTATCAGCCATATCTGACCAAAATCCAAACCATTTACAGGAGAACCAGTTTATATGATGAAAAGCACACCAATTAAGGAGGAAAGTGCAGATGATGAAAAGACAGAAATGAAGATGCAGGAGAACCAGTTTATACGAAGGACTCCAATGACGATATTGATGGATTGGAAATTGATGATGATGAGACAAAGGATGAACCTAATATAGCCTAGTTTATGACATAGGACCATGGGCAATTGTCATCTGGGTTTTTGGTTTTTCATTTTTGTTACCATAATTGATGTTGAGTATATAACTCTAGTCAATTTGAACTTGTGAAGTTTGTGATACTATCAATTTGGACAAGCACACCAATTATTATGCCTAATGACTTTAGTTTGTTGACTCTGTATAGCATAAACAATGCATTTATTTCTATTTTTTTCTGAAGTGCTTTTAACTTTTGCTAAGTTTTTTAATATTTATTTGTGAAGCTTATACCTTACACATCGCTTCATAGGTGGATTAAAGTGCCTTGCCATGCCTCTGCTTTTCAAACATGGATGGGAAATGTTAAAGGGTGAAGATTCATTTTCATCCACTTACTGGTTGACCATCTGTGAATAGGTTAACTGGGTGTTGCAGACATGCTAGCTCTCTCCTTTTTGTAGCCGATAATATAAGATTAATGTGAACAGTGGAAAAGAGTATTGTGTCCTAATGCTCTTTCCCATTTCTTCCCTAACATTTTCCTGCCTAAAACTAAAAAAAGAACATAACTGAAGTTCAACTGAAAGCATGGAACTTTCAATATTGTCACAATCATTTTGTTTGCAATCATACAGAAACATTTCCCACGAATGCTCGAATAACACAGCATTCATTCTATATCTCAAAATAATGAAGCAGCAAGAGTATTCTTACCAGTTCAAAAACATGGCAAGGCTCTATTATAGACAAAAGGTCGTAACAGAAGAATGCCAAACTGCTATTCAAACGTTTTGCTAAGCTCAGACCCTTCTTGCTGCGCTCATGAACTTCCGTAAGAAGACAATCATACAACTGCATAATGCATCTGAATACGCCATCTTTCAATTGCAATGGTGGAATATCATCACCTAAAGCCAAAAGAAAAAAAAGACTGTCATACCAGAGATTCACTAGTTATTTCCTAGATGCTAAAACCTATACATGGCAGAAAAGAACTTGCAAAGTCACAATGTAGATGAAATCAACTCTCTCAAGGACACCTACCACTTGTCCACAAGCTAAACAATGTAATGTTTCCTGTCAGAAAATAGAATAACATGCCTTAAGCAGATTCCACATCCCACAGTTATATGCCTAGATGCTTGCAACTACTGTTCCAAGTTCCAACTCTAGTTTTTCTTCCCTTTAGGTAGGCAAAGGCCTATAGAGCTTAAAGCAACATCTTGAATTTCGAGAATTAATTGACAATCATATAGACAGCACAATTTTTTTGGCACTGATCATCAAGATTGTCACTTGACATCATATACGGCTGCATTGTCAACTAGTCAAAAGAAGCCACTACTACCATATTTTATAGTGTGTTTCCTCAATCACTGTTCATCCCACGGCTATGTGTCTACTTGCTTGCAACTACTGTTTGAGCAGAGCATGCAAATGACAGAATCAACTACCTCTCTACCTTTCAGGTAGGCATAAACCTCTAGAGCTTAAAGCAGTATCTTGGAATTTTGAGAATTACTTGACGATCCTATTGCCAGCACAAAATCTTTTGGCACTGATTTAGAAGACTGTCACTTGACATTACATATAGCTACATTGCCAACCACTCAAAAGAAGCCATTACTATCATCTTTATAATAGTGTGCTTCCTCAAGCACTGTTCATCCAGTTGATAGCCTCTGCCAAAATGAGAGATGATGCTAACTCATTCAAGGCCAGCAGTTACAATCAGGAAGATGCCATGCTAGCTAGCCTAGGTTTCCCATTCCAAGCGATATTAATGACCAACAATAAAACTCACAAATCAGATTCTACCATGTCATCTTGCAAAGTCTCCCTGTGTGTCGCCAACATGACCCAAGCAAGATTATTTTCCAACATCATAAATGTTAACAAAGGGAAATCACACAAACTCTAGAACATGCAGCTGCATCTTTCATTTTTAATTTTATTATTTGGGTGTGTGTGTGTGTGGATGGGTGTTTATAAGAACAAAAGTAGAACACCTGATGGAATACTGTTGTAGAAAAGTCGAGATTGCTCTAACGCCATTGACTTTACAACGAGCTCCAAAAAGAACCATGCCATTGCCAAAACATCATCGTATACAGGTCCAACCCGATAACCTTTAGCCTGAAAAAGTAGTACAATGTCACCTTGCTTTGTGCCAAGGAAGGTGGGACAGGATCCAAATCTCATCCAATTATGACAAAATGTCATTCATAGCATTATATGGAGAAACTAATGAACCTGGAGCTTCCCTTAGTACATGTAAAAATGATACTTGGTAACACATTCATCATTGCATACATTTGACAAGCAAAAGATGTCCATGATTCAGAAACATTATATCAACAAGAAATCTAGTAACCAAGTTGGTTAACGCCTTAATGGACAGTGTTTGTCACAGCTTTCTGGAATTATCAATCAATAATACTATAGAGAATCATCTCACAGCCATTCCACAAAGAACCCCAAATGGACCCTAATGCTAATTGCTAAAGAAGTCCAGGACAGTCAGGATCAACGCTTTGTCTCATAGACTCCGAATATATTTGCCAAAAAAGTATTTTAAGTACAGGAGTCAAGGCCAGCATATTCCCATCACCCTCGAGAGGCCACAGTTTGGTTCTAAGTAAGCATGTTATTAAGAGTAGGCAGCCAATTTTCAAGGTGGACACTGGTACTACTGTTAGTGTTAGATACAACAAGCTTTGAAAAACTAGATACATGGCCACCTCTCTCTCTCTCTCTCTCTCTCTCTCTCTATATATATATATATATATACATACATGTGTGTGTGTAATGTGTAGCTGCCTACACTGATCTGTGCCTACAGCTATCATACAAGGCATTTGGGTGTATTTTTTATTTTTTCTCAAATCTGACTGTGTGTTATATATGTTTGATTTTATAGAAATTAACTCTTGGATCATCCAATTCCAACACAAGGGTAGGTTTTTATAAGGTTTGAAAATCAGCGGTTTAAAATATTCACAAATATTCAAGGATTAAAAAATCATATTTCTTATCAAAAAAACTATTAACATGGTCCCAAATTTGTCCCAACAATTGAGAGGAGGAGAGCAAGCGAGAGAGAGAGAGAGAGAGAGAGAGAGAGAGAGAGAGAGAGAGAGAGGCATGCTGGTTAGCCCTCAAGATTCTGATTCTTGGTGTAGGGCAACACCTCAATGCTTTCATTATATATGTTTGCCCTAATTGGGTTGGTTATAGAAGAGTACAATAAAACAAAACTAATTACAACTCTGTACTATATAGGATGTTACATAAAAGAATACATAAGATACCAAATATTACAATCAAACCCACCGCAGGACGTCACCATCAGAAATGACAACTTTACCCTTCCCTTATTCTAACCAAAACATGATCCATTGAACACATCTGTTGTAAAGTCTGAAAAAAAAAACTGTATCGGACACGTGTTGCGATCTGCCCGCCGCGTCAGATCCGAGCTGGACCCGGATCCTAGCCCGACCCTGGACCCAACTTCTCGAACGATTGAGAAGCATGTGTGAAGCCTGTGTCTTTAAAAAGACACAGGCGCCTCGGGCGAGGGGCAAAAGCCCTCGCCCCTTCTCTCTCCTCTTCGTCTCTCCCGTCTCCTCTCGTCCCCCGCGACCGCTGTCGCCGACGACCACCCGCCGCCGGTCATCACCCCTTCCTCTGCGGCCACCGGCGACCAGAGCCGCCGTCATGTCGTCGACTTCCCTGTTACCTTCCGTCCAGTCGCCGGCTGCGCTAGAGCCCCCGACGCCGGAGTTTTTGACCTTGCCTCTCCTTTTTCCTCACTGTTTCCCGTAGTCGCCTGGTCTGTGAGCAATTGTCGGCGACTGAAGCCGCCAGCCACACCACCCCCTCCGACTGCTGGTGACCGTCGCCACCTTCTCCCTCGCTCTCCAAGAGTCTCCCTTCGCCGCCATTCTTCTCCTCAGGTAACCCCCCCACTGTTGCTTGTTGTGTCGACAGGGGGCTCCGCTCCCCCTGTCCCTCTTTCCTTGCCGGCAGGGGGCGGAGCCCCCTGCCGTTCGTGGTGTCGACAGGGGGCTCCACTCCCCCTGTCCCTCTTGTCTTGCCGGCAAGGGGGGCTCAACCCCTTGCTGTTTGCTTTGTCGACAGGGGGCTTTGTTACCCCTGTCCTTCTTGTCTTGTCGGCAAGGGGCTCTGCTCCCCCTGTCCCTCTTGTTTTGTTGGCAAGGGGGGGGGGGGGGGGGGGTGCTCAGCCCCCTTGTTGTTTGCTTTGTCGACAGGGGGCTCCATTACCCCTGTCCTTCTTGTCTTGTCGGCAGGAGGCCCCTACCGTTAGCCTTGTCGACAGGGGGATCTGCTCCCCCTGTCCCTCTTGTTTTGCCGACACGGGGCTTCACACCCCCTGCCGTTTGTCTTGTCGACAGGGGGCTTCGCTCCCCCTATCCCTCTTGTTTTGCCAGCAGGGGGCTCTGCTCCCCTGTCCCTCTTGTTTTGCCGGCAGGGGGCTCCACTGCCCCTGCCATTTGTCTTGTCGACAGGGGGCTTCACTCCCCCTGTCCCTCTTGTTATGCCATCAGGGGACTCCGCTCCCCCTGTTGTTTGTCTTGTCGACAGGGGGCTCTGCTCCCCCTGTTCCTCTTCTTTTGCCGGCAGGAGACTCCACCTCCCCTGCCTTCTTTGTCCTGGCAGGCAAGGAGCCCCTGCTCCCTGCCTCTGCTGCTTTTTGCCAGGCAGGGGTGAGGTCCCTGCCTCTAGCACCCTTGTCGGCAGGGTGCAGAGTTCCTGCCTTTGCAGCCTGCAGGCCAGGCTACCTCTGTTGCCTTTCTGCAGGGTGCCTACCCTTGTGGCCCAGTACTACTGCAGGTGCTACCGGACCCGCTTTTGGCTTTTGGCTTTTGGTTTGCATACTAACCTTTTTAGCATCCCAGGTTAAACGGTGGATCCTGCTCGCCCTCCGTGGCTTGAGCCCATGCTTACCTACGGTGCAGGCGTATGCTGGACCCGCAACCCTTCAAGGTAGGGGATTTTTGCGTAAAAGGACAATGAACGGATAAATGCTAAAATAAGGAAAGATAACTAAAAATGAAAGAGGACAATGATATATGTATACGTATCAAATATATACGTATGTCTTTTAACTCCAGTACGCAGTTTCGCGAACTTAGTCCCTCTTTACTTTTCTTGCACTTTCCTTTTTCTGTTGCCGCTACGCTATATGTGCCCAGGCTTTAATTCTTGTCTTTACATTTTATGTTTTAATTCAAGGACGCAATTTCGCGATCCTTGTCCTCGTTACTTTCTGTATTTTACTATCATGTTTGTCGCCGCGCTATATGTGCCCAGGCTTTTTAATTAGTCTTTTTTGTTCCTGATTTACTTTCAGGATGCGGTTTCGCAATCCTGATCCTTCTTTACGTTATCGCACTTTTCTTTCTGTTCTTTTGTTTTTTGTTGCCTCACGCTTGGCGCAATAGCATTTACTTGTATGTGTATGCCTTTTTAACTCCAGGACACAATCCTGGTCCTTCGTTATGTTCTTGTTCGTTTCTTTTCTGGCTTTTCATATTATGATTGCCCCGCGCTTTATGCGCCATGGCTTTACTTCTTGCTTGTGCTTTTCATACGTTACTTTCATGTTGTTGTTATGCTTTACGTACCCAGGCTTGCTTTCGCACTCACTTTTTGCATATGTTGTTTTGTCCTTACATTGCTGCCGTACTTTGCACATATGCTTTACTCTTGTGATCTTATCTCTGTCGTGTGCTCCTTTACTTGATTACGCTTATCGTTTAATCGAGATACGACTTTGTGCCTCATGAGCCACCTTTTGTACTTGCTTAGTTAGGGTATGATTTCGTACCTCGTGAGTTGCTTACGTATTTGTATGCTTGTGTGTTTCGATGGTCGAGGTATGATTTCATACCTCGTGTGTGACTTGTGCGTTTTACGCTCAAGATGCAGCTTCGCACATCGAGTCTTGCTCCTCGTTTTGCCATTACACTATAATGTGCACGGGTTTGCCCCTTGTCAACTTGCACTCCCTGAGTGCAGCTTCGAGCGTATTTCAATTTGTTCATTTGTCTTAAAAGACACAATGCACACATATGCACTTAGTTCTTCAAAAAAGATGACTTTTAGGCACCAACCTATTTTCGAAACGTATAGTTTTGTAAGGCATACTTCAAAAGCCTTTTTGCGAGGTAGAGGTTGAATCTCCCAAATCAATGTATGTGGGAGAAGTGTGTTACAACTTCAGTTCGCGTATCCGATACGATTAGAATAACCTTGTTTAGGAGCATGTGCATGAGTTGGGTGAGAGTTCTATTGAGGAACCTGCGCTATCGCTAGATCGGCGCTACATCATCTCTAATGTGAGACCTAGTTTCTAGGCTTTCTGGTCAAACTAAGATAGTTGGCGCACTCTCTTCTTTCGCGAGATTATTGTTGATGGATTTATTTTGAGAAATCCATGCTCCTCCTCTTGTAGTCGTACTCTTAATCATGTACGATATGTTTGGACTACGAAGAGCAGGATGAGAGGTTTGTAGTAACCTTGAAAGTGTATTAATACTTTAAGGAAATCTTGTAATATTAATATTCGCCTCATAGGCAAGATGCTCGTGACTGTCTAAAGGACCCGAGCATGATAAGTTGGAACTCGAATGAGTTCACTGTGGACTTATGTAAAGCAGTTTCCTGCGAGAGATCCTTACCCCTCTCATCGTGGTTATACTTTTGAACAGGTATGTTGCGTACTGCGGTAAGTAGGATGAGATGTGTAGTTGCCTCGAACGCGCACTGATGCATGTAATTCTCATAATGATAATTATGTGCCTTCACAGGCAAGATGCTCGAGTGGGTCGAAAGACCAGAGCATGTAGAATGAGACGACGATTAAGAAACCCCTGTCGTGCCCGTTCGACATGATTCATCAAGAGAGAATGGATGGTACAAAACTCTAACGGACAAGCCATTAATGGCTATTACAGACAAATGACGCGACTTCCCAGTCATCAGAGTTAGAGGAAATGCTACAAAGATAGCCTTCAGGCCACTTCTGCAAAAGTTTGGATGCATCCATGGGCCACTTTGGCCTTTGGGGACTTGCTCTCTTGGTCACGGGTCGTCCCCTTAAGAGAGGACTCAGTCAGTCATTCGGGGTAGCATAAAATACATAGCATAATGAACCCCCGAATTGATCTCGGTTGTTTCTATATTTTGTGCCTTGTGCGTACCCACAATGGCCAGCTAACAATGAAAACAAATATAATCTACGCACAGTACTATTGAGATATATGTGTTGTGACATGGCTTGCTTGTTTGCCTTGTAGTTCAGTGTACTACTCATTGATCTATGTATGTTTGTTGTGGCGCTGCTTTTCGGTGAACTGCTTATGCAGCCCTTGGCTAATATCTAGTTGCCCATACTAGTTAAATGCTTGTAACGATAGCATTATGCTAGTTGCTATATATTGGCATATGACTTGCTTGGTTGAATTGCGTGGTGCTTATTGTAATATAGCACTTGCTAGCTTACGTCTCTTATGACGAATGTGATTGCTTACAACTCGTAATCTACAAACAACTTATATGACAAATGTAACTACTCACAGCTCGTAATCTACGAACTATCTACAACTAGTGGTTATATATATATATATATATATATATATATATATATATATATATATATATATATAATTGTTACTGTGATTACTTGTCACAAGTCGTTTATAAACTGCTTGTTGTGCAATAGCTTGCACCTCATGATTTATGTAGTTACTTGTCAGTAGACTAAAGAATTCAATGCTTATCTTGTTGCTCGGCTTACAATGCTTGTTTGCTCGGTAGAGTTAGTTACTCATTACCTGTAGAGTCACTACTGTTGCAATTAGGATGTAGCCGTTTGTCTTATAAGCTGCTTACATATTGTGATATAACTGTTGTCGTATGATTGCTTATCATGTGTAGCTTATGAATTGCTTCTGATGCAATAGTTTGTGCCTTATGATTAATATAGTTACTTGTCGATGGATTGTGAGCATTGTTATGAATGCTTGTCTTATTCAGTTGTTTTGTTTGACTGTTGGAAAGAGTTAATTACTGTTCGCCTATAGAATCAATTGAATTGCTATAGTTATTTGTTTAGCACTATGATCCTTACTACTCTTGTATTTAGTTGTTTGTTTTTTCTTGTCTTTGGCACCCCTACTAGTTTCTCGTGAAACTGACTCATTTCATGGGCAGGTGGTGAATAGGTTGATACAGCTTGCGATGGCACGATGACGTGATGCGTTCAAGGCGAGACACTTTCCCTGACGTTATGCTCTGGAGGATATTTTGGTAAATATAGTATAAAGCTTCTTTGAAAGCCGCTCTTTTGATTAAAACTCCGAATTATGAAAATTGTATCATCAAAACTCTGTTTCTTATATTTATTTCAATCAATATATATTTGAGTTGCAAATCGGTTTGTAAAAGGAAAGTTTGCGCAGTAATGCGCCCAAGGTCCAAGAACTTGCTATTTCAAACATGATTTTCCGTTGAACTTCTGTTTCAAACTCTGATAAATGATTGATTTCAAAGTCTTCAACCTTTTTCATAAAAGGTTTCAAGTCCGGGATTTTGGGGTGTTACATCTGTGGGGTCAGATTTGCCAGACGTACCCCAAAAACCCATGTTCGCTCACTGTAGATACCTAACTTTTGTTAGAACCTACTCTCAATCATATATACATTTATGCATATATATATATAGAGAGAGAGAGAGAGACGGTAATTAAGTAAAGAATAAAAAGAACTATTAAAGCGAAGAAAAAGAGAGAGGAAGATAGTACAAATTAAAACTGTGAAAGGGAGGGGGGTCCGCTCTAATCGGGTGCCAACTATGGTAACAGTGAGAGGATGAAATTCCTTACACCGATTGGCTTCGCGCCTCCCTTCTTCAGTAGCAACAGAGAGAGAGAGAGGGGTCTATGTCAGAAGGGGGGGTGGACCCAATAAAACAAAGAGAGAGAGGGGGGGGGGGGGGGGGGGGGAGGGTTTCGCAGACTGAATTCCTTCCTTTTTGTGGAGTTGGAACCTAGCAAAACAAAGAGGGGGAGGGGTCTGCAGGCCAAGCCCCTTCATAAATTGCACAGGAAGGGGGTCGATGACCTACCAACTCCATAAGGCAGAGAGAGAGAGAGAGAGAGAGAGAGACCTAACAAAAGAAGAAGAATGAGAAGAAATATATGTAATTGGTTCTAGAGAGTTATCTACAAGGGGTGAGATTTCCTAACCAGATTCTCTTTAACACCTCCAAAAATGAAATGAGAGAAAATAAGATGTAAAATAAGGTAGAAACTAAGTGTCAAATACCGGACACTGTGCCTATGACACTGAAAAGTTTCAAGACACACGATACCAAGTGTCCATTTTCTTTGGACACTTCTATGTTAAAAGATGAAGTGTCTCTGTCTATGCTTAGGAGTGTCAGTGTCGGTATCTGATGTCCAAAAGTGTCAAGGTAACATAAAAATACACACCATCACAAAGGCAACATGGATAATCATGCTCATGCTAGAAACCACCATGGCAATTATTGCTAGGAAAACAAACATGTGTTAGAAGTTAAAAATTTAATGTGCAAACAGAAGTGAATACAAATGCACCAGTAAATATGGGAATTGAATCAATTAAAGCACTTGCAAATTAAAAAATGTTAGCACCAGCTCGCCCATTAGAACAAATTTGCAACCATAAGAAGGTGGCTGCCTAACAAAGGGCATGTGCCCTTGGTCACAGTTGGCAAACCCGGTGAGTCGACTCGGGAATCGCCCGAGTTTACCCGGATCGGACACCAACTGGTCACCGATTCAGGACTGTCATCTGCATGCCTCTTATGTGTTTTTTTCATGCATTTTGTGATTTTAATGCATAATTCCCATAAAAGAATACTTGTTATAAAGAATTATGTTTTTAAATCATAAATAATATTATGAATTATGTATAGTTGAATACTTATATAGCTTAGTCAGTGATGTCATGTGCTAAATTTAGTGATTATACAATATGAATTTTGATTTTTTCCATATCTTAACACTAAAATATGCATAGTCCTAACTCGACCGAGTTACCGAGTCGAACCGCTAACTCGTGAGTCAAAGGTTGGGCGATCCGACTCCGAGTCACGAGTTTGCCAACTATGTCCTTGGCTGATATACGCACAAGACCCAGAAGATATTGTCAAAACATAATGCCTCGGTGCATTTGGATGCTCACAGTTCATTACATAATTCAGCAAAACTGATATTCAGTTAGTTAGTAATGCTTAGTATTGAATTGGACCAAGATAAAAAAGGTTGTAAGCATTTAAAGCACAGTTTTGAGGCCATAAAATTCCATATACGACATAAGTATGTTGTCATTTTCTCCTCAATGTTTGAGTTAAAATGCAACCTTTAACCTTTATGATTGATATCTCTATGCATGCTTCAATCTAACTTCAATGAGAAAATAAAAACTGTTATTATGTTTAAATATCTATCAATCCTGTATGAGATCTGTGCTTCAAGTTAGATTGGGATACATACACATTTTATGGCTGGAAATAGAAAGTACTCTAATCCTAGAAATAGGCGCCTCTTATCTCAGGTTAAGTACCAACTGATTAACATATTTGAAACCACAGCTGTATAAACATACATATTTAATTATGACATATCAGATAGCATAACCATAAATTTTCACATTCAATTATCCCATAAAATCTGTTGGCAAATTATTTTAAATTGCCTTTCAGGTCAAGATCTTTCTGTGTCATATACTTACACTTTATAGTTAATTGATTCCTTATTAGATATGAATCAGGGATATAATATTTGCTTATTACCAGTGTTTTCAAGCATATACAGCCACTGTCACATCACCATCACTAGGTATAATTGAGCTTTCAGATTCAATCCAGATGAGGTATATTCTATTCCTTATCACAATTCTTGAATATCATGCACATCAATCATAGGACTCTGATCTTATTTTTCCAACATAAACAATAACAAGTTTATGTATTTCATAACAAAGCCAACATCAATTTGCATGTCATTCTATTGACTCTTGGAGAATTAGATTTAATACCACTGAGGATGGAAAGAGTACAGAGGAACTGGCTCTCTAGTGATGACAACCATCTGGCTAACAAGTATAATTATTTATAACATCTACAGGCTCTATGGATAGCGTCAGACACATCTAGATTCAGCTGTCAAAGAATAGCACAAAACTAAATCTCACAATAATGGCAAGAGCAAGTGTTGCTAAAGCAAAAAAGTAGAGCACTAAAGATCACAAGTACGAACAACACATCAGAGGAATTAGTACCCATATGTAGCAAAGACAACAAGTGGAACTAAGACCAATAAACATAACAGCTAAATATTATATGAAAACTTAGCAATTTCACGAGAAAACAGATCAATAATTGTCTAAACTAATGTTGTTTGTAAGCTGGCCTCTCATCGCACAGTAATCTTTTCAACATTTTTTTTTATTTTTCAAAATCTCATTAAAAAACTGCATTAAAAGCATTCATCAACAGGAAATATCAACCCTGATTTCAATTCAAATTGTCTAAAATTACCTTGCTTCGAGCCAAACTTCCCCAGACGGTTGATAAACCTGGATAAACAGGTGGTTGTCGTCCTCCAAAATCATCAAAAGCATAGTCCACATACGTTACAAGAAAACAATTTCTCTCTGTACCATCAGAAGAATCTTGCTGGACCCTGAAAAAATTTAGTTTCTGAAGTGAAAATGCTCAAGAATGAAATATGAAAAATTTTAACTCAAAAAATTAAAAACATTGGACAAAATATAAGAGGAGAAAGACACAAAAATTAATGACACAATTAGCTGATGCATGACCAGTGAAAGGAACAACAATCAGAAATCCTGAAACAGGACACAGAGCAGACCCACAAGATAACTACTAGAAACCGGACACAGATGGAATGGGTGCTAATGCCAACAAGTGGTGTAGCCCACGCTCTCTACATCCAAGTCGGATACGTATTTGCGTGATCAGGTTACCCGAGCTTGAATTCGACACTTTCGGTGGGACATCCACCACACATTCAGGTCCCGAAGCCTCACAAACGTGCATGGGAGGCTGGTTCAACAGTGGGGAAGGTCTCAATGCGTGTGTGGAGACCTCTGGACATCACCCACAGTGGAGGGACCAGCGGCAAGGAGGGAACGAGCTTCCAGTATGTTCAACGCACACGGCAAAACCCCGAGAGGCTTAGTGATTTCCCCAGTAGAGTGTTGAGACCTCCAACGACCCAAGCAAGCCCTTCGGGGGTCGCTAGGCTTTCAGATCTTCCCTTGGATGTCTGCTACGAGGTGTGGAAGGCTCCCCACACATTGCTGGTACAGATCTGGACTTTCAAAACGTGAACAAGGGCTGCGGTGGCCAAGGGCCGGCTACAACACGCACTACACACACAACAGATCCTCCGGAGGCTTATGGCAGCCTTGGATGGGCACCACAACCTACACGCATCCCCTGGATGCTGTAACCAGAGAGAGAGAGAGAGAGAGAGAGAGATTCACGCCAAGCAAGGGGCGCCCAAGGCAAGGAGCGCCCTTGGGAAAAGAAAAGGAAATAAAGGGGGAGAGGGAAGGAAAGAAAGGAAGAGAAGAGGAGAGAGAGAGGGCGTCCCAAGGGGGAGAGAAGGAAAGATAGGGGGGCGAGAGAATTTATAAAAAAGTACCTCAAATCATCATTCATAGGTTGGGCTCCCTCATAAAGAATATTTATAGAGAGAGTTGCCCAAAAATGGATCTGGGTCTCCACAAATTGGCCATTGGATCTTATTCAAACCAATCCAAATCCATAATGAAATAAATTGAAAAGACAATAAAGCCAAAAGTTAGGCTTATTGGCCTTGGGCACCCAAATCCAGCCTGGTGAGGGTGTGTTCATGCCTGGGGTGTGGGCTCTATCATCAAGTGTGTGTGTAATACCCGAGAATTTTTAAATATATAAAATTCAGGATTTTTACGTAAGATTACGTAAAATTGGATTTGGGAGCAACCCAAACCCGTTGGTTTTAGAACGAACCAGACCTGAGATATCCGGTCTGAACCCGTTAAAGGTAAGCGGGACTTCGGAGAATCGATCCAAACTGGATTCGGATCTACCGGGACCCCAAAACCCGTTAAAGGTAAGTGGGTCAAGTACGTAGTGGGTTTGATCGATATCTGATAACCCAGACCCATTCCAAGAACATCTGACAACTCTTGAAACCGGGCATAGAAAGCTTGAACCAACTCATTTCTTTGCCTCAAACTTTTCAAGTCTTGCTCAAGCTGCTATCTTCTTGCCCGGTTAGACTGCCCATATACTTGCTTAAGGTAGGCCCATGCATCTTTTGTAGCCTCAAACTTCATAATGTTCAGAGATGTTTTGGTCAACCAAGGTTGTAAGACTATGAAGCAAAAGCGGGAAACGATACGGGAAGCAGAAGCGAGGAATAAAAAAAAGAAATATAAGAATTGAATGGGAATCAAAATAGAACACAAATAAAAACTAAATTAAAAGTGACTATTCTTAAATTTCATGATTTTTTACTGTGAAAATTAAAATTTTAACAAAATCTAAAAATGATGATTGCCAATTTAGAGAAAACACATGGAAGAGTGAGAAGCATGAGAGGAAACACATAAAAACAAGAATAGTAAAGTGAGAAAACATATAAGAAGAATAGATGATGCATGTGAAAAGCATAAGAGAAGCGTGGGAGAATCGAGATTTCTGTCAAGTTTCGGAAGCGAGGAGTATCATGCTTCCGAAGCGAGTTTCTGAGACATAGGCTTCCCACTTATCTAAGAAGCTTTCGGTAACTTTGTGCTCAACTGATCTCATTAACCATGACTTTACTTTGGCATTGTCTTTCTTCCATTCCAAAATCCTCGTGTCATAATTGGCATCACCCTTTTTGGGTTTGGACTTGGTACCAACAAGGTACCCAATGTAAGCAAATCCTCTGACAATTGTTTGCATAAACTCAGCCCAATAGGCAAAGTCAGTTGCATCAAACTTGACAGGAATAATCTGTATTGATTCCTTCTCCATATCCACCCAACCCCAACACTTCACAAAGATGCTGCACAATAAGAAACAAATACAGCAAACAAGGGGGCTCTCCGATGTATATCCCCAAGAAAGAAGATAGCATACAATACTACCAATAGCACCTCAAAGTTCAAAGTATCGGCCCAAGATGATTCAATCGAGACTTTGAGCAAAAACACCTCAAGAATGCACACAACAGGCCAATAAATGGCCAAAAACAAGGTACCGCCCGACAGAGTCCCGAAACTCGACCCAAATCACAAACTACAGCAAAGGCACAAAATAGGTTCCAGATTACTTCTAACTAAGAAACGATACTAATAGAAGTAATATGGCCCTCTTTTAGTCACCAATAAGCATGCAGTCAACAGCTTCCCCAAATCTTCCCACAGAAATGCATATAACTCAGAAAATCTTGATAAAATTGCAGAAAATCAAATACCTGATTGATTTGAGAGACTACTAAAATCAGTGCCTAGCAAATCCCCAACTCAAAACTTTGAAATCTCAAACTTGGTTCCAGACAACCTCTCAAGGGATGATGTCACCCAGCACAGAAAACAATGCCAGATGAATGAAGCCTCTGCAACCTTCTTCCTTAACAAATCAAACTACTAAACTCTCTCCATGATTTTAATGTGGCTTTAAAATCAAGAACGAAGCATGGAAGAGAGAGTGAGCAGAGAAGAGGAATACTTGATAGCAAACTTCATTAGCAAGAAAACTCTAGAGAATTACAACATATAGGGGACGATCCCCTTAGTTACACTACAAGACAAAATTAGTTGACCTCTAACTTCTTGAGAAAATGCAAAAGTTCCCCTTATAAATAATCTTATGTGCACTTGAGTAAGGGTAGCACCAAAGATAGAAATACACAGTATACATTCATATTACATTCTTTAACCCCCAAGCCTAATCATGCAGGGCGTGCCTAATGGAGGTGCCTATAATAATGCTCATTGTGGTTTTGCAAGAGGTTTTAGAGGTGGCTTCAACAACCAATATGCTGAACATAATCAGCTTCCAACTCTAGGTATCAACATTTGTCAATGTTGTGGTTCTACACATGAGAACACGAGCAACCAACATGCTTCTTACAATCTTCCTGTCAAGGATCACAGCAAGGAGGCATCAGTAATAGGATGAATATGGCATCTTTGACTTCATCCTTTAATGATATGTCTATTACATCACCTTCAGAGGCTAGAATCTAGATCATGCTATGTTGATAGCAAAGCGGCCAACCACATCACTAGAGATCTAAGCAAGCTCTTATCCCTTGTCATCACTAGACATTATCTTATTTCTCATATTGAATGTATTATTGTCAATCCTTCTAATGGTCCCACTGCCTTGCAAAATGTATTTCATCCCTAATTTTAAGAGACTTGATCCCAGTCACATAATTAGTTGATGATTAATACATTGATCGCCTCCTTACATCTGACCATACTTTTTTAACAGATCGTTTCTCAGAGACAATGTATGTTATAGGTCACTGCTCTAAGGAATTATATATGGCTCATGGTCTCTTAAAAGGAGATGAAATTATATGCTCCGTATTTAGCCCTAGCTCCACTCAGAATCAAGCATGTTCAGCAACAAAAATAAAATGAAAATAGGCCTATTGATCTCTTAATGAGCCTAAGCTCAAGCTCAAGCTCGAGCTCAGCTCCTTCAATGTAACAAACCTCAAGTGCTCAGGCTCAGTCGATATGAGCAAGCTCAAGCTAAGCATTTAGCAAGACAAGCTTGACCTTCTTGTGAGCTCTTCACTCTCCCCTAAATAAACATCACAATTAGAAAATAAAAACATACCTAGTTAAGATATTGACCATAGCTCGAAAGGCAGCAACCTGAAAAAGCATAATTCAAGATAAAGGACAAGATGTAAAGAACAATGAATCAAGTCTAGAAAGAAAAATTCCAAATTCCAGCTGAAAAATGAAAGAACATTGTGACAATCTGAAATCGCATTAAACACTGACTGCATAGTAAGTTCAGTAACCATATCATGTCTAATAAAATGCTGATATCAGGAGCAAGTGTAGATGTAGATAGATGGACCTCAAAAAACAAAAACTTAGAAATGTATGAGTAAAAGTGAACCTGAAGGGTTTCACCACCATCACCAATAAGATGGAGAAGCATATTAAGAATTGGCTGCAAAAACTGCAACAGTGCAGTTGAATCAACATTCTTTAAGCTGTTAATAGCCTGCACAAGTTAAGAGACGAAAGAAATGAAATGAAAATTTAACAATATTTAAGTCAATGCAAAGATATACAATGCATCCAACAAAATTAAATAAAAGTGAAAATTAAATAGAAGTGATAAGGAAGACAGACAAACATGTAGTCCAGCCAAACGAACAGTCTAGGCCATTATCCATAAAAATGTATTATTTTGATATGACAAGGAAAGTGTATGACTTACGCATCTATTTTCAGCATTATACATGGTAATTCAGTTAAACAAGGCATACATCACATGAACAGGGTCAGTTACATGAACATGAACACAAGCAAGCTGAATGATATATATATATATATCACTGATATCGGTGATATTTTGAAAATATCGTGAGAAATAGTGATATTTTAAGGTAGCCAAAACTAAAGGTAATATCTCACAATATTTTCAAAATATCACCAGACGACAAAATATCGCATGTGATATTTTTGGGGAAAACTCTTTTTTTATTTATTTTAAGTTTGCATTTCGTATTTTTTTGTTTCTTTTATATTTTAAAACCTTTAAAACATGTTTCTTTATATTTCTGGAAGAAAAATAATGCAAAACTTATTATTTTCTTAGCTTTTTGTTGTTATTTATATTTTTTCAATTTTTTAAGCTCCTGAGATATTCCTAAAATATTCCCGAGATTTATCAACTTTTGAAAATCTCTCTGAGAAATACCCCTGCTGAGGAATTACCCTTAACGATACAAGTGACTATGATATATATATATATATATATATATATATATATATATATATATATATATATATATATATATATATATATATATATATATATACAGAGAGAGGGAGAGTGATGAAAGCATAATAAATGGATTTTTTGGTTTTTGCGGTGCTTTTTTCCAGAATTCTAGCAGCATAATGTGTTCAGAATGGTCGATTTACTAGGAATCAACACTAGGATCATGCTTTTCAATGGAAAAAACACTATTTGGAGCCTTGAAAATTATAAAGATTTTTTACCATCAATTTTTCAAACCTCAAAAACCTACCCATATGTTGGAATTGAATGCTCCAAGAGCTGATCCCTATAAAATCAAGTGCGTAGATCGCACATGTACAGTCAATTTAAAATTAAACAAAAAAACTCAAAAACCCATTTAGCATGTTTCATTTTCCATATTTCATTTAGCATGCTCTCAAGAATAGGATAAGAAGAGCAAACAGAACATGAAAATAAATGTAACGACCCCAACCCATACCCTTGAAAATGCAAAATATTTTTTTTAAACAAATGTAAAAATATTCCCAGAGATCCGGGGCTTTTACAGTTCAACTCCCAATTGGATAACCACACACACCACAATAGAGCTTACACTTATCAAACAATTATTCATTTATCTAAAAGAAAGAATGTTTAAGCAATAATTGCAAGAAACATATCAGAGTTATTTAGATGACATAAAAGTAAATAACGAAAAACTGAGCCGCACTGTCCCTATGTGAAACGTCCAGCAAGCATACGATACTCGTAACTCTCCTAGAAGCCAATCATTTCATAATACAATTAAACATTCATGCAACAGGAGACAATTTCTAAGCATGGAGAATCATTAAGCAATAGCAGGGATTACAATTTAAGTAAGCAAGACATTTAACATGCATTAAAATCTAAACATTATGCATCTACCAACATGTAATAATTAAGAGAACATATAAAATATGCATGTTCTAATGCATAGCAGGAATATGCATGATTTATGTGCAATGTATGAATATTTCATTATCTTTCATTAAAGTTTCTCTTTCTATATGCATGCCTTATTAAATGCATACAATTTAAGTTTTTTTTTTTTAATTATCGTTGCCCGCGGATACACTAAACAGGTAAAATCTCCGAGGTCAAGTTAGTACCCAGAGTAGCTTAACACACAATTTGTATTTTATTACTGGCTTCCAAACTTAACCCTCGACCGATATCAGAAAACAACACCACTTGTCGGTACATTAGAAAACAACATCCAATGTCGGAGACACCATGAAAAACAACATCCACTGTCGCCACTTTCTTGGTATACCAAAACAACAATTGTGTCAAACACACCACCCCAAGGCAAAGTGGCGAACTCTCCATAAAACCGTGGCTAGGAGAAGAACCTCAATATCGGGTTCAGGGACAACAACAACGCATACGAAATTTTTGTATTCTCACGGTTTCCCCAAACCGCAACATCCAAGATTCTCACACTAAAGAAGGGACATCTAGAAAACATAAATTACATTGTTCTTTACTTTCTTTTTATCTTGTTAATAATTCATCTCTTTTACATTTGCAAATCAACATGCAAAATTAATAACATAAGTTTACAAATCAACATGCGTAGCTTTTTAAGGTCTACCACCATGGCAACAATAGAACATCACAATTAAAACCATAATATTAATATGATTTTTGCGATGCATTTAAACAATTAAAGAAAGAGCAACCAAAGCTCAAGGCTCTTCAGGCCTGTGATGATTCATTTAGACCATTGATGCATCATACGCAAAAACCATAACAATCTTTAATGTATGCGATGAGGTCAACACGCTTCCAAATGCATATTTATATATATCAATTTAACCATGTGCATGATATGTCACATTCATATGCATGTGTTCACCATTCATGTGCATGTGCCTTTGCGAAATCATTCCACATACATGCATTCACTCATGAATCATCTCAATTGGGACAAGTGAACAACTCATGCATTTATGTACATACGAAACACATATCAATGCATGTATGCACATGCATTTGAAACAAACTTCATATAGTATTATGCTTAAGCACGTCACATCAAGTCAAAACATATAAATAAATTTCAAATCTTGACATGACTCGAGAACCAAAATACATGCACACCACACCTGAAAATTTATATGCACATTCAGAAATGCAAACATGTATCATGTGTATGCCACAAAAATATTCATAAGCATGTTTTTGTTCAATTCAGATGCAAACTCAAGTCAAATGAATGCTTTTATTCATGAACCAGTCCCGATTAAAATATGTGAACATGCACGCCATGAGGTACGTGCCAAAGTACATCAATTCCATGTTTGCACATACATATGCAAGCAACCTTGCACTAATGTCTTAATCAAGCATAACATGTTGATTCTAAGCACAAGAGAAATATCATTCTTTCCTTGATTCACCTCTAGCAAAACATGCATACAAGTATATAAGCATGCGAGTGCAATAACAATAAACTTCCATGATCCATGTTTTCAATACATGCACATGTCCATACATTCATATGTATAGAAAGAAATACTAAATCTTTAACACATGTAAACCAGGGGATAACATGACACTTTTCATATGAGAATTTGTATATAGCCATATGCAATTTGCGGAGTCAATGAACTTGAAAACAATTTTTGCAAACCTAATCATCACCTAAGCATTGATCTTAACTGTGCCTAAAAAAAATCAGTTTTATAAGCATCGATCAAGTCATTCAAACTATATCCAACATGAACCCAATTCAAGAACAGAAAACGCAGATTAACGTATATATAATATATATATATATATATATATATATATATATATATATATATATATATATATATATATATATATATATACAGGCATAAATCTTAATCATAACAAACAGAAATAAATCTCGATCATAACCCAATAGGAGTCCGTTTTTATATAAAAAACCCATACACAAAATTTTTTTGTGTAAAGAACTGAAAACACACATATAAAAGAGGATCTATGGATCATCATCCATGTAATCTAGAGTGAACACACAGAATCACTCTTTAACAATGGATTTGCACTAAATATTGCAAAGGAAATCGAATCGGTATTCGATTTCTCACATGATTCAAAAGAAAGAACTTGTACCTCATAATCGATGCTTGGGAACAACTCAAGGATGCCGATGGCGAGGAACGGTTCAAGCGGGGGTCGTCGACCGAACAATTCAAAACATACGCAATTTTCATTTTATTATAATGTGTGTAGCAAAAGTATAAGCAGAAATTTCATTCTTATTACTTAATCACAATACCAAGCAAATCATAGACCCACATATTCTAAAATTTGGCTGTCAGATGGTTTTCCCACAGACTTTACTTATACCAGAATTTTAACAAAATCTCCAAATGGGTCGGAACTTGATCAGAGACTAGCAATCGCAACCCACACAAGACCAATTAGCAGTAACAAGTCCAAATGATGTATGTTGGTGCACGCACACGCTACCTATGGTTGATCAGTCTCACAGAGTTGGTGCATAACTGAGAAACTAAATAAATAAACAAAGAGTCTGAACAAGAACTTTAACTTACAATCTTGATATTACCCAAACCACTAAATAACCCTAGAATCGGGTGACAAAAAGAGAAAGAACCATCATAAAAGAAAACAATCTCCTTAATCGTATGTCGTTGGACCCAACTGCATATCTGAGGAGTCCTATAACCTAAAAATAGGTAAATCGAGGGATGCCAGGCCAATATCCCAATTTCCTTTCAAGCCAACACCAAAGTTTCTGTGTATATATGTGCAGAACCTTATTTATGCAGGTTAAACCCATATAAATGGGTTGAGCAATGCTACTAGCATACTTGAGACCTATGCACTGCAAAAACCTTCGTAACCCGAAACCAAAACCCCTACTTTCTTTTTTATTCTTGGTAGTCGGAATCTGAAATCTCCTGAAATCTGAGCCCCATAGCCTGTAAACATTCTGAATCAACCCTCCTTCTGAAATTATGAAATCCCTCAAATCAGAGATTTGGGGTTTTCGGTAACATAAGCCCCAAAATCCCCCTTACTATTCGAATTAGGGCTTCCCCACAACCCACATCGACTGCTCGAACACACTCAATACCCAAACAAGTAAAAATAGCAGTAAGACCTACCTTTCCGAGCTTTTTCGACATCCTAGAGGATGTTGCTACCGAGAGAGGGTGGTTGCCGTGAAGGGCACGATCGAGAGGCTACTATCGGAAGATGACGGTCGGTCGACCCTGCTGTTTCCATTGCCGCGACACCGGTCAAGAGGGAGAGTGAGAAGGCGAGAGAGAGAGAGAGAGAGTGTCAGAGAGCATGAGAGGGAAAGAGAGAGCGCGCGGGAGGAAAAGGGGTGTGGGAGGAGAAGGGGTTCGAGAGAGCCCCCTATATAGGAGGGTGCCCGAAAAGGGAGGAGGTTTCCTCGCCCTCCGAGTGGCTGCACATACCTCCCCTCCCTTTTTACAATTTTGCAAGTGTTAGGGTTCTGAACCCTAACACGCCCCTTTTATCGGGCAGCCCCTTATCGGGCTTCATTCCTTTTTTTTTATAACACTTATCAGTAATGGGGTGCGGTCTGGGTTTGGGTCCGAGACCCGGGAACCAACCTCTAGTTGGGTCCGCGCCTCACCCATACGATGTGGATCCACAAGTTGGATCTGGATGGATCCAACAGTCGATCCTAGAGTTATATATATATATATATTTCCTATGTTTATTATTATTATTTTATATATATATATAATATTATTATTATTATTATTTATTTCTAATAGGTTTTCATGACACTATACATGTGTACCCTTTATGGATCCTGGATCCGAAATACAGATCCCAGGCCTATTCTGCATATTTCGCATTATTTTATTTTATAAACAAAAGTAATTAGCGAAAAATTACGGTTATTACAATAAAAATCGGAAAAGAATTTCAGATAAGGAAGTTTTTTATCTGATCCATTTGATGTTGTAAACTCCCCACTTGTCTATGACCAGCAATATCTCATAATTCTGTTAATTGCAGTTCAGTTTTTCTGGAAGCAAACAGAACATGAAAATAAAAACCGGAAAAGAATCTCAGATAAGATAGCTTTTGATTTAATCCACTTGATGTTGTAAATTTCCCACTTGTCCATGACCAGCAATTTCTCATAATTCTGTTAATTGCAGTTCAGTTCTTCTGGAATATGGGATACCCCTTCAAAGACCCTCGCATTTCTTCTTTTCCATATTAGCCACCAACATTGCAATAACCACTCTTATACAAGCAGCCATTTTCCTCCTTTTTGTCTCATCCATGAAGCCAACATGAAGTCTCTAACTGTTGAGTTTCCATGTTCCAATTGTTTCCAATCTGACCAGGCAAAACACAATAATCTGATAAAAAAAGGATGTTAAAACAAATGCTTGCAGTCAGTACTATAACACATGCTACAACAGCTTGCCATCCGGAAACCCTTTAATTGCAAGTTACACTGTGTGAGCATGCCATTAAATGAGATCATCCAGGCTAAAGCTCTAGGGTGGGGGTCTCATCCATGTTATCCAGAACCTTATTTGTAGGAACCTTTAATTTCTGTAGGCATCATTATCATCATCAAGCCTTATCTCACGTACATGGGGTCGGCTTTGCAAGTCCTATTTTTTCATTCTTGTCTATCTAGAGTTACAACTTCAGTCACTATACAATCCTTCACATTGCCTATGACTGCTTCCTTCCATGTCTTCAGTGGTCTTCCTCTTTTCCTAGTTCCCTCTACTTGTATTATCTCAACCTTTCTCATAGGAGCCGTAATAGGTCTTAGTATAACCTGTCAAAACCATCTTAAAGAACATTCACTTATTTTATCTTTTATTGGTCAGACTCCTAGGCACAGTTTGATATATTCATTTTTATAAGCATTAATGAGAAAATGACAACTTGGACTTACCATTGCATGAACACAACAAGAATAGTCTATCTGTCCCCTCCCTTGGTTGTTTCTCTTTGAGAAACTCCATCAAAGTTGGTCGCTCCCTAAATTTTTGCACGTTAGTAGTCTAGCATTCCAAAACATTTTGGTGCCTAAATCATGCAATTATGTATGATTTTGTTGATTATTAGGCTGCCTCCTCAATAATATTTCCCAGCCACATGTAGTAGTCTAGTATTATGGAACTTTTTGGTTCCTCAACCTCACAATTATGTATAATCTAGGGAGTTCACATAATGGCCTCTTGTTGATCCATGTCATTCGAGATAGAGACCATGGTGATTTACCTTGCATATGACCAAATTAGGATCTTTTTTCAACCATGGGCAGTTGCGCCGAAAATTGTTTTTTTTATGTAGTACCTCTCACACTACTAGTCCCCTAAGAATGTAGGAACCATCTCCCTGTTCCTGAGAATTTGTTCCATCTTTTGCATTCTCCTTGTCTTAACTTCACACCATATAAATATCTGGAATCTTTATTGACCTCTGAATCCTTTTACTTGTCGAAAAAAAGAGGGCAAAAATCCACCTTTACATTGTGGACTAACATCATAACCTTAAGCTCTGAGGAACCTCTCAATTTCCAAGTAGTTCAGTGAACCCTCCAAGAGGCAGTTCACTAGGAATTTTAACAATATGATGGTGAATTCTCCCTCTAACAACAAGATATTTCCTTTTACAAAAAGCTCACCCCATTGACATAAAAAACAGGCCAAGGGAGGATGGCCTGGCATGTCAATTCCAGTATGTAGGGTTCTAGGCTCATGGGAACCTATATATATAGGATAAGTCTTTGACGTCTTACACTCTGCAGTCTGCACCCATGTCCAACATTGACACTCGTATCAGTGCCTCAGTAACATAGAAGTAATGAGAAACCAACTCTGTTTGGTAACAAACACTAACAAGACAAACGATTTCAAGTGCACCATGCATAACCTAGATAATGGGTCTTCCACATGCCAGCATCATCTAGATGAAATCTTAGGTCATTCCAATTAAATTATGAGCATATTAAGTACAAAATTCATTTATAGAGAACTACAATGAGGAAGAGAAAATGCCCTTTCACTACCTGAAAAGGCTAATTACATGGTTGAAAATTTATTTGCTTTTCATATTTTGGTGAGTGAATGCATACAGGTGCGCACACACAGAAGGGTGAAAGAAAGAGATTTGTTTACAGTTATATACAAGGGAAACCCAAGACCAAAACCTAGTTAATAGTTGTAATCAATGTTCTAAGTTACATACTGTACGATAAGTATCGTTATTATGAGCAAAAGTGACATGTACACACTTTAAAATTGGCGGAAACATGTTTTTAATTTTTTGGGTTTTAAAGACCTCTTGAGGGCCGACTTCCTTATTTGTATAGAGGGCATTAGAGAGGTATCTACACACCCTAGGAGTCGTGAGAGCGATTTGGGGGTCAATCCGTACGCAAGGGACAGGAATTTTGTGGTTTGCTCAAAGTGCATTTCCACCATTTTTCCACTAAAGAAGTGGGTTTAAGGTAAAAAATCACTATTTTTGGATTCTTATTGAGTTTTTTTGGAGATGGCATCAGATGATCCGGCATGGCAATGGGCACTCAAGTAATGAGTGAAGACCGATTAAAAATCGAGTGTAACTATTGATATAATATTTTTTTCGAGTAGTATCTCTCAGTTAAAGCATCATTTAGTCAGAACACATCTCAATGTTGCGACATGCATGTCAAGGAATTTGTCGGATGCCGTGAAATGGAAATGCCAACAATTACTCATTGGTCTCAGAGAAAAAAACAAGAAAAAGGAGTGAGGCAGAAATGGGTTATGTGTAACCATGGGAGGATGTGTAGGACAAAGATGAACTCTCTACTTTTGATCCTACAACCCCTAGCATATCATCAGAATTAGGAAGTTCTGCAGCAAAGGAGCAAAGTGTGGTTGATGCTAGTAGTAGTGTAACGGGCACAAAAAGAAGAGGAAGAAAAAAAGGAGGATGAGGAAGTTCTTCGAGAAGAGGTAGAGCTAGAGGCTCTATTATGAGTTTTTTTCTTTTTAAGACTGCCCTTGGGGTGCAATCCGACATTTGTACTGCTACTACTATTCAACATTTAGTCGAGCAAGTGAATGTTGCGGTTGAGAGATAGTTCTATAATGCTTGCATTCTTTCCAATGCGGCAAATTCGTTTCATTTTTAGGAGATGGTAAATGTTATCGAGCCTGGATATAAAATGCCTTTGTTTCATTTTCAAGAGATGGTAAATGTCATAACCAGTATCAGGTCGGGATATAAAATGCTTTCATATTATGCTTTGAGAGGAAAAACTTTAGATACTAACGTGAATAAAGAAAGAACATTGTCATGAGATGAGGCAATTGTTAAAATGTAAACAGCACATATATAATAATAATAATAATATTATTATTATTATTATTATATATTTTTATTTATACTTTTTTATTTTTTTTAATCTTTCTTTTTTTTTTGGTATCTAGTTCTATTAGAACTAGATACATCTAGTTTGGTCAAGTTTCGGTTGGAACTTGACCAACTTTCTAGCTGTTGGAACTAGTCCAACGGCTAGAATTCTAGTCGTTGGACTAGTTCCAACAGCTATAAAGGGAGAGCACATTATGAGCTCTCCTTAATACTCTTGTATAAATAGGGGCGCATCCCCTTTGTGTAATTTATTCCTCTAAATGATTTTTAAGCATTTTGCTCTCATAAATAAAGTGTTATTTATTTTTATGCTTTTTCATTTATACCCTTTTATGGGTCTCGTCTAAAGTATCTTTTAGATACTTCCTTTTGAGTAGATTCAAGTGCATTCATGGAGCCTACCATTTCATTACATGGTATCAAAGCTACGAAACTCTTAGATCTTGAAAAACTTTCGCCTTGATTTTGGTGTCTCTTGTGTAAAGGTGTGTTATCACCTTGTTCTTACAAAAAGTGTTTTGTCACTTGCAAAGGAGTGTTTCATCACTTGCCAAAAGAGTGTTTTATCACTCTTCTATCGACTACAAGAGGATCCATTTGGAGAAAAGGACTTGAGCAACAACATTGTATTGTATCCCTTTCTTCCTTTTCTCTATTTTCCTTTTTTTCTTCTCCTTACTATCTTCTTCACACCCTTGTGAATGATGGATGACCATGATAAGGTCACCATCATACCCATGACGTTGAATGATACTAATTATGTGAAGTGGGCTTCAATTATGAAGCACCACATGGGGAAAAGGCTTATGGGGAATAGTTGATGGTTCTGATTCGGAACCTAAACTATCTCTCACCAAAAAAGAGGGCGATAAGAAAGTCCATCTAACGGAAGAGGAGCAGACTATGGCTCTAGCCTCTTATGAAAATAAATAGAAAGAGTGGAGGATGGGGCATGCAAAGATAATGTCATGGCTTATTAATAGCGCAGATATTAAAAAATGTTCTAGCCTCGCTAAATTTGAACATGTCGATAAGGCATGGGAATACCTCAAAAATATGTATTCCCTTAAAGATATTGCTCATGTGTGCAATCTTCAAGAAAAAGTTCAGACATTAACTCAAAATGACAAAAATATTCATGAATATTATAATGAGTTGTCCAAACTTTGGAAAGAGTTGGCTATTCTAGAGCCAAAATGGCATTGCGCCAAAGATATCGAGCTTCGTAAAAAACAACTTGATATGGAACAGATTTACCAATTTGTGAATGGATTAACGCCGGAATTTGAATCCACCAAATCAGCTTTACTTCATCGTGGTAAAATCCCTACTATTGTGGATACTATTGAAGAACTAACTATGGAGGAAAATCATCTTAGAAAGAGTACTCCAAAAGTTGATGATGATTCAGTTCTAGCTGTGTCTAGACCAGAGAATCATACTCGCACTTATAGGCCGCCTCATTTTGGGAGACAAAGTGGTGAGTTTGACAAAAGAAAAGTTATTTATCACCACTGTCATGAATCAGGGCACTATAGGCCTCAATGTCCAAAGCTAAAAAGGAGAGATAAAAAGAGGGTTGCATCTGTTGAAACCGAGCTGAAAGATCAAGATGCACATGTTTTCATGCCTCAAGTGATGGAGATTCTTCAACCTCTTCTAAGAGGAGTATCCTCTTCGACTGAAGCCTCAACTGGAATGGCAGTTACATTTGTATCTAGTCCAGGTAACTTCCCTTGGCTCTTAGATTTTGGTGCTTTATTTCATATGACCCCAAATGCTAAATGTTTATCCAAATGTCTTAAAAATAACTCAAGTATATCAAAAGTCTTTACAACAGATGGAGCATCTCTTGAAATAAAAAGAATAGGAAATTTTGAAAGTTTTCAAAAATCCAAAACTTTTTGTATTCCAGAAGTTAGATATATCCCAAAATTAAATTTGAACCTCTTATCTGTTTCACAAATTTTTTATTATGGATGTAATATATCATTCTCTTCTAATGGTTGTTGGATACAGGATCGCCAGTCAGGGAAGCTGATTGGGGAAGGCCATAGAGAAGGAGGACTATATTACATGGACTTTTTGGAACTACCAAAGAATGTATTTTGTTTAAATGTTCAGAAATAAGAAACAGAATTATGGCACAAAAGACTTGGCCAACCTCATATGTCAAAAATCCAATACTTCCCAAGTTTGGAAAAATTTTGTAAATCTGAAAATTTTGCTAGTAAAGATTGCATTCTTGGTAAAATGAAAAGATTATCTTTTTCTAGTAGAACCTTTGTCTCTAAAAAATCTCTTGAGTTAATACATTCAGACGTTTGGGGACCCGCACCAGTTATCTCTAAAGGTAGTTATGCGTATTATGTCATCTTTCTTGATGACTTTTCTAGACACTTGGATTTATTTTCTTAAACATAAATCCGAAGTTTTTGCTCACTTTCAAATATTTCATAAAATGGTCATAAACAAATTTCAAAGTAATATTTCCATTTTTCGCACCGATTCAGGGGTAGAATTTATGTCTGGAGAATATAAAAATTATCTTAATCTATATGGCATTACTCATCAACGATCATGCTCACACACCCCTCAACAAAATGATCTTGCAGACAGCAAGCATCGCCACATTATGGAAACCACTTAAACATTGCTAATTGCAAGTCAAGTTCCAAAAGGTTTTTGGGCTGAAGCTGCTGTATCTGCCACCTATCTCATCAATATAATGCCATCTTCTTCATTAAAAAATATATCTCCAATTGAAAAACTTTTTTATTTAGATCAAGACTACTCTAGATTAAGAGTTTTTTGTTGCAAATGTATTGTATTTTACAAACAAAAATGATAAATTCTTCCCTCGTGCAATCTCATATGCCTTTTTAGGATATGCTGAAAATAAAAAAGGCTACAGGTGCTATGAACTTCAAAATGGCAAATTATATGTATCAAGAAATGTGTTTTTTCTAGAAAAAGAAAGTTCTTTTGAAAGTGAAAAATCCAAAGATATTACTGAATATTCCTTTTCAATCGATTTAACTTCAAGATTCAATGAAGAGGATTTTGAATATACCTATGACAATGATCAAAGTCCTATTATTTTTTAAACTGATAGTGAAGACCAAACCAGTAGGGATGTTGGTCTGCAATATTCAAGATGAAGAGTTGGAGAGCAACACCCACCATGTGCATTAGAAAGGTTTTCTGAAGTTCCCCCTCATAAGACTTCTAGAATTTCTCGACCTCCCAAAAAATTTGTCTCTTACGAATCTTTTTCACTCTTGTATTGGGAAGCCCTTGGCATTAATCTAATCCTATGTTGAACCTTCCTCCTATTCTGAAGCCAAAAACCATGAAGAATGGGTTCAAGCTATGAAAACAGAATTGGATGCATTAGAGAAGGCCAACACTTGGTTCATTCAAGACCATCCTCTCATAAAGAAACCTATAGGTTGTAGATGGGTCTATAAAGTCAAAACCAAAAGTGATGGGACCCTAGAAAGATATAAGGCACGACTCGTAGCCAAAGGTTATGCTTAAGAGTATGGGATTGACTACGAAAAAACCTTTGCCCCTGTGGCCCGTATGACCACTGTTAGAACTTTAATTGCTTTGACTTCTATCAAAAAATGGCCTATATTTCAAATGGATGTCAAAAATGTTTTCTTAAATGGGAGTCTTGTTGAAACAATCTACATGGAAGCTCCGCCTGGTATTACTTTTCCTAAGGGTAAAACACTTTGTCTTGAGAAGGCCCTTTATGGCCTCAAACAAGCACCAAAAGCCTGGTATGACAGATTTAATCATGTTATGACTGATATTGGATTTCATTCTTTTTTTACTGACAGTGTCTTGTTTATTAAGCAATCTAATGCAAGTATCATCATCCTTCTTCTTTATGTGGATGATATGATCATCACTGGAGGCGACAAACAGGGAATTACCAATAGCAAAACTCTTCTTAAAACTCATTTTGAAATGTCTGATTTAGGATTATTGAGATACTTTTTAGGAATAGAAGTTGCTTATTCCCCTCATGGGTATTTGATATCTCAATCTAAATTTGCTTTTGATATTGTTTTCAGGTCCGGCATTACAGATGATAAGAAGGTGGACACTTCAGAACAGGTCAATGTTAAAATGAAAATTGATGATGAAGAGCGTCTTGATGATCTCACTCCGTTCAGGCAACTTGTTGGAGCACTTTCCTATCTCTCCATCACTCAGCCAGACATAGCACATGTTGTACACACAGCTAGCCAGTTTCAACTGTTAAATTATGTACCTTATTACCTAATGTAATATATATATTTTATATATATAAGGTAATACATATACATATATTAATATATATGTATATGTATCTACTTTTTATATATATAAAATATATATTTCTTATTATTTAGTCATAGGGGTAGTTTCGTCTTTTCTTCCATTTTACGCACATTCACCTTTTGAATGTGTTTGTAATTTCTTTTTACTTTTTCTTTTTCTTTATTTTTATTTCTTTTATTTTTTCACTTAAAGGAACCTTGGGGGGCCCACTCAAATAGACGTTGGGCCCCTCCAACGGTCACATTTGTGACCGTTGGAGGGGCTCCAACGTCTATGAGTGGAGCCCCTCCAAGGCTCCCTTTTGGATTGTTATAAATAGGGGCTCTCCCCTTGTATTCTCTCATGGCTTTGAGTCAAAGCCCAAGTTCTCAATAAATTGATTCCATTGTTTTTATGCCTTTGTGCATTTGTGAGTTATTTGTGGGTTGTGCTTTTTGTGCACAAGTGTTCTAAAGTGTTCTTATTGTGCTTTCGTGGTGGGTTGAATATCAAGAATATTAAGGTCTTGATATTAGTATCTTGTTGAAGATACTTTTACATGGTATCAGAGCAAGGTTGGAAGAAAGAAGATCGTGTATCTCGCCTCTTGTGAAGCACCTCGAAAATCATGCCCTCAAGCTAGTGAAGTTTTTGAGTAAAGCATTTGCTCCGGGCAATATTTTAGAAGCAACTTTCGTCAAGAAAAGGTTGAAAATCCGTTAAGGTACGCTTTATTTTTCATCTTCTCCTCTCCATAATGGGTGAAAAAGACTCCCACTTTTCCCTTGGTTTTAAACTTAGTGGTTCGAACTATCATGTTTGGGCCGGCAACATGGAAGCCCATATCAAAGGGAAAGGTCTTTGGAGTTATGTTCAAGGTTCCATATCGGAACCCGAACCCAAGCTTTCTATTATAGAGAAAGGGGAAATCAAGATTCTTGAAGGAGAAGATAGACAAAAGGCCTTAGAAGAATATTCCAAAAGGCATGATGAGTGGGAAATGAAGAACTTCAAAATATTGTCTTTGATTTTTTCGTCCGTAGAAACCAAGATCAATGCCAACATCATCAAATTTAAAAAAGCCTCTGAAGCTTGGTTATACCTTGAAAAAATGTATACGTCAAGGGACTTGTCTCACAAATACTACCTCCAAAAGAAAGCCTTGACTCTTCAACAAAATGATTTATCTATTCGGGAATATTTTGCCGAATTATCATCTATTTGGGACGAGCTTGCCATGCTCGAACCAAAATGGAGCGGAGAAGCTATTGAATTAAGGCACAAACAACTAGAGGAA
Organism: Nuphar pumila; assembly: GCF_984573655.1. Taxonomy (NCBI): domain Eukaryota; kingdom Viridiplantae; phylum Streptophyta; class Magnoliopsida; order Nymphaeales; family Nymphaeaceae; genus Nuphar; species Nuphar pumila. Next base: position 363,039 of record NC_143261.1, read on the forward strand.
GATCGCTTCTTCAACTTCTTAAATGGTCTTAGACCCGAATTTGAGCAAATTCGGTCCTCCCTTCTATCGGCTTTTACCTCCCCATCTATTGAAGATGTCATCACCAAGCTAAGTGGTGAGGAAACACGTATGGGGATTAGTAAAAATAACCCAAGTATTTTTGCTACACCTTCTCAAAATGACTATGAAGTGGTCAATGCCGTGTCAAGACCCGGTAATAATTTGAAGACCTACAAACCGCCCCATTTCAAAAATCAAGGGCAAAATGATCGATATGGCAAGAGAGATTATAGCAAATTAACTTGCCATTTTTGTAAAGAACCGGGACATATCAAACCCAATTGTCCCAAATGGAAGAAGTTCCTCGCCGCGGCTTTAGCATCCCAATCAGAGGAACGGCCTTCAACATCAAATGAACCCCTTTCGCTTCATCAAATTATGGATGCTCTTCAACCTCTTCTCAAAGGAGGCACCTCTGGAGCCGCCATGTCATCTTCTTCCTCTCTTGGTAAGACATCTTGGCTACTTGATTCTGGTGCTTCGTTCCATATGACTCCAAGTCATTGTTTTCTTTCTAATTATTCTGAAAATCGTCTTCCATCTTTTGTCTCAACCGCGGATGGAACCCCTCTTGAAATTAAAGGAATGGGAAATTTTGAAAAACAAGATTTTTTTATCCCAAAAATTCGTCTTATTCCAAAGCTAAACTTAAATTTACTTTCCGTTTCTCAACTCTCGGACTATGGTTGCGATATAAAGTTCTCTTCTAATAAATGTTGGATACAGGATCGCCAGTCCGGGAAATTGATTGGGGAAGGCTCTAGGAGAGGAGACCTCTACTATGTTGATTTTCTTAAAATTCCCAAGAATCAATTTTGTAATGTTGCTCAAAACAAAGATATTCATGTATGGCATAAGAGATTGGGTCATCCCAACATTGTTAAAATCTCTTATTTGCCTTTTATTAAGCATCTTTGTAATGAAAATTTTGTTTGTAATGAATGTATTCTTGGAAAAATGAGAAGTCTTCCTTTTCCTCAAAGATCCATGTTTACAACAAAACCTTTTGAAATTGTTCACTCCGATGTATGGGGTCCAGCTCCGGTGATATCCAAGGGAGGCTTTTCTTACTATGTTATCTTTGTGGATGATTTCACTAGGTTTAGTTGGATATATTTTCTTAAACATAAATATGAAGTTTTTTCAACCTTTAAAGCATTTCATATGATGGTTTTAAATCAATTCAATGGAAATTTTAAAATTTTTAGAACCGATTCGGGTGGTGAATACCTTTCCAATGAATTTAAAAGCTATCTTGAAAACTATGGAATTCTTCATCAAAAGTCTTGTCCCAAAACCCCCCAACAAAATGGGTTGGCTGAACGGAAACATAGGCATATTATTGAAACCACACAAACTTTGCTCATTTCTCAAAATATACCGAAAAAACTTTGGGCGGAGGCCGCTCTTACTTCTGTCTATCTCATAAATAGACTTCCATCTAAAAACTTGAACAAGATTTCCCCGTTTGAAAAATTATACGAAAAAGAACCTGATTATAGCAGGTTAAGGGTTTTTGGATGTAAATGTTTTGTCCTTACTTATAAAAATGACAAACTCTCCCCTAAGGCCATTCCTTGTGCCTTTCTTGGTTACTCTGAAACTCATAAAGGTTTTCGCTGTTATGATGTTAAGAGTGATAAACTTTATGTTTCCAGAAATGTAAGCTTTTTGGAAAATGTTAGTGGTTTCGAAAAACTTGAAACTAATGACGAGAATATAGATTATTCTTTTCTGTTTGATTTATTAACTGAAGATGATGATACTAGCGATGATGAAACAAATCAAAATGATGAAACTCATACTGATCAACCCATTAATGAAGAACCACATAGAGATCCTATAACCTATTCTCATAGAGATAGGAGTACTTTTAGAAGTGCCCTCGAAAGATATGATAATGAGTCTACCCCTTCAAGTGAAGGAAATCTTCGTAGGACCGAAAGATCAAGAAAACCCCCTTCTAGGTTCATCTCATATGAGTCTTTTTCACCAAAATATAGAGCTTGTCTAAGCGCCATTCACTCGTACATAGAACCTAGGGATTTTGAGGAAGCACGAAAATACCCAGAATGGATAATTGCTATGAATAATGAACTTGAAGCCCTAAAGAAAGCGAAAACCTGTGAGTTTCAAGACCTTCCTAAATATAAGAAAGCAATAGGATGTAGATGGGTATTTAAAGTCAAAACTAAGTGTGATGGGTCTCTTGAGAGATATAAGGCCCGCTTAGTAGCAAAAGGATATGGTCAAAAATATGGGATTGATTATGAGGAGACTTTTGCCCCCGTTGCTCGGATGGTCACCGTCCGATGTCTTATAACCGTTGCTTCAATAAATAAATGGAACATCTATCAGATGGATGTTAAGAATGCGTTTTTAAACGGAGATCTAAACGAAGAAGTATATATGGATGCTCCTCCTAGAATGGAGTATCCTAAAGGGAAAGTGCTTCGTCTTCGGAAAGCACTGTATGGTTTAAAACAAGCTCCCAAAGCTTGGTATGATAGGTTTAACTCCGTGATGTTAGATAATGGTTTTTCATCATGCTTTACTGATACTGCTTTGTTTGTTAGAAAGTCTAATGCAGGAATTGTTATTCTGTTGCTATATGTGGACGACATGCTTATTACTGGGAGTGATTCTAAAGGGATTAAAAGCATAAAGTCCATTTTAAAGGATAAGTTTGAAATGTCTGACTTGGGTTTCTTAACTTATTTTTTGGGTATTGAGGTTGCATACTCTCATAGAGGGTATTTTTTGTCTCAAACTAAGCTTGCATCTGAGATTATTGACAGGTCAGGTATTACAGATGATAAAGTTTGTGAAACTCCTGCTATAGTAGGAGCAAAAATGAAGATTGATGATGGTGTTCCTCTCTCCGATCCTACTCCCTACAGGCAGCTCGTAGGATCGTTGATGTATCTAAGTATCACCAGACCAGATATCTCACATGCGGTGCATACGGCAAGTCAATTTCAGCATACACCAACTTCTGTTCACATGGGTGCTATCTTACGTGTCGTAAGATACCTAAAGCACACTATTAATAAGGGAGTTTTTCTATCTTCTTCTTCTGAATTAAGGTTAATTGCTTATACTGACTCTGATTGGGGAGGTGACCCAAATAACCGTCACTCCACCACTGGTTTTTGTGTTTTCTTAGGAGACTCATTAATCTCATGGAGATGCAAGAAGCAGCAAAAGGTGTCTCTATCATCAACTGAAGCCGAATATCGTGCCATGGCAACTACTACCATGGAAATTGTTTGGATTCACCAATTGCTGGAAGACATGGGAATCACTATTGAAGGACCTACCAAGCTTTGCTGTGACAACAAAAGTGCGATTTATATCGCCAAAAATCACACCTTTCATGAGCGGACCAAACACATAGAGATGGATTGTCATTATGTGCGAGAGGCGTACCTCAAGGGAATCATTGACCTTCCATATGTCACGTCCGAATATCAATTGGCGGATTTCTTCACCAAAGCCTTGTGTGCTCCGCGTTTCAACTTTCTTCTTAGCAAACTCTCGGTCATCCTGCCCTAAGTTTGAGGGGGGGTGTTAAATTATGTACCTTATTACCTAATGTAATATATATATTTTATATATATAAGGTAATACATATACATATATTAATATATATGTATATGTATCTACTTTTTATATATATAAAATATATATTTCTTATTATTTAGTCATAGGGGTAGTTTCGTCTTTTCTTCCATTTTACGCACATTCACCTTTTGAATGTGTTTGTAATTTCTTTTTACTTTTTCTTTTTCTTTATTTTTATTTCTTTTATTTTTTCACTTAAAGGAACCTTGGGGGGCCCACTCAAATAGACGTTGGGCCCCTCCAACGGTCACATTTGTGACCGTTGGAGGGGCTCCAACGTCTATGAGTGGAGCCCCTCCAAGGCTCCCTTTTGGATTGTTATAAATAGGGGCTCTCCCCTTGTATTCTCTCATGGCTTTGAGTCAAAGCCCAAGTTCTCAATAAATTGATTCCATTGTTTTTATGCCTTTGTGCATTTGTGAGTTATTTGTGGGTTGTGCTTTTTGTGCACAAGTGTTCTAAAGTGTTCTTATTGTGCTTTCGTGGTGGGTTGAATATCAAGAATATTAAGGTCTTGATATTAGTATCTTGTTGAAGATACTTTTACATCAACATGCTCCAACTTCTGTGCACATGGGAGCAGTTTTACGTATTATTAGATATTTAAAGAGTTCTCTCTCACGAGGACTCTTCTTGTCTGCATCGTCACCATTAGATTTAATGGCTTATATTGATGCTGACTGGGGAGGTGATCCTAATAATAGGCACTCAACCACTAGTTTCTGTGTATTTTTAGGTGAATCTCTAATATCATGGAGGTGCAAGAAGCAGGAGAAGGTTTTTCTTTCTTCCACTGAAGATGAATATAGAGTCATGGCAACCACCATAATGGAAGTTGTTTAGCTGAGGCGACTGCTCGCTGATATGGGAGCTGAAGCAACACAGACCTCATGAATGTGTTATGACAACAAGAGTGCAATCTACATCGCAAGCAACTGGACTTTCCATGAGCGCACCAAACACATTGAGATGAATTGTCACTATGTGAGAGAGGAGTACTTGCATGAAACCATTGATCTAACATATGTGACGTCACAATACCAATTAGCAGACTTTTTCACCAAGCCTCTCGCGGCTCCCAGATTTCACTTCTTCTTAGACAAACTTTTGCTCATTGTACTGTAAGTTTGAGGGGGAGTGTTAAAATGTAAAGAACACATATATAATAATAATATTATTATTATTATAATATTATTATTATATATTTTATATTTATACTTTTTATTTTTTTATAATCTTTCTTTTTGTTTTTGGTATCTAGTTCTATTAGAACTAGATACATCTAAGTTTGGCCAAGTTCCGGTTGGAACTTGACCAACTTTCAAGTTGTTGGAACTAGTCCAACGACTAGAATTCTAGACGTTGGACTAGTTCCAACAGCTAGAAAGGGAGAGCTCCTTATGAGCTCTCCTTAATACTCTTGTATTAATAGGGGCGCATCCCCTTTGTAATTCATTCCTCTAAATGCTTTTTAAGCATTTTGCTCTCATAAATAAAGTGTTATTTATTTTTATGTTTTTCCATTTATACCCTTTTACGGGTCTTGTCTAAAGTATCTTTTAGATACTTCCTTTTGAGTAGACTCAAGTGCATTTGTGGAGCCTACCATTTCATTACAGCAATCATAGAGAGAAACTAGGTGTAGCATCATGTCAGATGGGTGGACAGACACAAAGTCAAGGGCCTTGATAAATTTCCTTATTTGCAAACCTCTTAATAGGTAAAGCTTTGGTGAAGTCGTCCACACACCGGTCTTAAGACATTATATGTTTCACCATGAGTTGTTTCTTAGCCACTCGATCTCGTACAAAATGTATATCAATTTCGATGTGTTTACTTTTCTAATGAAAAACAGGATGAGCTACTATATTGGTTGCACTAACATTCTTTTAACAAATACTGAACCCACATCAGTTCAATAGCAGCCACTACACGATATTTTGCTTCAATACTCGAACGAAGTACTGTAATTTGCTTTTTGAATCTCCTGGACAATATATTCGGTCCAAAATACACAACATAACCTCTTGTAGATTTGTGATCGTCTGGGTAGCCTGCCCAATCTGCATCAAAATAAGCTAACAAGACAAAATGTGATATTAGTCTAACTTGTATTTTATCGTAAATAGTGTGCTTGATGTGGCGAAGGATGAACTTAACTATTGTCCAATGGTCCATAACAGGCGCTTGCATAAACTGACACACCCTGTTTACAGGATAAGAGATGTTTGGCCTAGTGAAAGTGAGACGCTACACTGTCCTCACAATGCTCTGGTACAAAGTAGGATCATTAAACTTGAAACCAGAGTCAATTGTAAGAGTAACAAAGCTAAACAAAGGCGTGTTCACGGGTTTGGACCCAATCATGTTAGCCTTTTGAATTAAATCCATTGCATATTTCCTTTGAGAGAAGAGAAGTCCTTGATGTGTTTTCAAGGCTTCAACTTTTAGGAAGTAATGTAAGTCACCCAAGTCCTTCCAGGTAAATAATCGACTTAATTAATTAATCAAATTCATAACATATTCATTGGAACTATCAGTGAGAAGAATATCATTGGAATACACCAAAACTAAAACAGTGAGACTGTGCTGCCAGAGAATAAACAAAGATGTGTCAGTACTAGGAATCATAAATCCCATATATAAAAAGTAAAGCATTACTGAGTCTTTAGTACCAGAATAAAAAAAACTTGGTTTAAACCATACTCTTAAGTAACAAACACTCTCCATTGATAACTAACAACAATAGATAAAATTGTTTTAACTGTTGTTGGCTCTACGTCTAGCCTAAAAGTCTCAAAGTAGTCTATTTGTAACGACCCCGACTCATACCCCTTAAAAATGCGATTTTTTTAAAACCATTGTGGAAATATTCCGAAACACCCGAGGCCTTTACAGCTTTACTCCCAATTGTATAAAACAACCAACACAAGAGATCTTACCCTTATCATCCATACCAAACCAAACCTTTATTGAATAATCAATGATAGTCTCGAGAAAATTGCATAAGGAAATTCAAAGTGTAATAACAATTCAAAATAAATGAAAAATAAAGAAAAGCAAAGTCACACTGTCCATTTGTATAGCTGTCTAGCAAACGCGTAGCACTCGCAACTCTCCCAGAAGCGAGTCGCGTGATCACGTACTTGTAAATATTCAAGTTTTTGTTTTCAGTCTTTGCTTATCAATGAAATGTCAACTTCCTTCAGATCTCTGGTATTCAATTCTTCTTTCTTTTAGCCGTACTGGGGCATCTTTTATTGTTAAAATTATATTTACAGTTCAAAAATCTCCTTTGCCATCAGCTTCTATTAAATTCCTACTCTTTTCAGGATGAGAGACAATTCCGACATCATTCATGAGATAAATGAAATTACCTACGAGGGTTTTGCAAAATCGTAAAATTTTGAAAATTTCTGTAAAATCTTCGTCATGATCACCAAAAGTTCAATATTTTTGTCCGATCTTTTTCAAAATCAACCATCGCGTTGATCTTCCTTTTCCAAAAATGGTTTCAAACCGTTGTCCCAAAAATCAACCCTCGTGTTGATCTTCTTTTCTAAAATTGGTTCTGAACCATTATCTTCAAAAAACAACCATCATGTTGATCTCTCTTCAAAATCAACCCTCGTGTTGATTCTTGTTCAAAGATCAGCTCTCGCATTGATCATTCTTCAAAATCAACCTCGCGGTTGATCCTCTTCCCAAAAATGATTTTTCACTTGTCTCTCAAATGAACCTTATCATCTCACTTTAAAGATCCAACGTGTGCAGGCAAGATAAAAAAAATCAATTTTTATCAATTTTTATCAATTTTTCATAATTCAATCTTTATCAGTCTTATCAATTTTTATTCATCTTTATCAATTTTATCAATTTTATTGATTTTTCATCAATTTTATTAATTTTTTTGTCAATTCTTATACAATTACCCTTTCAGGTTAAGGGATAAACTTGATGCCTCTTTCCCATGAGGTATTACTTTCCTCTTTTACCCTTTCAGGTTAAGGGATAAACCTGAACCTCGACCGGCGAGGTATTCGTTCCCACTCAGGTTAAGGAATAAACCTGAATTTTCCCGCTGAGGTTAAGGGATAAACCTGAACCTCGTCCTACGAGGTTCTTCTTCCTTCAGGATAAGGGATAATCCTAAAGTTTTTTCATCTTTCAAGTGTCATCAATGTTTAGGCAATTTTGCCCATTTTCATCAGATCTTTGTCAATTCTTTATAAAAAAATTATTCTTCATTAATTTTTATCAATTCTATTTCTTTATCAATTCTTTCGATTCCTTATTAACTTTTTATCAATTTTGCCAATTTTATTTTGTTCCTGCTCAGGTTAAGGGATAAACCTAAACCTCATCCAGTGAGGTCCTTATAAGGGATAATCCTGAAGTCTTTCATCATTTTTCAAGCATCATCAATTTTTCACCAAATTTTACCAATTCTTACCAGATTTTTTGTCAGCCCTTGTCAATTCTTTATCAATTTTTGTATTCTTTATCAATTTATCAATTCTATTGATTCTTCATCGATCTTTATTAATTCTTTTGATTCATAAACTTTTTATCAATTTTGTCAATTTTTATTCATTTCCCTTTCAAGTTAAGGGATAAACCTAAATCATTTTCCATAATTTCCTCAATTCTATTCGATTTTTCTTTTATCTTTTATTTTGAAGATCCGAGTTCCAACTCGGGTTTTCTCCTTTTATCTTTCGTTTGAAGTTCCAAGTTCCGACTCGGACTTCCTTTTGGATCCAATGCTCGCATTGGACCAATTATTACGTCAAAAATTCGACTTTTCAAACTCGATTTTCGCTTTTATCTTTTATTTTGAAGATCCGAGTTTCGACTCGGGTTTTCCCCTTTTATCTTTCGTTTGAAGTTTTGAGTTCCGACTAGGGCTTCCTTTTTTATCCAATGCTCGCATTGGACCAATTGTTACGTCGAAAATTCGAGTTTTCAAACTCGATTTTCTCTTTTATCTTCTATTTTGAAGTTCCGACTCGGGTTTTCCCCGTTTATCTTTCGTTTGAATTTTCGAGTTCCAACTCGAGCTTCCTTTTGGATCCAATGCTCGCATTGGACCAATTGTTACGTCGAAAAATTGAGTTTTCAAACTCGATTTTCACTTTTATCTTTTATTATGAAGTTTCGAATTCCGACTCGCGTTTTCCCCTTTTATCTTTCGTTTGAATTTTCGAGTTCCGACTCAGGCTTTCTTTTAGATCCAATGCCCGCATTGGACCAATTGTTATGTCGAAAATTTGAGTTTTCAAACTCGATTTTCACTTGTATCTTTTATTTTGAAGATTCGAGTTCCGACTCGGGTTTTCCCCTTTTATCTTTCCTTTGAAGTTTCGAGTTTCGACTCGGGCTTCCTTTTGGATCCAGTGCTCGCATTGGACCAATTGTTACGTCGAAAATTCGAGTTTTCAAACTCGATTTTCTCTTTTATCTTTTATTTTGAAGATCTGAGTTCCGACTCTGGTTTTCCCCTTTTATCTTTCGTTTGAAGTTTCGAGTTCTGATTCGGGTTCCTTTTGGATCCAATGCTGGCATTGGACCAATTGTTATGTCAAAAATTTGAGTTTTCAAACTCGATTTTCTCTTTTTATCTTTTATTTTGAAGATCCGAGTTCTGACTCGGGTTTTCCCCGTTTATCTTTCGTTTGAAGTTTTGAAGTTCCGACTCGGGCTTCATTTTGGATCCAATGCTCGTGTTGGACTAATCGTTATTTTGAAAGTTCGAGTTCCAAACTCGGGCTTTCCTTTTTTATCTTTTTCTTTTGAAGTCACGGGTTCTGACTCGGACTTCCCTTCTAGATCCAATGCTCAAGTTAGACTATTCTTCTTTTTTTGAAAATCCGGATTCTGACTCGGGTTTTTCTTTCCCCATTCAGGATAAGGGATAATCCTGAGATCACTTATAGGATCAACAATGCTACCTGTGAGAATTCTTTTACAAGACAATTTTCATCAACTTCCTCAATTTTTATCCAATCTTTCATCAATTTCTATCTCTTTTCATCAGTTCTTCTCAAATTTTATTCCATCCTCATTCAGGATAAGGGGTTAATCCTGAAATCAGACCACATACAATTAACTATGATGGTCTTCTTCATTGCAAGTCAAATAATTCAGTCCTCGAACTGGACATTCTCAGAACTCTCGATCCTAGATCCGGTCCTCGCACTAGCAAATTTTCAAAATTCAATCTTTTGATTAAAGATTTCTTTTAAAAAAACCCGAGTTACGACTCGGATTTCCTTATCTCTTTTTCAAAAACCCAACTCTCAGGTTGGTCCATCTTTCCTTTTAAATATCCGAGTTCCGACTCGGATTCTTCTCTCTTCTTCAAAAACCCAACTCTAAGGTTGGTCCATCTTCGTTTTTAAATATCTGAGTTCCGATTCAGACTCTTTTTTTTTTCAAAAACCCAACTCTCAGGTTGGTCCTTCTTTCTTTTTAAAGCATCTGAGTTCCGACTCAGACTCTTTTCTTTTTCAAAAACCCAACTGCTAGGTGGGACCTTATTCCAAAATCGAGTCTTCCGGCAGATTCCTTCCAAATTTTAAGCTTCAGGTTTATTCTCTTCAAAATTCCTTCTTTTCCCCTTCAGGTTAAGGGATAAACCTGAGTTTCCCATTCAGGATAAGGGATAATCCTGAAACCATTCATAGAAGCAGTGCAACCTTCTATAATGGTCCTTCCAAATCCAGTCTAACACTGGTCCTTCATTAAATCCAATTCTCTCGTTGGTCCTTTCAAATCGAGTTTAACACTGGTCCTTCATCAAATCCAATTCGCACATTGGTCCTTCACCAAATCCAATTCTCACATTGGTCCTTTCAAATCCAGTCTAACACTGGTCCATCATCAAATCCAATTCTCGTGTTGGTCCTTCATCAAATCCAATTCTCACATTGGTCCTTCATCAATTCCAATTCTCACGTTGGTCCTTCCAAATCCAGTTTAACACTGGTCCTTCATCAAATACAATTCTCACGTTGGTCCTTCCAAATCCGGTTGGTCCTTCATCAAATCCAGTTTAACATTGGTCCTTCATCAAATCCAATTCTCACGTTGGTCCTTCCAAATCCAGTTTAACACTGGTCCTTCATCAAATTCAATTCTCACGTTGGTCCTTCCAAATCCAGTCTAACACTAGTCCTTCATCAAATTCAATTCTCATGTTGGTCCTTCCAAATCCAGTTTAACACTGGTCATTGATCAAATTCAATTCTCGCATTGATCCTTCACCAAATTCTAATTTTCACAAATTGGTCCTTCAAATTCCATTTTTTGCACTGGTCCTTCAAAATTCCAATGGTTACATTGGTCCTTCAAAATTCTAATTTTCTCAAATTGGTCCATCAAATTCAAGTTTTACACTGGTCCTTCAAATTCCGATTGGTCCTTCAAAATTCCAATGTTTACATTGGTCCTTCAAAATTTCAGTTTTACACTGGTCCTTCAAAATTCCAATTTTCTCAAATTGGTCCTTCAACATTTCAATTATACACTGTTCCTTAAAATTCCAATTGGTCCTTCAAAATTCCAATGCTTACATTGGTCCTTCAAAATTCCAATTTTCATAAATTGGTCCTTCAAATTTCAGTTTTACACTGGTCCTTCAAATTCCAATTGGTCCTTCAAAATTCCAATGTTTACATTGGTCCTTCAAAATTCCAATTTTTCAAATTGATTCTTCAAAATTCGAGTTTTACACTGGTCCTTCAAATTCCAATTGGTCCTTCAAAATTCCAATTTTCACAAATTGGTCCTTCAAATTACAGTTTTACACTGGTTCTTAAAATTCCAATTGGTCCTTCAAAATTCCAATACTTACATTGGTCCTTCAAAATTCCAATTTTCACAAATTAGTCCTTCAAATTCCAGTTTTACACTGGTCCTTCAAAATTCCAATGTTTACATTGGTCCTTCAAAATTCCAATGTTTACATTGGTCCTTCAAAATTTCAATTTTCACAAATTGGTCCATCAAATTCCAGTTTTTACACTGCTCCTTCAAAATTCCAATGTTTACATTGGTCCTTCAAAATTCCAATTTTCTCAAATTGGTCCTTCAAAATTCCAGTTTTACACTGGTCCTTCAAATTCCAATTTCTACATTGGTCCTTCAAAATTCCAATTTCTCAAATTGGTCCTTCAAATTCCAGTTTTACACTGGTCCAAAATTCCAATGCTTACATTGGTCCTTCAAAAATTCTAATTTTCTCAAATTGGTCCTTCAAATTCCATTTTTACACTGGTCCTTCAAAATTTCAAGTTTTCAAATTGGTCCTTCAAAATTCCTGTTTTACACTGGTCCTTCAAAATTTCAAGTGCTCAAATTGGTCCTTCAAACTCCAGTTTAACATTGGTCCTCTAACATGAATGAGATAAAGCATTCAGTTGAATACAGACAAGAAATTACTAAATTTATTTACAATCGTGCATGGATTTGGAGCCTAATGAAAAAGTACACTAGTGTTGAGTTGATTCGTAGTGCAGGTACTAGATTTGCTACGAATTTTTTGCCAGTGCAAAGTCTAGTAAAGAATAGAATTGGATTAAAAAGAATGTATATCCCAGAGTTACCGAAAGCTTCTTAGGTAGGTGGGAAGTTACCGAAAGCTTCTTAGGTAGGTGGGAAGCTCGCTTCCTGGAAACTCGCTTCTCCTCGCTTCCCGGAAACTCACTTCTCCTCGCTTCTGAAACTTCATGGGAATGTCAATTCTCCCATGCTTCTTCTACGCTTCCCACACGCATGGTCTATGCTTCCTATATGCTTTTCTCACATTTTTTTCATGTATTTCCTCTCACTTCCCATGTACTTTCTCTAAATTGGTAACCTTCATTATTAGATTTTAACAAAAATTTAACTTTTAGTGAAAAATCATGAAATATAAGAATGATCAATTTTATTTTAGTTTTGTGTTCAATTCCTATTTAGTTACCATATTGCTTCATTTTTTATTCATATTTCTCTTTCAAATTCATACTTCGCTTTCTGCTTCCTATAAATTTTAAAATGTCACGCTTCTCGCTTTCGCTTCCCATATCGTTTCCCGCTTCCGCTTCTTAGTTTGGCAACCTAGGTAATATCCCCATGCACGAAAAAGAAAGCCAAAAGAAATTGTAGATATTGTATTTAGAAGTGATTTTTGGGATTCATGTGTGAAGTTGTTGAGAATCACTATGCCTTTGGTAAAGGTGCTTAGATTGGTAGACAGTGAAGATAGACCAACTACGGGATATCAATACAAGGACATGGATAATGCAAAAGAAGTCATTAGAGATAATTCGAATGGGAAGAAAAAAATTCTACGCCTATATGGAACACCATTAATCAAAGGTGGACTGGGCAACTTCATCAACATCTTCATGTTGCAACATATTATTTGTAATATCATGTGTTTTTCCATGATTTATAAATTCAAAAATTATGAAATTTGATGAAATTGATAAAAATCGCAGAAAATAACCCTTAAAAATAGGTGACGTCAGCTGGGTCTGGGCATGGCCCAGGGCCCACTGATAAGATCTAAATGAGACAGTTAATATTTGTGAAATTTTTCATTTTTAACCTTTAAATTATAGCTAAAATTGAGAGAAATTCAGGTTAGCTTCAGGCAAAAATCAAGCATACGGTTAGATGCGTCTAGCAATTCTGAGAACGTACTTTGTTTTTCCTTAAATCAGGTTACGATTGGCCCGAAAATCACATTCTATTTTTTACCTTTTATTGGACTGGATCTGATCTGTTTGATCCAAGTCGATATGGATCTGGACCCAGTTCAGAACCCATATTGGCTAGGATCTAGTCCAGGTTGGATCCATATGGATTTTGGATATAAATTTAGATCTTAGATCGAGATCCAAAATCCAAATATGGCAAATTTAAAACTTTAAAATCCAGTTAAAAGTTAATTTGGGATGGTAGAGTCCTACCTAAAGTAGAAATCTACTCCAGGGGGACTCTCTCTCTCTCTCTCTCTCTCTCTCTCTCTCTCTCTCTCTCTCTCTCTCTCTATATATATATATATATATATATATATATATATAATAGAATAATAAAATAAAAATGATTGATAAAATAATTAATTAATAAAAAGAAGTATTTAGAGAGGTAGAGTTCTACCTTTGGTAGAACTCGACTTTCTATTAGAGAGTTATCTAGAGGGGGATGTCCCCCTCTAGATAAGGGGTTAGTTAGAGATAAGATAAAAAAAATAAAAAGAGAAGATAATAAAAGGGAAAACCCCTAGAAGAGATAGAGTTCGTAGAACTCTATCCTCTAAAGGAGAGAATCCTCTAGAGGGGACATTACCCTCTAAAGAGGACTCTTAAATGAAATTTAAAAATAATTAAGTTATAAAAGGGGTTGGTTTTTCCTTTCTCTCTAGAAACACGTGTTTCCAGAGAGATTTGAGAGAGAGCCCAACTTGTGGGAGAGAGAGAGAGAGAGAAAAGAAAGAAAGAAAAGAGAAAGAAGGAAAAAAGAAAGAAGAAGAAGAGGTAGGAGAGGAGGAAACCCATCTCCTGTGCCGATCATCCGATGATTTTTCTGGTCTTTTCCACTTCCTAACTAAGGTACGGTCTCTAGATTCGAACGGAGAGAAACGATTTTAAATCTAATTCATGCAAAATTTTCAAGGGGAAAATAAAATCTGATGTGATCAAACATATGATGTGATTTCTTATCTATACACGATTTTAGTGTATGTTGTTTGACATCATAACTGTCTTGATGTTGTCATTCGGATTGGCATCAAAATAGTTTTTGATGTCGATATGTTAACTGCTGTAAATCTGTTTTTTTTAAGTTATCAACCTGTTTATGGGCTGATCTTGCTGGTTGTGATGAAATATGTGAAATGGTTACTAGATTAATATTGTCTTGACTATTAGCGGGCTGGTCATAATTTGTGTTGATGTTGTCATGTTTATTGGCATTCAAAACAGTGTTAATGTGGTTATGTTGACTGTTGTCAGCACCAAATTGAAACTAAATTTATGATGTATATTAAGTTGGTTGACCGTTACTACATTGTTGTTGACGTGTAGACATATATAGTGATCAATGCTTGCCGATTTCTCAAACATGACAGATCTGGTTCAGAACTGTCATGTTTGCGATGGCCAATGAATATCTTCTTTTTGTCATAATCATGAATATAGTTATGGGTCAGAATCAGAGTTACCGAAAATGCCTAGGTAAGTGGGGAAGTGCGCTTCCCTAAAGCGCGCTTCGAAAGCGCGAAATGTCACATTTCCGAAATGTGAGGGGAAGCACCATTTTTTTTGGGAAGTGTGCTTCCCCCATTTTTTCAAAATTATTTTTTATTTTTTATTTTTTATTTTTTTTTTATTTTGTCGCTTCCCCCTCGCTTCCTAGGTCGCTTCCCCCTCGCTTCCTAAGTCACTTTCAAGACGAATCCTGATTCGCTCCTAAGTCGTCTCACACTTTCCGCTTCCTAAAATTTTGAAGGTGCCTCACTTTCCACTTCCCGCTTCCTCAACTGGCAACCATGGTCAGAATTGTGTGCTCATGCATGTAGACAAACTGGGGGTTTGGCCGACCCATGTACATGATTTTGTTCATGTACATGGATCAGCCAGCATGCTGAAAATATGTAATTTCAGCATTGGCCGACCCATGTACATGAATTTGACCATGTACATGGATCAGCCCTGATTGATGGCGCAATGAGAAATTTATGCATAGTTGATTTAATACATGAATTGATCATGTACACGTTTATTATTGATGTAAGCATTCTTTCTGAAATGATACATAAACATGAGTTTGTTTGGATCAACTTGCAGTTATGCATATCATAGTTATGCATATCATACGCATGAATCTGAAATTTATTTGATGTTTGCATAAATATGATCATATGCATGTGTAGGTGTTTATGCATAGAATTGATCATGATGAAATGTGTTGCAATCATCTGTTCGCATGTGTATGCATTTGGCTTTACGTGCATTCATCTTGTGTGATTGAATGTGCATTGTAAACATGTTTTGAAACAAGTGTGTTGCATGTTCATTAAGATTTTGTAAAAAGAGGTATAAATCCCTTTGAGATGTTTTTGTGGTCAGATGTGAACCACCGCAAGCCATGTGGGCGAAGAGCATGTGTTGCACCAATGTTGTTGATTTAAATTTATGCATTGCAAAATTTATTTATGAAAATTTCTGATTTAACAAAATTAATTGCACTGTTATATTATGCGAGCAAGGGCTCGAAATTGATTTTGCATGTTGATTTGCAAAACGGTTCTTTTGTGATGAACCTGAATTTGTTTAAAAAGGTAAAAGAAACCAAACATTGTAATTAATCTTTTCCTTAATGTCCCTTTCATGGTGTAGGAATCTCGGATGGCGATTTTGGAAAAACCGTGAAGATACTAAAACTCCATGTACGATTGTGCCCCTAAACCCGATATGAAAGTTTACCTCCCAGCCACGGTTTTAGGGAGATTTAGCCACTTTGTCTGGGATGTTGTTGTTGACTCAGCTGTAGTTATTGGTATACCAAGACAGTAGTGTCAGTGAATGTTGATTTCCCTGATGTCCCGGCATTAGATGTTGAATTATATAGTTCTGATGGATGGTGTTGATTCCTGATATCAGTTGAAAAATGAGTGTGAAACCCAGTAATAAAATACAAATTGTGTGTTAAGCTACAACTGGGAATCTTACTTGGACTTCGGAGATGTTGTACCCATTTTGAGTATCTGCGGGTTTAAGAAAAAGTGAAAACTAAAATTGTATGCATTTAATAAGGACAAAGGAGGAGGGTTGCGGTAGGCCTGTGACAGCCAGCATAAAAACTTTGTCATATCCTATGAAAATGAACCAATATGAGAATTTCGTTGGGGCGTTCCCTACTAAGCGACGCGCTGTACTCTCTAGGCCCGGAGGCAGTGATAAATGTGCAAGGGTTGCTAGGTCGTCGCCCAGAAGCGACGCGTCACACCGGCGCCCGGGTGTGGTGTCAAATAGGCAAGGGTTCCCTCACTTTGTTGGACGGGTGGGGGTAAAAAAGTTAGTCCAAGACCATAAAATTAGGTTAGCCACTTGGAACATAGGGTCTTTAACTGGTAAGTTGGTAGAGTTAGTAGATGTTATGTGTAGGAGAAAGATTGATATTTTATGTCTTCAAGAGACCAAATGGGTAGGTGAGAAAGCTAAAGTGATAGAACCTTGGGGATATAAGATTTGGTATACAGGAATAAATAGGAATAGGAATGGAGTAGGGATTGTTATGAGTCGTCAGTTTATAGATAATGTAGTTGAGGTCCGTAGGAAGGGTGATAGAATTTTACTTATTAAATTAGTATTAGGTACGGATATTATTAATATTATTAGTGTTTATGCACCTCAAGTAGGTTTAGATGATTCCATTAAGCATCAATTTTGGGAAGATTTAGATGGAGTAGTACAAGAGACATCCTATGGAGAAAAGCTTTTCATCGGCGGTGACCTTAATGGACATGTAGGCATTAGTAGGGATGGATTTGAGAATATCCATGGAGGCTATGGTATAGGAGAAAGAAATGAAAGTGGAGAAAGGATTTTAGATTTTTGTTTGTCCTATGATATGATCTTAGCAAACACTTGGTTTAGGAAGAGGGAGTCTCACCTAGTAACATTTAAAAGTGGGGTTAATACGAGTCAGATAGATTTTTTCCTACTTAGAAAGAGAGATAGGGGTTGTTGCATCGATTGTAAGGTTATACCAGGAGAAAGTGTAGCTACACAACATAGAGTCTTAATTTTAGATCTTAGAATTAGACAATGCCGCAAAAGGGATAGACATAGGATAGATCCTAGAATTAAGTGGTGGGCACTGAAAGGAGCTAAACAAGGAATGTTTGTAGAGCAGGTAGTTAAGGAAGTTGATTGGTGTCTCGAGGAGGATTCAGAATCAATGTGGAATAAGATAGCGGGTGGTATGAGAAAAGTAGCTAAGGAGGTATTGGGTGAGTCTAAAGGCGGTGCACCACTAGGTAAGGATACATCATGGTGGAACGAGGATGTCAAATTAGCTATTAAGGTTAAAAGAGAGTGTTATAGAAATCTAAGTAAGAGTCGTGATAATGAGAATTTGGAGAAGTATATGATAGCAAAGAAGGAAGCTAAAAAAGTTGTTCGAAACGCGAGGGCTAAGGTGTATAAGGAGGTTTATGACAAGTTGGATACCAAAGAAGGCGAGAAGGATATTTATAGGCTTGCAAAGATGAGAGATAGGAAATCGAAGGATTTGGGTATGGTTAGATGTATCAAAGATGAAACGCAAAGGGTTTTAGTCAAAGATGAGGAGATTAAGGAGAGATGGAAAGATTATTTTGATAAGCTATTTAATGATAGTCATGCTCAAGATCTTTGAGACTTCTCCATTCCTTTTCATGAGATAAATCGTGACTTCATGCGCAAGATTCAAAAGAAAGAAATTGCAGAGGCTTTGAAGAAAATGAAATCAAGAAGGGCAGTTGGCCCAGATGGTATACCTATCGAGGCTTGGAAATGCTTGGGAGAGAAAGGTTTAGAATGGTTGACAAATCTTTTTAACTTGATTTGGCGAACAAATAAGATGCCTAATGAGTGGAGGAAGAGTACTTTGGTGCCTTTATATAAGAATAAGGGTGATATACAAGATTGCACAAACTATCGTGGTATAAAACTCATGAGTCATACTATGAAACTTTGGGAGAGGGTGATTGAGTCTAGGTTGAGGAAGGTTGTCATGATATCGGAGAATCAATTTGGTTTTATGCCTGGAAGATCAACTATGGAAGCTATACATCTTCTTAGACAACTTATTGAAAGATATAGAGAGAGGAACAAAGATTTGCATATGGTTTTTATTGATTTAGAGAAGGCATACGATAGAGTACCTAGGGACGTTCTCTGGTGGACAATGATGAAGAAAGGTGTTTCTCTAAAGTACATTAGTATAATTAAAGATATGTATGAAGGAGTAGTAACCAATGTCCGCACTTGTGGAGGGGTGACAACCAATTTTCCGATAACGGTTGGGTTACATCAAGGATCTGCTTTAAGCCCTTTCCTATTTGCGATAGTGATGGATGAGCTTACGAGATCAATTCAAGAAAATGTACCGTGGTGTATGTTGTCTGCTGATGATATTGTTTTGATTGATGAGTCTAGAGCTGGGGTTAATGCTAAGTTAGAATTATGGAGACAGACATTGGAAGCTAGAGGTTTTAAGTTGAGTAAGAGTAAGACTGAATATATGGAATGTCGGTTTAGTAAGCAACGAAGTAGGGATGGGAGTGTAGTGAAGCTTGGTGAGCAAGATATACCGGTGAATGATTATTTCAAATATTTGGGATCCATCATTCAAAAGTATGGAGAAATTGATGGAGATGTAAATCATAGGATAAAGGTTGGGTGGATGAAATGGAAAAGTGCTACTGGAGTGCTGTGCGATCGTAGAATGCCATTGCGGTTGAAGGGAAAGTTTTATAGGACGACTATTAGACCCGCTTTACTATATGGTACGGAATGTTGGGCTGCCAAGAGACATCATATTCAAAAAATGAGTGTAGCTGAGATGCGGATGCTTAGATGGATGTGTGGAAATACAATAAAAGATAAGATTCGGAACGAAGAGATACGTAAGAAGGTAGGTGTTGCACCCATTGAAAATAAGATGCGAGAGAATCGTTTACGGTGGTTTGGACATATTCGGTGAAGGCCTAATGATGCTCCAGTTAGAAGGTTGGAGAAATGGGAAAATATATTAGTTAAAAGAGGTCGGGGTAGGCCTAGGAAGACTTGGATGGAGATGATAGGAAAGGATATGAATGCTTTGAACCTCACCGAGGACATGGCGTTGGATAGAAATGATTGGAGGAAAAGGATTCATGTGGAAGACCCAAAATGAATTTCTTTTTTGGTTCATATCGCTGACCCCAATTGTTTTGGGATGAAGGCGTAGTTGTTGTTGTTTTGTTGTTGTTGTTTAATAAGGACATGCATGCAAAAGCAACTTTGATAAATAATAATAAGTTATTTACGCATGTGTATTGAATCATGCATCTTTATTGTTCTACATTTGTTAATGCATTCAAGCTTATTCTGTTTCGCATGATAT
This sequence comes from Nuphar pumila, assembly GCF_984573655.1. Classification (NCBI taxonomy): domain Eukaryota; kingdom Viridiplantae; phylum Streptophyta; class Magnoliopsida; order Nymphaeales; family Nymphaeaceae; genus Nuphar; species Nuphar pumila. The sequence continues at coordinate 382,866 of NC_143261.1, forward strand.
TTGTTGTTGCATGATAGTTGTTTAAATGCTTGAATGTTAAGTTGATCATGAAAATTGTTATTATGATATTCCTCTGAAATTATGCATGAATTTGGTTTAAGTTATTTCATAACTGTTTGAATTTTTAGAAGAATTTGTACAAAGGACTTTGGTTTTTACCCGTTTTTAAAAAAAAATTGTTTTACAAGACCGGGAGCTCAGTGAAGTAGTGACTTGCTAGCTGAAGACTGTGAGCTTTGTGAAACATGTTCTAGGTTCTTGACAAAGTGGCTCCTTGACATAGACGATTTTCCATAGCAGCTTACATGACATTCATATTATTTATTGATTAATAAAGTTGATTATTTTTTCATTAATTCAACGCACTATCTGTTGTGGTTTGGTATATATTAAATTTGTGAGACCCCAGATCCTTGGGTTTTTTTCGCAATTGTTTAAAAAAAATCACTTTTTACGAGGATAAGTTGGGGTGATTACATTATTTAAATCTTGTATTTAGATACTCTCATACGTTTAAAATGGACAGGGAAGTCAACAAGGGACTTTTGGATTGCATCAAAAGGTTGATCCCTGAATATGGCATTCAAAATCAAATTCACAAAGAAATAAAAATTATGATAATGCATTGTATGATACGAGGAAACATACAATAGTGTGAAATTGTGCCACGATGCGTTCAGGTGATTTATTTGTCTATTTAAATTTTAATTTTTAGAATGCCTTTAAGCAATACCATACAAAAAGAAGAAATAGATTAGAGCACAAAAGGCTCAATGACCATGTCTATGTTCGCTACAACTTATGGCTGAGGCAGCGGTATATAAAATTATAAAGTTTATTTGTTATTTTTATGTATTTATTTAAAGTTTTTTTTATATTATACAAAACACAACTAATTTTAATTTTTTCATGTGATCTTTTTAGGCAAATAGAAAAGTTATCATCAAAGAGACACAAGAAAAAGAGTAATTTGATCCCATCAGTTTTGAAAATTTTTGATGCATTGAATGCATGGGCTGAAGAAGCAGACATTTTGAATGAAGAGGACATTCAGTGAATCAACGCGGAAGAAGCACATGAGTTAGATGATGAAGAGTCCACGTATATTGGAGACGGTGTGGATGTCGGAGGAGAAGATGAAGAAGATAATAATGATGATGATGATTGAGGTTATATTTTAAAAAAAATTGGTTATTTAATACTTAAGTGTTTATAAACTTGGTTATTTTGTTTTTGGTTATGTAATAAGAAAATATGAGTCTTGTGGCATGCCCTTAATTGCAAGCTATTTAATATTTTGCATTGTTCTTGCGAGATAGTTAATGTTTGATGATGCCTTATGAAGCTCATAGAGACATCAATGCTTCATATGTGATTTTATGGTTGTGTTTTGTGCAATACATCATTGTTTCATCAGGTATGATTTTCTTAGAAATTTTGCTAATTTTTTTCTGATTTTTCATGATTTTCTTGGAATTTTTGAAAAAATTTATTAAAATTTTAATAAAAATTTGTGAATTTTTACGATACGATACATATCTTATTTTTAGCCCGACCGATATGAGTAACGATACGATGCAACCTCGGTTACATGTGTGTGTGTGTGTGTGAGAGAGAGAGAGAGAGAGAGGATTCATTCTAAATGCCTATTTGGAAAAGTAAAAGTTACAACTTTTGAAGTTGAAATCAGCCATGTCACCAAAGTATGTAAAAGTTTACTGAAATAATAAAATATAAGCATTTTGCTCTCTTCCACATAAATGGGATGGGGATCATTCCAGAAAATTGCACTAAGGTCTGCACTTCCCCACGAGCATTATTTCTATTGCATGCACTCTGTTTTGAGTTACCATTGGGTAATGATCAATGGACCTTGTAAATTAATTGCTTTCCGTGTGATACATCTCAAGGAAAACCAACCCAATTCTCTACCAAAAGTTAGAAATCGGAAGCACAGAAAATTTCAGTTAATCCCTCTCAAATAGGCAAAATTATACATCAATTATCTAAGACAGGTAGGTGATTTGTCTAGAAATATAAGATACATGGCTTGTGAAATTATCTCTAGGCAGGCGCAAAGTATCATGCTCAATCCTAACGAGGTACAAACATACAAAGCGTATTAAGAAACATAAAATTTAAATTAAGCGAGAACAAAGATAAGAAAGATGTTAAAATATATATATATATATGTATATGTATATATATGTATATGTATATGTATATATATGTATATGTATATGTATATGTATATGTATTATTCTGTGTATTTATACCAAAATACCCGATAGGGGTATTTTGATCATTTCACTATGTACTTTTTTATCTTTTAGGTTTTTCATTTTCTTATTTTTGTTTTTTGTTTTTTGTTTTTTGTTTTTATTTTTATTATTTAACTCATCTAAGGGACCATTGGGGGGGGGGGGGCACACAATGGGACATTGGGGCTCCCCAACATCTATTGTAAGAGCCCCAATGGCCGCCCTCTTTTAGCGTGTTCCCTCTTGTATATAAAGGGGTCTCCCCCCTCAATTTGTGCATGAGTTCTCTCACATTCTCTCCTTAATATTCAGTTTTGCCTTTTGGCATTCACCCCACAGTGGGTTTGTTTATTTTGCAAATTAAGTGCTTGTGTTATTCGGTTCATTATTGAGTTTTTTGTATATTAGCATATCTCATTACATGGTATCAAAGCCAATTGGGTTCTTTGCAATCTTGGAAGTCTTTTTAAGATCCATGTAAGTTCTTTTTCATCTCTACCTTTCTTCCTCATCATGGAGCACGACTCAAGAGTAGAGCTATCATTCAGGCTCAACGGTTCAAATTATTTGATATGGGCATCGGCTACGGAAAACCATCTTCGTGGAAAGAAACTATGGGGCTTCATGATGGGGATCACTCTTGAACCAACATTGAAGCTCACTAAGATCGAAAGTGGTGTTGAAAAGGCTTTTGATGGTGATGATCGCATTAAAGCAATTAATAAGCATCAAACAAAGGTAGAAAATTGGAAAAGTAACCACGCCAAAATTTTGGCATGGTTCGTGAACAATGTTGACATAAAAATTTGTGCCAACATTGCTAAGTTTAGAAGAGCCAATGAAATTTGGTTCTTTCTTAAGGATATGTATACCCAAGGAACTAACTAGACAATTTTTTTGTCAAGAAAAGATTAGATCCACTAAACAAGGGAACATGAGTGTCTGACATTATTTTAGTGCCTTGTCTCCCCTTTGGGATGAACTTGTTGTTCTTGAGCCCAAGTGGGTGGCTCCGAAAGATATTGAAATGAGAAGAGAACAAATTTAAAAATAACATTTCTTTCAATTTATTCACGGTCTTAGACCAAAATTTGAATAAGGGCATCCCTTATTCATAGAAGCAAGGCTTTACCTATTGAAGATGCCCTTGCCGAAGTATGTCAAGAGGAAACTCGTCTTGTTATGACTCAGAAAAGTGATGAGATCTTGGTCGTTACTAGGCCAGGATCCAATGTTAAGCCCTATAGGCCTCCCCACTTTGCCAAAAAGTAATAGTTTTAGAAAGTGTGTTATTTGTCACTATTGTAATGAACTGGGACATATTAAACTGGTTTTCCCTAAGCTTTAAGGAAAGGAGACCGTGGTTGGTGAAAATGTCCAAAATAAAAAAAGAAGTGAACAACAATGGAGGAGACATTAAACATACTCTAAATCAAATCTCGGAGGCACTTTAACATCTTATTAAGTATTCCTCTAATTCGGGTGCCGCCATCACAACCTCCTCGTCTCCTCCAGGTATGTTGATTTTAGACTCCGGTGCTTCTTTTCATATGACACCACATAAAAACATCCTTTCTAATGTCTACTTCACCCCCACAATATCTTATGTTTCAACGGCTGATGGAACTTCTTTAAAAATTGAAAACATTAAAACACGATTTAAAACATTCTCAAGAATTTTTTGTTCCAAAAATAAGGGTGATTCCAAAAATAAGGGTGGTTCCAAAAATCAATTTAAACTTATTTTCAGTCTTTCAAATTACCGATCATGGTTGCAAAGTCTCTTTCTCACCTAAAGATTGCACCGTCAGGGAAGTTGATTGGGCAAGGCCATAGGAGGGGCGATCTATATTTTATAGATTTTTTTAGTCTACCATCCAAGCCATTTTATAATTTTGTAAATGTCAAAAGTATAAAAGTTTGCCACAAGAGACTTTGCCATCCGAATTTTTCAAAGATCTCTTTTTTCCTTCTTGGAAAATTCTTGTAATGAAAAAGTTATGACTTGCAAAAATTGCATCTTTGGTAAATTAAAAGTCATTCCATTTCCTCAACGAAGTTTTGTCTCTACACGGCCGTTTGAATTAGTTCATTCCGATGTTTGGGATCCCTCTCCCATCATGTCTAAGGGAGGTTTTTCATATTATGTATTTTTTTGTAAACGATTTCACTAGATACACATGGATCTTCTTTCTAAACCGAAAATCCGATGTGTTTTCTGTCTTTAAAGAATTTCATGCAATAGTTAAGAATCAATTTCTAAGTAACTTATCTAATCTAAGATCGGATTCGGGAGGAGAGAAAATATGTCAAATGAATTTCAAACTTATTTACAACAAAATAGAATTTGTTAAGAAAACATAGGCTTATAATAGAAACAACCAGAACTCTTTTAATTTCTAAAAATATTCCAAAATCATTTTGAGTTGAAGCCACTTTAACTTCAACATATCTAATCAATAGAACTCCTTTGTCATCTTTAAAAAATGTTTCTCTTTTTGAAAAACTTTATAACATGTCTCTGGATTTCAAAAGGCTAAAAATTTTGGTTATAAATGTTATGTTCTTACACACAAAAATGATAAGCTTTCTTCAAAGGCTATTAAATGTGTTTTCTTAGGATACGGTGAAAAACAAAAAGGATATCGATGTTTTGACTTATCAAATAATAAACTTTATATCTCAAAAGATGTTACTTTTCTTGAAGAAGAAAACGGTTTTACAAATGATGAACCAAAAGAAAACAATTATTATTCTTTCTTATTTGATTTACTACCCCGAAAAGATGAATCGAATCATGTTGAAAATCAAAATAAAAAAGCTTTTAACAATAAAAGAAATGACTCATGAAAGTGTAGACGAACATATAGCAAATAATACTCAAGCTTATACTAGAAGAAGTGAAAATCCTCATCCATGTGCTTTTGACAAATTTTCTCAAAATATGTCTTTAGAATAATCATCTCAAAGGTCAAGTTGTATCTCTAAAGCACCAAATAGATTTGTGTCTTATGAGTCTTTTTCACCACATTTTAGAGTTTGTTTATTAGCTATCCACTCTTTTTATGAACCATCTCATTATAATGATGCTAAACAATATGCACATTGAAATAAAGCTATGGAACATGAACTTAATGCACTTAAGAAAGCTCAAACTTGAAAAATTGTTAATCCTCCTCAAGGAAAAAAACTCATAGGATGTAGATGGGTTTTTAAGGTAAAAACAAAAAGTGATGGCTCGTTAGAAAGATATAAGGCTAGATTGGTAGCCAAAGGATATGCACAAGAGTATGGGGTAGATTATGATGAGATGTTTGCTCCGGTAGCTCGAATGACAAGTGTTCGGGCTCTTATTACAATTTTTAATATTAAAAAATAGCATATTTATCAACTTAATGTTAAAAAACAAAATTAAATGAAGATCTTAGTGAAGAGGTTTATATGGATCCTCCTCCTGGCATGAATTTAAATGAAAAAGTTTTGAAACTAAAGAAAGCATTATATGGTCTTAAATAAGACCCCAAGGCTTGGTATGACAAATTTAGTAATGTATTAATTAATTTGGGTTTTGTCTCATGTTATACTAACACGACTCTCTTTATTAAAATAACAGGTGATTCTATTATAATTCTTCTACTTTATGTTGATGATATGATCATCACAGGAAGTGACAAAGAGGGAGCAAATGACATTAAAACTATGCTAAAGAAAACTTTTGATATATCTGACTTGGGTTTTCTGAGATATTTTTTAGGTATTGAGGTGGCTTATTCACAAAAAGGATACATTCTGTCTCAGATGAAGCTGGCTGCAGACATCTATGCTAAGTCGGGGATTTTGAATGATAAGAAAGTAGACACTCCTGGGGTTATAATTGCAAAATTAAGACTTGAAGATGGTGTTTTACTTGATGATCTCACTCTTATCGACAATTAATTGGATCGCTTACTTATTTGTCTATTACCCGACTGGATATTGCACATATTGTTCATGATATAAGTCAGTTTCAGCATGCCCCTACGACCGTTCATATAGCAACTGTCATGAAAATTGTGCAATATATCAAGAACACTATCTTAAAAGGATTTTTCATATTCTCTTCGTCTTTTGATTTGACTGCTTATACTGATGCAGATTGGAGAGGTAATTCCAATGATCGAATCTCAACTACTGATTTTTGTATTTTCTTAGGGGATTCGCTTATTTCTTGGAGGTGCAAAATGCAGCAAAAAGTATCCTTATGATCAAAGGAAGTTGAATATTGTGCCATGGTAACTACAACCATGGAGATTGTATGGCTTAGAAGTCTTCTTTGTGATATGGGGATCATTATCTCCACTCCTTCCAAGATGTGTAGTGACAACAAAAGTGTGATCTACATTGCAAGCAATCATACCTTCCATGAGCGCACCAAGCATATTGAAATGGATGGTCATTATGTTCGAGATGAATACCTCAGAGGGACTATTACATTGCCTCATGTTACATCAGAATATCAGTTGGTTGACTTCTTCACCAAAGCACTTCCAACTCCTCATTTTTTGTTTCTTCTTAGCAAACTTTCGATTTTCTCCCCATAAAGTTTGAGGAGGGGTGGTAATACATACATATATATATTTTCTGTGCATTTATACCAAAATAACCGATAGGGGTAATTTGGTCATTTCACTATGTACTTTTTATCTTTTAGGTTTTTCTTTTTCTTATTTTTGTTTCTTATTTTTTAACTCATGTAAGGGACCATTAGGGCCCCACACAATAGGACGTTAGGGTCTCCAACAATCATATTTATGACTGTTGGGGCTCCCCAACGTCTATTGTGGGAGCCTCAATAGGCCCCCTCTTTTGGCGTGTTCCCTCTTGTATATAAAGGGGTCTCTATTAAGTGTCATGTAGTGCTGGACCCAGTTTGGGTCTGGCCCAGATCCAAACTGGGATTGCGCATTGACCTAGATCAAAACTGGGATTGCGCATTGACGTGTTTACTGGGGCACGGATGTAATATTGTAACTTGTTATAGGACAATCATGTCCATAAGTTGTAACCTAATACCTAATGCTTAAATACATTAAACAAGGCCACGATAATAACATGAAAAATCGTGAACCTGTGTGCAGCAAAAACGACTCAGCATCTCCTCTTTCTTCTATCTTTATCTTCTCACTTTTCCCTCTTTTGCGGATCAGCTCAGGTGGAAACTGATGTTCTAACAGTCTCCCCCTTCAATTTGTGCATGAGTTCTCTCTCATTCTCTCTTTAATAATATTCATTTTTTCCTTTTGGCATTCACCCCATAGTGGGTTTGTGTATTTTGCACATTAAGTGCTTGTGTTATTTGGTTCCTTATTGAGCTTTTTGTATTTTCGCATATCTCATTACAAAAGAGTCAGGAAAAACCAAATGAAGGGAAGTGAAAAGTATCACGTTCAATCCTAACAAGATGTAAATATACATAGTATATCAAGAAAAATAAAACATAAATTAAGGAAAAAATAAAGAGAAAAAAAACCAAATGAATACCTCAAGCAGTTCAGAACCCCAAGGAGGGCTAGTACGAAGAATATGCCTATCAAATTCAAGAAAGAAATCTCTGATACGCTCGTTGATTGGGTACAAAGAAGAGCACAATCTTAACCGCAACTTAAAAACAAGTTTTCCATCTTCCAGGTAATCCAGCCGTTCCTACAGAAAAGAGAGAATTCAAATCAATTGAAATTCAAATACCAGCAAGATTAGATCGAACAGAAGAAAATAAGTGAAGATACAAATTTAATAGCTTGTAATAACAACCAGTATTTACCTTCATGCTGTCCTGGAGATAGTGTGGTACCAACTCTCTCATGATTGGCAATGCTATGTCAGTCCGAAGCCTGAAATATCACCAAAAGAAACCAAAATGGCCATGTAAAACAATAGGGTCTTGAAAGTGAACAGCTTCATTATTACTGTCATATACCAAGACATAAAAGAACTTCAATCACAACATAAACTGTTAACTTATATATATATATATATGCGTGTGTGTTGATATTAGGGGTGTCAATGGGTCCGGTTTGACCCGGATCCGACCCCTACCCAACCCTATAGGGTCAGAGTTTGGTGATAAATAAGAAGGTTTGAATAGAATCCTGGTCAGACCCGAAGGGTCCGATTAATATATGGATCCGGGTATGGCTTGTGTACTTTTCATACCAGATCTGGGCCCGACCCAAGTTCCGACTAAGATCCGCAATATTTCAATGTAAAAAGGACAAAAAGTACAAATTTACTGGTCCAGGTCTGGTTCATGTAGTCCTTATAAGATCCAGGTATGATTTCTCTTAGGTGGATCTGATTGGACCCGGATCCCAACCTGGTACTAGCATCTCAAATCAGGTCTGGGTCTAGTTCCACCTGGATCCGAACCAAACCCGACCCGTTGACACCCCTAGTTATATATATATATATATATATATATATATATACGTACCAGTTTTTCCCGGCTCAGAAAAATATGTTTTTTCGTCGAAAAAAGATGATCCAAGAGTCGATTCCCACTAAATCAAGCATGCTAAACACATCTAACGGTTCAGATCAATCATAAAACACTTAAAACCTATGGGCAGAACGGGGCAGAACGAGAAATGGGGCCTAATATGTTCAGTTCTCATATATATATTTCTTAGGGTTCCTATGTATTTTCTTTGTATTTGTATTTGTAATAGATCATGCCCACTAGGGCATTTTTGTATTTTTATTTTTTATTTTTGAATCTTTTCTAGCCCTCTTGCTCCCTCTATTCTCTATATATATGGGATCTCTCCCATATATTTAAGCATTTTACAGTAAATAAAATATTAATTTTTATATTGTTTGTGCTCTTTTGTGTGCCACTGTGAGCTATTGTGAGTGTGTCCTAGTGGCCTTGTATTTGCCCATTGGTGGTGGCTAGTGTATTGCCTTTGTGGCCATGTGCTTGAGCACTTTCCTATATGCTCTTAGTAGCATTGTGAGTATTTTTATTTAAGATTTCATTATATAATCATGACCACAACCAGAAATTATATAAACAACAAATACAGAACACAGACAATATTACTCAGCTGAATGACATCTTGAGCAAGGGAAACTAAAGAATACATATTTGTATGAAAAAGGTTGTGCAGGACCAGTCACCACATTCTTACAATAACATGTTTGCCCAATATATGCGTACATGTTTTAGTAGATAACTTTATGGCACTGGGTAAAATAATGAATGCAATTCAATGGTACTATTCATGCAGGGGTGTTCGACCTATTTGTAAAAGTATCTTCAACAAGATACTAATGTCAAAGGAACGATATAAATGTGCAAGCATACACACACCAAGAACACTTGGAACACTTGTGCACCAAAAGCACAAAATACGAAATCACAAAAGTGCAAATGCACTCATAAGTTGTATAAACACTAAAATGGTTGGGCAATAAATCCCAACAACCACTACTAAATACAAGAGAGAGTGCCCATATTTATAGGGCTAAAGGAGACCTTGGAAGGGGCTCCACATAGTCGTTGGAGCCCCTCCAACGGTCACAAATGTGACCGTTGGAGGGGTCCAACGACTAGTGTGTTGGGCCCCTCCCAAGGTAGGTACAAGGCATTTATTAAATGAAAAAAAAGAAAAATAAAAAGGGAAAAAGAAATTACAAAACATATTCGAAAAAGAATATGTGTAAAAATGTCTAAACTACCCCTAAGACTAAAGATAGAATTATATATATTTTACATATATGATAGGTAGATACATATACATATATTATATATATATGTATATGTATTACCTTATATATGTAAAATATATATACGAAGTTACAAGATTGAATTACATAATTTAACACCCCCCCTCAAACTTAGGGCAGGATGACCGATAGTTTGCCAAGAAGGAAGTTGAACCGCGGAGCACACAAGGCTTTGGTAAAGAAGTCTGCCAACTGATATTCGGACGTAACATAAGGAAGATCAATGACTCCTCGGAGATATGCTTCGCGAACGTAGTGACAGTCCATTTCAATGTGTTTGGTCCGCTCATGGAATGTGTGGTTTTTCGCAATGTAAATTGCGCTCTTGTTGTCGCAACACAGCTTGGTGGGCCCTTCTATTGTGACTCCCATGTCTTCAAGCAGTTGATGAATCCAAACAATCACCATGGTAGTAGTTGCCATGGCACGATATTCAGCTTCTGTTAAGGAGAGTGACACATTTTGTTGCTTCTTGCATCTCCATGAAATCAGTGAGTCACCTAAGAATACACAAAAACCAGTGGTGGAGTGACGGTTATTTGGGTCACCTCCCCAATCAGAATCAGTATAAGCGATTAATTTTAAATCGGAAGAAAATGACAGAAAAACTTCCTTGTTTAGAGTACCCTTTATGTATCTTACGACTCGTAAGTTGGCACTCATGTGAACGGATGTAGGTGCATGCTGAAACTGACATGCAGTATGGACTGCATGGGATATATCTGGTCTGGTAATACTCAGATACATCAGAGATCCTACAAGTTGTCTGTAGGGGGTAGGATCCAAAAGTGGAACCCCATCATCACTTTTCATCTTTGCTCCTACTACCGCAGGAGTTTCGCAAAGCTTCTCATCCGTAATACCTGACCTGTCAATGATCTCAGATGCAAGCTTAGTTTGAGATAAGAAATATCCTCTAAGAGAGTATGCTACTTCAATTCCCAAAAAATAAGTTAGAAAACCCAAGTCAGACATTTCAAATTTATCTTTTAAGATAGATTTTATACTCTTAACCCCGTTAGAGTCACTCCCAGTGATGAGCATGTCATCAACATACAGAAGTAAAATAACAATCCCTGTATTGAATTTTTTAACAAATAGAGCAGTGTCAGTAAAACAAGAGGAAAAACCATTCTCAATCATAACAGAGTTAAATCTATCATACCAAGCCTTGGGGGCTTATTTTAGTCCATAGAGAGCTTTTTGAAGACGAAGTACCTTTCCCTTAGGAGCCTCCATTCCAGGAGGAGCATTCATGTAAACTTCTTCACTTAAATCACCATTTAAAAATGCATTTTTAACATCCATTCGATAGATGTTCCATTTGTTGATAGAGGCAACAGTTATCAGGCATCGGACAGTGACCATACGGGCTACAGGAGCAAAAGTTTCTTTCATAGTCAATACCATATTCTTGACTATATCCTTTTGCAACCAAGCGAGCTTTATACCTTTCAAGGGAACCATCACTTTTAGTTTTTACTTTAAAAACCCATCTGCATCCTATTGTTTCCTTACCTTTAGGAAGATGTTGAAACTCCCAAGTTTTGGCTCTTCTCAGAGCCTCAAGTTCACTGTCCATTGCATTAATCCATTCAGGGCACTTTCGTGCTTCTTCAAAGTTTCTAGGTTCTATATAGGAGTGAATGGCACTAAGGCAGGCTCTATATCTTGGTGAAAAAGAGTCATAGGAGATGAACCTAGAAGGAGGCCTTCTACTTCTTTCGGTTCTACGAGGGATTATTTCATTCTGTGAACCACTGGGACTGGCATTACTATATCTGTCAAGAGCACTCCTAAAGTTGTTTTGATCTCTATGAGTATAGGTGATAGGGTCTCTAGGAAAGTCAATATGTTGATGTGATGAAGAAGGCAAGGAGGAGTTTTCCTCGGTTTCAAATTCATTTGGGTTACTTTGATCTGACTCATTATCACTAGTATCATCGTCTTTATTCAGTAAATCGAATAAAAATGAGTAATCCATATTTTCATTTTGAGGGTTACTATGTTCGAACCCACTAACATTTTCCAAAAAACTCACATTTCTGGAAACATACAATTTATCACTTTTGATATCATAACAACGAAACCCCTTTTGGGTTTCGAAATAGCCAAGAAAGGCACAAGGAATGGCTTTAGGAGAAAGTTTGTCATTCTTATCAGTAAGAACAAAACATTTACACCCAAAGACCCTTAACCTGCTATAATCAGGTTCCTTATCGTACAGTTTTTCAAATGGAGAAATTTTGTTTAAATTCTTCGATGGGAGTCTGTTTATGAGATAGACAGAAGTAAGGGCTGCCTCAGCCCAGAGATTTTTTGGAATATTTTGATAAATGAGTAAAGTCCTGGTTGTTTCAATGATGTGCCTGTGCTTTCGTTCGGCTAACCCATTTTGTTGAGGGGTTTTCGGACAAGACTTTTGGTGAAGGATACCAAAGTTTTCAAGATAACTTTTAAATTCATTTGAAAGGTATTCTCCTCCAGAGTCAGACCTAAAAATTTTTAAACATCCATTGAATTGATTTGAAATCATTGTGTGAAAACTTTTAAAGGTTGAGAAAACTTCATGTTTATGTTTAAGGAAATAAATCCAACAAAACCTAGTGTAGTCATCTACAAAGATCACATAATATGAAAAACCTCCTTTAGACATTACCGGAGCCGGTCCCCATACATCGGAATGGACAATTTCAAATGGTTTTGTCGTGAACATGGATCTTTGAGGAAAAGGCAAACATTTCATTTTCCCAAGAATGCATTCATTACACAAAAAGTCACTTTTACAAAGATGTTTAACAAAAGGTAAATAAGAGATTTTAACAATATTGGGATGACCCAATCTCTTATGCCATACATGAATGTCTTTGTTTTGGACGACGTTCCAAATTGACTCTTAGGAATTTGAAGAAAATCTACGTAGTAGAGGTCTCCTCTTCTAGAGCCTTCCCCAATCAATCTCCCGGACTGGCGATCCTGTATCCAACATTTATTAGAAGAGAATTTTATATCGCAACCATGATCCGAGAGTTTGGAGACGGAAAGAAGATTTAAGTTAAGGTTTGGGATAAAACGAATTTTTGGAACAAAGAAGTCTTGTTTTTCAAAATTACCTACTCCTTTGATCTCAAGAGATGTTCCGTCCGCGGTTGAGACAAAAGATGGAAAAGAATTTTTAGAGAAATTTGAAAGAGAGCAAGAGCTAGGGGTCATGTGAAAGGATGCCCCGGAATCTAAAAGCCAAGATGTCTTACCGGGGGAAGAGGATGACATAGCGACTCCGGAAGTGCCTCCCTTGAGAAGAGGTTGGAGTGCTTCTACAATTTGTTGAAGAGAAAGAGACTCATTTGATGAAGAAGGTCGTTCTTCAACTTGGGATGCCATAGTCGTTGCAATCAATTTCTTCCATTTAGGACACAAAGGTTTGATATGTCCGGGTTCTTTACAATAGTAGCAAGTCACTTTGCTATAGTCTCTTTTGTCATATCGATCATTTCCTCCTTGACCTTGATTCTTGAAATGAGGAGGTCTATAGGTTTTCATGTTGTTTCCCGGTCTTGACACGGCATTAGCCATTTCACCATCTTCTTGAGTAGAGGAAGCAACAAGAATGCTAGAATTATTTTTGCCAATCCCCATACGGGTTTCTTCACCACTTAGCTTGGTGATAACATCTTCAAGCGAGGGAGATGTGAAAGCGGAGAGAAGAGAGGACCGAACTTGTTCAAATTCGGGTCTAAGGCCATTTAAAAAATTGAAGAACCGGTCTTCCTCAAGTTGTTTGTGCCTTAATTCGATTGCCTCACCACTCCACTTAGGTTCAAGAATTGCGAGTTCGTCCCAAATAGCGGACAATTCGGCAAAGTACTCCCGAATGGTCATGTCATTTTGTTGGAGAGTCAAAGCCCTCTTTTGAAGAAAGTACTTGTGAGATAAATCTCTTGAGGTGTACATTTTCTCAAGATATACCCAAGCTTCAGAAGCCCTTTTAAATTTGATGATGTTGGCATTTATCTTGGTCTCAACGGATGAGAAAATCCAAGATAAGATCTTGAAGTTCTTCATTTCCCAATCATCATGTTTTTTAGAATACTCTTCAAGGGCCTTTTGTCTTTCATCCCCTTCAAGGATCTTGATATCCCCTCCTTCAACAATGGTAATTTTAGGTTCCGGTTCCGGTATGGATCCATGGACGTAACCCCAAAGGCCCTTTCCTTTAATATGAGCTTCCATATTACCGGCCCAAACATGATAGTTTGAACCATTAAGCTTAAACCCAAGAGAGAAATGAGTCTTTTTCACCCATTAGAGAGGAAAGAAGCCAAGGAATAATACGTACCTCAATTACTTTTCGCGTCTTTCTTGATGCGAGAGACTCCTAAAATATTGCTCGAAGGAGGTGATCCTCTTCGATTTCAAAAAACTTGAAGGCACGCTTTTTGAGGAATGCTAGAGAGGGCGAATCGCAATCCTCCTTTTTCAACGAGGCTCTGATACCATGTAAAAGTATCTTCAACAAGATACTAATGTCAAAGGAACGATATAAATGTGCAAGCATACACACACCAAGAACACTTGGAACACTTGTGCACCAAAAGCACAAAATACGAAATCACAAAAGTGCAAATGCACTCATAAGTTGTATAAACACTAAAATGGTTGGGCAATAAATCCCAACAACCACTACTAAATACAAGAGAGAGTGCCCATATTTATAGGGCTAAAGGAGACCTTGGAAGGGGCTCCACATAGTCGTTGGAGCCCCTCCAACGGTCACAAATGTGACCGTTGGAGGGGTCCAACGACTAGTGTGTTGGGCCCCTCCCAAGGTAGGTACAAGGCATTTATTAAATGAAAAAAAAGAAAAATAAAAAGGGAAAAAGAAATTACAAAACATATTCGAAAAAGAATATGTGTAAAAATGTCTAAACTACCCCTAAGACTAAAGATAGAATTATATATATTTTACATATATGATAGGTAGATACATATACATATATTATATATATATGTATATGTATTACCTTATATATGTAAAATATATATACGAAGTTACAAGATTGAATTACATAATTTAACACTATTCACATAATAAAAAGATGAAAAGACCCAAAGATCAGCATAAAGATTATTTTAGACCTTCAATGTCTTACAACCACAATTTTTCCCAGTGCAACAACCAAGCACCATATGAATGGCAATGCATAGTTTGATGCAATTATAAACATGAGGCTCCAGTTACTTATTCATGCTTGAACAAGCATCTTATTTGACAAGGCAAAAGCTTTGATCTTCAGCAGCTAGTTTCAAAAAGGAATTAACAATTCTTCTATATCGTCTGTCATTCTTCCATTCAACAGAACAATGAACCCTCCTGGATGCATGAATAGGCGGGTGTGTGTGCATACATGTGCATGGGTGTGTGCATGTTACACTTCTGTGTAAAAGGGTATAAAGCCAATGATGAACACTAGTGGCATTTTAGTCAGACTCAGTTCTACCACCTTTCTGAATGTTTGCAGCATCACCTCAGTTTTCACCCATAGAAGCAAGAACATGCATAAGGAGAGCCAACATACACAGAGGAAACCAAACGCCCATGCACACACACACACACACACACACACACACACACACACACACACACACACAACAAATTAGCTATCCCACTTCATAAGGGCTACCTGGAGATTGAGTGCATCAAGATTCTGATGTCGTGGGAAGTAACCACATGTGGAGATTTATGGCTCCAAAGAAATGACGGTGAAGCATGCTATAAGTTTCTAATGATAGGGATATACAGCCTGAGTCCGCAGAGACTAAAGCTATGACCTATGACCAATCACATGCTCTAAAGATCCTGTTAGCTAAAGCATGATACATTCTCTTTGCACTACGTACAAAAAACCAGATTGAAATTCATCACATATAAAAATACGAAGACATTCAATTTCAAC
Source organism: Nuphar pumila (assembly GCF_984573655.1). Taxonomy (NCBI): domain Eukaryota; kingdom Viridiplantae; phylum Streptophyta; class Magnoliopsida; order Nymphaeales; family Nymphaeaceae; genus Nuphar; species Nuphar pumila. The sequence goes on from NC_143261.1 coordinate 398,848, forward strand.
AGAAAATGAGTGTATGTAACAACCTTAAAATTTCTGTTATTTATTTAAATTAATTTAACGTGGGTTATAATTTTCCGAGTTGGAGCTGGAACATCCATTTCGGATCCAGGATCCATAAAGGATTCATGTATGAGTACACGTAAGATATCCCATATATTAATATATATCTATAAAAAAAAGAAATATAATGATAATATAATAATAATTACATATATATTAAATATATATAGGGGTAGCTAACGAAGGGATCCACATGGATCAAACCTGCAGATCCGTATCCACACCGCGGGGGTGCCACGGATCCAGACCCCGTCCGGATCCCGGGTCTCGGACCCGGGCCGTGCCCCGTGAGAAAAAAAAAAAGAGAGTTAAGTTAAATAGGGAAGGGCCTGCCCGATAAAAAAAAAACTGTTAGGGTTATGCGCATGCCAAAAGATTGGGGGGGGGGGGGGGCAGCGCAGCCTCCGGGGAGGAGGGGGTAACTGCCTCCTTCCTTTTCGGGGGCACCCTCCTACAAAGATCCCTCCCTCTCCCCTCTTCCTCTCATGCTCTCTCGTTCCCTCTCTGTCTCCCTGTCTCTCTCTTTCCCTCGTCTTCTCGCTCTCCCTCTCTCGTTGCAGTTTCCAGCAAGTCTCGCCGCCACCTCCTTTTTATTCTGATCGCCATCGTCGGCGACCTCGTAGGGGAGCCCGACATCGATGACGACGCCCCCTCTTCCAGAAGAGCTGGTGTGGCCGGTTGCACTTCCGAAGCACGATTGTTGGAGGAAAGGGGTGGTCGGTAGCACCTCCATCCATGGCATCTCAAAGGAGAAACACCGAACAGGTAGGGGTTACTGTTTCTTTTCTTTGTTTGGGTGTGTCAGGTGTTCGAGCATTGATGTGGGTTACGGTGAGGCCCTAATTCGAATGAAAAAAAAGAGGGGTTTCTGATTTATGAAAAAGGGATTTTTGAATAACGAAAGGGGGGTTTCTTTCAATTTCTGCTAGGAGGGTCGTCTGAAACCCCAAATCGATCGATTTGGGGATTTTGGTTTCGGATTTCTATTAGGAAGGCGGGGGGGATTACGAGGGTTTAGTCCCCTTTTGAAACTAAACACAGCACCCACGCAGCGTCTCGGTTTTGCGTGTGTGTTGTATTGCAGGCAGTAGTGTGTACATGTTGTGAGGTTAGGAAATTTTCCTTTTTGCATTCATGAGTTAATGTCGTGGGTTGGATGTATTCTGGTCGACTGACACACAGTATGTGCATGTACTGAACATGCCTGAGTGTTGTAATTGTCTTGACACTATTTTTTTTTTCATATGATTAATCAATGTAAATGCATGTTTAAATCCTTTGTTTTCGTTTGACTTATGATAAACCAAAGTGTTGCCCATGCTTGACTTTTGTATGTCTAGTGATAATGTTTGTTATCTGATTAATCAATGTTAGATGCAGGTTTAGGTTTTGTGTTTTTCCTTGATTTACTAGGGACAAATCCAGATACTGATCATGTCTGAGTTATGCTTGAACATGTGAATTTCATTTGAATTGCTTGTGATAAATCCAGATACCGATCGTGTCTTAATCTTGTAAATATATTTTGGTTTCTTTCATCAGATCTATGCATTTTGTTTCCTTTAAGTAAAGCAATTGTTAACATCTGCAAGTGGTTTTAGAACAGAAAAAACTGTTTTGTTTCCTATCATCAATGTTGCAAATTAGTCATGGGTTACATGTCTTAAATGAATGTTATGTATGCGTTGTTCGCAAGCACTGTTCAGTAAATACCATTGAATTCTTTAAATCTATTATCAGCCTCCTGCGTTAGTGTTCTAATTGTTAATTTATCATTGAACCCCATCTAATGGCTGGTTATGTTTGATGTCCCGCTAAGTAATGACACTCGTGCTTGACGGTTTAAAGCATGGTTGCCAGTTGAGGAAGCATGAAGCGGGAGCGGGAAGCGAGGTACTTTCAAAATTTTAGGAAGCGGGAAGTGTGGGACCACTTAGGAGCGAATCGAGAATCGTCTCGGAAGCGACCTAGGAAGCGAGGGGGAAGCAAAAAAAAAATACAAGAAAAATTGAAAAAATGGGGGAAGCGCAGGGGAAGCATGCTTCCCATTGAAGGGAAGTGTGTTTTCCATTAAAGGGAAGCGCGCTTCCCATCTAAAAAGGGTGCTTCCCCACTCGTTTCGAAAGCGCGACGTTCCTCGCTTCCGAAGCGCTCTTCCCCACTTACCTAGGCGCTTCCGGTAACTCTGGTTTAAAGGTACCGAAGCACCCTAGGTGGGTCTGCATAATTGAATGGTTAGAGTTTTGGGCTAACATTGGCATTAAAATACCAAAGTTTGGTACTTAAGAATCTTGAGTGGATCTCTCGAGTTTGTAGACCTCATACATATATGAAACTTAAATTTAATATTGTTGCCCGACTGGTTTAAAGGTACCGGGGCATTCGTGCTTGACTGGTTTAAAGGCACTGGAGCACTCTGAGTGGGTCTACACAATTAAATGGATAAATTTTGAGTTATTGCACCGTTCTAAAGTATAAATTTTGGGGACCTACTACTACAGTAGTAGAAAACAGATTTCTGGGGAACTCTTGTGTCTTGAACGACTAGGTGCAGTTCGGGAAAAACCCAAACACATCGAGAAATATAAATTACTAAGAGAGCAACCCACTCAGTTTTCGGGCTTACCTTGGAAAGGGTAGATGGTACAAAACTCCGGGGACATGTGTTTATCGCTTCGAGCGACAATGGTTTGTTGGTCTCCGGTCCTCGGAGTTGGGGGGACCCGAACTACCAATGTGTCCTAGGTGGTAGCTATTTGTTCTTCTGCAGAAGTTAGGGATGCATCATGTTTTGGTTTTGGACCTTTGGGAGGTTCTCTCGATCATTGACTGCTCCCTTAGGATTTACAGTTTCAGTTAAAATATTCGGGTTAATAAAACACCAATGAATAATAAACCCCCGAATGTTCTCTTCTGAAATGGTTGTCTTGGCCCGTGTGTACACTCGGGATAATTAAAGATAAACATTTAAATTAGATCATCTTAGGTATCACATCTGAGAAGGTAGTGTCAGATTTACAATTGTACATATAAACAGTTACTTTTGACATGTGGGCATTTACTTTTAGCATGCAATGAAATATGTGGTTATGAGAGATTTATATTTTTCTAATGCTTTTATTTGTTAATTACTTTTATAACTGTGGCTGTCGTAGTGTAGATTTTATACTTGTTCTTGTATATGCTGAAAATCACACACGACACCTACATCAGATACTTGACACATGATATACCTGCAAGAAAAAATACAGTCTTTCCTATTTAAATAGTTGTAGTCTAATTCTAATCAATTTATCATTTTTCAGGTGAAGAATAGAATAAAGTTTATGAGCGGCTGCGGGATGAGGCTTCGATCGAGATTTGATTTACTATTCCCGGGATAGTTTGATTTCCTCTTTATTTATTAGTTCATGTCATTGAAACTGATGTCATTATCTACTTGATATTTGAAATAAAATAAATGGTGTTGCATGCTCTCTATTGTAATGTTTTGGAATGCTTAACCTCGTAGTATCAATTGTTTCTGTTGTTACATAAAAAAAAATCTTTAAAATTTGGTTTAAAATTTTAGGGCGTTACAGTGTATATATGGAGATTTATGCAGAATCAAGAGGAATGACTTTGTTCCCTAAATTGTCAAACACTGAAGATGATCAAGAAGATCATGACCAATGTAACATGGATTTTATCATCAACTTGATGACTTTGGGCATGTTTGATAACTGCTCATGAGATTCAGAATCTCATGCAAAGGAGGGAATGAATCTCATTTACACAATCAAACATCAGAAAATGAAAATGAGAAACATGCCCTTGATTTTAACATATAGGACTTTCCTATTATAAGAGGTTGTTAAAAAGGATCTCTCATGTTCTTCCATGAAATATTCTGCTCTTTCTAGGATACTCAGGTTCGAATACCCACACATTTGTTGTTTGCTTACTAGCTTCATATAATTCAGAAAACACTAGTTTTCACGAAGCTTGTAGCTCATTTATTTATGTTACTACATTAACTATATCACCACCGAGATCTATTATTGTAATTCATGTGTCCCTGAAAAGTCAGACTAGATTCCCCCAATTTATGATGTATGGGAATTTACAAAGACTTGGAATAGGGCGTAAAAACGAGATATTGAAGTAGTTCCGATGATTCAATAACATCAAATATCATCACTTCAAATCAGGTTCGGAGTTCTTAGTTTAGTTGGATGGATCTTAGTGATAGAATATGAACTAATAAGTAGCTAATTAATATACAACATTGATTAAGTAATAACTTAACATAACTCAAAAGAGTATGCAATTGATTCATACACAGCATCTCTCTTTTATCAAAGGTTACAATTATATGATTCCCCAAATAATTGAAATTCAATTTCTTGATCTGTATCCTCAATTTTTGGAAATTGATGAAGTTCTTCCATCAAGCCCTGACCAATGAACCTACAAAATCCCTCAATTTGGACTGAGTAAATGCAGGTATTGTAAACATTCTCTTGTCTCTGTTAAAACTGCTTGGGTTGGCAGTTCTATCGTGAATACCGAGAAGGAGGAGTGGGGAAGAGAGGAGAGAGGAGAGGGGATTTCCTTGGAATCGGCAGCCACTTCAATTCAGCGTGTTGCACTAAAACATCATTAATATTGAATAGGTTTACAATAATATTTTACAATGGCAAGATTGCCCCTGGTTAGTAATGCATAATACATTATACATTATAACGTGAGCCTATTCTATATGGATATGGATCCAGTACGGGATCTATATCAGATCTATATTCTAATACCCTCCTTCAAGTTGTACATGGGATTGAACCATGTGCAACTTGTTCTTCAAATACCAAAAGCGGTTACTTGTGAGACCTTTTGTGAACATATCAGCAACTTGGTCTTCTGAAGGCACATAGACCGGTTCAATCTCTTTGTCTGCTATCTTTTGTCTGATTAAATGTTGGTCAATCTCAATATGTTTGGTCCGACCGTGACGAACAAGATTGAAAGCAATTTGTACAGCACTTCTATTATCACACATGAGGGTTGAACTTGAGATACTCTCTCCCATTTCTGTAAGGAGATGCCTAACCCAGGTTACTTCTGATGTGGTAGCTGCCATAGATCTATATTCTGCCTCCGTGCTAGACCTTGCCACAGCTTTCTGTTTTCTGCTACTCCATGAGATAAGATTGCTTCCAATGAAAACACAGTATCCTGAAACCGACCTTCTTTCATCTGGGTCTCCTGCCCAGACTGCATCTGTATAGGCCAATATGTCATGTTTCGGTGTTGCCCATGAAGATTGAGCATATTTGAGTCCATCACCCACCGTGCCTTTTAGATATCGGAGAATACGCTTGACGGCATCCATATGACCAGTCTTTGGTTCATGCATAAACCGAGATACTTGATTTACAGAATATACAATATATGGTCTAGTAAAAGTAAGATACTGTAACATGCCCACTAAACTGCGATACTTCGTTGCATCAGGATACAACTCGCCATCACAAATGTTGAGTTTTTTATTGACAACACTGGGTGTAGGCACAGGTTTGCAATCTGTCATTCCTGCTTTGGCCAAAAGATCAAGAGTGTATTTGTGTTGAGTTAATGACATTTCTCCATCCTGTCTGTCCACCTCTACACCAAGAAAATACCTTAGCTTTCCAAGATCTTTCTTCTTAAATCGCATACTCAGCTAAACTTTAATTTGTTGAATACGCTCTGGAGCATTACCAGTGACCACTATATCATCAACATATATAAGTAAGAAAACTACAGTGGTTCCATCCCTGTATATGAATAAAGAATGGTCTAGTTGGGAACGAATAAAACCGTGGTTCTAAATCTCTAAGGAGAAGCTTTCAAACCATGACCGGGAGGCTTGCTTTAAACCATACAATGCTCTGGTCAATTTACATACATATGCTTTTGGGTCTCCCTCTGCATAACCTTGAGATTGCTCCATATAGACCTCTTCTTTTAAGTCCCCATGAAGAAATGCATTTCTGACATCAAGCTGACTAAGGCTCCACTCATGCTCAATGGCCAGGCCGAGGATAATGCGAATGGTTCCCCTTTTCACTACTGGACTGAAGTTCTCATCGTAATCTTCACCATATTCTTGGGTGAACCCTTTGGCAACAAGACGTGCCTTGTATCATTCAATGCTCCCATCCGGTTTATATTTAATCTTATACACCCATTTTGAGCCAACAACATTTTTATCGGGGGGACCACCAACTATCTCCCATGTTCGACACTCATGAAGTGCCTCTATTTCCTCATTCATCGCCTCAATCCATTTGTCAGATTGAACACCTTGACAAAATCCAAGTGGTTCTTCATGTTTTTCAACCTTGGATAGAAAAATCTGAAAATCCATAGAAAAGTTATCGTAACTTACCCATTTTTCAATTGGATGCCTTATCCTGCTTGATTTTCTTGGTGCCTCCACATTATTGGGGAATGTCATGTGTTCTCCAACACGTGCATCTGTTTGCGCTTTGGGTCTTCTTGAGTAGACATTCGCTTTGTATCTCTGACATTCTGTTTCTGACACCTTATCTGAAACCGTCTCATCATGTATGTTTTCAGGAGCCAAAGCGATACATTCAGCAGCATGTGAGATAAGTTCAGCACTGAGCCATGGATTATACCAATTATCAGCCATATCACCATGTTCACGACCATAGTTGGCTTTATTTTCTGGAAAGCTATTTTCATCAAAGACAACATTTCTGGAAATTCTGATCTTCTTATTGATAGGGTCATAACACCTGTACCCTTTGTGTTCATCTGCATAACCTACAAATTGGCATATAGAGGCTTTGTCCTGAAATTTGTTTCTCATGGATTTGTCAACATGTACATAACATGTGCATCCAAAAATTCGTAACTCATCATAATTAGGCTGTATACCAAAAAGAACATAATAGGGAGACTGATTTTCAAGTATAGGCATAGGAAGACGATTTATCACATGAGTGGCAGTATGAAAGGCTTCTGTCCAAAGGTTGATGGGCAAATTACAACCATGCATCATGCTCATTGCACTCTCCACAATATGTCTGTGTTTACGTTCAGCAATTCCATTTTGTTGTGGAGTATACGGGCAAGAAACTGTACAATGTATCCCATTATCTTGGAGGAAGTCTAAAAACTCTTTGGAGGAATACTCACCACCTCCATCACATTGGAGAATTTAAATATTTTGGGAGAATTGATTTTTAACATAGGCATGAAAGTGACGAAAAATAAGAAAAACCTCTGATTTGTGTTTCATGAAGAATATCGAGGAAAAACGAGAGAAACTGTCAATAAAGGATACATAATATTTACTTTCAGAAGAAGAAGCATTGGGAGCTGGACCCCAAACATCAGAACATATTACCTCAAAAGGAATAGAAGATCTTTTATTTATTTGATGAAAAGGAAGTACATGACTCTTGCAAACTTGACAACCGGAACACATTTTATTCTTTAATGAAAATGAAACAGACTCTGAAAGAAAACCATTGGACACTAACCTTTTGAGGTAATATGTTCTGATGTGGTAGCTGCCATAGATCTATATTCTGCCTCCGTGCTAGACCTTGCCACAGCTTTCTGTTTTCTGCTACTCCATGAGATAAGATTGCTTCCAATGAAAACACAGTATCCTGAAACCGACCTTCTTTCATCTGGGTCTCCTGCCCAGACTGCATCTGTATAGGCCAATATGTCATGTTTCGGTGTTGCCCATGAAGATTGAGCATATTTGAGTCCATCACCCACCGTGCCTTTTAGATATCGGAGAATACGCTTGACGGCATCCATATGACCAGTCTTTGGTTCATGCATAAACTGAGATACTTGATTTACAGAATATACAATATATGGTCTAGTAAAAGTAAGATACTGTAACATGCCCACTAAACTGCGATACTTCGTTGCATCAGGATACAACTCGCCATCACAAATGCTGAGTTTTTTATTGACAACACTGGGTGTAGGCACAGGTTTGCAATCTGTCATTCCTGCTTTGGCCAAAAGATCAAGAGTGTATTTGTGTTGAGTTAATGACATTTCTCCATCCTGTCTGTCCACCTCTACATCAAGAAAATACCTTAGCTTTCCAAGATCTTTCATCTTAAATCGCATACTCAGCTAAACTTTAATTTGTTGAATACGCTCTGGAGCATTACCAGTGACCACTATATCATCAACATATATAAGTATGAAAACTACAGTGGTTCCATCCCTGTATATGAATAAAGAATGGTGTAGTTGGGAACGAATAAAACCGTGGTTCTGAATCTCTGAGGAGAAGCTTTCAAACCATGACCGGGAGGCTTGCTTTAAACCATACAATGCTCTGGTCAATTTACATACATATGCTTTTGGGTCTCCCTCTGCATAACCTTGAGGTTGCTCCATATAGACCTCTTCTTTTAAGTCCCCATGAAGAAATGCATTTTTGACATCAAGCTGACTAAGGCGCCACCCATGCTCAATGGCCAGGCCGAGAATAATGCGAATGGTTCTCATTTTCACTACTGGACTGAAGTTCTCATCGTAATCTTCACCATATTCTTGGGTGAACCCTTTGGCAACAAGACGTGCCTTGTATCGTTCAATGCTCCCATCCAGTTTATATTTAATCTTATACACCCATTTTGAGCCAACAACATTTTTATCGGGGGGACGACCAACTATCTCCCATGTTCGACACTCATGAAGTGCCTCTATTTCCTCATTCATCGCCTCAATCCATTTGTCAGATTGAACACCTTGACAAAATCCAAGTGGTTCTTCATGTTTTTCAACCTTGGATAGAAAAATCTGAAAATCCATAGAAAAGTTATCGTAACTTACCCATTTTTCAATTGGATGCCTTATCCTGCTTGATTTTCTTGGTGCCTCCACATTATTGGGGAATGTCATGTGTTCTCCAACACGTGCATCTGTTTGCGCTTTGGGTCTTCTTGAGTAGACATTCGCTTTGTATCTCTGACATTCTGTTTCTGACAGCTTATCTGAAACCGTCTCATCATGTATGTTTTCAGGAGCCAAAGCGATACATTCAGCAGCATGTGAGATAAGTTCAGCACTGAGCCATGGATTATACCAATTATCAGCCATATCACCATGTTCACGACCATAGTTGGCTTTATTTTCTGGAAAGCTATTTTCATCAAAGACAACATTTCTGGAAATTCGGATCTCCTTATTGATAGGGTCATAACACCTGTACCCTTTGTGTTCATCTGCATAACCTACAAATTGGCATATAGAGGCATTGCCTTGAAATTTGTTTCTCATGGATTTGTCAACATGTACATAACATGTGCATCCAAAAACTCGGAACTCATCATAATTAGGCTGTATACCAAAGAGAACATAATAGGGAGACTGATTTTCAAGGATAGGCATAGGAAGACGATTTATCACATGAGTGGCAGTATGAAAGGCTTCCGACCAAAGGTTGATGGGCAAATTACAACCATGCATCATGCTCATTGCACTCTCCACAATATGTCTGTGTTTACGTTCAGCAATTCCAGTTTGTTGTGGAGTATACGGACAAGAAACTCTACGATGTATCCCATTATCTTGGAGGAAGTCTAAAAACTCTTTGGAGGAATACTCACCACCTCCATCACATTGGAGAATTTGAATATTTTGGGAGAATTGATTTTTAACATAGGCATGAAAGTAACGAAAAATAAGAAAAACCTCTGATTTGTGTTTCATGAAGAATATCCAGGAAAAACGAGAGAAACTGTCAATAAAGGATACATAATATTTACTTCCAAAAGAAGAAGCATTGGGAGCTGGACCCCAAACATCAGAACATATTACCTCAAAAGGAATAGAAGATCTTCTATGTATTTGATGAATAGGAAGTACATGACTCTTGCAAACTTGACAACTGGAACACATTTTATTATTTAATGAAAATCAAACAGACTCTGAAAGAAAACCATTGGACACTAACTTTTCAATAAAGACTTGACTACAATGACCAAGACGAGAATGCCAGAGATCTGGCTTATTACATTTGGATAAACTTAGGACGTTTTCAGAGACATGACCAGACTTGGGCTTCAAGACACTAGAGGCTGGATCTTCATTGAAGACATACATGTTTCCACGTCGCTCTCCTTTAGCGAACATCTCCTTCGTTTGAAGATCCTTGACAAAGACAGAAGTAGGAGTAAATTCCACAGATGAATTGGTAGAGTCAACAAGTTTAGATACAGAGACAATGTTTTTCTTTATATTTGGTGCATGAACGACATTAGATAAAAAAAATAGATGACTCAGACAAAAGAATAAGTACATTGCCTATGTTTGAAATAGGGTGGTGAGTCCCATCTCCAGTTACAATATTAGATTTTCCAGATTAGGGAACCAAAGTAGAGAATTTACCTGCATTGCCAGTAACATGAGTCGTTTCCCCGGAGTCAACGTACCATATTTCATGATCATTCTGTTTCAAGTTCAAGTTGGCCATTGCAGATAAGAGAAGATCCTTAGCATCAGCACTAACCCGAAATGTAATAACCTCAAATTTTGTAATTTATTTATTTAAATTTATTTGAAAATAACGAGTACTTTTCAAATTTTGGGCCTCGGATCCATTACCGGATCCATAAAAAGAACATGTAAATAACCCACAATGGGGTATTAAAAATATACTTATAATAGTTATAAATAATTAATAGTATAAAAGAAAAGAAACGAAAAGAAAAACCGAGTATTTAAGGTTGGATCCGTGTTTGGATCCAAATGGATCCAACATAGGGATCTAAGATCCATAAAAAAATGGTCTTTATATCCATATTCATAATAAAACTAATAATATAATATATGAATAAAATTTAAAATTTTTTTATTATCCGAGGATCCACAGTTGGATCCGTTCGGATCCAACTGATGGATCCACATGGTTGGGGGTCGGGTTACGGGCCTCGGGTCCGGACCCGAGCCGCACCCCCTGTGTAACCCTTTTTAAAGAAAGGGGCAACCCGATAAGGGTTGCCCGTTAGGTCTTCAGCAAAACAGGAAAGGGGGGAAGGGGGGGTTACGCAGGGCGTAACCGACCTCCCCCCATCTCGGCGTGAAGGGGGGAGGGGTCTTGCCCGATAAGAGGGAGTGGAGAGGGGACTCTCTTCACTCGCCTCTCTCTCTTTCCCTCATCTCCCTCGTGTCTCTCTCCCTCTACTCTGTCCCCATCTCTCTCCCTCGGTCTGTGTGGGTGCACCGGAGGCAGGGAGGTCGCCGGCGAGTTTCTTTTGGCCGCCAGCCACCCCAGGCCACGGCAAGCAACCTCGGTCACGGCAGCCGCGTGGAGCGACACCAGCAACTCGATCTTCGCGTTTCCAGCCTCCGATCGCCGGAAAAGCTCCAAACAAGTACGGTTCTCCTCTGGATCTGGGTGAGGAATCGAACGTGGGTTCGATTCCGTACTTTGATTTGAGATGGGTTCTTGGGAACCCCTTCTTAGGGTTTCTTTTCTCAAGAATCATGGGGGTGAACCGTGTATCACTCCCCTTAGTTTGATTTTCCCGTTTTTTTTTAAAGATGAAAAAAAAAAAATTGGGTATGCCAACGAATCCCACTGATTCTTCTTGGTTTAAATCTTGGTTTCTATTTAGAAATTTAATCTGCTGTCTTAATTTGTGTTGGGAATTATGTTCTTGGATTTGATCTACACTCAGTTACTGAAAGGGGGGGTTTTCGGTTGCTATGGACAAGAAAAAAAAATGAAATGAAACCTATGCTATTTTTGGTCACAGACAGACCTGGTATGTGAGTGAATATACATATTATTTAGGACTTAGTCTCTTGCGCAAGTTATTTCAGTAAAGATAGTCATCCAACTGAATATTTACATTGGTTAGTCATCACACCGGTTGTGTGATAAATCCAGGCACATTGAAGTGGGATAAGAGGTTAATGTGTGTTGAATTCAGGCATACAGGGGCTTGTGAAAACTTGCATGCTTTTACCTTCCTAGAGCATGAAATTTCTGAGATAGTTAAATGAGATAGCCAAACATTGAAGGGTACCATTATATTGGTTAAAACTCAAAAACCACTTGATTTTCTAAGCATAAGATAGATCATTCATAATGATGTACATTGTTTGGTTGATTTTTTTTGTTGTCCTAACCGGATATGAAACCATACATACTATACATTGAAGATGTTCAGAATTTTTAAGTATTTAGTTTGGCCGAATATAAAGCTTTATTATTCAATTGTAACCTGTTTCAACTGCAATCGTTTACTGTCGATATTTCTAAACATGTTACATAAAGTGTATTTCCAATGTAACCTATATCTATGGTAGGTTGTACTGTATTCTTTTGATTATTCTGATATTCCTGTACTTGGTTGCTGAACATGTGAAGACTTATCTCATGCACGTGGGGTTCGAGATTAGCAGGCTCTAGTAGGGCTGTAGAGTTCGTTTTCTGTAATACGTCACTAACCGTTTGGGTGGATATGTTCACTGCTCAATCATGTTAACTGAATCCTGCATATTATACTGAAACAGAACCCAGAATGGGGTGAATGAACTGGGCATCAGTGTTGTGTTGTAGAATTAGTAACATATGAAATATTTGATGTCTATACTAGGATGTTGCTTGTATTTGGGGCCACATTCAGTTACATGTAGTAGCAAGGAGCAACACATATTTGGAAGAGTCAACATTTGGACCGAGAATAGGCCTATGGCCTTTGTAATTACAGTGATGTCCTGTTAAGTATATAACAGAAAATGAAATTCTGTTTTGAATAGTCTGGGTTTATTTATCAAAGGAAACTGTTTAGCTAAGTCTTGGTGAAGGTAGTTGCTTTGGATTCCTGTAATTTGAAATAAATTCCTATATTACCTTTGTTTCAGATTTAATATGTGAGGCTTACTTGTTCCCGTATATGAATTAGCAACAAAATTGATTTCAGTGTTAAGTTCTGTGTTAGTTTTAATTAGTTGTATTGACAGCAACTTATTGGTGTCAAGTTCAAGCACATTTGTTGAGTTTAAGTTACTTATGACTTTAGCAAAATAAATTCTTATTCGAGCTTGCGGTTCAGGAGAACCATGGTGGTGCCATATGAATACGAGTTGTATTCTTATTAGAGAAAATGTGTTGTAATAGAGCAATATATATATATATATATAAATATATATATATATAAGTACATTTCCTTTCCATTTGTACAAGATATGTATGCGTTTTAAAATTTTTGTCACAGGTTCTCTTAACTTATATACGTAACACTTCCTTTTGGGTAGGCAAGTATTAGCACTCATAATGGTTGGTTCTTTGTTAATCATACTCATCATGATAGGTTGATAGAAATGCTCATGCATGAAAATTTTTGCATGATATTGAAATTGGGTGGTACCCTGCCCAGCCCAGCCGAATGGTGCTGGACTATATTTTTACAAAGGAAAGGATGATAAATGTCATTTCCTTAACTGTCCATGCTTGTGGACAAAGGACAGGTCCATTGAATCCTTGTTCATGTATAGTATGACTCATATGGAAGCTTAGCTTAATACCTTAAGTTTTCAGAATACTAGCTAATCATGTTAGATCTGGCTCTTTGCATACAGGTGAATGAAAATGTGAATAGGCTTAAACTTGATTTGATATGCTTGAGTTGGATATCGTTGTCTAGTTGTTTTCATGGGCATGAGCAATCATGAAAGTAATGTTTTATTGCTTAAATCTACATGCATGGGTGTTCATGTGATATAATAAAAATTATCAAGGAATGACAACATACATTTTTGGAATAAATATGTGAATCCTTGCACATGAATCTTTGAAACCGTGCTTGTGAATGTTGTTGTTTTATGTCCATGGTTATATTGGCATATATGGATGTGCATTTGGAAACACTTGTCGTGGAGATTTATGCTTTCACTTGACAGTTATGACTATGGTTCGCATGAGTGTGAGCATGATTCAATTGTTGGTAAGTCTTCTTGAACATGTACGCTTGATTATTGTGTGAATTGGTACATGTACACTCACACACTTAAAGAAACCATGAATTTGGTTAAATATGTGATGTAAGTAAAACACACATATTGAAAATGCATATGAATGAATTATGACATGCATATGTTTGGGTTTAGATTTGCATGAATATATATGCTGTTTGGCATTTTGGCTTAGTGTTATGAATGAAACACTACTTGGTTTTATTATGTGATGCACTAATGGCCAAATTGGACCATCACCGGCCTGAAGAGCCGTGGGTTTGGTTTTCTTTTAATTATGTTTTTAAATGCATCACTTGGCACATTACTACACTGTTCTAGTGGTGGATACGGGCTGGAGTCCCGAATGGGTCCCTGCAAGGGAGGATGCGGGGTTTTCACTTTACTTTTGCATATGTGTGGCAAACTTAAAGAATGAACTTTAAATAAAAATAATGAATAAGAACAGTGTAATATACATTCTGGGATATCTCATCTAGAGTATGAGAATCTTGGATATCCGGTCTTGGGGAGACTGTGAGGATACAAAAAACTTTGTGTGCGTTGTTGCCCCTGAACCCGATATTGAGGTTCTTCTCCTGGCCACGGTTTTAGGGAGAGCCCGCCACTTTACCCGGGAGTGGTGTGTTAGTCACAGCTGTGAGTTTATGGTACCAAGGAAGTGGCACTTGTGGGCGTGGGGTGTTCCTTGTGTCCCCGACATTAGATGTGGAGGTCTAATGTTCCGATGGATGGTGTTGTTTCCTGATATCGGTCGAGGGCTAAGTTGGAACCCAGTAATAAAATACAAATTGTATGTTAAGCTACCCTGGGAACCTACTTGACCTCGGGGTTTGTACCCGTTTGGTGTATCCGCGGGCCACGGTAATTAAAAAGAGGAACTTAAAGATGTGTGCATCTAATAGGGCATGCATATGGAAAGATGAAACTTAAATGAAAGATAACAGAAGAAATCATGCATTGCACATAATCATGCATTTTTCTGTTATGCATTAGATCATGCATGTTTGAATCATTCTTGATATCATGACATCATTTGGTGGTTGCATACGCTTTACTTCGTGAAATTATGCTGAAAGGTTGGTTATTTAGTTGTTGATATATAACACTGTTTACTGTTATTGATTGGTGAGTAAATGAAATCATTGGTAGTTATGAAAATTTAGATGTTGAAAATTTTATATCTGCGGTCACTCAAATCACTGCATGAAATCTTATCCATGTTCTTTCTCTCATCTGGTTTCTTTAGAAGTAGCTGTGCTCAGAATTTCGGTTCTGACACCCTACTTTGTTGGTTTTTTCACAGGAAATGGTGAACAGTGAAGTTGGACATGCATCTGGGGATGGATGAGTTATACTTGGACTTGTCAGCTTCAGTAGAGGATATTGTGGCTCTTTCGTTTGTCTTTCAGTTCTTTTAAATTCTGCAATTGTTACTTTACTTTCAGTTGAAGGAAACTTTGTCTTTGAAATTTTATTACTCATTAATAAAAGAGTTTTAGTTGGTTGATATGGATGATAATTGCAACTTCGTTTGTGGTGTGTGGTTATCCAACTGAAATTGGAACTGTAGGGACCCCAGGTCTCTGGGAAGTTTTTCGCAACTCTTAAAAAAAAAAAAAAAAAAATCCGCATTTTTCAAAAGTAGGAGTTGGGGTCGTTACACGAAAGGTACCTGCAGTTCCTGGTGTAGCAATATTTCTATTATTTTGCGTTCTGTTTCGATTCTGCGGGTTGAACCAACAGTTGGCTTTGATGTGACCCCGTTTATTACACTGATAGCATGTGGGAACATTCCTTGAAAAACTGGCTGTGGAATTTGGTGTGGGTAGTAATCCGTGTCCATCCTGGATGGCAGTTCCCCTGCCTCTGCCACGTCCTCCTCGTGCTCGATCAACTATCATTCCTGTGGCAAGAACCTCATGCGTAGATGATTGTCCAGCTGAAGTATCAGACATGCTCTTCAGAGTCATTTCGTATTGAAGCAGTTTGGCGTGTAATTCCTCAAAACTGAGTAATTTAGGTAAGCACAATAAGGAGGTCACAAGGACATGATATTCTGATCCCAAGGCATTCAATGTTTGTTGCACCTTTTCTTTATCTGATACTGGATATCCAACCATGGCTAACTGGTCCGTAATGCTTTTAACTTGATTTAAGAATTCAATAATGCTCATTGCACCCTTTCTTAACATCTGAAATTCGCGTTTGAGAAACAGCACTTTAGCCTCTGATATCTGAGAATATGTCTGTGCTAAAACCTCCCACAAAACTTTGGATGTGCAATCATCAGGAATCGAAATCAATATCTCTTGAGATAATGTGGAAGTGATGTATGCAACAAGGGCCTGATCGCGCTTCATCCAAGAAACAAATGCAGGATTGTGAATAGTATTCGGCAATCCTCCATCTTCTTTGGTTTCGGTTATGATAAATTCTGGAGGTATAGGAGTAGATCCATCCAAGTGGCCTGAAAGGTCTTGACTACAAATAAAAGGAGCAATTTGCCTTTTTCTAAGTCAGGTAGTTGTTGGTAGTCAATTTTTCTGAAACTAGCTCTCCAAGGAAGTTGGAAGAAAGACCCGAATTTCCTGAAGTATCCATTGGTAGCTGGTTGACAACGAGAAGATACAGCTTGCCTGAAGTATTAGTGACTGAAACTGAAATGAAAACTCTAGTGGCTGAAGCAACAAAACGACAGAGCAATTCAAGATAAGAGGTTAAGTAGAAGAGAATAAAGCAGTCGTGACAAAACAGTTTTCAGACCAGCAGTAACGTGATGTTCAGAATTGATGGAGAAGAAAAACAGAAAATAACGACAGCGTGGGAAAGAAACAGTTTTCAGGCGATGAATGGGAATGAAGCTGAAAGGAATCTCAGCGAAGTAAATAGAAGAAACAGTTGATAGAAAAGAAGTATTTCAGTAGTAGAAGGAAGAGAGCAAAAGACTCGCTGAAAAGGGAGAAAGAAAAGAATCAGGCGTGACCTGTTTCAAACTTGGCTGAAGGGGATGAAGAGTAGAAGACTCGGCTGAAGAGGTGACCTGCTTGAAACTCGACTGAAGAGGAGGAACTCGGTTGTTCTGAAGATGAGGAAGAGGAGACTCAGCTCGTCTGTGGTGGTTAGGCACGGTAGGTCGTGAAGTACGATCACTGATGAGGGAAAAAGGCTCGGCTGAAGGCTTGGCACTTTCACGATCGCTGATGAGGGAAAAGACTCGGCTGAAGGCTTGGCCTTTTCACGATCGCTGATGAGGGAAAAGACTCGGCTGAAGGCTTGGCAGATCCTTTCACGATCCCTCACGAGAGCACTTTTATGCCCAGATTAACATGCTCTGATACCATGTTAAAACTGCTTGGTGTGAACACCCCAAATTTTTTTAAAATATTGTAAATATTTCCTTTTTACCCTTTGTCCCCATTTCCTGGGTAATTTAGTCAGTTTTAAATTTAAATTCCATTTTATTTCTCAAGTTTATTGAAATTAAAGTCATCTGACTCAATTTCGGATCCGGATCTCGATAAAAAAATCCAAATCTAAGCTTCGTTGTCTAATGTTTAAAATCAAATTCTCGAAATTTCCAAAATAACTTTTTGAAAAGCTCGGACAGTTCATCCGGCATTCGTTTGGATCCATTGCGTTATATTTCTCGATTCGAGTTACAAAACTCGAACATTTTCTCAAAACTTAGGTCCAAACTCATTCTTCTGAAGAATTTTTCCCAAAATGGCCTGAAATTCTCTGAAAAAACATTTTTTTAGAAAAATACAAAAATTTAGTGTTTAAACTTGGTTTTTATAAAACCTTAGTTTTCTAATACAAAAATACAAGAAAATGGAAAAACAACACAAAAAACCAAAAAATTTTGAGAAAATGTGGAGCGCCAACCCGCTTTGAAACTTGTTTTTGCTAAAAACCCCTCTTTTAAAACCACTTTTTGAAAAGTCATTTTAAAGGAACCCTCTTTTTGAAGAAGAGGAAAGCTCACAACGGCCGCGGGTTCGCGAGTTTCCTTTCTCCACCCTCGATCGCCTGGGAGCCTCCCTCCTCCATTCATCCTCAACAAAACCTCCGTCCGCTGGAACCTTCCACTCTTCCTTTAAGAAGAGCACTCCAGGATCCCTCTGGGCATCGGGATTTTTCCTCGCATCCACCCATTCTCACTCTTTTCTACTACCAACAATCGTCTTCGCCCCCTCGTCCAGATCCTGCCTGCCCTTCCATAAAAAGGGGGGTAAGGGAGAAGCGAGGGCATCGGGAATTCTTTTGAAGGATCATTGACCATTTGGGCGGCTCACCCCATCAGATCAACCCTTGGCGTCGAGCAATATCCCGAATTCGCCAAAGCTCCACCACCACTGTCTCCCATCGCCTTTTTTTGGAGCTCGTCGTCTTCATCCTCTTCCCTTCTGGTTCTCTCCAATTAACGGAAGCCTCAAGCTATCCGGAGAAGGTCGGCCACTCCCTGCGACGGAGAGAATCCCCTACAATAATCAGCTAGCTGCTAAGATAGCGCATCAGTGGGTGAGTTTGTTTTGTTTGGAGAAATCGATTTGCAACAATATTTAACAGGTATTCCTACCCACCATCATAAACCTCTTTTTATTTTATTTTTTGGACCTTATTTGCTGAGTACCATTTCTTCAGGCCATAACAAGTTTGTGTTCTTATAACAAGTGTTAGTGGATTTGATATTGTAGATATAGCATCCACAGCATTGTTTTCTGTGGGTATTGTGACCATTCATGACTCCCCTTTAGTCTTCTAAATCTGGAAGAGGAGGGCAAGATCAGAATGCTTTAGTGTTGAAATATTTATTTCATGTGCACATATTGATACGCTGTGTATGTTCATTATATAATATCCTTGGATTTTCCTAATCTTTGTTACACTCATAAGCATCTTTACAGTAACCTTTACTGTCATCCAGCAGCTTCACTGTAGTATTTCTTAAAGCTGTCATAATATTTGTAAATTCCTGTGCCTATTGCCCCATTTGCTTTATGTTATGAACCCATACAGGGAACTTAACATTCTTTGTACGCCTGTGTATTCATTAAAAACCTCACATCACATATCGTATTTCCCATTAGGTCTGCACATTCACTTTCATTATCTTCACCTGTGTATCAGCATGTTCTAAAATTCATTTTTTCTGAATTGACGTCGCATCATTACATCTAATATACCAGTGATTTTGTAATTATATCGGCTATTCACCTGCAGTAGCATCAGCCTTTTTCAAGATTCATAAATCCAAAATATATTGCTTCTTCATCAGACTCCCCATTAGCATAGGTGATTTTGTTTTCCCTTTAGCAGTATGGCCTCCTATTAAAGCATATGTTTGACTTTCCCTGTGACTGTCATGGCTTCATCTTACAAATAATGGTAGTCTCTGAGCTTTTTTTTTTTCTTTTTTATACCAAACATCCTTGATAGCTAAGGTTTTCATAACCGTATACACAGTAGTCCAGAGATTGCTACAGTCCCCCATATACATCTCTTCATAGACATCTTCTCTTTGCCTGAGGCATAAACACCTTAGGCAAAGACGGGTAGGGTTGAATTTAAGGCAATAGCATATGCTTTTCTCATATAGATCTTCGTTATACGTATGTATACATTTCCTCCTTAGCATAAGGCCCACCATATGCTTTTTTTTCATCTTAGGTAGAATATTTCTGCATACATCTTCTTCATTAGAATAGGTATGACCGCCTGATTTTATGTTTCGGATATAGTGTTTCTCATACTTTGCATTTCTGCCTTATGCTAACCCTGTTTTGCAAAAAAGAAAAAAGAAAAATGTGATTTCCTTTCTTAAACTTAGGATTTGTAATCTCAATTCATGTATTGTAATAGCTAGATATAATGAGAAACACTTACATTTCCTGTTTTTAGATAGAATGAATGGGCATTGTAAATTTCATGAATTACTTGTTTTCAGACATCTTTGTCTTTATTTCTCAAATTCTCACAAATGGGAACACGAATGGTACGTGCACCATTTCGTAAGAGGTAAATTAATCCTAAGTTGATGATTTACATCAACGGCCATAGTCGGGATGTAAACAAGACTTATGATTTTTATCTTTTACGAAATAACACTGGATCCACACTGGATCCGTTCTCAAAATTCATCATTTTTTCCTTAAATATTTTCTTCTTTTATCATAATTTAACTTAAAATTAACTCAAAATATACCAATAGCTATAGTCAGGGTATATTGAGAGTTAATTTCATTTTAAATTCTATAAAAGCACCAAAAAAATGTATTTTATTCTTCTTTTGAATTTAAATATAGATTATTATATAATACATTCAATGACCATAGTCAGGGATGTATTATATATTCGATCTTATTTTAAATTCATTTAAAGAATGGAATAACTTTTCAAAAATCCCATTTCAAATTCTTTAAATTCATTCATCATTTAGGATAGAAGTACATCATATTTTCAAAATTTCTTTTTCAAAACTCCAAGTGATGTGAATATTGTTAAAACATATGTAATAATACCATAATACCCGATAGGGGTATTATGGTCATTTCACAAAGTACCCCATAGGGGTACTTATTTTGTTTCTCGTATTTCACTATTTTTTATTTTTCTTTTTAATTTTATTTTTTTATTTTTTGGATACTGAAAAGGGGCCCCACAATGGAGTCGTTGGGGCCCCCAACGGTCACATATGTGACCGTTGGGGGCTCCCAACGACTCTATTGGGAGCCCCTTTGGTCTCCTCTTCTTATAAATAGGGGGAACCCCCCATGTATGTGGCATTGCTCTTGAGAGCTCCTCTTCAATAATAGTGATATTATTTTTCATGTGTGTAGCCTTTTTATAAGGCCCTTTGTATATCCCTTAGTGGATTTTCTCTCTTGTGCTTGTTACACTTGTCCGTGTGGGACATAGTGAATGCTTTAGCATTCTTGGTTACTTCCGCTTATTTCATTACATGGTATCAGAGCCATAAGATCTTCTAAAGGTAAAATCTTGTCTCTCTCTACTTCCTTTCTTTCTCACATCTTCCTTGTGTAGCAATGGAAGTCAAGATCGATCTATCATTCAAACTTAATGGAAAAAATTACATGATGTGGGCATCCGCAATGGAGAATAATCTCAAAGGCAAGAAGCTTTGGGGTTATGTAATGGGAACCGTTCCGGAACCCCAACTTAAGCTCACAAAGATAGAAGGAGATCAAGAGAAAGCACTTGAAGGCGATGCTCGTCTCAAGGCCATTGAAGATTATAATCATCAAATGGAAGATTGGGAGAGCAACCATGCAAAAATCCTAGCATGGTTTATGAATAATGTCGAACTTAAGGTATGTGCAAATATTGCAAAATTCCGCCGGGCAAATGAAGCTTGGTTCTTTATGAAGGGTATGTTTACCCAAAAGGATCTTGCAAGAGCTTATTTCTTGCAAGAAAAAGTAAGAACCACAAAACAAGGTGACATGAGCATACAAGATTACTATAGTGCTCTAAACCCTTTGTGGGATGAATTGGCTCTTTTAGAGCCTAAATGGGTATCTATGGAGGATGTGGTTCTAAGACAAAAACAAATGGAACAAGATAGATTGTTTCAATTTTTATTTGGGCTTCGTCCCGAATTTGAACAAGTGAGATCCTCACTTCTCCATAGATCCACGGTTCCTCCCTTAGAAGAAGCTATTGCCGAGATTACTCAAGAAGAGACTAGGCATAGCATGGGAAAAAGCATAGAGGAAGTTATTGCCGTATCTAAACCCGGCAATCATGTTAAAACATACAAACCACCTCATTTTGGTAAGCAAGGGAGTGGTGGAAGAAAAATGATTATATGTCACCATTGTTATGAGCCGGGACATATTAAACCCGTTTGCCCAAAGCTAAATGGGGCATTCAAGCCAAAGGTGGCTTCCGTTGAAGAATCCACCACCAAAGAAGATGACGGCAAGAACGGGGATCTCAAAGACACTCTTGGACAAATCTCCTTGGCTCTTCAACAAATTTTAAAGGTCACTTCTTCCACCTCCGGTGCCGCCATTGCCTCATCATCACCTCCCGGTACGTACTCTTGGATTTTAGATTCCGGAGCTTCTATTCATATGACCCCTCATGAAAATGCATTAACCAATGTGCACACCAATTCAAAAATGTCTTGTGTCTCTACGGCCGATGGAACTTTTCTCAAAATAAATGGTGTTGGAACTCTTGATTCTAAAAATGTTCAAAATTTCCTTGTTCCAAAAGTTAGAATAGTTCCAAAATTAAATCTTAACCTCTTTTCCGTATCTCAAATAGCCGACCATGGATGTGAAATATCTTTCTCATCCCAAGGGTGCTTTGTGCAGGATCTCCGGTCCGGGAAGCGGATTGGGCAAGGCCATAGGAAGGGAGACCTTTATTTTATGGATAATTTAATACTTCCAAATACCTCATTTTGTACTTATGTCCAAGACAAAAATATTGAAACTTGGCATAAAAGGCTTGGACATCCAAGTTACTCTAAAATGTATCTTTTTCCTTTTGGACACAAGTTTTGTAAAGAAAAAGATATCAATTGCAAAGATTGCATTTTTGGCAAAATGAAGTCTACTCCTTTTCCTATTAGATCCTTTGTGACAACAAGACCTTTTGAATTGGTGCATTCCGATGTTTGGGGGCCATCTCCGGTTCTATCTAAAGGTGGTTATTCATATTATGTTACTTTTATTGATGATTATACTAGATATGTATGGATTTATTTTCTTAACTTTAAATCGGAAGTTTTTAACTTCTTTAAAGAATTCCATGCAAAAATTCAAAATCAATTTCAAAGTCAAATATCCATTCTTAGATCCGATTCGGGTGGAGAGTACTTATCAAATGATTTTCAAGCATATCTAAAACAACATGGCATTTGTCATCAAAAATCTTGCCCAAGAACTCCTCAACAAAACGGTCTAGCGGAAAGAAAACATAGGCATATTTTGGAAACCACTAGATCCTTACTCATTTCTAAAAATATTCCTAAAAATTTTTGGGCCGAAGCCGTGTTAACCTCCACCTATTTAATCAATAGGATGCCATCTTCACAATTGAATAATATCTCTCCTTATGAAAAACTTTTTAATATGACACCCGACTACAATCGTCTTCGGATTTTTGGGTGTAAATGCTTTGTTCTTTTACATAAAAGAGATAAATTGTCACCTAAAGCAATAGAATGTGTATTTTTAGGATATGGTGAAAATCAAAAAGGCTATAGATGCTTTGATCATAAAAACAATAAGTTATTTGTCTCCAAAGATGTAACCTTTTTAGAAGATGAAAATGGATTTGACATATTGGAAAAATCAAATGAAATTGATTATATGTTTATCAATGATCTTTTAGAAGATTCAAATGATGACTCTTTGAGTCATCCGGAAATTTTAGAAAATACTCATGATTCTCATGATGATGATGTATCACCAACTAATGGTGATAATCTCAAAGTATACACTCGGCGTGAGGAAGCCCAACCTATTAGTGCTTTAGAAAAATTCTTGCGGCTTAATGAACCCCTAGAAGAAACCTCCCTTAGGCGTTCTTCTAGAGAATCAATTCCACCTAATAGGTTTGTCTCATATGAAACTCTTTCACCTAAATATAGAGCTTGTCTAATAGCCTTGCATTCTTACTATGAACCCTCCCATTATAATCAAGCAAAAAGTATACCTCATTGGGTTGAAGCAATGAAAGTTGAACTAGATGCTTTAAATAAAGCTAAAACTTGGGAAATAGTTCGCCTTCCTCCAAATAAGAAAGCTATAGGATGTCGATGGGTCTACAAAGTCAAAACAAAAAGTGATGGTTTCCTAGAGCGCTATAAAGCTAGATTAGTTGCTAAGGGATACTCACAAGAATATGGCATCGATTATGAGGAGACTTTTGCTCTCGTGGCTCGCATGACAAGCGTTAGAACTTTAATTGCGGTAGCATCATCCAAGAAATGGCCTATATTCCAATTAGATGTTAAAAATGTCTTTCTTAATGGTCAGTTGAATGAAGAAGTATATATGGACCCTCCGCCGGGAATCAGTGTTAACCAAGGTCAAACCCTTCGGTTATTAAAAGCCTTATATGGTCTTAAACAAGCCCCTAAGGCTTGGTATGATAGATTTAGTGCTATCATGTTACAATTGGGATTTCGCTCATGTTATACTGACACTGCTCTTTTTGTTAAAAATGCAGGTAATAGTATCATCATCCTTCTGTTGTATGTTGATGATATGATCATCACTGGCAATGATGAAAGCGGTATTCTTAAAGTTAAAAATATGTTAAAACATAATTTTGATATGTCTGATCTGGGTTTTCTCAGGTACTTTCTTGGTATAGAAGTTGCATACTCTCCTCGAGGGTATATACTGTCACAGATGAAACTTGCTGCCGACATATGTTCCAAATCTGGGATTTCAGATGATAAAAGGGTGGAGACTCCCGAGGTTATCAATGCTAAACTACGACTGGAGGATGGAGTTCTGTTGGACGATCCTACGCCCTACAGGCAACTCATAGGCTCCCTCACCTATCTGACTATCACCAGGCCCGATATTGCTCATGTTGTGCACTCTGCAAGCCAATTTCAGCATGCTCCTACATCTGTGCATATGAGTGCTGTGCTCCGGATCATTCGATATATTAAAAATACTTTGACTAAAGGGCTATTCCTATCCTCAATCTCTTCCTTAGATTTACTAGCTTATACTGATGCTGACTGGGGAGGAAACCCAAATGATCGAATCTCAACTACTGGCTTTTGTGTGTTCCTAGGAGATTCGCTAATTGCTTGGAGGTGCAAGAAACAGCAGAAAGTCTCATTGTCTTCTACTGAAGCAGAATACAGGGCTATGGCAACCACTACAATGGAGCTGGTGTGGCTTCGAAGTCTTCTTCAAGATATGGGAGTCGAAATTACCGGGGCTTCGAAGCTTTGTTGCGACAACAAAAGTGCTATCTACATTGCCAGCAACCACACTTTCCATGAGAGGACGAAACATATTGAAATGGACTGTCATTATGTACGTGATGAATATCTTCGTAGGACAGTAACACTGCCATATGTCACTTCAGAATATCAACTTGCCGATTTCTTCACCAAAGCCCAGCCTGCTCCTCGCTTCTTGTTCCTCCTTGGCAAACTTTCGGTCATTCCCCCGTAAAGTTTGAGGGGGGGTGTTAAAACATATGTAATAATACCATAATACCCGATAGGGGTATTATGGTCATTTCACAAAGTACCCCATAGGGGTACTTATTTTGTTTCTCGTATTTCACTATTTTTTATTTTTCTTTTTAATTTTATTTTTGTATTTTTTGGATACCGAAAAGGGGCCCCACAATGGAGTCGTTGGGGCCCCCAACGGTCACATATGTGACCGTTGGGGGCTCCCAACGACTCTATTGGGAGCCCCTTTGGTCTCCTCTTCTTATAAATAGGGGGAACCCCCCATGTATGTGGCATTGCTCTTGAGAGCTCCTCTTCAATAATAGTGATATTATTTTTCATGTGTGTAGCCTTTTTATAAGGCCCTTTGTATATCCCTTAGTGGATTTTCTCTCTTGTGCTTGTTGCACTTGTCCGTGTGGGACATAGTGAATGCTTTAGCATTCTTGGTTACTTCCGCTTATTTCATTACAAATATCCTCTTCAATCGATTTTCAATTCTTGTAAAATCCAATTCATCTTTTCATTTTCAAATTCTATTTCATTTTTCAATCTCAAAAGTTCAATTTAACTTTGATATTTCAAATTCATTTTATATTCAAAAACTCTAATTCAAAACAGATTTCAAAGTTCAATTTGACTTTGAAATTCCAAAATTCATTTCAAATCAGATTTCAAAGTCCAAGTTGACTTTAAAAATTCCAGATTCGTTTTATATTCGAAAATCAAAAAACAAAGTTCAATTTAACTTTTAAATTCTTGATTTTCTAAAAATTCCAAATTCAAGCTCCAAATTCAGATCCACTCCATTCTAGGATCCAGAATCCAATTTCACCTTCGATCTCAGACTTCAGATCTAAAACCCATCTTAGGGTCCAGACTCCAATTCTACATTGGATCACAAATTTCAGATCCAATTCCATTTTAGGATCCAGAATCCAATAATACTTTTGGATCTCAGACTTCAGATCCAAATCCATTTTAGGATCCAGAATCCAATTCTACTTTTGGATCTCAGACTTCAGGTCCAAATCCATTTTAGGATCCAGAACCCAGTTCCACTTTGGATCTCAGACTTCAGATCCAAAATCCATTTTAGGGTCCAAAATTCAATCACACTTTGGATCTCAGACTTAAAATTCAAATCCATCTTAGGATCCAGAACCCAATTTTACATCGGATCTCAAATTTCAGATTTTGAATCTATTTTGAGATCCAATTCCACTCCCAAAATCTAGATTTCAAATCCAATGGCATTTTCAGATCTCATCTGAACTTCCTAAAATTCATTTCATTTCTAAATATCATTCAAAGTCAGCATTTGGATTCAAATTTCATTATAAGTTTTATCTCTTCTCC
Source organism: Nuphar pumila (assembly GCF_984573655.1). Classification (NCBI taxonomy): domain Eukaryota; kingdom Viridiplantae; phylum Streptophyta; class Magnoliopsida; order Nymphaeales; family Nymphaeaceae; genus Nuphar; species Nuphar pumila. The sequence continues at coordinate 425,459 of NC_143261.1, forward strand.
TAAATCTAAGTTCAAAGTCTATTTTCTAACTTTGGAATTTCTTTCATTTTTTTCCTTTTCACTCTTCTTCCAATCATTCTTTTCAAAATCAAAGATTTATTCTTCCAACTCTAAACTACTTCAAAGACTTAGAACTTCTCTGATCTATCTCAAGTTCTAAAATTAGAGTGAATTATGCATTCACTCCCTTATCAAGTTCATCTCAGAATACTTGGAAATTTTCAAAATATCTTTCAAAAAGAGCATACATCATTGCACTGCACAAGCATGATTCTTTGTGCATTTAGATCTTTAGGATAAAATTTTAGATGATATTTAGGCAAAGCAAAAGGCATAGATTCGATCCTTGGTTCGATTACCCCTGGTAAAGGCGCCAGGAACGGTCGAACCTCGTACCGACGAGCGAATCTCGTCTCTCCATTTTCCTGCAGTATTTTCAAAACGGAGGCGAGTAATTTTCTAAATATTTTCAAATCAAGGTCAAGTGAGACCCCGCAAAAGAGTTCCTCTTCTCTCTTCTTTTCTTTTCTCTTCTCTTCTCTCTTCTTTTCTTTCTTTTATTTTTCTCCCTTCAAAAAGGAGGAAAGTAGAGGTTATATAAGGAAAAGAAAAGGAAGAGAGAGAAAGATACAAGAGAGGAAAAATTTTGCGATGATCACACTTGGGTTGGCAGTTCTATCGTGAATACCGAGAAGGAGGAGTGGGGAAGAGAGGAGAGAGGAGAGGGGATTTCCTTGGAATCGGCACCCACTTCAATTCAGCGTGCTGCACTAAAACATCATTAATATAGAATAGGTTTACAATAATATTTTACAATGGCAAGATTGCCCCTGGTTAGTAATGTATAATACATTATACATTATAACGTGAGCCTATTCTATATGGATATGGATCCAGTACTGGATCCATATCCGATCTATATTCTAATAGTCTCCACCATCCCAAAGCATCTTAAGTTTCAAGATTTTCGAAAAAATCCCATTACTGACTCACTCTTTATTGAACCAATGCCATATACAATACTTGAATTAGCTATGTAGATGCTACATAGTTAGTTCTCATCCTTCAGAGTCTATGAGTGGAATAGGAGCATTCATTGACAAAAATATCACCTTAAGATGAGCATCTCATGGCTACTAAGAATGAATGAACCAAGATGGTTCTATTTCTCAATCTTTCTGACTTGCTCCTACAGAACCAAGGTTGAAACAATTGAGATAGCCTATCATTCACAACCTCTAATGAAGGACTCCTCAAAGTTAAGCATTAGTAACCCTTTTTAGAAATCAAATGGATTTGGTCTTATACTTGCATGAGGAAGGTAATAAAAAAAGAAATAAGATGAGTGCTTCTTTCTTTTATCACACACAGACTTCTACACACCCATGCATGCATGCACACCCGCACACACACACACACACACACAGATGGATGCGCGCACACACACAAACACATGCATGGGCATGCACACGTATACAAGAAAAAAATTCTAGTTGAAACGTTTCAACATGCTCAATGAAAAAATATAAGTATGAATGCCCATCGTAGAAAAAATGTACCGTGCATGAGTTGACAAGGGGAGAGCAGCATATCCTATAACAACCTGCATACGCAAAAGTGCAAAGCAATTAATTGAATTTTTTAGGGATTTTTGTTTAAAGGATAAAGTACTTAATATTATTAAAAAGAGAGACAAAAAGACAATGGCCTAATTTAATTCATTCGCATTTGTATCTTCACTTTTTCCTCAAAATGGCCGAGAATTCTTAGTAGCTTTTGAAAATCAGACAAAAACTTGCAAACTTTTCCTTTAAACCTTAATACAGGTGAAATAAAATCTAACAGTGACTGCAATAAGTCAAAGTCATATTGCTTTACTTCGGATTTAAGACCATTTTGGGATAAAACTTTAGGACCTGAAACTTAAATGGTTTTGTGAAAATAACAATATTAAATTATTACCCCTTTTTATGGCACGCACTAAAATTATTTTCTGGTCCATGGTATCATATGAGAAAAACAGGTACAATCACAATTAACTCAAAGGAATGCTGATAGAAACCAAACTAAAAGTTGCCTTGACTAAAGATGGGAATGCTTATGTTTCTATTTTATACCATAGCTGCCTTTGTGGCAAAGGTTATATGGAGAGAATCTTTTTAGAATAACTAGAGGCTTAGGCTATCCATGTTACAGAGTGCTGCCCATCCACTCACGCATGCATGCAGAACACATATAAATATGATATGATAGGAACGAACCGGCTTAGGAGTTTCAAGTTTTGTCTGAAGATCTACATGAAGGAAAGTAAATAGAAGATGGTGTTGAGGTGAAAATATAGCTGGCGCACATATTTTGATCTCATCATGATAGCAGGCAATCCTAGCACCAACTGCTACTTGTGTGTGAGCCCATTTCCGAAGTGAAGCACCCGGCTCTCTTGGATATATTACCTAAACAAAAGAGGATTGTGTCAATGGTACATCAACATGCAATTATTTAGATAAACATATAGATTCCATCACCTCAAGTGGCTGCCTACGAAAATCAACATCATCCTTTCTTAGTTCCACCCGAATGAACAAATTCCTTTTCCGGCTCAAACTCACGGTCAATGGATAGAGATACAGACAATGCAGAAACTGTGAAAATGGTTCACTTTTTGTGGTTGCACGAAAGTCAAAAGCATGGAACTGCAAAGGAACAGTTTGTATTCCACCTCAAAAAGAACATATGACTATTATAGAGAGTAAAAGAAAAGGAAAAATGCTATTGATGGACTATTGGGATCAACAGTAAGTGAACTAATGCAGATAAATCTCCATATATGTCGTCCAAATTGGATGAATCTTAGCAAACCTAAACAGTAGAACTTTTAACGAGAAGATGAATAACCGGATAATGGTACTTACGTCTCCATTCCCAAATTCAAAACTACTTCCTTGAATGATGTCTGAACCATTTTTATGTGCTTCTTTTCCATCCACATTCCACTTGAGATGAACATTTTGAGGCCCACCAGAACCATTGCCTGGGAATTTACTAAAAGTGGAATCTACAAATTGATCCACAGTATCAGCCAAGTCATTGTTTACACTTCCGTTTTCGGAAACAGTGTCTATATCATTGTGCCCTGCCTGAAGCTTTTCTACTTCCAAACGCAGGGAACCCTTTACTGGTTTGTGAACCTTTCTTTTAGGATCCTGAACATATATATATATATAGAGAGAGAGAGAGAGCATAATGGCATATTATTGAAGCATGGCATGACATTGCAGCAATACATGAAATACCTAAAAGAAACATATTGCAGCACTATGCTATATCCGACAGGATAATTAAAAAAATTGTAAAAGAAACACAACCAGAAATCAATCAAGCCACAAACTTACAGCAGTAATAGACAGTTCATAATTATAGAGCACAGAACCAAAACATAATATCAGGCACCGACAAAACCAAGACAACAATTTTTGCCTGCTTTCTACATGTTATACGCAGCAGGCTATTCATTCTTCCACATAAAGAAAATGATAATTAAAGTGTCAAAGGTTCTTTTTCATTTTCTAAGAAACATAAAATAGCAATGACCAAAAAAACACAGCAATAAGAAAAATGATGGACTGAACAAGCATTGTCTGACATTCTGAGGAAACATCAGGAAGCAGAATAGCGACAAACAAGCACAACTACATTCAAGGAATAACAGTGTTCCAAACAAAAGAAGTATCCACGATTCATTATATCAGGAACAAGAGATTCATTCTGTATAAATGCAGCAAGGACTTCAAATGAATAAAGTAGCCCCAGGTAGGGCTGCACAATGAGCGAGCCAGCTCGGGCTTGGCTCGTTTAAACCCAGCTCGAACTCGTTCGAATAAGTAAATGAGCCAAGTTTGAAAAGCTCAGGCTCATTAAATATAAACGAGCCAAGCTTGATCAAGCATTTGAGCTCGATTAAGCTCAGGTAATATAGTTATATAATAGCTAGTTTTAGAATATGTAGAAATTTTGGTAAGTAAAAAGCACCAAAAAGGGTTTTACCCAAGGTTTCCAGAAGCGGAAAGCGAGAAGCGATGCATTTTAAAATGTATAGAAAGCGGGAAGTGAGGAATAAAAAAAAGCAATATCAAAATTGAATGGGAATAAAAATGGAACGCAAATAAAAACTAAAATAAAAGTGACTATTCTTAAATTTCATGACTTTTTAGTGTAAGAATTATATTTTTAATCTAAAAATGTTGACTGCCAATTTAGAGAAAGCACATGGAAGTGAGACAAGTATGAGAGGAAACACACAAAAAACATGAAAAGTAGAGTGAGAGAACATATAAGAAAAATAGATGAAGCGTTTGGAAAGCATAGGAGAAGCGTGAGAGAATTGAGATTCTCATAAAGTTTTGGATGCAAGGAGTATTGCGCTTCCGAAGCGAGTTTCGGAGAAGCGGGCTTCCCACCTATCTAAGTAACTCTGGTTTGGCAGATTTGTGGTAGGTTTGAATCCCACCATCTTCACGTTCAACTGAACGCCTTTTTTACTTTTTTACTGAATTCAATTCAGCTCGAGCCTAGCCAAGCTGGGCTTGTGCTTGACTCAAGCAAAGTTCGTACAAAAGGCGTTCAAGCTCGGCTTGAGCAGAGCTTTTTGAGCCTAAGCTAAGCCCAATCCCGGCTCGTGTGCAGGCCTAGCCCAAGGAGCTTCACAGGAGAAGGCAATCAGGCAAAGGATGCATTATATAATGGGCACAAAGTATGACAACAGGCAAAGATGAAAAATAAAAGATATCCTTAAACTGAGCATTGCGTGCAGTTCATACTAAATGGTCCAAAGCAGAATTAAAGTTTCCAAAATGAGCCAAATTTCAGTAAGTGAAGCATGCAGCTGCATTGAACACAACCCTACTACGCTCTGCATGGGAGAACTAAGGCACGTAAAACAAAGTATAACATAATGGCGACAATGTATAGCAATAAACATTACAAGCAACAGAATAGTTCTCATCCCCATGAACCTACGAACTTCATACACAATTATCTTAAAATAATTGTAGCAAAGCAACAAAGTCCAAACTAAATGAGCCATAAGTAACAGATAATGAAAGCACTACCTTTATCACATGTTATAAATAACTCATGAACCATACTGTAAAAGAAAAAAGCATAAAAGAGATTAATTGGATCAACAAACCTGAAGTGAGTCTTCTGTATAACTTTCTTTGACTTTATTCAGATTTGATATTTCAACAATCACAGAGCTGCCACTTGAATATTGAGCCAACTTACCATCTGAAGAAGTTTTAGCAACAGGTTCAATCATATTTTCTTGGGAACTGGAACCAGATACACTGGGAGCCAGTGGACTGCTAGGAGAAGCAGTTCCACCAACGACAACAATATTATTGCTTTCAAAAAGTGGAACAATTGCCCAAGCAAATGATTCCCGATAGGGCATGATCCTGGACCAGACTTGAAGCTTTTGCTTTTCTCTCTCAGTCAAATGAACCTACCACATGGAAGAAACAATAGGTTGTAGCATGAACAACAAAATTAAAAATTCACAAATGAAAATTTACTAAGTATTAGTTGCAGGTTTCAGTTCTTAAAAGAACTATTCTAAATGGCTTGGCCTGCTCAAGTGATTAACAATTTAACACTTAAAAGCAGCGGCCTAATGGAAAGCCTTCTTGCGACTTCTATTTTTCTGATAGACAAGCTTGGTGGTTAAGACCCCCTCCTCTGTATTGATTCAAAATTAATGTTTTGCACAAATTCATTACAAGCTATCCAGATGGTGGCAACTTCCAGATTGGCAATTCCCATCAATTGAAAGGAAACAAAGAATCTTTTGAAGACTCTGCTAACACTTTATCGACTAGTCATGGAAGATTCGGATAGATGCTGAACTGCGCAAAAGAGAGATGGCCTGGGATTGAACCCTGATCAGGATTGGTCCTTATGTTCATCATTAGTAATTTTTCCAATACTTGATATTATACATGTATCAGTGGCAGCAAGTCTCCTGTTATTCTCTAACTTATTGACAACATTTTTTTTCTCAAAAACATAGATGGACCTTAAAACAGACCACTGCACTAAACTATACTAAAGGCAAAATCTTATGGCAATATCAGAAAAAAATCTCATTTTTTGTTTCGATGGAGAAGAGAGTGCACCTTCTTATAATTATACATCTAGGATCCGATCTGTATTGTGTATCATTTGTAATAATAGGAACTAAACCAATATGGCAAGGAAAAGTTTGATTGAGAGGAAGAGGCAGAAATTAGAAGAGAAATATCATTTGATTTGTTGATCCTCAAAAAAAGATGAGCAAAGTTTCATCATTGAGTGAGAAATGGAAAAAAACTTAAAAATTTACAATCCCCACCACGTAATAGTGCACTAATACGTCTTCATCAACGCTGTTTTTTGGCTGGAAGACCTAGAGCTAGCTATCCAGATTTTGACCTATTTGGACACACGCTGAGCGAAATGGTTCATGCATGTTTGTTGCCTGGGGCAATAAGGACCTGTTTGGAATCTAGGAACTGGGATAGGAGTTAATGCATTTGGCAAAAAGTTGGTCAAACTACCACCGAGTGGCTGTTTGGAAACTGGTAGCTGGGATGAGAGTTAATGAATTTGGGATGGGAAATCCCATTGTATTTACACTAAAGCATGGAATTGACAGCTACCACCTCTAGGAGCTGGCAGCTGCCACTTCCTGAAATGCCACTTCCCATCCCAGCTACTAGTTTCCAAACAGGGCCTAAGATCAAGTTGGCATGGATGAAAAGATCCCTTCATAGCTCTATTTCTATTAGAGGAGCCCTCTTTACTATTTTGCATGAATCTGGTATAGGGGCACCTCTAATCACTATTTTGCATAACCAATTTCTATTAGAGAAGCCCTCTTTACTATTCATATAGATCTGGTACAGGAGCACCTCTAATCACTATTCACCCATTAGTCATCAATTCTGAGTTCGTCAGTGCAAGGTAGAGCAGTTTGGTAGCTCGCAAGACTTCAAATCTTGACTCCTCAACTTCTTTTGTTTGTAAAAAATTTATATCTATTTATTTTTAAGTGTGATTCTTTCACCTGATAATTAATGAACTTTTTGGATTTGAGAGCCTAAGTAAAAGAAGAGGTATATCAACTATGCCGGATCATTTATCACATTACATCACCATGGGCAGACAGCGGAAATCCAACCCGCATCTTCATGGAGGATAATATGGGATCCGTAGCAGACAAGAAAATCACCCTCTTGATTGAGTATGCTACTGATAGATCACTCCCAGTTATTATGGTGTGTGCTTCTAGAGAAGCATGTATGCTAGAAGGAAGTTTGAGCTTGGAACGAATGGTTAAAACATCTTCAGTTTTATATAATTATTAATCAAATAAAAAGTTATTCTATGTTTCAATCCTTACATCCCCTAAAACTGGTAGAACAACTGCCAGTTTTCGTATGTTGGGAGATATCATTATTGTTGAACATTGAAGAAGAAAATACTTGCGACAACATTTTTTACTCAAAAAACATAGCACACATGGACCTTCACACAGACCACTGCATTAGACTACACTAGAGGCAAAATCTTAATACTCATAAAAATTCAGATCTTTCTTGGGTTCATTCCTTGCAGGAAAAGGAGACCTAGATGGCCCAGAAACTAATGCCAATGTTAAATGTTGTAAATCCCAATACAGATCCAGCACTGTTAATTGTTACCAAGAGCTCATCTAGGCAACTAGGAGATTCGATTGAATCCTTGTCAAAATTTCTCCTAAACAACTAGAACCCTAGATAAAAGTTTCAAATGCACCATTTTAGAATCTTGGTGGAGAGCCATACATGTAATTGTTGTCCAGCTGAATGCTTGAACCCTTTCAAACAAATTTGTTCATTAAATGGATGAAAGGTTATCAACATGCCTACTGAAATAAAAATTAGGCTTTAAAGCATTGTTCTGACTTATCACAACAAACTATAGACAATTTATACTTCCCCCGTACTGAAAGAGTAAATTTAATAGTTTTGGAGTCTGCCTGGAGTCTTCATTCATTCACTTCTCAAGTACATGTGCACATATTCTGTTTCAATTTTGTGCTAACAACTTCATTTTTTGTAATAACTGTGAATTTTATCAGATAAAGAAACCTGAAATTTACGTACTTAAGCTGGAACAGGGATATTTTTTTTGTTTTATTAGTTTATCCGTATTCGGAGTTTGGATATTTTGTTTGAATCTTCAATATCGGATCCATAATATCCTATTCGGATCTTCGATATTCCATTTGGGACTTAGATATCGGATTACGAACAATAAATTTGATATCTAATAATAGATTCCGGTCAAATGGATCGGATCTCTTGTATTGGATCCTCAATATCATGATCATTGGATCTAAGACGAATTGAGTGGATCCGCAGAGTTCACATTGAATTTTTAATGAGAAAAAATTTATATATTAGACCTATAACATTTTAGAGGGGTCCGCAATAGCACATGTGATGGTTGGATCCACACTACTTGTAAAACCCACGTTTCTTTTAAAAAAAAAATTTATTGTATTGGACCCAAGCCGGGTCGGGTCCGGACCCGGGCCGGGTCGGGTCCGGACCCGGGCCGGGTCGGGTCCCTTTTCATTAGGGTTTTAGTAACCCGACTCACCAAGAGGATTTTTAAATCATCTTCCCGATCGCCGCAACACCCCCCCCCCCCCTCCACCTGCGATTTCGGGGAGATAAAGGGAAACCCATTGGGGTTTCCCCATTCATCGCCCCCCCCCTGTGCCTTTAAGACCTGTGTAGGAGGGCGAGGGGAGGCATGCCTCCCTTTCGCAGCCCTTCGATCCCCTCGTGATGACCCCCCTCCTCCTTTGCTGCGCTCGCCACCAGCGTCGTCGCTGCGACCCACACCGACGCCGGCCACCTTTATTGTATTGGACCCAGGCCGCTCTTGCTCCGCGGCCTGAGCCTCGTATCATCTACACCCGTAGACGCACGCAGTTGCACAACATTCTGAGGTAGGGTAAAGTCGCACAAAGGGCAATAAATGAACCTATTTAAGTTGAAATAATTAAGATGCCCATGCTAGATATGCTTAGATTTATATTGCTTCTGCATTGCATATTTTCTTGTCTCATATTTATGAGTCGATATATGATTTTACTCTTTGAGTATTAATTTGTGTATTTGCTTATGTGGCTGAAGGTGGTTTCGTACTTTTTGCAATGCTTATACCCTTAATTGCTTGCATATATACTTGCTTGTACGTTCAAATGTACAATTTCATTCTTCGATCATTATTTTGCATAGTTGCTTATGAGTTGAGGTGTGGTTTCGTATTTCTTAAAATACATGTGCCCTTGTTTGCTTGCATACATTTTTGCCTGCATGTTTCCTTTGAGTGAGGTACGACTTCGTGTCTCGTGTATTACTTAGGACCTTATGTGTTTGTCTATCTAAGTGGTCAAGGTATGGTTTGGTACCTCGTGTGTTCTTATGTGCTTTTCGCATTGCAAGTCGAGAGTTGCTTGTTGTCATGTTGTAATATGCATATGCTCACACTTATGGTAAATATGTACTTACATAAATGTAGTCTTGTGCCTAACCTGATTTCAGTTGTTTTCAAAACACTAGAAGTTGCGCTTGTGCGCTATAGTTCTTTTAAAGAGGATTTCCTTCTGCAAACCCAGTACTCTTCAAAATGCACAACTTTTGCAAAGTTAAGTTTTAAGTCTCGCAGGATTGTAAAGTCACATTTGGGCCCTCCCAAGTCCACACACTTGGGAGAAATGTTTTATAACCTTGATTCAAGTTGCGGTTCAATTTAAATAACCCCAATCAGGGGCATGAGCCTATGAATGAGTGGGGTTCTCTTGAAGGACCCATTCTTCATTTATCAATCTAGTGTCGCATGTCGATACTAAGATAAATTTTGGATGCAAGATTGATAGTGCTGTGCCTTGTGTGAATGACTTAATGTGGCATTATGGCTTTTAAGGATGAATTGTGCCAAATGAGCACTCCTATATTCTTTGGATCGTTATGAAGTTGTGTGTTGGGTGTTCCTTTTGAGAAGCATACGCACCTCCCTTTTTGGTGTAGCGTACTTTTAGTCATGCACGACGTGTTAAGTACTTTGTTGATCGGACGAGAGATCCGAGACGACCTTGTATCATGAAATATGCAAAATATTGTTGAAATGAATTCAAGACTTATCTTGCCAAATTGTGTTGGTTTACTTCTTTTGCAGATAATATCTGTTGGGGTTTCTTTGGTGAAATCATATCCCTTTCATCGTAGTCGTACTTTTGACAAGTACGTCCGTACTTTTTGACAAGTACGTCTTCTTACGTTGCGATGATTGGATGAGTAGGTTGTGGCAACCTTGATGAGTGCAAATAACAAAATGCTGAGATCACATAAATAAGTGATGATTTCCGCCTTCACCGGCAAGATACTCGAGTTGGGTCGAAAGACCAGAGTATGTAGAATGGGTCTTCAGTTAACTACCCCTGATGTACTCATTCGAACCGCTGACTCCTGTCAGGAGAGAGGACGAGAAGGTTCAAAATTTTCGATGGACAAGCCATTAATGGCAGTTACGAGCAAAAGACTCGGCTTCCTCAGTCATCGGAGTTAGGGGAAGGGGACTACTATAATTATCCTATGTGGTAGCTCTCCATGTTTGGGATGCATCCATTGTTTATGCTGCTTTGGGGATTTCTCTCTTGGTCGCTGACCGTTCCCTTAGGTGCGGACTCAGTCAGCTATTCGGGTTATCATAAAATACATAGCATAATAAACCCCCGGATCAGTCTAGGTTGTTTCTAGAGTCGTGCCTTATGCGTACCCACTTTGCTAGTTAATATCGGAACATAATTTAAATCCGATCACACAATTTGTTGAGTTATACCCGTATGGAAGCTATAGCATGCAACGGGTTTCAATACTTAGTGAATTGTGTGTGTGGTTGATGTAGCATCGTATTTTGTTAGTTAAATTGCTTATGCAATGCTTTGCTTATAATAATTAGCCTACTTGTGCCAGTGAAATGCTTGTAATAGTTTTAACATTTTGCTCATGATAGTTGCTCCATGAATCTGTTGAAATTAAATTGCTATATAATTGTCTGTCTACTTGACATATTAAATTATTTTGCTTAACTATGTTCTATATCGTCCTGTATGTGCACCTACCAGTTTTTAGTGAAACTGACCCATTTTATGGGCAGGTGATGTATAGGTGATACACTCTGCGATGACACGATGGCGCGATGAGTTCGAGATAGAGCTCTTTCCCTGACGTTTCGCTCCTGAGGACATGTTGGGAAATTTGGTATAAAGTGTATTTCAAAATTTCTCTTTTTATTAAACCTTGAGTTACTAAAATTGTTTTAGTAAACTTCTTGGTTTCAACAAACAAGTTCTAAATCATTGAAATTGCATTTTAAAACCCTTTGATTTCAATAATTGTGCGAAATTCGGTAAAGGAAAGTTTACGTTGTAATGCGCTCAAGGTCCATCGACTTGTTGTTTTAAAAATATCATTTTCCGCTGAAGTACTATTTAGACTGATAATTATATGATTTCAAAGCTTTCTAAACTATTCTAAAAGTTACAAGTCCTGGATTTTTGGGGCGTTACAACTTGCTATCAGAGCGACAGGGAAAATAGTGATTCTTGACCATCCGACATCTGCATCGCATGGTAAGTACTATTGATTTTGTTGTTTTATACTTAATTTGATTAAAATATTTTGCTTCGATTTAGATGTCGTATAATGAGATGAGCGAGGCAATAAATGTTTTGACCAGAGCCGTTATTCATCTCCAATCTATGGTCCAGAACCTGAGTCATAGTGTGGCTTGCGAGAACACCTTCCAGGGTTAATGCGATAATCAGATGGATAACCATCAAGTTCCCCCGAATCTATTGTACCCCCGAAATTCTATTGTTTGCTCTTTTTATGGTAAGGTTGACCATTCAGTGAAGAATGCCGCCATAAGCGAAAGTACGATAAGTGGCAACTAGCCACACAAGGCTTGGAACAAGGGAAGCAAGTTAAAGATATTCAGAACAAAAAGTCGGTAGTAAGGAAGTTAGCAAATGCTGACTTGCCAATGATAGAATGCAGGGATCCCCATCTAAGAAACAAAAGCAAGGCAAAGGAATCAAGCTACATCGATCGTCTAGTCGAAAATGCTCGAAGTGTAATTATGGTCATCCTGGACAACCATGCCCTCGAGACACTGGAGGGTGTTTCTATTATGGAAAGATGGGGCATTTCGCCAGAGTTTGTCGCAAGAAAGAAGCAAATCTGAAGAAGCGAACCGCGAAGGAAAGTCAGCTACAACAACCCAAGCTGCCTCACTAGTAGCAATAAGAGTAGTGAACCGTGATTATTTTCATCATGACGGGTTAGAATTAGTGAATAAACACTTTAATAAGTTTGGGTAAGACTTTTTATTTTCCAGTACGGATCTTGTCAAGTAAAAGTTTATTAATGAAATTACATATGAATTTTATTCAACCTAGACCCTTATGATTATGATGCTTATGCAGGTAAATGACATGTCACGCCTACAACTGATTAGTTGACTTGTTACGCCTACAAATGATTAACTTTTAGGTGGTTGACTTATACGCCTACAAATTATTAGTTTAGACTACTTAGAGGAATGACACCTCACGACTACAAACGCTTAGTTTTGATGATACATCACGCCTACATAGCTGTGTTGCAGGGGGTTGCATTATGATTGTTTGTAAGAATATATCATACCTGTATAGATGATTGATGGATATCATATTGGACTAAAATGTCTAGAAGATTCGTGCGTGTGTTTCATGTTGAACTGGTTGAATGCGATGTGATTTGATGTAAAAAAAAAATATGAATGCATATGATGGTTCAATGATCTGAATGTCTTAGATGCATATCTGACTTGAATCTTGTGTGCATAACTCGAACTGCGTAAAAGTTACGTATCTTGAGGTTTAGTTGATTCTTGGTATATACATGATGACATTGTATAGAACTCATGCTTTGAGGTTAGATTTGGATAATGCAATGCTCCTGGTGGCAATGATATAATGCATAGGATAATATGCTTTTGTATGATATGATTGAAATGCATGTGAGCTCAAATTTTGAAAACATGCGATGTAAGTTTAAGTTCGATAGTAACCTATGATTCATCGAACCTTATTGGTGAAGGTGTGATTTTTTATATATATACCATATGAGATGAAGTGACGATGCATATTGATGATATATATATACTTTTGCCTATTATTGGTGGCTATCGACCCTGAGAGTGGTCGTTTGTTTTGATGCATGCATCATTGATTTTGGTACCTGTTGAGGACCTTGTCCGCAAAGGAATCTCTGTGAAGGTATGTATGATCAAGATCAGGTAATCCGACTAGTGGTGAATCTCTGTGAGGAAGTACACTGTCCAAGATCGGGTAGCCGCAAAGACGGCGAATTCCTGTGAGGAAGTATATTTGTTCAAGACCAAGTAAACCATCTAGGGCGGTAATTCCTTGTGAGGTCGTACATTTCCTAGACCAGGTGATCCAACGTGGAACTTGTAGATTTTGATTTCGTAGAGAATCATGTTGTGTTTCGATGCTCTTCTGAGAGCATTTGATATAGCCAGTTATTGAAATGAAATGGGGATCTTCGAAACACGAGCTTTGATTAACAAGAGCAAGTGTCAAGAATGACACTAAAGCATAACCCTTAAAAAGGGTATAACTGAAAACAAAATAAAAATAAAAATGTATTCTTTATTGATATGAAAAACCAATTGCTTAAGAAGCATTGGAGTGAAATACAAGAGGGGCTGCACCCCTTTATATACACAGCTGAAAGAGGACTCAATAGAGTTGTTGGGCACAGTCCAACAGCTCTATTTAGAGCTGTTGGAATGTGTCAGTCCAACAGCTCTATTAAGAGTTGTTGGACTGTGTCAGTCCAACAGCTCTATTGCTAGTCAAGTCTGGACAGGACTTGACTAGCAACAGTCATTCTAGTTCAAACTGAACTAGATGACATAAAGACAAAAAATAAAAATAAAGGAAAAAAAATACAGAAAAGAAAGAAATTAAAAATGTATTTATATATATAATAATATAATATTATTATATATACATATATGTACAGTTTTACATTTTAACACTCCCCCTCAAACTTATGGTACAATGAGCGAAAGTTTGTCTAAGAGAAAGTGAAATCGGGGAGCAGCGAGAGGCTTTGTAAAGAGGTCTGCTAACTGATATTCTGAAGTGACATATGGCAGATCAATTATCCCGTGTAGATATTCCTCTCTGACGTAGTGACAATCCATTTCGATGTGTTTGGTGCGTTCGTGGAATGTTCTGTTACTGGCAATGTAGATCGCACTTTTGTTGTCACAACACATTTGTGAAGCCTTTGTTGCTTCAACTCCCATGTCAGCAAGCAGTCGTCGGAGCCAAACTACTTCCATGGTCGTGGTTGCCATGGCTCTGTATTCAGCTTCGGTGGATGAGAGAGATACCTTCTGCTGCTTTTTACACCTCCACGAGATTAATGATTCCCCTAAAAAGACACAAAAGCCAGTGGTTGAGTGTCTGTTATTGGGATCACCTCCCCAATCAGCATCAGTATATGCAATTAAATCAAGAGAAGAGGAGGAAGATAAGAAAAGTCCTCGTGAAAGAGAGGACTTGATGTATCTGATAATACGCATGACTGCTCCCATATGAACAGAAGTAGGAGCATGTTGAAATTGACTTGCTGTATGAACAGCATGTGCTATATCTGGTCTGGTAATGGATAGATAGGAAAGTGCCCCGACAAGCTGTCTGTAAGGAGTAGGGTCTGCAAGAAGTTCTCCATCATCAATCTTCATTTTAACATTAACAACTTCTGGAGTGTCAACTTTCTTATCATCAGTAATACCAGACCTGAAAACAATATCAAACGCAAATTTAGTCTGAGATAATAAATATCCTCTAGGAGAATAAACAACTTCAATGCCTAAAAAATATCTCAACAAGCCCAAATCAGTCATTTCAAAATGAGATTTAAGAAGTGTTTTGATTGTTTCAACTCCCTGTTTATCGCTTCCGGTGATGATCATATCATCCACATAAAGAAGAAGCACAATGATTCCTGCATCAGAATTCTTAATAAACAAAGCAGTGTCAGTTAAACAGAATTGAAAACCAATATCAATCATAACACGACTAAACCTATCATACCAAGCTTTTGGTGCTTGTTTAAGTCCATAAAGAGCTTTTTCTAAGCGAAGGACTTTACCCTTAGGAATACTTAGACCAGAAGGGGGTTCCATATATAATTCTTCAACTAGCTTTCCATTGAAAAAAGCATTTTTGACATCCATTTGAAAAATAGACCATTTTTTGATAGAAGCTAAGGCAATTAAGGTTCGGACAGTAGTCATACGAGCCACCGGAGCAAAGGTTTCTTCATAATCAATCCCATATTCTTGGGCATAACCTTTGGCTACTAAACGGGCTTTATATCTTTCAAGAGTACCATCACTCTTGGTTTTAATTTTATAAACCCATCGACATCCTATAGTTTTCTTCCCTGGAGGAAGATCTTGAATATTCCATGTAGAAGCCTTTTCAAGTGCATCTAATTCAACTTTCATGGCTTCTATCCATTTGATATCATTTTTTGCTTGAAAATATGTGGATGGTTCTTCATATGAGTGAATTAATGCAATAACTGCCCTATATGTGGGTGAGAAAGACTCGTATGATACAAACTTTTCTGGAGGCCTCGAGATTCGGGATGATTGTCTAGTTGGAATGTTAGAATATTTCTCAAGTGCACATGGAGTATTAGACTCTTGTCGCCTGGAATATTGAATACTAGTATCTCTATGAACTTCTTCATTTTCAACATTAAGATCAATAATTCTTGGATCATCATCAAAGTTACAATCAAGGTCATATTCATCAGATGTTGATGTTAGATCTAGCAAAAAGGAGTACTCAGTGACGTCTTTTAATTTTCTAAAATCAAAGAAGCTCTCCTTTTCAAGAAAGGAAACATTTCTAGACACATATAGTTTATTATTTTTGAAGTCAAAACATCTATAACCTTTCTGGTTTTCAGCATATCCTAAAAAGGCACAGGGAATCGCACGAGGGAAAAGTTTATCATTTTTGTCAGTAAATATGAAACATTTGCACCCAAATATTCTTAATCTAGAGTAGTCTGGAGAAATGTTCATAAGTTTTTCAATGGGAGTGATATTTTGTAACGAAGAAGATGGCATCCTATTAATGAGATAGGTGGCAGTTAAGGCAGCTTCTGCCCAAAAGTCTTTAGGGACTTGATTTGCTATTAATAAAGTTCTAGTGGTTTCTATAATATGACGATGTTTTCGTTCTGCCAGTCCATTTTGTTGAGGTGTATAAGGACAAGATCTTTGATGTGTGATGCCATGCAATTTAAGATAATTTTGAAAATCTGTGGATAAAAACTCTCCCCCTGAATCTGTGCGAAAAATAGTAATATCATTTTGAAATTTGTTTTTAACCATATTATGAAAAGTTTGAAAGTATGAAAATACTTCAGACTTATGTTTGAGAAAGTACATCCACGTATGTCGGGAGAAATCATCGACAAAAATAACATAGTAAACAAATCCTCCTTTAGAAATTACTGGTGCAGGACCCCAAACATCCGAGTGTATTAATTCAAGTGGTCTTGAAGAGAAAAAGGTTCTGTTCTGAAATGGTAATCTTTTCATTTTGCCGAGAATACAATCTTTACAATCAAATGATTCAGAGTTACAAAATTTCCCTAGATTTGGAAAATGTTGGATTTTGGCTATATGTGGGTGACCAAGTCTCTTATGCCACAGTTCAAACTCTATTTTTTGAATATTATAACAAAAAGCTTTCTTCGGCATTTCCAAAAAATCCATGTAATAGAGTCCTCCTTCTCTATGGCCTTCCCCAATCAGCTTGCCTGACTGGCGATCCTGTACCCAACAACCATGAGAAGAAAAAGAAATATTACACCCATAATCAGAAATTTGAGATACAGATAAAAGATTTAAATTTAATTTGGGAACATGTCTAATTTCTGGAATAAAAAAATTTTTTGTTTTATAAATTTTTTCAAAATCTCCTATTCCTTCTATTTCAAGAGAAGTCCCATCAGCAGTAAAGACCTTTGACACACTTGTTTTATTTTTAACACATTTGGATAGACTTTGATTATTTGGGGTCATATGAAAAGATGCACCAGAGTCAAGAAGCCAAGAAATTTTACCTAAATCAGAAAAAGATGAGGCTGCTGCGCCGGTTGAAGCTTCAGATGAGGAAGAGGCACCTTTGATGAGAGGTTGAAGGATCTCCATTAGTTGGGCCAGGGAAACTGGTGCATCCTGATCTTTAGGCTCCGATCCAGCAATTGCAGCTCTTTTTTCTCTCAGCTCCTTAAGTTTGGGACATTGTGGCCTGTAGTGTCCCGGTTCATGACAGTGATGACAAATAACTTTCTTCTTATCATAGTCACCATTTTGTCGGTTAAAGTGAGGAGGCCTATATGATCGAACATGATTCCCTGGTCTAGACACGGCTAAAACGGAATCATCTTCAATTTTTAAAGAACCTTTTCGGAGACGATTTTCTTCCATTGTTAACTCTTCAATAGTTTCCACAATAGAAGGAATTTTTCCCCGGTGAAGTTCCGATTTAGTGGTTTCAAATTCCGGCCTTAATCCAGTGATAAACCGGTAAAAATGTTCCCATGCCTTATCGGCATGATCAAATTTGGCAAGACTTGAGCATTTTTTAATGTCAACGCTATTGATAAGCCATGACATTATCTTCGCATGAGATATTCTCCATTCTTTCCATTTCTTCTCGTATGAGGCAATAGCCTTGATTTTCTCTTCTTCCGATAGAGGGACGTCTTTATCTCCCTCCTTTTTAGTAAGAGATAGCTTAGGTTCTGAATCGGAACCATCCACAATCCCCCATAAGCCTTTTCCCCATATATGGTGCTTCATGATTGAAGCCCATGTTACATAGTTCGTATCGCTTAGTTTCATAGGCATGATGGTGACTTTATCATTGTCATCCATCGATTACAAGGAGAGAAAGAATAGGGATAGAAGAGAAACAAGAAGGAAAATGAGAAAGAAAGAAAAAAAAAAACAATACAACAAGATGTGAAATCTTCTCCAATGAAGTGATAAAACACTTCTCTTCAAGTGGCGAACACTTTTGCAAACGGGCACGGAAACCGAGGCAGCTTTTCCTCAAGATTTAGTAGTTCCGCGGCTTTGATACCATGAAATGAAATGGGGATCTTCGAAACACGAGCTTTGATTAACAAGAGCAAGTGTCAAGAATGACACTAAAGCATAACCCTTAAAAAGGGTATAACTGGAAACAAAATAAAAATAAAAATGTATTCTTTATTGATATGAAAAACCAATTGCTTAAGAAGCATTGGAGTGAAATACAAGAGGGGCTGCACCCCTTTATATACACAGCTGAAAGAGGACTCAATAGAGCTGTTGGGCACAGTCCAACAGCTCTATTAAGAGCTGTTGGACTGTGTCAGTGCAACAGCTCTATTGCTAGTCAAGTCTGGACAGGACTTGACTAGCAACAGTCATTCTAGTTCAAACTGAACTAGATGACATAAAGACAAAAAATAAAAATAAAGGAAAAAAAATACAGAAAAGAAAAAAATTAAAAATGTATTTATATATATAATAATATAATATTATTATATATACATATATGTACAGTTTTACATTTTAACAGTTATGAATCTTTAAATTTGGCTTTCTATTGTGGCATGATAATATACTGGTTTTAGATTAGAGAATCAGATCCTTGATGATTCTAGATCTTGATACGAGGTTATGTTTTTGTCTTCTATGAAAGTTAGGGTCATTCTAAGAATGATAACTTAAGCGAAGATAGGACAACTGGCCATGTAAGGCCTTGAGTTATGGGGATAAGTTGAGGCTATTCTGGACATAGAGTCTGTTAGAAATAGTAAGGGTAACAAACGACAAGTTGATTATGATAAAGTACAAAAACCTCCGTTCATAGAACGTAAACAAACTAGAGCAATGTCTCGTTGTGTCTCTTCATTCGTATCGAATGTAGTAGAAGGTGACGAATAAACATTCTTACAGTCTTCTGCCAAACCCTTTTTGTGATTCCATATAAACTCTTGCGATGACAAATTATTAACAAAATCACTCACATTTTGTTCGATCGAGTTGTGGGATTCGAACCTTTCTCAGGAATTTATTATGTGTTATCCTGACAACTTTAATAGCATATGTGTTTCAGATCACTCACACATATAGTACATCCTCATTAACAGTGATTAACTAAGAACCAGATTGTTGCAGATAATCTTTTAATAAATATTTTGCGGACGAAATTCTTTTAAGAGGGGTAGGATGTAAAACCCACGTTTCTTTTAAAAAAAAATTTATTGTATTGGACCCGATCCGGGTCGGGTCGGGTCTGGACCCGACCCGGTCTCCTTTTAATTAGGGTTTTAGTAACCCGACTCAGGAAGAGGATTTTTAAATCCTCTTCCCGAGCGCTGCAACACCCCCCCCTCCACCTGCGATTTCAGGGAGATAAGGGGAAACCCATTAGGGTTTCCCCATTCATCGCCGCCCCCTGTGCCTTTAAGACCTGTGTAGGAGGGCGAGGGGAGGCACGCCTCCCTTTCGCAGCCCTTTGATCCCCTCGCGACGACCCCCTTCCTCCTTTGATGCGCTCGCAACCATCGTCATCGCTGCGACCCACGCCGGCCACCGCCTCTCAGACTTCGTATCGAACCCCGCTCTGGCTCCGCGCCCTGAGCCTCGTATCATCTACACCTGTAGACGTACGCAGTTGCACAACATTCCGAGGTAGGGTAAAGTCGCACAAAGGACAATAAATGAACCTATTTAAGTTGAAATAATTAAGATGCCCATGCTAGATATGCTTAGATTTATATTGCTTCTGCATTGCATATTTTCTTGTCTGCATATTTATGAGTCGATGTATGATTTTACTCTTTGAGTATTAATTTGCGTATTTGCTTATGTGGTTGAAGGTGGTTTCGTACTTTTTGCAATACTTATACCCTTAATTGCTTGCATATATATTTGCATGTACGTTCCTATGGGTCGATGTACAATTTCATTCTTCGATCATTATTTTGCATAGTTGCTTATGAGTTGAGGTGTGGTTTCGTATTTCTTAAAATACATATGCCCTTATTAGCTTGCATACATTTTTGCATGCACGTTTCCTTTGAGTGAGGTACGACTTCGTGTCTCGTGTATTACTTAGGACCTTATGTGTTTGTCTATCTAAGTGGTCAAGGTATGGTTTGGTACCTCGTGTGTTCTTATGTGCTTTTCGCTCGATGTGCGGCATTGCAAGTCGAGAGTTGCTTGTTGTCATGTTGTAATCTGCATATGCACACACTTATGGTAAATATGTACTTACATAAATGTAGTCTTGTGCCCAACCTGATTTCAGTTGTTTTCAAAACACTAGAAGTTGTGCTTGTGCGCTATAGTTCTTTTAAAGAGGATTTCCTTCTGCAAACCCAGTACTCTTAAAAATGCACAACTTTTGCAAAGTTAAGTTTTAAGTCTCGCAGGATTGCGAAGTCACATTTGGGCCCTCCCAAGTCCACACACTTGGAGAAATGTTTTATAACCTTGATTCAAGTTGCGGCTCAATTTAAATAACCCCGATCAGGGGAATGAGCCTGTTAGAATTGTATTTGTATCGGATATGGATCCGATATTGGATCCATATCCGAGCGTATGCTTTCCCCATGCTTGGGCGGTGGCATACTTGTAATCCTGTATATTTTTCATGTATTTTGTTCAGTAGTGTTAGATCCTATATATATCTTATTAAGAGAGGGTCACGATACTTTTAACGTGCCCTACTTTCCATTTGGCATCCTCCTCTTCTCCCCCTCTCCTCTCTTCTCTTTATTTTGTATTTTCAGATTGAAGGCTATTCTCCAAAGCTTGAAGGCGCACTATCTTGAAGCCCTATTCAGATTCTTTCATCTTGAAGCCCTATTCAGATTCTTTCATGGTATCAGAGCAACCCACGATCGACGTCTGTTTCTCCAGCCACGAGCGAGTCTTCTCCAGCCACGATCGACGAACTACTGAGTTACGTCTGCCTTCTTCATCACGCCTGTCAACCAGGCCACGATCTGCTGAGTTTGATCTTCATTCTTCAGCCGAGTGCCTGATCCTCATCCTTCAGCCGAGTGCCTGATCCTTCAGCCGAGTACCTTTGGAAACGCAAATATTATATTAGCATAATCATGTCCACCCTCTCTTCGAGTTTTCTCTCCCAACTCATCTCCCAAAAGTTAACCCATTCCAACTATTTGACATGGAAACGTCAGATAGTCCCTTTCATTAAGAGCCATTGTCTATATGGTCATATTGATGGCTCTACTCCAGCCCCGCCTGAATTGATTTTGGGTGAAACAAAGGATGCTACTAGTTCGGTGACTGCTACAGATAATATCCCTAATCCAGCATATGCCGTATGGATGGCACATGATCAGGCTTTAGTTGCTTATATTACTTCTACCCTCTCTGAAGAAGTGCTTGCAGGTATAGATGATGATATCTCAGCTTTTCAACTATGGAATACGCTTGCAAATACATACTCTCAAGTTTCAGAAGCTAGATATCTTCAATTGAAGCGTCAATTTCAAAGCATAAATAGAGGCTCCAGATCTGTACTTGAGTATCTCTATGAGATTAAAAATGTAAGCGATCAACTTGCTGTTATTGGCCATCCTATTTCAGACAAGGATAAAGTTCAGCAGGCTCTTAGTGGTCTAGGGTCAGAGTTTGATATATTTTGCATTGCTCTGGAGGTTCTCCCTGTCTTACCCTCTTTTGAAGACTTAAAGGCAAAATTGATCCAGCATGAGGCTAGTAGAGTTCACAGGCATGATGCTTCCATTTCTACTTCGCTCAGTATTTTAGTTACTTCTACACATGGTGTGTCAGGACAGCGTGCACATACTTGGGCTCATACATCCGGACAAGGAAAGGGTATTCTTCCTACTCCTCAGGGCAGCACTCTTGTTAACATGCCAAAGCGTATCCCTACATGTTTCTATTGCAACAAGAGAGGACATGTTAAATCTGAATGTTGGCACAATCCTCAGAACAAAGCTAAGGGAGGTCGACGTGATCACAGGCCAACCCCCTCTATCATTTCTAGAGCGTCTTCCTCCTCATTCACGCCCGATGCACAACAACTCTTAATGACAGCTATTTCTAATCTGAATCTCAAGCAAAATGATGATGGTGTCTGGTATGTGGATTCTGGTGCTGCCGCCCATGTGACTGATGATGCAGGTAAACTCTCTAGTGCATCTCCATATTTAGCAAAAGGTTTTGTAGTTACAGGTGATGGCACTCACCACAAAATTACTCACATTGGTAATGCATATGTTTCTTTGCCGCATACTTCTCTTCCTTTACACAATGTTTTAGTCGTCCCTAATGTCAAGAAAAACATTATTTCAGTATCTAAACTCATTGATGACTCTTCCACATCAGTTGAATTCACTCCTTCCTCTGTTTTTGTCAAGGATCCTCTAACCAAGACGATATTCGCTGAAGGAATTCGTGAAGGCAACATGTACGTCCTTAAAGAAGCTCCTCCAGTGTCCAAGTCCAGTTCATCTGTTTCTTTTCCTATTAGTCCGAATGAAGTCAATTTGACTCAAATTGATATGCCGTCCATTTGGCATAATCGATTAGGCCATTGTAGTCATTCTTTTATTTCTAGCCTTGTTAATAATGGATTGTTGCACAAATCCAGTCTGAGACCTGTTAGTGAGTCAGGCATGTGCTCAAGCTGTCAACTTTGTAAGAGTCATGCCCTTCCTTTTAATTCCATCAATAAAAGAGCTTCTAAATTGTTTGAAACGATTTACTCTGATGTTTGGGGACCAGCTCCTGTCTCATCTCCTTCCGGCAGTAGATACTATGTCATTTTTGTTGATTCTTTTTCTCGCTATACATGGATACACTTCATAAAACACAAATCTGAAGTGTTCCGTTTGTTTAGCCAATTTCATGCCCTCATCCAAAATAAATTTTCATCCAACATAGTGCATTTTCAATGTGATGGTGGTGGTGAATATTTATCATCTGAATTTACTGAATACTTGCTAAATCATGGCATCACTAGACAGATATCTTGTCCACACACACCACAGCAAAATGGCATTGCAGAATGCAAGCACCGACACATTGTAGAGACTGCCTTAAGCATGCTCCATGACACTGATCTCCCTATGACTCTATGGACTGAGGCATTTCACACGGCCGTTTATGTTATAAATCGATTGCCTTTAGCTCTTCTCGCAGGGAAATCTCCTTTCTTTCTTTTGAATCATGAGCATCCTAAGTATGATGAGCTTCGGGTTTTTGGATGCATTTGCTATGTTCATGTTGATTCCAGCCTCCGGAACAAACTTCAGGCTCGGGCTATAATGTGTCAGTTTGTGGGCTATGCAGACCATTATCGAGGCAATAGGTGCTATAATCCCCTAACAGGCCGTATACATATTTCAAGACATGTTGTTTTTGATGAACTCAGATTGCAGTTTCACACTTCTTCCAAGGCTATTCATGATTCAGCGTCCAGACTATATGATCCATGGTTATGTGCTAATATCTTAGGCGATGGGATTCAACCGACCACTTTTTCAGCCCCTTCTGACAGTACTCACATTGAAGCAGAAATGTCTGATGCCCAGATGGATAGTACTCACATTGAAGCAGACATGTCTGATACTCAGATGGCTGATCCTCCTTTAGACAGATTTTCTGGCTTGGTTTATTCTCGTCGTACTCCTGCCTCTACTACTGATTCTGGCATTGTTCCTTCTCATCCACGAAGGTCCACTCGAGCGAGACATCCCGTGGATAGATGGATAAGCTATAACACTTTCACTTTGGATTTTCAGCTTTTTATGACCAGTTTGCATAAACAGACTGAACCAAAGTGTTATTCTCAGGCCTCTCAAAATTCCCGTTGGATTGAAGCCATGAATGAAGAAATGGAAGCCTTGAATGAATGTCAAACATGGGAAGTTGTTCCACGGCCAAGGGATAAGAATGTTGTTGGGTCTAAATGGGTTTATAAAATCAAATATAAACCAGATGGCAGTATTGATAGGTATAAAGCTCGTCTTGTGGCTAGAGGTTTCACTCAACAACATGGGGAAGATTATGATGAGACTTTCAGCCCTGTTGTTAAGATGAGTACCATTCGAGTTATTCTCTCTCTTGCTGTTACTTTTGGATGGTCATTACATCAACTTGATGTCAAAAATGCTTTTCTTCATGGTTTCCTCAAAGAGGACGTCTACATGGAACAGCCACCAGGATATGCTACTAATGATTCTAATCTATGGGTATGCAAGTTGCACAAGTCATTATATGGGTTAAAACAGGCTTCTCGTTCATGGTTTGAAAGGTTCTCCCTTCACATTCAAGAAGCTGGTTTTCAGAAGAGTGCTCTTGATCATTCTCTTTTTATCTATCACAAAGGAGGGATCACTACTTGGTTATTGATATATGTGGATGACATTGTTCTCACGGGAAATACTTCCTCTCATATCGTCCAAATCAAAGAAGTGTTAAAACAACACTTCAAAATGAAAGATCTCGGGGACCTCAGATATTTTTTGGGTGTTAAATTAGACAGGACTGAGGATTCCCTCACTCTTTCTCAACACAAGTATGCCCTTGATATTCTCACATCCTCTGGTATGTCTGATTGTAAGCCCATTAACACGCCCAGCGTTTTGCATGCAAAGTTGAACGTTTCAGATGGCAGTCCTGCATATCATGTTCCAACCCTTTACCGCAATATTGTTGGGAAACTTCAATATTTGACATTCACTCGGCCCGACATTGTATATGCTGTCAATCAAGTTTCCCAGTTTATGCATGCTCCCACAGACACTCATATGGAAGCTGTCAAGCGTATCTTACGTTATCTCAAGGGGACTATTGGCGATGGACTTACTTATAAACGCATGTCTCCTACTGTGGATGGTCATATTATCTCTACTTACACTGATGTTGATTGGGGAAGCGATCTTGATGAACGTCGATCTGTTTCTGGCTATTGTGTCTTTCTCAATTCTAATCTTGTCTGTTGGAGTAGTCGCAGACAACGCGCCATTGCAAAATCCAGCACAGAAGCTGAATATAGGGTCATGGCTGGTGGCACTGCCGATGCTACTTGGCTTTGTCACCTCCTTGGGGAATTATCTCTTCCTATTGCTCAATCTTCCATGCTGGTTGACAATCAAAGTGCCATTAAAATTTCATTCAATCCCATACTTCACAGTCGTACCAAGCACATTGAGATTGATCAACATTTCATTCATCAGAAAATAGAAGATGAGGAAATCTCCCCTGCATATATACATACTTCTGAACAAGTTGCTGATCTTTTCACCAAAGGACTCACTGGATCACAGTTTTGGCATTTGAAGAACAAGTTGGGCATGATGAAAACTCATGCACAACTTGAGGGGGGATGTTAGAATTGTATTTGTATCGGATATGGATCCGATATTGGATCCATATCCGAGCGTATGCTTTCCCCATGCTTGGGCGGTGGCATACTTGTAATCCTGTATATTTTTCATGTATTTTGTTCAGTAGTGTTAGATCCTATATATATCTTATTAAGAGAGGGTCACGATACTTTTAACGTGCCCTACTTTCCATTTGGCATCCTCCTCTTCTCCCCCTCTCCTCTCTTCTCTTTATTTTGTATTTTCAGATTGAAGGCTATTCTCCAAAGCTTGAAGGCGCACTATCTTG
This sequence comes from Nuphar pumila, assembly GCF_984573655.1. Classification (NCBI taxonomy): domain Eukaryota; kingdom Viridiplantae; phylum Streptophyta; class Magnoliopsida; order Nymphaeales; family Nymphaeaceae; genus Nuphar; species Nuphar pumila. The sequence goes on from NC_143261.1 coordinate 451,394, forward strand.
AAGCCCTATTCAGATTCTTTCATCTTGAAGCCCTATTCAGATTCTTTCAGAGCCTATGAATGAGTGGGGTTCTCTTGAAGGACCCATCCTTCATTTATCAATCTAGTGTCGCATGTCGATACTAAGATAAATTTTGGATGCAAGATTGATAGTGTTGTGCCTTGTGTGAATGACTTAATGTGGCATTATGGCTTTTAAGGATGAATTGTGCCAAATGAGCACTCCTATAATCTTTGGATCGTTATGAAGTTGCGTGTTGGGTGTTCCTTTTGAGAAGCCTACGCACCTCCCTTTTTGGTGTAGCGTACTTTTAGTCATGCACGACGTGTTAAGTACTTTGTTGATCGGACGAGAGATCTGAGACGACCTTGTAACATAAAATATGCAAAATATTGTTGAAATGAATTCAAGACTTATCTTGCCAAATTGTGTTGGGTTATTTCTTTTGCAGATAATATCTGTTGGGGTTTCTTTGGTGAAATCATATCCCTTTCATCGTAGTCGTACTTTTGACAAGTACGTCTGTACTTTTTGACAAGTACGTCTTCTTACGTTGCGATGATTGGATGAGTAGGTTGTGGCAACCTTGATGAGTGCAAATAACAAAATGCTGAGATCACATAAATAAGTGATGATTTCCGCCTTCACCGGCAAGATACTCGAGTTGGGTCGAAAGACCAGAGTATGTAGAATGGGTCTTCAGTTAACTACCCCTGATGTACTCATTCGAACCGCTGACTCCTGTCAGGAGAGAGGACGGGAAGGTTCAAAAATTTTGATGGACAAGCCATTAATGACAGTTACGAGCAAAAGACTCGGCTTCCCCAGTCATCGGAGTTAGGGGAAGGGGACTACTATAATTATCCTATGTGGTAGCTCTTCATATTTGGGATGCATCCATTGTTTATGCTGCTTTGGGGATTTCTCTCTTGGTCGTTGACCGTCCACTTAGGTGCGGACTCAGTCAGCTATTCGGGTTATCATAAAATACATAGCATAATAAACCCCCGGATCAGTCTAGGTTGTTTCTAGAGTTGTGCCTTATGCGTACCCACTTGGTCAGTTAATATCGGAACATAATTTAAATCCGATCACACAATTTGTTGAGTTATACCCGTATGGAAGCTATAGCATGCAACGGGTTTGAATTACTAAAACTGTTTTAGTAAACTTCTTCTTGGTTTCAACAAACAAATTCTAAATCATTGAAATTGCATTTTAAAACCCTTTGATTTCAATAGTTGTGCGAAATTCGGTAAAGAAAAGTTTACGCTGTAATGCGCTCAAGGTCCATCGACTTGTTTTAAAAATATCATTTTCCGCTGAAGTACTATTTAGACTCTGATAATTGTATGATTTCAAAGCTTTCTAAACTATTCTAAAAGTTACAAGTCCTGGATTTTTGGGGCGTTACATTACTGCATTTGGATCCTGAACATCGGAGAGGTAAAAAGGGTAGGGATCCAATTAAAATTTACTTGGATCCATTATAAGTCACTTGGAATCCATGATAGTGTAATTTGGATCCATGAATAATTTGCTGGGATCCATGGGTCCAAATCCTAATATGAAGAAAATTTTGGATCCTTAGATCTAGATTTCTTAAAGGGCTTTATGAGCATAATGGATCTTGGATCTATAATAAATGAGTAAATATCCACAATAATGAACTTAGACCTAAAGTAATTTAATATGGTTCTATATTCAAAAAATTTAAATATCTATACTTGAAAAGAAAATATGAAGCCGCGAATGGATCCGGGACAAGTTCCAAAAGGAGGACCCAAACAATAAGTAGGTCACGGGTTCGTTCGAACCAAACCCGCACATGTTGGTGCATTAAAATAAAAGCACAAAAAAAAACTTTTATAAAGAACCCGCAAACCCTAAGTAGGGTTTGCGATTTCTGGTAAAAGAATGAAAGGGGTGAAGGTGGGGCGGCTGCGCGAAAATTCCTTTCACGCAGCAGCCGACCACGACCCTCCCCCCCTCTCTCCGCGGTTTCAGTAACTGTCGCCCCCCATCCCCTCTCTATTTAACAGACCCCCTGTCTCTCTCACTCGTTATCTCCCTTCTTTCCTCCCTCTCCCTTTCAGTGTTCTCTCATTCTCTCACTGCTGCATGTCAAGGGCAGAAGGTACGCACGGCGGCAAGGGAACTCGGCAATAGGTGGAACAGCTTCGAAAATAAGGTAGGGTTCTATGAATTTGTCGAATGCTTTGTTCAAGGATGCAATGATACATTGCAATCCCTTTTTCTTCATGTTGCTTATGAATTAGGGATCGAATAGTGGTTCCCTTTTTGCCACTGTGCATTTGTATGCAACCAGCACATACTCTAATGTCTTTGCATCACCTGTATTAGATGCATCATGATTGTTATTCGAATAACTATTGAAGATTAGGGCTTTGTTGGCTAAATGACGATTCAGATTCCTCTTGCTATTTTATTAATCCAGCATGTCTTTCTTTTAAATGATTAAACCCTAACATTAAATTTTTTTTATTAAAGGTGTTTCCTAATGTTTTTACTTTAGGGATGTTGACTGGTGCTCATTGATTTGTTAACCTTCGATCTTCTGTGTCTGCATTGCTCTGTTTTGAGTAAATCATTTGTTTTGAGCTCAGTAGGAAATATTTTTTTTAGTGTTTGTGTTTTGGAATGCAAGATATAGCAGCACAGCTCGTCGGCGGTGGTCTGAGATTGCGCAAATGCAAAATCTCGCCCCTGAAGTTTGCTATACACCGAACCATGAGGTTTACATGCACTAAGTTTTGAAAATCCATTTTAATCCTGTGTTATCTTGTTTTGGGTTTAATGGATTCTGTGAAAGACAAGAATAAGACGATCCTAGCTATGCTGAACCACGGAGGTGCTTAACTGGAAATTTTTCCAGAAATCCAGTGTGACTAGTGATACGATCCCACTAGGAGGACCGCACCAACTGCGCGCACAGGCCCTAGCTGTGCGCTGAAAAAGGGTGGCGTGTGCAGGTGGCCACGCAGGAGACAGTGGCGTGGGTAGGAGGCCATGGGGGTTTTGGCAGGGGGTCGCCTTCAGCAGCCCCTGCGGTAGGTGTGCCGCAGGGGCCTTTTGTGGCAAGAAAGGCGCCCAATCCTGAGCGTCTGAGTACCAACCCCTGCACACTGTGTAGGGGACCAATTTGACTCAGAGAGCCGTTGGGGGCTCTCCCTTTTTGTTTTGGGCGCCCCAGCCATGGGAGCCCATTTTGTAAAGGCTTATAAGCATTCCCTGTTGGATGTAATTTTGGCTATGGAATATTGGAACTGATGCACATTAGTGTTGCCCTTTCTCTTCCTCATTCCCTCACGCTCCGGCAGGCGCAAGCTCGGAGCCGGACTCACGCAGTGAGTAGCTGAAGGGCGTGGCTCTTCCTTCAGCCGGTCGGAGGTCGCGTGGCTCTCGACCCCGGATTTTGTGGACTCGCGCAGCGAGTAACCAAGGGACGTGGTCCTGCCCTTGGCCGGTCGTGGTCGCGTGGAACGCGATCTCGGATCAGTCTTCTTCAGCTTAGACAATAGCAGGTCACGGCGTCGGACAGTTGCCTGTCTACGCAGCTTCCCCCACGACATCGCAAGTGCCGCGACAGTCTCAGCAGCGCAGCGCTCCACCTCACCACTCACAAGACCCTCGCGCGTGTGCGGAGTGGTACGCCGCGCGAAGGAGCTTCTTTTGGCGCAGGCCCTCGCCATGCCTCCTCTCCCACCTACAGCGCCCTTTGCGCGCTCCTCACGTGGAATCCCCCCTCACGCTCATCACGCAGGCACTCCCGCCGCGTGCGGCTTCCCTCATTACTACGCGTGCCCACGATGCGCGTCACACCTCGCGCGCAGGCCTTCCGCCGCACACCCCCTTCCTCTGCACCCCGCGCGCATCACTGTGTGTGACATATCGGGCTCGAGCTTCATGACGCACACTGAGCCCCCCATCGTCACCGCACGCGCCTTCCGCGCGTCTGAAGGATCCCCGGCAAAGAACCTCTCCAGCACCGTGTGCGGCACACAGTGCGCGTTGCAGGCCACTCTGCAGAGAAACCCCCCCCCCCTTCCGGGTGTCGCCGCCCCCGCCGAGCATGACCCCGCGCACCTCCCAGCTCGCAGCAGTGCACCCCACTGTGCAACCATTGCGTGTAGAGGTTTTCCCCCAATGCCCAAGGGTCGACGTTCTGAGGCACGCCCCCTTCAGCAGTGTATCAGCTGCGCCCCACACCGAGAAACTTGAGAATGAAAATTTTCAGGATCCCGAACAGTGGGAGTTATCAAGTTGGTATCAGAGCGAACAACTGATGGACATCCCCGAGTCTTGCCACGATCGTGAGCGTCAAGATGATTCCTATCGCCACAGCATGCAAGCTCGAGCAGTGGCCGAGCAAACCCAGATAGATATGGCAAGGGACCGTCAGGAAATGGAAGAGCACCTCAGGCTTCTTCAGTGCACTATTGCGGCCTTGACCGAGCGCATGGATGCGATGGGCGCCTCCATGCGAGCCGAACAGGGCGTGGGTGGTCTCAGCACCAACCCGCAGCACACCAATGGCGCAGCAGGCATGGGCGCAGCAGGCCTGGGTGGGGCAGGCCTAGGTGGGGCAGGCCATGGCGCAGCAGGCCTAGGCACAGCAGGCCCAGGTGCGGCCGACCAAATCAGTATGGACGAGGCAGCAGGCTCTTACCTTGGTGAACCACCAAGGCACGCGGCTGCAGGGAACTTTTACGGCTATGAACCAAGGCTTAGCCGCAAGGTGAGATTCGAGATACCCCCTTTCTCAAGAGAAAATGTGCGTGAGTGGTTGTACAAAACAAACCATTTCTTCACCTGCCACGGCATATCACATGATGCCAAAGTGGATGAGGTTGTAGCCCGCCTCGAGGGCAGTGCCCTTAGATGGTACCAATGAGTGGTTATGGTGCGAGGCAAGCCTACGTGGGATCAATTTGTGACGAGGGTGATGGAGCGTTTCGGACCTATAACCCTAGTCAACTACCACGTAGATCTGAAAAACTTAAGACAAAAAGGCAGCCTTGAAAACTACCAAAAAGAGTTCGAGGAGCTTTGCATGTTACTCTCGCACGTAGACCAAGAGATCATGTTGAGCTCATACACGGGCGGGTTACGTGAGCTGCGAATCGAAGTTTTGGCGGCCAATGTAAGATCCCCCGAGTAGGCTTACAAAGTTGCCCGCTTGGACGATGAAAAAGAGAAAAGATTATGGGCTGCCAAAAAGCTGCACCGCCTAGCCGACACGCATGCAAAGGGGAATCAAGCAAACCGAACCCGTGATTTGCCAAGGGCACCTCACCCTCCACGCCAAAGGTAGAATTCATTACACGCACCCAAAGGGAAGACCGAATCAAGAAAGGTCTTTGTTTTAACTATAATGAAAAATGGTCCAAAGACCACCAATGCAAAAAATTACATGTGTACCATGTGAGAGACGAGAGCGGGGACGAAGCAGGTAGCTTCGCTGACTCGGAAGAGGGGGAGGCAAATGAAAATGAGGATTCCACGCATGGAATTTCCTACCATGCTCTCTCGAGAGCGCCAAGTCCCCAATCCATGAGGATACGGGGGAGGGTTGGCACACATGAATTGGATGTCTCGATAGACACCGGAAGCACTCACAACTTCCTTCGTGAGAGCCTGGTGCTAGCCTTGGGGTGCAAATTCAAATAACACCCCGCGTTCGACGTCATGGTGGGGGACGGCTCTCACCTCAAATGTAGAGAAGTATGCAACGATGTCCTCCTACGGCTCCAAGAGAGTGGATTTGAGGTAGATCTTTACGTAATTCCCATGAAAGGAGCGGATGTTGTCCTAGGGATGCAATGGTTGAAGGGCCTAGGGCAGGTTGTGTGGACTTCTCCTCCATAGAGATGAAGTTTCAAAATGAGGGAAAGGAGGTCAGGCTTGCGGGGGTCAAGGCCCCCACGGCCACCGCTATCGAATCCACCGCAGCACTTAAACTATTGCGGGGTAGCCACACTGCGTACCTTCTCACGGCCCAAGCCGTGAACCCTCGTCAAGAGAAAACCTCCCAAGCGATCTCACCAGAGTTAGCTCAAGTGCTAGAAGAATTCACATATGTGTTTAATGAACCATGCGGTCTACCCCCCACTAGGTCCCAAGATCATCGTATTCCTCCAAAAATGGGGAGCGAATCTGTATCAGTGAGACCTTACCGGTATGCCCATTCCCAAAAGGGGGAAATAGAAAGACTTGTGCAGGAAATGGTCGACCAAAGGATCATCCGGCCTAGCACAAGCCCCTACTCCTCCCCGGTTCTATTAGTGAAAAAGAAGGATGGGGGATGGCAATTTTGCGTGGACTATCGAGCCTTGAATGACACCACCATAAAGGATAAATTTTCTATTCCCGTCATTGAGGAGTTACTCGATGAGCTCCATGGCACTAGGTACTTCACGAAGTTGGACTTAAGGTCCGGCTATCATCAAGTGCGCATGAGCGAAGAAGACGTCCCTAAGACTGCGTTTCGCACCCATGAAGGGCACTACGAATTCTTGGTTATGCCATTTGGGCTAACCAACGCCCCCGCCACATTCCAAGGCATCATGAATGATATTTTTCGGGGCTCATTGCAGAAATATGTGCTTGTGTTCTTCAATGACATACTAGTCTATAGTAAGTCAGGGGGAGAACACTTGAGACACGTAAGAGAGGTGTTGGACACATTGAGGAGCAACCGTTTACATGCAAAAATGTCCAAATGCCTTTTTGGCCAGCGCGAAGTTAGCTCCTTGGGTCACATTGTACATTGGCCCCTACCCCATACCATTCGGGGACTCCGCGGCTTCCTTGGCCTCACCGGCTATTATAGGCGGTTTGTGAGAGGCTACGGGCACCTGGCCCAACCGCTCACCAGCCTCCTCAAGAAGGATAGTTTCCAATGGGTGAGCAAAAGCACGGAAGCTTTCGAGAAATTAAAGGTGGCCATGACACAAGCCCCGGTCCTAGCAATCCCCGACTTTTCTAAACAATTCGTGGTGGAAACAGATGCATGCAATTCCGAAGTGGGAGATGTCCTAACCCAAGAAGGTCATCCAATAGCATTCATGAGTGAATCCATGCCCAATCGCAGCAAGGCGCTCTCTACTTACGATAAGGAGATGCTAGCCATTGTGCTAGCCATCGATAAGTGGAGACCCTACCTCTTTGGAAGAAAATTTCTTGTGTGTACAGACCATCGAAGCTTGAAATTCCTATTAGGGCAAAGAATCACCACCCCGAACCAACAAAAATGGATAGCTAAGGTCTTGGGGTATGACTTTGATATTGAGTACAAGAAGGGGCTCGAAAATAAGGCGGTGGATGCCCTTTCAAGAAAATTTGAGGACTCACATACATTGCACACACTCACCACTTTTATGCATGACGTAAGAAGCAAAATATGTAAGTCTCAAGAGGAAGATAGTGAAACACAACAAAAAAATCAGGAGATCCGAGAGGACCCCCAAGCTCACCCCCACTTCCAAGAAAAGGGGGGCATTCTTTACCACAAGGGAAGGATCTACTCTCGAGTGGTGATGAACTCAACAAAGATCTCATTAAGAAGTGTCACAACACTCTCCAAGCGGGACAGGGGGTGTTTCTAAAACATATCAAAAGCTCAAAAAACTATTTTCTTGGAAAGGGATGAAAAAAGATGTTAAAATCTACGTGAAAGAGTGTCCTACGCGCCAAGCCAACAAGTATGAGAGGATCAAACCTCCCGGACTGCTTCAACCCCTGCCTATTCCGGAAGGGGCATGGCAAGATATTTCAATGGATTTCATTGAGAATCTACCACATTCCGGAAAGGAGTCCATCTTTGTCATAGTGGACCGATTCACCAAATACGCCCACTTTGTGGCCCTCCCAAAAGACTATACTACTCATAAGGTGTTGGACGCATTTTCAGAGAACGTGGTGAAATTGCATGGACTGTCAAAAGTATTGTGAGCGATCAAGACTCACTCTTTTTAAATCAATTATGGGAAGAATATTTTCAACGAAATGGAACTCAGCTCCGATTTAGCACTTCCAATCATCCCCAAACGGATGGGCAAACGGAAGTGGTAAACCGGATTCTTGCTTCTTACTTATGAAGTTTTACTAGTGATCGACCCGCCCAATGGGCCGCCTATCTCCTTTGGGCAGAATATGCGTACAATACGAACTTTCAATCCTCCATCGGTGTCACCCCGTTCGAAGCTTTGTATGGGTACCCCCCCCCCCGCCTTCCATCATCTCATATGAACATGGGAGTGCCCATTTTTTGGATGTGGATCGAGAACTACGAACCCGTGATGAAGTAAGAGTCATCCTCAAAGCCAACATCGCACAAGCCCAACAACGAATGAAGTGAGTCTATGACAAAGGACGGTTAGATCGAAACTTCGAAGAAGGCGATTGGGTGTGGCTTAAACGAGCTCAACGAGGGCAAAGATCACTCTTCGGACAATCCTACACCAAGCTACTTCCAAGATACTATGGGCCGTTTCGGATTGAGAAAAAAGTTGGCAAGGTGGCCTATCTTCTTGATTTACCCCAAGAGGTTAAGATCCACCCTGTGTTCCACGTTTCAAGGCTCAAACCATTCTATGGGATGCCACTGGCAACAATTGAAATCCCTCAAGATGATGACGCCCCCCTTCGCACAAAGATCTTAAAGACTAAGAGATTAAGACGTGGAAGCGGGTGCTTGGTAAAGAAGCACCTAGTGGAATGGGACAGCGGAGGTACAAAGACTGCTAGTTGGAAGTGGGAGAGCGAACTTCGAAGGGACTACCCGGGGTTCTTCGTATGAGGGCAAGTAAGTCGAAAGCATGGTGGGACTTGATACGATCCCACTAGGAGGACCGCACCAACTGCGCGCACAGGCCCTAGCTGTGCATTGAAGAAGGGTGGCGTGTGCAAGTAGCCACGCAGGAGACAATGGCGTGGGCAGGAGGACATGGGGGTTTTTGCAAGGGGTCGCTTTCAGCAGCCCCTGCGGTAGGTGCACCGCAGGGGCCCTTTTGTGGCAAGAAAGGCGCCCAATCCTAAGCGTCTGAGTACCGAGCCCTGCACACTGTGCAGGGGACCAGTTTGACTCAGAGAGCCGTTGGGGGCTCTCCCTTTTTGTTTTGGGCACCCTAGCCATGGGAGCCCATTTTGTAAAGGCTTATAAGCCTTCCCTGTTGGATGCAATTTTGGCTATGGAATATTGGAACTGATGCACATTAGTGTTGCCCTTTCTCTTCCTCATTCCCTCACGCTCCAGCAGGCGCAAGCTCGGAGCCGGACTCACGCAGTGAGTAGCTGAAGGGCGTGGCTCTTCCTTCAGCCGGCCAGAGGTCGCGTGGCTCTCGGCCCTGGATTTTGTGGACTCACGCAACGAGTAACCAAGGGATGTGGTCCTTCCCTTGGCGGGTCGTGATCGCATGGAACGTGATCTCAGATCAGTCTTCTTCAGCTTAGACAGTAGCAGGTCACGGCGTCAGACGCCTTCCTGTCTCTGCAGCTTCCCCCATGACATCGCAAGTGCCGCGACAGTCTCAGCAGCGCGACGCTCCACCTCACCACCCACAAGACCCTCGCGCGTGTACGGAGTGGTACGCCGCGTGGAGGAGCTTGTTTTGGCGCAGGCCCTCGCCACGCCTCGTCTCCCACCTACAGCGCCCTCCGCGCGCTCCTCACGTGGAATCCCCCCTCGCGCTCATCACGCAGGTGCTCCCCCCGCGTGCGGCTTCCCTCAATACCACGCATGCCCACGGCGCGCGTCACACCTCGCGCGCAGGCCTCCCGCCACACACCCTCTTCCTCTGCACCCCGCGTGCATCAGCGCGCGTGACATCTCGGGCTCGGGCTTCACGACGCACACCGAGCCCCCCATCGCCACCGCACGCGCCTTTCGCGTGTCTGAAGGATTCCCGACAAAGAACCTCTCCAGCACCGTGTGCGGCACACAGTGCGCGTTGCAGGCCACTCTGCATAGAAAACCCCCCCTTCCACGTGCCGCCGCCCCCACCGAGCAGGACCCCGCGCACCTCCCAGCTCGCAGCAGTGCGCCCCACCGTGCAACCATTGCGCGCAGAGGTTTTCCCCCAGTGCCCAGGGGTCAGCGTTCTGAGGCGCGCCCCCTTCAGCAGTTGCGGCAGTTCGGTTTCGAACTGGTGCACCCCAGCGTATCAGCTGCACCCCACACCGAGAGACTTGAGAACGAAAATTTTCAGGATCCCGAACAGTGGGAGTTATCACTAGCCCTACCAATGAATACCATTTAGTGATAACTAAAGTATGGGGTAAACTGCAGATTTTACTCGTTGTAAATGAATGAAAACTGCAGACACCATGAGTTAATGTTGTAAATTCTTAAATTCCTGTTAATGAATGTAAAACAGCATGTTCTGAAACTTTGATACTCAGACTATGGCATTGGTTTCCCTGCCTAAAGTAGCACAGGTTCTGAATATTTTTAGCACTCAGATTAGATGAACATCATGCGTTAAGTGTGTTCTGATTTATTTCCCCGTTAAAATATCGTGCATTTTGATGCCCAAGTTATGACATGATCGGACTACGATTCCATGGTTACACTATCACATGTTTTGAAATAATTAACACTCAGATCATAGCCTACGCAAAGAAATTTTGGGTTTTTGGCACGTATCAGTGTATAAGCATGTACAGGATATACATAGGTTATTTCAATGTTACTGAGTATATGTTGATAACTCTACTTGTTATTATATACATAGCTGAGTTCTGAATTTTTGGTAACACATGTCAGCATGCTTGTATTCTCCGCATCTTTCTACATACTTAGACTCGATCTGCAATTGGTTCTAAAATATTGACCGTGCTTGCGATGTTTCTACTTGTTAAGTTGCATTTTTTTTTATGTTCACATGCCTATTAACCGTATATCTTCTGAAATTTTGTTGAACCACCAAACATAGCTTAAATTCTGTTATAATTTGAAAGTGTATCGATAACGTTAGGAATTCTGTCATAAAGGTATTGAAGATGAATTCAGAGGTGGTATAATTACTACTCATATAAAGTGTTAGGCCCAGGATTGGGTAATACTAATATGTTGACCGACGAAATTACTATTAGCATGAAACTTTATAATTACTCGTTCGTGATTTAATTGGAAGAGTTACTTGAATTTATAAAATGCAGAACTTATGTCCGAGCCTGCAGGTTGGATGTTGTTGGCCCCTGGTAGGCCAAGCAGGGGATTCGAAAGTCCCGATTGGGGGCCCTGAGCTTATACAATTAATTGTTAAAGTGTATTCAATTTTGTCATTATATATATATATATATATTATTTATTTTTCTCTTTATTACCCAAAAAGGGTATTTTTGTAATCTCATATTTTACGCATATTCCATTTGGAATATGATTGTACTTATTTTTTATTCTTTTATTTTTTCTTTTTCTTTTCTTTTCTGGTTTCTTTTTCTTTTTCGTGGTTTGGGCCACCTAGGTAGGCTCCCCAAAGAGTCGTTGGAGAGCCTCCAACGGTCACAAATGTGACCGTTGGGGGCTCCCAACGACTCCTTTGGGAGCCCCCTAGGTGACTCCTTGAGTTGTGTATAAATAAGGGTCTTCCCCTTGTATTTTGTAAGGCTTGGGAGTCTCTAGCTTCTCTCCTTTTATTCAATATATTCATTTTACATGCATGTTTGCATTATTTTACGCCTTTTGCGTATTTGTTCAAGTGTTCTTTGAGTGGCTTTGTGCACATCTTTTGTGAAGTATTAGTGCTTGTATGTGTATTGTCTCTTCGTAGACATTTTTACATGGTACCAGAGCTTGGTCAAAGATTGAAGATCATGTGATTCTTTGTTTTTCGAGTGCCTCGAAAAATGTGTGTTTGACTTCTTGGAGATTGGAGTGAGGGCGTCTCTTCCTTCAATATTTTAGAAGTTTTCTACATCAAGACCCAAAATCTTATTGCGGTACGTGATTTTTTTCTCCCATCTCTTCTCTCTAATGGGCGAAAAAGACTCACTTCTCTCTTAGCTTCAAGTTGAATGGCTCAAACTATCATGTTTGGGTCGGTAACATGGAAGCTCACATAAAAGGTAAAGGTCTTTGGGGATACGTTCTTGGTTTTATACCAGAACCCGAACCAAAGATTACTTTGGTAGAGAACGATGAAATTAAAATTCTTGAAGGAAAAGAAAGAAGTAGAGCTCTTGAAGAATATTTCAAGAAACATGTGGAATGGGAAATGAAAAATTTCAAGATTCTTTCTTGAATTTTTTCATCGGTTGAAACTAAGATCAATGACAATATTATCAAGTTCAAGAAAGCATCGGAAGCTTGGCGTTATCTTGAGAAATTGTACACATTAAGAGACTTATCTCACAAGTACTATCTCCAAAAAAGGGCTTTGACCCTTCAACAAAATGAAATGTCCATAAGAGAATATTTTGCGAAATTGTCATCCATATGGGATGAACTCGCGATGCTTGAGCCTAAGTGGAGTGGAGAAGCAATTGAGCTTAGGTACAAACAATTGGAAGAGGATCATTCTTCAATTTTTTGAATGGTCTTAGACCCGAGTTCGAGCAAATTCGATTTTCTCTCCTCTCCTCTTTCGTTTCCCCCTCGCTTGAAGATGTCATTACTAAGCTAAGTGGGGAGGAGACTTGTATGAATTCTAGCAAAAATAATTTGAGTGTTCTTATAACTTCATCTAATGAAGAAAGTGATGTCGTTAATGTTGTTTCAAGACCGGGTAACAATGTACGAGCTTATAAGCCTCCTCACTTCAAAAATCAAAATCAAAGATCAAGTGGTCAAGGAGGAAAAAGGGACTACAACAAACTTGTGTGCCATTTTTGTAAGGAACCAGGGCACATCAAACCTGTTTGCCCTAAATGGAAGAAGATGATTGCCATGACCATCACTTCTCAAAAGGAAGAAAATGTGACTTCCTGGAGCTCTTTCTCTTCATCAAATCGTGGAAGCACTTCAACTGTTTCTTAAAGGAGTTGTTTCTGGGGCAGCTACATCTACCTCTTCTTGTCCTGGTAAGACCTCTTGGCTCTTAGATTCGGTTGCCTCCTTTCATATGTCCCCCAACATATATTCTTTATCCGATTTTCTAAAACATCCATCACCATCATTTGTTTCAACTGCAGAGGGCACTTCTCTAGAAATTAAAGGCACTGGAAATTTTGAAGAAAAGGGTTTTTTATTCCAAAAATCAGATTTATTCCAAAGCTAAATTTAAACTTGCTTTCTGTCTCTCAACTCTCGAACCATGGATGTGATGTAAAATTCTCATCTGATAAATGTTGGATACAGGATCGCTCGTCCGGGAAATTGATTGGGGAAGGCTCTAGAAAAGGAGATCTCTATTATGTGGACTTTCTTCAAATTTCAAAAGATTCTTTTTGTAATGTGATGCATCACAAAGACATTAATATATGGCACAAACGACTTGGTCACCCCAGTGTCACAAAAATTTTGTATCTTCCTTTTGCCAAACATTTATGTAAGGAAAATTTTGTTTGTAATGATTGCACACTTGAAAAAATGAGAAGTTTGTCATATTATCAAAGATCCATGTTTACTACAAAATCTTTTGAACTCATTCATTCGGATGTTCGGGGACCGGCACCTGTTATCTCAAAGGGAGGGTTCTCCTATTATGTGATATTTGTAGATGATTTCTCTAGATTTACCTGGATATATTTCCTCAAATATAAACATGAAGTTTTTACAACATTTAAGACTTATCATATGATGATTAAGAATCAATTCGATGCAAATCTAAAAATCTTTAGATCTGATTCTGGAGGAGAATATCTCTCAAATGATTTTAAAAGCTATCTTGAGAAATATGAGAATTCATTAAAAATCATATCCCAAAACGCCCCAACAAAATGGTTTGGCCGAAAGGAAACATAGGCACATTATTGAAACTACCAAAACTCTGCTCATTTCCCAAAATATCCCGAAAAGATTTTGGGCTGAAGCGGCTCTTGCATCTGTTTATCTAATTAACTGCCTTCCATTCAAAAATTTGGATAAAATCTTGCCATTTGAAATTTTGTATAAAAGGGATCCTGATTATAGCAGGTTAAGGGTTTTTGGGTGCAAATGCTTTATTATGATAGATAAAAATGATAAAATTTATCCTAAAGCCATTCCATGTGCCTTCTTTGGAAATTTTGAGACCCAAAAAGGATTTTGATGCTACGATGTCAAAAATGATAAATTGTATGTGTCTAGAAATGTAAGTTTTCTAGAAAATGTTAGTGGATTTGAAAATTCTGAATCTCACGAGGAAAATATGGATTATTCTTTTTTATTTGAACTTTTATCAAGAAATGATGACATTAGTGATGATGAATTCACACCAAGTGAAAATGACGTAGAAGAGAATAACCATCCTCCTCAGCCTTTCATCTTTCATGAGACTGATGATCGAACTTCTAGAGAACATGTTGTATGCAGACATAGAGACCAAAGCAGTTTTAAAAGTGCTATAGAAAAATATAGTGAGCCTAATGAGACAATAAGTTCTCAAAGAACTAAGAGAAATAGGAGACCTCCCTGTAGATTGATATCCTATGATTCCTTTTCTCCCAAACATAGAGTGTGCCTTAGCGCCATTCACTCATATGTTGAGCCCAAAATTTTTGAAGAAGCCCAAAAGATGAATAAATGGGTAGAAGCCATGGAAAATGAACTAAAGGCCCTTAGGAAAGCCAGAACATGGGAATTTCAGGATCTTCCTAAACGAAAGAAGAGTATAGGATGTAGGTGGGTTTTTAAAATCAAAATCAAGAGTGATGAGACTCTTGAGAGATATAAGGGGCGTCTAGTTGCTAAGGGATATAGTCAAGAATATGGGGTAGACTATGATGAAACGTTTACTCAAGTTGCTTGGATGGTTACCGTTAGATGTCTTATTACCATTGCTTCAATTAAAAAATAAAATATTTATCAAATGAACGTTAAAAATGCTTTTTTAAATGGGCATTGAAGTCGCTTTTTCTCATAGGGGATATTTTTTATCCCAAACTAAGCTTGCTTGTGAGATAATTAACAAGTCCAGCATTACTGATGATAAAATTTGTGAAACACCCGAGGTTGTGGGGTCTAAGATGAAAATAGATGATGGGGTTATTTTAGATAATCATACTCCTTATAGACAACTAGTTGGGTCATTGATGTATCTTAGCATCACTAGACCCGATATATCTCATACAGTACACATTGTCAGTCAATTCCAACACGCTCCTACGTCAGTGCACATGAGTGTTGTCCTCCGAATCATCAGATATATAAAAGGGACGGTAAATAAAATAGTATTTCTTTCATCATCCTCTGATTTAAATTTAATTGCATATACTGACTCTGATTGGGGAAGTGACCCTAATAACCGTCACTCCACCACTGGTTTCTGTATCTTTTTAGGTGAATCTTTGGTCTCTTGGAGGTGTAAAAAGCAACAGAAGGTCTCTTTGTCTTCCACCGAAACTGAGTATAGAGCCATGACCTCTACAACCATGGAAATAGTATGGATTCGATGTCTGCTAAAAGATATGGGAGTTCATATTCAAGAACCGACAAAGTTAGGTTGTGACAATAAGAGTGTGATATACATTGCCAAAAATCATACCTTCTATAAGCGTACGAAGCATATAGAGATGGACTGCCATTATGTTAGGGAAGAATATTTGAAGAAAATCATCGATCTTCCATATGTGACATAGGAATATCAACTAGCAAATTTCTTCACTAAGGCACTTTTCTCCACTCTGTTTCATTTTCTTTTGGGCAAACTTGCGGTTATCACACTGTAAGTTTGAGAGGGGTGTTAAAATGTATTCAATTTTGTCATATGTACATGTATATATATATATATGTATATATATAGAGATACATATACATATATATTATGTATATATATAGGCTCGCTTTACTATATGGTACGGAATGCTGGGCTGCCAAGAGACATCATATTCAAAAAATAAGTGTAGTTGAGATGTGTATGCTTAGATGGATGTGTGGAAATACAATAAAAGATAAGATTCGAAATGAGGAGATACGTAAGAAGGTAGGTGTTGCATCCATTGAAAATAAGATGAGAGAGAATCGTTTACGGTGGTTTGGACATATTCGGCGAAGGCCTAATGATGCTCCAGTTAGAAGGATGGAGAAATGGAAAAATATATTAGTTAAAAGAGATCGGGGTAGGCCTAAGAAGACTTGGATAGAGATGATAGGAAAGGATATGAATGCTTTGAACCTCGCCGAGGACATGGCATTGGATAGAAATGATTGGAGAAGGATTCATGTGGAAGACCCAGAATGATTTTCTTTTTTGGTTCATATCGCTAACCCCAATTGTTTTGGGATGAAGGTGTAGTTGTTGTTGTTGTTTGTTGTATATCTTTTTTTCTCTTTATTACCTGAAAAGGGTATTTTTGTAATCTCTTATTTTACACATATTCCATTTGGAATAATGATTGTATTTATTTTTTATTCTTTTATTTTTTATTTTTATTTTCTTGTTTCTTTTTCTTTTTCGTGGTTTGGGCCACCTAGGTAGGCTCCACAAAGAGTCGTTGGGGAGCCTCCAATGGTCACAAATGTGACCGTTGGGGGCTCCCAATGACTCCTTTGGGAGCCCCTAGGTGGCTCATTTAGTTGTGTATAAATAGGGGTCTTCCCCTTGTATTTTGTAAGACTTGAGAGTCTTAAGCTTCTCTCCTTTTATTCAATATATTCATTTTACATGCATGTGTGCATGTTTGCATTATTTTACGCCTTTTGCGTATTTGTTCAAGTGTTCTTTGAGTGCCTTTGTGCATATCTTTTGTGAAGTATTAGTGCTGTTATGCGTATTGTCTCTTCATAGACATTTTTACATTAATATCCAGGAAAATGCAAAGTCAATATTTTTGCCTGACTGGTTTAAAGGTATTGGGGCACTCGTGTTTGACGATTTAAAGGTAGAGCACTCTGAGTGGGTCTGCACAATTAAATGGATAAAGTTTGGTTAATATACCCTTTAAAGGTATGAATGGTTGGGGGCCTACTACTCCGGTAGTAGCAATCAACTTTTGAGGAACTCCAGTGTCTTTGAGCGACTGGGTTCGGTACAGGAAATACCCGGACACATCGAAAAATATAAATTAATAAGAACTCACTCAGATTCGGACTTACCTTAAAGAGGGTAAATGGTACACAACTTCGGGGACATGTGTTTCTTGCTTCGAGCAGCAATAGCTCGTTGGTCCCCAGTTTTCGGAGTTAGGGGACCCGAACTACCAAATTTTGTCTTAGGTTGTAGCGTCACGTTCTTCTGCAAAAGTTAGGCATGCATCCTATTTGTTAGTGGCCTTTGGGAGGTTTTCTCGGTTATTCAACTGCTCTCTTAGGATTTCAGTTTCAGTTAGAACGTTCGGGTTAATAAAACACCAGTGCATAATAAACCCCTGAATGTTCTCTTCTGTTACGGTTGTCTTGGTCCGCGTGTACCCGCAGGATAATTCAAGAGAAACATTAAATTGAGTATCTTGTGTATATCAGATAGACAAAAGATTATAAGCCTTTCACTTTTACATGTCATTAGTTGTTTACAACATGCGATTAGTTAATTAAGCATGAGATGAATTCTTTAAGCCTGTGATTATTGATTTGATCATGTTATTATTCATGTATGCTAGTTAGAGACTTATAATTGTGAGATGCATTAAATTAGATTCATGTTATTTATTTCCTTATGCCATGTTTAATATCATGCTTTAATGCCTATATTTAATCAACACATTGCATACTTGTTATATAGTATATCTGCAAAATCATAGTATTTCCTACGCAGACTGGTTGTAGTCCGACACAAATCATCTTATATTTTTCAGGAGAAGAGTAAAAGTCCATGAGCGGTTGCGGGATGATGTGTGGACCAAGATATATGATCTATTGTGTTTCCGGGATGTCAAAAGTTAATTTGGCTATTATTAATCAGTCATTCAGAAACTCTGATATTATATTTAAACTTTTATTAAAAATGAAATGAATGGTAATTGCTTTGAGGATTCCTGTGACGGGCCTGAAATGTTTAACCAGGTTGATTGAATATTTCCGCTGTTAGAAAAAAAAATCCTCAAAGATTTGGGTTAAATTTCGGGGCGTTACATTTTTTCTACCACCAATGCAGATTTCATCCTTTCTTATTTTCCTAAGAGTTCAAAACATAAAATGCCTTAGCACATGCACATATGCATGCATTCTTTACTTTACTTTTTGGTCTCTGACGTGAAATTAAGCATCAGCCTAGAAGATGCCGAATTGTCAATCAATGACTTGCACTTGAATCTACAATTGCATCCGTCTCCTGTTTACAAATTATCTTTAGTATGCCAAAAATGAAAAGCCAGTTTACATAACAAAACTGATGAGCCTGGACTTACAGGTTCCTTGCGTGAGTAAACAGATGGTGTGACCCCACCATCTTCTGTTGCAGGCTTCTCCAGCTGAATAAGAAGGCAAACAGATGCTGATGGAGAATCTAAGGAAAAAATACCATGTTGCTCGGATTGCATTGGACCCTAAATATGAACAAATAAATTAGTAATTTATACTGTCAGTTGCACTTGATAATGCAGCACAGAGAAAGGAATCCCAAATCGCAGAAAAATCAAATAGATAAACACAGCACATATGTTTGTCCAATATTAATTTGGATCATACATCCTGCATCTCTGTTGGCAGCACACGAAAATAAAAATCCTCCGACAGTTTCTCTCTCCGCTCTCTATTGTACAGGCAAATCGTACCATAGAAAGGCTCTGCAAGATGTAGAAAGTTTGAATAAGAGCATATACAGAGTCTCTGAATTTCCAATTTTCAACAGATGGAATGGACAATAAGAAAGTCACACAGATAATCTTCGCTACTATATTCTATCCGCATTGTACACTGTTCCTGTAAAGAAACTCTAAAAAAGTGGCTGAATCTGGTATGATATAAACAAAACAATATAATTTAAGCACCATAAAGGGTTCTCTATTTTATCAAGATGAGAAAAAAGTGGCACCTAGAAAGCTAGAAAAGAACAATAGTTAGTTACCTCAACTACCAGGCACCCTGTCAATGGAGATAAAATGACAAAATTTGTCCATGCCTGCCTACTGCACCCACAGTAATTTTTCCTTCTACAGGTCGGAAGGATTATTTCAACATATCTTTGCCCCTTATAAGTTCACAATGGGCTGACTCACTTTGACCATGAAATCCTCTTTTTTCTTAAAACTTATGTGGACGTCTCATCCCCTTGACACATAAGGTCATCATGTACAAACAATCTATTCATTTTTCACATGATATGATCTGATACTCGTCTTCTTATTTACATCTTTACATCACGTGAACATGAAAATGTATTTTAATTAATATACGATGGAACATTAACTGCAAACATGTTTTGTTTCTGGTATTTTCCTTCATTCTGCTTTATGTTCCATTTTAGCTTTTATTGTGTTAATAACATTAACATTTTTTGTCACATTCTGTTATTTTTTAAACTATTTTGTACAGATATATATATATATTATTTACTTATTTATTCATTTATATTTATATGTATATAACACATAAAAGATTTTTAGTTAATCAAATTAATAATCACTAAAATTAAAATGTTTTGATCCCATGCATCAGCCACCTGTTGATTGGATCATAAAATGGGTCCCTCAGGTCTGAAGTCCAGTTGACCTGTACCCAAGAGTACCGAATACCAGTAACCATGGTGTACCATATCAAAATGGTACAAGGGGCCTGATAGAAGTACCCATGTTAAATAGTCAACCAGGCTTGCTCAGCGCCTTCTTAGCATAGATCTGTATGCCAAAACACATAACCAAACAACAAAACCAGAGGGAAGAGAGGAAGAAAAAGGAAAAGGAGAAGCTCACCAACAAATTCAGTTTGAAAGGACAATGACAAAACCTTGACAGAGATTTTCAGTCCACTGAAAGAAAATGACATAGGTAAACTCAGACAACAAAACAAAAATAAATTAACTGGTTCTTAGGATGCAAAGAGGTGAACATATATCTCATAAAATTAGGCAATAAATGCTCCTGGCACCAAAAAAGAGTAGCCTCACCTGCTAAAAAATGTTGGAAGGGGTTCTGGAGTTCGTTGTCCAAAGATAACCAACCGTTCATTCTCCCAGTCAAAAACTGGCTCATAAGCAGGCAAGGGAGATGCACCAAAATGCTGCTGAAGTAATTTGATAACAAACCCAAAAGTTTTGGGTTATAACAATGGACAAAGAAGGCCAAAGTGTCATAGTGCACATTTATTGCTGACTCTCAACATAAAGTTGAGTGTTTATAGAGGCAGTGGAGCCATTTAAATTCTCAATATTGAAAATGTATCAAGAATATACAATAAAAGCAGGACAAGAAAAGTAACCCCACTCAAGATCATGCACAAGAAATGACTGATAATGGCTGACCTGCTGCGCACACACACGCATGTGTGTATGCCCACACGTACACAGACACACACAATGCGCCCCCCTCCACACACAGACGCCCACCCAACCAACCAACCACAGACGTTTGATAAAAATAAATTTGAATGACTATTATTCATAGTGACAATAACAGCATGCTTCTAAATCAACAAAATTGACACAAGAAATAGCTAACCAAGCTGGGACAGTTCCAGGTCCATATTTCTCAGACCCCAGATAAATAAAAACAAATTTGTATGTTATTTATAGTGACAATAATAGCATGCTTCTAAAGAAGCAAAATTGACACAATACATGGTTACCGAAGCTGGGATGGACCCAGGTCCATATTTCTTAGACCTGACTAGTTTTTGCCTGACCAGATTCCTACGGTCATCAGGTTGATACTCGCTGAAGTATATCCTGACTCACCTCACTCAATGGCAACTCTAATAGATAAAGCTCTTATCACTTTATTTATATTTCACGCCTTTTAAACACTCAATGCAGTTGCAAGTAGCGCATAATATCTATATGGATTTATTATCAGCACTTACAATGAAAGCTCTGTAGCATATTTTCCATAATGAACATCAGAAAAAACAAAAGTACTATTTCTCTGATATGATGACCCCAGAAAACAAGCCTTGAGTAGAATATGATTCCAGTAGAGATTACACTAAACCCCATTTGGATGCCTTTATAAATAGCTCCTTGCTATTTATACTTATTTTAAATAGCAAGTTTTGGTGTTTGGTTATTTTCCCTTTTTTGACAAATTTTCGTAAATACAATGAGGATGTCAAATTAGCTATTAAGGTTAAAAGAGAGTGTTATAAAAATCTAAGTAAAAGTCGTGATAATGAGAATTTGGAGAAGTATATGATAGCAAAGAAGGAAGCTAAAAAAGTAGTTCGGAACGTGAGGAATAAGGTATATAAGGAGGTTTATGACAAGTTGGATACCAAAGAGGGCGAGAAGGATATTTATAGGCTTGCAAATATGAGAGATAGGAAATTGAGGGATCTGGGTATGGTTAGATGTATCAAAGATGAAACGCAAAGGGTTTTAGTCAAAGATAGAGAGATTAAGGAGAGATGGAAAGATTATTTTGATAAGCTATTTAATGAAAGTCATGCTCAGGATCTTGGAGACTTTTCCATTCCTTTTCATGAGATGAATCGTGACTTCATGCGCAAGATTCAAAAGAAAGAAATTGCATAGGCTTTAAAGAAAATGAAATCAAGAAGGGCAGTTGGCCCATATGGTATACCTATCGAGGCTTGGAAATGCTTGGGAGATAAAGGTTTAGAATGGTTGACAAATCTTTTTAACAAGATTTGGGGGACAAATAAGATGCCTAATGAGTGGATGAAGAGTACTTTGGTGCCTCTATATAAGAATAAGGGTGATATACAAGATTGCACAAACTATCGTGGTATAAAACTCATGAGTCATACTATGAAACTTTGGGAGAGGGTGATTGAGTCTAGGTTGAGGAAGGTTGACATGATATCGGAGAATCAATTTGGTTTTATGCCTGGTAGATCAACTATGGAAGTTATACATCTTCTTAGACAACTTATTGAGAGAAATAGAGAGAGGAACAAAGATTTGCATATGGCTTTTATTGATTTGGAGAAGGATTACGATAGAGTACCTAGGGACGTTCTGTGGTGGACAATGATGAAGAAAGGTGTTTCTCTCAAGTACATTAGTATAATTAAAGATATGTATGAAGGAGTAGTAACCAATGTCTGCACTTGTGGAGGGGTGACAACCAATTTTCCTATAACGGTGGGGTTACATCAAGGATCTGCTTTAAGCCCTTTCCTATTTGCTATAGTGATGGATGAGCTTATGAGATCAATTCAAGAAAATGTGTCATGGTGTATGTTGTTTGTTGATGATATTGTTTTGATTGATGAGTCTAGAGTTGGGTTAATGCTAAGTTAGAATTATGGAGACAGACATTGGAAGCAAGAGGTTTTAAGTTGAGTAAGAGTAAGACAGAATACATGGAATGTCGATTTAGTAAGCAACGAAGTAGTGATGGGAGTGTAGTGAAGCTTGGTGAGCCAGAAATACCGGTGTATGATTCTTTCAAATATTTGAGATCTATCATTCAAAAGTATGGAGAAATTGATGGAGATGTAAATCATAGGATAAAGGTTGGGTGGATGAAATGGAAAAGTGCAACTGGAGTGTTGTGCGATCGTAGAATGCCATTGCGGTTGAAGGGAAAGTTTTATAGGACGACTATTAGGCCCGCTTTACTATATAGTACGGAATATTGGGCTGCCAAGAGACATCATATTCAAAAAATGAGTGTAGCCGAGATGCGTATGCTGAGATGGATGTGTGGAAGTACAATAAAAGATAAGATTCGGAACGAGGAGATACGTAAGAAGGTAGGTGTTGCACCCATTGAAAATAAGATAAGAGAGAATCGTTTACGGTGGTTTGGACATATTCGACGAAGGCCTAATGATGCTCCAGTTAGAAGGATGGAGAAATGGGAAAATATATAAGTTAAAAGAGGTCGGGGTAGGCCTAGGAAGACATGGATGGAGGTGATAGGAAAGGATATGAATGCTTTGAACCTCACCGAGGACATGGCATTGGATAGAAATGAATGGAGGAGAAGGATTCATGTGGAAGACCCAGAATGATTTTCTTTGTTGGTTCATATCGCCGACCCCAATTGTTTTGGGATGAAGGCGTAGTTGTTGTTGTTGTATAATGAGAAATCACACTTTTTTCAAAAAACAATGGGGGACCTACTTTTTTTTCTTATTACTACTAATTTTCTCCCATTCCACCACCAGCATTGCCACCACTACTTATCCCCTCCTACATAGTACTTACCTCCCTTTTTTCTTCATTCTAGGTTTCAATAGTTTGTAGTCCAAAAGTTTGCTTCATTATCAATAAAGGTTCTCTGAATAATGTGCTTTTACTTATGTTTGTGAACAATGAATAACAACACATCTAAACAGGGACTAAGTGAAAATTAAAAAAGAAAGTGAACATAAAAACAGAATATGAACTTTTCGAAATAGAGAAAGATTTCTCCTAATAACACCTTCTGGAGATTTTTTGAATATGTTACATCAGAAGAGCTAGTTTCTGACAGCTGCCGCCCTGAGGTGCTAGGAATATCATCATCAGTTGCATCATCATTCCTGAAATGCCGCACATTAGCCAAACACATTTCTGCAATGAGATCAATGCAAAGTAAGTAGACCACAGATGAAATTATCATTGCTAATAAGATCAAGCCATCCAAATAAAAGGAGAATATTTAAGACAGGCTATAGGAGAACAAGTCATCACCTGTTTCAATATCAGTATCAGGCCCTTCAAAAATCTGATTCTGAAACGATATACTCCCAACACTTTCATAATGCCCATACTTGCTCATGTCTTTCACCCAGTCAGCCTTGTAGCAATGAGCCAGCTCATTAAGATGAGGCCACTGTTCCAAGTTTTCATTAAGCTGAAAACAGAAAACTAAGGATTATCAAGAGCAAAATCCAGATCAAAATCTCACACTTATCTAGCAATTGTGAACTCATCCACTATTGACAGAAGCTCTCTAAAACTACAAAACAGCTTCTACTAAGAAAAAGGAAAAAAGAGAATTCGAAAAAAAGACGAGAAATTGACACAATAGAATCCTTGAATTAGTTCTATAACCAGTCAAATATTCTCATGCAGTTCACTTGCTATGAAGAGGCATAAAATAATCTTATGAGAAAAGATAAATCACATCAATAATGCCTCAAACATGGCAAGCCACGAGTAACATCAAAACTCGACCAGCATATACTGCATCTCGTGATAGTAATTATTGATTTGAAGGGCTAATAGAAGAATACAGTGAGCAAATGCACAACAAATTACAACTGAGCATAAATTTTCATTTGATGGACCAATCATAATAAATATGTAGTTCCATTGATAAAGAACCAAAAGATGGACACACCAATGGATCCCGCTCCAGATCTGCAGCAAAGGACTGATGTGGAAGTCTTTTGAAGCGCTGCCCATTCAATAATTCTTCCATTTCCTAATCCAGGTGATAAAGAGAAGGTTGTTTCAATTACAGCTAATGAAAAAAATGCAAATACATAAAAAGACATTTTTTGAGGCAGATAATAAGTGCAGATAGAATTATATTCATCGCAATATGTTGTTTCTGGCTTATCGTAATGGAAACACTTTTATAGGCTATAAAGGCATGGAACAAAATAATGACTACAAAGGACAAAATGTACAGTATATCAACAAACATAATTCTTCAATTTAAGGAAAACTTCATATGGAATCAAGAAAAATTCATGTTACATAATTAAAGTTGTTTCCTAGAATAAACATAGAAGGTGATCAGAGCATTCTTACTATCATGAGTTAACAAAACCAAGTTTGTAAGTATTATATAGTTACCCGTATCGGTCGGGCCCAAAATAAGATATGTATCGTATCGTAAAAAATCATAATTTTTTAATATAAATTTTTTAAAAAATCCAAAAAAATAGAATAAAACAGCAAAAAAAATTTAAAAAATCATAACACATGAAACAAACCATGCAACTGGTGACTGAAAATGTAAATAAAAGGCAACTACATAATTTAAACACAATTAAAGCTTTAATAATATTAAATTCACATTCAAGTTATACTAAAATGTCATAAGTCATAATTAAACTATTGAAAGTTTATGGTAACTAAAAACATCATATGTAACCAATGTCTTATCCGTTAATCTTTATCTCTTAAGTCTAAATTATAAAGATCCTATTTTTTTATAGGCAAAGAATTAGGACAGAAAATCCTCATTGTTGCATCCGATTGTCGTGCCACCACCTCTTCATATTCATGTTCTTTTTTGGCAATTGGGTCATCATCATCATCATCATCATCATCTTCAGAATCTAGAACAATGGTTGGAAGTATTTCTTCTTTGCATTTTTGCAACCTTCTTCTTCTTTCAATTGCCTCTAGTTCAACAATAACATCAACACAAAAAGTGACAGGAATATATGAAGAACCACATGGGAGTACTTTTTGACGAAGACTTGCAATATGATGCTTAAATCTATGCAACCCACCTCTAATAATAGCACCACAAAACAAACATCTCAATGATGACCCTGGTCATGGTACATCATCCATGCTTCTGCAGTATCGCCATACATGATCATCTCTATGACATGAACGTGAAGACGACATCGAAAGATCTAAAATAAAACATAACCAATTAACCACCAAATAAAAATATAAACATACATATAAATATTCGACAACAAGTTTACACACACATAACAAACTTAAGTACTAGCGGTACGAATGTCGACAGTTGCGCCATTCACCTGCCCGATTAAATGACTAAATGTTGAGGAGTCATAATAGTACGAATGTTAGGTTATGCCCCAAGGGCAGTCATAAAAGAAAAAAAAGCTCTTAGTAGAGCTTCTAGCTTTATCTCCTCTCGAAAAACTCCCTCCTCCTCCTCCTTTTTTGTGTCTGCGGCGGCACTACTTCTAGCACCAGCCACACCTTTCTCCAAAAAAAACTCAATAAGAAGCAAAGAATAGGGATTTTTTACCTTAACCCGCTTTCTTGAGTGAAAAAATGGTAGAAATGCACTTACTTGAGAAAATCGCAAAAACCCTCTCCCTTGAGCACGAATCGGCCCCCAAATCGCTCTCACGACTCTTAGGGTGTGTGGGTTCCCCGCTAATGACCTCTACACAAATGAGAGAGTCGGCACTCAAGAGGCCTTTAAAACTCAAAACTGCGTTGAGCCAGTATCGTACGATACAAGTCGTATCATATGATACAAGTCGTATCGTATCGTTTTTCTTCATAGTAACGATATGTATTGTATTGTATCGTATGATACGGATAACCTTGATCAACATTATTGCACATGTGCAAGCAATGCATCATCATAGAAATGTGATCACAAAAAGCATATTGATGATACCTTTTTTTGGATGTAAATGATACCAAGTCATAAGAACATGTTTAGACAAAGACATGGATCAACCTAGTGTTAGAAGATCCATGAGAATATGATGCAGCGAGAATCGGAGTTCTGATGCTATTATACTTATTTATCGAAAGGAACAAATTACAATGAAGAAAATAGGGAATGAAAGTAATGGGTGCAGAAGAACAAATGTTGGCAGCAAAACAGAAACAATAAAATAAAAGAGCAAATCTTCAAAACTTCTCTAACTGCACGCAACCTTAGGGTTGGGCACTTAATAGGCTACTGGATCTCGGATCCGGAACCTGGGACCAAGACCTGATGCTTTCAGCTCTTGTTGGGGTTGTTGACGTGGGCTGCACGGTTTCAATTCTTCGTTCGCTTGGCATAAGTGCGCAGGGGCACGCCCCTGCATCGTGGTGCCGAACTCGCGATCGGATCCATCACCTGGGTCCGATCGTCCATCCCATTGGAGCTGGCTTCCCTGGTCGTGCCTGGGTCATACGGTATGGATCCGGGTCGGTCCTGCTCTGCATCATTCTCCCCTCATTGGGAAGAAGTCGGCTCTGACGACTTGTTATCACCACAGTAAGCATATAGTTCAGACACATTGAAGATAGGCGAAATGTGTCAATCTTTGGGCAGTTCAAGAAGATAGGCATTCGGACCCAATCGCTGGAGGATCTTGAAGGGGTCATGCTTCTTAGGACTCAACTTACCATAAGTACCTATTGGGAAACGCTCAGGATGTAGGTAAACCCACACTAACTGTCCTACTTGAAACTGGACATCTCGACGACCCTGGTCCACAAAGGCTTTGTAAACTTCGTAACTTTCTACAAGCTTGGCTCTGACTTGTCTGTGAATATCACGCATGTACTCAACGGCATCAAATGTGTCTAGGGCTGTGTCTTGAGGATTAAACACAGGTGCTAGATCTACTACATGGGTTGGTGAACGGCCATAAACCACTTGAAAAGGAGACTTGCCTGTGGACTTGTTGTTGGAATTATTGTAGGCAAACTCGGCTTGCTGTAAGACTAGGTCCCAAGTTTTGACATTCTCCCCAACTAGACTCCTGAGTAGGTTCCCCAAGGTGCGGTTCACGACTTCGGTTTGGCCATTGGTCTGCAGGTGGTATGCACTGCTGAACTAGAGCTAGGTTTTCAATAATGCCCATAATGATTTCCAAAAATAACTCATGAAGCGAGTGTCACGATCTGAGGTGATCGTGTGAGGCAATCCATGAAAGCGGGCCACGTCCGTGAAGTAGTACGAGGCTACTAACGAGGCGTCAGTGGTTCACTTACACGGGACAAAGATAGTCATTTTGGAAAATCGATCAACCATAACTAAGATGGAATCAAAACGACGGGAGGTTCTCGGAAGACCCACAATAAAATCCATGGAAACTATTCCCAAGACCTCTCAGGGATGGGCAAAGGAGTGTACAAACCACTATTCTGACGTCGACCCTTGGACACTTGACATACTCGACAACTCTAAACAAACTTGAGAACATCTTTGTGCATTTTGGGCCAAACGTAGCGTTCATCTAACAGAGTGAATGTCTTATCATGTCCAAAATGCCCAGTTAGTCCCCCTTCATGTAACTCGGAAATCAATTGTAGCCTAAGAGAGAATGCTGGCACACATAACTTATTACCTCGACAGAGGTAACCGTTATGTATAACGAACCGTAGGTCTGCTGTGTTGGGAGAGGAGAGGCACCCTTCCCAGACCTGCTGAAAATCAGGGTTCGTTGGGTACAACTCCTTGCATTGCTCAAACCCAATGACATGCACGGACATAGTCATTAAAAGACTATTTTTCCTGCTAAGTGCGTCAGCTACCTTGTTCAGAGTACCTGATTGATGGCGAATCGTAAAAGTGTACTCTTGCAAGAAACTGACTCACTTGGCATATCTAGCAATCAACTTCTTTTGGCTATTCAAATACTTCAACGCCTCATGATCCGTGTACAAGACGAACTCTTTATAAATGAGATAATGCCTCCAGTAACGAAGGGCTTGCATAACGGCATACAACTCGACATCATAAGTGGAATACTAGCACCTCACTTGAGTCAGCTTTTCACTAAAGAAAGCAATGGGCTTGAGGTTCTGACTCAAGACGGCATCAATTCCCACTTTAGAGGCGTCACACTCAACCTCAAAGACTGCGCTAAAATTAAAAAGGGCTAGGACAGGGGCACTAATCATTTTCTCTTTGATGAGCGTGAAAGCTTTGCCCGCGACCGGAGTCCAATGGAAACCAGTACCCTTTAGGCATTCTGTGATAAGGGCCATGAGGGTGCTAAAGTTTCTCACGAAACGACGGTATAAAGTGGCTAGCCCGTGGAAACTACGAATCTCTCCTATAGTCCTTGGGGTAGGCCATTCTATAATCGCACGGACTTTGGCGGGATCCGCTTTCACTCCATCAGACGACACAATAAAACCCAAAAATACAACACTTAACGTCATAAACTCACACTTCTTGGCATTCACATACAGCTTCTCCTTCCTTAAGATCTCGAGGACTTGACGCAAATGATTCAAATGATCAGACAATGAAGAACTATAAACCAAGATATCATCAAAATATACTACGATGAACTTCCCTATACACGGACGCAACACTTGCGTCATCATGTTCATGAAAGTACTCGGGGCATTCGATAACTCATACAACCTATCACGGGTCTTGAATGTCATTTTCCACTCATCCCTCTCTCAGATACGGATTTGGTGGTACCTACTTTTTAAATCGATTTTGGAGAAAATGGAGGCCCCAGCCAAACATATCAAACATGTCATCCAACCGAGGAATGGGGAAAAGGTACTTGACAGTGATGTGATTGATCGCTCTACTGTTGACACACATGCGCATGGATCCATCTTTCTTAGGAGTGAGAAGGGCAGACACTGCACAAGGGCTCACACTCTCACGAATGAAACCCTTTTGCAGTAACTCTTGAACCTGTCTCAAGAGCTCGGCATGCTCAAATAGATTCATGTGATACGCGGGGAGATTAGGTAGACTCGACCCCGGGACCAAATCAATGGCATGTTACACCACCCTCATCGAAGGTAGGCCATCAGGAAGGTCGTCTGGCATAATATCGTGAAACTCCTCGACAAAGGGTGCGATGTCCACGGGAACAGGCAACGACGTACTCATAGACGGTTTGGCCACACGGGCATAACAATAACCATCCTCCCTATAATGGCTCAAGAAAGTTCGGTATGATAGGCCCGCAACCGGGAAACTCACTCGGGTTTATCCACAGTGGGAAAATCGATCTCATTGACAGGGAGAAGGATTATTTTATGACCCTTAAAAATAAATGACTATGTGTTCCTACTGCCATCGTGAATGGTCTTGCGATCAAATTGTCAAGGACATCCCAACAGAATATGACACGCACTCATAGGTGCTACATCACACCACACCTCATCATGGTAATGCGCCCCCAAAGAGAACCGAACTAGACAATGCTGGGTAATGGGAACCTCATTCCCTCTTTTGAACCACGCCATCTTGTATGGTTGGGACAACTTTTCCGTTTTCAGATTCAGGGTGGACACGACACTCTCGGAAACCATGTTCTCACAAGCCTTGGTGTGAACACCTCAAATTTTTCAAAATCTTTTAAATATTCCATGTTTGCCCCTTATTCCATTTTTTTGAGTAATTGAGTCAGTTTTAAATCCAAATTTCAGTTTATTTCGCAGGTTTTACTGAAACTAAATCCATTTTTATATATCTGACTCGATTTCGGATCCGGATCCTGTGCGAAAATCCCAATCTGAGCCTCGTTATCCAATTTCCAAATTAAATCTCTAAAAATACCAAAAATAATTTTTGAAAGGCTCAGACAGCCCATCCGGTTTCCATTTGGATCCACGACTCCATATTTCTCGGTTCAAGGTTCAAAACTTGAATATTTTCTCAAAATCTGGACCCAAACCCATTTTCTGAAGAAAATTCTAAAAAAATCAAAACCTGAATTTTCATAAAACCTCTCTTTTTGTAATTATTTCTCAAAAATTAAAAAAAAAAATAGTCTTGTCTCTCGTATTGCTTAGGTTCTAGGGTTTTATTTCCAAAATAACAAAAAAAATATGAAAATGCCGGGAAAAAGAGACATACACAGGTATAACCCGTGAATTTCAAGCAAAATTGAGGACAAGATGTAATAACCACAATTTTTTAGGCATTTATTTAGAAATATTATATACAAATTTCATAATATGGTGAGTTGGGCCTGGGATCCAAGTTTCGGATCCAGGACCCATAAAGGAATCTTTACGTATATATTTATCTCGTATAAACTTATATGTATATAAGTTCTATAATTTTAATTAATTAAATTATCCAAGTGATAACTATTTAAAATAGGGCGTAGATGGGTCTAGGATCCACCTTCTAGATCCATATATTCATATACATATATTGTAATATATATAAAATCATAAAAAAATAAGGTCAGAAATAAAGAAAAATCATTATATTTTTGGGTCTAATCCACAGTTGGACCCAATTGGATCCAACTCGTGGATCCACCATTATTTGCGTGACCGGATCCACATCCCTATTTTAGCCCGGATCCAAATCCCGATTCGGATTCCGAGTTGCAGGGCTCAGACCCGGGTTGCACTTTATAAAACAAAGAAAAACAAGAATCGTGCCTAGGGCACGATTCTTGCAAAGATCGAAGGGGGGGGGGGGGTTACAGAAGGTGTAACCGACTCCGCGTTTCTCGGAGAGAGGGGAGGGGGTTCAGTGCGATAAAAGGGGGATGGAGAAGGTCTCGCCCTCTTCACTCGGCTCCTTTTTTTTTCTCATTCACCCTCGTTCTCTCTCCCTCTCATCTCCCTCTCATCTCCCTCTCGTTCTTGTGCGCATCGTCGGAGCCACCATCGCCGACGACTTCCTACCCGCGGCAGGCATATACGCTACTCTTGTCAAGCGAAGCTCCTTCCTCCTTCTCGCTGTTCCCCCTCGACCCGAGCTCGACAGCGGAGAGATCGACCTCAACCGACCCTTCTCCTGCAACGGCTGTCCTCGATCACTGGAAAAACCATCGAAAGAGGTACGGTGCTTCTCTTGGATCTAGGCGAGGGATCGAATGTGGTTTCGATCTCGTGTAATTCTTTGAGATGAGGGTCCATGGGAACCCTTTTTGAGTAATACAGGAACTACCTGTATTCTGTCATTTTTTCCTGTGTTTTTATTGTTTTTCAAAAAGAAAAATACGTGTTGGGCCATTTAGGTTTCGTGGGTGGTGGCTGATGGACCAACCGAACCTGGTTCGGTTGGTTGATCAGGCCTCAGCCATGATAGCAGGCCCAACCGAGCGATCGACTGGGCATGAAATCGAAAAAAGGAAAAATAGGTACGCTGTGTATGTTGAATCCACAAGGGCTGATTTTATTTTTAATTTTGGTTGAAGGCTTAGTTCTGCTTAGATTAAGTTGCTGCATAAAAATTTGGGCATCGTGTTTTGTTTAAGATTCATGCTGGGTATAGTTTATGGCCTAGTTAAATCAGAAAGAATCGACCCTTCTGTCCAGAATTAAAAAAAAAGGGGAAATCTGAATGGTGCCCAACTGAAAATTTTGACTGGGAAAATATGTTTTAGGTACCCACTTCTATGGGGTGCTTCAGTGCTGAACAGAATATAATATTCCTGTTATAAAACTGCATGTGTTGGTTGTTCTGACATGGAAATCGTGAGATAGACAGTTGGAATGCGTGTTGATACACGTGCATTAAGCTAACTACGTTTGCCATGATTAGTACTGTCCATCATACTAATTCCACTCATGTGAAATAAATGGAAATATTGCTTATGCTTGATTTTTTTTTCAGTTCTGTTCCTACAACATATATGTATAGTTGGGTTGGTTGACGGGCTCGATCGGCTGGACTGAGTTGGATATTCAGCTGGGAGGATGTTAGGCCCGGGGTTGATAAGCCTGACCAACTTCTCTAGCATATGTAGAAACTTACGCTTATGCTCCGTGAATATGTGAAATGTTATCTTAGCATTTCATTGTACTGGTTGTGCAATCATGAATGTGATCATGGATTGGTTATTGATATTTTTGTGAGCATGTATGCTTGATGAGAATGTGTAAATTATGTGCACACTCATGCACTCAAAACATATATGCATTGGTTGATACATGTATGTGACGTGGCTAACATACATAGTGTGGATGCATATGATTGAGTTTATGTTTGCATGAGTGCACATGCATTTGGCACTTTGGCCAATTTTTAGGAATAAAACACTACTTTGGTTTTGATATGTGATGTATTGATGGCCTAATGGACCATCACCGGCCTGGAGCCGGGGGGATTTGGTTTCTTTTCACATATGTTTTGACTGCATCACTTAAACCACACAAGTTGGTATGACACACTACTACACTGTTCCTGTTGTCCTCACGGGCTGGAGTCCCGTAAGGGTCCCTGCAAGGGAGGATGCGAGTTTTCACTCTACTTTTGCATATGGTGTTGCAAACTTAAAGAATTGCCTTTAATAAAAATATAATAAATAAGAACATTGTAATATATGTTCTGGAATCTTCCATCTAGAGAATATATCTTAGAGATCCGGTCTTGGGGAGATTGTGAGGATACAAAAACTCCGTGTGCTTTATTTTTGTCCCCTGAACCCGATATTGAAGTTCCTTCTCCTGTCCACGGTTTTAGGGAGAACCCGCCACTTTACCTGGAGGTGGTATGTTTGTTACAACTGTGATTGTTTTGGTACCAAAGAAGTGACAGATGTGGGCGTGGGGTGTCCCTTGTGTCCCCGACATTAGATGTGGAGGCCTAATGTTTTCAAGGTGATTCAGTCGAGGGCTAAGTTGAAACTCAGTAATAAAATACAAATTGTGTGCTAAGCTACCCTGTGAACCTAATTTAACCTCGAATATTGTACCCGTTTGGTGTATCCGCGAGCAATGGTAATTAAAAAGAGGAACTTAAAGTTGTATGCATTTAATATGGCATGCGTATGAAAAGGAAAAAAGGAACTTAAAGGTAAGATAATAAAATGATTCATGCATTTTCCTGTTATGCACTAGATCATGCATATTTGAATTGTTCTCTAAATCATGATATGATGGTGAGTGTATGTTATTTACTTCCTAAATGCATGCTTAAAGACTTGGTTACTTAGTTCTTGCTATATGCTACTGCTTTATTGTTCCTTCCTAGTGAGTATACGAAATTTGTTGCATGCGTGATTTCTTAAACGCTGCAAATTGTTATATCTGCACCCACTCAAATTATTACATGAAATCTTATCCATGTTCTTTGTCTCACCTGGTTTCTTTAGAAGTAGTCGTGCTTAGAATTTCGGTTCTAACACCCTACTTTGTTGGTTTTTCACAGGAACCGGGGATCAGTGAGGTTTGACTAGCTCCTGGGAGGGTACGAGAGTCACACTTTGTTCTTGACAGCTTCAACAGTGAACATAGTGACTCTTTCTTTTATCTTTTAGTTTTACTGTTATCTTCAGTTTTCTTGCTTAGTCAGTTGTTGCTTTATTTTCATTTGAGTAAAACTTTGTCTCTGAGATTCACTCTTATTCATAAATAAAGAGGTCTGGTTTGATTATTGTGATAATAAGTGTAAGCTCTATTGTGGTGTGTGGTTATCCAGCTGAAATTGGAACTGTAAGGACCCTGAGTCTCTGAGATTGTTTATGCACTTGTTTAAAAAAAAAAATCGCACATTTTCAAGGGGTATGAGTTGGGGTCGTTACACAGGATCAGATCATGAATTTTCTAAAGTGCATAAAAGTCTCTTTTCCACATACCGACGCTGCTTATACCCATAAAACAGGTTCGACCGTATGTGAAATCCATCGAGACCATGTCAACTTAAAGAACTACCCCCCCCCTTCCCCCCCTTTCGATCATACCTTTACAATAGACATTCGAAACCCCCAAATCATAGATTTGGGGTTTTCGGATTAGGGTTGACAGAAACCCCCAAGCTCCAATTTCGTATCTGACGAAACCCTCAGCTCACAAGTTTGGGTTTTTCGGCAGTCGAGAACCCGAAAAGAAACTCTGTGCCGTTCGGGTTAGGGCTTCCCCCGTAACCCACCTCAACATGACCGAACACATTCAATACCCAATAAAATTTTTTACAGAGATCTTACCTCTTTCGGTGAAGAGGAGGAGAGACTACCGCGGTTGGGGAGGTCGCTGGTGTCGATTGCTCCACCGTCGAGCGGGAAATCGAGAGAGGAGAGAGAGAGAGGAGGAAGTTGGGTAAACAAAGAGGGAAAGAGAGAGCTCGGGAGGAAGAGGGTGAGGAGAGGGGAGTAATATAGGGAGGGTGGCCCCTGGAAAGGAAGGGAATCATTTACCTTCCCCCCTTCCCCCGGCGGCTGCGCAATCCCCCCGCCTCCAACCTTTTCCGCTTGTTGCAGTTCTATCGAGTATGGTTTTTTTTCTATTACTTAACGCACAGGGTGTGCGAGGTGTGGATCGACCGGGTCTGTGACCCGTGATCCATCTGCGGTTTGGATCTGCGACTCAACGACTGTTTGGGTCCGCAGGTTGGATCCATATGGGTCCAACTGTGGATCCAAATATATTTTATTGTTATATTATTTATTATTTTATTTTATTTTTTTAATACATGTGCATTGAGGCATGATGAACATCATTTAACTTATGTATGGTATGTACTAACTGCAGAAGGCATTAGTGTTCTAATGAGAGCTTCGGTGGGTTGCGACCCCACAGTCTGAGAGGAAGTCTCACTACATATACTAACAACCACACATTAAGATTATGGTTATTAGCCTTTACTGGCAAGGTCTTATTTGAGAAACACGTGATTTGGGTTGGGCAAGACCTTGTCATGATATACTGTCCTATGGGGGTATGGGGCTATTGAGCCATATCACCTCATAAAATATGACAGTATCACTACTAATTACCCATAATTAAGATGGAGCCGCCCACGTCACCCATTCACACTTTGGTTCCACCAGAGAGAGGGTAGTTTGATACAACCCCAAGTGACAAATGTCTCATGTAGGTTGTTTATTTTAATTTAATTCAATTTGGGTCTGTAATAAGGCACTTTATTTTTATTTGTTTAAGCCCTCTGCAGGGGGGCGCACTCTCATTTATTTAATTAATTATTTTTATTTTCAAGGCAATAAAGAGTAGCTTAGTTTTCTATGAAATATAAAGTGTTTTTCCCGTTCTTTGAGATCGACCCGAACTTCACCACTAGTGTGAACCGGTTTTTATTATTTGATGCACGGTTTACACAAATATTTTTATTGAAAATATATTTTTAAAATACTTTATTAAAAAAGTTGCATCATTCACAATCTTAATAACAACATGAATGGCGTGATCATAATCTCAATAATGAAATAATAGTAAGAATAACATGATCATAATCTCAAATAAATCACAACTAACTATGTTAGTAAGTCGGTAGGGTTAGTATTATGTTTCGATAGTCTTACACGTCTAGGTATGCAGTGGTATTTGTCATCGTGTTAGCTAGAGTATACTACGGTGTTCATTATACAAATTGTATATTTTTTGTAGTACCTACTAATCGATCCCAACCTAAGGCACGACCTTCAAAGGATTGAGAGATATTCGGTGCATGGGTACATTTGGATTGTAATTCCTATCATTGCAGCAACTAAGGCCTACCGTATTGTTTGATGACCTGGACCTCCCTGACTCTGAGTGACGGTGGTCTAAGGACGCCTCACTCCCTATTTTTCAAGTTAGTATGACATGTACCATGGGTGCGTTGACCGCACCCAGGGTCGGGTTGATTGCACCGGGTGCCCCCACCCGCATCGCGTCGATGCGGGTGCGGCACCTATCTTGTTGAATCCCCGTGACATAGGTATCGAAGTAGCATATTCACCTCGTGGTCATTTCATGTCACAGACTAAGTATGCAGCTGAAATAATAGCAAAATCGAGAATTACTGATGAAAAGCAAGTTAATTCTCTAAAGGTCATCAAAAACGAGAGGGAGAAAGAGTGTTTGTCTAGGTCTGGGTGGAGCGCAGTTAAGAGAGAGAGAGAGCAGCAGCATGCAAAGACGGAGAGGGGCAGCGAGAAGGTCGTCCAGCAGTAGGGAGGTCAGGGAAGGAGCGGCAAGGAGAGGCATCCTCTGGCTGGGGCTGGGTGAAGCACAGAAACGAGAGGGAGGAGGGGGCGATGGGGAGGTTGTCCGACAGTGGTGGATGCTGGGGATGGCAGTGGGGAGGCCCGGGATGGTGGTGGTGGAGGAGGCCAGAGAAGGGGCGGCAGGGAGAGGTGTTCTCTGGCTGGGGCTGGGTGAAGCGCAGAAACTAGAGGGATGCGGGGACAGTGGGGAGGCTGTCCGGCGGGAAAGGGACGGTGGCGTGGAGGCCAGTGGTGGCCTAACGAAACCATTGCATACTTTGGTTGACAAAGGGTAGTTCCCCTCTGTCATTCATCTTTGATTTCAACTTATACCCAGCCAAATTCATGTCTGATTTCTCAGCTCTTCCCCTCCCAAACACCCCACACCCCGGGAAAAAAAAACTCCACAATCTCACGATTGTTGACCAAGTATAAAGCTTGGATTGCTCTTTAGAAAATCAAAATTAGACAACGTAATAACGTATGCTTCCTTTGAATCGGTATCTACATGTTAGCTGGCAAGGGCAACCAGTTTCTCATCTAGAACCAATGCAACCTATCCAAAAGAGGTGCACAGTTCTTCATTACTTTTTTGAAGTATGCATGTCTACGTGAATGGTGATGTTTATGGGAGAATAGCTGGTCCAACAATTATACATAGAGATGCCGGGCAGTTTCTATGTTTGATCTATCTGAGTAACTTTAGTTGGGAAACATATAAATGTTAAAGTCCAGTGCAAACAATAGTCGTTGAAACACGAAATTTTCTTATTGCAAGACCGAGACCGTATGGAAGAGGAAAAAGAGAAAAAGCCGTTTGGCCAGAGATAAAAACAAATGGTGCCTGTTCTTCAGCTTGTATAGATGGCTGCCAAGTATGATAAGAGTGGAATACAAAACATATCGATAATCCATTTGTCCTCCACCCTCCTTCCCGATTTGTTCTACATGGATCACAGTCCCAAAGATCTATACGAGGACACATCCACGTCCTAATCACTAGCAAGTTCGATACTGCATTGCATCACGCTCTAATCATTCATCCTTGGATATCGAGTCGGGTGCCACCTGATTTACTCTCGTTGCAGAACAAAGGGAACATAAAAAAACAAAATGAAAATAAAAGACAACATCAAGCAGAAGAGAGGCAAAGAAATCCATTACGATCTTCGACGTCTTCCCTGATCAGATCTACGTCAGAAAAGCAAAATTTGTGAGAGAGATCGATCAGAAGGAACATCAGGGTCCCTTCCTTCGAGGAGGAAACGGTGCCAATGTCATCATCTATCTAAACGCACTTTAAAGATTCACCGTGCACACAAAAGTGGAAGAAGAAGAAGAAGAGGGATGGCGTACTTTGTCAGTGTCAAGCGGACATACAGAGGGGCGGGGTGTGCGGGTGTGCGTCCTTCCTCTATAGCTCCTTGGTTCGCGAGATCCGTGGCCCCGCAAGGACGGAGGCCATCCCTCCTGCTAATCCTCTCAGACAAGACCTCCTCCTTCGCGCGACGAGCAGATAAACGAATACGAAAATGGGAAGGTACGGTTGCGTTTGCACTGAACAGAGAAGAAGATGGAAAAAACAATAGAAGAAAATAAATGAAAAAAAAAGTAGGGCAAGACGGCCGAGAACTTGTGTGTTGACTCTTCAGTGAAGAAAACAGGAAGATCCGTGGACGATGAGGGGGGATGTGTGAGAGAGAAAAGGTAAAAAACTAAAAAGGTAGGGCTTTTACAGATGTATCGCCCATGCCACCCAAACTGGTGGATTAAGCAAGAGGATCAAGTAAATGTGTGAGGACCAGCTCATCAAAAAATTATTTTAAAAAAAAGGATCAGGAAAGAAGATAAAAGGATGAGTCGGCCTGCAATCTCTTAAGAATCACCGCACCCATCGACCGGGGAAGGAGGGAAGAGAAAAGAGACGGAGAGGCGCCGCGCGAATGGGGGGGGGGATGAAAAAAAAGAAAACGGCGGATCGAACGAATAATGTGCGTGTTATGATGACCGAAAATGAAATCCGCTGCAAAAATCATACAGCAAGGGACGGCTTGGAAATTCGAACCTCTATCTCAAGGAGAGAGAGACTGGGGAGTGCAACCAACACACCACCAAACGGGTGTCAGTTTTGGACAGTCCCCTCTGGGCCCGCCGGTCACTTCACGGGCTGTTCCCTCGCTATCACCCCGTCAGGTCGGTCAGCCCCTGCAACCCCCCGGAATTCTCCAAATTGCCACTGTGGTTTTGGTTTCTATTTTTTCTCATTTTTAGACTGATTGACGAGTTTAAAACTCTAAAATGCCTGATTACCCCGTTTGACTCCACATTCCACTAAAACCCCCCACCTCGATCTGATTTGACGGTCCTTAGTGAGAATTAGTTTATCAAATTTCAAAGTTTTATTGACATCTTCAAGACGAACAACACCCAAAACCCTCCAACTTCCAATTTGTCGTGTTGTTCGCTTTTTTAGATGGCCATCATTAATTATATTATGGCTGCTGGCTGCTAAAGTAACGCTACTCATAACTCGACATAAGAACGTCTGTGAAGAGTTTTGGGTGCTGATTACCTTGGTGTGATAAATAATGACAGTCAAGGCCCTTTTGACAGATTATCACGATTACCCAATTACAAGTAGAGAGGGTGTTGTGTGTTCTCCCTCGAAGACGGCCATTAGTTACTATAAGCACATGGGGCTTGTATTTCTGTGTGTCGTCATCACTTAGCATCGGAGTCTGATATGATTGCAAAGACTTAAGTACCATTTTTTGTTATTCTCGCAAAGAGATGACGGTTCGAGAAAATGACAAAAATATTTTTCATCCTAAAAGTCGAAGATGATGTTAATTCTTCAAAGTCCAAACGTTTTATTTTCACCCTAAGCAATAAACTTTTGCATCATTTGTTGTAACAGGAGCTCCCTTTGACGACGCAAACTTTACCACCGAAATAGCAGCCTTTGCCGTCATCTCGAGTCGAGGTTTCACTACAAGGAAAATGTGTATTGGCGACAGATTCTATACGTCGCTAGTCTGTCGCTAATCCATCATTGTACATCTTTGCGATGGACTAGCGACGTATATCACCTGTAGCATAACCCTAGTCGCTAAATTGCGGCAGAATTTATCCATCGTTATATTGTGACGGCTTAGCGACAAATTATGTACGGCGTGAATTCATCGTTAAATAGAGACCGATTTGGTTATGCGACAGACTTTAATCTGTCGCTATTATTCATCGACGGATAAGTATCCGTTGCTAATTTTTGTTGAAATGTGGCAACGGATATTAGCGACGATTTAAATTCTATCACAAATCGATGTCTGCTTCAAATCGGCGACGGATAATCTCTGTCGCTAATTTGTAATAAAAAATTTAATTTTTTTTTTTTGAAATATTTTGAAACTCGATAAAAATTTCTCGTACAATTCATATATCCTGCTTATAAAAAAACAATACACATAAAAAATACATACAAATTAAATACAAATGCTAAGTTAAGCAAACTTTAACAACCAAATACAGTCCTTGCGAAGTTATAATTAATTACAAGTTTGTCAAACAAATTAAACAAAAAAATCTAATCATCGCCAAAGATTTTGGGCATCATCCTCTTCATTTTCTTGATTTGCCCCTCCCTCCATGCCTCAATCAGCTCATCTATGTTGATCATCTCCAGCATCCTACGAAAGAGAACCAAGATGTTAGTATTTATAAACAAAACATAATGAAATAAATTATATGCAATCCACATAATCTAATGCAACACAGTAAATGGCTGAATTAACGACACATAGACTAGTAATAAACTGAAGGACATTAACAAAATTATAAGAAAAAATTATAGTAATTCAATCATGCATACCTGACGGGCACCTGATCTCATGTTGAATGCAGATGAAGTTCCCCTGTCCTGAAAAAAATTT
Organism: Nuphar pumila; assembly: GCF_984573655.1. Taxonomy (NCBI): domain Eukaryota; kingdom Viridiplantae; phylum Streptophyta; class Magnoliopsida; order Nymphaeales; family Nymphaeaceae; genus Nuphar; species Nuphar pumila. The sequence goes on from NC_143261.1 coordinate 492,005, forward strand.
GCACAACTCATTACGGACAATGTTGGGAATGGCTTCATTTAAAAAGTGTTACATTTTGTCCTCAAGACGTTGACAGACAAGATCCCAAAACATAGCAAGGTCAATAGGACGTTGGGAGTTGATGCTGGCGAGAGAACTCTGTGAGCTCGGGCTACAGGAGGCAATGACTGGTGTGGTGTTCATGTTACTCTCAAACCCGAACACACGACCCTTTTTGGGTTCACCTGTAGCAGTCACCCATGCTGCAGGATCAAAAGTCGGATGTTGAGTGGAGTCATCGCCATATCGATGTATCATTTGATGCTCGTATGACTTCTACAAAGTAATAATTAGAATATGAATTAAGAATTAAGAATTATAATGTTTATGATAATATAATTCAAAGTAACTTGTATATTATAATGTTTATTAATACAATAAATACATATTGTTGTCGCTCTCGCCTTCTCTGATACAAAATCTCTCGTGCTCTTACGTTTATGTGTTTCAATAAACACATCCTTGTAAGCCACAATGCATCCTTTTTCTGCTATCTGCAATGTTACATGAACAAAAAAATCGATTAATAAGTTTGCAGAAATACTTACAAATTTGACAATATATATATATATATATATATATATATATATATATATATTGATGAGTTACGATTTTCTTCTGGTGGCTCACAAAAGTTCTAGATCCACCTGTGTGTAGCTGTGCATCGGGCATCGCTGCTCGATTTTGTGCACCTTTTGCTGAACGGTTTCAAAATTCATTGCTCGCCCACTTATCGCACATGCCCTCCCAATAATCTCTCCTGACAGTAGGAGACTCATGGCCCTTCTACTGCAGTGGATCATCTATCCCACCAGCTATTTTTTTTGCTGCAGTCTTCATATTGTGCAGCATGTCGACAAAACGATTGGCAGTCACCTTCTGCAACACTACCCTCTCGTCTTTCTCCTCGTTTGCAGTCGCGAAGCGATGGAAAGCCTACAAATACATTCAAAAAGTTAGCACACATAAATATAAAAGACTTATTGTTATGATAAATGATTAGATACCATGAATGAGAAAATTAATCTGTCCAATACCTCTCTCGAGTACTCTTTTCATTGCGCTATCGGTCCTGAAAGATGATGCAGTAATGACTTCATAATTTCTTGTATTACTTTTTGTTGCTCAAACCTCGCACTGCATATGAAAAGATGCACATTAACAATCGACTGTCAATATACACTTTTTATAAGTTAGATACTGGATATGTGATGATGAAATACTTATGGTCGACCATCGATATACAGTATATGAACTACTTGTCGTGGGTCATACTAAGAAGACCCTGCATCCGGCGTAGGTGGGTCATGTGTAGGCGAAACAACACCTACAGAACAATGAGTTAAAAATTCACACGATGTACATTTCAACTAATCAAGTATACAATTATTTAAATGCTATACATATCGAATGAGCCCGTGAAGATGAAGGCTCGGACTGGCTACCACTGGGTTCTCGATGAGTGTATCCTCCACGAACCATATTCTAACAAATAAAAATATACTAGCAATACATTCGAACATTGCAATACATTTCAATATATTCAAATCAATACAATACATTTCATTACATTCAAATCATTCTAATCATTCAGATCAAATTGAAAAAAACTTCATGCAAGACATTCAAACATTGTAATACATTTCAATATATTCAAATCAATATAATACATTTCATTACATTCAAATCATTCTAATCATTTAGATCAAATTGAAAAAAAACTTCATGCAAGACATTCAAACATTGCAATACATTTCAATATATTCAAATCAGTTCAATACATTTAAATCATTCTAAACATTCAGATCATTCAGATCAAATTGAAAAAAACTTCATGCAAGACATTCAAACATTGCAATACATTTTAATATATTCAAATCAATACAATACATTTCAATACATTCTAATCATTCAGATCAAATTGAAAAAAAACTTCATGCAAGACATTCAAACATTGTAATACATTTCATTATATTCAAATCAATACAATACATTTAAATCATTCAGATCAAATTGAAAAAAACTTCATACAAGACATTAAACATTGTAATACATTTCAATATATTCAAATCAATATAATACATTTTAATACATTTAAATTATTTTAACCATTCATATCAAATTGAAAAAAACTTCATGCAAGACATTTAAACATTGCAATACATTTCAATATATTCAAATCAATACAATACATTCAAATTATTCTAATCATTCAGATCAAATTGAACAAACTTCATGCAAGACATTCAAATATTGCAATACATTCAAATAATTCTAACATGTTACATGTGCATTCAATTCATAATTCTATACCTATCAAACATACATAATCAATTCAAAAAATATCTGAGACATGCAATACATTTTAATATATTCAAATCAATACAATGGATTGCAATACATTCAAATCATTCTAATCATTCAAGTATGTATTACAAGATATATTTCACTAGCTCGTGAATGATTAATCATCACTTGTCTGACTTTCATGCTCTTCTTCTTCCTCATCCTCCTCCTCCTCTTCGTCATCATCATCTTCTTATTCTCTTCTTTATTTAGCGCCCATCCACTTTGTATATCATTTGGATCACAATCTTCCATGCATGTGTCATCAGACAATGAAGATATGACATGAATACCATGTGGGACATCGTGACCATAAGAGAAGTCATGCATATCATCTGATTGATAGTAATCACCCTCTTCAACAATCTTGTCTTCATGTAACTGATCATACTCGGGGTATAGTTTAGACTTCAACTTACAAACTGCCCACCATTCATTTCTATTTGACTTCCTTGTACTCGAATATGAAGTATAGTAAACTTGTTGAGCTTCCGAGGCTTATATGAATGATTCATATGTTCCAAACATTAATTTATGATTCACCTCCACAATGCCTGAGACTTTGTCGACTCTTGTTGCGGTGGGATCAAACTATTGACACTTGAATAAAGTTAAGCTATTATTTGTGCCTAAGTAAGTCAACTTCATTATTTCTTTTATAACACTGTAGTAGTCATGTTCATTTTCATCATAGTTGGTACCCTTTACGCACACACCACTATTCATCGTTGACTTGTTGATACCCCAGTCTTTTGTATGGAATCTGTTACGACAATGAAGCCATACATGATACTTTAAGAACAAGGTTTTGATGATGAGCAAGTAGAATCAACTGCATTTCAGCTAAGGCTATGAAGAAATTGAAGAATTCGATGAAGAATCTTTGAAGACTAGTGTGCAAATGTTTAATTCATTAAAAGTCTTAGATTCTTGTAAGAGCCTTACTTAGAGTGCATATTTAGGTTGCATTTCACCTTAAAAGTCTTTAGAAAAACTTTTCTAAAAAGAACCCTCTTGAAAATCTTTTTAGAAAACTCTTTTATTAAATTTTCATGTTTATTAGTCGACCAATAAACTTACCAGTCGACTAATCCTTTCGCGCCATATTTTCTAAAAAGTCATTTTTATCAAATTAGTCGACCAAAGGTTTTATCAGTCGACTGGACAGAATGTCTGTTTTCTAGAAAATTAGCAGGAGTCGACTAATGGTTTTATCAGTCGACTGAACAAAACATGTGTTTTCTAAAAATTTAGCAGCAGTCGACTAATGCTTTTATTAGTCGACCAGACAGAATGTTTGTTTTTCAGAAGATTTTAGCAGCAGTCGACTGAAAGGTTTTTCAGTCTACTGATGATATTATCAGTCGACTAGTTTTTCTCTAGTCGACTAAGTTTCAAAAGTTCAGATTTTCAAACGGCTCGATTAACAAACATTAGTCGACTAATAACTTACTATTAGTCGACTAACTAATGTTTCAAGCGACTAATTTTGTCATTTTTCTGAAACTTCAAAAAGGCGTATCTTTTCATTTTTCAAACGTTTTGATCGTTCAAAATGGACGGTTTTGACACCCTTTCATACTCTCAACGTATGGAATCTTTCAACTATAAATATGAGTGCATTTTACACTAAAAAAAATGGGAATTCAATCGATTTGAATCATTTACTTCTTGCTTTTCACTCCTATTCATTCAAGTATTTGTTTTTTCACTCACTTGATATTTTCACTTCAGTTTTTCACTCAAATCACTTTGAGAGATAGTGAATTCGTGAGTAGAGTATTTCAACAACCTCAAAATCCAATTGCATCTCATTTACATTCAAAAGAAAGGCTCATAGGTTGTATTGTAAGTTGTTACTTATTTTTCTGTAAAAAGGACTCCTTGGTTTAAAGGAGTTGTTTGCTTTCAGTAGGGTTGTTACTGAAAGTGGGACCGATTTTGGTCTGTGTGATCTTGTAGTTAACAAGGTTGATAGTGGAAATCTCAAACGGGTTTTGCTTGGGGACTGAATGTAGGTCGAGATAGACCGAACCAGGATAAAATCTTGTGTTCTTTGTGTGTTTGCTTTTCAAATTGCAAAATCCTTTAATATTTCATAGACAATTTATAAAAGCATTATTCACCCCCCCTCTAGTGCTCGTTGCCTCGATCCTAGTGCACTTTCAGAATCAATAACCATTTTTGATGTACCCGTTGTAACAGTGCACAACTTTAGATGGACCATTTTGTAAATCACATATTCCTTGATCTTTAACATCATCATGGTAGACCTACAAGCATAAACAATGACTATGATCATGACAAATTAAGTATCTTATTGTTGTATAAAGGGAAAGAATGTATACAATCGTCCTTACCAACTCTTTCAACCATGCCACAAATTTATTTTCACGTTCTTTCTGTACTTCTGCATCAGTGAGTTGTAGAAGTTTTCTTCGCAACTCCAGATCAAATCGTATGCACTTAACATAAACTTATTTTACCGAACCATGTACGCACGTATAGAACTTAGTATTACGTATTAAGTATACTTACTTGATGTATGGATCAATTGTTGAGCAATTAAATTGGATATATATTTGTACTGCGTCTTGCTCTCGTTCTTCTAAGAGTCTTGACCGGCAACTGCCAAATGCATGCCTAAGTGGTTGAAATATAGACAGTTTGTCAGTTACAGTTATTTGTTCCCCATCAGCATTACAAGGTGGGCATGTGTAACGTGTTGGAATATGAGTTTCAAAGTACATAGATGAGAATTTTGAAATCTCTTCTAAGGTGTACGTCTCACAAATAGAACCCTCTACTCTTGCTTTATTCCAAACCTTCTGTTTGAGGTCAAACATGAATCGGTCAACAATATACATCTCGGATTATAATAAATTTCTTAATAGCATTATTTTTTTTTTTTAATAAACATGTACCTTTCAAATGGGTACATCCATCAATATTGCACAGGCCCACCAACCCTAAGTTTATATGGCAAATGTATGATCACATGTTCCATAACATCAAAAAATGCTGGTGAAAATATCTTCTCTAGCCGACAAATAGTAGTTACGATAGATTTCTCGAGATTCTTTACCTAAGATACTACAACTTCTGTTGTGCACAATGTTCTAAAAAATCTACTCAACTCGGACAATACCCCCATATAGGTTTGTCTAACATATCATGGAATGCTAGGGGTATCAACCGTTGCATAATGACATGACAATCATGGCTCTTTAACCCATATATTTGTCCCTCGTCTATCTTCACAACCCGATCAATGTTAGAAACATAGGCGTCTGGAAATCTCAACTGTCTCAACCATTGACATACAAGTTTTACTTGATCTAGTCTAAGCATATACCTTGCCTTTGGTTTCAGTACTTTGTCGTTGTACTCTTTGAGTTCCAATTCTGGTATTTTACATATCACTTTTAAATTCATATGTGCCTTTGGATTATCCTTCATTTTTTCTTTCACATTCATTACTATGTTAAACACACTATCAAACACATTTTTCTCCACATGCATGACATCCAAATTATGGCGTATCAATAAGGTTGGCCAATATGGTAGTTCCCAAAATATAATTTTTTTTGTCCAATTATGACCTTTTCTAATTTCAATAAAGGGCGTTGGCCTATGGACATCTGTCAGTCCACATGGAAAGTATTGCAATCTTCTTAAAATCTCTATGCCAGACAACCTTGTTGGTGAACTTTCCATTTCAATTGTGCCTGCTCGAAACACATTCTTTTATCGTTGAAATGGATGATCGTTGGGTAGAAATCGACGGTGACAATCAAACCAGCACGACTTCCTTCAATGCGTTAATATAAACAATTTTGTATCCTCCATGCAGTACGAACATGTTAACCTCCCATGTGTGCTCCAAACAGATAATATACCATATGTAGAGAAGTTACTGATTGTCCATAGAATAACAACCTTCATATTGAAGTTTTGTTTTTTTGTGGGTTTTTTTGTGAAAACACTGTCATCCCACAATATTTTCAGTTCATTAATCAATGACCTCAAATATACATCAAGGTTTTGGCTCGAAGACGTCGGATCAGGGATCAATAGAAACAAGAAAAGACTTTGACGCTTCATACACAAGCTTGAAGGTAGGTTGTATGGGGTGACAAATACCAGCCAACACGAGTATGGGGTTGATCTACCCCCAAATGGATTAAATTCATTTGTACATAAACCTAGTCTAACATTTCTCACTTTCAAAGCGAAGTTCTGATGAGTACGATCAAAGTGCCTCCAAGTTTTTGCGTCAATGGGATGTGTAATCATATTTTCATCATGTCAAACTTTATTTGCATGCCATATCATTTGTTTAGTTATCCTCGAAAACATATAAAGACGTTGCAATCTAGGGGTGAGAGAGAAGTAGCGGAGTCACTTATATGACACTTCTTTTGACCTTGTGCTACCATTTCCCTTTATCTTTGGCTTGAACCGAGGATGTCCACATGATGGACATGATCTGCTATTTTCTTGATCTTTGAAATACAACATGTAGTGATTGGGACAAGCATCTATCTTTTGATACCCTATACTTAGAGCATTGACCATAACCTTCGCACGATAGAAATTTTATGGTAATTTCTCATATTTGGGCAATATACTCTTCATAATAGAGCACATACGGTCAAAACATAATTGACTCAAATTAAACTCGGACTTCAAATTCAGTAGTTGAAGAACTGCAGACAAGATAGTGTGACTCTCGCAACCATTCCACAGTGGTTCATCAACATCTCTAAGTAAGTCATAAAATGTACTAATTGCATCGTTTGTTGCTTCTTTCTCTACTCCAGTTGGTGCATCACTATGTCCCACAACAGAGCCCATTTTTTGTCCTCCGGCATCAAATATCAAATCTACATATGGATTATCATGCACCACATCCACCCGTGCGTTAAAATTATTCCAAAATTCCTTACCATGAAGTGTCCAATTTTGATAACAACTAACAAAACTCTTCTTGTATAGGTGATGTCTAACGCCATGAGGTTCTACAAATCGATTGTTCTTACACATCATGCAGGGACATCTGATCCGATCGGTGGGATCCAATATACTGATACTTGCCATTGCGAATTTAATAAAACTGTCAACACCATCCATATATTCATGCGACACCTCATTATCAACTATCCTATAATACATCCATTCACGGTTTGCAGCCATTTTGTCCTATAATATTACAGATATTATCATCATCAGTTAAAAGAAAATCTTAATAATACATAGATTTTCGTGTGCAATATACTACCACATCATATTTATATACATTAAGAGGATATTTAAAAATTTGAAATCACATTGCATGTAAGGATACATTCATTTGAAAAAAAATCATGATACAATTCTACATGGAAGGCATAATCAAATGGAAAATAACTTCGTGCAAGCATGGATACAAAAAAATCAAATATTGTAATGCATTCAAATCATTCATATCCAAACATATATCAAACATGTATCTATAGCAAACACACTCCAATATCCCACTAACTACTATCATGCTGAGCATAGAATTTGTACTCTAAAAATAAGAACACTTCTACTCATACATCAAAATCATGTTAAGCATGATCTCCAAACTTCATCAAAATAGTCCTAGATATCCACAACTATTGAGTATGTGAACAAAAAAGTGTTGCATCTAATAAATTAAATAACATGTGATGCGCTTGCATCACTTACTCATTATGGGTATTTACCCAATTTTGCATTATATTTTTAGCCACACGTGATGCTTAGCACTAAGCATTGTGTATCTTTGGATCAACAACGTACCTGTGAAGCATAAATATACAGTATAATACAAGGAGACATGTTGGAGGGTTACTTGTGAGGTCGTCAAAGATGGGATAAAAGCGTCAAAGATGTCCGAAACATGAGCGAAAAAGAGGGGGAAGGAGATGTCCGGTCAGGGGTGTCGGCCTAGGTCAGGTGAGCGACGAAAGGGACTCGGTAAGGCTGCCCGAGGGGGGAGAGGAGGCGGGAAGGGGGGCCAAGGGAAGGTGGGCTAGGGGCCAAGAGGAGGCGGGAAGTGGGTCAGGGGTTGAGAGGAGGCGGGAAGTGGGGTGACGAACGACGGGCTGGGGGGGGGCAAGAGGAGGAGGGAATGGAGAACGAGAGGTGGCAGGAAGAGGGGTGGTGGGCCGGGGGTCGACAGGCAGCAGGAAGGGGGGCCAAGGGAAGGCGGGTTGGGGGGCGAGAAGAAGGACGACGGGTCCGGGGTCGACAGGCGGCGGGAAGGGGGGCGACGACCGACCGTGGGGCAACAGGAGGCTGGTCAAGGGCCGACGAGAGGCGAGAAGAGAGGGGGGTGTAAACACCCCAAAATTTGCCCAGACAACCCTCCTCGTGCAGTGCCAACCCTGTTAGGTTAGTGTAGGAGTCAAACCCCAAGTCTGTGTCATAAAACAACCATTTTACCCCTAGGTCATCTCGGACCCCAGTCAGTCAGTCAACTAAGCTCATTGGTCAGTTCAGAACAATTAGAATATCAATCATTTCAAGCTCACCCGAGCTCATAATGAACAGACCATTTTCATTTCTGACCATTCTTGCCAAAATGGGATCATTTCTTCAAAAATGAGCTCATTTCTCACTCAAATCCAAGCCCATTGTCTCTGAGTCAGTCATTCACAGTCAATCCTATTCCCTAAAGTCTAGATTGAGCTCACCAGGAGTTCAAGCGCTCCAGTTTCAGTTCAAAACCATTTTCAAGTGTTCAGGAACTCATTTTTAGCCCGTTTCAGTTATTTCAGTTGAAATTGAGATGAGTCGAGTCAGTTGAGCTAGTGTTTGAGCTTCAATTTTAGTTCATGTCAGTATTATTGACCTTTGTTTCAGCTCAAACTCAGCTTAGATTCGTAATTCACTTCACTCTAGTGACTGCCATTTATCTAAAATTAACAACTTTTCTTGAAAATTTAGTCAGAAAGGTCAGTTGAGTCAGTGTCTTGTCAGTCCAGTTGAGTTTTGAAACTCTAAACCCCAGCTTAATCCAGTTTATTTCACTTCAATCCAGCTCAAACCCCAATTTGCAATGTCACACAGGCCTGGTAGAACCCGAAAACCATTTCTTGAACCATTGTGTAAATTTTATCAATTTTAACACTTTTTGAACTGGTACAAGTGCCAATCGGGGTCTAATATCCAAATTTCTTTGTTTAGAGTTAGCATTTTGCATAGCATTTCATGTCATTTCTCATCATTTCATAACATTTCATTTTAATTTATTTTCGAAGTCCAGAACTCCAGTTTTATAAATTCCAATCCAGATTGAGTTTTAAAAAAATTCAGAAATCAATTTCAAACCCTGGGTTTCCAAAATTGACAATTTTACCCCCAGGATTCTAAATTTAGAAATATTTTTCAGAGAAAAAGAATCAATTTTTTTTTCAAACTCAAATTTTCAAATTTTATACTGGATTTGCTTCACAACGGGGTATTGAACTTCAAATTCCGAGCTCATTTCAAAAACTGTCAAAAATAGCTCATTTCGTCCAGAAACTTTCTAAAAAGACTATTCTACGCCTATGATTTTCAAAATAAATTTTAAATTTGGAAAGTGAGCCCACTTTGAGATGGCTCCTTCATTTTCATTTTAAAATAAAAAAAAAGAATTATCTTTTCCTTTTCTTTTTCTTTCTTTTGTTTTTTATTTATTTTTTATTATTTTTTTTAGAGGAGGTGGGACCCACAAAGGGGTCAACCAGCTCCCTCTCTATTCCCTTCTTTCCTTTTATTTCTCACTTTCTCTTTCCTTCTTCTTCTTCCTTTCTTTCCACTTCTTTTTCTTTTTCTTCAATTCTTCTTCTTCTTTCTTTCCTTCCCTTCCTTCCTTTCCCTATTGTCTAGCCCATTCACGTAAACAACCTCTCTCATTTTAACTCTTTTCAAGACTTTAGCCCAAGGCCATCAAAACCTATGTTTTAGTTTCTAATTAAAAAAACAACAACAAAAGGACCTCACTGCTGCCTCTTGGGGAGCTCGCTCTTCTCCTCTCTAACTCTCTCCCATTCAGCCCCTTGGAAACTCCCTCCAGCTTCCTTCCCTTTCTCTTGATCCCTCTTTGGGTCCAGCCACCAGACCTTGCTGGTTTTCTCACTTTTCACCAAGGGAGCAAAGGGACCATCCCTCTTTTCCAGCCAACGACCTTCATTGAAGGCAGCAACAATAGCGTTACCTTCATTGCAGCCACCACTTCTGAGACACCTCCTCCTCGAGTTGCAGCCATCAATCACAGCTCATCTCTTGGTGGTAGCCATAAACCACAACCTCCTAGCCGGTCCAGCCATCCTCCTTGATTCAACCATTGGCAGCAATTCCAGCTGCAGCCCCTCTTGTCGTCTCAGCCGTAGCAACCGGCGCACCAACTTGCAACCTCCATTGCTACCATCCTTCCAGTCCCAGCGATGTGCAACCATTTCAAAAATCAAATCTAAGATGATATAACAGTTTCTTCCATGGTCGTGAGTAAAAAAAAAATACTGAAAACATATATTTTATATGTGTAGGCTAAGAAAGTGAAAAGATTCATCCACTCAATGGATTGCATCTTTCGTTTTGAGAGACAACGTAAAAAATAGATCATATCCCCATTGGTTTTCATTTTAGTTTTGTATTTCATATAGTTTCGTATTTAAAATTTGCATTTAGTTCATTTACATTATGCATTTTCTTCATTTTATATAGCTTTATTAGCAGTTGATTTAGAATCCATAGAATTTTAGTTTTATGCAAAGTCTTGTTGTCATTTCACGCACGTATTTTTGCTAAAAAATCTTAAAAAATTCATGATAGTCATAGTGTTTTGTCTGTGTTATCCCAGACTGATTCAAGTTTCGGAACGCTCTCATAGTGTTTTTGTTTTAGCAGACAAGAGCTTCTGAGATCTCCTAGATGGACGATTCAAATTTCTTCTAAAAAAATACCATGAGTCCCTATTAGAGCCTACTATTTCTCAGTAAAATTTCAGTTTTTTCCAAGTAGCTTTGTTCCCTACTAAAAATCGATTTCCCCAAACCTTTGGGAAAATCCCACTTTTTCTTTATCAGGATATAGACTGACTTTAATTTGCTTTGTCTGTTCAATCCATAGGTTGTCCATCAAAACTTTCAACATGGAAGTTGTTTTTAACTATTCCCAGTGTCTTTTCTCAAAACTTGAGAATTTTTAGAATAAACTAAATATTTTTCCTGTCTGTCAGATTCCCATGTATGAGAATTCCAGAGATCCAAGTCTCTGATAACAGTGTGCTCATTTCCAAACCATAACCCGAATCACAATATTGTGAAAAAAGGAAAACTTTCTCTATTTGTCAGGGATAGTTTCCCAGAAGTTCAGCTATTTTCCCATCTTTCTTCTATTTTTCTCACATTTTTTTTTCAAAACTTGTCTGTCTGCTCTAAATCCTAGAGTCACCAGATTCCGATCCGACTTGTCGGAGCTGTCCAGCTCCGACCATAGGTCAAAACCAAAATATGTAAAAGGCAAAAATCTTTGCCTAACTGTTCTATGTCACCCCATAAAATTTGGAAATTTTTTACGGAAGTTTAGTACCCTAAATCTAATTTAGAACCAACATTTTAGTCAAAATTTTGATTTTTTAGTATTTTTAGCTATTTTCCATATTAAGAAAATACAAAAAATAGATTTTTGAACTCCATTCTGTTTTTAGGGTTATTCTAGGTGTCCATGCCAAATTTAGCATAATTCCAAGTTCATTTGCTTTGTATGTTAGTTTATTTTTAAATTTAGAAGCGAAAATGAGGCAAAAATCGAGTCAAATTTGATATTTTGTGATATTTTTACCATTTTAGGATTTTTATCATGTAAATAAGCATATAGAATCATATTAGGGTTAATTTCAATGTCATTTGCATTTCAATTTCTCATTTTTACAAAAATTCTTTCAGAAAACCTCAATTTGAAGGCCATAGTCTTGTTATTAGGGGCATTTTTGGTTATTTTGACCTAAATTTCGAAATTCCAAACTTCAATTTTCCAAATTTTCATGCATATTATCATATTTCATCATATTGTGTTTGATTTTGTTTTATTTTATTTTCAAATTTCCTAAATTTACAAAAATTCTTTCAAAAAACCCTGATTTCAAGGTCATCAGAGGCATTTTGGTCATTTTGACCCTAATTTCAAATTTCTAAGTTTATTTTTGAAATTTATTCCTTATTTCTCATGCTTATGTCAAAGGGAGTATGATTCTGGGTTTATATCTGAATAATATCCGATAATTTTCGATATTTTCGGATAAATTCATAAAAACCTACATTTCTATGCTAACATGTTTTCTAGTTTTGCAGGAATATCCAGGAAGAAGATTTTTTATTTTATTTTATTGTCAATTTTATTCAATATTGGATGTAATAATTTGGAATAAGAGTTACTTTTCGGCATAAAATAGGATTGCATTGCATATAGTTTACTTTTTGCAAAATTCCAATATCTGCTATATGATGCATGCGCATATTTTTTCAAAATCACTATGGTTGACATGAATGGCACGTGCACAAGCACTTATGGAGTTTATAAACTCGGTGAGATTTGTATTTATGGTTATAGTTAGAATACGAAGAAAACCCAGATTTATGATCTTCATATTAGCCACATTCAACCTACACTTTTAGGCTATGCACTGCATTTCTCAAAGTTTCAAAAGAATTTCCCAATTTCTCAATGAAATATCTTTCAAATTCATATTCATTCATTCAATTTACATTATTTTCAAACTCATTTCCCAAATCTATTTAAAAAAAATCAATTTTCTTAAGAATTTCTAAGTCTTTCTCATGATTTGATTTTCTCAAAATTCTGAATTTTTAAATGAGATTTCAAAGTATTTTCCAAATTAAAATCAAGATTTTCCAAGATTTCCATGTTCTCAATTTTATTTTCAAATCCCAAAATCGATTTTTTTAAAGTTCCTTGAATTATTTCAGAAGTTGATTTTCTCAGAATCCTCAATTCCAATCTCAAAAATCAATTTTCTCAGATTTCCCATTTTCCTGAGAATCCATTTTCCATTTCAAAAATCATTTTTTAATGAACTTCCTGATTTTCTCAAGATTCTCAAATCCATTTCCTCAGAAAAGCAATCTGAATCTCAAAATCGATTTTCCCAAAATTCAAGTTTTCCTGAGAATTCACTTTCCAATGCAAATTCCTGATTTCCAATGAAATTCATAATTTTCTTAGAATCATCACTTTTCCAGACATTTTCCAAGTACATCTCAATTTTCCAATGCAAACATCATATTTCTCAAACTTGCATCTTTTCAAAATTCTATAACACATGCCTGATTCTTTGTGCATTCTAGGAAAGTAGAGCATAATTTAGATAATTTAACTTAGTCAAAGAGCACAATTGATCCTTGGTTCGATTACCTCTGGTAAAGGCGACAGAAACAGTCGAGTCTGGTACCGATAGACGGATCCCATTCCACGAAATTTTCCTACACATTTTCAAAACGGAGGCGAGTAATTTTCAAAACCAATTTTCAAAACTTTGGTTGAGTTTGACTCACAAAATCGTTTCTTCTCATTCTTGTTAAGGGAGGGGGGAAAATTTTGCGATGATAACAGGGGGTTGACAGCTGCGGGAAGGGGGTGACGACCGACGGGCCATGGGGCAACAGGAGGCCCACCGGAGGCTGCCGGGAGGCGGGACGAGGGGCGACGGGCCAGGGATACGCGGCGAAGAGGAAATAGAAAAGAGAAAGAAATGGGAAAATTTTGGGATTTACAGGAAAATTCATGACGGATTCGTGATGGCCAAATTTCTTCGCTATTTGGCGATGACTCAGTGATGAAATAGGTCTGTCGTTGATCTACCGCTAAGCTATAACGAATATGGCGACGAAATAAAATTCGTCGCTACGTTACGATGGATTATCGACAAAATATTTTTCGTCGCTAAAATCAGAAATAAATGATATTTTAGCGATGAATATCATTCTCTCGCTAATTCGGCGACACTTTGCAATGGTTTTTCCCGTCGCAAATGTTTGTCGCTAAATAGGGTTTTTCTTGTTGTGTTTCCGCCTTGGTTTTAGCTTGTGTTACAACACATTGCCGCCTTCTTATTCCTGCATTGTGTTATAAAATATTCTCAGGTTTGCGATCGACTGGTTTGATCATTAGTGGGTGTCATATGGCATTTATCGGCCATCTCTTTTTACAGTCTTCTCTTCTTTTTCGTTGTCATCAGGCATTATAGAAGAAAGCAATGACACAAATATTTCAACAAGTGCCATTAAGGCATCGTGAGTACATTTTCATGTCATCATGCTATCGTTGAAGAACGTATGTCATCGTGTCATTAAAGCAGTGTTTTGTTATTGCAGGTTGATCTTGTCCTTTCAATGGTTAGAAACTTAACGATATTTGTGAGACGTTGTGACCTGTTGACAAGAATGCTTGTTTACAGATGCGAGAAATGGCCTCTACCCCATCTGGTATCCTCCATTCACTCAATATATGCAATGTATCACAAATCACAGTTGTTGTAACATACTACCGATTTGTGAGATATTGTTTTGTTTGTTAATATTGATTTGTAAGCTATTATGCTGAATTTTCATATCGATTTATGAGATATTATGTGTTTTGTAGTGTCGATTTATAAGCTATTATGCTGAATTACCGTATCGATTTGTAATATATTATGCAATATGTATATCGATTTGTAAGATATTACGTGTTTTGTACTGTCGATTTGTAAGATATTATGCTGAATTGCAATATCGATTTGTAATATATTATGCAGTATGTATATCGATTTGTAAGATATTATGTGTTTTCTAGTTTCAATTTGTAAGATATTTGAAGAAAGACTTTATAAACGTGTGTGTGCAGAAATACATTGTTACATGCTTGCGGTGGCGATTTTCTTATTCAAATTGTTGTTTATTTAGCGATTTCTATTGAAATCGCTTCACAATATCATAGATATAATTAAATCGTTATCGTCAACACACATATACGTCAAATCATTTCTTTTATTGGCATGGTAAGTAACAACTCGATGCATAGTATAAGCAAATAAAAAATCGTTGTTGCTTTTATATTGTGATTCATTCAATCATTTCTTTGACTTGCTTAACCTTATCAGTATCTATTGTTATATGCATCTTGAATAAATCATAGTAAACGTATGCGCTTGCTAACGCAAATTGATATCTTGCTTATAACAGTGGTGAGCTTATCATCTGGTTGTAATGAATATGATATATCTCAATCATTTGAAAGATATAGAGAAGTGAACATATGTACTAATGACGCAACTGAAGAAGTGAACATGTGCACTAATGATGCACATGATAACAAGGAGCATGCCAGAATCAAGATGTGGATGTCTAGCGAGAACGATATTAAGAAGACTTCCGAATGAGAAATATGTAGTTCATACTTTAATTAGTGATCATAACCATGATTTATCTGCTTCATTTATGACTCTTATGTTAAAGTCACATCGTAAAGTAACTGAAGCACATGTTGCAATTGCTGAAATAGTTGATAACGCTGACATTGCACCAAGGAAGACATACAATTTATTCACGCACATAGATGGTGGTCGCGAGAATGTGTCATTGACACCTATAGATCTAAGAAACCACTTGAGAAGGAAGAGGACATATAACATGAATAATGAAGAAATATGTTCTTTGGTTGATTACTTACAGAAGAAATCAAGCATTGACCCTGGTTTCTTTAGTGCAATATAGTTTTATAAATACAAATCAATTTCGTCATAAAGACTAACAAAGACATATCGTTGTCATGGTAATTTTATAAATGCAAATCGATTTCCCAACCCTAGTTAATTAACGAGAATGGTTTACAATCGATGTCATTTACAATTGATAACTTTACAATCGATAACTTTAAAACTACAAATCAATATCATTTACAACCACAATCATTTACCAAAAAAACTAGTCTTTTTTACATGACCATAATGGTTTGGCTTAGATAAAACACATGACCACCATCATCAACAAAACTGATATCATCACCAATAGGTAATTAATGGGACATCTAATTGTATAAAAAATAGATATGTCTTTGTTTGTCTATGTTAACGATATCGATATGTAATATAGCGATTTACTCATAACGTTTTGCAACTGTTAATTGGATTTGTACTTTACCAATACTACACATCGTGTCGATGCCTATACACGTGCATAAAATACTGCATAATGTAAAACCCTAATATAGATCTATATATAAAACCCTACCCGACCCGTTGTCCAGGTCTAAAACCCTAATCTATTTAACCTCCCTTCCTCTTTCTTTTCTGCAACAATGCAACTTCTTCTTCTTCTTTTTTCTCCTCCACCTTCTTCTTCTTCCTTGTATTTTTCTTTATTCTTCTTCTTTTGTGTTCTTTCTACTTGTACTTGATAGATAGGCGGGGTGATGCAAATGTCCATCTATTTGATCTATTCCTACTGTCGGACCCTACATTGTTTGCAAACCATACTTCACAGTTGGAAAAATATTTGTCTAATCTTCGATATACTTCATGATAAATACGTAAAAGCGATTTATCATGTAGCCTCTCGGCTCCTTCAAGTGTACGGTTCCTGACCTTTGAAGCTTATTATCAAGAGCGCACAAATGCAAGAGTCTCTAAATTTATGCAGTGGGCTGCCATTACTAACAAGCTCGTTTGCTTGGAGAGCATGTATCCTTAACATAGAAGGACGTGATGATGAACGATGCGGATGTTTTGGTGATCTCTTATATAAAGATTTGAGTCTCTAAAAGATAAATATACGTTCGACGGAATTGTCCTCCTATAGATATTGTAACTAAATACTAATATTTTTTTAATGCGAGAACGATATGTCTTTGTTTGTATTTTTGAACGAAATCGATTTGTATAAAAGAATTTAACTCATTTTGTATCGTTGAAGTAAAACCCAAAATCCCTAAACCCTCAACCCCAATCGCCCGTAAAAGCTATTAGAAAATTTTGTTGACATAAACATTGCCCGTAAAAGCAAATCAAGAGAGCACGTAGCCCTCGTACGTCATTGTGTAAATCGCGATGGTACTTATGGTTCACTTAGACAAAGCTCATTGTCTTGAAGACAAACGTCATTGTGTAAAACACAATGGTATAACAATTTATACAATGACGTCTATGTCCATCACAACTGGATAAAAATCGCTCTGTGCATGAGTAGAAATCGTGGTACAAGTGCACTACCAATGCTTCTGCAAATTGTGATTGCTGTTTATGAATGTTTGTGTAAATTGTTTGAGCCTTATACAAACGCTTGTTCAATTTTAATTTACGAAGGCTGATCATTACAAATATTTGTTTAGTGACATTTGTGTGATACACTGATTAAAATAGATTTACACACTTATAGAAAGTCACGTTAAAGTGCATTGTCAATGCTTGTGCAAAACATGATCGCCGTTTATGAATGTTTGTGCAAATTGTTTAAGCCTTATATAAATGCTTGTTCGATTTTAATTTACGAAGGTTGATCATTACAACTATTTGTTCAGTGACATTTGTGTGATACACTGATTAAAATAGATTTATACACTTATAGAAAGTCACGTTTAAGAAAACAATTCATTTTTACTTTGCACAATGCTAATCGCTTTCACGATTTTCAATTACGAAAGCCGAACATAACAACGATTTGCTTTTACTATATAACAGTCCAAATTATTTGTCATGTTTAGTTAAATTGAAATTTTATTTATTTCAACCTAGAGATATTTACATAATTTATATACATAGTCTTACAAAATTTTTTATATAGAATTTGCTTGTACAGTACATAAAATCTGCTAGAAGTCGATGTACATCATATTACTCCTGGAGGGGTTGTGTCATTTGTTGCCTTCTAGGTATTCTTATCGACTGAGTTTTTCCCCTTCCGCGTCAAATTTGTGCATAGTTTTGTGCAAAATCCAGGCATATCAACCTGCAACAAAAATATAATGTGACACCAATATATACATTGAGTCCCCAATAATAGAGGGTATTAAACAACATACAACGTCGAAATCAGGTTCTCGTGCATTGTATATTGCTTGAATATACTTCATTACAAATACGCCATAATTGATGCCATTATTTTGTAAAAGAGCATCTTGTGTTGAGCGAAAGATCAACTTGCCAATGTCGACACCCAAAGCATCTTTGAAGAATCCCACGAATCCCACCTGTGGTTAATGCAAAAGAAAGTAAATTCTTGGTCATCGTACAAGATACAATATCCTTATAGATGGAAACTTACGAAATGCAAAGCGTCATGACACACACCACTGTTTAACTCTAATAAATTGTAAAACTATAGTTGTTTTTCTTTTAAATCCATCACGCATAAGACCCATTGCACTTCAATTTGCCAGTGTTGAAATCAATATTCGCAAATCAATAGGACAAATCGTGTTAAGACTGTTATACCGAAACCTTGCACAAGAGGTTTGTTCACTTACATTTTCACTTGACACAAAGTCTCCACAATGATCATCGTTACCTCAGTATGGTAGTCCATCTTGAAATCCAATGGAGTATGGCAATCGACGGATGATACTCTATTAAACGAAACAGTGATAATAGTAATGTTAAAACACAAAACAAACTGAGTAATTAAAAAAACAAAATAAACATAAAGTAGAACCGATATACCATGAAATAAGGGCTGACAATATGCATAGTATTGGTTATTGCGTTGCTTTAAATATACTTAACGAAATCAGATATAGTCTGTTTGCAACAAATATGAACTTGTTAACATACATACCATCACATACGTAAATATATAACTGATAGTGGTTTCATACGTACAAAATTACTGCTAGTGTTCCCTTTTGCATATTCGTTTTGCATCTGTTTGATGTTATCTTGCACAACATAAATCGCATAAACGCCATTAAAGAGACAAATTTTGAAGATTTTTGATACGATGTTTAGACAATATATGCCTGAATCGCCATCGCTGGTCGTGTAGCTGTCTTCTTCTCCTTCAACGACATTGATACCTCATTTGCGATGAAGTATGCTATATGTTCGATTCACAAACACGTCATTTATAAAAAAACTGTCGGTTTGTCTGTTCCTTGTTCACGAAGCAAGGCGAAGCAACACCATCCAGAACTTGTGCGACGTGTCATTCATATATAAAGGAAACATCATTTCACAGACCGCCAATTTTCAAAAAATAATGTCAGTTTTAAAAAAGCGCGAGCAAATAAATTGCATTGAGCATTAATTAAATTAAAAAATGTCATTTCATCTACCTTTTACAAAACTAATCAACACAATTGGATATAACAGTCAAATCACGGTAGCACATCTCGTGTGGATTTGTTTTTCAACCACTTTTTGGTCTTTTATTTGTCATTGTGTAAATCATGATAGAAAAATCGTTAACTTAGACAAAGCTCATCAATACAAATCGTGATAGAACAAATCGCTGTAGTGATATCAATTTTCAACTATGACTTAAATCGGCATGAAGTTGTAAATTGTGATAGGATATATCGTTCACATAGACAATGCTTGTCACCTCAAACACTAAACCCAAATACCTAAACCAAAAACACAAAAACCTAAAAAGCAAAGCTCATCAAATTACGATATTATATATCGCTATCGTTCGCAAAGACAATGATTGATATATCATTGTCGTGGTAGCTTCTTAAAACCTAAAACCCTAAACCCTAATCCCCAAAACCTAGACACTAAACCCTAAATCCTAAACCCTACTACGTAAACCTTAAATCCATACTATCTAAACCCTAAACCTAAAAAGCAAAACCCCAAACCCTAAACCCTACACCATAAACCCTAAACCTTACACCCTAAGCCCTAAACACTGAACCCTAAACCCTACTAGCTATACCCTAAACCCTAAACCCTATTACCTAAACCCTAAACCCTAAACCCTGCTACCTAAACCCAAAACCTAAATCTTAATATCTAAACCTTAAATCCTAAAACCTAAACACTAAACCCTAAACTCTAAACCGTACACCCTAAACCCTATATCCTAAACCCTAAACCCTAAACCCTAAACACTGAACCCTAAACCCTACTACCTATACCATAAACCCTTTTGCGATTTTCATTTACGGAGGGTGTGCATTACAACGATTTTTAAACAATACATATCTCTAATTGCTTATAGGATTTTCATTTATGAAGGGCGAACATTACAAGCCTTTGTTCAACGCATACATCAGTAATCTCTTTTGCGATTTTCATTTATGTAGGGTGAGCATTACAACGATTTTTGAACAATACACATCTCTATTCGCTTATAGGATGTTCATTTACGAAGGGCGAACATTACAAGGTTTGTTTATTGTACACAACGCTAATCCCTTTTACGATTTTTATTTACGAAGGCTGAGCATTACAACAATTTCTAAATAATACACATCTCTAATTGCTTATAGGATTTTCATTTACGAAGGGCAAACATTACAAGCCTTTGTTCAATACATATATCGCTAATCCCGTTTGCCATTTTCATTTACGTAGGTTGAGGTTTACAGCAATTTCTGAATAGTACACATCTCTAATCGCTTATAGGATTTTCATTTACGAAGGGCGAACATTACACGACTTTGTTCATTGTACACAATGTTAATCGCTTTTGCGATTTTCATTTACAGAGGCTGAGCATTACAACGATTTCTGAACAATACACATCTCTAATCGCTTATAGGATTTTCATTTACGAAGGGCACAAGCCTTTGTTCGCTGTACACAACGATAATCCTTTTTGCGATTTTCATTTACGGAGGGTAATCATTACAATAATTTTTGAACAATACACATCTTTAATCGCTTATAGGATTTTCATTTACGAAGGGCGAACACTACAAGGCTTTGTTCACCGCATACATCACTAATCCCTTTTGTGATTTTCATTTATGGAGGGCAACTATTTACGAGGGAGAACATTACAACGATTTGTTCACATAGACAAACTTCGCAAAAAGCAAATCACGATAGGACAAATACTATTTGCAAAATGACATCTATGTCGGATCCAACATACGCATGGTATAACGAGGCATATTGTCTTCTTTTTTAAGAAACCACACTAATGGTCTGAAAGACTTAAGATTTCTCAAATTGTAAGTAGAGATACATGTACAAAGAGTACTCATCTATAGAGGTGACAATTAATAGTCCAACTTATTCGCATGTTTAGTAAAATTAAATTTTTATTTCAACCCAGTGAGATTTACATAATTTTTATACAACTTTACAAAATTTGTATACAAAATTTGGTATACACAGTGTACAAAATCTGTTAGAAGTTTTTGTACACCATATTAATCCTAGGAGGTCGCGTCATTTGTTGCCTTGTAAGTACTCTTGCTGACTGATTGTTTTTCTCTTTCGCAATTAGAAACTTAGTCAATTTTAGGCATAGTTTGGTGTAGAATCCCGATATATCATTCTGTAACACAAATGTGATGTGATACCAATATATAAATTGAGTCCCCAATAACAGAGGATAATAAAGAGCATACAACGTCGAAATCAGGTTCTCATCCACTGTATATTGCTTCAATATACTTCATTACGAATACGCCACAATCGACGCCATTACTTTGTAAAGGAGCATGGTCTGTACAAAGCACGCTCCACTCGTCAATGTTGACACCCAAAACGTCTTTTAAGAATTCCTCCTGTGGTTAATGCAGAACATAGTAAAATCTGGGCCACCATAAAAGATATGATACACTTATAGACAAAAACTTACCAAATGCATAACATCAAGTTGTACACCAGTGTGAAAGTCCAATGGGTTGTAGCACCATAGTTGTTTTTCCTGTAAATTCATCACGTATAAAACTCAATGCTCAGCAGTTTGCCAGAGTGTAGGAATCAATATCTGCGAATCGATACAATATATTAGAAATTGATAGACAAATTTTGTTGGGAATGTTAGGCCTAAACCTTGGACAAGAGGTTTGTTCACTTACCTTTTCACTTGACCAAAAGTCTCTGCAGTGATCATCGTTACCCCAGCATGGTAGTGCATCTTCAAATCTAATGGTGTATGGCTTTCGACGAACGTAAGTCTGTTGAACGAAAGAGTGATAATAGTAAGGTTAAAACACGAAGCAACAAGAGTAAATAAAAAAGAAAATAAACAAATTAGAGTACTGATATACCATGAAATAAGGGGTGATGATGCGTCTAGTATTGCTTGTTGCGTTGCTTTTAATATACATGACGAAATCAGATATAGTGTGTTTGCAACAAATATGAATTTGTTAACATGCATACCCATGACATACATAAATATATAACTGATAGTGGTTTCATATATACAAAATTACTGATAGTGTTCATTTCTGCAAATTGATCTTGCATCCGATTGATGTTCTTTTGGAGCTCTGTGCAGCATTTTCATCCACCTTTTTTTATAGATGTTCCACTCACATGAGCATAATATTCAGTATTCGACATTGAAATTGCTTTCTACAGTACACAACACAAATCAAATATACTCCATAAAAGCAACAAGTGTTGTAGAAACTAGTCACGAGGTTTAAAAAATATACGCCTGAATCACCATTGCTGGTCATGTAGTTGTGGTCATCTCCTTCGTCGCCATCGTTGGCCGTCTAGCTATCGTCTTCTTCTTCATCGACATCGCTGATCGTGTAGCTGTCATCATCGCCTTCTTTAATATTGATACTCTCTTTGTCGGTAGCTGTGTTCTAAAGGAATCACCGGTTCGTCTGTTCCTTAATCACAAAAGAAAGCAAATCGACACCCTCCTGAACTTGTGCAATGTGTCATTCATATATAAAGGAAACGTCGTTTCACCTACCGCCCATTTTAAAAAACCACACATAAATTATTTGCATTGCATATTAATTAAATTTAAAAAAACATCATTTCTGTTGCCTTTTACAAAACTAATCAACGCGATATGATGTATCAGTCTAAACATCGTGTTGATTTGTTTATTGTTTTCTTTTCTAACATTTATGAATCAGTCATTGTGTAAATCACGATAAGATATATCATTCACATTGACAAAGCTCGTAACAACAAATCACAATAGGACAAATATTGTTAAATTATGAAACTAAAAGTATTGTGGTTGTAAGTCAATCTGTATTTATTAAGTTACCTAGATTTATAGTCTGAACAACGTCTCAATTTGTGTGATGGGTTTAGGTGGGGGAGTGACCCGACCCGACCCGTTGTCCAGGTCTAAAACCATAATATATTTAACCGCTCTTCCTCTTTCTTTTATGCGGCAGAGCAACTTCTTCTTCTTCTTTTTTCTCTTACGACTTTGTCTTCTTCTTTTTTCTCTTACGACTTTGTCTTCTTCGTCTTCTTTTCCTTCTTCTTTTTCCTTGTATTTTTCTTTCTTCTTTGTTTCGTCTACCTTTGCTTGATGGATGGTATTTGATGCTGATACCGTAGTTGTTTCAAGCTGTGCAGAAAGATCTGTATAATCTTTGATGATGATTATAGTGGTTATCTTATGTGGATACATCGATATATTCATGACACATACGGCTGTGGTGTATTTGTCATGAAATATATCGAAGAAAGCACATATATTCTGCATGATAGACATGTGGGTGCTGATGACCATCTATTTGATCTATTCCTACTGTCGGACTCTCAATCGTTCGCAAACCATACTTTTCAGTTGAAAAAATATCTGCCTAATCTTCAATATACTTCATGACAAATATGCTAGTCGTGCAGGCTGCATCTTCTCTGCCTATTGGGATCCATACATTTATCTACTGCCAATATACATCATGAAAAAAAACTTGCAAACAGATATTGGTAGATAGATTTGCCTTCAATCATTCTCAGTGACTAGCGAAGGCCACTGAGTAAACTAAAAGTGCTGCTGCTGCTGATGATGATGTTGATGATGTCTATTTCGAAGCACATCACTATTTAAACGTGGGTTGATGCTGATGATGATGTCTGTTTTCTTCGATGATGATGATGATAGTCATGTATTGTATCTAAGCCAAACCATTGGTCATGATGTATTGTAACTAAATACTCATAAAAATGAATATGGTTGTAATGTATGGTTCAAATTATTTATAATAACGAGTGTTAAATATCTAACGACTGTTACTAAGATTGCTAACGATTACGACCACTTACACTAATAAAAGTTAAATGCTTAAGCGATAACAATTTGTACTAAGGATTACAAAATCCTGTAACGATTAATACTTATGAATGCAAACAATTACAATGATTTACAATATTGAAAGTTAAATGCTAAAGGTATAACAATATGTAGTAAGGTATACAAAATCCTGCAAAGATCATTACTTAAGAATGCAAACGATTACTATGATTTACAGTACAAAAAGTTAAATGCTGAAGTGATAACAATTTGTACTAATGAATACAAAATCCTGCAACGATCATTACTTATGAATACAAATGATTACACCAATTTACAGTACTGAAAGCTAAATGATAAAGGCAGAACGATATGTACTAAGGAATACAAAATCTTGCAAAGATCATTACTTAAGAATGCAAACGATTACTACGATGTACAATACTAAAATTTAAATGCTTAAGCGAGAATGATTTATACTAAGGAATACAAAATTCTGCAATGATCATTACTTATGAATGCTAAACATTTCAATGATTTATACTACTGAATGATAAATGCTGAAACGATTGTAAACGATTTCAAACCATTTA
Source organism: Nuphar pumila (assembly GCF_984573655.1). Lineage (NCBI taxonomy): Eukaryota > Viridiplantae > Streptophyta > Magnoliopsida > Nymphaeales > Nymphaeaceae > Nuphar > Nuphar pumila. The sequence continues at coordinate 517,152 of NC_143261.1, forward strand.
CCTTATATAATTCTAGACCATCTAAAGTGAACTTAGCATTATCTTGCTTTACATTAATTCTAGACCACCAGTCGATCTTTGAAAAATCACAAATCACACAAGCACACTAAGGTCGCAACGCCATAATATGCTCTCACGCCCAGGTCTACAAAATCAATATATAGTAAGACTATAACCTTCAACAATTTTTCATAATTTGACCGAGAGCGATATACACAATGACGTCTGTATCGATCAAGTTAACTTGATTTGTTTTTTACTAAGTCTAAATATCGTGTCGATTTGTTTATTTTTTCTTTTCTACCATTTTTGAATGTCATTGTGTAAATTGCGATGAAACGTATTGTTCCCTAAGACAAAGCGCATGAAGGAAAATTGCAATAGGATATTCAAACCGATTTGGTTCGATTATTTGATGGGTTAGTAGGAAGACTGTACAAATCATGATAGAACACCTTCTATAAAAAAAAAATGATGATCTCTTATATGCAACTGATTGCAAGCCAACCGTGATCTCTTATAAAAAATAAATGCGATCACTTTTATTTATGAAGACCAAACATTACAACAATCTGTTCAGTGGCACTTGTGTGTTATAATTATTTAAAAAAAAATAAATAATTAAAGAATGTCACGTTACAAAAAATTATTATAGAATTACAACAAAGAATTATAAAATTACAATAAATTATTATCGGGATAAAAAGAATCACTATCGTTTATTCAGTGGCACTTGACGACTTAAATGGACTATGACATACAAATCGTCTCTTTTTTTTCTTGATGGACTCTCTATCCTCGATGGCCTATTGGTTCCCTTGATCTTATTATAAACATTGATCATCATCTCTACCAGTGACTGTATTTGTCTCTATAAATTGCTCACCTCCTTTCGTAAGTCCTTATTCCCCCTCTCCCACATCTTGAACCATGTGTCAGAGACTACGTTCTCTTATGTGAGCTATGTTCGGTCTCCATCGTGTACTGTTACTGAGGTAATCGTTATTGTAGCCGGAGGAAGACAATGGACGAGTTTTCTATGCTAGGATGTGACATGATGGGGGATAGAAGGGAGGCATGGGTTCCCAATATTCTCAATCTTAAGATTTTGATGCATGGGTTCCCAATATTTTTGGAAATAGTCAGGATCATATTGTTGTTCTTTATAAACATACGCTATGGCACAGACACCTCATTTGTTCCAGCTATCAAATTATTCCTTGTAGCGTTCATGCCAATTCATGTTCCTGACCCCATGTGATCATTGCAAAAATTTTCCTCTTGTGTTCCCACTTTTCCTTCTCTTTCCCTTTCTAGCCTCTATTCCCTTTTTGAAGGAGAATAAAAGATAGAAAATAAGAGAGAAGAGAAAATAGAAAAGAAAGAAGCGAGAGGAACTCTTTTGCAAAGGTCTCACTTAACCTTAATTTTGAAAATATTTTGAAATTACTCACCTCCGTTTTGAAAATTTGCAAGAAAATTAGAGAGACGGGATTCGCTCGTCGGTACGAGGTTCGACCGTTCCTGGCGCCTTTACCAGGGGTAATCGAATTTGTCTTTTGCTTTGCCTAAATATTATCTAAAAATTTATCCTAAGTCTAGATGCACAAAGAATCATGCTTGTGCAATGCAAATGCAAAAATGTATGCCTTTTAAAAAGAAGATTTTGGAACTTTGATTTTCCCAAGTGATTTTGAAATATATTTAAAGATACGTGATCTTCCCAAGTGATTTTGGAACTATTTTAGGATTTTTATCATGTAAATAAGCATGTCATGTCACATTAGGGTTCATTTCAATGTCATTTGCATTTTAATTTCCCATTTTTGCAAAATTTATTTCAGAAAACCCTTATTTCAAGGACATAGTCTTGTTATTAGGGGTATTTTGGTCATTTTGACCTAAATTTCGAAAGTCCAATTTCTAATTCTATAAATTTTCATGCATATCATCATATTTCATCATATCATGTTTAATTTTAGTTTATTTGATTTTAAAATTTCTAAATTTTATAGTCTTTCAGAAAACCCTGATTTCAAGGTCATCAGGGACATTTTTGTCATTTTGACCACAATTTCAAATTTCCAAGTTTATTTTCGAAATTTATTCCTTATTTATCATGTTTATACCAAAGGGGGTATGAATTTTGGTTTATATCTGAATAATATCTGATAATTTTCAATATTTTTGGATAAATTCAGAAAAACCTACATTTCTATACTAACATTGTTTTCTAGTTTTGCAGAAACATTCAAGAAGAAGATTTAGTGATTTTATTTCTTTTCTTTATTCAATTCAATGTAAAAAGCAATGTAATATTTGGAATAAGAGTTACTTTTCAGCTTAGAATATGACTGCATTGCATATAGTTTGATTTCTGAAAAATTCAATATCTGATGTATGATGCATATGCACATTTTTCAAAATCACTATATTTGACACGAATGTCACGTGCACAAACTCTCAGAGAGTTCACGAATTTGATGGGATTCATATTTATGGCCATAGTCAGAATATGAGGAAAACCAAGATTTGTGATCTTCGTATTAGCCACATTCAGCCTACACTCTTAGGCTAACTTCAAAAATGCACTGTATTTCTCAAAACTCAAAAGGATCTTCTCAATTGCTCAATAAAATATCTTTCAAATTCATATTCATTCATTCAATTTGCATCATTTTCAAACTCATTTCCCGATTCCATTTCAGAGAAATCGATTTTCTCAAGATTTTCCAAGTCTTTCTCAGGATTTGATTTTCTCAGAACTCTGAATTTTCAAATGAGATTTCAAAGTATTTCCCAAGTTCAAATCAAGATTTCCCAAGGTTTTCACATTCTCAATTTCATTTTCAAATCCCAAAATCGATTTTCTTAAAAACTTTGAATTACTTCTGAAATTGATTTTCCTAAAATTCTCAAATCCTATTCAGAAATTGATTTTCTTAGAAAAAGCTATTCCAATCTCAAAAATCGATTTTCTCAGAGTTTCCATTTTCCTGAGAATCCATTTTCCATTTAAAAAATCATTTTTCAATGAACTTCCTGATTTTCTCAGAATTTTCAAATACATTTCCTCAGAAAAGCAATCCAAATCTCAAAACCGATTTTCCCAAAGTTCAAGTTTTCCTGAGAATTCATTTTCCAATGTAAATTTCTGATTCCCAATGAAATTCAATGATTTTCCCAAGAATTCCATTTTCAAGCACTTTTCCAGTCATTTCCAAGTACATCTCAATTTTTCAAAGCAAACATCATATTTCTCAAGTGAGCATTCTTTTCAAAATTCCATAGCACATGCCTGATTCTTTGTGTATTCTAGGAAAATAGAGCATATTTTTGATAATTTAACTTAGTCAAAGCACAAAATTGATCCTTGGTTCGATTACCCCTAGTGAAGGCATCAGGAACGATAGAACCTTGTACCGACAGGCGGATCCCATTCCATAGAATTTTCCCATAAATTTTCAAAATGGAGGCGAGTAATTTTCAAAACCATTTTCAAAACTTTGGTCGAGTTTGACTCACAGAATCGTTTCTTCTCTCTCTCTCGCAGAGGAAGAGAAAAAAATTTTTGCGATGATAACAGTCATGGTATTCCAGCACATTTTAAAATAATGCTGGTCAAGAAGGCCGCCGAAGTGCATATTTCATAATTGATCCTTCTGATATTCACTCAGTTGTCCATATTACGACAAAACTACAGACCACTGACATCACCCTCCGAGCTTTTCACCTGATGCTCTACTTCTCTTTTGACCTTCCTGTAACACAAAATAGCATATTATTCGTATCAATTGTAAATTAGTCCCATTTGTACTTCTACACCTCGTTGTAGACAGTAATCGCTATAAGTAATAATCGTTGCACATACACTGTCACAGTAATTGCTATACATAGTAATCACTATATATAGTAATTGATATCACAATAATCGCTATACGTAGTAATATCTATCACAGTAAATCGTTCACAGTAATCACTATACATTAATCACTATACATAGTAATCACTATCACAATAATACTTATCACAATAAATTGTAACAGATAGGATCGATTTACGTACCTCGGTCAAAATTTTCTCCTCTTTATCCCCTCTCTCTATCCTCTGCCTTTCTTGTTGCTCTGCCACCTCCCACTGGTTTTCTACTTCTTCCGTCGTTCGCTTCATCGCCTCCCTCTGCTTTTCAATTTCTTCCTTCCTTTCCCTCTCCTTTTTCCTTTCTCTTTTCTTCTCTTCCTCGTCCTCCTTCCCCTTTCTTTGCTTTTCCTTCTCTTCCTCATCCTCCTTCTCCTTCCTTTGCCTTTCCTACTTTTCCTCATCTTTCGCCTTTCTTTCTCTTTCTCATCCTGATGCTTCTTCCTTTGCCTTTCATCTTTCATCTTTATCATTTGCCTTTCCTTCTCTTTTTCCTCCTTCTTCAATTGTTTTTCCCTTTTTTCCTCCTCCTCCTTATTCTTTTTTTGCCTTTTCTTCTCCTCCGCCTTCTTCTTAATTTGCCTTATCCTCCTTTGTTGTACTAAATATTGTTGCACCATCAGTTGCCTTTTCTTCTCTTCTTCCTCCTTCCTTAATTTCCTTTCTCTCTCCTCCTCCTCCTTATTCTTTTTTTGCCTTTCCCTCTCCTCTTCCTCCTCCTTATTCTTTTTTTGCCTTTTATTGTTCTCCTCCTTCTTCTGCTTTTGCCTTTCCCTCTCCTCTGCCTTCTTCCTTTGTCTTTGCTTTCTGTTCTCCTCCTCCTTCTTCCTTTGCTTTTTCTTCTCTTCGTCATCCTTCTTTTTCTTCTTCCTCATTCTTCCTTTTCTCTTCAGCATCAATATCTGATGGATAATCCTCCGCATAATACAATTCCAACGCTTTGTCCCTGTCTTTATCATTATCAATCTTTCTTATATTTTGGTACCTTTCATAATGCTCATATAGATGAGATTGGCGGATAACTTCTCTAATATTCATCCCATAGAACGCTGGGTAATTTCTTGTCTGACGAGCTTTAGACATTGCTAACTTGCACAACACATAAATTTAACCGCATCATTATATGTTACAACCGCCTGTTATCATCGCAAAATTTTTCCCCTCCCTTGCGAGAGAGAAACGAATTTGCGAGTCAAACTCGACCAAAGTTTTGAAAATTGTTTTGAAAATTTACTCGCCTCCGTTTTGAAAATTTGCGGGAAAATTCCATGGAATGGGATCCGCCTGTCGGTACGAGGTTCAACCGTTCCTGGCGCCTTTACCAGGGGTAATTGAACCAAGGACCAATTATGTCCTTTAACTTGACTCAAATATCTAAATTATGCTCTATTTTTCCTAGAATGCACAAAGAATCAGGCTTGTGCTATGAATTTTTGAAAATAATGCAAGTTTGAGAAACATGATGTTTGCTTTGAAAAATGATTGGAAAAGTGCTGGAAATGGAATCCTTGGGAAAATCATTGAATTTCATTGGAAATCAGAAATTTGATTGGAAAATGAATTCTTAGTAAAACTTGAATCTTGGGGAAAATCAATTTTTGAAATTTGGAATTTCTTTTCTAAGAAAATGGATTTGAGAATTCTGAGGAAATCTAAGAAATTCATTGGAAAATGACTTTTGAAATGAAAAATGGATTCTCAGGAAATTGGGTTCTCAAGAAAGTGGAAACTCTGAGAAAATCAATTTCTGAAAACTTGGGATTTTGAAAGTTGAGAATTTTAAAACATTTGAAAATCTTGGTTTGAACTTAGGAAATGCTTTGAAATCTCTTTTGAAAACTTAGGATTTTGAGAAAATCAGATCCTGAGAAAGACTTGGAAATTCTTGAGAAAACTGAATTTTTCTAAAATTGAAATTGGAAAATGAATTTGAGAATAATGCAATTGAATGATATGAATGAATGAATATGAATTTGAAAGAGAATTCCATTGAGGAATTGAGAAATCCTTTTGAAGTTTTGAGAAATGCAGTGCATTTTTGAAGTTAGCCTAAGAGTGTAGGCTGAATGTGGCTAATACGAAGATCATAAATCTTGGTTTTCTTTGTATTCTGACTATGGCCATAAATACGAATCCCACCGAGTTTATAAACTCCATAAGAGCTTGTGCATGTGTCATTCGTGTAAACCATAGTGAATTTGAAATAAATATGCATGAATCATACATCACATATTGAAATTTGCAGAAATTAAACTATATGCAATGCAGCCCTATTCTAAGCAGAAATGTAACTCTTATTCAAAATATTACATTGCTTTTTACATTGAATTGAATAAAATAAAGAAATAAAATGGCTAAGTCTTCTTCTTGAATATTCTTGCAAAACTAGAAAACAATGTTAGCAAAAAAATGTAGGTTTTTCTGAATTTATCCAAAAATATGAGAAATTATCGGATATTATTCAGATATAAACCCAAATTCATACCCCCTTTGATATCAACATGATAAATAATGAATAAATTAAAAAAATAAACTTGAAAATTCGAAATTGAGGTCAAAATGACCAAAATACCCCTGATGACCTTGAAATCAGGGTTTTCTAAAAAAATTTTTGGAAATTTTAAAAATTTGAAAATCAAATGAAATAAATCAAACATAATATGATGATATGCATGAAATTTTAAAGAATTAGAAATTGAAATTTCGAAATTTAGGTCAAAATGACCAAAATACCCCCGATAACAAGACTATGGCCTTGAAACCAGGGTTTTCTAAAATAAATTTTGCAAAATTGAAAAATATGAATTGCAAAGTAGATTTAAATTAACCCTAATATGATTCTAAATGCTTATGTACATGATAAAAACCCTAAAATGGCAAAAATAGCATAAAATATCAAATTTAACCTGATTTTCGCCTGATTTTCGCTTCTGAATTTAAAGATAAACTCACACATTAAGCAAATGAACTTGAAATTAAACCAAATTTGGCATGGACACCTAAAATAACCCTAGAAACATAATGGAGCTCGAAAATCTAATTTGTTTGTATTTTTAAATATGGAAATTCAAATAAAAACCCTATATTTTGTGATTTTTGCCTAAAATGTTGATTCTAAAGGGGATTTAGGATATCAAATTTTCATAAAAATTTCCCAAATTTTATGGGGTGACAGAGGACAGTAAGGCAAGGATTTGTGCCTTTTACACTTTCTGGTTTTTACCTATGGTCGGAGTTGTACCACTCCGGCAAGTCGGATCGGAATTCGGCGACTCTAGGATTTAGAGGAAACAGACAGGTTTCGGTAGAAAACATGGGAAAAATGAAAGAAAGATGGGAAAAAGGCTGAAATTATGGGAAAATGTTCCTGACAAACAGAGGAAAATTTTATATTTTAACATTATTGGGATTCAGGTTATGGTTTGGAAAATGTCATACTGTTATCAGACACCTAAATCTCTGAGATTTCTGGACATTGGAATCTGTTAGACAGAAAGGGAAAATCCTGGAAAAATAATGAAACAGATCCAAAAATTCCCAAATTTTGGAAAATAACATAAAATCATGTTAGAAACAACTTTTGTGTTGAAAGTTTTTACATATGAGCTACGGATTGAACGAAATCGATGCATTAAGGTCTGTCTATACCCTGACGAAGGAGAATCAAGATTTTTCCAGAAGGCTGGAAAATCCGATTTTTGACAGAGATCAAAACTAACCGGAAAAACCTCAAAAGTTCTAGATCATCAGTAGATTTGATTATGAATCCACTGTGATTTTTGGAGGATGAATTGAATCCCTCACAAGGGTGAATCTGAAGGTTCTTGTCTGCTAAAGCATAAACTGGAATTTCTGGAGGGTTCAAAACCCGAGTTTTGTTTTTATTTAATCAATAGGGTTGCAGAACTCAAATCGACTCCAATTTTTGGCAGGATATCATAAACAAGCAAGGTATTCATAAAAAAGTTTTTATAGGATTTTATTGATAAAGAAAATTGCATGAAATAAAGATACGATTGTGCATGAATTAGAAAACTACGAATATCAATACGAGTTAAAATTAACTGAACAAAACGATTATGAACCTATGAAATTAACTAAATGCAGAACCTATAAACACAAAAACCTATATGATGATGATGAGAAACAATGAAATCAAAGAGGTATGTTTGATTTTTTTTTTGTTGTTGACCATTGGTGAGAAAGGATCCGATCCATAGATTGGACGGATCCTCTTCCTCAATGTAGCCTCATGACATAATACAACCAGAAATTAACCTATGGATTTAACTAAAAAAATAGGGATAAAAGGATGCTTTACCTTGGGATCTTGGTGCACGGTTGGAGATGTTGCTGCAAGTTGCTGAGAATTGAGGAAGATTGAAGATGATGGCTGCTTTGAAGATGGCGATGTGGCTGCACTATTGGAGGGCTGGATGGTTTGGTTGCAAGGATGGACCGGCTGCAGGTGGTGGCATGCTGGTGTTTGTTGGCTGCAGTGTTGTTGCTGGAGCTAGTGGAGCTGCAGCTGATGGTGATGAAGAGATGGGCAGCAGCTGGGCGTGAAGGAGGTTGCTGATTTTGGTGGTGATGGCACTGGCTGCCTTGTTGAAGGCTGAAGATGGCTGCACCTTGACGTGGGGGCTTCAAGGAAGTAGATGCTGGACTTCAAAGGGCTGCAAGAGGGAGTGGCTGGACTGTTTGAAGAAAGGTTGAAAATGCAGCCATGGAGGCTGCAACTCAAAAGAGAGAGAGAGAGAGAGAGAGAGAGAGAGAGAGAGAGGCCTAGGTAGGCAGCCGTATGAGTCTTTTCCTCTTTTTTTTCTTTTTTTGGTTTTAAACTTAGGTCTTTAATGAGAGTGGACTTAGGGTTTTAGAGGGGATAATGAAAGAGAGGGGAATGAGTTTACGTGAATGGATGGAGAAGAGGGAAAAGAAGGGAGGAAGGAAGGGAAGAAGGAACGAAGGAAAAGGAAAAAAGAAAGAAAGAAGAAAAAGAAAAGGAAAGAAAGGAAGAAGAAAGGGAAAAAGAAAGGGAAAAAGAAAAAGGAAAGGAAGGAAAGGAGAGAGGGCTGGAGGTTTGGGTGACCACCTTGTGGGTCCCACCTTAGGAAAATAAAATAATAAAATAAAATAAAATAAAATAAATAAATAAAAAGGTAAATAAATTTTTTCCTTTTTTCTTTTTATAAATTAAAATAGAAAATACAAATGGATGGGCCATCTCAGAGCGGGTCCAAATTCCACTTTTGAAATTCATTTTGACGATTAAAGGGGTAAAATAGTCTTTTCAGAAAATTTCCAAACGAAACGAGCTATTTTTGGCAGTTTTTGAAATGAGCTCGGATTTTGAAGTTCAATACCTTGTTGCGAAGCAAATCCAATGTAGAATTTAAAAATTTAATTTTGGAAGAAATCCATATTGTTTTTCTCGAGAAAATACTTCCAAATTTATTTTTAACCGAAACGAGCTATTTTTGGCAATTTTTGAAATGAGCTCGGATTTTGAAGTTCAATACCCCTTTGCGAAGCAAATCCAGTGTAGAATTCAAAAAGTTGTGTTTGAAATAAATCCAGATTGTTTTTCTCAAGAAAAAAATATTTTTAAAACGAAACGAGCTATTTTTGGCAGTTTTTGAAACGAGTTCAGATTTTGAAGTTCAATAGCTCATTGCGAAGCTAATCCAGTGTAAAATTTGAAAATTTGATTTTGAAAGAAATCCAGATTATTTTTCTTGAGAAAATATTTCCAAATTTAGACTCCTGGGGTGAAAATGTCAATTTTGGAAACCCGAGGTTTGAAATTGATTTCTGAAAACTTTTAAAACTCAATCTGGATTGAAATTTATAAAACTGGAGTTCTGGACTTCGAAAATGAAATGAAATGTGATGAAATACTAAGAAATGATATGAAATGATGAAAAATTATATGAAATGCTATGCGGAATGCTAACTTTGAATAAAGAGTTTTGGATGTCAGACCCCGATTGACACTTGTATCAGTTTAAAAAGCATTAAAATTGATAAAATTTGCAAAATAGCTCAAGAAATGGTTTTTCGGGACTCTACTGGGTCAGAGTGACACTGAAAATTGGGGTTCGAGCTGGATTGAACTGAGATGAGCCAGATTGAGCTGGGTTTTAGAGTTTCAGAACTCCAATGAGCTGACAAGGCACTGACTCAACTGACCTTTCCGACTGAATTTTCAAGAAAAGCTGCCATTTTTAGAGAAATGGTACAGAATGGTCGTTGGAGTGAAGTGAATTACGAACTTGAATTGACTTCGAGCTAAAAAAAAGGTCAATAATACTGACGTGAACTAAAATCGATGCTCGAACACTAGCTCAATTGGCTGAACTCAGCTCAATTTCAGCTGAAAGAGCTGAAATGGACTAAAATGGGCTCCTGAACACTTGGAAATGGTTTTGAACTGAAACTGGAGCGCTTGAACTTCTGGTGAGCTCAGGTTAGACTCTGGGGAGTATGACTGACTGTAAATGACTGACTTGGAGACAATTGGCTTGGATTTGAGTGAGAAATGATCCCATTTTGGCAGGAATGGTCAGAAATGAAAATGTTCTGTTCATTGTGAGCTCAGATGAGCTTGAAATGACTGATATTCTAACTATTCTTAACTGACCAACAAGTTTGGTTGACTCTGACTGACTGGGGTCCGGGATGACCTAGGGGTAAAATGGTAATTTTCCTAATGAAAATGGGTAAAGTGGTAATTTTCTGAAACTGACTCGGGGTTTGACTCTTACACTGACCTAACAGAATTGGCACTGCATGAGGAGGGTTGTTTGAGAATGGATGTGGAAAATTTGGGGTGTTTACACCGCCTCTCCAAGTATATAATAAAACAAATTATCCCATTCATTAAACAATCACCAACATTACAAATCATCGCAATATTTGTCTTCATAAGTAAACATCGTTGTATGATTTAGCAAATTTAAGTACAAATCAAAGTAGCTTGATAAATACACATTGCTAGTGCTTTAAATATATAAATCATTGCTGCTTCAAACTTACAAATTGTTGTATAAATCACAACCTTCATAAGTATATATTGTTGTAATGTTTGGCTTCATACATATACATTGTTGTATGATTTATCAAACTTAAGTACAAATCGTGGTATCAAACTTTAGCATGAATAGAAAAACCAGTTATAAGATTTAACATTTAGTACAAATTGTTGTATCAAACTTTAACGAAACCTTGGTAATTCAACAATGAAGAAGAAACACCCAGAAAGCAGACACATCCGATGGTGGCAACGATGCTGCCACTGCGCAAATGGTGGCAAAGGATGCTCCAGCGCCAGTGGACAACAAAAAAGAGAGCTCTAGCGGCGGCAGATGATGTCAAAGGGTGCTTCAGCGGTAGCAGACGACAACAAAGGGTGTTCCGCCAACGGCAACAAACGACGACAATGGTTGCTTCGGTATAGACGATGACAAAGGATGCTTCAGAGGCAGCAGATGATGGCAAAGGAGGGTTCGGTGGCAACAAACGACAACAAAGGGTGCATTGTCAAAGGGAGCTCCTGTTATAGCAGATGGTGCAAAAGTTTACTGCTTAGGGCGAAAACGAAACGTTTGGACTTTAAAGAGTTAATATCATTCTTGAACCAACGTTTTACTTTTCTAAATGGAGGATCTTGAACCGTCGTTTACCTTTTTTTGAATGGAGGACATTTTTGTCATCTTCCCAAACCATTGTTTCAAAGAAAGAATGGCATGAAGGGGTACTTAAGTCTTTGCAACAACACTGGATTCTGATGCTAAGTGATGCCGACATAAATGGGAATACGAGCCCCACGTGCTTATATACGTGGTGCTCAATAGGACCCCGAATCTGCACTGTATGCTAACGACCCTCTACGGGGGGGGGGGGGGGGGGGATATAACCTGCTTCGATTCCTTTCTGTTTAGATCCTGCCCAAAATCAACTCATTTCTTGCCCTCTCAAACTGCTAGAGAATGCAAGTGACGACATGCATGTTGAAATTTAGCGGTTGTTAGGCATCGACCATACAACTTCAACCTATGCTCATAATCTCTCATGGGTCAACAACTCAACGTCTACCCTAACTGCTTGGGGGCCAAAGAAGGTTATATGTTCCCTTCAAAAGACGCAGGTGTGTGTTCGGGGTTCGAATGAGTGCCATGCATATAAGCACGTGGGGATCGTGTCCCCGTGTGTGTCGGCATCACTTAGTGTTGAAGTCTGGTGCATTTGCAAAGACTTATATACCCTTTTTCAACATTCTTGCCATGAAATGATGATTAAAAAAAAAATGTCTTTCATCTAGAAAAGTGACGTCGGTTCAATAAAATGACAAAAATATCCTCCATACATAAAAAAAATGATGTTAACTCTTCAAAGTCTAAACGTTCTGTTTTCGCCCTAAGCAGTAAACGTTTGCACCATCTGTTATACCAGAAGCTCCCTCTAATGGAGCACCCTTTGTCACCGTCTGCTACTACCAGAGCACCCTTTGCCATCGTCTGCTACCGCCAGAGCAACTTTTGTTGTCGTCTGCTACCGCCAGAGCAACCTTTGTCATGGTCTACACAGTGGGAGGACCGTTGTCACCATCGGTTGCATCTACCTTATAGGTGTTTCTTCTCCACTGTCAGATTACCAAAACTCATGTCATTTCGATAAGTTTAGTTTAAGATTTCTTTATGTAAACAAATCGATTTATAAATATAAATGCTAAATCTTACAACTGGTTGTACTATTCATGCTAAATAACACCTATTTTCATACTCAAACAAATCGATTTGTACCTATCTACCTTCTGGGCATCGAAAAACAGTTATCTCGATTTATTCTTATGAAGGCCAAATATTATAACAATATGTACTTATGAAAGCTAAATTTCTACAACGATTTGTATGTTGGAATGCAACAATGATTTATACATTTAATACAGTAGCAATTTGTACGTTCGATGCAACAATGATTTATACGTTTAAAGCAGTAGAGATGCGTATTTATGATTTATGAAGTTACCACGAATTGTACTTAAGTTTGCTAAATCCTACAACAATGTTTACTTATGAAGCCCAAACGTTACAATGATATGTACTTATGAAGGTTGCGATTTCTACAACGATTTATAAGTTTGAAGCAACAATGATTTATATATTTAAAGCACTAGCGATGTGTATTTATGAAGTTACCTCAATTTGTACTTAAGTTTGCTAAATCTTACAACGATGTTTACTTATGAAGCCAAATATTGCGACGATTTGTAATGTTGGTGATTGTTTAATGAATGAGATAATTTATAATATTATATACTTGGGGAGGCGGTTGTAACATATAATGATGTGGCTAAATTTATGTGTTGTGCAGGTTAACAATGACTAAAGTTCGTAAGACAAAAAAGCTCTCATCGTTCGATGTGATGACTTTTGGAGAAATTATCTGTTAGTCCTATATATATTAGTATTATGAAAGGTACCAAAATATAATGAAGTTTGAGAATGATAAAAACAGGGACAAAATGTTGAAATTGTATAATGTGGAGCATTATCTATCAGATATTGAGGCATAAGAGCAAAGGAAGAAGGATGAAGAAGAACTAAAGATGAAGAAGAAGGATGACAAAGAGAACAAAAAGCAAAGGATAAAGGAGGAGGAGAATGAAAAACAAAGAAGAAAAGGCAAATTAAGGAGGAAGAGGAGAGAGAAAGACAAAGAAAGAAGGAGGAAGAGAATGAAAAGCAAAGGAAGGAAAGACGATTGAAGAAGAAGAAGAAGAAGAAGAAGAAGAAGAAGGAGGAGGAGGAGGAAGAGAAGAAAAGATAAATGACGAAGATGGAAGAGGAAAGGCAAAAGAAGAAGCATCAGGATAAGAAAGAGAAGGAAAGACAAATGAAGGAGAAGGAGAAGGAAAGGCAAATGAAGGGGAATGAGGACGAGGAACAAAATGAAAGGTAAAGAAAAGAAAAAGAGAACAAGAAAAAGAAGGAAAGGCAAAAGAAGGAGAATGAGGACGAGGAAGATAAGGAAAGAGAAAGGAAGAAGCAAGAGGAGGAAGAGAAGGAATAGAAAAGGAAAAAGCAGGAGGATGAAAAGAAGGAAAGGAAAATGAAAGAAGTAGAAAAGTAGAGCAGGGAGGCGGCAGAGCAAAGGAGCAACAAGAAAGGCACAGAAGGAGAGAAGGATGAGAGAATGAATTGGTAACTGTTATCATTGCAAAATTTTTCCCCTCCCTTGCGAGTGAGAAACAAATTTTGCGAGTCAAACTCGACCAAAGTTTTGAAAATGGTTTTGAAAATTACTCGCCTCCGTTTTAAAAATTTGCGGAAAAATTTCGTGGAATGGGATCCGCCTGTCGGTACGAGGTTCAACCGTTCCTGACGCCTTTACCAGGGGTAATTGAACCAAGGATCAATTATGTGCTTTAACTTGACTCAAATATCTAAATTATGCTCTATTTTTCCTAGAATGCACAGAGAATTAGGCTTGTGCTATGAAAGTTTGAAAATAATGCAAGTTTGAGATACATGATGTTTGCTTTAGAAAATTGGAATATGCTTGAAAATTGATTGGAAAAGTACTTGAAAATTGAATTCCTGGGAAAATCATTGAAGTTTATTGGAAATCAGAAATTTGCATTGGAAAATGAATACTTAGGAAAACTTGTACTTTGGAAAATCGATTTTGAGATTTAGATTGATTTTCTGAGGAAATGAATTTGAGAATTCTGAGAAACTCAGGAAATTCATTGGAAAATGATTTCTGAAAAGGAAAATGAATTCTTAGGAAAATGGGAATTCTGAGAAGATCGATTTCTGAAAACTTGGGATTTTGAAATTTGAGAATTTTAAAACATTGGAAAATCTTCATTTGAACTTGGGAAATGCTTTGAAATGTCATTTGAAAACTTAGGAATCTGAGAAAATCAAATCCTAAGAAAGACTTGGAAATTCTTGGAAAAACTGTTTTTTCTGCAATGGAATTGGGAAATGATTTGAAAAATGATGCAATTTGAATGATATGAATGAATCAATATGAATTTGAAAAGGAAATTTCAATTGAGGAATTGGGAAATCCTTTTAAAACTTTGAGAAATGCAGTGCATTTTGAAGTTAGCCTAAGTGTGTAGGCTGAATGTGGCTAATATGAAGATCATAAATCTTGGTTTTCTTCGTATTCTGACTATGGTCATAAATACGAATCTCACCAAGTTTATAAACTCCATAAGAGCTTGTGCACGTGCCATTTGTGTAAACCATAGTGAATTTGAAAGAAATATGCATGAATCATACATCAAATATTGAATTTTGCAGAAATTAAACTATATGCAATGTAACCCTATTTTAAGCAGAAATATAACTCTTATTCCAAATATTACATTGCTTTTTACATTAAATTGAATAAAATAAAGAAAGAAAATAACTAAGTCTTCTTCTTGGATGTTTCTACAAAACTAGAAAACAAGGTTAGCACAAAATGTAGGTTTTTCTGAATTTATCCATAAATATGGAAAATTATCGGATATTATTCAGATATAAACCCAAATTCATACCCTCTTTGATATAAACATGATAAATAATGAATATTTTCTAAAATAAACTTGAAAATTCGAAATTAAGGTCAAAATGACCAAAATACCCCTGCTGACCTTAAAATCAGGGTTTTCTAAAAGAATTTTTGTAATTTTTGGAATTTTGAAAATCAAATGAAATAAATCAAACATAATATGATAAAATATGATGATATGCATGAAATTTTGGAGAATTAGAAATTGAAATTTCGAAATTTAGGTTAAAATGACCAAAATACCCCCAATAACAAGACTATGGCCTTGAAACCAGGGTTTTCTGAAATAAATTTTGCAAAAATGAAAATTGTGAAATGCAAATGACATTGAAATTAACCTTAATATAATTATATATGCTCATGTATATGATAAAAACCTTAAAATGACGAAAATATCATAAAATATCAAATTTAACCTAATTTTCGCCTGATTTTCGCTTCTGAACTTAAAGATAAACTAACATATGGAGCAAATGATCTTGGAATTAATCCAAATTTGGCATGGACACTTAAAATATATCTAAAAATAGAATGGATCTCTAAAATATAATTTTTTTGTAATTTTAAATATGTAAATTCAAGTAAAAACCCTAAATTTTGTGATTTTTGATTAAAATGTTGATTCTAAAGGAGATTTAGGATATCAAACTTACATAAAAATTTCCCAAATTTTATGGGGTGACGGAGGACAGTAAGGCAAGGATTTTTGCCTTTTACACTTTCTGGTCGGAGCTGTGCCACTCCGGAAAGTGGGATCGGAATCCGGCGACTCCAGTAAATGAAGGAAACAAACAGGTTTCGGTAGAAAATGTGGGAAAATAGTAAATAGATGGGAAAAAGTCTGAAATTGTGGGAAAATGTCCCTGACAAACAGAGGAAGATTTGATATTTTGACACCATTGGGATTCGGGTTATGGTTTGGAAAAGGCCATACTTTTATCAGAGAGCTAAATCTCTGAGATTTCTGGACTTTGGAATCTGTTAGACAGAAAGAGAAAATCCGAGAAAAATACTGAAACAGGTCCAAAAATCCCCAAATTTTGGGACATGACAGAAAATAATGTTAGGAATAACTTTTGTGTTTAAAGTGTTTTCAAACGAGCTACAGATTGGGCGGACTTGATGCATTAAGGTCTGTTTGTACCCTGACGAAGGAAAATTGAGATTTTCTCAGAGGTCTGGGAAATCCGATTTTCGACAGAGATCAAAACTATTTGGTAAAACTTCAAAATCTCGAGATCCTTAGTAGATTCAATCATGAATCTACTGTGATTTTTGGAGGACAATCCAGATCTCCCACAAGGGTGGTGTCGGAGCAAAGGTGGCTGCACCGGCTGAAGGTGGCTGTGCTGTGATAGTTGCTGAAACAAAGGAAGCCGCCCTGCTGGAGGTGACTATGTGATGCTGCAATGAGAGGCTGGAGGAGGTGCCTTCAAGGTTGGTAGATCGGCTGCAAGCAATGATGGTGGCTTGAACCGGCTGGAACTAACTGAAGATGGAAGTGCCTTGTTGAAGCTGCTATTGATGGAGGAAGAGTGTTGTAACCTCCATGGCTGTAGCAACAAAAGGAGAAAAAAAAAGCTAGAGAGAGAGAGAGAGAGAGAGAGAGAGAGAGAGAGAGAGAGAGAGGAGTCGTAGGTTTTTCTCTTGTTTCTTTTTTTTCTTTTGATAACTTAGGGTCTAATTCATTCCATACTTAGGTCTTTCTAGGTTTAATGAAAAGAGAGTCTCAAAGAAGTTTACGTGAATGGCTGGGCAAGAGGGAAAGGAAGGGAGGAAGGAAGGGAAGAAGGAAAGAAGGAAGGGAAGGAAAAAAGAAAGAAAAGGGAAAAAGAAAGGAAAGAAAGAAATGGAGGGAAAAAGGAAAGGGGAAAAAATGAGAATAAAATGGAAAGTGGGGCTGGAGGTTTGGGTGACCACCTTGTGGGTCCCACCTCCTCTCTAAAATAAAAAATAAAAAAAATAAAAATCAATAAAAACAAAAACAAACAAATAAAAAGAAACATTTTTTTAATAAAGTAGAAATGTAAATGAATGGGCCATCTCAGAGCGGGTCCAAATTCCTATTTTGAAATTCATTTTGACGATTAGAGGGGTAAAATAGTCTTTTCAGAAAATTTCTAGACGAAACGAGCTATTTTTGACAGTTTTTGAAACGAGCTCGAATTTTGAAGTTCAATACCCCGTTGCGAAGCAAATCCAATGTAGAATTTAAAAATGTAATTTTGAAAGAAATCCAGATTGTTTTTCTCAAGAAAATACTTCCAAATTTATTTCTAGATGAAATGAGCTATTTTTGGCAGTTTTTGAAACGAGCTCGGATTTTGATGTTCAATACCCCGTTGTGAATCAAATCCAGTGTAGAATTCAAAAATTTGAGTTTGAAATAAATCCAGATTATTTTTCTTGAGAAAATATTTCCAAATTTAGACTCTCGGAGGTAAAAATGTCAATTTTGGAAACCCAAGGTTTGAAATTGATTTCTGAAAACCTTTAAAACTCAATCGGGATTGAAATTTATAAAACTGAAGTTCTAGACTTCGAAAATGAAATGAAATGAAATGTGATGAAATGTTATGAAATGCTGAGAAATGATGAGAAATGACATGTGAAATGCAGCTCCTGAATGAAGAATTTTGGATGTTAGACACCGATTGACAGCTGTACCAGTTCAAAAGGCATAAAAACTGATAAAATTTGCAAAATGGTTGAGGAAATGTTTTTCAGGCTCCACTGAGCTAGAGTGACACTGAAAATTGGGGTTCAAGCTGAATTAAACTGAAATGAGCTGGATTGAGCTGGTTTTAGAGTTTCAGAACTCATGTGAACTAACCAGACACTGACTCAAGTGACCTTTCCGACTAAATTTTCAAGAAAAGCTACCATTTTTAGAGAAATAGTACGGAATGGTCACTGAAGCGAAGTGAATTACGAACCTGAGCTGACTTTGAGCTAAAACAAAGGTCAGTAATACTGACATGAACTAAAATTGAAGCTCGAGCACTAGCTCAATTGGCTGAACTCAACTCAATTTCAGTTGAAAGAGTTGAAATGGACTAAAATGGGCTCTTGGACACTCATAAATGGTTTTGAACTGAAACTGGAGCACTCGAACTCTTGGTGAGCTCAAGTTAGACTCTGGGGAATATGACTGACTATGAATGACTGACTCAGAGACAATTGGCTTGGATTTGAGTGAGAAATGAGCTTATTTCTGAATAAATGATCCCACTTTAGCAGGAATGGTTAGAAATGAAAATGGTTTGTTCATTGTGAGCTGGAATGAGCTTGAGATGACTGATATTCTAACTGTTTTGAACTGACCAGTGAGCTTTGTTGACTCCGACTGACTGGGGTCCGGGATGACCTAGGGGTAAAATGGTAATTTTTCTAATAAAAATGGGTAAAATGGTGATTTTCTGAAACTGACTCGGGGTTTGACTCCTACACTGACCTAACAGGGTTGGCACTGCACGATGAGGGTTGTTTGAGAATGGATGAGAAAAATTTGGGGTGTTTACAGATGCCCATCTTTGCTACTAAGCCGACTTGAAGACGAGCTTAGTGGCAAAGAAAAACACACCAAATTTGGGCTATAAAAATGCTCCAGTTAGAAGGATCTGACTGAATATGAAAATATTAGGCGTGATGAAAATGGTAGATATGAAATGGAGAATAAAGAAGAAAAATTTTACCTCAAAAGGAAGTGAGATTCATGTTTTGCCCTTAACCTGGATGGGACGGAAAATACCTCGTGTAGAAACGAAGCTCAGGTTTGACCCTTAACCTGACCGGGGAATGAAATACCTCATCAAAGGAGACTCAGGTTTGTACCCTTATCCTGATTGGGAGGAAAATGAAATACCTCATCAAAGAGGCTCAGGTTTGTACCCTTATCCTGATTGGGAGATGAAATACCTCATCGAAATGAGGCTCAGGTTTAACCTTTAACCTGATCGAGAAATGAAATACCTTCTCAAAGGAGGCTCAGGTTTATACCCTTATCCTGATTGGGCAGAAAATGAAATACCTCATCAATGGAGGCTCAGGTTTGTATCCTTATCCTGATTGGGCGGAAAATGAAATACCTCATCAAAGGAGGCTCAGGTTTGTACCCTTATCCTGATTGGGCGAAAAATGAAATACCTCATCAAAGGAGGCTCATGTTTGTACCCTTGTCCTGATTGGGTGAAAAATGAATGGAATCCTCGAAGGAAGAAACCATGATGGAACCTTCGGATTTCCACACAATGAATCCGATAGAGGTTTTGCAAAATGATGAAATTGGGGTCCCAAAGCTTGAAAAGGGGTTTGATTTTGGGCGCCTCATTGCTGAGACTAAATAACTTTTGAAATTGGTGACCTTTTGCGAGAAAATGATTAGTGGCTTAACCTCAAGCCGAAATTGGACTGTCTATGGTGGGACAGTGGGGACACAGGGAAGTGTGCGAATCTGAGAGCCCATGCGCTCAGATTATACCAACAGAAGGGAAGGAATCTTGAAAACTCCCGTTATCGAGTCCTTAAAAGGGACAACAATTGATGTCAGGATGCGCCAAAGATGAACCTCAATCTCTCGCTTCATGCCAGGATGACTAGAAAATATTGGCAAAATGTTGAAAATTGTTGTTGATTCAAAATAATTGAAAATGATGCATACTGTTTTGAAAATATTCCCTCTTTTCTACCTGAAGTATTACCTTTGACTGGGCTTAACTCCGTCGAATTAAGATTCAAATTCAAATTGCTTGCGATTGGCTTTCTTTCAAGGAAGCTATCAATTTCCCTGATATGAGCAGAAAAGAGAGTATTCTTGATATTGTGAAAGCAATTGGTGAAAGACTATTGATGATAGAATTTCACAAAATTTAAAGAGGATTCTTGGCAGATTCAGCAGTCTGATATCGTGAAATTCTTTTCTCATGATGATCTTTTTGCCTACTCTTTTTTTTGGCAGAATTAGAGCTCTCTTGGTTTTTTGGGGATTACATCATCCTTCATTTTGGAGATGTCCTAACTTTTCTCTCTCTTTTTTTCTTTTTAGAAGGGTACGTCACAAACTCCTTCATCTCAGAGATGCTCCGATCCTTCTTTTCTCTCAGGGATTATTTTGATGGTCATTGGCTCTTTGGTTGGAAATCTCTTGATGATAGCAGAAATTAAATATCCTTTAGGGTTTGTCGGGAGGCTCATCGCAGTCGCCTTCATCTTGACGGTGCTCTCAACTTTCTCTGGAAGGATCCGTCACAAACTCCTTCATCTTGGAGATGATCCAAATCTTCTTTGGCCCCGGGGGTCTATCTCGCATAATTTGTCTTCATCTTGACGACAATTGAGAGATCCATTTTGCAGATATTTAATTGCGGCTTAGGTGATTGAGGAGATATAGGGATTGAATGGATTTTTCTGTATCACCCAGGATATTTCGACTGCTTTATCTTTCAAGAATGATATTTAAAAATGTGCCATTGACTGCGATCAATACCGATCACTTTATGGCTTTGCAACAACATTGAATTTCTTTTACTGGCCATATCGGGGATTTATTCTTCATCCTTTTGGTTGGCCAATTGAAAGATCTTGAATTTTGAATCCTTCTTCGCGAAAGCTTTGACCTTTCGAAAATAATACTGAAGGTATTCTGAGGTATTATTTTTGTGCAATAAAAATTTTGAAATCAACAAATATTTAATGACAAATTGGCAAGATTTTCTTGAAATCCTTTGTGAAAGCGAGCATCTAAAGCACAACGCAACGCATCTATGACAGAAATTTTCTTCTCCTTTCCCCAAAGAAGAAGATTCAGAAATTGGAAATAGGAATTACTCCTCTCTTCCCTGAAGAGGAGGTGTTTGCAAAATGAACTTTCGAAGAGAAATTAAGTTTTCGTCAAAACTTTCTAACATTAGGCTTCTCTTATGGAAAGGGGCCCGGTAATGGTGAGGTCGGTGAATTGGTCATGAAGGAACGAGTCCATCACACTCTCCCTGAAAAGAGGGTCCTTCATGATGAAATGGCCTAGTACGAAATTATGGTCACAAGGAAAGCGAACTTTCGTCGAAGCTCTCCCTGAACTAAGGGTTCCTTGTATGAAATTGGAATTTTGTTTTGCAAACGGTTCACATAGACACGAGTCCCTTCAAACTCTCCCTGAAAAAGGGCTAGGTGAACAAAGGATAGCATGCGAAAAGAATGAGCTCCCTTGAACTCTCCCTGTAAAAAGGGTCTCTCGCAAGGGGAAATGACTGAAATTGGTATTGGGTGACCAAAAGGGTCGAAATTGGAAATTGAAATTTTGAAATTTTGAAATTTTGAAATTTTGAAATTTTGAAATTTGATATTTGAAATTGGAAATTGGAAATTAGTTATTGGAAATTTGGAATTTGGAAATTGGAAATTGATATTTGGAAATTGGAAATTGATTAACTCGAAGGTCGAAATTGGAATCTATTGACCCAAAGGTCGAATTTGAAAATTTGACAATTGGTTGACCTGGAGGTCGAAATTGGAAATTTGGAAATTGATTGACCCGAAGGTCATAATTAGAAATTTGGAAATTGGTTGACTCGGAGGTCTGAAATTGGAAATTTGGAAATTGATTGACCCGAAGGTCGAAATTAGAAATTTGGAAATTGGTTGACCCAGAGGTCTCAGATTGGTAACTGGGTGGCCCAAGGGCCGAAATTGGAATTGGAAATTGGAATTTTGAATTTAGAAATTGGAAATTGAAAATTTTGAAATTGATTGACCCGAAGGCCGAAATTGGAAATTAGTTTATTGGGAACAACATGGGTTCAATAGGAATTCAGCCTAAGAACGACTTTGGTTCTGTTGAGAACGACATTGGTTCACTGGGAACGACATGGGTTCAATAGGGATTCAGCCTAAGAACTATCAATTTCATAGGAATTTAACCTAGGGATCACAGTCTAAGAAGTAAGGATTCAACTTGTGAGCTTTGAATGGATTAGGTGCTAAACTGGGTTTTAAGGGAAGTTTCGAATCGGAATTCAAATCTTCAAGGAAAAACTAAATGAATTGGGTTTTGAAAGGAAATTCAAGTCGGAACTCTAATTTTCTAGACCAATTCTAGACATTTGAATTGGATTTGAAAGAAAATTCGAGTCAGAACTCTAACTTTCTAGACCAATTCAGAAGGAAAAGAAAACTCGGGCCGAAACTCGAATCTTCGAAGGAAAACTAGATCCATTGTGGAAGAAAAAGAAATTCGAGTCGGAACTCAAATTCTGAAGGAAAAGTAGATCAATTAGAGCGAAAGGAAATTCGAGTCGAAACTCGAATTCCGAAGGAAAACTAGATTAATTAGAAGGAAAGAAAATTCAATTCGGAACTCGAATCTCAAAGGAAAACTAGAAAAGAAAATTCGAGTCGGAACTCGAATCCCGAAGGAAAACTAGACTAATTAGAAGGAAAGAAAATTCGAGTCGGAACTCGAATCCTGCAAAAAGACTAGACTAGCATGGATTAGGTTTGATAATATTAACCAGTAAACCAGATTTAGAAAGTTTGACCAATAAAAAATGGATTTTGAAAGTCTGACCAATAACAATTGGATTTTGAAAGATGTACCAATGTGAATACCGGATTTTGGAAATGAACCAGTATAAGTACTGGATTTTGAAAATGGATCAGTACGAATATTGTTTTTGGAAGAATTACCAGCACGAACACTGGATTTTGAAGATTTACCAGCACAAACACTGGATTTAGAAAATTTTACCAGCACGAACACTGGTTTTTGAAAATCTTACCAACACGAACACTGAATTTTTGAAAAGTTACCAGCACGAACACTGGATTTTGAAAATGGATCCAACTGATTCTGATAAAAGATTTTCAGTCTTCACCCTCACGACGACTTGGACAACTGTCAGGGCCTCAGGATTTATCCCTTATCCTGAATGGGTAGTTCAGGTTTATCCCTTAACCTGAAGGGGAAGTTCAGGTTTATCCCTTAACCTAAAGGGGGAACTCAGGTTTATCCCTTAACCTGAAGGGGAAACGAATATGATGCATATGTATGCATGCAAATGCAAATGTATGCAAATGGATGCACATGCATGCAAAATGAGAGATTTGTTTGATCCTGCCTGCATACAAGATGTTTTGAAAACAATTTTCAAAATAATGCCCCAGTGTAACTGAGAAAGAAGAATTTGACCATTGTTGAAGAAAGTATATTGAGGAATTACAAAGGATGGAATAGAGGATTTAAGTATAGAAAATTTTCAAATGTTGAGCATTGATGGGGTCTGATAATTCCGCACCATCGACATTAATGAGCAGATATGAATTGCGGGGTAATGCTTCCTCGACAACATAGGGCCCTTCCCAATTTGGCGACCATTTGCCACCCGGGTGGTGCTTAAGATAGGTCGTTGATCTGATCACTAGATCATTGACTTAGAATTTCCTTTCAATAAAAAATTTTGCATATTGCCTAGCTATCCTCTGACGATATGATTGAGCGTGCTCTGCTGCTCTAAGTTTTCTTTCATCGAACAAATCAAGCTGTACTAGCCTCTGTTGCTGATACTGATCAAGAGGTAATTCTAGAAGTGATGCAAATTTTAGAGCAGGTTTCTGAACTTGTAGAGGCAGTACTACTTCAGTTCCGTAGACAAGTTCTGACGAAGTAGCATTAGTTGGAGTTCGAATGATGATTCCGTATGCTCACAATGCATCATGGATCTTCTCATGCCAGTCACAGACTGTTTTTAAAGTTCGCACCAAGATTCTAATAAGAATCTTACTGGTGGCCTCTGCTTGACCATTCCCTTGAGGATAATAAAGAGTGGAGAAATGATGATGGATTCTGAATTTTGAGCAGAATGTCCTCATTCTTGAAATGACTATCATTGTTTGACACGATATCGTGCGGTACGCTGAAACGACAAAGGATATTCTTGTGGATGAATGAGACCACATGTCGACCTTCTACTGTACGAAAAGTGATAGCTTTGACCCATTTAGTAAAATATTCTGTTGCGGCAATAAAATATTTGTAGTCGTTTGAAGCAGGAGTGATGGGGCCCACAACATCAAAGGCCCCACATAGAAGATAGCCATGGAGAGATGGCGATTTGCAAATATGTTGTTGGCGAATGAATAGAATGTGCATGTATCTGGCATAAAGCTCACTTCTTCACAAAATGGTAGCAATCTTGCTGCATAGTCTTCCGATAATATCTTGCCCGGATGATTTGCTTGATAAGAGTTTGGTAGCCGACGTGATCACCGCAAATGCCTTCGTGTACCTCCCGCATGACTTCTTTGGCTTCATCTTCATCTAGGCATCTGTCATATTCAGAACTGAATCCACGATGATAGAGGACATCAGCGAGAATAAAATATTGGGCAGGCACGTGCCGAATCACTTGTTGCCCTTGCCAGTGATATTCTGAGAGAAGGAGACAGATGTTTTCTGTTTGATGGGAGCTTTTCTGAGACTATCTTCAGCTTGCTCAAACATCATCCTAATCATCATTTTCTTGAACATCTGATATGCAGCAGGATCAATGTCATCCCTATCATTCAGACTCTGTCTTCCAACAGTTCTTGGAGAATCCATTTCTTCTTGCTTGCTTCTAAAATCACTAATGCTCTGATATAGTGGTGTCTTCTTGCTTGATCTGATCTGAACCACTTGGGAATACTGATGCTCTCTACAGAATGAGATGGATAATTAAATTTTGATGATAAAGATTCAGGATAGAAATGAATATAAGAAGAATATTTGATGAGAATTTGGTAGATAATTGAAAGAACATCCCATTACTAGGGATTGAGTCACCGTTGGAGTCACGACAATTGTGTTGCCATTCTTTGCAAGGAGAACGAACAACTGCAAATATGCCTTGTCACTTAGGCGAGGTCGTCAAACCATGATAGAATGAAAGTTGAAGGAATTTTTTTTTTATTGAAGAAAAAATATGATTGCATCAATAGTGGACTTGACAAAGAGGGAGCATATAGACAGTCTACCACCACTCTTAATGATCAACAGAGACACGAGGACCGGGGAAAGAGTGAGAATGATGAAAGAATCCCAGTCATATCTGGCAGAATGGTATGTTCCAGACCACTACGCTGATGCAAGGTTGAACTCTGGCATAACCCCTGATAGTAGCTGCATTTCTATGCGCTTCTGTTTTTTAGAAAACGGTCGAACACACCGCTCTGGATGATAGTAGGCGCAGAAGAATGGACCAAGCAACTTGAATATCTTGTCATATGCATAGGTGTATCTGGGAGGCGATAATTCTCGATCAAAATTGTCCCACACATCTTCTTTTTTCTGCAGATAATCGATCATGAATCAGTAGCGCGCAACTGAAAGAAGTTTCTTGCCATTGTATCTGAACGAACTACCTCTGGTCGACACATGCTGAAGGAACAAATATTGAAGAGCATAGGTACATCCCTTAACTAAGATGGACTCTCCAAGTGTGAAGCGGGTCAGTCCTCTGTATAGAAAAGCAAGCGCGGCCATGGCTATCGAGAGACGCTGGTCTGTCGACTTCCCCATCTTCTCAGAAGCTGAACTATTCTGACATCCACATTATTCTGTTCATCTGGAAAGAAAGCAAGTCCCACAGTGCACAGAACCATCGCATGCTGGATTCTTTCTCGAGTTGTTCTGGATAGCGTGCTGACTTCTGCCAATTCTCCATACTGTCGGTAGATCTCGATCAGTTTTACATATTCATTTCCATTTTTCTCAATCAGTGGCCAAGACTTACGCTCTATCATGCGAGCTAAAACATCTTTAGGGTCCAGACCTAGTGTTCGTGCTGGTAATTCTTCAAAACCCTATGTTTGTGCTGATAATTTTTCAAAAATCGAGTATTCGTACTGGTATTTTTTCAAAACATAATGCTTGTACTGGTACATTTTCAAAATCCGGTGTTCACACTAATACACTTTAAAATTCAGTGTCCATATTGGTCTAGTTTTCTTTCAAAATTCGAGTTTTGACTCAAATTTCCTTTCATTCCAATTGATCTAGTTTTCCTTTAGGGTTTGAGTTCCGACTCAAATTTTCTTCCCTTCTAATTGATCTAGTTTTTCTTGAGGATTCGAGTTCCGACTCAAATTTCTTTTCCTTCCAAATTAATCTACTTTTCCTTCGGGATTCGAGTTCCGACTCGAATTTCTTTTCCTTCCAAATTGATCTAGTTTTCCTTTAGGATTCGAGTTCCGACTCAAATTTCTTTTCTTTAAAACCAAATTGGTCTAAGTTTTTCTTTTAGGATTCGAGTTTCGACTTGAATTTTCTTTTCTTCTGAACTTTCCAGTTTTTTCTTTAGGATTTGGGTTCCGACTCAATTTTTTTTTCTTTAAATCCAAATTGGATAATTTTTTCCTTTAGGATTAGAGCTCCGACTCGAATTTCCTTTCTTTCTGATTTTTTTTTCAGTTTTTCCTTTAGGGTTCGAGTTCCGACTCGAATTTCTATTCCTTTAAATCCAAATGGGTCTAGTTTTTCTTTTGAAGATTTGAGTTCTGACTCAAATTTTCTTTCCTCCTAAACCAAACTTTCTAGTTTTCCTTTGAAGACTCAGATTTCAACTCGAATTTTCTACTTTTCCTTACAAGATCCGAGTTTTGACTCGATCGCTCTTTCAAAACCAACTTTTGAGTTGGACTTACCTTCAAAATCCAGCATTGTGCTAGGACTTACCTTCAGAATTCCAATTTCGTATTGGATTTGCCTTTAGAGTTCAGGTTCATGTTGGACCCTTATCCAGAATCTCACTGATGTGTCAACTCAAATATCAAGTAATTTCTTTCACCAAAGATTCCAAGAACATTTTGCCAATTTATCATTAAATATTTGTTGATTTCAAAACCTTTATTGCATAAAAGAATTACCTCAAAATTACCTTCAGTATTACTTCCAAAAGAACAAAGCTTTTGCGAAAAAGGATTCAAAATTCAAAATCTTTCTATTGGCCAACCAAAAGAATGAAGAATAAATCCTCGACTTGGCCGACAAAGGAAATTCAATGTTGTTGCAAAGCCATAAGTGATCAATATTGATCGCAGTTAATGGCACATTTTTAAAGATCATTCTTGGAAAATAAGGCAGTCGAAATATCCTGGGTGATACAGAAAAATCCATTCAATTTCTATATCTCCTCAATCGTTTAAGCTACAATTAAGTATCTGCGAAAGGGATCTCTCAAATGTCATCATGATGAAGACAAATTATGCGAGTTAGACCCCGAGGGCCAAAGAAAATTTGGTTCATCTCCAAGATGAAGGAGTTTGTGACGGATCCTTCTAGGGAAAGTTCAGATCACCGTCAAGATGAAGGCGACTACGATGAGCCTCCCGACAAACCCTAAAAGATATTCAATTTCTGCTATCATCAAGAGATTTTCAACCAAAGAGCCAATAACCGTCAATATAATCTCTGAGAGAAAGAAGGATCAGAGCTTCTTCAAGATGAAGGAGTTTGTGACGTACCCTTCCAAAAAAAAAAGATTTGAGAGAAAAGTCAGGACATCTCCAAAATGAAGGATGATATAATAAACTCCTCAAAAACCCAAGAAAGCTCCAATTCTGTCAAAAAAAAAAGAAGTGCAGAAAGATCATCATGAGAAAAGAATCCCAAGATATGAGACTGCTAAATCTATCAAAAATTTTCTTTAAATTTTGTGAAATTCTATGATCAATATTTTTTCACCAATTGCTTTCACAATATCAAGAATACTATCTTTTCTGCTCGTATCAAGGAAATTGATAGCTTCCTTGAAAGAAAGCCAATCACAAGAAATTTGAATTTGAATCTTGATTCTACAGAGTTAGCCCAATTGGAAGTAATACTTTGGGTAAAAAAGATGAAAGATTTTCATACAAATATACATTTGTTTCAAGTATTTTGAATCAACAAACAATTTTTAACATTTTGGCAATAAATTCTTACTATCTTGACATGAAGCGAAGAGCTCGAAGTCCATCTTGACACATCCTAGTATCACCTTTTACCTCCTTGAGAGAGTAACCTTTATCGTCTTTTGCATTGTTGAAAGATTATCCTTCTCTCCGAAAGGATAGCCTTTGTCATCTTTCGCGTTGCCGAAAGAATTCATCTTTTGCGTTGTCAAAAAAATCGCCTTGCACCTTTGGATCGCCTTGTCATCTTTCGCGTTGTAGAAAAAATCACCTTGTTCCTTTGATTCGCCTTTGCCATCTTTCGCGTTGACGAAAGAATTCATCTTTCGCGTTGACGAAAGAATTCATCTTTCGCGTTGTCGAGATAATTCATCTTTTGCGTTGTCAAAAGAATCGCCTTGCTCCTTTGGATAGCCTTGTCATCTTTCGCGTTGTTGAAAGAATCACCTTGTTCCTTTGGATCGCCTTTGTCATATTTCGTGTTGTTGAAAGAATTCATCTTTCGCGTTTTCAAAAGAAATCATCTTTTGCGTTGTCAAAAGAATCGCCTTGTCATCTTTTACGTTGTTGAAAGAATTGCCTTGTTCCTTTGGATCGCCTTTGTCATCTTTCGCGTTGTCGAAAGAGTCGCCTTATTCTTCTTCAAAAAAGTTGTCTTATTCGCCAACTTACCATTTTCTATCTTCCCGGTTAGGTTAAGGGTTAAAACCTGAGCCTCGTTTTAATGAGGTATTTCATTTTCCGGTCAGGTTAAGGGTTAAATCTGAGCCTCATTTTAATGAGTTATTTCATTTCCCGGTCAGGTTAAGGGTTAAACCTAAGCCTCATTTTGATGAGATATTTCATTCACCGGTCAGGTTAAGGGTTAAACCTGAGCCTCATCTTGATGATGTATTTCATTTTTCGGTCAGGTTAAGGGTTAAACCTCAGCCTCATTTTGATGAGGTATTTCATTTTCCGGTCAGGTTAAGGGTTAAACCTGAACCTCGTTTTTACACAAGGTATTTTCTGTCTCATCTAGGTTAAGGGCAAAACCTGAATCTCACTTCTTTTGAAGTAAATCTCTTCTTCTTTATTCTTTATTTCATATCTACCATTTTTATCAGGGTTAATCTCTTCATAACCAGTCAGATTCTTCTAATGGGGCACTTTTATAGCTCAAATTTGGTGTTTTTTTTTGCCACTAAGCTCGACCCTAAACCGGCTTAGTAGCAAAGAGGGGCATCTGTGTACACCCCAAAAATTTCTCATCCATGCTCAGACAACCCGCCTCGTGCAATACCAATCCTGTTAGGTAAGTGTAGGAGTCAAACCCCGAGTCAATTTTAGAAAATCACCATTTTACCAACTTTTATTAGGAAAATTACCATTTTACCCCTAGGTCATCCCGGACCTTGGTCAGTCGGAGTCAACCAAGCTCTTTGATCAGTTCAGAATAGTTAGAATATCAGTCATTTTAAGCTCTTTGAGCTTACAATGAACAAACCATTTTCATTTCTCACTTAAATCCAAGCTAATAGTATCTGAGTCAGTCATTCAGAGTCAATCCTATTCCCCAGAGTCTAGCTTGAGCTCACCAGAATTTCAAGTGCTCCAGTTTCAGTTTAAAACCATTTTCAAGTGTCTAGGAGCCCATTTTAGCCCGTTTCAGCTCTTTTTGCTGAAATTGAACTGAGTTCAGTCAGTTGAGCTAGTGATTGAGCTTCGATTTTATTTCATGTCAGTATTACTGATCTTTATTTTAGCTCAAACCCATCTCAGATTCATAATTCACTTCACTCTAGTGATCATTTCGTACCATTTCTCTAAAAATGACAGTTTTTCTCAAAAATTTAGTCGGAAAGGTCAGTTGGGTTAGTGCATTGTTAGTCCAGTTGAGTTCTGAAATCCTAGAACCCAGCTCAATCCAGTTCATTTCAGTTCAATCCAGCTCAAGCCCCAATTTTTAGTGTCACTCTAGCCCGGTAGAACTCAAAAATTATTTTTTGAACCATTTGGCAAATTTTATCAATTTTAACACTTTTTGAACTGATACAAGTGCCAATCGGGGGTCAAATATCCAAATTTCTTCATTCAGGGTTAGCATTTTGCATATCATTTCATATCATTTCTCAATGTTTCATAACATTTCATCACATTTCATTTCATTTTCGAGGTCCAGAACTCCAATTTCATAAATTTCAATCCAAATTGAGTTTTAAAAGCTTTCAGAAATCAATTTCAAACCCTGGGTTTCCAAAATTAACATTTTTACCCCCGAGAGTCTAAATTTGGAAATATTTTCTCGAGAAAAACAATTTGGATTTATTTCAAACTCAAACTTTTAAATTCTACACCGGATTTGCTTCGCAACGGGGTATTGAACTTCAAATTTTGAGCTCGTTTCAAAAACTGCCCAAAATAGCTCGTTTCGTCCAGGAATTCTTCAAAAAGACTATTCTACCCCTATGATTCTCAAAATGAATTTCAAATTTGGAAAGTGAGCCCACTCTGAAAACTCCTTCATTTTCATTTTAAAATAAAAAAATTTATCTTTTCCTTTTCTTTTATTTTCTTTCATTTTAATTTTTTTAACTTATTTTTTTTTGTGAGAGGAGGTGGGACCCACAAGGGGGTCGACCAGCCTCCTCTCCCTTCCTTTCTTTCCCTTTGCTTCTTCCCCTTTCTCTTTCCCTTTCTTCTTCCTTTCTTTCCTTTTCCTTTTCTTTTTGTTCCTTTCTTTCTTCCTTTTCTTCTTCGTCTTCCTTTCCTTTTCTTTTTTCTTTTTTTCTTCCTTCTCCTTTGTCATTCATGTATGATCTCTTTCAACCCCTTTCCTTCTTCTTCTTTCCCTCTTCTTTCTTCCTCTTTTCTTTCCTTTTCCCTTTTTCCTTCTTTCCTTTCTTCTTCTTCCCTTTCTTTCCTTCCCTCCCTTCCTTTCTTTATTGCCCAAGCCATTCACGTAAAACCTTCTTCTTTCCTCTCATTAAACCTACTTCAAAAAAAAACTTAGGAAAAAATCTTATTTTTCCCTAAGTCCAACACCAAAAAGAAAGAACGGTGGTCTCTCTCTCTCTCTCTCTCTCTCTCTCTCCTTTGGCTACAGCCCTCGTAGTTGCACCTCTTCCAGCCATCGCCTTCTCACGCCACTACCAGCCGAACCTCCTTCCTCCAACCATCTCCATCCTTCCTTTGGCATAAGCTCCACCAGCAGCCATATCTTGACAGCAACTTCACCTCCAACCTTGGACCACCACTTTCAGCAGCTATAACCTCCTTGCACAACCTCTTCAACCTTCAACTTTGAAGCAGCTACAACCTCCCTTGATTCATCTCCACCATAGCAACCGGCGCACCAACTTGCAACCTCCATTGCTACCATCCCTCCAATCCCAGCTGATCCAAGGTGATGTGCAACCATTTCAAAAACCAAATCTAAGATGATATAACAGTTTCTTCCATGGTCGTGAGTAAAAAAAAAAAGAAATACTGAAAACATATATTTTATATGTGTATGCTAAGAAAGTGAAAAGATCCATCCACTCAATGGATTGGATCTTTCGTTTTGAGAACCAACATAAAAAATAGACCAAATCCCCATTGGTTTTAATTTTTGTTTTGTATTTCATTTAGTTTCATATTTAAAATTTGCATTTAGTTCAATTACATTATGCATTTTGTTCATTTTATATAGCTTTATTAGCAGTTGATTTAGAATCTATAGAATTTCAGTTTTATGCAAAGTCTTGTTGTCGTTTCATGCACGTATTTTTGCTAAAAAATCTTAAAAAATTTGTGATAGTCATAATGTTTTGTTTGTGTTATCCTTCCAAAAATCGAGATTGATTCGAGTTTTGAAGCTCTCTCAAACAAATCAAATCCCAAATTGGGATTTTACATCTTCCAAAATTCCAATTTCTGTTTTAGCAGAAAAGAGCTTCCAAGATCTCCTAGATGGACGATCTGAATTTTCCCCAAAAAATTACAGTAAATTTTTGTAGGAACCTATTATTTCCCAATAAACTTTTAGTTTTTTTCAAGTATCTTTGGTCTCTGCTAAAAATCGATTTTCTCAGACCTTTGAGAAAATCTCACTATTTCCTTGTCAGAGTATAGACCGAACCTAATGTGTTGTGTCCGTTAAACTCATAAGTTGAATGCAAAAACTTCCAACATGGAAGTTGTTTATAATACTTTCCTCTATCATTTCCCAAAATTTCGGAATTTTTAAAATATTCTAAGTATTTTCCCCAAAATTAACTTCCCTGTCTGTCAGATTCCTATGTCCAAAAATTTCAGAGATCTAGGTCTTTGATAACAGTGTGATCATTTCCAAACCATAACCCAAATCTCAACACTGTAAAAAGAGGAAACCTTACTATGATTGTCAGGAACATTTTCATAGAGTTTCAGCCATTTTCCATCTGTCTGCTATTTTCCTCTTAATTTCTTCCGAAACCTGTCTGTCTGTCTTAAATCCTAGAGTCGCCGAATTCTGATCCGACTTGCCGGAGCTGTCCAGATCCGACCATAGGTCAAAATCAGAATCTGTAAAAGGAAAAAATCTTTTCCTTACTGTCCTCTGTCACCCCATAAAATTTGGGAAATTTTTATGAAGTTTAGTACCCTAAATCCAATTTAGAATCAACATTTTAGGCATAATTTTGATTTTTTAGTATTTTTAGTTATTTTCTATATTAAAAAAATAACAAAAAAATAGTTTTTAGAGTTTCATTATGTTTTTAGGGTTAGTCTAGGTGTCCATGCCAAATTTGGCTTAATTCCAAGTTCATTTGCTTTGTATGTTAGTTTACTTTTAAATTCAGAGGCGAAAATCAAGCGAAAATCGAGCCAAATTTGATATTTTGTGATATTTTTGCCATTTTAGGATTTTTATCATGTGAATAAGCATGTCATGTCATATTAGGGTTAATTTCAATCTGATTTGCATTTCATATTTCCCATTTTTGTAAAATTTATTTCAGAAAACCCTGGTTTCAAGGCCATAGTCTTGTTATTAGGGGTATTTTGGTTATTTTGACCTTAATTTTGAAATTCCAAACTTTAATTTTCCAAATTTTCATGCATATCATCATATTTTATCATATTATGTTTGCTTTATTTTATTTGATTTTTAAATTTCCAAATTTTATAAAAATTCTTTCAGAAAACTCTGATTTCAAGGTCATCAGGGGCATTTTGGTCATTTTGACCCCAATTTCGAATTTCCAAGTTCATTTTCGAATTTTATTACTTATTTATCATGTTTATATCAAAGGGGGTATGAATTTAGGTTTATATCTAAATAATATCCGATAATTTCTAATATTTTCAGGTAAATTCAGAAAAACCTACATTTCTGTGCTGACCTATTTTCTAGTTTTGGAGAAACATTCAAGAAGAAGACTTTTATTTAGTTTTATTTATTAAATTCAATATAAATATCATATGTAATATTTGGAATAAGAGTTACATTTCCTGCATAGAATAGGACTGCATTACATATAGCTTAAATTTCTGCAATTTCTAATATTTGATGTATGATGCATATGCATATTTTCTAAAATCACTATGGTTGACACGAATGACATGTACACAAGCTCTTATGGAGTTTATAAACTTAGTGGAATTCATATTTTTGGCCATAGTCAGAATACAAATGAAACCTAGATTTATGATCTTCGTATTAGCCACATTCAGCCTACACTTAGGCTAACTTAAAAAATGCACTGCATTTCTCAAAACTCAAAAAGATTTTCCCAATTCCTCAATGAAATTCTCTTTCAAATTCATTCATTCAATTTTCATTATTTTCAAATTCATTTTCCAATTCTATTTCAGAAAAAATAGTTTTCCCAAAATTTTTTAAGTCTTTCTCAGGATTTGATTTTCTCAGGATTCTGAATTTTCAAATGAGATTTCAAGGTATTTCCCAAGTTCAAAATCATGATTTCCCAAGGTTTCCACATTCTTAATTCCAAATTTCAAAGCTCTAAAATCGATTTTCTCAAAAACTTTGAATTACTTCTGAAATTGATTTTCATTTCAAACCCAAATCTCAAAAATCATTTTTCTCAGAGTCCCCATTTTCCTGAGAATCCATTTTCCATTTCAAAAAATCATTTTCCAATGAACTTCCTGATTTTCTCAGAATTCTCAAATCCATTTTTTCAGAAAAGCAATCCAAATCTCAAAATCGATTTTCCCAAAGTTCAAGTTTTCCCGAGAATTCATTTTCCAATGCAAATTTCTAATTTCCAATGAAATTCAATGATTTTCCCAGGAATTCTATTTTCAAGCCCTTTTCCAATCATTTTCCAAATACATCTCAATTTTCTAAGGCAAACATCATATTTCTCAAACTTGCATCTTTTCAAAATTCCATAGCACATGCCTGATTCTCTGTGCATTCTAGGAAAGTAGAGCATAATTTAAATAGTTTAACTTAGTCAAAAGCACACATTTGATCATTAGTTCAATTACCTCTGATAAAGGCGCCATGAACGGTTGAATCTCGTACCGACATGCGGATCCCATTCTATGGAATTTCCCACAAATTTTCAAAACGGAGGCGAGTAATTTTCAAAATCAATTTTCAAAACTTTGGTCGAGTTTGACTCGTAGAATCGTTTCTCTTCTCTCTCGCAGAGGGAGGGGAAAACATTTTGCGATGATAACGAAAGACAAATACGATCACAATGTGGTACACTAGTAGAGATGATTACCAGTTGTTTTAATAAGATCTAAGGAATCAAGAGGCTACCGAGGAAAGAGAGTCCACCAAGGAAAAGAAATAGACGATATATATGTCATAGTCCATCTGAGTCGTCAGGTGCCACTGAATAAACATTATGTGATTTTTGTATCCTGATAATTATTTGTTGTAGTTCTATAATTCTTTTTTGTAATGTGACATTCTGTAAATGTATAATTCCTTTTTTAATAAGTATAACATACAAGTGCCACTGAACAAATCGTTGTAATGTTTGACCTTCATAAAAAAAATTAAAGAAGCATTCAGTGTCGTGTACTATGGAAATTATGATTTGCTTTTACGAGATGTCTTCCTATCGCAATTTACATAATGATTGATAAAAGGTTGAAACGATTTGTATGTATGAAGGCTACGTGTTATCACGATTTGCTTGATATTGATTGGCTTGCAACCAGTTATAATTCTTTATTGTAACGTAACATTCCATAATTATATACTTCTTTCTATAAAATATCACGATTTGTTTTTTATAGAAGAAGTGTTCTATCATGATCTTACATCAATGGACATAAAGCGAAAATGATTTATCCTATTGTGATTTGCGTTTACGAGCTTTGTCTATGTGAACGATATGTTCTATCATGATTTACACAATGACTGATCTATAAAAAACGTAAAGGAAAAATAATAAACAAATTGACACAATGTTTAGACTTAGTAAAGAAGAAATTGATGATCTTCAATGATATATCATAACCAATGGTTTGGCTTAGATACAATACATGACCATCATCATCAAAGAAAACAAACATCATTATCAGCATCACCCTCACGCCCAAATAGTGATGTGCTTCAAATGCAATCAAGGTGCGCAGGAAATCCATCTTGCTAGTGCAGAAAGCTTTGAGGCAGAGATGGCAAAGGTGCAGAAGGTATGGATCCCAATAGGCAGAGAAGATGGAGCCTGCACAACTGTAGCATATTTATCATGAAGTATATCAAAGATTAGATAAATATTTTTCCAAATGCGAAGGATGGTTTACGAACGATGGAGGGTCCGACAGTAGGAATAGATCAAATAGATGGTCATCAGCATCACCCTTTGTCTATCATGCAAAATGTATGTGCTTGCTTCGGTATAGCAGCAATGATTGAGGATGATTATGGTCATTATATTCTGTGTAAACTTTGATATACTTCATGACAAATATGCCACAGTCGTATGTGTCATGAATATATCGATATATACACAAAAGATAACCACTATAATCATCATAAAAAATTATTCATATATTTTCTCACGATATGAAACAACTAGGTTATCAACATCAAACCCCATCTATCAAGCACTGGTAGAAAGAACACAAAAGAACAAAGAAGAAAGCAAAATACAAGGTAGAAGAAGGAGAAGGAAAAGAAGAAGAAAAAGAAGAAGAAAAAGTTGTGCAGCCGCACAAAAGAGAAAGAGAGGTTAAATAGATTAGGGTTTTAGACCTGGACAACGGGTCCGGTCGGGTAAGGTTTTACATAGAACAGGATTTTACATATACTATGGTTTTATGCACGTGTACACAAATCAGCACGATGTTTAGACTTAGTAATTCATAGATGTGAACCTTGTATTTATGAAAAAATGATAAGGAAACCATTCCCACAAAATGTCACTAGAGCATCCGAATGATTAGAAATCATACACACAAACATATGTGATCCCTTCAAGACTCTGGATCATAAAAGAATACAATATTGTATATCATTTATTGATGAATTTTCTAGATGTAGTTATGTTTATCTTATAACTTATAAATATGAAGCATTAGATAAATTTAAATAATATCGTCAAGAAGTCAAAGATCAACTTAATAGGAAGATTAGAGTTTTACGGTATGATCGGGAAGGAGAATATACCTCAAATAAATTTGCTGAATATTGCAAACTCAATGGAATCAGATCACAAACTACTACTCTGGGCACACCTCAACAAATGGTATGGCTGGAAGATTTAATAGAACTCTTCTTGATATGGTTATATGCATGTTATCTAATGCTTTATTACCTAAAGTATTTTGGAGAGAAGCTTTACATACAACAATATATGTCCTAAATAGAGTTCCATGTAAAGCTATTGTCACAACCTCTTATGAGTCATGGACAAGAAGAAAACCTAGTCTAAGTCACCTTCGTAGATGGGGTTCTGTAGCTCATATAAAAGTTATAGAGTGATCAAGAGATAAACTAAATACCAGATCTATAAGGTATATTTTTATTGGATATCCCAAAAGATCTAAAGGCTATAGATTCTATCACCCAGATAAGGGTTTAATCGAAAGTAGAGATGTTATCTTCTTGGAAGATTAAAACATGGAAGAAGTTATTCTAGAAATAAATGAAGACGATCCTCTTGATCTACAATATGATTCTGATGACATACAAGAACCCATAAGTAACGTCAGACCTTCTGAAATTACTCTTTCTTCTTCTCAACAATCTCAGATTAGAAACAAAAGGTCTAGAGCTCCTCCGTCTTACTTAGATGACTATTATGTCTATCTATCGGAAGAACTGTGTTATACTTTAGACATAGATGACATGAAAGATAATCTGTTATTTGGTGAGGTAATAAACTCACGTAAGTCAACAGACTGGATAAAAGCCATGGACAAGAAAATTGAGTCAATTAAGAAAAAAACAGGTTTGATAATTGGCTGATTTACCTGAAGAAAGGAAATCCATTGGTTGTAAATGGATATTAAAGAAGAAATTCAAATCTGATGGTAGCATTGACAAATTTAAAGCAAGATTAGCTGCTAAGGGTTTTTCTCAGAAAGAATGATTAGCTTATGTTGACATATATTCGTCAGTTGCAAAATTGGCCTTGATAATGATAATTCTTGCGATAATAGCTCACTATAACCTAGATCTAGGTCAAATGGTTTTAAAGTTGCTTTTCTTAACAATGAGCTTAAGGAAACCATTTTTATTGAGCAATCTGAAGGTTATATAATAAAAGACAAAGAAGATAAAGTATATAAGTTAAAAAAAATCCTATATGGACTAAAAAAATTATCACGTCAATGGTACTTAAAGTTTTATAAGACTATTACGTCATTAGGGTTTGTGGCAAATAAGTTTGACTACTGTGTTTATGTTTGAAAAAGTGAGAGTAAATTTGCTATTCTGTCACTATATGTGGATGACATTCTTATGACTGAAAACGATAATGATATGATTGCCAAAATCAAGTTATGGTTAAGTTCACAATTCAAAATGAAAGACATGGGAGAAGCATCCTATGTTCTTGAAATTAAAATCACTCGAGATAGAAGCTTCAAACTGTTAAGCTTGAGTTAAGAAAGATATTTAAATCATATACTTCAAAAATTTAAAATGAGTGATTGTAAGCCAGTTAGAACACCTGTAGTAAAAGGTGTTAAGTTGAGTAAAAATGATAGTCCAGGTGATGGACATTAAAGTCTAAATGTCCCTTATGCTCAAGCTGTCGGAAGCTTGATGTATGTTATGCTTTGCACTAGGCCAAATATCAGTTTTGTTGTTGGCCTCATTAGTCGCTACCAGAGTAATCCAGGTTGGCTACACTGGCAAGTAGTAAAAAAAATATTTTGATATTTAAAAGGGACTATAAACTTAAAATTATGTTTTCAAGGTGATTCTTTAAAATTAATTGGATATTCTGATGCTGACTTTGCAGGCAATAGAGATGATAGTAAATCCACCTCTGGATATGTTTTCCTCACGAAAAGATGAGCGATTTCCTGGTCTTGTAAAAAACAAGGTTGCGTAGCTCAACATACTCAAGAAGCTGGATACATTGCATGTAATGCAGCTGCCACATTTGCCATTTGGATAAGCCACTTCATTAATGATTTGAAGCATAAAATAACTAATAGGTCAGTTCAAATTTATTGTGATAATCAGGCTGCCATTTCTCTTATGAAGAATGGACCTGATAATTCAAAAAGTAAACATATAATGGTAAAATATCATTATATTCATGATATGATTGAAAGAAATGAAATCAAAGACAACTACTTACCTACATCTGATATGATTGTTGATCCTTTAACAAAAGGTATATTAGAGAAAATATTTTCAAAACATGTACCCTGTATGAGATTAAGATATGTCTAATATAGACATATGTCTGGATGAAAAACTCAAATATATAACTCATTTCAGGATATTGATGCAAGAAAAACACTCCAATAGTGAGAGGCCAAATCATGCATCTAGTTTTTGTTTCACATGGCCAAGTGAGAGATGTTGATAATCATAGCCATGTTTCACGGAGAACATTCATCCGTTAAACAGAGAGGAGGGCTCACTCTTTCTTTAACAAATGAAACTACCCTGGATCAGGGCCTTATCCAGAATGATCTCCTCATTTTGGATAAACTCCAAGTAAAACAACGTAACAGTTGCTTGGGTAAACGGTTATCCAGAGTGAGGTAAACTCCTAGCAACCCTCTTCTATAAATTGGAGGGATTACTCACCGATGTATAAGCGTGAGTTAAAACCTCCTTTGAAGCAGGCAGTTTACAAACCGATATCAATTTACCTGTTGACTCGGTAATCACGATCGTTCAAGCATGTCTTGATCATATTGAGAACAAGTTGGTTGATAGCATGAACAACTGGAGCAAAAAGCTTGATTTGATGATCAATGCACAAATCAAAAGCTTGATATGTGTATAGAGGAGATACTGAAGTTCCAAAATTAACATGAGAAAGAACGGTCAAAAGTCATGATCAAAGCTAAGAATTGTGAGAACGCAGTGGAAAAGGCGTCAAATTCCCCAAGATCACAACCACTATCAATTGGAGTTGTAAGTGCCGCTGGACAACCCCAAGCAGCTCGCCGAGGGTCAAGTGACCACACCTGCCCCCTTCGTATCCAACATGTTATACTGGCAAAAGAAGAGGTTGCCGGAGGACGAGAAGAAGGTTGACAACATCATGCGACCCAAGCTGCTGCTGCTGATTCGTGAGAAGGAAAGAGGTAGGCGTCCATTGAGTTGCCCATCTTATTTACCTTTTTCATTATTGCCTTTGAGTTTGAGAAGAAGGCAGCTCGATTTATGTGGAAGCTTGAAAGCTGCTATGCCGTAAGCCGTGGTATCATTGATAGCATATTTTTCAAGTTTGTTTAACAATTTCATCAAAAGTTTTATCTTCTCTGTGTTGTATTTTAACAATACCATGTTATATACTGGCTGTACACTCTTTATCTCTTTTATCATGTAACAAAGAAGCAACTTCCTCAAACAAACATACATCTTCAATTGACTTTCTTGTTGGTCATTTGGTCCTTCATTCTGCATCTTGCATTCATGGACCATCAGATTAACTAATTAATTTTGATCTATTCACTGGTCCTGTTAACCCAATCGGACCTCATAGACGGGTTCAGCATAGTCAAATGTTTGGAACTTTGTTTGTGAATTATTTTTTTGAAAAAAAAAACACAATGATTTTATGAGTCCAGAAAATATCACACATTGTAAGTCAGGTTTTTCAAGCCTCATAAAATTGTATTTGTGTGTCATAATTAGATGCTTCAAAAGTTGATTCCCACTAACTAAAGCACGTAGATAATAGTAAGATTAGTTTCATGAAAACAACACAAAAAAATAATAAAGGATAATAAAAAACCATTCGGATGTCACGGTGACCTGGCCAAATATTATCTCTCTCTCATGTATATATATATATATATATATATATATATATATATATATATATATATATATATATATATATATATAGAGAGAGAGAGAGAGAGAGAGAGAGAGAGAGAGAGAGAGAGAGAGAGAGAGAGAGAGATGCATTCTTTAGGCCACCTTTTTCGTTAGGTCTCGTTAAGCCCCTTCAAAAAATTGTAGTTTTAATTTTTCTTTTCTCACTTCTTACACCGTAGATATGATCTATAGGTTTTGTTTAGTGGGAACCAGCTTTTGGATCTTCGGAATCTAACCTGCATACAGGTTTTTCTTGTGATCCAAAATCAATAGGTATGAAGGCACCAGTTTTCCCGGCTCTTAAAATCATATTTTTTTCTTTGAAAAAACATGTTTCAAGAGTCGATTCCCACTAAACCAATCATGCTAAACACATCTAGCGGTTCAGATCTATCATAACACCTCAAAACTATAGGTTTTATGCCTAATTTCAATATATATATATATATATATATATATATATATATATATATATATATATATATATATATATATATATATATATAAGAAATGAACATATTAGGCCCCATTCTGCCCTATAGGTTTTAAGTGTTTTATGACATATCTGGACCACTAGATGTGTTTAGTTTCCTGGATTTAGTGGGAATAGACTCTTGAATCATATTTTTTGATGAAAAAACATGTTTTATGGGCGAGGAAAAACTGGTACCTTCGTAGCCATTGATTTTGGATCATCGGAAAAACCTGTATACAGGTCAAAGATTTTGGTGATCCAAAAGCCTGTTCCCACTAAACAAAACCTATAGATCACATTTATGGTATTAGGTGTAGTAAAAAATGCGAAAAAAGCCTTCTGCTCACCTTCTCCTACTCCATTGT
This sequence comes from Nuphar pumila, assembly GCF_984573655.1. Taxonomy (NCBI): domain Eukaryota; kingdom Viridiplantae; phylum Streptophyta; class Magnoliopsida; order Nymphaeales; family Nymphaeaceae; genus Nuphar; species Nuphar pumila. The sequence goes on from NC_143261.1 coordinate 558,850, forward strand.
GCCCCCTCAAGAATCATTGTTTTTGCCCTTTTTTTCTCACATCTTACACCGTAGATATGATCTATAGGTTTTGTTTAGTGGAAACCGGCTTTTGGATCACTGGAATCTGAGCTCTATACAGGTTTTTCTGGTTATCCAAAATCAATGGCTATGAAGGTATCAATTGTTTTCGACCCGTAAAAACATGTTTTTTCATCGAAAAAACATGATCCAAGAGTCAATTCCTACTGAATAGGGCATGCTTAACACATCTAACGGTTTAGATCTATCATAAAACACTTCAAAACTACGAGGCATAACGAGAAATGAGCCTAACTAAAATATGAGAACTGAAAATATAAGTAATGTGGGAACTGCTATTTTCATGTATTTTTTGTTCTTTTCTCTTGAATCTAGCAGTAAGGCTGTGATATAATGCTTGGATTTATAAGAACCTGCTCTTGAATCATCTGATTTTGATGCATAAACATGATTTTTTTAATGTTTTAAAATTCAATGGTTGATTCCTAGCAAATTCACCATGTCAAACAGATCCACATGGTTGGATTTGGCAAAAAAAGTGTTGGAAATGCCCACATTTGTAGTTCTCCCCTACGCACGGGCAATCCAGATGGATGGCTCATCAGCCTACGCTCAAACTCACCCCAAGACCACCTGCAAGTCGGCCTGCATATGACCAAGAACATATAAAATGGACGGTTAGATGCCGGCTACCTGTCTCAACGTCAAACGACTCAAACCTCCAAAATTCCAATTGAGAGAGGGTTGGGCCGATGAGAACGAAAATATCCGAATGTGCTGGATTTCGGGACTCTCTTATGCCCCGTTTGTTTCACGGGAAAAATAGCCCCACCCGTCGTTTTTCACATCCCATCATAAGCGAAACAAAAACGTCTGTAACGCATGAGGGTTGGGTCCGGCCCCTAATGTGCACCATGTACCACGTGATATTGCTTAGAAACGGTCGTGGATATGGACTCATCCACCCCTCTCTCGATTCAAGGCGGTTCACCCACGAAAAGATCCAGCCAACCATATGGACCCCCCCCCCCCCCCCCCCCCAAAAAAAAAAAAAAAAGGAAAAAGAAATTAATTCAAGCCAACTTCTCCATCTTTCTGTGAGCGTATGCCTATCTGGAGGGAAGGAAAAGGAAGAAGCAGGGGATTTGAATTGGGGAAGTCAAAAGCATATATAAGAGTTCACATCGAAGGGAAGTGAGTCGAGCCGGTTCTCTGCTATTTCAATGGTCAAAGCTTGCTACTTAGAAACAAGGACCAGCAACTTCTAAAGCTATGCAGACATCCACTAACCTAGCAAGCATTGATCTCTACATGGGTAGGATGAGCCTCTTGCTTTCCCTCTCAAAGAAGGTGCCATCTTGCGGCATTGTTTGTCAAAACGGTTATCAGATCAGATGAATATTGGTACATAGAAAGCCGCATAAAGGGAAAAGGCTAAAGTTGACAAAGATTAACAATAATATAGAAAGTAGAAACCGAGTAGCTTTTCTTGAATAATATTTACTATAAAAACAAGCAACTGTTGAATTCCAGTGCAAGTGCCTTGTTGAGCACGGAACCCACGCCCAACCTTTCCCTTGAAGTTAAGTTTTGCATATAAATTGTGGGTTTCTTCCCTGAATGCTTCTTTCTTAATTGCATCTCGTATTTGGTGGCTTCAATGAGACACGAGAAGAGGAAGCAAGAAGAAGAGACCAGACCCTTGTTCCTCGCGTAACCCCGTATACATGTTAATAAAAATCAAACGCCCTTTCCTTCGTCTCTTTCATTCTTCGTCCGTCTATTTCCTTTTCACTTCGTCTTGCAAGCGGGACTCTAATTAGTACAGGCATCTGTCTGGTTTGTTCTTGCAACCTGCAATTTGCTGGCTTGTTCGCTGCTATTATTTGGAGTTAGTTTGCATCTAGAGGGCCTGAAATGGAAGAGGGATCATTGGTTCTGGCTACGGGAGGAGAGGAGTGCGTGGACTTGCCCCCTGGGTTCCGATTCCATCCTACGGATGAAGAACTCGTGTCCCATTACCTTTCCAAAAAGGTTTTGGATCCTAATTTCAGTACAAGAGCCATAGGAGATGTGGATTTGAACAAGTGTGAACCTTGGGATCTTCCATGTGAGTTTCTGTTCTTCTTTTCTCCTTTCTCGTCAAGTTTAGTCTCATTTCTTTTGATCCTGTATCTCATTATTCGATCTCGGATTGGATGATAACAATAGGTTGGTTTCGTTTGTACAGGGAAGGCCAAGATGGGAGAAAAGGAATGGTATTTCTTCTTCATGAGAGACAGAAAGTACCCAACCGGTGTGCGAGCAAATAGAGCTACAAAGGCAGGATATTGGAAGGCCACAGGAAAGGATAAGGAGGTCTTTGGAAAGAGAAACACACTGGTGGGTATGAAGAAGACTTTGGTCTTTTACAAGGGAAGAGCTCCTAAAGGGAAGAAGACCAATTGGGTCATGCATGAATACCGGTTAGAAGGAAAACTCTCCTATTACAGTCTATCCAAAACAACAAAGGTGCCTCTCTCTCTCTCTCAAATGTGATGCTTCTCTTCTCTCTTTTGTTATTTTTCTACTGTTTTTATTGACATGTGTATCTATGCTTCATAATTACTGAGCAGGAGGAATGGATTGTCTGTAGAATATTTCAGAAAAGCAGCGGAGTTAAAAAGAATCCAAGGTCTGACCTGCTTAGAATGAATTCCTTCGATGATGAATTAGATTCCTCTTCATTGCCACCATTGCTAGACTGCCCCTACTTCCCCGTGAACGGACTCAGATCAAGTTGCATGATTGATGATCTAAAACCAACATCAGCGTTACGAGCTTCTGATCCGTCATTGTATGTGTCCTCCCCCTCTGCAGGCATGGATGGACAAGAGAAGGGTTCTGATAGCTACCTTCATCTCAACCATTGGAATGCTAGCCCGACATGGGCCAGTCCTCTATTTTACCCACTGGTGTCCCTTCCAACCCCACTCTTCACGACCATGGAAGGGACTGCGAATTTCACCAACTCGCACCATAAAGACAGGAATAGTTCAGGAGGAGCATTCTTTCCAGATTCGGGCTCTAACTCGTCTGATCATGATATTTTTAGAACCTTGGAGGATACCAATCATCACAACTGGAGGAGACAATGCAAAGTGGAGCAGCTTGGGGGTTCCTCACGACGGAAAGCCGTATATGGGCATGTTTCGAACCAATCTATGGTTTCTGTATCACAAGAAACGGGCCTGAGTGCAGATATCACTACAGAGATTTTTTCAGTGGTTTCCAGGAATGAGCTGGGCGGCAGATCACACAATTAATGATCCAGAAGCACTGTCTTCTGCAGGTGGACGGGTGGATCTTGAATGCCTATGGGATTACTGAAGGTGGGGGTTTCCAAAGGCAAAAAAGTAATATATATCTATCTATCTATATATATATATATTACAGCATACGACTTATGTTTTGATTTTTTCCCTGTAAAAAGTTCTGTAATAGATGTTGACAAAATAGAGGAAACAGAAGAAATACGTAGACGATAAGTAAAACACCACATACAGTATTACCCTTGTGTATCTTTTATATTCGTTGGCTCTCTCCCGATTTATTATGAACAACAATGACATATTTTTTCTCACTTGTAAATAACAAAATCAAAACCTTAATGATTTTTTTTTGTGAGAACCACACTAATGAATGGCCAACAAGTAATTCTGGCTTGCTAGCCCTGCAAGCAATAATCAAGTATTCACGCTTGTACTTTATATATCAGTCATCTTAATTTAAAATATATGATAGAAAGGAGTTAGAATTTACATGCATTGTTTCGAGTATATAGCCATTTTTGCAATTTGCTTCGTTTTCTATTTAAATAAATCATCAATGCACCATCTGTATCCCTGCTAATTTTGCCCGATCAAAATATTTTTTATCTGAAATCAAGCTATGGTTGTTTCAGTCTTGAAAGCAATTCCCATTTTGAGTTTCATTCCATTCTGAAGGAAGAAAACCAGGGGAACATTGCATGCCAACCCTTCCTAGAGAGGGTGTTGTGTGTTCTCCCCGGAACACAAATTCGCGTGTTCCAGTGTGTAGGTGTGTACGGAGGAATATCTTGGGACCCATGACAATTCATATGCCAATGTTGCCTACGATGACTTTATAATAAAATAACATATAAAAAAGGTAGATATGCTTTTGATAGAAATGTCCTCCCGTAAGATAGATATGTGTTGGATGAAAATGTCCTCCCGCTCCCCGTATATATATTTGCATGTTCCGCCATTGTTTTTAGCTTGTGTTACAACACATGGTTGCCTTCTCATTCCTGCATTGTGTTAGATATAAAACTTTTTTCGGGTTCGTTCCTACCTCGTGGAGATAACTATAAATCGAACGACTTGTTCGATCATTAGTGGGCGTCATAGGGGGATTTGTCGACCATCTCTTTTTACAGTCTTCTCTTCTTCTTCATTTTTGTCAGGCGGTATGAAAAAAAGCAATGACGCACAAACATTCCAACAAGTGCCATTAAAGCGTGGTGAGTACATTTTCATGTCATCATGCTATTATTGAAGAACGTATGTCATCATGAGTGTCATTAAGGCGTTGTTTTGTTATTGCAGGTAGATTTTAGCATTTTGACGGTTAGAAACTTGAAGATATTTGTAAGGCGGTGTGATCTATCGACAAAAATGCTTGGTTACAGATGCGAGCAAGGGCCTCTACCCCATCTGGTATCTTACAGATGTGAGCAAGGGATCTGTTGACAAGAATGCTTTGTTTGTTAATATCGATTTGTAATATATTATGCTGAATTGTTTATCGATTTGTAAGATATTATGTGTTTTCTAGTATCGATTTGTGAGATATTGGTTTATTTTTTAATATCGATTTGTAATATATTATGCTGAATTGCCGTATATCGATTTGTAAGATATTATGTGTTTTCTAGTATTAATTTGTGAGATATTGTTTTGTTTGTTAATATCGATTTGTAATATATTATGCTGAATTACCGTATAACGACTTGTAAGATATTATGTGTTTCCTAGTGTCGATTTGTGAGATATTATTTTGTTTTTTAATATTGATTTATAATATATTATGCTGAATTGCCGTATATCGATTTGAAAGATATTATGTATTTTCTAGTATCGATTTGTGAGATATTATTTTATTTTTTAATATCGATTTATAATATATTATGTTGAATTGTTGTATATCAATTTGTACGATATTATGTGTTTTCTAGTGTCGATTTGTGAGATATTGTTTTGTTTTTTAATATCGATTTGTAATATATTATGCTGAATTGTCGTATATCGATTTATAAGATATTATGTGTTTTCTAGTATCGATTTGTAAGATGTTATTTTGTTTTTTAATATCGATTTGTAATATATTATACTGAATTGCCGTATATCGATTTGTAAGATATTATGTGTTTTCTAGTGTCGATTTGTGACATATTATTTTGTTTTTTAATATCAATTTATAATATATTATGCTGAATTATCGTATATCGATTTGTAAGATATTATGTGTTTTCTAGTGTCAATTTGTGAGATATTATTTTATTTTTTAATATCGATTTGTAATATATTATGCTGGATTTATATAATATTATGCTGAATTGTCATATATCGATATATAATATATTATGCTAAATTGTCGTATATTGATTTGTAAGATATTATAAGTTTTCTAGTGTCGATTTGTGAGACATGGTTTTGTTTGTTATTATCGATTTGTAAGATATTATGTTGTTGCTTTGATTCTGTGATTCATTAATTGTTTCTTTGACTTGCTTAACTAATCGGTAGTCGTTGTTATATGCATCCTGAATAAATCGTAGTAAACATATGCGCTGGTTAACACAAATTGATATTGTGCTCATGACAATGTTGAGCATATCAACTAGTTGCAGTGAAGATGATGTATCTCAATCATTGGAAAGTCATGGAGCAACAAACATCCGTATTATAGATGCACCAGAAAAAGTGAATATGTGCACTAATGATGCACATTATAAGAAGGGTGCAAACATTGGATTCACTCTTGACTTGAATATTCCAGCAGACAAAATGCAATTTGATAATGAGGTAGACGAACATGACAGTGCACTTGACAAAGGTGCATGCACCTCAAGTTTATATGATAATACACTTGACTTTGTTCCCGTAGAGAAAATACAATTTAATAATGAGGAAGCTGCATACAAATTTTATAATGATTATCCCTTAAAACTTGGTTTTAGTGTTAGAAGGTATTCTTGGGCAAAAAATGTATAGGGTGTCATGGTGAGAAAGGCATATGTTTGTTCTAAGCAAGGTTGGAAGAAGTCAAGTGAAAATCTCACAAGGAGCAAGTGAGATTCAAGATGTGGCTGTCCAGCGAGAATGGTGTTAAGAAGACTTCTGAATGAGAAATATGTAGTTCATACTTTAATCACTGATCATAACCATGAATTAGCCACTTCATTTATGACTCCTATGTTAAGGTCACATCGTAAAGTAACTGAAGCGCATGCTGTAATTACTGAAATAGTTGATAGCATCGACATTGCACCAAGAAAGATATACAATTTCTGCACTCACATAGATGGTGGTTGCGAGAATGTACCATTCACACCTATAGATCTAAGAAACCACTTGAGAAGGAAGAGATTACACAACATGAAAAATGAAGGAATATGTTCTTTGGTTGATTACCTACAGAAGAATTCAAGCAATGACCTTGGTTCCTTTAGTGCAATGCAACTGGATGAAGATGGGTATGCTCTGAATATATTTTGGGCAAATTCAAAGGCAATAATAGATTATGAATGCTTCAATGATGTGCTTATTTTTGATACGACAATGAAGATTAATACAAAACAGTGACCATTTACGCAGTTTGTCAGAGTGAACCATCACTCACGGAGTTGCATATTAGGTGACACTTTTTTTTATGACTAGACCAATGAAACCTTTGAGTGGTTGTTCAGAGTATTTACACAGGCAATGAATTGGAAGCACCATAGAGCTGTACTTACAGATGATGATCATGCAATTATGGCTATAGTGTCTCATGTATGGCCATATGCACATCATCGCCCATGTTTGTGGCATATCTTTCAAAATACAACAAAAAACATAAGACACCTTTTTAATCAGAAAACAGAGTTTGATAAAAACTTTAGAAAGTGTGTACTTGAGAGCATAGACGAGGTCACCTTTATGTCTGATTGAGAGCAAATGATTCAGATGTACGACCTTAAAGACTGTGTTTGGTTACAACATTTATATGCAGACAAAGAGAAGTGGGCATTGACATATGAAAGACAATACTTTTGTGCAGGTATGATATGCATACAAAGAGCTGAATCTATGCATGCCACACTGAAAAAAGCCTTGCATTCATGTTTAACAATGTTTCACTTCATGGAACAGTATAAATTATTTGGAGGCGGTCTTAGACAGAATGAACTTGAACACGATGTCAAATGCTTCAACACCCGCCCTGTAACTTTGGGCATGAAAATATTGATGCGACCTACAAATCTGTATACACTAACTATATTTGAATGGACTAAGAAAGAGGTTATACAAGTCAGAAATTACAACATAGAAGGAAGTATGCAATATGAGAATATGCACAAATACCATGTTGTATGGAAGGGCAAAGAGCATAAAAAAAAAGCACATGTTACATTCAATGTTGACAACAGTATAGTTGAATATACGTGAAAAATGTTGGAATTCAAAGGTATTTTATGTCGTCATGCATTAAAGGCACTTAATCAAGAGAAGATACAAGAAATACCTGAGTCATATATAATACAAAGATGGACGAGACAAGCAAATATTAAACTGCTGGATACAAATAATGTCAGTCCATCTGGTGTTGATGAGAAATACCACATAGTCTCCCGTTACCAATAACTATATAAATCACTTATGAATGTTGTAACTTTGGCATCAAAAAGCAAAAAGCCTATGTATGCATGAGAAAAGTGTCAATAAAATTACTTGAAAAAATGCAGTTGATTCACCATGAGTCCATTGCAGCTCATGAAGACCAATCTAAGAAAACAAAATCGAACAATGTAGGTGAAAATCATGATTCCCCTGACCCTTATGAGAAGTTGCGTCGAAGAGTAAACATCATCTTCGACAAGTCAAGAGTAAACATTGTAGATTATGATGAAAATATTCACCTAGAGAAGGGTATCAAAAGAAAACTTGCCTTTGATCGCAGTCGTCAGAGAACAAATGGTGCACTAGAATTGGTTGGCAAGAAAATGTCTAAGAAACAATCAAGCCCTTCGCATGAACATGTATGTAATACAGTATATTGCTTCCCATATAAATTGTATTACGTGCAACTTATCAATATCACAATATCCTACAAATGTGCACTACAGTGTTGGAACCTGCAATCCTCCCGACCTGTTTGAGTGAAATGATGACATGAGTTTGACATGTCTTTTGGTATGTAAAAATTTTGGGAGGATGTTTGCATTTCTTGTTGAACTTAATGTAGTGCCTGATATTGTTCTGTTTCATGACAGACTCAGTTCAATTCAAAAGTGAGCAACGGAATACATGAATTACATGTGGATTCTTCAGCTACAAAATAGTTGTAGCATTTATCTTTCATTAGTGTAAATCATTGTAATGTTTAACATTCTATAATTCTTTATTCTAATTCTATAATTCTTTATTGTAAATCGATAATTCTTTGTTGTAAATCAATAAGATATTTGTATTATGATATTAAAACGTGTGCACGCAACATTTACATTTTTGCTTGATTGCGGTGGTGATTTGCGTATTGAAATCGCTTTTCATTAAATCGCTATCACGTGAATTGCTATCATCAATACACATATACGTTAAGTCGTTTCTTTTATTGGCACGATAAATAACAACTCGATGCATAATATAGTGTGATGCAACTAACGATCATGATAGATAACATGAAGAATGATATTCATGTAGATTTAATTTTGCATGGTTGGCAAGAAGAAATCCTTTTGCTTCATAAGTGCATGTAGTTTTCATTCTCCTCCTCATTCTTCCTTTGCTTTTCTCCCCTGCCAGTTCAAAATTTAAAATTGATGTCCTGCTCTCAACACATATAAGAACCAAAATAATATCTTAAATCGATATTAAGAATCAAATCAACATCTTAAATCGATATGGAAATTCTTATTGATATCTTAAAAATCGACATTTAGAATCAAAACAATATTTTAAGTTGATATTAAGAATCAAAACAATATCTTAAATTGATATTAAGAATCAGCATAGAAATCGATATTAAGAATAAAAACAATATCTTAAATCAATATTAAGAATCAACATAGAAATCAATATTAAGAATCAAAACAATATCTTAAATCGATTTGAAAATTTCTATTGATATCTTAAAAATCAATATTTATAATCAACATAGAAATCAATATTAAGAATCAAAATAATATTTTAAATCGATATACAAATTCTTACTGATAGCTTAAAAATTGATATTAAGAATCAAAACAAGATCTTAAATAGATTTAACATCTTACAAATCGATATGGTCACAAACCTTTTCACTTCTCCTCCTCATTCTTCCTTTGCTTTTCTCCCCTGCCAGTTCAAAATTTTAAATCGATGTCATGTTCTCAACGGGAAACTAAAAAATGATGCCATCTGTCATCTCAATCGATATAATATCCTATAAATTTATAGCAGACATTGTGTTAAGAAGCAACATCTGCAAATTGATGATAAAATATCATAAAAATCGAGAGGGAAATTTCTATTAATAGCTTAGAAATCGATATTAAGAATAAGCATACAAATCAATATTAAGAATCGATTTGTAATATATTACACAATATTATATCGATTTGTAAGATGTTATGTGTTTACTAGTGTCAATTTGCAAGATATTTGTATTATTATTTTGAAACGTGTGCCTGCAGAATTTATATTGTTGCGATTTGCACGCTTGAGGTGGCGATTTGGATATTTAACACACGTGTGCCATGTGCGTAATTTTGGTTTTTTGATCATTGTGAATTTTGTACACAGTCTTACAAAATTTGTATTCACAGTCTATAAAATCTGTTACAATTTTTTGTACACAAAAAATTTGTCATGTTCGGCGATGATTACTTAAGAATGCTAAACATTATAACGATTTACGCTAATGAAAGTTAGATGCTAAGGAGATAACGATTTATACTAAGGAAGGCAAAATTCTAAAGCGATGATTACTTAAGAATGCTAAACTTTATAATGATTTATGCTAATGAACGTTAGATGCTAAGGAGATAACGATTTGTACTAAGGAAGACAAAATCCTAAAGCGATGATTACTTAAGAATGCTAAACATTATAATGATTTACGCTAATGAAAATTAGATGCTAAGGACATAATGATTTGTACTAATACAGACAAAATCCTAAAGCGATGAATACTTAAGAATGCTAAACATTACAACGATTTACGCTAATGAAAGTTAGATGCTAAGAAAATAACGATTTGTACTAATACAGACAAAATTCTAAAGCGATGATTACTTAAGAATGCTAAACATTATAATGATTTACGCTAATGAACGTTAGATGTTAAGGAGATAACAGTTTATACTAAAAAAGACAAAATCCTAAAGCGATGATTAGTTAAGAATGCTAAACATTACAACGATTTACGTTAATGAAAGTTAGATGCTAAGGAGATAACGATTTGTACTAATACAGACAAAATCTTAAAGCGATGATTATTTAAGAATGCTAAACATTACAACAATTTTAAACCATTTACCTCATTTAATTGCAGTCCATCTAAAATGAAATGAGCATTTTCCTCCTTGACATTTATTGAAGCCCACTGACCGATCTTGGAAAAACCACAAACCGTAGGGCCACACTGAGGACGCAAGGAAACAATATGCTACCACGTCCAGGCCTACAAAAATAATATATTAGTAAGACTATAACCTTCAACGAGCTTAGTCTACAAGTACTAAATATGTAATAAACAAATACCTGAACAAATGGCAAAACCTTTCAATGGTTTTCGTACCCTTACTTGCACGGTAAAGTTGACTGTACAAGTATGCGAGCATAGCAGCACCCTATGCCCAGTTGTCGACTTTATCTAAGTCTTTAAGGAACTGCAGCCACAAGTAACTTATTCTCGAACCAGAACAATAAGAAAATAAAGTAAGTCCAAAAAAATAAAGAATGAAGCCGCGCAACTCTTGGTCAATCGCTTCAGATGCACATGCAGCGGAACGACCTTCTCATTTATTACGAAAAAAATGAACTTTCATCGATGAGAAATTGCTTCCACCAGAAATACACTCATGCCATTCCTCCATCGACATTCCTAGAAGGGTCGTGCAATTGTCTCTTGGTTTATAGTTTGAATCCCGCATTAGGACAGTACTTCCATGACACTTAAGACCCATAATCTATACCACATCTTCTAGGGTCATGGTGATCTCAAAACCCCCAAACTAGAATGTGTTCATCTTATAGTTTCACTTATTGACCAGATGGGTCATGGTGTTCCAGTAATTTTCAAAATAATGTTGGTTCAGAAGGCCGCCAAAGTGCATCTTTCATAATCGGTCATTTTGATATTCACTCAGCTTTCTGTACCACGTCAAAACTACATGCCACTGACATCGCCCTTTCAACTTTTTACCTGCTGCTCTGCTTCTCTTCTGACATGCCTATAACACAAAATATTAAATCACAATTAATCGCTATACATAGTAATTGCTATCACAGTAATCACTTTACATAGTAATCACTATACAAAGTAATCACTATACATAGTAATCACTATCACAGTAATCACTATACAGAGTAATCACTATTCATAATAATCGCTATACATAATAATCATTATACATAATAATACCTACAACAGTACATCGCGACAGACAATAGCGATTAACGTACCTTGATCACACTTTTCTCCTCTTCATTCCCTCCCTTCCTCTGCTTTTATACTTCTTTCTTCCTTCATTCTTTTGTGTCCATCTTCTGCTTTTTCTTTTTCATTTCCTTCTCTTTCTCCTCCTGCTTGTTCCTTTTCCTTTTTTCTCTTCCTCCTCCTGCTTCTTCTTTTCTCTTTCCTTCTCTTCCTCATCCTCCTTCTCCTTCCTTTGTCTTTCTTTCTCTTCCTCGTCCCCCTTCTCCTTCCTTTGTCTTTCTTTCTCTTCCTCGTCCTCCTTCTCCTTACTTTGCCTTTCATTCTCTTCCTCGTCCTCCTTCTCCTTCCTTTGTCTTTCCTTCTCTTCCTCGTCCTCCTTCTCATTCCTTTGCCTTTCCTTCTCTTCCTCATCCTGAATTTGCTTCATTTGCCTTTTCTTTTCCTTCTTCTTTAATTGTCTTTGCTTCTCTTCCTCTTCCTCCTGCTCCTCATTTTTTAACTGTCTTTGCTTCTCTTCCTCCTCCTCCTTCTTCTTCAATTGCCTTCGCTTCTCTTCCTCCTTCTCCTTATTCTTCCTTTGCTTTTCCTTTTCCTCCTCCTTCTCCTTATTCTTCCTTTGCTTTTCCTTTTCCTCCTCCTCCTTCTTTTGCCTTCGCTTCTCTTCCTCCTCCTTATTCTTCCTTTGCTTTTCCCTCTCTTCCTCCTTCTCCTTATTCTTCCGTTGTTTTCCCCTTTCCTCCTCCTTTTGCCTTCGCTTCTCTTCCTCCTTCTCCTTATTCTTCCTTTGCTTTTCTATATCGTCCACCTCCTCCTTCTTTTGCCTTGATTTCCTTTGCTTTTTTTTATTATCCTTCTCATTCCTTTCCTTTTGCTTATCTTCGTCATCATTCTTCTTCTTTTTCAACTGTACTTCTTCCTCATCATTCTTCGTTAGATTATCATCTTTAATATTTGATGGATTAGGCTCCACTCTATACTTTACCAGCAATTGCTCCATTTCTTTATCATTCTCAATCGTCATTATTTTGTAGTATGCTTCTAATTGCTCATACAAAACATACTGTTCGACAATTTTGTCAAGAGATTTTCCCTCTAACGACAAAGTGTTTCTTTTCTTATGAATGTAAGTCATTGGTAATCTGCACAACACAAAAACTCACCGTGACGACAAAGGGTGCTCCGGCAAAAGAAGACAAAGCGTTAGATTTTTTGTGGAATATTTATGGGGAAATATTGCGAGGATCTCCTTTTATAGCAATGAAGTTTAATGCTTATGGGACCTGCCAAATATTTTATAATAAAATAACATATACCTTTAAGCGGTTCACGTTTTAGGTGGTTTACACAATGATGTCTTCGTCTGCCATAAATTGATATGAAAATTTTTGTTGATAGCTAATAAATCAATATAAAGAATCAAGATAGAAATCAATATTAATAATCAAAACAATATCTTAAATCGTTAACCATAGTCAATATAAAAATCAATATTAAGATTCAGAACAATATCTTAAATCGATTTGGAAATGCGTATTCATATCTTACAAAATCGATATTTAGAATCAAAACAATATTTTAACTTGATATTAAGAATCAAAACATCTTAAATCGATATGAAAATTCCTATTGATATCTTAAAAATCGATATTTAGAATCAAAACACTATCTTAAATTGATATTAAGAATCAAAACAATATCTTTAATCGATATGAAAATTCCTATTGATATCTTAAAAATTGATATTTAGAATCAAAACAATATCTTAAATCGATATTAAGAATCAAAACAATATCTTAAATTGATATTAAGAATCAACATAGAAATCAATATTAAGATTCAGAACAATATCTTAAATCGATTTGGAAATTCGTATTCAAATCTTGCAAAATCGATATTTAAAATCAAAACAATATCTTAAATCGATATTAAGAATCAAAACAACATCTTAAATTGATATGAAAATTCCTATTGATATCTTAAAAATCAATATTTAGAATCAAAATAATATCTTAAATTGATATTACGAATCAAAACAATATCTTAAATCGATATTAAGAATTAGCATAGAAATCGATTTATACTTTCAGAACAATATCTTAAATTGATTTGGAAATCCGTATTGATATCTTAAAAATCGATATTTAGAATCAAAACAATATCTTAAATCGATATTAAGAATCAAAACAATATCTTCTATCGATATGACAATTTCTATTGATATCTTAAAAATCGTTGTAATGTTTAGTCGGTTTGCCTTTGTTACGAAAATATTGTCATAGTATCACACAAATCGATGATCAAATATCATACCAATGGATATAGAAATTTCTGTTCATAGCTTATAAATCGATATACAAAATCAGCATATAAATCGAGGGTTTAGGATTTAGGGTTAGGGTTTAGGTTTAGGGTTTACAGTTGAGGTTTAGGGTTTTAGGGTTTAGAGCTTAGGGTTAGGGTTTTAGTTTATGGTTTAGGGTTTAGGGTTTATGGTTTAGGGTTTAGGGTTTAGGGTTAAGATTTAGGTTTAGGGTTTATGGTTAAAGGGTTTTGGGTTAAAGGGTTTAGGGTTTAGGGTTAGGGTTTAGGTTTTAGGGTTAGGTTTAGGTTTTAGGGTTAGGTTTAGGGTTTAGGGTTTAGGGTTTAACGTTACCGTTTAGTAAGATATCAAGGGTTTAGGGTTTACGGTTTAGGGTTTAGTAATATATTATGAGTTCAGGGTTAGGGTTTAGTAAGATATTAAGGGTTTAGGTTTAGGGTTTATTAAGATATTAAGGGTTTAGGGTTTAGGGTATAGGGTATAGGGTATAGGGTATAGGGTTAGGTATAGTAATATATTATACAATATGTGTACCGATTTGTAAAATATTAAGTGTTTTCTAGTGTCAATTTGTTAGATATTTCTAATATGTAATTGAAACCTGTGCATGAGGAATTTACATTGTAACGATATGAGGTGGTCATTTACGTGTTCAAATAATTGCTCATTTAGCGATTTACGCAATGACGTCTTTGTATAGAAAATATTGGAATAGTATAACGCAAATCACGGTTGTAGTAACATACTATCGATTTGCGAGATATTGTTTTGTTTGTTAATATCGATTTATAAGCTATTACGCTGAATTTCCGTATCGATTTATAATATATTATACGATATGTATATCGATTTTTAACATATGTGTTTGCTAGTGTCGATTTGTAAGATATTTGTATTATGATATTGAAACGTGTGCGTGCAACATTTACATTATTGCGCGATTGTGGTGGCGATTTGCATATTCAAATCGTTGTTCATTTAGCTATTAAAATTAAAATTGCTTCACAACGTCGTAGCTGTCTTTAAATTGTTGTCACGTGAATCACTATCGTCAACACACATATACGACAAGTCGTTTCTTTTACTAGCACGGTAAATAACAACTAGATGCATAGTATAGTGCGATGCAACTGACGATCATGACAGATAACATGGAGAATGATGTGGATGTAGATTTAATTTTGCATGGTCGGAAGGAAAAAATCCTTTTGCCTCATAACTGCGCATGGTTTTCATTCTCCTCCTCCTTTTGCGCTTCCTTCTCTTCGTCATCCTTCTTCTTCTTCGTCTTTAGTTTTTACTCATCTTTCTTCTTTTGCTTTTCATCTTCAATTTCTAGTGGATCAGGCTCCGCGTAATAAATATCCAATAATTTGTTCTTGTCTTTTTCATTCTCAATGTTCATTATATTTTGGTACTTTACATAACCCTCATATATATCGAATTGGTGGATGATTTCTCCAAGAGTCATCCCCTCCAACGGCGAAGGCTTTCTTGTCTTACGAATTATAGTCATTGCTAACCTACACAACACAAATTTAACTGCATTATTATATGTTACAACCGCCTCCCCAAGTATATATTATTACAAATTATCACATTCGTTACACAATCACCAATATTACAAGTTATCACAATATTTGGCTTCATAAGTAAACATCGTAGTACGATTTAGCAAAATTAAGTACAAATCAAGGTAACTTCATAATTACACATCGCTACTGCATCAAACATATAAATCGTTGCTACTTCAAACGTACAAATCGTTGTACAAATTGCACCGTTCATAAGTACATATCGTTGTAAATCATAAATCGTAAATCGTAAATGTATAAATCATGAATCATAAATCGTAAATCGCTACTGCTTCAAACACATAAATCGTTGCTGCATCAAACAATTCGCTACTGCATTAAATATATAAATCATTGTTAAATTCAAACTTACAAATCGTTGTAGAAATTTAGCCCTCATAAGTACATATTGTTGTAATGTTTGGACTTCATAAGAACAAATCATGCTAACTATTTTTTGACACCCAGAAGGTGGATATGCACAAATTGATTTGTTCCAGTATGAAAATAGGTGTTATTTAACATGATTAGTATAACCAATTGTAAGATTTAACATTTAGATTTACAAATCGATTTGTTTACATAACGAAACCTTATACAAAACTCACCAAAAGGACACAAGTTTTGCTAATCCGACAATGAAGGAGAAACACCTAGAAGGTAGATGTAGCTGATGGTGGCAACAGTGCTCCGACTACGCTCTGACGGCAGTAGATGACGAAAAGGGGTGCTCCGACGACAGCAGACGATAACAAAGGCATGCTTCGGCGGCAGCAGACGACGACAAAGGGTGATTTTGCGGAAGTAGACTACAATAAAGGGTGATCCCATGGCAGCAGACAACGTCAAAGGTTGCGTCGTCAAAGGAGCTCCTGTTACAGCAGATGGTGCATCGTCAAAGGGTGATCCAGAACGTTTAGGGCGACATATTGCGAGGAGTTCCTGTTAAAGCATAATTGTTTACACCTTAGGGCAAAAACGATGATGATTTTAACCCTTTCTGGTGGGAGGACATTTTTGTCCTTTACTTGAAACATCGTTTCATGACGCTAATGGCGGGAAAGAGTACTTAAGTCTTTGCAAACAAACTAGACTCTGATGCTAAGTGATGTCGTCACACATGGGAAAATGAGCCCCATGTGCTTACATACGTGGCACTCATTCAGACTCGAGAACCCCCACCTGCGTGTTCGAGGGGGAATATATAACCTGCTTTGCCCTTCCTACCCTCATCTGTTACACGCCAGGAAATCCGTAACCTATAACCCCGTTCTCTGTGAGAACCACACTAGTGCATGACCAATAATTCAGCTAACACAGACGGAGGGCCATCCTTCCTACCCTCGAAGCAGATTATATGTTCCCCCCCGAAGATGATCGTTAGCTACATCGCGTGTTCAGGGGTCCCAATGAGCACCACATATGTAAGCACGTTCAGCTCGTATCCCCATGTTTGTCAGCATTAGTTAGCGTCGGAGTCTAGTGGAGTTGCAAAGACTTAAGTACCCTTTCCTCCATTGGTGCCATAAAACGATGATTGTAGAAAAGGAATAGTTACAAAGACTTAAGTACCCCAAGGATGGTTATTTAAGACTCAGCCATTGCACTGTAGGATTATCCGAGAAAAGAATCCCCCCTGAAGAAGGTCATGAACATCAACCCTCTATCACTCTCTCCCTTCTCTTTCTGCCTCTGTGCACATCCAACAGACGTTCCTACACTACTCCATCAAACATTGGCTGACATGCACACTGCCTCTGTGCACATCCAACAAACGATCCTATATTGTAGCATGGTTCAACTTGATGAGTTGTGGAGCCTGATTTAGAGTTTTTGCCCTTATAAGAGGGGGTCTGGGGGCTCCCCCCGGCGTGGGTCCCGCTACACGGTCAGCGGCGGGGGGGTCTTTGGGGGGCAGTGCCCCCCCCCCCCCATTTTTTTTGGGCATTGTATAAATTCTTTCTTTTCTTTCCCTCTTGTAATTGTCAAAAAAGAGCAATAAAGTGTTTTGTTTGATCGTGACGCTCATATGTTTTCTTCGGTTGTTTCTTGCTCGAGGTTTTCGTAACACCCTTTTCTGTGATTTTTTAATTTTTTTTCGCTACACGATTTTTGTAAATCGCTACTCGATTTAGCGATTTTCCATTTTTTTTGCTACGTGATTTTCGTAAATCGCTACTCGATTTAGTGATTTACGAAAATCGCATAGCGATTTGCTATTTATTTTCGCTACGTGATTTTCATAAATCGCTACTCGATATATTGATTTACGAAAATTGCATAGTGATTTGCCATTGATTTGGCGAGGAGGTGGATCTTGTCGGAGAGCATGACGCCGGAGGTCGAGATGAAGATCTCGCAGTGCCAGAACCTGGCGAATGCCCGCCAAGACTTGAGGGTGCGAACGCCCGTGTTGAGCAGCGTCAGGGTGGCCTGGAAGGCATAGCCTCGATCAAAAGTATTGCCGACGTATAGGTAGACAAATTGTACTTTGAAAGACTCCGTTGTAGGTGTACTGGAGGAAGATTCTGTTGTAGGTGTCCCTCTAAGGCGGCGGAGGGGCCACCACAGTCGGTTGCCCGCTGGACGACGACAACATTCTGGCTACTGCTAGCAGAAAGAGAACGATGATCACCATTAGATCGCCAGCTCTTTGCCTCCCTTAATACAGTGTTTCACAGATAAGGAAGAAGAAGAAGATGACGATGAAAAGTTCAAACAGAAAAGAAAGAGAGCGTGTTTCAGGTTTGTTTCGCTATTTGAACTTTGAAGAGTTAACATCATCCTTGACTTTCTGGATGAAAGATATTTTTATCTTTTTTTGAATCGTCGTTTCTCTTTTTTTGAATAAAGGACATTTTTATTATTTTTTTAACCATCATTTCATGATGCGAATAGCAAGAAAGGGTACTTAATTCTTTGCAATCGCACCGGACTTCGACGCTAATTGATGATGACAAACATAAGGATATGAGCCCCCATGTGCTTACATAAGTGGCGCTCATTGAGACCCTCTGAACACACACCACCCTCTCGTCCTTAATATATGGTGGGCTTTTAATTTCAACTTGCACGGGAGAAGTTCTCTACTAATCAGCTTGCTCAACACGAACCGCCTTTAGCACTTTAACCTCTTCAGTCAACCGCCACCCAGGGCATCTCTCTCTATCTTTGCGACTTTAGTGGAGAAAGTTCCGTTACAAAGGAGGCGCCAGGATACACGTGAGATGACGCCCCCCACAACTTCTGAGTGTGCCCTCTCCGTTCCCGCTGGCCACGTCGACATGTGGCCCTTCTTTCCCATTGGGAACTGGTAATGACGTAATCCGCAGCCCAGCTGGGGAGGCGTGTGCTGTCTGTCCCCCACTCTCAGGTGTGGCCTCCGTGGGTGGTCATCGAGTTTCATGACGCCTCCTCCTTCCCATTCACGCCATCTTTATGCCAAGAAAGACAAGAATACGAGTCATGTTAGTTAACACTGAAAGTAATCGAGCAATCATTTAGTATCCAAAAACTATAGGTTACCATGTGCAAGCTAAAACTATTGGTGGAAGACGGGTACCAAAAGGATAGCCATGGAAATGGGGATTCAATGGGAGTAGATGACGAGGCCTTGCAACGGACTTGGTTTGATGTCTTAATTAATTTGGACTCAGAATTTGCTTCACATTCTATACTGTTTTTTTTTTTCTTTAAACGAGTTTTGATGGGTTTGGGAACCCCATTTCAGAATAAGGAATGTGGAAGAGCACCGAAGAGAAGTCCTCGGGGCACAAGAAACTCCTCTATTGTATTCAATCACCACCACGCATTTCAGTCGATTACATTAAAAAGAAAAAAAATGTATTGAACTAAATCTGCAACAAAATCCAACAATGCTCGGTTATTAAAATGCAATCCTGATTATCACTCACTCGTTACTTAATCCCCATTGAAGGAGATTAAAGTTTCATTAGATTGAAAATCCTACCGAACCCACTCCGTTTGCTGCTCAAGCGTTATTTGTTTATGGCAGTTTATTCAGATCAAATTACAATGAAATAGTTATATTAGATTAAATAATTCATACTAAATAATGTAATTTGAAATGTGATAAACTATAAGAATGATTGGTGGTATTAAAAGTTTCTTAAGCCCCCAAATGCAAGTTCAAAACGAGCAAACATTGACAAGTCCGGTTTGTTTTAAAGGTTGTCTTTTTTTTTTACACGAAGAAACCACGCACAGGATCAGAGACTTAGCTGCGTTGGCTCTGCCTGTCCTTGGCAGCCTTAAAATGATATGTGGGCTTACTCCTTGCTCCAGAGAATCACTACGCTTGAGCTTGCTTTAAAGATTGTCTTAAACTTATGAGTTTTTATGATCAGCTTTACGAGGCATGAGCGGCTTAAGTGCATGTTTGATATGCCGTTCCCAGCAGGATTCAGACGAAAACCCCGCTGGGAACAGCCAAATTCGACAAACGTTGGATGCCACCGACTGCATTCCGCACGTCTGCCGCATTCATAAATGTCTGTAATTTTCGACCCACCTCCCCTCTGTTACAAAAAGAACAGGAATAGAGGGGACGAAAAATGCATCGACGGGCGTGCCACACCCGTCAATGCGTGTCTCTCTCTCTGTGCAAGGGCTCCGTTGGAGCGGCGGGTGGCGGCACCACCGCCTCCGGCACCAAGAAGGGGGTGTCCCTTCAGCAGCGGGAGCAGTCAACCCTCTCTCTCACGCCTGACCCTCTCTCTTAAAACTGTCTCTCTCCTATGCAGCAGCCGGAGGGGCGGAGCGCTCTCTCTTGGCGAAGGGGCACCAGCGGCCGGCGGAGGCGAGGCCGCTTGGCCCCCTTCCTCTTCTTCTTATTATTCCTCTTATTCTTCTTCTCTTGTTCGTTCTTTTTCTTCTTTTGATTTTTGCTTAATTGGGGTTTTTTTTCTAATTTCTTTGATGATGATCTTCTTCTTCATTCTTCTTCTTTCTTTTTGTATTTTCTTCTTGACTAGTGCTTTCAAGAAATCTCCATTGAAGCCTGCTTGGAAGAAGAATTTCATAAGACTGGCAGGAATTTTGTGGATATTATTCGTGCTCATTGTGTTATTATTTCAAGTCTGGTCATTCCAATTGTCTGTGGCTTCATTTTCTTTTGGAATTATCTCATCTAAATTGTTTGTTAATCATTTTTTTGGTCATGATTTTTTATGAGGCATTCAGAATTAGAGTTTATCAGCAACCACAGAAGTGGCAGTTTGTCTTCTGTTGGTTGTTTGATAACATGATCTCTGATAGAGGCATATGCCAAATACTGTGTTAGTTTTTTATGACCTGCATTGATAAATGTATTATTTTTGTGATTTTTATGAACTTATACAGGGATTTGTGGTTTTTATGAACTTATTTTTGTGTTAGTTTTTTTATATATGCTTTCTGTATCATAAATATTCATCAATTGAATGTGAGTTTACTCTTTTGCAATTTCTGTTGCAATTCATCATCAAACAACGGATATTTGGAACATGGCATCCGAGTACAGTCCAAACAAACATTGAAAGTGGAACAGTTGTTACAGAACGAGCATAACCAATGTTCAGTTCCGTCTCTTTTGTTCATTTCGTCCAACCTTAAACAAGCCATCAAACATACCCTAAAGGACCAACCCATGCAGTTGGTACTATTGACTCGGTAAGGATCGATCATCGACCCCCTTAACCAAGTCGAGTCGTGTGAGTTCACCAAGGCGCGTGTATAAATATAATGACGTGAATCGTCGACCCAGCGGCAGTAATTTGCATCTGAAACTGAAAGAATAATGATGATGTGTGAAGAATCATCGGGGTGTCCAGTTTCAATCCAGTCGCCGGGCCAGGTGACGAATGAGCAAGTCCCTTTCAAGGCGCGCGCCTTCGTCGTCGTCGTAGTACTGCCGTGCCAGGCAGCAGCGGCAGTGTAAGGCAAGGCAAGGTCAAGGCGGTCTTCTTCGCTTCGCCTTTCCATCCTTTTGGTTTTATGTGAAATTAAGCTTGATTGAAGAAGCGGTAGGTGGGTGGTGTGGTGAGACCTAGATGTGAAAAAAATGTGATGGAGAAGCGGATCGTATCACTCCTGCGTCTGCCGCCGAGCGGATCAGAAGGATGCTGTAGCATGACTATGAGTCACGTAGAGCAGGCGCATTGCTTCGTCACCAAAACCGGGTGCATGAGCAGCCCCTCCGTCGCAGCCAGGCTGGTGTCGCTGTGTGCCCTCTCCCCCTCGGGCAACCTGCGGTACGGCCGCATGCTCTTCGAGGAGATGGTGGGTGATCCGGAGGAGGAGCAGCCGCTGCTGCTGCTGTGGAACACCATCATCAGAGGCTACTGCAGGAGCCCCTTCCCCATGGAGTCCCTCCGCCTCTACAACCGCATGATCCGTCTGCACGTCAAGCCCGACCGACTCACCTTCCCCTTCGTCCTCAACGCTTGCGCCAAAGCCGAGGCGGAAGCCGCTGCCGACCAGCGCTCTTTCCTCTCACGCAAGGGCGCCGAGATTCACTGCAGGCTCGTCCGCTCTGGCTTCCAACGAGACGGCTTCGTCCAGAACTCCCTCATCTTTATGTACTCGACGTGCGGCCGTCTCGACCTCGCCCGCCGAGTGTTCGACGATATGCCTGCCAGAACCCTCGTCTCCTGGAACACCATGATCGCCGCCTACGATAGATGCAACGACGTCGACTCTGCCGACGCCCTCCGGGAGGAGATGCCGGCGAGGAACGTGGTTTCCTGGAACAACGCCATCACTAAGCTCGTCAAGGCAGGCAGCATCGTTGCAGCACGCAGACTGTTCGATCGAATGCCCGAAAGGGACGCCGTTTCGTGGAACGCCATGATGTCAGGGTACGTGAAGAGGAAACTTTACGCCGAGGCATTGGGGCTCTTCCGCCGAATGCAGGTCGCTGGAGTCGAGCCGACGGAGGTCACCGTGATCACGGTGCTCGGTGCATGCGCAGAGACTGGTGAGCTCGAGACCGGTAAGCGGGTGCACGGCTACATCCGGGAGAGGGGACTCAAGGTGGAAGGGTTCCTGGGCAATGCGCTCGTGGACATGTATGCAAAATGCGGGAGCCTGGATGCAGCGCGCCACGTGTTCGACCAAATGCCGATGAAGCACGTATCGTCGTGGAACGCCATGATCGTGGGATTGGCGGTTCATGGTCAGAGCCAGGATGCTCTGGAATTGTTCTCCATAATGGAACGGGTGCGAATTCCGGCCAACAGGGTCACCTTCTTAGGGGTGCTCATCGCCTGCAGTCACAAGGGTCTTTTGGACGAAGCCCGACGGCATTTCTTCAGTATGATTGAGGACTACGGTATCGAGCCCGATATAAAACACTTTGGGTGCATGGTGGATCTTTACTGCAGGTTGGGTCTGCTCGAGGAGGCTAACAAGATCATCGACACGATGCCTCTCGAGCCCAACCGCATCGTGTGGAGGACTCTGTTGAGCGCTTGCAGGTCTCAAGGAGGAGATGTGAACGTGGAATCGGCAGAGAAGGCCGTGAGAGGTCTGGCTCGGTTGGGGCCTCTTCGGGATGCGGACTATGTCTTGATGTCCAATATCTATGCCGAAGCTAACAGATGGCAAGACGTTGCCGATGCCAGAAGGAGCATGACGCTTCTGGATTCGAGAGTTGTGAAGAAACCCGGGTGCAGCCAAATCCAGGTGGGCCTGTGAAGTTCGTGAGCTCCATGACCATGACGAGTAGAGAAAGACTGGTGCTGTGTGCTGCTACCATCACCTTGAGCCTGGCTCCAGTAGAAAAGGCTTCTCAAAGGAGCCGGCGGCCTACCCGTTTAGGTTCCACGGAGTCGACGAACCAATCGACCAACATTTGCAGGTTGTTACAAAAGTGCAAGGGTGGTCTCGTCAGACAGGTACATTCGAGGTTGGTCACGGGAGGAGGGGGCGCAACCTTTTGTTTAAGCAGCTGGAACGCTTTGCTCAGGGCGTATTCGCAGAGCCAAAGCCCAGGAGAAGCCTTCGCAGTATTCAGACAGATTCGAGAGAATGGTATCCCTGGAGACAGCTTCACTTATGCTTTTCTTCTCAAGGCGTGCGCTGATGCCGATGCACTCGATAAGGGAACGCAAGTCCACGGCCACACCATCAAGCTGGGATTCGGGTCTCATCTGTACGTGCAGACCGCGCTGGTTAACATGTACGCCTCCTGTGGATGTCCCCTCTACGCCCGGCGGGTCTTCGACGGAATGCCCCGGAGAAATGTGGTCAGCTGGAACGCCCTCATCACGGGTTTGACCAAGTGGGGCGAGGTGGGTGTTGCTCGTCTTCTGTTCGATGATATGCCGGAGCGAAGCGTCGTCTCCTGGACGGGCATGATCGATGGGTATGTCAGAGGAAATCAATTCCGGGAGGCGTTAATCCTCTTCCGCCAAATGCTGCTTCAGTGCGTCAAACCAACTGAGGTAACAATGCTCACCCTTCTTCCTGCGGTTGCTGAGTCGAGAGCTTCGGAATTTGCGCGACAGGTCCATGCGAGCAGCAAAAAGTATGGCTTCACGGCGGATGTTCGGGTGAGCAATGCGATATTGGATACGTACGCAAAATGTGGGAGCATAGTCGATGCGTTGCATGTGTTTGATGAAATTGCCGAGAAAAACTTGGTCTCTTATACATCGATGATCTCGGCGTTTGCCGCCCACGGTCTGGCGGATAAGGCCACGGAGCTATTCGATGGCATGCAGCACAAGGGCGTCAAGCCAAACGAGATCACGTTCATTGGCGTCTTGAATGCTTGTAGCCATGGAGGCCTCGTGGAAGAGGGACGTCGGTATTTTGGTTCTATGGTTCATGAATATGGGATAGTCCCTGGGATGAAGCACTACGGTTGCATGATCGACTTGCTCGGTAGAGCAGGGTTGTTGGAGGAGGCCGAGAAGCTTATAGTGGACATGCCTTTCGAGGCCAACGTCATCGTATGGAGGACCCTGCTTGGTGCCTGCAACATGCATGGGAATATTGAGTTGGGTCAGCGAGTGCTACGCCGGATTTTGGAGCTAGAGCAGGAGTGTGGTGGTGATTACGTTCTGCTCTCAAACATATATTCGGCAGCGGGAAGATGGGATGATGCCCAGAGCGTGAGGAGATTGTTGGACGAGAGAAAAACGTTCAAAATGCCCGGACGAAGTTTATTAGATGAAAAGATCAGCTGCAATTGAACCTCGCTTCCCCTTTTTCTTCTTCTTCCCTTTTCAATCCCGTCCCTAATAAATCCTCGCAGGGGAGATCCGCTGCTCGGCCAAGATCCCCCAACCTGCCCCCACCCATACACATATTTATGTTGATGTTTGAGATGTAGCTCCGTAAATGCAACAATTCTAACCACATGGCAGTGTTTTCTAGTCAGTCCTTTTCTTTTCTTTTTAATGAGAGGAACGCATGGTTCCTCATGGTTGAACTTGAGCCAACAACGTCGGTCTGTGTTCTTTGGGTCGCTTAAATCCTTCGATTGCATTGCACCTTCCCGAAGCAGGCTGCCGGTGATAGTGCCGGCCAAATTAGCTGTTCAAAATCTTCCAAGGGAAACACGATCTGGTAGATGGGCATCACATTCATTGTTTCCTGGTTGCTCCTTCACCTTGCGTGATGGCATCTCTCCAAAAGCTTCATGCTCGCCTTATAGTGTTTGGGCTAGAGAGAGACGCCCGTTCTATGTCGAAACTGCTCAGCTCTTGCGCTCTCTCAGCTTGCGACTTGGAATATGTGTGCCTGATATTTAAGCGGATCCACCACCCACCCGCATTCATCTGGAACACCATGATCAGGGCTTGGGCTCAGAGCAACAAACCTGAAGATGCCATTGGTCTCTACAACCAAATGAAGCAAATGAGCGTCCAGCCGGATAACTACACATTTCCGCTTGCCCTTAAGGCTTGTGCCCGTTTAGCAGAGATTGCAGAAGGGCGTAAAATGCATGGGCATGCGGTGAAACTTGGGCTTTCTTTGGATGTCTTTGTGCAGAATGCTTTGATCCATATGTATGCTGCGGGTAAGAACATGGGCGATGCACGGCAGTTGTTTGATAAGATGCCTAAGAGGGATCTGGTATCCTGGAACTCTTTGATCGCTGGATACAGCCGAAATGGTCATGCTGGGGATGTCTTGGTCCTGTTTCAAGAGATGCAGGCCCAGAATGTCATTGCTGATGAGGTTACCATGGGAAAGGTGGTTTCAGCATGCACTCGTCTTGGAGACTGGGAATCGGCTCGTTCGATGGTGGAATACATAGAGAAGAATTCTGTGAAATTAGACATGTACCTCTGTAATACCCTTATTGATATGTACGGCCGATGCGGTTCTGTTAATGCTGCATACAAAGTGTTTGCTCGTATGTCAGAAAGAAACACGGTCTCCTGGAATGCTATGATTACCGGTTATGCCAAGTCAGGAGACACAGCAGCTGCGCGGAAATTGTTTGATGAGATGCCTGAAAGAGATCTCGTCTCATGGACATCCATGATCACTGGGTACTCGCAAGCTAGTCAGTTCTCTGAGGCACTGGCGCTATTCCGCCAAATGCAGCTAGCAAATGTTAAGCCTGACGAAATAACATCAGTTAGTGTGCTGTCAGCTTGTGCCCATCTTGGGGCTTTGGATCTTGGAAGATGGATTCACAACTACATCAAAGAAAACGGGATAAGGTCGGATATTTATGTAGGAAATGCTCTGATTGACATGTATTGCAAGTGTGGAAGCACCGACATGGCAATAGATGTCTTCCACAAAATGCCACAGAAGGATACTCTCACATGGAATTCAATCATCTTAGGATTCGCCATGAATGGCCATGCGGACGTTGCCCTTCAACTCTTCCCCCTGATGATGAAGGAAGGGGTTCAACCAAATGACGTAACTTTCATAGGTGTTTTGGTTGCCTGCAGCCACAAAGGATTGGTTGATCAAGGTTATGAATATTTTGAGAGAATGAGGAATGTTTATCACCTATCACCACGGATGAAGCATTACGGCTGCATGGTTGACCTTCTTAGTCGGTCTGGACGTCTTGACGAGGCATACGAGTTCGTACTGAAGATGCCTTTTGACCCTGACCCTGTTCTTTGGCGTACATTGTCGAGTGCTTGTGTTGTCCATGGCAACGTGAAACTGGCAGAAATAGCTACAGCGAGGCTCCTTGCCTTGGACCCAAGCAACAGTGGCAATTATGTACTTTTGGCAAATGTTTATGCACGTGCGAATAGATGGAACGATGCGATGAAGATTAGGGAAAAGATGAAGGAAACTGATGTGGACAAAACACCAGGGTGTAGCGCCATCGAAGATCTTCATGACGGTGTCTTGCATAGAATTTTGCAAGTGAACCACTGCTAATGTACCATGTGGCAAAAAATGCAAGTAATATAATTGTTCTCTTGGGACTTACATTGTACAGTTGTGCTTAGAGTTTGTTTTTCTTTTGTTGAGTATTATGTAAGCTGCCCGATTCAGGTGAATCAATATCTTGAAGGGACAACCCGTATACTTGAACTGTAATAGCCTGCAGGCTAAATTGTGAATAAAGTAAATGCGTTGAGTTTTCTTTTGTTCACTTTCGTTGTGATTGCTTCTTGTGATTGCAATTTCTCTCTCTCTATTCTCTCTTGCTCTCTGATTACAAGCTTTTGCGATTGACAAACGAGCTGACAAGTAGGCTTGCGACAGTGAGGAAGGACCATCGCGTCACGCTGGCCCATTGAAGGAAATATGCTTGTGACAAGTGGTACCAGAGCCCGTTCTCGTGGTGGGGAAGGGACTCCAGAGTCGATGTTGATAGACACGCCGACAGACTGCGATTTGTGAGCAAAACATCGTGACGCCTTATCAAAACTTGCGCAACACCAAAGGCAAGGTAGTTGTCGAAGCTGAGGAGATGAGTTCACTTCGGGACCAAGAAGAGTTGGTTGCAACTGTTAACAAGCTGGTGGAAGATATGACTTTGCATGAGGAAGCGATTTCACGCACATATGAATCATTCAGTGGACTGAATGATGTGGTGGCAAGCCTGCAAGAGCAGATAAACTTACTAATGGGGCATGTCACTTCATTGACAACTACAGTGACCGACTTTCAGACTGAAGTAGGGGAGCTTCAGTTGAAGAACCATACGTTGCAGTGGACGGTGACCCTAAATGGTAGAAATGGTGAGAGGTCATCAAAGATTGATGTGCCAAGACCCGCGAAATTCAATGGTTCTTGTGACAACAAGGCCATTGAGAACTTCTTGTTCAAAGTAGAAGACTATATGGATATTCAGAATGTGACCCTTGAAGATCTGAGGATTAAGGTTGCATCAGCCTTACTTGATGGAGATGCTATCACTTGGTGGAGGCGGAAGCGCAGCGACATGGAGAGAGGTCAATGTGTGATAGACACCTTCAACGACTTCAAAATGGAGTTGCGCAACTATTTTATGCCAAGAAATGCGCAGAGGCAAGTATATCGGATGGTTCGTGAGCTCGAACACTCTGGTTCGTTGCAAGACTATGTTAGAATGTTCCAGAAGCTTATGCTGGAGATACCTAACATGCCAGAAGACGATATGCTCAACTGGTTCATTGTGGGACTTCAGCCATGGGCACAGTCTGAGGTGGAAATGAGCAATCCCCGTATTTTGAAAGATGCATATGACAGCCGAGCGCTTAGTTGACACTCAACGCAAGCCTTTCATCCCATCAACCAAAGTTGGGAAGAAGCCTGACCACAGAGGCAAGAAGGATGAGCAACGCAATGATAAAGGTAATGCATCGACACACCATCAATTCGAAAAGAAACAAAACTTCATAAAACATAACAACAACAAGGGTGAACTTGTGACATGATGGTTTTGTGACGATAGACATATCACCAGGCAGTGCCCAAAGTCTCTCGTAAATGATGACGGGCAAGCCAATGCTGCACATAAAGAATACAGCGATACTGAATGCAGTGACACTGAAGCGATGCAATTAAGGATAGGGGTCATGCGATCGATTAACGCAGTTAGAAGTTGCGCGACTAAGAACATGCAAGTCAGTAAGGAACTTATGTACTTGAAAGTCATTATGAATGGAAAGTCTACTTCAGCAATAATAGACTCTGGGGCCACACACAACTTTGTCTCGCAGAAAGAGGCAGAACGGTTGGGCTTGAAGCCTGGGCCAAAGCAGAGGACCATGAAGATGGTAAACTTTGAGGCCAAGCCCATCCTTGGCGAAGCAAAAGACATGGCTATTCAAGTAGGAAGTTGGGTCGGCAAAGCCAACTTCTCTGTGGTGCCCCTGAACGATTTCAAGATAATTTTCGGTATGGAGTTTCTGCGAAGACAGAATGTTATGATGCTGCCAAAATTTAACACGTTGATAATCATGGGGTCAGACTTGTCCCACACATTGCAGTGCCTTACGCAGAAAGGCAAGTGTTTGGTGTTATCGGCAATGCAGCTGAAGAAGGGTGTCAAGTATATGGAGCAGACATTCTTAGTGGCAGTGCGCACAGAAGAAGGGAAGGTAGAAACAATAGTGCCGCCGACCCTAGCCCCACTATTGAAGGAGTTTCGAGGGGGGATGCCTCTGGAATTGCCAAAGCGTCTTCCGCCAAGACGTGAGGTCGACCACAAGATTGAGTTGACCCCGGGAGTGAAGCCTCCCGCAATAGTTCCACACCGTATGGGGCCAACTAAACTGATGGAGCTGCGCAGGCAGCTAGACGAGATGTTGGACGCATGCATTGTTCATCCATCAAAAGCCCCATTTAGTGCCCCAGCCCTTTTTCAGATCAAACATGATGACTCCAAACAGTTGTGTGGATTACCGTGCTTTGAACAAGGTCACAGTGAAGAACAAGTACCCATTGTCATTGATAGCAGACTTGTTCGATCAGCTAAGCAGTGCCCGTATCTTTTCCAAGCTAGATCTGTGATCGGGTTACTGGCATGTGAGGATTGTTGAAGGTGATGAGTCGAAGACAACTTGCGTCACCCGTTATGGTGCTTACAAATTCTTAGTAATGCCATTCGGGCTGACAAATTCTTCAGCCACGTTCGTGACCTCAATGAACCAGATCTTCTACCCTTACTTGGACAAATTTGTGGTAATGTACTTGGATGATATCGTGGTTTACAATAGCAACATGGAGGAACATGTCGGGCACTTGCGAACAGTGTTTCAGGTGCTGAAGGAGAATGACCTCTGTGTCAAATGCGAGAAGTGTCTCTTCGGGCAGGAGAAAATTAGCTTCCTTGGCCACGTTATGGGGCGTGGTGTGCTGCGTATGGATAGACAGAAGATAAGGGTCATCCAAAAATGAGTTTCGTCAAGCAAAGTGTTAGAATTGCGGTCATTCCTCGGTTTGACAAACTATTATCGGCGTTTCATTGAAGGCTATTCTTTCATTACTACGCCCCTCACAGATTTGTTAAAGAAGAATCAGGTATGGCTCTGGACAAGAGCGCGCCAAGATGCCTTCGATGGCTTGAAGAAAGCCTTTGTGAGGGAGCCAGTGCTGCGACTGCCTGATCATTTAAGACCCTTTGAAGTGCACATGGATGCCTCAGACTTTGTCATTGGCGGAGTTATTATACAAGATGATCATCCGATCGTATATGAGAATCGCAAGTTGAAAGATATAGAGAGGCGTTACAAAATACATGAATGTGAGATGACCGCTATTGTGTATTGCCTCAGGACCTGGCGACACTACCTTTTGGGTGCTGAGTTCGTCGTCAAGACGGACAATGTGGCCACGAGCTATTTTTAGACGCAGAAGAAGTTAACGCCTAAACAAGCTCGATGACAGATGTTTTTTTGCTGAGTTCGACTTTGCCTTGCAGTACAAGGTTGGAAAGACCAATGTTGTGGCGGATGCCCTAAGCCGTAGGGCTGAACTGGTAGCTATGTGCATGGAGCCTTCTGAAGTGCATTTGGAGGGCGCATTGCTGAGTCGCATCCGTGAAGGTACGCAGTCGGATCCGACCGCACAATACCTTATTTCTCTGGCGCAGATAGGGAAGACTCGACGATTTTGGCTCCAGGATGGCCTCCTCATAACAAAAGGGGGACACATCTTTGTGTCGCGGTGGGGAAGCCTTCACCAAGAACTACTTAAATAGTGCCATGATACACTATGGGCCGACCATCCTGGTCAGGAGCGGACCTTAGCACTTCTTCAGTGTTGTTACTATTGGCCGCAGATGAGAGACGATGTTGAGGGGTATGTGCGGACATGCTTCATCTGCTAGCAAGATAAGGGGATAAATCAGAAGGTTGTCAGTCTCCTTGATCTTCTACCAATTCCAGAACGTCCTTAGGATATCATCTCCATAGACTTTATTGTTAGTCTGCCAAAAGTAGAGGGCCTCAGTTATATTTTGGTTATGATGGATCGTTTCTCAAAGTATGTCACCTTCATCTCAGCTTCTAAGGAGTGCCCTGCAGAGAAGACTGCAGAGTTGTTCGTAAAGCATATGGTGAATCACTGGGCCATATCAAAGAGTATTATGAGTGATCGCGATACTCGCTTCACGGGCAAGTTCTAGCGTGAAGTATTTTGGTTACTTGACTCTGATTTGCTGTTTTCAACAAGATTTCATCCGCAGATAGATGGACAAACAGAGTGTATCAACGGGATACTTGAGCAGTACCTTAGGCACTTTGTTAGTGATAATCAGAAAAATTATGTGAAGCTCCTTGATATGACACAGTTTTGTTACAATCTGCAGAAGAGCGAGTCTTCAGGCCACAACCTGTTTGAGATAGCCACGGGGCAACAACCACTGACCCTACACACTCTTGCTGCACAAGAAAAGGGAAGGTCATCCTTCACCTATCAGTTTGTTCACAACTGGCACGAGCAGAATGAGTTGTCGAAGGCATTCTTACACAAGGCGGCAAAGAGAATGAAGAAGTGGGCGGACAAACATCATCGGTCCGCGGGGTTCCAAGTTGGTGACCAAGTGTTGGTGAAGCTATATCCTGGTCGTACATGCATCTTCCACGGGCGACACCGCGGACTGCTCAGAAAATATGAAGGACCCTTCACCATCACAAAGAAGGTGGGCAAGTTGGCATACAAGCTGGAGTAGCCCCCAGACTTCAAGGTGCACCTGGTGTTTCACGTGTGCAACCTCAAGCAGTTCCATCTCGATGATGGAGACCCGAAACACAGTGTACCACAGTGTGCTCTCATCATGCAGAGGGCCTCGACAGCACAACGGGTCAAAAAACACCTCAGTCAGATCCTTCGTCACAAGGTCAACTACTTGGGGAAGATGAAGAAATACTTGGTATAGTGGGAGGAAAAAACGGAACCAACGTGGAAGCCTGCGTTCCGAATGAACAACCGTTATCCGATTGAAGTCAAAGCTTACCACGAAACAAATGGCGTCGAGGACGATGCGTGATTTGAAGGGGGGAGCATGTTCCCTTGTGACTTACATTGTACAGTTGCGCCTAGAGTCTGTTTTGCTTTTGTTGAGTCTGATGTAAGCTGGCCGGTTCAGGTGAATCAATACCCCGAAGGGGCAGCTCGTATACTTGAACTGTAATAGTATGCGGGCAAAATTGTGAATGAAGTAAATGTGTTGAGTTTTCTTTTGTTCATCCTCATTGTGATTGCTTCTTGTGATTGCAATTTCTCTCCCTCTATTTTCTCTTGCTCTCTTGCACTCTGATTACAAGTTTCTGTGATTGGCAAGCGAGCTGACAAGTAGGCTTGCGGCGGTGAGGAAGGACCGTTGCACCGCACTGGCTCATTGAAGAAAATATGCCCATGACAGTAATTTTCCTTCCCATATTTGCATGGCGCAAGTAGGACATCCAAAGCAAATTTGAAAATAACTAAATATACAATCAGCAACAACCTATAGTTATATAAGCTGATAATAATTGCTTCTCACGTTTTTTGTCTTCAATAATTTATATTTTTAATTGATTCTCCCCCTTATTTTATTATGTAATATGAGATCATAGTCATGAACTCCAATGAGCTAAAGCAACAGCCAGGGTGTGCTTTTGTTCCTTCAAATCTCTATAGACTCAGAACCTTAGCTTTCGAGCTAGTCAGGGTGGGTTTGAGGCTTTGAGCTACGGTTTCTTCTGAAAAAATAGTTATGTGTTCTCTTTTTTTATGTCAAAGTTTTTGGTGCATTTTCCTTTTCTGTCATCTTATCAGGATCTACGGAAACCGAGCTGCATCGTGGTTTTAGTTTTTTTTTTTTTTTTTGTGGTGGATTCTTCATTGGCAACGATTTGGGGTTTTGATTGTTATATTGTAGCAGTGATGCGCTTGGGTTCGTTAGGGGATTAAGATTTAAGAAATGTGTTTTTTTTCTTGTGATGGCTGATTTGTTGGATCTAGGTCATGTTCTCATCTCGTTTTGGGATATTTTGAATTTGATTTGCAGGGCAGGGGAAATAGTTCCTATTCTTTTTTACCTCAATGAGTTAGCAAGCATTGTTTGTCCCGTTTGCGATAAAACATGGTGGTGCATTGTGAAATTGTTGCAGTTTGCAGAACGATTCTTCATGGAATGGGCGCTCCGAGTCTCAGTTTCACCAAGCACACTATATAATGTGAGCAAATGCCTTGTATGGATGCAAACCAATCGGATCCCGAACCTGAATACATAGGACGTCGGATCCAGAAAACCTCCATTTGCATCCCTAACTGCCTAGGCATTTTGTTCTTCAATAGTAACTATGGGTAGACAATTTGGGGTCCAAGTTTTCTCAACAGTACGTTACATGACAAGCTCAACGTATTAATTTTGAATGTCACCTTCGACCAAAAGTTTATCACTGTTTTGGTTATTTTTTTTTTTACAATGGGCGAAGTTATTTAGGTGGCTTTGACATTGGCAACTGTAAGTGGTAAATTGCACAAGCCTATTTATAACAACTCGAAATTACAATGTTTGGTTACAATTTAGGTAGTCATTGGGTGGTGGTGTTTGGGAGAGGCGTGGTTAGGTGATTGGGCCGAAGTACGAGCCACACAAAACAGAAAATCTCTATGTGGCGATTTTTTGTGTAAGACAAAGACAAAAATATCACTGTGCGTGCAATGTTTTTTCTGTGTTTTTTGTGGTCCAAGTACTTTACAAAACATAAAACACAAAAAATCGCTATGCATGCAGTGATTTTATATGTAGAAGTGGCACTAGTACTTTGTAAAGTATTCAGTTCTCAATCACTGGATCTGCTCCGTGTTTGAGATGCCAAAGGCTAATTGGATTAGGCCCTTTAAAAAATATTGCCTGCGCCTTCTCGTTAAAACTTGGGAAGTGAAATTTTGCACACCAGCTTTTATTTATTTGATATGTACTTTTTAACGACATTCATCTAAAGGTCTTGTTATCGTAATACCATATTATGGTCAGCAGGCTACTCGGTTCCACATATTTTCATTTGCATAAATCAGTGGTTTCTCAGTACAGCTTGTTTTGGTTCACCCTATTAAGGTTGACAGGTGTCACAGGCTAAAAAGGAACGCCCCCTTGACGTGCCCCTGTGTACCCCCAATCAAAATGGCCTTTCAAGCACATAGCAAAAATTGAGCTAAACATCGTTCATCGAGTGTGCTTGCACAATAGCACCAGCACACACACATAATCACATAAAGAGAGTAGAGAGGCAAGAGAGCATAAAAGAATGCAAGAAAGCATAAACTTCTATTAGCAAGTTAACCAGTTCAGAGGGACCCTAAAATCACCTTGTACTTGGGGGTTCTTAGGCCAAAGGTCATTACATGCACTCCAAGAAAGCAAAAGATGAACTACATTAAACAACAAAAGCAAAAAGCTTGGTGGTCTGAAACACTCTCCTTCGCCTAAGTTGGTGTCGTCCTCGACGATAATCGTAAGTGGTACTCCTCTACAAATTGATGGTGTTTTCACATGTTGACAACTTTCTCTGAAGTAGTTTCACTCTCTAGTAGACCTTTCCACTGCACCAGGTACTTCTTCACCTCGCCAAGATAATTGTTGGAGTAGTTGAGGATGACTTTTGGTTCTTTATCTGAGATGTTGGTTGTTAAAGATATACGTTATAGGATCAATGTATACTAAGATGTGCTCCGAAGTGAATCTTTATTTTCATGGAACGACTTCAGGTTGAACACATGAAAGACTGCATGCACCTGAAAGTCTACTGACAAATCCAACTTGTAAGCCAAGTTCCCAATGCATCTTGTGATGGTAAAGGAGCCATCATATTTGTGAATAAGGCCTTGGCAGTGACCCTGAAAGATAGCAGTGAACTCAAAATAAAGTTTCACTAATACATTATCTCCAACATTGAACCCTACAATGTTGTCTCATTGCAACTTTACTAGATTATGTCTGGATGACTCACTCTTCTAGAGATTATAGCAAACTTGGGTGACATTGAGCAAGTCCACTCAATTTCTCTTGTTAGCACTCATAAAGTGCCAAAAGATACTCCTCCAAGATGCCATTGATTCACTCTGTTAACCCTTTAGTCTGGGGATGAAAGCTGGCACTTAGATAAAAATCTGTCATCAACAATTGGAATACCTCATGCCAGAACTTCCAAGTGAAGCGAGCATCTCGATCACTGACAATGCACTATGTGATTTCTCAATATTTTACCATATTCTGCACGATCAACTTTGCAGTATCAACAGTTAAGCAGGTGGCAGGGGCAGGCACGAAGATAACATACTTCGAGAACCTATCCACAATAATAAGAATTGAACTACAACCCTATGCCTTTGATAGACTAACAATGAAATCCATGGTGATGCACTCCCACAAATGGCTCGACACAGACAATGACTCCAACAATCCTCCTGATCTCTAGTTCACTGCTTTGTCCTATTGGCAAATCAAGCAGGTTCGCATATAGGCATATACGTCGTCCCATATCTGCGGTCAATAATACGCATATTCTAACAATGCTAACATCCTCTGCTACCTTGGGTGATCAGCCCAACGTGTGTCATGGCACTCCTGCATCAAGTGCCTTCATAGAGTTCTCTACAACGTGATATACAGATGATCCCTAGTGGTGCACAACAAATCATCCTTAAACCAGAATCTCTAGGTCTTTCCTTCCTTTACCAACATGATAATTTGTTGGGTCATCAGATCATTTTTCAATCCTTCTCAAACCTGCTTAAGAAGATCACTTGTCAGTTGGCTAGTGTTACCTTCCTCTTCGTGTAATGTTGCGAGTTGTGCCTTTCGACTTAAGGCATCTACAACAACATTGATCCTGTCAGGCTTATACTCAAGGACCATGTCAAATTTTGCAAGAAATTTCTACCAACGAGCTTGCTTTAGACTCAGCTTCTTCTGAATCTGAAAATAACTCATCGCCACATTGTCAGTTAACACAATGAACCACAACCCTAGAAGATAGTGTCTCCACATGTGGAGGCAATGCACAATAGCCAATATTTCCCACTCGTGCAGAGTGTAGCGTCGCTTGGCAACCTTCAGCTTGTGGCTCTCAATGGCAATAGGTGTCCTTCTTACAATAACACCCATTCAATTGTGAATTCAAACGCATCGGTTTGCACCTCGAACGACTTATGGAAATTAGGAAACTTCATCACATGCTCCTCAGTCAACACGTGCTTTAGCTTCTTGACAAAAATTAGACCATAACCATAACCTATCCTTCTTCAACAGATTAGTGAGTGGTGGCGATAAAAGAATATCCCTAAATGAATCGTTGATAATGTTGAGACTAAGAGGTTTTTTAGTAAATAAGTTTTTTCTAAACTAGAGGTTATTAGAATCTTATTCTTTAATGAGGGACATGGGTGTAATTTTGTTCCTTGGACTATCTCTATTTAATATAGAGATCAGCCCTAATTATGTAGAAACAAGTTCTTTCTCTGCAGCCGTCCCTCTCTCTCTCTCTCTACCTTTCTCCCCTCTCTCTCTCTCTCACTTTCTCTCTCCACCTGTGTTGCTGTGCATCTCTCCATACTTACAACATGGTATTAGAGTCGTGTCCCCTCCTGGGATACAGTTGCTGATCGTGGGTCGTGTAATGTTGCTGTGGCTGATCGTGGAAAACTGCAGCAAGCTGCATCATGTATCGTGAAACGTGGAAAGTGGCTGATCGTGGAAGCACTCAGATCGTGGGTCGTGTGATGCCATCACCTATGCGTGGGTTGTGTGATGCCGCTGGTCTGATTTGATTCTCTGTGTTGTCGACACAAATTTTTACATAAAAAAAAACCTATATTGGTACCAGGTGTGTATTAATTTTTTTTTGTGAGATCTGATGGCAGATCTGGTCCAGATCTGTTATCAGATTTGAGGAGCATCGTGAGAGTGTTTTCTGCTGTCGTAATGGGTGTGGCAGCTGATAACGGATGTCTTTCTGTGTGGTTGTGTGATCGAGATGTGTTGCGACTGGGATTTGTTTACGCCATTTGGGATAGAGAACTGCTGCTGCTATGATCTGTTTATCGTGTCCTTGTCGTGATTTGTTTTTGCATCCTGTTTTTAGCTGTCGTGATTTCAGCATCTCGTGATACCTTGATTCCTGCTGGGTATATTTTCTGCTGTCGTGATTTTTTATGTGAAAGGCGCATATTAGTTTTGGTATCCGATATGCTGTCTTGAAATTTATTTTTCCAGAAATTCTGTCGTGGAAACAGCAAGATTGTTTCTTTGCTGTGTTGGAAAATATCTGCTGTGTTGGAAAATATCATGCTTATGTGAAATTTTTTTATGATTGTCGAGGGATTCTGTGTTGAAGTATAGATGATGGTCGTCGGTTCGGGCTGATGAGTGATCGTCACATACGCTATTGTATGTGTTGTATTGTGGGAACCTTGTCTTTTGAAGTGGGATTCTATCTTGGGCACTGTGGTACCAAAAAGGGCATCGAGTACTACTGCTACTTGTTGTCGTAGTGGCGGATGTGTGATGGTAACACACTCTAAGTCATGTTGGATGTGTGATCTTGATTTACAACCTATGGCCATCTGTGGTTGAGGTGGAAGGTTTTGGTCAAGTTTCTTTAAAATTATATTTGAAGTTTGGATCTGAACAATCGAAGGTTGTGTATCTCAGATTTCATTGGTGAAGTCAAGCCTTGATATAGTCGGGCTTGTAGTTGATTGTGGGTATGCGCGTGTGGTTGCTCCTGCATTTTGTGAATCAAGCCCATTAGTTTATATTATGGCTCAAGTGGTTAAATCAGATGCAGATTCCTCCAATGATTGTGTAACTCTTAGCAGGGCTGAATATGACGAGCTCCTTGCTTTACGATCATCCAATTCGAAGTCTTCTGTTGCAGAAGTTGTGTGCTCGGCAGGTAATGGCCAATCGGCTCAAGGTGGTAGGTGGGTCATTGATTCTGGAGCCTCTGGTCACTTATGCGGAAACTCGAGCAACTTTTTGAGTTTAAAACCTGTGACAGGTCAAAAAGGGGTACGTCTTGCTGATGGTAGCTCTTCCCCAATTGTAGGGCAGGGAAACATGTCTATTACCCCTACTCTTCAATTGTCGCATGTTCTTCATGCTCCTTCGTTTCCACAGAATTTATTATCCGTCAGTCGAATGACAAAAGAGTTGAATTGTAGAGTGATTTTTTATCCTATGGGATGCACCTTTCAGGATTTGCTGACGGGGAGAAGGATTGGTGGTGGCTATGAGGAAGGTGGTCTGTATTACCTACACCAACCAGAGGTTTCGGCCTATTCTGTTGTTACATCATCCTCAAGTCCTCTATTGTGGCATAATCGTTTGGGTCACCTTTCAGTGACAAAACTTCGTCGTGTCATTCCTCATATACCTCCCTCAGTTTCTTTTCAGTGTGAAACATGTCAATTGGAAAAACATTGTCGAAGCTCTTTTCCCTCCAGTCAGAGTCCATCAAGTCAAGGATTGTTTGATCTTCTTCATGTAGATGTGTGGGGTCCGAGTAGGATTCCGAATAGGTCTCAGTGTCGTTATTATCTAGTTATTGTTGATGACTTCTCGAGACTATCGTGGGTGTTCCTGTTAAAAGATCGGTCTCAAGGTCCTGTCATCCTTAAATCTTTAATTGCAGAGATAAAAACTCAATTTGACATTTGTGTTAAAATTGTTCGCACTGATAATGCTCTTGAGTTCAAATCCAAAAACTTACTTCAATTCTACTCTGTTAATGGGATTCAACCTCAATTTACATGTCCACATACCTCCCAGCAAAATGGGGTGGCTGAGAGGAAACATAGACAAATCCTTAATGTTGCTCGGTGCCTTATGATTCAATCCAATATGCCTGCTACATACTGGGGCTATGCGGTTTTGACAGCCGGGTTTCTTATAAATCGCATGCCGTCAAGTTCTGTAGAAGACCAAATCCCAATTCAAATTCTCCATCCAGAGGCTCCTCTCTTTCCTATCCCCCCTAAAGTTTTTGGATGTGTGTGTTTTGTGCATAAGCTGGGTCCTGATCGAGATAAACTTGTTGCGCAGTCTATTAAATGTGTTTTCCTTGGGTATCCTAAGAACCAAAAAGGATATCGTTGCTATGACCCTATATCTCATAAAGAGTATGTCAATGCGGACGTTACCTTCTTTGAGTCTATTCCTTATTTTTCGAGTACTACTCCAAGGTTACAAGAGAGTCAGGGTGATGTTTTTCCTCTGCCAATTCCCCCTTTTCCTTTAGAGTCGTTCGCTCCAAAGCCTGTGGCTCCATCCTCTGGGGAGTCTCGATATAGAAACTCTCCTATAGTGTATACTCACAGGTTACCACCTACCTCCATGCCCCCATTATCTCCTTCTCCTGAGGCAAGTATCTCTGAGCATACTGAAGTTTCTGCTATTGATGAGGATCTTCCTATTGCTCTGCGGAAAGGGAAAAGACAGTGCACCCTTCATCCCATTTCTCAGTTTGTTTCTGAAGTTAATCTTGGGGCTTCAATGAAGAATTTTATCTCGGCTTTGTCTGCCTCCTCGGTTCCGCTTCACCACAGTCAGATTCTATTCGACCCCAAATGGATGCAGGCTATGCAGGATGAGATGGATGCCCTAAGGTCTAGGGGCACTTGGAATTTGGTTGATCCTCCAACTGATGCAGATATTGTTGGTTGCAAATGGGTATATACCATTAAATATAACTCGGATGGCTCAATTGAACGGTACAAAGCCCGGTTGGTTGCAAAAGGGTATACTCAGACTTATGGTGTTGACTTTTTTGAAACTTTCTCTCCAGTTGCTCGTCTTGGCACTATTCGTCTTGTTCTTTCTGTTGCTGTGCACCATGGATGGCCCTTGTTTCAGTTGGATGTCAAGAATGCCTTTTTGTATGGGGATTTGCATGAAACTGTCTACATGCAACAACCCCCAGGCTTCGAGGTTCAGGGGGAGTGTAAGAAGGTGTGCAAGTTGAAAAAGGCGATTTATGGCCTGAAGCAGAGTCCAAGGGCATGGTTTCACAAATTGTTTGAGGTAATGTCGAGTTTTGGCTTTGTCAGGTCAGCTTCAGATCACTCCTTGTTCATCAAGAAAACCAGTGCAGGAATTGTTGTCATGGTGGTATATGTCGATGACATCATATTAACAGGGAGCAGTGCCCAAGATATATCTGCCACAAAAGATCATCTTCAGAAACACTTTGTTACTAAAGATCTTGGTCACCTTCGATATTTTCTGGGGATCGAAGTTGCAAGAAACAAAGAGGGCCTAGTGTTGTCTCAAAGAAAGTATGTGTTGGACTTATTAAAAGAGACTGGAATGCTAGGAGCCAAGCCAGCTAATATTCCAATGGATCCCAAAACTCACATGTTCGATGAGAAGTCTGAGTATGTGGACAGTGCCAGCTTTAGATCCTTGGTGGGTAAGTTGCTATATGTGACTGTTACTAGACCCGACATTTCATTAGCTGTGAGTAAAATCA
This sequence comes from Nuphar pumila, assembly GCF_984573655.1. NCBI lineage: Eukaryota > Viridiplantae > Streptophyta > Magnoliopsida > Nymphaeales > Nymphaeaceae > Nuphar > Nuphar pumila. The sequence continues at coordinate 599,553 of NC_143261.1, forward strand.
GTCAGTTCATGGACAAACCTACAAAAGTTCACTGGGATGCAGCTATGATGGTTATTCGGTACTTAAAGGCATCTCCTGGTAAATGACTGTTATTTAAACGAAATCCATCTTTGGACGTTGTTGCTTACACTGACGCAGATTATGCAGGATCTGTTGAAGATAGGAAGTCAACATCTGGATTTTGTGTGTTTGTGGGAGGAAATCTTGTTACCTGGAGGAGTAAGAAACAAACCGTTGTAGCCAGGTCGAGTGCTGAATCTGAATACCGAGCAATGGCCCAGACTGCAGCTGAAATTATGTGGGTAAAATCAGTCTTGACCGAGCTTCAGGAGAAAGTATCCCTACCTATGTTGATGATGTGTGACAATAGAGCTGCTACATATATTGCCAACAATCCAGTGTTTCATGAAAGGACTAAGCATATTGAAGTTGACTGTCACTATGTTCGCGACTTGGTTCAGGCTGGGTATATCTGCACCGATCATGTATCTTTCGAAGATCAAGTAGCTGATGTTTTTACCAAAGCCCTGGCGAGACCAAATTTCTCAAAGTGTTGTGACAAGCTGAGCATGATTGATATCTATGCTCCAGCTTGAGGGGGAGTGTTGAGACTAAGAGTTTTTTTAGTAAATAAGTTTTTTCTAAACTAGAGGTTATTAGAATCTTATTCTTTAATGAGGGACATGGGTGTAATTTTGTTCCTTGGACTATCTCTATTTAATATAGAGATCAGCCCTAATTATGTAGAAACAAGTTCTTTCTCTGCAGCCGTCCCTCTCTCTCTCTCTCTACCTTTCTCTCCTCTCTCTCTCTCTCTCACTTTCTCTCTCCACCTGTGTTGCTGTGCATCTCTCCATACTTACAACAGATAACAATTGACAAGTCCTAAGAAAGAATGCAACTCTAAGATCTTGACAGGTGGCTTTCATTCTTGAATTGCCCTGATCTTCTGATGATCCATCCTCAACATGCCTCCTCCTACAATGTGGCCAAGAAAATGCACTTTCTTCTGGCCAAATAGGCACTTCTCTCTCTTAACGTATAACTCATTATCCTTTAGAGTTTGAAATATAATCTAAAAATGTTGAACATACTCTTCCATAGAATTATTGTATATCACTATGTCATCTAAGTAAACCACGACAAACTTGTCAAGGTGCGTTACAATGTTTTATTTATCAGTGTAGTGAAGGTTGTGGGTGTGTTCCTCAAGTTGAATGTCATAATAAGAAGCTTGAATGCCCCATAGTGTGTCACGTAGGTGGTCTTGGTTTCATCCCCTTCGATAATTATAACTTTCCAATAGCCTGATCGTAGATCCAACTTTGAGAAAACATGAGCATTATCCAATTGATCAAACAAGTATGTGATCAAAGGAATCAGATACTTGTTATTCACAGTAAAATTGTTCAATGCTTGATAATCCACACACAAGTGCTTTGAATCGTCATGCTTCGCTTGGAATAAGACAAGCACTCCAAAGGGTGCTGTAGATGCTCGAATAATCCCAACTTCCAACATGCCATCTAACTATATTTGCAACTCCGCTAGGTTAATAGTCATTATGCAGTATGGTGTCAGTAGGTGGTTGCGCACCCAGTACCAGCTCAATCTCATGATTTACCTCTCTTCGCAGAGGTAGTTTTCTTGGCAGCTTGGTGGGCATAAATGGAATGTAACGACGCAGGGATTCATATCTATATCTATTTACATATGTTCGAATGACCCCTTCTCATAACATAATGAGAATGTACATAACCCTATTCCATTCTCGTCCAGTATGAAATGAACTTATAATCTGATGATGGAGTTGATCCCATGATTATAAGTTCATAACCCTAAACCATTCCCATTTTTAGTGGAACAGATCTACCAATTCTTTTATTCCAATTAAGTTAGTAAGAGGGATCTTGAACTAAGAAATAGACCCTAGAAGCTAAAAGAGGGTATCCTGAGCAATTACAATAATTGGGTTCGTTGATATTCCTGGTATAATAGATGCTATTACACATACAATCTTACTCAATTCGATGGAATTGTTTGATCTTAAAGAAGATCTTCTATAATTTTGCACATGATGGGTTATTTCTTTGTTTCTTTCAATCATTAATAACTTGATTATTTTTAGATATAACATCACTGAACTCCTTCAGTACGGTTGCTACGACCATTGAGACGTTAGCAACGCTTCCCTCTTCATCAATCTCGCAGATAATCAAGAGAAATGTCTCATCCTCTTTCTTGAGACCTTTCTTCAACTGGAGTGTGAACACCAAGCACTAACAAGGCTTTACCACAGGCAGTATGGCAATCATGCAAGGCTACTTGTCATCCTCAAAATTGTCAACATTCAGATGAGGCATCGACACGACCTTGTTGTTTTGAAGGAACTCTATACCTAGGATGGCTCTGAAATCATCCATTGACCAGCTCAAGATTCTCATCGGTGCATCGCAAACAACTCCATAAATATACTTGGCTTCAGAGTTGACCACCTTCATCCGACTCTTTTTTTTCTAATTGTTGCCCCAATCGCTATGCGTCTTCAAGAGAATCAAAGTTGTGCATGGCGCCCGTGTCAACCAATGCCTTGATGAATCACTCATTTAGAAGGACTTTCAAGTATATGAACTCTTTTCTCATGGGTAGTTCGACAACCGGTGTTACCTTCACTGTGTTCATTTGCATTGGTCCAACAGTCGGCTACTCTGCGGTGACACTCTTGACTTCAACTTGGACGACGTTCATGGCTCTAGGCTTGCAGTTATCTTCGTTCCTTGGACCACGATTCCTGTTCAGACAATGATTTCCCCAATGATCACTGTGGAAAATGTAACAATCTCGACAATGATAATTTTGCCCTCAGTAGTTATTATTTCTCTATTGGTTATGGTGTTGTCCCTCTTGTTGGCCACGATTCTGCTGGTTATCACTCTATTGGTTTCCATTACCAGCATTATTCTCTTTATCATTCTTTTGATTGTCCTTTTTATTATTGTTATGATCATTCCCGAATTGTCTTCCATAGGATATTGTATTACGCCTATCAATCTCAGCGTGCTTCTCAAGAACAACAAGTGTCGTAGCAAGAGTTTGAGGGTCTTGTCGATTGAGCTTCGTAGCTGCCCACCGCTACAGTACATGTATGAAGTGGAACAACTGGTCTGCATCACCCATGTTTTCAATATCTAGCATCAATGAGGTGAATGTTTTGACATACTCATGAATTTACCTAGTCTGCTTCAGGACCAATATCATATTGTGGGCAATTCTACTCTCATTCTTGGGTAAAAAGAAGTCATGCAGTCTCTTTTTGAGATCCACCCACAAATTTATAATAGGACGCCCATGCTCAATATCACCTTTGTGGCATCTCCACCAAAACATAGCATCATCCGTAAGGTACATCATTGCAGTGCATAACGAATATTATCAAGCATACCCTCTGCCTCGAAGTACTGTTCCATCAAGTAAATAAAGTTCTCAAGATCTCTCGAGTTTCAAGTACCTTTATATTTTGCAGGCTCGGGCAACTTAATACGCCACCCCAAATGTGTTGTTGCTCTATCAGCTGAAGCATTTCTTCACTGCCACTCTAACTGATCATTCTTTCATCGAATAATATCTAATTCAGTAGTCAAGATGTTAAACATTTTCAACAGATGATCAAACTTGGTGTTAAGACTTTCAGTGGAGTTCATATCTAGTGGCAAGATCTTTCACAAAAAATTTCAATCCCTCTACTGCAATATTGCTCTCTTAATCAAGCACCCCAAAAGTAGTATTAGTGTCATTAACCAATCTTTTCACATTGGTCACAGTCTCTGTCAACTCGGTAACATAACACACAAGTGCTATCACACTACTATCAACCATGAACTCATCTTTGGAAGGAACCTGACTACCCGAAGGAATATCCTTATGCTTCTTTGGAGGAATTTTCAATGAAAAATATTAAATCCTTGTCCCAAACTTCAACAAGGCTTTGGTACCAACTTTCAAGGGCTAAAAGCGAAGGCCCCTGTGACGTGCCTCGGTGTACCCCAACATCGGAACAAACTTTCAAGTGCACATCAAAAAACAAGCTAAACGTAGCTCATTGAGTGCACAAGTGCAATAGCAAAAACACACACTCACACAATCACATAAAAAGAGCGGAGAGGCAAGAGAGCATAGAAGAAAGCAAAAAAACAAAGACTTTTATTAGCAAGTTAACGAGTACAGAGTACAGAGTAACCCCAAAATCACCTTGTATTATGGAGTTCTTAGGCCAAAAGCCATTACATGCACTCCAAAAAAGCAAAAAGGAAACTACATCAAGCAACAAAAGCAACAAGTTTGGTGGTCCGAAACAACAGAATGGGTTTAAGTACTTCCATGTTTTTTTTTTGAAAGGCAATCTGTGGTTAGGCAGACCCCTACCCGATATCTCCCCACGTTGTAGAGGGATTCAAACCTAGGCCTTCAGCTGGGCACAGGACCCCACTTACCACATGGGATACCACCACGGTGGTAAGTAATTCAATGTGGGTACCTTCAAATACTCAACTTTGTGTAGTAACCGGTAAGGATGGAACTATGGCGTTCTTCTCTGCTAACTGAACTATTGAAGTGTTATTTGTTGGGTGTATCAAATTTCGGATTTGGGTTACCGAGAGCAAAATATAGATATCTCACTCAACCTAGACTTTGGAAAGTTCCTAAACGTCGACACACTCCTTTTTTTTGTTTTTTAATGGGATGCTGGTCTTATTTTGCTGCCACAAAGTTAAACACCATTCACACCGAGAAAATATCAGGTGCAATATGATTGCACAAATATTAGTGCATTAAGCACCTTATCACTCTCCATCTTGGGGAGAGGCCATAAAGAGAGGTTTAGGGAACGTAGAAGTAAGTCAAGGCCAAATTTCACTTGGTTCGGAATTTATGAGCTTATCGGGACTCAAGACCCATTGGAGGGTGATTGGGTGCTTAATGCACAAATTTTTGTGCACCCGATCCGGACTCAATTCACACCATGGAAAATCAAATGGATAAAAAGCGGTGGACCCCATCCATAGTGACGTGTCATACGTCATCCATTTCTATCCGAAAAAAAAAAGAAAAAAGTTATATAATTATCCAATCTGGGCTGTTGATCCACCACCCACGTTGCAAAGCCTCGAGTAGACCACGTTTAATGCGTATCCGTCGTCCAAAAAAGGCTTTTAACTGCCAAGCCACGTTGCAATTGGCTTATTTGGCCCTGTACGAAAATTACATTGCTACCCACTGTTCAGAATATTATGCGAAATTAGCACGGTTGCATAACCATAAATTACTCTACTAACTAGGAATTACTTTAGTATTTAATTCTGGGTTTTGTTATGTCGAATATAGTTGCACTGGATTATAGCAAACATTAAAACGCTTTCAAACGCAAAGGGGTAATTGGACATTATGTCAGGTGCGTCTGGCGTGGCCTTAAAGGATAAGGCAGAAAAAGGCGCACCTTCCATGCACCATTCCCCATTTTAGCAGTCAAAGCCGATAAAGCATAAAATCCCAAAATCCCTTGGCGGTTTGAGCTCCTAATTTCTCCTCCTCTTTCATAGATCATACTATCTATTCATTGTGTTGTGTTCTCTGAATCAGAGAGAGAGAGAGAGAGGGAGACGCAGACGAGCCAGCCATGGGTGATGTCTTATTGAGGAGCAATTTCTGTGTAGGGTGCGCGAGCTTGTCTGTTTCGGGCTCTTCTAAACAATCTTCTGCGTTTGGCTTCTCGTCTGCCCCATCTTCGATCCGGTTCCAATACCCCAAGTCTTCCGGCAGGAGCGGGTTTCAGGGCAGACCTGTCGTCATCTCAGAAAGCCAAGCCATACCCAAATCTTACGGTAGCCCTCCGGGCCTCTCCTCTATACAGGTAATTATGTAAACCTCATCCCCTCGTGTTATCCCTTTCAAATTTTGACAGATTTCCGATGAGGGCCTTTGTGATTCTCTTCAACTCTGCTCTGCTCTGAAATTTTAGGCCCAGAGTGACTTACTTATTGGGAAGGCCTTCAGGTGGTGGGAGAAAGGGCTTCAATCCAACATGAAGAAGATTGATTCTGCTGATGATCTCGTTAATTCTTTGCTCAACGCTGGAAATAAACTTGTGATTCTAGATTTTTTCTCTCCTGGCTGTGGTGGATGTAAGGCCCTTCATCCCAAGGTACTTTTTTGTTCCCAAACACGTTTCTTCATCTTTCTATAAGCATTTAATTCTCTCTCTCTCATTATATCTTTTCCCTTTTTCCTTTCTGTGCGCGTTACAGCTGTGTCAAATATCAGAGATGAACCCAGATGTTCAATTCCTTCAGATCAATTATGAGAAGCATAAGTCCATGTGTTATAGCCTAAACGTTCACGTGCTGCCGTTTTTCCGATTCTACAGAGGAGCTCAGGGTCGTCTCTGTAGCTTTAGTTGCACCAATGCTACGGTATGCCCTCTCTCTCTCTGGTTGCTCTCCCTTTGCATCCGTATGTCTTTTCTTTTATTTCTAACGGGCGTTAACTTGTGCTGCAGATCAAGAAATTCAAGGACGCACTGGCAAAGCATAGTACAGAAAGGTGCAGCCTTGGGCCTGCTAGAGGCGTTGAAGAGTCTGAACTCTTGGCTTTGGCTGCGAACAAGGAGCTGGGCTTCAGTTTGCCAACAAGGCCAAACGCGGCTCCTGCTCTAGACAAGGCTTTGTTCCATCCTTCCATCCCTAAGACCTCCAAAGAGGCAGGAGACAGGGAACTCATCTCCGTTGCGAGATGATCTATTGATCTTTTATATGCTATATGTTTTTTTTTTTTCTCCTTTGATTCTCTTCCATATTCCTCCCTCTTTGTCTTTTGTACAGTCCTGTGGGGTTGGATAATGGACGATGTCTATAGGTGTATGTATATATGCCTATGCCCACAAGAGCAACGTATCTGTACACAGATATCGTTGGAGTTGCAGGCTTTCTGTTTTTTGTCATCGGCCTGTTGACTCTTGTGGTGAACAAATGTGAGGATTCCCCTGTGTCTGAAGACTGAGGAGGGGTGTAATGTAACTGTAAGTGTGCTTTCCCCAAGAGGACAGAAGGGTGTAACTTGTTTTTGCTTTTTCAATGAATCGAGTGATTATAAGAATGATAAAGTTGGTGAGCTCGCTTTCCTTTTACCGCGTAGTTAACTTTCCTTTCAATTTTTATGCGAAATTGTCTGTGATTCCCGATGCCAGCTTGGTTTGGTCGCCAAAGCGTAGGAATCACATGGCCTCCCTGGATGAGAAAAGATAAGCCTCCTAACTAACTGGCCCCCATATTTGGAGATATTTAGCATATACAATATTGCTTGGACAAACTCCCTGGCTAAGGCCTAAGGGCTTGTGGCTTCGTCACAGAAGTTTCACCCAAGCCACATGGTTTGGGAGGGGAAAGGCCAGCGTTGGGCGAAGAACGAGGATGGGCTTGCCTCGGTATCATCGGAGATGTGAAGTGGGTCCTCCCTCACGTGCTGCAGTTACTCGTCGTCGCCTGCACTTTTTCTCTGTTCGTTCGGTTGATGAATTGTTTCTGGGTTTTTTAGATTCAGTAGAGAGAAAAGAATCCCCTTTTGGGGTTTCTGAGAAAGCGTGAGCTACCATCGGTCTGAACTCCAGATCTCTTTTGATTGGTTTGGCCACGAGCTGGCTAGGGTAGATGACTAGACGGGTTAATAGCCCACAAACTAAGATAAGAGTTTTCTTCACTCTTAAGTCATTTGTTGGTTGTCATCCTTGTCGTAAGCAGAGAGAGAGAGAGAGAGAGAGAGAGAGAGAGAGAGAGAGAGATTTGGTCCAGTGGCACCGAGTCAAGTCCATGGGGCAGAACGGACATCACTCGTTTTGGGTGTTTCTGATTGCAATGCCAGTCTATCCAAAACGAGTGGCATCAGAAGTCCGAATGGCTGGGGCCCCTCTTTGGCGAAGGGCGTCCTATGTGGGTCTGTTTGATCTCTAACCTGATCCACAGGACCACAGGTCACCTGCTTACGGTCCAGTTTCCCCGTAGCTAGCCTTTTATTTTTTAAAGGCAAGCTGGGGTTAGGCAGACCTCACCAGTTATTATTCAACGTACCATGCAATGTCCCACCACAAGAACATGCACTGACAGCTCCTACCAACTACGCGGAGCCTCCGTTGGTCCCTGTAGCTTCCATTTTGTTGAACTGTCTCCGCATTTCGCTGTTAGTGTATCGACCACGAACAGACGGTCCTTACATGGTCCAAGTGGGCTGAGCCATCTGATCATATGCCCCTGCGCATCACATCCAAAGGGGGGGGGGGGGGGGGGGGGGCTGGCACTTCCGCTTGTACGCTTTAGTTTACGCATCTTGTGCCGCGTCTCTCTTTTTCGTTCTGTTGGAAATGCCGGTGGCCTATCTCTCGGGTCTCAGGTCTCGTACCTTTTCTTTTTTGCTGTGGATAGGCCCCATGATAATCGTGAGTTATGATACTGCGATCTTTCCTTTTAACCTTTTTTTGTTTTTTTTTATCTTGTAAATGATCTTCCATCCACCTGTCTAATTAGGCCCTCGCTCGCACCTTTTCCTTTGAAAAACGCCAAAGTGACTTGACATTCATGGAGGTTTTGGACAGGTGTATGGTAGCTAACAGCAGGAAGGTCTTGACGGTACAATTTACGTGCGGACTTCAACTCGTTGCGTGGCTTCTTCCAGCACTTCAGATTAAAACTGAGTGCTGATGAGGTCAGATTGGCCTATGAACATGTCACAAGGTCAAATTTTGCCAGTGAGATTCGCCTTGTTCTGGCACCAAGATTGCCGCAACTTTGTTCAGCCTTTATCTCACGAAGTACTTTCTTTGAAACAAGCCGCAGGTAAGAGACAACAAGGACTAACCGGCAACACCCAATCTTGTATTACTCTCGCAACAAAGGTCGTGACCCCAATCACCAACTGACGCCATTCATGCACCTTTTTGGGTTGGTACCCTTTCAGTGCACTCCTTTGCAGCTATGGCAAGCCAAGAGCCTTCAACCGCTTTTGGTCGCACCCTTTGGCAAACGTGGGTGCCTCCTTACCGCACGCCATCAATCGCTTTTGGTCGCACCCCTTGGCAAACGCGGGTGCCTCCTCGCCGCACGCCATTAGTTGCTTTTGGTCGCACCCCTTTGCAAACGCAGGCACCTCCTCACCGCATGCCGCATTCCGCATGTTGCGTGTCACGCCCTCCCAGCTCACCTGCACAGGTGCCCGAAAGTTTTGCGCATGACCTACTACAGTTGTACCTCAACACTTATATCACTTTATTGAGGGTCTGTCAAACCTTCACTACCAGATGAATCTGACATCCTCGTCGGGTTGATCTTCTTTAGGTAGGCCTGGATCAAATCCTCAAACTGCCATAGAGTAGTGTCTCTCTCCCAAGTTGCTTCATCTATCTGGAGTCCTTTCCATTTGACTAGGAAGTAGGTCCTCTGGTTCTTCTTGCTTTGGCCCTCCACCGTTTTGTTCATGATGAACTCAGCTTGCTTCTGAAACTGTCAGTATGTTTGGTGGAGCACGTCGTGACACCATCCACGAGGGTTCCTCTGAGTCTTTATGGTACTCCATGAGAAAACTAACATTGAACATTGAATGTTCCTTGATCCTCTCTAGAAGTTCTAGCCTGTAAGTCGAACGACCAATCCACTTGGTTACCGTGAAAGACCCATCATACCGAGGAATGAGTCCTTTGTGTGTTGTCTTCCTTATGATCTTTTTTCAAATCTGGGGAGTGAGTTTCAACAATACTCTTTTCTCAATTTGGAACTCAAGTGGTCGACGCCTCTCGCCTACCCACTTTTTCATCTGCCTCTTGGCCCTTTCCAAGCAATCTTGCACCTCCTCTATTCGCTCATGCCGCGTTCTTGCGAATCGGTATGCCGCAGGACAACGACCCTGGTCCTTCTGCTTCACTACCTCATGAGGAGTGAAGGGTTTTTGTCCATTTGCCAACTCGAATGGACTCTGACCAGTCGTTGAGGTTTGTTGCATATTGTAGCAGAATTGAGCAATGTCCAGTAAAGTCACCCAATTTTGTTGGTTGGCCAACACATAATGCCTCAGATATTCCTCCAGCAAGACATTAATGTGTTCCATCTGACCATCTGTTTATGGATGATTGCTTGTCGAGAAGTTGAGTGTAGAGCCCATCATCTCAAACAAAGTCATCCAAAACTTCTCCGTAAATCGTGCATCACGATCACTCACAATGTTCAGTGGCAATCCCTAGTACTTCACAATATGTTTCATAAACAATTGTGCAGTAATCTGTAAACACCCCAAATTTTTCAACTCCATTCCGGACATCTCCTTTCGCATATGCCAAACCTCCTGCAGGGCAGTACCGAGTCTCACTCCTAGGTTCATCCTAGTCTAGAGGTCAGTTTACCCCCATTTTGATAATAAAATTACCATTTTATCCTTGAGACACACTTAGCTCTTTTGTCAGTCAGACCTAGCCAAACTCATTTTAAGTTCAAAACAGTTAGAATGTCTATCATTTCTAGCTCCCCTGCGCATACGATGAGCAAATCCTGATCATTTTTTGCCATTTTAGCTAATTAAGCTCATTTCAGGCAAAATAAGCTCATTTTTGTTAAGACAAAGAAGTTGTACACGACAATTCAAGTACACGATTTTGATGATGAACAACTGAAATTTAGCTAAGACAATGAAGAAAGATGAAAAAAATTGAAGAATTCATTGAAGAATCTGTGAAGACAAGCGTGCAAATGTAAATCTCTTTAAAAGTCTTAGATTATTGTAAGAGCCTTATTTTGATTGCATATCTTACTTGCATTTCACCTAAAAATACTTAAGAAAAACTTTTCTAAAATAATCCTTGGCGAAAATCATTTTAGAAAGCTCTTTACCCACATTTTCAAGTTTATCAGTCAACCAATAGACTCATCAGTCGATCAATTTTTTCGCGCTATTTTTTTTAAAGCAAAATGTCAACTTTTTGATTAGTCGACTAATCGAATCTTAGTCGATCGGACAGAATGTTCAATTTCTTAACAATTTGGCAGGAGTCGACTGAAAGTTTTTTCAGTCTACTGATGATTTTCATCAGTCGACTAACATTTTTCTTAAGTCGATTAAGTTTCAAAAGCCAGAATTTAAATTTGTTTGGCTAGACACAGTAGTCGACTAACTTTAACTGTCAGTATGCTAATATCTGATTTCAGTCGACTAATAACTATTTCAGTCGACTAATATAGTCATTTTTTGAAACTTTCAGAAGTTGTGTTCTTTCATTTTTCAAATGTTTTTTTATTGTTAAAAAACCTTTGTTTGACACTGGTGTGAGTTTTGGAAAACGGTTTTAAAAATGATATTTTATATAAAAACAATGTGAAAGCCAAACACCAAAAATATAAAAACCGGCTCGCACGAGTGGTGGAGTCCAGGTCGATCTCAAGGAACAGAAAATACTCATATTCAAACACACAAGCTAAACTATTTTTTTTGCCAAAAACAAAAGATTTAATTAAATAATTAAATAACTAAGGAAGTACTGGCCTACGCAGAGGGCTTAACCAAAATAAATAAATGGTTTTATTACAACCCCATTAATAAAATAAAATAAAACCCTAATCTAAAAAGAAAAGAAAATGCTTCAGTGCTTCGAGTCTTCTTGTCCCTTCTTAAAGTAATGTATATTTTTTTGAACTTTTGCTTTTCTGAGGGCACTTTTGAGAGCCTGAGAGGACCTCAGAGGGTACTTTTGGGGCACAGAAAGGGGCTCGCCGTACGTTCCAACGCTTTCCTGCAGAAAAAAATGCAAAAAAAAAAAAATCGAACAAATCTAAAAAGAAACTATAGGTTAGTGCACTAAACAAGATTCAACAAAACAAAGATTGAAATAAGAAGTAATAGACTAACACTACAGGACGAAATAGCAAAACTAACTTCTAACAAACTATATGTAAACAAGAAACTAACTAATGTAACAACTTGTGAATAGTAAACTAAATTCAAAGAAGGAAGAGCTAACTAATCAATACAGAAAATCGTGAATCTAAGTTAATTAAATATCAACTAACTACAAGATGAATTAACATAACAAATTACTAACAAACTAACAAATCCAGCAACTAACTATGTTATTTGACTAGAACTATGAAACTACTTAAATCTGGATCATTAAAACATGTAAAGAACTCAATCTACTAACATGAACTACTCAATCTAACTAAAGATGATATCAATTAATGAAGTAAACTATAAGGCAGCATGATTACTCTAATGTAGCAATGTATATTATATATGACTAAGGAAAAAAAATATGAGTTTTAAACAGTTAATGATAGGAATTCAGATCAGCCTACCTAAAACACGTCAACTATCTAATGCCTCTACCAAAAAAAACATGAATAAAGCTTTGAACTAATCTAATTTATCATTACCTAGACTAAAAGCAAGACACACAGCACACTAATCATAGCTATCCGGCCTTTCTACTGCTCGCGTCCAAGCTACAGCTCAATTACATGTTTGTATGATCTACCGATCGGGATCATCCAAGATTAATCAGAATTAAACTTTATGCCCTTCAGTAGATCAACTAAGATGTGAACGCTAATGATGATTGCAGTAAAAATAAAGGAAACACACAGAAAAACATACGTTGTCGCTCAAGCCAGCCAATCAACACTGATGACTGCAGACCATATGGCTGATCTACTTGGTGAACGATCAATCTATTATTGATATAGGTTCGGTCGAATCAGAGTGCTCAGATCTGGTCGAATGTTGACGAGATTTGCTCAACGCTTGGCAATCCAGCGGCTATGACGTTACACAACTAATAACAGAAACTTATCTTAATCAGTGTATATGCCTACTCTATTATGCAGAAAACAAATTGCAAATCATGGATCGATTACTCTAGACGAACACATATTGCTGAAAATAACGTATGATGCCAAGAATATTTTTATGCTTTTAATGGCATAATCTAAATCTAATATACGTGCAAAACAATAAAAGAAAAGGGGGAAGAAGATGCAAACCTACAGCTTACCTCCGACGGAAGGATTGAGAAAAGAGGATGGTTGACCCAGTTGCATTCACATGGTCCCGACGAAAAAGAAGAAGTTGTCGATAAAGAGAGGATCCGAAGCTTGATGAAAAGGAGGTTGAAGAAGAAGTAGAGGAGAGGAAAAGAGAAGGAGAAATCGGCTTTCAGAGAGAAGAGAAGCAAGGGAGAGAGAGAAGAGGGAGGCAAGAAGGAGGGGAAGCAAGAAGGCTGCTGGAAAAACAGCCTCCATGGCTGGAAAAGATGTATTTATAATGATCTAATTAGGTTAAAACAATTTTTTCAAAAAGAGTCTAAAGATTTTTGTTAATTTACAAAACAAGGTCTCTTCTGAAAAACATGTTTTTCTAAAAATCAAAACTTACTAAACTAATTAAAATTTATCTAATACAAACCTAAACTAATTAAACTATAATTAAGAAAATCTAAATCTAATAAAAATATTTAAAATGCAAGGAAAACTTTGAAAAACACATTTTTATGATAATTTCTATTTTAAAGTAATTTCTCAAAACTAACAATAAAATTGGGTTTTTAAATCGATTTTAACATCGATCATGCATAAATAATGATTAATAAAATATGAAATACTATGCATGATCAAATACCCTCATGCTTATTGTTTGCTAGTCTTCGAGCAAATTGAAGCAAAAACAAAAATACTAAACTAGACACAATAAAAACTTAACTCACTTTCGTAGGAATCGCGATTGCATTTAGCATATACAACAAGCCCTTTCAACTCCTGGGTTGCCCCAGTGGCCGAGTAAGGTCTCGTGAGGGTTTGCAGTGATGCTACCTACAAACATCTTTATCATGTATGCATAAAATTTAACTTTAAAAATCATTAGGCAGTCAAAGAGTTTGTTTCACAAATATTTCATGCCATTACATTATTAAAACATGATTAGAGTATTTTACCTGCCACCACAAAATAAAATATTTTCTTTCACTTTTCTAAATAGCATAATCATTTATGTTTCATTCTCAAAAATTCAAATACATGCATGTTATTATTTACTTATCCTCGCTCATATGTGTTCTGCACAGGTTTTCTCAATATTTGCTTCTAAGTAGTGAACTTTTTTTCTTTTACGCTCTTTTCTTTTTCTTGATTTTCAATTTTTTACACATTTTTTCTTTCTTTCTTTTATTGAATATTATATCAAATTTTCAGTTTTCGTGACCCGTGTAATGAGCTTTGGGTTAGTGACTTCCAGATCAGACGACCTTAGGGCACTAGATACAAAGTATCCCTCAGACTTAATTGCTCGAGTCACTAGACCTTCAAATTTTTATAGTTTACGTATAGTCTACTTCTTTGTCGTGTGCAATGTCAATATCTATTAGGCTCTCTATAAAGTCCATGTAACGGGCTTTCGGGTCGGTGGCTCCCAAACCAGATGGCTTTAGGGCACCAGGTGTAAACACCCCTTAGGCTCTACTTGCTCTGTAAAACCTGTGAAATTTATGAAATTCTAAATGAATAAAAGGGATCCGTTATGTGAAATAGTAAGATTTTAAGTTAAACAGTACAATTTTTATGACTTGTGGTTTCTAGAACGAAACCGATAACAAACTCTCACAAGTGGTTTTGGATCCGGATCTTGGCGAGATCCGATGATCCGACCCAGTTCACGAGTCCAAGTAAGGAAACCCGATGGTTTCGGGATGATAGCGTGAAATCCGAAGCACTTTTAAAGTAAGCGAGTGCAAGTTTAAAACCAACGGGTGAAAAATCCACTTGAAAATGGAAGAAATCCAGCAACAAGGAAAAACGTCCCAATACGACATAAAAAGAATATTTTCACAAAAGTAAACAAGTGGTGAAGTGGAGTTATGGTAGGACACATAGGGTTGTAGAGTTGCAACCTCAATTCAAACCCCCCTGTGCACAAATTATCTTTTTTTTCACAAGAAAGTGATGTTTTCTACCTTGGTGAAAAGGGTAAAAACGTGGGATTATGTTAAGCCTAAATTTTTGGCTTTTCCATCTAGCTCTACCAAGGATTGAGGAGAATCCTAGGTAACATGGAAGAGGGGTACCCATAAAGCAAATGGTGAGGGAAGTTAGAGGAAATCATGCTTAAGAGAGGAGGGGGCATTGTTGGAAATAGACATCACCCACCAAAAACATAAGATTTGGGTGAAGTTTTAATGCCTTGAAAATTTGGTAACTTCCCCCTAAATAGAGGAGTTAAATGAGAGATTTTTGGTAAGGAGTTACATTAGACGTAACTCTCTCTCTCTCTCTCTCTCTCTCTCTCTCTCTCTCTCTCTCTCTCTCTCTCTCTCTCTCTCTCTCTCACGGTGGTGGTCGACCTCCTTTGGTGGACGGTGTGGACCACCCTTGCTGAACGCGTGAGCATTCATTATCGACGTGGGGTGCCGCTCTGACGAAGAGAAGGGGTTGCAGCCTTGCCGTCGTGAGACTCCAAAGAGGTAAGGAACATTGCTATTTGTATGTAAGTGCTTGATGCCTTGTTGCACATCTATGTTGCAATAACATGGAGTTTACGTGACAAGCTCCACCTATATGTAGGTATGTTTAGGGCCTTGAGACCCAGGTGGCATGAGTTGAAACACCTACTCGCCAATAGGTCAATATGTAGTGGTTCGGCCAATGGTTCTCACCCTTGGCCAACGTTGGAGCACTGTGGTGTTCTTTGTAAGGGCATTTTGTTCCTATGTGTGTGCCTGGTAATATGTAGTACTCATATCAAAACCTACAGTTTGAATCTATGTAGGAAGATGCATATATTTTTGGTGTGGGTGTTAGCCATGACGGATTCAAGATCGAAACAAAAATAAAGTAGGCAAATGGCGTGGAACCTTAAGTATCTCGGATTATTATTCATGAAATTATTGTTTGGTTGTATTTTCTTGTTCAATACACCTTTCATACTTTGTAGATTGAATGGTTTTAATCAATTCTGAGGTTATGTATACGTGATTGCTATTTCACATCATGGAAAAATAAAGAAATATCATTCCTATTGGGTAATTCGATTGGATTTGATGTTTTTGAGTGTAGAATGCACTCCTATCTATAGTTGAAAGATTCCATACATTGAGGATGAAAGGGGTGGCAAAACAGTCCATTTAGAATGATCAAAATGTTTGAAAAATAAAAAAGATACACCCTTTTAAAGATTACAGAAAAACGGCAAAATTAGTCGACTGAGACAATAGTTAGTCGACTGATAATATGTTCAGTCGACTGATAAAAACCTTCAGTCGACTGCTGCAAAAATTTCCAGAAAACAGACATTTTGTTCAGTCGACTGATAAAACCTTCAGTCGACTGATGCTAAATTTTTTTTCAGAAAATAGACATTCTGATTAGTCGACTGATGCTAAAATTTTTTCAGAAAACAGGCATTCTGATCAGTCGACTGATAACTAAAATTTTTCCAGAAAATAGTCATTCTGATCAGTCGACTGATAAAACCTTCAGTCGACTGATGCTAAAATTTTTCCAGAAAATAGACATTCTGATCAGTCGACTGATAAAACCTTCAGTCGACTGATGCTAAATTTTTTTCCAGAAAACAGATATTATGATCAGTCGACTGATAAAACCTTCAGTCGACTAATGGTAAGATTTTCAAAAAATTGATATTATGTTCAGTCGACTGATAAACCCTTCAGTCGACTGCTGCTAAATGTTTCCAGAAAATGGACATTTTGTCCGGTCGACTGATAAAACTTTTCGTCCACTAATTTTATGATCAGTCGACTGATAAACCCTTCAGTCGACTGCTGCTAAACTTTTCCAAAAAACAGACATTCTGTCCGGTCGACTGATAAATTCTTCGGTCGACTAATTTTACAAAAAAAAAATAACGTTTTGCTTAGAAGATTTGAAGCCAAAAGGGTTGGTCGACCGATGAGCCTATTGGTAGACTAATAAACATGAAAATTTGAGTAAAGAGTTTTCTAAAATGATTTTCATGAAGGGTTCTTTTAGAAAAGTTTTCTAAAGACTTTTTAGGTGAAATGCAACTGAAATATCTATGAAAAAAATAGTTTTGATGGTAAACTAAATAAGTGATTCACATATGGACTTTAAGATTTTGTCCAATACATGAAACACACATGATAAAGTTGGATATTGCCATGTTGCGGCATAACCAGTGGGGGTACGAAACGTACACTCGAGCTCATAAACAAAACTGAAAATGCCGAATGTTTAAGTACTCGACACAAAGTTCAACCAGAATTATGAGAAATTGTGGTCGGTGCCTTTGAGGCATTCGATGGGTAATGTGCATATACTAAGATCAACTTGAGTATGAATTGGGGTTTTGAAAGTCCCCTGTGGTGCAATGACTTGCATATAAGAATAAATAAAATTAAAAATATGCACACATAACCTAAATATGGGATTCTGGGTATACCTGAAAGATGATATATGTTACTGGCTTCCCAGGGTTCTGGGTACATCTGAAAGAAGATGTATGTTACTGGATCCAAACAAACAAGAATGAAAATTTATACACATATAAATTAAATATGGGATTCTGGGTATACCTGAAAGATGGTATATGTTACTGGTTTCTTAGGGTTCTGGGTACATCTGAAAGAAGATGTATGTTACTGGATCCAAACAAACAAGAATGAAGATTTATACACATATAAATTAAATATGTGGGATTCTGGGTATACCTGAAAGATGGTATATGTTACTGGTTTCCCAAGGCTCTGGGTACACTTGAAAGATGGTGTATGTTACTGGACCCATGGTCTACCTTGGAGAGGGTAGGTGGTACAAGCTTCGTGGACATTCTTGTTCTTGTGAGAGCTAGGCGTCTCACCCGGTCCCAAGTCCACGAAGTTAGGGGACCAGGACTACCAGTATGTCCTAGGTGGTAGATCAAAGTCTTCTGCAGAAGTACAGGGTGCATCGTAATTTTTGTTCTAGCCACTGAGGAGTTCTCTCTCGGTCACTGACCGTCCCCTTTGGATATCCGTACGGCTAGTCATACGGGTTATTAAATAATAGACCCCCGTATGGTCTCGGTCCGCTACGATGTCTATGCCTGTGCGTACCCACAGGGTAAGAGTAAGAGTAAGATAAGCATTAAATAATTTAAGCCGACTAGAAACTTATCTCTGAAGAATTACATTTTGTTGAGTTGACTTTAGTAAAACTTGTGAAATCTACAGCTTGTACTAATGTGGATAAATATACCTCTAGTTCAGTCATCTTTTGCACTGTATCATGAATTAGAAAGCATAATCATCTTCTTAGAATGTTATAAACTTCCATGCTAGTTATATCTGCAGTACTTGCACATATTTGTACACAGGTCACTGAGCACCACATATAAATATAATGCTTCTTACGCAGACAGGGGAGTCTGACCCTTCTGCTTTAAATGTTTTTCAGGTAGCAACTAATTGGAGCATCGGGGTGTCGTTTTGGATAAAGCCAAGAGATCTCATTTATTCAGTATTTTATGTTTGAACTCTGATTAGTAGATTTACATTTCTATTATGGGATGTAATTAATGACATTAATGTTTCAATTAATGAATGGTATGTTTAGTACTTCTCTGTTTTACCCTGTAATGCGCCCGACTGGTGTTTTTCGCACTTCCGCTATTTAAAAAAAAAAATTTACTCCAAAATTTTTACTATAAAAAGTTGGGGCGTTACATGCTCGAACAAAATAGGCCACATATATCAACGTAGATAAAGAATTAACTTCATTCGTTATCATTTTCAACATGAAACTAAAACACTTCAACTTGTGTCTAAGCCCAGCTAATAGGGAGTACGAAGATATCAACAACTAAACGTATGCTCTTTTTCACCTTTTGAGCTCATAAATGCAATATTGTTCATTTGCTTAGTTTTTCAAAAATAAAACTGTGCATATCCATACTTGTGATTCAAAATAAACTTTAACATGCATCTATCGCCATTTCTATGAAATCCACATAAACAACCATGGTTTTCTAGATCTGTGTCAGAAAAAAAAATTGTGGGGCTTAAAAATTCTCTAAAAATATTAGATTTTGCAAAGCAGTCATATAAGTTCAAACTCGTTTCGTAAAAGCCCAATTTTTATGAGTTGTCATCAAAAGTGCAAGTACTAAGACAGAAAAAATTTGGGTGTGCCAACTACATCCTCCCCCATGCTTGAATGACACTGTCGTCAGTGGCACTCCTCCATGCTTGCATGAAACTAAGTGAATGCATATGAGAACAAAATGAATGGGAGAAAAGGGTAGAGGTCACTTGATCCACACTGTGGAACCTTACCTGATACGACATGCGAATGGCTCTGCATAGGTTCCACCTGTCTCATAGTTTACAACTCGTAGAAATATGCAAAAGAATGCAATGTGATGGTTATTTTTTTAAGTGTTATTTTAAACATTATTTTTATCGTTGAAAGCATTTTGAAAAATCACCAATCAAGTAATAAAACTGACTTTCCACGAATGTGGCGAGTACGGGTCGAATCCACAGGGAACAAGATACATTCACAATTAAATCTAAAACTTCAATTTATTAATATCACAGATGTTTACAACTAAGTTAACAGTACAAGCTTAATTAATTTACAAACTAAAAATGAAAATGAACTGAAATAGATTGCTAAGTCTTCTCCAGATCGCCAGGGGTAATTTTGTCTTTTCGCCACACGTGCATCTGCACTCGCATTCCAAATACACCTATTGATATGTTTCTAACTTATCAACCTAAACAAAAGAAAAACAAAAGTTAGTATCACTTCCAGAAGTAATTCTAAAAATTGGACTAACCCTAATTCTGAACTAATTACTAAATTAAATTATAATTAACTAGAAATAAAAGAAATTGAAAAATCAACTAGACTAACTAATCACATTAATTTTAACTAGTCTAACTATTGTTAGTACATTAACTACATGCTAGAAAACTTGAAAAACTATCGAAAATCAACTAAGTGAGCAAATGACTGTTTTACACTTGTTATAGTGCAAAATGAATTCTGATAGATTTTCGCAAACAGAGAGTTTGAAGGGGCAAACAAAATCTGATTTAAAAGCTTTTTTTTGTTCTCTTTCTGACAGATTTAGGAGTCTGTCAAACTTTATAGAATTGAAAAAATCATCCGGATACTCCGGATGCAAGCATTTCAAGTTCGTAGAAACGTTCTCGAATCGTTTGACCCGAAATCTAAAATCGCAAAAAAACTAATTTTGTAAAACGCTTAAAAGGCAAACCAAATCAACTCGAAACGAGCTGAATTTTGGTTTGCAAACAGTAAACACTCTAATGAATAGACTAGAATAATAATATTGGAAAAACTCAGAAAATTAACACTTAAAACAATGAGTGTAAGTCCATGTAATATTCTGGATTTGAATTCAATCGACTATTCATTTGTGCTAATCCCAAGAACATACTGTTGCTCAAAACATACACAATTACAGTCAATTACAACCCACTACTAACTAACTAACAGAAAATACAACTAATTATACTAAAAAAATGGAATCTAAATTGACTACCTACACTATTCGCGCGAAATACAAACTAATGATAATACAATAACCAAACTAATTAATATAACTCATTCACCAAATCTCCTAAACTAATACCAAATCCATGCATCAATGAACAAATAAAACTACTGGAAATCACTGCTAAAAATGTAAACTCACAGCAATTAATAGTCTATGTCAATCTTTGCCAAACGCCCAAATCGAGTAGCCACAGGCTACTCGGTTTTGGTCTTTGGATGAATCAATTGCCAAAAACACTTAACACAACACTAATAACTAATCTAGGATATTAGTACTATGTAGCATATAGGGAATTAATTAATCAATAGTGATAACAAGCTGGAAAAACAGGAAACTACCAATGACTACGCAAATCTAATCTAATATGTAATACTACAATCGATTAGAGTGAAATTACTTCTAATAATACTAATCTTATAACTATAGTAACATGTAAACGAAACTCAGCAAGTGATCAACCTAATACCACTTAATCTCACTAATTAACATATTACTAAATGTATCTATTGTTAACAGCAACTCACAAAACAACTAAGAAAAGCTAATTTGCATAAAATACAAAAATCGGGTAACATGCAATATCATCTAAATCCTACGAAAACAAAGTTAAACCTAATATCCGATTAAAACTATATGGCTATAAACTAAATAAATTTACACTAATTAGCAACTAAACATCTAAAGAATTGTTGTTAACACAGAAAATTAAAGACTATACCCTAAGTACACAAAATGCCTAAATCGGGTAGAAGGATTCTACCCAATTTTTGGTATTTGAATGTACCTAAAAATGAAACAGAAATTAAGCATTGAATAAGTCTTCTACAAAATTAAAATTACTTTATGCACACTTAGAAATCTACACTAATTATGCACATTAACTAAATTAAAATCCTAAAACAAATTGACTTCAGCCGGCTAACATAAGCCTAGTTGGTTTATGCGTTAATGAGAAATGCTTTAGATCAAAGCTAAAAATCACGAACAAACCTAATGCTACACTTGACCTAAGTGCTGGTTCAAGCACACACACACCTATCTACGGTTGATATTCACGTAGACAACACAGCAAACAGAAAGAAAAAAACCACAAACACTAAAACAAAACAGAAAATCACACGCACACTATGGGTTTTAACTAAATGAAGGGGAAGAGGAAAAACATACCTCACATTGGGGATGTCCGACGATTGAAGGGGTAGTGGGGAGCGAAATCTTGCTCATGTCCTGCGCACACAGCCCTCAATGGTGCTGTCAAACTCTGCTTTGTTGCAAGGTGCTGGAAATGGCAATGGGTGGCACTCCGAGGATGGCGTGAAGGTAATGGTGAAGAGAGCCGGATGGGGGGCGGGCCGGCTAGCCATGGAAGGGCAGACTACGTCCTTGCCATGGCTGAAGTGCTTCCATGGCTGCTACAACCATGGATATGCTTAAAAACCATACTTGACCATGAAGGGTGAAGAAGAGGGGCATAGGATGGCTGGGAGAGAAGGGGGAAGAGGAGGAATCGGGTGTGGGGGCGCAATTCCCAAGCAAGAGACGACCCCCTTTAGGGTGTCTCTTTAGTTTTATAGCAAAGACCCTCTTTCTATAAATTCTAGAAAGAGGATTAAAAATATTTTATATGCTAGGCGCCTAGCATGGAGGGGGTTTTAGCAAATGTTTTCTAAAAAAAATGTAAATGGGGTGAATTGGGTTGGATTGTAGTGTTTTGGCTGAGATCCAAGGCCCAAATGGTCGTTTGGATCCACTTCAGACCCGCTTCACCCCGATGTCTGACCTAATACAGTGTAAATGCGATATTTTTCTCGATTAAGTCTTATTCGAATGAAATTCGAACCATAACTCAATGTCATCTAAATGCATCTACGTGAGGGTTCTAAACCTATAAATGATGCATTTATGCAATAAAAATATATTATGTTTATGAGTAATTAATGCATCATCAAATACCCCCATGCTAGAATAATTGCTAGTCCCTAGCAATACACCCTACCATTGCGATGAAGATATGGACTACCCGAATAAAATGCAAACTTATATTAAACAACTAACTCACTTTCGTAGAAATCACGGTTGCATTTAGCACATGCAACAAGCTCTTTAAACCCCTGGGTTACCCCAGTGGACGAGCAATGTCTCATGAGGGTTTGCAGAGATGCTACCCACAAACATCAGAAATCATGCAGAATTTCAAAATTTTCTTATAAAATGCTAGGCAA
The DNA here is from genome assembly GCF_984573655.1 of Nuphar pumila. NCBI lineage: Eukaryota > Viridiplantae > Streptophyta > Magnoliopsida > Nymphaeales > Nymphaeaceae > Nuphar > Nuphar pumila. The sequence continues at coordinate 622,385 of NC_143261.1, forward strand.
TTTCAGAAATCAAATTTAGCAGACATTTCATGTAGTTTTCATTCTCAGAACATGATTAGAAATTTTCGTGCATCCACGATAAAGATTTTCCTTTCACTCTTCTAAAAATCACATTTATCTATGATTGTTTCTCAAAAAATCGTGTATTGTCATGCTATTGTTCATTTTTCCTCACTTGTATCTTTTTTTGCACAGTCTTTCATTCTACTTCTAAGTAATGACTTTTTCTTTTCATTTAAGTTCTCATTTTCTTTGGATTTTTCATTTTTCTACTTTTTTCAATTCTTTCAGATTCTTTTCTTTTCTTTTCATTTGATAGCTTGTGTGTGGTCTGCTTTTGTGCCCTGTGCAATGTTAATGCCTTCTTATACCACTATCTGTATGTCGAAGGCGTTAACTAGGCACAAAAGTGACTTCCTTCATTTACCTCTTCGACATGAGGTTCAAACATTTCAACTTGTGTTTGGTCTCAGCTTTTGAGGCGCACGAAGTTTTCACTCTCCTTTTCGGGTGAAATTCAAACGCTTTAACTAACATCTGAACTCATCTTACTCGGGATTGTGAAATCATCCAAACAACCTAACACTGGCTCTTTTCTTTTGAGCTTTTTCTTTATGTTTTTTACTTAGTAGTTTATTTCAAACTGTGTTTACTTATACTTTATGATTCAAAATTATCTTTTCACATTCAAATACAGTATTTTCTTTGAACTTCACACAAATACTCATTTTTTTTAGCTTTGTTTAGAAAAAAAATTCCTCATGGGGCTTCTAAAAATTTCTAATATGTCAAATTATGTCAAAAACATTCATATATGCTAAAAAAAAATCTAAAATGCCTAATTTATGAGTTTTAGTTACCGAAACATGATAAACAAGACAAAATAGTGTGTATCTACTGGACCACCCCACATGCTTGAATGACACTGTCCCTAGTGGCATGCAGAAAGATAAAAAATGCAATGTAGATGCACACTAAAATAGTACTTATAATCAAGACAGGAGAACAGATAGATACGACCTGATATGTGGAGCCTCTTGAGTTGATTCTTGACTAGATGATGCTCCACCACTAAGCATACACCGATGCTCAGTTTTCAACTGACCTAAACAATTGTTTGCTCTAAAGGTTGTGCTCTATGTCTGGTAACTTGGACTCATGCATTGAGGCATCAGATGGAACGGTGTTCATGCATGACAATAATGAAATCCGAAACAAACAAAACAATTTTATTTCTAATATACCTATATATGTTACACCAAGAAAAACAATGAACAGAATAAAATCACTAACACATTAAGCAACTAAACTATGTCAGAATTACTCTATGCGATTAAAATAGCAAACATAAATCTAGATCTAAATCAGTAAATTTATCAAATACAGAAAAGCACAAGCTATGTTCTCTAAACTCACCTATCTATTCGCTCTTTGAATCAGGCGATTCAGTGAATCCTAAGAAAAATATCATGTGAATCCTATATTTGCTAACTATGTTCGATCCAACTGACTAAAACAAACAGCTAACTAAACACATATTAATAAACTGAAATCTCAGAAATAACAGAATATAATTGTCGTTCTCGGCAACGGCGCCAAAAACTTGATGGTTATTTTTGTAAGTGTTATTTTAAACATTATTTTTATCGTTGAAAGCGTTTTGAAAAATCACCCAATCAAGTAATAAAACCGACTTTCCACAAATATGGCGAGTACGAGTCAAATCCACAGGGAACGGGATACATTCACAATTAAATCTAAAACTTTAATTTATTAATATCACAGATGTTTACAACTAAGTTAATAGTACAAGCCTAATTAATTTACAAACTAAAAATGAAAATAAACTGAAATAGATTGCTAAGTCTTCTTCAGATGGCCAGGGGTAATTTTGTTTTTTCGCCACATGTGCATCAGCACTCGCATTCCAAATACACCTGTTGATATGTTTCTAACTTATCAACCTAAACAAAAGAAAATCAAAAGTTAGTAACACTTCCAGAAGTAATTCTAAAAATTGGACTAACCGTAATTCTGAACTAATTGCCAAACTAAATTATAATTAACTAGAAATAAAAGAAAATGAAAAATCAACTAGGCAAACTAATCACGTTAATTCCAACTAGTCTAACTACTATTAGTATATTAACTACATGCTAGAAAACATAAAAAACTATCGAAAATCAACTAAGTAAGCAAATGACTGTTTTACCCTTGTTATAGTGCAAAATGGATTCTGATAGGTTTTTGCAAATAGGGAGTTTGAAGGGGCAAACAAAATCTGATTTAAAAGATTTTTCTTGTGTTCTCTTTTTGACAAATTCAGGAATCTGTTAGACTTTACAGAATTGAAAAACTCATCTGGATACTCCGGATGCAAGTGTTTCAAGTTTGTAGAAAAGTTCTCGAATCGTTTGAGCCGAAATCTAAAATCGCGAAAAACCTAATTTTGTAAAATGCTTAAAAGGCAAACCAAATCAACTCGAAACGAGCTGAATTTTGGTTTGAAAACAGTAAACACTCTAATAAATAGACTAGAACAATAATATCAGAAAAACTCAGAAAATTAACACTTAAAACAATGAGTGTAAGTCCATGTAATATTCTGGATTTGAATTCAATCCACTATTCATTTATGCTAATCCCAATAACGCATTGTTGCTCAAAACATACACAATTACAGTCATTCACAGTCCACTACTAACTAACTAACAGAAAATACAACTAATTATACTAAGAAAATAGAATCTAAATTGACTACCTACACTATTCGCGCGAAATACAAACTAATGCTAATACAATAACCAAACTAATTAATATAACTCATTCATCAAATCACCTAAACTAATACCAAATCCACGCATCAATGAACAAATAAAACTACTGAAATTCACTGCTAAAAATGTAAACTCACAGTAATTAATAGTCTATGTCAATCTTTGCCAAATGCCCAAATCGAGTAGCCACAGGCTACTCGGTTTTGGTCTTTGGATGAATCAATTGCCAAAAACACTTAACACAACACTAATAACTAATCTAGGATATTAGTACTATGTAGCATATAGGGAATTAATTAATCAACAGTGATAACAAGCTGGAAAAATAGGAAACTACCAATGACTACGCAAATCTAATCTAATATGTAATACTACAATCGATTAGAGTGAAATTACTTCTAATAATACTAATCTTAAAACTATAGTAACATGTAAACGAAACTCAGCAAGTGATCAGCCTAATACCACTTAATCTCACTAATTAACATATTACTAAATGTATCTATTGTTAACAGCAACTCACAAAACAACTAAGAAAAGCTAATTTGCATAAAATACAAAAATCGGGTAACATGCAATATCATCTAAATCCTGCGAAAACAAAGTTGAACCTAATATGTGATTAAAACTATATGGCTTTGTGATCATTGCAAAATTTTCCCCTCTTGTGCTCCCTCTTTTTCCTTCTCTTTTTCTTTCTAGCCTCTATTCCCTTTTTGAGGGGGGATAAAAGATAGAAAAGAAGAGAAAAGAGAAAAGAAAGAAGAGAGAGGAACTCTTTTGTAAAGGTCTCACTTGACCTTAATTTTGAAAATATTTGAAAATTACTCGCCTCTGTTTTGAAAATTTGTGGGAAAATGAAGAGACGGGATTCGCTCATCGGTACGAAGTTCGACCGTTCTTGGCGCCTTTACTAGGGGTAATCGAACCAAGGATCGAATTTATGCCTTTTGCTTTGCTTAAATATCATCTAAGAATTTATTCTAAGTCAAAATATGCACAAAGAATCATGCTTGTGCAATGCAAATGCAGAAATGTATGCTTTTGAGAAAATAGTTTAGAAATTTGGGGATTTTCCAAGTGATTCTGAAATAAATTTGATGATGTAGTGAAGAAATGATTCAAAGAGTTGAAATTTGATTAGAGAAAGTTAGATTTTGAATCCAACTCAGAATTTGAAAGAGATCTAGAGGAAGAGACTTGAAATCCCAAGTCTTGGAATAATTAGACTTGAAAATAAATCTGGAATTTGAAGAAATGAAGGAAAATGGGAGATTTGAAACTGAGATGAAATTTTGAAGTAAAAAAATAAATTTTCAAAGTCAGAATGAACTTTGAATTTGATTTTGAATCTAAAATTCGAATTTTGAGATGGAATTTTGAAATGGGATTGAATTTCAGATTAAAAGTCTGAAGCTAGAATGGATCTTGGTCCTAGGTGGAATTTGAAAACAGAATTGGATTTTAGATCTGGATTTCAGGATGGATTTGAATCCGAAATTCGAGATCCTAAATGGAATTGACAGAGCTATCGCGTATGCATCGAGGCAGTTGAAAATTCATGAGAGGAACTATCCAACTCATGACCTAGAGTTAGCAACTGTAGTGTTCGCCTTGAAGTCTTGGCGACATAATTTATATGGAGATACGTTCGAGGTCTTTTCTGACCATAAGAGTCTCAAGTATCTATTCTCTCAAAAGGAATTGAATATAAGACAATGACGTTCGCACGAGTTCCTCAAGGATTATGAATTCACGTTGTCTTACCACCCTTGGTAAGGTGAACATCGTGGCAGATGCGCTTAGTCACAAGTCGAGCAGTATTTTGGCTAGCCTTGTGTGGAGCCAGAAGTTGATCGAGGATTTCGTGGCTTAGAGGTCATTTTCGATTGGAGGCAGAACAATCAGATTGTCTAGGTTCACCATTCAATCAGATATTTTGCCTAGAATTGTCAAGGCACAGAAGTTTGATGCTCAGTACGTGAAGCTTTTAGCTCGAACGGAGCAAGAAGGTACATCTTTTCACATTATGGACGATGGTAGCATCCGTATGAATGATCGACTTTAGGTGCCAGATAACTCTGAATTGAAAAAGGATATTCTTGATGAAGCTCATATGTCGAAGTACACCATTCATCCTTGTGGTACGAAGATGTTCAAGGATCTATAGCAAAAGTATTGGTGGAACGAAATGAAGTGAGAAGTAGCAGCGTACGTCTCGAGGTGCTTGACTTGTCAGCAAATCAAGATTGAGCACCAGCATCCCAGATGTTTCATGTAGAGGATTGAGATTCCTCAATAGAAATGGGAAGATCTCACTATGGATTTCATGGTAGGCTTATCATAAACCAGACGAAAGCATGATGTGATTTGGATAATTGTGGACAGACTCACCAAGTCTGCTCATTTCTTACCTGTTCGGATCAGTCAGTCATTTGAAAGTTTAGCCGACTTGTATATCTGAGAGATCGTAAGGTTACACGGTGTACCGATGTCGATTATTTCGGACTATGATCCCAGATTCACATCGTGACTATGGGGACACTTGCAGTCAGCTTTAGAAACAAGGTTGAAGTTCAGTACTACCTTTCACCCTCAGACTGATGGTCAGTCAGAAAGAATGATCCAGACGTTAGAAGATATGTTGCGAGCTTATATGCTCAACTTGCAAGGTGAGTGAGATTCACACTTGTGTTTAGTCAAGTTTGCCTATAATAACAGCTATCACGCTAGTATCGGGATGACTCTGTACAAAGCATTGTACGGGAGACCTTGCTGATCATCGTCATATTGAGATGATATCAGCGATAGATCCAACGAATCGTCGATTGTTCTTCAGTTTTATACTCAGCAAGTGTAAAAGATTCTAGAGTGTTTGAAGGCAGCTCAAGATAAACAAAAAAGTTACATCGATAAGAGACGGTGAGAGCTTCATTTCATTGTTAATGATATGGTTTTTGTGAAAGTGTCACTGACAAAAAGCATTTTTTGTTTCGAAAAGAAGGGAAAATTGAGTCTCAGATATGTTGGACCGTTCAAGATTCTTGAGAGAATCAGAGAAGCAACTTATTGGGTTGAGCTACCTCAGCAGTACGCCCAGATTCATAACGTTTTTTGTGTCGATGTTAAGGAAATACATTCTTGATGCATCACACGTCATTCGGCATGAAGATGTAGAAGTTCAGAAAGATTTGACGATAGCTGAGAAGCCTATCGAGATTGTTGATTGTCGAGATTAAGTTTTGCGTATCAAGACCATTCTGTTGGTTAAAGTGAGTTGGCAACACCATGGCATCGAAGAATGCACATGGGAGCCTGATGCGAGCATGAGGAAGAAATATCTTGATCTCTTTGTTGATTAATGTTTGTGATTTGGCAGACCAAATTCTTTTTAAGAAGGGTAGGATGTAAGGCCCACGAATTTTCTGAGGAAATTTAATGCATGATAAGAACTTTTAGAAAAAATAAATTTGTATACCTATGTAGTTTTATATATATATATATATATATATATATAGAGAGAGAGAGAGAGAGATCTGAAACCCTAGTACGAACATATATATATATGTATTGAATCAAATGCATATGTATGTATATTGTAATGCATTTTTCATCGAAACCCTAAGTTTATTTAAATTGCATAAGATCAATCAAATTGCACATTGAAGAATTTAAATGAATTAAAACCCTCATTTTATGTAATTTGACAAAGAATTGAGGATTTATAAATTCTTAAATGTTTACTGGAATTTAAATCAAGCTTTTCAAAAAATATATATAATAACTACATGTGTAAAATTTTAATAAGGCAAAAATCGGTTTGTGAGGTGTCTAGGCTCGACCTGGAGAGCTCAAACATAGACCCAATTGGGTGTGTTTGACCAGATGGGAGGGTTTGACCAGTTGGGCGGTGGCCCAATTCTAATTTTTTTAAGTCTTTACAAAGGAACAAGTGCTCATTGGCCATAAGGGTGGCAGCCCCATGGCACTTTTGAAAGATTTTCAAAAGTAAGAGTAGGCTAAGAGTCTATTGGTCACAAGGGGTGGCAACCCTGTGACATGTTTTGAAATTTTTCTACAACCAAAAGGGAATTAAAGACCTAATGCAATGGCATTTTTGAAAGATTTTTAAAAGAATTTGAATAATGGAAGCTCATTGGGGGCGTGGGAGGTGTGTTTAATAAATCACAACTATGTCATGGCCTAGATGGGGGTGAAACAACCCCTAACCATTCATTTTCTGAGATCAAATCTCAACCCTTTATGTTAAAACCCTAGCATTTAAGAACATTTGAGAAGAAAGAGAAAGATAAATACAAAAAGGACGATTTTCTCTTCACTCTCTCTACTCTATTCTCTCTCTCCAAACCATGGATCCTAGAGTGTCCCTACCTTGTGCGCCAACCGTACCTCCATTTCAACCTTCTACCTTGTGCTTGGGTGTGTAGCGGAGGGTACCGTGTTCGTGGGACTCTCCTCTACACGGCAAGCCTTTGAAGGTCTTCATCTCCTTCTTTCTTCGCTCCAACGTTAAGGTGAGAATGTATCTAACATCTCCATTTTTGTTTTTGAATAATGCATGCTTCATTTTCTCTTTCCAATCATGAAATTTATTCCAACAATGCATTTTTCTGAAATGCATGATGGATTTCGGTGGATTAGAATGCAAACGACATCTTGTTTTGAGTTTTCCTTGCATGTTACACCAAGCTTGCCGCACACACCATATGATGCGATATTTTTTTTTGCGCTTTTGTAGTTCAGCACACCTTGGCTGGGTGACCCACGACCTCTTCATGGTCATGTAGACCCCAAGCCTAGGTAGCTTGACAGCGTGGTGGCTGGACCACACCTCCTTAGACCGTGGATGCAAGGGGTGCCATTTCGGCACCCAACATTCAAAAATAAATAAATAATACAAAATGCTTGTGGCACCCATCCTTCCTTCTCCTTTTTCTGTTTCGAGTTTCAGTTGTTAGAAGACCCTAACTAGGGTATGAACTACATGGTTCAGACCTGGACCTAGTGCCCAGACCAACAAATCCATGGTCTGGTCCATTCGAATCAGACCTGAGTGTTGGTTTTGCTCAACCGCACCTCACCCGACCGTCGGGCAGCTGCCGCTTAGAGGGTGCACCCACTCGGTTGGTCTGAGTTGAGTGCAGCCCAGCTAGGACCCCTAGCAGCTCAGCACTCTGGGGTCTGCTCAGCTACGAAGTTACCTGCAAAAAAAAGATCATACAGATATGAATCAGCATATATCGTTCAGCTTTCTTCAAAAAAAAAAGACATGCATTTCAGGTGCCTTATCTTTTTGTTCTTAGACCTTGAGTCTCAGCTGGGAGACTCAGACCAGAGTCTAAACCATGTGGTTCAGATTTGGTCAGTCCAATTATACCAGCCCAACCCTAGTCTAAATCCATTCGGTTCAAACCAGGGTGCCATGTTGATTCGGTTTGGGCGGCTGCCACATGGCAGGTGCATCACTCGGCTGGGCCGAGTTGGGTGCACCATCATGTTGTCCCTAGGACAGCCCTACACCAAGGGGACATGATCAATTTTCAGGCCTGCTAGTGGGAGTGGGCTGCAATCGATGGTTTCAAAATAATAATAATAATAAATAAATAAGAATGCAAACTGCATAGACCCTACTTCAGTTTTTGCCTTGTTTATGGGCTGATCGGGTGAGCCCGGACTAGCTGGTCAGCAAGCTAACCAGTTTGTGTGTCAGCCCCATTGCGACAACTTGTAGTTGCCGAGTTCAGCTGTTGAGTGTTCCAGCCGCATGGGCCTGGACAGCTTGCACGGGCGCAGTGTTTTCAGCCATTGTGCACGGTAGCAGCACGTAGTTGCTGCCAAGTACATGCAGAAATTTTTGTTGGTTGGCTGCATGTGCTTGCTGCCACTTTACCATCATGCTGGGAGGATATTGCCGCTTCATCGCGTAGATGTGCATGCGCGACAGCATAATGTTGTTGTGTTTTTCCCCTATGCTTTTGGCACGTGGTTCCCATAGTTGAGCATGCCCTTCGGCTGCCGCTATGGCGGCAAGTTGGGGATAGTCCAGACAACACTTTACTTGTCAAGCTCTTTGCATATAATCTAAATTTGGAAGCTAGAACATCTTAATTGAAATGCATAAAACTGTTAATGGTAGCATATTCGAGTGTGACATCACTATGCTTAATGAATTATGCCATGTCATGTGCACTTGTCACACATCTTGACACGATTTCAAATATACAAATGAATATGATGTGACATGAATTATCAATGTTATAGTACGAATGAGCACTTGTCACTCGCATATTATGTCACTGACTTAATGGATTGATTGAATCATGCTTATAGTCAAGTGCTTGGTAAACGAAGTTGAGCTATGAATGTGTAACATTACTACTTGTATAAATGTCTTGAATGGATTCTTGCACATATCACATCACATGGATGCATGTTTGACACTTGACTCATCCCGAATGACAAGGGGACATGAACATCACAAGTAGGGTTATGACACTTGTGTATCTCTGTGTGCACTTTGAAACTCCACGACGAGTTGTGTTGGGCGATATGACCATTTCGTGAGTAGAGCTCACTTGTACTAGTTGTGTCATAAACTCCTAATTAATGAATGTGTGATGTTGCCTTCATGAGCGAAGTGCTCTTTGAGGCCGTGTGAGGCTTGAGCACGTGAATAAGCGGACTAGACCTTTGTGTGTTGTTCGTGTTGCTCTGCGGGAAACACAAAGCCAGATGGGCCTAAGTACCTCAAAATGAGGAAATATTTACTAACTAAAGCCTTAAAAGGATAAACTACCCAATTACCCATTCACAAAATGGTTCACCTTGGAGAGAGTGGATGGTACAGCCTTGAGTGACCGATCGATTTTACGGCACATTTTAAGGAGCAAAGCCATCCTTTGGCCTTCAGTCACTCAAAGTTAGGGAAGTTGAGGTGACCTATTGAGGTGCCTCAGCTACTGCAGTAGTGTGGATTACAATCCGTCGCCTATGTGAGGTTTTCTCTCAACCACAGGCCGCCTGCATGAGGTTTACTCGGTTTGTAGGTACCTTGCTTATCACATAACATAGAATAATAAACGCTGGCAATATTTTTCACAGAATGCGAGGTTCCTTCGTGTACCCGAAGAAGTAATCAAGATAGAACAATTAAACTAACTTGCTAACTACTGCCTCATGAGTTGATGTTTATGTTGTAGTTTCTTAGCGTAGTTGTTTAATTTCTTTACTTGCTTAATTGTTTAATTTCACTGTCAGAGGCATGTTAAGTATTTAATGTGATACTCATTGCTCGACTTATATCCTGCTTACTGTTCTTTACTTAGATACACTTGTCTATTATTGCAAATGTTTCTAACTGTTCAATCATGTTAGATCTACTTGTGCTATTGTCCTGTTCAACCATGTTAATTATCGCACATCATAATATGAATGCTTGTATTTTTTATAATGGATTATTGTGATATTATCTCACCAAGTCGCAAGAGTACTGACCCCATTTTATGGGGATGCAGGTGATGACTAGACTAGCTGTGATGCGATGGCTGCACAACAGGAGGCTTGGGATCCACACTTGGACTCGTGGTCTTGGCTTTTGGTTTTGAGGAGACTTTCTCCGACTTTTTGAGAGACTTTGTATTTATAATGTATTCATAGTCTCATTTTGTAAAGGACTTTTATATAGTGACTTTTGGTAATTGTTATTATCTGTAACTCGTTCGAACTTGTAACCATTGTTTCCTCTTGTTTTTCGTTGCTTATTTAAAACCTTTTCAAAAAAAATTAACTCTAAAAATTCTAAGGTTTTTCCTTGGTTGGGGTTTGGGGCGTTACAAGTACAATGCGTCAAATCGCAGCCATCAGGCAAGATTTTATGACAGTGCAAATTATCATGTGCATCACGCATGTACCGCAACCAGAGCATGCGACTATGTGTGCAATACGAGTTTTGCAACTGCAGTGAGCTCGCATAACAACAACAGAGAATTTATATGGCCAAATGTCTAACCTTGAGTCACAAATAGCATCCTTGCAGCAGTTTTTAACAGAAAGGTTTGTTGACTTGAGGGTGACACTTCGTGTAGAGGAGCGAATATTGGAACACTTGGAGCCTTCTGCATCCGTCCGCACCATGGCTGCACTTGAACCATGTGAGGAAAGTGACAACATGCTTGATGTATACAAAGCGGCAAAAGTCAGCCAATGCAATGCTACTGAACAATACAAAGAAACGCAAGGCACAAGCTATGCAAGAAAGACCATATGCCGAAATGTATGACACCCGAGACTTAAATATCATTATGGTTATGAAAGACCCAACACAGCATGTGCTTGACACATTCTGTACATCAAGAGATAATGCATTTTGGTTGGTGAAAAACATTGTGGTACACAACAATGATACGCTTATGGGTGCAGTAAAGCAAGAGAGAAAAATAATGCACAGCAGGCAAGATGCATGAGTAGAATTGAGCCTAAACACATGGTTGAAAAAGAATAAATGCGAGTTAGATGGAAAAAGAAACTCTACAACAAAATTCTATGCTAGTTTAGCTAAAAAGAATGAAGAAGGTAAGGGAAAGATAACAAAGATTGAGCAGGCTAGAAGTCAGTCAACAACCTCACGAAAGCAAAGACTGAAAGAAGGTTTATTAGTTCTAGATGGAATGGTTTAAGGAAGAAGTGGGCCCTAATACAGGAATGGGATAAGTTTTTGTTTGATCCAGGAGGGTGAAGATTTGACAAGGATGCATTTTGGCTACTAGTAGGGTAGAAGCTTTAGAAGTATTAGCATCCAATAAATCAGCTCATTGCGCAGTCAGAAATAAAGCATGGAGGTAAAGGGATCATAACCCACAGGTGTTGAAGAAGTCTTGAGGGCAAGACCATGCGGAGCGTGGTGGTTTGTTACAGACCACACTACGGATCCATAGCCTATAGCCATCGATTAAGCATGGCACACAACTAAGGCATACCGTAGTGTGCGAAATGCGAGTAGTGGTGCACAGTCACACGTCACATGAATAGTAGCATGTAGGGCACATGGGCGGAAGCGCATATGCGCGTGGCACATAACGCACGTAGCGCATAAGGGATGCACGCAGATGCGTGTTGAGCGTATAGGTGCAGTGCGTGAGAGCAAGCACGTAGGCAGGAGTACCACGGCACATGATGCGCCAGCAGAGGTGTGCAAGGGTGCAATACGTGAGCGGGCAAGCGCACGAGACTGTAGAGACGGCCGCAATGCGCATCAGGGGGCAAAATGCACGTGGACTGAGTCAACACATGTGAGGTGGCTTTGCGGAGGTGGCACGTTCGAATTGGAGGATAGTAGGAGTGAAGTTTGACCAACCATGTCAGCAGTTGACTCTAATTGGTGCATTTCACTTGTCTTCACAGGTCGAGTCTATAAATAGGACTAAAAGCTTTGTAAGCTGGATCTTTTGAAGAAATCTTGTGAGTCATTCCTTTTGAGAGAACTTGTAAGTTTCAGAGTTTGTGGAATAAAACTCTTGGCTCTCGTTGAGAGAAGGCCTCTCATAGAGAGGATAGGTTTTAGATTAGGCGTAGGCCTATTCTAAAGACTTCACTTTGTCTCTCACCTCTCTATTTCTTTACTTGATACATCCCTATGCAGATCAAACTATGGAATTGGCATTATGTTCATGGTTATTCAAGTTGCAGAAATACAAGAACATATCAAGGATGAACTGCAGCGAAACAACGCAACGATGAGCCGATTGATTATTCGGATCTCATTTCTAGAGTGTGCGAAGTGCTTCAAACTTTCTGGTTGAGTTTATCAAAGCTCATGTTTGTCAAATTCCCTTCTCCAGCTGAACAAAAGGCAGTTCCTGCTTTAACAGAGGTTAACTGTTTATGGAAAGGCTTAAGAGGCGTATCGACATAGATCCTTGGGAACGACCTCTATTGAGATCATAACACCAGCGTAGTCCCATACATAAGCGAGTCATCCTTACCTACACAACAAACTTGTCATCTTCATGCTCATGGTTGGGGCACCTTCTGACCCCAGCAAGAGAAGTTTTATGCCCTTCGTAGTCCTCACAAAGAAGAGCGACCACCAATGCGTGTCACGGGGACATTAACTCCCTTAAAGCACCAACTTGCAGTTTTTTAATGGTCTATACTAGTTCTCAAGTGGGAGATGTCTACTTTCGTATCACCCCAAAGAAGTCCTTCAAAGCATCTTCCTGGTCACTCGTTCATACAAGGGACAACTCACAACCCAACGTTGTAACTCATATCCAGAGCCAGCACGCTGCAACTCTCATCCAAAGCCAGCAAACATGTTCTTGTACGAACCAAACTGACGAGTAACAAACAATGGCTTTTTTTGCACACACAATCCACAAAGGAACTGTCAAACTTAAGGGACCAAAACGATGAGCATTCTGCTCAAGATGGGCACTCCGTTAACCCATAATCTCTAAAAAGAGCATAGAAGTTGGATTGAATATCTCATACTCAAATGTGCAAATCCATTCAGCCGAATCCAACGTGTATTGTTTGTATGCACAAGACAAACGTTATGCTCTACCTGCGATCCTAACGCACAACTAGTAGGAATCTTTGGCTTATCCATATTTCCTTAGCCGACTGAACAACAATCGTACACTTCTGCTTACCATCGACAAGATAACCCATACCACCCTGCCAACAACTTGTTTCTGCGCTCAGTCAACCACACTTCAGCTACACAAATTCTCGTAAACAGGACAAACTATATCTTATTGGTTTTCAATTTGAACAAATGAGCATTGCCTTCTTCAATGTCGCACTCATCGAACAACAAGGTCTTCGTGAATCTTTCTGCTTTGATATTAATTTGTTACGAGCATAAAATTTTTTGCAAAACTGTGACACCCGACTGCCCAGTTTGGCCAGCCTAACGGCCAAAGACTGCACACCAACACTTTTCTATGTGCTGAATCATTTCATTGGCCCTACACATCACTCAGTGCATAACTGCCTAGCGAAAGCTGATCAAGCGCATCTTCAAATGCGTATTTTATCTAGTTCATACCATTGACTCTACACATAATTCCTTAACGCATCGTCATCGTGCTCGATGAATAACTAAAGGGGTCATTTTCCAAGTTCCAAGGAAGGGGTGATGCTCACACCCAACGGAACAACCAACCAACCAATTCAAACGGCAGCATCGTACCTTTAAGGCTACAACCCGACCTCCTATAACGAATGGGGAAACATTAATCCCAAGATCGTCTGACCTTTCGGCCAGTTGATAGTTGTTACGTCATAGCAAACAACACTACCCAGATTACTCACCGATGCCTAAGCATTCACTTGCCTAGCCTAGAGTTATCATACTCGATTGAAACCACCTAAGGTAATCCTTGAGAGAATTAGCCCTAACCCATACGCACCCTATGCATGAAAAACTCATCCAAGTCGATAGGTCTTTAACCAAATTCTCAAAGACAACATCCTTTGATCCATTGACACTGCTTAACCAAACAATGTTCCACGTCTATGCCGTCACATACTATCGCAACAATGATGATATCGTTGCCTATCGCATATCATGCTATCACTGCACACCACCAATCAAGCCAACGCATGCAATATATTCCTACACTCAATGCATTTTCCACTCGGTAGAACTCCGTACACATAGCCCATTCCGAAGGCTCGATCCAAGACAGGTGCATTGCAAAAAAAAAAATTTATAGATGGGGGCATTGTAAATTTGCCATACCTTCTCAAGTTTTATGACATATCAAAGCACAAATTGCAAATCAAAGACCGTGGACTTGGAAGAGTCGGTCCTTTACCATTAGGCCCAGCACGTAAGTAGGGGTGAAGCCCTCAAGTTTCTAAACTACGGTTCTGAATCAAGTGTTATTCGTACCCCCATTGCATTAGCGGAAGCCCAGCATAGGCCTTGGGGGGTGAGGATCCTAGCCACGGCGTTTACGCCCCCAAGGATGGTGACCAAGTCTCTGTACCCCGGGCTGTGGTTTCCCCGTGTAATGCATGGAAAAAACAGACTACGCAGACGAAGTGAAACCAAAATCGATTGAAAGACCATCACAAGAAAAGGATCAAACTCTTCATACCACCAATTGGCAAGCATTACAAGACTATATATAAAAGTCCGTTTCCCATTTATTTCTACACACGGCTGGTTATACTTGGCAAACAACTCTGAATTCTCTGGTGAGAAATAGCACTGTTTTCTGCCCCATAAAAGAAAAGAAAGCGCCCACCCTGCACAAATCGCACCCTCACCGACAGAACAAATTTAATTTTTCCAAGCAAACTAGGAGAAACAGTGTCTCCCGATTCATCTCTGAGCAGGCTCCACAGTCCGAATGTTTGCACCCGTCAATGATTCAATCCGATCCTTGGTGATCTCAACAAAATGACCGACAATGTCATGGAATTGTTTGAGTCCAGATAAAGGAAGAATGATTGAAGATCGATCCGCTCCTGCCACCTGTCGAAGGAAGATTTGTGCATGAGATATATAGGAAAACAGCATGTGCAACTGAGAGAAGCCAAAGGAAATGGATGTAAGTGGTGGCTTTAGATTATTAGTGTAACTGTATCTGGGCGTCCAAAGACCCACATTCAACAGTTAAATGGCTTTTCTTCAAAAAAGAGTCAAGGGTATGGCTCTAGGGATGAAAGAGATCGGCATTCTTTTTTTTCGTTTTTTTTTTAATTTGTTCTTCTTGAGATGATAGAAGATGAGGTACCTCAGATATCCTCAGGAAATGGCCACGGTTGTTGCTACCAAGGTCAAAGAAGAAACGCTTTTGGTCAGCTCTAATCACCTTAGAGAGTCCCATGCTTCCCATTTCATCTGGTGGCAGCAATTCAACTGACCTATCAACATTCAGTTCCGATGCAGAAGTTGCCTGAGTACTGTGGCCCGGTATGAACCCCGCACCCACATCATCTGAAAGCCCTGTAAGTCTTTCTGATGATTCACATGTTTGCTGTTTCAATGAAAAATACCCAGTTAGGAACAGGAAAAATATGGAGAAAAGATAAACGGCCAGAAAAAGGGAAAACATCAATAAAGCACCTGATTTGGTAGAATGAAAAGTCTAGAAGCATCGTATATTTCTGCCAAGATGTTCCTGAATGCTGCCCAGCCTTCATCACGAGCGCTTCCAGCAGGAACAATTATCGTGCTACGGTTTCTGCTCACAGATGCTTCAGAAACCTGCAATCATTCACGTTTCAACTCCATCAGCAACCTGCAACTAATATTTATTTAATGATAACCTATGACGCTACACTGTAGTTACTAGCAGAAAACACATACTAGTGTCATTTTCTCGTGAATGATGTCCAACGGAGTGCTAATATTAATGAAACCAATTAATCGATTGTCAGCACATGTTTTGCATCAGCTTTTAGCGAATCCTCTCAAGGTTGAATGAAATAGCGATTGGGGTGCTATTCCCCCCAGTTAAACTGTTTAGAAAAAGAAAAGAAAAAGGACAATAAAAGAGAAAAAACAGAGCACCTACTCCAAGAGCAAGGTTACGAAATGATCCTTAAAAGGTCCAAAATAACAATCACTGAAGCCCAATGCTATGGACTATGAGGTTTAGACTGGTCGACTGGATAAAAGAGGCTTGCATAGCAATTACCACAGACAAATTAAACTTCATCTAAGAGAAGTATGTGCAGAGATCCAGCATTATACATTGTAATTTTAAAATTCAAGCTAACGTTGTCCATTAAGGACAAGATCAAATAAAAGGAAAGAACAAAAACTCACATGCACCCCACAACTTAGTGAATTTTAACAAGTTGACCAACAACCAGTGCCAATCCAAATTCTACTCCTGGATAACTCTGAAAAGATAGTTTCGCATTTCATATAGAAGCACACGTCACCATTAATAGGGTTTTGTCCCACTAATGCCAGTCCCATACCTGGGGGGGGGGGGGGGGAGAAGAGGCTTGAATGGTGTCTGGCATTTAAAAAATGCAATTGACAAATTTCAAATAGTGAAACCATATTTATATGTGGAGAATTAATGAACACGCGAAAAGGTAATAAAAAATGAATTTGAGAGTAAGAGTATATGGATTTGAATATGAGAATGAAATATCTGAAATGGTTCTTGGCATGCCTACAACCTCGTTATGGCAATATATATTTTATACATACTCCTAAAAGAAAGATGAACACATTATAATACATAAGAGTGATCAAATTCAACACAGAGTTTTGTTTCGATTAAGGCAAAGACAATCAACAGACGTGTACAAATTGTAAGGTCATACAAAGAGTGTATTACTACACAATATATATTACAAGTTTTATATGTAAGTAGAAAGATTCATATGACAAGAAGAAAAATCAATAGAAACTCAAGAATAAAGTGGTAGGGGCCTTAAAGGTCATTGCAAAAAATCAAAACAAACACTACTAAAATGAGGAAGGTGGGATTGTGTGGAAGATTCAAATCAATTTCTGAGGCAAAAGATAAGTTACATTAAGCAAGTTGCAAAACATGTACTAGATTAATCAAAAGACAAATCTCATGTATATTGGAAAACTTGCTGGTAGAATAAGAGAGTTAAAAAATGGTAAAGGATAAGAAATTTTTAAATAATTTCAAAAGAAAAAATGTATGACAAATCTAAATAAATCTATTGGCAGTCACCATGTATCCAAAAAGGCACAAGGAGATGAATATGATGATGACAAAGAAGATGATGATGAAGACTGATAATAAGGTGATGATTAAGAAGAAATTTGAGAAAAAGAGAATGAAGATGATGTTCACAAAAGATAGGTTGACAATAAACATGATGATCATGGATATCATGATATTAAAAATAAAGAGGTATGTGTATGGGAGAGCAAAAGAGAGCACAAAAAATTAATTATTTTATAGAAGATCAGATGCTGCATCTGACTAAATGTTATTACCTATATCATCTATTCATATCAGTGATATACCAACTAGGTTGCCTCTACATCAATAGATAGTCATTGTTGTTATATAGATAGATACATATGTATATGTATATACCAGAGTTACCAGTCGAGGAAGTGGGAGCGGGAAGCGATACGGGAAGCGGGAGCGGGAAGCGAGGCACTTTCAAAAATTTAGGAAGCGGGGAAGCGTGGGACCACTTAGAAGAAAATTCCGAACCGTCTCGGTAGCGACCTAGGAAGCAAACCGGAAGTGACCTAGAAAGCGAATCGGAAGCGAGGGGGAAGCAAAAAAAATGGAAAAAATGGGGAAGCGCGCCGCTTTGCGCTTCCGAAGCGCGCTTCCCCTTTTACCTAGGCACTTTCGGTAACTCTGGTATATACATACATATATTTACTTATATATGTATATATATACATATATGAGTGTATATATGTATATATTATATATAATTGATTGTTTTTCATTGTAATAGGTTTTGCCCATTGTGATCATTGCAAAAAAATTTTGCTCATTCCCTCTTTTCCCTCTCTTTCTCTTTCTAACCTCTATTTCCCCTTTTGAAGGGGAAAATAAAAGATAGAAAAGAAGACAGAAAAGAAAAGAAAGAAGAGAGATAAACTCTTTTGCAAAGGTCTCACTTGACCTAAATTTTGAAAATGTTTTGAAATTACTCGCCTCCATTTTTTAAAATTTGCGGGAAAATGGAGAGACGGGATTCGCTCGTCGATACGAGGTTCGACCGTTCATGGCGCCTTTACCAGGGGTAATCGAACCAAGGATCGAACTTATGCCTTTTGCTTTGCCTAAATATTGTCTAAGAATTTATTCTAAATCTAGAATGCACAAAGAATCATGCTTGTGCAAATGCAAAGATGTATGCTCTTTTGAGAAGAATAATTTAGAAATTTGGGGATTTTCCAAGTGATTTTGAAATAATTTTGAGAATATGGTAAAGAAATGGTCTTTTGAAAGTTGAAAATTTTGAATCTAACTTTAGAACTTGAAGAGACTTGAAGTTTTGAAATCCTAAGTCTTGGAATAATCAAAGATTTGAAAATAGCTCTTGGACTTGAAGAAATAGAGAGAAAAGGGAGAATTTAGAACTGAGGTAGAATTTGAAGTAAGAATGAGATTTTCAAGTTAAGATGAACTTTGAATTTGAATTTGATTCTCAAAAATCGATTTTGAAAAGGGATCTTTGATCTTGAGTTTAAATTCAGAACCTGAAACAGGAACTGAATTTGGAAGTTGAATTTAGACTTGAGGAAAAATGAATTTTGAAAATAGAGTTGGAATGGGAATCCGGATTTTGAAAATCGATGTGAGATTTGGAAGTGGAATTGGGTTTAGAATTGGAAATGGAAATGGAAATGGAAATGGAACTGGATTTGAAATCTAGAATCCTAGATGAAATCTGATCTGAAATCTGAAATCCTAGATGGAATTGGATCCGAAGTCTGGGCTCCAAGATGGAATTGAATCCGAAATTTGGACTCTTAAATGGAACTGGATTTGAAATCTGGAATCCAATATGGAATTAGAAGATGGATCTGGATTTTGGGAATCCAGATAGAATTCGGATTTGGATTCAAAAAATCCAGATAGAACTTGAAGATGGATTTGGATTTGAGAAATCCTGATTGAATTTGAAAGTGGACTTGAATTTAGGGAAAATCAAATTTTGAGATTCATAATCAATCTCAAAACCTTGATTTTGGATAAATGAATTGAATTGAGAATCAAAACTCAATCTTTAGATAGAACTTTGGAGATTTTAAAAAAATAAAGAATAAACTTGATTTTAAACTTGAATTTTGAAATCAGGAGATGAATCTGGAAATTTCAAAGTTTAAATTGAACTTTGAAACACGATTTGGGATATTGAATTGAATTTAAAATCGAAGCCTGAAAATGAAAATGAATTTGAATTTTCAAAGCTGAATTGAACTTTGAAATTGGATTTGAATTGAAAATTGAATTTGGAATATAGAAGTGAATTCGAAATTTCAAAGTCAAATTGGACTTTGAAATTGAATTTTGAATTTGCAAATGAGATAGAATTGAGAATAGAAAGATGAATTTGAATTTATAAATAAGGTTTGAAGATTGATTTGGGAAATGAAGAATATATTTGAAGAATTATCTCAAAATCACTTGAATTTTGAAATAATATGAAAAGAATTTTGAAAATATGATGTAATTCTATCCTAAATGATGAATGAGTTAGAAAAATTTGAAATTGGGTTCTGAAAAGCATATTTCATTCTTTAAATGGATTGAAATAAGATTAAAAATATAATACATCTGTGACTATGGTCATAAAATATATTATAAGATAATCTATATTTAAATTCAAATGAAGAATAAAACACATTTTGGTGCCTTTATAGAGTTTGAAATGAAATTAACTCTCAATATATTCTGACTATGGCCATTGATATATATTTTGAGTTAATTTTAAGTAAAACTCTGATAAGGGAAAAAAATATTTAGAAAAATATGATGATTTTTTAAAAGAGATCCAGTGTGGATCTAATGTTATTTCATAAAAGATAAAAATCCTAAGCATTGTCCACATTTTGACTATGGCCATCAATGTGGGTCATTTGCTTAGGATCAGTTACCTTTTATTAAAATGGTGCATGTGCCATTCGTGAATTTTTTGAAAGAAAAGAGCAAAATGATATGAAACACATAATTTTATAAAAATGCATGCTCATACATTCTATTCTAAGCTAAAAATGTAAAATTCTCATTAATATCTAGCTATAAAAAAAAATCCCTGAACTAAGAAAGAAAAATAATGTTTTCCATGTATTCCTGCAAAACAGAGTTAGCACACCAACAAGATGCCAAATATGAAAGCAAATGGAAAATATATGACCTTACTCATACTAATAAAAAGATGCCTATGGATTAGCCTAAATGGGATGTATATATTTAACAAAGAGATGCATGTATTCTTGGAGAAAATACAATATATATGCCTAAAGGCCATGCTTAGGCCTAATGCCAAATTCACATGTACTGACATGATACAAAGGAAAAATGTCTATAGGATGCAGATGCAGTAGATATGCTGGAGGATAGTGCAGTTGGTGGATGAAGAGGTTGTAGATATCCCAACGTGCCAGGTGATTGTGAGATGTGATAAGCAGATGATGGAGGATGTATAGCAGGTTAATGGGTTGTTGTAAGTGAGGGTACGCATAGGAAAATATAGCAGCTGGGAGGTGACAGCGTGGGTGTATGCTGTGTAAATGTGGGCTGAAGAAGGTAGCAATGGTAGATGGAAGGGCTGACAGATAATGGACAATGGATGGAATGTAGGGAAGGTAGTGAAAAGATAGGGTTGGATACAACAAATGCAGCATGGTGATATGAGACAATGGAGTGTGGTGATAGTAAGTGAATGCTTAAGGTTGCAAGGGTGGTTGTGTGAGTGTAGGGAAAGAAAATGCAGTTGCAAGTGAGGCTGCAGCAGGTATTAAAGCTAATGCCAATATTATGCTGGGGCTGAAGGTGAAATTGAAGATGTAGTAAGGTGTAGGTTCACATTGTTTACATATAGAAAGATGAGATTAATCAAGAATATAGATTCAACAAGACAGAAGATACTATAGCATGATTAAAAGAAAAGTTCAAAATCCACATCTATTCATATTCACATATCCAGCCCTAAAATGCTGGGATTCTTGAGCTTAATGGAACCTCTGTAAGCATTGTTAACATTGCAGAAACTATGTTTAAAATAGATGCCTTATTTATCAGGAAGATGTGAATGGAGATAGTAGGTGTGAGAGTGACTGCATATTAGTGATACTGGAGGGGTATTGTACTTTTAGTGAAGTGCAGGAAGGCATGTGTTGTGGCGTGGAGATGGTGCTACAGGGGATAAAACAGATGCAGGTGATAGGTGGAATGAGTGTGGCAACAGGGTGAATATTGTTGTACAGCGAGCAAGTGGACATAGTATCGCTGTTGTAGGTGATATTGTTGTGAGTGAAGGTGGATATAGTAGAGCAGTGTTATGAGAGGCGAACGCCTCAATACCTGAAGCGTATGCCTCAGAGGCGAAGCGCAAGTTCAAAGTACCGAGGCGCTCTAGTGAAGCGTTTGCAGACTCGAAGCGCACGCTTCACATGAGTGAAGCGTGCGCCTCGCTTCGAGGCCCGCTTCAATTATAAGGCGTACGCATCATGTACAGCCCACGAAAATATAAAACACGAACGGGGGGAGGGTTTCTTTTAAACCTTCATCCCCCCCCTGTGCGCTGCATCCCTCCATTTCCCTTTTTGTGCCTCCCCCAACCCTCTTTAAAAATCGCAGAGGAGAGAGAGGGCTTTCTCAGCCTGCACCTCCCTCCTCATCTCCTCTCCTCGTCTCTCGCTCCCAGCGCTGACGACCTTGCGTCTAACGCCTCTCAGGGGAGCCGACGCCGCCTCCTCCCTCGTGTTCCGATCAACACCGCCGCCGCCATCGCCGATGGCCTCTAAGGTACGCACCCTCTCTACCTTTGTCTACTTCTTCTCCTTCTCCCCCCTTTCTTCTATGTTCGTCGGGAGGCCGGCGTCCCCCTACCACGCCTCCTCTCTCTCTGATTGGGTGTTAAAGATTTCTCTGTTTTGTCAAGGTGGGTCAGTTTTCGTTAGATGGTGATCGAGTTCTTGAGTTTTCTGTTCTTGTGTTTCTGATATTTCTAATTCTTTCAAGTAATGTTTGATGAAAGGAGAGAGACCTATGTGATATTTTCTCAGCAATAGTTCTGTTATTTTGAATTATCTTTTGGTTTTCAAGGATAATAAGCTTCAAGAATCTTTCCCATTTTAATGGGTGTATAGAATCTTAGATGATTGATAATCTGGATTTCTCTTTTCTGTTTTTCGGTTGTTCTTTTTATTTATAAGAGATGATTTATATGTTGTAATTTTGCTAGTGAATAGCTTTAGTTTTTTGTCTTATAACCTCTGCTGGTAAATAGCTTTATTATTTCTGCTTTTTTGAGACTTCGTGTATTTTTTGTTTTATGCTTAAACCGACAATCATATTCAAAAAATGAGTGTAGCTGAGATGCGGATGCTTAGATGGATGTGTGGAAATACAATAAAAGATAAGATTCGGAACGAAGAGATACGTAAGAAGGTAGGTGTTGCACCCATTGAAAATAAGATGCGAGAGAATCGTTTACGGTGGTTTGGACATATTCGGCGAAGGCCTAATGATGCTCCAGTTAGAAGGTTGGAGAAATGGGAAAATATATTAGTTAAAAGAGGTCGGGGTAGGCCTAGGAAGACTTGGATGAAGATGATAGGAAAGGATATGAATGCTTTGAACCTCACCGAGGACATGGCGTTGGATAGAAATGATTGGAGGAAAAGGATTCATGTGGAAGACCCAAAATGAATTTCTTTTTTGGTTCATATCGCTGACCCCAATTGTTTTGGGATGAAGGCGTAGTTGTTGTTGTTGTTGTTGTTGTATGCTTAAACCGACAATCAAATAATGGAAAGTCATCCGAAGATGCTGACATGTATTATTATGACTATCTTGGATTATGCCATGCTACGATGTTACATTTTGAATTTATGCCATGCTTCAAGGTTGCAGTTCATCCATTTCTTGTAGCATTCTGCTATTGTGAGACTGCAAAATAAAATTTTGTCAGAACACGTAGGTCTAGCGATTGATCACTGTTTAGATGGCACATAAAAAAAAATTGAAGTGGTGAAAGTTGAGGTTACTGGATGTTACACCAGCTACCAAATGAGTTGTTCGGAGAGCAGCAATTGCAAAGACAATGTTGGGCCCGGTTTTAGGGTATAATGAAAAGCATCTGCTTTACATTGATATTCACTTGGCTAAGAGAGAAAGCGTCAACTTTAGTGACACACTTGTCTACTTGTGCAGGTGTAATTTTGCTTCATGAGATAAAGATTTTAGACAAGCTTGTCTTCGCTATGATCTGTTCTGTTGTAAGTTGTAACAGAAGCAGGTCTTTTATCTAGAAAGTTCAAAGTAGCTGGTCGATCACAGTAATAAGAGTCAACTATTGGTCAAACATAGTATGATCAACACATGCCACAAATGTGATATCTCCATGATAGCCCTGACTTGCTGAAAATGAGTAGTGAACTACTTTAAAAGTCCAAATAATTTGCTTGACTTCTCACTACATTTATAAATGATCATGTCTAGCTTTTGATGCTTGTTTAAGTATGTAAATTTTGTTAACCTGCAGATGTTCTTCAAAGGAAGTCAATTTGATAGCTTGGCAATCTTCCGTGTAAACTTCTCTTTGGCTGTAAATTTTTTTAACCTGCAGATGTTCTTCAAAGGAAATCAAATTGATAACTCAGCACTTCAATATAAACTCTCAGTTAACTGTTGTACTGCTTAATGATGCCAACTGCTTTCTCCTTTGATTTAGTAGATCTACTTGTGCATTTTTTGCTTATTGCATATTCAATATTTACTAGTGAATGATACATTGGACCTTTTTTCGATAAATTTACCGAACACAATAATTTTACAGGGAAAGTTCCTGCTTTCTTTGAACTCCAATATTCAATTTGTAATATTTAACATGTTAGCCAAATTGTCTTCTGCATGTTACAGTCATGGTAGCCTGCCTCACTGTTAAAACTTTTCACTTGCAGCCAAGTCATTCATGATGATGTCCTTCGCCAGCAACAGATTGTCTATTGTCTCTGTTGACAAAGTCTTGAAACTTCTCTGTCCTTCCAGAGGAAATCCAAGCTTATCCCGTTATAATCAGTTCTTGACGGCATGTTCTGATTTTTGTCCAAGTACCATTGTGGCTTCTACTGTATCTTGAAACTTCTCTGTCCTTCCAGAAGATTAATAATCTTAGTATCTATCCATTTTCATGGTTTGGTTTTGGACAATTATAGTTCCCAAGCCTTGCATTTCTTGATTATGGATTGTATTGTTTTAAAAAAAAAATCAATTTTGTGCAGGTGGTTGTTTATCTTCAAAAAAAATGACAAGGACAGATCCAGCTTGAAAGCATTGTTTTGAAGAAGATTTGAATGATAAGGAAAAAAGAAGAAATTTGGTACGTAAGTATTGTAAAGTAGTTTATAAAGGTGGTGTAGCAAGAATAAAATAGCATCTAGCTGGAACTCACAAGGGTGTTAAACCATGTGATTGTGCACCAAATGAGGTGACACAATTTTTTGCAAAATACTTGCAAAAGAAGGAAGAAGCAAAACAACAAGAAAAAAATATATTACAAAGTGGTATGAATGAAAGCTTTACTCAATGAATGATGACTGGTGAACTTTCTTCTCCAACTACTAGTAGAGTTGGAAGTTCACAAACAAGAGGCCCTATGGATCAATTTGTGAGTTCAAAAGCTCGTCAGACAACGATAAATAATGCATTTAAAAGAAAAGAAATGAAGGAAGTATGTTATGCTATTGGGCGATTCTTTTTTGCAAATGTGTTATCATTTAATTTGTGCAATAGTCGATATTTTGAATCCATGTGTGAAGCTATTGCTAATTATGGTCGAGGATTTAAACCACCAAGTTATCATGAGATGAGAACTTGGATTTTAAAAGATGAAGTGGATAAAACTCAAATTATGTTGGAGGACTACAAAAAGACATGGGCAAGAACTGGTTGTACTATAATGGCAGATGGTTGGACAGATGGTAAAAGTAGAAATTTGATTAATTTTCTTGTGAACAATCCTTCAAGTACAGTCTTTTTGAAGTCTTGTGATATTAGTGGAATAAGAAAGACAATTGATAATTTGGTAAAATTATTTAGTGAAGTTATTAAAGAAGTCGGAGAACAAAATGTAGTACAAGTAGTTACAGATAATGCAGCAAATTACAAGGTTGCAGGTTTGAAGTTAAAAGATATTGAAGCTTTTCAACATATTTTTTGGACACCTTATGCAACGCATTGTATAGATTCGATACTTGAATACATTGGCAAGATACATTTGCATAAACGAGTATTGAAAAAAGCAAAGATTGTAACTACATTTATATATGGACATGCATGGCTTTTAAATTTGATGAGAATATATACAAATGGTAAAGAGCTCTTACGACTAGCTATTACTCGTTTTGCAACTTCTTATCTTACTCTTCAAAGTATTGGTGTAAACAAAAAGGCATTAAAGAATATGTTCTTATCTCCAAAATTTCAAGATAGTGAGTATTATATCAAAAATCCAAAAGGTAAAGAAGTAACACACATTGTCACTGAAGATAGAAATTTTTGAAAAGCAATTGTTTATATCATCAAAGTCACATTACCTTTGGTGAAAGTATTGAGAAGGGTTGATTCAGATGATAAACCAGTTATGGGATTTTTGTTTAATGATATGAGAAAGGCAAAGGAAGAAATAGCTCAAAATGTAGGCAATGATAAGAGCAGCTATATAGAAATTTGGGATATTATTGACAAGAGGTGGGATAATCAAATGCATCACTGCTTACATTCTGCAGGGTATTTTCTAAACCCACACTTTCATTATGATGATGATTGTGTAAAAGATAAAAAAATTAAAATCGGGTTTATGGACTGTTTAGAAAAGATAGTGCCCAATATAGAAGAACATTGTGAGATTTTGATTCAGCTTGATACATATGAAAATGGAATTGGTTTGTTTGGTAGACCAGAGGCAATTGGCACAAGAAAGAGAAAAAATCCAGGTATGTATTTTTTTTTTATTGTCTTAATTTCAATTCTAATTGATCTAATTTTTTTCTTACTGACATTCTTTTTTATTTTATTTTCTCAGCTGATTGGTGGAATACATTTGGTGATGAAACAAAAGAATTGAAAAACTTTGCAATGCGAGTGTTGAATCTCACATGTAGTGCATCAGGATGTGAGCGTAATTGGAGCACTTTTTCTTTGGTAAATAAAGATATTTTCATATTATTGATTGTTCATTGTTGCATAATATATTGCAGATTTGTAATTATATAAATTTTTAAATTATAGGTATATACAAAAAGGCGAAATCGCCTTGAGCAAGAAAAACTCAATGCTTTGGTGTTTATTATGTACAATATGAAGTTGAAAGAAAGAGATATAAGAAGGAAGACAGTTGAGGATCCTTTGTGTCTTGAAAATATTGATTCTGATGATGAGTGAATTATAGAAAAAGAAGATCCAGTTTTGCCACAAGATGCATTAGAAGATTCTTGGTTAGATCCAGCTTTTAATTTGAATGATATAGATGTTACTCCTTTTGATACTTCACCAAGCTTTACTAAGAAACATAAAAAAGATCCATCTTCAAACAAGATGCATGCTAATAAAGGTATGTCTTGTATTTTATAAATCTTATACTTTTTTAATTTTAAATATTAATTTTGTTAATATTTTGGAATGAAGGTAAAAGAAAACAAATAGAAGATTCAGAAAATGAGAGAGCGAATAATGAAGAAACTGAAGATGAAGAAGAAACTATCCCATATATGGATGATTCAAATGAAGATGAGCTATCTAGTCCTAGTGAAGACAATTTTGTTGAAAATATTTGATATTGTTTAAGGCTTATGACAATTTTGTTGAAAAATTTTGTGCATAGAAGGTATTTCTAGAACAAGTCAATTTGGAGATGGCCCCACATGTATTCAATATGTTTTCATGATTGTAGATATAACTTGTTTTATCTTGCACTATGAGTCTAACTTAATCTTGAGGATGGTGCTTTAATCTTGAAAATGGATAGGTTACATGACAATCATGGCCTTTACTTTTATACAAATTTTGTTTCTCGTATCTTAATGATAATTTTCTAATGAGTTTTGGTTGTAGATGAGATCTTGACAAATTCTCAAAGTAAAATCAGTATTTGACCATATTTTTTTGGCCTATGTGGAAATTGTCCTTGGCAAGCTTGGGAACCGGAATATACTTTTATTAGTTAGTTATTTGTTAATTGTTAATTGTTAATCTTTCACATATCATATTTGGTTTGTAGCCAGATTTCTCTAGGTTATTCCATTGGATTAATTCACCATCACTAATATTTTCACCATAATGCCACCTCATTGTTCATATATATATTTTTTTCTTGATGAGTATTGTGCTTTAAATGTCAAGATGAATCCTTTGCGTAATCTAGGTAAATATGGAACCTTTTACTTTGCAATGTTGTTGCCAAATGTGGGGGTTCAGGGTCTGCCAACACTTGGCTTCAGTAAGATGATGAACTGATTGGCTATAAAAGTTTTGACTCCTCTATTAGCCAAAAAAACATTGTTATTGAGTAGAATTTAAGATGCTATGGTCTATGCTTATATTGTCCTATATACTCCATATGGATGGAAATGAATGTTTACATAAAGTTACCTGATTTGGTTTGGCTTCTGATGTGATAGCATTTTCAGAGGATGGAGATACTCTCAAACAGGGACACTTTACTTATATGAATTGGTGGTTGGTCCTGTATGTACATGATCAGAGGATGGAGATACTAAAATTTTCTTGAACTGCTGAAAGGTAGCTGGCATATCTTTGCTTGTGATCCCTAAGCTGGGTTGTAGTTTGGCCTGCAACATGTGTAAATGAATTACTTTAGATTTTTGGAATTTGTGTTTGCTAACTGTAGTAATTACGAGTTCACATGCCCCTTTAGATGCTTTTCTTTTAGTGTGCTTACTTGGTTTTTTTTGGAATTAATGCAGTATTATAAATGATGGGACTTATACAAATAATGAGTTCAATGATATGTATTTGGTAACAACATTGGAACCTATTCCTCTTTCTTCTTTTAGTCGTCAAGTAAACAAATTTGTGGAGAAAAGTAAGTTGTGCTTTCATGTTGCCTGTTTCTATCACATGATCTTTTGTCTAATTTGCTATTACATGGTCTTTTATCTAATTTGTTTTTTATAGAAACTCGTAGCCATTTTCTGTTGATGAAAGCTTTGGTCATTATAGGGCTTGCTTTAATGCTGAAATTGAGAACATGATAGATGTGGACATGATGGAATATGTTATGTAACAAACTTTACATTGTGCATTTTTCAATGACATTTAACCCTAATGACTTAACTCCTTCCAAATGGCCAAAGATTATGGACAGTGATCTCTATGTGTAAGGTTTGATTGAACCCCTGATACAGGACTAAGAGAGAAAATGCATTGTATTTTGGACATTACTTTTGGGTTTATATTTTCGGGCATCACCTGCTTTTCAGTGGCACTACATATGCATGATAGAGGCTGATTGCTCATTACACACTTTCAAATCTGTGACAACTTGAAACAGTAAATCACAACCTCTCTATCTCTCTCTCAGTGTTACAACTATTATGTATACTCATTTTGTAATTGTATGCATAACTGATTTTCACTCCTTATTTTATTATTTTATTAATATTATATATTTTATTATTTTGATCATGAAGCTTACGTTTCAACGCCTCGAAGCTTACGCCTCGCTTCCCCTCATCGCATTTAACAACCTTGTGGTAGAGTGCTGGGTGTGTGGAAAAGTGTTGCAGGAAATGTAGTTGGAGTAGCAGATGCTAAATATACAAGTCTAGTGATAAGGAAAGATGATAATGTGAGGTGGATACGTGATGTTTGGACTGTGCACAGGGGAAGTGCTGGAAAGTGCAGGAAATGGGTTGTTGCATAGCCCCTACAGCAGATGGAATACAAGCTGTGGTGTGAGGGGAGGAGATGTACTGGGAAAGTTGTTGTAGGTGAGTATGAAAGCATAGGTGGAGTTGCTGGTGCCGGGAAATGGTTAGAAGCACAAAGGTGCTACTGTAGTGAATCCAAATATATGCTTCATTAAATGTTACACTGTTGGGTCACAATCAGAAACTGTGGACTTCTTACACTGGTAAATCAATCTGACAAAAAAAAAGAAACGACACCGTCAGGGATGGACATAGGGCGAGGCTACACCAGGACTGGATTCTATCAAGCTCAAGCTTACAGGACAATAAAAAAAAAAATGGTAAGCCTAAATATGAGGCAGTACGTATCAACCATGAAGGTCTTGTACCAGTTTCTGATTACCCAAGAAACATTGGATTGCATGGCAAAAACCCCAACAGAATGGACGCCATAATAGGATATAAAGCTACACAAATACTACAATGAAACAAATTTTCAAATTGATGCAAATTTGAAATAAAATAAGTATTTGATGCATAAAATAGCATACCTCAATTAGTTCATCATAGTTAACCTTTAGTAAATGGATCCTGCGATCACAATTATCTTTCTCTTCAGCCATTGTTTTTGTAATTAGCTCAAATTGAGGGGAAAGAAAACACTTCTCCTGGGTGTTGCTGGATCGATTCCTTCCGATTGAAGAGGAAATTTGCGATATTATCAACAAAGTTACATTCTGCCTTTGCAAGCTCACTGAGTTGTTAGATTTACAATAAGAGGTGGTGCCACTTTTGCTACGGAATTATCCACATGTGGGAACATCAACATGGGTCTGCAACTATCATCGCAGGAGAATTAACCGTTTTCTCAGTTTCAAATTTCTCCAACAACCTCTCATAAGTGTTGCTTGAATTACTCAGGTGTGTTAAACACTCTTATCAGATGATATTCTTGCTCTTCACCCCACCAGAGTTCTTAAAAAAAAAAAAAAGAATCCATCCCATAGACCATCATCATAATCCAAATTCTAGCACCTTTGATGCTCATCCTGCCAACATCCAATACAGCTCCCCAAACCAACTAACCTTAGTATGAACTGCCGATGCTCACAGTGTAGTGATGCTTTAGCGTGCCTGATGCAATGAATTAGAGTAATAGATTTTGTTTTGGAACATCGGTGAAACTTGCGTACAAACACCTCTGTACCAGACTGATCCGATGCATAAACTTGACATTGCAACAAAAATTATGCACAAATGCCCAGGATTCAGAGTAACGATGCTTATGCTCAGCTAAGAGGCTAAAAGGAAATAAAGCAAACAGTGAATGAAATGTTGATGAATGAATGATCAGGATGCAGAGTAATCGATGGATGCCATAAAAATCATATGAAATGTGATATAAACACGCTATGAAAATAGATGAAAGTAAGGTAAGGAAATGATGCCAGACCTGCAAGACGCAGGAATATGAGAATCGATGATGCAAGTGATAGGATAAACAGATACGATAGGTTAAACCTTGCTGAAATAAAACTATAAGACGCCATAAACACAAGAGGCTGAATCACTACTGAACATCAAAATTCGACCCAGGGGATATGCGCACACTGTGAAATATGAACCTGAGATATGATGAAGACTATGTAGGAGGCTAATGGATTTGTAGGGTGCAGAGCATCCACATCCAATACCGCATGCTGGAGAAGAGGTTGGTCTACGAGGATGATTTCCTCCAAACGATCCCAGTGGTGCCGAGTAATCAGACAATGAAATATGAGAATGCCATCGGATAGTGTCCAAAACCAGAAATCATGCGCGAACAGAAAATCAGAGTAAAACACGAAATCGAAACTTGAAATAAGAAAAGGGAAGTAGGATCTAAATACAGGGACATGCTAAACTAACTATTATTCAAATCACTTGAACTAAGGAAATTTTTACAAGAAACAACACAATTGTTGGAATCAGAGATTCCATTGCTGTAGCCACAGGCGGGTTGATCCTGCTATATGCAGGTCGATCCCACCCTTGATGCCTTATAATGAAAAGAAAAATGAAGAAAACAAAATTAAGACAGGGGAATGCGATAAGGCAAAATCCCTACCGAAAATCGAAGTAAAAGAAAAAGAAAAAAAAAACTTATGGAAACTCAAGAGAGAATGCAGTAAAACAAAAGGGGGACAAACGATATAAAAGAAAATGGTAGAAGATGAGCCACCTACCTCAGGCTGCTGGAATGGTCGGTCGGTCTCCTTCAGCCGATGCAGATGAGAACCAGAGAGAGGGGAGATTGAGAGGAGAGCAGGAGAAGAGGAGAATCGAGAAGAAGATGGGATGGTGGGGTGAAACGCGGTGGGAATTCGACCCTCTGAAGGTCGGTTTTTATAAGCCGAGACCGTTGGAAAAAATTTCCAATGGGTCCCTCTTTGTTTTCAATTTTTTCAAAAGAGTGGTTCTCTACAAAGGATTTTTCAAGAAGAGGTTTTAGCAGAAAAGTACTTTCAAAAAAAGGGAAAAGGCTATTTTTTTGGAATTTTTTATGTTTTTCTAATTTTTTTTTCTTTTTCCTTGTATTTTTCCATTTTTTGGTGTTTTTGATATAAAACTTTGAAAACTAAAGGGTTTCAAACTAATTTTGCAAAATTTTAAAAATATTTACAAAAGAAGGGTTTTCTGAGAATTCGGGATTAATCTTTTGAATTTTTTTTCAGAAAACGGGTTTTGGATCCGAGGTTTTGAGGCAATTTTCGAGTTTTGGACCTCGAATTGAGAAATACAGGACAGTGGATCCAAATGGATACCGGATGGACTGTTTGAGCCTTTCAAAAATTATTTTTGGTATTTTTGTGATTTCAATTTGAAAATTGGATGACGAGACTCAGATTTGGGTTTTAACACTGGATCCAGATCCAAAATTGAGTCAGATATAGAAAATGGATTCTGATTCCAATGAATCAGAGAAATAACTGGAATTTTGATTGAAAATTGACTCAATTTACTCAGAAAATGGGGGTCAGGGGCAAAAAGGAAATATTTATAAAAATTTTAAAAATTTGGG
Organism: Nuphar pumila; assembly: GCF_984573655.1. NCBI lineage: Eukaryota > Viridiplantae > Streptophyta > Magnoliopsida > Nymphaeales > Nymphaeaceae > Nuphar > Nuphar pumila. The sequence continues at coordinate 654,825 of NC_143261.1, forward strand.
GTGTTCACACCCATGTAGGGGCATTTTAATCTTTTTACATGTATGTAATAGGCAGGGGCGGAGGCACGTTATGGAGAGGGTGGGCACTTGCCCACCCTGACCCACAAAAATCCCCCTTGGGGGTATGGGTCAGGATGGGCACTGCCCACCCTGGCCTGCAGAAAATGTGGGCAGTGCCCACTGGTGCCTGACCCAAAGGAGGCTGATGGGCGAGCTTTGCCCGTCTCGACCCCTTTGGTCATCTCTTCCTCCTCTGTGTCTTCGCCCCTACCAGCTGAAAGAAAACAAGATCCTCCAAAGATATTCACCAAAATAACAAGGTGGACACTCAAAGAGTTCCACCAAAGCACCTAAAGAGCATACACAAACCACAAAAATGGGCTCATACACAAACACCAACTAAAGGGGCAAAGACAAGGAATAAAAAATAATATTTTATTAATCAACACTATGAAAGAAAGTATACATTGTGGTGGGGCTTTGCTCCATATTTATACACAAAGAGGAAGAGGCTTATAGAGAGTCTTTGGGGTCCCAACGACTCCCTATGTTGACTAGTTCAAAACCAAAAGACAAAAAACTAAAAAAACTAATCCTAGTTACTATCTAGTTATATTACATATGACTATATATATATACTTATGTTTAACACTCCCTTACGGTTGGATAACCGAAAGTTTATCCAAGAGAAAGGAGAATCTAAGAACAACGAGAGGTTTGGTGAAGAAATTTATCAATTGATATTCTGAAGTACCGTAAGGAATTAATAGTGTCGTGTAGGAATTCATCTCGAGCATAGTGACAGTTCATTTCAATGTGTATGGTTCATTCGTGGAAGGTCTGGTTGTTGTCAATGTAAATAGAACTTTTGTTGTCACAGCACAGTCGTGATGGTCCTTTACTCTGAACGTTGATGTAGCTATGCCTCGGTATTTTGTTTCAGTTAAAGAGAGAAAAACTTTATGTTGCTTCTTACACCTCCATGAAATCAACGAGTCACCTAAAAACATACAAAAACAGTGGTTGAGTGTCGGTTATTTAGATCACATTCAAGCAATTAAATCTAAGGAGGAAGAAGCAGATAAGAAAAGTCCTCAAAAAATAAAAGTTTTGATATAGCTAATAATACGCAAAACTGTTGTTGGAAGCATGCTGAAACTGGCTCAGTGTGTGAATTGCATGCGTAATGTCAGGTCTGGTAATTGAGAGATATGATAGAGTCTTGATAAGTTGTTTGTATGGTGTTGGATTTTCAAATGATTCCCCATCATCAATCTTTATTTTAACATTTATAACCTCAAGAGTGTCAACCTTCTTATCATCTGAAATACCTTACCTGCAACAATATATAAAGCAAATTTAGATTGAGTCAATAAATAACCTCTAAAGGAATAAGCAATTTCTATATCAAGAAAATATATTATAAATCCCAAATCAGTCATTTTAAAATGTGTTTTGAGAAGTCTTTTAATGTTTTCAACTTCGTATTTGTCATCTCCAGTGATGATCATGTCTTCCACATACAGGAGAAGAATAATGACACCTACATCAGAAGTCTTAACAAACAAAGTTATGTCAGTTAAACAAGAGTGAAATCCAACATCAAGTATAACTTGACTGAACCTGTTATACAAAGCTATTGGCGCTTATTTAAGGCCACACAAGGCCTTGTCTAAATGAAGGGACTTTTCCTTATAAATAACTATACCAGGTGGTGCTTCCATATAAACTTAGTCAACGAATTTTTCGTTGAGAAACACATTTTTAACATTCATTTGATATATAAGTCATTTCTTCATAGAAGCAAGGGCTACTATGGTTCTAACTATGGCCATCCTAGTAACTGGGGCAAAGGTTTTCTCATAGTCTATTTCATACTCCTGAGAATATCTCTTGGCAATTAATCTAGCTTTGTACCTTTCAAGAGTTCGATCACTCTTGGTTTTTATCTTGTATACCCATCGACAACATATGGGTTTCTTTTCTAGGAGTGTATCTTGGACAGTCCAGGTATTTGCCTTTTCTAAAGCATCTAATTTTACTCTCAAGGCCTCTACCCATTCAGGATATTTCCTTGCTTCAAAATAATTTGAGGGTTTTATATAAGAATGTATCAACGCAATGTAAGCTTGATACTTAGGTGAAAAAGACTCATAGGACATGAATTTTTCAAAGGGCTTTGATAATCTGGATGACCTAATTTTTATCTTTGTATGATCTTCATTATTAGTATATTTTTCAAGGGCACATGGATGTTCAAAATTACTACGCCTAGAATATTGGATAAAGTTTTGATCTCGAGATTATTCTTTACTTATCTCAATATCATGAGATTCTTCTTCACTCACTATATCATTTTTTATTTCCTTATCAAAATCAGCATCATAATCATCAAACTTTGAAATTAGATCCAACAAAAAAGAATACTCAGTTACTCCCTCAGAATTTTCAAATTAAAAAAAAAAACTTTTTCTAAGAAAGACATTTCTTGAAACATATAATTTTTTATTTTTAAAGTCAAAGCATTTATACCCTTTTTGGTTATTTGTATATCCCAAAAAAAACACAAGGAATAGCACGATGAGAAAGCATATCATTTTTATCAGTGAAAACAAAACATTTGCACCAAAAAACTCTTAATCTAGAATAATCAGGGGTAAGTTTAAAAAGTTTTTCAACTGGTGATATATTTTTCAAAGAGACAGATGGCATCTGTTAATAAGATAAAATACAGTTGATGTTGCTTCAACCCAAAATTCTTTAGGTACTTTGTTTGAAATAAGCAAAGTTATTGTGGTTTTTATGATATGCCTATGTTTTCTTGCAGCAAGTCGTTTCGTTGTGGAGTGTAGGGACATGATTTTTTATGTGTAATACCATTAGATTCTAGATAGTTTTTAAATTCTTTTGATAAAAATTCTCCCCCTTGAATCAGTGCGAAAGATAGAAACATCTTTTTGAAATTTATTTTTGACCAAATTATGAAATATTTGAAAGTATAAAAAACTTCATATTTGTGTTTAAGGAAATAAATCAACGTGTACCTAGTGAAATCATCAACAAAGATTGCATAATATGCAAACTCATCCTTAGATATAACAGGTGTTAGGCCCAAAACATCCGAATGTACTAACTCAAGTGGTCGTGTAGAAACAAAAGTTCTTTCTTGAAATGACAATCATTTCATTTTGCCAAGAATACAATCTTCACATGTAAAAGTTTCAAGATTATAAAACTTTTCCATATTTGGAAAGTGTTGGATTTTGAATACATTAGGATAGCAAAGTCTTTTATGCCATAGATCCAAGTCCGGTTTCTAAACATTATAATAAAAAGTATTCTTGGGTATTTCCAAAAAATCAATGTAGTATAAGCCTAATTCTTTATGGCCTTCCCCAATCAGCTTCCCTAACTGGTGATCCGGCACTCGACAACCAAAAGAAGAGAAGAAAACATTATACCCATTATCAGATAATTGAGAAACAGATAAGAGATTTAAATTTAACTTGAAAATATATCTAATTTTTGGAATAATTTTTTTTTTAATATTTTCAAAATTTTCTATTCCCTTTATCTCAAGGTATATTCCATCAGCAGTAAATATGTTTGACCTACATGAGTTACGACACTCGAATAAAATATCACCATTTGGTGTCATATGAAATGAGACACCCGAGTAAAAAAGCCAAAGAGATTTACCAGGATCAGAGATGCCAATAGAAGAGACTGTGGTTCCGGTTGATGAAGCTCTTTTGAGTATTGTTGAAGAGCTTCTACAAGTTGATTCAAAGACATGCTCCCAATGGTTGATTCTTGTGTAGCGTTGAGCTCACTTGACACTTAGCAACGGAGGCTACCTTCTTCTCATAGGGTCCCTTGTTTTCATAGGGTCTTTTTTGTTTAGCGCAATATGTCTTGACATGCCCCGATTCACGACAATAATAGCAAATAATTTTTTTCTTTTCAAACTCATTGTCTTGCTTTCTATAGTTATCATTGTTTGGTCTCCCATAATATGGTGGTTTGTAAGCATGTACATGGTTTCCCGGCCTAGACGCGGCTATGTTAAAACATATGTAATTATATACATCTATATATATATAAATATAGATGTATATTCACCATAATACCCGATAGGGGTATTATGGTCATTTCACAAGTACCCAATAGGGGTACTTGTTTTATTTCTTTCATTTTGCTGTTTTTTATTTTTGTTTTTTTATTTTTTTAAATGCTTTTTGGATACCGAAAAGGGGCCCCACAATGGAGTCGTTGGGGGCTCCCAACGACTCTATTGGGAGCCCCTTTGGTCTCCTTTTCTTATAAATAGGGGGAACCCCCCTTGTATGTCGTATTGCTCTTGAGAGCTCCTCTTCAATAATAGTGATATTATTTTTCATGTGTGTAGCCTTTTTATAAGGCCTTTCGTATATCCCTTAGTGGATTTTCTCTCTTATGCTTGTTGCATTTGTCCGTGTGGGACATAGTGAATGCTTTAGCATTCTTGGATTCTTCCGCATATTTCATTACATGGTATCAGAGCCATACGATCTTCTAAGGTAAAATCGTGTATCTCTCTACTTTTTTTTTTCTTTTCTCTCTCACCTCCATTTTGTAGCAATGGAAGTCAAGATCGATCTATCATTCAAGCTCAATGGGAAAAATTACATGATGTGGGCATCCGCAATGGAGAATAATCTCAAAGGGAAGAAGCTTTGGGGTTATGTAATGGGGACCATTCCGGAACCCCAACTTAAGCTCACAAAGATGGAAGAAGATCAAGAGAAAGCACTTGAAGGCGATGCTCGTCTCAAGGCTATTGAAGATTATCATCATCAAATGGAAGATTGGGAGAGTAACCATGCAAAAATCCTAGCATAGTTTATGAATAATGTTGAACTTAAGGTATGTGCAAATATTGCAAAATTCCGCAGGGCAAATGAAGCTTGGTTTTTTATGAAGGGTATGTTTACCCAAAAGGATCTTGCAAGAGCTTATTTTTTGCAAGAAAAAGTGAGAACCACAAAACAAGGTGACATGAGCATACAAGACTATTATAGTGCTCTAAATCCTTTGTGGGATGAATTGGCTCTTTTAGAGCCTAAATGGGTGTCTATGGAGGATGTGGTACTAAGACAAAAACAAATGGAACAAGATAGATTGTTTCAATTTTTATTTGGGTTTCGTCCCGAATTTGAACAAGTTAGATCCTCACTTCTCCATAGATCCACGTTTCCTCCCTTAGAAGAGGCTATTGCCGAGATTACTCAAGAAGAGACTAGGCATAATATGGGTAAAAGCATTGATGAAGTTCTTGCCGTATCTAAACCCGGCAATCATGTCAAAACATACAAACCACCTCATTTTGGTAAGCAAGGGAGTGGTGGAAGAAAAATGATTATATGTCATCATTGTTATGAGCCGGGACATATTAAACCCGTTTGCCCAAAGCTAAATGGAGCATTCAAGCCAAAGGTGGCTTCCGTTGAAGAATCATCCACCAAAGAAGATGACGGCAAGAACGGGGATCTCAAAGATACTCTTGGACAAATTTCCTTGGCTCTCCAACAAATTCTAAAGGCTACTTCTTCTACCTCCGGTGCCGCAATTGCCTCATCATCACCTCCCGGTACGTACTCTTGGATTTTAGATTCCGGAGCTTCTTTTCACATGACCCCTCATGAAAATGCATTAACCAATGTGCACACCAATTCAAAAATGTCTTGTGTCTCTACGGCCGATGGAACTTTTCTCAAAATAAATGGTGTTGGAACTCTTGATTCTAAAAATGTTCAAAATTTCCTTGTTCCAAAAGTTAGAATAGTTTCAAAATTAAATCTTAACCTCTTTTCCGTTTCTCAAATAGCCGACCATGGATGTGAAATATCTTTCTCATCCAAAGGGTGCTTTGTGCAGGATCTCCGGTCCGGGAAGCGGATTGGGCAAGGCCATAGGAAGGGAGACCTTTATTTTATAGATAATTTAATGCTTCCAAATACCTCATTTTGTACTTATGTCCAAGACAAAAATATTGAAACTTGGCATAAAAAGCTTGGACATCCAAGTTACTCTAAAATGTATCTTTTTCCTTTTGGACACAAGTTTTGTAAAGAAAAAGATATCAATTGCAAAGATTGCATTTTTTGCAAAATGAAGTCTACTCCTTTTCCTATTAGATCCTTTGTGACAACAAAACCTTTTGAATTGGTGCATTCCGATGTTTGGGAGCCATCTCTGGTTCTATCTAAAGGTGCTTATTCATATTATGTTACTTTTATTGATGATTATACTAGATATGTATGGATTTATTTTCTTAACTTTAAATCGAAAGTTTTTAACTTCTTTAAAGAATTCCATGCAAAAGTTAAAAATCAATTTCAAAGTCAAATATCCATTCTTAGATCTGATTCGGGTGGAGAGTACTTATCAAATGATTTTCAATCATATCTAAAACAACATGGCATTTGTCATCAAAAATCTTGCCCAAGAACTCCTCAACAAAACGGTCTAGCGGAAAGAAAACATAGGCATATTTTGGAAACCACTAGATCCTTACTCATTTCTAAAAATATTCCTAAAAATTTTTGGGCCGAAGCCGTGTTAACCTCCACCTATTTAATCAATAGGATGCCATCTTCAAAATTGAACAATATCTCTCCTTATGAAAAACTTTTTAATATGACACCCGACTACAATCGTCTTCGGATTTTTGAGTGTAAATGCTTTGTTCTTTTACATAAAAGAGATAAATTGTCACCTAAAGCAATAGAATGTGTATTTTTAGGATATGGTGAAAATCAAAAAGGCTATAGATGCTTTGATCATAAAAACAATAAGTTATTTGTCTCCAAAGATGTAACCTTTTTAGAAGATGAAAATGGATTTGACATATTGGAAAAATCAAATGAAATTGATTATATGTTTATCAATGATCTTTTAGAAGATTCAAATGATGACTCTTTGAGTCATCCGGAAGTTTTAGAAAATACTCATGATTCTCATGATAATGATGTATCACCAACTAATGGTGACAATCTCCAAGTATACACTCGGCGTGAGGAAGCCCAACCTATTAGTGCTTTAGAAAAATTCTTGCGGCTTAATGAATCCCTAGAAGAGACCTCCCTTAGGCGTTCTTCTAGAGAATCAATTCCACCTAATAGGTTTGTCTCATATGAAACTCTCTCACCTAAATATAAAGCTTGTCTAATAGCCTTGCATTCTTACTATGAACCCTCCCATTATAATCAAGCAAAAAGTATACCTCATTGGGTTGAAGCAATGAAAGTTGAACTAGATGCTTTAAATAAAGCTAAAACTTGGGAAATAGTTCACCTTCCTCCAAATAAGAAAGCTATAGGATGTCGATGGGTCTACAAAGTCAAAACAAAAAGTGATGGTTCCCTAAAGCGTTATAAAGCTAGATTAGTTGCTAAGGGATACTCACAAGAATATGGCATCGATTATGAAGAGACTTTTGCTCCCGTGGCTCGCATAACAAGCGTTAGAACTTTAATTGCGGTAGCATCATCTAAGAAATGGCCTATATTTCAATTAGATGTTAAAAATGTCTTTCTTAATAGTCAATTGAATGAAGAAGTATATATGGACCCTCCGCCGGGAATCAGTGTTAACCAAGGTCAAACCCTTCGGTTATTAAAGGCTTTATATGGTCTTAAACAAGCCCCTAAGGCTTGGTATGATAGATTTAGTGCTATCATGTTACAATTGGGATTTCGCTCATGTTATACTGACACTGCTCTTTTTGTTAAACGTGCAGGTAATAGTATCATCATCCTTCTGCTTTATGTTGATGATATGATCATCACTGGCAATGATGAAAGTGGTATTCTTAAAGTTAAAAATATGTTAAAACATAATTTTGATATGTCTGATCTGGGTTTTCTCATGTACTTTCTTGGTATAGAAGTTGCATACTCTCCTCGAGGGTATATATTGTCACAGATGAAGCTTGCTGCAGACATATGTTCCAAATCTGGGATTTCAGATGATAAAAAGGTGGAGACTCCCGAGGTTATCAATGCTAAACTACGACTGGAGGATGGAGTTCTGCTGGATGATCCTACGCCCTATAGGCAACTCATAGGCTCCCTCACCTATCTGACTATCACCAGGCCGGATATTGCTCATGTTGTGCACTCTGCAAGCCAATTTCAGCATGCTCCTACATCTGTGCATATGAGTGCTGTGCTCCGGATCATTCGATATATTAAAAATACTTTGACTAAAGGGCTATTCCTATCATCAATTTCTTCCTTAGATTTACTAGCTTATACTGATGCTGACTGGGGAGGAAACCCAAATGATCGAATCTCAACTACTGGCTTTTGTGTGTTCCTAGGAGATTCGCTAATTGCTTGGAGGTGCAAGAAACAGCAGAAAGTCTCATTGTCATCTACTGAAGCAGAATACAGGGCTATGGCAACTACTACAATGGAGCTGGTGTGGCTTCGAAGTCTTCTTCAAGATATGGGAGTCGAAATTACCGGGGCTTCGAAGCTTTGTTGCGACAACAAAAGTGCCATCTACATTGCCAGCAACCACACTTTCCATAAGAGGACTAAACATATTGAAATGGACTGTCATTATGTACGTGATGAATATCTTCGTAGGACAGTTACACTGCCATATGTCACTTCAGAATATCAACTTGCAGATTTCTTCACCAAAGCCCTGCCTGCTCCTCGCTTCTTGTTCCTCCTTGGCAAACTTTCGGTCATTCCCCCGTAAAGTTTGAGGGGGGGTGTTAAAACATATGTAATTATATACATCTATATATATATAAATATAGATGTATATTCACCATAATACCCGATAGGGGTATTATGGTCATTTCACAAGTACCCAATAGGGGTACTTGTTTTATTTCTTTCATTTTGCTATTTTTTATTTTTGTTTTTTTATTTTTTAAAATGCTTTTTGGATACAGAAAAGGGGCCCCACAATGGAGTCGTTGGGGCCCCCAACGGTCACAATTGTGACCGTTGGGGGCTCCCAACGACTCTATTGGGAGCCCCTTTGGTCTCCTTTTCTTATAAATAGGGGGAACCCCCCTTGTATGTCGTATTGCTCTTGAGAGCTCCTCTTCAATAATAGTGATATTATTTTTCATGTGTGTAGCCTTTTTATAAGGCCTTTCGTATATCCCTTAGTGGATTTCCTCTCTTATGCTTGTTGCATTTGTCCGTGTGGGACATAGTAAATGCTTTAGCATTCTTGGATTCTTCCGCATATTTCATTACAGGCTAGGACCGAATCATCATCATCTTTAGATGTCTTCTTTTTTAGTCTATTTTCTTCCATACTTGGCTCTTTAATAGTATCTTCAACAGAGATGACTTTTCTTCTATAAAGAAGAGTCAATTTAGTAGACTCAAACTCGAGTCTAAGACCATTGATGAATTGATAGAAATGCTCCGCATCAATGTCTTTGACAGAGTTCAATGTCTTCGGGACAATGTCATTGTGGCTCAAGAAGAGTCAACTCATTCCAAAGGTCGGACAACTCACTAAAGTATTCTTTAATATTTTTTTCTCCTTGAGTCATAGTTGTACTTTGTCTGGCAAGTTGAAAATATGGGCAATATCTTTAATAGAATACTCTGCCTATGTATAACTGTTTAGTTATACATTGTCGGTCCCAAGCTCGGATAAAGGAGGAGGGTTGCGGTAGGCCAGTGACAGCCAGCATAAAAACTTAGTCATACCTATGAATATGAACCAATATGAGAATTTCGTTGGGGCGTTCCCTACTGAGCGACGCACTGTACTCTATAGGCCCAAAGGCAGTGATAAATGGGCAAGGGTTGCTAGGTCGTCGCCCGGAAGCGACGCGTCACACTGGCGCCCGGGTGTGGTGTCAAATAGGCAAGGGTTTTAGTCAAAGATGAGGAGATTAAGGAGAGATGGAAAAATTATTTTGATAAGCTATTTAATGGAAGTCATGCTCAGGATCTTAAAGACTTATCCATTCATTTTCATGAGATGAATTGTGACTTCATGCGCAAGATTCAAAAGAAAGAAATTGCAGAGGCTTTGAAGAAAATGAAATCAAGAAGGGCAGTTGGCCCAGATGGTATACCTATCAACAACAACAACAACAACAACTACGCCTTCATCCCAAAACAATTGGGGTCGGCGATATGAACCAACAAAGAAAATCATTTTGGGTCTTCCACATGAATCCTTTTCCTCCATTCATTTCTATCCAATGCCAGATGGTATACCTATCGAGGCTTGAAAATGCTTGGGAGAGAAAGGTTTAGAATGGTTGACAAATCTTTTTAACAAGATTTGGCGGACAAATAAGATGTCTAATGAGTGGAGGAAGAGTACTTTGGTGCCTCTATATAAGAATAAGGGTGATATACATGATTGCACAAACTATCGGGGTATAAAACTCATGAGTCATACTATGAAACTTTGGGAGAGGGTGATTGAGTCCAGGTTGAGGAAGGTTGTCATGATATCGGAGAATCAATTTGGTTTTATGCCTGGAAGATCAACTATGAAAGCTATACATCTTCTTAGACAACTTATTGAGAGAAATTGAGAGAGGAACAAAGATTTACATATGGTTTTTATTGATTTGGAGAAGGCATACGATAGAGTACCTAGGGACGTTCTCTGGTGGACAATGATGAATAAAGGTGTTTCTCTCAAGTACATTAGTATAATTAAAGATATGAATGAAGGAGTAGTAACCAATGTCCGCACTTGTGGAGGGGTGACAACCAATTTTCCTATAACGGTTGGGTTACAACAAGGATCTGCTTTAAGCCCTTTCCTATTTGCTATAGTGATGGATGAGCTTACGAGATCAATTCAAGAAAATGTGTCGTGGTGTATGTTGTTTGCTGATGATATTGTTTTGATTGATGAGTCTAGAGCTGGGGTTCATTCTAAGTTAGAATTATGGAGACAGACATTGGAAGCAAGAGGTTTTAAGTTGAGTAAGAGTAAGACAGAATATATAGAATGTCGGTTTAGTAAGCAACGAAGTAGTGATGGGAGTGTAGTGAAGCTTGGTGACCAAGAAATACCGGTGGATTGTTTCAAATATTTGGGATCTATTATTCAAAAGTATGGAGAAATTGATGGAGATGTAAATCACAGGATAAAGGTTGGGTGGAAGAAATGGAAAAGTGCAACTTGAGTGTTGTACGATCGTAGAATGCCATTGCGGTTGAAGGGAAAGTTTTATAGGATGACTATTAGGCCTGCTTTACTATATGGTACGGAATGTTGGGCTGCCAAGAGACATCATATTCAAAAAATGAGTGTAGCTGAGATGCGGATGCTTAGATAGATGTGTGGAAATACAATAAAAGATAAGATTCGGAATGAGGAGATACGTAAGAAGGTAGGCGTTGCACCCATTGAAAATAAGATGAGAGAATCGTTTACGGTGGTTTGGACATATTCGACGAAGGCCTAATGATGCTCCAGTTAGAAGGATGGAGAAATGGGAAAATATATTAGTTAAAAGAGGTCGGGGTAGGCCTAGGAAGACATGGATGGAGATGATAGGAAAGGATATGAATGCTTTGAACCTCACCGAGGACATGGCATTGGATAGAAATGATTGGAGGAGAAGGATTCATGTGGAAGACCCAGAATGATTTTCTTTTTTGGTTCATATCATCGACCCCAATTGTTTTGGGATGAAGGCGTAGTTGTTGTTGTTGTTGTATTCTCTTAAGATAGTTTCATGCTTTATTTGCATGTTCAAACTTATCTAAACTCGAGCACTTCTTGATATCAGTACTACTAATTAGCCATGACATGATCTTGGCATGCCTCATTCTCTATTCTTTCCATTTTTTCTCATACGTGGTCATAGCCTTGGTCTTTTTTGCATCCGTAAAAGGTACTTTTTTTATCCTTCTATCTTAGTAATAGTTAGTTTGGGTTCCAAATCCGACCCATCCACTAATCCCCACAACCCTTTCCCCCAAATGAAATGCTTCATGATTGAAACCCATGTTATAAAGTTTGTTTACAAGAGCTAAGAGAAAGAATAGAAGATAAAGAAGAGGGAAAAAAAAGAGAAGAGATAATCAAAAGAATCATGAGCACTCCACCACCAAGAGAACACCTCCAATGAAGAACACGAACACACACTCCACCACCAAGAGGGCACAACAATCTCACAAGCACTTAAATGAATTTTGCAAAAAGAGATTTTATCTCTTCAAAAACTTGAGTGGCATGCTTCCCAATGCACAAAAAAAATGGCTTGATCTCCAAACTCTGATACCATGAAAGAAAACAAGATCCTCTGAAGATATTCACCAAAATAACAAGGTGAACACTCAAAGAGTTCCACCAAAGCACCAAAAGATCATATACAAGCCACAAAATGGGCTCACACAAACACCCACTAAAGGGGCAAATACAAAGAATAAACAATAATATTTTGCAAAGCTGCATTCATCTAGGCCTTGTTTGGATGACGGGGGCAAAACCTGGTTATGAGAAAACCAAGTTTTTAACCTGTTTGGATGACCAAACTAGATTTTGGGCATTAAAAAGTAAAAAAAAATCAGGCTGGCAATTTTCCGGCCAGCCATCGGCCAGATGGGGTCGCCTGGCAAGGGCCGCACATGTTAAATGACTTCCCCCACGTTGCTTTACTATCCGATAGTTCTTTCCACTGCACCAAATACTTCTTTAATTCACCAATGTAGTTGTTGGAGTGGTTGAGAATCTCTGCTCGTTGTGCTGGCTGCTGAAGGTGTGTGTTGTGGAATGGGAGCACGTTGTGGTATGGTCCACCGTGGATCCTCCTCATCTTCATGGAATGGCTTCAGGTTGGATACGTGAAAGATCCCAACAATTTCTGGGTCGGTGGTTGGCTGGAAAATGGCCGGAATGTTGAAAATTAAAAAAAAAAAAGTGGCAGGAAATGGCCGGATAACCATTGTTTTAAAAAAAAAATAGATATGTTCCGGTCATTTTCGGACGGTAACGCCCTGGCCAGGCATTACCAATCTGGCCACTTCCCAACCGGTGGCCAAACTCAGGTTGGGTAGGTAGGGAGGTGGGGTCAGGGGGGACGTTCTGAAGGTTTGGAGTTTAGAGAACCCCCCAACCCTAATAAACCTAGTTGAAAACGTGGGGAGGGGGTGTTTTTTCACTTGGCAAGGTTTTGGCATCGTCCAAATGACGCTAAAAGCTGGTTTAAGTGCACAAAAGCTGGTTTTAAATCGGGTTTTGGGTGTCATACAAACAATACCTTATACTTGAAAGCAACGTGCTATAGTTAAGCCATGAGGTAAGTCAGTACTCAGTTCGATCGAGAAAAGGAAAAAAAGCCAGTACTCGAGTTTAGAGAAACTTCCCTATAATGAGAACATTGGGATGGACACACATCTTCTGTATCATGCTCATTTTATTGAGGAAGCCAGAAAGAACCATCCTGATCTCCCAATACAATCAGCACTAATAGGAGGCAAACTAAATGTTTTAAGGACTGGCAGGCCATCTTTTGAGCTAGTAAACCCCAGGCATGAAGAACAGGAGTAGATAAGTCATACCTCCTCACACCCTTAGGTGGGAGGAACCAACAAAATGACAAGTCAATTGGTCTTGCATTTCGCCAATTTTTGGCAAATTTCAATTTCCGCTACATTCAACATTTTGTCATGGGCATGAGTATCATTACATCAAGAAAGTATAACATTAGCATTGTTAAAATGTAATCTGTAATATATATATATATATATATATATATATATATATATTATTTAATATTATTATATTTTCTTTTATTATTTTCTTTTTTTATTTTTCTTTATTTTCTTTTTTAGCATCTAGTTCAATAGAAACTAGATATTTGATCCAGTCAAGTTCCTGTTGGAACTTGACTGTGCAAATAGCTGTTGGACTGTAGTCCAACAGCTATAATAAATGTTGTTGGACTACAGTCCAACATCTATATTAAGAGACGTTGGAATCCAACGTCTCTTTTGGAGAGCTCAAAATGAGCTCTCCTCTCTCCCACTTTTTTGTATATATAGGGGTTAACCCCTTCAATGTAAATAACTATGCTTCTTAAGCATTTTGTTCATGAATAAAGTATTATTTATTTTTCAAGTGTTCTTCCTTTTATACCCTTTCAAGGGTCATGCTTGTAGTGTCTCCAATAGACACTTGTTTGTGAGTTATTTGTGCATTTGTTGAAGACCACCATTTCATTACATGGTATCAGAGCTACGAAATCCTTAGATCTTGAAGTGCTTCCGCCTCGATTTTCGTGCCACATTTACAAAAAGTGTTTCATCACCTTGTTCTTGGCTTAAGAAGATTTGTTTGAAGAAAGGCGAACTTGTGCTACAAAAAAAATTTGGTTTTGTATCCTCTCTTATTCTTTTGTCTACTCTTTTTCTTTTCTTTTTATTTTTCTCTATCTCTCCTCCTATTTATTTCTCTCTTACCCTTGTAAAAGATGTATGACAATGATAAGATCACCATCATTCCTATGAAGCTAAATGATACTAACTATGTAATGTGGGCTTCGATTATGAAGCACCACATTTGGGAAAAAGGTTTATGGGGTATAGTGGATGGTTCTGATTTGGAACCTAAATTATCTCTTACCAAGAAAGAGGGTGATAAAGAGGTTCCTCTAACGGAAGAAGAGAAGAGTAAGGTATTAGCCACTTATGAAAAGAAATGGAAAGAATGGAGGATAGGGCATGCAAAAATTATGTCATGGCTCATCAATAGCATAGACATTAAAAAATGCTCTAGTCTAGCTAAGTTTGAGCATGCCGATAAGGCTTGGGAATACCTTAAAAACATGTATTCCCTTAAAGATATTGCACATGTATGCAATTTACAAGATAAAGTTCGGACAATGACTCAAAAAGATAAAACTATTCAAGAATATTATAATGAGTTGTCCGAACTTTGGGAAGAGTTGGCTCTTCTTGAGCCCAAATGGCATTGTGCCGAAGACATCGAGCTTCGCCAAAAGCAACTTGATATGGAACATTTCTATCAATTTGTGAATGGTCTAAGGCCGGAGTTTGAATCCACCAAATCGGCCCTTTTACATCGTGGAAAAATTCCTTCTATTGTTGATACTATAGAAGAGCTCACTATGGAGGAAAATAGACTTAGAAAAAGTACTCCAAAAGTTGATGATGACTCCGTTTTAGCTGTATCCTATGTCACATGGGTGCGGGTGCGGGTGCGGGTGCGGGTGCGACACGGGTGTGGCACAATTTTAAAATTTTTGGACACGGGGACTCGGCAAAAAAAAAAAAATATATATATATATATATATATATATATATATATATATATATATATATATATTTATAATTTTATTGAGCTTGTTGAAAACATTTATACGGTATTGACTTTTCCTGTAATGTGAGATTTTTGTGATTCTTCTCAAAATTTACTAAGTGTGTTAAATAATTTCTAGTTTAAAATATCATGGAGATGGAAGCCTTTTTATTAACTGAAACATTCTTTTCTTTAGGTATTGGATTTCTTCAATAGTCGCATGGATGCACAAAATGTATTTATTTTATTTTATTTTTAAAATGCCACAGTGTGACTGTGCACAGGCACAGTCCACAGCACTGTGACTGTGCACACTGTACAGCCTGTGACTGTGCACAGTCACAGTCTGTGACTGCAGCACAGTCACAGTCTGTGCCTCTTTTTATATATATTTTTTTAAATAAAAAATATAAAATTTTGATTTTTTAGGGACATTTTTGGACTCGGTCAAAGTTGACCGAGTCCAAAATGTAGACGGACTCGGCCTGGACTCGTTGACCGAGTCCGACTCGGCATTGACCGAGTCCAGGCCGAGTCCGAAGCCGCACCCGAGTCTGCACCCGTGTCGGGGCGTGTCGACTCGGGTGCGGCACCTCCTTAGCCGAGTCCGTGTGACATAGGCTGTATCTAGACCGGGGAATCATACTCGTACTTACAAGCCGCCTCATTTTGGAAGGCAAAACGGCGACTTTGATAAAAGAAAAGTTATTTGTCATCATTGTCATGAACCGGGGCACTATAGGCCTCAATGTCCAAAGTTAAAAAGAAGAGAAGAAAAAAGAGTTGCATCTGTTGAATCTGAGTCAAAAGATCAAGATGCACCTGTGTCTATGGCTCAACTGATGGAAATCCTTCAACCTCTTCTCAAAGGGGTATCCTCCTCAACCGAAGCCTCAACTGGAGCGGCAGTTGCATCTTTCTCCGGTCCAGGTAACTTTCCTTGGCTTTTAGATTCTGGTGCTTCTTTTCATATGACCCCAAATGTTAATAGTCTATCCGAATGTCTTAAAAATAACTCAAGTGTGTCAAAGGTTTTTACAGCCGATGGCACATCTCTCGAAGTAAAAGGAATAGGATGTTTTGAAAATCTTCAAAAATCCAAAAGATTTTTTATCCCAGAAGTTAGATATATCCCTAAACTTAATTTGAATCTCTTATCTGTCTCACAAATATCTGATTATGGATGTAATATCTCCTTCTCTTCTCATGGTTGTTGGGTACAGGATCGCCAGTCAGGGAAGCTGATTGGGGAAGGCCATAGAGAACGAGGACTTTATTACATGGACTTTTTGGAATTACCCAAGAATGCATTTTGTTATAATATTCAGAAATTAGAATTGGATTTATGGCACAAAAGGCTTGGCCATCCTCATATGTCTAAAATTCAATATTTTCCAAGTTTGGAAAAATTTTGTAATTCTGAAAATTTTTCTTGTAAAGACTGCATTCTTGGCAAAATGAAAAGGTTATCATTTCTTAGTAGAACTTTTGTTTCCTCACGACCACTTGAGTTAATACATTCAGATGTTTGGGGCCCCGCACCAGTTATTTCCAAAGGTGGTTATACATATTATGTCATTTTTGTTGATGACTTTTCTAGACATACTTGGATTTATTTTCTTAAACATAAATCTGATGTCTTTGCTAACTTCCAAATATTTCATAAAATGGTTAAAAATAAGTTTCAAAATGATATTTCTATTTTTCGCACTGATTCAGGGGGAGAATTTATGTCCAACGAATTCAAAGACTATCTCAATTTACATGGTATTACACATCAAAGATCATGTCCACACACTCCACAACAGAATGGCCTAGCCGAACGCAAACATCGGCACATTATGGAAACTACTAGGACATTGCTAATTGCAAATCAAGTTCCAAAAAGTTTTTGGGCTGAAGCGGTCCTAACTGCCACCTACCTCATTAATAGGATGCCATCTTCCTCATTAAAGAATACAACTCCAATAGAAAAGCTTGTTAACTTAACTCCAGATTATTCTAGATTAAGAGTCTTTGGATGCAAATGTTTTGTTTTCACCAACAGAAATGACAAACTCTCTCCTCGTGCAATCCCATGTGCCTTTTTAGGATATGTTGATAATCAAAAAGGCTACAGGTGTTTCGATTTTCAAAATGACAAATTATATGTGTCAAGAAATGTATCTTTTTTGGAAAAAGAAAGCTTCTTTGAATTTGAAAAATCCAAGGATGTCACTGAATACTCGTTTTTAATTGATCCAATTTCAAAATCCAATGAATGTGATGTTGGATGTGACCTTGACAATGATCAAAGTCCTATTGCTGTTGAAAATGATGATAATGAAGAGCAAATCCATAGGGATGTTAGTCTACAATATTCAAGACGTATAGAGCAAAATCTTCCATGTGCATTACAAAAATACTCTGAAGTCGCACCTAGAAGAACGTCTAGAATCTCTAAACCTCGAGAAAAATTTGTGTCTTATGAATCTTTTTCACCCACGTATAGGGCCGCCATTACATTAATACAATCATATGTTGAACCATCATCCTATTCTCAAGCAAAAAATCATATAGAATGGATAGAAGCCATGAAAATAGAATTGGATGCACTAGAAAAGGCCAATACTTGGACGATACAAGATATTCCTCCGGGTAAGAAACCTATAGGTTGTAGGTGGGTATACAAAGTCAAAACCAAAAGTGATGGGACCCTAGAAAGATATAAGGCCCGTTTAGTAGCAAAAGGATATGCCCAAGAGTATGGCATCGATTATGAAGAAACATTTGCTTTAGAACTTTAATAGCCTTGGCCTCCATTAGAACATGGCCTATCTTTCAATTAGATGTCAAAAATGCTTTCCTGAATGGGAATCTCGTTGAAGAAGTATACATGGAAGCCCCACCTGGTATTAGTATCCCTAAGGGTAAAGCTCTTCGTCTAGAAAAAGCTCTTTATGGTCTTAAACAGGCTCCAAAAGCCTGGTATGACCGATTTAGTCATGTTATGCTTGATATTGGTTTTCAACCTTGTTTAACTGACATTGCTTTGTTTGTTAAGAAATCTGATGCAGGCATCATTATTCTTCTTCTCTATGTGGACGATATGATCATCACCGGAAGCGACAAACAGGGAGTTGCAAATATCAAATTTCTTCTTAAAACTCACTTTGAAATGACTGACTTAGGTTTATTAAGATATTTTTTAGGCATTGAAGTTGCTTATTCCCCTCGAGGGTATTTGATATCTCAATCTAAATTTGCTCTTGATATCGTTTCCAGGTCTGGAATTACAGATGATAAGAAAGTAGATACTCCAGAAGTTGTCAATGTTAAAATGAAAATTGATGATGGAGAACTTCTTGATGATCCTACTCCTTATAGACAGCTTGTTGGAGCTCTTTCTTATCTTTCCATTACTAGGCCAGATATAACTCATGCGGTTCATACAGTCAGTCAGTTTCAGCATGCTCCCACCTCCGTGCACATGGGAGCGATTTTGCGTATTATTAGATACTTAAAATCCTGTCTTTCACGAGGACTCTTCTTGTCTGCTTCATCTTCATTAAATTTAATTGCATATACTGATGCGGACTGGGGAGGTGATCCCAATAATAGACACTCAACTACTGGTTTTTGTATGTTCCTAGGTGAAACCTTAATTTCGTGGAGGTGCAAGAAGCAGCAGAAAGTCTCTCTTTCCTCCACCGAAGCTGAATACAGAGCCATGGCAACCACCACTATGGAGGTTGTTTGGCTCAGACGATTGCTAGCGGATATGGGAGCTAAAGAAACGCAAGCTTCAAAGATGTGCTGTGACAACAAAAGTGCGATCTACATTGCAAGCAACCAGACATTCCATGAGCGCACTAAACACATTGAAATGGACTGTCACTATGTCAGAGAGGAATACTTACATGGAACCATTGATCTGCCATATGTTACATCAGAATATCAATTAACAGACTTCTTCACCAAGCCTCTCGCTGCTCCCAGATTTCACTTCCTCTTAGACAAACTTTCGCTCATTGTACCGTAAGTTTGAGGGGGAGTGTTAAAATGTAATCTGTAATATATATATATATATATATATATATATATATATATATATATATATATATATATATTATTTAATATTATTATATTTTCTTTTTTTATTTTCTTTTTTTATTTTTCTTTATTTTCTTTTTTAGCATCTAGTTCAATAGAAACTAGATATTTGATCCAGTCAAGTTCCTGTTGGAACTTGACTGTGCAAATAGTTGTTGGACTGTAGTCCAACAGCTATAATAAATGCTGTTGGACTACAGTCCAACAGCTATAATAATAAAGACGTTGGAATCCAATGTCTCTTTTGGAGAGCTCAAAATGAGCTCTCCTCTCTTCCACTTTTTTGTATATATAGGGGTGAACCCCTTCAATGTAAATAACTATGCTTCTTAAGCATTTTGTTCATGAATAAAGTATTATTTATTTTTCAAGTGTTCTTCCTTTTATACCCTTTCAAGGGTCATGCTTGTAGTGTCTCCAATAGACACTTGTTTGTGAGTTATTTGTGCATTTGTTGAAGACCACCATTTCATTACAAGCATTCCTATAAGATGAATCCCAGAGCTAGAGTTTTTAAGTAAGGTGAGTCAAACCAATTTAAGAATAACATGCCCACATAGTTTTTCTTTTATAAATCATCCCCGCAAACATCCCTTGCCATAGAAAAGGAAATTCTGACCATGGTCTAGTTCATAAAAGAATTTTTTTCCCCAAGTCTTGAAGCAAACCTTATTAATGAAAATGAAGAAAAAAGAGTGCCCAGACAAGATTAAAGCCAATTCAAATAACAAGTTACAAGAGAAACCACATGTACAAGAGAACAAAAAACAAGACAATCAGAGCTAGTGGGGAATGAGAATTGTTCCTAAACTACAAAAGACTAATCCACAAAAGATTTATCCAGAGCTATTTGAACCTTATCACATATAGATCTCCATCTTCATCACATGCAAAAGAAATAATCCAAAGAAAATTTGTCGATTCCTTATTCTTGCCCTTTTTTATGTAAGTAAGCCAAGAAACTGAACTACCAGGGTCCGTTACTAATCACTGAATCTTCATTGAAAACAACTACTTCATGGTGTGGCTTCATAGGAAAAAGTCAAATTAAGTCATAATGGTGAATGCTAGAAGTGGCAAGTGATTTGAGCGCTTGGGAGAAAGCATAAAAGAAGATAGGAGTTGGTGTTTTATAATTTTGCACAATATCACTTCGGTCACGGGCCTATTTCCTTCAATGGGCCAGCACGGCGCGACGGTTCCTCCTCACCGCCGCAAGCCTACTTGTCAGCTCGCTTGCCGATCGTGGAAGCTTGTAATCAGAGTGCAAGAGAGCAAGAGAGAATAGAGGGAGAGAAATTGCAATCACAAGAAGTTATCACAACGAGGGTGAACAAAAGAAAGCTCAATGCATTTACTTTGTTCACAATTTTGCCCACAGGCTATTACAGTTCAAGTATACGGGTTGCCCCTTCGGGGTATTGATTCACCTGAACTGAGCAGTTTACATCAGACTCAACAAAAGCAAAACAGACTCTAAGCGCAACTGTATAATGTAAGTCGCAAGGGAACATGCTCCCCCCTTCAAATCATGCGCTGTCCTCGGCGCCATCTGTTTCGTGGTAAGCTCTGACTTCAGTCGGATAGCGGCTGTTCATTCAGAACGCAGGCTCCCAGGTTGGTTCCGTTGGTTCCTCCCACTGTACGAAGTATTTCTTCGCCTCTCCCAAGTAGTTGACCTTGTGGCGAAGGATCTGACTGAGGTACTTTTCGGCCCGTTGTGCTGTCAGGGCCCTCTGCATGATGGGAGCGCGTTGTGGTACACTGTGTTCCGGGTCTCCATCATCCAGATGGAACTGCTTGAGGTTGCACATGTGAAACACCGGGTGCACCTTGAAGTCTCAGGGCAACTCCAGCTTGCCCACCTTCTTTGTGATGGTGAAGGGTCCTTCATACTTTCTGAGCAGTCCGCGGTGCCGCTCGCGGAAGATGCCTGTACGACCAGGATATAGCTTCACCAACACTTGGTCCCCAACTTGGAACTCCGCGGGCCGACGATGCTTGTCCGCCCACTTCTTCATTCTCTTTGCCGCCTTGTGTAAGAATGCCTTCGCCAACTCATTCTGCTCGTGTCAATCGCGGACAAGCTGATAGGCGAAGGATGGCCTTCCCTTTTCTTATACGGCAAGAGTGTGCGGGGTCAGTGGCTGCTGCCCCGTGGCTATCTCAAACGGGTTGTGACCTGAAGACTTGCTCTTTTGCAGATTGTAACAAAATTGTGTCACATCAAGGAGCTTCACCCAATTTTTCTGATTGACACTAACAAAGTGCCTAAGGTATTGCTCAAGTATCTCGCTGATGCACTTTGTCTGCCCATCTGTCTGTGGATGGAAGCTTGTTGAAAACAGCAAATCAGAGCTAAGTAGCTGAAATACTTCACGCCAGAACTTGCCCGTGAAACGAGCATCGCGATCACTCACAATGCTCTTTGGTATGCCCTAGTACTTCACCACATGCTTACGAACTTTGCAGTCTTCTCTGCAGAGCACTCCTTGGAAGCTGGGATGAAGGTGGCATACTTTGAGAAATGATCCACCACAACCAAAATAGAACTGAGGCCATCTACCTTTAGCAGACTAACAATAAAGTCTATGGAGATGATATCCCAATGACGTTCTGGAATTAGTAGAGGCTCAAGGAGACCGGCAGCCTTCTAGTTTGTCCCCTTATCTTGCTGGCAGATGAGGCATGTCCGCACATATCCCTCAACCTCGTCTCTCATCTGCGGCCAATAGTAGCCACGCTCAAGGAGTGCTAAAGTCCGCTCCTGACCAGGATGGTCGGCCCATAGTGTATCATGGCACTCCTTAAGTAGTTCTCGACGGAGGCTTCCCCACCGCAACACGAAGATGCATCCCCCTTTTATCACAAGGGGGTCATCCTGTAGCCAAAATCGCCGAGTCTTCCCTAACTGCGCTAGAGAAATAAGGTGTTTTGTAGTCTGATCCTGCTGCGTACCTTCGCGGATGCAGCTCAGCAATGCGCCCTCCAAATGCACTTCAAAAGGTTCCGCGCGCGCAGCTACCAGTTCAGCCCTACGGCTCAGGGCATCCGCCACAACATTGGTCTTTCCAACCTTGTACTCCAAGGCAAAGTCAAACTCAGCCAAAACATCTTCTATCGAACTTGTTTAGGCGTCAACTTCTTATGTGTCTGAAAATAGCTCGTGGTCACATTGTCCATCTTGACGACGAACTCAGCACCCAAGAGGTAGTGCTGTCAGGTCCTGAGGCAGTACACAATGGCAGTCATCAGACGTTCATGCACTGTGTAACACCTCTTTGCATCTTTCAGCTTGTGATCGGATGGCCATCTTGCATAATAACTCCGCCAATGGCAAAGCCTGAGGCATCCGTGTAGACTTCAAAGGGTCTCGAATGATCAGGCAGTCGCAGCACTGGCTCCCTCACTAAGGCTTTCTTCAAGCCATCAAAGGCATCTTGGCACGCTCCTGTCCAGAGTCATGCCCGATTTTTCTTTAACAGATCGGCGAGGGGCGCAACAATGAGGGAATAGCCTTTGATGAAACGTCAATAGTAGTTTGTCAAACCAAGGAATGACCGCAATTCTGGCACTTTACTTGGCGGAACTCATTCATGGATGGCCTTTATCTTTTGCCCATCCATACGCAGTGCACCACGCCCCACAACGTGGCCAAGGAAATTGATCTCCTCTTGCCTGAAGAGACACTTTTTTCGTTTAACACAAAGGTCATTCTCCTTCAGCACCTGAAACACGGTTCGCAAGTGCCCGACATGTTCCTCCATGTTGTTGTTGTAGATCACGATATCATCCAGGTAGACTACCATGAACTTGTCTAAGGGTAGAAGATCTGGTTCATTAAAGTCGTGAACGTGGCTGGAGCATTTGTCAACCTGAATGGCATTACTAAGAATTCGTAAGCACCATAGCGAGTGACACAAGTTGTCTTCGACTCATCACCTTCAGCAATCCTCACCTGCCAGTAACTCGATCGCAGATCTAACTTGGAAAAGATACAGCCACTGCCTATCTGATCAAACAACTCCGCTATCAATAGCAATGGGTACTTGTTTTTCACCGTGACTTTGTTCAAAGTACGATAATCCACACATAACCGCTTGGAGCCGTCATGTTTCATCTAAAAAAGGACCGGAACACCAAATAGGACTTTCGATGGACGAACAATGCCTGCATCCAACATCTCATCTAGCTACCTGCGCAGCTCCTTCAGCTCAACTGGCCCCATATGGTATGGAACCATTGCATAAAGCTTCGCTCCCGAGGTCAACTCAATCTTATGGTCGACCTCACGTCTTGGCGGAAGACGCTTTGGCAATTCCGGAGGCATCACCCCCTGAAATTCCTCTAATAGTGGGGCTAGGGTCGGCGGCAATACTGCTTTTACCTTCTCTTCTTTTGCGCGCACTGTAACTAATAATGTCTGCTCCCCATACTTGACACCCTTCTTCAGTTGCATTGCCGATAGCATTGAAGTCTTGCCTTTCTGCGCAAGGCACTGCATTGTGTGGGACAGGTCTGACCCCATGATCGTCAACGTGTTAAACTTTGGCAGCATCATAACATTCTGGCTTCGCAGAAACTCCATACCCAAAATCACCTTGAAATCGTCCAGGGGCACCACAGAGAAGTTGGCTTTGTCGACCCAACTCCCCACTTGAATAGTCACGTCTCTTGCTTCACCAAGAATGGGCTTGGCCTTAGAGTTTACCGTTTTGATGGTCCTCTGCTTTGGCAGAGGCTTCAAGTCCAACCGCTCTGCCTCTTCCCGCGAGACAAAGTTGTGTGTGGCCTTTGAGTCTATCATTGCTGAAATAGACTTTTCATTCAGAATGACTTCCAAGTACATAAGTTTCTTACTGACCTGCATGTTCTTAGCCGCGTAACTTCTAGCTGCGTTAATTGATCGCATAGCCCCCATCCTTGGTTGCATCGTCTTAGTGCCACTACATTCAGTATCGCTGCATTCTTCCTGTACAGCGTTGGCTTGCCCATTGTCCTTCACGAGGCGCTTTGGGCACTGCCTGGCGATGTGCCTATCGCCACAGAACCAGCATGTCACAACCGCACCCTTGTTGCTATTGTTGTGCTTTGTGTAGTTCTGTTTCTTTTCGGATTGATGGCGTGTTGACGCCTCACCTTTATCATCGCGCCGCCCATCCTTCGTGGTCAGGCTTCTTCCCAACTTTGGTGGATGGAGTGAAAGGCTTGCGTTGAATGTCAACTAAGTGCTCGGCCGCCACATATGCATCTTCCAAAATACGAGGGTTGCTCCTTTCCACTTCAGACTATGCCTATGGTTGAAGTCACACAATGAACCAGTTGAGCATGTTATCTTCTGACATGTTAGGTATCTCCAACATAAGCTTCTGGAATGTTTTGACATAGTCTTGCAACGAACCAGAGTGTTTGAGCTCACGAACCATTCGGTACGTCTGCCTCTGGGCGTTTCTTGGCATGAAATAGTTGCGTAACTCCATTTTGAAGTTGTCAAAAGTGTCTATTACGCATTGACCCATCTCCATGTCGTTGCGCTTCTGCCTCCACCAAGCGATGGCATCTCCATCAAGTAAGGTTGTTACGGCCTTAATCCTCAGATCCTCAATGATCACATTTTGGATATCCAAGTAGTCTTCTACTTGGAACAAAAAATTCTCAATGGCCTTGCTATCACGAGAACCATTGAATTTCGCGGGTCTTGGCACATCAATCCTTGATGGCCTCTCACCATTTCCGCCATTTAGGGTCACTGTCTGCTGCAACGTACGGTTCTTCAACTAAAGCTCCCCTACTTCAGTCTGCAAGTCAGCCACTGTAGTCGTCAACGAAGTGACCTGCCCCATTAGTAAGTTTACCTACTCTTGCAGGCTCGCCACCACATCATTCAGTTCAATGAATGATTCACATGCACGTGAAATCGCTTCCTCGTGCGAAGTCACATCTTCCACCAGCTTGTTAACAGTTGCAGCCAACTCTTCTTGGCCCGGAGGTGAACCCATCTCCTCAGCTTCGGCAATTGCCTTGCCTTTGGTATTGCGCAAGTTTTGATAAGGCGCCACGATGTCTTGCTTACAAATCGCAGTCTGTCGACACCGACTCCGGAGTTCATTCCCCAGCACGAGAACGGGCTCTGATACCACTTGTCACGGGCCTATTTCCTTCAATGGGCCAGTGCAGCGCGACGGTCCTTCCTCACCGTCGCAAACCTACTTGTCAGCTCGCTTGCCGATCGCGGAAGCTTGTAATCAGAGTGTAAGAGAGCAAGAGAGAATAGAGGGAGAGAAATTGCAATGACAAGAAGCAATCACAACGAGAGTGAATAAAAGAAAACTCAACGCATTTACTTCATTCACAATTTTACCCGCAGGCCATTACAGTTCAAGTATACGGGCTGCCCCTTCGGGGTATTGATTCACCTGAACTGGGCAGCTTACATCAGACTCAACAAAAGCAAAACAGACTCTAAACGCAACTGTACAATGTAAGTCGCAAGGGAACTTCAATCTTGTACATTTATGGATATAAATCGACAACAAACAGATCCGTGAAATCATCAATTAAATTATGATTGGAGTCATCTTTTTTCATTCTTCCTAAGGAAAAAAATAGCATTTGTCCTCATAATTCAAGTTGGGCAATTCCCAATGGACTCAAAAAGAAATTCCTAAATTATTTTTTCCTCCATATTATGTTGGGCAGCCAAGAGACATCATATTCAAAAAATGAGTGTAGCTGAGATGCGGATGCTTAGATGGATGTGTGGAAATACAATAAAAGATAAGATTCGGAACGAGGAGATACGTAAGAAGGTAGGTGTTGCACCCATTGAAAATAAGATGCGAGAGAATCGTTTACGGTGGTTTGGACATATTCGGCGAAGGCCTAATGATGCTCCAGTTAGAAGGTTGGAGAAATGGGAAAATATATTAGTTAAAAGAGGTCGGGGTAGGCCTAGGAAGACTTGGATGGAGATGATAGGAAAAGATATGAATGCTTTGAACCTCACCGAGGACATGGCATTGGATAGAAATGATTGGAGGAAAAGGATTCATGTGGAAGACCCCAAATGAATTTCTTTTTTTGTTCATATCGCTGACCCCAATGGTTTTGGGATGAAGGCGTAGTTGTAGTTGTTGTTGTTGTTGTTGTTGTTGTATTTTTTCCTCCATATTCTTGTTCATTACCTATCGCACTAAAGGTATTTTTTTATCTCACTAGATATTTATATATTTGCTATAGTTGACTGTATATACAAATATATACTCTGGCAGAAAATGCCACTTCACATTTTTTCGAATTTTTTTGGACCTAACCATACAGATGTGATCTACATGGTATGTTCAGTAGAAAATAGGCTCTGGATCATGTGTTTGCAATGTGTAAGCAGGTCTTTCTAAGGCTTCAAAAATCAATGACCCACAATGTGCCAAAATTTCGTGAAAAAAAAATCATATTTTTATGTCACAAGAACATGTTCCAAGGTGCAACCACTAGCAAAAGAATCATGTTGAACACATCAATGAAGTGAGATTGAGTGGATACAACTCACACCTATGATTTCCAACTTGATTGTACATACAGTCGACTGTAGCAAATATATATCCATTTAATATGAATCCATGTATATATCAAGCAAAGAGGAAGAAGATACACCAAAGAGGGTGAGAAAGGACACCATGCAAAGAAGAGGTTACAACAAGACATGATAATGACCCCTCTCACTAACAATCTGAAAAGGGATTAAAATAGATTCCTAACTTTGACTTGACAACAGAAAGTTGAAAAGTACAAATACCCATATAAATTATAAAATGTATATGGAGGGGTAACACACACAAAGATGACACAATATATTGCATTCCTGCACAGTATACACCTTACTAAAGCAAAACCATTATGTGTTGATACTTCTCCCATCTTTCCGTCCCATATTCTCATGCTCAATATGAACCTTTAATGCCCTTCTCAACATTTAGATAATAGACAAGAACATAAATTGAAACCTATGTCACAGGGACTCGGCAAACTGGGTGTCGCACCCTCGTCGACGCGACGCGGGTGTGCATGCAGGTGCGGCACCCGATGCTGTCAACCTGACCCTGGGTGCATTGACCGCACCTAGGTTCATTTGTGTCCAATTTTTATATTAAAAAAAAATTCTTCTGGGGGCGCTGCCCCCTAGAGACCCCCGCCCGCTGAACGTGCAGCAAGACCCGCGCCGGGGGGAGCCCCTGCCCCCCCCCCCTTCTGCAAGGGCAAAAACTCTGAATCAGGCTCCACAACTCATCAGCTCGACCCCTCCCCTGCATAAATTTTATATATATATATATATATATATATATATATATATATATATATATATAATTTTTTTTTTGCCGCACCCGCACCCATGTGACATAGATTGAAACACTATTAGCTTCAAATTAATTTTCTAAATAGCAACATTATATATATTCAGAAATCAGCAAACTGCTTTTGGAATACAATTGCTGCAGTTGATGCATGGGAACCAAGGAATGCCTTGATAACATTCTTCTTGGGAAATTGATACTTCAGCCTCTACAACTGTATAATGCACCTCTATAGGAGTCCTTTGTGAAAGCGTGTGAAATGCACTGAGAACAACCTTGCCCTCTCATCAACCAACAAGTCCTCGATAGTGAACAAACAAAGATCATTATCACACATTCTTGTGTTTGGTTGGAAATTGGAGCATACACACTGTGCACCAATCTCAAAAAGCTAATAGAAGCTTTGTCACATGACTAGGCCACCTATCAACGCAACATGACCTGATGGGGAAACTAGACATGCCATGAGATTTCATGGACAGTCCAACTTGAGATTGACATGGTAAACGCCATGTGCCTAACTTCATTTGTGTCTATATCCAACTTTATTCCTTCAATTGTAGTTACTATTTTTCTTTTCAAAATGTCAACGGATATGTATTGTTTCAATTTTCAACTTGGCTTCATTATTCCATATTCATTAACTAGAACTGCTGTTCAAGAATTTGCACTATTTAAGATGATATTCAAGCTTTCATTACCTTAGACAGTGAACTTTAAACACACACACACATAGCCATGTCCCCATGGCGAAGCTTTGTAAAACTTGTCGCATACTACCTATCATGTCGTATCCCGTGTGTCTGTCTGCAGCTAGAATAGATGGTTCCTTTTCAAAAACCAAAACATTCTTTAGATAGAAAAGGGAATAACTAAACTGAAGAATAGCATCCCCATCAAGGTATCTTAGCTCAACCTTTCTAAACAATGAAGGGTAGGGATCCATGTCAACAAGAAATAAGAGTAACAAACTAGATTCCGTGATCCAAAGATTACTGCATTATGAAGGGCCTATCTTGTGCTTGGTTCATGGCAATGGAGATTGAGGCATCAATAGGCAGTACTATATTCAAAACATCAATAAATTCCCAAACATATCTCTTCCAATGTGAACATTCAGAGGCCCCGTCCAAGAAGCCACGTGCTTTTCAAGATCAAGCTTGACAATCCAAATACAGAATGCAATCAACTACTTCATGTTTTATGATGTGATGCACTCTGGTTTAAGAGAGAGCTAAGAGTTCTGGTATTCAAACATTCAGTTAAGCCCTCTCTCATTTTCTTGTACACCTAAGAGGGATACCAACCTGATCTGTTTGTTATGAAGTGGTTAAGGATCCTCAGAGATTAGCCTCAACATAACTTGTTCAGATCCTTGCATAGACACGTGGATAGATGGAACTTGTGATATATTTAAATGTTCTTGCAAATGCACGTCCCAAAAGCCTCAGCACACAATCCTATCAAAGCCATGAGCTATGTCAGATTGGTACAGATCTAGGCATGGGGTATGACAAAGGTAGAAAGAGTATGATAGAAATTTCTATAAAGTGGGTAAATATATATATATATATACAAACATATATATATGTATGTATGTAGAGAGAGAGAGAGCTTCTAATGTGGTATCAAACCACCATAATTTGCCATGTTATACTCTTGATCTAGATAGATCTAACCTGCAAAAGCAAAAACTAACCTTTGGATCATGTTTAGCATGCTCTATTTACTATTTTTATGTGTTAAAGTTAGTTTCAACATGATGTTTTTGGGTTGCTTTTTAAACATCCTCATCTTCATGAATTATGAGCCATTGATTTTTCACCATTTTGAATAGAATATTATGACATGTTGATGATTAAACTATTAACATAGTAAATAATCATGCTAAACAAATCTATATGGTTAGATCCAATATTTAGTGGCTAGATCCATGAAAATAAGTGTGTACCACCATATGCTATGCAACATGTGTACTTTCAAAAGTATGCAGTACCCATGCCCACATGGTCCGACAAGAGTACTCATACTGGTACTTCATAGGTATGGATCATGCTGATTCCGGATCTGAGCAGTCCACAACTGATCTTACCTGTTATGTGGGATTATTTTCATCCATTTTTAAGGTGCATAAAAGGTCTTTTTCATTCATTCTCTGTGTGGTGTTATGTATCATCATCATCAAGCCATATCCCAACTAGATGGGGTCGGCTATGGTGCCCAGACACTCTGTTTTGCCCTCTGTACCTGTGTCAATATGCGTATCCCCATGTTGACAGGCGTCGACACCCGGACACGCCATTTTACCCTCTGTACATACAAGTTTGTATTCAATTTATAATTTATAATTATATTTTCAGTTTATAACTTCATATTTTCAGTATATAATATATATTTTAGATATAGCATATATATTTAGATTATATTCAGTTTATTTTGAATTTATTTTATATTTATGTGATTTTATATATATATATATAGCCGTGTCCCCATACCCATATTTTTAAAATTTGCAGTGTTGTACCCCACCCATACCTGTACCCAGGTGACATAGGGGGGCGGTTTTAGGAAGTCTTGTTTCTCCATTCCTGTCTATGTGTGGTGTTATATATATATATACATATATATATATATATAGTTGCACCCTGTACACTTCTATTGTCATACCCTACAACCCACACTTGCATCTATACCTTGTGACATATATTGTATGAGATCGAGGTTCAAAACTAAAATAAATTTTCACACAGACATATATATATATAGAGAGAGAGAGAGAGTATGTACAAACTGGGTGCAGACACAAAAAACATGAAAAAAGAAAAACAGCCTTTAGCAGTTTGCCCGCTGCTAAAGACTGGTGTATTTCAATTCTTTTTCCAATCAATGATTCAAATTGGTCCATAACTAGTTTGTATCTACTCCCAATCATAGTGCATATATATAGCATAGTTACCAGAAGCACCCCCTATAGAGCGGGAAGAGTGCTTCGGAAGCAGGAAGCGCCACGCTTCCCCGAAACCCTATTAACATGAAAAACACAAAAAACAAGGAGGAAGCATGGGAGAAGTGAAAAAAATAAATATTAACATGAAAAATACAAAAAACAAGGGGGAAACAAAAAGGGAAGCAATTTGAGAAGCGAGTGGGAAGCGTGTTTCCAACAAATAGGAAGCATGCTTCCTGTAAATGGGAAGTGAGTTTCAGGAAAGCGTGGCACTTCCCGCTTCAAAAGCGCTCCCCCCCCGCCTATAGGGGTGTTTTTGGTAACTAAGATATATAATAGGGGTGGGGGGGTGGGAGAGCGCTTCCGAAGCGGGAAGTGCCACGCTTTCCTGAAACTCACTTCCCATTTACAGGAAGCATGCTTCCCATTTGTTGGA
Organism: Nuphar pumila; assembly: GCF_984573655.1. Taxonomy (NCBI): domain Eukaryota; kingdom Viridiplantae; phylum Streptophyta; class Magnoliopsida; order Nymphaeales; family Nymphaeaceae; genus Nuphar; species Nuphar pumila. Next base: position 685,969 of record NC_143261.1, read on the forward strand.
AACACGCTTCCCACTCGCTTCCCTTTCGTTTCCCCCTTGTTTTTGGTGTTTTCATGTTAATATTTATTTTTTTCACTTCCCCCTTGTTTTTTGTGTTTTTGTGTTTTTCATGTTAATAGTTATTCTTCTCGCTTCCCCCTCTCTTCCCACTTGTTTCTCCCTTGTTTCCTTCACCTTTCCTTTTTCACTTCTCGCAAGCTTCCAAAATGAATTTTGCTTCACACTTCACACTACTTTTTAGCACTCGCTTCCCCATTTCCGCTTCACGCATTGCATCTCGTATCCATTTCACTTCCTGGTAACTATGCTATAAAGCATACAGAAACTGTCAAACACATGCATAAAAGAACACTTTGCCACATTTTACAAAATGCTATAGATATGAAGTTATAGGCTGCCGATTATGAATTAAAAATTTAAAAGCATGTCAAAAATATAGTTAACTAACAAGTAATGATCAAGAATGTGTAGTTAACAGAACACTTTTGATGTCAAGCGTAGAATACATATTGATTTGATTTTAAGTTAAATAAAATGGATCCCCAGGATCTGGTTTAAGTTCAAACCCCAATCAAACTGTATCTAGAAGTACCCAGTACCAGCAGGCGTATGACATGGGTACAACACCACCAGTACAGTGTTCTGGTTGAAGTACCCATGTTACATAGGCCATGAGCCACAGCAAATTGCAAATTTTCTACATAGCATATAACCAATTTATTCTTGTAAAAAGTGGTTTCAAGTCCAGTGCTATGTTCAAACAAATTATAGGGGAGGTACCTCTTGCAACCCATGGCTTGAATTTTGCTTCAAGAAATTTTAGCAGCATCCAGTATGTATTTGTTCAATTCATGCATGGCTCCGTCAGCTAACAGACAAGAGCCATTATTCATCCTCCTCTTTAGGTCCCACGGCATGACAATAGCAGATATTTTCAGCATGCTCCTATTTAAGGTAATATACTGGTTCTTTATTCCACCATGATCTGGATAAGGATTTGCATCAGCCTCCAATTTACACCTTTCTTTTTTCCGATTAGTTTGGTGGCATAGAGTTCCTCCAAACCTTTAAAGAGGTCTGCCTTAGCCTGTTAAATTATGTACATTAATCATATAATGTAATATATATATTTTATATATATATGGTAATACATATACATATATTAATATATATGTATATGTATCTACTCAAATATATATATAAAATATATATTTCTATTTATTTTATCATAAGGGCAGTTTAGTCTTTTCCCTATTTTTGCGCACATTCACTTTTCGGATGTGACTGTAATTATTTTTCTTTTATTTTTATTTTTATTTTTATTTTTCTTTTTGTTCTTTTTATTTCTTTTTGGATGTGTACCTAAAAGGTACCTTGGGGGGCCCACCAACATAGTCGTTGGGCCCTCTCCAACGGTCACATTTGTGACCGTTGGAGGGGCTCCAACGACTATGGGTGGAGCCCCTCCAAGGCCCCCTTTAGTGATGTTATAAATAGGGGTTCTCCCCTTTGTATTTCTCCATGGCTTTTGAGTCAAAGCCCAAGTTCTCAATAAATTGATTCCATTATTTTATGCCTTTGTGAGTTATTTGTGGGTTGTGCTTTTTGTGCACAAGTGTTCTAAAGTGTTCTTATTGTGCTTTCGTGGTGGGTTCAATATCAAGAATATTAAGGTCTTGATATTAGTATCTTGTTGGAGATACTTTCACATGGTATCAGAGCCTCGTTGGAAGAAAGAAGATCGTGTATCTCGCCTCTTGTGAAGCACCTCGAAAATCGTGCTCTCAAGCTAGTGAAGTTTTTGAGTAAAGCATTTGCTCCGGGCAATATTTTAGAAGCAACTTTTGTCAAGAAAAGGTTGAAAATCCGTTAAGGTACGCTTTATTTTTCATCTTCTCTTCTCCATAATGGGTGAAAAAGACTCCCACTTCTCCCTTGGTTTTAAACAGTGGTTCAAACTACCATGTTTGGGCCGGCAACATGGAAGCCCACGTCAAAGGGAAAGGTCTTTGGGGTTATGTTTAAGGATCCATATCGGAACCCGAACCCAAGCTTTTTATTATAGAGAAAGGGAAAATCAAAATTCTTGAAGGAGAAGATAGACAAAAGGCCTTAGAAGAATATTCCAAAAGGCATGATGAGTGGGAAATGAAGAACTTCAAAATATTGTCTTGGATTTTTTCGTCCGTTGAAACCAAGATCAATGCCAACATCATCAAATTTAAAAGGGCCTCCGAAGCTTGGTTATACCTTGAAAAAATGTATACGTCAAGAGACTTGTCTCACAAATACTACCTCCAAAAGAAAGCCTTGACTCTTCAACAAAATGATTTATCTATTCGGGAATATTTTGCCGAATTATCATCTATTTGGGACGAGCTTGCCATGCTCGAACCAAAATGGAGTGGAGAAGCTATTGAGTTAAGGCACAAACAACTTGAGGAAGATCGTTTCTTCAACTTCTTAAATGGTCTTAGACCCGAATTTGAGCAAATTTGGTCCTCCCTTCTATCGGCTTTTACCTCCCCATCTATTGAAGATGTCATCACCAAGCTAAGTGGTGAGGAAACACGTATGGGGATTAGTAAAAATAACTCAAGCATTCTTGCTACACCTTCTCAAAATGACTATGAAGTGGTCAATGCCGTGTCAAGACCCGGTAATAATTTGAAGACCTACAAACCGCCCCATTTCAAAAATCAAGGGCAAAATGATCGATATGGCAAGAGAGATTATAGCAAATTAACTTGCCATTTTTGTAAAGAACCGGGACATATCAAACCCAATTGTCCTAAATGGAAGAAATTCCTCGCCGCGGCTTTAGCATCCCAATCGGAGGAACGGCCTTCAACATCGAATGAACCTCTTTCGCTTCATCAAATTATGGATGCTCTTCAACCTCTTCTCAAAGGAGGCACTTCTGGAGCCGCCATGTCATCTTCTTCCTCTCTTGGTAAGACATCTTGGCTACTTGATTCTGGTGCTTCGTTTCATATGACTCCAAGTCATTGTTTTCTTTCTAATTATTCTGAAAATCGCCTTCCATCTTTTGTCTCAACCGCGGATGGAACCCCTCTTGAAATTAAAGGAATGGGTAATTTTGAAAAACAAGATTTTTTTATCCCAAAAATTCGTTTTATTCCAAAACTAAACTTAAATTTACTTTCCGTTTCTCAACTCTCGGACTATGGTTGCGATATAAAGTTCTTTTCTAATAAATGTTGGATACAGGATCGCCAGTCCGGGAAATTGATTGGGGAAGGCTCTAGGAGAGGAGACCTCTACTATGTTGATTTTCTTAAAATTCCCAAGAATCAATTTTGTAATGTTGCTCAAAACAAAGATATTCATGTATGGCATAAGAGATTGGGTCATCCAACATTGTTAAAATCTCTTATTTGCCTTTTGTTAAGCATCTTTGTAATGAAAATTTTGTTTGTAATGAATGTATTCTTGGAAAAATGAGAAGTCTTCCTTTTCCTCAAAGATCCATGTTTACAACAAAACCTTTTGAAATCGTTCACTCCGATGTATGGGGTCCAGCTCCGGTGATATCCAAGGGAGGTTTTTCGTACTATGTTATCTTTGTGGATGATTTCACTAGGTTTAGTTGGATATATTTTCTTAAACATAAATATGAAGTTTTTTCAACTTTCAAAACATTTCATATGATGGTTTTAAATCAATTTAATGGAAATTTGAAAATTTTTAGAACCGATTCGGGTGGCGAATACCTTTCCAATGAATTTAAAAGCTATCTTGAAAACTATGGAATTCTTCATCAAAAATCTTGTCCCAAAACCCCCCAACAAAATGGGTTGGCTGAACGGAAACATAGGCATATTATTGAAACCACACGAACTTTGCTCATTTCTCAAAATATACCGAAAAAACTCTAGGCGGAGGCCACTCTTACCTCTATCTATCTCATAAATAGACTTCCATCTAAAAACTTGAACAAGATTTCCCCGTTTGAAAAATTATACGAAAAAGAACCTGATTATAGCAGGTTAAGGGTTTTTGGATGTAAATGTTTTGTCCTTACTGATAAAAATGACAAACTCTCCCCTAAGGCCATTCCTTGTGCCTTTCTTGGTTACTCTGAAACTCATAAAGGTTTTCGCTGTTATGATGTTAAGAGTGATAAACTTTATGTTTCCAGAAATGTAAGCTTCTTGGAAAATGTTAGTGGTTTCGAAAAACTTGAAACTAATGATGAGAATATAGATTATTCTTTTCTGTTTGATTTATTAACTGAAGATGATGATACTAGCGATGATGAAACAAATCTAAATGTTGAAACTCATACTGATCAACCCATTAATGAAGAACCACATAGAGATCCTATAACCTACTCTCATAGAGATAGGAGTACTTTTAGAAGTGCCCTCGAAAGATATGATAGTGAGTCTACCCCTTCAAGTGAAGGAAATCTTCGTAGGACCGAAAGATCAAGAAAACCCCCTTCTAGGTTCATCTCATATGAGTCTTTTTCACCAAAATATAGAGCCTGTCTAAGCGCCATTCACTCGTACATAGAACCTAGGGATTTTGAGGAAGCACGTAAATACCCAGAATGGATAGTTGCTATGAACAATGAACTTGAAGCCCTAAAGAAAGCAAAAACCTGGGAGTTTCAAGACCTTCCTAAAGATAAGAAAGCAATAGGGTGTAGATGGGTGTTTAAAGTCAAAACTAAGTGTGATGGGTCTCTTGAGAGATATAAGGCCCGCTTAGTTGCAAAAGGGTATGGTCAAAAATATGGGATTGATTATGAGGAGACTTTTGCCCCCGTTGCTCGGATGGTCACCGTCCGATGTCTTATAACTGTTGCTTCAATAAACAAATGGAACATCTATCAGATGGATGTTAAGAATGCGTTTTTAAACGGAGATCTAAACGAAGAAGTATATATGGATGTTCCTTATCCTAAAGGAAAAGTGTTTCGTCTTCGGAAAGCACTGTATGGTTTAAAACAAGCTCCCAAAGCTTGGTATGATAGGTTTAACTCTGTGATGTTAGATAATGGTTTTTCATCATGCTTTACTGATACTGCTTTGTTTGTTAGAAAGTCTAATGCAGGGATTGTTATTCTGTTGCTATATGTGGATGACATGCTTATTACTGGGAGTGATTCTAAAGGGATTAAAAGCATAAAGTCCATATTAAAGGATAAGTTTGAAATATCTGATTTGGGTTTCTTAACTTATTTTCTGGGTATTGAGGTTGCATACTCTCATAGAGGGTACTTTTTGTCTCAAACTAAGCTTGCATCTGAGATTATTGACAGGTCAGGTATTACAGATAATAAAGTTTGTGAAACTCCTGCTATAGTAAGAGCAAAAATGAAGATTGATGATGGTGTTCCTCTCTCTGATCCTATTCCCTACAGGCAACTAGTAGGCTCGTTGATGTATCTTGCGTGTCGTGAGATACCTAAAGCACACTATTAATAAGGGAGTTTTTTTGTCTTCCTGTTCTGAGTTAAAATTAATTGCTTATACTGACTCTGATTGGGGAGGTGACCCAAATAACCGTCACTCCACCACTGGTTTTTGTGTTTTCTTAGGAGACTCATTGATCTCATGGAGGTGCAAGAAGCAGCAAAAGGTATCTCTATCATCAACTGAAGCTGAATATCGTGCCATGGCAACTACTACCATGGAAATTGTTTGGATTCATCAGTTGCTGGAAGATATGGGAATCAAAATTGAAGGGCCTACCAAGCTTTGCTGTGACAACAAAAGTGCGATTTATATTGCTAAAAATCACACTTTTCATGAGCGGACTAAACATATCGAGATGGACTGTCACTATGTTCGGGAGGCGTATCTCCAAGGAATCATTGACCTTCCATATGTCACGTCCGAGTATCAGTTGGCAGACTTCTTCACTAAAGCCTTGTGTGCTCCGCGCTTCAACTTCCTTCTTAGCAAACTCTCGGTCATCCTGCCCTAAGTTTGAGGGGGGGTGTTAAATTATGTACATTAATCATATAATGTAATATATATATTTTATATATATATGGTAATACATATACATATATTAATATATATGTATATGTATCTACTCAAATATATATATAAAATATATATTTCTATTTATTTTATCATAAGGGTAGTTTAGTCTTTTCCCTATTTTTGCGCACATTCACTTTTCGGATGTGACTGTAATTATTTTTCTTTTATTTTTATTTTTCTTTTTGTTCTTTTTATTTCTTTTTGGATGTGTACCTAAAAGGTACCTTGGGGGGCCCACCAACATAGTCGTTGGGCCCTCTCCAACGGTCACATTTGTGACCGTTGGAGGGGCTCCAACGACTATGGGTGGAGCCCCTCCAAGGCCCCCTTTAGTGATGTTATAAATAGGGGTTCTCCCCTTTGTATTTCTCCATGGCTTTTGAGTCAAAGCCCAAGTTCTCAATAAATTGATTCCATTATTTTATGCCTTTGTGCATTTGTGAGTTATTTGTGGGTTGTGCTTTTTGTGCACAAGTGTTCTAAAGTGTTCTTATTGTGCTTTCGTGGTGGGTTCAATATCAAGAATATTAAGGTCTTGATATTAGTATCTTGTTGGAGATACTTTCACACTCATTCCTCTTCCAATGAGACGCTCATCAATGGCAAAATGTTCTCCAGATTATGCACCATTATCTCAATTCTCAACCCAAAATTGTGGCTTCTAAAACTTTCTAACATATATGGAGACAGTTTAAGATGTGTTCTTTGAGACCTGGCTGCTTGTTCCCTAGACCAATAGAAACAAAAACCATATCTAGTGGCATGCAGGACTTCCTCTAGAATACACATACACACTTAGCAGATCAGTCCATATTGCACAATCAGAGACTTTCAAATAATCAATCTATATCTTCTACAACCTTTTGCAGTAAAATCCTCTCTAACATACTACAATATATGGAACAGAATACCTAACAGGATCTGTCCCCAGACATCCTTCTACCTTCATTTTGTACTGAAACACACACAAGCATCACAAGCTCCAAGTACCATCTTCAACTTGAGGGTAAGACCAGAAGAATGTGTCATTTTGCCTTTCCAAAGTCAAATATGTGATACATCAAATATCATATATGATGCAGAAAAGACTACACACCTGCAATCTGGTCTGCTTTTTGAGGTGTTCTAAAAACCTTGTAAAAAACTTTGATGCCAAACTAGCAAGTTGGGACACAATGTGACAAGAGCACCCCAGACTATAGTAAACAGCCGAAACATGAAAAAATATTTCAAAATAGCACATACTGAAATCCCCATAATCTCAAAATGATTCTTTTACCTTTTTTAGCCTTTTAATCTGAGCAGATAATAAAGAACAAATAAACGCATGATGAAATTACAGAGGGAGGGGTGCAAGCAAAAAACATAAATACATAAATAGCCAACATATATACTCTGACAGTTATTGCCACTGCATCCACGATGCAGTATCCCAACTGATCCCACTTTTTCGGATGAATGGATGCACCCAAACATCACCTGATGATAACAATTCAAAAGATTATCTTCAAGATTCGGATTTTTCAGAGCTCAAATGATTCCTTAAATGAATAGTAGTCCGATCGTTTCCATAGTTTTTCAAGCGCCTGCTTTTTTTTTTCTTAGAACTAGCTTAAGACAGCCACAGTTAACTTTGCCAAAATCATGTGTCATATGAAATCACACAGAGTTGCACTTAAAATAAAAATGTAGGAGATAAAATCACTAATCTGAGCACAAGATAGCCCATATTCAATATCCACATCGAGAACAAACTAAATAGCAAGGGACAACTTGCGGATCGGTGCCAACTGCCAACAATATGAATAGAAAACCCCTGGAGATTCAAGGGAATACGACCACCAAGGACTACCGAACATGTCCAAAAACAGAAAAATCAAATGAACGGAGAGAGGGAAAGTGCCCGAATAAGATGTAATTTACCTTTAGGAAACGACCTCTTTTATTCTCCCCCGTGTCAAAGTAGAATACCTAAAAGAAATCAATGAAAAGTCAGCACCATATCTCCTTAGCAAATCCAAGTTGACACCTTCCACCCAAAAATTATTAAACTGGAAGAGGAGGAAGAAGGACGAAGGTTCTAAATAAGGAAGGAAGAAGATCCTTTGGAGAGAGAGTGAGAAAGAGAGAGAAGGGGGGTTGATGACCTTTGTTTCCAGTTGCAATTCCTTGCTGAAGGTGTCCTGGTCATCGGTATTAACGTAGTAATTGAAGAGATCTAGAAAGTAGACGATGCCGTTGACGGGGACGATGATGGTAGACCTGGTGGCGGAGGTCTTCTCGGAGATTTTAAGGTAGCGACCCCGAGGGTTCTCCTTGAGATCGAAGTAGAATAGCTTGTGCTCCACCTGAAGGGTCTTAGACAACAGCTCCACATCGTTCCCACCCGAACCCTCCATTAACCGATCCGACCGATCGAAGAGAGAGAGAGAGAGGGATCGGGAATTTGGAGGATTTGTGCTTCACCTGCTTCCCATGTCCCTCGTATGCCAACCGCGGCCTGCGGCGCTTGTAATGTGTTTCCCTATTTGCACCCTCCTCTACTGTGGCCCCTGTGCCTCTGCCTGCTTCTTGGTTTGGTTTGGTTTGATTTTTGTTCGTGCTTGAGTTTTCACGCACACGGGTGGCGTACCGCTACCACCTGGTAAGAGTAAATCTCAAACCGGAGCGTCGAGCCTTGTGCGTGCACTGCCTCCCCTTGACTCAAGAGCATATCAGGTGATCTGCCAAACGACTTTTAGGAAAGTGATTTGGCATCCTTTGAGATGACGGTGAAGATGTCAAATCAGAGATCACCTGATCTACTAAGCTCCTGGCCGGTGCGTCTCGTGCATAATAGAATCTCGCTCACCCTTTTTACAAATTTCAAAAATGAGTTTTTATTAAAGAAGACACATCTAAACAAGTTGAAATGAAATTTAAAAAATGCTTAAATAAGCAAAATGACAGTGTTTTGATTTTTTATCAGAATCAGAAATGAAAACTTCTTAAAACTTATTACAAAATCATGAAGATAAACTAGACATTCATTGAAGATTCTTCAATTTACAGATCTAGAAAATGATCTTTCATTGAGGAGACTCAATCTGATCAAGTTGACCAAAAATTTGTAAAAGTCTGTGAAAGGAAAATCAACAGGTTTCTGGTTTTTTGTTCGAATGACAGTATAAAAATTAATAAAAATTTATGAAAATTAGTGTGCATAAACTAGACATTCTAAGAAAAAAACTTCTTTTTACAAATCTAAAAAATGATCTTTCATTAAAGAGATATGAATTCAACAAGTTGGTTTTAAGTCGTAATAATGCCTGAAATTGCAAGTAGACAAGATTTTGACTTAAAATACAAAAGAAATAAAAATACTTCATAGAAATGAATAAAATTTTACTGAGATGAACTAGACATACAGATGAAGATTTTTTACATATTTCAAAAATGAACTCCCATTAGGGAAATATGACTCTAACAAAATGGGTTAAAAATCAGACCCTAAAAGTGATACAGTATAATAGGGTTTAAATTTTTAACCAAAATCGGGCATAAAAACACCATTAAAATTGATGAAATTTGATGTGAACAAACTAGACACAATGCTGAAGACATCCCTTTTTACCGATTTGAAAGATCATCTCTGGTTAAGGAGAAATCACTCTAACAAATTGGTCTAATTTCAGGCCAAATTCAAACGAAGCTAAATAGCAGGGTCTGAATCCCAAATTTTTTTAGGGATCAAACCAACTCAGAATAATCTGTTTTTTTGTGAAGATCCCGAAAGCATATATATGATAATGAAAAAAAATCAAATCAAAATAATATCTAATTATATACAAAATGATGAAAGCAAAAATAGACCATAATTGAAAATATCATCTCAACATAATTGAATGGAATAAAATCTCATAAATGATTTGATCCAATGATCAAACATGAGATCTATTATTCTAGATCATATATGATATAAAAACAGAAATGAAAGCATCTAAAATGAAGTTAAAAGCATTGGAGCATAAATTAAAATTGATTTTTCCCATAGAATGTGAAATTTGATCTATTGAAGATCAAATCCCAATTCTAAATAGCTAGAATAAAAATGCACAAAGTAAATAGCAACTTGAATTGATCAAAACATAGAAATTAAAATTAACATGGAATTAAACTAAATCTACATAATTATTTTCATGATATTGGAAAGAAACTGCATGAAAGAAGACAAGAAAAAGGGAGGGGGCGATTTTGATAAATTTAAAAAATAAGAAAAAGAAAAATTAGAAAAGAGGAGAAAGAACGCCTACCTTGAACTGGAGAGGCTTCCTTCTTCTTCACTTCAGCCACCAAGAGAGGAGCCAAAGAGGAGGAGGGATGCTTGAGGGAGAGAGGAGAAGAGAAGAGAAAGAGAGAATTTCTTTGATTCTCTCAGCAAACCAAACAATCTTTGTCAGACCCTTGGGTCACTCCAGTCTATCAAACATACCTTAGGGTCATCTATTTTGTTAGTCAGACCTCCGGTCATCAATTGTTAGCAAGAAAAACCTTTGGGTTAACAGATTTTATCGAAGTCAATCATATATTTCCAACCTTCAGGTTACATCTGACAATTATGGTCTTTTGAGATTCGACCTTTGTGTTGAATTCATCTGCCAACTAGCTCAAAATCAATTATCAATCATTTCTCTTGTGAGGGACCCTTTTTTCAAGGAGAGTTCGAGGAAGCTCGTTCTTTTCGCATGTCTTTGTTGTTCGTTCGTTGAACCCCTTTTCTAGGGGGAGTTTGAAGGGACTTGTGCTTCATGAACAGTTTGCAGAACAATCTTTATTGTCATACAAGAAACCCTTTTTCCAGAGAGAGTTAAGACGGAAGCTCGTTCTCCTTGTAACCCTAAATATCTTTTGTTAGGTCACCTCGTCATCGAGAACCCTTTTTCCAGGAAGAGTGTGATGGACTCGCTCCTCTATGATATCCTTTCCAACCTTTGTTAGCGGCCCCCTTTCCATAAAAGAAGTCTATAAATAGGGAGTTTTGACGAAAACTTTATTTCTCTTTGAAAGTTTGTTTTGCAAACACCTCCTCTTTAGGGAAGAGAGGGGTATCTTTTTGTTACCCGTTCAGGTAAGGGTCAAGCATGAGTCTCTCCTTTAGGGAAAGGAGAGGAAAATCTAGCCACGGATGTGTCATTTAGACCTCAAGCGATTTCTTTCACCAAGGATTCCAAGAATATTTTGTCAATTTGTCATGAAAAATAGTTGTTAATCTCAAAAATCTCTTATTGCACAAAAGAATTACCTCAGATTACTTTCAGTATTACTTCCAAAAAGAATGAAGCTTTTGCGAAGAAGGATTCAAAATCCAAATTCTTTCTATTGGCCAACCAAAGGGATGAAGAATAAATCCTTGATATGGCCAACAAAGAAAATTTAATGTTGTCGCAAAGCCGTAAGTGATTGATATTGATCGCAACTCTGTCACATCTTTAAAGACCATTCTTGTAAAAATGAGGCAGTGGAAATATTCTTAGCGATAAAAAAAGAGTTCACCCAATCCATATCTCCTCAATCATTTAAGCTATAACTAAATATCTGCAAAAGGGATCTCTCAATCATCGTCAAGTTGAAGGTTGGTGGATGAGTTAGACCTTCGAGGCTAAAGAAGATTTGAATCATCTCTGAGATGAAGGAGATTGTGACGAATCCTTCTAGAGAAAGTTCAGATCACTGCCAAGTTGAAGGCGAATGCGATGAACCTCCCGACAAACCCTAAAAGATATTTAATTTCTGCTGTCATCAAGAGACCACCAACCAATGAGCCAATACTGTCAATATAATCCCTGAGACAGAGAAGAATCAAGACATCTCCAAGTTGAAGGAGTTTGTGACGTACCCTTCCAAAAAAAAGAAAAGCTAGGACATCTCCAAAATGAATAATGATGTAATAAACTCCCCAGAAACCCAAGAGAGCTCCAATTCTGTCAAAAAAAAGTGCAGAAAGACCATCATGATGAAAGAATCCCAAGATATGAAACTATTGAATCTACCAAGAATCTTCTTTAATTTTGTGAAATTCTTTTATCAATATCCTTTCACCAATTGATTTCACAATGAGAATTCTTTCTTTTTCGTTAATATCAAGGAAATTGATAGCCTCCTTGAAGAAAGTCAATTACAAGTAGTTTGAATTCGAATCTTGATTCTATGAAATTAAGTTCAGATAGAGGTAATACTTTAGGCAAAAAGAGAGAATATTTTTCATATATATGTGCTTATTTTCAATCATTCTTGAATTAACTATAATTTTTATCTTATTGGCAATATTTTCAAGTTATTTTGACATGAAGTGAGAGCTTGATATCTATTTTGATGTATCCAGGTGTTGTTTTTATCCCTTTTTTTAGGATCGGATAACAAAGTTGTCCAAGATCCTTCCCTTCTTGTTTTGATCTGATTGCCTGGGCTCTCAGATTCACACACTTCTCTGTGTACCCTACTGTCCCACCATAGACAGTCCCCATTCAGGATAAGGGTTAAATCTGAATCGTTTCTGCAAAAGGTCATCTATTTTAAAAGTCATCTAGTCTTAGCAATGAGATGCCCAAGATGAATCTCTTTTCAAGCTTTAGGGAACCCCCTTTCTTCCTTTTGCAAACCCCTTTTGAATTTATTGTGCAAAATTTGAAGGTCCCATCATGGTTTTTTATTTGAGGATTCCGTTTATCATCCCCTTTTAGGTTAAGGGTCAAGCCTAAACCTCATTTTTTCATGAGGTATTGTCCTCTTTCAGGTTAAGGGTTAAGCCTGAGCCTCATTTTTCCACAAGGTATCGTCCCCTTTAAGGTTAAAGGTTAAGTCTGAGCTGCATTTTTCCATGAGGTATCGTCCCCTTTCAGGTTAAGGGTCAAGCCTGAACCTCGATCTTCCATGAGGTATTTTTTTTGTCCCATCCAGGTTAAGGGCTAAGCTTGAGCCTCATTACGATGATGTGAATCTTATTTTTTATTCTCTATTCCATATTTATCATTACCATCGGAGCCAATTCTTTCATACCCGGTCAGATTCTTCTAACTGAGGCAGTTTTATAGTCCAAATTTGGTGTGTTTTTCTTTGCTACTAAGCTAGGCTTCCAACCGTCTTAATAGCAAAGATGGGCATCTGTAAACACCCTAAATTTCCACCCTCATCTAGTGTTTATATTTCATGTGTCACTGCATATCACTGCATGCATTTGACATGTCATGTCATTTCATTGCATTGCATGTCATTGAATCTCATTATCGAGATCCAGAATTCCTGTTTTCAAAATATTAAATCCAGATTCGAGTTTTAAAACTTTTCTTTCAACATAAAATTTCATAAACCTGGGTTTTTGCATCGATATTTTCCATTTATTAACCCCCAAGATCTTATTTTCTTCAGAAAAATAATATGGATTCATTTTAAACTCAATTCCAATTCTCAGATGAGACTCATTTAGGTGGTGTCGCTTCTGGATTCCTTTATTTATCATTTTTTTTAAAAAAAATTTAGAGTCCTAGTTGGATCAGGACTCTGCCTTTTCATCTTTTTAAACTTTTTCAAAACTCCATTTTGGTTTAAAACCAATTGTAGTCATATCCCTTGTCCATTTCCTCCATTTTTGGCCAAAATCCCAGAGTCCTAGTTGGATTAGGACTTTTCTTTAGAGTTTCAGTCGGATTAGGACTCTATCTTTCGTGGCTATTTCATCTACTTTTAATCAAATATTTCGAAATGAGTCAAAAACTCAGAGTTTTAATCAAACCATGACTCTATTCAAAGAGTCCCAGTTGAATCAGGACTCTAACTCTGATTTCAATTTAGAGAGAATCCTTCCAAAATCTCTTTATTTATCTTTCCAAATTTCAAAATTATTATACCATTATTATGGAATTTCAAAATTCTGGGATTTTATCCCAGAGTCCTGATCGAATCAGGACTCTATCCAAAGTTTATTTTCTCACTCCATTTTCATTGGTTTTCAAAAGTTCTTTTAAAATCTCTTCATTTGCTTTTTAGGAAACCTAAAATTCTTAGAGTTCTAGTCGAATTAGGACTCTTCCTCAGAGTCCTAGTCGGATCAGGACTCTGAACCGGACTTCAATTTTATCTTATTCTCACCTGTTTTCAAAATCCCTTCATTTGTTTTCTCAAAAAATCTAAAATTCTGAGAGTCCTAGTTCAATTAGGACTCTGTCTTCAAAGTCCCAGTTAGATCAGAACTCTGCTTTGATTTCACTGTTTGTCACTATTTTCATTGTTTTCATAAATTCTTTTATCTGTTTTTCAGAAAATACAAAAAAAAATCTAGAGTTTTAGTCTCATCAGGACTCTATCCCAGAGTCCTAATCCAGTTAGAAGTTTATTTTAAAGTTTGTTTTTACTTTCGTTTTTACTTTCGTTTTTACTTTCTCCATTTGTTTTTCAAAAATTAGGTCATTTTTTAGAATCCCGGTTGATTTAGAACTCTCTTTCAAAGTTTTAGTTGAGTTAAGACTCTAACCTTGACTGATTTTCTAATTTATTTTCATTAGTTCTAATGAAATCTTTCAAAAACTTCATCATTTGGCTTTTAAAATCTAAAACCTCAGAGTCCTAATTGGTTCAGAACTCTGGTCTAGAGTTTTAGTTTGCTTAGAACTCCATTTTCAAACCTTTGAATTTCATCTGTTGATTTTAAACCCTTTTTAAAGCCATTTTCAGTCTTTAGTTCAAATTTTTTAAAACCCTGGTGCGGGGCCCATTCAGTTGGCACCACATCTGAAAGAGTTCTGATTCAGTCAGAACTCTATTTTGTTTAAAAACATTCAATTTCAATTTCAGTTTTAACCTTATTTTGAAAACCTTTGTTTTTCAAGTTTTAAAATCGTTTTTTAAAACTCAAGTGGGGCCCACTCGGGGTGGCGCCACATTTGAGGAAGTCAGGGTTAGACTAGGGTTAGTCAGTGTCCTAGTTAGATTAGAGATTTAGAAGGGTCAAAAATGATTTTGAAAATCCATCTTAACTTTGGTTCTGAAATACCATTTTTAAAAGTTTTAGGTTTTAAAAAACCAATGTGGAAAAACGCTAAGTGGCGCCACATTTGGGAGTCTTTTAGTCTAGTTAGGAGCTTAATTAGAGGCTAATTAGGCTAGTTAAGGGTAGTTAGGTAATCTCACATGAAAATCGCCCCCCCCCCCTTAAGAAAGCCAATTAGTAAAGAGTTTGGAATTTTCTAAACTCTTTAACTAAAAACCTAAATTTTCTTATAAATAGTGGCTATAAGGGGTCGACCCCTATTCTTCCCTTTGGTGAATCTTGGAGCTTCTCTCATCTCTCCAGCACCTCCTCCTTCCTTCATTGCAGTTGCAGCCCCAAGGTAAGACTTTTCATAAATTTTTTATGCACTTGTTAATGTTTTTCCATGTCTTAAACATGGATTTCACCATGGGCACCCTTTGTTCATGGATTTCACCCATGATTCTCAATCAAGAACATCAAATCTGATCCAAGAAGATGATCTAACCTTATTCATGGTTGTTTTTCGAGATTCTAATCCATTAGAATCGTTTATACTATTGTTCTTCATGTTCTTAACCAACGAAACATGAGATTTATCTGTTAAATGGATTAAATCTATGTTTTCAAAGGTAAAAGTAATTTCAGCCATGGATTCCCTGTGTTTTTTTATTTTTGGGTCATATTAATGTTTATTGCATATGTTTTAGCAATAAAATAAATTTTGTTTTGCTGTTTAGGTATTTTTTATTGTTTTCCACTATTAAATCATGTTTTCTTTAGTGTTTCTTAAATTTCCATGTGTTTTGATTCTAGAATTGTAGAAATCATGTTATTCCATGTTTAAATCTTTATTAAAAATTTCTAAAAATTTTATATGTGGTCCACAAATATGTCATTGAGTCTCTGTAAAAAAATCTGAGGTTTTAGGATTCGGGAACTCTGTCAGAAAAATAAAAGATCGAATCATAATTTCCAATCGTTAAAATCGCTATTGAACTTTATAGATAACTTGCAATTGCGTTATTTCTCTCATCTGAAGTCCGATTTGCGATCCGTAAAGTGCAATAGTTTCGTGTTAATGACTAGTATTTACTGTAATTTTTTGTCACTACTTAATATTTTTCTTTTGACAGATAGTCAGACTCATGTTTTACTCGTTATGATTTATTAAAACCCTAATTCAAATCGTGGTGATCATAGATCCTTAACCGTAGATCCAATCAAGGATCTGTAAAAAAAGAAACTGTCTATTTATTTGTCTGCTATTCACTGCTAAAATATCATATTTTCTGATATGTTTTGTTATTTTTTCATGTATTTCCAACTGAAAGTATCTGTTTTGATATATTTCATGTTTGTTAAATTTAAGTCCAGATAGCCGGAACGATATCTCCCTCACCGAAGATGATTTCTCAGATCTGTAAAAAGGAAAATCTTAATTTTTGTCTATTATGTCTTTGAAAAATTTTAAGAATTTCCATGATGAATTGACTCCTTATTCGAGGCAGACACCATGACAGGCACGTGCCCGCGAGTGAAAATAGCATATTTTAGAGTTTTAATGCAATTTTCAAATTGGAATAGTGTCAAAAATATCTTTTTCTGATTTCAATATAATTTTAGGGTGATAATAAGTGCAAGTACCAAATTGTTTTAATTTTGGATCTCATTTGATGCTTGAATGAGTTAAATTGCAAAACAGGGTGCCCGTAGGATCCCGAAACACTGCCAAAATCATGATTTTCATGATATTTCTGGATTTTTGTGCATGAGTCCATGTTTTTTAGGTTTGTTCATGTTTAGAATCATGCTAGGACACCTCATGTTCGATTTAGCTGCTATTTGATGTTATCTAAACCCTAAATCCCAAGTTTTTGCCAAAATATTTTCTGAAAATCCTTATTTCAAGACCATAGTCTTGCTATCAGGGGCAATTTGGTTATTTAATCTCAATTTCAAAATCCCTAACTTAGATTTTCTTATTTTTAATCATATCATATTATCTTATGTTTGATTTATTTTCATTTAAATTTTAAAAATTACATTTTACAAAATATCTTTCTGAAAAGACCCTGATTTCAAGGCCATAGTCTTGCTATCAGGGCATTTTGGTCATTTGAACCCCAATTTCAAATTTTCAAAACTCATTTTCATATTGCTAATCCAATTTCATCATTTATGTTTATATCAGGGAAGTATGAATTGAGTTTATATTTGGATAATATTAGATAATTTCCCAATATTTTTGTATAAATCCAGATAAACCTACATTTCTGAGCTAACATATTTTCTAGTTTTGCAGGATTATTCAAGTGGAGGACTTAGCTTTTCATTTTATTTTTCTTTTATTCAATTCAAATGTAATATCAAATGTAATATTTGGAATAAGAATTTACATTTTCTGCTTAGGATAGGACTGCATTGCATATAGTTTAATTCTGCAAATTTCAATATCTGATGTATCATTCATGTATATTTATTTCAAATCCACTATGATTGACACGAATGGCACGTGCACAAGCTCTTAGAGAGTTGACAAACTCGATGGAATTCGTATTCATGGCCATAGTCAGAATATGAATGAAACCCAGATTTGTGATCTTCGTATTAGCCACATTCAGCCTACACTCTTAGGCTAACTTCAAAATGCACTGCATTTCTCAAAAATACAAAAAGATTTTCTTAGTTCTTGAAAACAATGTCTTTCAAATCCATATTCATTCATTTCATTCAATTTGCAAATTCCAATTCCAATTCAGAGAAATTGATTTTCTCAAAATTTTCTAAGCCTCATTTAGAAATTGATTTTCTCAAAACTTTGAGCTTTCAAATGGTATTTCAAGTATTTTTCAACTTCAAATCATGATTTTTCAAGTCATAATATCTTCAATTTCAAAGTCTGAATTCAGAGAAATCAAGTTTTTCCCAAAGTTATTTGAAATTCCTCAGAAATCAATTTTCACAAAACACTTGTATTCCTTCAGAAATCGATTTTCATTTTCTTCAGAAACTCTCTCCCAATCATGATTCACGATTTTCAAAGTGTTATATTTTTCAAGAAATTTTCCAAGTATTTCAAATATTCAAAGCAAACATCATGTTCTCAAACTGCATTTTCAATAAATTCATAGCACATGCCCGATTCTTTGAGCATTTAGGAAGTAGAACATCGGTTTAGACAAGTTGAGCAAAGCAAAACACTAGATTAATCCTTGGTTCAATTACCCCTGGTAAAGGCGTCAGAAACGGTTGAACCTCGTATCGACAGGCGAGTCCTATTCTATAGAATTTTCCCACATTTTAAAAATGGAGATGAGTTATTTTCAAAATCTTTTTTAAAGGTCAGTTTAACTTACAAAAGTAATATTTTGCGATGATAACAAGGGTTAACTCACTTTGAGAAGGGGAGGATGGAGTCCTTCTTACTCAGCTGAAGGAGGGGCTGCACTCTTGTCACACACACACAAGAGTTGGGGGAAAGAGAGAAGAATGAGAGAAGGAAAACTGTTTTTTTCTTTCTCTCTCCTCTCTTTCTTCCACTTTATAGTGGAAAAACATGATGGAGGGTGGGGAGCAATGGAGAGGAGATGGTGGGTTCTCACTCTCTAGGGCCTATGGGGCCAAGGGTGGCAAGGGTTGGCCCCAACCACCCCCACCAACTCTCCCTAAATCACTCCTTGATTTAGGGGGAGTTGGTCTTGACTTATCAAGGACAGGTCCTCCCAAGGAAACCCGATTTTTTTGAAATTTAAACACTTGTTTTTTTCCTTTTTGAAATAGCATTAATGGCAGCTTGGGCTACCCCCTAAGGGGCGCCCAAGCTAGGCCAACCACCTTTTGAAATGCCAAATCAAACCCCCAAGTTGGGTTTTTTCCAAACTTTTCAAAAATACATTATAAGATGCATTTTTTTGAAATTTTAATTTATTTTAATTAAAATTAGCATGGGTTGAGGTTGTTCCCATGCTAACCACTTCTCAATATGCCCAAAACAAACTACCTTTTTAAGACTTTTTGAAAAACTACTTTTAGGTTTTGTGCAAATTACAATTTACTTAATTTAAAACCCTGTTTGCTTCTTATTTAAATAGATAGGTTTTAAATAATCCAAATGTTTTATTTCCAACTTATTTTTCATGAATTAAGACCTAAATTTTAATATTATGTATTTAGATCTCCAATTCTGACAAATTTGGACCTCGTTACGACTCGTACTTTATCGATATACCCTTTTTCGCCACTTGACATAAGATAATGAAATATTTCCCTCGTTTAGGTTCCAAATTCGAAGGGTGTCTAAGCGAATATATAATGAATCTAATCTAGAAATATCGAGGTTTGATTCATCACAGTTTGTCTTGAATCACCTTGTAAAGCAAATTTACGCGATTCAGAACCTCATATAACTATATAAGCACAAGTTACGAGAAATTCTCGCGATAAAACAAGAATTGTCCAATATTGAAATATATTACATATAAAATTTTCTCAGAAATACAGTGGGTCTTACATCCTTCCCTCCTAAAAAGGGATTTCGTATACGAAATCACGAACACTAAGCCGCAAAAAGATCATGGTATTTCTCTCTCATACTGGCCTCTGGCTCCCATGTGCATTCTTTGATGCCATGGTGTTGCCACCGTACCTTAACCAACGGAATGGTCTTAGTACGCAGAACTTGATCTCGACGATCAACTATCTCGACAGGCTTCTTGGCTACAGTCAAGTCTTTTCGCACTTCTACATCTTCGTATCAGATGACGTGTGATGGGTCAGGAATGTACTTCCTCAACATCGACACGTGAAAAACATTATAAATTTGAGCATACTCCTGCGGTAGCTCAATCCGATAGGCTGCTCCACCGATTCTCTCAAGAATCTTGAACGACCCAACGTATCTAGGACTCAACTTTCCTTTCTTTCCGAAATGAAAGATGCCCTTCATCGGTGACACTTTCACAAAAGCCATGTCGTTCACATCGAAATGAAGTTCTCGCCGCCTCTTATCGGCGTAACTCTTTTGTCTATCTTGAGTTGCCTTCAGACGCTCTTGAATCTTCTGCACTTGCTGAGTGTAGTGCTGAAGAACAATCGGTGATTCACTGGATCTATTGCTGATATCGTCCCAATATGACGGTGATCGGCAAGGTCTCCCATACGAGGCTTCGTACGGAGCCATCTCGATACTAGCGTGATAACTGTTGTTGTAGACAAACTCGATCAAACACAAGTGCGAATCCCATTCACCCTTCCAATCGAGCATACAGGTTCGCAACATATCTTCTAACGTCTGAATCGTTCTTTCTGACTGACCATCAGTCTGAGGGTGAAAAGTTGTACTGAACTTCAACTTTGTTCCCAAAGATGACTGCAACTATCCCCATAGTCATGACATGAATCTGGGATCACAATCCGAAATGATAGACGTAGGTACACCATGTAACCTTACGATCTCTCAGATGTATAAGTCGGCTAAGCTCTCAAGTGGCTGACTAATCCGGATAGGTAAGAAATGAGCAGACTTGGTGAGTCTGTCCACAATTACCCATATCACATTGTGCTTTCTTCTGGTTCGCGGTAGACCTACCACGAAATTCATCGTCATATCTTCCCATTTCCACTGAGGAATCTCAATCCTCTACATGGAACCTCCAGGTCGTTGGTGCTCGATCTTGATTTGCTGACAAGTCAAACACCTCAATACATACGCTACAACTTTATGCTTTATCCCGTTCCACCAATACTTTCGTTGAAGATCCTTGAACATCTTAGTACCACCAGGATGAACGGTGTACTTTGACAGATGTGCCTCATCAAAAATCTTTTTCCTCAACTCAGGGTCATCTGACACCCAAAGTCGATCCTTCATACAGATACAACCTTTGTCATTAATACAAAAGACTGAGTCATCTTCACGATCTCGATCTACAAACTTCTTATAATGAGTGTTTTGCTTCTGTGCCTCAATAACCTTAGACAAAAATTCTGATCAAATGGTCAAACCAGACAATCTGATCGATCCATCTCCAATAGAGAATGACTTTCAGGCCACGAAATCTTCGATCAACTTCTGGCTCCACATAAGACTAGCTAGAACACCGCTCGATTTGCGACTAAGCGCATCTGCCATGACGTTCACCTTACTAGGGTGGTAAGACAACATAAACTCATAATCTTTGATAAACTTGAGCCAACAACATTGTCTCATATTCAATTCCTTTTAAGAAAATAAATACTTGAGACTCTTATGGTCAGAAAAGACCTCGAATGTATCTCTGTACAGATAATATCTTCATGACTTCAAGGCGAACACTACAGCTGCTAACTCCAAGTCATGAGTTGGATAATTTCTTTCATGAATCTTCAGCTGTCGCGAAGCATACACAATAACTCGACCGGGCTGCATTAGCACGTATCCCAATCTTGTACCTAAAGTGTCAGTGTATACCACAAAACCACCTCTGCCAGAAGGTAGAGCTAACATCGAAGAGGTAGTCAGCTTCATTTTTAGGATCTGAAAACTCTCTTCGCAAGAGTCAGTTCACTCAAACTTGACTCTTTTACGCAAAAACTTAATCAATAGAAGTGCAATTCTGGAGAAATCCTGAATGTAACACCGGTAATAACCAGCTAACCCGAGAAGGCTACGGATGTCGATTACAGACTGAGGTTGCTTTCAATCCAACACTGCTTTGACTTTCGTAGGATCAACTGACACTCCATCACTGGATATCACGTGACCCAAAAACATGACTCACTGAAGCCAAAACTCATATTTAGAGAACTTGGCGAACAATCTGTGCTCCCGAAGTACTCCTAAGACGATATGCAGATGCTCTCGGTGCTGCTCAGGAGTCTCTGAGTAGATCAAGATGTCATCAATGAATACAATCACGAATGTATCCATGAATGGACGAAAGATACGATTCATCAAATCCATGAATGTTGTCAGTGCATTCGTGAGCCCAAAAGACATCACCACGAACTCATACAACCCGTATCTAGTTCGAAAAGCTGTCTTCGAGACATCTTCCTCTTTGATTCGAAGTTGATGATAACCCGATCTGAGGTCGATCTTCGAGAATATCTTTGCTCTCTGCAACTAGTCAAAGAGATCTTCGATTCTAGGCAACTGATACTTGTTCTTAATCGTCGTTTGGTTGAGCATTCTATAGTCAATGCACAACCCCATGGTTCCGTCTTTCTTCTTCACGAACAAAACAAGTGCACCCCACGACAATGCACTGGTTCTGATAAATCCTTACTCCATCAACTCTTCCATCTTACGCTTTTGTTCTTCGAGTTCTGCTGGAGCCATACGATAAGGTGCCTTCGAGATCGGAGTCGTTCCAGGTGACAACTCAATACAAAAATCGATCTCACGCTTCGGGGGTAATCCAAGCAGCTCCTCAGAAAATACATTGGGGAACTCCTGGACTACGTCAAGATCCTCGATAGGGGTTAACACTGGTTCAACTGGGGCGATACTGACCAAGAATGCAGTACCCCCATTCTGCAAGTACTTCTAAACTTTAAAAGACGAAATCAAGTGACTGTCTCGAATGGGTCGAGCAAGGGTGATCTCCAAATCGAACGACCAGGAGTGTACAAAACTACTGTTTCTTCTCTGCACAAGACTTGAGTGTGATACTCGAATAACCAATTCATACCTAGAATGACATCAAACTCTTTCATATCTAGAAGGATCACATCAGCTAGCAAGTTTTTACTTGCCATTGACACCTCAATGCTTAGAATGTACGAAGTACATAGAGACTGATCACCAGAGTACGAACCTCTAACAGGTAATTCAACAATATAGCAGACATATGCAAAGATCTAGCAAATCTAGTAGATCTAGTAGCAATAAATGAATGTGAAGCACCACAGTCAAACAAAGTAAAAGTTGCATGTCCAGCGACTGGAATAGTACATTGGACCAACTCTCCTTTGATCACTTGCTCCACAGTGGCTGCATAGGCTCGTCCTGCCACTGTCTTCTGGTTACCCATCTTCTGCTGAGAGGATTGCTGATGTGGGTACGATTGCTGCTGCTGAGGAGGTCGCTGGTAGGTCTGTTGTGATGTTCCAAGCGTGTTCCTCTTCAAATCGCCAGATTGCTCCTTCTGACAATCTCTGATATAATGGCCTATCTTGCCACAATAAATACATCTCCCGATATCACGAGGACACGGTTTGTCAGGGTGCTCAGTATGACACTTTGGGCAACCTGGCGTTGCCGCTGTCTGTCTCTGCTGCTGATACTGTTGGGGCTGACGGTGTTGCTGCTGACAATTATTATTCTAATGACGGTTCTTCTTAGCTGGTGGAGTGGATTTCTTCCCACTAGAATTCTGCTGAAACGATCGCTTCTTAGGCCAACTCTTTTGGCCTTGTTGCTGGTTTCCTCTAGAATATTGGATTTTTTGTGACTCTGTCCAATCCTGTTCTAAAAGTGTAGCCGTCTCCAAGGCTTCTTCAAGAGTTAAAGGGGCACGAGTAAACATCCTTGTACGCAACGCATGTTTCAGACCATGAGCAAACTTCATTGCTTGTTCCTTCTCTGTCACATAAACATGGAGACAAAAGCCCTCCAGGCTTCTAAACTTCATAACGTAGTCAGCCAAGGTAGAGTTCCCCTGTTGAAGGTTGAGGAACTCCTACATCTTTCGACTGCGCTCGTGTGTCGGAAAGTAGGTTGCATAGAAAACTTTCATAAACTGATCCCATGTAACTGCACTGCCCTTAAACTTGATGTCTAAGGTGGTCGCCCACCACCTCTTGGTATCATTCTGAAGTCGATATGTGCCAAAATCTACCTTTTTGTCGTCACTGACCTGCAACACTCGAAAGATCCGCTCAATCTCTCGTATCCAGTCTTCGGCTGCCTCCAGTATAGACTTCTTGTCGAAGGACAGAGGGTTCATACTCATGAACTGCTTATAGGACACTGCTGTCATCGCTTGAACTGGAGAAGGAGTAGGAATAGGGGTCTCTCGTCCTTGAGAGGCTTGCAGATTCTCACCCATAGCACGCATGGCCTCAACCTACCTACCAACAACCTCTGCCAGGTTGTTGAGGGTGTCCATGATATCGTTGCAATGCTCTCACCAGGCTGTCTTAGACAGAAGAAAAACTCGTATAAGCAAAAGAATGAGTCCCCAAAACAAGATTCCATTGCATGAAATAAAAGAAGCATACATATATTCCGTACAAGCCAAAAATTACCCTTCTATAACACGGTTACAACACATATTCCTTTGTAACACAGAACAAAAGCAGGTCTAACAAAATGGACACCGACTCAGTGTTTCAACCACAAAATGTTCACATTCGAACACACATGATCATCGCTGCCTACGAGTGTAGTAGTTGCGGTAGGTGTTCCAATTTCTGCATCGTCTCTGCATTAGATGAGGAGGAGAAGAAGGTGTGTACTCAGGAGGACTCACAACCTGAGACAACAGAGGTGAAGCTGGTATGTAGTCAGGAGAACTCGAACGTGAGTAGGAAGCTGACGTGTACTCGGGAGAACCTGGTGTAGCATGTGCATCTCCCACTAGGTCAACTGCTGATTGTGCCTGACCGATCTCAGAAGCCTCATTCTCTACTGTCTCAACATTACCCATCGCGAGTTCATCGCCCAACTTATGCTGACATTCGATCTCGATATGCCCCCTGAGACCACAGTAGGGGCAAACGCTCAAAGCACGAGGACAAATCTGTCCGGCATGATACTGCTCACATCTCTCACATGAAGGTGTCGTATGTGCAAGTATCTGTGCACTCCACATAATCTGTTGAACAACTTGGTCGAGGGTCTCTACGCCTCGGATCAAGTCGATTAGAGCTCCAAGCATTCGCTTATTTCTTGGATCAACATGCATCTAACAAGTTATGTATATAATAGCACAAGCAGAACTAATCAACCATAAGCAACAAAATTAACTACTTAATTATACTTAAAGTGCGATGGACGAGGCACATAGAAGTCTTGGACCATACTTAACACAACAGCTCTGCTCTGATACCAATCTTTGTGACGCCCGAAACCCCGACCTTGTAAAACCTTTAGTTTTTTAGCAAATTTTTTTTTGAAAGATATACAGTTTGAGAACATCCAGCGAAAGTACAGAAGGGAAACATGGGTAAAGCAAAAGCCACAAGTCTGAGCGAGCCACAGTAAGTAAAGCAAACTATGAGTCAAAACAAGGTACATACCATTACCATAATGTTTATAAAATTACAAAATGAGACTGGGTACAACAAAATGAACCAGTCTCTTAAAAAGGAGAGGAAAAACCCCTCAAACCCCAAAACCAGAAGCCAAGATCTGTTGCTGAGTGTGGGTCTCAAGTCTCCTGTTGTGCGTCGTCGCATCATGCTATGTCTACTCGTCACATGTATCCCCATAAAACGGGGTCAGAACTCTTGCAAGTTGGTGAGATAAACCATTCATATATTATCATTTTTATGAAAAAGCATACAGTAAGCAACATGATACAACTATGCGAAGTAACAGACTATAACTAGCATAATGGAACAATTAGAAACATTGAAATAAAAGTATAAGTGTGTGTCAGGTAGGTGCACGTGCTACAAGACTATACAACAATGAAGTAAGTAACAAGTGCAACAACTAGAACAACAAAACGAGAACTAAGCAGCAAGGTACAACAACTAAACAAAAGTACGAACAGTGCTAAAACAAGTGAACAACTACATGTTACGACAATGAAGCCATACATGATACTTCAAGTACAAGGTTTTGATGATGAGCAAGTGAAATCAACTGCATTTCAACTAAGGCAATGAAGACATTGAAGAATTCGATGAAGAATCTTTGAAGACTAGTGTGCAAATGTTAAATTAATTAAAAGTCTTAGATTCTTGTAAGAGCTTTACTTAGAGTGCATATTTAGGTTGCATTTTACCTAAAAAGTCTTTAGAAAAACTTTTCTAAAAGAACCCCTCATGAAAATCTTTTTAGAAAACTCTTTTCTTAAATTTTCGTGTTTATTAGTCGACCAATAGACTCACCAATCGACTAATCCTTTCGCGCCATATTTTTTAAAAAGTCATTTTTGTCAAGTTAGTTGACCGAAGTTTTTATCAGTCGACTGGACAGAATGTCTGTTTTCTGGAAAATTAGCAGTAGTCGACTAATGGTTTTATCAGTCGACTGAACAGAATATGTGTTTTCTGAAAAATTAGCAGCAGTCGACTAATGCTTTTATCAGTCGACCAGACAGAAAGTTTGTTTTTCAGAAGATTTTAGCAGCAGTCGACTGAAAGGTTTTTCAGTCTACTGATGATATTATCAGTCGACTAATTTTATCTCTAGTCGACTAAGTTTCAAAAGTTTAGATTTTCAAACGGCTCGATTAACAGATCAGTCGACCGACGATAACTATCAGTCTACTAATAACTAACTATTAGTCGACTAACTACTGTTCCAGTCGACTAATTTTGCTGTTTTTCTTGAAACTTCAAAAAGGCGTGTCTTTTCCTTTTTCAAACATTTTGATCGTTCAAAATGGACTGTTTTGACACCCTTTCATACCCTCAACGTATGAAAACTTTCAACTATAAATATGAGTGCATTTTACACTCAAAAGCAACTTCAATTCAATCAATTTGAATCATTTACTCTTTGCTTTTCACTCATATTCATTTTCTCACTCACGTGATATTTTCACTTTAGTTTTTCACTCAAATTCCTTTGAGAGATAGTGAATTCGTGAGTAGAGTATTTCAATAACCTCAAAAGCCAATTGCATCTTATTTGCATTCAAAAGAAAGTCTCATAGGTTGTATTGTAAGTTGTTACTTATTTTCTGTAAAAGGAAGGACTCCTTGGTTTAAAGGAGTTGTTTGCTTTCAGTAGGAGTGTTACTGGAAGTGGGACCGGATTTGGTCTGTATGATCTTGTAGTTACACAAGGTTGATAGTGGAAATCTCAAGCGGGTTTTGCTTGGGGATTGGATGTAGGTCGAAAAAGACCGAACCATGATAAAATCTTGTGTTTCTTTGTGTGATTGTTTTTCAAATTGTAAAATACGTTTATATTCCGCAGACATTTTTAAAAGCACTATTCACCCCCCCTCTAGTGCTCGTTGCCTCGATCCTACTGCACTTTCATTTAGTATCAGAGCAGGTTTGCTATTTTTTTTTTATTTGATCATCATCTAGCATGACAACTACAACATCTCAGCACAAAGAAGGAAGCTCCTCTGTTCGTCCTCCTCTCTTTGACGAAACAAACTATGGATACTGGAAAGTGAGAATGATAATATTCTTGCAATCCATGGATCTCGATATTTGGAGAGTTGTTTAAGAAAAATACCAAACTCCATCAACTGATTTCAGCCAATGGACCGATGAAGAAAAGAAGATTGCTTCCCTTAATGCCAAGGCAATGAATGCATTATATTGTGGCGTTGACAAGGTAGAGTTCAATTGCATTTTTCAATGCTCTACAACAAATGAAATCTGACATACTCTTCTCGTGACTCACGAAGGTACGTCAAAGGTAAAGGAATCCAAAATTGCTTCTTTAGTTCATAAATTTGAATTGTTTAAAATGAAGCAAAATGAATCTATATCGGACATGATAACAAGAATGACCGATATAACTAACACTCTGAAATCCCTTGGGAAAGAATATTCATGAGTGGATTTAGTCAGAAAGATCCTAAGGTGTTTAACTCCTGAATGGGAGAGAAAAACCACTACTATTGAAGAAGCAAATGATCTTAACACTCTCACTCTTGAAGATTTGGTTGGTAACCTTATGGCATATGAGGTCCAACTTCAAGACAGACAAGAAGAAGAGCCTAAGAAGAAATCTCTTGCTTTTAAGGCTACTTCTGACTCAGAAAATTCAGAAGAAGATGAAGATGAAGATATTGCCCTCATTACAAGGCAATTCAGAAGATTCATAAAAAAGGGAAGATTTCAAAGAAAGGCAAAGAAAGCGGATTCTTCCAATCCAAATGAAGTCAAGTGCTTTAACTGCAAAAAGGCAGGACATATCAAGAAAGATTGTCCTCTTCTCAAAATCAAGCCCAAGGACCAATTCAAGAAGAAAAAGGCATTTCAAGCATGTTGGGATGATAGTGACTCCTCTTCCGATGAAGAATCAATTGAAGAATTCGGCAACATGTGTTTTGTAGCACAAGAAGATTCGGTAAGTCAATTTGACTATGATGATTTGTTAGAAGCATTCAATGATTTATATGCTAAATTTAAAAGTCTAAGTTCTAAAAACAAGAAGTTTAAAACTGAAAAATTTAACTCTTGACTCTCAAAACAAAGTGTTACTTCAAGAGATAGAAGATCTCAAGAAGGAAAACTCTTGCCAAGCATTTGAGATAAAAGAAATTGGAATTAGAACCAATCTCTTACAAAAAGAAATAATTAGTCTAAAAGAAAAATCAAATGATCTTCTTTCTATTATAAACAAATTCACAAATGAAAAAGAGAATCTAGAAAGACTTCTTGGTTCTCAAAGATGCACGGTTAATAAAACCGGATTGAGATATAGCTTCTTTGATACTCAAAATAGACCAAACTATGTGGTGAAAAATCAAAGATAATATTCTCAACCATTTGTTCAAAGAGCTAAATTTTCTAGAAATGCATCTAATCATGAAACTTATAATGCTTAGAAGCCTAGACATGATTATTCTAGAAATGCTAAATCTTTTTATAGAAAGAATATTTATTATCAAAGGAAACCAAAATCCAAATGGATATGGGTTCCTAAGACTAACTCTCATGGATCCGAAAATAGAAAGGGGTCAAATGCTTTGTCTTCTAATTTTGTTGTAGGTACACAAAATAAGGAGCAAATGGATATTGGACAGCGGTTGTTCCAAACATATGACTAAAAGGCCGGAGTTATTTTCCACCCTCTAAAGTAAGGATGGAGGAACCGTCACCTTTGGTGACAATAGCAAGGAAAAAGTAATCGGTATTGGTAATATTGATAATCCAAAATTTTTCTTGATAGAAAATGTTCTTTTAGTAGATGGTTTAATGCATAATTTATTATCTATTAGTCAATTATGTGATAAAGGCTTTCATGTTTTTTTTTAAAATGATTTATGCTTAATTTCTGATTTTCAATCTAAAAAGATCATTTTTAAAGGTAAAAGAAGGAACAATGTGTATGAACTATATCTAGATGAGTTACCCATTTTTAATGAAAATTGTCTTATTGTTTCAAATGAAATTCAATGGTTATGGCACAAGAGACTTGAACATGTTAACTTTAAAATTATTTCAAAGTTATCCAAGAATGATCTTGTAAGAGGCCTACCTAGAATACCATATAAGAAAGATCACTTATGTGATGCTTGCCAAAGGGGTAAACAAATCAAGAGTTCTTTTAAAGCAAAAGATATAGTTTCAACAAAACGTCCTCTTGAACTTTTACATTTAGATCTATTTTGACCATCTAGAATTCAAAGTTTGAATGGTAGCAAGTATGCTTTTGTTATAGTAGATGATTATTCTCGATTTACATGGGTGATTTTTCTAAAAAGCAAAAATGATGCTTTTTCAGAATTTTCTAAACTTTGTAGAAGAATTACAAATGAAAAATCTACATCTATAATTAAAATCGTAGTGATCATGGTGGTGAATTTGAAAATGAATCTTTTATAAAGTTTTGTGATTTACATGGTATATCTCACAACTTTGCTTTTCCTAGAGCGGCTCCACAAAATGGAGTTGTTGAAAGAAAGAATAGAACTTTGCAAGAATGTGCTAGAACCATGCTTCAAGATAAAATTTACCAAAATACTTTTGGGCTGAAGCAATAAATACAGCATGTTATGTTTTAAACCGTGTTCTTATTCGACCAATCTTACATAAAACATGTTTTGAATTGTATTATGATCGTATACCAAAGATCTCATATTTTAAAATTTTTGGTAGTAAATGTTTCTTGTTAAATACCAAAGATAATCTTGATAAGTTTGATTAAAAATGAGATGAATCAATATTTCTTGGATACTCTTCTATAAGTAAAGCTTATCGTATTTTCAATATAAGAACATCCTGCATCGAAAAATATTTACATATTGCATTTGATGAGAATTGTGAGCAGGTTATACCTCTAAGCGAAGGAGAAGAAGTAATACTTCAAGAAGAACCCTTGATAGAGAATACTTCTCAAGAAAATATTCCTCTTCAACCTGTTTGGAAAGAAGTTCCTAATCATCCACATGAACAAGTTATTGGAGAAATAAAAAGTGGTGTTCAAACTAGAAGGCAATTAGAAAAATATATTGCAAATGTTGCTTTCATATCTAAAAGAGAACCAAAGAATATCAATGAGCCTTGTGGTGATAAATTTTGGCTTTTGGCCATGTCTGAAGAACTTAACCAATTTACTAGGAATGATGTTTGGGATCTAGTTGATAGACCAAAGGATCATCCGATAATTGGAACAAGATGGGTCTTCCGAAATAAGTTGGACGAAAATGGTGAAGTCATTCGTAACAAAGCAAGGCTAGTAGCACAAGGCTATAATCAAGAAGAAAACATAGATTTTGATGAAACCTATGCACCAGTGGCTCGATTGGAGTCAATTCGAATGATGTTTGCTTTTGCTAGTTACATGAACTTCAAGTTATATCAAATTGATGTTAAGTGTGCATTCTTAAATGGACACATCAATGAAGAAGTTTATGTAGAGCAACCTCCAGGCTTTGAAAATGAGAAATATCCAGAAAAAGTCTACAAATTAAAAAGAGCTTTGTACGGACTTAAACAAGCACCAAGAGCGTGGTATGAAAGACTATGAAATTTTTTAGAACAATCTGGTTTTTCCATTGGTCGGGTAGACTCCACTTTATTTATTAAAAATCTTAATTCAGATATTCTTATTGTGCAAATTTATGTTGATGACATAATATTTGGTTCTACTGATGATTCTCTTTGTAAAGAATTTGCTAAAGCTATGCAGGAAGAGTTTGAAATGAGTTTGATGGGCGAATTAAATTACTTTCTTGGACTTCAAATAAAGCAAACTGAAGAAGAAATCCTCATGAATCAGGCTAAGTATACAAAAGAACTTCTCGATGGACTCATCGAAATCAAGAAGGAATCCTATGAGTACAACTACTTCTCTTGATAAAGATGAAAATGGTAAAAGTGTAGATACTAAGCTCTACAGAGGTATGATCGGATCTCTATTATACTTAATTGCTAGTCGACCTGATATTATGTTTAGTGTTTGTATGTGTGCAAGATTTCAAGCTAATCCAAAGGAATCTCATTTAACTGCAATAAAACAAATTCTTCGTTATTTAAAAGATACTTCATTTGATTTAGTTTCATATAGTGATGCAGATTTTACAGGAAGTAAATCTCATCGCAAGAGTACTAGTGGAACTTGTTATTTCTTAGAAAATTCCTTAGTCTCTTGGTTTAGTAAAAAGCAAAATTCAGTGTCACTCTCAACAACTGAAGCAGAATATATAGCAGCTAGTTTAGCGTGTTCACAAGTACTATGGATGAAACAAACCTTAAAAGATTTTGGTTTAAATTACTCCACAACAACTATTTATTGTGATAACACTAGTGCTATAAATCTTTTTAAAAATCCTGTTCAGCACTCAAGAACTAAGCATATTGAAGTTAGACATCATTTCTTAAGAGATTATGTGTTAAAAGGAGAAATTTCGTTAAATTTTATTTCCACTAAAGAACAACATGCCGATATCTTCACTAAACCTCTTAACAATGAAGATTTTATGAGAATTAGGAGAGAACTAGGTATTTGCTTGTTTTTGGATTTATAAAAATGTTGATTTTTGAACAAAATCTCAAAATAGCACTATATTAGTCGACCGATAAAATTTTAGTCGACTGATGCTTTAAAATTTTAGAATGAATCGCACCATATTAGTCGACCGATATATTTCTAGTCGACTGATGTTTAGAATGAGTCGCACATTCTTAGTCGACCGATAAAGTTTTAGTTGACTAATTTTTTTTTT
Source organism: Nuphar pumila (assembly GCF_984573655.1). Classification (NCBI taxonomy): domain Eukaryota; kingdom Viridiplantae; phylum Streptophyta; class Magnoliopsida; order Nymphaeales; family Nymphaeaceae; genus Nuphar; species Nuphar pumila. Next base: position 718,005 of record NC_143261.1, read on the forward strand.
TAAATTTTAACTGAAGGGACCCGATACCCCTTGGATTTTTTTTAACACCCATTTTTTTTTAAAAAGGCATCGTTTCATTTTATTTTCATATATTTTTGTTTTTCTTAAAAACGAAACCCTTAAAATGAAAACCCTCTTTCTCCTTCCTCTCTCTCTTCCGAAAAACCCTCGGAGTACCGTTCGATCCTATCCTCGCCGGGATTTTCTTGCCATGACAGGGAGACGCCGGAATCTTCTGGCCGTGACCGGGAAACATCGGAATCCTCTTGCAGTAATTGGTGCATCTTCAAAACACGCTGAAACCCTCTTGCCGTGACGATATATCTTCAGCCATTACCGGAATCCCCTTGTGGCAGCCTTCACACTCGTTGTCAGCCACCGTATCTTCCTTTGTTTCTATTTTACAACACTGGACAACATTTTCCTTCTGCCGGACATCGTTTGGAAACCGACATTTTTTTTTGGTAAATCTGTTTTGTTTTTTTAACCATGCCTTGTTCAAAGTCTGCATCTGCAAAAGGTTTAGGTTCTCCTCCTCCTACACCTTCTTCAAGACATGGATTTTCACTCAGATTACTCCAAAATCCTCTTTTATATGATACTTTTGGATCAATTTTTGTACTACCTATTTTACCAGGCCGAAATGTCCTATTTCACTTATTTTCTCGTTACAAAATTAGAGAATTATTTCCAAGAATTTCACATCTTTTTGATGCCTGTGCAGATACCCTTCTTTATCCTTTTTTGATTCACTTATTTTATATGAATTTACATATTGATCATGAAACTGGAGTTCTGTTCTCTCTTGTTCGTGATGTTGAAATCGAGTTTGATTCAAAACTACTTGGAGAAATCATAGAAATTTCATCTTCAAACACTCTTTTCAACACTGTTGAACTGAATGATGAGAGAATTTTTGAACAAATTCTACTTCCAGGTGCACCTCACTGCCCTCCTTTCAAAAATACTAATCTTCAAACTCGGGAACGCATTGCTGGACGAATCCTTGCCCACAATGTTCTACCTAAAACTGGTTCTTTTGATTACTATTCCACAGATCTTTCTACGACTCTTTATGTTTTATTTGGAAATATTTCTGTAAATTTGGCCAATGTGTATTTTACAAATTTGTGGAAACAAAAACCATTTCTTCCTTATGGTTGTCTTCTAACTCGTATTTTCAGACATTTCAAAGTTCCTTTAACAAATGAAAAATATATTGAGCAAAAAGAGTTCTTTGATCAAACGATTTTTAAAAGAATAAAAATTAAATATCTGCCTCCTTTAAATGTTGATCAAACTGAACCATCTGATCCAACTGAACCATCAATTTTTGAACCTTCACCTTCTGCGACACCTTCATCTCATGCAAAAAGAAAGAAATTTTCTACAAGTCAAGACAATGATGAAGTTTTGCAACAACTGGAAGCATTGGAGCTGCATCAACACACTTTTCATGAAGATGTGACTCAACAACTTTCTTCGATTCAGAAAGATGTGACTGCAATTAAGGACTTGCTCAACTCACTTTTCTGTTTTTTATGATCTGTCTTTACTAAACTTTGATACTTTATGGGTTGTAATATTTTAAACTTGTATCTCCATTTTTCTTATGCTATTTCTGCCCTTATTCTTTTTTATTATGACAAAGGGGGAAAAAAAGATAAAAGATAGCATTTCTGCCCTTATTCTTGCATTAGAATTGCGAAATTAAGAGAAAAAGAAAGCATTGAAATTGCATTTATGAAAAAGTTTTTAAATGCATGAAGTAATGATGAATGGAAATGCAAACCAATCAATATGTGATATATGTGCTTTAAATGTGCTAACTTTTAATGTTTTGCAGCATATTGATAGGGAGAGTAAAATCTCCATCTATGCATCTAAAATGCTCCATCTTTGATTAAGTTTGTCATCATCAAAAAGGGAGAGATTGTTACGACAATGAAGCCATACATGATACTTCAAGTACAAGGTTTTGATGATAAGCAAGTGAAATCAACTACATTTCAGCTAAGGCAATGAGGACATTGAAGAATTCGATGAAGAATCTTTGAAGACTAGTGTGCAAATGTTAAATTCATTAAAAGTCTTAGATTCTTGTAAGAGCCTTACTTAGAGTGCATATTTAGGTTGCATTTTACCTAAAAAGTCTTTAGAAAAACTTTTCTAAAAGAACCCCTCATGAAAATCTTTTTAGAAAACTCTTTTCTTAAATTTTCGTGTTTATTAGTCGACCAATAGACTCACCAGTCGACTAATCCTTTCGCGCCATATTTTCTAAAAAGTCATTTTTGTCAAGTTAGTCGACCGAAGTTTTTATCAGTCGACTGGACAAAATATCTGTTTTCTGGAAAATTAGCAGCAGTCGACTAATGATTTTATCAGTCGACTGAACAGAACATGTGTTTTCTGAAAAATTAGCAGCAGTTGACTAATGCTTTTATGAGTCGACCGAACAGAAAGTTTGTTTTTCAGAAGATTTTAGCAGCAGTCGACTAAAAGGTTTTTCAGTCTACTGATGATATTATCAGTCGACTAAGTTTCAAAAGTTCAAATTTTCAAACGGCTCGATTAACAGATCAGTCGACCGACGGTAACTGTCAGTCTACTAATAACTAACTATTAGTCGACTAACTATTGTTCCAGTCGACTAATTTTGTCGTTTTTCCTGAAACTTCAAAAAGGCGTGTCTTTTCGTTTTTCAAACATTTTGATCGTTCAAAATGGACTGTTTTGACACCCTTTCATACCCTCAATGTATGAAAACTTTCAACTATAAATATGAGTGCATTTTACACTCAAAAGCAACTTCAATTCAATCAATTTGAATCAATTACTCTTTGCTTTTCACTCATATTCATTTTCTCACTCATGTGATATTTTCACTTCAGTTTTTCACTCAAATTCCTTTGAGAGATAGTAAATTCATGAGTAGAGTATTTCAACAATCTCAAAAGCCAATTGCATCTTATTTGCATTCAAAAGAAAGGCTCATAGGTTGTATTGTAAGTTGTTACTTATTTTCTGTAAAAGGAAGGACTCCTTGGTTTAAAGGAGTTGTTTGCTTTCAGTAGGAGTGTTACTGAAAGTGGGACCGGATTTGGTCTGTATGATCTTGTAGTTACACAAGGTTGATAGTGGAAATCTCAAGCGGGTTTTGCTTAGGGACTGGATGTAGGTCAGGAAAGACCGAACCAGGATAAAATCTTGTGTTCTTTTGTGTGATTGCTTTTCAAATTGCAAAATACGTTTATATTCCGCAGACATTTTTAAAAGCACTATTCACCCCCCCCCTCTAGTGCTCGTTGCCTCGATCCTACTGCACTTTCACTACAGTATGTCAGTCTTTTGGTTAGTGCTTATGTTCTTCTGATTACTCCTTTGAGTACGCGAAGGAACCTCGCATTCTGTGATACATGCACCCGGCGTCTGTTATTCAAATTCTAGTGTGATAACCAGGGATGCTACAGACCGAGTCAAACCACCTGCAGGCAGCGCGCAACTAGGAGAAACCTTTCCCAGGGGCAAAGAATTGCAATCCGTACTACTGCAGTAGCAGAGGTCTCTGAAAAGGGTAACCTCGACCTCACTAACTCCGAGTGATTGGAGGTCAAAAAACGCTACAGGTCCTCAAAGAATGGGTCATAGTAACGACATGTCACTCAGGATTGTACCATTCACCCTCTCCCTCGGTAACCATCTTTGTGAATGGGGTGCGACAGGTTTATCTTATTTAGGCTCATTCATCAAGTCATACCTCCTCTTGATATAGTTTTGCCTCGTGGTCCCCGTGGGGTACGCAAACGATGACTTAACCTGCCCATCCACGTGCTCAGCCTCTCACGGCCACAAAGAGCACATCGCCTGTGAAGACGATAACACACCATTTTTATTTTATACCTAGGATATCACAACACATGAGCACTCTCTCACGAACATGGGGCCATTGCCCAAAGACTCCAACCGAGTCTCAAACCTCAACAAGTCGAACTATGCTATGCCCTCATGATGTTTTTATTTTTTCAAGTGTATGTTACGTCGAGTGTGAAGCACGCCTTCGGTGCGTCGTATATCCATCAATATACGAATGTGAGCCCAAACAAGAAGTACTCGACAAACCAAAACTAGTGACATACGTGTCAAGATGTGCCAGAGTGTAGGTGTGAAACAAAAAAAGCTACAAAATCTCAAATTTGCACAAGTATCGAGCAATGAGCGATATTACGATAATATATATTTAAGACGGCTCAATTCACTATTTTTGAGCATCCCGAGGCTCAAAATGCATATACGATAGCTATTGTACATATGAGGAGTGTCCAGAGCCTTGAATACATATTTTCTCAAATATGTGTATCCCAACCATCGTATCACGACAAATCTCGCATAGCGAAGCCTTCTGCAAAGGACCTTCACAAAATTGACACTCACGAATGTTGAGAGCGAGACCTAACTTAATCCCATTCGTATGGGAATTACATTTGCATATCCAAGTGTGTGGCCGCACTTTGCCCCTACAGACGAGGCACAAACGATGCTATTTGCCAGAAGTGTCCGACGAAAGCGGGAAAAATACATGCAAGCGTGTAGCTTAACACATGTCACAAGCCTAACCACCTCGCTACCACGATGGGACAGTGGGGCACAAGCATCTGATGCCCAAGGTTGCAACTGTCTCGTTGCTCCCAAGCGAAATTCCTTGCTTTACTAACTAATTTCTCTGTTTTGTAGATTGGCGGCAACGAAGGAACAGTTGTCGCCACCGGTGAGCTTCCACGAGAAGCTCAACGGGGTCATGGCCACCAACTTGAAACCAACCATGGGCCATGGAATGAGTGCAGTCCATTCAGACCCGCAGCAGTGGCAGCAAAGTTACCGAGCGCCTTAGCACCCGGTGCCGGAAGGGAAGTCAAGGCCCGTAGGGGGGCTGGTGCTTGACTGAGCCACTGGGCCCAAGTCAACCTTGGTCTGCACCTCACGTGCAGATCAAGTGTTGCTGGGCTACAACACTGGCCCGGTGGCCAAAAACCCAGCTCACCCGGGTGCACTAGCACCCGGCTAAGCAAAAGGGGAGCCCCATGGTGAGCTCGACAGGGTTAGGCCCAAATGGGTTGGGCCAAGACCACTTAGCAGGGTCTGGCCCCATAGTGACCAGACCCATCTGGGTCACGGGAAAGCCCCGGGTCTGAACCCAATGGGTTTGAACCAAGGTTAGCAGGCCTAGCCTGCTCCCAAAAGAGGTTGTGATAGCCCAAGGACCCAGTTGCATGGGTCCAGCCAACCAGCATGGTCTGGACCCTGTGGGTCCAGACCTTGCTAGACCAAACTGGGCAGGGTAGCACACCGAGGTGTGTGCTAGACCCCTGCCCCTGGTCAGACCCATGGAGGGGCCAAGATCAAGCCTGCACTCGCACAAGGGTGTGCCCAAGGAAATGGGGCGCCCAACACCCGAATTGGGTGGCACCCGACAAGAGTCAAGGACTGGACCCTATGGGTCCAGACCCTGCTGGGTTAAACAAAGGTGGGGGACTAGTTGGAGGGGCCTACACCCTTGGTATGACCCGAGAAGGGCTCAGACCAGGTCCAACCCTCAGCCTGCGCCCCACTAGGTGGGTGCGCCCAAGAGAGGTGGGGCGCCTAGCGCCCGGCGACCAATGGCTGCGCCAAAGGTTTCAGCTAGGTGAACTGGGTCGAGCTCATGCTCGGACCAGTGTGCACCTGTGAACACCCCAAATTTTTCAAAGATTTGCAAAATGACCCTTTTGCCCCTGACACCGTTTTCTGAGGAAATCAAAGCAATTTCAAAACTAAATTTCAGCCATTCTTCAGATTTTCTGAATTAAATTCCATATTGATATATTCCAATTCAATTCTGGATCCGAATCCAGTGTTTTAAACCCATATTTCTTCAAAATTCGGATCCAAACCCATTTCTAAAGAAATTTTCTCAAAATAGCTTTTAAATTCTCAGAAAAATTCCCTTTTGTAAATATTTTATAAAAACACAAAAAAATTAGTTTTAACCTTTGATTTCTCGTAAAACTTTAGGATTTTATTCTAAAAATACAAAAAAAATGAAAAATAACATAAGAAACCCAAAAAATTGGAAAAACTACGATAAAAAGCAAATGATTTTGAGTCTTTTTGAAAATTAATTTTGCTAAAAGCCTCAGGAGCCCCCTCTTTACAAAATATCAAAAATTAGAGGGGCTCCTCCGCAAAAACTCCTTTTAGGGTTTTAAAACCCTTCGTAAGTGAAGGAGGGGCGAAGAGAAGCCGCCCCCCTCACTCTCACCTCTTTCGGCCTCCATTACCCATCGCACTCTTCCATTCCTCCTCCTCAAAACCACCCATCTTCGCAACCCTCCTCCTTCGCTCATCTCCAACCGACCACCTTCACGGACCTTCCTCTCCTTCCTTAAAAGGAGGCACGCAGGGCTCCTTCTTCCCATCCGTCTTCACCCCCGCATGCTTCCACTTGACGATCACCCTCTTGATTCTGATTTCCCTTTTTTTTTCATTCTTTCACCTCTTCTCTGGATCTTCCCCATCGACAGAGGGAAACCAACCTCATTGCAGGAGTTCATCAAGAAGAAGGGTCCACTGCAATTGAAATATCCGACTACATTCCCCAGCCAAGCTCCCCTTTCTTCAAAATCCCTGTAAGCAAGAGGCATTTGCAGAAGTGCTGATCACCTCCAGCACCACTCATCGCCTTCACAAGCGTTCACCAACTGATTCGTTTTCACCATTCCATCATATTCTTCCCGATTTTCCTCCCAATCATTCTCTCTAGTATCCTCTTCTGCAAACGACTGCCATCGACCCCTCTCCACGGCGCCTCCTCTACAGGTAAGTGATCTCATCCCTCTAGTTGTTCTCTTCTTTTTCAGAAAAGCATTTCTTCCCCTTCGTTTTCAGCATCTGTCTTGTTCTGATTTTTATTCTTTATTTCTTCTCTTTTATTACAAAGCAAAAGGAGGGAATCGACCTGCAATGTATGCAGGGTCAATCCATCCTGTGCAAGATTAACAGGAAAGACACCATTCCAACACATTTTATTCTCTCTTCATCTTCTTCCATATTTCATCATTTTGTTTGATATTACTCGGTAGGCCACAGTTTATTTTGTTTTGATCTCTTTCACTAATTTTAATTTCAGATTTTATGTTGATTTCACGTTTTCCTGTTGATGATGAGCCTGTATTCCCCGTCCTCTTGATTTTCAAATTTCTGTGTACCTGCTGATTGCTCCGAATTGAAAGTAGAGTCAGATTTGATTTGCTGAAAGCAAACCAAACCTTGATTCATTCCTCTAAGAGCAAGATGCTAACCCATTTTTTGTATCTAATCTGAGTTACATTTTCTTTAGTCTATTTCTAATAATCTTTTCATTAGTAACATTCTTCTGGTTTTGGAACTTCGCTTTCATCTATATCTTCCCCATACAGGGTCTCATTCTTCCAGCATCTGATCATTCCTATTTTCGTGTGTCAAAACCTCACATATCCTGTCCCTGTTCAGTTGCACCGTCTTGGCACTTTATTTATGTCTGATTATGCAAACCACAATATTATTCGTTTTCACATTTAGATCATTGCCATGTTTTACATATTAACTTTACTTTCATTCACCATAAGTTGTAACATTTGCAATGTGTCCCTTTATTTGGGGCCGAACCTTTGACTTAATATCATGATTTTATCTATGTAATGGTGCTTCATCAGATCTACTTTTACGAACATGGTTTCCTCTTGTACATTTTTTTTTAATTTTTTATTTTATTATTCTCAGATCGAATTCCTTTAGTACCTAGGTCATTTTGTTTCAGTGTATCAGTGTTTACAGGTTAACCCTCAATGTCATCATTCTTTTTTTTTTTTGTGTATCTGATTAGATCATGAATTTGATGTTATCATGTTAGCATCTGTTTTATCACACTCTCATCCTCCACTAATGTAATGCTTCGGTTTGGATTCATCTTTCTTTTATTATATTTTAGGTTCATACTCTGCGATGTGCGTAGACCCCTTATATCAAATTTCGATATTCAGAAGCCTTTGTAGTTCGTCCTATAATGTTATACAGTTTTATTTCAGCAAAATTTTAATCTACCATTTCTGTTCATCTGAATTACTTGCGTTACTAACTCTCATTTTTTTTTTGGGCATCTTGTAAGTCTTGGATCACTGAATTTTGTTTCTGCTATTAGTTGGATATATTGAGAGTCATTGTCTTTACTCATCAAAACCATACAAGTGCTCGGAAGGAATCCTGAAAATGAAGAGAGCTTTTACCAGAGCCTCCTTGCTGTTAGAAAGATTAAGATTCGTCATTGCAATATAAGTTTTCCTGAAATAGAGGAGGTAAATCAGTAATTTGGGTTCAGGATGCAAGGATTTTGATGGATGACCTCATAGCCCACGCAAGGTGTCACTGGAGCTTTTTGTGGGAGACCTTGATGTTCGCACTATGAATCGAATGGTCATGTTTTAGAGTGCTCGGAAGTCATATTTAGAAACCTCTACTAGCACATAACAGAATCACATCAGAATTTGCACCCCAGAAAATAACTGAAGGATTGAAGAATCCATGATAGCATTTCTCATATAGAGTTATCTGTATGAAAGCCAAGAAAAGATTTGTTAGCGATTTGTCTGAGATGCTGAAAAGGGGCTTCAAGCAAAGATGGTGAAGAGGTCATAACCAGGTTGGATATTCTTACTGCTAAAGATTCGGGATAACATCCTGAATCAAAAAGGTATGCCTGATCCTTCTTCATATTTCAACTCACATTATCTGTATTTGCTCTAATTATTGTTATTTTCTTTATTTCGTCTATTCTTTGCATTTTTGGAAATCTGCTCCATCCCATTTGTCATTGCTTTAATCTTACCTTTCTACTTACATTCTCTTTTGATTTAACCACTGTAGCATATTGACTTTCTATGAATCATTTAGCTAGGGTACTAGGTGAGGAATGACAGTAAGTAATGATCAGTAAACATTGTTGAATTGTTGCTGGTGGAGTGGCAATTGTAGTTTTTTTTATATGATATCATCGAATGAACCTTCCTATTTGTATATGATATGCCACTGTAATATATGGTTTACCCTTCGTCATAACATATTAGATTTGTTTTGTTTCCCTTAAGACTAAGCAAACAGATTCCTTTTTTTTGGTTTTGGAGACAATGGTTGCTTCAAATCAAGCAACTTGTTCTCCACATGCTACTGCTCGATGAGGTAGTTCAAAATTTCAGAATGGCCACTGGATGGTTATATTACAAAGAAGTCTCTACAAGGGTTTCAAGATTTACAAGGGACATCTCTGGTCAGCATCCCGATTTCAATATCCTGTCTTCATTGAATTCTCATAGCCCTCCAGAAATAAGTCTGATGATCGATTCTTCAGCAGGGCCCGTTTCGCATTCATAACCAATTGTCATTTGATATTGTTACATCTAAGTTTTGCAATAGATTTTAATATGTGTTATATTTGTGTTTTACATTTGAATTGTTTTCTTACACATGAGCTTTATTGTGCTACCTTTGAGTTTGTTAGAAGAATTTGATTGCCATAACTGAGTATTAAGTGGTTTAGTGCTAAGTATTGAACATCAGTACAGAATGTGTTTAGTCTTTGGCAGTCAGTAGGCACATTAGCAGTTAATCTGTGTTAGTATTAATGAGTCTGCATCAGCAGAGTGTGTTAGCATTATACAAGGTCATCAATCTGCGTAGTGTGTATATTGTTAGTATTGTGTGTCGATCTTTATAAATGTATGCGATTAATAATTATATTTCCAGCATGATGCTGATAGGGCATAATGTGTACAGTGCAAGCATAGTGAGCATCGACAGTAAAAGTGGGTGTATTAGCAGTATGTTAAATAGTAAGTCTGTGTTATAGTGTGTGTGTTAGCATTTGTTAAAATGTTTTGTGGTAACATAGAGTGCTAGTTTTATCTGTGTCAAGAGAGTGTGTTATAGTGTCTGCAGTTAGGCTATCAGTAGGTGCGTAGTTAAGGCAATCAGTGGAAATCATGATTAGCAGCGAATAGGTGTTAGCATTAGCAGTTAACAGTCTATATTGCTGGAAGTTAACAAAGGGTGTTAGTATTGTATCTGTTAGCAGTGTATACACATTAGCAGTTAGTATATATTAGTACACTATGTTAGTATGTTAACAGTTAGGGTATGATTAGCAATAACTGAGTGTGTTAGGTAGTGTGTTACAATTACTGTTCTACATTTGAGTTTTATATCTAAGTCTCGTAATTAAGTTTAATTGTTTCTTACATCTGAATTTTACTACGTCTTTGCTTATTGTTGAGTAGTGACTCTCATAGCCTCTACATCCTCATCTTTACTACTCGGTTCATCCTCATCCTCAGTTAATGTGTCCCTGTATATATGTAGATGGATGTCTTTATGCATTTCCTATTCGACACGAGCATAATATCTAGATTTCGCCTCATATCGGCAACCTTGTTTTGCACTAACTCTGATTTTTGCAGGAAGTATATAAAGAGTGTTATTTCCTCTTTTTTTTGAGATTAACGTATATTCCAATTAGATGATGTAATAGCCAGATTATGATGAGAATTTACATTCCTGCACTAGAATAGAATGAATGAGCATTGTAAATATCATGAATTGTTTGTTTTCATACATTTTTTTTTATTATTTCTCAAATTCTCACAATGGTGAAATATGAATGGCACGTGCACCATTTCGTAAGAGGTAAGTTAATCCTAAGTTGATGATTTACATCAACGGCCATAGTCGGGATGTAAACAAGACTTAGTATTTTTGTCTTTTATAAAATAACACTGTATCCACACTGGATCCTTTTCAAAAATCATATTTTCTGTAAATATTTTCCTCTTTTATCAGAATTTAATTTAAAATTAATTCAACATATATACCAATGGCCATAGTCAGGGTATATTGAGAATTAATTTCATTTTAAATTCTATAAAAGTACCAAAAATGTATTTCACTCTTCACTTGAATTTAAATGTAGTTATTACATAATACATTCAATGACCATAGTCAGGGATGTATTATGTCTTCAACCTCATTCTTAATTCATTTAAAGAATGAAATAGCTTTTCAAAATCCAATTTCAAATTCCTTAAATTCATTCATCATTTAGGATAAAATTGCATCATCTTTTCAAATTTCTTTTTTTCACAATCCAAGTGATTGTGAATAACTCTTCCTCAAATTCCTATTTCAATTTATCAATTCTATCTCATTTCTTAAAATCCAAACTTTGAAATCAAATTCAAAGTTTAAAAATTCAACTTGATTCATTTTATAAATTCCAAAATCAAGTTCAAAGTCCAATTTGACTTTGAAATTCATCCTCAAATCAATTTTGAAAAGTCCAAAATCCAAAGTTAATCTCAACTTGGATCCAGATTTCCAAGTATGAATCCAACTTCACCATGGATCTCAGACCTCAGATCCAAAATCCATTCTAGGATCCAGATCCCCATTCTATATTGGATCTCAGATTACAGATCCAAATTCCAATTCTAGGATCCAGAATCCAATTCCCCTTTGGATCTCAGACTTCAGATCTAATTCCATTCTAGGATCCAGATCCCCATTCTATATCGGATCTCAGATTACAGATCCAAATTCCAATTCTAGGATCCAGAACCCAGTTTCACTTTGGATCTCAGACTTCAGATCCAATTCCATTCTATGGTCCATAAATCCAACTTCATCTTGGATCTCAAATTGCAGATCCGAATTCTATTTAGGATCTAGAACCCAACTTTATTTTGGATCTCAGACTTCAGATCCAAATTCCATCTTGGATTCCGAATCTTGGATCCAATTTCATTCAAAATTTCAGATCCAAATTCCATCTTGATTCCAATTCTGAAATCCAATTCCATTTTTTTCATCTCAGATTTCAAATCCATTTCCTATTTTCGGGTTCTAAATCCAAAATTCAATTTTGAACTGTATTTAAAAATCCAGACTTTGGATTCAAATTCCATCTTGAATTCCAACTTTCAAATCAATTCTATTCTATTTAGATTTCCCACATTTCATTCTGATTTCAAACTTCGAAAGATAGAATTCAATTCCATTTTATCTCTATTCTGATTCAAAGTCCGTTTATAACTTTGAAGTTTCCTTTCTTCTTCTTTTATCTCAAACTTCAAAATCATCCCTTTCCAAGTCTAGATTATTTTCCCAAAACTCTGATTATTCCAACAACTTAGAACTTTAAATCTTAAGTTCTGAGTTAAAAACCATTTCTTCACTCTATTTTCATCTCAGAAACACTTGGAAAATTTCAAAATCATTTTCAAAAGAGAGCACACATCTTTGCATTGCAAAAGCATGATTCTTTGTGCATTTAAACTTAGAATAGATTTTTAGATAATTTCTTAGCAAAGCAAAAGGCATGAATTCGACCCTTGGTTCGATTGCCTCTGGTAAAGGCGCCAGGAACGGTCGAACCTCGTACCGACGAGCGAATCCCGTCTCCCAGTTTCCCCGCAAATATTTCAAAAACGGAGGCGAGTTATTTCAAAATATTTTCAAAATTAAGGTCAAGTGAGACCCGCAAAAGAGTTCATCTTCTCCCATTTTCTCTTCTTTTCTCTTCTTTCTTTCTTTCTGCCCTTTTATTTTCCTTCCTTCAAAAAGGAGGAAATAGAGGTTGAAAAGGAAAAGAGAAGGAAAAGAGAGAAATATACAAGAGGAAAAATTTTGCGATGATCACAGCACCTAGTTGGGTCTATCCCATATGGGTGCAAAAGAGACAGGTAGCACGGTCCTACAAAAACAAAAAGGACATTAGGGACAAAAAGAGCTGAACAACTATATATATATATATATATTCTGGACTGCAGCCGAAAGGCTGCCATTTTCTGGTAGTTTACACATTGTTTCGGCAAAAATGCCAAACATAAGATGTGTGGAGCTACTTGTTAGCTTTCCACAGAATCCAAGAAGTCAGAATTTTGTCAAAGGGTCCAGGAGATACAGCGGAAACACAAGACGTTATCCGGGACATTTTTGGACTGCTCACGAAACTTGCTATCTGCAAATGATGGTGATTTTTCATGGCTCTATAAGCCGAATCAAACAAAATTTCCAACTACAAAGTTGTATAGCTCTGTCTGAGCTTTCCAGAAAGTCCAAGAACACTCTGATTCGACATGTATCCAGGGAGATACGGTTGTTTAATCAAAAGTGTCTCTAACAACTCGGTAAAACGAGAAGCGAAACAATAGAGTTCACAAGAGTCATTTCTAATTAGAACATCCACTTAAAAGAGCAAAAACCAAAAAAATCATGAATTATGATATATGGATCAAACGAAAGGAGAAAGAATTAGAAACTAAGTGTTTCCATTCAGCACATCTGTGGCTTGAGGCTACTATGAATTGGTTTGCACAATACAAGTGCAAACCGATTCCAAGCTCTTAGCATGCCTCCCATGCTCATTCAAAAAAAAATGAGTTGTAAGGGGGAGAGGGGTTAACTCACTTTGAGAAAGGGAGGATGGAGTCCTTCTTACTCAGATGGAGGAGGGGCTGCACCCTTGTCACACACACACAAGAGTTGGGGGAAAGAAAGAAGAAGGAGAGAGTGGAGGAATGAGAGAAGGAAAAACCGTTTTTTCCTTTCTCTCTCCTCTCTTTCTTCCACTTTATAGTGAAAAAACATGATGGAGGGTGTTGAGCAATGGAGAGGGGATGGAGGGTTCTCCATCTCCACGCCCCTCCCTACTCCTTCTCTAGGGCCTATGGGGTCAAGGGTGGTCAAGGGCTGGCCCCAACCACCCCCACCAACTCTCCCTAAATCACTCCTTGATTTAGGGGGAGTTGGTCTTGACTTGTCAAGGACAAGTCCTCACAAGGAAATCCGATTTTTTTGAAATTTAAACACTTGTTTTTTTTTGTTTGAAATAGCATTAATGGCAGCTTGGGCTACCCCCTAAGGGGTGTCCAAGCTAGGCCAACCACCTTTTGAAATGCCAAATTAAACCCCCAAGTTGGGTTTTTTCCAAACTTTTCAAAAACACATTATAAGATGCATTTTTTTGAAATTTCAATTTATTTTAATTAAAATTAGCATGGGCTAAGGTGGGTCCCATGCTAACCACTTCTCAATATGCCCAAAACAAACTCCCTTTTTAAGACTTTTTGAAAAACCTCTTTTAGGTTTTGTGCAAATTACAATTTACTTAATTTAAAACCCTATTTGCTTCTTATTTAAATAGATAGGTATTAAATAATCCAAATGTTTTATTTCCAACTTATTTTTCATGAATTAAGACCTAAATTTTAATATTATGTATTTAGATCTCCAATTCTGACAATTTTGGACCTCGTTACGACTCATACTTTATCGATATACCCTTTTCGCCAATTGACATAAGATAACGAGATATTTTCATCGTTTAGATTCTAAATTCAGAGGATGTCTAAACGAATATATAATGAATCTAATCTAGAAATATTGAGGTTCGATTCGTCACAGTTTGCTCTGAATCGCCTTGTAAAGCAAAATTACGCGATTCAGAACCTCATATAGCGATATAAGCACAAGTTATGAGAAATTCTCGCGATAAAACAAGAATTGTCCAACACTGAAACACATTACATATAAATTTTTTTCAAAAATACAGTGGGTCTTACACAATTTGGATTTTTGAATTACTATGTCATTAATTTAGGTAAGCAGATTTAGCCATTTTTATTTATTCTAGCATTTTCATTTTCATTGCATTATCATTTTAGCAAGTCTTGACTTTGAATATGGTTCACATTGCACTCTTTGCATTGCACTTATTTAGTTTGTATTGACTTACCTTAGAGGTTAAAAATCATGTGGTGTAGTGGTTTACCTTCTTTAATTCTTAGTTTACTTTTAGTAATGTAATTAATTTATTAATTATTAGTTCAAATTGTTTGTCTTTTTATATTTTTAGTGTTTAGTAAGTAATGCTTAGTGGGGTCCATTAAGGGTGGCATGAGCCTTCACACTTGATTCATTTTCAAAATTGCTCCCCTTGGTGTCCTAATTAAGCAATTACATTAGTTAGGTTTAATTTAGTTTTAACTTTAAGTTAAACTAGTTTAAATCAGAGATAAGATTAGTATCTTATTGTAAGTTAGGTACTTAAAATTAAGTTACTATTGTAGTTCATTTAGGGTCTTAGTTATTTGTTGCTTTGACTTGTAGTTCTTTCAATTAACATAGGTAGTTATGTTAGATTTCATTTTCTTAGCATAATTAATTTTATTTATTGTTGTTTAGTTATTCTTAGGATTGATAATGACTGTTTTTGCATGTGCTTAAAGCTAACAATGCATGCATTGAATTATTACAAGTGAATAGTGCACTGAATTTTAAAACTCGATTTTGCCACATTTTGCACTCATCATTTTATGTGCATTTTTTTGAGTTTTTCTAAAAAATTTATTCTATTCTCTTCATTAGTGTGTTAACTGTTAGCAGGCCAAAAATCAGCTCAATTGGAGTTGATTTGGTCTGATTTTTAAGCATTTTCCAAAAACAGGTTTTTGGGGTTTTCAAATTTCGGGACAGGTGATTTCCAAGATTTTATCAGATTTGAAACGCTTATATCCAGAGCTTCTGGATGAGTTTTTCAACTCTGTAAAATCTAACATATTCTTGAATCTGTCAGAAATAGAACATAAGAAAAATCAGCAAATTCGAACTTCTTTTGTCTCTCCGAACAGTCTATTTTCAAAAACCTATCAGAATTCAATTTTGCACTACATTGAGGGTAAAACAGTTATTTTGTTAATTAGTTAGTTTTCGATAGTTTTTCTTATTTTTCTGCATATTAGTTAGTGTATTTACAGTAGTTAACTTAGTTAGATTTAAATTAATTAGTTAGTTTAATTAGATATTGCATTTTATTTTATTTTTAGCTTAATTACAATTTAGATTTAGTAATTAATTTTAGAATTAGTGTGTGTAATTTCTAGAATTAATTATCGTAATTGTTTACTGACTTTTTATTTTCTGTTTGTTTAGGTTGATAAGTTCACTAGAAGTCAAAAGGTGTATTCATATTGAGAGCGCAAATGCAACTATGGTGAAAAGACAAAAATGCCCCTGGCAATCTGTAGAAGCCTTTAGCAACCTGTGTAGGAGTTAATTTTTATTTGTAATTTGTAACTTAATTAGAATTGTAGTGTTTGACTTAGTTATACATATTTATGATATTAATAAATTAAAAGTTTTAGATCTAATTTGAATATTCTCCCGTTCCCTAAGGATTCGACCCGTACTCGCCACATTTGTGAAAAGTCGGTTTTTATATCTTTGGTTGACGATTTTCCAAATATTTTATTAAAAAATATCTTTTAAAAATACCACTGCAAAAATACCAACCATTAATAGACGGATAACATAGGGATGTGTTATACAAGTGCAGTCTATGTGGTGAGGTTGGCCACAACAAGTAGCAGCACAAATAACAATATATATATATATATATCCAATGTTGTTTTATGAATTGCTTCTTTGTGTGTATATCTAATATTTTTTTAATTAATTGCTTCTTTATGTGTATATCCAGTATTTTTTAATTGATTATTTTTTTATGTGTATATCTAAGTAGTTTGAAATGTATGATTGTATAAGTTATTACAAATGAAAGGGATTCAAATGGTCTCATGTTTTGAATAGCAAGAAACAACCGGTCATACATGAGGTATAAGCAATATCCCGAATCATGTGTGTATATTTGATATTAATCATATACAATTTATTTTGTTGTTAAGAACAAGTTAATGAGAAAGAAAAAGCTATAGAAAAGAACACCATAGAGCAAAAATAGTACGAGTTTCGCAAAGAAACTCTATTGACAAATGACACAAGTGTTAGTTTTGCACATTAATTTATTTGTTGTTTTGTTATATTTGCACGTAATTTTTTTTATTCTTTTGTTACCACACTGGATTTACTATATAGCATCTAGCAAGATTCGTAAAAAAACTCCAAGTGGCTCACAACAAGGAAAGAGACAACTTACCAAAGATCATTTACCTTACCTTGTATTTCTTTTAGTTATAAAAGTGATGTTTATATTGTTTTACTATCGATTAATAAAAACTAATTGATAAACCTTGTTTGTTCACAACAAATAGTCACAACTAAAGGGCAATGACTAACTGCTTAGAGAGTAACAATTTGTCGTATCATTTCTTTGATGCTAACAAGGTATATTTTTACATAACTTTGCATACTTGCAAATACATTTTCACGTGCACAACAATGTTACGCAAGATTTATACTACAACTTTTAATTTCTTTCAACTGGGGCAACAAGCACTAGGCTCTTTGAAAAATGAACATAAAGGAAAAGGATTTTAGGCTGTACAATTTTATATTGAACACATATTTAACAGATAAATATCTCAAAAAATAGTATGATAATATAACTTACTCAATAATGTACTCATTTTTTTGTGTATGTTTGTTATCTCCATTTTTGTGTATATTTGTTTTCTCCTTTTCGAGCACATGTATTGCAGGGTTTTTTTTAGCGTAATTTGGGTTCGATTGTTACAAAGATTGGACGACGCAGAGGATGGATGATATTCCTCAACAAGAGAACAAGTAATTACTTTTCATTTGTTTGTTAACTCATTTCATACATATACATATTTTCTAGTTTTACATGTATAATTGTGGTATATTTGTCATACAGTATATGTAGTACTTGGACAGAAACTAGAGATTGAACTTCATGCAAGTATGTATTTATATGTTAGTTGTTCACTAATTTGAGATGTTCGCTATAGTTAGTTGTTTGCTAATAAAAAGTTATTTTCAGTAAGATGTCACATATATAAGGAATCATACAATCACACAAAGAAAAGGGCTTTCAAGAGTGCAAAAGACAATGAAAAGGCGGAGACATCCATTAGAGAGGTGTTTGAAGAGTCTCTCAAGCTAGCTGAGTTGTGGACAATTATGTACCTTTGTAATAGATAAAGTTAAACCTACATTAGTAATTGGATGAATCATGTTAAACTTTATAATTGAATGGATCAAGTTAAACTTTGTAATGAAGCTCATGCATTGAATGTAACTTTGTAATTGTTAAACTTCAAGTTATATGATTTCGTGAAAACTAACTCTATTTAGTTATATGTTAATTATATTGACTTGTCTATACATGGAGAAACAATTTTGCAAAACTGTCTGATTTTTGTCGATCAATAAGTTTTTCTCAAATATATTTCACGAGATTTTAGAATATATATGCGAACAAGTATGATATATGCAAATGAGTTGAAATTAGTTGTCGAAAGGGAAGCAGGTTTGGGACCACTGGTTGGGGAGAAAAGATAAAAGAAACCCTAGATTATGCGAAAAAAGCATGTTGAGGACCACATATTTGTCATAGGTTGGGGACCATAAATTTATATATGATTCAAAAAATATGAAATATCACATATTTGTCATAGTTTTACAGATATTTAAGTACAATATTTGTGATATTTAGAGATCCACAAATAACTTCACATGAGAGAATGCAATATATATGAAAAAGTAATCTATTTGCGAAATTAGCGGTAAGTGTTTCACACATAAATTTATGTGATTTTAGAAAGTATATGCGAAATAGTAAGATATTTGGGAGAGGTGTTTCGCAAATATATTTATATGAAATATTTTATTATAAGCGAAAGAGTAGGATATTTGTGATTTTGGTGGTTTCAGTTTTATCAAAATTTCATAAATAAATTTATGCAAGTTTGTGAGGTTTAAATTCACATACAAAAAACCTATGATTCTATATTTAAGTGGGTGTTGGACATAACCAACATGCGATACAATTTTATTGCAAAAATACATAAATTTGCAACTGCTAAGGGTAAAAGGGTCTTAACAATATAAGATATTTGTGACTTTGGATATCAAGAGAATATCAAAAGTTATAAGGTTTTTAGAGAATTGGGTGAAATTACTCACACAGTACGATCAATTTTTATTTCTTTTCCTCTGCAATCTCAAAAACTTGAAAAGATATTGTCAATTGGAGACATTTTGGCCCAAAGTAACAGTGGATTTAGGTGGTTTGGGTTAAGGTGGGCGGTGAAGTTATAGGCAACAACAAAAAAGGTTGGTGGGGAAGAGTAGCATAAACCTCTCTTCTCCTATCCTTGAAACCATAAGATTCGGAACAGGTCATGCCACATCTGAATCTGAATCCAAAATGCAAATGTCTCTTTCAGAGTTTCCCGAAAAGCAGACTCATTTGAGGAAATTCAGAAGCGTGAGGTCCTTTCCTGGTCAAGTCCATCGAGTTGGTGCATTGGTTTAGGTCACATATACCAGACCTGGTTACACCTACTTGGGAGCATGGATAGTATGTACAGAAGCACCAAAAGTAATGGACTAGATTGTTCGGCTCAAACTATAGAAGATGACCAAACTCAGCCATAAAAGGATGGTTTAAACCATTTTTGCTTCAATCAATTCTCAAGTGATAGATAATTATAAGCAAGACATACAACTCGAACTTTGATTCAACTATTTGAGGAATGTCATGATCTTTGTTTTTTTTTATTCATAACCCGAAGAAACCGCACCCAGCACAAAGACCTGCCATACCTACGGTCTTCGCATGGACTATTGCTTTGGTGATCCACTACCCGATTCTCTACCTGGCTGACTGGAGATGCAAAATTAGGCTGGGATAGATAACAAAAAATTGCTGACGTGTAGCGTTAGGATACTCAAAAGTTTTGTAAAAGATTTAGTGTTGGCGTTTAGAGCAAACAAACACGAGCATCACCAGGAAACCGTGCATGCTTTCTTTCATCTAACGACAACACATTCAAATGGGTAACAACAGGATAACATTCAAATGGGTAACAACAGGATAGAGAGAGCAACTTCCCCTACCAAGATTACAACACGATCTCTTTAGTTTCACAACACGGGAAGGCAACCTACGCATGCACCAAACCACCGTCAAACAAACACAGGATGGAGGTCATCATGTCTGGCACGCCGGAAAAAATAAGGTCTTCTCCCAAAATAATAGAAAGTGGGCCTCCCTTCCTTTCTAAGCGTTCCACTGACTAAATTCCAAACTTCACCAACTCCCCTCGCCTCTCTCAATCTCTCTCTCTCTCTCTCTCTCTATATATATATATATATATATATGGTGTCATGAAGAAAATGACATGATGTGCTGGACATAGCCTTGTTTTTTTCTGTAGGGGTGAACCTCCCACGTAGAGTGTCCACATGCCATCGCGCAGGTTTTGTACTACAGATGGGAGATGGAAAATGGGAGACACACGCACGCACATCACTATATGCTTAGCTTAGATTGTTGGACATTTGTAGAACTGAAACCACGCTTCCACTAGAGGATCAAAGAAAGAGGTCTGAGACCAACGGGGGCTCACCGTGGTTGGTAGGAGCTGTCAGTGCACGTCTACTTGTGGTGGGACGTTGCAGGTTCAAACCCCAGTGGTATTGAATAATAACTGGTGGGGTCTGCCCCTTTCAAAAAAAAGAAAAAAAGAAAGAGGTCGGAGACTGCTGAGAATCCTGAGAGATCTGGAGGGTGGCTTTCATATCGACCACGCCCACCCTTTAACTCCAAACCAAAACAAAAGGTGATCAATCCTACCCGCCCCAAAATCAGAGCAGCAGTTGCACTCTTAAAGTCTCCACCTCCCCGTCCTTCCCTTTTACCTGCGCAGTCACATACAGACGCAAAGAATAAGAGGCGGCCCTCGGTTAAAAAGAAGGGAAACAGAGACTTGTCTTTCATGTGTCTGGATAACTTTTTGACCAAAGAAACATGAGGGAGGCATTGGTTCATCAAAAACACACGCAAACTCGCGCTCTTTAACAGTTGATTTTCCCTTGACTCTCCTACCATCAATCTCCAGCACACCTACCAGATATCCAAACAACTGCTGTTGGGGTGCTCACATCCTGTTAGTAGTTTTTACATATATAAAACGGGTTTTATCTTATCCGCTTCTCACCAAAAAAGAAAAGGAAGGTTTGTTGTTTCTGTGCATCGAAAGGACCAAGGTGTACTCGTTCCTAGTTCAAAGGAAGAAACCAAAGGACCTCGAATGACTTCCTGTTTCATTAATGAAATGTTGAGGTTTGTTGTATAATTTACCTTTCCTATTCGGAGGTCGTCCTAATTCTTAATCCATGGTGCACAAAAAAATAAATAACCCGGAAGGATAATCAAACAATGATAGCACTAGATCGTGCCACGTGCTGAGGATGAGGAAGCCAATTCCAAAGAAGAAAAGCGGAAGGGATCATCAAGACTTTGTTAAACTTAGCATCAGGGGCATCAAAAAGAAGGGGAAAGAGCAGGCAGTTGCAACAACAGATGCGGAAGGAAGAAAAGGTTCAGTGCTGGATGGGGCTTGACCACATCCTACTTTGGCAACCGCGCAATAGGGTTGGGACTTGGGAGTTGGGAGAAATCTCTCTTCCGGACCACGGACCACTTTAATTAAGCAACGATCGCCAGCATTGGCGAGATGCTAAACAACATTCCCACTGACCAGAATACCCTGAATAGGGTCCCCCGTCTCAGTACGTCGGTGAACCTTGTCCCTAAGGCTAACCTCTACAAGAGACCTACGCCCAGGGCCATTTTGACAGCTAGACGAGCTCAACCCACAAATCTTATCTTCTTCTAGTAATCTTTTTTTCACAAAATGGTTGTCCCTGATCAAATTTTATGAGATGATTTTGATAGCTGGCAATGGCATTTCCTGAAATCGTAGGCTCTTAAACTCCCCACAACCCATCTCACCACCAACATTTTCTCACTCTGTTTTCTCATGCTGCACAAACAAGAGAAAAACTTTTTTTTGGAAAACTTCTAGTATAAAAAACTCTCATAGGCAAAACTTTCTTTTCCTATGAGTTTTTCTCTCTTCCAAACGTGCCCTTTAACAGTTCATCGCATCTCCTGTTTCTGAAAGCAGAAGGGAACATCCTACAACCACAAGCCAAATCAGGGAAGGAAATGATTTTTAAAAAGTAAAACCCTTTCCCTGGCATTTTGGTAAATACGAAAGAACAATGGCAAAATGAATAAGCAGCATCAAAGAAAAGATACCACTGGATGTGAGGTCCGTCAGACGCTATTGATTGCAGGCGTTGTCAAAAAACTGGCCGACGTGGGTATTTCGATAATTTTAATCACGCAGTAATTTCGGAATGGGACCATTGGAGTGGAGGGACCATGTTCATGGAGAGAGAGAGAGAGAGGGGGGAGGGATGGTCCATGATGGATCAGGTGGTCGAAACAAGGCAGCGGGGTGAGCAAACAGCAGCACAGCATTAAACTGATCCACATGCGCAGCGGAGGCAATAAACGAACACAAAAAAGAGGAAAACAAAAATCATTACTTGTCTACGAGGAAGGAAGGGGAGTCCCTCGGTGCTGCTTGCTTGAAGGCAACAGTGGGGGCAATCCTGGATCTTCTCCGCTGATGCTCCAAGATGAGCTCCCCAGCAATCCAATCAAGCTTCTCGTAGTTAGTCTGCTCTCCAATCCTCTTTCCACCGAAAAGAATCGACTCCACGTTCTTCTGCTTCAACATCTCCTCCGCAACTCCAATCAGTTTCTTGACGTTGCTAGGCCTGGGATTGTCGTCCATGTTGGCCGCACATGTACCCATATCCAAACCGTTTGCCTGCGACACCAGTAGCATGCATCCCTCAGAATTTTTAACTAGCGTCGTCGTCGGTAATCAATATACAGAAAGAAAGGCGTAAAAAAATGGTGAAAGCTAACAAATCTAGAGTCTTCCTCAAGAGCCCCCACACGACTCTCTTAACATGTTTTTCCCAGGAGAATCACTAAAACATGCAAATCCTCCTCAATCTCCCAGCCCTCTGGCCTCAATGGAGAGAGAGAGAGAGAGAGAGAGAGAGAGAGAGAGAGAGAGAGATTTACAAAATGAATCACAATCTTACAGATTTTGTTCATCGGGCCGCGTTTCTTAAAAAAAATCATTTGCATAAAACGACCATGTGACAACAATATTGGGAGAAACTGCTCCCAAAATCCCTAATCAACAATAAACAACATGGTCTGATTCATGAACTGAAGAATCAGGTAGCACAAACCATTCTATCCCAGTGAAAACCAAAGGATTAAAAAAAAAAAGAACAAGAGAATATCCAGCCCTGTATAAGCAATGAAGAGGTGAGTCGCCAGACAACAACTAGCAAAATTGAATCGGAAACAGCACGGACAGACAAGCCTGTTCTACAAAAAAGTTCATCACAGAGCATGATGGGAAGATACATCCCAAACGTATGAAAGATGAGGAGGTGGAGCAGCAGCAGGAGCTCCCTTCATGAAAACTTGTGGACCGAAAAAGCAGATAGAGAGAGAGAGAGAGCAGCAGCAGCAGCAGCAGCAGGGGGCATGAGGGGTCTTTTGTATAAGAGGAGACGGATTTGGGGCGGGGTATATAAAATGGAGCCATTGGGGGGTAACAGTACCACCTACCTGGACGCGGACGTAGTTGGTGCTTGTGCTCTGGCCGAAAGCCATGGAGATGGAATGGTCGACCACATCGGCGGTGCCATCGCCGACGATCCTGGACAGAGGCTTGACCCATTCCAACAAGGTCCATTTCCTGACGTGCTCGTAGTCGTAGGCGCCGTCGAGCTGGCCGCTGCCAAGCGACAGCACCAGCAGGTCTTCCACCCCACGGACGAAGGGGAATTCCTGCTTGTTGTGGAGGACGTGGGTGATGGCAGCGGCCGTCGGGTTGTTCATGGCCAGCCCACCGTCGACGGCCACGCACCTCGTCTGCCCGTCCACCGACCTCATCAGGACGGGCTCCAAGTGCCTCGCCGGGTTCGCCGATGTCGCCCTACACACCTCCCACATCTCGAAGTCGAAGCTATCCGTCTCCAAGGCGTCGGCCCGGGAGAAGAGGAAGGGCGCGGAACTAGAGAGGTCGTAGCAGGGTATGAGGACGGGCTTCAACGTGTCCTTCAGCGTCAGAGCCCTCCCGTTCAGCGTGAACATCTCCTTCATGGAGCGATCCACCTTGGCCGTCTGGCGGGCGGAGGAGGAGGCGGAGCAGCATCCACTCATCCCGCTTGGCAACAATAACCGCCTGAGCAAACCAGTCCCTCCGCCGCTAGTGGAGCCTCGAGGCGGACCAGCTCCTCCCCCAAAGAGCCTCTTCCCCTGCTCCGCCAGGTACTTCCATGTATCCTCAGCCCGGAAGAGTGGCCGATCGTTCTCTCCCCTGGTGAAGAGCATCGCCGTGAATAAGCCCCCGATGCTTGTACCGGCCGCGACATCGAAGTAATCGGCGATCCTGGCATCGGGATCTCCCGTCTTGTTCTTGAGAGCCTGCTCCAGGTAGGCTAGTGCCTTGCCGGAGATTATCCCCCTCATCCCGCCCCCGTCGATGGAGAGGATGCATACCTTTCCCCTCTGGTTCTTGATGGTTCCGCTTCCGGTTTCACAAGTGGCCGGCGCAGGAGCCTTCACAGGGCTCGTCGTCCCGACGGCCACCTCGTTAGGGATCCATAGCCTCTGGTCGTCGTAGCCGAAGAGGAACTTGCTCTCCAGGATCGAGAATATCTCGTAGCTCAGTTTGTCCGCGTCAATGCTCGGCTCCTGCAACTCCATGTTGGGCGCCATTAGGGAATTCATCTCTTGCCCACCACTCTCTCCTCGATCTTCTTGGCTCAACGAGAGCTTTTTCCAACAGATTTTACTGCCTTCAAACTATTATATTAGGGCACTTCCTCCTTTCCTTCCCTATCCCTCCTCAAATTTTCTCCAAACGTCAAACGCCGGCCCTGGCCCCTTCCTTTCGAGAGAAAAAATTGTTCTCCAAAGATTTCTCGAAGCGGAGCGCGAGCTCTTTTCTCCGTTATTTTGGAAAGTGTCCCGTGTCGGGGATATACGTATATCCGGCCCTCTCTCGCGATTGTCTTTTTATTACGTATTCTTCTTGGATTGGGGCACGCCTTCTTTCACGAATTCAGGCCGGATCTTCTTCTCCTTCCTTACCGCGTACATCTTCATGCATTGTTTTTTGCCTCTCCCCACGATCTCTCTCGTCTGACTGCACCCGAAGACCCCGCCCAACACTTAAAAGTAGTTGTTGTTCTGCCTCTCTGCCCAACTCCCCCGCTGCCCAACTTCTGCAAATACCGGTTCAGCTAACCTCTCTGAGCGTCGTGCTGCGACTTCAACGGTTCCCTATCTATCCCTTCCTTCCACTTCAACGTCTCACTCTCTCTTTCTTCCGATTTAGATCTCCCAAATGCTTGAAAATTCACCTCTTTCACTCATATTAGTTTTTTACCAACCAAACTTCAGCTGCATCTCAGGATGGAACCCCTCTTTTTCTTTGTAACATTCTTCTTCTTTTTCTCTCTTTTTGCTTTTCACGGCAGCGACTTCGTAAACTTGGCGCATGCATGCTCAGAGTCAGACTTGACTTGCATTAAAAGATGGGATTGGGAGGGGGGGGGGGGGGGGGGAGGCAAAACAACAATCTCACCCTCAACCCGCCTTCCCTCTCTCCCTCGGTTCTTTGATTTTTCTTTTAATTTTACGTTATATAATTTTTGACATTATTGGTAACTGGGGGACGGACTGCTGACCATGGTTTAATTGGCCCAAGCCCCATGGACACCGACGGTTTTTTATCGTGAAAATCCGGTACGCCATCGGACGGTGCGCATCCCAAACCTCTTTGGGTCCACAGCGAATGTGTCGCCTAGATGAGCGCAGTGGGTAAAGTCTGGTGCGGTGGGGCCGGGGGGAGCAAAATTTTGTCGCCTTCTTTTGCCCTGTCCTCTCTGCGTGCGTGGGTCCGTGGGCTCCATCCGTATATCCCCGCCTGCGATTCCCACGCAAAAAACTTGGAGGGATCTCTTCTCCTTCCCTCTCTTGCTATCTTATCTTGGTAATTCTCTTATTATTTGGGATTAGCAGATGAAACGGTTAAGAAAACCACCAAAGGGAAAAATAAATTCCCACCGCGTGTCCCCTATCTCCTTGCCCTCTTGTACGGTCGGTTAAACGAAAAAAATGAAGATTAAGAGTGCATTAATTATGGTGATTATTCCCCGATTCGGTCGTTCTTCTCTTCTTAATTACTGTATCGCATTCTCAAAGTAAAGGGGTAGGTCCTTTTTTCCCCTGGGGTCATTGGTGTGTTAGCGTGGGAAGCAGATCAGGTCATGCTGAAAATCATGGTTTTTTTCTCATGCTGACATCGTGGCCATCCGATTTGCATTTTAAAAAGCTCAAAAGTCAACAAAACCATTCATCCAAAATGCAAACAGACGGCCACGATGTTCGCATGAGCAAAAACGCTCATTTTCAGCATGACCTGATCTGCTTCCGTTAGCGTGGGTCCTATTTGTTATTTATGATAATCATTTCGTCTTAGGAAAAATCCATAATATCCATTGCAACCTTAACATAGTTGTGTAAATTTAACCCCCATGTTGAGATCAAATACCATTATTTATTTCACATAGACAAAGACACGTATACAGGACATGATGCAGATATAATTGTAACTTGTTACAAGAAGCTAGTTTTGTAGAACTAGGATGCAAGTATATATATATATATATATATATATATATATATATATATATATATATATATATATGAAAACATACATATGTGCATGCATATATACATTGTTTATATTTAAAATGCACTATACAAAGTAACAAAGCATTAATATCATCTTATAAATGCAAATTCATGAAAGACAATCCTGAGCCATTGTGATTAACAAACATTGAACAATAAATCCAAATAGGAAAATACAGAACAAAAATAAGCAAAGTAACTATAAAATAAAGGAACCAAAAAACAAACAAACAGGTGATGTTAGGGATATGGTGTTGACTGTGTTTAACACAGTTTGATTGTATTCAGGAAGTGTATAGCATATTTAGTGTCTACGCCAGTGTTATATCATGTCGACATAGGACACACATGCTAAGTGAAGCATCTGTATGACATAGGTTATAATCAACTTAGCTACAAGTTCTGTGGAACATACTGCAGACTTTTTCTAAACACCATGAATGTGGGAAAAATAATCATGATGATAAAAATCACACGAATACTCTTGTTTGTCCTTGTGTTCCACGTTGACATGACTGGACACATGCATGATGGATATCAGTTTCTTTGAACTAATTCTTCATTCTACATTGTAGCTTTAAGTCGATTTCTTAATTTTGAAGAGATTCAGAGTTCTCCACATGCTCTACTTTTACACTGTATATTCCAATCAAATTGACAAATTCTGATACTCCAGGAAAAGAGCATCACCAGGCTAGCGGCTTTTCTATCCTTTTCTCTTTTTTGCATCTAATCATGACTCAAACTTACATGGTGTATGTTTATTAGTCAGTCAGATATTATTCATTCAGAAAGTCTTAATAGGCGGCACCTCTAGTATCATAGCAACGCATATGGAAGCTATTGTGTGCTGCCGTAGAGCCTGTTGCTTCTCCTATCACTTCTTACCTGGCTGCTCCTCTTAACTTCTTTCTAGACTAGAGAACTTGGTTTATCAGAATAAAAGGAAGCTTCTACATCTACAATTGAAGAAATTTAGCTATTACATGGAAAACGTTGATACTCATATTGAATATGCATCTTATGTTTGGTTTGAGAAATTGGAAGCTGACCTATTGGGATTCAAAATTGGTCTTGAGTCTCTCTTGTGCAGGAGGTACAAAGAAAAAGAGAAGAAAAACTTACCCAAATATTGAAGGATCGGCTTCAACCATATGTTGAAGGTAGGAAGGATGAGTTCGTGCAACAGGCAAATGCAGAAGCTCGCCGTCTTTCAGAGGCTGGTATGTTCAATAGGATGCTTCAGGTGGCCTCACATATGTTGAAAGTCTATATACTCAAAACTTGGTTCTTTTATCTAATAGCTTGTTATTGGGTTAGTGCATTCCATTTAATTAGTATCGAGGAAATTTGCATAAAACTTAGATGTTTAGTCTGTACCCTCTTTGTTATTTCCATCACAGTTCACAATAGCTCATATTTCCTACATATATTGGATCTACTACCACAAACATCATCCTTGCTGTGTGGTTAGTATTTGCATTATTTTAGTGTTCCCAAACATCTAATGGGCTTCTGTGCCATGTCCCAAGCTATGTCACATGGGTGCGGGTGCGGGTACAAGTACGGGTACGGGTACAGGTACGGGTGCGACACAGGTGTGGAGCAATTTCAAAAATTTTGGACACAGGGACACGGCTATATATATATATATATATATAATAATAAGATTGTAAATTTTAAAGCAAAAATAAAAAAATAATTCTATTGAAGTAACAATACAAACTTAGCAAAATATAACACATACAGAAGCTTATCATAAATGGATAACAATACAAACATAAAAAGTAATTCTATTGAGTGTGATAACAACAAAACTTATCATAAATGGACAAAAATAGACTCGATCAAAGTTGATCGAATCAAAAAATAATTTTAATAAATGAACAAAAATAGACTCGGTCAAAGTTGACTGAGTCTAAAATGTGGACAGACTCAGCCCCAGTGCGTTGATCGAGTCCGACACTTAGTTGATCGTGTCGCCCGAGCCTATTTCTTCAGCCAATGCAGTGCGACGATCCTTTTTTTACCGTTGTAAGCTTATCTGGTCGCTCTTTTATCGTTGCGAAAGCTTTAAGTATAGAGAGTGCAAAAGAGCGAAAGAAAAGAGAGAGAAATTGCAATCACTTGAAGGTAATCACAACGAGGGTAAACAAAGAAAGCTCAACGCATTTGCATTCATTCACTGTTTTGCCTGAGGGCATCTTACAGTTCAGTTCTACGAGCTAACCCTTTAGGGTATTGATCAACCTAAACTGAGGTACAAGGGTGGCCCCAAAAAAGTTACAAGTGACTTAACACTTACATCATGACTCAACTAAAGCAAAATAGACTCTAGACACAACTGTACAAAGTAGGTCACAAGAGAACATGCTCCCTTCAAATCATGCACTGCCCTCGGCATCATCTGCTTCATGGTAAGTTATGACTTCATCTGGGTAGTGGCTCTTCATCCAAAATGTTGGCTCTCACGTTGGTTTTGTTGCCTCATCCCACTGCAGAAAATATTTCTTCGCTTTGCCCAAGTAGTTGACCTTATGACGAAGGTTCTTGCAAGATAGGTGCATGTGGTGGCACGCTACATTTCGAATCCCCCTTGTCTGTATAAAACAATTTTAGGTTGCACACGTAAAATACCGGGTGCACCTTGAAGTCCGGGGGTAGGTCCAGCTTACCCACTCTTTTAGTGATGGTGAATGGTCCATCATACTTCCTGATCAGTCCCCAGTGTCGTCCACAGAAGATGCCTATGCGATCAGGATAAAGTTTCACCAACACTTGGTCCCCAACATAGAACTCAGAAGGCCGACGATGTTTGTCCGCCCACTTCTTCATTCTCTTAGTCGCCTTGTGCAGAAGCACCTTCGTCAGCTCGGTCTGCTCGTGTCAGTCTCAAATAAACTGATAGGCAAAGGATGACCTTCACTTCTCATGTGCGGCTAGAGTATATAGAGTCAGCGGTTGCTGCCCCGTGGCTATCTCGAACGGGCTATGGCCAGAAGACTCACTCTTCTGAATATTGTAGTAGAATTGGGTCACATCTAGGAGCTTCACCCAATCTTTATGATTGGCACTAAAAAAGTGCTTGAGATACTACTCCAATAGTTCATCGATGCGCTCTGTCTGTGGGTGAAAACTTGTTGAAAATAGTATATCAGATCCAAGTAGCTAAAACACTTCACACCAGAATTTGCCCGTAAAGCGAGCATCTGATGAATAGCTCTGCAGGGTACTCCTTCGAAGCTGAGATGAAGGTGGCATATTTAGATAAACGATCCACCACCACCAAGATGGAGCTAAAACCATTCACCTTCTGTAGACTAACAATGAAGTCCATGAAAATGCTTTTCCAAGGACGTTCTGAAATAGGTAGAGGTTCAAGGAGGCCGACAGTCTTCTGATTGGTCCCCTTGTCTTGCTGGCAGATGAGGCATGTTCGCACATACCCCTCCACATCATCCCTCTGGTCAATAGTAGTCACGCTCAAGAAGTGCTAAGGTCTGCTCCTGGCCTGAATGACCGGCCCATAATGTATCATGGCACTCCTTACGCAGTTCACGATGGAGGCTTCCCCACCGCAGCATGAAGACGTGTCCTCCCTTTGTCACGAGGAGGTCATCTCATAGCCAAAATTGTCGAGTCTTTTCTGCTTGTGCAAAAGAGACAAGGTGTTGCATCATTGTGTCTTGTTGCATACTTTCGTGGATGCGGTCCAGCAACGCACCCTCCAAGTGAACTTCGAAAGGCTCCACACATGCAACTGCCAGTTCCACCTTGCGACTCAAGGTGTCAGCAATAACATTGGTCTTCCCTACCTTATACTCTAAAGTGAAGTCGAACTCGGCTAGAAATATTTGCCATCGAGCTTGCTTGGGCATCAGTTTCTTCTATATCTGAAAATAGCTTGTGGCGATATTGTCTGTCTTGACAATGAACTCAGCACCTAGAAGGTAGTGCCGCCAGGTCCTGAGGCAGTACACAATGACCGTCATCTCACGTTTGTGCACAGTGTAGCACCTCTCAGCATCCTTTAACTTTTGACTCTCGTAAGCAATCAAATGTCCTTCATGCGCCAATGGTGAAGTCTGAAGCATCTGTATGGACTTCAAAGGGTCTTGTGTGGTCCGACAATCGCAACACATGTTCCCTCACCAAGGCTTTCTTCAAGTCATCGAAGGCATCTTGGCACGCTCCTGTCAAGAGTCATACCCGATTCTTCTTAAGCAAATACGTGAGGGGCGCAGTAATGAGGTAGTAGCTTTCGATGAACCACCGATAATAATTTTCCAAGCCAAGGAATGATCGCAACTCTATTACTTTGGTTGGCGGACACCATTCCTAGATGACTCTTATCTTATGTTTGTTCATGCGTAGCAAACCATGCCCCACAACGTGGCCAATGAAGTTGATTTCCTCATTTTCGAAGAGATACTTCTCTCGCTTGACACAGAGGTCATTCTCCTTCAGCACCTGAATCACGGTTTGCAAGTGCCCAACATAATCCTTCATGCTGTTGTTGTAGATCACAATGTCATCAAGATAGACTAGCACAAACTTGTCTAAGGGTAGAAAATCTTATTCATCAATGTCATGAACGTTGCTGAAGCATTCGTCAACCCGAATGACATCACTAGAAATTCATAGGTATCACAACGAGTGATAAAAGTTGTCTTTGGCTCATCACCATCTGCAATCATCACCTGTCAGTAACCTGATCGCAAATCCAACTTCGAAAAGACTCGGGCGGTAACGTCCCAAAACCCCAACTTAGAAAATCCTTAGATTTTAGACTTAAAATTTTTTTTTTGAAAACTTTTATGCAAACGGAAGGAGAAAGAGAAAAACAGTTGGAACCTTGGATGAGTTACAGGGAGATCATCATATAGAATCATGGAATCATTAATGATTTACAAGTATGAGACAAAAGATATACATCTGGTCATTCTACAAAGAGTCTCTCGTGATACTGGAGGTTTTCCTCAAAATAAACTACCAAGAACGCATATGTCCAAAGTGTAGGTTCCAAGGCTCCGCAGTGCAACCGTCAACATCGTAGCTCTAGCAAATATAACCTGTATCTCCATAAAATGGGGTGAGTACTCTTGCGAGTTGGTGAGAAATCACATAGCTACTATCATATGAAAAATATATGCAGTTTAGTATGATGAATAATTAGGCACATCTATCTATTTCAGTAATATCACATGGAAGCAAGTATAACCATAAGCAATACTAAACAACATATAGCAATCGTGCATTATAAATACATCCCATGTAATTGAGCAACTGAGCAGAATATATAACTAAGAAACACAAGCATTGTGCCAACATGGTTGCAGATATCAACGTAGTCTACTTTCTACGACAACGTAGTACATCCAATCATGATAAAATAGTTAGAAATGTTTAATTGCATGATAAGCATGTGCAACCAAAGAATCATATGCAACATAATCAACTCAAAGAAAACTAAGGCAATAACAATACAATATCAATCTGATGCCTGTAGATAAGATCTACAATACAAACGAGTACGAACAACAGAAAAGTAAGGAACAATCAGGCATACACGACCATCTAAGTCAAGTACACAAGTAGTAGGTCAGCAGTCAACAAGTTAGTTTAATTGTTATGTCTTGATTACTCCTTCGAGTATGCGAAGGAACCTTGCATTTTGTGAAAAATATCATCGACGTCTGTTATTTCATTTTCATGTGATAACCGATGGTACTTACAGACTGAGTAAACTTCATACGGGCAGCCCGTGGCTGAGAGAAAACCATGCATAGGTACAGATTGTAATCTACACTACTGCAGTAGCTGAGGCACCTCAACCTCCCTAACTCTGAGTGACTGGAGGTCAAAGGACGCCTTTGCTCCTTAAAACGTGTCATAAAATTGATCGGTCACTCAGGGTTGTACCATCCACCCTCTCAAAGGTAAACCGTTTTGTGAATGGGAGATCGGGCAATTTATCTTTTTAAAGCTTCAGTTAGTATACATTCTGTCATTTTGAGGTGCTTAGGCCCATCTGGCCTAGTGTTTCTCGCAAGGCAACATGAACCACATACAAAGGTCTAGCCCACTCATTCATGTGCTCTAGCACGAACAAGCTAAAAGGAGCACTTCGCCGGTGAAGGCGACATCAACATTAATTATTTAGGAGTTTATGACATTTATGCACAAGTGAGCTCAACTCACAAAATGGGTCTATTGCCCAACACAACTCGCCATGGAGTTCCAACAAGGTTTCCAAACATATGTCCTAACCCTACTGTAGTGCTCCATGTCTCTTCATTTCGAGATGCATCAAGTGTCAAATGTGCAAACATACATTTCTGTGATGTGAAAATATCCATGATTCCATTAGAATATTTATTCTAGCAATGATATCGCACATTCATGATTTCATTATAAGAGTAAGACACTTGACTATAAGCATGCTTCAATCAAAACTCATGGTGTGCCACAGTGCAAGTGACTTGTTTTCATTCATCCTACAACTTCGAAACTTGCATGTCAATACACGCTCACAAAAAGGCATTCACAATCGTGTCAAGATGTGCGAGAAGTGCATGTGTCATGTAGCATTATATTCAGCATGCTGCAATATATTTTTTTTAGAGTGCGAAAATATGCAACTAGTTGTTTTAAGTGCAAATATGCTGAGCAAGAGGCAACAAGAGCAATATCCCACCGGATGCTGCCAAACTATAGGGCAAATGTAGCCAACAAGGGGCTGCCAAAAGGGTCCACTACCACGGTTTCATTATAGCAACTCTTACGCTACCACCCAAAAATCTCAAAATGCCAAAAATGCAGACCACCTTAATTGAGCAAGTCACGTACTTTTCTACGTATGCATTATGTGCCCGTGACAAGGTGTGCTAGAGGTGCATGTGAAGTTCTAATTCAATCAACAAAGCTTCGATTAATTTTGCACACATGCTATAAGGATAATTTGCGTAACTCAAACATGTAGCAAGCATCACACGTCGTATTGGTGACAAATTATGCAAAGGTGAGCAAGGACCCAACCAGGATTGCTTACAAGCATTCAGAATATTCAACATGATCACACATCTCGCTACATAAGTTATTTAGCACAAATATTTCCTTACATATGTTTCTTATAAAACAATTTGTACAAGTGTTAAGATGTGTGAGGGTGCATGTGAGACGTGGCAATTCACTTAACATGCTTCAATATATTTTCTAGAGTGTGAATATGTGCATATTCCTCAACGCATACGAGTTGCCAAACGTGCAAACATGTAATGTAAGAAGTATCGACATTGCAACCAATGCATTGCCACCAAGCATGCCCAAAACCGTAAGCTGCGCACAATCGACAAGGCAACATGAGAGCCTCGCCACAAACAACCAACGAAAAGGTGTCTAAAACTAAGGACTGAAGGGTACCAGTTCTAAACAGGGTACTACCAAGTATCGCAAGTGCAGGCAAGTGCAACGACCATTGCGTTGCCATAGAGCGCCATTTCTACATAAAAGGGCAGTGGGCGAGGTGCTGCCATCCCAGCCTTCCTGCAAAAACTGGGCAGCAAGCGAGTTGCTGCCAAAAGCATCACAGGACTCGGCAAAACTGCAGCAAGAAGGTGCTGCCAAGGAAGTCCATTGTCGTGAGCTTTTTGCAGCCAAACCTGCTGCCAAGGAGCCCACGCTTGCAGCGATATCACAAAACGCAAGCGGCCGCCAAGGACAAGCAACCCCATACTTGGGAGCCTTTAACTGGATTTCGCACAACAAGCCCAACGGGGACCTATTTTCATGGGTTATGGGGGTTGCAGCCCTGCTGCAATAAGAACCGAACTCGACAGCCCTCGCTGCCAAGAGAATGCACTTCAAAGGGGTGCAAAGAAGGTTGTCGAGTGTGGTTGCTACGAGGTCTCGCAGCAACCCACATGTTGTCTGAAAGGCAACTGCCTTTGGCAACATGAAGGGCAATCAAATGCAGGTCGCACCTAACTCCCGTGACACATGAGTTGCCCTGGGGGTGGTTGCAATCACTGAAACTCGCATACTGTCAGGGTCTGAAAAGAACGGGCAAGCCTGACGAGGAACCACACGGTCTACTATAGCAAACCCAATCTAAAAAATATCAAAAATGAGAAAGAGACGCGACGGGGATGGGTCTGGTCTGAACCTGATCGGGCTTGAACCTGCTAGAGCCAGACTTGTCTGAAAAGGTGCGAACAGATGCCACGATTCGTGCACAGGCTGCCCCGGTTTTGGCCCATCACGAAAAAACTTAGGATGGCGAGTGAGGGCACTGGACCTGGTCCGACTCACGGGTAGCAGCCGGCTACTCTAGGCTAGCAGCAGAGCACTCAATCGCAGGGTGTTCCAAGTGGGAAGTCCGGCTGCAGAGCACCAAAGGGGAAACAGAGGAGAGGTGCCGGCGTGGGAAGGGTTCAGTCTGGGCTGTCCTATCCCAGCAGCAATTTGGCCGAAGCCGACCCTCGAAGAGGAGTCTCAACTGCTGGGTGCAACCCACCATGGCATTATGGCAGACCCACGCTAGGAGCATGAATATGGATGACCTGGTGGGCTACCATGGCAAGGCAGACCAGGGTCTAGCCCACTTAGGAAGCTTGGTTCATCTAGGATTTTTGGAGCACCTGCTATCTGCAACTCAAGAGAATTAGACGCAGATGGGGAGAGGAAAGGAAAAAGAAGCAAAACAAAAAGGGGAGGGTGCAACCACCAGGTTGCAGACCGTTCCCTTCAAGAATGGTGCCACTACAAGAGGGCAGGCCGACGGTCGACGTCCATGGGGTGGCCAAACTTCTGTTGGTTCGGTACCCAAACCCCTTGCCCGGTGAACCTCAAACGGTGCATACACACACATATTCTTTCTTTCTTTCTTTTTGAGAAGTCCGGCTATGGCTATTGCGTTGCAACGAGTTTGAACCAAAGGAAATTGTGTGTGCTCATATGTGAACCTTTAGCATGCATAGCATCTCATTTATCTCTTTTTTTGTAACAATTTAAAAAACACTCATTCACAAAAGGAAGAATGGCTAAGATTAGCCATTTCCCTTTCCATTTCAAAAAAAAAAAGAAATGCAAGAAGGGAAAATGTGGCTTCATACTACCACACGAATTTTTCATGAAGGAATGGAACTGTGAAGGGATTTTTCTCACCTTCTTGTTGGAAAATGATGAAGGGAGCTCTTCCTAAGCTCACGGTGTAGAGGAGAGTCCCACAAAAACCTCGGTACCCTCCACTACACCAGAGCCCACGGAAGACAGAAACTCAGTTTCTAATGGAGGCCATTGGTTGATTGAGAGGAAGAGAGGGAATGAGAGAGAGAGAGAGCCCAAAAAAATGCCCTTTTCCTCTCTCTCCTCCTCAAAAATATTTAAATGCTAGGGTTTTTCAATAGATAGGGTTTTTCAATAAACGGCTAGGATTAAATGGCAAAGATCAACGGCTAGAAGGCCCCTTCTAGGTGGTGGCATATCCAAAATTATGCATCACAACCGCCCCCAAGGCCCACTCATGTCATTTGATTCAATTTTTTTGAGAATGTTTTCAAAAATGCCATAGGGCTACCACCCTTTATCGCTAAAATGCTCATTTTTCTTTGAAAAGCTCATGAATTTGCCACTAGGCTACCACCCAACTGGCCCCAACATGCCCAACTAGGTCCCAACCATGCAGGTTGCGCACAGTGAGCCCTAGCTAGGGTTTTCGATATATATATATATATATATGTATATATATATAGGTATACAATTTTTTTTTTCTAAAAATCCCCATCATGTATTAGATTTTTCTCAGAAAAATCATGGGTCTTACATCCTACTCTCCTAAAAAAAGGATTTCATCGACGAAATCACAAGCATCAAACAACACTAATGTCATGATAGTTTTCCCTCATACTCGCTTCAGGCTCCCATGTGCATTCTTTGATGCCATGGTGTTGCCAACACACGTTGACCAACAGAAGGGTCTCGATATGCAAAACTTGATCTCAATGATCAACGATCTTGAAAGGTTTCTCGTTTATTATCACACTTTCTCTTTTGATGGAGTCTAATCAGCATAAACTAAGTCTCCAATAGACTTCTTCGGACAAAACTTAGCGATATGCCCTGACAATCTTTCAAAATTCTTGAATGCACGATGCACAATTCAAACAGTGCCACCATAAAATTTATTGGTGCAATATCTCAATATATTCTTCGAATGACCCTAAGCGACATTACTCAAGGTCGCTATCGTCAGAAAATCACCATTCTAGATGACCATCGTTAGAGAATTGACACTCTAATACACTGTCCAGAGAATCACCACTCTGATATCATAAATAAAGAGCCACCACTCGAATGACATCGTTAGAAGATCATCATTCTAACGACATTGCTGAAGAATCACCACTTCAGCCACTTCATTAGAGAATCATCACTCTAATGATATCGTTAGAGAATCACCACCCTAACGGCATTGCTGAAGATTTACAACTTCAACAACTTCATTAGAGAATCACCACCCTAATGGCATCGTCAGAGAATCACCACTCTAACAACACTACTGAAGAATCACCACTCCAGCCTCTTCATTAGAGAATCACTACCCTAATGGCATTGTTGAAGAATCATCACTTCAACAACTTTATTAGAGAATTATCAACCTAATAGCATCGTCAAAGAATCAGAACTCTAATGGCATTGCTGAAGAATCATCACTCCAGCCTCTTCATTAGAGAATCACCACCCTAATGACATCGTTAGAGAATTATCATTCTAACGGCATTGCTGAAGAATCACCACTCCAGTCTCTTCATTAGAGAATCACCACCCTAATAACATCATTAGAGAATCACCACCCTGACGGCATTGTTGAAGAATCATTACTTCAACAGCTTCATTAGAGAATCATCACCCTAATGACATCGGCAGAGAATCACCACTCTAACAACATTGGTGAAGAGTCACCACTTCAACAACTTCATTAGAGAATCACCACCCTAATGGCATCGTTAGAGAATCACTACTCTAATGGCATTGTTGGCATCACCGAGAATCACCACTCTAACGACATTATTAGCATCATCGAGAATCACCACCCGAGCCAACCCTTCTTAGCACACCACGATCTCCTCCGTCTGTGGCTGGGAACAAGAACTCTCACAGTGCTTTCTCAAAAATAATACCATAAAGTTTTGGTATTATGTTGTCCTCGTTCACTACCCTCCTAGGTGTCGACTACCACCAGGGGCAACTCATAAGTAATTTGCTAAGCGCATAAACTTTTATGCATGTTCTCATCACCAAGAATAACTGGGGATCTACAATATCTTTCAACAGGAAATTCCAAGGTTTAACGGGCACATACAAGGCTCTAACATTTTGTCTGAAATGTCACATCCCAAAAATACCCTTCAGCAAGGATAGGGTTACAAACATATAGTTGGAAAACAAAACGAATCACTAACTTAGAATCTCATCAGATGACTCTTATCATAATATCATTTTAAATATGATTGGCATAATAGTTTTGATAGTCGTTATGATTCATCAATCATCTCAGCTTAGGTACTATAGAACGAGGAGGTGAAGCTGGTGTATACTGAGGAGAAATCAGTGAAATACGCAACTAGCCTCATGGGTTTAGATTAAGGATTTGAACTGGCACCCAACTACTAAGTCTCCTCTCAG
This sequence comes from Nuphar pumila, assembly GCF_984573655.1. Taxonomy (NCBI): domain Eukaryota; kingdom Viridiplantae; phylum Streptophyta; class Magnoliopsida; order Nymphaeales; family Nymphaeaceae; genus Nuphar; species Nuphar pumila. The sequence goes on from NC_143261.1 coordinate 756,379, forward strand.
GTCATAATAGGTGCATACACTCAATTCACGGGGACGAATTCGCCCCATGTGTTCCATCTTACATCTCGTACAATGAGGTGTTAGATTCGCAATCACTCGAGCTAAGTTATACAAAGCCTCATATATGATGTCAGGTCTCCCATCAGACGACATCTGGCCACAAACATATTTGTGCAACATGGAAAGTAAATAAAGCAATAATCAAAAGAAAAATTACTAATTTAACATATTTACAGTGCGATGGTCGATGCACGTAGAGTCTTGAACCATACTTTAACCACTGCTCAGATACGGGCACTGCCTAACTGATTGAAAAAGTCTGCTATCAGTGGCAACAAATATTTGTTCTTCACCATGACTTTGTTCAACCCACGGTAATCAACACATAGCTATTTGGAGCCATCATGTTTCACCTGAAAGAGCACAAGAGCGCCAAAGGGTGCTTTTGAGGGACAAACAATGCGTGCTTCTAACATCTCGTTCAGCTGTCTACGCAGCTTTTTCAATTCAGGTGGTCCCATGCGATAAGGAACCATACTTGGAGGCTTTTCTCCCGGGGTCAACTCAATCCTGTGGTCAACCTCGCGTCTTGGCGACAGACGCTTAGGCAGTTCCGGGGTATCACTTCTTGAAACTCTACCGATAGTGGGACAAGGGTCGACGGCATTGTTGCTTTAACCTTCCCTTCTTCAGTGTGCACAACAACTAAGAATGTCTGCTCTCCCCACTTGACACCCTTCTTCAGTTGCATTGCAGATAACATTGAAGTCTTGTCTCCAAGAGTGAGGCATTGCATCGTATGCAATGAGTCTGACCCCATAATTGTCAATGAGTTCACCTTCGGCAGTATCATTACATTCTGGCTACAAAGAAACTCCATGCCTAAAATCATCCAGGCACACCATTGAGAAGTTGGCTTTGTCGGCCCAACTCCTAATTTGGATAGCCACATCCCTTGCTTCACCAAGGATGAGCTTGGCCACAGAGTTCATTGTTTTGATGGTCATCTGCTTTGGCCCGAGTTTTAAGCTCAACTGCTCTGCCTCTTCCCGTGAGTTATGTGTGGCCTCGGAGTCTACCATTGTCATAGTAGACTTCTCATTCGTAATGACTTTTAAGTACATGAGTTCTTTGTTGACTGATATATTTTCTACTGCATGGCTTCTTACTGCATTTATAGTCTGCATGGCCCCCATCCTGGGCTGCACGACCTCAGTATCACTACTCTCTACTTGCACCACATTGGCATGTTTGTCGTCCTTCATGAGTCGCTTTGGACATTGCCTTGCGATATACCTATCACCACAGAACCAATAAATCATAACCTGACATTTGTTGTCATTGTTGTATTTCTTAAAATTCTGCTTCTTGTCGAAATGGTATTGGGTCGATGCCTCACCCTTGTTGTTGTGTCGATCATCTTTCTTACCTCCATGGTCTGGCTTCTTTTCGGCCTTGGTCGATGGAGTGAAGGTCTTGCGCCGACTATCCACTAAGCGCTCGACTGTCACATATGCATCTTCCAAAGTCTCGAATTGCTCCTTTCTACTTTGGACTGTGCCCATGGTTGTAGTCCCACAATAAACCAGTTGAGTCTGTCTTTATCTGGCATATTGGGCACCTCCAACATGAGCTTGTAGAACGTTCTGATGTAATCTATCAAGGCTCCAGTGTGTTTCAATTCTGACACCATTCGATATGCTTGACGTTGTACATAAAGTAGTTTCGTAGCTCAGTTTTGAAGGCTTCAAAAGTATTAATGATGCAATGCCCTCTTTCCATGTCATTATGTTTCCTTCTCCACCAGGCTATAGCATTCCCATCGAGTAGAGTTATTGCATCCTTGACCCTGAGGTCCTCAACGAGTATATTTTGAATATCTAGATAGTCTTTTATCTGAAACAGAAAATTCTCAATGGTCTTGCTATCTCTGGAACCATTGAACTTTGCTGGCTTCGGCACATCTATCTTTGATGGCCTATCGTCACTTCCACCATTTAGGGTAACTGTTCGCTGCAACGTGCAGTTCTTGAACAGAAACTCCCCTACTTCAATTTGTAGGGCGGTTATTATCGTAGTTAGCAACGTAACCTACCTCATCAACAAGTTCACCTGCTCTCGCAGGCTTATTACATCGTTGTTCAGTCTTCTGAATGACTCAAATGCGCGTGAAATCGCTTTATCATATGAAGTCACATCAGCCACTAGTCTATTGACAATCTCGGCCATTTGCTCATAGCTCCGAGGTGAACCCATCTCCTCGGTCTCGACAATTGCATTACCTTTGGTGCTGCGCAAGTTGTATTGAGGCGTCACGATGTCTTGCTCACAAATCGCGGCCTATTAGCGCATCTCTCGACACCGACTTCGGAGTTCTTTTCTCAGCTCAAGAATGAGCTCTGATACCACTTGTCATGGGCCTATTTCTTCAACACACCAGTGCAGCGCAACCGTCTTTTTTTTACCGCCGCAAGCTTATCGGGTCGCTCGCTTATAGCTGCAGAAACTTTTAGTATAGAGAGTGCAAAAGAGCGAAAGAGAAGAGAGAGTGTGAAATTGCAATCACTTGAAGGTAATCACAACGAGAATGTACAAAGAAAACTCAATGCATTTGCATTCATTCACTATTTTGCTTAAGAACATCTTATAGTTCAAATCTATGGGCTAACCATTAAGGGTATTGATCAACCTGAACCGAAGTACAAGGGTAACCCGAAGAAAGTTGCAAGTGACTCAACACTTAAAGTAAAACAAACTCTAAACACAACTATACAAAGTAGGTCCTAAAAAAACAAATATAAAGTAATTAATATCATAAACCCCTAAACAGAATAGGGACAGCTGGACAGCCAACGATCAAAGTCAGGATAACAAAACAGGGCAACGATTAGCTCTTTTCAAAACTGTAAACCTAAACCCAACCCAATCCGCTGCAACTCAACCCTGCGTTATTCCCGTGTATTCTGTTCCCTTCGCCCTCATCACTTGTTGCAATTAACCCAGTGGCAAATGGCAATGCCCTTGATGAACGCCAGCACCAGTTGTAACCGTCGTCGTCTTCATCATCATATTGCACAAATTCTGCGGCCTTTGGCCTTACCAAGTTATATTGTATTATTATGTTTATGAGCTGCAGCCTGCAGGGGGACTGACCTAATCAGCCCATGAATGGCAAATTGACAAATAAACAACACGGATTGCTGGGCCCTCCTTTTTGCCAGGCTTTATGTCATGTATAGCATCTTGAATCATTATTATAACGTGACCTTTTCTGGTGTGCATTGTTTCACCCAGACAGGCAGGGTTACCAATAGCTTGGTCATACTCAGACTTGGGCCATGTGTGGGGCTAAAAAACCTATTCAAACCCGGCCTCCTGCCAACCCAGCTGAGTCTGCCCAATGTAGGTTATATGCCCCTCAACCCCAACACGTACTGTAGCTATAGTGCCTGTTCGGGGGAGAAGACGCAACACCCTCTCAACGTAAAGAGTTAATTCAGACACCTTTTTCTCTTTTGGATTATCATGCCAGGGTTAGGCAGACCCATACCGATTACAAAATATCAGCTGAATTACAAATCATCAGAGTAAGAAAACCAGTTCGAGGTTTATCCTTTCAGACCATATCACAATCTGGGACTCCTACGTTACTGGAAGATTCAATTATCAGCTTTTGACAGTCCATCTCCCCAAGTAGCGTTCTCCACCATTTCTACTCTCTTTCCCCTATACAAAATCACCTTGTTATCCATCCTAGCGGGAGAAAAAACCCATTATGATCCCTCACTGTGAACTCTATCCTCTATTTCCTTTTAATAACGCTGAAATTTGAAAATTTAATGTATCCATCAGGAGGCCTCCAACGGTTCACATAGATCCAGTTGCCTTTTGTTGGGTGGTCAGTCTTGAAAAACTTGCAACAGGTGCTCACGAACGCCATTAAGAACCTCCTCCACAAACTTATCTGCCATAACCTCTTCATTTAAGATCACTTGGTTCCTTACCTCCCAAATCTTCCTGATCACAAATTGGAAAGCCACTCGCCACCCTCTATTGATGACTTTGTCATGGAATTTGATCGAGCACCAATGAGATAGGGAATGTCCCACGGACGGGGACACTTTCAGTCTTTCACCCGCCTACCAACTAAATAGAAGGTCCATTTCCACACTTTACGGTCTACCCTGCAGTTCAGGAAAAAATGACTACTTGTTTCTCCCTAGTTCATACACAATACACAATGACTTGCCATGCGAAAATCAACTTTGAGATAATAATTTGTCATCAATGGCCATCACGAGCATGATGCCTGCTCTGGGAACATAACCCTTAGTCCAAACAAGGTTATAGACATGCTTTTTCTCTCATATTTTTCTCACATTTTCACATGCACTGCTGGAATCCAGCTTGTCTAACTGACGCCATCTTAGGTGATCCAGACCATCACCTCCCTCACACTTGCATATCTTAGTTTGATAAGCTTGGGTAGGCTTGATAAGGTTCGGCCACTCAAATCGGGTCATTTTGGACCAGCCTCGCCCCTTTACCCTCCCTTTTCGAACTAAGGTTTGGCTTTCTTGTTTCCAACTCCCCCTCACCCTGCCCCGAGGTCGATGCCCCTACGTCGGCTCTGATCTTCTCACATTATTGCCCAATAGGCCAACACCGCACTCCCAATGCCATCGGCCTGTGCCTAGCGGCAGTCCCACCACCACCACTTGTGCCCCCATTAGTAGCTCGATCGTCTGCTTCTTCTTCTTCTTGCTTCTCCTCTTCTTCCTCCTCCTCTCTTCTTCTTTTTTTTTCATTTTTTATTTAATTGTGATGGATTTTCTCACCTTTATTTTCTTCTTTTTGTTTTATTTTTAAGGGATTTTGTACTGATTTTTTTTTCTCTTTTTTTTACTTCAGTTTTTGTTTTTAGAAATTCACCATGAGATGTATAGTTGCATGATCGATAATATTTTTTTCTTGTTTTGTTTGATTTTGGGGGATTTTGTACTGATTTTTATGTTTCCTCTCTTTTTTTTGTGTTACTTTAGTAGAATCAAACCCTAGAATTTGTTCTAGGGGGGTTGAGTGTCAGATTAAGTTGAGTTTGCATTTTTTGTCTCAGATTTTTATATAAGTTCATATCTCTTTCTCTCGTGTCCCTCCATATGAACTTTTAATTAGTTTTGTTGTATATCAAAAAATTATTAGTAATAATTGTGATCAATGTTGTATATAAATGTGTGTTCTAGTCTTTTTCTTTTGCTCCATTTTGTTCTAGTATATAAATTTGTGTAGAACTCTGGTAGTTGAACTATTTTACAGTTTGTGCTCATAGTATGTTTTGTGAAAATTTGGGTAAATTTTTTTTCTAATTCTAAAAATGTTCTCATTTTGATATTTTTAATAAGTTTGTGCTCATTATGAATAAACTATTTTATAGTTTGTGCTAACAGAGTGAGATTTTTGACGTATTGAGCTTGAGCCAGCTATGTAATACCCTTAAATTTTTTGGCAATTATTTAAATAAATAAAGATTGATTTTATGTGAGTTATAATTAATTGTGTATATTAATTTGAAATTAAATCCCAAGTGAATTAGAATTTTAACTAAATTTAAATTAAATTTTGAATTTAACTCAGAGTTAATTTCATACAAATTAAAATTTAAATAGAATTTGGCATGAATTTGGGTTTGGATTTAATTTCATTCAAATTTGGATTTGGTATGTGGGTTTGGGTCCAAATTAGTTTTAGAAATAATTGGATTTGCATTAGGTATGAAATCCAAAACCTAAAATGTATCTAAGATCCAAATTAGGAATTATGAAAATAATAAAAATTTAATAAATCAAATAACTTATTTAATGTGGTAAGTCAACTCAAGATGGTAGGACATACCTCTAGGTGGGCCCACACCTTTTGGCTGAAATTTGGTTTCCTAAAACTAAATCAAAACTTACCAAATTCGATCCGCTTTGGTATGGAAGCCTTGAGTCAAATTTGGGTTCAATTGGTAACTAAGACAAAGAGGGGGACCCACATGGGACATCCCTACCTACCTTAAAGTTAAAGAAAGAAAGAAAAAGAGAAAAAAACAGAAAACAAAAAAAGAAGAAAACAAAAAACACTTTTGAAAAACTAATAAGTAAGTTTGAAAAAATGATTTTGAGTGAGATTTTTGAAAAGAAGAAAGGGCCAAGAAGGGAGGTCGACCCACCCTCTTTTCTTTGGTAATTGGGCTGCTAAGGCAAGCACAAAGTCTTGCCTTACTTGGACCCAAGACCCATAAAAGAGAAGGAGCCTAAGGGGGTGTCCCACCCTATTCTCTCTCTTTCTCAAATCTCTTTCTCCTCTCTCCCTCTCTCTTCTTTCATATCTCGTTCAAACCTCCCAGCATCCATTAGAGCTTGCTACAATTGGAAGAAGAAGCTTGTAAATTAACCAGAAATCGTTACGAGGTAGGTTCTCTACCCAAAAAATCCCCCAATAGAGTGGTTTGCTAGGGCTGGTAAACGAGTCAAGCTTGGCTTGGCTTGTTAAGATTACACCTCTATTCTTTGTGAGTCAATCACAAGATGGCTCATCTTCTAAAAAAATTGTGTTAAGTATTTTTAAAGCTTGATAATATATAAAATATATGTATAAAACATATAAATATGTGCTTAATCCATATACAATATATATAATAAGCATTTTATGTATATAATATATATAAGTATATATAAATATATAATATGTAAAATTACCTATACAAGTCAACTCAATTGAGCTTGCCACTCAAAAAGGGATTTTGGGTGCATAGAGTATGTATTCATGGATACTATGGCTATCCTTGATTGGGTCAACCATAGAACCAACATGAGGGTGGCTTTAAACATCTAGATTTGATATACGTCATGCATATGAGTTTTCAAAAACACGATTTCTTTGAAAATCATGTTCGCTTTGGGTTTTAACCAAAAATGGTTTTGGAAAATCATGTAGTTTTATATGGTTAGATGCAAATCAGATTTGGAAATTTATATTTATTGTTTTGTGTGCATATTTAGATATATGAATGATGCTAATCATGATGTGCATGAGGGTTTAATAGATATGAAAACTTGGTTTTATTAAATCCCATGTTTGTGATTGAAAAATGTAGTTTGAGATCTTGGCAAAATCATGCATTAAATTATGATCTAAATGCATGCAATGATTTTTTTCCAAATTTAAGCATCATATTTGATTGATTAGGTATGCATCATGCTTAGAAATTCATGATAGATGTGTTTGTGCATATGTTTTCATGTAGAGTATGAAATTTGAAAATTTGTCTACATGTTTGAAAATTTCCTACCTAACTACAGTCGATAAAAAAATTATAATGCCTAACCCATGAAAAGTCTAACTACATCCTTTATTATGAGGATTCTAGACACTTAAGAGGACTCTAGAAAAATAAAGGAGGGCTCAGGGGTGGCACGAATATGATGTATATGGCTACTGCAACAAGTGTCAGGTATTGTGACTTGTGTGCAAAGCAAGATCTGGTAGACATTGCTATAAAAATTTTAGTAATTTGGTTATATGGATTTTTCAGCTAATCTAATAAAATCCAAAAAAAAATTTAAAAATTTTGAACTCTTTCCTATGAGTGCCAGAATTTCATTCAAGTTGGTGAAATTTTGTTGACTATAGAGAAATAAGACTTGTGCAGTCCCCTGACAGGGTCCGGTCCAGAATATTTTTAAAATCATGGCCATGGAGTTCTGCAGCAAAAGTAGATTCTATTGAAAGATAAAAGATAAGGCTATCACAAAAAAATTTAAACAAATGAGAAGCCTTCAGAAAGGGTGTTGAATCACTGTGTGTATATGTTGACAAAAAACCAGTTTTGATCCGAGAATTATTGCAATAAAAATATAATATATTTTTTCAAATCCGTCACTTAGAGATGTTAGGAGACACATGTAGGTATCACCTGAAATTTTTGACAAGCTTGTGATGCTCTTTGTGCAGCATGGCAGATCTTGGAACAAAAGTGTATTTTTTGTTAAATGCATATTTTTATGCATTGATTGTGAACATATGCTATGTATATATATCATGCTTACATAAAAGTTATGAATGTGTAAATCAGTGTACAACCAAAAAATTATATGTAATTGTGTATGATCTTGATTATTGACGAGTTTGGATGAAAGTATAATGTTAAATAGTAAGTTAGTGTTTGTATATTTATCGGTATGCCTATGTGTATGCGAATGTAATATGAATTAGTGATATATGCTGGTTTTATATGTCAATTGCATGCTTTGTATTCATAGAATTCCTTTTTTTTTTGTTTATATAGTAAAGTGTTACCTATTAGGACACGGTTTGATCCCTTACCTTTACCATTTTCAGGTAATGAGTGAGTTGTGACGCGGTATGCTTGAGATTAGGGATGGCAGTGGACCGGGGCGGGGGACAAGGTCTCCACCCCCGCCCCATCTCAAAAAGCTAACCTCCATCCCCGGTCCATCCCCGTGGCAGAGGGACTTTGGACCTCCACCCCGCCCCGTCTCAAACAAATTATCTTCGTCCCCGCCCCGTCCCCGCCCCTGCCTCGTCCCCATCCCCGTCCCGTCCCATCCCGTCTGTATTTTTGTTTCTAATATTAAAAAAATAGAGATTAGCCTTTTTTAGTTTCCCTTTTACCGGGTGCCGGTGGGTAGGATTTGCCGAGAGGTGTCGTCAGGGCAGGGTGATTTTCATTGGAGCTCGCATCGTCGGGCCACGATCGAAACACCCAAGAATGAGTCTCTAGAATGGTGGCGCCCGTTTCAGAACATGGTGATTGGTGACCATTGCCACCGTCGACGAACAGGGTGGAAGTCGGCAACTCCTCGCAACCGCGATCGTCCTCTATCCTCATAAGCAACACCTTCTTGCTACCATCCGACATCACTTCCTCCATCCCTCGACGAACTCCGACGATGATGGTCGTCGATGGTGGACAGAGAGAGAGGGTTGAGGGCTGACGAACGTGGTGGTGGTGCTGCACACGATTTAGGGTTAGTAAGTTAGTAATTTTTTTAATCGGGATGGGGCGGGGCGGGGGAAAGTGTAAGTCCATCCCCGTTTCATACCCTTCATCCCCGATCCAAACGGGGCGGGGGCCCGCTTTCCCCCTATCCACTGCCATCCCTACTTGAGATGGTGACAAAATGGACGTCATAGCTTTATTCCTGAATATCAACTCTTGTTTCAGCTCTTGGACATTTGAAGCATTTTTATTATGATTAAAATTCTTATTTGATAAATGATTGAATGTTTTTTATTTAAGTAAATGGATTTAATTAAATCTCTATTTTAATCATGGGTGAGTTTATGGTTTAATTGTAACCTGCCCAAGTTTAATCAGGTTAGTGTATGGTTTGGATATCACTTTAGTTGGCTTTTTAGAAAAAAAAATGATATAAGTTTGGGGCATTATAGTTTGGTCCGCTGCGCTCACAACGAGCCTAACAAATTGAATCGAGTCAAACTTGGCTTCATACTCGACACGAGCTGAGCTTGTTCGAACCCGACTCGTGTGCATCCTGAGACATTAGTGATGGACAGGGCCTTACTCTCATGACCTGACTTGTAGGGAGGTAAATTCTATATACCTTCCTCGAGGACTTCCTTAGAAAATGACACCAAAAGCTTTTTTACCTTTCAAATCAGTTTTGACTTGGGTAACTGAGGACAAGTTACCACAATCTAGTTCACACGGATCCTTGGAAATAGGCAACAAAATATCAGTTGCCTCATGTGTATGTCCTTAGAGGTTTCCTTAGACACCATGGTACATTTAGCTTTATCTAGAGGAGCCCCCAAGGACATATCCTTAGAATTCGGCGCACATCCAGGAGGCTGATGAGTCGCCTGATCCACGTCCATCGATTAGCCATATTCTGGCCTGCCCTGTGAAGCATGATCAGCGTCAGCCTGTTTACCTATTGGGGTGATGTTGCTTTGTGGGAATCTAACTCTCTCAATCGATCTCTCTCCCTTTGTCTCTCACTCTGCAACCCTAGCTCTCCGTCCCTCTCTCTCAATCGATCTCTCTGCATCCCTCTTGTGACATTAAAATGTAAGCAGAAAAATGAAAAATATTTTCACAATGATGCATGTTCAAGGGTGGCTAGCCAATATAGCATATTTGGGATGTCAAAAATGGGCTTTCTTAGTGATTTATGGTGTGGTTCCTTTTGATTCTGTTTTTGTGAGTGTTCGTCTTTGGAGACGAAGACGACGACAGGAGAGGACGAAGGAGGGGATTTGTTTTTATTCTGTTTCTTGCTTATTTTCAATGAAAGGTTTGGTTGATTTATTGATCGATCTTATTTTTTAGGGTATGATTGTGCTAGGTAGAGATAACGAGATTGTTATATGTGCTCTTTTGGGTTCTCTTTTCCCGTTTGTTCTATTAGTTGGGAAGCAAACATGGGAATGGTGAGAGAGTTTGTTCCTTGAATTGATATTGTAGAGGGAGATCCTTGGCCTCTTTTCTTTTTAGTGTCATTGCACGCATAAGATGAAATTGTAGAAACTGGATTTGGTGTGCATAGTATGGACATTCTGCTGCTGCTTGTCGAAACTGATTTGCTTTGGTTTTCTTGGAATGCGTTGAGGGTTTTCTTGTTGAAGAAATAAGGATTTAGATGGCAAGTGTGCACAATGAATATGTTGATAAGGTTGGTCTTACTGTTGAAAATAAGCATGGCTTCCTATATAGGCCTATGGAGATCATTAATGGGAAGTTATGCCAGGAACTTGTTTGAATGGATTTTGATGCGGTTGTAAATGAAATAGTTCAACGTCCTCTCTGGGTGGAGATTGTAGTACCTTTATCTTGTAATTTGCAATGGATAATAGGATCAATCAATTGGATGGTAAGAACAGAGATGATGTATGCTACATGTTTATCTCTTGGGTTACACGGTGCATAGCAGAGGCAGAGGATTAAGCTGGAACACCAGATACTGAAGTACATTCCCTATGAAAAGCAGAGAATTAAGTGAATGGTAAATGTTGTCACACAGGCTTTGCCTTGGGTTGCAGGCACCTACAATTATGTTGGAAGGGCAAGCATACGAGTGGGCTCCATCAGCGTGGGAATGCATAAAAAGAGGCATGATTTTGGTAAAGCTTTGAGAGAAGAGAGTCGAAGCATGTTTTCTAAGCACAACAAAAAGTGAAGTGGTCATCTAGAAGTTTTATATGAAGGATTAGAGTTAAATACTCAATGTCTGAAACACTTGATTATTTTCGATAATTTTTTAAAAAATAAAGATGAAATTCATGCTATAATTTTTTTTTAATTTCAATTTGGATTTGAATAATTTCAATTTTTTGTATCTGGACCTTTCATATTGAAAATAAGATCCATAGGGTGGGACACCCATTTGATATGATATGGGCCTTCTTGGAATGGGAGTCCAAAACAAGGACTCAAGCTGAGCCAGTCAATTCCAAGGTGGGACGTTTCCACCTACTTTTTTTTTCTAAGATTTTCTTAATTATTTTATTATTTCATTATAAGTCCTAATTAGCTAGGATTGATAAATTATTAGAAGTCCCAATTAGCTAAGACTTCTAAAGGAGTTTCCTTATTGAATTTGGGAAACTGAAGAGGAAGGTTATTTAAGGGGAGAACTCTTTCACCCTCTCACATGTTTTTGGATCTTCTCATTTCTTCTCTCTCTCTCTCTCTCTCTCTCTCTCTCTCTCTCTCTCATGTGTGCACGCATTAAAGAAGTGTTGCATTCACTCAAGATCAGCGGGTGAGGCTTTCTTCACTCTTAAGCTTGACTTCCATAAAGCTTATGACTTAATTCATTGGTCGTTCTTTTTCAACACGTTAGTGAATTTGGTCTTCGGCAGACGTTTCTCTAGCTAGGTGCAAAAGTTGGTTACCAATACCTAGTCACAAATTCAGATCAATGGGGTAAGGGGCAAGCAGTTCAAACTTGATCGTAGTCTTTGGCAAGGTTGTCCCCTATCTCCTTTACTCTTTAACGTAGTTTCTGAGGGGCTTGTAGCTTTGGTTAAGAGGGCAGTGGAGTGTGGTCTAATTAAGCCACTCGGTATACCAGAGTTCCTGTGTCATATCCTGACCTACGTCGACGATATGATTATCTTTGGAAGGGCTTCAATCCAACAAATGTTAAGATTCAAGCTTATCCCTTTTTTTCTTGTCGATGTCAGGTTTATCTATGAATTATGATAAGTGTTATTTGTCCTTGGTAAATGCTCCTCAGTCGATGTTAGCCATGGGCCAACGGATTTTTGGATGCACGGTAACAGACAACTCATTTTCTTATCTGGGTCTGCCGCTTCAACTAAGCAGGGTCACAGAAGCAGCCTGGCGCACGACTCTTCAAAGGGTTCAGAATAAAATTTTGGCCTAGCAAGCTTCCTACCTTTCCATCGCGAGTAGACCGACTCTCATCAAGTACGTCCTAAACGCCATGCCAGAATTTGTTATGTCAATGTTTCTGATGCCTATGGGGGTTAGTAAAAAGTTATCTTGGGTCTTGGCGAACTTCATGTGGTCTGAAAGTGGTCCCAACAACAAGTGTCACCTGATAGGGTGGGAAACCCTATGGCTTCCTCTTTATGGGGGGGGTTGGGAATCAAGGACCCCAGATTGAGGAGTATGATTCTCATCGTGAAGTAGAGCCGGCTTGCACACCAACATGAGTCCCCATGCACAAACGTTCTTTTTACTAAATACGGGGGTGTGGAATCATTGGTTGGGGCCACTCGCGTGAAACAACAAGCAATGTCAAAGCTTTGTCGCTCATGGATCCAAGTTTGGTCTGCGGTTTTTTCAAATAATGGCATTGTTGACTCGCAGTCCTAGTTCTTAGGACGTGCCTTTGCTCCTAACGGCTCTTTTTGCTCAAAAGAATGTTACCTCTCTGTCCTTCCTACGGGGGTGGATCAGTTCTCGACAAGCCTTATTTGGGCAAGGGACCGACTCCTAGATCTTGTTTCCTGGCATGGCTCACCCTTCATGATCGGGTGTAGACTAACAGCTTTCTCAAAACCATCAAATTCCAGCTTTCGAGTGAATGTGTGTTGTGCGAGGAGGCTGAAGAAACTGTGTTTCACCTTTTTTGAGAGTGCACTGTATTTCAAAACATTTTTAAGGTCACTTGGAATAAGCCCGTGGTTAGTGTACGCCAGGAATCGTTCGCCAACGACTTGTTGTGGGGTCCTCAACCAGTACATCAGTGCAACAAATGGCGGATTATTTGGCGAACTTGGCTTCTCTCATCTTGGAGGGCCGTTTGGATGACCCGCAATAACGTCATTTTTTGGCATATTTCAACGGTTTTCAATAAACTAGTGAAACTGATATTGGCAAACGTGTACGCCATTCTGCGCATCAGCCTTCCAGAGCTTCAGTGCAATCAGCACCCATCGACACCTCCTGAACCAGGGTGACGCTCGTCGATCATCTGTATTTATATCTTGCTTTCTTTTCTGGGCTTCTAGGCTTGCCTTGGGCCTTTTTTGTATTTCTAGCAGGTTCAATGTTGGTTGAACCTATTTTTTGCATTGTTGATGGTTATAGTCTCTCTCTCTCTCTCTCTCTCTCTCTCTCTCTCTCTCTCTCTCTCTCTCTCTCTCTCTCTCTCTCTCTCACGCCTCTCTTTGAAAGAGAAGAACCCTAAGAACGCCTAGGGTGGCTGCATCTCCATTGAGTGTGCAATTGTGTTGAAGGAAGTCGTTTGGTGAATGGTGTTAGTTTTATGAAATAGATTTTTAAAGAGATATTTTTGATAAAAATATTTTGTGAAAGTCAGACACCAAATAATAAAAATCGGCTCACACTAGGGTGAGATCCAGGGAGAACGAGAAAAAACTTTATATTCCACTCAAGAATAAACTTTATTGCCTTTAAAATAAAAATGAATAAAAACAACTATTATTACAATGTGTATCCTCTTACAGAGAGCTCAAAAAGAATAATAAATGGTTTTATTACAAACTCCAAATTAATGAATTAAATCAACATAATCTAAAAGAAAAGGGTCTTCAGTTGTTTGAGCTTGTAGTCTCTTTGATCTTCATTGTTTCCTTCTTTTGCTTATTGTTCTTGGACTTTATTGATTGGAAGCTCGAAGGGCCTTTTGAAAGAACCTTTTGGAGACCTCATAGGCCTCTTCGGATGTATTTTTGAGGGCCTATTGTGCATCCAACCGCTTCTCTGCAAAACAAAAACACTAAACAAGAACAAAACAATGAAAAACTAGACAAAAATTCAATGTTAGTTTACTCAAAAATCATAAAAACAAGAATTTATAACAAACTAACTAATCATGTAACTAATTTGAAACTAGCATGTAACAAACTAATTAACTAACTAACAATAAAGGAACTGACTTATAACAAATTAACTAAGAACACAAGAAAACTATACTAGCCGAAAATTAAGACTTGACTAAAACTAAATGACAAAACTAATACAAACTAAACTAATCTAACAATAACCATATACTGTATGGATTTTCAGAATTAATTAATAAAACAAAAATAAAAATTAACCTAAGCAATCTATCTAACTTAGTCAAGAATCAAATAGAATAATTAAAAGCAAAAATCAGCTATTATTTTGACTAAATATGCATGACAAACAAGTCTAAAGTAAATGACATGAATTAAATTTGATCTAAACTAACTAAATTAAGCAACAACTACTCTAAGCTACAGCAAAATGTGAATGAATAAAAAAATAATTTAATGTGAATGATTCTAAAAGAAAGATTGACTATCACTAAAAAGAAAATTTGGCTAAATACAACTAATTAAAATTGAGAGTTATGCTAACTTAATCTAATAAAAACAGAAAAAATGTGATTTAATCTAAACCTAAACTAACCCTTTAACAGTAAATTGATCAAGAAATAATGACATTAACTATCAAAAATTAAAAACGATTTTAAAAGATTATAAAACTCTAGCCGACTAAAAAAAATTAAATAAAAGAATACCAAAATCAAAAGAATATGATCTAAACTTAACCTAAATCTAACATAAACTAAATTAACAATCACTAGAATATCATAAATACTCTATGTTACATCTACCGATTTGAATAAAATAATATTAATCTATACTACAATTAAGAAAATCGGCTAAACTAAATTAAGCTATTTATTTTATTATTTTTTTCTTGCAATGAATAAAAATAAATAATTGAAACTAAATGTAACACATGAATGGAGATTAAACTATGTTATATACCATGATGCAATATAATGCATGTATTCTACGAAATAAATAAAGGCTAATCTAAATAGTAATCTGTTGAGAGACTGGGGAGAAGAAGCAAACCTCACGATTTACCTTCGATGGAGGGGTTGAGAAGAAAAATGTGGTCTTCTTCCAGACTGCACATAGCTCCGACGATGGAAACAAGAAGAAGCCGATGAAATCAAGGATTAGAAGCAAGATGAAACAAGAAGGGGAAGAAGAACCAAGGGAGGAACCGACCAAGAGTAAAATGGGGGAAGAAGAGAAGAGAGGGAAGGAGATAGAGCTCCATGAAATCCAAGAGAAAAACACTCCCTATGGCTGGACATAGCTCTGACGATGGAAACAAGAAGAAGATGATGAAATCAAGGATTAGAAGCAAGATGAAACAAGAAGGGGAAGAAGAACCAAGGGAGGAACCGACCAAGAGTAAAATGGGGGAAGAAGAGAAGAGAGGGAAGGAGATAGAGCTCCATGAATCCAAGAGAAAAGCACTCCCTATGCCTGGAAAAATACTATTTATATTGAAAATATTAGGTCAAAACTAAAATTTCTAAAAAGTCCAACTAGATTTCAAAAATTCTAAAAACTTCTCTTCTAAAAATGTGTTTCATAAAAAAAACTTCTAAACCAACTCGAATATTAAATAACAATTTCTAAACTAATTAAACTACCAATTAAAAAGTCATAAACTAATCAAAACAGTGAAAAATGTAGGGAAGAGCTTGAAATATATGATTTTACCTTTATTTTCAAATTTAAAGTAGTTTCTCCAAAACACTAATAAGAATGAGTTTTTAATATAATTTTTTGATGGATCATGCATAGAATAGTATGAATAAAATACAAAATATATGCATGAACAGTGAAGACAAATTATTAAAAGAGTCTTTTATAAGGTCCAACAATTTTGAGGTAGGTACACCGTAACTTTGTACATGTGTATAATGTTAGGATATATGAGCATGTCGTGGGATGATCCTTGGATGCATATCAATACATATATCAACCTAGATTCATGTAAGAACTGATATTATATTGTGTATGGAGATTTTAAAACCAAGATTTCTTTTGTAAAGAATTTTTATTCATAGTATGGAGAAAACCAGTTTTCTCTTGAAAAATATTTGATTTTGGATGTTATGTTCATGTTATGTGTTGGATTTCAATTTAAACGATATAATATGTATGTGTATAAATATATTTAATATGTTCTTGAGTGATTTAGAAACCATTGGATGATTTCTTGATGTTTATTTTTTATATCATTGATTTTTTAGTTGATTCTTGTTATTTTGTTCTCTGTATTTTGATTCGACCAGTCAAAATGATTAATTTGTTTCTCTCAAACCGTAGACTCATAAATTCTGAAAATTTGTAAGGATGTTTCATATATATGGAAGTAATCACCAATTAAATTTTAGACTCAGATGAGTTGTAGATTGAGAGATATGCCTTCTGTAAGTCCACACAAAAATTTTGTTCTGACAGAGAGTCTCTGGAGACATAATATTTTGTAAAAATTATCTCTTAGAATACTTATCATTTGTGATTGAGATATTAAGGTGTGTTAGTATAGATATAAAAGAACACACAGTTAAAATCTTAGAGGTCGATTTATCAAGGCTTAAAAATAAAATTTCATAGAAAACAGTCTGGAATCTTTAATTTTATGTAACACGTTCTGTCAAATAACAAAAAAGTATGTGTTTTAAGATTTTTAGCTCTCGACTAGAATCAAATTAAATTTTAGATTTTTTTAAACTAAAAGATGACATATTATGTCACCCTTATTAAAAATCTCAGCATCTAATTCTTCCAGGATGATTTATAATTGAGTTTTTATTAGAGAGATAGAATTGGACAAGATTGTTCTATGATTAGAAAACAGTTAGTGTTACAAAAAAT
This sequence comes from Nuphar pumila, assembly GCF_984573655.1. NCBI lineage: Eukaryota > Viridiplantae > Streptophyta > Magnoliopsida > Nymphaeales > Nymphaeaceae > Nuphar > Nuphar pumila. The sequence goes on from NC_143261.1 coordinate 773,557, forward strand.
TTAATTATTGATTTATAATGAGTTTTTAAAAGAAAAAATATGAGATTTTTAGTGTAATTTTAGGGTAATATTTTAGGGCATTATAACTTTGTTTTGATAAATTTTGGTTTATTGCCCATCTAGCAATCTAGCATCACTAAGTAAGTATGTTCCAAACTTCTAGCATAATTGTTTAAGATATATATTGTGATCTTGTTTGATTAAAAATTCGTGTGCAATTGAAAACCTAGAAAAAAATTGATAGGAACATCACTTGATAGGCTATAAAACCTAGGTACTTATAATAAATTTGTTCGGATAGATGTAGGCTGCTAGGTGCAACAACATTATGGACACACTGAACGACGTAGCTGGAGTTGTGATATAACAGGCGGCCGCGATGTAGACTATGGGGAATAACCTGCAGCAAGTGGCTCAGGGCAAGAAATTTGTAGGTGGAGGGGTCACCTACAAGAAATTTATAGATATGAATCCACCTACATTCATGGGAAAGATGAATCCAGTGGCTGCTGGGAACTAGATATGAGAGATCGAGCATATCTTTTGTGTGCTCTAGGTCCCAGATGACCGCAAGGTCAATTTTGGGACATATTGACTAAAGGAGCATGCAGAGAAATGGTGGGAGACTATGTATGAAGTCAAGTTTCATAATGTGCCTATAATCTAGGCATAGTTTGTGGAAGTGTTATATATGGCATACTTCCCTAAGCACGAGAGAAGCAAAAAGATGCATAAATTCCTAGACTTACAACAAGAAGAAATGATCCTGGTAGACTACATTACCAAGCTTCATAGTCTAGAGCGTTACTATCTAAACGTATACATGACGGATGAGGATCGGGCAATTAAGTTTGCTTATGGATTAAAGCCGACCCCATCTAGGTAGCAATCTTTTTAGAAAAAGATTGGTCTGGAGGGCAGAAGTCCTAGTTGAATAAACCAGGCAGCAGTCTGGTGATCAAAGGAGTATAAACAAGAAGAATTTTGGTGGAAATAAATTTGCACTACCTGCTAAAAAGCATAAGCAGTATGATGGAACCAGACCACAGGGGAGGCTGAATCCATTGTGCTCAGAGTACAACCGTCTCCACATTGGACAGATGTGCCCTCATGACATGGGTATTTGTCTCTACTGTGGATGGATGTGCTATTACATCCGACAGTGTCGCATAAAGGAGGCTGATGATCAGAAGCAGGCAGCTGGGGGAGTTTAGCCCCAATAGCATACGCAATAGCAGACCGTCCAGGAGAGGGTGGCAGGCTGTGTCTCTACTGCCACAACTGATCAACTGAAAAAGTGTGATTTGATGCAAGATATTGTATTAGTCGTTGGTCAAGCTGCTTTTGTTCTGTTTGATTATGATGCAACTCATTCATTTATATTTGAGAATTTTGCTAAACAATTGAGATTGAATATTGAACCTTTAAATCACACATTCAATGTATAACCCTATTGGTTATAATTTTGTGTGTAACTTATCTATCAGACATAGACATAGAATTAGATGGGCATAATCTACCCGTTAATCTTGTACTACTTAATAGGATTGAGTATGATGTTATATTGGGCATGGACTAGTTATTTAAACAATATGCTAGTATCTTATGTCGGGAAGAAAAAGTTGTTCTATCACGATTAGGTCTTCTAGAGATAGAATTCAGAGTTACTTGACTCGTTTTGAAGGATCAAGTCATTTCTACATTAAAGGCTCAAAAATATCTATGGAGAGGATGCACTATTTTTTTGGTCAGTGTGACCTTGGTGGAGCCTATGACTAAGTTGATAGAAGAGTTGGCGATAGTTCATGAGTTTCTAGACATATTCTTAGAAGAGTTGTCAGAACTCCCTCCATATCGTGAAGTAGAGTTTAGTATTGAACTGATGCCTGAAACTTTCTCAATTTTTAAGGCACCCTATTATACGACATCGACTAAACTGGAGTAGCTAAAGAAGAAATTGCAGAAGTTGTTAGAGCGATGATTTATTTGATCGAGTATATCACCCTGGGAAGCATCAATATTATTTGTGAAGAAAAAAGATGGTTCGATGAGGTTGAGCATTAACTACCGGATGCTCAACCAAGTCACCATTAAAAACAAGTATCCCTTGCCTTATATCAATGACCTATTTAATCAGTTGTAGAAGGCTAAGGTGTTTTCGAAGATTGACCTTAGATCTAGGTACCATCAACTTAGGATCAAGGTGTAAACATCCCAAATTTTCTAAGTTCATTCCGAACACCCTCTTCTACAAATGTCAACCCCCTTTAGCACAGTATAGGAGTCTAACCCTTAGGATCATTCCAATCTAGGTGTCATTTCATCCCATTTTACCAAAAAAATACCATTTTGCCCTTAACTAACCTTAGCTCCTTGTCAGTTAGACCCAATCAAATTCATTGTAGGCTTAGAAGAGTTAGAACATCAATCATTTCTAGCTCCCCTGAACTCACGATGAGTAGACTCTGCTCATTTCAGCTAAATTCGGTTTATTTCATATTAAATGAGCTTATTTCTAGCTTGAATTTAATCCAATTATCCTAGAGTTAGTCAATTCCAGTTGATCCTATTCTTCTATGTTTAACTTGAGCTCATCAAGAGTTCAAATGGTTCAGCTTCAGTTCAAACTTGTTTTCCCACATTGTTGGAGTTCATTTTAGCCCAATTCAGCTAGAATTGAACTAACCCTTGTTAACCTAGCTAAGATTTAGTTTGTTTAAGCTCTGATTTAGTTCATCTTAGTATAGTTGACTATAATTTTATTTTAACCCAATGTTTTGTTCACTACATCTAGAATACTCTCGTTGCTTACTTCACTCTATAGTGAATTTTTCACCATTTCACTTAGAATTGTGTCTGCTTTCAATTATCTGGTCTGGGAGTCTAGTTGAGATAGTGTCTTTTTAGTCCACCTCAGTTCAAAAACCTTAAAACCATGTTCAAACCAATTCAAACCTTGTTTTCTAAATGTTACTCTTCACCCTATTTTGCACCCTTGCCCAGGAGAGCAAATCTTTTATAATCTTGTATTCATTTCTATCAAGAGGGGCAATTCAGTTAATTTCTAAGCCAGGATAATTTCCAGTCTAGATTCGGATCAATTCTTTTCTGAGATTATATCTATATCCGAGATACAACTCATGTTTCAATTTGGATATTAGATCCAATGTTAGATCTGATGACCAATATTCATTTTCTATTCTGGACTTAGATTTTTTATCAAATTTACTCTTCTATATCCAGGGTTCATCTGGTTATCAAACCTAGATCTCTACATTTGATATCCAGGATTCACCCATTTAGTATTTAGGATTTGTTCTTCAATTCTCATTTAATATCTAGGATCCATTTCTACCATATTATCTTGATTCAAGATCCGCTTCTGCAAGATCATCATTGATCCAGGATCCATTTTAAATATCTTACCTTTGATCCAGGATCCGTCCATCATTTTTAAGCATGGGCCAGACTCATTGTCTGAGATCCAGATCCATTTATCATTTGAAACTTCAGATCCAAATCTGAATTCAAAACTTTCTTTTCATCCAGTTGTTATCATTATAAAATTTTACTTTTGCAAGTCAAACTGACCTTTTGAAAAAGTTTTGAAAATAACTCGCCTCCATTTTAAAATGTGGAAAAATTTTAAAGAATGAGACTCGTTTGTCGGTACGAGATTCAACCGTTCATGATGCCATAACCACGGGTAATTGAACCAAGGATCAATCAGGTGCCTTGCTTTACTCAACTGTCTAGATCGATATTCTATTCATAAATGCACAAAGAATCAGGCATGTGCTATGAACTTTGAAAATTTTTGACTGAAAACATGATGTATGCTTGAAATATTTGGAAATTCTTGGAAAAAGGGGTGATTGGAAAATTCATTTTTCATACTTGGGAAAACACTTTTGAGGAAAAAAAAAACTTGGAAAATCATGAATTTGGACTTAGAAAAATATTTGAAAAAGGGAAAAACCTTGAAAATCGATTTTGAGGAAAAACTGGTCAACTTTGAGAAAATTGATTTTTTAGATGGAATTCTAAAATAGATCAAAAGGGATGGGCGTGTGGCCCTATGAATTCATTTCATGATGCAATCTAAACCTAGATGATGCATGGATGCAATTTGCAAAAATATTTTTTGAAGAATTTAAGAAAATCATTGGTAAAAGGATTTATGTGCCATATAGAATTTAGATGAAATAAATTTGTTATATATCCCAGACTATGGCCACGAATACATATTGAATATATCTCATTTGATTCTAAAAGGGAAAGTACTTCGAAATTTTTTAAAAATATGCAATGTTTTCTAAAGATAGCCTAAGAGTGTAGGCTATTTGTAACTTAAAAGAAGATGATAAATCTGAGTATCGTCCGTATTCTGACTATGGACACAAATACGAACTCCACTGAGTTTATTAACTCCTTAGAAGAAGGTGCACATGTTATTCGTGTTGACCATTGTGAATTTAAAATATGTGCATGAATGATTAAACAATAGCAGTTAATAATATGAAATAAACTATATTCAAATGCATCCTAAGTTAAGCAAGAAAATAAAAATTTTTATTCCAATATTATAATTTACATTAATAATAAACTGAAGAAAAAAATAAGGAAAATACAATCTTAAGTGTCCCTGCAAAATTAACAAACTTGTTAGTAGACAAATGTCGGCTTTTCAGGATTTATCCAATAATATCGGGAACTTAAGAGATTTATCTAGATATAAGCTTTTTTCTATGCTTTTCTGAAATAAAAATCATTAAATAACATAATGAATGATACATAACTGAATAAATAATAAAAATAAATCAGTTTAAAATTCATAATTTAGAGAAAATGACCAAAATACCCTTAAAAATTGACATTTATTATAAAACAAAGTTAAAAATAGGGTTTTTTAGAAAAGATTTTTGTAATATGTTTAATCCGGAAACCAAATGGATTCAAAACAATGCAAAATCGAGTGGAGAGCACCCTAATATAATTATAAACATGATCAAACCCTAAAAAATAAAATGTTTCATGAAAAAGATGAAATAATAGAAAAATATTGATTTTTGCCTGTATTTCAGTTGAATGAGGACTCCGCGAGCATCCTATTTTTATGAAATAACTGAATAATATATTAAATAAATTTCAAAAATAATAAAAATTGACATAGACACTTCTAATAACCCTAAAATTAATATGCAATTGAAAAATATATTTTTGTGATTATTTAAACAATAAAACTTAAATAAAAAGGAGAAAATATGCTATTTTATCACCAGTTTCGTACTTATCACAGTGTCATACCAGAATTGGATATCAAACAACCATAAAAATTTATGAAATTTGAAAAAGAAAAACTAGACAAATCAATAAAGATATCCCTTTTTACATAACGGGAATACAATCTTGGGTCAGGGAGATATGACTCTGGCAATACGTACCTGATTCTGGCCATATGCATAATGATGCAATAAAGATAGATTCAGTTTCAGTTAAAAATAAGGTAGAAAAATAGAATACAAAATCATGAAAATTTCACAGAAGATAGTAGACATGCAGATAAAGACATGGCTTTTTACAAATTGGGAAAAAGATCTCCGATTAAGGAGATATGACCTGCGCAAGTTGACCTTGCCTATGAACTGCGATTGGAGATTCAAGAAACACAGGGTCTAGTCTTGGGCTTCAAGAAAATAGAAAAAAATGGTAAAAAATTCTAAAAATTACACCATAAAAAATAGACACATATAAAAAACTAACCCTTTTTACGAATTTGAAAGATCATCTTTGGTAAAAGAGAACTCACTCTGGCAAGACAGACCAATATTTGAACCGACCTGGCGATTCAAAAAACACAGTATTTGATTTCATGCTGAATAAAAATAAAAATCCACCATAGAAATTTATGAAATTTTTATAAGGTAAACTAGACACTCTCACAAACATGTCACTTTTTACGGATTTGAAAAACTATCTTTGATGAGGGAGATATGCCCTCATCAAGATGACCCTGGATTTACACAGTGTTTAAACGATACAAAAAACAGGTTCTGAATTTGATTTTTGAAAATAGAATTACAGACCATAAAAAAATCTTATTTTTTATTGAAAACCGTGGACATATGCATGATTCTACCATAAAAATTTTGGATTTAAGTAATGAATATAAATAGGCAAAACAACATCATTATCAGACGGCCAAAATTGCATATCTTAGAAATAAAACCTTATTCATGTTATATTTCGATTTATGTAGATAAAAATCATAAAAATATGAGATCAAGGGCTCTTGATCATTATTGAACATGTAGATGATGAAAATAATATAAACAAAGCATAAAAAAATAAAAAAGATACTGGATCATAGATCAAATTTGATCTAGCCATTGAAAGAGGGATTTGACCTATAGAAAGGATGAATCTCGATCTTTTCGAGCATTTAATAAAATAAATATGATCTAAATGTTTCTAATGGATCAAAAATGTGTAAAGAATATTAAAAAAGTATTGCATCATATTCTTGAATCATATTTATGGTTTTTTAATATAAATAAAGTAAAAATTCAACACATAGCGGGACGGCAATAGCTATTCGATGGAAAAAAATGGAAAACAATAAAAAAAGTAAAAAATTAAGGGATGTGTACCTTGGGATTGTTGCAATGGAGGCTGATGGACTTGAGTAGCTTGAGGGAAAAAAAGAGCTAGAGAGAGAGAGGGAGAGGAATCAGATAGGGAGGTCGACCTCTAGGGTTGAGTATTTATAGATTTTTTGGTCTTTTGTTTAGAGAGTTTCGATTTAATCGAAACGCTATTAATTAATTAGGGATAAGCCAAAGAAGGCGGAAATTTTTTTAAGGAGTACTAACCTATTAAAACTCTAACTAATTAATCATAATTGACCTCTAAGTAAAATCTGAAGAATCTCAAATGTGTCGCCACCTATGTAGGCCCACATTTGATTTTTAAAACCCTCACTAGAAGTTTAAAAACAAGGTTAAAATGCTAAAGTAAAATGAGTTTTAAAATCAATTAGACTTTTACTTTTTAAATTTCAACTTGGTTAAAACACTAACTAAACCTAAACTAACCTAAATACTCTCAAATGTGGTGCCACTTAATGTGGGCCCCATTTGAGTTTCAAAAATGATTTTAAAAAAGGGGGGAAATAAAGGGGTTTAAAACAAGATTTTTTGAAAGTTTTAAAAAGACACCTATATTTATGATTTTTTTTGTATTTTTGAAATAGATAAAACATGGAAATGAAATGACATTAAATAAAGATGGAAAAATTACGATTTGGTGCCCCTGTAGGGTGGGCCCCACTTGGAGAAATTGATGAAAAATAGAAATTGATTTAGAAATCAAATTTAAATGAATTATGATCATTTTTCTAAGGAAAATGTTTTGAAATAAAAGAATATAGAGCCCTAGGGGTTGGCCAAATGGAAAATATTGATTTAAAACCCAAGTTTTTTAAATTGATTTCGAAGAAAAGGTTTTAAAATTCAGTCTGGATTTGAGATTTTGAAAACGAGAGTGCTGGATCTCGAAAATGACATGCAATGACATGAAATGCAATGAAATGATATGAAATGATACGAAATAACATAAAATGATATGCCAAATACAAACCTTAGATGAGGGATCTAAAGTCCTGGACCTCTAGCAGAGACAAAGAATTGCAAATTTCTATCCAAAGATGAAAATTAATGATTGGATATCAGATCCGCTATTGGATCTTATCCAAATGTGAATCGGGTCTCGGATATAACTAAAATTTTTAGAAAAGGAATTGATCTGAGCCCAGATTAGCAGTTGTACCAGTTTAGAAAATGATAAAATGATGTTTCAGATAAAATATTCTGAGAAATGATTTTGCCCTTGCAAGGAAAAGAGTGACACTGAAAAATGAGATTTAACTGGTTTAAACTGGTTTCTAAACTCAGATGAACTAAAAAGGCACTGACTCAACTAAACTCTTAGACTGGATGATCGAGAAATGACATAATTCTCAGTGAAATGGTGAGAAATGAGCTTTAGAGTGAAGTGGGTAATGAGATTACACTGTGTTTGAGCTGGAATGAAGGTCAGTTATACTAAGATGAACTAAATCTGGAGCTCAAACACTAGATGGACTGACTGGACTTAACTCAATTTCAGTTGAAATGGGCTAACATGGACTCCAAGACTATAGGAAATGGATTTGAATGGAAACCAGGCAAATTGAACTCTTGGTGTGCTCAAATTAGACTCAGGAGAATAGGATTGATTGGAATTAACTGACTTGAGAACAATTGACTACAATTCGAGCTAAAATTAAGCTCATTTCTCAAGAAATGAACCATTTTTAGCTAAAATGAACAAGGTTTACTCATCGTGAGCTCAGGGGATTTAGAAATGACAAACATTCTAACTGTTCTGAACTTAAAATAAGCTTGGTTGACTCTGACTAACTGAGATCTAAGGTAACTTAGAGGTAAAATGGGAATTTTACTGATAAAAAGGGTGAAATAACACCTAAACTAGGACATACTTAGGGTTAAATTTCTAGTGGGATTGACATCTGCTAAAGGGGATGTATGAGAATGAATGAGAAAAAATTAGGGTATTTGCAGATGCCCCTCTTTTCTACTAAGCTGGTTGAAAGCCGAGCTTAGTGGCAAAGAAAAACACACTAAATTTGGGCTATAAAAATTCATTAGTTAGAAAGATCTAATTGAGTATAAAAGAATTAGCTCTAGTGATGATGGTAGATATGGAATGAAGAAGAAGATTCACCTTATCGGAATGAGGCTCAGGCTTGACCCTTAACTTGAATGGGAAAATACCTCATGGAAGAACAATGTTCAGGCTTGACCCTTAACCTGAACGAGACAATACCTCATGAAAGAACAAGGTTCAGACTTGACCCTTAACCTGAATGGAAAAATACCTCATGGAAGAACGAGGTTCAGGCTTGACCCTTAACCTAAATGAGAAAATACCTCGTGGAAGCATGAGGTTTAGGCTTGATCCTTAATCTGAATGGGAAGATATCTCATGAAAGAATGAGGTTCAGACTTGACTCTTAACCTGAATGAGAACATAGAATCCTCAAAAGAAGAAATCATAATGGAACCTTCAGATTTTGCATAATAAATCTGAGAGGGGTTTTACAAAAGGTAAGGAAAATTTCCTAAAGCTGTGAAAAGGGATTGATCTTGGGCATCTCATTGTTGAGACTAAACAGCGTTTATGGTGACCTTTTGCTGAAAATATAGATGTTGGCTTGACTTCAAACCGAAAAAATCTGAAAATAGATGAAGAAAATTTGGGGTGTTTACAGGCCATCAATGTGGGTCATTTGCTTAGCATTAATTACCTGCTATTAGAATGGTACACGTGTCATTCATGTTTCCATTTGTGATTTTTTTTAAAGAAAAGAGAAAATGATATGAAACAAGCAATTTCTAAAATATATGCAAACATTCTAATTTAATGCTTGAAATGTAAAATTCTCATTATAGTCTAGCTATTACAGCTTGAATTTAAAATTACAAGGGTCTCTAATTCTAGGAAAGAAAATGGTAATTCTTCATGCATTTCCTGCAAAGTAGGGTTAGCTCCAAGTAAAAGATATATACAAAGAAAGCATCATATTGCAGGCAAATGATAGATTATTCATGTTGCTTTTCTGTACTCATGAAGGGTTTAATACATCTAAGCTAGATGGTAAAATGATTCCTAAACTAGTGGGAAAATGAATATCATGATATACAAGATCATGCATGTTTGTGATGCTCATATTAAACAACAAATGCTTATGGAAGCATTAAAACATGGTGTCCATGGAAGGTGAATGTACATGCTGTGGGGGGGATATGTAAATATACCTACTGGAGATGGTAGCTACATGATGGACTAAGTGCAAGAGATGCGCACAGATGGTGGGGGGTACAGGTGCTAGGATGCTACAAGGTGAACCCAGCTAATGAGTGTTGACACTGTTGGTGGGGTGAAAAGGACATGAACTTGTAGTTACATAGGAATGTAGCAGCAGGTGAGTGTGTAGGAATCACAACAGGATGATACTGCGTGACAGGGAAGGAGGATGTAATGCTATAGGTTGCTTGTGAGAGGTTCCATTGAATGAGGTGCTGGAATGTGTAGAAGTGAACTGATATAATGGAAATGTGAGCAGCTGGAAGGTGAATAGTGACATATTCTGTTGTAGATGCAGAACATGTGATAGGTGAGGTAATGGAGGGGACTATAACAGTGTGATTGAATGAAGGCTGTGTAATAAGGGGAAGATGTAGTATAGGTGTTGAATGCGCAGGAACAATGCGAAGTATGAGTGCCTAGATGCAGCAGGGGAAAAGTTATACTAAGAGAGAGAGAGAGATTTCTGATAAGCATTAAGTGGTGATAGATCACTACTTACTGTTTTGACAGAAATCATGGGAGAGGGAAAACACCAGACATCAGCTTTCTTGAAGACAGGAGTTGAGTCCGATATGAACAAAAAGGGTATAGGAATACACAAAATATATTAATAAACCCCATATTGCTTTTGTTACCATAGTGAATAACTAGACCATAGATTAGATTTTGCTAGGAAGGACCCTTCATTTTTTAGAGATGCCCTCTAATAATGAGAAAGATCCAACAAAACACACAAAAAAAAGAAAAAAAAGGGAAAGAATTCAGGTAATTTGAATTAGATGATAGGTGATACAAAAACTGTTTACAGAAAGCTCTAAGATTGAATCCTGGCAGAAAACCATCCCAACGAATTCAAATTTGCGTAAAGATGGGGATTATCCACCTTCAAAGGTGAAGAGCAGGAGACCCTATGGGTTGAGGCCTAAGCAGGCTGATGAGAGATAGCGACGAACAAAGTTTTCGTAACAATATAGAGGTGTCTGAAAATGGCTGGTGGGTATACAGGGACAAACGTAGAGCATAGATGCTGTTAGATGACTGGTAGACAGGTAATGCTATAGGTGAATGGGATTGCTACAACAACCAACCTGTAGGTGGACTTCCTCCAATGCTTTGATCAAGCCCATCAACACCATTTTCTAATTACAAGTTCAACCTTTCGTAGGTCTGTCATCGATCCTGTGTTACTTGAAAATTCATAGCGAAAAGGATCAAGCCAGCCACGCAAATCTCTACCTACGAGCTGAACCTTACACAAGTTTAGCATTAGTCCTATATCATGTGAAAGCTCACAGTGAAAGGATCAATGCCAGATATGGGCATGCCCTTTAGGGGAAACAATTTAGTGTGGATTAGACAGATCCAGACCCATTAACCGACCATACTTCCCCATCTTGACACCCTCTGATCAAAGCAGATTTCCGGGCAATAATGCCCCAAAACCCCAAGGAGAGAATCGGATCCCCACCGACCAATATTTTGCAGAAAGCGAAGTTAATGGGCTTTTAGTTTTAAGATCATCAAATCTATGGTCACAAGGCAAGGGTAAACTATAAACAACCCAATAGATCATGATAAGCACACACAAGATAAATCGTCTTCCTAAATAAACCATGATGACCATAGATGGAAATGACCTGCACATGAATGAGCAAATCTGTAAAACTCAAGATTTTGGCCCAACGTATACTTAGAAACCTTACCTGCAAAAACTGACTATATAACTAAGCCATGCCATAACACTCTCAAAGGGTAAAGATCGTCATGTTGTTGCAATAGAGAAGTCACAGAGAAACTTAGATTAAGCTGTATGAGCGGGAAAGAGACATGTTAATGGGTGATGCATATAAGGTTAACAATGATATATTAATGAATAAGGGCTAAATATGCATCACACAGAGATACCTCTCGTGCTTGAGAGCGGATGTCGTAAAACACCAAGAAATAAAGGAAATACCATTAACAGGAAAATACATCGAATGAAGTGAACAATATATATAACCAGATATCATCAAGAGTGAGGATCAAAACTGCGAACAAATAATCGAATATAAACACCAAAATCAGAACAAGAGAATGAACAAGATATGAATATACTATAGTTTCAGAATGAAAATAAAAAATAAAAAAACTGAATGATGTCTGTAGAACACGAATCACAAGACTAACATCTCTGAAAATACAAATCATCCCATCGTTGGAATACAAATCATAACAAGGAGAAGGAAATCGAAGTGCAAAAGAAGAAAGAAGATAATAACAGATCTCTTGCTTGCAAAATGCAGGCAAAACAGAAGATCAAAACATAGATTAGGAATTAAAAAAAAAAAACTATAGAGTAAAGATAATGCAGAGGAGTTGGAGATTAAGAAACGGATAACTAATTGAAGATGAAAGATAATAGCATAAAACAAGAAATCAAAGATCGTAAGGGAAAACAGAATGTAAACAAAAGATTGAAACTAGGAAAGAAAATGAACTATATACAGAGAATTGAGGATCAAAAGGAAAAACAAAACCCATCGTCACAAAAAGAAAAAGGAACAAAATATAGAATTACAGAAGGAAAACACAAAGGGAAATTATGTCAGAATGAAATATCCCAATTGCTATAGCGGCAGGTGGGTCGACACTGCCATATGCAGGTCGATCCCACCATTTTGCTTGATACTGAGGGTCATAAATTGAATCCGATTTTGATGAAATAGAAAGAGCGAGGCATAAAAACAAGAAGAGATAACGGAAAAAGTAATGAAAGAAACAAGAGCGAGAAAAAAAATGCAAATAAACAAGTATTCAGTATTAAAAAAAATGGATTGAGCAATGATCCTAAGCAACTATTTTAATTTCTAAAACCAGAAGGATGATGGGAGGAAGGGCCTCTTATCAGTTTAACTGAAACAAAATGAACTCCCGCAGAATGGTTTCTTTGTTGATTTCTATAAGGTGATTTCGATGAATCAGATGGAATGAGGAGAAAAGAAGAGAAGAAGAAGGAAAGGAAGTATCGAGCATGAGGAGGTGAAGGCGATCCATGAAAGAGGGGTGCGGGGGTGAAGCATGGTGCAGGAGAGGAGGCTTCGATGCCTCTTCTTAAAGGCAGAAAGGGAAGGATCGAGAGAGATCGAGGGAGAGAGAGAGAGGTCTCTGCGGCTTCTCTCGTAACAGAAGGCTGTTAGGATTTTCAACCCGGGTCCTCTAAATTTTGAAATTTGTGACAAGAAGGTTTAGTTACAAAAAAATTTCAGAAAGAAGGCCTATGTACAAGTTTTTCTAAAAATGGTGTAGGAAGCTATATTTTCCAGAAATTTTTCTTTTTATATTCTTTTTGATAAAAATTCTAAAGATATGAAGAAAATACGGGGGTTTTTAGAAAATGGCATCCACAACGAGATTTTTGAAAGGATTTTATAAGATATTGGTTTTTAAATTGCAAGTTTTCCTAAAATAAGTTTTCTGTGAAACTTACATGATTTATTTCAAAAAATGACCCCCAAAATGGATCTGGATCTAAGATTTTTAGAAAACTTTGGGTTTGGATTTCAAATTATGATTGGATCCAGATAAAACATCCGATAAAATTCAAAGAATTGATTTTTTTGATTTTTTGAACAATAAGAGATCCAGGATCAAAATTGGATCTGAATATCCGATTTGGATCAGAAATTGGGTCAGGAATAAAAATTGAGTCTCGATTCCAGTGAATCCGAGAAATGAATAGAAATTTTGATTAAAAATTGACCTGATTATTCAGAAGATGGACCCAAGGATAAAAAGAAAATTTTTTAGATTTTTTTGGAAAATTTGGGGTGTTCATAGGAATACAAAATCCTCCAACAATCATTACTTAAGAATTTTGACTATTAGAACGATTTATACTAATGAATGCTAAATGCTAATGCAATAACGATTCCTATTAACAAAGACAAAATCTTGTAGTGATGATTACTTAACAATGCTAAATATTTCAACAATTTACACTAATGAAAGTTAAATGCTAAAGTGATAACGATTTGTACTAAGAAATACAAAATTATGCAACGATCATTACTTAAGAATGTTAAACATTAGAATGATTTATACTAATGAATGTTAAATGATAATGCAACAACGATTTATACTAACGAAGACAAAATTCTGCAGTGATGATTACTTAATAATGTTAAAGATTACAACAATTTACACTAATGAAAGTTAAATGCTAAAGCGATAACGATTTGTACTAAGGAATACAAAATCATGCAATAATTATTACTTAAGAATGTTAAACATTAAAATGATTTATACTAATGACTGCTAAATGATAATGCGATAACGATTTGTACTAACGAAGACAAAATCATGCAGAGATGATTACTTAAGAATGCTAAAGATTATAATGATTTACACTAATGAAAGTTAAATGTTAAAGCGATAATGATTTGTACTAAGAAATACAAAATTTTGCAACGATAATTACTTAAGAATGTTAAACATTAGAACTATTTATACTAATGAATGCTAAATGCTAATGCGATAATGATTTGTACTAACAAAGACAAAATCATGCAGCGATGACTACTTAAGAATGCTAAATATTTCAACGATTTACACTAACAAAAGTTAAATGCTAAAGCGATAACAATTTGTACTAAGAAATACAAAATTTTGCAACGATCATTACTTAAGAATGTTAACGTTAGAATGACTTATACTAATGAATGCTAAATGCTAATACGATAATGATTTGTACTAATGAAGACAAAATCCTACAACAATGATGATTACTTAAGAATGCTAAACATTTCAACGATTTATACTAATGAATGATAAATGCTAAAATGATTGTAAACGATTTTAAACCATTTATCTCATTTACTTGCAGACCATCTAAAATGAACTTAGCATTATCTTTCTTGATATTTATTGTAGCCCACCGACCGATCTTGAGAAAACCACAAATCGCAGGGCCATATTGAGAATGCAAGGCGACAATATGCTTTCATGCCCAGGCCTACAAAAATAATATATTAGTAAGACTATAACCTTCAACGATCTTAGTCTACAACTACCAAATATGCAATAAACAATTACCTAGACAAATGGCCAAAACCCTCCAACGGTTTTTATACCCTTACTCACACAGTAAAATTGACTGTATAAGTATGCGAGCATAGCAACATTTCATGCATAGTTGTTGACTTCATCTAAGTCTTTCAAGATCTGCAGCCATAGGTAACTTAACCTTGAACCAGACAAATTCGAAAACAAAGCAAGTCCAAAAAAATAAAGAAGGAAGCCGCACAACTCTTGGTTAGCTCTTTTAGATGCACATGTAGCAGACCGGTGTGATCATTGCAAAATTTTTTTTTTTTAGAAAGAAAACTCTCGCAAGGTTCACTTGACCTTTGGAAAAAGATTTTTTAAAATAACTCGCTTCCATTTTTGAAATATGCAAGAAAATTGGAAGACAGGGCTCGCTCATTGGTACGAGGTTCAACCGTTCTTAGCACCTTTACTGGGGGTAATTGAACCAATGGTCGAATTTATGCCTTTACTTTATTCGAATTTGCCTAAGAAATTATTCTAAATCCTAAATGCACATAGAATCATGCTTGTGTTATGATTTTAACTTTTGAAAATATGACACATGGTTTGGAAAATTGTTTTGATTTGAAAAGGCTTTAAAAATATTTCAAGATTGAATTTCTAAGTGATTTCGAAATTGAGTTGAAAATATATTTTGGAAAACTGTTTGGAAAATGTTTTGAGATTGACTTGAAATGATTTGGAAGATTTGTTTTTTTTGGATTTACTTGGAAAATTATCTCAAAAATCCTTGAAATTGATTTGAGATGATTTTCAAATTGAAATTTTGAATTTGAAGTTGAAATTGAAATTGAATGAAATTAAACCTAAATTTGAAATTTGAATTGAGATTGAAGTTCAAATTTAAATTAAAATCATTTTGAAATTGAATCTGAATTGAGTTTGAAGTTAAAATTGAAATTTGAAAATTGCTTGAAAATTGAAATTGAAATTGGATTTATGTTGAAAATGAAATTAAAATTGAAGTTGGAATTGAAATTGGATTAGAAATTATTTACTTGGAAAATATTTCAAAAATGATTGACAATAAAATTGAAAATTATTTCGAAAAAGATGAATGAAATATCTTTGAAAATATTTTGAAATTAATTTGAAAAACAGCTTTGGAAAAGAATTTTGGAATAACTTGAAATAATTTTAGATTTAAAAATGATTTTGAAAAATGACTTTGAATTTGAAAATGAAATAGCTTTGAAAATAAAATAAAATAATATTGAAAAATATTTCAAAAATAACTTGGAAAATAAAAAATATTTTGAAAATTTTAAAATTTAGAAAAAGAAAAGAAATGATGCAATTCTATCCTAAATGATTAATGTATTATTTTGTTAAAGTTTTGAAGAAATTCTAATAAAAATTATTCAAATTTTCATTTTAAAAGAGAGTTTTGCGCCTTTATAGAATTTAAACAAGATTATATTTTTATATATTCATGACTATGGCCACAAATATACTTTGAATTAATCTTTATTTGAATTCTGATAAAGAAAGAAAATGAATGAATTTTGAAATATTATGATTTTTTGAAAATAACCTAAGAGTGTAGGTTAAATTTTTTCTTAATAAAAAATAATAATTCTAAGTATTATTTGTATTCTAACTATGACCACAAATATGAACTTTACTTAGTTTTATTATCCTCTATTAAAGTGCTGCACATGATATTCATGATTCACCATGGTGTAATTAAAATAAAAATAAATTAAATTAAATATGTAAATTGAAATTAAACTATATGCTCATCTATTCCTAAACTAAGCATAAAGTAAAATTATCATTAATTGTTCAATTACAACCCTTGAATTAATACAACAATTGAGGAAATAATAAAATAGAAAAATCCTGCAAAATTAGCAAATTTGTTAGAAATAAATATAGGTTTTATGTATTTTCCTTCAATTATTGGAAAATTGAAGAAAAATAGCCAAAATTAGTCTTTTATGCCTTAGAAACAAAAAAATTAAACAAAATAAATGCAAATTAATGATGCATGAAATGCATATCATTTTTATAGAATATTCATACATTTTTATATGTTTTGAAGGTTTAGAACCTATGTATTGATGTGTTTAGGTATAAAGAGGCCACAATTCGAATTTCACTCGAATCAGAGTTAAAATAAGGAAAATAATGCATTTTTAGGGTTTTGGATCAATTTTCGATACAGAGCGGATCTAGATCCAACCCAAGAGCTCAGATTTGGATATTGGACTGGACCCAAACCTTAAATATCCTTAAACCTATGTAATTCAATGTGCTTTTTATGTTATTTTCTGAAAACCCCCTCTTTCTAATGCATTTAGGTAGTTATAGGTAAATAATACATAGTTTAGCATTTAACTAAAACTAACTTTTTAAGTAGGTGGCTTTTAGAATTAGGACTAACTTAGGTAGTATAAATAGTATGAAAAAAATTAGGCCAACATTTTTGGGTTTTGGAAAATCGCCCCCCTCTCTCGTGTCTCTCCTCTCCCCTCTCCTTCACACGCCTCCCTTGCGTGTGCTCTTCCTCTTTTCTTTTCTTTTCTTTTCCATCTTTCTTCACTTCATGTTTGTTTTATTCTTTGTTGGCTGCTGTGTTTTATTTGCAGGCGCTGCAGATCGAAAAAGGAGCTTCTCCTCAGTGGTGTGCCATCTACATCACCACGGAGTGGCCGTGCTCTTCCCTATCGCGACTTCTTTTTCTCTTCTTCAACCTTGTCTTCCAATAAGCTCTCGGACGATTGCAACAATGTAAAGGAGTTTGGCAGACCTTCAAAGAACGTGCTGGGCATGCCTTTCAACCGCACTAACTGCTCTTCCTCCCCCCTCTATCATCGGGCAGCCCTTGAGGTATGTCTTCTCAACCCTTTCTTTTAGTTAGCATCGAGTCGGGTCGTGACTTGGTCCATTTGTGAGTCAGCCTTTATTTTATTTTCGTCAGTCCAAATCCATTTTCTTAACAACATAAAATAGTCTTTTGATCGAGTTCTTGCATGAGCAAGAACCGATCTTGGTCGTGCATCTTCTATCCAACCGATTGAATCACACTATTTCAATCTCTCAATTACAATCGGTTGAATATTGTAAATAGTATAAATATGTGTATTTTAATTTTTGATTTCTCTGATTAACAAGTTAATTTCGGTTTTATATAGTTTTTAATAGGTCTGGGCGTGATCTAGCTGCAGCTATATCCAACCATTAACATCGGTTAGAGTTAGTCGATCAGTTTAGGGTTAATTGGTTAGGGTTAGTAACTAGGTTAGGTTATTGCTAATCCCATAGTTATCATTAGAAATTAGTTTTAATCTTATTAATTCTAATTTAACAATAGACTGATATTAGAGTTTATTTTAGTTTGTTACAGTTAAATTAGAGGTAATTATATAGCTAGTAGATTATCCTATAACCAGTTTATTTTAGTTTGTTATAGTGTAAACACCCCAAATTTTCTAAATTCCAAAAATCACCCTTTTTGATCTTGGGTCTCACCTTCTAAGTCATTCAAAAGGGCAATTGGGTCAATTTCTAATCATTTTTCGGATTCACTTCCTTGTTGAAGATCTGAAATCCAATTTTATTTTCTATACTAGACCCAACTTCAGATCCAGATTAGATATCCAAATCCAATTCTGAACCCTATTCTTCTATTTTCAATTCAAATCTAAAAACCAAAATCAATTTTTCGTGTAACTCAAGTATTTAGATCCAATCTCTTTTCGGATCCATTTTTCTCATTTTTCCTCAGTTTGAGATCCAAACTCAATCTTTACTCAAAATCTCGGATCTAGATCTGTTTTTAAAATTAATTCTTCTATTTCAAAAGCTCTCCTTTGCAAAATCCTCAAACTTTAAATTCAACATTTTTGTAAAATCTTTTAAAATTTCATCTGGATCTCGTCTTTTGAGTTATTTGCATTTTTATACTATTTTCGATTTTTTTTCTAAAAATAAAAAAAAGAAAAGAAAAGCAAAATTTCAGAAAGTGGCTTTAGGTTAAATAAGAAAAGGTTTTCAGAATTTTTTTGCAACTAAGCCCTCTTTTTAAAAATTTAAAAATTTAGAAGGGGCATTTTTAAAAACAAAATAACCACCCTCTCCTTTATAAAATGATCTAAAGGAGATGGAAAGCTCTCTCTCGATCTTTTGAAAAAGAGGATAATCGAATTCCTCTCCTCTCCCTCTTTCCCTCTTCTCTTCTAATTTTTCGGTTCACTCCTTTTTTTCCTCCTTCCTTCTCCTTCTCTTTCCCCCTTTCTCCTCTTATCCTCTTCTTCTCTTTTCTCACAGCGGAAGGAGATCCATCTAGCAACGGTGCAAAGGAGCCCTCTCTTCTCAATTTAATCGGATCCAAACTAGTAAGCATTTTTTTCTCTCTCCTCTTCCCTTCTCGTTTCACGTTTTCCTTGCTATTTCTGAAAATCTTCTTGGTTGATCCTGCGGTAATCAACATATCATCCAGCAAATTGCATTTATTCTCTTGTAATTTGCATTTCTTAATCCTCTTTATTTTGATTTTTGCATATGTAATGTCATGCATTTGATCCATCACATTTCTCATTCTATCGTATTTTTCAATCTATATCATTTTATTTTTGTTTTTCTTCATCGCATATGCATCATTTTGTGTTCTCTGCATTTGCTTCATTTAAATAAACATTGCAATAATCAAATGCCTTATATTCTGAGCATTCATTTTTATTCCGCATAGCATTCTACATAACAACATCCATCAACGATCCAGCATCATATCATTAGTATCTACATCGATCGCCGTCACCTCTGCATTTGTTATCATCAGCATCGAACTCACCCTGCATCTGCATTCCAATCGGTAGCGCATTTCATTTGCATCGTGTTGCATCATTTGAAATTTTTTATTTCAGCAACTTTCTTTAACATTTTTCGATTCTGTGATTTTTCTTATATGTTGCGATCTCCACGATTTGATTCGTTAAATTTTTTTTTGCATACTCCGCATCATTAACATTTCTGAAATTTCATTTTCATCATTTTTATTAGCACATTGATTTTCTGCATCATTGTTTTATTGTTTCTTTGCAAATCTGTGTGGATCGATGTCTTACATTTTAAATTCAGCATCATCATCCCCTTATTCACTGTTTCCATATTATTTGTCTAGACCATCATCATTATGTTTAATTCAGCATCATCGATGCTCATCAATCATTGCATCATTTCTATTCAATGCATCTTCCTTTTTAGCGCTTGCATGGGTTTCTTGTCCGCTCAATCGGGTTGTTAACCAAGCTCTCAAACTTGGACCTTGTCAATGTGATGTTCAAGTGTTTTGCACCAAAATGATCTGTTGTAATGAATGTCAGGTTGATATCTATCTGGGTTGTGGATGACAACTTTAACTTTGCTTTCTCTGCTGCCTCTCGAAGCCTTTGCAAAGCCAATCTGTCTTTTGAAAGATCTATTGCCTCAGTTCTCTTGAACTCACTCACCAGAAATTCAAGTAGCGCATTGTCAAAATCCTCTCTACCCAGAAAGGTGTCACCATTGGTTGCCTTAACCATAAAAACACCATTAGAAATCTCCAAAATTGAGACATCACATGTCTCACCCCCTAGATCAAAGACATCAATTAGGCCCTTCTTACTGTTTAATCTGTAAGAAAGTGCAGCAGTTATTGGCTCATTAATGATCCTTTGGACATCAAGTCATGTAATCCTTCCTGCATCCCTTGTGGCCTGCCTTTGAGCATCATTGAAATAAGCTGGAACAATAATCACAACCTTGCTAACAAAATTTTCAAGGTATGACTCCACAATTTTCAAGGAAGAGAAGAGTATCTTTTATTACCCATTCAGGTAAGGGTCAAGTTTGAGTCTCTCCTTTGGGAAAAGAAGAGGAGAATCTAGTCACGGATGTGTCAGTCGGATATCATGCGCTTTCTTTTACTAAGGATTTCAAGAATATTTTGCCAATTTGTCATAAAAATAGTTGTTAATCTCAAATCTTTATTGCACAAAGTTTTACTTCAAATTATCTTCAGTATTCTTTTCAAAAGGATAAAGCTCTTGCGAAGAAAGAAGAAAATTCAAGTTTTTCCTGTTGGTCAACCAAAAGGCTAAAGAAAAAATCCTCGATATGACCGGTAAAGGAAAATTCAATGATGTTAAAAAGCCATAAGTGAATTGATATTGATCATAGCTATGACACATTTTTAAAGACCATTCTTTTGGTAATAAGGCAATGGAAATATCCTGCACGATAAAAAGAATCCACTCAATCTCAATATCTCTCCTCAATCAATCAAGCTATAATTAACTATCTGCAAAAGAAATCTCTCAACCATCATCAAGTTGAAGACTGATGGATGAGTTAGACCCCCAGAGACAAAGGAGACTCGAAACATCTCCAAGTTGAAGGAGCATGTGACGTGTCCTTCTAGGAAAAGTTTAAATCATTGTCAAGTTGAAGGCTGATGTGACAAACCTCCCAACAAACCCTAAAAGATATTTGATTTATGTTATTATCAAGAGATTTCAATCCAAGAGACAATATCATCAATTCAATTCATGGGACCAAAGAAGACTCAGATCATCTCCAAGTTTAAGGAGCATGCGACGTGTCCTTCCAGGGAAAATCAGAACATAGTCGAGCTGAAGGTTGATGTGATAAAATTCTCGCCAGACCCCAAGAAAGCTCAATCCCTATGTCTTAAAAAGAGTGCAAAAAGATCATCATGGGTAAACCTCAAATATCAAACTGCCAAAACTGCAAAAAATTATCTTCATTCATGTGAAATTCTTTTATCAATAGCTTTTCATCAATTGCTTTTATGATATTGAGAATATCTTCCTTTCTTTTTATATCAAGGAAGTGGATAGCTTCCTTGAAGAAACCCAACAACAATAATTTGATTCTGGATTCTACGGAGTTAGCTTAGTTGGAGGTAATACTCTAGGTAGAAGAGGAAATATATTTTTGCATAAATGTGATTACATTTCAATTATTTTGAATCAACTGCAACTTTTATCATTTTGATAATTTTTTCTAGCTATCCCGACATGAAGTGAGAACTTGATGTCTATTTTGATATATCCTGACATTGTTGTTATCCTTGTTTAGGACTTGATAACATGAGTTTTCAAGATCCTTCCCTTTTTTTTAATCTGAATGCCTGGGCTCTCAGATTTGCACACTTCCCTATGTTCTCCACTGCTTCGTCATAGACAGTTTATAGGTCAGTATAGGAGTCAAACCTCAAGTTTATGTCACGAAAACTACCATTTTACCCACTTTCATTAAAAATTACCATTTTACCCCTAGGTCATCTCAGACCCCAGTCAGTCGGAGTCAACCAAGCTCATTAGTCAGTTCAAAACAGTTAGAATATCAGTCATTTCAAGCTCACCTGAGCTCACAGTGAGAAGGCCATTTTCATTTCTGACCATTCCTGCCAAAATGGGATCATTTCTTCATAAATGAACTCATTTCTCACTCAAATCCAAGTCAATTGTCTCCAAGTCAGTCATTTCCAGTCAATCCTAGTCCTCAGAGTCTAGCTTGAGCTCACCAAGAGTTCAAGTACTCCAGTTTCAGTTCAAAACTATTTTCAAGTGTCTAGAAGCCCATTTTAGCCCATTTCAGCTCTTTTAGCTGAAATTGAGCTAAGTTCAGTCAGTTGAGTTAGTGTTCAAGCTTTGATTTTAGTTCATCTTAGTAATATTGACCTTTGTTCTAGCTCAAACCTAGCTCTGATTCATAATTTACTTCGCTCCAGTGACTATTCTGTATCATTTCTCTAAAAATGACAACTTTTTTTGAAAATTTAATCGAAGAGGTCAGTTGAGTCAGTGTCTTGTCAGTTCAATTGAGTTCTAAAACCCTAGAACCCAGCTCAATCCAGTTCATTTTAGTTCAATCCAGCTCAAACCCCAATTTTTAGTGTCACTCGGGCTCGATAAAACCTGAAAACCATTTCTTGAATCATTTCGCAAGTTTTATCAATTTTAACACTTTTTGAACGGGTACAAGTGCCAATCGGCATCTCCTCCAAAGCCTTCACCTTCAGCCCTTGATCACATGTTGCCTCCATCCTTCACAGCTTCAGCCATAACATCAAAGTAGCAGCAAAACCATAGTCGCAGTCACTGCTCCAGTCATAACACCAGGGCAGTACGTTGGCCTAGCTTCTTCTTCAAGTATCCTCAAGCATCCCCAACGGTTGAAGGCCTCCTCGGTCTTATTTGGTGGCACTCCCTTTCCGCTGTAGCAGCAAGGTTGCAACCACCATAGCTTTCCCTCTAATCGATCCAAGGTAGGACCCCTCTAGCCATTTTATTTGATCTCACCCCAAATTTATTTTTTTGTTTGATCTTTGTTGCAAACTTGATGTAAAAGTCATTTTTTACAAAAGGAATAACTACAGCTTGATGTCAATTAAGCTATGGCGATAGTCATTTTGGGCTCGTTATGTATTGGAAAGACCATCGTATATGGAGTAAATTCATGTTATCTCCTTTCATAGGATAGTTTGTCTGAATTTTAAATGTTTTAACTTTACCATGTAGGTCTTTATTTTTATTATTAAATACTCTTTACAATATACCTATTATATGTGAAGGCTAAAAAAATGAAAGATTCATATCGATAGATCGAATCTTTCACTTCATAAGCCAAAGTTAAAGATAGATTTATGCCTCCAATAAATTTTCTTTTGCGTATTTCATGTCACTCTCTCTCTCTCTCTCTCTCTCTCTCTCTCTCTCTCTCTCTCTCTCTCTCTCTCTCTCTCTATCTATCTATCTATCTATCTATATATATATATATAAAGTGCATTTAGTTAATTTATTATTCCATTTCATTCATCTTGTGTAGGATTCATTATTACTTAGTTCAGAATTTGTAGAATCTCAGTTTTAGGCAAAGTCTAGTTATCATTTTACGTGTAATTTTTTCTTCTGTAAATACCAAAAAATTCATGATAGTTACCTTTGTTCATCTGCATTATCCTCCCAAAAACCCAGATTGGATTGAGTTTCAGAACTCTCTCTAGAAAATCAAACCCCAATTCAGGTTTTGAACTTTCTGAAATCCCCAAATTCAGTTTTAGAGGACAAAAACCTTCGAGATATCCTAGATGGATGATCCAAATTTCCTTCAAAAAAATGCCATGAGTCTCTATTAGATTCTACTATTTTCCAGTAAATTTTTAGATTTTTTCAATGAGATTTACGTTCTGCTAAAAATCAACTTTCTCAGACCTTTGAGAAAATCTTACCTTTTCCTTGTCAGGGTCTAGACCGACCCTAACCCACTGTGTCTGTTCAACCCATAGGCTGCATGCTAAAAATTCCAACATAGAAGTTGTTCCTCACCCTTCCCTCTATATTTTCTCAAAATTTGGGAATTTTTAGAATAGTCTAAGTATTTTCCTGGATTTAATTTTTCTATCTCACAGATTCCCATGTCTGAGAATTTCAGAGATTCAGGTCTTTGATAATCCTCTGCTTTCTCTCAAACCATAACCCAAATTCCATAGCTGTAAAAATAGGAAATTTGCCTCTATTGGTTAGAGACATTTTCTCATAATTTCAGCCATTTTCTCATTTGTCTGCCATTTGTTCCATAATTTTTCCCGAAACCTGTCTGTCTGCACTAAATCCTAGAGCCGTTGGATTCTGATCCGACTTGCCGGAGCTGTCAAGCTCCGACCATAGGTCAAAACCAGAATCTGTAAAAAGGAAAAAATCTTTGTCTGACTGTCTGACTGTCTTCTGTCACCCCATAAAATTTGAGAAATTGTAAGAAAGTTTACTATCTGAAATCCAATGTTGAATCAACATTTTAGGCAAAATTTTGATTTTTAGGATTTTTCGTTATTTTTTATATTAAAAGTAAACAAAAAATAGATTTTTGAGCTTAATTCTGTTTTTAGGGTTAGTCTAGGTGTCCATGCCAAATTTGGATAAATTCCAAGTTCATTTGCTTTGTATGTTAGTTTATTTTTAAATTCAGAAGCGAAAATCAAGTTAAATTTGATAATATGTGATATTTTTGCCATTTTAGGGTTTTTATCATGTAAATAAGAATGTCATGTCATATTAGGGTTAATTTTAATGTCATTTGCATTTCAATTTCTCATTTTTGCAAAATTTATTTCAGAAAACCCTGGTTTCAAGGCCATAGTCTTGTTATCAGGGGCATTTTGGTCATTTTGACCCCAATTTCGAAATTCCAAAATTCAATTTTCCAAATTTTTATGCATATCATCATATTGCATCATCTTATGTTTAATTTTATTTCATTTGATTTTCAAATTTTATAAAATTTCTTTCAGAAAACCCTGATTTCAAGGTTATCAGGGGTATTTTGGTCATTTTACCTCAATTTCGAATTTCCAAGTTTATTTTTGAATTTTATTACTTATTTCTCATGTTTATATCAAAGGGGGTATGAATTTGGGTTTATATCTAAATAATATCTGATAATTTCTAATATTTTCGAATAAATTCAAAAATCCTATATTTTTGTGCTAACATTGTTTTCTAGTTTTGTAGGAATATCCAGGAACAAGACTTTTATTTTCTTTTATTTCAATTCAATGTAATATCGGATGTAATAATTTGGAATAAGAGTTACTTTTCATCTTAGAATAGGACTGCATTGCATATAGTTTAATTTCTGAAAAAATCAATATTCGATGTATGATGCATATGCATATTTTTCAAAATCACTATGGTTGACACGAATGGCACCTGCACAAGCTCTTACGGAGTTCACAAATTTGGTGAGATTCGTATTTATGGTCATAGTCAAAAGACGAAGAAAACCAAGATTTGTGATCTTCGTATTAGCCACATTCAGCCTACACTTAGGCTAACTTCAAAAATGCACTGCATTTCTCAAAATTTCAAAAGGATTTCCAATTCCTCAAAGAATTATCTTTCAAATTCATTCAATTGCATCATTTTCAAACTCTTTCCCAATTTCATTTCAGAGAAATTAATTTTCCCAAAAAAAATTCAAGTCTTTCTCAAGATTTTATTTTCTTAGAATTCTGAATTTTTAAATGAGATTTCAAAGTATTTCCCAAGTTGAAAATCATGATTTTTCAAGATTTCCACATTCTCATTTTTATTTTCATATCCCAAAATCGATTTTTCCAAAGTTCCTTGAACTATTTTAGAAGTTGGTTTCTCAAGATTCTCAAATCCATTTTCTAAAAGAAAAAAGCAATTCCAATCTCAAAAATCATTTTTCTCAGAGTTTCCATTTTCCTGAGAATCCATTTTCCATTTCAAAAATCATTCTCCAATGAACTTCTTAATTTTCTCAATATTCTCAAATCCATTTTCTAAGAAAAGCAATCCAAATCTCAAAATCAATTTTTTCAAAGTTCAAGTTTTCCTCAGAATTCATTTTCTAATGCAAATTTCTGATTTTCAATGAAATTCAATGATTTTCCCAGGAATTCTATTTTCAAGGCACTTTCTCAAGAATTTTCCAAGTACATCTCAATTTTCCAAAGCAAACATCATATTTCTCAAACTTGCATCTTTTCAAAATTTCATAGCACAAGCCTGATTCTTTGTGCATTTTAGTAAAATAGAACACGATTTAGATATTTGAGTCAAGTCGAAGCACACAATTGATCATTGGTCCAATTACCCCTAGTAAAGGTGTCAGGAATGGTTGAACCTCGTACCGACAGATGGATCTCATTCCACGAAATTTTCCCACAAATTTTCAAAACGGAGGCGAGTAATTTTCAAAACCATTTTCAAAACTTTGGTCGAGTTTGACTCGCAGAATCGTTTCTCTCTCTCGCAGAGGGAGGGGGGGAAATTTTGCAATGATAACATGGCCATAGTCAAAATGTAGACAATGCTTAAGAATTTTATCTTTTATGGAATAACATTTGATCCACACTGGATCTTCTTCAAAAATCATCATATTTTCTGAATTTTTCTTCCTTTATCAGAGTTTTACTTGAAATTAACTTAAAATATATATATCAATGGCCATAGTCAGGATGTATTGAGAGTTAATTTCATTTCAAACTCTATAAAGGCACCAAAATGTGTTTTATTCTTCATCTGAATTTAAATATAGATTGTCCTATAATACATTTTATGATCATAGTCAAGAATGTATTATATTTTCAATCTTATTTTAATTAATTTAAAGAATGAAATATGCTTTTCAAAATCCAAAATTCAAATTCTTTTAAATTCATTCATCTTTTAGGATAGAATTACATCATATTCTCAAAATTCTTTTTCAAAATCCAAGTCATTTTGAGATAATTCTTCAAACACTTTTTTTTATTTCTCAAATCAATTCTTATTTATAAATTCAAATTCATCTTTCTATTCTCAATTCTATCGTATTTTAAAATTCAAACTTCGATTTCAAAGTCCAATTTAACGTTGAAATTCCAAATTCATCTCTAAAATTCAATTTTCAATTCAAATTAAATTTCAGAGTTCAATTCAACTTTGAAATTTTCAGATTCATTTCCTGATTTCAAAATTTAAGTTTGAAAATCAGGTTTCGTTCTCTATCCTTCTTTTCTAAATTCAAAAATCGATCTAGGGTATCTCAGATCCAATTTCAGGTTTCATCTAGATTTTCAAAATCCAACTCTATCTTAAAATTTCATTTGGATTTCTCAAATCCAATTCCAAGTTCGAACTGGATTTCCAAAATCCAATCCTATTTTCAACCCACTTCCATTCTCAAATCCAAATTTTGTTTCCAAATCGCGTTTGAATTTCTTGAATCCATTTCTTTTTCCAAATTTCATTCTGATTTTAAATTTGAAATCCGGAATTCAATCCCTATTTTCAAATTTTCATCTTGATTTTCAAGGCTAGATTTAAAATCCAACCCTACTTTCTTTAGAGATCTCAAACTCTTTTTTTGAAATTCAAATTTAATCTCGGATTTCAAATTTAAATCTCAATTTCAAGATTCATTTCCAATTTCAAAATCCATTTCCAAATTCATTTCTCAAATTCTATTTTTCAAAGTTTAAATCCAAATTCAAAATTCATATTCAATCTCAATTTCAAGTCTCATTCTTATTTTCAAGTCCTATTTAAATTCTTACCTTTAATCTTGAATCATCCCTCTTCAAAAACAAGCTTAAAGCCATTTTTTCAAGTCTTTTGATCTCAGATATGATTCCAACTTCAGGATTTCGAGTTATCTTTCTCAAAACTCAAGTTTATTCTAAACTTTGAGTTTATATCCAAAAATTCAACTTTTCTAAACCAACTTCAAACCTTTGAACCATTTTCTTCAAGTATTTTCAAATATATTTTAAAATCACTTGGGAAAATCAAAGTTCTTAAAATTTTCTTTTCAAAAGCATACATCTTTGCATTTACATTACACAAGCATGATTCTTTGTGCATTTACACTTTGAATAAATTCTTAGATAATATTTAGGCAAAGCAAAAGGCATAAATTCGATCCTTGGTTTGATTACCCCCGGTAAAGACGCCAGGAACGGTCAAACCTTGTACCGATGAGCGAACGCCGTCTCTCAATTTTCCCGCAAATTTTCAAAAATGGAGGTGAGTAATCTTTTCAAAATTTAAGGTCACGTGAGACCTTCACAAAAGAGTTCATCCCTCTCTTCTTCTTTTTTTCTCTTCTCTCTTCTTTTTTGTTTTTTATTTATCTTTCTAAAAAGAAAAATAGAGGTTAGAAAGGAAAAAAATGAGGAAAATGAGAGAAGGATACAAGAGGAAAATTTTTGCGATGATCACAATTCCTTAGTACAAATCATTGTCGCTTTAGCATTTAACTTTCATTAGTATAAATCATTGTAATCTTTAGCATTCTCAAGTAGTAATCATTACAGGATTTTGTCTTCGTTAGTATAAAGTGTTATCGCTTTAGCATTTAACATTCATTATTTTAAATCATTGTAATATGTAGCATTCATTAGTGTAAATTATTTTAATACAAAGTACTCATTAGTAACAATCATTGTAATATATTTAACACTTGTTATTATAAATTATTTTAATATTTAACATTCATTAGCATGAATAATTATGTTTATACCTAAACCACAATCTCGAATGTATAGGTTGTGTGGAGACCATATGGAGATGGGAAAAATGAGGAGCAAAAGGTTGTTGCTAAGGCTGTGAGACTGTCTCGCTGTGATATTTGGTTGTTTAGCAAATCTGAAGCAAAGTTGCAGCATGGTAGTCAAGTTCTCCTACAAGCTGGCTTGGAACAGTCTACCCCAAAGCAGCCTGTAGATGTGAGAAGGAAGATGAATAGTGGTGGGCCCAGGAACGTGAATTGGCACGAACGCTTTAGAAAATAATTGGATAGCTGGAACAAATGAGGTGTTTGTGCCATAGCATATGATTATAAAGAACAAAAATATGACCCCAACTATTTCAAAAAATATTGGGAACCCATGCATCAAAATCTAAACATTAAAAAGAAGCAACGTGGAAGTAAGGTCCCTCCTGTCTCCCAATATGTTGTCTCCCAGCATAGAAAAAACATTCATTATGTCCCATCGACTACAACTATGATTTTCTCAATTGCAGTACAGAATGAGGAGCCAACACAACTCACAAAAAAGAAGATAGTCTTCGCCATAATGTTAGAGATGTTGGAGAGGGAGAATAAAGAGTTACGAAAGCAAATGCAGAATTTGGGGAGACAAATGCAGTCACAATATGGTATATTGGTTGAGATGATTACCAGCAGTTTTAATAAGATCGAGGGAACCAAGAGGCCACCGAGGAAAGAGAGTCCACCAAGGAAACAAAAGAGATGATTTGTAAGTCATAGTCCATCTGAGTCATCAAGTGAAATTGAATAAACATTATGTGATTTTTTTATTCTGATAATGATTTGTTGTAATTCTATAATTCTTTGTTGTAATTTTATAAAAAAAAATTATAATGTGGCATTTTATAAATTTATAATTCTTTTTTTTAATAAGTGTAACACACAAATACCATTGAACAAATCATTGTAATGTTCAACCTTCATAAAAAAAATTGAAGAAACATTTAGCATTGTGTATTGTAAAAATTATGATTTACTTTTACGAGTTGTCTTCCTACCACGATTTACACAATGATTGATAAAATGATGAAACAATTTGTACATATAAAGGCTACGTGCTATCGTGATTTGCTTGATACTGATTGGCTTGCAACCAGTTATAATTCTTTGTTGTAACGTAACATTCAATAATTATATAGTTCTTTCCATAAGAGATCACGATTTGTTTTTTATAGAAAAATTGTTCTATCACAATTTGTACAACCATGGATATAAAGCAGAAACGATTTGTTCTATCGCGATTTGCGTTTACGAGCTTTGTATATATGAACGATATATCCTATCGTGATTTATACAATGACTATTCATAAAAGGCAGAAAGAAAAAATAATAAACAAATCGATACAATGTTTAGACTTAGTAAAGTACAAATCGATGTAACTTCAAGGATACAAATCGAGGTAACTTCATAAATATAAATTGATTTCCTTCATAAAGACAAACAAAGACATATCGTTGTCACGGTAACTTCATAACTACAAATCGACGTGATTTACAACCATATTCATTTATAAAAAATATGAGTATTTAGTTATAATACATCATGAGCAATGGTTTAGCTTAGATACAATACATGACCATCATCATCAAAGAAAACAAACATCGTCATCAGTATCACCCCTATGTCCAAATAGTGATGTGCTTCGAATGCAATCCAGGTGCGCATGAAATCCAACTTGCTAGTGCAGAAAATAGTTTTGGATCTATCTAAATTTTAAATGGATCCTACTTAAATAAATAAAATTTGGGTTCATTTGAGACCCAAATAAATTTAATTAATATATATATATATATGTATCTATATATATATAATAGTTTAGATTGGGTTTGGATTTGATAAGAGATAAATAGGTCTCACAACCAACTCAATTCAATCACTCCCCCACCTAAACCCATCATCTCAATCGAATACATCACATCCCACCAAATTTGTTTGACCTGTCATGGTATTTGTACAGTCACAGACATAAAGCAAAAATGATTTGTCCTATTACGATTTGTCTTTACAAGCTTTGTCTATGTGAACGATATGTCCTATAGCGATTTATATAATAACTAATTCATAAAAGGCAGAAAAGAAAAACAATAAACAAATCGACACGATGTTTAAACTTAGTAAAATATAAATCATGGTAACTTCATAAATACAAATTGATTTACAACTTGATACCGATTTACGTAATAGTTGCAAATCGATATCATTGTTTCGTTCATAATATTTTAGTAATAGTTGCAAACCAATATGAGTAAATCGCGATATTACATATCGATATCGTTCACAAAGACATATCGTTGTCGTAGTAACTTCATAAATACAAATTGACATTCTGATAATTACTTGCTGTAATTCTATAATTCTTTTTTGTAACGTGGCATACTATAAGTGTATAAGTTCTTTTTTAATAAGTGTAACACACAATTACCACTGAACAAATCATTGTAATGTTCGACCTTCGTAAATAAAATTTAAAAAAGTGCTTAGTGTTGTGTATTGTAGAAATTATGATTTGCTTTTACGAGCTGTCTTCCTATCACGATTTACACAATGATTGATAAAAGGTTGAAACAATTTGTACGTATGAAGGCTATGTGCAATCGTGATTTGCTTGATACTGATTGGCTTACAACTAGTTATAATTCATTAGAAGCTTTTTTTATGAAAACTTGTCGGTTGACTAATTAGCAAATTCATTATAGTAATATTTCAATATTTGTTCAAGTTATTTAATGTTTAATTGAAAAAATTATGAGATCTTTGCAGGGTATTTGGGTTGACCCAAATGGATATGGAAAGAGTTTCTACTCAAATTAAGGTTTGGATGAGACATATAAGAGATTTGGATCAATTTAAGACTCAAATTGATCTCCTCTAATGTAAAAAGTATTTTAGATCCATTTAGAGACCAAATTGGATCAAACTAAGAAAATAAGATATTGAATCTACTTGAAGACTCAATTAGATCCCATTATATAAATTAACATTTGGACCCATTTGGAGTTTTAATTGGATTCCAATAAGTAAATAAGGCTTTTGGATCTACTTGAGACCTAAATAGATCTCATGAAGGTAAAATGAATTTTATGGAGCTAAATTCAATTTGAGACCCAAATAGATCCTACTTAAGAAAACAAGATTTAGATTCACTTATGATCTAAATGAATCTTTTTAGTGTACTATCAATTTTACTAGAATATAATAAGTTTAGGATCTATCTAAATTCCAAATGGATCATACTT
The DNA here is from genome assembly GCF_984573655.1 of Nuphar pumila. NCBI lineage: Eukaryota > Viridiplantae > Streptophyta > Magnoliopsida > Nymphaeales > Nymphaeaceae > Nuphar > Nuphar pumila. Next base: position 805,879 of record NC_143261.1, read on the forward strand.
AAATAAATAGAATTTCGGTTCATTTGAGAACTAAATAAATTTAATTAAAATATATATGTGTATCTGTCTCTCTATATATATAATAGTTTTGATTGAGTTTGGATTTGATGAGAGCTAAATGGGTCTCACAACCAACTCAATCCAATCACTCCCCCACCTAAACTCATCCTCTCAATCGAATACATCTCATCCCACCAAATTTGTCTGACCTATCGCGGTATTTGTATAACTATGAACATAAAGCAGAAATGATTTATCCTATTGTGATTTACCTTTACAAGCTTTGTCTATGTGAACGATATGCCCTATAGCAATTTACATAATGACTGATTCATAAAAGGCAGAAAAAAAAGCAATAAACAAATCAACACGATGTTTAGACATAGTAAAGTACAAATCGAGGTAGCTTCATAAATACAAATTGATTTACAACTTGATACTAATTTAAGTAACAGTTGCAAATCAATATCATTGTTTCGTTCACAATATTTTAGTAATAGTTGCAAACCGATATGAGCAAATCGTGATATTACATATCAATATCATTTACAAAGACAAACAAAGACATATCATTGTCGTAGTAACTTCATAAATATGAATTGACTTCCTGATAATTATTTGTTGTAATTCTATAATTCTTTTTTGTAACATGACATTCTATAAGTATATAAATCTTTTTTTAATAAGTGTAACACACAATTGCCACTGAACAAATCATTGTAATGTTTGGACTTCGTAAATAAAAATAAAAAAAGTGTTTAGTATTGTGTACTATGAAAATTATATTTTGCTTTTATGAGTTATCTTCCTATCATGATTTACACAATCATTGATAAAAGACTAAAACAATTTGTATGTATGAAGGCTACGTTTATCGCGATTTGCTTGATACTGATTGGCTTGCAACCAGTTATAATTCATTAGAAGCTTTTTTTCTAAAAACTTATCGGTTGACTAATCAGCAAATCCATTATCGTAATATTTCAATATTTGTTCAAGTTATTTAATGTTTAATTGAAAAAATTATGAGATCTTTGCAGAGTTTTTGGGTTGACCCAAATGGATATGAAAAGAGTTTCGACTCAGTTCAGGGTTTGGACCAGACCTATAAGCGATTTGGATCAATTGAAGACCCAAATAGATCTCCTCTAATGTAAAAAGTATTTAAGATTCATTTAGAGACCAAATTGGATCCTACTAAGAAAATAAGATATAGAATCTACTTGATGACTCAATTCGATCCCATTATGTAAATTAACATTTGGAGCCATTTGGAGTTCCAATTGGATTCCAATAAGTAAACAAGGTTTTTAGATCTACTTGAGACCTAAATGGATCTCATGAAGATAAAATGAATTTGTTTGGATTTAAATTCAACTCGAGACCCAAATAGATCCTACTTAAGAAAACAAAATTTGGATTCACTTATGATCTAAATGAATCTTTTTAGTGTACTGTGAATTTCACTATAATATGCTAAGTTTTGGATCGATCTAAATTCCAAATGGATCTTACTTAAATAAATAGAATTTGGGTTCATTTGAGACCCAAATAAATTTAATTAAAATATATAAATATGTGATCATCGCAAAAAATTTCCTCTTTTGTGGTTTCTCTCTCTTCCTTTTCTTTTCCTTTCTAGCCTCTATTTCCTCCTTTTTGAAGGGAGAAAATATAAGACAGAAAGAAAGAGAGAAGAGAAAAGAAAGAAGAGAAGAGAAAAGAGGATTTCTTTTGCGGGGTCTCACTTGACCTTAATTTTGAAAATATTTAAGAAAATGACTCGCCTCCGTTTTTGAAATATTTGCGGGAAAACTGGGAGACGGGGTTCGCTCGTCGGTACGAGGTTCGACCGTTCCTGGCGCCTTTACCAGGGGTAATCGAACCAAGGGTCGAATTTATGCCTTTTTGCTTTGCTAAAATATTATCTAAGAATTTATCCTAAGCCTAAATGCACAAAGAATCATGTTTGTGCAAATGCAAAGATGTATGCTCTTTTTTAAAATGATTTGAAATTTCCAAGTGTTTCTGAGATGAATCTGATAAGGGAGTAAAGAAATGGTTTCTAACTTAGAACTTAAGATTTAAAATTCTAAGTTTTTGGAATAATCAGAGCTTGGGAAAATAATCTAGACTTTTGAAAGGAAGGATCTTGAAATTGAGATAAGGAGGAGAAAGGAAACTTCAAAGTCATAAGTGGACTTTGAATTAGAATAGAGATGAAAATGGAATTGAATTCTAACTTTTGAAGTTTGAAATCAGAATGAAATGTGGGAAATCTAAATAGAATTAAGAAATAGAATTGATTTGAAAGTTAGAATTCAAGATGGAATCGGAATCCAAAGTCTGGATTCTAAATAGAGTTAAAAATTGAATTTTGGATTTAGAATCCGAAAATAGGAATTGGATTTGAAATTTGAGATGAAAACGGAATTGGATTTGGAATTAAGAATGAAAGCTGATTTGAAATCTGGAATTCAGAATGGAATTTGAATTCAAAGTATGGATTCTAAATAGAGTTGAGATTTTTAAATTTGAATTCTGGATTTAGAATCCCAAATGGGAATTGGATCTGAACTCTGGGATCCAAGATGAAATTGGATTCTGAATTTTAAATGGAATTGGATCTAAGATTTGGAATCCAAGATGGATTTTGGATCTAAAGTTTGAGATCCAAAGTAGAATTGGGTTCTGGATCCTAAAATAGATTTGGATCTGAAGTCTGAGATCCAAAGTAGAATTGGGTTCTGGATCCTAGAATGGATTTGGATCTTGAAGTCTGAGATCCAAAGTAGAATTGAAATCTAGATCCTAGAATGGATTTGGATCTGAAATCTGAGACCCAAAGTAGAATTGGAATCTGGATCCTAAAATGGAATTGGATCTGAAGTCTGAGATCCAAAATGAAGTTGGATTCATACTCGGAAATCTGGATCCAAGTTGATCTAACTTTGGATTTGGGCTTTGAAAGTCCAAATGGGACTTTTGAATATGGATCTGGGTTTTGAAAACCCAGATTGAATTTAAAACTTAGGAAAGGTCAAGCTTTTGAGATTCAGAATCAATCTCAAACTGTGGTTTTTGAATTTGAAGATAAGAAGATGAACTTGATTTTGAGAATGAATCAAAATTTTCAAAGTTTAAATTGAACTTTGAAATTAAACTTTGAAATTGAATTTTTGAATTAAATTGGAATTTTGGAGTTTTGAATAAAATGGTTTTGAAATTCCAAAGTCAAATTGGACTTTGAAATTAAGATAGAATTGGAATTTGAAATAGAAGTTTGAAGAAAGATGTTCAAAAAATCACTTGGGTTTTTGAAAGGAAATTTTGAAAACATGATGCAATTCTATCCTAAATGATGAAATGAGTTTGAACAATTTTGAAATAGGACTTTGAAGAGCTATTTCATTCTTTAAATGAATTAAGAATGAGGTTAAAGATATAATATATCCCTGACTATGGTCATTGAATATATTATATAATAACCACATTTAAATTCAAGTGAAGAATAAAATACATTTTTGGTGCTTTTATAGAATTTAAAATGAAATTAACTCTCAATATACCCTGACTATGGCCATTGGTATATATATTGAATTAATTCTAAATCAAATTCTGATAAAAGAGAAAAATATTTAAAGAAAATATAATGATTTTTGAAAAGGATCCAGTGTGGACCTAGTGTTATTTTATAAAAGATAACGATACTAAGTCATGTTTACATCCTGACTATGGCCATTGATATAAATCACCAACTTATGATTAATTACCTCTTACGAAATGGTACACGTGTCATTCGTGGTCCCATTCGTGAGATTTTGGAGAAACAAAGGCGAAAAGCATGAAAATGAACAATTTATGATATTTACAATGCTCATTCATTCTATCTAAAAGCTGAAAATATAAACATTCTCATTAATGCCTAATTATTACAACATATAAAATTGAATTTACAACTCCAAATAATGATATTCTCCATATATTCCCTGCAAAGCAACTGGTTAGTATGAAAAGTGAAGAAAAATGACATATATCATATAGACGTCAAAAGTGCTCATGTACCAAGATATATATGATGGAAAAGATGGGAAATGACACTTATATACATATCTATGTATATATGCATATATGTATATACGTATGTATATATATATATACATATATATGTGACATATACAAATTGTGGTTGGAAATGAGTGTAGGTGCCATATGTGATTGAAACAGTAAGAGTGCTATAGAGGTGATGCAATAACTATTGACAGTATACTCTCTGGCTTCCAGATTTTGCCACCATCTTTCTTCTTTTTCATGAAATTTGCACTCAGCCTCCTTGTGGGATTAACCTTAATACAATGGGTATAATGCAATGAGGAAGAAGGATTTTGCCCACGAGGTGGATACAGCAGTGTGTATGAGTAATGCTGGAATGATAATGGAGGTGGAAATAACGACAGCAGGGTCGTAGTGAAGGGACCATGTGGGTGAATGATAACACACAACTGCTAGGAGTTGTGTGTATGCTGGAAGGTGGTGACAAGATATGCTAATGTTGCTGAAGCCATACTGTAGCAGCATGATGATGGACATATGAAGGTATATGAGGAGACACTGAGTGCGTGTTTTACACAGTGAGCATGAAGATGGTACTGTGGTGGAGGGTAGGTACAGCTAAACATGAAGCAAAGAATGAAGTGAGGACTGTATAGGTGCAGAAGGTGCTGGGTAACAATGCTTAAGGATGCACAGGGTTTTGCATTATTGCAAATGACAGAAGGAGTGCAACGTTACTTCGAACTGCACTAAAAAAAAAAAGAACAGTGCTTTGCACGACTATGGATACAAGAGGAACATAGCAATGCTATGTGTTTCAGCAGACACAAGGAGTATATAATAGTATTCTTGGGCTGTTGTGGGTTCAAAGAACCCACAGTCGTGTCTTGTACTATTGCAGCTGTGAGGAGAACATAACAATTTAAACACAGATAAATGTGCACCTGCAGGAAATTTAGCGGGAAGGTTACTACTGTGGACATCACTATTCAGATTAGTGGTGAAGTAGTGCATTTTTTTTTATGTGTGAAATGATGATGAAGCATTGATCATGCTATAACAGAGGTAATGACAGTGGATGATCTATTGGCAGCAATATTAAGTGCAAGCAATCTCCAAATGCAGTTGAAGTTATTTTACAGCAGTGACTCCTTCAAAATCAATCCTATATTGGTCTTTGAAGTTTCTTGGAAAGGTACAGTTTTAGTTGTTTACCTGTGGCTCCACGAGGAACCAAGCTTCCATAAATGCTATAATGATCCAAATGTCGCATTCCTGAAACTGTTCTTTAGATCATCACAGAGATCTATGCAACTAGCTGTGTTTGAACATTTTGAGGACTTCGATGTCTCCAAGCGAAGTCTATGAGAATTTCTGCAAAATCTGCTCCTAACAAGTTCATCTTCATTAAGCTTTTTCCATTATTCTGTAGATGTAAGCAAATCTCTCTCTCTCTCTTTTTAAGGGGATTATTTCATCCAATAACCTGATGGAATCCTTCACATAGATCTATATATATTTCAAGAGTCCTTAGTAATCATCAGAAGAATATGCTTTCTTCATGATTTTGGGAAAGGGATTTCTGATGTCACGGTCAATCTAGAGTGCTGACAACACAAAAAGACAGTGAACAGAGAGACTTTCCATTGCTTCTTCACAAACAGAAAGATGAGTATGCTTTACAGGGCCTAACCATCCTGCAGAACCTCGATTTTCATTTACCAGATGATTCCCTTTTTTTTCTTTTTTTTTAGGGATGAAGTTGCAAAAACTCAATAAAAAAAATAAAATACAGTTAACAAGAAATACAGAAAACATCAAAGAAGGAATGAAATGACGACCAATCAAAAGGATGTTCATAGTAGCCAACCCATGTTTTAACGAGAGCCAAGGCAAATGTATCAAAGGTATTGAACCGAACAGCGTATGTAGATGTGATAATAATACTGAACTCAAGGATTCTAAAAAAAAGAAACGGTAAATGTTATGAATCACAGCACAGAACATACTAAAAAAAAAGCAAAGTATACATTACATAATAGTGCAAATGAGTGGAGTATTGAATAAAATAACCGAATGAATTAAGTGGTTAATATGTGTTCAACCTAAAAGAGAAAGAAAGAAAATAAAATAAAATAAAACAGGTATAAAAGAAATATTTGGATAGAAAAAGAAATGGGGAAAAGAAAATCTAAGCAATCCATGGGTGAACAAAATGTGCCGATATAGTATTTGCTGAAGAGGGATGCTGACAGGTAATGTTATGATAAAACGACACAAGGCAAAGTATGATGTTGATATATAAAAAAAAAAAGAAAATGCTATGATGATGTTGCGACTATGGTCATATGCGTATGGGACGCAAGATAGCTGACCATTCTACCACTGACATGCAAGGGTGTCTGCTAAAATAAGGAAATTTGCCACCAACAGTGAGACTTCCGATCCAACCCCTTTATCCTAAAGATAATCAAACCCCTATGGTACCCTGCGTATACTGTTGTATTGGATCAAGAATGCTGGGCTAAATCAGTGTTGCTATGGGCATCTAATGGGATGCATTCAGATATTTATCCTTCAATCGATTTGAACTAGAGAGCCTGACATTAATTAGATCCTAGTATAATGCGATGAATGAAATGGAGCAGGGAAATGTAAGTCAAAATTTAAGTGCAGACAACAAATCAAACGAGACAGAACATCAGTTGTTATGAACGATTAAACACAATGGGGCAAAGATGCAATCATAGTGAATAATATATAATGGACAAAAGTGAATGAAAGGTCATCATAATCACTAACATCAAATGAAGGGAAACAAATGAATGCTACTGCAAGTATTCGAAAATATGTAATCCAAAGGAAAATCATAAAAGGAAAAGGGGAGAAGACGAATATATATATATATATATATATATTGGAATATGGGCATTCCATTGTTGTTGCACTGTGTAAACTGATTTGTTATATACAAATCAGATTTACGTGGTGTGCGTTCATAGGGATAAAACTAGAGATCAGGAGGAAAAAATTGAATTAAGGGGAGGAGGAGCTCTTACCTGACTCGCTTGTATCTTGAAGGAAGAGACTGGATGATTTCCTTATTCGCAGGATTTCTAAGAAATGGAGGGGAGGAAGGCTTCTCCTTTTATCTCCTTTTCAAGTTCTCCTTCTGATTGAGAAGAAGAGGAGCAGGGAGGCAGATGCTGAAGAAGGAGGTCGGCTCCCTTCTTATCCAAGAAGATGGGTAACACTCTGACGATAATCGATCCTCCAGGAGCGAAATCGATCCTCAATAGAACGGGTACCCGATGAAAGAAATCGACGGATACTGAAGGAGAGTTGATGCCTGAGAGTGGTGTTGAGCGTAGAAGGTGGGTTGTTACATGAAAGCCAATGAAAGAAAATCCCTCCCCTGAAGGAGATGGGGTGTCTCTTCTTAAAGAGAGCTTGGATGGTTCGAGAATGGAGTTTGTTCAGGATCGAAGGCCGAGAGAAGAGGAGGTTGTTTGCAGATGGAGGGTAGAAATGAGAGGGAGGAGTGTGCGGGAGGAATCCATTTAGAAATCCTCCCTTTTTCCAAAAAGGGGTTTCCTTTTTTTTAGGAAATTTTTGAAAAATGGTTAAGAAATGAGGTTTTTGGCAAAATGACTTCAAAAACTTGAAAATCATTCGTTTTTCTTGTAGTTCTTCTCTATTTTTTTGGTTTTTTATGTTATTTTACCATTTTTTTTGCATTTTTAGAATAAAATCCTAAAGTTTTACGAGAAACTAAATGTTAAAACTAATTTTTTGTGTTTTTATAAAATATTTACAAAAAGGAGTTTTTCTGAGAATTTAAAAGCTATTTTGAGAAAATTTCTTCAGAAATGGGTTTGGATCTGGATTTTGGAGGAAATATGGATTTAAAGTACTGGATTCGGATCCGGAATTAATTTTGAATATAGCTTTATGAAATTTTGATTCAGAAAATCTGAAGAAATGACTTGATTCCCTCAGAAAATGGGGTTAGGGGCAAAAGGGGTCATTTTGCAAATCTTTGAAAATTTTGGGGTGTTCACAATATGTAAATGTGTATCTCTCTGTATATAATAGTTTAGATTGGGTTTGGATTTGATGAGAGCTAGATGGGTCTCACAACCAACCCAATGTAATGACACCCTCACCTAAACTCATCCTCTCAATCAAATACATCACATCTCACCAAATATGTTTGACCTATCACAGTATTTGTACAATCACAGACATAAAGCAGAAACGATTTATCCTATTATGATTTGCCTTTACAAGCTTTGTCTATGTGAACGATATGGCCTATAGTGATTTATATAATAACTAATTCATAAAAGGCAGAAAAGAAAAACAATAAACAAATCGACACGATGTTTAAACTTAGTAAAATATAATTCGCGGTAACTTCATAAATACAAATTGATTTACAACTTGATACCGATTTAAGTAATAGTTGCAAATCAATATCACTGTTTCGTTCATAATATTTTAGTAATAGTTGCAAACCAATATGAGTAAATCACAATATTACATATCGATATCGTTCACAAAGACATATCGTTGTCGTAGTAACTTCATAAATACAAATTGACATTCTGATAATTATTTGTTGTATGTCTATAATTCTTTTTTGTAACGTGACATTATATAAGTATATAAATCCTTTTTTAACAAGTATAACAAACACTTGCCACTGAACAAATCATTGTAATGTTTGGCCTTCGTAAATAAAAATCAAAAAAGCATTTAGCGTTGTGTACTGTAGAAATTATAATTTGCTTTTATGCGCTATCTTCCTATCACGATTTACACAATGATTGATAAAAGGCTAAAACAAATTATACGTATGAAGGGTACGTGCTATCGCGATTTGCTTGATACTGATTGGCATGCAACCAGCTATAATTCATTAGAAGCTTTTTTTCTAAAAACTTATTGGTTGACTAATTAGCAAATCCATTATCGTAATATTTCAATATTTGTTCAAGTTATTTAATGTTTAATTAAAAAAATATATGAGATGTTTGCAGAGTATTTGGGTCGACCCAAATGGATATGAAAAGAGTTTTGACTCAGATCAGGGTTTGGACCAGACCTATAAGATATTTGGATCAATTTAAGACCCAAATAAATCTCCTCTAATGTAAAAAGTATTTTAGATTCATTTAGAGACCAAATTGGATCCTACTAAGAAAATAAGATATTGAATCTACTTGAAGACTCAATTCGATCCTATTATGTAAATTAATATTTGGAGCCATTTGGAGTTCCAATTGGATTCCAATAAGTAAAAAAGGTTTTTAGATCTACTTGAGACCTAAATGGATCTCATGAAGGTAAAATGAATTTGTTTGGATCTGAATTCAATTCAACACCCAAATAGATCCTACTTAAGAAAACAAGATTTGAATTCACTTATGATCTAAATGAATCTTTTTAGTGTACTGTGAATTTCACTATAGTATAATAAGTTTTGGATCTATCTAAATTTCAAATGAATCTTACTTAAATAAATAGAATTTGGGTTTATTTGTGACCCAACTAAATTTAATTAAAATATGTAAATGTGTATCTTTATATATATAATAGTTTAGATTGGGTTTGGATTTGATGAGAGCTAGATGGGTCTCACAACCAACCCAATCTAATTGCACACCCACCTAAATTCATCCTCTCAATCAAATACATCACATCCTATCAAATCTGTTTGACTTATAACGATATTTGTACAGTCATGAACATAAAGTAGAAATGATTTATCCTATCGCAATTTTCCTTTACGAGCTTTGTCTATGTGAACGATATATCCTATAGCAATTTACATAATGACTGATTCATAAAAGGCAGAAAAGAAAAAGAATAAACAAATCAACACAATGTTTAAACTTAGTAAAGTATAAATCAAGGTAACTTCCTAAATACAAATCGATTTATAACTTGATATCGATTTAAGTAACGGTTGCAAATCGATATCATTGTTTCGTTCATGATATTTTAGTAACAATTACAAACTGATATGAGTAAATCGTAATATTACATATCGATATCGTTTATAAAGACAAACAAAGATATATCGTTGTCACAATAACTTCATAAATACAAATCGACATTTCGATAATTATTTATTGTAATTTTATAATTCTTTGTTGTAATTCTATAATTCTTTTTTGTAATGTGACATTATATAAGTATATGAATCCTTTTTAAATAAGTGTAACACACAATTGTCACTGAACAAATCATTGTAATGTTTGGCCTTCGTAAATAAAAATCAAAAAAGCATTTAGCGTTGTGTACTGTGGAAATTATAATTTGCTTTTATGAGCTATCTTCCTATCATGATTTACACAATGATTGACAAAAGGCTGAAACGATTTGTACGTATGAAGGCTACGTGTTATCGTGATTTGCTTGATACTGATTGGCTTGCAACCGATTATAATTTATTAGAAGCTTTTTTTCTAAAAACTTATCGGTTGACTAATTAGCAAATTCGTTATCGTAATAGTTCAACATTTGTTCAAGTTATTTAATGTTTAATTAAAAAATTTATGAGATCTTTGCAGAGTATTTGGGTCAATCCAAATGGATATGAAAAGAGTTTTGACTCAGATCAGGGTTTAGACCGGACTTATAAGAGATTTGGATCAATTTAAGACCCAAATAGACATCCTCTAATGTAAAAGTATTTTAGGTTCATTTAGAGACCAAATTGGATCCTACTAAGAAAATAAGATATTGAATCTACTTGAAGACTCAATTATGTCTCATTATGTAAGTTAACATTTAGACTCATTTGGAGTTCCAATTGGATTCCAATAAGTAAATAAGGCTTTTAGATCAACTTAAGACCTAAATGGATCTCATGAAGGTAAAGTGAATTTGTTTGGATCTAAATTCAATTTGAGACTCAAATAGATCCTACTTAAGAAAACAAGATTTGGATTCACTTATAATCTAAATGAATCTTTTTAGTGTAATGTAAATTTTACTTTAATATAATAAGTTTTGGATCTATCTAAATTCCAAATAGATCCTACTTAAATAAATAGAGTTTGGGTTCAGTTGAGACCCAAATAAATTTAATTAATATATATATATATATATATATATATATATATATATATATATATATATATATATATATATATATATATATATATATATATATATATATATATATATATGTAAATGTGCTTCTCTTTCTATATATAATAGTTTAGATTGAGTTTGGATTTAATGAGAGCTAATTGGGTCTCACAACCAACCCAATCCAATCACTCCCCCACCTAAATCCGTCATCTTAATCGAATACATCCCAACCCACCAAATCTGTTTGACCTATCATGTTATTTGTACAACCACAGACAAAAAGTAGAAATGATTTATCCTATCAAGATTTGCCTTTATAAGCTTTGTCTATGTGAACAATATGTCCTATAGTGATTTACACAATGACTGATTCATAAAAGGCAGAAAAGAAAAACAATAAATAAATCGACATGATATTTTTTAATTTATTTTCAATAGTGATTTGCAAATAAAATGACATTTTTTATTTTATGTGTAATATAATTTATTTGTTTATTATATACTTTGCGTACGATTTTTGAAAATGAGTTGTATGTGAAATGATATTTTCTTTATAAATGAATGACACATCGCACAAGTTTAGGAGGGTGTTGCTTCGCTTTGCTTCATGAATAAAGAACAGACGAACCGATGTTTCCTTTATGAATGATGTGTTCGTGGGATGAACATATAACATGCTACGCGATGGCGAATCCGGCGTATATTTTCTAAAGCTCGTGATGAGTTTCTTCAAAATTTGTCTCTTTTATGTCATATATTTAATTTATTTTGTGTACTATAAAAAGGAATTGCAATATAATGTGACTAATCATTTATTGAATATTCTACTAATGTAAGTGAAACATCTACAAAAAAAGGTGCCCCAAAACTCAATAAAGAGCTCCAAGATAACATCAACCGACTGCAAAATAAAATTGTAGAATGAAACACTATTAGTAATTTTATACATATGAAACCACTATCAGTTATATATTTACGTATGCCATGGGTATATATGTTAACACGTGTATATTTGTTCCAAATAGACTATATACGATTTTGTCATGTATATTCAAAGCAACGCAACAACCAATACTAGACGCATCGTCACCCCTTATTTCATGATATATCAGTTTTCTTATATGTTTGTTTTCTTTTTTGATTTACTCATGTTGCTTCGTGTTTTAACCTTACTATTATCATTGTTTTATTCAACAGAGTTTCGCCCGTCAACTGCCCTACGCCACTGGATTTCAAGATGGACTACAATGCTGGGGTAACAATAATCATTGCGGAGACTTTTGGTCAAGTGAAAAGGTAAGTGAAGAAACTTGTTGTCCAAGGTTTGTGAGGCATAACCGTCCTAACATGATTTCTACTATCAATTTGTAAGATATTATATCAATTTAAGATATTATTTTGATTCTTAATATTGATTTGCATGTTGATTCTTAATATCAATTTCTAAGCTATCAATAGGAATTTTCATATCAATTTATCAGATATTTTATCATCGATTTGCAGATATTGATTTCTACATTTTGGTGATCGTCTGAGCATTGAGTCTTATACATGATGGATTTACGAAAACAATAACTATGGTGATACAACTTATTGGACTTTCACATTGGTATACAATGTGACATTATGCATTTGGTAAGTTTTTATCTATAAGTGTATTATATCTTGTACGGTGGCATAAAATTTACTTGCTTCTGCATTAACCATAGGACGAATTCCTTAAAGACGTCTTGGGTGTCAACATTGGCGAGTAGAGGTTTAACTGCGCACATGATGCACTTTTACAAAATAATGGCATCGATTATAGCGTATTTATAATGAAGTATATTGAAGCAATATACAATTGACAATAACCTGATTTCGACGTTGTATGCTCTACACTTAAACATGTTTTATTATCCTATATTATTGAAGACTCAATTTATATATTGGTCTCACATTACTTTTTTGTTGCAGGATGATATGCCTGGATTCCACGCATAACTATGCAAAAAATTGATGAAGTTTCTAATTATAGAAGAGAAAAAAACTCAGGCGGCAAGAATACCTAGAAAGCAATGAACGACACTACCCCCCACGAGTAAAGTGATGTACATAGATTTGTAATAGATTTTGTAGACTGTGTATATAAATTTTGTAAGATTATATACAAATTTTATAAGACTATATACAAATTATGTAAATCTCTCTGGGTTGAAATAAAAATTCAATAATTATTCTGATTTTACTAAACACATCAATAAATTAGACTGCTATTTGAAGCAAAGGCAAATTGTTGTCTCTGACATAGACGTCATTCTGTAAATCGCTATAGGACACTATATGGTATAACGATTTAAATACAATATATGTACAACAAATTGTCTTATCACGATTTACATAATGACTGATAAAAAACAAAAAAGAGAAAGAAAAAATAAATCGACATGATGTTTATTGGTAAAGTACAAATCGAGATAACTTGATAAATACAAATTGACTTACAACCACATCAATTTAAGTTTCATACGATAACAATATTTGTCCTATCACGATTTACTTTTATGAGCTTTATCTATGTAAACGATATATTCTATCATGATTTACAGAATGACTAATTCATAAAAGGCAAAAAAGAAAATTAATAAACAAATCGACATGATGTTTAGACTTAGTAAAGTACCTAAACAATATTTTAGTAACAGTTGTAAATTGATATAAGTAAATCATGGTATTACATATCGATATTGTTCACAAAGACAAATAAAGACATATCGTTGATGCAATAACTTCATAAATATAAATCGACGTGATTTACAACCACATACATTTACAAATGATATGAGTATTTAGTTATAATATATCATGACCAACGGTTTGACCATGAAATGATTTATAGCAAAGGAAAATCATTGTCTTCAACATAGACGTCATTGTATAAATCGCTATAGAATACTATATGGTATAATGATTCAAATACAATATATGTATAATGATTTGTACATGTGAAGGCTAGATGAGACAACAATTTTTACTTTTAATATAGTTTATTCACAAAACAACTTTTTGCGCAATGATTCAACTACAATATATATATATATAACGATTTGTATATGTAAAGGCTAGATGAGACAACAATTTTTACTTTTAATAAAGTTTATTTACAAAACAATTTTTGGTGCAACGATTCAAATACACTATATGTACAACAATTTATATGTGTGAAGGCTAAATGAGACAATCATTTTTACTTTTAATACAGTTTATTCATAAAATAACTTTTTGCGCAACGATTCAACTACAGTATATGTATAACAATTTATATATATAAAGGTTATATGAGATAATGATTTTTACTTTTAATATAGTTTATTCACATAACAACTTTTTCACAACGATTCAACTACAGTATATGTATAACGATTTGTATATGTGAAGGCTAGATGAGACAACGATTTTTACTTTTAATACAGTTTATTTAGAGAACAACTTTTTGCATATGAAGGCTACATGAGACAACAATTTTTATATGGTATAAGCACTGAATAACAACGATTTACTTATGATATTTATCAATGGTATCAAAACTGTAGCTCTGTAGGCTAGATGAGACAACAATTTATATATGTGAATGATATATATTACAACGATCGATTATGTTAATACAATCAAATACAATTATGTAGCTGAAGAATTCACACGTGATTCTTGTGTTTCATTGCTCACTTTTGAATTAAACTAAGTCTGTCATGAAACAAAACAATATAAGACAATATATTAAGTTTAACAAGAAATGCAAACATCCTCCCAACATTGATTACATACCAAAAGACTTATAAAAATGATATCATTGTTCCACTTAAACTGGTCGAGAGGATTGAAGGTTCCAACGTTGTAGTGCATGTCTATAAGGTATTGTTGCATGTTGGAAATTACACAAGTTAGATATTGATAAGCTGCACGTAATGCAATTTACATGAAAAATAATATAATGTATTACATACCTCTTCATGTGAAGGGCTTGGTTGCTTTTCCTTAGGGGTTGGTTACTTTTTAGACATTTTTTTACCAACCAATTCCAGTGTACCCTTTATTCTCTAACGACTGCAACCAGAGGTAGGTTTCCTTTTGATACCCTTCGCTAAGTGAATTTGTCCATCATATTCTATAACGTTGACTTCTGACTTGTTAAAGATGATATTTACGATTCGACGCAACTTCTTATACGGGT
Source organism: Nuphar pumila (assembly GCF_984573655.1). Classification (NCBI taxonomy): domain Eukaryota; kingdom Viridiplantae; phylum Streptophyta; class Magnoliopsida; order Nymphaeales; family Nymphaeaceae; genus Nuphar; species Nuphar pumila. The sequence continues at coordinate 821,246 of NC_143261.1, forward strand.
CAGGGGAAGCATGATTTTCACCTTCACTATTCGCTCTCATTTTCTTAGACTGGTCTTCATGAGCTGCAACAGACTGATGGTGAATTAATTGCATATTTTTAAGTAACTCCCTTGACACTTTTCTCATACATACATAGGCTTCTTCATTTTTTGATGTCAAATCTGCAACATGCATAAGTAGCATACATAGTTGTTGGTAACAGGAGGCTATGTGGCACTTCTCATCAATACCAGATGCACTGACATTATTTGTATCCAGCAGTTCAATCTTTGCTTGTCTCGTCCATCTTCGCATTAAATATGACTCATATATTTTTTGTATTTTTTTTATTAAGTGTCTTTAATGTATGATGACATAAAATACATTTGAATTCATACATTTTGCACATACATTCAACTATTTTGTTGTCAACATTATATGTAACATGCGTTTCTTGTCTTTTCGGATGCTCTTTGTCCTCCTATATAATATGATATTTGTGCACATTCTCGATTGACATATGTTCTTCTATGTTGTAATTCATGACCTGTATAACCTCATTCTTAATCCATTCAAATATAGTTAGTGTATACAGATCTGCAGGTCACATTAATATTTTTATGTCTAAAGTTACAGGGTGTGTGTTGAGGCATTTCACATCTTGTTCAAGTTCATTCTATCTAAGATCGTCTAAAAATAATTCATATTGTTTCATAAAGCGAAATATTATTAAACATGAATACAAGGGTTTTTTCAGTGTGGCATGCATAGATTCAACTCTTTGAGTGCTTATAATACCTTCACAAAAGTATTGTCCTTCATATGCCAATGTCCACTTCTCTTTGTCTGCATATAAATTTTGTAACCACACACAGTCTTCAAGGTCGTACATCTGAATCATTTTCTCCCAATCAGACATAAAGGTGACATCGTCTACGCTTTCAAGTACACACTTGTAAACTTGTTATCAAACCCTGTCTTCTGATTAAATATGTATCCTATGTTCTTTGCTGCATTTTGAAAGATATGCCACAAACATAGTCGATGATGTGCATTTGGCCATACATGAGACACTGCAACCGCAATTGTGTGATCACCATTTGTAAGTATAACTTTAGGGTGCTTCTCATTCATTGCCTGTGTAAATACTCTAAACAACCACTCAAAGGTTTTCTTGGTCTGGTCATACAAAAAAATGTTGCCTAATATGCAACTCTATGAGTGATGGTTCACTCCGACAAACTGCACAAATGACCACTGTTCAATATTAATTTTCACTGACGTAGAAAAAAAAAAGCATATCATTAAAGCATTCATAATCTACTATTGACTTTGAATCTGCCCAAAACATATTCACATCATATTCATCTTCATCTAGTTGCATTACACTAAAGAAACCAGGGTCATTGCTTGATTTCTTCTATAAGTAATCAACCAAATAACATATTTCTCCATTTTTCATGTTATCTGCCATCTTCCTTCTCAAGTGGTTTCTTAGATCTATAGGTGTGAATGGCACATTCTCGCGACCACCATCTATGTGCGCCCATAAATTGTATGTCTTTCTTGGTGCAATGCCGACACTATCATCTATTTCAGCAATTGCAACATGCGCTTGAGTTACTTTATGATGTGACCTTAGCATAGGAGTCATAAATGAAGTTGTTAATTCATTGTTATGATCATTGATTAAAGTATAAACTACATATTTTCCATTTAAAAATTTCTTAACACCATTCTCACTGGACAACCACATCTTGAATCTAACTCGCTTCTTGTTGTATTTCTACTTGATTTATTCCAACCTTCTTTAGAACAAACATATGTCTTTTTCACCATAACACCTTGTGCATTTTTTGACTAAGAATACCTTATAACATTAAAGCCAAGTTTGAAGATATAATCATTATAAAATTTGTATGCAATTTCCTCATTAATAAACTGCATTTCTTTTACGGGAACAAAGTCAAGTGTACTATCATGATCGTCTACCTCATTATCGAATTGCATTTCTTCTGCTGAAACATTCAAGTCAAGAGTGAATCCAATGTCTGCACCCTTCTTGTCATGTGCATTATTAGTGCACATGTTCACTTCTTCAAGTGCGTTATTAGTATAAATGTTCACTTATCCATAAGTTTCCAATGATTGAGATGCATTATCTTCACTGCAACCGGCTGATAAACTCACCACTATTATAAGCAAGATATCAATTTACGTTAGCGAGCACATACATATACTACGATTTATTCAAGATGCATATAACAACGAATACCGATTAGTTAAGCAAGTCAAAGAAACGATTGAATGAATCACAATATAAAAGCAACAACGATTTATTATTTGCTTATACTATGCATCGAGTTGTTATTTACCATGGCAATAAAAAAAATGATTTATCATATATGTGTGTTAACGATATTGATGCACGTGACAACAATTTAATTATATCTATGATGTTGTGAAACGATTTTAATAAAAATCGTTAAATAAGAAGCGATTTGAATGCGCAAATCGTCATCGCAAGCATGCAATAATATAAATTCTATACACACACGTTTTAAAATTATATTATAAATATCTTACCAATCGATATTAGAAACACATAATATCTTATAAATCGATATACATATCACATAATATATTACAAATCGATATGACAATTCAGCATAATAACTTACAAATCAATATTAACTAATAAAACAATATCTCACAAATCGGTAGTATGTTATTACAACCGTGATTTGTGATGCATTGCATATACTAAGTGAATGAATGATACCGGATGGGGTAGAGGCCCTTCCTCGTATCTGTAACCAAGCATTCTTATCAACAGGTCTCAGCGTCTTACAAATATCTTTAATTTTTCAATCGTTGAAAAACCAACATCCACCTGTAATAACAAAACAATGCCTTAATGGCACTCACAATGACATACGTTCTTCAATAATAACATGATGACATGAAAAGATACTCAGACACTTGTTGGAATGTTTATGCGTCATTACTTTTTTCTAGACTGCAAAAGGAGATGGCCGATAAATTCTTCGATAATGCCCACCAATGATCGAACCAGTCGATCAATTTATAGTGATCTTCACTAGGTATAAATGAACCATGAGAATATTTTATAACACAAAGCCGGAACAAAAGGCGGCTAACACAAGTTAAAAATCAAAGATGAAAACTTGGACTCGCATCCGTACACACCCGAAGACACGAATCTGTCATCTTGGGAGAACACGCAAGCCCCTCTCCTACTATAGTTAGGTACGGTGTAGAACCGCCGTGGAGAGGGGGAGGGCCTCGTGAGGGCGAGCAGCACCAGCAGCGTCTTATCCAGGGAGAGTCCAGTTGTGATGGAGCCTGTGCAAATGAGCACGGCGGTGGCGGCAGATACAGACAGCTTTCCCTCCATGTCCATGTCCATGGGGAGCCCGACAGAGTCCCCGACCACCCATCTTACGATGGGTCATCCTCCACAACATCCCCTACCATCCACGGACGCCGTGCAGGCCTCCAAAAGGAAAACCCCTGAAGGAGAAGAAGAAGGAGGGAAAGAGAATGGTGGCAGGGTTCGTCATCCACTATGGAAGACGAGCATGTGTTCGTATTTCAGGCGCCAGTCTCAATCTTGCAGCCATGGCGACGCCTGTCGGTATGCTCACGGAGAGGAAGAGCTGAGGCCTCGCCCCGATAACTCCTGGGATCCCACTTCGGAGAGGGCCAAGAAGCTCCTCAAAACGGAGGCATGTGGTGGTGGTATCGAGGAGACGCAAGCGGTGAGCCCCAGGGATGACGTCTGCCTGCCGTCAACGGATGCTGCCAATTCCTCGACGATGGGTGCCTCTGCCTTCAACAAGTGCCTCGTTCATCTCCCAAGGAAATGGACTTCTGAGAATCTCAAGAGTTTTCTCGATTCTGAGGTAATCTCTCTCTCTCTCTCTCTCATTACTCATCACTATTCCTTAGTTATGTTATGTTCGTTTGTTTCTAACGTTGTCATCGTTCATTTGTTGTGGCTCTTTGTTGGTGATCTGGTAACAACTCTAAAATAGTTTGTCCTATCAATTAGTTTAATATGGGTATGACATGATCCTGGAGGGCGTACCCTATTCTTTAGTCAGTTGGCTGATTTGATAAAGATCAAGATTGGTCATGAAAATATGAATCATCATATCTTCTATGCATATACATACTTTTCCAATAGGGTTTCTCACAATGAACATACTTCTCTTTATGACGGCATACCATATGTTAGCGTGATCGATAGATGCTCCATTTAAATCACTTCAAGAGCACATTGAACTCATTCAATTGCGGTGCTGAACATTAAAATAGTTTCTGGATATGAATAGAGGTTGAAGTGCTTCACACACACAGAATGCTTGATAAAAATGATAAGCTGATATTCATCCACAAAATTTGAAGAAAATGGTGGCTATCAAAATTCAAAAAACATATTTTTTGAAAGGTGACAACCACGAAAGTGGTCTTGAACACAGTAAGGTGATCTTATGCGAAAAGGCTTGCCACTGCTAAAGCTCATTTGTGCCTTGGAAAAAAAAACCTCCTGAGCGACTGAGCCTGATTTTCTACTCTTGCTGCAGCTATCATTCGTAATTTCTAAAGGATATCAGGGTTGGTCATTGTGATTATTATCCTATATTTAGTTTTAGTTGTGCTTATTAGGATTTGCAAAGAAAATATTAATCAAATTAAAGGAGAATTTGCCGGAACCTTCCATGTAATGTTGTGCCTATTAACAGCACTATACTGAGCATGGCGTATTTGAAAATTTTGAACACAAGTTTATGCTTAACCTTCTGATGAAGCAGGAAACATTGGAATAAGAAGAGCTCTGTCCTTTCTTGAAGCAAGTCTTCAATCCACCAGACAACCATTGAATCCACAACAAAGAAAGAAGAAAAAAAGAAAAAACATAAAGAACCTAAATTTGATTGGTAAATCAGAAAAAGAAAAAGAAAAAGGAAAAGGAAAAGGAAAAGGAAAAGAAAAAGAAAAAGAAGAAGCACAAAGAGTCTAAGTTTGATTGGTTGATGCGAACAACTGATTACACCTTTATTTACAACACAAGAACCAAGTTATAAGATAGAATCCTTGTAGGGCTTATGTAAACCTCTTCCCATAATATTATCTAACTCAAACCTTATCATTACCATCTTCGAGAATCTCTAAAAGTCCTAGTGGTCATCTCGAACTCTTTAATAGTTATTCTCTTGCTCACCATATTTGTAAGATATGTCAGTTCTTCCAGCAGATTTCAAATAAGTTGGCTATATTGAATGTAGGGAAAACATCCATATCTTTTGGATAATCAATGATATAGCATTGTCACTTAACTTCTTAGTAATAATATATAGCTCATATTTCTTGTTCTTCAACTTATTGTAAGTTCCTGGAAGGAAGCACTTCTAAGATGAACCATAATCCATATCACTTCAAACACCTTCAAGTGTTTTTGCTTATTTGCATATTTCTTGTACTTAGCATTTGATTATTCTAATTGTATTTTAGCACCTGCATGTATTGATTGAATTTTGTTAGTCATATTGTTTGCCACTATGCTTATGCCCAAAAGTTTTGATAACTTTACAGATCTAGAGTATGCTTAGAAATCCTTCCCTAGGCAATTTTAATGACATTCTTGTCGATCTGTTCAAAGTGTGGTTCTGGGCAAACTTAGCTTGAGCTATGCACAATCCCATTTCAGTTTATTTTAAGAAAGATAGCTTAGAACATGGTTACCGGAAGTGTCATGGGGAAGCGCGATTCCCTGAAACACATTTCGGAAGCGCAAAACGTGGTGCTTCCGAAATGTGTTGGGAAGTGCCAACAAAAAATTGGGAAGCACGCTTCCCCCTCACTTTCCCTTCTTTTTTCATTTTTTTTTTGTGTTTTCATTTTTATTTTTCTTTCTTTTTTCTCTTTTTTCGCTTCCCGCTCGCTTCCTAGATCACTTGCGGTTCACTTTCTATGTTGTTTCCGGTTGGCTTCCTAGGTCTCTTCTGAGACAATTCCTGGTTCGCTCCTAAGTCGTCCCACGCTTACCGCTTCCTAAAATTTTTGAAGTACCTTGCTTCTCGCTTTCGCTTTCCGTATCACTTCCCACTCCTGCTTTTCCGACTGACAACTTTGGTTTAGAACAAGGGTCTATTGATGATCTCATTTTATCCATTAGTTTGCTATATTGCAAAGTGAGTATCATATCTTCTCCATTGGGTGATTAATAAGTGATTAACAAACTTGGCATCACGATTCGAAACAGCGAGCTATGATACTCCATATAATTTAACAATTTCTTAAGAGTCCAGATTATCAATGTTTATGCATCTGCTGTTTTCTACAAGGTATAAAGTTTGCCAATTAGAAAATTGTCAACCACTATACTATAAATGCAAAATTGGTGCCTCTTTGAGTTCTTAGAAATCCCAGTCCAAAATTTATATAAAAGATTTTCTCATGGAGCTTCTGTTATTGGTAGACATGTAAAATCTAGAGTTTTGTTATTGCCTTATAACTTCTTGACATACAGGGCACCATTGAACAAACATGCCAACAACTTGCTTTAGTTGAGGCTAGTAATATCTATCTGTGGTTGGAGCAATACTTTTATTACATCCCAATTCTCCACCCATACAACCAACATGCTTTTCTTTGACAATTCATTCACATAGGGTATGTTTGATTTCAAGAATAAAAAGTCTTGATGGAATTTTTTCGCCAAAACTGGTGTGGGGCCCACACCTGCATTCAATGCGGTGAAAATTCTCCGTGGTTTTTGGGTGGTTTTCATCTAAAAATATTGGAGAAAAAAGTCTCATCCCCACCCTGCAACTTTTTCTCCAGGTGGAAATAATCACCCATCGGCCTCGATTGCGTGTTAGGGCATCTCGCCCCAAACCTTCCCGTTTTGCCATCGCCTCCCTACCACCCCCATCACTGATGCCTCCTGCCATTCCTAATGGTTGTCGCCTCCCTTCCCACCCCCGATTTCCCCTCCTCTGCTGTTTCTCTCTCTGTGGATTGTAGCTGGGGGGTGGTTCGCCCAACCCCGTTTGTTGTCCACCATTCGGTGAACTCATGCTGTCTCTGTGGCTTGTGGCCATGGTCACCGGAATTCCCTCCCTTATCCACCATCCAGCGGGCCCTTGTTTTTGCTCTGTGGCTTGTAGTAAGGAGGGGGCAGCCAGAACCCCTTCCCTTGTCCACCGGATGAGGGTGACTCTCTTTGTCTCTGGCTTCTATTGATCAAATTCCAGAATAGACCTTGTTCAATTTGTGTCATTTTCTGTTGTATATATTCTTGATTAGTGATGATTTTATCTATCTAATTTCCTGGGTATTTATTTGATATGTTGTGTGGGTCATCCATATATTTGTTGCTGTATTTCTTTCTATTGTGAAGTGTTTATGTTTTTCAGCCACATGATTTATAATGAAGATATTCATTGTGCTGATTTTACAAATTTGATTTGGATTTTGAACCAACATTCAAGATTACTGTTCACAGGGAAGATCCTCTTGCGACATTTCCATGCCATATTGGATATATAGGTGATTTGCCAAAGATCAGGGTAGTATAGCCAATGGTCTTCCATATATGCATGAACCTGCCGACTGCAGAGCAACCTTAACAGTGTTTTCACTCTGTTCGTTGCTTGCATCCATAGCTATATGGTCATTGAGAAGTTTGCAACAAATACAACCCAAATACTAAAATTGAGCTGTCATTGGCAAAGAAACAATTATTGCAAACAAAAAGTGCAGCAAAACACTTTTTTGAATTATTGAGCTATCATAGCAAAGCTATCTATCTGTGGTTGAGCTATCATGGCAAAGAAACAATTATTGCAAACAAAAAGTGCAGCAAACAAAATCTGAGATGCATATAGCACAGATGCATTTTATGAATTTCGCAAAGCTAGATATTTGGACCTGGTTCTGGATCAAGATCCAGATTCGTTATGTGGGTCCCAGCACAGTCATGAGCTTCATTTGGTGGTTGGGTCATCTTTTTTGAGCATATCCAAATCCAATCCATAAAGCGAAGGGTTAGAGCAAATTTCTGCTTTTTCCATTTTTGCTATCAAACAGAAGATAATCTCTTCCACGTCTTTTCCAACATCATCAACTCAAGATAAATTCTTCCCATGACAAAAACTTCATGAAGTATTTATCACAGCAGAAAAAATCCTCACGGAGAATTTATCTCCAGCAATCAAACACACCCACAGGAAATAACTTTGAATACATATGTAGGTTTTGTGAAAAGAAAAACCTTTCTAATTGCTAGGTCTTGATTCCAGTCTTTGTGGTTATTGCAAACATCTATTTGTAACATAATCCTAATTATATGCTTGCCATCTTCTTGTTGTGTTCTCCTTTCTCAATACTTGGCATTTTAATGTTAATGTTTTCATTTTGTATGAAAATGCCTTCTCAATCACTTCTTAAATGCACCATTGTTATTGTATAATAGAAGCTGAAATAATGATCAAAACCACCAAGCTGCATTGCATCACCATAAGGTCCCTTGTCTATAAGCTCCTCACCTTCCTTCTAAACTTGTCATGTATTTTCTCTTTGTCCTACTGATGTTTGTGTGTGCATATGTGTGTGCCGAGCCTGAGGTAACTTGTTTCACAAAGAGAATCAAAGGCAAAACCTCCTTTATAAGAGCCAATTAGAAACCAACTGACTAGATATTGATTTACTGATGTTTGATATTTATCAAAATAAATGTATCTACTTTCTAATATATGTTTATCTTAAAGAACCTAGTCAAACCAGGCCAAGCTGATGTTCCATGTTCACCTCATCTTGGAACCATGATGAGGTAGGAATTCAGGCTTGTTTTTCTATCCTGAAAGAGCTGTAAGAGACTCAAACAATGCTTTTACAAATGGAACCATTCGTTTACCAATCCTAACAATATGGCTCATATCTTTAATACTTCATCTGTGGTGCAGCTTCAGATTTCCCTCTTATTTTATGGAATGAAATTGACACTCTTTTTCTGGTGCATTTTTTTATAAGACTGGAGCATCTTTTTCATAATCAAGTTCAAGAAATCCTTTTCATACTCAGTTGCTATGGTGAATGTTTGCTATATTAACCATTAAGTGGGGCTAAAAAATGATTTATTTCCTTTAGAAATTCAAATAAACTGGTCATAGTTCTGTTGTATACTTCTAAATTGGACTCTGACTTTATGCAACAGCTTCAGAGTGAAATTTAATGTGAGAAGCTGCTCGGATAACACCTAAAACCAGGGTGAAAAGTGAAAACATAGTTTTGGGTGCCAATCCAGGTTTTACCCCAAAAAAAAACTGGTTTGGTGGTTGTTTGGATGCCACCAAATAAGGTTTTGGGTAAACCTGGGTGGGCAAAACTGGGTTTTCAACCCAGTTCTGCAAAAGTGCTCCACCCCTCTTTTTTCAACCCAATTTATTGGTGGGGGGGGGGTGGGTGTTGGGGAGAAACTCCCACCACCCCCTTTGCTCTTTTACCGTGTTGACCCTCTCTTATTGTTAAATTGTAATTCATATATATATCTCTATATATAGAGAGAGAGAGTGAGAGAGAAAGACATATACATATATATAATTTTTTTTGTAATACCCACTAGGGGTAAAATAGTCTTTTTACAGTTTCATGCATATTCATTTAGAATATGCTTTATTCTTTTTTATTTTTCTCTTTTATTTTTCTTTTCTTTTTATTCTTCTTTTTATCAATTGAGGGACCCACCATATAGACCGTTGGGCCCCTCTAATGGTCATAAATATGACTGTTGGAGAAACTCCCACCACCCCCTTTGCTCTTTTACCGTGTTGACCCTCTCTTATTGTTAAATTGTAATTCATATATATATCTCTATATATAGAGAGAGAGAGTGAGAGAGAAAGACATATACATATATATAATTTTTTTGTAATACCCACTAGGGGTAAAATAGTCTTTTTACAGTTCCATGCATATTCATTTAGAATATGCTTTATTCTTTTTTATTTTTCTCTTTTATTTTTCTTTTCTTTTTATTCTTCTTTTTATCAATTGAGGGACCCACCATATAGACCGTTGGGCCCCTCTAATGGTCATAAATATGACTGTTGGAGAGGCTCCTTGGGTCCTCTCTTGTGTATAAATAAGGGGTCTTCTCCCTTGTAATTCTTATGCTTTTGAGCATTTTTTCTCTAAATAAAGAATAACTTTTTTCATGCCTTTGTGCATTTGTGCTCCTTTGTGAGTGTTTCATTGTGCCTTTGTGCACTTAGTCTCTTTGTGATTCTTGTGGGTTAATCAAGTCATCTTTGAACTTGATTTTATTGAAGATATTTTCACATGGTATCAAAGCTTGGTTTATGAGAAGTGGAAGTGCATGCTATAGCCATCGTGATTAGTGCCTCGAAAATTGTGTTTTTTTTTCTCTCTTCTATTTTGGCATGGAAGGCTCTTGCAAGATTCTTCCCGGTTAATGTGCTTCAAGAAATAGCTAAAAGAAGACCCATTGTGGTCAGTGTTCTAATTATAAAGACACTTTTGTTTCCCATAAAAGCTTCTCAATAGCGGAAAAGGACTCTCATTTTTCTTTCGGATTCAAACTCAACGGGTCAAACTATCATGTTTGGGCCGGTAATATGGAAGCTCATATCAAGGGAAAAGGGCTTTGGGGTTATATCAAAGGTACGATTTCAAAACTCGACCAAAAAATTACTATAGTTGAAAAAGGGGAAATAAAAGTCCTTGATGGAGAGGAAAGAATAAAAGCTTTTAAAGAATATAACAAAAAATATAAAGAATGGGAGATAAAAAACTACAAAATCCTTTCGTGGCTTTTTTCTTCGGCTTCAACAAGGCGAAATGACCATTAGAGAATATTTCGCCGAATTATCATCTATTTGTGATGAACTTGCTATTCTTGAACCAAAATGGAGTGGAGAAGCCATTGAGCTACGACACAAACAATTAGAAGAACATTGATTTTTTAATTTCTTGAATGGGCTTAGATCCGAATTCGAGCAAATAAGATCTTTCCTTTTATCTTCCTTCACTTTTCTACCTCTTGAAAATGTTCTTACTAAGCTAAGTGGAGAAGAAACTCACATTAGAATGAGTAAAACCAATCAAAGTGTTTTAGCTATGCCTTCAACCAAAGATGAAAACGAAGGTGCTTATGCCGTCTCTCGGTCGGGGAACAACTTAAAAATATATAAGCCTCCTCATTTTAACAAGTTTCAAAATCAAAATCAAGGAGTAAGGGAAGAAGAAGGCCAAAATGGAAGATGGAATCAAGGGAGTATGAAAAAATTATGTCATTTTTGTAAAGAACCGGGACATATTAAGCCGGTTTATCTAAAATAGAAGAAGGTGGCTATGTCACCACGTTTCAACCACACAAGGAGGAGAATCCATCTACTTCCACAATGATGCATTATTTTTAAGTCAAGTCATGGAGGCTCTTCAACTTTTCCTAAAAGGATCCATTTTCGGTGCCGCCATATCATCTCCTCCCGGTAAGATTTCTTGGCTTTTAGATTCGGGTGCTTCCTTTCATATGACTCTCAATATTTTTGCACTTTTCGAATATACAAATTTTTTTTTACCATCTTTTGTTTCAACCAGAGTTACCGGAAGCGCCTAGGTAAGTGGGGAAGCGCGCTTCGGAAGCACGGAACATCGCGCTTTCGAAACGCGCAGGGAAGCGCCCTTTTTAAACGAGAAGCGCACTTCCCTTTAATGGGAAACACACTTCCCTTTAATGGGAAGCACGCTTCCCACCACGCTTCCCCCTCGCTTCTCCCATTTTTTCAAATTCTTTTTGTATTTTTTTTCGCTTCCCCCTCGCTTCTTAGGTCGCTTCCGAGATGATTCTCGATTCACTCCTAAGTGGTCCCACTCTTTCCACTTCCTAAAATTTTGAAAGTACCTCGCTTCCCGTATCGCTTCACGCTTCCTCAACTGACAACCATGGTTTCAATCACAAATGACGCTTCTTTTGAAATCAAAGGAGTTGGAAACTTTGAAAAACAAGATTTTTTTATTCCCAAAGTTAGATTTATACCAAAATTAAATTTAAATTTGCTTTTGGTCTCTCAACTCTCAGACCATGGATGTGATGGTAAGTTCTCATGAAATAAATATTGGGTACAAGATTGCTGGTCCGGGAAGTTGATTGGGGAAGGCTCTAGCAAAGGCGATCTCTACTACATGGAGTTTCTACAAATTCCAAAACATTCATTTTGTAATATTGCCAAACATAAAGATATAAATGTTTGGCATAAAAAACTTGAGCATCCTAATGTCATCAACCTTTCTTATTTACATTTTGTTAAAGATCTTTGTAAAAGTGACTTCACTTGGAAAAATGAGAAGCTTGCCTTTTGAACAAAGATCTATGTTTACAACCAAACCATTTGAACTTGTGCATTCAGATGTATGGGGATCGACACCTGTTATATCTAAAAGAGGGTTTGCATATTATATTATTTTTGTTGACGATTACTCTAGATATTGTTGGATATATTTTCTTAAACATAAACATGAGGTTTTTGCATAATTTAAGGCATATCACATGATGATTAAGAATCAATTTAATGGTAACTTAAAGATTCTTAGGACCGACTTTGGAGGTGAATATCTTTCAAATGAATTTAAAAATTATTTTAAAATCAATGAAATTGTTCATAAAAAATCTTGTCCCAAAACATCTCAACAAAATGGTTTAGCCGAAAGAAAACATAAGCATATAATTGAAACCTCTAGAACTTTGCTTATTTCTCAAAATATTTCTAAAAGATTTTGGGCCGAGGCAGCTCTTGCATCCGTTTATCTTATAAATCGTTTTCCCTCCAAAAATTTAAATAAAATCTCACCTTTTGAAATTCTTTATAAAAAAGAACCCGTTGAATGTCTTTGGATGCAAATGTTTTGTTCTTACGGATAAAAATGCTAAACTCTCATCGAAAGCCATTCCTTGTGCATTTCTTGGATATTCCAAAATTCAAAAAGGTTTTAGATGCTATGATATTAAAAATGATAAATTATATGTTTTAAGGAATATAACCTTTTTGAAAAACATTAGTGGTTTTGAAAAATATGAATCTCATAAAGAAAATGTGGACTATTATTTTTTGTTTGAGTTGTTATCTAGAAATGATGATGAATTCGTATATAATGATAATGAAAATATAGAAGAAAATAACAACTCTTCTCATCAATCTATTGATCATCATATCGAAGAACGGACATCTAGTGATCCTATCACCTATACACATAGAGATAGAAACACTTTTAGAAGTCCAGTTGAGAAATATGGTGAATCTAGTGAGCCTACCTCCACAAATGGTCTAAATCCTTGAAGAACCGAAAGAGTTAGAAGAATTCTTTCTAGGTTTATATCCTATGAATTCTTCTCACCTAAATATAGAGCATGCCTTAGCGCCATCCATTCATATGTGGAACCTAAAAATTTTGAAGTCAAAAAAATTGTCGAATGGAGGGAAGCTATGGATAATGAACTTAGAGCTCTTACAACAATAACAACAACAACAACAACAACAACTACTACACCTTCATCCCAAAACAATTGGGGAACTTAGAGCTCTTAGAAAAGCTAAAATTTTGGAATTTCAAGATCTTTCTAATGAAAAAAAATTATAGGATATAGATGAGTTTTTAAGGTCATGACCAAGAATGATGGGTCTTTTAAAAAGTATAAAGCCCGTCTAGTTGCCAAAGAGTATACTCAAGAATATGGAATAGACTACGATAAAACTTTTGCCCCTGTTGCGCGTATGGTTACTGTTAGGTGTCTTATTACTATTTCTTTAATTAAAAATGGAACATATTTCAAATGGATGTCAAAAATACCTTTTTGAATGATGATCTAAACGAAGAAGTCTATATGGATGCTCTTCGAGGAATGAATGTTTTTAAATGTAAAGTTCTTCGCCTACAGAAAGCTCTTTATGGTTTGAAACAACTTGGTATGATTGATTTAATAATGTAATGATAGAAAATGGATTTACTTCATGTTTTACTGACACGACCTTGTTTGTCAAGAAATCCAATGCAGAAATTATGATTTTATTGTTATATGTTGATGATATGCTAATTATAGGTGATGATACTAAAGGGATTAAGAATATAAAGTATATACTAAAAGATAAATTTAAAATGTCAGACTTGAGATTTCTGACATATTTTTTAGGCATTGAAGTTGCCTACTCTCATAGGAGTTACTTCTTATCTCAAACTAAACTTGCATTTAAGATTATTGACAGGTCGGGAATTACAAATGATAAAGTTTGTGAAACTCCTGAAGTGGTAGGAACAAATTTAAAAATCGATGATGGGGTTCGTCTAAAAGATCCCACTCCTTACCGACAACTTGTTGGATCTATGATGTATTTTAACATCACTAGACCTGATATTTCTCATGCTGTACATGTTGCAAGTCAATTCCAGCATGCTCCTACAACATTTCATATGAGTGCAATTCTTCGAATTATCAGATATATAAAGGAATCCATAAATAAGAGAATATTTCTATTCTAATCAAAATTTAATTGCTTATACTGACTTTGATTGGGGAGGTGATTCAAATAACCATCACTTCACCACTGGTTTTTGTGTGTTTTTAGGTGAATCATTAATTTCTTGGAGGTGCAAAAAGTAACAAAAGGTGTCACTGTCATCCACTGAGGTTGAATACCGCGCCATGACAACTATAACTATGGAGATTGTTTGGATTCGCCAGCTGTTGGAAGATATAAGGGTTCATGTTCAAGGACCTACGAAGTTGTATTGTGATAATAAGAGTGCAATATATATTGCCAAGAATCACATTTTTTATGAGCGCACGAAGCATATCGAGATGGACTGCCACTATGTTAGAGAAAAATATCTAAAGAAAATCATCGATCTACCTTATGTAACATCAGAATATCAACTGACTGACTTTTTTACTAAGGCGCTCTGTTCTCCTAGATTCAATTTTCTTCTTGGCAAACTTTCGGTCATTACAGTTTGAGAGAGGATGTTAAATTGTAATTCATATATATATATATATATAATTTTTGTAATACCCACTAGAGCTAAAATAGTATTTTCACAATTTCATGCATATTCATTTAGAATATACTTTATTATTTTTTATTTTTTCTTTTCTTTTCTTTTCTTTTTATTCTTCTTTTTATCAATTGAGGGGCCCACCATATAGACGTTGGGCCCCTCCAACGTCTATATGGGAGCCCCTCCTTGGGTCCTCTCTTGTGTATAAATAAGGGGCTTCCTCCTTGTAATTTTTATGCTTTTGAGAATTTTCTCTCTCAATAAAGAATACCTTTTTTCATGTCTTTTTGCATTTGTGCTCCTTTGTGAGTGTTTTATTGTGCCTTTGTGGACTTAGTATCTTTGTGATTCTTGTGGGTTAATCAAGTCATCTTTGAACTTGATTTTATTGAAGATGTTTTTCACACTTATATCCTTATTGCGGCCATTTCCAGCCAGCCACTGGCCTGAAAATGGCTGGAATCTTGATGTCATTTTTTTTTAATTTATGGCCGTATGGCTATTTTCTGGCCAGCCATCGTCTGGAAAATGACCAGACTAGTACCACCCTGGCCGGTCATTTTCCGGCTGGTGGGTGGCCAGAAAATGGCCACGAGGGCAGCACCATCCCAGCTAGTTGGTGGCCGGAAAATGGCCACCTCCTTTTTTCTCCCCCCCTTCTGCTTTTTGTTTAGTGACCAAAAACCTGAAAATCAGTTTTTTCACCATCCAAACAGCTTATTGAAGCTGGTTTTTGGTAAAATCAGGTTTTGCCTGTCATTCGAACAGTACCTAAGTGTTTGACCTGGAACCTTCTGCCAATACATTTGCCTTTCTGTTGATTCTTTTGCCGATGTTGTTTTCCTATAAGTGCAAGATATCCATATTTCAAAATTTCTTTTAAGCTTGTTAATACTTATGTTGTACATGTGTTGCATACTCAATCTGTTGTTGTCGATGTTGTAACTAAACAAAGGTTGCCAAACTAGGAAGCCAAAGCGGGAAACAATACGGGAAGCGGAAGCGAGGCATTTTAAAATTTATACGAAGCGGGAAGCGAAGTTTCAATTTAAAAGCGAAATATGAATAAAAAATGAAGCAATATGGAATCAAACAAGAAACAAATAAAAACTAAAATAAAATTGATGGTTCTTATATTTCATGATTTTCAGTAAAAGTTAAATTTTTGTTAAAATCTAACAATGATGGTTACCAATTTAAAGAAAGTACATGGAAAGTGAGTGAGCATGAGAGAAAATACATGAAAAAATGAAAAGAAATGTGAGAAAGCATAAACCATGTGTATGAGAAGCATAAAAGAAGTGTGGGGGAGTTGAGCCTTCCCATGAAGTTTCGGAAACGAGGAGTATCGCGCTTCTGAAGTGAGTTTCCGAAAAGCGAGCTTCCCACCTACCTAAAAAGCTTCCGGTAACTCTGAACTAAACATCAAGAGTTATACAAATGTCACTTATGGACAAATACAAACACAATGACCACTTATGGATCAATCTAAGACAATACAAATCAGCCACTTATGGGCATAAAACACACACAAAATATCAGTTTTGTATTGACAACATGCCTTGAGAAAGCATTACATAGAGGAGGGGTTTCATCCCCTTTATATACAAGCGGAGAGAGGCATGCATCCATTGGGATCTCCCCACCGGCTAGAAAGGTAGTTGTTGGGGAGATCCCAACGGCTCTCTAGCCCAATTACAAAAAGGCCCAATGCCTATTTCAAAAGTACATCAATAAAATAAAAAATACAAGAAAAGGAGAAATACATGTACAATGACCACTATACCCCCTACATGAGTAAAAGACTAAAATACCCCTATACATACATACATTGACAAATGCTTATAGGAAATTCTGTTTGGAAAATTTCCTAGCTGCAGCAATATGAAAGCTGTGGTTTTTATCTTTTTAATTGTGGAGGAAACATGTTGACTATCCATCACGACTTTTTCATTTCAGGGGATTCCCTATGAGTCTGCCAGAAAGAAGAAGGGAATGACAGTTGGTTTTGTGGGCTTTGCAGCTCTAGAGAATGTTCTGCGTGCAACTGAGGTACCTTCTAGCTTGATGCCTCTGCAAGACTTTGGACTATTGATTGCTCTCATGATGAGTATTTTTGTTGATTATGTTTAGAAACTGGGTGGCAAGCCAATGGGCAACAAGCATATAAAACTTGCAGATGTCATTCCACGATCGTGCGACATGCAACTTTTATTAACAGCTTCTCATGCTGGAAGTGGTGGGCAACATATAGAAGAAGAATCCACTACAGAAGATCCTTCGGGATCTGTTATTTCCAGCTTAAATGGAAAAGATGAGGGCGTTGATAATGATTGCTTGGCAGATGGTTTATCGACAAAGATTAGAAGTGCTCGTGATGTTGTGACACCTCTTGCTCATATGCCATATGACGACCAATTGGATCATAAAAAGAACTCGCTAATACAAATACTAAAAAAACTTGTGAGTTTATATTCACTTGTTCTTTGTGTAATCTTATTGTATATATCTGTATGGCTGGTGTTTGTGTGTGTGTTTTGTCCCCATGAAAATTGTTGTTTCATGTTCAGATTGTCATTTTTTTGACGTAATTAAGATGTTAGAATTTCTTAGTAGGCTTAAACTTTTGGCTAACATGGGTTTTACCTAATTGCATTAGCAAATCTTTTATTTGTAGACTCGAAATGCTCGCAAGGCTTGTCCAGATGCGGTTGATCTGCCAGATTGGATTCTTAAGTCTAGGGATATTGGTAATGTTGTCTATTTTGGACTATAAATCCTTCAGGTTTACTTTAAATGATGGTGAATATTTGAAATATTAATTTCATGTTCTATGGAGGTAGTTCAGTGAAAACCAGCATTTTGGACTGGAGTTGATGCTGGAAACCAGTCAAAATGTTCTCATGTTTCAGGTCGCAAGGTGTACTGTTGGCACTGAGATATTTGTTGGAAACTTGAACCGTGGACAAAATTTAGCTGGTTTCCTGTACCCTCTATTTGTTAAGAAACTGTTTTAGGATGCAGTATTGGCTTCAGGGGTTTGTATGTGATGATGGCGTACATGTTTATGCTTTTAGGTTGCTAATTGATGGACATCTTTTTTGGCATTCCGCATACTATTTTGTTTAATGAATTCTTTCAGCTCTACATTTGATATATGCATTTTGTGACAAGATCTCTGTTAATTTCTTCTTTCATTTATGCTACTTAAGCTTCATTATCATGTGTAGGACCTGTAACCCTGTATGGCATATTGTCTACATTCATATGCAGTTAAGGCTTTCCATTTAAACTTACAGGTGGCCTTCCGTGCAAACTAGAAGGCATAATAAGATCTCCACTGGTGAATGGGTACCGCAACAAATGTGAATTTTCACTTGGCTATTCTCTGTCAGGTGAACTAACTGTGGGTTTTATGCTTGGTAACTTCAGGTGAGAAGGAACTCTGATTTCTAGTCTTGTTGGTTTATGTAAAGTCAGTTCAGGTTTAACTCAGGCATTTCAGGGACGGTATTATTGCTGTTGAGGAGGCTGTTGACTGCCCCAATGTTTCAAGTATTGCTCGTATATACGCTTCAATCTTTCAGGACTTTCTACAATCTTCATCTTTACCTGTGTGGAACAGAGTCCAAAATTCTGGGTTTTGGCGTCAGTTTACTGTAAGTTTATTACATTCCTAAATGTATTGGTTCTATTTTCTTCAGGGAGAGTGGCCCCTTTTCATATGAATAAGTCCAGACTGGCTGGTGTTTCCCACCATGGGTGAAAGAAAAGAAACACCCAAGGGACTTATGCATGCTGTCAAGTGTGGCCACCTCCTGCCTCATTCATGTGTAAATCTGTCCACACCTTCCTCCACGGAGAAGGGTGTTTCATGTGAAAGCCAGCATGGCATGATTATTTTGAGAGGTCTGCCTTTTGTATGAAAGGCACTCTGCTTGCAACAAACAAGCCTTAGGTACTATCTTCACTGTAACGACCCCAACTCACACCCCTTAGAAAATGCAGATTTTTTTTTTAAAACCATCCCAGAAACCCGGGGGCCTTTACAATTTCATTCCCAATTGGATGACACGACCAAACACAAGAGAAACTTACACCTATCGTCCAAACCAAACCAATCCTTTATTGAAATACTGAGAAATAAGTCTAGAGACAATTGCATAAAAAAACTATTTAGAGTGCAGTAACAACTAAATAAACGAAAATAAAACAAAAGTAGAGTTACGATGTCCATCTGTAATCTGTCTAGCAAGTGTGTGACACCCGTGATCTTCCCAGACGCCGGTCGCTTCACTGATTTTTTACTCCTACGAAAAACCATAAAAAGAGGGGGTCCAAAATTCGAAGAATTTTGCGTATAAATCCATCTAATGAAAATAAGTGAGCATAAAGAACACAAAAACAATTTTATGCAATTTTTTAGAGGAATGCACTTATGACAATTACCTAATCCAATTTAAGCATTCATGCAACATTTATTAAGTATACAAGAACCTTAATCAACAAGTATTTCAATTTAAGTAAGGTATTTCACATGCATTAAAAATTAACCATCACTCATCCAACACATATAGCATTTAAGGGAAGAAGTAAAATATGCATCTCCTAATGAATAACATGATTATGCATGATTTATGTGCCATGTATAAACACCTTATTGTTTTTTGTTAAAGTTTTACTTTTCATATGCATGCCCTATTAAATGCATACAATTTATGTTATTCTTTTTAATTACCATCGCCCGCGGATACACCCAACGGGTACAATCCCAAAGGTCAAGTTAGGTTCCCAGGGTAACTTAGCACACACATTTGTATTTTATTATTGGGTTCCAAACTTATCCCTCGACCGAATCACCTTCGGAACATTAGGCCTCTACATCTAATGTTGGAGACACAAGGGACACCCCACACCCACAAGTGCCACTTCCTTGGTACCATAAACAACAGATGTGGCAAAACACATCACCCTCGGGTAAAGTGACAGACTCTCCTTAAAATCGTGGTAAGGAGAAATAACCTCAATATCGAGGATACAAAGTTTTTGTATCCTCACAGCCTCCCCAAGACCAGATCTCTAAGATCTCTATTCTCCAGATGGAAGATCGCAGAACATAAATTACATTGTTCTTATTCTTATATATATATATATATTTAAAGTCGATTCTTTAAGTTTGCAACAACATATGCAAAAATAAAGTAAAAACCGCATCCCCCCTTGCGGGGACCCTTACGAGACTCCAGCCCGTGAGGACAACATGAACAATGTAGTAGTGTGCCATACCAACTTGTGTGGTTTAAGTGATGCAATAAAACATATAAGAAAAACAACTAAGACCACAGCTCTCCGGGCCGGTGATGACCCATTAGGCCATCGATACATCACACAACAAAACTAACGTGATGTGTTATATAACATCAAACTATTGTGCCAAATGCACGTGCACCTATACAAAACAAGGTCTATCATAAGCATGAAATTTCCCACCTCACATGCATTTTTGTCATGTGTATTTCCTACATCTATACACACGTATCTATGTCAAGGCATACTCCCTGGGTGTGTGTGTGCATGTGAACAAAATTGTTTATTATGCATGTCCATGGTAAGTGAAACCTCAATCAGTTAGCATCTGCATACTTTTCTTGAAGAGGTGTATTCATATCAATGCATATATACATTAAGTAGATACTAAACCGTCAATGAAATGTTTTCTTTTCAATGAGATAATTTCTCTTCGGTGTACACATTTGATGCATACCCATACCCAATATTCAAACTTAATGTAAATGCATAATTTCAGCTAATGCGTGAATTCACCATCAGCAGGTAGATACTCAGCAATTATACATATGCCCTAAAATCCCCAAATTTTGGATTTCACACCTACTCCCAGTTTATTCATGTAGTTAACACTACATTTGAACATTGAATCATATAGACTTACTTAGTTATAGGCATTTGAAAATTTCGTTCCAGCATGCACATAGCTGAAACCCTACCATTCGTCAAAGTCCAGAAGTATACAGATACAACACCTGCTACAAGACATATTTCTTTATTTATTTATAGTTTTATTTTATCATATTTTTTTTCATTTCGACCATATGGATAGAATGACTCAGATTTTCCATGCAAGAGGTTCATTTCCAAAGCCTCTAATATAAAATATAGCAACGAACATGATTCTGGGAAGATCAGCAAATGCAAATCCAAATCAAGAATTTATTGCGATAGGCAGACATGCTGTTTAGGATGTTCAGTGCTTGGAACATCTCTTCACCTTCTGATGTGTGTCAAGTTTAACTCAATTCCACATAGCATGTTTGTATGCTATTACGATTAACATGTGTTAACCCACAATTTGAAACACATGATAGTTTGAGTATTAAAAATTTAGAACATGCGCTAATGTAGGTATGGGGATATACTCAGAACAGGAAATTATTTGAACAGTATAAGGTTAATATGGAAAATAATCAGAACCTGCTAAAATCAATATATTAAATCGATAGCTCCTAAATATACTCAGGCACCGGTTAAGCAATTTCATGTTCAAGGGAAATACACAACCTTTATACAGGTTTACTAAGAATATAAAAAAAAAACTCAACAGATTACAATACTATTTTTTTTTCTCTTGAGTTCACGACAACCGAACTAGGAACCCCCTTAGCAGACATCGACTCACTTAGCTAAAGTCGACAATAACCCTGACTGAAAATAAACCCCTTTTCTTTTTCTTTTCGATCCTGGCAGTCGGAACCCCCAAATCGATCGATTTGGGGTTTCCAACAACCCTCATATCCTCCTTAAGCGTAAAACTGAAAACCAGGTTCCCCTTTTATTTTCTTTTCCTTTTTTTTGTTTGGGCATGACCCAACCACCTAATCGGCTGAGCTTGCCGTGAAATCGATCCAACCTACCCTCCCTCTGTTTCCCAGGGTTTCCATCCAAAGAAACACAACACAAAATTAAACTGGAGTTCGATTTCTCATTCATTTTCACAAGAGGGTTCCCGTACCTCTGTCCGGCGTTAGATGGATGCTGCAACCGCGTGAGGTTGATCCCGCCGACCCCGATTGCTCACTGTGAGGGGTTGATATCGCCGCCTCTGGTGACCCTGCTGTCAAACAAGGGGCTGCGTCCCCTTCATGTCGCGCGCAAGAGAGAGAGAGAGAGAGAGAGAGAGAGAGAGAGAGAGAGAGAGAGAGAGAGAGAGAGAGAGAGCGGATCCCCTATTTGAAGAAGGGGAGCCACCGAAAAGGAAGGAGGGGATAGGTTTCCCCATGGTTGTCAGTTAAGGAAGCGGGAGCGGGAAGCGAGGCACTTTCAAAATTTTAGGAAGCGGGGAAGCGTGGGACCACTTAGGACCGATTCGGGAAGTGTCTCGGAAGCGACCTAGGAAGCGTCTCGGAAGCGACCTAGGAAGCGTCTCGGAAGCGAGGGGGAAGCGAAAAAAAATAAAAATAAAAAATAAAAAATACAAAAAAATCGAAAAAACAGGAGAAGCGTGATGGGAAGCGCGCTTCCCATTAAAGGGAAGCACGTCCCCCATTAAAGGGAAACGCGTCCCCCATTAAAGGGAAGCGCGCTTCCCAAAAAAGGGGGACGCTTCCCCCCACGCTTTGGAAGCGCGACGTTTCGCGCTTCCGAAGCGCGCTTCCCCTTGTAGCTAGGCGCTTCCGGTAACCCTGGGTTTCCCCCCCTTTCCATTCGGCAACCTCGCACGACCCCGCCCCCCTGCTTCCGTCGTGTTAGGGTTCTTTCAGAACCCTAACCGCCTCCTCCCCTTTGTTTTTATCAGGCAGACCCATCCTTTTTACTAACTTTTTTTTTTGTTACACACGGCGCGGCCCGGGTCCGAACCCGAGACCCGGTAACCGACCCCGAGTTGGGTTTGCGTCTTACCCTTTTATATGGATCCACAAGTTGGATCCAACTGTGGATCCTCGTATTAAGTTTATATATATATATTTATTTGTTTTAAATATTTATTATTAATACTTTTATTATTATTTTTAATATAAACGTGGATGATATCATTTTTACATGAATACCCCTTTATGGGTCCTAGATCCAAAATGTGGATCTCAGGCCCAAATTTGCAAATTTCAAAATATTTTATTATATATAAAAAAATATAATGACGAAAACTTACGGTTTTTACATTCACAGTTTTCCTGGAAACAATTATTGGTCTTGAATCTCTTGATTGCAATCTTCACCCACTGTTGTCTCTTCAACAGGGTCTCTTCATTTCCTTAAGTTTTGATGCTCATCTCATTTCTGCCATTTCTTTCATGAAGCCTGAATTGTTTGAGGCCTTGAATGCCTATTTTTTGCAATTGATTGCTCAAACAGAATATCTAGATAATTGACTAGCGATAACACTGTTAGTGTCAAATTGTAATTTGCCCTTATGTGCAGGGGCATTATTGTACACCATCTATATATATACATAGGGTTGGGCGTGACCTAGAGGTGGGCACGACCGTTGCTGCATTTCTTTTCCCCTAAACTTTTCTCTCTTTCTTTTTCTTTCTAGTGAGGTAGCAAGGCCTTAATCCCAAAGTGTTTTCTTTGGAAGATCATGATCAGCCAAGGTCCAATCTGCAGACTTGGACAGGTCAGCCCAGCCAATTTTAGGTCAAAAATCTGACTCTAATTTTCAGTTTTTTCCTCAAGTATATGCTCGACGAAAGACAGTGCATATCCGAACAAGAGATGATGTTCCAACAGCACCCTTTCTGTCAGCTATCGAGTGTCGTATGCAGCCGACACAAGCTGAATGCGATTTGCAGCCTGTGTGATGTTCCTTCCTCGGACCCAGGACTGAATGCTTTAGTCTTAGGAGAGCCTCCAGATGAAACGAGTATAAATTCACTGCCACAGCCTAGATCATCTATGAGAGTGAGACACCCCCCACAACGATGGGTTTCCTATGGTGCCTTTACAACAGAATTTCAACTCTTTGGAGTGAGCCTCCTTCAAGAAAAGGAGCCTAAAATTTATCATGGGGCTTGTCGGAATCCACGATGGATTGAAGCTATGAATGAAGAGATTTCAGCTTTGCATGAATGCAACTTGGGATGTGGTTCTAAGACCTTCAGATAAGAATGTTGTGAGGGTGCCGTTGGGTGTTTAAAATTAAATACAAAAGTGATGGGAGCATAGAGCGTTACAAAGCACTGGTGGCTAAAGGCTACACTTAGGAGCATGGATTTGACTTCGATGAAACATTTAGCCTGGTGATACGTATGAGAACTATTCAAGTTCTCTCTTGCAGTCACTTACAGATAAAATCTAAGCCAGTTGAACGTGAAGAATGCCTTTCTTCATGGGGTGCTTCATGAAGAGGTATACATGGAACATCCACTTGGGTATGCAGAAGGAGACCCTCAAGCTACAATACTTAGATTGAAGAAAGCCCTTTATGGCCTCAAGCAAGCATCACGGGCATGGTTTGAAATCTTTAGTAGTGCCCTATGCAACCTTAGATTTATTTGAAGTCAGTGTGATTACTCTTTGTTTCTCCATCACGACATGCAACTTATCACTGTGGTCTTGGTGTATGTTGATGACATCATTATCACGGACAATGAAAAATTTCGTATTACAAAGCTAAAGAAACTCCTCAACTCCAAGTTTCATATGAAAGACCTAGGAAGTCTTAGATATTTCTTGGGTGTCGATGTTAACAGGAGGCACCAGTCCATAACTCTCACTTAACACAATTATGCTCTTGAGCTTCTTAATAGGTTTGGTGTGTTGGATTGCAAACCTGTGTCCATGCCCGTAGCAGTGAATACTAAGGTGGTTATGAGGGAGCCGAATGATGAAGCTCTTGATGAACCACACATTTTTTGTAGCTTAGTTGGTGCGTTACAATACCTCACATTCACTCATAGAGGATGCCTTTTTTGCGTGTTAGGGGTGGCATTCACTCTTACTGCTTAACACTAACCTAATCGAAGTACATCTTTTTTCCAATTCTTATGTTGTGCAGTTCACTCTTTACCCCATTTTCTCAATGGGGGAAGTCCAAATCCCCTAATAACTGCAGCCTGCCTGCCTCACAGCAAGAGCTAGGAAATCTGCTGCTTTCTTTGCGTCTCTCCAAGGAGATGCACCACTCTTCCAAGGGATTAACAAAATAATATGGTAGACTATTGCCTGAAATGCCATTCACTGCTATGAGTGAGTGGGCTGCAGACACTGAAACTTTCTCTATTGGCTGGGCATCAGCTGACATTAGTTGGTTGTTAGGGCTCTCTATTTGTCCTTGTTCCAGAGCTTGTTTGGGTTCTGATACCATCTTAAAATCTTCTGTCTCGACATACTTAATGCTCCTTTTTGGTGCCTGCAACAGGGAATGAAGAAGCAAAGAGAATAGAAGAGAAAGAAGGTGAAGAGAGGGAAAGAAGAGTGAAAAATAAGAGGGAAGTCTAGGGTATCTAAACCCACCCTTCTCCTTTGGTGCCTGCAACAGGAAATGAAGAAGCAAAGAGAATAGAAGAGAGAGAAAGAAGAGTGAAAAATAAGAGGGAAGTCTAGGGACCATTCTTTTCTTACTCTAATAAGGGATAGAAAGACTATAATACTCCTTACACACATGTTCTTTACATTTACAGAAAAGTCAAACTATTCAGGCTGGTCAATAATTTGAAGATCGAAATGCTCCTCTTACAACATTATGATTCCCAGATGATCAGGGAAATCTAGGTTACTCTGGCTTGTTCTACAGTCTAAGCTTCAATAGTCAATAGGACCTGGGTCTCATCCAAGTCATGTAGGTAAGATCGTCAGGTTTGGGCATGGATTTCAACCTGGATCGAGCTGTATGTGTACAATTGTTATTTAATATTTAATAGTTCATATGTTACATAAAGTTTCAAAAGTATTTTCCCTTCCTCTCTATTGCAATTTCTGACGTCAACTTGTTAGTGGAGAGAGACCAGCATATATGCAAGGGTGAATTATCCCCTTGCATTCATCCTTTCAAAAATGTGGAGGATGTCACTGACAGACACATTGTTCAATCTACCCAACCTCTCTCTCTCTCTCTCATGAACACACACACTCACACAAGAGAAGCACACACTGACACATGAACATATATAGATAAAAGGATTAATTTTAATTGTCCAAGAGTCCAACTCTTTACTGCAATTTCCAGTGAGAAAGAAACTTTAGAGATGTGCTGAGTACAATTCTGATGCTGGTTGGCTATATTGAAATTAATCGCATCAACTGAAGGACAACGAGTTGTTTCCTTGTCCTGTCCATAGAACATATGGTTTATGTCACTATTTCTATGTTACTATCAGGTACGAGAAGGCCAGACTCCAAGTGATGGACCTGCAAGCCTTGAAACTGTGGGTGCTTCTATCGCAGAGGTCATGCTTATTGTTCAGGTGTATTTCTCTTTCAGCTGCAATGCTCATATTCAGGAACTGACTGCCTTGTTACCTGTTCAGTAGATTTCTCCACTTGTTTTTGTGATTTTTTTTTTCTGTTTCAGTGACTTGATATAATTTCTAGTTTTTAGTTTCTTGATGTTTCTAATTTACAGGTGTGCTCAGTAGGTGTTGATGAAGAACTAAAGAGAAAAGAATTCCACAGAATGGCTCACATTCTTTCTCTTGGAGCCTCTACTTGTGCCCCTCCATTGCCTTTCACCTCTCTCGTTGTGCAGGTTTAATTACTTTATGTTTGGATCTTTAATTTGGTAATGATTCTTCCATTGGTTGACAATTTTGATATCAGTGCACTGTTACTGATCATTTACCGGACAATATCCGCACCATTTATTTGATAAGAGGTATCAAGTTGGAATTCTTTTTTGGAACATTGCCTTGTTAGTTGTAACAGATGAAATTTTTCTTGGCAATATTACTTGTATATAAGGTGATACAGACGGGAGTCAGTCAAAATGAAGTATCCATGTGACAGCTTATATCCCATATAGGCTTGATGTGGTTTATATCCAAATCCTATATGGTATTGTGTTCAGCCCAAGTGAAATTTGGGTTGCTTTAGACTTTAGAGGCATGTGTACATCATGTTAGAGAAACCACGTAGGCTGTGGTAAATTTAATGGAAATTGAAGTTGGACTTGGGTGAACAAGTGGCTGTGGTCATAGAGCCCCTATATCGGGTCAGAGATGGCGAAACAGAAGGTTGCATGATTTTTGTTGCTGATGTTGGATTGCATTGGGTCTTGAACAGGGTTACTGGAAGTACCTATAGGAGTGGGGAAGCACGAAACACGACGCTTCTGAAACTCACGGGGAAGCACGAAATACGACGCTTCTGAAACTCACGGGGAAGCACTCATTTTAATTGAGAAGCGTGCTTCCCCGTTAACAAGAAACACACGTCCCAAAAAACTCGCTGCCTTATTAAACTTTTTTTTACCAAAAAAAGAAACTGTGTTTCATAAGAGAGAAAAATGGTCATTTCTGAAATTTTTGTGAAAACCCCCAATCGCATAGGGTTTGTGTTTCACTTGCAACACAACTCTCTCTCTCTCTCTCTATATATATATATATATATATATAATCCCTACTGACATCGGGGCCTCCGACGACCTCCTCTGAGTCTCCGACCTCTGGCGATGGGCGTTCTCGGGTACTTCTCTCTTGCTCTAACTCCCCCCCCCCCTCTCTCTGACTCTCCCTCTTCCTCTCGCTCGCTCTGTCTCTCATCTCTCTAACTCTCCCTCTCTCCCTCTCTATTCGTCTCTTGCTCTCTCTGCCTCTCCATCTCTCCCTTGTCTCTCCATCTCTCCTTCTCTTTGTCTCTCGCGAACTTGAGTGTGTTGCGTGAGTGCCTCGCAGCACAACTGGTTCCACGTCGCCTCAGCGATGACCATCGCCTGTGATGCACGACTCACCTCGCTCTTCACCTCCACCAACCTCTTCTTGGATGTGCTCCACGCATCGTTCTGCTCCCTCACCACACCCTCACTCTCCTCCATCATCACCTTGTGCTCCGACAACTATGGATGTGCTCCACGCATCGCTCTGCTCCCTCACCACACCCTCACTCTCCTCCAGCATCACCTTGTGCTCCAACAACTACTTCCTCCTCCGAGCCAACTCCTCCTCCGCCTGCACTAAAAAAACATCTCGGTTGCATAGGAAGCCTCTTATGTTGGCTCTCATAGCTCAGGCGGGCAACATGATGTATTATTTAAGAGCACATGATTCATTTCTTGAAAAATGTATGCTTCTTAATCAAATTTATTAGTTTACTTAATGCATTATTTATTAAATGCTTGCAACATAATGCATTTGTTAAATGTTTGCAACATAAATATGAACCATGAATTTTTCTTGATGTATTATTTATTAAATGCTTGCAACAAGGTGCATTTGTTAAATGGTTGCAACTTGTAACTGAAATATGAATTATGAATTTCTCTTGATGTATTATTTATTAAATGTTTGCAACATGATTTATTTTGGGATGAAGGCGTAGTTGTTGTTGTTGTTGTTTTTGCAACATGATTTATTTGTTAAATGGTTACAACAAGAACAAAAATTATGAATTTTTCTTGATGTATTATTTATTAAATGCATATATAATTCAGTTTTGAGATTAATAGATCAACTTTAATGTTATATACTCATGTTTTATTTTGTTAATAATAACATAAATCTTATATTTTGATAAATTAAAAAAATATAATTACATTTTCACTTCCCTTTCGATTCCTATTCGCTTCCCTTTCGCTTTCTACTAGAATCCTAGGTTGCTTCCCTCTTTGTTTCTCCTTCGAATCTTGGTTTGTTTCCCTAGGTCGCTTCCAGTTTGCTTTTCTTCATTTTTTTCGAGACGATTCCCGGTTCGTTTCTAAGTAATTATGCTCTTCCCGCTTACTAAAATTTTAGAAATGCCTCACTTCTCTCTCTCGCTTTCTGAATCGCTTCTCACTCCCGCTTCCTCGACTGACAACTCTGGTCCTGATCTACTGGAATGCTCATTCAGATCATTATGAGATGCAAAACTCTTTAAAGGATTAATGGTTAGAAGCATAAAGTTCTTCATTTTAGGGGGTCAGATTTTTTTACTTTTAAATGTTGTCTTCTTTTAGGCAAATTTTGGTTTTTAAAAGTTTCAGCCATTTAAGCAGTTCACTGTTTAGGTGACTAGTGTTTTAGTATTTTCCTAAATGAATAACAGGTTTAGATGTCTCGTAATTGGATACTTTCCTTGAGTTCGAAGTCTGGAGTCTAAAAATATGGTTGTAATCCTTTTAGTTTGATAACCAAATAAAAACTTGGCATTTTTATTGGGGTTTTCTATCTTATTTTGCTTCTACATTCAAAGTTGTCTCACAGATTGAAGACTTGTAACTCAAGGAAGAGGTCCTTTCTCTTTTCCTTACATTTCCTGTGATGGTGGTGGATTTAGGTTCGAATCGAGTCAGAACCCGTTCAAGTTCATGTATAACAGGCTTTAGGTTGCTGATTAAAGAAGTGCCAGTTTATGATAGTGGTTAGAAAGACAAGCTTGCTGCTACAAAATTTTGGACAGTTATATGTGGGTTCAAGGCAGATATTGGATCTATATTTAGATAGTACGGGTAACAGTATCAGCAAAGTATTCTTTCGAAATAATTGAGATTTCTTTTCTTTGGCAAAGTTCAGGGATCTTTTTTAATAGAAAAAGGAAATGGGAAAAATTTGTGGTTTTATAAAAATGATTATTTTCAGGAAATAAGACAAACTAACACCATATTTTTTGTTATAAATTGAACAACAGTGACAGTTTCAAATTTTCCATTAAAGTTACCCTTTATCCATTTCTCATAGGGGGCATTTGTTTCATGGCGCTGAAAATGCAGGTCATTCAAAGTGTCCCCTTAGGCAGGAAGCTCATTCCTCATGGGTGGGGGTGAGACCCTGCTTTCATACAAAATCTGGGTTTTGTATGAAAGGTGGTGACGTCTACAACTTGATTGTCAGGGGGATCATTTCAACCCTTGTGAGGAAGCAACTCCCCTTTCATTTGAAAATGGGCTTCTCTACAAACACCCCATAATATCATGAATAAAATAAAAACTGTAAATGCCATCATTATCTATTTTTGTATAATGTGTGTGCTATCGACGCAATTTTAATTTCATTCTCAATGGAGCTGAACTTTACAATGCCCTGTATTGCTTTCAAGTGACCCGATTTTCTTGACATTAAGTAATGATGATTCTTTGAAGGATCATAAGGGCATATCAAATGCAGCACCAATTGATTCCCCATTATTCACATTGGCTGTACCGAAGAAGGGTGAGGTTTGTGGTCTTCAAGAACTAAATGCATCTGAAACAAGAATTCATGATTACATAAACGGCCTTCGCTTTTCCATATCACCAACAGCATTTTTTCAGGTTTGAGATCTGATGTTTTTGTGTCATGATAAATTCCCTATATGCATATCCATTTCATGATTTACAAGGCTGCAGGTTAACACCCTTGCTGCAGAGAAGCTTTACTCACTTACGGGTGATTGGGCTAGACTCAGTCCAGATACCTTGCTCTTTGATATTTGCTGTGGCACTGGAACAATAGGGCTGACGTTAGCACATCGTGTTGGTATGGTAATATTTCAAAACAAATTGCAAATGCTATTTCTTCGGTTGGTTCTTCTATCATGCATATTGTTATGGAAGGAGCACATTTGCTATGCATTGATAAATGAAAGTGAAGCATAGGAAGTCATTATATAATGGATGATGCAGTGGCTAATTCTGTTCTCTTCTGTTTTCTTTTCTTTCTTTTTTCTTTTGTCCATTTTCCTCTTTAATCCTTATGGTCTTTTGAGGTTCTTATATGCCACCAACAATTCTCGGAGAGTTTTAGGTGATTCTTCTGCATATGGGATGATGACACATCAGCTGATTATTGTGTTCATGCTAGGTCGTAGGCATTGAAATGAACGCTTCTGCAGTTTCAGATGCTTGGAGGAATGCAGAAGTTAATGGATTGAAAAATTGTCGTTTCGTCTGTGCGAAGGTTGGATATGCTTAATGGCTGTTTTCTTCCTCCATCCTTTTGCTTTCATTGGTAGCTGCACCAAAGAAACTCAGTTACTTGCATAAACATGATTTATTTAGCATAAATTCAAAATTATTTATTTATGCATCATGCTAATATTTGTTGCACCAGGCAGAAGATGTTATGGGATCTCTTTTGAAAGAATACCTAATCTTGTCAGAGCAGCATGATGAGTCCATGTATATCTCTGGAAGCAATGCCGAAGGAACGGTTTGTAATGGAGTAAATGCTGGTTGTGATGGTGCATCCAGTTCTAGTGCTGAAATGCTTGAACTTGACAGCTCTATTGCTACAGTGACAGATGATCCAGATTATAGCCCCACACAAACTATGAAAGATATTGGGGAAATGGAAAAGCAGTTTGGTAGAAGTACTGATGGCAGATTGAGTTGTGTATGTAATGACAAAGAGAATAGCGGTCATGGTTCTGAGTTGACTGGATCCTCAAGCAATAAAATAGATGCTTCTAAGAGAGTATCAGATTTTAACAATGATGGTTCTACTGGAGAGACTGGAGTACTGAATCAGAGGAATGATTCATCAGACCAGAACAAAATCAGCGAAGACCATCATAAATCCACTAACCTTCAGTGGTTTAAAGATGTCGTTGCAATCGTGGATCCGCCTAGGGTTGGATTGCACCCTTCTGTAAGTTCTCACCTCTTTTCCTTTGTACGCTGACATTGCCCACTCTTGGATTTGGTTAGCTGATTGGAGGTGATATTTTTTGTTAGAGAAGTCTCAATAGTTGCATGTGTGAACGATTTGTAACTGGGATCTCATGCCAATTCTATTTACCTTCATCTAAGGTTGGAACGTGTAAGATTTGGATAGATATGGACTTGGATCACATTGAAGCATTTACACTGCTGCATGTGATGTGAGTTTCTAACTTTCTATGGTATTTGGATCAGGATCAGGCAACTCATTTTAAGTTTACGTGCTTAGGAGTTGCGCCATCTTGAATCAGGAGCTGAAAGTGATTCATATATGCTTCATCCTGGTCCAGATTTACATCTGATCCTTCTGATTTGTCTGTTCCATGTTTGATATGCCTTTTAATGTTATCCCATTTGTGTGATCCATATGCTGGGAGATCCGGTTAAGGTTTCAACTGATGATCCATGTCTAGTACATTGACAGCATTGCTTGTTAAGATATGCATATTTGCATATATATGTATATATTGTTGTCATTGTAATAGTTAAATACCCAATAGGGGTATTTTAGTCTTTTCACAGCCTTGTAATAAGTTGTACTCATTAGTGGTACAACAGTCCTTTATATTACTTTTAGGGGCATTTTAGGTTTTTATTTTTTTTGTAATTTATTCTTTTTATCAAGGGCATTATAGTCCCTATAATGCTCTTGAATTTGAGCTGTTGGGAGTGCTCCCAATAGCTATATTTCAAGTTGTTGGGAAGTGCTCCCAAGAGTCCCAACAACTATATTTCTTGTTGTTGGGAGCACTTTCCAATGGCTCTTATTTGCTTCTTTTTATGTATAAATAGTGTAACCCCTCTTGTATGTAATACTTGTTGAAGCATATTTGTTATACAAATTCTATATTTTTTATGGTGTTTTTGACCCCATGTGTATTTGCTTGTGTGATTGACCTATAAGTGGTCTTTGTGTTCTTTGAGATTGTGTTCTTATAAGCCCATGAGACACTCTCTTGTTATATTTCTTGTTTCGTTACATGGTATCAGAGCCATTGGATTTCTTGAATTGCGGCTTATACGTGAAGGTCAAGAGAAGGATTGTGAGTAGAGCTTGGTTCGTTAGTTCATTGCCTCGGGAAGCACACTATCAAACCTCTTTAACTCATTTCTTGTTAGCTCTTTTTTGTCTCTTCTTTTTGCTCTTGCTCTCTCTCTCTCTCTCTTATAAAAATGGAGGTTGAAAGATAAGTTTTCATCTCCATTCAGTAATATAAACTATGTGATGTGGGCATCCATAGTAAAATACAAAATATGAAAAAAAGGTCTATGGGGTTTGGTTGATGGTACCGAAAGTGAACCCAAATTTATGCTTACCAAGATTTAGAATGGAAAGAAAGTAGCTCTTCAAAGAGATGCAATGTTTAAGGCCGTTGGGGAGTATAAGAAAAGATGAAAAGAATGGAGGATGGGCTCTTAAAAAATTATTGGATGACTCATCAATAGTGTTGACATAAAAAAGTGCTCAAGTTTGGCAAAATTTGATTTTGCTAGTGATGCATGAAAATATCTTAAGGATATGTATTGTCTAAAAGATATAACTCATGTATGTAACGTGCAAAACAAAGTTTGAACCATGACCCAAGGAGAAATGAGCATTAGGGAATACTATAATGCTCTTTCTCTTTTTTGGGATAAATTGACTTTTTTAGAGCCTAAGTAGCATTGCCTCCAAGATATAAAACTCTGTGAAAATTAAATTAAAACAGAGAGCACGTCTACCAATTTGTAAATGGTCTTAGACCTGAATTTGAAGGGACTAAATTAACTCTTCATAGAGGAAGAGTTCCTACTATAGTTGAAATTCTTGAAGAATTAACTATGGAGGAAAATAGATTAAAGAAACCCTCCTCCGCTAAAGATGAAGAATCGGTTCTTGCTATGTCAAGGCCCAAAAAACCACTCATGGGCTTGTAAGCCTCCTCACTTTGGGATAAGCTATGATTATGGGAGAAACTCAAATGATTATGGAAGAAACTCAAATGATCATGGGAGAAACTCAAATGATCATGGAAGAAAAGACTGAATACAAGAAAGAGTAGTAATTTTTATTATAAACCGGGTCACATCAAACCGTTTTGCTCAAAAAGGAGGAGAGATGAACAAAGAAATGAAAAAATGTGGTTTTTGTGAGACCATCTTTTGAAAGAAATAGTGTAGATGAAAACTCTAAAAGCTTGAAATCATTGTCTTTAGCACAACTCATGAAAGCACTATAATCAATGTTTAAAAAATAAGTTTCCTCTCTCTCCAATGCAGTCGTATCCACGTGTATTTATCCCGGTAAGACTTCTTGGATTCTTGATTCTGGAGTTTATTTTCATATGAATCCAAATGAGTCCATACTATCTGAATGCCATACTAATCCAAATGATTTTTATTTCAACCGCTGATAAAACTTCTCTAAAAATCAAGAGTTTTGGAACTTTGCAAAAACATCAAACTTTTCATATACCAAATGTAAGAATAGTGCCAAAATTAAATTTAGGCTTCCTATCTATTTCTCAAATTGCCGATCATGGGTGCAAAATTTCTTTCTTATCTCATGGTTGTTTGATACAGGATCTTCACTCCGAGAAGTCGATTGGGCAAAACCATAGAAGGAGAAATCTCTATGTAATGGACAACCTTAAATTATCAAACCTTATTTTTTGTAATTTTGTGGAAAAAAATATATAGAAAGTTGATAAAAAAGTCTAGGACATCCTAGTATGTCAAAATTTCATTTGTTTTCATTTCTTACAAGATGTAAAGAACAAAATTTAGTTTGTGAAGATTGTATTTTTGGTAAAATAAAATACTTGTCATATGAACCTAGTCATTTTATATCTAAAGAACCATTTAAATTAGTGCACTCGGATGTATGGAGACCACTCTGATTGTGTCCAAAGGAGGAGTATCATACTATGTTATTTTCGTGGATGATTTTATTTAACACACTTGGATATATTTTCTTAAGCACAAATATGAAGTATTTGATGGCTTCTAAAAATTTCATCATTATGCAAAAATGCAATTTGAAGGCAACATTAAAACTTTAGATTTGATTCTATACGAGAATTTTTATCAAATGACTTAAAAAATTATCTTGATTTTCATGAAATTATTCATAAGAAATCTTGCCCCTATACTCAACAAAATGGATTGGCCGAAAGAAAACATAGACATATTGTTGACACTATTAAAACACTTTATATCTTATGATGTTCCTAAAATTTGTTGGGCCGAAACTACTCTTACGATGGTCTACTTAATAAATAGAATGCCTTAAAAAACTATTGAAATTTTTTTCCTAATTGAAAAATCATTTAAAACTCCTCCTGATTATAAAAGGTTAAGAGTTTTTTGTTGTAAATGTTTTGTCCTAACCAACAAGAATAACAAACTTTTCGCAAATACTATATCATTGTGTTTTCTTGGGATATGTCGAGAACCAAAAATGGTATAAATGTTATGAAATTAGAAAAAACAAGATATATGTTTCAAGAAATGTCAGGTTTCTTGAAAACGAAAATGAGTTTGATAACGATAAAAACAAAGAACATTATGATTATTAATTTCTTTTTTATCTAGCTAATGAGCATGATAAAGTTGTTAATTATGATATTAATGACATTCATGTTGTGTATGAGAGTGACAATGTCATGAGAATGAGAATGAGAATGAGAATGAGAATGAGAATGAGAATGAGAATGAGAATGAGAATGAAGGTCTTGATAGTATAGGCTATTCACATAACAAAGTTCAAACTTATTCTTGATGCACCGAAGATCATCCACCATGTGCCCTAGAAGATATTTCCAAACTCAAAACATAGATTCATCTAGTATTAGAAAATTCATGAGGATTTCCAAAGCTTCAAGTAGATTTGTGTCATATGACTCTTTTGAACCCAAGTACAGAGCATGTCTAATGACCATCCACTCATACGTAAAACCGTTCTCTTATAATGATGCTAAGAACCATCAAGAATGAATTATAGCCATGAATGATGAATTAAAGGCGGTAGAGTTGGCAAAAACTTGAGAAATTCAAACATTACCCAAAGGACAGAAAACAATAGGGTTAAGATGAGTTTATAAAATTAAAACCAAGAGTGATGAGACATTAGAGAGGTATAAAGCTAGACTTGTAGCCAAAGGATATAGTCAAGAGTACGAAATAGATTATTATGAAACTTTTGTTCCCATTGCTCGAATGACCACTGTTAGAACTCTTGTTTCTATAGTCTCGATTAGAAAATGACCTATTTTTCAAATGGACGTTAAAAACATCTTTTTGAATGATAACCTTAATGGAGAAGTTTATATGGAACCCCCACCAGGATTAGGGTTGGCACATGAAAAAGTCCTTCGGTTGTGCAAGGCTTTATACGATCTAAAACAAGCTCCTAAGGCTTGGTATGATCAATTCAGTAGTGTAATGACACAACTTAGTTTTAAATCTTGTTATATTGACACTGCATTGTTTGTTAAGTCTTCTAGTGCAAACATGATAATATTACTTCTCTATATTGATGACATGATTATCACAAGAGGTGATAAATATGGAGTTAGTCATTATCAAAGACGTTCTCAAGGATAACTTTGATATGACAATTTTTGATTTCTTATGGTATTTTCTTAGAATTGAAGTGGCTTACTCACCTCGTGGTTATTATTTGTTACAGTTTAAGTATGCAACAGAGATTATTGAACGATCAGGGATTTCTGATGAAAAACAGGTTGATACTCTAGAGGTTATTAATGTCAAAATAAGGAAGGATGATGGAGAGCCTCTGAAGGATCCAACTCCTTATAGACAATTGATTGGAGTTTTATCTTATCTCTCTATTACTCGTCTTGATATTGCACATACTATTTACTCTGCTAGTCAATTTCAGCATGCTCTTACTACAGTACATATGATTGTTGTAATGAGGATTATTAGATATATCAAAAAAACTATTAGTTATATTTTATTTTTGTTATATTCTTTTCCATTAGAAGTTATTGCTTATTTAGACTTGATTGGGGAGAAAATGTGAATGATTGTTGCTCAACTATGAGTTTTTGTGTTTTTGTAAGAGATTTGTTGATTTATTGGAAATGCAAGAAATAACAAAAGGTGTTCCTGTCCTCTGCAGAAGGAGAGTACCGAGCTATGACAACCACTACTTCTGAGTTAGTATGTCTAAAACAATTGTTAGAAGATTTGCGAGTTGATGTAGCAAAACCCTTAAGATTGTGTTGTAACAACAAAAGTGCAGTTTACATTGTAACGACCCAAAAACTTAACCTAAATTTTCAAGAATTTTTTTTTAAACACAGCGGAACTACTCAATTTACTCCAGGTTAAACATCTTGGGTACATCAGAGGGCATTCAAATCAACAATATCATTCTAAGTACCGATAAAGTTTAGCAGGAAATAAAATGTTAAGTTCATTACAAAAGCAGAAATGAAAATAATTAAGCTATTTCAAGTTGTCCCGAGAACATAAAAAAATCGTGCATCATAATCCCTACATCATCCCGCAATCGCTCTGTGTCATCTATTTTTCACCTGAAATGATGAAATAATAGGATCAAACTACAACCAGTCTGAGCAGTAGGATTACTATAATTATGCATATGTACAATGTAACAAGGACGCACAATGCTATGAGTTTTTCGATAAAATGTAAAATTATAGCATGTCTTAAAATAACCAAATGAATATCACATTAAAAAATTAATATCACGACTCATTTCTGACATATGAATAAGCACAATTCATTACAAACATTTTCAGGCACAATATATTACTAAGTTCCACATGAATAATGAACATAAAATGGTTAATTAAAGTTTCTCTTTAATTATCCTTCAGGTACTCACAGGCCAATGCAACCGTAACAGAAGAGAACACTCGAGGGTTTGTTATGCTGTGTGTTTTGTTAACTCGAGTGTAACTAAAACTGAAATCTCAAAGACAACGGTTAAATAACCGAGAGAACCTCCCAAAGGACAAACAAACATGATGCACCCTTAACTTCTGCAGAAGAATTTGAACTTACCACCTAGGACAAATTGGTAGTCCAAGTCCCCTAACTCCGAGGATTGAGGACCAATGAGCCATTGTCGTTCAAAGCTAAATAACACATGTCCCCGGAGTTGTGTACCACCTACCCTCTCTAAGGTAAGCCCGAGTCTGAGCGGGTTACTTATCTTATTAATTTTGTTATCTGACCTCTCAGGAGTTCAACATGCATATCAGAACTATTTTCATTGCACATATTGCAGAATATTTTTCTAAACCAAAACACACATATCTGGAACTTAAACATGTTTTCCAACGCCCAACACGCAGGCAAAAATTTTTCTATTTAATATACTACAGGATGTGTCTAAGGCAAAATACTCAGGTTAGTGTTTACACAACCTAATTTCACGCCGATCGGTCATACCAGAAAAATATTTTTGGTATTGACCGATTAGCTTCCAAATGAATCTCCTATTGTTGCATCTACACAAATCCCCTATTTATTTTTTTTCCTTTTGATTTAGGTTGTGCTGCAATTCATTGCATGCTTGAAACAAAGCACACAACAAAAATCACAGAAAGTCCTACCTCTTGGTTGCTTTTCCCCCCTTACTGCAGTGCTTGCGTGAAGCCCCTTCTCTGGACCGAGAGAGAGAGAGAGAGAGAGAGAGAGAGAGAGAGAGAGAGAGAGAGAGAGAGAGAGAGAGAGAGGATGGGTCATAAATGCTAGGGTTTTTAAGATATTCGTGAGAGGGAGAAAGCGAGGTCGTGGGTGGGAGTTGGAGATGAATGGGGAGGAAGAGAGGTCGTGGGTGAGAGGAATGGGGAAAATGGGAAGTTAGAGAGGATTTCCACCCCTCTCACTCTCATGTGCGTGAATGGGGGTTTCATGCCCCCCCTTTTTCCCCTATTTCATTTAAGTGGCTAGGTTTTTAGGGTTCAAACTTCAAAGTGAACCCACCCACGTGTGCCACATTTTATTTCCGTCATTCATTTTTTTTTACAATGCTCCCTACATGAGATAGCACGAACTAAAAAAAATTGTGAGCTGCTACTATTATGATATAGATATTAAATTTTTTTTATTGGATCTTCTACACGGGAACCCAAGATACAAAACATATTCGGATCCATAATAGGGCTATCCGGGTCCATCCCAAAGATCCAAATTTTCGGGTACTAAATTTAGAGATCAAAACATTCGATAAAATATTATGGATCCAAATAAAATGCTATGGATTCATATTAAATTTCTAATCCAAGATTTGATTAAGATTTGTGGATCCACATAAAATGCTATGGGTCCAAGTTCAAAGATCTATTTAGACCATTGCGATTCCAATGTAAAATCCGCTTAGGATATCGGAAATCCGATATCAAAGATCCAAACAAAACATCTTGGGTCTAATATTGGATATCCAAATAAGGTTTTCGGAATATGATATCGAAGATCCAAAAAATATCCGGGATCCAATATAAATCAAATAAAAATAAAAATACGCTCGTATAACATTTCGGCCATGAAATTTAAGTCTATGTATGCGATAAAATTTACAAGCGTTACAACATTGTTGACAATCATACATTTCATGAACGGATGAAACATTTCAAAATGGACTGCCATTATGTCAGAGAGGAATTCTTGAAGAAGAACATTACATTGCCATATGTCCCAATCGAGTATCAATTGGCAAACTTTTTCACCAAAGTACTTCTATCACCAAGTTTTCAATTTCTCCTTGGTAAACCCTCGGTTGTGGCACCGTGAGTTTGAGGGGGGTGTTAAGATATGCATATTGGCATATATATGTATGTATATATAATGTATATATATTATATATAGATATATCTTGTTATTGTAATAGTTAAATACCCAATAGGGGTATTTTAGTTTTTTCACAGCCTTGTAATAAGTTGTACCCATTAGAGGTACAACAGTCATTTATATTACTTTTAAGGGCACTTTAGGTTTTCATTATTTTGTAATTTATTCTTTTTATCAAGGGCATTATAGTTCTTATAATGCTCTTGAAATAGAGTTGTTGGTAGTGCTCCCAACAACTAGAAATATAGATGTTGGGAGCACTTTCCAACAGCTTAAGTGCTCCCAACAACACTTCCCAATAACTCTTCTTTGCTTCTTTTTGTGTATGAATAAGGGGTGTAACCTCTCTTTTATGTAATGCTTATTCAAGCATATTTGTTTTATAAATTCTATATTTTTTATGGTGTTCTTGGCTTATAAATGGCTGGCTCATGTGTACGTGCTTGTGTGATTGATCCATAAGTGTGTTAAAATGTAATGTTCTTTTTATATATATATTCATCTCTCTCTCTCTCTCTCTCTCTATATATATATATATATATATATATATATTCTTAATCTGATATGGGTATTTCGGTCATTTCCCCATTTTACGTATATTCTCATTTGAGAATATGATTGTATTTTCTTTTTTATTTCTTTCTTTTTTTTGTTTTTTGTTTTTATTCATTATTGTAACATGGGGGCCCCACAACATATACGTTGGAGCCCCCCTCCAACTAGGGGTGGCAAAATTTGACCCGACCTGCCAACCCGCTTCTTAGTCGGGTTAGGGTTTGGCTTAAACGGGTTCGTGTCGTAAACGGGTCGACCCGCCTAACCCGTTTATTAAACGGGTCAGGTTCGTGTTAGGGGTATGCCAACCCGCCAACCCGTTTAATAAACGGGTTAGGCGGGCGGGTCAACCCGTTTACACGAACCCGTCAACCCGCAAGAGAGCAATAGCCAACCCACGTCGCCTGAGCGGCAGCCAGAGGTCACCGGCACTGCCAGCCAGCTGAAAGGCCACTGACGATGGCAACCGTCCCCCATTAGCATCATGATTGGGGTCAAAGGAAGAAAACGTCGGCCAATGCTTGGTGACCTGCGTCGTTTACCGACGACCATTCGACAACCCTGCGATGGCAGCCTCTGAAAGAGGTCCTTGGAGCCTTCCGTCGACGACAGCCTGATGGTCGACCATCGTTGAGACCAAAGAGAGGAAAAGCTCCTTCTGCGTCTCTGACGACATCCAACTTCATCGGCACAACGATGAACCCGGTGAGACATAGGACATCGTCGGCGAGGCAGTGAGCCTCGGCGAGCATCCTATCAGAAAACCCTTTTCCAACAAAAGGGGTTCTGTGTCGGCAGCTACCAGAAAAACTCGAAAACCCCTATCGACGTCGTGTAATCGGGTGTCAACCCGACCCGTTTATTAAACGGGTTAACGTTGTCGTGTCGGGTTACCCGTTTAATAAACGGGTCGTGTTCGTGTTTGCCACATCCGACCCGTTTAATAAACGGGTCATGTTTGGGTTGAGGTATTTTGACCCGCCAACCCGACCCGATTGCCACCCCTACCTCCAATGCATATGTTGGAGCCCCCCCCCCCCCCCCCCCACTTCTCCTTTTTGTATATATAGGGGTGATCCCCCTCTAGCTCAAGATATGTTTTTTTGTAATGCCCATTTGGGACTCAATATATTGAATTTCATATTTTTTATGCCTTTGTGCATGTGTATCCGTGCCTTTGTGCACTTGTGAGAGTTCTCATTGTGCCTTTGTGCACACTTCGTGTTTCTAGCATTGTGTTCATACACGAATATTCTTTTTATAGAGATTTTCACATGGTATCAAAGCAAGGTTGCTTGGAGAAAGAAAATCTTGCGGTTCTTCACAATATCGAGTGCCTTGAAAAGCGTGCCTTCAACTTTTTGGTGATTGGCGTGAAGACTCCTCTCCATCCAATATTTTAGAAGATTACTACAAGTAAGATTTAAAATCTTATTGTGGTATGTATTCTTTTATCATCTTATCTCTCTAATGGGTGAAAAAGACTCCCATTTCTCTTTTGGCTTTAAGCTTAATTGCTCCAATTATCACGTGTGGGCCGAAAATATGGAAGCCCATATTAAAGGAAAAGGGCTTTGGGGTTACGTTCAAGGCTCGATTCCGGAACCGAAGCCTAAAATCACTTTGGTTGAAAGAGGGGAAATCAAAATTCGTGAGGGAGATGAAAGAACTAAGGCTCTTGACTCCTTGAGGAATATAACAAAAAACATGATGAGTGAGAAATGAAGAACTTCAAGATCTTGTCATGGATCTTTTCCTTCATTGATACAAGAATCAACGCCAATATTATAAAGTTCAAAAAGGCATCTCAAGTATGAGAGTATCTTGAGAGGATATACACTTCTAGGGACTTGTCCCATAAGTATTACCTCCAAAAGAGGGCGTTAACCCTTCTTCAAGGGGAAATGACTATAAGGGAGTATTTTGCCGCTCTCTTTCATTTGGGATGAACTTACTATGCTCGAACCAAAGTGGAGTGGAGAAACCATAGAGCTTCATCATAAACAATTAGAAGAAGATCGTTTTTTTAATTTTTTGAATGGACTAAGGCCCGAGTTGGAGCAAATTAGATCTTCTCTTCTATCCTCCTTCACCTCTCCCTCTCTTGAAGGTGTCATTACAAAATTAAATAGAGAGCAAACTCGTATGGGCATTAACAAGCAAAATCCAAGTGTTCTTGCAATGCCTACAAATCAAGAAGAGTGTGATGGAGCGAATGCCATTTCTAGGCCTGAGAACAACTCGAGGACATATAAACCTCCTTATTTTAAAAATCAAAATCAAGGATCCAATGGTGGATAAGGTGGAAAAAGGGACTATAGTAAAATTGTGTCACTTTTGTAAGGAACCGTGACACATCAAACCGGTTTGTCCCAAATAGAAGAAATTATTGGCTATGACAACTACATCCCTGTTAAGATATACATATACGTGTATATATATGTATATATACATGTATATGTATATATTTGTTTATTGTTAACTGAAATACCCATTAGGGGTATTTCGGTCTTTTCTCTGTAATAGGTGTCAGCCCATTAGGGGCTGACATTTCTGCATTTTATTTCATGTATTTATTTTTGTCTTTTTCTTTTTTTACCTTTTTGTCTTTTTCAGATTTGATGGGACAACTCCATATAGCGGTTGGAGCTGTCCCAACAACTATATTTATGATGGGACAACTCCATATAGCTGTTGGAGCTGCCCCAACAACTATATTTATGACTGTTGAGTGCAGCCCCAACAACCATATTGAGCTGCACCCATTGGCTCCATTGTATTATAAATTGGCCTCTTGTGGCCTTGTATTCCTAACTCATTCTTGAGTGCTTCTATGCAATAACAAGTTTGTAGACCCTTGTGTGGGTGGTTTCGTGATTCAATCAAGTATTTTTACTTGATTGAAAGTGTATTCTTGCATGTGTATCGGATTCAATCCACTTCATTACATGGTATTAGAGCTTTGGTGGTCCAAAGGCAAGTTTTTTGAAGAAAGTTCGTGACAATATCAAGAGGAGAATCATACGCTTAGGGGATACAATAAATCGAGGATTGTTGCATCGGAAAGCGTGCCATCTCTCAAATAAGTGCTCGCATTTCACTCTCTTTTTCTTTCTTCTTCGTTCCCTACCCTTTCTCTTAGCCTTGTAAGGAAATGGAGAATGAAAGAGAGGTAATGGTCTCCATTCCCGTACGCCTAAACGATACAACTATGTGATGTGGGCATCCATAGTTAAATACAAAATATGGGAAAAGGGATTATGGGGTTTGGTGGACGGTATCGAAAGAGAACCCAAGCTCATTTTTACGAAAAATGAGAGTGGGAAAGATGTTGCTCTTCAAGGAGAGGAAAAGGGTAAAGCTGTTTCCGATTACGAGAAAAAATGAAAAGAGTGGAGGATGGGCCATTCGAAAATAATTGGATGACTCATCAATAGTGTGGACATCCACAAATGTTCTAGCTTAGCGAAATTTGATTTCGCTAGTGATGTATGAAAATATCTTAAAGCCATGTATAGTCTTAAAGATATTGCACACATATGCAATGTCCAAAACAAGGTGAGAACCATGACCCAAGGAGAAATGAGTATTAGAGAATATTACAATGCACTTTCTCTCCTTTGGGATGAATTGACTCTTCTTGAGCCAAAATGATATTATCCTCAAGATGTAGAACTCCGTGAAAATCAAATTAAAATGGAGCATTTCTACCAATTTGTGAATGGGCTTAGGCCCGAATATGAGGGAACTAAATCGGCTCTCCTTCATAGAGGAGGTGTGCCATCCATAGTCGAAACTCTTGAAGAATTGACTATGAAAGAAAATAGATTGAAGAAGCCATCCACTTCAAAGGATGAAGAAACTGTGCTTGCTATGTCAAAGCCCGGTAATCATACTAGGAGTTATAAACCTCTTCACTTTGTGAAAAATGAGAATGGGAGAAATCCTAACTATGAGAGAAATGACAAAAAAGGTGGCAAAATCATATGCTATCATTGTTATGAACCGGGACACATCAAGCTGTTTTGTCCAAAAAGAAAGAAAGAAGATCATCGAGATGATAAGAGAGTTGCTTCGGTGGAAAAGAATGATGTTGACAAATCCAAATGCATTGGCTCCTTATCTTTAGCTCAATTAATGGAGGCGCTACAACCAATGTTCAAAACTCAAGCTTCTTCCTTTTCGGGGGCGGCCGTATCCACAAGTGGTGACCCTGGTAAGACTTCTTGGTCTCTGGTGCCTCTTTTCATATGACTCCAAATGAGTCAATATTATTCGAAATGGAGCTATCTCTCTTAATCAAATGATGACCTTGGTAAGACTAGAGTTATCTCTCTGAATCAATTAATGGAGGCGCTACAACCAATGTTCAAAACTCAAGCTTCTTCCTTTTCGGGGGCGGCCATATCCACAAGTGGTGACCCTGGTAAGACTTATTGGATCTTGGACTCCGGTGCCTCTTTTCATATGACTCCAAATGAGTCAATATTATCGGTACCTCA
The DNA here is from genome assembly GCF_984573655.1 of Nuphar pumila. Taxonomy (NCBI): domain Eukaryota; kingdom Viridiplantae; phylum Streptophyta; class Magnoliopsida; order Nymphaeales; family Nymphaeaceae; genus Nuphar; species Nuphar pumila. Next base: position 865,992 of record NC_143261.1, read on the forward strand.
AAAAGAAGAAAATGCATCTACTTCCACAAATGGAGCTATCTCTCTAAATCAAATTATGGAAGCTCTTCAACCTTTTGTTAATGGAGCCATTTCCGGTGCCGCCGTATCTACTCCTTCCCCTCCAGGTAAAACTTCTTGGCTTTTAGACTCTGATGCTTCATTTTATATGTCTCCAAACATTTCTTCTCTTTCCGAATATTCTAAAAATTCGTCACCATCGTTTGTTTCCACCACGGATGACACTTCTCTTGAAATTAAGGGGATTGGAAACTTTGAAACCCAAAATTTCTTTATTCCCCAAATTAGATTTATACGAAAATTAAATTTGAACTTACTTTTCGTTTCTCAACTCTCGGACCTTGGATGTGACATTCAATTCTCATCTAATAAGTGTTTAATACAGGATCACCGGTCCGGGAGGTTGATTGGGGAAGCCTCTAGGAAGGGAGACTTGTACTATGTGGACTCTCTTCGAATTCCTAAAACTCTTTTTTGTAATGTGGTCCAACATAAAGACTTAAATGTGTGGCAGAAAAGACTTGGTCATCCCAACATTACCAAGTTATCCTATTTGCATTTTGTTAAAAATATTTGTAAAAATACTTTCTTTGGTAATGATTGCATTCTTGGAAAAATGAGAAGTATGCCTTTTGAACAAAGATCTATGTTTACCACAAAACCTTTTGAAATTATTCATTCGGATGTTTGGGGACCGACACCCGTCATATTCAAGGGAGGCTTTGCCTATTATGTGATTTTTGTGGATGATTTTTCTCGATATTGTTGGATATACTTCCTTAAAGACATACATGAAGTCTTTTCATATTTTAAATCATATCATATGATAATTAAAAATCAATTTAATAGTAATTTAAAGATATTTAGGACCGATTTCGGAGGCGAATATCTCTCTAATGAATTTAAGAAATATCTTAAAGACTATGGTATTGTCTATCAAAGATCGTGTCTTAAGATCCCACAACAAAATGGGTTGGCCGAAAGGAAGCATAGGCATATCATTAAAACAACTAGAACTCTTTTTATATCCCAAAGCATTTCAATTTTTTTTGGGCCAAGTCTACTCTTGCATCAGTTTATCTTATTAATCGTTTTCCATCCAAAAATTTAGATAAAATTTCTCCTTTTAAGACCCTATATGGAAAAGAACCCGATTATAATAGATTGATAGTTTTTTGTTGTAAGTATTTTGTCCTTACAGATAAAAATGATAAACTCTCACCAAAAGTCATTCATTGTGCTTTTCTTGGCTATTTCGAAACCCAAAAAAGATTTCGATGTTATGATACTAAGAATGATAAGTTATATGTCTCAAGGAATGTGACATTTTTGAAAAATGATAGGGTTTTTGAAAAAAATGAATCACACTTAGAAAATACTGACTATTACTTTCTATTTGATTTATTATCTAAAGATGATGATATCTCTAGTGATGGTGAATTAACATATGATAGTGACAAAGAATTGGTTGAAAACAACAATGATTCTAATTCTCCTACCTCTCAAGAAGAAAATATAACTAGAGACTCTATCACCTATAATCATAGAGATAGAAGTACCTTTAGAAGTGTTATTGAACAATATAGTGAACCTAGCAAATCTATCTCTTCACATGATACAAATCCTAGAAGAATCGAAAGAACTAGGAAAACCCCTTCTAGATTCGTATCTTTTGATTCTTTTTCTCCTAAATATCGGGCTTGTTTAAGTGCCATTCACTCATATTTTGAACCAAAATTTTTTGAAGAGGCCAAAAGATGTGTCAAACGGAGAGAAGCCATGAAGAGTGAACTCAAAGTGCTTAGGAAAGCTAACACTTGGGAATTTCAAACGCTTCCCAATGGAAAGAAAACTATAGGATGCCGATGGGTGTTCAAAGTCAAAACCAAGACTGATGGATCTCTTGAGATGTATAAAGCTTGCTTAGTAGCTAAAGGATATAGTCAAGAATATGAGATTGACTATGAAGAGACATTTGCTCCAGTAGCACGTATGGTTACTGTCAGATGTCTCATCACCATTGCTTCAATCAGAAAATGGAATATTTTTCAAATGGACGTCAAAAATATTTTTTTAAATGGAGATCTTAATGAAGAAGTCTATATGGATGCTTCACCTGGTATGAAAATCCCTAAAAATAAAGTTCTTTGTCTTCGTAAAACTCTTTATAGCTTGAAACAAGCTCCCAAAGCTTGGCACGATAGATTTAACAATGTAATGATAGAAAATGGTTTCACTTCATGCTATACTGATACTGCATTGTTTGTTAAGAAATCTGATGCAAGAATTGTTATATTACTGTTATATGTTGATGATATATTAATAACAGGTGATGATACCAAAGGAATCAAGAGCATTAAATCTATCTTGACTTCAAAATTTGAAATGTCAGACTTAGGATTTCTGACATATTTTTTGGGAATTGAGGTTGCCTATTCTCACAGACACTATTTTTTTGTCTCAAACTAAACTTGCTTGTGAGATTCTTGACAGATCAGAAATCACAGATGACAAGGTCTGTGAAACTCCTGAAATAGTGGGTTCAAAGATGAAGATTGATGATAGGATTCTCTTAAAAGATCCCATACCTTACAGGCAACTGGTTGGATCTTTAATGTATCTCAGCATTACTAGGCCTGATATCTCTCATGCAGTACATGTTGCTAGTCAATTTCAACATGCACCTACTACCGTTCACATGAGCGTCATTCTCCGCATCATCAGATACATAAAGGGTACAATAAAAAAGGAGGTATTTTTATCTTTTTCTGAATTGAATTTAATTACTTATACTGACTCTGATTGGGGAGATGACCCGAATAACCGTCACTCCATCACTGGTTTTTGCATCTTTTTAGGAGAATCTTTAATTTCTTGGAGATGTAAGAAACAACAAAAGGTCTCACTCTCATCCACATAAGCCGAATATAGAGCCATGACATTTACTACCATGGAGATTGTTTGGATTCGCAACTTGCTGGAAGATATGAATATTCAAGTTCAAGGGCCCACAAAACTATGTTGTGATAATAAAAGTGCAATTTACATTGCAAAAAATCACTCATTTTCATGAGCGCACGAAGCATATTGAGATAGACTGCCACTATGTTTGTGAAGAATACTTAAGAAGAACCATAGACCTCCCATATGTAACATCAGAATATCAATTGGCAGACTTCTTCACAAAAGCATTGTGCTCTCCAAGATTTAACTTCTTTCTTGACTAACTTTCAGTTGTGTCACCCTAAGTTTGAGGGGGGTGTTAAAATGTAATGTTCTTTATATATATATATATATATATATATATATATATATATATATATATATATATAGAGAGAGAGAGAGAGAGAGAGAGAGAGAGAGTATGTATATGTATCTATCTAAGTATATATATGTATATATTCATAATCCGATATGGGTATTTTGGTCATTTCCCCATTTTATGCATATTTTAATTTTAGAATATGATTGTATTTTCTTATTTATTTATTTTTTCTTTTTATTCATTATTGTAACTGGGGGGGACCACACATATACGTTGGAGCCCCCAGCCCCCCCCCCCCCCCCCCCCGCTTCTCCTTTTTGTATATATAGGGGTGATCCCCCTCTAGCTCAAGATATGTTTTTTTGTAATGCCCATTTGGGACTCAATATATTGAAGTTCATATTTTTTATGCCTTTGTGCATGTGTATCCGTGCCTTTGTGCACTTGTGAGAGTTCTCCTTGTGCCTTTGTGCACACTTCGTGTTTCTAGCATTGTGTTCATACACACTCTTTTTATAAAGATTTTCACAAAGTGAACTTTGTGTTATTTATGATTGTGTTCTTGTATGCCCGTAAGAGACTATCTTGTTATATTTCCTGTTTCATTACATTGCTTACATGATCTGTTCGATTACCGCTCGAGACTTTGCTGTTATTTCCTATTTTTTTTGTCTTGAAATATAGTTCTGCAGCAATTTTTAGTTGCTGCTGATTTTGTCAGATTCCTGTCCCAACCCATGACCAGTGTGAGCCCAAAGCCTCCTTTCACGCTTCATTTCTTAGGGATCCTCAAAGGGAAGCTTTCTTGATCTGGGATACCTTGCTCACTACAAGGCAAGGATGTTCTCAATATTCTGAGGGTCACAGGTCATTGTATCAGTTGTCAAATAGTGATTAGTGATTTCTATGATACTTCAGATTTGATAAAATTGTGCACAAGAATTTACAAGGGAACATTCTTTACTAAGTTTGTGTTAGTTGACCTTGGGAATTCTGGCACTCGTATGAAGACACCCTTAAAATAGGAGAATATAGCTGTGCCACCTCATTACATTGACATGTTTATTAAATGCAGGTGATCAAAGCCTTGCGGACTCATCCAGGTTTGCGTCGCCTTGTGTAAGTTGTTTTCCCCCCTTCTGTGCTTCTAAAGGTGTTTCAGTCATTATGATTAAGTCTGCTTGTTTGGTATTTTCAGCTACATCTCATGCAATCCTGAAAGTTTGGTGGCTAATGCTATTGAGCTGTGTACTCCATCAACTGATAAACCAGAGAAAGGAAAAAATAGAGGTTGCTGGAGGAACATGAGCAGTGTAGGTTTGGCACGGCACAGGGTGAAATCTATGCCTATGTCTGAACCTTTTCGACCTGTCAAGGCTATGGCTGTTGATCTGTTCCCACACACCCCCCATTGTGAGATGGTCATGCTTTTAGAGAGGTGAGAATGTTTCAAGATTTACTAGTTTTTGAGTATTATTTGGAAGTTGGGTCCCTGAATGCTTCAACATTCTATCAGATGTGATGAGTAGCTCTGGCCTGCAGCTTCTTTCTCACCATGAATTTAAAGCAGCAGTGCCTTTTGCTTATCATCGAATCTGCAAGTTCAAAGAAATATTACCTGAAATCTAATAGAACCTGTTTTAGTTCCTAAACCCGGAAATGCTTCACGGTCATCTCTTGTTTGGTTTCCAAAGTTAGAAGTAGAGGTGAGGGTTTGACATATGCTTGATGGTCCTCCTATAGTGGAGAACAGTTGTTTCATCATACACCATGATGCGCACTTTTGGGACTTCTAAACAATTGAGCAGATGTGGACGTGTCCCATGTGAATGAATAGACATTGCTGAATTTATGTTGAGTGATGCTGGAAACTAACAGCGGACATGCCCTTGAGAATGCATGATGTCCTTTCGCAAGTTCATTGGTATTCGGTATGACTCATTTCAGAAACCACATACCATAATATAAAAGTACCAAACACTAAAAAAAATCGTACTAGACAAAGCTCTGGAACTCTTAAAAAAACCCCAAGGGCCTGCTTGTTTCATGCATCTTTAATGGACAACTGCTGACGGGGCAATCTTTTTTTTTTCTTTCCCACCATGAATGAAACAAACATCAAATCCTCATGGTGAAAAAGTGCCATTCTGGTACGCGGGACCCAGTTTTCCCGATCACCTCAATTTTTATGCAAAAAGGATCTCATCCTTTGACATAGGATAGCTTCCATCCTATGTCCATCCTAGCCATCCAGCTATGATAGCTTCCATTCTATGTCAATCCTAGCCGTCCAGCTAGGATAGTTTCCATCCTACATCCATCCTAGCCATCCAGCCACGATAGCTTCCATTCTGCGTCAATCCTAGCCATCCAGCTAGGATAGCTTCCATCCTAAGTCGATCCTAGCCATCCAGCTCAAGCCTCTGGGCAGCTAGGATCAATCCACATAATGGTGATAATATGGACCAATCCTAGCCATTGATTGAATGGCTAGGATTGAATATTGGATGGAACCCGTCCTATGTCAAATGGGCACAACACAAAGTCTCTTAAATTTCGAAGAGGGGAGGGGCCATGTGATGGGCCCCTACTTTTGGGGCCTACCATTGGTTTTGTTTGAACAAACTTACAAGTCGTGCATAACGGCCACAATGGGGTTAGGTAGCAGTAGCAGAAGACCAGTACGAGCATCCCTAAAGTTAGTAGCAAGAGGACCATCGATGCTTGTGTAGCAGTTCGGTTAAGGGTTCCTCGATTGGAACACATAACAGGGTTGCCTAGTGTGGTGGCATATTGGCCAGGCCATAGAAAAAATGAGAACGAAAATGCATTTTTTATGATCCGCTCTAATTCTTTCCTTATTGATCCTACAGGTCAAAACAAACTTTTGGTTCCATTTCCATGGAATTGGCGTTTATGTTCTCATGTAATTAGGGCTGTCAACGGGTCAGGTCGGGGTTGCCCCAGACCTGCCCATGTAACTAATAACCAGGTTCAGATTTTGTTGGGTCATAAAAATAGAATTCCATGCCCAAACCCGCATAATTTTAAAATTTTATTCTTATTAAAAATATACATATAATACTTGGGACGGGTACCAGGCAAAAAAGCCAGGTCAGATTGGGTACCCTACAAAAATCATAACGCAAACCCAGGTTTGGATCTTATATTGCTCAAGTCAAGTTTGGGTCGACTTGAATATGATTTGGGTCAGCACTTCCCATATCCATACCCGGGAATTTAGGTTCGGGTCGGGTACCTGATACAAGCCAAATCCGTTGACAGCCCTACATGTTATTGAGTGTGTCAATAAAAGTGTAAAGTGTAAGCATTTGAGGGATAGTTCTGGTATTTGCATAATAATGTAAGGGTAGCACAAGAATGCTGGAAATTTAAAGATGTAGTTTTTTTTAGCGAAAAAGAATTAAAGATGCACTTCAATTATATGTAATAGGAATTAAATGTGAATGCAATGAGATTGTGGAGTATGTATCCAGTGAGTGAGTAGGGAGTGGTGTTGTCATGAACGGGTCATTAACTATGAAATTCGTGGTCAACATTGAGGCCAATGTAGCAGGACTCTCTCTCTCTCTCTCTGCTTTTATATATATATATATATATATATATATATAGGGAGACTGTCCAAGGAAGGTACAAACGGTCTAAACCTCTTTTGAAAACTGATTTTGAAAGTGTTGTTTTGGTAAATATTATCATAAAGATGCGTTTTTCATGGTCAGAACAAGTTCTTGTAACAATTTTATTTCAATGTGTGCATATGATTTTTTAATATGTTAAAAATCAAAGGTTTGAAATCATAAAAATCCAATCTATACATAACAATGGTTTACAATAAAAGTCAGTTTTTAAGATTTTGATTATGAATATCACACATGGTCAAATTTGCTAAAAAAAACTTTTAAATATGATTTTTAAAAGTGGTTTGGTTGGTTTGTACCTTTTGGTCATATATATATATATAAGAAAATGAAAAACCTCCCAAACCTACCCAATAAGAAATATTTATTGGATTTTCGGTGTTTTTTTTTAAATTCCGACCTTACATATGTATTCAGCATGATTGATTTACTAGAAATTGATACTTGGATCATGCATTTTGGATGAAAAAAATAGTATTTGGAGCCTCAAAATGTATGAAATTGTAGGCCATTGATTTTTGAAACCTTATAAAAACATATCCATGCATTGAAATCTCCAAGAACTGATTCCTATAAAAACAAGTGAATAGATCACATCTGTAAGGTCAGAAAAAGAAACACCAAAAATCTGATAAATGTTTCTTATTAGGTAGGTTTGGGAGGTTTTCTATTGGATAGGTTTTCATATATATATATATATATATATATATATATATATATATATATATATATATATAGTAGGTACCTATTTCGTTCATGTTGTTCTCAAGTCCGACTATGGATGTGTTCTATATGCTCGATTTTATAGGAATGGACTCTTGGATCATCAGATTCTGACATGTGGCTAGTTTTTCATGAGGTTTGAAAATTTATGATATACCATTTTCATAAATATCCAGGCTAAAAAAATCATATTTTTTTATTAAAAAAAAGATCCAAGTGTCATTTTCTACCAAACCGATCATACAAAGTGCATATGTAGGGTCAGATTTGTAAAAAATACCATGAAAACTCTTGTTAGATAGCGATAAACTCCTAACTTTGCTAGGCACCTACTATTCTCTCTCTCTCTCTCTTTATATATATATATATATATATATATATATATATATATACACACACACACACACACACACAACAACAACAACTACGCATTCATCCCAAAACAATTGGGGTCGGCGATATGAACCAACAAAGAAAATCATTATGGGTCTTCCACATGAATCCTTCTCCTCCATTCATTTCTATCCAATGCCATGTCCTCGGTGAGGTTCAAAGCATTCATATCCTTTCTTATCACTTCCATCCATGTCTTCCTAGGCCTACCCCAACCTCTTTTAACTAATATATTTTCCCATTTCTCCATCCTTCTAACTGGAGCATCATTAGGCCTTTGTCGAATATGTCCAAACCACCGTAAACGATTCTCTCTCATCTTATTTTCAATGGGTGCAACGCCTACCTTCTTACGTATCTCCTCGTTCCGAATCTTATCTTTTATTGTATTTTCACACATCCATCTCAGCATACGCATCTTAGCTACACTCATTTTTTGAATATGATGTCTCTTGGCAGAACATTCCGTACTATATAGTAAAGCGGGCCTAATAGTCGTCCTATAAAACTTTTCCTTCAACCGCAATGGCATTCTACGATCGCACAACACTCCAGTTGCACTCTTCCATTTCATCAATCCAACCTTTATCCTATGATTTACATCTCCATCAATTTCTCCATACTTTTGAATGATAGATCCCAAATATTTGAAAGAATCATCCACCGGTATTTCGTGCTCACCAAGCTTCACTACACTCCCATCACTACTTCGTTGCTTACTAAATCGACATTCCATGTATTCTGTCTTACTCTTACTCAACTTAAAACCTCTTGCTTCCAATGTCTGTCTCCATAATTCTAACTTAGCATTAACCCCAGCTCTAGACTCATCAATCAAAACAATATCATCGGCAAACAACATACACCACGACACATTTTCTTGAATTGATCTCGTAAGCTCATCCATCACTATAGCAAATAGGAAAGGGCTTAAAGCAGATCCTTGATGTAACACAATCGTTATAGGAAAATTGGTTGTCACCCCTCCACAAGTCTGTCTCCATATATATATATATATATATATAAAGTAGGCCATCCATTGTTTGTGGACATTGATTTAAAAAAATGACATTTAGTGGCAGTTCTTGAAGGCTGATAAAGGTCATTTTTTTGTCCAGTGCTTTAGCAACTGTAAAGATCGCTGCTAAAGCCTTGTAAATCACACAAAAAAAAAACACAATCAGACACGCTGATCATGTCTGATGTTCATTCGACGAAAGGGCATCTACTGTTACACCCTTATATATATATATGTATATATATATATATATATATATATATATATATATATATATGGAAAAATGTTTGCTACTCTCCTGGGTAAGGAACTCTAGTGAAAAATTGTTATATTTTTGTTTTTTTTTTCAAATTTTTTTTGCACAGCTGACCCTTCATATGTGATATGCATATTAAGTTTAGTAGGAACTGACCATTGGGGTTTTTCCGAAGTAGGTTATATGTTCTCCCCTGAAGACGCATTGTTAGCTACAGTGCGTGTTCAGAGGTCCGAATGAGCGCCATGTATATAAGCTCATGGGGCTCGTATCCCTGTGTGTGTCAGCATCACTTACCATCTGAGTCCAGTGTGGTTGCAAAGACTTAAGTACCCTTTCTCGCCATTCCTGCCAAGAAACGACAATTTGATAAAAAGACAAAAATGTCCTTCATTCAAAAAATAGGGAAACGACGGTTCGAGAAAATGACAAAAATATCCTCCATCCAGAAAGTCGAGAATGATGTTAACTCTTCAAAATCCAAATGTTTCATTTTCTCCCTAAACAGTAAACTTTTGCACCATCTACTGTAATAGGAGCTCCATTTGACGCTGCACCCTTTATCGTCATCTACTGCCCCATACCCTCCTTTGTTATCGTCTGCTTCCATTGGAGCACCCTTTACCATCGTCTGCTGTTGTCAGAGCACCCTTTGCCATCGTCTGCTGCCGTCAGAGCACCCTTTGTCGTCGTCTGCTGCCGTCAGAACATCCTTTGCCATCGTCTACGCAGTGGCAGCATCGTTGCCACCATCGGCTGCGTCTACCTTTTGGTTCTAGGTGTTTCTCTTTTACTGTCGGATTACCAAAACTCGTATCATTTCAGTGAGTTTTGTGTAAGGTTTCTTTATGCAAATAAATCGATTTATAAATCTAAATGCTAAATCTTACAACTGGTTTTACTATTCATGCTAAATAACACATATTTTCATACTGAAACAAGTCGATTTGTACCTATCCACCTTTTGGGCATCGAAAAATAGTTAGCACGATTTATTCTTATGAAGCAACAACGATTTATATGTTTGAAGCAATAACGATTTAATGAAATTACCATGATTTATTCTTAAGTTTGATAAATCATACAATAATGTTTACTTATGAAGCCCAAACGTTACAACGATATGTACTTATGAAGGTTGTGATTTGTATAACGATTTGTAAGTTTAAAGCAATAACGATTTATACATTTAAAGCATTAGCGATGTGTATTTATAAAGTTACATCGATTTGTACTTAAGTTTGCTAAATCTTACAAGGATGTTTACCTATGAAGCCAAATATTATGATGATTTATAATATTGATGATTGTTTAATGAATGAGATAATTTATAATATTATATACTTGGGGAGGCAATTGTAACATATAATGATGTAGTTAAATTTATGTGTTGTGCAGGTTAGCAATGTCTAAAGCTCGTCAGACAAGAAATCTCCTGTTGTTTAATTTTATGAGACTTAATAAAATGATCCGCCATTCCCATCTATATGAGCGTTATGAAGGGTACCAAAATATAATGAAGATTGAGAATGATAAAGAAAGGGACAAAGCGTTGGAATTGTATTATGCGGAAGATTATTCATCAGATATTGAGGCTGAAGAGCAAATGAAGCATGAGGAAGAACTAAAGATTAAGAAGAAGAAGAAGGATGATGAAGAAAAAGAAAAGCAAAGGAAGAAGGAGGAGAATGAAAAGCAAAGGCAAATAAAGGAGGTGAGGGAGAGGGAAAGACAAAGGAAGAAAGAGGAGGAGGAGGAGAGGGAAAGGTAAAGGAAGGAGGAGGAGAGGGAAAGACAAAGGAAGGAAGAGGAGGAGGAGGAGAGGGAAAGGCAAAGGAAGAAGGCAGAGGAGGAGAGGGAAAGGCAATGGCAAAGAAAAAATGAGGAGGTGGAAGAGAATGAAAGGCAATTGAAGAAGAAGAAAGAGGAGGAAGAGAAGGAAAGACAAATGATGAAGATTGAAGATGAAAGACAAAGAAAGAAGCATCAAGATAAGGAAGAGAAGGAAAAGCGAAGGAAGAAAAAGGAGGACAAGGAAGCGAAGGAAAGGCAAAGGAAGGAGAAGGAAGACGAGAAAGATAAGGAAAGAGAAATAAAGAAGCAGGAGGAGGAAGAGAAGGAAAGAAAAAGGAAGAAGTAGGAGGACAAAGAGAAAGAAAGGGAAAGGAAAAAGCAAGAGGAGAAAGAAAGAAAGGGAAAGGAAAAAGCAGGAAGGAAGAATAGAAGAAAAGGGAAAGGAAGAAGCAGGAGGATGAAGAGAAGAAAATGAAAAGGAAAAAGCAGGAGGATGAAGAGAAGGAAATGAAAAGGAAGGAAGTAATTGAAAAGCAGAGTAGGGAGCCGAAGAAGCGAAGGAAGGGAGAAGAAAATCAGAGGATGGAGGGAGGGGTTGAAGAGGATAAAAGTGTGACCAAGGTACGTAAATCAATCCTATCTGTCATGATTTACTGTGATAGTTATTACTATGCATAGCGATTAATGTGATAGCGATTACTATGAATGATTTACTATGATAGCAATTATTATGTATAACGATTACTGTGATAGTGATTACTATGAATGATTTACTGTGATAGCGATTACTATGAATGATTTACTGTTATAGGTATGATTATGTATAGCAATTACTGTGATAGCGATTACTATGTATAGCGAGTATACACGATTATTATTTATAGTGATTACTGTGTATAACGACGTGTAGAAGTACAAATAAGACTAATTTTGATTTGATACGAATAATATACTATTTTGTGTTACAGAGAGGTCACATGACAAGTAGAGCATCAAGTGAAAAGCTCAGAGGGTGGTGTCAGTGGCCTATAGTTTTGTTGTAGTATGGACAACTGAGTGAATATAAGAAGAATCGATTGCGAAATATGTACTTCGGTGGCCTTCTGGATCAATATTCTTTTGAAACGTACTGGAACACCATGACCCATCTGGTAAATAAGTGGAATAATAAGACAAACACATTCTAGTTTGATTCTTTTGAGATCACCATGACCCTAGAAGATGTGGCGCGGATTACAAGCCTTAAGTGCCATGAAAGTGCTATCTATTATGGGGTTCAAACTATACCGCAAGGGACAAGTGCATGACCCTTCTAGGAATGCCGATGGAGGCAATGTATTTCTGGTGGAAGCAATTCCACATCGATGAAAGTTTATTCTTTTTGTAATAAATGAGAAGGCTAGTCCACTACATATGCATCTGAAAGAGCTCACCAAGGGTTACGCGGCTTCCTTCTTTATTTTTTTGGACTTACTTTATTTTCTGATTTGTCTGGTTCGAGAATAAGTTACTTGTGACTGCAATTCTTGGAAGACTTGGATGAAGTCGATAACTATGCATGGGGTGTTGCTATGCTCACACACTTGTGCAGTCAACTTTACGGTGCGAGTAATGGTACAAAAACCGTCACAAGGTTTTGGCCATTTGTCCAGGTAATTGTTTATTACATATTTTATAGGTGTAGACTAAGATAGCTGAAGGTTATATTCTTACTAATATATATGATTTTGTAGGCCTGATTGTGGGAGCATATTGTCGCCTTGCATCCTCAGTGTGGCCCTGCGATTTGTGGTTTTCCAAAGACCGGCCGGTGGGCTAGAATAAATGTAAAGCAAGATAATGCTAAGTTCATTTTAGATGGTCTACAATTAAATGAAGTAAATAGTTTAAAATCGTTTATAATTGTGTCATCATTTATCATTCATTAGTATAAATCGTTGAAATATTTAGCATTCTGAAGTAATCATCATTACAGGATTTTCACTTCGTTAGTATAAATCGTTCTAATGTTTAACATTCTTAAGTAATGATCGTTGCAGGATTTTGTATTCCTTAGTACAAATCGTTATCCCTTTAGCATTTAACTTTCGTTAGTGTAAATCATTGTAATTGTTAGCATTCTTAAGTAATGATCCTTAACAGGATTTTGTATTCCTTAGTATAAATCATTATCGCTTTAGCATTTAACTTTCATTAGTATAAATCGTTGTAATTGTTAGCATTCTTAAGTAATGATCATTGCAGGATTTTGTATTCCTTAGTACAAATCGTTATCGCTTTAGCATTTAACTTTCATTAGTGTAAATTGTTGTAATTGTTAGCATTCTTAAGTAATGATCGTTGCAGGATTTTGTATTCCTTAGTACAAATCGTTATCACGTGTAAATCATTATAATCGTTAGCTTTCTTAATTAATGATCGTTGTAGGATTATTTCTTCGTTAGTACAAAGCATTATCTTTTTAGCATTTAACATTCATTATTGTAAATCATTGTAATATGTAGCATTCATTAGTGTAAATCATTTTAATACAAATCTCTCATTAGTAACAGTCGTAATATATTTAGCACTCGTTATTATAAATTATTTTAATATTTAGCATTCATTAGCATGAATAATTATGTCTATACCTAAACCATAATCTCCAATGTACAGGTTGTGTGGAGACCGTATGGAGATGTGGAGGACGAGGACCAAGAGGTTGTTGCTGAGGCTGCGAGACTCTTTGCCTGCGATATTTGGATGTTTAGCAATTATAAAGCTGAGTTGCAGCATGATAGTCAAGTTCTCCTACAAGCTGGCTTGGGACAGTCTACCCCAAAACAACCTGTGAAAGTGAGAAGGAAGATGAAAAGTGGTGGAGCCAGGAACGTGAATTGACACGATCGCTTCAGGGAACAATTGGATAGGTGGAACAAAGGAGTTATTCGTGCCATAGCGTATGATTATAAAGAACGACAATATGACATCCACTATTTCAAAAAATATTGGAAACCCATGCATCAAAATCAGGAGATTGAGAATAAGCAACGTGAAAATGTTGGAAACCCATGCGTCCCTCTTGTCCCCCATCATGTCATCTCTCAGCAAAGAAAACATGTCCATCGTGTCCCTCCGGCTACAACAACGATTCTCTCAGTTGCAGTACACGATGAGGAGCGAACACAGCTCACAAAAAGAAGGTAGTCTCCGCCACAAGGTTTGAGATGCTGGAGAGGGACAATAAGGAGTTACAGAAGCAGGTAAAGAATTTAGGGAGACAAATGCGGTCATTAGTAGAGCTGATTACCAATGATTTTAATAAGATCACGGGAACCAAGAGGCCATCGAGGAAAGAGAGTCCACCAAGAAAAAGTAAGAGACGATTTGTATGTCAAAGTCCATCTGAGTCGTCAAGTGCCACTGAATAAACATTATATAATTATTTTATCCTGATATTTATTTATTGTAATTCTATAATTCTTTATTGTAATTCTATAATTCTTTTTTGTAAAGTGACATTCTATAAATGTATAATTCTTTTTTTAATAAGCGTAACACACAAGTGCCACTGAACAAATCATTGTAATTTCGGCCTTTATTAAAAAAAAATCGAAGAAGCGTTTAGCATTGTGTACTGCATAAATTATGAATTGCTTTTACGAGCATTCTTCATATCGTGATTTATATAAACATTGATAAAATGATAAAATGATTTGTACGTATAAAGACTATGTACTATCATGATTTGCTACATCACGATCTGTACAACCATGCCACTAAATCGAGTTAACTTCAAAGATACAAACATCATTGTGTAAATCGCTCTAGGACAATATCTGGTATAACGATTCAAATACATTATATGTACAACAATTTATCTTATCGCGATTTACACTGACTGATAAAAGGTGAATAAATACAAATCTACTTAGAACCATAATTCTTTAAGTATCATAATATAATAATATTTTTCTTCTAGCGATTTGCTTTTATGAGTTATGTCTATGTGAACGATATATGCATCAAGATTTACATAATGACTGATTCATAAAAGGTGGCAAAGAAAAACAATAAACAAATCGAGTTAACTTCAATAATACATTACAACCACATTCACTTACAAAATATATGAGTATTTAGTTATAATACATAACCTTCGCTCGTCACTGGGACTGATAGAAGGCAAATCTATCTACCAATGGAGGTCCTTATCTTTTTGCAAGTTTTTTTTGCAGCACATTTGTACCTCTTGATTATGCATAAACTTTTACCAAGATATGCAGCTTCCCTTTGACATCCACTTCTACCAAATATCTTAACATCAAAATCCAAATTACCATTATGTGCAACTGTGGATACATCCTCTCCAAGAAAATGAGCTCAAAATGATTCTATGTGTAACTGTCTATCATGCATAACATATGTGCTTGCTCCGGTATAGCGACAATGATGGACATCGGCATCACCCCCTCTCTATCATGCAACATATCTGTGCTTGCTCCAATATGACGACAACGATTGAAGATGATTATGATCATTATATTATGTGTAAGCTTCAATATATTTCACGATAAATACGCCACCGTCGTATGTGTCATGAATATATCGATGTATACACAAAAGATAACAACTATAATCATCATCGAAGATTATACAGATCTTTTCTCATGGCATAAAGCAACTGTATCATCAGCATCAAACCCCATCTATCAAGCACAAGTAGAAGGAACACAGAAGAACAAAGAAGAAAGAAAAATACAAGAAAAAAGAAGAAAAAGAAGACGAAGGTGGAGGAGAAAAATGAAGAAGAAGAAGTTGCGCTGCTGCAGAAAAGAGGAAGAAAGGTTAAATAGATTAGAGTTTTAGACATGGACAACGGGTTAGGTAGGGTTTTATATAGAATAGGGTTTTACCCACGTGTACACAAATTGACATGACGTTTAGACTTAGTAAAGTACAAATCGATTTACAACTTGATATAAATATTTAAGTAAAAGTTGCAAATCACTATCACTGTTTTATAAATATATCACAATTTGTACAACAATGGACATAAAGCAGAAATGATTTGTCCTATGGCAATTTGCGTTTATGAGCTTTGTCTATGTGAAAAATGTCCTATTGTGATTTACGAGTTTGTTTAGGGTTTAGGGTTTAGGGTTTAGGCTTTAACGTTTAGGATTTAGGGGTTTAGGGTTTAGGTTTTTGGGTTTTATGTTTTAGGGAACGGGGTTTAGGGTTTTAGGGGTGTAGGCTTTAGGCTTTAGGGTTTAGGTTTTAGGTTTTAGGTTTTAGGTTTTAGGTTTTAGGTTTTAGGTTTTAGGTTTTAGGTTTTAGGTTTTAGGTTTTAGGTTTTAGGGTTTAGGTTTAGGGTTTTAGGGTTTAGGATTTAGGTCAAATCAACACGACGTTTAGACTTAGTAAAGTAAAAATCAATTTACCACTTGATATAAATATTTAAGTAAAAGTTGTAAATCGCTATCACTGTTTTATAAATCTATCATGATCTGTACAACAACGGACATAAAGCGGAAACGATTTGTCCTATAGCGATTTGTGTTTACGAGCTTTGTCTATGTGAACGATGTCCTATCATGATTTGCGAGTTTAAGGTTTAGGTTTTAGGGTTTAGGGTTTAGTATTTAGGATTTAGGGTTTAGGGTTTAGGTTTTTGGGTTTTATGTTTTAGGGAATGAGGTTTAGGGTTTTAGGGGTTTAGGGTTTAGGATTTAGGTTTTAGGTTTAGGGTTTAGGTTATAGGGTTTAGGGTTTAGGATTTAGGGTTTAGGGTTTTTAGGTTTAGGATTTAGGATTTAGGATTTAGGATTTAGGGTTTAGGGTTTAGGGTTTATGATTTATGGTTTATGGTTTATGGTTTATGGTTTATGGTTTATGGTTTATGGTTTATGGTTTATGGTTTATGGTTTATGGTTTATGGTTTATGGTTTATAGTTTATGGTTTATGGTTTATGGTTTATGGTTTATGGTTTATGGTTTATGGTTTATGGTTTATGGTTTGGGTTGTAAGGTTTAGGGTTTAGGGTTTAGTGTTTAGCGTTTAGGATTTAGGGGTTTAGGGGTTAGGGTTTAGGTTTTTGGGTTTTATGTTTTAGGGAATGGGGTTTAGGGTTTAGTGTTTAGTGTTTAGGGTTTAGGGTTTAGCATTTAGGATTTCGGGTTTAGGGTTTAAAGTTTAGGTTGTAGGGTTTAGGGTTTATGGTTTATGGTTTAGGTTTTAGGATTTAGGTTTAGGGTTTAGGTTTTAGGTTGTAGGGTTTAGGGTTTAGGATTTAGGTTTAGGGTTTAGGTTTTAGGTTGTAGGGTTTAGGGTTTAGGTTTTAGGTTTTAGTTTTAGGGTTTTAGGTGTTTAGAGTTTATGATTTATAGTTTAGGTTTTAGAGTTTAGGGTTTATGAAGTTACCACGACAACAATATGTCTTTGTTTGTCTTTGTGAACGATATCGATATATAATATCGTGATTGACGAGCTTTATGTTTTAGGTTTTTGGGTTTTTGGCTTTAGGGATTGGGGTTTAGGTTTAGGGTTGACAAGCTTTGTCTATATGAACGATATATCCTATCACGATTTACACAATGACTGATTAATAAAAGGCAGAAAACTAAAACAATAAAAAAATCGAGATAATGTTTAGAATAGATAAAGTAAAAATTGAGGTTACTTCTTAAATACAAATAGATTTACAACTTGATACTGATTTAAGTCACAGTTGAAAATCGATTTCACTGCAACGATTTGTCTTATCACGATTTGCTTTGACGAGCTTTGTCTATATTAACGATTTGTCCTATCGCGATTTACACAATGACTGCTAAAAGACGAAAAAGAAGATGAAAAAACAAATTGACACGATATTTATTGGTAATGTGAACGATTTTCCTATCGCGCTTTGTCAATGTGAACGATATGTCAAGAAAAACAATAAATAAATCGACACGATGTTTAGACTTAGTAAACTACAAATCGAGACTTAGTTGCAAATTGATTTTACTGTAACGATACGCGCTATCGCGATTTGCTTGATACGTCCTATCACGTTGACTAGTTTTGTAAAAGGTAGTTGAAATGACATTTTTTAATTTAATTAATGTGCAATGCAATTTATTTGCTCACGCTTTTTGAAAACTGGTGGTATTTTTTAACATATCACTGTATGTGAAATAACGTTTCCTTTATATATGAATGACATGTCACATAAGTTCAGGACAGTGTCGCTTCGCTTTGCTTCATGAACAAGGGGAAAACAAACTGAAATTTCCTTTATAAATGACTTATTCATGAATCGAACATATAACCTGCTTCATTGCAAAGGGAGTATTAATGTCGAGGAAGGAGACGATGAAAGAGAAGACGATAGCTAGATGACCAGCGATGGTGAATCAGGCGTATATTTTCTAAACCTCATGACGAGTTTCTTCAAAATTTATATCTTTTATGGTGTATATTCGATTTGTGTTGTGTACTGTAGAAAGAAATTTCAATATTGTTTCTTGAATATTCTGCTAATATCAGTGAAACATCCACAAAAAGCGGTGCCTGAAAACTCAACAAAAAGCTCTAAGATAACATCAAATGGCTGCAAAGCGAATTTGTAGAAGGAAACACTATCAGTAATTTTATACGTATGAAACCACTATCAGTTATATATTACGTATGCCATGGGTATGTATGTCAACACATGCATATTTGTTGCAAACAGACTATAGCAACACAATATTCAATACTAGACGCATTGTCACTTCTTATTTCATGGTATATCGGTTCTCTTATATGTTTATTTTCTTTTTTGATTTACTCTTGTTGCTTTGTATTTTAACCTTACTATTATCATTGTTTCGTTCAACAGAGTTTCGTCCGCCGATTGCCATACTCCATTGAATTTCAAGATGTACTACTATGCTGGGGTAACGATGATCACTACAAAGACTTTTGGTCAAGTAAAAAGGTAAGCGAAAAAACCTTTTGTCCAAGGTTTAGGCATAACGGTCCTAACATGATTTGCATTATCGATTTGTAAGATATTTTATCGATTTGTAGATATTGATTCGTACACTCTGGCAAACTGCTCAACATTGGGTCTTATACGTGATGGATTTACAAAAAAAATGAATATGGTGCTATAACTCATTGGACTTTCACACTGATGTACATCGTGACATTTTGCATTTGGTAAGTTTCCATCTATAAGGGTATCATATCATGTACGGTGGACATGAATTTATTTGTTTCTGCATTAACCACATGTGGGATTCATCAAGGACGTTTTGGGTGTCGACATTGGCGAGTGGAGGTTTCACCTAGCGCACGATGCTTCTTTATAAAATAATGGCGTTGATTGTGGTGTATTTGTAATGAAGTATATTGAAGCAATATACAATGGACGAGAACCTGATTTTGATGCTGTATGCTCTTTATTATCCTCTATTATTGGAGACTCAATTTATATATTGGTGTCACATTACATTTTTGTTGCAGGATGATATACTTGGATTTTGCACAGAACTATGCAAAAAATTGATGGAGTTTCTAATTGCGGAAGAGAAAAAAACTCAGCCGACAAGAATATCTAGAAGGCAATGAACGACGCGACCTTCCCAGGAGTAATATGATGTACATCAACTTCTAACAAATTTTATAGACTGTACAACCAAATTTTGTATACAAATTTTGTAAGACTGTGTATACAAATTATGTAAATCTCTCTGAGTTAAAATAAATAAAATTTCAATTTACTAAACACGCCAATAAGTTGGATTGTTATTTATAGTAAAGGCAAATCGTTGTTATATTCACCCTTCGTAAATAAAAATTGTAAAAGAGATTAGTGTTGTGTATAGTGGAAACAAGCCATTTTCTGTAACATGGTATTCTATAAGTGTAACACACAAATGTCACGGAATAAATCATTGTAATGATCGACCTTTGTAAATTAAAATCGAACAAGTGTTTATATAAGTCTGAAATGATTTGCACAAACATTGATAAACGACTGAAACGATTTGCACAAACATTGACCATGCACTTTTATAGCAATTTGTACTCATGCACAATGCAATTTTCATCCGGTTGTATAATTGTGATTTACACAATGACGTATTAAGGCTACGTCTATGTCAATGATATTTCCTAATCGATTTTATGGGCGATTGGGGTTGAGGGTTTAGGGTTTTACTTCAATGATGCGAAATGAGTTAACTTCTTAAATACAAATCGATTTCGTTCACAAAACAAACAAAGACATATCATTCTTGCCGTAACTTCGTAACTACAAATCCACATGATTTACAACCACATTCATGTACAAAAAATATTAGTATTTAGTTACAATATCTATGAGAGGACATTTACATCAAACACATATCTATCTTTTAGAGACTCTCATTTTTACAGAAGAGATCACCAAAACATCCATATCGTTCATCGTTGAGTTCATTTTCTGTTGCAAAGCGATTCTATATGCAGCTGAGGATACATCCTCTCCAAGAAAATGAGCTCATTAGTAATGGCAATCCACTGTACCATTTTTCTCGGACTGAGGCTGATTCTTAGAGACTCTAGCAATGGTGCACTCTTGAGAATATGCTTCACAAACTTCAGCTTAGGCACTGTACCATATTTGTCATGAAGTATATCAAAGATTAGGCAAATATTTTTCCAACTGTGAAGTATGGTTTGCGAACAATGAAGGGTCCAATAGTAAGAATAGATCAAATAGATGGACATCAACATCACCCCTATCATGCATAATATTTATGCTTGCTTCGGTATGACGACAACGATTGAAGATGATTATGGTCGTTATACAAATCTTTTCTCATGGCGTAAAATAACTACGTTATCAACATCAAACCCCATCTATCAAGCACATGTAGAAGGAACACAGAAGAACAAAGAAGAAAGAAAAATACAAGGAAGAAGAAGAAGAAAGAGAAGAAGAAGAAGAAGACAAAGGCAAAGGAGAAAAAAGAAGAAGAAGAAGTTGCGCTGCCGCAGAAAAGAAAGATGAAGAGAGGTTAAATAGATTAAGGTTTTAGACCTAAACAATGGGTTGGGTTGGGTCGGGTCGGGTCAGATAGGGTTTTATATATAGATCTATATTAGGGTTTTATATTTTGCAGGGTTTTACGCACGTGTACACAAATTGACACGATGTTTAGACTTAGTAAAGTATAAATTGATTTACGTAACAGTTGCAAAATGTTATGAGTTGCAAAAAGTTATGAGTAAATCATGATATTACATATTAATATCATTCACATAGACAAACAAAGACATATCGTTGTCGCAGTTACTTCATAAATACAATTAGACATCCCGGTAATTACCTACTAGTGATGATATTTGTTTTTTTATGATGATGGTCATGTATTTTATCTAAGCCAAACCATTGTGGTCAGGTAAAAAGGATTAGGTTTTTTCGTAAATGATTGCGGTTGTAAATCACATTGATTTGTAGTTTTAAAGTTACCACGACAATGATATGTCTTTGTTAGTCTTTGTAAACGAAATTAATTTGTATTTATAAAGTTACCGCGACAACGATATGTCTTTTGTTCGTCTTTGTGAATGAAATAGATTTGTATTTATAAAGTTACCTCGATTTGTATCATTGAATTATTCTTGATTTGTTCTTTACTAAGTCTATACATCGTGTGGCTTTGTTTATTGTTTTTCTTTTCAACCATTTATTAACTAGTCATTTCGGCCATTGGTCATGATGTATTGTAACTATATACTAATATTTTTGATAAATGAATGTGGTTGTAAATAATGTCGATTTGTATTTAAGAAGCTACACGACAACAATATGTCTTTGTTTGCCTTTGTGAATGATATCGATATATAATATCGTGATTTACTCATTGATTTGTAACTGTTACTAAAATATTGTTTCTTTATAAAACATAAATCGGTATCATGCTGTAAATCACTTTGAATTTACCTTAATTTTTTTTGTTGAATTTCACATCGATTTGTAGATGAGACAATAATTTGTCCTTGCACTTTTATCGCGATTTGTACTCATGCACTTTACGATTTTCATCCAGTTATATAAATCAATATACACATGGCAAAATATATTACAAATCGATACGGAAATGCAACATAATAACTTAAAAATTGATATTAACAAACAAAACAATATCTCACAAATCAGTATTATGTTACTACGATTTATACATGTGAATGATACATATTACAATAATTTATACATATGAAAGATACATTATTAAACAGAATTCACACGTGATTCCTGTATTTTATAGCTTTTTAGATGAAGCCATTTTCATGAACGGTGATCCATAAAATATTAATAATTCTATTTTTATGGCTCATGATTCATGAAAATGGCTTCATCCAAAAACTCTTTCTTAATAAGACCATCCAATGTATAAGCATATTCACCTTCTGTTTTGTTAAACTCTTAACAAATCTGATGATATGGAAATTGGGTCATGCAAAGAGGCATACCAACTAACTTTATAATAAGACTTAAACAAAATTCACACGCAATTCCTGTGTTCCATAGCTCACTTTCGAATTGATATGAGCCTGTCATGAAATAGAATAATATAAGACATTACATTAAGGTTCACAAGAAATGCAAACATCCTTTCAACATTGATTACATACCAAAAGACTTGTAAAACTGAAGCTATCATTCAAGAAAAATTGGTAGGGAGGATTGAAGGTTACAACATAAAAAATTACGTTTGTAGGGTATTGCTGCATGTTGAAAATTACACAAGTTAGATATTGATAAGCTGCATGTAATGCAATTTACATGGGAAGCAATATAATGTATTACATACCTATTCATGCGAAGGGCTTGGTTGCTTTTGCTTAAAGGTTGGTTGTTTCTTAGACCTTTTCTTGCCAACCAATTCTAGTGCACCCTTTGTCCTCCGATAACTGCGATCAGAGGCAGGTTTTCTTTTGATACCCTTCGCTAGGTGAATTTTTCCATCATAATCTACAACATTCACTTCTGACTTGTTGAAGATGATGTTTACACTTTGGTGCAACTTCTCATGAGTGTCAAGGGAAGCATGATTTTTACCTCCGCTATTCGCTCCCATTTTCTTGGATTGGTCTTCATGACCTGCAACAGACTAATGGTAAATTAACTACACATTTTCAAGTAACTACCTTGACGCTTTTCTCATGCATACATAGGCTTTTTCACTTTTTGATGCCAAATCTGCAACATGCATAAGTGACCTATATAGTTGTTGGTAACAGGAGGTTATGTGACACTTCTCATCAACACCAGATTGACTGACATTATATGTATCCAGTAGTTCAATCTTTGTTTGTCTCCTCCATCTTCACATTAAATATGACTCAGGTATTTCTTGTATCTTCTCTTGATTAAGTGCCTTTAATGCACGACGATATAAAATACCTTTGAATTCATATTTTTTGCACGTACATTCAACTGTTTTGTTGTCAACATTGTACGTGACATGTGCTTCTTGTATTTTTTGATGCTCTTTGTCCTCCCATATAATATGATATTTATGCATATTTTCAATTTGCACGCGTCCTTCTATATTGCAATTCATGACCTGTATAACTTTCTTCTTAATCCATTCAAATACAGTTAGTGTATACAAATCTGCAGGTCGCATCAATATTTTTATGCCCAAAGTTACAAGGTGTGTATTGAAGTATTTCACATCTTGTTCAAGCTCATTCTGTCTGAGACCATCTACAAATAATTCACATTGTTCCATGAAGTGAAATATTGTTAAACATGAATACAGGGTTTTCTTCAGTGTGACATGCATAGATTCAGCTCTTTGTGTGCTTATCATACCTGCACAAAAGTATTGTCTTTTATATGCCAATGCCCACTTCTTTTTTTCTGCATATAAATTTTGTAACCACAGTCAATCTTTAAGGTCATACATCTGAACCATTTCCTCCCAATCAGACATAAATGTGACATCGTCCATGCTCTCAAGTACACACCTTGTAAACTTTTTGTCAAACTCTGTCTTCTGATTAAATATGTGTCATATGTTTTTTGTTGCATTTTGAAAGATATGTCACAAACATAGGCGATGATGTGCATCTGGCCATACATGAGACACTGCAGCCATAATTGCGTGATCACCATCTTTAAGTATAGCTTTAGGTTGTTTCTCATTTATTGCCTGTGTAAATACTCTGAACAACCACTCAAAGTTTTCCTTGGTCTGGTTATACAAAAAAGCACCGCCTAATTTACAACTCTGTGAGTGATGGTTTACTCTGACAAAATGCGCAAATGGCCATTGTTCAATATTAATCTTCATTGTCATATAAAAAATAAATACATCATTGAAGTAATAAGGCAGTGAAAATATCCCTTGTGGTATAGAACCCAATTCATTTCTCTAAGTCTTCAAGCATAATGAATTACCTGCAAAAGAGATCTCTCAAGTATCACCAAGTTGAATGATGATATGAGAGTTTAGATCTCAAAAGATAAAGAAGATTTAGATTATCACCAAGTTAAAGGTTGATGTGATGAACTCCTACAAAGTGCTTGCTTTATGCTACAAGGAACTGATTTTTAACCAAGAAAGACACAATATGTTTGTAAGAGGAGAATTCTCAATTGTCACCAAGTTGAAGGATGACATGAGAGTCTAATCCCCAGGGAAGGCTTTGATCATCTCCGAGTTGAAGGAGAATGTGATGGGCTCTTTTAGGGAAGATTTGAAATATCTCTAAGTTGAAGGTTAATAAGTCAAACTTTCTGCCAAACCCCAAAAGAGATTAAACCTCAATTTTATGTGTCAAAAGAATGCAAAAAGATATGATGGGCGCACCCTGGATATCAAACTGCCAAATTTCCAAGAATCATCTTTATTTATGTGAAATTCTTTATCGATATCTCTTCATTCACTTGCTTTTATAAAACTGAGAATGATTCCTCTCTTCTCATACCAAAGAAATGGATAACTTCCTTGAAGAAACCCAATAGCAATAATTTGAATCTGATTCTTGATTTTATGAGGTTAGCCTAATTGGAGGTAATACTCTAGGTAGAAGAGGGAATATCTTTCGCACATACGTGCATATTTTCAAACATTTTGATCAATTACAATTTTTGCTATTGGCAATTTTTCCTGGCTATCCTGTCATGAAGCAAGAGCTTGATGTTTCTTTTTAGTGTATCCTTGCACCTTTTTATTATCTCTCTTTAGGATTCAAAAACCTGGGTTTTCAAGTCCTTCTTTTCTTGTTATTTGAGCACTCGGGCTCTCAAACTTTTGCATATTTCCCTATCTTCCCCATTGTCCTGCCATAGACAGTTCTCGCTCAGGTTGAACCTGAATCTTTGCAAAAGGCCCCCATTTCTTTTTAAAAGCTTCTTCTATGTCTCAGTCATGAGACCACCCTTTTTAACTTCCCTTTTCAAAGCTTTTAGGGACCTTATTTTCCCACCTTTTACAACCCTTTCGGATTTAGTGCAAAATTTGAAAGTCCATCACAGTTTCCTCACCCCTTTTTTATCAGCCCTTTATTATTGAGGATTATGTTCTTTTCAACCTCGTTCAGGTCAAGAGATAAACATGAGTCTTACCCATTCAGGTCAAGGGATAAACCTGAGTCTCACCCGTTCAGGTAAGGGTTAAACCTGAATCTTTGCAAAAAAGCTTCTCTATGTCTCAGTCATGAGACCCCCTTTTATAATCTTTCCTTTTCAAAAGCTTTTAGGGATCTTGTTTTCTTGCCTTTTGCAGTCTCTTTTGGATTTTAGGGCTAAACTCAAAAGTGCCATCACAGTTTCCTCACCCTGTGTTATCAAAGCTCTTTGTTTTTGAGGATTTCGTTCTTTTCAAAGTCATTCAGGATATGGGATTCAACTTGAACCTTATTTTATCAGGGATTTTCAAAATCAATTCTTCCATACTCAGTTCAGATTTTCTAACTGGGGCATTTTTGTTTTCAAATTTGGTGTGTTTTTCTTTACTACTAAGCCCGACTTAGTAGCAAAGAGGGGCATCTGTAAACACCTCAAGTTTTCTAGGTTCATCCCTGGACACACACACACACCTCACAGATATAGACCCCTAGTAGCATAGTGTAGGGGTCTAACCCGTAGGTCCATTCTAGTTTAGGTGTTATTTTTCCCATTTTACCCCTAGGTCACCTTAGATCCTTATCAATTAGACCCGGCCAAACCCATTTTAAGCTTAGAAAAGTTAGAATATCAATCATTTCTATCTCCCCTAAGCTCACGATGAGTAGACTCTGTTTATTTCAGCTAAATTTGGTTCATTTCATGAGAAATAAGCACATTTCTAGCTTGAATTCAAGCCAATTATTTCAGAGTCAGTCAATTTCAGTCGACCCTATTTTCCTGTGTCTAACTTGAGCTCATCAGGAGTTCAAGTGGTCTAGTTTTAGTTCAAATTTGTTTCCCATATTCTTGGAATCCATTTTTAGCTTAGTTCAGCTCATTTCAGTTAAAGTTAAGCTAACCCTAGTCAGCTCAGCTAAGATTTAGCTATGGATTTAGTTCAGCTTAATTCAATTAATTGTCATTTTAGGTCAAACCCAATTGCTAACTTCACTCCATAGTGAATTCCTTATCATTTTATATAGAATTGTATCTGTTTTCGACCACCTGGTCTAGGAGTCTAGTTGAGTCAGTGTCTTTTTAGCTCACCTGAGTTCAGAAACCCTATAACCTAGTTCAAACATTACCTTCCAAGTGTCACTCTTCGCCCTAAAGGGCAAAATCATTTTTGATCTTGGTCATTTCTACTCAAAGTGCAATTCAGTCAATTTCTAGTCTGGAGTCAGATCAATTCTCTTTCTAAAATTATATCTATATCCGAGATCCAATTCATGTTCCAATTTGGATATTAGATCCAGTGTTGGATCTGATATTCATTCTCCATTTTCTATTTCTGGACCTAGATCCTTTTATTCAATTCACTTTGTTATCTATATCCAAAGTCTAATTTGCTTTTTGAACCTGGATTATTTCATCAAATACACAAGGTCTACCCTTTTATTAAGCAGGATTCATTATTTAATATCCCAGATCCACTTTCTATCTTTGATTCAAGATTTGTTCTTCAATTTTCATTTAATATCCAGGATCCACTTGCTAACTTTACCTTTAATCCAGGATTCATTTTCCAATCTTATCTTTGATCCGGGATCCGTTCATCATTTTTTAATATGGATCATACTCATTGTCTGAGATCCAGATCTATTTGTCATTCAAAACTTTGGATCCAGATCCGAATTCAAAACTCACTTCTTTCAATTTCAAACCTGGGTTCAAAATTGGTCTTTACATTTTTATCTAAATCCAGTGCTTACATTTGATATTTTGAAATACCTTTTTCAGAAAAACATCTTTTTTAATATACCAAATCTGGATTTGGATTTTTATCAAGCTCAAATTTCAAAATAGATCTTAGATCCAGTTCAATTCACCTTAGATGGGACCCGTCTAGGTGTCATCAACTTCTTGATCATTCTTTCATTTGGTTTTTCTAATTTTTGCTATTTCAGAAGTCTAGTTGATTTAGGACTTTGTTTTTTGCTTTTTATCTTTTGTTTTTAACCTTTTTTAAAATCTTTATTTTAATTACTTTAAAATCAAATGTGGACCCCACCTAGGTGGTGCCACATTTGGATTTCCTTTGTTAGAGTTTTGATTAGGTTGAAATAAGAAAAGTCAAAAAAATGAATTGAATAAGGACTCTTCCAAAGGGGGGGGTTCCATAATTTTGCTAATTGTTTGCTAATTAAGCTAATTAGTGAAACTCCCTAGAGCCCTTATCCTTTCCAAAATTTTCCAATGAATACAGCCCAAGGAGGACGTCCAGCCCATGCTCTCTCTCTCTCTCTCTCCCTTCCTTCTCTTTTCTTCTCCTTCCTTCTTCTTCCCCAAGTGTTGCTCGTCCTTCTTTCTTCTTCTTTTCTTCTTGCTGCAAGGGAAGATCATTAGGTAATCCCTTTACTTCCTTTTATTTTCACTTTATTTCAGTATTTATTTGATGTGCTTTTCTTTCTTTTACAGCCACAAGAAAGGCTGGAACTCGGTTTTTCATAAACTGAGTCCTTCCTTTCAATCAGCTACATCAAATTAAATCACATGCTTCATTAATTTTTTTTCTTTATTTATCATTGTAAACACCCCAAATTTTCCTCATCCATGCTCAGACAACCCTTCTCGTGCAGTGCCAACCCTATTAGGTCAGTGTAGGAGTCAAACCCCGAGTCTGTTTCAGAAAATCACCACTTTACCTGTTTTTATTAGGAAAATTACCATTTTACCCCTAGGTCATCCCGGACCCCAGTCAGTCGGAGTCAACCAAGCTCATTGGTCAGTTCAGAACAGTTAGAATATCAGTCATTTCAAGCTCACCTGAGCTCACAATAAACATATCATTTTCATTTCTGACCATTTCTGCCAAAATGAGATCATTTCTTCATAAATGAGCTTATTTTTTACTCAAATCCAAGCCAATTGTCTTCGAGTCAGTCAGTCACAGTCAGTCATATTCCTCAGATTCTAACTTGATCTCACCAGGAGTTTAAGTGTTCCAGTTTCAGTTCAAAACCATTTCCATGTGTCTAGGAGCCCATTTTAGCTCATTCAACTGAAATTGAGCTTAATCCAGTCAATTGAGCTAGTGTTCGAGCTTCAATTTTAGTTCATCTCAGTACTACCAATCTTTATCCCAGCTATAACCCAACTCAGATTCGTAATTCACTTCACTCCAGTAACCATTCCGTACCATTTCTCTAAAAATAACAACTTTTCTTGAAAATTTTAGTCGGAAAGGTCAGTTGAGTCAGTGTCTGATCAGTTTATTTGAGTTCTGAAACTCTAAAACCCAGCTCAATCCAGCTCATTTCAGTTCAATTCAGCTCAAACTTTGAGTTTCAGTGTCACTCTAGCTCGGTGGAGTCTGAAAACCATTTCTTGAATCATTTCACAAATCTTATCAATTTTAACACTTTTTGAACTGGTAAAAGTGCCAATCGGGGTCAAATATCTAAATTTCTTCATCCAGGATTTGCATTTCACATAGCATTTTATGTCATTTCATCTCATTTCTCAGTATTTCATAACATTTCATCACATTTCATTTCATTTTCGAAGTCCAGAACTCCAGTTTTATAAATTTCAATCCAGATTGAGTTTTAAAAGTGTTCAGAAATCAATTTCAAACCTTGGGTTTTTAAAATTAACATTTTTACCCCCAGGAGTCTAAATTTGGAAATATTTTCTCAAGAAAAATAATCTAGATTTATTTCAAACTCAAATTTTCAAATTCTACACTGGATTTGCTTCGCTACGAGGTATTGAACTTCAAAATCCGAGCTTGTTTCAAAAACTGCCAAAAATAGCTTGTTTCGTCTGGAAATTTTTTGAAAAGACTATTTTACCCCTGTAATCGTCAAAATGAATTTCAAAATTGGAATTTGGACCCGCTCTGACATGGCCCATCCATTTGCATTTGCCTTTTTAATTTATATATAAAAAGAAAAAAAATCATTACATTTTCTTTATTTTTTTATTATTTATTTATTTTACCTAAGGTGGGACCCATAAGGGGGTCAACCCCCTTAGCCCCTCTCTCTTCCTCTCCATTTCCTTTCTTTCTTCTTCTCCTTTCCTTTTTCTTCTTTCTTTTTTTTCCTTCTTTCTTCTTTTCCTTCTTTCTTTCTTTTCTTCCTTTCTTCTTCTTCTTTCTTTTCTTTCTCTTTCTTTTTCTTCTTTTCTTCCTCCTCTCTTTCTTCTCCAGCCCACTCACGTACAACCCATTCTCCCTTATTTTCTTTCCCTCTTCTTTCTTCCCTCCTTCTCTTCTTTCTTTCTTTTTCCCTCTTCTCCCTTTCTTTCCTTTCTTCTTTCCTTCTTTCTCTCTTTCCAAACCCCTAAGACCACATAGGGCTGCAGCTCTCTCTCTCTTTCTCATTGGATTCTATCCCTAAGTATTTATTTTCATTAAGACCCAAGTTTTGAAGGGGATTTTTTTTTAACTAACACTGCACGGCTGGCTGCCAATCTTCTCTCCTATTCACGTCTCTCTCTCTCTCTCTCTCTCTCTCTCTCTCTCTCTCTCTCTCTCTCTTGGTGCCTCAAGCACTCCAACCACCTCTCTTCAAGCACTCTAGCCACCTCCTCCAGCCTAGGCGCAGCCATCCACACCACCGGTGCCTCCAACCTCCATTGGTAGCAGCTGCATCAAGGAGCAGCCCTTGGTGATCATCACCACGTCAAGCTCCAAGGACCTCCTTCCTGCAGCTTGCAGCATGCCCTCATGCTACAGCCACCATAGTTGTAGCGCCATCTCCACCTCCAACGATCCAGCCGGCACCATTGCTCCACTTTCTTCTCAATTGCAACAGCTACAACACGTGCATTCCCCAGTTTCTCTCTTACAAGCAAAGTACCAATATCATCCACTCCATCAACGACATCTTCTCCCATATTTAGAGTTCCTGGATCAATACCTGCAAAGACATCATTTGATGCTGCAACAAAGTTCATTTTAAGTGGTGTATCATCCCCAATTCAAACATTTGCTTCCAGCCCATCCGTTGCAAGGAAGGGATCCAAGGTAAGGCCCTCGTTTCATTGGTGCTTGTTTGATTAAGTTTATCGTCCTCTTTCTTCGTACTATTATGAATGGTTTTATCAAAACATAATATAAAAATCAGTTTAAGACTGGGTTTATATTGCAAAAAAAAAGGAGTTTTCTATCTTTTATGTCAAGGCCATCTAGGTGAGGGAATCCATCCGATGGATGGATCGGGTCCCTCCCACTTGCAGCCAACATCAAGTGAATGTCATACCCCTGATTTTTTTTTATTTTACTCATAGTTTTAAATATATTTCATGTCTTTCTTCATGTTACATTTATTTTATTTTATTTATTTTTAATGATTTCATTGATAGCACATAGTTTTGATTTTAGGCATGTATTTCAATTGTCATTTTATGCATAATTTTTCACTAATAAATTGTGGTGTTTTTAGTGTAAATGCATCTACGTGTCTGTGATTCCCCGCAAAAAATCCAAATTATGTTGGGTTTTGGAACCCCTTTGAACAAAGCAAAACCCTAAATCGAGTTTTGAACCCCCTGGAGAATCCAAACTTCATTTTAGCAGACAAGAACTTCTGGGATATCCTAGATGGAAGATCCGAATCTTCCCCTATAAATTACAGTAGATTCAAGGTGGAATCTACTAATTTCTGAAAATTTTTGAATCTTTATAAGCAGATTTGACCTCTGTCAAAAATCAATTTTCCCAGACCCCTAGGAAAACCTTGATTTTTCTTTGTGAGGGTATAGACCGACCCTAATGTGCTATGTCTGTTCAATCCATGAGTCATATGTCAAAACTTCAAACATAAAAGTTATTCCTAACCCATTTATCTGTAATTTTCCAAAATTTGGGAATTTTTGGGATTGTCTAAGTGTTTTTTCCAGAATTATTTTTTCTTTCTGACAGATTCCAATATCCAGAAATTCCAGAGATTCAGGTCTCTGATAACAGTGTGCACATTTCCAAACCGTAACCCGAATCCCAATTTTGTAAAAAGATGAAAACTTCCTATGTTTGTCAGGGACATTTTACCATAATTTCAGCCATTTTTCCATCTGTTTGCTATGTTTCTCATATTTTCTCTCGAAACCTGTCTGTTTGCCCTAAATCTTAGAGTCATCGGATTCTGATCCGACTTGTCGGAGATGTACAGCTCTGACCATAGGTCAAAACCAAAATCTGTAAAAGAAAAAAATTATTTTCTTACTGTCCTCTGTCACCCCATAAAATGTGGGAGATTTTTATGGAAGTTTGATATCCGAAATCCCATTTAGAATCAGTATTTTAGGCAAAATTCACAAAATTTAGGGTTTTTATTTGAATTTTCATATTTAAAAATACCAAAAAAATATATTTTCGGATTCTATTCTTTTCCTAGGGTTAGTATAGGTGTCCATGCCAAATTTGGCTCAATTCCAAGTTCATTTGCTTTGTATGTTAGTTTATTATTAAATTTAGAAGTGAAAATGAGGCGAAAATCAAGTTAAATTTGATGTTTTATGATATTTTTGCCATTTTAGGGTTTTTATCATGTAAATAAGCATGTAATGTCATATTAGGATTAATTTCAATATCATTTGCATTTTATATTTTCTATTTTCGCAAAATTTATTTCAGAAAACCCGGGTTTCAAGCCATAGTCATGTTATCAAAATTCTAAATTTTATAAAAAATCTTTTAGAAAACCCTGGTTTCAAGGTTATCAGGAGCATTTTGGTCATTTTGACCCTAATTTCGAATTTCCAAGTTTATTTTCAAAATTTATTCATTATTTCTCATGTTTATATCAAATGAGGTATGAATTTGGGTTTTTCTGAATAATATCCGATAATTTCTAATATTTTCGGATAAATTCAAAAAAACCTATATTTCTATGCTAACATTGTTTTCTAGTTTTGCAGGAACATCCAAGAAGAAGACTTAGCTTTATTCTTTTATTTTTATTCAATGTAAAGATGTAATAATTTGGAATAAGAATTTACATTTCTGCTTAGAATAGAACTGCATTGCATATAGTTTAATTTCTGCAAATTCTGATATCTGATGCATCATTCATGCACATTTTCCAAAATCACTATGGTTGACACGAATAGTACGTGCACAAGCTCTTATGGAGTTTATAAACTTGGTGGAATTTGTATTTTTGGCCATAGTCAGAATACTAATGAAACCTAGATTTATGAACTTCATATTAGCCACATTCAGCCTATACTCTTAGGCTAACTTCAAAAATGTACTTCATTTCTCAAAATTTCAAAAGGATTTCTCAATTCCTCAATGAAATATCTTTCAAATTTATTCATTCATTCAATTTGCATTATTTTCAAATTCATTTTCCAATTCTATTTCAAAAAAATCAGTTTTCTCAAAAATTTCTAAGTCTTTCTTAGGATTTGATTTTCCCAGAACTCTGAATTTTCAAATGAGATTTCAAAATATTTCCCAAGTTCAAACCCTGATTTTCCAAGATTTTCACATTCCCAATTTCATTTTCAAATCCCAAAATCGATTTTTCCAAAGTTCCTTAAATTATTTCAAAAATTGATTTTCTCAGAATCCTTAATTCCAATCTCAAAAATCGATTTTCTCAGATTTCCCATTTTTCTGAGAATCCATTTTTCATTTCAAAAATCATTTTCCAATGAACTTCCTGATTTTCTCAGAATTCTTAAATTCATTTTAGAAATCCATTTCCTCAGAAAAGCAATCCAAGTCTCAAAATCAATTTTCCCAAAGTCCAAGTTTTCATGAGAATTCATTTTCCAATTCAATTTCCTATTTCCAATGGAATTCAATGATTTTCCCAGGAATTCAATTTTCAAGTACTTTTCCAGTCATTTTCCAAATGCATTTTAATTTTTCAAGCAAACATTATATTTTCTCAAACTTGCATTATTTTTCAAAATTCCATAGCACATGCCTGATTCTCTGTGCATTCTAAGAAAATAGAGCATAATTTAAAGAATTTAACTTAGTCAAAATGCACATTTGATCCTTGGTTCAATTACCCCTAGTAAAGGCGTCAGGAATGGCTGAACCTTGTACCGACAGGCGGATCCCATTCCACGAAATTTTCCCACAAATTTTTAAAACGGAGGAGAGTAAATTTCAAAACTAATTTTCAAAACTTTGCTCGAGTTTGACTCGCAGAATCGTTTCTCTTACTCTCGCAGAGAGGGAGGGGGGGGGGGATTTTGTGATGATAACAATCATAGATCTAGGTCTGCATTATTTTCATCCATACAGCATCAAGATTATGCATTCATCTTTTCTTTTCTTTCTTTTATGCATGGTAGACAGTCATGCTTAAATCTTGATTCTGGCCTCGCATTAGCATCATTATTTTATGTGCTTACTTTTATCATTTTGAGATAAAATTTTTATGAGATATATTCATATGCTTACGTGAATCTGAAAATATTTTATGATTTTTGGGCATCTGTTGACCAATTTTTAAAATCAAGAACCGAAACCTATTTTTTGCACTATCAAAACGTTGTGCAGAATCTAGGTCAACTTGCTGGAATCATATCTCTCTAACCAGAGATGATTTTTCAAATCTGTAAAAAGTGGCTTCTCCATTTTGGTTAAATTTGGTGATTTTTTATGGTGGTTTACTATTTTATTTTAACCCAAAACCAGAACCTATTTCCCGGCATCGTCAGGCGCTATCTAGAATCAGGATCATCTTACTAGAGTCATATCTTCCTAATCGGAGATGATTTTTTGGATCCATAAAAAGGGATATCTTCATTATTATATCTAGTTTATCCCTAGAAAATATTATAAATTTTTATCTCTATTTGCTATTTTATCTCAGCCCAAAATCGTGATAGGTACAGAATACCCTGTTATGCAGCATGTTTCCACTTTTTAATTTAATATCTATTTTCAACATATTCATTAATTTTATTTTTTTATTGTATGCTATTTTTAGGGTTGTCAAGAGTGTTCATGTTGATTTTCAGAATTTTTATAGGTCATTTGATATTTTATCTTGTTGTTTTCCAAGAACCAGTTTCTTGCAGAGCCTTGTTCTGCAGAAATACAGACAAATTCGATATTTTCTTGTTTATTTTATCTTTTTCATAAATAGTTTTTATATTTTTATATTTTTATATTTTTATATTTTTATATTTTTATATTTTTATATTTTTATATTTTTATATTTTTATATTTTGATCATCTTATTGATCATGTTGGGGTGCTCTCCACCCGATTTGGCATCAATTTGAATTTGTTTGGTCTTCGGATTAGGCATATTTCAAAATCGTTTTCTAAAAACCCTTACTTTTAACATTGTTTTATAATTAATATCAATTTTCAGGGATATTTTGGTTTTTTTGCCTTGAATTCTGAATTTCTTATTTTATAATCAGTTTAGTTTTATAGTTTATTAAATCATATATTTTTATTTATTTTATTTAGAATCTTTATTTTATGAATGCATGGGAAAATGTCTTATTTCTGAATAATATCCCTCAATTTTCAAATATTGTTGGATAAATCCCAAAAAGCCTACATATTTCTATTAACATGTTTGTTGATTTTGTAGAAAAGCTTAAGATTTTATTTTCTTTACTTTTCTCTTTTCTTTTTATATTTTATTATTCAATTATTCAATGTAAATTGTAATCAAACACCAAAAATAAACTTTTTTGCATAGTTTAGGATTGCATAAGCATATAGTTTATTTTCTTAATATTAATTGCTATGGTTTGTCATGCATATGCACTTTTCAAATTCTATAATAGTGAAACATAAATGTCACATGCACCTTTTTTAAAAAATTTAATAAACTTAGTGGAATTCGTATTTGTGGTCATAGTCAGAATACGAATGAAATTCAAGTTTATTAATCTCTTTTAAGTTATAAAAGCCTAAGTACTTAGGTTTTTTTCTAAAATCATTGCATACTTTTAAATCTTTCAAGATATTTTTCAAAATCCTCTTCTTAGGATTTAAATGAGATATATTCAAAACATATTTGTGGCTATAGTCATGAATATGTGACGAATTTATTTCATCTGAATTCTATAAGGCACAAAAACCCCTTTTATCAAAAGAATTTTATAAAACAAGGGGATTTATCAATGATTTTTCTCAAATCTTTCTAAAGAAAATTTTGATAAACTACACCCTTGCATCATTTAGACTTAGGTTGCATTATGCATAGGCCCATAAGGCCACACGCCCAGTCAGTTGATCCTTTTAGAAAAACGATTTCAGAATATCTTAAAATATTCTTCTTTTAAAGTGTTTTCAACAATTTCGGGCATGCATCATGTTTTCAATAAACCTCTTTTCCAAATCATATCATATGTATGTTTGCTTCTTTCTGCATTCTAGGATTTAGAATAATCTCTTACACATTTGAATAAAACAAGGCATAATGTTCAATCCTTTGTTCGATTACCTCTGGTTAAGGCGCCAGGAATGGTTGAACCTCGTACCGATAGGCAAGTCCCAATTTCTCAAGTTTTTTCTATATTTTTTAAAACAAAGGCAAGTTTTCTAAAACTTTTTTGAAAGTTCAGTTGACTTGCAAAAGTAAAATTTTGCATGATAACACCAGCACTCATAACAACTATATAGGAGACATTCCCTTTTACTTGCATTAGTGAACCACCATACAGTCCTGAACGGGCAACCCTTATATCTCGTGAGTAGCACATTAAAGTGCACAGGGGTGCTCACGAGTATGCAAATTCCCCATGAGCATCTCAAGCATGTGTAAGGATTGTTCTTATCGCCCGCCTTGCCACCCAAACTCACACCCATGTGAGGGTCTCGACAAGTGCATGTTGATCAACAATGATTCCTCTTGGCTAGGGAGTTTCACTACATTATACTGGCAACTGGCTTAGGCTGGGGGTGAAAGGTCTTCTGTATCTAGTGGGAGGTTACTTGTGGGGCGCGCGTTGTGCTTCATGGGGCCTGTAAGTTTAAAAAATCAATATGCCCCTTGTTTGTTGTGTCTCAAGAACTTGATGCTCACTCCAATATTTGTGATGCTTATTTAGACTCATAGCTAGCTCTACGACCCTCAATTTGTCGTGTGCTTGTCACGAGAAGGTGACTCACCCACCCCTCATTGGCTTGAATGCTTGTACACTAAAGACTTTGGCATCACCCTGCTCTATCAACCCATTTGACTTTGTCGCTTCAAATATTTTATTGTGCTATGCATGCATAGGATATGCACATATTCAAATATGCTTTTGCCAGTCTTACGTAGATTCTCACCTAAGACAAGTTGTGTGTCATACTATCACAAGCTAAACTTTAAAGGCCCGTATAGAGTTGGGTGAACCTAGACCCAAGAAGCCTTAGGGAGTTCCAAAAATGAGCACAACAAATCTTTTCAAAATCGACAAGTGCACAGGCAATATTGCATGCAAACACATAATTACAAAGAAGTAACAATCACATGGAGCAAAAAATGTAGAGAGAAAGGAGAAAAATAGAGAGTGGGAGAGAAACGTTCAACAACAATCAATTCATTGAACATGGAAAGTATACAATAGTGCCAAGAACCACATTCTCATTAAGGGAAATGAAAAAGTATAGGTATTTAAATCTATACAAATGGTTACAAGGCAGATAGCCCCTTATGAGCCACATTGGGATTTCAGTAGGCTATTACAAGGAAAAAGACAAGTTGTGTGTCATACTATCACAAGCTAAACTTTAAAGGCCCGTATAGAGTTGGGTGAACCTAGACCCAAGAAGCCTTAGGGAGTTCCAAAAATGAGCGCAACAAATCTTTTCAAAATCGACAAGTGCACAGGCAATATTGCATGCAAACACATAATTACAAAGAAGTAACAATCACATAGAGCAAAAAATGTAGAGAGAAAGGAGAAAAACAGAGAGTGGGAGAGGAACGTTCAACAACAATCAATTCATTGAACATGGAAAGTATACAATAGTGCCAAGAACCACATTCTCATTAAGGGAAATGAAAAAGTATAGGTATTTAAATCTATACAAATGGTTACAAGGCAGATAGCCCCTTATGAGCCACATTGGGATTTCGGTAGACTATTACAAGGAAAAACTCTATGCAAAAAAATTTGAGCCTAACGTTCTCCCCCATCGAAGTTGTTGATGTCCTCGGTGACAGAGCCCATGCTTCATACTCGTCCACTACTGAGAAAAACTGGTAGAGGTTCTTCGCTTTCTCCCAACTGGCATCTTCTTTTGCCAATCCTTCCAACTTGACTAGATACTCTTTGATATGTCCTTGATTATTGCATAGATGATTCATGATATACTCTACTTTTTTGGTGTCAGTTGTGCGGAGAGGTGTTGTTTCTCATTTCAGCTGGTTGCAGTTGTTGTCTTCTTCATCGGCGTGAAACGACTTGAGGTTGATGATGTGGAAGACTGGATGTGCTTGAAAGTGATCTTCTAGATTCTTGTTGTAGACAACGATGTCGACCAAGTAGACGAGTACAAACTAGTCCAGATATAGGTAGAAGATTTTATTCATGAGGGTCAAGGAGGTTGCAGGGGCGTTCATCAGATCAAACGACAAACCCATGAACTCATATGCTCCATATCTTATGACACATAGTCTTGAGTTCATCTCCTTCTATGATCCTGACCTGCCAATACCCTGATCACAAGTCTAACTTTGAAAACACTCGGGTGTTTGTCAATTGATCAAACAGATCAGAGGATACTTGTTATTGATCATCACCTTGTTCAATGCCTGGTAGTTCATGCACAGTCATTGGAACCTGTCATGTTTTTTCTGAAAAAGCATGGGTGCACCAAAAACGGTGTTTTTGAGAGGCAAAAGATGTCGAAGGCCAGCATGTCATCTAAATGTCTTGGTAGCTCTTTTAACTCTGGAAAATCCATGCGGTATGGGGTCATAGCAGGGAGCTTTGCGCCCAATAGTAGTTCAATCTCATGATTTACCTCCTTTCTATGAGGCAATCTTTTCAGGAGCTCAGGAGGCATTACTTCCTTAAATTCTTCCAACACAAAGACCAGTCCAGACGAGGGTGTATGCTTCCTTCATAGGTTCTGCTTCACAGAGGGCCACGAGGAAGGTCTCATCACCTTGCTAGATGTCCTTCTTTAACTGAATCGTGAAGATCATCCATATCTGCGAAGTGCCAATAGGACGAGCAGAGACTATACAAGGGCACCACTCATCCATTATAGACACCACATTCAAGTGGGGCGTGATAGAGGCTTTGTTTGCCCGCAATAACTCTATACCAAGGATTACTTTAAAATTGTCGAGTAGGGCTACTGAGAAATTGGTCTTGCCCAACCGATCTCCCATCTTGAGAGTCACATTATTTGCCTCGCTGGGGATTGCCTTCACTTCAGAGTTTATCGTTTTCATGCGGCTTACCTTCTTTGTGGACTTTAAGCCCAACCGCTTTGCCTCTTCTTGGGAGATGAAGATGTGGGTGTCACCTGAATCGACCATAGCCTGAGTGGTCACATCGTTTATGATGACACCCACATACATGAGTGCCTTGTTAGATGAAGGCATTCCAACACTTGATTCCTTGAGTGTCTATACTCTTTGTAGGGCGCCCATCCTTGGTTGATCCTCTGGTGGATCTTCTGTCTGAGTTGCATTCACAATCCTATCATCATTCCTCTTATTTTCTTGGTAGTTCTTGTTCTTGCCATACCATCCTCGATAATTGTTCTGATTTTGGTTTCGATTATCTTGATGATTCTTTCCTTGAGCATTTTGTTTGTCATTCTGATTATCATTCTATTTCCTGTCCCTCAAAGTTATCTTCTTTAGTTGTCTTTCCTTGAACTCAAGTTTTTGCTGAAATTCTGAAAGTACTTCTGTCACTGCTATGGCGCTAGCAATATCCTAAGGCTTTTTCTTCTGCAGCTTTTGCTCCGCACAAGGTTGTAGTCCCATCATGAAATGAAGGAGACGATTTGTCTCTCCCATGTTTGTAATCTCCAACATAATGGCTAAATAGGTCTTGACATAGTCATGGATCGACCTAGTTTGTTTCAGACCCGTTATCTTATTATACGCCAGATAATTGGCATTCATTAGAAGAAAATGACTTCTCAACTCTCTTTTTAAGTAATCCCATGTATCAATGGTGCAAAGTCTTTTTTCTATGTCACTGTGTCTTCTTCTCCACCATACAATGGCATCATCAACCAACCGCATTGTGGCGGCTTGAATCTTAATCACTTCATCCTTGATATGACTTGGTTTGAGGAGTTCCTCCATCTTCCACAAGAAATTTTCTACTTCCTTGGAGTCATGAGCACTAGTGAACTTCTTGGGCTCTGAAACCTTTAGATGGGTGGTCGACGTCTCGACTGCACTATTACCATCGATTGTTGGCCAACGTTTCAGAGCTAAGATTCTACGGTCTAAAGCTTGGTTCTTTTGTTTCATACTTAACCATTGATCTCTCATAGTATCAAACTCATCAATGATCGAGTCTACTCTATCTTCAAGCAACACAACCCTTCCTTGGAGGTCTTCATTTACAGTATTGAGCTCGTCATC
Source organism: Nuphar pumila (assembly GCF_984573655.1). Taxonomy (NCBI): domain Eukaryota; kingdom Viridiplantae; phylum Streptophyta; class Magnoliopsida; order Nymphaeales; family Nymphaeaceae; genus Nuphar; species Nuphar pumila. The sequence continues at coordinate 906,222 of NC_143261.1, forward strand.
GAGCTTTCAATAGCTAAGAGAGGCTTCAAACATGATAGCCTTCATCTCCTGCATATTTTGTAGGAGTCTTTCCACCATTCTTTTCAACTTGGTGGATTATGTCGAAGGAGCTTTCCAGACTTCTTCAACGACAGATGTCTCAATCCCCTTTCCTTTTTTACTCTTTGGCTTCGATGGTATCACCACACCAGAATCTCCATAAGCCATGATCAACGATTGTCGCTTGATCGAGCGAAACTTGACAGATTTTACCTTGCCTAGGGTAAAATAAGCTCTGATACTACTTGTCACGAGTTAAACTTCAAAGGCTCGTGTAGCGTTGGGCAAACCTTGGTCCAATAAGTCTTAGCGAATTTCAAAAGCAACAAGTGGAGGCAGTATTGCATGCAAACATACAATTAAAAAGAGACAGCAATCACATAGAGCAGAGAGAGTAAAGTGAAAAAGAGAAAGGAACGTTCAACAACAATCAGTCATTGAATGGGAGAAATATACAGTAATGTCAATCACCACATTCTCATTAAGAGAAATGCAAAAGTACAAGTAATTAAATCTATACAAAGGGTTACAAGGCAAATAGGCCCTTGTGAGCCACACATGGCTTTCGGTAGTCTATTACAAGGCAACTCTGTGCATTAAAAGCACGATCCAAAAAGCCTATCAAGCTCCCCCTCCGCATGAGATAGGAAGACGCGGAGAAAAATACAGTGACACCACAACCACCCTGCCTTATGTGTGTGCCTGTGTGTGGTGGGGGGGTTGGGGTGATCCATGGATACAGCCATATATGATATGATATGATTGCGAGTGGACCCGTCAAGCCGGGCAAGGCCAACTGCACACTTGACTTGAGGCCCCCAAACCTCTTACAAACCCCGCAACATGGACTGCAACTGGACGTCCCAGCGGGGTGCTGAGAAGAAGTGCTCCGCTTTCACTCGTCCTCCCTGTGAATGACGCTGAGACCGAGCCTCGTGATCAACCAAGCAACCCTACAATGTCCATGTGGGCTTCACGGGCTAGCTAGCTAGCTAAAACCCACCGCATGTTCGATCGGCAATTTTTCTTCCATCCCAACATGGACTGCAACAGCAGCAGTGGGTCCGGTCAAGAGCATCTGCCCCCAAACCACGATAACTTTTTCCAAAATTCTATCCATCAACCAATCAAAAGTCCTCAGATTCGATCAAACCAGGATTCGACCAAGTTATGCTTGGTCAAATTCAAATACTTGGCCAAGAATCATAAGTGAACCAGAAGGAGCAGACCGTTCTTAGCTTTGTCAAGGATCAACCCTGGGTAATGCTGCTGAATCCAGTCAGACTTGCCCATTGTTAGTTCCGCCTGTTAAGGCAAATACCAAAGATCTGATCTGATTTGATTTGATGCAAGAGAAAATGGAAAATGGTGTCAGGTGCTCCTTGTTTTTCTTGCCAAAACTCTTAAAATAACTACCCTATTGACGAGACGGAACGTTTAGGGCGCATTTAAACGCCTTGTATATCAATGAATATGGCATGGCGCCCACAGAAAAAAAACGCAAGCAAACAAACACCAAACCTCTCATATCCCCAGGGATTTGAGATTTATCTTTTATATACCCCCACAGATTCCCCCGTCAGCCTAAAGATACGTGCAGCATTCAAACACTTGGGATCTGAGATCTGATCTAAAATTCCTTTTTGTTTTTGTTTTTTCGATCTGCATGTAAATTTATGTTGTTTAGATATCTGAGATTTAATTGAGATCCTTTGTTTGCACGGTCATATCTAAAGTTGAACCCACACCAAAATTCCAACCTTAACCTATAGATAGATCGGTGAGGGAAATCAAACACATCCTAAGCTGGCATTTCAAAGGATCTTTAATTATCCCATGCCCATAGATGTTAGAGAGATGCACATCATTCAAAGCAATGAATGGGGGTCAAGTCCCAACCCCCAAGCCTAGAAAGTAATCAGGACCAACAAGCAAGAAGTCATGGGTGATTGATTGTTCCGGGTTTGCATAACAATATCCAAAATTAAATCCCTCAACTTCATTGACACAACCTGTGCCCTAATCATTCCTCCGATAACAAATGGTGCATATCCAACCCAGGAGAAAGAGAGAGCCGAATCAAAGATATCAACATTAAGACAGGTTCAACAGCCGTTGAAACCGACAAACAAGACAAAGAACACATAAGCCAAAAAATAGACACAAAATACATATAAAATCCGAGGCGATCAGTCCGGATCCCGGGGAGGCCTTACCGGCAAGTGGCGTTGAAAATCCGGAAGGCATATGCGTAACTATGCTGACAAATGGTGCATATCCAACCGAGGAGAGAGAGAGAGAGATGGAACCCACCACGGGCAAAGGCGCAGCCAACTGGTTTGGCATTTTTTGCCCACAAACCAGCCAGCTGTACCACCAGCGACACTTGACCCCATAATTGAAGACTCAAAGATGATACACACACAGGAAGTTGTGCCGGCACAGCAAAGGGGTCGCACTCCCATGTGCTTACGGTGTTTGCAACCGTGCCGTTGCACAATCACCACTCCTCGTCGCTTTCAATTTCAAAATATGACTTCCGGTTTTAACTGCTAACATGCCGGTTACTTGTATAAAATTATCCTAATAAAAAATTAGGAATACATAAATACAGGATCCAAAAGTTGAGGCTCCCCACAAGGCACAATCTGAGATCCCCGCGCAAACAAAAACGCAAACCGTTCGATTGCCCATCATGCCGATGCCCGTGATTTCACACGGAACGGAACGGACGCACGCGGGCTACTCAGGGTGAATGTAGCTGGGATGGGCGTTTATGCATTTGAAGAAGTGGAAGCTGCCAAATCCTGGATTTTGCAGCTACCACCTCCCATCCCAAATGCATAAGCGCCCATTCCAGCCCTGAGATTCCAAACAGGACAACCAAGATTTTACCTCGGGACCACAAAATGCATAAACGCCCATCCCAGCCCCGAGATTCCAAACAAGCCCTAACTTTACTGGAGAGTTAGGTCTCTCTCTCCAAGCTCCAAGGCTCACGTTCCGGTCGTCGTCAGCTGGCACCCTCTCAAGAAAAACGAGAGGAGATCCAGTGATCGGACCGAGTACATCGCAAACGCCACAACAACAGACTGCTCAAACCAAACGAAAAATTATAAATCCCCCCACACGTAAGAAAGAAAAAGAGGGAGAAACTGCGCTTCTTTCATCTTTGATTTTGGCTTGCAAATAAGGAGATATCAAAGAATTACGGATCATTCAATTGCCACTAGAAATTCTTCCTTTTCTACAACGCGGAAATAAGAAAACGAAATTATAAAAGAAACCAGGAAAAAGGGGGGGAAGATCGGAACCATACCATAAAAAGAATGGAAACAATCAAACGTCGTCAAGAATCAAAACATTAAGTGCACAATCAGAGCATTTCCCGCCTCGCAGCGAAGCCGTACTGCGACCGTCGGATGTTTTCCCGGCGCTTCCTGTAGAGGACGACCACCAGAGTGAGGACGGCGGCACCGATGAGCACTCCGATCACGGTTCCAGCCACCCGACCTGCTTTCCGTCCCCCATCACCATCTGAAGTTTTCTGGTCGGAAACCCCTCCGTCGCTGACTACGCTCTGTTGGCTGTTTCTGGAGGCGCCCTCCGGTGATGGCGAAGGGGCCTCGTCGGAGGGAGGTGGAGCCGGAGGGGACTTGACGTTGTGGACGTTGGGTGATGGTGCGGAGGCGGGAGCCAAGTGCGGCGGTGGAGGCTCCAACCTTGGGAAGAAAGGGGAAGGAGCGGGAGCATCTTCTCCGCTCTGCGGCGGGGGAACTGGGAAAGCTTCTGGTGCAATCTGTGCTTCACAGATCGACAAGATGGCGAATAAGAGGAGAGACAGCAGAAAGACCCTGGCCATGGAGGGCAATGGAACACACACACAAGTCTATTTATTACGGAAGTGCTGAGGTCGGAAAGGCGAGGATGATGAACTGATGATGTGGGGGTTAGAAAACCCTCCCTAGATCCAAGGATGAGGATGGGATCTCTGATTTTGAAAGAGACGTGAAGAGAAACAAGCAACCTCCACTCTACCGACACAAGAGAGAGAGAGATTTTGGGAACTTTCCCTGCCCACACCGGCCGTGATGGCTGATTCGTCACCTATCTACGATTCACCCAAACAGCGAAATATGATAGCTGGTTAGCCACCGTCCTCACTCTGTGTGTGGCAAGTGCAACACCCAGTTAGGGTTGGCTACTTTGCTGCTACGCATACACTCTTTTTGAGGGAGTATCAGGTCTGCCACCGTATGGATGAACGGTCTCTAAAACAGCATCGGCTCTTACCTTAGATGGGTTCCCCTTTGATGCTCTCTAGATGATCCTAAAAGAATAAATGGCTGAAATTAATCCTAAAACCATGTGTTTGAGAGGCCGATGAACGGTGTACCTGACACGCACTCTTTATTTTTCTTTTTATATATCTTTCTCCTCTTCCGGACTTCGTCTGTAGCTTAGAACTGCAGCCTCCAGAAATTACCAAACTATCCTCGTTGATTTCAAAACTCATCTCCTTTTTCACTGGAAAATAAAACCCGATCTCATTTCCCCTCTTTAAAAAACAAATTTAAACAAAAAAAAAAAAAGAGAGAGGGAATCCGTTGAACAAAGGTTTCAGCCAGTTCATATTGGCCATGACGCGGTTAGGAAGCTGAAGATGAGACAATGAGCCGCAAATCTTGGCAATTAGAAGGAGAGGTAAAGGGCGTCGGTGACACTTGATACCCACTCCATTATTCACGCCGCCTGCCTCTTTAACAAATGCATCTGACATCATCCCTGATTTTTAGTATTAACCGTGACGGTGAAATTCCCTCCCCCTTTTTTGTTGTTAAGATAGAAATTGTGGCATCTCCTCCTTTTCCACGTCCACCTGTACGAAGCAGGTTTACCCCCAAACGCTACAAGAGTAGGAGACGCATTTATCGGGAAACCCAAAAACTCTGCGTTTCCAAAACGTTTGGTTAACACCAAAAAAATCATGAAAATGTGTTTTTCATGCATTGGGAAACACATTTCTCACACCATGAGAAATGCATTTTCCACGCTATGAAAAACCTTTTCTCATGTGTTTCCTTTTTAGTAGGATGCATATCTTTTATTGTTTTCTCTTATTAATTTTATTATATTTCTTTTTGTGAAAAGTTTTCCATGTGTTTCCCAGTTCATTTTTCAAATCGTTTCTTGTTTCTCATTTCACATGCACCAGAAAAGCCTCTTTTTTTGTTTTTCATCTTTTCTGGTTTCCGTTTTCATTTTTGGCAACCTTGGTAGGAAGAAATGTTGTCAGTATTGGTATCGGCGTTCGGCCAACAATTCAGGTGAATCTGCCTATACTGATTCTCAAGTGAATCGTTCTAAATTGGCTAAAAAATAATTTAAAAATATTTTGTGTCAATCAAAATGTTACGTGTTAAAACCATCAAAATAATATTAAAATATTAATTTTAAGCATTATATGTATTAAAAAATAGCCAATTCAGGATACGTGTATCGGCTGATACAGGCCGATACTGACAACATTGGTACCAAGCATTAAGGTCATTGACATCTCTCTCTCTCTCTCTCTCTCTCTCTCTCTCTCTCTCTATATATATATATATATATATATATATATATATATATATATATATATATAAAGATCTTTCCTGTTTAAAGACTTGTTTTTGCTTATGTACTTTGATAAATTTACTCCGTTGATACGCAAGCTTCCTTCCTTTGAAGAGGGCTTGTGCTTGAGTTTGCACGACTTGTTTTTAGCATGCATGAGCCTATCAAGTCTATTACCAAATTGAAATCGGAAGAGTTCATGTACAAATGGCAATATCCACGATACTAAAGTAAAAAAAAGAATTAGAGTTTCATAACCTCTTGAGTTCAGGTTCATATCTGACCTTCATTAGGTCATGTTTTAAGTATGGGCCAGGTCGACTTAGATCCTATATGGTTCGATCCTGTCCCAACATACATTATGTTGTAAGTCAAAGAAAATATTTTTATTTTAGAATAGATCCAACCATTGATTGGATCCAGCTTGATGGATGGTTACTTCAATAATGTATATTGAGAACAATAAATTTCACAAATTGACTCTCGTACCATCATCCAGTGTTGCAAACTCATCAGATCTGGCTGAACCGATATTGAGTCCTACTTTCCATGAGTTAGTTTGGTTTGGATTCAGATCGACTTGAATCACACAACAAAGTTCATCATTTGGAAGTGATCTGATCCTCTTAAGACTTTGTGATAGATTCATCTACCAAAAGCATGGTTTACATGACCATGACTATGTTTGTAAACCTATACCTGGGATGAAAGCCATTAATGTATTTGGTAAAAAACTTGGTCAAACTACCATGTGTTGGCATTCTTAAAACAGAACCAAAATGTAAAAAGCCAAAAAACACATACCGATAGCTGTCATGAACGAAAGTGGGCGAAGGGAGCATTGATGCGGGTGTTTGGCATTCTCCTTAACCTATCGACGCCCTCGATGAGCCCAAGCCTTAAGTCAAGAGGAGAGCAGGACCCTCGAACTCTAGAGAGTAAAAAACAATCACATGTGTTATTGTTTGTTCTGTAGCATTTTGAGAAAAGCTTGTAGTGAGAGGTTACCATAATCAATGGTTACCCTGCATGGGCAATTGCAATAACTGGCTTGTAACTCCCATGAGTCATGTTACCCCATGATGTATCCATGTTAAACTGGGTCACATCAGGTTGGATATGATTCATATTTCAACATTCTCTCACTTACCCATTGATATGAAAAAACACTTTATTAAGGTTTTACTGTTATCTCGATTCAATTTTTACGTGAGTTAACATGTTATCCGATATCACAAGAATGAATCATATGAGTCATGGAGATGAACATTTCTTTATTAAATGTCATATTTTCATGCACTACAATATAATTCATTTTCAGTGCTTTAGCATGTTACGATTATATTTATGAATATGTCAATCTTTAACCTATTTTATTGGTCCTTTAATGTTTTATTTTGTTATTCTCTCTATCCAAATGAGAGATCCCTTATGCAAGATCAATAATACACAAAGTCATAAAAAATTAATTTAGTTTTACAAATATGATCATATATAACCATAATGTATTGTCATATATTAGAAGAAACTAAACAAACTCATCAACTTTACATGTTGATAATATAATTCTGGTTCTAACCTTTTAGTAAGAGGATCTACAGTTATTTGATTTGTACCGATTGTATCAATACATATTAGATGATTCTAAATCTTTTCTTTAACAATTGGACTCTTGTTGTTATTCAAGAAAGACACAACTTCATTATCACAAAAGATTTTTAGTAGTCTCTTAATAAAATCTATAATCTCAAGACCTATAATAAAGTTTCTAATCCATATGACCTGAGATAAAATCTCGTGTAGATCAATAATTTCTGTTACAATGGCTTTCAGTAAAATAAAGATCTTTAAAAAAAAAAGCATCAAATAGAGATATAGAAGACTATAGCCAGCTTAGTGTTTATAGAGGAAAATTATTTGTAAAGCTAAACAGAGATGATCTAGAAAATTACTATTCACTGACAAGGTGAATGCATAATTACCTTAGCTAACACAAAGCATTCCACTAAGCGTGTGTGTGCTTGTGCGCAGTCAAGCACATACGTGCTGCTCGCTTCATGAATAGGAATGAGAACACGCCTTAATAGAAAACATTTGTGTGATTAACATCAGCCAAACAAGACAAAGGTACTGATACCAAACAAGAGTAGGAAAATAGCAGGAAGAGAGAGAGCTATGGTGATTAATCCAGAAGTGCAGCAAAAAAAAATATTCTGAGGCCTCTTAGCTTTCGTCACTTTAAGGATGTGCCAAGCCACAGTTCAGAGGGGAAAACTGCACACTATCTCCCTGTTTGGTTCTCGTCTCCACTTGTGTAAAAAGTAACTTTCCTATTCATAAATTTGGAGAACTCTACAAAACTTTAACAGCAACACAATTCGTCCTTTAAATCCTCACTAATGTCCTTTGTGGTAGTGTGGGTGCCAGGTGTATCAGATCTCACTTTTGTTATTGGCCTTTGCTGTTTAAAAGGGATTGACGCGTGCTTCTTAAGAAACCTGTAAAATGCCACCACTGTTCGTTCTGACTCCACAACAATCTGTTCCAAACCACACATTGTTGTGTCAAGCTGCGAGAACGATTTTATGAAAAACGTCTTCAGGAAATAAGCCTCAATAACTATCTGCCAACATGGAAACTTTATCACATTTTTTTTTCCCAAATCACCTTTCATCTTTTGGTTAATTCACCTCCTTTTATGGCAGCATTTTGAGCTTTTATTCTCGATCACTAAAGGTAATACATTTAAAAGTTAGAGGAGGTGTGATTTCACTCACCGGGTCAAAACTCTTATTGCCTGCAGGGAAGAAAAGAAGCGTGGGATATCCATCAGGCTGCAAATTAGAACCAGTTGTTAGTTTCCTTTGCATGTTCTAAAACAGTTTAAACACAAACACACAACAAGCAGTGCAGAATGAATCCCATGATCTCCAACTTGAGTTGTGGAGCTCCGCTTTTCCGTTTTATTCAATTCTATTCACACGCATCAGGCAAGTAAGCAACATCTAAGGAAAATGAATGACCTTGGCTCTGGGGTGTTCATTTGCAGTTCCATCCATTTTGGCTATAACAAGAGAATCAATACCACGCAGATGTTTTGCCAGTTTGTTGTAAGTTGGCTCAAGCGCTTGGCAGTGGCCACACCATGGTGCATAGATCTACGTCAAGTATAAAAAATTTTAAGAAAAAGATAAGTAAATGGAACATCTAAGAATTGTCCTCCCCTTTCAGCACAAGACCGGCATTCCATACCTTAAGAAGAATATCCTTCGACTCATCCAGCACAATTTCATCAAAATTGATGCCAACAACAATTTTCACATCTCCATTCTGAGGGCATCCAAAATTGATAAGACAGTTGAAGAAGTTTATGAGAAGCCACAGAATAACTGAAGAGGAGGAAAGCTTACATTCTCTGGAATTGGTTTCGACTTGTAGAATGGCTTAAGTTTGTCTTCTAAAAAATCCAGGCCAAATGCCTGAAAAAGAAAAAGACATAAATGTAAGGAACAACTTCATGTGTGTGCATTGCACAAACAGAGACACATATGCTAGGATCATAGTCACCTATATTGTTAAAGGTAATTTCTTGGTGAGGGCATTTCTGGGAGAGATTTTCAAAAGTTGATAAATCTTGGGAATATCTCCGGAGTTTAAAATTTGAAAAAAATATAAATAACAAAAAAACTAAAAAAATAATAAGTTTTGCATTAGTTTTCTTCCAAAAATATAAAAAACATGTTTTCAAGGTTTTAAAACATAAAAGAAACAAAAAATAGGAAATGCAAACTTTAAGAAAAAAAGAGTTTTTCCCAAAAAATGTCACGATATTTTGTCTTCTGGCCTTGCCCGGCTTGACGGGTCCACTCGCAATCATATCATATCATATATGGCCGTATCCATGGATCACCCCAACCCCCCCACCACACACAGGCACACACATAAGGCAGGGTGGTTGTGGTGTCACTGTATTTTTCTCCGCGTCTTCCTATCTCATGCGGAGGGGGAGCTTGATAGGCTTTTTGGATCGTTCTTTTTCTGCACAGAGTTGCCTTGTAATAGACTACCGAAAGCCATGTGTGGCTCACAAGGGCCTATTTGCCTTGTAACCCTTTGTATAGATTTAATTACTTGTACTTTTGCATTTCTCTTAATGAGAATGTGGTGCTTGACATTATTGTATATTTCTCGCATTCAATGACTGATTGTTGTTGAACGCTCCTTTCTCTTTTTCACTTTACTCTCTCTGCTCTATGTGATTGTTGTCTCTTTTTAATTGTATGTTTGCATGCAATACTGCCTCCACTTGTTGCTTTTGAAATTCGCTAAGACTTATTGGACCAAGGTTTGCCCAATGCTACACGAGCCTTTGAAGTTTAACTCGACAAGTAGTATCGGAGCTTATTTTACCCTAGGCAAGGTAAAATCTGTCAAGTTTCGCTCGATCAAGCGACAAACGTTGATCATGGCTTATGGAGATTCTGGTGTGGTGATACCATCGAAGCCAAAGAGTAAGAAAGGAAAGGGGATTGAGACGTCTGTCGTTAAAGAAGTCTGGAAAGCTCCTTCGACATAATCCACCAAGTTGAAAAGAATGGTGGAAAGACTCCTACAAAATATGCAGGAGATGAAGGCTATCATGTTTGAAGCCTCTCTTAGCTATTGAAAGCTCGATGACGAGCTCAATACTGTAAATGAAGACCTCCAAGGAAGGGTTGTGTTGCTTGAAGATAGAGTAGACTCTATCATTGACGAGTTTGATACTATGAGAGATCAATGGTTAAGTATGAAACAAAAGAACCAAGCTTTAGACCGTAGAATCTTAGCTCTGAAACGTTGGCCAACAATTGATGGTAATAGTGCAGTCGAGACGTCGACCACCCATCTAAAGGTTTCGGATCCCAAGAAGTTCACTAGTGCTCATGACTCCAAGGAAGTAAAAAATTCCTGTGGAAGATGGAGGAACTCCTCGAACCAAGTCATATCAAGGATGAAGTGATTAAGATTCAAGCCACCACAATGCGGTTGGTTGATGATGGCATTGTATGGTGGAGAAGAAGACACAGTGACATAGAAAAAAGACTTTGCACCATTGATACATGGGATTACTTAAAAAGAGAGTTGAGAAGTCATTTTTTTCTAATGAATGCCAATTATCTGGCGTATAATAAGATAACGGGTCTAAAACAAACTAGGTCGATCCATGACTATGTCAAGACCTATTTAGCCATTATGTTGGAGATTACAAACATGGGAGAGACAAATCGTCTCCTTCATTTCATGATGGGACTACAACCTTGTGCGGAGCAAAAGCTGCAGAAGAAAAAGCCTTAGGATATTGCTAGCGCCATAGCAGCGACAAAAGTACTTTCAGAATTTCAGCAAAAACTTGAGTTCAAGGAAAGACAACTAAAGAAGATAACTTTGAGGGACAAGAAATAGAATGATAATCAGAATGACAAACAGAATGCCCAAGGAAAGAATCGACAAGATAATCGAAACCAAAATCAGAACAATTATCGAGGATGGTATGGCAAGAACAAGAACTACCAAGAATTGTGAGGTATTACCTTTAATATCGGCTACCTTAAAATATTGGTATTTCTCACGATATTTTCAAAATATCGCCGATATAGGTGACAGTGGATAGGATGCATGTACACACACAGAAACACAAGTGTGCACGTGTGCACACACATATGTTAGTCACCAATACTATAAAGTATCTTTGCAAGGCAATTTCCCTGTATAATTTCATTTTCCATGAATCTTGCAAAATCTAGGCAAGAAAAGGAATATGTCCATATACCCAATGATCATAAGTGGCAACTATGTATATATCAAAACTTAAAGCAGCACGAGTTCTCGTGCCTGATGAACCCTTCCAGACATCATTCAAGCTGGCCTCAACATAGAATCTGAAATTCTGAATTCACTTTGATGTTGCATTTTATTAAACCGATATACACCCTTACCAGACTCTGAAGCCATGGAAAATGCTCAGACATGCCAGTCATTGTTATCTGATTGCTCCACATCAGTGGGCAGTTACTCATTTCACGTCAAGAAAAAGTTTAAATGACTAGGCTCAAGCCAATCAGAAGAGCACCATACCAATTAAGAAAAGGGTATCGTTCTATTGCTAATTTACTACTTTAATAAGTTTTGCTTCATATTTTGGATAAGATTCACTTCGATTAGATAGATTCTTTATCAAAATAACAATAGCTGTAGACAAGTTTTTTTTAAGGACTTTTAAATTATAAAAGAGGCTATACAAAGTTTTTTATAAGATGTAACTGAATTATCCTACACGTTTATTTTCCCTTGTGGATTCAAGAAATTTTTTTCCTCATGGACTAAAAGAGCCCTTTGTGGATTCAAGAAATTTTTTTCCTCATGGACTAAAAGAGCCCTTTGCAGATTCAAGGTTGTCCTTTTGAGTCAAGACTCTTCAAGAATAAGACAATGCCCTTCTTCCCACACATCACCTAAGTCAGGTTAAAAATCCCAACTCCCCAGTCAAATCACTGTTTTATGAGAGAGAAAAAAAGAATTTAACCAACCTTAAGAGCACTGAAATTCACTTCACCGTCAAGCTTGTATTTTGTGGCATCATCATTTCCTGAGTATGCCAGAACCTACATAGACAAATGTGTAACAGCTATCTGTAATCAAGCTACCAAGTAACAGATGATGGAAACAAGGGGAAGTGACTTACTGTTGGACCTTCTCCCGTCACACCAAAGTATTCCGAAACTGATTTTCCAACATCTTCATTGTCCATATCCAGATGGACAAAGAGAAGATGCAGTAAACAAGAGGAATGTTGAAAAAGGGAAGAGACACATGAGATGCAAGATGTCAAAAGAAGCCAAGCGAAGTCATTATTAGGATGTTGAATGATGAACCACAATCAAAGGTAAAGCATTCAACATGGCAAAAATCAACACAATTACCTTTCCCTTGAAAAGCTTTGCAGCATCCTGGAAGATTGGCATGAATGTTTCATGATCCTTCGAATGTATAAAGATCAAAATCTGGAAAAAAAAGGAAAAAAGAAGAGTTGTATCTAAATGATTAAAGAATGTGACAGAAAAATAATGTCCACATGTAACTACAGCAACCAAAAAGAAGACAAAATGTAGAAAGGTCCAGCAAGAGTGAATACCTGTTTCTTTATTGGATTATCAAAAAGAGAAGGTGCAGATTCCTTGGTAAAGGTGGTCATCAAAGGAAGCTTGTTGGCAAGCACAAAGTCAGCTATTGCAGATTTACTAGACTCTCCATCTAACAAAAGAAAGGTTCACAAACTAAGATGCTATTCAAAAACTTGAATATTATAAGATCTAAAATTTGTGGACGGAGGAAGTGGAGTCACTAACCAAAATGACTTATTTTTTCAGCTTCCTTCTTCAGCACGACTAGTGAAGGACGCTTTGCCTTTGGATCAATATGAAAAAGCTTGGCAACATCCTCACTCGCAGTCTGATAAAAGGCTACCCCATCTTCCAGTCTTGAGACAGCAGAAAGCTCCACATTCTCAGGCCCCTAATTTCAGAATAAATTGAACAGTGGCACAAATATATTAGCCAAAATTACTAGTAAAAATTACAAGGTGACATTTGAAGTTCATAACAAGAGAATGTCTACCAATAAACCAAAATTAAGGTCAAACCTGAATAATCATACCAATAGAAGGCATGCTAATAAAACAACAAGAAAATTTATATATTGAAGAGGGGAAAAGTTAAGCAAGAAAGTACCACTAAAGAATCAAGGAAGGCCAGAACCAATACACTGTCAGCACTTAGCACATTTTGAGCATCTTCAATACTGGTAATGTTGTGAACGGAAGACCCCGTTTTCTTCTTAATCCAAGATACAATAGCATCTCTGATAATAGGAATAGTCAGTCTCTGGAAGTGTTGCTTAAAAAAAATCACAAAATAAAGAAATTAAATATGAAAACCCCAACAACAGCAACAACAGCAACAACAGCAACAACAATGATGACAGTGGAACTGGAGATGAAAGGTTCTACACTATATCAGTGCAGGTGCAGGTGCAGATGGGAAGGGTAGAGGGTTCCGCTACATGTAACTATACATTATAAGTTTTTTTTTCAGTTTTTAATGGTTTTTTTTCTTTTTTTAACTTGACAACTTCGGAATTGGTTAGATCTGATTGCATCCAAAATGGTCAGATATGTTCCCCACACTTATTGACCTGCACCCAGCCATGTTGCATGCCGCCCCTGCTCTGAAGAGTCCATGTGAAATAGGTTCTACAGATATCTGAAAGGTTTTGGGGCTTCAGCACCCTCTATGTAACATGGTTACTTCAAAATAACCAGCATACCCATATTGTTATTGTTAAAATTATTATAGATTTTGTGTAAATACATATATATTTAACTATATATATGTGTATATATATATAGACTACATTTTGTACTTTTCCTTTTTTTGATTTTTTCTTTTTGTATTTTCTTTTTTTTTTTTTTTTTTAGGGTTGACCATGGGATTGACCAGCCGTTGGAGCTGGTCCAACAGCCGGCCAGCCCCCTTCTCTTGTTTATAAATAGGAGATAAATCCCCCTGTGCATTTAAGCTTTTTGTAAAGCTCTCTCTCCCTCTCAATAATATATTCTTCTTATGCCTTTGTGCATTTGTGCCCATTTGTGAGTGTTATTTTTGTAATGAAATGGTGCTCTTCCAAGAAAGCACTAGAATCGTGCAAGGGAAGTGTCTAAAAGACACTAAGCAAAACCCACAAAAAGGTAAATATGGAAAAAAGACAATAATGAAAGGAATTTATTCATAAAATGAAATGCTTAAAAAGCATTTAGGAGAAGTATTTTACATAAGGGGCTGCACCCCTATTTATACAAGAGCAAGAGGGAGAGCTCATAAGGAGCTCTCCCTTCTAGTCGTTGGATTAGTCCAACGGCTAGAATTCTATCCGTTGGACTAGTTTCAACGACTAAAAGTTTGGTCAAGTTTCAACCGGAACTTGACCAAATTCTATTATCTAGTTCTAATCGAACTAGATAATAAAACAAAAGGAAAAAAATAAAGGAAAACAAAAAATATTATATACAAAAATATATAATAATAATAGTATTATTATATATATGTACATTTTAACACTCACTCCCTCTCAAACTTATGGTACAATGAGCGAAAGTTTGTGTAAGAGGAAGTGAAATCGGGGAGCCGCAAGAGGTTTAGTGGAGAAGTCTACTAACTGGTATTCTGACGTAACATATGGCAGATCAATGGTTTCATGCAAGTACTCTTCTCTAACATAGTGACAATTCATCTCAATATGTTTGGTACATTCATAGAACGGCTGGTTGCTTGTAATGTAGATTGCACTCTTGTTGTCACAACACATTCGTGAAGTTTGTGTTATTGCAGCTCCCATATCAGCAAGCAATCGCCTGAGCCATACGACTTTCATTGTGGTGGTTGTCATGGCTCTATATTTAGCTTCAATTGAGGATAGAGAAACCTTCTGCTGCTTCTTCCACCTCCACGATATTAGAGATTCACCTAAAAATACACAAAAACCAGTGGTTGAGTGCCTATTATTAGGATCACCTCTCCAGTCAGCATCAATATAAGCAATTAAATCTAATGATAATGAAGCATACAAGAAGAGTCCTCGTAAAAGAGAACTCTTTAAATATCTAATAATACGTAAAATTGCTCACATGTGAACAGAAGTGTGAGCATGCTGAAACTGACTAGTTGTGTGTATAACATGTATAATGTCCGACCGAGTGATGGAGAGATAGGAAAGTGCTCCAACAAGGTGTCTGAACAGAGTAGGATCATCAACTTATCGTCTGTAATGCTAAACCTGTAAACAATATCAAATGCGAATTTAGATTGAGACATAAAATACCCACGAGGGGAATGAGCAACTTTAATTCCTAAAAAATATCTCAATAATCCTAAGTCAGACATTTCAAAATGAGTTTTAAGAAGAATTTTGATATTGGCAACTCCCTATTTGTCGTCTCCAGTAATTATCATATCACCCACATAAAGAAGAAGAATGATGATATCTGCATCCGATTTCTTAATAAATAAGGCAGTGTCAGTCAAGCAAGAATGAAATTCAATATCAATCATAACATGACTAAATATGCCATACCAGGCTTTTGGTGCCTGTTTGAGACCATAAAGAGCCTTATCAAGACGAAGAGTTTTGCCCTTGGGGATAAAAATGTCAGGCGGAGCGTCCATGTAGACTTCTTCAACAAGACTCTCATTTAAGAAAGCATTTTTGACATCCATTTAAAATATAGGCCATTTTTTTATAGAAGTCAAAGCAATTAAAGTTCTAATTGTGGTCATACGGGTCATAGGGGCAAAGGTTTCTTCGTAGTCAATTTCATACTCTTGAGCATAACCTTTGGTTACGAGTCGTGACTTATATCTTTTCAGGGTCCCATCGCTTTTGGTTTTGACTTTATAGACCCATCTACAGCCTATAGGTTTCTTTCTAAGAGGAAGGTCTTGAATGGACTAAGTGTTGGCCTTTTCTAATACATCCAATTATGTTTTCATGGCTTCAACTCATTCTTCATGATTTTTTGCTTCAGAATAAGAAGAAGGTTGAACATGGGATTGGATTAATGCAAGGGTTGCCCTATATGAGGGTGAAAAAGAGTCATAAGAAATAAATTTGTTTGGAGGTCTAGAAATTCTATAAGACCTTCGAGGGAGAACTTCATAAAACATTTCTAATGCAAATGGAGCGGGTTGCTCTCCAACTCTTCGTCTTGAATATTGCAGACCAACAACCCTACTGGTTTGTTCTTTGCTATCAGTTTCAAACATAATAGGGTTTTGATCATTGTCAAAGTTACATTCAAAATCCTCTTTATCAAATTTTGAAGTTAAATCAATTAAAAAACAATATTCAGTAATATCCTTAGATTTTTCACTTTCAAAAAAACTTTCTTTTTCCAAAAAAGACACATTTTTTTATAGATATAATTTATCATTTTGAAGATCATAGCATCGGTAGCCTTTTTTATTTTCAGCATATCCTAAAAAGGCACATGGGATAGCACAAGGGTAGAATTTATCATATTTGTTTGTAAATACAAAACACTTGCAACCGAAAACTCTCAATCTAGAGTAGTCTGGTGCTAAATCATAAAGTTTTTCAATTGGAGATATATTTTTTAAAGAAGAAGATGGCATTCTATTGATGAGATATGTGGCAGTTAGAGTTGCTTCAGCCCAAAACCCTTTTGGAACTTGACTTGCAATTAGCAAATTCTGAGTGGTTTCCATAATGTGATGATGCTTGCATTTTGTAAGACCATTTTGTTGAGGGGTGTGTAGGCATGATCGTTGATGAGTAATGCCATATAAACTAAGATAGTTTTTAAATTCTCTAGACATAAATTCTCCCCCTGAATCGGTGTGAAAGATGAAGATATTACTCTAAAATTTGTTTGTAACCATCTTGTGAAATATCTAAAAGTGAGAAAAAGCTTCGGATTTATATTTAAGAAAATAAATTCAAGTGTGTCTAGAAAAATCATCAACAAAGATGACATAATATGCATAGCCGCCTTTAGAGATAACTGATGCGGGTCTCTAAACATCCGAATGTATTAACTCAAGAGGTTTTGTAGAGACGGGTTCTACTAAAAAAAGATAATCTTTTCATTTTACCAAAAATGCAATCTTTACAAGCAAAATTTTTAGGATTATAAAATTTTCCCAAACTTTGAAAGTATTGGATTTTAGACATATGAGGATGGCCAAGTCTTTTGTACCATAATTTTGTTTCCAATTTTTGAATATTTAGACAAAAACATTCTTTGGTAGGTGATTGATGTTTTTGCAGTTGTATTTTTAAAATAATTTTTTTCAAATAAAGTTTTGAAAAATCGTCAACCAAAAATATAAAAACCAATTTTCCACTTTCATGGCAAGTATGGGTCGAATCCTCAGGGAACATGATGATATTCAATTTAAATCTAACAATTTCAATTTATTAATATTGTAATTGTTTACAATAAATTCAAAACATCTATAATTAAGTTACACACTTAGAACAAATTAAAAATTGACTAAAACAAATCTTAAACTAGGTTGATACAACCTTCTTCAGATTGTAGGGGTATTTTTGTCTTTTCACTAGTTCAATAGTTCAACATCATTCGATAAGCTTGACGTTGTACATTCATCGGCATAAAGTAGTTTTATAGCTCAATTTTGAAGGCTTCAAAGGTATCAATTATACATTGCCCTCTTTTTATGTTGCTATGTTTTCTTCTCCACTAAGCTATAGCATCTTCATCAAGTAGAGTTGTTATTGTCTTCACCATAAGGTCCTTGGCCAATACATTCTGAATGTCCAAGTAGTCTTTCACCTAAAACAGAAAGTTCTCTATGTCCTTGCTATCTCTTGAACTATTGAACTTCGCTGACCTCAGTACATCTATCTTTGATGGCCTATCGTTATTTTCGTCGTTTAGGGTCATTGTTCGTTGCAGAGTGTGGTTCTTCAACTGAAGCTCCCCTACTTCAGTCTGCAAGATGGTCACCATGATAGTCTGCGAAGTAACATGTCCCATCAGTAAGTTCACCTGCTCTCACAGGCTTATCATCACGTTGTTCAGTCCTCTAAATAACTCAACTACGCATGAAATCGCTTTCTCATGCAAAGTCACATCTGCCACCAGTCTATTGACAGTCTCGGATCTGCTCATGGCTCTGAGGTCAACCCATCTTCTCGGCTTCGGCAAATGCCTTACCTTTGGTGCTATGCAAGTTGTAATGGGGCACCATGATGTCTTGCTCACAAATCGCAGTCTCTCGGTGTATCTCTCGACACCAACTCTAGAGTCCCTTCCCCAACTCAAGAACGGGTTCTGATACCACTTGTCATGAGCCTATTTCTTCAATAGTTCAGTGTTGCATGACGGTCCTTCTTTACCGCCACAAGTCTTTCAGACGCTCACTTGCCGCTTGCGGAAGCTTAGATAACTCTGAGTGCAAGAGAACGAAAGAAGAAAGGAGATAAATTACAATCACTTAAAAGTAATCACAACGAAGGTGAACAAAAGAAAGCTCAACGCATTTGCATTCATTTACAATTTTGCCTGCAGGCTCATTACAGTTCAAATCTATGGGCTAATCCTTAAGGGTATTGATCAACCTGAACCAAAGTGCAAGGGTGGCCCATAGAAAGTTACAAGTGACTCAACACTTTGCATCAAGACTCAACCAAAGCAAAACAGACTCTAGACACAACTGTACAAACTAGGTCAGAGGAGAACATCATAAATGATATGTCTTTATCGAAGTAGGTAGATTTAGTTTTGGAAGTCAAAGTAAAAAGGTTGTGAGCTGCCAACTTTACCAGGAAACTTATGACGAGTTTTGAGCGATCTCCTATCCACGTTTTAGAATTCAAAAGTTTAAGGAAGAGTGGGCCTGTTTTGGATCTCCAAACTTTTCCATTTATATATTATTTTTTTTTATAAACCTAGGATTAGGCAGACCATCTACATATTATTTATGGGCAGAGTAAACTCGTAAAGTTTACTCATGTTTCTCCTTATTTCTAGTTTTTTTATAGTGAAAAATCTTTTTCTAAAGAAAATGAGTGAATGAATCTAAAAAAGTATTTTTTTACTGCCCTTAAATGCCTGTAAAAAACATTTGGAATTAGTCTCTGAATATGGATTTTTGCAATGGTTTTTGTAGTCCGCCTCAAGTCATCTTTATCTAAATTCACTTAATCGCATGTGATTGCCAAGCTACCAAATACTGAATCAAGGCAACCACTTATGTTGAATTAAACTAAACTAGGTTGCGAGTTTAAGCTAAAAGTAGGGTGCGGTCAAAATGGCTAGAAAGTCAAAACCAGGTTAATTGTGTCTCTTACATTGAATTAGTCTGCAACAATGTTGTGAAAAGCGTTGAGGCGTAGCATAGTACTCCACAAAAAACTAAAGTGAGGCGTAAAGCATAAGCCTCAAATTTTTAAAAAAAAACTAAAAAACCTTTAAAAATATCTATAAATACAAATAAATAAAAGAAATGCTGTATTGATGAAGCAACAACCAATAAGAAATAGAAAATAAACAAATAGCTTGTTTTGGGTTTTTTGCTTTGTCTTTTTTGATAAAATTACAAGATTCAAAATAAAAATCATCAATACAGATAAAAAGAATTATTCAAATCGCATCTAAGGCCCATCTGCTTTTGTAGATAGACAGCAGCAACAACATTGAAAAAAATCATCAATACAGAAAAAAAAGCATGATTTAGATTGCATCGCCCATCTGCCCTTCTAGATAGACAGCAACATTGAAAAAAGATCATCAATACAGAAATAAATGATATAATTACAAAAAAAAATCCTCAATATAAAAAAAAAAACATGATTCATATTGCAATAAACAGCCGCAACAACATTGAAAAAAATCATCAATACAGAAAAATGATATAATTACCAAAAAATTATCAATACAGAAAAAAGCATGATTCAGATTGCAATAGACAGCAACAACATTGAAAAAAATCATCAATACAGAAAAAAATGATATAATTACAAAAAAATCATCAATACAGAAAAAAATCACTTGTCGGCAGAGAGAGAATAGAGCTCAAGTTCTTCTTAAAGAAAAGACCCAAGAGACAGGGAGAGACGACAAGCAAGAGAAAAGAGAGAGAGTGAGAAAGAGAGAGGGGCAAGATGCAGACATAGTGGAGAGACGAGAAGCGAGAAAGAAGAGGGAGAGACGAGAGGGTAAGGCAGCAAAGAGAGAGGGAGTTGACAGGCAAGAGAGAAGAGGAAGAGTCGAGCTCGAGAGAGAGGGAGAGTGAGTCGGGCTCAACCCTAAATTTTGGTCAAATGGGGCTTTGACCCCCATTTGACCTGTGTTGAATGAGGTGTGCACCTCACTTTGAGTCCGCTATTTGCATGTGTCTCAAGGCAAAAAAGGCCTCTTAAGGCGAGACACGTTTTTTGTGCCTTAAGACGTGTTTTTAACAACACCAGTATGCAAACCAAAGTGCATCTCTGCTAGCACCACCAGCACAAGCTTTGGGTCTCCTAAATTTAGGTTACTCGCAAATGTGTGTCTTGCCCACTTGGCCCGAATTACCTAGACTCCAAACTAAGATTCTCGTAACCCTCATCACTGATCTCCGGGAGGCATAATTGTTGATACAACGCCATCAAGTCCAATCACTCATAAGTTGTTTTTGTATTTGAGGTACCAACATGTTTTGTCACCTAGCTGAACCACCACCTTGGTTTCAACCAAAACGTTTTTTTTTTTTTCTTTTTGTCTTTTAGGCAAGCATATATTGGATGTAGTTACAAGCTCGTACCTTGATGCTTGGGTTAATCCAAGACATCCACTTCAAGTCAAGTCAAGCCTAGCTAGTGAACATTGACATTAGCGGACATCTGAAAAGTCATGTCCTGTAAGTGAATAGCGACGAGTTAATGCTTTGTTTGCACGAAGCAAAAAGAAAAAAAAAATGTTACGGCGAGGGGGAAAAACAAACAAACAACTCAGCTTCTCACTTATCCACCGTGAGAGCTTGAACCATTTTAATTTTTATGTATGTTCTCATGGAGTATACATCTGTTAAAACAGGATGCATGCAAATATTTCCTTTGACTGTAGGAAAATAGTTTAGGAAACCCATGATAGTAGGAAAATAGTTTAGGAATAGATGATTCTAGTAAATCCATATCACTTCCATGATTATTTGAGATAATTTCCATCATGGGACGTTCCAGCCTTTCTAGAGTCTTCATGTGCTTGTCCATATGCTTCACATAATCAAGATCCCTGGGTATTTAATTCTAATCGTCTCGATCCAATTCCTTACCATGATGTTATATGATCAGCCCGGTGACCGACCAATTCTTGATGGAAAACGTCCCTTTCGCTAACAAGTGAACAAATAGAATTTTTAAAGGGACACATGCCCCATTGCAATATTAGTCAATCATCACCCAATCGAGCCACAGCTCACTTGATCTCGTGACTCTCTTCGATACCATGCTAAGTGGTTAAATCATTGATAGATATGAAAGACCACCAAAAGAAAAGGACCACAAAACCATTTTAGGATGTCCATGTTTGTCACGGGCTTATTTTTTTAATAAGTCAGTGCAGTGTGACGGTCCTTCCCTATCACCGCAAGCCTTTTTAGAGCTTTGTCACTGGCATAGAATGCATCGCAAACCCGCAATGCGCTAAGCTGGCCAGCCTAACGACCAATGGCCGTGTATCGACACATTTTCATGTACTAAATCATTTTCATTGGCCCTACGCATCACCTCGTGTGCAGCTGCCTAGCGGAAGCTGATAAAGCACATTTTCAAATGTGCATTCTATGTAGTCCATGGCGCTTAGTGTGCATAGTCGTCTCATATCAGCTATCACTTTCGAAAGAGGCACAAACTTTTTCTTAGTCTTGCCTGACATAAAGCGTATTGCAGCTCCATACGCACAACTTAGCAAAACCTTGCCACTGAAGGAACAAGACCTTGCGGCCCCTAGTCCGAAGACTAGTTGATGATTGAACACCATAGAAAAGAGCACCACCCAGACTCATTCGCTGGAGCCTAGGCATTCACTCGCCTAACCCTGAGTCACCATACTCGATTAGAATCACCTAATGTGATCCCTAAGAGAATTAGCCCTAACCTACACATACCCCCGTGCATCCAACCGCTACGTGTGAGACTTTTGCAAGCCGAAAGGTCCTTAATCAAATCTTTAAAGACAACATCCTATGATCCGCTGGCACTACTTAACTGAACAACGCTCAATGTCTGTACCGCCACACAGTGATGCACTAACGACTATAACGATGCCTATAACATGTCATGCTACCACTGCACATCACCGATCAAGCGAACGCATACCGCGCATTCCTACACTTGATGCATTTTTCACTCAGTAGAGCTCTGCATTGCACATGCTTCATTCTGAAAGATCGGCCCGAAACATTCTCCCCCATCCAAAACCATTGTCGTCCTTGACAATGTTGGTGCAGGTAAGAACACAGTTTTCACTAATATGTCAATTTCTCTTTATACTTATCTTTGGTTTAATCTTTTTCTTCAGCATGCTTAACTTGTTTTGGATTACATTCACCATCGCTGCAATTTTTAACACGTCAAGTCGCATTTCTTAATGCATCTCTGATCACTTAGACAACAATCTTCTACATTATCAACATCGAGCATTCTTTGCTCGTGAGACCCTATGAACACCCCAAATTTTTCAAAATTTGTAAAAATTCCAGTGCACTCTCAAACACAAACGGGTCATCCTCGCCCACACGACAAACTTGTCATCTTCATGCTCATGGTTGGGGTGCCTTCCAACTCCAGCAAGGGCAAGTCCAAGCCCTTTGTGGTCCTCACAGAGAAAGACGACCACCAATGCGTGTCGCAGGGATATCAACTCCCTTAAGCACCAACTTGCAGTTTTATAATGGTCCAAACTAGTCCTCAAGTGGGGGATGTCTTCTTTCGTATCACCCCAAAGTGGTCCTTTAAAGCATCTTCCTAGGCACTCATCCTCACATGGGCACCTTTGGCCTAACGTTGGAACTCTTCTTCTGAAGCCAGCATGTTATAACTCTTTCTTAGAGTCAATAAAATATTTTCGCAGAAACCAACGAGCCACGAACAATAACTTTTTCTACACACACAATCCATTGAGGATCTGTCAACTCAAGGGACCAAAACAACGAGCATTTTGCTCAACGTGGGCACTCCGCTAACCCACAATCTTGGGAGAGTATCTAAAAGTTTAATTGAGTCTCCTAAATGTGCAAATCCATTCAACTGAATCCAACGTGTATTCTCTTCATACACAAGGCAAACGTCACACTCTACCTGTGAGCCTAACGCACAACTGATAAAATTTGTTGGCTTATCTACGTTCCCTTAGCCAACTTAACAGAAACTTTACACTTTTGCTTGTCATCGACAAGATGTCTCATATCATCCTGCCAATATCTTGCTTCTGTGCTTGGTCAACCACACTTCAGTTGCAAAAAATTGTGTAACTAAGATAAACCATCATTATCCTCTACAGTATCGCACATAATGAAGAACAAGGTCTTCGTGAATCTTTCTGCTCTGATGTCAATTTGTCATGGGCTTACTTTTTTTAATAAGTCAGTGCGGCGCGATGATCCTTCTCTGTCGCTGAAAGCCTTTTTATCGCTCTATCACGAGCATAGAATGCAGCGCAAACCCGCAACACGTCAAGCTGGCCAGCCTAACGGCCAAAGGCCGCGTACCAATACATTTTCATATGTTGAATCATTTTCATTGGCCTTGCAGACCACCATGTGCACAGCTGCGTAGCGGAAGCTGATAAAGCGCATTTCCAAATGCGTATTTCATGTAGTCCACGTCACTTAATGCATAGTCGTCGCATACCATCTATCACTTTTGAAAGAGGCACAAACTTTGCCTTAGTCTTGCGTGTCATGAAGCGTATTGCAGCTCCATGCGCACAACACAACAAAACCTTGCCACTAAAGGAACAAGACATTGTGGCCGTCAGTCCGAAGACCAGTTGATGATTGAATATCATAGCGAAGAGCACCACCCAGACTCATTTGTTGATGCCTAGGCATTCACTTGCCTTGCCTTGAGTCACCATACTCGGTTGGAATCACCTAATGTGATCTCTGAGGGAATCAGCCCTAACCCCCATGCATCCAACCGCTACGTATGGGATTCTTGCAAGCTGAAAGGTTCTTAATTAAATCTCTAAAGGAAATATCCTTTGATCCACTGGCATTGCTTAACAGAACAATGCTCCACGTCTGTGCTGCCACACAGTGATGCGTTAACGATGATACTGATGTCTATCGCATGTTGTGCTACCACTGCACGTTACCGATCAAGTGAACACATATCGCGTATTTTTACACTCGATGCATTTTTCACTCAGTAGAGCTCTGCACTACACATGCCCCATTCCGAAAGATCGGCCTGAGACAATGTCAGTGCCCTATTAAAAATATACTCTTGTCTTGGGTCGAGAACACTAGTGTCCAAATATATTCACTGTCATGGGATATTTTTTCATGGGCTTGTGTGGCCCCAGGTGAACCCAAACTACTCAGCCTAATGGTCATTGGCCTCACACATCACCTCATATGTAATTGCATCAACCCCACCTACCACCCTGTGTATAGTGACTTAACCCATTTGATGACCCTGCACACTATCCCATGTGCAACAGCCTTGGTGCTCTTCATAAATGTGTGAAAGCAATTGCCATTATTTGTTTTTTGTTGTCCTCAACCATGGGTGATAATTGAAGAATTTGCTTCATGCTGCTCTCAACACAACAGCCCTCCTGCCCTAGAGAACTCCACCAAGCTCCTTATTAGTATGAGTCCCTAACTGAAGCAGCCCTTCTGCCCTCAACATAGCATGTTGCATCTTCTTGCACACTTTCCGTCAAGTTACCTCTTTCGCAAGTTGCTTCTTCAGAAGAATAATTTTCTTTCCAAAATGTACAACCATCCTCAATGCTTCAAAGACCCCTACCCTTGGGCATGCCTCATGCCCGCTCGGCATGCCATCTAGTGTTGATCCCCCCAGTACCTGGACTTCCATTCTCATGAGATACTCTCCTGGCTTCTCACTTGCCATCACAACTCTTGACACACCCTGTCCCAGACCACGATGCACCTTAAGCCACTTCGACAACAATTCGCCACACTTATGCAACCCTCTACAGCTAACAAACCTCAAACCTAGAGCCTTTTTTTTTAACAAAACTGGCATTTATCACTTACTCTAACGTGTTTTATAAAAAAAAACTGAGATAAGGGGGTACTCTATCCGCAATGGATTCATTGTCCACTAACCCTGCATATTGTCACATGTTGCAGCTCATTTGCCTTACTAGACTCTCAACACCCATGCACTCATGTCAT
The DNA here is from genome assembly GCF_984573655.1 of Nuphar pumila. Classification (NCBI taxonomy): domain Eukaryota; kingdom Viridiplantae; phylum Streptophyta; class Magnoliopsida; order Nymphaeales; family Nymphaeaceae; genus Nuphar; species Nuphar pumila. The sequence goes on from NC_143261.1 coordinate 931,862, forward strand.
TGTCCAACCCTACTGCAGTTGATCCAATGCACACCTCATGCTATAGTGATCAAAAGACTTTCCTACTTTGCTTTTATGGTGCACTCAACTACCTTTTGTTGCTTCCCCAACTATGAAACACATATATGCCACAAACACATCTTATACTATGCATGTGAGTGCCCAAACGTCGCTATGTCCCATACAGTGTGCACGCTCGATTGTGCTACATAGCTAGTCTGCAACACTCTCTCTTACCTAATTCTTCGACGCCCCATTGAAGTTTGAACTATGTGGAAGAAGGGTCTCATATCTTTCGCCAAATTCCCTTAGTCTCGCTTTGGTTTTCCCAATGTGTGACATCCTTAAACTCATAATCCAGCTCGGATGCTCGAGCCTTCAACCCATATCAAGCCTCCTCCTACTAGGTCTACATCAATTATGCCCTTTTTGTCTAAAGGGCATGAGTCTTACTTGGGTTCCACGTCCACCCATGGATTAAGTTGTCCCTCCAAATTCTCATGGCTACCCATGCCTCGACGAGGGAAAGAAACCATCTGAAAACTTTGTTCTGTTATCGAGTTCCACAATGCTACCTTCTGCTGCCAAGGAGAATCTGAGACCATCCCAACCAACACTCGCAAAGATATGATTGTATGTCATCACCTGAGGTCCTTCAAACACCTCAAGAGTGACAATACATTGAACTCCAACACAGGCTACCTCTGCCTCGAGACACTTCAGTGCATCACGCAAGTGTGAGCCCTTAACATATAAGAGTTGATTGTCCCTACAACTCCCCCAACACTGATGCACAAAACACCTGCATCCCAACAGCATGTCTACAGCCAATGTGTGGTGACAAGTACCCCCAAAGCATGAAACCACTTGCACATTGATTCACAAGCTTAGCTAAAACAAAGGGTCTCTTTTGCTCAGGTCAAAAATAGCTTATCAGATTCCCATGTTGCAGACTATCACTGGTTCCCCATCATGCACAGCATGTCCCATACCATGCTTGCCTCTGGAACACTCATCCAACTATCAGCAATACCATCAAAAGCATCACCATTCTTATACCCACACTGAACCAAAACGACCTCACACAGCTTCACTGCAAGCTTCACCAACACACCCACACAACTCACCTCACAAGAGCCTGTAGTGTGTTGCTCAACCATCAGCAATGTTGTATGATCGTATCGTTGTGATACCAATTGTCATGGGCTAACTTTTTGCGAGCCCATGCAGTGTCATGTGAACCCAACCTAGTCAGCCTAATGACCATTGGTCCAGCACATCATTCCATGTGAAACTGCCTAGATGGTCCTTGTCCCTATGCATCACCCTGTTCACAATGACTTAACCCATTCGATGAACCCACGTACTTTCCCATATGCAGCACCCTCAGTGCTCTTCGTGAATGTGCATAAGTAGTTGTCATTTAAGTTTCGAAGAGGGGGCAATGTTTACGCCCCTACAAACCAACAAACAAATCCAATAGCAACATAGTGCCACTTAGGTTGCGATGCATCCTCTGAAAAGTGTCACTTAGAATACTTGTTTCACTACAATAAAAGGTTGTTGACGACCCCTAACTGTGTGGCCAGTTGATAAATACATGTCTTAGTAAGCAACACTACCCAAATCACTCATTGACGCCAAGGCATTCACTTGCTCGGTCTCATGCTACCATGCATAGTTGGAACCACCTAGTGTGATTCCTAAGGAAATTAACCCTAACTCACACTCTGCTTTGTGTGTACCAAACGCTATGAGTAGGATACTCGTATGCCAAGTTGAGAGGTATTTAACCAAATCTCCATAGGCATCCTCCAATCTATCGACCCAACATAATGCAGACCAGCACACATCTATGTTGTCATGCACCATCACATCAACATCACTATCATTGTTTATCGCATGTTATGCTACCACCGCACATCCAGAGTCGGACCTGTAAAGAGGCCAATGAGGCTTGGGCCCCTGGGCCCAAAAAAATTTTAGGGGCCCATTGTTTAGGTAGTTTATATAAATATTTTATACATTTTTATTTAATATAATATAAATATTTGGAATATTATATTTGTTTAATGTGAATGCAAATTTTATTGTTATTTTGATTCTTTAAAAAAAATTCAGAGGCACTGCCCCTGAACTCCTACTGTTAATAGGGGGCCCATTTTTTCCCTCTGCCTCAGGCCCCATAAAACACAGGTATGGCTCTGCGCACATCACTGATAGTCCAACCTATACCACTCGCTAGTACACCTAATACATTTTTTACTCAATAGTGTTTCACACTACCCTTGCCTGTTTCAGAGCAACACATAACAATGCAGGTACATCCCATTCTATGGGGATATGCTACCTACTTGAATGCCAAATACACTCAACACCCCACGACAGGTTATGTCTACCAGGCCTTATTGCAATACTAGCAACACTAGACATTGTACATCCATCCCAAACCAAGCACACCAATCACCCACGAACACCAAGTGCCCTCTTCTCTCGCATGTCTCACTTGTGACTATGAGGCCACCCCACAACACTCGCAACACCAACAATAGTGCATGCCTGCGCAGACAACATGCCCATGCCGCTTCTGAAGATGGAATGCCCTCTTTACATTCGCATGCTCAAACGTGCCTACAAGGTTGCCTGCAACATTCACAATAGCCAATATAAAAAACCATGCTCTGTGTTCTGGACCGCCATGTTTTTCACCTTTTTGCTCCGATGTATATACCTCTTTGGCACTCTAGAGTGCCCTACAATGCCTTACGGCCTAAGAACCCTGTGTATTCGGACCCTCTCTTCCCCTCTTGATGGACTTTGCTTTCAAGTATCTATAAAGAAGCTTTTTGCATGCGGAGCTGACTGGGTCAGTGACCAACATGGAGAAGTTGGTTAATGAAACTCATGTTGCTTTTAATGATTTCAATGCAGAGATCAAGACAACAGTAGATGGAGTGGAAGACTCGGTGGAAAGTCTTGCCACTAAACTTAACTACTCAGTGGAAGACTTTTCCACCAGATTTGATGATATGTTGGGTCGATTCAACATCTTGGCTGCCGAATTGGATGTTGTTCGACGAAAAAATGAACAATTGGAGTGGCAGTTGAGAATTGCTCTGGTTGGCTGTGTTGCGACATACGTGGATAGACCACGTTACAGGCTACCTGAGCCCGCAAAGTATAAAGGCATGTGGGACTCAAAGGATCTCAAAAATTTTATCTACGAGATGGACCAACTTTTAGAAGCTGCGAGGATAGAGGATGATGCAGATAGGCTACGGACCGCAACAATGTACTTTGCGAATGAAGCGACCCTCTGGTGGAGACGTCGCTTGGGTGATGTTTGATGGGTATTAGTTGTTATAGTTTCATGGGAGGACCTTCAGAAGGAAATGTGAGACTACTTTCTACTCAAAAATCAAGAGAAAATGACCCACAAAAGGTTGCTGGCATTGAAACAGACAGGGTCAGTGCATGACTATGTCAAGGCATTCTCTTCGATAATGCTGAAAGTGGAGAGAATGGATGATCAGGATCGATTGTTCTACTTTGGCAACGGGTTGCAAGGATGAGCAAACCAAGAACTCATTAGGCATGACCCTCCAATGCTAGCTGAGGCACTTGTGGTTGCAGAGAAACTTGTCGAGCTTGATAGGAATGACCCTGCATTTCAAGGCAGACAGTAGGGAAATGATTGCAACAATTGAAGGGACAACCGAAGGAACGACCAAGGAAAAAATGTTGGTTGGGGAAACCAACAAAATCATAGCCGACAAGATGGCCAAAACAATAACCAAAATTGGAATAACTTTCAAGGCGGCAATTATCGTCGTCGTGCCTATCGCATCTGCCATGGGGATCATTGGCAAGATACTTGTCCCAATAGAAACCGCGGTCAAGGAAATGGAGATAACCGCACACCCCGAGCTGTGAATGTTGTTTAAGGTGAGGAAAGGGATCAACCTGCAGAGGCGCCAACAGTTGGCGCAATGTAGATAATGAACACAGTAAAGGTCATAATTGTTGCGGAATCGACAATATGCAAAGAGTTGATGTACTTGAAACTTCTGCTCAACGAAAGACTTACCAAGGCATTGGTAGACACTGGTGTTATTCACAACTTTATCTCATGTAAAGAAGCAGAATGGTTGGGATTACAGTGGGAATAAAAAGAAGGTCGCTTGAAAGCGGTTAATTCGGAGGCTAAGGCCATCTACGGCGTCGCTCGTGATGTACCAATGTGGATCCATAACTGGTCAGGAAGGATCACATTATCAGTTGCACCTATGGATGATTTTAAAGTCATCCTTGGGATGGAATTTTTGAGAAGCAACAAGGCAGTGCCGATTCCCCACCTCAACGTTGTCAACTTCGAGAGTGAGAGTCAGCCCTGCATGGTTACTGTGATGGCAGACAAGCCCTGTGAGCGCTTGGTGTTTGCGCTCCAGTTGAAGAGAGGCATGAAAAGCGGTGATGAGATTTTTCTTGTCATAATCTGTGCTATAGACGAGGCAGAAGAAGCTGTGGATGTCCCAGAGGCCTTAGCGCCAATATTGAAGGAGTTTGGCGATGTTATGTCTGTCGAGATGCCGAAGAAGCTACCTTCGAGATGTGAGGTAGATCATCAGATTGAATTAGTACCGGGTGCACGGCCACCCGCAATGGCTCCTTATCGCATGGCAATTCTTGAGATACAGGAATTACACAAACAACTAGATGATATGCTCGAAGCGGGGATCATCCAACCATCCAAAGCTCCCTTTGGAGCGCCCATGTTGTTTCAAGCAAAGCATGATGGGTCGAAGAGGTTGTGTGTCGACTATAAGGCACTGAACAAAATGACGGTGAAGAACAAGTACCCGCTTCCTTTGATCGCAGACTTGTTTGATCAACTTGGAAAGGCAAAGGTCTTCTCTAAGTTGGATTTGATATCTGACTACTGGCAAGTCATAGTTGCAGAAGGGGATGAGCCAAAAACTACCTTTGTAACGCGATATGGGGCGTTTGAATTCCTTGTCATACCCTTTAACTTGACGAACGCGTTTGCTACCTTTTCGACCCTAATGAGTAAGATCTTCTACTCGCACCTTGACAAGTTTGTCATCGTGTACTTGGATGACATAGTGGTGTATAGCGACTCAATGGAGCAGCATGTTCAGCACCTTCAGATTGTGTTTCAGACTCTTAAGGACCACAAGTTATATGTCAAGCGAGAGAAGTGCCTATTCGACCAGAAGAAAGTCTATTTTTTGGGGCATATTGTGGGAGGAGGCACTCTCAAAATGGACCATAAGAAGATTGAAGCTATTCAAGCATGGGAGCTTATCGAATTTTTGCAATGGTATTTTTAAAACATTATTTTATCATTGAAAGCGTTTTGGAAAATCATTAATCAAGTAATAAAAACCGACTTTCCACGAATGTGGCGAGTATGGGTCAAATCCTCAGGGAACGGGGTACATTCACAATTAAATCTAAAACTTCAATTCATTAATATCATAAATGTTTGCAACTAAGTTAACAGTACAAGCCTAATTAATTTACAAACTAAAAAAGAAAATGAACTGAAATAGATTGCTAAGTCCTTTCCAGATCGCCAGGGGTAATTTTGTCTTTTCGTCACACGTGCATCTGCACTCGCATTCCAAATACATTTGTTGATATGTTTCTAACTTATCAACCTAAACAAAAGAAAATCAAAAGTTAGTAACACTTCCAGAAGTAATTCTAAAAATTAGACTAACCCTAATTCTGAACTAATTATTAAACTAAATTACAATTAACTAGAAATAAAAGAAAATAAAAAATCAACTAGACTAACTAATCATATTAATTCTAACTAGTTTAACTATTGTTAGTACATTAACTACATGCTAGAAAACATAAAAAACTATTGAAAATCAACTAAGTAAATAAATGACTATTTTACCCTTGTTGTAGTGCAAAATGGATTCTGATAGGTTTTCGCAAACAGGGAGTTTGAAGGAGCAAACAAAATCTTATTTAAAAGATTTTTCTTTTGTTCTCTTTTTGACAGATTCAGGAGTCTGACAGACTTTACGGAATTGAAAAACTCATATGGATACTCCGGATGCAAGCGTTTCAAGTTTGTAGAAAAGTTCTAGAATCGTTTGTCCCGAAATCTAAAATTGCACAAAACCTAATTTTGTAAAATGCTTAAAAGGCAAACCAAATCAACTCAAAACAAGCTGAATTTTGGTTTGCAAACAGTAAACACTCTATTGAATAGACTAGAACAATAATATCGGAAAACTAAAAAAAATAACACTTAAAACAATGAGTGTAAGTCCATGTAATATTCTGGATTTGAATTCAATCCACTATTCATTTGTGCTAATCCCAAGAAAGCAGTGTTGCTCAAAACATACACAATTACAGTCATTCACAACCTACTTCTAACTAACTAACAAAAAATACAACTAATTATACTAAGAAAATGGAATCTAAATTGACTACCTACACTATTTGCGTGAAATACAATAACCAAACTAATTAATATAACTCATTCATCAAATCACCTAAAGTAATACCAAATCCATGCATCAATGAACAAATAAAACTACTGAAAATCACTGCTAAAAATGTAAACTCACAGCAATTAATAGTCTATGTCAATCTTTGCCAAATGCCCAAATCGGGTGGAGGCTTCTACCCAAATTTAGGCAGTATAGCTGCAATATTTTTCTAAAAAAAAAAAGTATTCGACTAACTGCAACTACTATACAGAAATCAAATCTTGAATTGAATCTACTGCTGATGCTGAAAACTCAAAAATTGAGCATACCTATGCTATCTATTTACAAAGCACCAAAATGCAAGAATCGGGTAGAACCACTCTACCTGATTTTGCTAAGTACACAAATCTAAAAACAAAAGATCAAAGAACACAACAATTGATTAATGTAAAGCACTAAAACTCATACCACAACCTAATTCTAATTACACATTGGAATCAATTCCTAAAACAGAGCATTGCAGCCGGCTAGACTCAATCTAGCTGGTTTATGCACAACAAGGAAAAATCGACAATTGAATATTCCAAAACTAAAAACACATACAGAAATTAAATACTACACATTTCCTAAGGTGTTGGTCTAAGCACACACACACCTACACTAAGGTTATCAGCCACACAGCAACCCAGAAAACAGAACAAAAAAAAATGCAAACACTAAAACAAAATAGAAAATCACCCGCACGTTTGGGTTTTGTGCTAAAAGAAAGGGGAAAAGGAAAATGAACCTCGTGAGGCCATCGGACGAGTGAGGAGGTAGGGGGTGAGCGGAATTTGCCTCAAATTTGTGCCTAAAGGGACCCTCATTGGTGTTGTCTAACATCACTTTGTTGCATGTTGCTAGGAGCCGCAGGTGGTGGTGCTCCGAGGTGAAGAAGAACCGGTTGCGAAGGGATAGAGAGTCGGATGGGGAAAAGGACCGGCTAACCATGGAGGGGCAGACAACACTCTGTCCATGGTTGTTGCACTTCATTGTTGTTTCTACCTGCAAAACACACCATGGATTCTTAGTTCCAGCAAGGGGAGAAGAAAGGAAGTTCTGGAAAATAAGGGAAATGAAGGAAAGGAGGGTGGCGGCTCCAATGGAGGTTGAAATTTCAGCAAGCCCTAAAGGATGAAGAAGAAGGGGGGTGTAAGGGTGGATAGGAGAGGAGAGGGAGGAGCAAGAGTCGGGTTCTTAGGGCACAGAATCCAAGGCAAAGAGGCCTTCCTTAGGGCGTCTCTTCATTTTTATACAAAGAACCCCTCTTTCTAGAAATTCCAGAAAGAGGATTAAAATAAAAATAAAGGCTAGGCGCCTCTTTGTAGGGATCATTTAGCAAATATTTTATAAAAATCATAAATGGGGTTTGAGTGGGTTGGATTGGGACGTTTTGACCCAGATCCAAGGCCCAAATGGGCCAATTGGATCCATTCTTGACCCAATTTGCTTCGAGGTTCGACCTGTTTCACTAAAAATGCAATATCTTTCTCGTTTTAAGTTCGATTTGAACAAAATTCGAACCGTAGCTCAATGACACATAAATGCATCTAAGTGAGGGTTATAAACCTATAAATGATGCGTTTATGCAATAAAAATATATTATGTTTATGAGTAATTAACGCATCATCAGGAGCCGCCCTCTAAGGATCTTGAGTTGTGCTCTTTCTTGGGGCTTGCAAATTATTACCGACGCTTCATCAAGGGATACTCTTAGATTGCGGCTGGGTTCACAGATCTGTTGAAGAAAGACAGACCATGGCTATGGTATGATGCCTGCTAAAAGGCTTTTGATGGGTTGAAGCATGCCTTGACAGAGGAGTCAGTGCTGAAGTTGTCTGACTGTCGACAACCGTTTGAATTGCAGATCGATGCGTCTAACTTTGCTATTGGTGGGGTATTGCTCCAAGAAGAACATCCTATCGTATTTGAAAGCCGAAAGTTGAACGACAATGAACGTCGATACACTGTGCACGAGCGCGAGATGTTGGTGGTCGTGGATTATCTCCGCACATGAAGACACTATATTTTGGGGTTACAGTTCATTGTGCGCACTGACAACATTGTGACAAGCTACTTCCAAACTCCGAAGAAGCTATGTTCAAGGCAAGCGCATTGACAGGATTTCTTGGCAGAATTTGATATGGTCCTCGAGTATAAGCCCGGCAGGACCAATGTTATGGCTGACGCCTTGAGTCGAAAGGCGAAACTTGCAGCTTTGTTCACCTGGGACGGCAATGTGAGCCAACCGACAAGTGATCTTCTTGAACAAGTGCTTCAAAAAGTGACCCAATGGCTCAAAAATTGATCGCATTGTTGAAGGAAGGAAAGACGCGAAGATTCTGGCTAGAGGATGGTTTGCTCCGCACTGCAGGCGATCGTCTATATATTCCGCGACAAGATACCTTGAGGAGGTGCTTGATGCATGAGTGCCACGATACTACTTGAGCGGGTCACCTAGGGCAACAGAGGACCTTGGCATTGTTGGAACGTGCATTCTACTGGTCGCAGATACGCGATGACGTAGATGCTTATGTGCGGACTTGCTTGATTTGCCAACAAGACAAGCACATCAATCAGAGACCCAGTAGACTACTAGAGCCCCTACCTATGTCAAGTCGTCTGTGGGAGTGCATAACCATGGACTTCATTGTGAGCTTGCCAAAAGCACAAGGTTGCAGTTCGATTTATGTGGTTGTGGGTAGGTTCTCGAAGTATATTGTCTTTGTGCTTGCCCCTGCCACATGCTCAGCTGCAGATACTAGAAAGTTATTCATGCGGAACGTAATCAAGCATTGGGGAATTCCAGAGAGCATCGTCAGTGATCGTGATGCACGCTTTACTGACAAGTTTTGGCGATAAGTGTTTCGCTTAATGGGGACGAACTTGCATTTCAGCACAAGTTTCCATCCCCAAACCGACGGACAGACAGAGAGAATAAATAGCATGCTAGAAGAATACCTGTGGCACTTTGTCAGTGCCAACTAAAGGGATTGGGTTGATTTACTTGATGCGGCTCAATTTTGCTACAACCTTTAAAAGAGTGAGTCATCCGGCCATAGTCCATTTGAAGTTGCAACTGGACAGCAGCCACAGACTCCGCACTCCCTTGCTACGCAAGGGCGTGGCAAAGCACCTTATGCATATCAGTTTGTTAGGAAATGGCAAGATCAGACAGAGTTGGCGAAAACATATCTAAACAAGGCAACCAAACGCATGAAGGAATGGGCAGATGAGAAGCGTCGTCCAGCAGAATTTTGTGTTGGAGACAAAGCGTTGGCCAAGCTCTTTCCTGACCGCACAACTATCTTTCGGGGCCACCACCGAGGCCTTATTCGCAAATATGATGCTCCCTTCACCATTATCAAACGTATGGAAAACTTGGCGTATCGGTTGGACTTGCCAGCAAACTTTCAAGTGCATTCGGTATTCCACATATGCAACCTGAAGTCGTTCCACGAAGATGAAGGAGATCCTCAAAGGAGCATGCCTTGACGTGCTTCGATTCCGCAGCGGGCTTCTTCAACAGTCAGTGTACCAGGCAGAGAGTCAGATGTCATCCTCAACCATTCCAACAACTATCTAGGGGAAGTCAAAAAGTACTTAGTGCAGTGGAAGGGATTGCCAGAATGTGAAGCCACCTGGGAGAAGGTCAACAGCATGTTTCAGCATCGACGACTTGTAGAGGGCTACCATGAACAATTGGCGTCGAGGACGGTGCCAACTTAGGCGGGGGAGCCTGTTCTGAAATGCCATGTTTTTCACCTTTTTGCTCTGATGTATATACCTCTTTGGCACTCTAGAGTGCCCCACAAGGCCTTACGACTTAAGAACCCCGTGTATTTGGACCCTCTCTTCCTCTCTTGATGTACTTTGCTTTCAAGCATCTATAAAGAAGCTTTTTGCATCCTTGTCTTTTTGCTCTCTTTGTGTTTGTGCATATGCGTACTCTTGTTTCCGCTCGTGCATGTGTGTTGTGCGTTGCTTATGCGCTCAAAAGGTCTGCCTTCGGTGTTTGTGATTGCCCAAAGCTACGTCACGGGGGCCTTCACTTCTAAGTTTGTGACACTCTGGTTAGGCGTACGTATGCAAGGTCTGATCAGGTTTTTCGAACATTCATACCCAACCGAAGCAAGTCGATCGGGTCAAGGCTTAAAGGTTTTGTCCAGTTGTCTAATCTGCCTGGCCTTCGGGTCAAGGCTTAAAGGTTTTGTCCAGTTGTCTAATCTGCCTGGCCTTCGGTCATATTGTTTTATAAGAAAGAAGCACAAAATCTCAATTTTATTGTAATTTATTTTACAATGTTTATGTTTAAGAAAACATTTCATAATAATTAGGTAAAAAACAAATCATCACTTGACCTCTATTAAGTTTCAGGTTTGTCAACAACGGGGCCTTGGCTTGTCTGGTAGGAGCAGCTAGTGCACGTCACCTTGTGTTGGGATGCTGCAGGTTCAAAACCCAATGGTATAGTTGTATAACTGGTAGGGGTCTGCCTAACCCCAGCTTGCCTTTCAAAAAAACAAAAAAAAGTTTCAGGTTGATCCCATATCGAGACCACCTAAATACGGATCCAAAGTAAAATGAACAAATTTCAGAATCCACACCTGACTTTGTAGCGACATGGGTCAGGTTAGGTTAACCCGCTAGGTCATGGACCTGCTGGTCGGAAGTTTTGCCTTCTCATGTGCAGTTTGCAACAAGTTGGGTCGATCCAGACGGACGTGACCAATCTCATAACACCAATCATATGGCGTTGATTAAGTGAGGCCCATATTAGGTGTTGTGGGGGGGCATGCAATGTTGCCAAGTGATTGGCCATTGTGACATTGCTGATCGTTGGATCTTGTCACGTTTGTAATTACCCATTTGGTTGGGTAGGCTGCTATTTTGTACGCTTGAGCCATATGAGTAGTTAGTTCGCAATTTTTTTTTTTCGTTTACAACCCAACTAAGAAACTGCACTTGGGCACGTTGCTTTGTTATATGCACAATGTTTAAAAAATAGTTTCAAAATAATATTTAAAATATGTGTAGATTGTTTTGAAATTTGATTTGAAGTTAGTAAATATTCAAAAAAAAATTATAGCTGCATCTTCTGTTTAGTGTTTTAAAGTGATACCCATTTCATACGTATGATTTCAAAACTCTAAAATGGTTTTCTGAACTTACATCAAATTATTTAACAAACTAAAAGTTTAGTCCTGTATTGAAGAGTCGAGAATTCTTTTGAACTTATATAATTAGGTTTGACATTAAGGGTAACGCCTGCTAGGGGCTTGTCAATTGCATTTGTCTATGCCAAAGTTCAGGTCCTCGTCTTGGCTTTAACATTGGGTTGGATTGAATTTAAGTCCAAAACTCTACTTTTTTTGTCCAAGATTTTTTTTATGGATTGTCATGACCATTGGATGTCAAATGGAACCAAAGGGTCGTGATTCTTCATAAGAGTTACATGGAGGAAACTGGCATGATTTGTTGAACAAGTTGACCATTTGAATGGGTTGATTCTTGAGATCATTCAAAATATCCTGAATATCATTGATTGTTGACAGGTTTGCCCATATTCTATTATAAAAGGTCTCCTCCATGGACAAACAACCCTTAGCTTCTTGTTTTCACTCTAGCTTTATCATTTCTTTATATTTTTCAAATTTTTTTTCATTAGATTGCTGGAAATAATCTCTTATATCTGTAGTAGAGAGAAAGTGTTTAAGCATCATGATACCTTGTCAAATTCAAGGCTCATCAAGTTCTTTCTTAGCATATTCATTTACATTTTGAAAGGTCGTGTAAGCTAATTAAAATGTCTTTCAAGACTATAATGGATAATGTAAGTATAATGATGATGTTTATATTTCACATAACACAAATATAATCAATGAACCATATGTAGAATCTAGGAGACATGTAGAATTCTTTAAGAATATCATGTCATTCAAGACTAGAATGAATAATGTACTAAGCATTAATAATAATGCTGATTTAATTTTTTTTATAAAAGATGATGCTTTTACTTCACATAACACAAATATAACTAATGAAGTACATGTGAAACCTAGGAAAAGTAAGAGACCCAGGGTTGAGACAAATTTAAACTTGATTTCTTCACATATTTATTTGAAGATGACTTTACAATTTATCAAAAAGTTATTTCATCACATGATGCATACTTTTGGAAATAAGTTTTTAATGATGAAATAAAATCTATTATTCATAATAATACATGAAAATTAGTTGATTTACCTTTCAATACTAAATCTATAAGTTATAAATAAATTTTTAAGAAGAAATGAGATCGGATGAAACTAATGAAAGGTTTAAAGCAAGATTGATTGCAAAAGGTTACACGAACAAAAAGAATGAATAGTCTTTTTTGACACATGCACCGGTTACCCACATTATAATAATTAGATTGTTAATTGCTCTTGCTTCGGTGTATCATTTGAAAATTTATTAAATGAATGTCAAAATAGCTTTTTTAAATAGTGAATTAGATGAACCCTATGGGTTTATACTTAAAGGACAAGAATATAAAGTGTATAAACTTAAACAAGCTCCTAAGCAATGGCATGAGAAATTTGATAGAGTTTTACTTGATAATAATTTTATAATTAATGATGTTGATAAATATGTTTACATTAAGATACATGATGGTGATGGTATTATCATTTGTCTTTATATGGATAACATGTTGATATATGATATAGCATAGAGCATATTGAAAATACAAAGAATTTTTTGTATTCTAATTTTGACATGAAAAACATGGGTGTTGAGGATATGATTATGTGAATTAAATTGGTTAAGATTAGTAGTGGATTTGTGTTATCGCAATCTCATTATATATAAAAGATTTTTAAAAAATATAAACATTATAATTGCAAATATGTGACTTCTCCTTATGACACTAATGTTAAACTAGAGCCTAATAAAGGTAGATGTGTTTTAATTAGAATATGCTATCTTATGTATGCTATGAATTGTACTAGACCTGATATTGCATGTATTATATGTAAGTTATGTAGATTTACTCATAACCCAAAAGATGTGCATTAGAATGCAATATCTAGAACTTTTAAATATCTAAGAATAACACTAGATTATAAAATTCATTTTAGTAAATATCTAACTATGTTTAAAGGATTTATTGATTCAAGTTGGGTTAAGGATATTAATGAATCTAAAGTCACTAGTGAATTTGTTTTCACTATTGGTGAAGGTGTTGTTGCATGGTGGTCTAAAAAGTGAACATGTATTTTGCATTTCACCATAGAGGCGAACTTTATTTCTTTGGCAGCAACATGTAAGTAAGTTGAATGACTTAGAAACTTATGAATGGATATTTCATTCAATTAAAAAACAACTATCTATAATGTGCATGTATTGTGATTGTTAGACGATGATATTAAAGGCAGCAAGTGAGGATTGTGGTGGAAAATCAAGATATGTTGATCTTAGATATAACTATATAAAAGAATTACTCAATAGATTAGTAATTAGTATACATTATGTTAAATATGGCCAAAATTTTGCTGACCCATTCACAGGAGGCCTTATAATAAATATAATATTTCAAACTTCTAGAAGGATGAGACTAAAACTTATAATAATGTAAATAATCAATAATGAAAAACCTTGGAGATCCTAAGACCTAGGTTCAAAGGGGCAAAGACATTATTGAGTGATTAAGAAATTAATAGCACTTAATATTAAAAAATTAAAGAGAATTTCTTAAAAAATTATTAAGAACTCTTAGCCTCATCTATGGAAGTAAGTGTTTCATGTGTTTGTAATGATTAATATAATGAGATTTAATCTCTTAATAAGTTCATATACCTATAAGGTTGAAGAATTTTAGTTACAAGATTCTTTTGATGGAATTACTTATGTAGATATAGAAGTGGGACCACTTTCTATTAGGGGTGTCAATAGGTCATGTTTGATTTGGACCCAGGTAGAACCAGATTTTCAGGTACGGTATCAGGTTCAAAATTGGGTTTAATCAGGTCCACTATAAGAAAAACCATACCCAGACATGATAAGAACTACATGAACCAAACCCAGACCATACCCGATAAAACCATATTTATCATTTTTACATTAAAATTTTGTGGGTCTTAATCGAAACTCGTGTTGGGTTGGGGTCTAGTATAAAATTTCATAAACTATACTTGAGACCATGTATTAATTGGACTTGCTTGTTTGGATTCGGATCTTAATCTAGTCATCTTATTTATCACCATAGTCGAACACTGTAGGATTTGGTTCCGGTCGGGTCCAGGTAAATCATGCCCGTTGACACTCCTACTTTCTATGGGACTTAAGCAATTCCTAGAGCATCTACTACATGGGGGTAAGCACAAGATCATAAAGTGTTGAGTTTAACAAATACCTACATGAGCATTTGAAATAGTATGTGTGTAATATATCTGGTTCATCAATTAATGGTCCTGAGTTCAAGATTTAATTTAACTCTAACACCTTGATGAACTTTTATGTATTTACGTTAAATGAAGGTTCAAATCCATAAGGTAGCTTCAATTATTTATATTACTTCTCGATGAACTTTTAATTTCATATTTCAATTACTTTGAAACTAAGGAAGAATGTTGTTAAAATTAGTTTTAAAATAATATTTAAAATCTTTGTGCATTGTTTTGAAATTTGATTTGAAGTTGTTTGTAAATATCGAGTCAAGTTGGGTTATTTTGCTAGAGAATGATGATAACGGAAGAGAACTAGTCCCAAGCCAAACGAGTCAGATGAGAAGTTTATTGTTGTAATCTCTGAAACCTTCATGTGGTGGCTGCGAATAAAGACTGGTACCTGGATACTGAAAGCATTGTTCTTGTGACAGACGATAGGAACTTGTTCAAGTCGTGCGAAGTAGTGGAGGAGGGATGGAATCTCTTTATGAAAAACTCTTTCTCAATTAAAGTGCTAGAAAAAAGAAGTGTGAAAATTAAGTTAACCGTAGAGAAAGTTCTAACACTTGAGAATGTCCACTATGCTCTAGAAGCTCATAAGAACTTAATCTCTATAATTCTACTGTCAATTGTTAATGAATCTGGGATTGTAATTGTGACCAAAGAAAAAAACTTTGTAGGCAAAGGGTTTGCCACTTGACGTAGCTCCATCTTTTATTTTGCCTTTTAGTGTGATACTCTCTTGTTGGCTTTGTTGGCTTCTTCATATGCCCCATTTCATAAGTATGATTTCAAATCTTAGCTAAAATGGTTTTTTGACTTGCATCAAATTATTTGACAAGCTAAAATTTAGTCATATATTAAAAAGCGAGTATTTTTTTTGTTTATATAGGCTATGTTTGACTTAGCTTAGAGGGTAAGGCCTTTCGGGGCCTCTCAATTGCATTTGACTTTGCCTATGACTATGTATAGGCCTTGGCCTTGTCTTTGAGTTGGGTTGGATTTTGGTTCAAAACTCAATTTATTGTTTTCACTCTAACTCTCTCATTTCTTCGTATTTTTCAATTCTATTTTTTGCATTGGGTTGTTGGAAATATTGTATCTTATCTATAGTAGAGAGATTGTGCTTAAACATCTTGATATCTTATCAAATTCGAGGCTCATCGATGTCCAAACTCCTTGCACTATTGTGGGGACGAAAACTACCTTAAAGAAAGTGGTTGACCTAACACGCCTTGTGCCAGTCTTACCATTGAGAATTGAATCCCCACAATTCTATCATTTTCACACAAACTTTTTTTATTTTGACAAAAAGTTGGGGTTAGGCAGACCATTAGGATTCGAACTTGCAACATCCCCAAGGTCGCTGGCAAAAAAATAATAATGCTTATATTTCACGTGCTGAGGGCCTCCAATGAAAAAAAAAACATGGAGAAATATGGGCCCTCCAATGAAATATGCCTAGGGCCTCAACTTCTCCGGAGCCGCCCCTGGACATCCCAAACACAAGGTGGCATGCACTAACAGCTCCTGGCAGACAAGCGTTCACACACAAACTTGCAACATCACAGTGGATGCGCAAAATTCTAAACAAGTGCGTATGGAAACTTTTCCAACTCGTGATGAAGAAATAATCTGGGCAACAGAAGAGTGTTACGGTTATTAACCATGGTGGGAATCCTCGGATTTTTACTTTCAATCTTTTGCGCCATTCTGCTTTGGCGCAACCCTTTGAGATGAGCTTGAATAAGTTTAAGTGAAACACGTCCCATTTTGTGTTAACATCCAGTGTTGATAAAGTTTCACTAAAAACTGCATTCGCCTGGTAACAATTCAAACAAACACTTCTCTCCTTAAGGTATCGGGCTAACTGCTAATTTTGGTCGAAGCATTAAAGGGGAACGGCCAACGACGAACCATCGCTAGTACACACAAAGCAGATTTAGAGTATCTTCCCACACCTGCTGCATCAACCGCAATAAATAGATTGTCAACGCCTGCCTTGGTAATATATGAGCATAGTATATAATGTAATACTTGATGCACCTGGAAGTTAGTGGGGTTTGTCGTATAGTTGCTGCAAAGCAAAAGAAGGCGCAACTTGGTGCTGGAAAGTTGACGCAGCCAGCATGTGCATTATTTGCTCGTAGCATCCCATGCATGTTTAAATGGGCATGCAGTGTTCGATAACATGTTAAAAGTTCCATCCCATAATATACATATATGTATTTCATCCACCACCAAGAGACTGAAAGCACAGAAAATCAATACCACTGAAACCATGATATTTTCATAGTCCATAATAATGACCACTGACTGTTCTCTAGACATTATTGTTGCATACAAAAGCTTTGAATTTTGTGGCAACCCTCATTAAGTTTTCGAGAATGTGACAAAGAGCTGGTCCTTGTTCACTGTGCCATATTTTGTAGCTTCTATATATGGGGACTGGGGAGCAGTCGCGCTGACTATTTATCACAATTGGGCTGTGCCTGCCTCTCTGATTTTGACTCAAGTTTTTTGGATAAGAATTCCCCCCCTCCACTCAAGCAAAGTGGTTAAGGGGAGGGGGCATATTTGCACATTGTTTTGTTTCTTTTCTTCTTTTGAGTGCAAACCGCCTCTGTCAACAGCTCGTCAGGCAGGCATGCTGTAGACTGTAGTGTACCATTCCTTTTTTCAACATTGAGAATGTCCTCCATGGTTTTCATCTTATCCCGGCAGCCCAAACTCGCACTCTGTAACGGCACTCTGGCCATTGTCTCTGGTGTGTAATATGCTTTCATTAAATATACACTGACAGTGACGAGTCTCTATAGTCCTGTTTTTGGATGCTAAATGTCATTAGCAACTGTGCTATCAGGACGACTTGCACCCCTCCCGGGAGTTTCAGTTTTCAGCAGCACGAAATTTGTAAGAATGAACTTGAAAGGACATGCTCATCACTCGTATATAGGCACAGCATTTCTTTCTTGTCCTTGAAAATTTGCACGTCGGTTAAGCTAAAGATTGAATGAAAAATAAAATTACCAGATCACTCTTCTTAGGCGTTGGTACAAAACATAAGCGTTGTTGACATTTAGGATGTGTGAGGAATAGCGAGCTGGGTT
Source organism: Nuphar pumila (assembly GCF_984573655.1). Classification (NCBI taxonomy): domain Eukaryota; kingdom Viridiplantae; phylum Streptophyta; class Magnoliopsida; order Nymphaeales; family Nymphaeaceae; genus Nuphar; species Nuphar pumila. The sequence continues at coordinate 949,916 of NC_143261.1, forward strand.
TATTTAGGTACTGACTAGTTCCTTCTTTTGTTGAATACATGATTAATTGGTTGAGCAACTAGAGGTAGACATAGGGACGGACCTGGCCCATTGAGATGTCATCTTGCCCCTACCCAAAACTCAGCCCCGTTTATTAATTGGGTCGAGTTAGGTAAAACACTCATGGGGCCTTGAGCTGTCCTAGCTCAATTCGAGTCAGGTGCCTGACCCGATGTACACCTCTATGTGCAATGTCTCGTGCCTAATTCAATATATTTGAAGTTCTTTTTCCTTCCAATTGGAAACACATGCCTTCTCATCTAATCTTAAGGTAGTGGCTTAGATCCCGCATCCAACCAACCCTTTGACCAGGGAACGAGAAATATAGATGCAAAAGGGTCAAACGAGTTAATTGGATAGTTAGGTGATACTATCATAACGGAGGGATTTGGGGATCGAATCCCACATTGTTATCCCTAACTCTTCTATTAAAAAAAAGGATATTGAAGTGAATAATTGTTGTGCTTGGGTCGAGTAGATAGATATAAACGTTTATAACAACAATTTTTTGGCAATAAAATTCTTCAAAAGATATTTAAAAAACTTCATTTTGAAGGCTAAAATTATTAGCAAAATTACAACATGTTTATTTTTTTGTGCCAATATTCTAAAAAATTAAGTATACAAAACAATTAAAATCAATAAATGTTTCTCCGAGAGTTTGCTGATAAAAACATATATGAAAGTGAAGTTTTGCTAATATAATCATATGATAGTTTTATTTAAAGAATATAACAAATGTATTTTTCAAGAAATTGTGATTTTGTAGATTTTTCCCGAAATATCACACCTACACCTTTTTTCATGATATTTACTAAATCCCGCAATATCTGTCATTATGGTTATGATGAGTTCAAGTACGTTATCCGGACTCTACTAATCCGGCGGTTCTATCAAGCTCATTGGACCCGCTGGTTCAGCCACTGGGCATGCTCTGGCTTGAGTTAGCACTTGTGATCACCTATGAGCCCTGAGTAGAAGAGGAACTATTTTTAATTATAAGGGATGAATCGTTGGGGGAAGGGAATAAAAATATATATATGAAGTCTTTGCAGCATTTAAAGAAAAATCCGTTTTTGTTTTTGTTTTTAAAAGGAGAAATCACTCCAACCATGCTGGCTCAGCCTCCCGTATTTACGGTCTCTGTCCTTGTCAGCTTCGGCTTAAGAGGGGTGACGCCCATGGGATTTGAACCTAGACTGCCCTTCAAACGGTCTAGGCCCCATCCCACTATGCCAGACCCCTTGGGTCAAAAATCTGTTTTTTTATGTAAACAAAAGATAAAACTTTTCACACGAAGATAGTTCAAGGAAAAAAAAAAGGAAAAGGCGAGGAAAATTTTCTTATCGTAAGGGAAAAATTCATGGGAAAAGGAAGGCGTTTGACTCGAGTTATACTATTCCAGTATTTTTTTTATTCATATTAAAAAAATAAGTGCGGCGTTAACTTTTAAAAATATTCAAAGTAAACCGTAAGAAGAAATTTATCAATAAAATATAAATTTCTTCAACAAGACAAACAAACAAGGAAGAAAAACAAAAAGAGGGGAAAAGCAAACATAAAATCTACCGTAAGATTGTGGTCATAATGTATGGATGCATGCAGATAAAGCTTATGGTTGACCAGCTTTCAATTGAATAAAAATAAAGTTTGGAGAAGAAAAAGGGGAACAAAAAATTAAGAAAGCGGCGCCACTAGAAACGAGGACGGAGGTAGCCGAGGAGAGAGGGAGTCGGTGTTTCCTCGGCCCTGCTTCGGAGACTTCACCTCTTCCCCGTCTAGCCCACCGGACCACTGTCCCACCCTCTCCTGGCTTGTGCGTCGCCGGAAAACCGTCCAACACCCGGACCCACATGGTAACTGGCGGAAAAACCGGCGATCCCGACGGTTGAGTTGAAGCCTGGAGAGCCGATCTCCGTTTGCTGCATTTTTTGGTGTTTCTCCAATCATCAGATCGAGCGGTGAGAGGCCGGTTTTCAGGGTTTTTTTTTTCAATCGGAGAGAGATGTACAAGAACCAACTGCAGGAGTTAGCTCAGAGGAGCTGTTTCAACCTACCCTCCTACACCTGTATAAGGGAGGGGCCGGATCATGCCCCCAGGTTCAAGTCCAGCGTTAATTTCAATGGCGAGGTATTCGAAGGCCCCAACTATTGCACGACGCTGAGGCAGGCAAAGCATGCGGCTGCGGAGGTGGCGCTCAACACCCTCTCCAACAGAGGCCCTTCTCAAGCTCTGGCTGCAAGGATTCTGGTAAGCCGCGGTTCCCGATACTCCGTTTTTTTTTTCGTAGGGTTTTATTGAGGGTTTCTTCCAAGGTTTTACTCAATGTTAATCCTTTCCTTATTCTTGATTTTTTTTTTTTTGAGTAATCTCTGGTAGTGAAAATGGAGGGGAAGATTTTGATTTTGATGGGGGTTTTCCAGTATTCTGATCTCTCTGGAGGTGCCTGTTTCTCTTGGTGAAATGGAGCATGGAACTATACATTGTCTTTGTTGTTGGAAATTACCCAAATGTGCTTTGCCGGTTTTCTTTTGGGTGGGGGGGACTTTTGCTGATATATATCTCTGATATTGCATAATGGCTAGCACAAGCCAAAAGAAAAGTGATACCTGATTATTTTGGGATTTCTCGAGTCTCTTTTGTAATTGTTTGCATTATGGTTTGGTGGCATTTGGGTTTTGTTTTAGTCAATAAGACTTATTATTTGTTATCTTTTTCGTTTGTAGTAGCATCGACAGTATCCTCAACTCAATCCATAAGTACCCAAATTTTCATTGGTAGAAATATGAGTCTTCTAATTCATTTGAATCGTGAATATAGATCGTCTTCTAACCATCATCTCGTCAATCTGTCTTTGTTTTTAATGTATGTGTCTCCATTGGATCAAAGGATAAATAAGATGACGATTGTATGTTCTTCTTTCACGGGTTTCTTTCTTCTACATGATAACCACCATGGTTTCACTTCACACGGGAGGATTTAAGCAGAGGATTTTTTTTTCCCTTTCACTTATTTCCTCTTTTTTTTTTTTTTGGGGGGGGGGGGGGGGTTCTGACAGGATGAGACTGGCGTTTACAAGAACTTGCTGCAAGAGATCGCTCAGAGAGCCGCGGCTGCACTTCCGGTGTATACGACCGTCCGTTCCGGCCTCGGTCATCTGCCGGTGTTCACTTGCACGGTGGAATTGGCGGGGATCTCATTCACGGGCGAGCCAGCCAAGAACAAGAAACAGGCAGAGAAGAACTCGGCAATGGCTGCCTGGTCGTCCCTTAAGCAATGTATGTTCATCGCCACCCTCCTTTCCTTTTTCCGTCCGTTGCTCATGGCCTACTTTTTTCAGAATAGGGTCTTTCTAGATACAAACATTTTGACGCAAACAAACGCAGTTTATCAGAATCCGCTTCCTTATGTTTTGTGGTACTAAGTAATGGCATGAAGCATTCCCCCCACATTTCTAATTTTGGTACCAATTGCCATTTGCCATTTGCCAAGCACGTCAATGATTCTAGGAGCCCAGAGAACTGGGTGCACTGCTTCGACTCGAGGCCACTCGGATGTAATGTACTTGAGCGAATCCAACCAGACTTTGGTCCAAGGGATTGTCCGATGACACAAATCTTCTGTTGTGACTCCTTTGGACGTTGTCTTATGATTCGAACTCTATTTCGGAGGCCTGGATTAAGTCAGCCATCGACCTATGATCACACGAGAGCTAGCTGGCTATAAACTCAATTGACGAGCAAAGACTCAGACTATCGTTCGATCACACGTCCTCGTGTAGGTCGGTCAGGATTTCCCATCGTTTCACAAGTCGTCATGATCGATTTGGGGAAACTTGGCTAATGGAACTTTGTATGAGCAGCAAGTTGCCCGGGTTTGGCCGGACAATATTTTTTTCTGATTTACAAATTTTCCTCTCCTATTCAGTGGCAAAACAAGCAGCAGCAAGCTCGACCGAGGCCGAAAACAACGATGAACAGGAGCAGATCACCATTGCTAGAGCTCTGTTGAATTATCGCCTCAAGGAGATGGCATTGCCATCCCGCAGTATGCCAACAATACCAAGAAGGCCCACAACTCCAGAACAGCGGTTCCCCACAGTACCAGCAGAATCAAAGATCCTACCCCTCATTCGATCAAAACCTGGCCCAAGAAACAGAGCACCCAATGCAAGTGACACCAGACAACTGCCGAAGCCTTTGGCATCGCCAACACTCTTGGTGCCACCTCCCTCCCATGGTAGCAGGCAGGTCAGGTACCCAACTCCACAGTTGCCATATATGCCGATCCAACACTATAGGGGCCCATATCATGGTTTGCGTTCCATGGCACCTCCGGTAACGATCAGGACAGCAGTCCCCGTTTTCTCTGCAATGCCATTACCGCCACCACCAATGTGTCGCCCCCCTCAAATGGTAGCTGCACAAGTCCAGATACGGACTGTGGTACCAGTTTTTGCCGCTCCAGCAGCAGCAGTGCCGACACCAATGCCAGGTCCAACAACAGCACCAGCATCGGTGAAGGCAGCCAAACCAGAGCAGGATAAAGAAGTTGTCACCATTGACCAGCAGACACAGGTAGCAGCGATGGAGAGTTTGAAGCAGCTCCAACTTTGAAGCAGCGGAAGAGGGGAATTTTGCGACAACGGAAATTTGTGGTGGTCTGTTTCACCGTTTTCTCTTTTTCCTCAGATTTAGAGAAAATAAAATAGAAAAGAGGTTCATAGATCGAACGGTACATAATTATCATATGAAAATGGACAAAGAGGCTGCGAAATAAATTTTTGAAACTCAATCGCCTGCGTCTTTTGCCTGTTTGAAGGGAGTGTTGCTAGGATTATAAATTATTAAATGCTCGTCCTGCTGCTCACCAAGAAACCGAAAACAAACATGATGTCTTAAACCAATCAAAAACACACCCTGGACCGCCGCTACGGTGAACCGTATGAACGGGTTGACATGGATGTTGAGCGCCGCTGTTTGTGTTTGCTTGTGGGGGGTGGGCGTGGGCCACAACAAATGAATACGCCCAAGTGCTGCTCTCTCTCTCTCTCTCTCTCTCTCTCTCTCTCTCTCTCTCTCTCTTGCGTACGCGCAAAAGGTACCTTCATTTGCGGTAGGACTAGGACATAATCACTGGCCCGCGAGAACATTTCAACACTTGCCAAGAACAATCAGAAGGTTTCAGGCGCCAAGTGGGAAGCAGTGGAAAATTAGTAGATGATTGGGATGATGATCCCCAAATCAATCCCATCCCACGCACCCGACCAGGCATTATTCGGCTGAATTGGTCACCTCCTTTGATAACAGAAGGCGATCTTACAAGTTTCTCTCAAGTCATCACTGACTCATTTGTTGCCTCCCTTCTAAGGCTCTGCGTCATAGATAGAGTTCACTGGTTGTCACAATCCAGTGCCTGAGTTATATGATTGGTACACACGATCCAGGATAGTCCCCACTTTTTCTTTGCACACCTTTTGTGTATAGGGCAACCGAAAACAAGTCTTAAAGATTTCCCCATCCAACCCCCGAGAAATTAGATGCTATGAACGAGTGAGGAAGTGCTACGAACCAGGAGTATATATTGTAGCAATCCTCCTCCCAACCCTAGAATCTACGTTTGGATATTTCGTTTCCTTTCTAAAAATGAATTTCGTATCCAACTAATTTTGAGTTGATAAAATAACCCTTCAACAGTGCCCGACGATGGTCCCTTCAACAGATCACAAACGTTCTAAATCACTCGGCAAAACAGAATATTCAAGCATGCTACGGATCTGACCAAAGTTTGTATTTTTGAGCTTCCATTAGGGATGCTCTATTTGCCACATTCCAGTGACACTGCTTAAACATTTATCACTCTGAGAATTCTGAGAACACTTGCAGTGAAACTCATCTTAATGAGGAATGACTCAAAGAACCAACAAGCTTTTATCCAAGAAGACACTCCCTTTGCTATGGCCATCTGAACTATTGTTTGAATAGCAAAACTGTAAAAGATCAAAGCCATGTTTGAGCACGACTGTTGACGTATATCACATTCTATACATATTTGATATGTCATGTTGCCATAACAGATTGATTAGAGCACAAAAAGATCAGCTTGTACAAGGGAATTTGAATACTTATATGATGAAAAGAGAACCAAAAAGGCAAGGAGAATTTGACCCAAATGAAGTATGTGCATAAATAGCCGGGCGTGTCAAACGGGTCCAACAAATGTGTACTTGGCAGTCTATATATGCACGAACACACACACAATCAAGAAAGTGATCAATATTATATTAACCCTAGTTTTAAAATCAATGTGTTGATATGATAATAATAACAGAACAAGTTTGGGTCAAACTTTTAATAGCAAGACGCTAGTTGTTAGTGATTGCAATTTGTATGTATTTCAATGTGCATCTCCCTCTCTCTTCCTCTCTATTTCTTGCTGAAACGTGATTGCGGTGGCTCTTAAATATCTGGTATTTATAATATTTTCATGGTATCATGAGCAAGGCTGTGAATTTCTTTCAAAAGGTATGCCCATAGAGATGTGATCTCCTTCCTTTCTTCATTCAATATAATTTTTCTTCTAAACTTTCCTTTTCTCCCCTTTCTCGTTGTTAATCTTCTTTTCTCGTTTCTTTTCCAAAATAGCATATATATCTCTTTGACGTCAAGCATTTTTGTCTTAAATCCAAATTAATTCACGTCAAAATCAGTGTTTTTCTTGTTTTTTGAAAATCTAAAACTGCAAATCTCCTTTATTATGGTATTAAACCAGATTTCATTTTATTTGATCTGTCGACTGTTCTGAAATATTTCTTTGTGTCGACATTCCTTTATAGTTGAAGTATCTATTATATCTTTTTCATCATATTCACGCATATTCAGTCAAAGTATATATTCGCAGCAATTTTTTCTGTGTCAACAGGCCTGATCGCAGGAATCTGATTGTGGTTGAAAAAGTGCCTATTTAAAAAAAAAAAACGTTTGCATGAAATTATTTTTACCTTTTCTTGCTCTTGACTGCATCTGATTTTGGTTTCTGCACATTAGTACTTGATTGAATCAGTCCTGGCTTGACACTAATTCACATCATTTCTTAAATCAATGGATTTCTCTACCTATGCTAGACTTTCTTCAAAAATTTTGAGTCAGCTTGTCTCCGAAAAGCTTAACCATACCAATTTTCTGACGTGGAGGAGACAAATTGTTTCTTTCAATCTGTTAGGGCATCGGGATGGATCGATTCAAGTCCCACAATTTTTTTAATAAGAAACGAATGATGACAAAGGAGTTGCATCAGTTAACTATGTTTCAAACCCTGAATTTACAACATGGATGAAGTGAGATCAATCCTTAGTTGCATAGATTACTTTCACGGTATCACAGGAAGTGTTGATATCAATATCAGATGATTGTACAGTTGTGCAACTATGAAATAAGCATGCACAAACATATCCTCTTCCACCACCCCTCCTCTAGCTCTCTGCGCGCGATGGCGCCGACGACGCCGGCCCCCATGGGTATGCTCGCCTCTCCCTAGCTTCCTCCTATTCGGCGTACCTCAACGATCGCCCAACATCAGCGACGACCTCGCACGACGCCAGCCCCCTTCTAGGTAGGCCCTCCTTTTCCTCTTCTTCTTCCTCTTGTTGTCAAAGGGTCGACAAGAGGCCGACGGCCCCGTGCCATGCCTTCCCCTTCTCTCCCTTTATTCTGCGCTCGTCGTGAGGCCAACAAGAGGCTGATGGCCCCCCTATCGCGCTTCTCCTCTCCCCCCTGCGTTTGTCAGAAGGTCGGCAGAAGGCCGACGGCCCCTATTGCGCCTTCCACCCTCCTTCCTCTCCTTCTTCTTCATCTTCTTTTGTCTTCTTCTGTTCTTCTTTCTGTCTGACAGGGGGCGATGCCCCTGCCCTTGTTTCGATCATCGGAAAGAAGGTCAACACTCTCTATCCCTTGGTCCTTCCGTCCGATAGGGGGTTATCGCCCCATGTCCTTGTTTTGATCCCCTGTCAGGGGGGCGACACCTGTATCCCTTTGTTCTGGGCATCAGACAGGGGGTCAGTACCCCCCTGTTTTTTTATTTTTCCTGTCGAGTAGGGGGGTGATGCCCCCTATCTCCTTTTTCGATCGACAAACAGGGGGTCAACGCCCCCTGCTCTTTTCTTGTTGCCAGACAGGGGGGGTCGACACTCCCCTGGTTGCCCTTGATCGGTCGACAGATAGGGGTGATACCTCTTCCACCTTCTTTCATGCAATAGGTCGGTAGGGGTCGAGCCCTACCATTTTTCTGCCTTTTTGGCAGGTCGACAGGGACCAAGCCTCTGTTTGTGATAACATAAGGTCGGCAGGGGTCTTAGCCCCTGCAGCCTTCTGTCTTCCCTGCAGTCTTTTGTCTTCCCTGCAGATTAGTAAATGCTAGGTCCCCTGTTGCTTTCGGCCCCCTACTGTTTTTTATGCCCTACCACTGCCCCCTTCTTAGGGTTACCAGTAGAGTGGCGGGCAGGGGTCGTACCCTTGTCTCTTTTTGTTCTTTAGTGTGGCTATAGCTTTCTAAGTTTTCACACTTTTGTAGATTTACGCTATGGATCTCACTCGTGCCCCGCAACTCGAACCCTACATCACTTACACTCGTAGCCGCACGCAGCGTCACAACCTCTTGAGGTAGGAGAAAGTCGCATGAGGGCTTTGGATGAATTAAATAAAGATTTATAAAATTTAGATAATGACAGATGATACTTATATGATTCATGAATTATTGTTTTACTTGTCCTTATATCCCTAAAATTATATGCTTCCTGTAACTAACATATTTTGCATGCTTATTTAGTTTTATAGTTAATTCATGTTGTTAATTTCCTTTACTTGCTTCTTTTTGTCATCGTACTGCATGTGCTTAGATTTGCTAGTATTAGTTCTAGCTTGTGTTCTATTTGTGTGTTGCTAGATGCAACTAATTATACCCCGAGTCGGTTACTCAGAAGGAATGATTGGATCCCCGGTGATCCCAAGACTTGTTTGAGATTTATTGTTTCGTAGTGATTGAGCATGTCAAGTATATTACTGTTTTCAAGTCATACGAAACACTGTGTGAGGTTATTCTTCAAGAAACCATGACCTACTGTCATCGCTGGACCTTTTTTGACAAGTACGGTATGTTCACTACAATGAGTAGTATGAGAGGTTTTTGAGCACCTCGAGTTGTGCAATAAGCACTCTGTTGAAATAAATAAAGATAATGATGTTCGCCTCTATAGGCCAAATGCTCAAAGAGCTATGCATGTCAAGATTGAACCAAATGAATTGTAACATATTCAATGTTCTCCTTTCATCATAGTCATACTTTCATAAAAGTACAGTCATACTTTTAGACAAGTACGTCACACTGGTGTTACGATACTTGCAATGATGAGGTTGTGACAACTTCGATGCGTGCAAATAACACAATGTTGAGATCACATAAATGGTGATGATTCGCTTTCACAGGCAAGATGCTCGAGTTGGTTGAAAAACCAAAGCATGTAGAATGGGTCTTCAATTAGCTAACACCTGGCGTACCTATTCGAACCGTTGACTCTAGTCAAAATAGAGGATGAGAAGATACAAAAACTCTGATAGATAGGCCATTAATGGTAAACTATGAACTAACTAATAACCTAATATTAAAAGACAAAATAGTAAAACAAACTATCTAACTAATCAAAACTAATGTTTAACAAACTAATAGGAGATCAAAACTAACAAATTAAATGAATCTAATAAGGTTATACGAATTTTCAAAATTAAATAAAGTTGGACGTAAAGAATAAAACAAAACTAACTTACGCTAAATATTTAACTAAACACTAAACAAAATAATAAATTAACTAAAAATCAATCAACTGTTGCTATTCTCTCTCTTCTTTTTTTCTATCTAAACTGACAATATTAAATAGGCTAACATGGATGACATACCTACTTTACTTAATTGAATTAAATGAATATAAAGCTACAACAATACTCAACAAAGAAAAATAATCAAATGGCTACTCTAACCTATTCTCAAGGAAAATGCAAGTTACAAAAAAAAACATCGACTATTGACAACTAACTACCTTACATGACAAATCAAAGTCAAAACTCGTTAGAACTGCCCAACTGAATTACACTAACATTAAACTATGGTTGAACACGGCTGCAAACCAAATCCAAACGGTTTACCAAGAAACAATACTTAAAAAAAATTGACTCCTATGCACTAATTGACGATCATGTAAAACAAACAGTTGAAGGAAAAAAAATTCATGAACTGCAACCAAATAACATGAATCTAAACTAAATAGCTATATCCAGAACTAACATTCAATTATCAAAACTATGTTTATTTTAAAACAACAAAACACTTATTAATTAACTATTCAAGAAAATGATTAACTATCAAAACAAAATATGTATTTTTTTAAGATGCAAGATATGAATTAACCTAATATAAATATGTAGATAATGTGATTTTATGATTTATGAAATGTAAATAAAAAACTATGACGAAAAAGAGGGAGAAGAAACAACCTGTCACGGATCACCTCCGATATATGGGTTGAGAAGAAGATGGTTGATCCCAGCTATGCACACCTCCCCGACGGAGAAGAAGAAGTTGTCGACGATGAAAGGAGTTCGAAGCAAGAAGAAAAAGATGAAGAAGAAGAAAGAGGAAAAGAGGTAGATAAAGAAATAAAAAAAATGAGAAGAGAGAGAAAGAGAAGAGAGAGGAGGAAAGGGGGAGGGGGGTGTTTTTCAATGCTGGAAAAAACGTCTCCTCCTTCTTGGCATAACTATTTATAATGACATATTAGGTTAAAACACATATTTTAAAACAAGTCTAAATAATTTTCAGTAATTTCAAAAAAGAGGTCTTTTGAAAAATATGTTTCATAAAATAAAACTTCTTAAACCAATGAAAACTCCTACTTAAACTATTCTAAACTAATTAAAGCTCTAATTAAAACTTCTTAAACTAAATAAAACATTGAAAAATGCAGGGCAAGCTTTGAAATACGTGATTTTCTGATAATTTTTATTTAAATGCGGTTTCTCAAAACTAACGATAAAAATGAGTTTTTAAAGCAATTTTTAACTGAATAATGCATAAATAAAGATGAATAAAATGTGAATATGTATGCATGATCACATCCCTCACTTGAGGACTAGTTTAGACAATCGAAAAATCACAAATTGGTGCTTTAAGAGAATTGGTATCCTTGCGATATCGTTGGTGATCACTCTTCTTTGTGAGGACCACAAAGAGCTTAAAATTGCCCTTGTTATGATTGAAAGACACCTCAACCATGAGCGAGAAGATGATAAGTTTGTTGTGCAGGCGAGGATGACCCACTTGTGTATGAGACTATACTAGGGTCCCACGAGTAAAAAATATTAGATATTGATGTAGCGAAAGATCGTTGTCTATGTGATTTAATGCGCATTGAGAAATATGACTTGATGTATTAAAGGTTGTGGCAATGGTGAATGAAAACCATAACAAGTTGAGTAAGATAAATAAAATAAGATCAAATATAAGTGTAAAGGAAACCTGACATATTAGTAAAGCTTGTGTTTTTACCTGCACCAACATTGTCGATGACAACAATGATTTGGGCGATGGAGACTGTCCTGGACTGAGCATTAAGAATGAGGCATGTGCAATGCGTCACTGTACTGAATGAAAAATGCATCAAGTGTACGAACATGTGGTATGCATTGGCTTTATCTGTGATGTGTGGTGGTAGCATACATGCGATAAACAACAATATCATTATTGGTGCGACGGTGTGTGGTGGCACAAATGTAGAGCATTGTTTAGTTAAGTAGTGTTAGCGGATTAAAGGATGTTACCTTTGAGAATCTGGTTAATAACCTCTTGACTTGTATGAGTTTTCCACGCATAGTGTTTGGACGTATGGGGGTGCATGTGGGTTAGAGCTAATTTTCCCAAGGATCATCTTAGGTGGTTCCAATCGAGTATGGTGACTCAGGGTTAGACGAGTGAATGCGTAAGGGCCAACGAACGAGTTCGGGTGGTGCTCTTCGCTATGACATGCAATCATCAACTAGTCTTCGAACTGGGGTCAAAAGGTCCAGTTCTTTTGGTGACGAGTTTATACCGAGATGTGTTATTGAGGTCACGATACACTCTATGACACGCAAAGCTAAGACATCCGTGCGTTGTTTGGAGGTGCTAGCCATTATGAGACGATTATACACGTAAGTGACATGGATCAAATATAATACACATTTGGAGATGCGCTTGATCAACTTTCGTTAGACAACTATGCACAGTGGTGCGTAAGACCAATGAAATGATTCGACACATGAAAAAATATTGATGCACGGCCTTTGGCTATTAGACTGACTGGTCAGGCAGATCAGGGGTTTCCAAAAAATTCTATGCCTGTAACAACGTGTGTGTCGATTTATTATTTACTGCTTTTACACTTGCCCCCTTTCTTTCATGGGTCTAGATTCGGTTTTTAATGGGCCAGTTCCTGAAAGGCTAAAACTATGACCAAAACCTGGAACAGGGTGGGTGGGGTTCGCTTGGCTTGTCCGACTACCCCACCCGTTGATCACCCCTACCACGGTGCGGTTATACGCCGAGATTGGGGCCATCCATCGAGTTAGGATCGGAGGATATAGATTCATTCCCTTGCTGCTAATATAGTGGGAAGTGGACGTATTTCCTCTCTTCGAAGCCTTAAAAACAACACAAAAGCATGTTTTTTGTTAGTCCCTGCGCATGTCTGAGCCGTCCATCCATCCATCCCCATCCGTGTCGCCTGTTTCAAGGGTTTGGTTCGGAGGGCCCGTGATTCGTGATAAGCAGATCCTTTTCTCTTCTTCTGGTAGTTCAGCCTCCGATCCCGCTATAATCATTCATCACCAAGATTCCAGCCCCCCACCACCTCCCTTCACTGTATGTACTGTAGCCCGCCATCCCTTTCCTGCTCAAGAGCGGATATCACTTCTAGGGGCTCCCTTCCCACACTCCCCTCCTCCTGCTCGTCTCTCTCTCTCTCTCTCTCGCCTAGGGCAAGCAGATCCTTAACCTTTTTCTCTGACACACCTTCCATCCTGCCAAGATGTTTTGGCGCATGACCGGCCTCTCCACAGCATCTCCTGTAAGCTCCGCCTCTTTTGTTCTTTCTGTTTACTTTTTGAGGTTTGGTTTCTGCTTTTTTTGCCATCGAGATTAGGGTCGCTTGATTCTGTCGGTGTCGTTTATGCTGTTCTGCTCATTAACGGTAGCGTATGCCGGGGAATTGGAAGCTTTTGCATACCACTTCGCCGAGTGGTAAAAGTAGCGGTGATTGTTTGTGCTTTCATGTCTTTTTAGTTTATCTTATTTCTTGATCTAAATCTATATGTAACAAATTCAAGCACCCCGTGCTGTAATGGTTGTTGTTGTGGTCCATGGAAAGGCTTCTACTTAGATGTATATGCGAGAAGAGCGCGCATGCCTGAACTATGTATTCTAGTGATGCACGGGTTTCACATTTATGGCAGAGGCATTTAGTGGGTTTCGATTATCGTTGCTATGTACAATCTCCAAGTGTGCTAATTTTTAGCTATAGTAAGTATTTACTCGTTTCATGGTTTGAAGGGCTGATACAATCAGCCACATTTGGGTCGCTTAAGCTGGACACGCTTGAAACACTTTAATCTTTTAATTTTTTTTTCATGCATTATGACTGGTCAGCATATAAAAGGTGATGGATATACAAACGGATTTTTTTTCCTTTTTTGGGTTGTCTCTTACGATTGACAGTCAAGTGGGTGTTGTGCACACCCGAAATAACGTCTGCTACTTTTATTGGTTATTGGTTTGTGGACCTCATTATCGTGGTTCGTATCTTGATCAGCTATTTTCAGTGCTACGTCATCTGTTCGCTTTGCTTCTGTGGCTGGCCATGCTCTGTGGCTATTCACGTTTCCTTTTTCAACTGCATCAAGTAATTTAATTAATGCTTATAAGATTCCTTTTTGTGGTTCTGATACCTTTCCTTGCATCATTTTGTTTAATTTCCAGGTTGAATCTATTTTAGACAAAGAAAACTACACATTGGAAGAGCTTTTTGATGAGGAAGAAATAATTCAAGAATGCAAAGCTTTGAATAGTCGGCTCATCAATTTGTAATATCTTTAACCCTACCATGGAAAATATTTTTTCACTCAATCACTCAACTTACCCTTTGTGTGTGCATAACGTCACATTTATGGGTTCTGAGCATGCTGCTAATCCAAACAATTTATATACTAGTTCGTAATGCCAACCTCTGAAACAGATATGGGAGAAACATCCCAACTATGGAGGTATGAGGGAGAAAATTGCATCTGTTTTATGTCAATTATAGATTCTAATTTAATTAAACTAACATAGATTAGGATTATCTCCGTTTTTTTACGAGATTCATACTCACTAAATGAAATCCAAATCATAAGGGGTTTAAAATTTTGGCTCAAACCAGAAAAGTACAAAGGATGGTCTCAAATAGAGAGGTAGGATTGTAATCATATCAGATGATCCGTATCATGTAGAGCTTAAATAGAGTTTACAACCAACCACAAATTTTTTCATGGTTGGACAATGTAAGTGGGTCAAATTGGGACATATCCATTCTATACTCCCTTAGAAAATCTTCACAATAAACTTCAATAAAGACAATACTAAATGTAATAAAGATCCAACCATGGTAAGACCCATAGTTAGCAAAACTCAGTTTAAAAGATTACTTTTGAAATGAAACAAAAAAATCATGTTTCAAAAATACATTTCAAAAAAATTTCAATATTGCTCCATCCTGATAGCAAGTTCAGAACTTCAGATTATCTTGGGATGTTGGGTCTTGGATTTGGATTTGAATCAAAGTGGTCTGTATAAATAAATAAATAAATGAATAAATGAATGAATACATAAATAAATAATATATGTATCGGTAAATGTTTGGTATTAATGAAGGTAAAAAACTATTGAGTAGAAATCACCTTTTTTCATATATATTTTGTAAATTTTTTGTAGATCAGACCCTACAAATATGATATGCATGTTTTTTTAGCTGGAAATAAGTTTTGAATATTGTGATCATGACATGTGAGTAGGTTTATCAAGGGTTTCAAAGATCAATGGCCCACAATGTGCCAAATTTCATGACTCAATATCTTCTTACGTCCAAAAAACACAACCCAAGGTTTCATCTTTAGCAAGCAAACCATGTTGAACACATCTATGTGGTCAGATTGAATCAATACAGGATGAACCTATGATTTCAAGCTCAATAGTTCTGTACATTCATTAGTAACAGATATTCAGTACAGCTTGCACCTATCATTTCAAGTTCAATAGTTTTGTACCTTCATTAGTACCAAAACTTTACCGTGTGTTCGTGTGTGTGTACAAGTCATGCACATGATTAAGGATGCAAAAGGAGTGGCAATTTCAACTTTGGGTTTGAACCAGTCACAAATAGTGCCGAGATTTTGAAAATCTCATGATATAATCACCAAGCGTGCTTTTCCCGATAATTTTGCGAGATTTTCAAAATCTTGCTCACTTTGAATATCGCGAGTTTTTTCGCGTATTTAACACAACTAACAACTAAAACAACTAAAATGGCAAGAAAAGAAAAAACTATTATTTAATGCAAAGAAAGAAAACTTTATTTAAAGCAAGGGCATGAAAGCCTCACTTAAAAATTAATAAAAAAGCTGCTCACATGGACTCTACCCATGTGAATAGCTGCCTTTTTTTAATGCAGCAAAGGGAGAGGGAAGGGCCCCCTTAAATAGATGTAGGAGGGGAGGTCTTTCCCCTTCTTTGATATGGGACTATTTTTTGTCCCTTCACATTGTAAACCATTATCTTTTCCAAACACATTGTAAACTATGCTAAACTTTACAAAACAAAAGCACTGGTACCTCTTTCCTCCTCAACGAGAGATTACTATGTTTTGATAATAATAAAAAACCTTATAACCCAATCATAAATATTTATATTAATTTATATTGTATATTTATTTATAATATTTTTTAGTAGGCAATATTTTCCCGAGAATTTTCCCATAAAATCAAAATTTTCAAAGTCTCCCGGGATATTTCATCGTCGAGAAATTGCCAAGAATGACATATGTGGCTATGGTTTGAACTGAACCCATCCTGCATTTTCAAGATGGGTAGTTTATGCCTGTGTCTAGGTCAAATTCAAGATACATATGGTTGAGCCTCATTGGAGTTGGTCCCATAATCAGGTAAAGAAAAACCATGGATCTGGGTTTGGATTGGATGAAATGAAATCCATTTACGTTTTCCATAAAAAAATAATAGTTCCTAGTCATTTTCATTGGATTTGGTATTACAGGTACCCAGGATTCTATAATGAGATCCAAGGTAGGTACAGATCCAAAAGAGGACCAACTTTTTTTTTAAATTGGATAATTGTCAAGTCACAACATGGCTAGACCCATGCTGACCCATTTCCATAACCTGGAGCTAATAATGAACGCTTTAATTAAGGATAGGAAGTCCTAATAACATCTATCCTAGTGAGGTTAGGTATGATAAAATTCGTCCCATATATCTCTGAACATTCTCGGGATGCAGGGTACATGTGTTAAACCAGTAGTCAACTTTCTCCCAGTTCATCACTACATTCTATTGGACCATATATGGGTTTGGTGAAGTACTTTTCAAAATCCAAATCCAAATCCAAATCCAAATCCAAATCCAAATCCAATTGATGTCCAAACTTTTTTTTTATTTCTTTAATTTATGTCAATATGGGTTGCCTTAAGAAACCATTATAAGAGGTTGTTTATAAGAAATGCGGCAGTAAGCAGATTCATTTATTTTGAACATATGCCATCTCAGGTTGTCTTAGGAAAACTAAAAATTAGCTCCCTTTTATGTCAAAAAGTATAGTAAATGATCCCGCATTTTTAGGATTCAATATCTTTACTAATATAGGCGTATGCATATAGATATCCTAAAATCACAAAGTCATTCTAGGAATTTCTAAATTTGTAAAGTTGAACCTACTATAAAGGAAAACTAAAATCCCTATCAGTATTAAATACAAATATATAAACATATCGAAAGGGTGTAAACAACATAACAAGGATGCTGCCTGTGATATGCATATAGAGAGACAGGAATAGTTGTGTAGATTAAAAGGAAAAAATTCTCTGAAAAAGCCAAAACTTACATAAAAACACAAGGGTGATGAAATAAGTTATTCTATTAACAAAACATTTGAAACTTCATAAAAACTTCAAACTGAACTTTCTGTTCATTTTGTTTCATGTCAAATAAAATACCAACCCAATGGATTCAATTACCACTGAAAACCTGCATTAAAAAAGAATTCCAAGGGTAAGACATTATATGAGAAATGATTACCCAAAATAAACATGAGAGAAAGGGGGAAGAAGAATCATATAGCTGCTTAAAAAGTTCTGTTTACGGATATTAAGAGTGACGTAATAAAGAAACTTGTTCTTAGAAACCATTTGTAACCACGAGAAAGTACAGAAATTGGAGAGAGAGAGAGAGAGAGAGAGAGAGAGAGAGAGAGAGAGAGAGAGAGAGAGAGAGAGAGAGAGGGTAAGGGTAGGTTGCGAATGGATAAGAGGTCGCCACCTGTATGTTTTTGGACTTCAAACTAGTTTTTTGTTCCTTTCTATATAGTAGAGAATAAATTCAATTTTCAAGGTGGTGAAAAATCACTGTTCACGATTCATGAAGATAAATGTGCTTAAAAAATGGCTCAAAACAAAGGTTAGTTTTTTTGCTTTTGGAGATGTAAATCATGTGTACCACGAAAAGCTATGGTGGTTCGGTACACATTTGTATATATAATGATAGAATGTTGGTGATTGATTATTTCTGCAATGTGATGGATGAAACGTGAATGTCAAAAGGAACCTTTTGGTCTTAAAAATGGGTCATTGTAGTTTTCCCTAGTTTTTTTTAGCATCTCACCCTCTTAAAATGTAACGTGTATGTCATTTCTGTGAAGATCAAGTGGCTTTTAGTTATTCTATTTACTAACCCAACCCCATAATTCCCGCCCTTTGCTTTTGGCAAGTCAAATTTGTGAGGATAACAATGGTTTGTGATTTATTCTGCACAACTTGATCTTGTGAGCCGGTCCACCTATGTCACACAAATACTCCATTTTGACTCCCGTTCTACATCCTCTTGTGCATGAGTCATATTGGAAACTTCATAAAATGGCTGTATCCGTGTATCTACAGCTGTATCCTTGTGACATAGTCATCTGTCTTTAGGAAATGCTAAGCCTTCCTGCTGTTTGTATATTATTTTCATTTTGTCTATTTTAGATGGTGGTTGTATAGTTTTCTTTATGGTTTGAAATTATTTAGAATTAAGATAATCATTCCTTTTAGTCTTTAAAAGAGAGAATCCTAACAGGAAAAAATGGGTGTTAACAATGCAATATTGAGTCTCTAGGGTGGGCGTTGTAACAAGTATGGCTATTGGACATAGGTGTAGCCAAGTTTCCTGCACCTTGCTCAAAGTAAAGTACATGGAAAAGACAAAAATAGAATATTCTGGTAGCATAAAGTAGTAGTTATTGTCTTTATTTGCTAAGAACTACTGTTTTCTGGTATGAAGTAGTGGAGCCAATGTTATTGAAAGCACGCCTCTCCCCAAGGCGAGGGGCTTTTTGCCTTGAAGCGCAAGCATAAGGCGCAAAAATGGTTGAGGCATGCACCATTCCCCCAATGGTTGAGGCATGCGCCTCCTCATACACGAGGAGTGTGACTCAGGGTGAGTTACATGCCTCAATTTGCCATGGTCAAATGAGGTCAAAACCCTCATTTGATCAAAATCAATAAAAAGGCAAACAAAAGGGAAGGCCCAACGTTAGTAATTTCCCCTTTCATCTCCTCCCACCCCTCTCTTTCCTCCCCACCATCGCCTACAGCCACCAGCAGTGACAGCCACCATCGGTGGCAGCCACCACCAGCGATGTCTCTCTCTCTCTCTAAAGAAGAAGAGAGTAGCGAATGGGCACACTCTCTCTCACTTGGGTATGTACTCTCTCTCTCTCTCTCCTTCATCTCTTCTTCTTCTCTTCTTTCTTCTTTCCTCCTCCACTTTCTTTTTTCTTGCTCCTTTTCTTTTCTTCTTCCTCTGTTCTTCTTCCCCTCTTCTTCTTCTTCCCTCCTCCTTGATGATTGTAATTAATTGGTGTTTTAGGTTGTCATGTTTTTGGATCAGATTATTTTTATAAAAAACCCTGCTTTTATTGTAGAATTTGATGGAGTATAAGATATTGATGTAAAAAACCTGTGTAAATGCAAATTCTAATCTAATGCATGTTTTTCACTACGTAAACTATAGATGTCATGTTTGTAGGGTCTGATTTACAGAACATGCAGTTAAACATTGAAAACTAGTTGGGCCATTTCCAGAATTTGTAGCTGACACCGATTTATCTCAAGGTTGTCAAAAGTTCAGGTGTCTGGCTTACATGATGGTGTCAATTGGCCTAATGTTGCCAAGGTGATGCCAGGTTCTTGTTTAGAAATTAAAAGTGCAAAACTACTCTATTGTGTAAGGCATGAAATGGTTATCTTATATGAAGATGTGCCATAACAATGAAAAACATGGAGGTTCCATGTTTTCTAACCATTCCATGAGTTCTGAATTAGTACACATACAGGCGACTTTTATAATTATATTTGCATGCATGCCCACCCACCCACCTGCACACCCACTTTTTGATGATAAGTAGAAAAGTTGAAATGTAATTTTTTGCTTTTGTCATTTCATGCATGCATGCTAATTTTAAGGACCATGCTTCTCTTTATAAAGATTGTGTATGTGCATGTTTCTAATTTTGTATATAAAGTTTGTCTATGTGAATTTGTGACTGTTAGTTTGTGTCATTAGATCATGGAAACTAAAATAAGTTTAACTTTTTTTGTTGGTGCGTGTAAGTATAGATAATTAGATATACATTATTACATGTGTTCTAGTGCTTGAAAAAATAGTTTGATATTTGTTTAAAAGTTAAAACTTTAGATTTCCTATGTCTTATTGATTGTTGCTTCATCAATAAAGCTTTTCTTGTATTTATTTGTGTTTTTAGATACTTTTAAAGTTTTTAAAAATATATTTTTGACGCTTACACTTTACGCCTCGAGGCTTACGTCTTGCTTCATGTTTTGATGGAGCGCCTTGCTATGGCTCAACGCTTTTCACAACATTGAGTGGAGCAAATTTTTTACTAGTTAGTCCGCTGTGGCTTGCAGAGTTACACAGTATCTCGTGTGAGCTGAGAATAAATCTTCCAGGATGCTGGCTTCTACATATTTATAGTTTTGTATCTCTCATCTTTAAGCAATAATATATTTCCATTTCCACTATTTGTACTCATGTTTGACTCTGCAATCTACTAGTCTTCGAGATAGAGCTCAGGTGGAGCTTATGTTGCAATACATTGTGGAAGACCCTCCAGAAGATGCTGAAAAGAAACGAGCTTACA
Organism: Nuphar pumila; assembly: GCF_984573655.1. NCBI lineage: Eukaryota > Viridiplantae > Streptophyta > Magnoliopsida > Nymphaeales > Nymphaeaceae > Nuphar > Nuphar pumila. Next base: position 970,491 of record NC_143261.1, read on the forward strand.
AGTAAGACTCTGAATTTTCATGCTCAAGTAGGACACTGATTGACATTGTGTTGGTCCTTTCCTCTCGATTTTGTGGATTTCTTTGAAAGAATACATTTGTATATGTATTTATCATTTTGTTATGTTTATTGTTTTGTTCAAATTCAGGTTTCCTTTCATAGCATGCGAGATATTCACTTGCGAAGTTGATGTTATATTGAAGACACTAGTAGAGGATAATGAGGTATTTGATTTATTTATTTATTTTTGTCTTGCACAGATGAAATCCTGATAGGGTAGATCACAAGGTGATTATCATTGCATTGGAGCTAATTTTCTGTCATTACAGTTGATGAACTTGCTTTTCTCCTTTCTTCAACCAAATTGTTCGCACAGTACACTGCTGACAGGATACTTTAGCAAGGTATAATGATACTTCATCCATCAGTTTCAGAACTAAAGAGATTTTCTTATATGTAGAATAGCTGATTGTTCATGAGGTGGCTTTATGGATGCTTGAAAAATCAGGTGGATTGCTTATTGCAAATACTACGGTTTTCCAGGTTGTTGTATGCTTGATGATGCGGAAAACAATTCCTCTCATGAATTATGTTCAGGTAACTTTTCATGTTGGTTGTATGATTTCATTAACCCATATTGCATATTAGTTTGTCACCTAGGGCTTTTTTTAGCTTCCAAATGCCAATGATATTGGCTTCCTGACCTACTGCAAGAGCATTATGAAAGGACATCACTAAGTGCTTAATAAGGGTAATTACTTCAGGCAGGGTATATGAGTTCCGGGGGTCATGTAAGTCAGGAGCCACCATAAGGATGATCAGGTTAAAGACTGATGCATTCCTTTTAGTTCTTGTTGACACCTCTTGCTATTCATTTTTTTTCTCTATGATGCTTTATGCTCTTAGCTTATAGCTTTCAATGTGGGGCTAACTGCATGCATCCTTTTATGGTAGTGAAGGATGTTACCGATGATATGGTGATATCTTGTACATGATAGAGAAAAGGATGACAAGAATGCATGTATTGATGGCTAATAAATGTGCAAGTGTCGCAAATTTGTCATGGGCATGGTGTGAATATAAACGATCACTCCACATGTTGTCACAAACTGAAGTATATGCTTTGGTGTGCCACTTATGGGCAAGAGAACACTTTGAGAATACAACCTCTTATGGGAAAACACAAGTATGAACTACTTATGGACTGAGAACGCACATAAAATAATCAATTTTATTAGGGAAGAATCCCTTAGAGGAAGCATACATTGTTTGGGGGTTAACCCCATATATATATACACACGGAGGCTCAAAGGAGCCGTTGGGACCTACCCAATGGCCAAAAATGTAGTCATCGGGTAGGGTCCAACGACTATATTGGGATATTCCCAATAAGCTCTTGAGGCTGAGAATAATTACAACAATAAAAAAATAAAAGGAAAAATAGAAGATACAAATACACTTAATGATTTTTGTACATGTGAAAAGACCAACATGCCCCTAGGATATATATGTATAGAAATATATATATATATATATATATATATATATATATATATATATATATATATATATGTAAACATATATATTTACATATATATTTTTATTAACACTCCCTCTCAAACTTACAGTGGCATTACCGAAAGTTTGTCCAACAAGAAGTAAAACCTTGGGGAAGGCAAGGCTTTTATAAAAAAATCTGCAAGCTAATATTGTGAAGTCACGTATGGCAATGAAATGGTCTTCTTCACAAATTCTTCGCGAACATGATGACAGTACATCTCAATATGTTTAGTGCGCTCATGAAAAGTGTGATTTCCAACAATGTAGATGTCCCTCTTGTTATCACAGCATAGTCTTGATGACTCTGTCACGATTATTCCCATATCCTTGAGAAGACACCTCAACCAAACAATTTCAGTCGTAGTAGTTGCAATAGCTCGATATTAGGTTTCTGTGTAGGATAGAGATACCTTTTGTTGCTTCTTAGATTTTTATGATACCATAGAATCTCTTACAAAAACACAGAAACTAATAGTTGAGCGTTTGTCATTTGAGTCTCCCTTCAATCAGAGTAAGAATAAGCAATTAAATTAAGAGGAGAAGACGAAAATAAAAATAACCCTTTAGAAGCAAAAATTTTCAAATATCTAATAATATGCATCACAACACTCATGTGCATAGTGGTATGAGCAATGTTGTTAAAAACGCGCCTCAAGGCGCAAAAAACACGTATCGCCTCAAGATGAGGGCCTTTTTGCCTTGAGGTACAAGCTTTAGGCACACTTGCCATGAGGCGTACGCCTCATATGCTATGAGGTGTGAGCTTCAGGGCGAGGCGTGCCTCAAGCATGAGGCGTGCACCTCACATTTATCGAGTCAAATGGGGGTCAAAGCCTCCATTTAACTCAATTTTAGGGCTAAATAGCCCGAAGTCTCCCTCCCTGCTCTCTTGCGTCTCTTGGTCTCCCTGCGTCTCTGGCAAAGAAGAAGAAGAAGGTACACTTCTCTCTCTCTCCTCTTTCGCTCGTCTCTCTTTGTCTGTATCTCTCTCATCCCTCTCTTTCGTCTCTCTCTCTCTCTCTCTCTCTTTGTCTATCTCTTTCTTCTTTCTCTCGTCTCACACTCTTTGTCTTTGTACTCTCGTCTCGTCTCTATTTCTTTTCATTTTTTTTTTAAAGGCAAGTTGGGGTTAGTCAGACCCCTACCAGTTATACAACTCTAACATTGGGTTTTAACCTGCAACACCCCAACACAAGGTGACGTGCACTAACCTGCAACACCCCAACACAAGGTGACCCCTACCAGTTTGAAATGAAATGGGGATCTTCGAAACACGAGCTTTGATTAACAAGAGCAAGTGTCAAGAATGACACTAAAGCATAACCCTTAAAAAGGGTATAACTGGAAACAAAATAAAAATAAAAATGTATTCTTTATTGATATGAAAAACCAATTGCTTAAGAAGCATTGGAGTGAAATACAAGAGGGGCTGCACCCCTTTATATACACAGTTGAAAGAGGGCTCAATAGAGCTGTTGGGCACAGTCCAACAGCTCTATTAAGAGCTGTTGGACTGTGTCAGTCCAACAGCTCTATTGCTAGTCAAGTCTGGACAGGACTTGACTAGCAACAGTCATTCTAGTTCAAACTGAACTAGATGACATAAAGACAAAAAATAAAAATAAAGGAAAAAAAATACAGAAAAGAAAGAAATTAAAAATGTATTTATATATATATATATATAATAATATAATATTATTATATATACATATATGTACAATTTTACATTTTAACACTCCCCCTCAAACTTACGGTACAATGAGCGAAAGTTTGTCTAAGAGAAAGTGAAATCGGGGAGCAGCGAGAGGCTTTGTAAAGAGGTCTGCTAACTGATATTCTGAAGTGACATATGGCAGATCAATTATCCCGTGTAGATATTCCTCTCTGACGTAGTGACAATCCATTTCGATGTGTTTGGTGCGTTCGTGGAATGTTCTGTTACTGGCAATGTAGATCGCACTTTTGTTGTCACAACACATTTGTGAAGCCTTTGTTGCTTCAACTCCCATGTCAGCAAGCAGTCGTCGGAGCCAAACTACTTCCATGGTCGTGGTTGCCATGGCTCTGTATTCAGCTTCGGTGGATGAGAGAGATACCTTCTGCTGCTTTTTACACCTCCACGAGATTAATGATTCCCCTAAAAAGACACAAAAGCCAGTGGTTGAGTGTCTGTTATTGGGATCACCTCCCCAATCAGCATCAGTATATGCAATTAAATCAAGACAAGAGGAGGAAGATAAGAAAAGTCCTCGTGAAAGAGAGGACTTGATGTATCTGATAATACGCATGACTGCTCCCATATGAACAGAAGTAGGAGCATGTTGAAATTGACTTGCTGTATGAACAGCATGTGCTATATCTGGTCTGGTAATGGATAGATAGGAAAGTGCCCCGACAAGCTGTCTGTAAGGAGTAGGGTCTGCAAGAAGTTCTCCATCATCAATCTTCATTTTAACATTAACAACTTCTGGAGTGTCAACTTTCTTATCATCAGTAATACCAGACCTGAAAACAATATCAAAAGCAAATTTAGTCTGAGATAATAAATATCCTCTAGGAGAATAAGCAACTTCAATGCCTAAAAAATATCTCAACAAGCCCAAATCAGTCATTTCAAAATGAGATTTAAGAAGTGTTTTGATTGTTTCAACTCCCTGTTTATCGCTTCCGGTGATGATCATATCATCCACATAGAGAAGAAGCACAATGATCCCTGCATCAGAATTCTTAATAAACAAAGCAGTGTCAGTTAAACAGAATTGAAAACCAATATCAATCATAACACGACTAAACCTATCATACCAAGCTTTTGATGCTTGTTTAAGTCCATAAAGAGCTTTTTCTAAGCGAAGGACTTTACCCTTAGGAATACTTAGACCAGGAGGGGGTTCCATATATACTTCTTCAACTAGCTTTCCATTTAAAAAAGCATTTTTGACATCCATTTGAAAAATAGACCATTTTTTGATAGAAGCTAAGGCAATTAAGGTTCGGACAGTAGTCATACGAGCCACCAGAGCAAAGGTTTCTTCATAATCAATCCCATGTTCTTGGGCATAACCTTTGGCTACTAAACGGGCTTTATATCTTTCAAGAGTACCATCACTCTTGGTTTTAATTTTATAAATCCATCGACATCCTATAGTTTTCTTCCCTGGAGGAAGATCTTGAATATTCCATGTAGAAGCCTTTTCAAGTGCATCTAATTCAACTTTCATGGCTTCTATCCATTTGATATCATTTTTTGCTTGAAAATATGTGGATGGTTCTTCATATGAGTGAATTAATGCAATAACTGCCCTATATGTGGGTGAGAAAGACTCGTATGATACAAACTTTTCTGGAGGCCTCGAGATCCGGGATGATTGTCTAGTTGGAATGTTAGAATATTTCTCAAGTGCACATGGAGTATTAGACTCTTGTCGCCTGGAATATTGAATACTAGTATCTCTATGAACTTCTTCATTTTCAACATTAAGATCAATAATTCTTTGATCATCATCAAAGTTACAGTCAAGGTCATATTCATCAGATGTTGATGTTAGATCTAGCAAAAAGGAGTACTCAGTGACGTCTTTTAATTTTCTAAAATCAAAGAAGCTCTCCTTTTCAAGAAAGGAAACATTTCTAGACACATATAGTTTATTATTTTTGAAGTCAAAACATCTATAACCTTTCTGGTTTTCAGCATATCCTAAAAAGGCACAGGGAATCGCACGAGGGGAAAGTTTATCATTTTTGTCAGTAAATATGAAACATTTGCACCCAAATATTCTTAATCTAGAGTAGTCTGGAGAAATGTTCATAAGTTTTTCAATGGGAGTGATATTTTGTAACGAAGAAGATGGCATCCTATTAATGAGATAGGTGGCAGTTAAGGCAGCTTCTGCCCAAAAGTCTTTAGGGACTTGATTTGCTATTAATAAAGTTCTAGTGGTTTCTATAATATGGCGATGTTTTCGTTCTGCCAGTCCATTTTGTTGAGGTGTATAAGGACAAGATCTTTGATGTGTGATGCCATGCAATTTAAGATAATTTTGAAAATCTGTGGATAAAAACTCTCCCCCTGAATCTGTGCGAAAAATAGTAATATCATTTTGAAATTTGTTTTTAACCATATTATGAAAAGTTTGAAAGTATGAAAATACTTCAGACTTATGTTTGAGAAAGTACATCCACGTATGTCGGGAGAAATCATCGACAAAAATAACATAGTAAACAAATCCTCCTTTAGAAATTACTGGTGCAGGACCCCAAACATCCGAGTGTATTAATTCAAGTGGTCTTGAAGAGAAAAAGGTTCTGTTCTGAAATGGTAATCTTTTCATTTTGCCGAGAATACAATCTTTACAATCAAATGATTCAGAGTTACAAAATTTCCCTAGATTTGGAAAATGTTGGATTTTGGCTATATGTGGGTGACCAAGTCTCTTATGCCACAGTTCCAACTCTATTTTTTGAATATTATAACAAAAAGCTTTCTTCGGCATTTCCAAAAAATCCATGTAATAGAGTCCTCCTTCTCTATGGCCTTCCCCAATCAGCTTGCCTGACTGGCGATCCTGTACCCAACAACCATGAGAAGAAAAAGAAATATTACACCCATAATCAGAAATTTGAGATACAGATAAAAGATTTAAATTTAATTTGGGAACATGTCTAATTTCTGGAATAAAAAAATTTTTTGTTTTATAAATTTTTTCAAAATCTCCTATTCCTTCTATTTCAAGAGAAGTCCCATCAGCAGTAAAGACCTTTGACACACTTGTTTTATTTTTAACACATTTGGATAGACTTTGATTATTTGGGGTCATATGAAAAGATGCACCAGAGTCAAGAAGCCAAGAAATTTTACCTAAATCAGAAAAAGATGAGGCTGCTGCGCCGGTTGAAGCTTCAGATGAGGAAGAGGCACCTTTGATGAGAGGCTGAAGGATCTCCATTAGTTGGGCCAGGGAAACTGGTGCATCCTGATCTTTAGGCTCCGATCCAGCAATTGCAGCTCTTTTTTCTCTCAGCTCCTTAAGTTTGGGACATTGTGGCCTGTAGTGTCCCGGTTCATGACAGTGATGACAAATAACTTTCTTCTTATCATAGTCACCATTTTGTCGGTTAAAGTGAGGAGGCCTATATGATCGAACATGATTCCCTGGTCTAGACACGGCTAAAACGGAATCATCTTCAATTTTTAAAGAACCTTTCCGGAGACGATTTTCTTCAATTGTTAACTCTTCAATAGTTTCAACAATAGAAGGAATTTTTCCCCGGTGAAGTAGGGCCGATTTAGTGGTTTCAAATTCCGGCCTTAATCCAGTGATAAACTGGTAAAAATGTTCAACATCGAGTTGTTTCTGACGAAGCTCGATGTCTTCGGCACAATGCCACTTTGGTTCTAAAAGGGAAAGTTCTTCCCAAAGTTCGGACAACCCATTGTAATATTCACGAATAGTTTTGTCTCCTTGTGTCATCATTCGAACTTTTTCTTGGAGGTTGCACACGTGTGCAATATCTTTAAGGGAATACATATTCTTAAGGTATTCCCATGCCTTATCGGCATGATCAAATTTGGCAAGACTTGAGCATTTTTTAATGTCAACGCTATTGATAAGCCATGACATTATCTTCGCATGAGATATTCTCCATTCTTTCCATTTCTTCTCGTATGAGGCAATAGCCGTGATTTTCTCTTCTTCCGATAGAGGGACGTCTTTATCTCCCTCCTTTTTAGTAAGAGATAGCTTAGGTTCCGAATCGGAACCATCCACAATCCCCCATAAGCCTTTTCCCCATATATGGTGCTTCATGATTGAAGCCCATATTACATAGTTCGTATCGCTTAGTTTCATAGGCATGATGGTGACTTTATCATTGTCATCCATCGATTACAAGGAGAGAAAGAATAGGGATAGAAGAGAAACAAGAAGGAAAATGAGAAAGAAAGAAAAAAAAAACAATACAACAAGATGTGAAATCTTCTCCAATGAAGTGATAAAACACTTCTCTTCAAGTGGCGAACACTTTTGCAAACGGGCACGGAAACCGAGGCAGCTTTTCCTCAAGATTTAGTACTTCCGCGGCTCTGATACCATGAAATGAAATGGGGATCTTCGAAACACGAGCTTTGATTAACAAGAGCAAGTGTCAAGAATGACACTAAAGCATAACCCTTAAAAAGGGTATAACTGGAAACAAAATAAAAATAAAAATGTATTCTTTATTGATATGAAAAACCAATTGCTTAAGAAGCATTGGAGTGAAATACAAGAGGGGCTGCACCCCTTTATATACACAGTTGAAAGAGGACTCAATAGAGCTGTTGGGCACAGTCCAACAGCTCTATTAAGAGCTGTTGGACTGTGTCAGTCCAACAGCTCTATTGCTAGTCATTCTAGTTCAAACTGAACTAGATGACATAAAGACAAAAAATAAAAATAAAGGAAAAAAAATACAGAAAAGAAAGAAATTAAAAATGTATTTATATATATATATATAATAATATAATATTATTATATATACATATATGTACAGTTTTACATTTTAACACAGTTGTACAACTATATCATTGTTGTTGCATTAATGTTAATTTTACATGTTAATCTTATATTTTTTGGTATTTATTTGAGATTTTTTATTTCTTGTTGGTTGTTGCTTTATCAATAAAGCATTTTTTAAATTTATTTATAATTTGAGATATTTTTTATATTTTTTTTAAGTTTTCAAAACAAAAAATTGAGGCTTACGCTTTACGCCTTGAGGCTTACGTCTCCCCTCAGTTTTTGGTGGAGCTTCTCGCTTCGCCTCAACACTTTTTACAACATTGGGTAGGAGAGTACTGAAATTGAATGGCCATGTGAACTGCATGCGCTATATTTAGTCTAGTAATAGTGAAGTATGTCAATGCTCCAATCATCTGTCGATATGGAGTAGGATCGTCTAGAGGTTCTCTATCATCAATTTTAATCTTTGCATTTATCACTTCAGGAGTATCTACTCTTTTGTCGTCGATAATTTCAGACATGTCAATAATTTTAGTTGCAAACTTGGATTGAGACAACAAATACCCTCTAGGGGAATATGCAACCTCAACCGCTAAGAAAAATATGAGAAAACCAAGGTCAGTCGTTTCAAATCTTTGCTTAAGAATAAATTTAACTTGATCTACTCCAGTTATGATCATATCATCAACATAAAGTAACAAAATAACAATAATTGCAGCGAAGTTCTTAACAAACAAAGCAGTGTTAGTATAACAGGAAGTATATCCAAAGCTTAAGCATAACAAAACTAAAAAGATCATACCAAGTTCTTGGAGCTTGTTTAAGACCATAAAAAGCTTTTCTAAGGCGCAAAACTCTTTCCTTAGGAATATTATATCCAGGGAGTGGATCCATGTATACTTCTTTTAAATCACCATTTAAAAAAATATTTTTAACATTCATTTGTTAAATTAGCCACTTCTTAACAAAAGCTATGACTATGAGAATTTTAACATTAGTCATTCGTGCTACAGGAGCAAATGTTTTATCATAGTCAATTCCATATTTCTGAGCATATCTTTTGGCGACTAACCTAGCTTTGTGTCTTTCTAGAGATCCATACTTTTAGTTTTGACTTTACATACTCACCTACATCCTATTGCTTTCTTGTTGATTGGTATGTCAGATAATTCTCAAGTTTGGGATTTCTCTAAGGCCTTAATTTCTTCATTCATAGTATTTTGCCATTTAGGATAGTCCTTTGCTTGATTATATGTGGAAGGTTCAAAGTATGAATAAATTTTTGGCAAACAAACTCTATAATGAGGTTCAAATGAATCATATGACAAAAATCTATCTGGGACTCTACGTTGTCTCTCTGAGTGCCTAATTCTTGTGTTTTCTTGTTCTTTTGTGTTTTTGAATATTTTTTCAAGGCACTGAGTTATTCATTATCTTTACTTCTTTGATATTGAATGACATTTGGATGATCCTGGGATTCATTAGATTCATATTTATTGCAAGTTATCTCATTAATGTCTTCATTTTTTGTGGTGTTTTCAAGGGATATTTCTAAAAACTTTATTCATTTTCATCTTTTGGTGTGATAATGTCAAAACTATTTTCTTGCTCTAAAAATGTGATATTTCTAGAAATATATAACTTATTATTTTTAGTATTATAACACCTAAACCCTTTTTGGCTTTCTCCGTATCCTAAGAATATATATAAGATGGCCTTAGGAGATAATTTATCATTCTTAATGGTGAGTACAAACCATCTACAACCAAAGGCCAGTAGTCTAGGATAATCAAGAGAGACATTATAAGTTTTTTCATATGGTGAAAATTTTTGAATTTTTGAAGAGGGCAACATATTTATAAGGTAAATGGCAGTAAGAGCTGTTTCAGCAAAAAAATATTTGGGAACACTCTTAGATATGATAAGAGTTCTAGTGGTTTTTATTATGTGCCGATGCTTTCTTTCGGCCAAACCATTTTGCTGTGGTGTATTAGCACATGACCTTTGATAAAGTATTTCATTTTCTCTTAGATATTATTGAAAGTCATTAGACATGTATTCACCCCTTGAATCATGAAGAAAAATAGATATATTGGTTTTCAAAAGGTTTGTCACTAACTAACAATTTTTTTTAAAATTCTCAAATACTTCATATTTATGTTTAAGAAAATATATCTAAGTATAGCGGGATTAATCATCCACAAAAATAACATATACATATATCCTCCTTTGAAGGCAACAATGGGAAGGACCCCAAACATCATAGTGGACTAATTCAAGACACTTTTAGAAGCAGAGAAAAACCTTTCTTGATATGAAATTGATTTCATTTTAGCAAAAAATACAATCAATACATGAGATTTGTTCATTACAAAAGATCCTCGGACGAAGAACATTGGATAATTTATACATAATAGGATGTCCTAGTTTTTGATGTTACAAAACTTTATCCAATTTTTGAACATTAAGACAAAAAGTCTTGATAGAGATTTTCAACTGATTTGTATAATACAAGTCTTATTCTCTATGCCCTTCCCCAATCTGCTTCTCAGACTGGAGATCCTGTATTAAGCATTGGTTAAAAGTGAAGGGGACTCTAAATCCATGATCAATGATTTGAGAAAAAGAAAGCAAATTTAAATTTAGTTTTGGAACAAATCTTATTTGATGAATACTAAAACTAGGATATTTGTTAAAATTTTCAATTCTACTGATATCAAGAGAGGTTTCATCGACAATAAAAACATTTCTTTTACTAGTAGAATTACTATAATTGGAAAGTATAGATTCATCATACGCCATATTAAACGAGGCATCCGAGTCTAAAAGCCAAGGAGTCATACCTGGAGGAGAATATGAATAGAGGGCACCATCGGTCACGGATTGCCCTTTGAGAAGAGGTTGCAGTGCCTAAAGGGATATGTTTGAAATTGATTTGCTTGAAAAGTCTTGATCAACTTGAAGTACCATCCGAAGCATTTTTTTTTCATCTTTGTTCTTGAATTCCGGGCAATACGATTTATTGTCTCAATCTCCAAAATTATGACAAAAAATACCTCCATCTCCTTTTCTCTCATACACATTATTTTTCTCATAGTTATTGTTCTTATAAAAGTGTGGGGGTTTGTATGTATGAGTGTTGGATCCTGGTTTTGAAACGGCCAACACATTGTCTTTTGCTTCTCTTGTTTTATTTTGAGACCTTAATCTAGTCTTTTCCATGTAAACTTGTGCTAAAACTTCTTGGATAAGAGGAAGCTCATCTTCTCTACTATGAATGATATTACTTCTCCTTTGTTCAAACTCGGGTCGCAATCCTTTCATAAATTGAAAAAATTATTTGTTATTTATTTGTTTCTTTCTAAGTTTAGCATCATTGGGAGTTTCCCAAACGGGCTCTAACTTAGACATTTGATCCCACAACTTCTTTAAAGGGCCAAAGTACTCTCTAACACTCTTGTCACCTTGTTTACAATTGTGTATCTTGTTTTGAAGCTCCCATCTAAATGCAATATCACATTGAGTATAAGGTTGTTTAATAAAGAGCCATGCTTCATTGACTATCTCAAATTCCAAAATAGTTTCACATGTATCTTCGTTCATACTTCCCATAAATAGGGTGTGAAAATCTCTATAAAAATGGAGAATTTGTGTGCAAACACAAATTTAGAAACAAGAAGTGTGCACAAAGGCACAAGGAGAACTCTCACAAGTGCACAAAGGCACAGATACACATGCACAAGGGCATAAAAAAATATGACTTTCAATATATTGAATCCCAAAGGGGGGTTTACAAAAGCATAAAAGGCTAGAGGGGGATCACCCCTATATATACACTTGGAGAAGGGGGGGGGCTCCAACATATACGTTGGAGTCCCTCCAACGGTTATAAATATAACCGTTGGAGGGGGGCTCCAACGTATATGTTGTGGGCCCCCCATGTACAACATTGAATAAAACAAAAAATAAAAAGAAAGACAAAAAAGAAATAAAAAAGGAAAGAAAATACAATCATATTCTCAAATGAGAATATGCGTAAAATATGGGAAATGACCGATATACCCTTATCAGATTTGAAATATATATTTATATATATACTAAGATAGATACATATACATATATATACTGTATATGTATCTCTCTTTATATATATGAATATATATATAAAAAGACCATTACATTTTAACATAGGGAAAGTATCTTAGCATGGACAATTTCCTATTCTTTCAAGGCTTTCTTATAACCCATAAAAGCCTTTTCCTTTTCTTCTCCTTTGAGGGCTTCTTCCTTAATGGTTTCATCATTTTCTTTAATGAATTTTGTGAGAGTGAGTTGTGGCTCAATTGTGGAACCATCAACATACTCGTATAATCCTTTACCAATAAGCATTCTTTTAATGGCGGTAGCCCATAAATTGTTGTTCTCTCGATCAAATTTGATTGGGACTACCATCACCACTTCTTTGTTGGCCATAGAACCAAAGAATATAAAACAAGAGAGAAGAGAGAGGAAGAAGAATAAATACTTGAGCCAACTTTCAACTCTTTTTGAATCCCCAATGTCTATGCATTCATGAGATGACCAATCTTCAAGAAGGTTGGTAGGCATGCTTTTCGAGGTAAGACATGATCTTCACACCACTTCAAATATGCTTGAGAAAAAGTTGAATATCATCAAGGATTTGATATGGCTCTGATACCATGTCACGAACTGAAGTATGTGCTTTGGTGTGCCACTTAGGGGCAAGAAAACACTTTAAAAATACCTTTTATGGGTCAACACAAGAATGAGCCACTTATGGTCTGAGAACACACATAAAATAATCAATTTTATTAGGGAACAATCCTTTAGAGGAAGCATACATTGTTTGGGGGTTAACCCCATATATATACACAAAGAGGAGGCTCGAAGGAGCCATTGGGACCTACCCAACGGCTAGAAATGTAGCCATTGGGTAGGGTCCAACGACTATATTGGGATATTCCCAATAAGCCCTTGAGGCTGAGAATAATTACACTAATAATAAAAGGAAAAAATAGAAGATAAAAATACACTGAATGATTTTGTACATGTGAAAAGACCAAAATGCCCTTAGGATATATATATATATATATATATATATATATGTTTTCATTAACAGTTGTATGATTGAAGAGCTGAAGTTTTGTGGTTTCAGAATATAGTTTTGTTAGCTGATAAACTTTATGAAATTCTTACCTTAGAAGATACGGCCATGTAAGTATTTCAATGAAAATCTTCATTATTATTTCCTACTTTTGTGAAGTTGATTATAGTTCAAATGGTATTTTATCTTTTAAAGTGATTGTTTGGGGTTTTAATGTTTACTATCAAACCTATGCTCAGAGCTCAGAAGACTTTCTGGTTGTATATCAAGCTTTGGATAAAGGTTCTTATCGAGCTGCTTTATCCCATTTGATGAATTCATGCTAAGAATTCACTCCTCATGGATGACCTAGAAAGATCATAAAAAATCCTTGTAGATTTGTTTGGATGTTTCAAAGCTAACAATTTTATATCATGTTAAATAAAATAGACTTTTTCCAATTTTCTTTCTTATGACATTAAAGCTTGGGTTTATTCTTGTAGATAATTGGCGTACTTTAATTGTAAATTGTGATTTTTTTGGTCATTGTGCTACATTTGAGACTCTTAGATCTTGTTTTACAAGTTCAATTGGCAAAAGAGAACCTTCTATGTTTTAAGGCTGGCTTAGTGATAGACCCAGCACCTGGAGCCCAACCGAGCAAATTTGGCTTGTGGTGCCTATAGGGATGTGTACCTTGCATCACTAAGTGCAGTTGAGTGAATGCATAGCACCACAATATCTTTTCTCATGGGTTGTTGGTTTTGAATACCATTAAGGGCTATGTAACCACGACATGATGTTTCGGCTGCTGTACCTGTGTCGACACATGCCGATAGGGGGGGGGTTACCGAGTGCAGTGCAGGTATGCCGCAGGTCGGGTCAGGTTTAACGCAGATCTGAACCTCAGAAAACATTTACAATCCTCCCTCCCCACCACAAAACCCTCGACTCTCTCTCTCTCATCTTCCCCTTCTCTCTCCCTCTGGTCTCGACTTCCCCCTTCTCTCTCTCTCTATTCACTTCTCTTGATTTACCCCTTTCTGTCTCCCTCTCTCTCGTCTTCCCCCTCTCTTCTTCTTCTTCATCTCGCTGCAACAAAGAGAGAGAGAGAGAGAGAGAGAGAGAGAGAGAGAGAGAGAGAGAGAGAGAGAGAGAGAGAGAGAGAGAGAGGTCTATGCCCTTTCCCTTTTATAACTTGGTTAAACCAAGTTGGTTTCGTTAACCAGGTTTGTACAAATCCAAACCTGGTCAACGAAGCTAAAAAACGACTCTCTCTCTCTCTCTCTCTATATATATATAGCTGTGTTCCTGTACCCTCATTATATATATATATATATATATAGCCGTGTTCCTGTACCCTCATTTTTTGAAATTGCCGTGTCGTACACTCTGTACCCACACCCGTACCCAGGTGACAGAGATTGAGGGCTGCCCCCCAGCTTGGCTAGGTTTATTATTTTCTTTCTGTTGTGGCTCTGAACGGCATGTGGTCTGCAAATGTCATTTGCACATTCTCTGGGTATCTTTTATTTTATTTTATTATTAAAAATAGTAGATTTTCTTTGGAAATCAGTATTTTAGTCTCCATTGGAAGGCTCCATGTTAATGTAACTTTGGAGATCACTAGTAGGCTTTTCGTTAAATGGATAAAGTGGAGTCAACTGATGTTTTGCATGATAAGTGGGTGACTCTTTGGTGGAAGCAATACTTAAGTTCCAAATAGTATCGGTACTAATTTATGGCAATGATGAATGCTTACTAGCAGAGAAACAACAAGGTAAGCTGCATTAGCTGAGATGCCACATGTTTGGATGTCTGGAGGGCTGGAACAAATAGATTTGGATGTTAACGAAAATTAGGTGTCACTAAGATGCTTTGGATGTTATATGGAATTATGGATACTTATAACACCATTATATAAGGGTTATGACATGGGTTCACATTATGGACATCGATAGGTTGGATTTACTTGATCCAACTAGATATTATCAGACTTGGATACATGAGAGCTGGTATATATGCAAATTAATATGGTTCTTCAGGGTTGATATGTCAATTGGAGCTGGACCTGGCAGTAGCCAGTTCGATCTTGCTTGAAATCCTGTTAAGAACCTGACCTATTTAATTTCATTTTTATGAAAAAAAGAGAGTTCTACCTGCTTAATCTGGGTGTCTCATTCACTCTGTCCAGATTGTATCCTGCATAAGCGTGGTCTGGTTAGATTGGACATGGACCTGGTATGTACACTCACATTTCGACCAAGGTCTTGGCACAATTAGGTCCAGCATGAGTCCTACCGTGACCACTTACTTGAAGGAACTATGAAGAGAATGAGAGTATTGAGGACCTTGATGGCGATGCCACAATAGTGAATGGGACTATGACGAATTGTGAAGTATATAGGTTGTACTTGTGAATATGAATGATTGCGGAATCAAGATGCTGATAACCAAATGCCTGTGTATGGACTATGGACAAGCTTAATAAGTTAATAATGGTGATGTGTCCTAGACCATATGTATCATTGAATAAAGTTTTGTGGAAATTCCTTTTGTAACTAGACTTATTTTTTCTTGTTTTTGCATTCTTAGACTTGTCTCAAGACCCCCTTTTCCATATGCTTGATTGTTTCTTGTCTTATTTCTTATACAGTCACATCAGGAAATTTTTGGTCAGCTTGTTGATTTGATAGGCATCACATCCATCATGGAGGTCAGTCCTGCTCTCTTTTGCTTCAATGGAGCATCATCTTGTATGTTATGCATGAAGCTGCTACTAACTTGCAATGTTATTTCCATGATATGTCTTGCCAGTTGCCATTATATACACAATGTTTGTTTTACAAGTAGAATTTTGTTTGTTTTATTTCCATGTTTTTTCTTAAATTGCAAATTTACTAAGGAATATTATTAAGCAGGTTTTGATACGACTTGTTGGTGCTGATGATCACATGTATAATAATGTCATGGATGTGATGCTGTGGTTAGCTGATACAAATTTGCTTGAAATGATCGTGGATAAATTGAGCGCATCTGTAAGTATTAATAAAATAGTATGGTATTGCTTGCACCATTTTGTTCATACTTTTTCTTGAGAAAAGTGTCCATAATTCATTTTGTATGTCTCCTTGAAGTGAGAATGTCCTTTTGCAATGTCACTGCAGTTTGTGATATTAACTATCTTGGAATGTGCCTATGATGTGGACTTATATTTCAAGATTGTTAGCTTTTCTTTCTGTTGTAAACCGTTGGTAACTAGTGTATTGAATTCATGGATGAATCAGAATCCTCCTGAAGTTCATGCCAATGCAGCTGAAACTCTATGTGCCATAGCTCGAAATGGTTCTTCAGCACTTGCAACCAAAATATCTAGCCCTAGGTATCCTGTTGCTGTAACTTTTGGTTCTCTCATGGGTTTTCATTTATGTTTTTCAATGGGTTGCTGTAACTTTTTGCTTCTTTCATGGGATTTCATTTATACTTTTCATGCAAGTGCCAGATTTATCTAAGAATGTTTATGATATAGCTGTTCTTTGTGTCTAAATGATTTCATATTTTTCATTTATCTTCAGCTTTGCAGGAAGTCTACTAAATCATGCATTGGAAGATCCAAATTCAAAATCCAATCTTGTACACTCATTATCTGTCTGTATTTCTTTGCTGGACCCCAAAAAATCTGCTCCAACTACATTAAGTTATTCTATGAGAAACCACCATTTAATTGAACCACTTACTGTTAATCCTGAGACGGTTAGTGGTATGCTGCCAAAACTAGGTAAGTTAGTGAACTCTTCTACTATTGGTTATTCTTCAATACTTTCTGGTGGTTTTGGAGATTTCATCTTGTACAAATTCCTTCTTTTACATCTGATGAGCATTGTTTGAATCGAGAACTTGATTGTAGAAAATAAGAACATGAAAGTTCCCATTTGTTTTGAAGCTGTTATACTTCAGCCACTGCTAAATGCTGCATTTGTATGCTGACCTTCATATTTGAATAGTTAGCACTGCAAAATTTTCATTGATCTACCTTGTGAAAACGGTGCCCTACATTATGAAGAACTTCTGTGTCATGTTACTGGTGAATGTCTCACTAGTGAAATAGCTTTGATGGTATTATATATTGTGGGGGATCAGAGTGTTCCATTGGTGGAGGGTCAGAATGAGCTATTGCCACATTTTTTTGTGTTGGTCATTCTAGCTCTGGCAAGCTATGTACATGAAAGTGTTTTGCGGTTGAAATGAAGCATTTGCATTTACAAGTCAAGCCAACTCTTTTTGTTGTGTGGGGGATGGTTGTGGTTTTGAATGGGTGGTGTGCACTGTGATGGATGCTTGTTTCTGTTGTCTTTTAGGTATTAACAAAAAGTAATATACATTAGAGGGCGTTTGATTCATGGACAACGTCGGACGAGGACACCATGTTTTGTCCAGTCTTGTCTTGACCCTATTAAGGACAATCACGTGGTGTCCTTATCTAGCGTTTGCATTGATCACATTAGAACTCTACTGTTCATGTGTCCCGCGTTTGATTCATCATTGCAAACAACTTGAACACAAATGTTTAAAATGTGTGTATTTTGCTAAAAAAAAGAAATTCATATTCTAAGCATAAAAAAAAGAAATTTAGATTTAACATGTACACTCAATAAATTGCAAAAATAAGATTAAAATACACTCAAGAAATTGCAAAAATATGGATTAAAATACAAAACCCCTAAAATCTAAGCTTGCCCCAAAAAAAAATCGGATTTAGCATACATTCACTCAATAATTACAGAAATAGGGATTAAAATACAAATTTCCTAAAATCTAAAGTATACTAAAAAAATTTGTATTTAACATCATTCACTAAATAAATTGCAAAAATAGAGATTAAAATACAAAATCCTTAAAATATAAAACATACAAAACAATTCAGATTTAAAATCATTCACTCGATAAATTACAAAGTTAAAATACAAAACCCCCAAAATCTGAGCATAAAAAAATCAGATTTAGCATCATTCGCTCAATAAATTGCAAGAATAGTGATTAAAATGAAAAACCCCTAAAATCTAATCATACCTCAAAGAAATTCGGATTTTGCATGCATTCACTCAATAAATTTAAAAAATGAGGATTAAATATAAAGAACCCTATCATCTAAGCATACCTTAAAAAAAGTTCAGATTTATCTTCATTCACTCAATAAATTGCAAAAATAGAGATTAAAATGAAACCCCCCTAAAATCTATGCATATCTGAAAAAACATTAGATTTTGCATAAATTCACTTAATAAATTTCAAAAATAAGAATTCAAATTCAAAAACCCCTAAATCTAAGCGTACCCCTAAAATAATTTCGGGTTTACCCAACCCTAACCCTAAAATCTGTTTAGGCTTCACAAGAGAGAGAGAGAGAGAGAGAGAGAGAGAGAGAGAGAGAGAGAGAGAGAGAGAGAGAGAGAGAGAGAGAGAGAGAGAGCTACACATCGAGCTGAGCTAGCTCGAGCTTGGCTCAGGCTTGACTCATTTAAACCCGACTCGGACTCGTCCGTGTAAGTAAACGAGCCGAGCTTGATCAGGCATTCAAGCTTGATTAAGCTCGATTAGCCTGATTAAGCTCGGCTAATTGTGTCATATGGCAACTAATTTTAGGTTATGTATTATTTTTGTTGACTTGTTTTCATAAAACCTTTTAGCTAAGTGGGTAACATGTATACCGTGTATGCGTGCGGTCTTGGGTTCAAATCCCACCCTCTATGCAATTGATTTTTTTTTAAATGTAAGTTAATGCGGCTTGAGCCAAGCCAGGTTCGAGCTCAAATTCAAGCCGAGTTTGTACACAACTTTTCAAGCTCGGCTCAATTCGAGCCGAGCTTTTTGAGCCTGAGCTCGACTCGAGCCCGGCTCGTGTGCACCCCTAGTGGAGTGCAGTCGGGGGCAGGAGGGGGTGAAGTCGTCAAGGGGTGGGGTGTCTTTTCCTTTTTTTTTCCCATCAGAGTGTCTAGCAAGGGGCACTCCCACGCGGGATGCAATGTCTGTGCTCCTGCCCATCACACGTTTGTGGGGTTGCGTGGGCCCCATGTCTTGTGGAGATGGCAGACATTGCCGTCCCCGCAATCAAACACCCCCTTAACATACTAGTCTGTGTTACCTGGACACAAATGGAACAACTTTCTATGGTAGGGTTGGGCTGGAATTAATACTCTTGTATGTGGGATACATCTGGTAAAATTTGAGACGTTCTTTATTGGTGTTTTTGGTAGCGGTTCATGATGAAAAAGATAAGAAAATTCTAATTATTTTGTGTAGGTGTCATCTCTCTCTCTCTCACACACACAAAGTTTTCTTTATTTTCATCTCATGTTTCATTGATGGATGTGAACATTGGTTAATTTACTATCAATTTACCATTTGGTTGAAACGTTTTGTCATGATAATGGTTTGGCTGGGAAAAACAAAGATTGTTTGGATATCCTCTAGGAAAACAAATAACTGTTGCACATTTCAGTCTTTGCTTTGGCTATGTGTTTCTTCATGACTATTTTCTTGCAAATTGTGTAGTATACATTATATTGAGAAAATCTTTTGTTTTTTGTCATGAATCTCCAAGCTCATCCATGATCTAGTGTGGTTAGCAGTTACTCTTGCAAGCTGAACTAAATTGTTAGCTGAAAGTTTATTTACCAAACCCAGCCCAACCAACCACTATTTTGTTGTTTTTAGCATGTATGCTGTTCTAAACTGAATTTGTAGATTCTTCCTGTTTGTGGTATAGGTGGCTTGCTAAAAGTTTTGGATGTATCATCTGATGGGAATATCTTGCCTACTACATACGGTGAGCTATGCCCACCTCTTGGGAAGCATCGACTCATGGTAAGTGCCTCTTTTTTTATATAAATATTTTTAATATCATGATTTGTGTTGATCAGTATGGTTATTTTGTTATTAACTTTGTGGGGTGTGGTTCTGCATTTGTTGAATGAGGGGTTATTTTGTTTTCATTTTATGTGTTAAAATATAATGTATGGATACACACACACACACATATATATATATATATATATAAAGGTGTATTTTGGTCTTGTAATAAATACAGTCTAGTAGGAGTTGTATAGTCTTTTTGTTTAATGACTGTTGGAAGCAGTCCAACTAGTCGTTGGACTGATTGTAACGACCCCAACTCATACCCATTAAAAAGATGATTTTTTTTTTAAAACATTTGCAAAAATATTCCCAGAGACTCGGGACCTTTACAGTCATAACCAATCTACAACCACAAGGGATCTTACATTACCATCAACGAAAACAAACCAACTTTATTAATTAAATGCATAGAGTTCAAGAACAAGATATAAAAGAATATAAATGAATTAAAAAATGGAGTCATGTTGTTCCTAAGTAAATCTGTCAAGCAGTCGTGTAGCCCTCGCAGCTCCTCGTAATAGCAGGTTCCTTCACTAAGCCTCATAGGTTATGAAAAATATAAAAATAAGGGTGCCAGGATGAATCATAGATCATTTGTACGAGTTTCTCTAATGAATCAAATAAGTAAAAAAAAACATAAATAAGAATGTAAACATAACAAATTCATAATTCAATTAATCATTCATGCAATAGAGAACGATTATTAAGTAAGAAGAAACAATTATTAAACAATAATGATCACTATTAAGCAATATGAAACATTTATCTTGTATTAGGGAGTAAATATCATGCATCATTAATTTAACACGAGTAAAAGAGCAAATAAATATGCATGATCTAATGCATAACAAGAATATGCATGATTTCAATGCACATGCATTAATAAATTATTATCTTTTATCAGAGTTTTCTATTTTATACATGTCCTTATTAAATGCACATAATTTTTGTTCTTCTTTTTATTACCATTGCTCGTGGATACTCAAAACAAGTAAGCAATTCTTGAGGTCAAGTTAGGTTCCCAGTTGTAGCTTAACACACAATTTATATTTTTTTACTAGGTTCTACACTTCGCCATCGACCGATATCAGAAATTAACACCATCCATCGAAACATTAGAAATCAACATCTTATGTCGGGACATTAGAGAACTCAACATCCACTAATGTCGCTTTCTTGATATACCAATAACAATTGTATCTACACACAACCCCCAGGCAAAGTGCGGGATCTTTCTAAAACCGTGACCGAGTGATGAACCACGTAGTTGGGTTCAGGGGTACAACAACGCACACGGAATTTTAATATCCTCACGGTTTCCCAAAACCACAACTCCATGATTTTCACAGTAAAGAAGGGACATCCAGAAAACGTGAATTACAATGTTCTCTTTTTTTCTTCTTCTTTAGTTTGTAATTTAACATGCAAAACCAACATCATACGTTTAACAAATCAACATGCGAAACTCATCACGGGACCACAACCCGCGACATAAGAAACAATGTAATTAATTCAATAAATATTAAGTTGATTTTTGCGATGAATAACAAAACTAAACATGGAACAACACCTGCCCAAGGCCCACACGGCCTACGATGCTCCACTTTTGACCACTGATGCATCCAATGCAAAAACTATAATGAAGATGCCACTTATGCATTCATTTGACATGCTTTTAGATGCACATTCACACATGTTAGACAACAATGTGCATGGATAACAAATCTCACAAGCAGGTGTTTACATGATCATACATAATGTTTCTTTTCATGAGTCATTTCATGCTCTAATGTCAGCAACCATGCGAAGTCATTTCATGCTCTAATGCGAACAACCATGCGAATATACATATGCAGAACACATAAGTTCAAGATTTGTACATGCCAAAAGATGCATGTGTAAGTAACATTGCATTAGAATTTTTTATCATGCATAGTCAATCAATCATAAACATGTGAAAACTAGACTTTTGACATGCATGAAATCTAAACATTCATTATGAGCAAGTCTGAAAATACGTGCACCAAACTGAATTTTAATTGAACTCAAATCAGCACATTCATGGTGCACAAATCTGAATATTTGTCATGCTAAAATTTGACATGCACCAACAGGCAAGACTGCATGATACACATGTATAAGCATTTAATTCATATGTATGAAGCTAAAATTTCTGAAATTAGCATGAGCATGATAATAATCATATGCACATCACATATATGATTCTGGATATGTATAATTTGTAAAAAATTGAACATTCATCCGCGGTAAACATTAACATATCTAGCTAATATCAATCATCATAAACATTTGCCCAGTTTCTTGCCCAATTTTATCATTTTAAATCAGTCTGCACTCAGCCTGCACTATGTTCGTGATTTTTTTTTCATAGCAGTCCTAGGCCTGGCAGGTCTGCACCTGCCCAGCTGATTTGGCTGGGCCTGGCAGGACCTGCGTCTGCCCAGCCGAACCCAGTTCGGCTGGGCTACCAGCCAACCAACAATATCCATTTTTTTTTACAGAATGCCAGCCCCAGCCGACCAGTCGGCTGAGTCCAGCCGACTGAATCGGCTGGATCTCGCCATATATATATGTATTTAATTTTTTTTTCTTGAACAGCAGTCCAGTCCCAATCTGGACAGTAGCAGACAGACGACTGTCCAGGCTGGGACTGGACAGCTGTTCGTCCTGTCCCGGACCAAAAAGCACAAAAAATCCCAAAATTTTCTTTTTAACTGAATATACATTTTTCTTTTTTCATGGATCAGGTTCGTTTTCAAGAACCACAGTCCCATGTCCATCTGTCAAGATATGCACACTTGTCCAGCGAACAGATCTGTCTCGGACATACAGAACGGATAGAATGGACAGGGGCTCAGATCTGCCAATCATCGCGATGTCCAGATCTGTCTGCTAAACACATGGGACAGATCTGTCCAACATGTCCATGGACACACACACACACACATATATATATATATATATATATATATATATATATATATATATATATATATATATATATATATATATATATATATATTGGGAAAAACACAAAAACATGCAGAAATAGCATATGAAATCAAACTTCATATATTCTAGACCTACCTACCTCGATGGATTAAAAGATGTAAAACCAAAATAAAATACATGGTTCCCTACAAAAATATTGCCTAAAGCTTATTTAGGCTTTTTTTTCTCATTCGAGACAAGAGAGAACACCCGTACCTTTTCTTGAAGCTTTCAAAGGACTGGGAAAAACGGCGGATGGTTGGAGAGGAAGAGGATCTCCACTTCTTCTTTCTCCTTCTTTCCCTTCTTCCCTTCTCTCTTTCTCTCTCTTTTTCTCTCTTTTCCTCTCTCTCTTTTCTTTCCCCCTTTTTTTTTGACATTTTTATAGAGGGGATAGGGGGTGATGCCCCCCCCCTTCTTTTCCAGCCCTTCTAGAATGGGCTGGAGAGAGGACTTCGAGCCCTTCTCTTTGTATTTTGTTATGCTTTTCACAAGCATAAGTATGACTTATAAAATTATATTCTTTAGATTGCGACTCTTGTGAGATTTGTGATTTTGTGTTTATCTCCTTAATGAGATTGTATTTGAACCAATAGTGGTCTTTTGTGTATTTGCAATTGCTTGTAGCCCTTGGTGACATTCTCTTGTGTTTGATGTTCATTTCATTACATTATGCATGAGCTTGAATAGTACTGGGTTAGCCTGTATTTTGCTGGGTTTTAAGTTTTAACATCCTTCCCTGTAGTGAATCTTATTAATCTTCAACATCATGGGTCCAGGTCCTATTGGTTGATTTTGATTCTAAATGGCACTGTGTACCTATAATGATTAAGATTGTTTTGCCATGTCAAACTTTGATCTTTTTCTTCTCTCATCTTTGGTGGATGGTGCTACACTGCTACTTGCATGAAATTCAGCTGCCTTTTAAGATAAATTTTCCTGTACTCATAAAAGAATGCATGTATATTTGTTCTAAATTTGAGGCTTAGGACTCAATGAAAAACAAAATCGATATACTGAGGTGATCTAAATTTCAATGGATAAACATGGAGACATGCCGTGAGTATCAGTGTTTCTTTCTAAACATATTGTATTATTTAAATCTCTTGTTAATATATACTCCTGTTTCTTTCTTATAAAAAAATGTGTTACTAATTTTGAAAATTATGTTGATCCCTTGCTCTCTCTCTTTTCTAGAATATGTAGGTATTTGCTTTTTGTATCTACTGCAAGTCTATGAACCTTTCAAGATTACAAAGTTTGCTTAAAATGGTGCAAATATGCATGTTTGCTTCTCTTATCGTGTTTGAATTTGTGATTTTCCAGATTGTGGAGTTCATTGCAGTACTGTTGAGGGTGGGTAATGCTGCTGCTGAAAAGGAGTTAGTTAACTTGGGTGCCATAGAGAGAATTTTAAGTCTCTTTTTTGAGTATGTTCTGTCATGGCTGCAAAATTGAAAATGATCCAAGTAATCAATATTCCAGCTATACCTTTTTATATATGCATACTATGAATGCAGGTATCCCTTCAACAATTCTTTGCATCATCATGTGGAGACTATCATTTTATCATGCTTGGAGAGCAAAAATAGTATGTTGATTGATCATCTTTTCAAACAATGCGATTTAGTTAGAAAGCTTCTTGCTGCAGATAAGCAACCAATTCTTTTCCCTGATTCAAATCAGGTAATAGTCATTTTGTTTGCTTAAGGGGTCTTCATGCCATATCATGTCTCTTTGTTATTTTCTCCATTGGTTCATATGTCATAAATTGATCTGTATTTTCCTTGACAAAACAGCCAACATCAACTACCGTTGGAAGATCATCACCACGGATAGGAAACATTGGACACATTACACGAATTGCTAATAAGCTTGTTCAGTTAGGCAACAGCAACAGTCATATACAGTCGTATTTACAGGTTGATAAGAAAAAGTTTTGATACTATCATCTTTTTCACTTCAGTATGTTAGACTACAAACAACAATTTGGGTACTAGATGCTAGTTACTGTTATTCTTTTACACTCCTTAAGTTTTGGTTAATTCTGTCAAATTTCACCTCTTTTATACACACCTAGATTTGTACTTCTAGTTTAATGTGCTAACTCTATTTTGCATATGTTTTATATGAGGGTTATTAACTTCTATACTTAAATGAATAAATGGACACCTGAAACTGGCAAATAAAATCCATGGACTTCCTTTTCCTGTGCCTGAACCTGTTGATTCAAAATAGATTTAGGCCATGCTTGGAAGTGAGAACAAATCTCATATGAAAAGAAAAACTTACATATGAGAAGTTCTCATATAAAAAATTCTCTTTTGTTTATGTGACATGCTCGTCATATGAAAAATTTAGATATTTAAAAACTTTCTCATGTGCAAATTTCTCTCATTTGGAATAATAGGAAAAACTTATCTTTTTCTTTTCCACTCATGTTTTCTTTTATTTTCCCACTGACAAATGTGTCCTTAGAGGCTGATGTTCCTCCTTGAAGACTTACTGATAATTAACTTTAACCAACCTTTCATTCTCTCTCTGCTTGCAATGATGGGTTCTAATTATAATTTTTTTGGAGAAAATTATAGTTATAACTATAATGAAGCCAATTCTTTAAACTTATATTTTTTTGGTGGCATTTCTGTGTGTGTGTGTGAATAGTGTCTGATGAACCCAACATTCCTGTCAACTTCTTTAATGCTTAAAGTGCCTCAGCTAGTATAGTTGCTATTCACACGCTGCTGTCGCTTGATGATCCTTTTTTGCTTTTATTTGTTGATGAAATAATTCAAAATTGCGTTCGGGCACCTGTGCAATGAAACACATTGTAGATGACTTTGTACTTCATTTCAATTAATTTTGTTGTTACTTTGGATTCTCTGGGAAACAGTGAATGGGTTGAATGGCAAACGAACACCCTAGTCAAGCGTAGTAGGGTAGAAAATATCTACCAATGGGCTTGTGGGTAAGCTTATCTTATTTACAAAATATGGTTTGGCACAATCTTGTTCGGTATTCAATGTGATTATGGTTTTCTATTGCTGCACACTATTTTCTTTTCACATGCTAATGAATTAAGTTGCTACTATACTTCTTGAAGAGGTTCCTGAATAACCTATGATTGCTGCCTATCATTTCACTAAGTTGTAACCATAGGTAGGGGTGTAACTGGGTTGGGTCTACCGGACCTGATCTGATTATACCAGACCCAACCTGATTTTAGTGACCCATGGGTTTGGGTTGGGTTCAAAATATAGACCCATAATTAAGGGTGTCAACGGGTCGGGTTTGGTTCGGACCCAGGTGGAACCAGACTTGGCCCCGATTTTGGGGTATGATATCTGGACCAGACCCGGGTCTAATCGGACCCACCATAAGAGAAACCATTCCTGGATACGCTAAGAACTACATGAACCAGACCTGGGCCATACCCGGTAAAACCATATTTTTTTTTTATCATTTTTACATTGAAAAAATGCGGGTGTTAATCGAAACTCGGTTCGGGTCTGGGTTTGGTATAATATTTCACAAACTATACCAGAGTCCATGTATTAATCAGACCTTCTAGTCTGGATCCGGGTTTTCTTATTTATCACCATCCTTATAAGGTTTGGTTCGAGTCCGGTCCAGTCTGGGTAAACCTGACTCATTGACACCCCTACCCATATTGAATAGGGTTGGGTTTTGGGTATTGCAAATGAAGACCCGAACCCATTTGGACCCGGTCCAAATGGTTTTCCATATAACCAAAACGACGTACCCGAACCCATTTTATTCTTGAAATGACCTGAACCCAAACCTGCTTCGTACTTGAACTTACCCAAACCCAAATCAATTATGTACCCAAACCCGTTTTATATGTGAATCGAACCCAAACTTATGATACATTTTGAATAAGATATATCATTGATGCCTTTTTATTTCAACTTCAAATCATGGTTGTACGTATTGTACCGTATCCTACGATACCGTACAATATGTACAGTTACTTTTGTATTTTGTGATACGATACACACTCGTATCGCGATACGATACGAGTGTGTATCATATTCGTATCGGGTGTATCGTACGGCACACCCGTGTATCGTACTCTATCGTAATATCGTGTTGGCACACTTAAAAAAGGCCAAAAGTTGTATTTTTTTCATTTTGGATTTAAAAGGCCTCTTGAGGGTCGAGTTCTCCATATTTCTAGAGTTCATTAAAAGGGAACCTATGTGTAACACCCCAACTTTTATAACCCGAAAAATGATGATTTTTTTTGAAATGCTTTTAAATCTTTTAACAAATAACAACGAAAAAATACATCGGGTCTGAAATTTGGCGTGCTACTTCACATGAACACTTACAAAAATACAATCGCGGAATTCAGAATTTAACAACTAATTAACCATGCATAAAATAAAATCAAATGTCCACAATATCCAAAATTAATTACAATTGTCTTTAAATTGAATTAAAATAAAATCAGAGTCCAAAATTCTTGTGAAGGCAAAGGAAATGTAGGCTCCATCCCCATCGCAACCTTTCGCCTTCTCATGTAAGTTGCTTACTCACTTCTTGAAATTTTTTAAAATCAGAGGGGTCGAGCATAACTTGTTTCAGTATGATAGATTATACTAAACTTGTAAAACAGAAATATGAAATAAGAACTTCATCTAGTTTTTCATAGTAATTTAAATCTAAGTGATAATCATGCATTTTAATTTAAGCAACAAGTACGAAAACTAGCAAATTTAAACAAATATGCATTATTCATTTTTAACTCAAATCAAATACAATGCATGAACAAATAAAATGTATGAACTTACCAAATGCAGAAGTCATCGAATGCATGCATAAATTTTTTTATCTTCGATTAAGTGTTTTCTTAAATGATGAATGCAATGCCTAACTAATGCACATACATCTTCAAGTTATTAGTTCTTAGTCCCGCTGGTATGACACAAGCTTGAAAACTGGATCAAGGCCATGGCGCAGAGGTATTTTCATACATAAGGGTGGCTTTGACCTGGCCAGACACCTTTCACCAATGACAGGGCGAGGGACGATAATTCGAGAGAGATTCTCAACACCTTTAATCCCGATGCATCAGATTTCCTCATGAGTACCTTAGCCTTATACGTTGCAGTCTAATGTAGAGGTTTTTTCATAAAATCGTAGGAGGGAAGGAACAACTTTCCATGCTCGAAACTTACTTCCCACAAAGTTTTGTACTACTTGTCACTCTCTCAGCAAGTATCTTTTACTTGTGATGGTGCATTGTTTTACTTGATTACTTGATGTTTTACATGAAATCATGCTTAGAATCCATAAAAATGATTTGGCATCATATAGGGCAATGGATGCACTTGCAAAGCATTGAAACATTAATTCATTTATGATTTTAAATATAAACACGTACATATGCATAAATAAAAATTTCATACATTTCATGCTTTGGCTAACACATATGCATGTACATGAATAATACGATAAAGAAACATGTTTTGCATGCATCCACATCATTGTAACATCAATATCATCCTTATGAACATCATCATTATCATCATAACATGTTCAAATATAGAGCCACAACTAACATTTGGGATTTAACATCACATTTTGCATGTTGGACCCTTCGGTCCATTCATTAACGCTTAGCTCCCTTTTTCGCAACATGTGTAGTTATTACAATTTTCATTCATGACATAAGGTAGGCACATCTTACACTGTATAAGTCAGACATGTATATGCAAATACATTATGCATATAATTCATATGAAAATTTTCATGAAACATAGACAACTACGCATGAATCAGAGTTAAACCCTTAGACCAACTACAAAAATGTGAAACTCTCAACTCTGTCCGACTGTGATAGAGTTTATAGAAAATTTTACAGTCGGTGAACAGAGATGAAACTTTTAAAGTTTGTAGAAAATTTTGTCAGCTTTCCATAAGCGCAAACCGTTCATAAAAATTCCTCCGTATGAGGGAGTTACAAACGTTTTACTACAGACATGTCAAACTGTGTTTCAACTGTTGCAGAATTGTGCTCAGACCATAAACAAGGTTAAAAATTTCACAGAAGGTAAGAAATTTTGCTATATTTCTAATGCAACAAACCGCTCATCAAAATTCTTCCAGACGAGAGAGTTATGAGCGTTTTACTGGTCGGATGTCTGACCAAAAAACTGTAATTCTGGGTCTATCCATTCGGGTGGGCCCAAACCAGGTCACCCGAATCTGTACACCCGATTTTTTTATATCATTTAATTAAAAACTACAATCAAACTATACATTCAAGTCTAATCTAATATCACTGAGACATTATATTTTTCCTTAACCGTTTGGCCGAAAAAATACACCCGTCTCACACGCATTATTTTCTCAGAAATTAATTCGAGAAAATACACAATTAATGAAATAAATCATGAAATTTACATGCAAATAAAATTCAGAAAAATCTACAAAAATCACTGAGTATGTACATAAACATAATCTACCAACTACAATTAAAAATAGCATGGATCTAACTATGAAATTCATGGATTTTCCTAAATTTATCAATTTCTTTTCTAAAATACCCGATATACTTCTTTTCTCAAAATTTTGACTATAGAAATTCACCAAATTTTTACAAAATGTCTACAACAACCTACTTTCAAGAAAATCATAGCATAATTTGCGTATTTTTAAAATTTGTAGATTTATTTTCTAAGAAACCAGTTTTTGAGCAAAACATGTTTTTAAAAGGGGTTTTCTATCGGAAAAGCCTTCTTTTTCCATCTTTCGATAGCCCTAAGCCAAACACACATTGGAGGGTTTGTTTAGGATCTATTCTTATGAAAAATTAGTGGAATTCGTGATACGAATTCTGTTTCGCAAGAGAAGTATAAATCCACCTTTTTTGTCGAAAAAATTGCTCCTACGTATGCCGGTGGGTCTTTTTGCACGAACCAAGCGATTCACACGTACCACGACCTCGGATGTAGCCTCCTTACGCCTCCTTCAACCATGTGAAGGTCTCCCTTGTAGATCCAAGGGTGAAAACACCAATAGATTTGGTGTAGGGAAATGAGAGAGAAGAAAAAAAGAAGAGATTTGGGAGAGAGAAAGGAGAAGAAGCTCTAAACTAAAAAGAGGCAAATAGGCGGGGGGGGGGGGGTCAGCCCCTCCTCTATATTTATAATGTTATGAATTAGTTTAAGGGCTGAGGCTAACCTCAGCCCTTGATCTAATCTTGATGGAGCTACCATATCATGAGGTAAGTCCTTTCCTTTCTGTTTTTTTGTTCCTGTATTTCATTAAATAAATAAATAAATAAAATATATATATATATATATATTATATTTTATTTCCTACTTAGCTAGATTTAGGTTTAGGCCTAAGTATAGTTATTCATATGATGTACATTAGTGTATTGTAGCTAAGCAAAAGGGGGTCCATGTTAGTGGGACGTCCCTTTTGTTTGGCTACTTACTAAAAAGGTTTCAACAAGTCAATACTCTTGCTTGCATAACAAGGTATTTAACGTAGGTTATTTATGTTATTTGCACTTACTATAATTCAAAAGGGATTTCAAGACCACGTCCATAGTTCCACATACATTAGAGTTCAAGGATTCAACTATATAGGATTGACGACACTAGGTTTTCAACAAAAAAAATATCAAGGTAGATGTCAGCCTTGAAACATGCATTATTTTTAATTAGAAAAAAAAGAACAACTTTTATATTAAACTTTAACTCTTTAAAACATGCATATACTGATAAAACTGCTGATGAATTGACGTGCTCTCTTGAAAAAATCAAGAAAGAGTAAGGAGGAAGAATAGAGCTTTTTGGGAATCGGCAACCTGTGTGTTCTTTTCATAATGGCTGCGGTAATCCATCATTAGACTTAAGAGAGTTACAATTCTTTTACACAGACGAAAGTGCCCTGTATTAGTAATACATATTACGTTAGAATATAAAACACGTGAATGGCTATGGATGATATAGATCCTTTATTGGATCCATATTCGATCCAGATTCTAATACCTTCCCTCAAGTTGTGCATGGGAGTGAACCATGTGCAACTTGTTCTTCAGATACCGGAAATGGTGACTTGTGAGACCTTTTGTGAACATATCAGCAACTTGGTCTTCTGAAGACACATAAACCAGTTCAATCTCTTTGTCTGATGAAATGTTGGTCAATCTTAATGTGCTTAGTCGGACTGTGATGAATAGGATTGAATGCAATTTGTATAGTACTTCTATTATCACACATAAGTGTCGAATTTGAGATATCCTCTCCCATCTCTGTAAGTAGATGCCTAATTCAGGTCACTTCTGCTGTGGTAGCTGCCATAGATCTATACTCTGCCTCTGTGCTAGATCTTGCCACAGCCTTCTGTTTTCTGCTACACCATGAGACAAGATTTCTCCTAATAAAAACACAGTATCCTGAAACAGACCTCCTCTCATTTAGATCCCTTGCCCAGTCTGCATCTTTATAGGCCAATATGTTATGTTTTGGTGTTTCCCATGAAGATTGTATATATCTGAGTCCATCACCCACCGTGCCTTTTAGATAACGAAGAATGCGTTTGACGACATCCATGTGACCAATCTTCGGTTCATGCATGAACTGAGATACTTGATTAGCAGAATATACAATGTCTGGTCTAGTAAAAGTAAGGTACTATAACATGCCCACTAAACTGCGATACTTGCTTGCATCAAGATATAACTCACCATCACAAATACTGAGCTTTTGGTTGACAACACGGGGTGTAGGCAGAGGTTTGCAATCTATCATTCTTGCTTTAGCCAGAAGATAAAGAGTGTATTTGTGTTGAGTTAATGACATTTTTTCATCTTGTTTGTCCACCTCTACACCAAGAAAATATCTCAGTTTCCCAAGATCTTTCATTTTGAACCGCATACTTAATAAAACTTTAATTCGTTGAATGTGGTCTGGAGCATTACAGTGATCACGATATCATCAACATATATAAGTAAGAAAACCATAGTAGTACCATCCCTATATATAAACAGAGAATGATCTAGTTGGGAACGAAAAAAACCGTGGTTCTGAATCTCTAAGGAGAAGCTTTCAAACCATGACCTGGAGGCTTGCTTCAAACCATACAAAGCTCTAGTTAATTTGCATACATATTCTTTTGGGTCTCCCTCTGCATAACCTTGAGGCTGCTCTATGTAGACCTCTTCTTTTAAATCCCCATGAAGGAATGCATTTTTAACATCAAGCTGACTAAGGGTCCACCCATGTTCAATTGCCAGGCCAAGTATAATGCGAATAGTTCTCATTTTCACCACTGGGTTGAATGTCTCATCATAATCTTGATCGTATGCTTGAGTGAAACCTTTGGCAACAAGGTGTGCCTTGTACCGTTCAATGCTACCATCCGATTTATATTTAATCTTATATACCCATTTTGAACCAACAACATTTTTTTATTTGGAGGACGACCAACTATCTCCCATGTTTGACACTCATGAAGTGCCTCGATTTCCTCATTCATCGCTTTAATCCATTTGTTGGATTGAATAGCTTGACAAAAATCAAGTGGTTCCTCGTGTTTTTCAATCTTGGATAGAAAAATCTGAAAATCCATAGCAAAGTTATCATAACTACCTCATTTCTCAATAGGGTGCCTTATCCTGCCTGATCTTCTTGGTGCCTCTCTGTTATTAGACAATGTCACGTGTTCTTCAGCAGGTACATTTGTTTGCTCTCTGGGTCTCCTGGTATAGACATTACCTTTGTATCTCAGACATTCTGTTTGTGATGCATCATCTGAAACCGTTTCACCATGTATGCTTTTAGGGGGCAAAGTAGTATGTTCTGCAGCATGTGAAATAAGTTCAATACTGAGCCATGGATCATACCAATTAGCAACAACGTCAATATGTTTACGATTGTGGTCTGCTTTATTTCCCAGAAAACTATTTTCATCAAAAACAACATTTTTGGAGATTCTAATCTTCTTATTGGCGGGATCATAGCACCTGTAACCCTTGTGTTCATCAGCATAACCTACAAACTGACATATAGAGGCTTTCTTCTGAAATTTAGTTATCATGAATTTATCAATGTGTACATAACATGTGCATCAAAAACTCGTAACTCATCATAATCAGGATGTACACCAAAGGGAACATAATAGGGAGAGTAATTTTCAAGAATAGGCATAGGAAGATGATTTATCACATGAGTAGCAGTATGAAAGGCTTCTGTCCAAAGATTAATAGGCAAGTTACAACCATGCATCATGCTCATTGCACTTTCCACAATATATCTATGT
This sequence comes from Nuphar pumila, assembly GCF_984573655.1. Classification (NCBI taxonomy): domain Eukaryota; kingdom Viridiplantae; phylum Streptophyta; class Magnoliopsida; order Nymphaeales; family Nymphaeaceae; genus Nuphar; species Nuphar pumila. The sequence goes on from NC_143261.1 coordinate 1,003,877, forward strand.
TTACGTTCGGCAATTCCATTTTGTTGTGGAGTGTACGGGCAAGAAACTCCCATTATCTTGGAGGAAATCTAAAAATTCTTTGGAGGAATACTCACCACCTCCATCACATTGGAGAATTTGAATATTTTGGGAGAATTGAGTTTTAACGTAGGCATGAAATTGACGGAAAATAAGAAAAACTTATGATTTATGTTTCATAAAGAATATCCAGGTAAAGCGAGAGCAACTGTCAATAAAGGATACATAGTATTTGCTTCCAGAAGATGAAGGATTTGGGTCTGGGCCCCAAACATCAGAACATATTATTTCAAAAGGCATGAAAGCTCTTTTATTTATTTGATGAAAAGGAAGTACATGACTTTTGCAGACCTGACAACTGGGACACATTTTGTCCTTCAGTAATTAAGGTGAAACAAACTCTGAAAGAAAACCATTGGACACTAATTTTTCAATAAAGACTCGACTACAATGACCAAGACGGGAATACCAAAGATCTGGCTTATTACATTTGGATATACTTAGAACACTTTTAGAGACATGATCAGACTTTGGCTTCAGGACACTGGAGACTGGGTCTTCATTGAAAATATACATGTTTTCACGTCACTGTCCTTTAGCGAACGTCTCCTTCGTTTGAAGATCCTTAACAAAGACAGAAGTAGGAGTAAATTCCACAGATGAATTCGTAGAATCAACAAGCTTAGAAACAGAGATAATATTTTTCTTTATATTTGGTGCATGGACAACATTAGATAAAGGAATAGATGAAGACTCAAACAAAGAAATGAGGACATTGCCTACGTTCGAAATATGGTGCTGAGTCTCATCTCCAGTTTCAATATTAGATTTACCAAAATATGGGGTCAAAGTAGAGAACTTACCTGCATTGCCAGTGACATGAGCTGCTGCCCCAAAGTCTACATACCATATTCCATCATGATTCTGTTTCAAGTTCAAGTTGGCCATTGCAGACAAGAGAAGATCCTTAGCATCATCACTGACCCAAAAGGTACCTACAGTTCCTGATATTGCAACATTTTTATGGTTTTGCATTCTGTTACGATTTTGGGGGTTGAACCAACAGTTAGCTTTGATGTGACCACGTTTGTTGCACTGGTAGCATGTGGGAACACTCTTTGAAAGGCCGACAGTGAAATTTGGCGTAGGTAGCAACCCACGTCCACCCTGGATTTGTGCTCCTCTGCCTCTGCCATGCCCCCTTTTATAAGTGAGATCTCCTTGTGCACGATCAGGAATTATGCCTGTGGCAAAAACATCATGCGTAGATGATTGCCCTGCTGAAGCATCTGACATGCTTTTCAAAGCATCTCGTACTGGAACAGTTTAGCACGTAAATCCTCAAAACTGGGCAACGTAGGCAAGCACAATAAAGAAGTGACAAGAACATGATACTCTGACCCTAGGGCACTCAACGTCTACTGCACTTTTTCTTTATCTGACACTGGATATCCGGCAATTGCTAATTGATCTGTGATGCTTTTGACTTGATTTAAAAATTCAATAATGGTCATTGACTCTTTTTTTAAAAGCTGGAATTCACGCTTGAGAAATAACACCTTAGCCTCTGATATCTGAGAGCAGGTCTGAGCTAGAGTCTTTCACAATACTTTAGCTGTGCAATCATCAGGAATAAAAACTAATACTTCTTGTGACAATGTGGAAGTGATGTATGCGACAAAGGCTTGATCGCGCTTCATCCAAGCAACAAATGTAGGGTTGCGAACGATGTTTGGCAATCCTCTTTTCTCTTTTGCTTCTTGTGTGATAAACTCTGGAGGCGCTGAAGTTGAGCCATCTAAGTGACCTGAAAGATCTTGACTTCGAATGAAATGAGTAATCTGCCTTTTCCAAGTCAGATAGTTATTTGTATTTAGTTTTTCAGAGACTAGCTGCCTCAGGAAATTGGAAGAAAGACCAGAGTTGGCAGAAGTATCCATTTACAGACCTTGGAAATTTTATATTTGAAGTTAAGAGGAATTAAAAACAAGAACAATGACTTTGAAGAAAAATCTGAAATCGAATCAGTGAAGCAAGTTCAGCATGACTGATTTCAGATTGAGTATAGGACCAGAATAAAGAAGACTGATTTCAGATTGAGTATAGGACCAGAATAAAGAAGAAAATGTAAGATAACCTACACGACCCAGTCGGCTGGTGAAGGAGAACAGAGATGTAGTTGCTGATTTTAGGGCTCAATCAGAAGAAAAACAGAAATATATGAAGATGTGGACAAACGCAGAGACATAAAATTTATTTTAGGGTTTAAAAGGAAGACAGGATGTCACGACAGATTTTTAACTGCAGCAGATCTGAAGAGAAGGGAACGACAACTGATCTGAATTTTATTTCAGATCTGTTGAAGACACACAGCAGATCTGAATGCATTTCAGATCTGCGATATGAATAGTGGACCTTTAGCAGATGAAGATAGAAGAAGGAGAAGGCGACAGGAGACAGATCGCGACCTGTTGAAGACAAGAAAAGGTCGAAAGGAAACAGGAAGAAGGAAACTGAAAGACAAAAAATAGAACGTGACCTGTTGATGGCAAGAAGTCGACTTTTTACGTCACTGAGCAAGACCTTTTATGCCCAGAAGTTCCGCTGCTCTGATACCATGATAAAACTGCAGATGAATTGACGTGCTCGGTTGAAAAAATCATGAAAGAGTAAGGAGGAAGAATAGAGCTTTCTGGGAATAGGCAGCCTCTGTGTGTTCTTTTCATAATGGCTGCGGTAATCCATCATTAGACTTAATAGGGTTACAATTCTTTTACATGGACGAAAGTGCCCAGTATTAGTAATACATATTACGTTAGAATATAAAACACGTGAATGGCTATGGATGATATGGATCCTTTATTGGATCCATATCCGATCCATATTCTAATATATACCACCATCGATATTTGATTACAAACCAACAAATTCTGGTATGCAACACTGAACCAGTGTAGTCCCCCTTTTTTTTTTGAGCGTGAGCCCCATTATACAAGAGTTGAGTAAGGTGAATGATTTTTTTTATAATATCCGAATAATAAAAAAGTAAAAGAATCACATAACCTCCTGTTTGGTGAGAGCAGCATACTTGAACTACTTATCCTAGTTGTTCGGATAATCAGAAGCATACCAACTATAGCATACACATAATGCACGAGCTCACAGGAGCTCAATCGAGTTGACCACCCTCTGTATGAAATCAGCTTGTCAAGCATAACAAGCTCTAAACCAGATTTAATTTTGCTTGCTAGGTCAGATGTACAAGCCCCAAACAAGCTCCTGAACCAAGCCATCATATAGATGGCTTTTTCCTGTTTAAGCTCTACAGGAGGCTGCTTTGCTTAGCATACTTGGCTTAGCTCACGATTTAGTCAGCCTTAAGATATGCTTGGTAAGGTCAAACATCACACTAAGTTTGCTTAGTCAAGTGAGGTAATTGCCAAATCAATGAAGGAACTCATGAATGAGGGATTAGGTAGTTACCTAGTAAAAGATAATACAAGGTCAAAGAAAAGGCATCTAGAAAATAAAAGTTGAGCCCGATGGCCTTACCAAATCTTACAATGACACAAGGCATAAAACGTGTGATAGAGATCCTCATGAAATCCATAAGATTTTTAAGTTTCCAAATAGGAATTCGGCTTTGTATTTAGACAAAATCATGCACTAACCTCATATATATATATATATATATATTATGGAAACTCTTTCAACGTGAATGGTAATGAGAGAGATTGTTTCCCCATGTATGTAGGTTCAAATCAGGACCATCCATGACAACTTTGTGTGAATTTAAATTTTGCAATGGAGGGTCATTCTAGGAACTACATAGCTGTTAACAAAATGAGCTAATTGACCATGGGCCCACCACTCAAACCTATCGTGCAACTATATTAGCTTGTCATATGTTGTAGGTCCTAAAGAATAGCAAGATGCCAATACAAAATTAGATCAACAAATGAAACAAGGAGGAAAACAAGAATGAATATCACGCTTGGGCGGGTTCTTGTTTGATATTGAATTCTTAATTCAATTTAAAAATCTGAATTTTACCAAAAATGTGATTTAAAATTCCAAATTCACCTTAAATTCTAAATGTCATTTAAGCCTAAATTAACTTTGAATCTCAATCAAATTCAAATTCAAATCTTAACAAATTCAAATGTGAATTTAAATGAAATGACATTAAATAAATTTGAATTAAACTTAAGTGTAAATAGATTTCATCTATAAATCTTTTTTTTAACTTTCATTTATGTAAATTATTTATTTTTAATATTTCTTAAGGGTTAATTCAAATTCTTCAGAAATAATTTTTGAAAAAATTTGAAACTCAATGGGTTTGATGAGACCCTGGGGCGTGTAGGGTTTTTTTTCGACATTTTTAATTTCTTCTAAATCCTACAAACCCTTTAGTGAATTTCTTGGTTAGAACTTGGGAATTGAAATTAAAATCCAAGAATTTTAGAAAAAGCCTTGAAAATCTCGGGTATTGCATCCAAATTCAAATCCAAATCTGCCTTAAATTCATAAATCAAAGTCCATTTTCGATATACTCTGGAAACTGAAATCGTAATTCAATAAGACTTCAAATTAAAATATATACTTAGTTCAAATCCTAACTAATGTTAAAACTCGAATTAAGATCCAGTTAAGTTAATCTCAGATTAGATCCGATAAAAATCAAAACCCTGATTCAGACTAAATTCTCAACTCGAACTTTATTCTGAATCCCAATTAATACTTAAATTATAATTAAATTTTTAACTTAATTTTGAATAATATTTTAGCCTTAATTTACTATTATTTTTCGTAAAGTATCAAAAAATTGCGGGTTTTACACTATGCACCCTAAGTTTTGCGAGATCGATTTGGGGGCCGATTTGTGCGCAAGAGAGAGCTTTTACGATTTTATCAAAAGTGCATTTCCACCATTTTTCACTCAAGGAAGTAGGTACAAAATCTCTATTCTTTGCTTCTTATTGAGTCTTTTTGGGGAAATGTGTGTTTGGTGCTTATTGTATTTTTTAATTGATTTTATTTTATTTTAGATCCTTCGATGCCGTCTTCACGTTCATGTCATATTAGAGATGATCCTACGTGGCAATACTGCAAAAGAATTGATAATATACCACGACTAGGGTTACCATTGAATTTGAGATGTTTGTTTTGTGGTGCTATTATTAGAGGTTGGTTGCATAGATTTAAGCAACATATTGTTGGTCAATATCAAAATGTACGTCTATGTGATTCTCCATCTATCCCTACAACTTTTTGTTCTGATGTTATTGTTGAAATATAAGAAATTCGAAGAAGAATTTTGCAAAAATGCCAAGATGAAGTACTTCTAACCATGGTTCCAGATTTTGAAGATGATGATGATGATGACTCACAAAAAAAAATAGCCCAACATAAAAGGATCATTGAGCAGTAGTTGGATGCAGAACTGAGGAAATACTATCCTGATGTTTGACAAATAGGCTCCAGAAGATAGTTTAGTTTTAGGATCTTCATAGTTTAGAACTTTAGAACTTTAGAGATGAATATTGACATGTAAGACATTGGTTAAATGTAATGTTTTTAGTTATTATGAATTCTTATTGGTTAAATGTAAGGTTTTAATTGTGTTTACAATTTAAATTATGTTGTGTCTTTTATTTACATTGTCAGTTATCAGTTGCATGGTTTGTTATTAATTTAAATTATGTAGTTGCCTTCATATGTGAATTTATGATTGTATTTTGTGCAATTCATCATTGTTTTATGTGATAATTTTTTTATCATTTATGCTATTCTTTTTAATTTTTTTTTTGGAATTTTTATTAAAAATTTACGATACGATACGATATTACTTTGGGCCCAACCGATACATGTAATGATACGATACATACAACCTTGCTTCAAATGATTGGTTGATATGAAAATATTCTTTTTATTATTTAGATTTTGGCATTATTTAGAATAGTTAATATACTTCTCATTTGTTAGCATCTAATCTTTTTAATGAATAGTTGATTCCATTAATTTACATATTTTTTATTAGAGGGTAATTTGGTCTAGAATACCAATCATATCAATGTTAAATTATACACAACAACAACAACAACTACGCCTTCATCCCAAAACAATTGGGGTCGGCGATATGAACCAACAAAGAAAATCATTATGGGTCTTCCACATGAATCCTTCTCCTCCATTCATTTCTATCCAATGTTAAATTATGTACATATTATATATTTTCTGTTTTTCTGTTTTATGTAAACTGGGTATTTCAGTCATTTCACCCATGTATAGGTGTCAGCTATTAGAGGCTTATGTTTCTTTTTTCTTTTTGTACTTTATGGCTGTTGGGACAGCCCAAATAGACATGGGGCTGCTCCCAACGGTCATAAATATGACCGTTGGGGGCTAGCCCAATGTCTAGTTGTGCTGCCCCCTTCCCTCACTCTTGTATAATAAATAGGGGATGAAACCCCTTGTATCCTCAATGCTTTTCTAAGGCATTTCTTAGTGAAATTCTATATTTTTTTATATTGTGTTGTGTGTGCCCATAGTGGCTATTGTGTATGCTCACAGTGGTTAATTGTGTGTGTTATGTTTTTGAGATTGTTCTCACTTTGTATTATCTCTTGGTGAATTAGTGCTTGTGCACTTTTGTGTTGATCCTTATTGGGATCTCTTTTGTATTTCTGCTTGTTTCATTACAATCAAGACCCGGGCTGAAACCTGAACCGATCATGCCCGAACTCGTTAACCCATATGAGTCTACTTTTTTTTGTCATACCCAGACCCAAATCCAACCCGAATCAAAACGAGTCCATTAAAGATCCTACTCGGTACATACCTGAACGCGTTAGCCCACGTGGGTCCACAATTTCTAGTCGTACCCAAACCTGAATTAGATTTGGTTGGGTTTGGGTCTTTTAGACTTGATTTGGAATCAGGTCTGATAAGGCCCGAGCTGACTGACCCAGTTACACCCCTAACCATGGGGTAATTGGTTTTCATTGGCCTGTTGAATTATGTTTCTGCAAATTGTTGTTCCCTATGTTTTTAGCTTTTTGTTTGCTGCTTTTGGCTTTGGTAATTACACTGAAGAATAATCTCTTGTCATGATGCTCTTCTCATTTCTAATTGTTTCAAATGCTGAAATAGAACTTGGTCATCTCATAGCATGCATTCAAGAATCCTGTACATTTTTACTCGATGATCTTTTTAAGTCTTAATAGTTTTGATGAAAAATATCTGATGCATTTTCTGTTTCATATTAGTCCTGTTATTCTGACTTCTGCAAATTCAATGAGGTTATTTGTATCATTGCTTGATTTAGTTTTAGGAAGCAATTTTATGGAATTGTTTCTTCTGTCAATTGGTTGTTAATTGCAGATTGCTTGATCTAAGGTGCATGAGATTCAATCAATAATTCACTTCAATATTTAGCAGTTAGTTTTATCTGATGCTTTTGTTTTTGTAGTTAGTTTGACCTGGTATACTGCTGCACATTTTTGAAGCAGGAATGTTAAGAGGAATTCTTGGGATATGTGCTGTTAGTTTAAATTTTAAAATTTTGGCCATTCGTTATCTTCTATAAGCATGTATCTGCTGCTTTAAGCTGAGTTTCTGTGATGCTTTTATAATGTTGCCTTAACTAAATACGTTCTAACTATAATCTGCATTGCAGCCGTCCAACTGCATTGCAGGAACGAACGAGAGATAGTGATGATGATGAACTCCGTGACAGAGACTTTGATATAGCTGCCATAGCTAACAACCTGAGCCAGGCTTTTAGATACGGCATATATGAGAGTGAAGATCCTGAAGAGGTACCATATCTTTATTGCTGAGTAAAATAATCTGATTTACTTGCACACGGACCTGATAATGGTCTGAGGAGATTTGTTGAATTCAGTTCAACAGTATCCAGGCACTGACTTTAGCTGTCTGAGTCCATGGGTAGTGGTCCTAGTGGAACTGTGCTCCCCAGGTATGATATGGGTTGGGTCCAGCTCCTCAGTGTCCAGTTACTGACTTTAGTTGCTTGAGTTCATGTGAAGTTGAAACATACTTCCCAAGCAACTGTAAACTCAATCTCAGATCAGACAGTGCTTCGGTTAGATACTCTTAATTGCGCTACATGACATTAGCTATTGTACTGATGGCCCATTGCCCTAAATTTGTTACAGGTTCATGGGTCAATTGAACGGGATGACGAGGTATTTTATGACGCTATATATTGCACACATATTTTTTCACACTTTTGAGCTTTCCGATTTGAAAACTTCTGGATATTTTGCTATCTTGTGTGAGCTATTTATATATACTGATGGTTTGCACTGTTAATATTTGTCCTGAATTGTGCTTCAAAAGTAGTTTCATTTTTCTTCTTTTTTTTTGGTCCTGTTTACCAAGATTGGTTCTGGAAACAACAGGATGGATATTTTGATGATGAATCTGCTGAAGCTGTTATGTCATCCTTGAGCAGGCTTGGGGACAAGCAGGAAAGGTAATCTCTTAGGGTGTAGTGCAAATGAAAATGAATTTGTTCTCTTGGTCTTCACTGATATTATCAATATATTCTCCTTGATGCAGTGGTTGTCAACAGGATGTGTATTTTGATGATAAATCTGCCCAAGTTGTTATATCATCTCTAGGCAGGTTTGGGAAGAGTTCGGATAGGTAATCTCTTGGGATATGCTGAAAACGAGAGGTCAATCTGCTCACTTGATTTTAGTTGTTACTAATTGATCCTGTCTTCTTGTTGCAGTGATTGCCTTTTTACAAATTCCAATTGGTTTGCTTTCCAAGAAGATAGACTTACAAGTGAATCTGTTGGCACTTCACCATCAAGGATGTTTGACATTAATCTTAATGGTGGTGAGGGTTTGGCAAACAGTGGTGGTAGCAGTAGCAGTGATGATGAGGTGGTTGTGGGAGAAGAAGATGACGTAGATGATACTGCAACCTCCTCCTTTGGATCTACTGGGAATGCAATTGCGGGAAATAGTTCCGCAGATGCAAATAACTTGAATTGTGTGAAGTCACTATCCTCAAATATGGAAAAAGTGTTTATTTCTGATAATGTTAGCTTCTTCCAGAATGAATTGGTGGAGAAGAATCTATTTGGTGATGAGTCACTGCCGGATTGGGTTGGCAGGCGGAAAACACCAGATTTTCAGGGAAGTGTGTCTGATAGGAATTCAGACTATAATATTCCTCCATTAGATTCACTAGAAGCCGAACAACCGGAGTCAAACTCCATTCCAGCAAGGGAAGCCTTGTGCAACAGCAGCAGTGCCAAGCATGTATCTTTTTCAAGTGAGGAGAGACTGATTGGTAGCAACTCAAGCCAAAGACCAGTGCCGTCTTTGTTTGAGGATGATGTTGAGTTTGTTGGTGTGGAAGTTGGGGGAACAGCGAAGGAAATGGTTCAGGCTCTCAAAGAAGGGATTGTAGGGGAAGCAGGGCCTCTTAAGCGTGGCTTGCCTTTGTCACCGGAGGAGGAAGGCCGTGAGGGTACTGGAGATTTGGAGTTCAATGATATGAATTACTGGCGTGTTGATCAGGATTGCCGCATTCAGGAGGAAGTATCCTGATTCCTGAGGTATAAAATTTTTGTTGTTTCTGTCACTGCAGAGGCAACTATCGCTTTCCGAGGATGAAGGTGAAACATTCCACAAAAGGGAGCCCTGGAGTGCGTTCAGATGGTCGGGATGCCCCTGATAATGTTGTTGTTTGCTTACGCTTTATTTTTGGAGTCATCTGGTTTAACCTTTCAAGGCCGCTGCTCTGCCACTCAAATTGTTGTGCTAGTTTTGAAAGTTTATCTTTCTCTACAGGTTGATTTTACAAAGTCATGGACTAAGCTGGATTGAGGCAGCTTGCTGCTCAATGTGCTCTGCGGAGGACATATTGTGAGCTAATCTTCTATAATAACATAATCTCTCTCTCTCAACCTTCCATGCATAAAAGCAGGGACGACAAATTTCAGTATGAAATTTGTTTCCACCCTTGCTTTTATTTCTTTGATCTTTTTCTTCAGCAGATGCGTGCCTGTTTGTTTAAAGACCTGTACCGTCAGATTAATAGCAAGGAGAACTAAATTACGGAAAAAATAAAGAAAAGTACAACTTGAAATGAGTTTTTTTATAGGCAAGCTGGGGTTAGGCAGACCCTTACCAGTTATACAACGATACCATTGGGATTCGAACTTGCAACGTCCCAACAGAAGGTGTGGGTATAGCTGCTCCTACCAGACAAGCGGAGCCCCCTTTGAAATAAAGTTTTGATTGAGGCAGTGCCAACGGAACTTCATTCGTGTTTTCTCGATGAGAATTAGGTAGGGATGCAATTAGGCCAGAGCTTCAATCCGAACTGGAATTGTTTCATGGATATTGATGGCTGTAGCCCAACCTCGTTAAGACCCGATACATGCATGGGTGGGTTTTGGAGGACAAAAAGGTGTCTGGATGACCCATCTTCTCGTGGAAAATCTGTGTGTTGGTAATATTATCATTATAAACCGCATCGTTGGGAATGAGCACGCCATGGGTAAAACGTCCTGCCCGTGTCAGGGAAGGTGCTCTTGAAGCACGAGTGCTGCTGCACCTAGCACTAACGAAATGCATAGGAAGACTCGGGAACAGTGTAGCAGATTTGGCAGGCTAATAGTAGGTGGCTAATTTAAAGGTTTAGGAATTTTCGTACACGATCATGTATCTAAACTTGGCTCAGGCCGTTTTCATCTCCACTCGCTACTCAGGATTTCACGAGCTTCATCTGAAATAAGCAAACCGGATTCAAAAGCAACCTTAGAGGAACTTTACCAAGTCACACTTTGCTATATCCCATGCTAAACGGCCACTAATTGAATCTTGGCGTCAAATTGACCAATCCATTCATGTTGAACCGTACATTCAGACTTACCAAACTCGTCTCAAACTCAGGACCAAGTGAAAAAATGCATAAACCTGAGGGTTGCTTCGGGGTTGTCCAAAATTGTCATTGTAGAACCACGTATAGGGTGCGTTTGATATGCGGGACACACCTGAGTGGGGACAGACACTGTCTCACGTTTGATACATGCAGACAACTCGCATAGGACAGGATGCAGTGTCCTGCGTAGTGTGCTTTCAACACTGCCGCATGGGACATGCCAGTCGTACCCCTAAGGGTATGACTGGTGAGTCCAGGACAAACACATATCCTGTCCGTGCGGCGTTTGTCCTGCAATGCAAACATGCCCATAGGGTAAGAATATGAGATATGATCATGGTGATGTTGAAGAAGAAATAAGAAGTTGATGGATAGTAAAAGGACGGTGACGACGATGATAACATTTCAACATTCATGCAACAAAGGGTAAGGTCCCCTAGGCCATGGGACTGGAAAGATGAAAACTTGAGATACTTATAGGTCTACCTATTTAGTCATATAGAATTATAGATGCAAAGAGGAGAAAAAGAGGTCCTTCGTGGATGCACTGGCATCATCTGACACCATCCAAGGCTATTCCAAATAACTAAGCCGAGTAGGCGAGGCTTGCATCTCTACGGCAGAAAACAGCCGAACAAACATGATTTTATTGCAATCTTTCATTGGTCATATGTTTTCCTGGGGTCAAAATGAATTAAAAAAAAGATAGACATACTTGTGTATAAAACAGCCGAACAAACATGATTTTATGGAAATCTATCATTAGTCATATGTTTTCCTGGGGTCAAAATGAATTAAAAAAACGATAGACATACTTGTGTCTTCAAGAGGCTCACGCCCTTGATGCCCATACTACCACCTGCAAGGAGTCCTCCCCTAATAGTCCACTTGTTTTTATCATTGTTTCCTTTGAAATGCAGAACCTTATAATTTGTTTAGCAAACCTACATTTGTATTTACTTGGACAAAATGCAGAATATGCCACCAACAAGATGCACCGCGCATGCAGGAAGCTGTCCATGGAACTCCAATGTAGGAGAAACCAACGGTCTCAAGGCCATTCAAATCAGAATCACTTCCATTGCCCTATTACTGGTCACTGGATAAAACTACATGAACAAAATATTGAAATCTCAAACTCATTAATGAAAATGGTGATGTACAGAGGTTGAATTCGGTGCCTCTTTTGTGGTGCATCCAACCATTTTAAGAGCTCGTTTTTTGATACGAAAAAAAAGGATAATGGAGGTCCTTCAAAATCATATTTTGCGAAAACCTTCGGTTTGCAAAGAGATCACGCTTGTATTTTCAAGTGTTTTGCCTATGACCAACTATTGGATCTGCTCTCCAACTGTTGTATGCACACCTCAATGTAGATAGCAGTCATATAACGTCATGCAACTTGCAGTGTCCGTGTCGGAGGCATTCCGCTGTTGAAACAGTGATCACTCCTCCCGGCAAGAGCTAAGAATTTGTCATTAAATCTAACCAAAGGAGGTTTCTCAATCAAGCAAGAACATTCATAGGCTTCTTTGAGAATGACGGTGCTTCTAACCCCCTTATTTGTGAGATAAAAGATCCCATGATTCCTCACCAAGCAGAGCAGCAACCTACAAGGCAGTTGATATTCAGCATGAAACACATCCAGTTGCGCGGACGTTAATCTCTTCTCCATGGTCAAGCTTAAGAGCTCGTGAAGCACGGCAACGGCCCGTTTACGTGCTTGGGGACTGGCCGGATCGATCTGCCTGGCGTTCAAGTAAGGAGAAGGAAAAGCCAATTTCTGCCATTTATGAACCTCTTCGAGATATTTCACATTAGGCCTAAAGCCAGCAGGAAATTTGATTCGGAAAGCAAAAGGACCGGAAAAGTTACCGTCTTTCGTGAATTGGGCTTTTTTGCCATCAACCAAGTCCAAAACCAAATTCGATTCGCGGGCTGTGACTGCTAATGAAGAATCCCAACTCTCCAGTTGAAGGTAATCCTGACCTTTGAACTCCTGTACTCTGAAGAAGTCTGGGTACTTTGGAATAAAATCCTCCATAAAGTTTTTGGGCAAACCCAACTCGGATTGGATCAAAACAATCTTCGCCAATGGAATTCTACAATCCATGGACATCATCAATAACTTCCTGAGACTGGTGACAGTAATGGGTTCCATCATTTCCATAACATCTCCTTCCTGTTCGGCGATCAAAAGCGCCTTATCCGTGAGTTGTAGAACGTGGGGTCTTCTATTTCCTCCGGTAACCTTAAAAATTGATGGATATCTCTCAATGGCAGACATCAGATTCCATTTCTCGACAATACCCACTTCCTTTTCCAGGTCTCTGAGGAGGATGGATCGATTCTTTTGGCTGAGGATGACGTTCTTGAGATGTATAATAAGTGACGGCTTCTTCTGGAGCTCCATGACCCTGTCGAGATCGTTCTCCCTATGGTAAATTTTCTTCTTGGGCCGTCTTCCTGATGATTTGAACAACCTCTGAATGAAGAAAAGAGAATCCCATGAAGATAAAAGGATCCTGCTAGTACCACTTGATGATAACTGGGGAGCGCAGGCAAGCCGTCTGCCGTACATGGCACCCTCTGGTGCAAGAACTGAGCTTAATCGATGTCAACAAACGGAAAAATGAGAGGGAAGCGAAAAAAAAATGAGGTTTAGGTTTTAGCGATAGGAAAAGCCCCAAAAAGCATAACACGGGATTTACGCGTAACAACAGGGGTAATCATGCCCCCTTGCGTCCCACTCCCGGCGGTAATCTCCCTCTCCATGCCCTTTATTGCTCGGACATCTTAGATCTCTCTACTTCTGTTCCCCTCTTGACTACGGATTGCATCCGCAAGAAGGGGTGTACTGGGTTATCCCCGGAACACAAATTCTCAAGTTCCCGTGTATGGAGGAATATCTTGGGACCCACGATAATTCATATGCCAATGTTGCCCACGATGACTTTTATAATAAAATGACATATAAAAAAAGTAGATATACTTTTGACGAAAATATCCTCCTGTAAGATAGATATGCGTTGGACAAAAATGTCCTCTCGCTCCTCGTAAATAAATTTGCACGTTTCGCCTTTGTTTTTAGCTTGTGTTACAACACATGGCCGTTTTCTCGTTCCTGCCTTGTGTTAAATAGAAAACATTCTCGGGTTCGTTCCTACCTCATCGAGATAACTATAAATCGAACGACTGGTTAAATCATTGGTGGGCGTCATAGAAAGATTTGTCGACCATCTCTTTTTACAGTCATCTCTTCTTCTTCATTTTTGTTAGGCAGTATGAAAAAAAGCAATGACGCACAAACATTTCAACAAGTGCCAGTAAAGCATGGTGAGTACCTTTCCATGTCATCATGCTATTGTTGAAGAACGTATGTCATCGTGAGTGTCATTAAGGCGTTTTGTTATTGCAGGTAGATTTTATTGTTTTGATGGTTGGAAACTTGAAGATATTTGTAAGACGCTGAGACTTGTTGACAAAAATGCTTGGTTACAGATGCGAGCAAGGACCTCTACCCCATCCGGTATCATCCATTCACTCAGCATATACAATGTAACGCAAATCGCGGTTGTAGTAACACGTATATCGATTTTTGAGATATTGTTTTGTTTGTTAATATCGATTTGTAATATATTATGCTGAATTGTCGTATATCGATTTGTAAGATATTATGTGTTTTCTAGTGTCGATGTGTGAGATATTGTTTTATTTGTTAATATCGATTTGTAATATATTATGCTGAATTGTCGTATATCGATTTATAAGATATTATGTGTTCTATAGTGTCGATTTGGTGATATTGTTTTGTTTGTTAATATCGATTTGTAATATATTATGCTGAATTGTCGAATATCAATTATATATTTTCTAGTGTCGATTTGTGAGATATTATTTTGTTTGTTAATATCGATTTGTAATATATTATGTTGAATTGTCGTATATCGATTTGTATGATATTATGTATTTTCTAGTGTCGATTTATGATATATTGTTTTGGTTGTTAATCTTGATTTGTAATATATTATGTTGAATTTTCGTATATCGATTTGTAAGATGTTATGTGTTTTCCAGTGTCGATTTGTGAGATATTGTTTTGTTTGTTAATATTGATTTGTAATATATTATGTTGAATTGTTGTATATCGATTTGTAAGATATTATGTGTTTTGTAGTGTCGATTTGTGAGATATGATAAATGGTTGTTAATATCGATTTATAATATATTATGCTGAATTGTCGTATATCGATTTATAGGATATTATGCTGAATTGTCATATACCGATTTGTAATATATTATGCTGAATTGTCGTATATTGATTTGTAAGATATTATGTGTTTCCTAGTGTCGATTTGTGAGATATGATTTTTTTTGTTATTATCTAATTATAAGCTATTATTTTATTGCTTTGATATTATGATTCATTCAATCATTTCTTTGACTTGCTTAACTAATCGGTAATCATTGTTATATGCATCTTGAATAAATTGTAGTAAATGTATGCGCTGGCTAACGCAAATTGATATTTTGCTCATGACAATGTTGAGCATATCAACTAGTTGCAGTGAAGATGATGTCGATCCTCAGATGTAACGCAAATTGGGATTTGCCACGATCTGACAGAAAACAAAATCAACAAGCCAATGATGATGTCGATCCTCAGATGTATGCCATGTTTCAAAAGATGATGAATAAGATGATGACAGAGCAAGCAGAGGCCAATTCCGGCAAGATCCCTACCAAGAAAAAGATCAAGGGCCGAACATTGAAGAAACAACTGAAGATGTCTAAGAAGCGTATCCAACATGAGGATACATCTGATGAAGCAGAATCAGGAGGTGATACTGACGAAGAGTGCGAGGCTCAACAAGCTTTTCAGAAGATGACTCAGGGGCAGGGGTCAGCCAATAAGCTAAAAGATCAGTCTGCTAATGACTCTGACCAGTCACAACTCAGAGACGTGGTCAAAATGGTCAAGGATCTGCAAGCTCGCGATAAAGGCAAGAAGGTCTTCACAAGTGAGGATTTCTACGATGGTCTGGATGAGGATGACAACCTAGAAGATCTCCTCTATAAATTTGTCAAATTTGATGGGACTGGCAATCTCAAGGCTCACTTGGCTATGTTCTTTGCATAATGCAATAGATTCAAGAGAGACAATCACACTTTGTTTAGATGTTTTCCTCACAGTCTTGAGGGCACCACCACAAAATGGTATTCAGAGCACATCAATCCTATTGAGTTGAAGGAATTTGACAAGCTGGTTAATCTTTTCATTGAGCGATTCTTGTTCAATACCGAGGCACTACCAACCCCCAATCATCTCTATAATCTGAAGCAAAAAGAGGATGAAAATGCTAGAGACTTCATTCACAGATGAAGATCCACTTGCAATCAAATGAAGGATCCGATATCGGAAGAGCATGCGTTGTCGGTCATC
Source organism: Nuphar pumila (assembly GCF_984573655.1). Classification (NCBI taxonomy): domain Eukaryota; kingdom Viridiplantae; phylum Streptophyta; class Magnoliopsida; order Nymphaeales; family Nymphaeaceae; genus Nuphar; species Nuphar pumila. The sequence continues at coordinate 1,020,270 of NC_143261.1, forward strand.
TTGAATAATTTCTCCCAACCTTTGAGAGGCCTGATCTCTACTTCCTCGACACGATCTTTCATTGAATTGATAGAACGAGCTGAATGACTCGAGATGGGAATAGAGAATAGAGTATATGAGAGCCTCACACTCTCAAAGAGCGATTCATATACCAAGAAAAAGTCATGCTTCACATTCTCTGCGAATGCCCCCGGGAACAACAATGGCAAAAGCAAAAGGGGTGAAAGAAAGAACCACACCGACGGATCAGAGAGTCTAAATTCCAGTAGAGATGATCATACATGACAAAAGGACAGAATCAGTAAGCAGAATGATAGTCCTCCCGCGAGCATTCAACTAGAATTAAAACCCCAAGGGAGACCAGAGCATGACGGTTGGGGATATGACCGCGAATTTACTCCCTTAGAACAACCGCTCGAGCAAGTTCTGAAATACATTATAGCCAAAGGGATGGTCAAACTCTTCAAGATAGCGGATCCTCCTGTGACCATGGAAATGTTTAAAGATCAGTTCTGCAAGTTTCATCGAGCAATGGGTCACGACACCGAGCATTGTTTCATCTTCAAGAATATCGTTCAAGACTGCATTGATAAGAATCTTCTCGTTGATGAAAAGGAGGACTAGTCATCCTGACTGACCTTTTTCCTCAATCATTCAAGAAGCTGACAATGCTAGCATTTTTTCATTTCTCATCTTGCTTTCATTATTTTGAAGGGATAATGCAATCTCATTTATCTTTCCTTGATTTGTCATTTTCCTTCAATGCATTAATAAAATTATCAATTTTCCTCATAAGCTTGTTCTTCTACTCTACAAAACGTCTCTTATAAGGAATGACCCCTCTCAGGGTGTCTCTCTAATCAATCAAGAAGTCAGTTGCTTTGTTAATTATCGTCCTTTTATCCAAAATTTGTTTCCCCTATTACACTAGGGCATTTTTTTTGAAAATTTGTTTTTACTTCAAAATGTCCTGTATGTAAGCATGATCAAACAAATCTCTCATTTTGCACATATGTGCATCCATTTACATCATTTTGTATTCATTTGCATACATTTGCATTTATTTGCATCCATTTACATCAAATTCATAACTTCCCCTTCAGGTTAAGGGATAAACCTAAGCTCCCCATTCAGGATAAGGGTTTAATCTTGAAAACCAGGCCACATACAATTAACTATGATGACCTATTGAAATTCAGAACTTTTATCAACCCTTTCTCAATTTTCTCCATTTCTATCAATCTTTCATCAATTTCTATTCATTTTCTTTGTCAATTCTCCTTAATTTTCAATTCGTTTCCCGTTCAAGATAGGGGATAATCCTGAGAGCATTCATAGAAGTAACGTGGTTCTCTATAATGGTTCAATCTCATGCTTAATGCCAAATTTCTACAAACAGACCTCCAGGTCGGCCAATCTTGTCAAACCCTTCGAGTTACAATCTTACCAATATCAGTCATTTTCTTGCCTTCGAGTTACAACTTTACCAATGTCTATCATGTTCAAACCTTCGGGTTATAACTTTATCAATGTCAAATGAATTTCAAGCCTTCGGGTTACAATCCTACCCATGTTAGTCATTTTCAGCCTTCGGGTTATAACTTCATCAAACTCAATCATTTTTTAAATCTCTCAAACAAAATCCTACTTTCGAGCTGGTCGGTCAACAAATTCTGCTTTCGAGCTGGTCGGTCGATAAATTCTGCTTTCGAGCTAGGCGGTCAACAAATCCTGCTTTCGAGCTGGTCGGTCAATAAATCCTGCTTTCGAGCTGGTCGGTCAAACAAATCCTGCTTTCGAGCTGATCGGTCAATAAATCCTACTTTCAAGTTGATCAGTCAACAAATACTGCTTCGCGCATGAAGGTAATTATGGTAGCCATGTCGGTTATCAGACTCTTGTTAAGCAGATCATTCGAGCAGGATACTATTGGAAAACTATGCAATAAGACTGCTATCGCTTTGTGAAGAAGTGTGTCCAATGTCAGATGCATGCACCTTTCATTCATGCGCCAACTACATATTTGTAATTTATAGTATCTCCATGGCCATTTTCTATGTGGGCTTTCGACGTTGTAGGTCCAATTACTCCTTCTGCCTCCAATGGTCACAAGTATTTTCTTATCACGATGAAATATTTTACCAAATGGGTGGAAGTTGTTACTCTACGTACAGTGGAAGGCCAGCATGTAGTTTCATTCATCCACAAGAATATCCTCTATCGTTTTGGCATACCACATGATATCATTTCAGATAATGGCACTCATTTCAAGAACAAGAGAATAAATATCTTTTGTTCAAGATTCAAGATTCATCATCATTTTTCTGCTCCCTATTATCCTCAAGGGAATGGTCAGGCAGAGGTCATCAATAAAATCTTGGTTCGCATCCTGAAAAAAACCGTTGAAATGGGTCGTGATTGGCACGAAAAAATCCATGATGCACTTTGGTTGTATCGAACCACTATTCAAACCCCAACCAATGTCACTCCTTTAAAGCTCGTTTATGGAACCAAGGTGGTGCTACCTCTTCATGTTCAAAAGCTCACTCTCAAGTTCACATCGCTTCTAGAGCTACCACTTGATCAGTATCAGCTACAGAGGTTGATATAACTTGATCTACTAGACGAGAGAAGACTTAAGGCATCTGAGCACACTCAGTCTTATCGTTAGAGGATAGACAAACAATATGCCAAGTTAGTTATCGAAAGAAGATTTCGAGTTAATGATCTGGTCCTCAGATCAACGACTCATCTCAAGCACTGCCCACGTGGAAAATGGTCACCAAATTGGGAAGGCCCCTACGTGGTTAAGGAAGCATTACCATGTAATTTATATCATCTGATTAATGCATATATGGTAGAATTACCTGATCCTATCAATGCCCGACATATGAAGAAATTCTATGCTTAGAACACTTGTTCTATCTTTTGTATTCTTCAATGATAAATTATTCTTTCATCTAATATTCTCTTCCCAGACTACACTGGAGCATCTTTTGTTATGAAAACTTGTCTTTTATTTCAAATACCATGTATGCAGGCAGGATCAAGTAAATCTTTTCATTATCAAGCAAAGTCTTTTATCAAGCATTATCATTTATTTACCTGATCGGCATGCATCCGCATTAATCAACATCAATTTGCTTTGAGTGGCATGCATTCATATTGATCAACATCCATCAGCATTAATCAACAAATTTGCTTTGATCGACATGGATTCACATTGATCAACATCCATCAGCATTAATCAACATCAATTTGCTTTGGTCGGCATGCATTTGCATCAATCAACATCCATTTGCATCAATTTACATCATTTTGCATCGAATCGATACCCATTCAGGATAAGGGATAAATCCTGAGACCCCGACAGCCATTTATGATAATCAATCGTGAAAGAGAAGTTGAAAATTCCCATCACAATCTTTAAATATCTTCAAAGCACTGACTTACTTCTTCAAAATCCAGTGTTCGTGCTGACACTTTTTCAAAATTTAGTGTTCGTGCTGGTACCTTTTCAAAATCCAGTCCTCGTACTAATTCCTTTTCTCAAGATCGTTGTTCTTAAGTGAACCGATGTTCCTAGTGAACCTATGTTATTCTTAGTTGAACCGATGTTGTTCCTAGTGGACCAATGTTGTTCTTACAGAACCGATGTTGTTCTTATGGAATGGATGTTGTTCCTATGGAACCAATGTGAATCTTCTTTTGAAACATCCCTTATGATCTGGTCTTTCATTAAGATCCTAACTCAAACAATCAATCAAACCTTCAGGTTACTTTGGTCAATCATTTTCTGACCTATGGGTCGCTTTTACCAATCATGGTCATTCAAGATTCGACCTTCGTGTTGAACTCGTCTGCCAATTGGCTCAATATCAATTATCAATCATTTTTTTATGAGGGACTCTTTTTCCAAGAAGAGTTTGATGGAGCTCATTTCTTTCTCATGCAATTATTTTTTGTTCGTTGAACCTCTTTTTAGGAAGAGTTTGAAGGGACTCATGTCTTTATGAACAATTTACAAAATAATTTTTTATTGTCACACAAAAACCCTGTTTCCAGGGAGAGCTTTGACGGAAGCTCGTTCTCCTTGTGACCCCCCAATATTTTTTGTTAGGCCATCCCGTCATCGAGGACCCTTTTTCGAGGAGAGTATGATGGACTCGCTCCTCTAAGACAATTCATTGATCTTATCCAATCGGCCACCTTTCCATAAGAGAAGCCTAAAGTTAGGGAGTTTTAACGAAAACTTAATTTATCTTCGAAAGTTTGTTTTGCAAACACCTCCTCTTTGGAGAAGAGAGGAGTATTTTTTATTACCTGTTCAGGTAAGGGTCAAGCCTGAGTCTCTCCTTTGGGGAAAGGAGAGGAGAATTTAGCCACGGTTGTGTCAATCGAATGTCAAGTGATTTATTTTACCAAGGATTTTAAGAACTTTTTGCCAATTTGTTATAAAAGACAATTGTTCATCTCAAAGTCTTTATTGCACAAAAAATTACCTCAAATTACCTTCAGTGTTCTTTTTAAAAGGATAAAGCTTTTGCGAACAAAGACTCAAAATTCAAGCTTTTTTGTTGGTCGACCAAAAGGATGAAGAAAAATTCTCGATATGACCGATAAAGGAAAATTCAATGATGTTGAAAAGTCATAAGTGAGTTGATACTGATCATAGCTATGGCACATTTTTAAAGACTATTCTTCTGGTAATAAGGTAGTGAAAATATTATGCACGCTAAAAAGAATCACTCAATCTCAATATTTATTCAATCATTCAAGCTACAATTAACTATCTGCAAAAGGGATCTCTCAATCATCATCAAGTTGAAGACCGATGAACGAGTTAGACTCCCGGGGCCAAAGGAGACTCGGATCATCTCCAAATTGAAGAAGCATGTGACGTGTCCTTCCAGGAAAAGTTTAAATCATCGCCAAGTTGAAGGCTGATGCGATGAACCTTTCGTCAATCCCTAAAAGATATTTGATCACTGTTATCATAAAGAGATTTTCAATCCAATGAGATAATTTTATCAATTTAATTCTTGGGACTAAAGAAGACTTAAATCATCTCCAAGTTGAAGGAGTATGTGACATGTTCTTCCAGAGAAAATCAAAACATCACCAAAGTTGAAGATTGAAGTGATGAAACTCTCGCTAAATCCCAAGAGAGCTTGCTTTTCATGTCTCGAAAAAGTGTAAAACATTATCAAGAGATTTCAATCAGATAGACAATTTTATTAATATAATTCTTGCAACCAAAGAAGACTCAGAACATCTCCAAGTTGAAGGAGCATGTGACGTGTTCTTCCAGAGAAAATCAGAACATCACCGAGTTGAAGGCTTATCTGATGAAATTCTTGCCAAACCCCAAGAAAGCTCAACCCCTACATCTCAAAAGAGTGCAAAAAAATCATCATGGGTAAACCCCAGATATCAAACTGCCAAATCTGCCAAGAATTATCTTTATTCATGTGAAATTCTTTTATCAGTATCCTTTCATAAATTGCTATTATGATACTAAGAACAAATTTTCTTTCTTTTCATATCAATGAAATGGATAACTTCCTTGAATAAACTCAACAACAATAATTTAATTTTGATTCTGGATTCTGCGAAGTTAGCCTAGTTGGAGGTAATACTCTAGGTAGAAGCGGGAATATCTTTCAAACAAACATGCTCACATTTCAATCATTTGCAAATCAACTATAATTTTTATCATATTAGTAATATTTTCAAGCTATCTTGACATGAAGCGAAGATCTCGATGTCCATTTTGGCATATCCTGGGGTTGTTGTTATCTCTCTTTAAGACTTGATAACAGGAGTTTTCAAGATCCTTCTCTTCTTTTTTTAATCTGAGCGCTCGGGCTCTCAGATTCGCACACTTTTCTGTGTTCCCTACTGTCCCACCATAGACAATTTGTTTTTTATTTTCGGTTCGAGGCTAAGCCATCATTTATAGTTTTTCAGCAAAAGGTCATTTCAAAAGCTATTTAGTCCCAGCAATGGGGCGCCCAAAATCAATCCCTTTTCAAAGCTTTAGGGAACCCTATTTTCTACTTTTGCAAACCCCTCTCAGATTTAAGGTGCGAAACCTGAAGGTTCCATCATGGTTTCTTCTTTCGGGGATTTCTTTTTCCCCATTCAGGTTAAGGGTCAAATCTGAACCTCGTTCTTCCATGAGGTATCATTTTTTCGTTCAGGTTAAGGGTCAAGCCTCAACCTCGTTCTTCCATGAGGTATTTTTTCTCCTTTCAAGATAAGGGTTAAACCTGAACCATATTTCGCAAAGAGGTCATTTTTCAAAAGCTATTTAGTCTTAGTCATGAGGTGCCCAAGATCAACTCCCCTTTCAAAGCTTTTAGGGAACCCATTTTCATTGCCTTCGTTGCAGCCCCTCATTTTATGAGGTCTTTTTCATAGTTTTCTCAATCTATTCTCTCGAGGATTCCACTCTAGCCTCCTCCGTGAGGTATCTTCTTCCCGTTCAGGTAAGGGTCAAGCGTAAGCCTCATTCTAATAAGGTGAATTTTCTTCTTCATTCTTCATTACATATCCACCACATTTTTCTAGGATTAATTCTTTCATACCCAGTCAGATTCTTCTAACTGAGGCATTTTTATAGCCCAAATTTGGTGTGTTTTTCTTTACCACTAAGTTCAGCTCTCAACCGACTTAGTAGCAAAGAGGGGCATCTGTAAACAATCCAAATTTTTTACCTTCGCTCACAAACCCTCTCCTCTTATCACTGGGGCCCGCTCTCTAAATTCTTCAGGGAACCAATTGGTCGACATATAAACCAAGGCTATTCAGAGCCCGAATTTTGCCCCAAATTCAAATATTTCAAAATTCAATCTCTATTTTGGCTCAATTTCAGTTATCAATTCTCATCCTCAGACAAGAATTTTCAATCCTGCATCTCTGTCATGGGTCTGAGGCATTTTGCATATCATTGCATGTCATCGCACGTCATTGCATGTCATCGCACGTCATTGCATGTCATTTCATATCATTTCATTGCATTGCATATCATTTTTGAGATCCAATACTCTTGTTTTCAAAATCTTCAATCTAGATTCGATTTTAAAACTTTTCTTTCGAAATCAATTTTAAAAACCTGGGTTTTAGATCGATATTTGTCATTTGTCAATCCCCAGGATCTTATATTTCTTTATTTCAAATTTTTTCCTTAGAAAGCGATCTGGATTCATTTTAAACTTAATTTTTAACTGATCTCAATTTTCAGATGAGACACATCTAGGTGGTGTTGCTTCTGGATCACTTTTTTTTTATTTCTCAAATTTTAGTTATTTCAGAGTTTTAGTCGGATTAGGACTCTATCATTTTACGTTTTAAACTCTTTTTAAACTCTCATTTTATTGGTTTTAAATCAGAGGTAGTCTTACTCCTTTCCTATTTCTTTCAATTTAGCCAAAAGTTTAGAGTTTCAGTCAGACTAGGATTCTATTCCGGAGTTTCAGTCGGATTAGGACTCTATCTTTCATTTTTACTTTTATCTATTTTCAAGAGAACCCTTCAAAATCTTTCAAAAGAAATCAAAATTTTAGAGTTTTAGTCGGATCAAGTCTCTGTTCCAAAGTTTCAGTTGGATTAGGACTCTAACCTTAACTTTATTTTTTAGAAAATCTTTCAAAAACTTCTTCATTTATCTTTCAAAAAATCAAATTTCAAAATTCTAGGACTTTATTTTAGAGTTTCAAAATTTTAGGACTCTGCCCCAGAGTTTCAGTCGATTCAGAACTCTACTATGATTTTATTTTTTTACTTTTATTTTACTTTTTTTTCAAAAACAGATCTAATTCTCAGAGTTCCAGTCGATTTAGGACTCTATTTTAGAGTTTCAGTTGATTAGGACTCTAACCCTGATTTTGTCTTTTTATTTATTTTTACTAATTATTGAGAAGATCTTTCAAAACCTCTTCGTTTGTCTTTCAAAACCCAAAATTGCAGAGTTTTAATCGGTTTAGGACTCTAGTCCGGAGTTTTAGTTGGTTTAGGACTCTAATTTTCTCGATTTTATCCTTTGCCTTTATCTTCATTTGTTTTAAAAACTCTTTTTAACATTTATTCTAACCCTTTCAAAAACTTAAATGTGGGACCGACATAGTCAGCACCACATTTGAGAGAGTTTCAACTCGTTTAGGACTCTAGTTGATCTAAAACTTTCAATTTCAAGCTCATCTTTCATTTTTAACTTCTGTTGAAAACCTTTATTTTTAAAATCATTTTCTGAAAAACAAGTGGGGCTCACACTAGGGTGCGCCACACTTGAAAGTGTTTCGGTTAGTTTAGATTTAGTCAGTGTTTTACTCAGGTTAGAATTTTGAAAGAGTCAAAATTAATTTTTAAAAGTTCATTTTCGCTTTAGTATTTTAAACCTTATTTTTAAGTTCTAATTAAAAGTTTTAAAAAGTAAATGTGAGCCCAGAGGGGGTGGCACCACATTTGAGATTATTTCAATTCAACTAGGACTCAATTAGGGTTAGTAGTTAGTGTCTTGTTAGGTTAGAATACCTCAAGAAAAATCACCCCGCACCCCCTATTAGAGTTATCTTAATCAATTAAGAGTTCTAATTTAGAACTCTCTCTAATTAATGCTCTCTACAAAAACTATAAAAAGGGGTCCAAAGGGGGGGTTCGACCCATGCACTCTCTCTCACCCTCTCTCTAGCTTTCTCTCTCCCTCAACCAAACCTTCTCCTCCTCCATTGCAGCAGCACCTCCCAAGGTGAGTTCCTTTGCCATTTTTTTTTGCTTCTTTCTTTTATTACTTATTTCATTAAAATAGCCATTATCGCTCCTCTTGCTTGGATTTTTTTGTTCTTTTCCTTTAAGAAATCGTGTGAAGGTGCCAAGAATTTGATCCATCGATCATATATGATGTTTTGGATGATTTTTATCCATTGAATCTATTGGTAAGGTGATTATTACGTTAAATACCAAAGGAAAGATGAGATTCGATCCCTCTATAGATCGAATCCCTCCTTCAAAGGCTAAATCAAATTTCCATCCGTGTATCCCTAATTTTTTATTTATTTCACTATGATCATGTTTATTTCAGTTATTTAAATATTAAATCATGATCCATGCACTGTTTACACATTTTTTTTTTTATGATGTTGCATGTTTAAATTAGGGCTATTCATGTGTTTTATCGATAATATATGTATCTTGATTCTGGCCATGCGAGAATGATGTTATTTTTTATATATTTTTCTATCAATAAAATCTGATTTTTTTATGGTTGAATCATGCGTGTGTCAGTGACTTTCAATAAACAATTCAGATTATTTTGAGTTCTGTAACTCTACTAAAAAAATCAGAAACCGAACTCTGATTCCTGCACTGTGAAAACGCTATACAGAATCAAAGATGGTTTGTCGAGGTTATATCTCCTTCATAAAAGATCTGATCGATGATCCGTAAAAAAATGTGTGTTTGTCAGAATGTCTAGTATATTCTGTGAAAATTTCATATTTTCTATGATTGTTTGCTATTTTTATTTTATCAAAAATCAGAATCTGTTTCTTAGAGCTTGTTATACATCGTTTAAGCTCTGGGTCAACTTACGCAGATTGTATCTCACTAATCAAAGATCTTTTTTCTGATCCATAAAAAGCCACGGATTCAGTTGCATGTCTAGTTTTACTAGTATGATTTATATAATTTTTGAATTTTGTTTGATATTTTTAATTAAATTGAAATTAGAAATGCCTTTTCTGAAATCGTTATGGGTTCGTCGAAATCAAGCATATATTGCTGGAACGATATCTCCTTAACTGGAGATGATTTTTCTGATATGTAAATAGGATTATTTTTGTTCAAATGTCTAGTTTCTCTATGTGAAATTTTATAATTTTTCATTACTTTTTGATACCCGATTAGGGTCTAACACTATGATAAGTACATGCCCACATGCAAAATCGCATATTTTTTTATTTATTCAATTTTCATATCAAAATAATGACAAAAATATATTTTTTCAATTTCATTTTAATTTTAGGGTTATTAGAAGTATCCATGTCGATTTTTACAGATTTTGGAATTCATTTGATGCATTATTTGGTTAAATCATGAAAACAGCGAAACATGGGCAAAATTTGTTTTTCTTATAATATTCTGAATTTTTCATGAAAAACATTATATTTTTAGAGTTTTTCATATTCATAATCATATTAGGGTGCCCTCCACCCAATTTTGCATCGTTTTGAATTTGTTTGATCCTCGGATTAAGCTTTTTACAAAAGTATTTTCTGAGAAACCCTGATTTTAACTCTGTTTTGCAATAAAGGTCAATTTTCAAGGGTATTTGGTCATTTTTTTCAAAATTTCAAAATTTAATGTTGTTTATTTTTATTATTTATTCAATTATGCATCATTCTTTATTATATTTATTTCAAGAAAATATGGAAAAAAGCTTATATCCGGATAAATCCCTCAATTTCTAATGTTGTTGGATAAATCCCCAAAAGCTGACATTTGTCCACTAATGAGTTTGCTAATTTTGCAGAAAAACTCAAGAGTTTATATTTCTTCTTCCTTTTTCTTTATTTCAATTCAATTATTGATGTAAACATTGAAATAAGAATTTAATTTTCTGCTTAGATTAAGGTTGCATTGCATATAGTTTATTTTCAATAATGTTGATTGTGTGATAAATGATGATTCATACATATTCAAATTCACAATGGTCAACACGAATGGCACGTACACCCGCTTCTAAGAAGTTAATAAACTCGATTGAGTTCGTATTTGTGGTCATAGTCAGAATACAGATAATATCCAGAGTTCTCATCTTCTTTTAAGCCACAAACGACCTACACTCTTAGGCTATCTTAAAAAACCATTGCATATTTTTAAAGTTTTCTAAGTAATTTTCCCTTTTAGAATCAGATAAGATATATTCAATACATATTCATGGCCATAGTCAGGAATATGTGTTGAATTTATTTTATCTAAATTCTATAAGGCACATAAATTCTTTTATCAATGGTTTTTCTCAAATTCTTCATAAAATATTTTCTCAAATTGCATCCATGCATCATCTAGGTTTAGATTGTATCATGAAAATGTTTCATAGAGCCACACGCCCATTCTTTTGATCAATTCAAAAATCCTTTCTCAGAAAAATCAATTTTCTCAAAGTCACCTGAATTTTTCTCAAAACCCTTGGTTTTTTAAGAAATTTTCAATCTTTCTAAGTTCAATTTATGATTCTCCAAAGTTTCAATACTTCTCAATTTCAGAATTCAAGTTCAGAGAACTTTCTCAGAGTCATTTGAGTTTTCTTCAAAATTGATTCTCAAAACATTAGGCTATCTTCAGAAATTGATTTTTCTTTTCTTCACAAGTACTTTCCCAATGCAATTCATGATTTTCAAAGTATCCTCTTTTTTAAAGGAAATTTCAAATATTCTGAGCGTACATCATGTTTTCAGTCAAAAATTTTACAAAGTTATAGTACATGCCTGATTCTTTATGCATTTAGGAATAAAACATCGATTTAGACAAGTTGACTAAAGCAAAGCACATGATTGATCATTGGTTTGATTACTCCTGGTTATGATGTCAAGAACGGTTGAACCTTATACCAACAGGCGAGTCTCATTCTACGAAATTTTCTCGCATTTTAAAATAGAAGTGAGTTATTTTCAAAATCTTTTTCAAAGATTAGTTTGACTTGCAAAAGTAAAATTTTGTGATGATAACACCAGGTTGTAAACAACAAAAAAGACTTGCGTTTTGGGGCTAGATTAAGTCCTAGAAGCATCAGCTTGGCCAGGCAAGTGAAGTCAGCCAGCGAATTGATCAAGTGCGAATGAAAGTTCATAGCAGCTGTGTGAAGACCATAGAAGCAGGGCAGCTGGACAGGGGATGGCGGCTTATGTGAGTGTGCCAAAGTCAATAGAGCAGGGACAAGTCAGTTAGCTCATGGGACGGTTAAGCAGCCAGGTCAGCAAGTGTCAGCAGCGTACAGTTGAGTTAGTCCAAGCTAATCACCACGTGCAAAATTGAGAGAACTAGTGGTTTCAGCAAAGCTTAAAAGAATGTCAACAGTGACTTTTGAAGCATAGGCCGCCCACTGCATTTGGCGCCATTAGCTGGATAAGTTATAAATACTTTGTCTCTTTCATTTGTAAGCATACCGTCATTTTGGATTCAGCCATTTGTTTTGTTTTGGATACAGCTATGGAGATGGCCTCAATCGAGGAAAGGACTTGCTAGACTTCTTCACCGTCTAGCTAAGGATCGTCATTCACTTCACACATTCATCCACCTCATTCCTTGTTGCCGTATCAGATACTTGACAGCATCCAGCTACAGCAAAGCCGAGCGATCATTGAAGTACTCTGCAAGCGTGCAACTGCTGAGCTAAAGATTCCGTCGAACATTAGAGCCTTTTAAGCTCTAAAATAGGCGCAATTTCGTAATAAGCTAAGTGCACTCACACCGGAAGATTAATTCATCGTTAGAATAGTTTTAGATCGTGTTTCAATTTTGCAGATCACAGATCTATCAAGTGTCAACGCAGTAAGCATAACTGAGGAGCGCGCACGCTGAAGATCCTCATCACGCGATCGGTTAGATCGACCAAAGCATCTGCAAGCGTTGCGGTCTAGTCAGTGTGGAGGCATCGGCACGCGCCTGTTCTAGCTTGCTACAGCAAGCTCAGGCCTCTGCACTCGCGTGTGTAACGTCCACAGTGTTTGCGAAGCACAGGATCTGCTGGCGCCTGCATGCGCCGAGTAGCAATCACGTGTGCCGATAATCAAACTGTAATTCTGTGCCTCCGTAAACACTGGAGATTTGTAAGGCGGTAGAAAATCCTAGTCGGGCCCTATCACAGGTGATGCGGCAAGGCACCAAGCAAGCAAATGCTCGTTTCATCGAGCACCCAGTTGAACAGATAGATAACGTTCTAAAGAGTAAACCAAAATGTTGAAACGAGACAACAACAATTTAACATCCAAATAATCGGATGGAAATGTTCTAAAGCACGCAGAAAAATGCTATAAATGAAGATATATATCATAAGAAAAAAAAACAAATCAAAGAACATAGCATAAAGAGTTGGACATCTAACACTAGGCCAAAGCCAGAATGGATATTATCAAATGAAATACAGAAAGAATACAATATGACAAATTCCTAACAACCTAAACATTTCGTTTTCCTACTTTCTCTCCATGTTCCCTTAAGAGTCCTAATTCTCCTCCCTCTCAGTTGTTTTGCTCCTCTTGTCTCATTCCATTCAAGTCTTCTTCCTACCTACGAGCTACAGTTGTTTTTAACAATTCCCTTGTTCCGCCCTTCCTCACTATACAAATAAGAAACCAAAAATGAAAGATGCACAGCCAGCCAGGCCCAGAAGTAAAGAGAGGGGGAAAGTAAAAAAAATCAATTCTCTGCTTTCAACTAAACTCTCCCTAATTAAGCAACGCCTCTAACACGACCACTCCTCTGCATTCACATGTATGTATCCCACCATCGCATTCCTCTTAAACACGAGCTGCTGCTGCTGCTGCTTCTCCAACCCTCGGGTCTCAGACGCGCTCCTCTTTATCCTCATCTCCATCACCTTCTTGTGTGAATTCGAGTGTTTCGATGCCACGAACGTCGGGCTCGCCGCCGGCCGGTACTCCGGGAAGAGTCTGCCGGACTTGTAGCGGACGCCGCATGCATTGCAGAGCGTCTTCGGACCCAACGGTCCCATCCTCCACTGCGGTGTCTTCTGTATCCCGCAGTGCAGACACTTTCTTACCGTGACGCCCGACTGATCCACCGTCTTGCTGCTCTTTGGCGCCTTCTTGGGAGGCTTCGACTCGGCAAAGGAGTCGAACTCGACCTGGAATTGGAAGAGCTCGCTGGAAGGATTGGTCGCAGATGATGACGGGGAGATCAGGATGTTGTTGTTGTTGTTGGTGGTGGTGAAGCGAGGAGAGAAGGCAGGGGGGCGGGGGCGTTTGCTCCTGGCCCTGGCAGGGATGGAGAGGAGGAGGGCGTCGTTGCTGCTGAAGCTGAGTGTCTTGCTGGAGCAGGAGCTGCTTTCCAGGACGGAAACAGGGCTGGAGGTGCGAAACTGGGAGTCCTTGAAGGGGTTGCTGTTGTAAGCAGCAGCAGCGCTCCCCGCTGAGAACGAGTCCTCCACAAAGTTGGACAACCATTCCAGCTCCGCCATGTCTTCGCACTGCATCTTCACACATAACAGAAACAATGAGTTGAAAGAGATCAAACAACAAAATTATGCCAATTGGCTTTGCTTCTTGTGTACGAATCGAAAAAAAATTGGGGATTCAGGGGAAGACTCACAGGAACAGAGAACTCCCCAGGATGACCGAAATCGCCGGTGTGCCCAGAGAAGGTGCAGTCAGTAACGCTGCCGAACATGTCGTTGCTCGGCCAACTCTCTATGCCATCTCCAGTCTTGCAATCAATATCCTCGTTGGGGAAGTCGAGCAGATCGTCGATGTGATCGAACAAATCCGCGCTCAACTCGGTTTCGATCTCTTCCATCTGAGCTCGCAAACAGAGTACCAGAAGGGGTAAGGTCATAAAATGTTCGTGTGTGTTCAACAAATTGGCAAGGAAATTAAGTTCAGACGAATATTAAAGAGCGGTAAGGCATTCGGTTTCAATAGCTCCTTTGAAAGGCAAGAGAATTTAATGAGACGAAGCAGAAAGGAGAGAAGCATTGCCGTTGTCAAGTGCTGGTTGGCAATCCGATTGGAAAATTCAGAGAGAGAGAGAGAGAGAGGCTGTAGCCTCCCCACCACCCACCAATGTCGGTCAGTAGGTCACCCACAGTCACTCTGTGTTCAGTATCAGGGACAAGGCCACCCCTTCATTTGATGAGTTGGGCTCAGCTCAGGGGTCACTCGGAACCACTGAGCCGACCACAAGTTTTAGATTGACGCAGGTGGAGCATTAAAAAATATAATGGTAAGAGCAAAGCGTTATACCATGATCGTTGGATGCCGTTCGTGGCTTGGATGAACGGCACTGCTGTGCCTGTGCACCCCACCCCAGACGGTAATAATGTGGTCAAGACAGGACTACCCCTCAATAGTCCACACGTCACTCATTGATTGGGGGGATTGGCGAAGATAAAAAGGCAAACGTGAAGGCATTCATTTCGCCTACAGCAGGTTAGTTACTCTTCCTATTAAGTAATAAAATTTCCTTGCCGCCCCGGTTTTCAAACAGTGAGCCATAAGACAGTGACGAAATTGGCCTCAACAGCTAAATCTTGCCTTCAAAGGCAACCATCACCACTCTTTTGCATGGTTTGCAATCCATAAGAAAAATTAAAAGTCCTTGCCCAATTTTTCCTAGAGCTAAACGTGGGATAGTTTTAACCTAATGCTAGCGTCTCATGCAATAGGAATAGGAAAATTCCAAGCATGTAGTAACCGTTGGCAATTATCGGCCATAATTAGGGTGGTGCCACAAATGGGATCAAACAACCCGGCCAGAGGAACCACAAATTAAACCCTAAACCCCAAGGACATATATATACCCCACAACAGCCCCCACCTGGACTTGGATTGGAGTCTTTATAGGGACCTTGATGCACATATTGGCTTTGCCCATGAAGTACACCCTGTGGTGTTGGATTACCCTCCAACACTTACCGTGAACGGTCCAAACCAAACTGGGGACCCAAAAAAACCTGACTTGGAGCTACATGCATGTGCACAGCAGCACCTCTTTCACCATGAAAAGTTAAATATGATTCATCATGTCGGTGACCATTTCTTTCAGGCAAAAATTTGAAAAAAAGAGGGCAGAAAGTCGTGCAAGTGGGGGCCATGCAATGCAATGCAATGCTTCAAAATCATAACGTTCCTGGGTTTGGCAATTGGCATATTTATTTCACTAGAGAAAGCATGACTGCCGACTTGATTTGAAACGTTGGCATTTTTCTTCTGCGAGAAACAGAAGAGGAAGGAACAAAGGTGAAGTCCATAATTGCGCCAAAAGACGACAAAGCATGGTTTTGGACATTAGGAATAAAAATGAAGGGGAGTTTGTAATTGTACTCCTCAAGAGTCAAGCAATTCCCGTGAATGGCGGTTTTATTCACCCGTTGTGTCTGAGAGGGAACGCAAGTACCAACAATTAAAACACTGGGGACCAGGAATTGACCACTTCTTACTTCAACTGAGAGGGAAAGCGCGTGTTTGCCTTTGAGAAGATTGGGTGGAATTGGAATCCACTTCCTTCAGTGTCCCTAGGTATTTCAAAATGAGCAGTACGGCCCATTTTTGCTCATTCGAAATGAGCACCGACGGAAGTTAATGGCATTGACTCTCAGTAACCATGTGGTCAGTGATCAGGAACAGATTAATTGGAGGACATAAATGTTATGCTGAGAGAGAGTGAGAGAGCACTACCTTGTCTGACTTTGGTTCCGTTGCTATCTTTTCACCAAAATTGCATCAATTCTGCGGGTACAAAAACCAAATGTTTATCGTTATAACGAGAGAGAGAAAAAGAGTTACAATTAAGAAGTAGGGAGCTCCTCGCAAGCAGAAGAAATCAAAAGAAAAAAGACGAAGAAATAGACAGGTCTGTGTTCTTTCATCATCGAAGGTCGCAAATGGAAACAGAGAAATTACGAGCAAATGGCAGCCGTTTGCATTCACACTCCTTTGAATGAGTTGCGTAACAACGGGTTTTCTTCCGCCATCACAGATATGTACCCGATTCCCTCCCTTCCTTCCTTGGCCCCCAACCAAAAGTGGCAAGTTTCGGAAAATTTGACCGAAATTTGCGCTACTTCGGACTCATGCGGAAGCTTTTGGCTTTGTTATGCCGGGCTAGCGATTCAGCTTAAGCTCTCACGGCAATTGTAAGCAAGCCAAAGGAAATTAATTGAGAAGAAAACGAAGAGAGGACTTGAATTGGTGTTACCCCCCTTCTTTTTTAGGCCTTCAAACCTTTTCAAGGAAGAAACTAAGACGCGGAAAGCAGAAAAAAAAAAAACGGGGAAAGACCTACTCTTCCCTTACAAACACCTCAATCCTTTATTTAGCAGGCGTTTCATTTAAAAAGACTCCAAATTTCTTCTAAATTAAAAAGAAAAAGAAAAAAGGAAAATCGAGGAAGACATAGCAACTGGCCAATTCGAAGTGGAGAATGACAAAAAAAATTGAACCAAAATGTGGCGTTAACTCACTTCATGAACAGTAAGAATTATTTGAATTTCATCCTCCCAAACACATCGATAGACAAACCAACAGATAATGAAATATCTGAAAGCAGAGCGGATTGTCAAAAGTAAGGAAAAATCAATAACGAAAAAAAAAAACTTGCTATGTTTGAGAGTTTAACCTTTAACATCTTCCAAACACTTGGAGAAGAGGGGGAATTAAAAAAGAAGAGAAGAAAGAAGAATATGTTTTTTTTGAAAGAAGTATGAAGATGGGGAGTTCGAAGCACATGAAAAACGCAACCGAGAATGAAGCAATCTTTACCGTTGGATGAGGATTGCCTAGCGGACCTCGGGATCGATAATAGCAGAGGTGAAGCCCGAAGAGAGAAAAGACGGGCAAGAAGCTGACGCTATAACTCTTATACCCCTCCCAAGGGGGCTCAGCTCAAGCAGAGAGAGAGAGAGAGAGAGAGAGAGAGAGAGAGATGGTTGAGGAGGTGCAAAGAGATTTGATGAAAGCTAAAAAGGGAAGAAAACGGGAGTGAGTGTATTATACAGGCATATACATATACAGGTGGGGGAGGGCAGTTTGTCTCTGGTCGATGGTTTGGTGAATCCTCACCACACCCCCAACAGGCCCACACACACCCAATAAAACTCTCCCTCGCTCCCCTTTTGTGCTGCTGCTAGCTGTCCATGTTCATCCTATCTGTCTTTGACATTAAGGCTTACGAGTACGACGATGACCGTTCCTCTCTCTCTCTACCCTTTTACAGACTTTTCTTCTTTCTTTACCAGGCACCTTCAGGCAGCCCTTGGCCCCTTGCCCCTTGTATTGTTATTATTAACGCTGTTATTTATTAAGAAAAACAAAAAGGGAAAGAGAGGAGGAGGATGAAGAGAAAGGAAGGTGGGTTCCACCTCCGGTTTTGGCGGGGCAAAGCGCGTGAAAGGATGGAACCAGAAAAAAGGCCAAAGCGATCCAACCCAAGGTGGGTCACAAACCATTACGCTTCTTGGAATGACGAAAACACCCCTTCTAATGCTCACAGGTTTGCATGCTTTGGATTCACTGCTCATCGAAACGTCAAAGGTTGGGCGCAGACTTATTTTGTCCATCTTCAATTCTGCCCTGGTTATGGGAATCAGTCCAAATGTCCTGACCCGATTTTTGGTAAACAATGTGCCTGACAAAGAGACACCCGGGCTAGCTAGCGTGGGGCTTTTTGTTTCGGTGTGTACAAAGTCCACATTGGTTGGTCCAAGTCCAACCAGCTCTGCCGCGATTCCATGGATTTCTAGTGGACCAACTGACGCATTAAAGTTAATTACGAGGCGTGTGATCCCCGTTATTTCCCATTCGAGGGAAAACAAAATTCCATCCACCACTACGTTGGCGTTAACAACTCAACCTCCCTTATACAACTAAAAGAATAAATGCTAAGAAAATCAACGATGTATGAAATTGGAAACCAGTCCTTAATTTTTTGCCCCAACTCCCGAGGATGAAATCTTGGGTGCCCACACAGCTCGTGGGAGAAACAACCACAAATAGGAAATGTTGAAGACAGGCTAGCTAGTTTATGAATTTTCCAAATCTCTTTCAGTTCCTAACATGAAATGCGCCATTCAATTCGGACCTCTCCCATGCATGCATATACATCCGGTTATAAGCAATACCATGACGACCAATCACATGGGAGCATTACCACTCGAAATCAATGCCTTGACTGGTGGTCGCGTTTGGATCCCAGCCGATAGGATCATGATCTTCTCACTCATTATCCAACTTTGACACTTTAAGCTTTAGAGCGGTGTCCACGGGATCTTACTTTGAGGTGCTGGTACCAGGTTAATTTGTACCCAGGTCCAACAGGAACCACCATAAGAAAAAACAGACCCTGTTCCTATGAGGATTGCAAGAATCAGACGCAGACCATACCCGATAAAATAATAATTTTTATTTCTTCACATTGAAAAGTTGTGTATCTTAATCAGAACTTGGGTCAGACGTTAGTCTGGTATGAAATTTCAAAAACTATACCCGGCTTCATGTACTACTTGAACTCTTTGGGTCAGATCCAGGTTCTAATAGGACTTCTTTCTTTATCACCAAACTTTGACCCTATAGGTTTGGTGTGGGTCGGGCCTTGGTCAAATCCGACCCACTGAATATCCTGCAAAAATAAAGAAATACCTCGGATTAACTCTCTATAGAATTGGGACGATCGATTACTCCAAAGGGTGTCAAAGGGCAGTTCAGTCAGAGGGAAATCTACTACGTTTTTCTCACGTAAACTCATGCGAGTAACAATTTGGGGTTGGAAAATCATGAGTCATGTAGAAACTCAAAGAAGGAAATAAAAAGTGACCGCACAACCAGAAATTGTTCTCTCTCTCTCTCTACTGCCTTGAGTTGCACCCTTTGCATTTCGCGTCCAGACACTCATTTTTTTCGTTCTTTCTCTTTCCACGTAACCTACTTCTATCTCTCTCTGTATCGAAAAGTGACCGACTCACCAACAGGGGCTCCGCTTGTTTGGTAGGAGCTGCTGGTAGTGCACGTCACCTTCTGTTGGGATGTTGTAACTTCAAATCCCAATGGTATGATGTATAACTGGTGGGAAGTCTACCTAACCCAGCTTGCCTTTCCAAAAAAAAAAAAAAAAGTAACCGACTGGGTTTTGGATATTGGAATTTTTCAGTAAATAAGCTCTACTCGTACCATCCAATAGGATGTGAGGATTCGGATGGTAGCGATTCAACTGGAAATTGAGCGGGTTTCTTGTTTCTGATTAGCTAATGAGTGAGTAAGCATCTATAGGTTGACGAAGGATATAACCTTGAAAAACACGCACGCATTGATAATTAAGCTGCCACCTGTACAAGGAGAGCCTCGAAGGGCTAACAAGTACACGGAGAATATTAAGGAAGGAATCTGGCTAATAAGGAAATCTTATCAATACTTTTACGGAGCAGAGGAGACTGGAGGAGGCGAGGGTTGGTTCTGTGTTCGGGTCCCAACACTTATAGGAAGGGGGGGGGTGGGGCAGTACAATGGGACCCCACTTTAATGGGTGCAGAACACTTATATGAGTGTTCTGTCCAGAACACTGGATCTGCTTTCGGTCCAGAGCTGTAAAAAACAACTTGGCTTAATTAGACACCAATTCACTCTCCATAGATCCTATCGTAATCGCATCGCCCTTCTTATTGGTATAAATACTCGAATCAGAGGGAGAGGTTTTCATACATGATGGATACCATAAAGAGTTGATCAAATCAACAAGGCAGAGTTTCCTTGCATGATGGATTTAGTTTGGCTATGAAAAGATTTAGCAGGCAGTGACAGAGTTTCCAGGTGTAATGGACATGATAAGTGAGACGAATTTCTTTGTATTGAGTTACCCATATAATATATATACACGGGCCGAGCGGACTGCAGGCCAGCCTGTCGCGGACTGATTCAAACTGGGCCGGGCCAAAATTTCGGTTGGGGCCGGGCTGGGCCAAAATCTATGTTCGGACCAAGCTTGGGTTCAGTGGCGGGCTGGGACAAAATTCTGGGTCGGACCAATCTTGGGCCTAATTTATAAGCCGAAGCCTGGTTCGTGGCGGGCAGGGCCCGATGACCACCCCTGAGGGAGGAGTTGTTTAAGAAAGGGACTTTGTAACAGGAGGCATGTGATGTGGCAACCGTTTCGGAAGTAGGTTGGCGGTAAAGGACCCTCAAAAAGTCCAAAATGACTGGATTCATCAATGCTCCGCATCGGCATATGCATGCTTAAGAAAATCGCTCGTCTTTCTTTTATTAGTCTCTCTCTCTCTCTATCATTTATAATATGTAAAACGAAGGCTGACGTGGCAAGCGCTTTCTCTCTCTGGCTTTCACATTCTGCACGTTGAGACACCTTTTGGTACAAAGTTGACACGTCATCTTACGCACCCAACCTCTCTCGTAATAAGCGTCCTGGCAACCTGCTCACGTGCTGCCCAGAGATTCCGCTTTTCCTTCTTTCTTTCACAGTTATGGGTTGCCTGTGAAGCGCCAAAACCTCCGGATTTGAACCTTAACTTTTAACCACCGTCCATGAGAAATTGAGAATACACATAATTATGAGGCCTCCGGTAAAAGAAAAAACGCGCTCGAGGAAAAAAGGAAGGCGTTCCCTTCTATTTTCCGGTGCCGTGTTAACTTCACGGTTAGCGAATGATACAAACAATAAGAGGAGGCTCAAGAGGGAAGAGAGGAGTTAGATAGATGAGGCAACTCCCACGCACGCACTTGGACCTCATCCCGTCGTTTTGCGGGAGAGAGGTAAATAATAAATATGGTTATTAACCGGCTCGTTTTGCTCGGTGTCGGTCGCCGACAGGTGACCGGCGATCGCCCGTGACGGGTTCTGCAGGTCCAGCACAGCTCACGTGGCGGCAAGGTTTGGGTCTGGGGAATTAATGCTCCAAATCTCGGAGTCGGTGCGGTAGTTTTTTCCAACTTTAACTTTTTTTTTTTTTTTTTGTTGGGTACTCACGTCGATGTGCGACCCCGACCCGACCGACGGTTCCGCCACTTAATTGGGGTTGGGGGGCATCTCCACGTTGATTATTGCGAATGCTGACGCAAGAGATCCTCGCCGGATTCGTCGGCCCTATTTTTCTATCTCTCGCCTTAATGTACAATTGTCCCATACCCATGTGGCGTGTTCTTAAAATGTTAACATGTGCCCCCACCCCCATCTTTTTCAGAAACACAACTGTACCCGGAGTATAAGAGCGTCGGCTGAAGCCGAACCACAACGATTAATCCCGACCCGACCCAGTTTCATAAGCTCATCGCTGAGGTGGGGGTCCAAAACGTGGAACCCTGGGATAAAAAAAACAAGGTCGATTTTTTGGTGCCAGTATCAACTGAATTTGTTTGTACCTGAATCTTTATATATCAATTATGTATACGTGATGGATGCTCAGCGTGTGTCTGTGTGTAAAAAGGCCTTCATCGCTAGAGGCTTCAATGGCTTTTGATCTTCAGCGATGCTTCAAAAACACCATTATAAAAGCTCTTTTATTAGACATACATGTGCTGTGCGTCCATCAAGCATGCAATGCTCAACGTGCATTAATTTTTGTTTGGCACAAAATCATCAGGCAGCTTATATATTTGATATTTTTTCGCAATTCCAACTCTATCGATGTGTTCAGCATGATCGATTTACTAGAAATAGATAATTCGATAATGTATTTTGGATGAAAAAATAGTATTTGGAGCCTCGAAAATTTATAACAATTATTGGCTGTTGATTTTTTAAACCTTATAAAAGCCTATAAATGCATGATATCAAATGCTCCAACAAATGATTCCTATAAAAAACAAGCATATCTTTACAATCAAAATTTCAAAAAAGCATGAAAAAAATTCAATGGCATGTTTCATTTAGCACCATGCCTATTTAGTAGGTTCTCATTATATATATATATATATATATATATATATATATATATATATATATATAGAGAGAGAGAGAGAGAGAGAGAGAGAGAGAGGTGTTTGCTGTAAAACTTGTACATTTTTAAGAGAAAATAAATAAATATATTAATTACTTTATTTCGAGTTAAAATATGTTTTTATCTTATAATATCAATTTTGTGTGTTTTACACCCTTAATTATATCTTTCTAACAAAGAAGGGTAAAATGGTTATTTTCATCATTGTTGTAAATAAAATATTATTAAAATATTCAATTTAAATGTCTTAATGAGTCACAAACCCATTTAGGCATTTTGAGGTGTTTCGAACTTAACGGGACATATTTTAATGGTTCTCAAAATATTTTTGTAAATAGGATATTTTGTTCATAAAATTAGTTTTGAAAACATTTTAATTTAATAGAATATCAACTTTAAAATCAAAATTTTATCTAAAATAGGATTATTAACCTTTAATTAAATTAAATTTATTATTATCATATTTATACATGACCCATTTCATCATGAAAATCCTGGTTTAAATTTTAAATGGCTTTTGTTCGCATTTTCTAATATTTTTTTTTATTTTTCTCGTGTTCCTCAGGTCGGGTCCGAATTGAACCTGAATCAGACCCAATAATACACTCATTTTCTCGTGTTCCTCAGGTCGGGTCCGAATTGAACCTGAATCAGACCCAATAATACACTCATAAATGCCCTAATGCAAAACCCATTCCCATTTTTGCTTCATTTTATCCCCTCCCATGCAATTGGCCCAGCATTTCTTGTTCCCTCTCCCCTTCCCTGTTCGTAGATCATCGAAGTAGCGCCATCGCTGATGCCTTTTTCCTCTCTTCTTCCCTTCTTTCTTCTTTCCCTTTCCTTTTTTTCCGTCACTTTTCTTTCTGTTGTTCACTGGTTACCCTTCCGTATGATCGTCGACTGGAGACACCAGTGCCACTGCCATTGTTGTTGCTAGAATCTACACAGTCACCACACCATTCTGGTCATTTCCTCGCTTTCGAAACCGTCCACCGCCGATGCCAGAAGCCTTGTAAGCCATTGTACCTCATTTGTTTTGTTTTGTTTTGTTTTCTTTCTTTTTCTTCTCACATTTGTTTTGCATTGTCGCCTCTGAGGGTAGAATGATGTTGTTAGGGTTCAGGTTTCCCAAATTGTGCAGGATTCAAACCATTGTAGGTGGTCGGATCCCTCTACCGTCGGGGAAAGGACCACCCAACCATGAGGGGGGTGGGGGGTCGCAATTTCAAAAATCACACTCTCTTTAGGCGTTTTCATCAGTGGTATAATTCATAGCCCATGTTTCTTTTTTTTCTCTTCTCTGTGATTCATGTACATCGCATAGGTCATCCATTACCGATTTTCTCTTTATAGCATGACTGAATCGGTTTTCTATAGTTTCTCTTTTCCTTTCTTGATCGAAGATACACATTCTCTTTATTTAGGCATGTTTGCCTCAACCGAGTGACCCTAATTATTGCTTTCCCAATTTTTTTGCCTAAAACCCTGGTTAGAACCTGAGCCCCAACTGATTAGGATCAGTTTCCTTTTATGCTAATGATGGGATGAATTATATATATGTGTTAGATTTGATTTTTGATTTACTGTTTTTCTCTTTTTATGCTAGCTGATTCTTACTGTTTTCACGATCATGCCAGCGCACCCGATTCTCGACATAGGGAATCCTGCAGGGTTGTCATGGCACTGCAACATGTATATTTTCATTTTAGCAATCACATTGTGTTGGTTTTTCCATCACGGTTCGTATTCCCTAAGGAATATGAAACTCCTTTTGAAACCGAGTGCCTTGGTTTTCTTT
Source organism: Nuphar pumila (assembly GCF_984573655.1). Lineage (NCBI taxonomy): Eukaryota > Viridiplantae > Streptophyta > Magnoliopsida > Nymphaeales > Nymphaeaceae > Nuphar > Nuphar pumila. The sequence goes on from NC_143261.1 coordinate 1,044,749, forward strand.
CCATCGCGAGGAGCGATGCTTTGGATTGCGTGCAACTATGAAACTTGCTCCATGTGGCTGTCTAGTTTTATTTGGGCTTGTGAGCATGCTTCTTTTTATCTGTTCACAATCGGGTTACCGATTTACATCTTGATTTTTGGTCACTTATATGCTAGAGCGAAGTTCGATAAGTGTTCGTGGTCTGTGTGTGCACTTGTAGCACGCCCTCATTGCGATAGGGACGAGTAGATCGTGTCATGTGACAGTTGCACTGGACCCTCAAGATCTCGAGTTTCATTTTACTTTTCATTGCATCGAAAATGTAGGATTTCTAAACTAAAATTTTAGAATGTTATTCATGTTGTATGATAGAATCTAAAAGTTAGTTAATATGCACGTTGAATTCATCGCACAGTCATAATGTTAGAAAATATTAGAATTGTATTGTATTGTCTATATAAATGTGCATTGCAGGTGCATAGCTAAACAAATTGTGCGATGCTTAATGCTAAGCATCGCATGCGGCTAAAAATGTCATGCAAAAAGAAAAAAAATGCAAATGCAAAAACATGCAAATCGAGTAAATACTCGTGGTAAGTGGTGTAAGCGCATCACATGTTAATTATTTTTTTGAATGCAACATTCTTTTGCTCACACACTCACTTAGTTGTTGATATCTAGGACTGTTGACAATTGTAGTTCGGAGATCATGCTTAGCATAATTTGAATGTATGAGAATAGAAGTGATCTTATTTTTATAGTTGAGCGATCATTCTATTCATGGTTGTAGTTAGTAGGATATTGAAGTGTGTTTATTTTAGGTATACGTTTGACATTGTTGTAAAATGAATGGTTGACTGTATTGTCGTATTTGAATTGACTGCATCAAATACTTGCATGACATTATTTTTTTTATTAAGCTTGCCATGAATGTGAGAATTGTATCATAAAAACATGCCTAGAATGAATATATCATGCTAGTATGAAATAATAATTATGTAATCATGCATGAAAGCATGAGTGATAGAATCATGTTCATGATAGGATTATGCAAATATCGTTATTCATGGACTGATATATCTCATGCTCTGATGAACAAACCATGATTTATGTGAATGCTATATATATGTGTGTGTGTGTGTGTGTGTGTGTGTGTGTGTGACACATTATGCATGAAATGCGTGTTTTGTATATTGATTCATGTGATGAAACAATGCATATGTGACTTGAATCTTGTGTGTATAACTCAAACTACGTAGGAGTTACGTATGTTGAGGTTTAGTTGCTTCGTATTATAAAATATGCATGTTCACGTATACATGCATAAAATTCATGTTTTGTTTATGCATGCTTCGAAGTTCAATTTACGAAATACAATGTTTCTTGTGGCGATAATATAATGTGTAAGATAATATGTTTTTGTATGATATGATTTTTAATGTCACATGATATAAAATTATGAATGAATGCGATAGATGTTTAAGTTCAATAGTGAACTATAGTTAATGAAACCTTATTGGTTAAATGTATGATTTTATGATTTAAGTGTCATATAGAATGATGTATGATGTGATGCACATTGATTATATACATGATTGTGCTTGTGTTGATGGCTATCGACCTTGAGAGTAGTTAATTATATTGATACATATATCACAATAGTTTTCACTAGATATGGTACTTATTAAGGAACTATTTTCAAAGAATTCTCTATGAGGGTGTGCATGACCAGATCAGGTAATCCGGCTAGACCGGTAAGTTTATGTGAAGAAGTGCATTGTCCAAGACTAGGTAGATCATCCATCTAGGGCAGTAACTCTTTGCAAGGTTGTACATTTCTTAGACCAGGCGATTTGGTGTGGATCATGTAAATATTTATATGATTAAATGAAATGTTATGATGAATTACGATGATTTTCTAAGTTGATTGAGATATTCATTTATGAATCTATAGATTTGGCTTTTTTATTATAGCATGATATATACTGAACTCAGATGTGAGAATCAGATCCTTATTGATTTTAGATCTTGATATGAGGTTATGATTATAACGCATATGTTAGCGTATAGGTGAATGACACATCACACGTACAAATGACTAGTTTTGACTTATTAGGTGAATGATACATCATGCCTACATAGTTTTATTACAAATGATTGCATTATTGCATTATAATTGTCTAAGTGAATATATCACACATATATATCATGATTAATGTGTATCATGAATATCTAACTAAATTACTTAGAAGGTATATGCGTGTATTTCACATTAGAATGGTCAAATGTGATTTGACTTATTGTTTGTAAGAATTATGAATACATATGAAAATGATGCAATAATTTGAATGTCTTAGATGCATATATATTTATGTGATGACTTGTATGACTTGAATACATATAGATTGTGTTTTATTATGTGAGTTAAGGTTGAATAGAATATTAAGTGATGAAATATTTTTAAATGTTTTATGTTCGAATGCTTGAAACGAATGACTCATAGGACATTGTTTCCTTATCTATCACTTGACGATTGATGAATAATATATCATATCTTTACCTTTAAATGTTTGATATATTTTTTTTAAGTTAGAGTTAGGGATACATGCCTGATTTTTTCGTCAACGATTTTGGTTTGGCGTAGGCCAAGACCTGGGACCATGTGTTTATTCTCTCAACTGCGGTATTATAGAGTTGAATCGCTCGAAAAAGAACCAGTGAAGCCATAGGAGGGCAATAAAAAAATACATAGAACAATAAATACTTCTATGATTGTTTCTGGATGTCTATATCTTCTATTGTACCAGATGAGTTTGAATAAGCAAGAGTCACTATTAATTAGATTTTTTAGGAAAACTGCTTTCAAATGCATAATCATATATTGTGAACATGTAGAGACTTTTAAAGTTTTGCATGATTATTGCATATGATTTTGTTACATGTGAATGAAAAAAACATGTTTATATTTGGTCATATGATTTAACATGTTGATACAAGCCAAGGGCTTGGCTGATGCATGAGAGGTGTTTATGTGTGACACATAGGAAGGGTCAAGATAGGACCTGTTCTATTATTATATTTGAATACAAAGTGCATGAATGTTCTGATAAATGACATGTGAATTTATAATTGAAATAATACATGTCTTAGTCATAAGTTGAACTTGAGCATGTTTTTTTTTAGCATAAAGAGAGTGAATGCTGGCATTGCATGATAGATGACATTTTTACTTCACTTTGAAGCATGTTATGAATTATTAGCTTCATACATTTATGCAAATGATTATCATGTATATAAATAGTTATGAAATTGAATGCCATGAATTAAAATGAGAATGATTTTTAGTTTTCATATATACAAGTGATGCAATTATGAATGTCATGAAATGAATGATGGTTTATGTGATTTAATATCATGTTCTTATTGTGATGTGGATTCCCTTGACTCTCATTTCTAAAATGATGGGAATTACACTTGATTGCATCATTTCAACTTGAATTGCACTCTTCAAGTTTAGTTTTGGTTTCTTACTAGCATATGGTTGATGCCCTACAATATTACAGTTGACCTCGTAGAGGATTGAAGTGAAGTACGGGTTGTTGCGCGTCTCAAGGCTCCACTCTTACCTACTACGATGCCTAGAGGGATCAGGCAAAAGTTTGAGATGGTTGAAAACTTGTGTAAATTTTATTTTTTGTTTGAATCTTTACATTTAAAGAAGTATAATATTTTAGAATGAGAACATTTTTAAATTCTATCATTTCATTCCTGTTATGTTCTTGCATATGATTTAGAACTTTAAATATTTACGTAACTCCTTAATTATCCTAAATTTTGATATATTTTGTCTTCCATATTTTCTTTTTTCACATGTAAGAATCCTTAGAGTAATAAATTCAATCAAATTGTGTTTATGAATGATTTTGTATTGGATCTGATACTGGAAGGTTAATATATACTTGCGCTTGCGCTTAGGCGGATCGTCTAGTATTTAAAACGGTTGGGATGTGGTCATAAATGAGCTTGTTGGCATATTACTTTTGAGAACCATGTAAATTGTATATATAAATAAAAAGTTTAATTTTTTTCTCAAAATTTAGGGTTTGGAAAAGTTTTAAAATGTTGGATTTTTAAGGACATTACACTTGTGATACATGTTTGATGGATTTTTCTGCTTTTCTAGTGTTTTTTTTTTGCAATTCTGACCTCATAATTGTGTTGGGCATGGTCGATTTACAAGGAATCCATCCCTGGATCATGTGTTTTCGATGAAAATGATGTTTAGGGCCTAAAAAATTTATAAAGATTTTGGACAGTTGATTTTTTGAACCTTATCAAACCCACTTGTGTCAAAATCGAACACTTCAATAGCTTATCCTTTTTAAATCAAGTACATAGATCACATATGTAGAGTTATAATTTAAAAAAAAAACAAAAAAAAAAACTTAAAACATCCATCAAGCACTTATCTTAAGCACCTACCTCTCTCTCTCTCTCTCTCTCTCTATATATATATATATATATATATATATATATATATATATATATATATATATATATATATATATATATATAAAAGGTGCTCACGAAGTACCTACTCATCTAATAAAAGCTTTAGATTTTCAAATTTCTTAATTTTCTATAATTATAGCATAGATGTATGTTTTTTAAGACCTTTAAAAATCAACTGCTGACAATGTATCAATATTTCATGACTTATAAATATTGTTTTTATGTCTAAACAACATGATCCAAAGCATGATTCTCATCAAATAAACTATGTTGAGTACATCCATAAGGTTTAATTGAGAAGATACAACCTGCAACCATGATTTTAGTATGTAGGAGTAGGTACTTTGGGGACACCGTATCATTACTATACATGTATGTGCCTGTTTGTGTGGAGGGCAATGGACAGGCTGTCAGAGAGAGAGAAGAGTGTAGGTTCATAGACTGCCCACTCTGATCGAAATCCTCTTATTCAGGTCATGGCCCACATGCAGCCCTGGTCAATAACCCATATTGGTCTAAAATAAATTACCTGCTTGGAAGGAAATCCAAATCCAAATCCAATCCAAATAATTATGTTATGGGTATAATTTTAGGACTGACTCAAAATAGGATCTAACATAACTCAGCCTGAACCTGACCAAATGGATCCAATTACAAGGCAATCAGAAGGGTATTTTGGTGATTCTGGATATTAGGTCACCTATGCGTCCGCTAATTGGTAGATCCTTTTGCGGCCTGAGGGGGCGCGACGGGTGAAGGAGAACTTCTCTCGCGTGCCTGAGGGGAGCGACAGGAGACAAGGCACGTGATGGAAAGGGGGGGCATGGCTCACGTGGGGCCACATGTAACCCCGCTACAGCCTCTATTGATTGGACTTTTTTTCATTCTTTCTGAGTCTTAGTCACGTGCTTCGTTTGGGAAGTTTCATCGCAACACGGAGTTGGACTCCAAAGTCTCAGGGCTCATCGGATCAACTTGACTCGAACCATAGTTACTTAATGGAGTTTAGTTCGGACATCATTGACTTGACCGCCTAGAGGTTCGCGACTTGCTCGACTAGACCCAGATCGTCACATGGTTCCCGGTCTGATTCCAGAGTCAACAGCAGCGTTTAATTTGTGAACAACCGAGTTTGAGTTTTTCCAATATACGGTTTTTTTGCAACTCCAGTTATGATAGTGGAAAATCCACTTACAATTTCGGATACCCAAGGTGGAAAGAAGCATCAAAACACTTTTTCTGATAGGATGCATATTTTATTTTAAATGAGCATCGTTTCAGCTTTGTGTTGATTTTGAGCCATTGGTTCAATAAATTAACCTTTAATCATATGGTGGGTCAGTGGTAAAGGCTGTATCCAAAATTGCCAACCACAGGATTTGACAGCCCATACATTAGATGACATCAGTTGGCATGAATTATATGTAAAAAAGCAAAAGTATTTCGATTGGGGTCAATAGTTTGGTTACCACAAGTGTAAAGGTTACGACTAATGAGCAATGAGGGAAAATCGATTTTGGTGCGTCCATCACTTTTTCTTATCTCAGTTAGGCAATATTTGTTTTCCTGACATGGCCAAGAATGTGCGATCGGCCCTAAAGGAGAATTTGGTACTCGCTTTTACGAAAAGGCTACTATTGCATCAGCAACCCCTTAATTAAAGGCAAACCAAACCTCTCTATCTTGCCATTATTGGCTTGAGAGAACCCAGTGTCTAAGATGACCTGGAAATTTGGTTCTGCTCATTTCTTCTTTGTATTTGCTTTGAATACTCTTGCTTGCATGCATTATTGTGGACAAGTCAATCCCTTTTTTTTTTCCTGAGAATAAACACCGAGGAGTAATTGTCTTTTCTTTTTTTGAATTTCACCACGTACTAATTGTCAAATGAATTCAGCCCAGTGACAGCCACAACGCAACAAAAAAAAAAAAATCAAGTGTTCAAAAGAATGGTATAAAACAATGAGTTTTGAAAATAAATAAATTTTAAAAGTAGTTTCTATGGGTTTACACAGGGGCTTACCCCTGACCTTTATCCCTTGCCATCATTAATGTAATTAAGGGTTTTGACCACCCGCCTAATGGCCAAAGCTCCTTCCACTGCACCAAATCCCTAGGAAGACATGTTTAAAACCAAGTTTTGCTAACTCCAATATATAACTTTTCTGATTTGATGCATATTTTAATAAGAGCACATCAGGTCAGAGACGATATACCATCCGAGCTGCCTTGGATGGAACGGTTCTCACAAATTTTTTGAGAGCCATTAAAGTTTTAGATGAACGGCATCTAACAACTCAAGAAAAAGAATGGTTAAAACAAATTAAAAAAGTTTTAGATGGTGTTGCTCCTCAAATGAATGAACCGCATTCAAGGCAGCTCTGGCGGTACGGGAGAGCTGCCTCCCTTCTGAGGACTCTATTTTTAAGTGAATTATATCGTTTAACTTTAGCCTTTATTAATCATATTGTGGGTTAATTAGTAGTCATCTCAATCTCGAGTGCCAACCATAGTGACAAACGGAAAAATCTCGTGTTTCAAAAACTTGCGAGAAATTGAAAAATTTTCATAAATCTTTTATTTTTTCTGCAAAAAAATAAAAAATATAAAAATATTAATAAAAATTATTTAAAAATAAAAATATAATGGTTTTTTCACAGTATTTATGTTTTTTCATAAATCTCACGATATTTTAAAAAACTGGCGAGAAATTGGCGTTTTAAACTTTCAGGCAATTTCTAGCGTTATTTATCACCTATGGTGCCAACCATAGGATTTGACCGCCCATGAATTACAGTAAATAAGTTCGCATCGATTATATAATTTGCTGATACAATACCACTCTTTTCCTGAAATTTCATGCCAGATACCACCTTTTTCTCACATAAACAAACACAAAGGTCCCTGGGTCAGTGTCACTGAAAGTAGAATCAGATGTATCGGTATACTCAAGTGAATCATTCTGTATCGGCCAAAAAAAAAATAAAAAAATAAAAATATTTTGTGTCAATCATAATGTGACACGTGTTAAAATTATTAAAAGAATATTAAAAATATTTTTTTAGTATTTATTAAAAAATATAGCGGATTCAGGGGGTGACTCGCATCGATTTCCTGCCGATACGACACTGATAACATTGCAGTGAACTGAACGTTCATTGGGAAACGCGTTAAACATCGATTTTCCTAAGATCACGTATGCTGAGCCTGAGATTAAGAAAACTTGAGTTGAGAGTGGATATTCATACCAGGGGAAGAGAAAAAAGAAAATGCTGTTGAAAAAATGTTTCAAAATTAACTACTTTTTTTTTTTTTATAATTACTTCTACAAAATATAGCTAGCTTCGTGTAAATGACATTGGCAAACAGCGTCTTTACCGATGGCGTTTGTTTACAGCCCTTCTTCTTTATTGCAATGAGTTAGCAACCGTACGTATAGGAGAATGCCTCATTAAATAAGAGTTTACAAATTTTAAGAGTCTACTCGTGTAACAAAGAGTTTAGGGTAAAAATTATGGAGAATTTCAGGAACGGCTATATGCCGCGTCATATAATCTCCCACCACGTGTGTCCAACTTGTTGAAAGTAAGAAAAATGAGGAGAAAGCTCTCATTTTTTTTTCTCTTTTAAATTATTAAAAAGAAAACTGTAAAAAAAAAAAACGTTCTTCATCCGTCACGACCCAGAAATGGGCAAGAACCACCTATGGAAATTTGAATTTGAATTTGAATGGGGAAGGTCATAAACCTGCGGATTCCATCTCCTCTAGCTTCTCCCTCGCCTGGTCCGGCAGCTCCAATTGAGCCAGGGCATTGTCGATGGCTCTGTAGGAGCAAGACGCCTCCGATTCGTGCTGCGAGATCAAAGACTTCTTGTCGGAGGCCATGTTTGGAATAGGGCTGGATTAGATGAAAGTAGAACCTGACCACCGAGCCCCTCAGGCCCTCGAGCTTGATGAGCCACTGTACGGCGGCGAGTCGGGCAGCTGTTTTGGGGTTCCACTGGTACCAAGGGATTTCGGAGAGCCTCACATACATCTAAGGGGTCAAGAAACTGTTGAAACACTTGCAATATACAACCCACTTACAAAAATTTATGAAATCTATAAAAATCTGTTTTGTTCCCACTTACAGTTGCATATTAATGTTTCATAGCATCACAAATATATGCAAATGAAATTATGTACATGAGACAACATAGAGCATCAAAGTAACAACTTAAACAAACTGATTTGACGAGAAAACTAGCAAAGTGCTGCTGAAAATAAACAACACCAACTGCTAGAACTTATATCAAACTATAATTTCTATATAAAGCAAAGATATTGCAGAAATATAACAGAAAATGATTGAGCACATGTTTACATGAAAATACCCTCAATCTTGGGGTAAAAAACCATAAGCAAGGTAAACTTATATATTAAATCAAAGTCAATACACCAGCAATACACTTATTTCTGTTTTCTATAAAAAAAGATTATCACAAGAGGTGAAAATAATCACCTCTATCCATTTGAGAGAAAAAACCCAAAGAAATTGAGAAAAGAGATCACCCAAGTGTACAATCCTCTCTCTGTCTTTCTTTCTTCCTTCTTTCTTTCTCTCTCTCTTCTGCTAATGACCTTCTTCCATGCCACAACTCTGCAGCAAGCTACCCCTTGCCGATTCACTCTTATTCTTCTCCCTGTTCGACCTCACCATGAAGCCCCATTTTGTTTTTGTGAAGAATAAAATAGGGCACATCGTTGCCCTCCTTTTTCTCGCCTCACTTAAGGTAGTGAGGGTCGGGTCATTTCACTCCCCCTCCAGCGTCAAGAGAGGGATCACACCTGTAACGAAGAAACAACCTAGGGCCATGCCTGAAAGGCAGTCATCCTTACAAAGTCTCTTTGCCTGTCATGCTTCTCTTTTGGTAGAGACTTTGTCATCATGTCTACAGGGTTCTTCTCTATATGAATCTTCTCTAACAACATCAATTTATGCTCAAGCACCTCTCATATCCAATTATACCTAACATCAACATGCTTAGTCCTTGAGTGATAAGCTGAATTCTTCGCCAAGTGTGGCACTTTGGCTATCACAATGCAACACATAGGCCTTATGGTTAAAACCTACATCCTGAAGAAAACTCTTCATCCATAACATCTCCTTGCAGGCTTCTATCGCTGTAATGTATTATGCCTTTGTGGTAGAGAGAGCCACACACTTTTACAATCTGGATTGCTAAGATACAACTCCCCCTGCAAAAGTAAACACATAACCAGAAAGAGACTTTCTGGAATTCAAATCTCCTGCCATGTCTGCATGAACAAATCCTTGTATCGTTGGGTTAGATTTACCAAAATATAAACAATAACTAGAAGTACCCTTTAGATACCTGAGGATCCACTTCATCGCTGCCCAGTGCTCCTTGCCAGGATTTGACAAGTACCTTCTCATCACACCAACTGCATAAGCTGAGTCTAGGCGGGTACAAACCATGGCATACATAAGACTCCCTACTGCATAAGCATACAAAATCTTCTCCATTCTCTCATGCTCATCTGTTGAGGATGGACATTGCTTATTGCTCAATCTGAAATGCCCTGCTAAAGGAGTGCCAAGTAGCTTGCCATCTTTCATGTTGAATTTTTTGAGCACCTTTTCAACATATTTCTCCTACGACAACCACAACTTCTTGGCCTTCCTGTCATAAGTGATTCTCATGCCCAACAACTGTTGTGTTGGACCCAAGTCCTTCATATCAAAGAACTTGCCAATATCCTTCTTTAACTGGCCAATCAAGTGATTATCATGTTCCACAATCAACATATCATCTACATGCAGCAATAGGATAATGAAATTACCTATCGAAAACTCCTTGATAATGAAATTACCTATCGAGAACTTTTTGATATAAACATAATGATCTACAACTGATATGTGATACTTTTAATCCATCATGAATGCATCAAACTTCATGTATCACTGCCTAGGTGCCTGCTTGAGTCCATACAAGCTTTTCCTCAGCTTGCAAACCATATGCTTCTTCCTAGCAACTTCAAGACCTTCTGGTTGTGCCAAGTAGATTTCTTCATCTAGATCTCTATGAAAGAAAGTTGTCTTGACATCTAACTGCTCCAACTCAAAATCTAGATATGCCACCAAACCAAGTATCACTCTGATAGATGACATTTTCATTACAGGTGAGAAGATCTCATCAAAGTCAATGCCTTTCTCCTGCTTAAAGCCTTTCACCACTAATCTGGCATTATATCTCAGTTTGCATTGACCTTCATTCTTAAGGTTGAAAACCCACTTATTTTGTAGCACCTTTCTACCTTTTGGTAGCTCCACCAGGTGATGGGTGTGATTCCTATATAGAGGATTTGTAAAAAAAACCCCAAAAAATGGACCCAGGTCGGGTCTGGACCCGACCCGGATCCAGACCTGATTCCCATCCCATTGGTGGTGACTTACGGAGGGTTTCAAGGGGCGACACACAATGGGCGCCCATCCCCTGTGTTTCTTTTATAAAGGGCAAAGGGGGGGAAAGGGGAGAGGCATTCGAAACCCCTCTCCCTGACTCCCGTTTTCTCCTCTCTCTCTCTCTCTCTCTCTCTCTCTCTCTCTCTCTCTCTCTCTCTCTCTCGGCTCTGACCCTCCCTAGTGCCTCCCTCCTCTCCGGTGAGCTCCTATTCCGGTGACCCTCACTCGTCGGCTCTCTCTCCCCCTCTGCCATCTCTCATCTCCCCTCTCCCACTGTGTCTCTCGCTCGGCTCCCCCTCTCTGGCGAGCTCCCATCTCGGCAACCACCGCCCGACGACCTCCCACCTCCTCGGCGACCTCCCTCCTCTCCGGTAGCCTCAAGCGAGTCCCCTTTCTCTCGCTGTCTCTTTTCCCGTTAGCTGCAGGCAGGGGCCAAAGGGCCTCTGCTTTGTTTTTTCAAAGCATCGACAAGGGCCCCTGCCCCGATGACTATCGAGGTCGACAGAGGGCATTGGCCCCTGCCCCCTCCACTTTTAAGTCCAGCAGGGGCCAATGGCCCTTGCCCTTTTTCTCAATGATCGACAGGGGCCATTGGCCCCTGCCTCCTCTCTTAAAAGCCGCAGGGGGACTTTCGCCCCTGCGCTCCCTCTTTTCCTTTTTCTATGTCCATTCACTTATACATTCAAGCATTAGCTTAGGTTCAACGATGGTTGAATGTACGAGTGAATAAACATTGTTGTATCAAGTCCTTCATAACCTTTGTGAATGTGTCATAATTGGTATACTACTGGACCAACTGGGCAAAGACCCATGTTGTATCTTCACGACTAAGCAAAGTTCGATGAGCTGTCCTTAAACTCGTAGGATACAGATGTGCCAAGTATAAAGACTTGAGCTAGACATCCCTTCGAGACCCTGAAGAAGTCAACCCTAAGTCGTGGAGACTTGAGCGAGAGATTCAAATCACAGCTCTGAAGAGGCTTGCGCTAAGTCATAAAGACTTGAGTGAATGTTCAACTCATAGTCCCAAGGTGGCTCTTACGATATACGCTAAGTCATGGAGACTTGAGCATCGTTATAGCGTACTGTAACCCTGAGTAGTTAACGCATTTACTTGAGTTGAATGAATGCATGATTGCTTGCTTACTAGACCATCAATGGTTCTGACCCTGTTTTATGAGGATTTTATATGTTGGACCTGCGTTGCAATATGTAGAGTAAGGCGGCATCGAGTTCTAGGGTTTCTTTAGACAGAGTTATGTTGTTTTCTTTTATTGAACCTATACTGCTTTTCCAAGTAGTGATGTTGTAATAAACATGTGATTTTCGATAAAATAGAATACTTTGGTGGTCAATGAGTTGTTTGGCCACATACCTATGATGTACCCAGAGTTTTCTAAAATCGACGACTCATTATCGTCTGATTCCGCTGCAAAAAACTTTTCTAAGTTCCGCTGCAAAGAAAAAAAAAAGAAATTCATGAAAATTTTAACTTAACTTTGTTTTGGAAATCCGGGGCATTACAGAATTGGTATCAGAGCATGTGTCTGAGAAACCTGATTCAAGATCCGTCTTATTTGCGGTATCGCACTGTAAGTATAAATTTTATACTTTTTCTAATTTAAGTACATCTTTTTATAAATGGCAACTCACGACTCGCGCGGATGTTGCTATCGTTGTGAGATTATGCACGATTAGTAGGTATGCCTGTTGGAAGTCTAAGACTGTCAGTATTGTGGCAAAGAGGCGCATTCCGCCAACAAATGCCAAAGGAGGTATACCACCGAGATGGGTCGGTGAGAGCCGCTTGGTCTCAAGGACAAGACCTCGTGCATTAGTGGATCACATAACACAAGTATTGGTAGTAACCATACCCCATCGACTTGAACTTCCTTGCAGAATTCAATCGCTTGCAAGGCTATCAACAGACATCCCATACGCCTAGCTTGCATAACCTGGATGAGGGATACAACAACTCCTTCTATAATCCCATTATGATTTCAGATTTCCCGAGTCATTGTGCTATTGTATGAGAGAATGGAGCGACATCACAAAAGCTGAGCTTGAATAGTCAGGGAGAAGGATACAACTCTTATTATCCTATTATGATCTCGGACTCCTCGAGTCATGATGCCACTGAGTGGGAAAGTGGACTGACATCATTGATCTATCTATAGGATTCACTTGAGAGTGCGGAAGTGCCGCCCAAGCCAACTCTAGTTGTGCCTAAGCCAAGGAAATGTGGCAATTGACGATATTTTGGGTTGTTTACGTTACAAAAAAAATCAATTCTTAGAAACTGGTTGTACTTTGGAGTCAATAGACTCATGTATATAGTTTCTTGCCACCTATGTCCGTCAGAGTGACGTGACGCTTGTATATAAAGGTGATGCATGTGCAATAGAATGCATATAAGTAAATAAAGTTTTACTTTCCTATATACATCTAGAAACTAAAATACGTGCTTTGTATTAATAGATAAATGACTCCTACGACGAGGAGAACCATACCGAGCGAGGAGTCCCATACAAAAGGATTTCTGTTAGAGACACTCAACAACCTGGTAACAACCATCCTTGAAACGAGGCCAGAACCAGTCACTCCTCGAAACGAGAACCTTGGAGGAATAACTTATGAGAAGTTTCTCAAGCTTGATCCACCGGTCTTCGCCGATAAAGCCGCTCTCGAGCTTGTAGAAAGCTGGATCGAGGAAACAGAGCATGCATTCTTGGTATTGGGGGTATCAGAAGAGAAAAAAACTAACTTCGATACTTATAGGCTGAAGGATAATGTACGAAAGTGATGGGATACCACTAAGATCAGCCAGTTCTCACAACTTGAAGCCATTCTTTGGGAGAACTTTTAGAGAACTTTAATGGATAACTACTTCCCGTTGCATTTCAAAAACAAGAAAAAGATGAAATTTATGAAATTGGAGCAAGGTGGTATGAGTCTGATTGACTATACCACCAAATTTCAAAATCTTGAACGACATTACTCCCAGTTGTTCAAAACGGATCAGGAAAAGGATCGACAAATACATCAATGGTCTACGGAAAGGGCTGCAGTCTCAAGTTATAACAAGCATGCCCCTGACGTTTCAAAATGTTGTGGCGGCAACTTCGAAAATACACGTTGATTGAGAGCGATCCGAAGTGATCGTGGCAAAAAGGTCCATAGTTGATGGTGGGAACCATAAAAGAATGTTCCCAAGTGGACAGGATTCATGACAACCCTTTCGAAAGAGGAAGTTCCAAGGTGGGAACGTTGCTCAGCAAGTCACAAGGCCAAGACAAAACATGGCTCCAACTAATCGGCAGCCCAACTCTAACTGCCCTAAGTGCCATATGAACCACCCTAGAAGGTTGTGTCCTCGCGACATGGGTGGTTGTTTTTATTATGGTAAAGTGGGTCACATTGCGATGCAGTGTGACAGAAAACTTGCAAACGAGCAGAGGAAGAATGCCGGATCTGCCAGATTCTCTCGACAAGCATCATAGCGCCCTTTGTTCCAACGATCGCCACCTAGAGTAGAACAAAGACCTGCAGCAGGTCGTGTATACGTTGTAACGACTGAACAAGTCGAAATGGTGACCTGATTGAAGGCACCGTACATGTTAATGGACATGTTACTTACATCTTGTTTGATTGTGGTGTTACTCATACCTTTATCCTTGATGACTTCACTAAACAACTCCACGCTTCGGTGCAACCGGTTGATAAAATGATTGAGGTATACAATCTGTTGGGTTCATGCACCAAATGTATCCGGTGTGTGAAGAACCTGAATATAAAAATAGCTGGGCAACACTTGCCTAATGATGCCATCCTAATCGATATGGTACAGTACGATGTGATTCTGGGAATGAATTGGTTGACCCAGAATAATGTCAGGATTTTGTACAACGAGGGTAGGGTGATTCTATCTCGATCAGGATTGCCTAAGGTGAAATACCGGTTGTCCAAACTTGTCCTGTAGAAACGACTGATATCAGCTCTTAAGGTACAAAAATACCTTAGGAAGGATTGTATAGCCTTCCTACTAAGTCTCTCGGTAGAAAGTTCAACTACCATGCCTATTGAGAGTGTGGGAGTTTTCCGATGTGTTTCCTAATGAATTGTCAGGACTTCCGCCACTTCGTGAAGTTGAATTTGAAATTTAATCCTTACCTAAAACTACGTCAATATCAAAGGCTCCCTATCGAATGGCACCAGCTGAGCTCAGTGAGTTGAAATGTCAGTTGGAATAACTGATGGAGCAAGGGTTCATCCGTCTGAGTGTATCACCATGGGGAGCCTTAGTGCTATTTGTAAAGAAGAAGGATAAATTCATTCAGTTATGCATCAATTATCGAATGCTTAACCAGGAAACCGTTAAGAACAAATACCTGTTGCCTCAGATTGAGGATTTATTCGATCAACTAAGAACAACAAGAGTATTCTCCAAGATCGACCTCAGGTCTGGGTATCATCAACTCAGAGTTAAAGAGGAAGATATACCTAAGACTGCCTTCAGAATGATATATGTCGATTATGAGTTCGTAGTAATGTCGTTCGGACTCACTAATGCGCATGCTGCCTTTATGGACCTGATGAACCAGGTGTTCAGGCTCTACTTAGACGCATTTGTCATCATTTTCATTAATGACATTCTCGTTTATTCTGAGAATAAGAAACAACATAAGGAGCACTTGAGAATCGTCTTGAAAACCTTTCAAGATAATCAACTCTATGCCAAGTTTTCAAAATGTAAATTTTGGCTAGACAAAGTGATATTCCTTGGCCATGTATTCTCAAAAGATGGAATTGCAATGGATCCTGCGAAGGTGGAAGTTGTGATAGACTGAAACAACTAGAGAATATCACTGAGGTTCGTAACTTCCTTGGACTTGCCGGATACTACTCAAAGTTCATACAAGACTTCTCCTGAATTGCAGTACCCATGACAAAACTGTTGAAAAAGAAAGTCAAGTTCGAATGGAACAATCAGTGTAAGGAGTGCTTTGAGATCCTCAAACAAAGGCTTATAACAGCCTCTCTCCTTACCTGCTTGTCAAGGAGGCTTCGTGGCTTATACTGATGCCTCAAGAACGGGTATGGGTTGCATGTTGATATAGCACAATAAAGTGATCGCTTACGCATCACGATAATTAAGGATCCATGAGAAAAACTATTTAACCCATGACCTGGAGCTTGCCACGGTAGTGTTCGCACTTAAAATATGGTGACACTACCTGTATGGAGAAAAAATTGAGGTCATGTCGGACCATAAAATCTTGAAATACCTCTTTTTTTCAAAAAGAATTGAATATGCGACAACGACGATGGCTGAAATTCTTCAAAGACTACGAATTCATGCTTTTTTATCACCCTAGAAAGGTGAATGTCGTTGCATATGCCCTTAGTCGCAAGACTGTTGGCACTCTGGCCAGCCTCACAGGATAATGGAAGTTGATGGAGGATTTCGTCAACTGAAAGTTATTTGTGGTTGATTCATACAGAATCTGATTGTCATGCTTGACAATAAATATTGAGATCCTTGATCAAATTGTAGCTGAATAATTCAAGGACCCCTAGTACTTGAAATTAAAAGCTCGAGCTGACAAAGATGATACTTTCTTCTATTTGAAAGAAGATGGAGGAATATAGATGGAAGAAAGGATTTGAGTTCTAAATAACCTTGAGCTAAGGGAAGAAATACTCCAGGAAGCACATAATAGTCGATACACTATTCATCCTGGAGGCACCAAAAAGTTCTGAGACTTACAGAGGAAGTACTAGTGGAGGGGTATGAAAAGAGATGTGGCTACATTTGTCTCGAAGTGTTTGACCAGTCAGCAAGTTAAGATCAAACATCAACGACCTGACGGTAAAATACAACGGATAGAAATTTTGGAATGAAAATGGGAGGGTATTATGATGGATTTCATCGTAGGATTACCTCGATCCAAGAAACAACACGACTCAATATGGGTGATTATGGACAGACTCACCAAGTCTGCTCACTTTCTCCTAATCAACACTCGATATTCAACCGAAAGATTGGCAGAAATCTATATTCGGGAAATCGTCAGACTCCATGGAGTGTCGATATCGATCATATTTGATCGTGACCTGAAGTTTACCTTTCACTTTTGAGAGCAGTCGTAGAGAGCCTTGGAGACAAAACTAAAGTTCAGTACAACATTCTATCCCCAGACTGATGGGCAATCTGAGCGGACCATATAGACTCTTGAGGATATGCTAAGAGCCTGTATGTTGGAATGAAAAGGTGATTGTGATTCTCACTTAGCGTTGGCTAAATTTGCTTACAATAATAGCCACCACGCTAGCATTGGGATGACACCGTATGAAGCCTTATACAATCGACCCTACCGATCACCAATCCATTGGGGCGAAGTGGGTGAGCGAACCTTGGACTCGCCCATTGTATTGCAACACTATACTGAGTAGGTTCATATGATAAAAAAGAAGCTACTGACTGCTCAGAGATGACAGAAGAGCTACGCAGATCAACAACATATGTAGCTCACTTTCTCGGTTGGAGACAAGGTTTTCGTCAAGGTCTCTCCAACCAAGAGTGTGTTCTGTTTCGGAAAGGCTTAACCCCAGATTCGTTGGTCTCTTTGAGGTTTTGAACCGGATCAGAGAGACTGCATACCGAGTAGCATTGCCACCGTAGTATGCATAGATACACAACGTATTCCATGTGTCAATAGTTAGAAAATATATTCACAACCCTTCCCACGTCATCCAACATGAAGACATCGACATTCAAGAAGATATGACAGTGGGAAAAAGACATGTTGAAATCGTGGACCGTCGGAAATAAGTGCTCAGAACGAAGGTCATTTCACTTGTGAAGATGAAATGGCAACATCATGGGATCGATGATTGCACTTGGGAGCCCGAATCCAACATGCGAGAAAAGTATCCTGAGTTATTCACTTAGTACTCTTATTGGAATTTCGCAGACAAAATTCTTTTAAGAGGGTAATGATGTAAGACCCATAATTTTTCAGACAACTTTTGAATAAAATTTATGAGACATTTCTTGGTGAAAATAACATTTATACTTAAAATGCGAATTGAATCGATTCCTGCGAGCCAGATGTACTTAGGGTATTTGTATCTTCACGAATATATGCTCAAACCATCAGGGTGTCATAACTTCCTTCCTGAATAAAATCAAGAGATTTATACGAGCTAACTTTCTTAGTTACGTTAATACGAAGAGAATGGCGTACTTAGAATTTTTTGAAAAAAATCACCGAAAACCCAAATTTTTTTCGGGACCCACAAAAATGTTGGTGAGACCCACGAAAATATTCCTCAGAAAATATCTGGTGAAACCCACAAAATATCCCATGGAATTCCCATGTGGGCCCCACACCTAGAAAGAACCTCTTGGAATTTTTCAGAAAGAAAGGGCAAGAAGGGGAAAGAAAGCATTAGATTTTTCTAGAAAAAACTAAAAAAATCTAGAAAAAAGGGTTTACTTAGGGGTAAGCAAACTTTTCTATAAATAGAGGAGCCCCCTCTTTAGAAAAATCATCCCCCCTCTTTTAGCTTCTCTTTCTCTCTCCTAAACCTCATGTACCTAGCCTAGCCTGCCTGAGTGGGTCTGAGCCTGCCTGACCTAACCTAAGGCTGCGTAACCTGGTCCTATACTGCCTGACCTGGTCCAAACCTAGTTGACTTGACTTGAACCTAGTTAGGTTTAAAGTCAAAGTCAAAGTCCTTTTTGGTCTCAAATCTTGGTTTGATTTTCTGAACCCAGACCCAGCCAACTTGGGCTAAGTTTGAACCTGCAGAACCCAGTTGACTTGGACCGAACCCAGTTTAGTTCAAACTACTTGGGTTGAGCAACTTGACCTACTCTTCCTCTTTCTCAACTAGGTCGACCTCATCTGACCTAGTCTGACCTCTCAAAGTAAGGATCGAACCTCGTTTGAAGCGTTTGGAGCACCTCAGAGTCATTTCTTCTATAATTTGAAGTAAGTTCGCTTCATTGATCCATCTCTCTCAAGTATTTGATTGTTTGTATATAGCATATACCTTCTGAAGTAATATCTTACCCAAGTTATTGGTTGAGCCCTCTAGAACACTTCGATGTTCACGGACTCGTCTCGTAACTATTGTTGGATATATATATTTGAATGTACAGTATATGCGTTCTTAAAAATAATATCTCGCCCTAGTTCTTGGTTCAGCCCTCTAGGACACTTCAGTGTTCACGCGCTCGCCTTGTAACTATCGTTGGATGTCGATTCTCGAATATATTGTCTTGAGATTGCCGTCACGTCTTATATCGCCAAGGCTTCTACTTAAATATAATTTACCATTCGTGTAAGGCTCCCTGCTTTCTATAATTTTTTATCATGCTTTTAAATTATGCATTTTGTCTTGCCATCGCGTCGAACGATGCCAAGGCTTTTCTGCTTTCTGCAAATATATGTGTAGAATATTTTGCTCGGTTACATACCCCGAATAATAAGTATATCATTCATTTACGTCGTCGCCATATAAAGCACATGCTTCTGCTTATATTACATATATGACGCGTAAGTGAGCGTTCAAATGGAGATCAACTCCAAATCGCCAATGCGATTCTATTACCGCTCCTCGATCAAGATTATGCTTGATAAATGAAGCCCCTATTGAAAAGGCTTCGCTTCTGCTCAAAACTACTTTTTCGTAAACACTAAGTTATTTGCGTATGACCTAGCTATGTCCCAAGGTTTTAATAAACCTTGATAGATATAAAGTATGTACAACAGTGCGCATCCGTTCTCGAGTTAAAGCGTAGCGATTTCCTCATCAAAGAGGGAAAGTGCTGCTGAAAATACTGAAAAGATGTTCACCGAGATTAAAAGAAACACACGCTTCCTCAGTTAAAGAGAGAGAGTGCTACAAAATTTTCTGAAGAAGCTCAACCAAGATCAGAAAGAGCAAGGCATGTTACTCCATCATACAGAGAAGGTGTTGTCCATATGCCCTCAGTACTTTCTACAATGCAGAAAGGTTCGTCGCACTACTGCCGTTGAAATAGGAGAAGTGCTGACGAAATGGTTGGCAGAAGAGCTGCCGGAACTAGTTGAATGACACGAAAATGCTCTGTTGTTGGAACGATGCCAGAATAGCTCGTCTCCCTATTGCCTGTAAGGGCAACTTACTCGTAAGGGTCGCTACGCAAGAGTAGAGGTTGTGCCTTGACATGACTAAGTGCTCATTGCAATGATATACGTCGAGCAACCGATCCATTGAGATCATGTCATATGCATACTCGTTCAGAGACTGATATACAACTAGACTCGTAAGGGCCGCAGAGTTAGAGTACATTGTCCACCCGTAAGAGGTGAGATGCTCGTGATAGACGTAGTACTGAGAGCAGAGTCAAGCATGCATATGAATAAAATGAAAAGACCCCACGGTTGATGACCGTCTTAGGAGCACACTGAATGGGGCCCAGTACATCTTCTCAATGGTTGCCCTATAGGCATGCAATGTCCGACAAGAAATTTGTAAGACTGGCAGACCCCTTCAGAATTTTCTCACCAAGGAAGACAGTGATGGTGCAGCCTTGAGTGACATATATTACCCTCGAATCTGATAGAGTTCATGATGGCCTCTGTCACTCAGAGGTATGGAGGTCGTGGTTATCCTTAAATAACTAAGGATTGAACCCAACTATTGCAGTAATAGGATGCATCTGAATATCTAGTAGAGACTTCTTCTGGTATGAAATAAATCGTCTTACTAGGGGGATGGGGTCAATAGGCCTCTGGGGTATCTAAAATACATAGAATAATAAACCCCCAAATCATCGCGTTGATGCTTAGATATACCTCCCTTAAGCCTAGTGAGAGGGGTTAAATATCGAAATAAAGCATTTGCTTAGGTTCAGCGATGCCTGAATGTATGAGTGAATGAACGTTGTTGTGTCAAGTTCTGCATAACCTTTGTGAAGGTGTCATAATCGGTATACTACTGGATCGACTGGGCAAAGACCCATGTTGTATCCGTACAGCTAAGCGAAGCTCGAGGAGTTGTCCTTAGACTCGTGGGATACGAATGTGCCAAGTATAAAGACTTGAGCTAGACATCCCTTCGAGACCCTGAAGAGGTCAACGCTAAGTCATAGAGAATTGAGCACAATATTCATCCCGAAAGAGGCTTATACTAAGTCGTGGCGACTTGAGCGAGATATTCAAATCACAGCCCTGAAGAGGCTTGCGCTAAGTCATGAAGACTTGAGCAAATGTTCAACTCATAGCCCCGAGGAGGCTCTTACGATATGTGCTAAGTCATGGAGACTTGAGTGTCGTTATAGCATATTGTGACCCTGAATGGTCAACACATTTACTTGAGTTGAATGGATGCATGATTGCTTGCTTACCAGATCATTAGTAGTTTTGACCCTGTTTTATGAGAATTTCAGGTGTTGGACCTGCGTTGCGATATGGGGAGCAAGGCGGCATCGAGTTTCAGGGTTTCTCTAGTCAGAGTTGTACTGTTTCCTTTTATTGAACGTATACTACTTTTTCAAGCTGTGATGTTGTAATAAACATGTGGTTTTCGATAAAATGGCCACATACCTGTGATGTGCCTAGAGTTTTCTAATACCGATGACTCATTATCGTATGATTCCGCTGCTAAAATCTTTTCTAAGTTTCGCTGCAAAGAAGAAAAAAAAAGAAATTCATGAAAATTTTAACTTATCTTTGTTTTGAAAATCTGGGGTGTTACACTTTTCTCATGCATACATAAGCTTCTTCACTTTTCGATGCCAAATCTACACCATGCATAAGTGACCTATATAGTTGTTGGTAACGAGAGGTTATGTGGCACTTTTCATCAACACCAGATGCACTGACATTATCTGTATCCAACAATTCAATCTTTGTTTGTCTCATCCATCTTCGCATTAAATATAACTCAAGTATTTCTTGTATCTTTTCTTGATTAAGTGCCTTTAATGCATGATGACATAAAATACCTTTGAATTCATACATTTTGCACTTACATTCAACTGTTATGTTGTCAACATTGTACATAACATGTGCTTCTTGCTTTTTCGGATGCTCTTCGCCTTCCAATACAATATGGTATTTATACATATTCGCGGTTTGTATAAATCTTTTTATGTTGCAATTCATGACCTGTATAACCTCTTTCTTAATCAATTCAAATACAGTTAGTGCAAACAGATATGCAGTTCGCATCAATATTTTCATGCCCAAAGTTACGTGTGTTGAAGCATTTCACATCTTGTTCAAGCCCATTCTGTCTAAGACCGTCTATAAATAATTCATATTGTTTCATTATTATCATTGCAAATTATTTCTCCCTCCCTCTACGAGAGAGAGAAACGATTCTGCGAGTCAAACTCGACCAAAGTTTTTTAAAATGGTTTTGAAAATTACTCGCCTCCGTTTTGAAAGTTTGCGTGAAAATTTCGTAGAATGGGATCTGCTTGTCGGTACAAGGTTCAACCGTTCCTGGCGCCTTTATCAGGGGTAATTGAACCAATGATCAAATGTGCGTTTTGGCTAAGTTAAATTATCTAAATTATGCTCTATTTTCCTAGAATGCACAAAGAATCAGGTTTGTAATATGAAATTTTGAAAAGATGCAAGTTTTGAAAGGATAATGTATGCTTGGAAAGTTGAAATATGCTTGGAAAATGATTGGAATGTGCCCTGAAAATGGAATTCCTGGGAAGATCATTGAACTTCATTGAAAATCAGAAATTTGCATTGTAAAATGAACTCTTAGGAAAACTTGAACTTTGGAAAAATCGATTTTGAGATTTGGATTGCTTTTCTGAGGAAATGGATTTGAGAATTTTGAGAAAATCAGGAAGTTCATTGGAAAATGGTTCTTGAAATAGAAAATGGATTCTCAGGAAAATGGGAACTCTGAGAAAATCGATTTTGGGATTTGAAAATGAAATTGAGAATGTGAAAATCTGGGAAAATCTTGATTTGAACTTGGAAAATACTTGGAATCTCAATTGAAAACCCAGAAATGTTGAGAAAATCAAATCGTGAGAAAGACTTGGAAATTTTGGGGAAAATTGATTTTTTTTAAATGGAATTGGGAAAAGAGTTTGAAAATAATGTAAATTGGATGAATGAATATGAATTTGAAAGACATTTCATTGAGGAATTGGGAAATCTTTTTGAAACTTTGAGAAATGCAGTGCATTTTTGAAATTAACCTAAGAGTGTAGGCTGAATGTGACTAATATGAAGATCATAAATCTATGTTTCATTCGTATTCTGACTATGGTCAAAAATACGAATTCCACCAAGTTTATAAACTTCATAAGAGCTTGTGCACGTGCCATTCGTGTCAACCATAGTGATTTTTACAAAAATGTGCATGAATTATGCATCAGATATTGAAAATTGCTGAAATTAAACTATATGCAATGCAATCATATTCTATACAGGAAATGTAAATTCTTATTCCAAATTATTACATTGTTTTTTTTATATTTAATTGAATAAAGAAAAAAAATAAAATAACTAAATATTCTTCTTGAATGTTCCTGCAAAACAAGAAAACATGTTAGCACAGAAATGTAGGTTTTTCTGAATTTATTCGAAAATATTAGAAATTATCGGATATTATTCAGATATAAACCCAAATTGATACCCACCTTTGATATAAACATGAGAAATAATGAATAAATTTTGAAAATAAACTTGGAAATTCGAAATTGGGTCAAAATAACCAAAATACCCCTGATGACCTTGAAATTAGGGTTTTCTAAAAGAATTTTTGTAAAATTTAGAAATTTGAAAATCAAATAAAATAAATCGAACATAATATGATAAAATATTATGATATGCATGAAAATTTAGAAAATTAACGTTTGGAATTTCGAAATTTAGGCCAAAATGACCAAACCCCTGATAACAAGACTATAGCCTTGAAACCAGGGTTTTCTGGAAAAAAATTTGCAAAAATAAGAAATTAAAATGCAAATGAGATTGAAATTAACTCTAATATGACATTACGTGCTTATTTATATAAATAAAACCCTAAAATGGCAAAAATATCATAAAATATCAAATTTAACTCGATTTTCGCCTCTGAATTTAAAAATAAACTAACATACAAAGCAAATGAACTTGTATTTAAACCAAATTTGGCATGGACACCTATACTAACCCTAAAAACAGAATGGAGCTCGAAAATATTATTTTTTTAATATAAAAAATAGCTAAAAATACTAAAAAATCAAGATTTTGCCTAAAATGCTAACTCTAAATTGGATTTCGGATATCAAACTTCCATAAAAATTTCCCAAATTTTATGGGGTGATAGAGGACAGTAAGGCAGGGATTTTTTCAATTTACAGATTCTGGTTTTGACCTATGGTCGGGGCTGGACAACTCCGGCAAGTCAGATCAGAATCCGGCAACCCTAGGATTTAGGGCAGACAAACAAATTTTAGGAGAAAACATAGGAAATATATCAGACAAATGGGAAAAAGGCTGAAATTATGGGAAAATGTCCCTGACAAACAGAGGAATATTTTCTATTTTTACAGCATTGGGATTCAGGTTATGGTTTGGGCTGTGGCAGAGGATTATCAGAGGTTTGAATCTCTGAAATTCTCAGGCATGAGAATCTGTCAAACAAAGAAGATAATTCTGGGAAAAATACTTTGACAATACAAAAAAATCCAAAATTTTGTAAAATGACAGAGAAATGGGTTAGGAACAACGTTCATGTTGAAAGTTTTGATAGAAGACTTATGGATTGAACGAACACAGCACATTAGAGTCGGTCTATACGCTAACAAGGAAAAATCAAGGTTTTCCCAGGGGTCTGGGAAAATCGATTTTTAACAGTGGCCAATCTATTTATAAAAATCTCAAAATTTTCAGACAATTATTAAATTCCACGATAAATCTATTGTAATTTTTAAGGGAGGATTCAGATCGTCCATCTAGGAGATCTCAAAAGCTTTTGTCTGCTAAAACAACAATTGGAAGTTCTGGAAAAGGTGAAATCACAGTTTGGGATTCAGTTTATTTGTTGGGGTTCAGGAACCCGAATCAAACTGGGTTTTTTTATAGAAAATCACCGATAAATGAAGGCATTCACAAATAAAATTTTAAGATTTATCAACGAGAACTTAAATGTGAAATGACTGTCGGATTGGATGCCTAAACTAAAACAAGATAAACCACAAATATAACTAAACTAAGTAATCAAATGCAATGCTCATGACATGGAATATGCGAAAAAAAACAATAAGAAAACCATCAAAGAATGGTAGAACTTTGTTTAATGTATGCTATTGACGAGAGGGGATCCGATCCATCCATCGGATGGATCCCTTGACTCACATAGCATGACATATAAGGCTCTAAAAGGGAGCTTCAGCCCAAACAGATCCCATAGCTACATGATTTTTTCCTTTTTTTTTAGATTGACAATTGAGGCCTTTCATCTATGTAAACCTGGTTTTAACTTAATTTCAAATTAGATTTAAAAGGAAAATCCATTAAACCATGAACACCCTTGGATCTTTATAACATTAAAACAAAAAAGAGGATCTTACCTTGGAGTTTGGCGTGCACCAACTTGAAGTAGCTAGAGGGATCAACGTCCAGGCTATTGTAGTTGCTACCGAGGAGGGGAACAATGCATGCTTGCTGTAAAGGGGTGGAGTGATACCAACTGAAGATGGCGACTTCGAGGTTGAAGAAGATGTTGCTTGAAGGTTGGAGATGGAAGTGTTGGAGGTTGTGGAAGCACCTTAGTTGGAGTTGCCGACTGGAGCAAAAGGCTAGTGGCTGCAACAAGGGGGAGTTGGAGGTGGTGATGCCGGTGGTGGTTGATGTTGAAGGACTGAAGCTTAGTGAATGGGCTAAGAGAGATCAAAGGGAGGTGCTCAAAGGGGCTGCTGATATGTTGTTGGTGAAGTGACATCAATGTGAGAAGCCGTGTGATCCTTTGGGTTGAAAACTTAGGAAAAAATAATAAAAAAATTCTAACTTTTCAATGGGAGATGGCTTTTGTCAGAGGGGAGAGAAGGAGAGGGCTGTGTAATACGTGAATGTCCTTGGGAATAGGTAAGTGGATGGGTCTTATGGTGGTTGGACCAAAGAAAGGGGAAAGAAAGCAAGGAGGGAAAGAAAGAAGGAAAGAAAGGGGAAGAGAAGGAAGGAAAGAAAAGGAGGAAGGGAAAAGGAAGGAAAAGAGGAAGGAAGAATAGGGAAAGAAGAAGAAGGAGGGGGGCTGGAAGAAATCCACGTAAATGGGAGAGGAGAGAGGGAAGAAAGAAGAAGAAAAAGAAGAAAATAAAAAGAAAAGGAAAGAAAGAAGAAGAAGAAAGGGAAGAAGAAAAAAGGAAAGAAAAAGAAAAAAGAAGAAGAAGAAGAAGAAAATGGGGAAGGAAAAAGGAAAGAAAGAGGAAAGGAGAGGGGGCTGGTCGACCCCCTTGTGGGTCCCACCTCCTCTCATAAAATAAAAATAAAAATAAAGAAAATAAAAAAAAAAATAAAAGAAATCAAAAAGAAAAGGAGAAGATAAAAGCTTTTTTTTATTAAAATGAGAATGAAGGAGCCATCTTAGAGTGGACTCTCTTTCCAAATTTGAAATTCATTTTGATAATCATAGGGGTAGAATGGTCTTTTTAAAAAATTTCTGGACGAAACGAGCTATTTTTGGTAGTTTTTGAAACAAGCTCGGATTTTGAAGTTCAATACCCCGTTGCGAAGCAAATCCAGCGTAGACTTTGAAAATTTGAGTTTAAAATAAATCCAGATTGTTTTTCTTGAGAAAATATTTCTAAATTTAGACTCTCGGGGGTAAAAATGTCAATTTTGGAAACCTAGGGTTTGAAATTGATTTCTGAAAACTTTTAAAACTCAATATGGATTGAAATTTATAAAACTGGAGTTCTGAACTTCGAAAATGGAATGAAATGTGATGAAATGTTATGAAATTCCAAGAAATGATATGAAATGATATGCAAAATGCTAACCCTAAATGAAGAATTTTGGATGTTAGACCCTGATTGACGCTTGTACCAATTCAAAAAATGTTAAAATTGATAAAATTTGCAAAATGGTTCAAGAAATGGTTTTCGGGTTCTACCGGGCCAGAGTGACACTAAAAATTAGAGTTTGAGTTGGATTGAACTAAAATGAACTGGATTGAGCTGGGTTTTAGAGTTTCAGAACTCAACTGAACTAACAAGACACTGACTCAACTGACCTTTCTAGCTAAATTTTCAAGAAAAGCTATCATTTTTAGAGAAATGGTATGGAATGATCACTGAAGCGAAGTGAATTACGAACCTGAGCTGGGTTTGAGCTAGAGAAAAGATCAATAATACTGATATGAACTAAAATCGAAGCTCGAACACTAGCTCAATCGACTGGACTAAACTCAATTTCAGCTGAAAGAGCTGAAACGGGCTAAAATGGGCTCCTGGACACTTGGAAATGGTTTTGAACTGAAACTGGAGCATTTAAACTCCTAGTGAGCTCAAGTTAGACTTTGGGGAATATGACTGACTCAAAGACAATTGGTTTGGATTTGAGTGAGAAATGAGCTCATTTCTGAAGAAATTATCCCATTTTGGCAGGAATGGTCAGAAATAAAAGTGGTTTGTTCATTGTGAGTTCAGATGAGCTTGAAATAAATGATATTTTAACTATTCTGAACTGACCAATGGGCTTGGTTGACTCCGACTGACTGGGGTCTGAGATTACCTAAGGGTAAAATGGTAATTTTCCTAGTAAAAATGGGTAAAGTGGTGATTTTCTAAAACTGACTCGGGGTTTGACTCCAACACTGACCTAACAGGGTTGGCCTTCACACAAGGAGGGTTGTCTGAGCATGGATGAGGAAAAATTGGGGTGTTTACATCCATGAAGCGAAACATTGTTAAACATGAATACAAGGTTTTCTTTACTGTGACATGTATAGATTCAACTCTTTGTGTACTTATCATACATGCACAAAAGTATTGTCTTCCATATGTCAATGTCAACTTCTCTTTGTCTGCATATAAATTTTGTAACCATGCACAGTCTTCAAGGTCGTACATCTGAATTATTTCCTCTCAATCCGACATAAAGGTGACCTCGTTTATGCTCTCAAGTACACACCTTGTAAACTTTTTATCAAACCATGTATTCTGATTAAATATGTGTCTTATGTTCTTTGTTGCATTTTGAAAGATATGCCACAAACATAGGCAATTATGTGCATCTGGCCATACATGAGACACTGCAACCACAATTACGTGATCACCATATGTGAGTACAACTTTAGGGTACTTTTCATTCATTGCCTATGTAAATACTCTAAACAACCACTCAAAGGTTGCCTTTGTCTGGTTATATAAAAAAGTGTTGCCTAATATGCAACTCTGTGAGTGATGGTTCACTCTGACAAACTGCGCAAATGACTATTGTTCAGTATTAACCTTCACTGTTGTATAAAAAATAAGAACATCATTAAAACATTCATAATTTACTCTTGACTTTGAATCTGCCCAAAACATATTCACAGCATATTCATCTTCATCCAATTGCATTGCACTAAAGAAACCAGGGTCATTGCTTAATTTCTTCTGTAAGTAATCAATCAAAGAACATATTTCTCCATTCTTTATGTTATATGTCATCTTCATTCTCAAATGGTTTCTTAGATCCATAGGTGTGAATGACACATTCTCGTGACCACCATCTATGTGCGTGCATAAATTGTATGTCTTCCTTGGTGCAATGCTGATGCTATCAACTATTGTAGCATGCGCTTCAGTTACTTTACGATGTGATCTTAATATAGGAGTCATAAATGAAGCTGCTAATTCATGGTTATAATCATTGATTAAAGTATAAACTACATATTTCTCATTCGTAAGTCTTAATATCATTCTCGCTGGACAACCACATCTTAAATCTAGCTTGCTCCTTGTTAGATTTCTACTTGACTTCTTCTAACCTTAGAACAAACATATGTCTTTCTCACCATGACACCCTATACATTTTTTACCAAGAATACCTTCTAACACTGAAGCCAAGTTTGAATGCATAATCATTGTAAAATTTATATGCAACTTCCTCATTATTAAACTACATTTCTTCTACGGGAACAGAGTCAAGTGTACTGTCATGTTCATCTACCCTATTATCGAATTGCATTTTTTCTACTGGAACATTCAAGTCAAGACTGAATCCAATGCATGTACCCTTCTTATAATGTGCATCATTAGTACACATGTTCACTTATTCAGGTGCGTCATTAATACAGATGTTCACTTTTTCATAACTTTCCAATGATTGAGATACATCATCTTCACTCCAACCAGATGATACGCTCACCACTATAATAAGCAAGATATCAATTTGCATTAGCCAGTGCATACGTTTACTACAATTTATTCAAGATGCATATAACAACGAATACCAATTAGTTAAGCAAGTCAAAAAAATGATTGAATGAATCACAGTATAAAAGCAACAACAATTTGTTATTTGCTTATACTATACATCAATTTGTTATTTACCATGCCAATAAAAGAAACGATTTATCGTATATGTGTGTTGATGATAGCGATTCACGTGACAACGATTTAATTATATTTATGACACTGTGAAGCGATTTCAATAGAAAATGCTAAATGAGCAGCGATTTGAATACGCAAATCGCCATCGCAAGCGTGCAACAATATAAATTCTGTACGCACATGTTTTAAAATCATACTACAAATATCTTACAAATTGACACTAGAAAAAATATAATATCTTACAAATCGATATACATATAGCATAATATATTACAAATCGATATACATATCACATAATATATTACAAATCGATACAACAATTCAGCATGATAGCTTACAAATCGATATTAACAAACAAAACAATATCTCACAAATCGTTAGTATGTTACTACAACTGCGATTTGCAATGCATTGCATATATTGAGTGAATGGACGATACCGGATGGGATAGAGGCCCTTCCTTGCATCTGTAACCAAGCATTCTTGTCAACAGGTCCCAACATTTTACAAATATCTTTAATTTTTCAACCGTCGAAAAGCCAACATCCACATGCAATAACCAAACAATGCCTTAATGGCACTCACAACGACATACGTTCTTCAACAATAGCATGATGACATGAAAAGGTACTCACGATGTCTTAATGACACTTATTGGAATGTTTGTGCGTCATTGCTTTTTTCTACACTACCTAACTAAAATGAAGAATAAGAGAAGATTGTAAAAAGAGATGGCCGTCAAATCCCCCTATGACGCCCACCAATGATCGAACCAGTCGATCAATTTATAGTTATATCCATGAGGTAGGAACGAACCCGAGAATATTTTATAACACAAAGCAGGAACGAGAAGGCAGCAATGTGTTGTAACACAAGCTAAAAACCAAGGCGGGAACCTAGGCTCGTGGGAATGTGCAAAGCTATTTATGGAAAGACATTTTCGTCAAACGTATATATATCTTTTTTTATGTTATTTTATTATAAAATCATCATGGGTAACATTGGCATATGAGTTATCACGGGTCCCAAGATATTCATCCGTACACTCCGGAACACACGAATCTGTCTTCGGGGGAGAACACACAACCCCCTCCCATCAAGATCAGATACGGTTAGGGTCACTTCAACATCAATGACATGAGCTAGTAACTTGGCATTCTCTTCTAGATTAACACACGGCTCCAATGGACCATCAAAAGTGCAATGGTTGACATTGGTACTAGTGAATAACTGAGAGAAGCCTCCTGAAAAATACCCTCCTGATCATGAACACATGATCCATCATCCTTTTGGAGCCATTGTACCTGCGAAAACAGAACGTTTGAACTTTGAAGAGTTAACATCATCATCCTTTTTCTAGATAGAGGATATTTTTGTCCTTCTTTTGAATTGTCATTTACTTTTTTTGGATGAGGTTTTATGACGGAAATGAGTACTTAAGTCATTGCAACCATACCATACTACTATGCAAAGTGATGCCGACACACTCGGGGATACGAGTCCCACGTGCTTGTATATGTGGCACTCATTTGGACCCTAAACACGCGCTTCGAGGGTTAAAAGTGAAGGTAGGTGACAACGTGGCATCCTGTAATGACATGGCGGTTGACTGAGATGTGGACGCTGAGGTGGAGTCCAAATGAGAGGTGGGCGTTGTTGATGGTTGACGATCATTCAGGGAAATAGTTTCGGAAGGAGATGTAAACGAGGGCCTCAGTTTTTGGTGACGTGTCGACTGCTGAGAGGCTGAAGCATTGAGGCCTGGACATGGGTGGGTAACCGACTGCACCAACAGAGCTTGGTCGGAAACCGTCGCCGGACCAGGGGAAGGCCGTCGAGTAAGGCATGTGGATGACCGACGACCATAATAAGAGGATGATAAGGTCACTGAAACTTTGTGTTTGTGACTTGATAGCCGCTGCGTGTTCTACCGCCATCACATCAGCCAAGATTTGGTCCTGCACTTTTCCATTTCCAAAGGCAGTACAGGATGGCTTCTTCTCACTTGTGAGAACCGAAAATTGGTTAGGAGCAGAATTTTCCATCGACCTTTTTAACATTGGGCGAGGTCGACGATGCAGTCAGACCTGTTTGTCATTCATATGTAGGGGGACTTGCATCTTCTTCTTGATGGGGAGTTCTCTGTTTAGGGCAGGTACTATTGAGAATGATTAGTTGATCCGCAGTGAGGACAGACGCATATTCGTTGCTCGTACATCATTTCCTCACTAAATTGGCACCGATTGAGAATGACGATTTCTATGTGTGATTTGGGAACAAAGTTCAATTGGACTGAGACGGAGATATGAGCAAATGCACAACGTTTCGTCACGCGAATGTGAAAATCAATATCTAACAGAGATCCTTGAATGAAAGCGGCAACTCCCTTGAAAACACCTTTCGGCCGAAAGTCCCGGAAGGCGTATCCAAAGCGGCACTCTATTGGAAGCCTGCAGTTCGAAGGGCATAAACCATATGCTAGACATGTGAATCCCAGTTTCAGAATTCCAGGTGATTATGTGTACAAATGTCACATTTGGACAAGGCTGAACCTCTACCAACTTGCCTTTACTTGATTTGGACTTAAAACTTGTACTTGCTTCATCCGTCGTCAGAGTTGGCAGGTGCCTTAATAACACGTCTATGCATTTTTTCTTTTCAAATTTTTGGATCAGCTTTCATTACACACGTTACACTGAGAAAAGTAAATGTTATGTAATATTGACTACTTTATACTTAGAAAAGTGAATGCCATGTAATATTAACTATATTATATATAGTTTTCTCTTGGATTATAATATATATATATATATATATATATATATATATATATTATCAAATAATATAAGCTAAGCTTGTTTATGAATTGCATGCTCTCCTGTCATAACTGTCATAAAATTCACATATTCATGCTCCAAAGGGCTCCACCTTCCTGTCCTGGTTTGGGGTGACCAGGATTTGTCACTTGATATGGGACGGCTATGGTTTTGAATCCATGGAGAGTGCACTTTTTTCAAAACCTAGTTTTTTTTTTTCTGTTCTAAGTGTTCTTATTAGAACAACGATGTTTTTTTCAGATATTTTGGGAAAAGACGGAAACATTTGTTTTTTTGTTCAAATACAAAGTTTTACTGAAAAAGGTGAGTTCTAAATGAGCTCTCGCTTGGGTTGAACTTGCTTGGAACTTCGCGAATAAACATATCACGATGATTTTGATTGCGTGACTTCATAGTTCATGCAATGAAGTATGTTTAACATATTCATGTAGAACTTAAGTTATCTGAGTACAAAATTATTCTTCTTTAATCCATTTAGGTATGAATATGAATGAGTATGGTCCTTATCTGCCGGTATAATAAATTAATTCTAGTACAAACGGTTTGAAGTACAAGCAGTAGTAGATTCGGGTGTGTATTGTAAAATACTAATCTTATAAAGAACGAACAGGTTTTAAGGAGATCTAAGTTTTGATGCAGACTCAACCTACAAGTCTGTTAAAATTAGATTGGACAGAGTCTAAAATCGTTTGATTTTTGGGGTTAGGATAAACACACACTCGCCCAAGGAAGCAGATCAGGTCATGCTGAAAATGAGCGTTTTTGCTCATGCTGACATCGTGGCCGTCTGTTTGCATTTTGGATGAATGCCACGTGGTTTTGTTGACTTTTGAGCTTTTTAAAATGCAAATCGGATGGCCACGATGTCAGCATGAGCAAAAACGCTCATTTTCAGCATGACCTGATCTGCTTCCCTCGCCCAAAGAGGAACCATGCTTTGCATCTGAGTTAAATTTGTACTTAACGAAGAAAGCAAAAGAAATAAAAAAAAAATCATGCCACAAGTGAATCCCGTTTGCATATATCAAAGAACAGATTTGGATTAATAAAGTATTTTCTTTACAAATTACATATTTTTTCAGTCCCTTCAACACCTGCCAACCATGCTCGTGACATACATTCTAGCATCTCAAAATTTGAAATATATTGAGCAGAAGAATTTACGAGGCATCAACATGGCAGCATGTTCCGCAGCTCCCTGTAGCGAGCCCGTTGGATTGATTCTACTTCCCACCTTTATGGGAGAGTAGTATCTTATGGTTTTCTATAAGAACATATCATGGCCTTGCATACATGGCTTTATCACTGTCCAGATGATTGAGGCGGCATGTTCCAAGAAGAAATTCTGGGAGTTCATCTTCCGCGTTTGCCTGAGCCAAACAGTAATTCATTGGTTTAGAAAAAGATGAGATAATGAGAAGGATATCTCATTTTTCACTTACAACTTTCAGGGGTCAAGTTCAAAGAAATGCTCAAATGCATATAATTCATGTATGCTATAGGTGTGGAAGGTGTGAAAAAATACGAGTCATACTGCAAAGAGGAACGTCCAAGAAAACAATAGTTTTGTTTCTGATGGTTACAACCGTTTCAAAGTCCAAATTCTAGTGCAAAGATAGAATTGCAGCAGAAGTTGGGAGGTCCAATCTTTTTATTCGTTGGCTAAACCACAGATTAAGGACTCATGGCCAAAGTGGCTCAGGTTGCTTAGGATGTTCAAGTCATAGGAGCAGCTTTGACCCTGGATGACTTGGAGCAAATTGCCAATCAAGGTACTTAGCTATGCATCTTTGAAAGTTCATATACCAAGAGGAAGCTCTTACCTGTATTAGAAATGCCAGTTCAATAACAAGGTTAGTCAGGTAGCCAAGAATCAATCCTGCAACACCTCTTGCAACAGTTGACGAACCGACGTCGATTCCAAGCTGAAACTTGAAAATTCTCAGATTAAATATCTCACTAAAAGGAAAAGGGAAATGCTTTATCTGATATCATGGTAATTCAACCAATACCGGCATTGGACAATGCTGTTTTTACCAGGTGTAAAAAGAATGTAGTATAATGTCTGAGCATGTGTGCACACATGCAACTATGCAAGCGTTTGGTGCTTGTGAAGGCCTGTCAACGGTTCAGACCAGGGTTGATCCGTAATCACCTGAACAACCATCACAGGCACAAACTTGGGTATTGCCATTGATTGAATGGTCAAGCGATCAATCAGAAGATTGGTTTAGGCAGTATATTCTGAATCAAATTCATATGCGTATTTGATCCATCTAATTCATGAAACTAATGCATCATGAAACTAATGCAGTCATGAATATGACCTGTTGCTTAAGCAGATAAAGATTTCTACTCAAATATTGGAATTTTTTTTTTGGAAAAACTCAACCCTCTGTATGTGTGTACAGTTGGTAGGTGTGGGTATGTGTGTGTACGTATCTTTCCATTTAAATATTATAAAATAGACAACTATTTGAGATGGCACAGAGCTTTACCTCCAAGTAATTCTTCCCCTGAAAATAATTTATTTCCAGCCCTTGCCCAATCATACATGCTTTTTTGCCAACACTCTGTTTCACTATCCAAGATCCCTGAGAGGACCAGAGACAAAATCTAATGAGTACTCATCGTTTATGCATGGAAATGGTAATTAAAAGGAAAATAGTTTAACCTTTGAAATATAGGGTATTAGTTTAAATCTGGAGTTCCTGTAAGCATCATCTTCTTTTACAAAGCTCTCCAGCAATGGGTTTTTCTCCAGAGGTGAATCCATCATGTAATACAGGGCAAGAGAATACATAGTAGAACCAGGAACCTAAGATAATGGAAGGGTAGATCAACACATCAAACATTAAATCCTGAGGCATTGGAAGGCAACCAACTGATGGAAGAAAAAAATTGAGGAAGAAACCTGCATATTAACAATGAAGAAAAACTCGCCACCACCCTGTGTTGCATATTTCTGCATGTAATGACAAACATATACTAGATTAATAACAAAGATAAACGGCACTTTGTAACTGCTACAAGATATTTCTCATTTGATCACCTGAACCATACTCCCACGACGGCCACCAAGATCATCTTCTCGCTTATCAGACTTGAGCCAATCCACACCAACCAATCGCATTAAAGTACCTTTTGCCTTGACCTAGTGCATACATAAACTTGAAGACTAAGCACTGGGAATTTGTAGTAGTTAATGATATGGGAATGACGGTACACATGCATGTTTGAAAGGTTTGGCATTTATAAATGCTTCTGTAGAATAGGATATAAGGTAAGACAAAGAAGTGCTTTCTATTAGAAAAATGTCCCTTGACCACCAATATTACCTTTTTCCGGTCATGAAGGTAATGCTTCCCACGAATAAGAAATGCTGAAGGATCTGAAGTTGTCCAGCTGCATGGTGTAGAACAAGTAGGATCTTCTGGGAGAGTGCTTCCATAGCAGCAGGATGAGCCCTCTTCCATTATGACATCTCTCAAATCTATGTAAGCCCTCCGCTGAACTGTGATACATGAGAATATAATATCACAACTTTAACCTAGACATCAAATTACGAGACAATGCAATAAACAGGCTAAACACCACCCACCTGCCAGTTCATGCAACTTTTTCACGAAAACTGCGGCTGTTGACAGTGTTGACTGCTTTGTGTGGCTTTGATCTTGCATCTGTTGTTTAATGTCATTAATGCAACAAAATAATTACAAACACTTCATTGGTTTTTTCACGTCTCATGAATTTCCCATCAAAATACAATTTTAAAGTTCAAACACATGTTTGTTAATTGAACTTAACAACAATACTGTGTTCCATCATATGTTCAACAAACTAAAGAAGATGGTATAAACGTGTTCATACAATAAATATCAGCTATTGAGCATGGACAAATATGTAAGTACTGAAACTACTAACTGTGCAAATGTCATGACAATTTTATCTTAAAGTATGCATCAGCTCATAACTTTTTCTTTAAATAGCTTTCATTTAATCATCTGCCGTACAAGCAAACCTTATTATAAAATAATCCAAGAGGCTAAAAGAATATCTCTGCTGATCCATTTATAACTCAAGAAGGCAATCATGTAGTTTAAAACTTAAGCCCTATGTTGATCTAGCAGGACTTGAACTGGCTCAGTGAACATGGAAACTTGGCCTAGTGAATAAACCCAGCCCAAACCCCAAAGGACGAAAACTCAGGTTTCAGCTGAATTATTTGAGTCACTCGGGCCCAACAGGTTGTTGGGTCATCTACCACTGACCTGGATATATTCATCGACAAATTGCTGGAAGACAAACATATCAATATTTTCAGGATAAGTACCTGAGGTTGTTTTTCTTTTTCAGCATCAGCAGACCATGTATTTTCTGAATCTGACATGAAATGGTCTGAGTCAAGGTCAAAATACTCGTACTCTGACTGCTCAGGGAAATCAAAGAACTCATCAGATTCATCGCTCAATTGGCGGAAAGACCCGACACGATTGGCTGGTTTGAGACATGATTCTTCCCCCGGTTCTTCTGCCAATGGATTCTCACTTTTTCCATTCTCAACTGTACATTGAAGTTCAACTTTGATGTCCTCCTTGTCACTTTCTGGCAGTACAGCACATCTTGTCAACTCACCTCGTGAGCAATCATTGTAGGCACTTCCAAGCTTGGCCTTAAACACTTCCCTCAGAGCTACAAAAGTAAAAGGCAAATGCAAAATTAATGACTGTAAATATCTGCTCCTGAGAATATGAAGCATACAAATCTGAATATTGATTTATCAAGAGATCACCTGCAATTCTTTCTGTCATTCTGATGGTTATAGATGTTTCACAAGATCTAAAAAGAGATGACTTCCAATATTTCCAGTTGATGGAGACCATGTGCTTGACAACTGATTGTTTCCCTTCGTTGAGTGGAGATATTACATATCCCCCACCTGCAAAACAGAACGAGTATTATATTGATTAATCTATTCACCAATTTGCACATACCAACCATACAAGTGCCATATTCAGAAGGAAACAAATATTCCAAAACTATTATTTGTAATTTATGTCAAAGCATACATTACTTTTAAGGCAAGCTCGAACATGGCCCTTCAGAGGTAAACATTTTTTGTGAAACACAGAATGGTACAAAATTACTGCATGAAAAGCCAATAAAATCCTTCAATTTCTTAGGAAAAGCTTCAGCAAGGAATAAAAAAACATCAAACACTTCTTAAAGATATTACCATATGTTCCATCATCCTCTCTCCTCCAATAACGTCGTATCAATAAGTCTCGGGGTTTCATTCCCCTGAAACATCAACATAAGGCACATTAAAACATAACAGTGCCATGTATCAATGATTTAAAGTGCACAGATGAACTGATTTCAATTTATCCATGAAAAAAACACCAGTTTAAAATCTGACCAAGGAAACCAATCTTTCTTCATCTGTTCATGAATAATGTCTGTGTGGCCATCAAGGTGCTCAATGACCATCGCCTGAGAAACACAGAAGTCCCATCTGCAGATAATATTAGATTGCAGATAGTCAGGTTGATTCAACTGCTAATAACAAATGATGTATAGAAGTGCTAGTGAGCTTGTTTAAGAATGATACTCTGATCTTGATGCGCCAAGGGACATAACTGCCTGAAAGACAGTCTCTGAAGTTGCATCGACCACACCAACTGCCATTATTGCTGGACGATCATCATAATGCTGAGGATAGGTAACAAAATTGAGTGAATCAGGAAGCAGTTTTGTTATAAATATATTGAACATAAAAGGCTACCTTTCCATGGAAGTCTCCGTCTCTAGCTTCCTTGAATAACCGTAAACCTGGATGGACAACAAATCTGAGTATAGATGTTTAAGTAGATTGCAAAGAAGAGAAAGAGAAGTCGCCTTACCATTTTGACAACCAATCATTGTCCACGGAGATGGTGCAATGACATCTGCTGCCACTGGCTCTGCATGTACCGCTGAGCAACCAGTCCAATCCAGACCTGTTGTGAGTACAACACAAGATTACATTTCTCAAATGATAAGATGAAGAAATGAATAACATAATGCAGAAGAGAAGTATAAACTTCTCAAATTAATCATTTGTGCAGTTAAATTTCCATTCTGATTAGTGTCCTTATAGTACATGCATCAAAGAAGTAATAAACACAATGACAACCAGGATATGCAACAAATAGCTGCATATATTCTGAAGTTTGTCAAGATAACCAATACACATCTAGTTAGTTTAGAGTGAAATTTGTCTATTAAGTGTGTCATATTAGTGTACCTTTTCTTTTGAAAAATAGTTGGCCATCTCTATTTTGTAAAATAATTTTCTCATATTTGCAGATAGAGACAGGCATACCTACAAGCAAAGAACATCACATCCCCCACACCACACCAAGTCTTCCTGGTCTCCTCATTGACCTAATTCCAGCAAATTGTATCATGTCATCCTTACGTGCTAGTTGCTTCTGTATGTAAGCCATAACCATAGGTATTGCTCCTTAATTTTCTTAAACCAGTTTTTTTTTCTACTTTGTTCATATTTTTATTATATGTAGATCCACTTCGACATGCACATCTCAACAGCATCCATTCTTGTCTTCATGTCATGTCTTTAACAATCAACACCATATAATAATGCAGGCCCTACCATAATCACATACAGAAAAGGATCTACTTGCGGGCCCACACCTAAAGTGAAGTTGGGCAGAAAATAAAATAGTAATTCTTTATATTTCTATCAAAGTGCTTTCACATAATGGCTGGTATAACACTGACAGTTAAAAATGGTCTTTTTTTCTCATCCTTACCTAGAGTAAAATTCAAAATAAAATAAGAGAATACTCAGGGTGTGCAGTCATGAAAACAATAAAAAAAAAGTTTAAAAAATGCACATGGTGCCTGATATGTGTCGCAGTGTCACATGTCATGTCCTCTAGATACATGACCCTGTTTAATGTGTCCATATGACCTAGCAGTTAGATTGAAAAGAAAAAAGATGTTACAAAATTCATATGAATATCTCTCATTGAACAATGTCTTACTATTCTCCCATGTGCACACATCTTGGTGGTATTTCCTTGAAAGGAAAAAAGTGGAATTCTTTTTCTTTCATCACTGACCAAGAAACTGGATTTAGCAGTAAGAAGAATGCTTAATATAAATAGCTCACTTCTTGGTCTCCAGCCCCTTCACTCAATAAGAGCATACACCCCAGTAGCATTAGGTTATTTCACAAATACTTGACATCCATTGGTAAGGAAGAAAGGAGTAATAAACACGCTTGGAGATCCCAGTAGCATTAATTAAATAAAAGAGTTGATAAACACATACAAAGAAATCACAGATCCTATTCAATAGGACATCAAAAAGAACAGATGGTGTTCTTCCACTATACCTAAGAAGTTCATATGGCAAATCCCCTTCCTGCGACTCAACCTGCCAAACCATTGCACATTGTAGTCAAATGGACAATGCTAAATTTTAGAAACAGATTATTTATAATGTGTGCATGCATGTCCATTTGTGCTTATGCATGAACTAGGAGAAATATTAACATGCGGATATCCAAGATATATATGTATAATAAATACATACACATATATAAGGGAATGAAAACCTCCCAAACCTACCCAATAAGAAACATTTATTGGATTTTTGGTGTTTTTTTTTTTAAATTCTGTCCTTACACGTGATCTATGCATTTGTTTTTATAGGAATCAGTTCT
Source organism: Nuphar pumila (assembly GCF_984573655.1). Classification (NCBI taxonomy): domain Eukaryota; kingdom Viridiplantae; phylum Streptophyta; class Magnoliopsida; order Nymphaeales; family Nymphaeaceae; genus Nuphar; species Nuphar pumila. Next base: position 1,084,826 of record NC_143261.1, read on the forward strand.
TGGAGCTTTTGATTCCGATGCATGAATATGTTTTTATAAGGTTTCAAAAATCAACGGCCTACAATTTTATAAAATTTTAAGGCTCCAAATACACCATTTTTTCATCCAAAATGCATGATCCAAGTGTCAATTTCTAGTAAATCAATCATGCTGAACACATCTGAGAATTTCGAAAAAACATCAAAAATCCGATAAATATTTCTTATTGGGTAGGTTTGGGAGGTTTTCTATATATATTTGTGCGTGTGTATGTGTTGTGTGTATACATATGTATGCACATAAAATGCTTGTGTGTGTTGGCCTCATTTAGTTGATTCATGCATTAACTTGGTTACTTATCCAAATTAAATGGTAGACTTCACTTTGACCATGCAAACAGTTAAACTTTGTTTATGCATATATGCACTCACAGGAAAGTCAGCCATTGATTCAAAAATTGTGCCTGAATCTTGATAATTCTTCTGCTGAATATAAGTTTGAGGATGTTTGAAGAAAATCAAAGCCAACTTCACAAAAATGAAGACTAGAAGAAGCATAACCAGTTTATAGCTTTAACATGTATATTCAATGTTGGTAGAAGAAGATCCTTTGCACATCACACATGATAAAGAAAAAATTTGAAATAAGGGCACTGGATATTGAAGGAAATACATGGAAGGGACAAAGAGAGGTAAGCACCTGAAGTATTGGTGCTTCCTGTTGGGAGAAAACAGAAAATTGATTCCTTGATTTGGATAATCCTGCATATTAAGTAAGGTACAGGTTTAGACTAGTAGTTTGAAATGACAAGTAAAACTTGAGCAATCTGTGTAAGTCTATACCTTCAGTGCTGCTTCTTTGAATGAATGTATCCATCTAGCTGCTTCTTCTGAACTCCTAGCTCCCAACTGTATTAAATTGCCAAACCACATTATAAAGCTGGTTTTGGTTGAGAATATTGAACTAGGAATAAATCAAATGAGGCAAAACATGAAGTAGCAACAACAGAATATCTCCCAGACCTTAAGTTGATCATTGTGATCTAGAGCATTATAAAGTGTAAATATGAAGAACGCCTGCAATTGCAGCCAAAATTGTTAGAAGAATTGGTAACATCTATGTGGTGACAAAAGAAAATGTGTATATTAAGTACAGGAGAAACATTCTTGGACCTACTTTCCCACTGATGCTTTCTCTCCCATTGTCTGCTACACGTGTACATGAATCAATAAGTGCACTTCTTACAGGATCCTGAGAAACAGATTAATGAAACTCCATATCAGGATTCCGCCATTAGCTAGATGTATAACAGAATTCTCTCAATAATGATATATGGATGCAAGACATGACCTACAGGAAGACAATAAAATATCACTGAGCTCATAAATTGGGTAAACTTGGACCATGGTCATGATGTGTTCTAATCATACAACAAAAAACTGCTTATGAGATGCATGCATTATCTCTATGTACCATGAGAAGAGATAAATACTCAAATTTTATTCTCAGGGTTTAAATTTCTAGCCAAAAATTCTCTTTTTCCACCTATTTTACAGAGCTGCCAAGTGGTCTACACTTGACGTAACAGGGTAGACAGTTTTTCCTTATCCTTGTTTGGAGTCTGGACGTATTACTGGTATGCCATATCTCTCTGCATATCTGTCTTTGGATACACATGGAGCGTAACAAACCTCACTTTCTATAGTGTAAGGAGTGGGCTATCTTCACATAGAGTGGGTAGTGACCCAGCCTTTATGGAAGTTCTTTTCTTTCAAGCTTCAGAGTCTGATGTTCCGGATCAATATTCTGAATTCCTGCAAAAATTCCCAGTCATAGTAACAGGGGCCGGATTCACCAGCATGAGTAGCCAGATAAGTAGAAGTCATCGTAGTTACAGGTCAAGATTAAGCTCTTTCGTCATGGATTCTGTAGAATATGATCCTGTTGAATCAGATGCTCGGGATGAAGATGTTGAGCCTAATGAATCAACATGATCGCATCCTATTCTACATCAATTTGCTCCATGTCTTCTCCATCAAGTGCTATATTCACTTTTATTTCTTTGTTTATTTATTTGCCTCCTGATCTAAGAAATAGCCTCCAGTGAGATCTGAGCTCAGATCCTTCAATTAAGCTGCAGTGACTCTAAAACTCCAGCTATCACATTTGAGCGTTAGAGTTGAGGCCTATAGCTATCAAAGTTCAACTGTATTTCTCAAAATCGATGTACATTTCCAGTATATCATCCAAATTTCGATGTGATGCTGTGGAAAAAGTGTGGTTTGATCATAAGGTTAACAAAGTGCATATGAAGGCTAATAGACTAATTGAAAAAAAAGGTGCATTATTTTTCACTATTACAAGGTCTTACAGATGATCACACAAATATCCTACAAAATTAATGATAAAAGCACACTGATTCAAATTGGCTTATCAGAATATCTGACCAGATCTACAGAAAATAAGTAGTCATGTTCTCGACAGTTAGCGAGATTCAGTAGTTGAATTATCTATCAATTTTCCAAAGAAATTCATCACATAGCACAAATTCAATAAAAATCATGGACTTGTGTTTGATGGTTTTTGTCTTGACAAAAACAAACGTTAAATATCTATTTGCAAACAAAAAAGAAATACCTACCAATCAAATGATCTTCAAGAAGATCCCAACCAAATGGTTAGTGGTAGAAGGTAAACCAATTCAGCAATAAGAATGACCAGTAACGAATACAAATCCCAAATGCCAAACATTGACACATTATACAGGCCATGAGCTTACGCATCAGGCCAGACCACTGAACCTTATCATCATCAATAATCGGAGTGAACAGCGCCCAAAACCAGACAGCTTTTGGACTACCTGTTTCTCAATAACACTTGATCATTGTGTAAGAACAAAATTCCAACACAAAAGAGCAATAAAAGCATCAAAGTTATATCTCTCACATGCACGCAGAGGGAGAAAACAGAAAGACCCAACAGAGAGTCCTAACAATGAATTTGAATGAGGACCCTAGATGTCAAAATCACTTGCCGACACATTACGGAAGGAAGAAGCTACCAAACATGAACACCTGTTCTCTACAGAAGGCCAATAAGAAAAACCAAATTATGGGGAAGATAAAAGCGGCAACACATACAGAACAGGGCAAAAGAAGAATCCAAAAACCCGCACTAAATCATACTTGACAAATCCAGAATTAACAACAAAAAGAACCGTAACATTTCTGAATTTTCCAACTTTGCAGCAAGAAAAGGAAACAAGAATACAGAGAGGAATCATAACGTACCTCTGCTCTGGACATGGGCATGTATTTGAAGCAATTCAGACTATTTTCCTCGAGAACGAAATACCGCTTCCTTGAAGATTGCAACCCGAATCTGTTAGAACGTATGAGATACAACCACCCTTCCATTCTCCCTTCGACTTCTGAGACACCGATTTGAATACCTCCCAGCTTTCTCTTCTCCCTTCCCTGTCCCCTCAGCTATATATGACCATTATCATAAATGCGCGAGAAAATTTCCAGTCTATGTTACAGCATTGGTTAAATAAAAAGAAAAGGAACAATTACATCAGAATTGCCAATTAATGGAACCATGGTGGGGTTTCCACCTTCAACCTGAGAATGTCAGGTGAAGGTGGCACCCCTCTCTCGTTCTCTTTCTTTCTTTCTCTGTTTCTGTATTAATACTACCATTTATTATATCAGACCACATAACATATTGACAATGGTATTCTTGTTATTACTAAAAAAATTGTTATTATATATTGTTATTTGTCAGATAAGTAACGATATATCAACGATATTGGTTGTACTTTCAATATTCTTATTATGGTTCTATATTAAACTCGAAGACCGTGTCAATCTATGCAGGCGCTGAGATGCTAATTGCGGATCACGTGACAGCTCAGATGCAGTCAATGGGAGGCATAAACTATGGGTTTCTGCCAACTTCATTGCTGAAAACATGGTCATCATTATTCTTGCGATTAACTGATACGGACTTTTTTAATACCCACACACATGAAACGCACAAGATCTGCCAAGTTCTGTCTCTGCTAGAGTTTTATTATAAGTTATAACTTGATTACCCTTATTAATTTAACTAAAAAGTCTATTACCAATATATAAAAAGATGTTTAGTTATTTGAAATTTCCAGAACATATTTTCCGTTTCCAAAAAACGAAAAATAGGTGGAAATTCTGACAATTTCTAGTGTAGTTTTGAGGTGGGTGTTGCCAGCCACAGCCAGGGGGGGAGAGAGGCTCATTAGTTTTGTTTTAGACAGTTAAGGCAATAAAACAGTAGCTGACAGCTGGTGGGTGAGCAAACTATCATTAGGGAAAATTAAAAAGAGATAAAAGCTCCGAAAGGGAAGGGCGAATGGGTAAAAGTGAGGTATTGACATCAAGGGGGGTGCTGAATGAGATAGAGGTGGAGCGTTGTTGGTCTCTAATGATGACGATGATGCTTGTGAGAGAAATTCTCGACGAATAACTGCGTCATTTGAAAATTTGCCTTCTTGGCTTGCCGGCTTTCTAGTTTTTAGTTTTTAGTTTTCACCACCCGTTGACATGTCCTCCTGCTCTCTCTCTCTCTCTCTCTCTCTCTCTCTCTCTCTCTCTGTGTAAACGTTCCTTGGCCCAGATGTCCATACCTCATGCTCGAGGAAACCGGACTTTAGACAAAAAATTGTTCAAGGTACCGTCCATCATCAAGATGAACGGCGCCCAAAATCAGTGAAAAAGAATGGTCCCCAATGAAGTTTCTGCATCAGTGCATATTTTGATGCAACAATGGGACCCAGTGGGTAAGATTGAGGGCCGAGTGGTGGATATGGGCCTGAGATTGGGACACTACTACAACTAGATCTGCGGTCCAATAAAGCACGATAATCTAATCAGAAACTTCATGGCAGTATGCACATGAACGTATCAATGCCACTATTAAATACCAAGAGCATGATTGGCTCAGCCCTATCCACTTGTCAGAGACAGCAAGCCGGTCCTCATTTTTATCTCAACTTGTCTTGTAGTCTAAAGTCGCCAATGGCACTTTGGAAAGCCGGCCAAGCAAGTTTTCATTTTTATCTCAACTTGCACTTTACACAAACATACATATTCCTGAAAAAAAGTCAACGAGAATATGTTTCCCGCGCACAAGATGGGCCTCAAGAAAGTTCCACAAGGAACCCAACCTTTCTTAAAAGACATTTTAGGATCCATCTTTTCAATGAAACTGCCAAACATATGTCATAGTCAAGACTCAAGAAGCATCCTTTTTAACCTTGTTTTGAAAAAATCTGTTTTGCTCTTGTTATCATGCTATATAAGTGTCAGTTTAGTGATCTTATGATATAATATAACTCACTTAACCTGAGTTAACCAGATTGAGGTCCTCATTTTGACACTTACATTGAAAAACGGCTCCTGATATGTTGTTTTTAAGAAACTTTGTCATGCCTTCTAGGTTGTGTCCCAAACTTTATTTCTTTACAAGTTTATAAATACAGTGAAATAGTATGAAAATATAGGGTTACATACATTCAAATCGTACGTAAGTTGAGAGGTTGGATCTCCCCGATGATTTCGAGCGTAACAACGTGTTCTTCACCTCACAGTAATTCTGCATCCTAGCATTCTAAACCCTACATTGGTATTAGAGGGGATTTGACATATCCCTGATGATGTTGAAAGCATCTTATGCATGCGGGTGTACTGACGCAAGAATCGAACATCGGTAATGTCAGACCGAAACATCCCTTTTATGGCAGGGACTCATCGTCGAAAAAGAGAAACATAAAAAAAAATCGAAAAGAGCAAAAAAAATCAGTTTTATTTTCTGCTTTAGACAAATTGATGAACCAAGGGTTCTCGATTTGCAAAAACTCGAAAAAAAAAGGAAAAAGGAAGAGGATTTGGCCCTCTCCGGTTTCATTTTTTTTAGTAGAGGAAGAAATCACTACCACCGATGGTGGCCCGATCTTCCTCTCCCTCTCACAGTATGCATCGGTCGGCAGGATTTTTCCTAGCCTGGACCACCCAGTTTCACGGCAAGAGTCGTATTGCAGAAAAGTAAAAAAAAAAAGAAGAGGAAAAGGGCTTGGTTGCTACCCTCTTCGCTTTTTTTTTTTTACAAAAGTGGCATCCACCCTCTCACCGAAGAATGGTTGCAACGACAGAGGGCGGGGATTGAATCGTTGAGACTGAAAAAATCATCGCCTACCGCGGTGGAGGAACGGGGACAGAAAAAAAAAACGAAAAAAGGGAAAAAGGGGCTTTTACCTTTGTTGGTGTTTGGGCATCACCGAATAGGCCAGAGGAGGTAGCCAAACCTCCTCATCCCCGTCTCCACCATCATCCACCGCAAGAGGTGGTCGGTGACTCACCAAAAATCTCCCTCTACCATCGACGCTTCTCCAGGCAAAGGGTGGCTTGTTTCAACCCTCAGGCAGCGGTAGAAGCATTGGGCTGCAACCTGTTGTCAGAAAAAGCATTGGGCTGCCACCCGTTGTCGAAAAATCTCTCGTTGCCCAGCTTCCGTTCTCCTCTCTAAAAAAAATGCAAAGGAAACCCTAATCAGGTTTTCCTTTTTCATTTTTTACGTATAAGCTTTCACTTAAAAAAAAACAAATTGAAACTGATTTTTTTTTAAAATTCCAAAAGGGGGCTCTTTAATAGGTTGTTAATTCAATTTTTTCTAAAAAATAGAAAAACAATACACTGACTTTTCTGAAATTACAGAAAAGTGGTTCTTTTCTTTTTTGTTAAACTCAAGAAATTTCAAACATATATATAGCTTGTTGTATAATTACAAAAAGGCTATTGATATTTTTTGAAATTATAAAAAGAGGGTTGAATCTTTCTGTTTAACTAAAAAAAAATCAGTTTAAAGTTTTTGTTTTTATTTTTACTTAGAAAGTCTTCTACTTTTTTGAAAATTGCAGAAAGGTGGTTTATCTTTTCTGATAAACATGGAAATTTCAGAAATTGTTTTTTTTTATTGAATTTTTGCATAACATAAGATCTAATCTTTTTTCATATTACAAAAAAGGGTTAAAAACTTTTTGTTAACTTAAAAAGTTGTAGAAAAAGGTTTATGTGTTTTTGCTTACATAAATCCTCTTCTTTTGTTTTTTGAAATTACAAAAAAGTGATCATGAGTTTATGAAAACCACTTAGTGCTTATTTTTGTTAAAAGTATTTAAAATTTAGCATTTGTGTGCAAATTCTTGCACGTTTAAGTATCTTATTACATACTAAATTTGTTTAGAAAGATCAAAACTAATTACATTTACAAATATTAGTTAGAATAAACTTTATTAATTCTATTATTTCTTTATAATTAGGAATATAGCAAATTGAATAGTCATGGTTGAGTTGTTCAAAATTAAAAAACCCAATGAGACGAATTTTGAAATATAAAGGAAGAGAGAATATCTATTAACAATGACAAGACTCTATATGTATTGATTAATGTAAAATCTTCACTAACTGATAAACTGAGTGAAAAAGAGAAGAAAGCTCATAATAAGTTTATCGAAAATGATCAACTTGCTCGAGCAACTCTTCTAACATTTATGCAAAATGATCTCATCAATGTATTTGAAGACTTTGACACTACAAAGAGAATGATGGAAGAAGTTAGAAAGAAGTATGATATGACTTCAGAAACTCACATTCAACTTCTTGTGGAGCAATATAACTCATGCAGGATGAAAGAGTCAGACAACATAGTCGATCATGTAAATCGAATGCTGATAATGGCTAAGGACTTAGTCATATTTGAAAATGATATTCCTGAGCGAATGCAAATCTTCATCATACTAAACAGCCTTCCTCCAACTTAGAAGATGGTGTCAATTGTCATGAGATTAAACCAAAAAAGTCTTACTCTAACTGAGCTCTCTCTGTAATTAGCCCTTGAGCAAGAGTGCACGTCAAAAAGATAGGAAGGAAGAAGTCATGAATACCCAAGAATCCTCCTCGACAACCCCTCACAAGTTCAAGCCTAAAAGCACATTCTTCAAGAAATTTAAGAAGAATAAATTCAATAAGAAGTGTCTAGTGCAAACCAAGAACTCCAAGACTGTAACCTGAGGAGCATGTTTTTCTTGCAGAAAAGTTAGGCATTTCCAAGAAAGAGAAACAATGAAGAGAATCTAGGAAAGCAAATAGATGGGAAACAAGAAATAATCTACATTGTGTCTGAATCATTGATCGCAGATAGTGATATCCCAGGATGGTGTATTGATTCAGGGGTGACACGACATGTGTCTAAGTCAAATGAAGGACTCATAGAGTTGAAGGAGCTAAAGCTTGGAGATCATAAGGTGTATATATAAAATAATACCTATAGTGATGTGGTCAGGATAAGGACCTACGGGCTCCAAGTAGAAGGGATGAGACTCCTACTAACAAATATACTTTATGTACCTTTCATTAGAAAAAAATCTTTTAGCAATAGGAGATTTTGCTAAAAAAGGTTTTTAAATTTACTTTCAGGGTGACAAGGTCACTATCGGAAAAGATGAAAAAGTGAAGCTCAGGGGTTACTATGATGTTGACCATAATCTCTTTTATTTAAATATAACTCTTTCTATAAATAATGCAATGAATATTTCAGGTTATATTAATTATGCATTTAATGTCGATGTATATTTATGGTATTTAAGGTTAGAACACATAAATGTCAATAAAATGAAAAGAATAATTCGTATAGGATTATTACCTTATCTTAAAAATGTAGAATTTGAAAGATATGAACCATGCATATCAGGTAAAATGACTAGAAAACCTTTTCCTAAGAGAAGTAGATCATGTGACTTACTAGTTTTAGTACACATAGACATATATGGACCCTTAACAGTAGAAACACATGAAAAGAAATCATATTTCATCATATTTATAGATGACTATTCGAGGTATGGATACATATACCTAATCTTTAAGAAATCTGAAACTCTAGAAAAGTTTAAGGCATATAAACATGAAGTTGAAGTATTACTAGAAAGAAACATCTAAGTTATTAGATCTGATAGAGAATGTGAATATAATTTTGATAAGTTTAAGTCATTTTGCAATGATAATAATATAACTTCTCATATAACTTTGCCTTATACACCATAACAGAATTGTGTATCAAAATGAAAGAATAAAACTTTAATGGATATGACAAGGTCCATGTTGACACATGCAATTTTTCTCAAGAAATTCCGGAGAGAAGCAATTTGCATCACCATCTATATCTTAAATAAGATTCCTTCTAAGGTTGTAGAGGTTACACCCCATGAATTATGGAGTGGTAGGAAGCCAGATTTGAGTCATTTGCGAAAGTGGAGTTCATATGCTCATGTGTTAATTCTTAGTCAAATGAGAGACAAGTTAGATAGTAAAACTATCAAATGTATCTTCATGGTATACCCAAAAGAATCAAAGGGATATCATTTATATAATTCTCAAAAAAAATTTTATAGAAAGTAGAGTGATATAATTTCTAAAAACAAAAGAAAACAATTTTGATCCTTAAGATAATGGCATCTTTATAGATATCATAAATGATCCTTGGGTACCAAATCAAGAGTTAGTGCATAACAATCCAGGCGTGAATAATGAGCATAACTCACAACCAGTAATTGAACAGAAAAGGACAATAACTCCTCCATCATATTTGAATGATTATTATACATTTTTGAGTGAAGAATTATGTTATTTCATGGATTTGGATGAAACTCTTAACAATTTGAGTTTTGAAGATGTAGTTGCTTTCAATGAGTCTGAACTATAGAAGAAAGCAATGAAAGATGAGTTGAACTTCATAGAAACAAATAAAGTTTGGAAACTAGCCACTTTGTCTAATGGATATAGGGCAATTGGTAGTAAATGGATTCTCAAGAAAAAACTCAAGGCAAATGGAACTATTGATAAATTCAAGGCAAGACTAGTAGCAAAAGACTATTCTCAATGAGAAAGGATTGATTATGAAGAAACCTACTCTCATGTAGCCAAATTACTATATATTTGTATCATTTTAGCATTGAGAGCTTATTTTGGTCTTAACCATATCAAATGGATGTAAAAACGACCTTCTTAAATGGTGAACTAAATGAAATTAATTTTATGCAGCAACCAAAAGGTTTTGAAATTGAAGGTCAAGAGGATAAAGTATATAAGTTGAATAAATCCTTATATGAACTTAATCAGTCACCAAGACGGTGATATTTGACTTTTCATAATGCTATAACCAAATTGGGTTATGAGGCAAATAGTCTGAACCACTGTGTATATGCCAAGAATAGTAAGAGTAAGTTTACTGTGTTATCCCTCTATATTGATATTATATTAATTGCAGAAAATGAGATAGACATGATAAATATGACTAAATCATAGTTAAGTTATTGATTTTAAATGAAGGATATGGGTGAAGCTTCATATATCCTTGGAATTAAGATACAGAGAGATAAAAAATCAAGATTGCTATGTCTAAGTCAAGAAAAATATCTTAACCACATTCTAAAAAAAAATAGAATGAAAAATACCAAGACAAATGATACTTCTGTAGTAAAAGGCCTAAAACTTAGTAAAAATGATTGTCCAAAAGATGGACAAGAAAAGTTGAATGTTCCCTATACTCAGGCAATTAGAAGCCCGATGTATGCAATGCTTTGTATTAGAATTGATTTAAGTTTTGTTGTAAGTCTAGTAAGTAGATATCGAAGTAATCCTAGGCTCTTTCACTGAGAAGCATTGAAAATAATTTTTTAATAACTAAGAGAAACTAAAGAACTCAAGTTATGTTATCAGTCAGATAGTCTAAAGCTTGTAGGCTACTCAAATGCTGACTTTGTTGGTGATAGAGATTAAGCAAAGTTCATATTTGGTTATGTATTTATGTTAGGAGGTAAGGCAATTGCATGATCCTGCAAGAAACATAGGTGTGTGACACAACATACCCAAGAAGCTGAGTATATTGTTTGTAACATGTCAGCCACATTTGAAACATGGATAAATCGCTTTCTAAATGAGTTGAAATTGAATATTCTAAAAGATCAAATTCAACTTTATTATGACAATAAAACTGCTATAAGACTAATACAAACAGGATCTGACAGCTCTAAAAGTAAGCATATTGAAGTTAAATATCAATATATTCATGATATGCTTATGAAAAATGAAATAGCAGTGGACTATAATCCTTCAAGTGACATGGCAGTCGTTGAGGATATTTTTACTAGACATGCAAGTCAGATAAGACTCAGATATGTCTAAGTGGCGAGTGAATAAAGATCACTCAGAAAGTGTGTATGAAAGGTTTCGGTTGAAAACAAACATAGAAACACAGGATATCTATGGACAAGTAGAAGATGTAAGGCTATATGACCATAAAGTGACTCTTGGGTGCTATTCAAACAATCACTATCTTTAAAATACAAAGAGACGTGTCTCTTAGAACTGAAAAAATCTTTCTCAAAGTTGTGTCTCAAACTTGAACTTTTTACAAGTTTATAAATGCAATGAAATAGTGTGAAAATATACAATTACAAAAAATGCATTCAAATCGTAAGTGAGTTAAGAGTGCAAACCTACCTGACGATTTCGAGCATAACAACATGTTCTTCACCCCCACATCAATTCCTACATCCCAGCATTCTAAACCCTACAAACTTGGGACTGTTTTTTGAGGTCTCAAACAAAAGATGGGTGGCTAAATGAAATTCTCACCTAAACTTGAACAGATGGACAATGTGGGCCTAGTATTTTTTATATCAGTCTAGTTAAGACCAACGAGAAAGTAGATTGATAAAAGACACCCTAGTACTACTGGGTCAACGTGTTCCATAACTATTTAAGGCTGACACTCGCTCGGCCCATTTCGGTCCCACCTTGACTTGAAAACTCTTTTGGCAGACTTTGTGATTTTTCTCTTCAAAACTATGAAGGTTGTGAAGAAATGAGACTGAACTGAGCTAATGACCTCCAAGGTTTTCTCTGCTGGTGGTGAGGGAATTGTCAAAGGTGGTTATTACTGTCCATTTATTATGATGACGCGTTTCACACCAAACGCGGTACATCAATTGATCGGTTTGTCTAATCTATGCAGGCAATGATGCGTGAGAACGTGCAGCCAACTTTCACCAAATTAATTGCTCACAAAAGAGTGATGGGATTTGCTTGGTACAGCAAAAGTTTACGTGGTGACATCATTATAAGCCGTCCCATAAATACGCATTGAATTTTATGAAGCTTTGAAAGCACAACCACCCAGTCATATGGTGGCTAGGGGTTGGCTTCTTGATTAATTACATAAACTGGAGAGACTCAACTTCCGGCTCTGGGAAGAAAGGAATTATTGGGCATACAGCTAACCCGAAACTGTCTTAAATAAATAGCAAGGACGGTTTCAGATGGCAGATTGTCTTAGCAGTACTCGCTTAGGTGTCTTTTTTTCTTGATTAAAAAAAGCCGCACGTCAGATACCCGATCCATCAATGTGCACCCAAACCTACTTAAATAACAAGCGTTCATATCGTTGGGTTATGTCGGGTGGAGAAAATAAAACGCTACTCATCCACATTCCACACAATTTAAAGGATATTAAGGGCATGTTCGGCAGCTCCTTCTCAGATCACACGGATCTCATGCGTTTTAGAAAGTGATTCACGAACGAATCTCATCTTCGGCTCTTTAGAAATTAGATTCACTCTCGTGTTCATGACAAAGTGATTCTAAAGGATGCAACCTAAACATATATTCTTCTAGAAAAATGCTCGAGATATCTGGTAAACATTTGTACTAGCACACCCAAATATTCATGTTACGTGGGTTGAAACATCCAGGTAAACATTTGTACTAGCACACCCAAATATTTGGGTTCAGGTATTGTCATAAGCTTAGAAGTGAAAGCCCCCACCAGGTAGCTTAGGGTAATTGCAAACATCCAAAACAGGCGCACAAGCGAAAGTAAGAGTACATGCATGAACAATCATAAAGAGAGCAAAGAGGCAAGAATGCAATTCTTTATAGATACTTGAAAACAAAGTACATCAAGAGAAGAAGAAAGAGTCTCCATGGGATTCTTAAGCCTTAAGGTCTTTTGAGGGCACTCGAGAGTGCCAAAAAGGTATATACATAAGAAACAAAAAGGTAAAAAATATGGTGGTCTGAAAGACACTCCCCCACCTAAGTTGGCATCGTCCTCGATGCCAATTGTTCATGATAATCCTTTATAAGTTGTTGATGCTGAAACATGTTGGTGGCCTTCTCTCATGTGGCTTCACATTCTGGCAATCCCTTCCATTACACTAAGTATTTTTTGGCTTTCTCAAGCTAGTTGTTGGAATGATTGAGGATGACTTCAGGTTCTCTACCTGGAACCTTGACCGTTGATGATGTGCACTGCAGAATGGGAGCAGATTGAAACATGCTTCATTGAGGGTCTCCTTCGTCTTCGTGAAACGACTTCAGGTTGTATATGTGAAATACCGAATGCACTTAAAAGTTTACTGTGAAGTTCAGTCGGTACGCCAAATTTTTCATAAGCTTGATAATAGTGAAGAGGCTGTCATACTTGCGAATAAGGCCTCAGTAGTGACTCCAAAAGATAGTTGTGTGATCTAGAAAGAGCTTCGCCAACACCTTATCCCCAACACAAAATTTTGTTGGTCGACCCTTCTCATCTTCCAATTTCTTCATGCGCCTGGTCACCTTATTCAAATGTGCCTTTACTAACTTTGTCTAATCTTACAAGTTCCTGACGAACTGGTATGCGTAAGGTGCTTTGCCACATCCTCGCACAGCAAGAGAGTGCACAGTTTGCGGCTGTTGTTCAATTGCAACTTCGAATGGACTATGGTCGAATGACTCGCTCTTTTAGAGGTTGTATCATAATTAAGCAACATCAAGTAAATCAGCCCAGTCACTTTGATTGGCACTGATAAAGTGCCGCATATATTCCTCCAACATGCCATTGATTATCTCTGTCTGTCCATCGGTTTGGGATAAAAACTTGTACTGAAGTGCAAGTTTGTTCTAATCAAGAGAAACACTTCTCGCCAAAACTTGTCAATGAAGTGGGCATCACAATCACTGACAATGCTCTCTCAAATTTTCTAATGCTTGGCTACATTTCATACAAACAACTTAGCAATATCGGCAGCAGAGCAGGTGACAGGGATAGAAACAAATATAGCATACTTCAAAAATCTATTCACAACCACATAGATAGAATTGCAACCTTGAGTTTTTGGCAAACTCACGATGAAGTCCATGATTATACACTCTCACAGACGGCTTGACACTGATAGTGGCTCCAGTAGCCCACTGGGTCTCTGATTGATGGGCTTGTCTTGTTGGCAAATCAAGCAAGTCCGTACATAAGCATCCACATCGTCGTGCATCTGTGGCAACTAAAATGTGCGTTCCAACAACACCAACATTTTCTTTTGTCCAGGGTGACCCGCCCAAGTGGTATCATGGCATTCGTACATCAAGCACCTTCGTAGAGTATCCTGTCACAAGATATATAGACGGTCACCCGTTGAGCAGAGCAAATCGTCCTCTAGCCAAAATCTTTGTGTCTTTCCTTCCTTTACCAATGTGATCAGTTGTTAAGCCATCAAGTCACTCTTTAAAGCTTCTCAAAACTGCTTGAAAAGATTGCTCGTCGATTGGCTCACTACCGTCCCAAGCGAGCAAAGCTGCAAGTTCTGCCTTTTGACTCAAGGCGTCAACAACAACATTGGTCCTGCCAGGATTATACTCAAGGATCATATCAAATTCTGCCAAAAAATCCTGCTAGCGCGCTTGCTTTGGACTCAACTTCTTCTGAGTCTGAAAGTAGCATGTCGCAACATTATCAATGCGTACAATGAATTACGACCTCAAAAGATAGTGCCGCCATGTGCAGAGACAATGCACGACCACCAACATCTCGCGCTCATGAACGCCATTCAACTTTTTATTCTCAAATGCAATGAGATGTCTTTCTTGGAGCAACACTCCTTCAATTGTGAAGTCAGATACATCAATCTGCACTTCAAATGACTGTTGACAGTCAGACAACCTTAGCATTGATTCCTCTGTCAGGGCACGCTTTAACCTGTCAAAAGCTTTCTGGCATGCATCAGACCATAACAACGATCTACGAATATCCCTTAATGAGGCACCAATAGTAATCCCAAGCTTCAAGAAAGAGCATAATTCAAGAATCTTAGTAGGTGGCTCCCAAGCTTAAATAGCCTCAATCTTCTTATCATCCATCTTTAATGTACCTCCTCCCACAATATGGCCAAGAAAGTGAACTTCCTTCTGACCAAATAGGCACTTCTGCTTGGCATATAGCTTGTGGTCCTTCAAAGTATGAAACACAATTCGAAGGTGTCGAACATGTTGCTCGATAGAATTGCTCTACACCACTATGTCGTCTAAGTACAAAACAATAAACCTGTCAATATGCAGGTAGAAAATCTTATTTATCAGGGTTGAGAAGGTGGCAGGTGCGTTCATCAAGCAGAAGGGCATAACAAGAAATTCAAACGCCCATGTCACGTTACACAGGTAATTTTTAGCCCATCCCCTTCCGCAACTCTGACTTGCCAGTAACCAAATCTCAAGTTCAACTTAGAGAAGACCTTAGCCTTTTGATCATGCATAATATCTTACATTTTATTCATCCATATTTATGCATGATCCATGATAAAATCGCATTAAAAACCCATCTTTATTGTCGTTTTCGTGATTTTGTTTTAAATTAAATTTTTTACAAAAATACTGCATTTTCTAATACGCTCTAGCGTTTTTAGTGTTTTTATTATTTTTAGAATTTTCTTAATTATAGTTTAGTTAGATTACGTTGTAATTAGCTAGTTTTAATTAGTTTAAAAAATTTTGATTTTTAGATAAAACATGTTTTTAATAAAAAACCCTTTTTGAAAATTATTGAAAATCTTTGGACTCTTTTTGAAAAGTTTATTTTTAACCTAATTTTCTCATTATAAATAGTATGTTTTCAGCAAGACGGAACATTTTTCCTTGTTGAAATTCATGCCCTCTCTCTCTCTCTCTATCGATTTCTTCCTCCATCTTCTCCTTTTTCTTCTTGCTTCTAACCCTTCTCATCGTCGACATCCTTATCTTCTTCGTCAGGGAGGCGTGCATGCAATTGAGATCAACTATTTTCTTCTCAACCCATCCGTCGAAAGCGGATCATCTGGTTCCCTTCTTCTATCCCATTTCACCATAGTTTTAGTTTTGCATAGCATAAATCATAAAATTGCATAGCATTTAGTTTGACCATTGCATCATCTGCATATTTAGTTTAGATTAATTTATATTTAATATCAAAAAAATAAAAAAATATATATTTTTTGCTTAATCTAGCCATTTAGCTGTTTCTTGATTTAGGTAAATCAATAGTTTTAACATAGGGTTTTCGTATCTTTTCTTGATTAGTTTTAGGTTAAATCTAGGTTAGAAGAATCTGCATTATGTTTTTCATATTCGGTTCTTTTTAGATCACATAAATAAAGTTTTTTTTCTTTCTAACCGATTTAGCACTTTACATAATTTTCTGAATATTTTTTAGATGACATCAAATAAATCATAGTTTTTTTCGTTGATTATTGTTCAATATCTGCCATTAAGCTTTTAGTAAACATTAGTCTAGTTTTTAATTAATTAGATTACTTATTAGATTAGAAGAACAAAAAGAAAAAAAATCAGGTTAGTAGTCAATGTTTCCTTAAATCACTAGATTTTATTTTGTTGTTTTAAATTAAGCATAGTTTTTACAAGTTAATGTTAATTTTCAATTTAGTATTTAATTTAGTTTTAGTTTGATGGACATCATTTGGTTTCAGTCCAAAATTTTTCTTCTTTGAGCTTTGTTTGGCATGATCGTTAATTAGTGTATAGGAGTCAATTTCTTTTTTAACTATCATTTTCTTGAGAATAAGTTAAAAACAAGACACTAAATATAAAACCGGTTCTCACAAGTGGTAGAGTCTGGGTCGATCCGAGAGAACGGGAGATACTTGTATTCAAACGTGCAACTAAACTACGCTTTATTGCCTAAAATGTAAAAGTGCGAGAAAAAAAAACTATTTAACTATTACATCAAATGTATACCCTACGCAGAGGGTTTAAAATGATTTTATTACAAACCCCAAAATTAAATAGAAAGTAAAACTCCTAATCTAAAAAAAACAAGTCTTCTATGCTTGTGTCTCCATGTTGCGTGTTGAATGCGTGCGCAACAAGTATCACTTGCTTGCTTGCTCCTGCTCTAGCAACACAAGAAAAAAAACTACTAATAAAAGAAATGCAAATGCAGAAATGAAGTAGCTTCTAGAATATGAAATGTAATGTAAAAGAAATTAAATGCACTAAAGAATTTATAAATGCAAAAACAAAAATTCATATGAGCACAATACAATGCTAAAAAAATCCTAAATGCTAATTCCTAAAATGTGATGCCATAAAATGAAATGCCTATAATGCAATATGTAAACAAAAATGTTAAAATGAATATACCTAAAATGACAGCCGTGAAAATCAAAAGAAAAGTACCGTGAAACTAGACAACTGACATACTGAGAAAATGAAAATGCCAAAAACAATCAAATGCTGTGAGTATTAAGTGAAGTATTGTGAACATGGAATTCACAACATTTTACATAGCAACAACCGATTTCAATTTCATAACACTGCTATATGAAAGGAATTGAACAGTAAATCCCCAACAGATTTAATGAAAGTATTTTCCACAACAAACAACAAATCTTTTCACTACAGATCAAAAGCAATTGCTGGAATTCACAGTAGACACAAATGTAGCAACTGGATCTCATTGTAGATCAGGATAACTCTGTCGGATCAGATCTAACTCTGATTTCACGGCAAACCAGATTCTTCTTTCACGATGAATTATCAGATCAAACCATAACATTCACGATAAATGTAGAGTTACAATGATATAATGCAAATGAAAGCATTGAAAGCAAAACGTGAATAACAAATGCTATGAAGAAGAAATTCACAGATGAATTCCAGATTAGCAGAGAATTTCACAGTTACACTACCGACCAGATGATGATTTCCAATAACTGCAAAGAATTCTCATCAGATCTGATGAAGAGATCCTACAATTGCAAAGGGGACTCCGACAGGTCCAAATTTCTGCCAGATCTGATGGAGTCCGGCAAATGCAAGCCAGATCCGACGGTCTAAATTCAAATTCAAGATGAACTCCGACCGAAGATGCCTGAGCCATGCTGATAGAGCAACAGAGAAATGCTACACATGAGACTCTGGATTTCAAATCAGAGCAAGCCGAAAGAAAGTTTCACGGCTACTGTGACTTCACGGTATTGAAGATCAGAATTTCACGGTCGTTAGTCTGAGATTTCCACGGTGAATCAGATATTCACCGTAGAACTCAAATCAACTGCCGGCAATTTGAGATTTCACTGTAAATACAGAGATGCAGTGAAGTAAAACGCAATGCGGCATGAAAAGCTTTAAAAAAAAACAGAAAAACAAAAATGATGCAGAGATTATGTACAACATGAACCGATGAAACAAGATTTACTATTTTATTTTTATTTTTTATTACTAGAACTAATCTGAATCACAACATTAATGAAAAGAAAACATGCAGGAGAAGAAAAAGAGAAAGAGAAAGAGAAAGAATTAGAGACAGAAAAAGAAGAAAACTCAGCGTGGGAGATTGGGTTGAGAAGAGAATTGGAATCCTCTTTGCGCAGCCGCACCGCCGGATTACTATGCTCCACCAGAGAGGAAAGAAGAGAAGAAGAAAAGGAAGGAGAAAGGAAAGAGAGAAAAAAAGAGAGAGAAGGAGAAGAAGAGCTAAGAATTTGGTGGAGAGGAAGGGGAAGGAGAAAGGGAGGCATGCGTAGAGGAGACTACCCTCTCCTCCCCTCTCCTCTCCTCTACGTGGATTTTTAAAGGGGTTTGAGAGTTGTTTTGCCAAAATTACCATAACCCCACCATTTCTTCCGAAATTCTAAAGACACCTCCTTTAAACAAAACCATTATCTAAAAACCTTACATTTCACTATCTTTGCTAAAACTAAGGCTAAAACTAATTTTAAACATTTTTTCTCATTATTTTTTTACCCTAACCTTCTAAATTGATTACAAATGATAGACCATGACATAATTTGCAAAATAAACTCAATTTTCAAGTATTTTCCATTTTTTATTTTTTTTGCACATTTTCTCGAAACTAACACAAACTTGGGTTTTTAATACGTTTTTCTATGAAATCATGCATAGTTTAATATGAATTAAACCCTAAAATGTATGCATGATCAAATACCCCCATGCTTATCTTTTGCTAGTCCTCGAGCAAACTAGAAAAATGCAAGAAATACAAACTATCACTAACTCACTTTAGTAGGAATCACGGTTGCATTTAGCACATGCAACAAGCCCTTTTAACCCCTGGGTTACCCCAGTGAACGAGTAAGGTCTCGTGAGAGTTTACAGTGATGCTACCTAGAAGCATCTCTATCATGTATGCATAATATTACACATCCTCATAAGTAGTAGGCAATTAAAGACTTTGTTTTCACAAATATTTTCTGTTATTACGTAATCAAAACATAATTAAAATCTTTTATAT
Source organism: Nuphar pumila (assembly GCF_984573655.1). Classification (NCBI taxonomy): domain Eukaryota; kingdom Viridiplantae; phylum Streptophyta; class Magnoliopsida; order Nymphaeales; family Nymphaeaceae; genus Nuphar; species Nuphar pumila. The sequence goes on from NC_143261.1 coordinate 1,104,452, forward strand.
ACCACCACAGAAAAAGAATTTCTTTCACTTTTCTAAATATCATAATTATTTATGTTTTATTCTTGGAAAGTCCAATAAAAACAAGTTATTATTTACTTGTCCTCACTCATGTTTTCTGCACAGGTTTTCTCAATCACACTTCTAAGCATTGAACTTTTTCTTTTTAAACTCTTTTCTTTTCTTGATTTTCAATTTTTCATATTTTTTCTTTTTTCGCACTTTTTTTATTTTATAACTTGCATATGGTCTGCTTTTATGTCCTTTGCAATGTCAATATCTTTTATATTTTTGTAGTGTATGCCAAAAGATATTGACTAAGACAAAAAAGTGACTTCCTTCATTTACCTTTTCGACATGAGACTCAAACACTTTAACTTGTGTCTGCTCTCAGCTACTAAGGATCACGAAGCTTTTTACTCTCCTTTTCGAAATGAAACTCAAACGCTTCACAACTTGCGTCTAAGTCCCATCTACTAGGGATTGTGAAATTATACGAGAAAAAATGCAAACCGTGACACAATATGCATATTAAACAACAAAACTAAGCTAGCATGTTATGTCACAGGATTTCGGCCAACCAGGTGTTGCACCCGCGTCGATGCGACGCACTCGCATCGATGTGATGCGGGTGTGGGTGCGGCACCCGGTGTGGTCAACTCGACAATGGGTGCAGTCAATGCACCCACGGTCATTTATGTTCAACTTTTGGACTTAAAAAAAACACCCAATGAAATGGGCTGAGGAAAAGAGGATTAGGGCAAATTTTTTTTGCCCTAATTCTCCCTTCTTCTCCTCCAGAAGCCGACGCCGACGATGACTTCTCCTCTTGAAGCTGAAGAAGGGTATCCTCATGTACGTATATCACTACATCCTCTCTCTCTCTCTCTCCTTGTTCTTGTCTCTCACTATCACTCGCTCTTCTCTTGCTTTTTCTCTCTCACTCGCTCTCTCTAACTCTCCATCTCTCTTCTCTCGCTCAATCTCACTCCCTCTGTCTTTGTCTCTCTTCTCTCGCTTTTTCTGTATCTCAAACTCGCACACACACTCTCTTCTCTCGCTCCCTCTCACACACGCTCTCTCCATCTCTCACTTACTCTCACTCTCGCTCTCTATATCTCTGTCTTCCGAACTTTCTCCCTCAGTCTCTCTCTCTCTCCATCTCTCGCTCGCTCTGTCTCTCACTCTCACTTCACAATCTGATTGAGATTAAGCTTTTATAGTTTCTTGTTCAGATTTGAGATTTTTTATGGTTTTGATCAAATTGGTTCTTTTTAAATGTAACGAACGTATTTATTTAAAATTCAGATTTCCTGGTTTTACTTGTTGGATAAGAGTTGCAATGCATTATGTGGTGAACTTAATAGATCTTGGTTAACATAGACAATTTTTATTGTTTGTTTAGTTAATTTTCAAATTTCAATTATATTAATGAAATTTAAATTTCTACCTGGCCTAATATATATATATATATATATATATATATATATATATATATATATATATATATATATATATATATATATATATATATATATCGGATAACTTTAAAAAGAATGCATAGTTGTTGGTGTTTTTCCTAAATGATTTAGGAAACAGAGAGATTGAACGAGAGAGAGAGAGGAACATGCATAGTATCATATTTAGGCTAAATTTGAGCATGCATGTATTGTTGATGCATTTATCATGGCTTGTTGCTAGAAAATATGCTTTGATATCGAATTAATTCAATCAAAACATTTGATTTTTTATGACAAAGTTTTGCTGCAATATAGACTATTAATTTTAATTAGATCTCTTTAGAAACCCATTTAAACATAAAACTAAAGATACCTAATTTAATGCATGTTAAGCGAAAAAATGTTTGCAGAGTGCAGACTCTACACTTATATATATTTTTTATAATCCCATGCTTAGGAGTGTTCACTTTGCATTAATGATTAATGTTATTGTTATAGATTTTTCTCGCACCTTTCGATATTTATTTATACGTACTATTATATTTTTTAGAACTTATTGTATATGTTATTGACATTGCACTCAATATTATAAATCTTGATTGTGTGGATAATTGTTTTTAAAATAATTTTTTTTATGTTTTCAGAACAAAAATGATGGATAAAGGAAAAGGACTTCGTATTTGCATCCCCACATGTGAGTTTTGCTGCTAGTGTTGCTGCTAGTGTTGCTGATAGTTGTAGTGAGAGCGATGATGGGGGGTCATTATAGGTACATGTAGATAAGCTTGCAAAAATTGGAGGAGGTGGTGGAAACAAGAGCTTTCGATGCAAGCTCTGTGAAAGAGATTTTGTTGAATCTTACACAAGAGTTAAGGCTCATTTGTTTGAAGATACTAGGACATGGCATTTCAGGATGCAAAAGAATTGATGAGGCAATGCAAAGACAATACAAGAAAATACAAAAAGAATATGAGAAAAGGAAGACAATGAGTGATTCTTGTGCAATTAGTGTGTCATTTGTAAGCCACCAAGAAGATGCTAAAAAAAAGTGGTTGTAGGAGGTAGAGGAAGAGGAACGATACAAGCATCATTCAACACATATGGAAGAGAGGAGATGGATAGAAAAGTAAGGAGGTATTTTTATTTTAGTTCACTCACATTTAATGCAGCTAGAAATCCTATTCGAAGGATTTAGTTACTTCTTTAGCAAATTGTAATTTGAGTGGCTATGTACATCCAAGCTCAAAAAAACTACTAACAACACTTCTTGCAGAAAAGAGGGCAAATGCTGAGAGATTGCTAGAGATTAAAAAATATTCATGGAAGCAAAATAGAGTTTCCATTGTTTCTGATGGGTGGACAGATATTCAAAGGCGTTCACTAATCGATTTTATGAACCTTCGTGGTTCTTTTGTGAGATTGATTGTGAGCATCATTTGAAGATCCAATTGTGGACTTCATTTTCTAACATGGTATCAGAGCCATTGGAGTGATCAAGCTAAGGTTTCTCGGTGCATTGGGAAACATGTCATTCGAAAATCATTTTTTTAAAGAAAGAGGTGAAGTTCTTTAGAAGTGGTGATCGTGTGAAAGCTTGGGAGATTGGAGGAATTCTTGTACACATCATCCGTGGTGGAATAACATTGCCTTTGGTCCTCTCTTTTCCTATCTTCTTCTTTATTCTTCTCATCGTCATTTCTTTTCTCAATACTTATAAAATAGATGACAACGATAATGTCACCATTAAGCTCATCAAACTAAACGACTCAAACTATGTTACATGGGCTTCTATCATTAAGCATCTTATATAGGGAAAGGGCTTGTGGGGATTAGTGGATGAGACCGATTTGGAACCTACACTAATCCTCACAAAGATAGAAGGAGAGAAATTCCTCTCATGGAAGTGGAAAAAATTAAAGCTATTGCCACTTACGAAAAAAATGAAAAGAATGGAGAATGGGACATGTCAAGATTATGTCTTGGCTCATATCTAGCGTGAACATCAAGAAATGCTCAATCCTTACAAAATTTGAGCATGCCAATGATGTTTGGGATTATCTTAAGAAAATGTATTCAATTAAAAATATTGCACATGTGTGCAACTTACAAATCAAAGTTAGAAATATGGTTAAAGGAGACAAGAGTATTAAAGAATACTATAATGGCTTATCGGAGTTATGAGAAGAGTTGGCACTTCTTGAACCAAAATGGCATTGCTCACAAGATAGAGAACTCTGCCAAAACCAAATAAATGCGGAGCACTTTTTCAATTTATTAACGGATTAAGATCATAGTTCGAATCTACTAAGTGCATTCTTCTTCATCGAGGGAAGGTGTCTTCGATAGAAGACACCATAGAAGAGCTAAGTATGGAAGAAAATAGGCTCAAGAGTAGAATCACCAAGTATGATGATGACTCGGTTCTTGCCATATTCAGACCAAGAAATCATGTTCGAACATACAAACCCCCAAACTACGAAAGGACAAATGATAAAAGGCAAGTAAATGAACTCGAGAAAAGAAAAGTTATTTGTTATTATTGCCATGAACCAAGACACGTGAAAACTCATTGTCCAAAATTGAGGAGACCTTATGAGAAAAAGGTTGCCTCTGTCGGACATCCACAATAATCAAATGAATCTTCCATTGAAAGTATGTCTTTAGCTCAATTGGTGGAGGTACTTCAACCACTACTCAAGGAAGCATCTACATAAGCTACAGCCTCTTCCGTTAGCACTTCTGATACAAGTAAATCTCCTTGGCTTCTTGATTCAGGTGTCTCTTTTCACATGACACCAAATATAAACATATTATCTGAATGCCATAACTCAAATGAGTCAAATGTTTTTACCGTTGATGGGACATCACTTGAAATCAAAGGAATAGAGAATTTTGAAGATAATTTCAAAAACTCAAAAGGTTTTTACATTCCAAAAATTAGATATATCCCTAAGTTAAACCTTAATCTCTTATCTGTTTCTCAATTATCTGACCATGGATATAACATTTTCTTCTCCTCTCGTGGTTGTCGAGTGCAGGATCATCAGTCAGGAAAGTTGACTGGGGAAGGTCATAGAGAAGGAGTCTTATACTACATGGATTTTTTGGAAATTCCCAAGAATGATTTATGTTGTAATGTTCAAAAAATGGACTTGGATCTATGGCACAAGAGACTAGGCCATCCTAGTATATCCAAGATTCACTTTTTCCAAAGATGGAACATTTTTGTAATTTTGATCCCTTAAAATGTGAAGAATGCATTCTTGAAAAAATGAAGAAATTACCCTTTCAAGAAAAAAAATTTGTCGCTTCACGACCACTTGAGTTAGTTCATTCGGATGTATGGGCCCTATACCTGTCATATCCGAAGGAGGTTTTACATATTATGTCATCTTCCTAGATGACTTTACAAGGCATACTTGAATTTATTTTCTCAAACATAAGTTTGAGGTTTTCTTACACTTTCAAATATTTCACAACTTAGTTAAAAATCAGTTTAAAAATGATATTTCCATTTTTTGCATTGATTCAGAGGGAGAGTGTTAAAAATGATGTTCTCCACATTCACCTGTGCAAGAAGAAAGAAACACGATATAGGAAGAAGAGGCTGCAGAAAAACACATCAAAATATGGTTCAACGTGTTTCATTGTATTAGGTTATGACTATTTAACTAATACATAAATTTAGGGTACAAAAATACCCTCTAATACAAAATAGAATTGCAACATATTCTATGTTTGGATCTTAACCCGATCCGGTACAGAAGTCGGGTCTGGTTCTGTGCAGACCCGACTTGGGTCCAAAACCCAATTAACAACTTCTTTTCAACCTCCCTCAAGTTGTGCATGGTTATGGACCATGAACGACTTGCCTTTCAGCATCCAGAATTCGTCCTTTGTCAGTCCTTTGGTGAAAATATCTACAACTTGCTCTTCAGTTCGCACAAACATAAGCTCAATCTCCTTTTCTTCAACCTTTTTCCTGACAAAGTGTTGATCTATCTCAATATGCTTTGCTCGACTATGATAGATAGGATTAAAAGACATATTGATGGCACTTTGATTATCACACAACAAAAGTGATCGAGTAATTGGTTCTCCCATCTCTATTAGGAGATGTCTTATCCATGTAGTCTCAGCAGTGGCATCAACCATCGACCTGTATTCAACCTCCCTCAAGTTGTGCATGGTCATGGACCATGAACAACTTGCCTTTCAGCATCCAAAATCTGCCATTTGTCAGTCCTTTGGTGAAAATATCCGCAACTTGCTCTTCAGTTCTCACAAACATAGGCTCAATCTCCTATTCTTCAACCTTTTTCCTAACAAAGTGTTGATCTATCTCAATATGCTTTGCTCGACTATGATAAATAGGATTAAAGGACATATTGATGGCACTTTGATTATCACACAACAAAAGTGATCGAGTAATCGATTCTCCCATCTCTGTTAGGAGATGTCTTATCCATGTAGTCTCAGCAGTGGCAATAGCCATCAACCTGTATTCAGCCTTTGTACTCAACCTGGCAATCGCCTTTTGTTTTCTACTACTCCAAGAGACCATGTTTGATCCAATGAAGCCATAATAACCAGATACTGATCGCCATTCATCCGGATCACCCGCCCAATCAGCATCAGCGTAAATAATGATTTCACGACCACCTTGATTTTCACTTTTCCCACCAACTGTACCCTTTAGATACTGTAGTATTTGCTTAACAGTCTCGGTGTGCGGTGTATGAGGTTCATGTATAAATTGGGATACCTGATTGACAGGATACACTATGTTAGGTCTGGTAAAGGTCAGGTATTGCAGCATGCCAACTATGCTACGATACCTAGTGGGATCCCCATATAAATCCCCTTCTTTAGAACTCAGTTTCTGATGGATGATACTTGGAGTTGCCAATGGCTTAGAGTCTTTCATGTCTGCCCTACTAAGAATATCCATGGTGTATTTGTGGAGTGAGAGTAAGTGCATTACACGTCTTATCAACTTCTACCCTAAGAAAATACCGCTGATCTCCCAGATCTTTCATTTTGAATCTCTGATTTAATAACTTCTTTACTTCCTCAATGTGATCTCTACAGTTCCCTGTGATAATGATATCATCTACGTATATCAATAGAAAAGTGGTGACATCTCGTTCACTGTAGATGAACAGTGAGTGGTCTAGAAGAGACTGAGAGAAACTGTGCTTCTGTATTTCCAACGAAAAACTCTCAAACCAGGACCGAGAAACTTGTTTCAATCCATAGAGCGCTCTTTTTAACTTGCACACACACTGATTGACATCTTGTTTTGCATACCCAGTGGGTTATTCCATATAAACTTTCTCTTTTAGGTCCCCATGCAAAAAGGCATTTTTAGCATCTAGCAGACTCAACGTCCATCCATGTTCAATGGCTAGACTCAACACAATACGAATGGTCTCCATCCATGTTCAATGGCTAGACTGAAAGTTTCATCAAAGTCTTGTCCATGTTTTTGTGTGAATCATTTGACTACAAGTCTAGCTTTATACCTTTCAATGCTCTCATCACGTTTATATTTTATCTTGTACACCCACTTCGACCCAACCACATTTCTATTTAGTGGTCTAGGCACAACTTCTCATGTACCACATTCACGTAAGGCTTTGATTTCTTCATTCATCGCTTCGATCAATCTTCTAGAACTTGCAACTTGATAAAATGTCAGAGGCTCATCCTCTTTATTTATGGACGTTAGGAACAATTGAAAATCCAAAGAGAAGTTTTTATAGCTTACCCACTTGTCAAGTGGATGTCGAATCCGGGTGGATCTTCTGATGTCTAACAACTGTGGAGTGAAAGTAGAAGAACCAATATTTGTGTAAGGAATGGATGAGGGCTCTTTCTCTCACCGGGTGTAGACAATACCCTTAGACCTTACTGGCTACAAGTCTTGTGTGATCTGGTTGGGATGCATCTGTTGGTTCCTTACATATCTCTTTCTGACTGCAATCTGTAGAACAATCATCCCTAGTATTGGAAAAAAGTTATGAATTTAACCATGGATAGTATACTTCAACATTGGGACTTGGATTAGCAACATGGAGACTTGGATTAGCAGGCTGATTGTCAAAGTTTATCTCGTCAAAAATGACATTTCTTGATATTTTGATGTGTTTGCTCAATGGATCATAGCACCTATACCCCTTGTAGTCATCAGCATATCCCACAAACCTGCACTTTAGGGCTTTGTCCTGAAACTTATGTCTCAATGAGCCGTTGTAAACACCCCAAATTTTCCTCCTTCATTTTCAGATGCATCCCCCTCTGTGCAGTGCCAACCCTAGTAGGTCAGTCTAGAAGTTAAATCCCAAGTTTGTATCAAAAAACTACCATTTTACCCACTTTCATTAAAAAAATTACCACTTTACCCCTAGGTCATCCTGAACCTCAGTCAGTCGGAGTCAACCAAGCTTATTTGTAAACTCAGAACAATTAGAATGTCAGTCATTTCTAGCTCACCTAAGTTCATAGTGAGAAGGTCATTTTCATTTCTGACCATTTCTGGCAAAATAGGATCATTTCTTCATAAATGAGCTCATGTCTCGATCAAATCCAAGTCAATTGTCTCTGAGTCAGTCATTCTCAGTGAATCTTATTCCCAAAAATCTAGCTTGAGCTCACCAAGAGTTCAAGTGCTCCAGTTTCAGTTCAAAACCACTTCTAAGTGTCTAGGAGCCCATTTTACCCTGTTTCAGCCCTTTCAGCTGAAATTGAGTTGAGTCCAGCCAATTGAGCTAGCGTTCAAGCTTCGATTTTAGTTCATCTCAGTATTACTGATCTTTATTCCAGCTCAAACCCAACTCTGGTTTGTAATTCACTTCACTTCAGTGACCATTCCGTACCATTTCTCTAAAAATGGCAGCTACTCTTGAAAATTTATTCCGGGAATCCAATTGAGTCAGTGCCTTGTGAGTTCACTTGAGTTCTGAAACCCTAGAACTCAGCTCAATTCAGTTTATTTCAGTTCAATCCAGCTCAAACCCCAATTTTCAGTGTAACTCTGGTCCGGTAGAACCCGAAAACCATTTCTTAAACCATTTTGCAAATTATATCAATTTTAACACTTTTTGAACTGGTACAAATGTCAATTAAAGTCCAATATCCAAAATTCTTCATTCAGGGTCTGCATTTCGCATAGCATTTCATGTCATTTCTCATCATTTCATGTCATTTCATAACATTTCATCACATTCCATTTCATTTTCGAGATCCAGAACTCCAGTTTTGAAAATTCCAATCCAGATTGAGTTTTAAAAGTTTTCAGAAATCAATTTCAAACCCTGGGTTTCCAAAATTGACATTTTTACCCCCCAAGATTCTAAATTTGAAAATATTTTCTCGAGAAAAACAATCTGGATTTCTTTCAAACTCAAATTTTCAAATTCTAAACTGGATTTGCTTCGCAACGGGGTATGAAACTTCAAATTTTGAGCTCGTTTCAAAAACTGTCAAAAATAACTCATTTCGTCCGAAAACATTCTAAAAAGACTATTCTACCCCTATGATCCTCAAAATGAATTTCAAATTTGGAAAGTGAGCCCACTCTGAGATGGTTCCTTCAATTACATCTACATTTTCATTTTAAAATAAAAAAATATATATCTTTCCTTTCTTTGTTTTCTTTTATTTTTCTTTTTTTATTTTATTTTATGAGAGGAGGTGGGACCCACCAAGGTAATCGACCAAGCCTCCAGCCCCCATTTCTTCTTCTTTCCTTTTCTTTCTTCCTTTTCCTTTCCTTCTTCTTCTTCTTCTTCCTTTCTTTCCGTTTTCTTTTTCTTCTTCCTTTTCTTCTTCTTTCCTTCCTTTCTTCTTCTTCCCTTTCTTTCCTTCTTCCCTTCCCTTCCTTCCTTTTCCTCCTCCTTGGTCCAGCCCATTCACGTGCACCCTTTTCCCCCTTTTTCATTAGCCCCTAAATACCTAAGTCCATTCTAATTAAAACCCTAAGCCCTTTTGTTAAAAAAAGAAAAGAAAGAAAGGAAGCACACGGCTGCCCCATTGAGGTCCCTCTCAACCCTAACTTCTCTTCCAGCAGGTTCAACTGTCTTCTACAGCCACAGTTCCTACTGCATCAAAGCAACAGCCCCCTTTCTCCATTACACCAACAGCAGCTTTCTTCTACTTGATTAAAGGAGGCAGCTCTTCCATCGGTTCAGCACCAGCCCTGCTCCAGCCATTGCTGCCTTCTCCTCCAACCGGTGCCATCCTTTGCTCCAGCTATTGTCGGTCCAACCTCCACTTGGTGACAACGTTAGCACCAGCTATACCCCCATCAAGCATCATCCAACCATTGCTCCAGCAAGATCCAAGAGTTTAAGCCCCTTTCTTGGTGGCACCCAAGCACCCGCTCTCTCTTTTCCAACCTTCTTTCTCCTCCAGCCAGAGCACGCCCTCCACTGGCTGCAGCCTTTTCACTTGGTTCATCCCCTCCATTGGGAAGGGGTGTCCATCCTCAATCGTGGTAGCTGGATCCCTAAGGTAAGGTTCCTACTCTTCCTATTCTTCTTCTTTTTATTTTATTAATCTATGGATAGTTTTTATTTGATCGTGTCATGGTAAAGGGCTACGTAAATATGTGATTCATCCTTTTGATGGATTGAATCCCTCCTTACAATGGCCAATACTAAATCCAAGTCGTACCCCTGATTATTTTTTTTAATTGCATCATTATATTTATATAGATTTCATGCTTATTTCATTCATCTAGTTTAGCCCATTGAAATTTCATCTTATTGTTATAGGTTTTGATTTTATAAGTGTAGTCCATTCATTATTTTATGTAAATATTCTTATCAGTAAATCATGTAGATTTGATGTTGAATGCATGTTTATGTTATGGATCTCCTGCCAAAAACCCGAAGTCATTTGGCCTCTGAAACTCCATTTTAAAAATAAAACTCCAAGTCGGGTTTTCACCCCCCCCCCCCCCAAGAAAATCCAAATTTCATTTAGCAGACAAGAACATCCGAGATCTCCTAGATGGACGATCCGAATTTCCCTAAAAAAATACAGTGAGCCCCTGTAAGAGCCTATTGTTTTCCAGTACTTTCCTATTGTTTTCTAAGTAGTTTTGGTCCCCGCTAAAAAACGATTTTCCCAGTCTCCTGGGAAAATCTCACTTTTCCTTGTCAGGGTCTAGACTGACCCTAATCCACTGCGTCCGTTCAAACCATAGGTTGAATGTCAAAACTTCCAACATAAAAGTTGTTCCTAACTATTCCCTCTATCATTTCCCAAAATTTGAGAATTTTTAAAGCAGCCTAGGTATTTTTTCCGAAATTAACTTTTCTGTCTATTAAATTCCAATGTCCGAGAAATTCAGAGATCTAGGTCTCTCATAATCTTCTGCTCTCTCCCAAACCATAACCTGAATCCCAAAACTGTACAAAGAGGAAATCTTCCTCTGTTTGTCAGAGACATTTACCCAGAATTTCAACCATTTTCTCAACTGTCTGCTATTTTTTTCATAATGTTTCCTGAAACCTGTATGTATGCCCTAGATCCTAGAGTCATCGGATTCCGATCCGACTTGCCGGAGTTGTCCAGCTCCGACCATAGGTCAAAACCAGAACCTGTAAATAGCAAAAATCTTTGCCTAACTGTACTCTGTCACCTAATAAAATTTGAGAAATTTTTATGGAAGTTTAGTATCCGAAATCCAATTTAGAATTAGCATTTTAGGCAAAATCTTGATTTTTAAGATTTTTAGTTATTTTTCATACTAAAAAATAAAAAAAATAGATTTTTGAGTTCCATTTTGTTTTTAGTGTTAGTCTAGATGTACATGCCAAATTTGGCTCAATTCAAAGTTCATTTGCTTTGTATGTTAGTTTATTTTTAAATTCAAAAACGAAAATCAAGTCAAATTTGATATTTTGTAATATTTTTGCCATTTTAGGGTTTTTGTCATATAAATAATCATGTCATGTCATATTAGGGTTAATTTCAATGTCATTTGCATTTCAATTTACCATTTTTGCAAAACTTATTTCAGAAAACCCTGGTTTCAAGGCCATAGTCTTGTTATCAGGGGCATTTTGGTCGTTTTGACCCCAATTTCGAAATTCCAAGCTTCAATTTTCCAAATTTTCATGCATATCATCATATTGCATCATCTTATGTTTAATTTTATTTTATTTGATTTTCAAATTTCTAAATTTTACAAAAATTCCTTGAGAAAACCCTGATTTCAAGGTCATTAGGAGCATTTTGGTCATTTTTACCCCAATTTTGAATTTCCAAGTTTATTTTCGAATTTTATTACTTATTTCTCGTGTTTATATCAAAGGGGGTATGAAGTTGGGTTTATATCTGAATAATATCTAATGATTTCTAATATTTTTGGATAAATTCAAAAAAAAATTACATTTTTGTGCTAACAATGTTTTCTAGTTTTGCAGGAATATCCAGGAAGAAGACCTTTATTTTCTTTTGTTTCAATTCAATGTAATATCAGATGTAACACTTTGGAATAAGAGTTACTTTTCAGCTTAGAATAGGACTGAATTGTATAGAGTTTAATTTATGCAATTTCCAATATCTGATGTATGATGCATATGCACATTTTTCAAAAAATCACTATGGTTGACATGAATGGCACGTGCACAAGCTCTTAGAGAGTTCACGAATTTGGTGGAATTTGTATTTATGGCCATAGTCAGAATACGAAGAAAACCAAGATTTGTGATCTTCGTATTAGCCACATTCAGCCTACACTCTTAGGCTAACTTCAAAAAATGCATTGCATTTCTCAAAATTTCAAAAGGATTCTCCCAATTCCTCAATGAAATATCTTTCAAATTCATGTTTATTGATTCAATATACATCATTTTCAAACTCTTTTCCCAATTCCATTTCAGAGAAATCGATTTTCCCAAAAAATTTCAAGTCTTTCTTAGGATTTGATTTTCTCATAATTCTGAATTTTCAAATGAGATTTCAAAGCATTTCCCAAGTTCAAAATCATGATTTCCAAAAGTTTCCATATTCTCAATTTCATTTTCAAATCCAAAAATCGATTTTCTCAAAAAATTTGAATTACTTCTGAAAATTGATTTTCCCAGAATTCTCAAATCCTGTTCAAAAATCAATTTTCTTAGAAAAAAGCAATTCCAATCTCAAAAATCGATTTTCTCAGAGTTCCATTTTCCTGAGAATCAATTTTTCATTTCAAAAATTATTTTTCAATGAACTTCCAGATTTTCTCAAAGATTCTCAAATCCATTTCCTCAGAAAAGCAATCCAAATCTCAAAATCGATTTTCCCAAAGTTCAATTTTTCTTGAAAATCCATGTTTCATTCAAGAATCCATTTTTCAATGCAAATTTCTGATTTTCAATGAAATTCAATGATTTTCCCAGGAATTCCATTTTCAAGCACTTTTTCAATCATTTTCCAAGTATATCTCAATTTTCCAAGGCAAACATCATATTTCTCAAACTTGCATCTTTTTTTCAAAATTCCATAGCACATGCATGATTCTTTGTGCATTCTAAGAAAATAGAGCATAATTTAGATAATTTAACTTAGTCAAAACACACATTTGATTCTTGGTTCAATTACCCTTGATAAAGGCGCCAGAAACGATCGAACCTCGTACCGACAGCCAGATCCCATTCCATGGAATTTTCCTACAAATTTTCAAAACGGAGGCGAGTAATTTTCAAAACTTTGGTCAAGTTTGACTCACAGAATCGTTTCTCTCTCTCGCAGAGGGAGGAGGAAAATTTTTCAGGGTTCAATTCAAATTTAATTCAGCATTCCAGATCAAATTTCAAAGCTCAAATTCAACTTTGAAATTTTCAGATTCATCTCTTGATTTCAAATTTTAAGTTTGAAAATCAGGTTTCATTCTCTATCTTTCTTTCCAATTTTAAAAATCGACCTAGGATCTCTCATATCCAATTTCAAGTTTCATCTGGATTTCCAAAATCCAATTCTATCTTCAAATTTCATTTGGATTTCTCAAATCTAATTCCAAGTTCCATCTGGATTTCCAAAATCCAATCCTATTTTCAAAATTCATTTGGATTTCTCAAATCCAATTCCATTTTCAAAAATTCATTCCCAAATCCAGCTTTCTAACCCAAATCCTATCTTGAATCTCATTTCCCAACCCAATTCCTTTCTTAAATCCAAATTCTATTTTCAAATCCCATTTGAATTTCTTGAATCCATTCTGTTTCCAAATTTCATTCTGATTTTAAACTTTAAATCCAGAATTCAATCCCTATTTTCAAATTTCATCTTGATTTTCAAATTCTAGATTTAAATTCCAACCCTACTTTCTTCAGAGATCTCAAACTCCTTCTTTGAAATTCAAATTCAATTTTAGATTTCAAATTCAAGATTCATTTCCAATTTCAAATTCCATTTCCAAATTCACCTCTCAATTCTATTTTTCAAAGTTTAAATCCAATTTCAAAACTCATATTCAATCTCAATTTCAAGTCCCATTCTTATTTTCAGGTTCTATTTAAATTCTTATCTCCAATCTTAAATCTTCCTTCTTCAAAAACAAGCTTAAAGCCATTTTCAAGTCCTAATTGGCTTGGACTTTCCTAAGCCAATTAGAAATCCAAAAAGGAGGTTAGGGAGACTTACCTTAGGGAGGAGAGAATCCCAACTCTATAGAGTATTGAGACATACCACCTATGCCACATGGTAGTCTCGATCCCCTAAATCCGAGGACTAGGAACCAAATGAGACATCGTTACTCTACAAAATAACACAAGGTTCAATGAAGTTTTGTACCACCTACCCTTTCTAAGGTAAATCGAGGAACACTGGTAATATACACCCTCAAGGTGTATCCAGATTTAAGATATTCGATAACATATACCTCAAAAGTGTATCTAGAATTTGCCAACAAGATTATCTTTATTAAGGCAATAGGTCAATGATATTTATTCACATTTTGGTGTATTGTCAATACCTCATGGGTTCTCAACAACCCTTGCTCACAATTGAACAATCCGGTGCGCTTGCATGTCTTACACGCCTTACAACACAAGAATATCACTTGACCTCATACATACATCGTGTACACAAGACACCTCATTGATTCCTTGAACCATACATAATTAACCAGTATGTGTATGCATGTCTCTCCATGTCTTATTGTACATTCACATGAACATATGCAACATCATAAACTTGTGCTCTCATAGCACAAATCGATTCCTTGAACTGAAAAGCTCACTCATGAGCATTCACATGTGTAATATGTAACTCATGTATTAACATAATAACAATAATTAACATAATGATGCATGACATAACATTATATCATATCATAATGTTGCATATTATTCTCATTTAAGTGTTGAAACACATTATGTAATCATTTGACATTATAACCAAGAATTTCAACATTTGCATAAGTACATGTTCATAACTGAATTCATAAATAGAAAACATCTTTAGGACCACACACTGTGCCCTAACCATTAATGCATCCATTTGGTTCAATTATGAACATCATTTATGTCCAATTGGTTCACTTTCTGAACCATGACATACATGTAAACATAAGTTTCAATTCATAATTGCATGGATAAAATTTAACAGTCGGTGTAAATTTTGCCATGGCAAGAATACATTGAGATTAAATTTGAAATTTTTACAGTAGATGTATAGGTGTGTTAGCTATCTACAACAAAAAACCTAGGTCTAATATCCTTTGGACTAGGGAAAAGTAAGTCTTTTACCAAAATTGGTTTTCTGTTCATAGAACAGACCTGTCCAGTTTGGCTTTACCGAAGAACCATAAACTCATGAATTTAGAAAATGAATCAAATTCTGTAAATTTTATTGTAGATAAATGAGCATGTCTGACAAAATCTCGCATATAAAGCATGTCTAAACTCCATGTTATCTGAGAATTAAAATTCACGCACTACAACCTGGTTCTTTTCTTGGACAGACGGCATTTAAGAAATTTCAAGTTTCTGGAACCAACTTTCGTGATTTTTTATTCACAGATCGTAATGAACCTATGTACCAAATTTTTACCGTGTCTTCTTAAATATATAATCTAACACTAATAAAAATCTTTGCCATAAACATATAGCAGATTGTGAGAGATAAAATCAACAATCACAAGTGGTCATTACATAATTTCTGTCAGGATAGAAATTATATTTTGACTTACAGAGGTCATATTTTTCAATTCAGACCTCAAATGAACATAACTTTTTTTAGACTTTCTCTATGTTTCTGGAACATCCCTCTAAAATTTGAGAATTTTTAAATTTACTATTTAGGAGAACCAGTAAATTGTTTCAAACTGGTCGGAATAAAATCACATGACAAAACACGTTTTTCAACTAGCACATCTTTAAATGCATGTTTTTTATAAATAGACAACATAAGCAGAAATCGTTTTGATTTTAATTCAATATAATACACCATACATGAGCTTGCAAAAATCAATCTCAGGGATCACATAAATCAATACAACATCTAACTAAAAAATCACAGATTTTATATAGTCAATTTTTTAAAAGAAGGCTTTTACTAACCAAAAATCGATTTTCACAAAAATATAAATTTCATCCTTGGATTTTTAAACCAACCATACACATATAATATCAGTTCATCAAGAATCTAATTTAATATTTATTGTACTTGCATAATCTAATACAAAGCATGGATAAAAATTCCCATAAAATGATTTTTACAAAAACATCTCTTGATTCATACAATAATCCCCAAAAATGATTTCGATAAAAATGGTTTTGGAGTTCTAAAACCTCTAACCTCAATATGATATCAGTCAATGCATAAACCATGACTGATATAATTATTGAAATGCATATGAGAATCTTCCCATAACACTCATATGATCCTTAACATCATACATACACCCATAGTTAGAGTGTACCTACCTCAAACCGAAAAATGAACCAAAACGAAAATTGAAACCGTAGGATGATCCTCCTCCTTCTCAGCAATGGACATCCAACACTAGCTCCAAACCTTCAATGAGGGGTGTGGAAGAGGGAGGGTAAAGGAAGAGAGAACTTGGGGGAGAGAGAAACTTGAAAAAAGGAAGGAAAGCATAGGAAGGGAAGGGGGTGGGGCAGGGCGCGAGAATGGGGTCTTTTATAGACCACATTGGGATTCTCTCCTCCCTAAGGTAAGTCTCCCTAACCTCCTTTTTGGATTTCTAATTGGCTTAGGAAAGTCCAAGCCAATTAGGACTTACATCAATTTTTTATTTCTTCTTTTACTATTTTTTTATTAAATTTCTATTTAATTTTTGTTTCTAAAGTAGGTTTCTAATTGGCTTGAACTTTGTTTCTAAAGACACCAAAAGAATCGAGTTCAAAAATTAGGATATAGAAGCTAGATTCTGAATCAGGGGGCTAGCAAAGACTAATATGAACAAAATATGCTTGCTAAACATTCCCTATCTAATAGCAGTTTTTTTTACATCAAAAAATGGAGTTTTGTTAGGGTATAGAAGCTAGACTCCCAACCAGGCAAGCACGGATTGAAATAAACAAAATATCGCTTCAATCAAGTTTAAAAGAAAAAAATAAAGAACTGATTGCAGTCGTCAAATTCATATACATAATTTGCAACCTTAACATGGCATGAAGCAAAACATAAAGTGTGACAACTATACTATCAAAAACGTATGCATGTCACTGTTTACCATGAAGACTGGCAAAAAGAATACTTGGAGGATGACACTCTCTTCAAAAGTGCATGGCTATATATAGACACGAAGCAAGCAGGCACACATGTACCCTCAAGAAGATTTAGAAAGGTGGTTTAATCAAGAAATTCTTCACAGTATACATTTAAAAGAAAAACTAAAAATTCCCTCTGGAAATTATCTTTCATGGAAAATATCGTGACAACTCAAATGGGAAATTGAACTTTGCACAGGACTTTGAAATTTTTGTATTTAAAAAAAAACTTCCTACATAGAACAAACACATAAATAGATAGACGTAATTTATACACGCATACATTACGATACAAACATATATTGGAAAATATGAATTTAAATCCAGTCATTTTAGTTTGAAGTTAGCAGTAATCAAGTGGTATAATTGCCAAAACACCCTCAAGATTGAAGCTTTCTTCAAAACTATTTATTAATTTTTAGGTGGGGTGGGGGTGCAGGGAGAGAGAGTAAAAGTAAGACAAGTCTTTTAAAATTTAACAAAAATATACTCTATTAGTTTGTAAATGTGACTTTTTACCTTTAGAAGTTACAATAATTTTTCAAAAGTGTGATCGTCTTAAGGGGGTTTTGTTAATTTAAGCAAAGAACACTACTAACATTAAGCCAAAATGCATTAAACTTAGATTAACCATACATACATATATGTATGTATATGTATATGAGACAGAGGTGGGAGGGAACACGCCCAAGATGTGATTTGATGCCTAATTCATTCCAATAAGGTACCAAGTAAATTGTTCAAAAAATAAAAAAATAAAAAGTACCAAGTCAAGGTCTTCTTTCTCTATAATCTCTATATCCGATATTTTTCCTTCATAGCGCCTCCGAAGATGTGCTTCAACATCCAATTCAGTTCTCTCCTAAATCATACAAAACAAAGCAACCATTTCATCAAAACATCAATGGGTTGCCTAGGTAGTACTTTGAAGAACGGATACAAGACTGAGCATGTGTTCATGCAAACATGTAAATGCACACATTTTTCCAATGGTAATAACGTGTGCATGCAAATACATGCAAGTGATTACTGAGAACCCATGAGCTATGTCAGACGGATACTCGGTTTTGATAGCCGTAGTGTATCCCTTTGCATATAAATCATATTGAAAACGTCACAAAAATGGCTGAATCCTCGAATCCACCATTGTATCCATGTGACAAAGCCCATGAGCTACTAAGCAACTATATAAAATTAAAATTCATTCATCATGAAGCCAATACAATTATGTAAGAATTGTAACACTCTTGCCTTTGTAGCAGCATAGAAATAAGGAGAAAACCTATATTTGGATTTGAAAGTAGACCCATGCTGTAAAAGCCATAAAGAAACCAAATGTTTAAAAATAACTTTTATACACAAAAAGACAAAAAAGAATGGTAAGAAATCTGAACTGAATTTTGAAGTGACAAGCATCACGAAGCCACTGGATCATTATAATATCTAATGAGTTCTGAAACTTCACCTGCGAAACAAAGTAAAGATTCACACAGCTGCATGTTTTGTTACTGTCGATTTTCCAATGATGACTGCATGTCACAAACAGAGCATTGTTAACTAGACAAAGGGACAATGTTTAGCTGGTATATGTTAGATGAAATATGTTAGATGAAATGAGCAACTTGTAGCAGGATTCCTGGAGGCATGTCATGTGTAGCTCCAACCAGACCAGCGAGCTTGCTGGATGGCATGACAAGTAAAAATTGAAGGAAATGAGGAAAAGGTAACGACAAAGCTCCATCTTTTAATAACGACAACAATTTTCAAATTGAGGTTTAACATATGGACTAGAGAGTTACCTCATACCCTGGATAATATCTATGTATATAAATACGATCGGATAACATAAAGGAAAAGAATAAGGATACAGAACAATGAAAACTAACTAGCTGTAGTTTTTTAACCTCTAGAACTTCAACATAGGCAACAAAGGAACCACATATCATCAAAACAGGTAGCCTATTAAGCGAGAGAAAAGCTTCAGCATCGCTTCAAAGGGATGAACTCCAGAAGAGGGCCCCTCAACTCAAGTTTTGAGCCCCTTTGATTGCATCGCGTACCACTAGCAGATCTGGCGTAACATGAAGAAAAAGACATACTAAACGTTTCCTCGTGTGAGTTGGAGCAGTTTACGAAGACGTACAGTGCAATACTTTCACAACAATCTATTGGGTTGATAGTTCAATTGAACAACCAGAAAACTGAACAAGAATCTCAATATGTCAATTGAAGATTAGCCGTTGGGTGAATCATTTCAAAGATCACACTTTTCTCCAAGACGTAATTCGTTGGAATTGTAAGATTCCAAAGACTGAACAAAAGCAACAAGATCGCGCGTGAGAACATCAAAAAAGGGATTAAAACCAGCATTGATTGACCCCGTAAGAATAAATTCTAACGATCAAACCCAGGCTCGTCACCAAAGCATCCAACGGATGAAAAGGAGAGTAGCAATGTCTTTGGATCAGAAACAATCGAAGCAATGTCTCGTAAACGATACACGAGTTTGGGTTAGAAAAGACTCACTGATGAGAAGGAGAGTAGCCAACCGAGTCTGGTTTCCCCTTCGGAAAATAACTCAAACCCCAGCTTGGCCTCGAGCTCCTCCTCGACATTGCGGAGGAACTTCGACTTCGCTTTACTCCTCGACGGCCCACGCTCCATTCTTCTGCCTTCTCCGCTCATGGCCCCCTCAATCGATTACCGAGCCTTGACGGATTGGAAATAGCGAAGAAAACCCTAGGGCTTTTCCCTTTTCTTCAAAGCAAAATTTCTTTTCAGAGAGAGAGAGAGAGAGAGAGCGTTTTCCCGCGCTCTCGCGTTCCCCTCTATTTGTCGTCAAGAATAGGCACGTTAATGAGCGAACAGTTTGAGATTAATATCGTCATTTCAGAGGTTACTGAAGTGGAAAGTCGGTGCATGCACTTGCCAAAGAAATTAACTAACACTTTGAGGATAATATCGTCATTTTAGGGTTTACTGAAATAGAAGGTCAGTAAGGCGGCTTGCCGAAGATGACATCGTGATGATAGCCGTTCGATCCTTCAGAATCGGACGGTTATGGTTTTGGAGCATTTTGGTCCGCTCTGTGTAAACGGTTCGGGTTCAGAAACTGGCATTGCCGACCCTAACAGATAATTCTTACATATGACAAAGTGTGAAAGTAACTGGGTCCAGATTTAGAATCTGTCGGATATGAAGACCCCAACCTAAGGGTTGTAATGAAGCTTCAGATATAATGCAAGTACTTCGAAGGGTAATCCAGAATGTAAATGGGTTGGATCCCTATCAGGTTAGGTGGTATCGATTCCATATAATCAGACGTGGCCTAATTGGGTTCAGAGCTAGATCCAGCTACAAATGGAGACGGCTATTTACTGAATCTGGCTTACACGTTTACATGTATTGAGATCCGGATGTTTTTTTTTTCTAAAAGACAAGCTGATGTTAGGCAGACCCACCAGTTGTTATTCAACGTAGCACTGGGGTTTGAACCCGCAACGTCCCACCACAAGGAGACGTGCACTGACAGCTCCTACCAACCATGGGGAGCCCCCGCGTTGTTACTCAGATCCAGATGTTATCTGAATTCAGATTTGAAGGGTGTAGAACTCTAAAATGAGGTTAGCCCCCATTGGATTAATTGGACTTAGAATGCTTAATCAAACTATCAGATTTGTGAACCAAATCATACCACGCCAAGCCAGATAATATTGATTTTTTGTTACTTTCATGTATTCCTTAGCACCAAATTGCACAGTTAACCACAATGACGGTGAAATATATATATAGAGAGAGAGAGAGAGGGAGAGAGAATCACTACAACATGAGAACTAGAAAGGGTAAATGATCGTACACTATGGCACATATAACAAGTTTCTCGAAATGACTTAGCAATTTTTGCTATTTTTACAATGTCCAAAATAGCAACCCTTTGCGCATGCGATTTTCTAATTATACGTGAATTTCTTTTCAAATATATGATTGTTTTTTATATAACAATTTTTGTTCTCAAATTTGTATCTTTCTGATCCATTGTGAAAAAATTGCATTTTTATAGTTTGAAGGTTGAGAAATAGGCCTATAACTTTTCTTGTTTTAGTTAGAACTGAAAATGTCTCTAGTTCTTGCTTTTGACCTTCAAAATCGTAATAGAAGCATACTCTCCATATTGGAATAGGCACACTTGTGCCTTTTTTGTTTGTTTTATGGTATTTTCTAGTCACGTGCTAAAAATAAAAATATAAAAAAGAATAAGATACATCAGGACGTTAGCTTTTCAAGTTCACTAATATTACCATGATCTGATGAGCATATGAGAAGAAACGTTCTGAGGAAGATGGACTGCTCATTTATTTCAATCTGCAAAGTATATTTTTATACGGGATTTGTAGTTAAAAAACGAGAACCCTAGAAGAGTTTTTTGTTGTCGCTCAAAACAGAAAAGTTATAAGCTTGTGTCTTAGCTTTTCAAAAAGTATAAAAACACTGGAGTTTTTTTTAGGTTGGAGTAGAGAGATATAGACCTAAGAATATAGATTGTTCTATAATATATATATATATATATATGTGATTTTTTTATATTTTCTATAATTTTTTATTAAATATATATGATTTTTTTTTATATATGCAATTTTTTTCCTAAACATGTGATTTTCTCCTATGGTAATTTTCATCTATATGCAATTTTCTCTTATACATGTGATGCTTCATCTAAGTCAATCAGTTTTGAGATAGTGTCAAACTTAACATCTCTCAAAGAATTATACTAGATAATATCAGGGGCGTAGCTAGGATTCATGCGAGGGGGGGGGGGGGGGGCAAATAGGGGTGTAGAAAAAAAAATTGTGTGATAGTCGAGGATTCGGGAGCAACGCCCCCCCGAAAAAAAAATTGAGATAAAATAAAAAATGGCTATAATTATTAATAAAAATCTATTTCATATGGACAAATCAAACTATTTACTGCAGTCAGAGCTGGGCTAAAAAATGGATAAAAATCTATTTCATATGGAATCAAGGTTGGGCTAGGACTAGGCTTTAAAAAAAAAAAAACCCAGTCTTACCCCCTCTAGCTACGCCTTTGCTAGATATTAGTGACAAAGCGGAGATTCAGTATGGACCCGCTAAAAAAATCACCATCACTTATTTAAGAAAATAATGCACAAATATGCATTAACAAAAATACAAATGCAACATCTTAATAAGCTTATGTTGACACCAAAAGTTTTAAGTAATAAAATCATTTGTGCAGCAATTTATGCATAGATATCATATATATTATGAATATGAGAAATTTCAACTAAGCCTAACAACATAAATTAACTGCTATATGATGCTTTTGAATAAAAACACAAAACAAGGGTAAAAAAGTGCTTTATAAAGCCATACTTGTAAAGTGATATCCAACGCTAAACTTTCTTCTAAAAGGCAAACTTATGAAGATAACAAAAGATATGCTTGTTATTTTAACATTTAGATAAAAAAGTGAATCAAATAGTGTCATGACAAAAAATCAGGATCCCTGCTTACTCTAAGCGCTTCATTTAACCATGCTTCGAATGTCGCCCAATCCTTTTAATGATGTTAGTATTTTGAGTGCAAAACCATGAAAATCGCATTTTGACACGTTAGTTTTCATATTTCCAGTTCTTATATTCTAGTGACTCTGTATATAGTTAGTTAGTGTTTGATATTGTCAAAGGCACAAAACTATTGAGCTGAAATTATATGTTTAAGCTTTATCAACTCAATATGACCACATAGTAAACAAGTTGACAACTGGGATGAGAACAAGCAAGGCTAAAAGATTGAACTCACAAGCACTCACACGCACACACCAAGGGAACACAATTTTAACGTGGTTCGATTAGGATGACCTACGCCCACGATACGATACCTTTATCTCTCTAGCTCAATCATAGTGATATAGAGGCCCTTTTATTTATAGCAGAGCTCATACATCAGAGCTCAACCAGTTGCCTTCTAGATGACTCTGGTTGATGCTTCTAATGGAAGAAATCTTGTTAATTACATTTTATTAGCAATAGGACTCTTATGATCTTGGTTTGCCATGTGATAAATGGCTTCCTTGGAGGATTCCTTATTGAGTTTGCCGCTAATAGAGACTTATTGAATGGATCTGGTCTCTTTGATCATCAAATCCAATTTGGATTGGATGAAGCATTGTAGAACTGGTTCATCTGTCTCGACATCCCTCTCGCAAGTGCAATGGCCTGGGCATGACATTGAGCTTAGATCTAAGAATATTGAACCGAGAGACAGCGAGAGGCTTGGTGATAATATTCACGAGTTGATCACCGATGAAGACAGGTTGAACAAAGAGAACACTCGCAACAACCCTGTCCCGAACAAAATAAACGCCGAGTTCAATGTGTTTACTATGAGTGTGTAATGTGGGATGCACGACTAGGTACATGGCAGAGACATCAGTAGATGAAAGGTGATATGAGAAGAGGATGACCAAGTTCGAGAAACAGGAACTCGAGCCATAAACATTCAACAACCACATTGGCAATGAATTTGTATTTTACCTCAATACTGAAGTCGGTAACAACATGTTGCTTCTTAGAACTCCATGAAATTAAATTGTAACTAGGGTAGGCAATATACGTAGAGGTTGATTTTCGATTATCAGTGGACTCAGCCCAATCAACATCGACATAAATGAATAATCGATTATAGGAACTATGACTAATTTGTAGACAAGGCTGAATGGTATATTTAAGGTACCGAAGAATACACTTGACGGTAGACCAATGGTCAGTGGTAGAAGCATGCATATACTGGCAAACACGATTCATCTGAAATGACAAATCTGAGCATTAAAGGGTGACATATTGGAGCATGCCAACAACACTGAAGTACATGGTCAGATTCTCTCAAGAGGCATCCAAAAAAAAAAGTAAAAGGTGAGTAGAAGACACCATGTGAGTGTATATAGTATTGGTGTCTAGCATGTTGGTCCTCATAAGGAGATCAAATATGTAAAAGATGTAGGCTATTGGAAGTACAAACGGCTCTCATGACCAAAAAACAATGTAAATCACCCAAGTCTTTCAAAGTGAACTAACAACCCAAATAATTGACGAATGAATGGACAACATTTGGGGAGCTATTTGTAACAATAATAGCATCCTCATAAACCAAAACAAATGAGTAAAGTCTTCATTGAGTAAGAATAAATAAGGATGGATTGGTACGAGACTCATAGAACCCATGATCCAAAAGGCAATGACTAAGTTTCTGAACTAGGTGCGAGGAGCTTGTTGCATGTCATATATTGTAACGCCCCGAAATTTTAACCCAATTTTGAGGATTTTTTTTTAAACAGCGGAAACAACAAATATTATGAGGTTAAGCATTCAGGCACATTACAGTGGAGAGCAAGCCAAATCATTTATTTTATTTCATTATCAAATGAATAATAACATTAGAGTTTTATGACATATTTTAATAATTAAAAAGAAAACTAAAATATCCCAAGAACAATAAATTCAAAGTCTCAATCGAAGCCTTATCCCGCAATCGCTCCTAAACTGTATTCTTCACATTCACCTGAAAATGATAAATTTATAGGAATTAGACTACAACTGTTTAAGTAGGAATTTCTGTATTTTTTCTTGCAGGTATATCATGTGTCAAGTATGTGATGTGGGTGTCATGTGTGATTTTCAGTATATAGAAGAATAAATAAAGCTCTATGCTACGAAAGTCAATAATTTATCAGAAGCTAACTAGCAAGTCACATCATTAACAAAATTTAAATATCACAGACACAAATTTCGTTGCATGCTAAAATTAAATATTCACATGTAACAAGTAACTGTTTATGTATAAAATTATAAATCTATTAGTACCTACTCAGATGTGATACTTAAGATGATCTAATTCAAATGTTTTATCTTTAATTATCCTGCGGGTATACGCAAGCCGAATCATCCCTAATAGAAGAGAACATTCGGGGGTTTATTATTCATGAATGTTTTATTAACCCGAACGTTTTAACTGAAACTGTAAATCCTAAGGGAGCGGTCAGTGACCAAAAGAACCTCTCAAAGGCCAAAACCAAACAGGATGCATCCCTAACTTCTGCAAAAAAATAAAGAGCTACCACCTAGGACACATTGGTAATCCGGGTCCCTCAAACTCCGAGGACTGGAGACCAACGAGTGACTTTAGCTCAAAACAGTAAAACACATGTCTCTTAAGTTTTGTACCACCTACCCTTTCTAAGGTAAGCCCAAATCTGAGTGGGTTAATCTTTTCATTTATTTAAATTACCCAAAGTACAAGGGCATTTCCCCAAACTACCTCCTACTATCATAGTAGCAGGTTCCCAACCTTAGTCCTTTTACCAAGGCATACACATCCCAATTTTTTTCTATATTGATTGCACAAACCCACTTAGAGCGCTCTGGTGCCTTTAAACCAGTCAAACACACAAGCCCTAGTACCTTTAAACCAATCAGGCATAAATATTAAGTTTAAGTTTCATATTTGTATAAGGTCCACAAATTTGAGAGATCCACTCGAAATTCTCAAGCACCAAACTTGGTATTTTCATGGCCATGTTAACCCAAAACTTTAGCCATTCAATTATGCAGACCTACTCAGCTATTGTCATACGAAATGTTGATCCATGGTAAAATGTACAGTCTCAAATTTTATTCAGCAATATTTTGAGACACAGTAAGTATTTACAGATCATCCTGTGATTAGCATATAAGGACTCTTAAAAGCAACCCAATGGAAATTCATAGAATCTGATTGCATCCCAACCCCCAACACTAAATAGATAAATCTTGCTTTCGCACAATGGACATCTCACATGCCCTTTTACAAGTAAAACAAAAGTGTTTGGTGTTCCTACTTACAGGAGTTAACATTCAAGAATTTTTTGAAGGTCCAAGATATTAACACACAGAGCTTAGTCCCTCTATTATAATGACTCAGATGAAGGTTTGTACATACAGGGGTACCTTGTCAGTTCAGACCCATCAGTAAAAAGGAAAACACCCCTTTAAAACTATTAAATCAAATGTATGTTAAAATCTAAAAAGGAATTAATATAATTTCCTAACCAAAGTACTTTGCAGAATTCATAAATTAAATTATAACTTTATTTAGTATTTCCCAATCCAAACTTTCATCATGTACTCACTACAAATTCATAACAGGTGACATGCTAACCCGAAGTGCATAACTTAATGCACAGGTCAGTGTATTTTGCTAGGTTGAGCTAAGCACATCAGATTTTGAATGGGCTCTAGGGTACATCCCATGCACGTACCACGATTGGAGATCTGCTAGTATTTCTAAAGACCAAAATGCAAGCAGAGTGGAATAAACCATATAACAAAGCAAGCATACATTCTAATTATATTCACATTATGTGTATTCAAAAATCAAAATTACTTCAGAATATCCCCCTGGTCATTTCAAATCTAATTGGGCATGCCTATCGTAAAGAAATCAATGTATACAGGAACATGGAAGAACGAAATAAGTTTGGAATCTGGCAAATACCCAAAGTCTATCCTAAACCAAAAAAAAAATTCTAATTTCATGGGTATTTGCATCCCACCGTGTCCTACCAATTCAGATTAGGCAAGTAGGTGGTTCAATACTAACTTCCTAAAACAACAATATCAATTTCCTAATCGATAACACCTATATGCCAAACCAATGTCCTGCACTGGCCAAAGGTTTGGCACATGTAGACGAACTGGGTAACACTAAAGCACATTTGAGACAGGCACAATGGAGAAAACATAGTAAAGCCTACAACAGGAAAAAATTTACTGACCCCCCTACCCTTTATCAGAAATCCAAGGTCCCCACTCCAAGCAAGAATCTGTAACCCAAACCCCTCTCTATATTAAAAATCTGAAACCCCCAAATCATGGATTTGGGGTTTTTGGTTTAGGGTTTGACAACACCCTTCATTAGTATAACAATTTGAAGAACAAAAAAAAAAAACTTCTTCCGATTTGGGGTTCTTGGACTCCCCCACACATACGTGCACACTCAATCACCCGAAAGCAAAGGTACATAATCCTACCTTGACCGGTGTTTGGACTGCTATTGTTGCGAGAAGGAGGTCGCCGGCGGCGGTGGTCCTTTTGTCGCACACGAAACGAGAGGAAGATGGGAGGCAGATGGAAGATGGAGGTATCGAGGGAAGGAGAGAAGAGGAGAGTGGGAAGAAGAAGATTCAGGGACCCCTTCTTATAGGAAGGTTGCCCAAAAAGGAAGGAACCCTCCCCCGACGGCTACACAGTGCTCCATCTCCCCTTTGCATCGCTATGGACTCCCGCTAGGGTTCTGAAAGTACCCTAGAAGGTTTTATCGAGCAACCCTCTTATCGGGCTTTCCCCTTTTTTTTCGTTTCATGGGGCGCGGCTCGGGTCCAAGACCCGGGATCCGGACTCGGTCTGGATCCGCGACGGGTTACCAAAATGGGTCTGCAGGTCGGATTCAAATGGATCCACACGTTAAATTCCATTTATGTGATATATTATATTATATTATATTTATATGATATTCTATATGGATCCATATATGGATCTTGGATCCTAGATCCAAATTTAAAAAAAAATGCCTGTTCATTTTCAGATAAATTTTGGTAATTAAATACAAAAATCGAGGTTATTACATATATGGCTTTGTGCAACTGACACACATAATCCGAATGATGAGGGTCTTGAAACCCAGGAGGCTAAGTCTTGAAAATAGTTTTATGCAAGTCACCATTGAGAAAGACATTATTGATATTTAACTATCGGATTGGCCAATGATGACTGACGACAATGGCAAGGACAACACAAATGGTTGAAGACTTAATGACAGGATTGAACGTCTCAAAGAAATCAACGCCATCAGCATGATGAAAATCTTTAGTAACAAGACAGACCTTATAACGCTCAAGAGTATGGGTGGGCATCATGTCAAACCAGGCCTGTTTAGATCATGGGTCACTGAGCTTTATGTGCGGCCTTGCCCAACCCGTTTACTAATGGATCGAGTTTTGGCCTGGTTTTTAACAGGCTTGGGCTTGAAGAGCAGCCCATGGCCCGACCCATTGGCCCAACAGGCTGAGTCTGGCCCGAACTGACCCAAATCTACTTACAAATAGTAATAATTAACAAGTTATCATCTTCTCATGCACCTAATTAATTATCTTTATAGTTTTCATAAAATTAATGTAACTATTTACCTAAATAATAATAGTTACTAAGTTATTATGCAATAATTAATTTTTAAATTTGTTTATCATTAAAATATTAATAAATAACTCTAACCCATTGGACCAACCCACATATATAATGGGTCGGGTTTCGGCCCGAGCCTAAAACCTTGGCCCAAACCCGTTCCGTTACCCACCCTTACTCAAGAGATCCATGAACATGATGCTTGATCTAGTAGACCCATTTACACCCAACAACATTATGAGCCGGATGTAGAGGAATTATGAGAGTCCAAGTCTTATTATGAGCCAAGGTCTAGAGTTTGGCATGCATGGCATGTTGCCACTGAAGATCACAAGAGACTTGTTTATAGGTGGTGGGTTTAGGGTTCATAGAGAGCTTAAGAAGAAGGGCATTAGGTAGGGAGTGAGCTATGGCGACAAATAACCTCATTTTAAAAGTGTCATCTTGGGCACGGGTGAGCATGCATGTGATGTGTCTGTTGAATAGGTGGGTAGAAGAGGAAGGAGGTATATTTTGGTTACACTACAACAAAGTAGTAGATTAGCGACGACCACATTCCGTCGCTAATTCGTCGCTACGCCTGTTAGCGACGACGAGGCGACAGTATGCTTACGTCGCGAATTTTTCGACTCTAACTGGCGACGGAATAAATTCGTCGCCAGATCCGTCGCTAAGTGCGACGGACTAACGAGCGTTGTATTCCGTTGCCAATCCGTCGGTACTAAACAACGACCACGGCTTGGCGACGGATTTACGTCTGTCGCTAGGCCGTCTCTAGATTTATATGAATAGTGACGGATGGTTCCGTCGCTAATCCATCGCAAACACGAAAAAAAATAAAAAAAAATATTTGAAAATTAAATACCGAGAACGATACAATTTATATTTCCTATACAATTTATATTTCCTGTAAATAAAAAACAAACCACAAAAAAAATTCCATATAAAAAGAATCTACAACAATTAATCGTTCCACCTTAAAATTAACAAGTTTAATTATTTACAATTCAACAATTACAATTAGGAAACATAAAAAAATAGAACTTTTTCAACACAGTTCTCTAATCATCGCCAAGATTTTGTGCGTCTTCTTGTTCATTGCCTTTATCTGTCCCTTCAGCTCCGCTACACTGATTATCGCTAGCAGCCTACACAAGAAAAGAACAGTCAGTATTGATAAACAAAATATAATGAAATAAATTACACACTATATGTGATTCTATCATGTGCTCATGTGTGTTCTAAGGCAATAAAAAAACTCTATATGTGATTGTATCATGCTCATATGTGCTCTAAGGCAGGCAAAAAGTTATATATGTGATTTTATCATGCTCATATGTGTGCTAAGGCAGTCAAAAAATTGAAAATGTGATTATAGCATGTTCATATGTGTTCTAAGGCAGCTAGAAAAACTCTATATGTGATTCTACCATGCTCAGATGTGCTTTAAGACAGGCAAAAAGCTATATATGTGATTCGATCATGCTCGTATGTGTGCTAAGGTAGTCAAAAAATTGAATATGTGATTATAGCATGCTCATATGTGCTCTAAGGCAGGCAAAGCAAAAAAATTTATATGTGATTCTATCATAAATGATATATGTTCTAAGGCAGTAAAAAAACTCTATATGTGATTCTATCATGCTCATATGTGTGCTAAGGCAGTCAAAAAACTGAATATGTGATTATAACATGCTCATATGTGTTCTTAGGCAGTCAAAAAACTGAATATGTGATTATAGCATGCTCATATGTGTTCTAAGGCAGTCAAAAAAACTTTATATGTGATTCTATTATGCTCATATGTGTTCTTAGGCAGTCAAAAAACTGAATATGTGATTATAGCATGCTCATATGTGCTCTAAGGCAGACAAAAAAATTTATATGTGCTTATAGCATGCTCATATGTGCTTTAAGGCAATAAAAAAACTCTATATGTTATTATAGCATGCTCATATGTACTCTAAGGCAATAAAAAAACTCTATGTATGATTCTATCATGCTCATATGTGATAAATTAAATAACATGTGATACGCTTGCATCACTTACTCACCATGGGTATTTACCCGATTTGCATTGTTTTTGTCCCTTACTTACCACAAGTGGCTGAGCACGAGCAGGTTCCGTTGAAAAATCTGCACAAAAAAAATGTTGTTTTAAAATGAAGTCATCAAGAAAAAAAACCGAAGCAAATAAAAACATCTTGCATAGGGCCTGAGAAGCCTAGTACCTAATGACCTACCGAAACCGTAGGGGGTCGACCCCCTGTAGGAACACAGGGGGTCGACCCACTGCCGGAACATAGGGGGTTAACCCCCTGCCGGAATAGCAGGGGGTCGACCCCCTGCCAAAAACCCCAGGGGGTCGACCCGCTGTCGGAAATCATTTTCGGCAGCGGGTCGACCCCCTACAGGACACGACAGGGGGTCAACCCTCTGCCGGGGTCGACCCCCCTGCCGTACACGGCAGGTGGTCGACCCCGTGTCGGACATGGCAGAGGGTCGACCCGCTGTCGAAAATGACAGGGGTCAACCCTCTGTCGGGGTCGACCCCCTACCGGACACGACAAGGGGTCGACCCCCTGCCGGAACCGTAGGGGGTCGACCCCTTGTCGGGGTCGAACCCCTGCCGGAACCGTAGGGGGTCGACCCCATGACGGGGTCGAGCGCCTGCCGGGGTCGATCCTCTACCGGGGTCGACCCCCTGCCGGACATGATAAGGGGTTGACCCCCTGCCGGGGTTGACCCCCGGCCGGACAGGACAAGGGGTCTACCCCCTACTGGACACGGCAAGGGGTCGACCCCCTGCCAAAACCGCAGGGGGTCGACCCCTTGCCGGGGTCGACCCCTTGCGGGAGTCGACCCCTTGCCGGGGTCGACCCCTTGAGGGAGTCGACCCTCTACCGGGGTCGACCCCTTGCGGGGGTCGACCCCCTGCCGGAACCGTAGGGGGTCGACCCCTTGCCGGGGTCGAGCGCCTGTCGGGGTCGACCCTCTACCGGGGTCGACCCCCTGCCGGACATGATAAGGGGTTGACCCCCTGTCGGGGTTGACCCCCGGCCGGACACGGTAGGGGGTCGACCCCCTGCCGAGGTCGAGCGCCTGGCGGAGTCGACCTCTGCCGGAAAACGCAGGGGGTCGATCTCATTCCATTTAACGGTGGGGCCCAGAAATACCTGCGCTTCCTCCTGGCGGCGGCGGCGGAAGGTTGACGGAGATCGACTTTCGGTGAACGGTGGGGGCCGACAGAGAGGTCGACGGGAAGGAAGAGGGCGGCAGGAGAGAGAGGGCGGGAGTGAGAGCAGCAAAAGAAGAAAGGAAAAAGAGGACTGGGATTAGGGGTTATGCGACATTTAGCGATGGCTTAGCGACGGATTACTTCCGTCGCTAAGCCATCGTAATTCAAAACACGAAAAAGGCGACATTAAATATTCCGTCGCCCAGGCCGTCGCTAAATAGCGACGGAATATAATCCGTCGCAATTCCATCGCTAAATGCCGTATTTATTACGGCAAAATATTCTCTCGCAAAAGCCGTCGCTACTTAGCGACGGATTTTGCGAGAGAAAATAATCTCTCGCTATTTTCGTAAAATTCTCCAATTATAGCGACAGATGCATTTCTCTCGTGAATCCGTCGCTAAGTCACAACGGAATAATATCGTCGCTAAATTCCGTCGCTAATCAACTGTTTTTTTGTAGTGTTAGAGACCAAGAGGAGCTTGTGAGAACAGGTGGGTTTGGGTATGCATATCCCAAGGAACCCGGGGAATGGACGATCAAACTAGGTGGGGGAGGTCTGATGGGAGAGCTTAGTACTGTAGGGACAATGGGAAGGAGAGGTGGACAAGGTATGACCATTGTTGTTGCGTCCAGTGGTCTAGGAGGACACATGTTAGACACAATTGTTGTCTGGAGAGGAAATTGGCCTTCATAGAAGACAATATGATGAGAAATAAGAGTTTTGTTTGATGTAGGATCTAGGCATATATATCCGTGGTGAGTAGCATTGTACCTTAGGAAAACATAGAGTTTGTAAGAGCTTATGGGACTTATAAGGCCGACGGTTAGGATAACAAGTACAACCAAAACTTTTAAGAAAGGTAATATCAAGTTAATTTTAAAAGAGTCACAAGAGGAGTTTTGTGGCCTAGGCTAGGAGTAGGTAGTGGGATGATGAGGTAGACAACCTTATGAAAGGCATAAGTCAAAAAAATGTGTGGGAACACCTGAGTGAGTCTTAAGGGAAACCAGTTTTAGCAATGTTTCTGTGTTTCCTATCAACAATTTCATTTTGCTCATGCGTTTGGGGACATGACACACGATGGTAGCACTGACTGAGATATGGGTTCAGGGTTGTGAACTCACCACCGCCATCCGATTGAAAAAACTTTATTTTCTTACATGCAGTGGTTTCAGCTAATGATTTGAACTTTCAAAAGGCCTTATAAACATCATATTTGTAATATAGCAGATAAATTCATGTGTATTTCGAGAAACCGTCAACAAAAACACATAATAAGTTAATAACAGGTCATTATTTTTATGAGACAAGAGTGGTCCCAGACATTAAAAAATATAAGCTCAAGAGGTCGAGTCACATGATTATTAGTGGAGTCAGCAAAGGGCAACTTATGTGACTTACCTGTTTGACAAGCAAGACAAATATGCATCAAACCTCTATTAGTAAATGGCAAACCAATGTGTTTAATTACAGTTCTAACAATAAGAAAATAAGGGTGGCTAAGTTGATTGTGTTGGTGATCCAAGAGGCACGTTCTCCAATGTTGGCCTCTTTATTGCACTCTCCAAAGTTTATAGAATACAATCTATCTTTTACTTATGCCTCCTGTCATTTCCTAGCAACAAAAATCAAGGTGAAACTAAAAATGTACTCCATTGTCCTGTGTAAATCTACGAACTTAAAGCAATCATTTAGTAATCTCAGGAACAGGCGTGGGATACTTTTCAACAAAAATCTAGACGATTTCAAATTAAAAGAACTATTTCCTGCATGAAGGATGCACAAACCTTTGCCATGATAATCATTATGCAAACTCAATGCATTAGGATTTGGAAACACATGATGAGATTTACGGGAGTCGGGTACCACGATTCACCATTCTGCCTGAATCAAAATTTGCTGAATAGCAGTGAGGGGGCCGGGATTACTTTCAACCTGATTATGACTGTATAAACTGCACGTTTTGGCCGAGTGACCAGTTTTATCACACATTTGACAAACTTGCTGCCCATAAGACTGATCTGAGTTTTGAAAACCACTCCAGACATTGGTTTGTTGGTAACCACGACCTGAGTTTTGATTTGTTTAAAGTGTCTTGAATCAAAACGACCTCTGTTCCTACGTCTTGAGCAGTTGTTTCTAAAAACACCTTGGTTACCATGACCATTATTGCAGTAATTATTATTACACTGAACAAAATTTGCCTCGAGAAGGCTAGCTTTTTCCTAATTGTCAAGAAGTTGTGCTTCATGCGCCAACAATAGATGATGCAGTTAGCTCATTGAAATAAGCAATGATAAAGGGCAGTTTGAATGCAAATTTGTTCAGATAGTGTGCGACTTTTGAGCAAAGTTTGGACTTCAGGTTAACCCTACTAAATCGTTGATTCTTCCCTTTAGGCTTAATAATCAGAGGATTCAGTTTTTCCAGCAACCTACCAATTGGGAGATTGGTACTATTCCCATTCGGTACCTTGGTGTACCTATCTTCAGAGGTAAACTTTCATTTTCTCTTATTGGATAAATTTCAATCTGCACTATCATCTCAATGGATCTTTCAGTGGGTTTTTTTCGCCATTTCCATCTTGTCTTTCAAGAGGGTGAGGTGCAGATCAGTGGCAGATCCAGGATTTTGCTTAAAGGGGGCAATTTTTTTTTATAATAAAAAAAAATATAAAGCAGGAAATTATGCGTAGATTACATTCATGCATGTCTGCATGATAACATAAACATGACTTCAAGAGAAATCATCAATGACATTAATTGCGAGAAATGTGTTATTCACGTACAATGAGACTATTTAGTTAAAGGAGGTTCACACATTTTTAGGTTACATTCTCACACATGATTTGTAAAGGTTGTACTATATTTATGAACTTACGTTGGTTGTATTTAGTTGAAGGAAGTTCACACATTTTCAATGACATTTTAAAAAATAATTTGCAATGATCGTACCATATTTGCTAAAGAGAAAATATGTTTTACAAAAGTTAAAACTCAAAGATTTTGGATGTGAAAATGATTTTGGCAAATTATGAAGCACTTCCGAGAACGCACCATTTTTTAAGGACATGATCAATGCCCCATGTTAGATGCTTAACCATTAAAAACAAACTACTTTGAACTGTGGGTATGAATGTTAGACGGTGCGTAGCTCTATTGCCTTCTGCACCTTTAAATCTCATTCAAACCCTTGCAATGCTTAACACTGATTCACAATATTATAAACAAACCTCTTACTATTGCAAGCCATCATCTGCCACTCTAAAATAATAAGAATAGGGCTGATTTTTTTTATATAGTCAAGCTGGGGTTAGGCATTTCAAAACTTTCTGGGGGTAAATTTTTTTTATAATAAAATAAAATATAAAGGATGGCAATATAATTTTTTATAATAAAAAATTTCAAAACCTTAAGAGGGGCTCGAGCCCCCTCCTCACCCCCTGGATCCGCCCTTGGTGCACACACTTATCCACATGGAGCAATTACACGTGGTATAGGTTGGGCTAAGATGACAAACCACGTTCCCGTCAATTTTGGATATGTATTAGTTTCCATTTTCCTTTGTACCTGGTCGGGGACTGCCTAACCCCAGCTTGCTTATATTAAAAAAAAACAGGTTTTATTCTCCAACTTATTTAGACTAATGCATTTACCTCTTCCCCCGTAGGACGAATATTATTTGGACACCAGGAGCATTAGTTTTGCTTACGATGATGGGCCATTATTTTTTGGGATTATGAATTTAGAAGTTAAAACTACAGTTTATTTTAGGTACGACATATAATTTGTTTTGCAGTGGAGTTAATGATAATTTGCTGTGCACACGGACACTGCTGATTTGTTAGGGAGAGCAACTTGTAAATGTCAATCAAGTTGATGGGATGACATGACTTTGAAACCTATGAATGGCGTTTGTTGCCACAAGGTCCATGTGGGTGTATCTCTGGTGGGGCACTAGGGACCCAAGGGCAGCCAACGTGCAGCCCGTGACGGACGTTTTTTTACCTTGGCAAACAAATCATAATTTGCATTTTTATACGTCTGTAGGCGTATCGTACCATTTAGAATTTAGATTAAAATTTCACTTTATGAAAAAAATGTGAATAACAAAAAGCAAGAGACATTCTCATCTTTGACCAGCACTGTATTGCTGCAACATTGGCAACTTGCCGTACAAAACATATCAACATTTAGGACCCACAATCCGATTGGTCCCTTGACACCAACAAGCATTGAAAGAGTGTACCCGATCAAACCCATGACGAAAGCACGAGATGGAATGCAGTTCACCCAAGCCAAGCCATTCACGAGCACCAAAAATAGCAATCCCCAAGATTTAGGGTGATATCAGCCAGAGCTAAGCTAGAGTCACCTAGCTCCTTAGGCATTGATCCAACCAGATTTTTTAGCCTCAGCTCCTTCTTTATCTGGATGTTCCAGGCTAACTGTGACCAATAATGGGGTGCTTTCTCTGATCTTGGTCTAGAGAAACAATGCGAATAAACAAGTCAGAGAGAGAGAGAGAGAGAGAGAGAGAGAGAGAGAGAGAGAGAGAGAGAGAGAGAGAGAGAGAACTTTTGCAGCTACCTGAGAGGTTGGGATGGGGTGGTCGTCGCTCTGCCTCTTCTTGTTCTCGCGGGTAAAGAAGTAAGAGTACATGCCCATGCCGATGATGGCTATAAGTATTCCTAAGACGTTTCTATAGGTGAAGGGGTCGTGCAGAAGCGTGTAGCCAAAGGCGAGGATCAGACACGTCTTGAGGTGACCCAGCACCTGGTACGTCACGGGGGATGTCTTCCCTATCACCAGGAATGTGCTGAAGTTCACTGACACGGCGATCAAGCAGGAGACGACGATGAAAACCTGCATATATTTACAAAATTTCCTCTTTTAATTCGTGGATAAAAAAGGAACAGGGAAAGACTAATTAGCCTGGTTATGCTGAGCCCACTTTACATAGGTTGAGTCACCCATGCTCTTCACCTCTCACCCTTGTTCGTGCTGTTGTATTCTCCGCATGATTCATGCACATAGGGATGGCAGTGGACAGAGGCAGAGGTGGGGGACAAGGTCTCTGCCCCCGTCCCGCCTCAAAATACTACCCTTTTGATGTCCAAACAGGACAGGGCAAGACTGGGTAGAAAAAGTGTAAGCCCAGCCTCGTTCTTTATACTCAATCTAAATGGTTCCCCATATTGTAGAACAGAACCGATCTCCGAAGCCATTTTATTTTTGAACTTGCGGCGTACCAAACCGATTATGTACCCAAACCTATTTTATAATTAATAGTACGAGGAAATAACTAGAATAATTGGTAAACACCATGTTATATAATCAATTAAATATTTAAAGACTAAGAATTAATATGCATTTTTTATAGTAATCAAAACTTTAATTCATTTTTTTATAAATACTTCCTATTGCCCTTCGGCCTTGGAAATTGTTGGGTTGAAGTGATGTCCAATTCTAAAGAATAATACTCAAGAACTCCTTGAAGTTGATACATTTTGAATATGATATATCATTAATGTCTTTTTATTTCAACTTAAAATGATTGGTTGGTATATAAATATTTATTTTATATTTAAAATTTGGCATTATTTAGAATAGTTAATAAACTTTTTATATGTTAGCATATAATCTTCTTAATGAATAGCTGATTCATTATTTTTTTTATTGGTGGGTAACTAGGTAGAATATCAATCATATCAAGACCCGAGCTGAAACCCGAACCCGTTAACCCATATGGGTCAACTTTTTTCAGTCATACCCAGATCTGAACCCGACCTATTCAAAATGAGTGTATTAAAGACCTGACTTGTTTATACCCAATCTCGTTAACCCATATGGGTCCACAATTCTAAGCTGTACCCGAAGCATAACCTGAACCCAAATTATATTGGGTCGGGTTTGGGTCTTACTTTTAGACCTGATTCAGAATCAGATCTGATAAGAACCGAACCACCTGACCCGGTTACACTACACCCTATCTATGACTAGGCATATTTCTATGATGATGGTAGCTAAGAGAGTACCATGACTACGGCAGAATACTTGTACGCAAATACGTTCTTCTTTGTGAGGCATTGATCGACAAAGGGACCGGCAACAAGAAGGATAGAGGCTTGAAATGGAGCCGACTGGTACAACAATTGGGTTGAGGAAACGTTGAGCCTTTTCTGTATGGTGTTAGTCATCTGCAACACAAAAATGGGTTTTAAAAGCATTACAAACAAGCGAATGCACCATTATTGAGAGAGAGAGAGAGAGGTATTACAATTTGAGCCACGCATGTGGTCACAATGGCAAGAAGAGATAGAATGGAACCAAGAAGGTTGAGCTTGAGATCAGTAACGGATGCTATACCAACTCCGACCAAAAGAAGTAAAAGAGAGGCCTTTATCTTCTGGCTGCAAGATTAGAAATTTAGTAACTATTCGTGCAATATCATCAACCACCTCATTGTTTTGAAAACGAGTGTTCATCCCATTATATCATTTGAAAAAAAAAAAAAAAAGTGTTCCCATCTTTCAACCGTAAAAAACAAAGTAGCTGAATTTTGAAGACTATTAATTTCCAAAATCTGGGAAAGAATAGCCAACAAATGGCGATTGGTGAAAATTTCCAGAAACAAACTACGCTTTTGACTACCCAATCCAATATTACGAGAAATGGGACGCATACCTAAATTGCTTTTTTAGGTAGACGGTTTCCAGCAGCACTGTGAACGGGATAATAGCCAATTTTGTCATCTGCAATCAGCCAGAATAAATTCATCATTTTTTCAAAAAAGTGCCTAAACTAACCAATGACGATGATAATTATTTTTGTACTTGTATCCTTTCTTGTTGGCAATATGATATCCATAAGGATCATGACCTTGCAATTTAAAAATTACTAAATGAAAAAGGGAAAGCTACTCCAACTCTCTTTATTCTCTTTTTGTTTTTTTGGTGCGGCAGATGAGCATTGATTATATGATTGTCCTACAGAAATTTAATTGAGTGCACACTAAAGTTCGTTGCGGATGATTAGCAGGGCTTTCTGGTTTGCTCAGTAAATGAGGTAGATTTGGGTGGTCTTTTGGACGAATATAGGCTTGAAATATAGAATTGTGCACATATAAAATGATGTTAACCCTAAGAGAATACTGGGAGTCCTTTTAATTCAGTGTGGTAGTTAGGTACCAAGGGTGCCTCCAAATGTAGCGTAGAATGCCCGTCAAGAATATGGGTTTTCTAAGCGGATACCAGAGGGACTATCCACTAAAGCTCAAGTAGGCAAGCTGCCCATGTCTCAGGTAGGTAGTTGCTAATTTGTGCAGGATTTGATTGAAGTTACTGTTAAAACCAAAACTATTTAGCGTATTTTGTAAGTTTTGTAACACCTTTTGCACAAATTTCAGAAAGTTCCTCTACTAATCCAACATAATGTTGCCAAGAGTGTGACTGAGACACAGAATCTGTTCTCGTCTTAAAGTCTTGGCAAGGATCATATTGTGGGGTTGAAGGGGTACTTTTCCTCAATGGAGAGTATTTATCATAGCTAAACATAAAAAAGACCAAGCAGGAGAAATTAATATCATATTGGAGGGCAATTAATTTATAGACGTAAAAGAGCGGTGCGTGCAATTCTTAGAAACCGCAATGAATGATAAGTAACAACATCTAATAACCTAAGTATGTATCTTGATTATATAGCCTACATATGTATCGAGTGACCACAATAAATGATATATAATAGTATCTAATAACCTGCATATGTATTGAGTTAGGGATTAATGCTGATCAAGTATTTTTCGGTTATCTCACTCATAGTTGCCAGGGTACGGGTACTCCAGGCCCTCAAAAGTTTCGGTATGTTTTTTATCTAAATTTTGGTATGGGTTTCTAATAGACGTTGATACAAGATTTTGGTATGTGGTTTCGTTGATGATGGTACAAGTTTCTAAAAATTACTTATAAGAATAATACCATCATATATATTATGGCAAAAGTAATACTAAGAAAAGAAAAAGCATTAAAAACCAAAATATCACCTAATTTCATTATATACAACTTATAGCAATGAGCCAATGTCTCAAGCAACATGCAAAAGCAAAATATTGAATGCAATATATTTTAAGACAATAACTAAATAAAGAAAATACATAGAACAATATCGAGCTAATGATGTAAGGATTGCATCTTTCAAGAATTTATGAGAAGTATATGCAAGTATGCACATGTCTTCTCAAATATCAATTATGAAATTGATATAAAAGGTACAAAAATCATATTTAAATTAAAAAAAAAAATAACCTCCCGTGGCAGTTTCAATCGAAGTGGTTTCAATGGAAGTAAGCTAGATCCACACATATAAAAAAATTAAAGTGGT
This sequence comes from Nuphar pumila, assembly GCF_984573655.1. Taxonomy (NCBI): domain Eukaryota; kingdom Viridiplantae; phylum Streptophyta; class Magnoliopsida; order Nymphaeales; family Nymphaeaceae; genus Nuphar; species Nuphar pumila. The sequence continues at coordinate 1,144,496 of NC_143261.1, forward strand.
TCTTGTTTCACTTATATAAGTAACTAGTTTCCTATATTCTTAGAGATGAGTTTCATATGCGTTTATGGATGAAACCAAGTTTAGTACTGATTTCACTTATATAAGAAACTGGTTTCCTATATTCTTAGTCACGAGTATCATATGCATTTAGAAACTAGTTTCTTGGTGTTTCTAAATCTGGTTTCAATATTTTTGAAAGCAGTTTCGTAGCATTTTGCCGTATGGTCAGTTTCAATGTTCTAAAACTGATATGCGCCTGAAACAGACACGGAGGGCAAAATATGGTTTCTATGCAACTATGATCTCACTCACACTTTTACCATTCTTTCACCATTGAAGATTAGGATCAGATGAATCTTATCTTTTCTTTAACAAAAATAAGTAAATTATTCAAAGATATGCTAAATTTTATTAATTAATACGTTATAATGTATTTTACCATTTTATTGTCATAGCATTTCTCCGTCCCCGTTTCATGATAAAGAGGGAGAGAGAAGTAAAGATTAAAAAAAGATGATTCCAGATAAGGGAGATGCTAATTTTTATTGATTACGAAACTACCATGGCAATTATTGTTTTATGTATAGCTCATCCAAATGGAAGGACAAAATTTATAGTATATATAGAAGCAGCTGATCGATTGGCGATCAACTCTTTTTTCTGTTTGGCTATTTGTCACTTATTTTAATTCTATCACTTCCCGTTTTAGACGTGAATGAACAAAGCTAGAATGCTAGATTAGCGAGAGATATGAAGATTAGAATGCGGTGATTTTAGCGTCAAGTTAAAAACATGGTAATTATTATTAATTGAAAACCATAATGGCAAGTATTGTTTTATTGCTATAGTAATTCCACGTTACTTACTTGGAAAATTTGCTTTGAAGGATTTTGTACCGTAATCCCTTTTCCCCATTATGTAAAGTGTTGTATTTAAGAAAGCGGATGAAGTATAATGGAAGCACAAACCTCCTGATTGGTCTTCTCCATAGGAGTATGCTAGCACCAACTTATTTCATGGCGAGGGAAATGGGAGGGGACCTCAACCCCAAGCATGCTTAACAGAAAAAAATAAATAAATACAAAACACAAGTTGCAGGAGAGTGGAAACCTCAAACCGAATGACTCCCTTTTTGGTAAAGACACTGGTTTATATATATATATATATATATATATATATATACCATTCTAGTCAAATTTTTCCAAAAAATTAATCTGTAACATGAGAGAGAGAGAGAGTTGCGATTTGACCTGGTAAAAGCCGACTGAATTGAAACCAAGGCTAAGGTTGAGAAGGCCAATGGAGACCCCATTGAGCAACCCGAACAGCGTAACCGTCTTCATCTCCACCGACTTCGTCTCGAAAACACGGAAGCGTTGCGCCACGTAGAGTGTGCCGAATGTAACCACCAAATGCCAGCTCGTCAATGTCGTTGCTGCAAGACACAGCAGCAGCAAAGAAGGCGCTCTACATGTTATTATTACATAAAATCAAAGAGAGAGAGAGAGAGAGAGAGAGAGAGAGAGAGAGAGAGAGAGAGAGAGACCAAATGGGAACCCGAGGGTGCTGATGAGGGCCTTGTTGCATATAACGATGGCCACCGAGGACGCGACGGAGAGAGCCAGTGCACCGATGACGCCCAACTGGAAACCAGCGCCCTCCATCGCCTCCTCAAATCTTTCGACCTGCAGCTGAAAAACAAAAAGAATATTTGTGTTTGGATTAGCTGGACTGCGAGTTTTGGAATGGAAATTCCAGAACATGGCTCACATTAGCAAGTGCTCGAATTGACTCGATTTTATAGTGAATTTTGTTTCCGCAAATCTCCAACGAAGAATTCAAATTGCAGGTTTTGCGTTCAAGCTAATTAGACCGGAGTTTGAAGTCATGGGCCTTATAACAGAAGACCTCGACCCATTTACCCATCCAAGTTGGAAGATTAGGAACTCTGACTTCAGATGAATTTTATGTTGAACTAAATTCCCACCACGACGGTCCCATTTTAATCCAACAAGAATCCTATGCCGCTACGAATAGTTTTTCATTTTTCAAAAGGACAATTCAGTCATTTCCGCTCACCTTTGCGCAACGTCATCGGGAAGGATTCTACTCGTCGGTCTCCGGGCCACCATGCATACCAGCGGGGACACGAGCACCGAGTCGGTCTGGGATTTTATCGTTGAGACTCGGGCATTTTCGAACCGTGATTCGACTCGGACAAATTGACAAACGAAAACTGCCAAATTTGCCTGTCTCATCCGAGTCGTCTCAAGTTTCGACTCGATTGGACAGCCGAATAGCACCGCAGAGCCTCCCCGAGAGGCCAGAGTTGAACTCTGAGACGAAAAGGATACACGGATCGATTCGTCACTAAGACTTGGCTGAGACACCTCTGACTCGGGCGAGTTTGACAAACACAAATAACCGATTCCGGTATCCCTCGCTGAGCCATCCGGCTTAGCAGAACAACGATTCAAGAACCGATTTGATTCAGTAGTCCAGCCCAGCAGCCGGGAAACGCCTTTCAGAAACTCCCAAGGAAAAGAGGGAGCCTCCTTGACACGTTCATTATGCAATGGAACAGAGGTTCACACGAGACTACGACGAGCACGTCAGGGCCGCCGGTGGTCGGAATGCGACGCACTTGCCGGAAACCACGAGTAGCGACCATTAAAGCGCCGAAGCTTACCGTTCCAAATGACAGAACTAAGAGAGAGGGAAATGCAGAGGAACATAAAACGATCGCTGGAAGAGAGAAAATACTGACCTTACGATCCCGGTTCTTTGTCTTGCGATATGCACACGTGTCACGTTCTTACGTTCAAGTCGAGTTTTTCCGACAACTCTCCGGAGAATACGCCGGTCTGAGAGGAGGGCGTCGTCGCGGAGAACGACCGACTGTCCGTCCGGCGAGCGTCGAGACTTGACTCAACTGGCGAAGCTCTGCTTCTGCGCGCTTTTTATTTGTGCGCACGCGCCTAACGTCGTTAAGTCCGCTGTCAGGCGGGTGACGGGGCTGATGCCACCTCCCACACCTCTACGTTAACCCTTCTTCAATTACGATAATACCCTCTTGATTCAATTCAATTACGAGAATTCGTCATAAATTACCAAAAAATACCCCCCGATCCCAAAGGGAAGGGAAGCAGATCAGGTCATGCTGAACATGAGCGTTTTTGCTCATGCTGACATCGTGGCCGTCTGTTTGCATTTTGGATGAATGCCACGTGGTTTTATTGACTTTTGAACTTTTTAAAATGCTAATCGGATGGCCACGATGTGGGCATGAGCAAAAACGCTCATGTTCAGCATGACCTGGTCTGCTTCCCAAGGAAAGATGCTTTAGATTGTGGAGCGGCGACTGCCGTCCATCTCTTCGATGTACGGAGCCTAACGTGGTGAATTTTTATGATGAGTGCGTGGGTCGGTCATTACAGATTAAGTAACCAATTCTTTTATTATATATTTTTGTTATGAGAAAGGAAAACCCTCACCAAGAAAAAATCTTATGGTAAAAAAATGTTTGCCCATCAATAGTTAGTTTTGATATGATAACTTTTTCTAAATAAAAAAGTTTAGCTTGTTTGTGTAGCATGATAACAATAAAGTAAAATTTTTTTTCGTGGTCATCGTCTACACGCTTCTCTCGACTTCTCCACCAATGGCAACCTACGCCTCTTGAGCAGCCCCCAACACGGACGGTCATTTGGGATTCTTGGGCAGAGGCCTTAATGAAAAATTTTCTTTTGAGGATTTTTACCTAAAAAAAAAAAACAATACATTTTAGAAAAAACTTTTTTGTTTGAATTTATTTTTCTCTCATTTAAACCGGTTGAAAAAAACATACTTTTTTCTTTCCTACTTTCACTTTTCTTACAATTTTCTCACTTTCAAACATGTCCATAATGGGCTGGCCTCCATGAAAGGTTGAGGACCCAACCTGCCCCCCAACTATGATAAAGCAACGGCAGCCCCCATGCGCCAGCTAGATTTGATGCTAAGACTTCAGCTTGACACAGCACCCCCCTGACCACAAGGGTAACCACCGTGCTGGTGTAACCAACTCTCCTATTGAAGGGCAGAAAGTATGTGCAAAGATTTGGTGGGTTCAGTAACGTCCATCTGGAAGATGTATAGATCCCAACAGCATAAAAGGGATCCTGTTTTTTTTGTCAGGTTTTGTGTTTCTGAACAACCCCCACTAGGAGTCCCAAAGGAAGAATAAAATAACATAAGATAATGAATGCCATGTTCATCCATTTATTGAAAGATTGGTTTTTGATAGTCATGCATACTCCTGTGTCTTTGACCACTTCTCTTACTTGTACTTGATTTGATGATGTTTGATTAATGAAATGTTTCTCTTTCTCCTCATGTTGATTAATATGCTGGATAAATCAGCTTATAATGCAAGATGGCCATAAGCTTGGCTGAATTAATCCAGAAGCAGCAGTGTAAATAGTCTACCATGGGAAGTAGAAGTATAGGAGGGTGAAGTCCAGTGTGTTGTGGGATGGAAAGAGTCTCTCTTTCTTTTACGATTTTTTTGAGCATTTGATAATTTGATTAAGGGTGTTTCGGTAATTAGGAAAATGTGGTTTGGTTTTCATGGTGGTTAATGAAGTTTAGGTAAGCTGTTTAGCTTGTTCAGCTTAATTTTGGCTCCTTAAGAAAAGTGAGACTTTGGATCCAAGTCAGGTTGGTGGGTTGAAAAGATCCCTTTTCATGGAATTTCTGGTAAAGCAAGCAACCAGCAACTCATTGGAGTCCATGGTGTTTGGTGAAACTTTTCATTCATTTCTCTCTCTCTGAAAATGGGTGGTTAGATTTGCTACAAATTAACCTGCTGCTCTCTGGCAGTATACATTAAGGTGGTTAGAATGGTAAGATTCATTTAAACTTCCAATAGTATTACAGTTTTCTTACTTTTTTTTTCCTTTTCTTTTTACCGCTTCTATCGTTTACGAGATACAAAAAAAAAAAAAAAACTTTGTTCTTCTCTAAACTAAGCAGGTTTCTTTTGTGCCAGAGCCCAATGCTTGAATTAACTTTCTTATTGAGCTATGAACATAGCCATTTCGGACCAAATGACTTTGAACAGTCAATGATTGAATTAACTTTATTATTGAGCTATGATGAATCCTAGCTAACTTTTTTTTTTTTTTTTGTTGGATAATCCAATTTAAACCCCCCATCACGGACAGCATATTTTGGCTGGTCACTGGTTGGTAAAACCCTTAAGGTCCCCTGCCCACCATGGAGTACACCTAGCCTTGACCTTGTGGCGATGTATGCCATCAGTGGGTTTTGAACTTGTGACATCGGTCAATTCGGTGACATTTTACACAGCACCCTTAGCAGATGAGAGCCCTTGTGGGCTATGATAGAAACTCGGACTCTTGAGCGGCTTAGTTTGACTTTGACAAAACACTGTTTGGAAGAAGGCAGTTGGAGGCCCTTTGAGAGGAGGAGGGGTATCCGGGAGAAGAAGTTTTTTGCTCAGAATAACCTTAATTTAGTTTTTCCCCTAAAGACCGTCGTTCTCTCAGGCAGCAGGTTTGGGTTACAAGTTTCCATCGTTAAAAAAGAAAAAGAGTAAGTCCATTCCTCAAAACGGGCCGGTAGAAGCTCGAGTAATTACAACTGGGGCTGGGGGTGTCAACGGATTGGGTTTGGTTCAGACCCAGATGGAACAAGACTTAGGTCAATTTTTTTGGGTATGGTATATTCGGTCCAGACCCAGGTCTAATCAGGTCCACCATAAGAATTAAAAACTATATCCAGACCCGATAAGAACTACTTGAATCAAACCGGGTAAAACAATATTTTTCAGCATTTTTACATTGAAAATTGTGGGTCTTAATCAAAACTCTGGCCGGGTCTGGTATAAAATTTCATAAACTATACCCAGGTCTGGACACGGGTCATCTTATTTATCACCATTCCTGGACCCTATAGGGTTTGGTTCAGGTCGGGTCTGGGTAAACCCGACCCGTTGACACTCCTAATTACAGCAACGATCCATACTTGGACTTGGCTTGGCTTATAGGCACTCATACCCAAGTAGCACTTATTGGAAATTATAGTGCACCAAGATATTAAAATAATCTATAAAAACTAAAAAATTTGAAAGTTTGATTTACAAATTAAATCTCATGTATTTTTTTTAGCATATTCCATTTTTTTTAGAGTAACAAGGAAAATTTTATTTATCAGCAATCAGTAATCAGCACATATATCTTTGATATGAGGATGAGGTATCCTCATAAAAAGGAGACGAGATCAGTGCACACATACACCTTATAAACAAGAACTGCAGCAGTGAATGGTCCCTTTGAACAGAGGGTGATTTTTAGGAGTTATTATCCATTATTCCAACTTTGAATCGGGCCACATTCACCACATCGCCTTCGATGAGATGACAAATCTTAATTGGAGTTGAGGCTTTGTTCCTGAATACCCGATTATTTCTATCTTCCCAGACACGCCACCATGCCTAACATTTCCACCATTTCCAGATTACACGCCATTTCTTCGATTTTGAGACTTCTTTTGGTCCAACTAACAGTATTCTGAAATATGTTTTTTTTTTTTTTTGAAAGGCAAGCTGGGGTTAGGCAGACCCCTACCAGTTATACAACTATACCATTGGGCTTTGAACCTGCAACGTCTCAACACAAGGTGACGTGCACTAGTTGCTCCTACCAGACAAGAAGAGCTCCCGTTGGTCTGAAACCTGGTTGAAAACCTCTTGCAAAAAAAATGCAGTACCAAAAAAGATGAGTGGCCGGTTCTAGGTCACAGCAGCACGTTGGGCATCTATTATCAAGTTGGTTGCCAATTTTTCAGAAGTCGGTCTTTTATTTGCCAACAATATCCATGCAAAAAACCCCGTCAGCACATTGGGCATCTATTAGCAAGTTGTGGAGATTGCCCCTTCGACCACAGTGCATGTGAAGGGAGCCAATCCATGCTTTGTTCAAGGTATGCAAGATAACATGATGATGTTGTAATTGAATCTCATGTATTAAGGGCATGATGCGACATACTTGATATTGATATTTCTATATATACAAGTATCTCTCGTGAAATTGATTGACTTGTAAATATTTAATCTATGTATTGAAGTTTGACAACAAGCTAGCATCTCGAATGATAAAGCAATTAACTAAGTTAAAATTACATCCAAGAACGTATTCTACAGAAAAGATAACACATTTTCTTTTGATGGGATCCAACACTTGGATGGTTTGTTTAAAAATTATCACAATATCGATCACTCAATGATTAATTAATTGGATTATTGGATCATTGAAGTTGTTGTGTCATCGGCCTGGGGTTTTACCCTTGTAACTGTATTCATTCTTTAAGGAGCAGTAAGGGCCAATGAGGCATGGGAATCTCAATGGAATTTGGACAAATGGAAGACTGAGCATTTATGTCCACTTGGACCATTGGAGTTTTTTTTTTTTTGGATGATCCAAAGGAAACCCCCTATCACCAACTTCCCATTGGCTAGCTTCCAGTTGGTAAAAAACCCTTTGAGGTTCTTCCTGCCCATTGGTGTGTACATCCAGTTTTGGAAAGGGATGGCACCTATGGGTTTTGAACTTGTGATGTCCCGTCAACTTGGTGACATAAAGCATGTTTTTTTCTATCTATCCCAAATGAGAAACATTTTCTTATTTCTTCTTTCAAATGAGAATCACAAATTTGTGAGATCAAATTATCAGAATTTAGAATACAAGAGAGGAAGAGAGGAAGAAAAGAAAAGAAAAGAAAAGAAAAATCATTGATCAAAAAGCAATAAATCAGCCAAAAAATTTAAAGAATAATAAATGATGCTTCTTCCATGTTACAACACCTCCGAACCTTCTTTGCTTCCCGAGTTTCCTTCCATTTTCTCTTCCTTATTTCAAGCCACCCATGGTAATCAATGTTCCGATCAATGATTTCAATGGACCTGCCATTTTGATGGAACTCAGTTGACACTTGGGGAAGTACGCCAGAGGCGTCATCCCTTTTCTGTCCAGCAGAACAAAGTACAGATCCTGGAGAAGACTTATTTGAAAAAGTTTGCCCACTAGTTTTTTGACAACCATGAACCACTGGTCGCATCCCTGTCAGGGAAATAATGCCCGACACCAATGTCTTCTAAGTCCATAACATGTCTTTCATCTGTTAAATGATTGGTATCATGCACTGAAAGATTACTTTGTGCACCTCTATTCAATGGATTAAACATATCGGTTATATTCCTTTGTCGAAATCTATCTTATTTTTCTTGAACCTTTTTATGCAACCAGTCAGGGTGCATCACTCTGGGAACTGGATTAGAGACCTGCAGCGAGTACCTTCTCTAAGATAGATATTATAATTACCAACACAAAAAAAAAACAAAGACAATTTCGGGGATAAGACCACCTGCATTGCAGCAGGTATAGTGATGATCTTTTGAATAGCTGAACTAAGCCGTTGCCTTTAATAGGACCAATCAATTATAGACCTGATGCCCACATCTGATGAGATCTTGCACCATTTCCTTACATAGAATTTCATAATTTCTGATAATGAAAAAGAAATTTCAACATGAAAAAAAATTCCAGATATATTCATCAATAACATTAATGAGGATGTCTAAGATAATCATTACCAACATCGGCTTCAAATATTGCAACTGGAATAGCACGCTCACTAACTGGGGTGCCCTGTTCATAATCCCAAATATAAGAAAAGCTAGAGAAATATTTATCAGAAGCATAAACCAGATACAGTAATAGTTACATGAATATGCACCTGATTATTTTAATTTGTGAGACAAGCTTCTATCTAATAAATTTTGAGCAATTTCATTGCTCACAAAGAACTCTTAAAATGAGTCAGCAGAAACTCACTAAATAGAGTTGATCGTTCAGAAAGTAATAAACTTTTAATCAATAAGTAATTGCACAGCAAATGCTAGTCCTCAATCAAGAAAAAATCTTTTTTTTGGTGAAACAGGCCAATAACTAGGTATACAGATTCTTCCACTTGGAGTGGCAAAAATATAGTCTCAATCCTACGCCCACTCCAACTCTTGCCTCATGTGCATGACCAAAAGGGCATGTAATACCAATGACATGACAGTACACCGCCATATTTATTTAAGATCAAATCTATATAAGAGAAGAGTACACAACTAACTTACACATTGACCAGAAAAGCTGACATGGTATAAACAGCTAACTGGGAAAAAAATTGAGACAAAACAGAGAGGTCCTACAAAGGAAACAGATGCAATACCTTCCTATTAAAAGGAACTTTACCATGTAGGGCCCTGCTAAAAATAATGTTGACACAAATACAAGATCATGTTGGATCATCAGAACAAAGGTCAGTGCCCACACACAAACCATTATATGGACCAACAATTGAGAGAAAAACATCACTAGCCACAGGAACGTATGAAGTTGCCTCACATGGTACATCACTAACACATAAACCAAGCCAAGAATGCATGATGAAGTGAGGAAAACTGTAATGAACTACAAAGATGTCTACACACACAATTACAATTAATGACCACTAATGGATCGATTACACAATCATGAATCCACATAAATCACCCACTTAAGGGCACACAACAAACATAAAAAGATCTATTGATCTCAGTCACTGTTGAGACTCATGATTCTGTAAAAAGATCGTACTTTCATAAAGAAGGAATGTATCATACTTAGATCACATCAAGTTTTTAGCCAATTCTCTTGCTTCAGAAAATCATCCTGTGGAAGACAATGCCCTTGTCTAAATAGCCTTGAACAGGTTGCCTATTGAATATGAAAGTTTTATTACCTCAATCACCACCGAAGCTGCTACTCACTCCCTTGCAGATCTGTATGATCTTCTTCTCAATAAAAAAAGCATGTTCTCATGCTCCACCCAAAACAACCTCAAGCACAAGAAAATTCTTTGACTGCCTTCAATGCCTCTAGAGGCTACAATCGTGGGCGTGGCTTCTACAGAGGCGGCTGGGGTAGGGGCCAAGGAAAAAATTTCAATCAAAATCAGCCTAGTTCTAATCATGGCACACAAAATCCTCCAAATCAACGAGGACTTATTACTTGCTACTATTGTGGCAAACATGGTCACATAGCTAAAAATTATTGAGACATTCTTAAGGCCTTCTCAGCAATGTCTCTACAATTAAGCAATGATGACTACTAGTATCCCGACACCGGGTGCGACAAATGATTTTACCATGGATGATCAATAATTTTTCAATAAACCTCAATATCAAGAAAGCGAGTACTTCATCATCGTTGGTAATGGTAAGATGCTTCCTATTTCGAGCATTGGCAATCTTGTTTTATCAACAAATGACGCTACCTTTGATTTGAAAAATGTTCTGCATGTTTTCAATATCACAAAAAATCTTCTATATATAGGGCAATTTACTGAAGATAATAATTGCATTTTTGAATTAACCCCATTTGAATTCATTGTCAAGGATCGACATACATGCAAGATTCTTCTTAAGAGACAAAAAACTAGTGCAGATCTCTATCTAATTAAGCCGAGAGATAATCAAATGATGGCGGCTTATGCAGGGATAAAAGCTTCATTTGACCTTTGGCATCAACGTTTGGGGCATGCCAACAAAAAAAATTGTTTCATTTTTATATTCTAAAAATGCTATTTCATTTAGTAGGGATAGACAAATAAAGGTGTGTGAAAACTGTCTCATTAGAAAAGCCCATAAGCTTCCATTTGGTCACTCAGTTTCTTGCACAACCTCTCTGCTTGAGATTCTCCATGTCAACATTTGGGGACCAACCCTGATTTTCTTGCATGAAGTTTTTTGGTACTATCTTCTTATAGTGAATGACTTCACTTGCTTCTCATGGCTTTTCGCTATGCATGTTAAATCTCAAGTTTTTGATTGTTTCAAGAACTTTAAGCAGATAGTTGAAAATCAATTTCAGTTCGCTATTAAGTCTTTCCAATCTAACAATGGTGGTGAATTTATTAGTCATGATTTTTTTTTTTTACAAAAACACATCTTCCATAAATTTTCATGTCTAGACACACCTGAGCATAATGGCATGGTAGAACACAAACATCACCACATAGTGGAAGCCGAATAGAGTATGTTGAGCATGCCTCCCTCAACTATGATTTTTGGGTTAATGCTTTTCGGACAACAACTTACGTTATCAATAGGCTGCCAACTTTAGTCCTTGAGCCCAAGATGCCTTATGAGCTACCTTTTAAATGCTTACCTAGTTATCAACACTTTAGTGTTTTTGGCTCTATTTGCTACCTGTTCATAACTTCGTACAACACCTCTAAGTTCCAACAAAAAACCAAGACATGTTTATCTTTTGGTTATGCTTCTCGTCAGAGGTACATTTGTTTTGATCCTATCACTCACCACACCTACATTTCTCATCATGTCTACTTTGACGAAATGTCTTTTTCCTTAAGCCACTTGTGTCCCTCACCTTCCCAACCGAACCTCTCTCAATGGGGCATCACGTCCTCTGTCGTCCTTCCTCCTCTCTCTATTGAATCTGAGACACTTCCCCTTGTTACTTAATTGACTGTCCCACTTGCACTCGATCTAACAGAGTCTCTCTACATGGCATTATCAAACCCTCCACCAGTGGTCCCTGTTATTCCGTCCGACATCTCAGTGCTTACACCCAGCTCCACTCATCCTGACTCATCGTCCCCTCCACACTACCGCACCTCGTGACTGCTCCTCCTCCTCCTATCGATCGACCTACTGATCATGTCCATCTCAAGATAAACCGGTCTATGACGACTCTCTCAAACCCAGGTCTTTTCATAGCATCCTTTATACATCGTGCCTTTATCGAAAACAACAAATGGCATCTAGTTCCTCCTTAGAAGCATTTTAATGTTATTAGCTAAAAATGAGTTAAACAAATCAAGCATCATGTTGATGGCTCTATCACTCGCTATAAGGCTCGTCTCATTGCCAAGGGTTTTCATAAAGAAGAGGGAATCAACTTTTTTGAAACATTCAGGCCACTAATTAAGCCTATCACGATTCATGTGGTTCTTGCTCTTGCAATGTCTATGCATTAACCCATATATCAGTTGGAATTCAACAATGCTTTTCTAAATGGTCTACTTTCGGAAGATGTCTACATGAGTCAACCTCAAGGCTTTGAGGATACATACCATCTTTACTATGTGTGTAAATTAGATCCCACTCTTTATGGGCCCAAACAAGCTTCGTGTGCTTGGTACCAGCGGATAAGCTCGTATCTCATTTCTTGTAGATTTTCTCCATAACAGTTTGATGCTTCTTTGTTTATTTTTCAACAAAATGGGCTAGTTGTATACTTGCTGGTTTACGTTGATGATCTCATCATCACAGGTAACTCGTCTATCACCATTCAACATTTGATCAAACACTTAGGCACAAAGTTCTCTAGCAAAGATCTTGGACAACTAAATTATTTTCTTGGGATTGAGGTCACTTACTTTCTCATTGGGCTTCATCTCTGTTAGTGTACTTATGCCTTGAGGCTCCTGCACAAAGCCTCCATGGCTTATGCTAAGCCCATTTTAATGCCTATGGGTACATCTGCCAAACTATCTCATGATGACTTTACCTTGTTTCATGATGCCACCTTGTATCATAACATTATTGGGGATTTACAATATCTCACTATCACCGGACCTGATGTTGCGTTCTTCGTGAACAAGGTTTGTGAGTACATGCTTCACCCACTATTGCACATTGGTTGGCTGTTAAACACATTCTATGTTATCTCAGGTAAGTACACACTGCATCATGGTCTCGTGTTCAAAAAGTCCGCTTCACAACAACTCAGTGCCTACTCAGATGCCGATTAGGCCGTCTGCCTCGATGATCAACAATCGGCAAGAGGTTACAATGCCTTTCTTAGACCTAACACCATATCATGGTCCTTTCACAAGGAGAAAACTGTGACACACTCTAGCACTGAGGCAAAGTACAAATCTCTTGCATGTGCAACTGCAGATCTCATTTGGCTTTGGCTGCAGTCTCTACTTCAGGAATTTGACTTCATTTCTCCTACACCATCGATTCTTTGGTGTGATAATATTGGAGCTCTATATCTAGTTGCAAACCTTGTTTTTCATGCTCGCACCAAACACGTGGAAATCGACTTCCACTTTGTTCAAGATCATGTTAAAAAAGACCGGGAGGGTTGTGTATGTTCGCCCCCGATGATTCACTGAATCCCACGTCCGTGTTCGGGGGATCGAATGAGCGACACGTATTCATGCACATGGGGCTCGTATTCCCGTGTATGTTGACATAACTTTGCATCGGACTCTGGTGCTGTTGCAAAGACTTAATCACCCTTACTTGCTTTTCTTGCCCTGAAATGACGGTTCGAGGAAATGACAAAAATATCCTCTATTCAAAAGTTGTGAAACGACGGGTGGGGAAAAGGACAAAAAAATCCTCCATCCAGAAAGTTTGATGTTAACCATTTAAAGTGGAGACGTTTGCCTGCGCCATCTGCTGTAACAGTTGCTCCCATTATCAACGCAAACTTTGCCTTCGTCTCCAGTCGAGCTTTCCGCCTTGTTTTTTATCCTGTTGTACAACACACTGTCGCCTTCTCGTGCCTGCCTTGTGTTACAAAACATTCCAGTGTCTTCTCTTCATTTCTGCTGTCGTTAGGCATCATGGAAGAAAGCAATGATTCACAAACATTCCAACCAGTGCCATTAAGGCACCGTGAGTAGCTTTTCATCTCATCATGCTATCGATGAAGAAGGCATGTCGTCTTGTGTGCCATTAAGGCATTGTTTGGTTATTGCATGTAGATCTTGTTATTACGAAGGTTGGAAACTTATCGATATTTGTAAGACGCTGGGACCTGTTGACAAGAACACTTGTTTGCAGATGCTAGGAAGGGCCTCTACCCCATCAGGTATCCTACAGTCACTCATCATATGCATTGTATCTCAAACCGCTGTATTAGTAACAGACTCTCGTTTTTGTGAGATACATTTTTGTTAGTTAATATCAATTTGTTTGCTATTATGTTCAAGTTCTTCCTTATCGATTTGTAATTTATTGTGCGATATATTTATCGACCTTTTAGATAGTATATTTTTGTATCGTCGAGTTGTAAGTTATAAATACTGAACTGCCGTATCGATTTTCAATATCTGACAAATCACTATACATATCGTTTTGTAAGATATTATATGTTTTGTAATGTGTATTTGTAAGATATTTGTACACAGACTTTGAAAACGTTTGGGTGCAGAAACACATCTTGACACGCATGGCGGGGCGATTTTCGCATGCATATCGTTGCTCTCTCAGCGACTTCTATTGAACTCGCTTTAGAGCCTCGTGGATATTATGAAAGCGTTATCGTCAACACACATGTACGACATGTTTATTTTATTGGCATGGTAAGCGACACGTCGATGCTCAGCATAAGCAAACATCAAACCGCACTTGCTTTGATACTTTCATTCATTAAATCGTTGCTTTGACTTGCGTAACCCTAGTGGTATCCGTTCTTATATGCATCCTGATTAAATCGTAGTAAACCTATGCCGCTTGCTAACGGAAATTGATATATTGCTTACAAAACATTCCACTGTCTTCTTTTATTTGTCGTTGTTGTTAGGCATTAAGGAAGAAAGCAATGATGCACAAACATTCCAACCAGTTCCATCAAGGCGGCGTGAGTAGCTTCCCAGCATCATGCTATCGATGAAGAAGGCATGTCGTCTTGTGTGTCATTAAGGCTTTGTTTGGTTATTGCAGGTAGATCTTGTTCTTACGAAGGTTGGAAACTTATCGATATTTGTAAGACGCTGGGACCTGTTGACAGGAATGCTTGTTTGCAGATGCTAGGAAGGGCCTCTACCCCATCAGGTATCCTACATTCACTCATCATATGCATTGTATCTTAAACCGCTGTATTAGTAACAGACTCTCATTTTTGTGAGATAATATTGACTTGTTTGCCATGTTGCTGCAAACACAAATTGATATATTGCTTAAAACATCATTGAGCTTATCATCAGGTTGTAATAAAGACGATGTAGCTCAATCAATAGAAAGATCTGGAGAATTGAATATCTATACTTATGACCCAACTGAAGAATTGAACATCTGCACTAACGATGCACATGAAAAGAAGGGTGCAGGCATTAGACCCACTATTGACTTGAATGTTTCAGTGGAAGAAATGCAATTCAATGATGAGGTAGACTACCATGACAACGCACATAATAAAAGTGTATGCACCGGGAATGTACACTAAAGTACACTTGACTTCAATGTTCCAGGAGAAGAAATGCAATTCAATAATGATCATGATTTTGATGTCAGTACACTTAATAAAACCGTAGGAACTGGGAATGTACATGGAATTGCACTTGACTATGTTCCTGTAGAAGAAATGCATTTTAATAACGAAGAAGATGCATATAAATTTTATAATGATTATGCCTTAAAAGTTGGCTTCAGTGTGAGAAGGTTTTCTTGGTCAAAAAATGCATAAGGTGTCTTGGTTAGAAAGACATATGTCTGTTCCAAGCAAGGTTGGAAGAAATCAATGGGAAATCCAACTAGGAGCACGCCAGAATCAAGATGTGGATGTCAGGCGAGATTGGTTTTGAGAAGACATCCGAATGGGAAATTTGTCGTGCATACTTTAATCAGTGATCATAATCATGATTTATCTGCATCATTTATGATTCCTATGCTAATGTCACATCGTAAAGTAACTATAGCGCATGCTGCAATGGCTGAAATAGCCGATAGCGCCGGCAATGCACCAAGGAAGACATACAATTTGTTTACCCGCATAGATGGTGGTCGCGAAAATGTGCCATTCACACCTTTGGATCTTAGAAACCACTTGAGCAGGAAGATGACAGATAACATGAAGAACAAAGAAATATGTTGTTTGGTTCGTTACTTACAGAATAAATCAAGCAATGAACATGGTTTCTTTAGTGCAATGCAAGTGGATGCAGGTGGATATGCTGTGAATATGTTTTGGTCAGATTCAAGGTCTAGATTAGATTATGAATGCTTCAATGATGTGCTTGTGTTTGATACTACAATAAAGATTAACACTGAACAGTGGCCATTTGCGCAGTTTGTGGGAGTGAACCATCACGCACAGAGTTGTATATTAGGCGGTGCTTTTGTGTATGACCAGACCAAGGAAACCTTTGAGTGGTTGTTCAGAGTATTTACACAGGCAATGAACGGGAAGCATCCTGAAACTGTACCTACAGATGGTGATCACGCAATTGCGGCTGCAGTGCTTCATGTGTGGCCAGATGCACATCATCGCCTGTGTTTGTGGCATATCTTTCAAAATGCAGCAAAGAACATAGGACACATATTTAATCAGAATACAGGGTTTGACAAACATTTTACAAGGCGTGTACTTCATAGCGTAGACGAGGTCACCTTTAAGTCAGATTGGGACAAAATGATTAAGACATACGACCTTGCTGACTGTCTGTGGTTACAAAATTTATATGCAGAAAAAGAGAAGTGGGCATTGGCATATGGAAGACAATACTTTTGTGCAGGTATGATAAGCACACAAAGAGCCGAATCTATGCATGCCACGCTGAAGAAAACCCTGTATTCATGTTTAACAATGTTTCGTTTCATGGAACAATATGAATTATTTGTAGACGGTCTAAGACAGAATGAGCTTGAACAAGACGTGAAATGCTTCAATACACGACCTCTAACTTTTGGCATGAAAATATTGATGCGACCTGCAACTCTGTATACACTAACTGTATTTAAATGGATCAAGAAAGAGGTGTTGCATGTCATGAATTGCAAAATAGAAGAACTGGTGCAAACCGAGAATATGCACAAATACCATATTTTTTGTCAGGGCGAAAAGCATCAGGAAAGGCAAGAAGCACATGTCACGTACAATGTCGACAACGGAAGGTTAGAATGTTCGTGCAAAATGTATGAATTCAAAGGTATCCTATGCTGTCATGCATTAAAGGCACTCAATCAAGAGAAGATACAAGAAATACCTGAGTCTTACGTAATGCGAAGATGGACGAGACGCGCGAAGATTGAAATGCTCGTTATGGACAATGCGAGTAAATCTGGTGTTGACGAGAAGTGCCACATAGCCTCCCGTTACCAACAACTGTGTAGGTCATTCATGCATGTTGCTGATTTGGCATCAAGAAGCGAAGAAGGCTATGCATGTGTGAGAAAAGCTGCAACGGAGTTACTTGAAAACGTAGAGTTAATTCACATTAAGTCTGTTGCAGCGAATGAATACCAGTTGAAGATAATGGGATCGAACAACGTAGGTCAAAATCATGTATCGCTTGACACTCCCAAGAAGTTGCGCCGAAGCGTAAACATTATCTTCAACAAGTCAGTAGTGAACGTTGTTGATTATGATGGACATATTCATGAAGCGCAGGGTATCAAAAGAAAACCTGCCTCTGATCGCAGTTGTCGGAGGGCAAAGGGTGCACTAGAATTGGTTGGCAAGAAAAGGACTAAGAAACAACCATCCTGTAATAAAAAACAACAAAGCCCTTCGAATGAACAGGTATGTAAAACATTATATTGCTTCCCATTGCGTGAAGCTTGTCAAATAGCTAACTCGTGTAATGTCCATCATGCAGCAATACCCTGCAGAAGTACCGGCAAATGTTCAAACCTACATTTCTCCCGACTAGATTTCCGGCAACGATCGCTACAGTTTTACAAGGCTTTTGGTATGTAATCGATGTTGCGAGGAGGTATGCATTTCTTGTGAAACTTAATTCAGTGTCTAATATTTTCTCTTTCCTAACAGGCTATGATGCAGTCGACAGATAGGTTTGGGACACAGGAATCTCGTGTGGGCTATTAACTTAGTTGTCATGCCTCTTTGCATGACCCGATCTCCACAATGCCAGATTTTTTGAGAGTTTATAGTCGTTTGTCATTGACGACTTGCGGTTCGTGGTTGAATTTGTTCAAATCGATAGATAGCGGGTTTTTGCTTCTGCAGGAAGGCGAATGATGACATCACTGTATCGCGATTTGTGGTTATCGTTGAATAGCGATATGTGGCATCGCAGCGTAGAACGTTGTTGATTATTGTTGGATTGTCAATCTTAGCGTGATGTGAAGGATTGTTCAAGTGTGCTGCGATGTGTGGCATCGCAGCGTAGGACTGTAAATCACTGTGCTGCGATGCCACAGATCGCTATTCAACGATAACCACAAATCGCCATACACCTCCAGTCAACTTCTTCTCCAGCAAATCTTTCGCGTTCCCGACACCTCCACTTGACTTTTGAAATCATTATTGTTATCTTGTGAAAAGTTGTATCCATATATTATAAATAAAAGGCTAATCAATGTGTATTTTCCAACGGATACCCATAAATGTTTGAGTTGTCGTACAATATTCATTGATCATGTTGGTTGAGCAGTACATCTTTTAGGTCATAAATAGTCGCACAAGCACTGGAAGGTGTGTTTGTCTTCTACTTCGTGAACCAGCAACAACCAAACCGACGGTTCCTTCATAAACCTGGAGATCCGCCCTCGAACATAGAAAATTATAGTCGGTGAGGCAGACAAAGACAACTACACGACCAACAATGGCGAATCATGGGTATATTGTCTACACATAGTCTACATGTTCAGCAAAATCCGTCTCTTTCATGCGTTTTTTGCGATTTGTTTTTGTGTACTATATAATGTAATTTAAATATCGGTCGTTGCAATGTCCGCATTCATTTCAGTCGAACATCCACCGACGAAGTTGGGCGAAAACTTAGTCAATCACTCCTGTAGGACATCAACCGAATGCGCAGTGAATTCGCACAATGCAACATGATCAGTAATTTTGTTAGTATGAAACTAGTAGCAGTTGTCTATAAACGTAAGACATGTGTACGTATGATCAATACAACACCATATTTGCTGCAAACAGACTATATCCGATTTCGTAAATTATATTAAAAGCAACGCACCAAGCCAGACTGTGAGCGTCGCCAGCCCATATTTCATGGTATATCGGTTGTATTTTATGTTGCTTTTCATTATTGATTTAGTCCAATTGATTCGTATGTTAACGTTGGTGTTAGCAATGTTTCTTTCGGTTTGCAGACTATATTACGCCGTTTGCCATACTCCAGTGGATTTCAAGACGGCAAATCTTATTGGGTTAACGGTAATCACTGCAGAGACCTTATGACAAGTGAAAAGGTAAGCAAACAAACCTACAGTGCAATATTACAGCGTAACAGTGGTAACAACATTTTTTCGATCTATTTGCAGATATTGATTCCTACACTCTGGCAGTCTGAAAAGCATTGGGTCTTATACGTGATGGATTTACGCGAAAAACAACTATGGTGTTATAATTCGTTGGAAGTTGACAGTGGTTTACGGCTAGACATTTCCCATCTCGTAAGATTCCATCTATATGAGTATTATGTAGTGTACTGGGGTCATGAATTTACTTTCGGTCGCATTATTCTCAGATCGGTTTCCTCATAACCATTTTGGGAGTCGATGTCAGCGAGTGGATCTATCGCACGACATACCATGCTCCTTTACAAGATAATGGCGTTGATTGCGGCGTATTTGTAATGAAGTACATTGAAGCGATATACAATGGTGCAGAACCCTGTTTCGACGCTGTATGCCATTCTTTGGCCTCTGTTATTGGGAATTAAGGGCATGTCTATTGCTTCTAGTTTACAATTTGTTTTTGCAGGTTGATATACCCGGATTCCGCAAAGAACTCTGCAAAAAGTTGACGTCCTTTCTAATTTCGGAGGAGAAACTGACGGAGGCGAGGATCTAAAAGGCTTGTAATTGATAAAAGATGTGCGCTCAACCCGCGTGATTGACAGTCGCAGGGTGAGACTGCGATGTGTGCAATGAACAAAGACTTCTAATGTTCGAAATGATAATATTCAACATCGCTATGAAATGTTGTATGCTTAAACATGGCTTTAATGTCGCGTTCGTATTTTACGAATAGTACAAAGCGATACGCTTGGTGGTCTAACGTCAAACTACACTGCTACGACCATGAAAACCTGTGCCAGCATTTGAAAATTGCTTGAATTTTAAACGACGGTTTCTTCAATTATGATCTTACAGACGTATGAAAAAGGTATAGACGGATACGACAACTGCGTCGAAGCCGCCTATGCACTCGATTCAAGAATAAGTCATTTATGCAGGAATTGTCGATTATGTCGGTTCCTTATTCGAGAAGCAAAGTGGAACTGTGTGTTGTGTCATTCAAATATTAATGAAATGTCCTATCACCCTCCGTCAGTTTTCGAGTATATACGTCAGTTTCATTAAACCAAAAACAAATCTTAAATAAAAAAGCACTCCGCATTAATGAAAACAATGTCATGCCAGAGGGCTATTCTGAATCATAGTCAATGCGATTGGACCGAATCTTTGGGTCTCAAATAAATCCACAAGTACGTCTCAAGAAATCGCCTTAGGTGTACATTATCGTCGGTTCATCAATACAGCGATTTCTGAGAACAAACCTTTCTTATTGATAAGTTCACGTAATGCGATATTTAGAAATATCTTTCGCCGTATAGTATTCTTCATTGCTTAAGAACTTTACCAGCATTGGTTATGCGTATACAACATAAAACTATTTCTGAATACAATTTACTTTTCATAGAACACCCGTCACCGGAACGAGATGAACACCTGTCACCGGAACGACAAATCCGCTGAGACCTCGCTAGGGAGAGGAAGAGGACTTGGCGGAGCTCCTGCTGGCCACCCTCAGCGCGACTGCACCGACTGGGTTGCTGTCGAGGAGGACGGCGAGAACGGTGATGGAGAGGCTCGTTAGGTTGTACAGACAGAGCAATCGATAGGTTTCACTTTATACTATTCTGTCTGCCGTTCGTTTTAAACTCAATCAATTTTCCGCATATTTCGTCGCGTATTACCGACATATGTTCCTGCAACAAAACAGGTAATGTGAAACCAATATATAACAAGAATATCCAATAACATCGGATACGAAGCTCATACAGCGTGGAAACAAGGTTCTTCTCCATTGTATATTGCTTTAATATGCTTCATTACAAATATGCCACAATCGACCCCATTACTTTGTAACGGAGCATCGTCAGCACAGAGCAACATCCACTCGACAATGTCGACACCCATTTGCCCGTTAAGGAATCCCGCCTGTGAAAAAGGGATAATATATTACAGTCCGGTCCACCTCGAATAGCTACTCCACCTTTGGGCACAAGCTTACCAAATGCATAGCATCGCGTTCTACGCCACTGTGGCAGTCCAATGAGTTGTAGCACCATAGTTGTTTTACCTGAAAATTCATCTCGTATAGGACCCAATGGTCTGGATGTTGTCAGAGTGTAGGAAGTAAAATCTGCGAATCGATAAAATCATTTTTCGTTCCAGAGACTTATCGTGATGGGGATGTTACGAATAAACCTTGGATAAGAGGTTTGTTCACTTACCTATCCAAATTTCGAAATGTCTACGCACTCATCATCGTTGTTCCAACAAGGTAGTGCATCTGCGAATCCTACGCCGTATGGCTTTCGCCGGACGTACATCTGTTGCACAAAATAGCAAGGTTTAACCACCAAGAAACGTGAGTACGTCATGAAAGCAAACAGAACAACAGCGGCCCAGACATACCATGAAATACGGGCTGATGATGCGTACTGTATTGCTCGTTGGGTTGCTCTGAATGTAATTGACAAAATCATATATTGTCTGGTTGCACAAATTTACGAACTTCAGAACATGCAAACCGATGACCTAGAAATTGATACTGGACAAATACTTACAAACTTACTGATAGTGTTCCCATCTGCAAATTCATCTTGCATCTGCTCGATGTCATCTACTAACTCGTCAGGGCGTTGCCGCCCACCCGAGACTGTGGATGTTGCACTGAGTGCACCATGAGCGTGGTATTCAGGATTGGACATTGAAATTATTGTCTACAGTAAACAACACTAGTCCAAATACGACATGAAGAGGCAAATATTCACTAAACCGCTCAGGCGTTTAAAAAAATATACCTCTTAAGCGCTAGTCCTGGTACTGTGGATGTGGTTGTCTTCTTATTCAGGGCCGTGCGTGGCCGTTTTGCTCCCATCGTCCACTCCATTGGCGCCGTGCCTGGTCATTTAGCTCCCATCCTCCTATCCGTTTGCTCCGTGCCTGGTCGTTTTTCTCCCCTCGTCCACTCCTCTGGCGCTGTGCCTGGTCGTTTTGCTACCATCATCCTCTCCGTTGCCGCCGTGCCCGGTCGTAGTGCTCCCATCGTCTTTGGCGTCGTGTCGGGTCGTATTGCTCCACTCGTCCTCTTCTTGGCCGCCATGGCTGGTCGTACTGCTTCGATTGTCCCCTTCTTCGGCGCCATGCCTGGACGGAGATATCGATGACACCTTTGCAATGCAGATACTGAAACGCCGTCCTCACCTACAAAGGTAAAGTCCTTTAACGTGCAGCCATTTTTTGAAAACAGCCCGCTAATTAATTGATTGCGTTTAAAAAAAATATAAATACGGCTTTTCGCATGCCGCCTTTTTTTGATAACCGCCGCCAAATTAAATGCTTGCATTCGAAGTATTCAAAAATACGTTTTTCCATGCCGCTCATTAAGTTTTAAATATTCAAAAATACATTTTCCACGTGTGATTTGACATTCGAACAATACCCACAAATCACTATGCTGCGATGCTCTCCGACTCAAAGCACGAAGTATCCAGCGATGGCAACAAATCCTTTCCTTATCTATTGATTATTTAACACAAATACATTTTCACGATTATCGTATATGGATACAAACCTTTGTGCCGTCAGAACTCGTTAAATTATTGTTCATGGCTTAGATCGCCAATACTTTGTGCGATATTCTTTCGAGGCGAAGACAAATACAGCGATTGCTAAACAGAAATGCTATATCTTAGCGATGCCAAAGAGGTTAGGCAATGCCACGATTTCTGAAGAAACATCTATTTTCGTTTAAATTTATTTATTACCGAGACCCAAAGTCGGAAAGATGTAATAATAAAGAATTAAACAGTAAAAGAATTTCACGTTACCGCAACTCATTATACAATTACAACAAATGTATAGCGTGATAAAAATGAAAATCTAGGATTTATTCCGAGTCACTGGACGAATCTGATGAAATTTCATAGACTTGTCTCTCACTTTTTATTGGTGGACTGTCTATCCTGAGTGGCCTCTTCGTTGCGAAACCTTGCCTAAGAAGACTGGTCATCATGTCCACCACTGCATTCAATTGACTGCCCATAGTGCTTACTTCTGTCCTTAATTTCTTATTCTTCCTCTCAATAAGTTCGAACCTTGCGGCAGAGAGAGTCTTCTCTTTTGGAGCAAGTGTTCGGTCTTCCTCGTGATTTGTTACTAAGGGACTAGTCGTATTAACCAGAGCGAGACGACGTTTTGGTTGTAGAGGCTGGGCTACAACATGAGAAGGGACAGTTGATAGGCATAAGTTGACAATTTTCATAATCTTCCGATTTCGCCGCATTGGTTCCCAATAGCTTTCGAAATAGAAGGGATCAAATTGTCGTCCTTCATGATCATACGATACGGCAGGGAAACCACCTGAGTTCCAATTTAATAATTCGTCCCTGTAGCGATCGCTCCAATTCACGTGCCTGCCCCCACCAATATTCATCTTCCTTCTCACCTCCAAAGGCTTATTTGGGATAGACTGCCCCAAGCCAGATTGTAAGAGAACTCGACTACCTTGCTGCAACTCGGCTTCAAAATTGCAGAATAGCCACAAATCGCAGTCAGAGAATCTGGCAGCCTCCGCAACAACGTCTTCATCATCGCCCCCATCTCCATAAGGTCTCCACAAAACCTGTACATTGGTAATTCTTTTTAATAACGAATGACAAATATATTAAAATTTATTTACGCATGATATGGCAACAACGATATGCACTACGGAAGACAATCCTGCAGCGATGTATACTTAAGAATGCTGAACATTACAACGATTTATAATACTCAATGGTAAATGCTGACGCGATTGTAAACAATTTTAGAACGTTTACCTCATTTAATTGCAGCCCATCTAAAATGGACTTAGCATTATAAACTGCGATGTTTATTCTGGCCCAGCGACTGATCTTTGGAAAACCACAAATCGGAGGGCCACACCGTGGACGCAATGGGATAATATGTTCCAACGCCCAGACCTAACAAAAAAAATATTATTAGCAACGCCACAGACTGCAATGAGATTTGTCTGCAAATACTAAGTATGTAATCAACAAATACCTGAACAAATGGCCAAAATCCGCCAACTGTTTTCGTACCATTACTCGCACGGTGGAGTTGACTGTACAGGTGTGCGAGCATAGCGGCACCCCAGGCATAGTTGTCGACTTCGTCTAAGTCTGCCAGGTACTGCAGCCACATGGAACTTATTCTCGAACCAGAACAATCGGAAAATAATGTAAGAGCAAAAAAATATAAAAGGAAGCCGCGCAACTCTTGGTCAGCTGTTTCAGATGCACAAGTAGCGGAGTGGCCTTCCCATTTATTACGAAAAAATGAGACCTTCATTGATGTGGAATTGCTTCCACCAGAAATACATTGACTCCATTCGTCTATCGACATCCCTAGAAGGGCAGTGCAGTTTTCCCTTGCGTTATATTTTGAATGCTGTAATAGGACAGCACTGCCATCGCACTTAAGGCCACTGATCCTCGCCACATCTTCTAGAGTCATGGTGATCTCAAAAGAATCAAACTGGAATGTGTTAGTCTTATCATTCCACTTATTTACCAGGTGAGTCATGGTATTCCAGCAAGTTTCAAAATATTGCTGGTCTAAAAGGCCACCGAAGTGCATATTTCGTAGTCGGTCCTTCTGATATGCACTCAGTTGACCATACCAAGACAGAACTACAGGCCATTGACAGCGACCTCCGAGCTTTTCACCTGGTGCTCTACTTCTCCTATGACCTCCCTGTAACACAAAATAACATATTATTTCTACAAATTATAAATTACTTCCATTTGTACTTATAAATACTATTCTACTAACCGCTATAAATAATATCGGTTGCAGACATACTATCGCAGTAATCACTATAAATATCAATACCTAACACAGTAATCGCTATACCAAAATCGCTAAACATATTATTAAATCTTCGCAGACAGGACGGATATATTTACCTTGGTCGCTATTTTCTGCTGTTCTCCCTCCAACCTAGGACTTTCTGGTGGGTCCACTGCCTCCAACTGCCTTTCAATCTCCATCTCTACCGGCTCCACCGTCGCATGCCTTTCTCTCACCTTCCTTTCTCTCGCCTTCCTTTTCTCATCCTCCTTCTGCTTCTTTTCTCTCTCCCTATTCTCCTCCTCCTCCTTTTGCTTCCTTTCTCTCTCCTTTTTCGCCTGCTCCTTCTGATTCCTTTCTCTCTCGCGTTTCTCCTCCTCCTTCTCCTTCCTTTCTCTCTCCCTTTTCTCCTCCTCCTCCTTCTGCTTCCTTTCTCTTTGCCTTTTTTCCTCCTCCTTCTCCTTCCTTTCTCTCTCCCTTTTCTCCTCCTGCATCCTTTCTCTCTCCTTTTTCGCATCCTCCTCCTTCTCCTTCCTTTCTCTCTCCTTTATCTCCTCCTCCTTCTGCTTCCTTTGTCTCTCCCTTTTCGCCTCTTCCTCCTGCTTCTTCCTTTCCCTTTCCTTTTCTTCCTCCTCCTTCTCCTTCAGCCGCCTTTCTTTCTCTTCGATTTCTTGTTTCCTTCTTTGCCGCAGTTCTTCCACCTGCTTCTTCCTTTCCCTTTCCTTTTCTTCCTCCTTTTCCTTCCGTCGCCTTTCTTTCTCTTGCAGTTGTTGTTTCCTTCTTTCCTGCAATTCTTCCTCCTGCTTCTTCCTTTCTCTTTCCTTCTCTACCTCCTCCTCCTTCTTTCGTTGCCTTTCCTTCTTTTCCTCATTCTCCATCTACTGCCTTTGCATTTCCTTAGCTTCCTCGAACTCCAACTCCCTCCTTCGCCTTTCCTTTTCTTCCTCAAACTGAGGAATATTATGTTCCTTCTCTTCCTCCTCCTTATTCATTTGCCTTCGCCTCTCCTCTGCCTCCTTCAGTAGCCTTGCCTTGTGTCGCATTGCTCTACTCTCCAAGTTTCTCCTATGAGCCTCCGCCAGCATTTTGCTAACATCCCTTTCCCACTCCTCCGCCTTCTTCTTCCTCTTTTTCATCTGTTGTGCGTTAATCCTCCGCCTTCTATTTATATTCTCATCAATATTTCTGGCCTTTGCCTTCTCTTCGTCATCCTTGTTCTGCATCTTTTGTTCTTCAGAGTTCTTCCTTTGGTCCGCAGCCTCGATATCTGATGGATAATCCTCCGCATAATACGATTCCAAGGCTTTTTCCCTGTCTTCATCGTTCTCAATCTTAAGTATATTTTGGTATCTTTCAAAAACTTTAGATAGATGGGACTGGCGGATCTCTTCTCTAATAGACAACCCATAGAACGACGGGGTATCTCTAATCTAATGAGGCGCAGACATTGCTAACCTGCACAACACAATACACGATCATCATCATTAGAAATCGTCAAAATATTTGGGTTCATAATACAAATCGTTGTATAAGAAGCAATCTTCAGATTGAAGAAAGAAAACTTACACGAAACTCACCGAAACGATGGGAATTTGGATATTTCAACTGTAAAGTAAGCAACAGTAACAACTAATACGCAACAGAAGGTGGCAACGATGCTGCGACTGCGCGTAAGACGGAAACATATGCTCTGGTAAAAAGGAAAGGATGCTCCGGCAACTCGAGATGAAAGCAAAGAATCTCCGGTAGAGTGCTTAGAGCGAGAAAGGATTTTTTTGAACTATTTGTATCATACAACATAACGCTTGCTACATACGCAAACTCTGCGAAACGTTTTCCCGCAATATTGATGGAGGGAAGTTTTGTCATTTTCACGAACCGACGATTCAGTTTTCTAGAAGGAGGGCATTTATGTCTGTCCGAGGAAGAGGAAGCGAATGACGGTAAAGGTGACTTAAGTCTTTGCTGCGGCACCAAATTACGATGCAATATGATGGCGACCCACATGGGGATACATGCCGGTCTGCATCTTATACGTGGCGCGGTTTGGAACCCCCGAACATGAGATTTCAGTACCGGCTCTGTAAATTCTTACGATGCAATATGATGGCGACCCATTTGTAGTGTCTTCCGCAAATCGCTATAGCGATTTGTAGTGTTATTCAGTAAGCAAATCGCTACCCGAATTAGGACCAACTTGTCAGGGCCATATCTCCCTAACCGGAGGTCATATTCCAAATCCGTAAAAAGTGGTGTCTTCGTTATTGAGTCTAGTTTATTTCTGTAAATTTTCAGCGATTTCTATTGTCATTTTATTCCCCATTTTAACTTCAACGATACATTACAACCATAATCATCAAAAGAAAGATTGCCCAAACTAAGAGTCTTGAGAGAGTAGAGGAGGGCCTCACCACCCACTGAATAACAAAAAATACAACGACTCAACTTCAAGTGCAGTAAGGACCCAGAGTCGAATAAATTTAGAGGCAGCTCATCAGTAAGGACCCACAACAGTCAATGTGCAGGTCAGTCGGTGCTTGATGGAGCAATGTAGGATCTTCTCATGGATGTGCACAGAAGCAGAAATAGAAGGGAGAGAGAGCGAGAGAGGGTTGATGAGCCCCCGGACCCCCCTCCTGTAAGGGCAAAAGGCCATGAACACGCTGGGAAAAGCCCTCAGACCGCCCTTCTGTAAGGGTAAAAGCTCTGAATCAGACTCTATAACTCTTCAAGTTGAATGATGCTACCCACACTGGGAGGAGCTCTCAGACCCCCCTTTCTGTAAGGGTAAAAACGCTAAATCAGACTCCATAACTCTTCAAGTTGAGTGATGCTACCCACGCTGAGAGGAGCCCCCAGACCCTCCTCCTGTAAGGGTAAAAACTTTGAATCAGGCTCCACAACAGTCAATGTGCAGGTCAGTCGGTGCTTGATAGAGCAATGTATGATCTTCTAATGGATGTGCACAGAAGCAGAAATAGAAGGGAGAGAGAGAGAGTAAGAGGGTTGATGTTCATGGCCTCCTCCAGGGGAGATTTCTTTCTCGGATAATCCTGCAGTGCAGAGACTGGGTCTTAAATAATCATCTTCGGGGCACTTAAGTCTTTACAATCACTCCTTCTTAAGAATCGTCATTTTTTTTTGCACCAATGGAGGAGAGGGTACTTAAGTCTTTGCAATCGCATCAAACTCCAATGCTAATTAATGCTGACAAACATGGGGATACGAGACACACATGCTTACTTACGTGGTGCTCTTTGGGACCCCCGATCATGAGATGTAGCTAACTGCCCTGTTCGGGGGGGGGAACATATAACCTGCTTCGAAAAAGAACACATTCAAGTCTAGTTCATTTCCTCTTCGGATCAACTCGCTGATGGACTTACCAAAACCGCTCACTTGCCAAGTGTTTTACTATTCGTGGCAAGCACAACGTGTGGGCATGTTAAGAAAACTGACTGTGAAATCCACAGGAGAGTCGTCTTCCAAGGACTATCAAAGTAGATAAGTCAGTCACCTCAACAGCTCATCCAACTCATCAAATGGATCATCCAACACTTCATCAAATGAAGATAACTCACAACAACCCTGTTGAGATTTAGGAAACGAAAGAGGAATTGATCGAGGCCCATCTCGATTGACATCTCTCCATATTTAACGTCCCACAGTTGATGTCTCTCTACATTTGATGTCTATCCTTGCAATCATTGTAATCTTCTTAACGGTGTATCTTGATATGGATAAATTTCCATACTCTTGTATTCCGGATCACCTCACTTCTCTAGATAAACGAGAGTTAGAGTTTCCAATCTATCGCACATTTCTTTTATTATAACTACTCTCCTTGAACAACCAAGGGAACCCAAAATAAGAATCAACTTATGCTCCAACAAAAAGATCCAACTCAAATGAAAACCTTAATGTCAGTGTAATCACACTTGCAATACTTTCTCAAGTTACTTAATTTTAGGCATGTTTCCTCTTCCTTGGCCGACGTTTTCTTCCGAGCTTATACTACAAAAAAAAATGCATAATGGCGACGGATGCTATCTGTTGCTAATCCGTCACTATACATGTTTACGACGGATTTTGCGATGGACTAGCGACGGATATCATCCATCGCATAACCCTAGTCGCTAAATTGTGACAGAATTTATCTGTCACCAATCCGTCGCTATGTTGCGATGGCTTAGCGACGGATCATGTATGTCACGAATTCATCGTTAAACGATGACCGATTTGGTCAAGCGACATAATTTAATTTGTCGTTATTTTCGTCGCTACTATTTATCAACGGATGAATATCTATCGCTAATTGGCAACGAACATTAGCGACGACTTAAATTCTACCGCAAACCAATGACTACTTCAAATTGGCGACGGAGTAACGACGGATAATATCCGTCGCTACTCCATTGCTGATTTGTAAAAAAAATTTTATTTTATTTTTTGAAATATTTTGAAAATCGAGAAAAAATTCTCGTACAATTCATATATCTTGCTTATAAAAAAATAGTACAAATAAAAAATGCATACAAATTAAACATAAATGCTAAGTTAAGCAAACTTTATCTACCAAGTACAATCCTTGCAAAGTTATAATTAGTTACAAGTTTGTCAAACAAATTAAACAAAAAAACCTAATCCTCGCCAAGATTTTGGGCATCATCCTCTTCATTTTCTCGATCTACCCCTTCCTCCATGCCTCCATCAGTTCCTCTACGCTGATCATCTCCATCATCCTACAAAAGAGAACCAAAATGTTAGTATTTATAAATAAAACATATTGAAATAAATTATATGCAATCCACCTAATCTAATGCAACAAAGTAAATGACTGAATGACAAATAGACTAGTAATAAACTGAAGGACATTAACAAAATTATAAGAAAAAATTTATAGCAATTCAATCATGCATACCTGACGGGCACTTGAGCTCATGTTGAATGCAGATGAAGTTCTTCTATCTGAAAAAGTTGCACAACTCATTACAGACAAGGTTGAGAATTGCTTTATTTAAAAACTTTTGCATTTTGTCTTCAAGACACTGACAAACACTATCCCAACACATATCAGGGTCAATAGGACGTTGGGAGTTGATGCTGGCGGGAGAACTCTGTGAGCTCGGGCTGCAGAAGGCAACGACTGGTGTGGTGTTCATGTTACTCCCAAACCTGAACACACAACCCTTTTTGGGTTCACCTATAGCAGTCACCCATGCTGCAAGATCAAAAGACAGATGCTGAGTTGAGTCATTGCCATATCGTTGTATCATTTATTGCTCGTATGACTCCTACAAAGTAATAATTAGAATATGAATTAATAGTTAATAATTACAATATTTATGAT
Source organism: Nuphar pumila (assembly GCF_984573655.1). Taxonomy (NCBI): domain Eukaryota; kingdom Viridiplantae; phylum Streptophyta; class Magnoliopsida; order Nymphaeales; family Nymphaeaceae; genus Nuphar; species Nuphar pumila. Next base: position 1,174,975 of record NC_143261.1, read on the forward strand.
GACATAATTCAAAGTAACTTATATATTATAATGTTTATTAATACAATAAATACATACCGTTGTCGCTCTCGCCTTCTCTGATACAAAATCTTTCGTGCTCTTACGTTTATGTATTTCAACAAACACATTCTTGTAAGGCACAATGCTTCTTTTTTCTGCATCCTGCAATGTCACATGATATAAAAAATTGATTAATAAGCATACATAAATACTCACAAATTTGATTATATATATATATATATATATATATATATATATATATATATATATATATATATTGATGACTTCCCATTTTCTTTTGGTGACTCCCAAAAGTCCTAGATCCATCTGTGTGTAGATGCGCATCGAGCATCGCTGCTCGGTTTTGTGCAGCCTTTGCTGAGATGTTTCAAAAATCATTGCTTGCTCACTTGTCGCACATGCTCTCCCAATAATCTCTTCTGACAGTAGCTGACCCATGACCCTTCCACTGCAGTGGATCATCTATCCCACCAGTTGCTTTTTTTGCTGCAGTGTTCATATTGTGCAACATGTCGGCAAATTGATTGACAACCACCTTTTGCCACACTACCCTTGGGTCCTTCTCCTCGTTGCACTCGCAAAGCGATGAAAGAACTACAAATACTTTCAGAACGTTAGCACACATAAATATAAAATACTACTTGTTATGATAAATGATTGCATACCATGAATGAAAAAATTAAGCTGTCCAACACCTCTCTCAGGTACACTTTCTATTACGCTATCGGTCTTGAAAGATGATGCAATAATGACTTCGTAATTCCTCATATTACTTTTTGCTGCTTAAACCTCGCTCTGCACATGAAAAGATACACATCAACAATCGACCGTCAATATACATTTTTTATAAGTTAAATATTGAATAAGTGACAATGAAATACTTATGGTCGACCATCGATATACACTATTTGAATTATTTGTCGTGGGTTACACTGAGAAGACCTTGCATTCGACATATGTGGGTCGTGTAGGTGAAATAGCACCTACAGAACAATGAGTTAAAAATTCATATAATGTAAATTTTAGCTAATCAAATATACAATTATTTAAATGATATACCTATCGAAGGAGCCCATGAAAATGAAGGCTCAGACTGGCTACTACTGGGTGCTCGACGATTGTGTCCTCCACGAACTATATTCTAACAAATTAAAATGTACTGGCAATATATTCAAATCAATACAATACATTTCAATACATTCAAATCATTCTAATCATTCAGATCAAATTAAAAAAACCTTCATGCAAGACATTCAAACATTGTAATACATTTTAATATATTCAAATCAATATAATACATTTCAATACATTCAAATCATTCAGATTAAATTGAAAGAAACTTCATGCAAGACATTCAAACATTGCAACACATTTCAATATATTCAAATTAATACAATACATTTCAATACATTCAAATCATTCTAATCATTCAGATCATTCAGATCAAATTTAAAAAAACTTCATGCAAGACATTCAAACATTGCAACATATTTCAATATATTCAATCAGTACAATACATTTTAATACATTCAAATCATTCATATCAAATTGAAAAAAACTTCATGCAAGACATTCAAACATTGCAACACATTTCAATATATTCAAATCAATACAATATATTTCAATACATTCAAATCATTCTAATCATTTAGATCAAATTGAAAAAAACTTTATGCAAGGCATTCAAACATTGCAACACGTTTCAATATATTCAAATCAATACAATACATTTCAATACATTCAAATCATTCTAATCATTCAGATCAAATTGAAAAAAACTTCATGCAAGACATTCAAACATTGCAACACATTTCAATATATTCAAATCAATACAATACATTTCAATGCATTCAAATCATTCTAATCATTCAGATTAAATTAAAAAAACCATCATGCAAGGCATTCAAACATTGCAATATATTTCAATATATTCAAATCAATACAATACATTTCAATACATTCAAATCATTTAGATCGTTCAGATCAAACTATATTACAAGTTGCATTTCCCTGGCTCGTGAATGACTCATCATCACTTGTCTGACTTTCATAGTCTTCTTCCTCCTCCTCCTCTTCGTCATTATCTTCTTCTTCTTCATTTAGCGCCCATCCACTTCGTATATCATTTGGATCACATTCTTCCATGCATGTGCCATAAGCCAGTGAAGATATGACATGCATACCATGTGTGACATCGTGACCATAAGAGAAGTCATACATATCATCTGATTGATAGTATTCATCCTCTTCAGCAATCTTGTCTTCTTGTAACTAATCATACTTGGGGTATAGTTTAAACTTCACCTTACAAACTGCCCACCATTCATTTCTATCTAACTTTCTTGTAGTTGGATATGAAGTATAGTACACTTGTTGAGCTTGGGAGGCTAATATGAATGGTTCATATGTTCCAAACCTTGACTTACCATTCACTTCCACAATGCCTGAGACTTTGTTGACTCTAGTTGTTGTGGGATCAAACCATTGACACTTGAATAAAGTTAAGCTATTATTTGTGCCTAAGTAAGTCGACTCCATTATTTTTTCTATAACACCGTAGTACTCATGTTCATTTTCACCATAGCTGTTACCCTTGACGCACACGCCACTATTCATCGTTGACTTGTTGACATCGTAGTCTTTTGTATGAAAATGATAACCATTTATGATGTACCTGTTGTAACACTGCACAACTTTAGACAGAGCATTTTGTAAATCACATATTCCTTGATCTTTAACATCACCATGGTGGGCCTACAAGTACAAACAAGGACTATGATCACAACAAATTACGTATTTTATTGTTGTATAAAGGGAAAAAATATATACAATCGTCCTTACCAACTCTTTCAACCATGCCACAAATTTATTTTCACGTTCTTTCTGTACTTCTGCATCAGTGAGTTGTGGAAGTTTTCTTCGCAACTCCAGATCAAATTGTCTATACTTAACATAAACTTATTTTACCGAACCATGTACACACATATAAAACTTAATGTTACGTATTAACTATACTTACTCAATATATGGGTCAATTGCTGAGCAATCGAAAATGATATATATTTGTGCTGTGTCTTGCTCTCGATCTTCCAAGAGTCTTGACCGGCAACTGCCAAATGCATATCCAAGTGGTTGAAATATAGACAATTTGCCAGTTACAGTTGATTGTTCTCCATCATCATTACGAGGTGAGCATGTGTAACATGTTGGAATGTGAGGTTCAAAGTACATAAATGAGAAATTTAAAATCGCTTCCAAAGTGTACGCCTCACAAATAGAGCCCTCTACTCTTGCTTTATTCTGAACCTTTTTCTTGAGGTCAAACATGCATCTGTCAACAATATGCATCTCAGATTACAATAAATTTCTCAATAGTATTGAAAAGAAAAATTTAAATAAGCATATACCTTTCAAATGGATACATCCACTGATATTGGACAGGTCCACCAACCCTAAGTTCATATAGCAAATGTATGACCACATGTTCTATAACATCAAAAAATGCTGGTGAAAATATCTTCTCTAGCTGACAAATAGTAGTTACGACAGATTCTTCGAGATTCTTTACCTCAGATACTACAACTTCAGTTGCGCACAATATTCTAAAAAATCTACTCAACTCGGACAATACCCCCCATATAGGTTTGTCTAACATATCATGGAATGCTAGGGGTATCAAGCGTTGCATAATGACATGACAATCATGGCTCTTCAACCCATATAACTGTTCCTCATCTATCTTCACAGCCCGAGCAATGTTAGAAATGTAGCCGTCTGAAAATCTCAAATGTCTTAACCATTGACATACCAACTTTACTTGATCTGGACCAAGCTCATTCCTTGCCTTTGGTTTCATTAATTTGCCATTGTACTCTTTAAGTTCCAATTCTGATCTTTTACATATCACTTTTAAATTCATACGTGCCTTCAGATTATTCTTTATTTTCCCTTTCACGTTCATTAATGTATTAAATACATTATCGAACACATTTTTCTCCATATGCATGACATCCAAATTATGTCGTATCAATAAGGTTGACAAATATGATATTTCCCAAAATATAGATTTTTTTGTCCAATTGCGATAATTCCCAAATCCAATAAAGGGCGTTGCCTTATAGGCATCTGTCAGTCCACATGAAAAATATCACAATCTTCTTAAAATCTCTATGTCAGACAACCTTGTTGGTGGACCTTCCATTTTAGTTGTACCTACTCGAAACACATTCTTTTGTCTTCGGAATGGATGATCACTAGGTAGAAATCGATAGTGACAATCAAACCAGCACAACTTCCTTCCATGCGTCAATCTAAATGATTTTGTATCCTCCATGCAGTACGAACATGCTAACCTTCTATGTGTACTCCAACCTGATAACATACCATATGCAAGAAAGTCACTGATTGTCCATAGAACAACAACCTTCATATTGAAGTTTTGTTTTTTGTGGGCATCGTACGCGAGAATACCGTCATCACACAGTATTTTCAGTCCATCAATTAATGACCTCAAATATACATCAAGAGTTTGGCTGGGAGACGTCGAACCATGGATAAATAGAGACAAGAAAAGATTTTGACGCTTCATACTTAAGCTTGGAGGAAGGTTGTATGGGGTGACAAATATCGACCAACACGAGTATGAGGTTGATCTACCCCCAAATGGATTAAATTCATCTATATATAAACCTAGCCTAACATTTCTCACTTCCAAAGTGAAGTTCTGATGAGTTCGATCAAAGTGCCTTCAAGCTTCTGCGTCAACAAGATATGTGATCTTGTCTTCATCATGTCGAACTTTATTTGCATGCCATATCATTTGTTTAGCTGTCCTCGAAGACATATAAAGACGTTGCAATCTAGGGTTGAGAGGGAAGTAGCAGAGTGACTTATACGACACTTCTTTTGACCTTGTGCTACCATTTCTCTTTGTCTTTGGCTTGAACCGAGGATGTCCACATGATGAATATGATCTGCTTTTTTCTTGATCTTTAAAATACAACATGCAATGATTGTGACAAGCATCTATATTTTGATACCCCATACCTAGAACATTGACCATAACCTTTGCACAATAGAGATTTTGTGGCAATTTTTCATCTTTGGACAACATACTCTTCACAATAGAGCACAGACAGTCAAAACATGATTGACTCAAATTAAACTCCTACTTCAAATTTAGTAGTTGAAGAACTGCAGACATGATAGTGTGACTCTCGCAACCATTCCACAGTGGTTCAACAACATCTCTAAGTAAGTCATAGAATGTACTAGCTGCATCGTTTGTTGCTTCTTCCTCTACCCCAGTTGATGCATCACTATGTCCCACAACAGAACCCATTTCTTGTCCGACGACATCAAATATCAAGTCCATATATAGATTATCATGCACCATATCTACCCTTGCATCATAATTATTCTAAAATTCTTCACCATGAAGCGTCCAATTTTGATAACCACTAACAAAACCCTTCCTGTATAGGTGATGTCTAACGCCATGAGGTTCTACAAATCGATTGTTCTTACACATCATACAGAGGCATCTGATCCGACCAGTAGGATCCATTGTACTGACACTTGCCGTTGCGAAATCAATAAGACTGTCAACACCATCAATATATTCATGCGACACCTCATTATCAACTATCCTACGATACATCCATTTACAGTTTGCAGCCATTTTATCCTAAAATATTAAAGATATTTTCATCACCAGTTAAAAGAAAATCTTAATAATGCTATGATGACACAAATATATTCATTTGAACAAAAAAATCATGATACAATTTCGCATAGAAGGCATAATCAAATGGAAAATAACTTCATGCAAGCATGAATACAAAAATATCAAACATTGTAATATATTCAAATCATTCATATCAAAACAATATCAAATATGTACCTGCAGCAAACACACTCCAATATCTCGCTAACTACTACCATGCCTATCATGAAATCCATACTCCAAAAATAAGAACACTTCTATTCTCATACATTTAAGTCATGCTCAGCATGATCTTCAAACTCCATCAAAGCAATCCTAAATATCCATAACTAAGTGAGTGTGTGAACATAAAAATGTTGCATCAAAAAAATTAAATAACATGTGATGCGCTTGCATCACTTACTCACCACGGGTATTTACTCGATTTGAATTACTTTTGCCTTTGTATTTTTTTTATTTCTTTTTGCATTGCATTTTTAGTCACATGCGATGCTTAGCACTAAGCATCGCACAATTAGCTCAACTACCTACAACGTACAAATATACAAAATAATATAATACAAAAAATCTACTTCCTCACATCTCGTAAGACAAGGAGACAGGGAAGGGGCTTGGCCCCTCCTTGTCAAAAGAAGAAGAAGGATGGGGATGAGCCTGCTAAGCTCCCTGTCTGACAGTAATCGTGGAGGCAGGGGGAAAAGCCCCCTTGCCTGTCAGAAAGACACGGAGGCAGAGGATTTGCCCCCTGTCCACCAGGAAAAATAAGCAGAGGCAGAGGGCTCCCCCCCTGCCTGACGACAAGAAGAAGGGGCGACAAAGACTTGGCCCTTGTCAGCCTTGTCTACGCATGCAGACGACAGGGCCTCGCCCCTGCCATCCTACCGAGAATAACTGCAGGCAGCAGGGGCTTGGCCCCTGCCGACCTATCGAAAAGAAGAAAGCGGCAGGATGTCCCTACTGACCAACAAAATGGTGCAGGAGGCAACTCGGCTGCCTGACGGAAAAAGAAAAAAAATGAGGAAGAAAACAGACGAAGGTGGGAAAACCTTCACCTGTGGTCGGCGAAATGACGAATGCCGGTGTTGTGGCTGCTCTGGTGTCACCGAGGCGGGCCGGGGGGCGATGGGAGACAGGTCAAGGGGCGACGGGAGGCAGGCCAGTGGGCGACAGGAGGCGGGCCGACAGGGGGATGGGAGGCGGGTCGGGGTGAACGAGAGGCGGGCTGAGGGGCGATGGGAGGTGGGCTGGGTGGCGATGGGAGGCGGGCCGGGGGTGCGAAAGGAGGCGGGCCGGGTGGCGACGGGAGGCAGGCCGAGTGGCGACGGGAGGCGGGCCGGGGAGACGCGGTGAAGACGAAATAAAAAAGAGAAAGAAAAGGAAAATAATTAGGGATTTATGGGGAAATTAGCGACAGTATAGCGGCGGCCAAATTTCGTCGCTAGGGCATCACTATTTGGCGAATACTTACCGACGAAATAGTTCTGTCGCTGATCCGTCGTTAAGTTGCGAAGGATATTGCAACAAAATAAAATCAATCGCTAATCCGTCGTAAAGTAGCAGTGAATTATCGACAAATTATTTTCTGTCGCTAAAATCGTAAATAAATGATATTTTAGCGATGAATATCTTTCTCTCGCTAATCCATCGCCAATTGGCGACGATTTTTTTTCATCGCAAATGTCCATCGCTAATCAGTGTTTTTCTTGTAAACTAAAATTTATGCTATGGGTAGTAAAGGATTGTAAAGAACCCCTAGTATTGGAGGAAGGCCGACTCCTGCTTTGTGAAGTGTTGCTGCTTTCAGACAAGACGCCTATACCTTTTCCATAGTTGTTTTCTTGCTTGATCTACATGAAAACCCATCATGATTTGCCGAACGAGACCATGGTGGGGGGCATTAAATCCTGTACAGAGATTTGTTTCTGTGCAAGTGCAAGGGGGAGTAAGATATTTCTCTCTCTTAAGAATATAACTCACACATATCTAATAAGGAACCTAATTCTTTTCATCACTAGACATGCTAGCAGCTGCTCCCCATGAGCACTTGAAGCATGTGATGCAATAAACAAGAGGGTCTCTCTTGAACCTCGCAGGATTCAATAATAAACTATGAAAATAAAAGAATAATTAAAAAATATAGAAAAATAAAAAAATAACTGAATTATATATTTCAACTTCACTTTTTTTTTACTGTTTTCTAGAGAGGTCTCCTCATCTATTTCCTAATTCTCATCTAAATAAACTTTCTAATATGATCGCCCGTAAAAGATAAAACTTATCATAATCTAATAAAATCTAAATATTTAATCTAACATATAATCCAATATCTATTATAAATAAACCAAATATTAAACTAATCCAAATACAAAAGATCCAAATGGTAAAAAAAATATAAAATATAAATTGAATCCAAATGAATCCTTATGAACCCATCCACTCATGCATCAACATTTTTTGAGAAAAAATAAACTCAATTTTATTAATCAAGTAGAAAAAACTCAAACTACAAGAAAAATGTCAATTAGCGACGGAAATAATCCATCGCCATTTTGCGATGGATTAGCGAAAGAAAATGAGCCGTCTCTAAAGTTTGATTTAGTTGCGGGATTTACGACGGAACGATTTGTCACCAAATCCGTCGCTAAGTAGCGACAAATTTGCGACAGACTTACATCCATTGCAAACTATGTCGCAACTTAGCGACGGTAAAAAGTCGTCGCTAAGTTGCGATGGTGTTTGCGACAGAATGTTTCTGTCTCGAATCCGTCGCTAAGTAGCATCAATGTTAGTGACAGAATTGTTCTATTACGAATTTGTCGCTAGTTTTTTTTATGTAAAACGCTTATCTAGGGCACGAAATTAACTCTGCTCTCTCTCTCACCCCCGTTGCTTGCCCTAGCCACCTACCTCTCTTCGGCAATCGCCCCACCCACCTTCTGCCCTCCGACGACCGCCCCGGTCACCTCCTCCTCCCTGTGTCTGGCAGACAGCCCGACGACCCCGAGAACCCCCATTCTCCGTGTCTCCTCTCGCTTCCCTTGCGGCAACTGGCGACCCACAATAGAGCTCTGGTGAGCCACCCTCTCTCTCTGACACCGTCTCTCTCCGACCTCGTTTGTCGGCATCCTCACCGTCGTTGCTTCCCTCTTTGTGTCCATCAACATCCGCCTGAGTCACCGCCCTTCTCCTTCTCCCTCGTGTTCTCTCTGCTAGCCGCCGTCGACATCGCCAACCACCGGTCGGCATTCGCAGGTATTGACCCTCCTCCCTTTTTTTTTCCCCTTCCTATCGCCCTCCGATCGGCGTTCGCAGGTGTGCTTTTTTTGCTGGGGAAGGGCCGAACACCCTCCCTATTGGTGTAAGATAATAGTGGTTGCGCTGGAGGGGCCGAGCGACAGGCATTAATGATAGACATTAGTGATGGATACGTATCCCTCGTTAAAGAGTAGCAACGGATTAACGACAAATTAAATTCCGTCACATAATCAAATCAGTCTTTATTTCACGACGGATTAGCGACGAACATGATCCACCGTTATTTAGCGACAAATAAATTCTGCCGTAGTTAACGACTAAGGTTATGCGACAGATGCTATCCGCCGCTACGCCGTCGCTAATCCGTCGCTAAACACGTTAGCAACGGATGTTACGACAGATAGCGTCCGTCGCTAATACACATTTTTCTTGTAGTGTCAGGGTAATAAGGTATCGACCCCCAAAGTTCTTTCTACTTAATTAATAAAATGAAATTTAGTGCATCTCAAACAAAATGTTGATGCAGGAGTGGAGAAGAAGACCCGAGTCCATATAACCAATGAAGAACTTGCAAAGCAAACCTTAAGTGTAGGTCACCAACTTGACCTAGGATTCACATGCATGACACAAAACTCACCAAGCTTACAATTTCGTGCTTAAACAATTCATTTGGTGAATCAAACAAATTTTTTTAAGAACTTTTTTCCGAGGAGAACAAAAAAAAATTCATGAAATACCTGATTATACTCATAGGGCTTGTGTTGTTTGGTAAAATATTTGTATATATCATGGCCCTCTGCAAGCACGCTTTGGTGAATTTCCCAATGACACCAGATACATGAGGAAATAGTGCTGCCTTTTTTTTTTGGATTTATAACCTGAAGAAATTGCACCAATGAGCTGACCGGTCTTTAAAACTCCGAGGCTAGGACCCCTGCCCCGGAGGCCTATGCTACGCATTGACTTGCTCAAAGGGGTGATGCCCGTCTAGCAGCCAAGGCCCCCCACCCACTACGCCAACCCCCCTTGGGGCGTAAGTAGTGTTACCTAGGAGACGCTTTGGAATACCTACAAGAATACAACAGTGAAAATAATCTCTCTAAAAAAAAAAGAAACAACGAAAATAATATCATTGCTTGGCATATTCAAGCAATTCCGTGTTCTTTTTTTCTTTATTTGGAAAGCTTAAGCAATTTCTAATAGGTGAACAATATATATCTGCCTTGAAGAATGAATGTCAAGACCATGTACTTATCGTTGCTAGACTACAATACCTCAAACACTGAATCGGTGGTCATCAATCCAAGAGCTAGTCGTATGATTCATTGTTACATGTTATACCACCATGAATTTCTATATATGTTAGAAATGTGATGAGAAGGGCAATGTTCACAATTGTGGCGTAGGTTTAGGAAACTGTAACGGCCACAAGGCGTTAGCATGGGCCATAGTGCAGGTTTCCTTTATTTTATGGCTATATATATATATATATATATATATATATATATATATATATATATATATATATATATAGAGAGAGAGAGAGAGAGAGAGAGAGAGAGAGAGAGAGAGAGAGAGAGATGGTTCTTATCCGTATGAACGGTTACCTAAGTTTATGATGACTGGAGTTTCATGGGGCTGGACGAGAGGTTTATTTTATTTTATGCTATTAAAAGAGAGAGTTCTTAGTCATTTGAACATTTACCTCCTTGATAATAACTCCTGATTTACGATGGATAGAGGGAGTTATAAATGGCAACTCATCAATTTGTAGAAAAATTACAATATGCCATGTAACGCTTTTTTTTGAAACATGTATAAAGAATGGGCAAACAAATTTTTAATGACACTGTCAAAAGACTCAAAACACATGAGAAGAATGTCATTTTGAAAAAAGTAATGAAGCATCTAACTTTTGGCACCTATTAACTTCTGCCCGATGAAACTGCAACGGTTCTGAACATGTGTTTAAATTGACATTATACATAGTATCAAGTATGAGGAACAAATGCCAGACGAGCTTGCAACTGAAAGTGTTTCTGTTGGGAGTCCCTCATCAAATTCCAATGTTGTGCTACACCTCCCAATCTCTGTCATGGAAGAGTCGGCCAGCTTCAACGTAATGTGTACGATGGCATTAGCACAAAAAAGTTTTGGCAAAGGGTTTGCTGATGAAGAATGTGGAAAAATGCATACTTCTTCATTACGAAATTCAAAGACCCGACCACCTTAATCTGCACAGTTTGTTCCCCATCTTTAACAAAAAACAACAAATTTAGCCACTATAAAGAAGCATGTAAATCCGAATTACTTGGCATCATAGAGAGAGAGAGAGAGAGAGAGAGAGAGAGGGTCTTTATATTTCCTTTGTATAACGAAAGCCAATTTAGGCTGCATAAATGAAATCAACCACCTTTATTTTGTGGTGGTGTCAAAGACAATGGAAGTACCCGACCTTAAGAACCCTCCATCAAGAACAAGAAAAAGGATTCTAGCCTTCTGCTTCCTCTGCCAGACTGAACACAGACTCGAACAAATTACATAATAGAAGAATAAAAATATTGAAAAAAAGAAGTAACGGAGAAGGGTAGGCCTCCTTTTTCTTCCATTACACAATCACAATCCAGAGAAAAAGTTGGAGAGAAAAAAATTTAATCAAAACTTCGCACATCTCAAAGGCCTGCCAGTCTCATGTTCAACGACCACAACCTCTGTTTCACTGCATTGTATCACATCCTGTGTAAGCTTTGCTCCGGCAGACTTCAGGCCTTTAAGGGACATTGCCTGGTTGAAAAGATTGAGAACAGGCAGCTTTGAGGCTGGAGGTAGCTTACCAGCAGGCAACAGCTCCCTGAAGTCTCTCTGCAACAATGGCACCTCAAAATCTGCCTTATTATGCTTAACCACATTATCTTTGGCACTTATGTGTGCACCGGGTTCCATGTGATTGGTTGAGAAGCTTGCCTGATTCGGAAAGTTTGGGTACAGACTAACATAACCTCTCAAATACATCATATCTATCAAGAACTTCTTCCATGAAGCTTGCCAGCCATTTGTCCGGGACTTTGGAATCTGAACGGGGTTCTGCTTTGCATCCTCAGTGAAACGCATGTTCATGTAGGTATAGAACTCCCGCCATTGCTTAGGGAAGAACAAGGCACCCCAGCTACATGGCAATTGATGTAAATATGGTGTATTTGGATGTATTCTCTTGAAAAAATCGGTAGCATTCCAGCGTGGCCTTTCTTTCACCACTTCAACAAGTCTAGGTGTGTACAGAGAGATTGAAGAAAGCTCTGGAAATGAGACTTGTGGGTCATAGTGGTAGTTTAGCAGTGCATATTTGAGCCACAGGTAGTAATAAGGGGACACTTCAATGTCATCTTCCAGTAAGAGGCCAAAATCATCATCTGAGGAGGGGTACCAGCTCTCGCTAACAGCTCGAATGAGGCCACCTTGGACGATCCGACGGCGGAGGATCTTGGGACCATGCGGCCAAGGGAAAGCATTTACCAGCCTCAGTGTCTCTTGGTTCACTTGTGTATCCATGTTGAAGGTGATTGTGATCTCATCACCAACATAATATGCATTACTTAGAGACTTGAGGAGCCGTTGCAATGAAGCAGCACGGTTCTGGGTGATTATGTTTACAGAAATTCGCATCCGGTTCCAATCTATAAAGGAAAAATGTAATGGAACAAATTAGAATCCAAGTAAGCAATAAAAGAAAAACTAGAAAAATACCAGAAACAAGTGCGAATGAGATGTTGTAAACCGAGGACTAAACATCAACTCCTCCAACTAAGGCTACTAGAGACTTGGCAACATGTTCACCACTTGCCAAAGTCTACTAAACAGTATCCCAGGGTCATCTGATTTATTTTCTCTATTAGTTAGATTTGCAAGGATGCATTCGCCACCTTGCAACCAGAGTTGTGGCTCTCAGCCACGGCCTGTATCTCTAGTTATAAGCTGAATAGAATGCATTAATAAAGGATGACTGCAAAGATGCACAGTATTAAGCGCTTCATAAAGAAATCCACACTTGGACATGAATAAGAAAGAGTAAAATCTTACTTGGTAACGCTGTTGATCTGAGATCAGCCATAAAGAAAACCTTTGGGATGGAAGGTCTTGGCAAGAGAACCAATGTTGAACTATTCGAACTGGTCTCAACAGCCATCTTTAGTGCCTTGCGCACATTAGCATCAATATCTGCAACTGCAATCACCACACTTGGATTGTGAATTTTCATCAGCCCTTTCATGCTGGAGTAAACAGCATGCAGGACGGGCACCTCAGAATCTGAAATTCCCCCAGTAGCACCAATGGCTAAATCAAAGATCTTGAATCTCCTCTCACGGCAACCTGCCCTTGGCCACTTGATTGCATCTGCAGCCCCTTCACATGGGCAAAAACTACCACCAGACACCACAATATAGGCCTTCTTTCCAACTGTTGATCTAAATTTCTCCAGAAGAGGTGCCAATGCTCTCACTTCATTCACAGAATGAGCATAGAACAGAGCATCTATTTTCTGAGGATACATAGCAGCCCACTGGGTTATGTAGCCAGTTGAGAGAGCACGCCACCATTGATCATCACGGACTTGAACTATATCCTTAAAAATTACAGTGGTCTCAGATATATAAGCAAGTCTGTGTTCACTGTCTCCCCACGTCTCCTTGTCTTTAGAATCAACTGGTAAGACAAATGAGCCCGCATTCCTGTACTTTTGGAGCTGGTAGCTGCAAGGTTGAAGCACAAACAACACGTAAGCTGAGTATCTATCAGACACGGATCATGGCCAAATTGAAAAACAGATACTAAAGGAGAAAATATACTTGTTTTTACATATAAAGCTATAGGCTTTTAACTTCAGATGAATTTAAAGCACAAGGACAGGCTCAGGGTTGAGAAGAATCCCTGGCAGGGGTAAGAATCTAATGGTCATATAGTTTATGAATCTGAATTGGTAGAACATAAAATGCCTAATATGCGTTAAGAGGTACAATTGATGCTTTACAGAGTATGTGCAATTGAAAATAAGTTGAAATCAACATTTACATCTAGTAATTCAACCACAGTTTGGAAATTAAATTTTACATAGACATACAAGTTAAAGATTGATTACAGTCAGCCTCATACCTGAGATGAAGATCTTCACCAGTCATGAAAGTGAAGGGTGTCTCAATAAACAGAGTCTTCACAAGATCGGAAGACAAAAACCATGAGCTAGACAAAAAATCCACCTGAAGAATCCGGTCCACAGTGATTCCATAAGCTGGATCTGGCAAATAAAGTCCAGCTTCCTTCGAACGAAACTTTCTGTAACTGGGAAAGGTGTAATCCTTCTGCCTGAAAGGTAATATCCTCCCAATACTGCCCAGAACAGAATTTTTATACTTTTCTGTTCCTGCAACGTGTGACAAAATCTCGAGCATCTTCTTGCCCGGAATCATGTCATCATCAATAATGTATACGAAATCTGCATCAGTCTGTAAAGCCATCTGAAACCTTCCATAATATTTGAAATCATAGCTTGAGCTGATGAAGCTGATTTTAGAATTATTGTGGCTTTCGACTATTCTCCTCATGCCAAGTTCATTGGGGCTGCCAAAAGAAAGCACCCACACATTGTGGAAGGGAATGGTCTGGTGAAGAAGAGAATCAAGCTGTGCACATAAGGTTTTCCTCTTAAAGTGATTCAAAATCACTGTGATTTTAGGAATTTTTCCTTGGCCCCACTTTGATTTCATCCTCATGAGTTCAGATAGCGTCTCGGTCCCAAAAGACTTCTTTTGAAATTCCAAGACTTCGTCGTAGAGCTCCCTCTTGATCCTGATCATCTGTGAATCGTTCGACTTCTTCTGCAAGAAGTCGATAGTCTCATGCTCACATGCATCAGCTGGGTAAGTAAAACTAGTGGCTTCCTGGTAATGTGCCACCACATGTGGCTGGATGATAAACTGCTGCCAGTGCTTGGCGATCCGAGTTGCCCAAGAGAAGTCTGGCTTTGTGCGCAAATCGACCGTCGGGCTCATGTAGTACAGAAGGAATGTTGCATAGATGGCAAAGGTGAACTGCAAACAGGTGAGGATAGTAACCAAGCGAGCAGACGAGCTCTTGTGAGCTCTAGCCTTGGTTTTCCCTCCAACATAATCGCGAATCATGCTTTCCAAGTACTCCCCACTTTGCGAACTCGGGTTTCTTACTAGATCCATGACAGCCTAAATCTAAATGATAGATCAAAAGGGCTTTAGAAAAAAGAACAGCAAAATTTCAGCAGACAAATGCAGTATATACAAAGAGCAATTTCAATCTCTATGGTTTGAATTGCCAAACTATTCAGACAATGATTATATATGATAAAACAGAGGTCTAGAAAGCCTTGTCACACAATAAGGAGTGCAGTGAATCTGAACTCAAAGGCTTATAATTTCCAAGTGGTGCTCAAGAAACGATGACTCAACCTTTTTCGCAGAAAGAAAACTAATGAAAAGAAAGGGACGTTTCGGTATGAAGCATATAGAAAAAAGAGATACACAGTGGCCAATGACAAGATCACATGATTCTCAGCAGCCCACCATTAAAAAAAATTGAGAACCCCAGAAACGCTTTATATTGCAAGATGGGAACGAGGAAACGCATTCAATCAAGCCAATGAATGAAAGAAGGTTTTATATTGCAATATGGAAATGAGGAAAGGATTCAAATCGAACCAATGAATGAAAGGAGGAGGTGATTCACCAACCAAAGAGAAGTAAAGGTGGCAACAATGGAACTAAAGAGAATGAAGGGGAGTCAAGAAATAGATACGAAGACCCAAGAGAGTGCTACAAGTCTTATATCTATTCAAGTTGAAACAGATCATGTGCACATTGATATATATACCAAAAAAACCGTGTGAGAATCACATGGCTTAAACCCTAGAAATACTCTCAAGCGTTACCTTCACATTATCTCATGCACTTCAACCCATTCCGACACCATTAAAAGCCGGCTTTGATGGCGTGGAATAGTCCAAGGGCAACGTTTCAGGCCCAGATTTCACGAAGCTTTCTCTCTAATCCAGAGGAATAATTAACTTATAATCCTTCACCAGCTGAATACAACCAATCCCAACACCGCCTTGAAAAAAAAAAGAAATCACTTCACAAAATCATCCAGAAGAGAGAGAAAGAAGAGGAAAATGAACAGCCCACGCTCTGTATTCAGATAAAAATAATTGAAAGATGAATGCCCAACACCAAAGTCTACTGCATTTATTGAAACAGAATCTTGGGGAGGGCTGTAAATGAGGATGGAAATCGAAAAACAATTTGGGTTTCCTTTTCCACTCTCTCTACAACCCGTTTTGATGAGCATTGAATCTGGTGCATGGGGGTATATAAAAATGGGAGGTTGTTTGACTTGCTTGTTTGAGAAGCCCAGCAATCCTCCTCCCATGTAATGCTTTGTGCCAAACTTAGGCTGGTTGAATTTGAGGACCCCATCGGGATATGAGATGCAGACACAAATTTTGTTTTTCTTTGTTTGGCAACTTCTGAAAGCAAACAGAGAGTGAGGGGGAGGGGAATGGTCAACAGGGGTTTACAGAGAACCCGCCACCATGGAAACAACGACGAAAACGATAAAAGAATTGGGGTTGGTTTTCTTGGCCGCGTTCGGTTTGCCTAACAATTTGGACAAAGCACACAAGGAGAGATGATTTTGCACATCACCTTCCTGCTTATTAAGCTTGAGAATTTTGAATGTGAGCGAAGAAGACGAATACATCCCTAGGAAGACGTTGTTTGGCTCGTATGTACCCTTTCCTTTTTTGTAATATAATTGAGAAAGAAAAAAAAAAACCATCATGCTAATTGGTGTAACGTTCCGGGTCCCCTTGCCATGGGTACAGCCCAATGCTATCAAAATCGGTCTGAATTGGCCGATTCAGTTCCAATAGGCCCAAAGGCCATTCAAAAGGGGTCGATTCAAATTTAATTTATAAATATTTTAAACATTGGTTAACATTTTTTTCTTTAAATTTTTAATGACACCTTGATGGTAAAAAGGAGCAGATTCAAGATCGATTCGATTTTGATTTTTTTATTTAAAAAAAAAAAAAAACTGATTAACTTAGTGAACTGATTTTAATAAGATTGGTACACCCATTTTTGGCCTTGTGGCAAAGGGCGGGCACATATATGGCTATCAAACCAGTGACATCCGGTCAATTTGATAAATTTCACAAATCACCCCTACCAATTGAGACCAGGCCTTCACCAGTATGGGTCCCTCCCTCCCTCCCTGACTAATGGGGTTTTAGTTTCTCTGTGGACCATTTCAAAAATATTGGAGGACACAATGGCCAAATTTTACATCAGCAAGGATTGGGAAGTACCTAAGATAACAAGTTTGCTTAATATTTAATATCAAAGAAAAGCAAGATTAGAAGATATTTTTTTTTTTGGAATGAACCGTTATTGTCAGGAATGAGAATCTCATTGGAAAGCACTTTATCTACAAAAATGACCAGTTTACCCTTTCCCAATGTCTTTTCTCTTTCCTGGATGCTTTGATAATTAGCAAAAAAAAAACAAAAAGAACTTTTCTTTTGTGACAAAGTTTATGTGGTAAATACTTAAGAACAAGGAGATCGCTTCTTCTTCTTCTTTTGCTTATCAACGCAACCTTTAGTTTTATGACGAAAGCTTCGGAAGGGATTTGGTGGTTTGGCCGTTAATTAAGAAGGCTGCCTAAAGCAAAGATGACGAATCCTTCACTTAAGACGTCAAAAAGGCAACCCTTTCTTTTGCGTAAGTACAAATGGGGGCTTTCCTACCACAGTTTGGCAATTGGTAACTTCACCGGGAAAGTAACATTAGGGCCAGTATCGTTGCCAATCCGGCAGAATTGTATCTTATGGCTCCAGAATCGATTCCAAACAAGCTGTTTTCGCTTTTTTTTTATGTATATATATATATATATATATATATATATTTTAAAAGGGTTTAACATAAATTTTAATGTTATTTTTAATATTTTACTGAGATGTGTCATCTACTGGTTAAAAATTGGTTGATTCGGCTGGATTCAAATCAAAGCCTCCCAAAGAAAGAAAACGAGCCCCACCCTCCGCGTGGTTGGTAGGAGCTGTCAGTGCACGTCTCCTTGTGGGTGGTGGGACGTTGCAGGTTCAAACCCCTAGAGATGTGGATCCTGTCCCAGTTACCAACACCCATGGGGATGGACAGGGTTGGGCTCATAAATCAGGCACTTGAAGGTCGAGGTAGATTATGGGTGATTTTTACCTTTCCTTTCATGAATACCATCTCCTCCTTCCAAGCTTTTCAGTGCAAATCAAGTAACTTCGTCAGTTGTAACTTGTTTGGCATGGCCTCTGATTAAACCACATGATTGGTTTCCTTCTATGTCTTCCTCATAAGTTTTCTCTCTTTTTCCTTATACTGGTAGGGGTCCTCAGCTTGTCAATAAAAAAAGATTCGGTGCAAATATAAAAAAAAAATCTACTGAAGAATTTAGAGGCTTTCCTATAATAAGCTAAACCATGTGCCGAGCATTCAATGAGCCACGCCAACCGACATTGGATGACTCCTTCATCACATCACGTGTCAAGATCCACTTCAACAACCAACCAAGAAGTCAACGGCTCATGCGGCGCACTTCGGTTCTGTAAAACTCGTCCACGCTTGCAAGCTTCTAAGTGGCAGCCACGTCAGATTCTTGGTTGACTCGGACTGTTGCTAGGTGCCAAATGACAGGCAGGCAAAGTTAGGCTTTGACGTTGAACGGTTGGCCCCCACACATCACACATGTATGCGTCATATCTTAACCCATTGACGAAGCGTATATACTTGTAAAAAGACTTTGAGATTCTTGTCCTTCATAAATGATGCTTATAACTAGACCGAATTCGTGGAAGAGCACACGGTTAATGAGTCTTTGTGAGTCGCACTCATTATGAGTATGATGATTAAGCATCTCCATTCACTTATAATGTATTAAGTAGCATTTTTCCTGCTCCTAATTGGTCGGATCCATGTTGATCCAATCTGGAGCTCAAACTACAATTAATGATGGGTCTACTGATCTGAGACAGGAATTGACTAGGCCTAGTTACTTGGTTGGGGGACTGAGTCAAGGCCTGGCAGGACAGATCCACCCATAACGTGTTGGATCCCCCTCTCTCTAGATCTCTCTATTTTATGCAGGAAAAAACCCGATTGGATCTGGTTCGATGGAATACAACTCATATGTTCTAGGTAAGGATGGATTAGAGGTGTGCACTCTCTCTCTCTCCTTTTTTCATTAAATACTAATCGGGCCTAAAAAAATAGTTACATAATCATATATAAAGTTTCAATAATTATAAAAAGAAAAAATGAAGATAAAATGACATAATATATTGAAGCTTTTCTTCAACGTACCTTTTCAAAATAACATTAAAACAGTGAGTTGTAGGTGCTTGAATTTGGACTTTGGATGGAGTTGACTACTGCTTAAATGGTCTACCATTTGGATATTACACGAGTTTGGATGTGGTACATTTTATAATATCCACGTAAACCTGTCCAATTCATCACCTTGACTAAGGCATGCCATGCCCTCTTTTAGTTCTTCTAAAGATGGGGAAGGTGGAGTTGAGCCACTTTGGCATGTCGATATTATTATGGTTAGGCTTCAGATGAAAACTGAACCAAGCCCAACTAAAGGGTTCATTTACATCAGACAAATATGGCTCATGAGAGCCTCTTGTGCATCAAGTCTATGACCGGAAGGAACTCGAATCCAATTAAAGGATTCAATAGTCAAATCCAAGTAGAAATTAACCAAATTGGATCACTCTAAACAGGTCAAAAGTCGGGCTCTTGTTGTTTCTTTGAACTAGAAAAGAAAAAAAAAACAAGAAAGGATGATTGAATACCAGTAGTTGATTGACAATCAAGTGGGCTCATTTTCGAACCCAACAGTGACAATTTTCTCGTGGTTTTACCCACAAAACATGGCTACATGACACATGAATCTCGAAAGAGTGCAAGAAAAGTTCGGTGGACAGGTGCACTTTGATGGTAATATGACTGCTATCAATATTCATTCTTTAACTCATCGGATATTATTACATCATATTCAATTTCTTATGGGTAACAAAAAAAAAAAAAAAAAATCTGTCGTCCAGAAAAAAGAGTCCAACGGAAAAGAAAAAGCAAACTAAAATTTGTGAACTTGAAGTTTATATAGATATCACATTCTGCAAATGATAGCAAATGGTCTAGAAGATACATCACATTTTAATCATTTGCAAGAAATGCATGGACTTAACCACCTAATTAAGAAGGTGAAGAAAACCATCTTACGACTCTAATTCACAGAGAACCTCATTTTATTATACATATCAGGAAGGCCCATAATAAAGAACATTTATTTTTTCCTAATTGTGTGATTTACATGTAGCAAAACAATACTTTAAACAATAAAAACTCGATTAGCAATTTGAAGTCTACACATAAAAAATCACAGAAACCAAATCGTTTATAGCAAAGATAAAGAAGAGGAGATTACGAAATCACCCTGAATAATTTTCAGGCCTAAAGCATGTGAATTTCGAACCCGTGCCTACGGGCTTGAGTTAGATGAATTGAGAAATGATGGAAGCCGTACATTCGTGGAAAGATGAAGATGAACACATGAAACACATAAAGAAAATGTCCCTTTGGGATTTCAGAAACTTTCCAAATTTGTAAAATTGATACAGCTAATTACCATATACATGATAGTGGGCTGGCCCACCTTATGCATAAGATAGCTTTCCTTTAATAATTTTAAAATATTTTTTGGCAGCAAATTTTCTTTTAGCTAATTGGATATAGATACATAAATGAAGGCAAACTATAAGCAATAGGCTGGATATTAGATAATACTTGATTCATTCACATCTTATACTTAGGCGCAGACCTAAGATTTGGATCTTAAAGGACCTACAAGGTCAAACTTTTGGATTCAAATTCAAACCTACATCAACGCTTTCTAGTGAAATTATATTCCGATCCACTAAAGGACTTACATGGTCCTTTACATGATCCGCACGGGGATTGAGACAGGGACGGGGCGGGGGAAAGCGTAAGTCCATCTCCGTCTCCATCCCCACACGGGGATAGATTTTAACCTTCATCCCCGCCTCCATCCCCGTTTCATGCCCTTCATCCCTGATCCAAACAGTGCGAGGCGGGGCGGAGCCCCGTTGTCCCCCGGTCCACTGCCATTCCTAACAGTGACCCATCCCTAGACTCTTTCCTTGTACCTATCCTATCTGAAGTTAGGTTCAATTGAAACCATGTGACAACAGTAACATTTCAGAGGTGGGCCACGTAAGGCAGGGTGGTCGTTGGTGCTCCATCCTGGGTTTTCCTCGCTTCGGCGAGGGTTCCTCGTCATAATTTTTTTTTTTACAGTAACATCTTGCACATGATCCAAATCTTACTGCTGGGCCTGGGTCCTACCTTGATGGGCCAACTTTCAAGAGTCAATTCGGTTCCCAACTCTATGTTCACCTCGGGTGTAAATGGATCAAATTTTATTTGGACCTCCAACCTAAATCTAATGCATTTTCGTTGTAAATTTTAGATAATTTCGGAGAGAGAGAGACCATGTTTTCTCAATAGTTACGTTTTCTCATTAGCATTTGAATAGTTACCTAGCTAATCTATAACCAATTCTTTTATTTGTATGGAAAATGACTGTACTACCCTTTAAGAATATGCTATTTTAGAGAATAGTTACAAGATACACAATATTTCTCGAACACCCACCCGCTCGATTTTCGCTGAATTTGAAAGCATTTTTGACAATTTTATCCATTCCGCTAAAAATGAAACAACGAAACTCACATTTCAGTGAAACACGTCGACAATGAAACTGAGATTCACCTATACAGTTTTAGCAAAATCCCAAGATTTCAATGAAACTCGCTATGAGATTCTCCTATACATCGAAATAGCAGAACTCAGTTTAGTTGTCATAAAACTAATAAATCTTAGTTGTGAGATTTTTTTATGGTGATGATGGTGGTGGTGATAAGAGTGGAGAAGTGGTGGTAGTGATGTTGGTGATGGTGGATAAGTGGTGGTGGTAACATGGATGATGGGGGTAGAGTGAAAGAAAAGTAATTGTAAAAAAAATGTCTCACAAGATTTGTTAGTTCTATGACAACTAAACTGAGTTTCGCTATTTTGTTGTATAGGTGTATCTTAGTTTCTTTGACGATGAGTTTCATTGAAATGGTGAGTTTCGCTCAGAGAGAGAGAGATTCAACATTACCACTCATGAAAATTAACAAAATGTTGAACCCAAGAACTGAATAAGCACAAAAATGAAAATAAAAAACAGTAAAGCTGAAGTAAAATAACTACAGACTAACTGAAACATACATCATATCCAAGCTCAACCAAGATCCGCTGGACAAGAAGACATTATAGATGGGTGAACTTCTATCGGTGGGAAGGGGAGATCTAAGATGCATATGCAGAATCACATATACATCAACTGTAAAACCCCCTCCGACAAAGTCGCCGGAGGGGATAAACATTAAAAAAAAAAAAAAAACTGCGGTTTCCCCCAAAGGGGAAACCGCGTAACGGGAGGGGGTGAGGATAAGCCTCACCCCCCAAAATCCGCGGGGGTGAGGGTTATCCTCACCCTGCGTGAGGGCTATAACAGCTTCCCTCCACCGCACCAAACGAGCGGCAGAGGGAGAGTCAGAGAGGGAAAGAGAGCGAGAAAGAGAGAGAGACTCTTACCTGAGGCGGCGGCGGCGGCGACAGCAGCAAGATGAGCCACCTTCCCCATCTTCTTCTTTGTTCTTCTCTTTTGATCCGAACTCAGAGGGGGCCGACAGCCATTGCAGTCGGCGAGTTGCTGTTAAAGAACAAAAAAAAAACAGACAGAGAAAGAGGGAGGGGTCGGTCGGCCCCTATGGCGGCCGACTCCGACGGCCGGCCTCGGCGACCGGCCGATGCCTTTGGCCGGCCCCGGAGGCTGGCCCAGATAGGTGGGTGGAGAGAGAGGGTCGGCAGGGGCCGACCCTCTGCATCAGTAATCGGAAGGGGCACAACCCCTTCCGCCCTTTTAATTGGGGGGACCGGGTCGGACCGAACCGGGTCGGTATGGGTGCGACCCAGACCGAGCCCACCGGTCTGGGTCGCGCCCAGACCGAGTACTTTGGAACAAAAAAATCTGGTTCAGCCTGGGTGCGATCCAGACCGAACCGGGTCGGTCTGGGTCGCACTCAGACCAAACCGGGTCTTGTGAGTTGGGTGAACCGGTTCAGATCGAACCGGTTCAAGCCGAACCGGTTCAAATCGACCTGGTTCAAGCCAAACCGGTTCGGGTTAAACCGGTTCAAGCCAACTAGGTTGGTTATTCTGGTTCAGGTCGAACCGGTTCAGACCAAATCGGGTCTGAACCGACCCGGTTGAACCAAGGTCCAAACTGAATCATTCGGGTCTGGATCTGGGTTTTCAGTTCAGACCCAGTTCAATTTGGACCTGTATCAGATCCAGATTAACCAGGTCCAGATTTGACTAGATCAGTCTCGGATCTGGACCCAGTCAGACAGGTCTGAACCCAGTTAGATTATCCTGGATCCAGTCAGGCAGATCTGGATCCAATCCAGCAGGCCCAGATCCAGTCAATCTGTCATGGATCCAGTCAGAATAGAATGGATCTGGTTCGGATCCAATCAGACTATTCTGGATCCAGTCAGACAATTTTGGATCCAGTTATGCAATGGATCTGAATCCAAACTGACAAGGTTTGGATCCAGATCAGAATTTGGATAAGAAAATAGTCTCGAATTGGCTCGGAATCCGAAATGTGCCAAGATATCCATTTGGATACTTGAGATCCATTTTAGTAAAATGAACATATCTTCGCACTCCGAACTCGGAATCGAGTGAGGTTTGGTGCGTTTGATTCGTATTGAAGAGGGAAATACAATAGTCTATGAAATTCAGTCAAACTAGAAATACAAAAACCGTGGTTTCTTGAATAAGATTTGGGAAGGGTATTTTGGTAATTTTAGTAAGAGATTTGTGAATTAATTCAAATATATTGCTTTAATGACCAGATCCTATTGTTAGAGCATCTTGAGACTCACCTTCGGTGGAAGTACAGTGTTCACATTTGAGGTAAGGAATATTATAAGTAACTTTAGATGTGAATAAACCTGTTTCACGTTGTTTGTTATCGTAGTGTTTAAGAGGTTATGTGATTAGCATGATGGCTTTGAGTGAGACCATGACATGCATGCTTGACATTCTGAGTTAATTTAAATACATGTTTATTGTGAAATGCATATTAGTTGTAATATGTCATGCATGATATAAAGCGATTGTAATTGCATGTCTAATTGATCATTAATATCATGCATTATGATGATATTAAGTTTAGATTAGAGTCTCATTTAGTTCATTCATATAGTATGAATGGATATTTAGAGTTCAGCATGCAGTACCCCTTAAATCTCGGAAGTGGCGACCTGTGGCAAGGGCTACCTGGTTCGCGGCCAGAGTGCAGCCACCATGGAGAGTGGGTCGCCGGTGATTTAATGATGTAGAGACACTACATCATTGTGTGCTAAGTGAGAGCGGTGTGAGTCCTAACGTCAATATGA
The DNA here is from genome assembly GCF_984573655.1 of Nuphar pumila. NCBI lineage: Eukaryota > Viridiplantae > Streptophyta > Magnoliopsida > Nymphaeales > Nymphaeaceae > Nuphar > Nuphar pumila. The sequence goes on from NC_143261.1 coordinate 1,199,652, forward strand.
GATTAAGAATGAGAAGTGTTGTGATTAGTCATAGCACCACTCGTGAGAGAATGAGTGAACTTTGAATTTGAGAATATTGTTCAATGTGTGAACTTAGTTATGACTTAGGATTTCACTCACACTGGTTTGGGACTCTAGAGGATCATGGATGGTTGATAACCATCATGTTTAGGATGTAGCATGAACCATGCCGAGATTGAGAGCTTGACCTCCCGGCTAGCTACCGGTGGGGTCCCCGTGGTGGTACACTGCAGTGCCTAGTGGTCCGGGGACCACTGGGAGTGTATGGTTCATTGTTTGGCCAACATGTAGAATTGGGGTGTTCTATAGGGTTGCTACGCCCATAGATGGCTATTACCGGTATAGTCAGCCTAGCGATAGTTGTGTGAAAGAGAATATTTGAGAATGATAATGGGGGAAATTAAAATATACAAACATGTGTGGTGTATCGAGAATTAAAATAAGACTAGGGGCTCAGAGCCCACTACAGTTGTAAATTGTTGTTATTTACTTATGATTATTTCTTACTGGGTTGTAGACTCACCCTCATTCTTGTTTAATTACAACTGTAGGTTCCAGGCATTAGATCAGTCGCTTGGGAGCAGTTTTATCAGTCCACAACAAAACATCGGTATATTTTACTTTCCTTGTCATTGAGAATAAATTATAATTGTTCTTTTTCTGTTATGAATGATGAACATTGTAAGAAAAAGTTGATTATAGAAATAAAATAAAAAGTTTTTTTTAACCACGTTTTCTCTGTGTAAGCTTTGCAATCTTCCCTCTGGAAAGTAATACCAACCGAACTCGGACTCCTGAGGTCCCAGATCGGGGTGTTACATCAACCAAGATTTTATGCACTATAGTTTATTAAGGAGAAACAAAATTTGACAGAAAATTGCATCATTGCATGCCATCCATACAAACCACCATGTTGTAAGCAACCACGTCCTCCAGACCATCCTCTACCTTTTGCTTCGTCGAATATGTACTGGACCCAGGATCAGATCTAGTGCAAAAAACTCCACCTTAACAATCACTTTCGGATGTCTCCACGTCCTATTAAAAAGTTTCACAAAGATTGAGCATGACCAGAATAAATGAAACATTGTTTTTTCAGCCTCTTGACAAAGCACACACCAACTTGGAAACTGAAAACCCAACTTCTTTAAATTACTATGGGTTTGAACCCTATCTTGCAAAATTAACCATGCCAAGACCCGAGATCAGGGGGAAGTGCCCTTAGCCCATAACACACTATTTGGGATCCAATCAACCCCTAGGGAGAGCAACGATCTATACACTTTATAGGTGTGGAACACACCACTTGGCGCAATCGCCCATTGCAATCACTGACCATTATTTCCTGCATCCTCAATTTGATCTCTGAAGAAGGATAAAGCCCTCAACCACATCTTCACAAATGCGAGATCGCCAACCCCATGTTCCTTATCGAACTAGTAATAAATTGGGAGCCCCATATTTAGCATGAAGCAAACGAGCACATGGATTACCCGGTTGATGAGCCAACCAACATTGCTTGGCAACAAGTGCAATGCTCCTCTGTCTGGGAGCAAAAACTCCTAAGCCAGCCATACGCCTAGGTTACACCACCGTTCGCCAACCAACCAAATGATGCTTACCCTGGAGACGACACCCAGACCATAAGAAATCCGCCAGTAAACGTGTAATATGCTTCTCCACTCCCACAAAGCATCACAAACATAAACATAAAAAATTCTAGAATAGTCGAAAGAACATGTCTTATTAAAGTCAGTCGGCCAGTGATGGAGAGATAAGACGCCTGCCACAAAAATAAATTCTTTTTCACTTTTTGAATTGTTGGTTCCCATGCAGTTAAAGATAGGTGCTTCACTTGTAACGACAAGCCCAAATATGTCATCGACCACTTAGAAATCATGCAATTAAAAATCCTTTTCCCTGTTGCAAGTATAGTAGACTTAATATTGAACATAGTAAGTGAATATTTGTTTTCATTAAGTGTAAGTCCAGATAGAGAGAGAAAGAACTGAAGGATTAGTTTGAATCTAAGCATCTGTTGTACATTTGCTCGACAAAAAATAATCATATCATCAGTATAAATAAGGATATGTTTTGGGAATTTCAGAACATCTAAAGGATCTATTAATCGCTTTGCCGTTGCTCGCTTAAGCAACACCACTAGTCCATCTGCAACTGCATTGAACAATAATGGAGAGAGTAGGCAACCTTGCCATAATCCATGCCCCAACATGATCTGGTCTCCTCTTATACCATTAATATTTATCATGGCCTAAGCATTTGAAACCAATTTCCTCACCCACCCAAAAAAATAAGGACCAATACCAAAATTTGACAACATTTGAAATAAGAAGGACCAATGCACATAATCATAGGATTTATGAAAATCTAATTTTAAAACAAAATATGGCTGACCGCTAAATTATAAGGAATGAATGACTTCTGATGCCATGATGAAAGATTGTTGAACCCTCTTATTGTGGATAAATGTGAACTGAGAGTCCAAAAAAATCTGGTGTGCCACTGCTTTTATCCTATTAGCCAAGACTTTGGCAATCATACGATAGAGAGCACTCATAACAAAAATCAGGCAAAACCTTGAGATATCATGGCTACATCATCTTTCAAAATTAATGATATAATAGCCAAGTGAGTTTGTTTAGGCAGTCTAGAGTTACGATAGAACTCATCAAACATGTTAACCACATCACTCTTGACACAATCCCAAAATATTTTTAAAAAAATCCATATGTAACTCATCTACTCCTGGTGCTTTCCACCACAATAAATCTTTGATGGCCTTATAAATTTCTTCTTCAGAGATCTTCCTTCGCATAATTCTGGCTTGCTCTTGTTGAATCATCCCAACAAAAGCTCAACCAATGACGCCCTCTGCTGTTAACGAAACATAATATAAATCCTTAAAATATTGAGTGACTACTGAATTAACGTGTAGATCAAAATAAGGAACTCTCCCATTGGTGATTGAAGGAACGACTTTCCTTCTATGATGATGAGAATCATATGAATGAAAAAAATTAGTATTTTCTTCTCCTGCCGCAAGCTATTTCACCCTAGCCCTATGTTTTCATCGAATTTCCTCCTTGACCCTCCAGTTTTTCAATAGCATTGATAACTCAAGGGATCTGGCCATCAAACTCTGAAGTTGCAAATTAGAGAGAGACTCAAGGGAAGATATTGTCTGATACAACACCAAATTCTCTTGCTCCCATGCAGCCATTTGCTAAAATTTAACCACATTTCGACTATGAAGCCAGGCCTTGATATCCTTAGCTAGACGAGACAACTTCTTGTGACACCGGATAGCTGTCCAATGCTTATTAGAAAGCTTGTTCCATGATTCAATAATAATCGTGTGAAAATATGGCTCCTACAACCACCATTCTTCAAACACAAAACTCCTGGCTGATTTAAAATCATCTCCCCAAAGAGTGATGACCTGACCATGATTTGAGATAGATGGAGCTAGAAAAATACACCTAACATCGGGAATAAAATCCTTATTCCTTTGCGTTTCATCTTCACTATCGGATTAACCAGGCTTCACATTATAAAATTTCAACACTTTGTCCATGCCTTTATCATTCTCAATCTTCATTATATTTTGGTACGCTTCATAATGCTCATATATATCGGTCTGGTGGATCACTTCTCCACTATCATCCCCTCGAACAACAGGGGCTTTCTTATCTTACAAATTTTAGTCATTGCTAACCTGAACGACATATAAATTTAACCGCATCATTATATGTTACAACCACCTCCCCAAGTATATATTATTACAAATTATCACATTCGTTACACAATCACCAACATTATAAATCGTCGCAATATTTGGCTTCTTAAGTAAACATCATTATAAGATTTAGCAAATTTAAGTACAAATCAAGGTAACTTCATAAATACACATCGCTACTGCATCAAACGTATAAATCATTGATGCTTCAAACGTACAAATCAATACTGATTTAAATGTATAAATCGTTCATGCTTCAAACATACAAATCATTGTAGAAATCACACCCTTCATAAGTACATATCGTTATAACGTTTGAGCTTCATAAGTAAACATCGTTGTACGATTTAGCAAACTTAAGTACAAATTATAGTAACTTCATAAATCATAAATACACATCGCTACTACTTCAAACGTATAAATCGTTGCTACATTGAATGTATAAATCGCTACTGCATTAAATGTATAAATCATTGTTGTATTCAAACATATAAATCACTGTAGAAATTTAGCCTTCATAAGTACATATCGTTGTAATGTTTGACCTTCATAAGAATAAATTATGCTAACTGTTTTTTTATGCCCAAAAAGTGAATATGTATAAATTGATTTATTTCAGTATGAAAATAGGTGTTATTTAGCATAAATAATACAACCAATTGTAAGATTTAACATTCAGATTTATAAATTGATTTGTTGACATAACAAAACTTTACACGAAACTCACCGAAATGATAGGAGTTTTGGTAATCTGATAGTGGAGGAGAAACACCCATAAGGTAGATGCAGTCGATGGTGGCAACAATGCTCCCATTGCACAGACGACGGCAAAGGTTGCTCCGACGACAATAAAGGGTGCTTCGGCAGCAACAGCCGATGGCAAATGGTGCATCGTTAAAGGAAGCTCCGATTACATCATATAGTGCGTCATCAAAAGGTGATCCAACGACATCATAGAAGTTTACTGCTTACGGTGAAAATGAAACATTTTTGTCTTTTTCTAGATAAAGGGCATTTTTATCTTTTTCTTGAATCATCGTTTCATGGTGAGAAATGATACTTAAGTGTTTGCAACCACATTGGACTCCAACGCTAAGTGATGCCGGCACACACGAGGATACGAGCCCCATGTGCTTATATATGTGGCGCTCATTCGAACTCCGAACACACCGAACATTGCTTCTTCCTAAATGCTCTCTCTCCCTCCCTTAGGCTGTCACATTTTTTATAAAAAAAAGCTAAAGGTTTCCGAAACTAAGCAGATAACAACGAGTAAAATTATGGGGTAAAAAAACTATTAGATAAGAATAAAGATGAGAAGCGACCTGATTTGGAACCCATGGTGAGTCGTGACGACGACCACGAAACTGAAGTTTACTTCCACATTCCAATTTGGGCGGGGACTGGTATTTTTGTCCAACCCAGCCCACCCTTGGGCTAGGCTTCATTTGGGGTAGGCCCCAACCTTTATGGCACAAACAAGCACATCAAATATATGCAAAACTTGCTTAATAGGGTAAGGCGAATTTTGGGCAAAGGCATTGGACCCAACGGTCAGTTCGCGGGCCGAGTGGGATTTGGCGGAGGATTTTTAGGAAACCCCTGCATTCATGGTGTTCCACGATTGGACCTTCCCTTGAATACAACTAACCTTATCATGCTTAACCCTGAAGACCACCAGCTATTTCAGCACCCCCACACTATTATCCTTTCTAATGAAAAAGGAGAAAAAAAACTTATTTTCTTTTGGCTACGTTAAACTGAATTCTCTCTCTCTCTCTCTCTGGATGAAATGACTCATTGTCGTCTCTTTCTCTCATGATGCAATGGCTTCTTTGAAACTGGGTTCGAAAGCTGATGCTTTTCAACGTCAAGGACAAGCTTGGTACGTACCATTAGGACTTCTGTGTATTCTAAGATGCCCATATCTTCCAATCGATACAATGCACGCTTTAAAAAATTGCATAGGTGTATCAAAGTTTTTGTGGGTTTTCCACAAATTTTTTTTTAGTTCTGCAGTTATGAGCAGATTTTCCCAGTTTCCCGACTTGGATAGAACAATTTCTGGAATCTTACCGCTACAGAGTTGCATTGCAGTGGCATTTAGTTCATATATGTCATTGATGAGAAATGAACTAGGTGGAATTGTTCGTTGGTTTAGTGCCAACAAATTGTTTCTCTGGCTGTGCCTAGGATGCAAGCCTGGACCCCGTGGCATGCATGGCTTGTTGATTTCCTAATTGTTTCAATGTGAAATGGCTGCAAGCTTTTCTGTGTTTTTCATGTGAAACAAACATAACATGATGAGCGTGACAAACTTTCATGATTGTTAGTGCAAATCTTCTGCGATTCCAACCAGATTGACTAACGCTCTAAACATTCCCTCGCTTTATGCCCGTCGGCTCTCCCTCAAAATGCTGTCTGAGGTATTCACGCGCAATTATAAGATCTAAAATAGGCGGGTTCCCTGATAAAAGGACCAGGAAAATGGATCCTCTGCATCTTAAGGTGCTTTAAATGTCTCAACCCGTCTAATTTTTATTGGGATTTCTAATGAACCTTACAAAAATTTCTGCGAGAAATTCGAGATTTTGTGTTCTTCATCCATACCAACAATGCTCACCCTGCTTCTATCATAAGAAGCCAGATAGCTTTGAAGATTTCATTAGCGTCTTCCATTGCCTAAATGAGGGAATATATTTGCAGAGATGAAGAGTTTTTGAAATTCTGTTGGGATCATTTATTTTACTGTTTGATGATAAAATCATGACTTTTGGAAAAGATGAACAGAGGGTATCAAGATCTCGACCCTAGCGAAGAATCAAAAAGCACAATAAAAAATTATTATGTGAAGTATTCAAAAGTGAAACTGAAGAATTACTGACAAAGGAAGCTTCTGAGAAAACATTGTGAGACATTGTGCAACAAGAATGAAGGATTGGATGCATTTTTCTTATGGAAGACATTAGTTCTTATTTTGATTTAATTATGGCTTGTCTAATCAGGCTGTTGCTTAGGACTTCAATGAGAATAGAAGTGACTTGGTACTTTTAAAAGTAAGATCTTCACCAGTAGGTCTGACTGAAAATGCACCTAGTTTGAGATATTTGAGCATGTTTTCCGTGTAAAGTCTTGGTAGATATTAATAATGGAATCACACCCTCATCAAGCTACTGAATGAGCTAAAGTTGAAGGGAATAAAGCTACTGGTATTATTAACATGTAGAGGAAATGCCCTGACAGTAATTCGGATCATGGCTGATGGAAATCCGCAAAGAGCTATAAAGGCAGAGCAACCTCTAAACCTTTAAGGTTTTAGAATGATGAATTATGTTTACCATTCTTGTGAAAAAAGCAATAATGTTCAATGTTAGTACCGAGCCAGGAGGTATCTTAAGAAGGTGCTGCTGCCCGAGAATGCCTGGTGGTCATAGGTAATATGACTAACATTTCATGTGTGCCTTCTTTCTAAAATTTCTGATTGTTCAATTTCTTATTATGGGCACACAAAGCTTTAGTCTTTTGTTTTCCTGCCAAGGATGAATTATCAGTTTTTCAGTACTGCAATATTGCCAATGAGTGTGTTGTTTCAAGAAATTTGAGAAAATTTTGCAATCCTGATCTTGGGATAGGATATATTTTGTAATCAAAATTGAAAATTAGGATGTCAATTCACTCTGGACTGAATTCAATTGCTGGAATCTGCCAATGCCTGAGTTACACAGCAGTAGTAGGTAATTCAGAAAAGTGAAATAGGTGGGGTTGTTGGTTGGTTTAGTGCCAACAGTTGCTTTTCAGTCTGTGCCTAGCATTTAAGCCTGTAGCCCATCAAATTTTGACCCCAATGTATGCCTGGACCGATGGCTTCTAATCACCCACGATTGATCACTCTGGTTTCCTAGTTATCCATTGCGTTTTTCCCATTTTAAGCAGTATGAGTTGCATCCGTGAGGTGTCTGTCAAGCTATTGATGAAAAAATTGAGTTTTTTGAATAAGAAATGGCTGCTTACATGTTTTTTCTCCTGGCATAAATGCAATCTGGTGAACGTAACTAGCTTTATATCTATTTTTTAATGAATATGGTGAATGCCAATATTCTGTCCCAAGCTGATTAGTCCATGGTTTTAAGCCTGTTACCTCTCCTTCCCATGTTGTATGAGATTAATTCACAATTTCATATTATTATCTTTATTGGGGTTCCGAGGGTCCTTAAAAAATTTTACCACAAGAAATTCATGTAGTTTTGTGCTATCTCATCAATACCAGCAATTCCCACCATTCTGCTTTTTACTATTGAAGAAGCTGTAACTAGCTTTATATCTATTTTTCAATGAATATGGTGAATGCCAATATTCTGTCCCAAGCTGATTAGTCCATGGTTTTAAGCCTGTTACCTCTCCTTCCCATGTTGTATGAGATTAATTCATAATTTCATATTATTATCTTTATTGGGGTTCCGAGGGTCCTTAAAAAATTTTACCACAAGAAATTCATGTAGTTTTGTGCTATCTCATCAATACCAGCAATTTCCACCATTCTACTTTTTACTATTGAAGAAGCTGTAGAAGGGAACATTTTAACGAAGTGAAAACAACCTGGAATCTTGAATTGCAAAAATAAACAAATATTGAAACTTTGTTTGGGTGTTTTGGTTTTATGCCTGGTTTGTTTCGTATTACTTACATGGAAAAGTACTGAGCTAGCAACAAACATCAAATCATCATGATGGGTCACTTTGTATGTGTAAATCCATTCATACCTCCCTGTAAAAGCTTTCACATGGGGGCGGAGCTGGCAGGATTTTTTTAGAAATCCATGCCCATTCTCATGTAAAGCCTTTCCACCTTTCCTTTACATGGGAATGAAACATAATAAATAGATGGCTCCTGGAAAAAGATGAATGCTGACTCAGTTCGGGTCGTTTGTCAGTTGTTTAAACTATGTGATTGCACTGTTTGTAAGAACCTTCTAATGAGAACAGAAGCAAGCATAGGATGGAAAAGCAAGAAATACAATAGAAGCTATATATATCCCTCTTATCCAGACCAGTGTGGGCACTGTGGGGATACCCCTGAGTCAATGTGCAAGGCTGAAAATATGACCATCTTCAGGTAATTTGTCTGAGTTCAACAAAGACAAGCAATTTTTCGACAACGCTGGATGAGCTAACACCTAACACGAGTGGGTGATATGTACTTAACAATTGAATTGAGCTAACACTAAATTATGCACTTGACAATTGGAAGTGTTAATAATTTTTTTGGATAAAGTGTTAATAATTAGCAGATGCACAAATAACTAAAAAAGGCAGTAACAACTTGTTTTTGCAAAAGAAAATATTGTTGAATTCTAACAATTATGCCTTTGAGATAGCTGAATTATCTAAATTTGCATCTCATTGTTTATCAACGTTATTATGTGAATGCCTTTCTATGTTTGCTTCGTGGTTGAGCACTTTTACACCAGAATGGAACCTTTGTAAGTTTGAAATGCATATCTTCTGCTTTGCATCTCTTTCTTTTCTATACCATATCATGTGTGCGGTGACTGTATTCAAAGAAACCGTCTGGGCTTCAAATACCAATAATGGAGCAATCCCAGCTTACACGGTGATTTCCTTACCTGCATCTCTTTTCAGGTTATGTACTACTGGACTTCCTAGTGATATTGATATTGAAGTTGGAGAAATTTCGTTTCATCTCCACAAGGTATAATTCTATTCCAGTACATCTCTCTCTCTCTCTCATGATAATCATCACTTTGTTGTTGCAGTTCCCTTTACTTTCTAGGAGTGGTCTGTTGGAGAAGTTAATTGAAGAGTCTTCCAGTGCAGAAGGAACAGGGTGTGTCCTGCAGTTCCATGACATCCCCGGTGGTGCAAAAGCTTTTGAAGTCATTGTGAAATTCTGTTATGGCATTAGGCTGGAACTTACCGCCGTGAATGTGGTATGCGTTCGATGCGCTGCTGAGCACTTTCGGATGACTGAAGAATATGGGGAAGGAAACTTGATTATTCAGACGGAGGGGTTTCTCAGTGAGGTTTTCTCCAGTTGGAAGGACACTCTAAAAGCGCTGGAAACATGTGAGGAGGTGCTCCCTCATGCTGAGGAACTTCACATTGTCACAAGATGCATCAACTCCTTGGCCATGAAAGCCTGTTGTGACCCAAATTTGTTTGGTTGGCCTATGGGAGGACAAAGAACCCTGCAGAGTCCATGTGGTAGCGTTTTATGGAATGGAATTGGTACAGAAGCCAAGCCAGAAACTGTGAATTCAGATTGGTGGTACGAAGACTTAGCAGTTTTAAGTTTCCCTCTATTGAAAAGATTGGTTTTGGCAATGGAGTCCAAAGGAATGAGTCCGGAGAATGTTGCAGGGTGCCTGACATTCTATGCAAATTGGCATCTCCCTGGACTGCAAAGACATTCAGGCAATCAGGAAAAGAACTCTCGTATGTCTTTTCCATCAGAGGGTGATCAGAGGACTCTGCTCGAAGAGATTGTTGGTCTGTTACCCATGCAGAAAGGTGTCACATCGACGAAATTCCTACTTGGTTTGCTTCGTACAGCCACGATTCTGCACGCGAGCTCATCATGCAGAGACAACTTGGAGAAAAGTGCGGGCCTGCAAATGGACCAGGCTTCCCTGGAAGACCTTCTCCTTCCTAATTTGACTTACTCGGTAGAAACTCTCTATGACATCGACTGTGTACAGAGAATTCTAGATCATTTCCTTGTGTCTGATCAAGTTTCTGCGGCTGCCAGCCCTTGCTTGGTTGATGAAGGGCAGTTGATTGGCTCACCTGTACCGGCACCGATTACAATGGTGGCCAGGCTCGTTGATGGATTCCTTGCAGAAATTGCACCAGACGTTAATCTCAAGTTTTCCAAATTTCAGGCGCTAGCAGCAATGATTCCCGACTATGCTAGGACCCTGGATGATGGCATTTACCGTGCTATTGATATATACTTGAAGGTAATACAAACACTGATATCACAGTGGGAACTCTGTAGTTGTAGTGCTAGAGAGTTTGTTTTTGCGGGGGCAGCCCCTTTAGAAAAATAGACGGACCAAGTGCCTAATTGTACGGCAGTGTGACGCTCTTGGTGTTATATTTATTCTTGGCAGACTTAGCACTCTGCATAAAAAGAACCTGTTTGCAAGTTTCTAGCAATGATATAGATAGGTGGAATATCCAATATCGACACTAGCTAATGCATAATGTTTAGCGAAAAAAACTCCACAAGAATGGTTTTAACCTGTCTTATTGGTGGTGTCCATGTGATATAGTCCAACATGTGAAAAACTTGGGATGCTTGCCTAGTTGGTAGGTCTAAGCAATGTGGGGCATGTTTTGTTACATTACTAGTGAATGAGTAATGCATAATGCTTAGCGATGGGAAACTCCACAAGAATAGTTAACCTGTGTTATTGGTGGTGTCCATGTGACATATGTAAGCCAAGAACTAACAGGTGAAAAACTTGGAATCTTTGCCCGGTTGGTGGTGGGTCTTAGCAGTGGGGGGCATGTTTTGTTACATTTCTAGTGAATGAGTAATGCATAATGCTTAGCGATGGAAAACTCCACAAGAATAGCTGTTAACCTGTCTTATTGGTGGTGTCCATGTGACATATGTAAGCCAAGTTCTAACAGGTGAAAAACTTGGAATCTTTGCCCAGTTGGTGGTGGGTCTTAGCAGTGGGCACATCCTATCTGTGCCATGTATATATAGTGAGGTCCATAATTGCTTACACTTTTTCTGCATGGTTTTGTTTCAGGCCCATCCCTGGCTGACCGACTCTGAGAGGGAGCAGCTATGTAGACTCATGAACTGCCAGAAGCTGTCCCTAGAGGCCTGCACGCATGCTGCCCAGAACGAAAGGTTGCCACTCAGAGTTGTGGTCCAAGTATTGTTCTTCGAGCAGCTGCGCCTCCGGACAACCATTGCAGGATGGTTCTTTGTATCAGATAACCTTGATAATGGACATGCACCACACGGCAGCCTCGACATCCCGAAGAACGAAGGCACCATGACTGCTGCTCCTGCTCACATCAAGGATAATCACAACCTCAAGGTTGGAATCGATGACATGAGAGTGCGGGTATGCGAGCTTGAGAAGGAGTATTTGAGCATGAAGCAAGAGATTGAGAAGCTTGGGAAGCCAAAGAGCTCTTGGAGTCTATTCTCAAAGAAACTTGGGTTCAAGCTCAGGCCACAAGTATGCAATCCAAAAGGTACTTCTGTTACCAACCAAGACCTACCCAATGGTCCAGCTTAGACCCGTTTCTGTGAGTCCCCACATCTATTACATACATATACTAGGTTTGTTAGCTTAATGCTCGAAACTAGCCATTCAATTCATTTTTTATTGTTTATTTTTTCTGCTTGAGGGCCATGTAACCATGGTTGGTAGGGGAGGAATAGAAACTTTAACCTGTGCTTGTATCATGTGCTCATTGTTTTGGCTGGTAGTGTTTTAAAGGTAGGTAATGGAAAATCATGTTTATTTGGATTCTGCGGTTGCTTTCTGAATAATTTTCATGTTTTTCTTGTCCCGTGCCATTCTTTTGTGTTTTTTTTTTGACGAAGAAAACAGGGGTTAGGCAGACCCCCACTAGTTATACAACTCATACCATTGGTATTTGAACTTGCAACGTCCCCACACAAGGTGACGTGCACTAACTGCTCCTACCAGACAAGCTGAGCCCCCGTTGGTCCCGTGCTATTCTTTAAGCAACGCATACAATGTGTTTCTTCCTTCTCTGCTTGTTTCTCTTTTTCCAAGGATCACATTTATCTCTCTGTTTTCAGTACGTGCCTTTTGGAGTACCACAATGTTAAATACAAAAGAAAATCCAGTTTCCTAGCATTATTGTATTGCGCTTCTAGCTGTTTATGTTTGAGTCTAGTTTGGTTTTAGTGTTTTAGGTATCATTGCGTAGAGTTTAGGCCTTCCGTAGCAGCTCTAGCACGATGCATAATTCCCAGTATTCCTTAAAATTGAAGCATTAACTTGATCTTGGAAATAGAATCAAATCCATTGTTATAGCCCTTTGGGTAAGTGGTGGAGATAATCTTTTCTATTCTTCCATGAAAATCAAGAAGCTACAAAATTATCGTGCACCAAAAAGATAAGAAGGCTATGGATTTGGAATTATTCACAAAATATCCCATCTGTATGGACTTGCTTAAAATATACAGTCGCTGTTGAGCACATGCTAATATTTTTTCTAGCAATGATCATTCAAAATGGGATTTTGTGATCTTTCTTGTTTTTCATGTGGATAAGCTTAACGCCACCTCTCTCTCGGCAAGCTGGGGTTAGGCAGACCCCACCAGGTTTTTCATGTGGATAAGCTTAACGCCACCTCTCTCTCTCTCTCTTGAAAGGCAAGCTGGGGTTAGGCAGACCCCACCAGTTATCATTCAACGTACCACTGGGGTTCTGAACCTGCAACGTCTCTCTCTCTCTCTCTAGATCTTTCTTTGGTGGTTGAAATTTGTATGTTGCACGTCGTTTTGGAAGATTTGGGTTTGTTTGATCCTTCGTTTTGGAAGCAGTTGATGTGGAATTGAGACTTGTTTTTGGTCGACACATCCAATAAAGATTTCAAAAAAACAGAAGGGTCACTTTTATCTTGTAATTTCCAATTCCGTGAATCCAAAGAATGTGAAACTTATGACAGTATGCAAATTGGGGTTGAGTGCTTGTGGGCTCAAATTCCCCTTACTCCTCTTGTAAGAACTAAAACTGTGGGCAAGGATGGGGCTCGTCATAATGACAATAGTTTGGTAGACTAAAATTGTCGCTACCAAGAGGGCTACTTTGGTTCCATAATTCCATTATCCAAATAATTTAAAAAGAAAAAGATAGTCATTATCGAGGGAATCTACATGGGCATATAATAAATAAATGCACATATACACCCGCCACGAAGCCATATATACAGGCCCCGTTTCGGCCTCATTCCACTCACATACCAACAACACATATCAATTGCAGAAATAACTACCACACATTGGGCTCCATTATTTATAGGTGATCCCACGCCCCGACTAGCATCACCACAAAGCACCAACTAATGTTGCATAGTTGGCATTTCCGTGCTAGATTAGTGGGCCCATCTGCTCGACTGAGGTCTTGGCCCCCAGTGCCCAAGCAGCGGTAGCCATTGATTGTGGTGAAGGAAGGGCCCACCTTACCCTATACGCAGGCCTGAAATATCTTCCCTCGCCAGGGCCCACATTGGCACAGCAGAGCTCCCTTCTTGAACCTAAAATTTTCAACTCGGGTTAAGAAAGTTCAACCACGGTTTTGAGTAATTTTCAAGCTCGCGCGTCGCTCTTAGCTAGCCGACCCGTTAGCCTTGGCTTCCGGCGCCGCGACCTGCGGCTCGACGACGCTGAGTGCGAAGTTGAGCAGCGCCCGCGGACCCCTCATCTTGTAGGCGGCTCGGTCGTAAGCCAGCGCAGCCTCCTCCGCCGTGTTGAACGTCCCGAGCCACACCCTCGCGCCCTGGCGCGCCGAGTCCCTGATCTCCGCAGCGAACTTCCCCCACGGCCGCTCCCTTACTCCCCTGTACCGCTTCTTCCCGCTCTTATTCCGAACCGAGACTCCCGGCCTCGTCTCGCTCTTACTCCCTGCCGGCTGAGACTCCCGGGACGGGAACCACCCCTTCAGGCACGCCTCCTCCAGCACGCTATGGAGAACCATCTCGTCCGAGTCGTTTTCGTTAAGTGGGAGCTCTTCCCACCCGCCGGAAAAACACGGGCTCAGGCACATCGGCCCCTTGAACACGCCGGAGAAGCTCGGTGGAACCGAGGTGGACGGTAGCGCGGCCGCCGAGAGTGGCTCCGGAGGGACATTCTTCCTTTTCTCCTCCTCCCGATCGTTATCGGTCTCCGGCGAGTCGAATCGCAGCGCGCTCTGCACGAACCTCTCCCCCTCGTCGTCTCCCTCTTCCTCTTCCTCCAGCCCGCTCCTGCAGAACGAATCGGAATTATCGATCCGCCGCCGTTTTCCCGGTGCGCCAGCGGGGACGGCCTCTGGCGTGGTAAACTCCGTCAGAGACGACTCCGACGGAGAGCTCGCCAGGAAGAAGGAGGTGTAGTAGGAATCTTCTAGAAGGTGGCACCGTAGGTCGTCGAGATCGGGCTCCATCTTGACGGAGAACATGACGGCGAGATCCTGATGTCTAACGGCGCTCGGAATTCTCCCTTTGGATTGTCTTCGTGGTCGCTGGCCTAACTCCTCTCTCTCGACTCGGTGCTCGGGTGAAGTTCACCCTTTTTTATAGGTCAAACGATCGCCGTTAAGTAACGGCGCTAGTGCTGCTAACTCCCGGAAATTCTCCAAGTTTTTTTTTTGGGTTTTCTCTTTTCGAACTGCTGACGTTGCACTCTTGTCGTCACGCTTCGACAGCATTCTGATTCGCACGTGTGACACGAGCCATCGATGTTCTAAGTACGGTTGCGTGACTGTTGACTTGTGTCTCCTCACACCTCCCAAAAGCCAAGTGAGCCAACGTTTTCCGACCATTCAAATTTATTTGAGAGGAAAAGAAAAACAAAAATGATAAAAAAATAGGTCTCTTCCTGTTCTTCTTATTATTTATTTATTTAAAGATTATACCGACTGAACTTTTTCATTTCACATAAAACAAATCTAAAGGAAAAATGGCAGCCAATTCTTTTCATCTTTTCTGCAATATTATGATTTAAATCAGATGTGATCTATATACTTAATTTTATAGGGATCAGCTCTTTGATTCCGACACATGGGTGAGCTTTTATACGGTTTGAAAAATCAACAGTCCAAAACCTTTGTAAAATTTTGAAGCTTCAAATATCATTTTTTTTCCATCGAAAACACAGTTTTAGGTATGAATTTCTGGTAAATCGACCATGCCCAACACAATTATGGGGTTGGAACTGCAAAAAAATATATCGAAAAATCAGTATACACGTATAATTAAGCACCTACGCTCTACTTGATATATATATATATATATATATATACCATGTATAAAAGAGGGAGGGAGAGAGCACAGTTTTGTACCCACCACAACTTACCACAAGCGAACATAGGATTTTTGAATTGCTTTTTGCAAATCTGACTCTGCAATTACGCTTGACATGGTCAATTTACTAAGAAATAACACTTGGATCGTGTTTTTATGAAAAAAACATGAATTTTTTAGGTCTTGGATACTTATGATATTTATAAAAATTTTATACCAGAAATTTTCAAACCCTACAAAATCTTCCCGCACGATGAAATCAAATAATGCAAGAGTTGATCCCTAAGAAATCAAGCGCATAGAATACATTTGTATGATAAGATTCGAGAAAAAAAAAAAAACCCTTCAAAA
Source organism: Nuphar pumila (assembly GCF_984573655.1). Taxonomy (NCBI): domain Eukaryota; kingdom Viridiplantae; phylum Streptophyta; class Magnoliopsida; order Nymphaeales; family Nymphaeaceae; genus Nuphar; species Nuphar pumila. Next base: position 1,215,804 of record NC_143261.1, read on the forward strand.
GCCTTGTAAGGTACAGATCGGTATAGGCAGCTGCCCTCTACTCTCTCTCCAGAGAGAGAGAGTCACTAGAATATCAGAATTACCGTGTGAACTACGTTTTTCATAGATTTTTTGTTCTTTTTTATTAAATATAACCATATAGATGTGATCTTCATGCTTATAAGGAGCTCTTGAATCATTTGATTATGATGCATAAATGACATTGTTTTAAGGCTTTAAAAACAACTGCTTATCATCTTCATAAATATTTAAGAATTCAAAAATCATATTTTTTCATCAAAAATATATGTCATACAATTGATTCTAATTAACAAATTCACCATACCAAACATATCTACATGGTTAGATTTTCAAAAAAAAAAAATTTGAAAATGCATATATTCGTAGTTCTCATATTATAGTGATTATATATATGCACATATAAAAAAAGGTAGTTGCTAACCACCATGCTAACCGAGCTTTTGAAGGGGTTTTATATGTTTTTCTTAAATCTGGTACCGATGTACATGTTTGATTTTACAGGAATCAAATCTTGGATCATTTGAATTTGATATGTACCTTTTGAAGGTTTTTATATGGTTTAATATTTTCTTAAATATTAAAAACTTAAAAAATTATGTTTTTCATAAACACATTTGTATGGCCAGATTTAAGTAATACATCGATAAAATCATTCAAAAGCTCAGTTAGCATGGTGATTAGCTAGAAAAGTAGTTAGCACCTATACCTTATATAAATGTATATCGTCTAACCAAAGGAAAGTCCAAAATCTATCACCGATGATAATTGACGGCATTCCTTTTCTAACTATCGAGTTTTTCATTGATGACTTTACATATTAGATTTTTATCTGTGTTTATGAAAGTGCCAAAAATTGGCCTAAAATACTTTGTATTATAAAGTTTTAAATGCATTGTGAGCCATCAAATTTTTTACGTTTCAAAAAACATTTTCATATGTTGTAAAGTCTTCATGTAAAGCATATTTGTTACTAAATAAATTATAAAGAACAAATATATGAGGTTCGATCGATAAGATGCTCATGCACCAGAGAAGAAGAGCCATCAGATCGTTGTTAGTTATAGATTTTGGACCTTCCTTTAGTTAGACAGTCACTCTTTCCTATTTATATATTTCTATTGTTGGTTGTAGAATTTAGACCTTGTTTTGGTTGGACATTTTTCTTTATATATATATATATATATATATATATATATATATAGAGAGAGAGAGAGAGAGAGAGAGATGAGTTGGTGCTAAACCGTACAAATGTGATCTATGTACTTGATTTTATAGGGATAAGCTCTTGACATGTTTGATTCTGGGTCTTTATAAAGTTCAAAAAATCAATGGTCCAAAATCTTTGTAAAATTTTGAGGCTCTAAGCATCATTTTTTTCATCCAAAACACATGATCCAAGTGTTGATTCTTAGTAAATCGACCAAGCCAAACACATTTTTAAGGCTGGAACCACATAAAAAAAACACCAAAGAAGCTGAAAAACCCATTTAGCACACAGTATAACACCAAATGGGTTTAGCACAGACCAATTATTCTCTCTCCCTCTCTATCTTTTATGCGGTTATGCGTGCTACCAAAAAATCCGAATCTTCTATCTTTTAAATTTCCAACTGGCAAGACAGCTCAAAAGATCCATAAGCTTTTGACTTTTTAATGACATTTAAGCGTGCATGGCACCAAAAACTACCGACTCATTTAGGATGTGTTTGGGAGGATCGTATCGACAGGAACCGGAGGACATCGGATACGGGTTACAACTAGTTAAGGAAACCCAGGGCCAACAAGAAGTGTTAGAAAATAGAAAGCAGGAATCCATGGAAACCGTGATATAAGCACGGAATCAAGGCCTCCCAAATCCGCTTTTTTCCTTTCTTTGAAATCCTTTACAACCTCATTTTGGAAGGATTCCGGTGGATAGATGAATCCCTTCCATGCTTCCCTGTTTTCATAATCAAACTCCCTAATGTTTCTCCCCTCTATTAGCAAACCAGACTCATGATGGCTACTTGTCATTTGGCTATTAATTAGTTATTTAACATTTAGACCCATAGTAGAGTAGACATAGTCCTCTAAAATCCTTTTTGCCAAACAAAAATGTCATTTGATTCTTTCTGGTCACATTGAATAAAATGTTTATACTTAGCTGTAGGCGTTTATTATGCTTTTAGTTTGTAGTTATTATTTAAGGATGCTAAAAAGTGATAGTTGAGTGGGTTTAATTAATTTTTTATTTCTTTCTTAATTTTATTTAGCAGGTTTTTGAGCAATTTATTTTTGGATTGGATCTGAATTTCTGTGAATTAGATCATATCCAAGTCTGCCCCACTCATGGTGGTGCACCACATTTTTCTTCAAACAAGATACCGATTAAAGAGGAATTGAATGCCTGAATCCTGGAGGGATTTAATGGTGCTTGCAAACAACAGAGGAAGCTCGGAACTCCCTTGAAACCCACTTCCTTTGAAATTCAATAATTAAACCTTTCCCAACTCCTTTGAAATACCTTCAAATGCCTCCTCCCAAATACAGCATGATATTGAAAATCTGCAACAAGGGCGGCCCACAAATTTTGCAGTGGGAGTGCGTTGAGATCTTAGGTCCGGTAAAAGTGGGAATATTCCTTTTGGACATAACTCCAAAGTGTTCAATTAATAATTGAAATAAAAATGAATATATATATATATATATCATTTTTGGATTTTTTTTAAGTGAAGAGAGAAGTTGGCGGTGGCATCGCGTCTGTCCCTACCAACCTTTATGATCATCCTGTCTTTTTCATGCCAGTTGTAAGCAGCACTCCACCTCTCCCCACCCACCCTTTTCCATTTTATCCACATTTGTTTCTCTTTCTCCTCTCCTTTTTAGATTTTTTGTTAGAGAAAAATCCCCAAACAGGTTTTGTTAGCCCAGGAAATATTGACTTACCCGTTATTCACGCTATCTCATCTCAGGGTTGGTTATCGCATCCTGAACTGTATCAGCAGACCACCGCTATTCTATCGGGATCTAATACCGCATGTCCACTATTATCGCACAAGTCTTATCTGAACTGTATCAGCTTGCCACCGCTATTCTATCGGGATCTACAATCGCATGTCCACTATTATCGCACAAGCCACCCGTCTGCGCATAGTTGTTATTCAAATCTGTTTGTATTTGTGATGTTTATCATGTAACTATACCTTATAATTTTATTTATTACCGAATTCACCAATGGAATGATAACGAATTCCTGAGTAATCTCACATTCTTCATGGTATCATAGCAGAAAGATCCATTTGATCTCGTTCCTCTCCTGCTAGACCAGATCGTCATTCACATCTTCTGCAAACTGTGAAACAGTCATTTTCTTTTCTTGTGCCACACCTTGTCTCAGTCTCATTCCTATATTGCCAAGTCAGATTATATTCCGTAGTAGCATTTTCTATCAGCAGCAATCTCTGTTTGCTGCATTCAGAGACATAACGTCGATTCTTTCATGGCTGATCAAGTTCCCTGATGTCATCTCACCATACTTGTTGCATCATTGTGACAACCCTGAAATTGTGCTTGTCTTTTCTGTGCTTACAGGAGAGAGACAATTATTCGACTTGGTGGCATGCTATGAGGATTGTTCTTAGTGCCAAACATAAGTTTGTGTTTGTTGATGACTCTTTCCCAAAGTCGATAAGTTCATCACCCGATTTTTCATCCTGATGCCGATGCAATGACATGGTACTATCTTGACTTATTAATGCCCTCTCTAAAGACATCGCCAATAGTGTCATTTATGCGAACACAACTTGGGATGTTTGGTTGGATTTAGAAGAATATTTCTCTCAAGAAAACACCACTCAAATTTACCAACTAAAGAAACTTATTTCTGATCATCATTAGGAGCAAAGTTCTCTTGCTGCTTATTCTACCACACTCAAAACACTCTGGGATGAACTCGGCTCATATTCCTCTCTTCCAACATGCACATGTGGTGCATTCAAAAACTTTAATACTTGTCTTGAATGAGAAAAGGTCTATCAATTTCTCATGGGATTGAATGAAACATTTGTCGTACTCCGAAGTCACATTTTGACTATCGAACCCCTTCTGAACATTAGCAAAGTCTACTCCATGATTCTCCAAGAGGAAACTCAGAGACTACTTATGCCACTGAGTGGTCGTGCCAATGATAATCTAGTACTTTCGGCTAAATATCATTCGTCACGCCCCATGGTCAATCATTCCTCCACCAAAAACAACAACCCATGCCCAAAGTGTGATTATTGTGGGTTATTAGACTACATCAAGAATCATTGCTATTCGCTTTATGGTTACCCGCCACACCATCCAAAGGCTAATTCCAACACTAAAAGTGCAGATCGTGGATCGGTTAATGCAACTTTGTAACAAGAGCCTGCACCACTTCGGAATCCGCCTAAATTCAAATCTAATTCCATTCTTTCAAAGCTTACAGAAGATCAACTTGGACATATTGCCTCTTGGCTTAATGTTGATGCTAAACCAGCCTCCGCCAACTTGACTGGTAATTCATCTTTTCATTCATTTTTTTCTGGGTCATTGACACAGGGGCTTCACATCACATGACACCTCATATTCAAATTCTTTTCAATATCATGATTTTACCAAAACCACGTCTGATTAGCCTTCCTAATGGTGAGAAAATTCTTGTTACTTATATAAGAAATGTCAACCTTTATTTCAATCTTACTCTTATTGATGTTTTGTATGTACCTAATTTTCATTGCAATCTTTTATCTATCTCGAAGTTAGTATCTTCAATTCCTTGTATAGCTACTTTCTATTCCTCTTTTTGTCTCTTCCAGGACCCTTTGAAGGGGATAATGATTGGAGCAGGCAAACTATGTGATGACCTTTACCATCTCATCCTTCCCAATACTCATCATGCTTTGACATTTTCTACACCAAATAAAGGTATCCTTTGGCATATGCGATTGGGTCATCCCTCACGTGATCGAAGTTTTTTATTGAATAAATTTGTCTCAGACTTTGTGTTTGATTCTCAATGTATTTGTGATGTTTGTCATCATGCTAAGCAAACATGACTTTCATTTCCAACTAGTTTAAGTCAACATGCTCATTCCTTTGAGCTTGTACATTGTGACATTTGAGGCCCCTACAAAATGCCATCTCATTCGGATGCTCATTTTTATCTTACCATTGTTGATGAATTTTCTTGTTGGACTTGGGGTTTTTTAATGAGCTATAAATCTAAGACTTTTTATTGTTTTCAATGATTTTGTGCTTTAGTTCACAATTTCTTTCAATTTCCAGTCAAACTTCTTCGCAGTGATCATGACACTGAATTTACTTCTTGTTGTTTCCAACATTTTCTTCATCAAAATGGCATCGACCATCAAAAGTCCTATATCAAAACACCCCAACAAAACGGGCAGGTTGAACGTAAGCATCAACACCTCTTAGAAGTGGCTAGAGCCTTACATTTTTAATCCCATCTTTCGACCTCTTTTTTGGAGTGAATGTATTCTTACACTTGCTTACTTGATCAACCGTCTGCCTTCTCTGCTTTTGAACAACAAAATACCCTATGAATTACTTTTTGAAAATAAACCTCAATACCATCATTTGTAGGTGTTTGGATGTCTATTCTTTGCAAAAAAATATCAATGCACACCAAAACAATTTTTCCTCTCGCACCAGGAACTATTTGTTTGTTGGATATCCCATTGATCAAAAAGGATATCAACTCTTTGATCTTGAGACAAAACAATTATTCATTAGTCGCGATGTCATTTTTTATGAAAGTCTTTCCTCTCCAAGGTCACATTGAGAAAGATGACATACCCGTGGTTGTGCCACTCCCATTTCCTGACAATGATGATCTAGATCTAGCGACCATTCCACCTGACCCATCTACCAATCCCACAGCTAATCTGGCTCCACCTCATGATCCAAACCCGGCTAGCTGATTCACAACCCATGCAACGATCCCAACGCGTTTTCTCTGCACTGTCTTACCTTAAAGATTATGTCTGCTTAATCCTCACACCAAAATCACATAGTTTATCACACACTCTGCAACCCGATTCTTCCAAGTGTCGATATCCCATTGACGTTTTCCCATATTTTCATTCTCCATCTGATGCTGCTTTTCGTTCATCTCTTCTTTTCGATAACGAACCCAAACATTTTGGCAAGGCAGTTAAACATCTGCATTGACGTGAGGTTATGTCAAATGAAATCCGTGCTTTGGAAGAAAATCACACCTGATCCATCATCACATTACCTCCTAATACACACCCCATTAGTTGTCGTTGGGTGTATAAGGTTGAACACCGAGTATACGGTTCCATTGAGCGCTATAAAGTATGACTTGTCGCAAAAGGCTACACAAAAATTGAAGGATTCGACTACCATGACACGTTTGCACCGGTAGCAAAACTTACTACTGTTCGGTGTTTACTTTCCTTTGCGACTATGAATGGATGGTTTCTATATCAGCTTGATGTCAATAATGCATTCTTACACGGTGATTTACATGAAGAGGTCTACATGCGACTCCCTCCTGGCTTTTGTGTCAAAGGAGAAAATCAAGTATGTTGACTCCATAAATCCATTTATGGATTGAAGCAATCCTCACACAATTGGTTTATGAAACTTACCTCTGCTCTTAAAAATGCTCAATTCACTCAATCTTGAGTTGACTACACTTTATTCACGCGACAAACATCCAATAGTTTCATTATTATTCTCATCTATGTTGATGATATTATCATCGCTAGTGACAATGATTTGATGATTACACAAATCAAGGGATTTCTACATACATGGTTTCACCTTAAGGATTTAGGTGAACTTAAGTATTTCCTCAGCATCGAAGTTACATGTATTTCCACTTGAAGTTTTCTAAGTTAACAAAAATATATCCTAGATATTTTGTCTGATGTCGGTCTTCTTGGGGCAAAGCCTATAGAATTTCCTATGGATCAAAAGTGCTGACTAATACCAGATGATGGAGATCCATTACTATATCCCACTCTATATCATTGTCTAGTCGGGCAACTTCTTTATTTAATTGTGATACGACCAGATATCTTATATCCAATCCAACTGTTAAGCCAATTTATGCAAGCTCCATGGACTGCACATCAGAACACCGCCTTCAGGATTCTTCGATATTTAAAGTCCTCACCAGCAAAAGGATTTTTCATGCAGTCAAGCACCGATATACAATTATCGACTTATTGTGATTCGAACTGGGCCACTTGCCCCACGACTTGTCATTCAGTTACTGGACACCTCACCTCCATAGGTCAGAATCCCCTCTGATACGATCTCTAGATCCTCTGCCGAGTCAGAGTATCGAGCTATGACTACAACCACTTGTGAACTAATCTGATACGAACTCTCCTGTGCTCTTACATTTATATGTTTCAACAAACACATCCTTATAAGGCACAATGCTTCATTTTTCTGCTTCCTGTGGGGTTAAATGGTAAAAAAATCATTTAAAAAGTATGCAACAATACTTATAAATTTGACAATATATATATTGATGAGTTACCATTTTCTTCAGGTGGCTCCCAAAAGTCCTAAATCCACCTGTGTGTAGATGGGCATCAGGTATCTTCACTTGGTTTTGTGTAGCCTTTGCTGAGCGGTTTTGAAATTTATGCCTCGCCCACTTGTCCCACATTGCATCCCAAAAATCTGACCTGATAGTAGGAGAGCCATGACCCTTCCATTGCAGTGGATCATCTATCCCACCAGATGTTTTTATTGCTGCAATCTTCATATTATGCAGCATGTTTGCAAATCGACTGACAGCCACCTTCTGCCACACCCGCCTCGCGTCCTACTCCTCCATCGCAGTCGCGAAGCGATTCGAAGTCTACAAATAATTTCAGAAAGTTAGTAGACATGACTATAACAAAAAATTAAATATGAAACACATTAACTATGATAAACGATTGTATATCATGAATGAGGACTACAATCTGTCCAACACCTTCTTTGGGTACTCTTTTCATTGAGCGACCAGTCCTGGAAGATACTGAACTAGTGACTGCCTAATTTATCATATTACTTCTTGTGGCTTAAACTTCGCGCTCCACATGAATTGGTATACATTAACTATCGATATACACTATTTATAAGATAAGTATTAGATAAGTGAAAATGAAATACTTACGGTCGACTATCGATATACACTATTTGAGTGAGTTATCGTGTGTCAGACTCAAAAGACCCTACATTCGGCGTTGTCTCGTGACATGTATGAATAGTTGATGTAGGTAGGTCATGTGCAGGCAAAACATCATCTATAAAAAAATGAGTTAGAAATTCACACAATGCACATTTAAACTAATCAAGTATACAATTAGTTAAATGATATACCTATCAAAGCAGCCCATGAAGATGGAGGTTAAGACTGGCTACCACTGGGTGCTCTACCACTGTGACCTCCACAAACCATATTCTAACAAATAAAAATTTTATTTGGATCAGTTACACAACTCTATATCTTCATGGATACATAACCAAATCAAAAATTACTTCATGCAAGCATGCATACAATCACATCAAATATTGCAATACATTCAAGTCATTCATATCAAAACAATGTCAAACATGTACCTATAACAAACATACTCCAATATCCTGCTAACTACTACCATGACTAGCATGAAATCCGAACTCCAAAAATAAGAGCATATGAGAAAGTGATGTGATATATATTAAAAGATGTATTTCACTAGCTTGAGTATTTTGCCATTGTACTCTTTGAGTTCTAATTCCGGTCTTTTACATATTACTTTTAAATCCATACAAGCCTTTGGATTATCTTTCATTTTTTCTTTGATATTCATTACCGTATTGAACACATTATCAAACATATTTTTCTTCACATGCATCACATCTAAATTATGTCGTATCAATAAGGTCGGCCAATATGGTAGTTCTCAAAATATTGATTTCTTTGTCTAATTATGATCCTTCCCAAATCCAAGGAAGGGTGTCGGACTACGGGAATTTGTCAGTCCATATGAAAAATATCACAATCGTCTTAAAATCTCTATGCCAGACAACCGTGTAGGTGGACCTTCCATTTCAGTTGTGCCTGATCATAACACATTCCTTTGTCGTCGGAACAAATGGTTGCTGTGTAGAAATCGATTGTGACAATCAAACCAGTACAACTTCCTTCCATGTGTCAATCTAAAAGATTTTGTATCCTCTATGCAGTACGGACATGTCAACCTCCTATGTGTGTTCCAACAAGATAACATACCATATGTAGAGAAGTCACTAATTGTCTATAGAACAACAACCTTCATATTGAAGTTTTATTTTTTTTGGGCATGGTACGCGAGAACACCGTCATCCCATAGTATTTTCAGTTCATCAATCAATGACCTTAAATATATATCAAGATTTTGGCCCGAAGAGATCGGACTAGGGATCAATAGAGACAAGAAAAGATTTTGACGCTTCATACACAAGCTTGGAGGAGGGTTGTATGGGGTGAAAAATACTGGCCAACACGAGTATGGAGTTGATCTACCCTCAAATGAATTAAATTCATCTGTACATAAACCGAGCCTAACATTTCTAACTTCCATTGCGAAGGTCTGATGAGTATGATCAAAGTGCTTTCAAGCTTCCGCATCAATAGGATACATGATCTTGTCTTCATCATGTCAAACTTTATTTGCATGTCATCTCATGTGTTTAGTTGTCCTCGAAGATATATACAATCGTTGCAATCTAGAGGTGATAGGAAAGTAGCGAAGCGACTTGTATGTCACTTCTTTTGACCTCGTGCTACCATTGCCTCTTGTCTTTGGCTTGAACCGAGGATGCCCACATGACGAACATGATCTGCTATTTTCTTGATCTTTGAAATACATGTAGTGATTTGGACAAGCATCTATCTTTTGATACCCCATACCTAAAGTGTTGACCATAACCTTCGCACGATAGAAATTTTGTGGCAATTTCTCATCTTTGGGCAACATACTCTTCACAATAGAGCACAAACTGTCAAAACATGATTGACTCAAATTATACTCGAACTTCAAATTAAGTAGTTGAAGATCTGTAAACAAGATAGTGTGACTCTCGCAACCATTTCAAAGTGGCTCATCAGCATCTCTAAGTAAGTTTGTTGCTTCTTCCTCTACCCCAGTTGGTACATCATTAGGACCTATAGTAGAACCCAATTTTGGTCCTTCAGCATCAAATATCAAATCCACATATGGATTATCATACAACACATCTATCCGTGCATTAAAATTGTTCTAAAATTCTTCACCATGAAGTATCCAATTTTGATAATCACTCACAAAACTCTTCCTTTATAGGTGATGTCTAATGCCATGAGGTTCTACAAATCGATTGTTCTTACACATCGTGCAGGGGCATCTGATCCGACCTGTGGGATCCACTGTACTGACACTTGTCATTGCAAATTCAATAAAACTGTCAACACCATCCATATATTCAAGTGATACCTCATTGTCAACTATCCTACGATACATCCATTAACGATTTACAACCATTTTGTCCTATGATGTTATGAATATTATCCTAACCAGTTAAAAGAAAATCATAAGAATGCTATGATAAAAAAAATCTAATTTATCATGCATTCATAGTGGATGTAATGATTTGATATATATCACACACACACACACATATATATATATATGATGTCATTCAATCACAAGAACTATGATGCATGCATTGATTAACTTTATATTTTCATGTGCAAAACCATTCATTTGAAACATTGATAACTTATCATTCATTTTCATGTGCAAACCCATTCATAACACGTTACATTCATTTGCAGCATGCTTTCATGATACAATTTCACATGAGAGACATAATCAAATTGAAAATAGCTTCATGCAAGCATGGATACAATCACATCAAATATTGCAATACATTCAAATCATTCATATCAAAATAATATCAAACATGTACTTGCAGCAAACACACTTCAATATCTCGCTAACTACTACCATGACTAGCATGAAATTCGAACTCCAAAAATAAGAGCACTTCTATTTTTATACATTAAAATAATGCTCAGCATGATCTCTAAACTCCATCAAAGTAGTCCTAGATATCCACAACTAAGTGAGTGTGTGAACAAAAAAATGTTGCATCCAAGAAATTAAATAACCTGTGATGCGCTTGCATCACTTACTCACTATGGGTATTTACCCGATTTGCATGCTATTGCCTTTGCATTTTTTTTTATTTCTTTTTGTATTGCATTTTTAGCCACATGCGATGCTTAGCACTAAGCATCGCCCAATTAGCTCAGTTACGCACCTGAAAGCACATTTATATACGACAGAGGTAACAACCCATCAAGAGGCGGCAGGGGCTCCGCCACCGCCTGGCAGAGAGAGAAAGACAGTATACCTGCAGACTCACCGACAAAGGAGATCTGATCGTTGGTCGGCTGTGGAGCGAGGCTACCAGAACAGGAGGATGATAAGGTCACCAACGTGGGTTAGGAGAGATTTTCAAAAAATGGCTGATATTTGCAAAACTATCTCATCCCCTCCCTACCCGAACAACCTGACAGAAAAAGGGAGTAGGGGCCCAACCCCTGTCTTCCTGTCAAAAGGAAAGGAAGAGTGGAAGTGGCAGGGAGTGTCACCCCCCTCCCCTGTATGCTTATCTGCCTGAAAAGGGAGCAGGCCCTTCTCTTGCTATCAAAGGAAACAGGGAGGGACATGGCCCCTCCACTGCGAAAAGAGGAAGCGGGGAGAGGGGTGGGCTCAGTTGCCAGGCCGAGCCCAACCTCGACCGAGAGGGAGGTGGGCTTGACTACCTGGTCGAGCCCGACCCCATCAGAACAGAGAGAGAGAGAGAGAGAGAGAGAGAGAGAGAGAGAGAGAGAGAGAGAGAGAGAGAGAGAGAGAGAGAGAGAGAGAGATAAGGGAGAAGACGTACCTGGGGGAGGAGGTCGTCGGTGTCGACAGACAAGCAAGAGGGAAGGAGAGAGGAGGCGAGAGAAAGGTCGGATGACCAACGAGGTGGTGCCGGCGAAGCTACCAAAGAGGGAGGTGATCGTTGAAAGAGGGAGAAGGGAGGGCGAGAGAAAGGGCGGGGGTGTGCAATAAATGAAACAGAAAGAGAAAAGAAAGAGGGCTTGCATTAGGGTTTTACGAGAAATTTAGTGACGGATTAACGACGACAAAATTCTGTCGCAAACGTCATCGCAAATTTACGACGGAGTAGCGACGTAAAAATGGTATCGCTCATCTGTTGCGAAGTTGCGACGAAGTATGAGACAAAATTTTTTCGTCTCAAATTTGCGACGACGTTTGCAATGAAATTTTTTCGTCGCTAATTCCGCAACTAATTCCAATTTTAAGGACAGATAGTTTTCTCTCGCTAATCCGTCTCAACTTTGCGACGGATTATTTTCGTCTCAAATTTCTTTTGCTAAATAACGTTTTTCTTCTAGTGAGCCTTCTACTTCTACATCCACTTCTTGGATTGCCTCTTTTGAGAACATATCTGGAAAGTAATTCTTTGACCTCTCCTTGATGTCATCTTTGTCTGTTATTTCTGTTCCATCTTCCCTGATGAGGATTGAGATGCTTTTTCTCATAATGTTTTTGTTCACCTGTGCATGAAAAAAGACTGTATTCATGTCTTCTTCTTTGAGCCATTTATATCTTGAATTTTGTCACCACATTTCCTCTTCCATCTGGGCAAGGATCTGTAACTCATCCCGAAACTGTAGTTCCTTGGATACTGAGTCCCCTACCCCTCCTTGATCTCACTGGCATCTCTCCAACTCCTTTTCAATTGCTTTAATTTTGTCTGGTAACCAATGTTCGCTTTATGCCAACACTTGAGCCCCTTCTTGACTGCCTCTAGCTTGGCCACTAGTTTGAACATGGGACTGCTGTTAACACTAGTACCCCAGTTGTTTTGCACCATCACCCTTCCTTCATAGTCTAAAATATGAAGAATTTAAATGGGATACCACTGTGGCTTTGGAAGCACTAATTAAGAGTAAGGCATTGCGGTCTGGAATAGTACGGGGAGAACTCGAATCATAGTATTCCTCAACCCAAAATTTATTCACCGAAGCTCTATCTAACCTTTCTGCCCGAAAGTTGTTTACTCGTTGGCCATTATGCTAAGTAAAAACTGTCCCCATGTGTTTTTGCCTCTTAAAGCTCACACTGACTGATCATGTCATTAAACTGAGAGGAGTGCTGGTGACCTAAATGGGACCCTTGTCTTTCACGAAAAAATCTGGTCGTGTTCCAATATCCAAGTACTACACAAGTTACCTCTTTAAGATGTACTAACATGTTCCACAATCTTATCTTATGACATGCTTCATTTTGGCAATACACACCCTGATTGTTACAATCATTGTTTCATTGCCTTGATCTGCCAAAACTGAAACAATTTGATCAGTGGCTACCATCACCTCTACAGCCACTGATTGTGGGTTCCACATACAAATAATACGGCTGTTAACTGCCACCTCAAAATTAGCAAAAAAAGTTCCCAATTGGAAAATTCCCTCTACAGTGAGGACAGAGCATCGATCACAATTCTAGTCTCAAGCATGAATAGAATATCCACCTTATGTTCTCTCATCCCACTTGGATGGGCGGGGGTACGGCAAAGCAAATTCTATTTGGAGACTTGTGCCACAAAGAATCCCACTTCTGCTGTTTGTCAAGAATTCCCGAAGTCATGGATAAAACTAGGCCACCCTATAAACGTGTTAGACGCTTCATCAAAAAAAAAAAAATGTGTTAATTGTATTTCCTGAAACTGTGGGGCTCTGTAGAACCACTAACCCCTTCGAACCGTGCGTTGGACCACAAAAAGGGTCGCCCACAAGAGCCACAAGTTGAATCCGGTCAAAAGGCTAATCAAACTAAGACTGATTTTTGGCCCCTTTTTTCCATGCATTTTCCCAATTCGAAATTCATTAAAAAAAATCCTTCAAATAGACAAACAAGAACATAAGGCTGTTTTCTCTGTCCACCATTATCAAGCATAAACCAATCAAATTTTTATTTTCTTATTTCTTTTATTGGGCATCCTATATATATATATATATATCATAGAAGACAAAGCTCAGATAAGTAATACACTCAGCAATGACTCCCTAGCATCTAAAAGCACCTTCCCCACAACAAAAGAACAAACTAAAAGAAGATAAACAAGAAAAAAAGACACCACAATGCAAAGAAAAGGAAGATGCAGGAGACAGTCTCAGGCTGAACATATACCAAGCTCATGACAAGAATGGTTGATTGAAACAAAAAACACGGCCAACAGCAATGTATTAAAAAATTACACATACCACCACAGCAATCAGACTAGAAAGGTGTGCGACCACCAATTTTATCATGTTCCATGTGCCAAAACTAACATCTGCATTGAGCTTGTTCCCACCATTCTTTCTCGCTCTCCCTTCTTTTCATTATGAAAGAACTTTACCTATAGCCACCATATGGATTCTGAGGGTTATAACCACCCATCCCCATCATCGGATTGTAACCTGCCATGCCCGGAGCAGAGGGTGGCATTCCAACACCAGGTCGAACCTGTGCCCCTGCGCCCATGCCCATTCCTGGGACCATACCCATGCTCGGGGTCATGCCCATGGGTTGATTCATGCCAGGACCATAAGCACCCATTCCAACACCACTTCCCATTCCCATTCCTGCACCCATGCCCATGCCCATGCCCATGCCCATGACCATGCCCATGCCTGCGCCCATAATGGGGTTTGGAGGAGCCAAACCTGTTGCACCAGCCCGACCAATTCCTGATCCAGCTCCCATTGCCTTACCCATAGCAACAGTGGAAGGTGCAGCAGCGGTTTTCTCTTTCTCTTTTCTCTTATCCATCCGATTAATGGAATCAAAGTCGATACCAATGTCAGACAAGGGATTGATTTTTGCTGAAAGGACACCAAGCATAAGGTGTAATGTAAGTGCATGTATATTATTTGAACATAAAAGACAAAAACAGAGAGATGAAAAAGAAAAAGAGGCATCTGCAATTTGCAGAGCTTCACTTATGATTTTAGGAGAATATGTGATCATAACCCCATATTTTGAAATTTACTAGTCCACACATACACACACGTTAGTGCTGTATTATCGAATAGCCTCCATTAGTTTTCACATTTTTCTAATGTTTAGTGGATCAAAGACCTTTTTCTTCAATAAGAAAAGCTAAATGGATATGATATACATGGCTTGTTTACTAGAAAACATGTTTGGATTGTGCAATTGCAATGTGTAAATTGACAGTCCATAACGCACCAGAATTTTGCGATTGAAAAAAAAAACGTGATGTAAAAAAACAACTCGAGGCAAAGTGCATTTTCTGCTATAAAAATATGCCAAATGAATCTGTTGGGTTAGATCAAACAAACAAATGTCACGACCATGGCTTATTTCTAGATAGTACAGTACTAGGGACATGAATATATATAGATCAAAGCTCAACTTAGTATAGAACTGTCAATTATCATACTCAACCAAGAAAAAAATTTAGTTCAACAGGTAAGTTGAGAATTTAGACAATAATATATGTTGAAATAGGAACATATTTGAAATTGGCAAAATGAGACATGGTTCAGTTTTAATTAATGTGATACAGGAAATTTTGTTACTATTGAGCAGTAAGTGGGACTGGTATAGAGAAGACCATGTTTTTTTCAATTGATGACTCGTTGAGTTGGTGACATAAGGTTAATTGAGCCATTTTAAGAAGTTCAGTGTTGCTGTAACTTTTTATGTGTTGAAGTATGAGGTCACAGAGTTGTATTAAAAAAAATGAAAGTGAAAAAAAGATATACTCACATCCAGATATATTAAGATTAACTAGACCACGACTGAGTGTATCTGCCCAAACTGCCGACTTGGGTTCAAATTTATCCTTCTGAGTCTGGGATTTAGAATTCATATCTGTTGGACCAGCTGTTTGTGAGGTTGGTGTGACCCTTGATGCTGACTGTGGAAGAAGATTTGCCAGGACATCACTACTTTGCTGTGGCTGCAAATACTGCTGGGGTTGGGGCTGTGCCTGTGTCTGGGGCTGGGGCTGCAGATATGGATGTGATTGCTGCAGTTGTTGCTGTGGTGGTAGCTGTAAAGGTGGCTGCAAGGATGGCTGTGATGGTATCTGTGACTGTGGCTGCAACTGCAAATATGGTTGTGGTGGTTGCTGCAGCTGTGACTGTGGCTGCAGATACGGCTGCGATGGTTGCTGTAGCAGTGATAGTGGCTGTAGATATGGTTGTGGTGGCTGCTGTGGCAGCAATTGTGATTGCAGATATTGCTGTGGCTGCGATTGTGATTGCAGATATTGCTGTGGAGGTGGTTGTGTTGGCTGCTCAGTGGGTGGGAATTCTGGGATTGCTTGAGGTTGAACAGTGTTCGGAGTGTAAGTAAGGGATTGAAACGACTCTCCAAAACCAAAATCAGAGATGTTTTCCACCCTAGCTGCAGGAGGATGGACAGACTCTGCACCTTCACTTGTAATGGTAGCTGAAAAGGAAGCTGTAGGTGCAGAACTCTGTGCCTGAGAGCTGACAGTCTCTTGAGAAGATATAACGTTGAAAGGAGAATCCCCAAATAGATCCTCGCTGGGCTGTTTAGACCATTCAGCAATAGATGACCAGTCAAATAAAGGCGTACAAAGTCTAAATACAAAATACTGCATGTACAAGTGAAATATAGATAGCACAATCAAAATCTGGAAAAGAACAACCTAACCCAGGTGGTTTTAACATAAGCACGACCCAATGGTCTCTGATAAATAAGCTCCAGACCTCCAATGAAATTTGACACGGGCTGAACATGAAATAGGGAGTCATTGCATTGCCACATAACTTGTTCACAGTGAAAGCAGTGCCACATTGTAGTAACTTAGGTCATAAATACCTAATTGCAACACCAGAGTAGGGATCACGACACCTCGACAAATGGAACGTATTTTGCATATTTTCTCTTTTGTTTATTAAGGTTTCACAATATCACCTTGGTAGAGAGAAAAAAAAGTCTCACTGAGAAATTTGACAAGGCTTAACAAGTTGCACCAAGCCTAACTCGAACAAAGATGCATAACCTATTTCTCCAATACTTTTTATCTGCATCGACTCTAGGACTTTGGCAGTACTCAGCCCTTTTTAGGAACGAACCCATTACAGCCTCAAATGCAAGCCTTGACCAATGCCATGTGATTGACAATGAAGATCAAATTGTCAAAAGAGCACAAACACCCAAAAGAGGTGATAGATCCTTTTTAATAAGCTATGAGCTTTGAAAGGAATTCAACAACACTACCTCCAGGCATGCACTCTGAGATATTTCACATTGGAAGAACAGATGTCATTATTATCTAAGTCAAGCTTCCGCTGTCTCAAAAACTTTAATTCAAGCTTCCTACCATCACACAAATAAAATTAGCCAAAAAACACAAAGAAACAACCAACCATACCTGATTCAATGCAGTGGGTGCAGATGATGAAGCCACAAAACTTGTCCCAAAACCAGGATCTGCAAATGCATCAGCACCAGAAGTTGCAGCAGTAGAGGAAGCTACTGGAGTAATTGCCAATGAATTTGGTGAAGATGGATCCATCAGTGAACCCAAAAGATCCATTTCTGCACTTGCAGCAGAAGTGGGAGCAGCTGTAAAAATGAAGCACAAATGAGTTTGCAAACCCAGGAGCTTTTGGTCAACAAATACCACTGCTTGCATCAAAATAAGAGGAAAAGCTGTATGTTGGATTACAAATGATCATAATCAAGTATAACATGATGTCATCATTAAAGAAAAAGTTCATTTCCACTAATTCTAAGTGAATGTCATTTTACTTCCAAGTTGATGATCCATGTAATTTTTGAGTCTTTTGAAGAGAGAGAAGCTGCTGTTCTAATGACCCAGTCAATAATTATAAGCCCATCATCAAAGACCACGTAATGCAAAGGTTTCTTATGCTGACATAGGAATATGTTCAATCAAGCAGGGTAGGTAGCCTAGGTGTCATTATGTTATGATTAACTAGACATGGCCTGTGTGCCAACCCAAAGGCCCTCCAAGAAAATGCTTTGACAATAGTCAGCTCAGTCACATTACTTGAAATGTTCCATGAGGAGAACTTCAGAAGGGACCATTCATGAGAGACTAGAAATCACCAAGAGCAGGTAAACTGCACACATGCATATGCACACGTGTTCCAATTGGAGAACTGGGTCAAAATATAAAGATAAAAAGTAGAAGGTATAAGATATTCATAGAAATACAAATGCATATAAAATATAATAAATCTACATGTCACAACAAAAAGAAGCATTCAGCACCAGCACTCAGAAGTACAAGCATCTATACGGGTATACAGGACATTTTGAAGCATTCATGCTAGATAAGTCCAGAAGGGCTTATTGAATCCACGTAAACAGCACTCTGCCAGTCTGGTATCCAAACCAATCTCAATCAGTTCACATCCCTCTGCCAAAACATCCTCAGAATTATACAGTCCCCATCATGTACAATATCATGAGAAATCTAACAACTGAAATTGAAGTAATCTGAACTTGAAGTGACAAAGCAAGTCAAATGAAAATTACAAAAACAAGATGGAGAAAAACAAAAGATAAAGGACAGAGTCGACAGACCAGGAGAAAAAAAAGATGTCACAGGCACGTTCGCTTGGCTCTACCACTTTAGACTTTAGAGTCCATTTCTCAATGACAAATAGAATTATATGAATCAGAATCACTTGGGACAGATGACAGAATGATTCTCATGGCAAATGAGAAATTACAAAGGAAAAGAGGAATGGACTCTCATGCCTCATTTTCTCATGTTTTAGACACAAAATAATGGAGCGATATGAGAAGATTCTCTCGTTTGTGCGAGAGAATGATCCTCATGGGGGCTAAACAAACACACCCTACATGTAAACTCATAAACAAGTGACTGGAGCTAGCGAAAACGTGTGGCCCCAAGCTAACCCACAAAAGAAACCAAAACAGAATTACTTTTCCACTTGGTTTAAAACTTTAAATTCAGTCACCTTCAGCAAAATCACTTCATTAATTAAATTGATAAAAGATTTAGTTGTTGGTCTAACAAACATTTACCGTAAACTTTCTTTGCAGTCATTGATTTGAACTTCACCATGATACATCATTAAAATTAAAGAGAAAACTGCAATAAGTTAGCAACTTGTGCTTAAACCAAGAATGCAAATCCACATGGAGATGCAGTTGAAATCATGACACATAAGGAAATCCTGATTAACTCCCAATAAAAGAACTACACTCAATTGCTGACCTGCTACAGAGCCGCGAGGATCAAACTCAGCGACTTCCTTGTTCACAGGAGCAGCAGCAGTGCTCTGATTTTGATCTGCATTTCCAAGCTGAGATGCTTTATGCACAGAACCTCCTACACTTCCTTCATCCCTTTAGACAAATAAATACACAAATAGAACACTGTTAAATAATTTCTCACATGCATCGGGTGCTTCAAAAAGATGTAAACAAATTCCAGAAAGTTTCAAAAAGGACGTATATAATAACCACACAAACCTTTCATCATGGGTACCGCTTTGAGCATCAGCAACAGCTTCCTCATATGTTGGAGGTGCACTATGTTGTGAAGAAAGCTTGCGCTCCAATCGCCTGATAAAGACAAGGAAAAACATATAAAATGTCATATAAGTTTGGATATAAGCTCATCAACAGATGAAAGATAAGAGAAGCAAGAAATCAGGTTTCAGCTCTTCCCCTAAACCACCTTTCATCCTGAGAATAGTCATCACCCCGTTCCCCTCCACTTCTGCACCAAAAGCCATGCATCGTGATAAACACCTTAAACATCAAATTGCTCAAGAAGAAAAAATAATTAAGACAAAAAAGCCCTCTGGCCACCATTAAAACACATGTACAAGGAAAAAAATTAAGACTTAAAAGGCCTCCAAACACAGCCAATGCATATATATATGAGGAGTTAGAGCACCACCCAGAACGGTGCAACATGATTTACAATCAGAAAGAAAATGAAGTTGCAGATAGACAGAAGTTGAACACAGCCTAAAACTACATACTGGTCAGACCTCTCAACAAAGCATGTCAGAAGTTATCCCAAGACAAATGGACATATACCTAGAAGAATAACGGTCATCCTCATCATGAGAATGGTTCTTTTCACCATCGACACTTCTATTTCTTGATCCATACTGATAATCATCATTGCTCCGGCCTCTATAATCATCGTCTCTATAGCCATCTCTGTTGTAGCGTTCAACAGAGTCTCGACCATATCGATCCCCATCTCGAGAATAAGAGTCACCACCTCTTCCATAGCGGTCTTCATCCCTGTAACTGTCCCTCCCATATGCATTCCGGTCTTCATCTCTGCTTCCATAGCGGCTTTCATATCTATCATCATCAGAACGGTCACCATAACCCCCTCCAGTACTTGAATAAGAACTGGACTTGTGTATTCCACCACCTGTAAGGAACCTACAGGAAGACAATGGCAATTACCAAAGAACCTCTAAGGTTGTCACGTCTAACAGGAATTAGTACATGTGAAAATTTCTGCTTATTGCTTAGTGTAAACTCACTTGTCCCGGTTAGCATGAGCCTTCTGCCTAACTTCTTGTATCCTTTCCTTATCATTCACAAGGGCAACAAGACTCTGTGATTTCTTTCTGACACTGCTTCCCTGGTCTTTTCCACCAGAATCAATATACTGAAAATCGGACAAAGTCTGCAACATGGTAAAGAACACTATTTGAGATCAGCCATAACAAATGTTAAAAGAAACCATCATTCGAGCTCCATTCATAACCACCATGCTTTGCAGAAACCTAAATTTGGGCATTGTTATTGAATAATAATAAGTAAACAAATACCGATATTTGGTAGGCATGCTCTCGTATCTCATCTATAACTCGTTCTGATCCATGTGCCACCAGATATTCAAGAACAGTCAATCCCTGCAACTCAGTAGAAATAATATCCACTCAGTGAATGGACAAGAGCATAAAGCACATATTTGATCATATGGTCCACTTCAAACAATTACACCATACCTTGTAGACATGCCGCCAGTTCTTCCCCGTGTCGTTCACTCTCTTCCAGAGAACAGACATGATCATCTGATACTCATGGCTGTAAAGTGTAAAGTGCAAAAAAAATAAATTTAACGACCACGGCAGACCAAGAAAGTGCTCAGACACGAGATGGACAGTAAAAAAACTCACAAGTTCCTGGTAGCCTGTGCTATATCTGCCAAATGTGATCCATGAGGACCCCAAGGCTCATTGCTAGTTGCATCAAGAACCTGCCATAAAAAGAAAAAGGCTAAAAGGGCTCGTTCCACTTGCATACAGCACAAAGTTTGACAATGCAAGCAGACAAAGTGCTGGTCAACATGCAAGAACTCCAGCCATTACAAACTTATGCAGTGCCAGTCATCCAGGAGGCACAATAAAAATGCTACATAAAATTAATGGAAAAAAACAATCACACAAACAGTGAATTGGATGGCAAATGAAATTAATTACGCACTTTCTGCTCAATTCCAGGGACTTTCAAGACCTTTTTGTTAACCTCTCTCTTACTGCAAGACAGAAAAACAGGGTAATAATTATGTATTCATGACACCTAATTAGCTCATTTCTTCAGTAGCAGACAAAGAAAACATATTAAAAAGTAATCACTTACAGGTCCCTAACGGTTTGATCAAAGGCCTTTTTCATTTTCCTTGAAGATTCACTACAATAGTATTCTTCGAGTGCAAACCCCTCAAAATCAACTGATATGTCTCAACAAAAGCTCAAGTGGGCATACCTATTAAATAAAAACCACAAAGCATGGTTAAATACACGACATTTCTGGATGAAAACTTTACAGTCTATCTTACAAAGGCAAACACATTAGAGAAAATAACAGATGGAGAAGGTTATCAACATGAGTTCCTCTCAGAAACAGTTTAAGGACAAACACATCAAACCTAATCCTATGCAACCTTCCAGGAAAAAAGAAAAGACCAAAAGGGAGCTCTACACAGTGAATAACCATGCAACTTTGCACATTGAATAAAGTCAATATCACAATCTCAACGTCAGGAACCTAACAACCCTTAAAGAGATCGAATGAGCCAAAACTTGATTAGCCCACATAATTCAACCCCAAGATCACAATATCGTCGTTCATAAAACCAGCTCCACTTCAGTTCATTGGCCAACCAAGATCGTTGGTTTTGGTGAACTCCAATTCTAAGTGCCCAAGATCAGAATTCCTTGCAGAACATCGTAAATGTACCATAAATAATCAAAGAACCCAAATGATGTCAACAGACACCAGAAGAGTGCTTCAATCGTCAAATAGATGTAGGAAAATTAACACCAATTCAAGCATGAGAATCCATCTACAACTGTAAACATCGGATCCGGAACTTGGCAATTGAGTACCATCTTCTTCCGCGGGAAAAAAAATGAGAACCATTTCGTACCAAATTCAGATGGCGATTCTCCTACATCGATTGATCGATATAAATACCATCAAAACGAATTCAAAACTTCCAGATCGAGCAACAACCATCGGATTACAGGATCCCCGAAGCAAAGATTTCGATGCGCAGATGCACAAACAATTCCAACATCCAAAATCACCAAACATCTTCTGGCAAATGCTCTTACAATTACCATCCCACGAAGTCAAACAGAGAACTTTTGCCCCCACAACCCCTTTTTCTCACATGATATGAAACCACCATCTACGGAAAAGATCGCCAACAATGTGAAAACCAGCTGACGATAAGCAAACTACCCACCGACATTCCCCAACGTTAAATAAAACGTGAAAAAAGAAGAAAAAAAAAACACCCTCACCTCAATCGAAAATCAACAAAATAAGGAATTAAACCCCATAAGAACGGACAACCGAGATCAAGAAAAATATTTCCTCATAACAAGACCCACATTCAGAATCCTTCGAAACAAAAAAGAAAAAGCACGATACAAATCAGGATATCAAGAAATAAAATCCTTACCTGGAAGGACTGCCAAAGGCAATACCAGAGAGAGAGAGAGAGATCTAAGAAGGAATATCTGTGGCTTCCCTTAATTTCTTTTTCTTCTCTCTCCCCTTTTTGGGTCTCTCTCTCTCTCTTCCTTTTGTATTTTTATCCTCCTTCGTTGCCTTTAAACTTGTGGGACGAATTTCTCTGGTGTCCTGAGGGTCTTTCAAGCCGTGGATCACGAGACTCCCAAAACCCACCAAATGGTATGCGGACAACCCCTGAATCCTTCCTTCTCTCTACCTCAATTTGGGGAATTCAATTCCCTCTCTTCCTCTTTGTTGCAATTTGAAGGAAAGAAAAAAAAAATGCGTATACAAAAAGATTTGGTTTGGACAAGCAATTTATTAAGGCCTTTTAGCTGTTCGCCCTGCTTTTAACGTGTACAGCCCATCTTATTTATTTATTTACTATTATTTTCTATAATTGTTGAGGTTTTTCTGGCCTAAATAAAATTAGATGGACCATGCTTGAAAACTTTAAACTAAAAATAAAGGATTGTCGTGCGCTTTTTTTAAGCAAAAGAAAAACAAAAGTAACAAACGACCCTCAATTTCATGCGATTAACAAAAACACCACATTATTTTCTCACTTTTTTTTTTTTTTGACGATGAGAAACCCAAGCCGAAGCTAAGAAAACCCCGGTTGAAGCCCCACGACCACCGTGCCTTAAGTTGTCCACTTCTGACCAGTGTGAACTGTGATTTTTATAGATTTTTTTTTTGTGTGTAATAAGTCATTAGAATGTGAGAACTATTGTGTGAACTATGATTTTTTATAATTTTTTTTTGTTCTTTTCTCTTAAATATAATCATACGGATGTGATGGTGCCTTGTGAGGATAAGCTCTTGAATCATCATATTATAATGTATAAACAAATTTTTTTAATGCTTTAAACTTAATGACTCATAATCTACATAAATACTCAAGCATCCAAAAATTATATATATATTTTTTTATAAAAAAATACCCCATCCAACAGTTGATTGCTAGTAAGTTCACCATGCCTTATATAGTTGAATTTGCTAAAAAAAATGTTGGACATAATCAGTTTACATGTAATTTGAATCCAACATGTTAAGTAAAATTCGAACCTACATTCGGATATGTTCAATTGGATTATTTTCATATTAGGATCAAAATTTTAAGTTGGATATGAAATTGAATCGAACAAAAAATGACACGGACATCATTTTTTTTGCTTATGACAAAAAGGACATATTTCTTGATTAATACATTGTTAATTTAAACAAATTAAAATGACTGCAATTTCCCTTGTTGGTTTAGAGTCTTTAGTCTAAGGATGACAGTGGACTGGGGGTAAATGGGGCCTCACTCTGCCTCGTCCCATTGGACCGGGGATGGAGGTTAAAATCAAAACCTGTGCGAGGATAGAAGCATCAATAGACTTACTCTTTCTCCCATCCTCTTTCGTTCTCATTTCATGTTAAAGAAATTATTATTAAACTCTTTTATATATATATATATATATATATTCTTAACCCTAACATTCAAATTTTCTTCTTCTTCTTCTTTTAATGAGCCGCATGAGCTCCTATTTCTCTCTTCTTCTTCTTTTAATTATGGAAGGCGGCAACGACAAAAAGGATCAAGAAAACAAAATCCTGATCTACCTCACCCCGTTTGGATCAGAAGGATACGAACATAAGATGAAAGTTAAATTCAAAATCCGTGCAGAAACAAATGCGAGAAGGGAAGGCAAAACGGAGTTAGGGGTGAAGTACTTGTCTCCTGCCTCCGCCTCCGCCTCCGCCTCCGCCTCCGCCTCCGTCCACTGTCATTCCTACTTTAGAGTTGAAAGTGTGCATTTTATTTTATTTTATTTATTTTAAAAGAGGAAGATGCACTTTAAGTTTTGCTTCCCAGGGGCATGACTTGTGACATTGTGTGAAAGTCAAAGCTCACATTGTGTCGTCTTTCAACTGTCGTTTTTCTGAGTTTCTGGTGTGAATCTTCCCATCCCTGAAAATGGGCATTTTAATCATCACATCTACAAATACGGAGGCGGTGGGTGTCCGAGATAACAATTACCAGCGGCGTGTTTGACGGAGCTTGGACTTGACGCCCAGATCTCATCCAGAAAACGTCGTCTCACCAACGCCGGCCTTCGTTCTACAAGTCAGCAACCGCAACAACAGTCTTCGTGACTGGTGAGTGGTCCGCACCGGATCCGGAACTGCCCTTTTATATTAAAATAAAAACCTGTCATCAGGTGCAAACGGATCGGATTTGATTGAATGTCCCACCTGAATTGGGCATATTATTTTCCGTATTCAAATCTTTCAAGATCCAAATGTACATTTTGATCACGCTTGGATTCACTTAATCAGATCAGTATTCCATGTCAGATATAATTCAAATTCTGATCAATACCCAATCAGATTACGATAGCCTGTTTTGAATAGACTCTTACCAGTACATATAGTTCAGATCTGCATCCAATCCGAAATTGTTGGATCTTTATCAGCTTTAGACTTCAAGTGCATGAAATTCTGATTCAAATTTGGATCAAGAAAGATTTGATCCGTATCCAACCCATTTGCAGTGTATAATGACTTCACCGTATATGAACATATATAAGTATAGAAGATGGACATTATTCTTTATAGGGAGCCGGTTGTCGATGGTGGTGGTGATTGGTTGTTATCTTTATTCTTGATCAAAACTCAAAATGCTGATCAGTTTGAACCAGAGATGATGATGTCACAAGAAACCTAAGTCATCATTTGGACGAAGAAACTGAGGTCATCTCTTCAAGTGTTTAGCCAAAGCAACAAAGTTCTTTGTTTACAAAATGCAAGGAAGCTTAATGCCATGGTTTTATAATTACTTGATTTATAAAAACAAATACTTCTGATAAATTATGATTGTAATGCTAAGACTATGGATATTAAACTTTTGTAATTGTTTAAGTTTGTATAACTCAAATGAATTGGATTTTTTTTTGCCATTTTTTCTTTTCACTTGATTGGTGGGGTGCATTTTTTGATGATGGGTGATGGAGTTTTTTGTGATGCTTTTCTTTGGGTGGCAAACGTATGGGTGGCAAATATATGCATGTCCTACGACAAAATGGTGGAGAATACTGTAAAATGGCATATGTGCAAAAGAAGTGAAGCTAGACCCAACTGTTATTGGGCTCGGGCTAGCTAGGCCCAGGTCTTATTGAGCCAGGTTCTGAGTGGGTTGAGTTGGACGGGTCAGATGACATTCCATTGGGTTTACAACTTAGCCCTGACCGGAATCCGGCTTGTGGATTTGGACGTTTTGGACCAAACCTATTATGCTCTGCACTCACTCGCCAAGGCACAACACGTGACAAAAGCCAAAGTTCCATTATTGCATGCAGCCACCAAAATTTTATTTTTACATATATTATTTGGTTAGCAATATTTTAGGAGAAAAACTGCCATTTATTAGCACTTGATATAGGAGATTTTTTTTTCATACACAAACAACAAGCCGAATTTTTTTCTCGTACCTTTTCAGCCTGTTTTTCTCATGCTACATACAAACAAACGTAATTTTTTTTTTAAACTTATCATATCAAAACTCCTTATAGGCAATTTTTTTTTCCTATGAGGATTTTTCTTGCTTCCAAACTTACCCTTAAGGGAAAGAAAAATATTGATATATTTAATTTATAAATATATGTAAATATATAAAAACATATAAGTAACAGATTAATATAAAAGCTATAGATATCATGTTAATACCATGATAATATCCAAATAAAAATGATATTTGCAAAACAGGTGATATTTTGAAAATATCAAGCTTTTCCAGATCTCCTGCCATATTTGACTGTGTACGTTATAAAATGGACATGCTTATACATATTAAAAGAGATTGAAGCCAACATTCGAAAATGGAATCTTGATCACCCATCTAATGGGTGGAGCCATACCCCACTACGCCAATCCTCATTGGGGGGTCGCCACCAGCAGTGGCCTAGCTAGGATTCATTTGGTGTGTGTGTGTGTGGGGGGGGGGGGGGGGGGGGGAAACAGGTGTGTAGCAAAAAAAAAATGGTGTGATAGTCGGGGGTTCGAGGTTAGGGCCCTCGATTTTTTTTTTTGAGATAAAGTAAAAAATGGCTACAATTATTATTAAAAATCTATTTCATATGAACAAATCAAACTATTTGCTGCAGTCAAGGCTGGGCTAAAAAAATGGATAAAAGCCTATTTCATATGGAATCAGGGTTGGGCTTTTAAAAATAAATAAATAAAAATTAAACTGTTTCGGGAGGCAGGACTGCCCCCCCCCCCCCCCCCTAGCTCCGCCTCTGGCCATCAGGCTCTTGACCTTCCTAAGTTCGTGTGCGGGGCAATAGCTTGCAATCATGCATTTGGAGTTCCTGCATGTACGTACGTAAACGTGCAAGAGAGAAAGAGACAGCACGTAAGTCTATAGGTGGACACGAGCACAAGGAATGCATATTCAACTCTCAAGTTCATTTTTTTTTTCAAAAAAAAAAAATAAACATACGAAGAGATGGATTTTTTAATTTTTTTAATTAATAACAAATTATTTTCAACATTTTAATATTTAAAAATGCTTTTATTAAAACTAAGAATTATTAAAAACTGTTAGAATAATATTCATACAAAGCCATGTCCGAATCAGCATACCTGAACTGCGGTCAAATTGCGTGTCCCTGTCATATAGATAGGGCATACAACGGTAGGTTAACAGTGGTAAGTGATTTTTTTTTTTTTTGAAAGGCAAGCTGGGGTTAGGCAGACCCCCACAGGTTACACAACATACCATTGGGTTTTGAACTTGCAATGTCCCAACACATGGTGACCTGCATGCACTAACAGTTCCTACCAATTGCCAAAGAAGCGGAGTTGGTACGTAGTAAGTGAATTTATTTTTTTTTTGAAAGGTGAGCTAGGGTTAGGCAGACCCCTGCCAATTATACAACGATACCATTGAGATTTGAACTTGTGACGTCTCAACACAAGGTGAAGTGCACTAGCTGCTCCTACTAAACAAGCGGAGCCCCCCGTTGGTACGTAGTAAGTGAAATTGCTTTTGAAGGAATTCACCGCTCTTTTAGGTCGGTTTTCTTGGCCCTGATGACAATCGTTTTCTCACACTGATGGAAAAATTCAGAATTACGGCAAAGGACTATTTTCCTCCTTTCTCATGTGATTCATAATTACATTGTCACCGTGCAATTCGTAACCACATGAGATTCAGGCAAACATGCCCTTAATGGTGCCTGAATTCTAGGGATGTCAACAAGTTAGATACTACCCAACATCTGCCCCCAATCCTCTGTATTGTGGTAAGTCGATTTATAGAAATCACATTTTCAATGAACTTTGAACCGCCCTAAATGCCTTTTTTCCATTCCCCCAAACAAAAATAATGCTGGAGATTTCCCAGCTTCTCTCCAACAGTGAGCCTAATTGGATTATTAGTAAGAGACCGGTACCAAGCTCACTCAAAAAAAACTTTCAGTACAAATTGTATCTATCGTTTGTCTTTCCTGACATCTTTTTTTCTTCTTGCTCCTGACAACGGGGGCAAACTGCCACTTTGGTTTTCTAAACTGCCTCTTGAGTATGAAAAAGTGGATTCCATAATAGTCATGGATTTAACAAATCCTTTGGGTTGTTTGCGATGCAGTTATTACTCTAATACATGAACTGAGAAGGCCACCAGTGTGCCCATCAGAAGTTTCACTGGTGTAGCATTTTGGTAATTACCACCTCACACAGGTGAAATGAGGAATTGGAATTGGCAAATGTCATCAGTTCCTACTTTTCCCTGGCTTCCAAACAGTTTAGGAAGTAGGGATTCCACTTACCACTCTGGTGACCTCCGGTGGTCACTTCCCAAACAGAGCCTTAGACACCTCGGCTGAGAGGTGTCACATTGACCATGGAATTGTTTTGATATTCAGTGTAAAATTCCATGAATACTTCCACCCTCCCACCAAGGATAGTTTGTTGTTAGCTTCGGCCTTGAGGCAAGAGACTTCCATAGTTGGTGAGCTTGCACGCAACAATGAACCTAGAAGAGTGGGATAAACTGGGATATTGCATTTTGGAGAACAAAATAATGTCCTGGCATGTCCCACCTTTTTGGATTGGCTGGATTAGTTGGTTTATCCAAACACACCCCTGTGGAGAGAACTGTGGAGGCGGGTCAAGGGCAATCCTGAAACCAGATCACTGACGCCTAATTATGTTGGAAACTTGGACCACTATCCAACAAATTCAAAATCAGATGGATTTCGACAATGGCTGGAAACCAGAAAAACCACGTTTTCTAAGGGCCTGTTTGGTTAGACCAAATTATCCAGAAAATGGGATATTGGAAAAATAAAAAGCCAGAGTTATACGTTTTCACTGTTTTAATGTAAATTGGGATATTAAAAAACCAGATTAGTTTTTAAAACAGGAAAATTTTTAATCCAGGAGATACAGGGATCACGGGGCTCAAACTTCCCCTCTCCCTGGCCTCAAACTCTCTCTCTCTATCCAGAAAATGGCATCCACCTGCGTTTCTGCAGACTATGAATGGCAGTGCAGACAGAGTCAGCCATAATGCTCAGTCTGAGCATGACCCAGACCGAGCCGGGTCAAGGCAGACCGGGATGACTCAGTCTGGGCGTGCTCAGACCGAGCCAAGCAACGAAAAAAAAATTGTTCGATAGACTGAGTCGGGTTTATGTTTTTTTGACACAGACCGAGTCGAGTTTGTATTATTCGACAGACTGAGTCAGGGTCTGTGTATTGGGACAGACCGACTGGGTCTGTTCGAACCGAGTCCGGTCGAAATTAGTTTAGTAGACCAAGTCGGGTTTGTATTTGTAGACTGACTTGATCCATACCAAGACAAGCCATTATGGGTTAGACCGACTCAGTCTAGACCGAGCCAAATCAAACTTTGGATGTATATAAATATATGTGTATGCGTGATTGAATGAGTGCGGTGAAAAAATCGAGATAGAGAACACCTCGATTTTTCATTACGAATCGGATCTAAGTTTGGATCCCAATTTGGACCTAAAACTCAAGTCAGATCACATACACTCAAGTGGATCTGAAACTAAGTGGACTTAGTGGAATTTAGTCCAAAATCCAAGTACGTCTAGCATAGACACCATGCACGTGTCAAATCATCACAAATAAGTTTGGATTGAGCGTACCAGATCCAAGATCCAGTTAGAATTTTGGTTAAAACCTAAGTGACCCATTTTGAAATTAGTGTGAATTTGGATCCAAAATTTAATACGAATTAGACATGGTGTAAAGACAACATAGATTTTGTTATAATTGGTCAAAAAGTAAAAGGACTATTTTACCCTCAGTATGCTTGATTAGTAAACAAGGCATAACTTGGTACCCGAGGTCAGATTCAAGTGATTTTTTTTAGATCTTTCGATTCTATTTTTCGAGTAGGATCCATTAGTAAGAGATGTGATGACAAACTCTGAAAAAATAGTCAGAGTTTGGCATTTAAGCTCAAGGGTATTTTGATAATTTTGATAAAGATGAGATTGTAAATAATGATATGAGATATTTGTTGATTTCAAATTAAAACTTGCATGTGGCTAAGAATATTTCTTATAATTGAAATTTAAGCATTCTAGGTAAGTGAACATTTGCAAACTCCTCCTTAGTTGAATAAAATACATGCTAACTAGTTTAGGCATCTTTCAATGTGATTCTACATATTTTAAGTATGCGAGTTTTATTTATTGTGAATCAAATATTGTTTGGCAAGCTTAAGGATCCATAAAGTTTAATGTTTAGTATGATGCTTAAATATGATGATACATATTTCTTGATTCATGACATGAATATGAATGTATCATAACACTACTGCATGTAAAAGATTAATGTGTGAGTTTGAGAATTAAGGGTAGAGTTTTAAAGTCTCAAGGTAGGAACTATCCTGAGAATGTCACACTTATGCCTTGGTAGGGGCATTATAAGTATTGTGAATTAATAAGTCTGTGGTGGGTTATTATCCTTAAAAGTTTTGACATTAGAACATGTGTTAAAAAGTAGTTGATGGACATGTATTGTTGATTGTATAATCTATTGACTTTAAGATATGAATATTAAAAGAATATTGTATATAGGATAACCACACAAAGCTTAATAAGGAACTCTACTAGGAGACATGGTCTGGGGCATTGTTGATGTGTGTACCTTGAGAATATCTCAGACGTTCCAAGGTGACTCTTCGAGGTTAGAACATTGTCCACTAGGCACATGTAGGATGTAACATGAACTACAAAACATTAGGGACATGTATAGCCACCCTAGCTCTTCGGCTAGTTACCGATTGAGCTCTTTAGTTCTTGGCTTGCAACCGGCGAGTAGCTGCAGCACCGGTGTCCATAGTTTGAGACAGTTTGGACTACGTTGTTGTGAGTGGTTCATATGTCTAGCCAACATCGTAGATTCTGAGTTGTCTACATGGGTTGCTACGCTCGAAAAAACTATGTCTGAAATAACTGATTAGAGTAGAGAAGATGTTTGAG
This sequence comes from Nuphar pumila, assembly GCF_984573655.1. Taxonomy (NCBI): domain Eukaryota; kingdom Viridiplantae; phylum Streptophyta; class Magnoliopsida; order Nymphaeales; family Nymphaeaceae; genus Nuphar; species Nuphar pumila. Next base: position 1,247,452 of record NC_143261.1, read on the forward strand.
AATGATGATAGAGATACAGTAAAAGAGGGTAAAACTCATAAATACTATATGTGTATAATTAACAAAATAAACTAAGACTAGGAGCTAAGAGCTCACTACAATTGTAACGGTCATGTTTATTTGTAAATGAAATCCTACTGGGTTGTAGACTCACCCCCCTCTTTTGGTTGCAACTGGAGGTTCAACAACTGTTGTCACTCATAGGACTTTGTAGTGGACTTCGACTCTACCACCAGTTTTCAGTACGATTGAAGTATGATTCACTTACACTCTTCTATTTATTCTGCTTATGTATTTGGATGGTTATGATATTGTAAATAGATGTATGGACCTTCAATTAATAAAAAAAAAAATTAACATAGCTTTTGAGGTTATTAGAGTAATTTACTTATGAGAACTAACGTCCACGAACCCAAGCCCGAGAGATCCCGGATCGGGTCGTTACATTTGAAGACAGGCAATGCACTTGAAGTGATTTTGGTGTATGCTCACTTAAGGAGAAACGGGAGTTCAGAGTGAGTTTCACTGCTCAGTTTTTTTTACTTGGGCTGGTGCAGGTTTGTCGAGGTCTTGTGAAGGCAAGATGGTGCACTCCCACGTTCTCATAACGGGTTTCAATTTGGTATTTGATCATACAAATCACTCTCATGAAATTGTGTGGCTCCTTTTGGCGCGACTGAGTGTGTACACCAATCGTTTGATGAAATGTCTCACAGAGATTTGGTGTCATGGAATGCTGTCATTGCTGTGTATGCTCAGAGAGGCCAAGCTCTGGATACACTTTGGTTTAGCGTTGTGATGAATGAAAACTTTAGAGTTAATGCGATTACAACTGTTAGCATGCTTTCTGCTTGTTGGTGTCTTGGGGATTTGAAATTAAGCAAGATGGTGCATGCTATGAGATTAAAAGTATTGTTAACATGGATGTTTTTGCCTGTAATTGTTTGATAGATATGTACTGCAGCTGTGGCCAATTATGTGTCGCCAACTTTTTGATCAAATGCCAGAATAAATGTAGTTTCATGGACCACCTTGATCAATGGTTATACGAAAAATATTCAGCACTAACTTTTTAGAGAAATGGAGTTAAAAAATGTACAACCTAATCAGGTTGCTATGCTGCCTATTCCAAAAACTGGCGTATCGGATGGCAGAATGGGTTGATACCTATGTAAGGGCAAAAGGGTTTGAGGAGAATAACATCATGGCTAATACATGCAGAATGTGGAAACCTGAAGAAAGCATGTTAGGATTTCAATAGAATAAGCACAAAGGACACTAGTTTCATGGACTTCAATAATTCTGTGGATGATTGGCTTGCGTTGTTTCTGTGTGGCTAGAGAGAGTAGTTGTATTCCTTCATTTTAGTGCAAACAACTTGGTTGATTAGAGATATCTTTGGTAGAATGTGATCAGTGGCTGTTCAGGATTACATGTTTGTTTGTTTGTTTACATGTCCAAGATTAACATTGTCTTAAACATGTTAATGTGTATGCTTTAACACTTGACTTGTCATGCATTGTCTTCATTTCTGATAACTCTGTTATCAAATTTATCGTATTGATATGCAGTTGCTAGTTTTTTACTTTGATTTGGGGGAGGTCTGCTACATGGTATTGGGTAAAGAATAGAACCATGTATGTCTGCCCAAGAAAAATCAGCTCTAGAATATTTGGCAGTCTTGCATCTTCTGGAATATTTGGCTGTAACAAATGATTGAGATTTTGATGGTCCTCAGCGAGGAAATGCAGCAGTTTTGAAGAATATGCTCGACCATGCATTCAGAAAATTTATGATGGCTTGCACCTTTTGTGGACAATGTCTTAAACCAGTTGGCCGTGTGAGGAGCTGTTTTGATTTTCGCAGCTGGTGTAAGTTGTATGGTCCTTTGGCACCAGTTAGTTGTTAATGGACTAAGGATTTTCTATCGTGAATGTGGGCTGTTGTGAACTCCATTACCTCTAACTTGCCCTTTTTTTGTACGAGAAGAACATTTATCATTCAACATTACCAAAATACATCCAACCGAGCACCAAAAAAATATGTAGATACAGTTCATTACAGAGCAGCGTAAGGGAGAAAGGAAACAATCCATTCCCACGACCACAGTTGCTACAGAAAAACGCAGCAACTGCAGAAAGGCACAACAATCTGCAGAAAAACAGAAAAAGTATAGTGCAGAAGCATAAATTCTATCAATGGGGCAACCTCCCGAGCGGAAGCACCCTGCAGCATCCCAGCGCTGCGTGTTGTGGGCTGCCCAACACGCCCGATGCACCGTTTCCCGATCCAGCTGAAGTCTTTACCCGACCACATTGGCTGAATTCGTTCCAACAAGCAGGCCAGGCAAAGAGACATGTGAACCTCTAAAAACTCTGTTCTGACTGCCATTGTCACCGGTCTCTCTCTCTCTCTCTGCCCTCTCCTTCCTCACGCCACCGCCTGAGACGTCAAGCACCACCACGCCGCCGCTTGTTCTTCCCCTGAGACGTCGAGCACCACCACCTCGCCGTCGATTCTCCAGATCCCCTCCCACTCCCTCCGTCCACCAGTCTCACCAGGGCTCTTTTGAATCTCTGTCTCTCGGACTCGCTCTCCGGCGAACCCGACTCCTCCGCCTTCGCTTCCTTGGGCTATTGAAGCAACCCGACCCTGTCTTCTCCGCCATTCGCTTCCTCGGCTATTGAAGCAACCCGACCCTGACTCCTCTGCTCTCAAGCTCGAGGAGAGCGACGTCCCCCCCCCCCCCCTTCTCTCGACCCTCTCCTTCCTCACGCCGCCGCCTGAGACGTCAAGCACCACCACGCCGCCGCCTGTTCTTCCCCTGAGACGTCGAGCACCACCACCACGCCGTCGATTCTCCAGATCCCCTCCCACTCCCGCCGTCCACCAGTCTCACCAGGGCTCTTTTGAATCTCTGTCTCTCGGACTCGCTCTGCGGCGAACCCAACTCCTCCGCCTTCGCTTCCTTGGGCTATTGAAGCAACCCGACCCTGTCTCCTCCGCCATTCGCTTCCTCGGCTATTGAAGCAACCCGACCCTGACTCCTCTGCTCTCAAGCTCGAGGAGAGCGACGTCTTTTGGTCCGACCAGTTCTCTAATGCCTTCTATCATGCCAGTCGCCTGAATCCTCCCTAGCCTTCAGCACCCACCACCTACCTGATTGCAAGAGCCACTACCCGAGCCTCACCGTCGGCCACTGTAACCCCCCCCCTTTGTTTTCCCACAATCGCAAAAACTGCCACTGTCGCACCCCCATTGTTGTCGTCGGCCTTCCCCTCCCATCGGCACTCTATCTCTCTCTCTCTCTCTCTCTCTCTCTGATCTGAGCTCCATAGCTCTAGAAGCCTCCTCTTTGCCTCCGCCCTCTGCGGTCCCAACCCTTCGCCCATCCGACGGCCGGACGACGCTCCTGAGTTTCCTGCCTCTCCTCCGTCGGCGTTTTCCGTGACCTGCTCCTCTCTCCGGCAGGCGTCCTCCGTGACCTGCCCCTCTCTCCGTCCGACGCCTCTCACCAACGCTCTCTCCCTCGGAAAAATCTAGCCGTTGAGCCATCATCGGCCATCTGAGGTCTGCCATTTTCGGGGTCTTGGCTTCTCTCGACATTCCATCCCAAACCCCTGTTTCCATCGTCGGACATCAGGCAGCCTTCTGCGGCCACCACCGTCAGCGCCCATCTTTAGCCTCTTTCGACCGCCGTCGGCCCCAGCGGCAGCCATCACCATCTCCAACGTTGGCCCCCCAGCAGTAGTCATCTGCGGCAGTCCCTTTTTTTGTACGAGAAAAGCATGAGAAAAGGAACCTCATGATTGTTTCACCTTATGGAGCGTGTTGCAGTGAGGGAGTGTGTGTGTGTGTGCGCACACGCTAGCATGAGAGAGAGAGAGAGAGAGAGAGAGAGAGAGATCAAATTTCAAGTAAACCATCCAAACATAATAAAATTTTAATTCTGGATGTTTCCCAGTTTTTCAAGTACATCCAAACATTACATTTATACAGAATTTAGAAAACTTGAATTTTTAGTAGTTTGAAAAGTAGAAAACCAGAAAACTAAATTGCTAGATTTACAACCAAACAGAAAACTTATTTTAGTATGGCAGGGACTCCGCCCTTGCCGGAAAATAAGAACGAGGCAGGGGGCAGCCCCCTGTCGGAAAACAAGGAGGAAGGGAGAGCCCCCTGCCGGACGAAGAGGAAGAACGGAAGAGGGAGGAAGCATACCTGAGACCGGTGGTTGGGGAAGAGGGTGGCTGGCTTCGCCTGTGGCTACGGTCGCCAGCGTGACTGCAGGGGATGAAGACCGGGCGGTTGGGGGGGGAGGCAAAGATCGACAGGGCAAGCCCCTCCCCCTGTCATAAACCCCTCTTTAGGGTTCGGCCCTAACGCAGGTAACATTTGAAAATGGACCTTTATAGACTTGGTCAAAGTTGATCGAGTCTATAAAGCGGACGGACTCAGCCCAGGTGCGTCGCCTCCCCAACCGAGTCTGTGTGACATAGGTTATGGATAAAATAATGCCTTGCATCTAAATAGAAGTCCATTGGTGCATGATCTTTGAAGATGATATAGTAATGGTTAGTCAAGAAAAAGATAATATATAAAAGCAATTAGAACTTTGGAGGAACATGTTGGAGAAAAATGGTTTACTAATTAGTAGAACAAAAGTTGAATATACAAAGTGCAAGTTTAGTATAAAAGCTAGTGATAAAAGTTGCCTATTAAACAATGCCATAAGTTTCAGTATTTAGGGTCTACATTACAACAAAGTGGGGGATTTGAAGAAGACGTCACTAATAGGATCAATGTCAGGTGGGTTAAGTGGAGACAAGCTAATGGTGAGCTATGTGATAAAAGAGTATCTCTAGGACTGAAAGGACGTTTCAACAAGACTGCTATAAGACCAACACTATTATATGTAGTTGAATGTTGGGTGACTAAAAAACGATAAGATAGAGTGCATGTTGCAGAGATGTGTATGTTAAGATAGATGTCCAGGGTTATAAAAAAGGATAAAATTAGAAATAAATCTATTAGAATGTGCCTAGGAGTTAGACCAATGAATGATAAAATAAGTGAATGTCGTTTAAGATGGTTTGGACATGTTGCACAAAGACCTCTTAAATATTGCCATGGTACAAGTAGAAGGAGTTAGGAAAAGAGGAAGACCAATGAAGACTTGGAAAGAAGCAGTTAGAGGTGACATAAACTATAGTAAAGTAACCAAAGTTTTAGCTCTAGATAGACATGAATGGAGAAACAGGACTCGTAAAGCCAACCCCATGTAGTTGGGCGATGGCGATGGCAATAACCAAACAACATAACATACAAACCTTTAGTGCTCTACATATTTAATGGGGTGTCTAAACTGCCCACTTGTTCTATCTCTTTGAATAAGTGGGTGCATCAAAACACCCATTAGTAACGAGCCATAGGATAGGAAAATTTGTTCAACCTAACATCCAACCCTTAGTTGTCATAGGCGCTAGGTGGAGCCTAGGCGGTGAGCCCCTAAAAAGGCCTAGGCGGTACCCAAAATAAATAAATAAATAACATAACATAAAAAACATAATAAGAAACATGTATACAACATAAATAATTGTCTTCTCTTTGTTCTTATTCTTCTCCTTCTCCTCCTCGAAGAAGAAAACAAATGATGTCTTAAAAAAAACTTCAAAAAAAAAGCCTAGGCTTTAAAAAAAAACCTAGGTGGTGACAGCTTAGGCGGCAATATAGGACCCAACCGCCCAGATCTGGTCGCCCAGGCGATGGGGCTGCGCCTAGGTCGCCTAGGAGCTGCCTTTGACAACTAAGATCCAACCTATAGACACCAAAGTTTATTTGGTCACAGTGCAGTTGTAATTCAATCGCTAGTGAATTTCAACTTATAATCAATCAAGAACTTTCTTCTGTATCTAATTTGTAAAGACAATAATCTCAACAAACTCAAGAAATTAGACATTTTCCTTAAGCAAGACATTGTATGTAAGAATCTACGTAGTGTTGTATACATAGATACTAGTACAGTAGGTGGATACAGGATGCAATTTGCAATAAAAGCGAAAAATGAGTTTTAAGTAAAAGTGTGAAGCATGAAGCGTGATGGAAGCATGTAGGAAATGATAAAAGAAGCACAAAATAAGTGACACAAAAGTGGAAGTGAATAGGAGGTGATAAGGAAACAATGTTATGACTACACATAACCTATAACAAGAAGCAATGTGGAAGTAAATAGTAAGCAACATCGAAGAGAAAAGGAAGAGATGTGGGAATGAATAAGAAGCGATGTGGAAGATCATATGAAGCAATCTTTCCTATTATACAATACTTGTGGTTACGAGAATCGAGAAGCATGTTTGGTAAGCATGATTTTTGCAGTTTAGAACTGCACTTTCGAGCTCCTTAGGCATTTTCTGTTCTATGGCTATATACATTTTTACGCAGGTGAAAGGTGTCCATCCTGTAAATACAAATAAATTTTAGGAGAACCAATAGTCTCCCTCACACCCACCCTCCATGCACTTCCATTATGAACTCTCTCTTTTTTGGTGTTGCATTTCCATATTCTTGCTTCCGATCTTGCACCCGCATTTCAACTCTCAATCATTATATAGTTGGAAGATGCTCTTGTATAGTAGTCAACAAGCATTGGGTGGTCCAAATCCAAATTATGGTTCTGTTATAATTAGTAATTAGGAGCATTTCATTTTATTCTCTTTAACTTGGATATTTGTCCATAGATTTGGAACTCTATTTTGGGCTTGTGTTGCTCTAAAACTGTTTGCTAGTATTAGCACTTTTAGTGTAATTAGGAAATTGTGGATTTGGTATAAGTGTCTAAAATGGTGGAAAAGGTGGCATGGCATTTGGATGTGAATTCAACGAGCATAACAAGAAAAATGACAGAGTCCACGCACTCCAGATTACCGATTCCCATGATTTGGACTACTTTGGAAGTTTGAAATTTCTTTCCCAAATTTTGATTCATTAGGACACACCAATGTCAAGACATTGTTGTAATTGCATATTGATCAGATTCTAGTGTGTCTAAATATTGCAAATATGGAGTAGGTTCGGATCTAATCCCCACCTGTTTCCATTTACTAGATGTGACATCACATATGGATCTGAAGACTCTGAACCAGGCCATATGCAGTTGTTTCTTGTTCTTAAGAATATGAGCTGATGTTAAGAATAAGAGCGATACTCTCAAGCATCCCGATTTCTTTTCCTAAAGTACATATGCTGATCTTGAGTGATTGCTGAGAGTACTTTTGTCCCAGCCTGTGCTATACGTTTTTGCTAATTCTTGTGGTGAACTGAACATATGTATTTTTTTCCTTCCCTCCAACTAAAGAATTTAATGGATTGGTTGTCTCATGTCTGTAAAGGAAGCCTGCAGAAGTGTGATTTCGATATGCGTTGAGCACGTGGTAGAGCTGTTTCTAGAAGTATTATGTCCGAGTTTTGGATGATGCCATTACGTTATATCCACACTTTTAATAGCACCACATAACAATTAGTCTTCTTGTCTTCAGAAGTTAAGCGCCTTGGTTATACATTTGAATGGCCAAGATGCTTACATGCATCACGCTAAAGTTGAAAAAGTTGCATCTGGTTATGAAAATGAAGATATTCAAATTGTAACCAGTTATTAAGCAGCTCGTTCATCCGTCTTGTGATGAAAAAGCATATTTCTCATTCCAATTTCCCATGCAATGAGAAAATTGTCCCCCAAACGAGGCAGAGAATCGGATAGAATCTCTCACAGGGATCCTCTAGGATAAATTCCTAGGTGCTCTCACAACAAAAGGGCAACACATTTACCTTGATTCCTTCCAAGTAACCCCTTCCAAACAGATCTTAACATAAATAAATTAAAAGACTAAGCTTACCTTAAGAAGTAAATGGTCAAGCGTGCTAAAAACACGAGCATACTGAAAAAAATAAACATTTTTCTGTCCCTAAGGACTCTTAGGGAGTGTTTGGCGCCCAATTGATCTATAAAACTACCAAAAGTTGCGATCTTGCAAGGCGACATCCCAACTTATCCAATTAACCTCCATAGTCGGGCTCATCCAAACACACAATCAAAGCGGAAAACATCCGACCCTATAGGGGGGGAAACTAAAACATAACAAACAAAAAAAATTAAAGTTCACGAGGGAATATCCAAGCAACGCTAATCAATAAACGAATAATGTAAAACGGAAAAGGAACTAGTGTGATTCTGATGGTAAAATAAAATCTACGGCAACTCGTTGAGATCAGAGATGCAAAAGAAACGAGGGAAAAAAAAAAGAGAGGCGTAATTTCCTTGGAAACAGAATACGGCACGAAGTTTTACATTTCTTACCATCGTACGGGAAGAACGAGGATTTCCCGGCAACCAGATTGCTCGGGAGCCTTTCTCTGCGGCCATCGGTGGGGGAGATTCTGAAGGAGGGTTCCAAAACAAGGCTGGGGCTTCGGGTTTCGCGAGCGGCAAGAAACAAGAGTAGAAGACGGGGGCCCTTTTATAGGTGGAGGAAGGGCGAAAAATGCTTGTGTTCGTGCGTTTCGTTTGCAAACGGATCGGGTTTGATGGGACACAGGGTCCGAATCAACACTTTATCTCCGGATATCGATCATTAAAAGTAAGATCCAAAAGATCATTCGGACTGGATTTGGATTTACACATTCCAAATCATTTTCAGATTCGAATCGGTGTTTTGTATCTAATTCAGTCCGTTTACACAATTTACATGTAAAAACCTTGGTTTCGGACTTATTTTACGGGATCCAGCATCACCATATATGTTTGAGATTGGGATTCAATCTTATGTTACTGGTTCTTATTCAGATTCAGACATGGATCTGGATTTTTATAATGCATGATCCGGTATTTATCTGATCCGTTGCAACACTACACTACGGCCGACATTGATTGGGTCTGGTTATCTATTTGGATCAGATACAGAGCTCTAGTTCCAGATTTGGTTATGGTATAAGAACCCGTGGAGCTGGATCTGCTGAAAGTGGAACAAATGCTTTGCTTTTTCAACTGAAACAGTAAAAAGTTCGGGTCAAATGTAGTTCCGATCTGCATCAAAATGTACTTGTTTAGCATGTCCTATTTCGGATCCAAATATACCCAAGCATATTGGATCCAAATCCGAACTAGATTCAAATGCATACCATCATATCGGGTTGGATCATGTTTGGACTTTGGACTCGAGCCCGAGCTACGTGAGTCCAATGCAAGCCACCTTGACGTAGCGAGATCAAGAAGCGGACTCTTAAGCATTTCAATTAATTCCAGATGAATCGTAGAGAAGGTTTTCTTTGTATATATTATATATCCAACAAGCTCAGGCACTCTGTGTTGTATCTTTACAAAACCCAAAAAGAAAAAAGAAGAAAAAAAATCCTGGCATTTTTTCCCCCTCCAAATCGAAGTTTCTCGTCTTATCCTTTCCACACCCTCCCGCCCTTCCCAAAAGAGACCGGCAAATATCTTTCGTTCACGCCCTCGTCCTCCTCTTCTTCTTCTTCTCCTCCTCATCCTCCTCCTTCAAACTACCTCGAGATCTCGCATTTGGGAGAGTAGCCGAGCTGTTCCATTTCCCAATTGAGCTTCGACGCCACTCTCTCATGGCGAGGCACGTACTCCTGCAAGACGACGAGGCGGATTCCCCGTTAAAACCAGAGGATCAAGAAATGAATCATGATTTTCCCCCGTTAATCTCGATCGCAATTCGCTGAAAACCAGAGGATCAAGAAATGGATCGTGACTTTCCCTTTTTCTGCATTAAAGAGGGAACAATGCAAAAGTTGCGTTTGGATGAACTAGATCGAAGCCAAACGAGGAGGAGACGATCTCTGGATCCCGAAAATTTCAGAGATCAGAAGATGAGATCGAGCCGTCGTGAAAGGAAAGGATCCAAAATCTCCGTCTGAATTCTCGTTTTGCGTTTCAGGAACCAGAAAACGGCAAGGGATTCGGCTTTTTTCTTGATTTTGAGATTGAAAACGAAGTTTGTGGAGTAAGATCCCGGGAAGCATTTATGAAAAAGGATGATAACTTTGATACGGAAAACAGAGGAATGAAGTGCATTTTGGAATAAAATGGCCTAAAATTATAGGTTATTTCTCCTTCTGATACTCGTGACAGAGAGAAGATGAGATCGAGCAGTCGTGGAAGGAAAGGATCCAAAATCTCCGTCTGAATTCTTGTTTTGCGTTTCAGGAACTAGAAAACGGTAAGGAATTCGGCTTTTTTTCTTGATTTTGAGATTGAAAACGAAGTTTGTAAAGTAAGATCCAGGGCAGCATTTATGAAAAAGGATGATAACTTAGGTGAAGAAAACAGAGGAATGAAGTGCAATTTGGAATCAAACGGCCTAAAATTATAGGTTAATTCTCCTTCCGATACTCGAAAAGGAGAACGTAAGGTAAATATGTAATTCACAACCTCACGTTATGCGGATGAGATGCACATAGATCGGAAGAACGAACGAAACATAACGAAATTTTATCAAATAGTTTAGAGTAGCTATCGAAACAAAAAATAAATAAATGAATGTAAGATTCAGTGGTCCCACAATGCACGGAAACTTTATGAAGAATAGATTTTTACATCAACATAGTTGGATCCAATAATGCTTCTAACCGTAGTCACCACTACTGTTCTCGGTAAGGTTTTTCTCGAGAGCTATTTTACAAAGTCGTTTCTATCAAAAAAATCTCGGAAAAACAACAGAAGTTTTAAATTTTGAAAAATATAAATAATAATAAAAAATAAGAAATTGTAGATTTTATAGTACTTTTCTTGCAAAAATATAAAATAATTAGAAAAGTTTTAAAATATAAAAGAAACAAAAAATATAATTAAAATATACAAAAAAATTATTTATTTTGAAAATCTTGGAATATCTCGGGAAAATATTCCAATATTATCATCATATTTTAGGTTCTGGCAATGCTTTGAAAATATGAGGAAAGTCTCAAAAAAATATCGGCTGACCTTGAAATATCGCACTGTTTCAAAATATCAATGGCATTGTTGACAATGCTTCTAACTAAAAAAAAATGCAAACACATGAAGACTATGATTGACTAAATAAATGAAATTAGGGCTTTACCCAAGATTGTGGTACTTAAATGTGATAAATATTTGGTGCTAATATCATAAGCCAATATTGTCTACCTTTTATTGCAAAAAAGGTATTACCTACTTAATCAAATCTTTCGAATGTGTTTAGCATGATTGCTTTGTTATAAGAAGCATGCTTTGGCCCGAATATTTTTCAACATATGCACTTGATTTTTTGTACATGAAATTTTATTATGTTGCATGTTATTGGTTTTTAATTATTGTCACAAACCTATTTAAACTACCAAAAAATCATTTAACCTAAAATATGTTTTTCTATTAAATAAGATATATTATTACATTTGTGGCATACAGATAGTATTTAAATCTAGCAGGAAGCCATAGGTGCAAACTCTATTTGCTAAATTAACCCCATAGATGCATTTATGGTTTGTTTAACAAAAAACATGAATAAAATCATTTGGATGTACAATCTATAGGTTTTTTATCGTGAAGATTTTGGTGCATATATATATATATATATATATATATATATATATATATATATATATATATATATATATATATATATATATATATATATAATGATCCGGAATATCATAAAATGACACATTCTCTTGTTTTCTTTTGTCTAGCTACTGAATATTAGATATAAATGAATACATGGTTTATTACTCTGTTTGGTTTATCTAATATTATATGTTATGGTTAGAAACATTCAATTGATTGAAATGATGAAAATATCTTTAAAAGTAATGAGATTTTTTTAAATACATTGTTACTTATTTGAGATTAAAAAAGTCATTTTTTAAATTCAAATAATTAAATTATCATTGTTACATTTTACAAAGTATGTTTTTTTTTTCGTTTTTCTTCAAAACATAACCATACAACAACAACAACTACGCCTTCATCCAAAACAATTGGGGTCGGGCTATATGAATCAACAAAGAAAATCATTCTGGGTCTTCCACATGAATCCTTCTCCTCCAATCATTTCTATCCAATGCCATGTCCTCGGATCTTTTCTATCCTTCTCTTCAAAACATAACCATGTATTTAAAAAAATGTTGATTGCTCGGTTATTTTAATAAGTTGAACATTGCTAATGTAATATAAAATGTTTAACCTTATATGTATGAAAACCGGCTCTTGGTTCATGTTTTTCCTATGTCAGATTTTTTAAGTTAACAAGTCAACGGGCTACAATGTACTGAATTTTGAATCCACGAAAAATAGTATTTTTACATCCAGAAAAGAACTATTTGATTCGCACTGTTTTGACCACGCTGAAGAGTTAGATTTGGTAAAATGACCTCCCTCTAAGAGTTTCAACTTTCAACTACGAAGTCTGGAACCCATGAGGGTAACCAATATTTTTCGATTATACATAACGACCTGCTGTAGTAGGTTATTGGGCTTTGGCCTTCGGGGTGTCTTTGGTTAGCAGGGCTTGTGCAGTTTCTTTTCATCATGCATAGTTTACGCAGGATAAAGGGGACGAGATTATGGAGCTTACTTCCAGTTTCTTCACCAATTCCTTCGCGTTTGGTGCAGAGATAATAATATGGCGAGCGCTGGGGCTGATGAACCCTTCCTCCACGGCCTTGTCAATGAAAGACAGCAGTGAGTTGTAGTACCCGTCAACATTCAGCAACCCAACCTGAAAGCAAGAGAACGAACCCGTTAAGAATGATTGCTAGTCAGTGGAAGGTATGTAGATCACACCCCTCCTATAGCGGTTCTATAGATTAGTATTTACCGGCTTATCATGTATCCCTAGTTGTGCCCACGTTATGACTTCCAGTAGCTCCTCTAGAGTCCCATATCCTCCTGCATGGAATTAAAAATTGGAGTTATTTTTATTGTCTTTTCGTTGCTTTAGTGCTAATATTATGGTTTTCCTTTGTGCGTATGCTACCCTTGTTTTATTCTTTTTGTTTTGTGGCACGCTGATGATGACATTTAGTGGTGCAATGCTTTCATAAAAGAAATAAAAAAAAAAAGTCACTTAGGTGGTGCAGAACTACCCACTTGTAGGATAACAAACACTGTGGCAACCATTATAGTCTTCAGTTGATCGACCATTGGGGTCCTTTAACAGATCGTTTTTTTTTATGTCAGATCTCAGCTCAACGGATAGAAAAGTGAGAAAAAGTTCTCCTTTTATCATGGTTTTGGAGGGCACCAAGCTGCACTCTCCGAGTGGGCCTTGACCAAAACAGGAAAAATAAGAAAAACGAAAGAAGAGGAGGCATTGGGATCAGGGGTTTATCTTCGAGGGGTTCCTTTCACACCATTGCCCTAAAGGTCCAAAAAAGATGTGCAGGACATGTCATTTTGTCATTGCTTTCTTGGGGCAATGACAAAAAGAATGGTAGGAAACCCCAGAATCACAAGGGCATTTCAGGCATAAACACTATAGGCATTTCTCCCTTTTTCTCCTCAAATATCTCCAGTAATCACAAAAGTTGAAGTGCCGGTCTCTGGAAATGTCTGATCTTTACACTAACCTGGTAGGGCGATAAAGGCATCCGACCGTCGTGCCATCTCTGCCTTTCTTTGATGCATGTCTGCTACTGCCTTCACCTCTCCCACAGTCTCCCCTGTTATCTGAAAAAGCATAAAAAGAAATGTTGAGAGAGAGAAAGTTGCTAAGAGGTGGTTGGTCGAGTGCGGATACTGAAAGAGGAGACGGCAATGTCTCCGACAAAGCTGACAAGGGGTTTTGGTATTTTTCATGGGGTGTTGCGCTCTCATGATGAGTAGTCTCAGAATAGATGGGCTTTTTGCCCAGTGGTCTCCTTCCTTGGCGATTCCTCCGGACTGGAACTCGCCGAGTTATTGGAAGAGTGGGATGGAAAACTTTAGTGATAATTTGGGAAGAGGGCAAACGAAGGGAGGTTTGGATGATCTTATTAGAGTTTCCAAAGAACGAAAATCAATAGGGCCTTTTTTAATATACCTCTCGAGGCATGAGCGTCTTGGGAATAACTCTGCAGTGGGACAATATCATGACAAAAAAATTAGAGTTAATTAACCAGAAAATGCTTCATAACAGGCTGCCTTGCATAGTCTTATGAGTAAATTATTTATGAAATTGAAAAGTAGTGAAGAAAAGCCACCATCTTACCCAATGACATGGCGGCCACCGTTGTATACGGCCTGTGACACAAGACCCATGAGCCCAACACTTCCTCCCCCATAAACAAGATCTATGTTCCTCAACACCTGGTTACACCAAAAAACAAAGAAAATGTTTATATTGTACATGAAATTTCCTTTAAGCCTACCGTAGAAACATCATGTTTCGTTATGTAAGAACTTCATATGTGTATGATACACTAGCCAGATCCACTACTATCCCCGCCACACCACACACCCCACCCCCACATACACAGGTTCCAGAAAAGGGCTTGAGGGATGCAATAAGAACTGTGTTAGATTTGTATGTATAGAAAGACGAGGTGGCTTGCCAAAAATAAAAAAAGGATGAGGTGAGATTTTGCAGGGTGATGAAGGGATGAGAAACCTAACAGGAACCAACGAAGGAAAACGTAGAAGGAGAGGATAAAGCATGACTTTTTTTTTTCATGCACTTGTTAGGAAATAAGCATGGACTAACAAAGGCAAACCTAAAATCATATCCAGATGTCTACCGACTGTCTGCAGAAGTATGTGAATAAACACAAGAAAGAAGAACATTGTGGCCATCTGTGGCATGAACAAATATAACTAAGTCCCTGAAATGTTCACTATATGGGAAAAAGACAGAAAAATCCTCAGAATGAAGTCTAGGAAAAGACCGAGAGAGAGAGAGAGAGCAGAAAAATGCCATGCTTTGAGACAACCACAAATCAGAGCATACCAGTTCCTTCCCAAGCTCAGTGGCTGCATCCTGATAGCTCCTCTTCTTCCCCTGGCTGCTACCACAAAACACACAGATCCTCTTGAATTTTGATTGCCTCATTTCCTTGTCTCTCTCCATCCTTACCCCTAGCAGGCTAGGTATCAGCTCCCTCTATATATTTTTCTTTTCAACCCCCTCTCCCCCCACCCTTTTTTTCGTCCTACAACTGTGCACCCCTTGCTCCTCCTTGTCAGTGCCCTCTCAGTAAGCCCCAAATGAGAATGTCCACAGCAACCTCATCTACGCGTATGAATATATATATACTCACCTTCGCACATGTGGATCAGACGCGCACGCAACCAGACAAGGGGTCTTTCATTTGATCTAACCATTAAAATATACATGCGTGGCTTATATATATATATATATATATATATATATATATATATATATATATATATATATATATATATATTTATCTCCATCTTGATGTAGCCTGGCCACGCCCTCCAACCCGACAGGGGTATTGTACCGATTGAAACATGGAATTTTTAATAACACGCTTACCGTTAGACATCCTAACCCATCCGGCATTACGTGCAGAGAACAGTCATGCTGTCCGTAGTCAGGCCATTCCCTCTACTAATTGCTTTGCCTTCTTGTTTTGCTCATTTAGTCGAGATGCAATAAATTCCCAACCCATGCTTTTTATTTTTATCGTCTTCCTTATGAAATATTAAATCCACCCCTCACATTAAGCTCAATTATAATTTTATGTATGCATTGCCCGGGGCCACATACCGTTTGCTCATGAATTGTAAGCCTTCTTTTTTGTTGAGAGGATTTAAATTTTTTTTTTAGAGGATCAATTGTAAGACTTAGGGCACGTTCGGGTGCCTCAACTCGACGGGATTTAGAAAATCATTCTGATTTTAAATCCCAGTGCAACCCGTGATTTGAAATCTCACGGGTTGTCTGAAATCTCATGTTCGGTTGAACATGAGATTTCAGGCTATTAGCCCTGAGAAAGCGATTCTGAATGATCCAACCGAACGTCCCATTAGTAAGCGCTAGGGTCGGAGCAGTTAGTCAAACCCAAATTTGTCTTTTGGGTATTTCCGGTCTCCGATGTGTCGTTATTGATTGCTTTCGTGTCGTGTGTGCTTGCAGATTATTTTTTGAACTTCCTCTCTTTTTAAAATTCATGCACTTCTTAATTTTTCATTTTTTTTCTCTTTTACTAACATAAGTGATTTCATATGCTTATATAATTACCGTTCAGCAAAATTATACTGCATGGTCTCCCACCATCATGCCTAGAACTGACGATCTAGGCGGGAAATGCTTGGGATGCAAAGGCAATTTGTGCCGCATATTAGTGCAAATCATGAATTTTCGTGTGCATAATGTTAGTAGTGCAAATCATGATTTTATGTGTGTAGAACGTTAGTGCCAATCATGATTTGGTGGGGACTGCGGATGGTCCGATGGAAGTAGCGTTAAAGCATAAGCTTCCATGCTTAGTTAAATCACACACAGCTGCTTGTTTCGTAAAGGCTACAGACAAAAGTGAAAGACCATTGTTTGTGCATGTGCGTGCGGCGTTGCATCAGGAGTATAAAATACTGTTCAATAAATTAATCCTTGATCATAGGAACTAAACATGGAATGATATAAGGTTAACGTGGGCAAGGTGAGATTTGTCAGCGTCGTTTACATGAATATTATACGTTTTTCTTCTTTTCTACATTTTAACATTTTTTTTTCGAGTGGTTTTCTCATTTCTGCATGTAATATGTTAGTTCTGGCCCCTTCTATCACTTTGCCTTTTCGTCTGAAAATTTCCGATCCAAGGGAGATCTGTCCGCTCAGTTTAGTACTCCCAACCCAGCCTTTACTACGCTTCTCTTTCCCAATGACTTTCATGTTTGAGACACATAACTTGCTGGATGCTCCTGTTACTAATACCCAACGCCCCTCCCCCTCCCTCTCTCTCTCTTAAAATGTGTATCGTGCACAAAAAAAAGATGGTTAAAGATTAAAAAAAATTAATAGAGATAAAGATGGTGATGAGGAACCGTTCATATCGAGAAACGGTTCCTCATTACCGTAGTAAGGGGAAAATCGTAGGAGCCTTCCCACGATTTTGAATGAGTGGGGAAAGTGGGGACTCCCACAGTTGTGAGATCCCTACCCTCTACCCCCACTGTATTCTAAAAAAAAAAACGGAGAAGAAAAATTTGCAAAGAGAAAGGAAGTTGCACATAGGAAGAGAAATGAAAGAGAGAAAGAGAGACATTCTTCGACGAGGAAGTGATCACAGGTAAAACTCCTCCCCCCTTTTTAGGGTTCAGTTTTTGTGAGCATGTGAGACAGAGTCCCAGATCAATCTGGGTTTGGGTTCAGTTTTTGTGAGCCTGTCAGACAGAGTTTGGACCCCTTGTCTTAGGTCCAGACCCAAACTGAAATAAATCTGGTTCAGTCTGTGCCAACAGTGACTGGATCTTTATTTGGATCCAGTTGATCCAAGCTCAGGTTAAACTGGGTCTAGATCCATTTAAGCCTAAATGTATCTGAGTTCAGTTGGTAACAAACCCATTCTGAATCGGGCCGAGTTCAGTTGTATCAAACTAGATCCACATCCAATTTGTTCACTTGAGAGTGAGGCAGAGACTGGATCTCTATCTCAGGTCCAGTTTGAATTCAAACTGAATTTGGTTCAATTTATACCAAACTGAATCTAGATCTAGTTCACTTAACTAAAGAGAGAAAGAAACAGACTGAACCCTTTAGGTTCAGTTTAGACTGAAACCAGACCGAGGCCAGACCAGACTTGGACTGAGTTCGGTTAAACTCGCAGGACAATAAAAATACCAAAATACTCTTATATCATGAAATTAGTAAAATGATCATAAATTTTCACTCTAAACTCATAATCAAGTGATGTTTGGTTCATTGAAATCGGAACAGAGAGAGATTTGTCCATCCTAATCTCATGACCAAACATACAACACAAAAATTGAGGTCTGACAGACCACTTTGAGAGGGATAGTTTGATAATTTTATAAATATAACAAATATGATTTAATAATTAAATAAGTTTTTGTGTAATGTACAGACATGACTGTTATTGTGAGACTCGACCACAAGTTAGAGTTCAGCACTTGTGTTTGAGGTAAGAGATATTATAAGTATGTCTAGTTAATAATAAATAATATTTTTGTTCATGAAATTATATATGCTTGAGAATATAGTTGTTACCTTGCATGTTATGCAGCTATATTTTTTAAAATTATGCATCTTTGAGAGATAAAATGAATGCATATGAATTAGCTCCTGTGCAGAAATTATTTCATGTGTTACTGAGCTTCAATATGACATGCATGATTAGAGAAATATTGTATTTTAGATAAAAATACATACATTGAGTTTGAGAACATATAATTACATGTTGAGAATATAATTGAGTATTTGAGAGATTTTCTTTAGTCTATTCTTTCAGTTATGTTTATTACAAGATTTGAGTCATCTTAGCATGATGGATTTTACCCCATAAATCCTGAAAGAGGCGACAAATGAAAAGGGCTACCTAATAGCCATTAGAATGAGAGTCACCATAAACGTGGGCCACCCATGATTTATTTATGTAGAAACACTACATCGATATAGAGACACTACATCTTTTGCATGCTTAGATATTTGTGAATATCAAAACCCTAGGAATATTCTAAAAATTTTACTTGAGATAGAGAGCAAATAAACTCGAAATAGTTTATGTGGGAAAGCGAGAGTTGCATAAAAATATTTTAGAGGTTATTTTCACACAGTGAGAGACTCTAGGAAAATCATGATGTAGCATGAACCACAAACCTTATGGCTAGGTCTAGCTCTTCAGTCTGACTTTTCGACCACTACAATACCTAGTGATCCTAGCTGAGATCTATTAGAGTAGTTCATAGTCTGACCAACATTGTAGAATTGTGGTATTCTATATGGGTGTTATGCCCAAAGTAGACTATTACCAGTATAACTAATCTAGTATAGTAGTGTAAGATCCGCAAATTTTTAGTAAACTTTTGAATAAAAATAAGTGGTATTTTTTTTCAAATTTTATCGTATTGACCTAGAATACAAAACAAAGAGTTTTCATAGAGCCAATTGTACTTATGATGCATATATCCATTGGGATATACGCTTAAAATATTCAGGGAGTCATATCGCACTCATTTGGCAAAATTAGAGAATTTTGCAGAGACAATCCGCTTTGTCTCGTCAAGACAAAGAGAATAGAATACTAACTTTTGTTTCAAAAAATATCGACGAAACCCCAAAAATATATGGGCCTCACATAAATATCCTACAAAAATATCTTGTAGGCACCATATAAATATCCTGTGAGCCCCACATAACTATCTCATGAAAATATCTAGGTGCGCTCCACATAAAATATATTTGTCGTTATCCAAAATTGGTAAGTAGAAATCGAAAAGAAGGGGCATGCTTATCTCTTAGGTTGGGGGTCACACCCAAAGTCTATAAATAAGACACCCACCCCCCCTTTTTAGAATTTTTCGCCCCCTTCTTTCTCTCTCTCTAGCTTCCTCTTTCTCTCTCTTGGTTCTTGCCTAGGTCAAGCCTATTTGACCTGGATCAAGCCCACTTAAGGTGAGCTTGGACCTACCTCACCTAGACTGAGACCACTTGGGTCAAGTATACTTAACCTACCAGGTTAGTTTATCTCTCTCTTCTTTTATTTCTTGGTCTTAGCCTGGGTCAAGCCCACTTTGAGTGAGCTCGAACCTACTTGACCTAGATCGAGCTCACTTGAGTCAAGACTACTTGACCTTGATAAGTTGACTTTCTCTATCTTCTGGCTACTTTTTTCTTATATAGGTAGAACCCATTTGACCTGGATTGAGCTCACTTGAGGTAGGCTTGAACCCAATTGTACCTAAGTTAGGTCTGGTTTATTTTTGACCTATATCTCTTCGTTTCTTCATGCCAAGGAAGGACGTGTCTGCCACAACCTAGGAGTGCCTCTACGCTTGTGCTAAGCCACCTCTACCAGATTTATGGTAGGTTTGCACGTTGCTCTTTATTTCAACTTATATTTATTGGAATAATTGTCGTGTACAATGGGATGTTCCTTACTGTACACCTTTCTAAAATAATATGAGGTCCTAGTCTTTGGTTTATGCCCTCTAAGCCACCACATGCTTGCTTCAGTGTTCACACACATATCTTAACGACTATTTTGTGATATTTATGATGAATTATGTATCATAGGGTCCTAGTCTTTGGTTCACGCCCTCTAGGTCACTACAAGCTTGCTTCGGTATTTACACATGTATCTTTGTGACTACTTTTCTCTCTCTCTCTCTCTCTCTCTCTATATATATATATATATATATATATATATATATATAAGCACTTTACTTAACTCGATGCGTTGTTTCATTCACCAAGCCCTGCTTTATGCACTTTACTTAGCCTGATGCGTAGTTTCATTCACCAGGTATTGTTTTACGCACTCAACTTAGCCCGGTGCATGATTTCATTCACCGAACCTTGCTTTATGTTATTTAATTTATCATCACGCTGTTATATGCACATGATCTTGCTTTTAATAAATATAATTATGTTGTAATAAGTATACAAATGTTGATTGATCTCTACCACTCAAAGCGATTCAAAAATCTTGTCACGTTTAAAACATTGTTTAGATAAGAAACCCCTATTGAAAAAGTTTTAAATTTGTGCAAAACTACTTTTATGTAAACATCTAAGTCACTGGCATAAGGCCTAACTAAAGCCTGGGTTTTTGATAAATTATGGGAGATGCAATGTATGCACAACAATGCACATCTATCCAAAAGCGAAGGTACTGTTTTCTCCATTAAACAAGGGAGATGCTACCAAATTTTTTGACAAGATGCTCTCTGAGCTAAAAAGAACATAGTGTTTTTTTTATTAAACTAGAGAGTTGCTGTCAAAATTTCTGGCAAAATACTCACCTAAGCTAGTATGGATGGCATGGTGATGCCCTCATTGTTGAAACCCTGTCAAGATCACTTGTTGTATTTCCGCTTTAAAGGTCATAGTACTCGTAAGGGTTATTGCGCAAGATTAGTTGTTGCTCCTTGTTAGGCCAGTGCTCATTGCAACTAAATACGCCTGAGCAGTCAATCAAAAGTGATCTTTGGTTATATATATCTTTGTAAACTACTATATAAGAATAATATTTATAAGCGTAAGTACCGTTATGCCATAGTTGGTTATCCACCTGCAATGGGTGAAGCACTCGTGAAGGTCATAGATGCCAAGAATGATGTTTGCATGCATTTAAACAAACATAACAATAGTTTCTCTCCATACAGGAACTTGCCCGTGTTTCCAAAAAACTGATTGGGGTTGGGTTTATATTTTTTATAGTGCATAATGCACTGGATTGCTTATGTGGCACTCGATGTTCTAATAATAAAGATTATGTCGTCAAACTCCTTCAAGACTTACACTCATAGAGGCAGAGGATATTGGTACCACAACGAGTAACATACTTTATCTTATGAACCAAAGAGTTCAGGTGGTCTCTCAGTCACTCTGGGGTTAGGAGGTCGGGTTATCCTTAAGACATGAGTTAACTCTGCTACTGTAGTAGTAGGATGCATCCAAACCATTCTAACAGGGTTTGTTTTGATAAAAACATGTTGCCCTGCTATAGATAGGGTTACTCAGACTTCTGGGCACAAAAATATATAGCATAATAAATACCTCGATGACTTTGTTTGACACTGAAATTAGGTTCTCCTGCGTATCAGAGGTGAACTTGTAATTATCGAAACAATGCATTAGTTATAAGTACATTGATGAATGAATGAATGTACGTTAGTACTATTCATGCATCACCTTATGTAAGCTACTGATCCTGGTAATCTGTTGGACCGATCATGCGAATGACTCAAATTGTATCTGCATGGTTAAGCTAGGCTCGAGGAGCTCTTGCTTCGGTCTATAAGATGCCTATACACTAAGTCGTGGATACTTGAGCTACGATATTTTTGACTACGATCCTAGAGTAACTTTTTATGTCTTCAACATATTATACTTGTTAAAATTGAAATATTTTTTTATCAGATTAGGAATGGTTCTTACCCTATTTTATGGGAGATACATGTACTGAATCTGCAGTGTGATATGCGAAATATATGGCGTCGTCAGGATCTAGGGTTTCTCCATACTTTGTTAGACCTTTCATTTACAAACCTAATATTTAATACTGCTTTACTAAATAGTATTGTTTATAATAAATAACTCATTTTGGTTTGCTTAAATAAAATATTTTGGTGAACATTGAGTGATTAGCTACATACCTATGACTCACCCCGCATCTTCTAAAATCGATGACATTGAGTGATTAGCCATATACCTATGACTGACCCATTGCTAAAGTATTTTCTAAATTTTGCTACAAAAAAAATTATGAAAGTTAGACAAAGTGTTTTAAAAATTCGGAGCATTACAAGTAGTTAGCATTGAGTGAATGCTAACTTGTAAGTGTAAGAAGGTTAATGGGAGAATTTAAAAGAGACAAACTTGTGTGTTCTGTGATGAAAACTAAATTAAGACTAGGACTTTAGAGCTCACTACAGTTGTGAGTCAGAATCTTAAATTGTTTATAATTATTTTTTATTGAATTTTGAACTCATCTCCTTAATAATTACAACTGTAAGTTCTAGAAGATCTACCCGAGGCAGGTCGACGTAGCTGCTTTCGATCACAAGTGTTTGCAAATGGCAAAAGAGTCATACAGAGACTTTTACTTTACTGTTTTTATTTATTGAACCGTATGTAAATATGTGCTTTTGAGTTGGATGATGTAGCTGATATGAATTTGGTTATAAGATTATGGTGTTTTAATTAAAAAAAATTATGCCATGTTTTCTTTGTGTTTACTTTACACTTTTCCTTTGAAAAGTAATACCCACCAACCCAAACTCAAGAGGTCCCGAATCATGGTGTTACACACTCTCTCTTAGTTTTGTTATCCTATTTACAGGATTTACGATGTATCCCTGCCTATGTAACATGATACTTCTACAAGGGTGCCCTACCTATATCAACACTGGTACAGGTATTGGTAGTTCACTGTGTATGGATTAGACCAGTTTTTTATCCGTTTGAATCTGGAAATCATTGGTTACCTATTTTTATTGGTGTTAAGATGCAATAAGGGTTGTTTTTATCCATTATATATATATATACACCATTTTCTTGTCACTGTGAAACCAGAAGCTGGCGGCAGAGTTAACACACTCTCAGCGGGCTGTGTAAAGCCCTATAATCATATTCAACCTCATTAATGCCTTCACTACAATAGCTAAGACAATTTTGAATCTAGTTTGACCTAAAACAAGACACTCCTTGATTTGCATTATTCTAGCATTAAATTGGTCAGAAACTGTTATGGTAACTTTGCCTGTTGCAGTCAATCTGATGGTAGAATGTGGCAAAAAAATGCTAGTGTATCACCATCATGGTATGCTTTAGTGTATGAAACAATTTTCTTATATATATATATATATATATATATATATATATATATATAGAGAGAGAGAGAGAGAGAGAGAGAGAGAGAGAGATGCATGGATAAATTCTCAAAAGAAATTATTCATGGATACGAATATGAGAGGGTGGTGTATGTTCACCCTCGATGATTCACTGAATCCCACGTCTGTGTTCGGGGGTCCCAAAAAGCACCACGTATATAAGCACATGGGGCTCGTATTCCCGTGTATATTGACATCACTCAGCATTGGAGTCTGGTTCGGTTGCAAAGACTTAAGTACCCTTTCTTGCTATTCTTGCCATAAAATGACAGTTTGAGAAAATGACAAAAATGTCCTTCATTCAAAAAAGGAAAACAAACGGTTAAAAAAAAAGGACAAACATGTCATTCATCCAGAAAGTCGAGGATGATGTTGACTCTTCAAAGTCTACACAGTGAAACGAACCTTAGTCGACGATCTGATGGTGATCCGGCGAAACGATGGTGAGCCGACAATCCGATAGTGAGTCGGCGATCCGATGGTCATCCGACGAAACAAACCTAAGGCATCAAAATTGTTTGTTTAAACTTTTCATCATCATCTTCTTCTTCTTCCTTCTCCGTAAAACACTGTAAAACCCTCTCTCTTTCTCTCTAGAGAAGAAATCAAGGGAGGCAAAGAGTTTCCCCTAGAGAAGGCCATGAACATCAACCCTCTCACTCTCTCTCCCTTCTCTTTCTACTTCTGTGCACATCCAGCAGACGATCCTACATTGCTCCATCAAACACCGACTGACCTACACACTGACTATAGCATTGTTCAACTTGATTCGTTGTGGAGCTTGATTCAGAGTTTTTGCCCTTACAAGAGGGGGGTTTGGGGGCTCCTCCCAGCGTGGGTAGCATCGTTTAACTTGATTCGTTGTGGAGCATGATTTAAAGTTTTTGCCCTTACTATAATGATTTGTAGTGTATTCCGTAACGAATCAAGTTGAACAATGCTACCCACGCTGGGAGGAGCCCCCAAACCCTCATCCTATAAGGGCAAAAACTTTGAATCAAGCTATACAACTCATCAAGTTGAATAATGCTACCCACGCTGGGAGAAGCTTTCAGACCCCCCTTTTGTAAGGATAAAAACTCTGAATCATGCTCCACAACTCTTCAAGTTGAATGATGCTACCTACGCTGGGAGGAGCCCCTAGACCCCTCTTCTGTAAGGGTAAAAAATCTGAATCAAGATCTACAACTCATTTAGTTGAATGATGCTACCCACGCTGGGAGGAGCCCCCAAACCCTTCTCCTGTAAGGGTAAAAACTCTGAATCAGGCTCCACAACAGTCAATGTGCAGGTCAATCGGTGCTTGATGAAGCAATGTATGATCTTTTGCTGAATGTGCACAGAAGCAGAAAGAGAAGGGAGAGAGTGAGTGAGAGGGTTGATGTTCATGGCCTCCTCCAGGAGAGATTTCTTTCTCGGATAATCCTGTAGTGCAGAGATTGGGTCTTAAATAATCATCTTCGGGGCACTTAAGTCTTTACAATCACTCCTTTTCTAGAATCGTTATTTTTTTTGGCACCAATGGAGGAGAGGGTACTTAAGTCTTTGCAATCACATCAAACTCCAATGCTAATTAATGCTGACAAACATGGGGATACGAGACGCACAAGCTTAAATACGTGGTGCTTTTTGGGACCCCCGAGCATGAGATGCCCTGTTTGGGGGGGGGGGAACATATAACCTGCTTCGTACGAATAGGTGTATATGTATAGTTGTACTCCTATATCCTTTTAAAAATTTCCATGTTGTACCCTATGTACCTGTTCCTGTACCTTATGACATAGACCCTTACTTCCAGTGATGCCTTTATTTAAAATCTTTATACTCAATTAATTGTCGATGCCCCTAAATCATTTCTGTGAAAATGTCATTCTCCAACCACACAGGGTTTCTTTCGTTATGATGAGGCTATGCTGAAAATAAAAGTATGGGACGCATCAAAGCAAACAATATTGTTGAGCTCAAACGGATGTGACCCAAAATGTGACAGGAGTGGACTTGGGAATGGCACATTGACTATACAATGTCTGACATGTTCGGTTTTAATCTCATTGTTTCATCGTGTATTCTTGCATGGGATGTGAGGGTGCTTGAAAGCCTTAATAAACACATGATTAAGATAAATTTGATTAGACAATATAATTTAGATATCTTATGTATTTAGAAAACAAAAATAGAGACCATGGGGCCTAATTTGCTAAATAATATTTGAAGGGAATGCTCCTTCGACCTTATCTCGTATGTGGGGAGGTCGTGAGCAATATTGGTGTCTTGGAAGTTTGGCATGAAGTGTAGTGTTGTTCACATGGTCAAGTGCACTCATTCGACGTTTTGAATTCCTGCATCGATGCTTGTGATGATACTAATCTAAGATTTTGCATACGTTGAAAATTGAATAAATTAAAATCGAAATTATATATAAGAAAAAAATAGATTTAACATGCATTCACTCTAGTGCCAGTGAAAATGATCTTTTACAAGAGATGCAAATATATTATTTCATGTAGTTGTTGTTAATGCATAATTTCCTATGAATCAGATGCTGCTGACTATATTCGATAGGGAGTTGCATAGACTTGGTGATCAGTTTGAACCTCTATAGTCTAGGTCAAGTGATTAAGGTGGGTTTCGAGCTGTTAGATTTCATCAAAATCTCATTAGCGTATGCTGATGTTTTTTGGTTTGACTGATATAACTCGTCATTACACTTATCTCTTGGTTAGTAAAAAATAAAACCCATCTCTGCCATTGATTTGATGTTCTTGTGTTTTAATGCAATCCTAAGCCAAACTACGAGCTTTTGAACTTTCAGTTAACTATAATACTAATTAAATTAAGATGAAGCTGAATTCAATTGATTGTTAAATTAAATTATCATCGTAGGTTCCATAGGGGATAAAGGCAATCTGTAAATGCTAGTTATAGAGAATTGGTTTTTAAGTATGCCATAGCACTATACGTAGCATATAAGAATATGCTTGTAAATGACATAAAAGAAGTAGAATGAACCTCTCACGATACACTGCATTATATGGAGATGGATATCTTTGTGCAATCAGACCATCTATTTTTATGAAAATGACCAAATGGGGCAGTGTGTTTAATTTGTATGTGCAGAAGGGCTGAGGATTGATAGATCAACCATCCCTTCCGCAGGGAAGAAAATGTTGGAATCACTCCGCACTATGTCAGACCATTATCATTCTCCAGAAAAAGAAAAAGAAAATAAAAGAAAATAAAGAAAATGTTAGACTATGGTCGGAAGTGACCAACCAGACCCAGAGATGCATAGTAGAGCATCGGAACTAACATGCCTAACTATTAGAAGGCAGCTTCCCTTCTTTTCTAAGCTCGAAGTTTGTTTCTTAGCTTTAAATTTCGCTGCCTGTGCTGCATCTGTGAATAAAATAATGTGATGGATTTGTATGCTCGATTAGTGCTTTAGAGTCCCATAGCTAAAACCATTATTGCTATTCACTAGTGTCTTCACGCACCTGGTTAGCTAACTGCCTAACTCCTAGCAGAACAGAAAGATATAATATACAAAACGATGTCTGTTGGAGTTGTTTTTTCTTTTGTGGTATTCGGTCACATCCAACCATCTTAACAGCGATCAAATTCTAGTATTTTATACGTTCATGCATGGTTGAAACCATAATTTATAAGTGACTAGACAACCTAGTATGCTGCGCCATAATGCTGAGCCAAATAGCCTACACGCATTAATTAGTACAAAATTTAATCTTTTAAGGTTTGAGCCATGACCAGCTCTCCATAAATGATTATTCATCACTGGAACTGTATGTTGTCAATCCCAATCTACATATGATTAGAGTAATGTTGTTCCCATACTTTTGTGCCAAATAACGTGCGTGAAGTAGTGAATATTATTATGAGAGTGAGATAACTTACAAAATGAAATCTATATAAAAAATATATAAAAAGGGTTTTTGGAGTTTTTTTGTTTAAGTTGTGTTGTGCGGATGTGGTCTACATGCTTGATTTCATAGCAATTTGATTGTCCTTTCTAATTTGTAAGTGGGCTTTTATAGGGTTTGAAGATCAATGGTATTAAAAATTTGAGACTCGAATAATTTTTCATTTAAGAAACATAATCTAGTTATTAATTGTTAGTAAATGAACCATACCAAACACATTTATTCAGTCAAAATTACTAAAAAAAATACTGAAAAGCTATTTAAACTTATTTTACATGTTCCCATCAACTCACCTTAAATCCATCAAATTCAGCAAGCGCATGCGTGGTGCTCAATTGCACGCATGCAATTGACCTTGTACAATTAATGAAACATGCCAACTACGGCAAGTGGGAGCTCTTGAAGGAACCGAGCTTACGTTTTTTTTTTTAAACTAGAAAATATGGTATTACCCCTAGGAATAATGCTATTTCACATAAAAGATGCATGCAAGATATCACAATATTTCTTGAATGCCCTGCTTGATTTTCATTGATTATGGGAGCATTTTTTTATGATTTTACCCTTCTAAAATATGAAATAATAAAACTCACCATTTCAACAAAACTGAGATTCACCTACTATTTTAGCGAAACTCGACGCCAACGAAACTGAGATTCGCCTATACAGTTTTAGTGAAACTCAATGGCCAGCAAAATTGAGGTTCACCTTCAAGTTTTAGCGAAACTAAGTTGCAATAGAATAGCGAATAAAATGCATTTAAATTCTAAAATATCTAATAAAGAGTATACAAAAAACAAAAGCGATCATTGTATTAGGTAAGTAGAGTCCAGATTGTCGAGAGAGAGAGAGAGAGAGAGAGAGAGAGAGAGAGAGAGAGAGAGAGAGAGAGTTGCAATGGAAGCTCAACCACTCTCAATTAATATCCCATGCAACGAAAACTCAATGTTGGCATGCTTGCCCTCTTATGAAAGTTGTATTGTATAGGAAAAACCTAAGCATTAATGATAAAAAAGAAAAACTAAATAGGTAGAGTTTTTACTTCTTGTTGGTTTCTTTCTAAAAAAAAGCCTTTTAAAAATTAGATTCATTAAATGTCTCAACTCCAACAGTTTAGGCCGAGTTTGATAGATTTAGGGTGAGTTGACGGCGAGCTTATGAAAAAAAATGAGACATTCTTAACAGGTGACTAGTTTGGCACCTATTTTGAAATGAGTCACCGTGTTGACTCAACGAGTTTGCCAACCTTGGTAAGGGTGGTGGTGGTAACGGTGATGGTGGCAGTGATAATGGTGAAAAAGTGGTGGTAGTGATGATGATGACGGTGGAGAAGTAGTGGTGGTGATAGGGATGATGGGTAAAGTGAAAGAAAAAAAGTTTTTAGTTTTGTGGCAACTAAATTGAGTTTCACCATTTTGATGTATATGCGAATCTTAAATGAGTTTCACTAAAATAATATAGGTGAATCTTAGTTTCACTAGCTACAAGTTTCCCTAAAACTTTATAGGTGAATCTCAGTTTTGCAATAGTGAGTTTCATTGAAACTGTGATGAAATGGTGAGTTTTGTTGTTTGTAGTGAAAGTGTAAAAATCATCAGAAATGTTTTTATATTCAACAAAAATCGAGCAGGTGGGTATTTGAGAAATATTACTATAGTTTGCAGCTATTTTGTGAAATAGCATATTCTTATAGGTAGTACGGTCATTTCTTCATTTTTTTAATTATAAGTCGGTTCGCTATGAGGCCCGTCTGTCCAGTACAATGGGTGTTTATTCGGGCTGTGGAGACCCGGAGGGTTATGAACTCATGGTGGAGTCTCCCCCGTCGCGGGTAGGTCGACACGGGTCCCGCGACAGACAGCGAACGAAGCAAATTTTGTCCACCGACTCGCTGAGCAGCTCTCTCCGAGAGAGCCTTTAGTGAAAGTAAAGGACCGTGAAGAAGCTGGGCCATGAACCAATGAATGCAACGCCTTTCCCTGCCTCACCAATGGGAAGAAAATGCCCTTTCATTTTTTAGGGGTTGGTTGGGTTCTGCGCTTCTGCCGCGTCCTGTGGAGTGCATGTGCCCCACCGCGCACGACAACGACCTGCCACACTTAGGATGGCACCTAAATAGACCTGTTGCCAACATATTCACAGTCCGTTAACCACCGTACCATGCGGGAATCTTTTGCCTTTTTTTTTCTTTTCCTTCACATTGCCTACGGTAATACTACTAGTTTTAGGTATAAGACTGACATAGATGGCGCCAGTTTTTAAATTTATAGATAGGTATAAAATTATTATGTGTTTATTTTTCAGTTGCACTATTTACCCACATTGAATACTATCTAGAGTGCCCGCCCACTGGTAGGTCACAATTTTATTTACTTTTCGTTATCACTGCCAACAAATAAACAAAAACAGCTGATAAATGTCATTGAAACAAAAACATCTAATAAATGTCAAACATGATTGAGCGTCCAGCTTTAATAGTTGGAGTGATAAACAAAAGTTAGTGTATATGGTAAGAGAGAGAGAGAGGGTTGGAGCTCAAATCCCATTGTTGCCACTTGAGTTCAGACGTACTTTGAGCTAGTGCTCTATAGTGCCTTGCAGGATATGCCTTTGTTAACTTCAGGGATTAATCACGTTGTCATTTAGATGTACGAAAGTGGTGGAGTGACTTTGATCCATGTTTTGAATCTAAATTTCTACACCCAAGGGGTTTGGCGTAGTAGGAGAGAGACTTTGTTGTTAGATGGGTTACGGGCGTCGACCCCTTATATATAAGAAAGGGCAAGGGCATTATTGTTCCACCCTGCCATGTTGATTCCTCCTTGCCCTGATGTAAATACATCTTCGGATCTCTGCAGGTGCATTATAAATGGCTTTTGGCCTAAGATCCTTCGTTAACCAAGAAAAGTAATGGGTCTCTCTCCCCTCTCTCTCTCTCTGTTGCTCCCCCCTCTTTGTAATTTTCAACTTATGAATGAAAGTTGCTTTCTTTGTCTCTGTTGCTATCTCTCTCTCTCTTTGTTGCTCTCTTTGAGATTGTGTATGCTCGGATGTGATTGGACACTCTTGTGAGGGGTGTTTGCGTGCTTTCTGAACTCGGAAGGCTGACCTGGTTGGGTTGTTAGGTGCCGCACGCGGCTTCCAAAATAACCCCGTGACAACTGATAATAAGAGCCTAGTTGAGAATTTGAAAGAAGAAAGGAGGGGTACTTGCTGAAACCCTCGTGACGTTCAAGAATGGATGCGGAGTTTGGTGAACTTGTCGAAAAAGTTCACAAAGGAAAAAAGGCGGAGAAGAAAAAATATGTCGTAGAGTCGACAAAGATGTCTCGCCTTGAGGAAGTGGTTGGTCCTCTAGATAAAAGAGTGACCAAGATGGAGAAAAAAATGACAGATTTGACAAGTGACGTTCATGGTTGCTCCTCTACGCTAGAAAGTGCACATGAAGATTTTGAAAAATTGAATGAGGATGTGAGGGCTGAGGCCGAAGAGCTAAGGGCTACAGTCTAGGAATTATCTGATCGGTTGGTGGCTCAGGAAACTGACATGCGGGAACTTCGAGAACGATATGGAGTCTTAGAAAGACTATTGGGAAATGGGATTGGTGGTGTGGCCAATGCCGGAAATCGCGGGGGTAATGCAGTGATGTTTCATCGTGAACGACCGAAATTGAAACCAGTGGAACCGGCAAAATTCAAAGGTGAAAGAGATGCCAGGATCATGGAGAACTGGCTATGGGATGTAGAACAATTCTTCGATCAAGCAGAGATTGACATCGATGCTGATCGAATACGCACGACAACCAGGTACTTGATTGAGAATGCCGCTGTATGGTGGAGGACGCAATATCGTGGCATGGAACGTGGAAGGGTCCCGATTGAATCATGGGATGACTCTAAAAAGGAACTCAGGGGGTATTTCTTTCCACATAACGCTGAGGAACTTGCTCGTGACAAACTGATGGCTTTAAGGCATACAAGAAGTATTTTGGAATACGTAGCGACATTCTCCGTAATGATGCTTGATATAGAAGATATGTCGGAAATGGATCGCATGTACTGCTTCAAAAAGGGCCTACAGTTCTGGGCTCAATAGGAATTAACTCGGATGATACCGACATACTTGATAAGTGCAATGACTATAGCTGAACAGATAGTTGAGAACCCAAATCGTGGAGGCCCTCAGGCACGGCCAAATCAAGGCAATGTTGTCGGAGGTCAAGCCAGGAACCAGTATCGACCTCCTCCTAGAGATCAAAGAAATCAACCACAAGCACGTCATGAGAGGATTCTAGGGAACAGGTCGATACAACCAAATCTTCGATGTTGGTATTGCAACGGAAATCATTTTGCTAGAAATTACCCCAATCAAAACGCAGGGAATGCAGGAAGAAGGGCGACTAATGCCATTGAGATGGAAGAAGCCCCGGTAGAAGAGGACGTCAGGATGGGAGCAGTATAAAGGGTGAATGTGCTAGGAGGATCTTCCTCTGCAACCCCCATGGTTAACAAGGAACTAATGTACCTGGCGATGTCCATCAACGAAAGAGCTACGAAGGCAATGGTTGATACAGGGGCTACTCACAATTTCATGGCCGAAGATGAGGCCCAAAGGTTGGGCCTACAATGGGAACAAAAAGTTAGTCGCATGAAGGCCGTGAACTCCGCAACACAACCTATTCTGGGAATCTCTCGAAATGTGGCACTTGGCAGTACAAGAAAACTGTTAATTAGCGACGAAAATTTACGATGATTTTTTTTCGTCGTAAATTTGCGACAGATTAGCTAGAGAAAACTTTCTTCATGAATCCGTCACTAAGTAGCGACAGATTAGCGATGAAAGTTGTTTCATTGCTAATCTGTCGCTGATTAGCGACAGATTAATGACAACAATTTTTTTGTTGCTAATTCTCAATACAAGAAAACATTTTAGCGAGGGATTTAGCGAGGGATTTTTTCTGTCGCTAATCCGTCGCTAATTAGCGATGGATTGGCGACGGAAAAATTCCGTCGCTAAATCCCTCGCTAATTTTCGATTTAAACCGAGCACGAAATTTTCCCTCTCTCCTCGTTCAAAATTTAAATCGACTACGCTCGATTTAAACCGACTTCGATGATGCAAAGTGAACGTTGTGTAAGTCAGTTCATGGTGGACGACGATTATGCAGAGTGATCGCTGGAGGACGGCGACGCCGATTCACGGAGGACGACGACGCCGGTTCACGGAGGACGGCGATGCCGGTTCACGGAGGATGACGACGCCGGTTGACGAAGGACGGTGACGCCGGAGAGCATGTCAGTTCACGGAGGACAACGACGCCGGAGAGCATGCCGGTTCACAGAGGACGGCGACACTGGTTCACGGAGGACGGTGATGCCGGTTCACGGAGGATGATGACACCGGTTCACGGAGGACGGTGACGCCAGAGAGCACCGGTTCACGGAGGACAGTTTACGGAGGACGGTGATGCCGGTTCACGGAGGACGACGACGCCGGTTTACGGAGGACGGCTACGCCGGAGAGCACCAGTTCACGGAGGATGATACAAGTCCGACGACGAGGCAGAGCGATCGTTCTGTGCAATGCCTGTTTGGCGCGGTATAAGTCTGGCTTATTGCTACCGGAATACCGCCCGTCAGGGATCAATTTTTTTTTTATTTTTTTTTAAATTTAGTGACAGATTAGCGACGAATAATGTTCATCGCTAAACTGTCGCAAATTAGCGACGGAATTAATGACAGATAAGTTTTTTCGCTAATTAGCGAGCAAAAATTCGCGATGGCCTCTATCCATTGCTAATTCGTCGCTAAACTGTTTAGCGACGGCTTAGCGATGGATAAGCGATGGATATAGTCCGTCGCTAATCCACGATTTTCTTGTAGTGTGGGGCTGGTCAGTGGGTTGGCAGAATAGACTTCTCTATTGTTCCGTTGGATGACTTCAAAGTCATTTTGGGGATGAAATTTTTACAAGCAAGCAAGGTCGTGCCTATGCCTCATTTGGATGTTGTCAGCTTTATGAGTGAAGAATCGCCATGTATGATTCCTGCCTCGACGTTGGGGGCACCGAATGTTCGTTTGGTTTTTGCCCTGCAGATTAAGAGGGGCCTCCAACGAGGTGATCAAACATTTCTATTGACAATGCGAGAGGAAGCCAGTGAGAAATTTCCTGCGGAAGTGCCGCCACCTATAGCTGTAATATTGGAAGAATTTCAAGGAGTAATGCCCAAGGAGTTGCCTGCGAAATTTGCCATCGCGAAGAGAAGTAGGTCATCAGATTGAGTTGGTGTCAGGTGCACGACCCCCTACCATGGTGCCTTATAGAATGGCCCCACCCGAGCTGGTTGAACTCAGAAGGCAGTTAGACGAAATGTTGGCTACCGGAATCATTCGCCCATCAAAAGCCCTTTTTGGAGCCCCTGTCTTATTCCAGACGAAGCATGATGGGTCCAAGAGGCTATGTGTGGACTATCGGGCTCTGAACAAGCTGGCTGTCAAGAATAAATATCCCCTGCCCCTGATCGCTGATTTGTTTGACCAATTAGGGGAAGCCCGGGTGTTCTCGAAATTGGACTTGCGTTCAGGATATTGGCAAGTTAGGATTGCCAAAGGAGACGAAGCCAAAACCACCTGTGTGACGCGGTATGGTGCTTTCGAGTTTTTGGTGATGCCGTTTGGCTTGACGAATGCTCCTGCTACATTCTCTACACTGATGAATCAGATATTCTATCCTCACTTGGATCGTTTCGTGGTTGTATACCTCGATGACATTGTGGTGTATAGCCAGAATATGGAAGAACACATGTGACACCTGCGCATAGTGTTCAAGATTCTAAAAGACAATGAGTTATGCATAAAAAGGGAAAAGTGTATGTTCGGCCAAGATGAGATAAGTTTCTTGGGCCACGTGATTGGGAAAGGTTGCCTAAGGATGGATAGCCAGAAGATAAAAGCTATTTAGGATTGGGGAAGTCCAACCAAGGTTCCGGAGCTTTGATCCTTCTTGGGCATGGCAAACTACTATCGGCGCTTTATCGAAGGATATTTAGCTATCGCTGCGCCTCTAACTGAATTATTGAAGAAAGACAAAAAGTGGGAGTGGACAAAAGAGTGTTAGCGAGCCTTCGAAGGTCTAAAAGACGCCATGGCCAAGGAACCAGTGTTGCAATTACCGGACCAAGGAAAACCATTCAAAGTCTATACAGATGCATCAGATTTTGCAATTGGAGGTGTACTAATGCAAAATGGTCACCCAATAGCTTTCAAGAGTCGAAAGTTGAACAATGTTGAGCAGCGATATACAGTGCACGAACGAGAAATGACCGCCGTATTCCATTTCTTACGTGCCTGGAGGCACTACTTATTGGGGTCGACATTCGTTACCTACACCGACAATGTAGCCACGAGCTACTTCCAAACTCAGAAAAAGCTTAGTCCAAAACAAGCTCGGTGGCAGGAGTTCCTAGCAGAATTTGACATGGTTTTAGAGTATAAACCTGGAAGGACTAATGTAGTGGCAGATGCCTTGGGTAGGAAGGTCAGACTAACGACCTTGATGGAAGATGCTAGTAGAAGTACTGGACCTCGAAGTGACCTCCTTGATAGAATTCGGGAGGGCTTACGGGAGGATCCCATGGCGCAACAGCTGCTTTCCCTGGTGAAAGAGAGGAAAACCAGGCGATTTTGGGAACAAGATAGATTGCTGATGATAGTCGGGGGTCGAGTTTATGTGCCCTGGTGGGGGGCTCTGCGACGAGAAATATTGAAGGAGTGCCACGACTCCCTATGGGCTGGTCACCCAGGTCAAGAGAGAACCTTTGCCCTGATAGAGCGAGTTTACTACTGGCCGCAGATGCGTGACGACGTAGATGGGTACGTGCGCACCTGCTTGGTTTGTCAGCAGGATAAGGCCATGAATCAAAAGACAGCGGGATTGTTGGAGCCCCTACTTGTGCCGAGTCAACCTTGGGAAAGTATCTCGATGGATTTTATTGTCAGCTTACCAACAGTTGAGGGATGCAATATCATCTTTGTCGTGGTTGATAGATTTTCAAAATATGCAACATTCGCGTCAGGCCCAAATCATTGTTCGGTAGAGGACACAACTCAACTCTTTGTGAAGCACGTTGTGAAATATTGGGGAATTCCAGAGAGCATTATTAGTGATCGAGATGCTCAGTTCACAGGTAAATTTTGGAGAGAAGTCTTTCGGTTGTTGGGATCCGAATTGCACTTCTCTACCAGTTTTCATCCCCAAACTGATGGCCAGACCAAACGTATTAACGGGATGTTGGAGGACTACTTGAGACACTTTGTGAATGCTAATCAGAAGAATTGAAAGGATCTACTCGATATAGCTTAGTTCTGCTATAATTTTCAAAAGAGTGAATCATCAGGGCATAGTCCTTTCGAGATTGTGACAGGACATCAACCTCAGACACCGCACTCCTTAGCTGCTCGAGGTCGAGGAAAGGCGCCCTTTGCCTACAATTTTGTTAAGAATTGGCATGATCGGACAGAACTAGCAAAGGCATTCCTACACAAATCAGCTAAGCGAATGAAGAAGTGGGCAAATCAAGGACGACGGGCCGTTGAATTCCAAGTCGGGGAGAAAGTGTTGGTCAAATTATATCTCGAGAGGAAAGCTATATTTCGGGGGCACCATCGATGACTCATTCGAAAGTATGATGGACCCTTCCCCATTGTTCAAAGAATCGGCAAGCTAGCTTATAGACTAGACCTCCCTCCCAGCTTTCAGGTACATCCTGTCTTTCATGTATGCAATCTGAAGCCATTCAACAAAGATGAAGAAGATCTGAGTCGCAGTCTGCCTCAACGGGCTCCTATTCCTCAACGAGCCCTCTCTACAACAGTGCCAGTTTCACGAGAAGTTGATTTTATCATTGATCATGTCCATAACTATCTTGGAGAAGTGAAGAAGTATCTGGTGAAATGGAAAGGTCTACTAGTGAGTGATGCCAGTTGGGAGACTCCACGAAATATTCGTCAGTTTCAACAAGCAATCGAAGACTACCAGAAAAAAGATGGCACCGAGGACGGTGCCAGTTTGGGCGGGGGAGTGTGTTCCACCCTGCCATGTTGATTCCTCCTTGCCCTGATGTAAATACCTCTTCGGACCTCTGCAGGTGCATTATAAATGACCTTTGGCCTAAGATCCCTCGTTAACCAAGAAAAGTAACGGGTCCCACCCCCCTCTCTCTCTTTGTTTCTCCCCCTCTTTGTAATTTCCAACTTATGAATGGAAGTTGCTTTTTTTGTCTCTGTTGCTATCTCTATCTCTCTCTCTCTCTTTGTTGCTCTCTTTGAGATTGTGTATGCTCGGATGTGATTGGATACCCTTGTGAGGGGTGTTTGCGTGCTTTCTGAACTCGGAAGGCTGACCTGGTTGGGTTGCCAGGTGCCGCACGCGGCTTCCAAAATAAGCCCGTGACATTATACTCCTTGCTTATATTGAAGCAAGACGACTCCCTTGAAGCAAGGTGGGAACCACGGGTTTAATTACACTGTTGGGAAAGCGATCATAAGTATGGCAGGTTGAGCCAATGTGATTGGGTCTATGATCTTGAGGGTGGCTTTTTCATTTTTCAAAGTTATGCAACATTGATTTTGAAAAAAAAAAACTGCAGTATTATCAGTGGTGCATCTTGGAATATATTTTATTCATGTTGTTCTGAATTGAAATTCTTGTTTGCATTTATGTCATGGTACAAAAAACAGACTAGTTCAACATGTATGAATCTCAAAGCTTGACCAAATGATTACACCATATTAGAGTATGGTGTAGGCTCAACGAAGCTATAAGCATGTGCTTTTACTTGGATTATGTATTGGCTCGTATGTTACCAATTTTTGTATATCGTTAAAATGAATTATGGCTCACAATGAATGATTGTTGTATTATTCTTTAATGAAAATGTGATATGCTTATGTATGATACGGTGATAGCTTAATAGGCGGCATAATAATGTGTGCAATTATAATGCTTGTGCTCAATAGAGGCTAGTAACTTTATTGCTGGTTAATTAAAATCATACATGTATGTATCCTATGAAGGCTACGAACCTTAAAAATGGTTAATTGTTTTTATGCATGTATGATAAAAAAATTAATTAAATAAAAAGTGATATGTACATTAATTCTCTTGAAGTTTATAACGAAAGAGAAGTCTCTGCCACCATCCCTCATCCATCTGATGGATCTTTCTTCCATAAAAACCTCCTTCTCCTCCTGTTGGTTATCTCCTAAAAATCACTCATTTTGTATGAATGGCCACCAATTACATAAAGTGTTTGATATATTATCATCTCATCTTGCATTGTTATACCTAATATGCAGTGTCCTCTTCTCTTGTTGATTGGAACTCGTTGGGTTTTTGGCTAGGCCCACTAACACTCGCCTACCTGGTGCAAAGTTGTTGATCCAAATCCGAGTTTGAAACTCATGTGATTAACTCAACTCTTTAAGTCAATTGATTTGGCTAATTGGAGAAAGAGGTTACTTTCAGGGCTGATTATGATGAATATTACAATTACATCATTGAAAAAGAAATACCAAGTCTCGACATAGGTGGAGCCTCACCGCACTACTGTTTAAACTTGCCCACTTGGGTTTATAATCGTAAATCCCTATTTGTGCACAGTGGAAGTTAGGATTAGATCTTGAGGACCATATCGCCTACCTTGAGGTCTGTGTTATTTACTATCTGTCCCCCCAAGTAAAACCTCAAGAGCAGTGAAGATTTCTGCGTATTTGTCCTTGGTTTTGTATGCATTTCCCCCAACAATTCTTTCATTTGGTTGGAGAGAGGCTGAGGACACGCTGTATCGAGGGCTGCCTGTCATTGGTGGGCCCCGGTGGTAACTTTGTAGTTGGATAAACTTTCCCCCCTTGAGCCAAGTCAGATGAATTACTGATTTCGGGGGCGTTCCGTTGTTTCTGTCAAATTTTTTTTACTACATTTTTTTCCTTTTCTGGCTAAAGGATGCCACAGATGGTGCAAAGATATGAGGGATTGCGCTGGACCAGCCACGATCAAGAAATCACACTTGGGCTATAGATATTAGCAGCAGCTATGTCATGCATGGGGTGCTTAACTAAGTTTGAGCCTTAAAAAAAAAAACCTAAAGTTTTGCTATGGTGCCTCCAAACTGATCAACCATGCATCAACCACATCATGCTTTTGTTTTATCAGGCTCCGAATGAAGAGCGTGGCACAGCTGCTTTATGCATGTCACTTGCCCACCCTAAGGAGTTGGGCACAAATAAGGATGGCAGTGGACAGGGGGACAACGGGGCTCCTCCCAGCCTCGCCTCGTTTGGACCAGGGATGAAGGGCATAAAATGGGGATGGAAGCGGGGATGAAGGTTAAAGTCTATCCTCGTGCAGGGATGGAGGCAGGGATGGACTTAAGCTTTTCCCCGCCCCGCCCCGTCCCAATCTCTGCCTAGCCCCGCCCCCAATCTTTTAAGGGATGACTATAGACTAAGGAAAAACGAGCCCCGCTTCGCCCCCCGTTTGAACCAGGGATGAAGGACATGAAAGGGGGATGGAGGCGGGGGTGGAGGTTGAAATCCATTCCCGTGCGGGGATGAAGGTTTGGATTATGAAACGGGGCGGGGGTGGAGACCGTGTCCCCCCTCCGCCCCAGTCCACTGCCATCCTTAGGCACAAATGCATTACGTTGCCAGTGCAGCGATCATAAGTACGACAGGCAGAGCCTGCGCTGTTAGGTCTCTGATGGGTGGTTTCTCAGCGTCGATATCAAAAAAATGCATTCACCTGATCTTCCCTCTTTTCAAAAAATAAGGGCTGCCAAGTGCTGATCATTGGGCTTTAGACCAAAAGTACCTGTCAGCAAAACTAGTCACCAGAGGAACAAATCAGGTCGTATTGCCGATGCAACAGTCCGCACATCTCGCTAGGTTAAACCTGATCTGCTCTGGTTACCGGAAGCTTTTTGAAGACCTTGGAAGAAGCATGATCTTCTTCCACACTTTCAAAACCCTGAGAAGATGACTTGCGAGAATATAAAGCATGTCTTTTTTAATATCAGTCGAACTGCTTGATTTTTTTAAATGCATTTTCATTGAAAATTATCTATATATATATATATATATATAGAGAGAGAGAGAGATCTGAACATATTAAACATTCAAAAATACTTAAACGCATTACTCTCATATATATATATATATATATATATATATATATATATATATATATATATATATATATATAAGAGTGACTAGAATATGAGAACTGAAAATGTGAGAACTAATGTGTGAACCACGACTTTCATGAATTTTTTGTTCTTTTCTTTTGAATCTAATGATATGAATGTGATCTATATGCTTGGTTTTATAAGAACTTGCTCTTGAATCATCTGATTTTGATGATAAAAGCCATTTTTTTAACCTTTAAAGTCAATGGCTCTTAATCTTCATAAATATTTAAGCACTCAAAAATCACATTTTTCATCAAAAAACACATGATCCAATGGTTGATTCCTAGCAAATTCACCATGCCAAGCACATCCACATGGTTGGATTTGCAAAACAGTGTTGGAAATCCTGGTATTTTTAGTTCTCAGATTTCAGTTCTCATATTCTAATGATTTTATATATTACAAAGATGCATGCTTTCATCTTAAAATTAATAGATATGATGGATATTTTTGTGCAAAGAGCTTATGGTATCAACTAAAACCGCACATGCTTTACTTTTGTCACTTCTTGCTTCCATTGCTGACTTTTTATTCATATGCTTTATGCTTTTTTAGCTTTTTTTTTTTTTATAGTCTAGCTTGGGATAAGGCATGTTTTATGCTCCTTACGTTAAGCCAATTTTTCAATCATTCACTTCTTAATTACTATGGTAACTATGAGCAAATTTGTATCCGTTTAACCTCTTCAAGATGGGACGAACAGGGATCCCATCATTTGAAATAGGATGGCTTCCATCATACATTCAATTCGTTTTTGGACAAAAGTTAAAATTTAGGATTGAGTCTGGTCGTTCTAGAAGGGCTGCTTTGGTTAAACGGCCTAACATATGGTATAGCTTTTCCCTTGGAGTCAAATGTATGCAAAAGTCGAGTGGTGCTAGACTGATAGTGGTCCAAGAGGGGAAGTCAAATTAGCATATCAGCTCACCGTTACAAGGTAATTTATCGTACAACACATCTATTCGTGTCACAAGAGTTTCAAAATGATTTACTCACTCTCACATTTAGAAAATTGAGTTGCCCCCACGAATTCAACATCGTCATATTTCTTCATTTTTAGGTGCAATTTGATGTCAAAAGTATGGGTTAGAGATGGCTTTCATTGGTTTCGTTTATGTGGACAGTGGTATAAGTACGGCTGGTAACTGAGTCGAACGAACCAAGCTTGGCTCAGTTACCTTAGGACCCAGCCCACGCTCGGGCTCATGTCTAGCTGAGTCAAGCTTTGTCCCGGCTGGCTCATGTTAAAAACATATAGCCTACTTAATCAGTAGTATATTTACCAAACAACCTTTACTAATGAAATCTCACAAGCGGCATGATATGATTTTTTCAATAAAACTTTGAAAACCAACAAAAAGAAATAAACTTTGTCGAACAAAAACTCGTTCATTTGAAAGAAACAGTTAGAACAAAAAATTAGTATTTAGAATAGTACTTAAAAGAAAACTCAATAGTGAATCTAATTTTATTGGATCTCGGGTTTGGATCACATTGAATTCGAGTTCGGATGAATTAGAAAGGAATTCCTGATAGATGGTCATCAAGCCTCTTTTTTCCCTTTTCTACGTGAATGAATTTTCTTCACCCCTTCCATTGTGGAAATCTGATTAGGAGGCATCGTAACAAATATATGATCAGAAATTTCTTGGCAAAGAATTTGTGTGATAAATAAAAAAAAAAGTTTTTTTCTTGAAAAAAATTGGAAATATATTGTTATATTTAAATATTAAAAATGGCCGATATTTTGAGGCGGATTGGGGCAGCCAATTGGAGACGAGTGTCTCGTTACCACGGTGAGATGGCTAATATTGAACACCAACTTTGTTTTGGGGGTTTAGTCTTTTAAATTTCAATTTGTACAGATTCCACTTCTTACGCAGGAGCGGGGACGAGACACTACTACACTACTGGGCCTATAGGATCCATCTTTATTATTTATTTTTTCTTATAATTATTTAGTGGGATATTGGTCCTTGAATCATGTTTATGGTGATTGTAGCTACCTCGAATCCGTTTTAAGATAGGGAACGAATCCGTTTGGACGGGGGATGAAGGACATGAAACAAGGATGGATGTGGGGATGGAGGTTAAAATCAAAACCCATGCAAGGATGCACTTACGCTTTTCCCCACCCTATCCCGTCCCCGTCACCAATCCCCACCTCACCCCGCCCCGTCCCATCCCCAATCCTTCTTTAGGGATGACAGTGGACAGAGGAGAAACAGGCCCCGCCCCGCCTCACCCTGTTTGAACCGGGGATAGATGACATGAAACGAAAATGAAAGCGGGGATGGAGGTTAAAATCAAGACCCATGCGGGGATGGAGGTTAAAATCAAGACCCATGCGGGGATGGAGGGCAGGATTTTGAGATGGGACTGGGGTGGAGACCTTGTCCCCCGCCCCCTGTCCACTGCCATCCCTATTTTAAGATTAGGGTTTCTTTCTCTTTGTTCATTATAAATATCCATTGTAGAGAGAAAGAAAAAAAGGAGCTTGATGAGTGATTTTTAGTTAATTCTTCTTGCAATTCATGTTATTTTTCATCAATTCTTGCTTTCGTGGATAATTAAGATTTTGCTTTGGTATCAATCTGCCGTGTTCAGGAGTGATCCTCCCGATCACTGCATCACCTCTCCATTCCACAATTACAGAGCATCGGTGCAGGCAGTGCTGGTTCCGTGATGATGATGAATAACTTGTGTTTTGGCATACCTACCTTGTTACAACAGTCCATAAAGGATACTGAGAGTCTATTGATGCCAAAAGAATCTTAGGCCTACATATTGCAGCCTAACTAGTCTCACATCATTGATTGCTTCCAAATTATTGGTCACATAGACGAAGGTGCAGAATAGCTGCCTTGGTGGGATTACAGTTGCCAAACTATTCATTTGATGGCCCATGGTAATGGACAAATTAGGGCTTATCTGTGTATGGAAGAAAACAATTTAAATTCCTCCATTCTTTTTATTGAGGTGGCAGTTATATTGGAAACATTTCTTATTTCATAGATCTGAGAGAAAACCAGCCTGCAAGATATGGGTGTTCCATCCTTTAATCAAAGTGATGGTGATTTCTCATTGATGCCTTTGAACAAAGTTGTCGGCTTATGTAGTGTAGCATATTCTATCAAGACCAGAATATGCCATTCAAGTATTTAAATCTATTGCAAAATACCCTTGGGTGCTTAAATTGATGCAAGCCTGTTGCTGGAAAACAAAAAAATGCCTAGCAACTTCAATTAGTGCAAGCATAAGAAGTTTTGATGATTATCAGTAAGTATAGCAATGAATTCTCACGAGCGAGCACACCCAGCTTTGGTCTCGCAGCAATGAACGTGCACCCATAACGGCGTTCCTTGTGGAAGCAGATCAGGTCATGCTGAAACATGAGCTTTTTTGCTCATGCCAACATCGTGGCCGTCAGTTTTGTATTTTGAAAAGTTAAAAAGTCAATGGAACAGTTATATGTGGCATTCATCCAAAATGCAAACAGACGGCCACGATGTTATCTATATATATATATATATATATATATATAATCTCAAGCTCTTACATTTCTGCAATGGCATTACATTGATTCATTCAACTATTTAGGTTTGTTCTTTCCATTTTAGTTGCTTTGAAAATGTTTTGAGGCTCATGACGAAGAAGTAAAATAGCAAAACCAATCTTCCTTTTGACAATTTAGTGATGTATCATTAACTGGAAGATGGATCTGGTCAAGTTTTTCTAAACTAGGCTGCAGCTGTAAAATTATTTGTATCTGAAAAATCTTTATAATGCTTCCTCTAGCAGCGCATGGAGGTGTAGACTAGGTTATCTTAAACTAGTGATCACATGAGTTGTCTAGAAGGCTCTATAGCTAGCCAAGATAAGGATGAAAATTAGAAAGACAGAGAAAAAGCATGCAAAACATTGTTAAGTTGTAAGGAAAAGTAAAAAGGGGTGAGGTTTCTAATCCGGTAGATTTCAATGGGCGTGGTAGTGTGCATCCCCTTGTGGTGCTGTTCAAAGCAAAACCGAATTTCAATGGTCATTGACTTTGGCTGGAAACTATAATGAACATTTTTTTTATAACCCAAAGAAATTGCACCTGGCATGAAGACCTTGTCGCGCTGGCTCAGCCTGCCATACCTACGGTCATTGTGTCAGCAGTGTAAAACTCTGAAGCTAGGACTCCTGCTCCTAGGACCTATGCTATGCGTTGGCTTGCGCAGAGGGGTGACGCCCATGAGAATTAAACCTTGACTGCCCATCTAACAGCCAAGGCCCCACCGCACTACGCCAACCCCCTTGAGGCCAACTATAATGAACATCAAAATCAATTATGACCACTTGACTGGTTAATCTGTAGTATATTTACTGAAGTTTAGTCAAATGAACCAAAAAGTTGAAGTGCAAAACCAATCTTAACCATGACCAACATCAAGATCAAGACCAAACCACAACCCAAACATAAATTTAACTTGATTTGAGCTGTTTGACCATATCTAAATCTTGTCCTAGAGCTAAAGAATAAGGTTTGGCAGCCAACACTAGGATTAGGGACGTTGTGTGCTCATGTCCCATTACCATCACGTAGGGATGAAAGGTGGTCAGGGGCAAAGAATTTGGAGGCCATACTGTTTGGAGTGTACAAGACGTAAAAGGACGCTGGACCTATCCCTATTTTGAAAAGAAATGTGAGGGACCTTTCTTCTTTGTGGGCTTAGATGGGATATGTAGTCCTTGTCTTTTTTGGCTATTTCATTTTGCTTGCATCTCGTGATTCGACATCACATGTGATCCGAAATCATATGATTCCAAATCATACGGTGGACAATATGATTCGAAAATGCATGAGAAATGAGTGAAAACCTCTAATGTGTTTTCAAATTTCACTGCCCCATTTTCTCACGTTTGCTTGCACGTGAAAAAACATAGAAAAATGGCGCAAATGAGGATCGTTCTCTCAACATTCTGAGAGACTGATTCTCATGGGGTCAAACAAACATGTCCAACTTCGAGATTCAGTTGGGAAAAGAAAAAAAAGAGAATAAAAAAAAAAAGGTTGCCAGTCTGCACTGCGTTGTATGAGATGGCTGGATTTTGTTTTGAGAAGGGAGATAGCTGGATGGTTAGGCCACACCATCATAACTAATGGGT
The DNA here is from genome assembly GCF_984573655.1 of Nuphar pumila. NCBI lineage: Eukaryota > Viridiplantae > Streptophyta > Magnoliopsida > Nymphaeales > Nymphaeaceae > Nuphar > Nuphar pumila. The sequence goes on from NC_143261.1 coordinate 1,292,333, forward strand.
CTTGGGTTCGATTATATGAACAGGGCCAAGGTTTCTATCGTTTGTCTTTGAAGAAGAAACACTAATGGAGAAGAGTTGGTCTGGGGCCAGCTATGGTCGGAGTTTCATGGGGTCTCGATTTACGTTGCTAACTCAAAGTGGTGGATTTACATGCTTGGTTTTGGCCCAGGGCATCAACAAATTGTGTGGTTTCATACTGCATTCCTCTCAGTAATTGTCGAGTGTTTGGTTTCAATAGGCTGACAAATGGGACACTATGATTGCTTTCTTCTGAGTATGGCAGGAAAAAGAAGGGACACCATATGGAACCCAGCAATGCAGCAGAATTACATGAAAAATGCTCTCATTCTAAAGATTCTCACCTAAAAGCTTTGTATGCATCAAGCTGGACTTAAAACAAGTGTCCACAAGTATCAAAATTGTTCATTGTCATGAATTCCTAATTAAACCTAGACAAGAGATTTATCACATTAAGCGTGGGCAAGTTCATGAACTCTCATGCTTCCTAGGGTGTGACCCACATTCCAATTATAATGTGTCTGTTGAGTTCTGGATCTTGGATCTCTTGAGTGATGCTTCCATTAAAGAGTTGTTTGGAATTGATCAAGGGGTGGTCCATCTTGTGAGATGCCATGGAAGTTAAAGGGGGGGGCAGCCTGGGACTTCCCGGCTTCCTTGTCGCCTGATTCCTCGGCCGAATAGATTGGTTCCAAAGGATAACATAGTCCCTATAAGTGCTCATGGGTGAGATTAGAGCTCCCCACTACGATTTAGGTGGGTGTGATCGATGCTCACATTACCAAATTGAGTGGCCATGTGGGGCCAATAATTTATAGCTGGTTCTTCTTTCATTATTTCATTATTTTCATGCTGTCTTGTTGCTTACTTAGGGGATACAACGTCATTGGCTTCAATGATTGTTGCTCTCTCTCTCTCTCTCTCTCTCTCTCTCTCTCTCTCTCTCGTTGTAGGTGTCTTGAATTTTGGACATGCTCCGATCCATGGCCCGTTTCAAAAATATTTTGGTGACCGAAAAATGAAATTTTGTAGTGCTATCGGAGGGATTGCAGGCTAGTTTTATAATTTTTCCTTTTGTACCAGCTAGGGTTTCATTTCCTTTGTCACATGCATAGTTGCCTCCTTTGAGAGTTTTCGGGTGTCTTCAGGATCAGGGATTTGAGAGCTCTCTATCTAGACATTGTATTTACTCACGTCTTGTGTAAACCCCCTTCCGACGAAAACATCAGAGGGGATAACCTTGAAGAAAAAAAAAAGATGGTTCCTCATTTGAGGGAACCACCTTCAATAAACTGAAAAGGGGGTGAGGTTTATCCTCATCCCCCTCACCCTTCATGAGGGCTATAAAAACCCTCACGCAGGGCCTCTTTCCCCACCCCGCATTAAGAGTGGGAGAGAGAACGACAGAGGGAGAGTGACAAAAAAAAGTTGCAAAACGTACCATATCTGGCCGATTGCGAGGTAAGGCCTTCCATCCACTTATTCTTCTTCGTTTTCTCCTTTTTGATCTGGGCAAAAGGGGCCAACAACCATAGGTTCCGACGAAACTGTAGAAAAGAAAGAAAGAAAGAGGATTAAGAAAAATTAAGAGAGAGAGAGAGGGGGGGGCTGACCGGCTGGCGTCGGTGGCCGACCCCTCTGCCACAGGGAGGAAGGAGGGAGAGGGCCGGCAGCTGTCGATCCCTCTACATATATGAAAATGGAAGGGGCTTTGCCCCTTTCGCTTTTAGTTTTTTTTTAATTGGGGATCGAGTCGGTTCGGTTGTGACCCGGACCGAACCGGGTCGGTCTGGGCATCACCCAGACCAAACCTTGGTCTTTAAAAAAAAGAGGGTTGGTCAAACCGGTTCAGACTAAACCAGTTCTGGCCGAACCAATTTAATTAGGTTGAGTCGGTTCAGACCAAACCGTACAGGTTTAAACTAGACCGAGTCGGGTGTGACTGGGTCTCAGATCCATATTGGTTTGATTTGGAGCAGTCCAAATCTGGATCCAGTCAATTTAGAGAGATCCAAATAGAACTGGATCGAGAGAGTTATGGGTCTGGATCTGGACTGATTGTTTTGGATCCAGAATAGAACTGAATCTAATTCAAATCAGTTCTGAATCTAGATAAGAATTGGGTCTTGGTTCAGTCAGACAATTCTAGATCCATATCAGAACTAGGTATAGATCAAATTAGATAGTTCTGGATCCAGATCAGTAAGGAGTCTGGATCTAGTTAGGCAGTTTTGGGTCCCGATAAAAAATCGATCTGGATCAGGTTATAAGTTATTTTTGAATTATGAAAATAATTTCAAAATAACCAAAATACCCTTGTGAATATCCAAAATCCATTTTGGTAAATTGGGCATAACTTCACACTCCGAACTCAGAATCAATCGAGGTTTGGTGCATTGAACTCGTATCGCAAAAAGGAATCTGCTTGTCTATTGGTTTTGGTCAAATCAGGAACATAAAAATTGAGGTCTCACAAGTCAATTTGGGTGGGGTATTTTGGTAATTTTGTTAAAGTATAAGAGATCATGTGCATTAATATGAATATATTTGTGTAATGACCAGATCCTACTCTTAAAGAATCTTGAGACTTGATTGCGACTAGAGCACAATTAATATTCATATTCAAGGTAAAAAATATTATAAGTAATTTTAGATGTGAATAAACCTTTTTACGTTGCATGTTATTGTTATGAATTAACATGATTATCATGATAACTTTTGAATATAAAAATGATATACATAAATTGACCATGCATGATATTATGAGATGATTGCATATACATGTTAGTTGTATAATACATGTTAGTTGTTGAATACATGTTAGTTATTGTATGTCATGTATGTTAAAAAGATTATTTTGTGATAGTATATGTATGTGATAAATTGCTAATGACATGCATTGTGATGAGACTGTGTTTAAACTTGAGTCTCATTTTATTTTATTCATATTGTATGAATGAATATATTGAGATTAACATACATAATTCTTTAAATCTTTGAAGTGGCGACCTGTGGTAAGGGCTACTTGGTTCGTAGCCAGAGTGCAATCACAATGGAGAGTAGGCCACCGGTGATTTAACAATATGGAGACCCTACATCGTTGCGTGCTTATTATAAGATAATTATGAGTCCTAATGTCATCCTAAGATTAAAGAATGAGATCTGTCGTGATCATTTCACGATATCACTCGTGAGAGAATGAGTGAAATACGAGTTTGAGAATATGGGTCTATGTGTTGAACTTAGGGTTACACTCACACAGTGTTTGGAGACTCTAGACGACCATGAATGGTTGAGAACCACCATGGTTAGGATGCAGCATGAATCATATCGAGATTGAGATTGAGCCTCACCTCCCGGCTAGCTACCGACAGGGTCCCTTTTTTGTTTCATTGTAGTGCCTGGTGGTCCAGAGACCATTGAAAGTGCATGGTTCATTGTCTGGCCAACATGTAAAATTTGGGTATTTTACGCGAGTTACTACGCCCATAGATGACTATGACCGGTATAGCCGACCTCGAATTAGTGTGGTATAATAGAGTGTCTAAGAGAGTATTGGGGGGGTGTGGGGGGTAATTAAAATATACAAACTTGTGTGGTGGGTCAAAAACTAAACTCATACTAGGGGCTTAGAGCTTACTACAATTGTAAGTTTAAATGTTTATTTGCTTATAATTATGTCTTACTAGGTTGTAGACTCACCCCCCATTTAATTACAATTGTAGGTTTCAGGCACACTAGAACATGTAGGACTTGATCGACTTATTATTCGGTGGAGCACTTGGTAGTTTTTATCTTTCATGTCATTGAACATTCATGTAATTGTTATTTTCTTTTGTTATAAATGATGAACATTGTGAAGAAAGTGACTTATTTAAAGATAATGAAAAAATAGCCATGTTTTTTCTGTGTAAACTCTGTACACTTTTCCTCTGAGAAGTAATACCAACAAAACTTGGACTCTCGAGGTTCCAGATCGGGGTGTTACATCTTGCTAGTGATTTTTTGCTCTTTTTGCCAGTAGACATAGGCCTAAGTGTTGAACCACGTAAATCTAGTGTCTTCTATTGTTTTATTTTGTTTTTTGCTTCATGTTTGTTCATTGTTTTTCCGTATCACTCCTTCAGAATCCTATCTCTTTGCTCGTAATAGTTGACGAAAAGGTCAAGCAATATATAGTAGAAACCTTTTATATTGGTGATTAGTGAATTTTTAGTCTTCTCCCGTTGTGGTGGTATTGTCATACATTGTTTCTTCCCTCTCCTTTACAAGGCTTGGTGCTCGGACGACAGTTGTAAATTGGTATACCATTAAATAGAATGAACGCGAGAGAAAATCCTTCAATTTTGTCTTTGTAATCTCATTCTCTTTGACAAGTTATTGTTTTATTTGTTCTATTGATGACGAACAGGTAAAATTATTAAATTATATATCTAGTTGCATGGTGATATGTGCTTTCATGCTTATTCCTTTTAGCAATTTTTGCAAGGTATTCACTTTGCCTCCACTCAAAAACATTCTATTGTATCATTCTTGCAACTCCATCCTCCCTTAGCAGCAACCCGATGCTTTGTGACAAACAGTTTGGATGATGATAAAGAATTACACTTTTAGACTTAACCAGGTTAACTAACTATGGCTTTGAACCATTTGGAACTTGGCTAACTTGATATGAAATTCTTGAGACCCTAGCACACTTAGAATTGATTCAACTGAGTCATCATAAAACATGGTTTATTGTAATCTGTTATCTCAAGACATCTGCATTTACAAAGAAAAGGATAGTGCAAAACAGGAACGTACAAAGATAAGAATGGAAACAGTAGCTTTCCGAAGCAGGTTATATGTCCCCCCCCCCCGAACATGCATGTGCGTCTTCAGGGGTCCAAATGAGCACCATATATATAAGCACGTGGGGCTCTTATCCCCGTGTGTGTCGACATCACTTAGCCTCAGAGTTCAGTGCAGTTACAAAAACTTAAGTACCCTTTCTTGCCATTCCCGCCATGAAACGATGGTTTAAAAAAAGGACAAAAATGTTCTCTATTCAAAAAAGGGAGGATGCCATGAAACGATGGTTCGAAAAAAGGACAAAAATGTCCCCCCTCTAGAAAAGAGAGGATGATCTTAACTCTTCAAAGTTCAAACGTTCCATTTTTGCCCTAAGCAGTAAATGATGCACCATCTAATGTAATAGGAGCTCCCTTTGACGATGCACCCTTTGTCATCGTCTGGTCTCATCGGAGCAACCTTTTCTGTTGTTTGTGCAGTGGGAGCATCGTTGTCACTATCAACTGCATCTACCTTTTGGGTGTTTCTCCTCCACTGTCGGATTACCAAAATTCTTGTCATTTTGGTAAGTTTTGTGTAAAGTTTCGTTATGTAAACAAATCGATTTGTAAATTTGAATGCTAAATCTTACAATTGGTTGTACCATTCATGCTAAATAACATCTGTTTTCATACTGAAACAAATCGATTTGTACCTATTCATCTTCTAGGCATCAAAAATCGATTTGTTCTTATGAAGGCCAAACATTACAATGATATGTACTTATGAAGGCTAAATTTCTACAACGATTTGTATATTGGAATGCATCAATGATTTATACATTTAATGCAGTAGCGATTTGTACGTTTGATGCAACAACGATTTATACGTTTAAAGCAGTAATGATGTGTATTTATGATTTATGAAGTTATCACGATTTGTACTTAAGTTTGCTAAATCATACAACGATGTTTACTTATGAAGCCCAAACATTACAACAATATGTACTTATGAAGGGTGTGATTTCTACAACGATTTGTAAGTTTAAAGCATGAATAATTTATACATTTAAATCAGTAGCGATTTGTATATTTGAAGCAACAACAATTTATACGTTTGATGCAGTAACGATGTGTATTTATGAAGTTATCTTGATTTATACTTAAGTTTGCTAAATCTTACAACAATGTTTACTTATGAAGCCAAATATTGCGACAATTTACTCTTGTTGCTTTGTGTTTTAACCTTACTATTATCACTGTTTCGTTCAACAGAGTTCTGTTCGTCGACTGCTATACGCCACTGAATTTTAAGATGGACTACAATGTTAGGGTAACGATGATCACTATGGAGACTTTTGGTCAAGTGAAAAGGTAAGTGAAAAAACTTGTCCAAAGTTTGTGATGCATAACAATCTTAACACAATTTCTACTATCGATTTGTAAGATATTATATCAATTTAAGATATTATTTTGATTTTTAATATCTATTTGTATGTTGATTATTAATATTGATTTCTAAGCTATTAATAGGAATTTTCATATCGATTTGTCAGATATTTTATCATCGATTTACAGATATTTATTCTTACATTGTGGCAATCGTCTAAGTATTAGGTCTTATACGTGATAGATTTAAAAAAACAACAACTATGGTGCTATAACTCATTGGACTTTTACACTCGTATACAACATGACATTGTGCATTTGGTAAGTTTTTATCTATAAGTGTATCATATCTTGTACGGTGGCCCAAAATTTACTTGCTTCTGCATTAACCACAGAAGGGATTTCTCAAAGATGTCTTGGTTGTCGATATTGGCGATTGGCGGTTTCACTGCGCACAGGATGCTCCTTTACAAAATAATAGCATCAATTGTGGCATATTTGTAATGAAGTATATTGAAGCAATATACAATGGACAAAAACTTTATTTCAATGATGTATGCTCTACACTTAAACATGTTTTATTATCCTATATTATTGGGGACTCAATTTATATATCGGTCTCACATTACCTTTTTGTTGCAGGATGATATATCTGGATTTCACATAAAACTATGCAAAAAATTGATGGAGTTTCTAATTGCGGAAGAGAAAAAAACTCAGATGACAAGAATACCTAGAAGGCAACGAACGACGCGACCCTTCTTAGAAGTAATATGATGTAAAGAGATTTGTAAAAGATTTTATAGACTGTGTATACAAATTTTGTAAGACTGTATACAAATTTTATAAGACTGTGTATACAAATTATGTAAATCTCTTTAAGTTGAAATAAAAATTCAACAATTACCCCAATTTTACTAAATACGTCAATAAGTTAGACTATTATTTGTAGCAAAGGCAAATCGTTGTCTCTGACATAGACGTTATTGTGTAAATCACTATAGGACATTATATGGTATAACGATTCAAATACAGTATATGTACAACAATTTGTCTTATCGCAATTTACACAATGATTGATAAAAGGCAAAAAAGAAAAAGAAAAAACAAATCGATACGATGTTTATTGGTAAAGTACAAATCGAGGTAACTTGATAAATACAAATTGATTTACAACCTCATCGATTTAAGTTTCATACTATAACAATATTTGTCCTATCGCAATTTTCTTTTACGAGCTTTGTCTATGTGAACGATATGTCTTATCGTGATTTACATAATGACTGATTCATAAAAGGAAAAAAAGAAAAATAATAAACAAATCGACAAGATATTTAGACTTAAAAAAGTACCTAAATAATATTTTAGTAACAGTTGCAAATCGATATGAGTAAATCACGATATTACATATCGATAAAACAAACAAAGACATATCATTGTCGTGGTAACTTCATAAATACAAATCAACGTGATTTACAACCACATTCATTTATAAACAATATGAGTATTTTATTATAATACATCATGACCAACGATTTGGCCATGAAACGATTTGCAGCAAAGGAAAATCATTGTCTTTGACATAGACGTCATTGTATAAATCACTATAGGACACTATATGGTATAACGATTCAAATATAGTATATGTACAACAATTTGTATAACTGTATTAAAAGTAAAAATTGTTGTCTCATCTAGCCTTCACATTTACAAATCGTTGTATATATACTTTATTTAAATCGTTAAGCAAAAAGTTGTTCTGTAAATAAACTGTATTAAAATTAAAAATTATTGTTTCATCTAGCCTTCACATATACAAATTGTTGTACATATACTGTAGTTAAATTGTTGCGTAAAAAGTTGTTCTGTGAATAAACTGTATTAAAAGTAAAAATTGTTGTCTCATCTAACAAGGCTAGATGAGACAATCATTTTTACTTTTAATACAGTTATTCATAGAATAACTTTTTTTCGCAACGATTCAACTACAGTATATGTATAATGATTTGTATATGTGAAGGCTAGATGTGACAATGATTTTTACTTTTAATACAGTTTATTCATAGAACAACTTTTTGCATGTGAAAGCTACATGATACAATGATATTTACTAATGGTATAAGCACTGAACAACGATGATTTACCAATGGTATCAAAACTTTAGCTCTGTAAGCTAGATGAGACAACAACTTATACATGTGAAGGATACATATTACAATGATCGATCATGTTAATATAATCAAATACAATTATGTAGCTGAAGAATTCACACGTGATTTTTGTGTTCCATTGCTCACTTTTGAATTAAACTGAGCCTGTCATGAAACACAACAATATAAGACACTGCGTTAAGTTTGACAAGAAATGCAAACATCCTCTCAACATTGATTACGTACCAAAAGACTTGTAAAATTGATGTCATCATTCGACTCAAACTGGTCGGGAGGATTGAAGGTTCCAACGTTGTAGTGCACGTCTGTAGGATATTGCTGCATGTTAGAAATTACACAAGTTAGATATTGATAAGTTGCATGTAATGCAATTTACATGAGAAACAATATAATGTATTACATACCTGTTTATGTGAAGGGCTTGGTTGCTTTTGCTTAGGAGTTGATTGTTTCTTAGACCTTTTCTTGCCAATCAATTCTAGTGCACTTTTTGTCCTCCAACGACTATGATCAGAAGCAAGTTTCCTTTTGATACCCTTCGCTAGGTGAATTTGTTCATCATAATCTACAACGTTGACTCCGGACTTATTGAAGATGATTTTTACGCTTCGGCGCAACTTCTCATGCGGGTCAGAAGAAACATGATTTTTACTTTTGTTGTTTGCTCTCATTTTCTTAGATTGATCTTCATGAGCTGCAACGAACTGATGGTGAATTAATTGCACATTTTCAAGTAACTTTCTTGACACTTTTCTCTTGCATACATAGGCTTCTTCACTTTTCGATGCCAAATATGCAACATGCATAAGTGACCTACGTAGCTGTTGATAACGGAAGGCTATGCGGTACTTCTCATCAATACCAGATGCACGAACATTATCTGTATCCAGCAGTTCAATCTTTGCTTGTCTCGTTCATCTTCACATTAAATATGACTCAGGTATTTCTTGTATCTTTTCTTGATTAAGTGTCTTTAATGCATGACGATATAAAATACCTTTGAATTCATACATTTTGCATGTACATTAAAATGTTCTGTTGTCAACATTGTACGTAACATATGCTTCTTACCTTTTCGAATGTGCTTCATCCTCCCATATAATATGATATTTATGCATATTCTTGGTTTGCATATGTCCTTCTATGTTGCAATTCATGATATATATAACCTCCTTCTTAATCCATTCAAATATAGTTAGTGTATACATATTTGTAGTTCATATCAATATTTTCATACTCAAAGTTACAGGGCATGTGTTGAAGCATTTCACATCTTGTTCAAGCTCATTCTGTTTAAGATTGTCTATAAATAATTTATATTGTTCCATGAAGCGCAACATTGTTAAACATGAATACAAAGTTTTCTTCAGCGTGGCATGCACAGATTCAGCTCTTTGTGTGCTTATCGTACATGCACAAAAGTATTGTCTTCCATATGCTAATGCGCACTTCTCTTTGTTTGCATATAAATTTTATAATCACACACAATCTTCAAGGTCATACATCTGAATCATTTCCTCCCAATCAGACATAAAGGTGACCCCGTCTACGCTCTCAAGTACACACCTTATAAACTTTTTATCAAACATTGTCTTCTGATTAAATATGTGTCCTATGTTCTTTGCTGAATTTTGAAAAATATACCACAAACATAGGTGATGATGTGTATCTGGCCATACATGAGACACTGCAGCCATAATTGCGTGATCATCATCTGTAAGTACAGCTTCAGGGTGCTTCCCATTCATTGCCTATGTAAATACTATGAACAACCACTCAAAGGTTTCCTTGGTCTGGTTATATAAAAAAGTACCGTCTAATATGAAACTCTGTGAGTGATGATTTACTCTGATAAACTGCATAAATGGACACTGCTTATTATTAATCTTCATTGTCGTATAAAAAACAAGCACATTATTGAATCATTCATAATCTACTCTTGACTTCAAATCTGCCCAAAACATATTCACAACATATCCATCTTCATTCAGTTGCATTGCACTAAAGAAACCATGGCCATTGCTTGATTTCTTCTATAAGTGATCAAACAAAGAACATATTTCTTTATTCTTTATGTTATCTGTCATCTTCCTCCTCAAGTGGTTTTTTAGATCCATAGGTGTGAATGGTATATTCTCGCAACCACCATCTATGTGCACGCACAAATTGTATGTCTTCTTTGGTGCAATGACGACACTATCAGCTATTTCAGCAATTATAACATGCGCTTCAGTTACTTTACGATGTGACCTTAACATAAGAGTCATAAATAAAGTTGCTAATTTATGGTTATAATCATTGATTAAAGTACAAACTACATATTTCTCATTCAGAAGTCTTCTTAACACCATTCTCGCTGGACGACCACATCTTGAATCTGACTTGCTCCTTGTTGAATTTTCACTTGACTTCTTCCAACCTTCCTTAGAACAAACATATGTCTTTCTCACCACGACACCCTGTGCATTTTTTGACCAAGAATACCTTCTAACACTGAATCCAAGTTTGAAGGCATAATCATTATAAAATTTGTATGCAGCTTCCTCATTATTAAACTGCATTTCTTCTACGGGAACAAAGTCAAGTATACTGTCATGATCGTCTACCTCATTATCGAATTGCATTTCTTCTACTGGAACATTCAAGTCAAGAGTGAATCAAATGCTTGCACTCTTTTTATCATGTGCATCATTAGTGCACATGTTCACTTCTTCAGGTGCGTCATTAGTATAGATGTTCACTTCTCCATAACTTTTCAACGATTGAGATACATCTTCACTGCAACCAGATGATAAGCTCACCACTGTCATAAGCAAGATATCAATTTGCGTTAACCAGCACATACGTTTACTACAATTTATTCAAGATACATATAACAACGGATACCGATTAGTTAAGCAAGTCAAAGAAATGATTGAATGAATCACAGTATAAAAACAACATCGATTTGTTATTTGCTTATACTATGCATCGAGTTGTTATTTACCATGCCAATAAAAGAAATGATTTATCGTGTATGTGTGTTGACGATAGCGATTTACGTAACAGTGATTTAATTATATCTACGATGCCATGAAGCGATTTCAATAGACATCGCTAAATGAGCAGTGATTTGAATACACAAATTGCCACCGTAAGCGTATAACAATATAAATTTTGCACGCACATATTTTAAAATTATACTACAAATATCTTACAAATCAACACTAAAAAACACATAATATCTTACAAATTGATATACATATCGCATAATATATTGCAAATAGATATGGCAATTCAACATATTAGCTTATAAATCGATATTAACAAACAAAAAAATAACTTACAAATCGGTAGTATGTTACTACAACCACGATTTGCGATACATTGCATATACTGAGTGAATGGACGATACCGGATGGGGTAGAGGCCCTTCCTCGCATATGTAACCAAGCATTCTTGTCAATAGGTCCCAACGTCCTACACATATCTTTAATTTTTCAACTGTCAAAAAGTCAATATCCACCTGCAATAACAAAACGCCTTAATGGCACTCACGACGACATACCTTCTTCAATAATAGCATGATGACATGGAAATGTACTCAAGATGCCTTATTGGCACTTGTTGGAATGTTTGTGCATCATTGTTTTTTTTCATACTGCCTAACAAAAATGAAAAAGAAGAGAAGACTGTAAAAAGAGATGGTCGATAAATTCTCCTATGACGCCCACCAATGATCGAACCAATTGATCAATTTATAGTTATCTCCATGAGGTAGAAACGAACCCGAGAATGTTTTGTAACACAAGGCAAGAACAAGAAGGCGGCAATGTGTTGTAACTCAATCTTAAAACCAAGGTGGGAACCTGAACTCACAGAAATGTACAAAGCTATTTACAGAAGGACATTTCTGTCAAACGCATATCTATCTTACGGGAGGATATTTTCGTTAAACGCATATCTATCTTTTTTATATGTTATTTATCTTTTTTATATGTTATTTTATTATAAAATCATCATGGGTAACATAGGCATATGAATTATCATGGGCCCCAAGATATTCCTCCGTACACCCCGGAACACACGAATCGGTCTTCAGAGGAGAACACACAACCCCCGAATTATTGCGTGCAAGCTAGGTTTCCAACTTCAAATAGGGATGTCCATAGGTTGGGTTTAACAAGAACCAAACTCATACCAAATCTTATAGAGTGAGGGTTGGTGACAAAGAAGGTTCATTTAGAATCGATGTTGGATCTTAAGGATCCGATTAGTATATGGAGGTAGGCATAGTTTGTGAAATTTCATACCAGACCTAGATCCGACACAAATTCTGATTAAGATCCATGGGTTTTCAATGTAAAAAAGATACATGTATTATTTTACCGGTTCCTATAATCCTTATGAGACATGGGTATGGTTTTTCTTATTGTGGATCCATCTGACTCAGGTCTGAACCTAGTATCAACACCTCAAAGTCAAATATGAAGACCAATATGGTCCAAACTACATCCAATCCCTTGACACCCTTAAGCACAAACACACAATAAAGAGGTAAAAAATAATTACCAATAAATTATACTAGCAATATATTTAAAAAACAAAACTCTTAATATAAACATCCACTCATTATTTACATATTCATGCATAACGCTAATTGAAAACATACACAAAGACCTTAAATCTCTAATTAAACATTCATTCTATTAAAAAATATATATCAAAACACTAAACCCTAACAAACACCATACCATATTATGTTAATTGGAAAACAAAACAAAACATAACCCATAAAATGAATTTAAATTGTCAAAAACCTGGCCCAATAATTATTGGGTTGAGCTCAACTCCAAATTGATTTAATTCTTTGCCCAATACCTGCCAATTCATTTTGGATCATGGCAGGCCAAGCCCGAAATGGGTCAATGACCTGCTGATTTGTTACTTAAAAAATAAAAGAGCTCTCAACGTCACTTTTTTTTAAGGGTGTGTTGGGAATCAAGAAAGACGTAAGAAAAATAGTGATGCAAAATGGAAAAATCCGTACAGATTTTTTGACCCTTCCAAACAAGAGAGACTTTTTCGTTGAGAGAGTTTTTCTAAAATGTACACTTTTTATACGAGGAGGAATGTTTTCTAGTAAAAAAAAATTTAATTTCACACTTCCCATGACTTGTCTCACCATATCTCGCCACCACCATCCATCTCAACACCACTCACCACCACCACCACCCTCTTCCTCCTCTTTCTCATTTTTTCACATTTTTTAACTCTATTTTTTTCATGCTACACAAATAAGCGAAAAACTTTTTTTTTTCATGAGAGTTTTCTCTCTTCGAAACATGCTCTAAGAGTGCTCTATTTTGAGACAAGCGAAAAACTTTCTTTTGAAAAACTTCTCATATCAAAAACTCTCATAGGCAAAACTTTCTTATGAGAGTTTTTCTCTCTTCCAAACAGCTTAAGAGTGCTCTATTTTGAGAAAGATAAAAAAGACGTGCATTTGAGAGAGAATTTGAGAGTGAGAGAGCACATTAATATGAATGCATTTATAAAAAAAAGTTTTGCATTTTTCACAAAAACTCATGCATAAAGAAATTGCTTATATAAGAAAAGTTGCTTATAAAGGAATAGTGGAAATCCTCTATTGCTTTTAAAAATGAGAGAGCTCCACCAGTCTTATGCACGCAGAAGGCACAATTTTGGAGCACTCAACATGAGAGGTGGGCACAGTTTGGGGCCAGGGTGGGCAGTCACCACATAGGCCTAAACCTCCGCGACTTTGATGACTTGATCTTCTCTAGAGTCTTGATGGCATGGTTTGGGGCCTACGTCAGAGAGGCACATTATTTTGGATGTGACAAGTGGACATGTAAGGAGCGAACACTGACACAGCGACAATTATTTTAATTTTTTAATAAAATTTTAATAGTTTTTGATATTTTCAATAAAATGCATCTTTACTATTAAAATATAGTTTTTATTGATTAAAAAATAAAAAAGATTCATGTCCTCATGTCCTATTTTTCGAAAAAAAATTGAACTTGCAAGTTGAACTTACATCACGTGTCCTTGTGTTGATGAATCTTAGTGACATGGGGCTCTCAAAATGTGACATTTTTTTAGGAAATTTTTCAAAAATCCACCTAATGCTTGGGCATTAATAAAAAAACACAGCTAAGTTTTAATTTTTTTTAAAAAGGCACCTAAATTTTTGCACCATTAATAAAAAAAAACAAATTTCCATCCATTTAACACATAGGTCATTACTAAGCCAAAAAGAGTTAAGAGAGTTAATTTACTAGTTAACCCTTTAAAGACTCCTTCCCTCTTTTTTATAGGTGCATTTTTTAAAATATGATAAAATGATAATTTTACATCACATTTAACAGCAAACTTGATGGTAGTAAACTCTTAGAGTCTTTTTAGTTGACCATTATATTTTTTAGGTGCATTTAAAAAAAAAAACTCAAAGCTTAAGTGCCTTTTTTTTTATTAATGTCCAAACTTTAGGAGCTTTTCTTGAAAAAATTTCTTTTCCTTTTTAAACGACGAGGAACCTGCCTAAGGATCTCTTAATAATGCCCCTAGCCTGCAAAGAATATCCACTGGACAGTTGCCCAATGGGGTTTGACCTAGTGCAAACCTGAATTGGCTATTTTTTTTAAATAAATGTAAAAAAAATACTAAAAATTAATTTTCTTAATTTAATTTTAAATTTATTTTAATGATTTTAACATGGTAATAATTTTTTTATTATTTTTAAGCTGATACAAAACGATTCACTTGAGTATTTGGCCGATACAGCTGAATTTCGGTGGCCAAACGATTCAGGGGGGGCGATACCGATACCGATATACTGACAACATTGGTTTGCATAGTTGACGAGTTGGTGCGTCACCACCTACTATGCCAAGTTGTTCATTGCCAGTCCAAGCCCTCTACTCATTTCACTCAAGTGTACCAACTGATCCAATTCCATGAATGTGCGTCACACAATATAGTATTTGTCTGGTGCCATCTTTCATAGGACCCATGTGCCTCCCAAATGCCCAACAACCCTTCCCAGACAGTGCAAAAATGGACAAAGTCCCACCCACCATCATAACGGTAAACTCTCACCCTCATCTCCATCACGGGTAAGCTCGATCTAAAAAAAGTATTTTACAAAATAATTAACCGATTAAATTATCAGCTATTTTTTACAAATACACATAGCATTTGGGTTATTACATTTAGCCAGCTGTTTTTATAATGTGTCAAAGGCACGCTTAGTGTTAACATCATTAAGTGGAAGTGAGTAAAATTAATGCCCTCAATTACCACCATAGAATTTAACAGTTGCACCCATTTGTTCACCACTTAATACTTTGATTCTGCCCTTCTATAAAGAAGGTTAGCTCTCACATTCAGATGGTAATCTTAATTAATGTGGCCAATTTAGAAAAGCCTAAAGATGACAGAGAAAGTGAGTTGTTTTAATAAAAAAACAGACTAATACCATCATGTCTTTGAAATTCATTCACAAAAAAAGTAGTCAATTGCAATAACGCAAATTCTAAGCACCATTTTGTAAATATCTGATAAACTAGGTGGCTTTAATTTTGTAAAATATTATAAAAGCATAAAATATGGAAAAAGAAAAAAGCGATACCCAAGTTCATTATTAAAGGCATGCCTAGTGTTTGCTTTTCTTCTTGCATTGAATTCCCCGTGGTGGTAATGCTTTCACTGTGAGGCCTGTTACGCTTAACTATTGTTCAGCTCCATCTTTTCTTTCCCTTCAAGGGATGGGCTGTGCCAATAGTGGGAGATATAGCACTAGGGGGTGGCAGGCACTTTGATGAAAATAGATAGCTCAGTTGATTGGGATGGGACCCACTCTTCACATGGAAACAGCTGTTCCTGCACCACCAGGCCATTGGGCCGGGTTGCTTCGCCATTGTTTGTGTATCTTGGGGCCTCCACATTAATTTGACCAAGTAGGAGCTCTGGTAGATGGTAGATAGATGCTTGTGATCAGGCTGCCAACTACTTTGTCATTTTTTTTTTTGGAAAGGCAAGCCGGGGTTAGAGGCAAACCCCTCCCAGTTATTTATTCAACGTACGAATGGGGTTTGAACCTGCAACGTCCCACCACAGGGAGACGTGCACTGACAGATCCTACCAACCACGTGGAGCCCCCCCGCTGGCAACTACTTTGCCGTTTTTGTTTGAAGACAATCATGCACTCGTGTTTCTCGATGGTGAGAATTTCTCTTGAACTCTTTTGGTAAGTGCAGGTGTGGCTTAAGTAGGGTTGTAAAACTAAGCTGAATTCAGGCTCGGCTTGTTAAGGGTGAATCCCTTACTCGGGCTCAGCTCGTTAGCTTGCCACAAGCCGACATAAGCCTAGCCTGAGCTTATTATAAGCGATCATGAGCTGACTTGTTTCCTAAAAAAGGTTTTTTTTTAAGTATTTTTTTACAATTTGATAATATATATACCCCACTGACATGCTCATTGACTCCTTCCCCTTGATAGGAAGACGATAAGAAGATGCATGGCTTATTCCCACGTGTGCATATGGGTAAGAAAAAATGGATGAACTATGCGAATGGGTGTAAGCCTAGTTGCTTGGAGTATATATTATATACTAACAGGCCTAGACAAGCCGAGCAGAGCTTCCACTGTATAGATGACAGTGGACAGGGGAACGGGGGCCTGCCTCGCCCCGTTTGGACTAGGGATAGAAGACATAAAACGAGGATGGAGGTTAAAATCAAAACCCATGCAGGGATGGACTTATGATTTCCCTCACCCCATCGCCTCCCCGTCCCAATCCCCTCCTTGCTCCTGCCCTGCCCCATCTCCAATCTTTCTTTAGGGATGGCAATGGACCGAGGGGAAACGGGGCTCCACCCCTCCTTGCCCCGTTTGGATCGAGGATGGAGGACATGAAACAGGAATAGAGGCAGGGATGAAGGTTAAAATCAAAACCCGTGCAGGGATGGAGGGCAGGAGTGGAGACCTTATCCACCACCCCTGCCCCGGTCCACTGCCATCCCTATTCCACTGTCGTACTCAGCTCGGATGCCTCAACAAGATGGCTCGCAGTTGGCTCGCCGAGCTCAGTTTACAAATCCAGCCGAGCATTTCACGCTCTGAGACAAGCTGAACAGTGAGCTGTTCGTCTCGTTTCCCAGCACTAGGTTTAAGATAACTTCATTTTCAATTGACATAGAGATACACATCAATGGTTTGCATCTAAGGAATTCAGATCAGACCATGATAAAGAGTTCTCTAAGGATAAATAAAGACGGTTTGTTGGTGGGACTCACCAAGTTTGATCTTGGAGTAAGAGACATGCCTTTTGTATGCTTTACTGTTGTAAGATTTCATATATTTGGGGTTCTCAGCTGCTACTGTTGCTAGATTCTCAATCTCAGACCTGCTTTTGTATACTAGTGTTGATCGACAGTTTTTTGGAATTTCAAGCTTGTAGCATGATCAAGCTTTTTTCATGGAGCACGAGGGTGTGCTGTATCAAAGATTTGGTAAGATCGGGCACCATAAAAGCAAGAGAAAAAAAGCATGTTTAGTCAATGTCGTAAGTGTGAGGAAGGCTTTCTATGATAAGATGCCAATCTTGCACAATCCTGTTGAAGATACGGGTCAAAGGGAATTGGATCTGCTTGAGGTATGAGATATACATGAACGCCGCCGCTAAGAAATGGAGCATTCTGGCTTTCATCATTGACAGGTTATCTATCTAAGCATACAGAGTACACAGATGACCCCAAGTAGCAAAAACAGGGATGCTTCAATTTTGGGGCACCACATGCTGTGACTACTAAAGAAAAGAACTCTGTAACCTTTTATTTATGTTGACAATCTACTGAAAAGAGGGGATGCTATGGTATAACACTACCCATTGATAAGAAAGCACATTCGGCACTTTAGAACTGTGAATGATTGAAAATGTACAGACAGGAAAATGTCATTGATACTGCCATATTCGTACTTCTGTCAAGGACTTTAAAAATGCTTGCAATCAGTTTTCAGTGAACAGCATAAGGTGGTTTCATTTATTCTCTTTTGTGGTTCTCATGTTTTGCTTGTTTGTTTCTAATATATGGTAAATGAATTATATATTTATTAAATGACAGACTCTGAGCTTATAGATTCTTCTGCACCATTGTTCCTGAAACGAGAAGGTTTTGTCCCTTCCTAGCTACTCTGAAAACAATAAGCGAAGTTATGATGAATCATTTACTATGCCTATCAAAATGATGTGATCTACTGAACAATTAAATAGCGAGATAGTAGATCTTGAGAGGATCTTTTAACCGAGCTACAAACATAGAAACGACTCTAGCTACTAATTCATAGCCCCTGAAACTGAACCCAGTGTACTGCAAAGTAGCAAATTATGGATAAGTCTATTAACAAATTCTTCTATAGATACGTTCAAAGGTCGTACTGCTTTCACATTTGAAGTATGTCATTTTTACTCTATGAAGAGAAAGAAACTTAACTTGCAGATCGTCTTACACATTTAGTGTAATACCCCGATCTGGGACCTCAGAAGTCCGAGTTCGGTTGGTATTACTTCCCAGAGGGAAGAGTGCAAAGCTTACACAGTGAAAACGTGGCAAAAAAAAAACTTTTTATTTCATTCTCATAAATAAACTTTTTCCTTACAATTGTTCATCATTTATAACAAAATATGACAAATTACATTATTCAATGACAAGTAAAGTAAAAGATACCAATGCTCTGCTGAAGAAGAAGAAGTTGCTCACAAGCTGACTGTTCTAATACCTGGAACCTACAGTTGTAATTAAACAAGAATGGGGGTAATTAAAATATACAAACATGTGTGGTGTATCGAGAACTAAATTAAGACTAGGGGCTTAGAACCCACTACAGTTGTAAATTGAGTGTTTATTTACTTATAATTATTTCTTACTGGGTTGTAGACTCACCCCCATTCTTGTTTAATTACAATTGTAGGTTCCAGGTATTAGAACAGTCAGTTTGTGAGCAACTTCTTCTTCTTCAGTAGAGCATTGATATCTTTTACTTTACTTGTCATTGAATAATGTAATTTGCCATATTTTGTTATGAATGATGAACAATTGTAAGGAAAAAGTTGATTTATGAGAATGAAATAAAAAGTTTTTTTTTTAGCCACGTTTTCACTGTGTAAGCTTTGCACTCTTCCCTCTGGGAAGTAATACCAACCGAACTCAGACTCCTGAGGTCCCAGATCAGGGTGTTACAAAGTGGTATCAGAGCCAAGTTTACACAGAAAAACTGTTCATCATTCATAATAAGACTCAATGACAAGATGTAAGTCTCTGCTTGAATAATACATGTTAGTGATTAAATTATTACATATTTAGGAATGACTAACAATCAAGGAAACAACTAAGTCCCACGGACTCAAGACCCAGTTGAGCCTCCCTTTGTGGAAAGAGATGAATTCTTTGCCGCAATGACAATGGTTACGGGAGTCATCACAAGCATGACTCAGGTGGTTAGAGAGTTGACGCCTCAGCCACCTCCGATCTACATAATTCTCGGAGACCGGGATGGTTATCGTCAGAGCTACCCCTACACTACCCAGGGGCCACATCCTCCACCTTACGGAAGGAGGAATCGCCAATGCAACTGTCAGAGGACGAGGGCTGCACGTGGGCGTTTGGGAGGAAACTGGATGGCGGCACGAGGAGGCATCGGGAGAAGAGCATCTCCGAGCACCAACTTTGTGCGTCGGGGAGGTTTTCGTATGGCAAGAGGACGGGGACGACATATGTCCCGGGCTAGTTATATGGCGGCCATGAGTGGGGGAAACCAGAGGGTTCCACCTTCATTCAATGAGCTTCTGGCTGAAGAAGCTCGGAGAGCGGCTTTTCAGGCAGCCGAAGCAGCTCGGCAAGCAGCAGGAGCCAACCAAGGTGACCCTGGGTTTGGACAGGGGCGAGAAAATTCAGAAGAGAGAGGCGAGGATGAAGACCCGAGTGATGATCCTGCCTCCCCTACTTACACTCCTGCCACACCTACCCACGCATCTTCGTCACCATCATACACTCCTGCTACGCCTCAGTACGACTTGAATGCTCCTCCCGAGACTCAGACTCAAGGGAGTACAAGGGACGAGCCCTGCTTCGGATGGATCGAAGAATGATTAGGACTAGTTAATTTGCTTAGTAGAATAGTATTATTTTAATTGCATTGTTCGTCCTTTTTCTTAATTAGAATGTTTCTCAAGTATGAAATTTTTGGAATGCAATAAAGTGAATTATTTTGCGTAAGATGTGATAAAAAAAATCTTGTGAGATTCCAATGAAACATGTGATGTTAAGTAAGAATTTTACTGCAGTACAAATGGCTACTCGCAGAGGAACTTCGTATCTTTCCAAGGACACGGTAGCAGCTAGGCGAGAAAGGGAAAACATTGGTGGACCGTCGCGTAGGGCACCCTCATCTTCCCCTACTACGGAAGATGAGGGTGATGTTAAGTAAGAATTTTACTGCAGTACAAATGGCTACTCGCAGAGGAACTTCGTATCTTTCCAAGGACACGGTAGCAGCTAGGCGAGAAAGGAAAAACATTGGTGGACCGTCACGTAGGGCACCCTCATCTTCCCCTACTACGGAAGGGGCACGAGTTCAAGGGAGCCACGCGGCAACGCACACGCCGGAGAGATATACTCATCTTGAAGGTAGAGAAGAAAGTATGGAAATTCCACCTGGATCCCCAATGAGTCAGAGTACGAGAGTACTGCCTGAGTATACTACAAACCGCATATTGTATGAGCTGTTGCAAACGACTCGGGCACAACAAAGTCAGCCACAGACGGTGATTTCGGGTATCACCTCATGGGCGGAGAGGTTCAAGAATATGCAGCCTCCGCTCTTCGATGGCACTCCTGACGGTGTCGTGGCAGAGAATTGGCTGATGCAAGTTGAGAAGGCATTGGATGCCATCCAATGTCCAGATGATCAGAGAGTTTGGATAGCTGTATCCAATCTGACCAGCGATGCAGAGCACTGGTGGAGATCCATCAGGGACACCTTGGAGCCGGACACTTACTTGCCTTGGTCCACTTTCGTGAGGAGGTTTTACAGGCAGTTCTTTCCAAAGTGTCAACGGGTGGAAAAAGAAGAAGAGTTCAGGAAATTGAAGCAGGGTGACATGACAGTCGCCCAATATACCGCACGTTTCAACTCTTTCTCCCGTTTTGCCAAGTCCTTGGTGGCAAACGAGAAAGAGAAGTGCAGAAGGTTCGATTGGGGTTTGAGGCCCGATATTTTCAGGTTGGTCGGGCCACAACAAATAAAGAAATATAGCCGACTGGTGGATTATGCCTCTAGGTATGAGTTCTGGGAGATGCGGACAGCTAAGAAACCGCAAACGAAGGAAAAAGTCAAGACGGAAGAAAAGACTCAGCATAGTGGTGGCAATATGGCAGAATCTTCTCGAAAGAAGTTTTATTCTAAGGAGAGATTCCAGCGCGGCAATAAGAGGCATTTCGGAGGACAAAACTCTGGTCAGAACCAGGGTAAGCAAGTGAAGAATGCTGGCAATCAGCAAGCCAAGCGGCAAAGGTTTCAGAAGCCGGTCTAGTCGGACAATGCTTGCAAGACTTGTGGTCTCCAGAGGCACGAGGGTAAATGCGAATTGAGGAATGTCAAATGCTTCAACTGCCAGCAGATGGGGCATTATGCTAATGATTGCCCACAGCCTGATCGAAGAAACAATGCTCCACCAAAGCCGAAGCCAGCAGTACCAGGTCGCGCCTATGCGACTGCTCTGCAAGAAGCTCTTGCCAACCCTGATGTGGTTGAAGGTACACTTCTTATTTCTGGTGTTCTTGCTCGTGTGTTATTCGACTCAGGAGCCACACATAGTTTTTCTTCTTCAGCTTTTGAGAAAAGGTTGTCAGTGGCACCTTCTCCATTGAGTGTTTCTTACTTAATAGAGACCCCTATCGGAGAAACCACTATTGTGGATACTGTGTATCCTAATTGTGTTGTGATAATTGAAGATCGAGAGTTGCCTGTGAATTTGTTGTAACTCGACTTCAAGGATCTAGATGTTGTTCTAGGCATGGATTGGTTGTCGGACCATCATGCCACTATCGATTGTAGAAGAAAGTGTGTCAGCTTTCAGATACCCCATACTCCAACTTTCACATACCAGGGTGTTAGAAAGTTACATAAGCCAGTTGTCATATCGTGTTTGAAGGCCAATATATATATATTAAAAAAGGATGCATGGGATTCTTGGCGTACATGAAAACCGAAGAGAAAGAAGATCTCTCAATATCAGATGTAGACATAGTCTGTGAATATGATGATGTCTTTCCAGAAGATCTTCCAGGTCTCCCTCCTGATCGGGAGACTGAGTTCCAAATCGATCTAGTTCCGGGAACAACACCCATTTCGAAGGCTCCCTATCGGATGGGCCCTGCGGAACTCAAGGAACTCAAGGAGCAAATACAAGAGTTATTGGAGAAAGGATTTATTCGACCTTCAGTATCTCCTTGGGGTGCTCCAATTTTGTTCATGAAGAAGAAGGACGGATCACTGCGTATGTGTATAGACTATCGTCAATTGAATGCAGTAACCATAAAGAATAAATACCCTTTGCCGAGAATCGATGATTTGTTCGATCAACTGCAAGGAGCAGCATGTTTCTCGAAGTTGGATTTGAGATCAAGTTATCATCAATTGAGAATTAAGAAGGAAGATGTGGCCAAGACAGCATTCAGATCAAGATATGGCCATTATGAATTTATGGTCATGCCCTTTGGTCTGACTAATGCACCAGCTGCCTTCATGGACATGATGAATAGAGTTTTCAGACCCTATTTGAACAAGTTCGTTGTGGTATTCGTTGATGACATCCTCATATACTCTACCTCGAAGGAGCAACATGAAGAGCATCTGAGGATTGTTCTGCAGACACTTAGAGAACATAAGCTCTATGCCAAATTCTCTAAGTGTGCTTTTTGGTTAAAACAAGTGTCATTCCTTGGACACATTGTTTCTAAAGATGGGATTATGGTAGACCCTGCAAAGATTGAAGCAGTCACCAATTGGTCAAGACCCAAGAATCCTACTGAGATTCGCAGCTTTTTGGGATTAGCTGGGTACTATCGGAGATTCGTTGAAGGATTCTCGTTGTTGGCGGCTCCTATGACAAAACTCACAAAGAAAGATGTAAAGTTCGAGTGGAATGAGAAATGCGAGCAAAGTTTTCAGGAGATAAAGAAGTGTTTGACCACTGCTCTAGTGTTGGTCTTACCTTCTGGATCTGGAGGTTTCACTATTTATAGTGATGCCTCTCACAAAGGATTGGGTTGTGTTCTGATGCAACACGGAAAAGTGATAGCTTATGCATCTCGTCAGCTCAAAACACATGAAGTCAACTATCCAACGCATGATCTGGAGTTAGCAGCGGTGGTTTTTGCCCTTAAGATATAGAGGCACTATCTCTATGGCGAGCAATTTGAGGTCTTTACCGACCATCAAAGCCTCAAGTATCTGTTTTCTCAGAAAGATTTGAACTTGAGGCAAAGGAGATGGTTAGAATTTCTGAAAGATTATGATTTCGAGCTAAAGTATCATCCGGGTAAAGCGAATGTAGTCGCTGATGCTCTTAGCAGAAAGACAGGAGCTCTAGCTAGACTTACAGATTGTGAATTATTCTCCTCGATGGCTCATCAGAAGGCAGAAGCTCAATGCTTACCAGGACGATTATTATTTGTGCAGACCACATTGAAGTCAGAATTGTGGGACCAGATTAAGGAAAAACAACCCTTAGACCCAGAATTAATGCAAGTAAGAAAGAAGATTTCAGAAGATGAAAAATCAGAATTCAAAATTGATGATCAAGGACTTCTTAGATTTCGTCAGAGAGTGTGCATTCCCAAGGATGATCAACTTAGAAATATGTTGATGGAAGAGGCACATCATTCTAGATATGCCATCCATCCTGGTAGCACTAAAATGTATCGAGATCTGAAAGATACGTTTTGGTGGAGTGGTATGAAGAGAGACATTGTTGAGTTTGTTAGCAAATGTTTAGTATGTCAGCAGGTGAAGATTGGGCACCAAAGACCAGGTGGTCTTTTGCAACCACTCCCCATACCCGAGTGGAAGTGGGCGGATATATCAATGGACTTCGTCTCGGGGCTTCCTAAGACGAAGAATGTGATGGATTCTGTGTGGGTGATTGTCGACAGGCTAACTAAGTCAGCGCACTTTTTAGTTTGTAAGACAACTCACTCGTGTGACCAACTGGCTCAATTGTTTATTAGAGAGATTGTGAGACTTCATGGAGTACCAGATTCAATTGTTTCAGATAGAGACTCGAAGTTCACATCGCGATTTTGGCAAAGTTTTCAAGAAGCTATGGGGACACAACTGAAAATGAGTACAGCTTTTCACCCTCAGTCAGATGGTCAGTCAAAGCGAACCATTCAGACCCTCGAGGACATGCTCCGGGCATGTAGTTTGGAGTATAGCGACTCGTGGAATGATATTTTGTCATTAATGGAGTTTGCCTACAACAACAACTTTCAAGCAAGTATAGGCATGGCTCCATTTGAGGCATTGTATGGTCGACGATGTCGAACTCCTTTGTGTTGGGATGAAGTCGGAGAAAGGAGGCTGTTAGGACCAGAGATGGTTCAACGAATGGCAGATCAAGTGAGATTTATTCGAGAGCGTCTTCTCACAGCACAAAGTCGTCAGAAGAGTTATGCGGATAAAAGACGTCGTGAGTTAGAATTTGAGCAAGGTGATCACGTGTTTTTAAAGATATCTCCGTTTAAGGGAGTAATGCGTTTTGGTCGAAGAGGAAAGTTGAACCCCAGATATATGGGACCGTTTGAGATACTTGCGAGGGTTGGTCAGGCAGCATACCGGTTAGCTCTACCACCTTCTTTATCTCGAATTCACAACGTATTTCATGTTTCCATGTTGCGAAAGTACGTGCCAGATCCCTCTCATATATTGGATACAGTTGAGACTGTATTAGACCTGCAAGATGATTTGAGTATGAGGGAAAAGCCCATCGAGATCCTGGACACGAAAGTGCAAAAGCTCAGAAACAAGGAGTTATCTTTGGTTTTGGTCAAGTGGAGCCATCACAACAATAAGGAGGCTACTTGGGAGCGTGAATCTGATATCCGCGAGCAATTTCCACAGTTGTTTCCAGGTAAGATTCGGGACGAATCTTCTTTTAAGAGGGGTAGAATTGTAAAAAAACCCTCCGACAAAGTCGCCGGAGGGGATAAGCTTAAAAAAAAATAATAAAAATAAAAATAAAAAAAACGGTTTCCCCAAAGGGGAAACCGCGTAACGGGAAGGGGGTGAGGATAAACTCACCCCCCAAATTCCGCGGGAAGGGGGGGTGAGGTTATCCTCACCCCCTCACCCTGCGTGAGGGTTATAAAAACCCCCACGCAGGGTCTCCTTCCGCACCCCACACAGAGAGTCAGAGAGAGAGGGAGAGAGAGAGAGAGAAGACTTACCGGCGACGACGGCGGCGGCAATCGGCGACGAGGTAAGCCCCTCCCCCATCTTCTTCTTCGTGCTTCTTTTCCGTCAAAGCAAAGGGGGCCGGCAGCCATTGCTGCCGGCGAGTTGCAGAAAAAAAAAATATTTGTCAGAGACAAAGAGAAAAGGGGGGAGGTCGGCCGGCCCCTGTGGCGGCCGACTCCGACGGCCGGCCCCTGTGGCGGCCGACTCCGACGGCCGGCCCCGGCGACCGGCCGACACAGTTGGCCGGCCCCGGAGGTCGGCCCAGACTGGCGAGTGCAGAGGGAGGGTCGGCAGGGGCCGACCCTCTGCAACAGTTGTCGGAAGGGGCTCAGCCCCTTCCGCCCCTTTTTATCGAGGGGACCGGTTCGGTCCGGTCACCCAGACCGAACCGGGTCAGTCTGGGTGCGACCCAGACCGAGCCCACCGGTCTGGGTCGCACCCAGACCGAGTGTTTAAAAAAAAAAAAATGGTTCGGCCTGGGTGCCACCCTGACCGAACCGGGTCGGTCCGGGTCGCACCCAGACCAAACCGGGTTAAGTGAGTGGGGGTGAACCGGTTCGGGTCGAACCGGTTCCAGCTGAACCGGTTCAAGCCGAACCGGTTCAGGATAAGACGGTTCGGGCCAAACCGGTTCGGGTTGAACCGGTTCTAGCCAAACCGGGTTCGATTATTTGGATTCAGATCGAACCGGTTCAGACCGAATCGGGTCTGAACCGACCCGGTGGAACCAAGGTCCAAACCGAACCATTTGGGTCTGGATCTGGGTCTTCAGTTCGGACCCAGTTCAATCTGGACCGGTCTCAGATCCAGATTAACCAGGTTCAGATCTGACTGGATCAGTTTCGGATCTGGACCCAGTCAGACAGGTCTGGACTCAGCTAGATGATACTGGATCCAGTCAGGTAGATCTGGATCCCATCAGATTATCCAGGATCCAGTCTAACAGGTCCAGATCCAGTCAATCTGTCCTGGATCCAGTCAGACTATTCTGGATCCAGTCAGAATAGAATGGATCTGGTTCAGATCCAATCAGACTTTCTGGGTCCGGTCAAGCAGTTTTGGATCCAATTATGATATGGATCTGAACCCAAACAAATAGAGTTTGGATCCAGATCAGAGCTGAATCATAAAATAGTCTCGGATTGGCCCGAAATCCGAAATGTGCCAAGAGATCTATTTGGATATGTGAGATCCATTTCAGTAAAATGGACATATCTTCGCACTCCGAACTCGGAATCGAGCGAGGTTTGGTGCGTTGGATTCGTATTAAAGAGAGGAATCCATTGGTTTATGAACTTCAGTCAAAATAGTAATACAGAAACCGTGGTTTCTTTAATAAGATTCGGGAAGGGTATTTTGGTAATTTTGGTAAGAGGTTTTGTGAATTAATTCAAGTACATTACCTTAATGACCAGATCCTAGTGTTAGAGCTTTGTGAGGCTCGATTTCGGAGAGAGCACAGAATCAGCACTTGAGGTAAGGGATGTTATAAGTAATTTTAGATGTGAATAAACCCTTTACACGTTGCTTGTTATCGTAGTGCTATAGAGGTTATGTAATTAGCATGATAGCTTTGAGTTAGACCATGACATGCATAAATTCCATGCTTGACAATTATGAGTTACTTTAAATACATGTTTATGTTGAGATGCATGTTAGTGTTAATATGTCATACATGATAGAAAGAGATTGTATTTATGATTGCATGTTAATTGAGCATTTATATCATGCATTGTGATGAGATTGAGTTAGATTAGAGTCTCATTTAATTCATTCATGTGGTGTGAATGAATATTTAGAGTTCAGCATGCAGTACCCCTTAAATCCCGGAAGTGGCGACCTGTGGCAAGGGCTACCTGGTTCGCGGCCAGAGTGCAGCCACCATGGAGAGTGGGCCGCCGGTGATTTAATGATGTAGAGCCACTACATCATTGCGTGCTAAGTGAGAGCGGTGTGAGTCCTAACGTCATCATGGGATTGAGAATGAGATTGTTGTGATTAGTCATGACACCACTCGTGAGGGAACGAGTGAACTTTGAAATTGAGAATATTGTTCAATGTGTGAACTTGGTTATGACTTAGGATTTCACTCACACTGGTTTGAGACTCTAGAGGACCATGGATGGTTAATAACTATCATGGTTAGGATGTAGCATGAACCATGCCGAGATTGAGAGCTTGACCTCCCGGCTAGCTATCGGTGGGGTCCCCGTGGTGGTTCACTGCAGTGCCTGGTGGTCTGGGGACCACTGGGAGTGTATGGTTCATAGTCTGGCCAACATGTAGAATTGGGGTGTTTTACGGGGTTGCTACGCCCATAGATGACTATTAATGGTATAGCCAACCTAGTGATAGTTGAGAGAGAGTGTTTTTTTGAGATGTTAATGGGGGTAATTAAAATATACAAACATGTGTGGTGTATCGAGAACTAAATTAAGACTAGGGGCTTAGAGCCCACTACAGTTGTAAATTGAGTGTTTATTTACTTATAATTATTTCTTACTGGGTTGTAGACTCACCCCATTCTTGTTTAATTACAACTGTAGGTTCCAGGTATTAGAACAATCAGCTTGTGAGCAACTTCTTCTTCTTCAGCAGAGCATTGGTATCTTTTACTTTACTTGTCATTGAATAATGTAATTTGCCATATTTTGTTATGAATGATGAACAATTGTAAGGAAAAAGTTGATTTATGAGAATGAAATAAAAAGTTTTTTTTTAGCCACGTTTTCACTGTGTAAGCTTTGCACTCTTCCCTCTGGGAAGTAATACCAACCGAACTCGGACTCCTGAGGTCCCAGATCGGGGTGTTACATTTAGCACGGTTATACTCTATGCAATTCATTGTTTTAAGTCTCATAACTTAGCTGAAAGCAAAATGCATTTATCAACAAATGACAATCGACAAAAGGATTATGTAACCAAACTAGTACTTCGCAGCCATTTCAAAACTTTTTAAGCTGCTGGTCGCTTATGGTGTCCGGCATCTCGAGGAATGTTAGAGATTGTCAGTTGAGTGTCACCAATAAGGTTATAATAAAAAGAACAATAGGAAGACCAACTAAAATCTGTACAGCCTAAAGATTAGACCCTTGATGAGTCTACCATCATACGTGCGAGGCTTGAACACTCGATAGTTCTTTAATCAGATATCATGACTGCAGCTGTCAACCAATCATCCTCTCTTAGAAACAATCTTCATTTTATTCAAGGGTGGATCAGGTGTAATCACATTGCACACTTTGAGTGTGCCACTGCACCTGGCCCCTCTATCTCTGGGATACAACCTGTTAACTGTAAGATGGAGGGCGGATCAAGTGCAGTGGTACACTAAAGTGTGCAACGTGATTGCAACTGATCTGCCGTCATTTTATTCCCGTGGGTGCATGATTGTATGAGTTGACAGTGAAACTCTTTGTACAAATGTCATATGTGCAATACCTCTAATATGTTCTAAGGGACTCAGGCAAATAATATTTAAGATAAATAGCCTAATTTTCTAGGTTTTCTCTCTTTTTATTTATATGCACTGACAGTTGGCATATTAAGAATCTGTAATATAGATTCTTCAAATTCAAATGAGATCAGAAAAGGTCAAGAGAACTCTGTTGCAGCAGCAATGATAGCTGAAGAGGCAAGAATGATAGTAAACAAAGGATGAAACATGTTAAGACTTGCAGGAAACTTGTTATACGTAAACAAGCATGGATGCAGTCCCTTTCTTGTTTCTGTCACTCCCACAAAGAGCGGATCAAGTACTTGGCTGAGTACCTTGCAAGGTACTCAGTCCAAATATTGGACTCCTCATTTTCACATTTCTTCATGTCAGTAACATTCTATTTTATCACAACTTGCTAGTGATTTTTGTTACGAAAATCGCGAGCAAGAAACAACTGAAGAAAACAAAACACAACAAGAACACACAGATTTACATGAAAAAACCTCTCTTCAAATCTGAGAGGGAGTAAAAAACCACGGCCGCCTAGAGGAAAAAACTTTATTGCTCTTTCTCGACAGATACAAGAGAGAAAGAAAAGAAAGAATTTATACAAGGCAAGGGCGACAACCCTAAACCTAAACAAATCGGGTCAAATCCATAAGACACCGGGTCTCAAACATAAGCCCAAGAAAAAAATATTCTTCTGGGGGGCGCTTCTCCCTTAAGACCCCCGCCAGGAGTGCCCCCCCGACCTCCTTTATTGCAAGGGCAACAACTCTGAATCAGGCTCCACAACTCATCATTTTTTTCACTCCTTTGTTGGTGGATGTAGGTCTAAGTGACGAGCAACATAAACCTTGCCTCCTCTCTTTTCTCTCTTCTATTATCTTGTGGTTTGCTTCATTTTCATTTGTGGTTTGCATAACAGAATACATAAAGTCAAAGCCCAAACAACATAAATTGGCAATAATACTTTGAAATTCCACATGAAGATTTATAAAATTGCAACAGAGTACTTAAAAATTCCTCATGAAGAGGTAAAATCTTCATTTAGCACGGTCTACATTTTCGTAGAGTCTGCATCTGCAACTCAGAATAAACCCTCCAAAGATGGTGATCGCTTTGAATTTTATGGTGTTTTTAGGAAGAACTTGCATGGTGTTGGTCATATGGTGGCCAATCAATTGGATCAGCATGGTGATGGTTATGTGAAAGAGTTTCCATATGATAACAAATCTTTCTACTACTGTTTGTATTAGTTATGGGTTTGACAACTAATCAACATTTTATGTTATGGAACTTGGAAGTTTAGCTTATTTTGGATCAGGAAATATGAAAGAATCGGTGCTCATTTTGGAATCTCTTCATCCTTTTTGTGTACTAGCCAGGTTGTTTGGTTCTTTCACAAAGGTTAGTGCTAACAGTGCCCACCTGCCTGTGGAAGATGGATGCCCCTACTTAGATATATAGACTTGAAAATTGTATTCAGTGACTTTATAGACGTGCATCTTAATGACAAATTCTCAAACTGTACTGTTAAGCTTGTGATGATACTTCGTCTGTTGTTAGGTTTGTTGCTTCCCAGGACACGTTATGACAACTTAAAACAGTCATCTGGTCATGAACTGGACAAGCGCATTCATATGACTAGAAACATCAGTACATTTAATTTGGGACCAAATATTTGTGTACGATGTAAGCCATATAAGTTGATAAATTTAACTACTGAAACTGTATATATTTAAAATTATCAGTTTGTAAACGATGAACTTGTAGAATTATTCAAGTTATTAGTGAAAGTCAGTAAGGCAGAACATTCTATGTTCATGATAAATATCTGCATATGCCTCTCTGATTCGGTGGATGGGGGTCTCTTAAGGGAAAAGGGAAGGGAAAGAACCAGATGATTTGCTATATACTTCAATGCACAGTAGATGTATGCCCAAAACCACATAAGCACCATCAAACTTTTGTCCAGCAGAATTCACTTAGATCAGCTGTTGCATTTGCGATGTTGAGGCTTGGTTGTCCTGTGGTATTGGCTTCAGAAGCACAGATCATCAATTTGTTACATCCCATAAAATTTACGTAGTTACAGATATTACTGTTCATCATTGGAACATGAAAAAATGAACATGTGGTGATGTTCTTTCCAATAGGCTATCCAATGAAAGACCCATTTCCTGTGATGCTTACAGAGCTGTGGGTTGGGAACTTTGCTACTAACATCCAAGATGTGTATGGAGACTTTCTTTTTATCTTCATGAAAACCAAAAGTTCTGTGTATAATTATTTCTTCTCTTTTCAGTAGACTTAAATAGAAAGTCATTCACGTGGCCGTCATGCACATGCATTTGCCACAATATTGGTTCAAAGACTGAAGGAATTGTCTGATTCTAAGCAGTAATATGGGCTGATCCTCCCTTTGTTGTCAAGTTATTTCCTGCTGAATTTCTACGTTGTTAGGCAAATATTCTGACAACTTCACGAAGACCCCAAAATTTAAAACCGCACATCATCAAACCTGCTCTGTTCCGTACATGTGCTAAGGATATGAACTTATTTATGAAAACTGTTTGGCGTTCTTTGTATGACATTGAACTGTTGGATGGCCTTATTAATTTGTGTGGCTCCAACTTCTAACGCACTCACTACTTTCATCCTTCCAATTACCAGTGTACCTTTATGCCAACTCTCTAGATTGGTATTACATAGTACTCTAAACATGAAGGTTTCACCTCTGTAAATTTGTATGCCATGCTATCTGGTGCCTAATTGTCCACATGCAATTCTTTCCTTACAATATTTCCTAACCCCTTTTCCTCCTTTCTTTTTTCTTTTGTTTTTTGTTTGTATGTGTTCCTCACCAATCACTTAAGAGAGCAAGCACCTGTTACAGTACCGACTGAGAAAGCCATCACGGCAATCTACACTATTTCTTGGTCATAAAGTCCATAATCCTTATCGAGCACATCTGATCTGCACGTTTTTCCACATTGTGGATATTCACCTTAGGTATTGGCCATTCGTGGCTCAAGGGAAGCACTAAATACAGTCAGGCGAACTCAGAAAACATATCATATGACTGGTTGGATCGAACATGATGCAAATCGAATTCGATATTTTTAATGAAGCTGTTAGATCCGTTCAAAGGGTCTTAAAGAAGGGCATATAAATAAATGCAGAGTTCAACCTCGGGTTCCTATGGCCCCGAAGGGGGTTGGCGTAGTGGCTATCAGAAAGTTGGTCAAAGTTCAAGTCCTCTGGGCATCACCTTCTTGCATATATAAGCCGACGCCAGCATAGGCCCTGGGAGCGAGGGTCCTAGCCGAAAAAAACTCAGGCTCTTATGGCCTGCACATTGGATGTTTAACAAAATCATCTAACGCAGTAATTGCAAATGCATAAATAGGCCTTTATTAAATGTTATTGATTGTCTTAAGCCGAGCATGTAGTTGGAATAATTAAGGCTTGATGACGACGATGGTGCTGATACGCATTCGGTGCTTCTGTCGGTTCCTGTATTCGTGGGCATGCAAGACACAAGGAGTACAGGAACAAAGCAAACGCTATAGAACCCACATGTGGAACTACGTAAAATGCAATCTGGTTTTCACCCTTACCCTCTCCTAAACATGAAGGAAAAGAAGAAACGCAAAAAGAAAAGAAAAAACCATCTTTTTACACTCCCTCCCACTAACCACTTGGTCTTCGTAACTGGAACTGCACAAACTCCTTCATTGTGTCTCTTTATCACCAAGAAAGAAAGCAATTCCTTGTGTCAGTCTTCCTCTTCCTCAACCGAGAAGTCAGGATCCCTGGGCTTCTGCACAACAACGACGCTGCCAGGAGGCGACTCCGGCCCACTGCCGCCGAACGCTGCCGCACTCCATCTGGCACTCGCTGCCAACCGGGCGGCGGCCAAGACCGCAATGCCGAGGGCAGGTGGCGTCTCTGGCTGGGTGTCGGCGGCCTCGGAGAAGCTCTCCCTCCGCCGGAGCTCGGCGACGGCCCGGCGCTTCTTGAAGCGGCGCCAGGCGGCCTGGATGAAGCAGGCGGCCCAGGTGCGCCACTGGTGGGAGTAGAAGCGGAATTTGTGCTGCAGCTGCTTGCTGTGGAGCCGCCGGAACTGGGCGGCGACGAACTTGAGGTCGTCGGCACGGAGGGCGAAGGCCTCCACCTCGTCCAGCGCCTGCACGGTGCGGGTGGATGACGGAAGGATCACCACGCTGGGCCGCGGGTCGAGCGCCCACGTCAGCAGCTCCTCGCCGCAGAAGTCGCCAGACCCCAGCCTGCACGAGTTGAAGAAGCCGGTCCGACCCCCGTTGGTGGTGTAGCTCTCCAGGTGGCCCCTGATCACGAACAGCATCTCGTTCACCGGGTCGCCCTCCCGGACCAGGCAGGTCCCGCTGGTGCACAGCGCCGGCTTGAGCCGCTCGCAGATCGCGTCCAGCATCCGGTCGTCCATCGAGTCGAACAGCGGCACCTGTTCTTGCAAACCCCGGTTGCCCCGGACCCGAATCAGATCTCTAGGATTTTTTTTTTCGCCTGGCTAGAAAACTAAAATAAATTGCACATTTTGCTTTTCAAAAAAATTCAAACTCTGCACGTGTCAATGTGTTGAGTCGTATTGCGGCCGTAGGGAACATGGTTACCAAGAAAAGAAATAGATACCAGAAGTGGTGCAAGAAGCGAAAGCAGGGACGCGAGTGCCAAAAAAAAACAAAAAGTATCAAGAGCGAGACGCGATTGTAAAGCCATTATTCAAGCTTAAAAGAAAACATATAGAAAGTAATAAGAAGCACGGGCAAAACCAAATAAAAAATAACATGAACACAAGCATAAACATGTAAACTTGTTCTTAAAAAATATTATTTTTAATGTGAAAAACATAAAAAGTTTGAGGAGAGCAAGTGAAAAAGGGGAAGCAGATGAGGTCAGAACATGAACACAATCTCCTCCATTCGGATCCAAGTTATCAAGTTATTAAATTTTAATTTTTTTTGTTTGAGACTATTATTGAACTTTGGATCTATCCAAGATCCGTCTTACGTTTAGGGGTTGTTGGTGTTCTATAAAATACGTTATGTAGGGTTGGTTGATGAAGAATTATTATTTTTCTTGATTTAATTGAATTTATTTTCTATAGTTTTCATGGTAGCGTAGATTCCCAAGTAGGAGTATTAATTTATTTTCTATAGTTTCCATGGTAGCGTATTGTCGAGAGGTTAATCAAGTTGATTGAGATGTCGAAGAGTCGGAAATTCGTTGAAGCGATGGAGGAGATTAACAGGCGCATTTATCGCATGGATCGTCTTTAGAGAAAGAGCAAGGTATATGAGGGATTTGCCAGAGGAGATCGAGTGATTGCAGAGATGAAGAACTTCATGATGATGTATTCATTGAATCAGTGGAAAGGAGAAGAAAGTCGGGTTACACGCATCGAATCGTCGAGTCGTACTGCGGCACACAATTCTGATACAGCTCCTAAAACCCTAAACATGGTGGATTATATGAAGATTCAGCACAACCAGACATCGATAGAGCCGGATCTTTCAACGACCAACATTGTCACTTTTTAGGCTAACAAAATCAATCAACGTCTGGTGCTTAATCACACATCCGCCGACACGAGTAAGGTCGCCGGATGTCTATCCTTATGCTCTATTTCCCATCCACAGCAGGTGCCGCTTCAGGCTCCTCCTCAGGTGCAGTCTGATCGGCAGCCAACCACCCTTCCTACAACCTGATCGTTGGACGCAGGTTGGCTACCGGACGGGGTGTCCCTCACACTTCCATGTGTTTCTGCAACCAACCAACCCAGCCGAGAACTGGTCGTCGGCTAGGATGGGACCGGTGGTGTCCCGCCGACCTACGTACCCAGGTCGGCGACAACCTCTCCCACCGATCGCCTGTGGTATAGGCGAGCCACCCTGACCGCCTCCCTCTTTTCCTCCCTTTGCATTCGTGAGGGATAGCCGGGCCAGCCGACCCCTCTCAATCCACCATGGGTGGCGAACACAATGGGATTTCTAATTATAACCCCTAGGGCGTCTTGCCATACGAGAGGGAGACCCCTCTGTTCAATGAGACGGTCCCCCTGCACCACCCAAATGGGTTCAAATTCAATGCAGGGAACCAGTTTACACCCCCTCGAACCGGTTTCCTCCTAATTTTGGCCCTTGTCACCCTATCAAACCCAACCCATTTAAACCCACCAGATCGAGACCAGACCCAGTTTTCTCGTCTTAATCAATATGACCCATCCCAAACACGGCCTTATCAGACCTGGATAGAACCCCAGATTCATTATGAGCTTGTCGAAATAGGACCCAATATGTTAATGGGTATGGATTTTGTTTAGACCAGACCTTGAATCCACAGAAACAGATCAATAACTCAACCCAAACCAATTCAGGTCCGACCTATAATCCCAATAACCTTGATTCAGACTATATACAATCAGATCCAACTCAAAACCCATATCCAAACCTTACTAACCACTATCCAAATCAAACCCAAACTTGTTACCCATTAAACCAACACCAAATCCAATCACCTTACCTTTATGATAACTCCTAGAACCTATCAAAAAAAACCCGAACCAACCATTGGTACAAAACCAGTTCTGTAATCCGCAGGTGCTCCCAAATCTAGATCCATTTGAGCTCCAAAGAAGTGCAGGAACACGGGGTCGATATATGAGTCTTGCTCTACAGATGGACCTATTTTACACGGGCACACTTTGAGGTGAAGATCAAGTTCTGAGAGTTTTGGGGGAACTTGGATACAGATGAGTTCTTTGTTGGGATAAACCACCTCGATGGTGGTAGTTACCCACGATGTGGATAACACTCCCCCACGAAAAGTGTTCCTTCCATTAAACTCGCACATAATAAGGGGGGAACGGTTGCACAAACCGTTCCCACTCTGTGCCTATAAAGTGGTATCATAAGCGACCCCCTGATAATCGGCAAACACTACAAGAAAACTGTTAATTAGCGACGGAAATTTGCGACGGATTTTTTCCGTCACAAATTTGCGACAGATTAGCTAGAGAAAACTTTCATCATGAATCCGTCGCTAAGTAGTGACGGATTAGCAATGAAAGTTGTTTCATCGTTAATTCGTCGCTAATTAGCGACAGATTAACGACAACAATTTTTTCGTCGCCAATTCTCAATACAAGAAAACATTTTAGCGAGGGATTTAGCGAGAAAATTTTTCCGTCGCTAATCCGTTGCAAATTAGCGACGGAAAAATTCCCTCGCTAATTTTCGATTTAAACCGAGCGCAAAATTTTCCCTCTCTCCCCGTTCGAAATTTATATCGACCGCGCTCAATTTAAACCGACTTCGATGATACAGAGTGATCGCTGTGCAAGTCAGTTCATGGTGGACGGCGATGATGCAGATTGATCGCTGGAGGACGGCGACACCGGTTCACGGAGGACGACGACGCCGGTTCACGGAGGACGGCGATGCCGGTTCACAAAGGATGACGACGCCGGTTCATGAAGGACGGCGACGCCGGAGAGCATGCCGGTTCACGGAGGACGGCGACGCCGGAGAGCATGCCGGTTCACGAAGGACGGCGACGCCGGTTCACGGAGGACGGCGATGCCGGTTCACGGAGGATGACGTCGCCGATTCACGGAGGACGATGACGCTGGACAGCACCAGTTCACGGAGGACAGTTTACGGAGGACGGTGATGCCGGTTCACGGAGGATGACGACGCCGGTTCACGGAGGACGGTGACGCCGGAGAGCACCAGTTCACGGAGGATGATACAAGTCCGGCGACGAGGTAGAGTGATCGTTCTCTGCAATGCCTGTCGGGCGCGGTATAAGTCTGGCTTATTGCTGTCGGAATACCGCCCGACAGGGATCAAATTTTTTTTTTTTAAATTTAGCGACAAATTAGCGACGGATAATGTCTGTCGCTAAGTTGTCGCAAATTAGCAACGAAATTAACGACATATAAGTTTTTTCGCTAATTAGCGAGCAAAAATTCGCGATGGCCTCTATCCATCGCTAATCCGTCGCTAAACAGTTTAGCAACGGATAAGTGATGGATATAGTCTGTTGCTAATCCACGATTTTCTTGTAGTGAAATACATAGTAGAAAAATTAGTTTTTCATATACAGGGAAATACAAGAGAGGGTTTAGAACCTTACCTCTCCATTCGGAGTATTTCCATCCGATCGTGGGAATCTGTCTTGCTCACCAACTGCATCCGGCAGCCTGCACTTGTGGAGGGCCGCAGTCCGACTGAGCAGAAACCACTCCTTGCTTCGATCAACCTCTGCTCCAGCCGACTTCCACCACCAGCAGAAGTGCTCTTATGGCTGCCTAAGGTACGCAGTCCTCTCTTGTTGATTTGTTGTTTTAACACAGTGTTTGCCTTGCTGTGTTTTCTCTATCTCAGCGCAGGGCCACCTCCATTAAGGGGAGGCGATCTCGGACGACCCTACAATGGGTTATGGGCCCACCACGCTTCCGCTGCGAGGGCTCGATGGTGTTTTTTGGCAACTATCGCCATTGAATGATAGTGTTTTTTGGCAGAACTGAGTCGCCGTGGGGCGACGTTGCAGGCTGCCGACAACAGGTCGTCGTGGGGTGACATGGTGATGCCGACAGCCAACGACTGTCGCTGTAGGGAGACAAAGTAAAAAAAAAATCAATTTGGACTGACTTACCTCCAGATTTGGGGGTTTTAGTCAGGAAGGGCGTGTCGGCTGCTCCCGTTGCCTTTTCTCTTCCATCAAGGTTCTGCAGAGCCGATGATGTTGTCGCTGACGACTGTCGAGTAGTCGGAGCACGACAGTGGGGCATGTCATGGCTGATTTCGCCCCACCGTCGAAAGCAAGTGACCATTGAGTCACTGACGGTGGCAGCAGCCCCGCCTTTGTCGTCGGATCGCCGACAATCGTCGGATCACCACGACCGACGACGAAAATCTTCATCTTCATCTGCATCTGGAGGAGAAAGAGCGAAATAGGGTTTTAGAAAACTCTATTTCGTGTTTCAGGTTCTTTTAAAACCTGTTTTGGTTCCTGGGTCGCGGATTGGGTCTGGACCCGCCCCACCCGAATCTGATCCATAAGATTATTTGGATTGGATCTGGGATTCGGGTGGGGGACCCATTCTGATTCGATCCATGACCCACATATTTTTGGATCCGAATCGGATCCATAACTAAACCTGATCCATATTTCTCGATCTGATCCATAAAATCTTCTTCAGATCAGATCTGGTTCTCGGGTAATGGATCCAAAATCCTTTTGACCCCGACCCATTGTGATTTAGGATTCGGATCGGGTCTGAGAGATTTTGGATCTCTAAAACCACACTCAATCCATCAAGATCCTTTGGATTGAGTTGCGGTTTAGACTCGGATCTGATGACTGGTACAAATCCATGAAATTGATTCGGATCAGATCCGGATATAGGTCGTCGGGTCTCAGATCCTGAATCCGAACATCATTCTCTGGATTGGATCCGGGTCAGCCGGATCTAATTCTTTCAGTAGCAGATCCAGAATCTGGTTAAAACCTAATTATACAGTTCTGGATCAGCTTGACAAAACCGATCCAATCGGCCTGTAACAGAGACTGAACCGGTTTAACCGGTTCGGCCTGTTTCTGAACCGATCTGGATATCTCTGGAACTGGTTCTTAGACAATTGAGATAGTTCACTATTGCAGAGACCGGTTCAGATTGTTACAGACCTGGTTCAGTACTTTTTAAACCGATTCAGAGCTTTGTATGACCAGTTCATCCAGTTTTCAGACCGGTTTGTGGGTCATATGACCGGTTCTTTGCGCTTTAAGACCGGTTCGTGGGCCATATCACCGGTTCATCCAATTTTTGGACCGGTTCATGGGTCATATGACTGGTTCATCTAGTTTTCAAACCAGTTCATGGGTCATATGGCCGGTTCATCCAGTTTTGAACTGTTTCAAGGGTTATTTGATCGGTTCTTTGCATTTTAAGACTAGTTTAAGGCGTTATTTCATATTGACATTAAGGATAGTTAGATGACTTAGTGTATTCACGTCACCAAAGTGGCTGAATACACATATATCGTCAAAGAATTTTAGTACTATCATACAGTTTAACCAAATATTAACATTGTACTTAAATTCATGAAACGATAAACAACCCAAAGGTAGTTTTATCGTATTTTGAATTTAAGTAGGATAAAATAAGGTAAATGTGTTGAGATGCATCACATGTGTATCCAAAGGTACCTTGTGTCGATGGTCGAACTTCACAAGAACTTTAGTTTTACCGAATATGGTCGGTAGGCGAAGTGGTTTCGTGTGTCAAAACTCTTACTAAAGTAGGACTCTGATGACCCCCTTCACTCGCCTGAAAATAAGCATATTAAGGGCATTTATTCTTTTGCTTTTTCCATTAAAGTTGTAGTCTCGTACGAATGCTTCTTGATATATGTCTTTTGTTGTGTAGTTTCTAGTTTTATGATTTTTGATGGCTCTAGCTGTATACCTTTTCTAGATGGATCAAATTTTAGTAATTGGAAAGATACTGCACTTTTTACATTAGGGTAGATGGATCTAAATCTGACCCTAAGGATAGATGAACCCGCTGCTCTAACTGATCAAAGCACTGCTGAATAAAAGAGTGCTTTTGAGAAGTGAGAGCGCTCGAATAGACTTAGCCTATTACTTTTGCAATCTAAGGTGAATAAGAATATTCCTAGTGTCATACCACAATGCAGGAGAATTAGAGAGTTTTTAAGTGCTATTGAAGCACAATTTGTGAGTTCAAATAAGGACAGAGCCAGTAGTACCCTGATGTCTAAACTGATATCTATGAAATATATTGGAGGGGAAAACATTCTCCAGCACATTTTGGAGATGAAGAACATAGCATCTCAACTAAATGACATGAAACTCACCATCTCTGATTCTTTCCTACTACATGTTGTTCTAGCATCCTTACTCTTGGAATACAGACCTTTCAAAATCTCTTACAACACACATAATGATGAATGAACGTTCAATGAACTTATGTCCAAGTGTGTTGAAGAAGAAGAGAGGTTGAAAGGAGAGAAGGTGCAGAGTGCACATATGACTTCACATGCATCTAAGGTAGGACCAAGGAAAAATGTATTTAAAAGAAATATTAAGAAGAAACCAACTGAGGATAAGTCGTCTCTAGACAAGCAATCTGACTCAGCTCCCATAAAGTGTTTCTTTTGCAAGAAGAAGGGATACAGGAAGGCAGATTGCATAAAGTATAAGAAGTGGTTGAAAAATAAATGTAATTTGTCATTTGTTTCTCATGAATATAATTTATTACAAATTTCTGAAAATAGCTGGTGGATTGATTCTTGTGCTACTGTTCATATTTCCAACTATCTATAGTTGTTCCTGAGCAGAAGAGAACCAACAATGCATGAGAAGGGCATCTATTCGATAAACAAGATGCGTTTACATGTAAAGGGTGTTGGAATCTGCAGGATTACTCTAGATACAGGCGTAATTTTAGATATTCATGATGTCTTTTATATTTTATCATATAGTAGAAACTTAATTTCAATTTTGAAATTGGATAAATTTAGATATTGCTTTAATTTTGAAAATTCTAAATTGTTCATTTATAGAAATTCAATTGAAACTGATTTCGTATCAGTTTATGATGGTTTATATAGATTGAACGTGAAGATTCAAACTCAAAAGTCCCTAACTTCTGAATACGCATTGGTTAGAAATAAACGTAGCTTGATAAATGATAAATTTTACATGCTTTGGCATTCAAGGTTGGGTCATATCTCTGAAAAGAGAATAAAGAGACTCGTAAATGAAGAGATCTTGAAATCTCTAGATTTTACCGACAATGACCCATGTGTTGATTGCATAAAAGCTAAGCATACAAACACATATAAAGAGAATGTCAAACGCAGTAGTGAGACATTAGAGATAGTTCACACAGATGTATGTGAACCTTTTACCCCCTGTTACACAGGAGACAAATATTTTGTCACCTTTATTGATGACTATTCATGGTATATGTATATCTACTTGATTTTTGAAAAATCTGATGTTTTTCAGATGTTCATAGAATTTAAGAAAGAAGTAAAGAAACAAACCAATAAAGTTATTAAAATAGTCATGTCTAATAGAGGTGGTGAAAATTATGATAGGTTTACTGAGATGGGGCAAAGGGAAGGACCATTAGCGTAATTTCTCAAAGAGGAAGGTAGTGTGCCTCAATATATCATGTTTGGTAGTGCCTATCAGAATGGTGTAGCTGAAAGAAGAAATCATATGCTTAAAGAAATAGTCAGAGCTATGTTGAATTATTCAACACTTTCCATAAAGTTGTGGGGTGAAGCCTTAATGACTGTTGTGCATATTTTGAATAAGATACCTACAAAATTTGTGCTTAAAACTTTTTACGAGTTATGGATAGGTAGGAAACCATCTTTGTCTTATATGCACATATGGGGATGTCCTGCAGAGGATAAGTTGTATAACCCCCACATTAAAACCTTTGATCCAAGAACAACCAGTGGATATTTTATTGGTTATCCAGAAAGATCAAAAGGGTACATGTTTTATTTCCCATCTCACTCACCACAGATTGTTGAAACGGATAAAGCAAAATTCCTTTAAGGTTCAGTAGGATTAAGTGCACTTCAAAACCTTGGTTTTGAGGAAGTACATGATCCAGTTTTGTCACATGTTAAGAAAAACACCGAAAGATACCGCATTATTATTCCTAATGATGATGTGGTTGATCATTCGATTGTTGATGCACAAATCCAAAATGAACCTATTGTGGACAATGCAGAACAACACAAACAAGATGATCAAGTTCAATCTAAACTTAAAGAACGACCTTTTTGGAGATCCACAAGGATTAAGAGATCTGCCATACATCCTGATTATGTGATGTACCTTCAGGAGCCTGGTGATTTTATAGATATGGATAATGACCCGTTGACTTTTATGAAAGTTGTGGAAAGCAAACAATCTACACACTGAATAGAAGTCATGAAAGAAGAGTTAGACTCTATGGCTAAAAATCCAGTGTGGGATCTTGTTGAGTTACCTAAGGGAGTGAAGCTCGTATGGTGTAAATGGGTCTTTAAGACCAAGAAGAACTCCAAAGATAACATAGAGAGACATAAAGCGAGATTGGTTGCTAAAGGATTCACCCAGATGGAGGGCATTGACTATAATGAGACATTTTCTCCTGTCTCAACTAAGGAGTCAATGAGGATAATTTTAGTCCTTGTAGCTCATTATGACTTAGAGCTACACCAGATGGATGTGAAAACAACATTTCTCAACGAGGATCTGAATGAAGAGATATATTTGGATCAACTTCTTGGTTTCTCTAAAAACGATCGTCTGATTTGCAAGCTCAACAAATCAATATATGGACTTAAACAGGCTTCCCGACAATGGTATATTAAATTTTCCCAAGTCATTGTGACTTTCGAGTTTACAAAAAACATTATTGATCAATGTATATACCTTAAGAAAAGTGGGAGTAAGTTCATTATATTGATGTTGTATGTGGATGACATTTTACTTGCAACCAACGATATAAAGTTGCTTTTAAAGACAAAACAGTCTTACATCATATTTTGATATGAAAGATATGGATGAGGCCGCTTATGTTCTTGGCATTGAGATCCGTCGAGACAGAGCAAAGGGTTTTCTAGGTCTCTTCCAGAGATCCTATATAGATAAGGTGTTAATGTGATATGGGATGGAGAATTGTTCTCCTAGTTCAACACCCATATCAAAAGGTGATAAGCTGAGCCTAAAGGATTGTCCACAGAACGATAATGACAAAGCATAGATGAGTGCTTATTCATATGCATCAGTTGTTGGCAGCTTGCAGTACGTGCAGACATATTCTCGACCAGATATTTCTTTTGCAGTAGGAGTGCTTAACAGATTTCAGTCTAACCCAGGTATACCCCATTGAAAGGCTGCCAAGAAAGTCTTGTGGTACTTGCAAGGGACAAAAGACTATATGTTGACGTATCATAAAGTTGATCACCTTGAGGTCATTGGCTACTCAGATGCGGACTTAAGAGGGTGCCTTGATAGTAAAAAGTCTATTACTGGGTATGTCTTCTTACTTATTGGGGGCACGATCTCTTGGAGGAGTGGGAAACAAACGACTATTGTTGCTCATACTATGAAAGCAGAATTCATAGCATTGTACGAGACTACCTCGCAGGCTATATGGTTAAAGAACTTCATATCACAGTTAAAGGTGGTTGATTTCATTGGGAAGGCACTGAAGGTCTACTGTGATAATGAAGTTGCGGTGTCCTTTTCGAACAAAAACAAAAGAACTATGTCATGTAAGCATATGAAATTGAAGTATTTTGTTGTTAAAGAAAGAATGGAGAATCATTTAGTGCATATTGTTAATATTGATACCAAAGAGATGATTGTTGATCCTCTTACTAAAGGGCTAGCACCGGGATTATATTTCGAACATGTAATGAGGATGAGCTTGTTAAACTCTTTTTGACATATGCATATAAATAAAGTGATCACTTTCAGTTCATGATTCTCATTATTTTTTTTGTTGTTAATCTCATAAAGATTAGAGATTCAACTAAGGACCTATAGAATAGAATAAAAAGGTCATTTTATTCATCAAGTTATTCACATAAGGTTTTCTAGTTAAGAGTTTATTGTCGGAACAAGTGGGAGAATGTTGGGATTAGTGTTGTGAAAAGCGTTGAGGCGTATCGAGGTGCTCCACCAAAATCTGAGGTGAGGCGTAAAGCGTAAGCTTCAATTTTTTTTTAACTTACAAAAACTATCTAAAATTATAAATAACTAAAAAAAATTCTATTGATGAAGCAACAACCAACAAGAAATAAAAAATCTCAAATAAATACTGAAAAAATATGTGATTAACATGTAAAAATAACATTAATGCATTCACATTTTTATCAGTTGTTACAGAAAAAACCATTGACATCATGATATCTTCAAAATATAGTCAATATTGGTGACTGGTATTTGTATGAGTTTAACACCAAAACAACAGCCTAGTAGAAGTGCCCACATCACATAGATTATATTAAATTTTTTATACCAATATAAAAAGTGTACAAAAGACACTGATACGTAGAAAAAACAATGGCATGAGCATCCCAAAATATTAGCAAATG
This sequence comes from Nuphar pumila, assembly GCF_984573655.1. NCBI lineage: Eukaryota > Viridiplantae > Streptophyta > Magnoliopsida > Nymphaeales > Nymphaeaceae > Nuphar > Nuphar pumila. Next base: position 1,336,824 of record NC_143261.1, read on the forward strand.
GTACGCCTCTCTGCTTATTTTTCTAAAATAACCATGTTTGATGTCACCATTTTCTATAGCTACTATTATCTCGTAATATAGGGATGGGAATGAGTCGAGCAGCCTGTGGCTTGTCCAATTTAGCTAATTTTAAGATCTCATAAAAGGGGCTCGATTAGCCAAGCCACGAGCTGATCGTGAATGTCAAGCTGAGCATGTGCAAAGGGAGCACAACTTTGCGAGTCAATTCTTAAACATATATTATATATTTTTTTACAAGATTCTTATGTCATGCACAATGTCGTAGAGCATTTGAATGGAGTATGTGGTTTGAAAAGGGGTGATCCAGCATGTTGATTCCTATTACTAACAATGTTAAAAGATACAATACTTTTCATATGAATCCAACTTGAGATCTACTTGTTGGCTCTGTTTGTCGTGACTTCAAGCTCGGGTCAGCACCAACACCTGAGTCTGATATCTAATTGGGTTTGACCCAAATGAACAAGGCTGAGCAGGCCAAGCTCGACCTATGCAATCCTAACATGACCACCAAGATCACTCGATACTACTATGAATGGATACCAGCTCACTAACATCATCCAGTTCGTTCAAAAACAATCAAAACCACCTGGTTCCTGCCAACACCTAATGGCAACAAAGACTTAGTAGACCACATAGTTGCATGGATTGACACTGGCAACTCAAGCAAGCTGGTTGCAAGTTGACAGCACAACAATCCGCCAAAATTAGCCTAAATCAGTCACATTTTACAGGAATTTGGTGTTATGCTCCAGATTGAATCGCTCCAATTCGAAAAAGCTCTTTTTCTGAGAGAGGGGGGGGGCAACATACCTGACCTCTGGGAGAGGGAGAGCGAGCGGGTGCAGCAGTGGAAGTGGTGGCGACATGGGCGACGGTGGCAAATGAGGAGCGTGAAGAGAGGGAGAGCAAGCGGGGGAACAAAGTGTAAATGCCTCGACTTGATTAAAACTGATTAAAAAAACCCTATTTTTTGGTCAAATGAGGGCCAAATCCCTCATTTGACTAAAACATTTGAGGCGTGTACGTCTTGACTTGAGGCGCGCCTCGCCTTGAGGTGTGCACCTCAAGGCGCATGAGGTGCACACCACAGAGCTTTTGCGCTTTGTGCATGCGCCTCAAGGCATAAAGCCCCTCGCCTTGAGGCGATGCGTGCTTTTTGTGCCTTGAGGCGTGTTTTTAATAACACTGGTTGGGATAAACCACCACGTTAGTGGTGGTTACCCATGATGTTGATAACGCTCTCCCACAGAAGGTATTCCTTCCGTTAAACCCGCACAGGATCAGAGGGGAACGGTTGCACAAACCGTTCTCACTCTGTGCCTATAAAGGGGTATCATGAGTGACCCCCTGATAATCGGCAAATACAGAGTAGAAAAAATAGTTTTTCATATACAGGAAAATACGAGAGAGGATTTAGAGCCTTACCTCTCCATTCAGAGTATTTCCATCCGATCGCGGGAATCGGTCCTGCTCACCAACTACATCCGGCAACCTATGCATGTGGAGGGTCGTCGTCCGACTGAGGAGAAACCACTCCTTGCTTCGATCAACCTCTGCTCCAGCCGACCTCCACCAACAGCAGAAGTACTCTTATGGCTGCCTCAGGTACGCAGTTCTCTCCTATTGATTTGTTGTTTTAACACAGTGTTTGCCTTGCTGTGTTTTTTCTGTCTTAGCGCAGGGCCACCGCCATTAAGGGGAGGCGATCCCGAACGACCCTACATTATTTACTTTGAAGTATGAGGCAGAGTGCTTTTTTGGATGGTATCTGATCCATGTGCATCGTAAGGTGATATTGACATATGCTAGATTGTGTGGATTAATACAAGCATGGTATGTGCAGCTAGATAGAGTAGTCTTGGGTTGATCAAGGGCTGCCTTTGATTCAGACATGGGAGGAGATGTGCATGTGTATGCAAGATAAGTTTGTTCCTCCTAATTATATCCAACAGGTCCACAAACAATACATCCAGCTCTGTCAAAGGATAAAGACAGACAGAGTATACAATAGAATTCCATTGACTTTTATATGAGTCAGATGGCCAACACCAAAGGACACAAGGTAGCAAGGTACATCTATGGACTCAAGGCTTATATTTGAGAGAGATTTGATTGTGTTACCATACATATTGTGGACCAAGCCTGTCAGTACGCTTTTTATTGTGGAATAAACATAAAAAGAGTGTGTTGAGGCACGTCGTAGCACATTGGCTTCACAATCTCGGTCTAAAGACGCTCCTCCAACACGAGGAGCAACTTCTGATGCTAAGAAGGTTACGAGTTAGAAGGATCAAAAGCCACCACGAGCTGATGACTTGGGTCATGCTTATAACACCCGAGGCCGAGCGAAGGCCTCTGAGGTAGAGCAATGTTGTTCCTGTTGCAATGGGATGGGAGACCTTGTTGCATAATGCCCAACTATAACCAAGTGTGTCCATTTCATCGAGCATGATGGGAACATAGAGACAGACGAGGAGTAGGATGAGAAGGCTGAACAAGAAGAAGACATTATCCGCAATGGTCAAGAAGATGTATGCAACCTCATGTTGGATTATGGCCCCCCTTAGTTCCTCAGAGCCGAACTCTTCCCAACCCAAAGAGAATGATGAAGTAGCTAGCGGGGGTGAAACTGACCAAGAAAAAGAAGGGAAAGAAGAAGGCGAAGGGGTAGGATCCAAGTTATCAAGTTATTAGATTTTAGTTTATCATTATTATTGGTACTATTATTGAACTTTAGATCTATCCAAGATCCGTCTTAAGTTAGTGTTTGTCGATGTTCTCCTATAAAACACGTTGTGTAGGAATCTTGTATGGTTGGTTGATGAAGAATTATTATTTTTCTTGGTTTAATTGAATTTATTTTTCTTAGTTTTCATGGTAGCATAGAATGACGAGTAATAGTAATCGTAACATAGTTTGATCTTCGTCACCTCATTGAGTGGTTATCTTGTTGGATTTAAAAATCTACCAAAATAAAAGCAAGATCGAATACATGTCCTCGTTAAACCGTTAAGATAAAAAACAAAACATAACTTAATGTGAAAGAGATACCTAAATCCATAGCGCTTCGGTTGATCGTTCATGGTATGATCTTCCAGAACCTGTATATCCGAGCATTTTTCTTTCTTTAAATCTAATGAGAGAGAGACTGAATTCTCTTTCTGACTTATGAGGAGCCTGGAGAGAGGGTCATTATATAAGGTTTGAGAACCATAACCTAATGTGTTTAAGAGTCTGGGTCTCTCCACATAGTGTACCATACCATATGAGATACTACATAACTCATTTGGATTAGATCACACGAACCAGGCTTGAATTTGGTATAACCTTATAATATGTGGTTCAACATATATAGGCCCACATAATTTTCTAACAATTTCCTACTTAGGTCATATACGTAACCTTATAATCGCACAGTGTAACCTTATGAGCTCAAAAAAATTGTCTTGTCAATTGATATCTCTATCAATCTGATCCATTGATCATGTCAACATAGAACCAAAGCGGTCTTCATTACAAATAACGTAATTGAGCTCATCAATGATCACATATATCGACATAACCAAATGACATGAATCAAGTATGGATGTGAAGCATGAAAATTACATGCAATGTGATCAAACATGCCTATTTCCAGCTGGTCATTCCTGAAACTTTAATGAGATCACAACATAATGAGTACAAAATGAAACTGAAACTTTAACTTTATACCAAAGTGGCGAAAGAAACTTTATTATATCATAGAACGTCTAAATACAAACTCTCACTAAACCAACATATCATAAAATGATAAAATACCCATGCAAGCAGTATGCTCGTGAAAGACCTTGGGTGGAAAACCTTTAGTAAGTAGATCCACAATCATGGAGTTTGTGCCAAAATGTTCTATTGATATCTGACCATTCTGTACTCTTTTTTTAACAACAAGGAACTTAATGTCAATATACTTTGACTTCGAAGAACTCCTGTTGTTATTAGAATAACTTTAGCGGTCTTTCAACATTATTCAAAATCCGCAGCCCTGTGACAAAATTACATAGTCATATCTCATGGTTGGATGTCTCATAATAAGTTACGAATTCTGCAGCCATGGTGGAAGAAGCAATGAGTGTCTGTTTGACACTTCTCTAAAAAATAGCTCCTTCGACCAATAGAAAAACATAGCCTGACATGGATCAGCGAGCGACTGTCTTAGCATCCCGCAAAATCAGAATCAAAGTACCCAATAATCTTCAACTGATCTGACTTCCTGTATGTGAGCATGTAACTTTTTGTTCTCTACAAATACCGCATAACCCGTTTGGTTGCTTTCCAATAATCCATACCTGGGTTACTAAGATATTTGCCTAATATCCCAATATTGTACGCTAAATTTGGTACAAATACTGCATAACCCGTTTGGTTGCTTTCCAATAATCCATACATGGGTTTCTAAGATATCTGCCTAACATCCCAATATTGTACGCTAAATCCGGACACGTACATACATGAGCATACATAAGACTCCTCACAGCAGATACATAGAGAATATTTTCGATAGCCTTAATTTCATATTGGTGTTTGGGGTACTGAGTGAGACTGAACTTATCTCCTTTAGCAACAGGAGTATCCCCTGGTTTGCAATCATTTATGCCATACATTTCTATAATCCTTTCAATATAGCTCTTTTGTGATAATCTAAGAATACCCTGAGAACAGTCTCGATGTATCTAAATCCCTAATACAAAAGAGGCGTCATCAAGATCTTTCATTTCAAATTTCTTGGTCAGAAATTTCTTGGTTTCGTGCAGTATGCCTATATCATTATTGACAAGTAATATGTCATTCACATACAAAACCAGGAAAATAAATTTACTCTCACTGAACTTATAATATATGCATTCATCAACCACATTCATCTCAAAACCAAACGAAAGAACAACTTGATGAAATTTATGATACCACTGACGAGAAGCTTGCTTAAGTCCATAGATGAATTTTTTTAGTTTGCAAATCATTTTCTTGGCATCGCTTGAGACAAAATATTCTGATTAGACCATGTATATTGTCTCATCAATGTCCCTATTAAGGAATAGGGTCTTAACATCCATCTGATGCAACTCTAATTTATAATGAGCTACAAGTGTCATCATAATCTTGAAGAAGTCTTTCGTAGAAACTGAAGATAAAGTCTTTGTGTAGTCAATGCCTTCCCTTTGAATAAACCCTTTTGTAATAAGACAGGCCTTATATCTTTCCACATTACCCTTTGAATCTCTTTTGGTTTTAAATGTCCATTTACAACCAATGAGTTTCATACCTTCAAGTAATGAGACAAGATCCCACACATCATTGTCCTTCATGGATTTAATCTCCTCATGTATTGTTTCAATCTACTTTTGAGAGTTAGAACTTTGTGTGGCTTGATGAAAGTTGATTGAATCATCTTCCATTAGGCTAGTATCACCCTCATATTTTTGTAGAAAGATAATATAATTATCTAAAATTGTCTTTATTCTCTCTCTAGTGAATTTTCTTAATGACACTAGTTTTTGAGGTATTTCTTGAGGTTGTTGAGTTTGAACTCCAAGAGTAAAAACTTGATTTTGAATAAAGAGATCTAAAGCATTACCTTGATCTGAATTTATGAGAACAATGTTAGGAATGAAAATCTGATTATTGTGATTCACAACTGTAGGAAAAAAAAGACTATTCTTCAAAAGCAATGTCTTTTACTTTATCACTCCCCCAAACTCAGCACCTTCAAAGAAACAAGTGTTTCCCGTTTCGAAAAATGACTTATTCATAGGGACATAAAACTTATATCCCTTGGACCTTTAAGAATACCCAACAAAATAGCAGATAACCGTTTTAGAATCTAGTTTCTTTTCATATGGCCTGTAGGGCCTAACCTTAACTGGGCATCCCCAAATATGAAAATAGTTCATAATAGGCTTTCGGCTTATCTATAATTTATATGGGGTCTTGGTTACTGCTTTAGAGGGTACCTTGTTCAAAACATAAGCTGTAGTCTTTAATGCTTCTCCTCAGAGAGACTCTTGTAAGGTAAAATGAGAAATCATACTCCTTACCATATCCTTAAGAGTCATGTTTTATCTTTCAGCAACATCATTCATGCTAGGAGTGCCTGACATGGTATACCGAGAGACGATCTCACATTCCTCTATGAATTTAGCAAAATGCCTTGGACGTTGTTCACCTAATCTATCATAGTTGTCATAGTACTCACCACCACAGTAAGATTTGACGACCTTAATTCTTCTGCCAAGTTGGTTTTCAACTTCGACCTTAACTGATTTGAACACATCCAGAGATTGAGACCTTTTCATGAATTAAATATTGGTACCCATAACGAGAATAGTCGTCTATGAACGTAATAAAATATTATTGACCATTCCAAGAAGCCGTAGGGAAGGGTCCACAAATATCAGTACGAATTAGTTCTAAGACGTTTGTTCTTCTTTTGGCACATAATCTCCTTATGTTTGTTCATTTCCCTTTTATACACTCAACACAAACTTGAAAGTCAGTAAAATCAAGGGAATTAAGAATCTCATTTGACACAAGCCTTTTAATTTTTTGTTTAGAAATATGAACTAAGCGCTTATGCTATAATAAAGCAGAATTCTCATTTGTCAATTTTTGTTTTGTACCACGAGAACTTAATTGCAAGGTTTCATTAAATGCGGCAATAATATCAAGCAAATAAAGGTTATCAACCGTAGATAAAGAACTGGTCCCAATAAGATTTGAATCAAGAAATAATTTAAATTCATTATTTTCAAATAAACAAGAATAATCGTATTTGTCCAAAATAAAAATAGAAACCAAATTTTGCCTAAAAGATGGCACAATAAATGTTTTTTTTAAATCTAAATAATTTTTAGTCTTTAATAACAACCTAATTGTCCTTATTACCTCAATTTCAACTGTTTTGTCATCGCTCACATAGATGAATCCTTCAACATCAATTGGCGGCCGACAACTTAGGCAACTCTGTATAAACACACTTATGCGAGTGGTAGCATCAGAATCCATCCACCAAGTATGTTTGGGCACAAAAGTCAAATTAATTTTAGAACAAACCAAAATAAGAAATGTACATTTCTTCTCGCGTCAAGCATAATACTTGGTACAGTCCTTCTTCATGTGACCCTCCTCATTTGCAAAAGAAATAACTAGACTTTGGGTCCTAATGTCTTTTCTGTTTCTTCTGTGATTGAGGGTCAACTGCAGTTTCCTTAGTCATTTTTTTTTCTTAAACCTGTTCTTAAAGGTTACTGTCAAATGAGCACTATCAGTATTCTCTTGCTTCATCCTATCATCTTCTTGCACACAGTGTGAAATGAGCTCATTAAAAGTTTATTTTTTCTTCTGGCAGTTATAATTGACCTTAAACTGGTTGTACTATACATGAAGGGATATCAAAACCAAATGCATGAGTAAGTCTTTAGACAACTCTAACTTTAGTGCTTTTAGTTTTGAAGCAAGATGAGACATCTCCATGATGTACTCCTAAATATTTTCTTTGCCCTTATACTTCATTGAGACAAGACTCGAAATAAGAATACTTGTCTCAGCCTTTTTATTTTTTGCAAAACATTTTTTCAAGAAAATGTTTGGCATTGGCCTCTTCGGACATGGTGCCCCTGAAAGATTCAGGAATTACATGTTTCATGATCATGAAACTCGTGCGATTAGATCGATCCCACCACTCAGAGTTATTTTTATCCTCAGTAGAACTCTTATCTGTAAGAGCAGGCGGTTGATCTTCTCGTAGTGCAAGATCCAGATTCATACATCCAAGCATAATCATAACATTTTCTTTCCATTTCTTGAAATTAGAACCACTCAAAACAGAAATAGAATTAATGTTTGCAGATATCATAGAAGCAGAGGTATTAACTGAATAAAGAACAAACAAACCCATGATTAACATGTATTTTTCACATGCAATAACATAAAATAACATATTTAAACAGTGGTGAACCCCATTACAAGATACCCAACACAACATTGACAGATAGTCTTTGGACAAAAGTGTCAACTTGTAAGTGGTACTCTCAATACAGTAATCAAAACATAGACAATCAGTCATGTCAAACAACAAGCCTTTCTTTGGACCGACTTGTTATTCACATGAAAATCTGAACAATTATCTCATATTTATTAATGAAAGTATACATTTGAGCTTAGCCAAATAGTAATCTTCTTTTGAGTTAATCATTATTCGCATGAACCGCAAACATATAAACATCACAATATTTCAAAATGAACTAACCTACACAACAAAGATTACTTTGACAACATATTGATTCAATTAATTCAATTTAAAATGTTAGACCCAGAATCAGAAATAATACAAACGTTCAAATATGTCAATAGATGCACATGAATAATAAGGCAAGTATAATAACATACATGAGCCAAAAAATAACCGAATATCGATCCTCCAAAGTGACCCATAATGCATGCCAAATAGCCCTATAAAAACCTCAATTTTTTTTTATAAGGCATAGTGCACAGGTTTGGCCAATCGAGCCTGATCAGACCCACCTACGGGTCCCAGAACAGGTCCGACCTAGATCAGATCAGACACTACACATAACAACCGAGTGTAGGTCTGCACTACCGGGTCAAGTCCAACCAAACCCAAACCGCACAATAGTGTAGCTTGACTCGGTTTAGCCCCCCAAAACCAAATGGGGACTAAACCGGTCAGCAACCCCTTCTTTGAACATGAGTTGATCCGGTTCAGCCCAATTAGTTACTGAACTCGGTTTTGGCCACCTTAGAGGCCCGAGCCCAATAATACACAGGATCGAACTGGTCTTGTGTACGAACACCAAAACGACCCTATCTCGACTGAACCGGCTATGTGCACAGAGGAGCAAGTCGGCCAGAACCAAATGGTCGAACCAACCATGTGCACAGGAGGTCGGGTCGACCAAAACCAAATGACTGAATCGGTCATAATCAAGTCGGCTAAAAAGTTGAACCACTCAAGCATAGATGAATCAGTCCGACCAATGATCGAACTGCCTGACCCGATTGGGTCACTGAAAGCGTGTTGGATCGGTCTTGAAAACCGAACCGATCCTAACTAACCTTAGGTCAGAACCGAGGTTGAGAATGGCAGTCGTCGGCCCCAAAACGTTCGATGATGGTGGCTGGCATGAGCCGGATGCCACACACACCATCGTCGGTCATGGCCGACCCCAAAAAAATCAACGGTGGTGCTTGGGACGAGCCGTATGCCTCAGGTCACTGTCGGTCGTCAACTACTCGACCGAAAACCCAGTCGATATGCCAAACAGAGTACAGAGATACAACATCGGTCGACGATCCGACCGGCAACAGAACTCTTAATGGCCGACGATGCAAAAGAAAGAGAAACCTTCTTTCATTCAGCCAAGAAACTGCTTTTGCCCCACGTCGACTCGTCCAAGATCGATCCTGATGCTGAACCCCTCTTGGACGGTGACCGATTTGGATCCTGATGTCTGGTAAGTGAACGATCCATCCAGACCGCAAAAGACGTCGTCTGAGAAGCTCATCAGCGCAGGCCAGAAAAGCAATGCCGATCCTGACAATGCCTGGACAAATCGTCCACTCACCTATGTCGTGCGGTGAACAGAAGGAGGGGGATCTCTGCCACCCACCATCCGACGACCAAAAGAAAGGTGATGGCTCTTTCATCCTCCGACAATGGTGTCAACAATGGCACTCCATCGTCGGACATCCTGATGAGGGTCATTGTCCGCCGCTCGATGAATCGAGCAGTCGACAACCCCACCTATCGTCCGGTGACCGAGATGGATATGCGTCGTTCAACGATCTGAATGGGAAGGCGCCAACTAGCGATTCCAATCTTGTGATCGAAAGAGCGATAAAAATCCCTGCCATACGTCATCCGATCTGGGCGACAGTAAATTGAGAAGGGCCAAACGACCCTTTCGTTTAATTTATCAACAATAGAGAAGGGCCTGACGGCCCTTCCCGTCCATCTCGACGCAACAGTAAGAAGGGCCTGGCGGCCCTTCCCGGTCTGGTGGTCAGAAAAGAGAAGGGCCCAATGGCCTTTCCGGTCTGTGCAGTCTAGTACGCCTAAGGAGAAATCTCCGAGTAGCCCTTTCCACCCAACTGGCTTCCATCGAAAAGTTCAGCCACCGATCACACGATATCGTCACCGTCAAAAGAAAATATATGGCAATAAAATCATATTTTCAACAATTCAATGAGAACATGCGCTCTGATACCAATTGTTGGAATTAAAAATCTACCAAAATAAAAGCAGGATCGAATACATGTCCTCGTTAAACCGTTAAGATAAAAAATAAAACAGAACTTAATGCGAAAGCAATACTTGAATCCATAGCGCTCTGATTGATCGTTGATGGTATGATCTTTCAAAACCTGTATATCAGGTCATTTTTATTTCTCTAAACCTAATAAGAGAGAGACTAAATTCTCTTTCTGACTTATGAGGAGCTTGGAGAAGGATCTATTATTTAAGGTTTGGGGACCATAAATTAATGAGCCCATCTAAATTAGATGGGATGAACCCAGCCTCCTTAGAATGTGTGGTTCAACATATATAGGCTCACACTATTTTCTAACATATATGAGTTGAGTAAGGAGAAAAAGAGTAGCTAGTAAGATCAACTCACTCGTCTGACAAGGTCGAAACAGAGGTGGCGCTTGATGTCGCGACGCAGGTCGACGGGGAGGCCCTTGAGGATGGCCTCCTCGTCCACCCCTCGCGTGGCCACCCACTTGTACTGGTCGTACTTGCGCACGCTCTGCTTCAGCTCCAGTGGCAGCTGCCTGTGCCGCATCCACTCCTCCGTGTCCGTCCTCTTGATCCTCCACTCCTCCAGCCTCACCGTCGTCGACTGCAGGTACGTCTACACACATTTCCGTAGATCCCGATGTACATAAACAGAGGAATGAAACGATTAAGATTACTGACAAAGTGGTCTCTAAAGACATGGACTTACTTGCATGTTCCCGATCAACAAAGCAAAGAGCACAAGACCGAGAACCGCAATCAAAATTGCGAAGCTTATCTCTCCCACGTAAGTGCTTGTCTTAAGGTTCTGTCCCAAACAGCTGCATGGTTTATGAACCCCTTCCTCTTGTCAGAAGAATTGCATGAGGAATATTATACAGAGTGAAATGTATGAAGATTTGCCTTTGTGTCCAAAGGTTGGAATCTGACCTGAGGTTTTGGAGGCCCCACCAGAGGCAGTAGAAGTACTTGTTGAAGAACTTGGAAGATGTTGCTCCCGAGTCCAACGCATTTCCGTAGATCCCATACTCGTAAAAACCATTGCTTGGATTGCATAACTGTGTGACGTTACTGGATTGAACCCAGAACTGTCTGGAAGCCTCCATGCCTTTGCCCATCCTTCGGCAGTCCAAGAATCTGTATTGGCATGGACCTTGAGTATTGCATACCTTTTCCCAGCATGACACATTGCGCTCGATTGCGAGGAGGTACCAAGAGGCTCCTAGCACCTGTGAGATTCAGCATTCATATGTAAAACCAAAAATGAATCCACATATAAATCCATTGACTAATTTTATATTATAAATTTTGAGTGTTATCTTAAACTAATGTTCAAGATGCATTATATCTGGAAACAGTGTATCCAAAGATATCCAATTCAGGGAAGATCTGGAAACTGCCCTGTGAAAATTACCAGCATTGAAGTTCACGTTGTAATAGCATGGATTTTTCTCTAATCTAACGTAATATAGAACAGATATTTATTCTCAAATCATGGTGAGTGCCCTAGTGTCAAGAACTGACCAAATAAAGCACAATATATTTACATTTAGTGGTTCAAGAGTGACAATCAAAACTGCTTCGGTATTCTGATCTGAAGTGTTTTTGAGTTATTAATCAACATAAATTACGGTAAGCATTTCTAGCTTAACTACTTTAAGAAAAAGGTTCTATGCACTCATGGAAGCTATGATATGAGATACAGGTTAACAATTTGCTTTTGCAATTGGCTTAGCAGGAAAGAAATTGTAAAAGAAAAAGGAGAAAATTCATTGATGTATATGTTAAGACTTCAGAAGCTATAAGAAATTGTAGTTGAATTTCTTACATGGCTTGCCAGCATGTACAGCATCAAATTATAAGCGGCACCAGCCCATGCTGTCTCCGTTACAACACCAGTTGCCTTCACGATTTGAGATGACAGTGGAACAATCAAAAATAGCCTAGGGAGATATTGAAATATGACAATGAAGAGAAATGCATTTTTTGTATTAGTCAGCGTGGAGCCATTTGAGTTGCTTATTACAACCCATACCAAAACCTGAAAGATAAGACAAAGATATGAAGGGTTGGTATAAATGACCATGCAAACAATTATTTAAATGGTTGATGCAAGAGATTAAGGCATATGGCAATTGGTTTACTCACAAAAAAAGCTAAGTAGGAGCAACTAATGTGGTCAACATTTGAGGTGCAATGTGATCTCTCTGTGATTCATTTATATGACCATGATAGAGTGCACCCCTTATGGCAAGCTATGAGTTACCAGAAACCTTTCTTAGGTGGAACCAGGGTCTGTGGTGTCTAGCTCGAAAACATGTGATTTGAAAGTTAACAATCACTAGGTGCTGCAACCAAGATCTTTTGCACGGGTTTATATAACATTTTGTAGAGGATTCATATTTATCTAACAATGCCCTCATGGTCAACAGGGCTATGGGTCATGGGCAGCGGTTCCAGGTTATTAGGTAGCCACAGTCTCTGATATGCAGGATCAGTACTGCATTCTCTGCTTGATTTCTAAAGTGCATTTCATTCTAACCAGCTGATGATGACAGACTTCACTCAGTGCTCTGATTCCTCTACCATTTTCATGAATTTTCAATTGCTTAGTCATTTGTAGGTCTGTAGTTGTTTCTCAAATAATGAATATTTGTATTTCATATTTTCTCATATTGCCAACCTACGTAAACCCTGTTAGACTAGGATGGAAATCAAATATTTCAACTGATACTTCAAATTATTGGTATAATGGTTGTTTTTGTATGATGCCGCACTCATACATATGCTTGGGTCTTACTGATTTAGCGCAAGTAATATTTTATGACAAATGTTCTGAATTTTATATAAAGAGCTGCATTCTGTGCCAGCTAAATTATCTCTGAGAGTTTGTAAATTTAGTTAACTTTTTTAGTTTTTCGTGTCCAACCATTTTTTATCCAAATTATGTACTGAGTGATCCTGTCAAACAATGGCAGTGAAATCAGCTAGTGTGATATAGTTCCTTTGAAATTAACATAAAATAAGTGTTTTGCATATGATGACTCAAAACAGAGGATGGCTTTGACATGATGGAGATGCTTCTTGTTTTTAAGTAAACAAGGTTTCTGTCAAGCAGATAACTTCCAAGCAAATGATCCTTCAGAGAAAAAAAATCTTGCACTTTTGATAAAAAGAGAAAATGTAATCGTCCTATTGCCTACCTGTGGAAGTGGTAATGCAGCAATAAGGTCAATCCAGAATTCCCTTTGTAGATACCTTGAGGCAATCTTGGAAGGTTCGATGACGAGTTCACCTCTGCCAAATACACGAGATGAAGGGGCAACATATGCTGTCCGGAAGCGAATAAAAATTTGAATCACATAAAAGACATCTGCTGTTGTGCGCACAACTGTGAGGGCAACCTCAAGGAGGTAATCTATTTCTACACATACTCCTTCAGCACCTGGCAAGTAGAAGAACAGGGGATCCACAAACAGAGAAACTAAACAGGCTACTAGAAAAACCTTGTTCCAACGTTGCAGTAGAGTTCCTCTAGGATCCAATATCTTTCTTTTCACCTTTTCATAATCCTCAGAAAACACCCTGGACAATACTTTAGATTTCAACGACTTTCCTGTGCTTTTGAGACCTTGCTGATCAACCTTCTTAGAACTCGATGCTGGTATTTGTTTCCCATCTATTCTGAATGTGAGCTTAACCATGCTATCTGATTTGCATCTTGTCAAAACTGCAGCTTCAGGATCATTTTGAAATCTGGAAAACGTGTAATTCTTCAAAAGTGTGATAATGCAATTTGAAAACCATGATTGTATATGAAACTTGCAATTATCAGTTACATTCATTACATACAGCATTGCCAAAAGAATTTGCATATAGTTCCTAGGTTTGCTAAGTCACATATGCCATGTATTTCATTGTCTTAAATACTTTCTAATTCATGATGGTCCAAAGAAACACCACTGAACTTTCCTTATTTGGAACAGAAGGCTTATGACCTATCCTTTAGAAAAATTTAATGGTCAAACAAGCAGAGGTAGCTTTTTCTTCAGATGGTCAAACAGATAAGGCATGTATTTTTCTTCAGATGAAGGTAAATTTTCTACAAGAGAAGCAGCACAACTATTCTGAAATTGAAATTGACTGATAAATAGAGATCAGTAAACAGCATAAAGTGAATTATATCGCTATGGGTGCGGGTACAGAGGGTACGACAGGGCAATTCCAAAACATGTGGGTACGGGGACACGGCTATATATGTATTAAATATCACATAAATACAAAATAAATTCAAAATAAACTGAATGTAATCTAAATATATATGCTATATCTAAAATAATATAATTATAAATTATAAATTGAATACAAACTTATATGTACGGAGGGTAAAATGGCGTGTCCAGGTGTCGCAGTAGCGATCAACATGAGGACACACCTGTCGACACAGGTATGGAGGGCAAAATGGAGTATCCGCGAGACGTAGCTCCAGGTTAATTAATCCATAAACATCATAACTTTTTTTCTGAGAATCTTTTATAGTTGCAATATTTTGAACTTATGTATGCTAGTCAGTGTTACTAGGAAATGAAAAACCAACTTTCTAGAAAGCCAACAACAGATCCAGAATTCCAATTTCCACTGGAATACATTGTTAATGTTCCTAAGATGCAGGTTTCTTTCCATTGTGCAATGCCCTTCTTTGTGGCACAAAGGTTTAATAGAAATTTTTATCTATTTAACACGTATTGGTTTTATTTCCTTTTTGAAGGTTTTCTTGTCAGATGCATCCCTGCTACCTTGATATGAAATATTACAACTATGAGCAGCAAACAACTGGAAACGTATCCCATCACACAACACTGCTTTCTTCAGGAACATGATCACAATGCTTACAATTATGAATTAAAGGTGAATCGAGCCAGAGGCTAATTTGCAGACCATAATAACCAACTGCACATCGTAAAACTAAAAGGAATGTCACAGCCATGAATACTATTCTAAATCGTGTTGGATTAGAAATCTGATACAGGGGAGAGGAAGAAAACCAACCTCACAGATTTGGAGCTGGCCAGGGTCATGATGTTCTACCCAGGATTAATTTCTGCAGTAACAGAACCCGAAATCGGCAGCTCCCCAACACAAAACCAGCTGCTTGGTGTGAACCGATTAGTTCCTCTGCTTCATGAACAAATTCATGGGGTGGCTAGGAATCCTTCTCCAAGATGAATGGGTGATGTTCGCCGTTGCCAAGCTATGTTTGATGTCCGAACTACTTTCAGCGTGTATCCTGTGGAAGAAAAAAGATTCGATGGCACTCATTGGTCAAAAAGGTTTGCAACTTCATTAACTTCAAAAAGAAAAAGGTGGGGAGCACGGGATTCATTACCTTACTCGCTTCCCCGCTTTTTTTTCTTCCATTTTGTCCTCAATGCAGCCGAGAGAGAGAGAGAGAGAGAGAGAGAGAGAGAGCTCACGCCCAAGACAAAAACGACCCGTTCCCTGTGAACTCCTTTATGCATCTGCAGTCGCTTTGGTTCACCATAACTTTTGAAGATGTGAGACTCACCACCATCACTGAAAAACTTCCATTGGAGACCATGAATCTACCAGTCATATTGTCAGATGCTTTTCTCATTTAATTTTCCTTTCTTAAAGAAAGGTGGTCATGGAGAATCGACGAGATCCTTAAGTTGAAGATTAGCCAACTTATTCCCTCTCCAACTGTCAACTGGCGTCTAAAAGCAGAATCACAGTGTTAGATAAATAGCCTGACATTATATGCTGTCTCGGTATGGTTATATTACGCGCTTAGACCTCATGTGACCTTATTTATCAATTTTCTATTTTATGGTGGGACAAATTAAAAATAAACTCTAAGATGATTAGAATTAGGTTATAATCTTCAAAATCTTATACATGACTGTTCTTTTTTTCCTTTTTATCAAGAAAGAAAATTGTTTGTCTCTCGTTAGGCCGCGTATAGAGGTTCTAGAAGATCGTACCCATGAAAGATCTATAAAAAAATCAATAAAATTCAGGTACACTTTAGTATCAAGTTTCATTTTTGATCCTTTTAATGATTTGACACGAACTAGTTAACGATCATATAAAGTTTTTTTAAGATTTATGAATCTAACAATTGGTATCAGATAGACTTGTTCTTGTTGAATCGATAAAATATTCTCATTTGCCATTATGCTTTTCGTTGCATTTGGCAATCTTTTGCGATTGATTTTTGATGCAGACACATGGTTCTCAAAGAAAGGAGAAGGACCAGATCTCCTTTCCCGACCGATGTTGGGGCACGGGCAGAGGAGGGAAAATCAGCCCTTACGCCGTTCAAAAGTGCTCAGACACAAGAGAGGGTCGTTCGACCCAACCCTTAGAGTTATCAGACAGGCAGGAGAGTCGATCAACCCTCCCTCTTTTTGTCTCTTCGGATCGTCAAATGGTAGGGGGTTTTCCCTCTTTAGATTGTCGGACGTCAGGGGGTTCCCCCTCTTCTTATCGTCGGCAAGGGGTTCACCCTCTTCTGAACGTCAGACGGGTTATCGCCTACTCAGATCGTCGAATGATGGAGGGTGGACATCCATTCAGACTGAACGTTTTTGGGTTGGCAGCAACCCAGGGCCATTTTTGGCAGTCACTAAGTCTTTCGAGGGCCGACGACAGTCGGTATTTGGTTCGGCCCTCCGCCGACGGCAGTCGACATCCAATTTCGCCTTCAACCACAGTAATTAGGTGGCCTGATTCATCCTTTAGCCGATCTGGGGACCCAGGTCCGTTCGGCCTTCAACCGACTCCATCAGGGCTGGCTCGGCCATCAACCCGAGCTGGGTTCGACCTCCAGCCGAGCCAGGACAACTTTCGGTTTCCTTCGGGGGGCTAACCCGATTCGGTCCCCATTTAGTTACGGGGACTAAACCGAGTCAACTGATGTCTCTGTGTGTCGGGCCTGGCCAGACCAATGTTGGGTCAGGTTTGACCTGACCCATGCGTCAAGCCTGATCATACTCGACACGAAGGCTTAGGGTCGTACCTGACTATGGTGTATTAGGGTCTGACCCAGGTCGAGTCATTCATGTTTTGACCCACTAGTTGGGTCTGACCCGATCTCATGGGTCGGACCCTCACATGTGCCTTGAAACTCATTATAAAAAACAAATTTAATGATTTTACTATTGAATTCAAGGCCATTATGTATTTTGGGTACTTTTAGAGGGTTGACTTTGGTTACTTTTTGACCTTATATGGATTATGGTTATATTTCTTTTGTTCATATGCATGTATTTACATATTTGAACCATAATATTCTTTTCAGAATAAGGGTCTGATATTCTAAAATAAGTTAATTGAAACAACATGTTACCAAAGTAACACCTCTTATATAGATTGACTTGTTTGAAATATTGAAAGGTTTATATATTTGGGTTTTATGCGAATAACGATCGACCCAAAGGAGGGTTACTATTTAGTCGAGCCAATATATATATATTTTCAGTAATAAATATGTGATGATTATCACGTTTTCAATGTGAACAATGAGTCGGTTCAATGAAACACTTATTGTTTGACAGGATTAATTGTTCACATTTTATTACTGTGATTAAGAGTACTTACAAGTTGACATTTTTGTCCAAAGACTAAATGTTAATATTGTGCTAGGTATCTTATGATGGGATTCACCACAGATTAAATATGTCAGTTTATGTTAATGAATGTGAATATGTATGTTAATTGTGAGCTTGTTTTGTTTTTTATTTAGTTAATACTTTTGCTTCTATGATATCTGCAAATATCAATTTGATCCCTCTTTTGAATGACTCTAACTTTAAAAACTGAAAAGAAAATATTATGATTGTTCTCGAATTTATAAATTTGAACCTTGCACTTCTAAAGGATCAACCACCTGCTCTTATAGATAGAAGTTTCATTGAGGATAAAAGGAACCATGAGCGGTGGGATTGATCCAATCGCATGAGTCTTATGATCGTGAAACATATAATTTCAGAAAATTTTAGGAGCACTATATCTGAATACGTCAAAGCCAAGAAGTTCCTTGAGGAAATCAAAAAACATTTTTCTAAAAATGAAAAGGCCGAGACAAGCACTATTCTTTTAAGTCTTGTTTCAATGAGGTATAAAGGTAAAGGAAACATTAGGGAGTATATTATGGAAATGTCCCATCTTACTTTAAAACTAAAGGCACTAAAGTTAGAGTTGTCTGGGGACTTACTCGTGCACTTAGTTTTGATATTTCTTCCTACACAATACAGTCAGTTTAAGGTCAGTTGTAACCACCAGAAGAACAAACAAACTCTTAATAAGCTCATTTTACACTGTATGTAAGAAAAAGAAATGATGTGACAAGAAAAGACAGAAAGTGCCTACTTGGCAGTAGCCTCTAAGGACAAATTTAAGAAAAAAAAGGAATAAGGAAGCTGCAGTGGACCCTTAATCACAGAAGAGACATCATGATCCAAAGTTCAATTGTTGTTGTTTTTTTGCAAAGGCAAGGGTCACATGAAGAAGGACTGTACCAAATATCATGCTTGACGTGAAAAGAAAGGTATCCTCCTTATTTTGGTTTGTTTTGAGGTTAATTTAACTTCTATACCCAAGCACACTCGGTGGATGAATTCTCGTGCTACCACTCATATAAGTGTGTTTATGAAGGGTTGCCTAAGTTGTCGAATGTCAATTGATGCTGAAATATTTATCTATATCGGCAATAGTAAATCATTTTAACTTGATGCAATAAGGACTTTTAGGTTATTATTAAAGATTGGTTGTTATTTAGATTTAAAAAAAAACATGCATTGTACTGTCATTTAGATGGAATTTTGTTTCTATTTTTGTATTAAACAAATTTAGTTATTCTTGTTTATTTGGAAATAATCAGTTTAAATTATTTCTTGATTTAAATCTTATTGGGACTAGTTCTTTATCTATGATTGATAACCTATATTTACTTAATATTATTGTCTCATATCATGAAACCTTGAATTCAAGTTTATGTTGTATAAAACAAAAATTAACAAATGATAATTCCGCTTTATTATGGCACAAGCGCTTAGGTTACATTTATAAACAAAGAATTGAAAAACTTGTGACAAGTGAAATTTTTTATTCCCTTGATTTCACTGACTTTCAGGTTTGTATTAAGTGTATAAAAGAAAAATGAACAAAAATAAGAAAAATAGGTGTCGAGAGAAGAACAGACGTCTTAAAACTAATTCATACAGATATTTATGAGTTATTCCCTATGATTTTTTAGAATGATCAACAATATTTTATTATGTTCATAGATGACTTTTCACATTATGGGTACCTATATTTAATTTATGAAAAGTCTTAGTCTCTGGATGTGTTCAAATTATTTAAGGCTGAAGTTGAAACCCAATTTGGCAAAAAGATTAAGGTTGGCAGATTTGACCATGGTAGTGAATACTATGGTATATATGATGGATCAGGTGAACAACATCCATGGCCCTTTGCTAAATTCCTAGATAAATGTGGTATTGTCCCTCAGTACACCATGTAAGGCACTTATAGCATGAATGGTGTTGCTAAGAGATGAAAAATAACCTTAAAAGATATGGTAAGGAGTATGATTTCGCATTCTACTTTACCAAAGTCCCTCTTAGAAGAGGCATTAAAGACTGCAGCTTATGTATTGAATAAGGTATCAATTAAAGCAATAACCAAGACCCCATATGGAATATAGACTGACAAAAAGCCTAGTATAAAGCATTTTCATATTTTGGGATGTCCAGCTGAAGCTAGGCCCTATAACCCACATAAAAATAAACTGGACTCAAGAACGGTTAGCTGTTATTTTTTTGGGTATTTTAGAAGATATATGAGTTATAAATTTTATGACCCTGTGAATAACTCTTTTTTTTAAACGAAAAATGCTTGTTTCTTTGATAATGCTGAGTTTGGGGGGAGTGATAAGATAAAAAGGCATTGCTTTAAAGAAGAGTTTATTTCGCTTCCTACAATTGCTATTGACAATAATCAGATTACTATTTCTGACATTGTTCCAACAAATTCAGAATAAGGCAATGTTCTACATCCCCCTATCTAAAATCAAGATTTCACTCTTAGAGTACAAACTCAACAATCTCAAGAAACACCTCAAGTTATACCTCAAAAACAAGTGTCATTAAGAAAATCCACTAGAGAAAGAAGAAGGGCAATTCTAGATGAATATTTTATTTTTCTTCAAGAATATGAATGTGATACTGGCTTAAGGAAAGATGATTCAATCAACTTTCATCAAGCTATACAGAGTTCTAACTCTCAAAAGTAAATAGATGTCATGCATGAAGAGATTAAATCCATGAAAAATAATGACGTGTGAGATCTTGTCCCATTACCTAAATGTGTGAAGCCTATTGGTTGTAAATGAATATTTAAAATCAAGAGAGATTTGATGAGTAATGTAGAAAGATATAAGGCCCGTCTTGTTGCAAAAGGATTTACTCAAAGGGTAGGCATTGACTATACAGAGACTTTCAGTTTAGTTTCTACGAAAAGCTCATTCTATACCTCATTTTGATTTGGAACTACATCAGATGGATGTAAAGACTGCATTCCTTAATGGTGACATTAATGAAACAATATATATGGTGCAACCAGAATATTTTATCTCGGGCGATATAAAGAAAATAGTTTGCAAATTAAAGAAAAATATTTATGGACTTAAGCAAGTTTCTCGTCAATGGTATCATAAATTTCACCAAGTTGTCATCTCATTTGGTTTTGAGATGAATATGGTTGATGAATGTATATACCATAAGTTCAGTGGGGGTAAATATATTTTTCTGGTTTTATATATCAATGACATATTAATTGTTAGTAATGATATAGACATATTGCATAAAACCAAGAGATTTCTGACAAAGAAATTTGAAATAAAATAACTTGGTGACACCTTTTTTGTATTAGGGTTTCAAATACATTGAGATCGTTCTCAGGGTATTCTTGGATTATTAAAAAAGAGCTATATCGAAAGGATTCTTGATAGATTTGGCATGAAGGATTGTAAACCAAGTGATACCCCTATTGCTAAGAGAGACAAGTTTAGTATTGCTCAGTGCCCCAAACATCAGTTTGAAGTTAAGGATATGAAAAAGATTTTTTATGCATCTGTTGTAGGCAGTCTTATGTATGCTCAAGTGTGTACACATCCGGATATAACATACATTATAGGGATGTTGGGCAGATATTTAAGTAACCCAAGGATTGATTATTGGAAAGCAGTCAAACGGCTCATGCGGTACTTACAAAGAACAAAAGGTTACATGCTCACATAGAGAAAGTCAGATCAGTTGAAAATCATTGAGTATTCTGATTCTGACTTTGTTGGATGTGAAGACAATCGCAGATCCACATCAGGTTATACTTTTATGTTGGCCGAAAGAGCTATTTCTTGAAGGAGTGTCAAGCAAACACTCATTACATCTTCCACTATGGCAATAGAGTTCGTAGCCTGTTACAAGGCATCCAATCATGGAATATAGTTACATAATTATGTCACTGGGCTGCAGATTTTGGATAATATTGAAAGACAACTAAAGTTATTTTGTGACAATAATTTGATAGTGCTATATTCCAATAACAACAGAAGCTTATCGAAGTCAAAGTATATTGACATCAAGTTCCTTGTTGTTAAAGAAAGAGTGCAGAATGGTCAGATATCTATAGAATATATTAGCACAAATTTCATGATTGCAAATTTGTTCACCAAAGGTTTGCCACCCAAGATCTTTCACGAGCATACTGCTCGAATAGGTGTTTTATCATTTAATGATATGTTGGTTTAGTGAGAGTTTGTATTTGAATATTCTATGATATACTAAAGTTTTATTTTACTGTTTTAGTATAAAGTTTAAATTTCAATTTCATTTTGTACTCATTTATTGTGATCTAACTAAAGAATAAGGCATGATCAGTTGTAAATAGGCATGTTTGGATCACATTACATGTAATTTCCGTGATTCATATTTATACTTGATCTATGTCATTTGGTTATGTCAATATACGTGATCATTGATGGGTTTAATTACAATGATTATAATAAAGACCATTTTGGTTCTATGTTGACATGATCAATGAACAAAATTGTTAGAGATGTCATCTGATAAGACAATATTTTTGAACTCATAAGGTTATAATAAGTGATTGTAAGGTGATATATGTGGCTCAAGTGAGAGATTGGTAGATAAATCATGTGGGCCTACATATTTTTAATCACATTATATATTGTCTAAGGTTAAGGCCCATATAAAGTGAGCACATACGGTTGGGTCATATGATATCTCATATGATATGATTATGTTATGTGTCAAGACCTCATGTACCCTCATTTGTTAATTTTTTTATTTTATGATGAGCTAAATTAGAAATAGACTCTAAGGTGGTTACAATTAAGTTATGGTCTTCAAGACCATATATAGTGACTATTTTCTTTTGCATCCCCATCAAGAAATAAAATTGTCTCTCTCTCTCTCATTAGGTTTAGAGAAGAAGGCAAGGCCACGTATAAAGGTTCTGAAAGATCATACCTGTGAAAGATCTATCGAAGTATCAATGGATTCAGGTACGCTTTCGCATCAAGTTTTGTTTATGATCTTTTTAATTATTTAACACGAACAAGTTAACAATTATATAAAGTGTTTTTCGAATTTATGAATCCAATACACAGCACTCCTACCGAAAAAAAATCATGCTCTCCCTCCGCTTTCCCTGTGAAATTGACAACTTAGATGCTCTCTCTGATGCTTAAACACCGAACCCACCTTGGGAACAAGGACTCTATTTGGGTTTTCCACGCACTAAACAGAAGAAAAGATTTTTCATGGATTTGGATCCATTTCAAACGGCTGAGACACTGGCTGTTTGCTCTTCATAAAGAAGGATGCGAAACTCTTTAAGTGGTGGTGCCACTCACGAGATCACCATGAGAATGATTTTGAATTTGCTTTCTGGTATCCATGGAAAATGATGGGAGCAGTTGGGAGTTTTGCACTCTTTGGAAACTGTCAACACATCACAGAGAAGATGCGGACTTGGTCATTGGTTTTGGTTGGGCCCTGATCGTCCTGATCACTTTGTTTCCTTGGTTGGTAATGTTTGGTGGAAGGGAGGGCAACGTTTCTTTGCTTGGGAAAACCAAAAAGGGAAGGTTGAGAAAATGCCGGTGAGAAAAGTGATCCTCAATATAAGGAGAGGGTTGGGGAGACGATTAAAACTGTACTACAAGTACAAGCCCGTCCAAAGGAAAATGGTTGCAGGACAGAGCAGTGTGGGAGGGTGGGGACAGATGGGATGGGTTTCATAGTTTGACTCGCTTTCACTTGATTTTATGTCCAATAGATTTTCGCTACCTGTCTGCTTCTATTTGCATGACAATGGCTTTTGGAAAAAAACGAGCTGCAGCAGAAGCACCGAGCTCCTTTTAACTCTTTGTAAGCGTAGAATTACCGAATTGGGACCAATCTTTGATGACCCAAATGGATTATTATATGTCCACTGCTTCTTTGTGGTTAAATACCATAAAGAAATAAAAAAGGTTCTTAGTAGAAAACATAAAATAGAATGCTCCAGCATTTGTCTTCACTTTCATCCATTCTTAGCTATTGGTTGTTTCCATATGGAACCTTGCCAACATAGTGGGTCCATATGCAGCTATTTAAATCTTGGACTTTTGATTTCTGCATACTTGACCCGGATCTATATGGACCCTGGGTAGTAGGACCAGGCAACAGGTCGGACACCCGGCATGGCAGAGACCGGATATCGGACAGGCCTACCATCCCAACAACAGGCGCAGCCAAGTATTAGACCACGGTGGACATGCGGACGGAGTAGAGCAAAGTCCATTCTGTCTGGACTGGACTTTGGATGTGTAGTTTGATCCCCCCCCCCCCCCCCCCCCCAAAAAAAAAAAAGAAAAAACGAAAAGTAAATGGGAATTCTTGGGGAAGTTGTGGTAAAATCGTCATGTCAAAATGAGTCCATCCCGGCGAAATAAAAGCTGGGAGCACGCAGCCGGTAGCGACATCCGTGGGGCCCACCATTCTAAACAATTAAATCGCGACGCTTTCTCAGATCTCGTCCTTTTTTTTTTTTCTCCTTTTTTTTGTTTTGATTGCTTTTTGATGTTTCGCAATGCTCCCTTGTGAGATTAGTCATGGGCTGGGTTTGGGAGCCCATTAGTTACCGGATCAAAACCCGGTCCGTTCATATACATGGGCCGGGCTTGGGTCGACCCATGGGTTATCTGATCGACCCGATGAGCTTGAGCTATTTAATTAATTTTTTAATATATAAAAAGTAAGAAATTAGTTAGTTGCATAGTAACTTGGTAACTATTATTATTTATGTAAATTAGTTATATTAATTTTATGAAAACTAGAAAGATAATTAGTTGAAAAGTTGTTAATTATTATTATTTACCTAATTAGTTGCACTAATTTTATAAAAAATAGAAAGATAATTTTATGAGAATGTCAGTTAATTAATTTAAGAATTACATTTTCTGAAAATTTTCTCAATCTTTTTATCACCTTCACCCTCCATCATCAAGTTTGGTTATCGATTCACCAAAAGAGTTGAATGATGATACTGATTTATACTTTTAGTAAAAGATAGTAAATTTGTTGTGGTTGTTAATTCTAATCATTTTTAATTATTTTTGTTTTTTTTTAGATTATGTTGCATAACCATATCAGTGCATTGAAGAAACCATAGTGTGTTACACATGACAACTATAATTCAAGATCATGTTTTATGTTATTTCAAAAAATCGATGTTGATTTATTTGTTCAAATAAAATATTTTGCTATATGAACTTTTCTTTTAGATGCTTTGAAGATTATTAGATGCTGAAATTCTGAAATTTATGTATTGTTTTCATTTATATTGTTTTTGGTATTCTAAGAATTAATTTATGAACTTTGTTCAAAAATAACCTACAAATGGGTATAAGCCGGGCTGGACTGACCCGCTAAACATTGGCTCATTGGGCCAATGAGTCAGGCCATGGGCTGTACTTCAAACCCAAGACTATTAAGAATCGGGCCAAAACCCGGCCCGTTAGTAAATGGGTTGGGCCATCTTAAGGCCGGGCTACACTTAAAACCAGGGTGGAGCTTTAAACAGGCTTGGGCCGGCCCCATGCCCATCCCTATGTGAGATGGAGCCTTTGGCTGATGGCTTACCATGTGTTGTGGGCCCATGCGTGTCCAGCTATAGGATCTGAGCTGGCCTTTGTTTCTAAGATTCCAGTGTCACTGGCAAGGACACACTACACAGCAAAGACGCATCTGGTTAGTATCTTTTACAGGGATGAAAATGCCCTCTATTTTTAGCCAATTTTTTTTTATGCCCTTTTTAAAAAAAAAAAAAATCTTTTGCCCCTTTTTTTTATGAGCTGGTGTTTGTCAGCGCTTGCTGATCCAAAAACTTTATTGCATTTTGGAACACAGTGATATATCCGAGTTTATCATGATAAGCAGGTGCACAATTTAGGTGCATTTGAATGTCTCAATTCTCAAATTTGTGGATTATATCTGGTGTGGAGGCCGGTACAAGCAAAACACCTGGTTAGGTGGGTCAGCTCAAGGCATTTAAGTTGAAGGACATCACAAGTTCCATACTTTGGGTGTGTGTGATTTGTGGCAAGGCCAAAGCAATGGGTAAACACTTTTGTGCTGGTCAAAGAAGAGTGTCTGGAAGTTTTAGTGAGTTGGCAACAGGCTGAATGGACCCATCCCCAACTGTCCTGTACGGGTGGTTTCTTTCATCATAAAAAAGAATGGCATGGAGGCCATGCCAAGAAATAAATGTAAACAAACACTGAATCTCATACCTTTTATTTATTTTTTTATAGGAAAGCTGGGGTTAGGGGTTAGGCAGACCCTTACCAGTTTTTTTTAACAAAATAGCAATTTACAGTGATCTTCTTAAAAGGAACCTAATCCAAAGAATAAGAAAACACACTCAAGAGATAATGTCCGAAAAAAATTCCAAGATCCAAACCCAATATTATTGATTTACATTGGACTTGGATTTTTATTAACTGGTCCAGGTCTAAGGTAAAGAGATCCAAGGCTTATTATAGGGGTTTCCCCATTAATCTTTCAAGAGTTTTGACTTTCCTTGGACGACCCATTTCTTTAGGGTTGGAAGAAAAATTTTCTAACATAAAAACCTTGCCATCCTCCTTTCCAAACATGAAAAACTGTTTCCTCATTAAGATCACCCTCGAAGAAAAGAGACCACTCACCAACTTGAAACAACTGAATCTCATACCTTTCCAAACATGAAAAACTGATTCACCTGATCTTTTCGCGACCACGAAACATATACCCTTTGTTTAAAAAATACCAACATGATGTGGCCAAGAAGACCATATGGTGAATACTAGATATTTGTGAACAAAGTCTAGCATTTTGGTTGGTACGTGCTAGACAGACCAAGTAAGTTCACCTTCAAAGGGCATTTTAGGCATTCAACAAAATGATGGTCTGAGCACGCTAGAGGTGCAGGATTTGGGCATTTTCATTCAAGAAAAATATGGATGAGGTCGGACCGACAGTGGTGTGAGCTGTATTGAACAGATTCACAACCATTTTCCCTCCTTTTCTTAATGTAAGGGGTCAAAAATTTGTCATTATCACTACGCTCCAAGATATTACAAACACAACCTAATTGCAATAGCGGCCACTAAAAAATAGTGGCCTTGGCTCTGCAACTAGCCACTAACATAGATACGCAAGACTTCTTCCTAGGAGGGTGTTGTGTGTTCTCCCCATAACACAAATTCGCGTTCCGATGTGTACGGAGGAATATCTTGGGATCAGCGATAATTTATATGCCAATATTGCCCACAATGACTTTATAATAAAATAACATATAAAAAAGGTAGATATGATTTTGACAAAAATGTTCTCCCGTAAGATAGATATGCGTTGGACGAAAATATCCTCCCGCTCCCCGTATATAGATTTGCATGTTCCGCCTTTGTTTTTAGCTTGTGCTACAACACATGGCCGCCTTCTCGTTCCTACCTCGTGGAGATAACTATAAATTGAACGATTGGTTAGATTGTTGGTGGGCGTCAAAGGGGGATTTGTCGGCCATCTCTTTTTACAATCTTCTCTTTTTCTTCGTGTTCGTTAGGCAATATGGAAAAAAGCAATGACGCACAAACATTCTAAAAAGTGCCATTAAAGCGTGGTGAGTACTCATCGTGAGTGTCATTAATTAAGGCGTTGTTTTGTTATTGCAGGTAGATTTTATCGTTTCAGCGGTTGGAAACTTGAAAATATTTGTAAGGCAGTGGGATTTGTTGACAAGAATGCTTGGTTACATATGCGAGTAAGGGCCTCTACCCCAATGCAACGCAAATTGCGGTTGTAGTAACATGTATATCGATTTGTAAGATATTGTTTTGGTTGTTAATATCGATTTGTAAGATATTATGTTGAATTGTCGTATATCGATTTATAAGATATTATGTGTTTTCTAGTGTCGATTTGTGAGATATTATTTTGTTTGTTATTATCAATTTGTAATATATTATGTTGAATTATCGTATACCAATTTGTAAGATATTATATGTTTTCTAGTGTTGATTTGTGAGATATTGTTTTGGTTGTTAATATCGATTTATAATATATTATATTGAATTGCCGTATATTGATTTGTAAGATATTATGTTGAATTCTCGTATATCGATTTGTAAGATATTATGTGTTTTCTAGTGTCGATTTGTGATATATTGTTTTGTTTGTTATTATCGATTTATAATATATTATGCTGAATTGTTGTATATCGATTTGTAAGATATTATGTGTTTTCTAGTGTCGATTTGTGAGATATTGTTTTGGTTGTTAATATCGATTTATAAGATATTATGATGAATTGTCGTATATAGATTTGTAAGATATTATGTGTTTTCTAGTATCAATTTGTGAGATATTGTTTTGGTTGTTAATATCTATTTATAATATATTATGTTGAATTGTCGTATATTGATTTGTAAGATATTATATATTTTCTAGTGTCGATTTGTGAGATATTGTTTTGGTTGTTAATATCCATTTATAATATATTATGTTGAATTATCTTATATCGATTTGTAGGATATTATGCTGAATTGTTGTATACTGATTTATAATATATTATGCTAAATTGTCGTATATCGATTTGTAAGATATTATGTGTTTTCTAGTGTTAATTTTTGAGATATAGTTTTGTTTGTTATTATCGATTTGTAAGATATTATGTTGTTGCTTTGATACTGTGATTCATGCAATTGTTTCTTTGACTTGCTTAACTAATCAGTAGCCGTTGTTATATGCATCCTGAATAAATCGTAGTAAACGTATGTGTTGGCTAACGCAAATTGATATTTTGCTCATGACAGTGTTGAACATATCAACTAGTTGCAGTGAAGATGATGTATCTCAATCATTGGAAAGTCATGGAGCAACGGACATCCGTACTATCGACGCACCTGAAGAAGTGAATATGTGCACTAATGGTGCACATGATAAGAAGAGTGCAGGCATTAGATTCACTTTTGACTTGAATATTCCAGCAGACGAAATGCAATTCGATAATGAGGTAGACGATCATATCAGTGCACTTAACAAAGGTGCAGACACCTCAAGTCTACATGATAGTACACTTGACTTTGTTCCCGTAGAGGGAATGCAGTTTAATAATGAGAAAGTTGCATACAAATTTTACAATGATTATGCCTTAAAACTTGGCTTCAGTATTAGAAGGTATTCTTAGACAAAACATGCACACGGTGTCGTGGTGAGAAAGGCATATGTTTGTTTTGTTTGTTAATATCGATTTGTAAGCTATTATGTTAAATTTTCGTATCGATTTGTAATATATTTTTCCATATATACATCGATTTGCAAGATTTTATATGTTTTATAGAGTCAATTTGTAAGCTATTATGTTAAATTTTTGTATCGATTTATAATATATTATGCGATATATATATTGATTTGTAAGATATTATGTGTTTTCTAATATCGATTTCGTTCACAAAGAAAGAGTTTTTGGATGAAGCCATTTTCATGAATCGTGAGCCACAAAAATAGAATTGTTAATATTTTTTTGGATCACCATTCATGAAAATAGTTTCATCGCTTCATCCAAAAAGCTATGGAACACAGGAATGGCGTGTAAATTTTGTTTAATAATGTATCATTCACATGTATAAATCGTTGTAATATGTATCATTCACATGTATAAATCGTTGTCTCATCCAGCCTATAGAGCTATAATTTTGATACCGTAGGTAAATCATCGTTGCTCAGTGCTTATACAATTAGTGATAATTGTAGTCTCATCTAGCCTTCACATATACAAATCGCTATATATAAACTGTAGTTGAATCGTTGCTTAAAAAGCATACTTCGTAGTTGGAAAAATATTTGCCTAATCTTCGATATACTTCATGACAAATATGCTACAGTCGATATTGTCATTCACTCAGTATATGCAATGTATCGCAAATCGCAGTTGTTGTAACATTCTACTGATTTGTGAGATATTGTTTTGTTTGTTAATATCGATTTGTAAGCTATTATGCTGAATTTTCGTATCGATTTATAATATATTTTGCCATATGTACATTGATTTGTAAGGTTTTATGTATTTTGTAGAGTCAATTTATAAGCTATTATACTGAATTTTCATATCGATTTGTAATATATTATGTGATATATATATCGATTTGTAAGATATTATGTATTTTCTAGTATCAATTTCGTTCACAAAGACAAACAAAGATATATCATTGTCGCGGTAGCTGCTTAAATCGATTTTTACTTTACTAAGTCTAAACATCGTATCGATTTGGGTATACATGTGTAAAACTCTGCAAAATATAAAATCCTAATATAGATATATATAATACCCTACCCAACCTGACCCGTTGTCCATGTGTAAAACCCTAGTCTATTTAACATCTCTTTCTCTTTTCTACGGCAGCGCAACTTCTTCTTCTTCTTCTTTTTTCTCCTCTGCCTTCGTCTTCTTCTCCTTCTTCAACATTTTCGTCAAACACATATCTATCTTTTAGTGACTTTCATTTTTACAGAAAAGATCACCAAAACATCTATATTGTTCATCGTCGAGTTCATTTCCTGCTGCAAAGCGATTCTATGTTTAGTTGCAGATACATCCTCTCCATGAAAATAAGCTCATTAGTAATGGCAGCCCACTGTACCATTTTTGTCGGACTAAGGTTGATTTTTAGAGATTCTAGTATTGGTGCACTCTTGACGATATGCTTCACCAACTTCAGCTCAGACAATGTCCCCTTGAAGGAGCAGATGAGCTACATCATAAATCGCTTTTAGGTATTTGTCTTCGATTTACTTCATGACAAATACGTAAAAGCAATTTATGATGTAGCCCATCGGCTCTTCAAGGGGACAGTGCTTGAGCTGAAGTTTATGAAGCATATTCTCAAGGTGCACCATTGCTAGAGTCTCTATCAGTCTCAGTTCGAGGAAAAATGTGTAGTGGGTTGCCATTACTAATGAGCTCATTTTCTTGAAGATGATGTATCCACAGTTGCACATAGAATCGCTTTGCAATAGAAAATGAACTCGACAATGAACGATATGGATGTTTTGGTGATCTCTTTTGTAAAAATGGAAGTCTTCAAAAGATAGATATGTGTTTGATGGAAATATCCTCCCATAAATAGCTTTCCATATTCTCGCACCTGGAATGCATTAGAAGCACATCACTATTTTAGACGTGGGTTTCATATTGGTGATGATATTTGTTTTCTTTCTTTATGATGGTCATGTATTGTATCTAAGCCAAACCATTGGTCATGATGTATTATAACTAAATACTAATATTTTTTGTATATGAATGTGATTGTAAATCATGTGAATTTGTAGTTACGAAGTTACGGCGAGAATGCTATATCTTTGTGAACAAAATCGATTTGTATTTAAGAAGTTAACTCGATTTGTATCATTGGAGTAAAACCAAAAATCCTTAAACCTAAACCCTAAACCCCAATCGCCCGTAAAAGCGATTAGAAAATATCGTTGACATAGACATAGCTCGTAAAAGCAAATCACGATAGCACGTAGCCTTCATACGTTATTGTGTAAATCATGATGGTATGTGTCATTCACTTAGACAAAGCTCATGGTCTAAAAGATAAACGTCATTATGTAAATCTCGATGGTATAACGATTTACACAATGACGTCTATGTCGGCCACATCTGGATAAAAATCGCACTGTGCATGAGTATAAATCACGGTAAAAGTGCATGGTCAATGTTTGTGCAAATCGTTTCAGACGTTTATCAATCATTAGTGTAAATCGCAATAGGAACACAACTCGTAAAAGCAAATCAGTGTCATTTTCACTGTACAAAACGCTAAATGCTTGTTTGATTTTTATTTACGAATGCCTATCATTACAACGATTTGTTCAGTGGCATTTGTGTGCTACACTTATAAATAAATCGATATTAACAAAAAAACCATATCTCATAAATCGACACTAGAAAACATATATAATCTTACAAATTGATATACGATAATTCAGCATAATATATTACAAATCGGTATACGGTAATTCAGCATAATGTCTTACAAATCGATATACGACAATTCAACATAATATATTACAAATCAATATACTGCAATTCAGCATAATATATTACAAATCGATATTAACAACCAAAACAATATCTCACAAATCTACACTAGAAAAGACATAATATCTTACAAATCGATATACGACAATTCAGCATAATATATTACAGATCAATATTAACAAACACAATAATATCTCACAAATTGACAATAAGAAACACATAATATCTTACAAATCGATATACGGCAATTCAGCATAATATATTACAAATTGATATTAACAACCAAAACAATATCTCAAAACACGTGTGCCATATTATATCGATTTTTAAGATATATCGATTTGCAAGATATTTGTACTATGATTTTGAAACGTGTGCTTGCAAAATTTACATTGTTACGATTTGCGCGCTTGAGGTGGCGATTTGCGTATTCAAAACACGTGTGCCAGGTGCATAATTTTGGTTTACAGTTGAGGTTTAAGGTTTTAGGGCTTAGGGTTAGGGTTTTAGGGTTTAGGGTTAGGGTTAGGGTTAGGGTTTAGGTTTATGGTTTAGAGATTAGAGTTTAGGGTTTAGGGTTTAGGGTTAGGGTTTAGGTTTAGGGTCTAAGGTTTAGGGTTTAGGGTTAGGGTTTAGGGTTTAGGTTTAGGGTTTAAGGATTAGGGTTTAGTAATATATTAAGGGTTTAGGGTTTAGCGTTAGGGTTTAGTAAAATATTAAGGGTTTAGGGATTAGCGTTGGGGTTTAGTAAGATATTAAGGGTTTAGGGTTAGGGTTTAGGGTTTAGGTTTAGGGTTTAGGGTTTAGGGTTTAGGGTTTAGGGTTTAGGTTTAGGATTTAAGGTTAAGGTATATGGGTTTAAAGTTTAGTAATATATTATGGGTCTAAGGTTTAGCGTTAGGGTTTAGTAAGATATTAATGGTTTAGTTTTAGGGTTTAGTAATATATTAAGGGTCTAGGATTAGGTATAGTAACATATTATGCGATATGTATACCGATTTGTAAAATATTAAGTGTTTTATAGTATCAATTTGTTATATATTTATAGTATGTAATTGAAACATGTGTGTGAGGAATTTACATTGTAGCTACATGAGGTGACCATTTGCGTGTTCAAATCCTTCTTCATTTAGCGATTTCTATGGAAATCGCTTCAATACATCGTACTTGTAATTAAATAGCTGTCACGTGAATCGCTATCGTCAACTAGTATAAATCGTTATTGCATCAAATGTATAAATCATTCTACTTTAAACGTAAATAATAAATCATAATCTCAATGTTCATTATATTTTGGTACTTTACATAACCCTCATATATCAGATTGACGGATGATTGGCGACGGGTGAGGTGAGAGAAAGAGAAACTTTGGGCGTGGGATGAGGGGTGGGAGGCACAACATCGACAAGAAGGGATGGTGGTGGTTGGAGGCTGAGGAGTTGGGAGGTGCAGGAGACGCCCTTGCTTCTCAGAGCCACCATAGGCGACTTGTGCGCTGGCATTAAGATTGTCCTCTCCATTTCAGACATCAGTATCGCCGAAAAGAGAGAGAGAGAGAGAGGGAGGGTGAGGAGTGATAAGAGGAAATGTGTCTAAAAAAGCCAGTGCGATATAGATGTTACAGACAGAAAATAAAATATTATGGCTTTTCTCCCCTACTAGTTCAAAATTTTAAATCGATGTCCTGTTCTCAACGGACAACACATAAATTTAACTGCATCATTATATGTTACAACCGCCTCCCCAAGTATATATTATTACAAATTATCACATTCGTTACACAATCACCAACATTACAAGTTGTCATAATATTTGGCTTCATAAGTAAACATCGTAGTATGATTTAGCAAAATTAAGTACAAATCAAGGTAACTTCATAATTACACACCGCTACTGCAACAAACGTATAAATCGCTGTTGCTTCAAACGTACAAATCACACCCTTCATAAGTACATATCGTTGTAACATTTTGGCTTCATAACTAAACATCATAGTACGATTTAGCAAACTTAAGTACAAATCATGGTAACTTCATAAATCATAAATACATATGACTATTGTTTCAAACATATAAATCGTTGATGCATCGAACGTACAAATCGTTGTATAAATCAAACCCTTCATAAGTACATATCGTTGTAAATCATAAATCGCTACTGCATTAAATGTATAAATCGTTGTTGCTTTAAATGTATAAATCATGAATCGTAAATCGCTGTTGCTTTAAACGTATAAATCGTTGTTGCATCGAACAAATCACTACTACATTAAATGTATAAATCATTGTTAAATTCAAACTTACAAATCATTGTAGAAATTTAGCCTTCATAAGTACATATCGTTGTAATGTTTGGCCTTCATAAGAACAAATCGTGCTAACTATTTTTCGACGCCAAGAAGGTGGATATGTACAAATCCATTTGTCTCAGTATGAAAATAGGTGTTATTTAGCATGAATAGTACAACCAGTTGTAAGATTTAGCATTCTGATTTACAAATCGATTTGTTTACATAAAACTCACTGAAAGGACACAAGTTTTGATAATCCGACAGTGGAAGAGAAACAGCTAGAAGGTAAATGCAGCCGATGGTGGCAATGATGCTCCGAAACCGCTTTGACGACAACAGACGACAACAAAGTGGTGCTCCGGCGGCAGCAGACAACAAAGGGTGCTCCGACGACAGCAGACGACCACAAAGGATGCTCACGCGGCAGTAGACGACCTCAAAGGCTGTGTCGTCAAAGGGAGCTCCTGTTACAACAGATGGTGCATCGTCAAACGATGATCCAGAACTATAAGGGATAACCCTTTCTGGTGGGAGGACATTTTTGTCATTTACTCAAAACATCATTTTATGGCGCTAATGACGGGAAAGGGTACTTAGGTCTTTCCAAACGTACCAGACTCCGATGCTAAGTGATGCTGACACACACGGGAAAATGAGCCCCACATGCTTACATACGTGACGCTCATTCAGACTCGAGAACACGCACCTGCGTGTTCCGGGAGGAACATACAACCTGCTTCGCTTCTTCCTACTCCTTGCTAAGACTTTGTGCATGCGCACATGTGCGCTTTTATTTATTTATATATGTGATGCCATTATTGTTCAACATGGCTGGAAATCATGGATGCAAGCTGTGTTCACTCAATCCAACCTCATGGATGAGTTCAGTATGGTCTGATTGTGAGGGACCACACATTTCTTTGATGCAAAAACATGGTTTTTCTTTTTTGCTGTGAAATTTTGAAACTTTGCAGGCTATTTATTTTAGAATCCATAAAAAAAAAGCCTGCTTATATGTCATAAGTGCACGCTCCAAAGCCAGTTTCTTACTAAGAAAACCCTGTAGATCACATTTATAGGTCTGACCTACCAAAGCACTCAAAATGGTGCTCTCTCTCTCTCTCTCTCTCTCTCTCTCTAGAGAGAGAGAGAGAGAGAGAGAGACCTTGTTAGAGTATTTACTCCGGGTACGAACTTTCAAAAGACATCATGCGCATATTCTGCATTTGTATATACTGGAAAACCTGTTTCTTATTAAAGCAGGACTGTCTGGATGCTAGCTTTCAACTGACACCCTTTGGTGGGACAATAGGCACAGTCCAAATATTCTGAAAGGGGAGAGTCACCCGATGTGTTAGTTCTGGTTTCAAAAGGGAGATCCATTGAGGCAGAAATTTTTTCAAAGTTCAAAATATTGATTCTGCAGGGAACGCTGCAGAAGTTCAAGACTTGAAAGCAAAGATGCAGAAGACAACCCATGGTAAAAGGATGAATAAACCTGAGAACATAGGTGCAGAAAGTTGATCATGCTCCACATGCAGCCCAAAGGCGCCAATTCTAAAATTTCCTTCAATATATATATATATATATATCACACACGAAAATGGGTCTGTGCTAAATCCATTTGGTGCTAAACCGCTTGCTAAATGGGTTTTTCTGCTTTTCCGGTGCTTTTTACGCAGTTCTGGCCCTATAAATGTGTTGGGCATGGTCGATTTGCTAAGAATCCACACTTGGATAATGTGTTTTGGATGAAAAAATGATGTTTGAAGCCTAAAAATTTTACAAAGATTTTTGACCGTTGATTTTTCAAACTTTATAAAAACTTACCCATATGTTGGAATCAAAGGCTTCAATAGCTGACTACTATAAAATTAAGTAAATAGATCACATATGTATGGTCAGAAATTTAAAATAAAATAAAAAAGTCCGAAAAACCCATTTAGCACCAAATGGGTTTAGCACAGACCCATTTCTCTCTCTCTCTCTCTCTCATATATATATATATATATATATATATATATATATATATATATATATATATATATATATATATATATATATATATATATAGAGAGAGAGAGAGAGAGAGAGAGAGAGAGAGAGAAACTGCCACATACATTGGACGAAACCTCCCCTGCATCTTTTTTTATTTGCACGGCACTGCTAAATCTTTGGGCAGATAAACAACAATTAGCGACGGTACAAAACTGCAAGTTTGAAAAAAAAAACGTTCAAAGATACAGGTTTTCCTATATAATTTCATCAATCCTGTCATATCTTATGGCGTTCTCAATGCCCAAACGCACCATATATCTAGAATCCAACATGATGTGATCACACCTCAGCCTAATTGACCCCAAAAAATATAATCAGAGACTCATGGTC
Organism: Nuphar pumila; assembly: GCF_984573655.1. Lineage (NCBI taxonomy): Eukaryota > Viridiplantae > Streptophyta > Magnoliopsida > Nymphaeales > Nymphaeaceae > Nuphar > Nuphar pumila. The sequence continues at coordinate 1,373,489 of NC_143261.1, forward strand.
TGTTTAGGAAGCACAATGTTGAGTCATGTGCTTTTGCTTTTTGAATAGGCAAACTGGGGATAACCCCACGGGATTCTAACTTAACACACCTCCCTTAACCATCCTTCTATTTCATTCGACCCCATGTTGGAGCCTGTCTTTCCACCAACTGGTACTGAAGTTAAAAAGACCATTCATAAGACACATACATAGAGTGGCAGAGCAAAGACCCTCTAAAGCCCTTTTTTTCTTTTTAGCAAGAACCATTGGCAGAGACCAACGGTGGGGGAGAGGGTGGTGGTGGCTCAGATTGTTTGGTAGTAGCTGTTAATGCACGTCACCTTGTGTTGGGACGTTGCAAGTTCAAAACCCAATGGTATGTTGTGTAACTGGAGGGGGTTAAAACTAACCCCATCTTGCCTGGCAGAGGGCAGTTGGGGAAGGATTCACAGCTTCAACCATTACTTCTCTCTTGGATGTACCTCCCCTCCAGACCAACAGGTTCCTACTCGACACATCACGGGCATCTAACTCGACATCCTTCAATTCGAAAGAATTAGGTCGATCTACCTAGCCCATGTATGGGCAAGACCCTCTGAAGCTTTCTAAAATAACCATTTTGAACAATGCAAAATGGTTCGTGGTAAAGAACGTAACAATCACATGCATGGGTTATCGTGCATCATGTGCATAGACATGCACAAACATGATGAACTGTAATGCATGACGGTCCAACTCACTCATGAGAAGCAAGCATCAAAATTTTTAAAATCTCCTGTTTTCTGAGGTCATAAAATATTGGGAAGGTCTAACTATCTTTTTTTTATGTGCCTTAAGTAAGAGGGCCTTGTGATTCTTTTTTTTTAGTCAAGAGAGTCTTGTGATTAGCATTGATACACAAAACGCATGATGCAACAGAAAAACTAAATTTCTCAGCTGAGTGGGTAAGTAGTGCAACTTGAGCATGTACATTTCAGCATGAGCCATGACTTAACAGGACCAGAGAATAAGAACCAACTAAGAACTAAAACGACTGGACACAACCCTCTGCAGGCTGCAATGCAACTAAAACAAAAGCTGTTGAAACACAAAGAATCGGTCAATGTAGACGACCGTCCTGACCATTTGAGTTTCTCGAGTCAACCGACTTGTCAAAAGTCCTTCCAGGCACCCCAACTTGCAGTCTATAAAGGCCAAGATCCACTACTCTTTGCGAGGGAGTTTTGACAAGTACGAAAACTAATCATCCAATCTGTTGGACAGAAAACTTTGAATTTTATTTTCCTTTCTTTCCTAGCATTTTGGTTGAAAAATGAAATAGTTGACCTAGTTTCAAGAAAAACAAGTGAGTCAACAGAACACACACACACACACACACACACAGATTTAATTTAGTCATACTAAGCTCAACTTCAAAGTTACAGTACTATTACCTTACCCTCCAGGTAAAAGGCAAAAAAAACATTGAATCCCTATAGCTTTCACATCTAGGCCAAAGTGCACGCAGAGATTACCATTGACATCTCCTTTTCTTTCTCCTTCCCCCCCCCCCCAGGTGTATATGAAAACTTTGCTGATCAAAATTGGCGCTTTGGCCGAGCTCCAGCCAAACTCACTCGGATTGGTCTTCCTTCCAATTCCTGCATCAGAGACATTCTGTCATCACAGTGTGACATGGAGGAAGCAATATTAAGGGACCAGAAACTATCCTTGTACAGTAATCCACTTGCACTTTACAAAGCTTGAAAATGATAGGTTAGGACCTGGTCAGGTTTCACTTACCATAATCTGTGATCTACACAAGAACTCCAGTAATCGGACAAACACCAGCAGTACATCTGACCTGGCTTAACCTTAGGTTCCACATCATGGGCAAACTCCAAAGACAGATAAGAGTGTCTAATTGGATATAATATCAAATAGTGGGGGTGGACCCCAGTCAAACAAATCAAGGGCTCAATAGACCAAGTAACACCCAAGCCCCAAAATGAGTCACCAAATGACACCCATTCTACACCTGATCATGACCCAAAACAGAAACCAACTTTAAGGCATGAAATTCACTCTTGACATGGATATAAGACATATGGTCTCTGTCCTGCATCAGGCCAACATTTGCAGCCAAGGTTTGAAACCAATCGTAAATCTGGATTAAGGCTATTTCAGGACAGGTCCATCATCTGCTAGGACAATGCAACCTACCCAACCAAAATAGAACCATCAATCAGGAATCCACCAATTTGGTGCAACTAATGCTTTTTGGATCTCATTCCCCACAATCACAAGGATGAGTTTAAACCAAAGTATAAGTGTACGTTCATTGCCACCAGACCAGCTTGGCAATTCATGAAGCCTAAAACATCCCCCCTATCCATAAGAACGTTTAGCTTTCAGCTGAAACTCTCATTTGGCCACTTTTAACTCCAGCCCTTCAAGATCTGAGGTAGGTAGTTGGGTCTTCTCCAAACAAAAATAAAAATAAAAAGAGGAGGAAGGTGTAGCCACTTGAACACTTGCAGAAGTTTGTCATAAAATATGATGCAACAAGACAAAAATCATTTACAAATTTCCTACTATTTGATAAAATGTCAGCAGAAAAAAAAAAGTAACAGATTTTGGTTACAGCTCAAACTTGATAGAAAGCTGCAGGCAAAATCATATTGTGCATGCAGAAGCAATCCAAGATACATGAGAAATTTGGAAAAGGTTTTGTATACTTACAGAACCATTAAGCGAGTCAATAGCATCATTGACCTCCTCTGCAGAGCTGTACGTTACAAACCCAAAGCCTCTAGAGCGCCCACTTTCCCTATCATATACGACTTTGGCTTCCATAACTTTTCCGTGATCACTGAAGAGGGTCTCTAAAGCTAAATTATCAACTTCCCATGACAGATTCCCCACATGCACTCGGTTTGGAGAGTCACGGTTTGGAGAGTCAATGAAACTTCCCCCACCTCGAGCACCTCTAGGCGAGGCATCAAGCTTTCGCGGTGGAGGTCCATAGTTTACCCTCAATGTTCGACCCTCAAGTTCCTGCATCACCAACATTACTTTTCTCATGAAGATATCAAAAGAATCATTTTTAACTCATTTCTGGATCAGGCGATCATTGACTCAAGCTCATATCCATTTGCCGAACTTATGACCTTAAGGCAACCACAGTGAGAAAATGGAATCATCTTCTATTCAACAAAAATACCATATAAGCTATGATCTGATCCAGACTTTGCAACTGCTTTCATAGTTGTGCACAAACATAATTACTCATCATGACCAAACAAAGCTTAGGGGTGACATGCTTAGCTCTAGCCAAGCCCAGAATTGCAAAACTGGCAGTAGCCATAAGAGGTGTAGGGTGTGTGATCTCAAATAGAAATTGTGAGTAGATCTTTTATATAAAGAAAAAAAGTAAGAAAATTTTGTTTAAGCTTTTCAAAGTTCACAGGCATGCACACAAAGGATGAGCATATGCTGCTGGATTTAAACAGAAATCATGAGCATATGCTGGATTTAAGCTCGTGAGCATATTCCGGATTTAAACTCGTTTAGACTATGTGCAGTCTGCCACAAATATTTTAACTTGAAGACATCAGGGTCTCACATGACCCTGTATTTGTGTGCAAGTCTGTGCATGTGCATGCAGGAATACGTTAACATGTTACAATTACAAAAAACCAAAAAAAATAACTTCTCTTAAGCAAAAAAATATTGTGAGTTAATTTTAGTTAATTATTAAAAAAATATGAAAGAAAAAAAACAATAATCTCTAACTTTTCATTTGGAAGACAAATATTACCACCAGGAATCCACTACCTACGAGCAGATAACAACACACTTTCTTCTCACCTAAACGAATCAGTAACTGGTCGACATATTTTAAGCTTCCATGGTTTTGAAGATTGCAATTTGAGAACTGTGTGAACTCAGTTCAAAACATATGGAGAACATAATACAGTTTCTGCTCTTTGAATTACAAACTCGTCAGATAGAAAAAAATCTTGAAGATTAATCATCAATGATCAAAAAATTGGTGATACAAGGATAAGATAAAATGCACAAACAGCTAAAATTGATTCATATTAAAGGTTCCCATGATGATGAGCAATCAAGCACTACATCCATCACCTATTTATAGAACTGAAAACCAAGTGATGCTAGCCTATAGAAAGCCTGGTGAGTTTAAGTGAATCGATTTTATTCAGCTTTTTCATATGCTTCAATTGATAATTGAGATATTTGAAAACTTACATAACCATTAAGCTGCTGCTCAGCACGTTCCACTTCTTCCACAGTTGACATTGTCACAAACGCAAAACCTCGGCTCCTTCCAGTCATCTTGTCATAAATGACCTGTCATACCAATTTCCATAGTCTTAAAAATCAAACAGATGACGAATATGCTGGGAATTAATTTAAATATCCAACCACTTAACAAAAAGTATCAATCATCATTTCCTAAAATGGGGTGTATAATATATAAATGATGGCCCAAAGCAAGGTTGCCAGACTAGAAAGAGGATACGGGAAAGGAAAGCAAGAAGGGATGCATTTTAAAATGCATAGGAAGCAGGAAGAGATGCATTTTAAAATGCATAGGAAGCGGGAAGCGAGGAATAAAAAAAACAATATAAGAATTGAATGGGATAGAAATGGAACACAAATAAAAGATAAAATAAAAGGGACTATTCTTAAATCTCATGATTTTTTAGTGTAAGAATTAAAATTTTAACAAAATCTAAAAATGATGATTGCCAATTTAGAGAAAGCACATGGATGTGAATGATAAGGGTTAGAGGAAACACAAAAAACATGAAAAGTAGAGTGAGAAAACATATAAGAAGAATAGAAGAAGCGTGTGGAAAGCATGGGAGAATAGTAGGAGAATCGAGATTCCCATCAAGTTTAGGGAGGAGTATCGCGTTTCAGAAGTGACTTTCCGGGAAGCAGGCTTCTCACTTATCTAAGAAGCTTCTGGTAACTCTGGCCCAAAGCATAAACTGAGGCAGCATGAGAGACTACTATCGCAGCGAAACTGATAAAAATTTGACAAGGGATGAGGTAATGGCATCCATTCACCTCTCACTGTAAAGTTTCAAGTTTTAGATAAGTCATAATCCATAGTTCATAGCACTATCCCCTTACTAGCTGGGACCAACCTGCATTTGGTGGTTTTCTTAGAAGCAGCGGACTCCCACTGGCAGGAATCACATTCCTGTGTTTGGCGGTTTTCTTGGAACCACCGAATCAAGGTTCTGAAATCTAAGGCAGAACATACGCATCCATCCTACTATAGTCCATGGCGAAAAGGAGAGCAAAACAATTTAACCAAGAGCATAAGCCACCATTAACGACCCACCAACTCAAGATAAGATAAGAATTTATTTCACTGTGCGTGTTACTTGGCCAAGTCTAGTACCAAATTCCCCAAATGCAAGTTTACATTTTTCGACCCTAGTTAGGACCAACATTATGAATCAAAAACCACTAAGTGATAGGAAATCTCTCTAGATCTTTTGCGCGTGGACAGGAAAAATTATATAGTTTCGTACGAAATGAAAACACCGAGAAGGCAGGAGGAGATAGCAACCTCTTGAACAACCAAGAAACCCCATCACACAAGGCAAGAAAAGAAAACCCAAGTGAAGAAAAGCAGATAAATAAGACCCAACAAACGGGAAATCCCAAATTTCTAAGGACTATAAGCGAAGAAAGCACCTCGACCATCTGGACGCTCCCCACTTGCTCAAACAACCCGGCGAGTCTCGCGCTGTCGACGCTGAACGGCAGGTTGCCCACAAAGAGCTTCAGGTCGGGAGAGAAGGAGGGCTTGCCGGAGGAAAACCTCTGCTCCTCCTCCTCTTCTTGGTCCTGATAGTAGCCTGCGGAAAGAGCGACGTTTCTGAGGAAGGAAAGAGAGGGAGCCCTCTTCTTACTGCAGGTAAAGGAGAGGGTTTTGGCTGCGGAAGGGATTAGAGAAACGAGAGAAGCGCAGGGAACTCTGGTTCGGATGGAAACGAGAGTTTCCGGAGCGGCTCTAGAGAGAGAAACTGAAGGAAAGAGGATAGAGGCAGCCATGGCTAGAGACGATAAGGTTTGGTTTTTCAGAGAGTGTGTGAGTGAGAGTGAGAGAGAGAAACGATATTTATAGAAGCGGAAAGCCTTTCAACAATTTTAGGTCGGAAACAAATAGCCCTGTCTTCTTAAAAATATCGCGTTTTTATTTTAAATATTTTAACCAAATTTTTTCCTATTTTTTTTATTAATAATTTATAAGAAACTGCATTATTTATCACCTATTTACAGAAAGCCGGTTAAAATCTTTGTCAATTACATTTAGCTGCTACTTTCAAACTTTATGTTTCGGAGACCGAGAGACCCGCTTGGTTCTTCGTATTTTTTTCATCAAAATAAGTGTCCAAACTCCAAAGTGCTCTCGTTGTTGAATTTGTAAAAGAAAGGAACATATAATCACAACAAGACCAGACCAGATGCTCTTATATAAAAGATAAAATGTTAGTTTATGTTTGAAGCGGATATTTGAAATGCATTCAAATAAAGTGGGAGGTTCTTCTCAAAAAAAAAAAAAGTTTGAATGTAACAGCCCTAAACATTATGTGGCTTTTCGAAGGTGTCCTCTAAATTACTATTTTCAAATTACTGGTAATGTGCTGCACCAAACTAAGGAAGGAGAGAGGGAGAGGATTACTTGCTGAAACTTTCTCTTAAAAAAATCATATAATATGCAGCGATGCTGCATCATGCATCGCCCACACAACTACCCATCTCGGCCGTTTATCGAGATGGAAGTGGTCTCCATCTCGAGAAATGTTGAGATGAGTGGCTGTCAGTGGCGGCAGCGGCACTGCATCATGCAACTTCACCGCATAAAAAATGCACTCAAAATGAAATTTGGAACAATGATGTAAAAGGCACTCGCTTTTGCTACAACACCGAAACTGGCGGCAACTAGAAAATATGGCAAATCTAGCCAATTAACTTTTTTTTTTATACTTTGGCTCTTTTATTGCCTGAAAAATCATGCGCCTTGTTCGAAAGAGGCATTATAATTAAGTATTTTCCTGACTTACCAGCTTTTTCGAAACAGCGTCATATGTATCCTCACTGAGATTTTGCCAAAGAACGAAATTTGTGACACTTGCAAAATCAAGTCGAATCTTGGTCGTTTGGATCAGAGTCGTCCGATTAAACAGACCTATAGTTCAATCGGAATCTGAAGTTATAACCAATCAGTATACATCCAAACAGGATCCAATCCTTTGACACAGAATGCGTTCCATCCTATGTTGATCCTAGCCATCTTGGGGGCTAGGATCAATCCATATCCAGGTGAAAATGTGGATTGATCCTAGCCATTGATTGGACAGCTAGGATGAAACCCCATCCTACGTCAAATGATGGGATCAATACTCGTATGCATCATATTTGCTTAAGACACACAATTAGGATAATTACTGATGTAGACATGAAATTATACCAGTAAAAAACGCTAATTCTTTTATATTATATTTCTATTTTGAGTAGATTCATACTCTACATATATGATTTATTTCCTAAAGAATGATTTTGAATCATGAAATTATGATGTGTAAGTTTTGTTTTGTTTTTGACACCGTACATCTTTCATTCATGATTTCCAGGCAGACAGGATTGGCATGACAAAGTATTATTCCCACATATAATCTGGCAGTTGGTTGCCTGATAATCAAATTGTGTATGGGAATGATCTGAGGACCGCATATCAGGTGCAATCACATTGCACACTTTTGTGTGGCGCTGCACCTGATCAGACCTCCATTTTCTGTTGGGTCCCACAGCTGATAAGCTGTACATCAGAGATGGAGGCAGTCAGGTGCAGCAGCACACTCAAAGTGTGCAATGTGATTGCACCTGATCCAAGTAATGTGCAGGAAGCAGGCCTGATTTCAATTTTATCATGGTTCTTGTTCAACTCTTACAAAAGCTGCTATTGATAATGGATCCTTAAAAGATGCATGCCATGGATGACTTACCTTTACCTCAGACGTGATCTTAGGGGTACGTAATATTCTGGTTTGCAGCTGAAAATTTTGGTCACGGCCAGAGAACCAAATAACCCTTGAAAAACCAATATCCATAGAGTTACTGAACCAAGCCGAACCAAGAGCAACTCGGTTCATGCCGCCAAGCATGGTTTCAAGCTTCTTTTATGCTGAAAGTGAAAGGCTTGTTTTTCTCCATATAAGATCAAACTCCTTCTCTCATGTTGAAAATGCACTAATCGTTTTTCAAGAATTATACTTTACTTTAAAAACATATTTTTATTATAAAACAAAACTATATGAGGAATAATTTTGATAGATAAAAACGTAAAAAGTGCATTTGAATAAAGATTAGGTTTTAACCGCTATAGGTTTTTTTATAAACCTACTTTCTTTCACTGTCAAAATTCTTATTAGCATCTCTTGTGCTCCATGAAACAATGGTCATCGAGGAACCTACTGGCATTAAACAATCATAAACTCTCGTACAAGCAGTACTCTTGCTAAACAACATGATTCACTCTCTCTTTCTCTGGTGCTTGTGCGGTTTTAAGGCATTCGTTTGTCAAACTCCCTGGTCAATGTAAGGAGGGGGGCTAAACAGTGCAACAGCAACAAAAGAGACCAAAAAATCTCAATGCACTCACTACTCGGTGACAGAGGCAGCTGCTGCTGCTTTTAAGCATTCTCTCATGACATTTCCCAGCTTCGAACATGCATCTATGCACAGTTCCATTGCCTGATGAAAGAAATTTCAGAATAAGCAGAACAATTAATTTATTGAATCCCACGTAGCTACATGATCAAGAAACAAGGTAGTTGTACTCGGACATGCATGTAAAATACCATAACATTTACAAGATAATTATAATGAGTACTAATAAAGCAACTACATATATAGACAGAGAGAGAGTTGCTTCCCCAGGACCTCCAATTGGAATATTGTGTGTTTGTGCACGTATTCAGGCTCACATAGGTGCAGGTGCGGATGCGGCACTTTAAAAAACCTGGGTGTGGGGGTGCAGAGACGGTATATATATATATATATATATATGACAGTTTTCAGTTAACACTCCATGTATGTGAGTGCATTTATGTATTTATATATATAATATAGATAAAACTGGACTTGGTTAGGGTTAACTGAATCTACTTTTAGACAAAAATGGACTGTCACATAGGTGCAGGTATGGGTGCGGATGCGGCGATGCGGCACTTTAAAAAAACTTGGGTGCAGAGAGGATATATATATATATATGGACTTGATTAGGGTTAACTGAATCTACTTTTGGATAAAAATGGACTCGGTGTGGTTGACTTCACCTAACACAAAGGAAGCTTAGTCCAAGTGTCACACCCGCCTGGTGCCCGTTTATTAGATTTCGTGTTACATAGGAAATGGGCCTGAATGTATTTGACTTAGAAGTCGTGTCCAAGTGTCGCACCCGCATGGGTGCGGGTGAGATGCCCTGTTAGAAGAGTCCATGTTACGCAGGCATGTCTATAATCATAAGATTCTCAGAAAATAACATTGGAAGCAAATTTTTTGTATTTCTAATGTCATGGTATTATTATAAAAAGCTTCCAACATTTTCTAAATTATATATACTTTTATTACAAGGGTACTTTATTTTGCATATTATTTTATATTATGCCAAGAAAGATTCCTTGTATTTTCTGTGTTTTTGTTTTATTTCTGAAATTGCCAAATCTTAAAGAAAGTTTATGTTCAAATTCAACCTGAAGAGTGTGTGTGTGCGTGTGTGTGTGTATAAAGAGAAATGAAAACCTACCAGACTTAGTTGTCAAAGGCGGTGGCCTAGGCAACCTAGGCACAGCGCCACCGCCTGGGCTTTTGGGTTTGGGTAGGACTGCCTAGGCAAAAAAGCCTTTTTGACTATTTTTTTTAAATTGGTTGACTACTTGGACAACCTTTGTTCAAAAAGGTGATAAAAAGGAGAAGGGCAGTGCCCTTTCCCCCCCCCCCCCTCTCTCTCTCTCTCTCAGTTTGCTGCAGCAAGAAGAACAAGAAGAAAAAGAAAAAGAAAAAGAAAAAATGGTACGCCTCACTCTTTCTCTCTCTCTCTCTCTTGCTAGCTCTCTCTGTTTTTTCTTTTTCTTTTTTTCCTTCTTCTCTTTTCTTTTCTCTTTTTTCTTCTTCTTCCTTTATTTCTTTTCTTTTTCCTTTTTTTCCTTCCTGTTTTTTCTTTCTTTTTTTTTCTTTTCTTGTTTTTTCTTTTTTCCTTCTCCTCTCTTTTATTTTTTCCCTTTTCAGTTATATATATATATATATACACACTGTATTTCAGTTATTATAATAATATTCTGTGTATGTATTATGTAATGTAATTTATATATAATCTGATGTTTTGGACCTACTTCAAAAATCATCAACAAATAATTACTCAGTCTTCCAGACAGGACATTGTTGAGGCTGACATTGTGGACCTATTTCAAAATCATCAACAAATAATAGTTCAGTTTTCCAGATAGGACATTGTTGGGGCTGTGAATCGCTCACTGAAAAGAGAGAGGGAAAACGGGATCCAGTCAATAAGGTATCACCCTTTTCCAGATTTAAAGGTGAATGGGTTCCTCACTCTTGTTACTTGATTGCTTGTAATGTAGCTCATTTGGGTTCCCTGGGGGAGACTAGCATCTGGAAAGATAAAACATCTGAGTGGTTTCTGTATTTAATGAAATTGTAACAGCATTCTTGATGTACTGGTAAGGGATATGCCTTCTGCATCTTACCTATCCACAAAAAAAAGAGAAGCAATAAGACAAACTCTAAAAGGAAGGAAAATTGTTTTGTCGATAGTTGATAAAACAGAGGATTTGACAACGGTAAAAAGGATCTGGAAAATCTCTGCAACCATTGGTAGCAGAAAGAGGGACCACAACATCCCCTTTACCAGTTGCTCAAGAAGCATGCAAAAAAATACAAAAAACCCATTAAGTGTTATCCTAAATGAGTTGGTGGATATGCAAGACCAACTCATATTCTCACTTAGGACCTTGCTATCGTCATCTCAGTCAACTGGATCCTGTGCGTACTTGTTCCAAACACGAGTTTCACAGTTGAAGTTTTAGGATTTCGAAAAAACATCGAAAATTGACAGTCCCAAGCAATAGGGTACCATCTGGTAGGGATGCAGTCGGGTAGCTTCCCACTACCCTATATATATAGACACACACACACACACACTTTTTGTTCCTAGTAAAAAGCTTTAATAATTAATATCTTAAAACTATAAATAAATCACCAAGAATAAAATAATCAAGCTTATTCAAGTAAATGCTTTTGATATAACTCTTGCATCAGGCATCAGTTTCTCCTGCTTATGAATGAAAGCAGAAATTCGCTCATAAACTGTGCAAGGAAGAGAGCACACAGGACTCAAATGTTCGCAATAGTTGTGCAATGCCTATGAAACCATTTCATGTGCTACAAGAGAGTAGTATGGCCAGATGTAATCACTGCCAAATTCTGAAGGCAGGCATGCCATGATCATGAATAGTTATAGTTTAATAGAGTGCTTTTCAACAGAAAACTGACTAAAGTATTGTAACAAAAAGGATCTTAGTGATGATGATGATGATATATTTCTGTGAGTTTCTACTATTCAACAAATTGTTTACACCAGAACATGGTATCACTGGAAAGTGGAAAAAATTATGTACCTCAGCTACTTTTGCAGTTGACCACTCCCCTGTAATGTTCAACTGAGTGACATCATTCTGTGAAGGCATGAAAGCAATCATAAATCCTCCATCTTGGCAGCGCTCCTCTTCCAGTGTAGGATCAATGACAAGGTCCTTGCCATGGCAAGACTAAGGAACCACATGAGAATACAGACCCAAACTTAGCCCAATGGAACTGACAAATGTGCCAGAATTATGAAATTTTAGCATCCAAAGAGGGGAAGAAAAAAGAATAGAGAAATTAAATTAATAGAGCAAGCAACTGTTAGGTATGACTCACATTAACTAACAAGATTGAATGGAATAAAGTGGACAGCTCCCAACATAGTGGTAGAGAATGATCTCTACTGGTTAAGCTAAAGTTTATGCAGAACAGTATAACACATCCCTAACAAACCTGTTAAAGCACACTTTCAAATGCTCAGCTTGATGCTTGCAACCTACCAAAACTGTACAGGTAGAAAACTCATGTAAGACCATGCTTATGCTGATAGAGTGGACAGGTATGGCATGCATAATCATGAAGTACTTGCAGAACCATCTCTTTTTGCTTGGTTGGAGCTAGCATTTAGCTTCATTGCTTGTTACAAGGAGTTCATAACTTCATATAGCTATTTATCTTTTGAAATTATAAACTCGGTTAATACATAAGTTTTTAATACCATATTCAAAAATTGCTAAACTACTAGTAAGGAACCTATCAAATATTTATCAGAAGGTAATCATATTCCTCCATATTCACACTTTTGCATCTTCATTCTAATCTCACAAATATGGATCCCTCTGTATCTACAGGGTTGTATAAGATAAAGGTATCAGTGGCTCCCTCCCCCTTTACACAGATCAACTGACAAATTCCAGGAGACAACACAAGCTAGCTATGCGTGGAAAGGAAAACAGGGAAATTTTAGTAGTAGTATCATGCTCAAAAGTAGTTCACTAAATTTTGAGCTTAAGATGCATCAAGTCATAATCTTTGCCTCCTTTAAAATTTGCCTAGGTTCTAGGATGTTTATGTAGTCATTTGAGTAAATCATAGTTCTTCAATCATATGATTTAGCAAATTTGTATCTTGGACTGAGGAATGAGAATAGGATTAGTTGCTGCCTGATGATACATGCAAATAACTTTTCTTCTTCAGTGAGAGTTTAGAGTGACAAAAATTGGAAAGAAAAGCAAAGTCAATGTGATCTTAGACCATTTGCAACCAACATTTCTTTAAGGAAGAGAAGTGTCAGAAGTATATGGGTCAATCTGCAAACCTAGGAGGAAGTTGCACAATGATGAACAGCCAACACAATGCAGGTTAGGTTAAGTTTTGTAGCCCTTATAGGCATCTATTTGTGCACATTTATGTTTCATTACAGACTTCACCTTTTTAGCTTGCTTGCTTGTCCTATAGAATTAGGTAATCAAATCCTTACTGCAGCTATGACAAATGACAAGAAGAAACATCCTGTTTGACATTGATGAGGGAAAATAAAAAAGAAAGGGACAAAGGTGAACAAGGACACCAATTTCCAGCAATATCTCAGTGAAAAAACAAAAAATAAGTACATACCACTGAGGTAGAAGTTACAAGGTCAAACATCATAATCCCAGCATCTGCAAGTGCAAGGCTTGCACATGATATAACCACAGGAAGATCACCTACGAGTCAAAAAAATAAAATGAACGCAATGAAAACAAGAAAATTGCAAAGGATTGCAAGGTATACAGGCACGAACAAAGAGACTACTGAATGGCACACTAACTTGGAGTATGAAAGTTATTATAGAAATTGCTGTTTGATTAGAATATATATGCCTAGGAAAAGAAGTTCTCATTACTTTTGATCAAAATTCAGTCTTTAGCATAGTTTGAGATAGATTACAAATCAAGATCTACAACTTATTGAGCCAAATCCTAAACTGGGAATTTTGTGACATATCATCTATCAGTCTCATGTCAGTTGCAAATTAATACCTTTTTTACTATTATGTTGTTTATAACAGGTATGGTGCTGTTAGTCATGATTTTGTGCTGTAGCACATGAAATGTACTTGTCATTATTGTAAATTTGGTCCACTGTATGATCTAACGAGTAGCAACTAACTAAGAGTATTGCAGATCTGAATTCACATCACCATGAACCACATGAACAAATGTCTGGTATGATGAAAGTTAGGCATCAACAATGCATGAAGCAGGTCTTTACCTGCTAGTTTGCTACATATAAAAGAAGGGAATTAGTCATGAATGTTCTTAAAAAAAGGACGTTATGAAGGTTACACCAAGTTCTTAGATTTTCCTTGATAATCTCGCATGTGATTAAAGAGAAACTATTCATCGAATGGCTTTATTTTTTGTATGTATATGACCTAGAGTTTACATGACACAAATGCACAAAGAGAAGAATACAGCCAAATCATTCTGAGCAACGCCAAAGGGTTACATTACGAGTAAAAATTGTTCTCATCTCATGTCAAAGAAAGGGTAAGCAACAACTGAAAACAAACACATTGACAACAAAAAAAACAAAAAAATCTTTCTTAATATTAATTAATCACTTGGTTTTCCAACAATTCTACATCTTCTACTTTTGAGAAAGCAGCATACTGCCACCAGATTCTAGAACCAGAGCAAAAACATCTACGGTCGTCTTGGGAAAAGTCTCCAAAATTATAGCGCCCTCCAAAGCCTTGTGAAGCATCGAAGACATCTCTTTGTCTTCTGATCCCTACAAACGAAAAGAGGGTGTTAAATCGCCTAAAGATGTAAAGCAACAGATAATATAAAGGCATAGACACATGAGCAAAGTTGGATACTTCTACGTGCTTTCTCGTACCTGTCCACGAATCTGTCCGGAGAACGTTGTGAAGCTTACACTGCAATTCAGACGACCTATATCACTGAAAGCCATTGCTTTTTTGCTCTCTCTAGGACCAAATCTGCATAACAAAAATGCTGAAACACATCATTCACTTACTCCAGAAAAATGATTGTATATCAAATTGGAAAACAAGGAAAAGAAGAGATGAACAAATCAAGTAAACACCCAATTCAAGGACCAAATTTCTACGAATCAAAAAATTATGTCAACAAGAACAGTCCTCGGCAAATTAAATTGTACACAAAATTCGAGGAAGTGATCCCGCTTGATCTATTGGTAGGTGATGTGTCTTAAAAACCAAGGTGGGGAACGAATCAAAGAAGAAGGCAGATGGTCGCTTACACTGAAACGATAACCTTTGTGTTGCCGAATTCGGCGTAAGCCGAACCAGCGGCCGCATTCACCGCGCCTGTTCTCATAACTGCAAAACCCACACAACCTCATTGAAATGATGAGAGAATGAGAGGGGAGGTAGATGATGAAAAGGCTTACAGGCGAGTCTGCACTGGTGAGGGTTGCGGCCATCGATTCGCAAGCCGTCTGTTGAATAATCGGGGAGAGGACGCCTCTTTCTCGCACCCACCGTGGGCGAGTACGTCATAACGCTGCCGCTCCCACCTTTGCTGGTCATCGCCGCTACTCGCAAGTACTCCTCCCTCCGTTTTAGGTTTTAAGCAATCGGGGAGGGAGAAGATGGGGCGATCTCTATGGACCGGGTTTGAGTCGGATATTTTACCAAATTTGAATCCGACTAGTCAGATTCGATTTCGATAAACAACTTTTGATTAATAACCCGATTCGGGTTGGATTGGAAATCACAAGTTTGGGAACCCACAACCACAATTGAAGTTGGGTACACTCCAGTCCCCAACGAGCAAGGCAGTACTCTCTTCTTCTTCTTTTTTGTTTTTTTTTTTTTTAAATTAAGCTGAGTTAGGACCAGTTATACAACTATACCATTGGGTTTTGAACCTACAACATCCCAACACAAGGTGACGTGCACCCCCCACCAAGGGTTTTACCAACCTGTGTGTGCGGCGTGACCAGTCATTGAAGGGTTTTAGCTTGACCTAGCCCCCAAAAAAACTAATATTAACCTGATAAAATCCATTTTAGCTTACTTTTTATTGCTCATATTTATAATTTTATTTATGCACATTTCATATACTTGTAAGAATCGATATTTTCCCCAAATTCTTCTTAGGCACTATGTCACACGCTATCTCGAAGGCGTGTCCTTGGTGACACAAGCAAACACGTGGACACTAACACCGACATGTATATGCAATATTTTTAAGCATTATTTCAATAAAAATGTATTTTATAATACTAACAAATTAAAAAATAGTTTTTTTATTGATTAAAATAATAAAAAATTTGTGTCCTTGCGTCCTCGTTTCCAGCAAATTTGGAACTTTCAAGTCCAACATGCGTCACATGTCTCACCTATATTTTCCCCAATAACCATTTTATAACTATGTTCTCAAATCACCATGGGCCGAGTCAACTTGGTCAAGTAAGGAATGTCACAGGCAAGTAGGGGTGTCAATGGGTTGGGTTTGGTTCTGACCTAAGTAGAACCAGACTTGGACCATATTTTTGAGTGCAGTATCACGCCTGAACCAGAGTTTAATCGGGTATACTATAAGAGAAATCATATCTGGACCCGATAAGAACTACATGAACAGACCTAAACCATACCCGATAAAAAAATATATTTTAGCATTTTCACATTGAAAAAATTGTGAGTCTTAATACCCGGACCCTATGAGATTTAGTTCCGGTCAGGTCCAGGTAATTAAACAGGACCTGTTGATACCCTATTGGCAAGCTGACCTTTGATACATCTATGAGATTCTACAGTACAAAACATTTTGAGCAGGTTTGATAGTAGGTAAAGTTAAAAGTAGAAAAGAAAAATTTATAATTTTTTCATCCATCCCCAAACGAGATAAAATTTTCAAATGAAAAGTTATTCTAAAAACTTAAATTTTTCATAGAACAAATTCCTCCACCTTAAGGGTAGATGAATTTTCCATATCAAAAGTTTTCTTTTTGTATTTTTCACTCTTAAAGCATCTCATTTCATCAGCTGCCACTCCATTGCCTTCTTACATCTTTATCTTCCTCTCATTTTCAGGTCTCTCTCTCTGAAAGGGGGTGCCCCTTCTCCCTATCTTCCTCCAAGAAGTGGCTTGCATGTTCAACCACAGCAAATATGCCATCTTCGACTATGTGTGTGCGTTTAAAGAGAGATTGAGAGTTTCTCGTCCTTATTTTCTTATTTTACACAAACAATAAAAAGTTTTTCTCACATTTTTCTAGCTTGTTCATATGAACAAGAGAATTTTTTAAATTTGGAAAAGTTTCCATATCAAAACTTTTCAGGCAAAATTTTATTTTCTTATAAGATTCTTTCTTGCGTCCAAACTCCGCATGTGTATAACTGTTTAGTTATACACTGCCGGTCCCAAGCCTGGATAAAGGAGGAGGGTTGCGGTAGGCCTGTGACAGCCAGCATAAAAACTTTGTCATATCCTATGAAAATGAACCAATATGAGAATTTCGTTGGGGCGTTCCCTACTGAGCGACGCGATGTACTCTCTAGGCCCAGAGGCAGTGATAAATGGGCAAGGGTTGCTAGGTCGTCGCCCAGAAGCGACGCGTCACACCGGCGCCCGGGTGTGGTGTCAAATAGGCAAGGGTTCTCTCACTTTGTTGGACGGGTGGGGGTAAAGAAGTTAGTCCAAGACCATAAAATTAGGTTAGCCACTTGGAACATAGGGTCTTTAACTGGTAAGTTGGTAGAGTTAGTAGATGTTATGTGTAGGAGAAAGATTGATATTTTATGTCTTCAAGAGACCAAATGGGTAGGTGAGAAAGCTAAAGTGATAGAACATTGGGGATATAAGATTTGGTATACAAGAATAAATAGGAATAGGAATGGAGTAGGGATTGTTATGAGTCGTCAGTTTATAGATAATGTAGTTGAGGTCCGTAGGAAGGGTGATAGAATTTTACTTATTAAATTAGTATTAGGTACGGATATTATTAATATTATTAGTGTTTATGCACCTCAAGTAGGTTTAGATGATTCCATTAAGCATCAATTTTGGGAAGATTTAGATGGAGTAGTACAAGGGATATCTTATAGAGAAAAGCTTTTCATCGGCGGTGACCTTAATGGACATGTAGGCATTAGTAGGAATGGATTTGTGAGTATCCATGGAGGCTATGGTATAGGAGAAAGAAATGAAAGTGGAGAAAGGATTTTAGATTTTTGTTTGTCCTATGATATGATCTTAGCAAACACTTGGTTTAGGAAGATGGAGTCTCACCTAGTAACATTTAAAAGTGGGGTTAATACGAGTCAGATAGATTTTTTCCTACTTAGAAAGAGAGATAGGGGTTGTTGCATCGATTGTAAGGTTATACCGGAAGAAAGTGTAGCTACACAACATAGAGTCTTAATTTTAGATCTTAGAATTAGACAATGCCGCAAAAAAGATAGACATAGGATAGATCCTAGAATTAAGTGGTGGGCACTGAAAGGAGCTAAACAAGGAATGTTTGTAGAGCAGGTACTTAAGGAAGTTGATTAGTGTCTCAAGGAGGATTCAGAATCAATGTGGAATAAGATAGCGGGTGGTATGAGAAAAGTGGCTAAGGAGGTATTGGGTGAGTCTAAAGGCGGTGCACCACTAGGTAAGGATACATCATGGTGGAACGAGGATGTCAAATTAGCTATTAAGGTTAAAAGAGAGTGTTATAGAAATCTAAGTAAGAGTCATGATAATGAGAATTTGGAGAAGTATATGATAGCAAAGAAGGAAGCTAAAAAAGTTGTTCGAAATGCGAGGGCTAAGGTATATAAGGAGGTTTAGGACAAGTTGGATACCAAAGAAGGCGAGAAGGATATTTATAGGCTTGCAAAGATGAGAGATAGGAAATCGAAGGATTTGGGTATGGTTAGATGTATCAAAGATGAAACGCAAAGGGTTTTAGTCAAAGATGAGGAGATTAAGGAGAGATGGAAAGATTATTTTGATAAGCTATTTAATGATAGTCATGCTCAAGATCTTGGAGACTTCTCCATTCCTTTTCATGAGATAAATCGTGACTTCATGCGCAAGATTCAAAAGAAAGAAATTGCAGAGGCTTTGAAGAAAATGAAATCAAGAAGGGCAGTTGGCCCAGATGGTATACCTATCGAGGCTTGGAAATGCTTGGGAGAGAAAGGTTTAGAATGGTTGACAAATCTTTTTAACTTGATTTGGCGAACAAATAAGATGCCTAATGAGTGGAGGAAGAGTACTTTGGTGCCTTTATATAAGAATAAGGGTGATATACAAGATTGCACAAACTATCGTGGTATAAAACTCATGAGTCATACTATGAAACTTTGGGAGAGGGTGATTGAGTCTAGGTTGAGGAAGGTTGTCATGATATCGGAGAATCAATTTGGTTTTATGCCTGGAAGATCAACTATGGAAGCTATACATCTTCTTAGACAACTTATTGAAAGATATAGAGAGAGGAACAAAGATTTGCATATGGTTTTTATTGATTTAGAGAAGGCTTACGATAGAGTACCTAGGGACGTTCTCTGGTGGACAATGATGAAGAAATGTGTTTCTCTCAAGTACATTAGTATAAATAAAGATATGTATGAAGGAGTAGTAACCAATGTCCGCACTTGTGGAGGGGTGACAACCAATTTTCCGATAACGGTTGGGTTACATCAAGGATCTGCTTTAAGCCCTTTCCTATTTGCGATAGTGATGGATGAGCTTACGAGATCAATTCAAGAAAATGTACCATGGTGTATGTTGTTTGCTGATGATATTGTTTTGATTGATGAGTCTAGAGCTGGGGTTAATGCTAAGTTAGAATTATGGAGACAGACATTGGAAGCTAGAAGTTTTAAGTTGAGTAAGAGTAAGACTGAATATATAGAATGTCGGTTTAGTAAGCAACGAAGTAGTGATGAGAGTGTAGTGAAGCTTGGTGAGCAAGAAATACCGATGAATGATTATTTCAAATATTTGGGATCCATCATTCAAAAGTATGGAGATATTGATGGAGATGTAAATCATAGGATAAAGGTTGGGTGGATGAAATGGAAAAGTGCAACTGGAGTGTTGTGCGATCGTAGAATGCCATTGCGGTTAAAGGGAAAGTTTTATAGGACGACTATTAGACCCGCTTTACTATATGGTACGGAATGTTGGGCTGCCAAGAGACATCATATTCAAAAAATGAGTGTAGCTGAGATGCGGATGCTTAGATGGATGTGTGGAAATACAATAAAAGATAAGATTCGGAACGAGGAGATACGTAAGAAGGTAGGTGTTGCACCCATTGAAAATAAGATGCGAGAGAATCGTTTACGGTGGTTTGGACATATTCGGCGAAGGCCTAATGATGCTCCAGTTAGAAGGTTGGAGAAATGGGAAAATATATTAGTTAAAAGAGGTCGGGGTAGGCCGAGGAAGACTTGGATGGAGATGATAGGAAAGGATATGAATGCTTTGAACCTCACCGAGGACATGGCATTGGATAGAAATGATTGAAGGAAAAGGATTCATGTGAAAGACCCAAAATGAATTTATTTTTTGGTTCATATCGCTGACCCCAATTGTTTTGGGATGAAGGTGTAGTTGTTGTTGTTGTTGTTTGTATTCTTTCTTGCGTCCAAACGTGTCCTTTCACTGCTAAAGAACACAAGCATGTCACAAGGTAATGGATCTATTTTCTTCTTGATTAGGCATGGGCTGATGGATTGGCAACCTTCTCAACGAGTATTGTTAGTTTCTATCCTTACAATCAAGAAATAACTTTGACATTTATATGGGATAGCATTCCTTACCCTCGTGGATAAGAAACCCCCTTATCTAGAATGGAAGCCGATCAGGTCATGCTGAACATGAGTGTTTTTTCTCATGCTGACATCGTGGCCATCCGATTTGCATTTTAAAAAGCTCAAAAGTCAACAAAACAACGTGGCATTCATCCAAAATGCAAATGGACGGCCACAATGTCGGCATGAGCAAAAACACTCATGTTCAGCATGACCTGATATGCTTCCAGCTAGAACTCATGGGGGAAGTTGTTTTGATCAAATCTGACTTGATGGATGTGCTCAGCATGGTCAAAATAGCAGCAATCACCTTTGGATCCTAGTTTTTTTTTATGTATAAATATAATTTTCTAAGGTTTGAAAAATTGGTATATTATAAGTCATTGATTTTTTAACTCTCATAAAATCTGACATATTCATCAAAAAAACATGATAAGACCAGGTTTTATTAAACTTAACATACAAATCATATCGAGCAGGTTAGATCAGATGTACTAAGAAGCTGAAAAAATAAAAATATTACATATTTTCACTAAAGGCACTTTTGGAAGAGAGAAAAACTCTCAGTCTCTCATAGGGAAAGAAAGTTTTGCCTATGAGAGTTTTTTAAATAAAAAAATTTTTAAAAGAAAGTTTTTTTTGCTTGTTTGTATAGCATGAGAAAAATAGAGTGAGAAAATATGGAAAAAATGGGAGAGAGGAGGATGAGGATGATAGTGATGGTGGGTGGTGGGTGGTGGGTGGTGGGTGGTGGGTGGTGGTGATGGTGAGATGGTGGGTGGGGGTGGTGGAGAGTATAAAAGTAAAATTTCTCTTAGTAAGAAACATTAATCCACCCCCACTCCATAAAGGAATGTTTCCTATAAAAAAATATACTTTTTAGAAAAAACTCTCAGCGAAAAAGCCTCTCTGGTTGGGAAGAGTCCTCATTTGCATCACTTTTTCTAAATCTTTCTCTCTTCCAAACATGTCGCAGGTGTTCCTTACCCACGAGGGTAGGAAAAATTACCCCCTTTTTTTTGTCAACTAGCAAAAACAAACAAGCAAACAATTTTTTTTTATTGTTGAGAATGAAAAATACAATAATCATGAGGCTTCAAGAACAAAAACACACAACCGAATTTAAGCATAGAAAGAGAATCACAGTGGCACTGGCAGTCCCAGTTCAAACAAAGGTGGACAGCAGCTTCTGAACAGACCACAGCAGCATAGAACCCATAAACTGCAAGTAAACCCAGTAAATCAACCAATATTATATGATGATGATGACTTGTGCAAATTGCAATAACAAATTTATAAAATATCAAGTGCATCAGGTTTCCCCACCTAAAATTGCGTAGAATATTATACTGATTCCATGCATTTTCTGGCACTATGAAGGCTAATTCATTAATAATATTAAAAGCAAAGTTCCAACTTGGATTCTGGATCCCAAAATCTTATCTGAGTCAGGCAGTAATTGCACTATGTCGAAAAGTTAAACCTCGGGAAATCTATGAGTTTATTGACTTGATAATAATTATACAATTGATGAACGTTAAAACTCCCTCGTTAGTGATCTTAAATACTTTATAATGTGATTTGGTTTTGATTATTTTCTTCTTTTCACAACAATGGCATGTTGTGGGTAAAAGGACTCTCTGCCTTCAAGGTTCGATAGGGAATCAGGGATGGCAGTAGAACGGGGGGAAATGGGGCCCCGCCTAGCCTCGTTTGGACTAAGGATGGAGAACATGAAACTGGGATAGAGGTTAAAATCAAAACCCGTGCAAGGATGGACTTACGCTTTTCTCCTGCCTCACCCCAATCTCTGCCTCAGCCCCGCCCCGTCCTGTCCCCAATCCTTCTTTAGGGATGGCAATGGACCCAAGGGAAATGGGGCCCCCACTCCCACCTCGCCTCGTTTGGACCGGGGATGAAGCACATGAAACGGAGATGCAGGCGGGAAATCCAAACTCGTGTGGGGATCAAGGTCCAGATTTTGAGACGGGGCAGGGGTTGGAGACCTTGTCCCCAAACCCTGCCCCGGTCCACTGTCATCCCTACAGTTGGGGATACCTCTGGCAGATCAGTTAATCTGCTAGATCACTATTCATCAGTGATTTGGCATCATCACCGTCCGTCATGCAAATCAACAGTAAAAAGGCGAAGCAGGTTATATGTCCCCCCCCCCCGCCGAACAGGGCAGTTAGCTACATTTCATGTTCGGGGGTCCCAAAGAGCACCACGTATGTAAGCATGTGTGTCTCGTATCCCCATGTTTGTCAGCATTAATTAGCGTTGGAGTTTGATGTGATTGCAAAGACTTAAGTACCCTCTCCTCCATTAGTGTAAAAAAAAATGACGATTCTTGAAAAGGAGTGGTTGTAAAAACTTAAGTGCCCCGAAGATGATTATTTAAGACCCAGTCCCTGCACTGCAGGATTATTCGAGAAAGAAATCTTCCCTGGAGGAGGCCATGAACATCAACTCTCTCACACTCTCTCTCCCTTCTCTTTTTGCTTCTGTGCACATCCAGTAGAAGATCCTACATTGCTCCATCAAGCACCGACTGACCTGCACATTGACTGTTGTGGAGCCTGATTCAGAGTTTTTACCCTTATAGGAGGAGGGTTTGGGGGCTCCTCCCAGCGTGGGTAGCATCATTCAACTAAATGAGTTGTAGATCCTGATTCAGAGTTTTTACCTTTACAAGAGAGGGGTCTGGGGGCTCCTCCCAACGTGGGTAGCATCATTCAACTTGAACAGTTGTGGAGTCTGATTCAGAGTTTTTACCCTTACAGAAAGGGGGGTCTGAGGGCTCCTCCCAGCGTGGGTAACATCATTCAACTTGAAGAGTTGTGGAGTCTGATTCAGAGTTTTTACCCTTATAAAAGGCGGGTCCGAGGGCTCCTCTCAGCATGGGTAGCATCATTTAACTTGATGAGTTGTGGAGTCTGATTTAGAGTTTTTGCCCTTATAGGAGGAGGGTTTGGGGGCTTCTCCCAGCGTGGATAGCATCGTTCAACTTGATTCGTTGTGGAGCTTGATTTAAAGTTTTTGCCCTTATAGGAGGAGGGTTTTGGGGCTTCTCCCAACGTAGGTAGCATCGTTCAACTTGATTCGTTGTGGAGCCTGATTTAGAGTTTTTGCCCTTACAGGAGGGGGGTTCGCCCCCCCCGGCACGAGTTCGGGATGTTGTGGTAAAAAAATACACAGGGTATCGTGGTGAGAAAGACATTTTTTTGTTCCAAGCAAGGTTGAAAGAAATCAATGAAAAATCCAACAAGGAACATGCCAGAATCAAGATGTGGATGTCAAGCGAGAATGGTGTTGTGCAACTCAAATAACACAGAATAACACAGAATAATAGGAGTCTAGTTTTTAGTTAAAATGGAGAATGAAATGTCAATAGAAATCATTGAAAATTTACAGAAATAAACTAGACTCAATAACGAAGACACCACTTTTTACGGATTTGGAATATGACCTTCGGTTAGAGAGATATGACCCTGACAAATTGGTCCTAATTCGGGTAACGATTTACAGCGATTTGCTTACTGAATAACACTACAAATCGCTATAGCGATTTGCGGAAGACACTACAAATCACTATAGCGATTTGCGAAAGACTCGAAATTACTACAAATCGATATAGGAAAGCCCGATAACACTACAAATCGTTGTTGGAAGGCCCCAAAAAAATTTGGTCTGGAGGGTGCTGCCCCCCGCCAGGGGCGCCCCCCCTGGACCCCCGCTCGCTGACCGCGCAGCGAGATCCGCGTCGGGAGGGAGCCCCCGGAACCCCCTCCTATAAGGGCAAAAACTCTAAATCAGGCTCCACAACTCATCAAGTTGAATGATGCTACCCACGCTGGGAGGAGCCCTCAGACCCCCCTTCTGTAAGGGTAAAAACTCTGAATCAGACTCCACAACTCTTCAAATTGAACGATTCTACAGTCAGTGTGCAGGTCAGTCAGTGTTTGATGGAGCAATGTAGGATCGTCTGTTGGATGTGCACAGAAGTAGAGAGAGAAGGGAGAGAGAGAGAGGGTTGATGTTCATGGCCTTCTCTAGGGAGAACTCTTTGCCTCCCTTGATTTCTTCTCTAGAGAGAGAGATAGAGGGTTTTACAGTGTTTAACGGAAAAAGAAGAAGAAGACTTTGAAGAGTCAACATCATCCTCGACTTTCTGGACGGAGGACATGTTTGTCCTTTTTATGAACGGAGAAAGAAGAAGAAGACTTTGAAGAGTCAACATCATCCTCGACTTTTTGAATGGAGGACATGTTTGTCCTTTTTTTGAACTGTTTGTTTTTTCTTTTTTGAATGAAGGATATTTTTGTCATTTTCTCAAACCATCACTTTATGAGAAGAATAGCAAGAAAGGGTACTTAAGTCTTTGCAACAACACCAGAGTCCGATGCAAAGTTATGTCAACATACACGGAAATACGAGCCCCATGTGCTTGTATACGTGGTGCTCATTCAAAGCCCCGAACACAGCCGTGGGATTCAGTGAATCATCCGGGGGGAACATACACCACCCTCTCGTAAAAAGGGGCACGTTGATGACATCATGAGGAGCATATTATGCTGATCTTGTAAATAGGACGGTGAGGATGCCCCAGAATACCGATGGACGAGCATGATTTGGCAGATCACCAAATCACGGTTCGTTTCTAGAGGATAGCCCCCACGAGATTCGAACTCGAGATCCTCAAGTTATCATAGGGCGCCTCTACCATCCATACTCCAGCTACCCAATTCAGCCCAACTTATGGCCACGACTGGAGAGCAGATCAGGTGCAATGTGAATGTGATTGCACATTTTTGGTGCGCTACTGCACCTGATCAGCCACCCTCTCTGGGACGCAGCATATGGTGGGTGGTCAGGTGCAGCAGCACACCAAAAGTGTGCAATCACATTGTACATTATCCTTCCTCTCGTAATTTGTCTATGCCTAATCTGACTAGGAAGCTCCTAAACTTCAATGGTCTACTAACACACCCTAAAATCATAAAGCCCTTCGAATTGGCCTATTGGGTATATGGTTAATCAATCTCAACTTGACCCAGCTTGTGACAGAGTGCAGTGTCAAGGCCATCAATGTTTGTCACAACTTGCTAGCCATTTCAAGTCTGGTACTAAGAACGGAATTAAGGACTATATTGAACATGATTCAATGGGTTTTTACTTACCATGATGCCAAACATCCAAGTGAATCTCCGGATGCTGGTGGTGGCGGCGACGGTAGTGGTGATGGTGGAGCAGGCGGTGGCAGAAGAAATGGTGCATCTAGTGGAGGATCCATTAATATAATACGTCTTTGGGGAGTAAAAGGAAAGAATTAGAAGCCAAGTTATCCTTACCAAGAAGCAGGTTTTACCATGCCCCCATTGCTTAGCTCCTTGAGTTGGCGCACCTTCCATTCTTGGCATCCACCTTTCAAACCTCCTTCCAACCTACCTATGCACCAAACTAACAGTCGGTTACTTCTTGGGTGGAATCAGGTCCAATAGTCGTTTGTGGAACATTAGGGCTGTCAACAGTTCATATGCTGGACCCAGATGGATTTGGAACCGTGCAAGACCATGTGTTGTTGGTAAAGGTACCTGGTCTGGGTCCTTTTAGTCCTAACTTTGGGCAGGACCATATATATAGAATACGAACCAAACCCTTAAAACATGCTGCTTTTTATAGTTTTTACACGTAAATCAGAACCTTAACTGGATCTGGGGTCAGATTTAAGTATGATCTTTATAAACTTTCAAACTGGAATCAGGTCCATCTACTACTAGGATCTTAAGGGTCTACAACCCATTAGCTAACAAACCTAGGTACAAAAGCTGATATATTGGGTCGATATCGAGTTTAGTCAAGACAGACCCAACCCCTTAACAACCCTCAAGGTGAAAGGCAGCAACGGGTAGCGATAACCCGAGAGAGAACCCAAAAGTCAAGTTCTTTCGATATCAAGCTGCCAGTTGTATCAAAGAAGGTATACTTGGAGTTTAACATAAAAAGTTATATAGATTTTAGGGAGAAAACTTTAATTACTTTACTGGTGTCCGTAGGCAGGTTTAGAAATTATTTGTTAGTTACACACTTGGGGCCAAGGTGTCATTTTCCTTGTCCAAAATGATCCAACGATCATATCATAGTGCATCTGACTCTGGCCTAACCGGATTCATAGTTTGACTGGAAACTGTCACTGAATCTAGATTTTGGAGTCGGATCTAGCGCTTTAAAACCAAATCCACCAACGGGGGCTCAGCGTGTTTGGTAGGAGCTGTCAGTACACGTCTCCTTGTAGTGGGACGTTGCAGGTTCAAAACCCAGTGGTACTTTGAATAGTAACTGGTGGGGGTCTGTCTAATCGCAGCTTGCCTTTCAAGGACCGGAGAAAACCACCGTCGGAGAAAGAGACCTGCCCGTGCTCGTCAACGGTCGCTTATCCGGAGGTGTAAAACCGGGCCTTGCTTCAGCAATAGACCACGCTTCTGTGAATATAAGTTAGACCTAGTTGGAATCGGGCACGCCTGGGCCCGACCTAAGTCCAAACGGTTGTGAGACAGGACTCGGCTGCACCCAGTCCCAGCACCATGATTGGCGAGCCCTGTGACTTCTCTGAGTGGCGACTGGCGAGCGTCCAAAAGGAAAGTGGAAAAGAAGGAGCTCTTCGCGATCAATCGTCCAAGGAAGAAACGCAACAAAGAAACTCAAAGCCCCGCGAAGATTTTGTGCGACTTCTTTCCCATTCCTTCTCTCTGCTCTTCGCTCCCTATTTCTCTCCGGCGATAATGTGGTTCAGGCGTCTCTTCCGATCAGGTATGTTCGATTGAACCCGGCGTCTCTAGGATTACGGTTAAGGCGGCGATCCTTTTCTTTTCAATCTTTTCGAGTCCTCCAATCCCCAAATTCTATCACGCCAAGCACCAAATTTCCCGTCGTCCCATCTCCTTTTTCTTTTCACTCTCTTCGATTGATTTACGCACAATGAAGAAGTTGTGGTGTTTGAATATTTCTCTCTTAGAATTTGAATTTACGGCACCACCATTAACGGTTTTATTTACGTATTTATTGATACATGTCTTTCTCTTTAGTTCGTTGAATTTTGAGCTTCTGAGAGTGCGGGATTGAAGTTCGAGCAGTGATTTTTGTGTGCCCTTTTCGCGAGCTCTAAGCTCTTTGTTGGCAAGAAGAATTCAGGTTCGATTCAATGAGTTGAAATGATCGTGTGCTTGATGATTGTTTTGGTTTGTGTTTTCATTCTGTTGGATCATATTAGAATGCTGTGTTTTAGCTCGAACTTTTTGATGTATTTTTTTTATGCTCGTGCCGAGATTGGAACCCTTTGTTAGCTAATTAAAGCCATCTTGAACAGTATTGCACATTTGGTCGTTCGAGCACCTCTGGAGTTCTGAACCTCCAGACACCACAAACGCACAACAATTTGTTCCCATGAGGGGAAGTAATTGAATGCTAAATGCCTTGGTGTAATAGATTGCCACATTGGAAAAGAAGAATGTATGGAGATGGACAGAACGCATCAAACCTACAATAGTGTTAAGAGCTTATAACGCAGTGAACAGGATGTTGATTGGCAAGGTTCTACAAATATGTATGTTTGATGACAGTAATCTTGCGATGCACATTAACCACCATGCTGTACGTATTGCTGCTGAAGCTGTCTTACCAATAGGCTGCTCAGGGGAGATCTTTTGTCTTTCATACTGCGCTTGGCATCTAAGCCTGGTGCATAGTCACCATGCCTGTAACTTTCAGGTTTCTGACCACCAAGTGCCCAAGGCCACTGGTATGCTCAATTAGGATCACTTGAAGTGGAAAGGACCACCCTCGTATGCTCCATGCTGGGTCATAGGTCACAGGTTGTAGCTGGAACCAGATAACACAAGCGCAGTTATCTGGCTTAAGGTCTAACAAGGCTTTGTTTGGCCAATGGATCTATGGGTGTGGGCTTTCTTCTTGGGACAATTAAACCCCTCGCAATGCACCAGGCATGGAGTGAAATGTACACTGAGAAACAGACCGTCACACAGCTTGAAACTCTTCTCTTCTTTCCCTCATTAATACGTCTTGACTCTTGAGGAATGGGTTCTTGAAAACAAATTGTGATTTGTAGTCTATCAAATATGCATGTGGCCCATCGACAAAAACATACTCTCATGCTCAGCTTTGTAGATAAGAAGAATGTTGGGTTGGGTAACGGTTCCACCCATGATGGGCGAGATCCGAACCCGGCCCACCATTTAAGAAGGGGACGGTTTTGGAAACCGATGCCCCCCTTCTTTTTTGGTGTCTCTCTCATTTTGAATACACAAAAAGAAATAGAGGGAAAAAGGGCAGAAAGAGTGGCTGTGCACATTGGCTGTGTACGTACACAGTGATTGAATGTGCACAGTGGAAGAAAGAAAAAGAAAACGATGATAGTGAATCAGTGGGCATTTGGTCTGTGGATAATCGTTCTCTCCAAGTGAGAGCACGAACTCGTTGAGCAAAGCAAGCATCATCGATCCGTTGTTTTTTCCGCTTCCGCAACAACCTGAAAGGTATGTATTCGTATCTCTTCATTGGTATCAGAGCCAGGTTTTAGATGCTCGTTTTTGCTTGCGAATATATTTTTTTTGTTGATTCATGGCCGGAACAAAAGAGGTTCGTGGTGGACGCATGCTATGGGGGCTTGTTTATATCCCTAGTGCCGAGGGCAACCCGATGGGCCAAGCCTACTCGGCTTGCCATGGGACAGGTTAGGGAGGGCATGGGCTGGGCATGAGCCATGTTGGGTCTGACCTGCAGCCAGAAGGGCATGGGCTGGGCACACGCCACAGGTCATGCTTTGGCCCTGCAGCACAGGCCACAAGACTGCCCAGGACCTGTGGCAGCAATGGCCGTTTTTTTTTTTAACTCCCAACCTGCGGCATATGCCGCAGGCTCAGTCCGGCCAGCCTGACCCAATTTTGTGGCTCGAGCCGCAGACTTGTTTGCTCCTGGCCCTGCGGCATAGGCCGTCGGCTTAGCCCGACATGACCGGCCTTGCGGCAAAGGCAGCAGGCCGAGTTCTTGGAAGTGCAATGCGGGTTGAAAAAAAAAAAAATTTTGAACCCTAGAAGGGCCAGGGTCCTTGTGGGTCGAGGCATTTTAACTAATGGTTGGAACCACGAATGAGTCGGGCATTCATGAATCCATTTTATTATATATTATATATATTTTATTCATGAATGTGTATGAATATGATATAATCATATTGATTATACGATGATTTTTTTTTAAGTACTTTGGAAGTACTTATTCCATAAATTAATATCTTATTCAAACAGTCATAATACAGTTTAGATGAATATAATTATCTTAGGGAAAGTGGGAGATGATTGTGAACGTAGTGATCTTTCGATTCCACACCCTATGAAAAATTATATGTTATCTAATCATGTGATTATAACTGCATATAGATGTGCTAATGATGAGATCATAACATGCTTGAATTACATTATTTTTTGCGCATTTCTTTATTCTTATCTAAAAGGACATGACTGCACCAAGTAAATCAATAATGGACTTGGCACAAATTGAAAAAATGAATGGTGATAATTATGATATATATGGCATAGAAAGATTCAGTTTACACTGGAGGAGGCTGAGGCCTTGGAGGCTCTCAACCATACCGTGGAACGACCTGAAATTGGTACTGGGGCACAATCTCGTAAGGATATGGAAACCTATGAGAAATGGAAGCGCATAAATACTGTTGCGCGTGTCACCATGCTATGTTCTATGCAGGATGACATCATGTGCCAATTTGAGCATTATAAGACTGCTCAACAGATGTGGATGGCCCCTTAAAGATAAGTTTGGGGGAACATCAGCCACAAAACTAAGGAGGCTGACCATCAGGTTCGATTCATACAGAAAGTCCCCTCAGCACACTATGAGCCAGCATCTCAGGGAGATGGCAAACATGATAAGAGAGCTCAATAGTGCAGGGCATACCCTTATAGATGAACAACAGGTCCAGGCTGTGATTCGTTCTCTGCCACACAGTTGGGAACATATGAAAATTAATATGACTCATAACGAAAGTATTAAGACTTTCGATGATATCGCCCATCATGTAGAACTGGAAAATGATCGCCTTGAAGCGACTCAACAATCTGGCATGAGGGCATATGTGGCAGAAAGTTCGAAAAAGCAAAAATCTTTTAAGAAGAAATTCTATGGACCAAGAAAGTTCAAGGGTAATAAGAAGGGACAAGACAAAGAGCAAGAAAAGAAGCCTTATCAGCGTTCTGGGAAGCGTGGAAGCAAGAAAAATAAGGCAAATGCAAAATGCTTTAAGTGTGAAAATTTGGGTCACTATGCTCGTGAATGTCATGAGCAGGAGAAGGTACATTTTCTTATGACTCCTATTTTTTGTGCAAATGTTTGTAGTTGTGCACTAATTATTGAATCTAATCCTATGTGGATTGTAGACTCAGGAGCCACTAACCATGTGACCAAAGACCGCACAAACTTCGTCGAATATAGGAAGATGCCATCTGGTTCGAAGTGGTTGTTCCTGGGGAATAACACTAGAGCAGAAGTCAAGGGAATCGGGACTTGCAAATTGGATTTGCGAGGAAGACGATCTCTATTATTATATGATGTTCTGCATGTTCCAGAGATTCGACGAAATTTAATTTCAGTTTTTGCTTTGTCTATGTTAAACTATAAACTTGTGTTTGGGGATGTCAATGTTGACATCATTTGTGGACAAACTTCAGTTGCTTCTGGTTTCTTGATGAATGGTTTCTATGTGTTGGACACAGAACTTATTAATTTGAATGTTAATGATGAATGTTTTTCACTTGTTTCAACTGCTAATAATATGGATGTGGATGTATCTGTATGGCATGCTCGGCTTGGACATATAGGGCAAAAGAGAATGGATAGGCTCGCACGAGAGGGTCTTTTGGGATCCCATGCGAAGATTGAAATGCCTATATGTGAGCATTGTCTTGCTGGAAAAGCAACTCGATTACCTTTTGGAAAGGCAATTAGAGCAACCTATCCTCTTCAATTAATTCATTCAGATATATGTGGGTCAATGAATGTGGCAACGAGGCATGGACCTTCATATTTCATCACTTTTATTGATGATTATATACGATTTAGCCATGTGTATTTAATTACGCATAAATCTGAAGCATTGGATTGTTTTAGATCTTTTATGAACATGGTGGAGAATCAACTTGATCGTAGGATCAAGGCTTTGAGAACAGATCGTGGACGTGAATATCTATCCGAACAATTCAAGGGATTCTGTGATGATAAAGGGATAGATAGACAATTAACTACTCCTCGAACTCCGCAACAAAATGGTGTTGCAGAAAGGAGGGATAGGACCCTCTTAGAGATGGTCAGGTCCATGATGGTGCAGGCAAATTTACCTATTTTCTTTTGGGGTGATTGCTTATTAACTGCCGCTCATGTATTAAATCGTGTACCATCTAAATCTATTTCTTCAACTCCCTATGAATTGTGGAAAGGCAGAAAGTCAGAATTGGCTTATCTCAGACCCTGGGGGTCTGCTGCATATGTCCATAATCTTTCCCATCAATGTGGAAAATTGGGTCCTAGGGGAAAGAAGTGTATCTTTATAAGATACTGTGAACATTCAAAAGGGTATGTATTCTTAGGAGAGAATACTGATGGGAGTATTTCTGAAATAGATTCTAGAGATGCCACATTTATTGAAAGTGAATTTCCTAAAAGGGGAGAGATAGAGAGTCACTTCCAGTTCTATGAATTGGATGATGAAGATCAATCTAAAGAGATTGATCATCATGTTTTAG
The DNA here is from genome assembly GCF_984573655.1 of Nuphar pumila. Lineage (NCBI taxonomy): Eukaryota > Viridiplantae > Streptophyta > Magnoliopsida > Nymphaeales > Nymphaeaceae > Nuphar > Nuphar pumila. Next base: position 1,405,778 of record NC_143261.1, read on the forward strand.
AGACACAAGAGGATGTGTCTATACTACTATTGGATAGTGGGAGTAACACTCAAGTGGATATTGATTTTGATGAAGATCTGACAACTCGAAAGAGTCTGAGGAAGAGAATTCCTCGTCGGAGATTCCAAATCGAAGGGGAAGCCTTTGTGGTTTTGCCCCAAGATGATAATATACCTAAGAGTGTTAGAGATGCTCTATCTTGTCCTAAAAGGAATGAATGGCACAAGGCAATGGAAGAGGAAATGAAATCCATGGCATCTAACGAGGTCTGGGATCTTGTTAATCTTCCAAAAGGAAGAAAACCTATTAGGAGCAAATGGGTTCTCAATATTAAAAGAAATGTTGATGGATCTATCGAGCGATATAAAGCTCGTTTGGTTGCTAAAGGATACACACAGATGGCAGGGATAGACTATGATGAAACATTCTCACCTGTGGTCAAATTGACCTCTATTCGCCTTTTGTTAGCCATAGTGTCACATATGGATTTAGAATTACATCAGATGGACGTTAAAACTGCATTCCTTAATGGAAAACTGGATGAAGAAATATATATGGTACAACCCGAGGGGTTTGTTACTGCTGGTTTTGAGCGCAAAGTGTGCAAGCTCAAACGATCCATTTATGGATTAAAGCAGTCATCCAGACAGTGGTATTTAAGGTTTCATGAGACCATCATGAGCAATGACTTTGCTATGATTGATGAGGACCACTGTGTTTATCTTAAGCGTCAAGATCCAAAATTTGTGATTCTAACTCTATATGTGGATGATATTTTATTGGCTAGTAATCATTTGGAGTTTCTAAAAACCATTAAAGAATGATTGTCTATTCATTTTGAAATGAAAGACATGGGTGAAGCATGCTTTATGCTGGGCATAGAGATAAAAAGAGATCGTTCAAAAAGACTTCTTTCTCTTTCACAAGAATCATATATAAAGAAGGTCTTAGAACGATTTCATATGCAAGATTGTAAACCCATAGATACTCCTGTTGCAAAAGGGAATGATTTAAGTCTTAAGATGTGTCCAAAGGAATCTAAAGAAATAGAAGCTATGTCCAAAGTCCCTTACTCCAGTGCAGTAGGCAGCCTTATGTACCTTATGATGTGCACCCGACCTGACATATGTTATGCAGTAGGGTTGGTGAGTAGATATCAAGTTAATCCAGGAAAAGACCATTGGAAGGCTGTCAAGAGGATTATGAGATATCTTAAAGGCACATCAGATTCAGTTCTTTGTTACCATGGTGGTAACATGCGTGTGATAGGCTATACTGACGCAGATTGGGGTGGGGACCCTGATGAGCGTAAGTCTACGTCTGGCTATGTGTTCTTGATGAACAATGGAGCTATATCTTGGTGCAGCAAGAAGCAGACGTGTGTAGCCTTGTCCACAATGGAAGCTGAATTTGTTGCAGGATCGTTCGCAGTGCAGGAATGTGTTTGGTTAAGGAGATTCATCAAACATTTGGGACTCTCTTCTGAAGCAAAACTGCCAGTGACTTTATTCTGTGATAATCAAGCGACAATTGCGTTTGCTAAGGATCCCAAGTTTCACAATAGAACCAAACATATTGATACGAGATGCAAGTATATGCGCGATATTGTATCTAAGGGCAAGGTTGCCTTGGCATATGTTAATACCCAAGATATGGTGGCAGATCCCTTTACTAAGCCAATCAATAGGGATTCTTATGTTAAACATGTAAAATCTATGGGGATTTGTAAGATTTGATATGCTAATGTTATTCATATTTTCTTTCTATGATCATTGTATAGCATGTTGCACATCTATATGAGTATGCTACCAGGTTTAAGATAAATCTTCTCACACGGATTTATCGCCTCAGACGCTGCTTGTGGGCAGGCTGAGATGAGATGTAACAAAATCCAGGATTGCTGAATTAAGAAGCATGTCGGATTTTGGGGATATCATGTGATTATAACTCAAAAGAGTGGGAGTACAATGAGTTATGATATCCGCCATATATACGTATATGGGATGCATCGCCCTAACCGGGTTAGGATGAGGTCTTGTGTATATTTAACTATATGGAGAGACCGACCTTGATATCTAAATATCAAGGGTAACCTGGTTGACCAGATCTGAGGACTTGGATAGACATTGCATGGGAATGTGCATCCTGAAGAACTCAAGTTAGTTTCTCGGGGAGGAACTGAACTAATAAAAAATCTGTACGGCAAAGAATTTATGGTGTATGCATACACTCACTGGAGTGAGAAAGTCTTGCCGTAATACGTGAGTCATACCATGTATGTCACACCATAACTATAAGTCGACCACAAAAGGAAATGAAGAATGGTCCCTGCTTCTTCATTGTGTGAGTCTTTAATATATATATAAATATAGATATATATATTTTGATGTCCTTATTGACTTTTAACCTTATTTTAAGGAGAAAGATGAGTGTTGCTACTTTAGCATGTTGCTTAAGGCCATGTATGATTCGGTCTAAAAGAACATGTCTGGGAAAGCAACTTATCTTGATTCAAAGAATAAGAGTTGAAAAGGAAGATCATTTGACATTTTTAGATTATGCACATGTTAAAAGTTAGCTTATTTTTCCGCATCCTGGGGATGTTTTGGGTTTATGATGAAACATGTGGCATAAATGAAAGGCCTTGTCTAGCATAGATTAGCACTATTATATGTGCAGAGGGATTCAGTATGCTAGAATATGAAAAATGTATTTGATCTAGGACACAGTGAGCTTCTTACTTGGCTTGTGCAGGTATACCTTGTGTTATCTTATTGTTTGCAGGTTTAGACTATTATGTTACACTAACCGGTACATAATATGTCTCCACTCCCTAAGCTCACGGGTCGCACGGTCCATTTGCCAGTATGAATACCTGATGTTATTCACCATATGAACACTTTTGGTGTTCTTTCTTCTTATATCTCTTCCCATCATGTACGAGTGGGAGAATGTTGGGTTGGGTACCGGTTCCGCCCATGATGGGCGAGATCCGAACCCGGCCCACCATTTAAGGAGGGGACGGTTTTGGAAACCGATGCCCCCCTTCTTTTTTGGTGTCTCTCTCATTTTGAATACACAGAAAGAAATAGAGGGAAAAAGGGCAGAAAGAGTGGCTGTGCACATTGGCTGTGTATGTACACAGTGATTGAATGTGCACAGTGGAAGAAAGAAAAAGAAAACGGTGATAGTGAATCAGTGGGCATTTGGTCTGTGGATAATCGTTTTCTCCAAGTGAGAGCACGAACTCGTTGAGCAAAGCAAGCATCATCGATCCGCTGTTTTTTCCGCTTCCGCAACAACCTGAAAGGTATGTATTCGTATCTCTTCAAAGCATAACTGTATACAGTTAGATCTATTGGCTAGCTGAATATGTGTGTGTGTGTGTGTGAGTGAGAGAGAGAGAGAGAGAGAGTTGGCAATCTTGGCACATACATGTAATAACTATTGTACGTTCCCTAGTAGTTCAATAATCATTTTGATTTCTTTCTTTCTTTTTTCGATGGGCAATTTTTATTTTTTTTTCTCGGTGAAGATTCCCATAGTTGGCAAACTTGTGTCTCGCTAGGATAGCCCAACCAACCCTTGACTCGCAAGTCAGCGGGTTGACTCAGTGACTCAGACGAGTTAGAATATAGTGTAAGCAAGTGAATAAGACATGGAAATAACTAAATTTCAAGCTGTAATATGTCAACAGTTCACTTCCCTACCTTTTCTTTCTTTATTCTGACACAAAGCTACAGAAACATATAACTATACATGATCATTAATAATTTTCATTGAACAATATTAGATTCTTCATAACAAGTGCCTTTGTATAAGAATTGTGCATAAAAATCATAAAATGTATGATAAAAAGTTTATAATAGGCATTAGGATCAGTAACCTGAATTGGTGACCCATTTGGGGTCCGATCCGAGTCGACTCGCTAGGTTTGACAACTATGCCTATGTCATTCTCTTATTTTCTCTGTTTCTGATAATGTGCATATATTTTTATTGGTCATTTAGCTCATCTCTCTCTCTCTCTCTCTCACACACACACACACACACACGTTTCAAGTGATGAAATTCATATGATGTAAAAGGTGCCTTCTTTTTTTCCTTTTTCTTCTTTTCAGTGAACTTATTCATCTGTCATTTCTCCTTCTTGCGATTGTTTACATATTACTTTTGCAGGTGCATTGAGATGAGAGTGCAATGGAAGGAAACCTGGGCAGTACATTTTCGAAGCTCACAACATCTAAAGGTGCCACCATTTCTACAGGGTTGCTGCCAGAAGAGATACTGCTGTCTTCATCACCTTGTGGTGGTGATATAATGCCATATTAGTGACAAATATTTACTAGTAATGAGATTGCTTATGACTTCTATAGAAACTTTGCGGAGCATAATGGTTTCTCGATTAAACGTGAAAAAGTAGAAAGGTTTGGAAGGTGTGACAATGATGATGAGATCTTCAAAATAGTTTTTGTTTGCCATCATGCTGGGTATCCTTTAAGAAGAAAAGGTGGCAAAAACAAGCTTTCAAGGAGCAAAAAAGCTACAAGATGCAAGTGCAGTGCAGTGCAGGAATGATAATAGATAAGACAATGGTGTCTGATGTTTCAAAGTGGATTGTTGTGCATTTCTCTAATGTCCACAACCATGACTTTCTTGATCAAAATGAAGTGCAGCTTCTTCTTGCATATCGCAAAATTAAGGAAACTGACAAGGATCGGATTCTGATGCTTGCAAAGGCTGGTATTAGTAGAAAACAAATCTTGTGGTTTTTGGAATTGGAGACGGGTATTGAGTTTGGTCGTTTGCCATTCATATGGTGGGATGTTAGAAGCTTCATTAAGTCATGTAAGACAGTTGCAAGTCATGAAAATGATATAATGGAGCTTCTCATATTATGTAACAACATGAAACATCGAGATGCAAACTTTAAATATGAGTTCCAGATGGATGAGCATGGTAGGTTGGAACATATTGCTTGGTCATATGGAACATCTGACCTTGCATATGAACTATTTGGTGATGTGGTTGTGTTTGACACAACTTATAGGGTAAAAGTCGACATCTATGAGATGCCTGCTGGAATTTGGGTTGGAGTTAACAACCATGGCAACATCATCTTTTTCTGTTGCATGCTTCTTCGAGATAAAACTGCAAATTCATTTTCATGGGCATTAAAAGTAAGGATTCACATTCTTCTACTTATGTTTTTGTGTTTGTTGACATATATATTAAATATTTTTTGTATAGACATTTTTGAGATTGATGAACGGAAAAAATCCACAAACTATCCTGACTTTGATATGGTGCTCAAAGAGTCTATTGCAAAAGAGATTCCGGGCTCAAAGATGCATTTTGCATATAATTTCAAAGTTGTCAGGTTGTCTTTCTTTCAGGCTTGCTTGGTGAAAAAATTAATGATTGAAAGGGTGAGTTCATTCATTTGTACAATTTGGAGAAGGAAGCCGAGGATGGAACATAAATCAAATGTAGGTGAAAGTCCTGCATAGGCTGCCATCATCGAGGTGTCACTCGCTTTGATTGGATAAATGCTCGTGTTGGTTTTTGATTCTTGAAGAAGAATCTTGCCGGTATGCCGATCCTTAACAAAAAATATAAAGGGGGTGAATTTGAAAATACAATCATTGTCTTCTGTGAATTTGCCCACAGATAATAATTTTTTGGTAATGGCGAGCACGTGAAGGACATTCTTTAAAGTAAACTTAGAGTCTTTGGAAAATAAAGCCAAATCACCAATGTGAGATATGGGTAACATTTTACTATTTTCGATCATAATGGAATCGTTGTCCTGATAGGAGAATTTGTTTGTAAATTGTTGATCATCCATGGTCAAGTGATTGGTGGCACCAGTGTCAGGATACCAATGGTCATCAGTTGACTGGTGTATTGACATGGCTGAAAAGGCTTTAAGAATATCCCAACAGTTTTTCACAACGTGATCGCGTTCTGACAGATGATAGGGCCCCATTGATTTGAAAAATTGTTGGAAGGTTGATTAGAATTTTTGGAGAGACCTACTTTGGTCAAGCCTTTGATTCCATCGACCCCTATAGGAGCTACGCTCGCGATCTCATTCTCTAGAGGTCGTAAAGGCAATTTAAGAGGCTTCTGAGATTTTAGTTTGCTTAGAATGAAGCATAATGACTCATCTTTCCTGATTGATCAAGAGGTCATATAGGTCAACAAACGAGTGGTAGGTAGCTCCGGTGGTAATAGAAGTAACAAAACTCTCATATTCAATTGGGAGACTGTTGAGAGTGATTTGCACCAAGTCATTGTCGTCAACATGACTATTTGCAGTAGCAAGGGAATCAACAAGAAACTTGATTTTGTTTAGATATGTGTTTATGCCCATGCTTTTTTTCTTAATGAAGGTAAGATCCTTCTTCAGAAGCATGACTCTCAGCGGTGATTGAGATCTATGAGACTTTTCTAGCATGACCTAGGCTTCTCGTGCAATCTTGGTTCTCATGATTTGGTTAAGTACAAACTTCAAAACTGTAGCTTTAATCCAGCTTAAGGCAAGTTGATCGGACTTGCGCCAAGTGTAGAACTCGAGATTTGCCTCTTGTTTTTTCGCCTTTTGAGAGGATGAACTCAGGGAGTTGAGAAGAAGAGCTATCTACAAATCTGAGAAGATGTTGACTCAACATTATTGACTCAAGTTGAGATCTCTAGAGAAGGCAATTTTCTCTGTTCAACTTGATTGATACGAGACTTGCTATAGCATTCCACTAGGTTGTGGCAATGTTGGAAGCCATTGAAGCGCTCGAATGAGTTCATGGCTCTTATACCATGAAAGAAACGATATTGAGGAGAAAACTTGCTTCACTTTACTCATCCTGATTGCAAGGTTTGTATATATATTCTTTTTGGTTCAGTTATCCCATATACACTTCATACAGTAAAGAATAAAATAACGATAACAGTTACACGATAATGCTGATATACATGTGATACAGTAAACAATGAAATAACGATAATACTGATATACATTTGTTACATAATACTAATTTCACACATACTGCTTTTACTCACCTGTAGCAAATCTTTACTTAATGAGTCAGCCTTCATTTGAGGAACAAATCATTGAATGCTATATTCAAGGAGCCACCTTGATGAGTCAAGGTAACCGTCTCCTCTGTAACCACATTGGCGTGCCTACATTAGAGGAACCGATAATGTAACAACTCCAAGGATCAGCCTGGATGATTATCATCCGGAATTACCAGTTCTAAAGGACTTATCTTATCAAAAATCAAAGCAAGGGAACTTAGTAAATGAGCCCTACTTTAATCCAAAATAATGTAAATGTCTAAACACTTTAGAATTTGGACAAAAAGTTCCGCCTAAAGAACGAGAACTCTTGGTTTTTTCACATAATCCAGTGGCATTTCTTATTTTATGAAGGGCATTTTTGTCATATTTTGGATTTGAAAAATCATCTTCTCTTGCTTTCGCCAAATCTATGGGTGGAGAGGTTCTTGAAGACCAAAACTTCCACAAAAACAAGTAATTAATTAATTGATTAATAAATCAGAACACCATCAGCTAGGAATTTCTCCCCGAAGGACATATGGATCAAAACATGACATCGTCGCAACTTTTTTTCCTTCATTTGTTTAGATCTAAAATTCCAATCTCGTCCAACAGAGGATGTCATCGATTTTTTTTTTTAAATTTAAGGATCGATCCAAAGAAGAACGAATAGGAAATTGAGTAATCTATACTTTAAGAACCTAGAAAAAGTCAAAGAAGATTTTGTTGGATTTTAAATTTACCGAAAAACTAAAAGGACCGTCAAACATGTTTGCGCTAAATCGTTGAAATCAAAACTGAAACCAAATCTTGATGCGGAAGCATACTTGAATCCATTGGTGTTTCAATAGATCTTAGACGGGTATGATCTTTTAGAACCTGTATATGTAGCCCTTGTTCTTTCTCTAAACCTTATAAGAGATTGATTTCTCTTGTTGACGGAGAGTCTAAAGAAAGAAATCCACTATATACTTAATTTGTAACGAATCTTTTCATAGAATTAGAAAATGAAAGATAAGAGCATAAAAGGTCTCTTGACCATACCACACTGCCAACCGTATTAGATCACAAAATATGGGCATGAACCTAATACCGCCAGTAACGTGATTTACAATACGTAGGCCACACTATTTTTCCAACATATTTAACTTAGTGCAAATTTTTAACAGAAATTTAAAAAGAATATGCAAAGAGATCAACGCTCAAGATCGATAAAAATTCTTTTTACTTTTTAAAGAAACGAACTCAACCAAAGAGTGATGAATCCAATCGATCTTGCCTTAAACAACGAAAAAATTATTCAACTACTTATCGTCACTCACTGATTGTTCCAAAGGTAGGTGATTCGTTCCGAGGACTCTTCATCCATCGACCTGGAAAATCCCTGAAAACTAAACAGAAGGATAGAGCAAAATCGAGTCAGAACTCAGAACCACTTCAAGAAGACGAAATCAGAGCTCATGAAACAGATCAGAACGAAAGAAGAGGTGTGGTTTCGAGAGCAAGAATTTCAATGAAACGAAGTATCAGAACCCCATTGTTTCTTACTTCTTGAAAGGTGCAAGATGAGATCGAAGAAAGAGACCGAGACGAAATGAAGAGGATGCGATGTAAGAGTTCCCTTCGGCTTTTCTTTATCTTGCCATTTGGAAACATTTTTTTCCCCTTAGAAAGAGGAGGGAAACCTTAGATTTGCTTTTCGCCTTTACAGAAGCCTAACGGAATCGCCTCTAGGTCTCTCTCCACTGGCACTGAGCCACCGAATGGCGCGCACTGTCTCACCTTTTTTTCCTTTGCCGGGGTTCTTTTCTTTTTCTCAGTCTGGTTCGAGTCAAAGTTTTTTTTTATGACGAGGAAGCAAAGAAAATCCAGCGTGGGCCCAACGACCATCTTGCTTTATGTGGCTCACCTCTCAAAGCTACGAGCACACTCGTGCACCTGCGGGGTTTGATCCGGTGCCTTCACCTCAACCCCATCGCAACAACCCTGCTAGCGGTTAGACCTCAATTTAAATCTTCGGATCGAATTCGGATATGGGCTTAAGGGTCCATATGCAGGCGTGTCAACTGTTCGGATTTGGATGAATATATGGACGGATCCGAACCCGCGTTTCTCTATAAGGTATATGAAACTAGATCGATAATCTGACCCAGATGCAGTTTTAAAGTTAGTATTTGGATCTCAAATCTTAGTGGTACACTAAACCCAAATCCAAGTGACATTTTTTTAGAAGAAAGGCAAAACCAAATCCAAGTGATATACAAATCCGAACACATGGTAACTTCACATCCGATTAGGTTATATTAGGGCTGTCTACGGTCCCGTTTGTATCCCAAACCCAAATTCTCCGGTATGAGCATGAAAAGTGCCGACTTGAATAATTTTCAGGTTGACCTGAGCAATATGCAGGCCGGGTTTAAGTCATGATTTTTGCCAGGTATCCGAGCTGTCAGCGTATTATATATATATATATATATATATATATATATATATATATATATATATATATAATAATAATAATAATAAAAATAAAATTTTAAAACTACGCTGGTCCGAGTTTGGGATTCTATTTTTTGTGACCCGACAAAACTTGAACGAACTCGACCGAGTTATTAGTTATATGGGTGGGTCCAGGTGAACCCTGACCCGACCCGTTGAGAGCCCTAGGTTATATAGTTCATCCGATTTGGATTCGGTAATGGCTTCCAAATCTGACTCCTTATCTGATTAAGCCAGATATGACATGTTGGATTCAGTAATGCCTACATCTGAACCGGATGGGACCCATGCACGTCCCTATGACCTTATATCTATTCCCTCATTCAGGTGGGAGTTAGGGAACACATGGACGTATCCGATTCTGGGTCTGGACAAAATTGGACCTCACCAGGTCTTGCAAACACTTTGGAGTTGTTCTTGATATCGGATTTTTCCTAATCTAATTGGATAAAAACCAAAATCAGACTCAGGAAGTCTCTTTCCAGATTTGGACCGCATTATGGTTTTACCTCAATCAGTCATGATTTTACATGTAAATGGCTTTGGGATCTCTTTCGTTCTAGTGTATGGCCCAAACCAATTCCGATTATTAGCTGGACGATATTGGTACTGCTATCAAAATATCATGATTTAGCACGATATTATTAAGAGAATAACGAGTACTCTTCTCATTTTTTGGATTTTTATATTTTTCATATTTTTAAAATTTCCAAACATGTAAAAGTTTTCCTAGTATTTTTCCTCCATAAGTTTTTTAATAAAAGAACACAGAGGCTCCGCTTGTCTGGTTGGAGCAGCTAGTACACGCCACCTTGTGTTGGGACGTTACAGGTTCAAAATCCAATGATATAGTAGTATAACTGGTAGGGGTCTGCTGAATCCCAGCTTTCCTTTCAAAAAAAAATTTTTTTTTATAAAAGAATTTTCCTAGACAATTCTCGGTACAAAGGGGTTGTCATGGGCTTATTTTCTTCAATGGGCCAGCGCGGCGTGACGGTCCTTCCTCACCGCCGCAAGCCTACTTGTCAACTCGTTTGCCGGTTGCGAAAGCTTGTAATCAGAGTGCAAGAGAGCCAGAGAGAATTGAGGAAGAGAAATTACAATCACAAGAAGCAATCACAACGAAGATGAACAAAAGAAAGCTCAATGCATTTACTTCATTCACAATTTTGCCCGCAGGCTATTACAGTTCAAGTATACGAGCTGCCCCTTCAAAGTATTGATTCACCTGAACCGGGCAACTTACATCAGACTCAACAAAAGCAAAACAGACTCTAAGCACAACTATACAATGTAAGTCGCAAGAGAACATGTTTCCCCCTTCAAATCATGCACTGTCCTCAGCGCCATCTGTTTCGTGGTAAGCTCTGACTTTAGCCGAGTAACGGTTGTTCATTCGAAATGCATGCTCCCACGTTGGTTCTGTTGTTTCCTCCCACTGCACCAAGTATTTCTTCGCTTGCCCCCAAGTAGTTGACCTTGTGGCGAAGGATCTGACTGAGGTGCTTCTCGGCCCGTTGTGCTGTCAAGGCCCTCTGCATGATGGGAGTGTGTTGTGGCACACTGCGTTTTGGGTCTCCATCATCTAGATGAAACTGCTTGAGGTTGCACACGTGAAACACCGGGTGTACCTTGAAGTTTGGGGGAAACTCCAGCTTATATCCCAACTTGTTCACCTTCTTTGTGATGGTGAAGGGTCCCTCATACTTTCTGAGTAGTCCGCGGTGCCGCCCGCGGAAGATGCATGTGCGACCAGGATATAGTTTCACCAACACTTGGTCCCCAACTTGAAACCCCGCGGGCCGATGATGCTTGTCTGCCCACTTCTTCATTCTCTTTGCCGCCTTGTGTAAGAATGCATTCACCAACTCATTCTGCTCATACCAGTCACGAACAAACTGATAGGCGAAGGATGACCTTCCCTTTTCTTGTGAGGCAAGAGTGTGCGGGGTTAGTAGCTGCTGCCCCGTGGCTATCTCAAACGAGTTGTGGCCTGAAGACTTGCTCTTCTGCAGATTGTAACAAAATTGTGCTACATCAAGGAGCTTCACCCAATTTTTCTGATTGGCACTAACAAAGTGCCTAAGGTACTGCTCGAGTATCCCGTTAATGTGCTCTGTCTGTCCATCTGTCTGTGGATGAAAATTTGTTAAAAATAGCAAATCAAAGCCAAGTAGCCGAAATATTTCACACCAGAACTTGCTCGTGAAGCGAGCATCGCGATCACTCACAATGCTCTTTGGTATGCCCCAGTGCTTCACCACATGCTTTACGAACAACTCTGCAGTCTTCTCTACAGGGCACTCCTTGGAAGATGGGATGAATGTGACATACTTTGAGAAATGATCTACTACAACCAAAATAGAACTAAGGCCCTCTACCTTTGGTAGACTAACAATAAAGTCCACGGAGATGCTATCCCAAGGACGTTCTGGAATTGGTAGAGGCTCAAGGAGACTGACAGCCTTCTGATGTGTCCCCTTATCTTGCTCGCAGATGAGGCATGTCTGCACATACCCCTCAACGTCGTCTCTCATCTACGGCCAATAGTAGCCGTGCTCAAGGAGTGCTAAGCTCCGCTCCTGACCAGGATGGTCGGCCCATAATGTATCATGGCACTCCTTAAGTAGTTCTCGATGAAGGCTTCCCCATTGCGACACGAAGATGCGCCCCCCTTTTGTTACGAGGAGGTCATCCTGTAGCCAAAATCGCTGAGTCTTCCCTGCCTGCGCCAGAGAAACAAGGTGTTGTGCAGTCGGATTCTTCTGCGTACCTTCACGAATGCGGCTCAGCAATGCACCCTCCAAGTACACTTCAGAAGGCTCCGCGCGCGCAACTGTCAGTTCAGCCCTACGGCTCAGAGCATCCGCCACAACATTGGTCTTTTCAACCTTGTACTCCAAGGCAAAGTCAAACTCAGCCAAAAAGATCTGCTATCGAGCTTGTTTAGGCATCAACTTCTTTTGCGTCTGAAAATAGCTCGTGGTCACATTGTCTGTCTTGACGACGAACTCAACACCCAAGAGGTAGTGCTGCCAGGTCCTGAGGCAATACACAATGACGATCATCTCACGTTCATGCACTGTGTAACGCCTTTCTGCATCTTTCAGCTTTCGACTCTCATATGCGATTTGATGATCATCTTGCATAATAACTCCGCCAATGGCAAAGTCTGAGGCATCCGTGTGGACTTCAAAGGGTCTCAAATGATCAGGCAGTCGCAGCACTGGCTCTCTCACCAAGGCTTTCTTTAAGCCATCGAAGGCATCTTGGTACGCTCCTGTCCAGAGCCATACCTGATTCTTCTTTAACAAATCTGTGAAGGGCACATCAATGAGGGAATAGCCTTCGATGAAATGTCGATAATAGTTTGTCAAACCGAGGAATGACTGCAATTCTAGCATTTTGCTTGGCGAAACCCATTCCTGGATGGCCCTTATCTTCTGCCCATGCATACACAGCACACCACGCCCCACAACGTGACCAAGGAAGCTAATCTCCTCCTGCCTGAAGAGACACTTCTCTCGTTTGACACATAGGTCATTCTCCTTCATCACCTGAAACATTGTTCGCAAGTGCCCGACATGTTCCTCCATGTTGCTGCTGTAAACCACGATATCATCCAGGTACACTACCACAAACTTGTCTAAGTAAGGGTAGAAGATCTGGTTCATTAAAGTCGTGAACGTGGCTGGAGCATTTGTCAGCCCGAATGGCATTACTAAGAATTCGTAAGCACCATAGCGGGTGACGCAAGTTGTCTTCGGCTCATCACCTTCAGCAATCCTCACCTACCAGTAACCTGATCGTAGATCTAGCTTGGAAAAGATACGGGCACTGCCTAGCTGATCGAACAAGTCTGCTATCAATGGCAATGGGTACTTGTCTTTTACCGTGACCTTTTTCAAAGCACGATAGTCCACACATAACTGTTTAGAGCAATCATGTTTCGTCTGAAAAAGGACTAGGGCACCAAATGGGGCTTTTGATGGACGAACAATGCCTGCGTCCAACATCTCGTCTAGCTGCCTGTGCAGCTCTTTCAGTTCAACTGGCCTCATACGGTATGGAACCATTGTGGGAGGCTTCGCTCCCAGGGTCAACTCAATCTTGTGGTCGACCTCATGTCTTGGCGAAAGACGCTTTGGCAATTTTGGAGGCATCACCCCCCGAAACTCCTCCAATAGTGGGGCTAGGGTCGACAACATTGCTGCTTCTACCTTTCCTTCTTTTGCGCGCACTGCCACTAAGAATGTCTGCTCTTCATGCTTGACATCCTTCTTCAGCTGCATTGCCGATAACACTGAAGACTTGCCTTTCTGCGTAAGGCACTGCAATGTGTGGGACATGTCTGACCCCATGATCGTCAACGTGTTAAATTTTGGCAGCATCATAACATTCTGGCTTCGCAGAAACTCTATACCCAAAATCATCTTGAAATCGTCCAGGGGCACCACAGAGAAGTTAGCTTTGCCGACCCAACTCCCCACTTGAATAGCCACGTCTCTTGCTTCACTAAGGATGGGTTTGGCCTTAGAGTTTACCGTCTTGATGGTCCTCTGCTTTGGCCCAGGCTTCAAGCCTGACCGTTCTGCCTCTTCCCGCGAGACAAAGTTGTGTGTGGCCCCGGAGTCTATCATTGTTGAAGTAGACTTTTTATTCATAATGACTTCCAAGTACATAAGTACCTTACTGATCTGCATGTTCTTAGCTGCACAACTTCTAGCCGCGTTAATCGATCGCATGGCTCCCATCCTTGGTTGTATCGCTTTAGTGTCACTGCATTCAGTATCGCTGCATTTTTCCTGTGCAGCATTGGCTTGCCTGTCGTCCTTTACGAGGCACTTTGGGCACTGCCTGGCGATATGTCTATCACCACAGAACCAGCATGCCACAACCACACCCTTGTTGTTGTTGTTATGATTTGTGAAGTTTTGTCTCTTTTCGGATTGATGGCGTGTCGATGCCTCACCTTTATCATTGCGCTGCTCATCCTTCTTGCCTCCGTGATCAGGCTTCTTCCTGACTTTGGTTGATGGGGTGAAAGGCTTACGCTGAGTGTCAACTAAGCGTTCGGTCGCCACATATGCATCTTCCAAAATACGGGGGTTGCTCCTTTCCACTTCAAACTGTGCTCATGGCTGAAGTCCCACAATGAACCAGCTGAGCATGTCGTCTTCTAGCATGTTAGGTATATCCAGCATAAGCTTCTGGAACGTTCTGACATAGTCTTGCAACGAACCAGAGTGTTTGAGCTCACGAACCATCCGGTATACCTGTCTCTGTGCATTTCTTGGCATGAAGTAGTTGCGCAACTCCATTTTGAAGTCATCAAAGGTGTCTATTACACATTGACCCCTCTCCATGTCATTGTGCTTCCTCCTCCACCAAGCGATAGTGTCTCCATCAAGTAAGGTCGCTGCAGCCTTAATCCTTAGATCTTCAAATGTCACATTCTGGATATCCAAGTAGTCTTCTACTTGGAACAAGAAGTTCTCAATGGCCTTGCTATTACCAAAACAATTGAGTTTTGCGGGTCTTGGCACATCAATCCTTGATGGCCTCTCACCATTTCTTCCATTTAGGGTCACTGTCCGCTGCAACGTACAGTTCTTCAACTAAAGCTCCTCTACCTCAGTCTGCAAGTCAGCCATTGTAGTCATCAACGAAGTGACCTGCCTCATTAATAAGGTTACATGCTCTTGCAAGCTTGCAACTACATTATTCAGTCCATTGAATGATTCACGTGTGCGCGAAATCGCTTCCTCATGCGAAGTCACCTCTTCCACCAGCTTGTTAACAGTTGCAGCCAACTCTTCTTAGCCCTGAGGTGAATCGATCTCCTCAGCTTCAGCAACTGCCTTTCCTTTGGTGTTGTGCAAGTTTTGATAAGGCGCCACAATGTCTTGCTCACAAATCATAGTCTGTCGGCGTGTCTGTCGATACCGACTCCAGAATCCCTTCTCTGGCATGAGAACGGGCTCTGATACCACTTGTCACAGGCCTATTTTCTTCAATGGGCCAGCGCGACGCGACAGTCCCTCCTCACCGCCGCAAGCCTACTTGTCAGCTCGCTTGCTGGTTGCGGAAGCTTGTAATCAAAGTGCAAGAGAGAATTGAGGAAAAGAAATTGCAATCACAAGAAGCAATCACAACGAGGGTGAACAAAAGAAAGTTCAACGCATTTACTTCATTCACAATTTTGCTCGCAGGCTATTACAGTTCAAGTATACGGGCTGCCCCTTCGGGGTATTGATTCACCTGAACCGGGCAGCTTACATCAGACTCAACAAAAGCAAATCAGACTCTAAGCGCAACTATACAATGTAAGTCTCAAGGGAACATAGGCAATACCTCATTTAAAAGTAGGAAATAAGACAGACCGCTTATGGTTCGGCTCGTACTCATATTTTTTCCTCCATATATTTTTATTAAAATTCTACAATTTAGAATAGTTAAATCAACCATTATTTATGATAATTTGTTATAATTTATAATAATTAAAAATCTTAATAAAATAGTATATTTATAAAATGAAATTGTTGTTTGTTTGCAAAAATGCTAATAGAAGCAAATTTGATACTCGTTTATGATGTAATAGAAACATGTTTTATGTAAGATGTAAGATGGTACGCGTTTCTCAATTGGGGGCGAGTTTAGGGATGCAAACAGAACGTATCCAATATGGAACTTTAATGAATTTTGGCTGTCCAACCCGATCCAGATCCGACTTTTCTATAAATTTAGCTGATCCTAATCCGATCTGTTTGGATCTCTAGGCAAGCTTCTTAAACATTTGATACTTCTGTCAATTGTTTCGGATACGAGTTTCGTACCAATACTAAATGATTGATAACAGTCACATAACCAAAAAGGAAAGAAAATGTCAAGAAAATTGAAGCACAGCTTTGATGGTGGCAGGACTAAACCCAGTAAAATCTTCATCCTTTCTATATTTTGCATGTGAATTTTGGATCTTAATCAACCTCAGCTTGGGCTCAGCTCTGGCTTACAAACCTGCAAACAGACAAGTCCATAAACTATTCGGATCTCATGTGGCTGGTCCAGACCCTAATATTGTGACGTCAGTATCAGGTAGGGTCAGGGTAGGCCTGGACTCTTGATGAGAGCTTATGCCTCTGTATAGGCCTGTGAACAGGTTCGGGCTTACCCTTGTGGAGCTACTAAGGTAAAGCAATGTTGTTAGATGCGTCGGGATGAGGTGAAGCGTTACAACATTGATTAAGTGAAGCGAAGGTATTGTGGTGTTGAAGCGCAAGTATTATGATTAAATAGTTTAAAAATAATTGAAAAAATCAAAATAATTTAAAAACAAATAAGAAAAATAAACATTTGATGACAGAAAAAATAATAAAGGGACACTTGAGACAAATCCAACAAATGGGCTGATGACAAGTCATTGTTAAAGCACTGCAGACAAAATCCGTTGTTTGGTAAACATTCAGACTTTTTTTTTTCAGAGAGAGAGAGATAGAGAGAGAGAGAGAGAGAGAGAGAGAGAGAGAGAGAGAGAAGAAAACATTCAGTTTTTTAATCAAATAAGAATTTTAAAAAATAACAATAAATTCATGTAAAACAGAGTCATGCAATCACATATATAGGTAAATTTTATGAAATGTGGGCAGTGGGCGTGACATTATAATATGTAACCAAGTTCATGAAATCCAATTGTATTTGCAGAAACTTGGAAATTTCATGAACCTAGTCACGTTTGGAGTCATGGTTGAGTTTGTGGTCACAACCGTCATACTAAAAAACCATATGGTTCCTACCAAGGTTGTTAAATGCGATGACGCGAAGCGAGACGTTGAGCATGTTATGAAGCGAGGCGTAAGCCTCGAGGCGTTAAAGCGTAAGCTTCATGATCAAAATAATAAAATAATAATATTAATAAAAAATTTATATGGGTAGCTTCCATTTCATGTGTACCCATATCTCTCAAGTCATTAGATGGATTTGGTTTCCTCTATGTTCATAACAGACAAGATTATCTTGATCAATGCTAGAAAAAGGTAAAGGAAAAAAAATTCAAAAGCTTCTCTTCTCATGTTTTTTTATTTTTTATTTTATTTAATATGTTTATTTATCAATACATATTTTAAACAAAGTATGTGATCTAAGATAATAGGAATTGAAATCGTAAGAAAGTTTTGTAAAAAAAAGAGAGATAAGTAGTTGCATTAATGCTAGTACGTCGGTAATTATATCATTTCCTGCCAAGCCAGCAAGGAAGAAAATACAGACGGGACAGTCTACATCACAATAGAAATCTCCCTCTCTCTCTACTGATTTACACTTATCTTCCTCTCTTTTAAAAAAAATAACGAAAAGAAAAAACTAGAAAAGAAAAACTATAGAAAAGAAAAAAGAGGTACAACATCACTGCTAATAAATATCGAGAATGAATAAGAAATCTCAAATCAACTCAGAAAAGAGATACGGCTTTTGTTGGTGGTATTGGTATCATCGATAGCCAGTTTATTATTCTCTAGAGTGGTGGTTTGCTTTCTCTATTTTCAGGGTTTGTGTGGTTCCTGAAATGGCACGGGAGAAGATCCAGATAAAGAAGATCGACAACATCACAGCGAGACAAGTGACCTTCTCAAAGAAGAGGAGAGGGTTGTTCAAGAAAGCCCAAGAACTCTCCATTCTTTGCGATGCTGAAGTTGGTGTCATTATCTTTTTTGCTAACGCTTCTCTAGGTACCTTTCCTTCCCCTCTCCTGCCAAGATTCCAAAAGCTGCAGGGGGCAAGCCCATGCCTGCTAAAAACAGAAAGGGAGAGAGAGGTGGAAGGTGCGGCAGGGGGTCGCTGACCTCCTGCCGCTCCCCTAACGTATGCAGAGAGAGGAGAGGCGCAGCAGGGGGCTGCCGGCCCCCTGTCGGCCTCCCGATGAACATAAAAGAAAAGGGGGAGAAGGAGAATAAAAGGACAGAGGTAGAGAGGGTGCGTACCTTCGAGGTCATCGACGGTGTTGATCGAAACACGTGGAAGGAGGCGGCATCGGCTCCCCTGAGAGGCGTCAAACGCGAGGTCATTGGTGCTGGGAGCGAGAGACGAGGAGGAGGGAGGTGCAGGCTGAGATTCTGAGAAAGCTATCCCTCCCCTCTGCGATTTTTAAAGAGGTTTGGGGGAGGCACGAAAAAGGAAGGGGGGGGGGGAGAATGAAGGTTTAAAAGAAACCCTCCCCCCCCTGTGTTTTTTATTTTCGTGGGTTGTACATGAAGCGCACGCCTTAGAAGCGAAGCGTGCCTTGATGTGAGGCGTGCGCTTCAAGCCTGCAAAGGCCTCATACAGTGCCTCAGTACCTTGAGCTTGCGCTTCACCTCTGAGGCGTAAGCTTCAGGTACTGAGACGTAAGCCTCTCACAACACTGGTTCCTACTTTCTAATTTGTCACATTGACCAATTTCTATATGAAAATTGTCTCTATCATGAACATCCTTGTTTCTAGGGATGGCAGTGGAACTGAGGACAACGGGGCTCTACCCCGCCTCACCCCGTTTGGACCGGGGATGAAGGGCATAAAACGGGGATGGAGGCTGGGATGAAGGTTAAAATCTATCCCCGTGCGGGGATGAAGGAGGGGATGGACTTAAGCTTTTCCCCACCCCGCCACATCCACATCCCATCCCCAATCCTTTAAGGGATGACTATAGACTAAGGAGAAACTGGGCCCCGTCTCGCCCCCGTTTAGACCGGGGATGGAGGCAAGGTGGAGGTTGAAATCCATCCCCGGGAGACAGAGATGAAGGTTCGGATTTTGAAACGGGGTGGGGGTGGAGACCTTGTCCCCCGCCCCGATCCACTGCCATCCCTACTTGTTTCTGATACCAACAGTCGATGTGAACTTATAAAACTTGCAGTCTCAGTCTCAGCAAAGAAGAGAAGAGAAAACCAACGGGTGCTCCGCTTGTTTGGTAGGAACTGTTAGTGCACGTCACCATGTGTTGGGAACCCAATGGTATGTTGTTTAACAGGTGGGGGTCTGCCTAACCTAGCTTTACCTTCAAAAAAAAAAAAAAAAAACGAAGAGACGAGGTCGACGGGCTGTCTATAAGACAAAAGATGCTACATGTCCAATTTTATATTTTGTATGTTTGATGTTAGCCAAATGAGGGGTTTTTTTGACTCATCATTTGGCCATGAGCAAGAAGCGCAAGCCTCGCTTTGAGCTGCGCCTAAAGGTTGAGGCGTACGCTTCATGGTTTAAAGCGCACGCATCACTCTGGGAACCCATGCGCGTAACTCTCAAGCCTGCGTTTTGGGCTGGGAAACGCTTTAAGGCGTACGCTTCAAGTCTAACATTGAGCTAAAGTCCAATTAGCTTATCAGGTTAGAACCAGCAGATCAGAGTAGTAGGCAGACCTAGACCTGGGTTAGAAGTTTATAGAACACACCCTAGACTTACTAATTGGATTCAGATCCAGAATTTTAACAATAAAGATTTTGCTGAATCTGGATACTGCTATCGAAAAACCAGGTCCAATCACACATTGACCCAAACTCAGAAACAATGCATCAAAGTAGGATCCAAGTCTAAACCCACTGGGTCTGATCCGTTGGCAGCTCCCCCTCTGTAACAGAAGAAATATAATGTTTGAACCCACCAAACGTGACTGTGGCATCCCATCAAAAAACTCTAATTAAGATAGTAGCCTTTAGCAATCAGCATAGCTCTCAATAGAACTCAAGCCAAAACGCTCATAATACTAGACTAATAAAGGAAGCTTTGTTGCTGTAACAGATACGATAGGTTGCACCCTAAGCATCGGAAACATCAAGCCCTTTGCTCCCCAGGTTTCAAAAAGTTCAAAGACATTTGGATGGTGAATCCGGCTAAGATTGAGGCACCTTGAAGCATAATATAATTGTGACAAGATTTTAAATCTTTGAGGAAAAATAAAAAAAAAAGGAAAAATATGAAGCTTACATGTAGGCGGTTTACCTATTTTTAACGTGTAATGCATGATCTGAATATCCAGTTTTTACCACAAAGGAGTTGAAAACAGCCAGCTCCAATGACTAGGAAACTTTCAATACATATGTACAAGGACGAAGAAAAACAGAGACCCACATGCAAAAAAATTAACCCGTTAAAGGATAGACAGAGGCAAAGGAAGCACCTCCTTTTTTCTTCAAAATCAAGAAGAGAAATCGTATTATATAGTGATTAGAAGAATGCACACCCCAATACTTATATCCCACGAAATTACAAGCTGCACTATCCCATTAATTATATCCCCACGAAGTCACAAGTTGATCCCCTTCCCCAACCTCTTTTTTTTTCACCCCCCAAAGATACCAATCCTCCTTCGTATGTACATCCCAAAATTAGGCCTTCAGACCAAAGGCTTTCACCTTTCACCTCTTATTCATTTACAAACGCATGGAAAACAGTTGAGCATGATGCATGGCAACGCCAAAAAAATAAATTGGGAATTCCTTAATTTTAACTGAATAAACTTAAATTTACCGGGGCCGCAACGGTCCATTGAAGGATCGGGAAGGCTTTATTGGTGGTCGGATTGGGCGGTTCTGTCCATCACACGAAGTGAATGCAGTATGGGAGCGCATTATCATGTCAACCATTGAAGAAGTCTGATACCCATGAACGATGCTTGTGCTGTCGGTCGAGTCACCGCGCGTTGTTGCCCTCTGCCAAGAATGTGAACTCAAACCTGAGAGGACATACGCCCGTCCAGATGCCTCGTACACTTGCCGACTAGCCATTCTCTCCTGCATCTCCTTAAGCTCCGCATCAAGTGCCATAGACAGCCGATCTCCAGCCCCAAAAGCAACAGACTCTGATAATGCCTTCCGTTGATTGCCAAGCAAATCCACTGCACCAGCAAGATCACCCTGCTCTGCCAATGCCCGAGCCTCCGCAATTGCTGCAGCCGCCTTTAATCGGTTCTTCTGCCTGTCCACCTCCATGCATACAATTCTCTGCTGGGAGCTTACAGTTCCTGGACGCTGAATTACAACCTCATTGGCATCCACATTAACAGGTTCTTGCAGAACAGGGTCCTTATAAACACATCCAACCTTGAGAACCACAAACTCGCTGCACATGTGGATTGCCATGCTGCATGCTGGAATCTGAACATCAACCAGAAAATCCCTTTCTTCTTCAGCATACAAGTCACCTACATCCACAAGCCCCTTCTGTCCCTCATCTAAAACACTACTGGCATAACTACCAGCATGAATTGAATTGATATTCACACCAGGGCTCATGCACTTGAACTGCACCTGCAACTCCTGAACCACCACACTGAGGAGACCACCTATGCATTGTGCAAATGCTTCTTGAATCACGCTCTCAGCCTCAATGAAGGAGAATGTGCCACCAGAAGTCTCGGATATTGAGTGCATCGAGGCAGCATCATGGTCTGCACCAAACCCAAACGTGTGAACAGGTATCTGAGCCTGCCCCTGTTGTGAACTCCGTCTAACTGAAAATGGCAGCAAAGCTTGATAGTCAAGAGCTTGCACCTGACGGTTTTGGCTCCCTCCAGCAGCAACATTGTAAGTGTCCTGCCCATCAGACAAAAGAATAATGCTGCATACTGGATTCTTCTCCCTCCGATCGTCTAAAACCTTGGCACCTTTCCTCAGCCCTTCAGCAATGTTAGTACCCCCACTGGAGACCAGAGAATTTACTGCTTGCAAGGCTTGCTGGCGGCCGGAATCAGTCATCCGGCGGAGGTGAAAGAGCCGACGAGCAGTGGAGGAAAAAGCCACAACTGAGAGGCGATCAGATGGCCCAAGATTTTGAATGACAAAACCCATTGCACGCTTGAGCAGGGCAAGCTTGGTCCCAGCCATGCTGCCACTCACGTCAAGCACTGTAACAATATCAACAGGTGCTCGGTCATGGCGAGATTGGAAGACTGACCGATGATTTCTTTGGCTTTGTCTTGAGCTTGCCGAAGGTGCTTTCAGATGGATTAGTACAGTGAAGCTGTCACAACTACTTGAAGCTGAAACAGCTGGCAACTCTGTGTATGTTTCCATTTTCACTGTTTTAGTAAGGCCTTCTGAGCTTTCTGATTGATCTCTTCCCAGCAATTCAGAGAGTGAGGAATCCAAAGGTTCATCATCGTTGAATGCATTTGGCTCGGATGTATGAAGCACAGGATTATAGGGTCGTCCAGAATATAAAGGCGGACGAGGAGGTGGCATGCTGCGCAAAATGGTCACCAAGCCATCCTCCTGAGGCCAATCCAGAGGGTTGATCCTCGATCTTCCATGAACAACATCTGCAGCAGGACCCTGAAATGGGATCTCTTTCCACTTTGAGCGGCAAACTGGGCATACTTGATTTCCATGTTTCACGTTTGAAGCAATGCAGTGGAAATGGAAGACATGTGAACATTCTGCAGTGAAGAGGGCATGACCATGGCCAGGTTTCATAGTGCCAAGGCAAATAGCACAGAACCTCTGCATTGTCAACAACAAATAAATGACTAATAAAGTCAGAACCTAGGCACAAATAAGCAAAATGTCAATCAGCAAAAAAAGAAAGATGGCAAACATGGGAAGAAAAGGGGAAAAGAGACTGGCCAAGAAAACCCCAATCCAAGAAAGAATTTGGCTCTCCAACAAATGAGGATGTCTGCAGGCCCATAGGAGAGTGAGATTAAAAAAATAAAGAAAAATCTATGGTGATATGACCTGTACATGGTTCAGAACAAGGCAGGATGGAAAAGTCTTAGGATTGAAAGGTCACATCTCCTAGAAGATCTTAGGGCTAATGGAGATGTTCCTTGAAAGTTGGACCAAGGAAATCATATCACACTTCCAGAATACCATTGGATATGCCAAATCAGATCCCCCTCACCCCTTCTTCCCCCATGTGTGCTTGTATGAGCATTAGAGCTGGTAAACCACCCGAGCCAAGCCCACCTTGTTCAAACACAGCTCGAGCTCGGCTTGTGTTCGTAGGTAGACGAGCCAAGCTCAAGTCAAGTGAGCCAAGTCACGAGCTGGCTTACATAGAAAAATACATATAGTTAATGCTGAGGACAATGGGATTCGAATGGGAAGCCTCTCTGTTACATGCCTCATATAGACTAACCAGCTGTACAAAGCTGCTTTTTATGACATGTTGCACTTAAATTATAAATTTATATATTGTTGAACTTTTTACGACGAGTCAAGCCTGCCTTGTTGCACTTTTTATGACGAGCCAAGCTCGAATTGGAGCTGAGTCACACGTTCAAGGCGAGCCAAACCACGAGCTGATCGGCTTGTTACCCAGCCCTACTGCGTGTGCGTGTGTGCGTGTGTGCATGTGTCCAAAATGACCAATGAAATAAAAAAAGACAACAGCGACATATGGCTTCCATCTTCAACCTAGAACTACATCTTAACAACTACAGGTAACAAAAGCCATAAATATGAATACAAAAGAGTAACTAATTCAGGAAAAGATAAAAGTATGCTCTAAAATTCGTAATCAAGATCATGCACGCCAGAAGTTGATCATCCTAAAATTGTCCATCTACAAGGTTTCATGTTATATTACACCTCAAACAACTTAAGGCATGCATCATGAGCAAGCATTAAAATGATGAAACAGCTTCCAGACACAGAGAAGACAAAGCCAAAGTCAGTCTGGAGCCTCTAGCAACTACCTTGATTGTTGAGCTATCTGCACAAACCTAAGGATATGGTATCAAATTTCTGCAGTTGACCCACACCAATCATGTACATAGATAGGTATACTTAGTTTTATTATCCTACGTGATAATAAAGCAAGTTGCCACAAGCTACTTGGGTTAAATGGATATCCTCAGCAATTTGATTCAAGTTGTTACCTTTAAGGTGCATTTTTGGATAAAATAAAAACTACAGATCGAGGTGTTGAGAAATAGTAATACAACTTTCCAGTATCCTTGGAAAAATGGAAACTGAACTTAGAAACAAAAAAAAAACAGGCAACCTATGTTTCAGCGTTGATCTCAAAATAAATAGATGAAACAAAGAGGACAGTGCTACAGTTTCAACGGATGGATATTAATTTTGATGTACAACAACGAGTTTGAACTCGATATCCCCAACTTGAGCCAATTGACAAGAGGACATACCATTCTGTTATCATTACAGTGAGCAACCGATTCGGACAACTTTACCAACAGATAATCAATAAACATTGAATTCCTACATGTTACACATGCCAAAAATCTAATAACCAATGTTGTCAGTATCGGTATCAGCCCTGTATCATTTGGCCAACAATTCAGGTGAATCGGCCGATATCGGTACTCAAGTGAATCGTTCTGAATAGGCCAAAAAATAATTTAAAAATATTCCGTGTCAATCAGAACGTGACACATGTTAAAGCCATTAAAATAATATAAAAAATAATTTTAAGTATTTTTTTACATTTATTAAAAAAATAGCCGATTCAGTGATGAAGCATTTAGATTTTCTGCCCATGCAATACATATCGGCCAATACAGGCAGATAGGCACCGATACTGACAACATTGCTAATAACAGAAATTGTATGCATGACTGGAATCAATGGAATATTTAGCACTCTTTGTTAAGGAAAGAAATGTATGACCGGGATGGTTTACTAGTTTATAGAATATAATAAAAATGCCATCTCGACAACCATTACTCTGCAAAAAAAAAACTGAAATATTAAAGATTCCAGATATCAACACCAATAATATCAGATATATGCACTGCACAAAAATCATAATTGAATGAGATAAATGATTTATGGCAGCATAATGATTTACAGTTATAATCAGAAGCACTTTCCAAGTTAGTGGTTCTTTTTACTGATTTCCCACAAAAGAGAACAGAGAAGTACGCCTACCACATTTTATATCAACAGTTAGTCAAATACAATACTGCAGGAAACAATCGGGAACTTGAATCTCTGATAAAAGGCATTAAGGACATCAAAAAAGTTGATGACCAATCGCAGAAAAGAAATGACACGCTTAGAAAAAGCATCCATGTTCTCCCCAACAACGTGCATGGCACTCCAAGAATTTCCATTCTCAGGTGTTTGCAACGAACAGGACAGAAGAGTCAAAACCCAAATCCCTCTGCAACCGCACATCCCACCTAAGGGTCATTCCTGTCCTAAAAACAAGGCATTTGCGAACCCTTTCCTATAGCCCCAAGTCAAAACTCAAACTATGTTAAAGAAAAAAAAAGCATATGCGTCCACCGTTCAAAGGTATTCTAAATTTGACTGCAGTTTGCCTCTTTCGCAACGAGACAAAGGACGTTTGCCTTTAGGAGAAAAAAGGTGCAATACACCACAGTAAAGAAAAATATAGCAACCGATGGTCACAATAATTTTGATCAACCCTAAATTTAGGATAAAAAATCTGTCTAAACTGAAAGCGCACCCACATTCTGTTAGATCTGTCACAATGAAGCAACCCAGAATCGGAAACAGCAAAAACGTCCATAAAGAGACAGAGATTCCTACGTCACTCTTGAAAAAATTCGGAGAATGACCCTTTTCTTTTCTTCTCTTTTATTTTGGCTGAACTCATGAAGGGTTCGGATCGCAACTCTTTACGAATTAGCAACAGCAATAAAAGGGGCTCAAAATTTTTTATAAACTTCAATTTGGATAATGATATTCCACAAGAAAATGCACAAAATGGTGCTGAAGCAATGAACCAAATTTAAATAATTAAAAAAAGGAAAATCTATGCAAAGAGCGAAGCGCATCACGTCTAGCAGATACAGTCAAGAAAAGAATCACATGAATTAAGAACGACGAAAATGCCCCAAATGAAGCAAACGTTTCATTCGTCCCGTCAAGAGGACTCACTACAAGCAAAATACTTTTTCGACCAACATATCTAAGGAACAGAAACGAGAAAATAAATCGCTGGAAATTTTTGGAAAGAAAAACAAATATTCCCAAAATTTCACCAAAAAAAAAACTTGAAGAAAAGAAAAAGAACGCGCGAAATCAGGTGAAAGTTAAAAGAAAAAACAAGAACCACATGAACCGTCTAAACGAAAGCACTCTTCTCGGAGCAGAAGAGAATAATGCAGAAAAAAAAAACCCGTAGATCCGAACACCGACCAAAATCCACGAGAAAGAACCCCAACAAAAGAAACGCACCTTCGAAGATCTGCTGCCGGACTTCGACAGACTCAGGCCGGACGACGACGGCGTCGGCGTGGACGGCCTGATATCCGGCTCCGCTGCCGCTCGGGAGCCAGTGCTCCGGCCGGTCAGGACGGACTCCACAGCCGACGACGGCGACGGTGAGTCCTCTGGGGTTCTCGGGACGTAGAGGCAGAGGTGGTTGCTCAGGGCCGTCTTCGCCTTCCGCCATTGACTCTCCATTGTTGAAGAGCAAATCAGAGACAAACAAGAAAAGAGGAAGACGGGAGAGGAAGAGGTAAAGACAGAAGAAAAGAGTAATAGAGAGATGCGAAGGAATGAGCGTTTTAAAGAGATGCTAAGGAATGAGTGTTTTAAAGAGAGAGAGATCTTCTCGCTAGGGTTTCGTTTCAGATGCGAGAGTACGAACGAAGGATTGGGTCAGAGAAAGAGAAAGAAGGAGAGGGTCAAAGGAGAGAGGTCGGCTCGTCGTGTTGCGATCTTCCTCATCGTCGGCGGGCATTGAAACAGGAAAAGCTCTCGCTTTGACCTTTCTCGTTCGCTGCAGCCACCGCCGCAAGGGAAAATTAGGGATATCAATATCACAGGGAAATCTCCCTTTGCCAAAAATAATTTTATTTCAAAAAGAAATTTCCATAAACAGACCCACTTTACACATAATTTCAGATCATCCCCACCTTTCCATGTATTTTCAGTTACATACCTCTCTTTTTGTGCAAATTAACAATGACACGCAAAGTGTTGCCTTTGTTATTCACTTGCAACGTGGATTGGCTTTGAATTAATTCACGTAAAATAACACATAGGTAAGAGAAACTCCTTAAAATTGCATAAGCTTGATGCCTCTAGGCATTTCTTTTAGATACTCACCTCTCACTTCATGCTTTGTGGGTTGATTTTTGCACTTGCTTCTTACTGTGATAGCTATGAAATTAAAAATAGTTAACTACTGAGGTTGCCTTTTGTCATAATGGTTTTTAATGGATTATATACTTTCACTGAAAGATCTCTATTAAACCTGGAATATATCAGTATCAAGGGTTGTTGTTTTTTTTATGATATAACCGTAATGTCAAAATTTTATTATAGAATTTCCACCGCTTTCTGAAAAAAAATTAAATCAAGACTGCTGTGAACAATTTCGATTTGCAGCATTGACAGCATTAAGAATTTTAGGAAACTTGTGTCGTTTGTGAAATTTCAAACAAAGTATGCCATTATGAGAGAGAGAGAGAGAGAGAGAGAGAGGTGGCAAAAGAAAAACTCTTTGGAGCTAATGCAAGGTCAAAGCTCATAAATGACTCTGGTTTTCGTGGGATTTGTGGGCCACGACCCTTGTTTGTCGTCTCGCACGAAAGCCGAGAAGCGCTTGAGCTTTCCCTGGGAATCATATTCTCACCAATCGATCCCCCCCCCTTCCGCAACCCGAGCCGCACCTTTCTAGACGGGTATCCGAATCGGACTCGGAATCTGAATCTCAACGTTAGTGGGCTTGGAATTCGTGAAAAGCCACTAGTCTAATCGTTTGAGGAAACTCTTTGACCAGGTCGGGTCGACTGACGGGTTTCCCAACTGGGAACCTCAGCGGTAGTGGGCTTGGAATTCGCGAACGCCAATTGAAAATGAATCCAATCGTTGAAGAAACCCTTTTGACCAGGAAAGACTAAGCTCAAACGAGGTGCATCGTGATTTTCTTTTTTTTAAGTTGCGGGTATTACCAAGTTTACGAACTCCCATGGTTTTGCTGATGTTGGTGGACCCAGGCCGCGTTTGTGCTAGAGACGGAATATCATGATTTTACTGGATGGTTAACGTCTTACGAGAAGTAGCAAGCTCAAAAAGTCAGGAACTCGGTCGCGTTTTGAGCCAACCAGAAACCGTGAGAGGAGGGGAAGGGCAATAGAGTAGGTTACTCTTTTTGTTTTATACTGCTTTAAGGGGGTGCAAGAATCGAGATCAGCAGTTGACAAAAGAAGGCAGTGACCCGTATCGGTAGTACCGCCGGACGACTCAAGGGTTGGAGTTACGAGACGGAGAGAGAAAAAAAAAAAAGGAAAGGCAAAGAAAAGAAGGAAGAATAGGCATGGGTTGCGTGCCGCAAAAAACAAGGGAGGGTTCAAGTTCAATACTAGTCTACAAGGTACGCAAAATTGAATGAGTGAAATCTGAAGCACGCTATCACCATCCAAGCTCAAACGTCACCAATCCAAACGTCCATCTATCTTTCTCTCTCAAATTAAGCAATGGATATTCACTGTGACATGGTTAAAAAAGAAGTCCATGGTCACCATTCAACCAAACACGAGCGTTGTTATTGTTGTTGTATTGTCCACGTAGTTTAATGATGCTAACGGTGTGAGCCTTTCTTTCTGCTGCCGCCGTTAGGAATAGGGATTAGTCAAATCTCCATGATTTGAAAGCTTATCCGTATTTAAAAGACGCTTTTAGGGTTCCCGCAAAAAGAGTTAAAGTGGTCTCATTATTCATTCTGACTTGTAAATTGTAGTGTAGTGGCCCCCCTGATGATGGGATGTGGGCCCCCACCCCTCTCTCTCTCTCTCTCTCTCTCTCTCTCTCTTCAACAGCCTTGTCTGGATCCACAGCCCCCATTTGTTGCTATTTATCGGATTTTTATTTGGATCGGAGTCCCTCGTAACGGGTTGGACCTGCACTGAACTGGAATGAGTTCAGAACCAGAACGTTGCTTGTTGGTAGGTATGCACAACGGGCTTGGCTCATGCTCAGCTCGGGCCGTAAATGAACCGAGCTTGTACAAGCTCTTAGGCTTGGACTGAGCAAACCAGTCGAGCATGATCGACTTATCGAGCTTGATAAGGCTCGGTAGGCTCGATAAAACTTGGCTCGGATGTACTTCGAACCCGTCCTGCCCCACTCATTCTCGATCCCTCCTCCACTCTCCCCACCCCCTTCTCTCTCTCCCCTTTTCCTGTTCTCTCTTGTCTAACCACCACTTCCTTTTTGTTTCTCTTGATCAAGCTCGGTCCGTTGAAATCAAAACATTGAGTGACTCAAGCTTGGCTTGAGGCGAACTAGAGCTGAGGTTGTACATCAGTTCACTTGGCCGAGTTGAGCATGCACATTCCAAGATTGGCTCTCGTGCATCCCTACTTGTTGGACCAATCACAATATTTATTCATAGGGCTATTTCCTTTCTTAAAAAATGGATATTTTCACAGGGTTGATGATGCATGAGTAAAGCACAAGACCCGAGTCCATAAAGATTCATTTGGATCTATTTTTAGATTTTGAATCTTTGTATTCAAATGTTGAATCTATTAAAGATAAAAAAATAAGATTAGGGTTTTATTTTTCTATAAATACTTCTTATCTAGGAAGGAAGACAAGGGTCAGATGATAAAACTTGCTATTTTTTTGAATTTTATATAATTTTCTCATATTTTTTCTTTTTCTTTCAATTTTCATGCATAGGAGTAGCGTAATGTAATTTTTTTAACGAATCAAGGATTCAATTTGCATAAGTTGATTACCAAGTTGGACTGCCCGTAGCTCTTCTGTGGCTCACCTCATATTTTAGAAACCCAACCTGATCTAGACTAAGCATAGACCCAGCTAAGTCGAAAACAAACTGGGCTTGAGTAGTCCTGTGATATGGTTCTTGTAAAAGAACAGGAAGCTTTTGGATTGTTTGTGTGTCCATGGCTAGTTTGGTTTTTGAGTACCTAAATGCATGTTCAAATATATGGCTTGCACCCCATCAATGGCAGGCCTGGCTTGCCCGAATAGAGTCAGCCCAGCCCATACTTTTTCTTGATAACACCACCATGGCAACAATGGTATGAGATTCACATGGGTAACAATTACAATAACTGGTTGGATCCATGTGTATTTTGATCCAAATATAAGCAACTATGTGTAATGCCTCCAAAATTTTAACCTTAATTATTGTTCAAATATTGAAATTTGGAGACCAAACTCAAACTTAAAAAATATATATCAAGCATTTAAAGGTAAAGACATGATATATTATTCATCAATCGTCAGGTGATAGACAAGGGAACAACGTCCTATGAGTCATTCATTTCAAGCATTAAAAAATAAAACATTTAAAAGTATTTCATCACTTAATATTCTATTCAACCTTAACTCACATAATAAAGCATAATCTATATGCATTCAAGTCATACAAGTCATCACATAAATATATGTATGCCTCTAAGACATTCAAGTTATTCCATCATTTTCATATGCATTCATAATTCTTATAAACAATAAGTCAAATCACATTTAATCATTTCAGCGTGAAATACACGCACATACCTTCTAAGTAATTTAGTTAGATATTCATGATACACATCAATAATGATACATAGGTGTGATATATTCACTCAGACAATCATAATGTAATCATTTATAATAAAACTATGTAGTTGTGATGTATCATTCACCTAATAAGTCAAAACTAGTCATTTGTAGGTGTGATGTGTCATTCACCTATATGTTAACATAAGCGTCATAATCATAACTTCATATCAAGATCTAAAATCAATAAGGATCTGATTCTCACATCTGAGTTCAATATATAATTATGTTACAACAGAAAAGTCAAATCTATACATTCATAACTGGCTATCTCAATCAACTCAGAAGATTATCAAAATTCATTATAACATTTCATTTAATCACATAAATATTCATAAGATCCATGCCGAATCACTTGGTCTAGAAAATGTACAACCTTACAAGGAGTTATCGTCCTACATGAATGGTCTACCTGGTCTTGGATAATGCACTTTCTTACTCATATATACCGTCTTCGCGGGCTACCCGCTCTTGAACAATGCACTTCCTCAAAAAGACTTACCGCTCTAGCCAGATTATCTGATCTGGTCATGTACACCCTCATAGAGAATCCTTTGGAAACAGTTGCTCAACGCATATCATATCTAATGAAAACTATTGTGATACATGCATCAATACAATTGATCACTCTCAGGGTCGACAGCCACCAATACGGGCACAAACATGTATACAATCAATATACATCACATCATACATTATTTCATATAACACTTAAATCATAAAATTACACATTTAACCAATAAGGTTCCATGAACCATACTTCTTTATTGAACTTAAACATTTATTGCATGCATTCATAATTTCATATCACGTGACATTTAAACCATATCATACATAAGCATATTATCCTACACATCATATCATAGTCACAAGAAACATTATATTTCGTAAATTGAACCTTGAAGCATGCATAAATAAAATATGAGTTCTATGCATGCATACGTGAACATGCATATTTCATAATACAAAATAACTAAACATCAACATATGTAACTCCTATGTAGTTCGAGTTATGCACATAGGATTCAAGTCATATATGCATTGTTTCATCACATGAATCAATATGCAAAACAAACATTTCATGCATAATGTGTGTCATATATATATATATATATATATATATATATATATATATATATATATATATATATATATGTATATATATATAGCATTAACACAAATTATGGTTCATTCATGAGAGCACAAGATGTATCAATCCATGCATAACAGTATTTGCATAATTCTATTATGAACATGATTTTATTGTTCATGCTTTAATGCATGATTACACAATTATTATTTCACACTAGCATTCAATATGATTATGCTAAATACATCAATTTATGCAATATTCATTTATATAAATGCATGCTCAAACATGTACCTCCAACAATCACAATTCATATTCCACTATCTAAAATGGTGATGAGCATGATTTCGAAACTACGACAAGAAAATTACTTTTATTACCATACATTCAAATCATGCTCAACATCATCTCCGAATTACAATCACAACAACCCTAGATATCCAAAACTATTTGGTGTGTGTGAGCATGAAAGTGTTGAATGAAATAAAAATAAATTTATTGGGTGATGCATTTGCACTACATACTTACCACAGACATTTAACTTATTTGCATATCGTTTGCATTTCACATTGCATTGCATTGCATTTAATGCAGATTGACTTACAATTTTTTTAATACTTAGTGTAAGTATCACATTTTTAGTATATCCTGCACTCAAATTAGTTAAACATATAGGCAACCATAGCAATCCTAGATATTCACAACTACGTGCAGTGTGTGCACATAACTTATATTTGCAATTCGGTAAAATATTTAACACAACAACATCATGCTTACGCAATTAGTGCGTGAACATGTTCTCTACAAGTTAAGTTAAAGAAACTTACTTTAATAATGTGAAGAACAATAAGTTGAAATCCAAAAGACTGAGGGGTTTTAAAATCCGTAAAAGCCACTCAAGCAACGATGCATCGAACACTTGGTGTGCAGTCAAAAATATTAAAAGCTCTAAAAATATAAAATTTCCAAAAATTCAGAAAGATATGGTGAACCACCAATAAATATTAACTGCTGAGCAGAGAATATTGCATACACCAACATCTTCATCTCACCAAATCTGGTTATTATAAAATATAGATTAAATATTTTAAATAGTAGTTTTGATTAAAATAACCAAAATGCTTCTTGGTTAAAAATTAAGATTTTTAACTTGCTAAATTCATCTAGTAAATTTTAAAATTCAATGATATCAAACCAATATTTTACAAAACTCTTAAAAACATGTTTTTGATCAAAAGTAATATAATTGATTGTTAAATATCTGATTTTTTTTTAAATATTAATTTTACCCTTGTTAGTCAAAAATTAGTAATTAAAGATTTAAACACCAATAAATAAGATTTAAACGATAGAAACACATTTCTAACTTGAAGATAAAAATAAATTATTTATTTATTAATAATATCCAAAATTTACAGGTTTTACATTATGTCTATAAAAAGTGAAGGCTTTAGTTGAGCCCAATCAAGATCACTCCCATGGTATGTAGCCTGTTGTACCATATAAAGGTTTTGTCACAAAATTGAGGATGTCAACAGTTCTTATTTGGGTCAAATATTTGATAAAATTAGAAAATTTAGTTGGATTCAATAAAGAAACTAATATTCAAATAGACCTTGATTCACTTTGGGGTTCAAATTTGGATTCAAATATGAGTCAGAATTGAATCCTAGTCGGATTATATGTAAATAGGGACACAAATGGTTTGGTTTGAAGTTGGATTTAGGCATTATCAAGCTCAACTTAATTGGGTTTGGCCTATCCAGGTTTAGAGTCAGAGACAGATTCTGATTCGGATGGAAAAGGATAAAACCAAACCCGGATTTGACTAGCTTAAAACCCAATTGGGTTTGCATGCAAAAATCAAACCCGGATCCGATTATTAATCGGATCCAGATTTGGCTACCAAACCTGCTTAATGGACTCAGATTCAAGTTGGGTATCAGGTTGCACCTGAACCATTTATATCCCTGTATGCAAATGTGCATTCGTTAGCTATTTCATGGTCCTTATTGAGTACCATCTTTTTACCATCCAAATCTAAATCTGAATTCAAATCTGACTCCGTATCTGATTAGCTATGACCTGATTATGTTGGATTTAAGTAAATTAACCGCGCATCTGAACCTCATCCAACCCATTACATCCCTAAGCATAAGCATGATCTTATTGTGCATGGTACCACCGATATTCTTCATGGCAATCAACGTCCAACCACATAGTGGATCCTGAGACCACGGGATTCATATCCAAGGGGTGGGTGGTCAGCCTCCATACCCAAATGCCAAACCTAAAATAGTGGCATCTGATCAAATAAATTACTGATCCTACCCACAATGATGGTTTGAACTTTGAAGAGCAAGCATGATATTACTAGTCGTTCAAAAGCCGCAAGTCCCTAATTAACTAACTTGGGTGGCACTTAAACAAATTAATGTGTGAGATGACCCTAATTGGATGTTCGTGTATAGAGAAATTTAAGGGTGGTCGATGGGCCAGGTTTTGGGTTTCCATGTCAGCCCAAGCCCATTAAGATTTGGGCCTGGCCTGATCGGTAAATGGGCTGAACCTGAATAGGGACAAAATACAATTTTAATAGAGGTCGGCCCCCGCCAGCCTGTTTATCAGTTAGACCTAAAGGGCCTGGGCCAACCCATCTAAGACTTGCCCAAAAATAATTGGTCCTAGCCCAAACAGATATTACCAGGCTTTGGGCCACTTAGATCTGGGGTAGGCATGTGTAGACACCTTAATTTTGACCTAGAGGTCTGCCTAACCCCAGCTTGCCTTAATATTTTTTTTTTTTCAAAATAATGTATTTTGGATAATTTTCAAGTCAAAATTAGATTCAAATGCATTCTTGACTTTCAAAAGTAGGGAAGGCAGTAGACTGGGGGGAAACGGAGCCCCACCCTTTTTGGACCAAGGATGGAGGTTAAAATCAAAACCCATGTGGGGATGGACTTATGCTTTCACCCGCCCCGTCCCCGATCCCCGCCTTGCCCAACCTTGTCCCCAATTCTTCTTTAGAGATGTTAGTGGACCAAGGGGAAACAGAGCCATGCCCTGCCTTGCCCAGTTTGGACCGGGGGATGGAGGACATGAAACAAGGATGAAGGTTAAAATTAAAACCTGTGTGGGGATGAAGGCGGGGATGGAGGGTAAGATTTTGAAATGGGGTGGGGGTGGAGACCTTGTCCCCAACCCCCATCTTAGTCCACTGTCACTACAAGAAACCTGTGGATTAGTGACAACCTAAATCTGTCGCTAATCTGATGCTAATTCATCGCTAAACAGTTTAGCGATGGATTAGCATCAGATTAACGATGGATAACTTTCATCGTGATTTTTTCGACGCTAAATAGTGACAGAACTTATCCGTCGCTACTTTCATCGCTAATTTGCGACAAATTAGCGATAGACATGATCCATCGCGAGTCCTTCGCTATTTTAAATTCGCTAATCCGTCGTTAAATTTTAAAAAAAATTGCTCTCTGTCGGTGCATTCTCCGGCAGGGAGCAATTTTTTTTGCACAGAACCAATGCGTTCCGGCGTCGGGACGCTCTTTCGCAGCAAGACAATCATGGCGGGAGAAGGGACGCGGGCAGTCGCAGACGGCCGATCAGGCGAGGGAGAACGACTCTCCCTGGAAGGAGACCGACAAGCTCTGTGTCGACGGCCAGAGGACCTCCGACGCCTGCTTCATGGAATAAACTATCGTCGAAGGAGTGGACGCGCGGGAGGGGGTAGAGGAGCGGCATCGATCGGTCGACTGTGAGCTTTTTGGGGTCGTAGTGGAGACGGGATCCGGCGAGGGAGAGGCGGGACGGGCGGTGGAGACTGGCGAGGGGCACCGTCGGGAGGAGGAGGACGGCATGGGGGAGAGGTAGCAGGAGGAGGACAGTCCAGGGGCCGATGCCAGTCACGCTCGGAGGGCCTCAGGCGAGGGAGAGGCAGGACGGAAGATAGAGACCAGCGAGGGGCACCGCCGAGGGGAGGAGGACGACGCGGGGGAGAGGTAGCAAGAGGAGGAGGATGCTCAGAGGGCCGACGCCAGTGTCACAGCTCGGGGGGCCACTGCGCGTCGTCAGAGGAAGGGCGGTTTAAATCGAATGGAGGGAGGGAAAATTTCGTGCCTCAGGTGGGACAATTTAAATAAAAAATTAGCAACAGAAAAATTCCCTCACTAATTTCGTCGCTAATTAGTATTTTTTTGTAGTGTTTTGGCAACGAAAAAATTTTGTCGCTAATCCATCACTAAGTAGCGACGAATTTAGCGAGAGAAATATTTTCGTCACTACTTTTGCAAATATTTCGAATGTTAGCGACAAATAGTTTTCTCTCACTAATCCATCGCAAATTTACGACGAAAAAAATCTGTCACAAATTTTTGTCACTAATTAGCATTTTTCTTGTAGTGTGTTATCCCTATTCAAAACAACATTTTCAAGGGTTTTAACTAAAAGATGAATCAAACTAGAGAGTCTTAGTTATCAAATAATATAAAAGTTAGGTCGATCCAACATCAGAGTAGAAAAGTTATAGCCAAAACAAAATGACATGTATGACCAAAATCTTAATTTTAGATAGGCCATACTTTAAGTATTTTTTTTACCACAAAAACTATAAAATTTGGTTTTGAACTTAAAAGATAATTTAAAGTAGAGGATTCCAACTTGCATCAAATCGTGTCTCAATCTAACACTTAGATCAAGAGTTACGATCAAAATAATTTAGTCTATCATAATGAATCTGAACTACAACCTGATTTGAAACATGAAGATCTGAAATTCATATATCTAATCCATAAATAAATAGTTTCCACAAGCCTCATCCATGACCTTGGATCTTTATATTCTTAAAATTCTTAGAAGTTACTTAGAAGCTTACCTTATTCTCTTAGAGATAAGACATTCCTCATCTATGACATTAGATCCATTCAATGAACCTAGACTTCATTTATGAATCCTAGAAACTCATTCTAATATAAAAAAAACTTAGCCTCTAAGCAAGTTAACTGCAACCAATAGAAATTAGTGGTCTAGACATCAACTAATAAGATTGTATCATGCAACATTCTCATTCAATCAAATTCAAGTTGCTACACAATAGCTACATTTGGACCTTTGGATCTCAAATCAATATGATTAGGATTCATCTATAAATAGGAATCCACCTCGCTAGTTCAATAATCTAGAACTAGAGTAAGGAAGTCTTGTTGCATTAAGAGTTTAACTCAACCTGAGCATCTTCATTTTGTCGAACCTACCTACCAAATATAAGTCTAAATCACCTATCTTATGATCCATTCTGTTAGCTCTGAACCTCGTTGAGCTCATGGCCTGCAAAGGTGCTATCGAATTCATCGCTCATTGGAGTTATCTTAAAACTGGGTTAGAAATAGAGAGAAACTGTTAAATGAAATTATTAAATGGATATTTTGGCTTTTTCGGTGCTTATTTCACGATTCTGACCCTATAGATGTGTTCGACATGGTTGCTTTACTAGGAATTTGGACTGTGTTTTTGATAAAAAAATGATATTTGGAGCCTCAAAAATTTACAAAGATTTGAGACCGTTGTTTTTTTGAACCTCATAAAAGCCCACCCATGCATCAAAATCGAATGCTCCAAGAGTTAATCCCTATAAAATCTAGTAGGTAGATCACATTTGTATGGCCAGAATTAAAAAATATTATGAAAAAGCCTGAATAACCCATTTCTTTCACTTATATATATATAATGTTGCCAAATGTAACACCAACAAGCTTTTTTTCCTTGCAAATTGCCAACGGCTAAGCATGACATGCAATTGTATGACTCAACACTAGTGCTGGAGGGTTTTAAGACCTAAACCGTATGAAACATGTAAAAATGGGTATAGACAAGTAAACCAAATTCATCACCAAAGAGAGAGCGGGCTCCGCTTGTCTGGTAGGTGCAGTTAGTGCACGTCACCTTGTGTTGAGACGTTGCAAATTAGAACCCCAAATTATATGGTTGTATAACTGGCAGGGGCCTACCTAACCCCAGCTTTCTCTGTCGAAAAAAAAGTAGAACAAATTGATCGGCCTAAACATGAATAGAATCTTAACAACATGGTTCACTTCTCATGTGATGCCAGCAGTACTTTTATGAACTCCATTTTTTTTCTTGGGTTGGATGTGGGCAATCCAGTGGACAGTTGCATGACAACAGCAAGGCATCGCTTCTCTTGTCTCAATCATTGAGACAAGAACAACAACTCAATGTCAACCGAGAGATTCTTTTGTACGATAATATTGAACCTTGTTTTCAAAATATACCATATTTTCTGTTCAGGTTATATCCCTCTCTCTCCCCCCCACAACACGCACTGTAGCTAAAATGCGTGTTCCAGGGTCCCAACTAAGCGTCGGGTGTACGGGCATGCCATACACCCCCCTACATCCCGCAGGCGGGTGTATGGCAGTGTACTACATGCCCATACACCCGACCGGGCGCCACACGAGACTTTTGGGGAGAACACGCAACACCCTCTCAAT
This sequence comes from Nuphar pumila, assembly GCF_984573655.1. Classification (NCBI taxonomy): domain Eukaryota; kingdom Viridiplantae; phylum Streptophyta; class Magnoliopsida; order Nymphaeales; family Nymphaeaceae; genus Nuphar; species Nuphar pumila. The sequence continues at coordinate 1,444,431 of NC_143261.1, forward strand.
GGTATGAGTTGTATAATTGGTGGGGGTTTGCCTAACCTCAGATTTCTTTGTAAAAAAAGAAAAACAATCAATTTGAGAAAACACTTTATATGGGAGTAACATAGCTATGGTTGTGGTTCAAATCAAAGGAACTCAACACTAAGTACTTTCACATGAGGGACTCCTAGAGGAGAAGAGCCAGTGGCATTGCGTCCATGATCATTAATGGGCAAGTATTTTAATGTGCACAAATCATGAATGCTTTCCCTTTCTTTTTGCATCAGTTCTATAAACATGTTGGTATTGACTATCACATGTCGGCCATGATTTTTAATCTATTGAATGAGAAGACTCTTACTACCAACACCGAACCTTTCTCAGTAGATGAGATTAAGGTGATGGTGTAGAGCTTGCCCAATGGAAAAACACTGGGTGTAGATGGGTTCCTGATTCAATTTTTCAAGGAATCTTGGGATTGTGTTGCGCAGGGACCCATCACCACTTGTGTTTCAGCACTAGTCGGCTCTTATGTGTGCTTTACTGAATCTACCTCGTGTGCAACAACAAGACAATGTCTTATGTGTGTTAGTAGGGGATTGGGACTTCAAGACATTTTTGTTTTATCATGTTTCAGGAGGCCTCTCTATGCAATGGCTCTCAAACAAGGCATTGTGGGGCGGGGGTCTTTCTAGTAGGAGCTGTTTGATATTTGGGTTTGGGTTCAACTCATAGTGTGATCCAAGGGTAGGGGTTACGTAAATGTGAAGGGTTCATATTCCGTAACCTGCTTATCCTCCACTATAAATATGAGGCTTAGTTGTATGATGAGAGCTTGTGTTCTCGTAATTCTCATTTGGGTTCAGGGTCCTGCTCACCATCAACTTCAGACCTGGGCTCATCGTGGGCGTCGATAGGCTGAGGAGAACACCGAGCACTCGCACATCGCATCGACCATGGCATGTACTGGTATGTGTTGAATTAGCATTCCGGTTATGTTTTAAAGATACACCAACATTGGGTTATGGGTCCACTTTCGCGCATTCCGCTGCGTGTGTGGGTGCATCGAGAGCGTTCAATCTATGCTCATCGATGTCAGCATATTTTATTTACGATGTTGATGCAGACTCGGGCCTACTGTCCCATTCCCTTGCCACCGACCGTTGTAGAACGTTAGTTGTCACTGATGCTAGAGACAACGGGTAGCAGGATTGGGGCCGACATGTAGGATTGCCTGTCTGCTACCGGTGACCAACGACCTTGTTGGATGTGGGTTGCCATCACCATCCACTGACCGTCAAGGTCGGCTGCCTTGGTCAGTGGCTGACAACTTTGATCGACCGCAAGTGGAGTGAGCAACCTTGATGACTACAAAAAAAAAATGTAAACCCTTACCTTAGGTCAGGGGGTTTTCGCCAGGGGTTGTCATAGGGGGAGGGGGGTGACCTTTGCCGGTGGTGGCATTCCATCGACAGCCTCGCCGGTGTCGTCCCCTAGAATGGGAAGACAGTGGCATTCCTTTACAAGAATCAAGGCACCGTTGGGTGACATTTTGATCTCTAAGAAACCAAAATAGATTCGGTTTTCTTAGAAACCAAAAGGCATTTTTTATCGCCCTTTGGTCTTGGCAGATCGAGTCCAGATCAAGACCTAGTGTCTGGACCCGATCCAAGAGACTTGATCAGACCCGACATGAGGGTTCAGACCAGACCCATATCAATTTCGGATCTCAAGTCTGGGTTAGACCCAAACCCGTGGATCTGACTCAAACCCATTTGGGTCTTGGGTCTGGTATGATCCAGATAGTCCAGGTTGAGATTCAGATCCAACTGGATTCGAGTATGGTTTTTGGACCCAACCTGAGTCCTGATATAGACTGGATCTAGATCCGAACCTAGGTTTGGATCATTAGATCCAATCAGAGACCCAATCATTATGGGTCTGGATCTAGATTAGATCCAAACCAGAAGTGTTCGACCCGAGATCCATTTTAATTGGATTTAAATTTAGATTGGATCAGATCTGATCTGAAATAGGGTCTATTTACTATTTACACCTGAATCGGTTCTATGACCGATATGGTACTTTACAGGACCAGTTTAGAGTAGTTTTTTATCGGTTCCTATAGTTTTTTGACCGGCTTTGAGATATAGAGACCATGTTTTCATGAATCCATGAAAGAAGAGGGTTTTTCTGGCTCAGTTATAGAGTTTTATGAGCGTTTGTTTATGTTTTGGACTGGTTTATTAGTTCCAGAACCGGTTTAAACCCTTTGATGATCGGTTCAGGGTACTTTTAGATCGGTTCCATCTTGTGGACCTTAGGTTTTATCCATAATAGTGTATTTTTGTTATTTTTTATGCTTTAGAAGTGTTTATTGTTAATGAAGCATGACTTATGCATGTCTAATACATGTGTTTTATGTTATTTAAGTTATGTATAATGTTTTAAGCATAAATTATGACTAAATTCATGATATTTTTAATGTGCTTTCATCAAAATTAGTTTATGCATATAAGTTTAAGTATGAACCCATATTTTGATGATATAATGCATAATTTGTCATTAATATACATGCATTATCATATGTGCATGGGCATGCTTCATAATACGAATATATTTTTGGTAAAAGATCTTGTTTGACTGACTCATGCAATCACCAAAGTGATCTGAGTTGTGTTGATTGGGGATTCTTTGGACCATATTAAGATTCGATATTATGATTGCGTGTGACTTTATAAAACGATGATTCTACCCAAAGGTAGGTCATTGTGTTCCAAATTTACATATGGTGTAATAGTAGATGTATATACCAGCCAATAAAACATGCTCTTACACAAAGGTACAGTGTTGAATTTATTATATGATCTGCTAGTTTCACCAATTGAAGTAAATTCCTCGTGAATTGAGAAGATGAAACAATTATGAGTATTATCGTTTTCACCAAAGTGGAACGATAATGACCTAATTATGTTTGTCTTAGAAAAAGTCAATAATAAGGGGTCTCACATTTACCATTTCAATATAAATCTCGTATACAATGAATTAATCTATGACTATTAATCTATGACTCATACGAAGAATAGAACAGTCACTCTGAAGGCTATCTATAAGAAGTGAAAGCGCTTAAAAGGATGTCTATGAGAAGCAAAAGTCCTCAAATAATCTTAGCATGTTGCTTTTATAATCATGAGTGGTTCAAAATATTTGATGTGTCATCTCTCACTACAGGATAGTGAAGAAATTTCTGAAATCTATTAGGGCAAAAATTATTGATTTTATACGATATTTTAATCTCAGACCATATGTATTAGAAGCTTCATTATGGATCTTGGTATAGTGAACTCTATTGAGAGGCCACTAAAGATCTTATGTGATAATGAAGCTGACATGTTCTTCTTGAATAACAACAATAACTCAACTTTGTGTCGACACATAGAGTTAAAGTACTTTGTTGTTAAAGAAAAGACTCTGAATCATTTAGTATGTATTGATATAATCAGTATGAAGAAAATAATTATGTTTTCTCTTACTAAAAGGTTAACATCGGGATTATATTCTCAACATATAAAGATGATGAGTTTGTTTGATTCCTTTTGATGTATGACAATACATTATGGTCATGTATGATCATATTTGTAAAAATGAATTGACTCACGTATTGTTGATTTTGCATAAAGGATCTCTTATTTGGTTAGAGAGAATAACAATATTAAAAGGACCAATAAAATGTGTTAGAGACCAACCTATTCATAAAGGTAATATTAACATGCTAAAACATTGAAAATAAATTATGTTGTTGTACATGAAAATATGATATTTCATTTAAACCTCGATTTAGTACCCTTCTAGTGTCAATGAGTCAAGTGGGAGAATGTTGAATATTTGGGTTTAGGTCAAATCCATAGTATGACCCAGTTTGACAGTGAGACAATTAGTGAAATTTAGTGGGGTGGGGTTAAGTGAATGTGAATGAGTTCATATTATGTAATCTTGACTGCATGATGAGAGCAACTGAAGCCTATTGCCTGGGTGCTCGAAATTCTCATTTGGGTTCAGGGTCCTACTTACCTGAGCTCATGTGGGCGTCGATAGGTTGAAGAGAACGCCGAGCACACACACATCGCATCGACCCTAGCGTCTACCGGTATGTGTTGAATTAACATTCTGGTTATGTTTTAAAGATACGCAACATGGGCTCCCTCATTGGATGACAGATCTTGATAATGTGAAACAACGGGTTTCAACTTGCTATCTCTGAAGATACCATGAGGAATCAACTTGTCATCTCTTTTGGGATTGCTCATTCAGACCAGCATGCTGGGCCATGCTTGGGGGAATCTTGACGTCAACACAGATGCCATTGTCTTTCCCAAGGAGGTGCTGATCGCAGCGTACCTCAATGCTAGGGGCAAGCACTGGAAGTTTATTTGGAAGGTCTGGATCCTCTCTGCGTGGAAGCTGGTTTGGAGTGAAATGAACAATCGGATTTTCAGGGTTGTGCAGGCTGATCTCGATGCAACCATAGAGACTCTGCATTGGATGGTAACAGACAGGGCACATAGGAAATGACCTGCTATGCTGCAGGATTAGATCGGCAGTCTTCGAGCACTTCTATGCGCATTGCTTTGCCATTACAGCAGCAGGTTCACAGCCTATTCTTTGCTGCTGGGTTTCTGCAGCAGTGTTTTTTCTGCACTACCTCTGTTTTTTCTGTTATTCTAATTTTCTGTACTTTTTGTGGCATCCAAATGATATCTCATCATTTGGTTTACCTGCTGCTGATTTTCTGATCAATGTGATCATTCTTGTTTCAAACAAAAAAAAAGACCAGATGAACTAATCCCTAGTGGGAACCTAAACACTATTTGTGGGAAAGGAACAAAACGGATAAGAAAAGAGCAGGTGCAATATGTGCACAAATATTTGTTCATTAAGCACCTGATCACCCTCCATCTTGAGACAGGCCCTGTCAGTTGTGGGCCCAAGGCCTGATGGAGGGTCGTCAGGTGCTTAATGCACAAAATTAGTGCAATGTGGTTGCACCCGATCCGGACTCAAAACGGATGAGAAAGAAAGCATTGCATGCGAGGGTGACGTTGCCGTGGCCGTCTCTTTGTGAACAATCGAATTGAGAAAAGGCTTCATATTGGAGTAACGTAGCTATCGTAGTGATTCATGTCTGTGTATTTTAGTGGAATGGTTTGCTTTTTATGATGCAAGATGACAAGCGAACCCCACGTGCAATGGTCCACTCAAAGCTAGCATTCTGTCTTCCCCTATTTGGTGAAAAATCAAAGGCAAGTGAGGAAAATGCCAGCCATTAATTGGCAACCCTATCCTTGAGTCTTGGCACATTTGTCATGGAAGTGGAAGGAAAAAAAAGAAATTGAAAAGAAGAACGTTGAACAACCTTTTTCTTCTAGAGAGAGAGAGAGAGAGAGGCGTAAGAAAGAGAACAATTGATGGTCAAATCTGTTTCTCATCTCCTATGTCATCCCTATTTTCATACCTTTCCTGGGATTTTATTGATGCAAGTTGCTTTCATCAAATCAGACTCGATAGATGTGATCTTCATCATTCATTTAATGAAGATCAACATTTAAATCGCCCAAATCTGACTTGTGTGCATGATCTCTGGGTGATTAAAAAATCAATGGTTGACAAAACACAAAATTTTGTTATTTAAAAAACTCACAATTTTCATCATAAAATACGGTTCAAGGGTCGATTCTTATTAAATCGACTATGCTGAATCCGTTTATAAGGTTGGATTTAATCAAAATACCTTGCATCGTAAGATTTAAGAGGGGTATGAAGATGGGGAATGACATAGGGGATGAGTGGAACTGAACTCATCGATGGATTGTCAACAAAGAGTGTCCGGTTGGATTTCTTATCCTCATTTTGGGTGGCTCACGTCTCAATCCTTGTTTTGTACAAAGTTAAATATGTATAGCTTAACTTATAAAAGCTTATTTTTGTCTATGTTTTATTTAATAGGTCCATCATTCTTAAGTCTTCCATTCTTTGCAATGAAACATGTGAGACACATATGAGACTTGAGAGGTTCCTTTATTGGTTGTGTGTGACCTAGGGCTTCTTCTACCACCAAGCCAGTACAAAAAAAACGAAAATTTGTAAGAAAAAAAAGTGTTATCTTCAAGCTTGAGAGCATGAAAAGAAAACATTACAATCCAATTTCACACAGTAGATTCTTTGCATTGACCCTGTGTTTCTTCCCCTTCTTTAGAAAAGGTTCATATAAATCCATGTATTCTCCTGTCTGTTCGATTTCCTTTAGTACTTTTATTATATCATAGCATTATACTATTATACTTTCATCTTAGTGGAATTGGTCGAAGCATGTTATATGTTCCCCGTGTGTATATATATATAAGCACGTGGAGCTCGTATCCCCGTGTGTGTCAGCATCACTTAGCATCAGAGTCTGATGCAATTGCAAAGACTTAAGTATCCTTTTCTGTCATTCCCGCCATGAAACGATGATTTGAGAAAAAAAAATGTCCTTCATCCAGAAAAGGGAGGATAATCTTAACTCTTCAAAGTCCAAACGTTCCATTTTTACCCTAAGCAATAAACTATCACCCTTTGATGATGCATCATCTGCTGTAACAGGAACTCCCTTTGACGACACACCCTTTGTCGTCATCTGTTGCAGTCAGAGCACTTTTTGCCGTCATCTACTGCCATTGGAGAACCCTTTGCCATTGTCTGCTACCGTCAGAGCAACCTTTGCCATCGTCTACTGCCGTCAGAGCAACCTTTTCCGTCGTTTGTGCAGTGGGAGCATCGTTGCCACTATCAACTGCATCTACCTTTTTGGTGTTTCTCCTTCACTGTCAGATTACCAAAACTTCTGTCGTTTCGATGAGTTTCGTGTAAGGTTTCATTATTTAAACAAATTGATTTGTAAATCTAAATGTTAAATCTTACAACTGATTGTACTATTCATGCTAAATAATACATATTTTCATACTGAAACAAATCAATTTGTACCTATCCACCTTTTGGGCGTTAAAAAATAGTTAGCACAATTTATTCTTATGAAGGCCAAACATTACAATGATATGTACTTATGAAGGCTAAATTTCTACAACGATTTATACGTTTGAATGCAACAATGATTTATACATTTAATGCAGTAGCGATTTATACGTTCGATGCAGCAACGATTTATACGTTTGAAGCAATATCGATGTGTATTTATGATTTATGAAGTTACCACAATTTGTACTTAAGTTTGCTAAATCATATAACGATGTTTACTTATGAAGCCCAAACGTTATAATGATATGTACTTATGAAGGGTGCGATTTCTACAATGATTTATATATTTGAAGCATGAACAATTTATATATTTAAATCAATAGTGATTTGTACGTTTGAAGCAACAAAGATTTATACGTTTGATGCAGTAGCGATGTGTATTTATGAAGTTACCTCAATTTGTACTTAAGTTTGTTAAATCTTACAACGATGTTTACTTATGAAACCAAATATTACGACGATTTGTAATGTTGGTGATTGTGTAAAAAATATGATAATTTGTAATAATATATACTTAGGGAGGTGGTTGTAACATATAATAATGCAGCTAAATTTATGTGTTGTGCAAGTTAGCAATGACTAAAATTCGTAAGACAAGAAAGCCCCCGCTGTTCGAGAGGATGACTACTGGAGAAGTGATCCGCCAGTCCGATATATATGAGGGGCCGGTCCTGGAAGATGCTGAACTAGTGACTGCTTAATTTCACGTATTACTTCTTGTGGCTCGAACCTCGCGCTGCACATGAATGGTTCATATGTCCCAAACCTTAATTTATGATTCACCTCCACAATGCCTGAGACTTTGTCAACTCTTGTTACTGTGGGATCAAACTAATGATACTTGAATAAAGTTACCTTATTATTTATGCCTAAGTAAGTCAACTCCATTATTTCTTCTATAATACCGTAGTAGTCATATTTATTTTCATCGTAGCTGCTACCCTTGACACACATGCCACTATTCATCGTTGACTTGTTTACACCGTAGTCTTTTGTATGGAATCGATAACCATTTATGATGTACTCGTTGTAACATTGCACAACTTTAGTCAGACCATTTTGTAAATCATATATTATTTGGTCATTAACATCACCATGGCAGACCTACAAGCATAAACAATGACTGTGAACACGACCAATTAAGTAACTTATTATTGTTTACACGGAAGGAATGTATGTCATCATCCTTACCAACTCTTTCAACATGCCACAAACTTATTTTCATGTTGTTTTTATACTTCTGAATCAGTGAGATGTGAAAGTTCTCTTCGCAACTCCAGATCAAATCATCTGCACTTAACAAATAATTATATTACCGAATCATATACATACGTAGAGAACTTAGTGTAACATATTAAATATACTTACTCGATGTAGGGGTCGATCGCTGAGCAATTAAAAAGGATATATCAACTGTTGCATAATGACATGACAATCGTGGCTCTTCAACCCATATAATTGTCCCTCGTCTATCTTCACAGCCCGAGCAATGTTAGAGACATATCCATCTGGAAATCTCAACTGTCTCAGCCATTGACATACCTACTTTACTTGATCTGGTCCAAGCACGTACATTGCCTTTGGTTTCAGTACTTTGCCATTGTACTCTTTGAGTTCTAATTCTGGTCTTTTACATATTACTTTTAAATCCATACGGGCTTTCGGATTATCCTTCAAATTTTTTTTGACATTCATTACCGTATTTAACATATTATCGAACACATTTTTCTCCACATGCATCACATCCAAATTATGTCGTATCAATAAGGTTGACCAATATGGTACTTTCCAAAATATAGATTTCTTTATCCAATTGTGATCCTTCTTAAATCTAAAGAAGGGCATCAGACTACGGGCATGTGTCAGTCTATATAGAAAGTATCATAATTGTCTTAAAATCTCTATGCCAGACAACCGTGTAAGTGAACCTTCCATTTCTGTTGTGCCTGCTCAGAACACATTTCTTTGTCGTCAGAACGGATAGTCACTAAGTAAAAATCAATAGTGACAATCAAACCAGCACAACTTCCTTCCATGAGTCAATCTAAAAGATTTTGTATCATCCAAGTAGTACAGACATGTCAATCTCTCATGTGTGCTCTAACCAGATAACATATCATATGCAGAGAAGTCACTGATTGTCCATAGAACAACAACCTTCATATTGAAGTTTTATTTTTTGTGGGTATCGTACGTGAGAACACCGTCATCCCACAATATTTTTAGTTCATAAATCAATGACCTTAAATATACATCAAGATTTTGACCCAGAAAGGTCAGTCCAGGGATCAATAGAGACAAAAAAAGATTTTGACGCTTCATACACAAGCTTGAAGAAAGGTTGTATGAGGTGACAAATATTGACTAACACGAGTATGAAGTTGATCTACCCCTAAATAGATTAAATTCATCTGTACATAAACCGAGCCTAACATTTTTCACTTCCATTGCGAAGGTCTGATGAGTATGATCAAAGTGCTTCCAAGCTTCCACGTCAACAAGATGTGTGATTTTGTCTTCATCATGTCAAACTTTATTTGCATGTCATCTCATGTGTTTAACTATCATCGAAGACATATACAATCGTTGCAATCTAGGGGTGAGAGAGAAGTAGCAGAGTGACCTGTATGACACTTCTTTTGACCTCGTGCTACCATTGCCTCTTGTTTTTTGCTTGAACCGAGTATGCCCACATGACGAACATAATAGGCTATTTTCTTGATCTTTGAATAACAACATGAAGTGATTTGGATATGCATCTATCTTTTGATACCCCATACCTAAAGCGTTGACCATAACCTTCGCACGATAAAAATTTTGTGGCAATTTCTCATCTTTGGGCAACATACTCTTCACAATAGAGCACAAATGATCAAAATATAATTGACTCAAATTATACTCGGACTTCAAATTCAGTAGTTGAAGAACTGCGGACAAGATAGTGTGACTCTCGCAACCATTCCAAAGTGGCTCATCAACATCTCTAAGTAAATCATAAAATCTACTAGTTACATCGTTTGCTACTTATTCCTCTACCTAAATTGGTACATCACTAAGACCCATAGCAGAACCCAGTTATGGTCCAATGACATCATATATCAAATTCACATATGAATTATCGTGCACCACATCCACCCGTGCATCAAAATTGTTACACAATTCTTCACCATGAAGCATCCAATTCTGATAATCACTCACAAAACCGTTCCAGTATAGGTGATGTCTAACGCCATGAGTTGTATAAATCGATTGTTCTTACACATTGTGCTGGGGGCACGTAATCCTACCAGTGAGATCCACTGTACTAACACTTGCCATTGCAAATTCAATAAAACTGTCAACATTATCTATATATTTAAGTGATGCATCATTGTCAACTATCCTACGGTACATCCATTCATGGTTTGCAGCCATTTTGTCCTATGATGTTACAGATATTATCTTAACCAGTTAAAAGAGAATCATAAGAATGCTATAATGAAGAAAATATCTAATTTATCAAGCATTGATGGTAAATGTAATGATTTGATATATATATATATCACACACAATCATATATATATATATGATGTCATTCAATCACAAGAACTATGATGCAAACGTTGATAACTTAATATTTTCATGTGCAAAACCATCACATCATATTTACACTCATCACAAGGATATTTAGAATGATGAAATCACATTCATCAACTCGATACATTCATTTAAAGCATATTTTCATAATACAATTTCACATGAAAGGCATAATCAAATTGAAAATAACTTCATGCAAGCATGGATACAGTTACATTAAACATTGCAATAAATTCAAATCATTCATATCAAAACAATGTCAAACATGTATCTGCAGCAAACACACTCCAATATCTCGCTAATTACTACCATGACTAGCATGGAATCCAAACTTCAAAAATAAGAGCACTTCTATTTTCATACATTCAAATCATGCGCAGCATGATCTTCGAACTTCATCAAAGCAGTCCTAGATATCCATAACTAAGTGAGTATGTGAATAAAAAAATGTTGCATCCAAGAAATTAAATAACCTGTGATGTGTCTGCATCACTTACTCACTACGGGTATTTACCCGATTTGCATATTTTTGCCTTTGCATTTTTTTTTGCATGACATTTTTAGCCGCATGCAATGCTTAACACTAAGTATCACGCAATTAGCTTAGCTTAGCTACGCACATGCAATGCATAAATATACAAATGGAAGATTAGCCTGCAGTGCATTTCTTATTGATGTGCCATCGGCTGAAATGTTGGCTCACGACACGATGTGGTAAGGCAAGCAGGTGATTACCATAGTCGTGCACTCTGTGTGCGGTGGATTGCCGCAACTAGCATGAAGCATCCAAAGTTTGCTGGAACTCTAAAGGCGATTACTCGTCTCAGCTTAGTGACCCCAGGTCAGGTGAGACCACTCGTTGAGTTTAAGCATATCAATAAGCAGAGGAAAAGAAACTTACTAGGATTCCCCTAATAACGGCGAGTGAACCGAGAATAGCTCAGCTTGAGAATCGGTAGGCTTCACCTATCGAATTGTAGTATATAGAAGCATCTTCACCAACGGACTGGACCCAAGTCCCCTGGAAGGGGGCACTGGAGAGGGTGAGAGCCCAGTCGTGTTCGGACTCTGTCGCACCACGAGGCACTGTCAACGAATTAGGTTGTTTGGGGGTCATCAGGTTGCCGACACACGGCGACGTCGGTGCTTGGGGGTTGTCGTCGGTGGCACACGGTGGCGTCGATGCTCGGGGGTTGGTGGTGGCGGCACATGGTGCCGAAGAGGGTGAGAGCCCCGTCGTGTCCGGAACCTATCACACCACAAGGCGTTGTCAATGAATCGGGTTGTTTGGGGGTTGTCGGCACACGGCGGCGTCGATGCTCGGGGGTCGTCGTCGTTAGCATACAACGGCAAGAGATGGAGTGAGGGAAGGAGGAGGTGAAGGAGAGGGCGGCAGACGACGGTCGATGGGCGACGAGTGACGAGCGACAAATGATGGGCGACGAGCGGTGGACGATGGGCGGTGGGCGACGAGTGACAGAATAAAACAGAAAGAGAAAAGAAAAGGGCTCGTATTAGAATTTTACAGGTTATTTAGCGACGGAAAAAGTTCATCGGAAATGCTATCGCAAATTTGCGATGGAGTAGCGACGAAAAAATGGTATCGCTCATCCATCGCGAAGTTGCGACGGAGTGTGAAACAAAATTTGTCCGTCGCTAATCCATCGCAAATTAGCAACATCATTGGCGATGAAATTTTTCTGTTGCAAATTCCTCAACTAATTTAAATTTTAAGGATGGATAGTTTTCTCTCGCTAATCCGTCGCAACGTTACGACGAATTATTTTTGTCGCTAAATAATATTTTTCTTGTAGTGTTGGGGCCCACAAGGGCTCCACTCATTTAGTAGGGGCAACTTGTGAATGTCAGAAGTTCGAAACCCATAGGTGCCATCCCTTGTCGCAAGGTCAAAGCTAGGTGTAATCCATGGTAGGTAGGAGGCTGATATTGGTTTCTCCTTAACAAAAAGTTCCATCTTCATTGATCTACAATATATGAATGACATCTAAGCTGTTACATTTAGCCCAACCTTCGACTAATGAAAAAAGAAAAAGAAAAAAGAAACACCTTGACAATCCATTAAAAAAAATTCACAATTACCTATGATTATTGATATATCAGGTGAGCCAACCTAAAAGAATTTTTAATACACAAGAATCATATAGGCATGATTACTGTTTTTCTTTCTTTTAATTACAAGTGGAGCATTCTGTCTTTTGTGAACAAGTGATGACAGAAAAATGGTGATAATCACGGTGATTCTGGTATTAAATTAGAAAAACAATTACTACTTTTCGTAACAGTTTTATATAAATAACCATCAGAACCAATAAAGTTTTCACGCATTTTATGTTAGCAATTTTGAAAAAAAGAAATGCATATCGCCACTGAGGTCTACATCGCAAATTCAGTCACATTTTCTTTGCAAAAATGAAAAAAAATAAATCATATCCGCCTTTGTTGACATTAGCATATTTTTCATCATTATCATCGTTGTGATGATTTTGTTATGAACATAGTTATAGTTACGTGCCTACCTTGTAGGCATTGTAGGGCACGCGGGTGAAAGAGGGCATCAAGTGTTCTAAGCCAACGTGTACGCATAGTCTCGGTACAGATGAACGTTGTCAGTGTGTAGTGGGTGTTGCGAGGTAGCATCATTAGCAAAAACCAGTCATGCTGGTGATAGAGAGCACTTGGCATTCGGGTAGGCGACGAGTGCATTTGGCAAAAGATGTCTGTGGGTGCACTGTCCGGTGATGCGATGATCAAAATGTAACATGGGAAGTGTGTTGGACATTTTGGGTTACGGGTCCAACCCACAGTCTGACCCGGTTTGACACCTACTAGTGGGTCACTAAGTGGCAAAGTAATGGAGATAGTGGGTGGGAGTTACGTGAATGTAGAGAGACCACATTCATGTAACTGCCTAATCTTCCATTACAAATAAGGAGTTAGGGGCTACGAAGATGATGAGTGTTCATAGCCATTATCCTGCCCAAACTCAGTTCTGCATTTAGACTTAGCGGAATAGGGTCCTGCTCACCGTCGACCTAAGGCCTGAGCTCATTGTGGGCGTCGACCGGCTAAGGAGAGTGCCGAACTTCCTACACGAACAATGGCGAATTCAGGTACGCTCCCTGTCCATGTTGATTTTACAGGGTATCGCCAATATTGGGTTATGGGCCCACGTTGCCACGCATTTCCGCTGCGTGTGGCTGTGTAGGCCGTTTCGGCGATTAGGCGTTGGTAGAGTCGCCGTGGGGCGACAACCACCGGTAAGCTGCAGATTGTCGCCGTAGGGCGACAGTCTTCACCGGCTACTGTCGCCGAAAAGGGTGACTTCTAATTCCCGGTTTAGGCAAACCTCATAAAAAAAATATCGTTTTATACGTGTAGACGTTGGGCTGCAGGGAGGTTTTTGCCGTCGTCGGGATCATCGCCGAAGCCGTCGCCTGATAATGTGACCGACAGATGTTGAAAGGGGTTTAAAAAACCCCTTTTCTCTCTGTTTTCCATTTCAGTCATCCGGCAAGGGGCTTTTGCCAGAAAATTACAGGTGACAGCGGCGGTCTTGCTGGCGCCACAGATTACCCACCGCATCGCCGGAGTAACCTGCAAAACCGGCGACAATAATTAAAAAAAAAATGTTTAACCCTTACCTGTCGTCGGAGGGGTGGGTTCGCCGTGGGGCGTTTTGCCGGCAAGGGCAGCCATTGGTCGGCGACATCCTTGCTGATGTCGCTGGGGCTGCCGCCGGACTGGCAGGCGCTGCCGGTCTTCTGCCATTGGACGGCGAAGCTGCAAAGCGTCGCCGTGGGGCGACGTCTTCTCACGGGGGGGCTGTTGCCGGATCGGCATCACCGTGGGGTGACGCAGGTCGCCGACCATTGGGCTCAGTCGCCGTGACAGCGACGTGGGTCGCCGTGGAACCGAAAAGGGCGGAAACCCCCTTTTCTGTTTCCCTAAAAATGAAACAGAAACCATCGGGTTTCTGTTTATTTTTTTTTTTGTAAAGGGACCGGATCGGGTCCGGCGAGGAGACCCGATCCAAACCCTTTTGGGTGAATCGGGTCTGCTTTTCATTTTTGGATCTGACCCGGACCCATAATGGTACCAGGTCTGGGTCTGATTCGGGTCTTTCTCTCGGATCGGGTTTGACCCGGGTCCATTTAGAACCGGGTCTAACCCGGTTCTGTTTTGGATTGGGTCCGATCCAGGCCCATTAAGAGCCGGGTCGAACCCGAGTCCATTTAGGACCGGGTCTAACCCGGTTCTGTTATGGACCCGGCCGAACTCGGTATCCGGTTTGGACCGGGTCATACAAGGGGTCCGGTATGGACCGGGTCCGACTTGGGTTCTGTTCGGGCTGGGTTCGACCCAGGCCTATTTCGGACCGGGTCTAACCCAGGTTTTATTTCGGGTTGGGTCCGACCCGTATTAAGTAAGGGTCGGGTCAGACCCGGATCCCCTTTAAACTGGGTTGGATCTATAAAAGCAGGATCCAAACACTATTAAGACTGAATCGGATCAAGAACCTGATCCGACCCCTTCCGGAACCGGTTCGGAGCCGTTTTTGACCGGTTCTTTCAAGTTTTTCACCGGTTTCGAAATGCCGAGACTCTGTTTTCATAAATATAAAGAGATACAGGGATTTTGGCATATGCTTATAGGGTTTTATGAACTTTTGTTCATATTAAGTATCAGTTTATAAGGTTTAGAACCGGTTCGGACCCTTAGATGACCGGTTCGGGGCGATTTCAGACCGATTCAGAGTGTTTTTAGACCGGTTCCTACTTGTGGATTCTGGGTTTTACCCATATGAGCATGTTTTTGTTATTTTTCATGCTTTATAAAGTATTTATTTTGAATAATACATGACTTATGCATGTTAATTCATGTATTTTGCGTTGGTTAAGTTATGCATGATGATTTTAAGCATAAATTGTAACTAAATTCATGACAATTAGTTTATGCATATTTGTTGAAGTATGAACTTATATTATATCATGAATATACATGTATTAAAATGTGTGCATGAGCGTGCTCCATAATACGAATAGGATTTTCAGTAAAAGATCTTGATTGACCGATTCATGTAATCACCAAAGTGATCTGAATCGTGTTAATTAAGGATTCTTTGGACCGTATTAAGATTCGTAATTATGATTGTGTGTGAATTTATGAAACATCGATTCTATCCAAAGGTAGGTCGTTGTGTACCAAATTTACACAGGGTGTGATAGTAGATGTGTATTCCAGCCCATGAAGCATGTTTGTACCCAAAGGTACATTGCTGAATTGCCTCTGAATTCATGATCTACTAGTTTCACCAACTGAAGTCAATTCCTTGAGAATTGAAGAGACGGAGCAATTATGAGTATTGTCGTTTTTACCAAAGTGAAACGATAATGGCTCAACTATGCTTGTCTCAGAAAAGGTGAAAATAAAGGGTCTCACTTTTACCTTTTCAACACGAGTCTCGTCTCAGCAATTATGGTAATGTATTTCCATTTTCGTTCCTTGATTTATCAGGTTCCTTCCATATTGACGGTTCAAGTAGTATCCCTATCTTAGACGGATCAAATTTTTCTGATTGAAAAGAAATCATGTTATTCACTTTGGGCTATATGGATTTAGATCTGGCCCTTAGAATTGACAAACCTCTCGCTCTTACAGAGCAGAGCACAACCGATCAAAAGGCTGCCTCTGAGAAGTGGGAGCGCTCGAACAGACTTAGCCTATTGTTTTTGCAATCTTGGGTGGCTAAGAACATTCGAGGCACCATTCCTCATTGTAGGACGATTAAGAAATTTCTGGGAGCCATTGAGGCTCAGTTCGTCACTTCTAATAAGGCAAGAGTCAGTACGCTCATGTCCAAATTAGTGTCTATGAAATATATTGGTGACAGTCACATCCGACAGCACATTTTGAAATGAGGAATATTGCGACTCAACTGAATGACATGAAGTTCGCCATCTCTGACTCCTTCTTAGTTCATCTGATCTTAACCTCATTACCTACTGAGTATGGACCCTTTAAAATCTCTTACAACACACATAATGATGAGTGGTCTTTTAATGACCTATTGGCTAAGTGTGTTGAGGAAGAGGAGAGATTGAAGGGTGAGAGAATGCCAAGTGCACATATAGCCTCTCATAAGGATAAACAGAGGTCGAGGCCAAAGAATAGCTCCTTCAAAAGGAAGAATCAGAAGAGAGCCACTGGGGAGAGTTCAAACTCTCAAGCGAAAGCTAGATCCCAGTCAGGAGGCCCTTCTATAAAGTGTTTCTTCTGCAAAAAGAAAGGGCATAAGAAGGTGGACTGTTTGAAGTTCAAGAAGTGACTCGAAAATAAAGGTAATAGGTCATTCATTTCTCATGAGTGCAATCTAATTCATGTTCCATTGCATAGTTGGTGGATTGATTCTAGTGTCATGGTGCACATTGCCAACTCTTTGCAGGCATTTTTGAACAAAAGGGAACCAACGGAGCATGAAAGAAGCATCTTCTAAGGAAATAAGATGCGTTCGCATGTTAAGAGCGTTGGGACCTGCAAAATTGTGTTGGAGTCGAGATTTATATTGGATTTAGTCGATACTTTTTATGTTTCATCTTATAGTCGGAACCTAATTTCAATTTCAAAACTTGATAAGTTTGACTTTGTATTTAAATTTGAAAAATCTGAACTTATTATTATGAAAAATTTAATGAATATAGGTTCTGCATATATGTGTGATGGTTTGTATTGATTAAGAACCAAACTCCAAATTCAGGAATCTCACTCCATTGAGAACACAATGATTGACAATAAACGTGGTCTAAAGGATGATCAATCCTATTTGCTTTGGCATCGTAGATTAGGACATATCTCGAAAGAGTGAGTCCAAAGACTCGTGAAAGAGGGAATCCTTGGATCCCTTGATTTTATGAATATAGAGCCATGTGTTGACTGCATAAAGGCTAAGCAGTCTAACACATATAAGAAAGATGTCAAATGCAGCAATGGAAAGTTACAAATAGTGCATACGGATGTATGCGGCCCTTTTTCACGGTGTTATATGGGTGAAAATTATTTTGTCACCTTTATAGACGATTACTCACGGTATATGTATCTCTACTTATTATCTGAAAAATCAAAAGTCTTTCAGGTTTTTAAGGACTTCAAGAAAGAAGTAGAGAAACAAACCGGTGAAGTTATTAAGGTTGTCAGGTCAGATAGAGGTGGCGAATATTATGGTCGTTTCACTAAGATGGGACAAAAGGAAGGTCCATTAGCGCAGTTTCTAAAAGAGGAAGGCATTGTACTTCAGTATACCATGCCTGGTAGTGCTTACCAGAATGGTGTAGCTGAAAGGAGAAACCGTACGCTTAAAGAAATGGTTCGAGCGATGTTGAATCACTCAAACCTCCCTTTAACCTTGTGGGGTGAAGCTCTAAGGACAACAGTGCATATTCTGAATAAGGTTCCTACGAAGGCTGTTCAAAAGACTCCTTACGAGTTATGAACAGGTAGAAAACCTTCTTTATCATATATGCACATATGGAGATGTCCAGCAGAAGCTAAATTGTATAACCCACATATAAAAGCTTTTGATCCTAGGACAACTAGTGGTTTCTTCATTGGTTATCCAGAAAGATCGAAAGGCTTTAGGTTTTATTGTTCATCTCATACACCACAGATAGTAGAAACAGATAAAACAAGATTTCTTGAAAATGGTTATGTTGGGATAGATGCGTCTCAAAATATTAATTTTGAGGAAATGCAGGATTCAAGTTTCTCACCTGCTAAGGATAAAGACCCGATTTTCTCTATCATTGTTCCTTCGAGTAATGTAAGAGAAAGTTCAGTCAATGAATATCAATCCCAACTAGATCCGGTTGTTGATGAGGATATACAACAACAACAGGATACAGAGGCTCATTTTGAACCACCTGTAGCACCTGTATGGAGGTCCACCAGAATTAGGAAATCTGCTATCCATCCGGACTATGTGGTGTATTTACAAGAGTCAAATAATTTCATAGACATTGATGAAGATCCCTTCACATTTGCAGAAGCCATTGAAAGTGAAAGATCAACACATTGGATTAATGCCATGAAAGAAGAGCTTGACTCTATGGCAAAGAACCAAGTGTGGGATCTTGTACCTCGACCTGATGGAGTTAGACCTGTTGGTTGTAAATGGGTTTATAAAACCAAAACAGACTCTAAAGGTCATGTGGAGAGGTACAAGGCTAGGCTTGTTGCAAAAGGTTTCACACAGATAGAGGGCATTGATTATAATGAAACTTTTTCTCCTGTCTCAACTAAGGAATCATTGAGAATAATCATGGCCCTCGTAGCTCATTTTGATTTAGAGCTGCATCAAATGGATGTGAAAATTGCTTTCCTGAATGGGAATCTGGATGAGGATGCATACATGCAGCAACCTCCTGGTTTTAGTATAGATGACTCGAATAACTTAGTTTGCAAATTGAATAAGTCAATTTATAGACTTAAACAGGCCTCCCACCAGTAGTATAAGAAGTTCAATCAGGTAATAATGAACTTTGGATTCACTGAAAACATTGTTGATCAGTGTATTTACATTAAGACTAGTGGGACTAAGTTCATAATTTTGGTTTTATATGTTGACGATATTCTTCTTGCAACTAATGATTTGAGTCTTTTACATGAAACAAAAGACTTTCTTTCCTCCCATTTCGATATGAAAGATATTGGTGAGGCCACTTATGTCCTTGGAATCGAGATCCGTCGTAACAGAACTAAGGGTGTCCTTGGCCTATCTCAGAAATCCTATATCCTTAAGGTTCTTAAAAGATATGGGATGAAGAATTGTTCTCCTAGTTCGGCACCTATAGTAAAAGGGAATACATTGAGCTTAAAGGACTGTCCTCAGGATGATATTGCGAAGGCTCAGATGGATGTTGTCCCATATGCTTCAGTAGTTGGGAGTTTACAGTACGCGCAGACTTGCACTCGACCTGATATAGCATTTGCTGTGGGAATGCTTGGTAGATATCAGTCAAATCCAGGCATTGCGCACTGGAAGGCAGCAAAGAAGGTCATGCGCTATTTACAAGGAACGAAAGACTATATGTTGACCTACAGGAAAGCTGACCACCTAGAGGTCGTTGGATACTTTGATGCGGACTTAGAAGGGTGTATTGATAGTAAAAAATCCACTATTGGATACATTTTCCTTCTAGCGGGTGGTGCTGTCTCATGGAGAAGTGGAAAGCAGTCTACCACTGTTGCTCATACCATGGAGGCAGAACTTATTGCTCTATACGAGACTACGTCACAGGCCATTTGGATAAGAAACTTCATTATGGGTCTTGGTATAGTGGACTCTATTGAGAGACCACTAAAGATCTTTTGTGACAATGAAGCAGCCGTGTCCTTTTCAAATAACAACAAGAGCTCAACATCCTGTCGACACATAGAGTTAAAATATTTTGTTGTTAAAGAAAGAACTGAGAATCATCTGGTGTGTATTGATACAATTGGGACGAAGGAAATGACTGCGGATCCCCTTACTAAAGGGCTAGCACCGGGATTGTATTCTCAACATGTAAAGGGGATGGGTCTTTTTTATTTCTTTTGATGTATGACAATATATTATGTGATCACATTTGTGTTTATGTTTTGATTCTCTAAGGTTTTGTGTTATTGTTGATTTTGCATAAAGAATCTCTCATATATATGGGTTAGAGAGAATAGCAGAATAACAATATTAAAGGACCAATAGAATAGGTGAGAGACCAACCTATTCATAAATGTAATTTCTTTACATGCCTAAGCACTGAATGTGAATTGTGGAGTAGTACAAGGAAATATGGCATTTCATAAAGGGGTGTTCATATCCTTGACTCATACGATTCATCCTTGTGATAAAGGGTGGCATGTGAATCCACATGAAGAATTAAATCGAGATAACGGTATATACCTCGATTTAGTACACTTTTGGTGTCAATGAGTCAAATGAAAAGTGTGTTGGACATTTTGGGTTACGGGTCCAACCCACAATCTGACCCGGTTTGACACCTACTAGTGGGTCACGTAAGTGGCCAAGTAATGGAGATAGTGGGTGGGAGTTACGTGAATGTGGAGAGACCACATTCACGTAACTGCCTAATCTCCCATTACAAATAAGGGGTTAGGGGCTACGAAGATGATGAGTGTTCATAGCCATTATCCTGCCCAAACTCAGTTCCGCATTCAGACTTAGCGGAATAGGGTCCTGCTCACCGTCGACCTAAGGCCTGGGCTCATTCTGAGCGTCGACCGACTGAGGAGAACGCCGAACTTCCTACATGAACAATGACGAATTCAGGTACGCTCCCTGTCCATGTTGATTTTACAGGGTATCGCCAACAAAGTGTGAAACCCCACAGAGTAAAAAATGCATCGGGCGTAATAGGAGATGGTATGCTTTGGGATATCAGTAACATGCGATGGCAATGATATCATTGTTGGTGCGATAATATGTAGTAGCATAATATGTTGTTCTAAGTTGTGTTGGGCCAATAGACTAGATGATATGTCTTTGTAAATTTTAGTGAAATACCTCTCAACTCGAGATAAAGCTATCCCACACGTAGCGTATGGTATGCACGATAATGTGTGTGAGTTATGGCTAATTTTCTCAATGTTCACATTAGGTGGTCTCAACCATGTACGGTGGCATGGGGCTGGTCGAGTGAGTGCCTAGGCATCAATGAATGATTTGAGCAACATTGCTCACTAAGACATAAAACTATCAATTGACCGCAAGGAAAAGGGTCACCAACTCTGGCATGGGGGAGGGCCAATTTTATTCACTACGGTTTATGGGTCGTGCACTAGCACACTCAAAAGTGACTTTTGGATCGGGCTCAAGCAAATCCATGACATGGCAATATTGTTCATTATAGACAAATGGTGCATTGATGGTGATTTTAACTCCATCTTGAGGATGACAAACTCTAATACCAAGCAGTCGTAAACTACCACTATGCATAAATTTGCACAGTTCCTCGAGGATGGATATCCCAATGCAAGGTGTAAAGTTCACTTGGTGCAATAAGAGAACACTCCCAACTATGAGGAAACTGAATAAGTTTTATCGTCTCTTTACCTATATTGCAGCAACATCATGATATGGGTGTTTTGGCGGATCCAATTGCTATTTCAGACCACTCCATGATTCAGTTAACATGGGGCTCGAGGCCCCATGCACCTCGTGATCTTTTCATATGAAACTTTGGTGGCTTCCGGACAAAATATCATGGGCTCAATTGGGACTTGGTGGGTCGAGGCTCCCTCTTTGGAGCGATAGGTTGCATTGAAAATTAACTTAAAATTGAGGTAAGTGAGGGCAAAGCTAATCGATTGGAACAAAGACCATTGCCAAGCAAAATTCAAGGCCATCAAGGAATGGGAATCTCATCTATCATTGTTGCAACAGAAAGAAGATGATGGGGTTGGTGGCGACGGTGCCTCAAACATCAATTTGGAAAAGAAAAAGCTAGTTCATGACATTTGCGAGTGGCAGACGCTGGAGTGTATTAGATGGAAGCAATGGGTCAAGGCTAATTGGCTCAAGTCAGAAGAGTGCAACACCAAATTCTTTGGTATGCACACATCAAATAGAAGATTGGTCAACTTTATCCCATCAATTATTATTGGTGGAGCTCCCTTTCAAGGTCCGTACATCATATTATTTAAGGAACAATTGTCATATGTGGTTGATGTTTTCTATGACATGTCTGGAATGAATTTTTCAAAGTTAGATAATTTTGGTCTTAATGATATAACTGGGTCTTTCTTGTTGGAAGAGTTAAAATATGCGGCAGGGAGTTTGCCTAATGAAAAAATCCCAGGCCTTGATGAATTTCCTGTGGAATTCTTTAAGGAATCTTGAGACTTTCTTAAGAGGGATCTTCATCAAATGATGACAGAATTCCATTTTCATGCGAAGCTCCCATAGGCATTGGGCAAATCTCTTCATATTCTCATTTCTAAAGACCCACAAGAGGATTCGATAGAGCAGTTTAGTCCTATTTCATTGGTGGGTTTAATCTTCAAAATCATCTTTAAAGTGCTTGTTACAAGGCTAAAGAGAGTGGTGGGCTCTCTTATCTCGAATGCCCAAAATGCTTTTATTCTTCGAAGAAGGTTGCATGATTCTTGCATAAATTTTCACAAAACATTGCACTCCATCAAATCATTGGGTAAGAAATCCTTTATCTTCAAGATTGATTTGGAAAAGGCTTTCGACTCCTTGGATTGACGATTTCTTTTAAATTGTATGGACCTCTTGGGGCAGCATGGCAAATGACACTCATGGATTGAAGGTTTGCTCAATGTTGTGCCTCTCGCTTACTCTCTAAGTTTGGATGCATTGCTTTGGTCAAGTTTAACCTCACACCAATACTCTTACATTATATGCAGAATTTTAAGATTCCGAGCAAGGTGAGAAAACACTAGATTATTTCAAAGATTTATTTGGTCCGTCAAATCGGAGGGTACCTTTAATTCCTTGGTAAGTTGGAAACTGATCTCTAAACCAACTCTCTTTGGTGGCTTAAGGATTCATTGCTTGCATAAGTTCAATGTTGCTGTTTTAGCAAAATGGCTATGGATGATTTGCACAAAAGAGGGTAATCTTGAAACCATTTTTATTGAGAAATGCACTCTTCAAGGCTGACCTTCTAATTGGTCTGAATGCCAAGCTTGAAAAAAGGGCTCTGGAATTTGGAAAGGTTGGACAGCGGTTATACAAGTATTTTGTCAAGGATTTCAAGTAAAAATCGTCTTTTTTGGCAAGAGAGATGCATATCCTTGCCTTTATGCAGCCTCTAGAAGGAAATATGCCATGATTGCGGATGTTTGCTTCCCGTCACTTATATTAATGGACATCTTTTACCACTCAAATTACTTGTTATTTGGATATCGACACAACCATATGGATGTTCTTTAGTGAAGGAATCTCGAGCACTAAATCCCTATATACATTCTTAATAGGTCAAGCTGCACCTTGTCTCTCTAATAAGGCTTTATGGCAGAATGGTTTACCTCTACAGGCCTCCCTCATGGCGTGGCTGATTCTTCTTAGTAGAGTTAACACCGACTCACGGCTCAAGTTCCATGGTGTACATCTTGCTAGTATGTGTACTCTTTGTAGAGAAGCAGAGAAATCTGTTTCTCATCTGTTTTGGGATTGTGTCTTCTTTAGAAATTTGCTGTGGCTAGCATGGGAGGACCATAATCTGTCTGGGAATCAGTTCATCTTCCTCAGGAATGTTGTCGCTCAGCAACTTGACGGTCGTGGCAGCAAGTGAAAGTTCGTTTGAAGGGTGTGGATATACTTAGGGATGGCAGTGGACCGGGAGACAATGAGGCTCCGCCCCGCCTTGCCCCGTTTGGACTGGGGATGAAGGGCATGAAACGGGGATGGAGGCGGGGATGAAGGTTAAAATCTATCCTCGTGCATGGATGGAGGCGGGGATTGACTTAAGTTTTTTTCCACCCCGCCCCAATCCCCGCCTAGCCCCACCCCATCCCCAATCCTTTAAGGGATGACTATAGACTAAGGGGAAACGGGTCCCACCCGCCTCGCCCCCCGTTTGGACCGAGGATGGAGGACATGAAACTGGGATGGAGGGGGGGGGGGGGTGGAGGTTGAAATCCATACAATTACAGCAATTTAGATGTTATTTGACAATACATACACCTGCGTTTATGAATGTCATTAGTTCAATGTATTAATTGCATAGAACAAATTTAAATCCTTGTGGAATCCTCTGAGCTCAGAACAGTATAATTGCTAGAGAAACTCCACAAAGTTGCCAATAGTCAAATCCTTTGGGCAATCAGGAGACGGTTGTGCCTGCCACTAAAAGCTCACCTTTTTGCCTTTTATGGCCCAAAAAAGTCAGGCAGATTTGAGCTTGAAAACAAGCCTGGGTCCCCATGGAAGAGAACTAAGGTTTTCACTGCTTAATGGTTCTCCACTCATTGCATGTGATGCGCTCCCTTCTCCATTAAAACCATGGGAAGCTAGCTAGTTGGGAGTATATGTGCCCGAAAAAGGACTGCTAATGAAAAGGGGTCATTGCTCATTGCCTTTGGTTCTTTGTACATGTTTTCTTTCTTGTGGGGAAGAATACAACTTTTGGATCCAAAAGATGCGCCTCTTATTTTAAAAAGAAAATGGACGGGAACAGGAGCTCCACTCAAATGTCACAATCATGTGAGCTCCCATGGAGAAATTTGGTTGTAATTTCCATGGCAAGAGCAGCTATACATATACGAGGCAGCCAAACAGGTGACGTGACCCTAAAGAAAGAGGGCAATGATGCATTTCTTGCCTAATCATGACTTTGAGTTGTGATATGGTACAGCTATTTTTCATTTTTAGAAAATTATATAATCCTAAAGATTACCACCAAGCTTACCATCGTGCATTTTTTTTGAGGTAGGCCAATGAAAACCCCTCATCACTTATATATATATATATATATATATATATATTTATATTTTTATTTATTTCACTGAATGATGTCCATCACTAGGAAAAAGTGACATGTTCATTTTACTTAGGATGTCCATGACTCAGATTTTATTGGATACCAAACCGAATTCTATTCCAATTAGTTTTCAAACCATTTTCGATCATAATCTGATGCTGACATAGTTTTGAGTTTTTGCTACCGAATCTGACAAAATATATGAATTTGACAGACATCCGAATCTATTTGCGTGTAAGCAGATCTGGTATGACCATCCGAATTCAAATTCATTTAGCCAACATCCGAATAGTCCCATATGGTATTATTGGCCACATCCAATTGAAATCCAAACTGTTTACATACCTACTTATACTTTTGCACATTTGGAAGAGGGAGATGGGAGCAAAGACGATGATTCAGTGAGTTCAACTTACCCAATTGCTATTTAGATGCTTGGATTTAGAAGATACCAACGGTGATGAGAGTGGAGATGGCACCCATCTCGCTTACTTTCAGCTATATCCTCACAAGTATACAGTTGATAATTCCAATCTCATCATCCTTTCTCTTCTCTCTTATCATCTCTTCTCCAACACCAGCTCCGAAATTAAGCTATAATTTTTTTCAAGCAAGCATATAGCCCTATCCTAAATGAATCCATGTTGCTTAGTTTTATTCTATCTTGCTTTGTTTTTTTTCCTTCTCGAGATTACCTTGTAATTTTTAACATTAGAAAGTCTTTTACCGGGCCTACTACAACCAAACCTAACCAACTAAGTTGACAGTTAATTGCCCTCGGTGGCACTTTTGATCTATTTGGCATTTGCCTCAAGGTCATATTCAAATACACATGTTGGTCATCAATATGAAACACAACCATTGGAATTCCAGTTACTAAGGGCACGTTTGGAAGTGAGAAACATATAAGAAAAGTAATATAAGGTGGAAAAACCTTATGGTTTTTCTGACCCTTCCAAACAAAAGAGGCTTTTTTCTGTGATTTTTTCTAAAAAGTATATTTTTGATAGGAAAGTTTCTTCAAAAGATAGAAAAATGTTATTTACCAAGAGAAAATGATGATTTACACTCACCAGACACCATCAAACCATCACCGTCACCACCTATCCAACCTGGACCAACCAAGTTGACAGTGATTGCCCTTGGTGGCACTTTTCACCTAGTGGACATTTGCCTCGAGGCCACATTCAAATACATATGTTGGTCATCAATATGAAACCAAATGCTAGACTGCCACTGGAATTCCAGCTACCAAGGGCATGTTTGATGTGCCGTTCTCAACATGATTCGGACAAAAATTCTGCTTAGAACAGTGATTTTCAACAATCATTGGATGCGGCAGACGGCGTTTTGCGCGTCTGTCGCATCCATATTTGTTTGTGATTTGCGATCCAACCCCCCCTTGTTACAAAATGAACAGGGACGAAAGAGACGGAAAAAAAATGCATCAACGGGCGTGATTTGCGATCCAACCCCCCCTCGTTACAAAATGAACCAACCCCCCCTTGTTACAAAATGAATAGAGACAAAAAGACGAAAAAAATGCATCGATGGGCGCACCGCACCCGTCGATGCGTCTCTCTTTGGTCGGTCTCACTCTCTCTTAGATGGGCTTCCACAAATCCTCTTCCACTCTCTCTTCTACAATAACAGGCAGGGGTGGCAAAATCTAACACGACCCACCAACCCGCTTCTTAGCCGGGTTCGTCTCGTAAACAGGTCAACCCGCCTAACCTGTTTATTAAACGGGTCGGGTTCGTGTTAGGGGTATGCTAACCCGCCAAC
Organism: Nuphar pumila; assembly: GCF_984573655.1. NCBI lineage: Eukaryota > Viridiplantae > Streptophyta > Magnoliopsida > Nymphaeales > Nymphaeaceae > Nuphar > Nuphar pumila. Next base: position 1,471,355 of record NC_143261.1, read on the forward strand.
CCGCCTGACCCGTTTAATAAACGGGTTAGGCGAGCGGGTCAACCCGTTTACCCGACCCGGCCCACCAACCCGTTTACCAGAACCTGCCAACCCATTTACCCGACCCGACCCGTTTATTAAACGGGTTAACAGTGTCGTGTCGGGTTACCCGTTTAATAGATGGATCGGGTTCGTATTTGCCACAGCCGACCCGTTTAATAAAGGGGTCGGGTTCGTGTTGAGGTATGCTGACCCGACAACCCAACCCGATTGCCACCCCTAATAACAGGAGGGCTTCCACAGATCGCCTTCAACTCTCTCTTCTACAGTAATCGCTTCCACAGATCGGTCTCTCACTCTCTCTCTGGACGGTACCATCTCTCTCTCCTTCTATTGCTATTAGATCATTGTCTTCTCTCCTCCCACCACTGGCCTACCTTCTTTCCCCTTCCACCTCCACCACCTCCACCACCACGCCACCACTGGCCTCCCCATCGTCGTCCCTTTTTCGAAGGTAGCCGCCCAAGGCAGAGCCCCCTATTCTCTCTCTTCGCCTTTATTAGTGAAATCTTTCATAACAGATGAAATTTTGGTTATACAATCCAAACCCACAGGAAAGTTTTCTTTTGCATGATGTTTTTATAAACCTGGGAATGTTAAAGACACAGAATGGTGGGGATGGATTGAAATCCTCAAGCAAATTGATCCTGGCTGAAAGATAATCATAGAAACCAGAAGGCTGTGGACCTAAAAGTGAAAACCCTCAATTTTTTGGAAGGAAGAACCAATGGTCAAGGACTTCCTCCTGAGCTGCGATTCATTTTGCAGAATTTTGACAGAATCGATGTACAATTGGCACACGGGGATCCAACAATCCTAGAAGGATTCCCCAGACTGTTCCCTTCAAGAGATTGTATATAAATTTTATAATGATCTGATTAGTTAATGATACATGGTCTAACAACAGCTTACCTTTCAAAACGTCCAAAACCTAGCTGATGTAGCTCAATTCCAATAATCACTGGTCTCTTTTTTTACCTATAACAACTGATATTTTGAGAGTAATATATATATATATATATATATATATATATATATATATATATATATATATATATATATATATATATATATATATAGAATAAGAGGTTGTAGGCTAGAGCAAATAACTGACATCAGGATGAAAAAAAAAATTCACTTTCTGAACTTTCATCTTTGACCCATAATTTAGTTGATGTTTCAGATGCAATATCATAAGAAATTTTCACATGTGAAGACTGTGATATTGATGCTAAGTTGCTAACCATGGCTATCACAGCGCCACAAATTTGGAAATTTTGCAAAATATCATTCACATTTGAATCTTTTGAATAAATACAGAGTTGCTCCACTGAAGTTGCACGAGGAAAAAAATGCTCCACTGAAGAAATCATCCCCATCTCATTTTTTGCATCACAGTGTTTGAAACAATCTCATGTTTTTCATTTAAATGACACTTATTTCTGATCATGCATTTTCATTGCATCCTTTATTATTTTCATGATGAAGTTTTTTCTCTTTTACTAATCTCCTGTTATATATATTGGGATTCATACAGTAATTTTATAACGCTTCTCAATTTTTTTAAGTAGGAATGTTTTTTCTTAGCATTTAATATATCCTTCACAATTGACAACAATGAAGATACGTTGGTTCCTGAATTTGAGGAAAAAAATTTAACAACAGTAGTTACTCGTGGTTGCAATAAGGACCTAAGAGATGCAATAACAACTCAAATGTGGAACGATTGGCCACACAATAAGTATATTCCATCATTTGATATAAGTATATTTCATGATTTTATTATTGTTATATAAGTTTCATAATGACAATGTAGAATGATTAGCAAAATTGATGATTTGTTGTATTATATTGATGCAACAGGAGGTGCAGCAACTGAAGGTGCTTGAAAGACTTATTACACGATGTTCGAGAAGATGCTGCATTTGTTTTGCCATGATACTCTTCCTGATTTTGTGTTTTTTTAATGAATGAAATGTATGTCTGAATTTTTTGAAGTTGGAGTGTTGTTTTGGACATCTTAGATGCAAGCAAACAGTACCTTGGTGTTGATGTCAACAACAATAGTCTTGATTTTGTCATTAATCACTGTTTGCATTTTGTTTTTATTCGCATTGATGATGTACATGTGGAGAAGTTGTGATACAATGACAATGTGGACAGAGACTGAAGTTGCCATTGGTTTTTTTATGATGTTGCACTTTGGAAAAGATCATTCTTTCTTAGAATTTTGTATTTTTTTTGTTAGTCCATGCACTCCTGCAGAATCTGATTTGTCCAGTGGCCTTTTTATGAAGGATAGTGGGAAGTTTTTATTCCCACACAATATTGATGATTTCAAAATACATGAAGCACCATTGTGATGACAATAGAACACAGGAAAATGAAGGGTTGTTTAAAGAATCTGCTAGTTACATGCTGCATATGACATTATTCTTGAACCTATGGACTCTGGCATGCATTTACTCTGAAGGCAAAATTAATGTTATCTCATTAGTATGTTGATGCAATATTAGAAGATGGTTGAGGAAGCTTATTACAAACAAGGCACCATCTGTCTTTGTTGTGAAAAATGATCATCATTCTAATGTTGCATGTGATTGTGATAGAATTAGTCTCCTTAAAACAGAGTCGTCATTGAGGAGTATTTTCCTGTTATTTACCTAATGGTGCTATTCACTCTTCCTCATGTCACTACTGTTCTGCCAATATTATGGCATCATGTCTGCAGTATCTTGTCCACCTAGTAGGTCATGACTCATGACCAAGAAGAATAACTTCTTGATGAAGCAGGGTGACCATCTGTTAATATTTTCTTGTTTTTACCTTGCGCAATGTACACATTATTATGACACCAGATTTACGATCCAGTTTTTAGGATACCATATCAGAAGTATCTTATCCATCATTGTTCTTTCTCTTTCTTAATGGTCCAGAGTTTGGGCATGTACAGTTATCTACTGTGTATCATGTCACTTTTTGCTTGATGAAACATCTTGAAATTCTTTTCTGCATTTTGACATTGTATTTTACTGATAAAGAGCTTAGATATGTGGGGCTTTGAACAAGGAAACGGGTAATGGTCCTTGGTGCTTTCAACAACTTCATTCCTGTCTATGTTGAATCTTTTGTTTGTATGCCTTCATATGCCATAATTCTGTCACGGCGGGAAGCCATGTAATACATCATCTACCTAATTGCATTAGTTTCCAGATATATAGGTTTACTAACTATTGGATGCTCCATTGGGTATATGTGCATTTGTTTTCATGTTACTTTCATATGGTTTGGCTCTATTCTTGACAAGCTAGAAGAATGTTCTTGAACCATCCCTCATTTGATGATGCCTGAGCAGCACGACAGTGCTCCACACAAAGTGCCCCTGCCTGATGCAATCCCATTGTGCACCTGTAACACCACCAGCAGGAACTTGCTAAAGCAGCATGACAAATAGTTATTTGTTTACATAATATTTTTTTGTATGATTGAAATAGCAAACTAATGTGAATAAAACCCCCATAACTTGAACATAACCAAAAGCAGAAAAAGCGAGCAAGATTATATGGTCTCACATTCAATCAATATGAATAACAAGTTTCCCAATTAGGCAAGCAAAAGACAGGTAGGTGCTAAGTCAATCAATTAGAAAACTGAAAGGTAGGTGGCTTTTCTGGTGGCAATATATCTATTACTATACATGTAGTATCATCTCTAAGTCCTTTTGCCTTTAAAGCTTCCTGCAAAGATTATAACAAGAATGATTCAATGTGAGATATTACTTGTATCTATGAAACAACAGAATATAAGAGGACATTCAGTGGACTTGTTTCTATGGCAACAACACCACTACCATTTCTTCCATAACCTGATATCATGGTATTGAATGAAACAACATCCTTTTCAGGCATTAAGTCAAAGACCAACCTTTCACTTTCTGGATCCCCATTTTTCATGTACATATCTATAAGACAGCTACCAACATGAGTTTCTAAATCCCATCGCCCTTTAGCAATGCCATGTATCTGTTTTCCTGCATCTAGAGACGCACACTTCAGAACAATAGTAAAAGTGTGTTGGTTAGGCTCAATGTCACTATCACACATTTCTATAAGAGGCTTAGTGCTTCTTTCCCATGATTATGTTTCAAATAACAATTGATCATTATGGTCCACGATATCACATCCCATCTCCTCATCCTAACAAATACCTTCCTAGCTTCACGTAGAAATCCACACTTTACAATCACATGGCCCATAGTTGACATGATACCTGAATTTGCTGGACCTACTACCATATTAATACTGCCATTATGATTGTGTGGCCTCTTCCTACTAAACTTGTCGTGTGGAATTTGTTTTTTTTAATTGAATTGTATGGAATCTTTTCATCTGAAACTTTTTGAAATTTTCATGGAAGAAATCAAATCATTTCTATTTTGAATCATCACATGCCTGAAATAAAATTGTTACTAAGATGGGTTGTGTCATTTAATCTTCTAGAGGCTGTTGTGCATATGACCACACTCCGGTATATTTGAATTTTGAACTATATTGATAAGTTGAAGCTTATTATATCTGTATCTCTGCCTCTGATTTTTGTTCTCCTGTCCATGGAATTGGTTAAAATTGAAAATTACAAATACAACAAGGCATCACTCAGCCTCTCTTCATTTCTTTCTTTCATATTTTCTTGTTAGGTATTTACTTTTGTTACAACCAGGGATGGATTCAAATGTCTTGTTAAATTGAATATAATTGTGTCTGAAAAAGCATAACCATGTACTCTATGTTCAAGAAAACCATGCCCACATGTTCATTCTGCATGGGAGCAATCAGTTTATTCTATTCTGTGTAAGTGAGCAACTAGTAGGAGTATGGGGGTCGTATGTGTTAGATTTGGGTTCCCTCCATGTGGAGGACCTGATCCAAGGAAGGTGAAGAGACACTTCACCATACGTGGTTTTTTTTAAGGCTTGAAAAAGGAAGAAAATAGCAAGAAATGAGGGACTAAAATTGAAAAAGTGAAAAAGAAAGAAAAAGGTAAAAAGAGGGCACGATGGTATGCTTGGAGAGTCCCTTTGGTTTTTTGATCTTTTGAAGAAAAGAGAGAAAGAGAGGGAAGAGGATTTCTTCCTTTTGTTTTGTATCGGGCTTCCACAAGATTGTGGGAACGAGAGAAAGAGAGTGGGAGAGAAGGAGAAAGTAAGAAGAAAAGTTTTGTTTGGTGTTCTTATCTTTTTTTTTATTCCTTTCTTGTTTTGTAAAGATTAGGGCAAGAGAAAGAGGGCTTTTGTTGTGGGAAGGTCATCATTATTGATTAGGTGATATTCTTTCACTTTCAACTCTTTATTTGCTTTGATGTTTCTCTATTGTGGTGATTTGTGGGCTTATTGTGGGTAGGATTATGTATGCCCCTTTGTAGCCATTCTTTATATCACATAGTAGAGTTATTGTTGGTTTGCTCTCAACCCCATGGTTTTTATCTCTCATTTTGAGAGAGTTTTTCACGTTAAAATTGGTGTGTGCATCTCTCTTATTGTGTTCTTTATTTTCGTTATTATCTCTTGCTCTTGTAAATCAAAGTATATATATTTTTGTGGTATCCCTTGGATGATAAGGGTTTTATTTTGGAGCTTGGGTGGAAGGAGTTATTCTATGTGTTATGTGCAAGACATAGAAGTGTTCTTCTAAGTACTTTGTTGTCATCGCCTCAGTTTGGAAAGTGGTTGTATTCGATTTGCGCTTCTTTTTTCCAACAGTATGCAGTACATGCATGGAAGTGACACAAATGGACTATTGGTCATCAAAAGCTAAGGCATTCGGCTACTGCATCAAACCGTCCTGGTTTCTTTTATGCAACAATTCATTCACCTGTTTGAACCTTTACTGTTGTCTTTCCTTTTGCATTGACATATTTTGGTGCACTTATCATGTTGCTTATCAACTTTTGGAAAACTATGCTTGGCTTCTTCTCTCACTTGAACGATGTGGTCAACACTTGTTAAAACCAAAGTACATCAAAAAAACCTGATCTAACCTAAGTCAATACTTGGTTTGATTAAAAGGTGTTTGTTTGCTGGAAATCATTTGCTTGTCCTAGATTTTGGGGCCTACTTGTCTGTAAAGTAAAATCCAATTTGAGATTCATATTCTGGGCAAAAATCCAATTTGAGATCCATATTCAAGGCAAAAATACATATTCAGGGCAAATATCCAATTCTAGATCCATATTCGAGGCAAAAATACATATTGGGATAAAAAATCCAATTTGAGATCCATATTCGAGGCAAAAATACATATTCAGGGCAAATATCCAATTCTAGATCCATATTTGAGACAAAAATCCATATTCGAGGCAAAAATAAATATTCAAGGCAAATATCTAATTTTAGATCCATATTCAAGTCAAAAATCCATATTGAGGCCAAAAATTCAATTCGAGATCCATATTTGGGGCAAATATCCATATTCATGGCAAAAATCCAATTCCAAATCCATATTCATGACAAAAATGTTATTTAAGATCCATATTGAAGACAAAAATTCATATTTAGGGCAAAAATCTAATTTCAAATCTATATTCATAGCAAAAAATCATGATTTTAGATATAATTTCGTAATTGGATCCATATCCGAGCAAAAAACCATAATAAATTGGCTAAAATGTGTAAAATGGTAGACGGATCGGGTCATACGATCCAAAACAAAGTAATTTGATTCATTATCCATGACTGTCCAAGTTGTCCTCACATTGTCATCAAACAATTGACATTTGTAACATAGCATCTGAGTACAGTTCAAACAAATGTTGGACTTCGAACAGTTGTTACAGAACGAACATAACAAATGTTTTGTTCCATCCTTTTTGTTCATTTTGTCCAATCTTGGACAAGCCATCAAACATACCCTAAATGAACAGTCATACATGCTAACCATCATCAGCTGCTCAGCAAGTCCTGCCTTCTTGTGCAAGCTAGTTGTCACTATAGTTTACATATAGGCACCTAAATGTAACGGTCATAGGTTTCAAATATTTAAGATTGATGCCTAACATTTTAAAAATTACTCAAATGACTGTCTGATTAGCTTTTTTATTCATCTAACTTGAGCTAACTTTTCAAAATAACAATTTTAACCTTTTTCTTCTTTAAATCATTGAATGTCATTTTTGTAGCTATACAAGTGGTTTAAGGAGAAAAAGCAATTCAAGAAGCCATATGAGTAATTTTGAGGTAGGGATGGCAATGGACCGGGGCGGGGGACAAGGTCTCCACCCTCGCCCCGTCTCAAAATTCGAACCTTCACCCCCGCCTCCATCCCCAGTCCAAACGGGCACGAGGCGGGGCGGGACCCCGGTTTTCCCTCGGTCTATTGCTATCCTTTAGAAGGATTGGGGATGGGGATGGGGATGGGGATGGGGCGGGGCAAGGCAAGGCAAGGCAGGGATCGTAACCGGGACGGGGCGGGGGAAAGCGTAAGTCCATCCCCGCACGGGGATAGATTTTAACCTTCATCCCGCCTTCATCCCCGTTTCATGCCCTTCATCCCCGGTCCAAACGGGGTGAAGCGGGGCGGGGTCCCGCTTTCCCCCGGTCCACTGCCATCCCTATTTTGAGGCATCTATCTTAAATATTTGAAACATGAGGTGGCTAATGCAACTTGTTTTGTATGTTAGGCAACTATACGACAAATTGTCAATTACCTTTTTTTTTAAATGGCTAATCACCATCCCCACAACTGCGTTGCAATAAAAAGGCAGTTTGCAAGGGGCTCAGAATGCATGCGTGCGTATTCAGCTAGCTTTGGTCACTACTCATTAGCGTGCAAGGTGGTGAAGTTTTTAAATAATGCGTCCACTAGGTTACAACTAATTAATCATTGTTTTTTCTTAGTGCATTTGGAATATTTGCCTAAGTTAGGACATTAGTTTTTGTGAAAGTATTTGTTACCCTGGTGGGTAAGAAACCCCTTCATAAATTTTGACCAAATTAGACCTCATGGATTGTCACCGTACCAGGACCCTATAGGGTTCGGTCCGGGTCGAGTTCTGGTAAACCTGACCCGTTGACACCCCTAGTTCATTATAGTCAAAATAGTAAGAATCAACTGTTCGATTATTCTAAAAAACTGTAGGATTGTATTTTTTCAACAAAAAAAATAAGATTTTTTAAATATTAAAAAACTTGGTACATTGTAGGCTATTGATTTTTCAACTTGCCACAAATTCTGGCAGAAAACCATGATCCAAGGGTACTGAAGGGTCAGATATGCAAAAATAAAAAAAGTTTTCACTAGAGGGTTCCTTACCCATGCTGGTGGCAAATATTACCCCCTACTTTTTCGACTGTTATTAAAAAAAATATCCTATATTAGGGGCAATCTGCTCATTTTATCTGATGAAATGATGGTCAACTAAATGATTTTATTACCACATTAAGATTTTAAAAAGAAAGGTTAGAAGTCATATAAGTTATAACAGCTTGGCAGCTTTTTATAGAAGATTAATATTCAGTCAGATTACCATGACATCCGAATAAGTTTTTTTTTTTTTTTCCCTTTTTTCCTTTTTTTGGTTGTTTTTCATGAAGCTAACCTTCCAGGCTTCTTAGATACATTATGTAGACATGATTTTACCAGACTTGAAAAACAATGGATTACAATATGTAATATTATCTTGAATAATAAAATCATATTTTTCATTGATAAAACACAAATCCAAAATCTGATCCCTAGCATTAGGACCATGATAATTAAATACATCTGTATGTTTCAATTGAATCAACACAGACTGCACCTGTTATTTACAGCACATTCGATCGGTTAGGTCACCATGACCAAATGTTACCCCTTTTATAAATTTCTGAAAAGATTAGTAATTTTTGTAATTTACTGAAACAAAAAATGGAAACCAACCTGAGGGGGGTGGCATAGTAGGGTTGGGCCTTGGCTGTCAGACTGATGGTCAAGGTTCGATTCCCGAGAGCGTCACGCCCTTGCACAAGCCAATGCCCGGCATAGCCCCTGGACAATCCAGTGGACATGCCCAAGGTCCGGTGGATCCAACTCCTCCATGTGGTTCCCACTAAGAACCCGTGTCGCCACACGATTCTAGTGACTTCACAAAAATACCGTTGGCTTAGCTCCAGGTCCACAATACAGTGGATGATATATCCTAAGTATCACTTTCTTAAATAAGTGACGGCCAGACAGGAAGAGATAAGATTCCCGTTCAACTTGGTTCATGTTTCAATTGTAAAGCCTATCATAAAAAGAAAAAGGAAATGGGTATATACTATATCCCTTAAAAGCTGTCTTAAGGAGATGCCATTTTGGTGGTGTGTTCCTGGCACAACGGGAGACTCTCGAACGCAATCACACAGACAATGACATGTATAGATATTAAAATTTTTAATACTTTAATGCTTTTTAAATGTTAGTAATATTTTATTAAATACATTTTTTGTGCAAGAAAATATCAAAAACAGTTTTTTTAGTGATTAAATTTTAAAAAATCCATGTCCTAGTGCCCTTCATTTAAAAAAATTCTAAATTTATATATCATACATGCATCCCTTATCGCATCATGCACATATCTTTAGGGATGACAGTGGATCGGGTGGAAAACGGGGATTCGTCCGAACACGCCCAGTTTGGGGTAGGGATGGAGGACATGATATCTTTAGGTATGTTGGGAGCAGCCAGGTAAGGGCTCAAATGGGAGTTTTAAGTTCTTGATATGGAGATATTTTTTTTAGAATATCCAAAATTGAGAATTTCTTACTTTTTAAGAATATTTTTGCCCTTCATACATGCCAACTTGCTAAGGTTCACTCGACATATAGGTACATTATAGGAAGCTCCCAACCTTTCAATAAAAAGGAGATTATGTGAATATCCAAAAATACGATAAGACCTTCAGTATAGTATGACCTTCGTAAATATAACCTATAACTCTCACTTAAGTAATACTCTTCAAGGAGCTTTGCAAATGTATGTGACACTCACAATGTTCCCTTCTGGCTTACAATGTAAAGTTGTTTTTAGAGTGTGTTTTGCTTTTGTTGAGTATGATGTAAGCTGTCTGGTTCAGGTGAATCAATACCCCGAAGGGGCAGCCCGTATACTTGAATTGTAATAGCCTGTAGGCAAAATTGTAAATGAATCAAATGCGTTGAGCTTTCTTTTGTTCACCCACATTGTGATTGCTTCTTGTTATTGTAATTCTTCTCCCTCTATTCTCTCTTGCTCTCTTGCACTCTGATTACAAGCTTCCGCGACTGGCAAACAAGCTGACACATAGGCTTGCGGCGGTAAGGAAGGATCGTCGCATTACACTAGCCTATTAAAGAAAATAGACCCGTAACAAGTACTATCAGAGTCCGTTCTCGTGCTGGGGAAGGGACTCCAGAGTCAGTGTTGACAGACGCACCGACAAACTACGATTTGTGAGCAAGAAATCGTGGTGCCCTATCAAAACTTATGCAACACCAAAGGCAAGGCAGTTGCCAAAGCTGAGGATATGGGTTCACCTCGGAGCCAAGAGCAGATGACTGCAACTTTCAACAGGCTGGTGGAAGATGTGACTTCATACAAAGAAGTGATTTCACGTGCAGTTGAATCATTCGGTGGATTGAATGATATGGTGGTGAGCCTGTAAGAGCAGGTGATCTTGCTGATGGAACAAGTCACTTCATTGACGACTATAGTGGTCAACTTGCAGATGAAGTAGGAGAGCTTTAGTTGAAGAACTGCATATTGCAGCGGACAGTGACCTTAAATATGGGAAATGGTGAGAGGCCATCAAAGATTGATGTGCTAAGACCAACAAAGTTCAATGGTACTCGCGACGGCAAGTCCATTGAGAACTTCTTGTTCCAAGTAGAAGACTATTTGGATATTCAGAATGTAATCGTTGAAGATCTTAGGATCAAGGCTGCAAGTACACTACTCGATAAAGATGCTATTGCTTGGTGGAGGTAGAGGCGCAGTGATATGGAGAGGGGTCAATGTGTGATAGACACCTATGACGACTTCAAAATAGAGCTGCACAACTACTTTATGTCAAGGAATACTCAGAGGCATACGTACAGGATGGTTGGCGAGCTTAAACATATTGATTTGTTATAAGACTATGTCAGAACATTTCAGAAGCTTATGCTGAAGGTGCCTAACACACTACCAGAAAATTGTTAATTAGCGACGAAAATTTGCGACGGATTTTTTTCGTCGCAAATTAGCGACAGATTAGCTAGAGAAAACTTTCTTCATGAATCTGTCACTAATTAGCAACGGATTAGCGATGAAAGTTGTTTCATCACTAATCAGTCGCTAATTAGCGACAGATTAACGACAACAATTTTTTGTCGCTAATTCTCAATGCAAGAAAACCATTTTAGCGAGGGATTTAGCGAGAGAATTTTTCCGTCGCTAATCTGTCGCTAATTAGCGACAGATTAGCGACGGAAAAATTCCCTCGCTAAATCCCTCGCTAATTTTCGATTTAAACCGAGCGTAAAATTTTTCCTCTCTCCCCGTTCGAAATTTAAATCGATCGTGCACGATTTAAACCGCTCTCTCCTCGTCGAAGAGCGCGCTGGAGAGCATGACGGCGATGAGGCAGTTTCACGGAGGACGGCGACGCCAGCGGACGACGACGACGGAGGATGGCAACGACTACGAAGGACGCAGTTTCATGGAGGACGACGACGCCGGAGGACGGCGATGACTTCGGAGGACGCAGTTTCACGGAGGACGGTGACGCCAGAGGACGACGATGACTTCAGAGGACGCAATTTCACGGAGGACGACGACGACGACGCCGGAGGGCGGCGACGACGACGGCGGAGGACAGCGACGACTTCGGAGGACGCCGTTTCACGGAGGATGGCAACGAGGCTGAGCGATTGCTGGAGGACGGCGACGCCGGTTCACGGAGGACGGCGATGCCAGAGAGCACCGATTCACGGAGGACGATACAAGTCCGGCGACGAGGCAGAGCGATCGTTCTGTGCAATGCCTGTCGGGTGCGGTATAAGTCCGTCTTATTGCTGCCGGAATACCGCCCGACAGGGATCAAATTTTTTTTATTTTTTTTTAAATTTAGCGACAGATTAGCGATGGATAATGTCTGTCACTAATCTGTCACAAATTTGCGATGGAATTAACGACAGATAAGTTTTTTGCCAATTAGCGAGCAAAAATTCGCGATGGCCTCTATCCATCGCTAATCCATCGCTAAACAGTTTAGCGACGGATTAGCGATGGATAGAGGCCATCACTAATCCACAATTTTCTTGTAGTGACATGCCAGAAGAGGACAAGCTCAATTGATTCATTGTAGGACTTCAACCATGGGCACAATCTGAAGTAGAAAAGAGCAACCTCTATATTTTGGAAGATGCATATGTGATGACCAAGTGCTTAGCTAACACTCAGTGCAAGCTCTTTATCCCATCAACCAAAGTTGGTAAGAAGCTTGACCACAGAGGCAAGAAGGATGAACGATGCAACAATAAAGGTGAGACATCGACATATCATCAATCTAACAAGAAACATAACTACACAAAGTATAACAACAACAAGGGTACGATTATGACATGTTGGTTCTATGGTGATAGACATATCACCAGGCAGTGCCCAAAGCGCCTCGTGAAGGACGACAGGCATGCCAATGCTGCGCAGGTAGAATGCAGTGATACTGAGACCATGCAACCACGGATGGGAGTCATGCGGTCGATCAACGCAACTAGAAGTTGCATAGTTGAGAACATGTAGGTAAGCAAAGAACTAATGTATCTCGAAGTCATTACGAATATAAAGTCTACTTTAGCAATGGTAGACTCTAGGGTCATACACAACTTTGTCTCATGGAAAAAGGCAGAGCGATTGAGCTTAAAGTCCAGACCAAAGCAGAGAACCATCAAAATGGTGAACTCTGAGGCCAAGCCCATCTTTGGTGAAGCAAGAGATATGCCTATCCAAGTGGGGTGTTAGGCCGGCAAGGCCAACTTCTCTATGGTGCCCCTGGATGATTTTAAGATGATTTTGGGTATAAAATTTTTGCAGAGCCAGAATATTATGATGTTGCCAAAGTTTAACATGTTGACCATCATGTAACCAAACATGTCTCACACAGTGCAATGCCTTATGCAAAAAAGCAAGTCTTCAGTGTTATCAGTGATGCAGCTGAATAAGGGTATCAAGCATAGGGAGCAAACATTCTTAGTTGTTGTGTACGCAAAAGAAGGAAATGTGAAAGCAACAGTGTCGTCGACTCTAGCCCCATTGTTGGAGGAGTTTCGGGGAGGAGGGGGGGGGGTGATGCCTCCAGAATGGCCAAAGCGTCTTCCACCAAGATGTGAGGTCGACCATAAGATTGAGTTAACCCTGGGAGCGAAGTCTCCCACAATGGTTCCATACCGCATGGGTCAGCTGAGTTGAAAGAGCTACGCAGGCAACTGGACAAGATGTTGGATGTAGGCATCGTTCATCCATCAAAAGCCCCATTTGGCACCCCAGTCCTATTTCAGATAGAACATGATGGCTCCAAGCGACTATATGTGGATTACCATGCTTTAAACAGGTTCACAGTAAAAAATAAGTACCCGTTGTCACTTATAGTAGACTTGTTTGATCAGCTAGGCAGTGCCCATATCATTTCTAAGCTAAATCAGCGATCGAGTTACTGGCAAGTGAGGATTGCTGAAGGTGATGAGTCGAAGACAACTTGCGTCACCCACTATGGTGCTTACAAATTCTTAGTAATGTCATTCACGTTGACGAATGCTTCAGCCACATTCACGACTTTAATGAACTAGTTCTTCTACCCTTACTTAGACAAGTTCATGGTAGTCTACCTGGATGATATCGTGATCTACAACAACAATATGGAGGAACATATCGGACACTTGCGAACAATGTTTCAAGTGCTGAAGGAGAATGACCTCTGTGTTAAATGAGAAAAGTGTCTCTTCGGGCAGGAGAAAACCAACTTCCTTGGCCACGTTGTGGAGCGTGATGTGCTGCATATGGATAGGCAAAAGATAAGAGCCATCCATGAATGAGTTCTACCAAGTAAAGTCCTAGAGTTGCAATCATTCTTTGGTTTGGCAAACTACTATCGGTGTTTCATCAAAGATTATTTCCTCATTGTTGTGCTCCTCACAGATTTGTTAAAGAATAATCGGGTATGGCTCTAGACAAGAGCATGCCAAGATGCTTTCGACGGCTTAAAAAAAACCTTAGTGAGGGAGTCAATACTGTGACTGCCTGATCATTGAAAACCCTTTGAGGTCCATACTGATGCCTCAGACTTTGCCATCGGTGGAGTTAATATGCAGGAGGGTCACCCAATTGCATATGAGAGTCATAAGCTAAAGAATGCAGAGAGGCGCTACACGGTGCATGAACGTGAGATGACAACCATCGTGTATTACCTTAAGACTTGGCGGCACTACCTTCTGGGTGCCCAGTTCATCGTCAAGACGGACAATGTGGCCACAAGCTATTTTCAAACACAGAAGAAGCTGTCACCTAAACAAGCTTGGTGGAAAATGTTTTTGGCTGAGTTCAACTTTGCAGTACAAGGTTGGAAAGACTAATGTTGTTGCGAATGCCTTGAGCCGTAGGGTTGAACTAGAAGTTGCACGCGCAGAGCCTTCTGAAGTGCATTTGGAGGGCACATTGTTGAGCCACATCTATGAAGGTACGCTACATGATCCGATAGCACAACACCTTATTTCTCTAACGCAGGCAGGGAAGACTCAACAATTTTAGCTATAGGATGCCCTCTTTGTGACAAAAGGGGGATGCGTCTTTATGCCGTGGTGTGGAAGCCTGTGCCAAAAATTGCTTAAGGAGTGCCATGATACACTATGGGCTGACCATCCTGGTCAGAAGCAGACCTTAACACTCCTTGAGCGCAGCTACTTTTGGCCACAGATGAGGGGCGACATGGAGGGGTATGCGAGAACATGCCTCATCTGCCAACAAGATAAGGGGATAAACCGGAAGGTTGTCGGTCTCTTTGAGCCTGTACCAATTCCAGAATGTCCTTTGGATAACATGTCCATGGACTTCATTGTTAGTCTGCTAAAGGTAGAGGGCCTCAATTCTATTTTGATCGTGGTGGATTGTTTCTCAAAGTATGTCACTTTCATCCCAACTTCTAAGGAGTGCCCATGCAAAGAAGACTACAAAGTTGTTTGTAAAGCATGTGGTGAAGTACTTAAGCATACCAAAGAGCATTGTGAGTGATCGCGATGCTCGTTTCACAGGCAAGTTCTGGCATGAAGTATTTCAACTATTTGGCTCTGATTTTCTGTTTTCAACAAGCTTCTATCCGCAGACAGATAGGAAAATAGAGCGCATCAACGAGATACTTGAGCAGTACCTTAGGCACTTTATTAGTGCCAATCAGAAAAACTGGGTGAAGCTCCTTGACATGGCACAATTTTGTTATGATTTGCAGAAGAGCGTGTCTTCAGGCCACAATCCGTTTGAGATAGCCACAGAGCAACAACCACTGACCCCACACACTCTTGTCGTATAAGAAAAAGGAAGGTCATCCTTTGCCTATCAGTTTGTTTGCGACTGACACAAGCAGAATGAGTTGGCGAATGCATTCTTACACAAGGCGATAAAGAGAATGAAGAAGTGGGTGGGCAAGCATCGTCGGCTCGCTGGGTTGTAAGTTGGGGACCAAGTGTTGGTGAAGTTATATCTAGGTCGCACATGCATCTTCTGCCGGCGGCACCATGGATTGTTTAGAAAGTATGAATGACCCTTCACCATCATAAAGAAGGTAGGCAAGCTGGAGTTGTCCCTCAGAATTCGAGGTGCACCTAGTGTTCCACTTGTGCAACCTTAAGCAGTTCTATCCAAACGATGGAGATCCAAAACGTAGCATGCCACAATGCGCTCCCATCATGCAGAGGGCCTCGGTAGTACAATGGGCCAAGAAGCACCTTAGTCAGATCCTTTGCCACAAGGTCAACTACTTCGGCGAAGCGAAGAAATACTTACTATAGTGGGAGAAAATAATAGAACCTATGTGGGAGCCAACTTTTCGGATGAACAATCGCTACCCGGCTCAAGTCAGGGTTTACCATGAAACAGATGGCACCGAGGATGGTGCATGATTTGAAGGGCGAGAATGTTCCTTTGTGACTTACATTGTAAAGTTGTGTTTAGAGTCTGTTTTGCTTTTGTTGAGTCTGATATAAGTTGCCTGGTTCAGGTGAATCAATACCCCAAAGGGGCAGCCCTATACTTGAACTGTAATAGCCTGCAAGAAAAATTATGAATGAATCAAATGCATTGAGCTTTCTTTTGTTCACCCTCATTATGATTGCTTCTTATGATTACAATTCTTCTTCCTCTATTCTCTCTTCTTCTCTTGCACTCTGATTATAAGCTTTCATGACTGACAAACGAGCTGACAAGTAGGCTTGCGGTGGTAAGGAAGGATCGTCGCATCGCGCTGACCTATTGAAGGAAATAAACCCGTGACACACAAACACTTGTTGCAAATGTCCTCAACTTTTTCACTCTAATAAGTCCTTCAAAATTACAGTATGACCTTCACAAATATAGTATGACCTTTGTAAAGAAAACCCGCAAACCTCCTTTAACTAAATGTTCTTCAAGGAGGTCTACAAATGTCTGTCGACATTCACAAAGAAAACTTTGTTAAGCAATGATGAAACTATTATGTTTGCGTGTTTATTTATTTGTTTACTTGTTATGTTTGCATGTAGACTCATTTGAATCTGACATGAATGTATCACATACGATGATTATGTAGCATTTGTATATATTTATAAATTTTTTTATTTTGAATCACAATCGTACATGGCAATAGAAATGGAATAAACAAAGATCATTTACCTTACCTCGTATTTCTTGGTGAGTCTCTAAAGCTATGGTCATTTTGTTTTTCTATCAACTAAGAGAAACTAACTTCTTAACATTGTTCGCAACAAATGGTTGAATGTCCCAATATGAAAGAAAAAACATGTTCTTTCTTGGACAACCAAAACTTACCGTATCCTTATGAGAGATGCGATAAAGTATCCGTTGAACAACATTGCATACTTACATTTACGTTTACACTGTATACGATGTGGGCTTATGTCTTCAACTCGATTTATGTTGCAGATCTTAATTTCTCTCAACTAGGGAAATCATCACTGGGTTTTGTTAGAGATAGGCATAAAAGAAAAAGAGTTCAAACCTACAATTCTACGATGACCACAATTAATGTTGACCATGATATCAAAAATTTAGTACGAACTCATTACTTATTTAATAATATCTTAGGTTTTCTCTCATATTAGGTAAGATTAATGTTGGGTTCTCAGATTAATTTATATGACCTTCGAGAATGTATGAACATTTGTAACATGTATTTGTGAATGTCAGCAAACATTTGTGGGCCTCCTCTAAGAGTATTTAGTTAAAGGAGGTTTGTAGATTTTTTTCATGAAGCTCATACTATATTTGTAAAGATGGTAAGGTTTTCTTCACGAAGCTCGTGCCATATTTGTGAAGATGGTACTGTATTTACGGAGGTCTCATCAAAGTGCTAAAGTCAGGGATATTCACATGTATTTGTGAATGTCACGTATTTATGAAGCTCCTTGAAGAGTATTTACTTAAGTGAGGTTCGTAGGTTATATTCATGAATGTCATACTGTATTTGTGAATGTTCGCAAAATCTTTTTTTTATTGAATAGTTGCGAACTTTTCACAACGTACCTATATATCACACGAACCTCGACAAGTTTGCATGTGCAAAAGTCAAAAATGTCTTAAAAAGTTAAGAATTCATGATTTTTGATATGCGGGGTTGTCAATTTGTTAGATATTTTGGGCAGTGCACAATTTTGCAAAGACAATATGATCATATTATGAAATTTTAATGCATGGACAAATTTTTCTCTGCAAGATTTCTTGAGAAGATTTAGATTTTTTGAATCCTTTAAAAATCTAAAATAACTTCCCGATTTTGATTTTGAGTTTCATTCGGCTTCCTGATTTTGATTTCCGCTTTAACAATTGTACAATATGCTCAATCTCAATAGGCAATAGTTTGATGGGACCAACGGACTTGGAAGTACTTATTTCACTAAATACAGGGGCAACTCAAAACAAGTAACTCAATTAACCGGTAGTCACCTTCACCTCATCCCTTGTGGAACTTGACCTAATTTCTAACTTATCACCTGCAGGGATGGTAAACGAGCCGAACAAACTGAAAAGGGCATGTTGGGGCTCAACTTGTTCACTGGTAGATTGAACTCATAACTCGGCACATGTTTGTGTTTAGCTGAGCTGAGCTCATGCTCAGCTCGTCCTTGAATGAGACAAGCCGAACACAAGCCGACTCGTATAAACATTGAATGTTATTTATACATGGAATATATATAAAATAAAGATTAGTTTTGACAACAAATAGCACCAAGCACCAAGCACCAAGCACCATGCAGAGTAGCATCAGAACGATGGGAAAAGAATATCTAAGAAGAAAACAAGCAGAGAAAATAGTTTCTCTCAGACTTATGCTTCCACGACAAGTCTAACTCACAAGTATGTCATTCAGACCATCATACGGATATAAATTTGCCAAATGGCCGGTTTCATAGAAGATGGTCAGTGGGACCAATGTGCATTATCGAGCAATAATCTTGAAAACTGATTCCCCAAACACTAGTTGGCCTCAATCATTTCGATCATTGCCAAATGCTTCCAACTTACTTTTTCATATTTACGAAATTACTCCAAAAAACATCAAAAGTAGGGATTACGTTACTTCTGCGTAACACACACGTAATAATGTAAGATGAGCAAAAGTAGAGTCAGCAAATACTTTTGATCAAAAACTTAAAGGCTGACCAACGGGGGATCCGCGTGGTGGTAGGAGCTTTCAGCGCACGTCTCCTTGTGGTGGAACGTTTCAGGTTCAAACCTCAGTGGTAGGATTGAATAATAACTGGTGTGGGTCTGCCTAACCAAGCTTGCCTTTAAAAAAAAAACTCCAAGGCTGCCCACGAGGGCTCCATACAGTTGATTAGGTGAGTTGATTTAAGGCGTTAAAGTTGGACATTGCGAGCTTAATACTCGAGGTTTGCGTCCCTTACCGCAAGGTCGACACCAAAACTGTCCCCGGTAGGTAGAGGAGAGTACACGTAGAGTTTCTAGAACACTTGTAACATCAAAATAAAATCATGGACAAGGTTGTCACCTCTGAAGCAGATCAAATGCAATCACACATTGCAAACTTTAGTGTACCAAAGCACCTGATCTACACTCCATCTTTTGTTGGGCACTGCAGCTGACACAGGCTGTACCTCAAAGATGGAGGGCAGTCAGGTGCATCTGAAATGACTTCGTCACCTCGACCCCGTAACTGGACATCCGAACCATAAACCGTGGTTTCTCCTCTTTATTTAGATACCCAAAAAAACAACTCTAAAGTTAATTGACATTTTCTAATGAGCCGAAGTTTAGAAAAAAGCTTAAAAAAATCTCATAGATAAAAGTTTTTTATTAGTATATAGCACAAAGCCATTGAAAAAGAATAAAAAAACACAGGAGAATCCGTGCCAACCATCACTAAGCTTTTCTGACTATTTTCCTTCTTGATATCGACTGGCAACTTTATGAGAAGATAAATATTCTTGTTTATCCTTCATGACATCATAATATTCCACCCCAGGCTTTCTCCATTTCTTTTCTCATTCCTCACTCTCTATATAAACCCATGAAAGTCACTTCCTCAAGCCAGAGCTGCCGCAACCTTCACAAGACCTCTCCTAAGACCCCACAAACCAGACCAATTAATCCATGGCATACCGTGTCCGCCAATTCAGGTCTAATCCTTGCTCTCACAAACATGAAGGAGAAACGTATGACTACTCCCAGTCATATGAGGTTGAGAACTATGATGGCTGTCAAGACCAGCCCCAACTGATGCCACCCCATGCTCCAAAGGCTCACAATTCATTTTATGGGCCTGATGCGTTCCTTGGACAGGCTGCAGTGCTTCCTCAGGGCCGCACTGTGAAGCTGACATGCAAGGGCAACACTGACTATGCATTGGGTGTCAGGAACAACAGGGTGGTCATGGTGTACTATGACCCCAATGATCTCACTCAGGTACTTTTATTGGCACCATCCCACTAATCTACACTATTTGGTGTATGTGCAGTTTGGTAATAAGGCAATAAACCTAGCATACTTGAACTGCTTTCTTAAGCTCTAGTTGGTGCCCCGTATGACACTTATTTCATGCATGCATCCTCCCAGAGTCTGCATTGCATTAATCCATACGTGGGTTTGATCCTGCTTGATGCCAAATTCACACCAATTGAATATATATATATATATATATATATAAATATGATGCATGTAATCACCAATAATCGGTAGCCATAAGCTCATATATATATATATATATATATATATATATATATATATATATATATATATATATATATATATATATATGAGCTTATGGCTACCGATTATTGGTGATTACATGCATCATATTTAGTTTAATTCTCAACCTTATGCTGACAAATGAGTGCGCTGATCGTGCAGCAATGGATCAAGGATGAGTCATGGTGCACAAGTGTGAGGGACTCGGTTGGCCACCCAGCCTTCTGCCTCGTTAACAAGGCTACAGGGAAAGCACTTCGTCATGCACCAGGGGCATACCAACAGGTAATTAACATGACTAAATTAATTGGACTCATTTGGTAGGGAAGGAATGAATTAGATTCATGATTTCCTGAATGATGTTGATCATGTTTTCTTCAATTTCCCAGTACTTTTATTGATTGTGTTCATTATGTGAAAAGAAGAAACAAGAAGGATGAGAATGACCAGTCCATTTTGTTGTATATGTATTACATGCATGTATCATGTAGCCCGTGTCTGTGTGTAATTTACAGATAACAAGAGATTGTTTAACTATGCATGTGCCTGATGCACCCATAGGCACATATTCATGTATATACAAACTTTTCTAATAGTAAATTTCATTACTGTGTAGGTCCTACTGACAAATTATGAGCCTGGGTCCTACGATGAATCAGTGATGTGGTCACAAAGTGAGGAGATGGGAGAGGGATTCAAGACCGTAAGGATGGCTCACAATATCCAGCTCAACCTTGACGTCTTCCAGGGTGACGTCAATCACGGTGGAATTAAGGAGGGGAACGCTTGCGTACTGTGGACCTGGAACAAGCAGGACAACCAGCTCTGGAAGATCAACCCCGTTTACTGAACCAAAATGCCGCTGCTTTTAATGTCCGTGGAGCATGTACGAGGTTATATGCCTCATACTATAATATATCCATCAGTAATAATAAATAAGAAATAAATGCCTATCTTAAGATAAATTCTCTCTCTCTCTCTTTATTACATGGAAAACAGATGGTTAATCGGGAGGTGGTGCTACTATATCCAACTAAAAGTAATAATATACTAAAAAAAGAAACGGTTCGCCCATAAACTGACAAGCTCCATTTCAAGCTCTCAATCTAGGGTGCAATGGTGGAACCTAGTTTCATAACCTCTAAAAAATTACAAGGTGAATATCTGTCTTAATGATCTTGAAACAAAGTGGAGCTCCATTTCTTAAGCAGAAGGGCTTCTGTCAATACCAACAAACAAAGCTTGGATAGGTTATATACGGGTATAACACAAAAAGGACACTACTTTCTAGACATAGGTTTGATCTACCCAACCTACCAAATGAAGGTTTACATGGAAAAGGATATCATCTCCTGGAACAATCAACTAGAAGCTGGGGAAACCATTAACATGGAGAATCATAAAACCTTACATCTGTGAATAAAGTTCAATTTGCACACAACTGAATTGGTTGAGGTCAGAGGGCCAGCAAAGTTAGGTCTAAAGGTGGTTTAAGTTTCAAATAACCAACAATGAAAGGCATTGAAGAATCCAAAGGAACTCATGTGGATGCCCTCGTCATTATGATGTGAGATTCAAATGACTAACAATAAGGCATTGAAAAATCCAAAGGAACTCACAGCATCAACTGCTATAACTCCACCAACTTGATCAAGCCAATAATCAATTTATGATTACCCGTCCTCAGTCACACGCTTACACTAAACTAGAAATCTAAAAGATGACGAAGTAAAAGGTTATCGAGTCCTATCTTGCCTAGTTAAAAATCTGAAGAAAATAATGGGAAAAGGAAAGGCTGATTAATAGTTGGCCCCTTTTTAAGAATATGCACATTTAGTTACAATTGCTCCCTTTTGAGCATACGAAAGCACGATGCATGTTAATTCCTATTGGTTTCGTGTAGCTGGGTCACGAAGGCATCCACAACTGCCAACATTTGCAAAGACCTAAACACACAGTAACTATGCCTAAAACTAAGGCGTCTTCACACTACAAGGGACTGATTTGGGGAAACCGGTTTAAGGGCCCTAAGCAGCCAGGCAGCAATACACAAGCAACGAGTGATAATATTGCTAAAAGTTATCTAAACTCAAGCTAAGAAATTCAGCCTCAAATGGGGTTTACAAGTTCATTGAGACGTTTCACAGAACAGTTTGTGCACATGAAAATAGCATTTTATCACAAAAGGTTCAACACTAAAAATTTGTGAAACACAATATAGATCATGTCCAAGTAATAAACTTCACAAAATAACATTCAGATTTTAATAACGATCATAATCCATCAAACATAAACATAAGAAAATGATTTTCTAAATGAAATGCACAAACAATCCACTTGAAGAACCTGCCCTTAACTGAATAATGTTCAAGCTGATTTGCGTACATTCATAGTGAAACGAAAACAACAAATAAATGAACAATCACCTGTCCAAAACAAAAAGCAGTTCTAAATAGACATTCAATGCTTAAACAAATTCAGATACAACATTAAACAACCTAGGCACATAATTCTGTCCAAACAAACAGATTTCAGCGTTAAAACTGCTTCAGTGTCCCAGTTGTCGTGTACTGAAACGAAATTCAATAATCCATGACTCGAATACCTGTCCTAATCAGATTCTATACTATTCGATTTAGGCACAATATGAAGTTTAAACAAGTCCAGCCCTTGACGTTAAACAGGGTATATGCAATCAGACTTTCATGTGGAACACGTCAACTAAGAACAAGACCCTTGTTCAATCGTTAAGTGTAACACAAAAATCAGTCTCAATAGACATATTCAGTTGGGCGTCAAACTGACCTAACTGTTGGGAAAAATCGCGTGGGCCTACATGTGTACAATCACATGTTATGTATTGTCTAATGTTTAGGCTCATATTATGTGATCTAATATGGTTGGACCATGTGATATCTCTTATGGTGTGATCTTATTATATGAAGAGACCTCTTATGTTCTTATCTGTCAATTTCTAATTTTATAATAAATTAAATAAAAAATAAACTATAAGATAGTTACAATTAGGTTACAGTCCCAAAACCATATATAGTGACCTTCTCTTCAGGCTCTCCATCATCATCAAGAGAAATCAGTCACTCTTTCATAAAGTTTAGAGAAAGACAAGGTCACGTATAGAGGTTCTGAAAGATCATACTCGTCAAAGATCTACCAGAGCACCAATAGATTCAGGTACACTTTAGCATCAAGATTTGGTTTCTGTTCTTTTCAACAATTTAGCGCAAACAAGATTAACGATCTATTTAGTTTTTTGGTAGATTCAATATTCAATAATTGGTATCAAAACACCTTGTTCCTGTTGAATCATTGATATATTTGTTTTTTTACAAATATTATGTTTTCTCATTAGGGGCACCGATCTGGTACAATCGGTGTCAGGGTGCGGGCGGAGGAGGGTCAATCAGCCCTTCTCGAGCCGTTTGATCATGCCCGAATGTAGGGAGGACCGATCGATCCTCTCTCCTCAGGATACCAGATCGTCACCGACCGAAATAAGGTTTTACCCCTATTCGGTTTTATCAGACGAGAAGGGCTGACAGACCCTTCTCACTTCAGTTAGCCTAATGTTCCCTTTCATTAGATCATACAAAAATCAAACAAAAGGGTCGTTCGACCCTCCCCTGGTTTATTTTTTGCTTGTTGAATGATGGGAGTAGTCATCGCTCGCCCGATTGATCGGACGACAAACCATTCTCCTCATCAGGTCATTCGGTGGGAAGTGTCTTTGCAGGTCTGATCATCGGATGGGTTCTTGCTACTCTTATTGTTCGATGATGGCAGGGTGGACGCCCATTTAGTCTTGAGTCCGCTGGCATCCGAGGTCGATTTCGACCATCGTCAGACGCACTCGGCTCACTAGCGTTTGGGGGCTGATTTTGGACAAAGGTGAAGCCACTCAGTTTTTTTCTAGTGTTATCGCGTTTTTTTTTTGCCCTCCACCCGCGGCAGTCGTTTTCCTTTTCTTTGGGTTCGGTCGTCTGCAGGATCATGTAAGTTCGCCGACATCTGGGTCAGATTCCACCATTGCTGATGTCTTCCGAGGGTCGGCGAAAGTTACAGTTGGGTTCGACCCTCCATCGACAGGATTCAACGATCGTTCTAGATTTTTGGCGGTTCATTCAGGACTCAAGAATTGCAGCAACAAAGACAAATTGCACTTCAGTCATCCAGGGATAAGTCGAACGAGTCAGGCCAGGCGATACGGGCTTCACGTCAGCTTGGTGCCTGTTAGCCAACTTAGTCGGGCTAGGCGATATGGCTTTCAACGACTGATTTAGCACCCATAGCCGACTCTGTCGAGCAGGGCGGTTTGAATGTCAGTCTCGGGCCGGTTTGTTCATTTTGTATAGATCGGTTCAACTAGTTGGACAAGGCCGATTCAGCCATAATGCATAGGACCGATTCAGTCATGTGTTTCACTAGGTACTGACCTCACCAGTGACCGAAGTCGGGTTCGGCAACAAGTCCGGGGTCGGGCCAGCTTGAGTCACATTCAGTGTGTGTGTGTGTGTGTGTGTGTGGGGGGGGGGGGGCTACTGACCTGATTCAATCCCATTCGGTTGCAGGGTTGAACCATGTCAGTAGGTGCTCTCTGTGGGTTGGGCCTGGTTAGACTTGACCCAACTGCACAAGTCTGCACTCAACTGCAGTGATGTTGGGTCTGACCCGAATTCGGTCAGACCAATTCTGACACGCAGGTGGGTCCAACCCAATCCAATGGGCCGAACCCATGCACAGGCCTTGAAATAAAGTTTTTTTTAAAAAAACTTTATTATTTTCAAAGCTATTTGGTGTGCACTATGGGTCCCTTTAGAGGGTCATCTTCAGTCATTTTTTGGCCCTATACAAATTATAATTATGTTTTCTTTTTGTTCATATGCATGTATTGACATATTTGAACCATGGTATTCTTTTCAGAATAAGGGTCCAATATTCTAACGAGTTAATTGAAACAATATGTTACCAAAGTAACCTCTCTTATGTAGATTGACTCATTTAAAATATTGTGATGTTTATATATTTTGGGTTCATGCGAATAGTGATTGACCCAAAGGGAGATTACTATTTGGCCGAACCCAAATATATATATTTTTAATAATAAATATGAGACAATTGTATGGTTCTTAATGTGAATAACGAGTCAATCCTAAGAAAGACTCATTATTTGATAAGATTAATTGTCCATGTTTAATTACTGTATTGAGAGTACCACTTAAATATATTATTTTATGTTAATGCATGTTAAAATGTATGTTAATCGTGAGCTTATTTTGTTCTTAATTCAGTTAATACTTCTGCTTCTATGATATCTATAAAAATAAATTCGATCCTTGTTTTGAGTTGTTCTAATTTTAAAAACTGAAAAGAGAATCACTACAAAAAAAGTTAATTAGCGATAGAAATTTGTGATGGATTATTTCTGTCACAAATTTGGGATGGATTAGCGAGAGAAAACTAGTTGTCCCTAAAATTAGAATTAGTTGCGAAATTAGCGACGAGAAAAGTCTGTCTTAAAATTTGTCACAAATTTACGATGGATTAGCGAGAGAAAACTAGCTGTCCCTAAAATTAGAATTAGTTGCGAAATTAAAGACAGAAAAAAATATGTCTTAAAATATGTCGCTAACTAGCAAGTGGATTAGCAATGGAAACATTCTGTCTCAAACTCCATCACAACTTCGCGACAAATTTTTTTTACCGCTACTCCATCGCTAATTAGCGACATATTTAAAGACAAAATATTTTTGTCGCTAATTTTTTATATGAAACAACTAACTAGAGCTCGAAATTCTCTCCCTGCGAGCGATGTCCGAACCCTTTTTCTTTTATCGCCTTTCTTGACTCGTCGCTGCCGACGAGCACAATTGCCGGTGATAGCATCGCCACTCTCTCCTCCTCTCTGGCTCCTGTTTTCCCTGCAACCACCAACGACCAGAGCCGTCGACAACCGCGTTGGTGACCTCTCTGTCACCGTCGCCCCTTTACCTTTTTTGCCATGCCATAGTCACCGACAACCTTCGACGATTGTCGACAGTCCCTCACACCTCCTCTCACTTTCTTGCCATGATTCAGCAAGCCTCTCTCAGTCGACAGACTCTTTTCCTTGGCAATCTGATCGGCGCGACCCCACCGACCTTCTTCCCCCCTTCTTTCTTCTCTACTACCACCTCTGACTAGCACGACCGATGAAAGCAGTCGCCAACCTTTTGTTCTGTCTTCCTTGTATCCTCCAGCAAATCGAAGCCATTCTCAACGCTTTTGTCGGAACAACCCTCAATGGAACCCCAAAGCTAGCAGTTCCCAGGTAAATTGATCACAATGAAGTTCATCGACCTCTACAAGTTCACCGTGGAGAGGAACATCGATGATGTGAACGTGTTGAATGAGATAAGGGAGAGGGTGAGGTAGCAGGGAAGCATCTGGTGGGCTTTAGAGGCCAACAAGGTTACCAATTGGTACCTGCAACTGTAGATTTCTTTGATCTCTGAGGAGATTACAGTCTCTTCGCTGAAGGTTTCCGTCATCGCGAATTCAATCCTGTTGCTGCGGCTTATCAGGAAGGGGATTCCCCCTGTTCTTAGGCCGAAGGTCTGACTGTCCCTTTCCAGTGCGGCGAAGAAGAGGTCGACGGTCCCGAAGAGCTATTATGCTGATCTCATCAAGGCTGTTGAGGGCAAGGTCAAACCTGTGACCCTGCAGATCAATCATGTGGGTTTGCAGTTTTAGTTTTTTCTTTTTATTGGGTTCCTTTCTTTCTTTTATGAATTCAATGATTCTGTGGGTAAAAAACATGCTTTTGGTTAATGTTTGATGATCAATGGTGCATTGGTTTCTCAATTGTTCTTATAGACTCTTTGCAGCTCTGGAAAGATTTGTATTTGGGCACAATAAGCATCTGAAGTCTACAACGGCTACATACTGGAAAATATAATCTAACTCTCTGCTAAGTGCTTTGCCATCATTGACAAATATACGTTGTCCACCTAGTGGTTACGCAGGCTCCTCACAGTTTTTTCATACTACAAGTGTTGTCTCTTCTCAGATTGGTTATGCTTTGAGGGTTAGAAGTGACCACCCTCGCCATCAGTTCCTCTACTTGTCAGACATCAATGTGACACCATCGGGAGGCCCAGCTTGTCGGACATCATTTCCTATATAATTGTAGCAGAGCAAAATGCATGATGCTTAATGCTAAGCATCACATGCAGCTTAAAATGTCATGCGAAAAGAAACAAGAAAAATGTAAATGCAAAAGCATGCAAATCGGGTAAATACCCATCGTGAGTAAGTGATGCAAGTGCATCACATGTTATTTACTTTCTTGGATGCAACACGTTTCTGCTCACACACTCACTTAGTTGTGGATATCTAGGACTGTTTTGCTGGAATTTGGAGATCATGCTGAGCATGATTTAAATGTATGAGAATAGAAGTGCTTTTATTTTTGTAGTTCGGATTCCATGTCAGTCATGGTAGTAGTTAGCAGGATATTGAAGTGTGTTTGTTGCAAGTACATGTTTGACATTATTGTGATATGAATGATTGAATGTATTGCAATGTTTGACATGACTATACATACTTGCATGAAGTTATTTTTTATTTGATTATGTATTCTATGTAAAATTGTATCATGAAAACATGCTTAAATTGAATGTATTGTGTTTGTGAATGTGATTTCATATTTCTAAATATCTTTATAATGTGTGTAAATATGATGTGATGACGTTACACACGAAAATATTAAATTATCAATGCATGCATAATAGTTCATGAAATTGCATTTTATGTTAAGCATGTTTATGGTAGAGATCTTAAGACGGTTGTGATTCTTTCCATATGAACTGACAGATGCCTATAGTGCAACGCCCTTTCTTAGATTTGGAAAGGATCACAATTGGACAAAGAAATCTATATTTTGGGAACTACCATATTGACCGACTTTATTAATACGACATAATTTGGATGTGATGCATATGGAGAAAAATGTGTTTGATAATGTGTTCAATACAGTAATGAATGTCAAAAGAAAAATGAAAGATAATCCGAAGGCCCGTATGAATTTAAAAGAAATATGTAAAAGACTAGAATGTGAACTTTAAGAGTACAATGGCAAAGTACTGAAACCAAGGGAAATGTACGTGCTTGGACCAAATCAAGTAAAGCAGGTATGTCAGTGGTTGAGACAATTGAGATTTTCAGATGGATACGTCTCTAACATTGCTCAGAATGTGAAGATAGACGAGAGACAATTATATAGGTTAAAGAGCCATGATTGTCATATAATCATGCAACAGTTGATTCTCCTAGCATTCCATGCTATGTTAGACAAACCTATATAGGTGATATTATCCGAGTTGAGTCAATTTTTTAGAACATTGTGTGTATCGAAAGTTGTAGTAACTGAGGTAAAGAATTTTGAGGATTATATCATCACTATTATTTATCAGCTAGAGAAGATATTTTTGCAAGCATTTTTTGACGTTATGGAACATGTGATAATACATTTGCCATACGAACTTAGGATTAGTGGTCCTGTGCAATATCGGTGGATGTACCCATTTGAAAGATATATTTTTATTTATATTTTTCTCTCTAATGCTATTGAGAATTTATTGTATTACGAGATATATATTATTGGAAGATACATGTTTGACCTAAAAAAAAAGGTTCAGAATAAAGCAAAAGTGGAGGGTTTAATTTGTGAGGCGTACACTTTAGAAGAGATTTTAAATTTCTCATCTATGTACTTTGAGTCTCACATTCCAACACGTTACACTTACCCACCTTGTAATGATGATGGAGAACAAGTTATTATGCCTGACAAACTATCGATATTTAAACCACTTAGGAATGCCTTTGGCAGTTGCCAGTCAAGACTCTTGGAAGATCGAGAGCAAGACGCAACACAAATCTATATCCTTTTTAATTGCTCAGAGATCGACAGCTACATTGAGTACATATACATAATATGTTACACTAAGTTTTCTACGTACATGGTTCGGTAATATAATTATTTGTTAAGTGCAGATGATTTGATCTAGAGTTGCGAAGAGAACTTTCATATCTCACTGATTCAAAAGTACAAAAAGAACGTGAAAATAAGTTTGTGGCATAGTTAAAAGAGTTGGTAAGGACGATGACATGCATTCTTTTCATGTAAACAACAATAAGTTACTTAATTGGTCCTGTTTACGGTTATTGTTTATGCTTGTAGATCTGTCATGGTAATGTTAATGACCAAGGAATATGTGATTTATAAAATGGTTTGACCAAAGTTGTGCAATGTTATAACGGGTACATCGTAAATGGTTATCGATTCTATATAAAAGACTACGGTGCAAGCAAGTCAATGATGAATAGTGATGTATATGGAAAGGGTAGCAGTTACAGTGAAAATAAATTTGACTACTACGATGTTATAGAAGAAATAATGGAGTTGGCTTACTTAGGCATAAATAACAGGGTAACTTTATTCAAGTGTCATTGATTTGATCTCATAACAACAAGAGTTGACAAAGCCTCAGGCATTGTGGAGGTGAATTATAAATCAAGGTTTGGAACATATGAACCATTCATATTAGCATCACAAGCTCAACAAGTTTACTATACTTCATATCCGAATACAAGAAAGTCAGATAGAAATGAATGGTGGGCAGTTTGCAAGGTGAAGTCTAAACTATACCCCGAGTATGATCAGTTACAGGAAGACAAGATTGTTAAAGAGGGTGATTACTATCAATCAGATGATATGTATGACTTCTCTTATGGCCACAATGTCACACATGGTTTGCATATCATATCTTCATTGTCCGATGACACACGTATGGAAGAATGTGATACAAATGAATACCAAGTGGATGAGCGCCCAATGAAGAAGAAGACGAAGAGAAGGAGGAAAAAGAAGAATATGAAAGTCAAACAAGTGATGAGAAAGCATACTCGAGCTAATGAAATACATCTTATAATACATGCCACATCACTTTTCCATGTGCTCTTATTTTTGTAGTTCAGAGACCATGCTAGTCATGGTTGTAGTTAGCGGGATATTGGAGTGTGTTTGTTGCAGGTACATGTTTGACATTGTTGTGATATGAATGATTTGAATGTATTAACATATTTGATGTGGTTGTATCCATGCTTACATGAAGTTATTTTTTATTTGATTATGTATCCATGTTCATGAAATTGCATATCATGTTACATTATATGCATACTTAGCATGTACATGCACAATTCATACATAGTTATAAAATTGATTCATATAGGATCTTTAAATCTTTACATTTCATGCATATGTCATGTACATGCTAAGATCAAGAGTTATGTAACAGATCCAAATAACATTTTTATTTGTTAGAATATGGTTCGTAGAGGTCACAATGGTTGAGCACCCAGTGGTCGAGGACCAAGTGGAGGTCGTGGGACATCATTAGGTAGATGTCTTTGTGTTATATTTAAATATAGACATTCATTATGTTTTTGCTTGTATGTTGATATAAAAATTGTTATTTGTCAATCATCTTTATAGGATCCCAGCTCAGTGATAACCAATCTCAGCCTTCGTCCTCACGTAATGCTTCAATAGGTATATCATTTAAATAATTATATACTCGATTAGTTTAAATGTGCATTGTGTGAATTTCTAACTCATTATTCTGTAGATGATGTTTCACTTGCACATGACCCACCTACACCAGCTACTCATACACATCACGAGACAATGTCAAATGCAGGGTCTTCTCAGTCTGACACATGATGACTCATTCAAATAGTGTACATCGATAGTCGACCATAAGTATTTCATTGTCACTTGTCCAATACTTATCTTATAAATAGTGTATAACGATAGTCGATTGTTAATGTGTACCAATTCATGTGCAGCATGTGGTTCGAGTCATAAGAAGTAAAATGAGAAATTAAGAAGTCACTAGTTCAACATCTTTCAAGATCAGTCGCTTAATGGAAAGAGTACTTGAAGAAGGTGTTGGACAGATTATAGTCTCCATTCATGGTATACAATCATTTATCATAGATAATGTATTTTATATTTAATTTTTTGTTATAGTCATGTGTACTAACTTTCTGAAATTATTTGTAGGCTTTGAATCACTTTGCAACTGCGAAAGAGGAGTAGGACACGAGGCTAATGTGGCAAAAGGTGGTTGTCAGTCAATTTGCTGACATACTGCATAA
Organism: Nuphar pumila; assembly: GCF_984573655.1. Lineage (NCBI taxonomy): Eukaryota > Viridiplantae > Streptophyta > Magnoliopsida > Nymphaeales > Nymphaeaceae > Nuphar > Nuphar pumila. Next base: position 1,503,046 of record NC_143261.1, read on the forward strand.
TATAAAGACTGCAACAATAAAAGCAGCTGGTGGGATAGATGATCTACTGCAGTAGAAGAATCATGACCCTTCTACTATTATGGCAGATTATTGGGATGCAATGTGCGACAAGTGGGCAAGCCGTGAATTTTAAAACTGCTCAACAAAGGCTGCACAAAACTGAATGAAGATGTCTGATGTCCATCTACACATAAGTGGATCTAAGACTTTTGGGCACCACAAGAAGAAAATGGTAACTTATCAATATATATTGTCAAATTTATAAGTATTTTTGCATACTTTTTAATTAATTTTTTTTATCATTTAACCTTGCAGGAAGCCAAAAAAGGAGGCATTGTGTCTTATAAGGATGTGTTTGTTGAAACACATAAACGTGAGTTCGTATCAGAGAAGGCGAGAGCAACAACAGTATGTGTTTATTGTGTTAATAACCATTGTAATATATAAGTTATCATGAATTACATTATCATAAATATTATAATTCTTAATTATTAATTCATACTGTAATCATTACTTTGTAGGAGTCATACGAGCAACAAATGGTAGAGCGATATGACAATGACTCTACTCAGCATCCACCTTTTGATCCTACAGCATGGGTGGCTACAACCGGTGAACCCAAAAAGGGTCGTGTGTTTGGGTTTGAGAGTAACATGAACATCACACCAGTTGTTGCCTCTTGCATCCAGGGCTCTCAGAGTTCTTCTGCCAGCATCAACTCTCACCGTCCGATTGACACTGCTATTTCTTGGGATGGTGTCCGCCAGCTTCTTCGGGACACAATGCGTTTCTTTTTACATGAAGTCATTCACAACCTTGTCCATAATGAGTTGTGCAACTTTTTTCAGGACAGGAGAACTTCGTCTGCATTCAACATAAGCTCCGGTGCTTGTCAGGTATAAAGTTTCATATCATTTATTTCATGTCATTATATTTCAAGCTAGTATATGCATGATTAAATACATATATGCATGATTGAATCACTATGACTTTTTTTGACACCTTTGGAACACATACATGCATGATTGAATCACTATACATTTTTTATGATAGCCTTAGAACACATATATGCATGATTGAATCACTATGAATTTTTTTGACAACCTTACAACACATATATGCATGATTGAATCACTATAAAAATTTTATGACACCCTTAGAACACATATAAGCATGATTTCATCACTATGATTTTTTTTTTGACAACCTTAGAACACATATAAGCATGATTTCATCACTATGATTTTTTTTATTGCCTTATAACACATATATGAATGATTGAATCACTATGAAAGTTTTTTGACAACCTTAGAACACATGTGCATGATTGAATCACTATGAAAGTTTTTTGACAACCTTAGAACACATATAAGCATGATTTTATTACTATAAAATTTTTTGACTGCCTTATAACACATATATGCATGATTGAATCACTATGAAAGTTTTTTGACAATCTTAGATTACATATAAGCATGATTTCATCACTATGAAAGTTTTTTAACTGCCTTATAAACCATATATGCATGCTTGAATCACTATGAAATTTTTTTTGACAACCTTAGAACACATATAAGCATGATTTTATCACTATGAACGTTTTTTGACTGCCTTATAACACATATATGCATGATTTCATGTACTATGAAAGTTTTTTGACAACCTTAGAACATATATATACATGATTTCATCACTATGAAAGTTTTTTTATTGTCTTATAACACATATATGCATGATTGAATCACTATGAAAGTTTTTTGACAACCTTAGAACACATATAAGCATGATTTCATCACTATGAAAGTTTTTTTACTGCCTTATAATACATATATGCATGATTGTGATATATAACACATTTATTTGATAGCCTTATAAACCATATATGCATGCTTGAATCACTATGACATTTTTTTGACAACCTTAGAACACATATCTGCATGATTGAATCACTTTGAATTTTTTTTGTCAGCCTTAGAACACATATCTGAATTTTGTTAATGTCCTTCACTTTATTGCTAGTCTATGTGTCATTTAGCCATGTTACTTTGATTGCTTTAGATTAGGTGCATTGCATATAATTTATTTCATTATATTTTGTTTATCAATACTAACATTTTGGTTCTCTTGTAGGATGTTGGAGATGATCAACGTAGAAGAGTTGATGGAGGCATGGATGAAGGGGCAGATCGAGACAATGAAGAGGCTGATGCTCCAAATCTTGGTGAGGATTAGACTCATGTGTTGAATTTGTTTCACGTACTTGTTTCAAACGAAACTCTTTGTATATGTTCACTTATAACTAATTAGAACTTGACGAGAAATATAGTGGGTTGTTAAATTTGTTTCACTTATAACTTATGTTAAATTTGTTTCACCTGCTTTGTATATGTATTTTTTATACATGGGTTATATAAATTGTATAACGAGAAATTTTTTCTCGATATTTATATTTCAAATAAATGTTTTTTTATTTTTTATTTTTAAATTTACAATGGATTAGCGATGGATAATATCTGTCTCTAATATCCATTGCCAATTTAGCGATGGATTAGGAACAAATATTTATCTATCTCAAAAAACTGAATCAACCGATGTTTTGCGATGGAATGTAATCCATCACTAATTCGTCGCTAAATTCGTGATAGATATTAGTGACATATATGTATTCATCATTAAATTTTAGCGATGGATTATCGATGGATATGTATCTGTCGCAAAACCAAATCAGTGCTTATTTAGCAACAAATCATGAAATTCGCTAATTCATCATGAATTAGCGACGAATATAGCAACAAATCAGTTTTGTCGCTAATTAGCGACCAGAAAATTATGATGAACGGTATCCATCGCTAAGCCATCACCAATCCATCGCTAAACGGATTAGCGGCAGATTTGTGACAAATTATCATCGAATAGCGTTTGTCGCTAATCCGCAGAATTCTTGTAGTGAATGTTATGATTGTTCTCAGACGCATGGATTTGGATCTTGCACTGAGAGTATCAACCACCTGCTCTTACGGATACGAGTTCTGTTGAGGATAAAAGAAACTTCAAGCGGTGGGATTGATCCAATTGCATGAGTCTAATGATCATGAAACGTGCAATTCCTGAATCCTTCAGGGGCAGCATGTCTGAAGAGGTTAATGCCAAGAGGTTTCTTGAGGAAATAGAAAAATATTTTGCTAAAAATGGAAAGGCTGAGACAAGCACTCTTCTTTCGAGTCATGTTTCTATGAGGTATAAAGGTAAAATGAATATTAGGAATTATGAAAGTATTTCATCTTGCTTCAAAACTAAAGGCATTTAAGTTAGAGTTGTCTGGGGACTTACTCGTGTACTTAGTTTTGATATTCCTTTCTGCACAATATAGTCAGTTTAAGGTCAGTTATAATTGTCAGTAGGACAAATGGACTCTTAATGAGCTCATTTCCCACTGTGTGTAAGAAGAGGAAATGATGAAGCAAGAAAAGACTAAAAGTGCTCACTTGAAAATAGCTTCTAAGGACAAGTTTAAGAAAAAGAAAAGAAATAAGGAAGTTGTAGTAGACCCTCAATCGTAGAAGAAACAGAAGAGACATCAGGATCTAAAGTCCAGTTGTTTCTTTTGTAAAGGGGAGAGTCACATGAAGAAGGACTGTGCCAAATATCACACTTTGCGTGAAAAGAAAGGTATGCTCCTTACTTTGGTTTGTTCTGAGGTTAATTTGACTTCTGTGCCCAAACACACTTGGTGGATGAATTTTGGTGCTATCACTCACATAAGTTTGTCTATGAAGGGTTGTCTAAGTTGTTAAACACCAATTGCTGCTGAAAGATCCATCTAGATGGGCGATGACAAATCAGTTAAAGTTGAGGCAATAAGGACATTTAGGTACTTTTAAAGACTGAAAATTATTTAGATTTGAAAGAAACATATATTGTATCATCTTTTAGACGAAATTTGATTTCTATTTTCACTTTAGACAAATATGGTCATTCTTGTTTATTTAGAAATAATGAATTTAAATTATTTCTTAATTCAAATCTTATTAGGACTGGTTCTTTATCGGTGGTTGATAACCTATATTTGCTTAAAATTGTTGCCTCATGTAATGAAATCTTTCATTTAAATTCTCGTGACACAAAACAAAAATTGACAAATGAGAATTTTGCTTTATTATGGTATACACGCTTAAGTCATATTTCTAAACAAAGAATTGAAAGGCTTATGACAAGTGAAATTAATGATTCCCTTGATTTTAGTGACTTTCAGGTTTGTGTTGAGTGTATAAAAGGAAAATAAACAAATATAAAGAAATTAGTTGTTGAAAGAAAAACAAACATCTTAGAACTAATTCATACAGATATTTGTAAGTCATTCCCTACAGCTTCTTGGAATGGTCAACAATATTTTATTATGTTCATAGACGGCTATTCTTGTTATGGGTACCTATATTTAATTCATGAAAAATCTTAGTCCCTAGACATGTTCAAATCATTTAATGCAGAAGTTGAAAATCAACTTGACAAAAGTGTTAAGGCCGTCAGATCTGACAGTGGTGTTGAGTATTATGGCAGATATTATGGATCAAGTGAACAACGTTCAGGGCCCTTTGCTAAATTCTTAGAGGAATGTGAGATTATCCCTCAGTATATCATGTCAGACACTTTTAGCATGAATGATATTGCTGAGAGACGAAACAGGACCCTAAAGGATATGGTAAGGAGTATAATTTCTCATTCTACTTTACCAGTCCCTCTAAGAAAAGGCATTCAAGACTGCAACTTATGTATTGAACATGATACCATCTAAAACAGTAACCAAGATCCCATATGAAATGTGGTCATGCAAAAAGCCTAGTATGAAACATTTTCATATTTGGAGATGTCCAGTTGAGGCTAAGCCCTATAGGCCACATGAAAAGAAACTGAATTAAAGAATGGTTAGCTACTATTTTGTTGGGTATTCTGAAAGGTCCAGGGGCTATAAGTTTTATGATCCTGTAAATAAGTCTTTTTTTGAAATAGGAAACACTTGTTTATTTGAGGATGCTGAGTTTGGGGAGAGTGATAAAGTAAAAGACATTGCTTTTGAAGAAGAGTTTCTTTCTCATCCTACAGTTGTGGTTGACAATGATCAGATTTCTATTCCTGACATTATTCCCACAAATCTAAATCAAGGCAATGCTCTAGATCTCCGTATCCAAAATCAAGCTTTTACTTTTAGAGTATAAACTCAATAACCTCAAAAAACACCTTAAGAACAAGTGCTATTAAGAAAATACACTAGAGAGAGGGAAAAGGGCAATTTCATATGATTATATTATCTTTCTACAAGAACATGAGGGTGATACTAGCTTAAAGGAAGATGATCCAATCAACTTCCATCAAGCTACACAAAGTTCTAACTCTCAAAAGTGGATTGATGCAATGCATAAGGAGATTAAATTCATGAAGGATAATGACGTGTGAGATCTTGTCTCATTACCTGAAGGTGTGAAACCCATTGGTTGCAAATGGATATTTAGAACAAAAAAGGATTCAAAGGATAATGTGGAAAGATATAAGGATTGTCTTGTTGCAAAAGGGTTTACTCAAAGGGAATGCATTGACTATATAGAGACTTTTTCTCTAGTTTTTATGAAAGTCTTTTTTAAAATTATGATGGCACTTGTGCCTCATTATGATTTAGAGTTGCATCAGATGAATATTAAAATCACATTTCTTAATTATGACATTGATGAGACAATATATATAGTGCAACCAGAATATTTTGTCTCAGGTGATGCAAAGAAAATTGTTTGCAAATTAAAGAAATCCATCTATGGTTTTAAGTAGGCTTCCCGTTAGTGGTATCATAAATTTTATCAAATTGTCCTCTCATTTGATTTTGAGATGAATGTGATTGATGAATGCATATATCATAAGTTCAGTGGAAGTAAATATATCTTTTTGGTTTTATGCCAGTAATGATATAGGCATACTGCACAAAACCAAGAAATTTCTAACAAAGAAATTTGAAATAAAAGATCATGATGACGCCTTTTTTGTATTTGAGATCCAAATACATCGAGATCGTTCTTACGGTATTCTTGGATTATCATAAAAGAACTATATCGAAAGGATTCTAGATAGATATAGCATGAAGGATTGTAAACCAAGTGATACTCCTGTTGCTAAGGGATTCTCTATGTGTCTGTTGTGAGGAGTCTTATGTATGCTCAGGTATGTATGTGTCCGAATTTAGCGTACATTATTGGGATGTTAGGCAGATATCTTAGTAACCTAAGTATGGATTATTGAAAATCAGTCAAACGGTTTATGCGGTATTTGCAGAGAATAAAAGGTTATATGCTCACATACAGGAAGTCATATCAATTAGAGATCATTAGGTATTTTGATTCTAACTTTGTTGGATATCAAAACAGTTGCAGATCCATGTTAGGTTATGTTTTTTTATTGGCTAGGAGAGTTATTTCTTTGAGGAGTGTCAATCAGACACTTATTGCTTCTTCCACTATGGCAGCAGAATTCATAGCCTGTTATGAGGCATCCAATCATGAAATATGGTTATGTAATTTTGTCACTGGACTGCAAATTTTGGATAATATTGAAAGACCGCTAAAATTATTTTGTGACAATAATTTGGTAGTGTTATATTCCAATAACAATAGGAGCTCATCGAAGTCTAAAAATATTGACATTAAGTTTCTTATTGTTAAAGAAAGAGTGCAGAATGATCAGATATCGCTAGAACATATTGGTACAAACTCCATGAATGTGGATCCGCTTACCAAAGGTTTTTCACCCAAGATCTTTCACGGGTATACTGTTCGAATGGGTGTTTTATCATTTTATGATATGCAGGTTTAGTGGGAGTTTGTATTTGGACGTTCTATGATATAATAAAGTTTCTTTTAGCACTTCAAAATAAAGTTAAAGTTTCGGTTTCATTTTGTACTCATTTATTGTGATCTCACTAAAGTTTAAGGGCTAGTTGAAAATAGGCATGTTTGGATCACATTACATGTAATTTTCATGCTTCACATCCATACTTGATCCATGTCATTTGGTTATGTCAATATACATGATCATTGATGGGTCTAATTACGATATTTGTAATAAAGACTACTTTGGTTCTATGTTGACATGATCAATGGACCAGATTGGTAGAGATGTCAATTAATAAGACAATATTTTTGAGCTCATAAGGATATAATGTGTGATTATAAGGTGACATATGTAGCCCAAGTGGGAAATTGTTGGAAAAAATTGTGGTGGCCTACATACGTATAATCACATGTTATGTACTGTCTAATGTTTAGGCCCATATTATGTGATCTAATATGGTTGGGCCATGTGATATCTCATATGGTGTGGTCTTATTATGTTGAGAGACCTCTTATGCCTTTATATGTTAATTTCTAATTTTATGATGGGCTAAATTGGAAATAAAATCTTAGGTAGTTACAATTAGGTTATGGTCCACAAACCATATATAGTGGCTTTCTCTTCAGGCTCCCATCATCATCAAGAGAAATCAGTCCCTCTCTCATAAGGTTTAGAGAAAGGCAGGGCTATGTATAGAGGTTCTGAAGGATCATACCCTTCAAAGATCTATTGGAGCACCAATGGATTCAGGTACGCTTCTTCATCAAGATTTGGTTTTTGTTCTTTTCAACGATTTAGCGCGAACAAGATTAATGATCTATTTAGTTTTTTGGTGGATTCAATATCCAACGTTAACATCCAAGCAGTTTCTAAATAGATACGTAAAAATCAAATAAAATTCAGGTTTATTTAAATAACATTCACGCAAACAATCCATATAATGATAATAACACAGTCTATTACTTGTTCAAGAAATCCAAAATGTGAAAGCATCAAACAAACTAGGAAGAGGGGAGAGGGGAAAGGGGAGTTCTCTGAGCTTCGACGATGGGTTCGCTAGCCAAGGGGTGTCTCCATTCCTCGTCTCACAGCACATGAATCGACCATGTAATGGCCGTTGTCCGATTATAAATATCCCAGTAGCACTCGCATTCTAGCGACCACCAAGGAGGACGGGTGGAGGGTGTTCTCGTTGCCTCACACGCACATTCAAGAGAGAGTCTTCACCAAAATCGGCTCCTCTCCTTCATGGTTTGGATTTTTTTAAGTAGCCAAAAGCGGAAGAGACGTTGTGGGATAAATAGTTGTTCCTTCTTGAAACTTCAAGTGTTGCACTAATGAACCCAATGGGGCGTTCCCTTTCAACGGATATGATAAAGTCCAAACAGGTCCAAGTTGAATCCAAATGGGTAGAAAGGAATCCAAGATGGTGGTATGGACCCAAACTCCCCCAAGGGGAGGGAATACAGCTAGGCTTGAAAAAAATACAAAATAATTTACAAAAATTAAAAAACTGCTTAGAATACTTGCATACAGATATGAACCAAACGGATACTAACAGGACAGGCCATCGAATCTAAAACCTAAGAAAGAAAAATTACAAAAGCTTAAAATAAAATTCTAATTGTTCAAAATGTAGTCCCAGACAAAATATGATCGAGCATGCTCAAAAATAGATTCAGGAATTTTTCAAAAGTTCTAAGAATATGCATTTTCATCTTGTGTCTTCATTTAAGTTGGATGTGAGCTCGGTTGGTGAGTTCGGGTTCGCCTCTGTTCTTTTTCCGAATGTGCCATCATCACCTTCTCCTCGAGCTTGCCCAGATGCACTGCATCAGCTGTAACGCCTATATATTTAAAACACATACTCAAGTTCATAAATACAAGATAAAGATTACCCTACAAAATCAAGACCTTTGCCCAGGCAAAAAATATTATTCCCTGGTATAACACAAAAAATCTATACATCCAATACCTCAAGGTATCACAAAACTTTACAAATACAAGTAATTAGAAATGTCTCATTGATGTGTTCTGAGAAATGTCTTAAGCTTTTCATTCTTCAATTCCTCTTCAGATAACCTTTCACCACACCTCGATGTGTATGATTCCATTCTTTGATTTTTTTTTAATTGATTTGATGGTATTTCTCATCAATGCATGCAATGTTTACAACATCAATAGATTGATATCCACATGACCAGTGATTCCTGCAATATACATAGAACAACAAAGGCACACATTTAGATGACCATGAAGGGTGTAACTAGGACGGGAATACTTGACCCCACCCAACGTTTTGAACCGATTATACCCAACCTGACCTGATTCCAACTCCTTTTTTACAGAAGCAATCACGTCTCTTGTGTAGACTCATGAACTTTATGTTTCAATTGAAGAAAAAGAAAAGTGGGTCAAATAAGCTTTGTTTTCAGAAGGCGCCATTTTGGTGGTGTATCCAATGTGACAGAACTGAAGACACTCGGACACAATGACACGGACACTGACACATACATATATTATTTTAACATTTATAATATATTTTTACTAAAAAAGTATTCTTTATGCATTAAATTATCAAAAAATAGTTTTTATGTTGATGAATAATTTTTAAAATCTATGTCCTCAAGTCTTAAACGAGAGAAAAGTAACAAGAAGCAAAAGAGAATATTAAGTAAGCCAAAGGTAATCGATTTGGGAAAAAAGAGGAAGCTGGCTCCCCACTTAAACGAATCAAGTTTTCGATATTTTGGAAGCGGGTTTTTTAAAGCCTCTCCTCCTTTTGGAAAAGCAAGGAGTTTCCTGCTTCTGAGGAAGCGAGGTTCCCCATGTAACAAGAAGCTTTCAGTAACTATGTTATAAACAATTCAAATTGAGCTTGGCTCATTAGGTCTAAAATTCAAATCCTATTACTTCCAAATTTGAGATTGTATTTTTCTTGGCAAGTCAACCAGTTTGAACTCATGCTTGTTGTGGATAATGCAGATCGTATGGATCAGTTTGGATTCAGATAATGCCAACATGGAACCATCTTATGATGATGTTGGGATAGACTCAGCCAACGCAAAAGGGAAACTCGATCTAGATAAGATAAGCTCAACTAAAACTAGTGAAGGCAAAGCTGATCCTCAAAATCGATATACTAGGAAATGTAACCCAAATATAAAGTTGGTTCCTATATTCAAAGAGAATGTTAACGAAAAAGAGATCCCTACTATCGTGTAACAAGTTTCTTATATTCAATGGAACCTCTCATCTCTATAGCTCGAAAATAGAGATTGAGAGAGAAAAGATGTGATCGTGGATGTAGATTCTTGTGAGTCAAACCACGTTACATTGTTATTGTGAATGTTGTGTGTGTGCTAAGTTAATAATTTAACTTGGTATCTGAGCTTATGCTTCTCATGAATCATCTATGATCCTTAGAGTGCTTATTCATGGCTATCGACAACTCCAACAACAATAACAACATGATGTTCACATCAGGTGTGTCTTCTTGTCAGGTTTGGGTTCTATATTTTTCATTCTTCCTGTGCCAACTAGCCTTCAACATTTTCTCTACGTTAAGCTGTCTACAAACAACTTTTTTTTGTGGAAATCACAATTCATCCCACTTTTGAAAAGTTATAATTTGATGGGATATGTAGATGGATCCCTTCCATGCCCACCTAAATTTATTTCTGAACCAAACAAGAAACTGCAGAGGTTGGGTTAGCTTCTTCTAAGTTGGATCCTATCCTCTCTTACCGATATTGTTCATAGCCAGATTGTGGGCTTAAATACCTTCAGTGTCTGGTCTGCCCTCCAGTGCATGTATGTTGCACACTCAAGATCTCGTGTGTAATAACTAAAGGCTCAACTTCAGAATTTAAAAAATGGGAATGACACTATATCTGCATATTTTTACAAGACAAAATATATAGCCTATCAGCTGGCTATGGCCTCCAAGCTAGTTGATGACGATGAGTTGATGTTACATATCTTAGCAGGGTTACCCATGAGTGAGTATGGGGCTTTCACAACCTCTTTGAATACTCGATCAGAACCATACACCCTTGAAGATTTATTGAGCATGATCCTTATTCATGAAGCTCAATCCCATGAAACCGCTGGACTTGAAAATCCCATTGTAAATATGTCCTATAAAACCTCAAATCATACCCAATATTCTAGAAATCAAGGAAACCGATCAAATTAATCTAGAGAGAAATTTTAAAGGGGACAAAATAATAATCATAATCAAAATCAAGAAAATGAGAACAATAATTAGCATCATACAAGGAGTACATCAAATCCTATGGTATATGTCATGCGTGTGAGAACCAAGGACACATTGCAACTTAATGCAGAAAGACGTGTCAAGCTTGTTGCAAGCAAGAGCATGGAGACCTTCAATGCAAATCCCATCATTTTCAGAGGGAGGCTGCAAATCCTGAGGCATATCATGTGACGTCGTCTCCTCCAATTGATGACAACGGGTGGACTCAGGGACCACACAATGTTGATATTGATTTGAATAACATCTCTTTCCATTCCAACTATCAAGTGATTAAGTAAAGTCATAAATGGAACAGGTCTGCATATTACAAGTGTTGGTAATTCTATTTTTCGTTCTTCAAACCCCATGTTGATTATGAATGATATCCTACTTGTGGCCTCTATTACTCAAAATTTACTTTTAGATCACCAGTTTGCTAAAGATAATGATGCTCATATTGAATTTTTTGCTAACCGATGCTATGTGAAGGATCACAAAATGAGGAAGGTCATTTTGACAGGTACAAATGAGCATGGATTATATCATGTGGATCTGAATAAAGAGCATCCTCTTCCTCACGGTTTGGTTGCTGTTGTCTTAATGGACAAGAGAGCTTCTGTTGATCTTTGGCATCATCGCATGGGACACCCATCACTTCGAATAGTTTAGCATATTTTGAATAAATTTAGTTTGCCTCTATTTCATAATCAACACAATAAAGTGTGTGAGGCATGTCAATAGGGCAAGTGTCATTCTTTGCCCTTTGACTCCTCTACTCACACCGTAGAAGGTCCTCTTGATATTGTATTTTTGGATGTTTGGGGACAAGCCCCCAATTTCCACAACTCATGGACATTTTTATTATGGTAATTTTCTGTATGCATTCTCTAGATACACATGGTTGTTTGTCATAAAGCACAAATATAAAGTGATCAATGTTTTTCAAAATTTTCAAAAACTTATGAGAAAACTAGTTTGAGCTGATGGCAATCTAGGGATCGATGCTGATTGGGTAGGCAATATTGATGATCGCAAATCAACATGAGACTTTTTTGTCTTTCTTGGGCAGTCCTTAATCTCTTGGTATTCTATAAACAAGCATATAGTTGCCTGATCTAGCACTGAAGCTGAATATCGAGCCGTGGCTAGTGCTGCAACTGAGGTTCTGTGACTTATATATTTACTCAAAGAATTACATCTTTCCTCATTGTCGGTTGCAACACTACCAATCCTGTCTTTCACAACCATACCAAGCACATTGAAATCAATGTGCATTTCGTTCAACATCATATTGCCAAGAAACATTTACAAGTACAATATATTTCTACTAATGATCAGATCACAGATCTCCTCACCAAACCTATGTCTACTACCTGTTTTACAGTACTTCAAAACAACCTCAATACCCTTCCAAGATCATTGAGGATGAGAGGGATTATTGAGGATAATGCAGATCGTAGTTTAGATTCAGATAAGGCCAGCATGAAACCATCACATGAGGATGTTGGGATAGACTCAGCCAACGCTAAAGAAAAACTCAATCTAGATAAGATCAGATCAACTGAATCGAGTAAAGGCAAAGCTGATCTTGGAAATTGATATACTTGGAAATGTAACCCAAATATAAAGTTGTTCCTATATTCAAGGAGAATGTTAATTAGGGAAAATAGATCCCTATTCTTATATTCAATGGAACCTCTCATCTCTATAGACAAAAAATAGAGATTGAGAGAGAAAAGATGTGATCGTGGACGTAGACTCTTGTGAGTCGAACCACATTACATTGTTATCGAGAATGTTGTGTGCTGAGTTAATAATTTAACTATGCTAGTTTAGCTCAATCTTAAGCTCAACTTGACTTGAACACTTCATGTTTGGTTCTTTTGGCTCGTTTAATTACTGGCTCAGCACAACACTAGGTATTGCCCTCTTTTTTATTTTCTTTATGGTTGTACATATTTTTTATTTATATTTTTTATATATGTTGTTTTTTTTATAGACAAGCTAGGAGATAACCTCGGTGAGATTCAAACCGAAGACCCCTCAGTTGTAAAAGCACAATTTTACCATGCCGTTACCTCATTCGAACATCATATGTTGATATTTTGTTAAGATTCTCTCAAAGACCAGATGTAGTTTTCCCTATGGAAGAGCAGGTTGGACCTGGGTTCGGACTAAGTGCCAACACGTCTTAGTCAGATCCTGGTCTTTCTGGCGGACACTCATTGTGTCTAATACGTGAAAAGTGAAAACGCAGACGTTGGCATAGCCCATGAAGCTTTGGAGAGATGAGTTGGTTATAATCAAGAAACAATTTTCATGGCTCAATGACAAACTTTATCTCAAGTGGGCAGTAATTTGATAAGGCCAAAGATTTTGGAAGAAATTATGACACAAAAAGCATAGGTCCGCTTGTCTGGTAAGAGAAGCTAGTGCACTTTACCTCGTGTTGGGACGTTTCAGGTTCAAAACCCAATGGCATAGTTGTATAACTGGTAAAGGTCTGCCTAACCCTAGCTGGACTTTCAAAAAAAAAAAATCACAGGCAACTCAAGTAGCTTAATTAACCACCACGGGCGTTTGCCCGTGTGGTCAGTGAAGGGTGTATGAGGAGGGCATTGAGGTGAAGATGGGGAGAGAATATTATACCTATGAAGAAAACAAGCAGCAAATTTGGTTTCTCTTAGACTTACGCTTCCATAAAAAGTCCAAGTCTCACCAACCGGGGGCTCTGCTTGTATGGCAGGCCTTGTGTTGGGACGTTGCAAGTTCGAAGCCCAAATGGTATGGTTGTGTAACTGGTAGGGGGTCTGCCTAACCCTAGCTTTCTCTGTCAAAAAAAATATATATATATATATTCAAGACACAGAAGTTGCTCTCAATGAGCATGCCATTTAGACCATCATACGGGTATAAATTTGCCAAATGGCTGGCTTCACAGAGGATGGTCGGTGGGACCAATGTGCATTATCAAGCAAGAATCTAAGAAACTGATTCTCCCAACCCTAGTTGCCCTCGATCACTACCAAATGCTTCCAAAATCCATTTTCATATTTATGAAACTGATTCCCTTACTTCTGCGCGTATCTGGTCACATAATAATGTAAGATAACAAAAACAGAGTAACTAAAATACTTGGACCAAATGCTCCAAAGGTTGCCCACACACACTTTGACATCGTGAATTTGATGTCCCTTACACAGTAAGGTTAAAGCAAAAAGAAAACTATCCCTGGTGGGAGGGGAAGAAATCATATATAGAGCTTTACACAGCAGACACTGAAAGACAACCACGATCAACTAGGCACCTATAGACCCGGTAACGAGACATCTGTACCACAACGGTGCTTTCTTCTCATTCCTTACTATTATAAAAGCAGAAGCGGGGCAATAGGTGAAAAAAATTAGATGCTTCATTATTTTTTACGTTCTTGTCATGTGTTTTGATAGTGTAATTTAAAAAAAAAATAGTGTAATTAAAAATTTGTTTGTCCATCTTTATATAGGTTTTCAAACAAAACAAAAAAAAAAGTGTTACTAACATGGCATACTTTAAACCTTACCAATCATATCTCTCCCTTCCGCTTTTAATTGTCATTTTTTTGTATTGGAAATCAGAGGCCTAGTCACACTGGCTAAGCTTGCCGTACTTATGGCCACTTTCCTAACCAATATAAACTTATGGCACACCCCTAACCCTCAGGGAGTTGCCCAGCTTCGGCTAGGAAGGGATTATCGACTTTTATCCCTTGCTCTAACTAATGCAAGGGGTTATGGGAATGGAACACTGACCACTTGTCACGGGCAAAAAGTTACTCTTCGTTTCATTGCATAGAGAGGGTGCTTAGTAGACTTTTTGCACCATGATTGGTACGCAACTCTCCTTAGAAGTGCAGAAGCTTTGGGGGTGAACGTAAGCTTTAAAGAATGCAGAAGCGAATTCAGAGCCTAGCATATCCCATGCATGCTTTGCACAACAGAATTCTTGACAAGCCAATCTGAGTGGGTCGAAAGCATAGCAATGTCAATGCCTTTGGCGTAAAAGCAACCAAGCCAATGAGGGGTGTGTGTGTGTGTCACCTTCTTGTGATGAACACGTGATCTATCGAGGATCGAATAGCCAACAATGTGTCCAAACAAGTATTACAGACATTAGAAAGCATTAAGTTTCAAAGAGGCACCAAACAGGGCGTACATAGAGTCTTAGGACTTGTGAGCCCCGCGGGGTATATATAGCTGGTCTCATGAGAGACCTCACGTTGTGGTAGAGAAAGTCTTGTGACCTCTAGTCTGAGCCAGACTTAGTGAAACTCTCTAGTCAAGAGGAATCATCGTCGCTCAACATGTACACATTGAGCCTCTTGCAAGGGTGTGAGGTTGGGCAAGAAGAGCAATAGCGGGACCCAACATATGTTTTCGATGCACAAGAGAGGAATTTGCATACTCATGAGATATAGGAATTACCTCATTAAGGCCGCATTGTTGGCATACAAATGCAAGCTAAGGGAAATGGTCCCTATATAGATGTTTTAGAATCTGACCCCCCACTACAAAGAGGAACACAAAGAACACTTGGAGAACCATAACTTTTTACTTGGTCAAATTCTTGAAAGTGCTAACGAATGAAGTATCGTATTTTGCCAAACCAACCACATGGTCTTCCTTATATATAAATGTGTCGGTGAGTTTTCGATCTCCAGTAATAAATATTCAATGTTCATGGAGGAAAGCAGACCCGAAGTTTGCGGCTGGCCCATGGGTGAAGTTGCTCATTTTCATGTTCTGAATTCGCGAATGTGTTTCCCATATATGATTGAGTAGAAGAATATCAAATAATGTGTAACAAATTCTGCATGAAAGGCCTCCAATTGTGGACGTGAAGTTGAGTCAGGCCCTAAGATGCCTAATAAGATGCCCCCAAAGCATTGCACAAGGCCTCGGGTGGCCGAAGAAGCCCCGAAGTTATGGAGCATAGAGTTGATCATATGCAATTGAGATAGAAGATGCACACTAATGCTTGCTTGCCGAGTCACTATGAGTAGGGGTGGCAATCGGGTCGGGTTGGCGTGTCAGCATACCTCAACCCGAATCCGACCCGTTTATTAAACGGGTCGGCTGTGGCAAACACTAACCCAACCCATTTAATAAACGGGTAACCCGACATGACCCGCCAACCCGTTTAATAAATGGGTTGGGTCGGGAAAACGGGTTGGCGGGTCGGGTCGGCGGGTTGACCCGCCCGCCTAACCCGTTTATTAAATGGGTCAGCCGAGTTGGCGGGTTGACATACCCCAAACCCGACCCGTTTAATAAACGGGTTGGCTTAAGCCCAACCCGAACCCGCCTAAGAGGCGGGTTGGCAGGTCGTGTCAGGTTTTGCCACCCCTAACTATGAGCGTGTTGTGTTGCCTCATGCCGCCACTGCATGCCGTAGTCATCAGCATGAGCTTTTCACCATAGGCACTACCATGATGTGCACACCATGGCACACCACATCTTGCCGGTAACAAACAAAGTTCGGAACACAGCACCAAACCCCATGGGGCTTTTAATTTTCATTTTAAAACCACATGTAACCACCTCGCTCTCTCTTAATTGTCATAATAAAACCACAAAAAGTATGTAATCACCTCTCTGTCTCACTCACTAACTCAAATATCTCCACAAATCGCTGTTCTATCTCCTTTTTCATGGGTCAAAAAGAAAAACTTATGCATGGGATTGGAAGAGCATGCTTTTTTTTTTCCTTTTATGAAATTATAATGCGGAAATTTATGCATTCTAAATATTAAAAAATAAAAAAATAGTAGTTTATTGATAAAAAAAAAATGTGTCATGTTTTTTTCTTTAAAATTGAACTTACATCTCAAACCTGCACACGTGCTGCACTCTCCCTGCATGTTTATGACGTAACTGTGAAACATTTGACACGTTTTCACATTCAATTATAAGTGGTATAAAAAGGTAGTTGTTTGATATAATTAATATCTTTTCCCGTACATGTTTTTAAGAAAAATCAATTTATTTTATTTGAAGAAACTTTCATATATTTATTAACTTTATTATTATCATAATAAAGTTTTCAAATAAACTTTACTTTTAAAGCCCGGCCATATTAAGGGGGAAAAACTCTACCTTATCTCTATTTGTAAAAGCGCCCCCTACCATATCTGACGTTAGTGCAAAGAGGTCCTTTGGTAAAAAAGTTATTAAATTAATTATGTTTATATAGAGTAAGCATCTACTAATGAAGGTAAGGAACTAATGATTACATATCATTCTTTTCTTCAGATCAAACGTTACGGATGTGACCTACATGGTTTGTTTATAAGAAAACTTGTTTTGAATCATGTGATTATGACAAAAAATTAAGTTTTTAAAGGGGTTCGAAAATCAACGGCCCACAATATGCCAAAATTTCATAACTCAAAATATCACATTTTTACATCAGAAAAGCACGATCCAAGGCTTGATCCTTTGCAAACAAACCATGCTGAATACAACTATGTGGTTGAATTGAGTCAATACAACTTGCACCTATGATTTCCAGCTCATTAGTTCTTTACCTTCATTAGTATCAAATATTTTCTCTATGTAAAATGATTGTCATATCCCGTCTTATCCTGTGTCAAGCTGATGGATTTTTCTCCCTGTTTAACTCGACATCCTCTAATGGGCCGAGGAATATAGAAAGCTACAAGACAAACACAATATATATACTTCTCATAGATAAAGTTTTTATTAGCATATAGTACAAAACCATTGAAAAAAGTTCACAAAAAAACAAAACAAGAGAATAAGTGCCAACTTTCATTAAGCTTTTTTAGTATTTCCTTCTGGATATCGACTGACAACTTTATGAGAAGATAAATATTCTTCTTTATCGTTCATGACATCATAATATTCCACCCCAGGCTTTCTCCACTTCTTTTCTCATTCCTCACTCTCTATATAAACCCATGAAAGTCTCTTCCTCAAGCCAGAGCTGCCGCAACCTTCACAAGACCTCTACTACTGCTAAACCCCCACAAAGCAGGCCAGTTAATCCATGGCATACCGTGTCCCTCAATCCAGGTCTAATCCTTGCTCTCACAAACATGAGGTTCAGAACTATGATGGCTGTCAAGACGAGCCCCAACTGATGCCACCCCATGCTCCAGTGCTTCCTCAGGGCCGCACTGTGAAGCTGACATGCAAGAGCAACACTGACTATGCATTGGGTGTTAGGGACAACAGGGTGGTCATGGTGTACTATGACCCCAATGATCTCACTCAGGTACTTTTATTAGTACCATCCCACTAATCTACACTCTTTGGTGCAAGTATGTGCAGTTTGGCAATAAGGCAATAAACCTAGCATACTTGGACTGCCTTCTTAAGCTCTTGTTGATGCCCCCCAGTATGGCACTTATTTTATGCATGCATCCTCCCAGAGTCTGCATTGCATGATACCAAACGTACGTAGGGTTGGTCCTGCTTGGTGCCAAATTCACACCAATTGAATATATATATATATATATATATGAGCTTATGGCTACCGATTATTTGTGATTACATGCATCATATTTAGTTTAATTCTCAACCTTATGCTGACAAATGAGTGCGCTGATCGTGCAGCAATGGATCAAAGATGAGTCATGGTGCACAAGTGTGAGGGACTCGGTTGGCCACCCAGCCTTCTGCCTCGTTAACAAGGCTACAGGGAAAGCACTTCGTCATGGACCAGGGGCATACCAACCGGTAATTAACATGACTAAATTGGACTCATTTGGTAGGGAAGGAATTACTCAGGTTCATGATTTCCTGAATGATGTTGATCATGTTTTCTTCAATTTCCCACTACTTTTATTGATTGTGTTCATTATGTGAAAAGAAGAAACAAGAAGGACGAGAATGCCCAGTCCATTTTGTCTTAGAAGTATTACATGCATGTAGCATGTAGCCCGTGTCTGTGTGTGTAATTTACAGATAACAAGAGATTGTTTAACTATGCATGTGCGTGATGCACCCATAGGCACATATTCATATATATACAAACTTTTCTAATAGTAAATTTCATTACTGTGTAGGTCCTATTGACAAATTACGAGCCTGGGTCCTACGCTGAATCAGTGATGTGGTCGCAAAGTGAGGACATGGGAGGGGGATTCAAGACCGTAAGGATGGCTCACAATATCCAGCTCAACCTTGACGTCTTCCAGGGTGACGTCATTCACGGTGGAATCAAGGATGGGAACGCTTGCGTACTGTGGACCTGGAACAGGCAGGACAACCAGCTCTGGAAGATCAACCCCGTTTACTGAACCAAAATGCGGCAGCTACATACTGCTTTTAATGTCCGTGGTGCTTGTACGAGGCTACGTGCCTCATACTATATAATATATCCTTCAGTGATAATAAATAAAGAAATAAATGCTTATCCTAAGAGATTTTTTTTTGAAAGGCAAGCTGGGGTTAGGCGGACCCCTACCAGAACAACAGCCGCCCCATGTGGCAGAGGGATTGGATCCTGGGCCATCATCTTGACACAGGACCCCCACTTACCACATGGGATACAACCTCGATGGTTATCCTAAGAGAAAATTCCCCTAGCTAAACCTACTACAAGGAATACAGATGGTTAATTGGCTGTTCACAATCCATCTAAGAGTAGTAATAGAATAAAAAGAAAAAACAGTTCGCCCATAAATTAACAAGTTCTACTTCAAACTCTCAATCTAGGGTGCTATCGGGGCACCTTCATAACCTCTAAAAATTCAAGGTGATTTTCTGCCTTCATGATCTTGAAACAATGTGGAGCTCTGTTTCTTAAGCAGAAGGTCTTCTGTCCAAACCAACAAAGCTTGGATAGGCCATATATGGATATAGCACAAAACGTCACTGCTTTCTGGACATAGATTTGACCTACACAACTTACCAAATGAAGGTTCACTTGGAAAGCATATCATCTCTTGAAACAATCAATTAGAAGACAGAAAAAAACATTAACTTGAAGAATTATAAAACTCCCATCTGTGAATAAAGTTCAATTGGTAGACCACTCGGCCATCCTGACCGAATGGTCTACAAATTGAACTTTATTAGGGTCGCTTTCGCAAAAGCCATGGGTTTAAGTTGAAAATGTGGTAGTTCCGGAAAGCCGGTTTCATTGATTTCCTTTGTGAATGGTGAAATTCAACCCCTTTACTAAGTGGTTGGACCGCTCAAAGAATTCTTGCAAAATTAAGTTTCATGAGGAAGAATCTCGTTCAATGAAATAAATCCAAATGTCTTGCGATATTTAAGGATCTCGAAAGTGAAAAGTTAGATTGCAATACTTGCAATTCCTTGAAGAGTCACCTATTGAAGTAGAGGAGGAAAATAATTTGAAAATGGAAAGAAAAAATCTCGTAAACCTTATTGGTGAGTAGAGAATCCGTTAATGTATATGATGGAAGCAACTAGTTAAGGCTCATTGGCTAAAGTCGAAAGAAATGAGTTCTCATTATTTTCACCAATTCACCTCTTCAAGAAAGAGAGTGAATGATGTTGCCTCTCTAATCATTGATGGGATGAGGGTTGATAGAGCACATATGCTTCCGTGTATTACCCTATACTTCAAAGATCGATTTTTGAATGTGATGGTTGGGGAATATGATTTGTCCCTCTTAACTTTCAATTCTTTAAATGAATCGTAGAGGGCGGGAATCTCTTGTGTCTTCTTGAAAGAAGTTAAAAAAGCTATTTGGTCTCTTTGGAATGATAAAACTCCGGGTCTTGATGGCTTTTACATCAAATTCTACAAGCATACTAAGGACACCTTAAAAAGTGAGTTGCTTCAAATGATGATGGACTTTTACATGAATGAGAAAATTTCTATGTTCATGGGTAAATCTTTAGTGGTTCTCATCTTTAAGGAACCACATCCAAAGGACTTAAGTTTAGACCAATCTCTTTCTTGGGCACCCTTTTCAAGCTTATTTCAAAAGTATTAGCTTCAAGAATGAAGAGTATTATTGAGCGGCTCATATCGAAATCACAAAGTGCATTTATTTCGGAAAGAAGACTTCATGATGCATGTGTCATCGCTCATGAGACCATCACTCTATCAATCTTCAAGGCACACAATCATTTATCTTAAAGATCGATCTTGAAAATGCTTTTGACTCTCTTGACTGGAGGTTCTTGGTGAGTTGTTTGCAATGCATGGGTTTTGAGGACAAGTTGTTGTAATAGATTGAAAGGTTGCTGATAGCTACCTCGATTGCAACGTCTATTAATGGTGAAATAGGTGAGTTCTTTAAAACAAAAAAGAGTTTGAGGCAAGGTGATCTCATCTTCTTTCTTCTCTTCATTTTTTCCATGGAAGCATTGTTGATTATGATTGTCAATACAGAGAGGGCTGACTTATTCAAAGGTTGCATGGTGTCAGATTCGGTCTTAATTTCGCACCTCCTCTTTGCGAATGATCTATTAATCTTTAGCAAGACATCATAATCTAACATGTGGAACTTATGATTCATCCTTAAATGTTTTTCATAAATCTCAGACCTACGCATAAATGAAAGAATATATTAAGTTACAATGCTTAACAATTCTAGTGGAAGATCTCAAAACTTGGCTTTTTCTATTTTTAATTGTGAAGTGGGTAGCCTCCCAATGAAAATACTTGGTCTTCCATTACACTTGGGGCAGTCTAAGTTGCATCATTGGAGTGTGGTTGAGGATAGAATTACTTAGAAGATTCAATCATGTGCCTCCCGGTAGAATAGGCCTAGTGTGGTTCAACATCTCTTGCTTAGCCATTCATTTGTACAAGTCCTAAGATCCCAAAAAACTATGAAAAAAAGATTAATTTTAAAGATTCAATAAAGCTCTCTTGGAAAAGTGGTTATGGAGAATTTGTATGGAGAATTTGTAGTGGAGAAGGTACTCTTAGCCTTGTTTTTATGGAGAAATAAAGATCCAATATTTCGCTAACTACAACCATGTCCAGCATGGTCTCCGAACTACAATTGTCAACAGTCCTAGATATCTACAACTAAGTGTGTGTGAGCAGGAGAGTGTTGCATTCAAGGAAGTAATTAACCTGTGGTGCGCTTGCACCACTAATTTATCACGGGTATTTACCCGATTTACATGCTTTTGCAATTGCATTTTTTTTTCTTTTTTTTTTTCTTTTTCTTTTTGCATGACATTTTTAGTCGCATGAGATGCTTAGCATTAAGCATCGCACAATTAGCTCAGTTACGCACCTCCAATACACATTTATATAAACAATACACTACAACTCTAACATTTTCTAGCAATGTGGCTGTGCTACGAATTCACTGTACGTGCAAACTAACTTTTAGATTTTTATCATATAACATGAATTACATTCTAAAATTTTAGTTTATGAATTCTACCTTTTTGATACGACGAAAAGTAAAACGAAACTTCGAATCCAGAAAGTTCAGTGTAACTGCCACACAACACGGTCTACTTGTCCCTCTCACAAAGAGAGAGCGCTACCGCTGCACACACAAATGATAAATTCTAAATACGCTTTCGCTCACGAGCGATAAAAATCCACACGACATTCGGTAACCCGATTTGCGAAAACCTCGAAGCGACACACTAACAAGTCCCAAAATAAGTTTAGACAGCATACCACGGCCAGCACATTGCACACTGCTCCATGCATCACCCGAATGATGGCAGAAAGATCGAGGTAAAATTTATATCTTCGATAAAAATCCACACGACATTCGATAACCCGATTTGCGAAAACATCGAAGCGACACACTAACAAGTCCCAAAATAAGTTTGGACATCATGGCCAGCACATTGCACACTGCCCCCATGCATCACCCCAATGATGGCAGAAAGATCAAGGTAAAATTTATATCTTCTTGCAAAAGGGGACACCTGTTGTCCAGTAACAGGTGTCCCCTTTTGCATGAAAAGAATATACATGCAAAGAATACTAGCATACACAGGGGACACCTGTTGTCCCGTAACAGCAACCCTGCACGATTCCCAATGCTGAGAATCAGCGAGGTTTAAAGAAACTAAACAGCAGTACCGACAACAATTCTCTTCCTAATTCAAAGTTTATAAAAAAATGAAGGTAATACCATATGCTAATTGTACAGATCTGAACAATGGCATCTGACACAACTTTAACACATCGAGCCCACCCGTAAGGCCCACAAAACCCGAATCACCAAAAAAATGATAGAGATTACAGTAATAAAAGCAAAGGTTGAATACCAAACCCTGGCTTCAACCGAACGAACAAAAGAAATCCCACATAATCGTAACAAAATGTCGAAAACCCCCAAGCACCTAACTCTATCAGAACAAAAGCGAATACCTTTAAAGAAAAAACAACATTACAACTTCAGGTTCAACGCCTCAGCACCCAGAGTTACAACCCGAGTAATCCCAACCCAAAAACAGAAAACGAACAAACAAAGTAATAGGAAGAGCAGGGGGATTACCCTATCGGCATCGAGATGAGGACCGGAGATCCGACGAGAATTGCGGTGGAAGGTAACGCAAAGAGTAGCTGCGGGACGGACGACCGGTAGAAACGGGTGGTGGCAGCCTCTGGTCGATGCTCGGATGGAGGGGAAATGCGGGAACGACAACAAGAAAGAAAAGGGGAAAAGAAGAAGGACTAAGGGGAATCCCGACGACAGCGACGGCGATTAGCGACGATGATTTTCGGTTGGTGCCCAAACGGTAGTTCACGGCAAAGGCACAGGGAGAATGTGGAAAAGAGGAAGAGAAGGTTGTGGTCGGTTGTTGGCCGACGTTCGGACGAAAGGGAAAGAGAAGAAGATCAGGAGAGGGGTCGGCTAAGGGTTTTGTAGGAGACGAAAAGAGAGGTGAAAAAGAAATGAGAAGGGGCTACGAACAGTAAAAGAAGAGGGAGAATAAGAAAGGCGATTTAGGGATTTATCGGGTGTATCATCGGGTCCAGTTCGGACCCGAACCGAGAAACACAAGAAAAACAAAAATTAAAATTAAAAAAAGCGAACAAAAAATCATTTAAAATTTAAACTAGGATTTTCATGATGAAATGGGTCGTGTATAAATACGATAATAAAAGATTTAATTTAATTGAAGGTTAATAATCCTATTTTAAACAAAATTTTGATTTTAAAGTTGATATTCTATTAAATTACAATATTTTTGAAAATAACTTTCATGAATAAAATATCCTTTTTGCGAAATTATTCTGAAACCATTAAAATGTATCTTGTTAAGATCGAAACACCTCAAAAATGCCTAAATGGTTTTGTGACTCATTAAAATGATTAAACTGAATATTTTAATAATATTTTAATTACGACAATGATTAAAATGACCATTTTACCCTTCTTTGTTAGAATAATAGAATTAAGCGCATAAAACACATAAAATTTACAATAAAAGATAAAAAACACATTTTTAACTCGAAATAAGGAAATTTCTTTATTTATTTTCTATTAAAAATTTACAGGTTTTACACTGAAGTACCTTTCTGTCGAAACCACATGCAAGCAAACAATTTGCGATTGTGGATAATACAAAGGGAAAATGAAGATCGAACTTTTACTTAATCCGAATCCAATTAGTTGGTTTTTGTAACCAAAGTCGGATCCAGATTCAGCATCAAGTTTGCGTCTGAACCCAAGTCTGAATCCAAGAAAAACCAGACTTTGACTAAAGTCCGACAAGTAAATGTCAGATTAGAATTTGGTTTTGGCTGATCCCTATCTAACTCTAAATCCAAATTCAGACCCAATTATGCCAGATTTGATTACGGACTTGGTAATGCCTAGATCCAACCCAAGTCCAGTCCGTTTACAAACATATAAGAATGTGCAATGTATATATGGATATGAGTCAATATGGATCTAACCCTACATCTGTACTGACCACTAAGGAATTGAGAACATCTGAACTTGCAGTGGATTGTAGTAACCATGGATTTGGGAGGAGGGCAACTAGTAAGGATGTGACTGGGTTGGTATAACCGATTTGAACTGAAAAAACTGAATCTGTTAGACCTGATCAGAGCGAATTTTAACTGGACCCAGGAGTCAGGTCCAGTCCAAAATGTGTCGTCATTTAGAAAGTAGGCCATTTCTAATATTTCGAATCCTAGCAAAGTAAAACCCGATTCATGTCAATTTGGGATCGAGTCCGGTTTTCCGAGCTCGAATCGGATTCAAGCATTTGCGTGATAGTGGAAGTTAGTTAGGGGGAACATTGTCATTTTACAGGAGTTCCTGGATCTGAACGTTTCTTGTTATGTATTCTTGGTGGGTTTCACAACTCACTGTGTATGCGTCCTCCCGTTTCTTATCGCGCAACTCAAGAATCCGTTTCTATTCGTTTTATTTTCTATTTCTTAACAGGTTTCGTATTGTCGTCACCCTTGTTTTTCTTCTCTTCTCATCTGCTTCTCGTCCTGTTCTTTTCTCGGGTTTTTTTTTCTCTCGTTTCCTCTGTTTGGAAGGGAAGAGTTTCCCATGCATAATCGTCTTGATGGGTTTCTGGAGCACCCTGTTCGGCGCCCTTGGCTTCGGAATCGGAATCCCGATCGGCCTGCTTGCCGGCTACTTCTTCTTCATATACCGTCAGCCTACCGATGTCAAGGCAAGCTGCCTCTCTTTTTCTATGGCTTCCTCTCCTCCTTTCTTGCTTTATCGTCTTGATCGTTAGATGATCGAGTTCTGCATTTTCATTAGTCTTATCTGCTCTTGTTTGATGTTTATTAGTAGCCTGGACCATTTTAGTAATCCATTAACTCTGTTTTGTAATTAATGATTAGTTTCTGACTCAGGATTGCCTTCATTGGAAATTGCAACCGAAAGTTTCCCAAACAAGAAAACAAAAAGGTAGTAATCCAAATGGCTCAGACCTGTCTAAGATCTGAACCTGGTTCAGATAATTTTGTCATATCCACGTGGCATATACCAAAAGGTTGGTTGGATTCTGAAGAAATGTGATAGTATCCGCTTGGATTCTATCCAGTTCCGGGACTCCAGAATCGAGTAAACAGATGTGTTTGAATCTGGGTCAATCACTGGATCTGCTCGGTCATTTTGATACCATTTTCATTGTATTTTCCACCATGCCATTTTTTCACCATGCCATTTTAATTCATAACATCACTCTTGTGTACAGTTAACAGACACTCATCTCTATCTGCCTTTCATGTTTCTTAACTCCCCTGCATTTTACACCATACACCCCTTCATCACCACTACCTACTGTGCACTTCTACTTTCTTTCTTTTTTCATTACCATAGCACCACTTCCAGAGTATATGTGTTATCATTTTTCACAACATAGTAGTTGTCCACACTCATGACACAACATTCCCACATGTTGTACACTTACTACAAGCACTTCACTACACTTGTAATTTGCTACACATTAATGCCTCCACAACACCTCCCTGCCTTCTCCACTATTATACCACCAACAACCACATACTTGTTGCCCTGCTGCAGCATATTCCTGTTGCCCATCCCATTACAGTAGCCACATGCTAATGGCACTGTTCATTTACTTACCTCACTGCAATTCCATCAATTGCACCAACATCCACCACAGCCACTTACAATCATCACTTGCAAATGGCACTATACACGCTTGTCAATCTCCTACACTTGCTTCATGCATTGCCCCTTTCATCTATATACTAACTGTTAATTAGACTTGTTGAAAGCTTGTGCCCACTATATTCTAAATTTGTGTAAATTCAGTGGTGTGTAAGTCCAGCATCTCATTAAACCTGTGAGTTCGACCCATTGATCTCATCCAGCTGTGAAGGTCCCCTCTACATTAGTTTAGTTCAGCTAGGTTCAGGTTCACGGTATGTCATCACCCGCCTTCATTCATTGTCAGCACCTCACTTACCTTACTGCCACCACTTCCAACTTCACACACAGTTGCACAGACACCTTCACAACCTGTCACACACTTACTCACTGTAGCTTCCAGCCCCAGCATAATATTCACTGCCATTTCACTACAATACATCTTTTATTGCTACAATTACATCCAATACACCCTTTCAGCCATCACCAATACATTCATCTTTCCTGCTGTAATTGCCACCCACTTATCTGCATTGTGACCTTCAGCCTTTGTGACTTATGCTCACACATATGCAACACTTATCACTCCAACACACCCAACACTTGTGCACCTGCTGCTACAGTCCCATTTGCAGTAGCAGGTGCATGTTTTTGCATTGTTGTACTTCCACCACTCACTGGCATCAGATATTGCATAGCATCAACATCTGCTATATGCCATCACTCTTGCATATCACCATTGTCACCACATTGCAGCAACACCCCACTTCATTTGTCATAACATCATTTTTTTTTAACTATTCCCTACTATCCACCACTTGTTACACTTCTTCATTCCCCTCAACATTCACCTACTGTCCATCATCACTCATCCAGCTCTAGTGAACTTCAAACACTTCCACAACAACTGAGTATGTTTGCATGAACAGAATTTCTGCATGCCACCTGTTGTATCCTCCCCTATTACTACCTACATGGCATCAGTTGGGGCGGTTGTCCCATTAGTTTCAATTTGTTTACTTGGTTCCTTGGATTTCAACATTATTTCCTTTAGAGTTGATCAAGGATCACGTGATTGTGCTTAGCAATATGGATTCCCTTGGTGGCAAAGTAGTCATATCATTCCATCTGTCTTTGAATTGACAAGGTATCTTCATTAGCAATCTTTATATGTCTGATTCAGTCATCAATTCTATATATATCTGTCATAATATCATTTAGGCATCATATATGCTTTGCAACATGCATTTTCTCATTAACCCAATACATCTCATATGCATTTTAAACTCATTTTTCTCATTTGATTAGCCTATCAAATATGCCTTTTTTCATCAACACATCCATTTTAGTTCAAATTTAACATTTTTTTTATTTATGTTGGATATTTTGCTTTGTGGCTAACTCAATCTTTTGCAGGAAATACATGTAAAATGTTGATCTTCTTCTTAGATTAGGGATTTTAACTTCGAATTTCAAACTTCAAAGATTGTAATCACTTAGATACTAATGAGAATTTTACTTTCCAGTATTAGATTAGAATGTATGAGCATGTAAATATCATGAATTACCTATTTCATATTATTTTCTTTTATTTTTGAAAATCCACATTGGTGAAACATGAATGGCACGTGCACCATTCTAATAAAAGGTAATTAATCCTAAGCAAATGATTCACATTGATGGTCATAGTCAAAATGTGAACAATGCTTAGAATTTTTATCTTTTATGGAATAACATTTGGATCCACACTAGGATCTTTTTTGAAAATCATCATTTCTTCTGAAATTTTCCTCCTTTATCAGAGTTAGATCTGTAAATTAGCTCAAAATATATATTCATGGCCATAGTCAGGATATATTGAGAGTTAATTTCATTTCAAAACCTTATAAAGGCACCAAAAATGTATTTTATTCTTTATCTAAATTTAAATAAAGATTATTTATAATACATCTGTGGCCATAGTCATGAATGTATTATAACTTTAATCTTATTTTGATTCTCCTAAAGAATAAAATATACTTTTCAAATCCAATTTTCAAAATTCTTTCAACTCATTCATCATTTAGGATAGAATTACATCATTTTTTTAAGTCATTTCAAGTTATCTTCAAAATCCAAGTGATTTTGAGATAAATTTTCAAATATTTTCCTCATTTCTTAAATCAATCTTCAAGTCTTATTTATAAATTTAAATTTATCTTCCTATTCTCAATTCTATCTTATTTCAAAATTCAAACTTCAACATTCCAATTTCAAAGTTCAATTCAACTTTGAAATTTCAAGTTCATCTCTAAATTCAAAATTCAATTTCCAAACCAGATCAAACTTTAGAGTTCAATTTAACTTTGAAATTCCAAATTCATTTCCAAGTTCAAAATTAAAATTCGAAATCAACTCAAATCAAATTTCAAAGTTCAATTCAACTTTGAAATTCCGAATTCATTTCCAGGTTCAAAATCCGATTTCAAAATCAATTCAATATTCCAAATCAAATTTCAAAGTTCAATTCAACTTTGAAATCCCAGATTCATCTACTGATTTCAAAATTCAAGTTTAAAATCAAGTTTGTTCTCTATTTTCAAATTCCAAAATCTCCAAGTTCTATCTAAGATTGAGTCTTGATTCTCAATCCAATTCATTTATCCAAAATAAAAGTTTTGAGATTGATTCTGAATCTTGAAATTTAGTTTTCTCTAAATTCAAAGCAGATTTCAAGATCAATTCAGGATTCTCAAATCTAATTCCATTTTTAAAATCCATCATGATTCTTCAAATCCAATTCCAAAATCAAATTCTATTTCCAATTCCAGAATCCAATTCCATTTCTATATCCCATCTTGATTTTCAACTCCAAATCCAATTCCCAAATCCATTTCTCATCTCTAGATCAAAACTTAATTTCAAAATCAAATTCAAAGTTCCAATTTGAATTTCCAATTCAATTCCCAAAATCCAAAGTATGAGTTCAAATATCAAAATTCAAAGGCCTAATCTCTATTTCAAAATCAGAAATCGATTTTGAACTCCAGAATCAGATTTCATTCAGACTCCAAGTCTGAAATCTCAAAGTTAATATTTTCTCTCAATTTATCAGTTCCAAGTCATAAACCCAGTTTTTCTTCTTCAATTCAATTCCTAACCCATTTTCCAAACTCTAATTATTCCAAGACTTAGAACTTCAAGTCGCTTCTTTCAAATATGTTTCAAGTCTGAAGTCTAGATTCAAAGTTTAACTTTTCCAAATTGATTTCAACTTTGTAAACCATTTTCTTCAAAATGTTTTCAAACTTATTTCAAAATCACTTGAAAAATCTCAAAAAATTTGAATCATTCTTCTCAAAAGCATGCATCTTCGCATTTGCATTTGCACAAGCATGATTCTTTGTGCATTTTAGACTTAGAATAATTATTTAGACAAATATTTAGGCAAAGCAAAATGCATTTATTCGATCTTTGGTTCAATTACCCTTAGTAAAGACGCCAAGAACGGTTGAACCTCCTATCGATGAGTGAATCCCATCTCTCTATTTTCCCACAAATTTTCAAAAATGGAGGCAAGTAATTTTCAAAATATTTTCAAATAAAGGTCAAGTGAGACCTTTGCAAAAGAGTTCATCTCTTTTTTCTTTCTTTCATCTTCTCTCTTCTTTTTCTATCTTTTATTCCCTTTCAAAAAAGGAATGGAGGCTTGAAAGGAAAAGAGGAAAAATTTTGCAATGATCACAAACTGTTGAAGTCACCCACGTATAAGGACTCTCTTAGAGGTATCTTTATCGAATAAACCTTACCATTTAGAGGGAATTGTTATCTTAACTGTTTCCTAATGAAGGTTATTGTTATAAAAGAGTTATTTGTGAGAGACCTCATACGGTGCAGAAAACAGAAAAATAATCAACACAGTTGATTGTTCTGCGATTTGGATCCTGCTCACCATCGTTGAAGGGCCTACGCTCATCAAGGGCTGCGATCGACTGAGGAGACGAGCATCTCAGAGATGATACACATTGGGTTTGCTAATTGGCCATTATCAAACGAACATAACCGCTTCAGGTATTTTTCGTCTCTCTTTTTGCGCAGGCTCCAACATTGGGTTATGGGTTCACACCACACTTTTCTGTTGCGCAGGCCTGTTGGCATTTTTCTGTAACTATCGCCATGGGGCATTCGTAAAGCTAACCAGCCCTTTTCTGAGTTCCCCTCTACTATCGGGCAGGGTGGGAGTCGCAGTCACCGACGAGCCTCCAAGACAATATGAATCACCATCACCGACAGCTTTTTCGGCAGGTCACCGATGCTGGTGACCTCTGGCTACCGACAGGCGACATGGGTCGTCGGCAGGCAACGTGGGTCACCGATGGGAGGGTGTCGTGTTGTTTAGTTTCTAAGGTTTCTCAGAAACCAAACGGGCCTCTTTATGTTGTTGGGTAACCCAGGTTGGACCGGGTTTACTGACGCGATGACAGGCCCGATCCAAACCCATTTTGGGTGGTTCGGGTTTGTCGGTTACCGTTTGGATCGGACCAAGACCCATAATGGTTTTGGGTCTGGGTCTAATTCAAAAAGATCGGGTTCAAACCAGGTTATGATTGTATATCGGGTCAAACCCGGATCTCGTTTGTACTAGGTGAGACCCAGATCTGGTTTGCGTTGGGTCAAACCCAGATCCGATTTGTGTCGGGTCAGACCCAAATCCAGTTTATACAGGGTCAGACCCAGATCTGGTTAGTATCGAGTCAGACCCAGACCCAGTATGTATCGGGTCAGACCCGAATCTAGTTTATATCAGGTCAGACCCAGATCTTATTTGAACCAGATTGGATCCATGCAGGGCAAGACACTATTTGACCTGAACTGGATCAAGAACTGATATCGCCCTTTTTTAGACCGGTTCAGAGCCATTTTTGACCGGTTCTTTCTAATCTTTCACCAGTTTCGAGATGCTAAGACACTATTTTCATAAATATATAAAGATACAGAGATTTTGGCATACAAGTATAGGTTTTATGAACTTTTGTTCATACTTGGAACTTGTTCATAAGGTTCAGAACAGATTCAGAACCTTGGATGACCGGTTCGGGGCTGTTTCAGACCGGTTCAGGGTGTTTTCAGACTGATTCCTGCTTGAAGACCCCGGGTTTTACCCATTTGAGCTTGATTTTTGTTATTTTTCATGCATTCTATTTGTGATTATGCATGCATTATGTATGACTGATATTAGAATCAAGGATAGTTAGATAACTTAGTGAATTTTTGTTACCAAAGTAATTGCATGCATGTATGTTGTCAATGGTATTCTATCATACAATTTTATCCAATATTAATATTGTACTTAAATTCATGAAACGATGAAGCGACTCAAAGGAAGTTTCATCATGTTTAAAATTTAAGTAGGGTGGTGCCATGTGTTGATGGTCAAGCTTCACATGAGCTTTAGTTTTACCAACTATGGTCGGTAGGCATAGTGATTATGCATGTTGAAGCTCTTACCAAAGCAGGACTTCAATAACCCCCTACACTCGCCCGAAAATAAGCATATCAAAGGTCTTTTATTTATTAATTTTTTTATCAGGTTTGTCTCGTATAAGCCTCTTTTTTATACATATCGTTTGTCATTAAGGCACAATTTGTCAGTTCAAATAAGATCATGACTAGTACCCTAATGTCAAAACTCATATCTATGAAGTATTCTGGAAGAGGTAATATTCATCAGTATATTTTGTAAATGAGAAACATAGCGTCCCAGCTGAATGACATGAAGCTGACCATTTCTGACGCATTCTTAATGCATTTGATTTTGGCATCCTTACCTTTGGAATATGAACATTTTAAGATCTCTTACAACACACATAATGATGAATGGACATTCAATGAACTTATGTTCAAGTGTCTTGAGGAAGAAGAGAGACTGAAAGGAGAGAAGGTGCAAAGTGCACATATGACTTCTCATGGATCCAAGGTAGGACCAAAGAAAAATGCATTTAAGAAAAGTACTAGGAAGAAGTCAGCAGGAGATAAGACATTTCAAAGAAAACAACCCGATTTTGCTCCCATGAAGTGCTTCTTTTGCAAGAAGAAGGGACATAGGAAGGCAGATTGCATAAGTACAAGAAATGGTTAGAAAAAAAAGGTAATTTATCATTTGTTTCTCATAAATATAATATATTATATATTCTTAAAAATAGTTGGTGGATTAACTCTGGTGCTACTATTCATATTACCAACTTTTTATAGTTGTTCCTAAACAGAAGAGAACCAACAATGCATGAGAAAAGCATATATTCAGGAAACAAGATGCGTTCGCATGTGAAGGGTGTTGAGACTTGCAAGATCACTTTAGATACCAGCATAGATTTGGATCTTCATAATATTTTTTATATTCCATTATATAGTAGAAATTTAATTTCAATTTCAATGTTGGATAAATTTGGATATTGTTTTAAATTTGAAAACTCTAAGTTATTCATATATAAAAATTCAATTGGAATTGGTTCTGCATTTGTTTATAATGATTTGTATAAATTAAACATGAAGATCTTAACTCAAGAGTCTTTGACCTCTGAATACGCGTTAGTTGAGAATAAATATAGCATGATTAATGATAAATCCTATATGATTTGGCATCGAGGGTTGGGTCATATCTCTGAAAAGAGAATAAAAAGACTTATAAATGAAGAGATCTTGAAATTTCTAGATTTTACTGACAATGACTCGTGTGTTGATTGCATAAAGGCTAAGCGAACAAACACATATAAAGAGGGTGTCAAAAATAGTAGTGAGATATTGAAAAAAGTCCATACGGATGTATGTTGACCATTTAACCTTTGTTATACAGGCAAAAAATATTTTGTCACATTTATTGATGACTATTCTCAGTACATGTATCACTACTTGATTTATGAAAAATATGATGTTTTTCAAATATTTAAAGAATTTAAGAAAAAAGTAGAGAAACAAACTGATAAAGTTATTAAAATAGTTAAGTCTGATAGAGGTGGCAAATATTATGGTTGGTTTACTGAGATGGGGCAAAGGGAATAATCATTAGTGTGATTTCTTAAAGAGGAAGATATTGTGCCTTAATATACCATGTCTGATAGTGCCTACTAGAATGGTGTAGCTGAAAGAAGAAATCGTACGCTTAAAGAAGTGATCAGAGCCATGTTAAATTATTCAACTCTTTCTATTAAGTTGTGGGGTGAAGCCTTAAGGACAACTGCGCATATTTTGAATAAGGTTCCTACGAAATCTATACCTAAAACTCCCTATGAGTTGTGAACAAGTAGAAAACCATCGTTGTCATATATGCACATATGGGGATGTCCTGCAGAGGATAAGTTGTATAACTCTCACATTAAAGTCTTTAATCTAAGAACAACCAACGGATATTTCATTGATTATCCAGAGAGATAAAAAAGATACATGTTTTATTGCCCATCTCATTCACCACAGATTGTTGAAACAGATAAGGCTAAATTTCTTGAAGATGGTTCAATCGGATTAAGTGTGCTTCAAAATCTTGGTTTTGAGGAAATACAAGATCCAGAAAAATAGTGAGAGATGTCATATTGTTATCCCTAATAACGATGTGGTTGATCACCCAATTGTTGATGCACAAATCCAAATTGAACCTATTATGGATAATGCAGAAGAACACAAACAGGATGAACAGGTTCAATCTGAACCTGTAGATCGACCTGTTTGGAGATCTATAAGAGTTAGGAAATCTGCCATACATCCTGATTATGTGGTGTACCTTCAGGAGCTTGATGATTTCATAGATATAGATGATGACACGTTGACTTTTATGGAAGTTGTTGAAAGCAAACAATCTTCGCAGTAGATAAAAGCCATGAAAGAAGAGTTGAACTCTATGGCTAAGAATGAAGTGCGGGATCTTATCAAGCAACCTAAAGAAGTAAAACTCATAGGGTGTAAATGGGTATTTAAGACCAAAAGGGACTCTAAAGGTGACATAGAGAGACATAAGGCAAGATTGGCTGTTAAAGAATTCACCCAAATTGAGGGCATTGACTATAATGAGACATTCCCTCTTGTCTCAACTAAAGTGTCAATGAGGATAATTTTGGCCATCGTAGCTCATTATGAGTTAGAGCTACATCAGATGGATGTGAGAACAACGTTTCTCAACAGAGATCTGAATGAAGAGGTATACATGGAACAACCTCTTGGTTTCTCTGAAGATGATCATTTGGTTTGCAAGCTTAATAAATCAATATATGGACTTAAACGGGCCTCCCGATAGTGGTATATTAAATTTTCCTAAGTCACCGTGACTTTCGAGTTTACAAAAAATATCATTGATCGATGTATATACCTTAAGGAAAGTGGGAGTAAGTTCATCATATTGATATTATATGTATATGATATACTACTTGCAACCAACGATATAAAGTTATTTGCAGAGACAAAACAGTTTCTTACATCACATTTTGATATGAAAGATATGGGTGAGACTTCTTATGTACTTGGCATAGAGATTCGCCGAGACAGAGCAAAAGGTTTTCTAGGTCTCTCTCAAAGATAAGATATTAAAGCAATATGGGATAAAGAATTATTCTCTTGGTACGTCACCCATATCAAAAGGTGATAAACTGAGTCTAAAGGATTATCCACAGAACGATATTGACAAAGCACAGATGAGTGTTTATCCATATGCATCAGTTGTTGACAACTTGCAATACGTGCAAACTTGTTCACGTCCAAATATTTCTTTCGTAGTAGAGATGCTTGATAGATTTCAGTCTAACCCAAGCATACCTCATTGAAAAGCTGCTAAGAAAGTCATGTGGTATTTACAAGGGACAAAAGACTATATATTGACGTATCATAAGGTTGATCACCACGAGGTCATTGGCTACTCAGATGTAGACTTAGAAGGGTTCCTTGATAGTAGAAAGTCTACTACTGGGTATGTCTTTCTACTTGATGGAGGCGCGATCTCTTAGAGAAGTGGGAAGCAGGCGACCGTTGTTGTTCACACCATGGAGGCAGAGTTTATAACATTGTGCGAGACTACTTCGCAGGCCATAGTGTTGAAGAACTTCATATCACAATTAAATATGGTTGATTTCATCAAGAAGCCAATGAAGGTTTACTGTAATAATAAAGTTGCGGTGTCCTCTTCGAATAACAATAAAAGTACTATGTCATGTAAGCATGTGAAATTAAAGTACTTTATTGTTAAAGAAAGGAAAGAGAACCATCTAGTGCATATTGTTAATATTGGTACAAAAGAGATGATGTTGATTCTCTTACTAAAGGGCTAGCACTGAGATTATATTTCAAACATGTATTGAGGATGACCTTATTAAACTCTTTTTGACATATGCATATGAATAAAGTGATCACATACAGTTTTGATTTTCATTATAGTTGTTTTGTTAATCTCATAAGGATTAGAGATTCAACTAAGGATCTGTAGAATAGATTTTAAAGATCAATCTATTCATCAAGTCATTCTCATAATGTATTCGGTTAAGGGTTTATCGCTGGAAACAAGTGGGAGAATATTGGAGTCACTCACGTATAAAGACTCTACTAGAGGTGTTCCTATCGGATAAACCTTACCATTTGGAAGGAACAGTTATCTTAACTGTTTCCTAATAAAGGTTATTGCTATAAAAAGAGTATTGATGAGAGATCCCATACCGTGCAGAAAATAGAAAAATAATCAATATAGTTGATTGCTCTGGGATTTGAATCTTGCTCACCGTCGCTGGAGGGCCAGCGCTCATCAAGGGCTGCGATCAGCTGAGGAGACAAGCATCTCAGAGAGACAGAGTCGATACACATTGGGTTCACTAATTATCCATTATCAGAAGAAAAATGCCTGAAGCTATCAGACGAACATGGTCGCTTCAGGCATTTTTAGTCTCTCCTTTTGCGCAAGCTCCAACAGAAACTTGCACATTTACATAAATTTAGTCCACATTTCGAACTGTAAACTAACAACAAAGAGAAGAGTAAAACTCATGACGCTGCTCCCTGGGTGACATACACAATTTTCACGAAGAATCAAAACAAACAGACAAAACCATACTGTAGAATGTGAAAAAGAAAATAAGTATATTCCGTGTCGTGAGGATCTCCATCAGCATATGGGTAGAGAGCAGCCATCCCATCCCTTCAAGCACTCCAGCAACGAATCCACAATCTTCCACTCACCAATCGCCCTGAAAACCTTGTCGAAATCTTCGCCTGGAGACCGTGTTTTCTCTCCGACGAGGATGTCGGTGCTGAGCTCCTCCCTCACGAACCTATACAAAGGATACGACCTGCAATCCCTGATCCTGTTTGGAACTACCGCGCTCCCGCTCTCAAGCAACCTCCTCACGTTCTCCACCTCCATGGGCAAGTGGGTCTTCAATTCCTCCTCGAACCCAGCAATCCTTTGGAAGATTGAAGAGTTGGCCTCCTTCTCCCTCTCCCCGTTCATCAAAGCGTGCTCCACCAGAACCTGCCTCAGCTTCTGCATGAGAGGGTACGTCGCACTGCACGGATCGTCTATGTACGCGAAGACGTGCTCCCTCTCCACCACCTTCAGAAGCTCCTTCTCGCAGAGCTCGCCAATCGCAAGGGTACTCCTCTTAGCCGCTTGGCCCACCGCTTTGCCCACAACATGCCTGAAGTTCTCCTCCGCATGCCTTAGATCGATCGCTTGGCAGAGTGCAACGATGTAGGTCGAGGACATGAGCTTTAGTATCTCTACTGCTTCGGCCGTCTTCCTCGCAGATATCAAGCCCAGGGAGTTCACGTCCTGGTTGTGCTGCTCCGCGCTCTGCACGTGAGATGTGACCGGGTTCGCCAGGAACTGAAGCTCGGAGCAGTATGAGGCCATGGCTATCTCCGATCCCTTAAACCCGTAGTCCAAGCTCGGGTTGGCGCCACCACTGAGGTTCGAAGGCAGCCCGTTGTTGTAAAAGTCGTTGACGAGCTCGGAGAACTGAGCGAACATGAGCTTGCCGATGGCAGCCAAGGCAAGCCTCGTGTTGTCCATGGACACCCCGATTGGGGTTCCCTGGAAGTTGCCCCCGTGGACGCACTTGTTCCTTGACACGTCGATAAGTGGATTGTCGTTGACGGAGTTGATCTCCCTCTGGATCGACTGGGTTGCGGCCCTGATGACCTCAATCTGTGGCCCCAGCCACTGGGGGGACGTTCTCAGCGCGTACCTGTCCTGTTTGGGCTTCTGCAGGGGGTCCATCTCGTGGAGCTTGGCTGCTTCCTTCATGTAGGAACTGCCCTCAAGGATGTGTTCCATGATGGCTGCGGCCTCGATCTGGCCAGGGTGGTGCTTTAGTTTGTGGGTCAGGTGGTCTGTGAACTCAGGCTTGCCGTTCATCACCTCGCAGAAGACTGCAGACAGCACCTCTGATACGAGTGCTAACATGTTGGCATCAAACAGCACTATGGAAGCCAAGCCTGAGCCTACTGCAGTGCCATTTACCAGTGCCACCCCCTCCTTAGGCTGCAATTCAAAGACTCCAATCGGGATTCTGGCGAGCCGGAACGCCTCTCCGGCATCTACCACCTCACCGTTCGGCCCGACTGCCATCGAATTAGGCCGGCCCGTCAATAAGCCGGCAATATAGGACAGTGGCACGAGGTCGCCGGACGCGGTGACAGTCCCCCGGAGAGGCAGGCACGGCGTGATGCCATGATTCAGGAATCCGGCGATCACCTCAAGAATCTCAAACCGGATGCCAGAGTATCCCTGGAGAAGGGTGTTGGTCCGGACGAGCATGGCCGCCCGGGATGTCGACCGGGGGAGGGTGCACTCGGAAACCGGCCCGGTGCCGAAGATGCCAGCATTGAGGCACCTGATGATCTCCTTCTGCAGGGCTGCCCCTTGCTTGGTCCGCCCGTGGGTGTTTGCACCGACGCCGGTGGTCACGCCGTAGATAGCAATTCCGCTGTTCAAGTTCTCGACCAACCAGTCGCAGCTGGACTTGACGCGTGGTCGAGCCGACTCGAAGAGCTCGACCTTCACATCGAGCTCCTTCCTGGCGACGCTGGTGACCTGGGCAATGGTGAGGGTCTCGCCTTCGAGCCTGACAGTGGGGTTCCTGTACTCATCGATCATCCTCTTCACTTGGTCGAGGTGGCTGCCCTTGAGGGACTCCGCAGCAGCATCCCAGTTCAAAGGGTCCTCCACAAAATTAACGTGGTGGAGCAGCACTCCATTGCCACTCTCAGATATCCTCTTCTCTACAAACTCCATTTCCTGAAGAAAACAAGACACACCTACCAAACAAGGAAATCTGAGGAGGGTGTTGTGAATTCGTCTCTTTTCTAGCTAGCTTTGTTTCAGAGTGATCAAAGATTAGCTCCCCGGTTGGGAATGAGCGATGGGGAGGTGAGGAAATGGAATGGAAGAAAGGTATCTGTGTGTGTGTGTGTGAGAGAGAGAGAGAGAGGTGTTGCAGAGAGAAAGGAGTGAGGAAATTGCGGTCTGCGTGAATTTCCTGGTCTTGGCCGCCTACTCAGTTTACTTAAATAGGCTTCTTCGACGACTGTTTTGATTAACCTCCGAAAACATGAAAAAAAAAAACCAATTCATTGGTTATATTCAATCCCCACCGTGATTGGGTGTGCATGGACCTAGTCTCACCTATCTTAAACGAGATGCATCGTTCACAAGTTAGATGTGCCATGGAGATTGAATATAACCATTCGTTGGTTATGTATAATAGAAAAATTGACGTAGTTTGGCACTAGCTTTTGGGCACAATACCGAGATTGGCTGCAAACTAGAAAATATGACAAATCCAATCAATCGGCTTTTTTCTTGATGTGTTTGCTACTTTTCTCCCTTGAAAAATTAGGTGCCTTGGTTAAAACCAGTTTTCTAAGTTTCTCGCCTTAAAAAGCAGGTGCCATCTAAGTTTTTTGGTTGAAAAATCAGGTGCCTGGATCGAAAATGAGGCACCATGATAGGACCACTAGGAATGTGGTTTCATCCTATTAAGAAAAAAGTAAATTAAGTAGGTGTGTCATATTTTCTAATTTGAGGCCAATTCCAGTATTGTGGCAACAGTTAGTGGCATCTACGTCAATAAGACCTCTGCTAACAAGTTGCTTGCTTGCCAAGTCTTTGTAGAAGTTGCTACATTCTTATTTAAAATCTTGACTTGACTTTACATTTGAAAAACTAATAGATTTGATTTACCTCACCAGAGCGTGAATTGGAATGATGTGATTCGGTATCACAAAGGGCCCCCTTTGGAACGTTATTTATCATGCAAACAAGAAAATGACTTGCATTGCTAATGAGAGTCTTTTTCTCACGCTCCCTTTTCTCACATTTGTTTTTCCCACAAGAGAACTGAGCACACAAGGATCATTCTCTCATTTGGATCAGAGAACTCATTCTTCCAAGATAGTAAGATGAAGGGCATATCAGGTGCGACTGTATATAAGCAATCATCATCCTCTACCTTCGGAAATGAGTGTGGCCCACGTACATCTCCATCTAGTCAGATGTGTGGTGGAGATTGAGTATAACAGATGAATCAATTATATACACTGACTTGGTCTGCAAGTAAAAAAATTAATATCCATCAATTGTCACATTTTTCCCCTTGCTACCCGACCCAATGCGGAGCACATCACCTTGTGCTAGGACGCTGCAAGTTCAAATCTCAATGGTATGATTGTATAATTGCTGGAGGTCTCCCCTGATAAGATTAATCCAAATTCAGACCGAGAACGTCAAGGAGGTTCAAATTCAAAGCAAGTCAAGATTGAGCTTGCAAAGAATGAAGAAGGAAAGAATATTTCCCAGTGGGCTAAGATTGAGCCTGCGAAGAATAAACCAGAAGAACGGCAAGGAGGTTCAAATTCAAAGCAAGCCATGAATGAGCTTGCCAAGAATGAAGAAGGAAAAAATATTGCCAAGCAGGTTAGGATTGTGCCTGCTGGAATAAACAAGAACCAGCCAGTGTTGAATACTAAGCAAGGCAAGAATAAAGCTTGCCAAAGCAATTATGCAACAGGTAAGTGTGAACCTGGATCAATCTAACCAAATCTAATCATCGAAAAGGAGCATACATATTGTGTAACACATATATAAAGGGATAGGGCCGCATACTTGTCTCTGCCATTGCACTGATGTGAGAGACAGACGATCTCCTCAGCCGAACTGCTCATGTTGATGAGTATCAGCTTTTTAAGCCGTGGGTGAGCAAGCACCGATCTTTGTAAGCCTTCAAATTCCACACTTACACTATTACTCATCATGTGGTATATATAGGTATCTAAGGGATACCTCTGAAAAGTTACCATGCATCATACCAAAAGGTATGATACATGGGAAGAGACACATACAAAGGGACACTTTATTTTTCAACATTCTTCCACTTGACCCGAGTATATGAAAGTTCATGTGGATGAGTCTTTAAGTCCACTTTATCAGTCCAAATTTGTTGTTATGCTAAACTCTTAAACTTTATGAGTAACTTGATGCATAACCAACAAAAGATAGAAAAAAAGGATCATATCTTTATTACCAAAATGTGATCACATAAAAGTCAGTGTACATGATTACATGGTTTCAAACAAGCCCATCCTCTTAACATGTTTGGCATATAATCTCGAGGACAAACCCTTTGTAAGAGGATCAACTATCATTTTTTTAGGCCCTATGTTATCAATATACACCAAAAGATTTTTTGTTATCTACTTTACAACAAAATACTTCAACTCCATATGCTTACAAGACATAGTACTTTTGTTGTTATTGGAGAAGGATACAACGGCTTCATTATCACAAAATACTTTCAATGGTCTCTCAATGGATTCAACCACCTGAAGTCCTAAGATGAAGTTCTGCAACCAAATGGCCTATAAAGTTGTCTCGAATAGAGCTATGAACTCAGCCTCCATGGTGTGGGCAACACTAGTCGACTGCTTCCTACTCCTCCAAGAAATCGCACCACCAGCTAGTAGAAATATGTATGTGGTAGACTTTCTACTGTCAGAACAATCTCCCAGATCTGCATCTGAATAGCCGATAACCTCAAGGGGGTGTGACTTTATGTAAGTTAACATATAGTCATTTTTTCCTTGTGGATAGCACATGACTTTCTTAGCAACCTTTTAGTGAGCTAGACCAGGATTCAACTGAAATCTGCCAAGAACCCTAATTGCAAATGATATGTCAGAGTGAGTGCATGTCTGAGCGTACTGCAAGCTACCGACTACTGATGCATATGGTATCATGGTCATCTGTCATTTTTCTTCTTCAGTCTGTGGGCAGTCCTTAAGGTTCAATTTATCGCCTTTTAATATGGGTGTCATAGTAGGAGCACAATGCTCCATCCTATATCTCTTGAGAACTTTATTAATATAAGCTTTTTGAGAGAGACCGAGTACACCTTTAGACCTGTCTCGACGGATCTCAATACCGAGAACATAGGCAACCTCTCTTAGGTCTTTCATTTCAAAATAAAAGGATACAAATTGCTTGGTTTTTGTCAACATATCATTATTGTTAGTGGTAAGTAAAATGTCATCCACATAAAGTATCAGAATTATGAACTTACTCCTACTTGTCTCGAGGAATACACATTGATCAATGATGTTCTATGTGAATCTAAAAGTCAAAATGACTTTGGTGAACTTCGTATACCATTGACGAGAAGCCTGTTTAAGTCCATATATTGACTTTTTCAACTTGAAAACCAAACTGTTTGACTTATCTTTATAGAAACCTAGAGGTTGATCCATATATATCTCTTCACTTAATTCAACTTTTAAGAAAGTTGTTTTTACATCTATTTGGTGTAGCTCTAGATTAAAATGAGCTACTAGGGCAAAAATAATCCTTATTGATTTCCTTAGTCAAGAT
The DNA here is from genome assembly GCF_984573655.1 of Nuphar pumila. Taxonomy (NCBI): domain Eukaryota; kingdom Viridiplantae; phylum Streptophyta; class Magnoliopsida; order Nymphaeales; family Nymphaeaceae; genus Nuphar; species Nuphar pumila. Next base: position 1,545,604 of record NC_143261.1, read on the forward strand.
AGGAGAAAATGTCTCATTCTAGTCAATGCCATCTATTTGAGTGAAATCTTTAGCAATCAGCCTTACCTTATACTTTTTGATATTGCCTTTAGAGTCTCTTTTGGTCTTGACGACCCACTTGCACCCTATAGGCTTGACTCCTCTAAGCAATTCGACAAGGTTCTATACTTGGTTTTTGGTCATAGAGTCTAGCTCTTCTTTCATGGCCTCTATCTAAGATGATGATTGCTCACACTCAACAGCTTTCTTAAAAGAAGATGGATCCTCAATATTTATGAAATCATTGGGCTTCTGTAGATACACCACATAATCTAGATGGATAATTGATCTTTTAATTATTGTGGATATCCTGACAGGTAAACTAACGTGATCAACCTGTGGATGCTCTTCAACATGATCCACAAATGATTCTTCTTGAGTTGGTGCATCACTAAACCGGATCAACTTTTGTTTCATCATTTGAATGAATAATGAAAAAAAGTTTTAAATTTTCAGGTGGAGTAACTTTATCCTGAATTTTCTTAAAAGACAGATTTTGCAATGCATTTATACCAACTGAACCATCTTCTAAAAAGCTTGCTTTATTCGTTTCTACTATTTATGGTGTATGAGATGAGCAATAAAACCTGAAACTTTTTGACCTTTCTGGATAATCAATGAAGAAACCACTGATTGTTCTGGGGTTAAAAGCCTTAATATGAGAATTATATAATTTTGCTTATGCAGAACAACTCCATTTGTGCATGTAACTTAGACATGGTTTCCTACCTTTCCACAACTCATAAGTTGTTGTTAAGACAACCTTAGTAGGAACCTTGTTTAAGATATGTACAGTTGTTCGCAGAGCTTCACCCCACAGGGTGATGGAAAGGGTTGAGTAGTTCAATATTATACTTACCATTTCTTTAAGAGTACGGTTTCTTATTTCAGCTACATCATTCTGGTATGAACTTCTTGGCATGGTGTACTGAGGGACTATTCCTTCTTCCCTAAGAAATCACGCTAATGGTCCTTCCCGTTGTCCCATCTCAGTGAAACACCTATAGTACTTGTCACTTTGATTTGATCTTACTATTTTTATTACGTCTCATATTTGTTTCTCTACTTATTTTTTGAAGTCTTTAAAAACATTATAGGCTTTAGATTTTTCAAATAACAAGTAGAGATACATGTACCATGAGTAATCATCAATGAAGGTGATGAAATACCTTTCTCCTGTATGGCAAGGAGAGAAGGGTTCACATACATCCGTATGAATAATTTCTAACTTGTGGTTGCTCCTTTTGGCACCTTTCTTGTATGTGTTGGTTTGCTTGGCCTTTATGCAATCCAAACACGGTTCCTTAACTGTGAAATCAATGAATTTAAGAATCCCTTCTTTCACAAGTCATTGGATCCTATCTTTAGAGATATGACCTAGACGACAATGCCAAAGTATATAGGATTGTTCATCTATAAGCCATGTCTATTGTCAATCAACACATTTTTTGAGGAAAGGGTTTCATAAATTTGAACATTAGTCTTCAAACAATACAATCCATCACATACATTCGCGAAACCAATAAGAACTAAATTCTTATAGATAGTCATTCTTGAATTTTTAAATTTAAAACAATATCCAATAAAATTCAGTTTTGATACAGAAATGAGGTTTGTGCTGTATGTTGGTACATAAAATGTATCAAATAAGTCCAAAATAAAACCATTTCTTAAAATCACTCTGCAAGTTTCAATGACCTTAACATGTGAGCGCATCTTGTTTCCTGAGAAGATGCTCCTTTCATGATCTGTTGGATCTCTTTTGTTCAGGAAGACTTGCAAGGTGTTGGCAATATAGACAGTGGCACCTGAATCAATCCACTAGCTATTAGTTGGAATGTTGATTAAATTATATTCATGAGGAACGAATGCCAAATTATATTTCTTTGTCAGTCAGTTCTTGTGCCTCATACAGTCTGCCTTTAAATGTTTTTTCTTCTTGTAAAAGAAGCACTTGATAGAAGATTTTTCATGGGACTTGGCGCCTGACCCGTTGGACACAGATGCATCTGAGTTCCTCTTTGTTTTTTTCTTAATGACATTCTTCTTTGGTCCATGCCTTTTGTGACCTTTATGAGAAGATACGTGAGCACTATGTATCTTCTCTCCTTTCAGTCTCTTTTCTTCGTCAACATACTTTGACATCAAGTCATTGAATGTCTATTCGTCATTATGTGTATTGTAAGAGATCTTGAAGGGTCCATATTCACTAGGCAGAGAAGTCATTATTAAGTAGACCAGGAAGGAATCATATATGCTGACATTCATGTCATTCAATTGAATTGCTATATTTCTCATTTCTAGAATGTATTGTTGAATGTTCTCCCACCGATATATTTCATAGATATTAACCTTGTCATCAAGGTGCTAGCCCTTCCTTTATGTGAGCTGACAAACTGTGCTTTTATAGCTTTTAAAAATTCTTTTATTGTTCTACATGTGGGTATGACACTCCTAATATTCTTAGTCACACGAGATTGCAGAAGCAGTAGGCTAAGTCTATTTGAGCACTCCCACTTATCAAAATCAATTTTTTGTTCAGTTGTGTTATTGTGAGTTAACGGTGCAGGCTTAGGCTTGTGCATGGCTAAATCTAAATCCATATAACCTAATGTAAATTGTACAGTTTCCTTCCAATCACTAAAATTTGTTTCATCTAGAAAATGGATATTACTTGGACCATCATGAACCACAGAATTGGACATTGTAATGACAAAAGGATATTCAAGATTTGAAAAGGTAAATACAATAATAAGACCACTTTATCATTTACACTTTTTTAGGCAAGTGTCAGGGGTCATTATGGTCCCACTTTGGTGAGTACCCATAACACACAAATGCACTTCTTCTCCCACTATTTGATAAAATAAAAAAGACATGTAGCCAGAGACAAGTCGACATAGCACCTTTGAGTGCTACATGCTTCATGTCCTGAGATACACTCTTTTCATTTTATCTTGCTAAACTTTGAACATGACATCACTGCCTTTGGGCAGTCCATCATTTTATTAAATCTGGCAAAATTCTAATATTGACTCATTTCATTATTGATACAAAATAACTTAATTAAGCATATATTTAACCACTTTGGTGATTACAAATGCATCTTAATCAAAATTCAAATATCATACTTTATATCAATATTATCTATATGATGCACAAAAATACATATTTCTAAAACATAAATAAAACATCATGTATCATGACATAATGTGTATGAAATAAACTAAATGTTATACATAGAATGTGCTTAAAACTCCTTAATTGATTCTAAAACTGAATGAATCAATCACAATGATACTCCAAAACGGTCCAAGAAAGCCCAAAAAAAACATTGAATTGACACCAAAACCATCAAAATCGATCATTTTATTCATAAAAGGTATTCAAAAACATTATGAACTGGTGAAAATGGCCTCTGAACCGATCAGAAAAGCAATTAAACGATCTAAAAAAAACAAATCGGACTGGAACAGACAGAACCGGTCCCAAAAAATACTGAACCGGCCCTTAAACGCCTTGAACTGGTTAAGTACCACCCGAACTGGACTGAAACAGATAGAACCGGTCAGAACCTGATGAACCGATTCTGGAACTAATTTGTCCAGTTCTGGACAGAAGAACGTCTTGTTTCGAACAACAGAGAACACACTGTTTCAGAACAGGAACTGGGTCGATTTGGGTTCAACAAAAAACAATACCTGGGATCCAAAATCCAAATGGATCTTGATCTTGGATTTGGGTCTCTGAGCGCTCCGCCGACCCGAAATCCATAAACTTAATGGATTTGGGTCGTTATGCCAAGTCGGTCATAGTGGCAGACCCGGATCCAGAAAACTTAATGGATCCAAGTGGCAGGTCCAGTTCTCGGAACATGAAGTAGACCCGAATCTAAAACAGAAATGGATCCAGGTTACAGGTCCAAGGCCCAGACCCCACCACGGGTCAGGTCAGGATCCCCAGATCGGGTCTGAAAACTCCAGACCTGATCCAGAGTGTTAAACAAAAACTCGTTAAGGTTTTCTTTCTCCTTCTCGAAACTTCTGAGAGAGAGAGAGTCAGGAAATCGACCAAAAGCGGCGGGGCGGCGGGGGAACCTCCGGCGACCAACGTCTTTGACAGGGGGAGAGTAGCTGAAGAACCTCACCGAAGTCGGCGACCTCCGACAAGGCACCATTGAGCCATGGCTGCTGCTCGTCAGCAAACATTTTCGGTGATGTCATGGGTCGGCGACCATCCTTCTCACCCCACGATGATCCATGTTGTCAGTCAGTGGTGACCCACATCGCATCATGGTGATAGACACCGACAACCAGCCGTTTCACGGTGACAATCAAGGCTTTCGACTCCCCGATGATGGCCATCGTTCGAAACCTCAGCCCGACGACTGAAGAAAACAAAGGGTTTATGCAAAACAAGGTTGTCGCACATCACCGACAATTCGACGAAACCCCTCCCACCCCCGTAAAGCCCTTCTCCTCTCTATAATTTTTTTTTTTATAAATGCAGTATCCCGACAATGACCGACAGCAGATGCTGTCGGCTGGGATAGGGGAAAGGGAAAAGATCTGAGCCAAGTTGCTGACTCAGGTCTTGAACCGAAATGGTTTGTTTCCCAAGATGAGTCATTCAACTTGGTTCAATAGAACCGGGTCTCTGTTCAGGTCAGGTCCAACTGGATCCGACTCAGATCCAAAAGGATTCAAGTCAGAACTGGTTCCAGAAATGGACCACAATGGGCATGACAATTCCTGTTTTTCCCTATTTCTATTTTAACAAAAATACAAAGAGGGAAAAAACAGGGTCAGTGGAGAAAATTGTATGGAAAATCATGGCTCTGATACCACAATGTAGTGAATCGAAGGAGCATACACATTGTGTAACACATATATAAAGGGATAGGGCCGCATACATGTCCCTGTCATTGCGCTGATGTGAGAGATGGATGATCTCCTCAATCGAACTGCTCCTGTTGATGAGTACCGGCCTTTAAGCAGTGGGTGAGTAGGGACTGATCTTTGTAAGCCTTCAAATTCCACACTTATACCACTGCCCATCATGTGGTATATATAGGTATCCAAGGGATACCTCCGAAAGGTCACCATGCATCATACCAAAAGGTATGATGCATGGGAAGAGACACATACGAAGGGACACTTTATTTTCCAATAAAGTCAACTTTGGAAAGAACCATCAACAGTATGCAGGATAAATCGATTTTGGTAAACTCCCCGAATGAAAATCAAAACCAGAAAGAGAAAGAGTATCAACTTAAAAAAATTAGACCAGTGTTGTGAAAAGCATTGAGGTGTAGCGAGGCGCTCCACCAAAAACTGAGGCGGGGCGTAAAGCGTGAGCCTCAATTTTTTTTTGAAAATTTTAAAAAATTTATAAAAAATGTCTAAAAATACAAATAAAAAAATGCTTTATTGATGAAATAACAACCAATAAGAAATAAAAAAATCTCAAATAAGTACTAAAAAATATGAAATTAATATATAAAAGTAACTAAAAATTGATTACATAACTGGAAAATATATGAGATTAACCTACAAAAGTTAAAATATATGAGATTATTTTAAAAAATATGAGATTAACATACATACGTAACTAAAAAATTGATTACATAACCGAAAAATATATGAGATTAACCAACAAAAGTTAAAATATACTAAGAAACTGATTACATAATTGAAATAAATGAAAAATATATGAGATTAATCTATAAAAGTTAAAATATATGAGATTATTCTAAAAAATATGAGATCAACAAATACAAGTAACTAAAAATTGATTACATAACTGGAAAATATATAAGATTAACCAAAAAAAGTAAAAATATACTAAGAAACTGATTACATAACTGAAATAACTAAAAAATATATGAGATTAATTTACAAAAATCATGTTGATTATGTCTCAGAAATCTTTTTGTAAAAAAAAAAACAGTTTTTTGTGCCTTGAGGCACAGAGTGTCGTGCCTCAAGGCGAGGCGCATTTTTTATAACACTAGATTAGGCAAATTTAGCATGCAGGGATACAACCACGTTAAATCCAATCTCATTGCCAACGTTGCGGATTTCAATCCTTCTCAAAATAGAGGATTCTCTTTAAATAAGAAAACAAAGAAGGCGTGTGAATCTTCTCTAAAGAAGTAGAGAAGATGTGTGAAGGCATTAACAAAGATAGAATAAACAAGAATATTCAAACTTTTTTAGATTATACGATATGTTTGAATTATGTTGCATATGTAAGTTGCTTGGTCTATTTATACTCAGTACATTTTCTACATATAAAAGAAAAGAAACATGCTATTGAATAAAATAAGAGAGCAAAGAGCTTTTATGATCATGAACTTAGGTCTCCTTGACCGAACCATGTAAAACACCTTTTGCATTTGTCTCTGTTCGTATTTTCCTTTTCTTTATGCCCAACTCGAGCTTGCCTATCAAAAAATGAAAAAAGGTAAAAGCACAATTTTGCATTTAAAATGATGCTTTTCATCTCAAGCTTTGATGGAGTAAGTGCAATATGATTGCACAATGTAGACACCAAAATTTCATGATACACAATTGTTAACATTTTTTGAAGACAAGTGTTTGCAGGTACCCAATAAAAATTGGACACCCTCACACGAATGACAAAATGAATCATTGTACGTCACGAGATGGCAAAATAGACCACTGTTCATTACTAGACGGCAGAACGGGAATATCGTTCATCGCAGGATGACAGAAAATGAAATGTCATCTGCTACTCGATGACACAGTCTTTTCACCGTCTGTTGTACTCAATATGTGAGTAAGCTTTAAGGCTTATCTATATCTCATCCCGTCCTGCACTTCTTCTAGGGTGAGAGGACTCTCTTTGGATGAGTTTTCATATGAGAAGACTCTCTTGGATGAGTAATCTATATCTCATGTTGAACTCTATAAATAGAGGATCTCTCCTATACATTGAACATTTGAAAAAACTCAAAAAATCTGAAAACTAGGCTGGCCCTACAAGAACACATCTACCCATGTCTTGCCAGTACGTTATCTCGGCGTCATTGAAAAGCACTCATATATACGTGAAGAGCTAACAAACAAAAAAAAGCTTGAACGATAAAACAGATCTTCGAGTCTGAAAAAGGTAATTTCTCAGATCCCTAATCTGTTTATTCTAATTTTATATAATCTTTTGATTAGGTATTTATATACGTTTTTATCTTTTATTTGCATATTAGAATCGGTAGCGACGCGATTCAAGCTACAAAGATTGAGAGACTTGCCTCATCTTTACCTTCCTATTAGGTGAAGGACTGTCGGAGCTTGCAATGGGGTCCCCTATGATTTCAAAAAGGATTTTACGAATTCGATTAAGTCACATTTTTTTCAACATTCAAATATTTTTATCAACAGTTTTTGGAGATCGTAATAGAATGTCATACTTTTAAAAAAAAAATATTTTTAGAATTGCATCATGGGGAGGTTTTAAGCCATAACTAGACCAAGATCTCTATTAAAATGATTTTCAAATATTGGCACCAACCTCATTTGGCAAGACTACAAAATAGCCTTGGCAATCCAGTTGTCCCTCCACTAGCACCAACCTCACTCAGCAAGACCACCAAAACGGTCTTGGCAATTTAGTTATCTTCGAACTAATTTGATCTCGCTAGGTGAGACTCATAACAGTCTCGATAGTCCAACTCTCTCCTTTGGATGCTGGCACCGACCTCGATCGACAAGACCAATCACGATAAATTTCGGGCTTCAGGTAAGGGTAGCATAAGAGAAATGTGGTTGTATTTTATACCTTTTAGGCCTGTTTTGATTTTTGATATTTTTTTATGATTTTCTTTTTTAGAATTTGTAAGGAGAAACATTAAGAGTCCTATATCTCTTGTGGGTTCATCAATAGGGTGGAGTTGCCCCGGTAAGGCCTTATGGTGAAGATATCTTTCCTAAGATGATAAATTTATATGTAAGACTTACGACCTCAATAAGGAGAGTAAGTCATACTTTGGTTAGGTAGCACCGAGAAGAGGGCAAATCTTTTTGTGTACTCTTCAGACTCATGATTCCTATGACTAGATTCTTTAATTCATTATGATACATGCAATAAACTTTTATGATATGCAGTGAGACTTATACATTTGTAGCAGGCATAAATGATTGATAAGGTGAGGGATTTTTATTTTTTTTCTCATTTCTCCAATATTAAAACCTTCTTGACAAGTTGATTCCTGTACTTGAGATTCCTACACTTCAAACTTTACCCCACTCAGGTTGGTATAAGATAGTAACACTCAGCTTCACTGGTATTTTCTCTTCTAATTTTGCCTTAATTTTTAATTGACTAGTTATAGAGATATAAGATTAAGTCTCAAGGCATTCATGTTAGATTTGATGATCTTCATTAAGGCTTAAACTCTAAAGGATTAGAGCTTGATGAGAATGCATTCAAGTGCACATTTTTCCCTTGGGTGAATTCTCTAGAGTCTTTATCATTAGCTTAAAGGAGTTTTATTTCTCACTTTTTTCATCCTTTGACCTTATGTCTGGCAACCATAAGTCTCATGGCTTTTCGGTCCAAGAGGGATGCTCTGAGCTATCCAACCTCTACTTCCAAAGGCCATATGATCAGAGTCTGCCACCTTGCCCTAAGTCTAGAAGTAAGTATTGACTTTCTCCTGACTCTCATTTTTTTCATCTACTTCTGAGTCAATCGTACGACTAGAGCCTACCACCATGTCATAGATTTAAAGGTAAGAATTGAACTTTTTCTCTCTTTCAATATTTTCCCCCCTTAAGATCAAAGGAAAAGGCTCCTCTGGAGGCCAACTTATGAAGCTATTAGCATTGAAGGGATTTAGCACCTAACCTTTTTTCTTGAAGAGTTGGTTGCCTAGGTGGGTTTCATAGGCTTGACACTCATGCATCAATCATGATCTCAAGCTCCTATAATTCATCCTTATAGACTCATGGGCTAGAATTATTACATTAAGTTATATTAGCCTCATTGTGTCACTTTTCTATATTTTTCTAAGACTTGGTTGTCTCATGTGGTAGACTCTCAGGTGGAGGGACTTAAGAGAATGTTTTGAAAAGAGCTAGATTTGTTTTGGTATAAGATCTTTGACCTTTAATGATATTTTAAGATTATGCTTTTCATAATAATGAAACTAGATCCGTCTCGTATGACTGTTAGAGTCAAGGTGAACTAGATTGTCTAGACTGAATGAGATATTAGTTTAAGGACGACTAGGTTGTGAATATCATTTTGTGGACTCGCCGAACGAGGTCAGGCCAATGTTCAGGATAACTGGAATATGAAGAGTGTTGTGGGTCTTACCGAACGAGGTCGAGCCAATGTTTAAAGGTAAATCAAACTTTCAAGACCACTTAGGTCTCGTATGATTGTTACATAATAAATGTGACAAGACAGTTTCCTCGTCAAAATGAGTTTGTACGTACCTTTAGGAAAGCACTTTTCCTTCCATATGTCCCCACCAGTGGCCAGCCGAGCCACATTGGTAGACACCCACCCCTTACCCAATGAAAGAAGACTTGGTGGCAGTACCCATCCTGATCATTTATGTTCCTCTATCTTAACCCAAAAATCTCTTCAATGGAGGGGTTTGCTAGGGCGGGTAAATGAGCCGACCTTGGACTGTTTGAGCTTGGCTCGTTAGGGCTAAACTCCTACTTTTTGTGAGCCAATCAAGAGCTGATTTGTCTTCTAAAAAAATGTTTTTAAGTGTTTTAGATAGGTCGATAATATATAAAATATATGTATAATACATATAAATATATATTTAATTCATGTACAAAACATATACAATTTGCATTTTATGTATATAATATATGTATAAATATATAATACTTAAAATGACCTACACGAATCAAGCCAATCGAACTTGTTATGTTCGTGCTCGGCTCATTTACCTAAATGAGCTAGCTAATAGCTTGGCTCACTGAGCTCAATTTCTGAGTCGAGCCAAGCCAAGCCAAACGGTGAGCTATTCATCTCGTTTTCCAGCCCTAGAGTTTGTGCCTATCCTTGTTCGGATTCCTGGCTTATCCCACCACCTACCACTTTTCGTGTAAATCATTTTAAAGCTAAGCTGGGAGATTTTTTTTTTTTAAATCCTTGCTCTTTCCCATGAAAAGGCAGGCCTTTCATGAAAATGAAACAAACCGACATTTTAGTGAAATTATAATCTTAGGGATTTTATACAAAGACCCTCTTAATTAAAAAGTCTTCGTTTTCCATAAACGTTTAGTATTCCATTAACATGGGGCATTAGGTGAAGCTTAACTTAATTAAAGATGGTTCCAACACAACTCCAAAAAAGAACAAGCAGGGGAACATAAAAAGGTGAACATTGTTGACCGAGCACGTTTTTGTGGTCATCACCAACCATCAATAGGAGTAGGTCCACCAACCACAATGACAAAATTGTTGGATCTTGGTTTCACGTGGAGGATTTGAGTGAGTCTTGGGGTTCAAATTAACGGGTTAGCATCTGATGGAGCTTGAGTCGAGTCGGGTCCCAAATCCAGGTTCAAATTAAAGCCTTTGCTATATATAGGTTTTTATAGTAGACACTTTTTTTTTAAAGAAAGTACAATTATTTTAACATAAAAAAAGGGTATTTCCAATAGTGTTCACATTATATATTGGAGATAGATGTTTTTATGGCACTAGAGTTAGTATCTTTCTTTTCTGTTAATTCACTTCTGTGCATTAATGATATGATAAAATTAAACAACCACTAGGTCATCAAGATATTGTCACGTTTAATTGCTATTCTCGCCCTATCCACAAAATCTGGTGTGCTTTATGGTAATATGGTGTTCTTCTACCCAATGCCTGACAAAATCTGATGCTGTTAATAGCCTTGCACCAGTCAACAATTGGGTCAAGGAGATGGGTTTTCCTTGTGCTGGTTTACTAAAATGCATGTCATTTTTTTAGGACATTCTCATTGTGTTATTGTTTAGGCTTGTGTTCTTTCTTTCCACATTGAGGGAGAGAAACCCTGTTTCATAAATTGGATAGGATACAAGCATATAGCTTTTATTCATTCTTCTGTATATATAAATGATACAAAAAGCATCCTTTTTATCAGTCTTTTCATCCAAACCAGATTTTCAAGGATTTCCTTGTCCATTGCTACACAAGCCAAAGACACATTTCAGTCTTCTCACTTGGAACTCAATGGATCTCAGTAAAGAACCCTCTAGCATGCCTTGAAATTCTATGGGATATGAGGTACTGTTGGGAGGTACACCAACTTTTTGTAGTTGGACAAGGTCAAATCAAGATATCATATGCTATTGGGTGGCTCACACTTCTTTTTATCTTGTTAAGGGGTGCACACTACCAATCGCATCCTAGTGGTTTGTGTTACCCCATTTGACCTACTATTGGAACCAGGTCTATACGGTTGAATTTCAATTGCACCTGGTCCAAATGCTTCTCTAAAATTTATAGTATAAGCTGCCAAGTAGATCGTGTCATAGTGTATATAGCTCATTTACTGGTCATATTTAATCCCCACCATACACCTCACACGATGGAGATATATTGTGGGCCCCACTCTTGGGGTGATGTGCTGTGGGGATTGAATATACCCCTATGTTCTGATATATACAATATGACCTGACCTGTTCACAGGTGATAGCGGTCGGCAATATATATTGGCAGTCAAAGTTTGGGACCGATGAAATCCATGTCTATATATAGATATGGACTAACCAATTACCAGCCCTAGCCAAGCCAATCTGCTTGTGTCATGAATACTTCATTTTTAGCTCCCATATTTTGTTGCTTATATAATACTAGTCATATTGAGAACTTCATAAAAATTGTCGTGTCCCCGTATCGGTAGCCGTATCCATGTGACATAGTGTACAAGCAATAACCTCATCCACTCTCGTTAAATTTCTACCTCAGAATATTTTCAATTGCAAACTACCACGACATATACATCACTTCCCAACTTGTAGACACAAATATAATTGAAAAGAAAGGTAAGCTTGTCTTTTAGTTTTTGAGTTGGTTGGTGAAAGACGTTCATTACCAAACTCAAGGGTTTGGTGGGGCACCGAGCGTGTAATCTGTCCTCTATCTTTTCCTACCCTACCAAGGGATATCCCATTTAAAATAAAAACCTTACAAGGGTTGGTGGACTGCATTGCTCACGTCCCACCACCTACCCCTGATGGTGGTTGGTGGCATGACCACGATATGTGTTAGGTCAACAATACTAACTTTTCTTTTCGTATTTTTTATTATTATTTGTTCTTTTATAGGACTTGTGCTGGAATTTCTCAGAGTTTCACTTCTCCTTCGCAACGTGTGTGGGTATATATATATATATATATATATATATATATATGTGTGTGTGTGTGTGTGTCAATTGAACATATTAAGCCCTATTTTTCGTTCTGCACCATAGGTTTTAGGTGTTTTATGATAGATCTGAACCATTAGATGTGTTTAGCATGCTCAATTTAGTGAGAATAGACTCTTGAATCATGTTTTTTTTCATGAAAAAAAGCTGGTACCTTCATAGCTATTGATTTTGGATCACCAGAAAAAACCATATACAGGTCAGACACCGGCTATCCAAAAGCTATTCTCACTAAATAAAATCTATAGATCACATCTACGGTGTTAGATGTGAGAAAAAATACTTAAAACTATGATTTTTGATGAGGTCTAACAAGACCTAACTAAAAAGGGGCCCAAGGAACTCTCTCTCTCTCTCTCTCTCTCTCTCTCTCTCTCGATCTCTCGATCGATCGAGAGAGAGAGAGAGAGCAATCGATCGAGAGAGAGAGAGAGCAATGCACTGGTTCTGCCCACTTTATCGTTCTGCCCATTCTACCCCCTCAAAATGTCATTTTTTGGTATTTTTTCACATCTGCACTATCTATAGGTTTTGTTTAGTGGGAAATGGCTTTTGGATCATCCGAATCTGACATTTATACAGGTTTTTTCGGTGATCCAAAATCAATGGCTATGAAGGTACAAGTTTTTTTCTGGCTCATAAAAACATATTTTTTTGTTGAAAAAACATGATCCACATCTAACAGTTCAAATCAATCATAAAACCCTTCAAAACTATGGGGCAAAACAAAAAAATGAGGCCTAATCTCTCTCTCTCTCTCTCTCTCTCTCTTATATATATATATATATATATATATATATATATATATGAGAGAGAGAGAGAGAGAGCCGAACATATTAGCTTAGCATGCTTGATTTAGTGGTAATCTACTCTTGTATCATGTTTTTTGATGAAAAATGTATCTTTATGAGCCAGGAGAAATTGTGGCCTTTGTAACCATTGATTTTGGATCACCAGATTCTGGTGAGATGTGAGAAAAAATACCAAAAACTATAATTTTTTTGAAGGGTTCTAAGGGGCAAAACAAGAGCTACTCTATTAAGTAAATGCACTTGTTCTGCTCATTTTCAGATCTAGGATAAAACCAATGGCGGGCTACTCTATTAAGTAATGCACTTCTTTTGCTCATTTTCAGATCTATGATAAAACCAATGGCAGAGATAAGACTCTAAACTGGGTGAACACAAATATACAGTAAAAAAAATTTATTATTATTAAACTATACTAATACTATGTTTAAAAATTTTAAATAGTTATCTAAAGTGTACCTTTTAAAATTGACAACACTGATTTTCAATATTTAAAAAACTATTTATAAGTGATTCATTGCTAATTCATTAAAAAATAGCAATTGATAAAAATCATGGAAGTCTAATCTATCCTAAATGTTAAAAAAAATAAAATCCTTAATATTCAAACCAAAATCAAGCATTTATTATTCATCGATTCATGTTTAATGCTAATTGAAAAAAAAATGCATAAAACTCTTATCAAAACCTTAATTCCTATAAATATCACAAATTCTGCTGCTTTTAGGTTAATTGATAAAAAAATAAAGCCCCTAATATTCTACTAAAAGTCAAGCATTCATTATTCTTAATTAAATTCATGCCTAATAGCAATTAAAAATACAAAAAAACTTAAAATTATAACTAAAATTTTATGTCATTATAAAAAAAAACAATCAAACTCTAAATTGTAGCAAACATCGTCGCTACATATGCTAATTGAGACAAGCCTCCCCAATTTGAATTCTAGAAAACCAAATTAAGTTTTTCAAATATAATGAAAATACCACTCCCGGTAGAAGGTTTACATTTCATGCTACCAACCTCCCACTTAGCAATGGACAAAATTATCATTATTAGTCACATATTTGAACCGGATTAAGATTGCTTCTGGACTTGGTGAATAGATATGAACCAGATCTAATAGTTGCATCATTCTGGATCTAGGCTACTATGATCAAGTCAGGCAGTAAACTAATCAAGCATGTTTTGGTCAAATCTTGACAGTGAGACTTGATCAGCTCACTTTTAAGTGGGTTCAATTACAACATGCTCCAACCAAATGACAGTCATCACTCTCTTTTTTCGAAATGGAACTCAAACACTTCAACTTGCGTCTAATCCCCATCTACTCGAGATTGTGAAATTATCCAAACAACTTAATGCATGCTCTTTTTACTTTTGAGTTTATTTTTGCTCTTTTGTTCATTTGCTTAGTTTTTCAAAAATAAAATTGTCTATATTTATATTTGTGATTCAAAATAAACTCTAACATGCATTTATCGTCATTTCTTCAAAATTCACATAAACAACCATAATTTTTAGATCCATGTCAGAAAAAAAAATTGTGGGGCTTCAAAATCCTCTAAAAACATTAGATTTAAAATAACATTCATATAAGTTCAAACTCTTTCTTTAAAAACCTACTTTTCATAAAAGATGTATAAAAATGTGCAAGAACGTAGACAGAAATATCAGGGTTTTGGACTCGGACTTCACCCTAGATCTAAAGTTCATGCTAAGCATGCCAGGCATCCAAAGTAAGGTTATTTTAACAAGATGACCATGTTATGCCTTAGTCTAGATTTGAATATTGTGCAACAAATGTGAACCCTAATCTGAAATAGATCAAAGATGATAAAGTGGAATCTAGATTTGGATTTAACATGGTTATTCTGGCATGAAGAACTTCTTTGTTCATTATTGTGGCACGAAAAAGAAGTCAGATGGGGTGGTATCCACCCTCACCCGATCACTGGGTTAGGGTTGGAAACTGCCCACCCTGAGCGTAAGCCCCCTATTGGGAGAGGGAGGATCAGGTGCAATGTGATTGCATACTTTTAGTGTGCTGATGCATTGGTTCACCCTTCATCATTTATTGGCCCCACAACTGACATACCCTTTCCTCAAGATGGAGGGTGATCAAGTGCAGTGGCACGCTAAAAGTATGCAATCACAATGCACCTGATCTTTTTTTCTATTGGGCAGATTTTAGGGTGGGCCTGCCTCAATGTGGCTGCACCACTGCCTAAAACTAGAGGTGGGTATCAGGCCGGGAGCCAACACAGGCTGGCCCGTGGCCCGACTCAGCCTATATATATATATATAGGGCCGGCCCAGTCTGATTAGGTTCACGAGCCTACCAGGCAGGCCGTGGGAGTTTTTCCAGCCAGTCGGACAGATGCTCACCTCTACCTACAACTATTTATGTATTGAAGGGTCTTAACAGTAATCCCCATTTTCTCTCTTTCCCTCTATACAGCGAGAGAATATTGGGTAGCAAATATATATATATATATATATATATATATATATATATATAATCTCCCGTTTTAATGGAAAAATGAAGATTTTTTTAATTGGTATTATTAATTGAATGAAGAGATTGACAAACTTTGCATGAAAGTGTGTATCGGCTTCTAAGAAACATCCATAGCATGATAATTTTACAGTGTCAGTCAAAAGAAACTGCCTATCAGACTACTTCCTTCGGGTCATCGATTTCTGCGCTGCTAGAACAAGACCGTGAGGTCGACGCTTTTGAGTCGTCTGAAATATTCATTTATGTTTGTCTTCCTAGCTATCATAGAATCCTTAATTCATTAATATCTTTTTCTTAGTAGGAAAAGTTTCCTTTTGAGTCAGTCACCGAAGTCTTGCTGATTACCCGGATTGCTTTGAAAATGCTGCATCAAGAAGCAAATGATGCATTTATGAACGCCCACTGAATGCATGGAAACCGGGGGTTTTGTTTTTTTCTTTTCTCAAGAGAAATAGCAGCCAGAAAGAAATATACAGATTAGCCTGATGACATCAGAAGCATTGAAAATTACCACCAATGATAGATTTTTCAATATTCACCATAGATCTTCCAGAGGTTTATGCTAATAAGCATGGCATGAAATATTGAAAGGTGACCAAGTTCATGAACTTCAAGGTTATAATGTAAACGTTAACAGCATTTCATGAACTTGGTAATTCTTTACGAACTGGTCCCTTTTGCTATTCATTGTACCGATAACGCTAAGCCTAAATCAGATCAACTGTTGAATCACTAATTTCTTGCTTAAAACAAAAGTTGTTAATTTATTAATGCAAATTGGTGCAATTGAGCAAATGTGATGTACACGATAGTTTTTTTTCCTCTCATAATCGTCACTATCATCACCTTCTTCTTCAACAGTCCAACAAGATGTTAATCAAAATTCTAACTAAGATAATTAACCAAGGCAGGCATAATTCCCTGGTTTCCAACAGTTTTTAACTTTGATGAATGTTACAAGAGGTAGGTGAGATTAGTGCAAACCTCTCGTGTACCAAATTATTTTAACTTGTGGTTTGACTTTGAAATGTTAGAAGGGACATGTTCAAACCCTTCACACATTTGTGTGGATGAGTGTAGGCTACGTCACTGCTCAAGACAAATACGTCAACATTCATCATTGAGGGTTAGACAGCACTTGCACTAATGGACTTGATGGTCATTTTCCAAAACTACCAAGGGGATAATCGTCTTAAGGAAAAAAAGAAAAAAAAAAAGCTGACATACACAATCATGGTTGTTGATTTGCTTCTTAAGAAGCAGCCAAGGGAAGGGCACTCCATTTTGTCAAAAATGCAGTTGGCAGGCCCCCACCTGTTATTATTAAAGTACCATTGGATTTTGAACCTAAAAAGCCCCACCACAAGGAGACGTCCACATATAGCTCCTACCAACCAGGTGGAGCCCTCATTTGTGATTTGTCATAAGAATTATCCACAAACTCAGAGGGAATCATGCATGTTGATCATTCTTTTCTATTGTTTTTTTAATAAGAAAAAGAAAAATTAAGTGCAATGTGATCTTAACCTGATCACAATGTGTTGAGATAGAGTGGGATCACGTTTTCACAAATGCAATATCCTAATGCACCTAATCACCATCCATCCACTGTTGAGCCCCACTATGACAGGTTGAACATGAAAAGATTTATCGAGCACTAAGAATATGTCACAACAATTAAGATAAAACACATGATTTGATCCAAAAACATTAGCACACAAAGAAACCAAGTTTTACCTGGTTTGGCTCACTGCCTACATCCACCACTTCACCTCTCTCTCTCTCTCTCTCTCAACTTCTCAACATGAGAGGGTGAGTTCCACCATATTAGCAAACTCAATAAAATATAATGTGATATCTTCTTTCTCTCTTCTCTATGATTAGATCTCTTGATTTTAGGCCAAAAAATTAGGAAACTAAATTTATAAGTTTACATTGCCTCTTTTGTAGGACTTTTGGTTTTAACAATTTTATCAGAAATCAAGAGTCATTCCTTTCTTTCAATTTGGATAGTCTTAGGACCACAAGCATGGTTTTAGAGTTTGATTGTGATCTGGATTGGTAACTTGTGACTCCTTCAACATGCCCAACTAATATCTTTGAGATTTAGCTTGTCTCTTGGATATTTGAAACTGGATCCTCCTAATGGCTTAGTAAGAATAACTAGTTGCTCTTATGAGGAAATGAATTTAACCTCAAATTCTTGATTTGCAACCTTTTCTCTGACAAAATGAAAATCTACCTCTATGTGTTTTGGTTCTTGCATGAACACAAGATTGATTGTCAAATAAATGGCCTTGAGATTGTCACACCATATTACTAGTCTTTTAGATTTTTGAATTCTCAATTCACTCATCAACTATTATTGCCATAAAAATTCTAAAACTCCTCCTACCAATG
Organism: Nuphar pumila; assembly: GCF_984573655.1. Taxonomy (NCBI): domain Eukaryota; kingdom Viridiplantae; phylum Streptophyta; class Magnoliopsida; order Nymphaeales; family Nymphaeaceae; genus Nuphar; species Nuphar pumila. The sequence continues at coordinate 1,563,779 of NC_143261.1, forward strand.
CTTTGTATTATGTTTCTGTGCTAGACTTAGCAACGGTTTGTAGTTTGGGACGACTTTGAAGACAAAAGATTTGGACCCAAATATGTCAAATAATCATTTATTGATCTTCGATCATCAAGACATCTCGCCCAATAATCAGCATATGCTCACTTTCTCTGAATTTAGATATTTCAAAACCCAAATTAATTATACTTTTAAGATATCTTAGAATCCGTTTCACCAACGACCCATGAACATTCATTGGGTCTTGTATGAATTGACATGCCTTATTTACCATATACAAAATATCAGGCCCTGTGAATATTGAATACTAAGAAGCTCCCACAATAATGTGGTATCGATTTGGATCATTGAGTTTTTCTCCTTCACATCTATAAATTTAAATGTTGGTTGTTGCTAGAGTGAGAAAAGGCTTACAACTTTTCATACATGTTCTAACGAGATCATATATGTATTTCTTTTGGGTGAGTAAGTTCCCAGAGTCATTTTGAATAACTTCTATTCTCAAGAAGAAGGACAGAGCACTCAGATCCTTGATAGAAAATTTTGAGCCAAATGATTTGACAAGTTGTTGAACCTTGCTCAGTGAGCTTCCTATAATAATGATATCATCTATATAGACCAAAACATATAGATTTACTTCATGTGCAATCTTTATGAACAAAGATGTGTTAGTCTTAGAACTTGTAAATCCAAGTTTTTCTGAGTTTCTCAAATCAGGCTCTTGGGGCTTGTTTTAAGCCGTAGATATCACGATTTAACTTGCAAATATAGTGAGGAGTTTGATTATTTTTAAATCCAAGAGGTTGAGCCATATGTACTTCTTTTAGAAAATCATGTAGAAACACATTGTTAATGTCCAATTTCCAAAATAATTTATTCCTTTCTGTTGGCTATAGCCCTTAGCCACTAACCAAGCTTTATGCCTTGCTATGGTGTCATCTGTATGTTTTTTTTATTTCGTAAACCTACTTACGCTCTACTATATTGGATGTTTCCTTGAGTGGCACAAGAGTCCAGGTATCATTCTTTATGAGAGTCTCATACTCTTTCCTCATGGCTTGGTATTATTTTGGTTCTTTAAGCATTTGGTCGTAGTCAACAGGCTCTTCTTTGTGTCCTCATGAACCAATTGACTAAGGAGCCCAAATTCAAAGTAGTAAGGTGATGAATCAATGTTATGTGCTCTTAAAGATCCATCATATGACATAGTTATCATAGGATGAACTCGACTTTGGACTTGATGTTCAACCAACTTATCATGAGAGTCATTTTATCACTGATTATTGTCACCACCTATGATAGCACGATCAACATCATTGACACTCTGATTATCCTCATCATAATCGTGATCTCCATCCCTATCAACATGATTGTGTGAAGAGTCAACCGGCTGGTCCTCACCATCATCAGTTTGCTCTCTGATTTCTCATGAAGCAAGATGAATAGGTGGTAAACATCAGGGTTGTAACACTACCGGCTGACTACCATCGGATTTCTTATTCTTATCAACTAACACCATATCAAAAATTGCTTGAGTTTGAGACTTTTCTCTTAGCCATTTAAACACCCCTTCATTAGTAATGGTCTCTTGGGTTCCAGCATACAAGAAATATGATTCATCAAACTTCACATGACGAAAACTAAAGATCTTTTCAAAGACAAGATCAAAACACAAAAATTCTGTATGACAACACCAATAAAAACACACAACCTTAGTTTGAAATTATTGCATGATATCAAGTACGGATAGCATGTGCTTTCAAAATCTTTTATATGGTTATAGCTAAATTTTGTTCTAAATAACAACTCATATGTGATTCTTTTTCCATTATTGGGACTTAGCAGTTAGTTAATCAAGTAAACAACATATCTAAAAGCATCCACCCAGAAAACAAGTTTCAAAGAGGCATAAAAGAACATGTATAATCCACTTTCAGTCACATGTCTATGTTTTCTCTCCACACACCATTTTATTGTGGTGTATGTGGGTATATCAATCATCTCCTTATTCCATGGTGATTTAAAAATTCATTAAAGTCCTTATTAACAAACCCACTTCCTCCATCACTATGAAAAATATTGATGGAGTGATCCACTTGCTTTTCAACTATATTTTTAAAAATATTGAAACAATTGAAAGTATCTGACTTTTTTTTTAAAGAAATAACTATGAGAATCTTGAAAAAACATCAACTATCAAAAAGTAATATTTATACCTTTCTTTTGACGTGACTGGGTCGGTCCCCATAAATCAACATTAATAATCTCAAGAGAGGGTTTGGAAGAGTGATCAACCTTACCAAAAGGAATTGTGAGCATTTTACCAATCATGCAAGCATAACATAAACTACTCTTATTATTGTCAATAAAATTCAAATAATTGTTTTGTCTTAAAGAGGATAAAGTCTTATAACCCGGATGACCAAGCCTCGCATGCCAAAGTGATAAAGTTGTCACCTTCTTTGTTGCATAAGCATTATTCAACTTATATGTGTTGTGTTTGTGGGTTGGCTAGATGTACATCCCTCCTCTAATTGGCCTGCTTTGAACTATTTTCCCTTTCTGACAATCCTTTACACGAAAACCATGAAGATGAAACTCAAATAAGCAATTATGATCTCTAGTAAATTGAGAAACTACGATCAGATTTTTTATAACATGAAGAACATGCAACACATTCTTTAAGTAAAAATTATTATTTTGTGAAGGTAAGAGCATATTGTCGATTTATGAGATAGATAGGTTATTATTGTTTGCCACCATTATTCCATCAATACCATGATAGTTCTGTGTGTCGAATAAATTTGTATCATCTGCAGTGATGTAATGAGATGCCCCACTATCGGGATACCAATTTGAGTAGGCCATATTATTCATAGTCATAGATGCAAATGCCTTTGGTATATCATAACATTGTCGGGATGTATAGTTCTTTCTCCTACAAAACTAACAGATAACTTGATTATCAACATGATTTTTACCATTGAATTTATCTTGATGGTTTACTTCATTTTGAAAATAGCTTTGATTTCCACGACCAAAGCTTCTATTCTAGCCATGACCACGACCATGGTAAAAAATTTTGCGGCCTCTTCTTCTTTGGCCAAAGAAGGCTGTATTGAAATTTTTATCATTTGTGGAAGCTTGGGGGCTAAGATCTGCGGCCTCTTTTCTTGATTCAGCAACATCTCATATATATCAAAAAAACTTAGAAGAGACATCATCGTGGTGACGATCGTCACAAAACTCTTATATTCAGAAGATAAACCATTTAGAGTATAGCTAACAAGATCGTTGTCAAAAACTTATTCATCCAATGCATTGAGGGAATTCACAAGAAACTTAATTTTATTTAAATAGTCAACTATCGATTTATCATTCTTTTTTATATTTTGTAAATCTTTTTTGAGTTGCAATATGTGTAGGCTCGAACGCAATGTATATGAACACTCTAAGGCAACTCATGCCTCACGAGCAGTGGGTATGTGAATAATTTGCAAAAGCATAGGTTCAAACACAATTGCTTTAATGCAACTTAGGGCCAGTTGATCTGCCCTCTTTCAAATAGAAAATTCAGGGTTTTGAGCTTGAGTTTGAGTTAGATTATCACCTTGAATGAAATGGGTTGGGGCATGAGACAATTCATCTACAAATTTTATAAGATCCTGAAAGTACATCACCGATTCGATTTGTGATTTTCACAGCAAGTAATTATTACGATCAAGCTTGACAGAGATAAGGCTCGAAAAAGCATTTCACTGAATGGTCTAACCTTGAATGAGGGATCCAGATGACATAGAGGAGGATGCCATCAGCTCTGATACCATGAAAGGATTTATGGAGCACTAAGGATTTGTCACAACAATAAAAATGAAACACACAATTTGATCCAAAACACGTGCACATAAAGAAACCAAAGTTTTATGTGGTTCGGCTCACTGCCTACATCCACATCTTCACCTCTCTCTCTCTCTCTCAACTTCTCAACGTGAGAGGGTGAGTTCCACTATATTAGCAAAGTCAGTTAGATAGAATGTGGAATCCTTCTTCAAGATTAGATCCCTTGATTTTAGGCCAAAAATTTAGTAAACTAACTTTACAAGTTTGCATTGCCTCTGTTGTAAACTTTTGGTTTTAACAACTTTATCAAAAATCAAGAATCCTTTTGTGTTTAACCTTTTCATTTGAAGTCTTAGGACGACACGGTTTTAGAGCTAGATTGTGATATGGATTGGTAATTCCTTTTTAACAGTACAAACAGAAGATCGCGGGTGATTAGGTAAAGTGGCAAGTTGCATTTGTACAATTTGATTACACCTGCTTCCTATTAACAGAGTGTATCTCAATAATGGTAGGTAATCAGGTGCAACAACACATTGAAAGTGTACAATCACGTTGCACCTGATCCTCTGTATGAGAAAAATCATTGAGGTTTCTGGATTTGCCAGAAATCGCCAGTCTAAGAGGTGCACGTTTAACATGCCTTCTACTAGTTGCCCTTCAATGTAAAACCCCCTGACTGCCCCCCTCTCCACTCTCTCTCTCCCTCTTGCTCACTAGGAAAGTCTTCTCATCGCTTCGTCTTTACAGCAAGAGAGACCTCAAGTATTAAACTCTGGCATTCTTCAACTTAGTCAGGTCAGGTCGGCAGACCCCAGACCCCTTGTGGGGCCATTCTTTTCGTTTGGTTAAAAGAAAGAAACCCAACGAAAGCAAGTTGAACATGTTCAATAGTGATCCTGCCACTTTTTTCCCGTAATCAAACGGTGGTTATGTTTAGTTTTCCATGCGCCCATTTTTCTTCAAATCCTTTCAAGTCTCTGAATGTTCAATCCTATGAGCCAGCGATAGGTTGACCCAGAAGACAACTCAACAGTCAAGTTGTCATCATGTCATGCTGCCAATTGTACAAAATCAACTAAGATTTAGCAGACAAGTTGAAGGAGACTTTGGAGAGGATTTTTTTTTGCTAGGCCAAGAGAAAACCACCCCCAAATCACCCACTGCACTTTGGCCAGAGAGCGGATCCTGTAAAATGCTGGGTGAGATTAGCAATCTCACCCACAACCACAAAACCCACTTGTACTGAGATACACTACAGTGGGATTGGTTTTGCAGTTGTAAACACTGGGTGAGATTAGCAATCTCACCCAGCTTTTTATGAGATCCCCTCTCTCCCGGCCTACACCCAGCTTTGACCTTGTGGCCAAGGATGCCCACTGCGGTTTGGAACTCATAGCATCAAGTCAACCTGGCAGGAGTAAAGAGCGGATTTACCATCTGCAATATAGTTTCTTAATCTATCTATCAATTTAATTAATTATATGATCTAATAAAAATAATAATACGCTGGTAAGAGTGCTTTTGGTTCTTTCATTTATAACTTGAGCAAGGGATGCCTGATCGCAAAAATTAAGTGAAAGAAGGAAGAAACAAAAAAATGATCATGAACCTTCCATAAGTGAAGAAATTACACAAATATAACAATCAGCCAATTAAAATTTAAGATAATTTAGAAAATAATGAACAAAATCTTCCAAGAAACCATTATATAGGAAACCAAAAAGGAATTGGTGAGATCAGAATTTTTTTGAAGTAAAAAAAAGAAAGAAATTTTCGCATCCACCTTACACCCTCGTATCAATCTTGTGTAGGAGAAATGCATGCAGACCTAAGAGAAAAGAAGTACAGATGTTAAATGTCAATTAGAAGCAGCCCGTTTTTTAGTGCTTAGTCTTTACCTTGAAAGTTAACTGGTTGTCCTTGTTCAGGTGTTTGCTCGCTTTCTTTTCGTCTTTTCATTTTCTTTAGCTGTGTTGTTTTTACTGTTCATCAATCGGTCTCCTTTTTTTCTCATTAAAAGCTTTTTCCTCAAAAAAAAAAAAAGTTGGGAGTGTAGTATATACGTGTAGACCTAATTGGCTTTAGATACAGTAGAGGAGACTGAGCTACAGTAGAGGGGGTTTGCCTAACCCAGTCTCCTCTACTGTATCTCAGTACTAGATATTCTTTCTTTCTTTCGAAAGGCAAGCTGGGGTTAGGCAGACCAGTTATACAACTATGCCATTGGATTTTGAACCTGCAACGTCCCAACACAAGGTGACGTGCACTAGCTGCTCCTGCCAGACAAGCTGAGGGCCCATTGCTCTCTTAGTACTAGATATTCGAAAGCTCATTAAGAAGCAAAAGAAAAAAGAAATTACCTTAACAAATTAAATTTACAATGGACCTCATTTAAACTGCACGAAATATATTGAAACATTTTTTTTATCTTCAAGAATTCAGGTTGCTCAACATTCTCTAATAATCCCATTTTATATAATAAGAACTATACGTATTTTACAGGAGGGGTGAACCAACCATAAACCTTCCTAATTTCACAAAATTACCAAAAGGGCCTCGAGTTCATACAGCGATGAGGAATCCCCCGATGACGTCACGCAATACGCGTCTCACCAACCCACACCAAGCTCCCCCAACCCCCTTCGTTTTGATCCGTCCAAACTTGACACGTGTCAATCATTCGTGGCCAATCAGAGATCGCATCCGACGGCCGAGCTCCATCTCCAACCAACCAATCCCCTTCCCCAACGAGCCTATTTAGGCAAGCAGGGGAAGACGGCAGAAACCAGGAAATTCACGCACACTACAATTTCCTCATTGTTTGCCAATCTCCCCCTTCTCTCTCTCTCTCTCTCAGCAACCTCCCATTTCCCCTCCGTCTCTCTCTCTTTCCCTTTCCTCTTCGTTTTCCCCATCTCCTCATCACTCAATTCTCAGTTTTTCACCAACTGGGGTGTCTTTGATTCCCCTGAATCAAAAGCTAGACTCTCTTGTTTGGTTGGTGCCTCTTGTTTTCCTCAGGAAATGGAGTTTGTAGAGAAGAGACTCTATGAGAATGGCAACGGAGTGCTGCACCATGACGTTAAGTGCGTGAAGGACCCTTTGAACTGGGGTGCTGCTGCTGAGTCACTCAAGGGCAGTCACCTCGACCAAGTAAAGAAGATGATCGATGAGTACAGGAACCCCACGGTCAGGCTCGAAGGCGAGACCCTTAGCATTGCCCAGGTCACCAGCGTCGCCAGGAAGGAGCTCGACGTGAAGGTCGAGCTCTCCGAGTCGGCTCGACCCCGCGTCAAGTCCAGCAGCGACTGGATAGTCGAGAGCTTGAGCAGGGGAACCGACAGTTATGGTGTCACCACCGGCTTCGGTGCGACCTCACACAGGCGGACCAAGCAAGGAGGTGCCCTGCAAAGGGAGCTCATCAGGTTCCTCAACGCTGGCATCTTCGGCTCCGGGACCGATTCCGAATGCACCCTACCCCGGTCGACGTCGCGTGCCGCCATGCTCGTCCGCGCCAACACCCTTCTCCAGGGATACTCCGGTATCCGGTTCGAGATCCTCGAGGCGATCGCCGGGTTCCTGAACCACGGCATCACCCCGTGCCTGCCGCTCCGGGGGACGATCACCGCCTCCGGCGACCTTGTGCCGCTGTCGTACATCGCCGGCCTACTGACCGGCCGACCGAATTCGAGGGCGGTCGGGCCGAACGGCGAGGTGGTCGACGCCCGGGAGGCTTTCCGCCTCGCCGGAATCCCGTCCGACTTCTTCGAGTTGCAGCCTAAGGAGGGGCTGGCACTGGTGAACGGCACTGCGGTGGGGTCGGGCTTGGCTTCCACAGTGCTGTTTGATGCCAACATACTAGCACTCCTATCAGAGGTGTTCTCGGCAGTCTTCTGCGAGGTAATGAACGGCAAGCCTGAGTTCACAGACCACCTGACCCACAAACTGAAGCATCACCCTGGCCAGATCGAGGCCGCAGCCATCATGGAACACATCCTTGAGGGCAGTTCCTACATGAAGGAAGCAGCCAAGCTTCACGAGATGGACCCTCTGCAGAAGCCCAAACAGGACAGGTACGCGCTGAGAACGTCCCCCCAGTGGCTGGGCCCACAGATTGAGGTCATCAGGGCCGCAACCCAGTCGATCCAGAGGGAGATCAACTCCGTCAACGACAACCCGCTTATCGACGTGTCAAGGAACAAGTGCGTCCACGGGGGCAACTTCCAGGGGACCCCAATCGGGGTGTCCATGGACAACACGAGGCTTGCCTTGGCTGCCATCGGCAAGCTCATGTTCGCTCAGTTCTCCGAGCTCGTCAACGACTTTTACAACAACGGGCTGCCTTCGAACCTCAGCGGTGGCGCCAACCCGAGCTTGGACTACGGGTTCAAGGGAGCGGAGATAGCCATGGCCTCGTACTGCTCCGAGCTTCAGTTCCTGGCGAACCCGGTCACATCTCACGTGCAGAGCGCGGAGCAGCACAACCAGGACGTGAACTCTCTGGGCTTAATATCTGCGAGGAAGACGGCCGAATCAGTAGAGATACTGAAGCTCATGTCCTCGACATACATCGTCGCAATCTGTCAAGCAATCGATCTAAGGCACGCGGAGGAGAACTTCAGGCATGTGGTGAAGGCGGTGGTGAGCCAAGCGGCTAAGAAGACTCTCACCGTTGGGGTCAATGGTGAGCTCCTCCCCTCAAGGTTCTGCGAGAAGGATCTCTTGAAGGTGGTGGAGAGGGAGTACGTCTTCGCCTACATTGATGACTCGTGCAATGAGACGTACCCTCTCATTCAGAAGCTGAGGCAGGTGCTGGTGGAGCACGCTTTGATGAACGGGGAGAAGGAAAAGGAGGCCAGCTCTTCAATCTTCCAAAGGATTGCTGGGTTCGAGGAGGAACTGAAGGCCCACTTGCCCAAGGAGGTGGAGAACGTCAGGAGGTTGCTCGAGAACGGGAACGCCGTTGTTCCAAACAGGATCAGGGATTGCAGGTCGTATCCTTTGTACAGGTTCGTGAGGGAGGAGCTCGGCACCGACATCCTCGTCGGAGAGAAAACACGGTCGCCTGGAGAAGATTTCGACAAGGTTTTCAAGGCGATTGGTGAGTGGAAGATTGTGGATCCGTTGTTGGAGTGCTTGAACGGATGGAATGGCTGCCCTCTGCCCATATGCTAAATGAGATTTCCTCATGTCACGACTCATGTACTCAATTTTCTTCTCACGTTCTATAGTTATAGTTTGATCGGTTTGTTTTGTTTGTTCGTGAAAGATATGTACGAGACGCCGGGAAAAGCCTGAAGCCGGCGATCTCAAGACTATTTCTCTTCTCTTTCTTGTTAATTTACACTTCCATTGTGTAGATTAAATTTATGTAATACCTTCGATTTGGTGTCTCACTGTAAATGTGCAAGTTTCGTCGTAATGAACATGAATAAACTGAAAACTTATCTATTCGGCAGAGACTACCTACCATATATGGAAGTAAATGTGGAGGCTATTTTGTGATCTTCAATTTCTGCATAAACGTGACAAACGGGTCTTTCAGTGGATATCTAGTGAGACACCTCATCGTATGGGAAAACATTATATATTTATCACAAACTTTTAATGCGACATAATCCACTGTTTTTGTTGATTTTTTATATCCCTAGACACAAATCTGAACTTGACAAATGCCTAATCTAGTATACATTTTCTGCTAGCTTATTGGGAATACATATGTAAATCTAAATTAAATGAATACTTAATTGCACCCATACTTTATGTAGGTGATTCAGATGGTTATCTGATTAAGCTGGTTAGCACCTCTCTGTCTCTCTCAATATTTTATGTGCCACCCACTTTGATATTGCTCTTCAACTTCTAGGGATGAAAAACAAAGCCCTTCGCTTAGAACTATATATATATATATATATATATATATATATATATATATATATATATATATATATATATATATATATAAGAGCCAATTCCTACTGAATGGAGTATGTTGGGTTAGAATTTGTATGTGCAAACGACCTAACAAATGGGGCGGAACCCCCTTGTTTGTTTGTTTTTTCTCACATCTAACACCATAGATGTGATCTACATGTTTTGTTTAGTAGAAACCAGCTTTTGGATCACTGGAACCTGACCTGTATACAGGCTTTTCCGACAATCCAAAAATCAGCGGATATGAAGGCATCAATTTTTTTTGTTCCGGATCATAAAAACATGTTTTTTCATGGATAAAACATGATTCAAAGAGTTGATTCCTGCTAAATGGAGCATGCTGAACATACCTATGAGGTTAGATTGTGTCAAAACAACTCGCATCATGAGATTCAAAACAGATTGTATTGTACCAAAATATAAATCCTTTGTGTGTATGTGTGAGAGTGAGTGTGCGCGCGCTGCGTGCACCGAAATGTCATGTCCACTTTAAGCAACATTTTATGTTTCCCCCCACTTTGTTGGTGATGTCTTCACCGTCTAACTTTGAGCCCAAAAAAAACTTCTTTTAGAACAAAAATGTTCGGAACATGTGCCTTTCTTTCTTTTCTTTGATGTTCTTTTTTGAATAATCTACAAAATAGTCACATAATTTATCAGCTAACAAGATATCCTAGGATTTTGTTGATTACTTTTAGCTGACGGCTTTCATGGTTTATGTTTCAAATACTCTTGATCCTAAAATGATCATTTCACCTTTGTCTAGTTAAACAAAGCAGCTATAATACCCTTTTTATTGATTTTGTTTAGCAAAAATCATAAGATGACATACGGTGAGTTGTTTTATAAAAAAAGAACAAAGATGTCATTTCATATCTCAGGCGGGTATTAGAAATTAATCCAGATAAAGTAGACAGTTAATTGTAATAACTCCAAAGTTTGGCACTTTTTGTGATTAATTGATAAGTTGGTCGGCTTATTGTAAATTACTGCTCTCTCTCTCTCTCTCTCTCGAACAACTCTAGATTTTATTGGATGGTTGGCACGGCTGGTCCACACAAATCACCACTTACCATCTACCAAGGTGTCTTATTGTCTTTGTGACAGTTATCCAACGCTGATTCAATAAACGTTGCTTGAATCTAGTTGAGAAACGTGATTCGTGTAAAGCCATTCAGATGGGTTTTTTTTTTCGGTCATATTAAAAATATGTTTTCAGTGTTTCATGGTTAGAGGATGGTGAGAGAAAGAGGGTCGGGTGACACCTGCTTTTGATAAGTTTACCTTGGTGCACCACTAAGTTTTTTATTTTAAACTAATATCATCAGAGATCAATCGTTTATCTGCCCATACTTGTCCTATCAACTTATGGTCCCTGGTTTGCCCAAGCATGTCAACGTCCGGCCTAGGGGGGCATGACTAACTTGGTTGAGAAAATTGCGTCAGTAGAGGTGAGCTAGGTTCAAAGACAAACGAGCCAATGTGAAACTAAAGAGTATAGGCGGCTGATGGGGGACTACCCCAACGTCATTTTAACCTGAGACCCAGGAAGGAAAACTGCTGTTATTCGGAAAGCAATTATGGTATGTTTTCTAGAAATGAATAAATGTACCTTAAATAGTGTAAGAAGTTCGAAACGCAAATGTGGCGTTCCAGAAATGAATAATCAACGTATGATTTGCATGGTCTGTTTTCTAGAAATGAATAATCATGGGTGAAGTGAATTCCATCTTAGTTATTTGGGTTTTTGTGAAATGCAAATGCATCGTTCCACTTGTGGATCATTGAAAGGTTTTGTGGATCACGTAAAGATTTTGAAAATGAGTTCCCATTTGAGGGTTCATTTCCGGACAGATTTCCAGCCACTGTAACGCTAGAAATAAGGTGATCGCGGCATCGCCATTACTTTATCCAGCATTATCTGGTCGAGTTTGGGCATGCCATATAGTTCAGTTCCTAAACTTACAATCATGCATACAATACATAGGCACATGCAAATCACAAAGTCGACAAAAACAGCTGCAATTGGAAATATTATTTTGTAACCTATAAAAAAAAAACTGATTTTCCATTCACTCGTTCATGAGACTTCATAAATCAGAATTTACAACCGGTGGACTCCCCAGAACCCAGGGACCAAAATTGCACTGTGCAGACAGCGAAAAGGGTGTTACATATAACACATTACACTATGTACAGTGCCGCAATCCTTCTTGCAGCCCAACCCCACGCCATTGGCAGAAACAAATCAGCCTTCTACAGAGCATCAGCCTTTCCATTGCAAGCAATCATACAAGTCCCATGACTACACCAGCCAGAACCTTCGCACACAACTAATCATCATCAGATAGGTATACCACAGTCGCATCTGCTGTTGGTGCTGTGCATACCCCGTTAGAATGAGAATTTAGAAGTGGTTCACCTGTCAATCTAATACTGAAAGCATCAGGCTCAAGTAGAGATGGTAACTCGGATATCCTGTTCCGTGTGATGCCTGGGGCTTGGGTCACACCAGGTGCCGCAGGTTGCCGGCTACTGGCATCAAAAAGCAGTCCAAGGCTAGACGCAGCATATCCTGTTAATGCTTGAGGAGATATAAAAGCCACTGGGCTTCTAGAAGGCACCTCCACCTGCTGGGATGTTCTTGGCACAGCAGTAGGGTTTGTAATGGATTGCTGAGATGGCAGACCAGTTGAGGTGGGTGCAGGCACCGCTGTTGCAGGCCTCCTCATGTTCAGATTTAGCCATGGCACCTGAGGATCACCAGTATTTGGAGGGAGGGGGCCGAAATGGGATCCAACATGATCGCCAGAGGTCATGTCAGGCCGCTGAGCTACAGAGCCCTGTGGAGTAGTTCCAGGTTGCTGGAACAGTGTGTGTGTGGAGAAAATGCCTGCAGAAAATACAACATTATCAGAGCTTCGATCATGTCCAGATCATATAAAGTATTAAAACATGAAAAGATGGATGTTCATGTGACTGGGAAGCACAGACTGCATTACTCGTAAATGATTTTGTTCCAACAAATCTATGCTTGCTTGAGAAGCAGATAAATGCACAAGTACACACCCACAGATATGCATACCAAGAAAACATAGATACCTACAAGACATGAAAAGCCACCAACACTTTTGACAATAACTGCAAACTAATTAGATCTTAGATGAATGCAAACATAAAGCAACACAGGAATGCACGTGAAATCTTAATCTGTTCACAAGCACCTGTCTGCGTGGTTGGATGCAATGTCCTCGGATCAACCAACTGAAGCTTGAAAGTTTCTGCAAGGAAGCGGTTAAGTGTAACCTTGTTCATGTTAGCCTCCAGTGTCTTTTTAGTCAGCAAATATTTTGCATCTGCATCCTGGAGCAGCATTGCATACTTTCTTTTGACCTCCTCGATCTCTTTATCACGTTGTGCAGTGAGATGCAGTTTCTGATGAAATATCACAAACGATAAATTAATTCACAAGCCATGTAATTTTAAGAAGAAAAGAGAAAAGGGGAAGAATTTAAACTAGGCTACAAACCTCTTCTTCATGCAACTTGCTGGTTTGCTCCTCTTCTTTGCGCATTCTAAGTATCTCATTGTAAAGCGGGTCTGGGTAATTCATGAGGGGAATACGGACATTCGGAGCAGCAGTCTGAGGATTTTGCAGACCAGACTCCGCACGAATGGTTCTATGCCTCAGATTTGCTGGAGCCAATTCGCTGATGTCAGATGAGGGTAGCAGCTGCGACTGTGTAGCAGACCCTAAGAGAGGGAAACACTGAACAACCTGCTCAGCTGATGAGGGAAAGGCATCAAGTGATTCCTGTATAGAAACTCTATCCTGAGGAAGAGAATCCAACCCAGGAACTCCATGGTCGTGTACTCTTGCTGTTTCTGCAGATGCAGACCTTTCATTAGGAACTGCAGAGGATACATGAACAACCTGCTCAGCTGATGAAGGGAAGGCACCACATGGTTTCTGTACTGAATCGTTTGCCTGGGGAACAGAATCCAATCCAGCAACTTCACGATCAAGTTCTCTTGCTGCTTCTGCAGATGCAGACCTTTCATCAGGATCCACAGGGGATACCTGAACATAGCAATTCAACCACCAGTATAAAATCAGTGTTCAAATAAACAGGATATACACCAAACATGTTCAACCAACATCCAAGTCATTGAAGTAATGGACTCGATTCTGAGCAATGTGACATGAAATCAAGACAAGATGTAATTCAAAAGATCAAGATTAAAATCTGGTTAGACGACTTGAACTGAGGGTGACTGGAGTGAGATATCCATGCAATTCACATGCAGTAATAAGCTCAGGCAACTTAAATAGTTGAAACCAACACAAAGTAGCATTCAAACCACGCATGATCATTAATACATGGGTCTGATGGCTTAAAATCAACAATCCTAGAGTTTATTTTGCAAATGGCAAGCAAAAGAATTTACAAAATTTAGGAAACAAAAAGTATTCACATATATAGATTATAGACTCAGTATCCAACTCACCTGCTCATGGTTAAGCTCTGAGCACAATTTATCAGCAATTTGAGAACTTGAACTACTTTGATGCAAAGAAGAATCATCTGTTCCATGCTCTTCAACACCAGGATGCATCTCTGAACGCAAGGTCATATTCAAAACATTTGACTCCAAAGCCATGGCAGTGACACCATTGGGCTCTGAAAGCATATCAGAATCTACAGGCATCATGGCTTTATCCGCCTGATTGTTCTGCTCGGTTGATGGGGGTGTATTTGCAAACCCAACATCTGGTATCCTTTCAACTGCTGCTGAATCTATTGAAGCATTCTGCTGCTCCAAGATCAATGCAGAGACAACAGAACTTCCACTGGCCACTTCCAACTGAGGTGGTATTGTTTGAACATGTTCTAACCTATTTGACAGTGGCATGGAGATAACACCTTGGTTTCCAGAATCGTTTTGAGATGCTTCATCAGCTAATTTTTGAGGTTCAGACAGCAGTAATTCTTTCTGGAAATGTATATCTGGCAGAGGAAGTGCAAAATATGGTTCCACCGACCTTCCAGCCTTCACCTCCCCCAGCCAATGAGAATAAGTTTGATTCTCCCTTTTCCTTGATTCCAGTTGTCTATCCGAAAGGACCTTCTGACACATCTTCATTCGTTCACTGAGGCTACTCCTTCTACCTGCAAAATCTTGGAGTAGAATTTTCAGCTTCTCTGCTCTCATGGACAAATCATACGCATACTCCATCAAAATATTAGACCGTTTCATCTCATAATCCTGGGTCATCTTTGTTGCTTCCATTTCCTTGAATTTCAGAAAATCAGAAAACTCCTCTTTCTGCTTCTCAAGAATGTATTTCACTCTTTTCTTCTTCACAGAATTGAGTTTATTGATTAAGCTAGCAGTTTCAACAGTTGTTTTGTTCTGACCAGTCCCAGCCTCGGGGTAAGCAATAGAGTGGTTAACATCTGAATCAACTTGTTCACTTGTAGGAGCTTGCCCTTTATCCAGGAAATCTGTGCTCTCAGAATATTTCATGCTTTTCAAATCACATCTTGTCTCTCCTACCAGTTCTTGAGGTTTTTCATGAGCCATTATGTTGCCACTAATACCACCATGATCATCTTTGCCACTTTGCTCAACAGAAGTTGACTTGCTGAAATCTACCAGTGCAACTGCTCTGCATGAAATCTCCTTCTTCAGATGTGGACGAAATAATTTTAATTTCTTGTAGACAGACTTGACTTCTGCTTTATTGCATGTGAACTGCAATTGCTGTTTTGCAAGCATAATGGATGTTTCATGATCAACATCGTGCTTCAACATGGAAGAAGCTGTCCAGCACTGCAAATAAAAGGGGAAGACAACAACACAAAAGGATCATTAGAAGACGACTAACAATTTTGATACTTAAAAAGTTAAAAGAAAATTACACAAATCATTTTTTGGCATGAACTTTATTCTCCATAAACATTCCCCCATCAAACCTAATTACTTGTTTGCAAATGCTGCTTTGCAGACATAATACAAGCAATCCCATTGCCCACTTGAAGTACGGTACTAGTGTGCACAGTTACTTCTATATTATATTAGGGATCATAGAAACCATGCTTTCATCCATAGGATCTCAACTGCCTATATCAATCAAAAGTTATTCTATAAGAACTACTCATTTTCAAGTGATATTCACATTGTTCACAAATATTTATTTTTTAATTAAGCATGTTCTTATAATGTAATCCATAAAAAATTTCACATGGAACCCATAAATGTAAGCAATTTTTATATGCCAATCTATGCTACAATTAATATACATATTTTATCATGATATTAGCATTTATATTTATATTGTTTTACAAAGATTAAACTACCTTATTAATTTTCTACAACCAACATGATTATAATATCCTAAGAATTCTCACCACCATCATTATCCCACTTTGTATAGTTGCTAAAAGTTCACAATAATTGCCGTCATCATGTCACTTTGACTCGAATCAAGGTATTTTATTTCCTTTTTGCAAATTTTCTTTTCTTTTTAACCTTCCAAATTATTACATTTTAAAGCTTTTCTAAATTTTCTCAAAAGATTAAAATCTTTGCCAGAAGTATCACAAGGTCAATACAAAACACTGGTTTTCGCTATCAATCAATGAATCCAAGAGAAGTTAGTAGTAAACAATGCTAATACCAAGAATATAACCAGGCTAGTCTTTGTGGAAAGAAAACAAAGAGTAAGTGAGAAAAAAGAAATACTTCAGTGATGTAAAGAAAGGCATAAAAAGCTAACCAAGGCCATCTGGAATGCCTGCAATATGGTTTCAGATTCCCTTGGGACTTGATGATTTTTCATCACATATTCAAGAGAGATTGCAGCAACATCCATGACTTCTTTCTGCATAGGCAATAATCAGTGAACACATTAACATGCGGGGCATAGGAAAATCGGTTACGCATTACCAAACATATATGTATAAGAAAGAACTTAAACAATCATATGCTTTGAGAGCTATGCAGAAGTGGATCCATTTTGTCAAAGGAGACTGGAGGTCTTGCTTGTTTCTAAACAAATATATATAGTAGATGGTAGCTGCCTACCACTTTTCAGGCCTATCGCCAGCCTACCAGGATTTTGAAGGTCTTTTGCATGTTTTTCCTAAATCTGACCATGCAGATGTGTTCTAAATGCTTGATTTTATAAGAATTGACTCTTGGATTGTCCAATTCCAACCCGCAGGTAGGTTTTATAAGGTTTAAAAACAGACGGTCTAAGATTTTATTTAAATATTCAAGACTTAAAAAATCATGTTTTTTATTGTAAAAACGTAATTCAATTATCATTTCCTAGCAAATCGACCACGTCGCAGTTCCGACCCCAACTAGGCTAAATGATACATGCTAAATGAGTTTTTCAGGGTTTTTTCATTTTTTTTTAAATTCTGACCATCCAGACATCTATGTACTTGATTTTATAGGGATCAACTCTTGAAGTGTTCAATTCCAACACATGGGTGGGTTTTTATAAGGTTTAAAAATTCAACGGTCTAAAATCTTTGTAAATTTTTTAGGCTCCAAATATCATTTTTTTCATTGAAAACACATGATCCAGGTGTGGATTCCTCCTAAATCGACCATGCCCAACACATTTATGGGGTCGGAACTGCTAAAAGCCCTTCCGGTGTTTTTTTTCGCAGTTCCGACCCCATAAATGTGTTTGGCATGGTCGATTTACGAGGAATTCACACCTGGATCATGTGTTGTGAAAAAAATGATATTTGGAGCCTTGAAAATTTACCAAGATTTTGGACCGTTGATTTGTCTAACCTTAACAAAACCCACCCATGTGTTGGACTCAAACATTTCAAGAGCTGAACCCTATAAAATCTAAGTACATAGATCACATCTGTACAATCAGAATTTAAAAATAAAATGAAAAAACCCTGAAGAACTCATTTAGCACCAATCATTTTGCACCTACCCATTTCTCTCTCCTATATATATATATATATATATATATATTCTTCTTTTGTGTTCAACTCACAAAATGGCATTGACATCAGTTAGACAGTGAGGCCAATAAAAAGAACTGCAAATATTCCACCCATATATAGAAGGTGGAATTAATAAAGTAGATCAAAAGGAGTGGAACTAAACTGGAAGTTGCAAAGCTTTCCATAGTTTTGATAGCTCTGGCTTCAGCAAGTCATGAAGGCTCTGTTGTGCAACACGTGCATGTCTTCCATCCTCCGACTCAACCTTATCTATTTTTGAGACCTCTTGAGCATGATTTCTATTTGGGAGAACAGGAGCATCTCGTTGGGAAGCATAAGGTGAACCATTAGAAACATGCTTATGCAGATCAGTACTAGTTATGCTTGTGTCTCCCTCCCCAGTGGCCACTTTTTCCTTAACCTGCATCCAAGGCTCAGAAGAAACAAGATTGCTTCTTTCAACAGTTTTCTTCTGTTTTTTTATGTCACCTTCATTTTCAGATAGAGGCTTCTTAGATGATCCTCCCAGATACTGAACCTTTCTTCGTGACCTCTGAAATACCTCAGTGGAGTATCTCAACTCAAACCTTCCATCCAGTAATTTTCTCCAATAAATATGAGGTTTGTCTTCGTTGCTCGACTGTGCTTGTGGTTCACCAAGTAACAATGTGGATTTAGAATAGAAAGACCCATTGTGTACAACTTTAGAAATGATTGAATGGTTAGACTGGTAGTTTATATCAGTTACAGGAGGCAACAAAGTCACCATTTCCTGGACAGTTTCTTCTAGTAATTTTTGTTCATGAGATAATATTGAACCTGAGCAGGGGACATTGGGATCCTGAAGCTCATCAAACTTCTTAAATAGATGAGCAGAACCCCACATAAGCAGCATATGACGAATGCTAGGGCCTACATTCTTTAAATTATTATCAATGGCCATATCTTGTGTAGAGAAAATTAGAACTTTCTCCTCCATTGTATATGGTGAATACAAACGGAATACTGTTGGACATTCAACTTGGGAGTCTATACTTATTCTCTGCAAGGCTTTCACCAGATCATTAGAAGGATTCCAATCACTATCAAATATAATAACAGTGTCAACTGATGAAAGCTTAATACTTGGAAGACAAGCACGGTTCTCCAACAAAAACACAAAGCGACCTCTCTCCTTGTTATTGAACATATTAAGAGCAGACTGCTTCTTTGATGAAACTAAGCCACTATCAATTCGTTCATAGGAATCAGCTCCGAATCTTTGACGCAGATAATCATCTAGAATATCACCAATTGAGTGTGATCCAGGCCCACCTATCAACTGTCACAGAAAACATATTTAACCAAAGTGATATTAAAGTGCAACATATAGTGATTAAAGCAAAAACAACAGAATATTTGTGCACAAACAGGCTGTAAACATAAAGATGCTTGGGAGAAGTGGCTAGCATGAGTAAGTATTTCCAAGATATTAAAATTGTCTTTCATACAAATGCTGTAACAATATCCAGAACACGCCCAAGAAACAAGAAAAGATAGTCATCCTTGTCAACAGAGCAGGAACCTACATGGACATTATCCAAGGAAAGCAACAAAATAAGGTGAAGGACCTACTTGTAACAGAAAGCCGTTAGCAGCATTTATTGAAATATTAATTATACCAAAATATGGAAGCCAGGAAAGATATGTAGTAAGGCAATCGAAAAAAAAAAGGAAAAAACAATATCTGTTAAGGAACAGATTTAAGATCATTTGTGTCCTTTCTACGTTGACTATATATGTTTAGTGGTACTGCCATTTACTTCTTAAATTATAAATATTGTATTGGTCATTAATGAAGTGAGACACAGCCAGTCTCTCTCTCTCTATCTCTCTTTGTTATCTTGCCCTTTATTCTTTCTTCTTATTCATCCTCTATCTTATGCAACAAATCAGGCCAAATGATCACCAGGAGGCTGATTTTGACAAGTGAATAAAAAGGTAGAAACATGAACTTTGCAATTAGATGCAAAGAATGCCTTCCTACACAGACTTTCACAAAGCAGTTTTCATGGTTCTGCAAAGTGACTTATACAAGAGGAAGAAGAGAGCATGTAAAATCAAGATTGCATGATTCAAAAGGTTCATATGGTAAAATTTGCACAAAAAGAAGTGTTATCATATATTTTGAAGAAAAAAAATGTGAGAAGATATCCATCTTAATTAACTTATGCAAAGATATTGTGTTCGAGCAGATTGTTGGTGTACCCTTGGTATTCAGCCTTTACCTGTAATGTGACATCCCTGTTAGACAGGCTGTAGATTACGGGTTTCTTGCATAGGGCGGGTGTTTTGCTTGGCTAGTATCATAGAACAGAGCCTTAACCAAGCAAAACCGCAGTGCAGCTGGAGAAGATGGACACCTAATACTGGAATTACCTATTCTTTTAGCATATTTTCCACATAACGCAAGTATATCTGGACTGATGTTTTCATTCATGTGCTTCTGTTTGAAATTGATTTAGCAAGAAGAGTGAGGAGAATGGGTAAGAAATGGCAGCAAATATGGAGCCAGTGGTTATTGTAATGAAATACAAGTGCCAAAAAATAATGTGACAAAGTGACTACAAGAAGGCATAATCACATAAGCACAAGGTCTCTAATGGACACACAAGAGAGAAGAGAGAACTTGAAATAATAATGGATCTCTTATTGAAATGCATGAAAAAGTGTTAAGGAGAATAGGAGAGAAGTCCCCTTTATATACACTACAAGAGGGGGCAAGGGGAGCTCACAAAAGAGTTGTTGGGAGCACCCCAACGGTCACATTTGTGACCGTTGGGGAGAGTCCCAACGACTCTTAAGGGAATTCCCTTTTTACCCCTTTAATTAACAAAAAGAAAATTGAAAAAATAAAATATATAAAAATACAAAAATGTCCCTAACGAACATGGCTATTTACAAATAGATGAAAAGACCAAATTGACCCTAGTGGGTATTACAAAAGATATATATATATATATTTTAACATTTGCCCTCAGACTGACGGTGAGACCACCGAGAGTTTGCTTAGAAGAAAGTAGAAACGGGGTGATGGCAAGGCTTTAGTAAAAAAAATTGTGAGTTGATACTCGAAAGTGACATATGGTAGTTGAATGGTGCCCCGTAAAAATTAATCTCGAACATAATGGCAGTCCATCTTGGTGTGCTTAGTTCGTTCATGGAAAGTGTGATTGCTAGCAATATAGATGGCACTCTTACTGTCGCGACACAACTTCGATGGAATAAAGATAATGGCGTCCATATCTTTAAACAGACTTATTAACCAAACAAGTTCAGTTGTAGTTGTGGTCATCGCCCTATACTCAACTTTCATGAAAGAAAAAGACATCTTTTGTTGTTTCTTACATCTCTAAAAGATTAATGATTATCCAAGAAAAATGCAATAAACTATAGTAGAAATACGATAATTGGGGTTACTAAATCAATCAGAGTCAATATAAGCAACTAAATTATGAGATGAAGAAGATAAGAATAGTCCTTTTGTTATGGATTTCTTCAAATATCTGATAATTCGCACGACGGTAGTATTAAGATATATATATATATATATATATATATATATATATATATATATATATATATATATATGGGAGTCAAGTCAAACTATCTTTGACTTGCTCCCAACGGCTAGAATTCTAGCCGTTGGGAGCTTCTATCGCTCACAGGTGAAAAGAAGTGTTTTCTCTGGTTACGGGTCATGGATCTGAAGATCCAGACCCGTGACATCCACTTCTTCATTAATGGTATTATGTAATATTGGTTATTGTAATGAGGGTATTTTAGTACCCTAATTTTGTAATCACATGTTAATATAAAGGAATACACAGCAGCCGACCCCAAGACATGTGGGCATCGGTTTCTCCCAACTTCTCTCTCCCTTTCTCTATCTCTCTCTCTGTTTTTCAGCTCTCACGCGTGGAAGGACCTGGAGATTCAAAATCTGACATGGTATCAAAGCCACGCTTCAGTTGAAACTGGAATCAATCTCAAAGGTACGTCTGATAGATCTATCCCTTCTCGATTTCCTCTTCTAAGTCAAGAAAATATTCTTCAGTCCCCTTATTTCATTTTTTTTTTGGTTCACGACTGACCCATCTTTGGTTTCCCCACATTCTTTTCTTCTCAATCAGACCTGATATCAATCAGATCTGACGATAATCAGATCTGACTTCTTCTTCCCACAGTTTTCTTTCCGTCCCTTTTTATTTTTCTTTTACTTCGGTGGTGGCCGAACCTTGGTTTCCCCACAGTTTTCTTTCTATCTCTTGAGTGACTCTGCCCAGATTTTCGAGCCAAATCCCTAGTTGAAAATACATTTTCTTCATCCCTACACTTTCCTCATTCTGTCACTAACATACCCAGTTTATCGCTCTTGATAGCAGCGTGATCTAATCACGCAGGGCCCTATTTTGATTCAGCTGCATCTTTGATCAGATCTGATCAAGCCGATACATTCTCATTGTGTCAATACATAGTAGGAATTCATATTCACATTGATATTTTTGGGATTTTCATATCCGATATTCCATTTCATATACAAATCAGAAATCTGATTGACATTCAATTTCTGTTTCATATCAGCAATCTGAATTAGTTTCTGCAATCTGATAGCCATCGATCTGAATTAGTTCCTGCAAAAAAAAAAAGGGTTACAGAAACTGCAGGCGTAGACAGATTGTGCTGAACACATTCTTAATTCTGTGAAACATGAATTCACTTCCTAGCCAGTCAGTTCTTTCTTCAAGTTTCCTCAGCCAACTCGTGTCTGAAAAATTAAATAATGGTAACTTCTTGACTTGGAAGAGGCAAATCATACCTTTCATTAGGAGTCAGGATCTTTCTGGACATCTTGATGGATCTATTCCAGTTCCTCATGAGTTCATATCACGAGAAGAAAGGGACAGCAAAGGGCAATCTACTACCGTATATGTTAGAAATCCTGAATTTGTGGCTTGGATGAAAAGAGACTAAGCGCTTGTTGCTTATATTACATCAACACTGTCACAAGAGGTTCTTGTAGCCATTCCAGATGACTGCACTGCCATGCAACTTTGGAACAGACTTGTTCAGACATACTCACAGGTTTCTCAGGCCAGGATTATGTTTCTTAAAAGAGAATTTCAAATGTTAAGAAAGGATTCCATGACCATCATGGAATATTTGAACAAAATGAAGGTTATCACAGATCAGTTAGCAGTTGTTGGAAGTACAGTTTCTGATAAAGATTTGGTACAGCAAACCCTCAGTGGATTGGGACATGACTATCATATGATTGTCACTTCCCTGTTATGTTTACCTGAGCTGCCCAACTTTGAAGATCTGCGTGCAAAATTGTTACAATATGAGATGAATCTAAAGGGATTTTCTGAAGAATCATCTATGCATACTAGGGCACAAGAAGTTCTTGCTACAGGGGTTACTTATGCACGAGGACGAGGAAGCTATGATATCAAGGGAAAAGGAGCACAAGGGAGAAGTCGTCATGGAGGTCGTGGATTATTGCCTACACCCAACTCATATACCAACCCACAAAGACAGAGGCCAATTCCTACTTGCTTTCTGTGTAATAAAAAGGGGCATATCAAAGCTAATTGTTGGTTCAATCCCCTAAATAAAGGAAAATCAACACAAACTAAAGCAAAAAGATGCACAAACAGTATAAGGACCAACGGAGAAGTAAAATAGTTGTTGTTGTCAGCCTTAGCAGAATTGAATCTGAAACAAAATGAGCAAGGTACTTGGTATGTGGACTCTGGCGCAGCGACTCACGTTACTGGTGATGCAGGTAAGCTCCTGAAACTTGTTCCTTACATTGGTAGAAGTAGTATAGTTACTGGAGATGGATCACACCACTCTGTCTCGCATAGTGGAAACTCCATCATACCCTTGCCCGAATCTTCCATCAATCTTTCAAAGGTTCTTTATGCTCCTAATATCAAGAAAAACATTGTTTCTGTTTCTAAACTTGTTGATGATATCAAAGCCTCAGTTGAATTTACTCCCTCTTCTGTTCTTGTTAAGGATCTCTGCACGAAGGAGACGTTCGCTAGAGGAAAACGGCAAGGCAATATGTATGTTTTTCAAGAAGATCCTTCAGCACATATTCGCTCTGTAGACCCAAACTTGAAGCTCCAATCATCGTTGCCTTCTGAAAATCCTACTTGCGTTTTTAGTGTCTCTGAAATCAATAAGCCAAACCTTTGGCATGGTCGTCTAGGTCACTGCAGTAGTAGTTTCATTGAAAAGCTTGTTTCAAATAACCTCATTCCCAAGTCAAGTTTAGGAATAAATGTCAATGACAACAAATGTTCTAGTTGTCTCTTATGTAAGAGTCATGTTTTACCATTTCATTCTATCAATAAAAGAGCTTCAAGACCTTTTGAGACTATCTGTTCTGATGTTTGAGGGCCTGCTCCAGTTGCTTCTATGTCTGGAACTAGATATTATCTTTTATTTGTTGACAGTTATTCTCGTTATTCTTGGATATTTTTCATGAAACATAAATCTGAGACTTTCAAGTTGTTCTGTAACTTCCATTCCTTTGTCAAAAACCAATTTTCTGAAAACATCCTAAGTTTCCAATGTGACAGAAGAGGTGAATTCTCTTCCATTGACTTTACTAACTTTCTTCAAAGTAACGGGATAAGAAAAAAGGTGTCTTGCCCACACACACCTCAGCAGAATGGGATTGCTGAAAGGAAGCATCGCCATATTGTTGAGAGTGCGATGAGCATGATGCATGACAATAATCTTCCGATCACTTTATGGACAGAGGCTTTTCATTCTGCAGTTCATGTGATAAATCGATTGCACATGACTATTTTGGAAAACAAGTCTCCTTACTTGTCTCTTTTTGGTACACACCCCAACTACTATGATTTGCATGTGTTTGGTTGTTTATGCTATGTTCATATTGACAGTTCAAGGAGACATAAGTTTCAGGACAAGGCTTTGAAGTGCAGGTTTGTGGGTTATGCTGATGACTATAAAGGGTACAGGTGCTATGATCCGGCGAGCAAGCGCATCAAAATATCAAGAAATGTCATCTTCGATGAATTGAATTTTGATTGTCGATGTACTAGTTCTTCAGAATCAAAACCTAAAGTTGAGGCTTATTATCCTTGGTTGAATTATGAACTTCTCTCAGGAGCTAGTGATGCTTGCTCAAATTGCACTCAAAAGGATAAGAAACCTGTGTCTACTGATGGAATGATTGATCATGAAAATACAGACCCAACTTTGAATCCAGGAAGGTATAAAGGCCTTGTCTACACTCGACGAGAAATAGAGTCACCCACCATAGTTGATTCAGACATGGACACATCTTCAACATCCAACATCGTTGATACTAGAAGATCCACACGTTCTCGCCATCCAATTGAAAGGTGGGTCAGTTATGAAAATTTCTCATTAGATTTTCAACTCTTTCTAACAGCCTTGAATAAAGAAGATGAACCCACAACGTTCTCTCAAGCATCAAATTCCAGAAGATGGATTGAAGCAATGAATGAGGAGATAGAAGCTCTTCATGAATGTGGTACGTGGGATGTCGTATCAAGACCACCTGACAAAAACGTTGTTGGTTCGAAATGGGTGTACAAAATAAAGTATAAACCAGATGGGACTATAGAGCGATACAAGGCGAGACTTGTAGCCAAAGGTTTTACACAGGAGCAAGGACAGGATTATGATGAAACTTTTAGTCCAGTGGTGAGGATGGGGACAATCAGAGTCATATTTTATTTAGCTATTGAACACCAATGGACCATTAGCCAACTTGATGTGAAGAATGCTTTTCTTCATGGAGATTTGAGAGAAGAAGTTTACATGGAACAACCCACTGGTTACGTAGAAGGTAATCCTACAAAATATGTCTGCAGACTAAAAAAGGCGATATATGGATTGAAACAGGCATCTCGATCTTGGTTTGACAGCTTTTCTCTTGAAATACAAAAATATGGTTTTAAGAAATCTCTTCTTGACCACTCCTTATTTATATTTAAGAACCAAGACACAATTACTCTGTTGTTGATATACGTGGATGATATCATCATCACTGGCAATTCCAATGAGCACATTGAAGAAGTCAAACATCTCTTGAATCAGAGGTTCAAAATGAAGGACCTTGGCAAACTACGGTACTTTCTTGGAGTTGAAGTCGACAGTACCTCTGAAGAAATGACTATCACCCAACATAAGTATACCATTGATGTTCTCAATAAAGCAGGTATGAAAGACTGCAAGCCCTTGAGCACTTCTAGCGTTCTTCATCAAAGGCTTAGATCTCAAGACGGAGAACCATTTGATAATCCCACACAGTACCGTAGCATAGTGGGTATGTTACAATACCTCACTTTTACTCGCCCTGATATAGTCTACTCGGTGAATCAAGTTTCTCAGTTTATGCATGCACCATGTGAAGGGCATATGGAAGCAGTTAAACGGATACTACGATATCTGAAGGGAACGGTTGGGGGTGGTCTCATATATAAGCGAAAGACAAATGGGCAAAGTGCACATGAGATCACTATTTATTCTGATGCGGACTGGGCGGGAGATCCAGATGAACGCAGATCAGTATCCGGATATTGTGTATTTGTTGGGATGAATTTGGTTTCTTGGAGTAGTAAGAAACAAAAGGTTGTTACCAGATCCAGTACAGAGGCTGAATACAGGTCAATGGCAGCTGCCACTACTGAGGCTACTTGGGTTAGACATCTACTGACAGAAGTCGGAGAATCGATATCTCGATCACTTCTTTTGTGTGACAACCAGAGTGTCATTAGTATGTCCTTTAATCCAATCCATCACAGTCGTGCCAAACATATTGAAATAGACCGGCATTTTGTGAGACAAAAGGTAGAAGAGAAAGAGATTGAGCCTGAATTTGTTCGAACTACATATCAAGTGGCGGATATATTTACAAAAGGATTGACAAAAGACAGATTTTGGACGTTAAAAGGCAAGTTGTTCATGATTCAAGATCATGCACAACTTGAGGGAGGGTGAAAAGAAGTGTTTTCTCTGGTTACGGGTCATGGATCTGAAGATCCAGACCCGTGACATCCACTTCTTCATTAATGGCATTATGTAATATTGGTTATTGTAATGAGGGTATTTTAGTACCCTAATTTTGTAATCATATGTTAATATAAAGGAATACACAGCAGCCGACCCCAAGACATGTGGGCATCGTTTCTCCCAACTTCTCTCTCCCTTTCTCTATCTCTCTCTCTGTTTTTCAGCTCTCACGCGTGGAAGGACCTGGAGATTCAAAATCTGACATCAGGCACATACACACATGCACACATATATACACATCAGCTGCACAAGTGTTGTTTAGCATACCCATATGCATATACATGTGACTTCGATATCTTGACACTATTAAGAAATTATTTTTGAGATTATGATGAAATATTGCATTTTACCTTTGATATTACCATAGAAATTTCCCAATATTTTTGCAGATTTTAATAGGCATAAAGAAAATATTTATCAAATTCTTCTACTAACTTTCTTTTGTCTCTTCTGCTCAAATTTGACAAATTTTTTTGAGAAAGAAAAGATCTTAAAAATTTTCATAAGATATTCTCATGACAGGACTTCCGAAATGCCTTTTTGACATTCGTAAGCAGCAATATATTTTTATACTTAGAATACACAGAAATCAAGTGTAACTCATAAACAACACAGATTGAAATTCACACACACATGCACAATTGCACATCTAAAGTAGTTCATTCTCAAGCATCCAACATGCATGATGTGTTGTCTAACATGATACTTGTCCCATATGATATGATACTTGTATTCTCTGCAATGGATCCCCTTAATGCACATGCATACCCGTTCATTTTACTGAGTTGATATTTCCTTCTCCACCTCAAAATATGCATGCATATTAATGACTAAACAAAAGAAAGAAGGCTTTCAAGCATGAAAGGACCACAAGGCAATTTTGAACACTCCAT
This sequence comes from Nuphar pumila, assembly GCF_984573655.1. NCBI lineage: Eukaryota > Viridiplantae > Streptophyta > Magnoliopsida > Nymphaeales > Nymphaeaceae > Nuphar > Nuphar pumila. Next base: position 1,591,557 of record NC_143261.1, read on the forward strand.
CAGTACTACATTGGGGCAGCACAAATAAATTAAACATCAAAGCATAAGATGATGCACAAAGAAGCCACCTGCCTGGAAAAGAATCAGCACTCGCAGGCCCCTCTTCTTAATCTCTGCAAGAATTTTGTCAAGAAGCTGCAACTTGCCACTAGCTCTGACTCCAATATCTAAAAATTCAATTTCTGGAAGACCTTTTGTAAGTGAACTCTGCAAAGACTCGTCCACAAGATAAGGGTGATCGCAACACTGCAAATGAAGTTTTAAGATTCAATCAGAAGATAGATTTCAGCATCCATGATACTTGATGATAAAGAGCAAAAGAATGTAGCACACATATAAGAACATAAAGGTCAAACATGATACATGAAGATTATGGCTGTGTATTCACAAACATTGATCAGTGTGCGTGCGTGCGTGCGTGTGCGTGTGTGTGCACTCATAAGATTATTTGAGTTAATGTTGGTCAAACCTTCTTCAAGGAGAGAAGAACATTCAGAAGATCTCCAAAATCATTCTTCAGACGAAGAGAACTGGAATTTGAAACCAAGATAGAACAATACTGTTCAAGTTGGACGTTGGAAAGCCAAACAGGGATCCAGTACTCCATAAACTTTGAGGAGCCTGATTTGTGCTCATAAGCGATATGATTTGACAGCTTTTCCTTCAATACAGCAAGCTCCTCACTGTTGCTATCATCTTTTGTGGAACTGATGCAATTGTAATCATCCTTGGCATTAAGGAATGACAGTATATTAAGGTACTCTGCTACACTATCCTGAAATATGCCCCATCAACCATATAAGATGACAAGAAACAGCAGTATGCCACAAGATTCAAAACAAACATTCAAAGAATAAAATACCTTGATTTGGCCACTGAAAAGAAGAAGACGAAAATCAGTATTCAGCGCCCTACATTTCTCAAAATACTTTGATACTCTTAAGCTATGACATTCATCAATTATTACAGATTCCCATCCAATGCATTCTAAAGATTCCATATCCTGCACAACCATGCACAACACTGAACACAAAGAAACTACTTGAAACATAATGGAGAAAAAAAGATTTTACAAAACTGCCTATAGACTAGACTAAAACTTAGTTTTCACCTATGTCACATGGGTGCGGGTGCGGGTGCGGGTGCGGGTGCAGGTGCAGGTGCGGGGATTCGGCACTTCCAAAAAACCCGGGTGCGGGGGTGCGGCAGGGCAAAAATGTAAATATATATATATATATATATATATATATATATATATATATATATATATATATATATATATATATATATATATATCATGTATAGTGTATATGTATTGAATGTATGGTAGCTGTTAAGGTCCATGACATTTATGCATGTTAGCAGGTTCACCACAATTTTATGCCCTTAACAAATTTAAAAATTGATATGGTGATTAGGTGTATTAATTGTCACAATTATGGACATTTTAGTAATTTTTATTAGGAAAACATATTAATAATTGTGCATTTTGAATGCACAGCTAATAAGTGTGTAACTTATTTTTACACAAAATTGCAAAAATAGCTACTGGTGTCCATTAATGCATGGAACCGCCAAGTCATTTTTAAACTTCAAGGGTGTATTTTATGGTCATGTGTTAACACCTGCAGATGGCTATGGAAGTCAACACACTTATTAACTTCCTAGATTGATCCCTCTTCATGAGAAGCCTTTTGTTTTATGTTTGCAGAGGCATTGATTTTTTTTAGATGTATATCTGAATGTGTGACCAACTTGCTTTTTACCATTTTTTTATCTTAAATGGTTGTCCCCAAAGATGAAAGTGATGAGTTGTGGAGCCTGGTTCATTGTTTTTGCCCTCGCAGGAAGGGGGGTCCGGGGGCTCCCCCCGGCGCGGGTCCCGCTGCACGGTCAGCGGGCGGGGGTCCAGGGGGGGCGCCCCTGGCGGGGGGTTATAGGGGGCAGCGCACCCCACCCCCCCAAAGAATTTTTTTTTAAATTCCGCAGTCCATTTCATAGGGTAAAAAAAAATTTAATCCAAAAAAATGGACAAAAATGACTTTGGGTGCGGTCAACGCACCCAGGGTCGGGTTGACCGCACCCACACCCGCGTCGAGTCGCGTCGACGCAGGTGTGGCACCCTGCTAGCCGAATCCCTGTGACATAGGTTTTCACTCATATTATATAATGTATATCACTCTTCAACAACTACAACACACAGCAGGAAATTATGGAAGAGAGAAATGACCATCACCAAGTGGAGGTTTAAATTGGAAATAATTCTGAGAGAACAACCAGTATCATAAATACATGCTCTAATCAACTTAGCATATACTAGATTGTGTATACAAGTTTTGCCCGGAGCTACCTCAGCAACAGCATCAGGGGTTGATAAAAGAACTTGAAACATGACGCAACCAGTTTCCTCATAAAATTCAAGTTTTCTGATCATATTTCTGACATCCTTGCTCCCATTGTAAACCACAAGATCTATGGAAGGTGCCACATGCATAATCTCAGATTCCCAAGCAGCAAGTAAGGATGAAGTTGATATAATGAGAAAAGGGCGAGATACATCAGAGAGTATAGATAAGATGAACAAGATCACCCTTGATGTTCGTTCCTGAAAAACAAAACTCATGAGTTTGCAACTGAAAATTGAGCTGAAAAAGATAGTGACCATAAAATAAGAGTACCAAATAAAAGTAAACTTCAATCATACTTATATAGTTATATTTTCATTATCACACATCCAATGCTAAGAAGGAAATATGACAGTATATCTGATAAGGTAAAACCTCACAGCACCTTCTTTAACAAGCAAAATTTTCACATGTACGATTCAGATGGATGAGAACATGTAAAAAAATAGAAATAAAAAAAAACATTTTTCCCATTTAGACTCAAAATCAATATTCACACTTCCAAACAGCAAAGTCATTGGGAAAGGAGACTCGTTATCAAAATGGAAAAAGCTACCAATACAACTCAACCATCATACCATGGCTTCAATAGCACAAATTCCATCAGTCTATATTTCTACTTCTCAAGTGTATAATGCAGAACGTATGTCATGAGGGTTTCCGGTGATGGCAATGAAGGAAATTCACTGGGGTTGACAACCTTGATGGATGTCATTCTCTAGCCAGTGTTATCATGGCCAGAAACTGGTGGAATTTATGCTCCTCCAGTGCAGATACCCCAAGTACAAATAGATGGGCAGATTTTAAAACCAATGTGAGTTGACCAAGCAAAGCTATTTATTTGGCAGTTTGACCAGTATCATCCAACAGATTGGCAGGGTACAGTTTCCAATAGCGTTACCAGAGGCACCTAATATATATGTAGAAAGTGTATTTCCTTGTTTTGCTTCTAAAACATGATGAAAAACTTTCTTTCCCACGTATGTCTCCCACACTTTCTATGCACTTCTCCGTGCTTCCTCTCACACTTCTCACATGCTTCACTAAATTAGTAACCACAATTTCTAGATGTTGAAAAAGTTTAATTCTCACGATGAAAATCATGATATTCACGAACAGGCCTTTTTTATTTCAGTTTTTAAAACAAATACATAATAGGCTCTATAAAAAGGTTAAACAACAATCTTAATTGAAAAGAGTTAGAACCATAAAAGTAAAATTAATTTATGGTTTTACATTCTTTCCCTTCCCTTCTTTGGGCATCCACTAACTTTTGATCTGTTCTTTAATATAAAACTCTAACAACTTCACGAATGATTGTGGCCCACTTAGTATGATGACTAAATATTTTAGGTCTGGCAAAGCATTGATCAAGAGAAAAATGAAATATAACATCAAATAAGTTTTATGCTATTTAAAAGCCAAATGTTAATGTTAACAATACTATAATTGCATGTATTATTTAGTTTGTTAACCTTTAAGCTCAAAGATTTCAGCTAGTTAAGAATAAAAATCCATAATTCTTTCTCATTTTGTTTCATTTTTATTGCTAGTTTCCTTCTTGTTTCTCTTCCGATTCAATTCTTCTTTCATTTTTCATTAGACTCCCACTCAAATTCTTGTTAGATTTCACAGGAAAATTGATTTCTAGCTTCTCGCTTTTAAAACCTTTAGAACCTTGCTTCTGAAGCCTGCTTCCCGTATCATTTCCTGCTTTAACCTCCCAGTTTGACAACTAGGGATGGCAGTGGGGCGGGGCAGGGAACAAGGTCTCCATTAAACCGGTATGCCCTAAATGGAAGAAGATGGTGGCTATGTCTACTACTTTCCAATCATCCAAAGAGGAAGGTCCTTCTACTTCCAATCATGCTACTTTGTCTCTCAATCAAATCATGGAAGCTCTTCAACCACTCCTCAAGGGATCCGTTTTCGGAGCCGCCATGACCACCTTCTCTCCTCCCGGTAAGACTCTTTGGCTCTTAGACTCGGGTGCATCCTTTCATATGACTCCAAATGTTTTTTCACTTTCTAAATACTCAAAAAATTTGTCACCCTCTTTTGTCTCCACCGCGGATGGGGCTTCTCTTGAAATAAAAGGAATTGGTGATTTTGAAAGACAATGTTTTTTTATTCCAAAAGTTAGATTTATACCAAAACTAAATTTAAATTTGCTTTCTGTCTCTCAACTATCAGATCATGGGTGTGATATCAAATTCTCATCAAATAAATGTTGGATACAGGATCGCCGGTCCGGGAAGTTGATTGGGGAAGGCTCTAGGAAGGGAGATCTTTATCTCATGGAATTTCTTCAAATTCCAAAAACCTCTTTGTGTAATGTTGCCCAACATAAGGATATAAATGTTTGGCATAAACGCCTTTGGCATCCAAATATTGTCAAGCTTTCGTATTTACATTTTGCTAAAACCTTATGTAAAGACAATTTCAATTGTAATGATTGTATTCTTGGTAAAATGAGAAGCTTACCTTTTGGACAAAGAACTATGTTTTCAACTAAGCCTTTCGAAATTGTGCATTCGGATGTTTGGGGACCGGCACCCGTTGTGTCTAAGGGAGGTTTTTTGTATTATGTTATTTATGTGGATGATTTTTTAAGGTATAGTTGGATATACTTCCTCAAACATAAACATGAGGTTTTCTCTACTTTTAAGGTTTTTCACATGTTAATACAAAATCAATTTAATAGTAAATTACAAATTCTTAGAACCGATTCCGGGGGAGAATATCTCTCAAATGATTTCAAAAGTTATATTTAAAATAATGGGATTGTTCATCAAAGGTCTTATCCCAAAACTCCCCAACAAAATGGGTTGGCCGGACGAAAACATAGACACATAATTGAAACTACAATAACTTTGCTAATTTCTCAAAAAATTCCAAAAATATTTTGGGCCGAAGCGGCTCTTGCATCGGTTTATCTCATCAACCGACTTCCATCCAAAAACTTGAATCAAATATCTCCATATGAAATCTTGTATAAAAAAGAACCCGATTACAATAGGTTAAGAATTTTTTGTTGTAAATGTTTTGTTCTCACCGATAAGAATGATAAATTATCTCCCAAAGCTATTTCTTGTGTGTTTTTAGGATATTCGGAAACCCAAAAAGGTTTTAGGTGTTATGATATTAAGAATGATAAACTATATGTTTCAAGAAATGTAACCTTTTTAGAAAACATAAGTGGTTTTGAAGAACACAAAACTCATAATGATAATGCCGATTATTCTTTTTTGTTTGAACTATTATCTAGAAATGAAGATTTTTTTAGCGATGATGAATTAAATGAGAATGAGGATATAAGTGAAAGTATTCCTCAAACCATTCATGATGAAGAAGAAATGATAAATGAACCAATTACCTATACTCATAGAGATAAAAGCACTTTTAGAAGTGCAATAGAGAAATATAGTGACCTTAGTGAATCTTCCAACAACTCTCGAAGAACTGAAAGATCTAGGAAAAATCCTTCTAGATTTATATCCTATGAGTCTTTTTCTCCAAAGCATAGGGCATGTCTTAGTGCCATTCACTCATATCAAGAACCTAGAAATTTTAAAGAAGCTAAGGAAATGATAAAATGGAGGGATGCCATGGAGAACGAACTTAGAGCCCTCAACAAAGCCAAAACGTGGGTTTTTCAATGTCTTCCAGAAGGAAAGAAAACAATAGGATGTAGATGGGTTTTTAAAGTCAAAACCAAGAGTGATGGCACTCTCGAAAGATATAAAGCCCGTCTTGTCGCAAAATGATATAGTCAAGAATACGGCATCGATTACGAAGAAACCTTTGCTCCTGTTGCACGAATGGTTATTGTAAGGTGTTTGATCACTATTGCATCTATTAAAAAATGGAATATTTACCAAATGGATGTTAAAAATGCATTTCTAAATGGAGACCTTAATGAAGAAGTCTACATGGATGCTCCTCCTGGTATGAATGTACCAAAGGGGAAAGTCCTTCGTTTGCAAAAAGCGCTTTATGGTTTAAAACAAGCCCCTAAGGCTTGGTATGATCGATTCAATGATGTGATGGTTCAAAATGGTTTTTCCTCATGCTACACTGACACTGTTCTGTTCGTCAAAAAGTCTGATGCAGGAATTGTGATTTTACTGTTGTATGTTGATGATATGTTGATAACAGGTAGTGACATAAAGGGCATCAGAAACATTAAAATCACTTTAAAAGAAAGGTTTGAAATGTCAGACCTGGGGTATCTGACTTACTTTCTTGGTATCGAGGTAGCCTACTCTCATAGAGGCTATTTTTTGTCTCAAACTAAACTTGCCTGTGATATTCTTGACAGATCAGGTATTACTGATGATAAAATCTGTGAGACCCCTGAAATTGTGGGATCAAAAATGAAGATCGATGATGGGAAACCTTTGGAGGATCCTACCCCCTACCGGCAACTTGTGGGATCTCTAATGTATCTTAGCATCACAAGGCCGGACATCTCTCATGTTGTGCATACTGCAAGCCAATTTCAGCATGCTCCTACATCCGTTCATATGAGTGCCGTTCTCCGAGTTGTCAGATACTTAAAGGGAACTTTAAACAAGGGAGTTTTTCTTTCCTCATCTTCTGAGTTGAATTTAACTGCATATACTGACTCTGATTGGGGAGGTGACCCAAATAATCGTCACTCCACTACAGGCTTTTGCATTTTTTTAGGAGAATCCCTGATATCATGGAGATGTAAGAAACAGCAGAAGGTGTCTCTATCATCCACCGAAGCAGAATATCGAGTCATGGCGTCTACAACTATGGAGATTGTCTGGATTCATCAGTTGCTGCAAGACATGGGGATTCCAATTCAAGAACTCACAAAGTTGTGTTGTGATAATAAGAGTGCAATCTATATTGCTAAAAATCACACGTTTCATGAGCGGACAAAGCATATTGAGATGGACTGCCATTATGTCCGAGAGGCATATCTGCAAAAAGTCATCGATCTTCCGTATGTAACTTCAGAATATCAATTGGCAGATTTCTTCACCAAGGCGCTTTGCTCTCCAAGATTCCACTTTCTCCTTAGCAAACTTTCGGTCATTGTGCCCTAAGTTTGAGGGAGGGTGTTAAAATGTATCTCTCTTTATGTAAATATTTACATATATATATATAAAGAGAGATACATATACATATATACATCATGTATATATGTATATGTATCTATCTTTATATATATATGTAAATATATATGTTTCTTTTTTCTTGTAAAACCCGCAAGGGTATTTTAGTCATTTCTCTTTTGCGCATATTCATAATTATGAATATGTTGTAATTCTTTTTGTATTTTTTACTTTTCTTCTATTTCTTTTTTTCTTTTTTTCTTTTTTTCTTTTCATTTTTTGTCTTTTTTGTTTGTTGACTCAAAGTCAACTTGGAGGGCTCAACACTAGCTGTTGAGCCTCTCCAACGGTTAGAATTCTAACCGTTGGAGGGGCTCCAACAGCTAGTGGAGCCCCTCCAAGGCTCCTTTTCCTCTTATAAATAGGGGAGTTCCCCCTTTGTAAAATCAGGGTTACCGGAAGCGCCTAGCTAAAAGGGGAAGCGCGCTTCCCCGAAGCGCGCTTCGGAAGCGCGAAACGTCGCACTTCCGAAGAGTGGGGGGAAGCGTCCCCTTTTGTGTTTTCCTTTAATGAGGGACGCGTTTCCCTTTAATGGGGGACGTGCTTCCCTTTAATGGGAAGCGCGCTTCCCCCTCGCTTCCCCTATTTTTTCAATTTTTTTGTATTTTTTATTTTTATTTTTTTCGCTTCCCCCTCGCTTCCGAGACGCTTCCTAGGTCGCTTCCGAGACGCTTCCCGAATCGGTCCTAAGTGGTCCCACGCTTCCCCGCTTCCTAAAATTTTGAAAGTGCCTCGCTTCCCGCTCCCGCTTCCTCAACTGGCAACCATGTGTAAAATGCACTTCTTGGAGCTTTTGTTCCCCATTCTTCTCAATAAAATTCTTTATATTTTGTATGCATTTGTGCATTTGAGTTTCTTTATTGTACCTTTGTGTACATTTGTTCTAAGTGTTCTTGTGCATTTGTGCACATTGGTGGTGTTGTGCTTATCGCACACTTTATCTCATTTTTGAGATATTTTCACAGTATATATGTGTCTGTGTATTGAAACCTTGCAAATATTTTCTCCTGAGAACAACAGAAGATGCAGTGCTACTTCAATGGTAAAAAGTAGTTATCAAATCCATAGCATATTCCTATTAAAAAGTAACATTTGGAAATATCTCCAAGTATGCCTAAGAAACATAGACTCTGTTAGCTATTTTCCACCAACTCCATATGCACAGGTCTTATATAAATTTGACAACTTTCAACGACATATCTAGAGTTTATCATATATCTATAGTATCAGACATGGGATTCACAGTCATCATGTGCTGATCTCATCCTTCTCATCAAACAAATTGCAATCTAAAGATTCTAAACTATCCTTCGATAGTTTCAAGGTTCAAAACATATTTTTCCCTCAAATAATCTGCTGACACCATTATTGGCATAATGGCAAACTAGATCAGTAGTCAGTCACATAATCATGATAAAACAAAGACCATCACGAAAAGAATTGAATGTTCTTCCAATACATTTCCAGCTTGAAATAATTTTACTGCTTGCATGGTAAGATTCAGAGAAGATTCATATCGACATTAGCATCCAAAACGTTGCACTTTAATGTTATATTAAAAACAAAATATTCACCATGAAAGGTGTTCAAGATTAAGATCAAGGATTTTCTGTTAAGATAACTTGAAGTGATATACCACAAAAAATGCTTATTTAGGCTTTTGACAGAATTGATTTTCTGGAAACCTATTGAAGGAAGAGGTAAGTTTCAGCAACACAGATCTTTTGTAGATTTCCATGCTTGCCATGAAGAAAAAAGGAATCAGGAAGCGCAAAGAAAACAGAAGTGGGTAGAAAGGACTTTGAGGTCCACAAGAAGCAAACAGAGCCGTGGGCAAGCATGGTTTCCTAGCACTTCCTACTCTTCTGGAAAATGCTTGACCTGTTCACAAGGGATGCTTCCCACATGGTGAAACTCTAACGAGACAATTGAATAGCTCTAAATTAGATAATGTTTTGATAAAAGAGAACATGCAACAACAGACTTTCATCGCATATAATTGGCGAAAATTTGAGATTTCCAGATAAGTGAGAAACGCAGTAGCAAAGATGACAAAAGTTCAACTACAAAACCAGAGATACTATTCAAGAAAACAAGCAACTAAGCCATGTCAATTGGGTGTTTCAAGCTTGAGAGTGTTATTCCAGGCAACTATGAAAAAACACCATTTTCACATATTGATGCAAATCTAAATCATTGTGGATTATTGCCATTAAACTATCTTGAGTTGTGACAGAATCCTCTGCCAAATTGAAATGAACAATTGTAACTAATTTTATGGTTTAAGGTCTCATGGATACCATAAGCAGCAGGAAATGAAGTTCATGGAAGACAAGCATATCCAGCAAAATATATATTTACTGTCAAAAAGTTTTGCTGGACAGTATGATGTTAACCTATGTCACATGGGTGCGGGTGCGGGTGCGGGTGCGGCGCAATTTCAAAAATTTTGGACACAGGGACTCAGCTATATATATATATATATAGAAGCAATAACATAGCAACAGAAAAAATTTATTAGCAATTTCATTGTCATTTATCAGTACATGAATATATAAAAATATCAAGTTTTTCAGTAGAGAAAATATGACTTGCATATGAAAATATACATCTTACAGGAAGAGGGCACATTCATGTTTCAGTTACCTTTGCTCTGGCTAAATCCTGGTTGTATTGTATTTATATTCCTTTAAATTGATAAATTGAAAGATATTTCAAGAATATAAAATTATGCGTATACAACTACTAAGTATTGGTCCTGAACACTGAGAAGCAACTTTCTAGTAGGCAGCTCAAGCATTTACGCTCATTTGAAGAATTTGCATAGTATCAAAAGAAGCACAATATATAAAACAAATCACCCTTAAGATAGATGGAGAGAAAGAAACCAGAAGCATCCAGACGTGTATGTGTGTGTTGGTGTGTTTTGGGGAGAGGTGGGGCAGATAAACATTAAACAAGCACTACATGAACCAGTCAAAGTATGTTTCTGTTTAATAAGTGTATGCCCCATGAAAGCAGGGCCCACTCAAGCATGATATTGGTAGTGCACACCCTTCGCTGGAGGAATCACGCTTCCCCTTAAAGATCACACATCCCCAATCAAATGGATCAGAGTTGCATAGACTGCAGTTGCATAGACTGTGCAATGCAGTCTGTGACTGTGCAGTCACACAGTCACAGACTGTGCACAGTCACAGTTGCATAAACTGCAAGTCACAGACTGTGACTGTGCAACTGCATTGCAGTCTGGTTATATATATATATATATATATATATATATATATATATATATATATATATATATATATATATTTTAAAAAAAATTATATAAAAAAATGATTTTTTTTGTTTTTCGTCTTAAAAATGGACATTTTTGGACTCGATCAAAGTTGACCGAGTCCAAAATGTGGACGAACTCGGCCTCGACTCTTTGACCGAGTCCGACTCGGCGTTGACCGAGTCTGGGCCGAGTCCGAAGCCGCACCCGTGTCGGGGCGTGTCGACTCGGGTGCGGCGCCTCCCTAGCCGAGTCCGTGTGACATAGATGTTAACAGATATGTTGTTTTTTCATTATGTTGATCATGATATGTATGTATGTATGTATGCATGCATGCAGAGAACTCTAAGATCTACTCATCATCCAATGCATGACCAGACCATACAGACAAGCACTGATCAGCGACACACTTTAATTATGACAGATGTAATCAAAAGGCCTTCGCTTCATTTTTATTTATCACAGTTTGTATTTGTTGAAAAACTAACAAATTCCCAAAGATGAAACTCCACCATAACACTTTTATAAATGAAAGTCCAGGCCCCAATAAAAGCCAGTGAACCTCTAAAAAATCTGGCCCTGATAGTGATAACAAATTCCCCAACTTGTTCATGACATCACAATAAGGACCTCAGTGGGAAGTTACCAGGAGCAGTAATCATAACTACATTAAAAAGAAAGGTAGTGAAATAGATAGGCTCTGAAGATAATATACTTAATCATCTATTCCTGTGAAGATAATATACCTGATCATCTATTACAACAGCATTACGGTGACCATGCCAATACTCATAAAGCTTATTAACGAATTGCACAGGACTGCTCCCTGGTTCACATGGGTTCCCGTCAGCCAATCTTTGCATCCTAGTGCAATGCATATTTCCCTTTGGCTGAATCTGCACAAGTAGTCTAAAATTCATGAAACAATTTGAATGCTTAAAAGGAGCAAGGGCTAGAATAGCATTCCAAGAGAAAAAGCAAACCAGATGACAGTACAATGATTCACACAATACTGCTGGTGGCTTGAGAAAATCAAACAGTAAAAACAGCACATATACATCAAGAACAAATCAACAACAACCTTTCACTCTTAGTATGTAGAAAATATGTAAATATATCCATAATGCTGCTCTGGGATTAAAGAAAGCTCCAAAAGGGAATAAGAAAATTAAAAGAAATTGTGTGACAAGGTACTGGAAAGTTGAAACCTGCAAAATTCCAGAAAAAACATCTTAAGCAACATATCCCTAATTTCCACCACATTGAACCTTATGAAACATTGTCAGAACCCTTGAGAATGGCCATTTCTCCCTTGCCCTAGATTAGTTCTTTCTCTTAATTTAGGGCAGTAGCAAAGAGCAATAGAGTACCAGTGAAACTCAACCTTTCGGGAGTCTCAAGCTGATTGGAGAAGGAGAACAGAAAATAGGAAGAAGACTAAGTGGGTGAAAGAAAAAGAGACCTTATTCGAGGTAGGATGCCTCCATGATTTCATTCATATGAAGACTCATTGATAAAACGAAACCTCCATGTCAGTGCTGTCACAACCTAAGTCACACGGACTCGGCTAAAAGGTCAATGCACCCGCGTCGACATGCCCCGACACGGGTGTGGACACGGGTGCAGCTTCGGACACGGGGCGGACACGTCAACTAAGTGTCGAACTCGGTCAACGCACCGGGGCCAAGTCCGTCCACATTTTGGACTCGATCAACTTTGACCGAGTCTATTTTTGTCCATTTATTAAAATTAATTTGGACTTGGGTCGGGTCCAGATCCGGACCTGGCCTGGATCCAAGACGGTATGACACTCACAAGCTTCTTTATGTGTTATATTTTGGTAAGTTTGTGTTGTTACTTCAATAGAATTACTTTTTATTTTTGCTTTAAAATTTATAATCTTATTATTGTTATATATATATAGTTGTATCCCCGTGTCCAAAAATTTGAAATTGCTCCACACCCGTACCCGCACCCATGTGACATGGTCACAACGCATTCTTTAATACTTATGTCACACGGACTCTTCTAACAGGGCACCGCACCCGCGTCGCACCCGCACCCATGTGGGTACGACACTTGGACACGATTTCCTTTGTGTCAGGGGAAGTCAACCACATTGAGGTCCATTTTTGTCCAAAAGTAGATTCGATTAACCCTAATCAAGTCCAGTTATATCTATATTATGTATATAAATACATAAATGTACACACATACACATAGTGTTAAAATCATTCAAAATTATATATATATATATACCCTCCCCGCACCCCCGCACCCAAGTTTTTTTAAAGTGCCGAATCGCCGCATCCGCACCCGCACCTATGTGACATAGTTTAATACCATAATTGCATTTCCCCTATAGCACCTCTTGGCCTCATCCTTTAGTGACTCAAGGTCCAAGATCCAACGTACTAACATGAGGACCCATATATCATTATTACGGTATTACCAAATTACCCCAATTCCTACAATTCTCATGGTTGGGGTATATCACATTGTTCCACTTCAGATGGCAGCAAAGATACCAATTTCCTCTTTCATCTCAAAAAACGGTTTAGCGGGTATGTAACTAGCCTAACTCCATTCCCAGATCATGTGAAGCAGAATCAGTGGATGATTCATGTTATCCATTTATTTAACAACATAATTTATGTTTTCTTCCATTTCCAATAGAGTACTCCGCACATATGGAAAAGTCGAACACCTTGAACCAGCCTTTGTGTCAAAATTACAATTGGTCAATGATACATTTGCTATAACATGTACAATTACAACATCGTCAGTCCATGTCTTGCACTTGAAATCAACTGCTTTAGTCACTTGAAGGAAAGTGACATGTTGAAATCCAGTAACTTTTGGATAGCAAGGAAAAAGAAAATATCTGTCTAAATGACTTGGACCTAAGAACTAGGGTATACTCTCTTTCTGATATTGCTTAAAGGAAATTTAACCTTTTGACATAGAGGAAACAAACATGTAATGCATAGAGAAACTTGAGAGATCTGCATAGAGAAAAATCTGAAAACCCATGTCATAAAACAGAACTTACAGCAGTTTTACCACAACAATCCATGTTTTTGTCAATACCCCCTTCACCATATACTGGCTCTCAACTGTAAACAATGATAACAGCACCCTTTGTAGCCCTAACCTAGCATGTAAATTAAATATCCAACATATAGGACCAATCATTTAACAGGAAACTCTTTTATAATCAGAATAGACGGTAATGGTTGCATGTAATGATCTATCAACTTCATCACCACCAAGCAGCTTTTTTTCTATTTTGCACCTTTAAAAGGAGGAGGATTAAGTGCTTCAAAAATGTAAGGTTAGGTTTAGCGCTTCATAAATTCTCGGTTGCAGAGAACTTTAAACTATGTTTCAGAAAAACTAATGTGGAACAGTCAATAGTGTAAATCAATGTCATTAAAAACGTGCCTCGTCCCAAGGCGAGGGGCCTTGTGCCTTGACACACATGCAAATAGCACACTGGGTCGGGGCCTCCTCTCTCTCTTGTGTGCGCTTTCTCTCGCTCTCCCTCTTGTCTCTCGCTCTTCCTCTCTCTGCTGTAAGAAAAAAGAAGAGAAAGGCAGGTACTCTCTCTCTCTCTCTCTCTCTCTCTCTCTCTCTCTCTCTCTCTCTCTCTCTCTCTCTCTCTCTCTCATGTCTCTTTGTCTCTCTCTCTCACCCATGGTTGTCAGTTGAGGAAGCAGGAGCGGGAAGCGAGGCACTTTCAAAATTTTAGGAAGCGGAAAGCGTGGGACGACTTAGAAGTGAATCACGAACTGTCTCGGAAGCGACCTAGGAAGCAAGGGGGAAGCGAAAAAAGAGAAAAAAATTAAAAAATGGAAAAAAGGGAGAAGTGTGCTTCCCATAAATGGGAAGTGTGTTTCCCATAAAAGGGAAATGCGCTTCCCAAAAAAGGAAAACACTTCCCTACGCATTTCGGAAGCACGATGTTTCGCGCTTCCGAAACGCGCTTCTGGTAACTCTGTTCTCGCCCTAATGTAGGACTAGTAAGTTTTATGATTTGATAGCATGATTTTGTAAATCCGATTCATTCTTGTAGGTAGGTCGTACAGATATCTAGTAACATGATTTTATTAATGGTCAAATCAGCAATATTTCACATAACAATGATCAATCCTTGATTATGCATTTTTTTTCATTTGTCTGATTACAGTTTCAAGCTCTTTAATGCTCAATCTATATATCATTCCTGGAGTATGCTTTCATTTTTGTGCTACTGATTTACAAAAACTGTCCTCATCTATCTTGGAACTTAGCAACTTTCACAAGAACCTTTTCATCTTCATCTTCAGTATGGTTAACTTGATCTACATCTCTAGTTTTCTTTTTTTTGTAATCTTAGCAAAATTGTAGGTGCTTTATGTTTGGTGCTACAATCTCTTTAGGTTAATTTCTAGCTTATACACTTTATTATTTGAAAATATGTTTACTATTCTTTTTGTATGTTTTTTAATATAAATAATTTATTTTTAGGCATTTTCCCTTCACTTGCATGAGAACAAAGGATCAAGTGCTACAACAATTTATTATATATACTGCAATATAATCTGTATTTCAGTATCTTTGGAACAAGTATTTATTTTTAGGTATGTAATTCTGTATATTCTGCAATATAATTTGTATTTCAATATATTATATATACTGCAATATGATCTGTATTTCAGCATCTACTTTTTCTGTGAAATCTGATCTTTTTATTTTTAATTTATTTTTTGTTATCTACCTCATTATTTGTGTTTTTGTAAGTAATTGTAATTGATTGTTCAATTTTTTGTTTTTATAACTCTAAAACAAACTTTAAATTGTAATTGATTCTTTGTTAGCCTTTTCTTATATGTATTTTTTGCAGTTGAACAATGGGAATCGGAAGAGATTTAAGATGGGATCAAAGAACTAAATTTTCAAATCCCACTAAAGATCTCAAACTCGTTGGACATGTAATTTGCAATTTCTACCAAAAAAAGACTGCATGTGGCATTTCAAGACTAATACATCACTTAGCTAGCACAAAACATGGTGTAAGCGCATGCCATGATGCTCCACCTGACGTGGTAAAGAATTTTTAGAATCGTCTAAGGGGTGAGCAGGAAAGAAAATAAGAGGAACAAAGCAAGTTAGAGATTAGGAGAAGTGTTTATTTTGGTTCGGCATTATTAACAGCTGATAATGTGAATATGGCAAAAACATGCGAAGCTGGTCCCATGGACTAATTTGTGAGCAAAGAAACACGACAAACCACAATTAATACGACATTCAAAAGGGATGAGAGAATGTATGTCGTGCTATTGGAAGGTTTTTCTATGCCAATGTGCTATCATTCGATCTTTGCAACAAAGAAGTCGAACACATGAAATATTAAAGAGTTAAAAAAAGAATGGCTCAAAGTTGGTTGCAGTATTATAGCAGACAGACGAAAAGGGAAGAAATTTAATTAATTTTTTTGTAAATAGCTCATCAGGGATTATATTTTTAAAATTAGTTTGTATCAGTGATATGACAAAAAAAACTAAAAATTTGTGTAAGTTGTTAAAAAAGTTCATGAAGAGAATGTGGAAAAATTTATTGTAGATAAGGCACCAAATTATGTGGCAGTTGGGAATATGTTGACCGCAGGTAAAACATGTTTTTTGACACCATGTGCGGCACATTGCCTGGATCTGATGTTAGAAGATATTGAAAAAATATCAATTTTTAAAGATACAATAGAAAAGACAAAGAAAATTAGAACATATATCAATAGTCATGCATGGGTATTAAATTTGATGAGAACGTCCACAAAGAAGAGAAAACTTGTACGTTCAGCCGTCACTCATTTTGCCACATTATATCTCATGCATTTTAGTATTGGATGTTACAAAAAAAAATTGAAGTCGATGTTTTTGTCTTCAGATTTTACATCATTTAATTACTATAAAAGGCAGATACTAAGAACATTGCTCATATTGTTCTTAATGATCATAAGTTTTTTGGTGTTATATTTTATGCAATTAAAGTTATATTACCTCTCGTGAAAGTATTGAGATTAGTGGATGCAAATGAGCCAGATATGGGATTTTTGTACAAGGCAATGGATAGAGCAAAAGAGAAAATTGCTTTGAATCTTGGTAATATTAAAAACAAATATAAACCTATTTGGGAGATCATTGACAGATGATGGGATTTGCAACTCCATAAGCTTTTGTATGAAGTTGCCTATTATTTAAACTCTTAATTTCATTACACCAACAACTCAATAAGCTTCTTCTTCTTCTTCTTCTTCTTCTTCTTCTTCTTCTTCTTCTTCTTCTTCTTCTTCTTCTTCCACTTTCCTTCTTCTTCCTTCGCTCTTCTTCTTCCGTTCTTCTTCTTCTTCTTCTTCCTGGTATATTGTGTAATGAAACTAGTGGAAGCCAAACAATGAAAGTACACTTTAGACGAGGAGCCAAGAACACGAGCACTTAAAGTGCATGCGTAACCCACTAAAGGGTAAAGTGCCTAAACGGCAAAAGCAAATATTATTGAAGAAGAAGAGAAGTGGGTGAAAAACCCATTTCATTATAAAGAGGGAAAGCCCTCTATTTATAGAGGATCAAAAACAAGAGAAAGGGACCACAAGGGGGCTCCACTCTTCTAGTCGTTGGGAGCCCCAACGGTCATAAATATGACTGTTGGGGCCCCAACGACTAGAAGAGTGGAGCCCCTTATGGTCCTACATTATGAAAAATAAAAAAGAAGAAATGATAAAAAAAAGAAAAGTGAAAAACCTAAAAATAAAAAGTACATGGATTTTATCAAAATACCCCTATCGGGTTTTTGGGTGTACAGAAAAGAGAAAAAAAGAAAATACGTATATATATATACTTATATATATATATATATATATACATATGTGTGTATATATATAAGTATATGTATAGATATATATTTACATGTACATATTTTAACATGCCTCTTCAAACTTTACGGGGAGAAGATCGAAAGTTTGCTAAGAAGAAACAAAAAACGCAGAGTTGAAAGCGCTTTGGTGAAGAAGTCAATCAGCTGATATTCGGAAGTAACATATGGTAATGTGATAGTTCATCTAAGATATTCGTCTGGAACATAATGGCAATCCATCTCAATATGCTTGGTCCGCTCGTGAAATGTATGATTGCTTGCAATGTAGATCGCGCTTTTGTTATCGCAACACATCTTGGTGGAAGATGTAATGAGAACGCCCATGTCACAGAGGAGACTTCTAAGCCATATGATTTTCATAGTTGTCATTGTCATGGCCCAATATTCAGCTTCAGTGGATGATAGTGAAACCTTTTGCTGCTTTTTACATCTCCACGAAATGAGAGATTCACCTAAAAAAATGCAAAACCAGTAGTTGAGATTCAATCATTGGGATTTTATCTCCAGTCAGCATAAGTAAAAGCAGTTAATTCAAGAGATGAAGAGGAAGATAAGAAAAGCCCTTTGGAGATGGTATTCTTGATGTATCGCACAATTCGCATCACGGCCGCCATGTGAATTGTAGTAGGCACATGCTGAAACTGGCTTGTAGCATGAACCGCATGAGCTATATCAAGACGTGTGATGAATAAGTAAGTAAGGGATCCAATCAATTGACGATAGAGGGTGGGATCCTTAAGTAGAACGCCATCCTCAAATCTCAACTTTGCATTAATAACTTCAAGAGTTTCCACTTTCTTTTTATCAGATACTCTTGACTTGGTACAGATGTCTGCTGCTAATTTCATTTGAGATAGAATATATCCTCGCGGAGAATATGTCACTTCAATACCTAAAAAATATCTCAAAAATCCAAGGACAGACATATCAAAAGTTTTCTTTAACATGGACTTAACCTTATTTACTCCATTTTTGTCACTTCCAGTGATGATCATATCATCAATATACAGAAGTAAAATAACAATAGAGTCGCCTGTTTTCTTAACAAAAAAAAACAGTGTCAGTATAATAAGAAATAAATCCCAAATTGATTAATACATTACTAAACTTGTCATACCAAGCTTTAGGAGCTTACTTAAGACCATATAAAGCTTTTTTTTAATTTCAAAATTTTACCATTTAAATTCATGCTAGGAGGTGGTTCCATATAAACTTCTTCACTCATATTTCCATTTAAAAAGGCATTATTAATGTCAAGTTGAAAAATAGGTCATTTTTTAATAGAAGTTATTACAATAAGGGCTCGAACACTAGTCATTCGCGCAACCGGGGCAAAGGTCTCATCATAATTCACCCTATATTCTTGGGCATATCCTTTGGCTACTAATCGAGCCTTATATCTTTCTAAAGATCCATCACTCTTAGTTTTTACTTTGAAAACCCATCTACATCCAATGGGTTTCTTGTCGTTAGGAGGATCAATAATTTCTCAAGTTTGTGCCTTTTTAAGTGCATTAAGTTCAAGTTTCATTGTTTTATTCCAATGAGCATATTGTTTAGCATTGTTATAATGAGATGGTTCATGGAATGAGTGAAGAGCTAACAAGCAGGCTCAAAAATTTAGAGGAAAAAAATCATAAGATACAAATCTATTTGGTATTTTAGAGATATGATTTGATCTTCTTTGAGAGGATTCTTCTATTGACTCGTTTTGAGAGAATTTTTCAAGGGCACAAGGAGGATTACTTTCATTCCTTCTAAAATAAACTTGTGTGTGAATTGGTATATTTTCTTCTAAGTTTTCATGTAGGTCATGTTGTCTATCATCTGGAGGTTCAAAATGATCCTCTATGAGAGTTTCATTAGGTTCAACATGATCATCTATAACTTTTTCTTGAGGTAACAAGTCAAACAAGAAGGAATAATCAATATTTTCATTTAGGTTATGCGAAAAAACATTTTCTTCTTCTAAGAAAGTAACATCTTTTGAGATATAAAGTTTGTTATTGAATAGGTCAAAACATCGGTAGCCTTTTTGTTTTTTGCCATATCCTAAGAAAATACATTCAATTGCCCTTGCCCTTGAAGAGAGTTTATCGTTTTTGTGAGTTAGAACAAAACATTTACATCCGAAAATTCTTAGTCTTTTATAATCGGGGGGCATATTGTAAAGTTTTTCAAACGAAGAAAGATTTTTCAAAGAGGATGAAGGGGTTCTATTGATAAGATATGTTGAGGTTAGAACCGCTTCAGCCCCAAAAGATTTTGGAATGTTCTTTGAAATTAATAAAGTTCTTGTGGTCTCTATTATGTGTTTATGCTTTCTTTCTGCAAGACCATTTTGTTACGGAGTGTTTGGACAAGAACGTTGATGACAAATTCTGTTTTCTTTTAAGTAGTTTTGAAAGTCATTGGACATATATTTGCCTCCTGAATCGGATCTAAGAATGGATAGGTTTCCTAGAAATTGATTTTAAACCATTGCATGAAATTCTTTGAAAAAAGGGAAAACCTCATATTTGCGATTTAGAAAGTAAATCCACATAAATCGAGTGAAGTCATCAACAAAAACTACGCAATATGAAAAACCTCCTTTGGATACAACAGGGGAGGGTCCCCATACATCGGAATGAACAAGCTCAAACGGCCGAGTGGGAACATAATTTCTTTGAGGAAATGGAATAGCTTTAGATTTTCCAAAAATGCAATCTTTACAAGTCATGTATTAGTATTGTCCAAAAAAGGAAAAAGAGACATCTTTAAAAAATTCAGATAGCCAAGTCTCTTAAGACAAACTTCAATACTTTTGTCATTTACAAGATTACAAAATGACTTGGATGGAAGAGTCAAAAAATCCATAAAGTAAAGATTGCCACTCCTATGGCCTTGCCCACTCAGCTTCCCTCATTGAAGATCATGCACGTTGCAATCTTTAGGTGAGAAAGAGACTTGGCATCCATGATGGGTAATTTGGGAAACGAAAAAAAGGTTTAGGTTAACTTTTTGAACAACTCTTTGGAAACAAAAAAAAATTTAGAGGATTTTAAATCAAGTGTTCCAATACTTTCAATTTTTAAAGATGTCTCATCGGTCGTTGACACATAGGAAAGATATGGGTTCGAAAAAAACATTAGAAAGAGAGTTTTTATGAGATGTCATTCGAAAAAAAGCACCGGAGTCTAGTATCCGCATACATGGAGGTGATGAAGAATAGGCTATGGCGGCTCCCGATGTTGATGGTGAAGATGTCTTGAGAAGATGTTGGAGAATTTCGGAAATATGACCAAGGGTTTCTTTGATATCTCCTCCATTGGCATTTTCTTCTTCCTTCTTTGGAGAATTTTCTCCAACCACGGCCACCTTTCCTTTGAGCTTTGGACAAACTGGCTTAATATGCCCCGGTTCATTGCAATAGTGACAAATCAGTCCCTTTCTATACCCATTATTTTTTAAGAAATGGGGAGGTCTATATGTTTTTATATTTTATCAGGGCATAATAACGGCCAAAATTTCATCACTCTTAATACTTATGCCAAGACGAGTTTCCTCTTGGCATACTTCGGCAAGGGCATCTTCAATAGGTAAAGTTTTACTTCTATAAAAAAGAGATGCCCTAACTTGTTCAAATTCCGGCCGAAGCATGCTATTTTTCAATTTGTTCTCTTCTTAGCTCAATATCTTCCGGAGCCACCCACTTGGGCTCAAGAAGAGCAAGTTCATCCCAAAGATGGGTTAAAGTACTAAAGTAATCGCGGACACTCATATCCGCTTGTCTAGTAGACCTAATTTTTTCTTGACAAAAAAATTGTCTAGCTAGGTCGTTTTTTGTATACATACCCTTAAGAAAGAACCATGCCTCATTGGCTTTTCTAAACTTAGCAATGTTGGCACAATTCTTGAGGTCAACATTGTTCATGAACCATGCCAAGATTTTGGCATGGTTACTTTTCCAATCCTCTACTTTGGATTGGTGATCACTGATAGCTTTGATGCGCTCATCGCCATCTAAAGCTTTTTCAACCCCACTTTCAATTTTAGTGAGCACAAGAGAAGGTTCGGGAGTAGTTCCCATAACAAAACCCCAATGTTTCTTACCTCTTAGGTGGTTTTCCATAGCGGAGGCCCACATAAGATAATTGGATCCATTGAGCTTAAAAGAAAGCTCTACTTTTGATTCGTGCTCCACGGATGCCAAGAAAGACCTTTGGTATCTTCAAAGAATAGAGAGGCGCGCTTCCCAAAGCAATGACTAGAAGAAAGACAAGATCACCAACCTTGCTCTGATACCATGTAATGAAACTAGCGGAAGCCCACCAATGCAAAGCACACTTTAGACGAGGAGTCAAGAACACAAGCACTTAAAGTGCATACTTAACCCTACTAAGGGGTCAAAGGGCTAAACAGCAAAAGCAAATATTATTGAAGAACAAGAGAAGTGGGTGAAAAACCCATTTCATTACAAGAGGGAAAGCCCTCTATTTATAGAGGATCAAAAACAAGAGGGACCACAAGGGGGCTCCATTCTAGTCGTTGGGAGCCCCAACGGTCATAAATATGACTGTTGGGGCCCCAACGACTAGAAGAGTGGGGCCCCTTGTGGTCCTACATTATGAAAAATAAAAAAGAAAGAAAAGTGAAAAACCTAAAAATAAAAAGTACATGGATTTTACCAAAATACCCCTATCGGGTTTTTGGGTGTACAGAAAAGAGAAAAAAAGAAAATACGTATATATATATAAGTATATGTATAGATATATATTTATATGTACATATTTTAACATATTGTTCAGTATATGTATATGGTTCAGTATATACTGTTCAGCATATAAATATATTGTTCAGCACATACATATACTGTTCAATATATGTATACGGTTTAGTATACTGAACAGTATATACATACACTGTTCAGTATATATATATATATATATATATATATATATATATATTGAACTGTATATATATATATATATACACACACACTGTTAGTTTATATATTGTTTATAATTGTACCGTATATACTGATGAAGAAGATCTTGACATTGAATTGCCCGATTCTGATGATGATGATAGTTTATCATCTTCTTCATCTCATCACTAGTTAATGACAAGCTTTTTTGAATGTAATGTTACAACTTTTTCGAATAGTAAATTGTGTGTATGTGTTTATACGTGTGAATTTGCCACTAACTATTAACTATTTTGTTTTGATTGTTTGTGTGTATATTGAACATATTTTTTGTTACCCTTGTCATTAGATTTAACAATGACAAGGGTTGTAGTTGAAAAGCTAAATTCACCTTCATTAGAGAGTGTCCCTGAAGAGCAAGATGATGCAGCGAACTATATAATCCCTTACACTGAAGAGCAAGTTAATGCACCAAACTATATAGTCCCTGACACTGAAGAGCAAGATGATGCAGTGAACTATATAATCCCAGACACTGAAAAGCAAGATGATACATCAAGCTATATAGTCCCTGATTCTGAAGATGATGATGATGATGTACCAGTACCACTACCACCACGTAAATCAATGAAGACAATCGGCAAAAGTTCCCGTGTTCAAGAAGAAACAATTAGTCAAAGTTTTTGTGTTTGAGATGAAGAACTTAGCAAAGAATTGAAGGATTTCATATGAATTTTCATTCCCTCTTATTCTGATTAGTTTAAGGCTTTAAGCATTTTTGTCTTAAGAACATAAATTGTAATATCATGCACTTCATGTCTTACTTTTAAGACTTTTGTCACGACTCCAGTTCGATATTTAATGTCATTCACTCTTATGTTTTGACCATTTAATATTAATTGTTATGCTTCATACATGCTTTATTTATCTCAATATTTTATAGTTTATCTTTTTCTACATTGTTCTTAATTTTTTTTGCCCGCCTAGGCTCCGCTTAGTCGGCCGCCTAGGCCTTTTCGAAGGTCCACCGACTAGCCCCGCCTAACGCTTTTGACAACATAGAGTGCATCGGGCTGTGAGAGAAATTGGAGAAACTTCTAATTGGTATGTGTCGCTATGTAACTTTGTATTTTGTTTTTTAAATACATTTTTATAGGTTTAAATATTTTATAATTGATTATCAATGATTTTGAATTATAGGGGTATTCAAAACGAAAGAATAGACTTGAACAATAGAAGATGATTGCACTGATTTTTATCATGTATATTATGAAGTTAAGGGAGAGGAATATGAAGAGGATGGCTACCAAAGACCTTATATGTCTAGATCATATAGACTTAGATGTTGAGTGGGTCATTGAGCAAAAAGATCTAGTATTGCCTAGCAATTCCAATTAGTCGGAAGATTCATGGTTTGAGCCAAACATCAATGTAAACACCATTGAGCATGTGCCTATTGAAGAAGTCATCATGATTCACAAGTAGTTAAAGGAAGACAATTCACCAAGAGCTCTAGGTAAAACTATATTCCTTTTACTTACTATGAATGTAAATGTATTTTTAAAATTATATGCAATAAGTATTTTATATATGATTTTTTATTGAAGGAAAAAGAAATAGAAATCAATGATTGAGGATGTGGAAAAACAAAGAATGATGAAGAGACAGATAATCAGATTGAAGGAGAACCTGTTTATATGAATTTTTCAAATGATGATATTGAAGGCTTTGATATTGATGATGATAAGACACAAAATCCTAGACCCTAATTTATATCATAGGATTATGTTTTTTGGGTCCTTTATTTGCACTTGGGAATGTTCTAAACTTATAATATTCTCATTTTGGA
Organism: Nuphar pumila; assembly: GCF_984573655.1. Classification (NCBI taxonomy): domain Eukaryota; kingdom Viridiplantae; phylum Streptophyta; class Magnoliopsida; order Nymphaeales; family Nymphaeaceae; genus Nuphar; species Nuphar pumila. The sequence continues at coordinate 1,616,059 of NC_143261.1, forward strand.
GAATTTTGAACAAATACACTAACATTTGGTTGTTAATGCTAATATGCATTTTCTGATGATGACACGACATTGAGAAATTTGATTGTTAGTGATTCTGTTACTTTTTTTTTATTGAATGTTCATATTTTATTCCTTAGATACATAGATAAAGGTGTTGCATGAATGTTACTTTTACATGTTAATCTCATATGTTTTGGTCTTTATTTGAGATTTTCTACTTCTTATTGGCTGTTTCTTCATTAATAAAGCATTTCTTTTGTTTGTTTGTATTTGTATATATTTTTAAATGTTTTCTTTAGTTAAAAATTTGAGGCTTACGCTTTACGCCTAGTTTAGTTTTTGGTGGAGTGCTACGCTACGCCTCAATGCTTTTCACAACATTGGTGTAAATTCAAGTAACTCCCCAGATATGCATCTAATGTCCAACAAAAATGGCAATTGTTTTATGTTGTTTTATAAGATATACTCAAACATCAATTACTCAGAAATTGTACAAATCATGATGGTTTTATGTTTGCCAAATGCCAATGAATGCCTGAAACAAAATTGGAACTGATACTTCCTGCGATGGTATGGAAAACAAACGTCAAACACTCATGAATGCCTGAAAAATTTTGAAGATAAACTACACATACCCTATCTGGTCTAGAAGGATCAGATGCTTTCTTTGCCTTCTCACGGCGAAATTCATAATCTTTCATGAGGATCAAAGCTTCAGGAGACGTCAAAAATGAGGCATTCTCCAGCTCCCATGTCACAAATTCATATCCAAGTCCTCTCCACTTTACAAACCACTCACCGTTACAATATGGCAACTTATTGCCATGACTACTGAAGTATGCCTCTGCCATTTTTGGGGGCATCAATGTTCTTCTCTTTAGCAGGCGCTGTGGTTCAGTCCACTCAGGTTTCCACTTCGAGACCTAGAGGACACAGGGAAAGAATAAGTGAATTATGAGCTTGCAAGAAGCAATTATAATATTATTCTCATTGTATGGAGGAAGATTTCAACAACCATTTATATCTATGTGAATCACAAAAAACCCTCTGAAACATAATATGAGAAAACAAACCTTATTTTTCTGGTATCTGCTATTGAATGTTGTAACAAGCTTTGGAGCTTCAGCAAGAAGCTGACTTTCCGGAACCCAGCGGTTGTGGACATGGGCCAAGCCTCTATACTTAACCAAGTACTCCTTTTCTATTTCATTTTTGGCCAACATATGACCTGATTAACAACCCAGAGATGATCATACTCAGCATACACAGGGTGAAGTGAATAAAGATCCATCAATGAAACACAAAAAGACACTAGCAAATTCCAAACAATATGCTATTTTAGAACTTTACCTTTGCCACTTGAAATTTCATTGCCTCTAACATCCCATATGGATTCAACTCCTTCAGAAACCAAATGAGGACCAAATTCAAGTTTTTTCTTCACACACCACAAACAATGCCAGGCTCCAGGTGGGACATCTTGTAAAGGAGGTTCAAGGCAAGATAGATGATAAGTTCGAGTACAACCTTTTCCATCACAGCACCTGAAAAACAGTAAATTATAAAACTAGGAAACCCTAGTGTAACCAACTAAACAGAAAGACCTTTTATCAAAGCATAACTAAGTAAGCAAACTGTTTGCAGCTGAGTTCACAAGTGTTCACAAAGGATTCATAGACATGAAGAAAGTTACATTATAGTGGTGAAATCAGTTATTATACCAAAATCCAACCAATATAATCCAGAGGTCATAAAACAAGAAAGCAAGTATTTTTATGTAGGATCCTATGGTTCATCACTTAAGACCATTGCTTTTCACTAAATGAAAACAACCCATCACCATCTCCAGCTACTTGGCGCTGCATTAAATGGTGAAAATCATTGGGTTGAAGCATAATACTGAAAATGATGTGTGTGTGTGTGTATATATATATATATGAACTCTAGTTTGTATGCCCTTGTTCCTAGCATAGCATATTGTAACTAAAAATTATAATTATAACCTTTGTAATGAGTTATGGAAATCTTTTTTATTTTGTATGCAGTGATATTTTGTTTTAATCGATTGTAATTGTGGTGATTAGATGGCTCGACATTCTCCACATGCTAATGACCTAGAAAGGCAATACAGCAAGGTTATTGATGGTCATATGGGGAATTTGAATCTGAGATATAGGTTCTATCATGTAGTACTTCACGGGGGATTGCACCGCATGAAGATACACATTGTGGCACTTCCAAGTGAGGAAGTGCCACCATGTTGAATGGCTATAGATGATGCATGAACTGAGATACGGGCTCATATAGAAGAAATTAGAAAAATGAATGATAGAAGAAGAAAGCAAGCGCTAGAAGCAATGGCATATTTCCGACTAATAGTTGCACAACCAAATGATAAAGATGATGAAGAGCTACAAGGCCCACAACAAAATGTCACGTTTGATGCAGATTAATGAAGATGACTGATGATGTTGTTTTGTATATTTTGTCACAACTTTTGTGTAACGAAATTTATATTTAGTTGATTGTGACATCTATGTTTAGTTGGATGTTTAATGACATATCTATGTTAAATTACTCTTATTGCTTAAATTTATTTTTTTTTCTTGTATTCTGTGATTTTTTACTATACAATAATACAATACGTATCGTATTTGGAGCCCAGTTGATACGGGTTACAATATGCTTTTTACAGCCTTGATTTAAAGAATAAATCTAAGTAAAATAAAAAAACACAAGTAAAATAAACAATCAAGTTATATAAAAGAAATAGATAAAGTTAAGAACATGGAGACGGTCGTGTCCATGAAGTGTCTGGAGTCTCCAGTACTGAGTCTGATGTGATGACATGTCAACACAGGACACACATGCTAAGTGAAGTGTCTGGGTGACAGTTTCCAACAATTCCTTGACAAATCCATTTCCAGACACAAGTGGGGTGATTGTTTGGTGGCAACATTCAACAAAGAAAATGAAGGATGATAGTGGGGGCTTAAGATCAATCAAACTGAGCATCACCATATAATTTCTGGAAGACCAGAAAAACTGTGATAGATGGCAAAAAACATACAGAGAAAGAAGGGTATCCCATCCATTTCATTCTATCTCTCACAATCTCACAGTTCAGATTGTTTAGAAATGATGCTAAAACTTTTGTTGTATTCACTTCCTTCCATACACATATGCATGCAAAGTTGCAAACAAAACATAAATGTGCATGGTGCATTAATAACTCCACACACACACACACACGTGTGTGTGTGTGTAAAGGATAATTGCATGAAATAGTATTTAGAAGGATGAAAATTATGAGTAGCTAGTTACAAATTGGTTATATCCAAAAGCACATAAGAGGATGCTATCCAAATTATCAATTTAGTACCTCAACATTGCAAACAAGGTATGGCCAACTACTACCAACCAAAAAATACTCGCAAGTCATTCTAATGTAAAACCATAATCACAAATATCGGTATCGGCTATATCTCAGCGAGGCTATTTCTCGCGATATTATAGGTTTGGTGACAAATCTTAGGGCTTAAAATATATATATATATAACAAAAATAAGTAATAAAATATCATGTTTAGATAATAAAATACATATATAATAAAAGAAATAAGTAAAAAATGCAAAATAAAGAAGAAAAACACATTTAAGATGTAGAAAATAAATAAAATCAGTAACAATAATCGATAATATCATGAGAATATCGTGATATTATCAAATTGGCAATATTTTAAAAATATTGTGATATTTTACCTATAATATCGTTTGCTGAAAATACAGTGATAATATCACTACAACAACAACTACGCCTTCATCCCAAAACAATTTGGGTCGGCGACAGTGATAATATCACTATATTTTAAAAATATAGTCAATATCTGTGACTATGTGTAAAACACACTAAATTTAACCAGGTCACAAAATTCAAGGTTGTCAGATGCTACTTACAAGAGCTTCCCTCCAAGTTTACAAATTTCACAAGTGTTGTGTTCAATATTCTTCACATGCTCCAAATTTGAGTCTTGAAGTGGAGAATAACTGGTGGAAGCTTCAAAACCTCTTTCATTAATCCTCTGAAGTCTCTTCCTATCCTAGTTCAAAGCATAGAGAAGAATAAGTTAACCTAACATACTCAAGATAGTCATCATACCAAGACAATTTAATTAAAAGTACCTTAAGGAAAGAAATTGCAGTTAATTTAGTTTATGGTTCATAATCTTCTAGATAATGAGAAACAAAGTAGCATCAAGCAGGATGAACTAGATAAACAATGATATCTATATGCCATGATGAAATTTACCTTAACAATAAATACATAGTCAATTGTCAAATAGCTGCTATCAGTTGATAGCAAAAAAGAACAGATGAAAAAACATTTCTTAAAAAAAACAAACAAGAAGACAAATATGGCAAACCTGATTTCAGGGTTCAATGAATCCTAGGGTTCTTTAGATCAAAGGATTTCTAGAGCCCCTATATTTACATAATAAAATGGGTGTGTTAGAAATCCACATTTTTCAAAGAAGTTTCAAGAATCCTGGATTCACTCCGCTGGAAACATGTGCAGGCACAATTATAAGTGGAGAAGAGCAAAGAATGCAACCCTACTCAAACACAAATTATGATCGTTTTTTATTCAGTTCTACTCTCTCCTCTCTTGAGCTCTCAGATAAAACCCTAGCAGTCTCTCTCCCTTGTAAAGATTCAAGAAAGGTGATTACATTTGTAGCTGTATGAGATTGTTTGAAGGGCAAGCAAAAGATTATAAATGAGCATAGAGATCAAAATGAGAAGAAATGGAGAAAGAAAAGGGAGATTTGAATGGTGGTTGTTGAAAAAAAACTGGGGAATATGAATAATGGATCTGAAGAAATTGGAGAAGACAAGTGTTTAATTTGATTGATGATCAAAAGAAGTGTCGGAAGATTAATCTATCGTTTAATTAAAATATAGAAATTGGCACTTCCATAGGAATTTCTGTAATATCTTGTATTTTTCCATGATTTTTAAAATCAAAAAATATAATTTTTAAATTATATATTTTTTAAATTGATAAAATCATGAGAAAATATATTAAAATATAGGTGACATCAGAAAGGTCTGAGCATGGCCCATAGCCCTAAGACATAAGCTATTTGAGTTATTTTTTGTTTCAAAAAAATTTGTTTTTAACCTTTAAATTTGAGCAAAATTCAGGTTAAATTCAAGCGAAATTCGAAGGCGAAAATCAGGTATGACCATAATTAGATCTAGATCTGCCTCGGAATACTCATCGTGTTTCTAATATTGTGTATTTTTCATGATTTTTAAAATCAAAAAATATAATTTTTAAATTATATGTTTTTTTAATTGATAAAATAGTGGGAAAATATTAAAATATAGGTGACGTCAGCAGGGTCTGGGCATGGCCCAGAGCCCTTTGACATAAGTTATTTGAGTTATTTATGATTTCAAAAAAAAACAATTTTGAACCTTTAAATTAGAGCAAAAATCGAGCAAAATTTAGGTTAAATTCAAGAAAAAATCAGAGATGAAAATCAGGTATGACCACCATTAGATCCGCCCCAAAATACTGATCACGTTGGCGACCTATGTTTTTCGAGAATTACGATTGGCCCAAAAAATACATTTTTTAAAAATGACCGACCTCTGTTTTGACATTTTTTTGGTTTAGATCAGACTAGATCCGCTCTGTTTAATCCAAGTTAATATGGATCTGAACCAAAGTTACCGAAAGCGCCTAGGTAAAAGGGGAAGAGCGTTTCGGAAGCGCAAAACATTGTGCTTCCGAAGCGTGCGGGGAAGCGCCACTTTTAAATGGGAAGCGCGCTTCCCATCACGCTTCCCCAATTTTTTTCAATTTTTTTGTATTTTTTATTTTTATTTTTTTCGCTTCCCCTCGCTTCCTAGGTCGCTTCCTAGGTCGCTTCCGAGAGGATTCCCGACTCGCTCCTAAGTGGTCTCACGCTTCCCGCTTCCTAAAATTTTGAAAGTGCCTCGCTTCCCGCTCCCGCTTCCCGTATCGCTTCCCACTCCCACTTCCTCAACTGGCAACCATGATCTGGACCCAGTTCATCATCCATATTGACTAAGATCTAGTCCAAGTACGATCAATGTGGATTTGGATATTGGATCCAGATTTGGATCTGATATCCATTTATAGCCATTTTAAAACTTTAAAATCAACTTTAAATTAAAATAGGATGAGGTAGAGTTCTCCCTGGGGTAGAACCATATCCCATAGAACTTTCCAAAGGGGGGCGACACCCTCTGAAATATTCTTTTGGATATTAATAATAAAATAGAACTCTACTCTCTAAAGTAATTATTTAGGAGACATCACCCTCCTTTTAGATTAAAAAAACTTAAAATAATATAATAAAAATATATATAAAAAGGGTTAGTACCTCCCTCTCTCTAGAACTCGTGTTCTAGAGAGAGAGTAAGATAGAGAAAAACAAAGAGGGGAAAATCATGTAGAGAGAGAAAGAAAAAAAAAGAAAGGAAGAGAGAAAAGAGAAGAAAAAAGAAAAAAGAAGAAAAAGAAAAATAGTTTTTCCAAAACATCCATCGATTTCCGATCTTCGATCAAGGTAAGGGTTTCTCTCTAAGTTCTGAGAGGCCATGAATACGTATACATCGATTTATGTATAAGTATTAGAGGGAAAAGGGAAATTTGATTCAAATATATATATATATATGTTTATTTCTTTGTGTTTGTCGATTTCCCTTGTGTATCAAATCCTGAAAATACGCATGAATTTGATTTCATATATGTTGAGTTTCTTGATTTGAAACTGAATATACATGTAAAACAGGTTAACAATTTCCCTGCTTATGCATACTGAGTGTGTATATATATATATATAGGTTTGTAGAGCTTTCTTGCTCACGCAAGCTGAATATATATGTATATATAGATAAATTTAAGGTTGGTTGATTTCTATAAAGCTGGACATATATGTGTGTGTTTCAGACTTATCGAGTTGCATGTTCATATTCAGATTCTATTGAGTCTCATGCTCATGCATTTGAATATACCTATTTGAATTAGATTTGTCGATATATATATATATATATATATATATATATATATATATATATATATATATATATATATATATATATATATATATTCGCAAACCTGATTATATTTAGTTTGATTCAGGTTGTCGAGTTTCGTACCCATACAGCTAAATATGTTTTGTTGTTTTAGATTTGTTGATTCACATATACATGCATTTGAAAATATTTTCCTAATTCAAATTTGTTGAAATACATATACATGCATCAAAATATTTTATCTTGATTCAGAGATTATCTGGTTGCATGCATACAGATTTTGATCAGATCTGCCGAGTATTTGCTCAGGCAGATCTAGTTCAGATCTGCCGAGTATATATATATATATATATATATATATATATATATATATATATATATATATATATATATATATATATATATATATATATATATATATATATATATATATATATATATATATATATATATGCAGATCTGGTTCAGATCTGCTGAATATATTCAAAGCTACCAAATATATATGGATACGCAAATCTGGTTCAGATCTGCAGAATATATAAATATATGCACATCTGGTCCAGATCTGCAGATTTTATATACATACTGATTTGGTTCAGATTTGGCAAGTGACATGTTTATGCATGCAAATGTTTTATTGTTTCAGATATGTCCAATTATATGCTCATTCATCTTAATGTATCGTTTTGATTTATATTAGTCGGATTATATGCTCATGCATCTTCATATAATTATATGTTTCGGTTTTATTGATTTTATAGTCGTATTGTAAGCTGATATATGCATAATTTTGGTCAAGCCGACCCATGTGTATGATCTTAATCATGTACATGGATCAACCAGCACATGGTCCAGACTGTTATGATCATAGTTTTGGGTTTGGCTGACTCATGCACATGATTTTAATCATGTACATTGATCAGTCAGCATAATGTAAACGTTTGTACAGGTCTGCCTGACCCATGTCCATGTTCCAGCAGAGCTGGTATATGTTGGATTGTGATCTGGCAGACCCATATACATGGTTTTGATCATGTACATGAATCAGCCAGCAGGCTGAAAATATGTGTTTTACAGCTTAGCCGACCCATGTACATGGATCAACCCCAGCTATTAGCATGTAAATCGGACCAACTAAGCTAAAATTTTCGAAATAATTGTCTTGAGTAAATGAAATTGGTCATGTATATTGAGATGATACATAAACCTGATCCTGATTTGACTAGTTGCAATTATGCATATCACACGCATGAATCTGAAATTTATCTGATGTTTGTGTGATTGTGATCATATGCATGTTTGGTTGATTATGCATAGAATTTATCATGAATGGTGTTCTGCGAGCATTGTATTTGCATGTGTATGTGCTTCGCTTAATATGCATTTATTTTGTGTGTTTTGAATGTGCATTGTGAACATGTCTGAAAATCATGTATAAGTTGCATGTTAACTGAAATTTTGCAAGTGCGCATAAATCACTTTTGAGATGTGTTGGTGGTCAAATGTAAACCACTGAAAGCCGTGTAGGCCAGGAGCGTCTGTTGCTCCAATTGTTGTTGATTTTATTTATACATTGCAAAATTTATTTCTGAAAATTTATTGATTTTTCAAAGTTAATTGCACTGTTAAATTATGAGGGTCAAAACCCGAAATTGGTTTTGCATGTTGATTTGCAAAACGATTCTTGTGCGAAAAACTTGAAATTATTTAAAAGGTAAAAAAGTCTAAACTGTATAATTAATCTTTTTCTTGATGTTTTTTCCACAGTGTGAAAATCTTGGATGACGGTCTTGGAAGACCGTGAAGATACTAAAAGTGCATGTGCGAGTGTGCTCATGAACCCGATATAGTGGTTCACCTCTCGGCCACAGTTTTAGGGAGATTCAACCACTTTACATGTGGGTGGTGTTGTTGACTCAGTTGTAGTTATTGGTATATCAAGAAAGTAGCGCCAGTACATGTTTATTTCCCTGATGTCTCGGCATTAGATGTTGATTTCTAATGTTTTGAAAGATGGTGTTGATTCATAATATCGGTCAAGGAACAAGTGTGGAACCCAGTAATAAAATACAAATTGTGTGTTAAGCTACAATTGAGAACTTAACTTAGACTTCGGTAATTTGTTTCCGCTTTGAGCATCCACAAGTTTAAGAAAAAGTAAAAATTAAATTTGTGTGCATTTAACAAGAACATGTATGCAAAAGCAACTCTGATAAATAACTTAATAAGTTATTCAAGAATGTGCATTGAATCGTGCATATTTTACTGTTCAGCATTAGTTCATACTTTATGCATATTTGGCTTTGCATAATATTTTTTTTGTTTCTGTATGATATTTGGTTGAATGCTTGGATGGTAAAGTATTTGTGGTAAGTTATTGGTTGTGAATTCCTCTTAAATTTATACATGAATTTGTTTATGTTATTTCCTTATTGTTCAAATTTTTAGAGGAATTCGTACAAAGGACTTCAGTTCTTACCCATTTTCTTAAGACTGTTTTACAGGCATGGATGCTCACTGATGTCCTGACTAGCTGGCTGGAGACTACGAGTTGTGTTACTGATTTCTGACAGAATGACTCGATAGATATAGACGATTTTTTTGTCTTAATATTTGACATTTGATAAATAAATAAAGTTTGATTTATTTCTTCAGTTGATTCAATGCACGGTATGGTTTCTGGTTTGGTATATTAAATTTGTGATGCTCCGGATCCTTGGGTGAGTTTCCGTAATTGTTTTAAAAAAATCTACTATTTTTACGAGGATCAGTTGGAGTCGTTACAATTTCAACAATCATATTTGTCAAAAACTGATAAGAGAAGTTCCGGCAGTCATAAACTTGGGCTTAATAACACTATTTAGAGCATATAAAAGTATAAAGAGACTAAAATTGAGATACAAACAATAGGTGTCAAATATTTGTTGAAGCATCCAAAAGAGATAAACTTGTTTCATATTCATCTTTGCAGGAGAAAACTCATTGATCGACCTTTACAAGTACAAATGAAGAAAAAGGCTTTGTCAATTGGTCAAGTTGTCTCCATGAGCCCAGTGGCCTAAGAAAGACTGCCCATGAATGGTGTAGATAGGAAGACAAGCAAAGTAGGGAAATTGGGTAAGAGCAGAGTAATCCCTTTTACACTCCCCATTCTGTTCTTTGTGATTCCACTGTTTGTAATTTTTTTCCTAAATACGATCGTGTATTGTGATCAAAATGACAAAACCCTTTTCTACTATAACCGCAGATTCTTCGATCGCAACCTGAACCTTGCTTGACAATGCAACTTGAATTCTTGACATCTTTTTTTTTTTGAGGAATGAATTCTTGATATCTACCTGCTTGAACATAGATTATTTTTCATTTGATCAAGAATATATTTTAGTTTCAACATTATTGTAGATCTCATCTAGTGTCCATATCAAATAACATTCTATATCCTTGGTTTCTAGTTCTAATAAACACTCAAGGAAGAAAATCATTGACACAAGAATTTCTCCAGAATAACAAAATTATTTTGTTGATTATAACATTTTTTGCATGACCATGCAAACTGTATAATGATCATGTTATAGTCCTAAAGGATGCATGCAACTGCCAACAGGTAAGAACTTGAGTATGTGTGCTGCACTATTTTTTTCTCACAAAGATAAACTTCTACAAATATCAGAGGAGACCAAGTTGAAGTTGTAGAATCATGAAATTAGTAGAGGCCCATTACATAAAGTTTGCAAGACTAAGATAAAACACATGTAACTAAAAACACGTATAGTAATGAAACCAGGAAAACAGAAGGCAAAAAAGGCAAGTAAATAACCACCAATTACTTTAATGATGCAAGAAAATACCTCAGATACAACCGAACTGTCATCCACCCTGCTAACAAAAAACATAGGCAACAAACATTAATGAGCACTATTTATTTTCATCAAAGTTCTTAAAATTTAAATGGTCAAAGTACAAAAGTACATCTAATTTTTCAGACAAATAGATAAATCCATCACCATTTGATGAATCCACACACCACATGCTATTTGAAGTTAATCTAGATACATAACACTCATACAAGCTTACATTTTTATCCAATTTAATTAGATCTTTGACTCTAGATTCCAAATATAAATATATTGAAATATGATATGAGTTTCGTGACTTGCTAAATAAACTGATAATGGAAAAAGACCATTATAATATGTGAGCAATTTGCTGAATAAGAATGAAAATGGAAAAAAATGAATTTCTAAATAATACACATGCAAGCAGACCAATGGCTCTAAAACTGTTCACTTTCAGGCCATCTGTAGTAATAACCTTTTCTACAGAGTCAATCATTCATGAACCAAAGTTTTGCCTATTTGGAACAAATGACTAACAAACTTCCAATATTCTTGCTACCATAAATACTGAGGAAATATTAATCTATGGTACTAATGACGGAGTAATTTCCAGATGACTGGTGACAAAATCTTTCTTCCACTTTTCACACAACCAGATTTTTATGCATTCAAAACCTAGAGGGCAGATCATGACTATGAGTTGTTCATCGGTAGTCCAATTTGTATTTGACAGATGTGAATCACAAACAAAACTATCTGAAAAAGTAATTAATGACCAGAATTTGTTGAATCTATACTATGGTCAGTTAGATCACAGCTTTTATTGCTTACCAAGCCAAAAAAATCAGGGTTCCATCTTCCTGAACTGTCTGCACTACTGCAAACTGCAAAGTTGGTGCACTACCGCAAGGACACTTGCAATTTGCAAGAAACCAAAAGGTGTCTTCATCATGCTGGAAACCTTTTTAACATAGAGCAGTCCATTCAAAAACTCCTATTCACAACCTGCTAAAGCCTGGCTAGCTTAATATAGTGTTTTCTCAACCCATAAAGTTGTGCACTACAGCAAGGACTCACATGAATGAAACATGTGGCATCATGAATGAATCATAAACCATTTGACCTATAGAAACTCATTCAGAGACTCCTATTCTTAAAAAGATTGAGTGTGACTAACTGATTACTACTTTGACAAATTACACAACATATTGTAGAAGGCAAAGGAAGCCATGAGTAATCTTACACTTCCTTCAGAATCTTTATTCCATTTTCCTTCAGATTACAGCCGTGATCTAGCTCCCACACAACACGCCGGACCAAAGTAAAGTGTTCAGGCCATCCCAAAAAGTTGGGTGCTCCATTTTCTTTGTCCCAAGTTTTCAGCCTAATTAGAGGCACAAATATCTGGATGAAGCTGACAAACAAACACAGGCCTAGAATAGGTATAGGTGCTGGTACATGGTACGACACAAGTACAATTGGCATGAAATATGAGATAGTTGTTTTACAAGAGAAGACTCGGAGGGCCTGACTGGGCCACGTCTATTGCACAACAACCCACATAATATACATGTACTACAAAATAAGACTAGCAAAATATAAAGAAAAATGAAGAATGAATAAAATATCTTTTTGAATGTACAAGATACATATAGAAACATGCAACCTATCCTATATTCCTACGTGTTATACTATATCTATGTGTGGCAGCACCGAGATGCACCCAGCACCAGCACCCATAAGTACCAGCTTCCACAAGGGCTCACTGGAGGAAAAGCATAAACCAATAAATTTTTGTGATAATTATTTGAAATTCCTACATAGGCATAGGAAAGCAGATCTCCATTTCCACAGAGAACTCAATAAGGCTAACCATATTCAGGAAAAGGTCATCCTTGCCTAGGATGACAAGTAGCCATTTCCGACCTCCATGCATCAAGGACGGTCAAAGAGATGATGCTTACAGAAAACAACTCAACTCACAAGAAGGTTTCCTAGGGCATGCACTTTCAAGAGCATAAAATTCCAGGTGATGTGTCAAGAACATCATATATGACCTCATCAAAGCAGCCCAACAACCATTGACAGAAGCATGCGAGAATGACCTTGTAATCACAGTTCAGACATCTGCAAAAGCACAGACACACCAGATACTCTAGCAGTCCAGTGTCTTCCAGCAATGCATATATTTTCAGACAGAGTGCAGGTTTAGCAGCCAGAATACAAAACAAAAAATTAAATAAATAATAAGTGCCCAATCATTGCAATAGGTAATAAATACCTTGACCTCTTTGAGCTCTCAACGCTATGAATGTCGCTATCACCGTCATGGCTCTCCAATCTCCTGTTGCCTCTATCTCTCTTGCTCTCAGATGGAGGAATGGTCACCTTATCGTCTTTAGAAACCTTCAAAATGCAGGAGTCCTTCCTTATGTCAACAGAAGTATCATTATTGCAATCAGCAATTATCTGGCTTGCTTTTGAATTGCAAGAATTTGTCATGTTCCGGTTTAGCTGAGAACTACCCAGATCAGCAGCAACAGTGTGGGATATCCCTCCAGAACAATTAGTTTCTGAAACATTGTTCTTTGCACTAGAAGTATTTGAGAAGACTGCAACAGTAAAGACATCAGAGACAGTAACTAAATTTCAAAGTAGCCAAAATATATCTTATTGCAAGATATTTACCCTGGCCTAACTGCACATCCTCATCTACTGAATCCCTATCAGGACTTCCCATGACATCCATGCTTTGTGTTTTGCCACTCTCACAGGGAATGCCCTTTTCACTATCAGTATTACCTGTTTCCCCGAGTTTTACATCAATTTGTGGTGGCTGGTGGTCTGAACAACATGCAATATTTCCATGTTTACAAACAAATTTTAGCAGAAAGGGAAATTGACCATCTAATAGTAACAGTGCAGAATCTAATTACCAGAAACAAGGCTTCCACTTCGAGAATCTTTGTCTCCAGAAGTAGACAAGCTCTGGGTGGATGCATGAACTTCCTCAGAATTATATACAGCATTTTTATGGTGCTTTGCCAACACACTTCTCTTCTCGCTTTCTCTTCTATGTGAATCATCCTGAGCACCACAAAAGTCAGCTTCCACTTCTGTGACTTCAACATCTTCTCCCATATTATTTTCTCTCTCCTGAAAGAATTGGTCTGCAATTTTATCATTGCACACATCTCCACTTTGCTCTACTGCCTCAACATAACAAACTTCAGTCTCCATGTTTTCCTCACGGCCAACATCAATTTTGTGAATGCCAGCTTCTGTTTCTGGGAGTGCAACATCTTCTCCCTGGTTATTTTCTCTTTCCTGAGAGCACTTGTCTGCACTTTGCTCAACCACCTTAATGTAACCATCTCCAATATCCATGTTTTCCTCAAGGCCAACATCAGTTTCGTTTACAACACCTTGGCTAGCAATAGTGCTACTAAAATCATCCTTATTCACACCAGTGCATTGACAAATACCTTCACTTTGGGATGAGCTATTATCCCATTTTCCGTGTTTGTCACCATGATCCATGATTCCTATTTAGAGCAATGACAACAAAAGAAAGGATAAATCAAATCACATTCAGCTAGAAAGAACACATACCAGCACAAAGAGAAATAATGAAGAACCATGAGCTACCTGACTCTTCATTCTTCCGTTCGTTAGGCTTTGAGGTGAACAGGTCTCTGTAACGCCGTGCATCCAACCTCTTTGATGTGGTACGTAGTTTGTGGTCAGATGCCCTTGGAGTTTCACCAACGACTTTACCTTCACGTTTCTGAGATGCCCTTGGAGTTTCACCAACAACCTTGCCTTCACATTTCTCAGATGCCCTTGGAGTTTCACCACCCTTGTATTTCTCAGATGCCCTTGGAGTTTCACCAACAATTTTGCCCTCCTGTTTCTCACCTCTTCTGATATCCTTACCACTCGATCCTCTACTTGTCCTACCTCCCTCAGGTTTACTTGTGTCCAATGGACTAACTAATCCAGATTTATGTTTCTTCTTGGGTTTTTTGAACTTTTTGGAACCGGAATGAAGATGTGCTTTCAGTTTCTTGGCATTTTTCTCCCGTCTATCACCACTTCTTGTTGCTGGGGAGTTTTGTGATGTTTGTTTCTCATTCATCCCAGATCTGCGCTTGTTTGGAGGAAGCGAAGTGTCTTGCTTTTCATCTCTCAATTTCCGCTTCACACCAACAGCTGAAGTTACTTGAGGCTTCGCATTATCACCTTTCTTAGACTTTCCCAAGCTAGAAGGACTAGCGGCACTCAATTTCTTGCTTGATGTCCCCCTGGCAGACCGCCTTAAACCAGGAGAACCAGTCACGGCCACAGATGCACTTGATCCCTTTGAAATAGCATCTGCCTCCTTCCCGCCACCACTGCTCCTCCTCCTCGAGGCTGGTTCCTCGTCATTTAATTTTCGACCTGATCGTGTTACCTTTGACATTTTCTACTCACAATCCTACCACCAACATCCGTGGTGCAAATTCTGCATCTAAAATTTAGGAACTAAAATAGCCACGTTCGCTCCCCCTCTTCAGCTCAGACCATTACCAAGATAAGCCCAATCTTCTAATGTTCCGAATCTCAAAAGAGATTGCACGTACACGAAATCTTCGAAAGAATTGGATTCAGCAAGAAGCCGCACAACCAAAAACCTGCATCCATCAAAATAATGTGCCATGATTTTTTTACTATAATAGCAAAAAGAAACAGACAGCCCATCAAAGTTCAAACATTGCACTACATTCAGTTTCTTGAAAGAAAAGCTGAAACGGGATTGCGACCACAAACATGCAAGCACGCACCCATTCAAGAGGAAGCCTTCAGATGAAGAAAAGCAAGCAAGGAACAGACCTTCCAAGTAGCAATTACAGTAAGCCGAATCTTGCGCCTTGCTCAAGCACTTTGACAAACAGAGATTTTCAACGGACTCCAAGAAGTACCAAAACCCCCAATCGCTGAGTAACTCTATAACTCTAAGGAGACCAAACACAGGATGAAAGGCCAGAGTTTGGATTCGGGCCGTTGAGCGTAATTGCTGTTGTCATTGTCCCTTGACAACACCCTTTTGAGTTGTGAGTTGCGACTACTCACAACAATGACTAGGAAGAAGCCAATTGCGCAACCTACTTCCACCAGCCCAGCGCAATTGCAACTTCGCTGTCACTGTATGATTTCAAGTCGCTTCCTCACCAGAGCTTATTCTTAATGCTTACACGCTAAAATATAGAATCCAAATCATCCAAATCGTGGACCTAATTTGTTTATTCTATCTTCAGGTTCTGAAGCCCAACAAGAAAAAAGAACGAAATTCAACGAAAATTAAGTGAAACCGATTCCATTACCACTGAAATCAATCAGTAGAAAATAAACAACTCACCGCGAGACGGCTTACACAGACGGAGAGAAAGCCATGCCCGTTCTGTGGAAAAAAGGAAAAGGAAACCCTAGAATAGTCAAGAAAAACCAAATCGATGAAGAATGTGCAACGATTAAAACAAACAAGCCTATAAAAGAAGGAGAAAACGCTAGGAAAACGAGATTTTCGAGTGTTTTTTGTGCCAAATTCTCAGAGGGAGCGAATAAACGGGAGATCGAGCTAAGGGATTGATCACGGATTCAATCATTCAAGAGTCGGCAAATCATATATATATATATATATTATTCCGATCCCAAAACGATTAAATCAGAAATTAGGGAAAGAAATCATCGTAGTTGAAGGACGCTTCCCAGACGGGAATCGAAGATGGCGGAAAGAGATGATCGCTCCGGAGTTACCGTGAAAGATTCCTCACAAGCAGACGCCTCAACCAAACGCGGCCGGGCCAGGGGATCCTCCTTGGCGTAAATATGTATATATATATATATGTATATATATATATATATATATATATATATATATATATATATATATATATGGGGAGAGAGAGAAGATGTGTGTGTGTGTGCGCGCCAACGAAATTCACGAATAGCCCTTGTTTTCGCTTATATTTCTAAAACACCCTAAAATCTTCCAAATTTCCAATACCACGCTTTCGCAGGAAATTTCAACGGCTGCACGAAACTGAATAATTTTCGAAAAGCCCCTGAATGATAGCAAACTAGCAAGGCCGCCACAGATATTAGTAAAACTGCGTTTCACAAATCTCCTACGATTAGGAGTGAAAACGGGTCGAACTCGGACTGGATCTTTTCAGAAACGGATCCAAAAAAAAAATGTAAGCAATAGATCCGAATCATATCCAAAGAGGTAAGACTCAATCCTAATCCGAAATGCATGTGGTAATACTGAACCCAGGATAAATCTAACAAAAACAAGCTATTTATATGTAAAAAGTGCAATCAATTCAGATCAATTTCAGATCCGATTTAAAACTCTGATCTGAATCCGAATGTAATCTGTATTGAACATATTTGAATTCAATTCCACTGCACATTCAGGTTTTACTTAATGGATTCATATCCAGAAATAGCATCTCAGACTAGATCTAATATTTGACCATATCCGATTTCGTTTGCAACCCTAAGTACGAATCATCTGATGTCATTCTTTTTTATACAAATGTAGCCAGTGGGTCCACTACATATTACAGGTGGGTGCTGCTTGTGCTTTTATCATTCTCAATTGTATGTGTTGCATGGTTCAGATTCCCACATCGGTCTACATGGAATGGAACGCAACCACCGTAGGGGTAGTCAGATTTATAAAGAGCTAAAAAAGTGCAACTGTCTAGATTTTCTTTGACCCAAATTGAAAAAGTAATATAGAATTTATTCCATACTAAGTGTAACGGAATTGGTAGTCCCACATTGGTTAACCAATTCATCCATATATCAGATCAAATATGAATGTAGACTTGGACCCCTATTAACCCTTTCAAGTCAGTCATTAAGGTTAACAGCTGTTAGCTTTCCTAACGGTAATTGTTAAAGGGCAGACAAATTAACACTTTTGCCCTTAAAGTAAAACCAATTTGCACAATATTAATAAGATAAAAACTAATTTGCAAAAAGTCATAATTAATGAAAGGCATTTTGGTAACTAACTAACCATGGTCAGTGTTTGACCAACAGCTGTTGACAAAAGGACTATTTGTAATAATAGTGAAAAATGCCAAGGATTGGTTTGTCAAATGGCAAAAAACAGACTATTTTGCAAATTGGTTAAAAAAAAGGGGGGGACAATTTTCAGATAACCTTAAACAAAAAGATCTCATTATGAGTCTGAATATCTATACTCATCTCTTTGGCAAGCTTCTCTCTCTAAACCTGCGATGATTTGTTTTGAAAAATCCGGTATGGACGGGGTTGCTGAATTAAATTGGGGTATGTGTTTGAAAGAACTTAAGCCTTTATGTGCAGATGCGTGCTCTATCTAATTGAATTATTCTAAGATATCTCTTAAGTGTACGATCCTTCACAATCCTACAAAAGATCTCGCATATGACTTTGTTTCTCTTCCTTGCCATGCTTATGATCTTATATAAAGATTCATGGATAATTGGATAAATTTCACCACTAACTTAAAAATAAAATATCCTATTAAGTCAATAACCTTCTTGATGACCAATCAGGTAGGTTATGCATGCTGTCATTAAACTATAATTAATATTTATATTAATCTCACTTAATAGCTTCATTATAATTCTTAATTAGCCTACCATACAATGGCTCTTGGGTTTCAGTTTTTTTTAGACCCTATGACCACATTGGATCTGATACTAGGATCTAACACCATTATCTCTTGCCATAAAAAGCCAAAGTTGAGTGTATTCCTTGGTTGGTGGGTAGGAATGACTTTGCCAAGGTTTTCACTTGACCTGGCCAAAGAAATAGAGAAAATTTCATCAAGACACCTAACTTATTAGCAATAATTAAAATAAAAAAAAACACACTTAAGCTTTTGAAAATGTTAAAAATACAACTAAGTTTTATCTGTTAATCAAAACAAGTTTTCATCAAAATAACTTAAGCTATATTTAACTCAAGTTGGGTTAATACCTTAATTTTATTGTTTTGCTGTCTGTCTCTCTAAACCCATTATTCTTTGTATGTAGAAAAGATGTAGGAAAAGTGAAAACATTGTATGATTTGTTCAACTCTTCCAAATGAGAGAAAAACTGTGTTTGAAAGAGTTTTTCTAAAAAATACATTTTTCTATAGGAAACATTAATCGAAAAAAGAGGTAGATAAATGTTTCCTAGAAAATTTTGTGTTCCTCTCTATCCATCCATTTTCACCACCACCATCCATCTCATCATTACCACCACCACCATCCATTTATGAAAATTTGTATCTCTACATGCATTAGAATTAGGAATTTGCCTAATTTGATGTATATATACTTGTAGGAATATTGATTTATGTTAATTGAAATCTCTACATGCTCTATAATTAAGGATTTACCTAATTTGATGTATATATGTATATAGGAATGTTAAATTATGTAAATAAAAATCTTTACATGCTTTAGGATTAGGGATTTGCCTAACCTGATGTATATATGCATGTAGGGAATGTATATTGTTCTCATCAGAATTATGAGATTCTAAAATATAGGCAATATGATTTAATGCTCATATTTATTTTTTATTATGCATATGCATGCAATGTAATTTTAGAAATATGAACATGTACATGCATTCTTATTGATTTTATAAATCTAATGAATGCATGTATAATTTTAGAAATATGATTATCTACATGCATTCTTGTTGGTTTTATAAATTTGGAAAATGCATGTGTAATTTTAGAAATATGATCATGCTCATGCATTCTTGTTAATTTTATAAATCTTGAAATGCATGTGTAATTTATAAATATGATCATGTATATGCATTCTTGTTGGTTTTATAAATCTAAAAATGCAGGTGAATGCATGGGTAATTTTAGAAATATAATCATGTTCATGCATTTTTATTGATTTAAAAATATGAAAATGCATGTGAATGCACATGTAATTTTAAAAATATGAATATGTACATGCATTTTTGTTAATTTTTTATATTTAAAAATGCACGTGAATGTAAGTGTAATTTTAAAGATATGATCATGTATATATAAATTGGGAGATGCATGTATAATTTTTGAAATATGATCATATACATGCATTCTTGAAAATTTTAGAAATTTGAAAATGCATGTGTTTATTTGGAATTTCATAAATACATATATGTATATGCATTTTTGATAAATGAAGAAATCTGAAAAAGCATATGTGTTTATTTGAAATTTATATATGTTCATGTTAATTTAGAAATCTTAAGATATGCATGAGTAAATGATGTTCCTACACAAATGTGGAATTTCGATGTAAGTATAGATTGTGTATTTTAAAAATCAGATTTGGTGTAGAAGCCTTGTGTCATGTATCACTAACATTGATCTTCACCACCATCACCCACCATCATCCACCTCTCAAAAAACGACAACAAAGAAGCTCCAACCCCTCCCCCCCCCCCCCCCCAACTTCACGATAATCTTTCACCGCCACCACCATCCACTTTCTTAAAAACCGCTTCAAAGAAGCTCCACCACCACCCACCTCCTTAAAAAACGCTTCAAAGAAGCTCCCCCCCCCCCTCTTTTCTCTCTCTCTCTCTCATTTTTTTTTTAAGATTTTCCATTTTATTTTTCTCATGCTATCCAAACAAGTGAAAAGTTTTCATTTTAGAAAATTGTCATATCAAAAAGAATTATAGGCAACATTTTTCTTTCTTATGAGAGTTTTTCTTGTATCTAGGTGAAATTAGACTTGGACCAGATTTTTGGGTATGGTATCAGATCTACTATAATAGAAACCATACCCAAACCCGATAAGAACTACATGAACCAGACTCTGTAAAATAATATTTTTTATCATTTTTATATTGAAAATTTATGGGTCTTAATCGAAACTCGTGTCGAGCCCGGGTCTGGTATAAAATTTCATAAACTATACCCAAGTCTATGTATTAATCGGACCTTTGGGTCCAAACCCAAGTCTTAATTGGGTTTTCTTATTTGTCATCATACCTGGACCCTATAGGATTTGGTTTGGGTAAACCCGACCTGCTGACACTCCTAAAAATCAATTGTTGTGGTGGCTGAGGGACACAAAAGTTGGCTAATAATGAAGGGAGTAGTGGTCAAAGAAGGGCAAAAAGAATAATGATATTGGTGGTAGTTGCCAAAGAAGAGAGATAAGTGGTGGTGGTTACCAAATAAGGGAGAAGAGGTGGTGATGATGGTGGTGGTTGTGAAAGAAGAGAAAAAAAAAGTGGTGGTGTTAGTTGCAAGAGAGAAAGAATTGAGAACAGGGTGGGTGTAACAAGGAAAGGGAGAAGAATTGAGATAGAAAGAGAGCAAAAAATGTATTTTTAATATATAGTTGATGGTAGCTTATGTTAAAGAACTAGATCCAAGAATCATTTCGGGTTTGGTATAACATCAGCATGATCTGTATCCATCATAAGGTCCAAATGGTACATCAAATGGTTCAACGCCTACTCAAAATGATCCAACGTCAAATGGTTCAACGACTAATCAAAATGATTTAACGTTGGATAAGAAGATAAAGTTGTCAATATCACTTTTTTGAAATATTGACATTATCCCTTATAACCTCCACTACCTAAAATTAAAGACTGATAGTTGGAGACGTCCTAATATTGTAAAAGGTTGATCTATAAAGGAAACTCCCTGTATTGTGTATTGGTGAGAGAAAGAGAATGTGGATGTAGGCTTAGATGAACCATGTAAAAAAATTGGGCTTCACTGACTCTAAGGCTGACACGTTATTTTTTTTAAAAATTTTGCATTAACTAACCTTATATCTACTTGCTTATGTTGATGATATAATAATTACAGGTAGCTCACATGGTGTGATTCATAAACTCATATGGGAGTTTGGCACAAAATTCTCCATAAAAGACCTAGGAGCTTTACACTTTTTCTTAGGTGTAAAAGCTGTAAAAAATAATTCATAAATTTTGCTTACACAAAGAAAATATATTTATGAACTCCTTGTCAGAACAGGTAAGAAAAAGTGCAAGCCCCTTTTGACACCTATAGCAATCAACGTCCAAATAGTCATATATGAAGGTGAAAAGTATAGTAGGAGCTCTGCAATATATGAGTTTTCCTAAACCAAACATTTCATATGCGGTCAATATGGGATGCCAATTCATGCTTGATCCAACAAATACCCATTGGTCACTCGTGAAATATATCCTAAGGTATCTTAAGGGTACTATCAATCTAAGCCTTCAAATATCCATATCCAATAGTTGGGTGCTATCAACATATACTGATGACTAGGCCAGATGCCCAGGTGATCGAAGATCTACAAATGGATACTTAACTTACCTTGGTTCAAACCTATTATCCTGCAAGTCCTTCAAGTCCTCCAAGCAGCAAATTGTTGTCAATTCTATCATAAAGGCTTAGTCAACCTACTTGTCCGACAATCAGGTTTTTCATGCCAAAACCAAATTCATAGAAGTGGATAATTCATTCCATCTCAAGAACAATTAGTTGATATTCTTACAAGGCCATTAAGCGGACAAAGGTTTAGTTATTTAAGAGACAAGCTGAATCTCAAGGAAATTAACTTGGAGGGGCATGTTAAAGAATTGGGTCCAATAATCGTTTTAAGTTTGGTACAACGTCAGCATGATCCGTATCCATCTCAAGATCCAAATGCATATCTAAATGGTACGTCAAATGGTCCAGTGGCTACTCAAAAATGATCCAACATTATCCAACGTTTGATAAAAAGATAAAGTTGACAAGATCATGTTTTGAAGATATTGATATTATCCCTTGTAACCTCCACTCCATAAAATCAAGGACTAATAGTTGAAGACATAGGTTGATCTATACAAGAACTCCTTTTTGTGTGTATTGGTGAGAGAAGGAGACTACAGATGTAGGCTTAGCCCAACCACGTAAAAACCTTTCAGTCTTGTCTTTTTTTCTTTGTTTCTCTTCACCGTGATTGTGTGTGTTTCATGCATTTGATTAAACACGTTCCAGTCTAAGCAATCCTTTACAACTTAGACGAAAGATAACTCAAGCATGAGAAAGTTTACGTGTGTTTTTTAAAATTTATAAAAACGAAGGTGGGTTTTTGGTTATTGCTAGAAAAGTTAGGTGTGCTTTGGACCAAATACTGTATTGGGTCTGAATGAGTGCCACATATATAAGCATGTGGGGCTCATATCTTTGTGTGTGTCAGCATCACTTAGCATCAGAGTCTGGTGCGGTTGTAAAGACTTAACTACCCTTTCCTGCCATTTTCGCCATGAAACGACAGTTCGAGAAAATAACAAAGATGTTCTTTATCCAGAAAAGGGAGGATGATCTTAACTCTTCAAAGTCCAAACGTTCCATTTTTGCCCTAAGCAGTAAACTCCTATGATGTCGTTGGATCACCCTTTGACGATGAACCATCTATTGTAACTGGAGCTCCCTTTAACGACACACCCTTTGCCATCATTTGCTACTACCGAAGCACCTTTTGTTGTCGTCTGCTACCGTTAGAGCACCATTTTTCATCGTCTGCTACCATCGAAGCAACCTTTGTCGTTGTATGCTTTCGCTAGAGTACCCTTTGTCATCGTCTATGCAGTGGAAGCACAGTTGCCACCATTAGCTGCATCTATCTTCTGGCGTTTCTCCTCCACTGTCGGATTACCAAAACTCCTATCATTCCGGTGAGTTTCGTGTAAGGTTTTGTTATGTAAACAACTCGATTTGTAAATATGAATGCTAAATCTTATAACTGGTTGTACTATTCATGATAAATAACACATATTTTCATACTTAAATAAATTGGTTTGTATTATCCACCTTCTGGGCATCGAAAAATAGTTAGCACGAATTGTTCTTATGAATGCCAAACATTATAACGATGTGTACTAATAAAGGCTAAATTTCTACAATGATTTATATGTTTGAATGCAGTAACAATTTGTATGTTCGATGCAACAACAATTTATACGTTTGAAGCAGTAGTGATGTGTATTTATGATTTATGAAGTTACCATGATTT
The DNA here is from genome assembly GCF_984573655.1 of Nuphar pumila. Lineage (NCBI taxonomy): Eukaryota > Viridiplantae > Streptophyta > Magnoliopsida > Nymphaeales > Nymphaeaceae > Nuphar > Nuphar pumila. The sequence goes on from NC_143261.1 coordinate 1,640,016, forward strand.
GTACTTAAGTTTGCTAAATCGTACAATAATGTTTACTTATGAAGCTCAAATGTTACAACAATATGTACTTATAAAGGGTGTGATTTCTACAATGATTTATACATTTGAAGCGTGAACGATTTATACATTTGAAGCAACAACGATTTATACGTTTGATGCAGTAGTGATGTGTATTTATGAAGTTACCTCGATTTGTACTTAAGTTTGCTAAATCTTACAACGATGTCTACTTATGAGGCCAAATATTGTGATGATTTGTAACGTTGGTGATTATGTAGCGAATGTGATAATTTGCAATAATATATACTTGGGGGAGGTAGTTATAACATATAATGATGCAGTTAAATTTATGTGTTATTCAAGTTAGCAATGACTAAAATTTGTAAGACAAGAAAGCTCTCATCGTTTGAGGGGATGACTACTGAAGAAGTGATCCGCCAGTCCGATATATATGAGCATTATGAATTGTACCAAAATATAATAAAGATTGAGAATGATAAAGACAAGGACAAAGCGTTGGAATTTTATAATGATGAGCCTGATTCATCAGATAGTGAAGATGAAACACAAAGAAATAAGGATGAGGAAGAACTAAAGATAAAGAAGAATAAGAAGGATGATGAAAAGAATGAAAAGCAAAGGAAGAAGGAGAAAGTGAATGAAAAGCAAAGGAAGAAAAGGCAAATGAAGAAAGAGGAGAGGGAAAGACAAAGGAAGAATAATGAGAGGGAAGAAGAGAAGGAAAAGCAATTGAAGAAGAAGAAGGAAAAGGAGGAAGAGAAGGAAAGGCAAATGATGAAAAAAAAGGAAAGGCAAAAAAATAAGAATCAGGACGAGGAAGAGAAGGAAAGGCAAATGAAGGAGAAGGAGGACGAGGAAGAGAAGGAAAGGAAAATGAAGGAGAAGGAGGACGAGGAAGAGATGAAAAAGCAAAGGAACAAAAGGAAGGAGAAGGAGGACAAGGAAGAGAAAGAAAGACAAAAAAAAGGAGAAAGAGGATGAGGAAGATGATGAAAGGTAAAGAAAGAATAAAGATGACGAGGAAGAGAAGGAAAGGGAAAGGAAGAAGCACGAGGAGGAAGAGAAGAAAAGGAAAAGGAAAAGGTAGGAGGAAGAGAAAGAAAGGGAAAGAAAAAAGTAGGAGGAAGAGAAGGAAAGGAAAAAGATGGAAGAAGTAGAAAAATAGAAGAGAAAGACGAAGAAGCGAAGCAAGAAGTAGAAAAGCAGAGGAGAGAGGCAGTGGAGCGAAGGAGCAACAAGAAAGGTAGAAGAGGAGGACAGAATGAATGGGGAACAAGAAAGGCAGAGGAAGAAGAGCGAATGATGGTGATACAAGAAACACAAAGGAGGGAGGGAGGGGATGAAGAGAAGAAAAGTATAACCAAGGTACATAAATTGCTCTTGTCTATCATAATTTACTATGATAGGTATTATTTTGTATAACGATTATTGTGATAGCGATTACTATGATAGTAATTACTATGTATAGCGATTATTGTGATAGCGATTACTATTTATAACAATTACTGTGACCTATGTATAGCGATTACCATAATAACAATTAGTACTTATAACAATTACGTAACTATTTATTGTGATAGGTGTTATTATATATAGCGATTATTGTGATAACTATTACTATGTATAGCAATTATTGTGATAGTGATTACTATGTATAGTGATTACTGTGATGGCGATTATTATATATAGTGATTGTCGTAATAACAATTAATACGTATAGTGATTACTTTGATATTGATTATTGTGTATACGATTATAGTGATAGCGAGTGTATAATGATTATTATATATAACAATTAATATATACAACAATGTGTAGAAGTACACATAAGACTAATTGTGATTTGATATGAATAATATGTTATTTTGTGTTACATGGTGGTCAAAAGCGAAGTAGAGCACCAAGTGAAAAGCTCAAAGGGCACTGTCAGTGGCCTGTAGTTCTATCATTGTATGGATAATTGAGTGAATATCAGAAGGATCGATTACGAAATATGCACTTCGATGGTCTTCTAGACCAACATTATTTTGAAATGTATTGAAACACTATGACCCACCTGGTCAATAAGTGAAATCATAAGACGAACACATTTCAGTTTGATGGCTTTGAGATCACCATGACCCTAGAAGATGTGGTGCGGATTATGGGTCTTAAGTGCCATGAAAGTATTGTCCTAGCACAGGATTTAAACTATAACGTAAGGGACAAGTGCACGACCCTTCAAGGAATGTCGATGGAGGACTGGGGTCAATGTATTTCTGGTGAAAGTAATTCTACATCGATGAATGTTTCTTCTTTCTGTAATAAATGGGAAGGTCGATCCGCTATATGTGTATCTGAAATAGCTGACCAAGAGTTACGCAACTTCCTTCTTTATTTTTTTGGATTTGTCTGGTTCTAAGTTAAGTTACCTGTGGCTGTAGTTATTGAAAGACATAGATGAAGTCGACAACTATGCATGGGGTGCTGCTATGCTCGTACATGTATATAATCAACTTTATCGTGTGAGTAAGGGTACAAAAACTGTTAGAGGGTTTTGGTCATTTGTTTAGGTAATTGTTTATTACATATTTAGTAGTTGTAGACTAAGATTGTTGAAGGTTATAGTCTTACTAATATATTATTTTTGTAGGCCTGAACGTAAGAGCATATTATCACCTTGCGTCCTTAGTGTGGAATATAATCGTTTTTGGATCAGGTTAGATTCAGATCCTATTTGGATTCGTAATAAGGTCAATATACTGTTTACACTTAAACCAGATCAAGAACTGAAATAGTCCTTTTTGGAACCGGTTGAGAGCCATTTTTGATCAGTTTCTTTCAGGTTTTCACCGGTTTCGAGATTTAGAGACCATATTTTCATGAATTTATGAAAATACTGGGATTTTCTCATTCGGTTATAGGGTTTTATGAGCATTTGTTCATGTTTCTGCATCGGTTCATTAGGTTCAAAACTGGTTCATACCCTTAGATGATCGTTTCTGGGCTGTTTCAGATCGGTTTGGTGTATTTTTTGACCAGTTCCAACTTGAGGACCCCGGGTTTTATCCATTTGAGCTTGCTTTTATTATTTTTCATGCTTTATAAGTGTTCATTATTAATAAAGCATGACTTATGCATATTAATTTATGTATTTCATGTTGGTTAAGTTATGCATGATGTTTTAAACATGAATTATGAAAAAAATCATGACATTTTATCAACAAAATTAGTTTATGCATATAAGTTGAAGCATAAACTTGTATTTTGACGATATAAAGTATATTTTGTCATGAATATACATGCATTAAAATGTGTTCATGGGCATGCTCCATAATACAAATATGTTTTCGGTAAAAGATCTTGATTGGCCAATTTATGTAATCACCAAAGTGATCTGAGTTGTGTTGATTGTGAATTCTTTAGACCATATTAAGATTCGTTATTATGATTATGTGTGAGTTTATGAAACAATGATTCTACCCAAAGGTAGGTTGTTGTGTTCCAAATTCACATAGGGTATTATAGTAGATGTGTATTTCAGTCCATGAAGCATGTTTGTAAGCATGTTTGTACTCAAAAGTACAGTGTTGAATTGCCTCTGGTTACATGATGTGCTAGTTTCACCAACTGAAGTCAATTTATTGAGAATTGAAGAGACAAAGCAACTATGAATATTGTCATTTCTACTAAAGTGGAACAATAATGACTCAACTATGCGTGTCTCAGAAAATATAAAAATAAAGGGTCTCACTTTTACCTTTTTATCACGAGTCTCGTTTGAGCAATAATAATAATGTCTTTGTGTTTTCGTTCTTTATTGTATCAGGTTCCTTCCTTATCAACGGTTCTAGTAATATCCCTCTTCTAGACGAATCAATTTTTTTTTATTGGAAAGAAATTATGTTATTCACTTTGGGCTATATGGATCTAGATCTGACCCTTAGAATTGATGAACCTCTCGCTCTTACAGAGCAGAGCATAATTGATAAGAAAGTTGCCTCTAAGAAGTGGGAGCATTTAAATAGACTTAGCATGATGCTTCTGCAATCAAGAGTGACTAAGAATATTTGAGGCATTATTCTTCACTGCAAGACAATTAAGGAATTTTTGGGAGTCATTGAGGCTCAATTCATTTATGGTGGTTTGAACATATTCGGCAAAGGCCTAATGATGCTCCAGTTAGAAGGATGGAGAAATGGGAAAATATATTAGTTAAAAGAGGTCGGGGTAGGCCTAGGAAGACATGGATGGAGGTGATAAAAAAGGATATGAATGCTTTGAACCTCACCGAGGACATGACATTAGATAGAAATGAATGGAGGAGAAGGATTCATGTGGAAGACCCAGAATGATTTTCTTTGTTGGTTCATATCGCCGACCCCAATTATTTTGGGATGAAGGCATAGTTGTTGTTGTTGTTTGTATTGAGGCTCAATTTGTCACTTCTAATAAGGCAAGATCCAGTACGCTCATGTTCAAATTAGTGTCTATGAAATATATTGACAACAAACACATCCGACAACACATTTTAGAAATAAGAAATATTGTGACTCAACTGAATGATATGAAGTTCGCCATTTCTGACTCCTTCTTGGTCCATCTGATCTTAACCTTGTTACCTACTGAGTATGGACCCTTTAAAATCTCCTACAAACACACATTATGATGAATGATCTTTTAATGACCTCTTGGCCAAATGTGTTGAAAAAGAAGATAGATTGAAGGGTGAGAGGGTGTCAAGTACACATATGGTCTCTCATAAGAATAAACAGAGGTCAGGGCCAAAGAAAAACTCCTTTAAGAGAAAGAATCAGAAGAAAGCCACTAGGAGAGTTTAAACTCTCAGGTAAAAGCTAAATCCCGGTCAAGAGGCTCTTCTATAAAGTGTTTCTTCAGCAAGAAGAAGGGGCATAAGAAGGTGAATTGTTTGAAGTATAAGAAGCGACTCAAAAATAAAGGTAATGAGTCATTTGTTTCTCATGAGTGCAATTTAATTTATGTTCAACTGCATAGTTGGTGGATTGATTTTGGTTCCACGATACACTCTTTGCAGGCATTTCTGAATAAGAGGGAACCAATAGAGCATGAAAGAAGCATTTTCTCAAGAAATAGGATGCATTCACATGTCAAGAACATTGGAACCTACCGAATTATGTTAGAGTCGAGATTTATATTGGATTTGGTTGATACATTCTGTGTTCTAACTTATAGTCGGAACCTGATTTCAATTTTAAAACTTGATAAGTTTGACTTTATATTTAAATTTAAAAATTCCAAGCTTATTATTATGAAAAATTCAATGAATATAGGTTTTGCCTACATGTGTGATGGTTTGTATCGATTAAGAACCAAATTCCAAATTTGAGAATCTCACTCCATTGAGAACATAACGATTGCCAACAAACGTGACCTAAAAGACGATCAATCTTATCTGCTTTGACATCAGAGGTTAGGACATATCTCACAAGAGAGAGTATAAAAATTCATGAAAGAGAGAATCCTTGGATCCCTTGATTTCACGAATATAGAGTCATGTGTTGACTGCATAATGGCTAAACAATCTAATACATATAAGAAAGATGCCAAACGTAGCAATGAAAAGTTAGAGATAGTGCATACGGATGTGTGAGGCCATTTTTCACCATGTTATACAGGTGGAAAGTATTTTATCACATTTATAAACGATTACTCATGGTATATGTATCTCTACTTATTATTTAAAAAATCAGAAGTCTTTCAGGTTTTTAAGGACTTCAAGAAAGAAGTAAAGAAACAAACCGATGAAGTTATTAAGGTTGTTAGGTCTGACAGAGATGGTGAATACTATAGTCGTTTCACTGAGATAGGATAAAAGGAGGGGCCATTAGCGCAATTTCTAAAAGAGAAAGTCACTATAACTCACTATACCATGCCTGGTAGTGCTTACGAAAATGGTGTAATTGAAAGAATAAATCATACGCTTAAAGAAATGGTTCGAGCGATGTTGAATCACTCAAACATTTTCTTGACCTTATGAGTGAAGCTCTTAGAATTGCAGTGTATATTTTGAAAAAGGTTTCTACGAAGACTGTTAAGAAGACTCCTTACGAGTTATGCACAGGTAGAAAGCCTTCTTTGTCATATATGCGCATATGAGGATGTCCAACTGAAGCTAAATTATATAACCCACATAAAAGTTTTTGACCCTAGGATGACTAGTTGATTTTTCATTGGTTATCCATAAAGCTCAAAGGGCTATAGGTTTTATTGTCCATCTCATACACCACAGATAATGGAAAAAGATAAAGCGAGATTTTTGGAAAGTGGTTTTGTTGGGATAGATATATCTCAAAATATTGATTTTGAGGAAATGCAGGATTCATGTTTCACACCTGCTAAGGATAAAGACCTGACTTTTTCTATCATTGTTCCTTTATATAATGTAAGAGAAAGTTTGGTCAATGAACATTAATCCTAAATGGATTCAGTTGTTGATGATATACAACAACAAAATACAAAAGCTCATTTTGAACCACTTGTAGCACCTGTATGGAGGTCCACGAGAATTAGGAAATATGCTATCCATCCAAACTATGTGGTGTATTTGCAAGAGTCTAATGATTTTATAGACATTAATCAAGATCTCTTCACATTTGCAGAAGCCATTGAAAGTGAAAGATCAACACATTGGATTAATGTCATGAAAGAAGAGCTTGAATCTATGATAAAAAACCAAGTATGGGATCTTGTACCTCGACTTGATGGAGTCAACCTATTGGTTATAAATGAGTCTATAAGACCAAAACAGATTCTAAAGGTCATGTGAAGAGGTACAAGGCTAGGCTAGCTGCAAAAGGTTTCACACAGATGAGGGCATTGATTATAATGAGACTTTTTCTTCTGTCTCAACTAAGAAATCATTGAGAATAATCATGTCGCTTGTAGCGCATTTTGATTTATAGCTATATCAGATTAATGTGAAAACTGCCTTCCTGAACAAGGAGGTATACATGCAACAACCTCCTGATTTCAGTATAAACGACTCGAATAATTTAGTTTGCAAATTGAAGAAGTCAATTTATTTACTTAAACAGGCCTCCCGCCAGTGGTATAAAATGTTTAATAAGGTAATTATGAACTTTGGATTCACTGAAAACATTATTGATCAGTCCATTTATATAAAGACTAATGGGAGTAAGTTCATAATTTTGATTTTATATGTTGATGATATTCTTCTTGCAATTAATGACTTGAGTCTATTACATGAAACAAAAGATTTTCTTTCATCTCATTTTGATATTAAAGACATGGGTAAGGCCATATATGTCCTTAGAATCGAGATCCTCCGTAATAGAACTAAGGGTGTCCTTGGCCTCTCTCATAAATCCTATAGCCTTAAGGTTCTTAAAAGATATGAGATAGAAAATTATTCTTCTAGTTCGGCACCCATAGTGAAAGAGGATAAATTGAACCTAAAGGACTGTCCTCAGGATAATATTGCGAAGGCGCAGATAACAGTTGTCCCATATGTTTCAGCAGTTGGGAGTTTGCAGTATGCGCAAACCTGCACTCGGCCTGATATAGCGTTTGCTATGGGAATGCTTGGTAGATATCAGTCAAATCCAAGCATTGTGCACTAGAAGGCAACGAAGAAGGTCATGTACTATTTACAAGGAACGAAAGACTATATGTTAACCTACAAGAAAACTTACCACTTAGAGGTTGTTGAATACTCTGATGCAGACTTAGGAGGGAGTATTGACAGTAGAAAATCAACTACTAGATACATTTTTCTACTAGTGGGTGTTGTTGTCTCATGGAGAAGTAGAAAACAGTCTACCACCGCTTCTCATACTATGAAGGCATAATTTATTGCTCTATACAAGACTTCGACATAAGCCATTTGGATAAAAACTTCATTATAGGTCTTGGTATTGTGGACTCTATTGAGAGACCACTAAAGATCTTTTGTGATAATGAAGCAATCATGTCTTTTTCAAGTAACAACAAGAGCTCAACCACGTGTCGACACATATAGTTAAAATACTTTATTGTTAAAGAAATGACTGAGAATCATCTAGTATGTATTGATACAATTAGAGCGAAGAAAATGATTGCGGATTCCCTGACTAAAGAGCTAGCATTGAGATTGTATTCCCAACATGTAAAGGGGATGGGTGTTTTTTTTTATTCTGATGTATGACAATATATTATATGATCACATTTGTGTATATGAATTTGATTGTCTATGGCTTTGTGTATTATTGATTTTGCATACATGATCTATCATATGGGTTAGAGAGAATAACAAACTAACAATATTTAAAAGACCAATAAAACAGGTAAGAGATCAACCTATTTATAAAGGTAATTTCAACATGCTAAAACACTGAAGGCGAATTATAGTGTAGCACATAAAAATATGACATTTCATAAAGAAATGTTCATCTTCATGACTCATGATTCATTCTTGTGATAAAGGGTAGCATGTGAACCCACATGAAGAATTACATCTAGATAACAATATAAACCTCGATTTAGTGCACTTTTGGTATCAATGGTTCAAGTGAGAGAATATTGGACATAACAGATCTGAGTCCAACCCATTGCGTGACCCGGTTTGACACCATTAGTAGGCCACATAATGGGGAGTTAGTGGGTGGGAGTTACGCCACATTCACGTAACTGCCTCTTCCCCCATTATATAAAGAGGTAGGCTGCCATGAAAATGATGATTAGCCTACCCTAAATTTCACATAAGGTTTACGTGGTATAAGGTCTTGGTCATCGTCGACCTAAGGCTTGGGCTCATCGTGGGCATCGATCGGCTGAGGAGAACGCTGAGCACCCGCACTCGCACACCATGGCGTCTTCATATATGCTTTTTGTGTTTGATTATGAAGATACGCCAACAATCGTCACTTGACGATTATACGAGCATTTATCATATTAGGCTAAAATATTGATTTCATATCTGAAAATAAAAACTTTATTTCAGGTGTGATCCAACTAAGTTGATACTTTAGTAAAGGTCAATAACCAAAGCGCCTATTAGATATGCACCTTCTTTCACATACCCACCACGTTAACTGTGATTTCCATGGCAAATCAAATGCATGTATGTATTGATATGACCGTTGGAAACTGTTGCAGAACTTGCTGAACAAGTTAATCCATTCAGAAGTTTTCTTTGATGTACAATTTTGTGCTTTTGCATCTTGTTGGGTGCCATAGTTTTTACTTGTGCCAATACAAGGTAGGTGCTGAAAGACATGATATGAATTACAACCATACAGATGACAAATTTCAAAAATCAGGTTGCTTTACTTCTATATGCACTTTCATCTGGTATGGAACTTTAGGAATTACATGTAACACTATATTCAAATCTGAAATCTGTATTTGATAATTTATCAAGCAGGATTGCCAACGCTGTAGGGTGCACAATTCACACTTTGATTTTGAGTACCCTGATCTCAGTAATTTTACTGTGATGGTTATGGGATATTTTTGTGCAAAATATGCCTTGATGAAGCAGTAGGGCCCATTGTCTTTTCTGTTTCAGTTTTCTTTTTCTTTTTGTTGAAGAGGTAATTTTTGTATTTTTCTTTCTTAATAGCATTGTTTTGCGTGATTTTAGTGAATGTTGAATGGGTTATGCATCTTTGCTCCACTCTGAGGTCGAGTCTTTTAAGTTGAGGTCCTTTGGTTTTCTTTACATTTTACGCATATTTCTTCTGCTATTAGTATAATAAATGGCCACGTATGCATTCTTATCTGTAAATATGTAGCTCATGAATAAACTTTGGGTAATGATTGGCCTTCCAAACGGGGCCATAGAGTTTTGCTTTAATTTTGTTTTTGCTAGGGTTATGGTTTTTCTTTATGCTTCTTTTTAGTGTATGTTTTTGTGTCATCGGGTCACTCTCTCGCTTTCTCTCGCTTGGGCACACACACATACACACAAAATTTATTGGTTTGTGAAATGCCAACCCTTTGTTGATAAAAGAAGATAAGTTATTTAAAAATTAGTAAATAGAGATGTATGCTTTTGATATTAGATGATGTCTGGAAAAGATAAAAGTTTTAGTGAATTTGGACTTCATGTCTACATAGCTATGATAATTAGATTGAGTTCAATATTTGGAGTTGGCACCAACATCATAGTGTTTTTGTGCATTTCTTGGTAGATTTAGTTTCTTTTCATTGTTTCATTGGGCTTGTTACTTGCTTCCTTCAACTGTTCTATTTAGATTGTCCAAAGTTGTTCTACTGAATTGCACTTCTGGTTTTCTTGCCTCCAGGTGAAAAGTTTAAAAAAAGATGTTGGGATTGCTGGAGTTTCGGAGGATGATCAATTCTTTGCCTGCTCTTTATCGACGCTCTCCACAATCAGGTCCACGTCCCGCCTTAGTTCTCATGTTTCCATATTCTTTTCTCTTTCATGATCTTTTGGATCCTATTGTTTCTTTTCCCCATTTTTTAATGAAGATGTTCATGATAACAATTTGGGTTTCCATCATTATCTTCCAGATAGTGTTCCATTGTGATTTAGCAATAAGTGGTTTTTCCCTCATTTCTTCTTCTCTTTGAGTTTGATACCCCCATATGTTTTCAAATTGCAGTTTTTTTTAATATTTCACTACTTTCTTGGCTCTTACTTATGCATTGATCATGAGTCTAAATGTGTATTTTTTTTGTTAATATTTAACTCCTTGTTTCATTTGGAAGTTGTATGCACCACAACTATCTACAAAATTAGGGTAAGTCATGAAGTTGTGTTGCTTTTAATAAAGCAAGTTCACAACTTATCCTACTTTTTTGGATAAGCAGGTGCATCCAGATACCCTCTCATAGTAAATGGAGATTCTATTATTCAGATGCCTTATTTCCCCACTTTGATTAAAACTCTAATATGTGAAATTTTTACAAACAATGACATTGTTCAAATGTTCCAAATGCCAAGCCTTGGAATTGGTTCCCCAAAAGTGCCTATGGATCGAAAACCCACAAGAGGTGAGAATCCTGCTCGTTCATTGGATGAGCGGTTTGTTCAGATTCTCAAAATATTCAAGTGGGGTCCTGATTCAGAGAGAGCATTGGAAGTTTTGATGTTGAAGGTGAACCACAGACTCATCCGTGAGGTGATGAATACATATGTAGAGATCGGTGTGAATATTCAATTCTTCAGGTGGGCTGTCAAAAGAAAGAATTTTGAGCATGATACAACAACATATATGGCTCTGATCCGTAGTTTAGAAGCGAGATTGGTTGGAGAATTGTGGAAGATACAAGAAATGGTGAGAAGTAGTTGTTTGATTACTTCGTCAGACCTATCGAAGATAATTAAGATACTTGGGAAGGCAAAGATGGTGGTAAAATCTCGAAGATGCAAACCAAACATTTCTGTTTATAATACACTGATGCTTATGTTGATGCAAGAGCATCATTATGAGAAGGTCCATGAGCTCTACAATGAAATGTGCAATGAGAGCAATTGCATGCCTGATACTATAACATGTAGCATGCTTGTTGGCGCTTTCAGTAAACTTGGTCGGGAAGATTCCACAATTCAGCTCTTTGAAGAAATGAAAGAGAACGGGTTGCAAACCAATGCAAATATATATACCACTCTGATGAGTTTTTTTTCAAATCGAAAAAGGTAGACAAGGCACTTGATCTACTTAAGATATCAAGGCCAAGAATTATACACCAAGTGTACATATAGTGAATTGATTAAAGGGCTGGGCAGAGCATGAAGAGTTGAAGAGGCGTACCGATTCTTTCACATTATGCAGGCCGCAGAGTGCAAGCCAGTATTTGTACTCATGAACAACTTAATCAATATTCTAGGTGAGGTAGGTCGTTACAATGATGTTTATAGTGTCTTTTCACAAATGGAATCCTTATGATGCATGCCAAATGTGGTGTCATGTAATAGTGTTATAAAGGCTGTTTTTTGGTCAAAATCCTCTGTATTTTGAAGCCACTTATTGGTTTAAGAAAATGAAGGAAAGGGGGATCACTCCAAGTCCCTATACTTAATTCTTATTGATGGCTTTTCAAAAACCAATAGACTAGAAAAAGCATTATTGTTACTCAAGGAGATGGACGAGAAAGGCTTTCCCCCTTGCCCTGCTGCTTAATGTAGTATAATTGATGCTCTTGGAAAAGCAAAACGTTTTGATGCAGCAAAAGAACTGTTTCAAGAGTTGAAAGAAAACTGTGGGTCTTCTAGCTCAAGAGTTTATGCAGTGATGATCAAACACCTTGGTAAATCTAGGCATATTGAAGATGCCATGAATCTTTTGGAGGAAATGAAGCAACTTGAGTGTATTCCAGATGTCTTCTCCTACAACGCTCTCATGTCTAGAATGGTGAGGGTGGGTATGTTTGATGAAGCTTGTTCCTTGCTTAGAGAGATGCAAGAAAAGGGATGTGATCCAGATGTTAAATTCTTATAACATTATACTGAATGGGTTGGCGAGAACCGGTGGCCCAAGTCAAGCAATGGATATGCTGTCAAGAATGAAAGATTTTAGTACCAAACCAGATGCAATTTCTTATAATACAGTTCTTGGTTCTCTTAGTCGTACTGGTATGTTTGAAGAAGCTGCTAGGTTAATGAAGGAGATGAACTCCAAAAGATTCAAGTATGATCTGATTACCTATTCCTCAATTCTTGAGGCTGTAGGGAAGGTAGATGAATGCCAAAGCCTTAACAGTTGATATTAGGTACTTCCTTTGAGTCACTTTATCTCTTTGAACTTTTGATATTTCTCTTTGAAAAGTTCAAATATGTGGGTTGTATATCATGTTTAATTTTACACAGTTTCAATTATTAATGCTATTCTTCGTGTTTTACTGCAGTGTTGAATGGTTGTAGTTGCACTTGGGGTTGGTAGAGTTTGTCTTCCTCTGGCAATTGAGTGCGTCCAACTTGTGCTTGAACTCAATCAAAAGGTATATATTTCAACTTATTTTTGGAAAAGATCCTTACCTTTAGAATTGACCACGGATCTCATAATGTTTTTTTATCTTGCAAATATTTTGCATTTTATTCATCTTTAGTTATGCATGATCCATGATAAAATCGTTTTAAAAATCTATTTTTATCATTGCTTTCGAGAAACCACATTAGAATTGAAATTATTAGAAAATCGTGTATTTCAAAGCTTGCCCTGCATTTTTAGTATTTTTATTTGTTTTAGAATATTTTTAATTATAGTTTAGTTGGATTAGATTGTAATTAGTTAATTTTAATTACTTTAGAAAGTTTTGATTTTTAGCAAAACATGTTTTTTCATAAGACATTTTTTTTAAAAATTATCGAAAATCTTTGGACTCGTTTTGAAAAGTTGATTTTAACCTAATTAATTCATTATAAATTGGATTTTTTCAGAAAGAGGGGATGTTTTTCCCTCTTGAGAAAATGCCCTTTGCTCCATCTCTCTCTCCTCTCTCGCTCTCTCCTTTATCTTTTATCCTTGCTGATTTCTCTCCCTCTCTCTTCTTCTTTTTTCTTCTGCTCTTCTCATCTAATCCATCGTCGATAACCTTACTTTTCATCGAGAAGGCGTGCATTCAGCTGAGATTAACCATCTTCTCTTCTCATCCAATCCGTTAGAGGTGGATGGTCAGGTTTGCTTCTGTCTCCTCCGTTTCACCATAATTTTAGGTTTTGCATCACATAAAACATAGCATCGCATGTAGTTTTGTTAGATCCTCACATCATTTGCATATTAATCTAGTTAGTTTAGTTTTCTTGCATTTGACAAAAAAAATATAAATTTCGTTTTAAGTAGTTTAGCCGTTTTCTGGATTTAAGCATTGAAAAATCTTGATTTAGGTAAACCATTAGTTTAATATAGGTTTTATATTTTGTTTTCTTGATTTGTGATTAGTTTTAGATTAGTGTAGGATTAGATTAGTTTAGGAAAGTCTGCAACACGTTTTTATTTGTTATTGTTTTTAGATCAAGTAATTAGAATTTATTTTTCATTAGCCAATTAGTTTTTTTTTTGTTTTTTTTTTTGAAAATCGGTTTTGACGCCAAGTAGATTTGAATAGTTGCTGGGTTGTTTTCAATATTAGGGTAGATTAGTTAATGTTAACTTTACTTCCAAATTTTAATTTTAGTACCTAGTTTGGAAAATAGTGGAAGTTAGTGATTATCATTTTTTTAGATTTAACAAATAGCCGAATTAGTTTAGTGTAATTGTTATTTTTGATTTTTAATTAGATATTTTTTTATCCAATTAAGACTTGCTTTACAATGACTAGAATAGTCTTGAATTTAATTTAGTGTCATTAGAATTAATTTGTTAGTTTAGCATTTTAATTGTTTAGTTTAGAATGCAATAGTTTAGCAGAGTTTCCCTTTTTTTTAATTATCGGTTTCTTAGAATAGTTGATATTACTTTAGTTTAGGCATGCTTTGGTGTAGATGATTTCTATGTAATTTCTTTATTTAGTTTAAAACTATTTCATGTTATTTAATTAGCTTTGTTTATATTTTTTTTATTTGGTCTTGCATAGTTAGTTTTGTTAAAATAACAACAGTCGATTTTAATTTCTTTAGTCTATTACTTAGATAACATTAGCTCTAGATTTTTTTGTCAAGTTAGTTTATTTTGAAGTACCATACAACATGCATGATAATTTAGTTTAGATTATCAATAGTTTGTTAGCAAGTTAGTTTCTTTATTAGTTAGTTAAATTGAGTATTAGTTTGTTACATTAGTTAAATTTTAGTTAGTGAGGTTGTTTTACTATTTTGTCTTTTAGTGTTAGATTGTTATTAGTTGATTCTTAGTTAGTTCATGTTATTAGTTTGTGTTTAGTTAGTTGAATCTTGATTTTTGTTGATGTTTTTGTTCATTAGTTAGTAGATTTTTGTTTAGTTCCATTCATAGTACTTTGTTTTGTTTTAGTTTATTGCAGGGAAGCGTTTGGACGTGCGGTGAGCCCCTTTTCGTACCCTGAAAGTGCCATTTGAAGTCCCTTCATGCCCTCAAAAGTGCCTTCAAAAAATTCCTCAAGACATTACTCTTCTCTTGATTTATCAAACCATACAAAAGTGTACAAAGAGGGAAAGATAAAGAGAAGCAAATCAAGTCTCAAGACTACAAAAGCCTCAAGCATTGAAGACTTTTTAATTTTATTTTTAGATTAGAATTTTATTTCTTTTATATAATTAGGTCTGTAATAAAACCATTTAATTATTTGTTTAAGCCTTCGAGCATCACTCTCTTGTTTATTTAGTTGATTAATTGATTTTTATTTTTGGCAATAAAGAGTAGTTTAAATTGTATGCTTGAATATAAACTATTTTTTGTTCTCTTAGATTGACCCGAACTCCATCACTAGCGCGAGCCATTTTTTATGATTTGATGTACGGTTTGCAGAAATATTTTTATTGAAAATTTTGTTTTAAAATGTTTTATTGAAAAAATTGCATTACTTTTGCAAAAATATACTTCACAATGATTCATCCAATGCATGGTAGGGTCTTCAATCTAAGAGACTCTAGGAGCTCATTCTTCATGGGATTTTTTTGGTTGTTATTCATGATTTAACCTGGATCGAACATATTATTTCAATTTCAAAGAAAGAAATCAAGGACTGATGGGGTGGGGTGGGATGGGAGGCGGGATTGGATTGCATCCATGTAAAACAAATTTTGCTAAGGAAAGTTATTCCTCATTATCCTCAACTGAGGATTTGGAAAAGGAAAAAGCGCATACATGTGCACTTCGCCAAAGACCAACACATGGTGACATGACCTCATAGAATGGTATGGGAAGGCATGCAACTTGAGGTGAAATGCATACATCTTCTCTTGAGCTTTCTCATTTTGGCTTGCATTTCACAAATAGCATAAGGGTAGAGGAGGCTCATGTATGAGTTGTACCTTATGGTTTGCTATCTCCAAGGTAGGGTGCATCCTTTCTTAAAAACACCTACGTTGTGACTGGGCATACATTCATGTTATAATAGCCAAGAGGAGGATTAGAAGCAGGAGTGGAGGGTGAAGAAGCTGGAACTCTGTGTGTGCGTGTGAGTGGGTACGGGCATTTTATAGCCATTATCTATGGTTGTTTTTTTATTATCTCAGAATTGATCATAAGATGGATGGTTTGGCAAAGGCTCGTCAAAATCCTTTTAGCGTGCACCTAGAAACTGTAATGTGTGTGTGTGTGTGTGTGTGTGTGTGTGTGTGTGTGTGTGTGTGTGTGTGTGTGTGTGTGTGTGTGTGTGTGCGTGTGTGCAGGTAACTTGAAGAAGAAATCTCATGATTTTTTCTGTAAATCTCCAGTGGTGTATGCATCTTTATTTTTTATCATAGGCAAGTTTTTTTTTCCCCTCTGGCTGCCGCTACATGCTATTTTTTTGTCCACTTATTTGGTCACCCATGTAATTAAATATTGATTTATTCATTAGCTTCATGAATTTGAATGCTTTGCAGTTATAATAGGTAAATCTTTTGGAATGGAGACCAATGGAAAGGAAGAGAAGATTTTGATTTTGGAGGGAACAAGCAGGCTGAAAAATTGAGCCTAAAGGACTGTCCTCAGGATGATATTGTGAAGGCTCAGATAACAGTTGTCCTATATGCTTTGGTAGTTGGGAGTTTGCAGTACGCGCAAATCTGCACTCGGCCTGATATAACGTTTGTTGTGGAAATGCTTGGTAGATATCAGTCAAATCCAAGTATTGTGCACTGAAAGGAAACTAAGAAGGCCATGCACTATTTACAAGGAACGAAAGACTATATGTTAACCTACAGGAAAGTTGACCACTTAGAGGTCGTTGGATACTCTGATGCGGACTTAGGAGGGTGTTTTGACAGTAGAAATTCTACTACTGGATACATTTTTCTACTAGTGGGTGGTGTTGTCTTATGGAGAAGTAGAAAGCAGTCTTTCACCGTTTCAGTCGTGTCCTTTTCAAATAACAACAAGAGCTCAACTTCGTGTCGACACATAGAGTTAAAATACTTTATTGAAATAAAGGACTGAGAATCATCAAGTATGTATTGATACAATTGGAATGAAGAAAATAATTGTGGATTCTCATACTAAAGAGCTAGCACCGAGATTGTATTCCCAACATGTAAAGGAGATGTGTTTTTTTTTTTTCATTCTGATGTATGACAATACATTATGTGATCACATTTGTGTATATGAATTTGATTGTCTATGACTTTGTGCATTATTGATTTTGCATATAGGATTTCTCATATGAGTTAGAGAGAATAACAAACTAACAATATTTAAAGGACTAATAGAACAGGTAAGAGATCGACTTATTTATAAAGGTAATTTCAACATGCTAAAACACTGAAGGTGAATTATAGTGTAGTACATGGAAATATGACATTTTATAAAAGAGTGTTTATCTTCATGACTCATATGATTCATTCTTGAAATAAAGGGTAGCATGTGAACCCATATGAAGAATTAAATCGAAATAATGGTATAAACCTCGATTTAGTGCACTTTTGGTGTCAATGGGTCAAGTGGGAGGATATTGGACATAACAGATCTGAGTCCAACCCATTGGGTGACCCGATTTAACACCATTAGTGGGCCTCTTAGTGGTCCACATAATGGGGAGTTAGTGGGTAAGAGTTACGCCACATTCACGAAATTGCCTCTTTCCCCCATTATATAAGGGGGTAGGCTACCATGAAAATGATGATTAGCCTAACCAAATTTCACATAAGGTTTATGTGGTATAGGGTCTTGCTCACCGTTGACCTAAGGCCTGGGCTCATCGTGGGCATCGACCGGATGAGGAGAACGCCGAGCACCCACACTCGCACACCATGGTGTCTTCAGGTATGCTTCCTGTGTTTGATTATGCAGATACACCAACAATCATCACTTGACGATTATACGAGCATTTATCATATTAGGCTAAAATACTGATTTCATATCTGAAAATGAAAACTTTATTTCAGGTGTGATCCAACTAAGTCGATACTTTAGTAAAGGTAAATAACCAAAGCGCCTATTAGATATGCACCTTCTTTCACATACCCACCACGTTAACTGTCATTTCCATGGCAAATCAGATGCATGTATGTATTGATATGACCGTTGGAAACTGCTACAGAACTCGCTGAACAAGTTAATCCATTCAGAAGTTTTCTTTGATGTACAGTTTTGTGCTTTTGCATCTTGTTGGGTGCCATATATAGTCCATACTTGTGCCAATACAAGGTAGGTGCTGAAAGACATGGTATGAATTACAGCCATACAGATGACAAATTTCAACAATCAAGTTGCTTTACTTCTATATGCACTTTCATCTGGCATGGAACTCTTAGAATTACATGTAACACTATTTGTTGTGATGATTATGGGATATTTTTGTGCAAAATATGCCTTGATGAAGCAGTAGGGCCCACTGTATTTTCTGTTTCAGTTTTCTTTTTCTTTTTGTAGAAGAGGTAATTTCTGTATTTTCCTTTCTTAATGGCATTGTTTTGCATGATTTTAGCGAATGTTGAATGGGTTATGCATCTTTGCTCTACTCTGAGGTCGAGTCTTTTAAGTTGAGGTCCTTTGGTTTTCTTTACATTTTATGCTTATTTCTTCTGTTATTAGTATAATAAATGGCCACGTATGCATTCTTATCTGTAAATATGTAGCTCATGAATAAACTTTGGGTAATGATTGGCCTTCCAAACGGGGCCATAGGGTTTTGCTTTAATTTTGTTTTTGCTAGGGTTATGGTTTTTCTTTATGCTTCTTTTTCGTGTATATTTTTGTGTCATCAGGTCTCTCTCTCACTCTCTCGCTTGCGCACGCACGCATACACACAAAATTTATTGGTTTGTGAAATGCCAATCTTTTGCTGATAAAAGAAGATAAGGTATTTGAAAATTAGTAAATAGAGATGTATGATTTTGATATTAAATGACGTCTGGAAAAGATAAAAGTTTTAGTGAATTCGGACTTCATGTCTACATAGCTATCATAATTAGATTGAGTTTAATATTTGGAGTTGGCACCAACATCATAGTGTTTTTGTGCGTTTGTTGGTAGATTTAGTTTCTTTTCATTGTTTCATTGGGCTTGTTACTTGCTTCCTTCAACTGTTCTATTTAGCTTGTCTAAAGTTGTTCTACTGAATTGCACTTCTGGGTTTCTTGCCTCCAGGTGAAAAGTTTAAAAAAGGATGTTGGGATTGCTGGAGTTTCGGAGGATGATCAATTTATTGCCTGCTCTTTACTGGCGCTCTCCACAATCAGGTCCACGTCCCGCCTTAGTTCTCATGTTTCCATATTCTTTTCTCTTTCATGATCTTTTGGATCCTGTTCTTTCTTTTCCCCATTTTGTTATGAAGATTTTCATGATAACAATTTGGGTTTCCATAGTTATCTTTCAGATAGTGTTTCATTGTAATTTAGCAATAAGTGGTTTTTTTCCTCCTTTCTTCTTCTCTTTGAGTTTGATACCTCATATGTTCTTCAAATTGCAGTTTTTTTAATATTTCAATACTTTCTCGCCTCTTATTTATGCATTGATCATGAGTCTAAATGTGTCTTTTTTTGTTAATATTTAACTCCTTGTTTCATTTGCAAGTTGTATGCACCACACCTATCTACAAAATTAGGCTAAGTCATGAAGCTGTGTTGCTTTTAATAAAGCAAGTTCACAACTTATCCTACTTTTCTGGATAAGTAGGTGCATCCAGATACCCTCTTATAGTAAATAGAGATTCTATTATTCGAATGCCTTATTTCCCCACTTTGATTAAAACTCTAATATGTGAATTTTTTACAGACAATGACATTGTTCAAATGTTTCGAATCCCAAGCCTTGGAATTGGTTCCCCAAAAGTGCCTATGGATCAAAAACCCACAAGTGGTGAGAATCCTGCTCGTTCATTGGATGAGCGGTTTGTTCGGATTCTCAAAATATTCATGTGAGGTCCTGATTCAGAAGAGCATTGGAAGTTTTGATGTTAAAGGTGGACCACAGACTCATCCGTGAGGTGATGAATACAGATGTAGAGATTGGTGTGAAGATTCAATTCTTCAGGTGGGCTTTCAAAAGAATGAATTTTGAAAACGATACAACAACGTATATGGCTCTGATCCGTAGTTTAGAAGAAGCGGGATTGGTTGGAGAATTGTGGAAGATACAAGAAATGGTGAGAAGTAGTTGTTTGATTACTTCGTCAGACATATCGAAGATAATTAAGTTACTTGGGAAGGCAAAGATGGTGGTAAAATCTCGAAGATGCAAACCAAACATTTCTGTTTATAATACATTAATGCGTATGTTGATGCAAGAGCATCATTATGAGAAGGTCCATGAGCTCTACAATGAAATGTGCAATGAGAGCAATTGCTTGCCTGATACTATAACCTATAGCATATGTTGGCGCTTTCAGTAAACTCGGTCGGGAAGATTCTGCAATTCGGCTCTTTGAAGAAATGAATGCAACTCAATGCAAAAATATATACCACTCTGATAAGTTTGTTTTTCAAATTGAAAAAGGTAGACAAGGCACTTGATCTACTTCAAGATATGAAGGCCAACAATTGTACTCCAAGTGTTTATACATATACTGAATTGATCAAAGGGCTGGGCAGAGCAGGAAGAGTTGAAGAGGCTTACCAATTCTTTCACAGTATGCAGAACGCAGAGTGCAAGCCAGATATTGTACCCATGAACAAGTTAATCAATATTCTAGGTGAGGCTGGTCGTTACAATGATGTTTATAGTGTGTTTTCACAAATGGAATCCTTATGGTGCGTGTCGAATGTGGTGTCATATAATAGTGTTATAAAGGCTGTTTTTAGGTCAAAATCCTTTGTATTTTGAAGCCACTTATTGGTTTGAGAAAATGAAGGAAAGGGGGATCACTCCAAGTCCCTATACTTAATTCTTATTGATGGCTTTTCAAAAACCAATAGACAAGAAAAAGCATTATTGTTACTCGAGGAGATGGACAAGAAAGGCTTCCCCCCTTGCCCTGCTGCTTAATGTAGTATAATTGATACTCTTGGAAAAGCAAAACGTTATGATGCAGCAAAAGAACTGTTTTAAGAGTTGAAATAAAACTGTGGGTCTTCTAGCTCAAGAGTTTATGCAGTGATGATCAAACATCTTGGTAAATCTGGGCATATTGATGATGCCATGAATCTTTTTGAGAAAATGAAGCAACTTGAGTGTATTCCAAATGTCTTCTCCTACAACGCTCTCATGTCTGGAATGGTGAGGGTGGGTATGTTTGATGAAGCTTGTTCCTTGCTTAAAGAGATGCAAGAAAAGGGATGTGATCCAGATGTTAAATTCTTATAACATTATACTGAATGGGTTGGCGAGAACCGGTGGCCCAAGTCAAGCAATGGATATGCTGTCAAGAATGAAAGATTTTAGTATCAAACCAGATGCAGTTTCTTATAATACAGTTCTTGGTTCTCTTAGTCGTACTGGTATGTTTGAAGAAGCTGCTAGGTTAATGAAGGAGATGAACTCCAAAAGATTCGAGTATGATCTCATTACCTATTCCTCAATTCTTGAGGCTGTAGGGAAGGTAGATGAGTGCCAAAGCCTTAACAGTTGATATTAGGTACTTCCTTTGAGGCACTTTATCTCTTTGAACTTTTGATATTTCTCTTTGAAAAGTTCAAATATGTGGGTTGTATATCATGTTTAATTTTACACAGTTTCAATTATTAATGCTATTCTTCGTGTTTTACTGCAGTGCTGAATGGTTGTAGTTGCACTTGGGGTTGGTAGAGTTTGTCTTCCTCTGGCAATTGAGTGTGTCCAACTTGTGCTTGAACTCAATCAAAAGGTATATATTTCATCTTATTTTTGGAAAAGATCCTTACCTTTAGAATTGACCACGGATCTCATAATGTTTTTTTATCTTGCAAATATTTTGCATTTTATTCATCTTTAGTTATGCATGATCCATGATGAAATCGTTTTAAAAATCTATTTTTATTATTGCTTTCGAGAAACCACATTAGAATTGAAATTATTAGAAAATCGTGTATTTCAAAGCTTGCCCTGCATTTTTAGTATTTTTATTTGTTTTAGAATATTTTTAATTATAGTTTAGTTGGATTAGATTGTAATTAGCTAATTTTAATTAGTTTAGGAAGTTTTGATTTTTAGAAAAACACGTTTTTCATAAGAGACATTTTTTAAAAAATTATAAAAAATCTTTGGACTCTTTTTGAAAAGTTTGTTTTAACCTAATTAATTCATTATAAATAAGATTTTTTTTCAGCAAGAGGGGACGTTCCCCTTGCTCCTTCTCTCATCTCTCTCTCCCTTATTTTCGATCCTTGCCGATTTCTCCTCCTCTCTCTCTTCTTCTTCTTCTTTTTCTTCTTCTCTTTTCATCAAATCCATCGTCGATAACCTTACTTTTCATCGAGGAGGGGTGCGTTCAACTGAGATTAACCATCTTCTCTTCTCATCCAATCCGTCAGAAGCGAATGGTCTGGTTTGCTTCTTTCTCTCCCGTTTCACCATAATTTTAGGTTTTTCATCACATAAAGCATAGCATCGCATGTAGTTTTGTTAGATCCTTATATCATCTGCATATTAATCTAGTAAGTTTAATTTTCTTGCATCTGACAAAAAAAATACAAATTTTGTTTTAAGTAGTTTAGCCGTTTTCTGGATTTAAGCATTGAAAAATCTTGATTTAGTTAAGCCATTAGTTTAATATAGGTTTTATATTTTGTTTTCTTGATTTGTGATTAATTTTAGATTAATGTAGGATTAGATTAGTTTATGAAAGTTTGTAGCACATTTTTATTTGTTATTATTTTTGGATCAAGTAATTAGAATTTGTTTTTCATTAGCCAATTAGTTTTTTTTTTTGAAAATCGGTTTTAACGCCAAGTAGATTTGAATAGTTGTTGGGTTGTTTTCAATATTAGGGTAGATTAGTTAATGTTAACTTTACTTCCAGATTTTAATTTTAGTACCTAGTTTAGAAAATAGTGGAAGTTAGTGATTATCATTTTTTTAGATTTAACAAATAGTTGAATTAGCTTAGTGTAATTGTTATTTCTGATTTTTAATTAGCTATTTTTTTATTCACGTAAATCTTGCTTTACATTGACTAGAATAGTCTTGAATTTAATTTAGTGTCATTAGAATTAATTTGTTAGTTTAGCATTTTAATTGTTTAGTTTAGAATGCAATAGTTTAGCAGAGTTTCCCTTTTTTTCAATTATCGGTTTCTTAGAATAGTTGATATTACTTTAGTTTAGGCATGCTTTGGTGTAGATGAATTCTGTGTAATTCCGTTATTTAGTTTAAAACTATTTCACGTTATTTAATTAGCTTTGTTTAGATTTTTTTTATTTGGACTTGCATAGTTAGTTTTGTTAAAATAGCAACAATCGATTTTAATTTCTTTAGTCTATTACTTAGATAACATTAGCTCTAGATTTTTTTGTCAAGTTAGTTTATTTTAAAGTACCATACAACATGCATGATAATTTAGTTTAGATTATCAATAGTTTGTTTGCAAGTTAGTTTCTTGATTAGTTAGTTAAATTGAGTTTTAGTTTGTTACATTAGTTAAATTTTAGTTAGTGAGGTTGTTTTACTATTTTGTCTTTTAGTGTTAGATTATTATTAGTTGATTCTTAGTTAGTTCATGTTATTAGTTTGTGTTTAGTTAGTTGAATCTTGATTTTTGTTGATGTTTTTGTTCATTAGTTAGTAGATTTTTGTTTAGTTCCATTCGTAGTGCTTTGTTTTGTTTTAGTTTATTGCAGAGAAGCGTTTGGACGTGCAGTGAGCCCCTTTTCGTACCCTGAAAGTGCCATTTGAAGTCCCTTCAAGCCCTCAAAATTGCCCTCAGAAAATTCCTCAAGACATTAATCTTCTTCTGATTTATCAAACCATACAAAAGTGTACAAAGAGAAAAAGATAAAGAGAAGCAAATCAAGTCTCAAGACTACAAAAGCCTCAAGCATTGAAGACTTTTTAATTTTATTTTTAGATTAGAATTTTATTTCTTTTATATAATTAGGTCTGTAATAAAACCATTTAATTATTTGTTTAAGCCTTCGAGCATCACTCTCTTGTTTATTTAGTTGATTAATTGATTTTTATTTTTGGCAATAAAGAGTAGTTTAAATTGTATGCTTGAATATAAAGTGTTTTCCGTTCTCTTAGATTGACCCAAACTCCATCACTAGCGCGAGCCATTTTTTATGGTTTGATGTACGGTTTGCAGAAATTTTTTTATTGAAAAATTTGCTTTAAGAAAAAATTGCATTACTTTTGCAAGAATATACTTCACAATGATTCATCCAATGCATGGTAGGGTCTTCAATCTAAGAGACTCTAGGAGCTCATTCTTCATGGGATTTTTTTGGTTGTTATTCATGATTTAACCTGGATTAGACATATTATTTCAATTTCAAGGAAAAAAATCAAGGACTGATGGGGTGGGGTGGGATGGGAGGCGGGATTGGATTGCATCCATGTAAAACAAATTTTGCTAAGAAAAATTATTCCTCATTATCCTCAACTGAGGATTTGGAAAAGGAAAAAGCGCATACATGTGCACTTCGCCAAAGACCAACACATGGTGACATGACATCATAGAATGGTATGGGAAGGTATGCAACTTGAGGTGAAATGCATACATCTCCTCTCGAGCTTTCTCATTTTGGCTTGCATTTCACAAATAGCATGAGGGTAGGGGAGGATGCATGAGTTGTACCTCATGGTTTGCTCTGATCTTCAAGCTAGGGTGCATCCTTTCTCAAAAACACCTATGTTGTGACTGGGCATACGTTCATGTTATAATAGCCAAGAGGGGGATTAGAAGCAGGAGTGCAGGGTGAAGAAGCTGGAACTCTGTGTGTGTGGGGGTGGGTATGAGCATTTTATAGCCATTATCTATGGCTGTTTTTTAATTATCTCATAATCGGTCATAAGATGGATGGTTTGGCAAAGGCTCGTCAAAATCCTTTCAGCGTGCACCTAGAAACTGTAATGTGTGTGTGTGTGTGTGTGTGTGTGTGTGTGTGTGTGTGTGTGTGTGTGTGTGTGTGTGTGTGCAAGTAACTTGAAGAAGAAATGTAATGATTTTTTCTGAAAATCTACAGTGGTGTATGCATCTTTATTTTTTATCATAGGCAAGTTTTTTTTTTTTCCCCTCTGGCTGCAGCTACATGCTATTTTTTTGTCCACTTATTTGGTCACCCATGTAATTAAATATTGATTTATTCATTAGCTTCATGAATTTGAATGTTTTGCAGTTATAATAGGAAAATCTTTTGGAATGGAGACCAATGGAAAGGAAGATAAGATTATGATTTTGGAGGGAACGAGCAGACTGATCATCTTACTAGTGATGATGGTGGCAAAAAAAGAGGCACAATTGAGTAAGTGCCTTCTAGGAATTTACTAGAGTTCTCTATTGTTGGAGAAGCCATTACTGTAGTTAGAAAACTAAACATTATTTATAACATTCAGTTTCTGAATGCTTCTGGCTTGTGTCGTTTATCATTTGGGGAAGTTTTGGAGATTTATATTCATGAAGCTGTATCAATTTTTGGTCATTTTCATTTTAATTAGTGATTTTGCATAGCTCTGATTGTTCTATAATTAAGAGATTCACAAAATATTTTTGCGGACTTCTTAATTATAAAAAAGATTTGCAATATATTTGTGCAAACCTCATTATGTTTGCACAAATATATTATGAACCTGGAAATATGATTATCACTAAAGATAATTAAAATTATCGAAGAGATTCACAAAATATTTGTGCAGACCTCTTAATTATAAAAAAGATTTGCAATATATTTGTGCAAACCTCATTATGTTTGCACAAATATATTATGAACCTCTAAATATAATTAAAATTATCGAAGAGATTCACAAAATATTTTTGCGGACCTCTTAATCATAAAAAAGATTTGCAATATATTTGTGCAAACCTCATTATGTTTGCACAAATATATTTTGAACCTCTAACTATGATTATCACTAAAGATATTTGCAACATATTTGTGCAAACCTCCTCACGTTCACACAAATATGTTACGAATCTCCAACTATGGTTAAAAATCGCTGAAAAGATTTGCAATATATTTGTATTAATTTCTTCAAGTTTGCACAAATATATTGCAAGCCTAAAAAGATTTGTAACATATTTGTGTTTTGTGTGAACGTCCTCACATTTGCACAAATATATTGCAAACTTTCAAAATGTTGTTAAAACCATCATAGAAATTGATAACAAATTTGTACCGAGCTCTCCTCCAGTTTACACAAATATGTTGTGAACCTTCAAATATAGTTAAAATCATTGAATCTTAATATCCAAAATAAATTTATCTGACCCATTATCCATGTATGTCCAAGCTATCAGCACGATGTAAAAATCAAAGGCCGAACATGAGAAACATAACTTCGTTATATTTTGTTGTTCTGTTGAATCTCGAACAATCAATCAAACACACCTGTTGAATCTAAGTCCCAAGCAGCCATGTTCTTTTTAGGTGGTCAAATCCAAAGAAGACTAGCATGTGTTTTTTATTGTCTGAGTTTCCATACAATCATAAACTCTGGCGAGATCTTGATCTACCCCATTTCAGTCGGAAGAGGGATATGACAAGTACAAATAATAAAAAAGGGCAAGTATCTGAGGGCGCCAGCCTACTGTATCAGGTTTTTTCAACGACACGGGGAGGCAGAGATATGATATATTGGTGGAGTTGAGTTGGTTTTATCAGGAAAAGAACAAAGCATTCGGTGCACTCCTCAGGTGGGTAGGTGTAGGCTGGGTTGGATGTCTTTACCCAAATCCAATCTGATACCATCCCTACATTGGATTTTGTTTAACTAGATGTCAGGCTTTGATTCAACCTACAAGTAGGGATGCACATGAGTCGGGTTCGAGCCGAGCATAGGTTGGCTCACCTGGTAAATGAAAACAGGTTTAACAATAGTTGAAAATCTTTAATTTAACAAATATTCTGATTTTTTTTTAAAAATTATAAAAAATGGATGAAAACCGTGGTATTTGAACTCATGACTCCATTAAAGAGTAAAACCTCTCTTTGTGTTAATATTATGAACAAAATACACATATATAAATTTGTTGGGTTGGGTACCAGGTCCGCCTATGATGGGCAAGATCCGGACCCGGCCCACCATTTAAGGAGGGAGCGGTTTGGAAACCGCCCACCTCCCCATCTTCTCCTCTTATTCCTCTTTTACGTGAAAAGAGAGATATCACAAAAAAGAACAGAGAGGAGATGGTACTTGAGCATCGTGCATGTAAGAGAGATATCATAACAGAGTGAGAGCAGTGTGCACAGTGGGACAATGAGAGAGATCTTGTGAACAGTGAGTGCACATTTTGAACAAGAAGAAGAAGAAGGCGGCGAGCCCATCTTCGTGGTGACAGTTTGTCATGGAGCACTTGGATTCGTGGATTCACCGTTCTCTCCAAGTGAGGGCACACATCCGTTGAGAAAGACAAGCATCAACGATCCGCTTTTACACTTCTGCTTCAAAGAGGTATTTATTTTTTATCCTTCATTGGTATCAAAGCGACAGTTTTTTTTATGCCATTTTGTTTGAGGGTGTATCCCTTGTGTGCACTTGGTTGGAACCACACGCATGTGTGTTCATGGTGAACGCACGCGACGAGGCCGCCATACAACAAAAAAAAATGTGTTTGACCGTGCAATAGCAGCCGCACAACCAAGGCGAGGGATCAACCGACTATAGTGCCTGGGCCAGGCTCAGCGGCTAGGCCGCAGGCTTGACCTTCGGCCAGATGGGCCACTGAATCGCAAACCACAGGCCCGGCCTCCGGCCAAGCAGGCCACTGCATCCGCAGGCCCCTCCTCCGACCAGACCCAATAACTAGGCCGCAGACATGGCCTTCGGCTAGGTGGGCCACTGCAGTGTAAGCCCGGTCTCTGACCAAGCCCACTGCGGCAGGGCCGCAGGCCCTATTTTTGTTTTTGGGGCCGAATCTTGGCATTCAGCTAGGGTCCATGTGGGCAGAGGCACATGGCTTGCGGCTGGTGCTTTCGGCTAGTTCGGAGATACCCGGACCCGGTTCGGGGTTATTATTATATTTATATTTATTTTTTTATTTATATTTTTTAATATATATATTAATGCATGATATGATATATATACATGTGTTGAAGTATATATAATTTGTCACATATACATGTTTATGTTATGCATTTATACATATTTGATGCATGTATACATATTTTAATATGTATGAGAATGTATGAGATATGATCATGTTGATTATTTGAAGAGTTTAAAGTACTTTGGAAGTACTTACTTCATGAGTTAATACTTTATTTATATAGTTATAATACAGTTCAGATGAATATAATCATCTTAGGGAAAGTAAGAGATGATTGTGAATATAGTGAGCTTTCAATTTCACGCCCTGAGAGAAATTATATATTATCTAATTGTGTGATTATGTTTACATATAGATGTGCTAGTGATTAGATCACAACATGCATGAATAACATAATTGTGCATTGTATCTTTATTAGGACATGGCTGCACCATTCAAATCCATAGTGGACTTAGCACGGATTGAGAAACTGAATGGTGATAACTATGATATATGGCATAGAAAGATTCAGTTTACACTGGAGGAGGCTGAGGCCTTGGAGGCTCTCAACTATACTGTAGAATGATCTGAAAATGGTAATGGGGTGCAATTTCGTAGGGACATGAAAACCTATGAGAAATGAAAGTGCATGAATATTGTTGCATATGCCACCATGCTATGTTTTATGCAGGCTGACATCATGTGTCAATTTGAGTATTATAAGATTGTTCAATAGACGTGGATGACCCTTAAAGATAAGTTTGGAGAAACATAAGTTACAAAGCTTAGAAGGCTAACCATCAGGTTCGATTCCTACAGAAAGTCCCATCGGCACACTATGAGCCAACATCTCAGGGAAATGAAAAATATGATAAGAGAGCTCAATAGTGCATAACATATCCTTACAGATGAACAACAGGTCCAAGCTATGATTCGCTCTCTGCCACACAGTTGGGCGCATATAAAAATTAATATGACCCATAACAAGAGTATTAAGACTTTAGATGATATTGCCCGTCATGTAGAGCTAGAAAATGATCGCCTAGAAGCGACTCAACCATCTAGCATGAAGGCATATGTAACAGAAAGCTCGAAGAGGCCAAAATCTTTTAAGAAGAAATTTTATGGAGCAAGGAAGTTCAAGAAGGGTGACAAGAAGGTACAAGACAAAGAGCAAGAAAAAAGCCTTATCATCGCTATGAGAAGCGTGGTCGCAAAAAAAATAAGGCGAATGCAAAATGCTTTAAGTATGGCAATTTGGGTCACTATGCTTATGGATGTCATGAGCAGGAGAAGGTACATTATCTTATAACTCCTAATTTATGTGCAAATGTTTATAGTTGTGCACTAATTATGGAATCTAATCCTATGTGGATTTTAGACTCAGGATCCACCAACCATGTGACCAAAGACCACACAAACTTTATCGAATATAGGAAGATGCCATCTGGTTTGAAGTGGTTGTCCCTGGGGAACCACACTAAAGCAGAAGTCAAAGGGATCGGGACCTGCAAATTGGATTTGCGAGAATGATGATCTTTATTATTATATGTTGTTCTACATGTTTTAGAGATTCGACAAAATTTGATTTTAGTTTCTACTTTGTCTATGTTAAACTATAAACTTATGTTTGGAGGTGTCAATATTGACATCCTTTGTGGACAAACTTTAGTTGCTTCTGGTTTTTTGATGAATGGTTTCTATGTGTTAGACACAAAACTTAAAAGTTTGAATGCTGGTTATGAATGTTTTTCTCTTGTTTCAACTGCTAGTAATATGAATGTGGATGTATCTATATAGCATGCTCGACTTGGACATATAGAGCAAAAGAGAATGCATAGGCTCACACAATAGGGTCTTTTGAGATCTTATGCGAAGATTGAAATGCCTATATGTGAGCATTGTCTCGCTGGAAAAAGTGATTCGATTGCCATTTGGAAAGGCAGTTAGAGTAACTTATCATCTTCAATTAATTCATTCCGATATATGTAGGCCAATGAATGTGGTAGCAATGCATATAGCCACTTATTTCATTACTTTCATTGATGATTATACATGATTTAGCCATGTGTATTTAATTTCACATAAATATGAAGCAGTGGATTGCTTTATATCTTTTATGAACATGGTAGAGAATCAACTTGATCGTAAAATCAAGGCTTTGAGAACAAATCGTGGACGTGAATATCTATATGAATAATTCAAGAAGTTGTGTGATGATAAAGGGATAGATAGACAATTGACTACTCCTTGAACTCCGCAATAATCAGGTCCATGATGGTGCAGGCAAATTTACCCATTTTTTTTTGGGGTGATTGTTTGTTGACTGCAACCCATATATTAAATTGTGTACCAACTAAATCTATTTCTTCAACTCCCTACTAATTATTTACAGGTAGAAAGCCTGATTTGGCTTATCTCAGACCCTGAGAGTTTGCTGCATATATCCATGATCTTTCTCATCAACATGAAAAATTAGGTCCTATGAGAAAGAAGTGTATCTTTATAAGATACTGTGAACATTCAAAAGGATATGTATTTTTAGGAGAAAATACATATGAGAGTATTTCTGAGATAGATTCGAGAGATGCCATATTTATTGAGAGTAATTTTCCTAAAAGAGGAGAGAGAGAGCGTAATTTTCAATTCTATGAAATGGATGATTTAGATCAGTCTAAAGAGATTGATCATCATATTTTAGAGACACAAGAGAATGTGTCTATACCACTATTGGATAGTGGAAGTAACACTCAAGTGGATATCGACTTTGATAAAGATCTGGCAACTCGAAAGAGTTCAAGAAAAAGAATTCTTCGTCGGAGATTCCAAATCAAAGGGAAAGCATTTGTGGTCCTCCAAGATGATAAAATACCTAAGTGTTAGAGATTCTCTATCTTGTTCTAAAAGAGATGAATGGCGTAAGACAATGAAAGAGAAAATGAAATCCATGGCATCCAGTGAGGTCTGAGATCTTGTTAATCTTCCAAAAGGAAGAAAACTTATTAGGAGAAAATGAGTTCTCAATATTAAGAGGAATGCCAATGGATCTATTGAGCAATACAAAACACGCTTGGTTGCTAAAGGATACACACAGATGACAGGGATAGACTATGAGGAGATATTCTCTCTTGTGGTCAAATTGACCTCTATTCACCTTTTGTTAGCCATAGTGTCATATATGGATTTAGAATTATATCAAATGGACGTTAAGACTGCATTCCTAAATGAAAAACTGGATGAAGAAATATACATGAAACAACCCAAGGGGTTTGTTACTGCTGGATTTGAGTGCAAAGTATACAAGCTCAAACAATCCATTTATGGATTGAAGCAGTCATCCAGACAGTGGTATTTAAGGTTTCATAAGACCATCATGAGCAATAACTTTGCTATGATTGATGAGGACCACTCTTTATCTTATGCGTTAAGGTCCAAAATTTGTAATTTTAACTCTATATGTGGATGATATTTTATTGGTTAGTAATCATTTAGAGTTTCTAAAAATTATTAAAGAATGATTGTCTATTCATTTTGAAATGAAAGACATGGGTGAAACATGCTTTATGTTGGGCATAGCGATTAAAAGAGATCATTCAAAAAGACTTATTTCTCTTTCACAAGAGTCGTATATAAAGAAGGTCTTAGAACGATTTTATATGCACGATTGTAAACCTATAGATACTCCTATTGTAAAAGGAAATGATTTAAGCCTTAAGATGTGTCCAAAGGAGTTAAAAGAAATAAAAGTTATGTCAAAAGTCCCTTACTCCAGTGCAGTAGGCAGTTTAATATACCTAATGATGTGCACCCGACCACTAAAAAAAATGCGGATTAGCGATGGACGCTATCCGTCGCTAATCTATCGCAAATCTGTTGCTAAAGTGTTTAGCGACGGATAGCGTCTGTCACATATTCTTGGTCGCTAATTAGCGATAAAACTTATTTGTTGCTAATCCATCCTTAATTACCGATGGATCATGTCTGTCGCGAGTCCATCGCTAAATAAGCATAGATTTAGTTTTTCAACGGAATGTAATTCATTGCTAATTTAGAGATGGATTAGCGACGAATTACATTTTGTCACAAAACTAAATATTAGCGATAGATAATATCCGTCACAAATTTTATTTTTTTTTAAATGAAATATAATCCATCACAATCTATGATATAATGCATATGCAGGATCATATGACAATGAATTCTTGTCTAAATAAATGTGAAGGAGGTGAAATAATCAAACCTACAAACAAATATAGTGTCTCCAGTGGAAACTTTTGTATGTCTTCGTTGAATGGCATTTAGAGCAATATGACCTTTCCGTATGCTCTCATGAGCTGTACAACTGCAAAATCAATTAAAAAGTTCAAAATCAAAAGCAATAGATTGTCAGAGCATTTATTGCAGGACTTATAATAATTGTAGTGGCTCAAGATGTATCCAATGTAGAGCTATAATAGGCCTAAAAATGGATAGTTAGGAAGCAAGAAAGTGCCACCAACTATTTGAAAATTGAAATGATAACTCACAGAAAAATAATACAAATAATGACTCACATGTGCATTATCACATAAACACACAAGTTTTGCATGCATGAGAGCCTAACAAGTGCCAAATGGTAGCCAATCAGGGTTAGGATGGGCAAGCAGGGTTTTGGATCTCTTAATCAATTCACTGAAATGAGATACTAATACATTGTCTATTAAAAATACCAACAAAATTTGTTCAACTGATAATAGAAGTAATCACATAACCTATGAATATGTCATGTCTGGTATCTCAGATAGATAAATCAATTGTTGTGTAGATCAAACAAGTAATGTGCTTCACACAAGCACTTCTGACAAAGTGGTTATGGAGCTTCACGACATAGAAGAATTTGTGGCCAAAAATTCCATTAATTAAAAAAATTGCTCTAGCTCTTGAGAGATGATCTCTAGACAATGAACGAGTTCATGAATCTATGCACATGGAATGCAGACGTCGTATCAAGTTATCCACACATCTTAACTTACAAATAAGAATATCCTCATCATTAAATTTTTTAATAGTGAAACATTATTAATAAAGAGCAATTATATAGAGAAAATGCTTAAATCCTTTATTTGTAAGGCCTTTCTTCCACCAGAGGAAAGACAATAACTAGGCCACTACAAACAAGTAAAAGGTACATCCTTAAAGTTTTTTGAGTTGTATGAACTATATATTTTTGTGTATAAAACATATGGTCACAGAAGCCACCTAAATTTATTCATGTGTCAAACATTGCACCGACATTAGCTATCAGTTCTGACTATCCAAAATCACCAACTTGGGCTTCAGAGTTTTTTCAGTGAGAGCATCACTCATGAAACAATACTATAATTTATAATGTCTAAGGTGACACAACAACAAGCAACTTTTCTTAAACAATCCAAGTAGTTGTGTTTATTGACATCTTTCAAATCAGAATGTAATGGCTTTGGTTTATCAATGGATTTTCGTAGCAACTAAAACTTGTAACAAAAGAATTGTTATCAAAATACTATCTAAGGAATTCAGAAGTTTCTCCTCTAAATCACTGGACCAACAAAGGAGAATGGTTCATTAGCTGCAAAACATCCATGAAAAAGAAAATAGAAATGAAGCTTGAACTGACCACCATAGCTACAATTGAATCATCTCAGATGTGATCATTTCAATGGAACAGATGACTCCTAAACTGCAAGCATCATAATTTACAAGTCACTGCCCGAAAGTGCCAGCTTCAAGTTCTCAACAAGTGAGAACTATTTTGGTTCTTAAACAAAACCAAGCTTACATATATGTGGGAGCGTACTTCATCAAGTTCAATTTAAGAATGTGCATAAAAAAGAATTAAGTGCACTAAAACCAAACATGTTTTGGAAACCCTGATCATAGTACCTCAACATAGTCAGGCCCCAACAACTTCAAGATGAAAGCCCTCTCAGCTTTTTCAGCAGTATCATCACCCACAACCTGTGAAACAAAAAGAAAAACGGAAAAGAAAAGGGAAAAAATCTAAGGCATTCAAAGTATTAATAAACAATAAGCATAAGAAAATATGCCAAAGGTTGTTCTCGTAATTTTAGTAGCCGCAAAGCAAAGTATGCCTACTTACACTGATTAGAATGGAAATGAAAGGATTTAAAGAGGGTTGTCGTGCAACATAAGCCTGTTGGAAAATTGTGAATGCAACTAAACGCTAGGTAGTTTTAAGCATCTTTTTGTCCTGAGTTGGACAAAAATTTAGTAATAGTAGTCAGCAATCTTTGTAGCTTAATCGGCAATTTCCAACATAAGACAATGCTAGATTGATGAGATATTGATGCCAACAAAAATAGTTCTAAACAAACTCGACATAACCATATTGCTTCACCATTGTGAACAAAAATGCAAAGTGGTTGGAGATTCTACCATTAAAAAAAACTCCTTTCTTTCTGCTAGCATGTGCTTACTCTATTAGAGGCAAAACTAACAGAAACAACACACCAGATCAATCAAAAGAAGAGGATCCAAACCCTAACCTTAACTCCAATCAAAGCAAATTAAGCACAAAGAAGCCAAATTGCTAGAACCAGAGACCTCCCAGAAATCGGAGAATAAAAAAATGGAAACATAACCAGATCAGAGAGTAAGAGAAAAGCCTTCACCTTCCTGGACCTCCTCTCTAGCTGTCCGCTCACCAAAATGCTATCTTGGAACCTCTGGTTCAAGGTAACATGAAAACCCATAGACTCCACCACCAAATCTTAATCCCTAAAATACAATTTCTTCATAACACCATCTATAAACTTCAAGCAACAAAATCACCAAGAACAAAAAGAAAAGAGACCCTTCAATACCAAATTCTTCACATTCTACCACAAACAAATCCTCAAAGCCAACAAACAGAGAAGGTATAGGAAAAAAGAAGTGGATACCTTGAATGCAATATCACCAGGGGACATTGCCAAACCGGCACCCATCGATTCAAAGGCCCCTCTGTTTCTGTAATAAACTCTTGGGTTGTAACCGAGAAGGGAGAGGTGGGCAGTGTCACTTCCGCAGGCCAAGCTGGGCTCAACATGGTCCATCAATCCATTGACGCTAGCAGAGGCGATGGCATCCAAATGGGGAGTGCATGCCTCTTCAAGCGGGATCTTGTAACCGAGCATGGGCAAGGAATCGTCCCCAAGATCGTCGATCAATACGAAGGCAACTCTCTTTCTCTTCCCCTCCATAAAATTCTTCTCTGCTCTCACTACAATGGGTGCTAATTAATGGGTTCTCTTTGCTCGATCAAAATGAGAGAAGCAAATGATTTCGGGTTTGAGGGAAAATTTTGAGAGATAAGAGAGATAGAGAGAATGTTATTGTTGGGGTAATCAGAGAGAGAGCGAGGGAGGGAGAATTTGGCGCCCTAGATGGGCCAATTTAAATTGAAAAGTAGCGACAGATTTTTTCTATCACAAAATCCATGGCTAATTACAGACGGATTCGAGACAAAAAATTATGTCGCTCATCCGTCGCGAAGTTGCGATAGAATTTTGTCGTCATGAATCCATCGCTAATTAGTGACAAATTTTGTGATGGAAAAATTCTATCACTAATTCCGTCGCTACTTCTAATTTTGGCGACGACTAGTTTTCTCTAGCTAATCTGTCACAAATTTGCGATGAAAAAAATCCCTCGTAAATTTTTTTTGCCAATTAACGTTTTTCTTGTAGTGGACCCGACATATGTTATCCAGTAGGGTTGGTGAGTAGATATCAAAATAATCCAGGACAAACGCATTGGAAAGCTGTCAAGAGGATTATGCGATATTTTAAAGGCACATCAGATTCAGTTCTTTGCTATCATGGTGGTAACATGCGTGTAATAGGCTATACAGACGCAGATTGGGGCGGGGACCCTGATGAGCATAAGTCTACGTCTGGCTATGTGTTCTTGATAAATAATGGTGCTATATCTTGGTGTAGCAAGAAGCAAACATGTGTAGCCTTCTCCACAATGAAAGCTGAATTTGTTGCAGGCTCGTTGACAGTGCAAGAATGTGTATGGTTAAGAAAATTTATCAAACATTTGAGAGTCACTTCTGATGCAAAACTGTCAGTGACTTTATTCTGTGATAATCAAGCAGTAATTGTGTTTACTAAAGATCCTAAGTTTCACAGTAGAACCAAACATATAGACACAAGATGCAAGTATATGCGTGATATTGTATCTAAAGGCAAGGTTGCCTTGGCATATGTTAATACCCAAGATATGGTGGCAAATCCCTTGACTAAGCTGATTAATAGAGATTCTTATGTTAAACATGTAAAATATATGGGTATTTGTAAGATTTGATATGCTAATGTTATTCATATTTCTTTTTATGATTATTGTATAGCATGTTACACATCTATATGAGTATGCTACCAGGTTTGAGATAAATCTTCTCACATAAATTTATCGCCTCAAACACTGCTTGTGATCGAGATGTAACAAAATTCAGGGTTGCTAAATTAATAAGCATGTCAGATTTTGGGGATATCATGTGTTAATAACTTAAAAAAGTGAGAGTACACTGAGTTATGATATCTGCCATATATACGTATATGAGATACATCGCCCTAACTGGGTTAGGATGAGGTCTCATGTATATTTAACTATATGGAGAGATCGACCTTGCTATCTAAATGTTAAGAGTAACCTGGTTGACTAGATCTGAGGACTTGGATAGACATTGCATGAGAATGTGCATCCTGAAGGATTCAAGTTAGTTTCTTTGAGAGGAACTGACTGTACGGCAAAAGAATTTATGGTGTATGCATACACTCATTAGAGTGAGATAGTCTTGTCGTAATACGTGAGTCATACCACGTATGTCACACCATAAATATAAGTCGACCATAAAAGGAAATGAAGAATGATCCCTGCTTCTTCATTGTGTGAGTCATTGATATATATATATATATACTTTAGTGTCCTTATTGACTTTTGACCTTATTTTAAGGAGAAAGATGAGTGTTGCTACTTTAGCACGTTGCTTAAGGCCATGTCTGATTCGGTCTAAAAGGACATGTCTGAGAAAGCAACTTATCTTGATTTAAAGAATGAGTGTTAGAAAAGAAGATCATTTGACATTTTCAGATTATGCACATGTTAAAAGCTAGCTTATTTTACTACATCCTGGAGATGTTGGGTTTATGATTAAACATGTGACATAATAGAAGACCTTGTCTGGCATAACTTGGCACTATAATTATGTGCAGAGGGATTCAATATGCTAGAATGTGAAAAATGTATTTGATGTAGAACACAATGAGCTTCTTACTTGGCTTGTGCAGATATACCTTGTGTCATCTTATTTTTACAAGTTTAGGCTATTATGTTACACTAACCGATACATAATATGCTTTCATTCCCTACGCTCATGGGTCGCACAGTCTATTTGCCAGTATGAATACCCAATGTTATTCACCATTTGAACACATATGGTGTTCTTTCTTTTAAGATATCTTCCCATCATGTGCGAGTGAGAGAATGTTGAGTTGGGTACCGGGTCCGCCCATGATGGGCGAGATTCGGACCCGGCCCACCATTTTAGGAGGGAGCGGTTTGGAAACCACCCACCTCCTCATCTTCTCATCTTATTCCTCTTTTACCTGAAAAAAGAGATATCACAAACAAAAAAAAAACAGAGAGGAGAGGGTACTTGAGCACTGTGCGTGTGAGAGAGATATCACAACAAAGAGAGAGAGCAGTGTGCACAGTGAGACAAGGAGAGAGATCTTGTGCACAGTGAGTGCACGTTTTGAACAAGAAGAAGAAGAAGACGGTGAAGTCATCTTTGTAGTGACAGTTCATCGTGGAGCACTTAGATTCATGGATTCGTCGTTCTCTCCAAGTGAGGGCACACATCCGTTGAGCAAGATGAGCTTCAATGATCCGCTTTTATGCTTCCGTTTTAAAGAGATATTTATTTTTTATCCTTCAAAATCTATTTTTTTTATAACTTTGTGAACCAAGCTTATTCAAGCTGGACTGTTTGTTCAAGCTCAGCTTGTTTATTTGTACCTATCCTGAATGCATGACTCATTTATTTTTTCAACTAGTTCGAGCCAAGATTAAACGAGTCTAGTCCTATCTATCTCCGCTCGTTGTGCATCCCTACCTACAAAGTTATTCGATTACACAGCTCCACCAAAGGAAGGAAGATCCTCATTGTCCTTGACCGGACAAGGAGGCGCAAATTTTGAATTTTAGCATCGAACGCCACACTAGCATACAATATTCAATAAGCCCGTCCACTTATACACGCTCGTGGCCTTATACATAAGCCACCTGACTTTTAATGCATATATCCACGTATATTGTATTGAGAAATTCTTTTTAATGAAAATAATAAAATATTTAAAAAGAGGGAGACACGAATGATGAGGAGGTGACCATTTTGCAAATCCACGTCAGATTCCTATTCCCACGTGGGAGTCACGTGGTTCGTAAGCTGAAAAAGAAGAGACTTTCCATGTAGGCACCTCACGTGGGAGTTCCACCTGAGCTAATTGGAAGATTCTAGAAAGGGCGCAATATCGTGGAAGAATATGACCAAGGGTAGTATGGATCTCTGTTGGACCCGATCCAGGACGCATGTTATGAGTTATGACTTGATGACTAGGGCTGGGAACAGGCCCGATATAACCAGATACCATAACTGAATCTGATACATTATTTTCGGATTCAGATATTTAGAATAAGTTTCGGATGTGGGTTTGAGCTGATTTGGATTTAATAAATTGGATTACTTTCAAACTCAGTTTGGGTTCTGATCCAACTCAGATCTTAATCAAAATCCAATCTGATGGACGCAGACCCACATATGACCCAGGTCAGGGCGCAACAATGACAGGCCTAGCCGTGGGGGAACCTTCGAATCCAATTGAGCAATACTAATCAAATTGATTGAAATTACTAAAAACTTGGTCCAAGGTGGTGGTACTTTGAAAAATATAAACTTTTCAAGTCAAAGAAAAGTCTTCATTTAACAAGCTAAAATGAATAATGTAACTTTTATTATTCTTTAAAAGTTATGTTTGTCTTTTCAATTATATATATACTTTTGGCAGAAAAGTGGCTTAACTACTTTTGAGAAAACAAGTCAAATATCAGTCTGAGTTTTTTTTTTTTTAAAGAACCTCTCATTAATTAAAGAAGCAAATTAAAAGTAAGAAGATACTTGTGCAATACGGCTAACATTTGTCCATCTCATTTTAGTTAAAACCAGGGAAGTTCTATGGTGAAGGAAGGATGTGGCACACTATTGCTACCTTGAGTCTGATTCAAACTCTTCTTAGCCCTTCAAAGATGTGATGATCTCAAATTTTGGTGGGTTTTGACTGGGTCATTCGCCAGTAAGTCATATTAAAGCAAAAACTTTGTTCTAATTGATCTTGTTTAAGGGAACTAGAGTTTTGGAGCTCCGCGTGGTTGGTAGGAGATGTCTGTGCATGGACGTTTCAGGTTCAAAACCCCACTTGTACGAATGAATAATAACTGGTGGGGTCTGCCTAACCCAGCTTGCCTTAAAAGAAAAAGAAGAAGAAGAAAAGATTAAAGACTAGAGAAGCACTACCTAAATCATATTTTAACTATTCTATTATATTTATTTGCTACAATTGATTGTACTTACAATTAATTGAGTTGGGGGTCTCACAAGTTGTTTTGACTCAATCTAACTTCATAGAAGCACTGAACAAGCTTGATTCAGTAGGAATTGACACGTTTTTTTATGAAAAATAAGATTTTATGAGTGAAAAAAAAAACAATGCATTCATAGGCATTGACTTTTTGATGGCCAGAAAAACCTATATACAAGTCATTTGCTAAACAAACGCTGAATCTCACTAATAAAAACATGTAGATCAGATCTATGGTATTAGTTATGAGAAAAATATCAACAGGGGCTCCGGTTGTCTGGTAGGAACAGCTAGTGCAGGACACCTTGTGTTGGAACGTTGCAGGTTCAAAACCCAATGGTATAGTAGTATAACTTGTAGGGGTCTGCCTAACCCCAGCTTACATTAAAAGAAAAAAGAAAAATGTATTCCCACGACAACACGAGATGGGTATTTTTATTGAGAAACCATGCTAGGGGCAATTACCACCGACGGGCTCTGATCAAAGAACAGAGGAATGTTGCAGTCTTCAGTTGTTGCTACCTGATCCAGATATGACTTCATGCTCCAATATATCAGATCCAGTGGCTTTAAGTCATATAGGCAGCCCAAGCCCTGTACGTTATTT
The DNA here is from genome assembly GCF_984573655.1 of Nuphar pumila. Taxonomy (NCBI): domain Eukaryota; kingdom Viridiplantae; phylum Streptophyta; class Magnoliopsida; order Nymphaeales; family Nymphaeaceae; genus Nuphar; species Nuphar pumila. The sequence goes on from NC_143261.1 coordinate 1,680,381, forward strand.
CCTTCATTTTAATGAACTGGTAGGGTCTGCCTAACCCCAGCTTGCTTATCAAAAATAAAAAAACTATATATATATATATATATATATATATATATATAGATATTTGTTCGTTTGTATAAGATAACAACTAAACCATGTCCATATCTGGTCATAGGATCCAAATATTCACGATCCGAATTCCGGATTGATATAAAAAAGGATGAACCCGGGTTAGTTTAGACATTAGGGTATAGGGGTTAACCGGCCTCCAGGTGCAGGTAAAATTCTAAAAGGAGGTTAAGATATTTCAAGAATCAAGAGTGTGAAAAAACATCGGGGTCGTCTTGTCATATAATCAACGGCTGTGGCTTGCCCAGCTGGCCCAAAAAAATGGGGAAAGGGATGTCTCCCAACTTCACCCGACCTTTATCCAAAATCCAAACCAATTACGAAGTTTTGGAATTTGGGCTGAAAGATGCTCCCTCTTCCTTCTATAAATACAGGTGTGAGAAGGCAAAGAGTTCCCCAGCAAAGCGGTGAAATCGAGGAAAGAGAGAAAAAATAGGATGGAAGAGGAGCAGGGGGAAGAGAAGTAAGGAGAGAGAAAAATGAGCGAGAGTTTGGGGAGAGATTACCAACTGCTGGAGGAGATCGGGCGGGGGAGGTTTGGGAAGGTGTTCCGCTGCGTCCGGCCGGATTCCGTCGAGTTTTTCGCCTGCAAGACCATCGACAAGAGGGCGATAACTGACGCCGTCGATCGGGAATGCCTCGAGAGGGAGGTTAAAGTCCACCAGCTCGTCGTCGGCCACCCGAACGTCGTCCATATCCGCGCCGTCTACGAGGACGAGGTGTCGCTCCACCTCGTGATGGAACTCTGCCCCTCGCCCGACCTCTTCGAGCGCGTCTCCAAGCGGGCGCTCTCCGAGCCGGAGGCGGCGACCGTGATGGCGCCGCTGATGGAGGCGATCGCGCACTGCCACCGTCTGGGTGTCGTGCACCGCGACCTCAAGCCGGACAACGTCATCTTCGATGGCCGGAACCGGCTGAAGCTCGCCGACTTCGGATCGGCCGACTGCGTCCTCGAAGGGAAGGGGCTCAAGGAGATCGTCGGGACGCCGTACTACGTGGCGCCGGAGGTGCTCAGGGGGAAGGAGTACAACGAGAAGGTGGACGTCTGGAGCGCCGGGGTCATCATCTACATTCTCCTCAGTGGGGTCCCTCCCTTCTACGGCGAGTCGGCGGCCGAGATCTACGAGTCCGTCCTCCGGGATAACCTGAGGTTCCCTTCTCGGACCTTCCACTCGATCTCGCCCGCGGCCAAGGACCTGATGCGCAAGATGCTCTGCAAGGAAGTCTCTAGACGGTTCTCCTCAGAGCAAGTCTTGAGTAAGTCTCGGCGTCTCTCCCTCTTTCTCTCTCCTTCGCTTCCTTGCTTTGTGGAATTCTAGGGTTTTAGATCGTAAAACCCTCACACCGCCTTCATTATCGTTAAATCTTGTTCTTTGGGCCTCAAACGGAGGCGAGCAGGGCTCTGTTGCAGATCTCTCTTGAATGAATCGCATCCCTCAGAAAAGGCTCTGTGAAGGCGTACTGTCTCGTCTCTCTGTGCGTGTACATACATTTTCCTTGTAAATGAGTCCCCGTCTTTTTTCTCTCTCTCTTGTGCTTCTGGGCATGAGAGTTAGAGTTGGCTCTGGATGTTAAAAGGCAGTAGGCAACGCGCGTAAACACTCACTGGTCTGGAGTTTGGAGCCCCCAGATTTTTTTTTGAGTTTCTGTTTTTTGTTCTCTCTTTCTAAGTTTTGTATAAAGTTGTAACGCTGGACTGAGCCAGGTCGGCCTGAGAAGCTGACCACCTCGGTCTGGAAGCCCAAGGTAGGATGGACTGACGCTGTTTGGACGGAGCCAGGTCGATGTCTTGGCCTGAGAAGCTGACCGCCTCGGTCTGGATCCTTCCAGACCGAATTGGGTCAGTTGTGCAAGGCAGAAGGCACTAGCCCCCTCGGACTAGTTTGATCCAAGCTTATGCTAAGACCGAGTCAAGTTTGAAGGAAACGACAGAGAGCAAGATCTCTCTGTTCTGGTTTGTTAGCAGGACCAACTTGGTTCGGGATCACTCGAACCGAGTCACGACTGGTTAAGCAGATCGATGTCACAAGAAAAATGAAACAGAGAGTGTCTGGGGTAGTTGGATAGACAGACTCGGTCTGGGTGTAACCAGATTGAGTTTAGTACACCCAGACCGAGTCTAGTCAAAGGAGTGGAAGATGTCTCAATTTTTGGGCTTTAAGACCAACTGGTTTGACCAGATTGAGTCAGCATGGGCCCTTGTCTTGGGTGCAATCCAAACCGGGTTAGATACTGCAGTCTAAGCATAATATAAACAAATAAATAAATAATATATATAGTTTTGGGGGAAACCGAAATAATTATGATTTCTCACCATAAATTGGATCTAGTAGGGCAAAGTCATACCAGATTAAGTTTGGATTTTTATTAGACCAATTCGAGATTGGGTTAGGTTTTGATTCAAGGATCAAACCAGAATGAAGTAGGTTTGGATCAAAACTCATATTGCATTGGTCTGTTGAACCAAGGCTTGGATCAGTTGTATCGGATCTAGTATATGAAATAAAGATTGAATCTTTATCCAATTTAAGATCCATAATAAAATAGATTTGGATATGAATCTAAGTTAGGAGTCTATAACTGAATAAGGAATGTTTGATTCAGATTAAACCTGGACCAAACTAGTGCCGAGTTAGGTCAGTGAGAAATTTAAGATTTGGAAGATCCAAACTCGTTCAAGGAGTGAAATGACCATTTTGCCTTTGGTCTACCTACTTCAGTAAAATGTGGATAGCCTTTCACTCTGAGCTCAAAATCAGATTAATTTTGGTGTGCTAAATTTGAAATACAGAAAGAAATCTGATTATCCTATTTTCACAGTCAAACACACGATACAGAAAAATGAATATCGATAAATCATTCTTGAGAAGGGCAGTTTAATAATTTTATCAAATGTGAGAAATGATTTTCATAATTAAGTAATTGTTATGTATTGAACAAATCCTACTCCCTCGACAAGCGATTCAACTGCATATTTTGCATTTTGAAGTAAGAGATATTATAAACATGTTTATTTTATAATATATATTGTTTGTTACTTGTATGAGTTTGTTTACATAAAATCATATATGTTTGAGAACATAAAGTATTTGATACAATTGCATTATAAAATGTATTTTATATTTATACGAAAGATAAAATAAATATATATAAGTTTGCTGTAATGCCAAAAATGATTTCATGTATTTATAAGTTCTTAATACAAATTGCATGTTAAAGAGCCAAGATATTTTAGACAAAAATACATATAAAAAATGTAGAACTACATGCAAGAGAGCTGAATTGAGTACTAAAGTCCTTGGAGTTTATTTTTTCAATTCATTTGCTTAAGGCTTAAATCAATTTAGTATGCTAGACTTAATCTCATAAATCTTGGAAGAGATAACAGATGAAAATAGCTACCTGATGGTCATAAGAGTGAGAGCCACCATAAGTGTGACCCGCCAGTGATTTTTTTGTATGATTAGATCTTTTGGTGAATATCAGAACCTTTGAAAGAACTTGAGAAACTTAGCTAAATTACAATGAAAATAGTGAACTCGAGGTAATTAATGTGAAAATGCAATGAGTTGCTAAATACATCCTAAAGACTATGCTTCACACAATAATTGAGACTTTAGGCAGACTAGGATGTAGCATGAACCACAAACCTTGGAAAACAAGTATAATTCTCTAGTCTGACTCTTCGGTTGGCTATCGACATATCTTCTTTTGCTGTAGTGCCTCGTGACTTGTGAGATTACAAATAGTGATTCATAGTTTTGACTAACATTGTAGAATTGAGGTATTTTACATGGATTGCTACACTCATAGTAGGTTATTATCGATATAACAAATTTAGTACAGAGTGCTAACTTATGAGTTTTGAGAGGATTAATAAGAGAGATTTAAAAGAAACAAACATGTGTGTTATATTGTGTAAAACTAAATTAAGACTAGGAATTTAGAGCTAACTATAGTTGTAAGTTAAAATATGTAGTTGTTTATAAATATTTTTTTTTAAGTTTTTGATTCATCTTCTTTTTTATAATTATAACTTCAGGTTCTAGGTGATTGATTAGAGATGGATTGGAGTCACTATTATTCTAGCGGGTGTTCTTAAGCAGCTAGATGAAGATTAGACTTTATTTTATTGAGTTTATGATATGTATTGAAACTATGATGCTAATTTAAAAAAAAAATAAATTTTATTCTTCATTTTGAAAAGTAATACTTATGAACTAGGACATGAGAGGTCTTGAATCGAGGTGTTACAATAATAGATGGAAACCTTTCTCGAATATCTTTATTTACTAATTCCTGAATTCCCTCTCTTGAGTTGTTTAATTAAGCATTGACCCAAATGCTGTTAAGATTAACCTTATTGACGAGGCTAACCAAACTTTGTATGATGGATTCGTGAAAGCATAAGAAAAAGGAGAATTTGTACCACTGGTGTGCTTTTCAGTTTTACTTGGATAGATCAGCGACTTGTTTCCCATCATCCGTTCGAGTGACTCGTCTAGTACTTACAGCTCAAGGCATCATTCTTTTTGCCGCCTAGTGCACGATATGATGCTATTTTCGACGTTTACAAATTGTAATCAGATTTTTTGATTGAAAAAACTATATCTTAGTTAACACGCCACATGCGAAGTACTTGGCTCTACGGTGCTGTTGTCTTTAGGGGTGGCAATTTCTGACACGACCCGCCAACCCGCCTCTTAGGTGGGTTCGGGTTGGGCTTAAGCCAATCCGTTTAATAAACGGGTCGACCCGTGTAACCCGTTTATTAAACAGGTCGGGTTCGGGTTGGGGGTATGCCAACCCGCCAACCCGACTGACCCGTTTAATAAACGGGTTAGGCGGGGTGGGTCAACCCGCCAACCCGACTCGCCAACCCGATCCGTCAACCTGCCAATCCGACCCGCGAACCTGAAAACCCGTTTACCCGACCCAACCCATTTATTAAATGGGTTGGCGGGTCGTGTCGGGTTACCCGTTTATTAAACGGGTCGGGTTCGTGTTTGCCACAGCCGACCCGTTTAATAAACGGGTCGGGTTCGGTTTGAGGTATGCTGACACGCCAACCCGACCCGATTGCCACCCCTAGTTGTCTTTCACTTTATGGGCACCTCACTTCATAGGCTTAAAAAATAATAATAAACATTATGTGTCAATCAGAATGCAACACATGTTAAAATTATTAAAATAATATTAAAAAATCAATTTTTAACAATTTTTTTCATATTTATTACAAAATTGCCAATTCAGAAGCAATGCCGTATCGATTTTCTGCCAATATATCCGATACGTATTATATGCACTCGATACTGACAACATTGACTGAGAGACAACAGGTGGGTGCTGAGGATGCATTGCCTCCACACAAGTGTGGTTTTCTATCCGCAAATATGTGAGAATTCTGAAGAGTGGGTCCGCTTTTGCTGCCTGGCTGTGGTGACCTACTACCTGATGTATTGTGAGCCACACACCACACCCACTTATCGTGGGCTTCCTTGTTCCTTAGAGCTGGGAATGAGGTGAGCCGCTTGTGGTTCTGCTCATGTTCGCATCGTAAAGTGCAGGTTCGAACTCGTAAAATAGGCTCGTCAAAGCTCATGAAGCACGAACAACCAATGTTGGGCTCATTAATTAATAATAAATATATTTTGCATATATTTTATGTGATAAAGTGAAAAATGGTTGAAGTGTTTGGCTTGAAAATGATTTAAATCTTATTCCTTACAATTCGAAATGATTATTTATTTTGTAAAAGAGCCAGTTTGAACTTCCTTAGTAGGTTTAGGGTCTAAATTCTATTATTTTCAATTATGATATTCTTTTGTAAAATGAGGTGCTTGGTGCTCGGCTCATTTAGCTCAGGTGTTTCATGAGCTCAAGCCTGCTCAGCTAGGTGCGATGAAAGCTTCAATACCCTGTTTGTTTAGTTTTTTTTTTTTTTGAAAGGCAAGCTGGGGTTAGGCGGACCCCTACCAGAACATCAGCCGCCCCATGTGACAGAGGGGTTTGATCCCGGGCCTTGAGCTTGACACAGGACCCCACCTACCACACCTCGTGGTTAGTTACCAGCCCTACTTGTTCCCTTTGAATTCTACCGAGGTGTGATTTGAAGATGACCGGCTGAATTTGGTGAGGTTTCAAGCAAAGCCCAAACGTTTATTGATGTATCATAACTTTTGTCGGGTGATATTTGCAATGGAAAGATATGGGCCTCCCGGTCATCTATTTTTGGTGAAACAGTGACCAAAGCTTAAAAACAAGTTTATTTTCGGAGGATTTAAATATCTTTAGTTTTGGTGAGATATTTAATCAAGAAAATATCAGGAAATGATTATAAGCTAAAAATGATGCAAGGAAAAATAAATATCAAAAAGCACTCAAGTCTCAAGCTGCACAACTATTTATTTCCGGCATTACATTCAACAACCTCATTTTTTTACGTGGATCACACGGTTTCTTTGCAATGCCCTAGGTTTTTTTAATTCGAGAAAATGATGGTACTGTACCAAAATTATGCGTTTTTGAAAAACCCTACTTTAAAATCTGCCTCCGTCCAAAGCCTTTTAACTTTTTGGTTGTAAAAGGACATTTTCACCTTTTAGGCATGCTAATTTCCTCATGTCTTACGTGCTTTCACATTTGCGAATGTCCTCGTACATTTACAAACGTCCTCTCTTTATGCAATTTTTAATAAAAATAGTTTGTTGAGAAAAACTAGCATTTAACAGTACTTCAAAAGTGTCATTAAAGCCTTTATCAATGCTTTAAAAGCACGATGGGCATTTAGCAACACTTTAAAAGCACTACTAAATCCTTTAGCGCTACTTCAAAAATGTGATGGGTGCCTTTATTGCCGCTTCAAAAGTAGGGATTTTGAAGGAGAAATCACAAAATATAGTATGATATTCACATATTTTGGGAGTAAAATCACATATTTGAGGACATTAGCATATTCTCATGTTTTGAGAGAAAATTTGTAAATGTATTGGAGGAAATTCATAGATTTGAAAGGAAATTTATAAATAAAAGAGAAAATTCACATATCTGAAGGAAATTCGCAAAAAAAACCATTTTAGAGCAGAAAAATTGCAGTTTTGGACATGGACAATTTTTTGAAATTGTAGTAATTTTCGAAAAATGTGTCAATTTTGTTGTACATTACAGACATTTTTCGTTTTAAATTTTCATAAGATCTTGTGATTTTGTAAATCACAATCACAATCACAATACTTTCTCAAGGTTACCCTCATTGTGACAAACATTGACTATATTTTCTAACAAAATAAGATATATTATCTCACCATTTTAAACTTTAAATTACTACAATAATTTCAAAACATTGCGTTTTTATATCGATATTTATGTTTTAGCCCCAAGATTTAAAAAAAAATAGGGATAGTTAACTGCTTTATTTTTTCTAAGAAAGACTGCTTTAAATTTAATTAAAATGCACTAACAACGTTATCTTTGGGTGAATTAGATATCATTAAACTGTTTGTTAATGCATCTCTCTCTTTCTCTCAATACTGTTAAACCGTCCTGTCATCTTCCAAGAACACCAAACGAGTTTTCGAAAAGTGTTGAGAATAGAAACTGTTTCTTAAAATCCATCTTGAAAATTAATGGCCTTAAATGTTCCTAAAATCCAGCGTGAAAATTTTAAAACTATTTTAACTAAAAGTTTGAATTTTCAACACAAGATCTTAAACCTGCATTATTCTTAAAAAAATTTATTTTGTCTCATATTTTTAAACTTAATTTAATTATTTTAACCAATATTTTGCCAAAAAAAATATGAGATAAACAAAAAATTTCAAAATCTCACAAGAAAAATCATGAGGATAAATTGCAGTTTTAAACTTTTATCACTATGATTACTGAAACAGGATAAAGTACAAGTTGCTGCGGCCTTATAAATGTGTTGGGCATGGTCTATTTACTAAGAATCCACATCTGGATCACATGTTTCGATGAAAAAAATGATGTTTGGAGCATCCAAAATTTACAAAGATTTTAGACCGTTGATTTTTCAAGCTTTATAAAAACCCAACCATGGATTTGGAATCAAACGCTTCAAGAGCTGATGATCCCTATAAGATCAAGTACACAGATCACATCTGTCCAGTCAGAACTTAAAAATAAAATGAAAAAAGCCCAAACATGCATGAAAGTGAGCCATTTATGGTGCGAATTATGGTGGTTGTTTTTTCAACAAAGAAAGTTGGGGTTCCGCAGACCCCTACCAGTAGGGATGGCAGTGGATCGGGAGAAAATGGGCCCCGCCCCGTTTGGACCAAGGATGAAGGACATAAAACGGGGATGGAGGTAAAAACAAAACCCATGCAGGGATGGATTTATGCTTTCCCTCGCCTTGCCCCATCCCCGATCCCCGTTAGTAAACTTTTTTCTCCTTCTTTAGGAATGGCAGTAGCCTGAGGCAAAACGGGCCCCGCTCCACCTCGCCCTTTTTGAACCGAGGATGGAGGACATGAAAGGGGGATGAACGTTAAAATCAAAACCCATGCAGGGATGGAGGGCAAAATTTTGAGACGGGGCGGGAATGGGAGACCCTGTCCTCCTCCCTTCCCTCGGTCCACTGTCATCCCTACATACCAGTTATACAATCATACCATTGGGATTCAAACTTACAACGTCTCAACACAAGGTGACGTGGCTGCTGGTATATCCCCACTTCACTCCATCCTCTTCATGGCCCGAATCCCTAGGGTTTTGGAGATCTCAGATCCTCCAATATTTTCAACCTGAGATCCCCCATTCGTTTGACTGGAAACTTGGGCGTGGGGTACATGCTGGATCGGATCTCTAACATTGTTGGTCATAGGTGGGATTAACGATCACAGCTGAGAAAGCACAAAATGTGATTGTCGGTCACAAGGTCAATTTTTTTATTAAAAATATTATTTTTAAGCTTTGAATATTTATAAAGATTTTAAACCAACGATTTTAAAATCCTATAAAAACCTACCCACCTGTCGGAATATGACGATCCAAGAGTCAATTCATTTAAAATCAAGACCATCAGATTTAAGGAAACATGAAAAAGCCTCTTCAAAAGCCCGGTAGGCAGCTACCACCTACTCTCTCTCTCTCTCTCTATCATTGTTTGTTTAGTAGGAAACCTATTTTGACTAATGTGATTATGACAAGTAATTAGGTTTCTAAAGGAGTTAAAAAATGAACGCCCCCACAATGTTTTAAATTTTCATAACTCAAAAAATCACATTTTTATGTTAGAAAAGCATAACCCAAGGATCGATCTTTAGTGAACAAACCATGCTGAAAACATCTAAATGATTAGTTTCTTGCACCTATGATTTCTACAAATATATATAATTGTAAACTATGTTTAGCTAGTTTAGTGTGTCATGGTTGGCAGTTGGTGACTGTCATGGCTGAGGAGGAATCTCGTTAAATATAATGTAATTAATAAGACCAATCACGTGTTAAAACAAGCATTGTACCTGCTGTGCCTTGCATAGTTTTCTGTTCAAGGCCCCTTGGACCTAATATGATCCAAAACGATGTAGCAAGTCCCAATCTCAAGATTTTCTCGACAAAGAAAAATATTCTGAGAAATTAAAAAAACTGTGTTTGGGAAAGCGTTAGGAAATGATATGCATATCTAAGACGGCTGTTCATATTATTTTTAATTACACAGGTAGGGGGTCCATCCTAACCCCAGCTTTGGCCATAAAAAAAGAAAAAGATATGCATATATAAGATAAAAAAAGGAAAAATAGAAACGTCCAAGAAAAGTTGTAGACATTTAAAAGTGTTTATATTATGTTATTATCACGACAAGTTGACGATGTTTTCAAAATATTGCCGCTACTTGTGACCATGCTTTTAAAACCACCAGGGAAAAAGCTTGTGATGGCACTTTGGTATTCCAACACTCAAGTTGATCTCCATGCCTTTGAGCACCTTCAACTTGGCTGGTCATATTTTCTTACACATGCACGAGGCCAAGCATTCCTATGAGAATTCTAGAGATGGGAAAAGCCTTCTCACCATGTGATTGACAAACTTCTATAGATACACATGAAGCTTTCATCATCTCACTCAAAAGTGGGACCCAAAAATGCTGAAAATTCATCTACATGGATGATGGACATTTTGACACCAAAAGTCAGAACACATACAAAAGGCCTCCTACACCCCCGTTTCTTCAATGTACAAAACACTAACCTCAGCGTTTGTTTCCAACCAGAAAAACATCAAATTGAATGCAAGAACCTATTTATTGCTCTTACTGCTATAATACAGATGTACAGTGCATTCAAACAAAGGAGTGCCCTCAAGGATCAAGTATGGCAGGTCTCTTGCTAGGCCGAGGACAGCCCAGACCGCTCTGGGCATCCACATCTTCATCCTGAACAAATTCGAAATCACCAATCAATGACAAACTTTCCAGAGAAAACAAAATGGAGAAGTGAAATTTCTCTAGATATATATTTTTGTTTAAAGGTCAGTGAAGTTAATCCACACAACAAAATGGAACGATGGTAGCCAAGGCACAAACGCCCATAAGAGGAATCATGGCAAGTACCTTCAAGTAAAGCCAAAAATCCATTAGAAGAAAGAATTTAGACAGAATTGTAGGATAGCAGATGACCCAAGTATGAAAAGATACCAGGAAGATTTATGGTTTACCTTATCTGCAGAGTTGGCATCCATAACAAAGTTTTCACTCCACGAATGTGTGGAAGAAAATTCACCCGAAGCAGGCAATCTTGACAGCTCTGGTCTGTTCATAGCATTGCTTGAAGAAGGAGAACATGAAGGTGGAACAACACATTCTGAAAAGCTCATGCTTCTTTTTCTCACAGATGAAGATTCAGCCGTAGAATGCAGTTCATCCATCCTCGAAGCATCAAGTTTGCACTGATCCTGTGGATCATTTTGATTCACTCTATCCCCATGACCTAAAATGTGCTGCTTACCTGAGCAACCGTGATTGTTATGAAATGTAGGAACTTTCTGGTCTTGGCTTGAGCTACAGGGAGAATCATTTCTTTTCACCAGGACTCTTGGAATGCGTGTGTTTTCTATAACATCATCTAAATTGTCTGCCACACCTTCATCCATGCCATTTATCTTAGCAGCTTGAGCTGCAGCATCCAACTCATCCATCACCGAGATTGCATTCATCAAGCGATCTCTTGCTAAAACCATGTCAACTACTGGGCTTGGATAATTATGGCCAAGCTCCACCCCTGCCGCTTTAAGCACTGATGATGGAGCATCCCATGGGTGATGGATCCACTCAGTAGGCACTCTTGCAAGTTCAGGCAGCCACTGCCTCACATATTCTCCGTGTGGGTCATATTTGCAGCCTTGAACCTAGGGCAACATAGCAGAACAAAGATATTTGAAGTATAAAATATAAGAGATATCAAATCCAACATGATTTTCATTCTTTGACAATGAAAAATACAATTTATTCTTGAAGCAAATAATATGCATACATTCCCCTAGAAAAGCCAGAAACTGCCGGCCAAGTTGTATGAGTCTTCACGGCTATGGACTATGTCACACGGACTCGTTAAAAAGGCCACTACACACGTGTCGACGCGACCCGGGTGCTGCCAACCCACACCCTGGGTTATATTTGTCCAAAATGGACCCGGTCAACTTTGATCGAGTCCATTTTGGTGCAATTTAAACAAATGATGTTTTTTTTTGGGGAGGAGAGGAGGTTAGGGAACAATTGCGCCCCTCCCCCACTTCTCTTCCGACTCACACTGAATCAAGTTGAGGAGGTGGAGGTCGTCACCTTGCTCGAATCGAGCTTAATGGAGGACCGAACCGGGTACAACTCAAGTGCGGGGGGCTCGGATTAGGGTGAGTTCAAACCAGGCTGAGCTTGGTGGGCTGAGGGGCGTGAGGAAGGAAGGGTGGCTGGTGGTGCAGTCACCAGTTGAATGGAGAGAGGATGGTGGTGGTAGCTACCTAAAAGAGGAAGAGGGCTAAAAAATGGAGAGAGAGGAACTACCAAGGGTGGCGTCAAGGGGGGCTAGAGGAGAGAGCGTCCAGCGATGATGAGATGAAATAGGTACGTCTCTCTCTCTCTCTCTCTCTCTCTCTCTCTCTCTCTCTGTTCCTCCTCCTTTCTTTCTTCTTTTTCCTTCTCCTTGAACCCAAGCCTGTTGGGTTTGGTTTTGAGTTAGGTCAGCTTCTTTTTATGAATTTTATTTTAATAAAATATATATTTTTATTTTTATTTAAAGGACAAAAATGGTAAATAAATGGAAAGGACTCACAAACATTGTCTATGATATACTTTTTGTATGAAATTATGCATTGTTTGTTTCTTTTATTAGTATAATTTACTTCTTTTCTGCTTGACTTGTTCGATTGTTTTTTGTTTTTTTAATTCACTTAGCGTAGCCATAATATATTTAGGTTGATTTAATTATGGTGTTAATTTTTATTGACGAGGAATAGCAATTGTAGATTGTTAATTTGATTTATTGCATGAACTTTTACTTTCATTCTCTTTAAGGGTCTCCTATCTAGTGTCATTTTCTCCTGTAACAACTTTGGCAAGAATAGGTTGAGGTCCCAGAGAAGAACAGTCAACAAAATGCCACAACTCCTTTCAAACTAGAATCCTCTTTAACGTGGTGGCTCATATGTTGTTGGTCCCATCAAATTTGATGGGAACAACACTTACAACTTCCTTGTTGGCTATGGAAACAAAGAGAAAAGAAGAGAGGAGAGAGAAGAAAAAGGAGATGACAAGAAAAAAGTGAGAAAAGTTGATGGTACGTTTTTCGAAGCAACAATCAAACGCTCCCTCGATCTCACGGTCCACCACACAATCTTCAAATACAAAATACAATCTAAGAGCAGGCTCTTATACCATGTAATGAAATACAAAGTGCACAAATAGATGCCTAATAGTCTCCGGTTCCCATATTTCCTGCAACAACTCTGCAATATTTTTGTTTCCTTCAGTTCACCGTAGTACGCTTTTCAATGACATTCCAGTCATTCTTTATGAAAGATAGGTTAGAACTCTGAAAAACTTTAAGTCACAACTTTGAGGTTGCATGATTTCTATCAATAAGTCCAGTAATGCTGACATCAGTGAGTTGACCAACTAATGCTTGTTATTTCGTGTAATTCTTCTCAAATATTTATCCAAATAAGTATTAGTTTTGATGTGAAACTTTACAGTGTCAAAGTTGTCTTCTAATGATCCTCTCTCCCTTTATTTGTTCTCTAAAGTCCTTTGGAAGTATTATTGGACAGTAAAAGTTCATCTGTATGTGGCAATTTGCAGTGCTAGACTGCTGTTTCCATGTTGGAAGCCCATTAAGGGCACATTAGTCTTATTTATTTATTTTTTGTTTTTGTCCTTTTTATGTTGACTAGGGATTGTTTGGTCTTTGACCAAATAGACCTGTTGAGAGCTCTCAACGACTCTATTTATAGCTGTTGGGATGCTCCGAACGGCTCTATAGGGTCCTTCTTGCCTATATAAAGAGGATCTCTCCCAAGGTTGCCCAACTAGGAAGCGAAAGCGGGAAACGATACGGGAAGCGAAAGCGAGAAGCGAGGCATTTTAAAATTTATACAAAACGGGAAGCGAAGTTTCAATTTAAAAGCAAAATATGAATAAAAAATGAAGCAATATGGAATCAAACAAGAAACAAATAAAAACTAAAATAAAATTGATTATTCTTATATTTCATGATTTTTCTGTAAAAGAGTTAAATTTTTTGTTAAAATCTAACAATGATGGTTACCAATTTAAAGAAAGTACATGGAAAGTGAGTGAAAGCAGGAGAGAAAATACATGAAAAAGATGAAAAGAAACGTGAGAAAAGTATATAGTATGCATAGGCCATGTGTATGAGAAGCATAGAAGAAGCGTGGGGAAATCGAGCTTCCCATGAAGTTTCGGAAGCGAGGAGTATCGCGCTTCCAAAGCGAGTTTTCGGGAAGCGAGCTTCCCACCTACCTAAGAAGCTTCCGGTAACTCTGATCTCTCCCTCTCTTGTATCATGCTTGTCTCAAGCAATTCTCTAATAATATTTTTATATTTTTTATGTGTTGCTTTTTCCCTTAAGTGGCTTTGTGATTGTGTTTTGTATTGACTCATAAGAGGTCTTTTGTTTGTGCACATTTACCGCAAATGGGTATTACCTAATATAACAATATAAACAAATATAATATATATACATTTATATGTATATATATGTACATACACATATATAAGTACATGTAGCTAAACATATATACTGTAACGCCCCAAAATTTAACCCAAAATTTTTTGAGGATTTTTTTTAGGCAGTAGAAATATTCAAATTTAAATAGGCTAAACATTTCAGGCGCGTCACAAGAATCCTCAAAGCAATTACCATTCATTTCATTACTAATAACCATTTGAAATAGAAGATCAGAGTTTGAAATAACTAAATAACATAAATAAATTTTGACATCCCGGGAACACAATAGATCATATATCTTGGTCCGCACACCACCCCGCAATCGCTCTTGATCTTTTACTCTTCTCATGAAAAATAATAAGATGATTTGTGTCAGACTACAACCAGTCTGCGTAGGGAATACTATGATTTTACGGTTGTACTATGTAACAAGTATGCAATGTGTTGATTAAATATAAGCAGTAAAGCATGATATTAAACATGGCATAAGGAAATAAATAACATGAATCCAATTTAATGCATCTCACAAATGTTAAGTCTCTAACTAGTATACAAGAACAATAACATGATCAAATCAATAATCACAGGTTTAAAGAATTCATCTCATGCTTAGTTAACTAATTGCATGTTGTAAAAAAAACTAATAACATGTGAAAGTGCAAGGCTTACAATCCTTTGTCTAACTGATATATACAAGATACTCAATTTAATATTTCTCTTGAATTATCCCGCAGGTACACGCGGGCCAAGACAATCGTAATAGACGAGAACATTCGGGGGTTTATTATGCATTGGTGTTTTATTAACCCAAATGTTCTAACTGAAACTATAATCTTAAGGGAGCGGTCAGTAACCGAGAGAACCTCCCAAAGACCCAAACAAACAGGATGCATCCCTAACTTCTGCAGAATAACGTGGAGCTACCGCCTAAGACAAATTTGGTAGTCTGGGTCCCCTAACTCTGAAAACTGTGGACCAACGAGCTATTGCCGCTCAAAGTAAGAAACACAAATCCCTGAAGTTGTGTACCACCTACCCTATCCAAGGTAAGCACGAATATGAGTGGGTTCCTCTTATTATTAATTTATATTTTTCGATGTATCCGGGTTTTTCCTGAACCGAACTCAGTCGCTCACAGACACTAAAGTTTCTCAAAATTTGATTCATACTACCGAAGTAGTAGGCCCTCAACCATTCATACCTTCAAAAGCTATATTAACCGAACTCTATTCATTTAATTGTGCAGACCCACTCAGAGTGCTTCGGTACCTTTAAACCGTCAAGCACGAGTGCTCCGGTAACTTTTAATCAGTCAGACAAAAATCATTTACTTCAATTTACCTGTATTTTCACTTTATAAACTCGAGAGCCATTTGTGGCCTGGCGATTCACGTGCCAGCATTAAACCATAACAATTACACATGAGGGAAAATAATCCTTGTTCATCCCTCACCACCATGGTTCACTAAAAGGGTGGTTAAAACTTTCTTTGACATGAATTATCATTAACTTAGCTCCGCCCTTTTTAAGCATCAATGGAGATATAAAATTTAATAAAATGATAATTGCCACCATCACACAAACCCACTATTGCTAATTCATTAATACTAGATTGAAATTTTCATGGATACTGTTTACAAAATGTTAAAGGCAAAGCAGGCATATCATAAATATCTTGAAATGTTTACAATTTGTCGAACACTAACACACGCTGTCTTTTTATATAACATGCAGGAATGTAACACTTTGATGTACATCACAACACAGACACAT
Source organism: Nuphar pumila (assembly GCF_984573655.1). Lineage (NCBI taxonomy): Eukaryota > Viridiplantae > Streptophyta > Magnoliopsida > Nymphaeales > Nymphaeaceae > Nuphar > Nuphar pumila. The sequence continues at coordinate 1,696,463 of NC_143261.1, forward strand.
ATAGTACATTCTATAAGATCCATGGCCTATTACAGCAGCCGGATATATCTTACCATGCAAGCTCCAACATTGGTAGTTTTCTAGTTTCAGGATTCAGAGTACTTTGTTTCTTGATTTAGTTGTTAGATTTCATTATTCTCAGTCAGATTTGAGGAGGGCTGGAATTGCAAAACATAATTTATAAAATTTGGACAGAATATATTTACTATATAAGCAAGTTTGAATCTGTGACTTGCGTAAAAGCTAAGTTGTTTCAGAATAGTATCATAATGGAAACATAAAAAAAAACTTGACAGTCTAATGATTGGAAATTGTAAAACTGGCCGAACCTTAACCCATTAACTGTTCTAATGCAGTGAAAAGTCCAACCAATCGTTTGCAATACACCTATATGCAGTGAATAATATGATTGTACCTACTGCCTATTGATATTATTACAGGGTAGTTTAGCATAAACTGTCTATATATCTATTTTTATTTTGACACCACTCACAAAAATCTGTCATAAATAAAAATTAAAAGATATGAATACCACGCGCAACATGTGGTCGAAGGAGGTCTGATTTTATTATCCCAAGATCCAAATTACAATTCAAGTTTTGAACCAGTTTCAAAAACCTTTCATACCTATTCACGAGCAGCACACCCAGGAAATGGGCAAAGTACAGAAAAACTCCAAACTTAAGTATATCTTTACTATCCAAAGTACATACACATGTCAGGAGTAAGGCATTACCATACCCTACTGTCCAAGCCAAGTATGCATGTTAGTAGAACAAATTTTTGTATTCAACCTTAGAGCATGCAGAATCAAAATCTACTGTTTCAAAAATTTACGACACAGGAATATATGAGTAACGTCATTCAGGAGATATACTAAGTACACCCAGCGTTTACTCATGGAAATAAACAGAACCTAAACATATTTGATAGTTTGGTTTAATAGTTCTATTTCTACAACCAGGCCCATATTTTTCTAAATTTTGAGTGATTTCAGCATAGGATTAAGACATCCTACACAGAAAATTGTTCTTATTATGAGTTCCTTTAAGCAATATACCGGGAACTCTAATTTCACCTCCCACAGAACCCATTATACTGTATATAGTACATACACAGAACCGAGGTTCTGTATTTGCACTAAATTGAACCCACAAAGAGGGCTCACACACATGCCACAAACACCCTAAAAAAAATTGCAGCATAACCTACCCACTTAATCACTGTGAATCAGGAAGTTAAAAGTTGTATTTTCGATAATCAGTAAGCAAGAAATCCATTAAGCTATTCATACCAAAGGATATTACCGATTAGCTTTACATGAAAGCACCATCGTTGTATCCTTATGAAGACCCCTCAAAATTTTGAAACTTCTTGATTTAGGGATGGAACACAACACAATGCAAACTTTGAAACACAATACACACACAGAATCGTAGTGAAACCCTACCTGAATCGCGAATCCCAGTTGCTACCGTGCTCCTCAGAAAGTCGTGTGCCTTTTCACCGGCTAGTGCAAGAAAGAAAGGAAAACGAGAGGAAGAGGAAGAGAGAACTAAAAGGGAGAGAGAGAGGAGGGTTTTAAAAAGGTGAGGGAGAGAGAGTTAGAGGAGAAATGGGGAAGACGATCGGGGAGGAGGGCGAGAGATCGTGGGGGAGATGGGGGAAGATCGTGGGTGTGAGAGGTCGGTTACCCCCCTTTCTCACCAGCGGCTGCTTGAAACTGCAACCCCCCCCCTCTTTCCTTTTTATTTCAAACACAAACCCTTTTTAGGGTTTGCGTGGTTTTTTTTTTTAACGTGATTTCTTTTTAACACATACGGGTGTGGGTCTGGGTCGAACGGACTCGTGACCCGCGACCCCCCCTTCGTTGGGTCCACTTTTGGGCCTATCCGGATCCATCCGTGGATCCGAATCTTCTTAAGATTTATTTTTTTTTCCATTTGGGTCGCCCTCATGGTGACCCGTTTAAACTTTGGGTCCAAACTAAAACCAACCGGATCTACGGATCCGAATCTTTTGATTTGGACCACGTCCTAATGGATGCTATGGGTCCATGACCCAATACATTTATGGATCCAACCAAGAAAATCTAGATCCACCCAAGGATCCGAAACACTATAAAATTTTTGGTACGTTTTTTAATAAAGTACTATGGATCCCAAGTAATCTTATTTTGGATCCAAGTAGAATTTTAACTGAACCCGAGTATTACCGATGTAAAATTGGCATTGAAAATTAAGGTTCTGATATCCAAGATCCAAATGGAATATCGAAGATCCGAACATGATATTATGGATCCAATATTGAAGATCCAAACAAAATATTTGATATCCGAATACGAATAACACATAAAATAATAAAAATATCCTTGTACCAGTTCAAGGACATAAATTTCAAGTTTATTTATCTGATAAAATTCACGGGTATTACATATACTTATATGTACAACCTAACAGTAACATTCATTTCTTCAGTAGCAATTAAAAGCAAAAACAGGAACAGTGAAAAAGAAAATCAAACATCATGATGGAAGTAAGTAATTTATTTCCTCTGGATGAAGAATGACACTGTCAAGCTATGTAACATTGTTCCTACAGACAAAGCTAATTGAAGAAAACATACCTCTGGGCTATCCATACGATCAAGGTCATGTCCATCAGGTAAACTTCCAGAGATATATTGCCAACCGAGGATGTCACTTTCCAAATCAGCATCCAATAGTGTGTCCCAAAAGTATTTCATCCCCCATGTCCATGGGAGCTGAAGAAACTTTACACAGAAACTTGCAACAATCACTCTGATTCTGTTGTGTATCCAACCAGTTGCCCAAAGTTCCCTCATGCCCGCATCTACTAATGGATATCCTGTTCTACCCTGCCGCCATAACTTGAAATGACCCTTGTCAAATCGCCATGGGAAATGTCTCAGATTGCCCAACAATGACTTCTGATAAGTAAATGGAAAATTAAAACATATGTAACGTGAATACTCCCTCAGACCAATTGCCCTGAGAAAGAAGTTCACACTGTCCTGCGCAGAAGAATTTCCTTCTTTTGCCCACAATATTTGCTTCATCCTTACACTCTGGTAGACCTTTCTTATACTCAACTCTCCAAAATGTATATATGGTGACAACAATGAGGTTGTGACACCATCCACCATCTGCCTGTACTTTGAATAATCTATCAAACGTTCGGAATTAAATTTCTCTAGTGCATTGTGTGCATTGCTCCAACCAGGAGACCATCCTCTGCTCAGCAATGCATTGCTAGGTTTCTCAGAATCATCTTCCAAACCTAATTCCTCAATTGTAGAGCTTTCAGCAGTTCCTGTCATCAACAAATGGCAGATAATTCAAAAGTCATTCCCAAGGTTTTAAAGACAATATGGCATATAAGTTTATATAAACAAAAAAGGCTTACAATTGTAAAGACTGTGATGACCCAAGCTGACCAGCAAGAAGCAACTATTCACTTTGAAGAGGTTTTGTTCAAAAGCCAAGCAAAACCTAAATATAAATAGAAGAGGGAATATGGAAGTATAAAAGAAGGTGACAAGGGGCCATTGGAAAATAAAGGGACACAAACAATCAGAGTTTAAAGTCCCTTTCTATTTACAGGTTTAAGTAAGACTGGCGATGACCAGCATTTTTTTCAAGATTCCTGAAACCAGTAACTTTTGACACAACTATGGAGACATGAAAACTATCTGTTTTCTGAAAAAGTGAGCATGAGCTAAGTAGATTCCGGCAAGGGCCACCAGGAGTACAGATGTATGACTTTAAAATGAAGTAAGCACATCACTTGCAATACAGAAAAACTCAGAGAATATAGTTTTTCTCCTTGTACTAGGAAAGCTGGGGGATATCCCCTGCCTCTCAACTAGGATGCTGCCACACTAAATAGAGACACAGCTCTATGGTGAATGGATTAAAAAGCACTGCATGTATAGAGGTATAGTTTTTCTACAATAGATGGATAAAAGCCACCACAGGTAGACGCTGATAAAAAACTATTTCAGCAATGATAGGTAACAGGCCATGCAGAAGATTGTTTGGAAAATTTAATGTTCGAAAAATTGGCTTCTATATAAACAAAAAAGGCATGGAAGCTATGTCACACGAACTCTTCTAACAGGGCACCGCACCCGTGTCACACCCGCACCCAGGCGGGTGCTACACTTGGACACAACTTCCTTTGTGTTAGGTGAAGTCAACCACACTGAGGTCCATTTCTATCCAAAAGTAGATTCAGAAAACCCTAATCAAGTCTATTTTTATCTATATTATATATATAAATACATAAATGCACACAAATACACATAGTGTTAACTTAAAACTGTTAAATTATATATATATATATATATATATATATATTAGCTTTTTTAAAGTGCCGCATCCGCACCCGCACCTATGTGACATAGCATGGAAGTTGTTACCTAAACAAGAAGAGAAAAAAGAGAGCTAAAACCACCTGATGCTGGCACCAAATGCCTTGGAGGAAGAATCATGACCGGTTCACTTGACATGCTCATGCACTTGCTCCAGTAAGCTTCAAATGTTGTAAATGCATGTCCGGTTTCATTATATATTTCCCAAGGTTCATATAGTAGATCTGCATTAAAACTGTGGACACGGATCCCAAGCTTTACAAGCTTCTGCTTTACATCATGATCTCTGGCAAGGGAAATGGGATCTGAAACAAGTAGCTACCATCATTAAAAAACTGTGTAATATGGACAATACAAAGAAACTATTCCCATGCTACAAGAAATATCAGATTTATCCAGAATGGAATTTGATCATCAACCAGACAGCTAACCAGCTATGAAAGTGCTAGATTTTGAGCAATGCAGAAATATCAATCACTTTTAGTTTATCACTGCCTTAAGAAGGATATCCAGAAACTGATATGGGAATGAAAGCATGGTCTTAAACTCTAATGAAGCAACAAGAAATACAAGAGAATGCTACTAAGGGCTACATGAGAGCACAAAACCAAATACAATCTCAAGGAGATACACAACTCATAAGAGAGAAGAACATAAAAAATATAATTTTGTATTAATCACAAATATGCTTGGAAAAACATACTTTACAAGAGGGAAGAAGCCCCTTTAAATAGAAAAAAGAGAGAGCATGAGGGCTAGTCAAACTAGTTGTTGGACTAGCCCCAACGGCTAGAAATATAGCCATTGGGACTAGCCCAACGACTAGTTGGGCTGTTCCAATCAGCTCTAACTATTAAAAAATATAACAAGTAGAAACCAATAATAAAAAGGAATATTACAAAACAGCCCCTACTAGGTCGACCCTAATTACAAGAGTGAAATGACTGAAATACCCCCGATTGGTATTTCAGTTTACATCCAAAAATATATATTGACAATATGCTTTAACACTCTCTGTCAAACCGAAAGTTTGTCAAAGAAAAAATGAAATCGAGGTCACAGAAGCGCCTTGGTGAAGAAATCAACGAGTTGATACTCGAAGGTGATGTAGGGCAAGGTGATAGTCTTTTTTAAAAATTCTTCATGTACATAGCGGTAATCCATTTTGATATGTTTAGTTCTTTCGTGAAATGTATAGTTGCCGGCTATGTATATGGAGCTTTATTGTCACAGCATAGTCTAGAATGTGTATGCAAATACACCTTCATATCCTCAAGCAATCTTCGTAGCCAAACAATCTTTGATGTCGTAGTAGCTATTGCACGGTACTCAACTTCAGTGGAGCAATACTTTTTGTTGCTTCTTGCACTTCCAGAACACCAAAGAATCATCTAAAAAGACATAAAATCGAGTAGTTGAGCGTCTATAATTTGGGTCACCTTCCCAATCTAAGTCAGAATAAGCAATTAACTCAAGAGATGAAGAGGAAGACAATAAAAGACTCTTAGAAGTAGAATTATGTAAATATCTAACTATTCGTATCACAACACTCATGTGAATTATGGTGAGAGAGTATTGAAATTGGCTTGTAGTATGAATTGCATGCGTAATATCAAGTCGGGTAATAGTTAAGTAGGTCAAGGGGCCAATCATTTAGCGATACAAAGTTGGATCTTCCAGAGGTGTCCCATCATCAAACTTTATTTTAACATTGATAACTTTTGGAGTACCCACCATTTTCTCAACAGTAATCCCAAATCTGTCAATAATATCATTAACAAACTTGGTTTGATTAAGTACCCTCGAGGAGAATAAGCAACCTTGATTCATAAGAAAAATCTGAGAAATCCAAGATCAGTCATTTCAAAGTATCTTTTGAGAATAACTTTAATATGATTTACTCCTTGTTTATCTTCACCTATGATGATCACATCATCTCTTAAAATATAGTTAAGGATATATATATATATATATATATATATATATAGAGAGAGAGAGAGAGAGAGAGAGAGAGAGAGATGTCTATTTGTTGTAATACCCGATAAGGATAAATCTGTCTTTTTCTTCATTTTATGCATATTCTCTTTTTGAATATGCATGTAATTTATTTATTTTTATTTTTTAAATCTTTTTTATTTATTTTTCTTTCTTTTAAGCCTTAGAGGGGCTGACATTATAGATGTTGGGCCCCTCCAATGGTCAGATTTATGACTCTTGGAGGGGTTCCAAGACTCCTTCTTGTATCATAAATAGGGGTGAACCCCTTTGTGTCTCTTAAGCTTTTTAGCAAAAGCTCTTCTATTGTTCAATAAAGATTCCTTATTTTTATGCCTTTGTTCATTTGTGATCTCTTATGTGCCTTTGAGCACACTTATTCTAGTGTTCTTCGAGTGCCCTTGTGCACATCACTCTTTGAGGAGTTAGTGTTTTTGTGCACATTGTCTCTTTAAAGACATTTTCACATGGTATCAAAGCAACATCTCTAAAAGAATAGTTCGTGATTTGCCTCATCTCGGTGGCCACCTCGAAAATCATGCTCGTTCTTCATTCTTGTATTTTGGCGTGGAGAGCTCTTACAACTCATTTCTAATGAAGCACACCACATCAAGTAAGCCTTAAAGACTAGTTGTAGTAAGTACTTCTACTCTTGAAGTCTCTCATACAAGCTTCTCATATGGCGAAAAAAGATTCTCACCTTTCTCCTGGTTTCAAACTCAATGGGTCAAACTATCATATTTGGGCAGGTAATATGGAAGCTCACATCAAAGGTAAGGAACTTTGGGGGGTACATCAAAGGTTCAATATCGAAACCGGAGCCAAAAATTACGATGGTTGAAAAGGGAGAAATAAAAGTTCTTCATGGAGAAGAAAGAGCTAAAATACTTGAAGAATATAGCAAAAAACATGAAGAATGAGAGATGAAAAATTACAAAATCCTATCATGGATTTTTTCTTCAGTTGAGACTAGAATCAATGCAAATATTTTAAAATTTAAAAGAGCATCTCAAGTGTGGAAATATCTTGAGAGGATGTATACCTCAAGAGACATCCCACAAGTATTATCTCCAAAAAAGAGCTTTGATTATCTAACAAGGCAAAATGTCCATTAGAGAATATTTCGTCGAATTGTCATCTATTTGGGATGAGCTTGCTATGCTTGAACCAAAGTAGAGTGGAGAAGCCATTGAGCTTCGCCACAAACAATTGAAAGAAGATCGATTCTTTAATTTTTTTAATGGGCTTAGACCTGAATTCGAACAAATAAGATCTTCTCTCTTATATTATTTTACTTCTCCTCCTCTTGAAGACGTTCTTACCAAATTAAGTGGAGAAGAGACTCGTTTGGGAATGAGTAAATCAAAGCCAAGTGTTCTTTGCCATGCCTTCAAATAAAGATGAAAATGAAGGCGCTTATGCCGTCTCTAGGCCCGGAAGCAATTTAAAATCATATAAGCCTCCTCATTTTAACAAAGATCAAAATCAAAATCAAAATCAAGGAGTAAGGGAAGAAGGAGGACAAAATAGAAGATGGAATCAAGGGAGTATGGAATTTTTTTTGTCACTTTTGTAAAGAACCGGGACATATCAAGCCGGTTTGTCCTAAGTGGAAAAAGAAGGTGACTATGTCTACCACGTTTCAACCATAAAAAGAAGAGAATCCATCTACTTCCAACAATGGGGCATTGTCTTTAAGTCAAATCATGAAGGCTATTCAACCCTTACTCAAAGGATCCATTTCCGGTGCCGCTATGTCATCTCCTCCCGGTAAGATCTCTAAGCTTTTAGATTTGGGTGCCTCCTTTCATATGACTCTCAGTTTTTGTACACTTTTCGAATATACGAAAAATGTTTTTCCATCATTTGTTTCAACCACTAACGGTGCTTCTCTTGAAATCAAAGGAGTTGGACACTTTGAAAAACAAAATTTTTTTTATTCCAAAAGTTAGATTTATACCAAAATTAAATTTAAACTTGCTTTCAGTTTCTCAACTCTTGGACCATGGATGTGATATTAAGTTTTCATCAAATAAATGTTGGGTACATAATCGACGGTCCGGAAAGTTGATTGGGAAGGCTAGAAAATCTCTACCATATGGAGTTTCTACAAATTCTAAAAAAATCTTTTTGTAATATTGCCCAACATAAACATATAAATGTTTGGCATAAAAGATTTGGACATCCTAATGTCATCAAGCTTTCTTATTTGCATTTTGCTAAGGATCTTTGTAAAAGTAACTTTACTTGTAATGATTGCATTCTTGGAAAAATGAGAAGCCTGCGTTTTGAATATGTTTACAAACAAACCCTTTGAGTTTGTGCACTCGGATGTATGGAGACCAACACCTATTATATCTAAAAGAGGATTTGTATACTATGTTATTTTTGTTGATGATTATTCTAGATTTTGTTGGATATATTTCCTTAAGCATAAACATGAGGTCTTTGCATTGTTTATAGATTTGGGTGCCTCCTTTCATATGACTCTCAGTTTTTGTACACTTTCCGAATATACAAAAAATGTTTTTCCATCATTTGTTTCAACTACTAACGGTGCTTCTCTTGAAATCAAAGGAGTTGGACACTTTGAAAAACAAGTTTTTTTTTATTCCAAAAGTTAGATTGATACCAAAATTAAATTTAAACTTGCTTTCAGTTTCTCAACTCTTGGACTATGGTTGTGATATTAAGTTCTCATCAAATAAATGTTGGGTACATGATCGACGGTCCGGGAAGTTGATTGGGAAGGCTAGAAAATCTCTACCATATGGAGTTTCTACAAATTCTAAAAAAATCTTTTTGTAATATTGCCCAACATAAAGATATAAATGTTTGGCATAAAAGATTTGGACATCCTAATGTCATCAAGCTTTCTTATTTGCATTTTGCTAAGGATCTTTGTAAATGTAACTTCACTTGTAATGATTGTATTCTTGGAAAAATGAGAAGCCTGCCTTTTGAACAAAGATCTATGTTTACAAACAAACCCTTTGAGCTTGTGCACTCGGATGTATGGAGACCAGCATGTGTTATATCTAAAAAAGGATATATTTCCTTAAGCATAAACATGAGGTCTTTGCATTGTTTAAGACATATCATATTATGATTAAAAATCAATTTAATGGTAACTTAAAGATTCTTAGAACCGATTCTGCAAGAGAATATCTTTCAAATGATTTTAAAAATTATCTTGAAAATCATAGAATTGTTCATCAAAGATCTTGTCCAAAAACACCTTAACAAATTGGTATAGCCGAAAGAACACATAGGCATACTATTGAAACAACTAGAACTTTGCTTATTTCTCAAAACATTCCTAAAAGATTTTGGGCCGAGGCGGCTCTTGCATCTGTTTATCTCATAAATCGTCTTCCTTCAAAAAATCTAAATAAAATTTCACCTTTTGAAATTCTATACCAAAAGAAACCCGATTATAATAGGTTGAGAATCTTTGGATGCAAATATTTTGTCTTTACCGCTAAAAATGACAAACTCTCACCAAAAGCTATTTCTTGTGCATTTCTTGAATATTCTGAAACTCAAAAAGGTTTTAGATGCTATGATGTTAAGAATGATAAACTATATGTTTCTAGGAATGTGACTTTCTTAGAAAATGTTAGTGGTTTTGAAGAATGTGAAACTCATAAAGAGAATATGGATTACTCTTTCTTATTTAAGTTATTATCTAGTGATGATATTTCTAGCGATGATGGACTCGTATATATTGATTCTAGTGATAATGAAAATATAGATGAAAATAACAACTCTTCTTATCAATCTATTGATTATCTTATAGAAGAAAGAACGTCTAGTAACCCTATCATCTATACCAGAGTTACCGGAAGCGCCTAGGTGTACGGGGAAGCGCGCTTCCCCAATATGCGCTTCGGAAGCACGAAACGTTGCGCTTTTGAAATACGTGGAGAAGCATCCCCCTTTTTTGGGAAGCGCGCTTCCCCCTCGCTTCCCCATTTTTTCGCTTTCGGGTCGCTTCCGGTTCGCTACCTCGGTCGCTTCCGAGACGGTTCATAATTTTCTTCTAAGTGGTCCCACGCTTCCCCGCTTCCTAAATTTTTTAAAGTGCCTCGCTTCCCTCTCCCGCTCCCACTTCCCGTATCGCTTCCCGCTCCCGCTTCCTCGACTGGTAACTCTGATCTATACACATAGAGATAAAAACAATTTTAGAAGTGCAATTGAAAAATATAGTGAATCTTCCTTAGTAAATAATCCTCATAGAACTGAGAGAACTAGAAGAAACCCTTTCAGATTTATTTCCTATGAATCCTTATCGCCTAAATATAGAGCATGTCTTAGTACTATTCATTCATATGTAGAACTTAAAAGTTTTGAACAAGCTAATAAAATGTAAGAGTGAAGGGATGCAATGGATAATGAACTTAGAGCCCTTAGGAAAGCCAAAACTTGGGAATTCCAAGATTTACCTAAAGGAAAGAAAACAAGAGGATGTAGGTGGGTTTTCAAAATCAAAATTAAGAGTGACGGGTCACTTGAGAGATATAAAGCCCGTCTTGTCGCCAAATTTTGCCTCGGTTGCGCGAATGGTTATTGTTAGATGCCTAATTACAATTGTATCTATTAAAAATGAAACATATATCAAATGGACGTTAAAAATGCTTTCTTAAATGAAGATCTACATGAAGAAGTTTATATGGATGCCCCTCCAGGTATGAATGTGCCTAAATGTAAAGTTCTTCGCCTACGAAAAGCCCTCTATGGTTTGAAACAAGTTGCCAAGACTTGATATGATCGATTTACCAGTATAATGGTAGAAAATGGTTTTGTTTCTACTACACTGACACTGCTTTATTTGTCAAGAACTCTTATGTTGGTATTGTGATTTTGTTATTATATGTTGATCACAGGTGATGATGCAGTAGGAATCAAGAGTATAAAGTCTACTCTAATGAAAAATTTTGAAATGTCGGACTTAGGTTTTCTTATATATTTTTTAGGCTTTGAGGTTGCCTATTCTCATAGGGGTTATTTTTTGTCCCAAACTAAACTTGCTTGCGAGGTTATTAATAAGTCAGACATTTCAGATGACAAAACTTGTGAAACTCCTGAAGTAGTAGGGATAAAGATGAAGATTGATGATGAGATTCCTCTAGAAAATCTTACTCCTTACAGGCAACTCGTTGGTTCATTGATGTATCTTAGTATTAGCAGGCCAGATATCTCTCATGCAATGCATGTTGCAAATCAATTTCAACATGCCCCTACATCAGTTCATATGAATGTTGTTCTTCAGATTATCAAATCTGTGAAAGGGTCCATAAATAAGGGAGTATTTCTATAAATTTAATTACTTATACTGACTTTGATTGGGGAGGTGACCCAAATAACAACCACTCCACCACTGGTTTTTGTATTTTTTTTAGGTGAATCTTTGGTTTCGTGGAGATTAAGAAACAACAGAAGGTGTCCCTATCTTTTATGGAGACTGAGTACCGAGTCATAGCATCCACCACCATGGAAATTGTTTGGATTCGGCAGTTACTGAAAGATATGGGGGTTTGTGTTCAAGGACCTACAAAGCTATACTATGACAACAAAAGTGCTATAGATATTGCAAAGAATCATACATTTCATGAGCGTACAAAGCATATTGAAATGGACTGCCACTATGTTAGAGAAGAATATCTAAAGAATGTCATTGATCTACCTAACGTGACATCAGAATATCAATTGACTTATTTTTTTTCACTAAGGTGCTCTGCTCCCCTCGTTTTCACTTTCTTCTTAGCAAACTTTCGGTCATCACACCATAAGTTTGAGGGGGGTGTTAAAATATAGTCTATATATATATAGAGGGAGAGAGAGATGTCTATTTATTGTAGTACCCAATACGGGTAAATCTGTCTTTTTCTTTATTTTACACATATTCCCTTTTTGAATATGTATGTAATTTTTTTTCTTTTTTATCTTTTTTATTTATTTTTCTTTCTTTTAAGCCTTAGAGGGGCCCACATTATAGGTGTTGGGCCCCTCCAATGGTTAGATTTATGACTGTTGGAGGGGCTCCAACGTCTATTTTGGAGCCCCTCCAAGGCTCCTTGTATAATAAATAGGGGTGAACCCCTTTTAATCTCTTAAGCTTTTTAGCAAAAGCTCTTCTATTGTTATATAAAGATTTCTTATTTTTATGCCTTCGTGCATTTGTGATCTCTTATGTGCCTTTGAGCACACTTATTCTAGTGTTCTTCGTGTGCCCTTGTGTACATCACTCTTTGAGGTGTTAATGCTTTTGTGCACATTGTCTCTTTGAAGACATTTTCACATCATCAGCATAGAGAATGAGGATGACTATCCCTGCATCAGATTTTTAGTAAGCATAGCAGTATCAATAATAGCAAGATTTAAATCCAAGAGTAAGCATAACATAGCTAAATCTATCTTATTAGGCTTTAGGTGTATGTTTCAAACCATATAAGGCTTTTCTTAAATGAAGAACCATTCCAGGAGAAACCTTATATCTAGGAGATGAATCCATGTAAACTTCTATTTTTAAATTTTCATTCAAGAAAGCATTTTTAGCATCCATTAGGTAAATAACCCAACCCTTGATAGCAACTACAACTATAAGAGTCCTAACAAAAGTCATCCTAGCTATGGGTGCAAAACTTTCATCATAGTTTATACCAGAGTTACCAGTCGGGGAAGCGGGAGCGGGAAGCGGGAAGCGGGAAGCGGGAAGCGGGAAGCGAGGCACTTTCAAAAATTTAGGAAGCGGGAAGCGTGGGATGTCTTAGAAGAAAATTACGACCGTCTCGGAAGCGAACCGGAAGTGACCTAGGAAGCGAACCGGAAGCGAAAAAAAAAATGGAAAAAATGGGGAAGCCAGGGGGAAGCGAGCTTCCCATAAATGGGAAGCGCGTTTCCCATAAATGGGAAGCGCGTTTCCCATAAAGGGGAAATGTGCTTCCCATTTTTGGGAAGCACACTTCCCAAAAAAAGCATGCTTCCCTGCACATTTCGAAAGCGCTATGTTTCACGCTTTCGAAATGCGCTTCGAGGAAGAGCGCTTCCCCATGCTCCTAGGCACTTCCGGTAACTTTGGTTTATACCATATTCTTGAACATATACCTTTCTAAGGTCTCATCACTCTTAGTTTTAATTTTAAAAATCCACCTGTAACCTATAGTTTTCTTTCTTTTAGGCAAATCAATATTTCTCTAAGTCTTGGATTTTTCAAGTGCCCCTAATTCGTAATTCATGGATTATATCCATTATGGAGAATTTTAGTTTGGTTATTAGGTTGTTGGTTCAAAATAAGATATGATTTTATCCAGATAGGCTCTATATTGAGGAGAAAAATATTCATATGAAACAAATCTAGCAAGAGGTTTGAAGACCCTATCATATCTTCTAACCTTCCCTACATGTGGTCTTTCTAAGTTGGAGTAGTTTTCTAATACACTGGGTTGTCAATCATTTCCTCGTCTACTATATTGAATTACCATAGGTTTAATTTGATCAAAATGTTCATCATCTTGGATATTGGATTGAGGTTCTTCATTATTAACATTAATAATCAAACAATTATACTTAAGCAATAACTCAAGCAAGAAAGAGTATTCAACACTTTTCTTAAGCACACGTTGATTAAAAAAAACTTTCTTTTTTCAAAAAATAAACATTTTTAGAAACATAAAGTTTGTCCTTTTCAAAATCATAGCACTTAAAACCCTTTTGGTTTTCTCCATACCCAAAAAATACACTGGGAGTGCTGACTGGTTTGCAATTCGTCATCCCGGCTCTTTCCAGAAGATCAAGAGTGTATTTTTGTTGCATGAGTGTTAATCTGTCAACTTCCACACCAAGGAAGTACCTCAACTCCCCTAAATCTTTCATCTTGAAAGTTTTCATTAAAAATCGCTTCACGTCTTGCACATGGTTATCTGAACTCCCAATGATCACAATGTCATCAACATATATAAGAAGAAGTATAACGATGTCTGTCTATAGGCGTTGCACAGAAAACTCTGATTTCACTGCTGATTGAAAAGGATGGAAAACATCAAGACAAATTCGAGAATATCTGATACGATGGTGAATGCTAGACTATGTCAATGAAAAATAAACAAAATAGTATGAATCAAGGAGTATTCACAACATAGACTTAGGAAAATATTAACGCATGTTAAATAGAACACGTTGATTAAAAAATTCGAGAAAATCTGATACGATGGTGAATGCTAGACTGTGTCAATGAAAAATAAACAAAATAGTATGAATCAAGGAGTATTCACAACATAGACTTAGGAAAATATTAACGCATGTTAAATAGAACACGTTGATTCAACACTTTTCTTAAGCACACGTTGATTAAAAAAAACTTTCTTTTTTCAAAAAATAAACATTTTTAGAAACATAAAGTTTGTCCTTTTCAAAATCATAGCACTTAAAACCCTTTTGGTTTTCTCCATACCCAAAAAATACACTGGGAGTGCTGACTGGTTTGCAATTCGTCATCCCGGCTCTTTCCAGAAGATCAAGAGTGTATTTTTGTTGCATGAGTGTTAATCTGTCAACTTCCACACCAAGGCAGTACCTCAACTCCCCTAAATCTTTCATCTTGAAAGTTTTCATTAAAAATCGCTTCACGTCTTGCACATGGTTATCTGAATTCCCAATGATCACAGTGTCATCAACATATATAAGAAGAAGTATAACGATGTCTGTCTATAGGCGTTGCACAGAAAACTCTGATTTCAATGCCGATTGAAAAGGATGAAAAACATCAAGACAAATTCGAGAAAATCTGATACGATGGTGAATGCTAGACTGTCAATGAAAAATAAACAAAATAGTATAAATCAAGGAGTATTCACAACATAGACTTAGGAAAATATCAACGCATGTTAAATAGAACACACTAAGTGCAGTTGGGGATAAAAGAAGTGATATTGAAGAAGGAGATACAGTTAGATGATGATGTTGAAGATTTTAGAAGAAGTCGATGCCGATGTTGAAGAAGAAGGACAGAGGAAGTCAATGCCGATGTTGAAGAAGAAGAAGGAGATGCAGCTGATGTTGAAGAAGATATTGACAAACGATGTTGACATACGATGGTGAAGAAGAAGAGATGCCGATGTTGAAGAAGTCTTGACAGACGATGTTGAAGAAAGAAGGAAGAGACGCAGCCGAAGAACAGGATGAAGGAGTCTTCACGACTGCCTTTTCAGATCTCGTTGAATGTGTGGCTGGTAGGGTTCCACAGTCGTAGCTATGATACCATATAAGAAAACAAGTGAGAGATAGGTTTGCTTCACGCCTCACCTGCACAGGAAACAGAAAGAAAGAGAGAAGCACAAAGCTAGGGCGGCAGAACACGCACGACCTCCAAGCCCTAATCCTTATATAAACATAAGTAAGAATACAATGGGATGATATTACAACATTGCCATTAATGAAACATCATTCTGCGTGTTCTATTTAACGTGCGTATGGATCTGGATCCAGATCCATACGCATACTATATTTTAACACTTACATGGTTCAACATGCAGGTATTCCAGAATTTTGCATCGTACAGCAAAATGAGAAATGTTGGCAAATGAGATACCACTAAGCATTATTATTTTTTTAAGAGAACTTAAGCATTAATACCAAGATGCAACAATCACCTCCAACATACCAGATACAAAAACAATGACAATCTTTTGCCATCAAATCTCTAAAGCAAGGTACTGACCTTTCTTAAGATTATTGACCCTTTGAGATCAATGGCATAAGATCAACTTTGATCCAGTTTTTTTTTTTGAAGAAAATTTAAGCATTAATATCAGGATGCAACAATCTCCTCCAACACACCAGACACAGAGATAATGACAATCTTTTGCCATTAAATCTCTAAAGCAATTATTGATCCTTTGAGATCAGTGGCATAAGATCAACTTAGATCCAGTTAACGCCATCTCTTCCAAAAATTGCTGCAGAAACTTGTTATCAGTTAAGGTAAATGCGTACTAAGGAAACCTTAAAGACAAGTATTCATCCATGTGAATGCCTAGAGGATTCACAAAGGCTTTCTAAAGAATGAAGCATACATCTGATGCATTTAGAGATGACATCCTTTTCTTATTCTAGTGAAAAGCTTTCTACACAGATTATGTCTTTTCCTTGATTCCAGATCCTAAGGAAAAAGAACGATGAGTGTATGCTTGTTGAAGGCAATTATTTGAAACACAAAATTCCTACATAATAAATGGTTAAACACATAAAGACCCTAGGTGCATTTTTTAAGCATTAATCTGAACATAGCATGATGAGTGAAAGTCTGGATTTTTTTTTCTGAATTTATTTCACAAGAACATAAAGAACCTAGCTGAGAAGATCCAGGGATTGACATTCTAGGTACCTAAAGTTTGATTACTAAGACACCACAGTGGGGCCCCAAGGGGTTTGGTGTAGTGGAAGGGGCCTTGGCCACAAGACGAGTGGTCAGGGTTTCATTCATGAAACCCCATGAGTAGGGGTGGGCAACGGGCTGACCCGGTCAAAGCCCACCCATTAGGCTTGTGGGCCTAAACGGGCTGGGTCGGCTTGTTAAGATAGATGCATTCTTTTGTATATATATATATATATATATATATATATATATTAGTCAACCTAGGTTGACCTCTTCTAGTTGTTGGAGAGGGTGTCTAACAGCCAGATTTCTAGCCGTTGTACCCTCTCCAACAGGTAGAAGGGAATCCCCTTTTCCCTATTGTCTCCTTTAATCTCTCTCTCTCTCTCTCTTTGCCCTTTTTTGTGTCTATATATATGGGTGGGTGTGTGCCTTTATAAGGTGAGAGAGTGATGGGTAGATTATAGACTTTTGTGTGTTTAAGTGTTTGTAGTGAGGTTGTTTGTAATTTTCCATTTCTTTTTGTATTATTTGAATTTCATACTTAATGAAATTGATCATTTTATAATTCTTGTATTTCATTGTTACTTCTGTGGTGAGTATGTATTCAAATACATTGTAGTTTTGGTTCTTGGTATCCATTCCGGAGTGCATCAGGATTCATGTCATTTTGATGACACGGCTGAATATATACTAGTAATGATAGGATGCTCCCGGAGCACCTACTCCCACCTAAGAGAAGCTTGAAAATTTCAAAATTTGAATATTTTTTTCCTCTATAGTTATGATCTACAATCATTATTTAGTGAAAACAAGTTTTTGGATCACGTGATTATGGCATACATGTAGGTTTTTTTAAGATCTTCAAAAATCAATGGCTCACAATGTACCAAAATTTCATGACTTAAAAAAACCTATTTTGATGTCCGAAAAACATGATTCCTATCAAATAAACTGTGTTAAATACATCTATGAGGTCTGATTGAGATGATGCAACCTACAACTATGATTTCTAATATGTGGGAGTAGGTGCTCCTAGCATTATATATATATATATATATATATATATATATATATATATATATATATATATATATATATATATATATATATATAAGTTCACACACACATATGGCAGGCCCGCGGGCTGCCAGGCCCAGTGACCACCTCTACCCATGAATGTCAGCCCCTTGCATTAACGAGGGTAAGGATAAAACTTGCGACAAAGCCAGACGACTCCCTGGGGCAAGGGGTGTGCCACGGGTTTACGCCGTTGGGACAGCAACCACAAGTACTGCTGGCTTAGCCAGCCCAACTAGGTCTCTGATTCCGAGGGTGGTTTCCCGTCCTGCATGGAAAAAATAAAAACAGACACCACACTGGGCATTTTCTTGCAAGGGTTTGTAGCATATCAGCCCTTTCGAAGCCACAAAACCCCATTAGATCCTAGGTTTCGCTCCACTTCCATGGGGTGCATCATAGAGCCCGTAATTGAAGCTTCAAAGTCAATAGGACCATCACCATAAACACAACCTTTAGCCTATCAATATCTTCCTATCACTAAAAAAATCATCCCACAAAACACACATAGTTGATAGTACCAAGATAAAGATACTCTTGGAAAAAACTGAGATGAATTAGTAGCTAAGGAAGCTTCAGCAGAACTTAGTCTATACCAAAATCCATTAACAATATAGGTAGAATGTTTACCTTTACAGTAGATTAAAGATATTGCAATTAGATTCTTGAATGGCACATAATCATTCCACAATTTGATAAGTAGATAAGAGAATACCGTACAAAATGAAATAAACAAATAAAACCATCAAGAAAGCTCATGGTCCAGACAATGAATGAGATGCACCTTATTTTTACAGTTAAAGAAGACTTTTTACAGTTAAAGAAGACATTCAAATTCCAAAAGTGCAACAGTTCATATTTCTCAAGGAGAAAGCTAGCGTCTCAACTAATCATGGAACAGTTCGTACTTCTTCTCAAGAAAAAAACTAATATCTCAACCAATTAAATAAGAGAGGAACAATTAACAGAATTCACTAAGAGGGCAACCAGATAACAAGCAAGGGATAAATAAAATATACCATAAAGATGGTTATACACAACTTGATCTGCACCGATGGCACTAACGCAGCGCAAGAGCGCCTCAAGAGTATCTTCCGCTTTAATCGTCACAAGTGTAACGCCGAGGGACTTCAGGGACTGATCCAGATGAGTGAGGGACTGCTTCAGCCACCATCTTGAAACCCGGCCGGGAAAGAACTGTCCTTCTTCTCCAGGGCACCAGATGTAAACAGGAAGAATGCTCCCAACTCTAGCAGCAGCTGCCAAAGCAGGGTTGTCCTCAATCCTAAGATCCCTCCTAAACCAAACAACAGTTTTACAAGGGGTGCCCATATTCAACTACCGAACCTCCAAGTTTTATGATTCCCACAAAATCTTCATCCCCATATACAACTAACTAATGTTACACATAACCAAGAAAAAGGGACTAAAAAAACTAGCTTCAGCAACCCTCCTTAGGTCAAAAGCCCTTCGCCACTACCCCATCCTTCCACCAAACTCCAAAACCAAGATTTCCAAGAGTTTCAAGTGGTGGCTGTACAAACTCAATAATCTCCAAACAAACATCAAAAAATTTACAACAGTGAGAAAGGTTGAGAGTGACAAGGCCCTTCTGGCGTATGGTGCTACCCAAAGAGAGAGAGATTCTGGATTATCCTAGAGTTTCACAATAGAGAACTATACCTTTACCCTTAGAAGTGGCACCCTTGTCAAATAACGTTTCCAATCAAACAACCCAATTGCCATGAAAAACCAAAAACTTTCTCAATGGAGTAAAATATTGATCCGATTAAGGTGGCCCGAGAATCACTCCAGAGAAGCCCCAACCATGGAAAACTCCATATAGGTAGGCTTAAATCCTTACCTAAACCACGGATTGGATACCCCAAAACCCCCAACAAAGGAGGGAGGGGTGAAGAATGATTGGATACCCCAAAATCCCCAACAAAGGAGGGAGGGGGTGAAGAATGGGCACCAAGAACTCAACACAATCTCTCTCGGAATCAGAATCAGTGAGAGAGGGTGGAAGGAATAGTGATGGGGAAGAGGAGGAGGAGAAGGAAGGGGGGAGTGACAATGTTCATGTGATGACCATGAATGAAACCCTCAAGAAAAGGAAAAACGAAGATGAAAAAATCCAAATTCTCAGTGCTCTAAAGCAACACCGAAAAGAAGGCTACGTTCACCCCCCGCGTTCCTAGCAGGATAGGTGCTTTTCTCTGACATGGTGCCCCGCACGGCGGTAACAAATAACAACCCAACAAAATAGTTCCTTTGATATTTTTACCGTTGCAGCTGTCTCTCTCTTAAAATAAGATCACAAAATTAATAAAATAAAATAAAAATTATTATAACAAAAATAAAAATAAAAAATATGAGAGAGAAAGAGAGGCGATTTAATGCAACTACCGATGAATGCAGCTAGGGGTGGCAAAATCTGACCAGACCCGCCAACCGGCTTCTTAGCCAAGTTAGGGTTTGGCTTAAACGGGTTCTTGTCGTAAACGGGTCGACCTGCCTAACTCGTTTATTAAACGGGTCATGTTCGTGTTAGGGGTATGACAACCCGCCAACCCGTTTGACCTGTTTAATAAACGGGTTAGGCGGGCGAGTCAATCCGTTTACACGAACCCATCAACCCGCAACCCATTTATATATATACATGTTAACTTATCTAATCCTAACTCCTAACTTTACACTTTAGTCACCCACCTAACTCCTTCCTACCCAACGGCAGCCGAGAGCCCGAGACCTCTCCTCTTCCGTGGTGGTGTGCACCTGTGTGGTTATCGTATCTATGTTATTGGGTCAACCCGTTTAATAAATGAGTCGCTGCGTCGTGTAATCATGTCGTGTCGACCCAACCTATTTATTAAACAAGTTAACTGTGTCGTGTCGTGTTACTCGTTTAATAAATAGGTCGTGTTTGCCACATCCAACCTGTTTAATAAATGGGCCGTGTTCGTGTTGAGGTATCTGACTTGCCAATCCGTCGACCCAACCCGATTTCTGCCCCTAAATGCAGCTAACTTTTTTTGTCGAAAAAAAATCCCTAAATATCAAAAGAACTCAGAGTTTTACAAATTGTTAAAAAGGTTTTTTGCAAACTCCCTGCCTGATGGCCGATTCACAGAAAGAGTCCCTGCCTTATGCAATTTTGTTAATCGGTCCTTGCCTTTTCATTAACCATTGAAAATCAGTTCTTGAGGTTAACAGTTGTTAGCTATCTTGATGGTAACTGTTAAATAACAGACAAATTAATAGTATTGCCCTTACAAGAAGACCAATTTGTAAAATGTGAATAAGGCGGAGACTAATTTGCAAAAAGTTAATACACTAACAACTATTTGATGAAGGACATTTTGGTTAGAGTTAACCATGATCAGTATTTGACCATAGTCAAACTAACAGCTGTTGACAGAAGGATCAGGTTGTAATAACAGTGAGAAAGGCGATGACTGATTTGCAAAATGACATAAGACAGTTAACTATTTTGCAAAAGGGCTATAAGGTCGGGACCAAGTTGCAAGAAACCCTTGTTAAAAAACACATCTAGGTAGTTAATTAAAAGAACCAAGACTTTACTTCCGTCGAAACTGCCATAGGATATGTGCTAAAAGTATCATTTTACCCACAAAGAAGAATTTTTAAAAAAGCACCTAGCATTTTAGTAACTTTTTAAAAACACATCTAACTTATTAATGATAATCAAAGCCACATTTAAGTTTCAAAAAATGTTAAAATCACACCAAAACCTTTTCATGTTTACCTAAAAAACCAAAGACGTGCTGCAGCAATTGCTGTTTTCAAATCCAACCTATTGTAACTTATTTTTAAATAAAAATTTCAATAGATTTAACCAGTTTTCAGAGAATCTGGTACCATAAGTGTAACGCCCCGGATTTCCAAAACAAAGCTAAGTTAAAATTTTCATGAATTTCTTTTTTTTTCTTTGCAGCGGAACTTACAAAAGCTTTTAGCAGCGGAATCAGACGATAATGAGTCGTCAGTTTTAGAAAACTCCGAGCACGTTGCAGGTATGTGGCCAAGCAACTCATTGACCACCAAAGTGTTCCATTTTATCGAAAACATATGTTTATTACAACACTACTGCTTAGGAAAGCAGTGTAGGTTCAATAAAAAGGAAGCAGTACAACTCTGTCTAGAGAAACCCTGGAACTCGATGCCGCCTTGCTCCGCATATCGCCACGCAGGTTCAACACCTGAAATCCCCATAAAACGGGGTCAGAACCACTGATGGTCTGGTAAGCATGCAGTCATACATCCATTCAACTCAAATACAATAATGACCACTCAGGGTCGCAATGCGCAATAACGACGCTCAAGCCTCCAAGACTTAGCGTATATCGCAAGAGCCTCCGTAGGGCTATGAGTTGAACATCCGCTCGAGTCCTCATGACTTAGAGCAAGCCTTTTCAGGGCTGTGATTTGAATAACCGCTTAAGTCTCCACGACTTAGCCATGACCTCTTTTGGGTCTCAAAGTGATGTCTAGCTCAAGTCTTCATACTTGGCACATCTGTATCCCACGCATCTAAGGACAACTCCTCGAGCTTCGCTTAGTCGTGCGGATACAACACGGGTCTTTGCCCAGTCGGTCCAGTAGTATACCGAACATGACACCTTCACAAAAGTTATGCAGGACTGACTCAACACGTCATCCACTCATACATTCAAAGCATCGCTGCACCTAGAACTAATGCATTGTTTGATAATTAACCGCTCCCGCCTTTGGTACGCAGGTAGAGCTATTGTCCGGGCATCAACGCGACGTTCTGGGGGTTGATTATTCTATGTATTTTAGATACCCCAGAGGCCTGTTGACCCTATCCATAGTAGGGCAGTGTGTTTCAACTGGGAGAACCCTACTAGGCCCATATTCGGATGCATCCTCTACTTGCAGTAGTTGGGTTCAATCCTTAGATCTTAAGGATAACCACGACCCCAAAACCCATGAGTGACTGAGGCCATCGTGGACTCTATCAGGTCCAAAGTAAAATACATGTCACTCAAGGCTGTACCATCACTGTCATTCCACAGTGAGCATAATTCCTGAAGGGGTCTGCCAGTCTTACAATTACTTGGACAGAATCTGCATGCCATTTAGGCAGCCCGTGCTTTCAGCACTACGGGAGTATGTACCCGACCCCATTCAGTCCGCCCCAACACAGTCATTACTGAGGGGGTACCCCTAACACGATTTTCAACCGCGGGGTATGTGCGACCTTAAGTCTTATTCATATGCATGCAGAACACCGCTCTTTGGCACTTCGGCCACCATGAGCATCACACCTCTTTGGGTGGAAACAACACACTCTGGCTCTTCGGCCCTTACGAGTCTGGTTGTGTAACCGTTCTCAATGAGCATGCATATGACTCGATCTAAATAGATCGGCTACTCGGCGTATTTTTACGCAACGAGTCCAAACCTAGCCAAGGCACAACCTCTACTCCGGCTCAGCGGCCCTTACGAGCAAGGTGCCCTTGCAGGCACAAGGATACGAGCCGATCTGGCATCGTTCCATCAACGGACATCATTATGCCGTTCCATTGGTTCAGGCAGCTCTTCTGCCAACCATTTCGTCAGCACATCCCCTGCTCTATCGGCAGCGGTGCGACGAACCCTTCTACGTTTGTAGAAGGCAATCCATGAACTGGGTAGCACTCTGCTATATGTCAGAGTATCCTGCTACGTTCTTTCTGAGCTATTCTTAGCTTATTCAGAAATTTCAGCAGCACTTCCTCTCTTTTACGGAGAAAGCGTGCGTTTCTTTTATCCATTTCAGCGGCATCTCCCCTCTTTGGTAGGAAATCGCCACGCTTAATCCAGGAAATGGATGCGCACCGTTGTGCGTACTTTGCATCCATCAAGGTTGCAGGAACCCTTGGTCATAGCCAGGCCATACGTAATTGACTTAGTTTTTACGTAAAGAGCATTTTGCCAAAAAGTGAAGCCTTTCCAATAGGGGCTTCATTCGTCAAGCAGAATCTTGAACGAGGAGCGGTTAGGGAATCGCATTGGCGATTTGGAGTTTGATCTCCATTTGAACGCTCATTTATGCGCTATATATGTAGTATAAGCAGAAGCCTGTGCTTTATACAGCGGCGGCGTAAAGAAATGCATATACTATTGTTCAGGGTGTGTAACTGAACGAAATATTCTACATATAAAACAAAGCAGAAGCCTTGGCATCGTTCGACGCGACGGCGTAAGTAAATACATTGCAGAAAGCAGGAGCCTTGGCATCGTTCGACGCAACGGCGTAAGTAAATGCATAATCAAAAGTGCAGTAATCAGAAGTGCAGAAAACAGGGAGCCTTGGCATCATACGACGCGACGGCAAAGGTAAATTACATAGCCTGTGCGATATAGGACGCGTCGGCAGAATCAGCAGATATACACCTAGATCCGTATCCAACGATAGTTACGAGGCGAGCGGGTGAACACCGAAGTGTTCTGAAGGGCTCAACCAAGAACTAGGGCGAGATACCATTTTGAAAACGCATATACTGCGTGTTTGAACATAGATATATCCGACGATAGTTACGCGACGAGCGGGTGAACACCGAAGTGTCCAAAAAGGGCTCAATCAAGAACTAAAGCAAGATACTACTTCAGAAAGTATATTCTATATACAAACAGTCAAATACTTGAGAGAGATGGATCAACGAAGCGAACTTACTTCAAATCGTGGAAGAAACGGCTCCGGGTTGCTTCTTTGGCTTCGAGCCTTCCTTCGAGAGGTCAGACTAAGTCAGATGAAGCTGACTTAGTTGAGAAAGAGGTAGAGTAGGTCAAGCTACTCAACCTAAGTGGTTTGAATCAAACAGGGTTCGATCCAAGTCAACTGGGTTCAGCAGGTTCGAACTCAGCTCAAGTAGGCTAAGTCTGGGTTCAGAAATCCAAACCGGAATCTGGACCAAAAAGGACTTTGACTTTGACTTTAAACCCAACTAGGTTCAAGTCAAGTCAACTGGGTTTGGACCAGGTCAAGTGGGTTCAGACCCAGGTCAGGTGGGTTAGGACCAAGTCAGGCAGGCTCAGGCTAAGTCAGGCAGACTCAGACCAGGTCAGGTGGGCTAGGCTAGGTAGGGGAGGTTTAGGAGAGAGAGAGAAGGCAAGAGAGAGAGGGGGGGTCGATTTTTATGAGAAGAGAGAGAGTGGGGAGGGCTATTTATAGCCTAAGCCCACCTCCCCTTGGGAATTTTTATCCCCCTTCTACTCCCTTGGCTTCTTTTTAATTTCAAGAGGTTCCTTGGTGTGGGGCCCACTTGGATATTCCATGGGATATTTTTGTGGGTCCCACCAGATATTTTCTAAGGAATATTTCGGTGGGTCCCACCAATATTTCCGTGGGTCCTGCAGGAATTTCGGGTTTCCGGCGTTTTTTTTCCAAAAAATTCTGAGTACGCCATTCCCTTCGTATTGACGTAACTAAGAAAGTTGGCTCGCAGGAATCCTTTGATTTCATTCAGGTAGGAAGTTATGGCTTCCAGAGTGTTTGAGCATATATTCGCGATTCGACGAACATCCTAAGTATAACTGGCTCGCAGGAATTGATTCGTTTCGCATTCTGAGAAAAATGCTATTTTTACCGGTAAATGCCTCATGAATTTTATTCAGATATTTTCTGAAAAATTGCGGGTCTTACATCATTACCCCCTTAAAGGAATTTCATCCGCGAAATTCAGCTAAGAGTACAAGGTGAAGATTTCAGGATATTTATCCCGCATATCCGATTCGGGCTCCCAAGTGCAATCATCGATTCCATGATGCTGCCACCTCACTTTAACAAGTGGAATGACCTTCGTTCTTAGCACTTGCCCCCGGCGGTCTATGATCTCCACTGGCCTTTCTTCTACCGTCATATCTTCTCGAATGTCAATATCTTCATGTTGAATGACGTGAGAAGGATCATGAACGTACTTACGAAGCATTGATACGTGAAATACATCATGTATTTGCGCGTATTGTGGTGGCAATGCTACTCGGTAGGCAGTCTCTCCGATTCGGCTCAAAACTTCGAAGGGACCAACGAATCTGGGGCTGAGCTTCCCTTTCTTTCCAAAACTAAACACACTCTTGGTTGGAGAGACCTTGATAAAAACCTTATCTCCAACCGCAAAAGTGAGTTCCCTACGCCGCTGATCGGCATAGCTCTTCTGTCGACTCTGAGGAGTCAGTAGCTTCTTTCTGATCATGTGGACTTGCTCAGTATAATGCTGCAACACAATGGGCGAGTCCAAGGTTCGCTCACCCACTTCACCCCAATGGATTGATGATCTACAGGGTCGTCCATACAAGACTTCATACGGCGCCATCCCAATGCTAGCGTGGTGGCTATTATTATAAGCAAATTCAGCCAACGCTAGGTGGGAATCCCAATCACCTTTCCATTCCAGCATACAGGCTCTTAGCATATCTTCAAGAGTCTGTATGGTTCGTTCTGATTGCCCATCTGTTTGGGGATGGAATGTTGTACTGAACTTGAGTTTCGTCCCCAGGGCTTTCTGAAACTGCTCCCAAAAGTGAGAGGTGAACTTCGGGTCACGATCGGATATGATCGAAATCGGCACTCCATGGAGTCTAACGATTTACCGAATGTAGATCTCCGCCAATCGTTCAGTTGAGTATCGAGTGTTGATTGGCAGGAAGTGAGCAGACTTGGTGAGTCTGTCCACGATCACCCATATTGAGTCATGTTGTCTCTTGGATCGAGGCAATCCAACGATAAAATCCATCGTAATGCCTTCCCATTTCCATTCTGGAATCTCGATCCGTTGCATCTTTCCACCAGGTCGCTGATGTTCGATCTTAACTTGCTGGCAGATCAAACACTTCGAGACAAACGTAGCCACATCACGCTTCATACCCTTCCACCAGTACTTTCTCTGTAAATCTCGGAACATCTTTGTACCCCCAGGGTGGATAGTATATTTGCTACTATGGGCCTCCTGGAGTACTTCCTGTCTTAGCTCAGGGTTATTTGAAACCCAAATTCTTTCTTCCATCCATATTCCTCCATCTTCTTTCAAATGGAAGAAAGTATCATCTTTTTCAGCACGAGCTTTCAATTCCAAGTACTGGGGATCCTTGAACTGTTCGGCTACGATGCGATCGAGGAACTCAATGTGGATCGTCAAACATGACATTTGGATTCTACCTGAATCAGCCAAAAATGGCTTCCATTTGACGAAATCCTCCATCAACTTCCATTGTCCGGTTAGGCTGGGCAGAGTGCCAACAGTCTTGCGACTAAGGGCATCTGCTACAACATTCGCCTTTCCAGGGTGATAGGAAAGCGTGAATTCATAGTCTTTGAGGAATTCTAGCCATCGTCGTTGCCGCATATTGAGTTCTTTTTGAGAAAAGAAGTATTTTAGACTTTTATGGTCCGACATGACCTCAAATTTCTCTCCATAAAGGTAGTGTCGCCAAATTTTAAGTGCGAACACTACCGCGGCAAGCTCAAGATCGTGGGTTGGATAATTTTTCTCATGGACTCTCAACTGTCGTGACGCATAGGCGATTACTTTGCCATGCTGCATCAACACACAACCCAGACCTGTTCCTGAGGCATCGGTATATGCCACGAAGCCTCCCTGACTAGAAGGTAAGGTAAGGACAGGGGCAGTGGTAAGCCTCTGTTTGAGAACCTTAAAGCACTCCTTACACTGGTCAGTCCATTCAAACTTGACTCCCTTTTTAAGTAATTTTGTCATCGGTACGGCGATTCGGGAGAAGTCTTATATGAACTTCCGATAATATCCGGCAAGTCCAAGGAAGCTACGGACCTCAGTGATATTTTCTGGCTGCTTCCAGTCCATCACAACTTCCACCTTCGCAGGATCTACTGCGATTCCATCTTTCGAGATCACATGACCAAGGAACATCACTTTGTCTAGCCAGAATTCACATTTTAAAAACTTAGCATAGAGTTGGTTATCTTGAAGGGTTTTCAAGACGATTTTCAAGTGCTCCACGTGTTGTTCCTTGTTCTCAGAATATACGAGAATATCATCAATAAAGACGATAACAAAGCTATCCAAATATGGCCTGAATATCCGGTTCATTAGATCCATAAAGGCAGCAGGCGCATTAGTGAGTCCGAAGGGCATTACTACGAACTCATAATGGCCGTATCTCGTTCTGAAGGCAGTCTTGGGTATATCCTCTTCCTTTACTCTGAGCTGATGGTACCCAGACCTGAGGTCGATCTTGGAGAACACCCTCGCTGTTCTGAGTTGATCGAATAAGTCCTCAATCCGAGGCAACGGGTACTTATTTTTAACACTTGCCTGGTTAAGCATCTGATAATCGATGCATAATCGAAGGGATCCATCCTTCTTCTTTACAAATAGTACCGGGGCTCCCCACGGTGATACACTCGGTCGGATGAACCCTTGTTCCATCAGTTCTTCCAACTGACACTTCAACTCACTGAGTTCAGCTGGCGCCATTCGATACGGGGCTTTGGATATCGGCGCTGTTCCAGGTAAGGATTGAATTCCAAATTCAACCTCACGAAGTGGCGGAAGTCCTGACAATTCCTCAGGAAACACATCGGGAAACTCCCGTACCACTTCCAAACTCTCAAGGGGTTGGTCGTTGGATTTTTCCACCGAGAGACTCAACAGGAAGGCCACACAACCCTTCCTAAGGTATTTTTGTACCTTAAGTGCTGATATGAGCCTTTTCTGTGGAACTGGTTTGGATAACCGGTATTCCATCTTAGGCAATCCGGGTCGAGATAGAATCACTCTGCCCTCGCGGCACAGAATCTTGGCATTATTCTGAGCCAACCAATTCATTCCCAGAATGAC
Organism: Nuphar pumila; assembly: GCF_984573655.1. Lineage (NCBI taxonomy): Eukaryota > Viridiplantae > Streptophyta > Magnoliopsida > Nymphaeales > Nymphaeaceae > Nuphar > Nuphar pumila. The sequence goes on from NC_143261.1 coordinate 1,725,149, forward strand.
ATCGTACTGTATCATATCGATCAGGATGGCGTCAGTAGGCAAGTGTTGCCCTGCTATCTCAATATCCAAATTTTTCACACACACCGGATACATTTGGTGCGTGAACCCAACGGGTTATATACTTCAATCATTTTATCAATCGGTTGCACCGAAGCGTGGAGTTGTTCGGTGAAATCGTCGGAGATAAACGTATGAGTAGCACCACAATCAAACAAGACGTAAGCTGCATGTCCATTAACAGGTACGGTGCCTTCAATCAGGTCACCATTTTCGACTTGTTCAGTCGTTACAGCGTATACATGACCTGCAGCAGGCCTTTGTTCTACTCTAGGTGGAGGTCGTTGAAACTGAGAACGTTGTGGTGCAGGTCGAGAGGGTCCGGCAGATCCGGCATTACTCCTCTATTCATCTGCAACCTTCTTGGCACAATCCCTTATAAAGTGGCCCATCTTGCCACAATACAAGCACCCACCAATGTCACGAGGACATGGCTTTCCGGGGTGGTTCATACGACACCTTGGGCAGCTGAAGTTGGACTGCTGACCATTCGGAGTTGTGTTCTGTCTTGGCCTCACGACTTGTTGAGTGTTGTTCCCTCCTTGGAACTTCTTCTTTTGAAAGGGTTGTCGTGAACCCTGGCCACTTGGGAACGTCCTTTTACGATTCCCACCATTCACTATGGGCTTCTTTGCTATGATCACTTTAGATCGCGCCCAATCCTCTTGGATTTTTGAAGCTGCTGCTACCGCAGCGTGAAAAGTCGAAGGCATGCTTGTTATCACTCGAGATCGCAGCCCTTCGCGCAAACCATTCACATATTTGTCGGCCCTTTCTTGGTCTGTTTCGAACAATCGAGAGCAGTAGCGCTCTAGATTCTGAAATTTGGTGGTATAGTCCATTAGACTCATACCGCCCTGTTCCAACTCCAGAAACTCCATCTTTTTCTTGTTTCTGGAATACAACGGGAAGTAGTTATCAATAAAAGTCCTCCGAAAGTCAGTCCAAGGAATGACTTCGACTTGTGAGAACTGGATAAGTTTAGTGGTATCCCACCACTTCCGTGCATTATCTTTTAATCGATACGTGCCAAAGTTGGTCTTCTTCTCTTCTGGTACTCCTAGTACTGAGAAGGCACGTTCTGTCTCTTCGATCCAACTCTCCGCGAGCTCAGGATCGGCTCTGTCAATGAAAACTAGCGGGTCAAGCTTGAGGAACTTCTCATAAGTCACTCCTCCCAGGTGCTCGTTTCGTGGTGCGACTGGTTCTGGCCTTGTTTCACGGATGGCTGTAACCAGGTTGTTGAGTGTCTCCAACAGGAATCCTTGCGTATGGGACTCCTCGCTTGGTATGGTTCTCCTCGTCGTAGGAGCCATTTATCTATGCACACACAAGCACTTGTTTTTAGTTTCTCAATGTATATATGAAAGTAAAAAGCTTTATTTACTTAATATACATTATATTTACACAAGCATCGCCTTAAACAAAACGTCACGCCGCACTGACAGACTTTAGGCGTTGAGAAACTATATACATGAGTCTACTGACTCCAAAACATCACCAGTCCCTTTAAGACATGGATTTCTTTGATGAAGACGAACTAAAAAAGGTCCATCTATTGCCACATGGCCTTGAAGCAGGCACTACTAGATTTGGCTTGGGCGACACTTCCGCACTAACAAGCGAATATTGGGGATATATGAGGGACTCCAGTCCACTTTTCCAGTCAGCAAGATCAAGATTCTGGGAGTCTGGAATAATGATCGGCGAACAGAAAGAATCCCCTCTTTTGTTCCTGCCGTTTAAGCTCGGCGTATGTGATGCCGGATGGTAGCTTGGCGAGTGATAGACCTCCGCAGGGAAGTTCAAATCAAAATCCCTCAACCTTGGTAATTCATCAGAAGATGTTGGGGTATGGTTGCTCCCAACACTAGAGTGATGCGGTCCACTGACACGCGATGTCTCATCCCTGAGACCCTTTGAAGCCCGCCGACCCATATCGGCGGTATATTTCCTTTGGCACTCGTTGATGGAATGCCCATCTTCGCCACAGTATTGGCAGTCTTGGACTTCATACGGGCATATCCACTCATCGTGCATGACCTTGCAGCGATAGCAGTATTCACGCGAGTCATGAGTTGCCATCTATACAAAGATGCACCCAGATCAGAACAAAAGTATAAAAACATATACTTACAGTGCGATATCGGGACCATGACGGATCTTGAACCAGGTTTCTCAGACTCATGCTCTGATACCAATTCTGTAACGCCCCGGATTTCCAAAACAAAGCTAAGTTAAAATTTTCATGAATTTCTTTTTTTTTCTTTGCAGCGGAACTTACAAAAGCTTTTAGCAGCGGAATCAGACGATAATGAGTCGTCAGTTTTAGAAAACTCCGAGCACGTTGCAGGTATGTGGCCAAGCAACTCATTGACCACCAAAGTGTTCCATTTTATCGAAAACATATGTTTATTACAACACTACTGCTTAGGAAAGCAGTGTAGGTTCAATAAAAAGGAAGCAGTACAACTCTGTCTAGAGAAACCCTGGAACTCGATGCCGCCTTGCTCCGCATATCGCCACGCAGGTTCAACACCTGAAATCCCCATAAAACGGGGTCAGAACTACTGATGGTCTGGTAAGCATGCAGTCATACATCCATTCAACTCAAATACAATAATGACCACTCAGGGTCGCAATGCGCAATAACGACGCTCAAGCCTCCAAGACTTAGCGTATATCGCAAGAGCCTCCGTAGGGCTATGAGTTGAACATCCGCTCGAGTCCTCATGACTTAGAGCAAGCCTTTTCAGGGCTGTGATTTGAATAACCGCTTAAGTCTCCACGACTTAGCCATGACCTCTTTTGGGTCTCAAAGTGATGTCTAGCTCAAGTCTTCATACTTGGCACATCTGTATCCCACGCATCTAAGGACAACTCCTCGAGCTTCGCTTAGTCGTGCGGATACAACACGGGTCTTTGCCCAGTCGGTCCAGTAGCATACCGAACATGACACCTTCACAAAAGTTATGCAGGACTGACTCAACACGTCATCCACTCATACATTCAAAGCATCGCTGCACCTAGAACTAATGCATTGTTTGATAATTAACCGCTCCCGCCTTTGGTACGCAGGTAGAGCTATTGTCCGGGCATCAACGCGACGTTCTGGGGGTTGATTATTCTATGTATTTTAGATACCCCAGAGGCCTGTTGACCCTATCCATAGTAGGGCAGTGTGTTTCAACTGGGAGAACCCTACTAGGCCCATATTCGGATGCATCCTCTACTTGCAGTAGTTGGGTTCAATCCTTAGATCTTAAGGATAACCACGACCCCAAAACCCATGAGTGACTGAGGCCATCGTGGACTCTATCAGGTCCAAAGTAAAATACATGTCACTCAAGGCTGTACCATCACTGTCATTCCACAGTGAGCATAATTCCTGAAGAGGTCTGCCAGTCTTACAATTACTTGGACAGAATCTGCATGCCATTTAGGCAGCCCGTGCTTTCAGCACTACGGGAGTATGTACCCGACCCCATTCAGTCCGCCCCAACACAGTCATTACTGAGGGGGTACCCCTAACACGATTTTCAACCGCGGGGTATGTGCGACCTTAAGTCTTATTCATATGCATGCAGAACACCGCTCTTTGGCACTTCGGCCACCATGAGCATCACACCTCTTTGGGTGGAAACAACACACTCTGGCTCTTCGGCCCTTACGAGTCTGGTTGTGTAACCGTTCTCAATGAGCATGCATATGACTCGATCTAAATAGATCGGCTACTCGGCGTATTTTTACGCAATGAGTCCAAACCTAGCCAAGGCACAACCTCTACTCCGGCTCAGCGGCCCTTACGAGCAAGGTGCCCTTGCAGGCACAAGGATACGAGCCGATCTGGCATCGTTCCATCAACGGACATCATTATGCCGTTCCATTGGTTCAGGCAGCTCTTCTGCCAACCATTTCGTCAGCACATCCCCTGCTCTATCGGCAGCGGTGCGACGAACCCTTCTACGTTTGTAGAAGGCAATCCATGAACTGGGTAGCACTCTGCTATATGTCAGAGTATCCTGCTACGTTCTTTCTGAGCTATTCTTAGCTTATTCAGAAATTTCAGCAGCACTTCCTCTCTTTTACGGAGAAAGCGTGCGTTTCTTTTATCCATTTCAGCGGCATCTCCCCTCTTTGGTAGGAAATCGCCACGCTTAATCCGGGAAATGGATGCGCACCGTTGTGCGTACTTTGCATCCATCAAGGTTGCAGGAACCCTTGGTCATAGTCAGGCCATACGTAATTGACTTAGTTTTTACGTAAAGAGCATTTTGCCAAAAAGTGAAGCCTTTCCAATAGGGGCTTCATTCGTCAAGCAGAATCTTGAACGAGGAGCGGTCAGGGAATCGCATTGGCGATTTGGAGTTTGATATCCATTTGAACGCTCATTTATGCGCTATATATGTAGTATAAGCAGAAGCCTGTGCTTTATACAGCGGCGGCGTAAAGAAATGCATATACTATTGTTCAGGGTGTGTAACTGAACGAAATATTCTACATATAAAACAAAGCAGAAGCCTTGGCATCGTTCGACGCGACGGCGTAAGTAAATACATTGCAGAAAGCAGGAGCCTTGGCATCGTTCGACGCGACGGCGTAAGTAAATGCATAATCAAAAGTGCAGTAATCAGAAGTGCAGAAAACAGGGAGCCTTGGCATCATACGACGCGACGGCAAAGGTAAATTACATAGCCTGTGCGATATAGGACGCGTCGGCAGAATCAGCAGATATACACCTAGATCCGTATCCAACGATAGTTACGAGGCGAGCGGGTGAACACCGAAGTGTTCTGAAGGGCTCAACCAAGAACTAGGGCGAGATACCATTTTGAAAACGCATATACTGCGTGTTTGAACATAGATATATCCGACGATAGTTACGCGACGAGCGGGTGAACACCGAAGTGTCCAAAAAGGGCTCAATCAAGAACTAAAGCAAGATACTACTTCAGAAAGTATATTCTATATACAAACAGTCAAATACTTGAGAGAGATGGATCAACGAAGCGAACTTACTTCAAATCGTGGAAGAAACGGCTCCGGGTTGCTTCTTTGGCTTCGAGCCTTCCTTCGAGAGGTCAGACTAAGTCAGATGAAGCTGACTTAGTTGAGAAAGAGGTAGAGTAGGTCAAGCTACTCAACCTAAGTGGTTTGAATCAAACAGGGTTCGATCCAAGTCAACTGGGTTCAGCAGGTTCGAACTCAGCTCAAGTAGGCTAAGTCTGGGTTCAGAAATCCAAACCGGAATCTGGACCAAAAAGGACTTTGACTTTGACTTTAAACCCAACTAGGTTCAAGTCAAGTCAACTGGGTTTGGACCAGGTCAAGTGGGTTCAGACCCAGGTCAGGTGGGTTAGGACCAGGTCAGGCAGGCTCAGGCTAAGTCAGGCAGACTCAGACCAGGTCAGGTGGGCTAGGCTAGGTAGGGGAGGTTTAGGAGAGAGAGAGAAGGCAAGAGAGAGAGGGGGGGTCGATTTTTATGAGAAGAGAGAGAGTGGGGAGGGCTATTTATAGCCTAAGCCCACCTCCTCTTGGGAATTTTTATCCCCCTTCTACTCCCTTGGCTTCTTTTTAATTTCAAGAAGTTCCTTGGTGTGGGGCCCACTTGGATATTCCATGGGATATTTGTGTGGGTCCCACCAGATATTTTCTAAGGAATATTTCTGTGGGTCCCACCAATATTTCCGTGGGTCCCGCAGGAATTTCGGGTTTCCGGCGATTTTTTTCTGAAAAATTCTGAGTACGCCATTCCCTTCGTATTGACGTAACTAAGAAAGTTGGCTCGCAGGAATCCTTTGATTTCATTCAGGTAGGAAGTTATGGCTTCCAGAGTGTTTGAGCATATTTTCGCGATTCGACGAATATCTTAAGTATAACTGGCTCGTAGGAATTGATTCGTTTCGCATTCTGAGAAAAATGCTATTTTTACCGGTAAATGCCTCATGAATTTTATTCAGATATTTTCTGAAAAATTGCGGGTCTTACATCATTACCCCCTTAAAGGAATTTCGTCCGCGAAATTCAGCTAAGAGTACAAGGTGAAGATTTCAGGATATTTATCCCGCATATCCGATTCGGGCTCCCAAGTGCAATCATCGATTCCATGATGCTGCCACCTCACTTTAACAAGTGGAATGACCTTCGTTCTTAGCACTTGCTCCCGGCGGTCTATGATCTCCACTGGCCTTTCTTCTACCGTCATATCTTCTCGAATGTCAATATCTTCATGTTGAATGACGTGAGAAGGATCATGAACGTACTTACGAAGCATTGATACGTGAAATACATCATGTATTTGCGCGTATTGTGGTGGCAATGCTACTCGGTAGGCAGTCTCTCCGATTCGGCTCAAAACTTCGAAGGGACCAATGAATCTGGGGCTGAGCTTCCCCTTCTTTCCAAAACTAAACACACTCTTGGTTGGAGAGACCTTGATAAAAACCTTATCTCCAACCGCAAAAGTGAGTTCCCTACGCCGCTGATTGGCATAGCTCTTCTGTCGACTCTGAGGAGTCAGTAGCTTCTTTCTGATCATGTGGACTTGCTCAGTATAATGCTGCAACACAATGGGCGAGTCCAAGGTTCGCTCACCCACTTCACCCCAATGGATTGATGATCTACAGGGTCGTCCATACAAGACTTCATACGGCGCCATCCCAATGCTAGCGTGGTGGCTATTATTATAAGCAAATTCAGCCAACGCTAGGTGGGAATCCCAATCACCTTTCCATTCCAGCATACAGGCTCTTAGCATATCTTCAAGAGTCTGTATGGTTCGTTCTGATTGCCCATCTGTTTGGGGATGGAATGTTGTACTGAACTTGAGTTTCGTCCCCAGGGCTTTCTGAAACTGCTCCCAAAAGTGAGAGGTGAACTTTGGGTCACGATCGGATATGATCGAAATCGGCACTCCATGGAGTCTAACGATTTCCCGAATGTAGATCTCCGCCAATCGTTCAGTTGAGTATCGAGTGTTGATTGGCAGGAAGTGAGCAGACTTGGTGAGTCTGTCCACGATCACCCATATTGAGTCATGTTGTCTCTTGGATCGAGGCAATCCAACGATAAAATCCATCGTAATGCCTTCCCATTTCCATTCTGGAATCTCGATCCGTTGCATCTTTCCACCAGGTCGCTGATGTTCGATCTTAACTTGCTGGCAGATCAAACACTTCGAGACAAACGTAGCCACATCACGCTTCATACCCTTCCACCAGTACTTTCTCTGTAAATCTCGGAACATCTTTGTACCCCCAGGGTGGATAGTATATTTGCTACTATGGGCCTCTTGGAGTACTTCCTGTCTTAGCTCAGGGTTATTTGGAACCCAAATTCTTTCTTCCATCCATATTCCTCCATCTTCTTTCAAATGGAAGAAAGTATCATCTTTTTCAGCACGAGCTTTCAATTCCAAGTACTGGGGATCCTTGAACTGTTCGGCTACGATGCGATCGAGGAACTCAATGTGGATCGTCAAACATGACATTTGGATTCTACCTGAATCAGCCAAAAATGGCTTCCACTTGACGAAATCCTCCATCAACTTCCATTGTCCGGTTAGGCTGGCCAGAGTGCCAACAGTCTTGCGACTAAGGGCATCTGCTACAACATTCGCCTTTCCAGGGTGATAGGAAAGCGTGAATTCATAGTCTTTGAGGAATTCTAGCCATCGTCGTTGCCGCATATTGAGTTCTTTTTGAGAAAAGAGGTATTTTAGACTTTTATGGTCCGACATGACCTCAAATTTCTCTCCATAAAGGTAGTGTCGCCAAATTTTAAGTGCGAACACTACCGCGGCAAGCTCAAGATCGTGGGTTGGATAATTTTTCTCATGGACTCTCAACTGTCGTGACGCATAGGCGATTACTTTGCCATGCTGCATCAACACACAACCCAGACCTGTTCCTGAGGCATCGGTATATGCCACGAAGCCTCCCTGACTAGAAGGTAAGGTAAGGACAGGGGCAGTTGTAAGCCTCTGTTTGAGAACCTCAAAGCACTCCTTACACTGGTCAGTCCATTCAAACTTGACTCCCTTTTTAAGTAATTTTGTCATCGGTACGGCGATTCGGGAGAAGTCTTATATGAACTTCCGATAATATCCGGCAAGTCCAAGGAAGCTACGGACCTCAGTGATATTTTTTGGCTGCTTCCAGTCCATCACAACTTCCACCTTCGCAGGATCTACTGCGATTCCATCTTTCGAGATCACATGACCAAGGAACATCACTTTGTCTAGCCAGAATTCACATTTTAAAAACTTAGCATAGAGTTGGTTATCTTGAAGGGTTTTCAAGACGATTTTCAAGTGCTCCACGTGTTGTTCATTGTTCTCAGAATATACGAGAATGTCATCAATAAAGACGATAACAAAGCTATCCAAATATGGCCTGAATATCCGGTTCATTAGATCCATAAAGGCAGCAGGCGCATTAGTGAGTCTGAAGGGCATTACTACGAACTCATAATGGCCGTATCTCGTTCTGAAGGCAGTCTTGGGTATATCCTCTTCCTTTACTCTGAGCTGATGGTACCCAGACCTGAGGTCGATCTTGGAGAACACCCTCGCTGTTCTGAGTTGATCGAATAAGTCCTCAATCCGAGGCAACGGGTACTTATTTTTAACAGTTGCCTGGTTAAGCATCCGATAATCGATGCATAATCGAAGGGATCCATCCTTCTTCTTTACAAATAGTACCGGGGCTCCCCACGGTGATACACTCGGTCGGATGAACCCTTGTTCCATCAGTTCTTCCAACTGACACTTCAACTCACTGAGTTCAGCTGGCGCCATTCGATACGGGGCTTTGGATATCGGCGCTGTTCCAGGTAAGGATTGAATTCCAAATTCAACCTCACGAAGTGGCGGAAGTCCTGACAATTCCTCAGGAAACACATCGGGAAACTCCCGTACCACTTCCAAACTCTCAAGGGGTTGGTCGTTGGATTTTTCCACCGAGAGACTCAACAGGAAGGCCACACAACCCTTCCTAAGGTATTTTTGTACCTTAAGTGATGATATGAGCCTTTTTTGTGGAACTGGTTTGGATAACCGGTATTCCATCTTAGGCAATCCGGGTCGAGATAGAATCACTCTGCCCTCGCGGCACAGAATCTTGGCATTATTCTGAGCCAACCAATTCATTCCCAGAATGACATCGTACTGTATCATATCGATCAGGATGGCGTCAGTAGGCAAGTGTTGCCCTGCTATCTCAATATCTCAATTTTTCACACACCGGATACATTTGGTGCGTGAACCCAACGGGTTATATACTTCAATCATTTTATCAATCGGTTGCACCGAAGCGTGGAGTTGTTCGGTGAAATCGTCAGAGATAAACGTATGAGTAGCACCACAATCAAACAAGACGTAAGCTGCATGTCCATTAACAGGTACGGTGCCTTCAATCAGGTCACCATTTTCGACTTGTTCAGTCGTTACAGCGTATACACGACCTGCAGCAGGCCTTTGTTCTACTCTAGGTGGAGGTCGTTGAAACTGAGAACGTTGTGGTGCAGGTCGAGAGGGTCCGGCAGATCCGGCATTACTCCTCTATTCATCTGCAACCTTCTTGGCACAATCCCTTATAAAGTGGCCCATCTTGCCACAATACAAGCACCCACCAATGTCACGAGGACATGGCTTTCCGGGGTGGTTCATACGACACCTTGGGCAGCTGAAGTTGGACTGCTGACCATTCGGAGTTGTGTTCTGTCTTGGCCTCACGACTTGTTGAGTGTTGTTCCCTCCTTGGAACTTCTTCTTTTGAAAGGATTGTCGTGAACTCTGGCCACTTGGGAACGTCCTTTTACGATTCCCACCATTCACTATGGGCTTCTTTGCTATGATCACTTTAGATCGCGCCCAATCCTCTTGGATTTTTGAAGCTGCTGCTACCGCAGCCTGAAAAGTCGAAGGCATGCTTGTTATCACTCGAGATCGCAGCCCTTCGCGCAAACCATTCACATATTTGTCGGCCCTTTCTTGGTCTGTTTCGAACAATCGAGAGCAGTAGCGCTCTAGATTCTGAAATTTGGTGGTATAGTCCATTAGACTCATACCGCCCTGTTCCAACTCCAGAAACTCCATCTTTTTCTTGTTTCTGGAATACAACGGGAAGTAGTTATCAATAAAAGTCCTCCGAAAGTCAGTCCAAGGATTGACTTCGACTTGTGAGAACTGGATAAGTTTAGTGGTATCCCACCACTTCCGTGCATTATCTTTTAATCGATACATGCCAAAGTTGGTCTTCTTCTCTTCTGGTACTCCTAGTACTGAGAAGACACGTTCTGTCTCTTCGATCCAACTCTTCGCGAGCTCAGGATCGGCTCTGCCAATGAAAACTGGCGGGTCAAGCTTGAGGAACTTCTCATAAGTCACTCCTCCCAGGTGCTCGTTTCGTGGTGCGACTGGTTCTGGCCTCGTTTCACGGATGGCTGTAACCAGGTTGTTGAGTGTCTCCAACAGGAATCCTTGCGTATGGGACTCCTCGCTTGGTATGGTTCTCCTCGTCGTAGGAGCCATTTATCTATGCACACACAAGCACTTGTTTTTAGTTTCTCAATGTATATATAGAAGTAAAAAGCTTTATTTACTTAATATACATTATATTTACACAAGCATCGCCTTAAACAAAATGTCACGCCGCACTGACAGACTTTAGGCGTTGAGAAACTATATACATGAGTCTACTGACTCCAAAACATCACCAGTCCCTTTAAGACATGGATTTCTTTGATGAAGACGAACTCAAAAAGGTCCATCTATTGCCACATGGCCTTGAAGCAGGCACTACTAGCTTTGGCTTGGGCGACACTTCCGCACTAGCAAGCGAATATTGGGGATATATGAGGGACTCCAGTCCACTTTTCCAGTCAGCAAGATCAAGATTCTGGGAGTCTGGAATAATGATCGGCGAACAAAAAGAATCCCCTCTTTTGTTCCTGCCGTTTAAGCTCGGCGTATGTGATGCCGGATGGTAGCTTGGCGAGTGATAGACCTCCGCAGGGAAGTTCAAATCAAAATCCCTCAACCTTGGTAATTCATCAGAAGATGTTGGGGTATGGTTGCTCCCAACACTAGAGTGATGTGGTCCACTGACACGCGATGTCTCATCCCTGAGACCCTTTGAAGCCCGCCGACCCATATCGGCGGTATATTTCCTTTGGCACTCGTTGACGGAATGCCCATCTTCGCCACAGTATTGGCAGTCTTGGACTTCATACGGGCATATCCACTCATCGTGCATGACCTTGCAGCGATAGCAGTATCCACGCGAGTCATGAGTTGCCATCTATACAAAGATGCACCCAGATCAGAACAAAAGTATAAAAACATATACTTACAGTGCGATATCGGGACCATGACGGATCTTGAACCAGGTTTCTCAGATTCATGCTCTGATACCAATTCTGTAACGCCCCGGATTTCCAAAACAAAGCTAAGTTAAAATTTTCATGAATTTCTTTTTTTTTCTTTGCAGCGGAACTTACAAAAGCTTTTAGCAGCGGAATCAGACGATAATGAGTCGTCAGTTTTAGAAAACTCCGAGCACGTTGCAGGTATGTGGCCAAGCAACTCATTGACCACCAAAGTGTTCCATTTTATCGAAAACATATGTTTATTACAACACTACTGCTTAGGAAAGCAGTGTAGGTTCAATAAAAAGGAAGCAGTACAACTCTGTCTAGAGAAACCCTGGAACTCGATGCCGCCTTGCTCCGCATATCGCCACACAGGTTCAACACCTGAAATCCCCATAAAACGGGGTCAGAACCACTGATGGTCTGGTAAGCATGCAGTCATACATCCATTCAACTCAAATACAATAATGACCACTCAGGGTCGCAATGCGCAATAACGACGCTCAAGCCTCCAAGACTTAGCGTATATCGCAAGAGCCTCCGTAGGGCTATGAGTTGAACATCCGCTCGAGTCCTCATGACTTAGAGCAAGCCTTTTCAGGGCTGTGATTTGAATAACCGCTTAAGTCTCCACGACTTAGCCATGACCTCTTTTGGGTCTCAAAGTGATGTCTAGCTCAAGTTTTCATACTTGGCACATCTGTATCCCACGCATCTAAGGACAACTCCTCGAGCTTCGCTTAGTCGTGCGGATACAACACGGGTCTTTGCCCAGTCGGTCCAGTAGTATACCGAACATGACACCTTCACAAAAGTTATGCAGGACTGACTCAACACGTCATCCACTCATACATTCAAAGCATCGCTGCACCTAGAACTAATGCATTGTTTGATAATTAACCGCTCCCGCCTTTGGTACGCAGGTAGAGCTATTGTCCGGGCATCAACGCGACGTTCTGGGGGTTGATTATTCTATGTATTTTAGATACCCCAGAGGCCTGTTGACCCTATCCATAGTAGGACAGTGTGTTTCAACTGGGAGAACCCTACTAGGCCCATATTCGGATGCATCCTCTACTTGCAGTAGTTGGGTTCAATCCTTAGATCTTAAGGATAACCACGACCCCAAAACCCATGAGTGACTGAGGCCATCGTGGACTCTATCAGGTCCAAAGTAAAATACATGTCACTCAAGGCTGTACCATCACTGTCATTCCACAGTGAGCATAATTCCTGAAGGGGTCTGCCAGTCTTACAATTACTTGGACAGAATCTGCATGCCATTTAGGCAGCCCGTGCTTTCAGCACTACGGGAGTATGTACCCGACCCCATTCAGTCCGCTCCAACACAGTCATTACTGAGGGGGTACCCCTAACACGATTTTCAACCGCGGGGTATGTGCGACCTTAAGTCTTATTCATATGCATGCAGAACACCGCTCTTTGGCACTTCGGCCACCATGAGCATCACACCTCTTTGGGTGGAAACAACACACTCTGGCTCTTCGGCCCTTACGAGTCTGGTTGTGTAACCGTTCTCAATGAGCATGCATATGACTCGATCTAAATAGATCGGCTACTCGGCGTATTTTTATGCAACGAGTCCAAACCTAGCCAAGGCACAACCTCTACTCCGGCTCAGCGGCCCTTACGAGCAAGGTGCCCTTGCAGGCACAAGGATACGAGCCGATCTGGCATCGTTCCATCAACGGACATCATTATGTCGTTCCATTGGTTCAGGCAGCTCTTCTGCCAACCATTTCGTCAGCACATCCCCTGCTCTATCGGCAGCGGTGCGACGAACCCTTCTACATTTGTAGAAGGCAATCCATGAACTAGTTAGCACTCTGCTATATGTCAGAGTATCCTGCTACGTTCTTTCTGAGCTATTCTTAGCTTATTCAGAAATTTCAGCAGCACTTCCTCTCTTTTACGGAGAAAGCGTGCGTTTCTTTTATCCATTTCAGCGGCATCTCCCCTCTTTGGTAGGAAATCGCCACGCTTAATCCGGGAAATGGATGCGCACCGTTGTGCGTACTTTGCATCCATCAAGGTTGCAGGAACCCTTGGTCATAGCCAGGCCATACGTAATTGACTTAGTTTTTACGTAAAGAGCATTTTGCCAAAAAGTGAAGCCTTTCCAATAGGGGCTTCATTCGTCAAGCAGAATCTTGAACGAGGAGCGGTCAGAGAATCGCATTGGCGATTTGGAGTTTGATCTCCATTTGAACGCTCATTTATGCGCTATATATGTAGTATAAGCAGAAGCCTGTGCTTTATACAGCGGCGGCGTAAAGAAATGCATATACTATTGTTCAGGGTGTGTAACTGAATGAAATATTCTACATATATAACAAAGCAGAAGCCTTGGCATCGTTCGACGCGACGGCGTAAGTAAATACATTGCAGAAAGCAGGAGCCTTGGCATCGTTCGACGCGACGGCGTAAGTAAATGCATAATCAAAAGTGCAGTAATCAGAAGTGCAGAAAACAGGGAGCCTTGGCATCATACGACGCGACGGCAAAAGTAAATTACATAGCCTGTGCGATATAGGACGCGTCGGCAGAATCAGCAGATATACACCTAGATCCGTATCCAACGATAGTTACGAGGCTAGCGGGTGAACACCGAAGTGTTCTGAAGGGCTCAACCAAGAACTAGGGCGAGATACCATTTTGAAAACGCATATACTGCGTGTTTGAACATAGATATATCCGACGATAGTTACGCGACGAGCGGGTGAACACCGAAGTGTCCAAAAAGGGCTCAATCAAGAACTAAAGCAAGATACTACTTCAGAAAGTATATTCTATATACAAACAGTCAAATACTTGAGAGAGATGGATCAACGAAGCGAACTTACTTCAAATCGTGGAAGAAACGGCTCCGGGTTGCTTCTTTGGCTTCGAGCCTTCCTTCGAGAGGTCAGACTAAGTCAGATGAAGCTGACTTAGTTGAGAAAGAGGTAGAGTAGGTCAAGCTACTCAACCTAAGTGGTTTGAATCAAACAGGGTTCGATCCAAGTCAACTGGGTTCAGCAGGTTCGAACTCAGCTCAAGTAGGCTAAGTCTGGGTTCAGAAATCCAAACCGGAATCTGGACCAAAAAGGACTTTGACTTTGACTTTAAACCCAACTAGGTTCAAGTCAAGTCAACTGGGTTTGGACCAGGTCAAGTGGGTTCAGACCCAGGTCAGGTGGGTTAGGACCAGGTCAGGCAGGCTCAGGCTAAGTCAGGCAGGCTCAGACCAGGTCAGGTGGGCTAGGCTAGGTAGGGGAGGTTTAAGAGAGAGAGAGAAGGCAAGAGAGAGAGGGGGGGTCGATTTTTATGAGAAGAGAGAGAGTGGGGAGGGCTATTTATAGCCTAAGCCCACCTCCTCTTGGGAATTTTTATCCCCCTTCTACTCCCTTGGCTTCTTTTTAATTTCAAGAGGTTCCTTGGTGTGGGGCCCACTTGGATATTCCATGAGATATTTTTGTGGGTCCCACCAGATATTTTCTGAGGAATATTTCTGTGGGTCCCACCAATATTTCCGTGGGTCCCGCAAGAATTTCGGGTTTCCGGCGATTTTTTTTCGAAAAATTCTGAGTACGCCATTCTCTTCGTATTGACGTAACTAAGAAAGTTGGCTCACAGGAATCCTTTGATTTCATTCAGGTAGGAAGTTATGGCTTCCGGAGTGTTTGAGCATATATTCGCGATTCGACGAATATCCTAAGTATAGCTGACTCGCAGAAATTGATTCGTTTCGCATTCTGAGAAAAATGCTATTTTTTTCCGGTAAATGCCTCATGAATTTTATTCAGATATTTTCTGAAAAATTGCGGGTCTTACAATAAGTCAAATGTGAGATCCAACACTTACCTAACCAGCTTCCCTACAATTTGGCATTGTGTTGAATCCTTCTGTATCTAGCATGATAACATTTCAACTTGGCTAGATAGCCCTCTCTATATCCTAATCAGATTGGTTTTATAACCTTTTGCGACAAAAGTTTAACTCTTTTTCTTTTTTCTTTTCTTCTCTTGAAAGAAAGAAGGTCGAAGTTTACGTATAAACAACCTGTTACGTTTTAGATTCTTACTATATTCAAATTTTTTGTTTTTTTTCATGGTGGTTTTATGAAAACCCATACAAAAAAATAATCAGATTTGGAAGGAGTTCACAAGTAGATAATCTAAACCCATTCATGTTATTGCTGAATACCCTTCAATAGAAACACAACAAGAATAAAATCATCATGCAGCCAACCTTGAAAAAAAAATAGTAGTACACTGAGGAGGAAGGGGCCAATGATAAGCATGGGCCCGCGTACGGGGTTTAAGGAGTGACAAGGTTAGGCCTCATTTGGATGAAAAAGGCCAAAACTTGTGTTTGTTAAACCTAGTTTACCAAAAACCAACCATAAAAAAGGTGTTTGGGTGATCAAAAACATGGTTTTTAGGTCTTTGGTCACAAAAAAACAATATATATATAATTTTTTGGCCAAGCCACAGGCAAAGAAATGACCCATTTCCTGGCTGCTGGCTGGTCGAAAAATTGATGTCTACCTCTAAAACTAAAAAACAATAGAATAGGAAAAAAACCATGGTCGGCTATTTTCTGGCCAGCCACATGCCGATGTCACCAGGTGGCCCAGTCATTTTTTGGTTGGTGGCTGGTTGAAAAATGAACAGCCATGTTTTTTTTAAACATAAAAAAATAATAAGTTTTTTGGCCAGTCACCGACGAAGAATGGCTGGACTAGTTTCGCCCTTGCCAGACAGAATCAGTCTGGACATTTTTCAGCCAATGGCTGGCCAAAAAAGTGGCCGAAGTGCGAGAGGGTGAAGTGGAAGTTGAGGGCAAAGGGGTGGTGAGGAGTTGGGACAGTCCACCCTCAATAAACCTGGTTGGAAAATTGGAGGTGGGCTGTTTTGCAAAACTGAGTTGAAAACCTAGTTTTGCACCCAAACCATGTTTGAGAATCCAAACAACCACCAAATCAGGTTTTGGCCCTAGGTTTTGAACGTGGTCTTGGGTGTCATCTAAACAGTACCTTAGGGTTTTGCATATTTGATTTCACAAACTATCCAATGGCTAGTGCTGATGATTGTGAAGTATTAAAAAATGGTTTGAGGTTAACAAAAAACAGATTCAAGATTTCAAATAAACATGTGAAAATTAAAGAATGAGAGAGATTCCTTCTTCATGTGTCAAATATGATGGTTGTCACGAGAGATAGGAGAAGAAGCCCGAAGCAGATTATATGTTCTCCCCCCGAACAGGGCAGTTAGCTACATCTCATGTTCGGGGGGTCCCAAAGAGCACCACGTATGTAAGCATGTGTGTCTCGTATCCCCATGTTTGTCAGCATTAATTAGCGTTGGAGTTTGATGCAATTGTAAAGACTTAAGTACCCTCTCCTTCATTGGTGCAAAAAAAAAATGATAATTCTAGAAAAAGAGTGGTTGTAAAGACTTAAGTGTCCCGAAGATGATTATTTAAGACCCAGTCTCTGCACTGCAGGATTATCCGAGAAAGAAATCTCTCCTAGAGGAGGCCATGAACATCAACCCTCTCTCTCTCTCTCCCTTCTCTTTCTGCTTTTGTGCACATCCAACAGAAGATCCTACATTGCTCCATCAAGCACCGACTGACTTGCACATTGACTATTGTGGAGCCTGATTTAAAGTTTTTACCCTTACAAGAGGAGGGTTTGGGGGCTCCTCTCAGCGTGGGTAGCATCATTCAACTAAATGAGTTGTGGATCCTGATTCAGAGTTTTTACCCCTTACAAGAGAGGGGTCTGGGGGCTCCTCTCAGCGTGGGTAGCATCATTCAACCTGCACATTGATTGTTGTGGAGCCTGATTTAGAGTTTTTACCCTTACAGAAGGAGGGTTTGGGGGCTCCTCCCAGCGTGGGTAGCATCATTCAACTAAATGAGTTGTGGATCCTGATTTAGAGTTTTTACCTTTACAGGAGAGGGGTCTAGAAGCTCCTCCCAACGTGGGTAGCATAATTCAACTTGAAGAGTTTTGGAGCCTGATTCAGAGTTTTTACCCTTACAGAAAGGAGGTCTGAGGGCTCCTCCCAGCGTGGGTAGCATCATTCAACCTGCACATTGATTGTTGTGGAGCCTGATTTAGAGTTTTTGCCCTTACAGGAGGAGGGTTTGGGGGCTCCTTCCAGCGTAGGTAGCATCATTCAACTAAATGAGTTGTGGATCCCGATTTAGAGGTTTTACCCTTACAGGAGAGGAGTCTAGAGGCTCCTCTCAACATGGGTAGCATCATTCAACTTGAAGAGTTTTGGAGCCTGATTTAGAGTTTTTACCCTTACAGAAGGGAGGTCTGAGGGCTCCTCCCAGCGTGGGTAGCATCATTCAACTTGAAGAGTCATGGAGCTTGATTCAAAGTTTTTGCCCTTACAGGAGGAGGGTTTTGGGGCTCCTCCCAACATGAAGTTTTTAGTCAACTTGATGAGTTGTGGAGCCTGATTCATAGTTTTTGCCCTTACGGGAGGGAGGTTTAGGGGCTCCACCCAGCGTGGGTAGCATCATTCAACTTGATGAGTTGTGGAGCCTGATTTAGAGTTTTTGCCCTTACAAGAGGGAGGTCCGGGGGCTCTCCTCCGGTGCGGGTCGTTGAAGACCCGAAAACACTATAAATTGCTGTGAGGCTCGTTGGAGACCCGAAAACACTGAAAATCACTGTAGGAAAGCTCGATAATACTACAAATCGTTGTTGGAAGACCATACAACACTATAAATCGCTGTAATAGGGGTCTGATTTTTAGTTAAAATGGAGAATAAAACGACAATAGAAGTCGCTGAAAATTTACAGAAATAAACTAGACTCAATAACAAAGACACCACTTTTTACGAATTTGGAATATGGCCTCCGGTTAGGGAGATATGAATCTGACAAGTTGGTCCTCATTCAGGTAGCGATTTGCTTACTGAATAACACTACAAATCGCTATAGTGAGATCCAACAACACTATAAATCGCTGTGGGGCTCGTTGAAGACCGAAAAACACTATAAATCGCTATAGTGATTTGCGGAAGACACTACAAATCGCTGATAAAAAACTGGATAACACTATAAATCGTTGTGGGGCTCGTTGGAGACCCGAAAATACTACAAATCGCTGTAGGAAAGCCCGATAATACTACAAATCGTTGTTGGAAGGCCCTAAAAAATTGTGAGGATCTGCGTCGGGGGGGGGGGGGAGCCTCCGGACCCCCCTCCTGTAAGGGCAAAAACTCTAAATCAGGCTTCACAACTCATCAAGTTGAATGATGTTACCCACGCTGGGAGGAGCCCCCAAACCCCCTCATATAAGGGCAAAAACTATGAATCAGGCTCCACAACTCATCAAGTTGAACGATGCTACAGTCAGTGTGCAGGTCAGTCGGTGTTTGGTGGAGCAATGTAGGATCGTCTGTTGGATATGCACAGAAGTAGAGAGAGTGAGAGGGTTGATGTTCATGGCCTTCTCTAGGGGGAACTCTTTGCCTCCCTTGATTTCTTCTCTAGAGAAAGAGAGAGAGGGTTTTACAGTGTTTTACAGAGAAGGAAGAAGAAGAAGATGACGATGAAAAGTTCAAACAGACATTTTTGATGGCTCAGGTTTGTTTCGTCGGATGACCATCGGATCGCTGGCTCACCATCGGATCGTCGGCTCACCATCGTTTCGCCGGATCACCATCGGCGAAACGATTAAGGTTCGTTTCGCTGTGTAGACTTTGAAGAGTCAACATCATCCTCGACTTTATGGATGAAGGACATGTTTGTCCTTTTTTTGAACTGTTTTTTTTAATGAAGGGCATTTTTGTCATTTTCTCAAACCGTCCCTTTACGAGAAGAATAGCAAGAAAGGGTACTTAAGTCTTTGCAACCATACCAGACTCCAATGCTAAGTGATGTCAACATACACGAGAATACGAGCCCCATGTGCTTGTATACGTGGTGCTCATTCAGACCCCTGAACACAGACGTGAGATTCAGTGAATCATTGGGGAAGAAGCCTTATCGAAGATAGGTGGGAAATACTAATTAATCTAGAAAAAGAAAGTAAGGGCAAATGAGTAAATTTATTATTCAAACTTAACTTGGGTTAGTGTTAACATAAGTTAAATAGATAGAAATGTGGTGTTGATGAACAGTACATGAGTTTAAGTGAATTTTTAATAATTTCAAAATCTAAGTGTATTTTTTATTAATGAAAATAAATTAAACATGTTTTTTTTAATATTTCACATATATATAAAGTAGGGATGGTAATGGACTGGGGGGGAGGGGAACAGGGATCTGTCTGAACCCGCTTAGTTTGAAGTGGGGATGGAAGACATGAAATGGAGAATGAACCTGGGATAGAGATGAAAATCAAAACTCGCACAGGGATGAAGGCGGGAATGAACTTACTCATGCTCTTGCACTGCTCCAACCTTGATCCTCTTTAATAAAATCACTAATATACCCTTATTATATTATAAAATAATATTTACATCCTATATATATTTCTAACCCTAAGTTTCTACTTACTAACCTTAAAAACTGTTCCCTTTCTTTCTTTTATCCTTCCTCTTCTTCTTCCAATGACTCTAAAAAAGGACTATGTAAATCTTGTACCGAAAGAAATCAAAGATCCGTCTGAACCCACTATTTGGGACGGGAATGAAGGACATGAAATGGAGAATGAACCGAAGATGAAAGTGAAAATCAAAATCCGCCACGAGGATGGAGGGCAAAATTTTGAGGCGAGCTTATCCATGCACCTGCCCGGTCTTCTGTCATCCCTAGTTTAAAGTGGGGCAGAGACGATATCTAGTGGGTCACACTCCCTTTAATTGCTGGATGGAAAAGATTTACTTTGGCAAGATCCGCTGTGCTATTGGAGGCCACATGACTGGTTGTGTCCAAACCCCCACCAACTATTTTGGCCACTCTCATCACGTTGGGTTGGTTTTAATTATCTCAGCATTTTACACTACTTCTTCAGCCATTCTTCAAGGTATATATGAAAAGTAATAACTGCTTATCACTTTTCTGGCAATTTAGTACATATCTAAATATACTAAATGAAACATGTTAAATGGGGTTTTCAGTTTTTCAGTGTTTTTTTTTGCGATTTTGATCTCATAGATATGTTTGACATGATTGATTTACTAAAAATCAATGCCGGGATCAAATGTTTCATTTAGAAAGATATTTGAAGCCTCAAAAATTTAGAAAGACTTCATATTGTTGAATTTTTGAACCTTGTAAAAACCCACCCATTTGCCGGAATCAAATGTTTCAACAGTTATCCTTATAAAATCAAGTATGTATATCACGTTTGTATGGTTAGAGTTTAAAAATAAAATGAAAAAAATCAAGAAAACCCATTTAGTATGCTTGCATCCCTCTCTCTCTCTATATATATATAATGAAAAAATCACCATAACGTATGATGATGCACTGGATTTACATAAATCTAATCATCAAAAGCAAAAGATTAACCAATAGTTCATGTTTTGCATGTTCTATTCTTTTTTTTTTCGTGCCATGCAGTTGACTCCAAAAACGATACTTTTGAGGCATTTTTTATTAGTTGCAGTTACTCCTTGTTATAGATCATTGAATCATTATTTGTACTAAATTAGGAATAGAAATATGCATTGCGTTTATGGGGAATGCCACGTTTTGGCAGTTGGCAGTTGGCAGTTGAGGTGAAGGGCTTCAAATCTTCAACTGAGTTTTTTTTAGCAAGATATAGACAACTAACAATTAAAGACAAACTTCTGCTTTACATTGTCCTATTTTGTGAATCAAACAAGTATTAGTCAATGAGGTACGCTTTACATCATTGAAACAATCTCCTATTGTTGGTACATCAGAAGTAATACCATTAGTGACATAAAGCACCCCAAATGAACAAAGCTGTAATTCTTCTGGTAGAAATTTGGATGCATGAAAACCTAAAACTATGACACTGAGTATTGAGAAAGGACCACTAGAATATGAGAACTACCATGTGAACTGTGATTTTTATGGGCTTTTTGTTCTTTTATCTTAAATCTAACCATACCGATGTGATATTGGTCGAATTATTATGCATAAGCAGGATTTTTTAAGGCTTGAAAATCAATGACTTTGAATGTTTATAAATATTTAAGAATCCAAAATCATGTTTTTTAGTAAAAAAAAAAAACACGGTCTAACATTCAATTCTCAGCATATTCACCATGCTGAACACATCTGTATTGTCAGATTTGCAAAAAAATGTGTTGAAAATGACTAGTTCACATATTGATTCTCTTGTTTCTAATTCTCATATTCTTGTACCCCTATTGAGGAATGAAATTTAAAAAATGTTGGGTTTATGTAACGGTCAGTTCATATTGAACTATCTTAAAGAACGAATATCACAAATCAACTCCCAAGACTTTTACAATAAAAAATTTGTTTTTAAGGTGGTTGGGGCTTGAGCTCCTGTCATCCAAGTGGGAATGGAAAAGAACCCATGTGGGTTTTAGCCTTTTAGGCTTGAAAAAAAACAGAAAGATAAGAAGTGACTATCAATCATGTATGTAATAACACATGAGCTGGTACTTGGAAGGATAGGGGCACGTGGAAGGTCAATCTACCAAAGTCTTTGGGTCACGCATATCCTCATACGGACATATGATGGAAACCATACTTATGTTGACAGGATCAGTCCATCCAACTGATGCATTTTGATGATTAGGATTAATCCATACTCCCGATCAAGAGAATGTGAATTAATCCTAGCCATTGATTGGATTCTCTTACTGAGAAAGTGGACTAATCATGCATCAGTTGGAGGCCCGACCCCACAGGGCACAGGCCCACAAGCCACAGGCCCACAAGCCACAGGCCCACAAGCCACAGCCAACCCCACTCGAAGGGCCACCACCGTCCATCCGGAGGCAGCCTTCGGTACACAGTGCACATGCACCATTGCCGCTGCGCGCACAAGACCACGTCTTCTCTCTCTTTCTACACCCCCACTCCCTCAATGTTCAGCACTCTGGCCCTTTGGCGCCCGCCCAGCTGCCGTCCAACAACACTATGGACAGCACTGGTGCACATGCCCCTGCCCTGAATGAATTTTGTGTGATTTTATTTTGGTTAAAATATTAAGATTTTTTATTAATTAATCATCAATGCAGAATTTATAATGTTTGTAGGGATTAGGGTTTTGTTTGGTTTTTTTAATAGAATAAATGTTTAATTATGGTTTAAGTGTTTTTCTATGCTTTTCTTTTTCGATTATCATTACACATGAATATATGAATATTTTGATAAGTGATTTTGGTTAAAATATTAGTATTTTTTTGTCACTTAGCATAAATACTTAATTTATGCTGTTTGTATATAGTAATTAGGGTTTTGACTTATTTTTTAGAATGATATAAATGTTTAGTTTATAGTTTTTGGTATTTTTTTCTAATTATAATTAGACATAATCCATAAATATTGTGGTATTTGATTTCGGTTGTATTTGATTTTTTTATTTGTAAAAAATAAGGTCTTGATTCGGTTTTTTGAAATATATTGTTAGTATTTTTTTTCTTTTTTACTTTGTATTTGTGCCCACCCTAGTTTACAATCCTAGCTCCGCCCCTCATCCTATCATATGTCGGAGGATAGGGCAATGACCAAAATATCAATTATCTTTTAAGAAATGTGTTTAACAAATAACGGTTTCAAGAACCCATCAATCGTCTTGGGATATTTCTGAAAATGATGCATAATATAATAAGAATGAATAACGGTGACATGCAACACATTTTAGGAAAATTTTCAAAAATACACCAAAAATTTTGGCGATAACAAAAAACACACCTAAGTTTTGGATATTGCTAAAAACACACCTGAATAATTTCAAGGTTAATTAAAAAAGTTTCGTACCTTCCCTTTCTTTCTTTCTTTCGACTTTCCTATTTGCTGTGGTAGACTTTTGACCAATTTACAATAAGCCGTCTAGGTTGCAAGCGATTTGCAGAAAGACATTCAACATTCTGATTATTACAATTAGCTGTCTGCTTTATTTTTTTCCCGTTTACATTCGTTTCAATTTGATCTTAAAATCATTAAGTTGACTCTCATTTACAAAAGGCCTCATATCGATTTCTTTAATGAAAGAGCATAGGGTATTTGAAACTGCATTCAGATAAAGCGTGAGTAGTGAATGTACTTATTAAAATTTGGATACTTTTTATAAATAGCTGATACGTTTTTTTGTAAATTGCTTTAGTTTTTTTTAGAACAAGTTCATAAACTTCAGTAGAAGAAAGAATGGTTCCATGACCAACGTGTTGAGTTTGTAAGTAAGGCCTGATTACTGTCTGATACCATGTGTGAATGTATGACCAACTTTTTGCTAATTAAATCACAGTGTCAAGGGCTTAGAAGCGAAGGACCCCGCGACGTAACTTCGGGTAATCACATGGCGGTCTGGAACACATAGAATCCATTTTCTTGTGCAAGTGGGAGCACAAGCTGCACAACAAGCATGTTTTTTTAGGTTCTCCCATAAGTTAACTAGGCACCACCTTTAATAATAGCATTTTGTTTTTCAAGAAAAGAGAAAAAAACTAGGAAATTTAAAGTTGGTGATAGAACTTCAGCAGGATCACTACAAATAGAATCGAAGGCAACTTCGCTAACATAGTTCCGGTTTGCTACTCTACCATCTAGCCATCACACTTCAACTATCCTAACTTTTTAATTTAAGAAATCTTATGAGAGTGCTTATGGAAAGCTTGGAACTGCAGATGGTAGGCAATGCAACTCTCCTTTTCTCATGAAAAATTACAGAAGAAGAGCATTTTTCTTCTTCTTCTTCGATCATGGAGGCTGGTGGTTGTTCAGATCAACAAGTCATTAAACAAAGGACCAAGTTGGTCGCAACCTACTGTACAGAAACTGCAGGTTTTTGTTTAGGTGGGGCCCACTTTTCACCAAGTAAACATGGCCCATCAAAGGATGAGAAACCGTGACAATCCAGTTTTTGATTGGATGTAGACAGTGCCCCTAATTGGGATGTGAGGGTGCTCTTCATCTATCACCATCTAGTGGGCACGTCTCTAAAGACACCATGTGGACGTGGGCCTTACAATAAATTTTTTTTTTTGATATATACAAGGAGAAGCTGTCCTCAGGATCAGAGACCTAACAGCGTTGGCTCTGCCTGCCGTACTTACTATCACTGTCTTGGCACCTTAAAACTCCGCGGGCTTACCCCAAGAGAGTCACCACACTTAGGCTCGCACAAGGGGTGATGCCCACAATAATATTTATACATTTTGCGATTCAAGTTACAGATCCACTAGCTTTCAGACGTGGGCCACGTAAGTCAGGGTGGTTGTGGTTACCCCAACGAGGGTTTTCCTCACTTCTGTACAAAAAATGTTTTTCTGATCTCAAATTTCATGTCCTAAAGTTTCACTCAGCCATGTGACCTCTGTGTGTGTGTGTGTGTGTGGGGGGGTGGGGGGGGGGGGGGGGGGGGGGATGGAGGAAGTGGGGAGCCACGAGATCAGAGTGATGAGGTTCCTGACCTCAATTCGTGCAGTCAGAGACGGTTCTAGAGGCTGGTTTCCCAAGTCCATGCCCAGTCATGATTAACGTCTATCTTACTATCTATGACCAACACTCTCACTTTGAGAGCACAATCAATGACCTATAAACTGGTCATTTTCATGTAATCCAGACCCACATCTAAGTGCCATTTGAATTTTTGAGCCTATAGTTTGCATCTTGATCTAGGTCAGCAATCGTTCCTAATGACCCATCTGGTTCAACAAAAATTACTTGAACTGAAAATGTCATGTAAAACAACTACTAGAGGGTGCATGTTCAAAGCACCAACCTGATCACAATGTGATCACGCAGCGTGATCACATCGTGATCCTTCTAGGTCCTGATAAGGACACTACCCCAATAACCGAATTCAGCTTGGTTTGGTTACACATTTATTGCCTACTGCCACCAGACGTCTTTCATCAGTTGGTTATCCTAATCTCTATTCATTGTGTATCCCCACCGAGTTTGTTATCCTCGGTTCATCTGGTCCCTAACACCACACAGCATTATCCTTATCAGTTATATATATATATATATATCCCAGCTGTAACTGGTGATTGGTTATTACAAAAATAATATGATAGTGCGCACTTCTTCCCGTAAATGTAGGCTTAACGCCGAACCACGTTAAGCCCTATGCTCTCTTCTCTCTTTTTTTATTCCTTTTATTTTATCATGGTATCAGAGTGGGCTCAAACAAACCTGTAACCACCATCGCACGCATCTCCATCATTAGTCGATGGCGGAAGGAGAGAACGAGTTAAGTTGCATTGGTTCTCCAACACATGTTGAGTCAAAGATGATAGTGCAAGAGCAGAACCCCATGCTTAGGATCACCACCGTGCCATTGAATGGATCCAATTACTTGACATGGTTGAAGGCTGCCACTCTCTTCCTTAGTGGAAAGTCCAAACTGGGCTTCATCAATGGTAAGATCGTACCTCCAAACCCTAAGGATCTGGCCTACGATGAGTGGGAGTCTAAGAACCACCTCGTCATGTCCTGGCTGTTGAACTCCATGGACCCCAATATTGTCAAGGGATTCCTATTTCTCGACACTATCAAAGGCATATGGGACTCCTTGAGAGATATTTACGGTGAGCAGAACAACCTCACTAGAGCTTACCAACTCCAGCAGGATATCACTCACCTGACCAAAGGTGATAAGTCATTTCACTCATATCTGAGCTCCTTGCGTGCCATGTGGGATGAAATGAATTTATATCGTCCAATCACTAACAATATAGACATCATCAAGAAGCGTGTCGAGGAGGACAAGGTATTCAAAACCTTTGTCGACCTTAGACAAGACTACGACAACATGAGGAGTCAGATCCTTATGTCCAGGAAATTACCTCAATTCAATGAAGTTTGTTTCATCATCCAATGTGAAGAGACATGCCAAAAAGTTATGGGATCCTAATCCAAGCCTCACATCAAAATGCATGAGAAAGTTGCTTTTTCAAGCACCTTTAGGGAGAGCTTGGCCAAACCCCCACCCAAACATAGGGTGAACGAACACACAAGGGGGTCGAGTGAGGCCTCACTGCCATCATTACAAGAAACTTGATCACATAAAAGATAAATGTTGGGACCTTCATGGTTACCCTGAGCAACAAAAGCTACACACCAATAGCAAGGGCTCAAAAGCAAGAACCACCATGGATGACCTCGGCGCAACTCCTATAACAAATCAATAAATCCAACCTAGCGACAATACTTGAAGATCAACAAAAAAAAGCTACAGGTAACATGTCCGCGCTTAGCTCCAAACATATCAATTCCAGGTGGGTCATCAACACTGGAGCTATTGACCACATGAAGGGTAAGGTTGATCTGTTCACAAATCTTTGATCGACCAACAAAGGCCCTGTTAGTATCGCTAATGGATCTCAGATCCCCGTCCAGAACATTGGTGATGTTTCTCTCCTTAACGACTTAGGCCCCTCAGAAGCTCTATACATTTTTTCTTTTCCTTATAGCCTCATGTTCGTTAGCACGATTACATAAAGTCATAACTGTATTGCAATTTTTTTCTAAGCATGTGGTATTTCAGGATCTGAACACAAGGAAGGTGATTGGTAGATGACACGCAGTAAATGGGCTCTATCTTATTGATATGAAAAGTCAGGCCCACATTGCTCGTAAGACGATTGACATAAATAGGAAGTGACACTCCAGACTCGAACACCCCTCTCACCAAATTTTTAAAAGGATATTCCCTGATATCCCACTATCTCAAATGTCGTGTGATGCATGTCACTATTCCAAACAAATCAGAATTCCTTTTCCTTTGTATGAAACGAAAAGCGATGAGAATTTTTTACTTATTCACTCTGATGTATTGGGGCCGACCCCTATTGAATCGTATTTTTGTTTTAGATACTTTATAACTTTTATTGATGATCACTCATATGCAACGTGGGTATATTTGCTTAAACACAAGGATGAAGTCTTCGATACTTATAGAAAAATCAAGAACATGGATAAAACCCAGTTCAGTGCCAAAATCAAAACCTTTCATTCAGACAATGAGACAAAGTACATCAACACCAAGTTTGTTGAATACCTTATCAGTCATGACATTACCCACCAAACCAGCTGCATCGGCACACCCCAACAAAATGGTGTTGCCGAGCGTAAAAATAGAGATCTCTTGAGTATATCCAGGGCCTTGATGTTCCTTATGAACGTCTCCAATCGCTTCTGAGCAGATGCCATATCCACTGCCTGCTATGTGTCAAACCGTTTACCCAGCCAAGCCGTCAACTATATGACCCCCATGAAAATGATTAGGGAAAAAAGTCTATTCTTGTCACATCTAAGGGTGTTTGGGTGTAAGTGCTTCATCCACCTACAAGAGCGGCATATGAACAAATTTGAAAGAAGGGCGACTAAATGCATATTTCTGGGGTATTCTTCTGTAAAGAAGGGATACAAGTGCCATGACTCCCTGAGCAAGAAACTTTTTTTCTCCCGAGATGTTAAGTTCTTCGAGGAAGAACCATACTACCAAGATAAAAACTAATCCTTTTTCGACCACGAACTTTAAGGGGAGCACACACCGCAGGATACTGCCCCGGTCCTACCCACCATAGATGTCAGAGATGCATCCCTTACCAAGATTGCCGACAATACCTCGTCTGAGTGTCCTAACACTGATGCCTCCGCTAGTTCGAGTGCACAGATGCCCACCGAAAGCCCTGTTGAGCATGCCATCATACCACAAAAATCTGATAGAGCTACCAGATATTCCAGCTAACTGAGAGACTTCTACATCTACTTCACCTCCAGATCTATCGATCACCCTATCGAGAGGCACATATCGTTCGACGGCTTCTCAAACGCATATCTCTCATACCTATACAACATATACTCCAATATGGAGCCATCAACATTCAGAGAAGCCAATGCCTAAAAAGTGTGGAAATCAACCATGGATGGAGAACTTGTAGCTCTAAAAAAGAATGAGACATAGGAAGTCATCCCCCTCCCTTCGGTCAAGAGACTGGTGGGTTGTTGATGGACATACAAAATCAAATATCGCAGTGACAGAACTATTGAACTGTACAAGGAGAGACTAGTTGTAAAATGGTACACCCAAGTGGAAGGGACTGACTATCATGAGACTCACTCCTGTTGCCAAAATGAATTCTATCAAGATTTTCTTGTTTGTTGCCTCAAATCAAAGATGGTCCTTATATCAACTTGATGTCAAGAATTCTTTCCTACACGAAGAACTTCAAGAAGAGGTATATATGGAGCTACAACTAGGACACCACAGTATGGGCAACAAAAACCTCGCCTGTCGATTAAAGAAAGCCTAGTATGGTCTCAAGCAGTTATCCCATGCATGGTTTGCCAAACTGAGTGACATCCTCACACAATTTGGTTTCCAAAGAAGCCCATCTAAGTACTTCATATTCAACAAAAGAAGCACCATCATTATCTTCGTCTACGTAGATGATATCATCATAATAGGGGATGATCCCAGGTTAATTAATGCAACAAATGACCATCTCCATCAAAAGTTTGAAATCAAAGACCTTGAAAAACTTTGCTACTTCAGATAAGAGAATATTCTTGTGTTAAAGTAAATATGCTATGGACTTACTCAAAGAAGTCAGCATGCTTGAAGGAGAGCCCATCAATACGCCGATCGACCCAAACCACAAGGTCAATAAAGATGAGGGAGAACCGATACGTGACATCAACAACTTCAAAAAACTTGTGGAACACCCAATCTATCGCACTGTTACAAGACCCGACATCACATATGTGGTCAATCTCATCAGCCAATTCATGCATGACCCAAGGATCCTGAGATATATCAAGTCATCACCAGGCAGAAGAATCCTCATGCGCAGGTTCGATCATACGAAAGTCACAGGATACTCAGATGCCGATTGGGTAGAAGATCCAAACGACATAAGGTCCACATCAGGGTACTGCACATTCGTAGGAGAAAATTTAGTTATCTGAAGAAGCAAAAAACAAAATATTGTGGCCAGATTCAGTGCAGCAGCTGAATACCGGGCAATACCCTCTACATCATGCGCGCTTATATGGATTAAAGCTCTCCTACGTGACATAGAATTTTTCAACATCGAGCCCATGGAACTAAGATGTGACAATCGAGCGATCATCCACATCGGGGCAAATCCAATTTTCTATGAGTATACAAAACACATTGAAGTTGACTATCATTTTATGAGAGAGAAGATTCAAGCAGGGATCATATCCACCCCCACGTCAGGAGCACTGACCAGTTGGCCGATATTCTCACTAAAGCTGTCAGCAGTGATAAACTTCAAGACATTGGAACCAAGTTGGGACTAGTCAATATTGAGTCCCTACTTGAGGGAGAGTGTTGAAAGCGCTAACCTGATCACGATGTGATCACGCAGCATGATCACATTGTGATCCTTCCAGGTCCTAATAAGGATGCTATCTCAATAACCGAATTCAGCTCACTCGGTTCCACATTTGTCGCCTACTGCCACCAAACGTCTTTTATCTGTTGGTTATCCTTATCTCTATTCATTGTGTATCCCCACCGAGTTTGTTATCCTCGGTTCATTTGGTGCCTAACACCACGCAGCATTATCTGTTACCGCCTGTAGCATCTTGTATACAGAAATAATATGATAGTGCGCACTTCCTCCCATGAACGTAGGCTTAACGCCTGCGCTCTCTTCTCCCCTTCTTTTATTCCTTTTATTTTATGTCTGGTTGGTTCATCTTATCACCCAGGATCCAACATATTGGCACACTTTACTAAGGTCTAGGTCACATGTAGGATCCATTGACAGGTTATCCTAAAATTGATATTGCACCAAATACAGTCTATCTAAGAGTTAAATTCCAACATTAAGCACCTAAGCACCATTGAAAGAATTTCAAGACTGCTACCATGCAACTTGCAAGCTCATCTTTATGTTGGTGCAATTTGCAGTCTGAGTTAAATGAAACAGACGCTAGATCAATGATTAGGCCGGGCATGTGGGGGCCTACAGAGCAACCCAAAAAAATGGATAGGATTTGCCTGCATGATCTCTTTGGGCTAGAATTCTCATCATGACCCAAGGGGCCCCAACCAAGAAGACGGCACCACACATTCATGATCCTATGGCATCCACTTGCAGGTTCGGCACATTTGGATGCCCTTGTTGGTCTACTGGACCATCATCCCAGACTCAGTTTTCCAAATGAACAACACCCTTTTGAACTCCTTTATCAAGATGATAGATTATTGAAAGTTTCAATCTCCCATGGTCAACGGTTTCATCATCTTACTTGGAGGACATGTCAAAGAGCTCTGAGAAGTTCTTTGTATCCTTACACGGACCCCCATGTGGATCAAAGGATCCATATCATAATCCCAAGAGCATAGTTGTGTCAGAAGATGCTTAGAGATCTCTGTTCACTGGCTGGTGCCTTCTTAACTATAGATATCAGGAAGCATCAGATGCCTGCGTACAGACATAACAATTGGAGAACATTGTTCTTATCCTAGTAGCAAGGGTAAAACATTTGAGCTTATAAGTGCTTGCCTTCTTGGTTAGAGGCAATCATAGCTTATCACCTGACATTGGATGACCACGGTTCAAAACCTACTGGAGGCATCTTTTATGGTCTAAGCTGGGTATATTCCTTGGTGGGTAGAAGTTTGCCAGTATGCAAATATTGATGGGAGGTTTTCCCCTTGGCTTAGCCAACAAAAGGATAAAGTAATTGGATGTTTAGTTAGGAAGAAATTCAAAATAATTTGTAACTAATAGGAGGGAATCATCCAAAATCCCCCCCCCCCTTAAACTTAGGAAAAGATCTTTAAATCTAAATCTATTTTTAATTTAAATCATGAAAAGATTGTCTCTTCTCAATCCTCCATTTTGCATTACACCATTGAATGCGTGTTACATACTAAAACCATCATTAAGACATTATATTGATATACACAAATTCAATGATGAAGCATTCTTTCTTTCTTTTCTAATGAAGAACCACTGGGAGGAATTCACTTTTACTCCCTACTTTTCAGGATCTTTGGTGTAAAAACTCTTGGGGGTACTCCCCTCTTGCCCACTAGCCAAATTTCTTATTTGCAAATGCATTGTTTACTAAAATATTATTAAAAATTGTTAAAATAATTTTCTCACGTGTTCGTGTCACCCGGGATATGGGTGGTGGTGTCACTGTGACATAGATCTACCCTAAATCAACTTTAAGTGTAAAAGGTAGAGTTTTAACTTAAGTGAGGAACTGTAAATTCAAACCCTGCAACTTTAGTAAACCAACTTATAGATTTATCCTTCGCATCACAGGCCTTACAAGGGCTAATTGGATTTACAGCTATCTGCCCCTATGAGTTTAAACTAGCTAGGATTATTGGAACTATGTCACAGGGATACTTCATTTTGGGTATGTCATTGCCACGAGTGGACACACTGACACAGGCATGACGTGCACAGCTATTATTTAAATATTTGAGTATTTTAATATACTTTTCAATAGAAATATATTTGTTATTAAAATATTAAAATTAGTTTTTTATTAAGTAAAAAATAAAAAAATTCCATGTCCTCATGTCTTATTTTCTGATTTTTTTTTTGAAACTTGCAAGTTGAACCCATATCACGTGTCTTTGTAACCACGCAATTTTTTTTGACATAGATTCGGAACCCAAGAATGCAGCTAATATTTTCCCAATTATCCATGTACTCTATAAGATTAAAGATATCCCAAGGATCCAAACATCAGACCCTTCAGATAAGATGAAAGGACCCTACATCCAACTATTGCATTCTATACCTGTCACCGTGATTGAAACATGAATAAGTTCATGATCTCCATAGATGTTGGCCATATATGGCAACTGAGGTGACCATGTCGCCCCTCACATGCATGGGTCCATTTCTTAATGAGAGTAGGGCTCACTCTTATCAACTCATGTATTGCCCGTTTTTGGACATATTTAAAAATATTTTTTAAAACTTATAATTGCAAAAAGGTTTTGAAAATAAAAACAGTTTTCATTCTATGGTTACGATATTGCATGGATTAAACATCCCCAATCAAAGCTGAGAAAACGGCTACTCAGGAGAAGGCTATTTAAGCCTCAGCCCTGCACTGCAGGATTACCTAAAAAAAAAAAAATCCTCCTGAAAACCGTGAACATCAACCCTCTCTTCTCTCTCTGCCTTTGTGCACATCCATGAGAAGATCCTACGCTGCTGCTCCAACAGTAGAAACATATCTATAGATGGCAGAACCGAAGTAATGCCAGAGTTCATGAACTTTGGTTTGATCAAAAGTTTGCCCTTTATGATTCTACTTAAAACAAAGTCGGATGCCATGCAGCTGTCCAGAACGAGTTCTCCTAAATCATTGTGTCCAGGTTGCCAAACCGGTCTATGGATGCTAACGTAGAAACATTGTGGTCTGTAAACTTGGTCACTTTTCATCCGGTGCCAAACAGAAACCAAGGTGCATATCTAATGGAAGCCCACAAGGCCTCGGCTGGTCTGGTAGGGGCGACTTGTGAATGTTAAACAGAAAAAAGAGTGAGGGAAGAAACAGAAAAAGATTTTTTACGTGGTTCGGCCAAGATCTGTGCCTACATCCACGAACTCAACTATTACCTCTTATTCCACTTGTTACAATTGTCATGCATTGCTTAGTATTTTTAAGCATAACCAAATCTCAAGGAATATTATGCCAGGGTATATATGTTGCAGAGAATTTGAAATCAGAAATTATCTTTTATCCGTAACTTTCTCTTTTTTTGCTTTGCCATAGTCCTTGGCATAACGATGGAGTCCCATCCCACCAAGTGCCTCTTATAAGGTCTATTTACACCACACCACAAAAACCTTGGCAGGACGTGCTTAAGCTGTTGCTCAACGTTGACAGGCATGACACACACCGACATGAAATTTTTTGGAATCGCTGACAAAACATGCCTGATCAAAGTAATTCTGCCTGTAAGAAACAAATATCTGGCATGCCAAGACTGGAGCTTAAGACACACCTTGTCAACAACTGGTGCCCATGTTGTTTTAGAGGTTGGCTTGACTTGTAGGGGGAGCCCCAAGTACTTGATTGGCAACGGCCCTAAAACGCAGTTGAAAATTTTTTCACCACGTTTTGACTGGTCGGATCGCCATTCATAAGCTTGACCGAATACTTATTTTCATTAAGGCTCAGCCCGAACAAAGCTGCAAAAAATATAAGAATAAGCCTTACGCGAAGTATCTGCTGTAGTGAAACCCTTCTAAAGACTAGCATATCGTCTGCATATTGTATAATATGCCCAGAAAAACCTTGGATATCCAACGACTGTACGAAACCCCTTGTCTGCGTGCATCTAAGAACCACCGCAAGTCCTTCTGCCACTGTATTAAACAAAAGCGATGATAACAGACATCCCTGTCGTAGGCCGCACCATAATGAAAATTGCTCACCCTTTACCCCGTTAATGGACACCATGGCTTGTGCATTGGTAAGGAGCTCTCACACCCATCTAGAAAAATGGTTGCCAAATCCCATGTGATTCACCACTTGCAAAAGAAAAGGCCAGTACACAGAATCATATGCTTATTAAAATCAAGCTTCAACACGAAGTAAGGAGTACGACTCGCGTGCATGGAATGAATGACCTCTGAAGCCAAGATATATGCTTGTTGAACTCTCCTATTAGGAATAAAAGCAAACTGAAAATCAGAAAATAGATTAGATGCCGCCAATTTGAGTCTTGATGCTAAGACCTTTGCGAATATACAATACAAGGCTCCCATTATAAAAATGGGACGGAAGCGCATAATATCTGTGACGATGCTTTCTTTTGGAATAAGGGAGATTAATCTGACATGACACTGCCTAGGCAGTCTAGAGTTACAATGAAACTCATCAAACACTGTACACAAATCACTCTTCACTACTCTCAAAAAAACTTTGAAAAAATTTATAGGAAAACCATCTACTCCAGATGCCTTCCAACCCGATAAATCTTTAATTGTGTTCATAATTTTTGCTTTTGAAAACCTACGTTGCAATGTTAAGACCTGATCCGGTTGAAGAGAAAGAAATAACTCATGCTCAATGTTATCTCCTATATTTGGCAGAATAAAATAAAGCTTCTTGAAATAGTTGGAGACCGCCGGCACAAGATTATGCCCTTCCCACAATACCCTGTCAATTGTGATTGATTGAAGGATACTTTGTCTAAACCGATCGAAAGCAAATGAATGGAAAAAATGAGTATTTTCATCTTCTGCCGCCAACCATTTCACTCGAGCACGCTGCTTCCACTTCAACTCCTCTTTTATCCTCCAACGTTTCAATAACGTCGTCCGATCAACAAGTCTGCTTTGCAACCCCTGCAACTGTGCATCCGACAACCCTTCGGTGGAAGATAATAGGGTGAACAATGATGAGATCTCTGCCTCCCATTCAGCCATCTCATGAAACTTACTCACAGACAACCTTTGCAACCAAAGTTTAATATCCTTAGCTAGGCGCAAAAGCTTCTTTTGATATCGAATAGCAGCCTTGTCTTCATGAACCCTCGAACTCCACGACCCCTCAACCACTAAATGAAACTCTGGTTCAGTTAACCACCATTGCTCAAAAGATAATCAATAAACTGATCTAAAGCCTCCTCCCCATTGCACGATCACCTGACCATGGTTGGACACGGTGGGGGAAGAATCCACCCCTTTATATCTGGGATGATTTTGAGGAATCCAGTTGAAATTAAGACTCTATCTAGAACCCTACAACATGGTTGTGCCCGTCGATTAGACCAAGTAAACCTTTCTCCAGACAATGGCATGGGATATAATTGATTAGCGATAATGAAATCTTGAAATCCTCTGATCGACAGATTGGGCATCACTAAATTGTTCAAATCTTGAATGGACAATAAACAGTTAAAATCTTTCAATAGAATATGGCAATCACCAGCCAAAGTGAACACTCAATTTAGATCCTCTCATAACAATAATCTCCTAAAAGCGCAATTTGGGCCATACACTGCAGTAAGCACCACCATACGGTTCAGAGCTTGTACAAGGAAAGCGATGGAAATAAAAAACTGACCCAGGTCCACCTGAGCCGCCCCCAATGAAGACTTCCATAAAATAAAATACCCTCATCATGATTAACCGCTGCTTTAAAACAAAAACTCGCACCCCTCCACAGCTCTGCAACTGAAGCAATAGAAACCTCTTGCATCTTTGTTTCACAAATAGCAATCACATTCAAATGTTACTGTCTAATCCAATTAGACAAGAATAAGCATTTTGTCGGGCAATTTAGGCCCTGAATATTCTAGCAAGCCATCTTCATTGGACACAATATGAAATAATCCAAGGTCTGTGTGTCCGGGGTGAACGACTCAGTGAGACAATATCTCTCCTTTGCACGCGAGATATAGTTGTGCTGCCATCCCTTTCATTTTGCGTAGACCCCAAACGAGAGGACGTTGACAACACATCATCCAGAGAAGGTTGATTAACTGATGAAACCACAACTGTAGCACAGACCGTAAGATCCTTCAAGATTTCATATAGTTGTGATTCAGATAAATCGATACCCAGTAGTTGTGCTGCTGCCATGACATCAAATCCCATCACTTGAGAAAGCAATCGGTCATCATCCCCCTTTCCCCCTAAGGATTCCCCTTCATTGACTCTGTGCACAATATCTATTTGCACCGCTTGAGGAGCCTAAAAAAAGTCGTGGTCCCGACCCACCCCCTTGTCACAAACTAAGGCAGGAGCCATATCCGCCCGATAATGAAAAACTTTTGTTCCAAAACAAGAAGTGAGAGAAGAGATGTAGGTCATAGGAGTTTCCAAGATGATCTGAAATGGTCCCATGATGATATATTTTATGTTGCCAACCGTCGAGAAAATGACATGGCATAAAAGTGAAATATCTATGAACTAGCCAAGAACGATACATTTTTCAGGGGTTGCTTTCTCGCAAGTTTTCAAAATAGGGCAGGCAAAATACGAAGCGTCATGGATCACAACATCTGAGTAGCCATAAACCTGATCCTCTAGTGCAGAGCGAGTAATGATGTTAACATATTCACGAGAAGATTGTTTCTCCAAGTATTGAAAAAGGGCCTCCGATATTATGGGGAACTGTGACGACCGCTCCATCGTGAGTTCGCAATGGTCGTCCACTGAAGATGCAAGTTCTGGCGACAATGGAGACTTTCCAGTAAGAATTTGGTTTGTCTGACGAACGAGAACCCAGATGGATCCTAC
The DNA here is from genome assembly GCF_984573655.1 of Nuphar pumila. Lineage (NCBI taxonomy): Eukaryota > Viridiplantae > Streptophyta > Magnoliopsida > Nymphaeales > Nymphaeaceae > Nuphar > Nuphar pumila. The sequence continues at coordinate 1,761,932 of NC_143261.1, forward strand.
CCGAAAGGCTTGGAACAGGGGCTCAAAAGATTCAAACAAACATAACTCCTATAGATTGCTGAAGGTAACCTTCTTTCGTGATTCACACGATGAATTAACCAGATCCGAAGGCAAATAAGCAGAACAGTGAAAGCTTCATCGGGCGCAACAAACAGGGTGTCTGCGTCTCTAACGCTCGCACCCACAATTGAAACAACCGCTGCGGCTGTGAAAATTCAATGATAAGCATTCCGAGCACCACCAATCGGCCCTCCAAGCTCATGAAATTTCTGCCCTGCCAATGACAAAATTGAAGGACGATTGCCACGCCGACGGAACAAGCTGCCATTTGTCGAGCAATTCCTCTGCGAAAAGCCTGAAAAAGAACGATGGATGTAGAATGGAACCGACAGAGCAAGCCCCTGCCGCCTCCTTCCACACTGCTCACAGGAATTTCCTAATGTCATGGAGCATTAACGATTTGGTTTTCAGGCATGCTGCAAAACCTCTCTGAGGTGATGAAAGAAGGATGTTGTTACGAGGAAGGGCAGGCGAACGGAAGCACCATGTTGTCACAGACAATAGGCAGCCCCCAATCGTTAAGGGACTTTTCCAAAACACAAAGGGCATCACGGTTGATGCAACGAGGCTGGCGAGAGATGAGGCCCTAAAATGCTCCAAAATTCGGTCGGTGATGACAATTATGTGCCATAGAAGCCGCACAAAGATAAACTCCTCACAGAGAGAGGGCGAGAGAGAGCAAGAGGGAATCTGCTGAGGGGGTGAAAGGGCATCAGAACAGAGCCATATCGGCGTCGATGGCCCCAGCAAGCGGACATAGTGGTTTTTGAGAGAGAGAGAGAGAGAGAGAGAGAGAGAGAGAGAGAGAGAGAGAGAGAGAGAGAGAGAGAGAGAGAGAGAGAGAGAGAGGAACCACTCACCGTTGGATTGGCAGGGGTGGTTGGACTCCTTGACGCCGATTGCCAGAACCCCGAAATCCTTGATGCTAGTTATCGAAACCCCTTTCACTCTGTAAAACCTCTTTTGTAGGCTGAGAAACGAACCCCCTTGATGCTGGTGGCCGTCAAGGCCGAAACCCCTCGACGCCAGTGAGAGAGAGTTACCCTCTGTGAGTAGGTCTGCAGGATGAATGGTAGTGGCACAACAAGAGGATTCCTCGAGAGAGAGAGAGAGAGAGAGAGAGAGAGAGAGAGAGAGAGAGAGAGAGAGAGAGAGAGAGAGAGAGAGAGAGAGAGAGAGAGAGAGAGAGACCATGCGTGGCCCCATGAGATCACAGAAAAGGGGATGTTGACTGTAATATGTACAGTAAGACGCGGTACTGTCGACTCGCTTCCCAAGCCCATCCCCATCCATGATTAACATTGTGTCTAAGACCACCACCCCATCTTTGGGGTATGATTTAGTGAGCTATAAACTGGTTTTTACGTACACCAAACCCACATCTAATTGCTATGTGAAATTTAAAACTACAGTTTGGATCTGGATCTCGGTTAACAATTGATCCTAATGGCTTATCAAGTTCAACTAAAGATCATTTAAAATTGATATAAAACAACAACCAGAGACTAGATACATATTTGGTTTGGTTGGTTCATCTTATATAACATATGATCCGACACATAGACCCACTTTATTAAGGTGTATGTGTAAACACCCCAATTTTTCACCCTTATCCAGTACTTACATTTCATGTGTCATCGCTTATCATTGCATGAATTCAGCATATCATTGCATTGCATAGCATAGCATTGCATGTCATTACATCTCATCTTCGAGATCCAACACTCTTGTTTTCAAAATATTCAATCCAGATTTGAGTTTTACAACTTTTCTTTCAAAAATTAATTTTAAAACCTGGGTTTTTAATCAACATTGTGTCATTTGCCAACCCCCAGGACCTTATATTTTGAAGTATTTTCTCAGAAAACAATCTGGATTCATTTCAAACTCAATTTCAGTTGATTTCAATTCTCAGATGAGACCCATTTAGGTGGTGTCGCTTCTGGATTCTTTCATTTATCAAAAATCTCTAAAAAAATTTAGAGTCCTAGTTGGATCAGGACTCTTTTTCCAGAGTCCAGTCGGATCAGAACTCTACTTTTCACTACCTTTTTACATGTTTTCGGAGAAAGCCTTTTAAAATCTTCTGTTTTGGCCAAAATTTTAGAGTCCTAGTTGGATCAGGACTCTTCTTCAAGAGTCCAGTCGGATAAGGACTCTTCTTCAGAGTTTTAATCAGATTAGGACTCTAATCTTTTACAGCTATTTTTATCAATTTTTAATCAAATCTTTCAAAATCTTTCAAAATGAGTCAGAAACTCAGTTTTTCAGTCAAAACAGGACTCTGTTCAGAGAGTCCTAGTTGGATCAGGACTCCGATCCTGATTTCAAATTTTGAAAGAATCTTTCAAAAATCTTTTCATCTATCAAAACTGTTGCGCTTTTATCAAAGAATTTTAAAATTCTAAGGTTTTATCTCAGACTCCTGATCAAATCAGGACTCTACCCCAGAGTCCTGATCGAAGTAGGATTCTATCAAAAATTGATTTTCTTACTTCATTTTCACTGGTTTTCAAAAGCTTTGCCCAAATTTCATCATTTGCCTACCAGAAAAACCAAAATTCTTAGAGTTCTGATCGAATTAGGACTCTTTCTTAGAGTCCTAATCATATCAGGACTCTGAACCAAAATTCGATTTTATCGTGTTTTTAACTATTTTTTAAAATTCTCTCATTTGTTTTCTCAGAAAATCCAAAAATCTGAGAGTCCTAGTTCAATCAGGACTTTGTCCTCAGAGTCTCAGTTGAATCAGAACTCTGTCTTATTTCAATATTTGTTATTGTTCTCATTGCTTTCACAAGTTCTTTCATTTTTCAGAAAAATACCAAAAAATCTAGAGTTTCAGTCCGATCAGGACTCTGTCCCAAAGTCCTAGTCCAGTCAGGAGTCTGTTTTGAAGTCCGTTGTCATTTCCATTTTTTATTTATTTCCATTTATTTTCAAAATTTAGGTCATTTTGTAGAGTCCAATTAATTCAAGACTCTATTTCAGAGTTCTGATTGAGTTAGGAGTCTAACTTTGACAGTATTTTCTGACTTATTTCATCATTTTTGATTAAATCTTTTCAAAAACTCCTTCATTTGGCTTTTAAAAACCAAAATCTCAGAGTCCTATAAATTCAGGACTCTAACCCGGAGTTCCAATTCGCTTGAGACTCTATTTTCAAAAATCTTGAATTTCAAATACTGATTTTAACCCCTTTTCAAAACCATTTTCAGTGTTTATTTCAAAATTCTTCAAAACTCGATGTGGGCCCACTCAGTTGGCACCATATCCAGAGGAGTTATGACTTGGTTAGAACTCTATGCCATTTCAAAAATTCTAATTTTAAGATTGCTTTTGAAAATCCTTTTGAAAACTCCTTCAATTTCAAGTTTTAAAATTGCTTTTTGAAAAACTCAAGTAGGGCCCACTCGGGGTGGTGCCATATTCGAGTAAGTCAGGGCTAGACTAGGGTTAGTCAGTGTCTTGGTTAGTGTTAGTGGTTTAAAAGAGTTAATATCATTTTGAAAACCCATTTTGAAGTTTAGTTTTTAAAACTAGTGTTTTTGAAGGTTTTTAAAGGTTTTTAAAAAACCAAATGTGGAAGATGCCAAGTGGCATCACATTTGGACTTTCTAGGGTTTAATTAGGGGTTAATTAGGAATTAATTAGAGTCCCACCTAGGCTATAATTCTCCAAAAAATCGTTTCCCCCTTTATTGGATTTATTAGAAAGAGTTCTAAAAAAATAAAACTCCTTAATTAACCCTAATTAAGGAGGTTTTGAAAACCTATAAATAGGGGACTTCAAGAGGTCAAAAAGGGCTCTTTTTCTCTCAAATTTTCGTGGCCTCTCTCTCCTCTCCAGCACCTTACCTTCCTCCATTGCAGCTGCAGCCCCAAGGTGAGTTTATTTAATATTATTTCATTATTATTTTATTAGTTTTTATGATTTTTCAATAGATTTCACCATGGAAACTCTTGTGTTCATGGATTTAACCATGGATTTCATCCAAGAACCCCAAAATCAATTCAAGAAGATGATCTAACTCAGTTTGAGGGTGATTTCAAGGATTTTAATCCATTAGAATCGATGAGAGGTACGTTTTTCATGTTCTTAACCGACGAAACGCGAGATTTACCCGTTAAATGGGTTAAATCCATGATTTCAAAGGTGAAAGCAAATTCCAGCCATGGATTCCCTATATTTTATTTATTTCTTTGCGTATTCATGTTTATTACACGTTTTCCAGCATATAAATCATTTTTATTTACTGTTTTATGGTTTATTTTATTGTTTTTCATTAGTTAATGCATATTTTCTCAAGTTTCTTAGATTTCTGTGTGTTTTTAGTTTAGAACAGAAAAGAGCATGCTATTTCAGATTGAAATACTTGTTGTTTATTTATGATTTTTTTATATGTGATGCATGCATATGTGATTAAACTACTGTAAAAAAATCAGAGATTTTGGATCTCGGGAACCCTGTCAGAAAAATCAGACATCAAATCGGGTTTTTAAATCTTTAAAATCGAAGTTAAAATCAAGAAGGTAACTTGCTGTGATGATATTTTTCTCATCTTATATCCGATTTTAGATCTGTAAAGTGCCATGGATTCATATTGATTAGATCTAGCTACTGTGAAATTTTTAGAATTTTTGATTGCTGTTTATTATTTTTCCTCTGTCAGAGATTCTGATTTTCAATTTAAAACTCGTTAGGGTTTACCAAAACCCTAATCAGACTTGTGTTATTCATAAATCCCAAACCACAAATCCGATTCATGATCTGTAAAAAAATGAGTATTGTTATTTTTCTGTCTATCGCTGACCCCAATGGTTTTGGGATGAAGGCGTAGTTGTTGTTGTTGTTATTTTTCTGTCTACTGTTTACTGATAAAATATCAGATATTTTAGATCAGTATTTCTATTTATCCCAAAATTATCAATTGAAAGTATCTGTTTTAACCCCTGTTAGATTTGTTAGATTTTAGTTCAAATTGCCGGAAGGGTTTCTCCCTAACCGAAGATGCTTTTTCTGATATGTAAATTGAGAAATCTCTGTTTTTTTTCTTAGTTTGTCTCTGTAAAATTTCATAGATTTTCATGAAAGATTGACCCCTGATTTGGATCTAACTCTGAAACTGGTTGGTGAACTAGGTCAAAAATAGCATATTTTTAGGGTTTGATGCTATTTTCGAATTAATTTAATGCCAAAAAAATATTTTTATAATTTTAATTTGATATTAGGGTTATACCAAGTGCAGGTACTAATTTTGAGGATTTTTAAAATCCGTTTGATGCTTGAATGGCTTGAATTGCAAAACAGGGCACCCGAAGAATTCCAAAACACTGCAAAAATCACAAAATTTGTGATATTCTTGGATTTTCGTGTATAAGCATATATTTTTAGGGTTTAATCATGTTCATAATCATATTAGGATGCTTTAGGTTTAATTTGATGCTCATTTGATTTCATTTAGTGCATAAAACCTAAGTTTTTACCAAAATATTTTCTAAAAACCCTGATTTCAAGGCCATAGTATTGCTATCGGGGGCAATTTGGTCATTTGACCTAAATTTCGAAATCCCTAACCCTAATTTTCATATTTTTAATCATGTCATAGCATATTTAGTTTGATTTATTTGCATTTGAATTTCAAAACTTGCATTTTACCAAATATCTTTCTAAAAACCCTAATTTCAAGGCCATAATATTGTTATTAGGGGTATTTTGGTCATTTTGACCCCAATTTAGAAATTTCATATCTTATCTTCCTTATTTATTCAATTTTATTTCATACTTTATCATTTTGATTTAATGGAATCATAGCAAAAAGGCTTATATCTAGCAAAATCCAGCAATTTCCTGATATTGCTGGATAAATCTAGAAAAGCCAAATATCATCACTAACAAAGTTTTCTAGTTTTGCAGGTACATTGAAGACTTTATTTTTCATGCATTTAAATTTCAATAGTGATGTAAACTAAATTAAACTTTGGAATAAGAATTTGCATTTCCTGCTTAGCTTAGGCAGCATTGCATATAGTTTATTTTTTTAAATAATGTTAATGTGTGATGGATGATGATTCATGCATATTCAAACTCACTATGGTCTACACGAATGACACATACACTAGCTTTTATGAAGTTTATAAACTTGGTGGAATTCGTATTTATGGCCATAGTCAGAATATGAAGGATATCTAGATTTATGATCTTCACATTAGCCACATTCAGCCTACACTCTTAGGCTAATTTCAAAATGCACTGCATTTCTAAAAAATACAAAGAGTTTTTCCCAATTCCTCAAAATCATATTCATTCATTTAATGAATTTTCCAATTCCAATTCAAATTCCAAGTCAAAGAAATCAAATTCTTCAAAATTTCCTAAGTCTTATTCAAAATCGATTTTCTCAAAATATGGATTTGCCAATGATATTTCAAGTATTTCTCAAGTTCCAAATTCGATTTTCTAAGTTAGATTTTCAATTTCAAAGTTTGAATTCAAAGAAATCGAGTTTTTCAAAGTTATTTCACATTTCTCAAAATCGATTTTCACAAAATCCTTATATTTCTTCAGAAATCGATTTTCACTTTCTCAAATACAGCATCTCAAAAATAATTCACAATTTTCAAAGAGTTTGTTTTCCAAGAATCTTCCAAACAATTTCCAATCTTTGAAGTAAACATCATGTTTTCAAATGTGCATTTTTAGAAATTCATAGCACATGCCTGATTCTTTGTGCATTTAGGAATTAGAATATGGTTTAGACAAGTTGAACAAAGCAAAGCATTTGATTGATCCTTGGTTCAATTACCCCTGGTAAAGGCGCCAGGAACGGTTGAATCTCGTACCGACAGGCGAGTCCCATTCTTTGGAATAATCCCGCATTTTAAAAACGGAGGTGAGTTATTTTCAAAAACTTTTTCAAAGGTCAGTTTGATTCGCAAAAAGTTTAAAATTTTGCGATGATAACAATATGTCACATCTAAGGTGCATTGATAGGTTATTTTGAAATTGATACTACAACAAATGCAATCAACTGATGCGTCCACACTTCATTCGGACCACCGCAGACTCCATTAGACTTTGTCACACACTCCTTCGGATCCGAGCAGCCCCTCCTTGTTGCATCAGATTTGGATTCGCCATGCTGGGGTAACTTTTTTTCACGGGCTGGGAAGCGAAGGCCCCCGTGACGTAGCTTCGGGCAATCACACACATTGAAGGCAGACCTTTTAAGCGCACAAGCAACGCACAACACACGCGCACGAGCAGAAGCAAGAGTACGCGTATGCACAAGCACAAAGAGAGAGAGATGCAAAAAGCTTCTTTATAGATACTTGAAAGCAAAGTACATCAAGAGGGGAAGAGAGGGTCCGAATACATGGGGTTCTTAGGCCGTAAGGCCTTGTGGGGCACTCTAAAGTGCCAAAGAGGTATATACATCAAAGCAAAAAGGTGAAAAACATGGCGGTCCGGAACACGCTCCCCCGCCTAAGTTGGCGCCGTCCTCGACACCAATTGTTCATGGTAGCCTTCTACACGCTGTCGATGCTGAAACATGTTGTTGGCTTTCTCCCAGGTGGCTTCACATTCTGGCAATCCTTTCCACTGCACTAAGTACTTTTTGACTTCCCCTAGATAGTTGTTGGAATGGTTGAGGATGATATCTGGATCTCTGCCTGGTACACTAACTGTTGAAGGAGCTCGCTGCGGGATCGGAGCACGTTGAGGTATGCTCCGTTGAGGATCTCCTTCATCTTCTTGGAATGGCTTCAGGTTACATATATGGAATACCGGGTGCACTTGAAAGTTTGCTGGCAAGTCCAGCCGGTACGCCAAGTTTCCCACACGTTTGCTAATGGTGAAGGGGCCATCATACTTGCGAATAAGGCCTCGGTGGTGGCCCCAAAAGATAGTTGTGCGGTCAGGAAAGAGCTTGGCCAACACTTTGTCTTCAACTCAAAATTTTGCTGGGTGACGCTTCTCATCTGCCTATTTCTTTATGCGCTTGGTTGCCTTGTTTATATATACCTTCGCCAACTCTGTCTGATCTTGCCAGTTGTCCGATCTCAAATCCAACTTAGAGAAGACCTTTGCCTTTCCAAGTTGATCGAACAAGTCTGCGATCAAAGAAAGCAGGTACTTGTTCTTCACCGTCATTTTGTTCAGTGCCCTATAGTCGATGCACAACCGCTTCGACCCATCGTGCTTTGCTTGAAAGAGCACGTGCGCTCCAAAGGGAGCTTTGGATGGCTGGATGATTCCTGCTTCGAGTATACCATCCAATTGTTTGCGTAATTCCTGCAGCTCAGGAATTGCCATGCGATAAGGAGCCATTACGGGTGGCCGTGCACTCGGTATTAATTCAATCTGATGATCTACCTCACACCTCGGAGGTAGCTTCTTCGGCATCTCAGCGGGCATAACATCACCGAACTCCTTCAATACTGGCGCTAAGGCCTCTGGGACATCCGTGACTTTTTCTACCTCATCTGTAGCACGGATTGTGACAAGAAAAGTCTCGTCACCACTTTTCATGCCTCTCTTCAACTGGAGCGCCGACACCAAACACTCACAAGGCTTCTTTGTCATCGCAGTAACCATGCAGGGTTGACTCTCACTCTCAAAGTTGACAACGTTGAGGTGGGGCATCGGCACTGCCTTGTTGCTTCTCAAGAATTCCATCCTGAGGATGACTTTAAAATCATCCATGGGTGCGACTGATAATGTGATCCTTCCTGACCAGTTGTGGATCCGCACTGGTACATCCCGAGCAACACCGTAGATGGCTTTAGCCTCTGAATTAACCGCTTTCATGCGGCTCTTTTTTTTCTCCCACTGTAATCCCAACTGTTCTGCTTTTTCATGTGAGATGAAGTTGTGTGTGGCACCTGTGTCTACCAATGCCTTGGTGAGTCTTCCGTTGAGCAAAAGTTCCAAATACATCAATTCTTTGCATACTGTCGGTTCCACACTGGTTGTGACCTTTACTGCATTCATCATCTGCATTGCGCCAACTGTTGGCGCTACTGCAGGTTGATCCTCTTCCTCACCCTGAACAACATTCGCAACTCGGGGTGCACGGTTATCTCCATTCCCTTGACCGCGGTTTCTATTGGGACATGTATCCTGCCAATGATCCCCATGGCAGATGCGACAGTCACGGCGACGATAATTACCACCTTGAAAGTTATTCCAATTCTGATTATTATTTTGGCCATCTTGTCGGCCATGATTCTGTTGGTTTTCCCGACCAGCATTTTGTCCTTGGTCGTTCCTTCGATTATCCCTTCGATTGTTGCGATCATTTCTCTGCTGTCTGCCTTGAAATGCAGGGTCATTCCTATCTAGCTCGGCAAGTTTCTCTGCAACCGCAAGCGCCTCAGCCAGTGTTGCGGGGTCATGCCGAATGGGTTCTTGGTTTGCCCATCCTTGCAACCCGTTGCCAAAGTAAAACAACCGATCCTCATCATCCATTCTCTCCACTTCCAACATTATCGAAGAGAATGCCTTGACATAGTCATGTACTGACCCTGTCTGTTTCAATGCTAATAACCTTTTGCGGGCCATTTTCTCTTGATTTTTAGGTAGAAAGTAGTCTCGCATTTCCTTCTGGAGGTCTTCCCATGAGACTATAGCAACCAATCCCCGTCGAACATCACCTAAGCGACGTCTCCACCAAAGGGTCGCTTCATCCGCAAAGTACATTGTTGCGGTGCACAGCCTATCTGCGTCCTCCTCTATCCTCGCAGCTTCTAGAAATTGGTCCATCTCGTAGATAAAATTCTTGAGATCCTTTGAGTCCTGCGTGCCTTTATACTTTGCGGGCTCAGGTAGCCTGTAATGTGGTCTATCCACATATGTCGCAACACCGCCAGCCGGGGCAGTTCTCAACTTCCGCTCTAACTGTTCATTCTTTCGTCAAACAACATCTAATTCAGCATCCATGATGTTGAACCGACCCAACAAATCATCAAATCTGGTGGAAAAGTCCTCCACCGAGTAGTTAAGTTTAGTGGCAAGACTTTCCACCGACTCTTCCACTCCCTCTACTGCTGTCTTGATCTATGCATTGAGATCTCTAAAAGCGACACAAGTTCCATTAACCAACTTCTCCATGTTGGTCACTGACCCAGTCAGCTCCGCCATATCGCGCGAGATGGCTGACACCCGATCATCGGCCATGAAGTCCTCTTCAGCAGGAACCACACTGCTTGAAGGAGTCATGGCAATCTTCTTCGGCGCCATTGTCACTCCCAATGTCGACAAGGCTCTGGTACCAACTTGTCACGGGATGGGAAGCGAAGGCCCCCGTGACGTAGCTTCGGGCAATCACACACACCGAAGGCAGGCCTTTTAAGCGCACAAGCAACACACAACACACGCGCACGAGCGGAAGCAAGAGTACGCGTATGCACAAGCACAAAGAGAGAGAGATGCAAAAAGCTTCTTTATAGATACTTGAAAGCAAAGTACATCAAGAGGGGAAGAGAGGGTCCGAATACACGGGGTTCTTAGGCTGTAAGGCCTTGTGGGGCACTCTAGAGTGCCAAAGAGGTATATACATCAGAGCAAAAAGGTGAAAAACATGGCGGTCCGGAACACTGTCAACCCCTACGCATAACACCATCGTGGTACTTAAACCGCATTGTGATAGCGGGAGCTCACCTTCCAGAATTCCCTACACACGTGGAGCAGCCGTAGAAGGCCAGTGGGCCACACACCTTCAGTGCACATCCATGTGCCTAATCACCTATTCCATGTGGCCACCATCACGCACACTGCGTGCACTGTGCAACAACAGTTACACTGTCGTGGATGCACACACAACGCGCAACAGTGAGTTTCACGTGCGCTGGCCATACACAACAACGGTTACTCCGTTGTGCATGTTGGTCGTGTGTGGCAATGGTTACACCGCTATGCGCATGAGCCTCACGCGGCAGCGAAGTGCGTTTGAATTTCAAACGCACTGTGGCACGCACTGGCCGCACATGAGTCATGCGTGGTAGCCTGTAGGTGTTTGAATTTCAAACGCAATGCACTTTTTATGGTCAGTGCCATGCATGGTGCGACAAAGGTGCCACACGACTGCATGTGCCTCTGCAGCGTGCGACAACAGTTGCCGCCCTAGTTGGGCATGTTTTCCTCCTTGGGCGCCTTTTACTGTTTTTGAGCTTTTGAATTCCAAGAAGGCTTATTTAAGTCAGTATTGTAGTATGTTGCATATGCTTTTGGAAATATAAGAAAATTGCCTTTTTGGCTTCCGTCTTGTGAGACATTTTTCTTTTCCCCTTCACTGAAGAGAGGCTTTTCAACATAAAGCTATGAGATCCTTTTCACTGTGCCATTTCAGCTCACGCAAATGTTGCGAAGCACTTGGGTTTGCTTGGGCCATCGACAACATGTGATCGGCGATGTTGGTGGAGTAGGCGTAAACCCAACGAGCCAAGGAACCGACCGATAGTCTAGGGGTTTTCTTCTTCTCCCTTCACCAAAGGAGGTTTACAACATCGGGATGATAAAACACAAGGTTCAAACTTTAGAAGCTCATCATTCAACCGTGCACGAGTGCTACGTTCTGGTAAGCACTCATTTTCATTGAGTTTGTATATCTTGCGTGGCGAGTTATCATCTCTGTGAAACCCCCATTGCAAGTAACTCATCGATTTCAAGTTGGCCTTGCCGACTCACTACTTTAGTGTATAGACACCCCACGGGTGCCTACACTATTGTTGGTTACGGCATGTTGACAGAAAGACTCCTAACAAATTGGAAGAACGCAGATCACCCGCGACTCCATAGCCTTTTGAGGCTTCAAACCCTACAGTGTTGTTTCCCTTGTGCATGTGCTTAACAATCTACATTGCACCACTTGCTTGGCACTGCACCCATCACAGCCTCCCCACGCTCTTGCATAGCGCGTCGCGCTGCTCTTGCGTGCTTGCAGCCTGTCGTACGCCGCACTGTCGCACACACGTCTATTGCATGCACCTTGCCGCCACGCACGCTTGCCACGTGCTGCACCTTGCACCCTACGCACGCCATGACCTGTGCATTGTGCTGTCATGCTACGCCTTGCGCACAACATATGTGCCGTCTTGGAGCTGCGCCCTATGCATTGCGCTCTATGCGCAACACTTGCACACCCTGCCTATCGCGCACCCAATGCACTACACTATGTGCGCAATGCCTGCGCGCCCTACTGAATAGCGCACTGCACCCGTGTTGTACCTGTGTGCCTGCATGCCTTGCGTGTTGTGCCCTCTGCGTCGTGCCCTCTGCAGTGCCCCCACACTCTCCATTGTCTACATCCTGCATGCCCTGCACTCTACACTACCTTCAACATGCAACTGTCGACAATAACCTCTTCATTGTAACCTCCTTTCACCCACGTCGGCATTTGGTAAGCATCTTTACAATCTTTTAGGTGGGCACATGCGTGTGCTAAGGGTGGCTCTTACGAGCTTGTAAATCGGGCCTGCGCACCTATGTATTAAACTTGTATCCCTATCTCTAGCTAGATGAAGACCATCCAACATGCCTTTTATCCTTATTGCGTGAGTTATTTTTATGTTTTATGGTTTGCACGCTTGCACACACTCACCCTGGCACCGAGTACTTGATCCCAACGCCGTGAGTTGCAAGACTTGATTGGCCTTGAGCTCAATTATCATTATGCCGCCTTACAAAACAAAAATTTCCCAAAACCCAGGCATAGACCATCAAATCCTAGGAAAAGGGCCACACTAGTTGGTATCAAAGTAATGGATGGTCTAGAGGTTCCCCATGAGAGTGAACGGGTCTCTATGAACTCGTTTGGTGCCTCTCAAGTAGACTTGATGGGTCACTTGGTTTTCTCGAATCAAGAAGTGAATGACCGCATCAGTCAGCTTGAAGATTTAATCGCCAACCTTGCCACGAGCCTAAACGGACAACAAACTCATGAGAGAGAGTCGCCCTCAACATTGGCAAGTTCCGTATATGTGATCTCCTATCAATGAATATGACAATGAATCAGTGAGAAGTCAATTACCATGGGAACACACATAGGAAGATAGACATGGCACCTATAGGCGCAAAATCAAGGTAGAATTACCTACCTTTGATGGACGGAATGCTAGAGATTGTCTCTACAAAGCCAATCATTATTTTTTGTGCGCCAACACTCCATGGAATGCCCGTGTTGACGAGGCCATTTCAAAAATAGAAGAAAGTGCTCTACGTTGGTTCCATTGGGAGGAACTTACACATGGGCGCCCCACTTGGGATCAACTCCAAAAATGCTATCATGGAGAGGTTTGGTCCATCTTCCTTGATTAATCACGATGTTGCTCTCAAGCAACTAAGGCAAAAAGGAACCTTGGAAGAGTACCAAACCAAATTTGAGGACGTTTTCTCGTTGGTGCCTCATGAAAATCCACACACTTTGTTTGGATCCTACGTAGGGGGATTAAGGACGAACTCCGTTTGGAGGTTTTGGCCTCAGGTGCTCGTTCCACAATCGAGGTTTATCGGGTAGCAAAGGTGTATGAGGAGAGACAAAAGTTGAGATGGTCGCCTCTGAGACCTAACAAAACGAAGGACGCTTCCAAAGGTCCTAAGTTTATATCCAAACCCGCTCCAAAAATCCAAACCATCACACAAAAAGAGATGGAGGAGCAAAGGAAACACAACGAGTGTTTCAAATGTGGTGACAAATGGAGCCCTGGGCATAAGTGCCAAAAGCTTCAAATACTCCAAATCATCGATGATGAGGAGGAGCTCACCTTCCAGAATGCCCTGCACACGTGGAGCGGTCGTAGAAGGCCAGCGGGCCACATGCCTTCAGCGCACACCCATGCCCCTAATTGCTCATTCCACGCAGCCACCATCGCGCACACTGTGCATGAAGTGGCAACAGTTATATAGTCGCACATGCACACATGGCGCGCAATGGTGAGTGCCACGCATGTTGGTCGCATGCAGCAATGGTTACTCCACTGTGCGCATTGGCGGCGCGCGACAGCGAAGTGCATTTGAATTTCAAATGCACTGCATCATGCGTTGGCTGTGCACGCGTAAGCCTGCAGGTGTTTGAATTTTGAATGCGATGCACTTTTCATGCACTGTATTGTGCCACACGCCATGCATGGTGCAACAAAGGAACCGATCGATTGCATGTGCCTCTGCTCTCTGCAGCATAAGCTCCTACAGTGTGCGGTGACAGTTGATAAGACTCGAGGATTAAATCCTCCAAAAACATTCGGAGCTTAATGAGGGGAGGTGGCGGAAGTCAGGGAGGTCAGTGAGCGGCGGGGGACCTACGCGCAGGTTGCGTTGCGCGCTGAGGGGGCAGGGGGCCCTGCAGATGGCGATGCGCAGCGTCAAACCCGCGAATGGAAAGAGGTTGCGCGTGGCCTGGAGGCGTACAAGGCATGTGAGTTGCGGCAGGGGAGGCCGCGCGTGAGGGGCACAACACGTGAGCCGCACGGCGAGAGGCGCGCACAACACGCAATGCGCGACAGGAGCGGCCAGGCGTGGGGCGCGTGGCGTTGATGCGCGCAAGTGCGACAAGGGCGACCGTGTAGCGTTGAGGCACAGTGGTGCGCACACGACATTGAGGCGCGCGGGTGCGTCAGAGGCGGTCGTGCATGAGGTGCACGACGTTGAGGCACGTTAGTGCGATAGGGGTGGCCGCACGTGAGGCGCACGACGTTGTGGCACGGTGGTGCGATGGGGGCGGCCGCGCATGAGGCACGCGGCGTTGTGGCGCGCTGGTGCGGTATGGAGAAGGGGCTGCGGAAAGGAGCAGGTGCATGACGCCGTGACCTGCTGTTGCCAAAGCTGAAGGAGAGAGATCCGGAGTTGAGAGCCACACGACCTCCGGCCGGCCGAGGGAAGAACCACGTCCCCCGGCTACTCGCTATGCGAGTCTACGCAATCCAGGGTTGAGAACCACGCAACCACCGGCCTGCCAAGGGGAGAACCACGCCCCTTGGCTACTCGCTGTGCGAGTCCATGACATCCGGGGTCGAGAGCCACGCGACCTCCAGCCGGCCGAGGGAAGAACCACGTCCCTCGGCTACTCGCTATGCGAGTCTACGCAATCCGAAGTTGAGAACCACACAACCACGGGCCTGCTAAGGGGAGAACCACGCCCCTTGGCTACTCGCTGTGTGAGTCCATGACATCCGGGGTCGAGAGCCACGCGACCACCGGTCGGCTGAAGGAAGAACGACGTCCTCCAGCTACCCACTGCATGGGTCTGGCCCAGGGCTTTCGCCCACTGGGCGTGAAGGAATGAGGAAGGGAGGAGGCACCGAGTGCAACACAATTCCACTATTCGATAATCAAATCCCCCCAGCAAGGGGGGAGGCTTATAGCCTTCACAAAACAGCCCCCCCCCCCCCATGGTTGGGGCGCCCAAAGCAAAAAGGAAGAGCCTCAATGACACTCTGAATCAAAACAGGTCCCCTGCACAGTGTGCAGGGGTCAGTACCTAGATGCTTTGTAACAAGCGCCTGCCTTGCCACAAAAGGCCCTTGCGGGGCACCTGCCGCAGGGGCTGCTGAAAGCTACCCCCTGCCAAAACCTACGCTGGCCCCCTGCCAGCGCCCAATCCTGCACAACCATCTGCACACGCCACCCTTCAACAGCCTGCGCCCTACCTCCTGCACGACTGCCTGCACACGCCACTGCTACCTGCATGGTTGCCGACATATGCCACTACACACTTCACCCTTCAACAGCCTGCGCTCTGCCTCCTGCATGGCTGTCTGCACACGCCACTGCTACCTGCATGGTTGCCTGCACACGCCACCCTTCAACAGTCTGTGCCCTGCCTCCTACACACGCCACTGCTACCTGCACCCATCCGCATGGCTTGCCATTGGGCTGTTTTGGGGGGTGGTGCTACGCTTATGTAGCTAGCCGAGTGGGTCTTCCGGTGCGGGTCGTATCACTCCACCATGCTTCTGCTCTACCTTGTCCTCAAGGTGTCGCCTTGATTTGCTTAACAGTGTGCTGTGCGGCGAGCGTGATGACGTATATGTAACATGAGGCTGCGGAGAGGCAACATCCGCACATGGTTATTGGGAGGGGTTAGCTGTGTACGCTGTCGGGCCTTGGTTGCATTTTTCCGCAGGCTGACCTACGCAGTGGGGTTTCCCAGAACGTCGGGACTTGTGCCGAGTGGGCAAGCATGGGTAACTGGGTATGGAGGAGGGTGAGAAAGGCAATTTGTGCTGAAGCTTAGACGTGGGTGGAAACCTGTGTGTCGTGATGAAGTTCACATTTGAGAAAACAACCGCAGGCATTCGAAGTCTCCTGCCACTTGTTCACACCTGCTGCACTAACCATCCCGTGCACCTTGACCTGGGAGTGCGAGGGGAAGGGTTCGGCATGGCAGATGCCAGCAAGTCCCCTTCACCTTTTGCGACCCCCATTCGGTTCACCCTCCACCCGGGTCGAAGGGAAAATTATCCAATTCCTTATGTGCTTTTATCCCGGAACCCCCACTGTGGTGTTCCTGCGCACCCGGCATTATGGAGGGTCTTAGCCCTTGTCGCTGCCGCACTCCTACGACACCAAAGCTTTCTGGATGCCAATGCGCTGACCCTTTTTGGTGCGCGGGAATGTCCGCACTGATTTGGTAGCCCTCCATCACTATTGACACAACATGCTGCGGGAAGTGTGGGGCATACGTCCGACTCTCTCCCCTTGGGTCGGCTTGCAATTTTGGCACTGTGGGTGGGCGAACCCCGGGAGGTCGAAGCTGGGCACCATGCGCCATGCAGAATGCAAAGTGTTTGGAGCGCAGGCGCAGGTGCATCGCGGCACGCTGGTGACGATGCGTGAAGGCGCGTCGACTTAGGGATGCAGAGGCATGCGCCATCAGGACCTGATGGTAGTGCTCATTCTATGGTGCCTGCACGCCGCGAAGCGAGCAGGGCAGAAGCAGGAGTGCACATGCGGTAGAGGGTACACCCATGTCCACGAAGGCAAGCGTTGCACTCCCAAAAAGCTCCAACAGAGCGTACGTTCGCTCTGATACCATTTGATAAGCCCCGAGGATTAAATCCTCCAAAAATCTTCGGAGCTTGATGAGGGGAGGTGGCGGAAGTCGGGGAGGTCAGTGAGTGGTGGGGGACCCACGCGCAGGTTGTGTTGCGCGCTAAAGGGGCAGGGGGCCCTGCGGATGGCGATGCGTAGCGTCAAACCCGCGGATGGGAAGTGGTTGTGTGTGGCCTGGAGGCGTGCAAGGCATGTGAGCTGCGGCAGGGGAGGCCGCACGGGAGGGGCACTGCACGTGAGCCGCGTGACGAGAGGCGCGCACAACACGCAATACGCGACAGGAGTGGCCATTCGTGGGGCGCGTGGCATTGATGCGCGCAAGTGCGACAAGGGCGGCCGTGTAGCATTGAGGCACAGTGGTGCGCACACGACATTGAGGCGCGCGGGTGCGTCAGGGGCGGCCGCGCATGAGGCGCGTGATAGCTCCTGCTGTTCAGGGCCCTGAAAATTTTCGCCCTCCTGTGGTTCGGTGGGGAAGGCAGCTGATACACTGGCATGCACTAGTTCAAGTCCGAACTGGCGCAACTGCTGGAGGGGGCGCGCTTCAGAACGCCGCCCCTAGGCACTGGGGGAAAACCCTTGCGCGCAATGGTTTCTCGCGGAGGGGCACCTCGCGGTAGCAGGAAGGCGCGCAGAGTTCGGCTCAGTGAAGGCGACGACGCGCGGGCGAAGGGAGGTTTCTCGACAGCGGGATCCGCCGCCCGCGCTGCGTGCGGTGCGCGATGCAGGAGAGGTTCTCTGCTTGGAACCCGTTGGGCGCACGGAAGGCGCATGCGGTGAAGGCGGGCCGGTGCGTGCCACGAAGGCTGAGAGCGAGTGGTCGTGCTGAGGGTTGCGTGGAGTTCGGCTCAGCGTAGGCGACGACGCGCGGGCGAAGAGAGGTTTCTCGGCAGCGGGATCCACCGCGCGCGCTGCGTGCGGTGCGGTGCGCGATGTTGGGGAGGTTCCCCGTTGGGCGCGCGGAAGGCACGTGCGATAAAGGCGGGTCGGTGTGTTTCACGAAGGTCGTGCGCCGGGAGTGCGCGCGAGGGGAGCTGCGGGCGAGAGGCAAGGCACGTCGAGGGCCTTGCGGATGGAGGGCTGGAGTGCCGCGCTGCGGGGGTTGGCGCGCCACTGGCGAAGGTGAAAGGGAGTGCTGAGACAGGCAGGCGTCTCACGCCTTGACCTGCTGCTGCCGCCGCTGAGGAAGGCAGATCCGGGGTTGCGTTCCATGTGACCTCGGTCGGCTAGAGGGAAGAACCATGTCCCCTTGGCTACTCGCTGAGCGAGTTCCAGGAATTCGACGTCGAGAACCACGCGACTGTCTGCCGGCTGAAAGGAGAGTCACACCCTTCAGCTACTCACTGTGTGAGTCCGGCTCCGAGCTTGCGCCTGCAGGAGCGTGAGGAAATAAGGAAGAGAAAGGGAAACTCGAAGGTGCATCAGTTCCAAAATTCCATGATTCCTACTTTCCAACCGGGAAGGCTTATAGCCATTACAAAAACGGGCCTCCATGGCTGGGGCGCCCAAAACCAAAAAGAAGAGCCCCCAACGACTCTCTGAAACAAACAAGACCCCTGCACAGTGTGCAGGGGTCAGTCCCGAGGTGCTATGTAATGGGCGCCTGTTGAGCTTTGCCACAAAAGGCCCCTGCGGCGCACCTGCCGCAGGGGCGGCTGAGACTTGCCACAAAAGGCCCCTGCGGCGCACCTGCCGCAGGGGTTGCTGAGACTGACCCCTGCCAGAACATGCGTTGGCCTCCTGCCAGCGCTCAGTCTCCTGCACAACTACCTGCACATGCCACCTTGTCATAGCACACTGCCTGCGCCCTGCCTCCTGCTCGGCTGTCTGCACACGCCACCCCTACATTGCGCACATCTTGGGCCTATGCTCCCAATTGGCACGGTCCTCCTATGCACTCAGTTGGTGCAGCCCTCCTGGAGGGATCGTATCAAGTCCCACCATGCTTCCGACTTGCTTGCCCTCAAGCCAAGAACCCCGGGTAGTCCTTCCGAAGATCGCTCTCCCACTTCCAACTAGCAGTCTTTGTACCTCCGTTGTCCATTTCTACCATATGCTTTTTCACCAAGTGCCCTCCTCCACGTCTTAACCTCTTAGTCTTTAAGATCTTTGTGGGAAGGGGGGCGTCATCATCTTGTGGAATTTCAATTGTTGCTGGCGGCGTCCCATAGAATGGTTTGAGCTTTGAAACGTGGAACACGGGGTGTATCTTAACCTCTTGGGGTAAATCAAGAAGATAGGCCACCTTGCCAACCTTTTTCTCAATCCGAAACGACCCATAGTATCTTGAAAGTAGTTTGGTGTAGGGTTGTTCGAAGAGAGACTTTTGCCGTTGCTGAGCTCGTTTAAGCCACACCCAATCGCCTTCTTTGAAGTTTGGATCTAACCGCCCTTTGTCATAGATTCGCTTCATTCGTTGTTGTGCTTGAGCGATGTTGGCCTTGAGGATGGCTCTTACTTCATCACGGTTCCGCAGCTCTCGATCTACATCCAACGAATCAGCACTCCCATGTTCATAGGAGATGATGGAAGGCAGGGGGTACCCATACAAGGCTTCGAATGGGGTGAGGCCGATGGAGGATTGAAAGCTCGTACTGTAATTCTGCCCAAAGGAGATAGGCAGCCCACTGAGTGGGTCGATCACTGGTAAAACACCTTAAGTAGGATGCAAGAATCCGGTTTACCACTTCTGTTTGCCCATCCGTTTGGGGATGGTTGGAAGTGTTGAATCGGAGTCGAGTTCCACTTCGTTGAAAGTATTCCTCCCACAATTGATTTAAAAAGAGTGAGTCTCGATCACTCACAATGCTTTTGGGCAGACCATGCGATTTCACCACATTCTCTAAAAATGCGTCCAACACTTTGTGAGTAGTATAGTCTTTTGGGAGGGCCACGAAGTGGGCGTATTTGGTGAACCTATCTACTATGACAAAAATGGATTCTTTCTTTCCAGAACCCGGGAGGTTCTCAATGAAGTCCATTGAAATATCTTGTCATGCCCCCTCCGGAATAGGTAGGGGTTGAAGCAGCCCTGGGGGCTTGATCCTCTCATACTTGTTAGTTTGACACGTAGGGCACTCTTTCACATAGGTTTTCACATCTTTTTTCACCCCCTTCCAAAAAAACAGTTTTTTGAGCTTTTGATATGTCTTAGAAACACACCCATGTCCCGCTTGAAGAGTATCGTGGCACTCTTTAATGAGATCTTTGGTGAGTTCATCTCCACTTGGGAGGTAGATCCTTCCCTTGTGGTAAAGAACGCCCCCTTTCTCTTGGAAGTGGGGGTGAGCCTGGGGGTCCTTGCGGATCTCTTGAATTTTTTGTTGCGTTTCACTATCCTTCTCTTGAGATTCACATATTTTGCTTCTTACATCATATGTAAAAGTGGTGAGTGTGTGCATTGTATGTGAGTCTTCAAATTTCCTTGAAAGGGCATCAGCCGCCTTGTTTTCGAGCCCCTTTTTGTACTCGATATCAAAGTCATACCCCAAGACCTTGGCTATCCATTTTTGTTGGTTCGGGGTGGTGATTCTTTGCCCCAATAGAAATTTCAAGCTTCGATGGTCCGTACGCACAAGAAATTTCCTTCCAAGGAGGTAGGGCCTCCATTTATCGATGGCCAGCATTTCCTTGTCGTAAGTAGAGAGTGCCTTGCTGCGATTGGGCATGGATTTGCTCATGAATGCTATGGGGTGGCCCTCTTGGGTTAGGACCGCCCCCACTCCTGAATCGCAAGCATCAGTTTCCACTACGAATTGTTTGGAAAAATTGGGAACTGCTAGGACCGGGGCTTGTGTCATGGCCACCTTTAGCTTCTCAAAAGCCTTTGTGCTTCTGCTCACCCATTGGAAACTATCCTTTTTGAGGAGGCTGGTGAGCGGTTGGGATAAGTGCCCATAGCCTCTCACAAACTTCCTATAATAGCCGGTAAGGCCCAGAAAGCCACAGAGTCCCGAATGGTATGGGGTAGGGGCCAATCTATCATGGCTTGAATCTTATCCGGGTCAGCTTGAATCCCGTGGCCGGTCACAATGTGGCCTAAGTAGCTAACTTCGCGTTGGCCGAAAAGACATTTAGACATTTTTGCATGCAAGTGGTGTTTTCTTAATGTGTCAAACACCTCCCTTACGTGTCCCAAGTGTTCTCCCCATGACTTACTATAGACAAGTATGTCATCAAAGAACACAAGCACATATCTCCATAGTGAACCCCGAAAAATATCATTCATGATGCCTTGGAAGGTAGCAGGGGCGTTGGTTAGCCCAAACAGCATGACCAAGAATTCGTAGTGCCCTTCATGGGTGCGAAAAGCTGTTTTGGGAATGTCTTCTTCGCTCATGCGCACTTGATGATAGCCGGACCTTAAGTCCAACTTCGTGAAGTACCTAGTGCCATGGAGCTCATCGAGTAGCTCCTCAATAACGGGGATCGGGAATTTATCTTTTATGGTGGTGTCATTCAAGGCTCGATAGTCTACGCAGAATCGCCATCCCCCATCCTTTTTCACCAATAGAATTGGGGATGAATAGGGGCTTGAGCTAGGTCAAATGATTCTTTGATCGACCATTTCTTGCACAAGTCTCTCTATTTCCCCTTTTTGGGAATGGGCATACCGGTAAGGTCTCACTGATACAGGCCCATTCCCGACCTTTAGAGGAATACGATGATCCTGGGACCTAGTGGGGGGCAGACCGCATGGTTCTTCAAACACATCTCGAATTCTTCTAGCACTTGAGCTAACTCTGAAGAGACCGCTTGGGGGGTCTTCACTTGGCTAGGGTCCACGGATTGGGCCGTGAGGAGGTATGCTGTATGGCTACCCCGCAATAGTTTAAGTGTTGTGGTGGATTCGATAGCGGTGGCTGTGGGGGCCTTGACCCCCGCAAGCTTGACCTCCCTTTCTTCATTTTGAAACTTCATTTCCATGGAGGAAAAATCCCACAAAACTTGTTCTAAGCCCTTCAGCCATTGCATCCCAAGGATGACATCAGCTCCTTTCATGGGAATTACGTAAAGATCTACCTCAAATCCACTCTCTTGAAGCCGTAGGGGAACATCATCGCATACCTCTCTACATTTGAGATGGGAGTTGTCCCCTACCATAACATCGAACGCGGGGTGTTCTTTGAATTTGCATCCCAAGGCTCTCACGAATGAAGTTGTGGGTGCTTCTGGTGTCTATCAAGACATCCAAGTCATGCGTGCCAACCTTTCCCCGTATCCTTATGCTTTGAGGACTTGGTGCCCCCGAGAGCGCGTGGTAGGAGATTCCATGCGTGGAATCCTCCTCATTTTCATTTGCCTCTCCCTCTTCCGAGTCAGCAGAGCTACTCGCTTCGTCCCCGCTATAATCTCTCACTTGGTACACGTGGAATTTCTTGCATTGGTGGTCTTTGGACCATTTTTCATTACAATTAAAACAGAGACCTCTCTTGATTCGGTCTTCCCTTTGGGCGCGCGTAATGAATTCTACTTTTGGCGTGGAGGGTGATGCACCCTTGGCAAACCGTGGTTTCATTTGGCTTGGTTTTCCCTTGGCGTGCACGTCGGCTAGGCGGTGAGGCTTTTTGGCAGCCCATAATCTTTTCTGTTTTTGATCATGCAATCGGGCAACCTTGTAAGCCTCCTCGGGGGATCTTACATTGGCTACCAAGACTTCGATTCACAGCTCCTCACGTAACCCGCCTGTATATGAGCCCAACAACGTCTCTTGATCTACATGCGGGAGCAACGTGCAAAGCTCCTCAAATTCTTTTTGGTAGTCTTCGAGGCTGCCTTTTTGTCTTAAGTTTTTTAGGTCTACGTGGTAGTTGACTATGGTGGTAGGTCTGAAGCGTTCCATCACCCCACTCACAAATTGATCCCACGTAGGCTTGCCTCGCACCGTAACGACCCATTGGTACCATCTAAGGGCGCTGCCATCGAGGCGGGCCACTGCCTCATCTACCTTGGCATCATGTGGTATGTTGTGGCAGGTGAAGAAATGAGTTGTTTTGTACAATCACTCATGCACATTTTCTCCAAAAAATGGGGGTATCTCGAATCTCACCTTGCGGCTAAGCCTTGGTTCATAGCCATAAAAGTTCCCTGCAGCGGCGTGCCTTGGTGGTTCACCAAGAAAAGAGCCTGCTGCTTCATCCATACTGAATTGATCGATTGTTCCTGGGACTGTTGCGCCTGGGCCTACTGCGCCAGGGCCTGCTGCGCCTGGGCCTACTGCGCCAGGGCCTGCTGCGCCTGGGCCTACTGCGCCAGGGCCTGCTATGCCTGGGCCTGCTGCGCCTGGGCCTACTGCGCCAGGGCCTGCTATGCCTGGGCCTGCTGCAGCAAAACCTGATGTGCCCAGGCCTGCTGCACCAAAACCTGATGCACCCAGGCCTGCCGCGCCATTGGGGTGCTGCGGGTTGGTGTCAAGACCACCCGTGCCCTGTCCGACATGCATGGAGGCACTCATTGTATCCATGCGCTCTGTCAGGGTCGCAATAGCACATTGAAGAAGCCTGAGATGCTCTGCCATTTCCTAGCGGTCCCTTGCCATGTCGATATGGGTTTGCTCGGCCACTGCCCGAGCTTGCATGTTGTGGCGATAGGAATCGTCTTGACGTTCACGATCGTGGGAAGACTCGGGGATGTCCATCTGTGGTTCGCTCTAATACCAAGTTGATAGCTCCTGTTGTTCAGGGCCCTGAAAATTTTTGCCCTCCTGTGGCTCGGTGGGGAAGGCAGCTGATACACTGGCGTGCACCAGTTCAAGTCCGAACTGGCGCAACTGCTGGAGGGGGCGCGCTTCAGAACGTCGGCCCCTAGGCACTGGGGGAAAACCCCTGCGCGCAATGGTTGCTCGCAGAGGGGCACCCCGTGGTAGCAGGAAGGCGCGCGGAGTTTGGCTCAGTGAAGGCGACGACGCGCGGGCGAAGGGAGGTTTCTCGGCAACGGGATTCGCCGCGTGCGGTGCGCGATGCAGAAGAGGTTCTCCGCTTGGAACCCGTTGGGCGCGCGGAAGGCACGTGCGGTGAAGGCGGGCCGGTGCGTGCCACGAAGGCCGAGAGTGAGCGGTCGTGCAGAGGGTTGCGCGGAGTTCGGCTCAGCGAAGGCAACGATGCGCGGGCGAAGAGAGGTTTCTCTGCAGCGGGATCCATCGTGCGCGCTGCGTGCGGTGCGGTGCGCGATGCTGGGGAGGTTCCCCGTCTGGAACCCGTTAGTCGCGCGGAAGGCGCGTGCGGTGAAGGCGGGTCGGTGTGTGCCACGAAGGTCGTGTGCCGGGAGGGCGTGCGAGGGGAGCTACGGGCGAGAGGCAAGGCGCGTTGAGGGCCTTGGTGATGGAGGGGTGGAGTGCCGCGCTGCGGGGGCTGGCGCGCCACTGGCAAAGATGGAAGGGAGTGCTGAGACAGGCAGGCGTCCCACACCTTGACCTGCTGCTGCCGCCGTTGAGGAAGGCAGATCCAGGGTTGCGTTCCACACGACCTCCGTCGGCCAGGGGGAAGAACCACATCCCCTTGGCTACTCGCTGAGCGAGTCCCAGGAATCCGACGTCGAGAACCATGCGACTGTCGGCCGGCTGAAGCGAGAGCCACACCCTTCAGCTACTCACTGTGTGAGTTCGGCTCTGAGCTTGCGCCTGCAGGAGCGTGAGGGAATAAGGAAGAGAAAGGGAAACTCGAAGGTGCATCAGTTCCGAAATTCCATGATTCCTACTTTCCAACCGGGAAGGCTTATAGCCATTACAAAAACGGGCCTCCATGGCTGGGGCACCCAAAACCAAAAAGAAGAGCCCCCAACGGCTCTCTGAAACAAACACGACCCCTGCACAGTGCGCAGGGGTCAGTCTCGAGGTGCTCTGTAATGGGCGCCTGCTGAGCTTTTCCACAAAAGGCCTCTGCGGCGCACCTGCCGCAGGGGCTGCTGAGACTTGCCACAAAAGGCCCCTGCGGCGCACCTGCCGCAGGGGTTGCTGAAACTGACCCCTGCCAGAACCTGCGCTGGCCTCCTGCCAGTGCCCAGTCTCCTGCACACGCCACCTTGTCATAGCAGACTGCCTGCGCCCTGCCTCCTGCTCGGCTGTCTGTACACCCCACCCTTATATTGCGCACAACTTGGGCCTATGCTCCCAGTTGGTGCGATCCTCGTATGCACCCAGTTGGTGCAGCCCTCCTAGTGGGATCGTATCACGCGCAGCGTTGAGGCACGTTAGTGCGACAGGGGCGGCCGCGCGTGAGGCGGGCGATGCTGTGGCACGCGACATTGTGGTGCGATGGTGCGGTATGGAGAAGGGGCTGCGGAAAGGAGCAAGTGCACTGTTATCATCGCAAAATTTTTCCCCTCCCTTCCGAGAGAGAAACGAATTTGCGAGTCAAACTCGACCAAAGTTTTGAAAATTGTTTTGAAAATTTACTCGCCTCCGTTTTGAAAATTTGCGGGAAAATTCCATGGAATGGGATCCGCCTGTCGGTACGAGGCTCAACCGTTCCTGGCGCCTTTACCAGGGGTAATTGAACCAAGGACCAATTATGTGCTTTAACTTGACTCAAATATCTAAATTATGCTCTATTTTCCTAGAATGCAAAAAGAATCAGGCTTGTGCTATGAAATTTTGAAAAATGCAAGTTTGAGAAAATATGATGTTTGCTTTGGAAAATTGAAATGCATTTAGAAAAGGACTGAAAAATGCTTGAAAATGGAATTCCTAGGAAAATCATTGAATTTTATTGGAAATCAGAATTTTGCATTGGAAAGTAATTTCTCAAGAAAATTTGAACTTTAGAAAATCGATTTTGAAATTTGGAATTGCTTTTCTGAGAAAATGGATTTGAGAATTCTGAGAAAATCTAAGAAATTTATTGGAAAATGACTTTTGAAATGGAAAATGAATTCTCAGGAAAATTGGAAAATATGAAAAAATCGATTTCTGAAAACTTGGGATTTTGAAATTTCAGAATTTGAAAACATAGGAAAATCTTGATTTGAACTTGGGAAACGCTTTGAAATGTCATTTGAAAACTTAGGATTTTGAGAAAATCATGTCCTGAGAAAGACTTGGAAATTCTTGAGAAAACTAATTTTTTTGTAATTGAAATTGGAAAATGAATTTGAAAACAATGCAACTTGAATAATATGAATGAATGAATATGAATTTGGAAAGGGAACTTCATTGAGGAATTGGGAAATCCTTTTAAATCTTTGAGAAATGCAGTGCATTTTTGAAGTTAGCCTAAAAGTGTAGGCTGAATGTGACTAATATAAAGATCATAAATCTTGGTTTTCTTCGTATTCTGACTATGACCATAAATACGAATCCCACCGAGTTTATAAACTCCATAAAAGCTTGTGCACGTGCCATTCGTGTAAACCATAGTGAATTTGAAATAATGTGCATGAATGCAACATATATCACATATTGAAATTTGCAGAAATTAAACTATATGCAATGCAATCCTATTCTAAGCAGAAAATGTAACTCTTATTCCAAATGTTACATTGCTTTTTACATTGAATTGAATAAAATAAATAAATAAAATGGCTAAGTCTTCTTCTTGAATATTCCTGCAAAACTGAAAAACAAGGTTAGCACAAAAATGTAGGTTTTTCTGAATTTATCCGAAAATATAGGAAATTATCAGATATTATTCAGATATAAACCCAAAATCATACCCCCTTTGATATAAACATGATAAATAATGAATAAATTTAGAAAATAACTTGAAAACTCGAAATTGGGGTCAAAATGACCAAAATATCCCTGATGACCTTGAAATCAGGGTTTTCTGAAAGAATTTTTGTAAATTTTGGAAATTTGAAAATCAAATGAAATAAATCAAACATAATATGATGAAATATGATGATATGCATGAAATTTTGGAGAATTAGAAATTGCAATTTCGAAATTTAGGTCAAAATGACCAAAATACCCCTGATAACAAGACTATGGCCTTGAAACCAGGGTTTTCTGAAATAAATTTTGCAAAATTGAAAAATATGAAATGTAAATGAGATGAAAATTAACCCTAATATGATTCTACATGCTCATGTACATGATAAAAACCCTAAAATGGCGAAAATATCATAAAATATCAAATTTAACTTGATTTTCGCCTGATTTTCGCTTCTGAATTTAAAGATAAACTAACATTTAAAGCAATTGAACTTGGAATTAAGCCAAATTTGGCATGGACACCTAAAATAACCCAAAAAACAGAATGGAGCTCGAAAATTGATTTTTTTGTATTTTTAAATATGAAAATTCAAGTAAAAACCCTAAATTTTGTGATTTTTGCCTAAAATGTTGATTCTAAAGGGAATTTAAGATATCAAACTTCCATAAAAATTTCCTAAATTTTATGGGGTGACAGGTAACAGTAAGACAAGAATTTTTGCCTTTTACACTTTCTGGTTTTGACCTATGGTCGGAGCTGTGACACTCCGGCAAGTCGGATCGGAATCCGGCGACTCTAGGATTTAGGGGAAACAGATAGGTTTCGGGAGAAAATATAGGAAAAATAGCAGACAGATGGGAAAAAGGTTGAAATTTTGGGAAAATGTCCCTGACAAACATAGAAAGATTTTATATTTTGACACCATTGGGATTCGGGTTATGGTTTGGAAAAGGTCATACTGTTATCAGAGACCTAAATCTCTGAGATTTCTGGACATTGGAATCTGTTAGACAGAAAGGGAAAATCCGGAAAAAATAATGAAACAGATTCAAAAATTCCCAAATTTTGGGAACTGACAGGAAAGTATCTTAGGAACAACTTTCATGTTGAAAGTTTTTGCAGACGGGTTACATATTCGATGGACTCGGTGCATTAGGGTCTGTCTATACCCTGACAAAGGAAAATCAAGATTTTCCCAGGAGTCTGAGAAATCCGATTTTTTTACAGAGATCAAAACTAATTAGAAAAACCGCAAAAATTTCCAGATCATTAGTAAATTCAATCATGAATCTACTGTGATTTTTTTAGGACAATCCAAATCTCCCATGAGGGTGGTGCTGGAGGTTTTTGTCTGCTAAAGCATAAATTGAAAGTTCAGAGAAGTCCAAAACCCGATTTGAGATTTGATTTTTTTAATAGAGTTGAAGAACCCGAATTAATTCAAGATTTTGGCAGGAAATCAATGACAAATAGAGGCATTTACAAATGAAATTTTCAGTATTTTTGAATGAAAGATCTTATATAAAATCATAACTGGACTCTACACCTAGATTAAAAGCTATAAACTAATAAGTAAACATGGATGAAATTAAGTAAAATACCTACTAAGCAATAATATAAATTAAACGTAATGCATCTACTCAATGAAATCTACATGTAATCAAGAATAAAATCAAAATGATAAGGGAGGTATGATCTTTTGTTTAATATTGCTCTCGAAATAAGAGATCCAATCTATTGAACGAATGGATCTCTTCATTCACATAGCCATATGGGACGTAGGTTTTCTTATTCCCTACTATTCAAAACCACAAAAGAGAACCCCTGCATCATTGTAGATCTGGCTGCACATCATTCTTATGAAAATAAGACTTGCATGTTCCCTTTTAGTCATACGACCCTAGTGAAATTCAATGAAGAACTTAGTAAAAATAGAATGAACTCACCTTGGCACCTTGTTGGAATAAGTTGCAGCAAGGGAGATGGTTGAAGCAAAGTAGCTGGACATCCAAGGGAGTTGTTGGTGATATTGTGGTGGCTGGAAGGTGCCTTCAAGATTGGTGGCTCAGTTGCAAGCAATGATGGTGGCTGGAGCAATAATGGAGGCTGCTGCACCGTGGGAGGTCTTGAAGGTAGCACGAGTTGTTGCCAAGGTGAAGAAGGTGAGCTGTGTTGACGCAGCTGCAATAGAGGACCTTGGTTGGAGATGGCTGAAGGAGATGCTGAACCCGATTTGAAGGAGTTTGTTGCAGCTGTAATGGCTGCTGTAGTTGCTACCAAGGTGTGGCTGGAGCAGTGAGAGCTAGAGCCAATGGAGATGCTGCAATAGTGGAGGACGACTAGAGGGGCTGCACCTTGTTGATGGGCTGAAGGTACAAGGGGTGCTGCGAAGGGCTGCAATGAAGGTAGCCTTTTGTTTTTGCTGAAGCAAGGTTGTGCCTTGTTGTAAATAGCTAAAGATGGGAGGAAGGGCTGCTGTTGGAGCTGCTGCACTGGCTTGTGAACCAGCTGAAGGTAGTGGAAGCCTTTGGAAGAGGTGGCAGCAATGGTGGCTGCTGGAGGAGCTGAAGGAGGTGTCCCTGTGGTGCTGCCAAGGATGGTGGAAGATGGCTGTGGGGCTGTAGCAGCAAAGGGGAGAGAAGGAGAGTGCTCAAGGGAGAGAGAGAGGCGTGAGATAGGTTCCCCCAGCCGTCCTTTTTTTTTTTTTGTTGAACTTAGGTTTTGATATAATCAAAACCTAAGTTTCCAATAATGTGCAATGAGCCATACGTGAATGGCTATACGTGAATAGCTGCAGCCTTGGCTTATTGGGGGAAATTCAAAGGGAGTAAGGAAGAAAGGGGAAAGAAGGAAGGGAAGGAAAAGGA
This sequence comes from Nuphar pumila, assembly GCF_984573655.1. Lineage (NCBI taxonomy): Eukaryota > Viridiplantae > Streptophyta > Magnoliopsida > Nymphaeales > Nymphaeaceae > Nuphar > Nuphar pumila. The sequence goes on from NC_143261.1 coordinate 1,791,558, forward strand.
AAGAAGAGAGGAATAAGGAAAAGGAAAGGAAAGGAAGAAAAGAGAGGGAAAGAAGAAAAAGGAGGGGGCTGGAAGAACCATACGTGAGTGGAGAGAGAGGAAAGAAAGGAGGAAATAAAGAAAGAAAAGAAAAAGGAAGAAGAAAGAAAGAAGAGAAAGAAAGAAGGAAAGAAAGGAAGGAGGAAAGGGAAAGAAGAGGAGGAGAGAAAGGAAATGGAGAAATAGAGGGGCTGGAGGTTTGGGCGACCACATTGTGGGTCCCACCTCTCTAAAAAAAAATAAAAATAAAAAATAAATAAAAATCAATAAAAACAAAAATAAACAAATGAAAAGAAGCATCTTTTTTTTTTTAATAAAATAGAAATGCAGATGAATGGGCCATCTCAGAGCGGGTCCAAATTTCAATTTTGAAATTCATTTTGAAGATTAGAGGGGTAAAATAGTCTTTTTAGAAAGTTTCCAGACGAAACGAGCTATTTTTGGCATTTTTTGAAATGAGCTTGGATTTTGAAGTTCAATACCTCGTTGCAAAGCAAATCCAGTGTAGAATTTGAAAATTTAATTTTGAAAGAAATCCAGATTGTTTTTCTCGAGAAAATATTTTCAAAACGAAACGAGCTATTTTTGGCAGTTTTTGAAATGAGCTCGGATTTTGAAGTTTAATAGCTCGTTGTGAAGCAAATCCAGTGTAGAATTCAAAAATTTGTGTTTGAAATAAATCCAAATTATTTTTCTTGAGAAAATATTTCTAAATTTAGACTCCCGGGGGTAAAAATGTCAATTTTGGAAACCCGAGGTTTGAAATTGATTTCTGAAAACTTTTAAAACTCAATCTGGATTGAAATTTATAAAACTGGAGTTCTGGACTTCGAAAATGTAATGAAATGTTATGAAATGCTGAGAAATGATATGAAATGATGAGAAATGACATGCGAAATGCAGACCCTGAATGAAGAATTTTGAATGTTAGACCCCGATTGACACTTGTACCAGTTTAAAAAGCATTAAAATTAATAAAATTTGCAAAATAGCTCAAGAAATGGTTTTCGGGACTCTACTGGGTCAGAGTGACACTGAAAATTGGGGTTCGAGCTGGATTGAACTGATATGAGCTAGATTGAGCTGGGTTTTAGAGTTTCAGGACTCCAATGAGTTGATAATGATAATGACTCAACTGACCTTTTCGACTGAATTTTCAAAAAAAGTTGCCATTTTGGAGAAATAGTATGGAATGATCACTGGAATGAAGTGAATTACGAACCTGAACTGGGTTTGAGCTGAAACAAAGGTCAGTAATACTGAGATGAACTAAAATCAAGGCTCAAACACTAGCTCAACTGACTGAACTCGGCTCAATTTCAGCTGAAAGAGCTGAAATGGACTAAAAATGGCTCCTGGACACTTAGAAAGGGTTTTGAACTGAAACTGGAGCGCTTGAACTCTTGGTGAGCTCCAATTAGACTCTCGGGAACATGACTGACTGGGAATGACTGACTCGGAGACAATTGGTTTGGATTTGAGTGAGAAATGAGCTCATTTCTGAAGAAATGATCCCATTTTGGCAGGAATAGTTAGAAATGAAAATGGTTTGTTCATTGTGAGCTCAGATGAGCTTGAGATGACTGATATTCTAACTGTCCTGAACTGACCGATGAGCTTGATTGACTCCGACTGACTGGGGTCCGGGACGACCTAGGGGTAAAATGGTAATTTTCCTAATAAAAGTTGGTAAAATGGTGATTTTCTGAAACTGACTCGGGGTTTGACTCCTACACTGACCTAACAGGGTTGACACTGCACGAGGAGGGTTGTTTGAGAATGGATAAGGAAAATTTGGGGTGTTTACAGATGCCCCTCTTTGCTACTAAGCCAGCTTAAAGACGAGCTTAGTGGCAAAGAAAACACACCAATATTGGGCTATAAAAATGCCCCAGTTAGAAGGATCTGACTGGATATGAAAATATTAGCCCTGATGAAAATGGTAGATATGAAATGGAGAATAAAGAAGAAAAATTTTACCTCAAAAGAAGTGAGATTCAGGTTTTGCCCTTAACCTAGATGGGACGAAAAATTCCTCGTGTAGAAACGAAGCTCAGGTTTGACCCTTAACCTGACCGAGAAATGAAATACCTCATCAAAATGAGGCTTAGGTTTAACCCTTAACCTGATTGGGCGGAAAATGAAATACCTCATCAAAGGAGGCTCAGGTTTGTACCCTTATCCTGATTGGGCGGAAAATGAAATACCTCATCAAAGGAGGCTCAGGTTTGTACCCTTATCCTGATTGGGCGGAAAATGAAATACCTCATCAAAGGAGGCTCAGGTTTGTACCCTTATCCTGATTGGGCAGAAAATGAAACACCTCATCAAAGGAGGCTTAGGTTTAACCCTTAACCTGACCGGGAAATTAAATACCTCATCAAAATGAGGCTCAGGTTTGTACCCTTATCCTGATTGGGCGGAAAATGAAATACCTCATCAAAGGAGGCTCAGGTTTGTACCCTTAACCTGATTGGGAAGTGAAATACCTCATCAAAATGAGGCTCAGGTTTAACCCTTAACCTGATCGGGAAATGAAAATGGTAAGTTGGATGGTGAATAAGACAATTTTCTTGAAGAGGAATAAGGTGACTCTTTCAACAACACGAAAGATGAATTCTTTCGACAACGCGAAAGATAACAAGGCGATCCAAAGGAACAAGGCGATTCTTTCAACAACGCGAAAGATGACAAGGCGATCCAAAGGAGCAAGGCGATTCTTTTGTCAACGCAAAAGATGAATTCTTTCGACAACGCGAAAGATGGTAAAGGCGATCCAAAGGAACAAGGTGATTCTTTCAACAACGCGAAAGACGACAAGGCGATCCAAAGGAGTAAGGCGATTCTTTTGACAACGCAAAAGATGAATTCTTTCGACAACGCGAAAGATGGAAAAAGGCGATCCAAAGGAACAAGGCGATTCTTTCAACAACGCGAAAGATGACAAGGCGATCCAAAGGAGCAAGGCGATTCTTTTGACAATGCAAAAGATGAATTCTTTCGACAACGCGAAAGATGGAAAAAGGTGATCCAAAGGAACAAGGCGATTCTTTCAACAACGCGAAAGATGATAAGGCGATCCAAAGGAGCAAGGCGATTCTTTTGACAACGCAAAAAAATGAATTCTTTCGACAACGCGAAAGATGGAAAAAGGTGATCCAAAGGAACAAGGCGATTCTTTCAACAACGCAAAAGATGACAAGGCGATCCAAAGGAGCAAGGCGATTCTTTTGACAACGCAAAAGATGAATTCTTTCGACAACGCGAAAGATGGTAAAGGCGATCCAAAGGAACAAGGCGATTCTTTCAACAACGCGAAAGATGACAAGGCGATCCAAAGGAGCAAGGCGATTCTTTTGACAACGCAAAAGATGAATTCTTTCGACAACGCGAAAGATGGAAAAAGGTGATCCAAAGGAACAAGGCGATTCTTTCAACAACGCGAAAGATGACAAGGCGATCCAAAGGAGTAAGGCGATTCTTTTGACAACGCAAAAGATGAATTCTTTCGACAACGCGAAAGATAACATAGGCGATCCTTTCACAGAAAAGGCTAATCTTTCAACAACGCGAAAGATGATAAAGGTTACTCTCTCAAGGAGGTAAAAGGTGATATCAGGATGTGTCAAGATGGTCATCTAGCTCTTCACTTCATGTCAAGATAGTAAGAAAATATTGCCAAAATGTTAAAAATTGTTTGTTGATTCAAAATGCTTGAGATTGATGTATATTGGTATAAAAATCTTTCCTCTTTTCTACCTGAAGTATTACCTCCGACTAGGCTTAACGCCGTAGAATCAAGATTCAAATTCAAATTGCTTGCAATTGGCTTTCTTTCAAGGAAGCTATCAATTTCTTTGATATGAGCAGAAAAGAGAGTATTCTTGATATTGTGAGAGCAATTGGTGAAAGAATATTGATAATAGAATTTCACAAAATTAAAGAAGATTCTTTGGCAAATTTGGCAGTCTCATATCTTGGGATTCTTTCCTCATGATGATCTTTCTGCCCACTTTTTTTTTCTTTTTTTGGCAGAATTAGAGCTCTCTTAGGTTTTGGGGGATTTTATTACATCATCCTTCATTTTGGAGATGTCCTGACTTTTCTCTCCTTTTTTTTTTGGAAGGGTACGTCACAAACTTCTTCATCTTAGAGATGTTCCGATCCTTCTTTTTCTCTCAGGGATTATATCGACGGTTATTGGCTGTTTGGTTGGAAATCTCTTGATGATAGCAGAAATTAAATATCCTTTAGGGTTTGTCGAGAGGCTCATCACAGTCGCCTTCATCTTGACGGTGCTCTGAACTTTCTCTGGAAGGATCCGTCACAAACTCCTTCATCTTGGAGATGATCCAAATCTTCTTTGGCCCCGGGGGTCTACTCGCCTAATTCGCCTTCATCTTGACGACAGTTGAGAGATTCCTTTTGCAGATATTTAAATGCAGCTTAGGTGATTGAGGAGATATAGGGATTTAATGGATTTTTCTGTATCACCCAGGATATTTCGACTGCTTTATTTTTCAAGAATGATCTTTAAAAATGTGTCATTGACTGCGATCAATACCGATCACTTATGACTTTGCAACAACATTGAATTTCCTTTTGCTGGCCATATCGAGGATTTATTCGTCATCCTTTTGGTTGGCCAATAGAAAGCATTTGAATTTTGAATCCTTTTTCACAAAAGCTTTGACCTTTCGGAAATAATACTGAAGGTATTCTGAGGTAATGTTTTTGTGCAATAAAAATTTTGAAATCAACAAATATTTAATGACAAATTGGCAAGATTTTCTTGAAATCCTTGGTGAGAGCGAGCATTTGAAGCACAACGCAACACATCCATGACTAAACTGAATCCTGAAAATACTTTAATAAGAGATAAACTTGAAAGTTAGGTTTTGTTTTGATTTACCAGCTCGAAAGCAGGATTTGTTTTGACGAACCAGCTCAAAAGCAGGATTTGTTTTGTTTTACCAGCTCAAAAGCAGGATTTGATGACCGACCAGCTCGAAAGCAGGATTTGTTGACCGACCAGCTCGAAAGCAGGATTTGTTGACCGACCAGCTCGAAAGCAGGATTTGTTGACCGACCAGCTCGAAAGCAGGATTTGTTGACCGACCAGCTCGAAAGCAGGATTTGTTGACCGACCAGCTCGAAAGCAGGATTTGTTGACCGACCAGCTCGAAAGCAGGATTTGTTGATCGACCAGCTCGAAAGCAGGATTTATTGATCGACCAGCTCGAAAGCAGGATTTGTTGACCGACCAGCTCGAAAGCAGGATTTGTTGATTTAAAAATGATTGACATTAATGAAATTGTAACCCAAAGGCTTGGAAAGTGATAGATATTGACAAAGTTGTAAACCGAAGGCAGGAGAATGACTGATGCTGGTAAGATTGTAACCCGAAGGCTTGAATTGAGAATCTGATAGAGTGGGCGACCCAGAGGCCTGATTGATCAAATGGGATGTCCCGAAGGTTGAAATAGAGAATTGGGTGACCCGGAGGTCGAAATTAGAAATTGGATGACCCGAACATCGAAATTGACATAATTGATATTGAACTTGAATTCTGATGAAAGGTCAGTGTGAAGACTGCACCTAAGAGATCGAATAACGCGACCAATGGGCAAGACACCAACACGAGTATTAGATTTTTAAAGGGTACCAGTACGAGCACTGGATTTTGGGAGATTACCAATATGAGCACTGGACTTTAATTGGTTACCGACTGACGATGACTTGAACACCTTGCCGAGGTCTCAGGATTTATCCCTTATCCTGAATGGGGATTTCAGGTTTATCCCTTAACCTGAAGGGGAAGTTCAGGTTTATCCCTTAACCTGAAGGGGAAATGAATATGATGCATATGTATGCGAATGAATGCATGCAAATGCAAATGAATGCAAATGTATGCAAATGAATGCAAAATGATGTAAATGGATGCACACGCATGCAAAATGAGAGATTTGTTTGATCCTGCCTGCATACAAGATGTTTTGAAAACAATTTTCAAAATAATGCCCCAATGTAACTGGGAAAGAAGAATTTGACCATTGTTGAAGAAAGTATATTGATGAATTACAAAGGATGGAATAGAGGATTTAAGTATAGAAAATTTTCAAATGTTGAGCATTGATGGGATCTGGTAATTCCACTCCGTCGGCATTGATGAGCCGATATGAGTTACGAGATAATGCCTCTTTGACAACATAGGGACCTTCCCAATTCGGCGACCATTTGCCGCCCAGGCGGTGCTTGAAATAGGCCGTTGATCTGAGCACTAGATCATTGACTCAAGATTTCCTTTGAATGACAAATTTTGCATATTGTCTGGCTATCCTCTAACGATATGATTGAGCGTGCTCTGCTGCTCTGAGTCTTCTTTCATTGAGCAAATCAAGTTGTACCAGTCGCTGCTACTGATATTGATCAAGCGATAACTCCAGCAGTGATACGAACTTCAAGGCAGGTTTCTGAACATGTAGAGACAATACTACTTCAGTTCCGTAGACAAGTTCTGACAGAGTAGCATTAGTGGGAGTTCGAATGGTGGTTCTGTATGCCCACAACACATCATGGATCTTCTCATGCCAATCGCGGCCTGTTTCCAAGGTTCGCTCCAGGATTCGAATAAGAATCTTATTGGTGGCCTCTGCTTGACCATTCCCTGAATAATAGGGAGCGGAGAAATGATGCTGAATTCTGAACTTTGAGCCAAATGTTCTCATTCTCTCATTCTTGAAATGACTGTCATTGTTTGACACGATATTGTGCGGTATGCCAAAATGACATAGGATATTCTTGTGGATGAACAAGACCACATGTCGACCTTCTACTATGTGTAGAGTGATAGCTTTGACCCATTTAGTAAAATATTCTGTTGCGGCAAGAAAATATTTGTAGCTGTTTGAAGCAGAAGGAGTGATGGGGCCCACAACATCAAAGGCCCATATAGAAAATGGTCATGGAGAGATAACAAATTGCAAATATGTTGCTGGCGCATGAACGGAAAGTACGTGCATCTAGCATAGAGCACACTTCTTCACAAAATGGTAGCAATCTCATAGCATAGTCTTCCAATAATATCCCGCCTAGATGATTTGCTTGATAAGAGTTTGGTAGCCGACGTGACCATCGCAAATGCCTTCGTGTACCTTCTGCACGACTTCTTTGGCTTTATCTTCGTCTAGACATCTGGAATATTCAGAATTGAATCCACGATGATAGAGAACATCAGCGAGAATAAAATATCGGGCAGACATGCGCTGAATTGCTCACTGCTCTTTTTAGTGGTATTCTGAGAGAAGGAGACAAATGTCTTCTCCTTGATGGGAGCCCTTCTGAGACTGTCTTCAGCTTGCTCAGACATCATCCTAATCATCATTTTCTTGAACATCTGATATGTAGCAGGATTAATGTCATCCCTATCATTCAGACTCTGTCTTCTGGCAGATCTTGGAGAATCTATTTCCTCTTGCCTGCTTCTGAAATCACTGATGCATTGGCACAGTGGTGTCTTCTTGCTTGATCTGACCTGAACCACTTAGAAATACCGATATTCTCTGCAGAATAAGATGGATGATTATATTTCAATGATGAAGATTCAGGATAGAAATGAATATAAGAAGAATATTTGATGAGAATTTGGTAGATAATTGAAAGAACATCCCATTACTAGGGATTGGGTCGCCGCTGGAGTCACGACAATTGTGTTGTCATTCTTTGCAAGGAGAACAAACAACTGCAAATATGTCTTGTCACCTAGGCGAGGTCGTCAAACCATGATAGAATGAAAGTTGAAGGAATTTTTTTTTTATTGAAAAAAAATATGATTACATCAATAATGGACTTGAGAAAGATGGAGCATAAAGAGAGTCTGCCACCACTCTCAATGATCAGCAGAGACACGAGGACCGGGGAAAAGAGTGAGAATGATGAAAGAATCTCAGTCATATCTGGCAAAATGGTATGTTCTAGACCACTACACTGATGCAAGGTTGAACTCTGGCATAACCCCTGATAGTAGCTGCATTTCTATGCGCTTCTGCCTCTGAGAAAACGGTCGAACACACCGCTCTGGATGATAGTAGGCACAGAAGAATGGACCAAGCAGCTTGAATCTCTCGTCATATGAATAGGTGTATCTGAGAAGAAGGCGAGCCCTTCAGTGCACAGAACCATCGCATGTTGATTTCTTTCTCGGGCTGTTCTAGATAATGAGCTGACTTCTGCAAATGCCTCATACTGTTGATAGATCTCGATCAGGCTCATGTACTCATTCTCATTTTCTTCAATCAGTGGCCAAGACTTACGCCCTGTCATGATAGCCACGACATCTTTAGGGGTCCAGACCCTTGACATTGATCAGAAATTGCTGCTTTAATGGATCTCCAGGCTGACCGGCTGGCTCAGGCAGTCCCATAATCTCTGAAAATTTATCCATCAGTAGTGTCATCTCGCCCCACGGGAACCAGAACGTGCAAGTGCGTGGATTCCACCGCTCTGCCAGTGCATGAATCAGATTGTCGTTGACTGTCAACTTTCCCACTGCAGATGCCAATTCCAACCTGCAATTGCTCAAGTGGTCCGGAAACATACGAGAGAAGTTTTTGAACCAGACATAGTACCACCGGGGGAAGAAGGGTCCGATGCTAAGAGATCGATGCTCAAGAAGACTTTGTCGCACCTCGTAGGAGATGTGACCCTCAGGAAAAACAGAATCAAGCTGACTGGATGCCATTGGACTGAAAGACAAGAAGACTGGAATTAGACTTTGGAAAAATACAAGAATTTTGAAAATTGCAGGCAGGATAAAATGAAAGCTGGAAATTCGAAGTCCAGAGGAACGAAAGAATAGAAAATCTCCTGGAGTTTTGAAGGAAAAGGTGGATAATTTAGAAAAATCATCCAGGGTTTTTGAGAAAAAGGAAATATTTCATAAAAGATGAAAAATGAGGTATTTTGGAAAATTGTTCGGTATTTTGGAAAAATTGGGAAAAATATGAGAAAATAAGGCGAAAATGAATATCATACATTCAATTACAAACAATTATACACATACAGCAATCCCTAAGAAGCTGACTCTAAATGCATCAATTTTGAAAGAGCTTTAGGACCCTAATCCTGACTCTAGGCTCAGATAAACTGTGTCCAATCATGCTATGCCGATATACTCGAGCCGAGGCTTGATGTACGTGGCATAAAACTCATCTTCGGGTCTAGGCTTGTGTTTTCCCAACATCCTTGAGCGCCTGCCGATATACGTTGGACTATGGCCCTTGGTACGTGGCAGGGGGTGTTAGCCCAAATAAGTGGCCCAGTTGTGAGGCTCTGTCCCGAACTATGGTTCTGAAAGAGAGCCCAGCAACGTGAAGACCGGGTAGACATAGGTGGGGTGGTTTTTGAAATATGATCACATGCAGGCAAACAGAGGGCTCTAAGTCCTAAAGAGATAGAATTTTGAAAACCTTTGAAGAAGCAAACATTGTTTTCATACAAGTTCTAGATTGAGGAGTGTTGTATTTCAGACCTAAGTCTAAGTGAGCATGCATTATTCTCCTCAATATGGTCCTACCAAACCATGCCTAGTCTACATGCAATCCATGTCAGCTGGGTTCAAGTCTAGGCTCCTAGGTTCACATGATATCAGGAATTAAAAGCTGACAATTCATAAAGCATGATTTTGATAATTGAGCTAAGTCAAAGCACATAATTGATCAGACGAAGACAGGTCCCATTACGGTCGCCAAACCTGTTATCATCGCAAAATTTTTCCCCTCCCTTGCGAGAGAGAAACGAATTTGCGAGTCAAACTCGACCAAAGTTTTGAAAATTGTTTTGAAAATTTACTCGCCTCCGTTTTGAAAATTTGCGAGAAAATTCCATGGAATGGGATCCGCCTGTCGGTACGAGGCTCAACCGTTCCTGACGCCTTTACCAGGGGTAATTGAACCAAGGACCAATTATGTGCTTTAACTTTACTCAAATATCTAAATTATGCTCTATTTTCCTAGAATGCAAAAAGAATCAGGCTTGTGCTATGAAATTTTGAAAAATGCAAGTTTGAGAAAATATGCTGTTTGCTTTGGAAAATTGAAATGCATTTAGAAAAGGACTGGAAAATGCTTGAAAATGGAATTCCTGGGAAAATCATTGAATTTTATTGGAAATCAGAATTTTGCATTGGAAAGTGATTTCTCAAGAAAATTTGAACTTTAGAAAATCGATTTTGAAATTTGGAATTGCTTTTCTGAGAAAATGGATTTGAGAATTCTGAGAAAATCTAAGAAATTTATTGGAAAATGACTTTTGAAATGGAAAATGAATTCTCAGGAAAATTAGAAAATATGAAAAAATCGATTTCTGAAAACTTGGGATTTTGAAATTTCAGAATTTGAAAACATAGGAAAATCTTGATTTGAACTTGGGAAATGCTTTGAAATGTCATTTGAAAACTTAGGATTTTGAGAAAATCATGTCCTGAGAAAGACTTGGAAATTCTTGAGAAAACTGAATTTTTTGTAATTGAAATTGGAAAATGAATTTGAAAACAATGCAACTTGAATAATATGAATGAATGAATATGAATTTGGAAAGGGAACTTCATTGAGGAATTGGGAAATCCTTTTAAATCTTTGAGAAATGCAGTGCATTTTTGAAGTTAGCCTAAAAGTGTAGGCTGAATGTGGCTAATATAAAGATCATAAATCTTGGTTTTCTTCGTATTCTGACTATGGCCATAAATACGAATCCCACCGAGTTTATAAACTCCATAAAAGCTTGTGCACGTGCCATTCGTGTAAACCATAGTGAATTTGAAATAATGTGCATAAATGCAACATATATCACATATTGAAATTTGCAGAAATTAAACTATATGCAATGCAATCCTATTCTAAGCAGAAAATGTAACTCTTATTCCAAATATTACATTGCTTTTTACAATGAATTGAATAAAATAAATAAATAAAATGGCTAAGTCTTCTTCTTGAATATTCCTGCAAAACTGAAAAACAAGGTTAGCACAAAAATGTAGGTTTTTCTGAATTTATCCGAAAATATAGGAAATTATCGGATATTATTCAGATATAAACCCAAAATCATACCCCCTTTGATATAAACATGATAAATAATGAATAAATTTCGAAAATAACTTGAAAATTCGAAATTGGGGTCAAAATGACCAAAATATCCCTGATGACCTTGAAATCAGGGTTTTCTGAAAGAATTTTTGTAAATTTTGGAAATTTGAAAATCAAATGAAATAAATCAAACATAATATGATGAATTATGATGATATGCATGAAATTTTGGAGAATTAGAAATTGAAATTTCGAAATTTAGGTCAAAATAACCAAAATACCCCTGATAACAAGACTATGGCCTTGAAACCAGGGTTTTTTGAAATAAATTTTGCAAAATTGAAAAATATGAAATGTAAATGAGATGAAAATTAACCCTAATATGATTCTACATGCTCATGTACATGATAAAAACCCTAAAATGGCGAAAATATCATAAAATATCAAATTTAACTTGATTTTCGCCTGATTTTCGCTTCTGAATTTAAAGATAAACTAACATTTAAAGCAAATGAACTTGGAATTAAGCCAAATTTGGCATGGACACCTAAAATAACCCAAAAAACAGAATGGAGCTCGAAAATCGATTTTTTTTGTATTTTTAAATATGGAAATTCAAGTAAAAACCCTAAATTTTGTGATTTTTGCCTAAAATGTTGATTCTAAAGGGAAATTAAGATATCAAACTTCCATAAAAATTTCCCAAATTTTATGGGGTGACAGGTAACAGTAAGACAAGAATTTTTTCCTTTTACACTTTCTGGTTTTGACCTATGGTCGGAGCTGTGACACTCCGGCAAGTCGGATCGGAATCCGGCGACTCTAGGATTTAGGAGAAACAGACAGGTTTCGGGAGAAAATATGGGAAAAATAGCAGACGGATGGGAAAAAGGTTGAAATTGTGGGAAAATGTCCCTGACAAACATAGAAAGATTTTATATTTTGACACCATTGGGATTCGGGTTATGGTTTGGAAAAGGCCATACTGTTATCAGAGACCTAAATCTCTGAGATTTCTGGACATTGGAATCTGTTAGACAAAAAGGGAAAATCCGGAAAAAATAATGAAACAGATTCAAAAATTCCCAAATTTTGGGAACTGACAGGAAAGTATCTTAGGAACAACTTTCATGTTGAAAGTTTTTGCAGACGGGTTACATATTCGATGGACTTGGTGCATTAGGGTCTGTCTATACCCTGACAAAGGAAAATCAAGATTTTCCCAGGAGTCTGAGAAATCCGATTTTTTTACAGAGATCAAAACTAATTAGAAAAACCGCAAAAATTTCCAGATCATTAGTAAATTCAATCATGAATCTACTGTGATTTTTTTAGGACAATCCAAATCTCCCATGAGGGTGGTGCTGGAGGTTTTTGTCTGCTAAAGCATAAATTGAAAGTTCAGAGAAGTCCAAAACCCGATTTGAGATTTGATTTTTTTAATAGAGTTGAAGAACCCGAATTAATTCAAGATTTTGGCAGGAAATCAATGACAAATAGAGGCATTTACAAATGAAATTTTCAGTATTTTTGAATGAAAGATCTTATATAAAATCATAACTGGACTCTACACCTAGATTAAAAGCTATAAACTAATAAGTAAACATGGATGAAATTAAGTAAAATACCTACTAAGCAATAATATAAATTAAACGTAATGCATCTACTCAATGAAATCTACATGTAATCAAGAATAAAATCAAAATGATAAGGGAGGTATGATCTTTTGTTTAATATTGCTCTCGAAATAAGAGATCCAATCTATTGAACGAATGGATCTCTTCATTCACATAGCCATATGGGACGTAGGTTTTCTTATTCCCTACTATTCAAAACCACAAAAGAGAACCCCTGCATCATTGTAGATCTGGCTGCACATCATTCTTATGAAAATAAGACTTGCATGTTCCCTTTTAGTCATACGACCCTAGTGAAATTCAATGAAGAACTTAGTAAAAATAGAATGAACTCACCTTGGCACCTTGTTGGAATAAGTTGCAGCAAGGGAGATGGTTGAAGCAAAGTAGCTGGACATCCAAGGGAGTTGTTGGTGATATTGTGGTGGCTGGAAGGTGCCTTCAAGATTGGTGGCTCAGTTGCAAGCAATGATGGTGGCTGGAGCAATAATGGAGGCTGCTGCACCGTGGGAGGTCTTGAAGGTAGCACGAGTTGTTGCCAAGGTGAAGAAGGTGAGCTGTGTTGACGCAGCTGCAATAGAGGACCTTGGTTGGAGATGGCTGAAGGAGATGCTGAACCCGATTTGAAGGAGTTTGTTGCAGCTGTAATGGCTGCTGTAGTTGCTACCAAGGTGTGGCTGGAGCAGTGAGAGCTAGAGCCAATGGAGATGCTGCAATAGTGGAGGACGACTAGAGGGGCTGCACCTTGTTGATGGGCTGAAGGTACAAGGGGTGCTGCGAAGGGCTGCAATGAAGGTAGCCTTTTGTTTTTGCTGAAGCAAGGTTGTGCCTTGTTGTAAATAGCTAAAGATGGGAGGAAGGGCTGCTGTTGGAGCTGCTGCACTGGCTTGTGAACCAGCTGAAGGTAGTGGAAGCCTTTGGAAGAGGTGGCAGCAATGGTGGCTGCTGGAGGAGCTGAAGGAGGTGTCCCTGTGGTGCTGCCAAGGATGGTGGAAGATGGCTGTGGGGCTGTAGCAGCAAAGGGGAGAGAAGGAGAGTGCTCAAGGGAGAGAGAGAGGCGTGAGATAGGTTCCCCCAGCCGTCCTTTTTTTTTTTGTTGAACTTAGGTTTTGATATAATCAAAACCTAAGTTTCCAATAATGTGCAATGAGCCATACGTGAATGGCTATACGTGAATAGCTGCAGCCTTGGCTTATTGGGGGAAATTCAAAGGGAGTAAGGAAGAAAGGGGAAAGAAGGAAGGGAAGGAAAAGGAAAGAAGAGGGGAATAAGGAAAAGGAAAGGAAAGGAAGAAAAGAGAGGGAAAGAAGAAGAAGGAGGGGGCTGGAAGAACCATACGTGAGTGGAGAGAGAGGAAAGAAAGGAGGAAATAAAGAAAGAAAAGAAAAAGGAAGAAGAAAGAAAGAAGAGAAAGAAAGAAGGAAAGAAAGGAAGGAGGAAAGGGAAAGAAGAGGAGGAGAGAAAGGAAATGGAGAAATAGAGGGGCTGGAGGTTTGGGCGACCACATTGTGGGTCCCACCTCTCTAAAAAAAAATAAAAATAAAAAATAAATAAAAATCAATAAAAACAAAAATAAACAAATGAAAAGAAGCATCTTTTTTTTTTAATAAAATAGAAATGCAGATGAATGGGCCATCTCAGAGCGGGTCCAAATTTCAATTTTGAAATTCATTTTGAAGATTAGAGGGGTAAAATAGTCTTTTTAGAAAGTTTCCAGACGAAACGAGCTATTTTTGGCATTTTTTGAAATGAGCTTGGATTTTGAAGTTCAATACCTCGTTGCAAAGCAAATCCAGTGTAGAATTTGAAAATTTAATTTTGAAAGAAATCCAGATTGTTTTTCTCGAGAAAATATTTTCAAAACGAAACGAGCTATTTTTGGCAGTTTTTGAAATGAGCTCGGATTTTGAAGTTTAATAGCTCGTTGTGAAGCAAATCCAGTGTAGAATTCAAAAATTTGTGTTTGAAATAAATCCAAATTATTTTTCTTGAGAAAATATTTCCAAATTTAGACTCCCGGGGGTAAAAATGTCAATTTTGGAAACCCGAGGTTTGAAATTGATTTCTGAAAACTTTTAAAACTCAATCTGGATTGAAATTTATAAAACTGGAGTTCTGGACTTCGAAAATGTAATGAAATGTTATGAAATGCTGAGAAATGATATGAAATAATGAGAAATGACATGCGAAATGCAGACCCTGAATGAAGAATTTTGAATGTTAGACCCCGATTGACACTTGTACCAGTTTAAAAAGCATTAAAATTAATAAAATTTGCAAAATAGCTCAAGAAATGGTTTTCGGGACTCTACTGGGTCAGAGTGACACTGAAAATTGGGGTTCGAGCTGGATTGAACTGATATGAGCTAGATTGAGCTGGGTTTTAGAGTTTCAGGACTCCAATGAGTTGATAATGATAATGACTCAACTGACCTTTTCGACTGAATTTTCAAAAAAAGTTGCCATTTTGGAGAAATAGTATGGAATGATCACTGGAATGAAGTGAATTACGAACCTGAACTGGGTTTGAGCTGAAACAAAGGTCAGTAATACTGAGATGAACTAAAATCAAGGCTCAAACACTAGCTCAACTGACTGAACTCGGCTCAATTTCAGCTGAAAGAGCTGAAATGGACTAAAAATGGCTCCTGGACACTTAGAAAGGGTTTTGAACTAAAACTGGAGCGCTTGAACTCTTGGTGAGCTCCAATTAGACTCTCGGGAACATGACTGACTGGGAATGACTGACTCAGAGACAATTGGTTTGGATTTGAGTGAGAAATGAGCTCATTTATGAAGAAATGATCCCATTTTGGCAGGAATAGTTAGAAATGAAAATGGTTTGTTCATTGTGAGCTCAGATGAGCTTGAGATGACTGATATTCTAACTGTCCTAAACTGACCGATGAGCTTGATTGACTCCGACTGACTGGGGTCCGGGACGACCTAGGGGTAAAATGGTAATTTTCCTAATAAAAGTTGGTAAAATGGTGATTTTCTGAAACTGACTCGGGGTTTGACTCCTACACTGACCTAACAGGGTTGACAATGCACGAGGAGGGTTGTTTGAGAATGGATAAGGAAAATTTGGGGTGTTTATATGCACGACGCCGTGACCTGCTGTTGCCAAAGCTAAAGGAGAGAGATCTGGAGTCGAGAGCCACGTGACCTCCGGCCGGCCGAGGGAAGAACCACGTCCCTCGGCTACTCGTTATGCAAGTCTACGCAATCTAGGGTTGAGAACCACGCAACCACCGACCTGCCAAGGGGAGAACCACGCCCCTTGGCTACTCGTTGTGCGAGTCCATGACATCCGGGGTCGAGAACTACGCGACCTTCGACCGGCCGAGGGAAGAACCACGTCCCTCGGCTACTCGCTATGCGAGTCTACGCAATCCGGGGTTGAGAACCACGCAACCACCGACCTGCCAAGGGGAGAACCAGCCCCTTGGCTACTCATTGTGCGAGTCCATGACATCCGGGGTCGAGAGCCACGCGACCACCGATCGACTGAAGGAAGAACCACGTCCTCCAGCTACCCACTACATGGGTCTGGCCCAGGGCTTTCGCCCACTGGGCGTGAAGGAATGAGGAAGGGAGGAGGCACCGAGTGCAACACAATTCCACTATTCGATAATCAAATCCCCCCAACAAGGGGGGAGGCTTATAGCCTTCACAAAACAGCCCCCCATGGTTGGGGCGCCCAAAGCAAAAAGGAAGAGCCTCAATGACACTCTGAATCAAAACAGGTCCCCTGCACAGTGTGCAGGGGTCAGTACCTAGATGCTTCGTAATAGGCACCTGCCTTGCCACAAAAGGCCCTTGCGGCGCACCTGCCGCAGGGGCTGCTGAAAGCTACCCCCTGCCAAAACCTGCGCTGGCCTTCTGCCAGTGCCCAGTCCTGCACAGCCATTTGCACACGCCACCCTTCAACAGCCTGCGCCCTGCCTCCTGCACGGTTGCCTGCACACACCACTGCTACCTGCATGGTTGCCTGCACACGCCACTACACACGCCACCCTTCAACAACCTGCGCCCTGCCTCCTGCACGACTGCCTGCACACGCCACTGCTACCTGCATGGTTGCCTGCACACGCCACTGCTACCTGCACCCATCCGCATGGCTTGCCATTGGGCTGTTTTGGGGGGTGGTGCCATGCATATGCAGCTAGCCGAGTGGGTCTTCCGGTGCGGGTCGTATCACAGTTGCCGCCCTAGCTGGGCATGTTTCCCTCCTTTGGCGCCTTTTTTTTTTTTTTGAGCATTTGAATTTCAAGAAGGCTTATATAAGCTAGTATTGTAGTATGTTGTTGATGCTTTTGAAAATATATGAAAATTGCCTTTTTGGCTTTCATCTTGTTAGACGTTTCTCTTTTTCCCTTCGCTGAAGACAGGCTTTTCAACACAAGGTCTTGAGATCCTTCTCATTGTGCTATTTCGACTAACGCAAGTGTTGCAAAGCACTTGGGTCTGCTTGGGCCATCGACAACGTGTGATCGACGATGATGATAGAGTAGGCGTACACCCAACGAGCCAAGGAACCAACCGACAATTTAAGGGTTTTCTTCTTCCCCCTTCACCAAAGGAGGTTTACAACATAAGGCTGATCAAACACACGGTTCAAACTTCAGAAGCTCATCATTCAACCGTGCACAAGTGCTACATTCTGGTAAACACTCATTTCTGTTGAATTTGTACATCTTGTGCGGCAAGTTATCGTCTCTGCAAACCCTCATCGCAAGTCACTCATCGATTTCGAGTTGGCCTTGCCGACTCGCTACTTTAGCGTATGGACGCTCCACGGGTGCCTATGCTATTGACGGTTACGACATGTTGCCGAAAAGACTCCTAACGAATTAGAAGAACGCGGGTCACCCGTGACTCTATAGCCTTTGGAGGCTTCAAACCCTATAGTGTTGTTTCCCTTGTGCATGTGCTTAACAATCTACACTTCACCACTTGCTTGGCATTGCACCCATCGCAGCCTCCCCGCGCTCTTGCATAGCGCATCGCGTTGCTCTTGCACGCCTGCAGCCCGCCGTGCGCCGCACTGCCACGCACACGTCTGCTGCATGCGCCCTGCTGCCATGCATGCTCGCCGTGTGCTGCACCTTGTGCCTTGCACACGCCATGCCCTGCGCCTTGCACGTAACACCTGCGCAGTTTTGGCGTTGTGCTCTATGCACTACACTCTTTGTGCAACGCCCACGCGACCTGCGCCCACGCGACCTGTGCACTGCTGTGCCACACCTTCTGCATGCCCTATGTGCTGCGCCGTGCCCTATGTATTGCACCCGCACCCTGCACTGTCTGCATCCTGCATGCCCTACACTCTATACTACCCTCAACCTGCTGGTGCCAACAGTAGCCTCTTCGCTACAACCTCTCTTCACCTATGCCTTGGTAAGCATCTTTACATTCTTTTAAGTGGGCACCTGCGTGTGCTAAGGGTGGCTCTTACAAGCTTGCGTGCTTGTGTATTGAACTTGTATCCTTAGCTTGAGCTAGACGAAGCCCGTCCAACAAACCTTTTATCCTTCTTGTGTGAGTTGTTTTTACGCTGTGGTTTGCGTGCTTGCACATACTCAAGCTGGCACCGACTACTCAAGCCAAACACCGCGAATTGCGAGACTTGATTGGCCTTGACCTCAGTTATCATTCTGCTGCCTTACAAAATGATTTTTTTTTATACCCAGCCAGGTACCATCGGATCCTAGGAAAAGGGCTGCACCACGACCTAGGAAGTACTTAATCACAATGTTAATGAAGCACCATTGCCCGTCGATTGGGATTGGGGTCGGATTTAGGGTATCGGCAGGGGGGGACTGGGATTTGGGAATGAAAGGGGAGGGCCGGGGCCATCAACCATCGGCCCCCTTTGGGTTGGGAACCAGTGCCCCCACCTCCTTGGGGGATTTCTGTCGATCATGGTGGGCACGTGCCCACCCTCCCCACAACGTGACTCTGGCCCTGCCTATGAGTTTAAACTAGGAGGTTAATACAGCCAATATTTTACCAATTATCCATGTCCTCTATATGCTGGGTTAAATATAAGATTAGAGATATGGCAAGGGATCCAAACCTCAGACGTCTCAGCTAGATGAAGAAGACATTGACTATGAGGGGGTCGGAGTGAGCAGTGGAAGTCGTGGGAGGGAGAGGGAGAGAGATGGGAAAGGTTAGGGAAGCTCGTTTTGTGCTATTTAAATAGAACTCACCTGGACCGTCTGATCATAAAATGATCGAACGGTCCAGATTCATTGGGAGAGGTTTTCTTTTGTGGTTGTCTGTTCCTTGTGCTTACACCTATGTGAATGTTAGGAAGTGTAGTTTTATGAATCTGCCGAGAAAACTAGTAGCTCATTGCTAGGCTTTGCCAATGTGCTCATTGAGAAGCTTGCGAGGAGAGGGGATGGCTTTAGTTGATTACTTTGTTGAAGCACTTTTCACATGTCTATCCTTGTCTGTAACCTAGGCTTGCTCATCGAGTTCTCCAGTCAGGATAGTAATTGTAACAACTAACAAGTTTCATTTACTAGAAAACAATTGGGGCCATAGCTCCAGGCGTGTTTAAAGTAGATCTAGCAAGAGTTCTTGAAAAAATTCTCTTCTTTCTAATTTTTGGGTTGTGTCCTATCGACTGCACATTATTTTGCACCTTGTGCTTTATTGGATGAATGGATAAAAAATCTAATTAATTTCTTTTATATGATCTCATGTTGATTGCATATTGATGTTAAGGCCTTTCTGATGGTGGTTGTGATGATGATTTTGTTACTGTATTCTACATAATAGTGCATTATGAAGGTTTCGAATAGCATGGTATCAGATTTTCTAGTCAGCACATGATGACAGGTCCTTTTGTTTTTCAAATATAGTTTCAAGCGTCCCAGGAAGTTGCAGCCTGAAGATAGGCTCTTTTCATTGTCATCAGTGACTTCACCAGTGGTAATGTGTCCCATTCTTGTCTTTTCAGTAGAAAAGTTCCCTATTGTTCGGGTATTTTACATGGTGATTGTATTGTTTTTTCTCCACGACTATGTATTGAAGCAATGCGAAGAGTGAAGGATTTAAGACTTTTTATAGTATTCACGGCTACTACCATGCAACGGTTTATGTGATTAGTTAACTGTGAGATGGAATCACTTAAACCTTGGGTCTATTACATGCTTGGTTAACAGATAGGCCATCATTATGACCAGGAGTGTGCATAGCTTCTAAAATGATTGTGAGAATCAGAAAGTAATCATATTTACACAGCATTGATGTGTACTTTGCTTTGCTGGGATATCTCAATCTTGACTCATTAAAATTGCCTCTTTGGCTGTTAGAACTCTGAGACCATCTTGGCGTGAAACTGGATGGGTAGCACTATCCATAATGGATGGTGTTGTCCCGATAGGCCTCTGGCTTATATGCTACTGGATATTTATGGAAAACAGTAGATTACACCACCTAACCATATTGGAGTTTCTTGTATCCGATCTTGTGTTGAAGGCTAGGGGTCTCAGGTTCCTTCGAAACTTACCTTAGCAAAAGGAAAAAAAATTTCTGGAGTTCTCTTAAAGCATTTTTTTTATCTTGGGAAAGTGTACGAAACATAGAACAATGTGAGAAATAACAATAAGAATTACAAGGGCAACTCTTTCTTCTTTGTTGTGTGTGTGTGTGTGTGTGCCCTTTTCATTCTGGGTCCCATTTCTTCTCAAAGCTGTGAAACAAATTTTCATTAAATTTCCATATATCATTGCATGTCAAGACATAAAAATGATTCCATGAGTAGCTGACTTATGATGGGGAAGAAAGTCTTTTCCTGCACAAAGGATGGTTAGATTATTTCTATGTTGCCACAATATTACGCTAGTGTGATTAGTTTTGTTTTATTGAAAATTTATAACAGTTGAGATAATGTTGTGATAAAGATGAAATACCTTTAATAATATACGGGGACGCTTGTCTGTATGTGCATTAAATTCTTGCTTGTTTTGCTTTTCTATGTGTATTTGTGCTGGAAAGAACAGGAATGTTATGGATAGCGCAATGACATCTTTTTAGATTGAAGTAGGAGCCAAGATTTCCAAGCATTTACTCTCTAATCTTCTCAAAATTGGAAGTTAGTTTGATGTTTGGGATTCCTAACTTTCAAAAGTTTCTGGTCCTGATATCATTCAGCTTCGCAAAGATCAGAAAGATTAAAAGTATTGAGTGATAGATTCCAAATATGAAGAAAAAACCTTTATGGGCTGTAGTCTTTCTTTGTGAATGCCCAATTTCATGCTATGCTGACACGATTCGTGTTGATTCGAGTACACAACTGATAAACTTTACAACACTTCAGTATGTGAACAAATTTTAGCTTGTGTTACTATTGAAAAAGAAATCTTGGGTACCAAAAATATGCATGTAGCACTATCTCTGGGGTTTCTTTATCAGCACCTTTATCATCGACATTCTTATACCTTTTCCTTTTGTTCTGTTTGTTTCAGGTAGTTGATCATGGAACTGGACGTGAAGGTGACAAATCAAGCCTATGACTGAGTCACTTATATATTAAATATGCAGTAATAGCTTTGAGCACATATTAATATGATTCATTTTTGTCTTCAATGAAAGATGGAAGGTCTGAATTTGGTCGGGGTAAGGGTGGTGGGACACCTGCTAATGGACAGTAAGCATTATTTTCATTACTTGCTCTATAGCAAAAATGGTCTTTTCTGAAAATAAGCTAAGTTGGTGTGTGGAAAATTCATACTCGCTAAGATGCTAATATTTGACGTGCTCATGTAAGAAATTTGTTAGGTATACCATTTCTAAGACAAGGACAACAAAACCATTAGTATGCATCCCAGAGTCAAAATATCTGAACATTAGATTGGCTGCTGTGGTTACTGCATCCTTGAACAAGAAGTTGTAGAATTGTATCATCAACACTTGTCACTTCAGAGAACTGGAGTTCTATACAGACATTGTTTTCTAGAATATTTAACTAACCTGATTGCTTATGGCAATTTAAAGTCATTAACTGAAAATTTTCTCTTATGAAGGTTATTTGTAGAGCTTCCTTCAATGTTAGTAACTTCAATAAAGATGCTCTCTCTCTCTCTCTCATTAACAGAATTACCTTGTTCACAAAATAAAATTTCCAACTTATCAAATTTGTCATTCTGCCGATGTTAAGGACAAGGATTTTAGTGACATTTTTGCTAGTTCCGTAGCTATATCTGACGAAGTTTTTGCAATATCTTCAATCTCCACATACGAAACCTTCAATTGGAACAGCTGCGTTTGAGATAGCCATCTAGTTCAATTATTCTTTAATTTTAGTTTTTTATTTAAAAATTTCTTCAGAGGAAAGCCGAAGAAGGGAAGATCTGCTCCAAGGGATGGAAAGAGAATTAGACCAAGTGAATAGGAAATTGATGATGGAGATGATCCTGACTTGAGTTTGAGATGAGTGCTGGCCAGGTTTATTTGGATTGTGGTCTGTAAGGCCATAATTTGTTTTACTGGTGGCATTTTTTATACTTATGTCATTGTGATTGTACTATTTAGCTCCTGCTCCAAGCTTGTCTATTTAAAAAAAGCTCTGATAATGGAGCTGCAGTTACCGTACTCTCGTGGCTGAGGCAATGTCTGTATACATGAAGCATATATCCTAGTGTCGGTGTATAGGTACTGATCTGTAATTTTCTTTTGTAGGTCAAGAAGTTGGTTACTTTCCATTTTATTTATGCTTCTAGATGGCCTTAATTTAACAGCATGTGCCTCTGCCTAAGGTTATGGATTTTAGGCTGTGCAGCATACTACTAGTTTGTTATTGATTACGAATTTAAGGTTTTCTCTTGCTTTTCTTTTGCCCTGCTTCCTGCATGTTGCCAAACATGTAAACAACTCTGCCGTGTTGAATGTGGTGACTCTTCTGGTATGACCGAACAGTGTGAAGGGCTTTGGTGTTTAGTGTGAGGATTTTTGTGGTTATTGGATCTTAACATTCGGCCCTCAACGTAGGTGATTGTTAGGGAGGGCAGATTAGGTCATATTGTATATAACCGATTCGTTGGTCATGTTCAATCCCCACTGTGCATCTTACTTGCGTGGCCCCAATCTCAAGTTCCCAAGTGAGATGTGCGATAGGTATTGAATATAACTGATGATCTGTTATATACAATATGGGCCGTTCTGCTGTCAACCAATCAGACTCTCTTTTACCATAAAGTTTTTAGAAAGGTCACAGAATAAGTATGATATACGCTAATGCTTTTCTTATATTGGTAACAGAACTCATGGACATGGCTGCATCTTTACTTTAAGAAGAACCCATCAAGGTGTTCTGGTACTAGAGGAAGGGGTTCATGGAGAATTCGTGACCCCCACCAACTCCATCAGGGTTTAGTATGGACCTCAGGTGTACAACACAAGAAAGAAGAGCTGACTAAATCAATAATCTTTCATGGACAGGAACTGATACGTTGAGCCTAAAAAAAAGCGACGGGTTTGAAGAAAAAAAGAAAAGAAAAGAAAAATGATGACTTTGAGAGATCAATGGCGCTGCCATAAAAGTCAATGGTTCAGCTGCATAAAACTGGTTGGAATAAGCGCATTTACGGGTGCTAGCAAGATGGAAAGAACTGTATTATGTGGGCTTATCAAATCCAACTTGGGACCCATGTTGTGGGATCTCAGTTTAGAGGATCTGAGACTCATTTGTACAATGAAAATCGTGAATCTCTGGCCTGAGGTTGGGCAGATTCATGTTTCACTCTTTCTTTCTCTCTATTATCATCGCCACACTCATCAAATAGTTGATCTTAGGACACAGTTTGAAGTCGGGAGATATATGATCCTTAGGGTCTGAGATCACCTTGGATTTGAGATCCAAGATAATCAAAACGCATCCTTATATATTCACACGGGACATTGCAGAAAATAATCTTGAAAACAAAAACCTAATTAAATGACAAAAAAAAAAAAAGAAAACCGAATACAAATAGGGTAGCAAGAAGGTCAATCTTTGTGGTGCAGATTTCTGCAACTAGGATCTCATTTCTAAAAGATTCACTCACTCCAGATGCCTAATTTTTCTTCCTTATTGGATCTTCGAGTATTGACTGATGCAAATTTGAACTAGCTAAGGTGTACTCAAGTATGTACATATGTTAATGTAAGATATGGTAACTCTATCTGGTTGGGTTATTGAACCAACCTATATGACAACAGGGACTTGTTTGAGCAGTGTAATTCAATCCATCGGATATACTATCACAAAATCCATTAGTTAAAGCAATTCAATTCGTCAAACTAAAAATCAACATCTTCATCACCATCATAAAAAGTCAACTCTGTCACATACAGATGGTTCTTCAATCTTCAATACAATATAAACAAAGAAAGCAGCATAGTACATTGTTAGTATGAAATTGGCTCTAGAAATTTGTAGTATGCTGGCCATTTGAGAGAGTAATGCCTCTCTGAAATTTTATTAGACGTCAAAACGGTGAAGGTTGCAAAGCGTCAAAACTGTAATGCCTCATAGTCTTTGTATATAGAGCCTTGATCAACTATTATCAAGTTGAAGCATACATCAACTGCTGAAGAAAGCAAGCCAAGATGATTCAGCAGTTGCTAGAAATGCACAAAAGTTTGATGTGACAAGCAAAACCTTGGCACTAAACACTTCACATGTAATTGTACTCTTGATTGCATCACATCTTTCAAGTTATAATTCCAACCATGCAGAGGCATATAACGCGGAACCATATTGTGCATGTAGGATGCTTGTTGATGGTAGTAGAACTGCAAACAGTATGAGTCATCAATAGGTTCATGAATGCAGATGAAGTCAAGAGTCCCAATAAAAATTTCATCATAAGCATCTGATGATCCTATTTAATTGGAAGGCTGGAAGGCCCAGGAATATAGCATTCCAATAGCACAGTATATACATATTAACATAAGAGGTAAGAATGGCATTTTGTCTCCTAAAATATATGGGTGCAAGAACAGACCCCAAATCTCAACGGCCAACAAGCCTAAAAGATAGATCTTAGTAGGCCATCCAAGCAGTCTGGTTCTCTGCATAGAAGCACTTGACTTGATTTTGTCTTTGCCCTTTCACATGCACCGATCATACTGAAATGTTGGGAAAGGCTTGACCACAAGATGGCAGAATGAATGACAAGCAACAATACTTTCACAGGGTATTATCTGGCTTCATATAGGAGAGGAAACAGTGAATAGCATGAAACTGCAGCAAGAAAAAAGAAAGGAAAAACATTAGGAGGACCTCAAGATTCGATCTTCCATGGACTTGGGATTTATACTGCTGAAAATATATCGTGGATCATGCTTTCATATCACGACAGATACTAGAGAGAATTATAAGGATGTTCTTGGCTTCACAAGAACTAGTGCCAACATTAACACATTTGGAATGACACCAATGGGTATGAACCCAAGAACTACTTTTATATGTAGGAAAACTTATTCCCATGGGTTCCAACAAGGGGAAGAAAAATCCCAGCATGAATTTTTCAAGAATTTTTTTGGCACGCTTGAAAAAAAAGATGAAGGCCTGTGATTTGTGTTGAAAGCTTAGAGCTCAACAAAATGTGTCTGAATGTTCAGCTTGCTTTGTGTAACTTTTGTAATGTGTTTGGACATGGATATTATCAGACCAAACCTTTTGGCTGTGGAATGATATTGGCTTAGCTCCGACAAAGTGAAATCCTATCCCTGTATGTTGAAAATTATGAATGACACTGGTTAGATTGCCAATTAATGTTGAAAAAGTTGTGATAACATAGCTTTGCTTGATGAATTGTTGGGGAAAGTAATCCTCATATGGATTTTTCGCAGGGTGCATTTGGATTTTGAGATGAGCATTCTTGTAAATGAGAATTCTCACTGGCCCCCACAATTTTATTTTGTTTGGGAACTCACGAGAATCCCAATTTTATTATTTTCTCATGAATTCCCAAAATTAAGGACAGAAATATACCTTCACCATTATAATTTAATTTACCATCAGTAAAGGTGGCAATTGTATTTTTTTAAGCTTCAGGTGTCATTAATTTTATCTTTTAATTCACAATTAGCTAGTTGATCTCTATGCTAGCAGTTAGCAATTACTTTTTTGGAGAATTGGTTTTTTATATGGGACTGGGCGGGGACGGGGATTAGAATTTTGAGACGGGGTGTGGAGGTCCAAAGTCTCCCCCGCCAAGGGGGTGGACTGGGGATGAAGGTTACATTTTAGAGACGGCCCCCGCCCCGCCCCGGCCCCCGTCTCGTCCACTGCCATCCCTACTCTGGCCTCTCTGTTTAACTTTTCTTGTTTTATTTTGATATTATCAATATCTTATAACTATTGTAATGATATCTTGTAGGCCTTTTATATCTCTCATTTCACACCTTTTACTTGCCTCTCACGCACAGAAGCCTAGTGAGAGTCGACTCCTCACAAGTGAGGGGAAGAGGAGGAAGGAGAAGAGCCCGGACACCTTGCCTAAAAAAGCAACAAAGGGAAAAATAAGAAGGGGAAGAGTCGGCTGGCTCTTCCTCTTTTCAGGAAAAAGGTAGGAAAGAAGAGGAAGGGGAAAAGGGAGTGACAGTGAGTTTCACCAAAGCGGTTTGGGAGGCAGGCAGGCTTCTGGCCTGTCTCTCAGGCTGGAAATACAGAGAGGGAGACGGGGTGGGGCGGTCTCGTCTGGGTCGCCTCTGGATGAGGGGAAGGGCACAAGCAGGTGGCCCCGTCGGGTGCCTCCGGCTGAAATAATGGCACAAGGGGTGGCCCCGTCAGGGGTCCTTCGGCTGAGGGGAGGGGAGGTGGCCTCCGGTTCACCGGAAGGGAGGAGGGAAGAGAGAGAGAGTGTGAGAGAGAGCTCTGTGAGACAAGAGAGGGGGTGGGTGTTTAAGTAGGAAAACAGAGATGGCGATGGGGTTAAAACTAAACCGGTTTAATAGGTGTGGGGGATGTTGGGTATTGGATTTGGTGAGACCCACTTTAGGTCTTACCAAATCCATAAGATATGCATGTCTTATATATATATATATATATATATATATATTAATTATTTTATGGGATGTTTGGGTCCAAAATGGACTCAAATCATCTCTGAGATCTGTTTGGATTTCAAACGGATCCGAACATCCTAAGCACATGTGAGAACCCTCTGGGTCTCATAAATGGGTCTAATTAGTTGGGTTGGTTTGATATCTTGTATTTGATTTGGATCTAGATCCAAATCCATACCCCAAATCAAACCCCAACTCATTTACATTGAATTTGGATCTTTATCCAGATCCAAATGTATCATACCCTATCTAAAATAACTTGGCTCTCTCCTTGATCCAAAATCCCATTCAGTTTGAATCTGGATCGGGTCCACTAAATGGATCCAATCCCAGATTTAAATCCCCACATATATAATAAATAATTTATTAGTCCCCTTGATAATCGGATTCTCCCAGAAAATTCCTCAAATAATAGATAGTTGCCGAATATTCGTAATTTATCAGTGTGTACTGATTTTTGAACAGTAACTCCCATAATATATTATTTCAATAATCCTTAAATATTCGTATAAATTTTCGGATATTATAATGTGAATGCCCAACAAGTCTAACCAGTTAATTGTTCCCAACTGAACGATTGGGCTTTGTTATAACACCTGTGATCTTAGCTCGTTTACTGATTTTGTAACCAGATACGACCACAGTCATAGCGATTTTCTGTGTTTTATGTGACCCGACTTCTTTGTGAAGTACCGGGCCCATTACCTAACCACATCTCCCAATGAATGTAGTTGGTTTAAAACTAGGGGTGTCAACCAGTCGGGTTTACCCGGACCTGACCTGAACCAAACCCTATAGGCTCTGGGTATGGTGATAAATATTAAGACCCGATTAAGACCTGGGTCCAGACACGAAGGTCCGATTAATACATGGACCAGGGTATAGTTTGTAAAATTTTATACCAGACTCAGACCCGACCCGAGTTCTGATTAAGACCTGCAAATTTTCAATGTAAAAAAGATATGGTTTTACCAGGTATGGTTCATGTAGTTCTTATCGGTTCAGGTATGTTTTTTCTTATAGTGGGCCTGATTAAATCCGGGTCCAGACCCGATACCATACCTGAAAACCGGGTCCAAGTTTGGTTCCACCTGGGTCTGAACCAAACCCAACCCGTTGATACCCCTAGTTAAAACTAATAGGGTTTTAGAAAACTAAGGCCGCATACAACCCAATCAAGCTAGAGTCGGCTCTCACTGGGCCTTGAGATCGCTTCAGGTTGAGCCACACGGTTGAGTTTTGGGCATTTGGGTCGAGCTAAGTTATTTTACTAGAAAATAGAAAAGCTTCTGGTTTAAGTAGGCAGAAATTAACAAATATTTGATATTTTACCAAACTGGTATATTTTAATCTTGTTACTTTTTATTTAGCATATTAATATCTTATAAAACATGAAGAAATTATCAAATACAAATAAATCATGCATATTTATAGCAAATTGCTTGCCACAATTAGACTCATGGCACAATTAGGCCCGTCAATGGGTTGGGATCAATACAAGTCAGATCTGATATGGCTAGGGTTAGAATATAACAAAATAGGTTAGATTAGCTATTCGGGTAGGATCCGAATAGTATATGGACCCAGTATGGTTTGTGGAATTTCATTGCCAGGTACAGTCTGACCCAAGTTCCAATCAAGATCCATTATTGTTAATGTAAAACAATAGAAAATAAATAAATAAAACGGCAGAAGTCTGGTTTGTATTATCTATAGATATCTTGGCTTTAACACGGTTCCGCCTATGTTAGATGTGGCCAGCCCCGGTACCAAAACCTCAGTGTCTGACCCAGATCTGGACCCACTGGGTTCGATGTAGGTCTCACCCATTGGCAGCTCTATGCACAATCAAGATCGATGTTAGCCTTTGACTTCATGGCATTGCATCATCTGACCTGGGTTTGGCAACATTCAACTTTTAGGGGTGTTACTGGGTCAGTTCGGTTTTTCAAATGGGTCTGAAATTTGGACTCAAGCCGGAACCACTTTGATTCGGGTTCAGTTTTGAGTTTAGATATGACTGAAGTTATAGAGCCGTATGAGTTAATGAACTTGGGTATAAATGGATTCGGGTATAAGTGCATTGACTTTTAAAGAGACTCATCTTTTAATTGGATCTAAAAGTTAGGCCCAAACTCCGAAGCAAAATGAAATGGTTCAAGCTGGATATGAACTATATTGAGGCTTTCAGGTTTGGTTCTTGTTGTGAACTTGGGGCGTGAAAAAAGTCTGGCTTGAAACTGCCAGGTATATAACTAGGGGTGTCAACGGGTTGGGTTTGGTTCGGACCCAGGTGGAACCAGACTTGGACCCGATTTTCAGGTATGGTATCGGGTCCGGACCCAGGTCTAATTGGGTCCAATATAAGAAAAACCATAGCCTACATGAACCAAACCCGGACCGTACCCGGTAAAACCATATTTTTTATCGTTTTTACATTGAAAATTTATGGGTCTTAATCGGAACTCGGGTCAGGTCTGGGTCTGGTATAAAATTTCACAAACTATACACAGGTCCATGTATTAATCAGACCTTTGAGTCCGGACCCGGGTCTTAATCAGGTCTTCTTATTTATCACCATACCTGGACCCTATAGGGTTTGGTTCGGGTCCGGTCTGCGTAAACCAGGGTCATTGACACCTCTATATATAACAGTGTCACAAGGACACGGACATGTATGCAGACTTGGCATGGATATGAGACATGAAAAAACTAACACACAAGCACACATAATTTCTTTAATTTAATTGATACAAAATATTTTTTTAATATTTTACATAAAATATATTTGTTATTGAAAGCATTTTAAAATATTGAAGTAACCTTGTGAAAATAATGTAGGATGTTTCATGCAGTGTGTCCACACATTGCGTCGTATCACCTGGACACCATACTAAATGATGTGTTCCTGTGACATATAGGTGGCAAATTTTTGGGACTAAGTAGATCTGTTGATATTAATCAAGCAAGGTATAAAACACTTTAGACATGAATTGTTTCAAATTTGTACCAGGTTGGGGATGAAATGGGTTTGGGTTTAAATCAGATTCAAGAAAGTTGTCAGTTGTGTAAAAACTTAAATCAACCCAAAGGGCTGGGTCCATAATGGTTTGGGCTCGGATAAAAGGAAATTTTGGGTCCGGGTTGATTTGTATACATATTGAATATATAGAAGCAATTAGATGGGACATAAAATTGGCTCAGATAAAAACGGCCTCAGCTTTATATATTTTCACACAAGAACCACCTGTTTTTGGAGCAGGTCTAGGTTTGAGACATGACCCAACCCACATACGAATGTAAACAGGTCTGACTTGGTTCAGATCTATATTCATTACTGGAGTTCGAAAAGGAACTAATTAGATTTAAGTAGAATCTGATATCTGGACTCGGATGGGGATCAGCTAAAACCCAAACCGGATTTGACCGACTTAAAATCAGGACATTTGCATATATTCATATTTTGATTTTAGCCAGGTTCAGATTTTATTGGGATTCATACTAGGATTCAGATGCAAAATTGGATACAAACTGCGGATATTAATAGTAATTGGATCTGACTATGGCTATTGAATCTGATTAAATGGCTTATCGAATATCTGACCAGAATTCGAACTGTTTACATCCCTAAACTCACGGGTCTATTAAGGTCGGGTTCGGGTTGGGCCTAATTAATTATGAACATCTTTCAGGTCGAGCATACCCGACCCAGTTGCACCCGAACCCGATGGAGAAGTGGAACCGTCAAGACAGTCGGTGAATGATGTACCCTGGCTAGTTGGATAGGATAGTTGAGGGTGTCTTAAATGAGTAGGGTTGATGGTCGTGGATCACCATTTAAACGTGCTACTTTTCAGAGAAGGATGCATCCCTCTCTCTGTGGCTGTCTCGTATCAACAGGGACAGTCTACTGTTTGTGGGCCATTTATGTTCTCGACCAACCTCACATTTAGTATGGGCCATGATCAACGATTATGTCTATCGGGACACACTTAATTATCCCTCTAGCTCCCTTCCAAGATAGCATTCTTCCTTAGAACGGATTCAATAAAACTGTGGGTGACATTAGCAATGTCACCGGGCATTCACAACCACAAACCCGACCCTTTTCTTCTCTAGTTCAATACAAGTGAGACCCACAAAGAGGCGGGGTTTCTAGTTGTGAATGTTGGGTGTCATCAGTGTGACAAATATCGCAAAATCTCGCGATAATATCGCGAGAAATTGCCTGAAAGTTTAAAACGGCAATTTCTAGTGAGATTTTCAAAATATCGCGAGATTTATGAAAAAACATAATAAATACCGTGATTTAAACACGATATTTACGTTTTAAACGGCTATTCATCACGAAAAAAATCCTATATTTTTATTTTTAAATATTTTTTATTAATATTTTCTTATAAAAATAATTTTTATATTTTTTTAATTAATTTTTTATTGCCAAGATTTTGCCAAAAAATGTGAGATTTATGGAATTTTTTCAATTTCTCGCGAGTTTTTTTGAAAAAACGAGAAATTGCCATAAAAACTTTTGTCACTATGGGTGTCATTGCTAATGTCACCCACCGTTTTATTGAATCCCCTCTCATTCTCTATTGGGAGTAGGGAATCACTACATGTCATGCTGCAACTGAATAATAATAGAATTGAATTCACCAAAGCACGGAATGTAGCAATGAAAGCTATGAGATTTAAATTGGCTACCACATGTACTTAGTTGAAATTCATAGGAGGTCATTTTTATCCAAATTTGACCCAGTAGATGTGTTCAACCTGTTTTTTATTTTCTACTTTTATTTATAACCAGAAGAAACGTCACTCAACATGAAGACCTGATCATGCTGGCTCAGCCTGCCATACCCAGTCATCACGTCGGCGTGTCCAAAATAATAAAGATCCATCATGGCATTGTATATTTTGATGCAAAAAGAAAATAGTTTTTTTTTTTGTAAGATAAAATTTTAATTGATTTTTCAACAGCCAGAAAAGCTTTTACCAAATCAAACATGTTGATCATGTCTAAAAAGGTGAGATGTGTAAAAAACAGGAGAATGGGGTGGGGGAGGGGGAAGTATCCAACATGGTAACAAGCATTATTTCTATACAAAAGTACACAAACACGATGACCAGTCATCTCTCTCTCTAGATTTAAGCTTTATAAACTCAATATGACCACATAGATGTGTTTAGCATAGTTTATTTGATAAATATAAAATCTTGCATCGTGTAATTTCAATAAAAAATATGTTTTTTTGAGTCATAAAGTTTTAGTGCATGGTAGGCTGTTGATTTTTGAAGCTCTTAAAAAATCTGCTTACATGTCATAAACACATGATTCAAGACCCATTTTCTACTAAAGAACCTTGTAGATCACATTCATAAAATCCATCCACAAAAAAAATTTATTTGATGAGGATGTTGATAATTGTAGGTATAAATAGGACAATAACTGTTCATGCGGTTGAACTAGTAATACTTGCGACACTGCTCACTTGTAGGGCTGTCAATGGGTCGATCGGGCACCCAAACACTTGAGGTGTATATGGATCAGCCTAGATAACAAATTATCGGGTTCACATTTTTCCAGGTCACGAAAATGATATCTCAAACCCGGATCCGTATTGTTTGAGAAGTTTCTTTTTACTAAAATACATATATAAAATACTCAGGTGCCTGACAAAAATCACAACCCAAACCCACCTGTATATTGCTCCGGTCGAGTTCAGGTCAACCCAAATACTATTAAAGTCGGCATTTTCATGCCCATACCAGAAAATTTGGGTTCAAGTCCGAGACAAACTTGACCAATTGACAGCTCTACTCACTTGAGCTTTGATAAGAGACATGGTCGCAGCTTGTCGAGTTCAGCTTTAGGAAAATGGAGTCTTTAGGGTTCGACCAGTAGTTTTCTCTCTCTCTGAAAAAAAGTTCGGGTATGAGTCCATGAATGAGTTATCAGCCTTTACCGATCTCTACGGATCCACATAAGCCTAGCTATTCAATAAGAGAAGGGATCTATCCAATTGATTGGATCAGTTTGGGCACAAAAAAGGAAGGATGCTTTAGGAAATGGAGCTTGTAATTGAAACGCGTAACATGGTTCCACACCAGCACTCTTCTTTTAAATCTACTTAAAATATTAGATTCAAATCCAAACTTGTTGAATATGCAGCATGCTTCATGTTTGGGTCTTAATTGTATCTCAGACCAGCATTGGTTATTTGACTTTATAATACTGGGATCAATGTGATCATATGCAGGTCAGTTTGGATCAAATAGCATTGGGTCTCAACCAGGTTGCCCTTAGATAAATCATAAATGTAGGTTATAAATATAAAAAATAGGTTTCCATATAACTGGATCCAATAAGTTAGGATGGTCACTAATTAAACTAACGTGAATCCATGAGGTAGTTGTAGTTGGGGCGTATTTACGGCTTGGCTTTAAATCCAATATATTAGTATTAGAACATGTCCAATATTTAACCAACTCAGAATGACCCCCAGAGAGAGAGAGAGAGATCAATGAACCAGATTTATCCGATATCCGACTGGATTCGGTTGAGTTACATTTGGTGAGCCAAAATAATATCTGATTACAATCGGATGCGGACATGGTTTTGATTTTTTGCTACTGAATCCAAAAGATATCTCAATTTTTGATAGATATTGTAATCCATCTATGCGTAAAAAAGCAGATATCTGGTATGAGCTTGTCACCATCTGAATCTTCGAATCTGTCAACATCCTATTAGTCGAATATGGTATTCACCACATCCAATCCGAATCCAAACCGTTTACCTCCCTAGAGAGAGCGATATGCACTGTGAGCAATGCTATCTAACAGGTATCTTCTTTCCTTTTCCAGTTTTTTTATTTTGGCATCGTCACAGAGTGGCGTTTTGTCGTCAGCACAGTATATTATGGTGCTGATTTCTGATACGCTGCAAGAAAAATTCAATGTTCGCACTAGCTTTAGGAGCTAATGGCAACCTTTTGTGGGTCTATTGCCTTTTGAATTTAAAAAAAAAAAAAGGAAAAAAGAACAAACTGCTTCTACCTTATTTTTTCCCATGACTGAAAAGCAGCAAAATAAATTGAGAAATGACGTAGGTTTTGGTCATTAATATAAAAAAAAAAGAAATAATCATGATATCTTTGTAATGTCTGTCAATGACCAAAGTAGGGATGGCAGTGGACAGGGGGAAAGTGGAGCCCCGCCCCGCATCGCCCCGTTTGGACTGGGGATGAAGGGCATGAAACGAGGATGGAGGCGGGGATGAAGGTCAAACTTCATCCCCGTGCGGGGATGGACTCACACTTTCTCCCGCCACACCCCCGCTCTGCGGCATCCCCGTTAATAAAATTATTAAAATATTTAAACCTAATTATAAAATTACATAAAAACCATGTTAATATATACTAACTTACTAACCCTAAATCGTTTGCAGAGGTTAGTCAGCCCTCAACCTTCCCTCTCACTCTCTCTCTGTCCACCATCGGCGACCATCATCGTCGGTGCCAAATTGGTTGTCTCTGGTTCGCAGCACTCGAAGCCAGAGAACCCCGTCCCCCCGATCGTGGTCAGCAGAAAGCGCGGCGCCCTCTCTGTGTCTCAGTCGAAGGTCGTGAAACCCAGTCGGAGCGTCGCGGCAACGACGATGACGACGACTTCGAAGGGAGTGATGAATCCTGGCAAAGGAGAGAAGACGGAGTTGCCGTGGAAGAAGCAGAGCGCGGCCACGGTGAACTTCCTGCATAGGATGAAGAGGGGCGGCTGACGCCGAAGACGATCGTGATTCCTATGGCGGGGAGCTTGATGGAGAAGTTGAGGATTTCAGGTGGTGGTGAGATCCATGGAAGGGCAGGACGGGGACGGGGACGGGCCGGGGCCCGGGATGGGGATAATTTGTTTGAGACGGGACGGGGGTGGAGGTCCAAAGTCCCTCCGGCCATGGGGATGAACCGGGGATGGAGGTTGAATTTTTGAGACGGGACGGGGGTGGAGACCCTGTCCCCAGCCCAGTCCACTGCCATCCCTAGACCAAAGTGATTGGGCATGCAATGCTAAGAATTTGAGAAGCATGTGGCAGCACCTTTTTCTGTTGTATCAATCTTAACTGGATCTTTAAAAGTTGAAAAAGGTAATGATATGGTAACGGTGGTAGGCAACAACAGAGCTTTCAAACCTAAAAAGTAGATCCCGTACTTTTTTAACCTTAAGTTTGTTTAGTTCATGACCACAAGTGGGTGGAGTGGGAGAAAGTGTAAGTGTAACCCCACCTTCATCCCCGCACCGGTTTTGATTTTAACCACCATCCCTGCCTTCATTCCCGTTTTATGTCCTCCATCCTCGGTTCAAACTGGATGGGCCTCTTTTTTTCCCTGATCCACTGCCATCCCTACCCTTGCACGATAATAAGCCGTGGGAGTGAGGGTCCTAGCCTCGGAGTTTTACACCTCTTGGGCAATGATAGGCAGGTATAACAGGCTGATTACATCTCAAACGCAGTTTCTTCAGGTAATAAATCAAAAAAAATGCAAAAATCATATAAATTTTGAAAGCTCATTTTGTAATTGACAGGTCGGTCATTATTAAAACTCTCGAATTTAAAAAATGGCCAAGGAAAAAATAGATGAAGAAGAACACCTTTATGCAATGTCAAACCTGGATAAACACTTTAGCGGAGCTTTCTGACCTATGATTTGGACACATTTGATAAATATGGATCGAATTTCTGCATATGGAGCAGAAGGGAAAACGCTTTAGAGTAAAGTGGTCACTTCTTTTAAACCCCAATAGAAAGATAAGAAAAAAAAACACCAAGTACGTTTAAAAGGTTGATGATGATGGTTTACAGTAGGGATGGCAATGGACCAGGGCGAGGGCAGGGGACAAGGTCTCCACCCTCCCCCCATCTTAAAATTCTGCTTTCCATCTCCACCTCCATCCCGGCACGGGTTTTAATTTTAACCTTCATCTCTGCCTCCATCCCTGTTTCATGTCCTCCATCCCCTGTCCAAACAGGGCGAAGCGGGGCAGGGCCCCGTTTCGCCCCAGTCTACTGCAATCCCTAACGTCAGTTTAGTTATTTTACTAATAGAGATCGGGGATGGGTGGGACGGAGAAAGCGTAAGTTCATCTCAGCCTGCATCCTTGCATGGGTTTTGATTTTAACCTTCATTCCCGCCTCCATCCTTGTTTCATGTGTTTCTTCTCCGGTCCAAACGGGATTAGGCAGGACATGGGCCCGTTTTCTTCCAGTCCACTGTCATCCCTACTTATGAGGTTGGCGCTTATCCCTTTGGCCAGCATGGCTCGTTGGTGGGTCCAGGCAGCCCCGTCGGCAAGTGGGTGTGCCTAGTTGAACTAGGCTACAATGGTTTGGTTTAAGCATAAACCACGCTTGCAATGTCATGTGATTCTTAGATTTTCTCAGTTTATTGCGATTATAAATCACAATCGCTACACTTAATCAAGTTTCATCAAAACATGAAAAAGTGCAAGTTGTAATTGTGATTTTTCTCTTGAATCTAGTGAAAGTTGGTCACAAGAGCAATCTTGCTAATAAGAATCACAGCTTTTAAATTCTCAAATATGATTGCACATCACACCCCTGACCAAAGCAAACGTGCACTTTAATTCCATTTTTTCAAAAAATAAAAAGCAAAATGTAAAGTCATATTTCATTAAAGTTTCACACGCTAGAAGGTTTTAGCTTTTAATGAAAATGTAAAAGTCCATAAAAAATTAAAATAAAACCTTAAAAAAAATGAAAGCACACGAAATTGCTGTTTGAGTAATTTAATTTCAAAGAAAAAGGCATCAAAAGAAAAACTAAAAAGGAAAAAAAAAAAGAACAAAGAGAAGGGCACAAAAGTGAAGTCATTCAATGGCACCGAATGACGGTCACCATCATACCAACATCGGCATATTGAAATTTGGAAGGATAGGCGGGGGAGGTCGGTTACATATGCATGCATGACGTTCTCAGTTTTGACTGACCTATACATGGTCAAGGTCATCAAATACAGTCAAGGAGAGTTTTTGCCAGTTTTGGAAAAAAGGTATTGGTCTTCTTTAGTTGCCCACTAAACTGGCTTCAGAACTGAACACATTTTTTTTGTCGTCTCGGTTTAGGTAAAAAGGAGAAAGCTTTATATATATATATATATATATATATATATATATATAGAGAGAGAGAGAGAGAGAGAGAGTAATGGGTCCGTTCCTAACCAATTTGGTGTTAAACCGCGTGCTAAATAGGTTTTTCAGGCTTCTTTGGTGCTTTTTATGCGGTTCCAGCCCCATAAGTGTGTTGGGTATGGTCTATTTAGTAAGAATCAACACTTGAATCATGTGTTTTCAATAAAAAAAATGATGTTTGGAGTCTCAAAAAATTACAAAGATTTGGGACCGTTGATTTTTCAAACTTTATAAAAACCCACCAATGTGTTGGAATCAAATGCTTTAAGAGCTGATCCCTATAAAATCAAGTAGATAGATCACATTTGTATGGTCAGAATTTAAAAATAAAATGATAAAAGCCCCAAAAAACCCATTTAGCATGTGATTTAACACCAAATTAGTTTATCACAGACCCATTACTATATATATATATATATATATATATATATATGAGTTAATTTAATATTAAACTAGTTGGGTTTAACATTAGATGCATTTAACTATATTAAAACAATTAAAATACCTTTAAAAGTAATATTTTTGAAAATATATAGCTACATTTTGAGGTAAAAATAAACAAATTTGATGGATTCTAAAAAAGTATGACTTTTGCCCTTCTTCAATGCCCAAAAACTAGCCATGCATTTCTAAAAGTACCATTCTTTTAAGGGTATTTTAATTATTTTCATAAAGTTGAATCTATATCTAAGGACCATGATACAATACATACAGTGGTACACACTATTGTTTGTATGAATTTAAACACCAAATGTTAAATATAACCATACATATATGTTTAGCATAATTTATTCATTAGGTTTTATTGTATCTAATACACCATAAGATTTTATTTTTTAGATGGTGAAAAAAAAAGTGCTCACAGTTCATGAAGATAAGGGTGGTTTAAAAATGATATAAAATATTACGTTTGAATCAACTTTAAGACATAAATATAGTAAATAAACCATGCTAAACACGATCCAAAGGTTAGATTTTGCTCTTAGAGCCTAAATCTATGTAAACCAAGTGTGTACCACATTAAGTTATGGTGCTACGGTACCACAACCATATATATATATATATATATATATATATATATATATATATATATATATGTTTGCTACTATTAAAGGCAAAGAATGATTGAAGTACAAATCATAAGTGCAACTTGTATCAACTCAATATAACCACATAGATGTGTTCGGATGATTTGTTTGCTAACACTACAAGAAATTTGAGGATTAGCGACGAACGTAATATGTCGCTAATCCATCACAAATTCGTTGATAAACTGTTTAGCGACAGACTAGCGATGGATTAGCAATAGATAACATTCATCGTAATTTCCTAATCGCTAATTAGCGATGGAACATATTTGTAGCTACTTTCGTCGCTAATTGATGGCAGATTAGAGAATGCCATGATCCGTTGCGAGTTCGTCGTTAATCCACAGAAATTTGGTTTTACGACAGATACATATCCATCGCTATTATAGTGACGGATTTGCGACGGATTACATTCTGTCGCAAAACATCGGCCAATTCAATTTTATGACGGATAAATATTCTTCCCTAATCCATCGCAAAATTGTCGGTCGATATTAATTAGCGACGGATATTATCCATCGCTAATCCATCACAAAAAATTTAAAAAATAAAAAAAAATATTTGAAATATAAATATCGAGAAAAATTTCTTGTTATACAATTTATATAACTTGTGTATAAAAAAAAAGTACACATAAAAAATACAAATACAAAGTAGGTGAAACAAATTTAACACAAGTTACAAGTGAACATATACAAAGAGTTTCGTTTGAAATAAATTCAACAGATGAAGCTAATCCTTGCCAAGATTCAGAGCATCATCCTCTTCATTGTCTCGATCTGCCCTTCCATCCATGCCTCCATCAACTCCTTTACGCTGATCATCTCCAGCATCCTATAAGATAATCGAAATGTTAGTATTGATAAACAAAATATAATAAAATAAATTATATGCAATACACCTAATCTAAGACAATCAAAGTAACATGGTTGAATGACACAGACTAACAATAAAGTGAATGACATTAACAAAATTCAGAGGTTGTCAAAAAAATTTCATAGTGATGAAATCATGCTTATATGTGTTCTAAGGTTGTCAAAAAACTTTCATAGTGATTAAATCATTTATATATGTGTTATAAGGAAGTCAATTTTTTTTTAACTAATTCAATCATTTATATATTTGTTCTAATGAAGGCTGACCAAAAAAATTTATTGTAATTCAATCATGCAGTTATGTGTTGTAAGGTTGTCAAAAGAATGTCATAGTGATTCAAGCATCCATATATGTGCTCTAAGGTTGTCAAAAAACTTTTATAGTGATGGAATCATGCTTATATGTGTTCTAAGGTTGTGGAAAAACTTTCATAGTGATTCAATCATGCATACATGTGTTCTAAGGTTGTCAAATTTTTTTTATAGTGATTCAATCACGTATATATGTGTTCTAAGGGTTGTCAAAAAAAATCCATAGTGATACAATCATGCATATATGTGTTCTAAGGGTGTCATAAAAATTGTATTGTGATTCAATCATGCATATATGTGTTCTAAAGGTGTCAAAAAAATTCATAGTGATTCCATCATGCATGTATGTGTTCTAAGGTTGTCAAATAAACTTTCATAGTGATTTAATCATGCATATATGTGTTTTAAGGTTGTCAAAAAAAATTTATAGTGATTTAATCATGTATATATGTGTTCTAAGGGTTGTAAAAAAAATCCATAGTGATTCAATCATGCATATATGTATTCTAAGGCTGTCATAAAAATTGTATAGTGATTCAATCATGCATATATGTGTTATAAGGCAGTCAAAAAAATTTCATAGTGATTCAATCATGCATATATGTGTTCTAAGGTTGTCAAATATACTTTTATAGTGATTCAATCATGCATATATGTGTTCTAAAGGTGTCAAAAAAATTCATATTGATTCAATCATGCATATATGTGTTCTAAGGTTGTCAAATAAACTTTCATAGAGATTCAAGACAGTAAAAAAAAAATCATAGTGATTCAATCATGCATATATGTATTCTAAGGTTGTCAAAAAACTTTCATATTGATTCAATCATGCATATATGTGTTATAAGGCAGCCAAAAAACTTTCATAGTGATGAAATCATGCTTATATGTGTTCTAGGGTTGTGAAAAAACTTTCATAGTGATTCAATCATGCATATATGTGTTATAAGGCAGTAAAAAAAGTTTCATAGTGATGAAATCATGCATACATGTGTTCTAATGCTAGCAATAAAAATTCACAGGGATTCAATCATGCATATATGTGTTTTAAAGCAATCAAATTTTTTTATAAAGATTCAGTCATGCATACATATGTTCTAATGCTAGCAATAAAAATTCATAGTGATTCAATCATGCATATATGTGTTTTAAGGCAGTCAATTTTTTTTATAGTGATTCAATCATGCATACATGTGTTCTAATGCTAGTAATAAAAATTCATAGTAATTCAATCATTCATACCTGACGAGTACCTTACCTCACGTTGAATGCAGACGAAGTTCTCATGTCCCAAAAAAAGTTGCACAACTCATTACGGACAACGTCAGAAATGGTTTCATGTAAAAAATCACGCACTGTGTCTTTAACAAGCTGGCATACACCATCCCAAGAATTAACAGGATCAATCGGACGCTGGGAGTTGATGCTGGCGGGAGAACTCTAAGAGCCCTAGTTGGAGGAGGCAACGACTGGTGTGGTGTTCATATTACTCTCAAACTCGAAGACACGACCCTTTTTGGGTTCATCGGTTGCAGTCACCCATGTTACAGGATCAAAAGACGGATGCTGAGTGGAGTCATCGGCATATCGCTTTACCATCTGCTGCTCGTATGACTCCTACAAAGTAATGATTACAGTATGAATTAATAATTAAAAATTATAATATTTATGATAATGTAATTCATGGTAACTTGTATATTACAATGTTTATTAATACAATAAATACATACCGTTGCCGCTCTCGCCTTCTTTGATATGAACTCTCTTGTGCTCTTATGTTTATGTGTTTCAACAAACATATCCTCGTAAGGCATAATGCTTCTTTTTTTGGCTTTCTGCAAGGTTAAATGATAAAAAAAATCAATTAAAAAGTATGTAGAAATACTTATAAATTTGGCAATATATATTAATGATTTACCATTTTCTTCTGGTGGCTCCTAAAAGTCCTAGAACCACCTGTGTGTAGTTGGACATCGGGTATCGGCCATCTTTGCTCGGTTCTATACAGCCTTTGCTGAGACGTTTCAAAATTCATAGCTCTCTCACTTATCGCACATTGCATCCCAATAATCTAACTTGATAGTAGAAGGGTTATAGTCCTTTCACTACAGTGGATCATCTATCCCGCCAGCTACTTTTATTGTTGCAGTCTTCATATTTTACATGTCAGCAAATCGATTGGCAACCACCTTCTGCCACACTATTCTCGCGTCTTGCTCCTCATTTATGATCGCGAAGTGGTTCAAAGCCTACAAATAATTTTAGAAAGTTAGTGCACATGACTACAACAAAAAATTATATATGAAACACATTAGCTATGATAAACGATTGTATACCATGAGTGTGGACTATAATCTTTCCAACACCTTCTTCGGGTACTCTTTCCATTGAGCTATCGATCCTAGTAGATGCTGAAGTAGTGACTTCCTAATTTCTCGTATTGTTTTTTGTGACTCAAACCTCGCAATGCACATGAATTAGTACACATTTACAATCGACTATAGATATACACTATTTATAAGATAAGTATTGAACAAGTGACAATGTAATACTTACGGTCGATTATCGATATACACTAT
This sequence comes from Nuphar pumila, assembly GCF_984573655.1. NCBI lineage: Eukaryota > Viridiplantae > Streptophyta > Magnoliopsida > Nymphaeales > Nymphaeaceae > Nuphar > Nuphar pumila. The sequence continues at coordinate 1,833,448 of NC_143261.1, forward strand.
TCGAATGAGTCATCGTGTGTCAGACTAAGAGGACTCTGCATCCAGCGTTGTCTCGTGATGTGTATGAGTAGCTGGTATAGATGGGTCATGTGTAGGCGAAACATCATCTACAAAATAATGAGTTAGAAATTCACACAATGAACATATAAACTAATGAACTGTACATTTATTTAAATGATATACCTATTGAAGGATTATGTGAAAACGAAGGCTGATACTGGCTATCACTGAGCTCAGATCCTATAAAAAACTTAACAAGTAACAATTTTTATATCAACATATAAGAAAAAACTTAATAAATTCTTATATTTAAATATAACACAAAGACATCTACCTAATGATGTCCCACGGCTTTCACTTGGTCCTCAACCACTCGTTGCTCAACCACAGTGACCTCTAGGAACCATATTCTAATAAATAAAAATATTATTTGTATCAGTTACATAACTCTTGATCTTAGCGTGGACATGATATATGCATGAAATATAAAGATTTAAAGGTCCTACATGAATCAGTTTTATAACTATGCATATACATGCTAATTATGCATTGAATCTAACATTATATGTAATTTCATGAATATGGATACATAATCAAATCGAAAATAACTTCATGCAAGCATAGATATAGTCTCGTCAAATATGTACTAGTAGCAAACATACTTCAATATCTTGTTAACTACAACCATGACAAGCATGGACTCTGAACTACAAAAATAAGAGCATATGAGAAACTGATATGGTATGTATTACAAGATCTACTTCACTAGCTTGAGTATGCTTCCTCATCACTTGTTTGACTTTCACATTCTTTTTCTTTCTCATCACTTGTTTGACTTTCATATTCTTCTTCTTCCTCATCACTTGTTTGACTTTCATATTCTTTTTCTTCTTCCTCCTCCTTCTCTTCGTCCTCTTCGTTGTCTTCTTCATTGGGCGCCCATCCACTTGGTATATCATTTGGACCACATTCTTCCATACGTGTGCCATGGGATAATAGAAATGTGACATGCAAATTATGTGTGACATCATGATCATAAGAGAAGTCATACATATCATCTGATTGATAGTAACCACCCTCTTCATCAATCTTGTCTTCTTGTAACTGATCATACTCGGGGTATAGATTAGACTTCACCTTTCCAACCGCCCACCATTCATTTTTATCTCACTTCCTTGTATTCGAATATAAAGTATAGTAAACTTGTTGAGCTTGCGAGGCTAATATGAATGGTTCATGTATTTCAAACCTTAATTTATGATTCACCTCCACAATGCATGAAGCTTTGTCGACTCTTGTTGCTGTGGGATCAAATCAATGATACTTGAATAAAGTTACCATGTTATTTATGCCTAATTAAGTCAACTCCATTATTTCTTCAATAACATCATAGTAGTCAAGTTCATTTTCACCATAACTGCTACCCTTGACACACACGCCATTATTCATCGTTGACTTGTTTACATCATACTCTTTTGTATAGAATCGATAACCATTTACGATATACCTATTGTAACATTGCACAACTTTTGTTCGACCATTTTGTAAATCACATATTTCTTGATCATTAACATCACCATGGCGGACCTACAAGCATAAACAATTACTGTAATTACGACCAATTAAGTAACATATTGTTGTTTACACGAAAAGAATGCATGTCATTGTCTTTACCAACTCTTTCAACCTTGCCCCAAACTTATTTTCATGTTCTTTCTGTACTTCTGAATCAGTGAGATGTGAAAGTTCTCTTCGCAACTCTAGATCAAATCGTTTGTACTTAACAAATATTTATATTACTAAACCATGTACACACGTATAGAACTTAGTGTTATATATTAAATATATTTACGCGATATAAGGGTTGATTGCTGAGCAATTAAAAAGGATATAGATTTGTGTTGCGTCTTGCTTTCGATCTTCCAAGAGTCTTGACCGGCAACTACCAAAAGCATGCCCAAGTGGTTGAAATATCGATAGTTTGTCAGTCATAGTAAATTGTTCTCCATCATTATTATGAGGTGAGAAAGTGTAACATTTTGGAATGTGAGGTTCAAAGTACATAGATGAGAAATTTAAAATCTCTTCTAAAGTGTACGCCTCACAAATTGAACCCTCTACTCTTGCTTTATTCTGAACCTTTTTTTTGAGGTCAAACATGCATCTGTCAACAATATACATCTTGTAATACAATAAATTCTCAATAGCATTAGAGAGAAAAGTATAAATAAATATATATCGTTCAAATGGATACAGCCACCGATATTGCACAGGGTCACCAACCCTAAGTTCATATGGCAAATATATGATCATATGTTCTATAACATCGAAAAATGCTGGCGAAAATATCTTTTTTAACTGACAAATAGTAGTGACGACAGAATCCTCGAGATTCTTTACCTCAGTTACTATAACTTCTGATGCATACAATGTTCTAAAAAATCTACTCAACTCGGATAATACCCCCCATATAGGTTTGTCTAACATATCATGGAATGCTAGGGGAATCAACCGTTGCATAATGACATAACAATCATGGCTCTTTAACTCATATAATTGTCCCTCGTCTATCTTCACAACTTGAGCAATATTAGAGACGTATCCATCTGAAAATCCCAAATGTCTCAACCACTGACATACCTATTTTACTTGATCTGGTCTAAGCACGTACATTGCCTTTGGTTTCAGTATTTTTCCATTGTACTCTTGGAGTTCCAATTCTGGTCTTTTATATATTACTTTTAAATCCATACGGAACTTCGAATTATCCTTCATTTTTCCTCTGACATTCATTATCGTATTGAACACGTTATCAAACATATTTTTCTCCACATGCATCACATTCAAATTATATTGTATCAATAAGGTCGGTCAATATGGTAGTTCCCAAAATATAGATTTCTTTATCCAATTGTGATCATTCCTAAATCCAAGGAAGGGCGTCAGACTATGGGCATCTGTTAGTCCATATGAAAAGTATCGTAATCGTCTTAAAATCTCTATGCCAGACAACCATGTAGGTAGACCTTCTATTTCAGTAGTGCATGCTCAGAACACATTCCTTTGTCATCAGAACAGATGATCGCTAGGTAGAATATGATGGTGACAATCAAACCAACACGACTTCCTTCCATGCGTCAATCTAAAAGATTTTGTATCCTCCATACAGTACAGATATGCCAACATTTCATGTGTGTTCTAACCAAATAACATATCATACGCAGGGAAGTTACTAATTGTCGATAAAACAACAACCTTCATATTGAAGTTTTGTTTTTTGTAGGCATCGTACGTGACAACACCGTCATCCCACAGTATTTTCAGTTTATCAATCAATGACGTTAAATATATCAAGATTTTGGCCCAGAGAGGTCGGACCAGGGATCAATAGAGACAAGAAAAGATTTTGACGCTTCATACACACGAGTATGGGGTTGATTTACCCCTAAATGGATTAAATTCATCTGTACATAAACCTAGCCTAACATTTCTCACTTCTATTGTGAGGGTCTGATGAGTACGATCAAAGTGCTTTCAAGCTTCTGCGCCAATAGGATGCGTAATCTTGTCTTCATCATGTTGAACTTTATTTGCATGCCATCTCATATGTTTAGCTGTCCTCGAAGACATATACAATCTAGAGGTGAGAGGGAAGTAGCAAAGTGACTTGTATGAAACTTATTTTGACCTCGTGCTACCAATGCCTCTTATCTTTGGCTTGAATCGAAGATGTCCACATGACGGACATGATCTGCTATTTTCTTGATCTTTGAAATACAACATTCAGTCATTTGGACAAACATCTATCTTTTGATATCTCATATCTAGAGCGTTGACCATAACCTTTGCACAATAGAAATTTTATGGCAATTTCTCATCTTTGAGCAACATAGTATTCACAATAGAGCACAGACAGTCAAAACATGATTGGCTCAAATTATACTTTGACTTCAAATTCAGTAGTTGAAGAACTACATACAAGATAGTGTGACTCTCGCAACCATTCCACAGTGGCTCATCAATATCTCTAAGTAAGTCATAAAATCTACTAGTTGCATCGTTTGTTGCTTCTTCCGCTACCCCAGTTTATACATCACTAGGACCCTTAGCAGAACTCACTTATGGTCCTGCATTATCAAATATCAAATTCATATATGGATTATCGTGCACCACATCCACTCGTACGTTAAAATTGTTCTAAAATTCTTCACCATGAAGCATCTAATTCTGATAATCATTCACAAAACTCTTTCTGTATAGTTGATGTCTAATGCCATGATGTTCTATAAATCAATTTTTCTTACAAATCGTGCAGGGACACCTCATCTGACCGATGAGATCCACTGTATTGATACTTGTCGTTGCAAATTCAATAAAACTGTCAACACCATCCATATATTCAAGCGACACCTCATTATCAACTATCCTACGGTATATCCATTCATGGTTTGCATCCATTTTATCTTATAATGTTATGGATATTATCTTAACCAATTAAAAGATAATCATAATAATGCATTAATGAAAAAATATCAAATTTATCATGCATTGTTGAATATATATATCACAAAGATATTTAGAAAGATGAAATCGCAATCATAAACACGATACATTCAATTTAAACATGTTTTCATAATACAATTTCACGTGGACGACATAATTAATTCAAACATAACTTCATGCAAGCATGGATACACACACACACACACACACACACACACACACACACACACACACACATATATATATATATATATATATATATATATATATATATATCACAAAGATATTTAGAAAGATGAAATTATATTCATGAACATGATACATTCAATTTAAGCATACCTTCATAATATAATTTCACATGGAAGGTACATTTAATTCGAAAATAACTTCATGCAAGCATGAATACACGACACACACACACACACACACACACACACACACACACATATATATATATATATATATATATATATATATATATATATATATATATATATATATATATATATATATATATCACAAAGATATTTAGAAAGATGAAATCACATTCATAAACACGATACATTCAATTTAAGCATGTTTTCATAATACAATTTCACAAGAAGGGCATAATTAATTCAAAAATACCTTCATGCAAGCATGGATACAATTACGTCAAATATTACAATACATTCAATCATTCATATCACAATAATGTCAAATATGTACCTACAACAAACACACTTCAATATTTCGCTAACTACTACCATGACTAGCATAGACTCCGAACTACAAAAATATGTGCACTTCTATTTCCATACATTCAAATCATGCTCAGCATGATCTCCGAACTCTACCAAAGCAGTCCTAGATATCCACAACTAAGTGAGTGTGTGAACAGAAAAGTGTTGCATCTAATAAATTAAATAACATGTGATGTGCTTGCATCTTTTACTCACCACGAGTATTTACCCGATTTGCAGTTTTCAAAGTCCTCGTGCAGTTTTTCTCTACCATGCAAGGTTGTGATGCACTCGAGTGTCTACGAGTGTAAATAATACGGGGCTCGGGCCGTGGAGTCAAAAGACAGATGTTGCGTAAAATTGCAAAAGTGTGAAGACTTAGAAGGTTGTAGCCATACTAAAGAACAAAAAGTGACACGGGTACGACCCCTGTTCGCCATTCTACTGCCAACCTCCAGCCGACCTCCTGGCAACCAAAGAGAGAGAGGGGGCAGGGGGGCACCGCCCTGGATTTGCTAGGAGGGAGGGTGTCGAGCACCCCCCCCCCCCCCCCCCCACTATGCTCTTTTTTCCTTGCCGACGTAGTGCGGCAGCTGAAGCCACAACCCACGCCCTTCTGCCTCTTATTTTTTTCAGCCAAGAGGAAGCGTTGTCTGACTCTTCCCCTCTTTCCTTCACTTTGTGTGAACATAGTGGCCGGACGCCATTGTCCCTTCTCACAGGAGCCCCACACCTCTCGTCCCCCTCATTTTTCTTCCTCACTGATTTATGGCAGACCCACTTGTTGTGGGTTGTGCCTGTCCCCTGAGTCACCCTACCGAGCTGAGCTCGGTTTGAACCCAGCCCAGCCTAGTTTGCTTAGCTGAAGGGACCAATCCCTTCTGAGATGGGGCCCTCCGGCAACCACACAGAGAGAGAGAGGGGGGGCGGACCCTCTGACAACCACAGAGAGAGAGGGGGGCGAGAGATGCGGCAGGGGTCGACGGAAGGAAAAAGAAAAGAAGAAGAAGAAGATAGAGGGGTGGGGGGTCACCTGCGGTTGTCGAACGGGAGGTCAACGGGTGGTGGGCGGGCGACGAGAGGTCGCAGGGCGGCCAACGGATGACGGGAGCTCGACGGGCGGGTGGAGGGAGCTCGGCGGGCAGCGGGCGGGCGACGACTGAAAAAGAAAGGTAAAAAAGTCTCACATTAGGGATTTACGAGAAATTTAGCAATGGCCAAATTTTGTTGCATACAAAAAAAAATTTGTTGTTGAGTCGTCGCGCATTTGCGACGGAGTTTGAGACAGAATTTGGTCGTCGCTAACTCGCGACAGATTCGTGATGACATGTTTTTCGTCGCTAATTCCACAAATAATTTGAATGTTAGTGATAGGTATTTTTCTCTCGCTAATCCGTCGCAAATTGAAGACGAAAAAAATTCATCGCAAATATCCATCGCTAATTGGAGTTTTTCTTGTAGTGCTACTTGCAATATATATATATATATATATATATATATATATATATATATATATATATATATATATATATATATATATATATATATATATTTGATTAAACAATCATCTTCTTATCTTCATTCTCAGTCTAGAATTACTAAAGAAATCCTTCTATCGTTTGAACATTTGATATGAAAATGCCGTCAAATTAGTCAATTTCACACCTTATCAAACTTTCCTACTAGGATAATTGTTGTTATGTTCAATCTTAGTTTGGAACTAAAGTTGGTCCATTTCACAAGAAGAAACCGTCATGGTACGAATTCTTCAAATCCCATCTACCTAGTGTGTTTAAACTAAGTGCTTAATAAAAGTACTCGAAAATTGTAAGGTAAAAACAGCTAATCTATTTAAGCTTCTTCAATTGGTAATGATCCACGTATACCCCTTTATCTGAATCCATTCATTCTTTTCTCTAATTTTTTTTTTTTTGGTAATGATCCACATATTCATAATCTACTTATACGTAAGCCTTCAATATCACTACTATTCTCCTACAATTGCATGACATCAGATCGTCATTTTGGAAAATAATGGCAAGTTAAGAAGTAGGCTAATGCAACTCCAAAGCAAATAAACTTTAAGGCACACTAAGTACATAATTACCAATGGAACACAGAGAAACCTAGTCGTCTCATCTGATGCTAAATTTATCCAATAGTGAACCAGAAAAAACTATACCGACAATGATGTAGATAACATTAGTTTTTAGCTCAATACCATAACTGGCAGTGAACTATATAGAAAATATGACAAACATGGCCTATTTACTTTTTTATTACAGTTTTGTCTTTTTGGCGCCTGAAAAATCAGGTTAGTTGAAATCATGATGCCGGATTTTTCGATCAAGGTGCTTGTTTTTTTAGGGGAGAACTTACATGGTGCTTGATTTTTTCAATCAAAGTACGTGATTTTTTCAGGGGAGAACTTAGGCCAAGGAGTCTAATTTTTCAGTGGACAAAAGGGCAAACCCATCAAGAAAAAAGTAAATTGACCATGTTTATCATATTTTCTGGACTGCGGCCAAAACACCAGCAAGAAGTTAGTGCCATCTATGGCTTTATCGGAAAACCATATTTATGGCCCCATAATCAACAAGAAGAGTCCACCTATGCTTGCCAGATTAACCCAGTAAGTTCTGTGTTTCACCATATGACAACACGGATTCAGCTCGGATGTAGGGATCACTAAATCAGACGTTAGACTAACTCAGATGCAAAACTTCAAAACCAAATCTGATCCGTGTAGCCAATCATGTAAGAAATATGCTATGAATCCGGACTGAATGGTTATGGGTCAATCTGCTATCCGATCCAAATCAGACCGGTTGATGTCCCTACATCTTCACATGAATACACGAACCCTTTAAGTTGCTGTAGAATGGCTGCTATCCGATCCAAATCAGACCCGTTGATGCATGCCAATCCCCAATATTCACCAAGTTTGCCACGTGGCATGCCACCATAAGCTATTAAAAAATTGGACTACGGCTATTGGTCGGCTGCTCCCAACCGTGCTCCATGATTTGAACGGCAAACAAAATGTCTAAATAAAAGCAAATATTTTTTCAAAGAAACAAACAGACAGGTTTTCTCTTCAAAAAGATTGGCTGCCTCTTTCCTTGACCCTTCCCTCCTTGTCATTTGAAACTATTCAAAAAAGCCAGGCTTGTGATTTGTGAACGAGCCCTCCCCCTATCTCCCTCACGTCTCCCAACGCGATTTTTCCAACTGTCAGGGGAGCGAGAACGTCATATCACACACGCAATCCACTCCTTTATTTTTTTTGAAGCCTCCTCGAATCTGTAGTGGTGGCCCAGCTTCTGTCTTTTGTGTCCTCTTGTTACTGTTCCCGTCTTTCTCTCCTTATACAATAATAAAATAATGCATCCCAGCAGCCACAAGGTTCTGTATTATCATAGCAGATAAATAATACACCGATTGGCCGTTTTCTACGAAATTGCAGTTTTTCACGTGCGCTTCCCCACGGTGGGGCATCCGTAAAATTTTGACGGTGGTGTGTCCTCCCTCCTTTATAAATGACGGCAATCCCTGTGAGTCCTCAAAGGTAGGGGTGCGAGTTCTTCAGGAAGTTTGGGAGCAAAGGTCAAAAGAGTTATCAAAGATGGTGAGGGCACCCTGCTGTGAGAAGATGGGACTCAAGAAAGGACCATGGACTCCTGAAGAAGACCAGATTTTGGTTGCTTACATCCAAAAATATGGCCATGGGAATTGGAGGGCACTCCCTAAACAAGCTGGTAAATCCTTATCTCTCTAGAGTGCTCAATCTGAAAGAAAAAAGGAAAAAAATTTGATGGTCTTCTCTTTTGGTTTTTGTTTTTCCATATCATGGGATTTTGCCATTAATTGGTGTTGGCCTTTGGCAAATTTTACAGGGCTCTTGAGGTGTGGCAAGAGTTGCAGACTGAGATGGACCAACTATTTGAGGCCAGACATCAAGAGGGGGAATTTCAGTAGGGATGAAGAGGAGGCCATCCTCCAATTACATGAAATGCTAGGCAACAGGTGAGGATCCCATTGATTTCAATAATGAAATGATCCGATTTCTATAGGTTGTGATTTTCCCTGTTTGGGATCAGAGTTATTGGTTGTCATGATTTGGGCATTGGTGCTGAATGAGGTTTTTGCTTGTTGGATTCTAGGTGGTCGGCTATCGCAGCGAGATTGCCGGGGAGAACAGACAATGAGATCAAGAATGTGTGGCATACCCATCTGAAAAAGAGATTGAAACAGAACATTGCACCAGTTAATCAGGCCAGCAACAGCATTCAAGTTGCAGATGATAAAGCCAAACAAGTGAGAGAAACAAAAGCTCCCCAAATTGTAGAGTCTACTGTCCCGACTACAATCAATTCCGAGAACTGGATTGAAAATCCGGCGTCACCGCAACAATCCACGAGCAATTTCTCGTTTTCGAGCATCGAATCGTCGTCGATCATAACTTCTGAGAACAGGCCTACTGTCGGATCGATATCCGAAGACGAGTGCATGGACTCTTTGGAGTCTGATAGGTTACAGTCCCACAATTCAACTGAGTTTTGGCCCGAAAACCTGTCTGGCATGGACGAATTCTGGATGGAGACACTCAAAGAAGAGAAATTCGAGGACAAGTTTCCTGCCGGCACGGTATCCGATCTCGCGTTCCATGTACCACTCTCTCCGTTGCCATTCTCCATTTACCAAGATGACAGCATGGATTTCTGGTTGAATGTGTTGATGGAGGCCGGGCAGGTGCAATTCACGCCGGGATTTTGAGGCGCTTGGCCGGAGTCCGGCGAGGGATATAGAGACAACCAAAGAGATTAAAAAAAAAAAAAGAGTTTTTCCTCCCTTCTCTTTTTGAATTTGAAATTGTTGTCGGTTGCCGATCGTTTATGAGAAGGGGTTGCTGTAAAATTTCGCCCGTGTAGAAAAAAAATTTGTAACGTTGAACAAACTTAGAAAAAAGTCGGTGTGCTGATTTGTGCAGATACCGAGGAAAAAGAAAAAGTTTTTTATGGAGGCACTTTCTGCCTATTGGGAAATTGCTTAAAGATGAGGAAAGTGGGATAGTTCCACTCCCACCTTGCTCTTTGAGGCTATCTCTATGTGATTAAGCTGCTAACACTAGCTCTATAATGAATCTTCTTGTTTGTGCAATAAATAACAAAAGTTTCTTTTTTTTTTTAATAAGTGCAAGCAAGGGCTCCCTCGTATGCTAGGGGCGACTTAGTTGACAAGATGTCATAAGTTTGAAACTCACGGGTGACAACATCCTTTGCTGTAAGGTCTAATAATCTAGGTGTATCGATGAACAGGAGGAACCTCAAGGGTTTTAGGCCAGCCAGTGTACGGTCGATGATGGGAGGCTTTTTTCTCTTGGATTATTTAAAAAAAATTAATACGCACCAAAAATCTTGTTTTGCTAGAGCATATATGCATCACCAAAATCTTGTAACGGTGGCCCTGATTGTGTGATGATGCGATGTGGGATTATCAACATCATCACGATTGTATTGGTTATCTTTGGAGGCTAATGATGTCTAGATTTGACACCATGCGAATATTATTTTGTTCTGCTCTTAATTTTCAAGGGATTCTTCTTGGTTAAAATCAATGTTATCAGTATCGGTGCCTATGGGTCGGCTACTTCATCAATACAATTCTCTTGGTTACAAGCAATACACACACATGTGATCACCTCTCTGTACCATTCGGTATTTGTGGGACTGGGACTTCAAATAATGACCTAAATCTAACCATTGTGGGACTCCGCATATAAAGATCTGATTGTTCAAAGATTGAGGGTTTGTTTTGTTTTTTATAAAGGCAAGCTGAGGTTAGGCAGACCCTTACCAGTTATACAACTATATCATTCATTGGGTTTTGAACCTGCAACACCCCAACACAAGGTGACGTGCACTAGCTGCTCCTACCAGACAAGCTGAGCCCCCGTTGTTAAGATTGAGGCTTTGTTAATTAGAACTTAGAAGACATGAATGGCTGACTTCACACCATGCTAATATGCTACGGGGTTAGGGTTGCCTAGCTGCAGCTCAGCTGTTCAAATCTAATTAAATCATCTCTATTGCAATATAATATAACATAATGAAACAGAATAATACAATTTAATGGCAAAGTATTTGGCACCCTCATGGGTAAACAGCCTTCTGGTTGGAACTCATAGTGGGAGGTTGTTTTGACCAAATCTAACCCCATGGATGCGTTCAACATGGTTAAAATAAAATGAATCAGGTCTTTGGACCTTATTTTTCAACATAAAAACACAATTTCATGTGGGTAAAAAATTTAGAAAATGTACATCCTAAGCTGTTGATTTTTCAACCCCTATACACTTGTTAGAATAACATAATCCAAGCAACTACTTCTATTAACCCAAACATGTAGATCACATTTGGAGTGTCAGATATGCAAAAAAAATTTAAAATTAAAATATTACAAAATTTTCCTAGAAAACATGAAGCCCAAATTAATATGGTATTTATGATGACACAGTGATACAAGCAGCGTAGCATAAATAGATGGAAAATGTTTTTCTAATTAAGTTTGCAAGAAGAATAGGAAAGACCAATGAGCCATCTTTGACTTTCACCTAGACCAACATTTTGTATTTATTGTTAATAATATATCTCCAAAAGCTAGTTGGGGCATAGCTGGAGGGCAGAATATTTGTGACTGATGTGAAAGACGTGTCTAATACTCAATAATATATTAGAATTGAACCGTGATTTCTTTTTTTCTTTTTATATTTTTAAGATAGTAAATTAAACCACAATATCTTGTCGTGCACATGTTATCGAATCTTGTGTTTGGAAAACAAATTTAGAGTCATGGAATTTGGAATTTGTGTTCACTTCAAATAAGTAACTTTCAGATGACTTTTGGGCTCTACTTTTAATTAAAAGATTAAAAAAAGAGTTTTTTTTTTCATAATCGTCCTTATCTCTTAACAAATCAGTTCCACTCATCTCCTATGTCTTCCCTATCTTCATACCTCTATCTTCATACAATCAGCAAAGTAAAATAACACATGAACCATACCCGGTAAAACCATATTTTTATCATTTTTACATTGAAAATTGTGGGTCTTAATCAGAACTCGAGTCAGGTCCATTTCTGGTATAAAATTTGGCAAACTATACCCGGGTCCATGAATTAATCGGACCGTCGGGTCCGGACTTGGGTCCTAATCGTGTCTTATTATTTATCACCACCCGGACCCTATAAGATTTTATTCATTTTACCCACATTAAATCTCTCTCTCTCTCTCTCTCTCTCTCTCTCTCTCTCTCTCTCTCTCTCTCTCTCTCTCTCTATATATATATATATATATATATATATATATATATATATATATATATATATATATATATATATATATATATATATATATATACATACAGTGTTAACAGATGAAGTACCCATTAGGGGCACCTGATTTGATCCGTCATTGTGTATTCTTGTGGGACGGGGTTATGTCAGGTCAAGAAATAAGAGGCCAAACTCCACCCGGGTAACCCTTCTAACTAACCAGATCATGGCCAAGTCAAATATGGTGATCATATTTTTCAAACTCACAACTGGATAAGTTTATACAACTATCCCTAGCCCTTTTTATGCCCAGATGGGTTGGACTTTTCAAATTTTGACCTAGTTTTCCTCCTTTAAAAAATGAACAATGAGAGTTTAACTGGGTTCTTGAATTTTCAGCAAAAATTATCCTGACCCAGTTGAGTCAGACTCAGTCAAGGGTAGGTTCGAGTTGACGACTTGGTGAACAACATAATGTTATGACATATGTGGTTTCACTGCTTGATTTTCCTTCTCATTAATCCTTACTATCCTTTTGAGATGGGGATTAGGTTTTATTTTTCACTTGATTTGGTGAGTCTTGAGCAAAAGAAATTCACTTGGACAACTTCCAACCCAGTCGTCAGAGTTTTAGAAACTTTGTAGTTTAGGCCTTCTCCGAGCACATCTTGCATCCCTAACTACTGAATCTTTGTCACAGAGTATAGACTGGATTGAACTTGAAGCTGAAGCCTAGGATTTTGCTAGGAATAGGTCAACCAGCAATGTTTGTGTTGGCTGAGGCCATATAAAGATATATAATATCCAAGAGTACGTACTTGGTCATTCTAATTTCTAGAATTTTTTCTATTGCTTGTCCAAAATTCAAGGAGAGGTTGGGTTGCATCTGTCAGCAGTGCATGGCTGATGGACCTCTTCCGAGCTAATATAAAAATATATAGAGCTAACATGGGAAGGGACCAAGTCTTCCTTACAAACCCTATAAATATGCATACAAGGCGCTTTGTGGAAGCATCCTCACGAGAACAAGAAGGCTTTTGCGTCATATTGTACAACCTAGTTTTCTCTCTTAGTAGTAAAGACTTGGAAAGAATGATGAAGCCTAAACTTTTCATACTCCTTGCCCTCATAGTTTCCGAGCCAGCTACAAGACTTCTGCGTTGCTGATCCCAACAGCCCAAGTACCTCCCCGAACTTGGCATTTCACACACACACACACACACCATGCATGCATGCACACAAACCCGTTTGAAGTATGTTAGTTACTATAAAGATCATGACCATTCCAACAAATTTGCCGTTTGAAGTATATATGTTAGTTCGAAGCAAGTTATATGCCCCCCCCACCCCCCACCGAAGACGGTTGTTAGCCACAGTGCTTGTTTGGGGGTCCCAATGAGTGCCACGTATATAAGCTCACGGAGCTTGTATCCCCATGTGTGTTGGCACCACTTAGCATCGTAATACGATGTGATTGCAAAGACCTAAGTACCTTATCCCGCCATTCTTGCCATGAAATGACGGTTCGGTAAGATGACAAAATGTTCACCATTCAAAAAAAAGGAAAACGACGATTCGAGATCCTCTATCTAGAAAAGTGAAACGCTGGTTCGTTAATGATGTTAACTCTTTAAAGTCCAAACGTTTCATTTTTGCCCTAAACAGTAAATTTTTGCACCATCTGCTGTAACAAGACCTCCCTTTGATGACTCACCCTTTGTCGTTGTATGCTGCCCCGAACTCTCTTTTGTCATCGTTTGCTTCCACCACTACAAGAAATTTGTGGATTAGCGATGGATTAAATCTATCGCAAATACATCACTAAACAATTTAGCGACGGACTAACGATGGATAACTTTCATTGCAAATTCCTAGTCGCAAATTAGTGACAGAACATATATGTCGCTACTTTCGTTGCTAATTTACGACAGATTAGCGAATGCCAAGATTCATCGTGAGGCCATTGCTAATTCACAGAGATTTGGTTTTGCGACAGATACACATCTGTCGCTATTGTAGCGACAAATTTTGCAATGGATTACAATCCATCGCAAAACATCAGCCGGTTTAGTTTTGTGATGGATAAATATCCGTCCCTAATTCATCGCTAAATTGGAGGTCGATACTAATTAACGACAGATATTATCCGTCACTAATCCATCACAAAAATAAAAAAAATTTAAAAAAATTAAAAAAAAATATTTGTTTGAAATATAAATATCGAGAAAAAAAATTCTCGTTATACAATTTATATATCCTGTGTATAAAAAATAAGGTACACATCAAAACTACATATACAAAGCAGGTGAAACAAATTTAACACAAGTTACAAGGGGAAAAAATTTATCGATCCACTATAATCCTCGCCAAGTTCTAATTATTCACAAGTGAACATATACAAAGAGTTTTGTTTGAAACAACAAGAAGGTGCAACAAATTCAACACATGAATCTAATCAGCGCCAAGATTCAGAGCATCATCCTCTTCATTGTCTCGATTTGCCCCTTTATCCATACCGCCATCAGCTCCTCTACGCTGATTATCTCCACCATCCTACAAGAGAACCGAAAGGTTAGTATTGATAAACAAAATATAATGAAATAAATTATATGCAATGCACCTAATCTAAGAAAATCAAAGTAACATGGATGAATGACATATAGACAAGCAATGAAGTGAAGGACATTAACAGAATAAATCATAGTGATTCAATCATGGAGATATGTGTTCTAAGGTTGTCAATAAAATGACATAGTAATTCAAGCATGCATATATGGTTTATAAGGTTATCAAATAAATGTGTTATATATCACAATCATGCATATATGGGGTTATAAGGCAGTAAAAAAACTTTCATAGTGATAAAATCATGCTTATATGTGTTCTAAGGTTGTCAAAAAAAATTCATAGTGATTCAATCATGCATATATGTGTTATAAGGCAGTCAAACAATTTTATAGTGATGAAATCATGCTTATATATGTGTTATAAAGTTGTTCAAAAACTTTCGTAGTGATTCAATCATGCATATATGTGTTCTAAGGTTGTAAAAAAACTTTCATAGTGATTCAATCATGCATATATGGTGTTATAAGGCAGTCAAAAAACTTTCATAGTGATGAAATCTTGCTTATACGTGTTCTAAGGTTGTCAAAAAACTTTTATAGTGATTCAATCATGCACATATGTGTTATAAGGCAGTCAAACAATTTCATAGTGATAAAATCATGCTTATATATATGTTCTAAGATTGTCAAAAGACCTTCATAGTAATTCAATCATGCATATATGTGTTATAAAGTAGTCAAAAAACTTTCATAGTGATGAAATAATGTTTATATGTGTTCTAAGGTTGTCAAAAAACTTTCATAGTGATTCAATCATGCATATATGTGTTAGAAACCTCGTGCTACCATTGTTCCTTGTCTTTGGCTTGAACCGAGGATGCCCACTTGGCGGACATGATCTACTATTTTCTTGATCTTTGAAATACAACATACAGTGATTTAGACAAGCATCTATCTTTTGATACCCCATACCTAGAGCGTTGACCATAACCTTCGCACGATAGAAATTTTGTGGCAATTTATCATCTTTGGGAAACATAATCTTCACAATAGAGCACAGACGATCAAAACATGATTGACTCAAATTATACTCTGACTTCAAATTCAGTAGTTAAAGATCTGCAGACAAGACAGTGTGACTCTCGCAACCATTCCACAGTGGCTCATCAGCATCTCTAAGTAAGTCATAAAATCTACTAGCTGCATTGTTTGTTGCTTCTTCCTCCACCCCGGTTTGTACAATCACTAGGACCCATAGCAGAACCATGTTCTAGTTCTGCAACATCAAATATGAAATCCACATATGGATTATCGTGCACTACTTCCACCCATACATCAAAATTGTCCCAAATTCTTCACCATGAAGCGTCCAATTCTAATAATTACTCACAAAACCCTTCCTGTATAGATGATGTCTAACGCCATGAGGTTTTACAAATCGATTATTCTTACACATCATGCATGGGCACCTGATCCGAATGATGGGATCCACTGTACTGACACTTGTCATTGCAAATTCAATAAAACTGTCAGCACCATTCATATATTCAAGCGACACCTTATTATCAACTATCCAACGATACATCTATTCACGGTTTGCAGTCATTTTATCCTATAATGTTATGGATATTATCTTCACTAGTTAAAAGAGAATCATAATAATGTGTCGATGAAAAAAATATCAAATTTATCATGCATTGTTGGATATATATATCACAAAGATATTTAGAAAGATGAAATCACATTCATAAACATGATACATTCAATTTAAGCATGTTTTCATAATACAATTTCACATAGAGGGCATAATTAATTCTAAAATAACTTCATGCAATCATGGATACACGATACACAAAGATATATATATATATATATATATATATATATATATATATATATATGTCACAAAGATATTTTGAAATATGAAATCATATTCATAAACATGATACATTTATTTTAAGCATGTTTTCATAATACAATTTTACATGGAGGGCATATTTAATTCAAAAATAACTTTATGCAAGCATGCATACACGATACACGACACACACACACACACACACACACACACACACACACACACATATATATATATATATATATATATAGAGAGAGAGAGAGAGAGAGAAAGAGAGAGAGAGAGAGATGAAATCACATTCATAAACATGACACATTCAATTTAAGCATGTTTTCATAATAGAATTTTACATGAAGGGCATAATTAATTCAAAAATAACTTCAAGCAAGTATGGATACAGTCACGTCAAACATTGTAATACATTCAATCATTCATATCACAAAAATGTCAAACATATACCTGCAGCAAACATACTCCAATATTCCGCTAACTACTACCATGACTAGCATGGACTCCGAACTACAAAAATAAGAGCACTTCTATTTTTATACATTTAAATCATGCTCAGCATGATCTCCGAACTCCAGCAAAGCAGTCCTAGATATCCATTACTAAGTGAATGTGTGAACAGGAAAGTGTTACATCCAAGAAAGTAAATAGCATGTGATGTGCTTGCATCATTTACTCGCAACAGGTATTTACCCGATTTGCATTGCTTTTGCCTTTGCATTTTTTTTTTTTTTTGCATTGCATTTTTTGCCATATGCGAAACTTAACACTAAGCATTGCGCAATTAGCTTAGTTACGTACCTGCAATACACATTTATATATTGCAATGCACATTTATATACGGTGAAGAGGGACGAGGGCGGCGGTGAGAGGGGAGGCACAGTTGGGGTTGAACCCCTCCCTTGTAACCCAAGCAGCAGGGAGGGGGTCCCGGCCCCTCCCTTATGAAGAAGGAGAAATAGAAGGGGGTTAAGCCTCTCCCTCAAAACCCAAGAAAAAAAAGACTGGGAGGGAACTCGACCCCTCCCTGGCAAAAAAGAAGGAACGGGTGGGGCAAGGGTCTTCCCACCGCATGCCGAAAACACCCAGGCAGTAGAGGCAAAGCCCCTACCGGCCAGAAGGAACGAGGGAGGTGCCCAAAGCCCCTCCCTCGTTCTTTATCACAGGCAGCAGGGGGTATCTTATCTGCCAACCTATAGGAAAAATTGGCAAGGGTGCCCCTGCTTGTCGGTCAAAAAAGGGAGACAAGCTGAGGCGCAGCCCCTGCCTGTCGGCCAAAAAAAATAGAGGACAGGCAACCTCTGCCTGTCGGCCGAAAAACAGAAGGAGATGAAGAGGAAGATAACGAGAGACTGGGAGAGAGAGTGAGAGAGACCTGAGGGGGGCTGGAAGGCGGAGGGTGTCACCAGCGGCAGATGGGGCACAGGTTTTCTGGCATCGGGTGACCTCTGGTGAGGTGAAGATCAGGGTTCAGAGAAGGGAGCAACGGTGGGGTGGAGTCAGTCTGGGCTGCCAATGATAGGTAGCCGAATGCATAGAGGGCCGGTGGAGGCAAAAGGGTCGACGGAGGCTAAGGGGCCGGCAAAGGCAAAGGTTGCAGAGACGAAGAGGAAGACAGTGGAAGAGAGAGAGAGAGAGAGAGAACTGAAGTGGCCCGAAGGCGGAGGGTGTCGCTAGCGATAGATGGTGCACGGGGGTTCTGACATCGGGTGACCTCCGGTGAGGCGAGGATTAGGGCTCAGGGAAGGGACACTACAAGAAAAACGTTAACTAACGACATAAATTTGTGAAGGATTTTTTCCGTCACTAATTTGCGATGGATTATCTAGAGAAAACTATCTGACGCTATTTTGTCTCTACTTAGAGACAGAATTTGTCCGTCATTAATTTATCTCTAGTTACTGATGGATTAGCGATGAAATTTTTTCACCGCTAATTTGTCGATAAATAGCAATGAATTAGCGACGACAAACTAATCGCCTCAGACTCCGTCGTAACTTAAAGATGGATTAGCAACAAAAGGCATCTGACGCTATAAAAGTCGTTACTTAGCGACGGAGTTGGCGACGACATACGTCTGTCGCTAATCCATCACTATTTTTCCATATAAGTCCCTCTAAGCCGTGACATTCTCTCTCCTCTCTCTCTCTGATTTTCCCCAAAACCAAACCCTAGTCTGTCGCATTCAGCTTCGGCCAGCAAACCCCAACGTCGTCGTCTCCCTCTTTGTTAGCCACTCACGGCGTGCTACCAGCGACCATCGTCGCACTTCTCAGCAGGCATCACCGACCAAAGTTGTCGGTGACCCCGAGTACTCCCCTCTGCTCCCGTTCTGCAAACCCTACGAGAAGAGCCACTGCCTCTGTCGTCGACACACCGGCGACCTCTCGGTCACGGTTTTCGTGCTCTTCCCTTTTTGGTGTCATCATTGCAGTCCCCAGTGCGCCTCACAATTGTTGTTTCCTCTGGTCCCAACTGTGAGCTCCTACAAGCTGGTCCCCCATGTCAGCCTTGTTGTCACTGTCTTTTCTGGCATCTCCCAGGTAAACCCTGTGACCCCCTCTCGCCTTTTCCCCTTTTCTTTTGGGATCGTCGGAGGACCGGGGTAAGCCTTGCCTTACTTGTTTTTCGGCAAGGGGTGGCACCCCCTGCTTTGCTTCTTATATGGTAGGGGGGTGCCCCCTTTGCCTCATTTTGTTTTCAGGCAGAGGGTGCCCCCCTCCCCCTCCATTGCCTTATTGTTTCTCCGGCAGGACGGTGGCCCCCCTGCATTGCTTGATTTCTCCGACAGGGGGTGGCACCCCTCTGCCTAGCTTGTTTTCTAGCAGGGGGTGCCCCCCTTGCCTTGTTTTCCGACAGGGGGTGGCACCCCCTGCCTTACTGTTTCTCCGGTAGGGGGTAGCTCCCCTGTGTTGCTTGATTTCTCTGGCAATAGGTGGCACCCTCTGCCTCGCTTGTTTTCTGGCAGGGGGGTGGCCCCCCTACCTTGTGTTTTTCGACAAGGGGTAGCCCCCCCCTGCCTTGTTGACTCATTATTATTTTTTTCAGCAGAGGGTGCCCCCCTGCCTTACTTGTTTTTCAGCAGGGGGTGGCACCCCTGCCTTGCTTCTTCTTTGGCAAGGGGTGGCCCCCTCTGCCCCATTTTGTTTTTAGGCAGGGGGTGGCCCCCTTGCCTTACTGTTTCTCTGGCAAGTGGGTGCCCCCCCAGCCTTGCCTGATTTCTCCGGTAGGGGGTGGCACCCCTCTGCCTCGCTTGTTTTCTGGTAGGAGGGTGCCCCCCCTGCCTTGTGTTTTCCGACATGGGGTAGCCCCCCTGCCTTGTTGACTGATTTTTTTTTTCTTTCTGGTAGAGGGTGCCCCCCTGCCTTACTTGTTTTCTTCTTTGGCAGGGAGTCGCCCCCTGCCTCATTTTATTTTCAGGGAGGGGGTGGCCCCTCTGCCTTACTGTTTCTCCGGCATGGGGTGGCTCCCCTGCCTTACTTAGTTTCAGCCTTACTACCTCTTATTTCAATTATGTTCACCCGAGGTTTGTGTTTTCCTGTCCAGGCTTGTTTCCGACAAGGGGCGTCACCCTCCTTGTTATCGGATAATAAACTTCATTTTAACACAGTGTCTCTTGCAAATTTCTCAACGGATCCCGCTTGTGCCCCGCCACTCGTGGTAAGTAAGTGACAAAAACAATGCAAATCAGGTAAATACCCGTGGTGAATAAGTGATGCAAGTGCATCACATATTATTTAGTTTATTGGATGCAACACTTTTCTGTTCACACACTCACTTAGTTGTGGATATCTAGGACTGCTTTGATGGAGCTTGGAGATCATGTTGAGCATGATTTTAATGTATGAGAATAGAAGTGTTCTTATTTTTGGAGTACGGATTCCATGCTATGCATGGTAGTAGCTAGCGGGATATTAGAGTGTGTTTGCTGCAGGTACATGTTTGATATTGTTTTGATATGAATGAGAGTCCACACGTGATTCATGTGTTTCATAGGTTGCTTTCAAATTGATCTGAGCCCGTCATAAAACAAAACAATACAAGACACTACATTAAGTTTCACAAGAAATGCAAATAACCCCCCAACATTGATTACATACCAAAAGACTTGTAAAACTGAAGCCATTGTTCCAGAAAATCTAGTCGGGAGGATCGAAGGTTACAACGTTGGAAATTACGTCTGTAGGGTATTGCTGCATGTTGAAAATTACACAAGTTAGATATTGATAAGTTCCACGTAATACAATTTACATAAGAAGCAATATAATGTCTTACAGATTTGTTCATACGAAGGGCTTGGTTGATTTTGATTAGAGGTTGGTTGTTTCTTAGACCTTTTCCTACCAACCAATTCAAGTGCACCCTTTGCCCTCCAACGACTGTGATCAGAGGCAGGTTTTTTTTTATACCCTTCGCTTGGTGAATATTTTCATCATAATCAACAACGTTCACTCCTGACTTGTTGAATATAATGTTTACGCTTCGGCACAACTTCTCAGGAGTGTCAAGGGAAGCACGATTTTCACCTCCGTTGTTCGCTCCTATTTTCTTTGACTGGTCTTCATGAGCTACAATGGACTAATGTTGAATTAACTTCACATTTTCAAGTAACTTTCTTGACACTTTTCTCATGCATACATAGGCTTCTTCACTTTTCAATGTTAAATCTGCAACATGCATAAATGACGTACACAGTTGTTGGTAATGGGAGGCTATGTGGCACTTCTCATCAACATCAAATTGACTGACATTATCTGTATCTAGCAGTTCAATCTTTGCTTATCTCATCCATCTTCGCATTAAATATGACTCAGGTATTTCTTGTATCTTCTCTTAATTAAGTGTCTTTAATGCGTGATGACATAAAATACCTTTGAATTTATACTTTTTGTATATACATTCAACTATTTTGTTGTCAACATTGTACGTGACATGTGTTTTTTGCCTTTTCTTATGCTCTTCTCTCTCTCATAAAATATGGTATTTGTGCATATTTTCAGTTTTCATGCATCCTTCTATGTTGCAATTCATGACCTGTATAACCTCATTCTTAATCTATTCAAATACAGTTAGTGTATACAAATCTGCAGGTCATATCAATATTTTCATGCCCAATGTTACAGGGCGTGTATTGAAGCATTTCACATCTTGTTCAAGCTCATTCTGTCTAAAACTGTCTATAAATAATTCATATTGTTCCATGAAGTGAAACATTGTTAAACATGAATACAGGGTTTTCTTTAGTGTGGCATGCCTAGATTCCGCTCTTTGTGTGCTTATCATACCTGCACAAAAGTATTGTCTTTCATATGCCAATGCCTACTTCTTTTTTTCTACATATAAATTTTGTAATCATAGACAGTCTTCAAGGTCGTATATCTGAATCATTTCCTCCCAATCTGACATAAAGGTGACCTCGTCTATGCTCTCAAGTACACACATTATAAACTTTTTGTCAAACCATGTCTTCTGATTAAATATGTGTCCTATATTCTTTGTTGCATTTTGAAAGATATGTCATAAACATAGGCGATTATATGCATCTGGCCATACATGAGAAACTGCAACTACAATTGTGTGATCACCATCTTTAAGTACAACTTCAGGTTGCTTCACATTCATTGTTTGTGTAAATACTCTTAACAACCACTCAAAGCTTTCCTTGGTCTGGTCGTACAAAAAAGTGTCGCCTAATATACAACTCTGTGAGTGATGGTTCACTCCGACAAACTGTGCAAATGGTCACTGTTCAGTATTAATCTTCACTGTCGTATAAAAAACAAGCACAACATTTAAGCATTCATAATCTATTCTTGACTTTGAATCTGCCCAAAACATATTCACAGTATATCCATCTACATCCAGTTGCATTGCACTAAAGAAACCAGGGTTAATGCTTGATTTCTTCTATAAGTAATTAACCAAAGAACATATTTCTCCATTCTTCATATTATCTGTCATCTTCCTTCTCAAGTGGTTTCTTAGATCCATAGGTGTGAATGGCGCATTCTCGTGACCACCATCTATGTGCACAAACAAATTGTATGTCTTTCTTGGTGCAATGTCGGTGCTATCAGTTATTTCAGCCATTGCAGCATTGACTTCAATTACTTTACTATATGACCTTAACATAGGCATCATAAATGAAGCAGATAATTCATGATTATGATCAATGATTAAAGTACGAACTACATATTTCCCATTCGGAAGTCTTCTTAACACCATTCTCGTTGGACATCCACATCTTGATTCTGGCATGTTCCTTATTGGATTTTCAATTGATTTCTTCCAACCTTCCTTAGAACAAACACATGTCTTTCTCACCATGACACCCTGTGCATTTTTTACCAAGAATACCTTCTAACACTGAAGCCAAATTTTAAGTCATAATCATTTTAACATTTATATGCAGCATCCTCATTATTAAACTGCATTCTTTCTACGGGAACAGAGTCAAATGTACTATCATGTACATTCCCAGTGCCTGCACCTTTATCAAGTATACTGTCAGGATCGTCTACCTCATTATCGAATTGCATTTCTTATGCTGGAACATTCAAGTCAAGAGTAAATCCAATGTCTGAACCCTTGTTATCGTGTGCATCAGTTGTGCACGTGTTCACTTCTTCAGGTGCATCATTAGTACATATGTTCACTTCTCCATATCTTTCAAATGATTGAGATAGATCATCTTCATTACAACCAGATGATAAGCTCACCACTATTATAAGCAAGATATCAATTTGCGTTAGCAAGCGCATACGTTTACTACGATTTATTCAAGATTTATATAACAACGGATATCGATAAGGTTAAGCAAGTCAAAGTAACGATTTAATGAATCACAGTATAAAAGCAACTGCGATTTGTTATTTGCTTATACTATACATCAAGTTGTTACTTACCATGCTAATAAAAGAAACGACATATCGTACATGTGTGTTAACGATAGTGCTTTAATTATATCTACGATGTTGTGAAGCAAGTTCAACAGAAATCGCTAAATGAGCAGCGATTTGAATACAAAAATCGCCACCTAAAGCGCGTAATAATGTATTTCTACATGCACACGTTTTAAAAGTCTTTCTATAAATATCTTACAAATCGATACTAGAAAACACATAATATCTTATAAATTGATATACATATCGCATAATATATTACAAATCGATACGGCGATTCAGCATAATACCTTACAAATTGACACTACAAAACAGATAATATCTTACAAATCGATAAATAT
The DNA here is from genome assembly GCF_984573655.1 of Nuphar pumila. Taxonomy (NCBI): domain Eukaryota; kingdom Viridiplantae; phylum Streptophyta; class Magnoliopsida; order Nymphaeales; family Nymphaeaceae; genus Nuphar; species Nuphar pumila. Next base: position 1,857,682 of record NC_143261.1, read on the forward strand.
ATCGCAAAATATATTATAAATCGATACAGAAATTCAACATGGTAGCTTAGAAATCGATATTAACAAAGAAAACAATATCTCACAAATCGGCAGTATGTTACTACAACCGCGATTTGCGATGCATTGCATATACTGAGTGAATGGAGAATACCAGATGGGTTAGAGGGCCTTCCTTGCATCTGTAAACAAGCATTCTTGTCAACAGGTCCCAATGTTTTACAAATATCATTGAGTTTCCAACCGTCAAAAGGACAAGATCCACCTGCAATAACAAAACAATGCTTTAATGGCACTCACGATGATATATGGTCTTCAATGATACCATGATGACATGAAAAGGTACTCACGACACCTTAATGGCACTTGTTGGAATGTTTGTGCGTCATTGCTTTCTTCCATAATGCCTAACGACAATGAAAAAGAAGAGAAGACTGTAAAAAGAGATGGTTGGCAAATGCCCTATGACACCCACCAATGATCGAATCAGTCGATCGCGAACCCGAGAATGTTTTGTAACACAAGGCAGGAACGAGAAGGCGGCAATGTGTTGTAACACAAGCTAACAACCAAGGCGGGAACCTCGACTCGAGATGACAGCAAAGGTTGCTACTTTGATGGCAGCAGACGACGACAAAGTTTGCATTGTCAAAGGGAGCTCCTGTTACAGCAGATAGTGCAAAAGTTTACTGCTTAGGGCAAAAATGGAACGTTTGGACTTTGAAGTGTTAACATCATACTTTCTGGATGGAGGGCATTTTTTTTCCTTTTCTTGAACTGTTGTTTCCCTTCTTTTAAATGGATGATATTTTTGTCATTTTCTTGAATTGTTGTTTCATGGCGAGAATAGCAGGAAAGGGTACTTAAGTCTTTGCAACCGCACCATATTCTAATGTTAAGTGATGCTGACACACACAGGAATACGAGCTCTATGAGCTCTTATACATGGCGCTCATTGGGACTCTCAAACACGCACTATGGCTAACAATCGTCTTGAGGGGAGAACACACACCACCCTCTCCCCATTTGCCAACCATGAACGAATCCACCAAAGCTGCATTGAGAGCTTGTTGGCTGGACTCCTGCAAGGGGGTCAGCATGTATATGATGGTCTTTATTCTTTACTCCAACTAAAATCATGATGGAATGATGCTTTTTTCGTCAAAATGACTTTATCTCAAGGCGGATTACCGGACCCAAGATTCAGATAGTATGCATCTGCCAGAACTCAGTTGTAAAGTGTAACATCTTTCTATTTGGGTCTGAGACCTAATCCATCTGGATCCAGGCAAAATTCGTATTGCTTAGGAACCCATTTTCGCCTCCATCCATGGTTGAGAAGACCTTGCATTTTGATAGTCAGATCCAGGCAAAATCCAAATTGTTCAAGAACTCATTTTCACCTCCATCCATGGTTGAGAAGATCTTGCATTTTGATATTCGGATCAAGGCAAAATCCAAACTATTCAAGAACCCGTTTTCACCAACATCCTAATTGGTTGAGAAGGTCTTGCATTTGGATGCATTGGGGAGTATTTCCCCCACTGAAATAACATTGTTAAAAACACATAAGCACACATTTGATTTTATCTATGCAACAAAAAACTACTAATTTTCAAAGCTTTGGTTAATTAGGTGAAATTCACAAACTAGAAGTTATTGTTGGGATCAGCCAGTGCACAAACAGAAAACAGTAGGGAAAGCGGTGGAGAGAATACCTGATGCGACCATCGAAGAACCAGATCGATGGTGGTGGCATTGGTGGCTAGAATAGGGTGAGCTTCGCTCCTCAGTCGAGCTGCAACCCTCCAATGAGCGCTGGCTCCTTCAGGAGTCGGTGAGCAGGATCCCTCTTTCCTCTCTTTATGAAAAATGTTCAGAAAAGGTAATTTCCTTAACCCTCTTTTATGTTTTTCTCTGTATGCTCGCTCATCTCAAGGTCGCTCATGGATACCCTTTTGTAGTTGTAGCAAGGAAAACAGTTACGTAATTATTTTCTTTCTTGTGTTTTCTTTATGTTTATCGAAAGGGACACTATAAGGAAAAAGTTACCATATGTGGGTAATTGCCACTAAGTGTGGCTTATCCCAACATTCTCCCATTTGTTTCGACAATAAACCAGTAAACTTTATGGGAATGACTTGATGAATAGATTGGCATTTACAAATCAATTCTACAGATCCTTAGTTAAATCTCTAATCTTATCAGATTAACAACAACCATAATGAGAATCAATAAACTGTATGTGATCACTTTATTCATGTGCATATGTCACAAAGAGTTTAACAAGCCCATCCTCAATACATGTTCGGAATATAATCTCGGTGCTAGTTCTTTAGTAAGAGGATCAACAATCAATTCTTTGGTACCAATATTACCAATATGCACTAGATTATTATATGTCCTTTCTTTAACAACAAAATACTTTAGCTCCATATGCTTGCATAACGTAGTACTTTTCTTGTTGTTCGAAAAGGACATTACAGCTTCATTATCATAGTAGACCTTCAGTGGCTTCTCGATGGAATCAACCACCTTTAACTGTGATATGAAGTTCTTCAACCATATGGCCTGCGAAGTAGTCTCGTACAATGCTATAAATTCTGCCTCCATGGTATGAGCAGCACTGGTCGTTTGCTTTCCACTCCTCCAAGAGATCGCTCCCTCAGCAAGTAAGAAGACATACCCAGTATTAGACTTTCTACTATCAAGGCATCCTCCCAAGTCCACATCTGAGTAGCCAATGACCTTGAGGTGATCAACTTTATTATACGTCAACATATAGTCTTTTGTCCCTTGCAAATACCGCAAGACTTTCTTAGCATTCTTCCAATAGGATATGCCAAAATTAGACTAGAATCTACCAAGCATCCCTACTGCGAAAGAAATATCTGGACGTGAACAAGTTTGCGTGTATTGCAAGCTGCCAACAACTGATGCATATGGATAAGCACTTATCTGTGCTTTGTCAACTTCGTTCTGTGGATAATTCTTTAGGCTCAATTTGTCACCTTTTGATATGGGTGTTGAACCAGGAGAACAATTCTCTATCCCATATCGCTTTAACACCTTATTTATGTAGGATCTTTGGGAGAGGCCTAGAAAACCTTTTGATCTATCTCGACGGATCTCAATGCCAAGAATATAAGCAGCCTCACCCATATCTTTCATATCAAAATATGATGCAAGAAACTATTTTATCTCGAAAAGCAACTTCATATCGTTGATTGCAAGCAAAATGTCATCCACATACAATATCAATATAATGAACTTACTCCCACTTTCCTTAAGGTATATACATTGATCAATAATATTTTTTATAAACCCGAAAGTCATAATGACTTGGAAAAATTTAATATACCACTATCGGGAGGCTTATTTAAGTCAATATATTGACTTGTTAAGCTTGCAAACCAAACGATCACCTTCAGAGAAACCAAGAGGTTGTTCCATGTATATCTCTTCATTCAGATTCTCATTGAGAAACGTTGTTTTCACATCCATCTAATGTAGCTCTAAGTCATAATGAGCTACGAGAGCCAAAATTATCCTCATTGACTCCTTAGTTGAGACTGGAGAAAATGTCTCATTATAGTCAATGCCCTCCATCTGGGTGAATCCTTTAGCAACCAATCTTGCCTTATGTCTCTCTATGTTACCTTTGGAGTCCCTTTTTATTTTAAAGACCCATTTACACCCTACGGGTTTTACTCTTTTAGGTAACTTGACAAGATTCCACACTTCATTCTTAACCATAGAGTCCAACTCTTAGTTCATGGCTTTTATCCAATGCGAAGATTGTTTACTTTCAACAACTTCCATAAAAGTCAATGGATCATCATCTATATCTATGAAATCACCAGGCTTCTGAAGGTACACCACATAATCAGGATATATGGTAGATCTCCTAATTCTTGTGGATCTCCAAACAGGTCATTCTTTAGGCTCAGATTGAACCTGATCATTTTGTCTGTGCTCTTCTGCATTGTCCACAATAGGTTCACTTTAAATTTATGCATCAACAACTGGGTGATCAACCACATCATTATTAGGAATAATAACGTGGTATCTCTCGGTGTTTTCCTTAACAGGTGATGAAACTGGATCTTGTACTTCCTCAAAACCAAGATTTTGAAGTGCACTTAATCCTACTGAACCATCTTTAAGGAATTTAGCCTTATCCATTTCAACAATTTGTGGTGAATAAGATGGAAAGTAAAACCTGTATCCTTTTGATCTCTCTGGATAACCAATGAAATATCCACTGGTTGTTCTTGGATCAAAGGCTTTAATGTGGGGGTTATACAACTTAGCCTCTGCAAAACATCCCCATATGTGCATATAAGACAGTGATGGTTTCCTACATGTCTACAACTCATAGGAAGTTTTAGGCACAAATTTTGTTGGAACCTTATTCAAAATATGCACAACAGTCCTTAAGACTTCACCCCACAACTTCATGGGAAGTATTGAATAATTCAACATGGCCCAGACCATTCAAGAAAAATGGGTTTTGAAGGACCAGTGCTAAACTGGGTTTGGAATGACCAATTTGAAAATTTGGATTTTCAAGGACCAATGCTGAACTAGGTTTTGAAGGACCAATTTTAAAAATTGGATTTAGGAATGAACAATTTGGAGATTGGATTTTGGTAAAGGACCGGTACGAAAACTGGATTTTGACTTGTAAGTTGAAATTGAGGATTTTTTTTAAGATTGTGATGATATTTTTGTGAAAATTCTGAACTTAGAAAGATTCACAATTTGAATGAACCATTATAGAGAATTGTGTTACTTCTATGAATGGTTTCAGGATTATCCCTTATCCTGAATGGAAAATGAAGAAATACTTCATTAGAAGGAGGTTCAGGTTTATCCTTTAACCTGAAAGAGAAAGCTCAGGCTTATCCCTTAACCTGAAGGGGAAGCTCAGGTTTATCCTTTAACCTAAAGAGGAAACTAAAAGGGATTTGAAGAGAGTCAACTTGAAGTTTGAATTTAGAAGGGACCATCCGGAAAGCTGGATTTTGAAGGAAGGTCCAACTCAGAAGTTGGATTTGTAAAAGAAAGCTCGAGTTGAAACTCAAAACTTTTTAATGAAAATCAGAACAACTTAAAAGTTGGATTTTTGGGAAAGAAAGTCTGAGTCGGAACTTGAAACTTTAAATGAAAACCAGACCAACTTAAAAACTAGATTTTTGAAGGAGAAAGCCCGAGTTGGAACTCGAAACTTTAAATGAAAACCAGACCAAATTAAAAGCTGGATTTTTGGGAAAGAAAGCTCGAGTCAGAACTCAAAACTTTAAACGAAAACCAGACCCACTTAAAAGCTGGATTTTTTAGAAAGAAAGCCTGAGTCGGAACTCGAAACTTTAAATGAAAACCAGACCAACTTAAAAGTTGGATTTTTTAAAAAGAAAGCCTGAGTCGGAACTCAAAACTTTAAATGAAAATCAGACCAACTTAAAAGTTGAATTTTTGGGAAAGAAAGCCCGAGTCAGAACTCAAAACTTTAAATAAAAACCAGACCAACTTAAAAGTTGGATTTTGGGAAAGAAAGCCTGAGTCGGAACTCGAAACTTTAAATGAAAACCAAACCAACTTAAAAGTTGGATTTTTGGGAAAGAAATTCTGAGTCGGAACTCGAAACTTTTAATGAAAACCAGACCAACTTAAAAGTTAGATTTTTAGGAAAAAAAGCCCGAGTGGAAACTCGAAACTTTTAATGAAAACCAGACCAACTTAAAAGTTGGATTTTAGGAGATGTTTGAGAAGATTGTAACCCGAAGGTTAGATTGCAAAAATTGGTTGATCCGAAAGGTCTGTTTAAAGAACCGGGTGACCCAAAGATCTAAAAATGATTGATTGAGCTTGGATCTTTAATGAAAGACTGGATCAAAAGGAATTCAATCCTAAGAACCACAATTTTGAGAGAGACATTAGTTTGAAAAGGGGCTCAACCTAAGAACCATAATTTAAGAAGGAAAAGGGTTCAACTTGTGGTTTGAATTTGGAAAATGAAAATTCTTGATGAAAGATTCTTAATTCATGATTTGAATGTTGCATCGTAGCTAGCTGTATGTGGTCTGCTTTCAGGATTATCCCCTTATCCTAAACGGGGAAGAAGAATTGATGAGAATTTAATAAAAAATGATGAAGAATTATTGAAGATTGATAAGAAATTATTGATGAAATATTTTGTTTGATTCTGCCTGCATAAAGGATTTTTGAAATGAATTTTTAAAAAACAATGCCCCAGTATAATGGGGAAGAAAGAATAATATTTGAAAAAATGCTATTTGAGAAAATAGGAGAACTTTAAAAATGGGATGTTTAGAAAAAAGAATTTTGGGAGAAATTTTGACCAAAGAAGGAATCAGGTTGACAATTTGAACATGATATCCCATTACTAGGAATTGGGTCATCACAAAATTTGTGACAATTGTGTTGTTACTCCGTGGGGAGGAATAAACAACTAGAATATGAAGGAAAATGCTATTTTGAAAAGGATATCTCTTGACGAAAGATATTTTATGCGAGAAGGCAGAAGATTTGAATAGAATCGAAAGATATACTAAAAGATATAAAGAAAGTTGAAAAACAGATGGCAAAATTTAAATATTTGAAATATTGCAGGCATGATCAGAGAAATTTGAAGAAAGAAAAGAAAATACACCTAGAGTTTTGAAAACCTATGGAGACTTTTAAAAAGGATTTCCAGGGTTTTGAAAATAGTTTTGAAAAAATAAGGAAAAAGAGAAAATAGAAGAAGATTTCAAAACAAATATCTAGGGTTTTAGAAAATAATTCTGAAGAAATATGGAAAGAGAAATATATACCTAGATTTTGAGAAATACCGGGACATCTTAAAAAGAATACCTACGGTTTAAAAATTATTCTGAAGAAATAGAGAAAAGAAATATATACCTAGATTTGAGAAATAGGAGAAATTTTGAAATAAATATCCAGGGTTTTGAAAAGGTGAAGTAAATGAGGATTACAAGACAATATCTACAAAAGAAGCAAAACTATACAAGCAATGATGCACAGAACAACATTTCCTAAAAGCTGACTCTAAATGCTATATTTGAAAAGGCTTGTAGGACCTTAATCCTAACTCTAAGGTTTGAATCATTTGATTCCAATCATGATATCTCTGGTTCTAAGGTAATGGTTTTCCCAACATCCTTGAGCGTCTGCCGATATACTTTGGACTATGGCCCTTAGTACGTGGCAGGGGGGGTGTTAACCCAAATGAGTGGTCCAGTTGTGAGGCTCTTTCTCGAACTATGGTTCAGTAAGACAGTTTAGCAACGTGAAGACCAGGACAATATAGGTGGGGATGTTTTTTATAATATGCTTAACATGCAAAAAATCAGATGGTTCTAATGTAAAGTCCTAAATAAATAGAGTTTTGAAAATCATAAAGAAGCACAGACTTGCATACATCATTTGCATTTAATCTCTAGATTGAGGAGGGTTGTATTTCTGACCTAAGTCTAAGTGAGTATGGATAAATCTCCTCAATATGGTCCTACCAAACCATACTTAATCCTATATGCATTAATGTCAACTGAGTATGATTTTTTGTCTCTAAGGCTGCATGAAAATGAAACTGACATTTAAAGAATAATAACTCAGTTAAATTTAAACAAGGCAAAGGCATTAATTCGATTAAATAAAAAACGATATCTCATCACGATTGCCACTTCTGTGATCATTGCAAAAAAAAATCCCTTTTTTCCTTTCTTTTCTTTCCTTTCCTTTTCCTTTCAGCCTTTTTCCCTTTTTAAAGGGAAAAAAGAAAGAAAGAAGAGAGAAGAGAAAGAAAGAAAGAGAAGAAACTCTCTTACAAGGTCTCACTTTACCTTTATTTGAAAAAGATTTTGAAAAATTACTCACCTCTGTTTTGAAATTTGCGAAAAAAATGAGAAGACTGGATTCGTTCGTCGGTACAAGGTTTAACTGTTCCTGACGCCTTTACCAGGGGTAATTAAACCAAGGATTGAATCAATGCCTTTTGCTTTGCCTAAATCTGTCTAAGTGATTATTCTAAAATTCTAGATGCACAAAGAATTATGCTTGTACAATGAAATTTGAAAATGATGATTTGGAATATGATGCATGCTTTGGAAGTATTTCAGAAATCTGGATGTTCCAAGTGATTTTGAAACAAGTCTGAAAATATCTTTGAAGAAGTGGTTCAGAACTTAAACTTGATTTGGAAGATTTGAAATTTTAAATCCAAACTTGGATTTGAAATGAATTTGAGATCTAAAAAAGGAAATTTGAGAGTTGAAATGGTAACTGAAATAAAAGGTTGAAATGAAATTTTGAGATTTTGAGAGTTTTTTATTTTGAATTTTGAATTGGAAAGGAAGACTTGAAATGAATTTTGGAAAAGAGTGAAATTTGAAGAATAAAGGTTGGATTTGGAGCTTTGAAAATGATAAATCAGAATTTTGAAATAGAATCTTGAAATCAAAAATTTTGAATTTGAGATTTAGACTTAAAGTCTAATTGAAATATGGCTTTTGAAGTTGGAATTTAAAATTGAATTTAGGAGTTGGAACTTGAAAATGAAGTGAAAATTGGATTCAAATTGGGATTTTGAAACTGATTTTGAAATTTGATTTGATGTTTGAAATCAAAATTGAACTTGAAAATTAAATTGGAATTTCAAGTTGGAACTTTGAATTTGATTTTGAAATTGAAGTTAAGATTTTGAAATTGGACTTAGCACTTGAAATCAGAATAGAATTTGAAAATTGATTTAGTATTTCAAAGTAAATTTCAAATTTTGATTTGGAATCTCAAAGTGAATTTCAAAACTTTGATTTAGAGTTGAATTAAAACTCAGGATTTGAAATAGAGATTGAAAATTTGAAATGGAAATAAAGAATTTGAATAAAATTTGAAGTTTAAAATATGAAATTCAGAAATAAGAATTAAAAGTTGGAATTTGAAATAAGATGGAATTGAGAATAAAAGATGAATTTGAATTTATAAATAAGAATTGAAAAATGATTATGAATTTAGAAATGAAAACTTGTACTTTTGAAAGTTTATTTTCAGAAATCACTTGGAATTTTGAAGATGATTTGAAATAATTTGAGAAAGAATGCAATTTTATTCTAAATGATGAATGCTTTGAAATTTATTTAAAGTTTAGAATTTAAAAGCAAATTTTATTCTTTAATAGAATTGAAATAAGATTAAATCATAATACATTTATGACTATGGTCACAAATATATTATAATCTAATCTATATTTAAATTATAATAAAGAATAAAATAAATTTTTGTGCCTTTATAGGATTTAAAACAAAATTAACTTTTAATATATCCATGACTATGGCCACAAATATATCTCAAGTTAATTTATATCTTAAATTCTGATAAAGGAAGAAAAGAATTTCAGAAAAATATGATGATTTTCAAAAGAAACCTAAGTGAAGGTCAAATGTCATTCCATAAAAGATAAAAATCTTAAGTATTGTTCACATTTTGACTATGGCCATAAATGTGAATCATTTACTTAGGGTTATTTACCTCGTATTAGAAAGGTGCACATGTCATTCGTATTTCACCATTATGAATTTTTGAAATAAAAATAAAAATGCGATGTCACAAGCAATTATGAGAACTATATGCTCATACACTATTCTAAACTGAAAAGTAGAAATTTTCATTAATATCAAATTATTACAGTCTTAAATTGAAATTGAAATATCAACATTCCTAATCTAGGAAAAGAAATCAGCATCTTCCAAGCTTTTCTTGCAAAATATGAGTTAACTCAAGGCAACAATGCAAAATATGACAGGAAATGGAATATGCTATATTGAAAACAAAAATGCATATGATTATGCCTATTCTAATGAAGAATGCATATGCAAAATGCTATGCTTGTGATAATGATGAAATGCACATGCATATGCCCTATGCTAATGAGGAAATACATATATGAATATATATGTAATACCTTAGTCTAATGAAAATCTATACATGAGAAGGCATATATAGTGCCTTAGGCTATATGAAAATTTACATGTATTTGCCTAAGGCCACGCATATACCTATTGATGGAATGCATATGAGAATGCAATGCATATATTCAATGAGAAAGTGCATATGACTATGCATATGCAAAGCTAATGTCAATGAGAAATTGTAATATGAGGATGTCCAAAGGTAGGGATGAGGTTGACAGTAATTCTTTGAACTGCTGCAAATGTAGAGAAGTTACAGCAGTGCTGGGCACTGTTGTAAATGAAAAGAGGTTATGGTGCCATACATTCTGAAATGCTGGAGATGAGGCTAAAGTGTTGCAGGGCAGGTGGTTGATGGATAAATGGAAAGATGTTGTGTAGGTTTGAATCTGAAGTATTATATAGATGTTGAACTTATACATAAATGGAGCAATTTCATAGTGGCACTAAGCTGACCTATTGTGCATGGGTTGAGCTAATGTAATCTATGATGACTGATGCAATCAAAATGTGCAGGAGATGACAGCAGGTGCAGAAGTGCAGTGTTGTATGCAGGTGCCATAGGCATGCAAGTGTTGTTGTGGAAATTACAGCAGGTGAAAATGTGCAGCAGGTAAGTGTTGTGAAGGTGTAGAGGAGTGCTGCTGAATGTGAATTGCATGGGTGATAGTGGAGAGTGCAGATGCAGCATGTAGGCACAGGAGATGAGGGGTGTTGTGTGCACACAAGACAGTAGGAAAGTGTGAAGGTGTACAGGTAGCGGGTACATCAGATCAACTGGAGGTTGTTGTGTAAAATGTGTAGGTGTAAGTGGAAGTGCAAGTGAGTGTTGTTTGCAAAGAATGAAGGTGGCATGGGTGTTGAGGTAGCAATGTGCTGCATATAAGTGTAGTGATGTGCACAAGGGGACAAATGCATGCTGAAGGGTTAATGCAGGTGTAAAGGTGTGAGGATACAGTGCATTGGGATAATGTGCAGTGGTGATTGCGTGATAGTGGGTGTTAAGTGCAAGGTGGATATGTAGATATAGGTGCAGGAAATGGCAAGTAGTAGGGAGTGAAGTGAAGACAGGTGGTGGGAATGCAAGGATGTGGCATGGGCACTGTAGGGTGACAGCACTGTGTGCGAATGCAACAGGTGTGCTGATGGTGCTATGAAGGAGGCAGCAGGTGTATAATGCAACATATAGGTGACTGTGAAGAAAGTGAAAGTGGTGGTGTGCAGGTGCGCCAGGTGAGTGTAAGTGGAAGACGCACTGAGGAAGGTAGGTGGAGATGGTGCAAAGGCAAGTGTAATGCTGGTGAAATGGGATGCTGAAGGGTTGGTTATTAGGAGTGTTGAAGGAAGTGATGTGTGCAGGAAATGGAAGTGGAGTGACATGCAGGTAACGGTGTAGGTGGTTGTTGTATGTGTAAGTTTAAAGTTGTTACAGGGAGTAAAGGGAGCATCATCGTGATTATGCTATGACAATACACAGTGATATGTCGTAGAAAATGCACGGCCACACCCTTGTGAAAATCTCAAAGTGGTGTGTCATGAAGAAGATAAAGGTGACATGCAGGCAAGTTGTAGCACAGGTATAAATGGATGTTACTTACCTTACATAACCTTGTACCTCTATGGCTTGATAAGGAAAATGAAAGAAGAATTAGATGATGCACACATAGCTGCCGAATCTTCAGAAACTGTATTTCTATAATGCCGTGAAATTAATTTATTAAGGTACTCTTGCATGCAAACATATACATCCTTTATAAGCTATGTAGAAAAAGGCCAACACTGGGCCTTCAGCTTCTGCTTTCATTCACTCATCTACATGGGAAGTAGTGAATGTAGGTACCAGACCCCCCCCTTCAACCAAAGTTGCTCATGGCCTTCATAAGATTAGTCTAATCATTTCACTGGGCACAACAACTGATTTCTCTATCCCAATTGCTTATTTAACAGAACAAATAATGAGTAAATTGTTATGACTGAAATTTCAAAATAAGCACATGATATCTTCTGAACCGCGAAGCCAAATATCAAGAGAGAGAAATAAACATGGATGAGAATGCCAATGAAAGCCATTTGAAAGAGCCTGCCTGTAGATGAAATAAGAGGCTTTTCAGAAGAGAGAAACCAGTGAAATGTAATTGAAAGCTTTTGTGTAAAATAGTTGAAGGAAAGCTAAAAGAGAAAGATAGAAGGATCCATTCCTGTATTTAGCTAACATTCCAGCAAAATTTTCAACTAACATGGCACTCCGATGATGGATTTGTGTTGTCAACGACATCGTCGATCATTGCCCCTCAACTGCCAACGGCCTAGGAAGGTAGCAAAGGTGGTTTTTAAAACCCCTTTCCCGATGCTGGCCAAAGAAGTCGGCGGTGAACCTTGGCGATGGCTGATCACCCTGCAGCCTGATGCCCACAGGTAAATAACCCATAACATTTTTTTTTCTTACTCTGTCGCCCCACAATGGCAGTCAACATCTACCGATGACATCATATCGCCCCACGGCGACCTGCTGTCAACTGCCAGCAACGTTGATGTCGCCCCATGGCGAGGTTGCTCTGCCGAAAAAGCTTTGTCGCCTCATGACGACAGTCACCGAAAAATGCCATCGAGCCCGCAATGAATGTCGGATGTGGGTCCATAACCCAATGTTGGGGTCAGCCAACGCACAAACAGAAAATAGCAAGAAAGCGGTGGAGAGCATACCTGATGTGGCCATCGGAGAACCAGATCGATGGCGGTGGCACTGGTGGCTAGAATAGGGCGAGCTTCACTCCTTAGTCGGACTGCAGCCCTCTAATGAGTGCAGCCTCCTTCAACAGTCGGTGAGCAGGATCCCTCTTCCCTCTCTTTTATGAAAAACGCTAAGAAAAGGTAATTTTCTTAACCCTCTTCTATGTTTTTTTTCTATATGCTCGGTCATCTTAGGGTCACTCATGGATACCCTTTTGTAGTTGTAGAAAGGGAAACGGTTACGTAATCGTTTTCTTTCTTATTTTTTCCTTATGTTTATCGGAAGGGATACTATAAGGGAAAAGTTACCATATGTGGGTAACTGCCACTGTGTGTGGCTTATCCCAACAGGTATCTCATATCCCAACAGGTAAATCTCCCATCTACTTGTAGAGGGTCTCATAATTATAAACAAAACAAATTACGAGTTTTCATAACCTTCTAAATTGATCAAACCTATATATCCTAAAGATATGGATTATGCACAATGATCTAATATCCACGTAACAAAAGAATCCAAAATATAAAATGGATCCAGATGAACCTTTTGTTTTGCTCCTGCATTATCTTGTTAACATTAACCAATATCTTAAATTAGTAATTTTGACATGAGGATGGGTTAACTCCTAGGTTTCATTGTAAGTGAGAATGGTATTAAGATAGTTCATGCTAAGACCAAATCCATCATAAACATGCCTCTGCCAACCAAATTCAAGCAATTGAAGAAACTCCAAGAAAAAAATCAGGCTAATCCAACCTAGGTACTAGGTGTGAACGCTTCAATATGCTCTTGAAAAAAGGTGTTGTGTTTGTTTGAAATGAATAATGTTAGAAATCTTTTGATAGACTTAAGCTATACCTCTTCAGTTCACCTATCTTAAAACCTCCCATCATAGAAAAGTTTTTACTCCTGTACCTATGAGTCAATGATGTTGTTTCTGGATGCTTACTTGCATAGTACGAAAATGATAGAATAAAAAATGTGCTATCTATTATATCATTAAGACCTATGTGAAATATGAAAAAAAATACAAGTTGAAGAAAATATGTCTGGCTCTTGTTTGGGCAACTCAAAAGTTGAGACATTATATGCTAACACGTAAGGTTAGAGTCATGTCTAGGCTTAATTAACGGGAAAACACTGTCCTGGTTCACCTGAATCTCCACCATTTTGTGAGCAAGAGTTTGTCTGCCATTACCATCTTCGACCAAGTGTGCTCTTTAATTCCAACCAAAATGGGGCTCTTCAATTGATAAAAAATGCAACCTTGTGCTGCCCGCTTAGTCGAAGTCTCGACTCAAGCAAAGTCCTTATTAGGTCAGGCAGGGTCCCTTATATTTAGACTTGGTCTCCTGCTTCAGTTTCAATCTTCGGATGCCAGTATTTAAAATTTCAAATGTAGAATCTCCCAGTCCGACCTTAGATAGACTCGTCACTTATATATGGACTCGACCTCCTGCTTGTCTTGTTGATTTTATCTGGAAGTTCTTTATGGAGGGTCTTGATTGGGCATCGATTAGTATTTTAAATTAGGATTTTCCATTTAAGACTTTGTCTAGCTGGAGCGTGGTGAATTTCTGGGGGTAAAGGGTAAGCCAACTGAGTTTTGCGCTGTCAAGTAAAAAAACTGTAACTTGCATCAAAGAGATAAAGCGTTCTTGAGAGCCACAAACTCGTGACAGCCACTACAGCAGGAAAGGGTGAAAATTGATGACTCCATTACTCAAGGAGTAGTCCCCATTCTCAACTGCAGTTGGGAATTGGGATGGAGTTAAGCATACGACACACGCAGTAACCATCTGAGACGAACTTTTATCGCTGTCACGAATGTGCGTCATACATACATGTACGTGGGCGCGCGCGTGCCGAGAGAGAGAGAGACACCCAACACGCACCCGGAATCGGAAACAAAACCACCGTGAAGGTCGAACGCAGCGCGTGCGAACGAGGACCATTATTTTAAAGCTCGATTGTTTTAATGCCTAAACATGGCTCTCTTGCCCTGTTGCGGGGGCAACTAATACCATCAATCGACGTCTAACAAGGAAAGTTTTGGCCTTGTCCCACATGGTTTTAACTCTGATTTAAGTTTAGGACATCTACAGGTCAACCATTACGATCGATAGAACTCAAGCCATCATATCACCGGAAGCCTACACACGATTACTACAGAGAAACGCTACAGCCATCTACTGGTCAAGCATAGATACACATGAAGGAAGCCAAGCACCTAGACGCAGCACAACCAAATAAAATAGTTTTAAGCGCATAAAAGCGTGCGTCATGCGCTCGCACACATACCGGGAACATATTTCATACCTCAAATGCAGATGGGTTTTTAACATGAAAATTTTCAGTTGTCAAAATTGGAATTTCATGCAGTTAAAACAACAGAACAGAGAAGCAAGAGCAGCAACAAAGCACTCGCCACTAACGCTACCCAAAGCGCAAAAAAAATGCATTATTCTGGATCCCATCCCCATATAGTCGGACCCAAATAAAAAAGAGTTCAACAGACCCCATCTCCTGGAGTGAGGTTTCGCATTTAAGAGAGGCAGGAATAAGCTAAAGCTTTCTCCTCCGCCAGCTCTGCTGCTGTTGCATCCATTTTCTTCCGAGAAAATTCATCGATGGGGAGGCCTAACAGGAAACAACAAACAAAAATAAGAATTTCTGAATGGTCCCCTAAGCTGACGATGATAAAATGATGTACATGATAAGAAGCTCACCCTGGACAATGGTCCACTCTCCGTTCTGGCAAGTAACTGGGAAAGAATAGATGAGTCCCGCTGGAACATTGTAGGATCCATCAGAATATACTCCCATGGAAACCCAAGTGCCCTGCATGCCAAAACCAGACAAGACATATTTACACAGCAATCCATAGAGAGACACAAAATAAAACTCAGGCTCTGTCTTGCAAATCAACAATTAATGGTGAACTTTATAAATCAAAATGCAACCTTAGGTGTTCCAAGAACCCAATCACGGATGTGGTCGCAAGCAGCACTTGCAGCAGATAATGCACTGGAGAGCTTGCGTGCCTTGATGATGGCAGCACCACGTTGTTGGACTGTAGTGATAAACTCCCCATTCAACCTTCAAAAATAAACATGCAAACGTTTATTTCTTCACAGAACTTGAAAAACATATGCAGCAGCATAAAAAATTATTAGCACAGAGACTAATATCATAAACACAGAAGCAAAAAAGAACAGAAAAAAAGCAAGAAATGAGAGGAGAAAAGAAACAAATTTGTTTCTTTTTACCAATGATCATCAGCAACAAGCTGATAAACGGGCTTCTCCCCTTCCAGAGTATGAACAGTTGCATGATTGACGTCAGGATACTGAGTTGATGAATGGTTTCCCCAGATGATGGCATTCTTCACATCAGAGACTTGCACTTGCAGTCTTTCGGAAATCTGACCAAGTGCTCGGTTATGATCGAGCCTTGTCAAACACGTTATGTTCTTCTCAGGGATGGATGGAGCAAATTCCTTCAGAATCAATGCATTGGTGTTTGCTGGATTAGCCACAACGAGCACCTGCAAAGGAAGCAAAAGAGGAAAAGAATTGCGGACAAAAAATTAATGCACATCAAACTATACCTCCTGTTACCAAGGTAATCTATCTCAAATCTAAACCATGACGGTTGAACAAAGAAAGAAGTACAAAACAATGGCAAAGCAGAAAGTTAAGACGTAGGATGAATGGAAACCTTGCAGTTTGGAGCTGCATACTGCTCCAGAGCAGAAGCCTGAGCTTTGTAGATGGAAACATTTTTGGTCATTACATCTTTCCTCTCCATTCCCTCTTTCCTTGGAAATCCACCAACCATGACCGCTACATTTACACCGGTGCAAGCCTCGACAACATCAGTGGTAGCAATAACACCTGATGTTCCAATAGAAAATTCCATCTTTACATGCAAGTATATTCACGAAAAAAAATATCATACAAGGATGAACCCATATCTGCCCCCGTGCAAAATGCAGTCCTACATAAAAGGAACCACTTTGTTGTTGCATTACAATGGAGACAAAAGGGTACCTTTGAGAAGCGGGAATGCTGCATCAACAAGCTCCATCTTTACCCCATTCAGTGCTTCCGCAGCAGGTGGAATATCAAGCATATGCAAAATCACAGGCTGATCAGGTCCAAGCATGACACCCCTAGCAACCATGGGGACAAGCGCGTAACCGATTTGACCTGAAATCAAGAACTTCCATGTTAGAACAACCGGAAAAGATAGGTGATAGTTTATCAGCTAAAACCTTGTGATGAAAGTGCACTCTATAATCTATATGACAATATCAAAAGCAAGAGAACTTAACTCAGCCTCAAAATTGGCCAAGAACATATTTCATGAAGAGATTAATAGGGCCTTGACTAAGATTAGAGGAACCAGCTTTGCCAAGAATCATGGCACAGAAATCTAACCTAATCCAATTTTGTTCACCCAAAACCTAATTTTTGACACATAATTGGTCTTCGTATATTGAATTTTCCGAGGAATATGAATTGTTGTAAGAGATCTGTAACACCTTAACAATATATTATATACAAACATTCTGAACATTATTTGAAAAAAGCCTCATTTAATAAAAGGATTATGAAACTATATATATAGAGAGTAGGTGATGGCCGCTCGGGTCACTTCGGCGTAGAAAACGACTTTTAGCAGGTTGTTTTTTTTTTTCAGCCCAGACAGCGGCGCTTAGGACATTTTTTTTACACTGGGAGGATGCTCAGTGGGCGGGTGTCCATTCGGTCAGGCTCAAAAAGTGGTCAGGCACCTACCCCTACTATATATATATATATATATATATATATATATATATATATATATATATATATATATATATATATATATATATATATATATATATATATATATAGAGAGAGAGAGAGAGAGAATATCAACATTAATACTCATCAACAAAATGTTGAACCCATGAACCAGACACAGAAGAAACAAAGCTAAAATATAGAAAAAACAAAGCTAAAGAAAAGAAACTACCAATTGTTTATAGAAAAAACAAAGCTAAAGAAGAGAGAGAGAGAGAGAATTTATTGCAAGTTTCAGGAAAACCAACCAATTGTTTAATTAAAAAATCAGAAACGCTCTTTATTGGCCAAGGTAAAGTAGAGATGCATTGTATATGATACCCTGCGCCAATCAGACGGCATCCAACTTTCCAGAGATAAAGCATCAGAATTTATTCAAACGGTTGGGTTTTACTCCTCGGCGGACACAGACCAACTCTCTTTATTATGTGAAGAACGGAAAGCAAAGCACACGAACTTCCCGTCAATAAAAAGAAGGAAAAAATTATATTTATCCGATTTATCTTCCTCTCTCACAAAACATACAAGTTTTTTTTTAAAGAAACAAAACATAGAAGTTTAAAGCTCCATTATTGTCGGATATTCAAGACAGAGACCGAAAATTACAAAATACCGCTTACGAGTTTTTTGTCACTATAGATCGAGGACTAGATCAATAGTTTCACTATAAGCACTACTTTATTAACATTTACACAAACTATCAGGAAAAATAAAAATCGAGAAAAGAAGTCTCATCCTGATCCTCAACTCCAGCACAGATCAAGCATCGATATGAAGAAGAAAATCCAAATCTTTCCTACTCCGGAACGATCAAAACCGTATCACGCGATCTAAACCAAAATCATCCTACAGAGTTCCACTAACCAACCGATATTTATCCGGAAATCACAGAAATACACACAAAAGAATCCATTTCTAGCAGATCTACAGAGTAACATTTACGGAAAAGCTCGGAACTCATCTATCGACCATTTCCGGATTGTGTAAACGCACTAAATACCTGATTTTCCAGATCTACGCTGGGTCAACGACAGAAAATCAGAATAAAACGGGAACTGGCGAGAAATTCTCAGGAAGAGCGATCTGAATCTGAGTGATGAAGATGGATCGAAGAAAGAAAAGATCAAAGGGATCACTCACCGGCTGCACCAGTAACAAGGACGCGAACGGGCTCCTTCGCCATTGCCGTCGGACCGAAGCTTCCAGAGACTCCTGAGAAATGGTAAAGCGAGGGTTTGGGGGAGGGCGTTCCTAGCCTTTATAGCGCAAAAACTTTTTCTGCAAGAAAACTGCTACTTATTTTAATAATTAACAACAAAAAAACTTTGTTTGGTCCGTAAATAACGATCGTACCATTGACCTCAGGTCTGCAAACGGATCGGATACAATTGAATATCAGATTCGGGTCCGATACATTAATTTAAGATTCGGATCCTCGCAATAGGGTCATAATGTGGAGTCTGTTGACCCAGATCAGCTAAATCAGGTTTTTCGGATTTCGATCAGTGTTCTAGATCTGATCCAGTTCGTATCTGGATCAAAATCAAATCCAATTTCACTTTTTTACATGTAATAACTTGCGATATATTACAATTTAATTAAAGGTGCATAACAGTCAATTAGAGTTCTAAAACAAAATTTAACTGCCCTATCCTGCATACCCTATACTTTCCCGACCGGGTCAGGTTACTTATTGCCACATGGTAAATGTTGCGTAATGCCTTATTTTAGATTCTATATCTAATAAGCCCATAGTTGAGAAGCAAAAGTAAAAGGCAGGATAAATGAAGAAAGAACGAAGGCTCTAAGAAAGATTACTCGTCTCTAACTCAATCTACAACCATTACACGACATGTAAGAGGGCGTTGCTCCCTCTATCTCACCACCTTTGTATGGAGGTGCAATTAGGTGTTGTGTTGTTCTTTTTTTCCATAAAAAAAAGGTGAAGCAATTAGAGCTCAAATAGTCCCATTTTTTTTATTGTGTCTAGTATTAACGTCTTAATGCATCCTTTGTTAGTACATGTGGTCATATGCCTGCACCTTATTCATGAGAAGGCATGTTCATGGATAAGCAAGAGGCGGTTTTTAAAAATATATAACTGAATTTCAAATGAACTATGTTTATCTTTATCAAAACTTTGACACCTTAAGATTCTCTCAACCGACTGCAAACTCGAAGGACTATAAATTGAGAGGGACTGGACCCCTATGAACACACACACAGAAAATACAATTGTGGAAATAAAAAGCCTTCAAAGCAAACCTCAATTAGCTACACAAAATTCTTCTCCTCCTTTTTTTTCCTCTTCTTCTCTCAGCCTGGAGTTCCATCCACCGCCTGCCTTCTGAGGAGTCCTTCTGTTGCACCTGCTCCAACAGTGGTATCAGAGCTCGGTTCAGATGACGGATCTTCAGGCTCACTGCTTCAATCTGCAAAGAAAAAAAAAGTGTATACCTATGAGTTTTCTGGACTTTGTGAGAAAGTCCGTGATTTGTCAAGAGTGTAAAAATTACACACTTACAGATCTTTTTTTTTTAAAGCTTTGCCTTTTTGATCTTGAACAAAGGCCTTAACAGGTTGAGGTCGAATCGAGTCTATGCAAGTTTAGCATCTTTGATATTCTTTTTTTTTTGCATGAAACATATATAATATTCACTCTTGTAGAGATGCGTGAATTGAATTTTTAAAACGCAGCAAATAGTAGATACTTATCTGTTGTGTGGGTCTCCTGAAAACCTTAAGGGGCAAACGGTGGCTTGCCCTTGATCGTTCGGAAAGAAGCTGCCATTTTTTCGGCAGCACCGAGTGAATATGGGCTCTATAAACAGAAGCCCTCTCCTTTCTGGCATATTTCTTTATTGCTCCCTACCCTTATCGGCCAAATAAAATATAGATACAAACATCTGAATCATAAAATAGAAAGACAGAAGGAACAAACCTTAAGTTACCAAAAAATTGATTTTCGACCATCGTTTGGCCTTGAGTTTTTTATACGCAAAGGGAGCCTGCGTCGAGAGGAGCAAACCCAAACACTGATTTGGGTTGTGGCCGCCACAGAACGATCAAAAAATCAACCGACATCTTCGGTTTTGTTGGAGCTCCGTCAGAGAGTGGAGAGAGAAACCCTCTATTGAAAAAACCTTTTCGAAAAGGTTTGGGGCTTATATAGCCTGAGGGTAAAATGACCCCACTGCCCTTGAATTTTTATCATTTTCCAAAAACAAGGTTAAAATTTTTTAACTCGCAACCTTTTTTTCTTTTTAAAAATTGCAAAAGAAAGTTTGCGTCTGCTGAAATTTTTTTAGAATTAATCTTGTTTCCCATTTAGTACCTGAAATACTTTCAGTTTTACATAATAGTTTTTTTTTGCTGTTTAGCCCTAAGTTTTTATTAAATTCCATTTTAAGACTCGAAATTATTCTATTTTGCTAACAAGACCTGTTTTAAATTCTATTTTCAGATTAGCATGACAGAAATATTTTATTATTATTTTATTTATCCATTTGTGCTTACTTGCCATAATAAATAAATAAATAATAATAATAATAAATCAATATACTTTAGTATAAAATGGCAAGCTGAGTCTGTGCTTCTGAGCTAGTTAAAACCGACAAGTAGAATGGGACAAACTTTCCTATCTGAAAAAGACGGATACCCTTGGCCTTAACCCTTGAAGGTCTAGAATATGTCCTGAGCACATCTATGGACAAACCTAGTGACGAAGCAACTCAAGATGATATCAATAAGTTCAAGAAATTTTAGAAGGATGACCTAATGGCTAGAACAATCATGCTCACCTATATGGACGATGATCTAATTAAGGTCATTGAAGACTATAAGACTGCCAAGGAGTTGATGGAGGCAATAGCCATGAAGTACGATACCACATCCAAAGTCCATATCGAATTACTACTCGAACAATACAATTTGTATAGGATGAAAGAAAGTGAAATTGTAGTAGACCATGTGAATAGGATGTTGGTCATAACTAAAGATCTAGTCATTGTTGAAAATGTCATTCAAGACAGAATTCAGGTGTCCACTATACTAAATAGTCTTTCACATTCTTGGAAAATGGTGACAACTGCACTAAGGTTGAACTCAAAGAATTTAAACCTGACCAAGTTGCCCTTACAGTTAGCCACAGAGCAAGAACATATGGCTAAAGAAAAGAAGACTGAGTTGATGGTGGCTCAAGACACACCATCTAATAGTCGAATACCATTTAAACATAACAACTTTAAGAAGAAGGGCAATGGCAAGTTCTATAAAGGGAAAAATGCAGGTTTCAAACCTCAAGGCAACAAGGGCTCGCAAGTAAAGTGTTTCAAGTGTGGCAAGATGGGACACATTCAAAAGAATTGCACAACAAGGTTTCCCAACAATAAGAATAACTGAAACAATGGAAGATACAACAACTCAAACAAGAAGAACGATGGAAAGGAAGTCATTTATGTTGTATCAGAGTGCCACTTCACGAATGAAGAACTTTCTGGATGGTGGGTGAACTTTGGAGCTACACACCACATAGCCAAGTCCACTGATAGAGTTGTGGATCTCAAAGAGCTTGGATCAGAAAAGCACAAGGTCTACATGGGCAATAACTCTTACAGTGGTGTATTAGGAGTCGGGTCTTACAGACTCAATGTGAGACGGACTAGTGTCTTACTTAAAGATGTTCTCTATGTTCCTTCAATGAGAAGGAACCATGTGTCTGTACCAGTTTTGACTGGAAAAGGTTTTAAGGTATGTTTTGTCTGTAGAAAGGTCACAATGAGAAAACATGGTAGGGTATTGTTTAAAGAAAAGTTTGACAAGGAACATGGCATGTTCAAGTCATCTGATAATAGAAAAAACTTTTCCTCTTATATTGATTGTGCCTTAATTATTAATGTGAATGCATGGCATAAAAGACTTGGGCATATAAGCCTAAAGAAAATGAAAAAACTGATATTACAGGTAATAATTTCTACCTTTAATGAATCTCACTTTGAAAAGTGTGAGTCTTGTATTTTTGGAAAGATGACAAGAAAACCTTTTTCACCTAATGTTATACGAGCCACTGAATTGTTAAAAATAATTCATACAGATATTTATGAATCCTTTAGAGTCCAAACACATAGTGGCATGTTATATTTTATAACATTTATTGATGATTTCTCAAGATATGGATATTTGCATCTTACCATAAAGAAATCTAAAGCACTTAGAAATTTAAAGAATACAAGAATGAAGTTGAAAGACACCTTGGAAGATACATTAAAATTATAAGATCTGGTAGAGGTGGTGAATACACCTCAAACAAATTTTTGTAATTATTGCAAAGATCTTGGCATTAATAGACAAAGAATCGTGTCAAGAATAGTGCAACAAAATGGTGTTGCTGAGAGGTGTAATAGAACCCTCTTGAACATAGTTAGGTCCATGTTGGCAGGTGCACAATTACATGCCCAAAGTTTTTTAGTAAATACAGCTATATATACTTTAAATAGAGTGCCCTGCAAGGTTGTCCCAATAACTCCATATGAAAGATAAACTGGTATGAAACCAGATCTAAATCATCTTAGGAGATGGGAATTTGTAGCTCATGTGAATATCTTAGATCCAATTATGGATAAATTGGATAACAGATCGATAAGGTGTATCTTTATTGGTTATCCAAAAGGATCAAAAGGCTACAGGTTGTATCACCAAAGACTGTTACTAATTGAGAGTAGAGATGTTGCGTTTCTAGAAAATATCAACAATGAATCCAATAATTCAATTGAAGATCTATTTGATTTGTTGGATGATCTTGATGATCAGGATGAATAGTTAGGTAATGAACCAACTGTGGAACAGTTAGGCAATGAACCAACTGATTCTGAACCCTCTACTTCTCAAGGACTAAGTGGTGATAAAATGTCTAGAGCTCTTCCATCCTATTTAGATGACTACTATGTGTATTTATGTGAGAAACTTTGAAGGGCTATGGATGAAAAAATTGAATCCATCGAAAAGAACCATGTCTGAAAATTAATTGAACTCCCTAAAGAAAGGAAACTGGTTGGTTTTAAATGGGTTCTTAAGAAAAAGTATAGAGTTGATGGATCTATATATAAGTTTAAAGCAAGACTGGTTGCAAAAGGTTTTTCTCAAAAGGAAAAGATTGATTATACAGAAACCTATTCGCCAGTTGCTAAATTTATATTCATCAGGATAATATTATCTATAGTTGTTCATTATGATTTGGACATATGGCAGATGGATGTAAAGATTGTTTTTCTTAATGGTGATCTAAAAGAAGTTATTTATATGACTCAGCTAGAAGGTTTTGTGACAAATAATGATAAAGTATACAAGTTAAAAAATTACTTGTAAGAGCAAAGAAATCACCAAGACAGTGGTATTTAGCTTTTTATAAAGTCATAACAAAGATTGGATACGAACCAAATTAGTTAGACCACTGTATATATGTAAGGAAAAGTGAGAGTCTATTTTGTATCTTATCATTATATGTTGATGATATTCTGTTGATTGATAATGAAATGATAGTCAACATAAAAAAATGGTTATACAACAACTTTGAAATAAAAAATATGGGTGAAGCCTCTTATATCTTGGGAATTAAAATCACCCGATACAGAGATTCAAGGTCTCTTTGTCTAAGTCAAGAAAGGTATATTGACTATATTCTGAAAAGATATAAAATGCATGACTCCAAACTCATTGAGACTCTTGTTGCTAAAGGAGTAAACTTGAGTAAAAGTGATTGTCCTAGTGAGGGTCAACAAAGACTTGAAATTTCTTATGCTCAGGCTGTTGGAAGCCTAATGTATGTGATGCTATGTACAAGACCTGACATAGGCTTTGTTGTAGGTCTTGTTAGCATATATCAAAATAATCTAGGATGGCCTCACTGGTGAGTTGTTAAAAGGATATTTCGATACTTAAAAGGTTCTAAAGGCTTATAATTGAGTTTTCAAGCTGACAACCTTGATTTGATCAGATACTCTGATGCTGACTTTGCAGGGTGCAAAGATGACAACAAATCTACTTTTGGCTACATCTTCCTCTTTGGAGGAAGAGGAGTTTCTTGGTCATGTAAGAAACAGGGTTGTGTGGCTCAACATACTCAGGAGGCTGAGTATATTGTGTATAATGCAACCGCGACATTTACAGTATGGATTAACAGGTTCAGTAAAGACTTAAAAGATAGATCTAGTATATGGACCTGTACAGATATACTGTGATAATCAAGTTAATATTGCTCTAATGAAAAGTGAAGTTGATAGCTCTAAGAGGAAGCATATAATGGTGAAATATCACTACATACATGATATGATTGAAAATAATAAAATATTTGTGGACTACCTTCCTACATTGGATATGGTAGTTGATCCCTTAACTAAGGGCATTTCAGAAGACTTGTTTACCAAGCATGTTGCCCGTATGGGATTGAGATATGTATGATTACGAAGGAAATCTTTAATGGAAAATCCGTAATCAGTTCAAGAAAGCCCACACTACTGGAAACAAACTGAGCAGTCTCATGTCCAAGTGGGAGATGTCGATATGTGTGGCCATGTGCTTGCATGTTCATGCTTATCCATAAGAAGGCTTGCTCATGGATAAGCAAGAGTCAGTTTTTAAAAATATATAACTGAATTTCAAATGAACTATATTTATCTTTATCAAAACTTTGACACCTTGAGATTCTCTCAACCGACTGCTGAGCCGAGAGGGAATCAGGAGGCCTACAAATTGAGAGGGACTCGGCCCTTATGAACACACGAAAAAAATACAACTGTGGAAATAAAAGGCCTTCAAAGCAAACCTCAATTAGCCACACAAAATTCTTCTCCTCCTTTTTTTTCCTCTTCTTCTCTCAGCCAAAAGTTCCATCCATCGTCTGCCTTCTGAGGAGCCCTTTTGTTGTGCCTGCTCCAACAAACTTGGCAAGTTGTATCCTTTTTTAGTGAGCCATGTATGATGGTACGCAGTAAACTTGTTGAGGTTCGGATCAATATAAAAATTAAAGTTTTTTAGTTTTGTAGATGATGTTAGGTGTCTAAAATGAGAATACCACTCATCTAGAACATCACCAAGCTGAAGGGATATCATGGGTTGTAACTTACGAATGCATGTCTTCGATCCACTGCTAGATGAATCGAGCCTGAGCACACCCTATTGAGTCCATTGAGCTAGTTTAAAGAGACATAAGCATTTTGCACTTGGTAAGAGCTTACCAGTGAATGAGGCAGTTATAGGGTTGTCAACAGGTCAGGGTTGACCTAGACCCACCCATATAACTAATAACCAGGTTTGGGTTCGGAAAATAATTTTATAATTTTATTTTATTATATATATATATATATATATATATATATAATTCTCTGGTCAGGTAAGGTACCCAACAAAAATCATGACCCAAACCCGACCTGCAGATTGTTCAAGTCATATTAGGGATGACCCTAATATTATTTAGGTTGACACTTTTCATGCCCATACTTGAGAATTCAGATTTAGGTTAAATAGAAAAACAAATCAGAGTGTAATCACGTGGCATAAAATTTGTGCATTAAGCACCTTATTACCAGCCGTCAGGCCTTGTCCCCAAGATAAAGGGTGATCATGTGCTCAATGCACAAATATTTGTGCAATCATATTTTACATGATATTTTCACCGTTTTGACATGCCTAAGTGGTTCTCTTATTTAACTAAAAAGAAAAAACAAATGTATTGTAACCGGCTCTGAAAGTATATTCATTATTTATGGCTTGTTTTTATTCTGTGATGGGACTTCTTGCTTTTTACGCCTAACGAACCCTAGGGTGACTCAGGGTATGTTTGATGCCATGTCTCACGCATTGTGTAGGACAAAAAGGCCAATTTTCATACTGTTTAACAAACGTGGGATGCAACGAATGTGTGGAACACCATCCATTGTGTCTA
This sequence comes from Nuphar pumila, assembly GCF_984573655.1. Classification (NCBI taxonomy): domain Eukaryota; kingdom Viridiplantae; phylum Streptophyta; class Magnoliopsida; order Nymphaeales; family Nymphaeaceae; genus Nuphar; species Nuphar pumila. The sequence continues at coordinate 1,884,190 of NC_143261.1, forward strand.
GAATGCCACATTTTTTTTTGTTTCAACCCCCTCCCTCCGTTACAAAAAGAACAGGGATGAATGAAACGAAGTTAAAAAACACTTTGCCTCAACGGAGGGTGCCCGACCCCTTTCTCTCTCTCTCTGGAGTAATGGAGTCATCGACGGGGATGCCCGTGCGAGCTCCTTCTGCTCCCTCACCTCATCCTTCGAGGAGGAGCTCAAGAACCTCCTAGCCCATCCACCCACTATTGTTGGCCTTGTCAAGCGCCTCGAGCCCAAGCTCCAATGCGCTTACTCCGCCCTTGACTGCTCTTCTAGGGTCTTTGGTCGATGGGGATCTAGCTCTGACCCGATCGGGATCGATCTCTCAGGGCTAAGGGCCTCGCTGAAGATGGAGGGTGAGGGTGGCAACATGATAGTAGAGGTCGACCAAAGGCCCGCGAGAAGGAGGAGGGTGGAGTTGAAGGGCGAGGCAGAGGGATCATAGAAGGAGTGGGAGTGATGCGGTTGAAGGAGTTCGAGAACAAGGCATCCTCGAGTAACTTTTCAGGGATCAAATTTGTCAAGAATGTTTGCAAGGACTTGATCTGTAGCCTCTTTTTATCCAACCTCTTGTTATTTGTTTTCCCCTCTTCTTTTTTTTCATCTTTTGTGATTATGCTTCTTGGTACCTAAATTTTGCGTTAAATTTCTTTTACCTTTTTTTTTCTTTTTCTTCTTTTTTTTTTTTTTTGGGGGGGGGGGGGGGGGGTGAGCTTCTTGATGTATGAATTTTTTGTTAAATTTATTTGATTTTTCCTCTCTATTTTTCTGGTGTATAGTTCCAAGTGATCCAACTTTGTATATGCCCCACTTAGGGATGGAGTTCCTACGAGCAAGTAAGGTCGTGCCTATGCCCCACTTGGACGTCATCAGCTTTATGAGTGAAGAGTCCCCTTAGACGATCCTTGCCTCGATGTCAAGAACGTCGAACGTTCGCATGGTTTCTGCTTTGCAGATAAAAAAGGGCCTCCAACGAGGCGATCAAACATTTCTAGTGGTGGTGCGAGAAGAGACAGAAGGAAAGCCTCATGAAGATATATTGTCACATATTGTTACGTTATTAGAAGAGTTTCAAGAAATAATGCCCCAAGAGTAGCCAAGAAACTTGTCGCCCCGAAGGAAAGTGGATCATCAGATAGAGTTGGTGCCAAGTGGAAGACCTCCCGCAATGGTACCATACAGAATGGCTTCGTCCGAACTGATAGAAATTAGAAGACAACTAGATGATATTTTGGTTGTTGGTATTATCCGACCATCAAAGACTCCTTTGAGAGCACCTGTACTCTTTCAGACCAAACATGATGGGTCAAAGAGGTTGTGTGTGGATTATAGGGCACTCAATAAACTGGCTGTTAAGAACAAATATTTGTTGCCCCTAATTGTCGATCTGTTCGACCACCTAGGAGAAGCTCAAGTTTTCTCAAAATTAGATCTGTGATCGAGATATTGGCATATCAGAATTGTGGAAGGAAATGAGGCCAAGACTACATGTGTTACACAGTATGGTGCTTTCGAGTTTTTAGTAATGCCATTTGGTTTAACAAATACATTTGTGACTTTCTCTACATTGATAAACTAGATATTCTATCCTTATCTTCATCGTTTTGTGATTGTGTATTTAGATGATATCGTTGTTTATAGTCAAAACATGGAAGAACACGTGTGACATCCCTGCATGGTGTTTTAGATTCTAAAAGACAATGAGTTGTACGTAAAAAGAGAGATGTGCATGTTTGGCCAAGAGGAGATAAGTTTCTTGAGCCATGTGGTTGAAAAGCGTTGTCTAAGGATGGATAGTCAGAAAGTTAGAGCTATTCAGGATTGGAGAATCCCAACCAAGGTCCCTGAGCTACGGTCTTTTTTGGGCCTATCAAACTACTATCGACGATTTATTGAGGGATATTCAGGCATTGTGGTGCCTCTAATAGAGTTTCTGAGAAAGGCCAGAAGTTGAGATTAGCAAGAAGAATGTCAAAAAACATTCAAGACTCTTAAAGATGTCATGGCTAAAGAATTGGTCTTACAGCTAACGTACCAAAAAAAACCATTTGAAGTATATATGGATGCATCGAATTTTGTCATTGGAGGTGTATTGATGCAAGAGGGTCATCCTAATGCCTTCGAGAGTCAAAAGCTGAACAACGGTATACAGTACACGAAAGAGAAATGACCGCCATTGTACATTGCTTACGTGCGTGGAGGTATTACCTACCGGGGTCGACGTTTGTTGTCTACACTGACAATGTTGTCATGAGCTATTTTCAAACACAGAGAAAACTTAGTCTCAAACAAGCTCAGTAGCAAGAGTTCTTAACCAAATTTGATATGATTCTGGAGTACAAACTTGGAATGAACAAGCTCAGTGGCAGATGCATTGAACAGGAAGGCCGGATTGGCGGCCTTGATTGAAGATAAAAGTTGGGGTATTGGACCTCGAAGTGACGTCCTCGACAGAATTCGAGAGGGCTTGCGAGAAGACCCCATTGCACGACATCTTTTCTCTCAGGTAAAAGAATGAAAGACAAGACAATTTTGGGAACAAGAAGGATTGTTGATAACAACCAAGAATCAAGTATATGTGTCTCGACGGGGATCCTTGTGTCGAGAGATATTGAAGGAGTGCCATGACTCTCCTTGGGCAGGACATCTAGGGCAAAAAAGGACCTTTGTGTTGATGGAATGAATTTATTATTTGCCTCAAATGCGTGATGACGTAGACGGTTATGTGTGTATTTGTTTGATCTGTCAATAGAATAAGGCCATGAATTAGAAAACCGTGGGACTATTGGAGCCTCTCATCATTCCAAGCTGACCTTGGGAGAGCATTTCTATGGATTTTATCGTTAGCTTGCCAAAAATTAGGGAGTGCAGTATCATTTTCGTTGTAGTTGACAGAATCTTAAAATATGTGACCTTAGCATCTGTCCCTAACAATTGTTCAGCTAAAGATATGTCTCGACTCTTTGTGAAGCACGTTGTGAAGCACGTTGTGAAGTATTGGGGCATTTCAGAGAGCATTATCAATTATCGGAATACTCAATTTACAGGTAAATTTTATAGAGAAGTCTTTTGATTGTTGGAATCAGAATTGCACTTTTCTACCAACAGACAGATGGCCAGACTGAACGTATTAATAGGATGCTAGAAAAATATTTGAGGCACTCTGTAAGTGCAAATCAAAAAAATTGGATGGATCTATTGAATATCGCTCAGTTCTGCTATAATCTTCAAAAGAGTGAATCGTCGGGACATAGTCCATTCGAGATTGTGATAGGACAACGACCCCAGACACCGCACTCCATCGCTGCTCAAGGTCGAGGAAAGGCGTCTTTTGCTTATAACTTTGTCAAGAACTGGCATGATCAGACAGAATTAACAAAGGCATTTCTACACGAAGTTGCTAAACGAATGAAGAAATGGGTGAATCAAGACCGTCGACCCGTCGAGTTTCGAGTTGGAGATAAAGTGTTGGTCAAATTATACCCCGAGAAAACGGTCATCTTTCGAGAACACCATCGAGGACTCATTCAAAAATATAATGAAACATTTTATGTTATCCAAAGGATTGACAAGTTAGCATATAAGCTAGACCTTCCTACCAGTTTTCAGGTCCACCATGTATTTCACGTGTGTAATCTAAAGCCCTTCAATGAAAATAAAAAGAATTTCAGCCGTAGTCTACCTCAATGAGCTATCATTCCTTAACGAGCTCTAACATCAGCATCAACATCGACCTTTAGAGAAATTGAATTCATCATGGATTACGTCAGTAACTATCTATGAAAAGTGAAGAAGTATCTTGTAAAATAAAAAAGACTACCAGAGGGTGAAGACAGTTGAAAGACTAAGAAATATTTGCCAATTTCATAAAGCCATTAAAGACTACCAACAGCAAATCGCATCGAGAACAACGCCAATTTAAGCGTGGGAGCATGTTTCAGCCTATCATATTGATACCTTTGTTTCTTGATATAAATACCTTTTTTATCTTTCATGTACATAAATGGCCTTTGACCTAAGATCCCCCGTGAACAACAATTGTTACGAGTCCCTCCCCTCCCTTCTTACTTTCTTGGTGCAATCTTGCAACTTCGAATGAGCTATTATATCTCTCTCTTTGTTGCTCTCTTTGAGATTGTGTGCGCTCAGTTGCAATTGTACACCCTCGTGCTTGGTGTTTGTGTTGCATTCTTGACTCAAAAGGCTGACCTGGTTGGAATCACCAGGTGCCCCGCATGCTTCCAAATAAGCATGTGACAATAGGTAAGTCTCAGGTGTGTGACTGTTCCTCTTGAACATGTTTCTCTAAGGGGAAACTTGTCTGAGCAATGGGACATCTGATTACAGGTGATCCATCAGAGCTTGGCTATCACGGTAAGTTGCATCAAGACTCTGCGCTAGTACTTCCACAAGGATGAACCAATCATGCAATAGGATAATGAAATTTTAGATGAAACAAGTAAACAAGCAAACCAATAGCATGCAATCACACACCAGGTTTCTGATAAAAGCAATCAAGACGGTTCCCACAAAATTTAGTGCATAAAAATGCACCTGTAAATAATTCAGCATTAAAAAGGAAAAAAATGGGCCATACTCGAGTGAATATCCTCACAACTTGAATACATCTTTTTATTCCCTCCAAAGAAAAAGAAAAAACAGAACTACTTTTGCAGAATTGCATGTGCAAAAAAACTTTTTAACTTAACATGATAGTGCTTCTCTAACGTTTACAAGTAATTACTATATGAGGGCCTGAATACCCAGTTGCTGCATCTCTCTTAATCTCCATACTGGGTAGAGCACATCTTCACCAAGTTCCTCCACATCAACCTGCTGCATTGCCCATGCATAATATACAGTGTGGATTGTGTCCTATAAATCCAACTTCTGTTAGCCATGCAAAACACACACCCAGCCATCAACAAAATTAGCAACTATCAAGTCAAAGGTCCGGTTTCTAACCTTGCCACCTTCGGTAATGGCGCCATATCTGTCTCGAACGCAGTATATCTGCTGTGTTTGGAACTGCATTCACAGGGAAACAGCGTGTAATAATCTAAGTAGAGAGTGAAATAGCTAAGAACGGAGGTTTAGAATAAAGGTTTTATTGGTAAATGTTGCTAAAACTAAAAGTAAAGGACAAAACTCTTACTGCTAATATGATTATTGGTGTAGTGCCCATAAGCTTAGTTTCCCTGACTTCCACTTCAGAAATATGCAGAATCTGCAGCAAAATACACAGCATATGTCAGCGCTCCTGAAAAATTTTCATATGTGAACAGTTTCTGTGCAATATCCTAACATAAAGGTACTTCATGCAGGCACAGACGCGCACACACACACACACAAGAACACACTTTTTTCAGGTAATATTTAAGGGAAAGGCATCTTTTTTCTTTCCTACAGTAAGAAACATCTTGCAAACACTGAGCCATTAACATCAGATGGTAATGCAATGCAATTCCCAACCTCTCTCTCTCTCTCTCTCTCTCTCTCTCTCTCTCTCTCACACACACACACACACACACAAGTGTTGCCTTCACTTTTGCACATATTGTTTAGATAAAAGAATGTGTTTGTGTGATTCTTTTCTAACTTTGTTCCCTCATAGTTTTGGTCCACGTGGAGGATCTTCATAAAAAGATGTCCATTAGAGTACAAGTGTTCATCTTCAGAGTAAGTTGAAGGTTGTAAAATTGTTCACAAAATGGGGAAAAAACACTAGAGCATCTTCCTGCAACTCACGTCATGTTATTCGCACCTACGGCACCAAGAATCCCTGGGCCAATAGATTTCTTTAGCCTATGATTGGAGAAGACATGTTTAAGTAAAGCACACTTGTTTTGAGATGATGACTTGGACATGGCAGGTGGTAGATGATCAGGTTTCCAGACCCAATAGTTTATCATTAAAAACAATAAGAAAATTGACATCAACAGTTAACTGTAGTATGGTTCCCCTTTCCCACCTAGTTTTTTATGCAAATTGGACACTGAGAATGATGGAATTTCAAACCTACCTTTACTGCAGAGTGCAGACAGAAAAAAAATAATTACAGGGGTAACATATTTGCAAATTAAGTGAACAACAAGAAGCGCTTCCAAAAACAAAATTACATGAAACTTTCAACATGTTACTTCCAGCACGAATTCGGTTTGTAAGTTCTTAATTATGCAAATAATGGTGTAACTCTTAAATGGAAGGGACTGCTTGCCGATTTCAAATAAAGGAATTATAGAAGTTAGACAGGTATGCACAACAAGAAGACTCAACCTTTGCTTCAAGAAAGCGCTTTGGACAAAAAATCCTGGAAGCGCAATCAACATACGGACTACCAAAAGTAACCTCAAAGATGAATAAGGATTAGTGAAAGAAAACTATGATGATTTGAATATTAAAGGTGAAACAATTTAATTTAGTTATTTGAAATCTATGTTACTTGGACTGTTGGACACTGACACGGGTGTCGGACACGGCGGGTCTTAAAAAACTAGATACTTGGGCACGGCTATATATATATATATATATATATATATATATATATATATATATATATATATATATATATATATATATATATATATATATATATATATATATATATATATATGTGAGAAAAAAGAGAGATTTAAAGCATTATCCAAACAAACCCATAAAATATAATATGCACATTCCTTTCTCATTTGTAATCTGATCCTTGATGATTTACACAAATGTCGATGACATAATATAAACATGTAAGATTGTAAGTACAAAAATATATCATGAAGCCTAATCAACAACATTCTAAGGTAAAACATAGAGCAACAAAAATACATACTCGACACTTGTTTATAAAGTTGGACACTCCTGTCCATGGTGCAGGAAACTCAGTATGGATATTCGCTGGACATGGCATGTCTAAACAACAACAACAACTACGCCTTCATCCCAAAACAATTGGGGTCGGCGATATGAACCAAAAAAGAAAATCATTCTGGGTCTTCCACATGAATCCTTCTCCTCCAATCATTTCTATCCAATGCCATGTCCTCGGTGAGGTTCAAAGCATTCATATCCTTTCCTATCATCTCTATCCAAGTCTTCTTAGGGCTACCCCGACCTCTTTTAACTAATATATTTTCCCATTTCTCCATCCTTCTAACTGGAGCATCATTAAGCCTTCGCCGAATATGTCAAAACCACCGTAAACGATTCTCCCTCATCTTATTTTCAATGGATGCAATGCCTACCTTCTTACGTATCTCCTCGTTTCGAATCTTATCTTTTATTGTATTTTCACACATCCATCTAAGCATACGCATCTCACCTACACTCATTTTTTGAATATGATGTCTCTTGGCATGTCTAAACACGTGTCCAAAATTTTGGACACTTTTAATAACGGCGCATTGGTGCCGCAACACTTCAGCCTAGGAGAAGTGTCCATGCAACATAATTTGAAATAGATCAAACAAAATATAGGTGACAAAAAACACCCAAAAATGCAAATAAAAAGATCATACAAAGCCCCTTCTAGGATTAATGCCAACTGAATTTTTAGAGATAAGAAAACTTTTTTTTTGGTTTTGGGGCAAAGACATATGTAAGCTGGGGAATACCCCCCCCCCCCCGTCAATGAGTAAGGCCTAACCATCCAACTAAAAAGACTTTAAAGTTTACAAAATAGAAAAAAATTAAAGAGAAATACATAAATAAAATGATTCAAAGGAACTGATAAAAATGGGAGGAGAAAGAGACGGAAAAGGAACTGATAAACCAAACGAGAAAGGTCAAGTAGCATTTAAGAAAAATATGAGAAGCTTGGAGGAGAAAGAGATAGAAAATAAAAAGTTAACAAGGCATTACACTCTGTTCTTTGTATTGTACAACACTAGAAAACCATTAATCACTAGGTTAAAAGACTATATTTGGATGTTTGAGAACATGTGGCAAAGCCATTTAGAGAGAATCTAAGCAAATACCTAGCACACTATAAATCTTCTTTTAACACTCTTATATAAAATTTAAAAGCAAAAAACAAAGAGCTTTAGCTTCAAATTTTTTATGGCTGATATAAAATGGTACCCATATTTAATCGTATCTGAAGATGCAACTAAAAACATGAATAGAATATGATGGAATTCATAAATCATGTAAGTGGAATAACACACAATAGCATTATGTTGGTATGCAAACTTATAATCTTTGTTAGTAAAGTTTTGGAAACATCTTGTCACGTCATCATAATGCTTGTTATACTCGGAACTTTTGTAGTGCATGACTATTTCTTTTTCATGGTAAAATAATTAATGTTTATCATTTATCTTAAGAGAGAGAAAAGGGGAGAGTTTTGAACCATACATAAAATCACATGAAACAAGTACAAAATCAACTTTGGGAAGTCAATTCATCATGGCCTACAGCAGTACCTTGTTATCAAAGAATATTCCCTGGCTCGCATACGCTGTACGCTCTGCCTTGCACCGTTCAATCACTTCAGGAGCACAATTTTTTTTCAAAGTTTCAACATCACCCTTTGCAATACCACCAAAATATCAAGTCAGAAGCTCCATAAGTGCAGCAAAGATGGAGTCCAAGATTTACATTAATTGTATCCAAGCAAACAGAATTCATTTGATATTTACCTACCTTGACATAAGCCTGAAGAGTAGGCCTGATCATTTCCTGAACTTCAGCAACAAAGTCTGGCAACGAAAACATCCTTTTCCATAAAGTGCCAGAAAAATGTTCAGTTATTGCTAATAAGGGCTCCCAAATTGTATCACATGAAAGTAAGGCAACAAACAGAAATCTTACGGGTCACGGCGTTTAATTTCCTTGAAAGAAAGTGCAGCCGCAGTTTCTCCAAATACAGTTTCATTCAAACTGACAAATTGAACAGTAGCTTCCAGATGAAAAGTATTCAAAAAATAAATATATAAAAATGAGCAAAGGACACAGGCACAGACTCTTGTATCTTGTGAACAACAGGATGATCACTGGTTTCCCATCGTTCCCTCACATCCTCTGCAATCTACCAAATAAAGAAACATGCAAGCAAAATGTGATCAGGCTAATCTTATGAGTATGAGAAACAATTACAAATATGATAGTTTATTGCAAGTTTGCAACATACCTCTTGACTCTTTGTCACTACAGGTTCACTGAGCCCACTTACACGCTTAAAAGCAGGATGATTTTGCACCTGGGAGGAACAAGAAAAGTTTAAAAACAAAATTGCAATTACATCAGTCATCACTCTCAATAAACCACTTCATCATGGACAAAAATAACTTGACTCAACTACATTAGCAGTATGAAGAACACTTTCCAAAACCAAGCACCTTATTCTTGAATTCTTCCCACTTCTTGCTCCAACGAGACTGCTTCACAGGTACGACAACAATGTCAGTCGCATCACTCTTAACCTGCTTAACTGATGAAGCAGCTGCATGTTGCATTTGTTTTCTTTTGTTTGGGTTGCCATTCAGCTCATCTTTTACAATATCATAACCCTTCTTTGCCAAGTCCACGAACTTGGTATCCTTCAGTTTTTCAAAAGCAGCTCTAACTTTTGGTGATGCTGAAGAAACATTAGATTTGAACCTATTAAAGAACGTGTCTGAAGCATTACTCGCTTCTTGATTATTGCTGGCCTCAGAATTTGAACACTTTCCATCTGCAAATGCACCATTGCTACTATTGTTTATGCTGGCATCAGGTTCACTTGAAGTACTAGTTGCTCCTGAATCTTCTTTTCCAATTCCAAATGTTTCTTTGACCTAAATCATATAATGAATTGCATCATGTTAGTCAATTTAGAAAACTTGTCACCAAATCAGCTTTCTATACACGCAAGGTATAATAACACACACCTCTTCTTTGGCAGCTGTAATCTTCTCTTTCACGTTTGCAGAAACCTAAAGGATCAAAGATATGGAAGAAAAAGGCAGTATCAGTAAAACAACAAAAAGAGTGGAATCCAAATAATAGCAGCTTAAAATTACTTGCAGCAACAGCCTACAGAAGCAACAAGGAAAGTGAAAAACCAAAAAGAGATTGTGGTATTAGAACCATGCAATACAGCACTACAAAACCCTATTTTTAGACAATCAAGTGGTGAAAGAAAACCAAAATCAAGCACAAAAATTCAGACGAAATGCTGCAACATTCAACTACATCATCGCTCCTGCTTGCAACAAGATGACAAGATACCAGATGAATACACATACATAAATGTGATGCATTATGCAGATTAAAAATAAATGTTACCCCAAGCATGCACTTGTGATGATCAACATCATGAAAAATGCATTCCATTGTGCTGAACAAAGTCAGGTGGTTTCATTGTATGAAACAGAGCACACATAAGCCCAGCACAGAGAATAACCAAATATTCACTAATCACTTAAGTCTTAAACCCATGACAGACCACAGAATGTGACAAATTAAGAAGAAAGAAAATAAGAGATATGTAATCATCCTGCATGAACTCCCAAAATAAGCAATGAACAGCTAATTGAAACAATCAAACTGGGCAAACTCTTGCGTCTATCGACTCTATCCCTAGTGAAATTGCACATAAGCAGGTAGGTCCAAATTATGCAATAATAATTGATTACTCCTCTTACAAAAGGCACAGTGAAGAACGAGAGGAACCTTTTGGAAAACCAGAACATTCTCAAAGCAAGAAAAACCTCTTGAGGCTACACAAACTATATCCTTAAGCCGGCATGTCCAGATGATGCAAACATCAACAAGTATTCATTCTTACCCATGCAAAGATGCAACTAAGAATGAAGGGAACCCTTGAGATACTAGAACATTTTCACGGCAAGAAACTCCCTTCAAACTATATAAAATTCCATGAATTGTTGAGGGCAACTATCTTGCTGCCAAAACAGCGCCAATAGACACAGATTCAATATAGCCATCACCAGAGAGAAAAGAAACAGAACTACTTTTTCAAAGTACAAGCAAACGGAAAGAAAATACTAGAAATAATATAAAGAACTGATGAGAGCATAGTTAGCACCTTGCGGATTCCTTTTGACCAAAATCAACTAAAAAATGGTTGATACAAGTATTATTTATGATTCCATTGAAAGATTTAGAGAACTCTGATCTTATCAACAAGCTCTCACGAATTCCCAGTGAAACAGTGAGCAGATAGAATTCTCACCTTCCTTGCTGTAGCTTCCGCTTCCGTCCAAACGCCATCCACTCGCTTGTACAGCTGCTCGGTTGTCTGCTTCGTTCTGCATTCGGCAGTTCACCATCTCTTCCTAAATAAGGGCTCCTTTGAAGCTTCCGCGTGCCTTGACATACACAGTATGTCTCAGCCTATCACTAAAAAATAAACACAATTCTAGGAGGTGATTCTTCCTTCAATTACCTAGATTTCAGATCTTCTTTCACGTCTTTGAGATCGTTTGCTTTTTCTTTCAATTCTTTTAGTGACTGTTGGAAATCCTGATTACTACGAACAACCACACTTAATATCAGATGATGAAAACATAAGGACCACAAATTAACAATCGATATCCATTCAGACATCCGTGTAATCCTAGAGCTCTAGCTTACACGGGTAATCAAGATAGTCATAATACCCAACTTAAATAACCAAGATGGGTCAGGAAATATCAACATAAAAAGGTCCATAAACCAAAGACCCCTCATCTTCCTCTGCTACACAACCGAAACAACAAGCAATATGAATACCCAGATGAGCCTTCGAACAGAATAGAGAACAACACATAAAAAATACTATTTTTTTCATCATAAAAGGAAGGAACAACATAAAAGAGACAAAAGGGGTCTGGGCAAAACAGATACCTCTTGGCTTCTCCTTTCACTTGCTTAGAGAACTCATTGAAGACGCTGAAGCGGCGACCACCCTCTATAAAACGATTGGGGGGCTAAATAACACAACCAAGAAACATCAAGAACACCTCCAAAAATCATCCCTTGAGATGGGGATGGTGAGAAGGTCATTGCCTCTGCTTTCTTCCAACCATGTTTGCTATTTCTCTTTCGAGAGAAGGACCAACGTACCTGGTAAGCGTGACTGCGTAAGAAAAGTATCTGCTTGGAGAGGAAGAAATCGCGAACTAGCATCCTGCTACCCATTCGAGAGAGAGAGAGAGAGAGAGAGAGTTTTAGGGGTTTTTGGAGGAACAAGGGAAGGGCTGTGCCCTTGAAATAACGAATAAATAGGAGAAGCGGACGGGAAAAAGTAGGACGGTACGGGTTGCAAACGGATCGGATACGGGGCGAATCACGGATTCTTTCGATACGAATCTTGAATTTGAAGATTTCTGATTGATCCAAAATCCGGATCCGAGTTCAGACAAGATTCGATGATGAAGGTTTTAGATCTGAATCGGATATATCCATCATAACTTTGGATCTGGTCACAGAAGACAGAAAGCAAAGTTTTTTCGTGTAAAATTTGTAAATGGACCTGATTTAATCCAGATCCAAATATGGATCCACCTTAAAACACTGAACCTAATCTGATTTGAATCCATAAATGCCACCGGAAATTATATTAAGATTTCATACCCAAGAAAAAAAGTGTTGGATTCGGATTGAAAAATTGATGTGATCCGTTTGTTCCCTTGAGCAAGGCAGCGAATAAGGATGCACAACGAACCAAGCCACCTCGGGCTTAGCTCGGCCTGGAGCTCTATGCCTTTAAATGAGCGGAGCTTGTATATGGCTACGGGGCTCAGATGAGAAAACAAGCAGAGCCCGATCGGCTTACTGAGCTCGATAGGCTCAATAAGGCTCGGTAGCCTTTTACACAGGCATTTCGAAGTCAACCCGCCCTTTTATCCTTTCTTGAGTAGTTAGGGTTTTTTTTTTTCAGTTTTTCTGATCCCCCCCGCTCACTCCATCACCCTTCCGGCTGCCGACTGCGGAGTTCCGACTTGCGAACTTCCAATCTCTCCTCCCCCTCGCCCCTTCGACAGTTCGACCTTTGTCCCCTATGCCTCCGGGTGCAGTGACGGATGGATAAGATCTAGATGGGGATATCAATTGGTTAGGTTTGTCTCGAGAATCTGGGTCGTCATCCGAGTCCACACATGGGTCCGATAGTTAAGATCGGGTCTAGATTATGGACTTGTGATCTGAGTAAGGACAAACTTATTTTCTTCCTTTTAAATTTAAATTGGGGAAGATGCTGGGGTTTATCCCATCATGTCAGGTATAGGTCCAGATCCATGTTCCCCTTTTCAACAGATCCAGATAACGTTTACCTGGTCTGACACATAAGCTGGTCGGATTCAGTTCGGATGTGGGTTTTACCGAATCAACCTAATTGGATCCTGACTAGTGGGACTCGGAGTTAGATTTGAAGCTTAAAATAGCTAATCAGGTACATAGATTTACATATAATTTGATCAAATTTGAATGTAAGCCTCAAACCCAATTAGGTGGTGATGGAGACATTCTATTCTGGTTTTTTCTTTTTTCTTTTTTTCTTTTTTTTTATAGCAGGTCACTTGATGGACCTGCTCCTCTTCCTCTTCCTCTTCCTCTACCTCTACAAGGTAAACTCTTTTTATTTTTTTAAAGGCAAGCTGGGGTAAGGCACACTTACCAGTTATACAACACTATCATCGGGTTTTGAACCTACAACGTCCCTACACAATGTGGCGTGCACTAGCTGCTCTTACGAGACAAGAGGAGACCCCGTCCACTTTGGTAATTTCGTCATTTTTTTGGGTGTACATTCTTTGTTTCTCTGTGAGGCTTATGCGCAGAGTGTGTGGATGCAGATTCCACAAAAAGGAGTTTGACTGTCTTACTTAATTCTCTTCCAATATGATAAATATTTCTGAGAAAAACCAGAGTTTTCAAAAATGTGGTGAGACTTTTCCTTGCCAATATTTTTCCAAGAACGAAAATTGTAACATTCCTTGATTGTATGGTTCCTGTGCCCTTTTTTTGTTGTTGTTTAAAATAATAGCTTTCCGGTTTTATTTTGATAGAAAAATGATCCTGGTTCATTTTTCTTTTCCCATTTCTTCCTTCAACAGTACAACAAGAGTAACAAAAAAAAAACTTAAAATTTTGAAATCAGAAGAAAAACAAGTTGGCGATCACGATGGAATTCGAACCCACAAGATCATGGTTAGGTTAATTCGCTGAAGTAAAATTTGTCGATGTTTGACAGATTTACTTTCTTACTTGGTATTTGAGTTGCAATACCCAAAAAAAGAATTTTCAGCTTACCAATAATCTTTGGTATGTAAGGTAGAAGTGCAAACCTTTTTCATTCTTTTATTCCTTTGAGAAACAGCAAATTACAAAAATATTGGTTCACCAACTGCGTCTAAAAATGACAATCCATGGACGATAAACAAAGAGTGTCATGATAAACAAAGACCTGGCGTGTAGACACCGGCCCCAAGAGTGTCATGATAAACAAAGAGTCATTCCACGCCAACCAGCATCATATGTGACATACAACTAAAATCAAACCTGAAAACATCCTCATCAGAACCACTCTGATCTTGAATTATTTTTATCAATTCTGGGTGAACCCTTCGAATGTATCGTCGATCGTCTCATGAACATACAGAGGTAAGAAAGGTGACCATTTCATCTTTCTGTCGCAAATTCCACTACTATATCATGAACAGAGAGAATTTATTTCATACATGTCCACACTAGCAGAAAATATGAGAGCAACTTGAATTTATTGTGTTTGATGGAGGGGGAAGATGGTGGGCTTGGTTTTGTATCTATAAATGATTATCTTCTTCTTGAAGGAGGAGTTTTGTATGGTGAGCACCAGCTTTCCCGGCTCCGAGATGTGAAAGAAGTGCCTGCGAGGCTCTTGCTGTGATGGCATCTTCTTCTCCTTATGGATCAGTATGGTGTAGGAGCACTCATCATTTGGAATGAACTCTTCTTTGTAGTTCACATCCCAACCCACCACGGTTATGTCCCATACTATGGTAACTCCTGCCTGTTCATACCAATATTACATTTGCGATCTAATATTCAGTCAATTATTCCAGCAATGAGAATGGTGTGTGCCTTTTGTGTGTGTGTGTGTGCATGCGCATATACACTGTATGTGTGCATATTAAAAAAGTATGTACCTCGGCGACTGAAACTTCTATAGACTCCCAAGATCCTGCATGAACAAACAAGTCTGAAGTTTCTCCATTCTCAATCTGGAACTCCTCATCGTTCTCCCTCTTCAGCCCACCATAGTGAACAGGGATGTTTTCTGGTGCAATGTACCTTATTGAAACGTGAAAGTAAACCTTTTTAAGTTTCATAACAAATTAAGCCTGGGGACATATAAATACAAAGAGAAAAGGCGCCTGACTTGAGAAGGGTCTCTGTAACTGCAGCAGGCCGAGCAAATATGAATTTGCTCTTAGTTCTCGGCGTCAGGAACGACGACAGCACAGCTACGAACATATAGTACCAGAATGGAACATTAATGAAGATCTGCACTTGAATTGTCAAAAATGTAACCAATAATGGAATGGATATGCAGTTTAATTCGGTATCTAAGAATGCACATCAATTTAAGATTATTCCATCTAATCTGATTCCAAACTCAATCTACCTGCAGGTGGCTTAGATTGAGTGTTCATGAGTCTATTCTCAATAGAGCTAGACTTGAACTCATCTGAATACTCAATTTGGAGAATCTGACAATCTAATTTGGGCCATGAATTGTGGTTCCTATGATGAACTTTGCGTTTAATATGCTTCTTGAGAAAATGCTAGATATAGATCACTGGTACTTTTCCTATGCCTTCATTATTAAGCAAAGAGGTTGTCAAACCTAAAGGTATTTCAAATTTTGGCTGAGCTCACAAACACAATCAAGAATTACTGTTATGTTTTTTTTTTCTTTGTGTGTGATAAGGAACCCACTAAGATTAAGGCCTAACTGGCTCGACTCTATAGTGGCAAACCCCGGGATAGCATTGCTCCATACCTGTCACAGGTTTGTTCATAGAGAGAATCAAACTCGTGACGTCCAGCGCATTCAGACATCCCAATGCTCGCCATAACCAACTGGGGATAGTATTGCTCCATACCTGTCACAGGTTTGTTCATAGAGAGAATCAAACTCGTGACGTCCAGCGCATTCGGACATCCCAATGCTCCCCATAACCAACTGGGCAGCCCTGCAGGGGCTACTGCAGTGGTATTTAATAATCAAAATGACACCCATTAGTATAAAAGATTTTGAAGAATGACATACACTTTTAGCTACAAATTCCGGGTAATTGTCCTGCAAGAGAGAGATTGCTTTCCTGGTGGCCATTCTGATCCCCTTCTTGCATAACCCAGCTGAATTTTTCAAATCAATGATGTGAACAAAAGAATCCACCTCCCCATATTTAAAACTCAGCCTTTGGATGCTCTTCTCCATGAACTGAAACTTCCAGCTAAGGAACTCTTCACATTTCTCTTCTGACCCAAAATTCTTCTCATAGAGCTCTCTGTCTCGAAACACCCCGTAGGTGTTGTAACAAACAGGGTGCCCTTCTCTGTCCACCCCACCAATATATGCTACACAATCGAGACCGGGCCCGAAATCTTTCTGCAAAATCTCGTCGATTTTGATTTCTTCCCTCCACCTTATGGTCTTCTTTATCATCTCAAATGCATCATTGACTTTGAATTCTCTTGCTCTTAAAAACTTCAACAGTATCACATCAGTGCCAGCATTCCCTTTGCTTGGTAGAATTGGTACATCCCAAAGACAAGCATCCCTGAGTTCTTGGCCCCTTTCTATGTCAGCCGCATCCTCAGAAGGTTGGGTTGCAGCTTCCTCAATCCGGGATTTCAGATCGATCAAAGCTTTCTTCTCAGACGGTTTGAGATCCCAAAAACAGGCTCGGTGTTCTCCAGCGGCGGTGGGCTCCGTCATGGTCTCTTCCTCCACCAATGTCATTTCCGGCATATTCAATCAAATTTCGGCGTGCCAAGGAATTCTTTCAGCCGGAAAATTGGAGTTCTGATGCCGTGGAGGAGAGGGGGTGCGTGGGTTGCCCACAAGAAAGCTTGTTCTTGCCGCTAAGCAACGGTCGAATTTCTTAGAACAAGAGGGTGATGTCATAGTGGGAGGTTTCAAACTTGGGCCGTTGGATGGTCAAGCTTAAGTCATATGGGGGCCTTGATTTTTGCCACGTGGTGGAGTTCTAATGGGCTAACGCCTGTGATGATCTGGCGTGAAGAAGGAGGGGAATCATGCCAGCGTGGACAAAGCGTACAAGGAAACCCTAATTCCAGTTTTGGGGGTCAAAAGATTAGGGTCTGGTTAAAAATAGCCATTGATGAACTGGGGCACGCATATTGCTCAATAAATTAGGTAGACTTTGACCTGGCTGAGTCAATCAAGATGTGGGCAATCTTTTTTTTTCTTTTCTTTCTTCTTTAGACAGAGAAAGCTGGGGGTTAGGCAGACCCCTACCAGCTATACAACCAAACCATATGGGGTTCGAACTTGCAACCTCCCAACACAAGGTGACGTGCACTAACTCCTCCGGTTGGTACGGATGATCCAGTTTGACTCCCAAGTTCGAAATTTTGTCGGGAAATTGGACACGATAACATGATTTTTTTAATCAATTAAAAACTAATTTGTTATATTTTAATGTTAAAAATATAATTTTATTTAAATAAAATTTTAAAATAATATAACATACAATAGCATTAAATTATTGTTTGTATGTGACAGTGTCTATTTACCATTGTGTCCACATGTGTCACCAAAGACATGCTAGGGGACCGTGTAACCCGTTTATGTTCAGGTCGGGTCTGATAAAACACGATTTTGAATAAAGTCTAAAGGTAAGACCTAAAACCGACTCAATTTAATTTGGGTTCAAGTACAGCTGGAAACTGTGGACTCATATGGGTTAATAGGTTCGGGTCTTTAGTAGACCCGTTTTGATTCAGGTCGGGGTATGATTGCAAAAAGTAAACCCATATAAGTTAACAGTTTGGTACGATTAGGGTCGGATTCAAGTCATTTTCAGCTGGAGTCTTGATATGATTGGTATTCTAAACCTAGTTACCCACCAAATAAAAATATAAAAATTAATGAAATCAGTTATTTATTAAGGAGATTATATGCTAACAAAATAGAACCTTAATAACTATTATAAATAATGTCAAAATCTGAACATGAAAAGGAATATATGCCAACCAAACATTTTAAGTTGAAACAAAAAAAACATTTACATATAATATTCAAGATATATCAAATTCAATGAGTTCTCGAGTATTGCTCTAGGATTCACTTCAATTCAGTAATTTCTACAATAGAAAGGGCAATAGGAAGTATATGCAAAAATGAATTAAAGTTTATATTACTAAAATGCAATCCATATTAATTCTAAGTTTAACAGCATCTTTAAATGTTTAATTAAATATATAATATTTACCTATTAGAAACTTTGATATGGATCAAGCATGAAGCAGGTTCACGTATGGGTCAATTGGGGTTAAGATGTATAATCGATTCTGTACAAATCAGGTCCGAATGCATAATCAGGTCAGGACCATTAAGGTTCGGCTCTTTATTTACAATAACCAAGACCCGGCCAGTTTTCATTACGGATCTATATTTTGGACCCGACTCAAACTCACACGAATATCGGTTCGGATCAGGCATAATCAATTCAGGACATCGGGTCTGATATACCTGACCTAGTTACACCCCTAAAAATGTTGCCAAAATAGCGTCTCCCTGTGACATAGCTTACTATCTTTTTCTTTGGATAGCAGGGAGAAACTACCATTATGATTTGGTTGTTCTCTTGCATATGGAGAGGTGTCATACCATAGCTCTTTGAGGACTGTTATCAGTGTGTGCCACACCAGATTCTAAGCTGTGGCATTTAAATGCACCTTTCATGATTTCATCAGTAGAGAGATGTAACACATTATTGGAACAGGACCAAAGCTGAGGATGAACCTGAGTAGATAAATGAATAAGTAAATAAAATATACAAGAAAATAGGCAATATGATTTATCGTTGAAAACTGGAAGCATATTGTAAATTATCCTGCATTTAATCTAACTAAGTTATTTTTGAAATACCACGTGGACACATTCATAAAAAACTATCAGCTATATGCTTGAGCACTTACAGCTAATTGTTATTACATTTTTTTGTTCGTATTTAACCTTGGGAAACCCCAAACAGACTTAGGGTAAGTTTGGTTGTGTTTTGAAAAGTAAAAATATTGTAAAGTGAAATCTCACTGTTGGGTTATGTGCCAACTCATTTTGTTTTGGAAGTTTTATGTTAAAAAAGTTTTATATTTAGTTGCTTTTGCGGTACTGTTCAAATGGGATTCACTTTCTAAAGTGTATTTGTAATGCCTCCAAAATTTTAACTTTAATTATTGTTTAAATATTAAAATTTTGAGACCAAATATTTTTTTGATAAGTATAAGTAAATCATATCTTATAATGCGAAAGTGATTTTAAAAAACAGTTAAGATTTTAAGCAGGATTATACTAAAGATAACAGTCAAATCAAAATATATGAGATATATAAATTTCAAACCACATACAATATACCAAAAAATTTGATACCTGCTATTGTAGTAATAGATCCTTAAAAATTATACTTTAGAATGGTGCAATAACCCAAAATTTATTCATTTAATTATGTAGACCCACTGAGAGTGCTCCTATACCTTTAAACCGTCAAACACAAAAATTAATTATATGTTACTATTCACATGAGAATTCACCTCAAAATTTTGAGAGGGATTATGTGACCCCCAACACCCTAACTTGACACTTAGGTGTTTACAATTTAATTGACCCATAGACTCGGCTATGGTTCCTTTCTGGTGATTAGACTCGTCTAGTATACACAAATTTCATTGCTGGTATACCTATCTATGAACAAATTAAATTTCTAAGTATGCTACTATATACAGATTTCATCGCTGGAATACCTATCCATGAACAAATAAAATTTCAAGTGTGCTACTATATACAGATTTCATTGCTAGAATACCTATCTATGAACAAATAAAATTTCAAGTATGATTGTATATGCAAAAGCCCAAACGTCTTTCAACTGACTTATTATCAAACTAGTTTCAGGTTTGAGTATAATAGTAAATTCAACCTCCTAGCTAAAATGGCTAAAAACTAGTGCCTCAAATCACAGGTATAGACATTCATATGAACAGGCTGAATCAGACTTGATAAAAAAAATGGAATTGTAATTACAGGTGGCCAATCAATTCATGTCACAAGTGAATTGTGTACTGAACTATGGCTAAATGAACTATTATCAGAACAGATATTTACGTGTCAATACTAACTGTGGAGGGAAATTTAAAAAAAAATCCATCCAAAGTTTAAATTTCATGTTGCTCTAGACTAGTCTATGTCTGTAGTCACTAGTACGTCTAACCACTTGGTCTAACCGTTCATGTCTTAAGCAGTCCAAATACCTTCTAGTTTATATTAGCTCCATGCTAACTCAATATGCTAGGTATTTACGGACCCTCTTTTGCCTAGCTTACGGAGACTCTTAGAGGCAACCCACACAGGTCACTATGTTGTCGTTGCACCTACATACAAAGAATGCTAATTAAGGTAACAAGCATGTTGATAATAAACATTTTTGTTTGTTTATTGATTATACCCGAGAAATACTAGTTCTAGCTGCTGTCACGCGAGAGTTCTGATATAGATATATACATCTTACTGAACTTAACACAGAAGGAAACAACTATTGTAATAAACACAACAACCAATTTCCTTGTCGGGGGACTTGATACAAAGAAACAACAAAAAAGCAACATCCTTTATTATCATCGATGCTTCACAAAGAAATTAGACAATGTATGCACACACACTCTGATTCAGAATCATACCCCGTATTAGGTTGTCTTGCCATAAGTCTCTATACTTAAAACCATTACTCATGCTACCATATACGAAAGCAAGGATTAAAAGCATAGGAAAATAAACTCGATATTATTCTAATCATCCAAGTGGGGGACTGGGATGTCCTAATGGGTTACTCGATATTTTCCAGCCTGCGTGTAAACAACTAATCTCACAGATGATGTTCTCAACTTTGGGGTATACCCGTAGAACATATAGTGAAAGCATACATTGGATAAAACAAAATCTTAACACTTTCTATCGACATCTGAAGCAAATGTGAAGGGTATTACCTCTACAACCAGGAGATAAACAAGTATACCGAGACCCTATAGTAAAAAATCTGAAATCTACCCCCCCCCCCCAAATAAAAATAAAAATAAATAAATAAATATGAGATTTGGGATTTTCGGCACCACAACACGCTCGAATATACGATACACCCAAAGAAGAAAAACAGTAAAAACCTACCTAGCAGTGTGAGTTGTTGCTGCTACCGCGAGTGGGAAGGGCCATCGGCCATGCCTGATCCTCTACCGTAAAAGGGGGATTGAGATGGAGAGAGAGAACGAGAGTGCCAGAGAGCACGAGAAGAAAAGAGAGAGCGCACGGGAGGAAGAGGGTGTAGGAGGAGGGTTAAGTAGGAGGGTGGCCCCCTGAAAAGGAAGGAGGTTCGTTACCCCCTGCCTCCCCGACGGCTGCGCAGTGCCCTCTCCCCCTTTTCTTTTCACTCAATGTTAGGGTTATGAATGAACCCTAACACCCCTTTTTATCGGGCCTCAGTCAATTTCCTTTTTTTTTTATAACTTACTACTCTCATGGTGCGCGGCTTGGGACCGGGTCCGAAACCCGTGATCCACTCGCGATGTGGATCCGCGGCTCACCCATGATCTAGATCTGCAGGTTGGAACCATACGGGTCCAACTATGGATCCAATCGTTAAAGTATTATATATATATCAATATATATTTATTATTATATTATTTTTTCTAATATATATATATATATGTGTGATATTCTATATATAGACCCTTTTATGGATCTTGGATCCAAAATGCGAATCCCAAGCTGAGAGAATTACGCATTAGTTTAAAATAAATTTGCATAATTTATAAAAAAATTAAGGTTATTAGAGTGCGCATAACTTGTATTTTCAACTCATTTAAATATTTAGCGCAACAACATCATGCTTACACAATTAGTGCCTAAACCTGCTCTCTACAAGTTCAGTTAAGGTATCTTACCTTAATAATGTAAAAAACAATGAATCAAAACCCAAAAGATTGAGGGGTTTTGAAATCCGCAAAGATTGTTACTCAAGCAATACAACAAACCCTTTGTGTGCGATCGCAAATACTAAAAACTCAAAAAAAGTCAATTATACTAAGATTAGCTAAAAATAGCAAATTATCCTACAAACCATTACCAAGAGCCACATAACACACGAATATATTTTAATAATTTATAAGCTCTATTTAAAATATATTTAAACATTATATATATATATATATATATTGATTTATAGCCCAAAAAAGTTTTATAACTGAAACTTATGTCATGATTGCCCAGAAATGAACAAATAAACATATAATATATCAATAAATGAAATTTAAAAGTTAGAAACACATTTTTAATTTTAAAATAAAAAAAATGAGTTCTTTATTTATTAATAATCCTTAAAAATTATGAGTTTTACAATATTAGTAACTTAATCATAAGATTAAACCAAATGAAATCTTTACATTTGTTTGTGTTTTAAAAAAAATAAAAATATTGTCCAAAAAATACTTACTTTCAAAATCTCGAGAATGAGATTCACTCTCTAAATTTCACTTTTGGGGTTTTGTACTAATTCACTTTTAATGAAGCTGCCTTTGAGTTTTTTTGTTAAAAAAGTTTTATGTTTAATTGTTTTTGGGTTATTTTTCAAATGAAATCTACTTTCTAAATCTCATGCCATTCCAAATCACATGAAATGCAAAGGGCAAGTTTGGTTGCTTGTGAGGTGTTGTTCAAATGAGTTTCACTTTCTAAATCTTATCAGAACTTGAATCATGAGGTATCATGAGATTTATCACACAAATGGGAACTGGAATCTCACGAGCTCTCATTTGCGAAGGTTTGCTTTTGGGTGTTTTGCACAACTCACTTTTTTACCTTTGGTTGCTTTTGGGGTGCTGTGATGTCCAGTACCCTCGCACCCGAGGGCCTATGCAAGGGAATAGAACCTCGTCTGCCCATCTGGCAGCCGATATCCACTCCAACTACGCTCACCATTGTTATTACTTACAAATGCATGCTTAGACTTACCATTTTATGAATTCAGTTCTCATCCAATATAAACCTTGGTTACTTTGGACTTAAGTTGGTGTTCACAATGGGCTCCGCTCATGTGGTAGGGGCAACTTGTAAATTCACCAAGTTGATGGGACGTCCCAAGTTCAAAGCCCTTGGGGGTGGCATCCCTTTCCCCAAGGTCAAAGCTGAGCTTACTTTCCGATGGACAGGAGGGACCTCAAGGGTTTTACCAATTGGAGGACAGCCAATGTGCGGTTGGTGATTTGGGAGGGAGAGGGGTCCCTTGGATTATCCAAAAAAAACTCTTGACATTTGAAAAATGGGTTTAGTTATGGATCCATATTCAAATTGGATTTCATAGGGTAGTCCTGGATCTGGTTATGACCAAGGTCTCGGACCAACTCATGATGAAGTTGGGAGAAAACAATCTCCTATCGGAAGTCTCGTTACTGCACCTGACATTTGAAAAAATGGGTCTAGTTCTGGATCCATATTCAACTTGGATTCAATAGGGTAGTTCTGGATCTGGATCTCTGTGGTATTGAATCTGTTGAAAATGAAAAATCTATTGATTTTCATGTAATAAAAAGGTAAAACAGGGCATGTTAGCCATGATTTTGACCTGGATCCGATTATATCTGTCTACACAATTCCGACACTTATTTGAATAGATCCAACCAGTTTTTAAACTAACTGCGATTTCAATGCATGATCCAATAATATGGGTTGGATTTGGTTCAGGACCCGATTTTTTTTGTTCCATCCAACGAGGGTTTTCACGTCGAAACTCCCTTGAAATTCTTGCCCGAATTCTATCCTATGGAAATAAGAAAAAATTGAACTTCTTGGAAATTTGAGAATTTCCCCCTTACGTTTTTATTTGATTTTCAACTTCCCTCTTTTTTCTGGATCCAAAATTTTCCACAATTCCGTTTTCCTCCACCCGGGATTCCGCATTCTCAGACGCATAATCCCTGGAATCCTGTCGCTCTCCTACGGTTTCCTTCCGCGACTTGGATTTCTCGTGTTTGGCAAGAATTGGTAAGACAGATTACTTCTTCTTCTTCCTGTCCTTTCTTGGTCCTCATTTTCGGTGAATCAGAAGGGAACTCAGCCATCCAAGCATGAATTGTTGGATCAGCAAGCGGCGATCGGAAACATGTGCGCCATCCGATCCCTTCTTCGAGATAGCGCGAGCCAGGAGGTATGTTCCTGTGCCTTTGCGGCATTTTTTTTCTCTCGTTTCACCTTTCCTTGAATCTTATTCTGGCATGCACTAGCAGGATGTTGTCAAGAGTCTTATCAAAT
Organism: Nuphar pumila; assembly: GCF_984573655.1. Taxonomy (NCBI): domain Eukaryota; kingdom Viridiplantae; phylum Streptophyta; class Magnoliopsida; order Nymphaeales; family Nymphaeaceae; genus Nuphar; species Nuphar pumila. The sequence goes on from NC_143261.1 coordinate 1,908,716, forward strand.
TGGTGCTAACCTAAATGCTTATTGGCCTGGTATATATCTTGTTCTTCCCAACTAATTCTAATCTAATCACTCCAAGCTCCGCTAGTGGCTTTGAAGCTCACATTCATGAATTCATGTTGCAGTAGCATCTAGCTTCCAAAATGTTAAGATTCACACTTTGTAGAACTAAAGTCTAATGCAGTTAACAGTCAAAGGTCAGAGGTGTTTCATGCACATTGAGTGATCGTGCGCAAGTCATGACAAGTATTGGGGCTTTTTGTAGTTTTCTCATGGTGGCCTATGACTATGAATGGTGTTCCTTGATGAGTTTCAAAACATGTGATATATTTCCATAAGCTTATCCTAGTCTTTTGCTTTGTCCCAAAAACAAAACTAATGGCCTTGTATTGAAGAATGAGACATAATTTTGGCAATTGATGCAACTTTTGGTAAAAGTATTTTAAAAGATATTTTTCAATAAAACTAGTTTGTGTAAACTGGGCATCAGATATCAAATTTTTGGTTCACATTAGTGGTAAAGTCCGGATCGAACAAAGGAAATGTGTTTAAAAAGACTTTTGTACCCCATACAAAACAATCTTTATTGCCTTAAATGAAAAGTAAATAAAATGTGCTACCCTCTGCGGAGGGTTAAAAAAATTTTTTTATTACAACCCAACGTAAAGTAAATGGCTTGTGACCCCAAAAAAATTAAAATACAACAACAACAACAACTACGCCTTCATCCCAAAACAATTGGGGTCGGCGATATGAACCAACAAAGAAAATCATTATGGGTCTTCCACATGAATCATTCTCCTCCATTCATTTCTATCCAATGCCATGTCCTCGGTGAGGTTCAAAACATTCATATCCTTTATTATCACCTCCATCCATGTCTTCCTAGGCCTACCCCGACCTCTTTTAACTAATATATTTTTTCATTTTTCCATCCTTCTAACTGGAGCATCATTAGGCCTTCGTCGAATATGTACAAACCACCGTAAACGATTCTCTCTCATCTTATTTTCAATGGGTGCAACGCCTACCTTCTTACGTATCTACTTGTTCTGAATCTTATCTTTTATTGTATTTCCACACATCCATCTCAGCATACGCATCTTAGCTACACTCATTTTTTGAATATGAAAGGAAAAAATCTGCAAGGTTCTCTTCTTTTGCGGTCTGGCTTCCTTTCCTTTGTAGGGGCACTACTCTAATGATAAAGGGGTAAGGGTCCCTTTTGCAAGGGCATGAGCCTGAGGAAATCGTTGATGGTATCTTTGCACACGAACACTTGTCTGCAAAACACGAAAAGCAAAAACACAAAACACAAAAAATGAAACATGTAGAAAACGATTTCCAGAACACAGATGCTAGTTATTAAAAACCAAGATTAAACTAAACTAACTAATTATGTAACAACCTAAAGATTCTAACTAACTAACTACGTAACAAATCAAAACAAACTCTAACTAATTAACTAAGAATTATTGAACTACAAAGTAACTACAAAAAAAAAATGTTGAAACAAACTAACTAACTGATTATGAAACTAAAAACAATCTAACTATGAAAAACGTTGAATCAAAGCAACTTAACTGATTAACACTAAAAAAAAAAGTATGCTGACTAAATAACGCAGAAAACGTTTAAGCTATGCAGGCCTGAAAGTCAACCAGCTGGTCCGTGATATGCGTGAAATATGCAATCTTTTGAACATTCAAAGCTTTATTTCCGCAGCGAATATGTACTGTTCTAGCAGACCGTGGGTTGCCGATTTGATTGAAAATCCGCATATCAATGATCAGTTGATAGAACGTTGAAACTGGAAAAACCGCAACTCAGCGTGGATCTGCAATAATGATCGATTAGAAATCTGCACGGATCTGCATGATCTCAAAACCACTACAATTTGCGTTATCAATTTGATCAGAATGATTCAAATTGATTGCAGGTTGTAGCCCGTGATGCAAGAGTCACGCACGATATACGGTTTGACGTTCACGTCAATATTAAAAAAGAAGAAACAGACTGCGTGATCAGAGAATTACGCAAGTCATCTTTTTTTGCTGCAAATCAATCAGTATCTTGTGAACACACAGGTTCACATCCGTTGCTATGTACGCACGTCCAAACGGATCTGCGAGATTTTCTAATCACGCAGATCGTTTGGTAGTTGTTAACGTTTTCAGGCTATGCATGATCTAAACAAAATTGAAAACCACTAAAACACGAAACAACCGACAAATAACGATCTATTAACTAGTTATTGCAGAAAGTTAAATTTTATTCTATGCTAAAGGAAACGATCAAGCAGAAAACGATTTACGTTAGATGCTATATTAAACTAAAACTCTTTTATCCATTTAACAAATTTGAAATAGGTCTAACCTAGATGCAATGTTAAAATGTAGTCTCTTATATATATATATATATATATATATATTCATATATATAGAAAGATACATATACATATATATATATCAAACCTAATAAGGGTATTTAGGTAAATTCACATATTTTACGCATATTCTCATTTGAGAATATGATTGTACCTTTTTTATTTTTCTTTTGTTGTAAATCATAGGATAAAGGTTGGGTGGATGAAATGGAAAAGTGGAACTGGAGTGTTGTGCGATCGTAGAATGCCATTGCGGTTGAAGGGAAAGTTTTATAGGACGACAATTAGGCCCACTTTACTATATTGTACGGAATGTTGGGCTGCCAAGAGACATCATATTAAAAAAATGAGTGTAGCTGAGATGCGTATGCTTAGATGGATGTGTGAAAATACAATAAAAGATAAGATTCGAAACGAGGAGATACGTAAGAAGGTAGGCTTTGTATCTGAAATTCCACTAGAGGGGGGGGTGAATAGTGAAATACGATAAAGATCGATAAAATAAAAATAATCAGGCAATAAGGCACAACACATAAAACACAGAATTTATACTGGTTCGGTCAATACCCAGACCTACATCCAGTCCCCAAGCAAACCACTTGAGCTTTCCACTATAACATCCGAGTCACCGGATAAATAGTACAACACCTTCTTCCTCAGAGGTCTTCTTCTCTCAACAGAGAAGGGGCACACCCTCTTCCACAGAGGTCTTCTTCTCTCAACAGAGAAAGACAACACCCTCTTTCTCAAAGGTCTACTTCTTTCAACAAAGAAGGAATACAGTGAATAACAGAAAGTTACAATACTTTCTATAGAACCTTCAGAATGATATGAATGCACGAATGAAGGGTTCTCAGAATGTTCTGTTTGTCACTCAGAGGATACTCTTTATCAAAGAGCTGAACTTGACTTTTTCTCTTTTTTTTCTTTTCTTTTTCTTTTTCTTTTTCAAGGCTCTCTTTTCAAATAATGAATGGAATTTTTCTCGTTGTAAGCTCACACGTCTATTCCATTCTTCTGTCGAATAGTTTATTTGAGTGTGTTTATATAACTTTTAAAAAAGTAGTCGTTACATTTTGAAATCGTAGCCTTTTTGAAATGTGAAATGTTATGTCATTTCAAAAACATCTTTTAGAGAAATTCGAGAATGCCTTTTTCCATAAAGGTAAAATATAGGGTACACTTAGTCGTTGTAATATTTTAGGTAATACATATTTTATGTAAAAAGTCTATTTCTTACAATAGTACATTGAACGTTGGGTTGTAGTTTTGTCTTTATTCTAATTAATGATTTGAGGTACATAAGTACTTCTTTACTTTAAATGAGTGTAAGTACAATGAGTGCTTTGAGATATTTATTTGTACATAGTCATGTCAAGTGTTTTCTTTATGTTGTGTTTTTCAAAGTCTTCAGAGAGAATGAGGACTACAAGAAAGTCGACATTCTTGAGAAGAATATTAACAAGGATTTCTTACAGGAGGTATTTAATGCTTGTACAAAGTGAATGATGACTTCAAGTAAGTCGACATTCTATGGGTTTGTAAAAAGGTAACTAGAGTCTTTTCAAAAACCTTTATTGTATTTGTTTTCTTTGTGTAGTCGATTTTTATGTTTTGTCTTTTACCCATATTTAAAAACATTTCTTTAAAGAAGGTAACTAGAGTCTTTTCAAAAACATATTATATTTATTTTTCTTTGTGTAGCCGAGTTTATGTTTTTGTCTTCTTTCCATATTTAAAAACATTTCTTTAAAGAAGGTAACTAGAGTCTTTTCAAAAATATATTATATTTGTTTTTCTCTATGTAGCCGATTTCATGTTTTGTCTTTTTCCTACATTTCTTTTCATGTTGTCATGTATATAGTGTAAGGTACAATTATTACATGTCAAAATATCTTTTTCATAAAGGGTTGTAAGAAGGTACAATTATTAGTTTTCAAAAAGGAGCTTTTTGAAACTATCGTATACTTTTATGATATAGTTTTTATGAATGAGTATGTAATATGCAATATGCATGTTCCTGAAGGTTCTGTTACATATGACTCTAAAGAAGAAAAAAGTCTTCATCTTGAGGTAGCCGATCTCTTCAGTTGAACTTTAGGAATGCATGGCTCATCAAGCTTTTTCTTCAAGGAGTATGATTGCACTAGTTGTATTTGAATTAGAAAGTCTCCATCCTTTTTGGGTGAGATATCCTTGCATCAAATACTCGTTAGATTTATGACAAAACATATTCAGTCATAATATAACATTTTTCAAGAGGATATATTATCATATCATATAAAATCAAATACGACAGTGTATCATATTATGTGACATCAAAACAGAGTTCCTCAACATTCTCCCCCTTTTTGATGATGACAAAATATGCTCCCCCTGTCAAAAAGACATTATGCATAGAAATAATAATATGATGAAATATTGAAAAATGTTTAAAGAGAGTATTTCTCCAATAATGGAGACAAGTTTTCTCCCCCTTTGTCATAGACAAAAAGGAAGGGATCAGAGTAAGAAAGTTATTACAGACCAAAAGTAATTAAAAGTTATTACAGACAAAAAAAAAATAAGTTTATCCCGAAGGTGGAGGATGTTGATGTGGTCGGTTGACTTGATCCGACTGGAGTGTTCGTAGAGTTTGCTGCAACGAGGCTTGACGACGAAGAATACGATCCTGAGAGCGCTGGACATCCATCAGAGCAGGGAAGTAATTGAAGGTGGATGTTGTATCTTCTTCATCAGAGCCGGGCATGTGCAAGGACCTTAGATTGAAGGTGGTAGCATCGAGGACCTGAGAGGGATGGAGGATGACTTCGTTGTGAAGGGGTACTTTGAAATATTTGAGAATGGGAGTTATGAAACACCCGAAAAGAAGAGGCTTGAATTTTTGATAACGAATAAAAATGTTGAAAAGAATGAAGGACCAGTTTATCGGAGTAGAAGAAAAAATTGCCTAGATAAGAAGAGAGATTTTTCGTGGAACTAATCCCTTGCGGGGAAGCTTGGGATAGATGTTGTGGAGAAGAATCTGGGCAAGTAATTGAGCATGAGGTTGGAGATTCCTCATGTGCCAGGGAAGTTGGTAGCAGTTGGTGCAGAGAAGTATTTTTCGAAGAACCAATCGTTCGATTGGTACTATGTTGTTGAGGTCGGTGGCGGTGGAAGGTAGGTTTAGAATTCTACCTGGGTCGAAAGCATCGAAAAACATCAGCTTGCCTCGAACTTTGCTGGTGATTGTAGTTTGTTCATGATCAGTAGAAAAGTTTGTATAGAATAGTCGAACTAGTTCAGGATAATATGCAGCGTGAGATGAAGATCCTAGTAGATGTTTGAGTTCAGGGAGATAGTTGTCTAAGTCAAATAGCACGAAGTCGTTGAAGTTAACCAATTTACCTTCATGAATGGGGCGAGAGCAGAGTAAGTTGTAATCGTGAAACAGATCTGGATACCTTAGATCTGCTGCAGTAATCACATTGTTGGAGGAGGAAGAGGCCATTGCAAGAGTTTGTAAGGAAAAAAAAAAGGAGGACTAAAAAGAGCGAGTTTGAAGTGGATAATAGTTTGTAGGAGAATAGATAGATACGAGTGGAATTGGTGTGGGATGAACCAATCCATTAAATAGAAGAATGAAAATAATTTTGATAGGTTTTGAATGACATTGGAAGTGAGTGATTTTTATAATTTAGTCAAATAAGGAAATCCGTGAGTAGTAAGTTAAGAGACTTGTGAATGACAAATCAAATCAATGTTTGAAGATAGTGTATTATATTGGGTTGAGAAGGACATAGTTTTGAAATAATTTGTATATATATAGATTTTAATATGGGTGAGTTTATCGACTAGTGAGAGAAGTAATTAATAGAGTATGAGGTGTCATATATTAAACTTAAAAGAGTGAATGATTTTAAAAATAATGGCCTAATAAAACAAGCAACTTTTTCTTCATGATTTTACTTTATGTGGAAGTATTCTAAAATCGTGAAGGGTGAATTTGGAATAGGACAAGATATGAGTGGAAAGAAATATATATTGATATGCGTGAAAAAGAGTGAATAGACATAAAAAGATGATACAGATATGTAGAGAAATGAGAAAGGTTATAAAGAACAACAATCACTTGATTTAGATATGACATAAAGTAGAGTTAGAATAAATAAAGTTTTGCTTGAAGACAAGACTTTAATGAGTCTCGATTTTAGAGAGATATACAATATAAGAGAGAGTCATGGTCACGGATGGAAAGTCACTTCATATGAGATAAAGAGAGAAAGAGGAAATAAAAGGGTGGTACTAGTAGTATTAAAAACCATAGAGGGTAAGCTGTTTGAAATATGATTTCATAAAGGATGTGAAGGATGATCGAATGATAATAGATTATACTTAAGCTATGAAATAACCGATGATATAGTAAAAAATTTACGTGAAATATAACCACTTAAAAGGTGATAATAATAATCACTTTGAATTTTTCATAAGATGTCTTAAGATTTTAGAGAAGTACATTGATAAGAGGTCATGAAAAAGGGAGTATATCACATGAATATAATTTATTAAGAATAATAATGAGGAGTCATGTTTGGAGGTCGGCTAGCTTATTGTATGAGAGGTTGTCACAAAAAGACAAAAGATATAAAAAGTGTAATGAAATGAGTGATGTGATCCAAGTCATGATAGCTTTTTACTTAAAGTAAATGGTTCTTATGGATATACGTAAAAGGAGATAGGACAAGAAGTCATTATGAGAGTGTACTTGAAAGATGACAAGTTGAAAGACATAAAGAATGTGTCATGATGAATGTATTTCTATGAGTATTGAGAGTATACGAAAATATGAAAACATAGTTTGACTTTGAATAGTAAAACAAACACAAAAAAAATCGATAAAAAAACTTTTAAAATAAGATTTTATCAAAAGCAATAATCTTAATAAGTGTGATTAATTTATAAGTCACTTAGTTTGCATATTCCTAGTTCTCTTCTAATACGTGTGAAGTCTTCATGTTTTAATGGTTTAGTGAATATGTCTGCTAACTGTTGATTAGTGGGTATAAATTCGAGTTTAATAATGTTGTTTAAAACTTGTTCTCTTAAGAAGTGATGTCTTATTTGAATGTGCTTAGTTCGTGAGTGCAAGATAGGATTTTTAGATAGGTTTATAGCACTAGTATTATCACAGAAAATAGTTGTATTTTCAAAATTTAAACCAAAATCTTTTAAGGTTTGTTTCATCCAGATAACTTGTGTACAAGCTAGGCTAGCAGCAATGTATTCGGCTTCAGTAGTTGATAAGGATACACAATTTTGTTTCTTACTGAACCATGATACTAGTGAGTGCCCAGCATATGACATGTTCCACTTGTGCTTTTTCTGTCAGATTTACTTCCAGCAAAGTCAGCATCGCTGTATGAGATTAGATCAAATATAGAGGATTTTGAATAGAATAATCCAAAATCAACTGTGTCTTTTAAATATCTCATTATTCTTTTTACAGCTTTAAGATGTGATTCTTTTGGATTTGACTGAAATCTAGCACACAAGCAAACACTAAACATAATATCTGGACGACTAGCAGTTAAATATAGAAGTTATCCTATCATACCTCGGTATACCTTTGTATCAACAGACTTACCATCTTCATCTTTGTCCAAAACAGTAGTAGTGCTCATAAGAGTAGATTTTGAAGCAGTTGAGTTCATGTTGAACCTCTTAAGAAGTTCACGAGCATACTTAGATTGATTGATGAAAACTACATCCTTGGTTTGCTTAATATGCAGTCCAAGAAAGTAGGTGAGTTCTCCCATCATACTCATTTCAAATTCTTTCTGCATGGACTTAGAAAATTCTTCACAAAGAGTGCTGTTAGAAGATCCAAAGATGATATCGTCTACATATATTTGAACAATTAGGGTATGATTATTCACTATTTTAACGAATAATGTAGAGTCTGCTTTGCCTACAGAAAAACCAGTTTTTAACAAAAAGGTTTTAAGTCTATCATACCAAGCACGAGGTGCTTGTTTTAAACCATACAAAGCATGTTTAAGTTTGAAAACATGATCTGGATATTGTTCATTTTTAAATCCTGGAGGTTGTTTTACATAAACTTCTTCATTTATAAATCCATTTAGAAAGGTACTTTTAACATCCATTTGATATAATTTGAAATCCATATAGCTTGCATATGCTAAAAACATTCTAATAGATTCAAGTCTAGCAACAGGAGCAAATGTTTCATCAAAATCAATACCTTCCTCCTGGTTGTATCCTTGAGCTACTAGTCTGGCCTTGTTTCTTATAACATTACCTGTTTCATCTAGCTTGTTTCTGAAGATCCATCTTGTCCCAATGATCGGATGATTCTTTGGTCTAGGTACAAGATCCCAAACTTCATTCCTTTGGAATTGATTCAGTTCTTCAGTCATGGCTAGCATCCAGAACTCATCAATGATGGCTTCATCAATCTTCTTTGGTTCAAGTTGAGAAATGAAAGCCATGTTTGCAATCCATTCTAGCTGAGCTCTAGTTTGAACCCCCTTTGTCAGTTCTCCCAAAATCTGCTTTTGAGGATGATCTTTGATATCGACAAATGTTCTTTGATGATCATCTTCATTAGACTTAGCTGTGTTATCTAAAAATAAATATGTACTTTCAACATCATCATCATTAGTTTGCTTATGAACAGATTGATTAATAGATTCACAAAAACTAACATGCATAGATTCTTTAATAGTATTATAACTCTTATTGAAAACTCTGTATGCTTTACTATGACTTGAATGTCCTAAGAATATGCCTTCAACGGATTTAGCATCAAATTTATCCAGGCTATTTTTTGTATTTAGGATAAAGCATTTACATCCAAAGACTTTGAAATAGTCTATTCTTGGAGTTCTGTCATAGAATAGTTCATAGGGAGTTTTATTTAATAAGGGTCTAATGAGAACTCTATTTGTTATGTAGCATGCAGTATTAACAGCTTCTGCCCAAAAAAATTTAGCAAGATTATTGTGTTGGAGCGTAGTCCTGGCAGATTCCTGAAGGGTTCTATTCTTTCTTTCTACTACACCATTTTGAGGTGCAGCTCTAGGAAAGGCAAAGTTATGAGAAATACCATGCAAGTTACAAAAATTTACAAAGAGTTCATTTTCAAATTCTTCTCCATGGTCACTACGGATTTTAACAATAGAACAAGATTTTTCATTTTGTAATTTTTTACATAAGATTTCAAATTGACAAAACGTGTCAGTTTTGTTTTTCAAAAATATTACCCAAGTAAATCTTGAGTAGTCATCTACAATAACAAAAACATATTTATTGTGATTATGACTAGCTACTCTAGAAGGACCAAAAAGATCCAAGTGGAGAAGTTCTAAAGGTCTTTTACTTGAAATGATATTTTTTGATTTGAAAGATGATTTTGACAGTTTTCCTAATTGACATGCATCACAAAAATAATCCTTTTTAAAAGATATTTTGGGTAACCCACGTACTAACTTATCTTTAGCTAATTTAGATATGTATTTAGAATTGACATGACCCATTCTCATGTGCCATAGATGTTGAGTGTCATTATTAGCTATGAGGCAATGTTCTGTGATGCTTTCTAGGTATAGTTCATATATATTATTCTTTCTTATACCTTTTAAGATGATGTTTTCGTTGCTGTCTGCTATGAGGCATGCATCATGATTAAAGCTAACATTATAACCTGTGTCACACATTTGACTGATACTTAGTAGGTTATGTTTTAAGCCTTAACAAGGAGAACGTCTTTGATAAGAGGTCTATCTATGTTACCAATATTACCAATGCCAATTATCAAACCTTTGTTGTTATCTCCAAAGGTGACGGTTCCTCATTTATGATGAAGAACAGCAAAAAGGTCTGGATGTCCTGTCATGTGTTTTGAACATCCACTGTCTAGAATCCATCTGTTCTTCTTATTTGGAGCCTGCAAATCATCAAGTAAAATTTCTTTTTGGTACCCAATCGGGTCCCTTTTTGTTAGACTTTGGAACCCATATCCATTTGGATTTGGGTTTGTCTACCACCTTAGAGGAGTTAAAAAAATTAACATTATAATACTCCTTATTTGGTTCAGACGAACTTTTCACAAATGTGGTCTTTTGATTCATACAAGAAGGCTTGTTGAAATGAGAGTAGCCAATACCATTCTTGTAGAAAGAGACTTTCTGAGAGGATAAGAGTTTATCCAAGTTCTCTTTACCTTTAGTAAACTTGAAAACCGTTTTCATGAGGTTCTCAGTTTTACTTTTTAGCTCTGAAATTTCTACTTGCAGATTTTTAGTTTTGGAGCTAGTAGAAGAGATTTCAGACATAAGCATAAGGTTTTTCTTTTTCAACTCAGAATTTTCACTGCTGAGTTTTTCATTCTTTTGGTAAAGCTTTAGATTTTCAGATTTTAAATCTTTATTTTTGAAACTCAATTTTCTAGATTCTTCAAATAGTTCTTGAAAAGCATCTAGAAGTTCTTCAAAGGAAAAATCAGAGATTTCACTTACAGAACTTTCGTTTGCCATGAAGCACATATTTGCAGTTTCGGCTTCATCATCACTTGACTCTTCACTGCTGGATGGTTCTGAATCATCTCATTGAGCATGTAGAGCCTTTTTCTTGAAGAACCTCTTCTTTGGTTCCTCAGTCTTGGACTTTTTTTTGAGAAGGGGACAGTCACGTCTCAAGTGACCTGGCTTGTTACACTGATAGCACATGGAATCTTCCTTAGGATCTTTTCTTTCCTTGTGCTTGTTTGGAAGCCGGTTCCTTCTCATGAAGCGCTGGAATTTTCTAGTTAGTAGCGCAATTTCGGATTCTTTATATGAGTCTTCATTCTCAGATAGAGCTGGGAAAGCCAGAGTTTTCTTTATTGGTTGCTCTTCTTTCCTTCTTTCCTTCTTTCTTTCATGTGGACTTCATAGGCCATAAGATTGCCTATTAAGTCGTCCAAAGTAAGCTTAGATAAATCTTGAGCTTCTTCAATAGCTGTAGTCTTTTTCTCTCAATCAGTTGTGAGAGATCTCAAGATTTTTTTCACCTTTTCAGTCTGGGAATATGTTACCCCCAGAGATTTCAGATCGTTGGTGATGTTGGTGAATCTGGTAAACATCTCTGTGATGGGTTCATCTTTGTTCCTTTTGAACAACTCATATTTTCTAACAAGAGATGAGATTTTTGCTTCTTTCACTTTGTTGGTTCCTTCATGAATAACTTACAAAGAATGCCAAATATCATATGCAGATTCACATATAGATATTCTATTGAATTCGTTCTGATCAATGGCACAATATAAGGCATTCATAGCCTTTGTATTTAGGTTTGCCATTTTCTTTTCCTCATCAGACCATAAGCTATAGTCTGCGGATGGAGATATGTATGGATGCTCAACAATTTTTCATACAGCAAAATCTATGGATTTGAGAAATATAGTCATTCTGCACTTCCAGTATCCATAGTTGGAGCCGTTGAAGAAAGGTGGACGAGATGCGTGTTGACCTTCAATATCACGAGCATAGGAGGTAGATGCCATTTGTGCTGGAAGACTTGTTACGTCGAAACCAACAAACCTGCTCTGATACCAAATGAAATTCCACTAGAGGGGGGGTGAATAGTGAAATACGATAAAGATCGATAAAATAAAAATAATCAGGCAATAAGGCACAACACATAAAACACAGAATTTATACTGGTTCGGTCAATACCCAGACCTACATCAGTCCCCAAGCAAACCACTTGAGCTTTCCACTATAACATCCGAGTCACCGGATAAATAGTACAACACCTTCTTCCTCAGAGGTCTTCTTCTCTCAACAGAGAAGGGGCACACCCTCTTCCACAGAGGTCTTCTTCTCTCAACAGAGAAGGACAACACCCTCTTTCTCAGAGGTCTACTTCTTTCAACAAAGAAGGAATACAGTGAATAACAGAAAGTTACAATACTTCCTATAGAACCTTCAGAATGATATGAATGCACGAATGAAGGGTTCTCAGAATGTTCTGTTTGTCACTCAGAGGATACTCTTTGTCAAAGAGCTGGACTTGACTTTTTCTCTTTTCTTTCTTTTCTTTTTCTCTTTCTTTTTCAAGGCTCTCTTTTCAAATAATGAATGGAATTTTTCTCGTTGTAAGCTCACACGTCTATTCCAATCTTCTGTCGAATAGTTTATTTGAGTGTGTTTATATAGCTTTTAAAAAAGTAATCGTTACATTTTGAAATCGTAGCCTTTTTAAAATGTGAAATGTTATGTCATTTCAAAAACATCTTTTAGAGAAATTCGAGAATGCCTTTTTCCATAAAGGTAAAATATAGGGTACACTTAGTCGTTGTAATATTTTAGGTAATACATATTTTATGTAAAAAGTCTATTTCTTACAATAGTACATTGAACGTTGGGTTGTAGTTTTGTCTTTATTCTAATTAATGATTTGAGGTACATAAGTACTTCTTTACTTTAAATGAGTGTAAGTACAATGAGTGCTTTGAGATATTTATTTGTACATAGTCATGTCAAGTGTTTTCTTTATGTTGTGTTTTTCAAAGTCTTCAGAGAGAATGAGGACTACAAGAAAGTCGACATTCTTGAGAAGAATATTAACAAGGATTTCTTACAGGAGGTATTTAATGCTTGTACAAAGAGAATGATGACTTCAAGTAAGTCGACATTCTATGGGTTTGTAAAAAGGTAACTAGAGGCTTTTCAAAAACCTTTATTGTATTTGTTTTCTTTGTGTAGTCGATTTTTATGTTTTGTATTTTACCCATATTTAAAAACATTTCTTTAAAGAAGGTAACTAGAGTCTTTTCAAAAACATATTATATTTATTTTTCTTTGTGTAGCCGATTTTATGTTTTTGTCTTCTTCCCATATTTAAAAACATTTCTTTAAAGAAGGTAACTAGAGTCTTTTCAAAAACATATTATATTTGTTTTTCTCTATGTAGCCGATTTCATGTTTTGTCTTTTTCCTACATTTCTTTTCATGTTGTCATGTATATAGTGTAAGGTACAATTATTACATGTCAAAATATCTTTTTCATAAAGGGTTGTAAGAAGGTACAATTATTAGTTTTCAAAAAGGAGCTTTTTGAAACTATCGTATACTTTTATGATATAGTTTTTATGAATGAGTATGTAATATGCAATATGCATGTTCCTGAAGGTTCTGTTACATATGACTCTAAAGAAGAAAAAAGTCTTCATCTTGAGGTAGCCGATCTCTTCAGTTGAACTTTAGGAATGCATGGCTCATCAAGCTTTTTCTTCAAGGAGTATGATTGCACTAGTTGTACTTGAATCAGGAAGTCTCCATCCTTTTTGGGTGAGATATCCTTGCATCAAATACTCGTTAGATTTATGGCAAAACATATTCAGTCATAATATAACATTTTTCAAGAGGATATATTATCATATCATATAAAATCAAATACGACAGTGTATCATATTATGTGACATCAAAACAGAGTTTCTCAACAGCATCCATTGAAAATAAGATGAGAGAGAATCGTTTACGGTGGTTTGGACATATTCGGCGAAGGCCTAATGATGATCCAGTTAGAAGGATGGAGAAATGAGAAAATATATTAGTTAAAAGAGGTTGGGGTAGCCCTAAGAAGACTTGGATATAGATGATAGGAAAAGACATGAATGCTTTGAACCTCACTGAGGACATGGCATTGGATAAAAATGATTGGAGGAGAAGGATTCATGTGGAAGACCCAGAATGATTTTCTTTTTTGGTTTATATCACTGACCCCAATTGTTTTGGGATGAAGGCGTAGTAGTTGTTGTTTGTTGTTGTTGTTGTATTTTTCTTTTTTTCTTTTTCTTTTTTTCACTTTTGGTTTGATGTGACATGAGGGGCCCCACAATGCACATGTTGGAGCCCCCTCTAACGTGTGTATTGGAGCCCCCCCATGTCTCCAAGATATTATAAATAGGGGTGATCCTCTTTAGTGTTTTTCATGCTTTTGTAAAGCCCCTCTTGGGACCCAATATATTGAAGTTGATATTTTTTATGCTCTTGTGTATTTGTATCCGTGCCCTTGTGCACTTGTGAGAGTTCCCCTTTGTGCCTTTGTGCACACTTCGTATTTTTAGCATTGTGATTATACACAAAATATCTTTTTATAGAGATTTTCACATGGTATCAAAGCAAGGTTGCTTTGAAAAAAAATTTGATGCGGTTCTTTACAATATTGAGTGCCTAAAAAAGAGTGCCTTCACCATTTTGGAAATTGGCGTGAAGACTCTTCTTCATCCAATATTTTAGAAGATTACTACAAGTAAGATTTAAAATCTTATTGTGGTACACATTCTTTTCTCTCATCTTATCTCTCTAATGGGTGAAAAAGACTCCCATTTTTCTCTTGGTTTCAAGCTAAATGACTCCAATTATTACGTATAGGTCAGAAATATGGAAGCTCACATTAAAGGAAAAGGGCTTTAGGGTTACATTCAAGGCTCGATTTCGAAATCAGAACCTAAAATTATTTTGATTAAAGAAGGAGAAATCAAAATTTTTGAGGGAGATGAAAGAACGAAGGCTCTTGAAGAATATAGCAAAAAACATGAGTGAGAAATGAAGAACTTCAATATTTTGTCGTGAATTTTCTTATCCGTTGAGACTAGAATCAACGCTAATATTGTAAAGTTTAAAAAGGCTTCTCAAGCATGGGAGTACCTTGAGAAGATGTACACTTCTAGGGACTTGTCTCATAAGTATTACCTCCAAAACAAGACGCTAACCCTTCTTTAAGGGGAGATGACTATAAGGGAGTACTTTGCCGAAATTTCTTCCACATGGGATGAGCTTACTATTCTCGAACCCAAGCGGAGTGGTGAAGCCATAGAGCTTCGTCATAAACAATTAGAAGAAGATCAATTTTTTAACTTTTTGAATGGGCTAAGGCCCGAGTTTGAACAAATTTGATCTTCTCTCCTATCCTCCTTCACCTCTCTCTCTCTTGAAGATGTCGTTACCAAATTAAGTGAAGAGGAAACTCGTATGGGCATTAACAAGCAAAATCCAAGTGTTCTTACAATGCCCACAAATCAAGAAGAATGTGATGGAGCAAATATAGTTTCTAGGCCCGACAACAACTTGAAGACATATAAACCTCCTCATTTTAAAAACCAAAATCAAGGATCCAATGGTGGTCAAGGCGGAAGAAGGGACTATAGCAAAATTGTGTGCCACTTTTGCAAGGAACTGGATCATATCAAACCGGTTTATCCCAAATGGAAGAAATGACTAACAATGACAACCACATCTCAACCACAAAAAAAAAAATCTACAAGTGAAGTTCTCTCTCTAAATCAAATTATGGAAGCCCTTCAACCTCTTCTTAAGGGAGCTATTTCCGGTGCCGCCGTATCCACTCCTTCCCCTCTAGGTAAAACTTCTTGGCTTTTAGATTCAGGTGCATCATTTCATGTCTCCAAACATTCTTTTCTTTTCGAATATTCTAAAAATTCGTCACCATCTTTTGTCTCAACCGCGGATGATACTTCTCTTGAAATTAAGGGAATTGAAAATTTTGAAACCCAAAACTTTTTTATTCTTAAAATTAGATTTATACCAAAATTAAATTTAAACTTACTTTTCGTCTCTCAACTCTCGGACCTTGGGTGTGACATTCAATTCTCATCTAATAAATGTTTAATACAGGATCACTGGTCTAGGAGGTTGATTGGGGAAGACTCTAGGAAGAGAGACTTGTACTATATGGACTCTCTTCAAATCCCTAAAACCACATTTTGTAATGTGGCCCAATATAAAAATATAAATGTTTGACACAAAAGACTTGGCCATCCCAACATTACCAAGTTGTCCTATTTGCATTTTGTCAAAAATCTTTCTAAAAATACTTTCTCTTGTAAAGATTGCATCATTGGAAAAATGAGAAGTATGCCTTTTGAACAAAGATCTATGTTTACCACTAAACCTTTTAAAATTATTCATTCGGATGTTAGGGGGATGACACCCATCATATCCAAGGGAGGTTTCACCTATTATGTGATTTTTGTGGATGATTTTTCACGATATTGTTGGATATATTTTTTCAAACATAAGCATGAAGTTTTTTTTATGTTTTAAATCATATCATATGATGATAAAAAATCAGTTTAATAGTAAGTTAAAGATATTTAAGACCGATTCCGGAGGTGAATATATCTCTAATGAGTTTAAGAAATATCTTGAAGATTATGATATTGTCCATCAAAGATCGTGTCCTAAGACCCCACAACAAAATGGTTTGGCCAAAAGGAAGCATAGGCATATCATTGAAACCACTAGAACCCTTCTTATTTCTCAAAGTATTCCATTTTTTTTTGGGTCGAGGCGACTCTTGCTTCCGTTTATCTTATTAACCGTCTTCCATCTAAAAATCTAGATGAAGTCTCTCCTTTTGAGATTCTATATGAAAAAGAACCCGATTATAATAGGTTGAGAGTTTTTGGTTGTAAGTGCTTTGTCCTTACAGATAAAAATGATAAACTCTCACCAAAAACCATTTCTTGTGCTTTTCTTGGCTATTCTAAAACCCAAAAAGGATTTCAATGTTATGATACTAAGAATGATAAGTTATATATCTCAAGGAATGTAACGCTTTTGGAAAATGATAGTGGTTTTGAAAAAAATGAATCTCATTTAGAAAATGCCGACTATTCATTTCTTTTTGATCTATTATCTAAGGATGATGATATCTCTAGTGATGATGAATCAACATATAACAATGACAATGAAGTGGTTGTGATCAACAATGATTCTAACCCGACTACCTCTCAAGAAGAAAATATAACTAGAGACCCCATCACCTATTGTCATAGAGATAGAAGCACCTTTAGAAGTGCTATTGAGCAATATAGTGAACCTAGCGAATCTATCTCCACTCATGATTCAAATCCTAGAAGAACTGAAAGAATTAGAAGAACTCCCTCCAGATTCATATCTTTTGATTCTTTCTCTCATAAATATCTGGCTTGCTTAAGTGTCATTCACTCATATTTTGAACCAAATTTTTTGAAGATGCCAAACTATGTATTGAATGAAGAGAAGCTATGGAGAGTGAACTCAAAGCTCTTAGGAAAGCCAATACTTGGGAATTTCAAACGCTTCCCAGTGGAAAGAAAATTATAGGATGCAGATGGGTGTTCAAAGTTAAAACCAAGAGTGATAGATCTCTCGAGAGGTATAAAGCTCGTCTAGTAGCTAAAGGGTATAGTTAAGAATACATGATTGATTATGAAGAGACATTTGCTCCAGTAGCTCGTATGGTTACTGTCAGATGTCTCATCACCATTGCGTCCATTAGAAAATGAAATATTTATCAAATGGATGTCAAAAATGCCTTTTTAAATGAAGACCTTAATGAAGAAGTTTACATGGATGCTCCACCTGGTATGAAAATTCTTAAAAATAAAGTTCTTCGTTTTCTTAAAACTCTTTATGGCTTGAAACAAACCCCCAAAGTTTGACACGATAGGTTTAACAATGTAATGACAGAAAATGTTTTTTCTTCATGTTATACTAACACTGCAATGTTTCTTAAGAAATCTGATGCAGGAATCGTTATATTATTGTTATATGTTGATGACATGTTGATAACAGAAGATAATACTAAAGGAATCAAAAGTATTAAATCCAAGGTTGCCAAACTAGGAAGCGGAAGCGAGAAACGATACGGGAAGGGGAAGCGGAAGCGAGAAGCGAGGCATTTTAAAATTTATACGAAGTAGGAAGCGAAGTTTCAATTTAAAATCAAAATATGAATAAAAAACAAAGCAATATAGAATCAAACAAGAAACAAATAAAAACTAAAATAAAATTGATCATTCTTATATTTCATGATTTTTCTGTAAAAGAGTTAAATTTTTGTTAAAATCTAACAATGATGGTTACCAATTTAAAGAAAGTACATGGAAAGTGAGTGAAAGCGTGAGAGAAAATACATGAAAAAGATGAAAAAATGGAAAAAAAATGAGAGAAAAGTATATAGTATGTATAGACCATGTGTATGAGAAGCATAGAAGAAGCGTGAAGGAATCGAGCTTCCCATGAAGTTTCAGAAGCGAGGAGTATCGCGCTTCCAAAGCGAGCTTTCGGGAAGCGAGCTTCCCACCTACCTAAGAAGTTTCCGGTAACCCTGATTAAATCTAGCTTGACCTCAAAATTTGAGATGTCAGACTTAGGTTTTTTGACATATTTTTTGAGAATTGAGGTTGCTTTTTCTCACAGAGGTTACTTTCAGTCTCAAACTAAACTTGCTTGTGAGATTTTTGACAAATCAAGAATCACAGATGACAAGGTATGTGAAACTCCTGAAATAGTGAGTTCAAAGATGAAGATTGATGATGACATTCTTCTAAAAGATCCCACACCTTACAAGCAATTGGTTGGATCCCTAACGTATCTCAGCATTACTAGGTCTGATATTTCTCACGCAGTACATGTTGTCAGTCAATTTCAACATGCACCTACTACGGTCCATATGAGCGTCATCCTTCGCATCATCAGATACATAAAAGGTACAATAAACAAGAGAGTATTTCTATCTTCTTCTTCTGAATTAAGCTTAATTGCTTAGACGATCAAAATGACATAGTAAGTATTGGATCATCTCATGATAATCAAGGTTGTATTCAAGACTCCAGACAGGGCAACTCTTAACAACCTTATGCCCTAGAAAAATATACTAAAGCACAAGATCAAATAGTAACTAGGAGATCATCTAGGGTGTCAAAGGTTTCCATAAAATTTGTATCCTATGAGTCTTTCTCACCAAAACATCAAGCTTACATGGCTTTAATACACTCCTACACAAAACTTTCTAATTATGATACACAAAAGAACACCCTCAATGGGTCGAAGCTATGACAACATAGTTAAATGCCTTAGAAAAGACAAATACGTGGTCTATTCAAGATATTCCGTCAGGTAAAAAGCTCATAGGATGCCAATGAGTATACAAAGTTAAGACCAAGAGTGATGGTACTCTTGAGAGGTTTAAAGCTAGACTAGTTGCCAAAGGCTATTCTCAAGAATATTGAATAGACTATGAAAAAACCTTCGCACCAGTCGCCAGAATGACCACAGTTAAGATCTTAATTGCTCTTGTCTCTGTAAAGAAATGACATATATACTAGATGGATGTCAAGAATGATTTTCTCAATAAAAGCCTAGCTGAGGAAGTATATATGGAACCACCTTCTGACATTAAGATCCTTCAAGAGAAAGCTTTTAGTTTACATAAAGCTTTGTATGACCTTAAGCAAGCCCCAAAAGAGTGGTATGACAAATTCAGTCAAGTTATGCTTGATTTTGGTTTTCAATCTTGTCTTACTGACACAACTTTGTTTGTTAAGAATTCTGATGCAGGTCTTATTCTTCTTCTTCTCTATGTGGACGACATGATAATCTTAAACAGGGAGTTAACAATATCAAAAAATTTCTCAAAACACATTTCGAAATGAGTGATTTGAGATTCTTAAAAATTTTCTTTGTTTTAGAAGTTGCTTATTCCTTTTGAGGTTATTTTTTAACTCAATCTAAATTTGCCCTGGATATTATTGACAGATCTAGTATCTTTGATGAAAAACAGGTTGACACTCCTGAAGTGGTGAACGTCAAAATGAAGATTAATGAGGGAGATTCACTGAAAAATCCTACACCTTACAGACAACTTATCGGGGCACTATCTTATCTCTCTATTACCATACCCGACATTGCGCATGTTGTTCACGCCGCAAGTCAATTCTTGCATGCGCCTACTACTCTTCATATGGGAGCTATTTTATGTATTATTAGATACATTAAAACTTTTATCTTTAGAGGACTTTTTTTATCTTTTTCCTCGTTAGAATTAACTGCTTATACTGATGCAGATTGAGGAGGTGATCCTAGAGTTACCAAAAGCTTCTTAGGTAGGTGGAAAGCTCGCTTCTCGAAAACTCGCTTCGGAAGCACAATACTCCTCGCTTCCAAAACTTCATGGGAATCTTGATTCCCCCATGCTTCTTCTATGCTTTCCATTGTAATACTTGGGAATTTTATCAGATAAATAAACTTGAAATTTAGGTTGTTAAGCTAGTACGAAGTTATTTTTATTGTTTTATTTGTTTATTCGTAATTGAATCTCGGATATCCTATTTGGATCTTCAATGTTGGATCCCTAATACCCCGTTCGAAACTTTGATTTTTCATTCGGATCTTATAGCGGATCAAGAACATTTTAATTGGACAACCAATAAGGGATTTTGGGCAAATGGATTGGATCTCTGATATTGGACCCTCAATATCATGATCAAAATTGATATTGGATCCAGGACGAATGGAGTGGATCCATGAAGTTTAAATCAGATTCTTAATAAAAAAATTTCTATATCGGACTTATAACACCTTATGGGGATTCATAATAGCCTATGCGATGTTTGAAATCCACATTACTTCACATGGATCCTGAACATCCAAGATTTGAGTATGGTAAGGATCCAATTAAAATTCAATTTGGATCTGGGATATGTTGCTTGGAAATCTAAAATATTTGGCTTGGATTTATGAATATTAAACTGGATCCATGGTTCCAAATTAGAGTGTGATCAAAACTTCGGATCCCTGGATTCGGATTTCTTAAAGGGATTTACGAAGCACAATGGATCCAGGATCCATAATAAGTTATGTCAATTTTTGGATAATGTAAATGGATCCATAGTAATTCAATTTGGATTCCTATTCGAAATTTTAAATATTAACACCTTAAAAATCTAAAAGAGATCTGGATCCACCAACGGATCCGGATAAGCCGAGTAAGGAGCCATTAAAAATTTGGGTCACGGGTCGTACGAGGGACCAAACCCAAAACCATATCCAAGGAATGGTTAATATATATATATATATATATATATATATATATATATATATATATATATATATATATAATTTTTTTAGTTGGATCCACAGTTGGATCCATATGGATCTAACCTGCGAATCCAAACGGTAGGGAACCGCAGATCCACCTCGCGGTTGGATCCTGGGTCTCGGACCCGGGCTGCGGCCCATGCAAAACAAAAAAAAAAAATTTAAGTTAAAAGTATTGGGCCACTACAGGGCCTGCTCGATAAGAAGGGGTGGGGCGTTAGGCTTCTCTCATAACCCTAACGCAGGCCTCGTCGTGGATGAAAAGGGGTGGGTGGGTGTGCGCAGTTGCTAGGGGGGAGGGGGTAACCTCCTCCTTCCTTTTCGGGGGGGGGATGGGGGGGCACCCTCCTACAAAAGCTCTCCCTCTCCTCTCTTCCTCCCATGCTCCCTCTTTCCCTCTCGGTTTCCCCAACTGCCTCTTTCTCTCTCTCTCTCTCTCTCCCTCTCGAACCCTTTGTAAGGAGGCGGTGCGGTCGAGGCCAGCGGACCTCCCTCTCGCGGTAGCAGCAGCCACCAAGCTCATCAGAGGTAGGATTTACTGTTATTTATCCTTGTTTGGAAGTGTCATATGTTCAACTATGCTGTGCGGGTTGCTGAAAATCTATAGTAAAAAGGGGGGGATTTGGGGTTTGAGGTGGATGGGAATCCCCAAATCTTGGATTTCCGATAGTAGGATTGGCTACGGTTTTGTAGGGTTTAATGTGTTTTTGCGAGTGTACTGCGTTGCAAGCATGTAACGTAGTTTTTCTACGTTGATTTTAGTATATCACTGATTTTCAAGCATGCAGTGGGTTGTCGTAAATCCCAAATCGACAAATTTGGGGATTTAGGTTGCCGTGAATCCCTAATCGAAAAACAAGGGACATAAAGAGGGAAATTCAGAATTTTGTTTATGGTTTATGGCCAGACTGAGGGTTTAGAGTCTGAGTTGGTAACTAATGGGCATTCTTTTTTTTCTATTAGTATTTCTATCGGATTTCGGAATGAAAAGTCCCTGTTGATGTAGCATCTGAAATCTGCATACCGCTCACCTTATTGCACTCTGTTAATGACTGTTGACACATTAAGTTTCTTTTTTTTATCATGCGACTGAATGAGTTTGCTATCTATTGAGTTGTCTTCATAATGGTCATGAGTTTCTTTTTGTTGTCATTACTAGCATATTGGGATTCAGCTGCTTAACGAGGAAAGTTTTACGTACAATAACATTGCCTGTTAGATTATACATGTAGTCCAATTGGTTCCATAAGTGTATGCATCACCAGTGGATGGGGAAGATGAGTAGGCATTACGGGTGATTGTGAGAGTTGCTTTCAGAAAAAAAGGGACCCAAATCTGCTAAATTCTTAGTACATTTAATTTTGGAATTTTGTTTCTTCCAAAATATTCTTTTCAAGTTTAATTGTTTCCAGATGGAATAATTTTAGGACATGCAAAATTATAGTATTTTCTTACTTCGACTGGTTGTAGTTTGACACAATTCATCTTATATTTTTCAGAAGAAGAGTAAAAGTCTAAGAGCGGTTGCGGGATGGTGTGCGGACCAAGATATATAATCTATTGTGTTCCCGGGACGTCAAAAGTTATTTTGGCTAATATTAATTATGTCAATCAGTCATTCAGAAACTCTGACTTTGTGTTTTAAGCTTTTTATTTGAAATGAAAGCAATGGTAATTGCTTTGAGGATTCCTCTTACGTGCCTGAAATGTTTAGCCTGGTTAAATTAAATTTTTTTGTTGTTAAAAAAAAAATTCTAAAAAATTTGGGTAAAATTTTGGGGCGTTACACCCACACACGGTCTATGCTTCATATATGCTTTTCTTGTGTTTCTTTTCAAGTTTTTCATATATTTTTTCTCACGCTTTCACTCACTTTCCATGTACTTTTTTTAAAATTAGTAACCAACATTGTTAGATTTTAACAAAAATTTAACTCTTTTACTGAAAAATCATGAAATATAAGAATGATCAATTTTATTTTAGTTTTTATTTGTTTGTTGTTCGATTCCTATTCAATTACCATATTGCTGTTAAAATGTATCTCCAAAACCTTGTTGTAAGTATAAATATATATACTTATATACTTAGAGATACATATACATATAATATAGTATATGTATATGTATCTCTACATATATAAATATATATTTATACATATTTTATTTTCTTACCCGAAAAGGGTATTCTTGTAATCTTGCGCATATTCCATTTGGGAATATGTTGTAATTTATTTTTGTATTTTGTATTTCTTTATTTTTTATTTTTATTTTTTGTATTTCATAAAGGTGCATTGGGGGTCCCCCAATAGAGTCGTTGGGGGGCCCCCAACGATTCCTTTGGGCGCCCCTCCCTTTGCACCCTTTTGCTTTGTATAAATAGGGGTGTTCCCCCTTGTAATCTTTCAAGCTTGAGAGTCTCAAGCATTTGCTTTTTTTTGATGAAATACATGCATTATTGCATGTTTGTTACTTTTACGCTTTTTGCGTATTTTGTTCAAGTGTTGTGAGAGTGTCTTCGTGCACTTGTTTTATAAAGTATTTATGATTGTATGTGTATTGTCTCTTCATAGACAATTTTATATGGTATCAGAGCTTGGTTGGTGATAGAGGATTGTGGGATTCTCTTCTTTTCAAGTGCCTCGAAAAGCATGCCTTCAGATCTTTGGAGGTTGGAGTGGTGGATCTTGCTTCTCAAATATTTTAGAAGAATCTTGCGCAAGCTACCATTTGAAATATTGTGTTGGTACGCCATTTCTCCCTTTCTCTTTACTTCATAATGGGCGAAAAAGAGTCTCATTTTACTCTTGGCTTCAAATTAAATGGGTCCAACTATCATATTTGGGCCGGAAACATGGAGGCTCACATAAAAGGAAAGGGGCTATGGGGTTATGTGCAAGGCACAATTCCAGAACCGGAACCCAAAATAACTGTGGTAAACGGAAGTGAAATCAAGATTCTTGAAGGAGAAGAAAGGGTTAAAGCTCTTGAAGAGTATTCTAAGAAGCACAATGAATCAGAAATGAAGAATTTCAAGATTCTTGCTTGGTTCTTTTCATCCGTTGAAACTAAGATTAATGCCAACATTATTAAGTTAAAAAAGGCATCGAAAGCTTGGCATTATCTTGAGAAAATGTATACATCGAGGGATCTATATCATAAGTATTATCTTCAAAAGAAGGTTCTCTCTCTTACTCAAGGTGAAATGACTATTAGAGAATATTTTGCCGATCTTTCCTCCATTTGGGATGAGCTTGCCATGCTTGAACCAAAATGGAGTGGAGAGGCAATTGAACTCCGTCACAAGCAACTTGAAGAAGATCAATTCTTCAATTTTTTGAATGAGCTAAGGCCCGAATTTGAGCAAATAAGGTCTTCTCTTTTATCCTCATTTACTCCTCCCTCTCTTGAAGATGTACTCACCAAATTAAGTGGTGAGGAGACTCGTATGAGTTTATGTAAACAAGGATCAAGTGTTCTTGTGGTTCCTTGTAATCATGAAGAAAACAATGAGGTCAATGCCGTATCAAGACCCGGAAACAATGTTAAAATCTATCGTCCCCCTCATTTTAAACCACAAAATCAAGGTGAAAATGGTGGGTAAAGAGGAAAAATGGATTATAGCAAAATTATTTGTCATTTTTGTAAAGAACTCGGACATATCAAACCCATATGTCCCAAATGGAAAAAGCTTCTCGCAATGGCTACCACCGGTGTACCACAAAAGGAGGATGCATCATCAAGTGGGTCACTCTCTTTAAATCAAATAGTGGAAGCCCTTCAACCTCTTCTCAAGGGAGCTACCTCCGGTGCCGCCGTGTCTACTTCATCTTTTCCAGGTAAAGTCTCTTGGCTTTTGGACTCCGGTACATCTTTTCATATGTCCCCAAACATGTTTTCACTTTCCGATTACTCAAAAAATGTTTCTCCCTCTTTTGTTTCCACTGCGGATGGAATCTCTCTTGAAATTAAAGGAATAGGTAATTTTGAAACTCAAGATTTTTTTATTCAAAAAATTAGATTTATACCTAAACTAAACTTAAACCTTCTCTCTGTTTCTCAACTCTCGGACCATGGTTGCGATATTAAATTCTCTTGTGATAAATGTTTAATATAGGATCGCCGGACCGGGAAATTGATTGGGGAAGACTTTAGAAAAGGAGACTTATACTATATGAAATCTCTTCAAGTTCCAAAATCTTTTTGTAATGTGGCCCAAAACAAAGATATAAATGTATGGCACAAGCGACTTGGTTATCCTAATATCACCAAGTTGTCTTATTTACATTTTGCAAAAGACCTATGTAAAAGTTTTTTTTCTTGTAATGATTGTATTATCAGAAAAATGCAAAGTTTACCTTTTGAGCAAAGAACTATGTTCTCTTCTAAAACTTTCGAAATTGTTCATTCGGATGTTTGAGGACCCACACCTGTTGCTTCAAAAGGTGGCTTCTCTTATTATGTCATTTTTGTGGATGATTTTTCCAGATATTCGTGGATCTATTTTCTTAAGTTCAAACATGAAGTTTTTTCGTGTTTTAAAACCTTCCATTCAATGATCAAGAATCAATTCAACAGTAATATAAAGATATTTAGAAGTGATTCTAGAGGGGAATACCTCTCCAATCAATTTAAAGTATATCTTGAGGATCATGAAATTGTCTACCAAAGGTCTTATCCTAAAACTCTTCAACAAAATGAGTTGGCCGAAAGAAAACATAGGCACATCATTGAGACCACTATGACCCTTCTTATTTCCCAAAACATTCCTAAAAACTTTTGGGCAGAAGCAACTCTTGCTTCTGTTTATCTGATAAATCGCTTACCATCTAGAATATTAGGAAAAATATCCCCTTTTGAGATTTTATATAAGCTTGAACCTGATTATAGTAGGTTACAAGTTTTTGGGTGTAAGTGTTTTATACTTACGAATAAGAATGACAAACTCTCTCCCAAGGCTATCCCTTGCGCCTTTCTTGGATATTCCGAAACTCAAAAAGGGTTTTGTTGTTATGATCTTCGAGATGATAAGTTATATGTCTCTAGAAATGTAACTTTTTTAGAAAATGAAAGTGACTTTGAAAAAAATGTTTCTCAACAAGAAAATTTTGATTAGTCCTTTCTATTTGACTTATTGTCTAGTAATGATGATATATCTAGTGATGATGATGTATCATCAAATCATGATGACGAAAATGATGGTGATGTTGGTGAACATAACTCACTCAATGAACAAGAAAGTAGAATTTCAAGTGATCCAATAACCTACTCTTGTAGAAATCAAGACACCTTTAGAAGTGCTATGGACCAATATAGTGAGCTTGTTCTTACCCTCGATCACCGAAGATCTGAAAGGAATAGGAGACCTCCAACTGGTTTTGTTTCTTTTGATTCTTTCTCACCCCGGTATAGGGCTTGTCTTAGTGTCATTCACTCTTATTTTGAGTAAAGAATTTTGAAGAAGCTAAAAAATGTATAGAATGGCAAGAAGCTATGCAAAATGAACTTAATGCTCTTGAAAGGGCTGAAACTTGGAATTTCCAAACTCTACCCATAGGAAAGAAAACTATAGGTTGTCGATGGATTTTTAAGGTTAAAACTAAGAGCGACAGATCTCTGGAAATGTATAAGGCTCGCTTAGTTGCAAAAGGGTATGGGCAAGAGTATGAAATTGATTATGAAGAAAATTTTGCTCCTGTAGCCCGAATGATTACAGTTAGATGTCTTATTACTATTGCATCTATTAAAAATTGGAACATTTTTTAAATGGTGATCTTAACGAAGAAGTGTATATGGATGCTCCACCAGGAGTGAAGATTCCTAAAGATAAAGTTCTTTGTCTTCGAAAGACCCTCTATGGTTTGAAACAGGCCCCCAAAGCTTGGTATGACAGATTTACCAGTGTAATGCTGGAAAATGGTTTCTCCTCATGTTATACTGACACTGCTCTATTTACTAGAAAATCTAATGCAGGGATTGTGATATTATTACTCTATGTTGATGACATGTTAATTACAGGTGATGATGTTCAAGGAGTCAAGGGTATTAAGTCCGTCTTGACTTCAAAATTTGAGATGTCAGACTTGGGTTTTCTGACATGTTTTCTTGGAATTGAGGTTGCCTATTCGCAACGTGGTTATTTTCTATCTCAGCCTAAACTTGCTTGTGAGATTATTGACAGATCAGGAATTTCTGATGACAAAGTATGCGAAACTCCTGAAGTTGTGGGAGCAAAAATGAAGATTGACGACGGTGTTCCTCTAACCGATCCTACTCCTTACAGGCAGTTGGTAGGTTCTTTAATGTATCTTAGCATTACTCGACCTGATTTGTCACATGCTATACACATCCCCAGTCAGTTTCAGCACACTCCTACAACCGTTCATATGAGTGCTGTGCTTCGCATCATCAGATATTTGAAGGAAACAATGAATAAGGGAGTATTTCTATCTTCTTCTTCTGAATTAAAATTACTTGCTTATACTGACTCAGATTGGGGAGGTGACCCTAGTAACCGTCACTCCGCCACTGGCTTTTGTGTTTTCTTAGGTGAGTCTTTGATCTCATGGCGATGGAAACAACAACAGAAGGTCTCTCTGTCATCCACTGAAGCTGAATATAGAAACATGACATCTACCACCATAGAAATTGTATGGATTCGACGCCTTTTGGAAGATATGAGAGTGTTTATCAGAGAACCAACAAAGCTATGCTGTAACAATAAAAGTGCAATTTATATTGCCAAGAATCACACATTTCACGAGCGAATAAAGCATATAGAAATAGACTGCCATTATGTCAGAGAAGAATATTTGAAGAAGGTCATTGATCTACCATACGTGACGTTTGAGTATCAACTTGCAGACTTCTTCACAAAAGCACTATGTTCGCCCAGATTTCATTTCCTTCTTGACAAACTTGCGGTTATCGTACTATAAGTTTAAGGGGGGGTGTTAAAATGTATCTCCAAAACCTTGTTGTAAGTATAAATATATATACTTATATACTTAGAGATACATATACATATAATATAGTATATGTATATGTATCTCTACATATATAAATATATATATATATTTATACATATTTTATTTTCTTACCCGAAAAGGGTATTCTTGTAATCTTGCACATATTCCATTTGGGAATATGTTGTAATTTATTTTTGTATTTTGTATTTCTTTATTTTTTATTTTTATTTTTTGTATTTCATAAAGGTGCATTGGGGGTCCCCAATAGAGTCGTTGGGGGAAGGGCAACGGTCACAAATGTGACCGTTGGGGGCTCCCCAACGACTCCTTTGGGAGCCCTCCCTTTGCACCCTTTTGCTTTGTATAAATAGGGGTGTTCCCCCTTGTAATCCTTCAAGCTTGAGAGTCTCAAGCATTTGCTCCTTTTTATGAAATACATGCATTATTGCATGTTTGTTACTTTTACGCTTTTTGCGTATTTTGTTCAAGTGTTGTGAGAGTGTCTTCGTGCATTTCTTTTATAAAGTATTTATGCTTGTATGCGTATTGTCTCTTCATAGACAATTTTACAATTGCTTCATTTTTTTAATATTTCACTTTTAAATTGATACTTCGCTTTTCGCTTCCTATAAATTTTAAAATGCCTCGCTCCTCGCTTCCCGTATCGTTTCCAGCTTCCGCTTCCTAGTTTGGCAACCTTGGGTGATCCTAATGATCGACACTCAACTACTGGTTTTTATGTGTTTCTAAGTTAATCTTTGATTTCATGGAGGTGCAAGAAGCAACAAAAAGTCTCTCTTTCATTAACAGAAACCGAGTACAAAGCCATGAATACAACCACCATGGAAGTAGTTCAGTTAATGTGATTGCTTCAAGACATGAGAGTTATGTGTACAGGAGTATCACGGCTTTGCTGCGACCAACGATTTAAAACCCGTGACTCGGGACTCGACTCGTTCTTTATTGACTCATGACTCAACGGGTCAACTCGGTGACTCAGACCGGGTTTTGTTAACTTTTGATTTTAAAAGAAAGACAATATATAAATTGTCATTTAAACATATAAAGGTTTGTAGAATGACTTAATTACTAGTTTAATTGATTAATAAGTAAAATAACATCAAGTAAAACTGCTCTTAATTCAAATCTCACATTTACTAAAGAAACTACACAAGCAGGAACATGTCTTTCAAGACAATATATAAAGAATGACTTAATTACTAGCTTCAAGAACTTTAATAGCCATGCTCGATCATGGTTTACATCCTGAATATATGGACATAGCTGTTGTGTTGCAGGGCCTCAGAAAATCGTTTGAAAATTTTGGGAACATTGAACTTTATCTTGATATTTGTAAGCGTCTGTCTGATGTAGAGTTATTGGACCATGCCTTATATATCTGCACATAAATGCATATAAGCTTTGGATAATGAGAATGGTGCGATGTATATATATATATATATATATATATATATATATATATATATATTATAATGAAAAATGTGGGCATTTTATGCTGTTGGTTTTGAACAGGCTGGCAGGCTGCCAACTATTGTGTAGGTCTCACAACAACAAAGTTTCCTTATGGACATTTGCTTTATGTACCTATGTACTTATATAGTTCTTTGTAAGTAGTGGCGTGGTGAACTTTTAATGAAAGAAATAAACACAAACCCTTTAGGAGGAGGATTTGGAGTTTTGACAGGAACCTCTTCAAGTGGGATCTGATGGTAGATATAGAAGAATAACGATGACTTTCATCTTGTGTTTCAAGTTTCAAGTTTCAATCACCTGGTATGCAGTATCAATATGCAAACAAAGTCAGTGTTGCAGAGATGGTTGTATGAGGGATCAATTATGTTAGCTGGATTAGTGGATTCACTCTATGTTCATTGAGGGGTACTGAGTTTGATTCCTTACCTGGAGCTACCAAAAGGAATGAATGATGGACATGTGAAATTTGATGGACTTTTACTAATTTTGTGATTTCATATTAAGTTGGTAAGCCTATTGTTATTATGCTATTTGTTCTTTGAAAAACGAACACTTACATGTGAAAAAATTGCCCATAGCCTTTGAAAAATGAAAAAAAAAGTGCCCAAAACTCGATCGAGTCAGCCTGAGTTTTCGCAAAACGAGTTTACCTTGCCGGGTTGACTCGTTGGAGGGTCAAGCCGAGCCGAGCAGAGTCAGCCGAATCATCGAGTTGACTTGGCGAGTTTTAAAACCCTGGTTGAGACAACAAAAGTTCTATTTACATTGCCAGCAACTGAATATTCCATGAACGGACTAAGCATATCGAGATGGATTGTCACTACGTACGAGAGGAATTCTCACGCAACACCATTGATCTTTCATATATCTCCTCAAAATATCAACTGACAGATTTCTTTACCAAACCTCTCGCTGCTCCTTGATTTCACTTTCTCTTGGACAAACTTTTAATTTTTCAATTGTAAGTTTGAGGGAGAGTGTTAAGAGAAAACTATCATTTGTAATCTCATAACTTATCTCATATGTAATATATCCCTCATATGTAATCTTTTTTTAGTTTAGTTACATAGTCTAGTTAGGGTTAAGATAGTTATCTTCTTTTTTTTTAGTTCCTTTTTAGACACTTTTAGCCTTTGTGTTTTTTGACCAAAGTCAAAAAGCATAAAGTGCTTATTGACCAAAGTCAAAAAACACAAAGAAGAGTGAGCCATTGGACTCCCAACAACTCTCAATAGAGCCGTTGGGAGCCCAACGACTCTCCTCTTATTTTGTATTCTTGAGTGTGGGTTTTTCTCACTTGAATGAAAGTCTTTTCTTATTCCCTTTTGCTTTGCATACTCTTTTTGACTTTGGTGTATGAACCCTAGTGGTTCTTGTGTGTGTATGCTATTTGTGAACTTCCGTGGTTCTTTTGTGAGATTGGTTTTGAGTATCATTTGAAGATCCAATAGTGGACTTCATTTCCTTACAGTAGGGTCTTCAAGAAGAGTCCCATCTTGAAGTCTTAATTTATCATTCACCACTTCAGGAATTTTCACTTTATTATCATCTAAAATGCTAGATTTAGCACATATATATGCAGTAAGTTTCATTTGAGAAAGTATGCACCTTATGGGAGAGTATGCAATTTCAATTCCTAAAAAATATCTTAAGAATCCTAGGTCAAACATATCAAAATTATCTTTTAACACATTTTAAACATTACTAACTCTCTTTTTGTCGTTCCCTGTTATAATCATAGCATCTACGTAAAGTAGAAGGATAATAATGCTAGTACTTGTATTTCTCACAAAGAGAGTAGTGTCAGTATAGCATGAACAAGAACCCAAATTAATCATAACATTATTAAATCTATCATACCAGGCCTTGGGAGCCCGTTTAAGACCATACAAAGCTTTTAAAAGTTTAAGAGATTTTTCTTTTTCAATATCAAATCCTGGCAGATGATCCATATATACTTTTTCATTTAGTTTTCCATTAAAAAAAACATTTATAATATGTAATTGGTATATAGGCCATTTTTTAGTTAATGCAATGACTATTAGAGTCCTAACACTAGTCATTCTATCTAAAGGTGCAAAAGTCTTCTCATAGTCAATTTCATATTCTTGCGAGTATCTTTTAGCTACTAATCTCGTTTTATATCTTTCTGAAGTTCCATCGTTCTTGGTTTTAACTTTAAAAACCCATCGACATCCAATAAGTTTCTTGTTTGAAGGTAACTTAAGAGGGAAGAGGGAAAAAATGGAATAGTATGAGGTATAAACCAAAAGTAGGGTGGTAATATACAAAGGAGACTTTAAGGGGGAATAAATGTATTGTCTTGGGTATATTCTTGTCCATCTTTGAATTGATCCAAGGAATATGAAAAATGATGGTTAAACTTACGTGAAAAGTTCATGGTCTGCGGTTATAGAAATTGCTTATAAACCATAGGGTTATGACCATTACCATGATAATGCTAATACTAGTGTTCCCTCTGGGGTTGGCTAAAAGCCATAGCAATTTTGCCATTGCAAAGTATTCTGCAAGGTAAAAAGGAATTTATTATTGGTTGAAATGCCGTAGCAAAGTATTCCGGTATAAGTTAAACCCGCCGTTAACTTCTAGGTTTAAAAGAGATGCTATAGCAAAGTATTCTGAGAGACAAATATGAAACTTTACATCCTTGGTTTCAAAGAAATGATTGGCAAACATAATCTCCATGCTCCACGCAAATTTGCCTTATCCCATGTCCCTGCAAATCTGCCTTATCCCAGCTAAATCCTACTAAAGCTAATCTACTTTATCCCAGCAATTACTTGACCCCACGTGTCGACTCTTAAGGGTCGACTCCCTCTTGGAATGATACAGGACAAAAAAAAAGAAAACTTACATGACAGAATTACTCCCGATTATGTTATAATGTACAAAAGAATACTAAAAGGAAAGAGGTAATATACAATTAGTGATGCAGCATTTTACACATTTCTTAACATGAAGTGGAAGAGGGGAAGAGAGTGTTAAAAAGTAGTGTGAAGTGAAAAGCGGGATTCGTTTTTCAAGCGATTGTGGAAGCGTGAGAAGCAAAAAAGAAACATGATGGAAACAATGGAAAAGCTAGGGAAAGCCAGTGGGAAGCTAAAAAAATATTGACATGAAAAACACCAAAAACAAGGCACAAGGGAAGGGAAAATAATGGGGAAGTGAGTGGGAGCCTAGAGCGAAGCGAGTGGGAAGTGTGTTTCCCGCAAAGGGGAAGCGAGTTTTCCCATGCTTTCCCTTTTTGGAGAAGCATGGCGCTTTCCGCTTTGGAAGCGTGCTTCTAGGGAAGTGCAACTTCCCCCCTTATAGGGGTCCTTCCTGTAGCTATGGTTTCATGTTTCTATGACGTGTTAACTGCAATCAGAATGTTCCCTATGTGTTGTGTCATAGTGCTAGACTTGTGTTACATTTGATGTTGCACTTCTATGGATTTGACTTAAAGGTGATTTTGTTTGAGGGATCTAAACAGAAGTCCACTCCCTTTCTCTCCCTTTGCAGTGTTTGAATCCTCCAGCGCCTTCAGTTCCACTTTCTACAGAGGATCTTGAGTTAGCAATGGCCATTAATGCTTCAATCTAGTCAGCCATGAACGAGTGGTTGCTCACTTTTCCTGGCATCCACCAGAGCATAGAAGCAATTAGTGCTAATAATTGGGCAAACCCTCCTGCAAATCCTAGCCATAATGATTGGGGATTCAACAGTTTGCAAAAGCCTATTGCAGATGAGACCCCATCTTCAAAAACTAATGGTGGCAGGCCTCCATCAGCTTCAGCAGTCAATGGCCAGATAATATATCCTGTTGAGATCTCTTCATTGATTGCTTCTTTGGTCTTTCAGCATCGCCTATTACTGAGGATAGACCAATTCACTACCTATCTATTGATTTCAGCCCCGTTGACTTGGGAATGCCTTCTGAACATCCAGCCAAAGCTGATGGTGATGGTTCACCTGCATGTGTGATTTGCTGGGAAGCTCCAATAGAGGGTGCATGCGTTCCTCATGGTTACTTGGCTGGTCGCATGGCATGTTTGGATGAAATCAAAACAAAAAATTGGGGTTGCCATGTCTGTGGTGCCAAGATTGAACATGCTACGAATGCCTACACTGTTTAGGTGGTGAATTCCAGGATGCAGAAAAGAATTTCAGTATACAACAGAAATATGTATATGCTAGATATGGTCATAACCATAGGCGGAGCTTGGGGGGGGGGGGGGGGGCGGGGAAGGCAGGACTGGGCTGTAGCTCCTCCCGAAACAGTTAATTTTTTTTTTAAAAGCCCAGTCCTAGCCCAGCCCTGACTGCAGCAAATAGTTTGATTTGTCCATATGAAATAGATTTTTATTAATAATTGTAGTCATTGTTTATTTTATCTCAAATTTTTTTTTCTGGGCCGCTGCCCCCGAACCCGCGCCTATCAAACCAGTTTTTTTTTCCTACACCCCTGTTTACACCCCCGCCCCCCCCCCCCCCCCCCCCCCCCCATGAATCCTAGCTACCCCACTGGTCATAACAAACCAGCACCTTGTTTATGTATTCTTTGCTGTTTTGCATACAATTATGTATAAGAAGCTGCATTTGGGGTAAAGCAGACATTCAAGGCTGTCATATTCTTTGTTACTGGTCTTCACATAACTAACCTAAATTCAGTTCATTTCAGCTGACTGTATGCAAAGTTTTCTTCTTCTTCACATATTTGAACAGGCCTTATCAGTTAAATTCAAAGGAAAGTTGTATGAGGAAATGATTGGATGCCTCGTGATAAATGACTGTGGTAGGTATGGCCTATCTGTTCTCTTAGTTCTCTTATTTATTTTTTTATATTTGTTCTTGATTTCAATTGGAGCAATATATGATTGGCGAAACTGATGTCTGTATTGAAAATGATTGTATGCCTTTGCAAAAGACAAGTTTGTTAAGCAGCTCTGTTCAACAGTGGGGACAAAAGTTGGCGTTTGGCGTTGCTTCTGGGATTGGTTCCATTCAATTTATTGCAGTTAAAGTTGGTAATGAATTCCAGGTGGCTTGTCATGCAGTCCAGCTATATTTCTGTCCGAGTATGGGGTCAGCATGAAGAAATGCGTAAAGGAAGGAGTGAGGCAAGGAATTATAAATTTATTTTCTCCCTTGTCTGGAGCGATTGGCTTCCATCATGAAATCTGTCTAATGCTGAAGAGGCCTTTGACCAAGTATAGATATTAGATGCTGACTCTAGTTAAGCAGATAACAAATGCGTAGAAGGAAGCATGAACCATTGTGGAGAGAATCATAACTTTCAAATGAAAAAAATGACGTTAAACATGGAAAAGGGCAAAAAAGAAAAAAAAAACGCTTGCTCTACCTTAGAGCATGCTCTGTGTGTGTGTGATCATTAATCCAGGACTTTTGAAGTTTGATAAGAACAAAAGGTTGGATATAACGATCATGACCTTCCTCTCTCCCTCTAAATGGGTGTTAGTTTATGCATCTATTCTTTTCGTTATTATCAAGCCTGTCACATTTCCTCGACAGATGAATCTAAGATCAACCATGTGTGTGTGTAACATAGTATCTAAAATAAGATACATTGTGGGGTTGTATCTGATAGCTGGATGGTTGTCATGCACTATCGTAACCGAAGGATCTTGATTTCCAACTATACGACCTTGGCTTGCTTATCAAAAACAGAAAAAAGTAAAGGAAGTCACAGGGCGTTTGTTACACTCCCACCCAAGGAAAGCCTCTTTCCTTTGAAAGGGCTACTTTGGAGGGAAAGTGATTCCCCATAGGAGTGGTATGAACCCGTTTTGACAGGAAACCTGTTTTGTTTTTTGCATTTATTATGTGAGTCTCCTACCACATATTTCTCACTGACATGTTTGTTTCATCCCTTCTAGGAAAGAGGCCCTATTTCTTATGAAAGAGAGCCTCTAGGAAAGGTCATGAAACAAACACCCTGTAAAGGAAATATGGCTTTCAAATTAATAATGTGAGAAATATGTACTGGGTGAATACACATGTTATCTTGATCATATGTAAATGTAATTTCCAAGGCTTAGGGAGGAGCAAAGGGTGGGTTTTGTCAGGGAATTGAGCCAAAGAGCTTCTAAAGCTGGTGAAAGTTTTTCACCAAGGTTCTGGTTACCACATAAGGATAAAATACTTCCAAGCCTTGGAAATATCTGTGTATACCGATACTTATTCCTCTCTATTCAGAATTTAAATTATAGTGTGCTTGGAAGACTAGATTTTTTCAAAGAGATTTTCTGTCATCCCCAATTCGCCAAATGGGATTATATGGTTAGTCAGCTTGAATATGAGTTGTCCATACACATGGCAACTCGAATTCTCTATAATAAAAACGCACCTTAGAGATATTTTACTAATTGAACATGTTTATCATGGAATTGTCTTCAAGGTAATGAAAATCCCCCATTGAAACGTCCTTTTAGTGCTGACTTGAACACCTCTAGACAACAGAAATAGA
The DNA here is from genome assembly GCF_984573655.1 of Nuphar pumila. Lineage (NCBI taxonomy): Eukaryota > Viridiplantae > Streptophyta > Magnoliopsida > Nymphaeales > Nymphaeaceae > Nuphar > Nuphar pumila. Next base: position 1,944,976 of record NC_143261.1, read on the forward strand.
ATCTATACATACATCTGGGGTGTTTTGGTTTGTGTTCCTTCTCCATAGACACCGAGTCGACATGATTCGTTCAGTACCACATGTGAAAGTGTGTTAGAGAGAGAGATTTGATATATGTCATCTCCGTATGATGCTTGGACCTGTCAATAGCATGATGGAGCGTAACCATTGAAGAGGGGTTTTCCATGTTGGGAACACAACCATTATTGGGCCTCCACTAAACGTGCAGACTCCAACATCAAAGCCCATCCTCTGCTTCAAGCAAGTTTGAACAAGCACATGATGTGCTCATGGGAGAAACAACTTTATCAGCTAAAGCTTCGAAAAGGCGGACCCCAATCTCTCTCTCCTGTTTGCTTTCCGTAGCATGTGGCCTCTCGCCAGTAATTGTTGCGAGGAAACTTGCATTGACTCCTTCTTTGACCCCTCCCTACAACTTTAAGTATCAAACTCTTACATAGAAAGTGGTGGCACCCCTAGTTCATCAAATGGGTACACAAAGCTAAGCCTGATCCTAAAGACCTAAACAGATGAAAAATCATGAAAATTTGCAATGCTAATGACCAAAACTAGACTCGCTAAGCGCCAAATAGTTAAAGCACCTTGAGCTACATTGTCAATACCGTGTCTTGTAGGAACAGTGCAATGAATGTCCTATGTCATAATGGCCTCAGAAATAAATCACAGTATGGTCCTTAATTTTCTTTTTACTAATACGGAGGTCTTGACAAAAAAACAATAATGCAAAACACTAAGTCCACACTTTACCCCCAAGCCAGCAACCTCACCCCCACAAATTAATCCTTTAAGGTGATGATGACTTGATAGGTGGGAATCGGGATAGGGACATGCGGAGTGAGTCATAATGGTCAGTTTTGATATGATGAAATATTGCAATAAAAGGTAGGGGGTGAGGTACCGTTGAGGAAATAAGGACACGGGAGATGCCAACCAAGACATGGGCGCATGATAAAAAAAAATGGTGGTGAGGCTTTAAACCCAGATTTCCTCAGAAACCGTCAAAAGTAAGCATGCATATTGCTCTCTTGTTTTAAGTTGAACAATAAATAATCAAAACACAGACACCCCAAAATAATAGGTTTGTTAATAACTAAACTACCATAAACATAAGATGATGTTATGCTCCACCAACACAAAAATAACCTTGAGTTCACCTCAACCAAAAGTTACTTATCGGCCATACTTTTCTTTCATACAACTGTCAGATGGGTTCAATGAGTTGGGGGTAAAAGAATGTCTTGTAACTACTGACTGTTTTCTTTCTAACTTTGGTATGTTTGTCCATACGAGCAATTTCACAGATCTGTCAATGGACACTCATTAAGCCAATAAAGGGTGTAATAGTATAGCAGTTGAAAAAACATAAATGGGGGTAGTTTGGTCTTTGTCCACATGTTCCCCATGATGTTAAGATCTATGGTTCCTTCTATCCCTAGTTTCCTGCAGTTTAGAGAGAGAAAAAAAAGCCTGAGTTTTGTCTGTTCAACACATCCCGAAAGCCACCAAAACCCATCTACATGCAACACCAATATTCCCCAAAATATATTTTAGAGCATCTCAGTATGCCTATTTTCTCTCTCTCTCTCTCTCTCATGGTCTTGGAGCCATGAGACGAATTGGGGTCTGCGTGCTAAGCTAGAGTAATGTAAAGAAGGGCACTCGTGATATTCTAGAGAGGAAGGAAGCTTGCTTCTTGGGTTCTTCAAGTTTGAAGAGGTAAAATTCCAGCTTTTGTAGTCAATTGTTGATGTATAAGGTGGGGAGGGACAAGACCCACAATATTATTTTAGCTGAAATTATCAAAATAAGTTGATGAATGAGGAATGACCTTTTTTTTTCCTTTCCTTTTTCTGGTTTAATGTGGATTCCGTGGATGTTGTGTACCATCATGTCAAATTGGATTTGTGGACATGATTTCAGAATGGCGTTGGTGGAAGCTTGCCGATCTTTATGCTATTTTATAGTGTGTGATTTTCACACAATTTTGCTCTCTCTCTCTCTCTCTCTGTGGTGGGGGTACTTTTTTCTCTTTTGTGGTTCAGTGGAGGGTTCCGAAGAACCAGTAATGGAGACAGATTACTCATGTATATATTCTCCTTAACAAAAAAAAAATAACATGAACCTTCTTTTGGTTTTTCGTGTCCAATGACATTTATGCTTTTTTTTCTTGAACTGTTCAGGAACGATTAAAATAGTATTTTTTGTTGTATCCCAGTTTTCAGTTTTCTTGTGATACTTTATCTTTCGGCGAGCTGTGTGTCGTCCGTCCATTGGACTAGTCTATGGTTTATGAATATTGTGATCCATCGTAGGCTTGACATTGTTTTTTTTTCCTTCTGGATTTATTACCTTAGGTTTGTATTAACTGTGGTTTATAGTTAGAAATACGTAAAGCAACAAAAAGTCCTAGGTCAAAAAAGCTTACGAATATGTGAGATTTCTCCTTGAAAATCAAGTTGGGCTGGTAGGGTATTAAAACTTCGAGATTCAAATTCAAGATATTCTTTTTTTCACGTTCTAAACATTTCTCTCAAAAAACAAGTTTTTTAGCTGATATTTTGAAAAACACAGACTTTCATTGTTTTTTGGTTTTCACAGTCTTCAAAGGAGTTTTATTGAAAAAGACTTGGTATCATCTCAGGTATTCCTCTTTTTCTTCTTATTTTAATATAATTGGGTATGCTGGAAGCAGAGAATGAATATTATTATCTGGTTCTTTATGTTGATTGGTTTAACTAGCCATATCATCACGCATCCATGACAAGGGTTCCTCTATGTTAGCATGGAGTTTATATAGTCTTCTTTCAGTTTCTCAAATAATCTAGTGTGTCCTGTCACATTAGTTGAACCAGAAACAGGATAGGACATGTTCACAGAGGCCTGACATTGACTGATTTTCGAGAGACAAATGATGGATCAAGGGAAGGAAATAATAGATAGTAATTCTAGTACCAAATTAGTTTGGAATAGGTGAGTAGTCACTAGATAGGATTACAACGTTGAAAAGGAGATACTATGTTTTAGAAGTCAATCGTCAGGGAGTGTAATGAAATTGTTGACCAAGACAACCTGTCCTTGCAATCAAGGGCTGATCCAGGGGGGGCGAGGAGGGGCTCGATTCCCTCCTAAATTTTTGAAAAATGTCATTATTTTATTATAAAAATTTATATTGCTCCTTTTATATTTTAGTTTTATAATTTATTTTATTATAAATTTATTTTGCCCCCCTTTAAGCAAAATCCTGGATATATTTTAGTTTTATATTTTATTTTATTATAAATTGTTTTGGCCCCCTTTTAAGAAAGTTTTGATAAATTTCATTATTTATGATAAAAATTTATATTGCCCCCCTTTATATTTTATTTTATTATAATTTTTTTTGCCCCCCCTTTAAGCAAAATCCTGGATATATTTTAGTTTTATTATAAATTTTTTTGCCACCCTTTATGCAAAATCCTGAATCCACCACTGCTTGCAATTACTGGTTCTGGAAAAGTCTAGTTGATAAAATGCAGAGCGTTGAAGATTAAGGATTTGATACTTTGGTAAGCATGATGCTGATCAAGACCAAATATGAAGATTTAGATCAGTTTGGAAATTCTTTTTATGACTAGGAGGGTTTCTCAAACTAAAGCCAAGTACAGGTATGAACTAGTTGAACATAAAAGAACTGAAAGTCAAATTTTGCTCATTGGCTGGCATGTGTGTACCTTTGCTTGTTTTCCTAATTCATGAGTTTGCTTTGTTCCTGCCATTCTTACCATCTATTTCTATTCTTGAAACAGTTCTGATGGGAAATATGACTGGTGAAGCTCTACTTAACAGTATCTCAAGATATATTCATTTAGTTGCCTGTCGGACCATGATGAAGCTCGAGCCACTTCAGGAAGACTACAGAAAGATTGTTGACATTTTGAAACTTCAGAGGCCAGTGCTTGATGAGGCCATTGATTCGAACATACACTCGGAGGAGCTACTTATGGAATTTGAGGAATTGGATTTGCTCGTTAATGAGGCCAGGGATATCATTGAAAACTGGACCCCTAAGACGAGCAAGATATTAAATGTATGTTCCATATGCACTTGCTTTATGTTGGTACTACCTGAAGCTTTCTACTCTGTTACTATGTGTCTTAGTGCGTTTCTTGAATAGTTTAATGTTAAAACTCTTTCAGAAATTTTTGGGTTTATTGTGATGACATGCTCAAGAAAAGATTCATGAGCTCAGTCATTGTTATTGAATTCATTCATGACTTGCCACTACAGTCATCTTTTTTTTTTCTTTATGATAGTAAATCTAAGCGCACAGTGACTTCTACTTCACACCATTAAAATTGTAGACCATTTATGTAAATTTATTTATCACTCATCCTCTTCACAGTAACATCTCCTTGTCTGGTGTCTCCTTTCATCAAATTCTTTTGTTAAACCTCTATTGTCATCCAATGCGTTTTTCTTCAAAGTATCATGCTTATAACAGCTAGAGAAAATTAAACTCAACCATTATTCTGGTATTAGCATATAGACCATAAAATCATATCAATGGCCACTTCAATACATACTTCATAAAGGAAAATGGACGATGGCAGTGATAGCAAGATGGTACTAAAAGTTTGACATATGTGTGAAAAGATCACCAACTTGTATCATTTCCATATTTTTGCAAGTTATAACATTGTGAGCACCAGGTGAAAATTTTCGGGAATGTGGAAGCATCACAAGAACATCAAAACGAAAAAGATCACAGTAACATATAAATCATCATAACATTAATTAACCTGAATAATGTACAAGAAGTGAGATAGAAAGGTTTTTACGGCTGGTGCTCTCCTCAGAAAGAGACTTATAGAGTAGGATGATAGTCCTATCACATGGTAGATAGGCAGGGAAAGACTGAATATACAAACCAAAATGCCTAATAGACTAAGATACCTTCCCATCCATAAGTAGCCGATGTGAGCATGGAAACTTCAGATTAATTGATGAATAATCAAAGTTCATGATATGTGGTTGAATTACTGAGTTACCCATAATGAGACGTGATATTTGGATCTGGATCCAGATCCACGTCTGGATCCAAATTCACATCATTTAGTGTTTTATAATGTATACCTTGTTTCCAGTTTTCCCCCTTAGTTAAATATTATCTTGTACATTAATATAAGGAGCAGGCTTGTACTTGTACATAAAAGGATCAGTTATCTTTTATTAAAATAGAACCCCACACGTCCCACATTGGGATTTTTGTGTGGTGAGTTGTTGTAACCCTTATTTCTGGTATTCTGTCTCTTCCTCTCCTTCTACCCTTCCCTGGTGATGCGGGTCTGGTTTTACATGGTATCTTAGCACATTCGGTCTTGATTCATTCATCAAGGTGATTCAAAATATCTTGGCTACTCTCTTTTCTTCATCTTTCCATTTCCCTTTCTTCTTTCTTGGTTTTCCTTTTCTTGAAAAACCCTAAATCAGATATTGTGTCTGGATTTTCTTCCTTTTGTTCTTGCTGAATTCTTATTCTAAAAAATCTTTCTTCCCTTCTTTATAACGCTGTTATTCTTGCAACATATCTATCATTTCTCGATAAAACCCTATTTTCTCTTCTTGATCTATTTCTTCAAGTTTTCTTTATTAATATCATTTTCGTAGATTAAACTTGGCTGCTGCTATTTCTATCTTTGATTTTGTGATTGTTCCCTGATCTGCAAAAAAAAAAAAGTGCAGATCTGTGTGTCATGAAGGACTGATTCTCTGCAGTTTTTTTTTTAGTTCTGAATTTTATCAGCAGCAGCCTGTTTAAGAAAGAAAGCATCTTCTTTATAATCTTGTTCTCTTGGAAATCACAAAATTAGCATTATTCTTGTTTTTTAATGGATTCCTATTTTTCTTCTGTTCTCTTTGCTAGTTTTTTAATCAACTAGTATATAAAAAATGACAAATTCCAATTTTCTTACCTGGAAAAGACATTATTCCTTTCATTCGTAGTGAGGATCGTTCAGGTCACCTAGATGGGTCGGTCAAGATCCCACCAGAATTTATTTTTCAGGAAGAAAAGGATGAAAAATGGGTTGTTTCAACAACTCACATTCAGAATCTGGTTTGCATATTCTCGATGAAACGTGATCAGACACTCATTGCCTATATCACATCCACATTTCTCAAAAAGTTTTGATCAACATTCCTGATGATTGTACAATTATGTAACTCTAGGCTAGGCTAGTACAAACATATTCTCAAGTTTCAGAAGCTAGAATCATGTTCTTAAAAAATGAATTTTTGAATCTCAAGAAAGGCTCCATGACAATTATAGAGTATCTTAACAAGATGAAAGAGATAACTGACCAACTTGCTATGGTTGAGTGCAAAATTTTGGATAAAGATAAAGTGCAATAGACTCTCAATGGGCTTGAGCTTGAGTACAATGTTTTCTATACTACCTTGTCCTACTTTGATGTGCCGCGCCCCCCTTTGAAGCATTGCATTCCAAACTACTTTAATTTGAGATGAATTTATCAGGCACAATAGAAACTCTTCAGTTGCACCATAGAGCCATAATGTTCTAGTTTTTAAAATGCAATATGGAAGAGGTCGAGGACGTGGACGTGCAGGAAACCAGGGAGGTCATAAACTTCTTCCTCATCCAAACACTCCTCCCATCACCTATCAAGGAAAAAGGATTCCTACTTATTTTATATGCAAAAAGCCAGGTCACATCAAAGCGAATTGCTGAAACCTGGTTCAAGGATGATCCGAGGTATAATACTGAGGCAAGCACACAGGCAAAACCTTCAAAAAATAAGCCAGGAAGATCCGGAGTAGAGTCACAACTGCCAGTGGATAAACAACTTCCATTGGCTGCCATTGAAGGGTTGAATCTCAAGCAAAACGCTAAGGGAGTTTGGTATGTGGACTCAGAGACAACAAATCATATCACCGGGGATGAAGATAAATTCAAAAACTTGATATCTTATTTTAGAAAAGCTAGAGTTATCACTAAAGAGTAAAGATGACACTCGTCACCCCATCACACACATTGGAAAAGTCTCTATTCCTATGTCCAATTTTAGTTTTCAGTTATCCAATGTCTTTCTCGTCCCCAACATAAAAAAAAGTTCTCTGTTTCTAAACTTGTTGATACTAATTCTTGCATTATTTTTACTCTTTCTGTTTATTTGAAGGATCTTCACATGAATATGACGTTTGTTGAGGGAGAGAGGTGAGGAAACATGTACCCGTATAAGGAAGATCCATCAGTAGAAGTCAAGAACAAATTCGCTGAAGAGTCTAGAAGTTCCCCTTCCTCCTGCTTCATCAATGAGTCTAAGTCAAACAAGTCACATGTCTGACACAATTGTCTTGCACATTGTAATAAAGCTTTTATTGAAAATCTTGTTTATAGTAATTTAATTCTAAAGTTGTGTTTAAGTCGAGAGTCGAGCAATCATGTTTGTCCAAGTTGTCAGATGTCTAAGAGTCATGTATTATCTTTTGCTTCCATCAATAAAAGAGATTCCAAGTTATTTGAAATTGTTTATTCCATGTATGAGGACCATCTCCTAATATTTCTTCTTTTGGGAGTTGATATTATGATAATTACTCATGGTATACTTGGATATATTTCATGAAACGCAAACATGAAGTTTTTAACATCTTTAAAAATTTTCATGCTTGATCCACAATCAGTTTTCTCTTCCCATTATCAACTTCCAGTGTGATGGTGGGGGCGAATGTAATGAAATGAAGACCTTCAACAAAAACACAAATGCTCACAGCAAGTGTCTATTAAAGACACATTAACCATAATCCACAAAAGGGTACAACTAAGAAGGCTCAAGAGTAAAAATAATAATCTTCATTTCATTCACATAAAATGCTTAAAAAACATTGATACAATGAGAGGGGAGTTACCCCTATTTATACGCATAAGAGAGAGGAAAAAATGGGCCTCAAAGAGACTCAAAGAGAGTCGACTCTATTTATAGCCGTTGGACTAGCTCTAATGGCTCTTAAATTAGTCAACAAAAAAAGTGTTGATTGGTTTGAGTCTAGTTCAAAATGAACTAGACAAACTAAACAGAAAAATAAAATAAAAGCTAAAAAGAAAAAATATATAAATATACATATATTATATATATACTTATATATATACACTTTTTAACACTCTCCCTCAAACTTATGGTACAATGATCGAAAATTTGGTTAAGAGGAAATGAAATCTAGGAGCGACGAGAGGTTTTGTGAAGAAATCTGCTAATTGGTATTATGATGTAACATGAGGCAGATCAATAGTCCCATGTAGATACTCCTCTTAGACGTAGTGACAATCCTATTCGACATGTTAGGTGCATTCATGAAATGTTCAGTTGCTGGCTATGTAGATTGCACTCTTATTGTCATAGCACATGCGTGATGCTTTTGTCATTTCAACTCCCATGTCAGCCAATAATCTTTTGAGCTTGACTACCTCCATCGTTGTGGTGGCCATGACTCGATATTCAGCTTCAGTTGACGAAATAAAGACTTACTGCTTCTTGCACCACCACGAAATCAATGATTCACGTAAGAAAACACAAAAACCAGTGGTTGAGTGTCTTTTATTGGGATCACCTTCCCAGTCAGCATTGGTATAAACAATTAAATCTAATGAAGATGAAGCAAACAAAAAGAGGCTTTGTGAAAAAGAAGACTTAATGTATCTAATAATAAACAAAATTCCTCCCATGTGAACGAAAGTGAGAGCGTGCTGAAATTGACTAGTTGTGTGTATAACGTGTGCTATATCAGGTCTAGTAATTGAGAGGTACGAGAATGCTCCAATAAGTTGTCTGTAAGGAGTGAGATCTTCAAGAGGTTTTCCATCATCAATTTACCTTTTAGAGTTGACAACCTCAAGAGTATCAACTCTCTTATCATCTGTGATTCTAGACTTGAAAACAATATCAAAAGTAAATTTAGATTGAGATAATAAATAACCTCTAGAGGAACAAACAACTTCAATTCCTAAAAAATATCTTAATAAACCTAGATAAGTTATTTTAAAATGATTTTTAAGAAGCTTTTTAATGTTTTCAACTCCTTGTTTGTCTCCTCCAATGATGATCATGTGTAAAATCCACATTTTTTTTCAAAAAAAAAAAATCTTTTCGGACCCGAGTCGGATTCAGACTTGACCCAGACCCGATAACCCCCTTTTGGGTTATAACACCCGACGCAGGGGGGGCGAGGGTTTTTAAAACCCTCTTTCTCCACCCCCCCGCCGCTTTCCCCTTTCCCCTTCGACTAAAAAGGGAAACCCTTCGAGGGTTTCTCGAATCGCAACCCCCTGAGCCCTTTAAGAGCGACACAGAGGGGAGGGAGGACTCACATGCCTCCTCCTCCCCTCCCTCTCGACGGTGCTCTCTCGTCCCCCTCTCTGCTGCATCATCGACGCCGCTCAGGGGAGCCCGTCGTCGCCTCCTCCCTCTCGTTGCGTTCAGCGCCGCTGTCGCCGGCAACCTCATAGGTACGCCTCCATCTCTCTCTCTCTCCATGAGGGTGAAGCAACCCTAAGAAACCCTAAGCCAGGCCTCGTGAAATTCCCTAGCTGAAGCAGCAGAGTGGGGGACTCCGAAACCCTCACCCACCCGGTGATCATGTTCTCCCCTGCCTCGAAGAGGCCTAACTTGGGCGCTCACAGAGATCGTAGCTCCGCCCATGGGGCTCCCGGCTCCCCCGTCACGCCGTTGCTGGACCCTCGCCGGCTGGTCTCTGACACCCTCGTCCCTAACCGGCCAGATTTTGGGACGCCAATGCCCAAGCCTTCGAGATTATCTGCTCTCGCCAGATTTCCAGTAACAAAGAAAACACAAAACAGAGCAGGAGATGAGCAAATTCAGCCTATACATGTAGGGGAGTTTCCACAAGCACTTTGTAGTGCACAAGCTAATTTGCTTCATAAGGGCATCACTGTTCCTGACTGGGTAACACATGAATGCCTCACCCTTGCATGCCGTTCAAATGGTGAGATATGGCTATTCAGGTGCAATTCTGCTGGAGTATCTTGTGAAAAGGTCTTTCAGGTGTTCAGCACTGGATCCTGTGGAGATGTTGATAATGATGCTCATTTACTCGATCAAGAGATCCAGTATTGGAATATTAACCTTGCAGGAGAGAGAAATATTTCTAGACTATGGGCTCACAAAATAGTTGGCATGGATAATGAAACTGGTATTAAAAAAGATCCCTCTGGTGACAAACAAGTTTGGCTTTTGGATATGCAGGTGGATGATGTTGGTAAAGAACTGACAATTTTGGTTGCTACCTTTTGTAAAGATAGAGTGCAGTATAGGCCTGGCCTGGACATCTCTAGGGAAAGAGGTGTGCTAAGCAATGAGAAGGTATTGGAGAAAAAAACAAAAAACAAAAAACTCCTATTCAGGTATTCCTTCCTAAAGCACGGATAGAGGAAGAGGAAGTTTTGTTTGCTATGCGATTGTGTGTTGGTGGGAAGCCTCCTGGATCTGCGATGATATTGTCCATGGATGGAACTGCAACAGTTGCTCATTATTGGAGGGAAGCTACTCGACTCTATCAATTTGATTTGCCATGGGATGCAGGGAAGGTTATTGATGCTTCAGTTCTTCCTTCTGTGGAATTTTGTCACGGAGGTGCATGGGTTGTACTCACTGAGAAAAAAAGGCATATGGGCAATTCCTGAAAATGCTGTTTTACTTAGAGGAGTTGAACCACCTGACCAAAGTTTGTCTTGCAAAGGTGTCTCAAATGAAGCGGCCTCTGAGGAGGAAACAAGAAGTATTGCTTTTGGAAGGAACTTTGTTCCTAGAAAGGCTAGCTCTGAGGCCCAGGATATTGGTGAAAGAGAAGGGGCTGTTTTAACTGGTAACATTCAATGATTTTTTACCATCAACCTTGTCCTTTTTCTCGATCCACACAAAGGTACGAGTTCTTTCTTTTGAATCATGTGAGAAATCGAATACCGATTCAATTTCCATGCAATATTTAGTGCAAATCCATGGTTAAAGAGTGATTCTATGTGTTCACTCTAAATTACATGGATGAGGATTCATAGATCCTCTTTTATATGGGTGTTTTCAGTTCTTTACACATAAAATTTTTGTGTATGGGGTTTTTATACAAAAATGGACTCATATTGGGTTATAATCGAGATTTATTTCTGTTTGTTATGATCAAGATTTATGCTTGTATATACATACCTTAAACTGCATTTTCTGTTCTTGAATTGGGTTCATGCTGGATATAGTTTGAAAGACTTGATCGATGCTTATAAAACTGATTTTTTTTAGGCACATTTAAGATCAATGCTTAGGTGATGATTAGGTTTGCAAAATTGTTTTCAAGTTCATTGACTCAGCAAATTGTATATGGCTATATACATATTCTCATATGAAAAGTGTTCATGTTATCCCTTGGTTTACATGTGTTAAAGATTTAGTTTTTCTTTCTACGCATGTGAATGTATGAACATGTGCATGTATTGAAAACATGGATCATGAAAGTTTATTGTTATTGCACTCACATGCTTATATACTTGTATGCATGTTTTACTAGAGGTGAATCAAGGAAATAATGATATTTCTCTTGTGCTTAGAATCGACATGTTACGCTTGATTAAGACATTAGTGCAAGGTTGCTTGCATATGCATGTGCATATATGAAATTGATGTATTTTGGCACGTACCTCATGGCATGCGTGTTCACATATTTTAATTGGAACTGGTTCATGAATAAAAATATGCATTTGACTTTAGTATGCATCTGAATTGAACAAAGACATGCTTATTAATATTTTGTGGCTTAGACATGATATATGTTTGCATTTCTGAATATACATATAAATTTTCAGAAGGTGTGGTGTGCATGTATTTTTGGTTCTCGAGACATGTCAAGATTTGAAATTATTTATATGCTTTGACTTGATGTGACGTGCTTAAGCATCATACTATATGAAGTTTGTTTCAAATGCATGTGCATACATGCATTGATGTGTGTTTTCGCATGTACATAAATGCATGAGTTGTTCACTTGTCCCAATTGAGATGATTCATGAGTGAATGCATGCATGTGAAATGATTTCGTAAAGGCACATGCACATGAATGGCGAACACATGCATATGAATGTGACATATCATGCACATGGTTAAATTGACATATATAAATATGCATTTGGAAGCATGTTGACATCACTGCATACATTGCAAGTTATAGTTTTTGCGTATGATGCATCAATGGTCTAAATGAATCATCACAAGCCTGGAGAGCCTTGAGCTTTGGTTGTTCTTTCTTTAATTGTTTACATGCATCGCAAAAATCACATTTATTTTTATTGCACTATATTGCACTGTTCTATGTGTTTCCACGGGCAGGAGTCCCGTGATGGTTCTCGCAGGGGTAGATGCGAGCTTTTGCCTTGTTTCTGCATGCTGAATTGCAAAACTCAATAATTGGATTTTAATAAAAAAATAATGAATAAGGACAATGTAATATACGTTCTGGGATGTTCCATCTGAAGAATGGGGATCTTAGAGATTCGGTCTTGAGGAGACTGTGAGGATACAAAAACTCCGTGTATTTTATTTTGTCTCCTGAACCCGATATTAAGGTTCTTTCTCCTTGCTATGGTTTTAGGGAGAGTCCGCCACTTGACCTGGGGGTGGTGTGTTTGACACAACTGTTGTTTTGGTACTAAGGAAGTAACACTTGTAGGCGTGGGGTGTCCCTTGTGTCCCCGACATTAGATGTGGAGGTCTAATGTTCCGATGGACGGTACTGTTTCCTGATATTGGTTGAGAGCTAAGTTTGGAACCCAGTAATAAAATACAAATTGTGTGTTAAGCTACCCTGGGAACCTAACTTGACCTTAGGGATTTTACCCGTTTGGTGTATCCACGGGTAACGGTAATTAAAAAGAGGAACTTAAATTATATGCATTTAACAAGACATGCATATGAAAGAGAAAACTTTAATGAAAGATAATGAAATGTTCATATATTGCACATAAATCATGCATGTTCCTGCTATGCATTAGAACATGCATATGTTATCTGTTTCCTTAATTGTTACATGTTGGTGGATGCATGATGTTTAATCTCTAATGTCTTGCTTACTTAAATTGTGATTCATGCTATTGTTTAATGATTCTTCATGCTTAGAAATTATTCCCTATTGCATGGATACTTAATTGAAGTTATAAAGTTGTCATAATTGCTTTCCTCTAAATGATTACATGAAATCTTATTTGTATTCGTTATGCTCACTTGTTTCATTAGAAGAACCTGTGCTCAAGATTTCGGTTCTGACACCCTATTTCTATGATTTTTCACAGTCGCAGGTGAGCAGTGAAGCGACTGGTTTCTGAGAAAGTTACGAGTGTCACATTTTTGCTGGACGGTTTACAGAGGGACAATGTGGCTCAGTTTTTCGTTATTTACTTTTATGTCATTTAAAATAACTCTGATATGTCTTTTGCAATTATTGTTAGATACTCTTTCTTTCATGATTAATAAATAATGAGTTCCTATGGGTTGTGATGATAAATGTAAGCTCTATTGTGGTGTGTTTGGTTATCCAATTGGGAGTGAAACTGTAAATGCCCCGGGTTTCTGGGATTGTTTCTGCACTTGTAAAAAAAAAGCTGCATTTTTCAAGGGGTATGAGTTGTGGTCGTTACATCATGGCATCCACATAAAGGAGAATAATAATAATACCTGCATCAAAAATCTTAACAAATAAAACAGTGTCAGTCGGGCAAGTTCTGAATCCAATATCGAGTATAACATGACTAAACTTATCATACCAAGCTTTTGGTGTCTCTTTAAGACCATAAAGAGCTTTACTCTTAGGAATATTTATACTAGGTGGTGCCTCCATTTATACTTCTTCAACTAACTTTCTATTGAGAAAAATATTTTTGACATCTATTTAAAATATAGGTCATTTTCTAACAACGGCTAAGGCTATTAAGGTCCTAACTGTGGTCATCCTGACAACTAGAGCAAAAGTTTTTTCGTAATCTATTCCATACTCTTAGGAATATCCCTTTGCAACTAATCTGACTTTATATCTTTCAAGAGTTTCATCACTCTCGTTGCTATTAAGGTCCTAACTATGGTCATCCTGACAACTGGAGCAAAAGTTTATTCGTAATCTATGCCATACTCTTGAGAATATCCCTTTGCAACTATTCTAACTTTTTGGGGCAGCTCCATTATACCATTGGAGCTTCTCCCAATGGTCATAAATATGATTGTTGGGAGCAGCCCAACAACCATATTGGGGTTGCTCCCTAGTGGTCCATTTGTATTTTCAACTCATTTTTGAGTGACTATGAAATAACAAATTTGTTAGACCCTTGTGCGGGTGGTTTGATGATTCAATCGACTATTCTACTTGATTGAAAGTGTGTTCTTGCATGTTTATTGGATTCAATTCATTTCATTACATGGTATCAAAGCTTTGGTGGTCCAAAAACAATTTTTAGAGGAAAGTTCGTGGCAATATCAAGAGGAGGATCGTGAGCTTAGCGGATACAACAAATCATGGATTGTTGCATCAGGAAGCTTGCCACCTCTCAAAAAAGTTTTGTATTACTTTTTCTTTCTCTTCTTCCTCACTCTCTCTTTCTTTTCGAATTGTAAAGAAATGAAGAATGAGAGGAAGGTAATGGTCTATATTTCCGTACGCCTAAACGATACTAAATATGTGATGTGGGCATCCATGGTAAAACACAAAATATGGGAAAAAGGATTATGAGGTTTGGTGGATGGTATTGAAAAAGTGCAAAAGCTCATTCTTACGAAAATTGAGAATGGGAAGGAGGTTGCACTTCAAGGAGAAGAAATGGGTAAAGCCGTTTTCGACTATGAAAAAGAAATGGAAAGAGTGAAGGATGGGCCATTCCAAAATAATTGGATGGTTCATCAATAGTGTGGACATCCACAAATGTTCTAGCTTGGCGAAATTTGATTTCGCTAGTGATGCGTGAAAATATCTTAAAGACATGTATAGTCTTAAAGATATTGCACACATATGCAATGTTCAAAAAAATGTGAGAACCATGACTCAATGAGAGATGAACATTAAATAATACTACAATGCATTCTCTCTTCTTTGGGATGAGTTGGCTCTTCTTGAGCCAAAGTGGCATTGCCCACAACACATAGAACTCCATAAAAACCAAATTAAAGGGGAGCATTTCTATCAATTTATTAACGGGCTTAGACCCGAATTTGAGGGAACCAAGTCGGCTCTCCTTCATAGAGGAGGTATTCCTTTCATAGTGGAAACTCTTGAAGAATTGACTATGTAAGAGAATAGATTAAAGAAGTCTTCTGTTTCAAAGGATGAAGAATCCGTGCTCGTCATGTCAATGCCCGAAAATCATACTAGAAGTTATAAACCTACTCATTTTGTTAAAAACGAGAATGAAAAGAACCCCAACAACTTTGAGAGAAATGAAAAGAGGGGTGATCATGAATACAAAAAAGGTGAAAAGATAATTTGTTATCATTGTTACGAACCGGGATATATCAAGCATTTTTGTTCCAAAAAAAAGAAGGATGATCATAAAAAAAGAGTTGCTTCTGTTGAAAGGAGTGAGATAGACGGCTCCAAGTGCATTGACTCACTCTCGTTGTTTCAACTAATGGAGACACTACAACTTATACTTAAAGCTCAAGCTCCATCATTTTTGGGAGCGGCCATATTTACAAGTGGTAATCATGGTAAGACCTCTTGGATCCTTGACTCCGGTGCTTTCTTTCATATGACACCAAATGAGTCCATATTGTCCGAATGTAAGTTTAACGCAAATAACTCTTATGTTTCAACTACCGATGGAACATCTTTGAAAATCAAAAGTTTTGGAATTTTTCAAAATCATCAAATCTTTCACATACCAAATATTAGAGTAGTACCAAAATTAAATTTAAATCTTTTATCAGTTTTTCAAATTACGGACTATGGTTGCAAAGTATTATTTTCATCTAATGATTTTCTAATACAGGATCTCCAGTCCGGGAAGCTGATTGGGCGAGGTAATAGAAGAGGAGATCTCTATGTTGTGGACAATCTTGAGTTACCAAAACAACCATTTTGTAATTTTGTGAAAAAGAAAGATAAAAATTTGGCACAAAAGACTAGGACATTCTAGCGTGACCAAATTACACTTGTTTCCATTTCAAATTATAAAGAAAGAGATTTTGTGTGTGAAGATTGCATTCTTGGCAAAATGAAGTTTTTGCTCTTTGGACCAAGACATTTTATAACTAAGAACCCATTTGAGTTAATACATTCGGATGTATTGGGATCGGCTCCCGTCGTATCCAAAGGAGGGGTATCCTGTTATGTTGTGTTTGTAGATGACTATAATAGACATTCTTGGATATTTTTTCTAAAACAAAAATCGGAAGTATTTGAGTGTTTTAAAAAATTTCATTGTTATATTAAGAATCAATTTAAAACTAATATTCAAATCTTTAGAACCGATAACGGGAGAAAATTTGTGTCAAAAGAATTCGAAAATTATCTTGACCTAAATGAGATTATTCACAAAAAATTGTGTCCATACACAACAAAATGGACTATCCGAGAGGAAACATAGACACATTATTGAAACCACTAGAACACTTCTTGTATCTAGAAATGTTCTAAAAGCTTTTTGGGCCGAAGCCGCCCTTACGACAATTTATTTGATAAATACAATGCATTCCAAAAACATTGAAAATATCTCTCCTATTGAAAAACTTTTTAAAACTTCTCCCGATTATAAAAGGTTAAGGGTCTTTGGATGCAAATGCTTTGTCATTACCAATAATAATGACACACTTTCTCCAAAAGCAATCTTTTGTATTTTTTTAGGCTATGGCGAAAGTCAAAAGGGATATAAATGTTATGACATTGAAAGAGACAAATTGTATGTTTCTCGAAATGTCACTTTTCTTGAAAATGAAATTGGTTTTTGCAAAGAAAAAATCTAAGAAAGTTGCGATTATTCGTTTCTTTTTTACCTTGTCAATGAACATGAAAGGTGTGAAAATATTCATGACACACATGAGAGTAGAAATGAAGACATGCATAATGCAAGTGAGAGTGTGAATGAGGGTCTTAATGATATAGACCCATATCACAATGATATGCATACCTATGCTCGACGTACCGAAAATCATCCACCATGTGCTTTAGAAAGGTATTCTCAAAACCAAGATATAGATTCATCTAGTCTTAGAAAATTTATAAGAATTTCTAAAACTCCCAGTAGATTTATATCTTATGATTCCTTTGAACCAAAGTATAGATCATGCCTCATCGCCATACACTCATATTCAGAACCAAAATTTATCATGAGGTTAAAAATCATCAAAAATGGATTAAAGCGATGAATGATGAATTAAAAGCCTTGGAGAAAACAAAAACCTGGGAAATCCGAACACTGACTAAAGGAAGAAAGACCATAAGATGTAGATGGGTCTACAAGGTAAAACCTAAATGGGATGAAACATTAGAAAGATACAGAGCTAGGTTTGTAGCCAAGAGATATAGTCAAGAATATTGAATAGACTACGACCAAACATTTGCTCCAGTTGTTCGAATGACTACTGTGATAACTCTCATTTCCATAGCATCAATTAAAAAATGACCTATCTTTCAAATGGATGTAAAAAATACGTTTTTGAATGGTAATCTAGACGAAGAAGCTTACATGGATCCTTCGCTAGACTTGAAGTTAGCATATAAAAAAACTCTTCGGTTGCGCAAAGCCTTGTATGACTTAAAACAAGCTCCCAAAGCTTGGTATGATAGGTTCAGTAATGTGATAAAACAACTTAATTTTAAATCTTGTTTTACTGACACAACGTTGTTTGTTAAGTCTTTCAATGCAGAGATGGTGATCTTATTACTTTACGTAGATGATATGATAATCATAAGAAGGTGATAGGCAGGGAGTTGATCATATCAAAGATGTGCTTAAAGCCAACTTTGATATGACAGATCTTGGTTTTTTACGATATTTTCTTTGAATAGAAGTTGCCTACTCACCTTATGGTTATTTTTTGTCACAGACTAAGTACGCAACAGAGATCATTGAACGATCAAGACTCTTGGATGAAAAACTGGTTGATACTCTGGAGGTGATAAATGCCAAAATGAAGAAAGATGATGAAAAACCTTTGCAATATCCAACTCCCTAAAGACAAATGATTGGGGGCTTTGTCTTATCTTTCTATTACTCGTCCTGATATATCTCATGCTATTCATTCTGTTAATCAATTTCAGTATGCTCCCACTACAGTACATATGAGTGTTGTAATAAGAATTGTTAGATATATTAAGAAATCCATTTATCATGACTTGTTTTTATCGTCCTCTTCTTCATTAAAAGTCATTGCATATTTTGATTCTAACCAGGGAGGGCATATAAATGATAGAAGCTCAACAACTGGTTTATGTGTGTTTGTAGGTGATTCCCTAATTTTATGATGATGCAAAAAACAACTGAAGATATCTCTCTCCTCCACTGAAGCTGGGTATCGTGTCATAGCAACAACTACGTCTGGGTTGGTATGGTTGAGACAACTTCTCGAACACTTGGGAGTTCATATTGTGGAACCTTTAAGGTTATGCTGCGACAACAAGAACGTTGTATACATTGCAAGCAATCATATTTCATGAGAAGGCAAAACATATTGAAATGGATTGCCACTACGTTCGTGAATTTTTTTTGAGGAAGACCATCACATTGCCCTACGTTCCGTCTGTGTATCAACTAGAAGACTTCTTCATCAAAGCGCTTCCGTCTCTCAGATTTCACTTCTTACTTGGCAAACTCTTGGTTGTTCCACCATGAGTTTGAGGGAGGGTGTTAAGATATATATAGATTTGCAGTAAACCGAAATACCCTTGGGTATTTCGGTCTTTTATTATAATAGGCGTCAGCCCATTAGGGGCTGAGAATCTTTGACTTTTTATTTTATTTTGTATTTTTGTTTTTCGGTTTTTGTGTTTTTGGGGTAGCTCTAATATAGCTCTTGGAGCTGCTCCCAACGGTCATAAATTTGACTGTTGGGAGCAGCCCAACAGCCATATTGGGGATGCTCCCTAGTGGTCCATTTGTATTATAAATAGGCCCTTTGTGGCCTTGTATTTTCAACTCATTTTTTAGCGACTCTATGAAATAACAAATTTGTTATACCCTTGTGTGGGTGGTTTGATGATAAGTATTCTACTTGATTGAAAGTGTGTTCTTGCATGTTTATTGGATTCAATCCATTTCATTACAAGATCAAGTGGCATACCTATTCACAAAGGGGCCAAGCCAACAATAATTTTGGTATTTGAAAAGCAAGTTGTCCATGATTCTCACCATGTACAACTTGAGAGAGGCTAATGTGACGTGATATTTGGATCTAGATCCAGATTCATGTCATTTAGTGTTTTATAATATATACCTTGTTTTCAGTTTTGCCCCTTAGTTAAATATTATCTTGTACCTTAATATAAGGGGCAGTCATGATCAGTTATCTTTTATGAAAATAGAACCCCACACGCCCCACATTGGGATTTTTGTGTGGTGAATTGCTGCAACCCTTATTTCTCCTATTCTGTCTCTTCCTCTCCTTCTCCTCCCCTTCCTTGGTGACGCGGGTCTGGTTTTACAAGTCATCCCTTAAGGTTCCTACCTCTTTTATACTTCTGGTAGTTCTTCATGTAGGAACAAGTTCACTCTCTTGGCCATCAGGATGGTGCTCCTCTCAGATTTTGTTGCAGAGAACTACAATCTCTTCTATATAGTTAGATGAGTTCAGGTTCATGGTAGTGACAAAGGGAGGATTATTCAATTTCAGCAATAACAAAAATTAAAGAATAAAGAAAACAATAAAAACAGGACATGAGAGTGAACGATGGAGAAGGAAGACCTTAGACACAAAGATGAGTGCAGGTGGAAAAAACACTTACGAGAGAAAAGGGGAAGGTGATATCCAGACAGGGAGAAGACAAAGAAATAACAAGATGAAAAGGGTAAGCAGCTTGGCCAACATGGTGAGGGGGAACTCACAAGGCAAAAGGAACTCCTGAAAACACTGTTCTGTTTTTTTTGTGCTCAAAATATAGGAAAAAATGAAAAAAAAGAGAAGGGAGTGGCTGATTTGGAGAAACCACAGTAATATAGGCCTAGGAGCGTGACAGGGAATGAGCAGACATGTCAAAATTTCCACACTTAGAGAGAAGGGGAAGGAAATAGCCCGATAAGGAGAAGAGATAAATAACAAGATTAAAAAAGGGTTAGCAGTGAGTTCAACGTGGTAAGGGGAATTCATAAGGTAAACAAGGACTACTTCTGCAAACACTTGTCAGTTTTGTGGCTGCCAATGAACACTTAGTTGAATAGGCAGATAAGACAAAGAAGAAGAAACTCCAGCGAGATGATGTTAAAAGAGACATTGGCACAGATAAAGAGAAGGGATTAAGAAGGATTAATAGCAGATGATGAACAGCTAGTTGAATAGACAGATAGATAAAGAAGCAGAAGCCCTAGCTCTGGTATTATGTGATGATACACAGCAGAGGGAGAGAACAATTTATGAGAGCAATAAAAAATATGTTTGAATGCAATAAAAAAGATAATAATTAGAACAAACCCTAAAGATATAAAAAAAGAAAAAATGGGAATACATATGATCACAGTTTACAATCAGTATATCATTAGTAGAC
Source organism: Nuphar pumila (assembly GCF_984573655.1). Lineage (NCBI taxonomy): Eukaryota > Viridiplantae > Streptophyta > Magnoliopsida > Nymphaeales > Nymphaeaceae > Nuphar > Nuphar pumila. The sequence continues at coordinate 1,965,721 of NC_143261.1, forward strand.
ACATAAAGTAAAATCAATTTATAGAATATTTTGGATCAATTACTTTCGTTCACTGCTGAACATGTTGGCACCTTAAGAAGGATGGATCCTCTGCAAGCTCTTTGAATCGTTTAGTTAACTATTCCCTTTGCTTAACATCAGTTGGTAGCCATTCTGAACTTTGTGTTACATCACATACCAGCTGCACTTTTCTTTTTCAACATCTGCATGATTGCAGTTCTTGTTTTTGATGCACAACTTCTGAGTTATGATGGATTTGAAGAAGCTACTCTTTCTGGTTATTACACATTTTGATGATATATAGCTTAAAGCAGGAAACTTCATGGGTGAACTTTGCATTTTTTTGTTCTAAGGCCTTGTCCTACATCATGCACTAGCTCTTGGCTAAACTTTTTATATATGTCCAGGTTTTAAGAAGTGAGCCGCTGATGATCAAGGTTAAAAAATGTTCTTTGGGGATTTGTTGTGTGCTGAACAGATTGCTGTTGTCTTCTTCTATAGAGGTATTATAGAGTTGCCATTCATATCTAATTTTTTCTATGCCTTGTGTTTCTGAATATTACATTTTTCGCAACCTTTTTCAATTTTTTTGTGTCATAGAAATATGAAATGGAATCTCATAACACTTGAATTATGTCAGCACTGTATGCAGGAACTTCAATTCATGGAGCATGGGCTAGCATCAAAACTCATTGAAGAAGCTCTGGGAGATCAAAGAGAGAATCTCAGACCCCGATCAGATAATCTGATGAAAATTGTACAACTGCTTGGCTTGGGATCTAACCAGGAGTTGTTCATGGAAAATGTTGCTTTGGAGAAGGAGAGGGAGAAAGCTGAATCAAGGAGAGGAAGAATGGATGTACACTATCTTGATCAGATTATTATGCTTGTTGGTCATATTCGGGATTGCATCTTCAATTTGAAGAAATACATGCTCATTGATGGCAGGCCAATCCCTACATATTTTTGCTGTCCACTGTCAATGGAATTGATGTTAGATCCAGTTATTGTGGCCTCTGGACAAACATTTGAAAGAGCTTTCATTCAAAAGTGGCTTGACTATGGACTAAGAACTTGCCCAAAAACACGCCAATCTCTTGTTCACCGTAATCTTATTCCGAATGACACGGTGAAGGCACTTATTTTGAATTGGTGTGAGATGAACAATGTTCTCCTTCCTCCTGTCATGCCGACGGTTCACCAGTTTTCGCACCCTTATGGTCCTTCAACAGTCTCAAATTCTATAGACAATAAAGCCCTCTCCTACAACAACAATGTCAGTTCAGATGACACATCAAATACAGCTACTCAATACTTTGACAGCAATAATGTCTTGAGCAACCAGATTTCAATTTCTCATGGAGTTAGGAACATGTTGCAGAGTGATGATGCTGTATCATTTCAAAATGGAAGAGGAAACACCTTTCCAGAGAAAATGAGCGCGAGTCATAGCATTCAATGTGAAATGCCATTAAGTATAGTGGTATCAGACGATAAGCATGATAACCTATCATCGTGTGATCAATCTAGTGATCATAGCCAAACCGATTCACTCTCAAGTGCCATTTCTAGCATTGAATATAATCATGCAGTGGGTGCAGAAGATTCAACTGAAGCAACAAGGATGTCAAGTAAGTGTGATAGCACTGAGGCCTTGGGAGAAATAATGTCAGGCCATCAAGTTTCTCTCACTTGGTTGCCTGGGCAAATTCATAGCTCAGGAAACAGATTGCGGGCTGGAGATAGTGCTGTTCCTAGAAAACACCCCTCTTCAGTTCCATCTCATAAACACGAGGATACTGCAACTTCAACCACTGTTGAACATGTTAAGAAATTGATTGAAGGCCTCCGCAGCCAATCAATTGGGTCGCAAATAGCAGCAGCAGCAGAGCTTCGGCTTCTTGCAAAGTACAATATGGAAAACCGGGTTATAATTGCAGAATGTGGAGCTGTAGCTCCATTAGTTTCCCTGTTATATTTGCAAGACAAACTGGCTCAAGAGAATGCAGTGACAGCACTTCTCAACTTGTCAATAAATGATGAAAACAAGATCAGAATTGCAGAAGCTGGTGTCATTGAACCTCTCATTCATGTCTTAAAAACGGGAAACTCTGAAGCTAAGGAAAACTCTGCCGCAACTTTCTTTAGCCTCTCAGTCATGGAGGAATACAAGGCTAAGATTGGCAGATCTGGTGCTATTCGTCCATTGGTTGATCTTCTGGGTAGGGGGACTCTCAGAGGAAAGAAGGATGCAGCCACTGCACTCTTCAATCTATCCATCTTTCATGAGAACAAAGCACGGATAATCCAGTCAGGTGCAGTGAAGTTTCTTGTGGAGTTAATGATGGACCCGGAAGCAGGAATGGTCGATAAATCTGTTGCTGTTCTGGCAAATCTTTCGACAACCCCAGAAGGTCGTTCAACTATATGCGAGGAAGGTGGGATTCCGGCATTGGTGGAGGTTGTGGAGTTTGGATCCCAAAGGGGTAAAGAAAATGCAGCTGCTGCCTTGTTGCAACTCTGTATCAATAGCCAGAGTTACTCCAGCCTGGTGTTGCAAGAAGGAGCTGTGCCCCCACTTGTTGCATTATCTCAGTCAGGCACGCCAAGAGCAAAAGAGAAGGTAATGTGTTCTATGATTTTTCCCAAAGGACATTGTGTGCCTGAAATATGCAACAATCAATGCGTATCTGTGGTGTGAACATCTAGTTGAAAGTAGGGCTGGGAAACAATGAGCTGCTTGTAATCATGTTTGGCTTACAAAGATCTCGCTTGAAATCATAAAATAAGCATAGTAAGCGAACGACGAAGCACATATGTTTGACTCATATAGGCTCATTAAGTAGTAGTAGGCATATTTTAGACACATTTTACTTCATGGAGTATGTGTATTAAGAAAAATGGGTGAAGCATTTGGCTTGCAAACAATAGGTCTAGAGTTTAAATATTGTTGCTTTTACAATAACAACAACTATGCCTTCATCCCAAAACAATTGGGGTCGGCGATATGAACCAAAAAAGAAAATCATTCTGGGTCTTCCACATGAATCCTTCTCCTCCAATCATTTCTATCCAATGCCATGTCCTTGGTGAGGTTCAAAGCATTCATATTCTTTCCTATCATCTCCATCCAAGTCTTCTTAGGCTTACCCCGACCTCTTTTAACTAATATATTTTCCCATTTCTCCATCCTTCTAACTGGAGCATCATTAAGCCTTCGCCGAATATGTCCAAACCACCGTAAACGATTCTCTCTCATCTTATTTTCAATGGGTGCAACGCCTACCTTCTTATGTATCTCCTCGTTCCGAATCTTATCTTTTATTGTATTTCCACACATCCATCTAAGCATACGCATCTCAACTACATTCATTTTTTGAATATGATGTCTCTTGGCAGCCCAACATTCCGTACCATATAGTAAAGCGGGTCTAATAGTCGTCCTATAAAACTTTCCCTTCAACCGCAATGACATTCTACGATCGCACAACACTCAAGTTGCACTTTTCCATTTCATCCACCCAACCTTTATCCTATGATTTACATCTCCATCAATTTCTCCATACTTTTGAATGATAGATCCTAAATATTTGAAACAATCATCTACCAGTATTTCTTGCTCACCAAGCTTCACTACACTCCCATCACTACTTCGTTGCTTACTGAACCGACATTCCATATATTCTGTCTTACTCTTAATCAACTTAAAACCTCTTGCTTCCAATGTCTGTCTCTATAATTCTAACTTAGCATTAACCCCAGCTCTAGACTCATCAATCAAAACAATATCATCAACAAACAACATACACCACGACACATTTTCTTGAATTGATCTTGTAAGCTCATCCATCACTATAGCAAATAGGAAAGGGCTTAAAGCAGATCCTTGATGTAACCCAACCGTTATAGGAAAATTGGTTGTCACCCCTCCACAAGTGCGGACATTGGTTACTACTTCATACATATCTTTAATTATACTAATGTACTTGAGAGAAACACCTTTCTTCATCATTGTGCACCAGAGAATGTCCCTAGGTACTCTATCGTATGCCTTCTCCAAATCAATAAAAACCATATGCAAATCTTTGTTTCTCTCTCTATATCTATCAATAAGTTGTCTAAAAAGATGTATAGCTTCCATAGTTGATCTTCAAGGCATAAAACCAAATTGATTCTCCGATATCATGACAACCTTCCTCAACCTACACTCAATCACCCTCTCCCAAAGTTTCATAGTATGACTCATGAGTTTTATACCACGATAGTTTGTGCAATCTTGTATATCACCCTTATTCTTACTCTTCCTCCACTCATTAGGCATCTTATTGTTGCTTTTAGCTTTGAAATAATATATTTATTGTGAGTCAAACTCAACTTGATACATTTAGAGCTCAAAACCTATTACTTCCAGCTTTGGGTAACAAGACAGCTCGAGCTAGTCTCATTTAACTCAGGCTTGCCATGAGCTCGTTCGCCACAAGGAGCCGAACTTGCACACCTCAAGCTTGGCTTGTTTGGCCCGTGTACCAGCTCTTACTTGAAAGTGACCATGAGAAACACAACGATTAGGGACTTGGACAACTATATCAGACTCTGCCTGAGAATTATTAGAGCTAATGGACTTGGAGAACCTTCTCCAGCTCAACCCAAGTAGGTTACTCTTCTTAGTAAGAGTCGAAGAGCTAAGCTGTGGGCTTGAGCTTGAATAGCTTGGCCTGGATCAACAAATTCATAAGTGGCTTATTCTGAGTACATTGGGTCAGCTTCGCTCATTTGTTTTTCTATTGTTTGATTCAGGAAGAAAAATATAATATGCTTCATGTGTTGTTTTTGCAGGCACAACAGATCCTCAGTCATTTTAGAAACCAGAGAGAGGGGAAGATGGGCAAAGGGAAGCAATGAGATGATTGCTACGTTAGTTAAGCAGTGTCAAATTTCTAAATGCATGCTTCCTGTTAGATGCATTTGTTCAGTGAGATCTACGATCTTCAGTATGCCTTTCACCATTGTAACACATACCATCCACCGTAAGCAGCCCTTCTGCAGTTCACATTTTGTCTGATGTATAAAGCATACTCTCTCTCTCTCTCTCTATATATACACACACATGAAATTGGAGTGTCTTATGTATAAGCTTTGCATATTTGCATAAAGGAAGCTAGTTGAAAGCTTGTACTGGTGCATCGTTCGTTTCAGTGAGATCCATCGTCTTCATTGTCCTTTCACCGTTGTAACGCATACCAGCCACCGTTGCTATCTTGATTTCACGAGGCAGCCCTCTTGCAGTGAGATTTGTAGTTACACAGTTCACAATTTGTCTGATGTATATAGCATGCTGTAGCGTGTTCTCTCTCTCTCACACGTACAAAATTGGAGTTCTTTTATGTACAAACTTTGCATATTTGCATAAACGAAGCTAGTTGAAAGCTCGTAGTGATGCATTTTGGATGCAATATATATATATATATATATATATATATATATATATATATATATATAGAGAGAGAGAGAGAGAGAGAGAGAGAGAGAGCTATAAATATATCCAACACTTTTTTAGCAAATCCAACCATGCTGATGTGCTTGACATGGTAAATTTACTAGGAATCAACCATTGGATCATGCATTTTTGATGAAAAATGTGAATTTATTAAGATTATGAGCCATTGATTTTAAAGCATTAAAAAAACCTTGTTTATGCATCAAAATCAGATGATTCAAGAGCGGGTTCTTATAAAACCAATCTTGTAGATTACAGTTTAGCCTCAAGAGTAGAATAAAAAAATCATGAAAATAGTGGTTCAAAAATTAGTTCTCATATTCTAGTCTCTCTCTCTCTATATATATATATATGTATGTATATATATATATATATAGAGAGAGAGAGAGAGAGAGCAATGGTAATATACCGGGCCCATACCTGATGGACTTTTTTAAAAATCCGACTTTACGGATGTGTTCTATGTGCCTGTTTTCATAAGAATTGATTCTTGAATCATGCATTTTGGATGAAAAAACAGTTTTTGGAGACTTGAAAGTCTTAAAAATTTGTAGACCGTAGATTTTGGTACCTTATAAAAACCTATCCATGCACCAGAATCAAATGATCCAAGACCCAATTCTTATGAAAATAAGCACGTAGAACACATCTGTAATGTTATAATTTTTTAAAAATATCAATTTTTTTTTGAAAAAAACCCATTTGGTACAGGTCGTGGGGTTGGGTATCTTCCCATTTTCTTATATATATATATATATATATATATATATATATATATATATATATATATATATATATATATATAGTCACTAGGAAATATGAGAACTAATGTGTGAACTACAATTTTCATGGATTTTTTGTTCTTTTTCTCTTGAATCTAACAGCCCAGATGCAATCTACAAGCTTAGTTTTATAAGAACTCACTCTTGAATAGGATATAATTGAGCATTTTTTAAGGCTTTAAAATCAGTACTTCATAATCTTCATAAATATTCAAGCATTCAAAGATCACAGTTTTTCATCAAAAAATACATGATCCAATGGTTGATTTTTAGCAACTTCAGTATGCCAAACACATCCACATGATTCAACAACAAAAAAAACGTGTTGGAAATGCCCATATTTCTAATTCTCATATTTCTTTTTTTTTACAGAGAAAGTTGGGGTTACCCCTACCAGTACCATTTGGGGTTCGAACTTATAATGTCCCAACACAAGCTGATGCGCTAACTGCTCCTGCTAGACAAGCTGAGCCCCATTGGTATAGTTCTCGTATTCTAATATATATATATATATATGAAAAATGAAAACCTACAAAATGGGCACAATGCTAAATGATACATGCTATTGGAGTTTCAGTGTTGCTTACAGATTTGATCTATGTGCTTGTTTTTATAGGAATCACTTCCTAGAGCTTTTGATTCCAATGCATGGATAGGTTTTTATGAAGTTTCAAAAATCAATGGCCTACAATTCTCATAAAATTTTGAGGCTTCAAATATAATTTTTTTCATCCAAAATGCATGATCCAAGTGTTGATTTCTAGTAAATCAATCATGTTAAACACGTCTATAGGTCTAAATTTAAAAAAAAACACTGAAAATCCATTAGGCATTTTCGATACTTTTTTTTTGCAAATCCAACTTAGCAAATGTGTTTAACATAGTCCATTTGATAGGAATCGACTGTTAGTTGGATAATGCTTTTTCAACAAAAAAACATGATTTTTGGATACTTGAATATTTACTAAAGTTTTAAGTAATTTATTTTTCAAGCATTTCAAAATCCTACTTATGCAGCACAATTGGATGATTCAAGAGCCAATCCTCTTAAAACTAAACACGTATATCACATTTGTACAATCATAACTATGGATAAAACAAAAAACCCATAAAAATTTTGGTTCTGGTTTTCATATATATACAGAGAGAGAGAGAGAGTATTTAATATCCTGTGGGTAAGGAAACCCTTTCATCAAACTTTGGATTGTTTTTCCATGTAAAAATGCAATTTTGTCAAGGTTGAAATTTGATACATTGTAAGCCGTTGATTTTTCAAACCCCATAAAATCTTTAACTCGTTGAAAAACATGATCCAATCCAAACACTGATTTCTACTAACCCAAGCATGCAGATCATATTTGAAGAGTCAATATGCAAAAAAACAAATTTTTTTTATAATATTATAGTTTTTTATTAAAGGGTTCCTTGCCCACTAATGAAGGTAAGAAACTAAATGCTAAATGAGTTCTTTTTTTTTTATTCTGACGGTACATATGTGATCTATGTACTTAATTTTATACATATCAATTATTGAAGGATTCTATTCTAACATATGGGTGGGTCTTTATAAGGTTCAAAAAATCAATGGTGCAAAATCTTTGTAAAATTTTTAGGCTCCAAATATCATTTCTTTCATGAAAAAAACATGATCCAAGTGTGGATTCCTAGTAAATCTACCATAATCAACACATTTATTGGGTCGAAACTGCAAAACAAAAAACAAAAAACGGAAAAGCCAAAAACCCATTTAACAAGGATATATATATATATATATATATATATATATATATATATATATATATATATATATATATATAGAGAGAGAGAGAGAGAGAGAGAGAGAGAGAGAGAGAGAGCATGGTCTTTATGTCAACCATGCAACATGGAACACGTTCATACTACTTTCACCATGAGGCTGAGAAACATAGCTCAAATTTATTTACATAAAGATAACAACGTCCACATGAGCTATCACCACCACCAGCACCTTCCGCCTCACCTGGAACTTCCAGCTTATGGTTGAAGAACTTGCTGCACGTAGGAATAGACAGTTTTCAATTTCAAAAACTTTGCTAATTACATAAGGGGCAAAGTCCATTGATAAATCTGATCACCTGAATGCATGAAAGTGTATAGTGGACATCGCTTTCTGAGATTTGATGGTGCAGAACAAGCCTAATACTGCAAAAATGAAACAAAAATGCATATGTAACAGATGGACTAACGAACATGGTTTTAAACAATCAACAATCAACCTTGAAACAGAAGCCAATAATAAGAAATAAACTCGTCGATAATAACATAGATGATAGATCATTGCTTTCATCTGATGAAACTATGACGAACACCATATTGAGAGCATATGACTACAGTTTGGGAACTGCAGAGATACTCTACCAATCTATCACATTTGACCGCTTCTTATGTTCTTTTACAGCTATAGTTTGTCACTTTAAGCATCTTGTGAGCAATGCACACAAATAAAAACCTGAAGATATTTGCATGCATTGCTCAATGCTACAAATTAACTAATCCTCTTCCAGTTTGGCTTTGCCAAAGGATTGGAAACAAGAAAAAAGTATAATTCTGTAAAATGATTTGGTGACAGCCAGTTCCCAATTTAAAGACAAGTCTTCGATGGTCTGGTGCCATGAATAAAGACAAATAGGGGTGTCAATGGGTTGGGTCAAGGCCGAGTAAGGGTTGACCTGGACCTGTTCATATAACTAACAACCAGGTTTGGGTTCAGGTTTTGTCGGGTCACTAAAATAGAATCCCAAACCCGGACCCTCATAATTTTAGAATATATGATAATATATATATATAGTCTCAAATATCGATATCAACTATATCTCGGTGAGGCTATTTCTTGCGACATTAGGCATTTTTTATCTATGGTTGATCCAAATTTTGAAATTATATGTAAAGCCTTGATGCAAGGTAAGATCATTAAATATAATGTTTTACATGATTTTGAGCTTCAATTTCATAGTTCTGCATCGCATCTATCTGAATTTCATTTTGTTCTTGCATTGTATTGCATCAAATATTCTTGTCATTATTATAGAGAATTTCCTGCCCTGTTTAGTTATCTTTTATTTGCCTTGAGTAGTTTCTGCACTGATTATATTTTGAATTGTTGTAGGGATTATGGAGTGGCACTTGAGCACAAACATGCTTCGAGGACGAAGCCTTTCGACCCAAAGAGGAATGATGCACCTGAAGATCCGTGCATTGAAGGCAAGTTGGATTCATTTTCAACTCATCAGATCTGATCCGGGATGCAATCCGTGATAGATCCAATCGTACAGGACTATCTGGGTCCAATTGGATCTCCACGTACCCAGATCCACTTTGAATATTATGTTCCAATTTCTGGAATATTTTGTTTGTTTTTGAGAAATTGTATTTCTATGTTTGATTCTATTTTGTATGTCCGAAATCATTAAGACTTTTTATGTATTTTATTTCTGTTATTTTTTCCTTTTTTTTAGGTGCCGTATTCTACGGATCCGGATAGTTCTAATGCCCTATAGGATTATTTTGCGACACTAGAGGGTGTATGGGGCATTCAGGTAGTTTTCATTTTTATCTGTATTTTATTTTAATGCATTTTTGAGCAGGATCCAGATTGTAAGAAGTTTGGATCTTGCCCAAGATCCAAACCATGTTAGATCCATTTGGCACCACTTCAAGTGAACAGTCCTGACCCTCATTTGAATCCCAATTTGACTCAAAAAGTCAAATGGTTGTTGGAGGGTCATAATAACCCTTTTCAAATATTGCAAACTCATTGGTCTAAGAAGAGGTGGCAGCTCATTGGCTCAGTGAGAGGTGAGCCTCTTGTCCATATGCATTTTCATTGAACCAACTTAAGGTGCAATGAGAGTTAAGATGTGTTTGTAATATGCTCTCTCATTGGCCTCAAGAGAGGTTGCCTCTCAAGTGGCCAATGGAGAGCCTTGCTCCTTTTTGAGCTCCTTAAATCTCAGCAGAAAAATGGTGGAGAGGTTGGCTGTCAAAAAAAATCTGCTGCAAGTTTTTGTGAAGAAAAAAATGCGAAGAGTGGTCATTTGAGGAAGAAGGCCCTTGTGAAGGGTGTTCAGGTGTTGCCCAACATGTGAAAAAGGTCTGGAAACCCTTGTGGTTGCTATCCTAGATGTCGGCGACATCCCTCGTATTGTCAAATCGATCGTGGGCTTCTATTGTTGCTACTGAAGTGTGGTTGATCGTGGTTGCATTAGATACATAAACTTCTTCTCTTGTTTCCTTTGAGTTCTAGTTTTCAACTTATGCATGTTTACAAAAATTGTATTGCATCTTTTCTTTGTGTTGGAATTTCATCTGGGTATTACTCATTTGTTATAGTTGGTTTCATTTTGAATTTGTTCAAAATCTGGTGGATTTTTTTGCGTGGTTATCTTGGTTGGATTCGAGATTGCAGTTCCGAGCTTTGAGTTTGGTGTTTGTCGTGTTCGTCATTCTGGACTGTCTGACGCAGTCCCAGAGTTTGGACCGTAGTTCCCAAGTTATTGGTCCGTTTTGTGTGTGCTTTGGCTCGTTGGAAAGCCAAGACATCAAGCTTTAACTTTTATGTTGAAAATTTGGCCGTAATCCGTGTCTGAGAGTGGTTAAAATTGCTGGCAAGTTCCTGTCATTGGGATGTGAACCACGTTCTGTCCTAATAGTAATTTGTCTGACAGAGGTTAGCATTTTGCCATGATCTCCCAAATGATTGAACAAAAAAATCTGAGTCTTAGCTTGTTAAAAAGCTAACATCCGGATCTCCAACTTTTCTGTTAAAAGATTTTTCTGATTTGACTTTGTTGCTAGCCAAATACGGCTATCAATCTCTGTTGCGTGAATGCTAAAAACAAATAAACTTGTTGAACTGCTTTGTTATGTCTCTGACGACATTCGGTATTGGTGACAATTCTTTGTCTGTGCTGCTTTGTCTCCTTTCTCCCCCAGTTTCGTCTTGCTTCGAATGTTTCTCTAGTGCATATTCTTCTTACCCCCACTCGATGGAAGTAAGTGCAGCTCGAAGGTAAGACCACTTTCTTTTTTTCAACCCCTCCGTCAGAAATGGATCGGAAGGTACATTTCTTCTCTCCCATCTTTCAATAGTTTTATAGTTTTAGTTTCTGCATACGTACATCATATCATTGCATGTAGTTCATGATATCATTGCATATTTATTGCATATAGATTAAATTATTTTTTGTTTTATTATCTCTCTCTCTCTATATATATATATATAATAGTTTAGTTTAATTATTTTTCTCGATTTGCATGCCAAGTTAGGTAGTCATATTATTTTATACAGTTAGTTCTTAAACTTAATTCATGTCAAGTGCTATCTTTTATCAGAATTAGTTAGTTGCTTTCATTAGACATAAATTAGTTTAATTAAAATTCAGATTAAAATTAATCATGTTAGCCTATTAGTGTTTTATATATTTTTTAGTTAGTTTGTGATTTTCGATGCTTAGATCTAATCTTTCCGGTTTATTTTCATTAATAAGTTAGTTTATTTATTAATCAAGTCATGCCTTTGCTGCTTTTAGCATGTTAGATTAGTTTTTTTAGTTTTAATTAATGTTAAATATTATTTAATTACATTAGAAATCGGTAGATAGAATAATCATTATTTAAATTTTTTTATTTATTCAGCCAAATAGATTAAATTTATTTATTGTTTCTATCAGTTAGTTAAGTTTATTCACAAAACCCACACCACCAACAATGATTAAAAAACCATTTAAAATGATTTTTTTGTTTTAAAAATAACAAAAGTATATATATATATATAATGATAAAGAAAATAAGTGTTTTCTCATGCATAATGCATGAAATAAATAATACAAGAAATACTTAAAATATATAAGATACATACTGGGTAAATATTTTTCTTGAATCCAAGCCACACAACGATCATGATTTTGAAATGAACTTCGCTTCTTTTTCAAATTTTGAGTGGCACATTTTTTGATGCACCAAAAATAAATTTAACTTGATCACCAAGCTCTAATACCATGTAAGGAAGTATGCAAAAATATAACTCAAGAATGCACAAGCATTCACAAAGTCCAATAATGGACAATCACTAAGGCATACAAGTAAGAAATCCACAAGTGACAATACAAAAGCCTAAAAGGCTAAACGAGCATGAAAAACAATGAAATATTTATTAGAGAGAGCCTTGAAAGGCATAAGGAATACAAGGGGAGAGGTCCCCTATTTATACAAAAAGTGGAGAGTGAGAGACCATTGGGGGCTCCCATATAGAATCGTTGGGAGCCGCCCCCAACGACTCTATGCTAGGACCCCCAATATACTTTAAAAAGAAAGAAAAATAAAAAATAAAAAATAAAAAATAAAAGATTACATTTAATTAAAGCGAGAAAATAATCTAGTTGTTTCTAGAAATAACCATGTGAAAAGACTAAAATATCCCTATTGATTAATACAAAAGAATTACATATTATATATATACATATGTATATACATTTTTAATAGAAAGTTCTCATTTCTATTCCCTCGAAGCTATGCTGCAGCAATAAAAGTATCATCTACATTGTTAGCAATCATACATTTCATGAACGAACAAAGCATATTGAGATGGACAATCATTATGTTTGAGATGAGTTTTTACGTGATACTATTGAACTTCCATATGTCACTTCAGAATACCAGCTTGTGGATTTCTTTACCAAAGCTTTACCATCTCCTCGTTTTTTTTTTCTTCTAAGCAAACTATCAGTGATCTTACTGTCAGTTTGAGACAGGGTGTTAAAATATATGTATATGTATATATACTATTGCTTTATTTTCTATTGTGGGCAATTTAGTCTTTTTCTATTTATGTAAATAGAAATGTCCACTAGGACATTTTTTATCTTTTTTTATTTTTATTTTATTTCTTTCCCTTTTTCATTTATGAAGGGGCAAAAGGGTCCAACCATAGAGTTGTTGGGACTCTCCTCAACGGGGGGAGCTACCAATGACTCTATGGAGCTACTAATTACCGGGTTTGGATCCGGGTCGAATCTGGATCTGACCCGAGTCAAAAAAAATTCCTGGTAAAATCCTGGGCTTTACAAAAACTACCTGAGAATCCAGAAATAGAAATAGATGCAAGGGGACCCATTGAGAACCTATTTACACCAAAATAAACAGAAACCATATGCAGCCAGTACAGGAGCTATCAACTAGGTTTAGGGAGTAAATGGAGCAACATTGAGCTCCTTTTGGCAGGAGTGACCCGTAAATAGAGTGGCAATAACATCTATTTCAGGCACGAATTGTATAATAAGATGTAAAGAAAAGAAGTAGAAAGGGTGTCCAACCTGCAGGACTAAGCTTAAATTTACAGCCAGTACAGGAGCTATCAACTAGGTTTAGGGAGTAAATGGAGCAACATTGAGCTCCTTTTGGCAGGAGTGACCCGTAAATAGAGTGGCAATAACATCTATTTCAGGCACGAATTGTATAATAAGATGTAAAGAAAAGAAGTAGAAAGGGTGTCCAACCTGCAGGACTAAGCTTAAATTTACAAGGCTGAATGAGCAATTAAGCCATAAGAGTCCAGAATTTCTTATATTACACAAAATATCTATTACATTTACCAAAACAAAACAACTCAGATATATGTTCCATGTTCCTTTTTCCTACATGATCCGTATCCTATGGTTCCCACAGTGTTCTTGATTAACTATTCAAAAACAAAACATCACATGTTAAATCAAAGTTATGGTTCTGCTTTATTATTTTAAATGCAACAATTTAAATTTCATTCAACCTGTTTAGTTTGAGAAGTATTGTACTGATTAAATCAATTCAAACGTCTGCAGGATTCATTTCATGAGCTGAACATTGTGCAAAATTTTAATGTCCTACAAATTACAAGTTTCTAAGGTCAGCACTATATTGATCTTTTTCTGGCTTTCTGGCTTAGAGGTGATAAGTTCCCACGCGGTACCTACCATGTACCAAAGTTTTTCCTTCACTCCCAAAAAGGATGAGTACCATAAACCCCCATCATTTTCACAGAAACACATTGACAAATCATTTTTCCCTTGTCAGGCAAGCTATCATTGAGGTGCACAAAGCAGCTGCCTCCAAATGTTATCAACAACTTTGAGCTAATGTGCAATCACAACACTTAGAATATTATTCAGTGTTCAATACAATCATTGAAGTCTGCAATTGATCAAGTTTTAAACACCAAACTAGATCTTTCATCTAAAGCTCCTCGGTTTACCCTCAGCCATCGTTCATGGATCATCAATTTTCCCATCGGTAGAGACCAAAAGCAGTCTGCTTCTGTTAATAATGTGGCATTTTCAAGTGTGCACAATAACAGTCATAGCCATTATAGTGTATTGAACATGATTTTCTAAAACACAAATTAGAAGATCATCAAACAGATCTCTTGTAGGTTCCAATTTTGTTTCTCTTTGGGCATGTTTGCAATGCCCTGTGATTCTTGGATCCTATAATTGTAAATCACAATCACCATATATCTCAAGATTAGTAGAACATAAAAAGTAAAAGTTGTGATTGTGATTGCCACCTGTGATTGTTTTGCATGTTTTTGTCTTAAATCTTGTGAAAGTAGATCACAAGGTTGACCTTGTGATTCACAATCAACTTCTATTTTCTCACCTGTGACCAAAGCAAACATGCCCTTTATATCTCCATTATTTCATCTTTGTCAGAAACATATACTCCCCTTGACCATCTGTAGTGCATAAAACATCACTATTTTGAAGTTTGACCCCATCTTACTGCCAAAGGAGTCGGCCTCATGTCATGTGGTTCTTATCCCACGTAAACAGCATGGTCTCTACAAGCATACAGACCATCCCTTTAAACTTTTTATGGAAGTTCTAGTGCTAATCTAGCTTGCCAGCACCATAGAACTTATGTTGCAGTACAAGTACCATATGTACGTGGTGGGAACAATGCAGTCAGGGGACCAAGGTAAACATCGCCCCCTTTTTTTTTTGAGGCAAAATACTGAGTTGCACAACCTCGGGATGATGCAAGACCCCACTAAAAGGCGATTTTATAATGGAACCATGACTATGGATGTGGCCAAGGGGATAACATTTCATATTCAAACAATGTGGTGTCTCGGACACACTGGTGCACCGAGAAAAAAAAGGAGGAAAGAAGATGATTAAAAACATCAACCAAGAGAATAAAAAAGAAGTGGACATAGACTCTTTCAAGGAACCGATCCCACACTTTCGAAAAGCTACCTTCCTATGAAATGGTGAAGAAAGAATGTCAGGATAACGTCAGCTAAACAATAGCAACATATCGAGAAAAACAATTACAACACAAACGAGAGCACTAGATGGAATCAAGTGATTCCCAAGTCGTTCCAGAAAGAGGGTCACAGGCAGAATTCGTTCCTCCAATTCTTTCCTCAAGTAAACAAGAACCAATCAAGAAATTAAAGAAGAGAAAAGCAAAAATTTACTTTGCATGAGTGTTCTCCAAGCAGATAAGCCTTGTAGTTGGGTAGTAAAGCTCCTCCTCCGGGTCCCTGATGGCTGCTTCGATCAAATCAAGATCCATTGTTCCATCCGGATTGTTAGGGATCGTTCTCGAATGAACGCCTCCGACAGTAGAGATTTCACCATTCTCGTAAACATTGATATTACAGTTGTCTCCAAGAATGACTTTGCTTCCTCTGACCTCGAACCAGAACGCTTATAAGGTTGCCCATCGTCCCTGAAGGAACAACACAGGCTGCCTCCTTTACCATGATTGATAAGATAAGCATACCAGAACCGCTCCTTTCAAGTGATAACCCTATAGGTTGAAACCAGGAGTTATCGTATTATCGTCACACGGTTCGGCTCCTCTAATATAGCGTTTTTGTTATCCTGTAAAGTGAATCCCCTAATGAAGCGTATGCGTTAAAGATAATGCGATTGTTCCTCTAATATCGATAACTGTTATCGTGTAACATGACAGCGTTATCCTTGAGCGTTTCAATGACTTCTAGCATTACCGCAACCCAGTGGAATACCTTTGCAAGTCTCGTATCAATCAAGTTGAACAAACAAAACTATGTTCTCTGAATATGTCAATTAAAGTCAGTCATGATGAGCCAAGATATTCTTGGATTTGTAGATAACTCCTCTCCAGAACATCCCCAGTTCTATAAAAGAATGAAGTCCATAATTGAAATAACATACACTCACAAGAACCACTAGGGTTCATACACCAATCTCTAAAAGAGTATGCAAAGCAAAAGAGAATAAGAAAAAACTTTCATTCAAGTAGGAGAAACCCACACTCATGAATACAAAATAAGAAGAGAGAATCCCATATTTATAGTACAAGAGAATGAGAGGAAAGAGGAAGTCATTGGTTGGGAGTCCAATGGCTCACCCTTCTTTGTGCTTTTTGACTTTGATAAAAAAGCACAAAGGCTAAAAGTGTCTAAAAAGAAACTAAAAAAAGGAAGATAACTATCCTAACCCTAACTAGACTATGTAACTAAACTAAAAAAAAAATTACATATGAAGAATGTATTACATATGAGATAATCTATGAGATTACAAATGATAGTTTTCTTTTAACACTCCTCCTCAAACTTATGGTTGAATAATCGAAAGTTTATCCAAGAGAAAGTGAAATCGTGGTGCAACGAAAAGTTTGGTAAAAAAATCCGTGAGTTGATATTTTGAGGAAATATATAGAAGATTAATGGTGCCCCATAAGAATTCTTCTCGTACGTAGTGACAATCTATCTCGATATGCTTAGTTCGTTCATGGAATGTTCGGTTGCTGACAATGTAAATAGAACTTTTGTTGTCGCAGCACAACCGTGATGCTCCTGTGCACATAACTCCCATGTCTTGAAGCAATCGCCTTAGCAAACTACTTCCATGGTGGTTGTAGCCATGCCTCTCTACTTAGCTTCTGTTGATGAAAGAGTGACTTTTTGTTGCTTCTTTCACCTCCATGAAATCAAAGATTCACCTAGAAACACATAAAAACCAATAGTTGAGTGTTGATCATTAGGATCACCTCATCAATTTACATCAGTATAAGCAATTAATTCTAACGAGAAAAGGAGATAAAAAAAGTTCTCTAAAGATGAAAGTTTTAATGTATCTAATAATGCGTAAAACAACTCCCGTATGAACAGTAGTAGGCGCATACTGGAATTGACTTACAGTGTGGACAACATGCACAATGTCGGGTCTGATAATAGAGAGATAAGATGGTGCCAAGGTGCAGGATTTTCCAGTGGCTCTCCCTCATCAATCTTCATTTTAACGTTCACCACTTCAAGAGTGTCAACTTATTTTTTTATCAGAGATACCAGACGTGTCAATAATATTCAAGGCAAATTTAAACTGAGTTAAGAAATAACCGTTAGGAGAATAAGCAACTTCTATACCAAGAAAATTTTTAAGAATTCCAAATCACTCATTTTGAAATGTGTTTTGAATTTTTTTTTGATATTATTAACTCTCTGTTTATCACTTCCTGTGATGATCATGTCGTCCAAATAGAGATGAAGAATAATAATACCTGCATAAAAATTCTTAACAAACAAAGTTGTGTAAGACAAGATTGAAAACCAAAATCAAGCATAACTTGACTGAATTTGTCATACCATGCTTTTGGGGCTTGCTTAAGGCCATACAAAGCTTTATGTAAACGAAGAGCTTTTCCTTGAGGGATCTTAATGCCAGGAGATGGTTTCATATATACTTCCTCAGCTAGTCTTCCATTGAAAAAAACATTCTTAACATTCATCTGGTATATATGCCATCTCTCTACAAAGGCAAGAGCAATTAAGATCCTAACTATGGTCATTCTGGCGATTGGTGCAAATGTTTCTTCATAATCTATTTTATATTCTTGAGAATAGCCTTTGAAAACTAGTCGGGCTCTAAACCTCTCAAGAGTACCATCACTCTTGGTCTTGACTTTGTATACCCATCGACATCCTATAAGATTTTTACCTGGCAGAATATCTTGAATAGGCTACGTATTTACCTTTTCTAAGGCATTTAACTCTGCTATCATAGCTTTGACCCATTCAAGGTGTTCTTTTGTTGTATCGTAATTAGAAGGTTCTATGTAGGAGTGTATTAAAGCGATGTAAGCTTGATGTTTTGGTGAGAAAGACTTATAGCATGCAAAATTTCTGGGAACCTTTGACACCTTAGATGATCTCCTGGTTACTATTTGATCTTATGCTTTAGCATATTTTTCTAGACCACAAGGTTGTTCAGAGTTGCCCTGTTTGGACTATTGAATACATCCTTGATTATCATGAGATGATTCAGTCCTTAATATGTCATTTTGATCTTCTAAATCAATATCACCTTCACTGATCTTCTAAATCTAAATCAATATCACCTTCACTGATCCAATAGGAAAGAGTACTCATCTATTTCTCTAAAGTTCTTCAAAAAAAAATTCTTTTTCAAGAAAAGATACATTCCTTGACACATATAACTTTCTAGTTTTGAGATCAAAACATCTATAACCTTTTTTGATGGTTTGCGTAGCCAAGAAACACACACAAAATAGCATGAGGAGAGAGTTTGTTATTTTTGTTAGAAAAATAAAGCATTTTAGACCCAAATATCCTTAATCTTGAATAATCTGAGATTTCTTTGAAAAGTTTTTCAATAGGAGATATATTGTTTAGTGAAGATGATGTCATTCTATTAATGAGATAGACTGCAGTTAGAGTAGCTTTAACCCATTTTTTTGGTACTTTATGAGTAATATGTAGAGTTCTTGTTGTTCCTATAATATGTCTAAGCTTTCTTTTTGCTAAATCATTTTGTTGTGGAGTATAAGGACATGACTTGATGTGTAAATTCAAATAGTCTTTAAATTTTTTTGATAAGTACTCTCCTCTTGAATCAGTGTAAAAAATGAAAATATTATTTTAAACTGATTTTTAACTAAGTTGTAAAATATTTAAAAGTGTAAGAAAACCTCAGACTTATGTTTGAGAAAATAAATCCAAGTATGCCTTATAAAGTCATCTATGAAGATGACATAATATGTAAAACCTCCTTCGGATATGAAATAAGATGGTGTATGTTACTGAACCTCTCGTGGTGCGATGACTCACACAAAAACATAAATGAAAAATATACATGTATGCATAAATATAAAATTTTCAAGATTCTGGGTATACTTGAAAGACGACATATGTTACTAGATTCTTTGGGCTCTGGGTACACCTGAAAGACGACGTATGTTACTGGACCCGTGGTCTACCTTGGAGAGGGTAGGTGGTACAAGCTCCATGGGACAATTGAGTTTTTCGTGAGAGCTAGGCGTCTCACCCGGTCCCCAGTCCCCAGTCCCCAGAGTTAGGGGGCCAGGACTACCAATGCGTTTTAGGTGGTAGATCCAAGACTTCTGTAGAAGTGTCCTGGGTGCATTCTAATTCTTGTTCTAGCCACTGGGGAGTTCTCTCTCGGTCACAGACCATCTTTTTTGGATATTCGTATGGCTAGTCATACGGGTTATTAAATAATAGACCCTCGTATGGTCTGTCTGATACAATGTCGAATGTCTGTGCATACCTACAGGGTAATTGAAAGATAAACATAAAAAGTTTACATTGTTCTCGTAGTTGTTTGTGAGTAAATATTGTAATCCTTATATTGGATCTTATAAAGGGTAGAAAACCATAATGCCTATAAGAATGAACACGTATCTGATACTTTTCTTGTTTCATAGCAAAGTAGGAAGCATGTCTGTTTCAGTAGAAATTTCCTTCTTAGCAAGTTATATTGCCCAAAACTTTATAATTGTAATATCTGCAAATGTTGCACATATTTGTACACAGAACACTGAGCACAACATATAAATATAATGCTGCTTATGTAGACAGGAGAATCTGACCCTTTCTGCATTAAAATTTTTCAGGTAGCGAGTAAGTGGAGCAATCGCGGGTGTCATTGCGGGAGTAACCATGGGATCTTATTCTTTAGTGATCATGTTTAGAACTCTGATTAGTCTAATTACTGTTGCATTTATGAGTTGTAATAAATGAACAAATTACTTTCTTTAAATAATGAAAAGTTCTTTAGTACTCTCTGTTTTACCCTATAATTTGCCCGACTATTGGATTGGTCACTTTCGCTATTTCAAAAAAAAAAATTACCAAAATTTTTCCGTCCAAATTGTTGGGGTGTTACAAAGAGTGAATCCAATGTCTGCACCCTTCTTATCATGTGCATCATTAGTGCACATATTCACTTCTTCAGGTGCATCGATAGTACAGATGTTTATTGCTCCATGACTTTCCAATGATTGAGATACATCATCTTCACTGCAACTAGTTGATAAGTTGAATACTGTCATGAGCAAAATATCAATTTGTGTTAGTCGGCGCATACGTTTACTACGATTTATTCAAGATGCATATAACAACGGGTACCGATTAGTTAAACAAGTCAAAGAAATGATTGGATAAATCACACTATCAAAGCAACAACATAATAGCTTACAAATCGATAATAACAAACAAAACCATATCTCACAAATTGATACTAGAAAACACATAATATCTTACAAATCGATATACGATAATTCAGCATAATATATTACAAATCGGTATATGACAATTAATTATAATATCTTATAAATCGATATACGATAATTCAACATAATATATTACAAATTGATATTAACAACTAAAATAATATCTCACAAAATGATACTAGAAAATACATAATATCTTACAAATCGATATACGACAATTCAACATAATATATTACAAATTGATATTAACAAACAAAACAATATATCACAAATCGACACTAGAAAATACATAATTTCTTACAAATCGATATACGACAATTCAACGTAATATATTACAAATCAATATTAACAAACAAAACAATATCTCACAAATTGACACTAGAAAATACATAATATCTTACAAATCGATATACAACAATTCAATATAATATATTACAAATCGATATTAACAAACAAAACAATATCTCACAAATTGACACTAAAAAACACATAATATCTTACAAATCGATATATAACAATTCAACCTAATATATACCAAATTGATATTAGCAAACAAAACAATATCTCACAAATCGATATACATGTTACTACAACCGCAATTTGTATTACATTGCATATACTGAGTGAATGGACGATACTGAATGGGGGTAGAGGCCCTTGCTTGCATCTATAACCAAACATTCTTGTCAACAGATCCCACCGCCTTACAAATATCTTCAAGTTTCCAACCGTTGAAACGATAAAATCTACTTGCAATAACAAAACAACGCCTTAATGACACTCATGATGACATATATTCTTCAACAATAGCATGATGACATGAAAAGGTACTCACGACGCTTTAATGGAACTTGTTGGAATGTTTATGCATCATTGCTTTTTTTCATACTGTCTAACGAAAACAAAGAAGAAGAGAAGACTGTAAAAAGAGATGGCCGACAAATCCCCCTATGACGCTCACCAATGATCGAACCAATCGTTCGGTTTATAGTTATCTCCACGAGGTAGGAACTAACCCGGGAATTTTTTCTATCTAACACAAGGCAGGAACAAGAAGGCGGCCATGTGTTGTAACACAAGCTAAAAATAAAGGCAGAACATGCAAATCTATTTACGGGGAGCAGGTGGACATTTTCCTCTAACACATATCTATCTTACGGGAGGACATTTCCATCAAAAGCATATCTACCTTTTTTATATTTTATTTTATTATAAAGTCATCGTGGGCAACATTGGCATATGAATTATCGTGGGTCCAAGATATTCCTCCGTACACCGGAACACGCAAATTTGTGTTCCAGAGAAAACACACAACACCCTCTCTCTCGGGCTTTTTTCTTTCTTTTGAGAGGTCAAAGAAAAACTTGTTATTAATGAAATTCAAATACAAAACACAAAGCTCCACGATCTGCAGCCTTCATCATATCCTGACAGATACAAAGGGCCAAAGAAAGCCTCAAAAGACAATTTGAACTAGGGCCCTCCCACACATTAAATTTACACTCAAACACACTTTTGACTGTGCTTCTTGGTTTCCTCTTCTTGGTACTCTCAGAGATCAACATGATTGGGGGTAGCTTGGAGGATCTCTAAACAAGTGTCTCTTTTGATATTTCATTATATAACTCTTCAAAGTCACCATCGCTATTACTATGGATAGTTACCTCGCAATGTGTAGCGACCAAGCAAGAAAACACTCTTTCTCGAGCTCTACATGCTTCCATAATCATACACCCTCCTGGCCTTTTTTCATGACCACTTGGAGTTACCTTTGTCATCATGTTATGAAAGAATACTTCATAGAAAAACAAATGATTTTGCCACTTAACTAAGTTAACTAAGCATTTATGGAGACAGACAACCTAGCTATTTCCAGCCACAAGCTCAAGACTGCGCCCATAATTGAGTTTGTTATTTTTTTTCCTTTTTTTTTTTTGACATGATAATTGTTAATCCATTGATTCAAAGATGAATATGCATGCTCCTGGAATATCGTTTGGGCAGACCCAAAGGACAAACAACATGGCTTATGCCAATTGAAGATGGAACATTACTATTGGAGTGCATATCAGGTCAGAGCAGTCAGAGGTCAGCCTGATGCATGCATGCTGATCATCCCTGCTATGAACGGCATCTAAAATACCAAGGTTGAATTCTATATCTTTTAGGTCAGCCTGCAATACCAACTATCATTGTCCCAGAAGCACAAAACTAACAAGGTTAATTTGAATGATGTGGTTGAAAAGGAAGTTGACAGCCCAAACAAAGGCCTATATATCGACATGTTAATGATAGTGTGGATAAGAGATGAGCTGAGAGAATCATGAAGCAGGTGCCCTGTTGGTTTTCTAATGTGATATATATTGAAGCGAAGATGGTGAAACATGTCGATATATAGAATGTTTTGGGGATTTGTGGGATTGTATGCTTTTCATGCAATTGCTTCCTTCTCAAGTTTGTAGGAGTTAAGTGCGGTTGTTATGTCCAATTTTTTTAGAAAAGTAGACGTCTTGATAGCTATCTTCCATATAATTCTCACCACAAATGTGTTCTTATTCAATAATGATCTTGTATCGTCTTCATAAAGCGATTTCAAATTTAAAATTTTTTTTATCATCTGCACATGTTGGGTCCCCTGAATTACAGACACGTCACACTCCACCCTACACTTGTCTCTCTCTCTCTCTCTCATTTGTTGGCTGGTTTTGTTGCCCAGCTATTTCCTTAAAGTTGGGTTTTGGGAAATGTTTCAACGGACATTAATTCAGTCCTACTTTTTGGGATAATATGAAGCGTAGTGATTTCCTAAAAATGGGAAATTATGGGGAACTTCTTTTTCTTTTTTGATAGGCAAGTTGGGGTTAGGCAGATCCCACCAGTTACACAACATAGGGTTTTGAACCCAACACATGGTTACGTGCACTAACACCTCCTACCAAACAAGGGGAGCCCGGTTGGTCTTGTGGGGAATTTCAGTAATAATTTCATCCAGTCCAGATTTTTGGGAATATCCGGGATTATTCCTTCATGTCCAAGCTAACTCTTTAAGTGCATGCCACATGCCACTCATATTGATGAGAATGAGAGCAGATCGGGTCATATTGAATAACCCCACCATATCTGACTTGGTAACCAAGAGAGTGGGGCCCACATACATCTCGACCAAGCGAGATGTGCAATGGGGATTGAATATTTCCCTTGATGTAAATGTGTCAGAATGTCAAACCAGATATGATTCACATATCCAAACATGCATGGGTGGCATATATCTGAATGTGGTCGAATTCATTACATGATACAAGATCGGGTAGTGTCTTACACCTCAAAAAAACAAAGACAAAAACAAAAACAAATCGGGTACTGTCGGATCTGGGTCAATATCAAATAAACGAATATGGTTAGATCTAACTTGAATTAACCAAAACCATTTACGTTTTCCATGTAAAAGCTAATATCATTTATCTGTTTTCACCGGAATCTGCATCATGGCCCATGGGTATAGCTAGATCCAATCTTGGGTCAATATTCTTTAAGGGCACGTTTGGAAGAGAGAAAAACTCTCATAAGAAAGTTTTGCCTATGAGAGTTTTTGATATGAGAAGTTCTCTAAAAAAAAGTTTTTAGCTTGTTTGTGTAGCATGAGAAAAAACAAAGTGGAAAAATGTGAAAAAATGAGAGAGAGGAGGAGGAGGGTGGTGGTGGGGAAAAAATAAATTTTCTCTTGGTAGGAAACATTCCTCCACCACCACCATGGAGGAATGTTTCCTATCAAAAAGTGTACTTTTTAGAAAAAACTCAGTGAAAAAGTCTCTCTCGCTTGGAAGGGTAAAAAGTCCGTACAGATTTTCTATTTTGCATCACTTTTCCTACATCTTTCTTGCTTTCAAACATGTCCTAAGGCTTAGATTGCATGGGAGATGATATTTGAGCGAATTTGTTGGAAATGAGCTAGAAGGAAATTATGAGAAATAGATTTGGAAAGAATTAGAGGAATCCATATTGTTTGACAGCACCTTCAATTCTTTCAAGGATTGTCTACACAATTCTCTTTGATTTTTTATCTTGTTTGGCGACAATTCTTTGTTCATAAACAATGATATATATATATATATATATAACAAATAAGGTAAAAAAAAGCTCGTGAGTCGCAAAATTTGCCAGTTACATTTGATGATAAATACTTCTCAATGAAGGAAACTAAAATAGAGAAAAAGGAAATGGCAAATGTGGGCTGGCATTCTATTTTCACGAATATACCATTGCCACGTTACCTTCCCAGACAGGTTATATGGCAGTCCACATCAGTCATTTCTCTCGAATGGGTACCATTTCTCTCTGATCACCAATTTACAAACAGACCCAAATGAGATTTGAGTTAGATGACTAGATCTGTATCTAGAATTATATTGAACTGTCTTTAAATGTGAGTTCATATCTAGATACAATGTCAAATGTTCTTTCAAACAGAAGAAAAAAAGTCGTATGACCCGATCCATATAGAACCCTTTGCACCCCTATCCACGTACAATGATTCCTAATGTCCTACCTGTGGGGCACTAGCCTTTGTTGAACCATAACATTAACCTCTAGGACACCTCTAATTGAATTATTCATAATTGGAATTTTCTCCAAGATAGTATCTGGCTTGCACAAATATGATCTAGATACATATATAAAGAACTATATATCATCTATGGTTATGTGTTGACACATGCCTGCACATCAAGAAAAAGATAGAAATATAAAAAATGTTGAAACAGAAGTCCACAGCATTTGCAAGTAGACGCACAGTGCTTGTTGAATTGCTTTACAAGGCCCACCTCCACGGCAGGATAGCAATTGATGAAAAATCACAGATCAGGTAAAACAGGAGGTCCCACCATGTAGGACAGCTATCGCTTCTGCGTTGATTGCTTTACATTACAGTGTCAGCTCTACGAAAGCAGATAAAGGGTCCGTGCCGTGCTTTAAATGAGACATTATTGGTCCTTTTTTACTTCTATATAGTGGTGTTGTAGTCTTAAGGTATGGTTTCTTGTTCTGTGGTTTGGTCAAGCGCTGTGGATCAGTCATGCCCGAGGGGCAGGGCGGGCTTGGCTTATGCTCAGCTCGTAAAGAGCTCGTTCAAATTTGTAGAATAAGGTTGGCAGGTCAAACATAAATAATAGGCATTCGGCTTGTTTCGTATGACCTCACTAAATAATCATCGATATATTTAAAATATATTTTTCATCATATAATACAGTATAAAACAAGTGATCGAAGCTTTTGGTTTATAACAAAGACAAAATCTTATCGCTTCCAACTTTGAAACAATTTATCTTTTGGGTAATCCTATTACTTCCAGCTCTATAACAGTTTACCTTTTCAGCTCGAGTTTAGCTCATTAAGCTCGGGCTTACTATGAGTCTAAACTCAGGTCGCGTCGCTACAAGAATGAGCCAACCTTGAGCACTTCAAGCTCGGCTCGTTTGACTCGTTACCAGACATGCTCATGAGGTCATGTGTCATCTATGAACTAAAGGGGACCCTAATGAATCTAATTTGAGGCTCAATTATCCAATCCAGTTATTCCCACACTGTTTACATCTCTCTCTCTCTCTCTCTCTCTCTCTTGCTTGCTTATGTGCATGCGTTTCAAACACATGCATCTTAGAAACACACCTGCATGCACGCTCTTTGGCCTTAAGATGGCGCCACTTTTAATCTCTACCTTAAAATAAGCACCAAATCATGTGTGCCAAGAAACAGCCCATGTGCAGGCATAAGCATGCACATGTGCAGGCATGAGCATGCACATGTGCGTGCATGCAATCAAACATGCATACCATGCATGCAAGCTAGCAATCATCCATAATGACAGGACCAAGATATGCTGAGGTGAGTTGAAGATCTGCCATGATCCCCCGTTGTAATTTAATACATCAAAGCTGTATGGAAAATGATAACCTTCCATCTCTTTTCCTTATTTTTAAACAAATCAATCATTTGAGTTATTCTTCCACTTTTGGCGATCTCCATATTGCACCTGAATTGATTCTCCCCCCTCAAAAAGCTAAACCCTAAACCCTAGAATTGCCTGAATGGTTCCAGCTGCATGACACCTTTGTCAAAGCACACAGCCCTCTTGTAAAAAGTAAAGGGAAGACATGATTTTATGTCGTAGCTAGGTACGAGATTGTCTATGAAATACAGACTATAAAAAAACAAAGCAAGAGGTGTGAAGAAATTTAAAGTAAGTTATAATGGTTTTTCATGTTTAACCAGAAAGCTGGTGAAATTGAATTGGAAGTTGGTGACTAGCTGGGCGTCATGTCCACGGTATAGGTGTGATGGTGGGTCCTTCATGTCCCTGCCCCCCCCCCCCCCCCCCACCACACACACACACACACACACGGCCCTTTCTTAATCATACTTTTTTTTCTATTAAATTATTATCAAATTTTTTATTTATTTGTTGTCGTTTATTTTCTTATTTACTTGTAGAATTACACTTAATCTCAAATTAAGGTACTGGGTGAATTAAATAGTGGCATACTTCCACTGTACTGTAATAAGTAACAAGCATGGGAGCCCATGGGGACTCTACTCATCTAGTAAGGGTGACTCGTGAAAGTCACTAAGTTGAATGGATGTCATGAGTTCAAAAACCATGGTTGCGGGTTCCTTTCTGCCAGGCTGAAACTGGGTGTACTCTTTGAAGGACAATGGGGGTCCTGGAGTTTTTACACCAATGAGTTCGATTGAGTGAGTTGGGTTTCCTCAATTGATTAATCACCCCCCCCAAAAAAAGTAACAAGAATTAGAGTTTTCCTATTTTCAGAGAACGCATTTAATTTCATCTCTTGACAAAGATCTACTCACACACCTTTATTGAGTTCAGTTTTGCCAAATATGAGTTATTACATCTTTACATATTTCAATAAAACATCTTTACATATACAAAAATGACTAAGAGAGGAGAATGAAACGGGAAAAAACAGGGTGTTAGAAAAAACTTGATTATATTTTTCTGACCTTATTTTAGAAAAAGGGCAGGATTTCATGTGATTTTTTCTTGTAGTCAAGATGTGCCCACCTCGAGGGGGTTCGGCATAGTGGGGTGAGGCCTAGGTCGTCAGATGGACGGTCGAGGTTCAATTCCTTTGTGCTCACTCCCTTGCGCAAGCCAACATCCAGCATTGACCCTGCGTTGGGGGCGAGGGTCCTAGACTCAGAGTTTTATGCCTCTGGGACGAAGATCGTAAGTATGGCAGGCTGAGCCAGCCTGACTGGGTATTCGATCGTAGATGCTGTTTCTTCAAGTCATAAAAAAAAGGATGGGTTAGACCATTAAATGCTCCAACTTCACCATTTATCCATCACTTTGGATTGGATCGTCTTTTTTAATACCCCTTTGAAAATTAAACCATGGAAAACTAAGAAAAAGGACTTAATTAGCAACAAAAATTACAGAAATAAACTAAGGTTGTGTCGTGATCGGATTTAACCAGATCCATTTGGCTTGTTTAAGCAAAACCAATACTTTGCATGAGTTGATATGGTACATGAAATGATAAAATTGACATGGAGTTGGTACTCAAATAAATGTCAAGGTTGAGGGATTGTAAATTAATTTGTAAACTAAATTTTCAGATCTTGGTTATTACTTTTTCACTGCACCAAAAAGTTGGTGAGTTTCAGGTTCTTGGCACAAAAGTTATTTTCATCTATAATGTAGACTTACAGACCCTGCCCAAAGTAAAAATTTATTACTCACAAACCAAAAGAGTGTGCAGTCCAAAGACATTATTCATGACATCAACATCCAAATAATTAATAGGCGATGTAACTTCAAATACTGTTGAAGAACCTAAACCTGTACAAATTTTGAGAATTTAATGGAACTTGGACACAATTCTATACTTTATGTTTCAGCAAAACAAGGGTTAAACGTGAACAAAAATCCTAGCCTAGGATATCCAAACATCTCCTATTATGACCAAGAAAACTTCCTTAGACAGGAAAATCCACCAACAAAAAAGAAAATTTTGGGTATTCAACAAAATTCTACTTGAAACCAAGAGAGAGAGAAGTTGGAAATTCATTGAAATGAAGAAAAGAATAATTTGTTCATTACAAATACCATGTCTCTAAATTCATAATATTTATACAATATTGACAAGCAAAACGAATCTATTCATCCATATTTGACCTAATTAATATGAAGAGAATCCTATCACTATCCCTAATAAGCCATTTAAGTACGATTTTACAATTAAAAAGAAGTATAATTTTTTTTTCTCTGGGCCCACTCCAGTTGTGTTGCACTAGATGTCCAAGTTGCTAGTTGGTGAAATTGCCATTAAGCAAATACTGAAATAATTATATTAACCCCTAATATATCATAGTTTGAAGATCATTCACTGAAGAAATTGATGGTAAGAAAAGCACAGCCAATAACTGATGGTCAGATCACTGCCGATATTACGGTAAAAATATTGTTGGCACCGTAAAATAAGCGTTTTCTGAACATGACGTAGATACCTACCTAAGATTGAAAATGAACACCAAGACCAAGAAAATGACATTGATATTGTTAAGCAGCTCACAATTAACGCTTAATTACCATCGTATATAGGGGACAGATAATCTCAGATACTAGTTCTACAGTCATCTCAAAGGATCCGTTCAATAAGATTGACAATGACTATATACTAGGACCAAGCAAATGAAATTGACATTGTTAAGCATATCCAAATAAACTCTAAACTAGCTGTCATAGTGATAAATGATCTGAGGAGGACAGTTCTATATGTAGTCGTCCCAAAAAGATCCATTTAATGAGAGCAACACCAATCCCAAAGGACCAACATGGTCAAACAAGCTTAGGTGTAAATATTATGCTAAAGCCTAAAGGTTCATGTACTACTGGCAAAATTGCAGTGAGATTTTTCATCATCTCCAAATTTCTTCACTCCTTTATGTCAAAGCTGCATATCCCCTCAATAAAGAATCCATTTAATGTCACATCGAAGAGAACCTTTGGCACACCCCATTCCTTTGGATCCACTTCTACCGAGGAATACATGTAGTGGGGTTTACATATAAGGTACCCTATTCAAATCTGGAATAGGATGGATGTGGATCATGAAAATCATGTCTCTTCTTGTCCCATTAAATAAGCAAAGAACATGTTTTCTGTTGACTCAGATGAGAACATTCAATGAAATTTGGTCAGGTGAGGATTTTTTTTCAATCAGATATTTGACATAGGTTTGAATCAGAAAGGACAGAAGACAATTGGGTATTCATGCAATTTAAAGCACCATAATTTGGACCCGTATAAAGATCCAACTGGGTCGGACAATTCATATATAAACTTGATCCTTGTCTGACCCAATTTCATTTTGACACAATTTAATTTTACCACAATGGACCGATGTAGCAACTAAAGCTGTTAAGAAAGGGCATCTAGACTCCAATACTTGGTAAACCCAACATAAGTAAAGATTAAAAAATGCTTTAAATCATAATCTCAAATATCAAGCATTTTTTGAAAATCTTTTGATTTTATCTCGTAATTTTAAAAAACCAATACAATCCCTGAAAAAACATGATATTTTCAAAATATTGTGCATTTATATGGCGGTATTGTCATATTATTAAAAGAGATATTTATATTTGTATACTTTTTAATTTTCGTATAAGTTAATATATTTTATTATATATTATTATAATTTAAATATACTGATATTTTCAGATACTTTTTTGAGAAAAACATTTTTTTTTATTTATTGTGAGATTTTCCTTTACTAACAAAATACAGATAACGAGATTTTTTACTATGATTGAGATTACTTAGAAAGAAGGAAAAAATAATCAATTGGAAGGGCTAGCATGATGGATCAAAAGACTGAGTTCACACAACCTTGACCAATGGACCTTATCTGGCCCATCAAGCCCTAAATTGGCACCAAGTCTTTGGGAAAACCTCCCCTTTGAACCGGACCACAACCCTTTAAAATATTCAACGCAATTCTGAATTTCATGGAATTGACTAGAGATTGATTGTTATCTGGATCAGCTGATATGGTTCAAACTTGATATGGAATCCAGACACTGTTATTTGGATCGTGAAACTGGATCCAACTTCGCAGATCAAAATTTTGTTACACTGAATCTGGCTCCCAAAATACATACACGAGGTTCAAACAGATCATGATGAGTATCTACTCGGATACAATGAGTCTGAATACCCCCCTACATTTTCAGCCTTGAAATCTACTTTACCAATTGCTACACAAACAAAATAAGTATTCATCATATCCACCAGTTCTTCATTTAATTTTTGCAATTCACTAGAACAAGAAATAAATTGGTTAAACTTCAAAATTAAGTATTTTAAAGACCAAATATAGCCTAATCATTACATTATATATGTTAATTGGTCACCAAGTAATTCCTTGTTGTTTTAACTGTTATTGTTAGACTAAGTTGAAGAACACTACGTTTTGTTATTATCAACAATTTGCTATTTTTCTTCTTGTTGATATTCCAAAGTTGAAGGTCATAACTTGTGCCTGACAAATTCAATAGCTCAAATATGTTTGATTTCCCAAGTTCGTGTTTGATTTGGAATACCTAGTCTTCATCAGGATTATTCAGTGAAAAATAAATGAATTCTTTGGAGATTAAATTCTATGGTGTTCATAATTAACAAGCTCAATTTCCCCATCCCAATGGAATTATGATAGGCACTTTCCTATGTGCTCATTTAAGTCCCCGCAAACTCGATGGCGATCGATTTTTGCAGAGCTCAGCTGCTGCCATCTCTAAATCGTGGTATATGTCGTCGTGAAGTGGAACTCGTTTTCATCGGCTCCAAACAAGGCCTAGAGGTAAATGAAAATTTGAAAGAGGGAACTAGGAACAGGGAGTTGGTGTTAGAACCAAATAGGTGTAAAGAAAACCTGGGAACCTCCCAATTTCCTCGGAATTTCCCCTCCAGCCTCCAGCGGAAAACAAACGCACAATTCTCGGGACTGGTGCATCCACCCTGAGAGTATTTCCGTCATTTCATGCAGAGATTGGCATTATCTTCGTGTTAGCGTAGAACTGAGGTACGGTCGGTCAACGACATAGAACTCTGGGTAGCGAATAATTTCCCAATCTAGGGCGTTTGACCATTGACCACACGTGTGCGTAGCACGTACTGTCCATTCCCCTCATTTTAATACCAGGAATACCCTCACGAAACCCTATGATTGCAAGAAACTATATATGCCGGCTCAATTCTTGGGCAATTTCGTCCATAAAAGATGGTGAAACCAAGCTTTGGTATTTCCACCACAGATTCTTCTCTTTTCCAACAAAAAAAGCAAAATTCAACAATAAAAAAAAAAATCAAGACCCATCAATCTGTCTCACTCATATTTTACTCCCAAATGAGTAAAAAACATACGAAGTGTTTAATCAATTAATAAATGGCACTGAAAATTTTCATATACCAATATTGCCCTCAATAAAGAGAGTCCACCAGCCGCTTTTATAGAGGCAATTGAATCCATACGGTAAACTTAATGTTAAATCATGAAAGATAATGGATAGATATTGACCAAGTACCAAGCTAGATCAAATCTCTTGAGATGAGCAAAAAAATTCCTAGTCTAAATTCAACCAATAGTAACTTTAAAAAACAATGACACCAAGATCAATGGTTCTATCAATATCGTTCTGTTTAACTATGCAAATTGCACTAGTAGGGGTCTGCTTAACCCCGGCTTTCTCCGTAGAAAAAAAACTATGCAAATTGTTTTTTTATATGATGGAATATTTTAGTGTTTTTCCTTGATGTTAACTTTTTACCCAAGGGGGGTGGGGTTGGGATGTTGCAAGTTCGAATCCCAATGGTATATGGTTGTATAACTGGTAGGGTCTGTCTAACCCCAGCTTTCTCCCTCGTAAAAAAAAAAAGAAACCATGCAAATTGTAAAGTCGAGTTTTTTTTCTTTCAAAGATTTACCTTCATTAAATTACTCAAGTAATGAAAGCCCCTGAATGCTATTCAATCAAATGTACACATGATAAATGACTTAACACCACACACCATAAGTTGATGTGGAATTTAATTAATTAGCGCACAAAGTCCACTGGGAACTAAGGTAACCTTCTAAAGCTCTTTATACGAAACAATTAAACAGAAAGATTTTCAAGTGTAATTTTGCTCGAAAAACCACAGCCCCCCAACTTGAGCAATTCAGAGTTAACCATCAACTTATGCTTTGCACCAAAAGTCGAAAGCATTAGCACATCTCTTCCTTTAAGAACATGTGACAAAAGATATTTACATATCCAACATCCAACTCACTCTTATTGTAGGCATTAATGAGAGAGAAACACCAAAAACAAAAAATAATGGTAAGAACAAAAAAATCACCACCATTCTGTCACATAGATACAACTGCGGATACGAGGATACGATCATTTCTATAAAGTTTTCAATATGACAAGTATACATAAGGGACACGACACCGAGACTAGCATGAAGTATCCGTGCAACGCAACCTCCTTGCTTTGAAGGTGTCAATTAGGTAGTATCGAATTCTGATAAAAGTAAATCACCAACAATAACTATTCATTTACTCCAAAAGTAAAAAAAAAAAGTGGGCATAACGTACCATCCATCAAAATAGAAAGAAAGAAAAAACAAAATAATATCGAATAAAGAAAGCCCATCAATCTCACTCATAAATGACTAAATACATAAATGCAAAAAAAAAAAATAATAATCATTGAATAAGTAACCCTAGTTCTCAATCCATCTCAGAGAGTCTAAGCCTCTAAGGCCAAACCCAACATCCAATTCCAGACAACAGGCACTTAAAAAGAAGAAGAAGAAGGAGAAGCGAGGAGGAGGAGCAGTAGCAGTAGCAGCAGGAAGAAAAGGGAGGTATCATTCAACAGAAACAGTTAAACAGGAAAATATACCAAAAAAATTTCATTTCCATGTCTACCATGAATCTT
The DNA here is from genome assembly GCF_984573655.1 of Nuphar pumila. NCBI lineage: Eukaryota > Viridiplantae > Streptophyta > Magnoliopsida > Nymphaeales > Nymphaeaceae > Nuphar > Nuphar pumila. The sequence goes on from NC_143261.1 coordinate 1,999,558, forward strand.
GCAGATGAATCACAATCATCCACCACCACCAACACCAATAGCAGCACCATCACCACCACAACCACCACCAATTCTACCACAAGCCCATCAACTCTTAGCAGATATGAGTCCCAAAAGAGAAGAGATTGGAACACCTTTGGCCAGTACCTAAGGAACCACAGGCCACCATTGTCACTATCAAAATGCAGTGGTGCACATGTGCTGGAGTTCCTGCGCTACCTGGACCAGTTTGGCAAGACCAAGGTGCACACCCAGATCTGCCCCTTCTTCGGCCACCCCAATCCGCCGTGCCCGTGTCCGTGTCCGCTCCGCCAGGCCTGGGGCAGCCTCGATGCGCTCATCGGCCGTCTCCGCGCTGCCTACGAAGAGAACGGCGGCAAACCGGAGTCAAACCCGTTTGGCGCCCGTGCTGTGCGCCTCTACCTTAGGGAGGTGAGGGAGTTGCAGGCCAAGGCTAGAGGAATAGCCTACGAGAAGAAGAAGAGAAAGCGCCCGCCACCACCGCCGACACAGCAGCAGCAGCCGGAGATGGCGATGACCGCAGCCAAGATGATCATCGATGACGAAGAGGGGGAGCCCGCTATGCCGGAACCCGGTGGCAGCAGCGGAGGTTCGACGGTTGGGCTATCTGTGATGAAAAAGGGGCCGGCCTAATGGCCACCGGTGGGTTGAATTAGATCTGATATGAGCAGCACCAAGATGGTTGGTCTAGGAAGCTTTCAAGTTGCACCCCACATTTTACTAACTTTGAAAAGATCATCTATATATCACCTGGACTACTTTGTAGGCTTTCCTTTTCTTCTGGTTTTCACTTTTTTCCTTTAGTCCCCTCCTTGTGCAAGTAGTTGTTAGGATCGGTGCTAGTTTTAGTAGTGATATGGTGGCAGTAGAAGTAATGACAGCGGCGATTGTTGTTGTTGTTAGTGTCGTTACTCATAGCAGTAGTAGTTGAAGAAGAAGATTATGATAATCATGATCATGATGATGAAGATGGTGGGAAAGAGAAGACGGCGGACTATCGTTCTTTTTTTCTTTTCTAGCTTTTTCTTTCTCTTATTTGCTATCGGATATCAAGTGGTCACTTTTATGTGGTGCATCTATCATGTATGCAAATATGAAAGTTACATGGAATTGTGTAGATTGTGGACCAATTTAGTTTCTTCTTCTTGCTCTTTGTTGTTGGTGTAGATAATTAGTCATTTAACAAATTTAGTGTCTTCTTATTACTCTTCACTCTTGATACCAAAGGAGCCCATTTTAAGGTATTTACGATATCGTAGTCTTGTGTTGATGATATTCACAGTGGATTGTCACTTCTGAGGAAAACCATAATCCTAAATTTTAGATATCCATCTTTTATGCTCATCATTCTATTCCCTCTTCTTCTTGATACTGATTCTAATTAACATTGAGCTAACTCGTGCATTTGGGGTTCTCTTCTTCTTCTTCTTCTTCTTCTTGGTTGTGATACGTCCAAGCAACAATTTGCAAGCCTAGTCTTGTCATTCAGAGAAAAAAATTTCAATGGCAGACATTGGAATCTCCACCCTTTTCAAATCCGTGAAGTTGTATTCTAAATACGAATTGATCTTGTGCTCTTTTGGTTTGAGTCCAGCTTCCTAACCGCTTGGAATCTCCAAAGTTTGAGCAGAAACCCAAAGTGATGATTTCCCAAGGTATCTAGTTGAAATCCAGTTTCTCGAGTTTCATTCTATCAGAGTAGTTATGAGGGAAAAAAAAAGAGGAACCAGAATGAAAATTATCATTGGTCTCGATCAGGTCTCTACTTGAAACTTTATATCTTTAGTTTCATATTTGTGGTTTCCAAGATTCTAATGAGAATGTTTGGAATATTAGAGAACACCATTGTCTCAACAAATTAAGAGAGAGAGAGAGAGGACCACTGTACCGTGTATTTATACCTAATTTATAATAATACTGTCATCGGGAAACTCAAGGTGGAAAGGGGGAGAAGTCTTTTCACTATTCTTTCTGGCCGACAGTGCAGCCTATGTTATCATACAAGATGCCCATGATTGGGTAATATTGGGTTTTTCTTTGCAATCTACCTCATATTTTATTGGTCATGACGGTGGAAAACATTTGCCTTTTTGTTTTTGCAGATTAGAGGTATGTTCTTCCTTCACATGATTTTAGTGAGGATTCTAATAAACTACTTGGTCGTCTTTTTCATGATTGGTTGGGCTACACATAAATTTTTTAATTCTTATAGAGAATGGAGGGTATCGATGCTTGGTTTCGATTCTTTGAAGCATTGGTGGTGGGGAGGAGGCTTTCGTTATCATTATGTTAACCAAGGATCTATTCTGCTGGAAAAACTGCTAAGAATTATATTACCTGATTTTTTCTTTCTTTCAATAGTTTAGCAATACAGACGTTTGACTGGTGACTATCGAGAATAGTTATTTATTTGTGAAGTTTGTTTCCTTTTCTTCCCTCCTATCTATGTTCATTTCCTACAAGTCTTTGCTTGCTCCAATGATGTCTGCTGTGTCAGGGAAAAACTGAAATGAATAAGGATAGGACCTTGTTAAATTTTTGTCAAACCCTTAGTAATGATGCGATGGAATCCCACTATGCTTTTTTTTTAATAAAAAATGTCTGTGTGATGTGTCTCCAAGTGTACGTACAAGAGAGTCATTATATGAAAGAAAATTTTTCTTATGAGAAGTTTTGATATGATAACTTTTTTTAAAAAAAAATGTTTCTTTTATTTGTGTAGCACGAGAAAAATAGTATGAGAAAATTTGTTCCTTTTTTTTTTGTGCATGAAATTTTTTTCCTCTTCTATCAAGTGCTAACAAATGGTATTTTCAAAATTATTTTTACGATTGTATTGAAAAAAAATTCAATCACTTAAACCTTAACAATAATATATAATTGTTTTTTTGCCATTTCTCGATATAAAGGCTATTGAAAGGGTGCATTTCAGAAAAAAATCATCTTTCTATTCTTTGCCAGGGCAGCTTCTTTGAGATTTGAGGCCACCGCCTAGGGCTTCAAAGCCTCAAATGAAAAAAATGTAATGCTTATATTTCGCATGCTGAAAGCCTCCAATGAAACATGGCACATGCTGAGGGCCTCCGATGAAAAAAGATATGCAGAAATATGGGCCTCCAATGAATCTTGGCACATGCTGTTGAAAAAAAATATGGAAAAATATGTGCTTCGAATAAAATATGCTCTTGAGCCGCCCCTGATCAATGCTTGCATGTAGAATTGAAAAAACATGCGCGCGCACACACACACACCTCTCTCTCTCTCTCTCTCTCTCTCTCTCTCTATATATATATATATATATATATATATATATATATATATATAGGACATACAAGCACCCTTGGAAAATGTGAAAAAATGAGAGAGAGAGGAGCAGGAAGGTGGTGGTGGTGAGATGTAGTGCAATGGGTGATGGGAGTGTAAAGATAAATTTTCTGTTGGTAGGAAACATTCCTCCACCCCTCTCATGGATAAATGTTTCCTATAAAAAAGTGTACTTTTTAGAAAAACTCTCAGTGAAAAAATCTCTCATTTGGTCACTTTTCCTATATCTTTCTTGCTTCCAAACGTGCTCTAAGGAATTCATATTGGTATTGGTGTGAGTCGTCTAACACGAAATGATCTGTTTTTAACAAGCAAGAATGATAATGGTTCTGAGTATGGATCCTTATTCTTTTCCTTTTCTTTCCCTTTCCCAAGAATGCACTGATAAATATCTCTTTTTAACAAGCAAGAATGATAATGGTTCTGAGTATGGATCCTTATTCTTGTCCTTTTCTTCCCCTTAACCAAGAATGCACTGATAAATTTGTATCAGATCATGAATGTTTGAGGAGGAATCATGATATCTTGGTAAGAAGCCTTGCAATATTTGAAGAGTGAGACAGGAAACATGATAAAAACCATAAATATATTTAGGCAAAAACCATTTGCCAATCTCTAAAATGCCATGTCTTAAGTTAGGGACCATGAAAGTAGTTGTAATCTCAAACATCTAATCGCCCACAACGTCCCCACCCACCTGGTTTGGTTAGCTGGCTTAAGGCGTTCAAGTTGAAGGATCGATGTCGTGAGTTCGATACTTGGGGTGGGGTGTGTCCCTTGCCACAAGATTGAAAGCGAATGGATTTTTCTAACGGTCATTACTCCTCATTGTCGACATAAAAAGTTCAAATACCCAATTCAATTTTTTTTTACTGTTCGTGATGCATAGCAGGGGCCACTAACTATCAGATTCTCTCATGATTATCTTTTACAATTTTTTTCATCATCAGACTGAAATCCGTCTTTATTTGAAATTCAACCCCATCATTGAAGAAATCACACAGAAAAGACAGCTAGCTGAAGATTCATTTGATCAAGAAACTCTGTTTTCACCTGATTATGTCAACCCTGCTTTCCCATGATAATTAGTATTTTTTTCTTTCTTTCATGCTCGTTCATGTGCAGATGATCATGAATAAGCTATCTTTACTCATAAGACCACTATCGTTCGGGAGGGTGTCGTGTGTTCTCTCCCGAAAACGCAATGTTTGCTACAGTGCATGTTCAGGGGTCCGAATGAGTGCCACATATATAAGCACGTAGGGGTCGTATTCCCGTGTCTGTCAGCATCACTTAGCATCGCAGTCCGGTGTGGTTGCAAAAACCTAAGTACCCTTTCCTGTTATTCTCGCCATGAAACGGCGGTTCGAAAAAATGACAAAAATGTCCTCTATTCAAAAAAAGGGAAACAACATTTTGAAAAAAAAACAAAAATGTCCATCCAGAAAGTCGAGTATGATGTTAACTCTTCAAAGTCCAAACATTTCGTTTTTTCCCTAAGCAGTAAACTTTTGCACCATCTGCTGTAACAGAAGCTCCCTTTGACGACGCAAACTTTGTCGTCGTCTGCTGCCACCGAAGTAGCAGCCTTTGTCGTCGTCTCGAGTCGAGGTTCCCGCCTTGGTTTTTAGCTTGTGTTACAACACATTGCCGCCTTCTCGTTTCTGCCTTGTGTTACAAAACATTCTCGGGTTCACAATCGACTGGTTCGATCATTGGTGGGCATCATAGAGGCATTTGTCGGCCATCTCTTTTTACAGTCTTCTCTTCTTTTTCGTTCTCATTAGGCATTATGGAAGAAAGCAATGATGCACAAACATTCCAACAAGTGTCATTAAGGTGTTGTGAGTACCTTTCCATGTCATCATGCTATTGTTGAAGAACGTATGTCGTCATGAGTACCATTAAAGCATTGTTTTGTTATTGCAGGTAGATATTGTCCTTTCGATGGTTGAAAACTTAACGATATTTGTAAGATGCTGGGGCCTATTGACAAGAATGCTTGTTTACAGATGCGAGGAAGGGCCTCTACCCCATCCGGTATCCTCTATTCACTCAGTATATGCAATGTATCACAAATCGCGGTTGTAGTAACATACTATTGATTTGTGAGATATTGTTTTGTTTGTTAATATCGATTTGTAAGCTATTATGCTGAATTTCTGTATCGATTTGTAATATATTTTGCGATATGTATATCAATTTGTAAGATATTATGTGTTTTGTACTGTCGATTTGTAAGCTATTATGTTGAATTGTCGTATCGATTTGTAATATATTATACGGTATGTATATCAATTTATAAGATATTATGTGTTTTCTAGTATCGATTTGTAAGATATTTGTAGAAAGACTTTTAAAATGTGTGTACACAGAAATACATTGTTACGCGTTTGTGGTAGCGATTTTCGTATTCAAATCTCTGCTCATTTAGCAATTTCTATTGAAATCGCTTCACAACATCGTAGATATAATTAAATTGCTATCGTTAACACACATATACGACAAATTATTTCTTTTATTGGCATGGTAAGTAACAACTCAATGCATAGTATAAGCAAATAACAAATCGTTGTTGCTTTTATATTGTGATTCATTCAATCGTTTGTTTGACTTGCTTAACCTTATCGGTATCCATTGTTATATGCATCTTGAATAAATCGTAGTAAACGTATGTGCTTGTTAACACAAATTGATATCTTGCTTATAACAGTGGTGAGCTTATCATCTGTTGTAATAAAGATGATCTATCTCAATCATTTGAAAGATATGGAGAAGTGAACATTTGTACTAATGACGCACCTGAATAAGTGAACATGTGCACTAATGATGCACATGATAACAAGGGTGCAGGCATTGAATTCACTCTTCACTACAAGAAAAATGCAGATTAGTGACAGACTCTATCATAGGATAAAGGTTGGGTGGATGAAATGGAAAAGTGCAACTGGAGTGTTGTGCGATCGTAAAATGCCATTGCGGTTGAAGGGAAAGTTTTATAGGGCGACTATTAGGCCTGCTTTACTATATGGTACGGAATGTTGGGCTGCCAAGAGACATCATATTCAAAAAATGAGTGTAGCTGAGATGCGTATGCTGAGATGGATGTGTGAAAATATAATAAAAGATAAGATTCGGAACGAGGAGATACGTAAGAAGGTAGGCGTTGCACCCATTGAAAATAAGATGAGAGAGAATCGTTTACGGTGGTTTGGACATATTCGGCGAAGGCTTAATGATGCTCCAGTTAGAAGGATGGAGAAATGGGAAAATATATTAGTTAAAAGAGGTCGGGGTAAGCCTAAGAAGACTTGGATGGAGATGATAAGAAAGAATATGAATGCTTTGAACCTCACCAAGGACATGGCATTGGATAGAAATGATTGGAGGAGAAGGATTCATGTGGAAGACCCATAATGATTTTCTTTTTTGGTTCATATCGCCGACCCCAATTATTTTGGGATGAAGGCGTAGTTGTTTGTTTTGTTAGTGACAGACTCTATCCATCACTAATCCATCACAAACTTCACCGCTAACATGTTTAGCGACGGATTATCGATGGATAGAGTCCGTCGCATAATCCTAGTTGCTAAATTGCGACAAACTTTATCTATTGCCAATCCGTAGCTAATTAGAGACGGATTAGCGATGACCTATGTTTGTCGCTAATCTGTCACTAATTAGCGATGGATTAGCGACGACTTATATATGGATATAAACTGTCGCTAACTTTTAGTCGACAAGTTAGCGATGGATTAACGACAAATTAAAGGCCGTCACAAAACATTGTCTGATTGAAATTGGCGACGGCTTAGCGACGAACATAATCCATTGCTAATCCGTCGCAAAATTTAAAAAAAAAATAAAAAAAAGAGCCCTGAGGCGTGTGCCTCATACGCCTTGAGGTGCACGCCTCGAGGCGAGGTGCGCCTTAAGCTCTTTAGTTGAACAAAGAGCTGCTTACCACAATTGATCAAACAAAAAACATAAAATGATGCATAAAAAATAATACCATTCAAAAAAATGCCAGTAGAGCAAAATGAGCACTTAATGACTGCTTGAAGGCTAGGTTTCAAACCTTCGCATCTATATCCATCTGTGTGGGCTTATCATTAGACTCTGAAACACCATTTTCAACACCCGAACCAGATACATCATTGCAAGCTTTGGCATTCTGCATATTTACATCGCTATCGCCACTAGCCACAGGAGCAACATCACTTGGAACATCATATGTCTCCATTTAAGTGGGTTCCTTTGTTTCCTTTGGAGGCTCTTTGATAGGCGATACTGGCAGCTCCACTTCCTCCTCTTCCAACAACTGCCATAGCAATTTTAATTATGTTAGAACGATTGTGAAATGCAACTGAAAAGGAAAATTAAGATAAAATTATATACATAACTCACAGTTGCAGTCTCGACAGATACAATCCCATGCAAATTCAAGCGAATTTTTAGTTTGAGCTTCACATGTTCTCCCTTGGTAGATTGGAATGGACTAATCTAATCATACCCACACAGGAAAACGATGAGCATATGCACTATAATTGTACCTAACTAAGACAACATAACAGAAAATAATTAAAATTGTATGTCTCACCGTGTCTTAGGTTGTGCTTGCACCTCATTAGCATCAGCATAAAGAACATCAACAGTAAATGTTCCAGACCTATAAAAGGTTAATGCCTTCACACTAGGGATGGGATTGCCCTTTGGAAAAACAATAGTTGTCTGCTGGTGCTCAACTGCACCATTTTGAGAGTCAGACGGAGTGCTTTTCCAAGATAAAGCAATAGAGAACAGGTAGATGTCATTCACCTAATATGCATATAAACACAATCAATTTAAGAATATCCACCATGTAGTCAAGAAATTACTGTAAAGATATAGATGATAACCATCCACAACAACATCCTCATAAAAATAACCGCTCTCGCTCTTTATATATATTATAGATAAAACTTATGAGCCATATTTCCTCGCGTGCCCCAGAAATTAAACATAGAAAACCCAAAAGGTCTAAACAATCAAGTAAAAAAACTAATATAAAACAAAATAATGAAAATAGAGTAACACACAATTGCATACAGATAACTATCCCAATAGTCCACTTGGTCAAAGTGCAAATAGAACATCTATAGATTCAAGAAATCAAACAATTTAGCAGCCTATACAAAAATATAATTAAACAACAAAGGTGTTTTGAAGGCATAAGAATGACATTTTGGAACCAAGAAGAGATAATTATGTTAGCTGCACTGCAGAAAAATGCAATGATTCTTATTGCTTAATTTTAATCTTCTGTTTCAACATGTACAGAAACACAGGATGCTCCAAACAAGTATATTAGAAACCCAAAACTAACATCATTAGTTCAACACCAACTAGCAGGAAATTGCTCAGAGACTTCAATGATTCAAAGTGAGTCCCATAGTCTTTACCAACTAGCAGTAAACTTTTTTCTGGCATTTTTTTGGTGTATTTACAGTTTACTGCACCCATCTTATGTTATGAATGCTTTCAGAGACAATTTTACAATGGAATTAGATTATGTTAGCTTGTTTTAGGATCAATGCAAATCTATTCTGGGCATGTTGTCACATTTTCGTTTTCATCATTCACTAAATTTAAGCCATAGTAGTTGGCGACTGATTAAAATTTATGGTGCATGGCAATACAAAATGGATATATTTGAAATGAGTTTTACTGATTTATATGAGTTATTACATGTGTTAGCTACTCAGTGTGCTAAAAAGAGCCAAAAAAGCAAATACAATGCTCAACTATTGTCCTTAGAAAACAAGAATAAGATGTTCTATCATGCATTCTCACAAAGAGAGTTCATTCCGTCATCCAGATCAATGGATGCTGGTTTAAAATTCTTTTGCTTTTCAAGCATAAATGATAATAAAAATGATATGAAATAAGATGACACACCGCAAAACGCATCAGGAAGATCGTCGATCAATTGGGGCTTCCACTTCTCCATAATCCTTCTGGGTATAACCATAGGGTCTTCAACAAGCTCTTCAGTCCTTTTCCCCTTTCTATGATCCATAATGGTCACAAAGTTCTCCTTTGCAACGATCTCCAACGTCGGTTGCACCCCAAGAACATTGTACCTCCCCTACCAGAAAAACAATCAGGACCACAATGAGCCCTACATGATTCCAACAACACAACTAACAAACGGGTTTGTCAATTGAGATGTGAAGAAGATGAACGATAGTTTAACCAGAAGCTTACGAGATCCATTCCCTTATAGCCTTGTTTGATGGATTCGAAGAGGAAGCTAGGAGCCTCCCGATCCACTTCCTTCACCAAACAACGGTAGGCGAGGACCGGATTGAGATGATCGGAGAATGTGCATATGTAGAGCGGCAGAACGTTCTCATTTTTCGACGCCTCGATGAATCTCAACACATCGTTCGAATCTGTTTCGATCACAACCCACCAAAAATCACAAAAAAGAAAGGAAACGAAAACCAGAAGCCCTAATTCCCCAACACAAGAAAGAAAGAGAGAGAAAGCTAAAAGGATGGATTCAAGCAAAACCATACCAACATAGACGGTCGAAACAAACATGCATTTCACCAGAGAGCGAGTACAGAGCTGCATAGGGATCCTCTTGATATTGTCGCCATCACCGAAACCCCCACGCTTCTCCAAACCCCCCACCCTGGTTCAGCCTTGCCATGTAGTCCTCCTCGTTGCTCTCCGAGCTCACCACCAACTCGAGGATGCTGCCAAGGAGCAGCTTGGCGAGGTGGGCGAGGACGCCGCCCAGCTTGGTGTCGTAGCCAGTGGAGGGGTCATCGCCCAAGATGATGCGAACGATAACGAAGTTGACCTGGGGAAGGAGGGAAGCGAAGCGCTCTAAGCCACTCTGTAATAAGAGAGAGGGAGGGAGAATTTAGTGCCCTAATTTGATAGTTCTAATAAAAAATTAGCGACGAAATTAGCGAGGGAAACTTTTTTGTCGCAAAATCCGTCGCTAATTATCGACGGATTAAAGACAAAATATTTCTATCGCTTATTCGTCGCTAAGTTGCGACAGATCTTGAGATGGAATTTTTTTTGCCAATCCGTCGCTAATTCGCGATGGAAGTTTTTCTGTCACTAATTATGCAAATATTTTGAAGGTTAGCGATGGATAGTTTTCTCTCGCTAATCCGTCATAAATTTGCGATGGAAAAAATCCGTCGTAAATTTCCGTCGCTAATCAGGGTTTTTCTTGTAGTGCTTGACTTGAATGTTTTAGCAAAAGAAATGCAATTTGATAATGAGGTAGATGATTATGACAGTACACTTGATAAAGGTGCAGGCACTAAGAATGTACATGATAGTACACCTGACTCTGTTCCCATAGAAGAAATGCAATTTAATAATAAGGATACTGCATATAAATGTTACAATGATTATGCCTTAAAATCTAGCTTCAGTGTTAGAAGGTATTCTTGGTCAAAAAATGCACAGGGTGTCGTTGTGAGAAGGACATATGTTTGTTCTAAGGAAGATTGGAAGAAGTCAAGTGAAAATCCAACAAGCAGCATGCCAGAATCAAAATGTAGATGTCCAGCGAGAATGGTGTTAAGAAGACATTCGAATGGAAAATATGCAGTTCATGCTTTAATCAGTGATCATAACCATGGATTAGTAGCTTCACATATGAGTCTTATGTTAAGGTCACATCGTAAAGTAACTGAAGCGCATGTTGTAATTGTTGAAATAGCTTATAGCGTCGGCATTGCACTAAGAAAGACATATAATTTGTTCGTGCACATAAATGGTGGTCGCGAGAATGTGTCATTCACACTTATGGATCTAAGAAACCACTTGAGAAGGAAGATGACAGATAACATGAAGAATGGAGAAATATGTTCTTTGGTTGATTACTTACAGAAGAAATCAAGCATTGACCCTAATTTCTTTAGTGCAATGCAACTGGACGAAGATAGATATGATGTGAAAATGTTTTGGGCAGATTCAAAGTCAATAGTAGATTATGAATGCTTCAATGATGTGCTTGTTTTTTATACGACAATGAAGATTAATACTGAACAATGGCCATTTGCGTAGTTTGTTGGAGTGAACCATCACTCACAAAGTTGTATATTAGGTGACACTTTTTTGTATGACCAGACAAAGGAAAGCTTTGAGTGGTTGTTAAAAGTATTTACACAGGCAATAAATGGGAAGCAACCTGAAGTTGTACTTACAGATGGTGATCACGCAGTTGCAGTTTCAGTGTCTCATGTGTGGCCAGATGCATATCATCGCCTATATTTGTGGTATATCTTTCAAAATGCAACAAATTACATATGACACATATTTAATCAGAAGACAAGGTTTGACAAAAAGTTTGTAAGGTGTGTACTTGAGAGCGTAGACGAGGTCACCTTTATGTTTGATTGGGAGAAAATGATTCAGATATACGACCTTAAAGACTATCTGTGGTTACAAAATTTATATGCTGAAAAGAAGAAGTGGGCATTGGCATATGGAAGACAATACTTTTGTGCAGGTATGATAAGCACACAAAGAGCTGAATCTATGCATTCCACACTCAAGAAAACCTTGTATTCATGTTTAACAATGTTTTGCTTCATGGAACAATATGAATTATTTGTAGACGGTCTTAGACAAAATGAGCTTGAACAAGATGTGAAATGCTTCAATATGCACCCTATAACTTTGGGCATAAAAATATTAATGTGACCTACAGATCTGCATACACTAACTGTATTTGAATGGATTAAGAAGAAGGTTATACAGGTTATGAATTACAATATAGAAAGACATGCAAATCGAGAATATGCATAAATACCATATTTTATGGAAGGGCGAAGAGCATAAAAAAAGGCAAGAAGCATATGTCACGTATAATGTTGACAACAGAACAGTTGAATGCACGTGCAAAATGTATGAATTCAAAGGTATCTTATGTTGGCATGCATTAAAGGCACTTAATCAAGAGAAGATACAAGCAATACATGAGTCATATTTAATGTGAAGATGAAGGAGACAAACAAAGATTGAACTACTGGATACAGATAATGTCAGTCAATCTGGTGTTGATGAGAAGTGCCACATAGCCTCCCGTTACCAACAACTGTGTAGGTCATTTATGCATGTTGCAAATTTGACATCAAAAAATAAAGAAGCCTATGTATGCACGAGAAAAGTGTCAAGAAAAACACTTGAAAATGTGCAATTAATTCACCACCAGTCCATTACAGCTAATGAAGACCACACTACAAGAAAAACTATAATTAGCGACGAAAATTGCTGACGAATTTTTTTCGTCGACAATTTACAATGGATTAGCTAGAGAAAACTATTTGTCGCTAACATTCGATTTATTTGCAGTCTTAGCGACGGAAAAAATTCTGTCATGAATTAGCGATGGCAAAATTCTGTCTTAAATTCCGTTGCAACTTCACGACGGCTTAGTATCAAATTTTTTTTGTCGCTACTCCATCGCATATTTGCGACGGCGTTTGCAACAAAATTTTGACGTCGCTAAATTTCCTGTAAATCCTCAATGTGATCCCCTTTTCTCTTTCTGTTTCGTCAATTGCCCGACCACTGCCCAACGTCCTGCCATCACCCGCCCGCCGCCAGGTGACCTCCCATTGCCCGCCCGACTGGCGACCTCCCATCGCCCGCTCGACCGGCGCCCAACGACTTTTGTTGGCCCGCCTGCCCATCTGCCTCCCGTCGCCCACTGCTCGTCGTCCTGTCGTCGCCCACCCAATCAGTGCTTGTTGACCTTCGTTTGCCCGCCCGCCTGACCAACGCCCATCGGCCTCTCTTGCCCCTTACTATTCTCTCTCTCGTTGCTCCCCTCTAGATTTTTCGGTGAGCCCCGAACGCAAGTAAACATTCGCTTTTCCTTTATGGTGTAGCCGCCCCCTTCCCCCCTACGGTTGCCAGAGGGCCAGCAAAGGCCTAATAGCCTCTATCAGACCCTCCCCACCCTTGTGTAGTCGGTGGGGGACTGGCAGAGGCCCTAATCGCCTCTTTTTCTCCGACATGATAGAGGGCTTCACGACTATCCTTTTGAATGCCGACAGAGGGGCCCCTGTCGTCTTGACTTTGCCAACAGAGAGCCCGCTGTCCTCTTGACTTTGTCGATAGCCCCCCCCTCTTGTCCGCTGTCGGAGAATGATCGGCAGGAAGAGAAACCCCCTGCCCTTTTGTTTTCCCTAGCAAGGGGTGGTTCGCCCCCCTCTCCTCGATAATTTCGGCAGGGGGGCGAAGCCCCCCTTCCCCTTGTCTGTTTTTTCCGACAGGGGACGAATCCTTCTGCCAATTTGTCCGGCAGGGGGTGGATCCCCCTGTCGGGAAATTTAGCCTCTACAGGGGGCGAGACCCCCTGCCTCATGATTGATATGGAAGGGGGAGAGACCTCCCTGCCTTGACCTTACTGCTGGTAGGAGCAGCGCCCCTCTCTGTCTCGCTTTCACCAAAGGGTTGTGTTTTCCTATCCAGGCTCGTTTTCGACATGGAGCGTCACCCTCCTTGTTATCAGGTAATAAACTTCATTTTCACACAGTGTTGCTTGCAGATTTCTGAATGGATCCCACTTGTGCCCCGCCACCCATGGTAAGTAAGTGACAAAAGCAATGCAAATCAGGTAAATACCCATGGTGAGTAAGTGATGCATGTACATCACAGGTTATTTAATTTCTTGGATGCAACACTTTTCTGTTCACACACTCACTTAGTTGTGGATATCTAGGACTGCTTTAATGGAGTTTGGAGATCATGCTGAGCATGATTTTAATGTATGAGAATAAAAGTGTTCTTATTTTTGGAGTTCGGATTCCATGCTAGTCATGATAGTAGTTAGCGGGATATTGGAGTGTGTTTGCTGCAGGTACATGTTTGACATTGTTTTGATATGAATGATTTAAATATATTGCAATGTTTGATGTGATTGTATCCATGCTTGTATGAAGTTACTTTTAATTTGATTATGACTTTCATATGAAATTGTATCATGAAAATATGCTTCAAATGAATGTATCGTGTTATGAATAGTTTGCACATGAAAATATTAAGTTATCAATACATGCATCATAGCTCTTGTGATTGTATGACATTATATATATATATATATATATATATATATATATATATATATATATGTGTGTGTGTGTGTGTGTGTGTTTGAATGATTTTAATTATTTGAATGTATTGAAATGATTTGAAGGTATTGCAATGTTTGAATGTATTGCATGGCATTTTTTATTCTTTGATTATGTATCTTCGATACATATAGAGTTATTATTTGAATGTATTGTAACGTGTTTGAATGATTTGAATGTATTGCAAATATATTTGATGTGAATGATTTGAATATATTGAAATGTATTGCAATGATTTGAAGGTATTGCAATGTTTGAATGTATTGTATGACATTTTTTATTTGTTAGAATATATCTTTGATACATATAGAGTTATGATTTGAATGCATTGTAACGTGTTTGAATGATTTGAATGTATTGCAATATTTGATGTGAATGATTTGAATTATTTGAATCTATCGAAATATATTGCAATGATTTGAATGATTTGAAGATATTACAATGTTTGAATGTATTGCATGACATTTTTTATTCTTTGATTATGTATCTTCGATATGTATAGAGTTATGATTTGAATGTATTGTAACATATTTGAATGATTTGAATGTATTACAATATTTGATGTGAATGATTTGAATTATTTGAATATATTGAAATGTATTGCAATGACTTGAATGATTTAAAGGCATTGCAATGTTTGAATGTATTGCATGACATTTTTTATTTGTTAGAATGTATCTTCGATACGTATAGAGTTATGATTTGAATGTATTGTAACGTGTTTGAATGATTTGAATGTATTGCAATATTTGATGTGAATTATTTGAATGTATTAAAATGATTTGAAGGTATTGCAATGTTTGAATACATTGCATGACATTTTTTATTTTTTGATTATGTATCTTCGATACATATAGAGTTATGATTTGAATTTATTGTAATGTGTTTGAATAATTTGAATGTATTGCAATATTTGGTGTGAATGATTTGATATATTTGAATGTATTGCAATGATTTGGAGGTATTGCAATGTTTGAATGTATTGCATGACATTTTTTATTCTTTGATTATGTATCTTCGATATATATAGAGTTATGATTTGAATGTATTGTAATGTGTTTGAATGATTTGAATGTATTGTAATATTTGATGTAAATGATTTTAATTATTTGAATGTATTGAAATGTATTGTAATGACTTGAATGATTTGAAGGTATTGCAATGTTTGAATGTATTGCCTCACATTTTTTATTTGTCAGAATATGGTTCGTAGAGGTTACAGTGGTCGATTACCTAGTGATAACCAATCTCAACCTTTATCTTCACGGGCTGCTTCAATAGGTATATCATTTAACTAATTGTATACTTGATTAGTTTAAATGTGTGTTGTGTGAATTTCTAACTCATTTTTCTACAGATGATGTTTCTCTTGCACATGACCCACCTACACCAGCTGTTCATACAAGTCACGAGACAACGCTGGATGTAGGGTCTTATCAGTCTAACACAAGATGACTCATTCAAATAGTGTATATCGATAATCGACCGTAAGTATTTTATTTTCACTTATCCTATACTTATCTTATAAATATTATATATTGATAGTTAATGTGTACCAATTCATGTGCAACGCGAGGTTCGAGCCATAAGAAGTAATATGAGAGATTAGGAATTCACTAGTTCAACATCTACCAGGACCGGTCGCTCAATACAAAGAGTACTCGAAGGATGTGTTGGACAGATTATGGTCATTATTCATGGTATATATTCGTTTCTCATAGTTAATATGTTTCATATTTAATTTTTTGTTATAGTCATGTCTACTAACTTTTTGAAAATATTTATAGGCTTCGAATTGCTTCGCGACTACGATGGAGGAACAATATGCGAGGAAGATGTAGCAGAAAATGACTGTCAATCAATTTGCAGACATAATGCACAATATGAAGACTGCAACAAGAAAAATATCTGGCGGGATAGATGATCCACTACAATGGAAGGTCCGTAGACCTCCTACTATTAGGTCAGATGTTTGAGAAGCAATGTGCGACAAGTGGGCGGGGCATGAATTTCAAAACCACTCAGCGAAGGCTGCACAAAACTGAGCGAAAATGCCCGATGCACATCTACACACAGGTGGATCTAGGACTTTTGGGAGCCACCTGAAGAAAATGGTAACTCATCAATCTATATATTGTTAATTTTATAAGTATTGTTGCAAACCTGTTAAATAATTCTTTTATCATTTAACTTCGCAGGAAGCAGAAAAAGGAGACATTGTGTCATACAAGGATGTGTTTGTTGAAACACATAAACATAAGACCATGGGAGAGTTTGTATCAGAGAAGGCGAGAACGGTAACAATGTGTATTTATTTGTATTAATAAATATTATAATATACAAGTTATCATAAATATTATAATTCTTAATTATTAATTCATACTGTAGTTATTACTTTATATGAGTCATATGAGCAACAGATGGTAGAGCAATATGGTGATGACTCCACTCAGCATCCACCTTTTGATCCTGCGGCATGGGTGATTGCAACAGGTGAACCCAAAAAGGGTCGTGTGTTCGAGTTTAAGAGTAATATGAACACCTCATCAATCGTTGCTTCCTCCAATCATGACTCACAAAGTTCTCCCGTCAGCATCAGCTTCAAGCATTCGACTGACCCGCGTAATTCTTGGGATGGTGTACGCCAGCTCGTTAAGGACACAATGTGTGACTATTTACATGAAGCAATTTTCGACGTTGTGCGTAATGAGTTGTGCAGTTTTTTTTGGGATAGGGGAACTTCGTCTGTAGGTGCCTCTCAGATATGAAAGTTTCATGTGATGTATTGCATGTCGTTAGATTTCATGTTACTTTGATTGCCTTAACTTAGGTGCATTGCATATAATTTATTTCATTATATTTTGTTTATCAATACTAACCTTTCTTTTCTCTTGTAGGTTTCTGGAGATAATCAACGTAGAGGAGCTGAAGGGGCAGATCAAGACAATGAAAAAGATGACACATAGAATCTTTGCGATGATTAGATTCATATGTTGAATTTGTTGTACCTTCTTGTTGTTTCAAAAATATAAATATTCACTTGTAAATAATTAGAACATGGCAAAAATTATAGTGGATCGATAAGTTGTTTTAGTTACTTTTTATATGTATTTTTTATGTGTACTTTGTTTTTTATATACAAAAAATATAAATTGTACAGGAAATATAAATTGTATCATAAAATTTTTTTCTCGATATTTATGTTTTAAACAATTGTTTTTAATTTTTTTTCTTGTTTGTGACAGATATTTTCTGTCGCTATTTACTACTGACGTCCAATTTAGTGATGGATTAGGGACGAATATTAATTCGTCGCAAATGTGAATCGGCCAATGTTTTTGCGATGGATTATAATCCGTCGCCAAACCAAAATCTTTGTATATTAATGACGACCTTGCGATGAATAATGGCATTCGCTAATTCATCACAAATTAGCGATGGAATGTGCAATAAATAGTTTTTGTCGCTAATTAGCGACTATAATTTTATGATGAAAGTTATCTGTCGCTAAGTCGACGCTAATCCATCGCTAAACTGTTTAGCGACGAATTAGCAATGGATTGAGGTCATCTCTAATCCACAGATTTCTTGTAGTGCCAATCCAAGAAAATGGGAGCGAACAACGGAGGTGAAAATCATGCTTTCCTTGACACTCATGAGAAGTTGCGTCGAAGCATAAACATCATCTTCAATAAGTTAGGAGTGAACGTTGTAGATTATGATGAAAAAATTCACCAAGCGAAGGGTATCAAAAGAAAACCTACCTCTGATCGCAGTCGTCGGAGGACAAAGAGTGCACTAGAATTGGTTGGCAAGAAAAGGTCTAAGGAACAACCAACCTCTAAGCAAAAGCAACCAAGCCCTTCACATGAACATGTATGTAAGACATTATATTGTTTTTCATGTAAATTGCATTACGTGAAGCTTATCAATATCTAACTTGTATATTTTTCAACATGCAGCAATACCCTACAGACGTAATTTCTAATGTTGTAACCTTCAATCCTCCCAACCAGTTTTCCCAGAACGATAGCTTTAGTTTTACAAGTCTTTTGGTATGTAATCAATGTTGAGAGAATGTTTGCATTTCTTGTGAAACTTAATGTAGTGTCTTATATTGTTCTGTTTCATGACAGACTTAGATCAATTCAAAAGTGAGCTATGGAACACGAGAATCGCGTGTGAATTCTGGTTAAGTCTTATCATAAAGTTAGTTGTCATGCCTCTTTGCATGACCCATTTTTCACATTGTCGGATTTGTTAAGAGTTTAACAAAACAGGAGGTGAATATGCTTATACACTAGATGGTCTTATTAGGAAATAGTGTTTGAATGAAGCCATTTTCATGAATTGTGAGCCACAAAAATAGAATTGTTAATATTTTTGTGGATCACCGTTCATGAAAATGACTTCATCCAAAAAACTATGAAACAAAGGAATCGTGTGTGAACTCTGTTTAATAATGCATCTTTCACATGTATAAATCCTTGTAATATGTATCATTCACATATATAAATTGTAGTTAGTGAAAATCGGGTATTGTATGTGAACTCAGTGCTTATACAATTAGTGAAAATCGTTGTCTCATTTAGCCTTCACATATACAAATCGTTATATATAAACTGTATCATCCATATTATATGAAAGAACCTCTACAACTTCCGGTATTGTCTAAGAATAATTCATTCACAAACAAAGTTACACGATGTACAGACTTAGTAAAGAACAAATCGAGAATAATTAAACGATATAAATCGATGTAACTTTATAAATACAAATCGATTTCGTTCACAAAGACATATCATTATCGCGATAATTTCATAAATACAAATCGATTTTGTTCACAAAGACTAACAAAGATATATCATTGTCATGGTAACTTTAAAAGTACAAATCGATGTGATTTACAACCACAATCATTTATGAAATAACCTAGTCTTTTTTATCTGACCACAATGGTTTGGCTTAGATAAAATACATGACCATCATCATAAAAAAAAACATATATCATCACCAATAGGTAATTAACGGGATGTCTAATTGTATCAAAAAATAGATATTTCTTTGTTTGTCTATGTGAATGATATCAATATGTAATATAGTGATTTACTCATAACATTTTGCAACTGTTACTTAATTGGATTTGTACTTTACTAAGTCTAAACATCGTGTTGATTGTTGTACACAGGCGTAAAACCCTACAAAATATAAAACCCTAATATAGATCTATATATAAAACCCTACCCGACCCGTTGTCTAGGTCTAAAACCCTAATCTATTTAACCTCTCTTCTGCTTTCTTTTCTGCGGCAACACAACTTTTTCTTCTTCTGTTTTCTACTCCGCCTTCTTCTTCTTCTCTTTCTTCTTCTTCCTTGTATTTTTCTTTCTTCTTTGTTCTTCTATGTTCATTCTACCTGTGCTTGATAGATGTGGTTTGATGCTGATAACGTAGTTGTTTCACACTGTGAGGAAAAATTTATATAATCTTCGATGATGATTATGATGGTTATCTGCATGATAGATAGGAGGGTGATGCAGATGTCCATCTATTTGATCTATTCCTACTGTCGGACCCTCTATTGTTTGTAAATCATACTTCACAGTTGAAAAAATATCTGCCTAATCTTCGATATACTTCATGACAAATACGTAAAAGTGATTTATCATGTAGCTCCTCGGCTCCTTCAAGGGGACGATTTGTGACCTTAAGTTGTGAAGCTTATTGTCAAGAGCGCACTAATGCTAAAGTCTCTAAGAATCAACCTCAATCCGAGGAAAATGGTGCAGTGGGTTGCCATTACTATTGAGCTCATTTTCTTGGAGAGAATATATCCTCAGCTGCACATAGAATCACTTTGCATCATAGAAGGATGCGATGATGAACGATACAGATGTTTTTGTGATCTCTTCTGTAAAAATAGGAGTCTCTAAAAGATAGATATGTGTTCGACGGAAATGTCCTCCCATAGATATTATAACTAAATACTAATATTTTTCTATATGAATGTGGTTGTAAATCATGTAAATCGTGTGGATTTATAGTTACGAAATTACGATGAGAACGATGTCTTTGTTTGTATTTGCAAACGAAATCGATTTGTATTTAAGAATTTAACTCATTTTGTATCATTGAAGTAAAACCCAAAATCCTTAAACCCTCAACCCCAATCACCCGTAAAAGCGATTAGAAAATATTGTTGACATAAGCATTGCCCGTAAAAGCAAATCGTGATAGCACGTTGCCTTCATACATCATTGTGTAAATCGCGATTGTACGTATCATTCACTTAGACAACACTCATTGGCTAAAAGACAAATGTCATTGTGTAAATCACGAAGGTATAACGATTTACAGAATGCGTCTATGTCGGTCACAACTGGATGAAACTCACTCTGTGTATGAGTACAAATCATGGTAAAAGTGCATTGTCAATGCTTGTGCAAATCGTGATCACCATTTATGAATGTTCGTGCAAATCATTTCAGCCTTATATAAACGCTTGTTCAATTTTAATTTACGACGGCCGATCATTACAACTATTTGTTCAGTGACATTTATATGCTACACTGATTAAAATAGATTTATACACTTATAGAAAGTCAAGTTAAAAAAAACAGTTCATTTCCACTTTACACAACGCTAATAGCTTTTACGATTTTCAATTAAGAAGGGCGAACATAACAACGATTTGCTTTTACTATATAACAGTCCAACTTATTGGCGTGTTTAGTAAAATTGAAATTTTATTTATTTCAACCTAGAGATATTTACATAATTTGTATACATAGTCTTACAAAAAAATTTATACAAAATTTGGTTGTACAGTCTATAAAATATGTTAGAAGTCGATGTACATCATATTACTTCTGAGCGGAGTCACGTCGTTTGTTGCCTTCTAGGTATTCTTGCCGGCTGAGTTTTTTTCTCTTCCATAATAAAAAATTTCATCAATTTTCTGCATAGTTTTGTGTGAAATCTAGGCATATCAACCTGCAACAAAAATGTAATGTGACACCAATATATACATTGAGTTCCCAATAATAGAGTGTAATAAAGAGCATACAACATCGAAATCAGGTTCTCGTCCATTGTATATTGCTTCAATATAATTCATTATAAATATGCCACAATCGACGATATTATTTTGTAAAAGGAGCATTATGTGCTGAGCGAAAGATTCACTCATCAATGTCGACACCCAAAACATCTTTGACGAATCTCACCTGTGGTTAATACAGAAGAAAGTAAATTCTTGTCCATCGTACATGATACGATACCCTTATAGATAAAAACTTACGAAATGCAAAATATCATGATGTACACCACTGTGTAAGTCCAATGAATTGTAGCACCATAGTTGTTTTTCATGTAAATTCATCACGTATAAGACTTAATGTTTTTCAGTTTGCCAGATTGTAGAAATCAATATCTGCAAATCGATTGCACAAATCGTGTTAGGACTGTTATGCCTAAACCTTGCACAAGAGCTTTGTTCACTTACCTTTTCACTTGACCAAAAGTCTCTGCAGTGATCATTGTTACCCCACTATGGTAGTCTATCTTAAAATCCATTGGAGTATGGCAATCGACGGACGATACTTTGTTGAATGAAACAGTGATAATAGTAATGTTAAATCATGAAGGAACAAGAGTAAATCAAAAAACAAAATAAACATAAAAGAGAATCGATATACCATGAAATAAGGGTTGACAATGCGTCTAGTATTAGTTGTTGCATTGCTTTGAATATACTTGATGAAATCGGATATAGTCTGTTTGCAACAAATATGAACTTGTGAACATACATACCCATGGCATACGTAAATATATAACTGATAGTGGTTTTATAATACAAAATTATTGATAGTGTTCCCTTCTACATATTCGTTTTGCATTCATTTGATGTTATTTTGGAGCGATTTGCCGAGTTTTCGGGCACCGCCTTTTGTGAATGTTACACTGACATTAACAAAATATTCAAGAAACGATATTGAAATTTCGTTATACAGTACACAACACAAATCGCATAAACACCATAAAAGAGACAATTTTTGAAGAAAATTGATACGATGTTTAGACAATATACGCCTGATTCGCCATCGCTGGTTATTTAGCCATCGTCTTCTCCTTCCTTGTCTCCTTCAATGATATCGATACCCCATTTGCAATGAAGCAGGATATATGTTCAATTCATGAACATGTCATTTATAAAAGAATTGTCAGTTTGTTTGTTCCTTGTTCACGAAGCAAAGCGAAGCCACACTATCCAAAACTTGTGTGATGTGTCATTCATATATAAAGGAAACGTCATTTCACAGACTGCCAATTTTAAAAAAAGTAACGCCAGTTTTCAAAAAGCGTGAGCAAATAAATTACATTGCGCATTAATTAAATAAAAAAATATCATTTCATCTACCTTTTACAAAACTAATCAACGCAATAGGACGTATCAGTCAAATCATGATAACATGTCTAGTGTGGATTTGTTTTTCAACCTCTTTTTCGTCTTTTATATGTCATTGTGTAAATCATGATAGGAAAATCGTTGCAGCGAAATCGATTTGCAACTATGACTTAAATCGGCATGAAGTTGTAAATTATGATAGGATATATCGTTCACATAGACAAAGGTCGTCACCCTAAACCCAAATCCCTAAACTAAAAACCCATAAACCTAAAACACAAAGCTCGTCAATCGCAATATTATATATCGCTATCGTTCATAAAGACAAACAAAGATATATCGTTATCATGGTAGCTTCTTAAATCCTAAAAGCCTAAACCATAAACCATAAACCATAAACCATAAACCATAAAGTATAAACCATAAACCATAAACCATAAACCATAAACCATAAACCATAAACCATAAACCATAAACCATAAACCATAAACCATAAACCATAAATACTAAACCCTAAACCCTACTACCTAAACCCTGAATCATAAACCCTAAACCCTAAACCCTAAACCCTACAACCTAAACCCTAAACCTTAAACCCTACTACCTAAACCCTAAATCCTAAAACCTAAACCCTAACCCTAACCCTAAATCGCCTATGAAAGTTTTTGCATGAGTACAAAACGTTGTAAAAGTGCATGGTCAATGTTTGTACAAATCGTTCCAGTCGTTTATGAATGTTTGTGCAAATCTTTTCAGACTTATATAAACGCTTATTCGATTTAAATTTACGAAGGCCGGTCATTACAACAATTTATTCAGTGACATTTGTGTGCTACATTTATAGAATGTCACGTTACAAAAAATAGCTTATTTCCACTGTACACAACGCTAATCGCTTATAGGATTTTCATTTACGAAGGGTGGACATTAAAAGGCTTTGTTCACTGTACACAACGGTAATCGCTTTACGATTTTCATTTACAGTGGGTGAGCATTACAATGATTTCTTAACATTACACAACGGTAATCGCTGTTACGATTTTCATTAACGAATGGCAAACATTACACTGATTTGTTCACCGTACACATCGTTAATCCCTTTTACGGTTTTCATTTACAAAAGGAGAATATTACAACAATTTGTTTATATAGACAAACTTCGCAAAAAGTAAATCGCGATAGGACAAATACTATTTGCAAAATGACGTCTATGTCAGAGCCAACCTATGCATGGTA
Organism: Nuphar pumila; assembly: GCF_984573655.1. Classification (NCBI taxonomy): domain Eukaryota; kingdom Viridiplantae; phylum Streptophyta; class Magnoliopsida; order Nymphaeales; family Nymphaeaceae; genus Nuphar; species Nuphar pumila. Next base: position 2,023,699 of record NC_143261.1, read on the forward strand.
TACTGAGGCAAAATACCTTCTTCTTTTAGAAACCACACTAATGGCCTGAAAGACTTCAGATTTCTGAAATTGTAAGTAGAGATACATGTACAGAGAGTAGTCATCTATAGAAATGACAAATAAGAGTCCAACTTATTCATGTGTTTAGTAAAATTGAAATTTTATTTCAACCCAGAGGGATTTACATAATTTGTATACAGTCTTACAAAAATTTTATACAAAATTTAGTATACACAGTCTACAAAATCTATTAGAAATCTCTATACATCATATTAATCCTCGGGGGGTCGCATCGTTCATTGCCTTGTAAGTACTCTTGCCAGTTGAGTTTTTTTCTCTTTCGCAATTAGAAACTCGATCAATTTTTGGCATAGTTCTGTGCGGAATCCAGGTATATCATCCTGCAACAAAAATATAGTGTAACACCAATATATAAATTGAGTCCCCAATAATAGAGGATAATAAAGAGCATAAAATGTTGAAACCAGTTTCTCGTCCATTATATATTGCTTCAATATACTTCATTACAAATACGCCACAATCAACGCTATTATTTTGTAAATGAGCATGGTCTGAACAGAGCATGCTCCACTCGCCAATGTCGACACCCAAAACCTCTTTTAGGAATCCCTCATGTGGTTAATGCATAATAAAGTAAAATCTGGGCCACCGTAAAAGATATGATACACTTATAGACAGAAACTTACCAAATGCATAATGTCACGCATGGAGAGAGTTTGTCATTTGTGTTAGTGAAAACAAAGCACTTGCATCCAAACACTCTCAATCTAGAGTAATCCAAAGAAAGATTCACTAGTTTTTCAATTGGAGTTATATTTTTCAAAGAAGAATATGGCATTCAATTAATAAGATAGGTAGCAGTTAGGACCGCTTCGATGACAATGAGGATATTGATGATGTTCTTACTCCTAATGAAATCAATGAAAATGAAGATAGTTCCCCTCCTCTTCCCACACCTAAAAGCTAGGGATACACCCGTCTGCCAGCAGGGCTTGATCAAGTGCCTTCAAGTTGAAACCCCACTTGTTACACTAATCACTAGAGCCTTCGAAGAAGACACAAGACATAATTGGTTTACATAATTATTAAATGCATAATTGATTTGCGTAATTATTTTCTCCTTGGACTATCATATTGTGGTTTGGAGAAGCCTGCACTGCAATTATATGTAATAACTTTTGAATAGCCTATAATTGATCATTCAAATGGTGTCCTTTAGCTGGAGTTTAATTATCTTTTTTGTTTTGAAACCCTGGTTTAGGCAAGCACTACGACTATTGGTTGCGATAGTACACGATTTTACTATGTATGTCAACAATGGAATTAATTACTTCAGGTTACCATGCATCTCCAATTTTTACCAATTATAATTTCACTCTATAATGCCAGCCAAAAATCAGACATGTTTGATTACTGTCATCTAGCAGGCACTGCTGAAGTAAAAAATATGCATCTAGACTTGAAAACACGATCCTTATAAGGTAAATCTGGAATGCATTTTGGAACTAGATGAATGCCACCTTTCAAGCAAGCTTTAAAACAGCATCATGGTTATCGATAGAAAAAATCTAATATATCATCAAACCTAACGTAACGTCACCCGGTCATCACACATTAATATTTAAGTTTTCATTAGATCGATCTATGTGAATCAACAGCATCATGGTTATCCATATAAAAAATCTTTGGTCTTCGGATGTCTATTAGTTTTTTTAAAGTGTGTTACTACCCGTAACCAGAACAATCAACCTGCTGTTATCTCTTGAATATATATATATATATATATATATATATATATATATATATATATATATATATATATATATATATATATATATATATATATATATATATATATATATATATATATATATATATATTAGACACACACACACTAGCTGCTCACTCGTTAGGTGTTCTAACGAAGGTCACTCATGCTGAGCGTCCATCATGCGGCGTGATAGACGCTCAACGTTTTTTGCCGCGTGATGGACGCTCAACATTTTTTTGGCAAAAAAACTTTTACGCATGAGTGATTTTCGTTTGAGCACATAATGAGTGAGCAGCTACTCATCACTCTCTCTATATATATTTATACGGAAACTGAAATATGTAAACTTGTATGAAACAAGATTTTCATAGGATTTTTTCCAAATCTAACCCTCCATATACATTCGGCGTGACCAATTTGCTTGGAATTGACTATTGGATCATCATAATCAGATAAAAAAATATGATTTTGTATGCTTTAATATTTACAAAAATTCTGAGGCATTGATTTTCAAGCGTTAAAAGATCCTTCTTATACATCATAATCGGATGATCTAAGAGTTTGTTTCTATAAAACCAAGCATTTAGATCTCATCCGTATGGTGAAATTTTAGAAAAAATAAAAATAAAAACCTATGAAAATCTCGATGCATACCATTTTACATATTTTTCTGGTTTACATATTTCAGTTACCATATATATATAACTAAAATATGAGTATTTCCAACACTTTTTTGCAAATCCAACCATGTGGATGTGCTTGGCATGGTGAATTTGCTATGAATCAGTCATTGGATCATGTATTTTTTATGAAAAAATGTGATTTTTGAATGCTTGAATATTTATGAAGATTATGAGCGATTGATTTTAAAACCTTAAAAAATCACATCTATGCATCAAAGTCGGATGATACAATTGTGGGTTCTTATAAATCCAAGCATGTAGATCACATCCGTATGGTTAGATTCATGTGAAAAGGACAAAAAATCCATGAAAATAGCAGTTCACAATTAGTTTTCATATTTTCAATTCTCATATTCTAGTGATTCTATATATATATATATAGGGGAATGAAACTCTACCCGATAAAAAACCTCTCAAACCTACCCACTAAGAAACATTTATCGGATTTCTTCTTCTTTTTTTCTGACCTTACATATGTGATCTATGTGTGTGCTTTTATATAGGAAACAGTTCTTGGAGCATTTGATTCATATGCATGGATATGCTGCTATAAGGTTTTAAAAATCAATGGCCTACAATTTCATAAATTTTTGATGCTCTGAATACTATTTTTTTATCCAAAATGCATAATCCAAGTGTCAATTTCTAGTAAATCAATCATGTTGAATGCATCTATAAGGTCAGAATTTAAAAAAAAACACCAAAAATCTGATAAATGTTTCTTAGTGGGTAGGTTTGGGAGGTTTTCTATTGGGTAGATTTTCATTCCCATATATATATATATATATATATATATATATATAAGCGTCCACACCATATGGATTTGTTCAGCATGGTTGCTTGCCAAGGATCGGACCATGGATAATGCTTTTTGGAAGTAAAAACATGTTTTCTTATTAAGGAAGTTAATATCATTAATGAAAAGCAAAGAACATGATACAAAAAACATGTAGCTAGTTTTAAGGACTTCAAAAGTCAAAAAACCAATCTCTGTCAAAACTTAGCTTCCCCCTTAGGCAAGAAATATAGATGGCATCTCTATGGTCAGATGTACAAAAATTCAGAAGATATAAAAAGAAAATAATTCCATACCTTCGTTAGTATCAAATATTTGCCCCATCACCCCTCTCTCTCTCCCATGTCTATGTGTGTTTTGAAAGTGAAATGAAGGGATCCAATATATACAAAGAGAACTGCCTACTCTAACGGGTTCATCAGCAAGATTTAAAACAGTTAACGTTGAAATAGGAAGGGACCAGGATCAATACCGGCCGACACCAAACGCCATCCCCTTTCTAGCCACATTTTACCTACCACCAATAGAGTAAAAATATACTCTATCTTGCTTTTGGAACCAACTTTACTTAATCGTAATGTTGTTCAATACAAACCAATGATATTTCATGTCATGTACCCAAAAGAGCAAATACTCTTAACGTACATGGAAAAAGTAGCTATACACTGGAAAAAAATAAAAAAAAATCGTCTGTTTTTGGAGAATGGTAAAAGTAATAAAGCTGATAGCTCGCTAGATATGATTCTGTAAAAAAAACAGATAGCTATAGGGATAAATATCCTCCCTGAAAAAAAAAAGTATAAGAATAAATATCATTAGCAGCCTATATGTTACTCATATGAAGTCCTATAAAGGAGTCGCAGGAACGGGGGAAGATTACAGTTCTGCTTGTGCCTGAAACTATATCAAATTTACTGCATACAACATATCACGCTCTAAAATGGGTTCAACTTGCATTGCAACATTGGCAACAATTCAGTTGGATTGGATTTTTTCATTTGGATAATCCAAGAAAAAACAACCCCCCCTCCCCACCCCAAATCACAGACCACACATTGGTTGTCCTCCCATTGGTAAAACTCCTTGAAGTCCCCCTGCTCATAGAAAAGTATACCCAGTTTCAACCTTGCAGCAAGGTACACCATCTATGGCTTTCAAACTTGTGACATCCCGTAAACTTGGTGACATTCACTAGTCGCCACTACTAAATGAAGGGAGTGATAGTCTATGTGGCCATAAACCGCATAGATCGGTCTCATCCACGAACAAGGGCCCATTCGTGGATGAACCTGGACACTTTTCTAAACCGTTTTTCAAAAAGTATCCTGATCAAAATCCTTGGTCCACCGAGATCCTCTCTCAGCTGGCGCAACTGCTCGCCGAGCTTGAGGGAATCCAAGAGAGAAAGAAACCTATAAAGAGGCGTGCTCGGCATACAAAAAATATAGACTTGAAATTGAAGCTCTCTTGAAGCAAACCTCAGAAAAGCCTTCCATCTTTTTTTTTTCTTTCTTCCATTGTGGTTTCCTCTTTGTTGATCTTGCAGGCTACGATTGAGAGATTCCTCCTTCATCAAGGACCAACAGTGGTATCAGAGTGAGGCTAGGTCTCAAATCACAGCCTGTGGCCTGAAGCAGTCGATCTCTCCTCCGATTCTCACACATCAGTGTATGCAAAACTGCTCAAGTCCCTGTTAGGACCTCAACATACAGAGGCCATTCTTTGCAAATAAGCATGTATATGTTTCATTTGAAATTCGAAAACTAGCATGTCAATATATACATACTTACCTGCAAACTTAGTTGAATGTTAGACATAAAATATATATACATATATATATTCTGTCGACGGGATATATTCAGGTCGACGCTATTTTTTCAGCGTCACCTTGAAATCATGCCCTTTTCTATTCCTCCCTCTGAACGATCGGTTGGAAGACAACCATCGGCGTATCTGTCAATAAAACACCACCTAAGACTAGCTGTAAGACAACCACCGGCATACTGAGCCTTAACCCAAAACTGGGAAGCTCGTTAAAAAGAAAAAAAATAATAAATCACAACACAAAGAAAACCAGACATACGGAAAATAGGGTTTTTACCGAAGGCGTCTAGGGTTGGGGCTCATAAACAAGTAGCCTGCAATCAGATCTACAAACCCAAACCTTCTTTGAGTCGGAGTGTCGCAGAAAAAATCTTTGGCAGACCTGTACCTCTGAAAAACCGAGAGAGGAAAGAGGAAAAAACATCAAAACGCTGAGAAACTAGTAGCCTGCAACCGGATCTACAAACCCAAGCCTCCAATAAGTCAGAGTGTTGCCGGGATCAACCGTAAAGACTATCGGCGGTGTTGTCGCCTTGAAGTCGGTCGAGAGAGGAGAGAGAACCAGCAAAAGAAAACTGAAAAAAAAACTCAAAAAGGTTTTTTTTATACCCGGATCTAAAAAAAAATTCAGTTTCACCTTGAAACTTTGGGATATTTTTTTTAAAAAATGGGTTAAAGTTTAAAAACTGTTTAATTTTTTTTAAAAATTTACTTCTGAGTACCCAGTTTTTCTGAAAATCTTAGAAAGAGGTTTATCCAATAAAAAATTTATATATATATATATATATATATATATATATATATAAACAAAAATATATATATATATAAACAAAAATATATATAAAGGGGCATTTTTCTTAAGAGAGTGTATTTTTCTAAGGTCTTGAAGTCGTAAATTAATTCCTTAATTTTTTGTCTTTTTTCTTTTGTCTGAATTTGTTGAACTTGTCAAAATCAATAGTTCTAAGAAAATGGCCAGTCGAGTGTGCGCTTCTAAACTAGCCAATATTAACAAATTGAGTGAAACAAACTTTGTCATCTGGAAAAGGCGTATACCCTTAGCCCTTACCTTAGAAGGTCTAGAGTACGTCCCAAATGCCCCTGTATCTAAGCCTGAAAACCCCCCAACTAAGGACGAAAAAGACAAATATAAATTTTTTTTGAAGGATGACTTAATGACTAAGACAATCATGCTTACCTACATAGATGACAACCTAATTAGGGTGTTTAAAGATTACACCTCAGCAAAAGATATGATGAAAGAAATTGCTGCAAAATATAACACAACATCTGAGGTTCATATCCAACTATTGTTATAGCAATATAACTCGTATAGAATGAAAGAAAATGAGAGTGTAGTGGACCATGTCAATAGGATGTTAGTCATGGCAAAAGACCTAGCCATAGCCGGAAATGTTATTCCAGACCGTATGCAAGTATACACTATCCTGAACAGTCTACCACCTTCCTGGAAGATGGTAACTACTGCCCTTAGGTTAAACTCCAAAAATCTTAACCTAACTGAGTTGCCCCTACAGTTAGCTATAGAACAAGAACATATGAACAAAGAGAAAAAATCTGAGCTATTGATTGCTCAAGAGACACCCACTAGTAGTCGAGTACCTTTTAAAACCAATAACTTTAAGAAAAAAGGTAATAGCAAGTTCAACAAAGGACAGGGCTCAGGTTTTCGCAAACCACAGAGGAACAACGGCTCCCAAGTCAAGTGCTTCAAGTGTGGCAAATTGGGTCACATCTAGAGAAACTGCAAAACCAAGATTTCAAACAAGACTTATGAGAATAATCTATACAACAACGACAACCATAAGAAAAATGACAACAAAGAGGTTGTTTGTGTTGTGTCAAAATGCCACTTTGCGAATGAGGAGCTTTTAGGGTGGTGGGTAGACTCAGGAGCTACTTGTCACATAGCCAAGATAACCAATGGGGTTGTGGATCTAAAAGAGCTGAAACCTGGTGAACATAAAGTCTATATGAGAAACAACTCCTATTACGATGTGCTAGGAATTGGATCCTATAGATTGAACATTGATGGAACAAGTGTCTTGTTTAATGATGTTCTGTATGTACCTTTTATGAGAAGGAATCTAGTGTCTGTGTCAGCCCTCACTGGAAAATGATTTGAGGTCAGGTTTGTCCCTGTCAAAGTCATTGTGGGTAAACATGGTAGAGTTTTGTTTGAGGGCAAGTATGTAAAAGAACACAGCATGTTCAAATTAAGTGACAATAAAGAAACTTTTTTTGTCTATATTGATTGTGCCTTTAGTGTTGATATAAATACATGGCATAAAAGATTAGGTCACATAAGTATTAAAAAGATGAAGAAAATGGTCCAACAAGGCATTATTTCTGCTTTTGATGAGTCTCACTTTGAAAAATGTGAGTCTTGTATATATGAAAAGATGACAAGAAAACCCTTTTCATCAAATGTTGTGTGAGCTAATGAACTATTAGAAATAATACATACAGACATTTGTGGACTATTCAGGGTCCAAACTCACAGTGGTATGTTATATTATATAACATTCATTGATGATTTCTCTAGGTATGGATACTTGTATCTTATCAGACAAAAAATTGAAGCACTCGAGAAATTCAAAATATATAAAAGTGAAGTTGAAAGACAACTTGAAAGAAACATAAAGAAAATAAGGTCAGATAGAGGCGATGAATACACCTCTAATGAATTTTGTAAGTTCTGTAAAGATCTTGGCATTGATAGACAAAAAACCATGCCAAGAACATCTAAACAAAATGGTGTTGCTGAAAGATATAACATAATACTCTTGAACATGGTCAGATCCATGTTAGCAGGTGCACAGTTACCCAAAGTATTTTGGAGAGAAGCTGTGAGTAAAGCTATGTATACAATGAACTGTGTGCGCTGCAAAGTTGTCCCAACCACACCTTACAAAAGATGGACTGGTATGAAACCAGACTTAGTCCATCTCAAAAGATGAGGATCTATAACACATGCTAAGATTCTAGATCCTACTATGGATAAACTGGATAATAGATCTCCTAGATGCATTTTTATTGGTTATCCTAAAGGATCAAAAGGCTATAGGTTATATCATCAAAGGTTGGGACTGATCAAGAGTAGAGATGTAGAGTTCTTTGAAGAACTAAATAATGAATCCACTGAAAAAGGTGATGACTTGTTTGATTTACTAGATGATGATGAGTAGTTAGGCAATGAACTAACTGAAGAATAGTTTAGTAATGAACCAATTGTGGAACAATCAAGCAATGAACCTACTGATTCCGATCTATCTACTTCTCAAAGATTGAGTGGTCATAAAAGTCTAGAGCTCCTCTATCCTATTTGGATGATTACTATGTATTTTTGTCTAAGAAGTTATGTTATTTAGTGGACCTGGATGAAATGACAGATAACTTGACATATTTTGATGCAATAAAATCACATGAAGCATCAAAATGGAAGAAAGCTATGGATGAGGAAATAAAATCTATTGAAAAGAATAAGGTCTGAGAATTGACCGATCTTCCTAAAGGGAGAAAACATGTTAGATGCAAGTGGGTTCTAAAGAAAAAATACAAATCTGATGGAACCATGAAAAAATTTAAGGCTAGACTAGTGGCTAAAGGTTTCTCCCAAAAAGAGGAAATTGATTACACTGAAACCTATTCACCAGTGGCCAAGTTTGCATCCATAAGGATAATTTTATCCATAGCGGCTTTCTTTGATCTTGATGTATGGCAAATGGATGTATAAACTGCCTTCTTGAATGGTGACTTAAAAGAAACCATTTATATGGTTCAGCCAGAGGGTTATGTCATAGATAGTGACAAAGTATACAAGTTGGAAAAAATCTTGTACGAACTTAAACAGTCACCAAGACAGTGGTATTTAGCTTTTCATAATGCAATAACCAAGATTGGATATGTAGCCAATCAGTTAGATCACTGTGTTTATGTTTGAAAAAGTGAGAGTCACTTTTGCATTCTATCGTTATACGTAGATGATATATTATTAATCGAGAATAATAATGAAATGATAGCCAATTTGAAAAGTTGGTTGTATACTAACTTTGAAATGAAAGATATGGGTGAAGCCTCATATATTCTAGGCATTAAAATTACCCGAGACAAAAAATCAAGAATTCTCAGCTTAAATCAAGAAAGATGCATTGACTATATATTAAAGAAATATAGAATGCATGACTCAAAACCCATTGGTACTCCTATTGCTAAAGGAGTAAATCTGAGTAAAAGTGACTGCCCATCAGAAGGCCAACAAAAACTTGACGTGCCATATATATGGTCAAGTTGTTGGAAGCTTAATGTATCTTATGTTGTGTACAAGACCGGATATAAGCTTTGTTGTTGGTCTTGTAAGTAGATACTAAAGTAATCCTGGTTGGTCTCACTGAAAATCAGTAAAAAAATATTCTGATACTTAAAAGGTTCCAAAGGCTTACAACTAAGTTTTCAAGCGGACAATCTTGATTTAATTGAATATTCTGATGTTGACTTTGCAAGATGCAAAGATGACAACAAATCTACCTCTGGCTACATCTTCCTCTTTGGAAGAGGAGTTGTTGCATGGTCCTGTAAGAAACAGGGTTGTGTGGCTCAGCATACTCAAGAGGCCGAATATATCGCGTGTAATGCAACCACGACATTTGCAGTCTGGATCAGTAGGTTCATAAATTATTTAAAACTAAATCTAAAAGTTGAACCTATGCAACTATTTTGTGACAATCAGGCTGCCATTTCCTTAATGAAAAGTGGAACTGATAGCTCAAAAAAGCAAGCATATAATGGTAAAATATCATTACATACATGACATGATTGTGCGAAATGAGATAATTGTTGATTATCTACCAACATCAGACATGATAGCTGATCCTCTTACAAAAAGAATCCTTGAGGATCTATTTTCAAAACATGATGCTCATATGGGTTTAAGATATTTATGTTTACGATGAAAATCCTTAAAAAGGAAAAACCGTAATCTCCAAGCGAAAACCCACAAAAGTGAGAGCAAGCCTAGCAGATTTATGGCCAAGTGGGAGCTGATAGTCTATGTGGCCATAAACTGCATAGATCAGACTCATCCACGAACAATGGCCCGTTCATGAATGAACCTGGATACTTTTCTAAACCGTTTTTCAAAAAGCATCCATATCAAAATCCTTGGTCCACCGAGATCCTCTCCCAGCTGGCACAACTGCTCGTAGAGCCTGAAGGAATCCAAGAGAGAAAGCAGCCTATAAAGAGGCGTGCTTGGCATACAAAAAATATAGACTTAAAATTGAAGCTCTCTTGAAGCAAACCTCAGAAAAGCCTTCCATCTTTTCTTTTTCTTCTTCCGTTGTGGTTTCCTCTTTGCTGATCTTGCAGGCTGTGATTGAGAGATTCCTCCTTCATCAAGGACCAACAGGGAGCCCTTGTGGGCTGTTGGATTGGATTATGTTTGGACTGAACAGGAAAGTAACAAGATTGTTGATAGTGTGCGTGCAATACACAAAATATCAATTCTAGACTGCAGCCCAAAGAATCCATCGTGACGAAAATTTTCATCCCTACAGAAGAAGCCATCAGGTGGCAGACACTAAGTACGTACCCTGTGGAAAGTTTCAACACACACACAAAACAAAAAGAAATTAAACTGTAAATTAGTGTGCCACAATTCATTGGGATATACTTTTTAAGATTCTTTAGATCTAATAAGGTTGTGCCAGATTAATCCAAAGGTCGGAATACATAAGGCATATATTCCTAGTCGCCATCAACAGAAGATCAATATAAGTTCAAGTTTTGAGCTTCGCACTAAACCTTATATTACACACACACACACAAATTCCTATAGTAAGCCTGCGTCTATTATTTAGTCAACCAAATCCATAGATATGTTTGCCATAGTTTACGAAGAAACATGCTGTGGATCTAATTCTTTGATTAAAAACTTTTCTTTTATCATTAGATTTTGGTGCATCACGAACCATTGATTTTATGTACTTTTGAAAACCTATCTATAAGTTATGGTGATCATGGATAAGGGACCCTTAGTAAAAAAACTCTAATATTTTAATTTATTTTGGAATTTTATGCACATCTGACCCTCTAGATGTGATCTACATGTTTTGGGTTAATAGAATTCGGTACTTGAATCATGATATTTGAACGTTTATGTAAGATTTTGCAAGGGTTAAAAAAATCAATAACCTACAATGAACCAAAATTTCAGCCCTTATAATAATATTTTTGTCACTACAAGAAAAAGATATTCTACTGGCGAGTTCTACTTTCGCGACAGTAAAAGATAAATTTCACTGACGCTAATTTATTTAACGCCAGTGAAAAGTGGCACTATTTTATTTAGCATACTCTAGTTTGTTAATAATTTTTTGAAGGAGTTAAAACACCAACATTCAAAAAATAAGGTAGGAAGATAAAAACTGATTTTATGAGAATAGCTCTACCTGCCATAGGGGAAGAAGCCCCTGTTCCAAGCGTCCAAGCCTTTTTGGACTTTCATAATGAGAGGTGAGCAAGAAAGTTAGATCCTATGTCACATAGACATGCCATTTAAGGTGTACATGTGTGTCCCTAATGACACGAGCAGACATGCTCGGACATAATGACACGGGCACGACATGTACAACCATTATTTTAATATCTATAAATAGTAGTTGAATACTTTTTTATGCTGTTTCAATAAAATTATATTTTTATATTATTAAAATATAAAAAAATGGAGTTTTATTGATTAGAAATTGAAAAATAAATTGTCCTAATGTCTTATTTTCTATAACATTTTTGAACTTGCCGGTTGAACCTGCGTCATGTTTTGTCGTGTCTGTATATCTGTGACATAGGTTGGATCTCATTTGAGGTACAAAGTTAAAGGACAAAAATCCAACTTTGTAGAACGATTTTCTTGAAGGTACTAATTGTAAATGACAAATTACATATCTTTAATTGAAATATAATCACAGGAAAATGGCTTTAAAGAATTGAAAGATTTCATTGAAATTGTTCGTTTGAAAATTTTCTCAAAAGCTATTACTGTCCCAAGATCCACCAATTATTTTGTCAAATAAAACATCTAGGACATGCGTAGAGAAAAAACGATCCAAGAGTTGATTCCTACTATATTTTGACTATGTTGAACATATCCTTGAAGTTAGATTTGGTCTAAACAACCTCCCGCTATGAGTTCCAACTAAGGGAGTGTCAAATATTTTTCTATTGGCTACTATTTGAGTAGAAATCACTCGTTTCTTTAAAAAAAATAAACTTTTTTGTGGATCAAAGGTTACAGATGTGATCTACATAGATTGTTTGGTAAAAAACTTGTGTTGAATCATGTGGGGTTCAAAAATCCACAGACCACAATGAGTCCACATTTCTTAACTGAAAAAATTCACCCTTGATCTTAACAAACAAACTCTGCTGAACACATCTATATGAGTAGACTGGGACTATACAACTTGCACCCATGATTTCTAGCTCATTGGTTCCTCACCTTTATTAGTAATAAATATTTTCCTATATATACAAATTTGCACACGGTAGTCCGATGCCTGCGTCCACTGTTTGGGCGTCCATTGTTACTCCATCTCTCTCTCACATACTGTCCACTGTTACTTTTCTCTCTCTCTCTCTCTCTCTCTCTCTCTCTCTATATATATATATATATATATATATATATATATATATATATATATATATATAAAGCTCAGGATGTCCAAGTTGGTGATAACTGGTTTAGAATAGAAAGTAAGGTACAGCACATAAATGATTGGGGAGCAATTTATTTTCATGAGGAAATCTCAATCATTAATTGGTAGCCATTTATAGAAACGAGAGTAGTTTGTTGACAAGAGGGAGGAGGTGAGGTCTGAGATGATGGTGCGGGTGGAGGAGGAAGATCAGAGTTGGTACAGTGAGGGTCATGATTACGAATGTGGTCTGGGCTGATTCTTGTACGAGATTGCTGTGCCAGCCAACTGTTTGATGGCGTAATAAATACCATCATAACCGTCCCACTTGTTTTCCTTGATCTGTCGTAATAAAGCTGCTTCAGTTCCCTACGTGACTTAACTCGAGTTTGCAAGTGTGAACAAAGGAGGGGAGTACAGATGCCTACTACCAGTGTCAAATTAATTTTGCCCCATCTTGGTACGGTGGGAGAGCATCTCATCTCTTCTACCGTGCAGTGGACAAGAAAATACGAACAAAATACAACTAAAAGAAAGAGAGAGAGGGGGTGGGAGAGCGGGGCTTGGAGCGACCGATCATTTGTCGATATCAGTGAAGATAACAAATACTACACGACATCACACAACGCGTCGGGATTCAGAGGGGTTCCTAAACTGACTCGTGGGATTCAGATGATCATAAATGTTACTGACATTTAAAGTTCTAAACCAGACCTCTCTCTCTCTCTCTCTCTCTCTCTCTCTCTCTCTCTCTATATATATATATATATATATATATATATATATATATATATATATACAAAAATCTGCACATCAAAGGGATTTTGTCGAAGAAGGCGTCCCATGCCGCGTGTCAAAAAAAATCAAGAAAAGGGTTATTTAGCAGTGGTCCTTGACCACCCTTAAAAACTGTAAAAATGAAAAAAAAAATTGTGCCTATGATCGCGCAAGCAGTAGTGCAAAAAGTGTATTTTTGTAGGACACTTTACCTGTTTGACGATAAGGGTTATTATAATATATATGGGGTAATGTTTGTTATACTCATGGGTGGGTAAGGAACCTCTTAGTGAAATATATATATATATATATATTTTTTCATATCAGACCCTCTCTACATGTGATTTACGCATTATGTTTTAGTAGAAACTGCCTTTTGAAACATGTTTTTCTAACATATATAGCAAATTTTATAAGAGTTAAAAAATCACGCACCTACAATATAGCAAATTTTAAAACCTCAAAAAAACCTCATATATAAAAAAACTCTATATATACCAAAGGCATATTTCTATTATTTTTACAATGTTAGACACATACATGATGTCAGATTTGGTCAAAACAACCTCCAGGTATGAGTTTCAACTAGAGTTCCTTATCCAAGAGGATGGAGAATGCTCTCTCTCTCTCTCTCTCTCTCTCTATATATATATATATATATATATATATATATATATAGAATCGTTAAAATAATAAAAAAAATATTACATGTCAATCAGAATGTGACACGTTAAAACCATTAAAATAATATTAAAAATTTTAATTTTTAGTTTTTATTAATATTTATTAAAAAATAGCTGATTTAGGGGTGAATCGTTTTGATTTTTTGGCGATACGATACATATCGGCTGCCGATACTGATAACATTGGGTAACTCTCAATTTTGCACAAAAAATTACATAAGTTTCATGTAAAAAATATATTCTTTTTTTGAAAAAAAAAGTTAATAAATTTATTATTCAATTCAAGAAACAATTATAAAGGAGAAACTTTTACGCCTCCATTACCCATGTTTCTACTTTTATAGTATTAATAAGATAAGAAAGATTCACGCTTCCTAATGCAAATAATTTCATCAAAAGCATAATTTCTAAGCCATTCAATGAAGAAAAGTGGGTGGCAGGCCCAAGGTTCAAATCGATTTGACACCATTCCCATCTTCTCTCTCTCCTTTAGGTGGGACATATCCTAGATTGCTTACACACACTTGGTTTAGGGGCAGATCAAGAGAAGCTGAGGCCCTAGGGGAAGCCTCCAAATGAGGACCTAATTTTTTTTTCATTGTACCTATAAATTCTATTATTTATTAAAGGGTTGCACCTTTTTTCTTAAATTCTTAATATCCTTCATATTTACTATTTAAGTTTATATATATTCATCATACTACACCAAAAAACATAAAATAGTTTAAAAAATATTATCTAAAATTCACATTTCTTTCTTTTAATGATGCAAATGTATTGATTAAATTTGTATAGTCAAGCTTTGTCATTATATCTCTTTCAATAGATAGCATAGATAATCCACTTAATCTTTCTTGTGGTATAGTTATTCTTATATATAACTTAATCAATTTTAATTTAAAAAAAAAATTGGCAAAACAAACAGTAACAAGTATAAGAGCATTCTATAAGCAATATATGCATTTGAAAAAGAATTTGATCATTTTATGAAAGTTAGTGTGTCAATTGGATTTTTGATCTTTTTTTTTCTAAAATTTCTCTTAAGACTTTTAACTCTAAAAATAAATCTAAGTCATTTATATCGAAATATATATCAAATTTTAAAAAACATGCAAGTTTAACACAACAAGCTTTTAAACTTTCATCATCTAATGTTTTTAGTTTTTCTAAGTCAAATAAAAAACCAAAATAATCTTCATATTTTTTTAATTGTTCAAATCTAATGTTAATGGAAAAGATGGCTTGATTAATAATAAATATAAAATAATTAATTCTAAAAGATTCTTTTGTTGATTGCATAAATTCATCATTAACATTCTCATTAAAATAGTTTTTCCTAAAAATTTTATGTTTTTGAAATAATAATATTTTTAACACTATTAACTAACAATAATATCAATTCATTTTATATGTTATGTCCAAGATAATGATTTTGTATTTCATTATTTTAAATATGTCTCATATGTTCATTCATTATTAGATCAAATTATGTTATCATTTCAATTAAACTTAAAAAAATCTATTATTTTCTTGATATATCTTATCATTATGTCCATGAAATGCTAGGTTATTTTTTGCAAGAGTCTTAACAACAATAATAATCCTTACCACAACTTTTTTCTAACATACTTTTTTATTTTTTTATTTTTTCTTAAATAATTTTTGTTAATTATCTTTTTTTTAATAATCTTTCATCTAACTCAACTGAAGCACTCATGTTAGTAATATGTTCATTTGATGTTTTATGACTTTTTAATATTCTACTAAGGTTCTTCCAATCTTTAATTCCTTCATTAACTAATTGAATTTTATTAGGTTTCAACATGAATAACTTACAATAAAAACAAAACACTTTATCAACATCTTTCGAATAAATTAATCCTTTTCTATCATGTTTTTTTTATTTGATAATTTTCAGTAATAATGGAACATTGAAAAATATCTAGAGTCTTTATCAAGAGAATTTTCTTTTATTTTCTCTAATTAGGCCTCTTTCAACTAATAAATCTCAGAATTTTATATCTATTGTTGGCCAATGACTTGGGTTATAAATATTGATAGAATCATAAGATATTATTTGTAGTTCTCCTTCTAAATGTTTTTGAAGTTTCTCAATTACTTTTCATATTCTTTCTCTATATTTTCATGATTTTTTTCAGGTATTATTCTTGGTTCTTTTAAATTATTGACAATTTCCTCACTTTCTTTCATTTAAACATTTTCTAAATTTTTCTCATTGTGGGTAATAGTATCATCATTCAAGTAATTCATATTTTTTCTATTAATAACAAACTTATCAAGGGCACCCCTTTAAGAAGCAACTAAATTTTTTGTTTTCTTGTTTTCATATTTTTTATGTCCAGATTCAAATTTTCTAGAAGACATAATAATTTTAACAGTATAGAAAATAAAATTTTAAATAAAAAACAATAAAACCTGATAATTTTTTTAGAATGAATCCAACATTTGTTAGGCATACCACACACATGAGAGACCTAGTAAACCTTGGACATGGAGCACATAAGATTAAAAAATTATTTTTAACATGAGCAACAAATTAATAAAAACACTTTATAGTCCGTATATGATATACATGAATTGCTAAACAAAAATTTTGCACGGTATTAAATATTAATCATCTAAAACTAAAAATAGAGGAGAATATATTGTAAGAAGATTATTGGATTTGTATTTAGGATGAGATTATTACAATTGAAGGTCATGCATTGATCATATTGAAACTTGAAAGGTGTAAAAGGAACACATACTAATTAGTAATTACTATAATAATATAATATCAATGAATATAAAACAAAAAAAATAAAAAAATTACCTGCAAGATTTAAGTTGGAGATGTTGATTGTTGAGAGAGTTAGAGAGAAAGATGCTTGAATCATATTTTGGAAAATTATTTGGGGATGTTGATCGTTTATAGAGAGAGATGCTTTAAGTTAAGCCCTTTAGGTTACTGATTTTGGTTAAGTTAGAATATTTAATGAGTTTAATTAGCTGTAAAAATTTAATGAATTAGGTAAAAAATATTACTATTACTTTAACGGTTTAAAATTTTTAGGATTGAGAAAATTTATTACTAGGTTTAGGTAATTAACTTATTAAAATTACTTAAATTATAGCTTTGAATAATTAATAAATTATATTTTAATAATTACCTAAATATCCCTATTAACCTTATTTGGACACCAAATTTTGGAAGCCCTCAGCATGTGCCATGTGTCCATTCTATGTGGATTCTAAAATTTGGAAGCCCCTCCAAAATAGGAGGCCCTAGGCAGTGGTCTCAAGTGTTATAGAGGTCAGCAGACCCTGGCTTCATTCACTCTCTCTTGACCCATTTGGAGCTGTCTTGCCTTTACGTGGTACATGTGCTCTGTTCACTTTGAATGAGCAAATATATCCGTGAGGTGAAAAGGGAGGATATGATTCTCCCCGTCAGACACTCATTTCACAAGGGTACTTCAATAGTCTCTTTTACATATATAATCTGCATAACTCTTAATTTGATGCATAATCCTTGTGGACAAGAACTCTTAATTTTTGGAGATATTTATATAGAATTGATTGCTATTTTAAGGATGGCTTATTATTTTTGTTTACAGAATTTTGATGTGCATATTCTTGTTGTACAAATTTATTCTGACAGTTTTTTTAAATCTATTAGTTGCAACTGGATTTGGTTTACTCAACATCTTATTTAATCAGATTTTAGTATGCTTTTGATAAGAAAGAGACTTCCGACGGGCCCCCAAACGGAGCCTTAGGAATTTTTTCACAGCTAGCCTGTCCAAACACCTCCAAAGGAAACTGAAGCTGCGAAGGATCCAATAGTCATTGTAGGATTTGTTGGGTATGATAAAGTAACAAGCACCCTTTCTCTCTTTCATGGTTTTTGCTTTGGAGTCGAAGGGGGCAGAGCGCGTGTGTGTGTGTGCGGTGGTTCAGAGAATCCAGTGAGACTACGGACCCGTATCTTGCGTTTCTGATTGCACACCTGAGATGACGTGTCGTATCAAGGGGTTCAGCAATCCCTGCACCCACATGGATGCCGCTGAATCTGTCGTACACTCGTGGGCTCCCCCCCCCCCCCCCCCTTGTTTCAAAATAATTCAACCCTTCCTCTGACATAATTACCAAATCACCCCTTTATTTTCTTCTCGTATACGAACCAGGCATCACTTGGCCTATAAAAATTAACAATATTATCCCCCTTTCTGTTCTTTTCCTTTCCTTTGTTCCGATGGATGCAAACGGTTCTGATCCGGAAACAGCTAAACTTTACATGGGGAAGTCTGATCTGAAACGGCCAAAATTTGCAAAACCTCAATCATGGATTTCAACCCATTTGCATCCCTATTCATTCTTATTCGGGGTGTTGGTGACATTTCAAGTTCAAAACCCAATACAACCGGTGGGGTCTACCTAACCCCAGCTTGCCTATCAAAAAAACAGAAAAATAAAACTTTACGTTGTGGATCTGGATCAAAATCTTGTGTAATCTAACATCATTTTATCTTTTTTACCTTAAAAAAGAAGGTAAATTAATTTTACCCATTTTCAGCGGATCTAGTGCTACAGAGGTTCATGTATATCTCAACCA
This sequence comes from Nuphar pumila, assembly GCF_984573655.1. NCBI lineage: Eukaryota > Viridiplantae > Streptophyta > Magnoliopsida > Nymphaeales > Nymphaeaceae > Nuphar > Nuphar pumila. The sequence goes on from NC_143261.1 coordinate 2,042,581, forward strand.
GACTCAGAATGTGTTTGGATCTGAATCTAAAAACTGAACCAACTCTTAAAAAATCAGATCCATGTCGGGTCAATCCTGAACGTCTCCCGCCCCGGTCCACTACCATCCTTAGGTTTAGTGTAAGGAAAGGCGCAAGGGAAGGAAAGGAGGAGAGGGGGGGACGGCTAGGTGAGTAAGACACATTTTTTTGTGCCATCATATGGCACCTGATCCGAACTTCCTTTTGAGAGAGAATGCCTGAGGAATCCCCAACTACCAGTCTTAATGATGCACATACCCTCGTACTTTCCACTTAAATACCTCCCCTGAGGCCCTGACAGAGCGGTACCGGTTCCAGTAGTAGTCCATGCTCCCCTATGGTTATCCTGTCGTGTCGCGTCACATCTTTAATGTTAAGACTAAGAGTTTCAATAGGTCTGGATTGACTGAGATCCGACCCATACCAAACCCTGTAAGGTTTGGTGATAAAGAAGAAACTAGGTGGGACTCAACCAGTCTGATTAGTATATGGACCTGAGTTTCGATTAAGATCCACAATTTTTCAATATAAAAAAGAGAAAAAGCAGTATTTTACCTGGTATGGACTGGATCTGGTTCATGTAATCCTTATAAGACCTGGGTATGGTTCTTCTTATGGGAGATCCAATCAGATATGAGTCCAGACCCAATACCTGCAGGCAAAGCCACATATCCAGGTTTGATCTCACCTGGGTCTGAACCAGATCCGACCAGTTGACACCCCTACTTAAGACCCAAGCCTGCACCATTTACATGCACCTTCTAATTACTTCTTGTAATCATCCTTGAATGAACTGGCATGAGTTGCCTAACCCAGCTTGCCTACTAGATCCCAAGTTTCATCACTAGTCATTACCTTTTTTTTTTCTATGAGAAACCCATCAACATTAAGCCCAAATTCAAATTTGCTTCAGTTTATAGTAGTAAACCCCAAGGAGAGTAAAGCAGCCCAAATTTCCCAACCACCTTCTCCTTAATTATATTATACAATGTATTGCTTGACTATGAACCCCATATATCATTAATCAATGGAAGATTACACAAGTTAATAATACTCGTTTTCTATATTAATTAGAAAGAAAGCATTCAATGATTGCCACTTGCAATTAATTAATTAATTGCATTTAACAACAAAAAGCACATTTCTACTTTGTTTAAATCATGTCATTCTTTCCATGACTCTGTTGCAGAACCATATTCGTCCTGTGGGTTCTACTCAGCTTTATATTTTTACTATTGCTGTAGTCACTCGATTCGGAAACAGTCACCACTTTATAAAAGGTGTGTATGATCATTTCAACTTAAAAAGAAAAAGGAAATGCGTTTCCGTACAATGAACTAAAGAAGGCTGGAAATAGATACGCACCTTTTCCTCTTTCATAATCCATAATTTTTTTTTTTTTTAGTACAGTGAAGTGCTTTTCATTACACCTCATGTAGATGTAGATGTAGATGTAGATGTAGATGTAGATGTAGATGGAGCAAGGCTTGATGTCGCAAATCTCGATATCAAAATTTTCCTAAATTTAAAAAATGTATTTGGTGCTTGAAAAGATCAGCATATGTAAACAGTTCAAAATATATAGAACCATATAAATTAAAAAAAAAAAGTATCATCGCGTTAGTATCACAATAGAACACAATATATCAGATTTTTCAAATATCATGATATTTTCATGATTATATTGGCTTATGAAAATATCATGCTAAAATCACGGTACTTTCAAAATTTGCATGACATTTATACATGAGTGGAAGCGTAAGATGTGATCCTTGGTGGAAAAACAAGGCTCCCTATCCTTTGCAAGTTATACATATGAATGCATATATAGTTAGCACTTGGATGCATATTTAATAATCTAGTATGCTTGTTTTTTTATATTTACTCCGAGAAACCACCCACAGGATTAGAGACCTAGTCATGCTGGATTTGCTTGCCTTACATAGGTCGCTCTTCTAGCAATGTTAAAACTCGGTATGCTTACTCTTTGACCCCAAGGAGTCAAGGAATGATGCCCATGGGATTTGAACCTAGACCACCTGCCTAGCCGCCTAGGTCCCATACCACTACGCCAAACCCTTTTGGGGCTTGTTTCAAAAATGGTTTCTAGATAATCATTGGTGGGCCCACATGCCAACACATATTGAGGGCCAATGTGAGTCAAGCCAGTTGGAGTGCCGGGCCATCGGACCGACAACTTAGCAACACACGGCCAGATGTCGCAACAAGATGTAACACCATTCTTATCATGCTTGTCAACTGTTTTTATACAGTGGATCTAAATTATTGATTTCATTTTTTCCCCCAAATTATAGATACAAATTAGTATTTAGTTGTTCACTAGTTTGTATTTTAGTCATTGGTAGTCATCAGTTTTTTAAATACACAATATTGATCATTATAAAATAGTACAACGAAAGCTAGATTTTAATTGTTTAAATTTTCTCCTGTTAAATATATCTTTCTTTTACATACAAATTGATATCTTCAATTTTGGAAATTCCTTTTCATGCATTGGTTTCATGGTAAACTCTAGGTCTAGCCATGAATTGTTAGCAGACTCGTAAGATTCAACCACAAGACCCATGTAGTAAGTAGGCTTTTTGAGTTTTGAGTAGTTCCAATTCATTATGGATTCAACCACAAGACCTTTTGTAATAAAGTAGGGTTCTGAGTTTTGAATAGTTCCAATTAATTCATCATGGCAGTTCTCAAATCAATTTTATCATCTCGAGGAAGAATTCTTGAAAATTTTGAAATCTACATTCTATTAAAACCTTTACACCTCTTCAAAAGTACGTATGCATCTGTGGAGAACATTATATGAAACAGTAACTCATATCATGCAATGTCCTATTGAACGTTTACTTAGATTTGTCCATTACCATTTAGATGTATCACATGAACATCGATTCTTTCTGCTTGACTCTTTTTTTTTTTTTTTTTGAATTTATAACCCGAAGAAACCGCACCCCAGCACGAAGACCTGGTCGTGGTGGCTCATCCTGCTATACCTACGATCGTAGTGCTGGCAGCATAAAACTCTGAGGCTAGAACCCCTGCTCTCAGAGCCTATGCTACGCATTGGCTTGCCCAGAAGGGTGATGCCCATGAGAATCGAAATTTGACTAGCGGTCTAGCAGCCAAGGCCCAACCCCCCACTAAGCCAACCCCCTCTTTGGGCAAGGCTGCTTGACATGATCAACAAACTGTGGGTACTGTCAGGCCAACTTGGGGTTACTATTAACTCCACTTAAAAAACCACCTATTTGGGGGACAGAATTTATGGGGCCATCAATCATCCACAGCCCGTGACCTAAGTTTCAACTTGAAGTTTCATGAACTTGATCATGTTGCACGTGATGCCTGCGTACCATGCAACATAAGAAACTGTTATATGACAAATGAAACACAGTACTCATTTGGATCAAGAACTTCAAAATGGTGACAACACAGACCAGTTGCACGTGTTCCAGGAACAAGCCCAAAGAAACAGAACAAATCAAAATGGAACGCATTCTTGAAATAGGAATTGAAACCAGCTTTGGACAACAAGACACCCTCCCATCATTCGTTGTTGTGCTGTGCTGTGCCTTCTTTTTTCTTGTTTTAGTAAAGGAAGATAACTATTTGGTTATTACATTTAACAGCCTGTTTTTCTTATTTGTTTCAAACATAAGGTTGGTCCTAACTGATCACTGAGTTGAGCATTGCTTGGACACATAAATTAATACGAATGGCCTCAAATATTTATTATTTCTTTAATCAATAAAGGATAAAACCTATTTTTTGCATCTTAATTAGGCGGGTACTAGTCAAAACGCAGTAATTAATTATTTAAAAAAAAAAAAAACTGAATGAGCTAACCTATAAAGTGAAAAGCTTTTGCAAGTGATTGATAAGTAGGTGGCTTTCTGTATATCTCTGGTTTCGGGTGGGGAACTAAATTGCATATGCCCTCTTTTCTTTTGTCTTAATTACAGACAACCGTGCACAACAACTCCCAACAAACACATAGACCCCCATTATGGCTAAAATATTAAACAATACAATGGAACCGTAATAATCAATTGCCATTAATAAGTTCAACCCTCTCATAGACCATTTTTAAAGCTTTACCTTGTTGACAAGGTTGAAGGTAAAAAACCACCCAGGTGGTATCCCAGGTCCTGTGTCAAGCTGAAGGCCCAGGATCGAATTCTTCTGCCAGATGCGGCAGCCCTTCTTCTGGTAGGAGTCCGCCTAACCCCAGCTTGCCTTTCAAAAAAAAAGGTTGAAGGCATAAAAATGAAAAACTTAACAGGGAGTCGACAAAAAGGATGAGCAAAAACAACTGTTGGGCAACGTTTGCTTTGGTCACAAAGTAGAGATGGACAATCACAGCTGGGAAAGTTAAAAGCTGGGATTGTTGCTTACAAAAGATTCAAAGGAAAAAACTGTCATAGCTGACAATCAAAATCACAAATAACCTTTAAAAAATGTGGTGATTGTGATTTATTATCACAGGATCTTGAGAAAATCCAAGAATCACGTGGTATTGCATACATGCTCTTCATTCATGCATATAAATCAGGAAGTTACTTACCCCAAGAGGTTCTTGTCATGAGGTACAGCTGAGGTGTTTAACGGGAATACCAAATGTAGGAATTATTGTCTACTTTGTAGAAATCAGTAAGCTCTTGACTAAATTAAAAAGAAACTGTTAAGGTCTTTCATCTTTTTCCCATTTCTATGTTCATGCAAAATATCAACGGTAGAACCATCGAAACAGAATCATGCAAATGCAGGCAAGGAATCAACACTTGAAAACAACAAGCGTCTAGCATAGCAGCTTGACATGTTTCCATACATAGCCTTGGTAAATCTACCTACAACGTGATATCATAGGGATACCGATAAGCACTTTATTATCCACTAGATAATCGGCTCACCCATATGGCCGGGCCATATAAGATAACCCAAATGGTGAAGAACGGTTTACATCGTATATATTTATCAAGATTGAAAGTAAATGTAATGGAAAACATAAATATATTAATAATTTTAAAATATTATCAAATAGTTTCATTTTATGGCTATTGATAGTGGGGGAAAGATTGTCTTGTCCGGAGCAGTTAGTGCACATCACCTTGTGTTGGGACGTTGCAAATTCGAATCCCAATGGTATGGTTGTATAACTGGTAGGGGGTTTGCCCAACCCCAGTTTTCTCAGTAAAAAAAAAGACGTTTTGGAGAGAGAGAGAGAGTTTATAAATAGCAACTTATTAATTTTGAAAAAATTATAATTGTACCAAGTAAATAACACTTCCTTTTTTATGGAAACCCTATTCAAATGCCTAAGTAAACTTTTAATGGAAAATTATTATGGGTAATTTGATCCAATTCTCTAAAAACCTTACAATTTCTGATATTCTTTTGATGTCCAAAATCACAAATATTCAACCTTAGCAAATATCATACTTTTTCCTATATTTCTCTCTAAACTTTAAGACGGGCACAAAGGAGGCAAAGGCATCGGCTTGTCATCCATAGAATGTGCTATCAATGATGATTTTGTAGCCGGTCAATAAGTTGCATGTTCTTCAATAGCAAAGAAGGTCTTTTAGGAAGAGAAAAAAGTTGAAAAAAAACATAGAAAGATCGTAAGTGGATTAGAGGGAGAGTTGACTCTTGCACTTGAAGAAATCTGCATGTTGAAGAATATGATACGTACTCAAACAGACCTTATGGAGAACAAAAATAAGGTCATCGAGGAGCTACGATCACAGCAATGACAATATTCTCAACCGTAAAAATTCATTTGATTGTTTTTGTATTTTTTTATATATATATTCAAAGATATACATTTTAACTCATTGATTACTCATTGATTTGTATATAATGTCATTTGAATGTTTTTATGAATAAATTTTTATATAAAATTATTTATTTATCATTAATTTGTATATAATGTTATTGATTGAATATTTAAATGATTTGAATATAAAACTGAAACCATGTTTAAACTGAAAGCATTGTTAAATGTTTAAATGATTTGAATGTTCAAACTAAAAGCATTATTGAATGATTTGTATATAACATCATTATTTATATGTTTTAAAATCATTTGAATGTTTATTTGCTTACGTTCAAGGTTTTTATTTGAGTTATTATATGCAAAAATCTACTTAAAAAACTGAAACTACTAAAATCACAAATACTGTATAAATTCGCTTAAACATAAGTCCACTTAAACTGAAACCACTAGAATTGCATATATCATTTTTTTTTGCATATTAATTTATAAATTTATAAAAATCCTATTAATTCGCATAAATACGATAGTTTCACAACAATCATATTGTTTTATATAACTGTTGAAAGAACTAAAATCGCAAATAACCAATTCATTTGCGAAACAAAAGGATTTTCATGAAAAAGTAAGATTTTCACAAATATGTTTATATACAATTGTCAATTATATGAAAAAAAGTATGATTTATATGAAACAAAAGGATTTTAGTGGTTTCAGTTTAAATGAGGTTTCACAAATATTTTTATGTGGAATGTTGATGTATATGAGAAAGAGTAGGATATTTGCAATTTTGGTGGTTTCAATTTCACTAAAAATTCGCAAATAAATTTATGCAAGTGTGTGAGATCTCAATTCGCATAAAAAATGTTTGTGATTCTAAATTTATGTGAGTGTTAGACATAAACGATGGGCGGTAAAATTTTATCGTAAAAAAAGCTTAAATTGGCAGTTGCAAAAGGTAAAAGGGTTCTAACAATGTCAAATATTTGTGGTTTTGAACATAGAGAGTATAAAAAATTGTAAGGTTTTAAGGAATCAGGTCAATTACATGTCCAGTACATGTCCAGTACGATCATTTTCCAAACTTTTAATTACATTCTCAACTCATATGACAAGAATGTTAATTAAAATAAGTTATAAGACATCCAATTTTTTAGACTTGAAATCCTTGCTTCTGCTTTTAAAATATTTAGGATTTAAAATTAGGATAAGAAACAACTTGCTTATTTGGATATGAATGTCTTTGATATATGTAAGGCTATTAGAATATGAGTAGAGAGTGAACTAATGATTTCCAATGTTTTTTTACAAATTTGACCCTCAGATGTGTTCAGCATAGTCCATTTGCTAAGAATCAACTGTTGGATCGTTTTTTGAATGAAAATACATGATTTTTGGATGCTTGAATATATATGAAAATTATGAGCCATCAAATTTTCAAGAATTAAAAAATTCTGCTTATGCATCACATGACTCAAGAGTCAATCCCTTTAAAACCAAGGATGTCGCTTACATCAGTACTGTCAGATTTAAGGAAAAACAAACAAACATGTAGCTTACATCAGTATGGTCAGATTTAAGGAAAAAAAATCATGAAAATATCGGCTCACACATCAATATGCAAAACTTTTGAAGAACTCCAGTTGTCACTCAAGGCCAAGTAATCCATGGATGTAATGGATGAGTAACATGTACAGCAAAGGCCATCCTACAAGACATCCAGGAAAATCAATCGTAGGGGATCATCCAATACAAAACCTTTTGCAGCTCTACCAAAATAATCCCAGATATTCCCAGAAAAAACTGCCAACATCTCTTGTACACTGAATGTTTGGATTTGAATAAAGTGAGGCAGCAGCTATGTGCATGCTAGCATGAAATCGCTCATATGAAACACGGAGAACATTAATTTACTTGTTTGTTTTTTGCACCCAAGTGCATAAAGAAATCTATAATACAGCAAAGGCTACAAGGGAACCATATGGGGCATCTTTTTCCTTTGAGGTGCACAAAACTCAACATTTCAGTATAGCATTTGCTATGCATTCTGTGGTCTTCAGATTTGGATGTCAACTAGCTGAAAATGCATTTGTTTCACCTGTATGAGAGGCAGCTTAACATGAAACACGAAGGCATTTGATTTCAGGTTGATCTGATCATTATAGAATCGGATGTCTCAAGCAACTTTAACAATGATAAGCTTCTTTAGCAGGATGCAGGGTAAGTCTTCACAGCCACCCTATTAGTTGATAACTCTTCGATGAAAGCATCACCAAACAATTTTACTTAGGGAGAATTCCATTTAGGGGCCAGCCTTTTGCCCTTAATTCCAAATATATGGGTCTCATGCTTCTGAAATTCCAAATATGATTCATTTTCATAAAAAAAATCCAAATATGGGCCTCTGATGAAAGCATCACCAAACTTTTCTTGAAAACAGTCAAATAGGGACCTCAGGTCTATAACAATCATATTGGAAAAACACGATTCCTTTTTGGTTTCTTGTAGTCCCTTGAAAATTGAAAAATACTCATTCATCTTAATAAAAAATAGAAAAAGTAAACAGCTTGAACTTTCAATGATGGTCCCTGTTGTAATTTGGATTGTGATTTATCCTGAGTTATAAAGGGCAGTAATAAATACAGGCCTCTATTTGACAGTTTCCAGGAAAACAGAGGCCCATATTTGGAATTATGGGCAAAAGGTTGGCCCCTAAATGGAGTTTTCCCGTTTACTTACTATTTTATATACACATTTTTAACTTTCTTTTTTCATTCCAAGATTAAATAAGAAATAATGCACACACACACACACACACACACACACACACACACACACACACACACACACACACACACACAAAGTGCTATATAAGAGGGAATCACTTGAAGCACGAACCAAGTTCACAAGCTCTAGGATTAAATATATGATCATTGAGTTTCTACGCATGTGAGTGCATTAGTTAAATAAAGGCAATCCCCAGAAATAATCAGAGATCACAGGAAGATTTTTCCTTGTTGGCATTTGAAAATTTAGGCTACTCTTCACATGCACCAATTTAGACATACTGCAAGACCTTGTGAGTCGTCTATAAGATATACAGATAGCAAGCGATCAACAATTGTCCATTATTTTTTTCTAATTCTGATTTATTACATATTTTTTTTTCATATGTAGGACAATGATAATGAAATAAAGAGCTGTTTTGGTCCAAAAGAGTGGCACACACAATAGAGAAAATAAACCTGAAGAACAGTGAAATATAAATCTATTTTGTCTATCTCAACTTCATATGGTACAGAATAACATGTATGATAATATTTTGCTTTCTAAATGACAAACAAAAATGATGCAGCTTGACATGATAATCATGATAAGGAATTTCCCCATCTATGCAACTACACTAACACCTGTACAACTGTTGTTCTCTTCCACAACAACTAGACCTTCATTTGCCATCATACAGTGAATTCTGTATTATCTTCCCTACCTATCTCTTGCATCCTACAGGGATGAGGACTTCACCAAGCAAAGCAAACAAAATGAAATCATTATGGGTGAGTTCAGCAGCATCTCTTAGTACTAGTATAATATACAACATTTAAAGCCAATTTATTTGGAAAGGGGTACAAAGAAAAATACTTGTCCCGTCTTTTATTTCTTTTGAGACTTTTTCTCATAGTACTTATTTTAAGACGTTTAACTTGTCCTGTGGCTTATGTTCTAAAAAAAAGGAAAGAAAGAAAGATGACATGTCATGTACTTTATCAACCAAGATGCATCATCAGTTAATCACTTGAACCCAAGTTGATCACTTTGTTAATGAACTTTTCTGTGAAGTTCTCCAACCTATGAATCTGGCATACTTATCTTTTAGGAAGCTCTGAACTCAGATGAACAGTTAAATCTGATATTGAAACACAATTTAGAAACAATTAATTTGGGTGAATTTGGACTTAAACATAAACCAATAAGATAAATTTGACATTTAGGTTCCATGGTCCAGAATGATGATAAATTTAACCAACATTTATATATGTGCAGTCACTGTAAGACCGTGGTGAAAGTGTGCTACTACTGATAGTGCCCAAGTCAGGTACCTGAAACAGGTTCGCCCTGCTGTAGCACCATGCTATGTAGGTTGTCATTAACGACATTTTATTCAGGAACTTGATACAAGGCTTTCTTAAATGCAGCAGATTATTTTGCTCAGGAAATTTAGAGTGCCTATGTGTTCTTTGAAGTAGATAGGTGCTACTTGGACAAGATGTAAACTAAGGTTTGAAAGCAAACAATCTTTTTCCAAGTAGTGCATTTTCTGTTGGATTTTTATGGATAGCATCAAAGCTTATGCACTTTGAGATAGGTATTCATTTCACTGGTGACTAATTCGCTTGGCCTCATGACAGGAGAAAGCATAGAATAAGGATATATAGTAGGTCAACAACCATGGGGTTCAAAAAAGATGTTCCTCGATGCAGTACATTCTTCTGTTTACTGATATTGTAAGAAGCACCTATGCTTTCAAATCATATGTAGGCATTTTATTACCATATTGTTTAATTAATGTAAATGATGGTAAACTAGAGAGAGATGACTGAATTCAACACCAGTTTAGCCTTTTATTATGAATCTATGGTAGATCATCCTCGCAAAAAAAATTCTGATCCTAAGTTGTTCTTTGGTTCCATCAATTCAATTTGTAGCCGCTTGGAAGCATTTCAAAGCATTCAGATAAAATTCAGAACCACAACCTGGTTTATAAACCACTTACAAGCAAGCATATGTGTGATTGCCATCTATTGCTGTGTGCAAGTTGACAGAATTTCTTCCTTTAATTGTTAAGAGAGTTCCATTATCATCGCAGTTTAGCTCATCAGGGCTATAGACATGCATTTCAGTAGTACATGTATTTATTGCACCAAAAATTACTAATGTCACGAGATTAGATGATTGTCACTACCTCAAGAGATCTCCTTTTGTGTTTTACAAGCTCATGTAGGAGTGAAAAGCAACATATCTTGAAAAATCTTGCCTTAAAAAACAAATTTTGGATGATGGAAGGAAGATTGATAGAGTATAATATAATAAGAAATCTTGACAAAATACAAAAGCAATGAAACATGGAAATCCTGAAAAAGGTTAAACCGTCTCAAGTGAAACTGTTTCTAGAGATAGGCTTGACAATTATAACATATAGATCCTGTTAACCTTGCAAGCAATTCCTCATGTACTTGTAAGAATTGAGAAAAAGAAAAGGAGATGCTGAAAAAGATTACTTTCAAAGTAGTGAGAAATGGATGTGACATATAGGTAACATGGACCATTTTCTATTTTAATTGGGTTCACCATTTCTTCACTACATCTTTTCCTTTAGGTCAGCCAAATCAGAAGCTTACAAGGACTAGCGGTTGTGTTTTGTGTAATAAGGAAGAAGAATGAACTAGATACCAAAAGAGCCGAGCAACAACAGGAATTGCATTTCCCAATATCCGTACTTTGGAAAAACAGGGATCAGCTTGAAGAGAAATTGATTACGAATCATGATTCCTATTCTCGGAGATTGCAATCCTTGTCACACAAGAATCTGAAACCCTGAGTACAAGAATCAAGATTCTTGGGGAAGGAATTTTGTTCCTCTTACATGGTAATTTTCAATTCCTGTTTTTGGGAGTTGAGATTCCTGAGATACAAGAAACCAAATTCCTAGCATACAAGGATCAGAATTCACCTTAATTCATCCGGCAGAACACCGAAATTTCACCAATCTCTAGGACAGCCCTAACTCCATCCCCATACAACCCCTTTTCTGTATATTCTTTCATCAACCAATGCCACAATGATACATCCATCTCCGCACCATCCTCAGAAATCCCAACCTCGCCATTCTTGTTTTTATCGATTACCACAGGAATTCACAACTTTCCCATCATACTTTCTTCCATGTTATAAAAGGGGGTGAGGGTCCCGGAGATTCTGAGAGCCGCTCTCCGCGAGGAAAGCGCCCCCCATCTTTGGTTTGTCCAATGAAACCAACATAAACGGCGTCAGCTTCCGCATCTTTCTAAGCAAACCGCCAGATTCATCGCTACACAAGCGCCCCCTTAGCACATCATTACGATTTGAGAACTCAAAATCCCATAAGAACAAACCAAGAATTCCAATTTCGACGCGATTTTTATGTCAATTAACTCGGGATTCTTCCGAATTGCAGCATCCTTTCCAGTAAATGCACGGGAAGACCCAATTTTCCCATCTTTCAAACGAAAAAAAAAAAGAAATGGGTCATCACGAAAACTATTCGTGAGTGCGATTCCTGACCTAAAACAAGCGCGGCATTCCGTGGTATTCCTTACGTGAATCGCAATGCAAGAAGAAGAATGCAAGGGAAATTGAGGAACTAGGTTAGGGTTTCCGAATCTACGTACCCTGGCGACGAAAGATCGGTGATCGTCGTGGCGCAGACGAGGGAGTCAGGAAGAGAGCTCCATCCAACCCTACACTCAAGAAAGCGCAACTTTTCCCTCCGCTTTTTAGATTCTGAAAATTTTTCAAACGACCGATAACGACGCTTTATCTGTATTTCTAAAATAGACACATATTTTAAAACTTTTTAAGGCACGTATGAAGGAGGACGTACCATTGTCAATATTTCAAAGAAAACTCATTTCTTAAATAGAAAATGATTGTACCGCATTAACGCAAATACCTACTAATTGACAAAATTATTTTCCTATCAGGTTTATATATTTTTTGAACCATTTTACCCTTCTTAGGTGTTTTGTACGAACTTATAACATTTGTAGCCTTTTTCCTTAACTTTTAGTTAGCTTTTTTACTTACTTTTAGGCAATGAGGATAATGTGTATCTCTTACCCAAAGTGGACCGTAAAGAATAACAACGGATGCTTATATTTCTTATGAGATTCGCAACTTGTTTAGGCAATGTTAGTATTTAATATGAGGTTAGCATATTCATTGGATCATTCTGAATTCACTCACTTGTTCATAGAAAATAAGCAAGAGTTAAAGTGTAGTTATTAGTTTAATATGTAATGGTGTCTAATAAGAGGTTAGCATATTCATTAAATCATTATGAATTATCTTACTTGTTCATAGAAGGTCATCACTTATTAAACATGCATTTTAAGAGATGCATATTTATTAGTTTCGAATGTGATGACATTTAATAGGAGGTTAGCATATTCATTAGATCGTTCTAAATTCACTCTCTCGTTCATACAAGGTTGCTAGTTATTAAACTCATAAATGAGGAGATGCACATATATTAGTCTCGAATGTGATGGTATTTAATAGAAGGCTAGCGAATTCATTGGATCGTTGTGAATTCACTCACTCATTCATAAAAAATTGACAACTATTAAACATGTAGGTGAGAAGATACGCATCTATTAGTCTCGAATGTGATTATATTTAATAGATGGTTAGCAGATTTATGAATCGTTTTAAATTCACTCATTCGTTCATAAAAGGTCAACAACTATTAAACACATAGATGCATAGATGTGCATCCATTAGTCTCAAACATCTGCATGTTTGTTTAAGGCATGATGCTATATATACACTAACCCTTAAACAAAGACATTCTCCATTTCGAAGTTTCTTAGGAATTTGTTGTGTGGTGAGTTTTGGATCTCAATCCCCAATCCGATTACAGGTTGATTTTCCCAATTTCTACCATTTCTCTTACTAGCAGGGCCACCAACGTTCCTGTGTAGCATTCATCCTTCTTTCAACAATTCAACAGCACATCATCCACATATTTTTGTTTAAATCGAATACTATAAAAAATAAGAGTTAAACAAGAACCATGGTTGCTTCATCTAATGCACCTGAAAACCAGGTTATTGTTTTGTTGTTTTTATATTAAATGTTCGAGCATTGCAAACACATTTTTCATTTGCAAGTTGTGCCTCCCGTTCTGCCGAAAATCGCTAAACGATTGGCTGAACCATTATATGTTTATGTTTGTATGGAATTAACTGAGTGGATTGATAGACGACTATGCTATGGCCCACAAGCATGACTGTTGGAACACCAATTACAGCACAGGAATGCAGAGTCAAGTACCAACACCATTGACACTAAGGCTGTGTTTGGAGCCTTGAATCCAAGGTATGTTGCAATTCCACTTTCCCCCAAGCTCTCATGCCCAGCTGTTTGGGAGCAGTCGTGTTGCCAAAACATTGCATTAAGAATGGAGTTGGCAGCCCCAACGACACATTTAAACACCATTAACAAGATTAACAAGAGTGTTTTTGGCAGCTCCAACTTCAACACCATATTTTGGTAACACATGGAAATGATGTTTAGATCTCAATGCAAGGTTCCCAACAGAGCCCAACAGTTGAGAACGCAGATACTTGATGCACCGAAAACCAGAGAGAGAGAGATCCATTGCATTGATTCATTTACTCAATACTGTCAATCTGTACATTTGGACAATGTCCCTTAGAGGTCGATATGCTGCAACTATTTCTCAGAACATCTTGGACCCTCATGCCACAAAATTATGGTTAAACAAAGAGAGAGAGAGAGAGAGAGAGAGAGAGAGTAAAATTACTGATCGAGATATCCTTTAAGTGGAAGAATGTGAACATCACTAGACCTGCCTTTGGCGTTCCTGAATCTCTTCCTTGAGAGCCTGCATTACCGTGCCCTTATCAAAGGATGGATTTCCGTTGCTTAGAGCATGATGCAGGGCATTAAGTTCTTCAGGGTTTGCTTTCTTGAACAGGCCTTTGAGGATACATCCTACTGCGTCCGAGGCCATCTGCTCAGAGTCTATGTTGTTTCTGTTATCCTCAGATGAACTTTTTGTAAGAGCTTTCTCTGGATTTTGATCACTTGGTCGACTGCTCCAATATTCTAAACATAAATGATCAGGGTCGAGAGACACTATTTTCTGTGACAATCAGATACCAAGAAAAAAACAAAAAATTATTTCTGCTCAAGACACCAAGTAATCATCATTATGCAGAAGAGTGCACATTTTTCATTTTACTGTCCATCTTCTTTTTCCAGTTGAACACAGCATCATGATGAGAAGAAACACAATGCTGTCACCATGCTGCTGGTCCAATAGAATTGATCTTCACAAAAAATCTCCAACCAGTTCGCAGCATGCTTCTTTGTGCCTTCAATTTTTCCCCTTCAAATGATCTCTCTCTCTCTCTCTCTCTCTCTCTCTCTCTCTCTCTCTCTCTCTCTCTCTGCATGTTACATGCACATGAGGATGCATGAATATGTGTATACGATGTCCATGGTTTATAGTGAACAATAACAAGTTCACCAACACTTGTCACCCTAGACAAATACTGAATTACAAGCCAACATTTTGTTTTGGATAGCACTAGCAAGTTATGTATTCACAATATTTTCAAAACTCCAAAAACTGGAAACTCCTGTTAAAAAATAAGTAATATGCATATACATACACATATCCCCCAGCATAGGACTCAAAATACTAAGGCAGCCGCAATAACAGGAGATCTACATGTAACTTAAGAACAAAGGCTACCCTACCAAAAGGATGTTCAAGTTGGGATGAGATTCGTATAAAGTGTTCATAGGAAAATGCCCATGTCACAGATGAAATCATAGAAATTATTCAAACTAATAACCGGTCCTCACAGCATAGAATGCATATTTTTAGTTGTGAGTGTGTGTGTGTGTGTGTGTGTGTGTGAGAGAGAGAGAGAGAGAGAGATCATAACTTGTTGAACAATCAGTAACTGCCACTTTGCATGTTCATTTTCAGTTGTAATGTGCAGGAATGCTCATACTTAACAATATTTCATATACATGGATGGGATTTTTTTGTTTTTCAACCACAGGAGGATGTGTCCATATGGTCACCTAAGGAAAATTCTAACACACATTTGGTACATAAAATAGATCAGTGAGCTGCTACTAAAAAAACAGCATCTCCTTCACTTCGGTGGAAAAAGAAATTCAAACGACAAAAGAAACCTAGTTGATTTACAGCCAAACACTTTGAACTGGAAAAAAAAAGTTAAGCAGATCTACCTGAACAAAGGATGGCGATGAAAGCCCAAACATTTTAAATCCATCAACCGATCCTGGAGGTTGTAGGGCAGGCAGGTTTTGTTTAGCATGGCTATGTTGCCTAGCAATCTCTTGATTCACCTTCTCACGTACCATGTCCCAACATTTACTGGCAGAAACATGTATGAAGACCTCAGTGGGACAATCCTCTACCATAACCTGATTTCCAGAATAAGAAAATTAGTCACATAACAATGCTAGACCTCCATAAATTTATAATTTCATAATTTCACATCATCCACTCATCAGTCCTGAGTACAACATTAGGTGGCATAGAGAAGTGAAACATCATGGATCTCAGCATTAAAAAACTCTGAAATTACATATTAGCTGATGAAAAGTTAGAACTGCGATTTTCTGGATACCAGTCAAGATCTTCATGTCAACAATGTGGCACATTTCAGTTTGTAACTAGATGCAGTTCTATGCCAGTATGCCACTACTCTCCAGTCTCCAAATACAAGCTGTACAAAGCATGGGTAAGAATCTGATGCTGCTCAAAATTCCACACACACACACACACTGTGTGTGTATGCAACTTTATCAAACAGAAATCTTATCCTTACCTTTATCAAACAGAACATCCATCATTTCTAACTTTACACATCTAGGAGATTATGCTGAAGTTAGCTTCACTGAGACTCACAATTATCCGTATCATTGCAAGATACTGAAGGTATTCTTGCTAAAAAGCTAGAAGAAAAAACTGTCTTGTTATCATTCATCACCTCAAAGTCATCTTAATAGGTCTATCTTTGCCTATTAGGGATTATTGTGAAGGTTCTGATCCATGGCTGTAGAGCAGACCTTTTTTCATCTTAGCAGATTAAACACACGAGTTTTCTTCCTTCCAAGTCAATGTTGAAGGACTCTGGAACTTTGAAAACCAAATTGCATAGCTTCAAAATCAATTTCTTAACTTGCAGTTAATGCATTGATGTTACCAAAAAGTGTCGTGAATCATACACATATACCCCTTACTAACAAGGATTAGTAGGTGCTAGAGAAATGCCACCAAGGATTGCAGAGTGCAGACAATGTTCATCAATGATCGAAGTTACCAAGACAGTAGCCGACCAAGTTGGTATGAAAGAAAAAGCAAAGCATCTGAACTCAGCCCAACTCTGTTCTAACTTAACAGACTCGATCTAAACCAGAAGCAGCACGTCTCAGCTCTGTTCTAACTTAACATTACAAAGTTGTAAATAGAGAGAGTTGCCTCTGGGTAGCATATAATTCTTCATCCTTGGATTTCAAAAATTACTTTTGGATTTACATGGGTGTGATTTGAGAAAACCAAATCCAAATCCCTTAGTGACAGATTTATGAAACTCCTTAGAAATGATTTATAGAGACACTCGTATACGCAAGCATGGCATAGTAAGAAATTGAAAGATTTAAAAACTAAAATAACAGTCGTGTGGAAACAACAAAGACAAATATGTAAGAAACCAAAAGCAACCAGAGCAGTAGCTCATGCTTTACATCTTTAAAACAGAAACATGGAGCAGAAAAGCAATTTACCCTGAAGAGTGGTAAAGAATTTCCCGAGTCAAGGATTTCTGAGACATAGTAACACATTTGTGTTGGATCAAGAACACTTAGGTATCTAACCCGGCTTCTGAACCCTGTTAAGGAAATAAGAAGAAAAGGTTGAAAAGGAATAGAACTGCCTAAAAGTACATTCTTATCAATATAATTGTACAAAACTCCAAACATAACACAGCATACCCTTGGGAAATATCGTCTGCCTGTTACACCATGCCTTTCCAGGGACCACAAGTCCAAAATCCAGCAGCTCTACAGTACAGTTGAACCTCCTTACCACTTTTGCAATGCGAAGACCCTTTTGGCAGTTTCTATTCAGATTTTGTACAACAATAGATCGACTTGATGAGACTGGAGACTGCATACAGGACCCATTTTTCATTTCAATGGTGGTGGGATCAGAAACATTTTCACCTTTCTGCACATTGCTTAAGTTACCACAAGAATTCAATTGCAAAGGGTGAAGGTAGTTCCCATTGCTACCTTTATTCGCAAGCTGCTGTTTGTTAAGGCCTTTTTCTGATGACAAATCTTGAAGGTTACTTGAAGAACTCAAATTACCCTTGCAGCTTTCATCTTTTCTATGGGAACTTACAGCCTCTCGGAATGAATGGCTAGCCACAGTCTTAGTTGGCACACCAGACTGTTTAGGTTTCCCATTGACCACAGTTGATTCATCAGTCTCCAGGATACCAGAAACTTGGTCTTTCTGAGAATTACTGCCATCAGTTTTATTCTCAACTGTCATAAACCTTTCTAAAACTTTCACATCTTTTGTGGTGGACTCTTCCACTTTCACCTGGATAAGTGAACCACATCCCTTTTCAGCTTGATCATCATTCTCGTCATCACTAAGACAAATAATATTTCTGTGAGGTGTGCTTGATCTAGACTTACTACTTTCTGAGTTACTCAATTTACTGACAGTAACTGAAGCAGAGAATATGCTTTTGTGCACTTTAATAGAGTTATCAGGGAGCTTAGTATAGGACGTGTCCTCTTCTAAAAACTGGCAAACAGGGAAGGATTCCACTGGTAGCTTTGGAACTGAGAGCCCATCACTAATCTGCAACTTATGGCTGCTTAATTTGGAATGGCTAGGAGAACTTAGTTCACGAACATCATGATCAGAAAAAGCTACACCATCTTCACACCTTACTTGAGATGGTTCATTCAAGTCAGACATTTCCCCTCTATCCTGTTTGAAAACAGAATCTTGAGCATTAGAAGCCAACTCAGTTGTAGAAGCTTTTAGTTCTGGATGTAATGGTAAATGACATGCTTTGTCCCCAACCAGTTCTGCTGTGCTCTGTACTGTATGATCTTTCATTTTGGTTTTGCCAAAAGAGGTTGGCTGTACGAGAGGCTTGTTTGTTTCTAACTGCTGGGGATGAACATTAGCAGTATTTTTCAATGAAACATCATCTACTGGCTTTTGTTCTTCTGGCTTTGTCTCTTCAAAGGAAAGATTGCCAACTAATGCACTTCTGTTCTCAGACTCCTGGGATTTCTCCTTCTTTGTGACATGTGAACTCAAAGAAAGTCCTAGATCCAAATTTGCACATCTGTGTATTGAACTCAATTTCCCTCTCAATGCTTCAATACATATATCTAGGTCAGTTAATTCATAACGCAAGAGGAAAAATCTTGTACTCCAAGCACATGAGCATAATTGTTTTGCATGATTTAAGCATGCAAATGTATCTGGAGAACATTCACAACCAGCTGCAGAGAGATGCAAATCATAAAAGCATATGACACACTCCCTCTCATTGGTAGCATCAAAATTCACATCCATTTTCATAAACTGTGTAGGATTGCAGAAAAACTGCCTTCTGGCACGCTCTATGTCCACACGGGTCTATGTAAGAAAAGAAGATTCAAGAATAATTCTCAATTCAGTTTAGCACAAAAGCACATTCTACAGGACAAAATCTCACTATCAAATAACACTAATGTTCTTAAATGTTTACCTTCAATGCCATTGTCAAAATTCCATCCTTTCCACAAACAGCTTGCCATCTTAAGTTGCCAGGAGTCTCTTTTCTCAGAAAGTGGAGCTCCCATAGAGCTCTAACAGCTTCTCGTGCTGCCCCTAGTAACAACTTGTCATGAGACAGGGATGTTCTACGGTGTTGCTGAGAATAAAGTTCCACAGCACTCTGTCCATTTGGCAACCAGTCAATAGGAGCAACATTCACTGCCTCAGCACAATTGAACCCACAGTTAAAACCAGAATGATAAGCCCGAGGGAAGGTGAGAACAAACTCCCCAGACCGCTGAACACATCGATAGACAGGTACACCTTCTAACTTCAAAATCGCTGGTGAAAGTTGAGTGACCTGTTCAATGAAATAAAAAGTAAAATAAATTCAGAGGTCAAGAAGGCATTAGAAAAATAGATTGAACACATAGCAAAACCCAAGTGTGTGTCTCCAGGAGACATGACATGATTCAAACCATAATGATTTATAATACAATCACTGCAAAAGGACATCAGAAAATATGTCACCCACGTAGCAACCCAAGTGTGTATCTCCAGTAATATATCAGTCACGAGTCACATAATTGAAACCACAATGATTTATAATCATTCTAAAGGCTTAATAAATTATCTTCTAGCATTCATTTTTTGGATTCTCAAAGGCTACCGTGCCCATGCCAACAGTGTCATAATTTGGACTGAAGAAGGGATTAGACAGGTGTCCACTAGAGTCAGCTTTACATTCAGCTCAATCCAAGTCCTTCATCTCTATCAACTGGTCAGCCTTTTCTTTTACATAGAAGCAAAAGAAAAGAAAATTCATAATTCAAAAGTTATTATAGTGGAATCCCAAAAAGAGAAGGGCAATGATTAACAAACAAGTGCAAGAAAATGCTTCAAGTAATCTATATGCAATGTATGCTTCACCACCATATAGATAAAACTCGTCCATCCAAGTAATGTCAATGCAAGGGCACGACTTCGGCACATAGCTGAAATTTTTTCTCTATATTCATATAAATGACAGCTTATTGATCCTAAAGTCATTAATAAACTTAATCCATGAGAACACCGTGCCAAGATCCAACTGCCTAATCTTAGCTCTTACATCCCTGTGCACTGCAGTACCTACAAGAGTCCTTCAGCTATGCAACTATTTGAAAGACTTCCCCATGAACATATTGCATAGTCATCGTGTTAGAACTTTGTGGTTTAAGGGCTTGACTTTTACGCACCTTAATCACCCTAGGGCTTTTTGGTGACAGTCATCCTAGATTGGGCTGCCAAGGACGTCCGCTGTAGAGCTTAGTGGTAGATTAGGATCATGGTGGTTTAAGGGTTTGACTTTACACACCTTAATCACCCTAAGGCCTTTCAATGTATTAGTTAGGCGTCTAACACATTAACATCAGCCTCACAAGGAAAGTAGCTACGTAAAGTAGCAGCCCACCCTTTGTGAATAATAATGAATGAAACATTTGTTAGTAGAGACCAACCACCTAAAACTTTCTCAGCCTTTGACATCATCACTATACACAGCTGAACTAGAAAGAACATGAAAGAAATAGTGGAAAAACAAATAAAAGTGAATTTAGTTTTAAGGCCAGCAAAAGTCAAACTCCCCCTCTTTCAGCTCTGCTTTTTAAGGATCAATCCCTGCTACAGCTTAGATTGTTCAAGCTTAGATCATTACAAGCTCAAGTTATGCCAAGTTTGTCTCATGATCATAATAAAAATACTTCTTAATTTTGCAAAGAGATACATAGGCAGAACTAGATATTGTTTGTTGTTATCAAAAATTTTATACATACATTAATAGGAATTAGGCCTAACACAATTTCAAATGAGAAAACTTCAATCATTTCAATTTGTTGCTTGTAATATCCATCTCTAATCTAAATAATAATCTGCAACACCAATCTCAATGGTTCGCCTCAAAAAGACCAGCTATCCTCTTGTCTGTAAGGGGTGACAGCAATGTTACTAAAATGAAAGAGTATGAAGACTTTATTCATGCACAACAGTCAACATTACCATTCCAGAATGTTCTCCCTTAATGCAAAAGAAACATTCCTATGTCATGCTAAGATTCAACCTCAAGGAAGAATAACATGCATAAACCTATTGTGCAAATCTTGCTGAATTTGAAATTGCATAATTATTTTATGAACAATTTACTACGCACGAGCTTATGAAGCAAGTCAGGCTGTTCTTCAAACAGGTCAGGTAGATGCTTCTTCATGGCTGCCTCCAGTTTCAAGGCATGACTTCCTGGGACACCGTACCACAATTTTGGAGCACCCCAGTGCATGTAGTTCAGTGAGTAAAGATGATGGTCCTCAACATGCTGTGACAGAAGAAAAAGAAAAGGTAAGGCTCTTTCCACAGTAAAGGGTGAATGCATTTGCATCCAAAATCTTGTACCCCGTCTCCAAGGTCAGATTAAGAGAAACCTAATATGCAAATGTCACATCATGCACATAGGAAATAAGTGAACTATTTTCAATGTGTATGGAACTGGATAACCTACTTGCTGTATCATGTAAAGGGCCTAATGAAACAGAACTCACCCAACAAAATGATGAAAAGCACATCCCTATATACAACCATGGCACTAGGACACCAGAAATATCACTTTTCTCGAAAGAGAGCACAGATCCTGCTAGCCTGGGGAAGTTATTTAAATTCCAACCAGATCTCACGTATGCATCTGACTCATTGTTCCTTGAACCAGAGTATGCTTTAGGAAACCCACTGCCAAATGCTCCAGTTTCCAGATCGGCCCCATAAAGTACCTAGAAAGGAAGGATAGACATTATAGCTTACATCCAAAGAATGTTTAGAGGCAAGAAAGCAAGAAACCATCTCAGTTACCTCAATCTCTTCAGTTGGCTTCTCAACCATCCGCCAGTATTCACCCTCAATATCTTCCACGGATGGTTCCTGTTGATGTTTAGCTTGACCCTGGCTTGAGCTTGACAGTGGATCTGTATCCTTCATGCCAAAGTACTGCCCAATAAAATCATCTGCATACCTCTCAAAAGATTCTAGAGTGAACTCTGGGCCAGGTAGAAATCCAAACCTCTCATCCTCATTAAGGCCCTCACGTACATCTGTGGTTCCTGCATCATTATGGTGGCAGGATGTCCCTGTTCTCAAGCACCTCCTCCTTTTTTTCTTTATATGCACAATTCTGGATTGTTTCCTCATAGGTTCTCGATTTTGAAGTTTATCGAGTTGTTGAATTCGTGTCACAAATTTAGCATTTTCCCATACACGCTTTTCCTTAAGAGGACATGGCGGTTTCCATGAAGGAGGTGGGACAATACGGCAAATTCCATATGGTTCCACCATTGGTCGTATACTTGCAATATACTTCAGAGTATCTTTAAACTCCTGGATAAAGTGATTATAAACATCTCTTCAGAAATAAAATTCATAATATTCATAAGAAAATTGATTTTCATTTTGAACATGCAGAAACACAAGCTAAAAAACTCAGAAGTGCCAACAAACCTCTTCATTGGGGTAGAATACAGGAGCTTCATTTATGACAGGCCTGTGTGCATCTTCCGGATGCCATCTTGCTACTACCTGTTTAAAAGTGAACTCAATCAAGAAACTAAACAAAGACAAGCAAATAAAACAAGATAAAAAAAACAGTAGATATCACATTCATTGTCAACAACTCAACCTTTTGGCAGTTGCTACAGTTTGAACACCCATGAATAACACCTTTTGGTAGAGGAGGCTTTGAAGAGTGGTTCTGGAGAAGGGAAAAAAAAGATAAATGAAAAAAGGAAGAAAACAAAACACTTGTTACAAGAATAAAGAAACTATGTACTCTAAAATCTTATACCTCTGCTTACTGAAATTTTTTTATAATCTCCACTGACAATAAATAAAACTTCCATAGCAAGACATAACAAGATACAAGATGCTCACCAGGTTCAATGGCTCCATGTCACATTCCTCATCTGAGCTTACATCAAACATCCCATAATTTATCCAAGACCTTCGCCTAAGACACCTGGTGAACTTCACATCATCGCTGGTGCTGCATTCAGTATCCATATCTGCCTGGTTTACAAGAGTTGCATCTAGTGGAGATACAGAACTCATTTCAGCATCATTATGAATCTTCTTCAGGGTGAATGATGTAAGTGATAAAAAGCCATGTGGAGAAAAAGGCCTCCCAGATTCTCCTTCACCAATGTGAGGTTCAATACATTGTGTACCCATCATAACTGACAAGTCCAACAAGGAAAACATTATTATTAGACAAAGAGGCTACAGAAGAGTACCTAAACACAACCACAAACTGTCTTAGAGACGCATTTCAGTAGAATAACATCTATTACTGTACGACAATTGAGGACATCTTACCAAAGGCCAAGCATGCAACAAAAAAATCAGTTTGATATCCATAAAAAGTCCTCGATGCTAGTGCTCTCGGAAAGACAGTGACACATCCACTATTTCAGAAAAATGTGTCATCATTGCATATTTCCTGATACCAGATACACTGAACCAAGAAGAATTTTTCTGTTAAGTGTCACAATGTCAACCAAAGACAACATGAGAATTATGTTTGCAGCTATAAAAAGATTTAATGCACCATTAAGCATTCATACTAAAGTGCTAACAAGAAATCTTAAAATATGATCTATGTTTTTTTGAAGGAAAGTTGCCAACAGGTAAAGCTGAAATTTTCACATCTTCTATTCGGCTCAAAAAGTCATAAAACATCTACCAGCTACAATGACAACACATCCAAGCCAGATTAGTTATTCCTTTTCCACTTTCTTTTTCCTTTCCTCATTTATAATCAACTTCCTTTACTATACTTAAGAGTGGATTACAGCTTTGGACATCTAAACACCCAGAATGAAAAGTTCTGTTAATCAGACACCGATAAATGTATCATGGTTGGCCATAGATTAAAAAAAATGTTGTATGAACAAAGCTAAAAACTAGATGCTGACAATGTATGTATGTGTGCATGGTTAGAGTAGCATTAGAATCAGAAAATAATGCCGACAGTTAACCAAATCATCGATGGATCCGAGGTGAATCTACCTATTTCCCATAGGCTTGCTTTTTCTCAGTTCTGTATACTAGGGAAGTTGGATTATTGACAAATGGGTTTCTGATTTAGTCAGGTCAATTATGGTATACAGATTCATAAAAGTTTAACTATCTTAGTCTGAGTCTAATCCAGCTCTTCCTATGTCGGAAGCAACACGTTTAGGCATTAAGTTAACAATATAGCTTCAGACTTGGAATCGACACTCAAAATCTAATGCCAAATCTTTACTAAGAGAATAACAATTCTAACCTCCATGTCAAGATTTGCTTTCATGATCAATGTATGTATGTCATCGGATGTCTTCCTGTGACTTTCTCTTGTAGTTCTTAAAAACAACCACCAAAATGAAGGAAAGAAAAAAAAATCCATATTCTATGACCTCAGAGATTATCCAAGAGAAAAAGCAGGAAGTAAGAACAATTTAAGGTTGCTTCAAGGGAACCATAGCATCCAAAAGCAATTGCTTGGTCAAAAGAATCTTCTTTCATTAATTATAAATCTGACTACAATATGGGTTGTGCTCCCAAGGATGAACTGACCAACTGGATCATGCATGAAGACAATGAGGGCGAATAGATACCCCAAAAGAAGAGACACCAAACTAAAGAACCACAGCTTGAGGGCAAGGCATGCACACAATCATGGTGGAATGACAGCACGTCCACTTTAGGTGTTTACGGTTCTTGCCCGTCCTAAGGGCATTTGTTTTGTGTTTTGGGTATGAGTATAGGTCCTTTGATTGTATTTGGACCAATTATCTGTTTGAGTTTGGTTGAGCTGAGTACGGATCCATTACAGTTGCTTGGTGTCCAAGATAGGATTAGGGGCAAATAGAAGCCTTCCATGGTTCCCTCCGTGCAAGAATCCAGCCCTTTTTTAATGGTGTCTGCAATCTAACCAATTGTGGCATCCAAACTCCTAGGCCAAGACTTAAACATCCCCAGAAACTGTCTTCCACACCACACCCATTATAGCTGCAAACAACTGGTGACTTCATGCAAACACGAACCTTCACGGCCTAACATTGTTGTCGCATCCACTTGGACTATTGCAAACAAGAACATGAGAAGGAAAGCACTTGAGTTTCACACAGAGTTACCGGAAGCTTCTTAAATAGGTGGGAAGCCCGATTTCCGGAAACTCGCTTTGTCACTTCCGAAGCTTGATGGGAATCTCAATTTTCCCACGCTTCTCCTATGCTTTTCACATGCTTCATCTACTCTTCTTATATGTTTTCTCACTCTACTTTTCATATTTTTTGTGTTTTCTCTCACGCTTCTCACTCACTTCCATGTGCTTTCTCTAAATTGGCAGTCATCATTTATAGATTTTGTTAAAAATTTAATTATTACACTAAAAAATCTTGAAATTTAAGAATAGTCACTTTTATTTTAGCTTTTATTTGCATTCCATTTCTATTCTCATTCAATTCTTATATTGCTTTTTTTGTATTCATCGCTTCCCACTTCCTATACATTTTCAAATGCATCGCTTCTTGCTTCCGCTTCCTGTATCGTTTCCCGCATCTGCTTCCTAGTCTGACAAACTTGGTTTCACACAACTAACCGGCTGGTCCCCCGCTAGATATAGTGGGGGTTCACGCCCAAGTTGCTGGTCACCCTCTCCATGCTACTCCAGCTGGTATGGAACAAGATCAAACTGGGGTGTTCCATCAAGCACTTAGTATGTCTATAATATTAAACAGTCCCCACACCAAAGAAGTGTTTCATCAAACATTTGGCATGCCTTCATCATAGTTTAGACCAGACCTTGTAACTTCCAATGTTGCAAGGGGCTTATTGCACCAAAGTCTGCAACTCGAGTTCCCCATTCATCATCTTTTTGCTGAGGATCAACTCTCTGATACCAATTGATACTTCTCAGAGATCGTCCAAGAGAGTAAGAGTGAGAGCAGAACGATTTAGGATTGCTTCAATAGAATCCTAACCTCCACAACCAATTGCTTGGCCCATGCGAAACTTCAATTCCCTAATTATGAATTCCATCACAATAAGTATTTAGAGACTTCTTCTGACTTGGACACTTAGAAACCCTAATGGATCTAGATAGATCTATGCTCAATTCAACCAAAGTCAAGCAAATAATGAAACCAAATACAATTAAAAGATGTATACTCATAACCCAGACCTAAACCAAAAACCGGAAAGAAAGAATAAACCCCCACAGTGGACATTGCATGATCTATGTGATTACATTTGATGTTCTCATGACAGATGGAAAATGAAACAGCCTAAAAACCTATGTCTTGTCTTTAATTGTCTTATATGACAAAAAAAGGTATTACAAAGCCAGATGGGCAACAAAACAAAGAACAACTGCACTCAAAGCACACCTTGGCACTTGGCCGGACAAGGCAAAGCATTCATCTTTGACTGTAATGAGGTGCTAAAAGCCAGGTGATTGTCCACCTCCTTCAGGGACTACCTTATGTCATCTAGGCACCTGCCTAGGGCTAGACATACATGGAGCATTTGTCTAGCCTTTTCGATCTATGAATAGCCAACCATGCATCTCATACATGAGTTGCCTGCATAGAAGACCCTTATGTGCAATATGTAGGCAAGAATCCCTCTCATTCATCTTACCTCTGCTACCTGTCCGTATAGGGTTCAATTTAAAAGAAAGGCAGCTACCTCACCAAAAGCTTTTGCATTTTTGGATGTATTGGATGATATCCAAAATTGTCTATCACAGAGCTAAGAATGAACAATTTCATGTACACATATAACACATTAATGCGGAACTCTGGATTAACCATGACAAGAACAACCAAAACATTGGAGAAATTATAGCAATGCAAGCCCAACTCAATTACATTCAACCTAACAGAATAGAGATTATGTGACTATCATAACTTGCAAGTTATTTGGCTACGTGGTATCTAGCTAATTAACGTCTGAAACATAAATGATACTTCAACTGGAAGATCGTAAACCTAATAATTTTTCAAACTACCATGATATTGAACCCTTTCCTTAAACACCATCAGATGGAATAACTAGAACCATCATTTTTACTCTAAGAAGATTGTAAAAAGTCCTATAAAAGCCTAATGACATCACCAAAACTAAGGATTCTAGCAATATATGGAACAAAAGTCTCCATGAAACCACCACCTACTTTGCAGCAGTAGGCTTTGGCCATTAATTTAACAAAAGTGACATCAAACATTCATCAGAATGCATATAGAAAACGAGGAAAAATAGGAAGCAGAATAAAAGTTAAGGGAAGAATGTGGCAGTTCCCTTACGGGGTACCCATAGAGTTCTCATAACCAGAATTATCTCCATTTTGTTCGAGATTTTTTCTATTTCAACTAAAATCACATAATTAGTCGATAGACATGAATCTCATCGCTCTTGCAGAAACTTGAAAGCTAATAAGAAACCCAAAAATCAAATCATTGTAGACCACTAAAATCATGCAATCCATCATAACACCACCACCAAATACCCAACAGCACATCCTTTGATGTAGATCTACTAATCACAGAAAATCAAAGCATCAGTTTATGCATACAAGGGCATCTATTCACCGATCGTTTAACATCAACGGGGGCAATTTCATTTTCCAATTGTGGTTCCTCATAGTGAATAACAAATCATACAATACGAGACACACGCATGTATATAATTAAAATCAGTAAAAGAGAGACAAAATTAAAGAACATCAAATACCAAAAACTGTGCATCACAGTCAAATCTCTCGAATTAATCATTGCAACTCACCTATTTTTGCGCAGCCCACTACTCCAAATCGTTCAATCGTTGTTTTCAATTGTTGGGTACCTTCAAAATTTTGGAAAGATTAGAAAACTTAACAATTCTATTCCCAATTCTATTGACGATAATGGTTTGCCTCAAAAATGCCCAAAGTTCCAAAAATCGTGTCAAAACAAAAACATGGGAAATCTGAAAAAGTCAATTTCATTATTATTGAAGAATATCGGAACCAGAATTTGAGCAGATCTAACCCTAATTTCTCCATCAGGTAAACACCCCAAAATATGCGTACAGCATAAGCAAATAAAGGAAAAATATATATTTTGTATTAAAAAGCCGCTGGTTTCATGACACGGTGGTTTGACATATTACTGGGTGCCTACAAAACCCTTGTTTAGGAAACTACTCATCCTCTGTCACAGTAAATACACGCCCTAGGTATCATGAAAATTAGTTATTAAACCCTGGTTGTCATTATATATAATGAAATATAACACAAAAGAGAGAAAAAAATCAAAGTGAAAAAAAAAATAGATATATATTATGTAAGAAAAATAATGACAACCACACATCAGGTGTTCTACATGAATATGTGTTTGATACCTTTCATGTGCCCAAAACAACTAAAATTAACCTTGGTCATACCCATCACCATGTGTAAAAGAACCCCAACAGTTTGGTCAACCTTAGCACATATACAACAACAAAAAAAAGGCAATTGGAGAGAGAGAAAAGGGTTTACCTAACTGGCTGGGTAGGATGACTTAAGGTTGAAGGGAGAGGGGCTAAGGCTCTCTTATTAGTTGGGTAGTTGAAGGACCACTTTCTCACACTCACTTGATGTGGGGACAACTAGGCAAACTGTTTTTGAGGCTGAGACTAGGGAGGACACCCCACCAGGCCACCACCCACCCTTCTTTAATTGGGATTATTATTAGGGATGGCAGTGGTCCGGTGCGGAGGCAGGGACAAGTTTTTCACTCCTGCCCCGTCTCAAAATTCTATTCTCCATCCTTCCCTTCTTTTCCGAACGGGTTTGAATTTAACCTCTATCTCTGTTTTATGTCCTGTATTCCTGATCCAAATGACGGAGGCCTGTTTCTTCCCGATCCAATATCATCTTCGAAAGTATGTTAGTTATTTTACTAACAGAAAGCATAAGTCCAATCATTCTCGTCCTCCATCTCCGATACAATCGGGGCAGGTCCCATTATCCCCAGTCCACTGCCATTCTTAATTATTATTTATCCATTTTCTCTTTTCATATTCTTTTTTCTATTTATATGCTTTAATTAAGTGCAATTACGACCTTACCATTACTTCTGCATTAGATTTCAAAAGTGCCACTGGATTCTTGTGATGTCCATTAAGGCTGTGAAGTCGTCGGTTGAAGCAATCGGCCAGTGACACAAGATTGGTTGAATAGGTGACCGGGTGATCTCCCCAAAAGCAATTCTTTAGAGAGAGAGAAAAAAAATGAGTTTAATCGGAGCATATGGGTGTCAAGTGTCAACGGGTCAGTTATAACCTGATTCCTACCGTATCCAACCCTATAAGGTCAGAGTTTGGTTACAAAGAAGAGGGTCCTATTAACTATCCTGGTTGGATAAATGAGGTTTGATTACTAAATGGGTCGGGTATGGTCTATTAAATTTTATACCAAATCCAGGTTCAACCCTAGTTCTGATTAAGATCCGCAAATTTTCAATGCAAAAACTTAAAAAAGATTTTTTTACAGTATGAACCAGGCCTGATTTATGCAAATCTTATATGGTTCTTTTGTGAAAATTTTGGTCAGTCACTTAGTCAGATCTGGGTTTGAAATCACCCATTTAGGAGCTCCGACCCATTGACACCCCTAGGTAGGAGCAACTCAAGAAGGGTGGTGTGCGTTCTCCCCCGAAGATGACCGTTAGCTACATCTCGTGTTCGGGGGTCCCAATTAGTGCCATGTATAAGAGCTAGTAGAGCTCGTATCCCCGTCTATGTCAGCATCACTTAGCATCAGAATTTGGTGTGGTTGCAAAGACTTAAGTACCATTTCCTGCTATGCTCGTCATGAAACGATGGCTCAAGAAAATTATAAAAATATCCTCTATTCAAAAGAAGAGAAACGGCGGTTCGAGAAAAGGACAAAAAAAAAACCTTCATCCAGAAAGTATTATGTTAACTCTTCAAAGTCCAAATGTTTTATTTTCGCCCTAAGCAGTAAACTTTTGCGCCAACTGCTGTAACAGGAGCTTCCTTTGATAACACAAACTTTGCCGTCGTCTCGAGTCGAGGTTCCCACCTTATTTTTTAGCCTGTTTTACAACACATTGTTGCCTTCTCGTCCCTGCCTTGTGTTACAAAATATCCCCGTATTCGTGATCGATTGGTTCGATCATTGGTGCAATCGGCCAATGACAAAATATTCCCGTGGGCGTCATAGACAAATTTGTCGGTCATCTCTTTTTACAGTCTTCTCTTCTTTTTCTTTGTCGTTAGGCATTATGGAAGAAAGCATTGAAGCACAAACATTTCACCCAGTGCCATTAAGGCGTCGTGAGTACCCTTCCATGTCATCATGCTATTGTTGAAGAACGTATGTCGTCTTGAGTGTCATTAAAGCATTATTTTGTTATTGCAGGTGAATCTTGTCCTTTTGATGGTTGGAAACTTATTGATATTTGTAAGACGCTGGGACCTGTTGACAAGAATGCTTGTTTACAAATGCGAGGAAGGGTCTCTACCCCATCCGGTATCCTCCATTCACTCAGTATATGCATTGTATCTAGGGGTGGAAAAATCTGACACGACCCGCCAACCCGCTTCTTAGTCGGGTTTGGGTTTGGCTTAAATGGGTTCGTGTCGTAAACAGATCGAGCTGCCTAACCCGTTTATTAAACGGGTCGGGTTCGTGTTAGGGGTATGCCAACCCGCCAACCCGGCTGACTCGTTTAATAAACGGGTTAGGCGGGCGAGTCAACCCATTTACTCAAACCCGACCTGCCAACCCGCCCACCAACCTGTTTACCCTACCCGCCCGCCAACCCTTTTACTCGAACCTTACCCGCCAACCCGTTTACTCGAACCCGACCCACTAACTCGCCCGCCAACACGCTTACCTGACCCGACTAATTTATTAAACGAGTTAACCATGTCATGTCGGGTTACCCGTTTAATAAATGGGTCAGGTTCGTGTTTGCCACAGTCGACCCGTTTAATAAATAGGTTGGGTTCGTGTTGAGGTATGCTGACCCGCCAACCCGACCTGATTGCCACCCCTAATTATATCTCAAATCGCGGTTTTAATAGCATACTATCGATTTATGAGATATTGTTTTGTTTTTTAATATCGATTTATTTGTTATTATGCTGAATTTCCATATCGATTTGTAATAAATTTTGTGATATATTTATCGATTTGTAAGATATTATGTGTTTTGTAGTGTCGATTTGTAAGGTATTATGCTGAATTGCCGTATCAATTTGTAATATATTATGCGATATGTATATCGATTTATAAGATATTATGTGTTTTGTAGTATATATTTGTAAGATATTTGTAAAAAGACTTTTAAAACGTGTGTGTGCATAAATACATTTTTACGCGCTTGCGGTGGCGATTTCCGTATTCAAATCGTTGCTCATTTAACGATTTCTATTGAACTCGCTTCACAACATCGTTGATATAATGAAAGCACTATCGTCAACACACATGTACGACATGTCGTTTCTTTACAAACCGCAGTTGCTTTTATACTATGATTCATTAAATCATTTATTTGACTTGCTTAACCTTATTGATATCTCTTGTTATATGCATCCTGAATAAATCGTAGTAAACGTATGCGCTTGCTAACGCAAATTGATATCTTGATTATAACAGTGGTGAGCTTATCATCTGGTTGTAATGAAGATGGTCTATCTCAATCATTTGAAAGATATGGAGAAGTGAACATATATATTAATGACACACCTGAAGAAGTGAACACGTGCACTAATGATGCACATGATAACAAGGGTGCAAGCACTGAATTCACTCTTGAATTGAATGTTCCAGTAGAAAAAATGCAATTCGATAATGAGGTAGACGATCCTTATAATACACTTGATAAAGGTACAGGCACTGAGAATGTACATAATAGTACACCTGACTCTGTTCTCGTAGAAGGAATGGAGTTTAATACTGAGGATGTTGCATATAAATGTTACAATGATTATGCCTTAAAATTTGGCTTCAGTGTTAGAAGATTTTCTTGGTCAAAAAATGCATAGAGTGTCATGGTGAGAAAGACATATGTTTGTTCTAAGAAAGGTTGGAAGAAATCAATTGGAAATCCAACAAGGAGCATGTCAGAATCAAGATGTGAATGCCCAGCGAGAATGGTGTTAAGAAGACTTCCAAATGAGAAATATGTAGTTCATACTTTAATCAGTGATCATAATCATGATTTATCTGCTTTATTTATAACTCATATATTAAGGTCACATCGTAAAATAATTGTAGTGCATGCTGCAATGGCTGAAATAGCTGATAGCGCCAGCATTGCACCAAAGAAGACATACAATTTGTTTGTGCACATAGATGGTGGTCACGAGCATGTGCTATTCGCACCTATGGATCTAAGAAATCACTTGAGAAGGAAGAGGACAGATAACATGAAAAATAGAGAAATATATTTTTTGGTTGATTACTTACAGAAGAAATCAAGCATTGACCCTGGTTTCTTTAGTGCAATGCAATTGGATAAAGATGGATATGTTGTGAATATGTTTTGGGCATATTCAAAGTCAAGAGTAGATTATGAATGCTTCAATGATGTGCCTGTTTTTTATATGACAGTGAAGATTAATATTGAACAATGGTCATTTATGCAGTTTGTTGGAATGAACCATCACTCATAGAGTTATATATTAGGTGGCGCTTTTTTGTATGTTCAGACCAAAGAAAGCTTTGAGTGGTTGTTCAGAGTATTTACACAGGAAATGAATGGGAAGCAACCTGAAGTTGTACTTACATATGGTGATCACGCAATTGCGGCTACAGTGTTTCATGTGTGGCCAGATGCACATCATCACCTATGTTTGTAGCATATCTTTCAAAATGCAGCAAAAAATATATGACACATATTTAATCAGAAAACAGGGTTTGACAAAAAGTTTACAAGGTGTGTACTTGAGAGCGTAGACGAGGTCACATTTATGTCAGATTGAGAGGAAATGATTCAGATATACAACCTTGAAGATTGTTTGTGGTTACAAAATTTATATGCATAAAAAGAGAAGTAGGCATTGGAATATGGAAGACAATACTTTTGTGCAGGTATGATAAGCACACAAAGAGCTGAATCTATACATGCCACGCTAAAGAAAACCTTGTATTCATGTTTAACAATGTTTCGCTTCATGAAACAATATGAATTATTTGTAGACGGTATAAGACAAAATGAGCTTGAATAAGATATGAAATGCTTCAATACACGCCCTGTAACTTTGTGCATGAAAATATTGATGCGACATCCAGATTTGTATGCACTAACTGTATTTGAATGGATTAAGAAAGAGGTTATACATGTCATGAATTGCAACATAGAAGGACTCATGCAAACCAAGAATATGCACAAATACCATACTTTATGGGAGGGCGAAGAGCATCAGAAAAGATAATAAGCACATGTCACGTATAATGTTGACAACAAAAAAGTTGAATATACGTGCAAAATGTATGAGTGCAAAGGTATTTTATATTGTCATGCATTAAAGGCACTTAATCAAGAGAAGATACAAGAAATACATGAGTCATATTTAATGCGAAGATGGAGGAGACAAGCAAAGATTGAACTGCTGGATATGGATAATGTTAGTCAAACTGGTGTTGATGAGAAGTGTCATATAATAGTCCAATTTATTGGCGTATTTAGTGAAATTGAAATTTTATTTATTTGAACCTAGTGATATTTACATAATTTGTATATATAGTCTACAAGAATTGTTTATACAAAAGTTGGTTGTATAGTCTATAAAATCTACTGGAAGTCAATGCACATCAAATTACTCCTGTGTGGGGGGTCTCGTCGTTTGTTGTCTTTTAGGTATTCTTGCCGACTGAGTTATTTTCTCTTTCGCAATTAGAAACGCCATCAATTTTCTGCATAGTTTTGTGAGGAATCCAAGTAACAAAAATGTAATGTGGCACCAATATATATATTGAGTCCCTAATAACAGAAGATAATAAAGCGCATACAGTGTCGAAATAAGATTCTCGACCATTGTATATAGCTTCAATATACTTTATTACAAATACGCCATAATCGATGCCATTATTTTGTAAAGGAGCATGGTGTGCAAAGCGAAAGATCCACTCGCTAACGTCGACTCCCAAAATGTCTTTGACGAAACTGACTTGTGATTAATGCATAAGTAAATTATTGACCACCATACATGATACAATACCCTTATAGATGAAATGTTATGAAATGTGAAATTTTAAGTTGTAAACCACTGTATAAGTCCAACGAATTGTAACACCATAGTTGTTTTTCATGTAAATCTGTCACGTATAAGACTCAATGCTTTTCAGATTGCCAGAGTGTAGGAATCAATATTTGCAAATCCATCATATAAATGGTGTTAGGACTATTATGTTGTAACCTTGCACAAGAGGTTTGTTCACTTACTTTTTCACTTGATCAAAAGTCTCCGCAATGATCATCATTAACCCAGTATGGTAGTCCATCGTGAAATCCAATGGAGTTTGGCAATCGACGTACGATACTCTATTGACCAAAACAGTGATAATAGCAATGTTAAAACACAAAGCAACAAGAGTAAATCAAAAACCAAAATAAACATAAAAGAGAACCGATATACTATGAAATATGGACTCAGGATGCTTCTAGTTTTGCTTGTTGCATTGCTTTTAATATACTTGATGAAATCGGATATAGTCTATTTGCAACAAATATGAACCTGTTAACATACATACCCATGGCATACATAAATAGATAACTGATAGTGGTTCCATACAAACAAAATTATTGATAGTGTTCCCTTCTACGAATTCATCTTGCAGCCAATTGATGTTGTCTTGAAGTGATTTGCTAAGTTTTCGCCCAACTTTTTTGGTGGATGTTCCACTAACATTAGCAAAATATTCAATAAACGATAATGAAATTTCATTATACAATACACAACACAAATCGCATAAACGACATAAAAGAGACAAATTATAAAGAAAATGGACACAATGTTTAGACAATATACGCCTGAGTTGCCATCGTTGGTCGTGTATCTATCGTTGTCTCCTTCATCGATATTGATACCCCATTCGCGATGAAGTTGGTTATATGTTTGATTCATGAACACGAGGTTTATAAAGGAACCGTCAGTTTGTATGTTCCTCATTCACGAAGTATAGGATAATCACACCATCCAGTACTTATGCGATGTATCATTCATATATGAAGAAAACGTCATTTCACAGACCACCAGTATTCAAATAAATAACGCCAGTTACCATAAACGAGAGCCAATAAATTGCATTGCGCAATAATGAAGTTAAAAATGTCATTTCATCTTCCTTATACAAAACTAATCAAAGCAATAGGACGAATAAATCAAATCATGATAGCAAGTCTTGTTTGGATTTGTTTTTCATCATCTTTTGCATCTTTTATATGTGATTGTGTAAATCGCGATAGAAAAATTGTTAACTAGACAAAGCTCGTCAACACAAATCGCGATCAGACAAATCATAGCAGCGAAATCGATTTACAACTATGATTTAAATCGGTATGAAATTATAAATTGTGATAGGCTATATCGTTCACATAGACAAAGATCGTGACCCAAAACACTAAATCCAATTTCCTCTACCGAAAATCTTGAACTAGAGATATTTACATAATTTGTATACAGTCTTACAAATTTTTTTATACATAATTGTGTTGTAGAGTACATAAAATCTATTAGAAGTCGATATCGATACCACAATTACGATGAAACAAGTTATATGTTTGATTCACGAACACGTCATTTATGAAAGAATAGTCGGTTTGTCGGTTCCTTGTTCACGAAGCAAAGCGAACCCACACCATCTAGAACCTGTGTGACGTGTCATTCATATATAAAGGAAACATTGTTTCACTGACCGCCAGTTTTCAAAAAATAACATCAGTTTTCAAAAAGCGCGAGCCAATAAATTACATTCTGCATTAATTAAATTAAAAAAATGTCATTTTATCTACCTTTTACAAAATTAATTAATGCGATAGGACGTAGCAGTCAAATCACAATAGCACATCTCGTTTGGATTTGACATTCAAACTCTTTTTGGTCTTTTATATGTCATTGTGTAAATCATGGTAGGAAAATCCTTAACTTGGACAAAGCTCGTCAAAACAAATCACGATAGGATAAATCTTTGCAGGGATATCGATTTGCAACTGTGACAGGATATATCGTTCATATAGACAAAGCTCATCACCCTAAAGACTAAACTCAAATACCTAAACGCAAAACCCAAAAACCTAAAACACAAAGCTCATCAAATCGTGATATTATGTATCGTTATCATTCGCAAAGACAATGATTGATATATCATTATCACAGTGGCTTCTTAAAACCCAAAACCCTATACCCTAAACACTAAACGCTGAACTCGAATCCTAAACCCTAATCCCAAAAGCCTAGACACTAAACTCTACACACTAAATCCTAAACTCTACACCCAAAACCCTAAACCCTAATATCTAAACCCTAAACACTAAACCCTACTACCGAAACCATAAATGCATACTATATAAACCCAAAAGCCTAAATCCTAAACTATAAACCTAAATCATACTACCTATATCCTAAACCATAAACCCAACTACCTAAACCCAAAACCATAAACCATAAACCCTATTACCTAAACCCTAAACCCTAAACCCTAGACCCAAAACATAAACCCTACTATTCAAACCCTAATTCCTAAAACCTAAAACTTAAACACTAAACCCTAAACTGCTTATGAAAGTTTTTGCATGAGTACACATCTCTTATCACTTATAGGATTTTCATTTACGAAGGGCAAACATTACAAGCCTTTATTGACTGCATACATCGTAAATCAATTTTGCGATTTTCATTCACGGAGTGTGAGCAATACAACGATTTCTGAATAGCAAACATCTCTTATTGTTGTGGACTATTTTCATTTACGAAGGGCGAACATTACACGCATTTGTTGACCGCATACATCGCAAATCTATTTTGCGATTATCATTCACGAAGGGTGAGCATTACAACGATTTTTGAACAGCACACATCACTTATCGCTTATAGGTTTTTCTTTTACGAAGGGCGAAAATTACAAGCTTTTGTTGACCGCATACATCGTAAATCTATTTTGCAATTTTCATTCACAGAGGGTGAGCATTACCCTAAATCTGAACAACAAACATCTCTTATCGTTGTGGACTATTTTTATTTACGCCAGTTGAACATTATAAGCCTTTGTTGATCGCATACATCACAAATCTATTTTGCGATTTTCATTCACGGAGGGTGAGCATTACCCTAAATCTGAACAACCAACATCTCTTATCACTGTGGACTATTTGCATTTACGAAGGGCGAACATTACAAGCATTTGCTGACCGCATACATCACAAATCTATTTTGCAATTTTCATTCACGGAGGATGAGCATTACAACGATTTCTGAACAGCACACATCACTTATCGCTTATAGGATTTTCTTTTACGAAAGGCGAACATTACAAGCCTTTGTTGACCACATATATCGTGAATCTATTTTGCGATTTTCATTTACGGAGGATGAGCATTACCCTAAATTTGAACAACAAACATCTCTTATCGCTATAGACTATTTTTATTTATGTCAGGCGAACATTACAAGCCTTTGTTGATCGCATACATCGCAAATCTATTTTGCGATTTTTATTCACGGAGGGTGAACATTACCCTAAATCTAAACAACAAACATCTTTTATCGATGTGGACTATTTTTATTTACGCCAGGCGAGCATTACAAGCTTTTGTTGATCGCATATATCACAAATCTATTTTGCGATTTTCATTCACGGAGGGTGAGCATTACAATGTATTCTAAACATCAAACAACTCTTATCGCTTATAGCATTTTCATTTATGAAGGCCGAACATTACATGCCATTGTTGACCGCATACATCACAAATCTATTTTGTGATTTTCATTCACGGAGGGTGAGCATTACCCTAAATCTGAACAACAAACATTTCTTATCGTTGTGGACTATTTTCATTTATGAAAAGCGAACATTACAAGCCTTTGTTGACCGCATACATCGCAAATCTATTTTGTGATTTTCATTCACGGAGAGTGAGCATTACAACAATTTCTAAACAACACACATCACTTATCGCTTATAGGATTTTCTTTTACGAAAGGTGAACATTACAAGCCTTTGTCGATCGCATACATCGTAAATCTATTTTGCGATTTTCATTTACGGAGGATGAGCATTACCCTAAATCTGAACAACAAACATCTCTTATCGCTATGGACTATTTATATTTACGCCAGGCGAACATTACAAGCCTTTGTTGACGACATATATCACAAATCTATTTTACGATTTTCATTCACGGAGGGTGAACATTATCCTAAATCTGAACAACAAACATCTCTTATCGTTGTGGACTATTTTTATTTATGCCAAGCGAATATTACAAGCTTTTTTTTATCGCATACATCGCAAATCTATTTTGCGATTTTTATTCACGGAGGGTGAGCATTACAATGTATTCTGAACATCAAACAACTCTTATTGCTTATAGCATTTTCATTTATAAAGGACGAACATTACATGCCATTGTTGACCTATACATCGCAAATCTATTTTGCGATTTTCATTCGCGGAGGGTGAGCATTACAATGATTTCTGAACAGCACACATCTCTTATTGCTTATAACTATTTTCATTTATGAAAGGCAAACATTACACGCCTTTGTTTACAGCATACATCACAAATCTATTTTGCAGTTTTCATTCACAGAGGGTGACCATTACAATGATTTATGAACAACACACATCGCTTATCGCTTATAGGATTTTCATTTACGATGGGCGAACATTACAAGCATTTGTTCACCGCACACATCGCTAATCTATTTTGCGATTTTAATTTACGTAGGGTAAGCATTACAACGATTTACAAGCGTGTTTAGTAAAATTGAAATTTTATTTCAACCCAGAGAGATTTACATAATTTGTATACAGTCTTACAAAATTTGCATACAAAATTTGGTATACACAGTCTACAACACATGTTAAAAATCTATGTACATCAAATTAATCCTGGGGGGATCGCGTCGTTCGTTTCCTTGTAAGTACTCTTGCTGGCTGATTATTTTTCTCTTTCGCATTTAGAAACTCAGTTAATTTTTTGTATAGTTCGATGCAGAATCACGGTATATCATCGTGTAACAAAAATGTAATGTGAAACAAATATATAAATTGAGCCCCCAATAACACAAGATAAAAACAGCATACAACGTTGAAACCCGGTTCTCATCTATTGTATATTGCTTTAATATACTTTATTACAAATATGCTACAATCAACCACATTACTTTGTAAAGGAGCATGGTCGGCACATAGAAAAATTCACTCGCCAATGTCGCACCCAAAACGTCTTTTAGGAATCCCGCCTGTGGTTAATGCAGAATATAGTGAAATCTGGGCCACTGTAAAAGATACGATACACCTATGGACATAAACTTAAAAAATGCATAACGCCACGTTGTACACCAGTGTGAAAGTCCAATGAGTTATAGCACCATAGTTATTTTTCCCATAAATACATCACGTATAAGACCCAATGCTCAACAGTTTGCTAGAGTGTAGGAATCAATATCTGCGAATGGATACAATATATTAGAAATTGATAGACAAATCGTGTTAGGAATGTTAGGCCTAAACCTTGGACAAAAGGTTTGTTCACTTACCTTTTCACTTGTCTAAAAGTCTCTACAATGATTATCATTACCCCAACATGGTAGTG
Source organism: Nuphar pumila (assembly GCF_984573655.1). Lineage (NCBI taxonomy): Eukaryota > Viridiplantae > Streptophyta > Magnoliopsida > Nymphaeales > Nymphaeaceae > Nuphar > Nuphar pumila. The sequence goes on from NC_143261.1 coordinate 2,082,882, forward strand.
CATCTTGAAATCCAATGGTGTATGGCTTTCGACGGACGTAAGTCTGTTGAACGAAAGAGTGATAATAGTAAGGTTAAACCACAAAGCAACAAGAGTAAATCATAAAAGAAAATAAACCAATAAGAGTACAGATATACCATAAAATAAGGGGTGACGATGCGTCTAGTATTGCTTTGAATATAATTGACAAAATCGGCTATAGTATGTTTGCAACAAATATGAACTTGTTAACATACATACCTATGGCATACGTAAATATATAACTGATAATGGTTTCATACGTATAAAATTACTGATAGTGTTCCCTTCTGCAAATTCATCTTGCATCTGATTGATGTTATCTTGGAGCTCTTTATAGTGTTGTCGACCACCTTTTTTTGTGGATGTCCCACTGACACGAGCATAATATTCAGTATCCGACATTGAAATTGCTTTCTATAGTACACAACATAAATCAAATATACACCATAAAAGAGGCAAATATTGCTGAAACTAGTCATGAGGTTTAGAAAATATATGCCTGAATCGCCATCGGTGGCCGTGTAGCTGTGGTTGTCTCCTTCGTCGCCATCGCTAGCCGTCTAGTTTTCGTTGTCTTCTCTAGTGCCATCGCTGGATGTATAGCCATCGTCGTCTACTACGTCAATATCGATACCTTCTTTACGATGAAGCAGGTTATATGTTTGTTTCATTGACACATCGTTCTAAAGGAAAGCTAATAGACAGTCTGCCGAACTTGTTCGACATGTCATTCATACATAAAGGAAACGTCATTTCACTTACCGCCCATTTTTAAAAATTGTGCACAAATTAATTGCATTGCGCTTTAATTAAATAAAAAAACATTGTTTCAACTGCCTATTATAAAACTAGTCAACGTGATATGACGTATCAGTCTAAACATCATCTCAATTGGTTTATTATTTTCTTTTCTGTCATTTATGAATCAGTCAATGTGTAAATCGTGATAGGATATATCATTCACATTGAAAAAGCTCGTAACAACAAATCACAATTGGACAAATATTGTTAAATTTTGAAAATTAAAGTATTATGGTTGTAAGTCGGTTTGTATTTATTAAGTAACCTATATTTGTATTTATTAAGTTACATAGATTTGTAGTCTGAATGTCTCGATTTATGTGATGGGTTTAGGTGGGGGAGTCACCCGACCCGACCCATTGTCCAGGTCTAAATCCCTAATCTATTTAACCTCTCTTCCTATTTCTTTTCTGCGGCAGAACAACTTCTTCTTTTTCTCTTACGACTTTATCTTCTTCTTTTCCTTCTTCTTTCTTCTTTGTTCTTCTGTGTTCCTTCTACCTTTGCTTGATGGATGGTGTTTGATGCTGATTCCGTAGTTGTTTTATGCCATGCTGAAAGATCTGTATAATCTTTGATGATGATTATAGTAGTTATCTTCTGTAGATACATCGATATATTCATAACACATACAACTGTGACGTATTTGTCGTGAAGTATATTAAAGCTTACACGGTATATAACAACCATAATCATCCTCAATCTTTGCCTCCATACTGAAACAAGCACAAATATTCTGCATGATAAATAGGTGGGTACTGATGACCATCTATTTGATCTATTTCTACTATCAGACTCTCAATCGTTTGCAAACCATACTTTTCAGTTGAAAAAATATCTGCCTAATCTTCGATATACTTCATGACAAATATGCTAGTCGTGCGGGCTGCATATTCTCTGCCTGATGGGATCCATACATTTATTTGCTGCCAATATTCATCGTGAAAAAAAACTTGCAAACAAATAAGGACCTCCATTGGTGGATAAATTTGCCTTCAATCGTTCCCAGTGACTAGCGAAGGCCACTAAGTAAACTGAAAGTGCTGATGTTGATGATGTCTGTTTCGAAGCACATCATTATTTGGACGTGGGTTGATGTTGATGTTTGTTTTCTTCGATGATGATGGTAATGTATTGTATCTAAGCTAAACCATTGGTCATAATGTATTTTAACTAAATACTCATGTAAATGAATGTCGTAATGTATCGTTCAAATTATTTATAATAACGATTTGTACTAAAGAATACAAAATCCTTCAACGATCATGAGTAATGAATGCAAATGATTACAACGATTTATAGTATTAAAAGTTAAATGATAAAGTCATAACGATATGTACTAAGAATACAAAATCCAGTAAAGTATCATTACTTAAGAATGAAAAAAATGATTTCAACGACTTACACTTAAGAAAGTTAAATGCTAAAGCAATAACGAATTGTACTAAGAAATACAAAATCCTGCAACGATCATTACTTATTAATGCAAACGATTACAACGATTTACAGTACTGAAAATTAAATGTTTAAGGCATAACGATATGTACGAAGGAATACAAAATCCTGCAAATATCATTACTTAAGAATGCAAATGATTACTACGATTTATAGTACTGAAAGTTAAATGCGTAAGCGATAACGATTTGTACTGAGAAATACAAAATCTTGCAATAATCATTACTTAAAAATGAAAACGATTACAATGATTTATAGTACTGAAAGATGAATGCTAAAGCGATAACAAATCGCGATGGAACGTATCATTCCCTAGAACAAAGCCCGTGAAGGAAAATCGCAATAGGATATTCATATAAGCTGTACAGATCATGATAGAACACCTTCTATAAAAAACAAATCATGATCTCTTATATAAAACTGATTGCAATGAAATCGTGATCTCTTATAAAAAAACAAATGCAATCACTTTTATTTATGAAGGCCGAACATTACAACGATCTGTTCAGTGGAACATGTGTGTTAGAAGTATTCAAAAAAGAATTAAACAATTAAAGAATGTCATGTTACAAAAAATAATTATAGAATTACAACAAATAATTATCGGGATAAACAGAATCGCTATCGTTTATTCAGTGGCACTTAATGACTCATATGCACTATGATATACAAATCGTCTCTTTCTTTTTCTTGGTAGACTGTCTATCCTCGATGGCCTCTTGGTTCCCTTGATCTTATTATAAACTCTGGTCATCATCTCTATCAGTGACTGCATTTGTCTCTCCAAATTGCTCACCTCCTTCTGTAAGTCCTTATTCTCCCTCTTCAACATCTCGAACCTTGTGTTAGAGATAACATTCTCTTTTGTGAGTTGTGTTCGCTCTTCATCATGTACTGTTACTGAGAGAATCGTTGTTGTAGCTGGAGGGAGACAATGGACGGGTTTTAGATGCTGGGATGCGACATGCTGAGGGACAGAAGGAAGGCATGGGTTCCCAATATTCTCAATCTTCAGATTTCGCCGCATGGGTTTCCAATATTTTTGGAAATAGAAAGGATCATATTGTCGTTCTTTATAATCATACGCTATGGCACATACACCTCTTGTGTTCTAGTTATCAAATTGTTCCCTTTAGCGTTCGTGCCAATTCACGTTCCTGGCCCCACCACTATTCATTTTCCTTCTTACTTCCACAGGCTTTTTTTGAGATAGACTTTCCCAAGCCAGATTGTAAGAGAATTCGACTATCATGTTGTAATTCGGCTTCATAATTGCTAAACAGCCAAATGTCAAGTCAGACAGTCTCGCACCCTCGGCAACAAGCTATTGGTCCTCATCCTCCCCATCTCCATACAGTCTCCACACAACCTGTACATTGGAGATTATGGTTTAGGTATATACAATTATTCATGCTAATGAATGCTAAATATTAAAATTCTTTTTAATAACGAGTACTAAATATATTATAACGACTGTTACTAAGAATGCAAATGATTATTACAATTTATTGTACTAAAAGATAAATGCTAAAGCAACAATGATTTGTACTAACGAAGACAAAATTTTGTAGTGATGATTACTTAAGAATGTTAAACATTTCAACGATTTATACTACTGAATGATAAATGTTGAACCGATTGTAAACGATTTTAGACCATTTACCTCATTTAGTTGCAGCCCATCTAAAATGAACTTAACATTATCCTCCTTGACATTTATTCTAGTCCACCGACTTTGAAAAACCATAAATCACAGAGCCACACTAAGGATGCAATGCGACAATATACTCTCACGCTCAGGCCTAGAAAAACAATATATTAGTAATACTACAACCTTCAACGAGCTTAGTCTACAAGTACTAAATATGTAATAAACAAATACCTGAACAAATGGCCACACCCCCGACAGTTTTCGTACCCTTACTCGCACGGTAAAGTTGATTGTACAAGTATGCAAGCATAGCAACACCCCATGCATAGTTGTTGACTTAGTCTAAGTCTTCTAGGTATTGTAGCCATAAATAACTTATTTTCGAACCAGAACAATCGAAAAATAAAGACAAAAAAAATAAAGAAGGAAGTCGCGCAACTCTTGACCAGCTCTTTCAGATGCACATGTAGCAGACCGACCTTCCCATTTATTACGAAAAGAAGAAACTTTCATCGATATAGAATTGCTTCTACCAGAAATACATTGACTCCAGTCATCCATCGACATTCCTAGAAGGGTCGTGCACTTTTCCCTTGCATTATAGTTTGAATCTCGTAATAGGACAACACTGCCATGGCACTTAAGGCCAGTAATATGTGCCACGTCTTCTAGGGTCATGGTGATCTCAAAAGAATCAAACTGGAATGTGTTCGTCTGATGATTTTACTTATTTACCAGGTGGGTCATGGTGTTCCACATGTTTCAAAATAATATTGGTCCAAAAGGCCACCGAAGTGCATATTTCATAATCGATCCTTCTGATATGCACTCAACTGACTATACCATGACAGAACTGCAGGCCACTGACACTGCCCTCTGAGCTTTTCACCTGATGCTTTACTTCTCTTATGACCTCCCTGTAACACAAAATAGTATATTATTCATATCAATTATAAATTAGTCTCATTTGTACTTATACACCTAGTTGTAGACAGTAATCGCTATAAATAATAATTGTTGCACACACACTATCACAATAATCGCTAACACAATAATCGCTATACATAATAATCGTTATACATAGTAATCGATATCACAGTAATCGCTATATACAGTAATCAATATCACAGTAATCGATATATGAGGTAATACCTATCACAGTAATTGCTATCACAAAAATGGTTATACATAGTAATCACTAATACAGTAAATCGTGACAGACAGGATCGATTTATGTACCTTGGTCACACTTTTCTCCTCTTCAACCCATCTCTCCAACCTCTGCTTTTCTTGTTGCTCCGCCGCCTACCATTGCTTTTCTACTACTATCGTCCTTCACTCCATCGCCTTCGTCCTCTACTTTTCAATTTTTTTCTTCCTTTCCTTCTCTTCCTTTTGCTTTTTCCTTTCCCTTTCCTTCTCTTGCTTCTTCCTTTCTCTTTTCTTCTCTTCCTCGTCCTCATGCTTCTTCCTTTCTCTTTCCTTCTCTTCCTCGTCCTCATGCTTCTTCCTTTCCCTTTCCTTCTCTTCCTCCTTCTACTTCTCCCTTTCTCTTTCCTTCTCTTTCTCGTTCTCCTTCTCCTTTCTTTGCATTTTCTTCTCTTCCTCGTCCTCCTTCTCCTTCCTTTGCCTTTCCTTCTCTTCCTCGTCCTCCTTCTCCTTCCTTTGCCTTTCATTCTCTTCCTCATCCTGATGCTTCTTCATTTGCCTTTCCAATTCCATTTTCATCATTTGCCTTTCCTTCTCTTTCTCCTCCTTCTTCTTCTTCAATTGACTTTCCCGCTCCTCCTCCTTATCCTTATTCTTTTTTTGCCTTTCCCTCTCCTCTGCCTCCATCTTCATTTGCCTTATCCTCTTTCGTTGTGCTAAATACTCCTGGATCATCTTTTACCTTTCTTTCTCTTCCTCCTCCTCCTTATTCTTCAATTGTCTTTCCTTCTCCCCCTTCTTCTTATTCTTTTTTTTACTTTGCCTCTCCTCCTCCATCATTTGCCTTTTCTTCCTTTGCTTTTCATTCTCCTTCTTCATTTGCCTTTCCCTCTCCTCTGCCTTCTTTATTTGCCTTTGCTTTTTATTTTCCTCCTTATTCCTTTGCTTTTCCTTCTCTTCATCATCCTTCTTCTTTATCTTTAGTTCTTCTTCATTCTTCATTTGATCTTCAGCCTCAATATCTGATGGATAATACTCCGCATAATACAATTCCAATGCTTTATTCCTGTCTTTATCATTCTCAATCTTCATTATATTTTGGTACATTTCATAACACTCATATAGATGGGACTGACAGATAACTTCTCTAATATTAATCCCATAGAACGACGGAGGATTTCTTGTCTGACGAGCTTCAAACATTGCTAACCTTCACAACACATAAATTTAACTGCATCATTATACGTTATAACTGTCTCCCTAAGTATATAATAATATAAATTATCCTATTTGTTAAACGATCACCAACATTACAAATTGTCGCAATATTTGGCTCCATAAGTAAACATCGTTGTAAGATTTAGCAAACTTAAGTACAAATCGAGGTAATTTCATAAATACACATCGCTATTGCTTTAAATATATAAATTGTTGCGGATTCAAACTTACAAATCATTGTATAAATCACAACCTTCATAAGTACATATCGATGAAATGTTTGGCCTTCATAAGAACCAATCATGCTAACAGTTTTTTGATGCCCACAAGGTAGATAGGTACAAATCGATTTGTTTTAGTAAGATAATAGGTGTTATTTAGCATGGAGACAATCATCCAGTTGTAAGATTTAACATTCAGATTTACAAATCGATTCGTTTACACAATGAAACCTTACACGAAACTCACTGAAATGATAGGAGTTTTGGTAATCCGACAGTGGAGGAGAAACACCCAGAAGCTAGATGCAGCCGATGGTGACAACGATGCTGCCACTTCACAGAAGACGACAAAGGATGCTCTGGCGGTAGCAGAAGAAGGAAAAAGATTTTGGTAATCTGACAGTGGAGGAGAAATACCCATAAGGCAGACGCAGCCGATGGTGGCAACGATGCTGCCACTGCGCAGACGATGGAAAATGATGTTCTCGCGGTAGCAAAAGAAGGAAAAGGATGCTCCGACGGCAGCAAAAGAAAGCAAAAGATGCTTCGACGACAGCAGACGATGGCAAACGGTGCTCTGGTAGACTTTGCTGCTTAGGGCAAAAACGGAATGTTTGGACTTTTTAAATCCTTAAGATCAACCATTTTGTGCTTTTCTCGAACAGTCGTTTCACTTTTCTAGATGGAGGACAGTTTTGTCCTTTCTCGAATCGACGTTTCACTCCTCTAGATGGAGAGCATTTTTGTTTGTTCCATGACGAGAATGGCAGTAAAGGGTATTTAAGTCTTTGCAACTACGATGCTATCTGATGCCGACAAACATGGCGATACGAGCTGCACATGCTTACATACGTGGCGCTCATTGGGACCCCCGAACACGAGATGTAGCTAACGGCCGTCTTCGGGGGGAACATATAACCTGCTTCGAGCAACTCGTGAGCATAAAAATTTGACAGTGTCCTACTTGTTTTTATCTAATTTTTATGCTTTGATGATGTACAATGACCATCTCACCCTTACCATTCCTTCGAATTTTATAAATGTCACTGCATTCTTATTATGTATATTAAGGCTTTGAAACGTCATAAGAGATCACTCAATCACCTAATTCTACCTACACTTAGATCCATATGAACATTCTTATCCAACCTCACAAATTTCCCTATTGAGATTTTCTTTAACGAGGAAAGAACCCATAAGAAAGCAAACTAAAAAAAAAAAATAGTTTAAGGAAGATCTTGGTAAAAATTTGGCATACATAAAATCTTTACAAATTAAAACTTCAAAAATAAAAAATAAAAAACCATAAACCAAAAACTTGATAATGTATGATTTGTTTTAAATAAGTTGGTATTTTGAAACACCTCGGCTTGAACAGGATTGTAATGTTTTATGGTATTTTCGAAATATTGCTGGTATTTGTGACTACATTGAGCCCATCCCTCTGATAGATGGACTGAGTAGAACCGCACCATCTTGGCAAAGGGACTCCTCAGGTTGGCTGACAAAAAGAGAGAAAGTCAAACACCAGGTCAAGGAAAACTTGGGGTTTGATCCAGTCGAGCCCGATTCCAACTTGAGTTCTTGACTTGGGTGGCATCTCAACAAGAGTTTTCAGTTTGATTAGGCAAGGCCACAAGAATCAGCCGAATTGACTTGGATATGAATTACTGATTCATTGCCCAAGTCAACTGGGTTTCCCATATAAGGGTGTCGATGAGTTGGGTTTTGTATCGGGTATCCAAACCTTCTCACCTAACTATCCGGGTAGGGTATCGACATAAACTGACTTGGATATTGTTCGGGTCAATCTGAACCCGACCCAAGTAACAAGTAGCTGGGTTTAAGCTACGTTTTTTGGAAGATGTCTAACTCCGGGTATCTGTATGTATGAATATTTAAACGATACCATGTATTTGACATATGGGCTTCAATTTTCTCGACTCAAAATAACCAAACCCAAACCCCAACTAACAGATTATTATTTGGAAGCATTGGAGCGTACCCCAAGGGGGTGGGTACCCGACCGCTGACTGTCCTATCCACATAGAGATGCATTTGACTGCACGGGTCTACTCTTAGTTTGGATCATGGTACCAGTCTCCATGCTAGGTTGATACCATAGTCACAAATATGGACCATTTTTTTAAAATCTCTTGATTTTATTATGAGATTTTAAAAACCCGATAAAACTAGGGATGGCAGTGGACTGGGGCTGGAGTGGGGGACAAGGTCACCACTCCAGCCCCATCTAAAAATCCTACCTTCCATCCCCGCCTCCATCCCTGCACGGGTTTTGATTTTAACATCCATCCCTGCCTCCATCCCCAGTATTGGCCGAGATAGGGCGGAGCCCCATTTTCCCTCTGTCCATTGTCATTGTCATTGTCATCCCTAAAGAAAGATTGGGGACGGGGCGGGGAGGGGAAAGCGTAGGTCCATTCCTGCCTCCATCCCCGCACAGGTTTTCATTTTAACATCCATTCCCCGTCTCCATTCCTGTTTCATGTTCTCCATCACTTGTCCAAACCGGGCAACCCGTTTTCCCCCAAGTTCACTGCCATCCCTAGATATGACATGAAAATATTTTGAAAATGTCACTTATTTTGAAAATTCATGCTTTGATTTTTATATTTCATTTTTAAAATATTCTTATATATTTTAAAGCATTTTAATTTTTAAATATACTGATATTTTTTTAAGATTTTTGCAAGAAAAAATATTTTTTTATTTATTCCAATATTTTTAGATTTGCCAAGAAAATCCAATAACGAGATTTATGAATATGGTTGATAATTTAGATTCGTACGGTAATTTGGCAATGTAGACCCTAGCAATGGAAGCCAGCCGCCTAGGAGACCTAACAAGCATATATATATATATATATATATATATATATATATATATATATATATATATATATATATATATATAAAACCCAAACACTTGATTTTAGTGCCCGGTGCAAGGACAAAAATAAGCAAGAAAATTACCCTAATTTTAGTTTCTATATCATATTATGTCCCTTTCGTTGGGAAGGACATGTAGCCAGGGGTGGCAATCGGGTTGGGTTGGCGGGTCAGCATACCTCAACACGAACCCGACCCGTTTATTAAACGGGTCGGCTGTGGCAAACACGAACCCGACCCATTTATTAAACGGGTAACCCGACACGACAAACGGGTTGGCGGGTCAGGTTCGGGTAAACGGTTTGGCGGGCGGGTTAACGGGTCGGGTACGAGTAAACAGGTAAACGGATTGGTGGGCGGGTTGGCAGGTCGGGTTCGGGTAAACGGGTTGACCCGCCCACCTAACCTGTTTATTAAACGGGTTGGCATACCCCTAACACGAACCTGGCCCGTTTAATAAACGGGTTAGGCGGGTCGACCCATTTAATTAGGACACAAACCCGTTTAAGCCAAACCCGAACCCGGCTAATAAGCGGGTTGGCCGGTCGTGTCAGATTTTGCCACCCCTACATGTAGCTGTACCCAAGAACAAGTATGGCATTAAAAATTTTAATGTTCTGTCTGGGAGCCTTGAATGAGAAGCAAATCGCAATTTCCCTAACACCCTCCCCTGTTTAGGAGCAGTGTATTCAACGCCTTTTATTGTTTGTAGGGTTGTAAAAGGTTGGATTTAGAGTTGGATGTAGCCAATACCAAATCTAACTAATCAGACTTGGGTTCGGATGGAAAATAGCTAAGACTGTATGAAAAAATACATGTAATCGGATTCCGATATCCATCAGTTCTAGTTATGAAATCTCAAGCCGAATCTGAATCTTTTTTTTAATAAATCCACTTAATCGGATTCAGAATAAGGTGGGATATTGGATATATCTAATCCTTTGATATCCCTAGTTTTATTTTAATTTTTTTGGACAGAGAAAGCTGGGATTAGGCAGACCCCTACCAGTTATACAAAGATACCATTTGGGGTACCAACTTGCATCATCTCACAGTGCACTAACTGCTCCTGCCAGACAAGCTGAGCCCCTATTGGTTTGACCGCATTATTGGTAACCCAAAGACAGCATTTTAACACCATTTTACAAGAGGATGTTTTTAGCTGTTCCATCCCCAATGCTGAACTTCCACAACATGATCTTGGCAAAACTATAGTTTTGCTAACATAAGTAAATAATGTTTTCATCTCAATGCAAAGCTTCCAAACAGAGCCTAAAATAAGTTCTTGTTTGGAAACTAGTAGCTCAGATAGGAAGTGTCATTTGAAGAAGTGAGAATTGCCAAATCTTGGATTTGGCAGGTGGTAGCTACGGATTCCATTCTTTAGTGTAAGTGAGAGGACCTTACTTTCCATTCCAAATGCATAAACCACCCACCCCAGCTACCAGTTTCCAAACGACCACCACAAGGTAATTTGACCAAGTTTTTGCCAAATGCACGTGGAGATGGAGGCAGGGATGGACTTACATTTTTTCCCGCCCTGTTCCGTCTCTGTTCGCCATTAGTAAATAACTAAAATGTCTTTAGTGATAACAGTAGACCGGGGAGAAATGGTTCCCCGCCCAGGGAATGGAGGACATGAAACAAAGATGCAGGCGAAGATGGAGGTTAAAATCAAAACCCGTGCGAAAATGGAGGCAGGGATGAAGGGCAGATCCAATCACTACCCCACAACTGAAAGTACTTTCAAAGGAAAAACGGAAAATACTTTCCAAGGAAAATTATGGAGAGTTAAGGGCACGTTTGCTGGCAATTTGCAAGGTTTGTGATCCAAAACCTAAGGGAATATTTTCCCTTGTGATGTGATTTTGAGTCATTTGGGTGACCCAATTCCTTCTTTCAGACACGAGAAATCAATTTCCACTTGAAAACCATGTTTGCATTGTCTTGTGATTTTTTGGATTTTCTCAGCTTCTTGTGATTGCAAATTATAATCAGTAATTACAACACTTTCACGAGTTTAATGAATCATGAGAAAACACAAGTTGTCATTACAATTAGGGGTGTCAAGGTTTGCTTCGGACTCAGCTGAAATCAGACTTGGACCAGATTTTCAGGTATGGTATCGAGTCTGAACCCAGGTTTAATTGGGTCTACTATAAGAGAAACCATACTCAGATCGGATAAAAACTACATGAACCAGATCTGGACCATACCCGGTAAAAAAATAATTTTTATCGTTTTTACGTTGAAAATTTGTGGGTCTTAATCGGAACTCGGGTCGGGCCTGAGTCTCGGATAAAATTTTACAAACTAAATCCGGGTCCATGTATTAATCGAAACTTTCGGGTCTTCTTATTTGTCACCATAGCCGGACCTTATAGGGTTTGGTCCGGGTAAACCCGACCCGTTGACACCCCTAATCACAACCAACGTTTCATCAAACATAAATATAACTAAAAAGCCTTGTGCCTCTAAGTTTGGAGATGGTTATCAAACTATTTCTTTGTTTCACTAAAATTTCATGCCGTCAAAGAACTCAAATCTTCCATCATCTTTGCCTGTAACTTGGGCTAAAAGGCAAGTGCTGTTGTGTTGCTCTCGGTAAAATAGAAATCTTGCCATAAATTAAAATTTTGTTTTTTTCAGAAAATATCAGTGCTTGAGCGATTAGACCCAATTAAGGGTGTCAAGGGGTTGGGTTTGACCCAGTCCCAACCCATAACAAACCCTATGGGGTCAGGGTTTGGTGATAAATAAGAAGGTTCAACTAGAATCCGGGTCAGACCCAAAGGGTCCTATTAATATATGGAGCAGGGTATGGTCTGTGAACTTTCATACCAGACGCGGGCTCGACCTGAGTTCCGACTAAGATCCATAAATTTTCAATGTAAAAAGATAAAAAAAATATAAATTTATGGGGTATGGTCCTTATAGGATCAGGGTATTGTTTCTCTTGTGGTTGGTAAGATTGGACCTATATCCAGACCCAGTAGCAACATATCAAATCAGGTCTGGATCTGGTTTCACTTGAGTCGGAACCAATCCCTACCGTTGACACCCCAAGACCCAATCAATTAAAAGTAACAACATTTGTCCAAATGGTTCGAGTTAAATTTGGCCCACCAGATCCAGTTGTCATTTTCATTAGAGTCTTGGTGTGCAAATTGGACCTTGCAATATGTCAGATTAGGTCCTGCCATTAAAGCACATTAATTAATGTCAACTGCCTTATAGCATCCATCCACTGCTTCAAATGGTTTTTGTCAAAGCGTGACAATTGAGGGGAAAAGTTGAGCATGGCTACTTTTGCTGTTCAACCTTCCTTGCTCATGCTCAGCTTATTCTTAGGTTACTTTGAGGCATAGTGACAAAAGTTAAAAACGAAAAAAAAAATCATTTTTCAAAATCTTGCAAAAATTTGAAAAATTCTCATAAATCTTGCATTCTTTGTCAAAATCTTGGCAATAAAAAATAAATCAAAAAATATAAAAATAACTTTTATAAGAAAATATTAATAAAAATTATTTAAAAATAAGAACACATGTTCTTTTTACGATAAATAGCTATTTAAAACGTAAATATCACATTTAAATTATGGTATTTATGTTTTTCATAAATCTCACGATATTTTAAAAATCTCATGAGAAATTACGGTTTTAAACTTTCAGAAAATTTATTGCGATATAATAGCTAGATTTTCATAAATCTCAAAATATTTATCACTATACTTCGAGGGCAAGGAATTGAGAAAAATTTCAATTGGGTACCAACTATTTACCATTAATTCCAAAAAATACCTCACATTCTTCAAATTTCCTAATATGAGCCTCTCTTTTTTTGAAAAATGTCAACTCGTTTTTAATTCGAATTCCAGTTGAGCATGGCTACCTTTTGCCGTTCAACCTTCCTTGCTTATGCTCATCTTATTCTTAGGTTACTTTGACACCGCAAAATATCATTTTTCAAAAACAATTTGAAAAAATTTCATAAATCTTGTATTTTTTGGCAAAATTTTAGCAATAAAAAATAAATGTAAAATGTAAAAAATAAATTTTATAAGAAAATATGAATACAAATTACTTAAAAATAAACACACGGTTTTTTCATGATAAATAGTCATTTAAAACATAAATATCACATTTAAATCAAGATATTTATGTTTTTTTCTTAAATCTCATGATATTTTGAAAATCTCACGATAAATTATCGTTTTAAACTTTCAAGCAATTTCTCCCGAGATTTTCATAAATCTCACAATATTAGTCACTATGATTAATTGAAGGCAAGGAATTGAGCAAATTTCAATTAGGTGCGAATTATTTAGCATTGATTCCAAAAAGTACCTCACATTCTTCAAATTTACTAATATGAGCCTCTCTTTTTTTTTTTGAAAAAAAAGTCAAACAAATACATGAGGTTAACCTCTTCCGTATTTGAAATTACTATTCTTTTGAGTTTTCTATATTAACCTTTACAATTCAAAAACACTTATCTACCCTCGTAGAAAAGGGAACGACAGGTGTTTTAAACAATTGAGGGTATTAATCTCATTTGACTCAATCGACTGATCAGATCTAAACTGGGTTTAACGGTCAATGATGAGAATAGGCCCCTCTTTGGCATTTTTCAGAAACCAGAGCTTGAAGGCCATCATAAATAGTCAATCACTATTTAATCTTGGAAGCTGATGCTTGAAATCCAACACACAAAATAGGCCTCTCCGTGTTCTGTCGGTTATGTTCCATCAAATCTTGGACAAACAATCAAGCACACCCTTAAGGTCCAACTATTTGTCATCACCACCACTCCCAATGAGATATGTTTATATGCTTTTCTTTAGATAGTCCAAGGGAAAAAAATCCCATGACCTACCGCAAATTCTTTTTTTTTTTTTTTTTGTGGGGTGGGGCAGTTGGAAATTTGAGGTGCCATCAACCCCAAATTCTTTTTTTTGTTTTTGTTTTTGTATTTGTGTGCTTTTTAGCATTCAAGAAAAACAACAAGAATGAACAAACAAAAAATAAATCTGGAAGGAATTTAAATAGAAAAGAACATTATATATGCAACCTTGAACAATCAGGTAAATAATAATTTCATCAGTTCTTTATAAGATGTATACTTCCATGCATGTCCTTGGACCAAAAAAAAGTAAGACCTTTCCTTGGACTATTCTATTCCTGAGGGATCCAATCACCAGCTGTTGAGAAACAATTGAGAGTTAAATGAAATAAAAAAAATACTACTGAAGGGATTGAATGGTTGAGAGCCTTGATTAATTAATAGCAATATTCTAGGGGTAATCTCAGAGTGGGGTAAGTGAAGAATCCATTGATGAATCCACTAGCCATCCACTGGTAGGCCTTCTCAGTGAGATGAATGCCATCCCAATTCACATGTTTGGATGGATCACCGCATACATCGATCCCTGGCTGTCCACAGGTGGCCCCAAGGTTGAAGTTGTATGGCTCTCCCTTACCACAGCAAGCTCTCAGAGCACTCTCAAATCCTGAAAATTACACATGAAGAAAAGCAAACACAAACATTAGTTACCAATTTATTTTGGTTTAGAAAAAAAAAACTGGAGGTTGGATCATTGGATACGATGTTAACAAATCCCAATCGAATCGAATCGAATCGGATAGAACCTGCCCTTTTTTATTCGATGCAGGGGTGCTCTATTAAAAAAAAAAATGAATTTTTTAATAGATTGATTCAAAACAATTCGATTTGATTCTATTCAGACTAATTTGACCTTTTTCTTGGGAAAATCCATTCGATTCAAAAACCAATTCAGACCAATTTATATATATATCATTTTTTTGTTCTTGTCAGAAACTGATAAATCAAACAGGTAAATTTAATTGAGTCATTGGCATACCAAACTGGCTGGGGTTTCTGAAAAAACCCATAGCAGCATCGTAGTAATCAGCATAAATGATCTTTGCATGTGGGTGTTGCTCCCTTAGCCTTTGGAGGGCAACTTGCAGATGAGAATTGTGGTAGACTGCAAAGTCGTTGTAGCTCTTGAGGCAACCGATCTGAGGGTCATAAACCGACGCATTTTGCGACCCGAAAGCCGTCAGGTAACTTGTCGAACAGCCGATGGGAAGGTTCCCCGGAATCATCAGCTCCACTGCTCCATGTTTTACCAGTCTCTGCATTTCATTAGGTTAGTTCAGTAGTCAAAGGCTTGAAAGGTTCGAAGTCGAACCAAGTTGGGCCAGTTCCAGTTAGTTGCATAGACCTTTGCCAGAGTATGTTTGTTTTTTTTTACGATGAGGAACCCTCGCCGAAGTGAGAAAAATCTCGTGTGAGCCCTACGACTAATTATACCCTGCCTTACTTGGCCCACGTCTGAAAGCTTCAGACACACCCATGCACCAGCGGGGTTTGATCCGGTGGCTTCATCTCAGCACCCCTCACAACCACCCCACTGACCATGCAGTCGACCGCTGCCGTGATATAGGCCTTAACCAGAGTCATAAAAACAATTCTAGTGGGTTGTTGTTGTTGTTGTTCATTTCCCTAAATCAAGAACTTTCTAGTTTATCAAGGTTCTTAGGAAATACCAATATCCGTGAAATTCTGGATGTTGGTGGTAATGAAAAGGTACTATAAATCCTTCAAAATTTCTAAATGGAGATAAGAAATGTAAAAAGGTAAAAAAAGTAGCAAAGTGTGAAAAATGTTAAAAACTCACATTCACAGCATCTGCAATGGTGTTCACTACATCATGCACGTAAGCCTTGACCTCATCAATGCTCTTCCCTTGAAAGAAGGCGTAATTGTAGTCGTTCCCTCCAATCTCTCCAACGAGAAATAGTGATGACTTGAGAAAGTGGTGGCACTCTGTTATCACATACCCCAAATGAGAAACAAAGAAGTTTTTAGTTTAATTTTGATGCATTCAATCATAACTAAGGTTGTCAATAGGTTGGGTTTGGTTCAGACCCACGTGGAACCAGACCTAGACTTGATTTGAGATACTGGTACCGATCAAGTTCAGACCCAGGTCCAACAAGACCCAAAAAACATAAGAGAAACCATACTTGAATCGTATATGGATTACATGAACCAGACCCGAACCATACCTGGTAAAATAAAATAAAAAAAAAAAAAATTTATCCTTTTTAATTGAAAATTTGTGAATCTTTTTCGAAACTTGGGTCGGGCCTAGGTCTTACGAAATTTCACAAACCATACCTGGCTCCATGTATTAATCAGTCCCTTTGGGTCTTACCGTCGGACCTTCTTATTTAGGTTGAACCCATTGATACCCCTAATCATAACCACCATGTCTAATCCAATTCATTTATATACATATGGCATAAGATTCTTTTTTCGGCTTTGTAGCCACAATGACAGGCCTTCGGTTGGTAAAACCATTAAGATCCCCCCCTGCCCACCAGGGAGTACACCCCGCTCTGACCTGACCTTGCAGCAAGAGATGCCCCCTGTTGGTTTCGAACCCTTGACATGATCCCGTCAATTACTTGTTGAAGTTACCTACCAGATGAGCAGAGCTCTTGTGGGCTTTTGTTTTTATTTTTCTTTTCATCTGTTGTGGGAAGAATAGAAAACAAGATTTTATATGTTGGTTACCTGCTTTTGAAGAGCATAGTGAAGGTAGAAGCCTGTCGAACCAGCCGAGTTGGACGTTTAGTGAGTTGTTGGTCCATAGTTGATTGATGTTCTTGCTCTCAAAGTATGAAACATCAAGTGTTGTAGCTCCTGCTACAGCAAAATTGACTCCATTGGTGTATTCTTTGCCCTCAGGATCAGCCAGATATGGAGGAAGAAGAGGAAGACCGAATGCCTCGGCTGAAAAGGTATTAGAAATTAGTCATAAGATTGCTGAACATAGCAAATCATAACATAGTTACTGTGACTAGATGACTCAATGCTAGATACAAGTGTATATATAGTCCTTAAATGAAACTCACACACTTATATTCATGCAAAACATGATCGAGGTCTAAATCATACGGGAGTGAAATTGGCCCCACAATCACACTAAAATCACAGAGTTCAAAGCCTTATCAGGTCATGAAGTCCACCCTGATTCAAATACTCTACTAATTAAGTAGTTCTATTTCGCTACTGTGGCCTTCACACCAGTAACTCAGACAACAAACTCATTCAGCCATATATAGTGACTATAATTGAACACTGATCATGGCATGCCTAAATTAATCTTGAATCGATAGTTTGCCCCGAGAATCGGCAAAGCACGATCCTAATCCAATGGCAGCCAACCTGATCCTACCTGGTTCTTGGATTCAACTTAGATATGTAAGCAAATTCAGGCTAATTAAGAGTCAGAGTAGATGCCACTGTTATCACGTCCAAGACCAGTAGTATATTAATGCATGACTCTGTGAACCACCTTGGCAACAAATGGAAGCAACTTTCACCATATTCTTTTAAAAGCGAGAAAGACTATATATGGAAGTAGAGAAGCACAAAAAGACAATACCTATGAAGTCGACGATCAATCTTCCATTGGAGCATCGGCCTGTGGGGTGCCCAAAGAAGGTTTCTCCATAGGGGAGGTTGGCTATGACCGAAAACCCACTAGGCCTGGAGTGTAGCAGGTTTCCGGTGTCGGCAAGCGAGTCCCCGAAGCTAAAGATGGAGGTGTAGCAATCTGAATGTGAAACAGCTGCAGGAACAAAGAACATGCAGGCTGCCAAAACAGTCATATGAGAAAGCACCATTACTCCTGAACCAGAAGAAGAAGCCATGGCGAGCGAGAGAGAGAGAGAGAGAGGTTTAAGTGAATTCAAGAGGGGTTAGATGGTCGTTATATATAGCGAGCAGTGTTCTATTTGTAGCAGGCTTTGGGTGCCCACGCATGTTTAGCGTTATAGTTGAACTGTAGCTTTTGTGGTGGTGTGATTACGTACGTAATTATGTTCATGGAATTAAACTGAAATCTTCGGCCATGCTTCTTTAAACAAAATTCTTCATTTCATGGTGAGTTTGAAAATTAAGTCCTTGAACGTATGCTGCCACCTGTAAATCCATGAAAAAATTTTACACTAAAATCTCCTTTATGCTATTTTAAAGCCCATTAAGTTTTATAAAACCGGCAGTCACATGATGGACCTTGATTTTGGGGTGTTACTGAATTTAAGTGATGATACTTGATAGGACTCGTAGTTCTACTCCATTTACCCTTCTACAAGATTGAGGACCAAATAACTGGACTTTAGATGGAAAAAAGAATCCCAGAAGATAACCAACTCTTCCATCCTTATCAACCAGAGATGGTGAGACTTGAGGATTGCACAAATTTTATGTAATATGGACTCTTGAAACCAATATTCTTCGGTTGACAGTTCTAATCCCAATATGGATATATATCCATGGTGTCAATAGGCAAGGTTTACTTCACTAATTATATGGACCTTTAATTGGGACTACAACTCTAGAAAACATGGCTGTCCAAGGGATCAAGATCTCAACATGAGTCTTGAAGAGCTGTCTCACTAGGGTTGCAAACATATAGTGACCAATATTGGCGTTTCTTTGAAGAAAAAAAAATGTGAGATTTTGGCTGGCCAATATTTAATTTCCAATAAAAATGCCAGAATTTATTTTTAATTTTTCTTTGTAAAAATAATTACAATATTTTATTGTACATGTTTTTCCATTTTCTTCCCAAAAAAAGAATCAATTTTTCACGAGAATTTGGCTGCCAATATTTACCCAAAAAATGTTTTGTCACTATGGTTGCAAATCGTTAGGTCAGTCTGAGGCTGAAGACTACCCAGTTCCAGAACTAATTTTTTTTTTGAGCAAGTCCACTTCCAGATCCAGTTCTAAATTGCAGAACTATAAGTGGCAGAGGGCTTGGGGAGAAGGTGCTGAACCCTTCATCCAAGGTTCGACTCCCACCGGTATGGCAGAGGGCCTGAGGGACAAATGTTGTATATCTATTTAATGTACGTAGAAGTTCCTCGTGATATCATCGTTTGTGGCTGATGGAACATTTGTATGTTGTATATCTGAAAGACTTGTGTCTCCCAAACAGGCAACATGTTGCTACGTTTTATGAAAACTGATTCGATGTCGTACATTGTTTCATTGTTTCATGCCAAAACTTTGTAAAGGTATTAAGATATTATGGGACCGGAAAGACACAGGGTTATGGATTTGTCAGTTTCTCCGATCCTTCGCGATGAAAGAAATGAATGGTTCTCTCTCTCTGTCTCTCTTTCTATATATATATATATATATATATATATATATATATATATATATATATATATATATACATATATATATTTATATATTTATTTATATATATATATATAGAGAGAGAGATATGGATTTGTCAGTTTCGGCTTTTTAGAGCAGACCGAGGCAAAGTTTGGGTGCGACTTAGACCAAAACGTGTCAGTCTAGGTCGTCCCCAGACCAATTTTGCATTCAAAAAAAATGTGTGGTCGGTTCAGCCTGGGTGCGACCTAGACCGAACTGAAACGAGTCGGTCTGGGTCGCACCCAGACCAAGATCGATCCAGATAGAAAAAAAAGAGTTTGTTGGTTGAACCGGTTCAGAACAAATCGGGTCTCGCCGAACCGGTTTATATGGGTCGATTCAGACCAAACTGGTTCTTGAGGAATTGGTCTAAACCGAATTGGGTCTGAATCGAACCGGTTTGGATAAACCCGAGTCAAGCCAAACTGGTTCAGTCTAACTGGATCTGGGTTCTTAGTTCAGATTCAGTTTGATTCAGACCTATTCTGGATCCAGATTGATTACTCTAGATCTGATTGGATCACTCTTGGATCCATATCAGAACTAGGTCTAGATTAGACCGTTCTGGATCCAGTGAGAGTGTATGAATCCAGTCAGAGTGTTCTGGATCCGGTTAGATTGTCTAGGATCTAGTTAGATTATTCTATATCCAGTCAAACTGTTATGTATTTAGATAAGTAATGAATCTAGATCCAATCTGACAGGGTCAGATCCAGATCATAAATAGATTCGGATCGGGTTGTGAGATAGTCTTGAATTATAAATAGATGTGAAATGACCATAATACCCTTTTAGGTACCCGAGATCCATTTTGGTAAAATAGGCATAACTTTGCACCCCAAACTCAAAATTGAGCGAGGTTTGGTGCATTGGACTCGTATTGAAGAAATGAATCTACTTGTCTAATAGTGTTGATTAAACTAGTGACACAAAATTTCAGGTTTTGTGAGTCAATTTAGGAGAAATATTTTGGTAAATCTGCAAGAAGTTTTGTACATTAATACAAATATGTTGGTGTAATGATCATATCATACTGTTTGAGCACCTTGAGACTCGATTGCGGTAAAAGTATAGTGTTCACACTTGAGTTAAGAGATACAACAACAACAACAACAACAACTACGCCTTCATCCCAAAACAATTGGGGTCAGCGATATGAACCAAAAAAGAAATTCATTTTGGGTCTTCCACATGAATCATTTTCCTCCAATCATTTCTATCCAACGCCATGTCCTCGGTGAGGTTCAAAGCATTCATATCCTTTCCTATCATCTCCATCCAAGTCTTCCTAGGCCTACCCCGACCTCTTTTAACTAATATATTTTCCCATTTCTCCAACCTTCTAACTGGAGCATCATTAGGCCTTCGCCGAATATGTCCAAACCACCGTAAACGATTCTCTCGCATCTTATTTTCAATGGGTGCAACACCTACCTTCTTACGTATCTCTTCGTTCCGAATCTTATCTTTTATTGTATTTCCACACATCCATCTAAGCATCCGCATCTCAGCTACACTCATTTTTTGAATATGATGTCTCTTGGCAGCCCAACATTCCGTACCATATAGTAAAGCGGGTCTAATAGTCGTCCTATAAAACTTTCCCTTCAACCGCAATGGCATTCTACGATCGCACAGCACTCCAGTAGCACTTTTCCATTTCATCCACCCAACCTTTATCCTATGATTTACATCTCCATCAATTTCTCCATACTTTTGAATGATGGATCCCAAATATTTGAAATAATCATTCACCGGTATATCTTGCTCACCAAGCTTCACTACACTCCCATCCCTACTTCGTTGCTTACTAAACCGACATTCCATATATTCAGTCTTACTCTTACTCAACTTAAAACCTCTAGCTTCCAATGTCTGTCTCCATAATTCTAACTTAGCATTAACCCCAGCTCTAGACTCATCAATCAAAACAATATCATCAGCAAACAACATACACCACGGTACATTTTCTTGAATTGATCTCGTAAGCTCATCCATCACTATCGCAAATAGGAAAGGGCTTAAAGCAGATCCTTGATGTAACCCAACCGTTATCGGAAAATTGGTTGTCACCCCTCCACAAGTGCGGACATTGGTTACTACTCCTACATACATATCTTTAATTATACTAATGTACTTGAGAGAAACACCTTTCTTCATCATTGTCCACCAGAGAACGTCCCTAGGTACTCTATCGTATGCCTTCTCTAAATCAATAAAAACCATATGCAAATCTTTGTTCCTCTCTCTATATCTTTCAATAAGTTGTCTAAGAAGATGTATAGCTTCCATAGTTGATCTTCCAGGCATAAAACCAAATTGATTCTCCGATATCATGACAACCTTCCTCAACCTAGACTCAATCACCCTCTCCCAAAGTTTCATAGTATGACTCATGAGTTTTATACCACGATAGTTTGTGCAATCTTGTATACCACGATAGTTTGTGCAAACTTGAGTTAAGAGATATTATAAGTAATTTTAGATGTGAATATGTTGGGTTATGATTCGGCCAGCCAGCGCACAAATAAAAACAACAATAGCAAGTTACTGATAAAACAATGCAAAAGAAATGCAGAGGCAGGATTACCTGATGCCGCCATTGATGAACTGGATGATGGCTGATGATCGACGCTGGTGCAGGGGAAGCTATTGGTTGTGGCTGAACAGGAGAAAACTTCTCCTTAGCCGGACTGCTGCACTCCACGAGCGCAGGCTGCTGGATGCAGGCGGTGGGCAGGATCTGTTCCCTCACCGGATGGAAAAACACTGAATGGAGAGGTAAGATATCCAACTGATTTCCTCTCTCATTTTTCTGTTTTTCACCCTGTGTTTTCACACGTCTTTGAGGGTTGCTCATGATACCTCTTTTATAGGCACAAAGTGGGAACCGTTTGTGTAACCCTTCTCCCTTATTCTGTGCAAGTTTATCGGAAGAAGCATCTTCTGTGGGGGGTATCCACATCGTGGGTAACCACCCCCACTAGCTGGTGGTTTATACCAATATTCTCTCACTTGTTTCGACGATAAACCCTTAACCAAAAAACTTTATGGGAATAACTTGATGAATAGATTGGCCTTTATGATCTATTATGTAGATCCTTAGTTGAATCTCTAATCCTTATGAGATTAACAACAAACAAGTAATAACGAGAATCAATGAAATGAATGTGATCACTTTATTTTTATATGTATATATAAAAAAAGTTTAACAACCCTATCCTCAATACATGTTCGGAACATAATCCTGGTGCTAGCCCTTTAATAAGAGGATCAACAATTATCTCTTTGGTACCAATATTAACAATATGCACTAGATGATTCTTTGTCCTTTCTTTAACAACAAAGTACCTTAATTTCATATGTGTACATGTTGTAATACTTTTATTATTATTCGAAAAGGACATCGCAACTTCATTATCAGAGTAGACCTTCAGTGGCTTCTCAATGAAATCGACCACCTTTAACTGTGATATAAAGTTCTTCAACGATATGCCCTGCGAGGTAGTGTCGTACAATACTATGAATTTTGCCTTCATGGTGTGAGCAACAGTGGTCGTCTACTTTCCACTCCTACAAGACATCACGCTCCCAATAAGTAAGAAGATGTACCCAGTAGTAGACTTTCTACTATCAAGGCATCCTCCTAAGTCCGCATCCGAGTAGACAATGACCTCGAGGTGATCAACTTTATGATATATCAACATATAATCTTTTATCCCTTGCAAATGCCGCAAGACTTTCTTTGCAGCTTTCCAATAGGGTATGCCTTAGTTAGACTAAAATTGGCCAAGCACCCCTACTGCAAAAGAGATATCTGGACGATAACATGTCTAGTGTATTGTAAGTTGCCAACAACTTACGCATATGGATAAACACTCATATGTGTTTTGTCAATATCGTCTTGTGGACAATCCTTTAAGCTCAACTTGTCACCTTTTGATATGGGTGTTGAATTAGGAGAACAAGTCTCCATCCCATATCATTTTAACACCTTATTTATATAGGATCTTTAAGAGAGGCCTAGAAAATCTTTTGATCTATCTCGACGGATCTCAATGTCGAGTACATAAGCAGCCTCACCCATATCTTTCATATCAAAATATGATGCAAGAAACTGTTTTATCTCTGTAAGTAACTTTATATCGTTCGTTGCCAGCAAAATGTCATTCACATACAATATCAATATAATGAACTTACTCTCACTTTCCTTAAGGTATATACATTGATCAAAAATGTTTTCTATAAACCCTAACATCATAATGACTTGGGAAAATTTAATATACCACTGTCGGGAGGCCTCTTTAAGTTCATATATTGATTTGTTAAGCTTGCAAACCAAACGATCATCGTGAGAGAAACCAAGTGGTTGTTACATGTATACCTCTTTATTTAGATCCCTGTTGAGGAACACATTTTTTACATCCATCTGATATAGCTCCAAGTCATAATGAGCTACGAGGGCCAAAATTATTCTCATTGACTCTTTAGTTGAGACAGGAGAAAATGCCTCATTATAATCAATGCCCTCCATCTGGGTGAATCTTTTAGCAACTAATTTTGCCTTATGTCTCTCTATGTTACCTTTGGAGTCCTTCTTGGTCTTAAAGACTCATTTACACTCTACAGGTTTTACTCTCTTAGGTAACTCGACAAGATCCCATAGAGGTTATTTTTTTTTTGGGGTATTGAGATTGCTTACTCTCATAGAGGTTATTTTTTGTCTTAAACTAAATTGGCTTGCGGGATTAATCTTGACAAGTCCCGCATTACAAATAAAAAATTTTATGAGAAGTTGTGGGCTCAAACATGAAGGGTGATGATGGGATTTCGTTGGAAAATTCTACTCCCTATCTGGAGCTTGTGGGATCACTTATATATCTTAGTATCACACGACCAGACATATCTCATGTCGTGCATACTGTAAGTCAATTTCAACACAGCATAAGATATGCTTGGTCGTGTGATGCTAAGATGCATAAGGGATCTCACAAGTTGCCTATAGGGAGTAGGATTTTCCAAAGAAATCCCATCATCACCCTTCATTTTTCATGCCTTCACTTCAGTTCATATGAGTGTTGTACTTCGTATTATCAGATATATAAAGGCACAATAAACAAGGGAGTATTTTTTTCCTTAACTTCTAATTTAGAATTCATTGCATATACTGACTCTAATTAGGGAGGTTACCCAAATACGCGTCACTCCACCACTGGTTTTTGTATTTTTCTAGGTAAATCACAGATCTCATTGAAATGCAAGAAACAACAGAAGGTGTCTCTTGCATCAACAAAAATAGAATATCGAGTCATGGCCTCCATGACTATAGAAATTGTGTGGATTCATCAATTATTACAGGATATGGGAATATTGATCCAAGGACCTACAAGATTGTGTTGTGATAATAAAAGTGTAATTAATCTATATTGCTAAAAATCAGAGTTTTCAGAAGTCTACCAATTAAGCACATTAAGATGGACTACCACTATGTCAGAGAAGCCTACTTACAGAAAATCACAGACCTTCCTTATGTGACCTCAGAATGCCAGTTGGCAGACTTTTTCACAATGGCACTATGTTCTCCCAGATTTAATTTTCTCTTTGACAAACTTTCGGTCATCACGCCCTAAGTTTGAGATGGGGGGTGTTAAATTGTATCAATTCATGTATACAATTGATTAGTTCTTGATTAGGTTTAGGTTAGAATAATGTGTTTCAGGTTTTGTTTATTTCAATGTTCTTTAGATCAATTAAATAATGGTTTTCTTTATTAACCAATATATCTTCTTTTATTGCGTTATCGTTCTTTGTTAGAATAACTTAGATTAAAGTTAGGCATTTTCTTTTGTCAGTAAATAGTTAGTTTTATTTTATTTTATTTTCATAGATTACATTAGAAATAGCCAGTTTTATGCAATTATCATTTTTTTAAAGTATGCTTAGTTATCCGATTTTTGAATAGTGTGTTTCTCTTAGTTTTAATTCACGTTGAATTTTGTTTTTTTAGGGATTAGATTAGGGTTAATTTTGTAGTTAATGTTAGTATAGATTAGTTTGATTGAAGTTAATTAGTTTAATTAGTCGTTAAAATTAGTTAGCCGATCTTCATGATCTTTGCAATTTGCGGTTTTTCTTAATATCTAACATTGTTTTAGTTTTATGCATTGCATGTGGTTGTAGCTTAGGATAGTTTTAAATTATTTACTTTAGTTTAAATCACGTTGGATTCATGTTATATGCTTTAGAGTATTAAGTTTTGTTTATCATGCATAGTTAGTTAGAATTAGTCTAGCCGATTTTTATTTAATTATTTTATTTGATTTTCAGCATAGCCTAGGTTACTTTTATATTTCAATTTTATTTATTCGGTTACATTCATAAACAGTACAACATATAGTGTTAGTTAGTTTCGTTTAGGTTTTTTTAGTTAGTTCTTGATTTCTTGAATTAGTTAAGCTTAGTTGTTCATTAGTTCTTGAATTAATTAGTTAGGTAGTTTTGCTATTTCGTCTTTTAGTGTAAATTAGTTCACAGTTGGTTCGTGTTAATTAGTTCATGTTTTTGTGCTTTTTTTGCATATTTGCTTTTGATTTTCTCATAGATTTCTTTTTCTGCTGTGTGTTTTCTTTTTGTGTCTTGCAGAAAAGTCTTGGAACGTGTGGTGAAACCTTTTTTGTATTCTCGAGGTACCCTCTGGGGTCTACTCAGGCCCTCAAAAATGCTCTCAGAGAGTTCTCAGAAAAGCAAAAGTTCAAGAAAGCAAGCATTACCTAAAGAGAGAAGGACAAAGGGAAGCAAATCAATCAAGAAGGTTCTAAAAGCTTCAAGCACTGAAGACACTTTTGCTTTTATTTTTAGAATAGGCGTTATTTTATTCAATTCAATTTATTTGGGGTTGTAATAAGACACTTTATTATTTGTTTAAGAATTCTGCATGGACAATACTCTCTTGTTTATTTATTAAATTATTTTTTTCATTTTGGCAATAAAGAATAGTTTAGATTGTGTGTTGAATACGAAGTATTTTCCGTTCTTTGAGTTTGACCCGAATTTCACCACTCGTGCGAGCCGGTTTTTATTATTTTGTGTCTGGCTTTGACACTTGTTTTCATTAAAAATATTATTTTAAAAAACTCATTTTCATAAAACTCACACCACTTATGCTCATCTTATTCTTAGGTTACTTTGACACCGCAAAATATCATTTTTCAAAAACAATTTGAAATTTTTTCATAAATCTTGTATTTTTTGGCAAAATTTTAGCAATAAAAAATAAATTTAAAATGTAAAAAATAAATTTTATAAGAAAATATGAATACAAATTAGTTAAAAATAAACACATGGTTTTTTCATTATAAATAGTCATTTAAAGCATAAATATCACATTTAAATCATGATATTTATGTTTTTTCCTTAAATCTCATTATATTTTGAAAATCTCACAAGAAATTACCGTTTTAAACTTTCAAGCAATTTCTTGAAAATATTATATTAGTCACTATGATTAATTGAAGGCAAGGAATTGAGCAAATTTCAATTAGGTGCGAATTATTTAGCATTGATTCCAAAAAGTACCTCACATTCTTCAAATTTACTAATATGAGCCTCTCTTTTTTTTTTTGAAAAAAAAGTCAAACAAATACATGAGGTTAACCTCTTCCGTATTTGAAATTACTATTCTTTTGAGTTTTCTATATTAACCTTTACAATTCAAAAACACTTATCTACCCTCGTAGAAAAGGGAACGACAGGTGTTTTAAACAATTGAGGGTATTAATCTCATTTGACTCAATCGACTGATCAGATCTAAACTGGGTTTAACGGTCAATGATGAGAATAGGCCCCTCTTTGGCATTTTTCAGAAACCAGAGCTTGAAGGCCATCATAAATAGTCAATCACTATTTAATCTTGGAAGCTGATGCTTGAAATCCAACACACAAAATAGGCCTCTCCGTGTTCTGTCGGTTATGTTCCATCAAATCTTGGACAAACAATCAAGCACACCCTTAAGGTCCAACTATTTGTCATCACCACCACTCCCAATGAGATATGTTTATATGCTTTTCTTTAGATAGTCCAAGGGAAAAAAATCCCATGACCTACCGCAAATTCTTTTTTTTTTTTTTTTTGTGGGGTGGGGCAGTTGGAAATTTGAGGTGCCATCAACCCCAAATTCTTTTTTTTGTTTTTGTTTTTGTATTTGTGTGCTTTTTAGCATTCAAGAAAAACAACAAGAATGAACAAACAAAAAATAAATCTGGAAGGAATTTAAATAGAAAAGAACATTATATATGCAACCTTGAACAATCAGGTAAATAATAATTTCATCAGTTCTTTATAAGATGTATACTTCCATGCATGTCCTTGGACCAAAAAAAAGTAAGACCTTTCCTTGGACTATTCTATTCCTGAGGGATCCAATCACCAGCTGTTGAGAAACAATTGAGAGTTAAATGAAATAAAAAAAATACTACTGAAGGGATTGAATGGTTGAGAGCCTTGATTAATTAATAGCAATATTCTAGGGGTAATCTCAGAGTGGGGTAAGTGAAGAATCCATTGATGAATCCACTAGCCATCCACTGGTAGGCCTTCTCAGTGAGATGAATGCCATCCCAATTCACATGTTTGGATGGATCACCGCATACATCGATCCCTGGCTGTCCACAGGTGGCCCCAAGGTTGAAGTTGTATGGCTCTCCCTTACCACAGCAAGCTCTCAGAGCACTCTCAAATCCTGAAAATTACACATGAAGAAAAGCAAACACAAACATTAGTTACCAATTTATTTTGGTTTAGAAAAAAAAAACTGGAGGTTGGATCATTGGATACGATGTTAACAAATCCCAATCGAATCGAATCGAATCGGATAGAACCTGCCCTTTTTTATTCGATGCAGGGGTGCTCTATTAAAAAAAAAAATGAATTTTTTAATAGATTGATTCAAAACAATTCGATTTGATTCTATTCAGACTAATTTGACCTTTTTCTTGGGAAAATCCATTCGATTCAAAAACCAATTCAGACCAATTTATATATATATCATTTTTTTGTTCTTGTCAGAAACTGATAAATCAAACAGGTAAATTTAATTGAGTCATTGGCATACCAAACTGGCTGGGGTTTCTGAAAAAACCCATAGCAGCATCGTAGTAATCAGCATAAATGATCTTTGCATGTGGGTGTTGCTCCCTTAGCCTTTGGAGGGCAACTTGCAGATGAGAATTGTGGTAGACTGCAAAGTCGTTGTAGCTCTTGAGGCAACCGATCTGAGGGTCATAAACCGACGCATTTTGCGACCCGAAAGCCGTCAGGTAACTTGTCGAACAGCCGATGGGAAGGTTCCCCGGAATCATCAGCTCCACTGCTCCATGTTTTACCAGTCTCTGCATTTCATTAGGTTAGTTCAGTAGTCAAAGGCTTGAAAGGTTCGAAGTCGAACCAAGTTGGGCCAGTTCCAGTTAGTTGCATAGACCTTTGCCAGAGTATGTTTGTTTTTTTTTACGATGAGGAACCCTCGCCGAAGTGAGAAAAATCTCGTGTGAGCCCTACGACTAATTATACCCTGCCTTACTTGGCCCACGTCTGAAAGCTTCAGACACACCCATGCACCAGCGGGGTTTGATCCGGTGGCTTCATCTCAGCACCCCTCACAACCACCCCACTGACCATGCAGTCGACCGCTGCCGTGATATAGGCCTTAACCAGAGTCATAAAAACAATTCTAGTGGGTTGTTGTTGTTGTTGTTCATTTCCCTAAATCAAGAACTTTCTAGTTTATCAAGGTTCTTAGGAAATACCAATATCCGTGAAATTCTGGATGTTGGTGGTAATGAAAAGGTACTATAAATCCTTCAAAATTTCTAAATGGAGATAAGAAATGTAAAAAGGTAAAAAAAGTAGCAAAGTGTGAAAAATGTTAAAAACTCACATTCACAGCATCTGCAATGGTGTTCACTACATCATGCACGTAAGCCTTGACCTCATCAATGCTCTTCCCTTGAAAGAAGGCGTAATTGTAGTCGTTCCCTCCAATCTCTCCAACGAGAAATAGTGATGACTTGAGAAAGTGGTGGCACTCTGTTATCACATACCCCAAATGAGAAACAAAGAAGTTTTTAGTTTAATTTTGATGCATTCAATCATAACTAAGGTTGTCAATAGGTTGGGTTTGGTTCAGACCCACGTGGAACCAGACCTAGACTTGATTTGAGATACTGGTACCGATCAAGTTCAGACCCAGGTCCAACAAGACCCAAAAAACATAAGAGAAACCATACTTGAATCGTATATGGATTACATGAACCAGACCCGAACCATACCTGGTAAAATAAAATAAAAAAAAAAAAAATTTATCCTTTTTAATTGAAAATTTGTGAATCTTTTTCGAAACTTGGGTCGGGCCTAGGTCTTACGAAATTTCACAAACCATACCTGGCTCCATGTATTAATCAGTCCCTTTGGGTCTTACCGTCGGACCTTCTTATTTAGGTTGAACCCATTGATACCCCTAATCATAACCACCATGTCTAATCCAATTCATTTATATACATATGGCATAAGATTCTTTTTTCGGCTTTGTAGCCACAATGACAGGCCTTCGGTTGGTAAAACCATTAAGATCCCCCCCTGCCCACCAGGGAGTACACCCCGCTCTGACCTGACCTTGCAGCAAGAGATGCCCCCTGTTGGTTTCGAACCCTTGACATGATCCCGTCAATTACTTGTTGAAGTTACCTACCAGATGAGCAGAGCTCTTGTGGGCTTTTGTTTTTATTTTTCTTTTCATCTGTTGTGGGAAGAATAGAAAACAAGATTTTATATGTTGGTTACCTGCTTTTGAAGAGCATAGTGAAGGTAGAAGCCTGTCGAACCAGCCGAGTTGGACGTTTAGTGAGTTGTTGGTCCATAGTTGATTGATGTTCTTGCTCTCAAAGTATGAAACATCAAGTGTTGTAGCTCCTGCTACAGCAAAATTGACTCCATTGGTGTATTCTTTGCCCTCAGGATCAGCCAGATATGGAGGAAGAAGAGGAAGACCGAATGCCTCGGCTGAAAAGGTATTAGAAATTAGTCATAAGATTGCTGAACATAGCAAATCATAACATAGTTACTGTGACTAGATGACTCAATGCTAGATACAAGTGTATATATAGTCCTTAAATGAAACTCACACACTTATATTCATGCAAAACATGATCGAGGTCTAAATCATACGGGAGTGAAATTGGCCCCACAATCACACTAAAATCACAGAGTTCAAAGCCTTATCAGGTCATGAAGTCCACCCTGATTCAAATACTCTACTAATTAAGTAGTTCTATTTCGCTACTGTGGCCTTCACACCAGTAACTCAGACAACAAACTCATTCAGCCATATATAGTGACTATAATTGAACACTGATCATGGCATGCCTAAATTAATCTTGAATCGATAGTTTGCCCCGAGAATCGGCAAAGCACGATCCTAATCCAATGGCAGCCAACCTGATCCTACCTGGTTCTTGGATTCAACTTAGATATGTAAGCAAATTCAGGCTAATTAAGAGTCAGAGTAGATGCCACTGTTATCACGTCCAAGACCAGTAGTATATTAATGCATGACTCTGTGAACCACCTTGGCAACAAATGGAAGCAACTTTCACCATATTCTTTTAAAAGCGAGAAAGACTATATATGGAAGTAGAGAAGCACAAAAAGACAATACCTATGAAGTCGACGATCAATCTTCCATTGGAGCATCGGCCTGTGGGGTGCCCAAAGAAGGTTTCTCCATAGGGGAGGTTGGCTATGACCGAAAACCCACTAGGCCTGGAGTGTAGCAGGTTTCCGGTGTCGGCAAGCGAGTCCCCGAAGCTAAAGATGGAGGTGTAGCAATCTGAATGTGAAACAGCTGCAGGAACAAAGAACATGCAGGCTGCCAAAACAGTCATATGAGAAAGCACCATTACTCCTGAACCAGAAGAAGAAGCCATGGCGAGCGAGAGAGAGAGAGAGAGAGGTTTAAGTGAATTCAAGAGGGGTTAGATGGTCGTTATATATAGCGAGCAGTGTTCTATTTGTAGCAGGCTTTGGGTGCCCACGCATGTTTAGCGTTATAGTTGAACTGTAGCTTTTGTGGTGGTGTGATTACGTACGTAATTATGTTCATGGAATTAAACTGAAATCTTCGGCCATGCTTCTTTAAACAAAATTCTTCATTTCATGGTGAGTTTGAAAATTAAGTCCTTGAACGTATGCTGCCACCTGTAAATCCATGAAAAAATTTTACACTAAAATCTCCTTTATGCTATTTTAAAGCCCATTAAGTTTTATAAAACCGGCAGTCACATGATGGACCTTGATTTTGGGGTGTTACTGAATTTAAGTGATGATACTTGATAGGACTCGTAGTTCTACTCCATTTACCCTTCTACAAGATTGAGGACCAAATAACTGGACTTTAGATGGAAAAAAGAATCCCAGAAGATAACCAACTCTTCCATCCTTATCAACCAGAGATGGTGAGACTTGAGGATTGCACAAATTTTATGTAATATGGACTCTTGAAACCAATATTCTTCGGTTGACAGTTCTAATCCCAATATGGATATATATCCATGGTGTCAATAGGCAAGGTTTACTTCACTAATTATATGGACCTTTAATTGGGACTACAACTCTAGAAAACATGGCTGTCCAAGGGATCAAGATCTCAACATGAGTCTTGAAGAGCTGTCTCACTAGGGTTGCAAACATATAGTGACCAATATTGGCGTTTCTTTGAAGAAAAAAAAATGTGAGATTTTGGCTGGCCAATATTTAATTTCCAATAAAAATGCCAGAATTTATTTTTAATTTTTCTTTGTAAAAATAATTACAATATTTTATTGTACATGTTTTTCCATTTTCTTCCCAAAAAAAGAATCAATTTTTCACGAGAATTTGGCTGCCAATATTTACCCAAAAAATGTTTTGTCACTATGGTTGCAAATCGTTAGGTCAGTCTGAGGCTGAAGACTACCCAGTTCCAGAACTAATTTTTTTTTTGAGCAAGTCCACTTCCAGATCCAGTTCTAAATTGCAGAACTATAAGTGGCAGAGGGCTTGGGGAGAAGGTGCTGAACCCTTCATCCAAGGTTCGACTCCCACCGGTATGGCAGAGGGCCTGAGGGACAAATGTTGTATATCTATTTAATGTACGTAGAAGTTCCTCGTGATATCATCGTTTGTGGCTGATGGAACATTTGTATGTTGTATATCTGAAAGACTTGTGTCTCCCAAACAGGCAACATGTTGCTACGTTTTATGAAAACTGATTCGATGTCGTACATTGTTTCATTGTTTCATGCCAAAACTTTGTAAAGGTATTAAGATATTATGGGACCGGAAAGACACAGGGTTATGGATTTGTCAGTTTCTCCGATCCTTCGCGATGAAAGAAATGAATGGTTCTCTCTCTCTGTCTCTCTTTCTATATATATATATATATATATATATATATATATATATATATATATATATATATATATATATATATATATATATATATATATATATATATATATTTATATATTTATTTATATATATATATATATATATACATATATATATTTATATATTTATTTATATATATATATAGAGAGAGAGAGATATGGATTTGTCAGTTTCGGCTTTTTAGAGCAGACCGAGGCAAAGTTTGGGTGCGACTTAGACCAAAACGTGTCAGTCTAGGTCGTCCCCAGACCAATTTTGCATTCAAAAAAAATGTGTGGTCGGTTCAGCCTGGGTGCGACCTAGACCGAACTGAAACGAGTCGGTCTGGGTCGCACCCAGACCAAGATCGATCCAGATAGAAAAAAAAGAGTTTGTTGGTTGAACCGGTTCAGAACAAATCGGGTCTCGCCGAACCGGTTTATATGGGTCGATTCAGACCAAACTGGTTCTTGAGGAATTGGTCTAAACCGAATTGGGTCTGAATCGAACCGGTTTGGATAAACCCGAGTCAAGCCAAACTGGTTCAGTCTAACTGGATCTGGGTTCTTAGTTCAGATTCAGTTTGATTCAGACCTATTCTGGATCCAGATTGATTACTCTAGATCTGATTGGATCACTCTTGGATCCATATCAGAACTAGGTCTAGATTAGACCGTTCTGGATCCAGTGAGAGTGTATGAATCCAGTCAGAGTGTTCTGGATCCGGTTAGATTGTCTAGGATCTAGTTAGATTATTCTATATCCAGTCAAACTGTTATGTATTTAGATAAGTAATGAATCTAGATCCAATCTGACAGGGTCAGATCCAGATCATAAATAGATTCGGATCGGGTTGTGAGATAGTCTTGAATTATAAATAGATGTGAAATGACCATAATACCCTTTTAGGTACCCGAGATCCATTTTGGTAAAATAGGCATAACTTTGCACCCCAAACTCAAAATTGAGCGAGGTTTGGTGCATTGGACTCGTATTAAAGAAATGAATCTACTTGTCTAATAGTGTTGATTAAACTAGTGACACAAAATTTCAGGTTTTGTGAGTCAATTTAGGAGAAATATTTTGGTAAATCTGCAAGAAGTTTTGTACATTAATACAAATATGTTGGTGTAATGATCATATCATACTGTTTGAGCACCTTGAGACTCGATTGCGGTAAAAGTATAGTGTTCACACTTGAGTTAAGAGATACAACAACAACAACAACAACAACTACGCCTTCATCCCAAAACAATTGGGGTCAGCGATATGAACCAAAAAAGAAATTCATTTTGGGTCTTCCACATGAATCATTTTCCTCCAATCATTTCTATCCAACGCCATGTCCTCGGTGAGGTTCAAAGCATTCATATCCTTTCCTATCATCTCCATCCAAGTCTTCCTAGGCCTACCCCGACCTCTTTTAACTAATATATTTTCCCATTTCTCCAACCTTCTAACTGGAGCATCATTAGGCCTTCGCCGAATATGTCCAAACCACCGTAAACGATTCTCTCGCATCTTATTTTCAATGGGTGCAACACCTACCTTCTTACGTATCTCTTCGTTCCGAATCTTATCTTTTATTGTATTTCCACACATCCATCTAAGCATCCGCATCTCAGCTACACTCATTTTTTGAATATGATGTCTCTTGGCAGCCCAACATTCCGTACCATATAGTAAAGCGGGTCTAATAGTCGTCCTATAAAACTTTCCCTTCAACCGCAATGGCATTCTACGATCGCACAGCACTCCAGTAGCACTTTTCCATTTCATCCACCCAACCTTTATCCTATGATTTACATCTCCATCAATTTCTCCATACTTTTGAATGATGGATCCCAAATATTTGAAATAATCATTCACCGGTATATCTTGCTCACCAAGCTTCACTACACTCCCATCCCTACTTCGTTGCTTACTAAACCGACATTCCATATATTCAGTCTTACTCTTACTCAACTTAAAACCTCTAGCTTCCAATGTCTGTCTCCATAATTCTAACTTAGCATTAACCCCAGCTCTAGACTCATCAATCAAAACAATATCATCAGCAAACAACATACACCACGGTACATTTTCTTGAATTGATCTCGTAAGCTCATCCATCACTATCGCAAATAGGAAAGGGCTTAAAGCAGATCCTTGATGTAACCCAACCGTTATCGGAAAATTGGTTGTCACCCCTCCACAAGTGCGGACATTGGTTACTACTCCTACATACATATCTTTAATTATACTAATGTACTTGAGAGAAACACCTTTCTTCATCATTGTCCACCAGAGAACGTCCCTAGGTACTCTATCGTATGCCTTCTCTAAATCAATAAAAACCATATGCAAATCTTTGTTCCTCTCTCTATATCTTTCAATAAGTTGTCTAAGAAGATGTATAGCTTCCATAGTTGATCTTCCAGGCATAAAACCAAATTGATTCTCCGATATCATGACAACCTTCCTCAACCTAGACTCAATCACCCTCTCCCAAAGTTTCATAGTATGACTCATGAGTTTTATACCACGATAGTTTGTGCAATCTTGTATACCACGATAGTTTGTGCAAACTTGAGTTAAGAGATATTATAAGTAATTTTAGATGTGAATATGTTGGGTTATGATTCGGCCAGCCAGCGCACAAATAAAAACAACAATAGCAAGTTACTGATAAAACAATGCAAAAGAAATGCAGAGGCAGGATTACCTGATGCCGCCATTGATGAACTGGATGATGGCTGATGATCGACGCTGGTGCAGGGGAAGCTATTGGTTGTGGCTGAACAGGAGAAAACTTCTCCTTAGCCGGACTGCTGCACTCCACGAGCGCAGGCTGCTGGATGCAGGCGGTGGGCAGGATCTGTTCCCTCACCGGATGGAAAAACACTGAATGGAGAGGTAAGATATCCAACTGATTTCCTCTCTCATTTTTCTGTTTTTCACCCTGTGTTTTCACACGTCTTTGAGGGTTGCTCATGATACCTCTTTTATAGGCACAAAGTGGGAACCGTTTGTGTAACCCTTCTCCCTTATTCTGTGCAAGTTTATCGGAAGAAGCATCTTCTGTGGGGGGTATCCACATCGTGGGTAACCACCCCCACTAGCTGGTGGTTTATACCAATATTCTCTCACTTGTTTCGACGATAAACCCTTAACCAAAAAACTTTATGGGAATAACTTGATGAATAGATTGGCCTTTATGATCTATTATGTAGATCCTTAGTTGAATCTCTAATCCTTATGAGATTAACAACAAACAAGTAATAACGAGAATCAATGAAATGAATGTGATCACTTTATTTTTATATGTATATATAAAAAAAGTTTAACAACCCTATCCTCAATACATGTTCGGAACATAATCCTGGTGCTAGCCCTTTAATAAGAGGATCAACAATTATCTCTTTGGTACCAATATTAACAATATGCACTAGATGATTCTTTGTCCTTTCTTTAACAACAAAGTACCTTAATTTCATATGTGTACATGTTGTAATACTTTTATTATTATTCGAAAAGGACATCGCAACTTCATTATCAGAGTAGACCTTCAGTGGCTTCTCAATGAAATCGACCACCTTTAACTGTGATATAAAGTTCTTCAACGATATGCCCTGCGAGGTAGTGTCGTACAATACTATGAATTTTGCCTTCATGGTGTGAGCAACAGTGGTCGTCTACTTTCCACTCCTACAAGACATCACGCTCCCAATAAGTAAGAAGATGTACCCAGTAGTAGACTTTCTACTATCAAGGCATCCTCCTAAGTCCGCATCCGAGTAGACAATGACCTCGAGGTGATCAACTTTATGATATATCAACATATAATCTTTTATCCCTTGCAAATGCCGCAAGACTTTCTTTGCAGCTTTCCAATAGGGTATGCCTTAGTTAGACTAAAATTGGCCAAGCACCCCTACTGCAAAAGAGATATCTGGACGATAACATGTCTAGTGTATTGTAAGTTGCCAACAACTTACGCATATGGATAAACACTCATATGTGTTTTGTCAATATCGTCTTGTGGACAATCCTTTAAGCTCAACTTGTCACCTTTTGATATGGGTGTTGAATTAGGAGAACAAGTCTCCATCCCATATCATTTTAACACCTTATTTATATAGGATCTTTAAGAGAGGCCTAGAAAATCTTTTGATCTATCTCGACGGATCTCAATGTCGAGTACATAAGCAGCCTCACCCATATCTTTCATATCAAAATATGATGCAAGAAACTGTTTTATCTCTGTAAGTAACTTTATATCGTTCGTTGCCAGCAAAATGTCATTCACATACAATATCAATATAATGAACTTACTCTCACTTTCCTTAAGGTATATACATTGATCAAAAATGTTTTCTATAAACCCTAACATCATAATGACTTGGGAAAATTTAATATACCACTGTCGGGAGGCCTCTTTAAGTTCATATATTGATTTGTTAAGCTTGCAAACCAAACGATCATCGTGAGAGAAACCAAGTGGTTGTTACATGTATACCTCTTTATTTAGATCCCTGTTGAGGAACACATTTTTTACATCCATCTGATATAGCTCCAAGTCATAATGAGCTACGAGGGCCAAAATTATTCTCATTGACTCTTTAGTTGAGACAGGAGAAAATGCCTCATTATAATCAATGCCCTCCATCTGGGTGAATCTTTTAGCAACTAATTTTGCCTTATGTCTCTCTATGTTACCTTTGGAGTCCTTCTTGGTCTTAAAGACTCATTTACACTCTACAGGTTTTACTCTCTTAGGTAACTCGACAAGATCCCATAGAGGTTATTTTTTTTTTGGGGTATTGAGATTGCTTACTCTCATAGAGGTTATTTTTTGTCTTAAACTAAATTGGCTTGCGGGATTAATCTTGACAAGTCCCGCATTACAAATAAAAAATTTTATGAGAAGTTGTGGGCTCAAACATGAAGGGTGATGATGGGATTTCGTTGGAAAATTCTACTCCCTATCTGGAGCTTGTGGGATCACTTATATATCTTAGTATCACACGACCAGACATATCTCATGTCGTGCATACTGTAAGTCAATTTCAACACAGCATAAGATATGCTTGGTCGTGTGATGCTAAGATGCATAAGGGATCTCACAAGTTGCCTATAGGGAGTAGGATTTTCCAAAGAAATCCCATCATCACCCTTCATTTTTCATGCCTTCACTTCAGTTCATATGAGTGTTGTACTTCGTATTATCAGATATATAAAGGCACAATAAACAAGGGAGTATTTTTTTCCTTAACTTCTAATTTAGAATTCATTGCATATACTGACTCTAATTAGGGAGGTTACCCAAATACGCGTCACTCCACCACTGGTTTTTGTATTTTTCTAGGTAAATCACAGATCTCATTGAAATGCAAGAAACAACAGAAGGTGTCTCTTGCATCAACAAAAATAGAATATCGAGTCATGGCCTCCATGACTATAGAAATTGTGTGGATTCATCAATTATTACAGGATATGGGAATATTGATCCAAGGACCTACAAGATTGTGTTGTGATAATAAAAGTGTAATTAATCTATATTGCTAAAAATCAGAGTTTTCAGAAGTCTACCAATTAAGCACATTAAGATGGACTACCACTATGTCAGAGAAGCCTACTTACAGAAAATCACAGACCTTCCTTATGTGACCTCAGAATGCCAGTTGGCAGACTTTTTCACAATGGCACTATGTTCTCCCAGATTTAATTTTCTCTTTGACAAACTTTCGGTCATCACGCCCTAAGTTTGAGATGGGGGGTGTTAAATTGTATCAATTCATGTATACAATTGATTAGTTCTTGATTAGGTTTAGGTTAGAATAATGTGTTTCAGGTTTTGTTTATTTCAATGTTCTTTAGATCAATTAAATAATGGTTTTCTTTATTAACCAATATATCTTCTTTTATTGCGTTATCGTTCTTTGTTAGAATAACTTAGATTAAAGTTAGGCATTTTCTTTTGTCAGTAAATAGTTAGTTTTATTTTATTTTATTTTCATAGATTACATTAGAAATAGCCAGTTTTATGCAATTATCATTTTTTTAAAGTATGCTTAGTTATCCGATTTTTGAATAGTGTGTTTCTCTTAGTTTTAATTCACGTTGAATTTTGTTTTTTTAGGGATTAGATTAGGGTTAATTTTGTAGTTAATGTTAGTATAGATTAGTTTGATTGAAGTTAATTAGTTTAATTAGTCGTTAAAATTAGTTAGCCGATCTTCATGATCTTTGCAATTTGCGGTTTTTCTTAATATCTAACATTGTTTTAGTTTTATGCATTGCATGTGGTTGTAGCTTAGGATAGTTTTAAATTATTTACTTTAGTTTAAATCACGTTGGATTCATGTTATATGCTTTAGAGTATTAAGTTTTGTTTATCATGCATAGTTAGTTAGAATTAGTCTAGCCGATTTTTATTTAATTATTTTATTTGATTTTCAGCATAGCCTAGGTTACTTTTATATTTCAATTTTATTTATTCGGTTACATTCATAAACAGTACAACATATAGTGTTAGTTAGTTTCGTTTAGGTTTTTTTAGTTAGTTCTTGATTTCTTGAATTAGTTAAGCTTAGTTGTTCATTAGTTCTTGAATTAATTAGTTAGGTAGTTTTGCTATTTCGTCTTTTAGTGTAAATTAGTTCACAGTTGGTTCGTGTTAATTAGTTCATGTTTTTGTGCTTTTTTTGCATATTTGCTTTTGATTTTCTCATAGATTTCTTTTTCTGCTGTGTGTTTTCTTTTTGTGTCTTGCAGAAAAGTCTTGGAACGTGTGGTGAAACCTTTTTTGTATTCTCGAGGTACCCTCTGGGGTCTACTCAGGCCCTCAAAAATGCTCTCAGAGAGTTCTCAGAAAAGCAAAAGTTCAAGAAAGCAAGCATTACCTAAAGAGAGAAGGACAAAGGGAAGCAAATCAATCAAGAAGGTTCTAAAAGCTTCAAGCACTGAAGACACTTTTGCTTTTATTTTTAGAATAGGCGTTATTTTATTCAATTCAATTTATTTGGGGTTGTAATAAGACACTTTATTATTTGTTTAAGAATTCTGCATGGACAATACTCTCTTGTTTATTTATTAAATTATTTTTTTCATTTTGGCAATAAAGAATAGTTTAGATTGTGTGTTGAATACGAAGTATTTTCCGTTCTTTGAGTTTGACCCGAATTTCACCACTCGTGCGAGCCGGTTTTTATTATTTTGTGTCTGGCTTTGACACTTGTTTTCATTAAAAATATTATTTTAAAAAACTCATTTTCATAAAACTCACACCACTTATGCTCATCTTATTCTTAGGTTACTTTGACACCGCAAAATATCATTTTTCAAAAACAATTTGAAATTTTTTCATAAATCTTGTATTTTTTGGCAAAATTTTAGCAATAAAAAATAAATTTAAAATGTAAAAAATAAATTTTATAAGAAAATATGAATACAAATTAGTTAAAAATAAACACATGGTTTTTTCATTATAAATAGTCATTTAAAGCATAAATATCACATTTAAATCATGATATTTATGTTTTTTCCTTAAATCTCATTATATTTTGAAAATCTCACAAGAAATTACCGTTTTAAACTTTCAAGCAATTTCTTGAAAATATTATATTAGTCACTATGATTAATTGAAGGCAAGGAATTGAGCAAATTTCAATTAGGTGCGAATTATTTAGCATTGATTCCAAAAAGTACCTCACATTCTTCAAATTTACTAATATGAGCCTCTCTTTTTTTTTTTGAAAAAAAAGTCAAACAAATACATGAGGTTAACCTCTTCCGTATTTGAAATTACTATTCTTTTGAGTTTTCTATATTAACCTTTACAATTCAAAAACACTTATCTACCCTCGTAGAAAAGGGAACGACAGGTGTTTTAAACAATTGAGGGTATTAATCTCATTTGACTCAATCGACTGATCAGATCTAAACTGGGTTTAACGGTCAATGATGAGAATAGGCCCCTCTTTGGCATTTTTCAGAAACCAGAGCTTGAAGGCCATCATAAATAGTCAATCACTATTTAATCTTGGAAGCTGATGCTTGAAATCCAACACACAAAATAGGCCTCTCCGTGTTCTGTCGGTTATGTTCCATCAAATCTTGGACAAACAATCAAGCACACCCTTAAGGTCCAACTATTTGTCATCACCACCACTCCCAATGAGATATGTTTATATGCTTTTCTTTAGATAGTCCAAGGGAAAAAAATCCCATGACCTACCGCAAATTCTTTTTTTTTTTTTTTTTGTGGGGTGGGGCAGTTGGAAATTTGAGGTGCCATCAACCCCAAATTCTTTTTTTTGTTTTTGTTTTTGTATTTGTGTGCTTTTTAGCATTCAAGAAAAACAACAAGAATGAACAAACAAAAAATAAATCTGGAAGGAATTTAAATAGAAAAGAACATTATATATGCAACCTTGAACAATCAGGTAAATAATAATTTCATCAGTTCTTTATAAGATGTATACTTCCATGCATGTCCTTGGACCAAAAAAAAGTAAGACCTTTCCTTGGACTATTCTATTCCTGAGGGATCCAATCACCAGCTGTTGAGAAACAATTGAGAGTTAAATGAAATAAAAAAAATACTACTGAAGGGATTGAATGGTTGAGAGCCTTGATTAATTAATAGCAATATTCTAGGGGTAATCTCAGAGTGGGGTAAGTGAAGAATCCATTGATGAATCCACTAGCCATCCACTGGTAGGCCTTCTCAGTGAGATGAATGCCATCCCAATTCACATGTTTGGATGGATCACCGCATACATCGATCCCTGGCTGTCCACAGGTGGCCCCAAGGTTGAAGTTGTATGGCTCTCCCTTACCACAGCAAGCTCTCAGAGCACTCTCAAATCCTGAAAATTACACATGAAGAAAAGCAAACACAAACATTAGTTACCAATTTATTTTGGTTTAGAAAAAAAAAACTGGAGGTTGGATCATTGGATACGATGTTAACAAATCCCAATCGAATCGAATCGAATCGGATAGAACCTGCCCTTTTTTATTCGATGCAGGGGTGCTCTATTAAAAAAAAAAATGAATTTTTTAATAGATTGATTCAAAACAATTCGATTTGATTCTATTCAGACTAATTTGACCTTTTTCTTGGGAAAATCCATTCGATTCAAAAACCAATTCAGACCAATTTATATATATATCATTTTTTTGTTCTTGTCAGAAACTGATAAATCAAACAGGTAAATTTAATTGAGTCATTGGCATACCAAACTGGCTGGGGTTTCTGAAAAAACCCATAGCAGCATCGTAGTAATCAGCATAAATGATCTTTGCATGTGGGTGTTGCTCCCTTAGCCTTTGGAGGGCAACTTGCAGATGAGAATTGTGGTAGACTGCAAAGTCGTTGTAGCTCTTGAGGCAACCGATCTGAGGGTCATAAACCGACGCATTTTGCGACCCGAAAGCCGTCAGGTAACTTGTCGAACAGCCGATGGGAAGGTTCCCCGGAATCATCAGCTCCACTGCTCCATGTTTTACCAGTCTCTGCATTTCATTAGGTTAGTTCAGTAGTCAAAGGCTTGAAAGGTTCGAAGTCGAACCAAGTTGGGCCAGTTCCAGTTAGTTGCATAGACCTTTGCCAGAGTATGTTTGTTTTTTTTTACGATGAGGAACCCTCGCCGAAGTGAGAAAAATCTCGTGTGAGCCCTACGACTAATTATACCCTGCCTTACTTGGCCCACGTCTGAAAGCTTCAGACACACCCATGCACCAGCGGGGTTTGATCCGGTGGCTTCATCTCAGCACCCCTCACAACCACCCCACTGACCATGCAGTCGACCGCTGCCGTGATATAGGCCTTAACCAGAGTCATAAAAACAATTCTAGTGGGTTGTTGTTGTTGTTGTTCATTTCCCTAAATCAAGAACTTTCTAGTTTATCAAGGTTCTTAGGAAATACCAATATCCGTGAAATTCTGGATGTTGGTGGTAATGAAAAGGTACTATAAATCCTTCAAAATTTCTAAATGGAGATAAGAAATGTAAAAAGGTAAAAAAAGTAGCAAAGTGTGAAAAATGTTAAAAACTCACATTCACAGCATCTGCAATGGTGTTCACTACATCATGCACGTAAGCCTTGACCTCATCAATGCTCTTCCCTTGAAAGAAGGCGTAATTGTAGTCGTTCCCTCCAATCTCTCCAACGAGAAATAGTGATGACTTGAGAAAGTGGTGGCACTCTGTTATCACATACCCCAAATGAGAAACAAAGAAGTTTTTAGTTTAATTTTGATGCATTCAATCATAACTAAGGTTGTCAATAGGTTGGGTTTGGTTCAGACCCACGTGGAACCAGACCTAGACTTGATTTGAGATACTGGTACCGATCAAGTTCAGACCCAGGTCCAACAAGACCCAAAAAACATAAGAGAAACCATACTTGAATCGTATATGGATTACATGAACCAGACCCGAACCATACCTGGTAAAATAAAATAAAAAAAAAAAAAATTTATCCTTTTTAATTGAAAATTTGTGAATCTTTTTCGAAACTTGGGTCGGGCCTAGGTCTTACGAAATTTCACAAACCATACCTGGCTCCATGTATTAATCAGTCCCTTTGGGTCTTACCGTCGGACCTTCTTATTTAGGTTGAACCCATTGATACCCCTAATCATAACCACCATGTCTAATCCAATTCATTTATATACATATGGCATAAGATTCTTTTTTCGGCTTTGTAGCCACAATGACAGGCCTTCGGTTGGTAAAACCATTAAGATCCCCCCCTGCCCACCAGGGAGTACACCCCGCTCTGACCTGACCTTGCAGCAAGAGATGCCCCCTGTTGGTTTCGAACCCTTGACATGATCCCGTCAATTACTTGTTGAAGTTACCTACCAGATGAGCAGAGCTCTTGTGGGCTTTTGTTTTTATTTTTCTTTTCATCTGTTGTGGGAAGAATAGAAAACAAGATTTTATATGTTGGTTACCTGCTTTTGAAGAGCATAGTGAAGGTAGAAGCCTGTCGAACCAGCCGAGTTGGACGTTTAGTGAGTTGTTGGTCCATAGTTGATTGATGTTCTTGCTCTCAAAGTATGAAACATCAAGTGTTGTAGCTCCTGCTACAGCAAAATTGACTCCATTGGTGTATTCTTTGCCCTCAGGATCAGCCAGATATGGAGGAAGAAGAGGAAGACCGAATGCCTCGGCTGAAAAGGTATTAGAAATTAGTCATAAGATTGCTGAACATAGCAAATCATAACATAGTTACTGTGACTAGATGACTCAATGCTAGATACAAGTGTATATATAGTCCTTAAATGAAACTCACACACTTATATTCATGCAAAACATGATCGAGGTCTAAATCATACGGGAGTGAAATTGGCCCCACAATCACACTAAAATCACAGAGTTCAAAGCCTTATCAGGTCATGAAGTCCACCCTGATTCAAATACTCTACTAATTAAGTAGTTCTATTTCGCTACTGTGGCCTTCACACCAGTAACTCAGACAACAAACTCATTCAGCCATATATAGTGACTATAATTGAACACTGATCATGGCATGCCTAAATTAATCTTGAATCGATAGTTTGCCCCGAGAATCGGCAAAGCACGATCCTAATCCAATGGCAGCCAACCTGATCCTACCTGGTTCTTGGATTCAACTTAGATATGTAAGCAAATTCAGGCTAATTAAGAGTCAGAGTAGATGCCACTGTTATCACGTCCAAGACCAGTAGTATATTAATGCATGA
Organism: Nuphar pumila; assembly: GCF_984573655.1. Lineage (NCBI taxonomy): Eukaryota > Viridiplantae > Streptophyta > Magnoliopsida > Nymphaeales > Nymphaeaceae > Nuphar > Nuphar pumila. The sequence continues at coordinate 2,127,751 of NC_143261.1, forward strand.
CTCTGTGAACCACCTTGGCAACAAATGGAAGCAACTTTCACCATATTCTTTTAAAAGCGAGAAAGACTATATATGGAAGTAGAGAAGCACAAAAAGACAATACCTATGAAGTCGACGATCAATCTTCCATTGGAGCATCGGCCTGTGGGGTGCCCAAAGAAGGTTTCTCCATAGGGGAGGTTGGCTATGACCGAAAACCCACTAGGCCTGGAGTGTAGCAGGTTTCCGGTGTCGGCAAGCGAGTCCCCGAAGCTAAAGATGGAGGTGTAGCAATCTGAATGTGAAACAGCTGCAGGAACAAAGAACATGCAGGCTGCCAAAACAGTCATATGAGAAAGCACCATTACTCCTGAACCAGAAGAAGAAGCCATGGCGAGCGAGAGAGAGAGAGAGAGAGGTTTAAGTGAATTCAAGAGGGGTTAGATGGTCGTTATATATAGCGAGCAGTGTTCTATTTGTAGCAGGCTTTGGGTGCCCACGCATGTTTAGCGTTATAGTTGAACTGTAGCTTTTGTGGTGGTGTGATTACGTACGTAATTATGTTCATGGAATTAAACTGAAATCTTCGGCCATGCTTCTTTAAACAAAATTCTTCATTTCATGGTGAGTTTGAAAATTAAGTCCTTGAACGTATGCTGCCACCTGTAAATCCATGAAAAAATTTTACACTAAAATCTCCTTTATGCTATTTTAAAGCCCATTAAGTTTTATAAAACCGGCAGTCACATGATGGACCTTGATTTTGGGGTGTTACTGAATTTAAGTGATGATACTTGATAGGACTCGTAGTTCTACTCCATTTACCCTTCTACAAGATTGAGGACCAAATAACTGGACTTTAGATGGAAAAAAGAATCCCAGAAGATAACCAACTCTTCCATCCTTATCAACCAGAGATGGTGAGACTTGAGGATTGCACAAATTTTATGTAATATGGACTCTTGAAACCAATATTCTTCGGTTGACAGTTCTAATCCCAATATGGATATATATCCATGGTGTCAATAGGCAAGGTTTACTTCACTAATTATATGGACCTTTAATTGGGACTACAACTCTAGAAAACATGGCTGTCCAAGGGATCAAGATCTCAACATGAGTCTTGAAGAGCTGTCTCACTAGGGTTGCAAACATATAGTGACCAATATTGGCGTTTCTTTGAAGAAAAAAAAATGTGAGATTTTGGCTGGCCAATATTTAATTTCCAATAAAAATGCCAGAATTTATTTTTAATTTTTCTTTGTAAAAATAATTACAATATTTTATTGTACATGTTTTTCCATTTTCTTCCCAAAAAAAGAATCAATTTTTCACGAGAATTTGGCTGCCAATATTTACCCAAAAAATGTTTTGTCACTATGGTTGCAAATCGTTAGGTCAGTCTGAGGCTGAAGACTACCCAGTTCCAGAACTAATTTTTTTTTTGAGCAAGTCCACTTCCAGATCCAGTTCTAAATTGCAGAACTATAAGTGGCAGAGGGCTTGGGGAGAAGGTGCTGAACCCTTCATCCAAGGTTCGACTCCCACCGGTATGGCAGAGGGCCTGAGGGACAAATGTTGTATATCTATTTAATGTACGTAGAAGTTCCTCGTGATATCATCGTTTGTGGCTGATGGAACATTTGTATGTTGTATATCTGAAAGACTTGTGTCTCCCAAACAGGCAACATGTTGCTACGTTTTATGAAAACTGATTCGATGTCGTACATTGTTTCATTGTTTCATGCCAAAACTTTGTAAAGGTATTAAGATATTATGGGACCGGAAAGACACAGGGTTATGGATTTGTCAGTTTCTCCGATCCTTCGCGATGAAAGAAATGAATGGTTCTCTCTCTCTGTCTCTCTTTCTATATATATATATATATATATATATATATATATATATATATATATATATATATATATATATATATATATATATATATATATACATATATATATTTATATATTTATTTTTATATATATATAGAGAGAGAGAGATATGGATTTGTCAGTTTCGGCTTTTTAGAGCAGACCGAGGCAAAGTTTGGGTGCGACTTAGACCAAAACGTGTCAGTCTAGGTCGTCCCCAGACCAATTTTGCATTCAAAAAAAATGTGTGGTCGGTTCAGCCTGGGTGCGACCTAGACCGAACTGAAACGAGTCGGTCTGGGTCGCACCCAGACCAAGATCGATCCAGATAGAAAAAAAAGAGTTTGTTGGTTGAACCGGTTCAGAACAAATCGGGTCTCGCCGAACCGGTTTATATGGGTCGATTCAGACCAAACTGGTTCTTGAGGAATTGGTCTAAACCGAATTGGGTCTGAATCGAACCGGTTTGGATAAACCCGAGTCAAGCCAAACTGGTTCAGTCTAACTGGATCTGGGTTCTTAGTTCAGATTCAGTTTGATTCAGACCTATTCTGGATCCAGATTGATTACTCTAGATCTGATTGGATCACTCTTGGATCCATATCAGAACTAGGTCTAGATTAGACCGTTCTGGATCCAGTGAGAGTGTATGAATCCAGTCAGAGTGTTCTGGATCCGGTTAGATTGTCTAGGATCTAGTTAGATTATTCTATATCCAGTCAAACTGTTATGTATTTAGATAAGTAATGAATCTAGATCCAATCTGACAGGGTCAGATCCAGATCATAAATAGATTCGGATCGGGTTGTGAGATAGTCTTGAATTATAAATAGATGTGAAATGACCATAATACCCTTTTAGGTACCCGAGATCCATTTTGGTAAAATAGGCATAACTTTGCACCCCAAACTCAAAATTGAGCGAGGTTTGGTGCATTGGACTCGTATTAAAGAAATGAATCTACTTGTCTAATAGTGTTGATTAAACTAGTGACACAAAATTTCAGGTTTTGTGAGTCAATTTAGGAGAAATATTTTGGTAAATCTGCAAGAAGTTTTGTACATTAATACAAATATGTTGGTGTAATGATCATATCATACTGTTTGAGCACCTTGAGACTCGATTGCGGTAAAAGTATAGTGTTCACACTTGAGTTAAGAGATACAACAACAACAACAACAACAACTACGCCTTCATCCCAAAACAATTGGGGTCAGCGATATGAACCAAAAAAGAAATTCATTTTGGGTCTTCCACATGAATCATTTTCCTCCAATCATTTCTATCCAACGCCATGTCCTCGGTGAGGTTCAAAGCATTCATATCCTTTCCTATCATCTCCATCCAAGTCTTCCTAGGCCTACCCCGACCTCTTTTAACTAATATATTTTCCCATTTCTCCAACCTTCTAACTGGAGCATCATTAGGCCTTCGCCGAATATGTCCAAACCACCGTAAACGATTCTCTCGCATCTTATTTTCAATGGGTGCAACACCTACCTTCTTACGTATCTCTTCGTTCCGAATCTTATCTTTTATTGTATTTCCACACATCCATCTAAGCATCCGCATCTCAGCTACACTCATTTTTTGAATATGATGTCTCTTGGCAGCCCAACATTCCGTACCATATAGTAAAGCGGGTCTAATAGTCGTCCTATAAAACTTTCCCTTCAACCGCAATGGCATTCTACGATCGCACAGCACTCCAGTAGCACTTTTCCATTTCATCCACCCAACCTTTATCCTATGATTTACATCTCCATCAATTTCTCCATACTTTTGAATGATGGATCCCAAATATTTGAAATAATCATTCACCGGTATATCTTGCTCACCAAGCTTCACTACACTCCCATCCCTACTTCGTTGCTTACTAAACCGACATTCCATATATTCAGTCTTACTCTTACTCAACTTAAAACCTCTAGCTTCCAATGTCTGTCTCCATAATTCTAACTTAGCATTAACCCCAGCTCTAGACTCATCAATCAAAACAATATCATCAGCAAACAACATACACCACGGTACATTTTCTTGAATTGATCTCGTAAGCTCATCCATCACTATCGCAAATAGGAAAGGGCTTAAAGCAGATCCTTGATGTAACCCAACCGTTATCGGAAAATTGGTTGTCACCCCTCCACAAGTGCGGACATTGGTTACTACTCCTACATACATATCTTTAATTATACTAATGTACTTGAGAGAAACACCTTTCTTCATCATTGTCCACCAGAGAACGTCCCTAGGTACTCTATCGTATGCCTTCTCTAAATCAATAAAAACCATATGCAAATCTTTGTTCCTCTCTCTATATCTTTCAATAAGTTGTCTAAGAAGATGTATAGCTTCCATAGTTGATCTTCCAGGCATAAAACCAAATTGATTCTCCGATATCATGACAACCTTCCTCAACCTAGACTCAATCACCCTCTCCCAAAGTTTCATAGTATGACTCATGAGTTTTATACCACGATAGTTTGTGCAATCTTGTATACCACGATAGTTTGTGCAAACTTGAGTTAAGAGATATTATAAGTAATTTTAGATGTGAATATGTTGGGTTATGATTCGGCCAGCCAGCGCACAAATAAAAACAACAATAGCAAGTTACTGATAAAACAATGCAAAAGAAATGCAGAGGCAGGATTACCTGATGCCGCCATTGATGAACTGGATGATGGCTGATGATCGACGCTGGTGCAGGGGAAGCTATTGGTTGTGGCTGAACAGGAGAAAACTTCTCCTTAGCCGGACTGCTGCACTCCACGAGCGCAGGCTGCTGGATGCAGGCGGTGGGCAGGATCTGTTCCCTCACCGGATGGAAAAACACTGAATGGAGAGGTAAGATATCCAACTGATTTCCTCTCTCATTTTTCTGTTTTTCACCCTGTGTTTTCACACGTCTTTGAGGGTTGCTCATGATACCTCTTTTATAGGCACAAAGTGGGAACCGTTTGTGTAACCCTTCTCCCTTATTCTGTGCAAGTTTATCGGAAGAAGCATCTTCTGTGGGGGGTATCCACATCGTGGGTAACCACCCCCACTAGCTGGTGGTTTATACCAATATTCTCTCACTTGTTTCGACGATAAACCCTTAACCAAAAAACTTTATGGGAATAACTTGATGAATAGATTGGCCTTTATGATCTATTATGTAGATCCTTAGTTGAATCTCTAATCCTTATGAGATTAACAACAAACAAGTAATAACGAGAATCAATGAAATGAATGTGATCACTTTATTTTTATATGTATATATAAAAAAAGTTTAACAACCCTATCCTCAATACATGTTCGGAACATAATCCTGGTGCTAGCCCTTTAATAAGAGGATCAACAATTATCTCTTTGGTACCAATATTAACAATATGCACTAGATGATTCTTTGTCCTTTCTTTAACAACAAAGTACCTTAATTTCATATGTGTACATGTTGTAATACTTTTATTATTATTCGAAAAGGACATCGCAACTTCATTATCAGAGTAGACCTTCAGTGGCTTCTCAATGAAATCGACCACCTTTAACTGTGATATAAAGTTCTTCAACGATATGCCCTGCGAGGTAGTGTCGTACAATACTATGAATTTTGCCTTCATGGTGTGAGCAACAGTGGTCGTCTACTTTCCACTCCTACAAGACATCACGCTCCCAATAAGTAAGAAGATGTACCCAGTAGTAGACTTTCTACTATCAAGGCATCCTCCTAAGTCCGCATCCGAGTAGACAATGACCTCGAGGTGATCAACTTTATGATATATCAACATATAATCTTTTATCCCTTGCAAATGCCGCAAGACTTTCTTTGCAGCTTTCCAATAGGGTATGCCTTAGTTAGACTAAAATTGGCCAAGCACCCCTACTGCAAAAGAGATATCTGGACGATAACATGTCTAGTGTATTGTAAGTTGCCAACAACTTACGCATATGGATAAACACTCATATGTGTTTTGTCAATATCGTCTTGTGGACAATCCTTTAAGCTCAACTTGTCACCTTTTGATATGGGTGTTGAATTAGGAGAACAAGTCTCCATCCCATATCATTTTAACACCTTATTTATATAGGATCTTTAAGAGAGGCCTAGAAAATCTTTTGATCTATCTCGACGGATCTCAATGTCGAGTACATAAGCAGCCTCACCCATATCTTTCATATCAAAATATGATGCAAGAAACTGTTTTATCTCTGTAAGTAACTTTATATCGTTCGTTGCCAGCAAAATGTCATTCACATACAATATCAATATAATGAACTTACTCTCACTTTCCTTAAGGTATATACATTGATCAAAAATGTTTTCTATAAACCCTAACATCATAATGACTTGGGAAAATTTAATATACCACTGTCGGGAGGCCTCTTTAAGTTCATATATTGATTTGTTAAGCTTGCAAACCAAACGATCATCGTGAGAGAAACCAAGTGGTTGTTACATGTATACCTCTTTATTTAGATCCCTGTTGAGGAACACATTTTTTACATCCATCTGATATAGCTCCAAGTCATAATGAGCTACGAGGGCCAAAATTATTCTCATTGACTCTTTAGTTGAGACAGGAGAAAATGTCTCATTATAATCAATGCCCTCCATCTGGGTGAATCTTTTAGCAACTAATTTTGCCTTATGTCTCTCTATGTTACCTTTGGAGTCCTTCTTGGTCTTAAAGACTCATTTACACTCTACAGGTTTTACTCTCTTAGGTAACTCGACAAGATCCCATAGAGGTTATTTTTTTTTTGGGGTATTGAGATTGCTTACTCTCATAGAGGTTATTTTTTGTCTTAAACTAAATTGGCTTGCGGGATTAATCTTGACAAGTCCCGCATTACAAATAAAAAATTTTATGAGAAGTTGTGGGCTCAAACATGAAGGGTGATGATGGGATTTCGTTGGAAAATTCTACTCCCTATCTGGAGCTTGTGGGATCACTTATATATCTTAGTATCACACGACCAGACATATCTCATGTCGTGCATACTGTAAGTCAATTTCAACACAGCATAAGATATGCTTGGTCGTGTGATGCTAAGATGCATAAGGGATCTCACAAGTTGCCTATAGGGAGTAGGATTTTCCAAAGAAATCCCATCATCACCCTTCATTTTTCATGCCTTCACTTCAGTTCATATGAGTGTTGTACTTCGTATTATCAGATATATAAAGGCACAATAAACAAGGGAGTATTTTTTTCCTTAACTTCTAATTTAGAATTCATTGCATATACTGACTCTAATTAGGGAGGTTACCCAAATACGCGTCACTCCACCACTGGTTTTTGTATTTTTCTAGGTAAATCACAGATCTCATTGAAATGCAAGAAACAACAGAAGGTGTCTCTTGCATCAACAAAAATAGAATATCGAGTCATGGCCTCCATGACTATAGAAATTGTGTGGATTCATCAATTATTACAGGATATGGGAATATTGATCCAAGGACCTACAAGATTGTGTTGTGATAATAAAAGTGTAATTAATCTATATTGCTAAAAATCAGAGTTTTCAGAAGTCTACCAATTAAGCACATTAAGATGGACTACCACTATGTCAGAGAAGCCTACTTACAGAAAATCACAGACCTTCCTTATGTGACCTCAGAATGCCAGTTGGCAGACTTTTTCACAATGGCACTATGTTCTCCCAGATTTAATTTTCTCTTTGACAAACTTTCGGTCATCACGCCCTAAGTTTGAGATGGGGGGTGTTAAATTGTATCAATTCATGTATACAATTGATTAGTTCTTGATTAGGTTTAGGTTAGAATAATGTGTTTCAGGTTTTGTTTATTTCAATGTTCTTTAGATCAATTAAATAATGGTTTTCTTTATTAACCAATATATCTTCTTTTATTGCGTTATCGTTCTTTGTTAGAATAACTTAGATTAAAGTTAGGCATTTTCTTTTGTCAGTAAATAGTTAGTTTTATTTTATTTTATTTTCATAGATTACATTAGAAATAGCCAGTTTTATGCAATTATCATTTTTTTAAAGTATGCTTAGTTATCCGATTTTTGAATAGTGTGTTTCTCTTAGTTTTAATTCACGTTGAATTTTGTTTTTTTAGGGATTAGATTAGGGTTAATTTTGTAGTTAATGTTAGTATAGATTAGTTTGATTGAAGTTAATTAGTTTAATTAGTCGTTAAAATTAGTTAGCCGATCTTCATGATCTTTGCAATTTGCGGTTTTTCTTAATATCTAACATTGTTTTAGTTTTATGCATTGCATGTGGTTGTAGCTTAGGATAGTTTTAAATTATTTACTTTAGTTTAAATCACGTTGGATTCATGTTATATGCTTTAGAGTATTAAGTTTTGTTTATCATGCATAGTTAGTTAGAATTAGTCTAGCCGATTTTTATTTAATTATTTTATTTGATTTTCAGCATAGCCTAGGTTACTTTTATATTTCAATTTTATTTATTCGGTTACATTCATAAACAGTACAACATATAGTGTTAGTTAGTTTCGTTTAGGTTTTTTTAGTTAGTTCTTGATTTCTTGAATTAGTTAAGCTTAGTTGTTCATTAGTTCTTGAATTAATTAGTTAGGTAGTTTTGCTATTTCGTCTTTTAGTGTAAATTAGTTCACAGTTGGTTCGTGTTAATTAGTTCATGTTTTTGTGCTTTTTTTGCATATTTGCTTTTGATTTTCTCATAGATTTCTTTTTCTGCTGTGTGTTTTCTTTTTGTGTCTTGCAGAAAAGTCTTGGAACGTGTGGTGAAACCTTTTTTGTATTCTCGAGGTACCCTCTGGGGTCTACTCAGGCCCTCAAAAATGCTCTCAGAGAGTTCTCAGAAAAGCAAAAGTTCAAGAAAGCAAGCATTACCTAAAGAGAGAAGGACAAAGGGAAGCAAATCAATCAAGAAGGTTCTAAAAGCTTCAAGCACTGAAGACACTTTTGCTTTTATTTTTAGAATAGGCGTTATTTTATTCAATTCAATTTATTTGGGGTTGTAATAAGACACTTTATTATTTGTTTAAGAATTCTGCATGGACAATACTCTCTTGTTTATTTATTAAATTATTTTTTTCATTTTGGCAATAAAGAATAGTTTAGATTGTGTGTTGAATACGAAGTATTTTCCGTTCTTTGAGTTTGACCCGAATTTCACCACTCGTGCGAGCCGGTTTTTATTATTTTGTGTCTGGCTTTGACACTTGTTTTCATTAAAAATATTATTTTAAAAAACTCATTTTCATAAAACTCACACCACTTATGCTCATCTTATTCTTAGGTTACTTTGACACCGCAAAATATCATTTTTCAAAAACAATTTGAAATTTTTTCATAAATCTTGTATTTTTTGGCAAAATTTTAGCAATAAAAAATAAATTTAAAATGTAAAAAATAAATTTTATAAGAAAATATGAATACAAATTAGTTAAAAATAAACACATGGTTTTTTCATTATAAATAGTCATTTAAAGCATAAATATCACATTTAAATCATGATATTTATGTTTTTTCCTTAAATCTCATGATATTTTGAAAATCTCACAAGAAATTACCGTTTTAAACTTTCAAGCAATTTCTTGAAAATATTATATTAGTCACTATGATTAATTGAAGGCAAGGAATTGAGCAAATTTCAATTAGGTGCGAATTATTTAGCATTGATTCCAAAAAGTACCTCACATTCTTCAAATTTACTAATATGAGCCTCTCTTTTTTTTTTTTGAAAAAAAAGTCAAACAAATACATGAGGTTAACCTCTTCCGTATTTGAAATTACTATTCTTTTGAGTTTTCTATATTAACCTTTACAATTCAAAAACACTTATCTACCCTCGTAGAAAAGGGAACGACAGGTGTTTTAAACAATTGAGGGTATTAATCTCATTTGACTCAATCGACTGATCAGATCTAAACTGGGTTTAACGGTCAATGATGAGAATAGGCCCCTCTTTGGCATTTTTCAGAAACCAGAGCTTGAAGGCCATCATAAATAGTCAATCACTATTTAATCTTGGAAGCTGATGCTTGAAATCCAACACACAAAATAGGCCTCTCCGTGTTCTGTCGGTTATGTTCCATCAAATCTTGGACAAACAATCAAGCACACCCTTAAGGTCCAACTATTTGTCATCACCACCACTCCCAATGAGATATGTTTATATGCTTTTCTTTAGATAGTCCAAGGGAAAAAAATCCCATGACCTACCGCAAATTCTTTTTTTTTTTTTTTTTGTGGGGTGGGGCAGTTGGAAATTTGAGGTGCCATCAACCCCAAATTCTTTTTTTTGTTTTTGTTTTTGTATTTGTGTGCTTTTTAGCATTCAAGAAAAACAACAAGAATGAACAAACAAAAAATAAATCTGGAAGGAATTTAAATAGAAAAGAACATTATATATGCAACCTTGAACAATCAGGTAAATAATAATTTCATCAGTTCTTTATAAGATGTATACTTCCATGCATGTCCTTGGACCAAAAAAAAGTAAGACCTTTCCTTGGACTATTCTATTCCTGAGGGATCCAATCACCAGCTGTTGAGAAACAATTGAGAGTTAAATGAAATAAAAAAAATACTACTGAAGGGATTGAATGGTTGAGAGCCTTGATTAATTAATAGCAATATTCTAGGGGTAATCTCAGAGTGGGGTAAGTGAAGAATCCATTGATGAATCCACTAGCCATCCACTGGTAGGCCTTCTCAGTGAGATGAATGCCATCCCAATTCACATGTTTGGATGGATCACCGCATACATCGATCCCTGGCTGTCCACAGGTGGCCCCAAGGTTGAAGTTGTATGGCTCTCCCTTACCACAGCAAGCTCTCAGAGCACTCTCAAATCCTGAAAATTACACATGAAGAAAAGCAAACACAAACATTAGTTACCAATTTATTTTGGTTTAGAAAAAAAAAACTGGAGGTTGGATCATTGGATACGATGTTAACAAATCCCAATCGAATCGAATCGAATCGGATAGAACCTGCCCTTTTTTATTCGATGCAGGGGTGCTCTATTAAAAAAAAAAATGAATTTTTTAATAGATTGATTCAAAACAATTCGATTTGATTCTATTCAGACTAATTTGACCTTTTTCTTGGGAAAATCCATTCGATTCAAAAACCAATTCAGACCAATTTATATATATATCATTTTTTTGTTCTTGTCAGAAACTGATAAATCAAACAGGTAAATTTAATTGAGTCATTGGCATACCAAACTGGCTGGGGTTTCTGAAAAAACCCATAGCAGCATCGTAGTAATCAGCATAAATGATCTTTGCATGTGGGTGTTGCTCCCTTAGCCTTTGGAGGGCAACTTGCAGATGAGAATTGTGGTAGACTGCAAAGTCGTTGTAGCTCTTGAGGCAACCGATCTGAGGGTCATAAACCGACGCATTTTGCGACCCGAAAGCCGTCAGGTAACTTGTCGAACAGCCGATGGGAAGGTTCCCCGGAATCATCAGCTCCACTGCTCCATGTTTTACCAGTCTCTGCATTTCATTAGGTTAGTTCAGTAGTCAAAGGCTTGAAAGGTTCGAAGTCGAACCAAGTTGGGCCAGTTCCAGTTAGTTGCATAGACCTTTGCCAGAGTATGTTTGTTTTTTTTTACGATGAGGAACCCTCGCCGAAGTGAGAAAAATCTCGTGTGAGCCCTACGACTAATTATACCCTGCCTTACTTGGCCCACGTCTGAAAGCTTCAGACACACCCATGCACCAGCGGGGTTTGATCCGGTGGCTTCATCTCAGCACCCCTCACAACCACCCCACTGACCATGCAGTCGACCGCTGCCGTGATATAGGCCTTAACCAGAGTCATAAAAACAATTCTAGTGGGTTGTTGTTGTTGTTGTTCATTTCCCTAAATCAAGAACTTTCTAGTTTATCAAGGTTCTTAGGAAATACCAATATCCGTGAAATTCTGGATGTTGGTGGTAATGAAAAGGTACTATAAATCCTTCAAAATTTCTAAATGGAGATAAGAAATGTAAAAAGGTAAAAAAAGTAGCAAAGTGTGAAAAATGTTAAAAACTCACATTCACAGCATCTGCAATGGTGTTCACTACATCATGCACGTAAGCCTTGACCTCATCAATGCTCTTCCCTTGAAAGAAGGCGTAATTGTAGTCGTTCCCTCCAATCTCTCCAACGAGAAATAGTGATGACTTGAGAAAGTGGTGGCACTCTGTTATCACATACCCCAAATGAGAAACAAAGAAGTTTTTAGTTTAATTTTGATGCATTCAATCATAACTAAGGTTGTCAATAGGTTGGGTTTGGTTCAGACCCACGTGGAACCAGACCTAGACTTGATTTGAGATACTGGTACCGATCAAGTTCAGACCCAGGTCCAACAAGACCCAAAAAACATAAGAGAAACCATACTTGAATCGTATATGGATTACATGAACCAGACCCGAACCATACCTGGTAAAATAAAATAAAAAAAAAAAAAATTTATCCTTTTTAATTGAAAATTTGTGAATCTTTTTCGAAACTTGGGTCGGGCCTAGGTCTTACGAAATTTCACAAACCATACCTGGCTCCATGTATTAATCAGTCCCTTTGGGTCTTACCGTCGGACCTTCTTATTTAGGTTGAACCCATTGATACCCCTAATCATAACCACCATGTCTAATCCAATTCATTTATATACATATGGCATAAGATTCTTTTTTCGGCTTTGTAGCCACAATGACAGGCCTTCGGTTGGTAAAACCATTAAGATCCCCCCCTGCCCACCAGGGAGTACACCCCGCTCTGACCTGACCTTGCAGCAAGAGATGCCCCCTGTTGGTTTCGAACCCTTGACATGATCCCGTCAATTACTTGTTGAAGTTACCTACCAGATGAGCAGAGCTCTTGTGGGCTTTTGTTTTTATTTTTCTTTTCATCTGTTGTGGGAAGAATAGAAAACAAGATTTTATATGTTGGTTACCTGCTTTTGAAGAGCATAGTGAAGGTAGAAGCCTGTCGAACCAGCCGAGTTGGACGTTTAGTGAGTTGTTGGTCCATAGTTGATTGATGTTCTTGCTCTCAAAGTATGAAACATCAAGTGTTGTAGCTCCTGCTACAGCAAAATTGACTCCATTGGTGTATTCTTTGCCCTCAGGATCAGCCAGATATGGAGGAAGAAGAGGAAGACCGAATGCCTCGGCTGAAAAGGTATTAGAAATTAGTCATAAGATTGCTGAACATAGCAAATCATAACATAGTTACTGTGACTAGATGACTCAATGCTAGATACAAGTGTATATATAGTCCTTAAATGAAACTCACACACTTATATTCATGCAAAACATGATCGAGGTCTAAATCATACGGGAGTGAAATTGGCCCCACAATCACACTAAAATCACAGAGTTCAAAGCCTTATCAGGTCATGAAGTCCACCCTGATTCAAATACTCTACTAATTAAGTAGTTCTATTTCGCTACTGTGGCCTTCACACCAGTAACTCAGACAACAAACTCATTCAGCCATATATAGTGACTATAATTGAACACTGATCATGGCATGCCTAAATTAATCTTGAATCGATAGTTTGCCCCGAGAATCGGCAAAGCACGATCCTAATCCAATGGCAGCCAACCTGATCCTACCTGGTTCTTGGATTCAACTTAGATATGTAAGCAAATTCAGGCTAATTAAGAGTCAGAGTAGATGCCACTGTTATCACGTCCAAGACCAGTAGTATATTAATGCATGACTCTGTGAACCACCTTGGCAACAAATGGAAGCAACTTTCACCATATTCTTTTAAAAGCGAGAAAGACTATATATGGAAGTAGAGAAGCACAAAAAGACAATACCTATGAAGTCGACGATCAATCTTCCATTGGAGCATCGGCCTGTGGGGTGCCCAAAGAAGGTTTCTCCATAGGGGAGGTTGGCTATGACCGAAAACCCACTAGGCCTGGAGTGTAGCAGGTTTCCGGTGTCGGCAAGCGAGTCCCCGAAGCTAAAGATGGAGGTGTAGCAATCTGAATGTGAAACAGCTGCAGGAACAAAGAACATGCAGGCTGCCAAAACAGTCATATGAGAAAGCACCATTACTCCTGAACCAGAAGAAGAAGCCATGGCGAGCGAGAGAGAGAGAGAGAGAGGTTTAAGTGAATTCAAGAGGGGTTAGATGGTCGTTATATATAGCGAGCAGTGTTCTATTTGTAGCAGGCTTTGGGTGCCCACGCATGTTTAGCGTTATAGTTGAACTGTAGCTTTTGTGGTGGTGTGATTACGTACGTAATTATGTTCATGGAATTAAACTGAAATCTTCGGCCATGCTTCTTTAAACAAAATTCTTCATTTCATGGTGAGTTTGAAAATTAAGTCCTTGAACGTATGCTGCCACCTGTAAATCCATGAAAAAATTTTACACTAAAATCTCCTTTATGCTATTTTAAAGCCCATTAAGTTTTATAAAACCGGCAGTCACATGATGGACCTTGATTTTGGGGTGTTACTGAATTTAAGTGATGATACTTGATAGGACTCGTAGTTCTACTCCATTTACCCTTCTACAAGATTGAGGACCAAATAACTGGACTTTAGATGGAAAAAAGAATCCCAGAAGATAACCAACTCTTCCATCCTTATCAACCAGAGATGGTGAGACTTGAGGATTGCACAAATTTTATGTAATATGGACTCTTGAAACCAATATTCTTCGGTTGACAGTTCTAATCCCAATATGGATATATATCCATGGTGTCAATAGGCAAGGTTTACTTCACTAATTATATGGACCTTTAATTGGGACTACAACTCTAGAAAACATGGCTGTCCAAGGGATCAAGATCTCAACATGAGTCTTGAAGAGCTGTCTCACTAGGGTTGCAAACATATAGTGACCAATATTGGCGTTTCTTTGAAGAAAAAAAAATGTGAGATTTTGGCTGGCCAATATTTAATTTCCAATAAAAATGCCAGAATTTATTTTTAATTTTTCTTTGTAAAAATAATTACAATATTTTATTGTACATGTTTTTCCATTTTCTTCCCAAAAAAAGAATCAATTTTTCACGAGAATTTGGCTGCCAATATTTACCCAAAAAATGTTTTGTCACTATGGTTGCAAATCGTTAGGTCAGTCTGAGGCTGAAGACTACCCAGTTCCAGAACTAATTTTTTTTTTGAGCAAGTCCACTTCCAGATCCAGTTCTAAATTGCAGAACTATAAGTGGCAGAGGGCTTGGGGAGAAGGTGCTGAACCCTTCATCCAAGGTTCGACTCCCACCGGTATGGCAGAGGGCCTGAGGGACAAATGTTGTATATCTATTTAATGTACGTAGAAGTTCCTCGTGATATCATCGTTTGTGGCTGATGGAACATTTGTATGTTGTATATCTGAAAGACTTGTGTCTCCCAAACAGGCAACATGTTGCTACGTTTTATGAAAACTGATTCGATGTCGTACATTGTTTCATTGTTTCATGCCAAAACTTTGTAAAGGTATTAAGATATTATGGGACCGGAAAGACACAGGGTTATGGATTTGTCAGTTTCTCCGATCCTTCGCGATGAAAGAAATGAATGGTTCTCTCTCTCTGTCTCTCTTTCTATATATATATATATATATATATATATATATATATATATATATTTATATATTTATTTATATATATATAGAGAGAGAGAGATATGGATTTGTCAGTTTCGGCTTTTTAGAGCAGACCGAGGCAAAGTTTGGGTGCGACTTAGACCAAAACGTGTCAGTCTAGGTCGTCCCCAGACCAATTTTGCATTCAAAAAAAATGTGTGGTCGGTTCAGCCTGGGTGCGACCTAGACCGAACTGAAACGAGTCGGTCTGGG
Source organism: Nuphar pumila (assembly GCF_984573655.1). NCBI lineage: Eukaryota > Viridiplantae > Streptophyta > Magnoliopsida > Nymphaeales > Nymphaeaceae > Nuphar > Nuphar pumila. Next base: position 2,143,379 of record NC_143261.1, read on the forward strand.
TCGCACCCAGACCAAGATCGATCCAGATAGAAAAAAAAGAGTTTGTTGGTTGAACCGGTTCAGAACAAATCGGGTCTCGCCGAACCGGTTTATATGGGTCGATTCAGACCAAACTGGTTCTTGAGGAATTGGTCTAAACCGAATTGGGTCTGAATCGAACCGGTTTGGATAAACCCGAGTCAAGCCAAACTGGTTCAGTCTAACTGGATCTGGGTTCTTAGTTCAGATTCAGTTTGATTCAGACCTATTCTGGATCCAGATTGATTACTCTAGATCTGATTGGATCACTCTTGGATCCATATCAGAACTAGGTCTAGATTAGACCGTTCTGGATCCAGTGAGAGTGTATGAATCCAGTCAGAGTGTTCTGGATCCGGTTAGATTGTCTAGGATCTAGTTAGATTATTCTATATCCAGTCAAACTGTTATGTATTTAGATAAGTAATGAATCTAGATCCAATCTGACAGGGTCAGATCCAGATCATAAATAGATTCGGATCGGGTTGTGAGATAGTCTTGAATTATAAATAGATGTGAAATGACCATAATACCCTTTTAGGTACCCGAGATCCATTTTGGTAAAATAGGCATAACTTTGCACCCCAAACTCAAAATTGAGCGAGGTTTGGTGCATTGGACTCGTATTGAAGAAATGAATCTACTTGTCTAATAGTGTTGATTAAACTAGTGACACAAAATTTCAGGTTTTGTGAGTCAATTTAGGAGAAATATTTTGGTAAATCTGCAAGAAGTTTTGTACATTAATACAAATATGTTGGTGTAATGATCATATCATACTGTTTGAGCACCTTGAGACTCGATTGCGGTAAAAGTATAGTGTTCACACTTGAGTTAAGAGATACAACAACAACAACAACAACAACTACGCCTTCATCCCAAAACAATTGGGGTCAGCGATATGAACCAAAAAAGAAATTCATTTTGGGTCTTCCACATGAATCATTTTCCTCCAATCATTTCTATCCAACGCCATGTCCTCGGTGAGGTTCAAAGCATTCATATCCTTTCCTATCATCTCCATCCAAGTCTTCCTAGGCCTACCCCGACCTCTTTTAACTAATATATTTTCCCATTTCTCCAACCTTCTAACTGGAGCATCATTAGGCCTTCGCCGAATATGTCCAAACCACCGTAAACGATTCTCTCGCATCTTATTTTCAATGGGTGCAACACCTACCTTCTTACGTATCTCTTCGTTCCGAATCTTATCTTTTATTGTATTTCCACACATCCATCTAAGCATCCGCATCTCAGCTACACTCATTTTTTGAATATGATGTCTCTTGGCAGCCCAACATTCCGTACCATATAGTAAAGCGGGTCTAATAGTCGTCCTATAAAACTTTCCCTTCAACCGCAATGGCATTCTACGATCGCACAGCACTCCAGTAGCACTTTTCCATTTCATCCACCCAACCTTTATCCTATGATTTACATCTCCATCAATTTCTCCATACTTTTGAATGATGGATCCCAAATATTTGAAATAATCATTCACCGGTATATCTTGCTCACCAAGCTTCACTACACTCCCATCCCTACTTCGTTGCTTACTAAACCGACATTCCATATATTCAGTCTTACTCTTACTCAACTTAAAACCTCTAGCTTCCAATGTCTGTCTCCATAATTCTAACTTAGCATTAACCCCAGCTCTAGACTCATCAATCAAAACAATATCATCAGCAAACAACATACACCACGGTACATTTTCTTGAATTGATCTCGTAAGCTCATCCATCACTATCGCAAATAGGAAAGGGCTTAAAGCAGATCCTTGATGTAACCCAACCGTTATCGGAAAATTGGTTGTCACCCCTCCACAAGTGCGGACATTGGTTACTACTCCTACATACATATCTTTAATTATACTAATGTACTTGAGAGAAACACCTTTCTTCATCATTGTCCACCAGAGAACGTCCCTAGGTACTCTATCGTATGCCTTCTCTAAATCAATAAAAACCATATGCAAATCTTTGTTCCTCTCTCTATATCTTTCAATAAGTTGTCTAAGAAGATGTATAGCTTCCATAGTTGATCTTCCAGGCATAAAACCAAATTGATTCTCCGATATCATGACAACCTTCCTCAACCTAGACTCAATCACCCTCTCCCAAAGTTTCATAGTATGACTCATGAGTTTTATACCACGATAGTTTGTGCAATCTTGTATACCACGATAGTTTGTGCAAACTTGAGTTAAGAGATATTATAAGTAATTTTAGATGTGAATATGTTGGGTTATGATTCGGCCAGCCAGCGCACAAATAAAAACAACAATAGCAAGTTACTGATAAAACAATGCAAAAGAAATGCAGAGGCAGGATTACCTGATGCCGCCATTGATGAACTGGATGATGGCTGATGATCGACGCTGGTGCAGGGGAAGCTATTGGTTGTGGCTGAACAGGAGAAAACTTCTCCTTAGCCGGACTGCTGCACTCCACGAGCGCAGGCTGCTGGATGCAGGCGGTGGGCAGGATCTGTTCCCTCACCGGATGGAAAAACACTGAATGGAGAGGTAAGATATCCAACTGATTTCCTCTCTCATTTTTCTGTTTTTCACCCTGTGTTTTCACACGTCTTTGAGGGTTGCTCATGATACCTCTTTTATAGGCACAAAGTGGGAACCGTTTGTGTAACCCTTCTCCCTTATTCTGTGCAAGTTTATCGGAAGAAGCATCTTCTGTGGGGGGTATCCACATCGTGGGTAACCACCCCCACTAGCTGGTGGTTTATACCAATATTCTCTCACTTGTTTCGACGATAAACCCTTAACCAAAAAACTTTATGGGAATAACTTGATGAATAGATTGGCCTTTATGATCTATTATGTAGATCCTTAGTTGAATCTCTAATCCTTATGAGATTAACAACAAACAAGTAATAACGAGAATCAATGAAATGAATGTGATCACTTTATTTTTATATGTATATATAAAAAAAGTTTAACAACCCTATCCTCAATACATGTTCGGAACATAATCCTGGTGCTAGCCCTTTAATAAGAGGATCAACAATTATCTCTTTGGTACCAATATTAACAATATGCACTAGATGATTCTTTGTCCTTTCTTTAACAACAAAGTACCTTAATTTCATATGTGTACATGTTGTAATACTTTTATTATTATTCGAAAAGGACATCGCAACTTCATTATCAGAGTAGACCTTCAGTGGCTTCTCAATGAAATCGACCACCTTTAACTGTGATATAAAGTTCTTCAACGATATGCCCTGCGAGGTAGTGTCGTACAATACTATGAATTTTGCCTTCATGGTGTGAGCAACAGTGGTCGTCTACTTTCCACTCCTACAAGACATCACGCTCCCAATAAGTAAGAAGATGTACCCAGTAGTAGACTTTCTACTATCAAGGCATCCTCCTAAGTCCGCATCCGAGTAGACAATGACCTCGAGGTGATCAACTTTATGATATATCAACATATAATCTTTTATCCCTTGCAAATGCCGCAAGACTTTCTTTGCAGCTTTCCAATAGGGTATGCCTTAGTTAGACTAAAATTGGCCAAGCACCCCTACTGCAAAAGAGATATCTGGACGATAACATGTCTAGTGTATTGTAAGTTGCCAACAACTTACGCATATGGATAAACACTCATATGTGTTTTGTCAATATCGTCTTGTGGACAATCCTTTAAGCTCAACTTGTCACCTTTTGATATGGGTGTTGAATTAGGAGAACAAGTCTCCATCCCATATCATTTTAACACCTTATTTATATAGGATCTTTAAGAGAGGCCTAGAAAATCTTTTGATCTATCTCGACGGATCTCAATGTCGAGTACATAAGCAGCCTCACCCATATCTTTCATATCAAAATATGATGCAAGAAACTGTTTTATCTCTGTAAGTAACTTTATATCGTTCGTTGCCAGCAAAATGTCATTCACATACAATATCAATATAATGAACTTACTCTCACTTTCCTTAAGGTATATACATTGATCAAAAATGTTTTCTATAAACCCTAACATCATAATGACTTGGGAAAATTTAATATACCACTGTCGGGAGGCCTCTTTAAGTTCATATATTGATTTGTTAAGCTTGCAAACCAAACGATCATCGTGAGAGAAACCAAGTGGTTGTTACATGTATACCTCTTTATTTAGATCCCTGTTGAGGAACACATTTTTTACATCCATCTGATATAGCTCCAAGTCATAATGAGCTACGAGGGCCAAAATTATTCTCATTGACTCTTTAGTTGAGACAGGAGAAAATGTCTCATTATAATCAATGCCCTCCATCTGGGTGAATCTTTTAGCAACTAATTTTGCCTTATGTCTCTCTATGTTACCTTTGGAGTCCTTCTTGGTCTTAAAGACTCATTTACACTCTACAGGTTTTACTCTCTTAGGTAACTCGACAAGATCCCATAGAGGTTATTTTTTTTTTGGGGTATTGAGATTGCTTACTCTCATAGAGGTTATTTTTTGTCTTAAACTAAATTGGCTTGCGGGATTAATCTTGACAAGTCCCGCATTACAAATAAAAAATTTTATGAGAAGTTGTGGGCTCAAACATGAAGGGTGATGATGGGATTTCGTTGGAAAATTCTACTCCCTATCTGGAGCTTGTGGGATCACTTATATATCTTAGTATCACACGACCAGACATATCTCATGTCGTGCATACTGTAAGTCAATTTCAACACAGCATAAGATATGCTTGGTCGTGTGATGCTAAGATGCATAAGGGATCTCACAAGTTGCCTATAGGGAGTAGGATTTTCCAAAGAAATCCCATCATCACCCTTCATTTTTCATGCCTTCACTTCAGTTCATATGAGTGTTGTACTTCGTATTATCAGATATATAAAGGCACAATAAACAAGGGAGTATTTTTTTCCTTAACTTCTAATTTAGAATTCATTGCATATACTGACTCTAATTAGGGAGGTTACCCAAATACGCGTCACTCCACCACTGGTTTTTGTATTTTTCTAGGTAAATCACAGATCTCATTGAAATGCAAGAAACAACAGAAGGTGTCTCTTGCATCAACAGAAACAGAATATCGAGCCATGACCTCCATAACTATAGAAATTGTGTGGATTCATCAATTATTGCAGGATATGGGAGTACTGATCCAAGGACCTACAAGATTGTGTTGTGATAATAAAAGTGCAATTAATTTATATTGCTAAAAATCAGAGTTTTCAGAAGTCTACCAATTAAGCACATTAAGATGGACTACCACTATGTCAGAGAAGCCTACTTACAGAAAATCACAGACCTTCCTTATGTGACCTCAGAATGCCAGTTGGCAGACTTTTTCACAATGGCACTATGTTCTCCCAGATTTAATTTTCTCTTTGACAAACTTTCGGTCATCACGCCCTAAGTTTGAGATGGGGGGTGTTAAATTGTATCAATTCATGTATACAATTGATTAGTTCTTGATTAGGTTTAGGTTAGAATAATGTGTTTCAGGTTTTGTTTATTTCAATGTTCTTTAGATCAATTAAATAATGGTTTTCTTTATTAACCAATATATCTTCTTTTATTGCGTTATCGTTCTTTGTTAGAATAACTTAGATTAAAGTTAGGCATTTTCTTTTGTCAGTAAATAGTTAGTTTTATTTTATTTTATTTTCATAGATTACATTAGAAATAGCCAGTTTTATGCAATTATCATTTTTTTAAAGTATGCTTAGTTATCCGATTTTTGAATAGTGTGTTTCTCTTAGTTTTAATTCACGTTGAATTTTGTTTTTTTAGGGATTAGATTAGGGTTAATTTTGTAGTTAATGTTAGTATAGATTAGTTTGATTGAAGTTAATTAGTTTAATTAGTCGTTAAAATTAGTTAGCCGATCTTCATGATCTTTGCAATTTGCGGTTTTTCTTAATATCTAACATTGTTTTAGTTTTATGCATTGCATGTGGTTGTAGCTTAGGATAGTTTTAAATTATTTACTTTAGTTTAAATCACGTTGGATTCATGTTATATGCTTTAGAGTATTAAGTTTTGTTTATCATGCATAGTTAGTTAGAATTAGTCTAGCCGATTTTTATTTAATTATTTTATTTGATTTTCAGCATAGCCTAGGTTACTTTTATATTTCAATTTTATTTATTCGGTTACATTCATAAACAGTACAACATATAGTGTTAGTTAGTTTCGTTTAGGTTTTTTTAGTTAGTTCTTGATTTCTTGAATTAGTTAAGCTTAGTTGTTCATTAGTTCTTGAATTAATTAGTTAGGTAGTTTTGCTATTTCGTCTTTTAGTGTAAATTAGTTCACAGTTGGTTCGTGTTAATTAGTTCATGTTTTTGTGCTTTTTTTGCATATTTGCTTTTGATTTTCTCGTAGATTTCTTTTTCTGCTGTGTGTTTTCTTTTTGTGTCTTGCAGAAAAGTGTTGGAACGTGCGGTGAAACCTTTTTTGTGTTCTCGAGGTACCCTCTGGGGTCTATTGAGGCCCTCAAAAATGCTCTCAGAGAGTTCTCAGAAAAGCAAAAGTTCAAGAAAGCAAGCATTACCGAAAGAGAGAAGGGCTAAGGGAAGCAAATCAATCAAGAAGGGAATAAAAGCTTCAAGCACTGAAGACACTTTTGCTTTTATTTTTAGAATAGGCGTTATTTTATTCAATTCAATTTATTTGGGGTTGTAATAAGACACTTTATTATTTGTTTAAGAATTCTGCATGGACAATACTCTCTTGTTTATTTATTAAATTATTTTTTTCATTTTGGCAATAAAGAATAGTTTAGATTGTGTGTTGAATACGAAGTATTTTCCGTTCTTTGAGTTTGACCCGAATTTCACCACTCGTGCGAGCCGGTTTTTATTATTTTGTGTCTGGCTTTGACACTTGTTTTCATTAAAAATATTATTTTAAAAAACTCATTTTCATAAAACTCACACCACTTATGCTCATCTTATTCTTAGGTTACTTTGACACCGCAAAATATCATTTTTCAAAAACAATTTGAAATTTTTTCATAAATCTTGTATTTTTTGGCAAAATTTTAGCAATAAAAAATAAATTTAAAATGTAAAAAATAAATTTTATAAGAAAATATGAATACAAATTAGTTAAAAATAAACACATGGTTTTTTCATTATAAATAGTCATTTAAAGCATAAATATCACATTTAAATCATGATATTTATGTTTTTTCCTTAAATCTCATGATATTTTGAAAATCTCACAAGAAATTACCGTTTTAAACTTTCAAGCAATTTCTTGAAAATATTATATTAGTCACTATGATTAATTGAAGGCAAGGAATTGAGCAAATTTCAATTAGGTGCGAATTATTTAGCATTGATTCCAAAAAGTACCTCACATTCTTCAAATTTACTAATATGAGCCTCTCTTTTTTTTTTTGAAAAAAAAGTCAAACAAATACATGAGGTTAACCTCTTCCGTATTTGAAATTACTATTCTTTTGAGTTTTCTATATTAACCTTTACAATTCAAAAACACTTATCTACCCTCGTAGAAAAGGGAACGACAGGTGTTTTAAACAATTGAGGGTATTAATCTCATTTGACTCAATCGACTGATCAGATCTAAACTGGGTTTAACGGTCAATGATGAGAATAGGCCCCTCTTTGGCATTTTTCAGAAACCAGAGCTTGAAGGCCATCATAAATAGTCAATCACTATTTAATCTTGGAAGCTGATGCTTGAAATCCAACACACAAAATAGGCCTCTCCGTGTTCTGTCGGTTATGTTCCATCAAATCTTGGACAAACAATCAAGCACACCCTTAAGGTCCAACTATTTGTCATCACCACCACTCCCAATGAGATATGTTTATATGCTTTTCTTTAGATAGTCCAAGGGAAAAAAATCCCATGACCTACCGCAAATTCTTTTTTTTTTTTTTTTTGTGGGGTGGGGCAGTTGGAAATTTGAGGTGCCATCAACCCCAAATTCTTTTTTTTGTTTTTGTTTTTGTATTTGTGTGCTTTTTAGCATTCAAGAAAAACAACAAGAATGAACAAACAAAAAATAAATCTGGAAGGAATTTAAATAGAAAAGAACATTATATATGCAACCTTGAACAATCAGGTAAATAATAATTTCATCAGTTCTTTATAAGATGTATACTTCCATGCATGTCCTTGGACCAAAAAAAAGTAAGACCTTTCCTTGGACTATTCTATTCCTGAGGGATCCAATCACCAGCTGTTGAGAAACAATTGAGAGTTAAATGAAATAAAAAAAATACTACTGAAGGGATTGAATGGTTGAGAGCCTTGATTAATTAATAGCAATATTCTAGGGGTAATCTCAGAGTGGGGTAAGTGAAGAATCCATTGATGAATCCACTAGCCATCCACTGGTAGGCCTTCTCAGTGAGATGAATGCCATCCCAATTCACATGTTTGGATGGATCACCGCATACATCGATCCCTGGCTGTCCACAGGTGGCCCCAAGGTTGAAGTTGTATGGCTCTCCCTTACCACAGCAAGCTCTCAGAGCACTCTCAAATCCTGAAAATTACACATGAAGAAAAGCAAACACAAACATTAGTTACCAATTTATTTTGGTTTAGAAAAAAAAAACTGGAGGTTGGATCATTGGATACGATGTTAACAAATCCCAATCGAATCGAATCGAATCGGATAGAACCTGCCCTTTTTTATTCGATGCAGGGGTGCTCTATTAAAAAAAAAAATGAATTTTTTAATAGATTGATTCAAAACAATTCGATTTGATTCTATTCAGACTAATTTGACCTTTTTCTTGGGAAAATCCATTCGATTCAAAAACCAATTCAGACCAATTTATATATATATCATTTTTTTGTTCTTGTCAGAAACTGATAAATCAAACAGGTAAATTTAATTGAGTCATTGGCATACCAAACTGGCTGGGGTTTCTGAAAAAACCCATAGCAGCATCGTAGTAATCAGCATAAATGATCTTTGCATGTGGGTGTTGCTCCCTTAGCCTTTGGAGGGCAACTTGCAGATGAGAATTGTGGTAGACTGCAAAGTCGTTGTAGCTCTTGAGGCAACCGATCTGAGGGTCATAAACCGACGCATTTTGCGACCCGAAAGCCGTCAGGTAACTTGTCGAACAGCCGATGGGAAGGTTCCCCGGAATCATCAGCTCCACTGCTCCATGTTTTACCAGTCTCTGCATTTCATTAGGTTAGTTCAGTAGTCAAAGGCTTGAAAGGTTCGAAGTCGAACCAAGTTGGGCCAGTTCCAGTTAGTTGCATAGACCTTTGCCAGAGTATGTTTGTTTTTTTTTACGATGAGGAACCCTCGCCGAAGTGAGAAAAATCTCGTGTGAGCCCTACGACTAATTATACCCTGCCTTACTTGGCCCACGTCTGAAAGCTTCAGACACACCCATGCACCAGCGGGGTTTGATCCGGTGGCTTCATCTCAGCACCCCTCACAACCACCCCACTGACCATGCAGTCGACCGCTGCCGTGATATAGGCCTTAACCAGAGTCATAAAAACAATTCTAGTGGGTTGTTGTTGTTGTTGTTCATTTCCCTAAATCAAGAACTTTCTAGTTTATCAAGGTTCTTAGGAAATACCAATATCCGTGAAATTCTGGATGTTGGTGGTAATGAAAAGGTACTATAAATCCTTCAAAATTTCTAAATGGAGATAAGAAATGTAAAAAGGTAAAAAAAGTAGCAAAGTGTGAAAAATGTTAAAAACTCACATTCACAGCATCTGCAATGGTGTTCACTACATCATGCACGTAAGCCTTGACCTCATCAATGCTCTTCCCTTGAAAGAAGGCGTAATTGTAGTCGTTCCCTCCAATCTCTCCAACGAGAAATAGTGATGACTTGAGAAAGTGGTGGCACTCTGTTATCACATACCCCAAATGAGAAACAAAGAAGTTTTTAGTTTAATTTTGATGCATTCAATCATAACTAAGGTTGTCAATAGGTTGGGTTTGGTTCAGACCCACGTGGAACCAGACCTAGACTTGATTTGAGATACTGGTACCGATCAAGTTCAGACCCAGGTCCAACAAGACCCAAAAAACATAAGAGAAACCATACTTGAATCGTATATGGATTACATGAACCAGACCCGAACCATACCTGGTAAAATAAAATAAAAAAAAAAAAAATTTATCCTTTTTAATTGAAAATTTGTGAATCTTTTTCGAAACTTGGGTCGGGCCTAGGTCTTACGAAATTTCACAAACCATACCTGGCTCCATGTATTAATCAGTCCCTTTGGGTCTTACCGTCGGACCTTCTTATTTAGGTTGAACCCATTGATACCCCTAATCATAACCACCATGTCTAATCCAATTCATTTATATACATATGGCATAAGATTCTTTTTTCGGCTTTGTAGCCACAATGACAGGCCTTCGGTTGGTAAAACCATTAAGATCCCCCCCTGCCCACCAGGGAGTACACCCCGCTCTGACCTGACCTTGCAGCAAGAGATGCCCCCTGTTGGTTTCGAACCCTTGACATGATCCCGTCAATTACTTGTTGAAGTTACCTACCAGATGAGCAGAGCTCTTGTGGGCTTTTGTTTTTATTTTTCTTTTCATCTGTTGTGGGAAGAATAGAAAACAAGATTTTATATGTTGGTTACCTGCTTTTGAAGAGCATAGTGAAGGTAGAAGCCTGTCGAACCAGCCGAGTTGGACGTTTAGTGAGTTGTTGGTCCATAGTTGATTGATGTTCTTGCTCTCAAAGTATGAAACATCAAGTGTTGTAGCTCCTGCTACAGCAAAATTGACTCCATTGGTGTATTCTTTGCCCTCAGGATCAGCCAGATATGGAGGAAGAAGAGGAAGACCGAATGCCTCGGCTGAAAAGGTATTAGAAATTAGTCATAAGATTGCTGAACATAGCAAATCATAACATAGTTACTGTGACTAGATGACTCAATGCTAGATACAAGTGTATATATAGTCCTTAAATGAAACTCACACACTTATATTCATGCAAAACATGATCGAGGTCTAAATCATACGGGAGTGAAATTGGCCCCACAATCACACTAAAATCACAGAGTTCAAAGCCTTATCAGGTCATGAAGTCCACCCTGATTCAAATACTCTACTAATTAAGTAGTTCTATTTCGCTACTGTGGCCTTCACACCAGTAACTCAGACAACAAACTCATTCAGCCATATATAGTGACTATAATTGAACACTGATCATGGCATGCCTAAATTAATCTTGAATCGATAGTTTGCCCCGAGAATCGGCAAAGCACGATCCTAATCCAATGGCAGCCAACCTGATCCTACCTGGTTCTTGGATTCAACTTAGATATGTAAGCAAATTCAGGCTAATTAAGAGTCAGAGTAGATGCCACTGTTATCACGTCCAAGACCAGTAGTATATTAATGCATGACTCTGTGAACCACCTTGGCAACAAATGGAAGCAACTTTCACCATATTCTTTTAAAAGCGAGAAAGACTATATATGGAAGTAGAGAAGCACAAAAAGACAATACCTATGAAGTCGACGATCAATCTTCCATTGGAGCATCGGCCTGTGGGGTGCCCAAAGAAGGTTTCTCCATAGGGGAGGTTGGCTATGACCGAAAACCCACTAGGCCTGGAGTGTAGCAGGTTTCCGGTGTCGGCAAGCGAGTCCCCGAAGCTAAAGATGGAGGTGTAGCAATCTGAATGTGAAACAGCTGCAGGAACAAAGAACATGCAGGCTGCCAAAACAGTCATATGAGAAAGCACCATTACTCCTGAACCAGAAGAAGAAGCCATGGCGAGCGAGAGAGAGAGAGAGAGAGGTTTAAGTGAATTCAAGAGGGGTTAGATGGTCGTTATATATAGCGAGCAGTGTTCTATTTGTAGCAGGCTTTGGGTGCCCACGCATGTTTAGCGTTATAGTTGAACTGTAGCTTTTGTGGTGGTGTGATTACGTACGTAATTATGTTCATGGAATTAAACTGAAATCTTCGGCCATGCTTCTTTAAACAAAATTCTTCATTTCATGGTGAGTTTGAAAATTAAGTCCTTGAACGTATGCTGCCACCTGTAAATCCATGAAAAAATTTTACACTAAAATCTCCTTTATGCTATTTTAAAGCCCATTAAGTTTTATAAAACCGGCAGTCACATGATGGACCTTGATTTTGGGGTGTTACTGAATTTAAGTGATGATACTTGATAGGACTCGTAGTTCTACTCCATTTACCCTTCTACAAGATTGAGGACCAAATAACTGGACTTTAGATGGAAAAAAGAATCCCAGAAGATAACCAACTCTTCCATCCTTATCAACCAGAGATGGTGAGACTTGAGGATTGCACAAATTTTATGTAATATGGACTCTTGAAACCAATATTCTTCGGTTGACAGTTCTAATCCCAATATGGATATATATCCATGGTGTCAATAGGCAAGGTTTACTTCACTAATTATATGGACCTTTAATTGGGACTACAACTCTAGAAAACATGGCTGTCCAAGGGATCAAGATCTCAACATGAGTCTTGAAGAGCTGTCTCACTAGGGTTGCAAACATATAGTGACCAATATTGGCGTTTCTTTGAAGAAAAAAAAATGTGAGATTTTGGCTGGCCAATATTTAATTTCCAATAAAAATGCCAGAATTTATTTTTAATTTTTCTTTGTAAAAATAATTACAATATTTTATTGTACATGTTTTTCCATTTTCTTCCCAAAAAAAGAATCAATTTTTCACGAGAATTTGGCTGCCAATATTTACCCAAAAAATGTTTTGTCACTATGGTTGCAAATCGTTAGGTCAGTCTGAGGCTGAAGACTACCCAGTTCCAGAACTAATTTTTTTTTTGAGCAAGTCCACTTCCAGATCCAGTTCTAAATTGCAGAACTATAAGTGGCAGAGGGCTTGGGGAGAAGGTGCTGAACCCTTCATCCAAGGTTCGACTCCCACCGGTATGGCAGAGGGCCTGAGGGACAAATGTTGTATATCTATTTAATGTACGTAGAAGTTCCTCGTGATATCATCGTTTGTGGCTGATGGAACATTTGTATGTTGTATATCTGAAAGACTTGTGTCTCCCAAACAGGCAACATGTTGCTACGTTTTATGAAAACTGATTCGATGTCGTACATTGTTTCATTGTTTCATGCCAAAACTTTGTAAAGGTATTAAGATATTATGGGACCGGAAAGACACAGGGTTATGGATTTGTCAGTTTCTCCGATCCTTCGCGATGAAAGAAATGAATGGTTCTCTCTCTCTGTCTCTCTTTCTATATATATATATATATATATATATATATATATATATATATATATATATATATATATATATATATTTATATATATATATATATATATATATATATATATATTTATATATTTATTTATATATATATATATATATATACATATATATATTTATATATTTATTTATATATATATATAGAGAGAGAGAGATATGGATTTGTCAGTTTCGGCTTTTTAGAGCAGACCGAGGCAAAGTTTGGGTGCGACTTAGACCAAAACGTGTCAGTCTAGGTCGTCCCCAGACCAATTTTGCATTCAAAAAAAATGTGTGGTCGGTTCAGCCTGGGTGCGACCTAGACCGAACTGAAACGAGTCGGTCTGGGTCGCACCCAGACCAAGATCGATCCAGATAGAAAAAAAAGAGTTTGTTGGTTGAACCGGTTCAGAACAAATCGGGTCTCGCCGAACCGGTTTATATGGGTCGATTCAGACCAAACTGGTTCTTGAGGAATTGGTCTAAACCGAATTGGGTCTGAATCGAACCGGTTTGGATAAACCCGAGTCAAGCCAAACTGGTTCAGTCTAACTGGATCTGGGTTCTTAGTTCAGATTCAGTTTGATTCAGACCTATTCTGGATCCAGATTGATTACTCTAGATCTGATTGGATCACTCTTGGATCCATATCAGAACTAGGTCTAGATTAGACCGTTCTGGATCCAGTGAGAGTGTATGAATCCAGTCAGAGTGTTCTGGATCCGGTTAGATTGTCTAGGATCTAGTTAGATTATTCTATATCCAGTCAAACTGTTATGTATTTAGATAAGTAATGAATCTAGATCCAATCTGACAGGGTCAGATCCAGATCATAAATAGATTCGGATCGGGTTGTGAGATAGTCTTGAATTATAAATAGATGTGAAATGACCATAATACCCTTTTAGGTACCCGAGATCCATTTTGGTAAAATAGGCATAACTTTGCACCCCAAACTCAAAATTGAGCGAGGTTTGGTGCATTGGACTCGTATTGAAGAAATGAATCTACTTGTCTAATAGTGTTGATTAAACTAGTGACACAAAATTTCAGGTTTTGTGAGTCAATTTAGGAGAAATATTTTGGTAAATCTGCAAGAAGTTTTGTACATTAATACAAATATGTTGGTGTAATGATCATATCATACTGTTTGAGCACCTTGAGACTCGATTGCGGTAAAAGTATAGTGTTCACACTTGAGTTAAGAGATATTATAAGTAATTTTAGATGTGAATATGTTGGGTTATGATTCGGCCAGCCAGCGCACAAATAAAAACAACAATAGCAAGTTACTGATAAAACAATGCAAAAGAAATGCAGAGGCAGGATTACCTGATGCCGCCATTGATGAACTGGATGATGGCTGATGATCGACGCTGGTGCAGGGGAAGCTATTGGTTGTGGCTGAACAGGAGAAAACTTCTCCTTAGCCGGACTGCTGCACTCCACGAGCGCAGGCTGCTGGATGCAGGCGGTGGGCAGGATCTGTTCCCTCACCGGATGGAAAAACACTGAATGGAGAGGTAAGATATCCAACTGATTTCCTCTCTCATTTTTCTGTTTTTCACCCTGTGTTTTCACACGTCTTTGAGGGTTGCTCATGATACCTCTTTTATAGGCACAAAGTGGGAACCGTTTGTGTAACCCTTCTCCCTTATTCTGTGCAAGTTTATCGGAAGAAGCATCTTCTGTGGGGGGTATCCACATCGTGGGTAACCACCCCCACTAGCTGGTGGTTTATACCAATATTCTCTCACTTGTTTCGACGATAAACCCTTAACCAAAAAACTTTATGGGAATAACTTGATGAATAGATTGGCCTTTATGATCTATTATGTAGATCCTTAGTTGAATCTCTAATCCTTATGAGATTAACAACAAACAAGTAATAACGAGAATCAATGAAATGAATGTGATCACTTTATTTTTATATGTATATATAAAAAAAGTTTAACAACCCTATCCTCAATACATGTTCGGAACATAATCCTGGTGCTAGCCCTTTAATAAGAGGATCAACAATTATCTCTTTGGTACCAATATTAACAATATGCACTAGATGATTCTTTGTCCTTTCTTTAACAACAAAGTACCTTAATTTCATATGTGTACATGTTGTAATACTTTTATTATTATTCGAAAAGGACATCGCAACTTCATTATCAGAGTAGACCTTCAGTGGCTTCTCAATGAAATCGACCACCTTTAACTGTGATATAAAGTTCTTCAACGATATGCCCTGCGAGGTAGTGTCGTACAATACTATGAATTTTGCCTTCATGGTGTGAGCAACAGTGGTCGTCTACTTTCCACTCCTACAAGACATCACGCTCCCAATAAGTAAGAAGATGTACCCAGTAGTAGACTTTCTACTATCAAGGCATCCTCCTAAGTCCGCATCCGAGTAGACAATGACCTCGAGGTGATCAACTTTATGATATATCAACATATAATCTTTTATCCCTTGCAAATGCCGCAAGACTTTCTTTGCAGCTTTCCAATAGGGTATGCCTTAGTTAGACTAAAATTGGCCAAGCACCCCTACTGCAAAAGAGATATCTGGACGATAACATGTCTAGTGTATTGTAAGTTGCCAACAACTTACGCATATGGATAAACACTCATATGTGTTTTGTCAATATCGTCTTGTGGACAATCCTTTAAGCTCAACTTGTCACCTTTTGATATGGGTGTTGAATTAGGAGAACAAGTCTCCATCCCATATCATTTTAACACCTTATTTATATAGGATCTTTAAGAGAGGCCTAGAAAATCTTTTGATCTATCTCGACGGATCTCAATGTCGAGTACATAAGCAGCCTCACCCATATCTTTCATATCAAAATATGATGCAAGAAACTGTTTTATCTCTGTAAGTAACTTTATATCGTTCGTTGCCAGCAAAATGTCATTCACATACAATATCAATATAATGAACTTACTCTCACTTTCCTTAAGGTATATACATTGATCAAAAATGTTTTCTATAAACCCTAACATCATAATGACTTGGGAAAATTTAATATACCACTGTCGGGAGGCCTCTTTAAGTTCATATATTGATTTGTTAAGCTTGCAAACCAAACGATCATCGTGAGAGAAACCAAGTGGTTGTTACATGTATACCTCTTTATTTAGATCCCTGTTGAGGAACACATTTTTTACATCCATCTGATATAGCTCCAAGTCATAATGAGCTACGAGGGCCAAAATTATTCTCATTGACTCTTTAGTTGAGACAGGAGAAAATGTCTCATTATAATCAATGCCCTCCATCTGGGTGAATCTTTTAGCAACTAATTTTGCCTTATGTCTCTCTATGTTACCTTTGGAGTCCTTCTTGGTCTTAAAGACTCATTTACACTCTACAGGTTTTACTCTCTTAGGTAACTCGACAAGATCCCATAGAGGTTATTTTTTTTTTGGGGTATTGAGATTGCTTACTCTCATAGAGGTTATTTTTTGTCTTAAACTAAATTGGCTTGCGGGATTAATCTTGACAAGTCCCGCATTACAAATAAAAAATTTTATGAGAAGTTGTGGGCTCAAACATGAAGGGTGATGATGGGATTTCGTTGGAAAATTCTACTCCCTATCTGGAGCTTGTGGGATCACTTATATATCTTAGTATCACACGACCAGACATATCTCATGTCGTGCATACTGTAAGTCAATTTCAACACAGCATAAGATATGCTTGGTCGTGTGATGCTAAGATGCATAAGGGATCTCACAAGTTGCCTATAGGGAGTAGGATTTTCCAAAGAAATCCCATCATCACCCTTCATTTTTCATGCCTTCACTTCAGTTCATATGAGTGTTGTACTTCGTATTATCAGATATATAAAGGCACAATAAACAAGGGAGTATTTTTTTCCTTAACTTCTAATTTAGAATTCATTGCATATACTGACTCTAATTAGGGAGGTTACCCAAATACGCGTCACTCCACCACTGGTTTTTGTATTTTTCTAGGTAAATCACAGATCTCATTGAAATGCAAGAAACAACAGAAGGTGTCTCTTGCATCAACAGAAACAGAATATCGAGCCATGACCTCCATAACTATAGAAATTGTGTGGATTCATCAATTATTGCAGGATATGGGAGTACTGATCCAAGGACCTACAAGATTGTGTTGTGATAATAAAAGTGCAATTAATTTATATTGCTAAAAATCAGAGTTTTCAGAAGTCTACCAATTAAGCACATTAAGATGGACTACCACTATGTCAGAGAAGCCTACTTACAGAAAATCACAGACCTTCCTTATGTGACCTCAGAATGCCAGTTGGCAGACTTTTTCACAATGGCACTATGTTCTCCCAGATTTAATTTTCTCTTTGACAAACTTTCGGTCATCACGCCCTAAGTTTGAGATGGGGGGTGTTAAATTGTATCAATTCATGTATACAATTGATTAGTTCTTGATTAGGTTTAGGTTAGAATAATGTGTTTCAGGTTTTGTTTATTTCAATGTTCTTTAGATCAATTAAATAATGGTTTTCTTTATTAACCAATATATCTTCTTTTATTGCGTTATCGTTCTTTGTTAGAATAACTTAGATTAAAGTTAGGCATTTTCTTTTGTCAGTAAATAGTTAGTTTTATTTTATTTTATTTTCATAGATTACATTAGAAATAGCCAGTTTTATGCAATTATCATTTTTTTAAAGTATGCTTAGTTATCCGATTTTTGAATAGTGTGTTTCTCTTAGTTTTAATTCACGTTGAATTTTGTTTTTTTAGGGATTAGATTAGGGTTAATTTTGTAGTTAATGTTAGTATAGATTAGTTTGATTGAAGTTAATTAGTTTAATTAGTCGTTAAAATTAGTTAGCCGATCTTCATGATCTTTGCAATTTGTGGTTTTTCTTAATATCTAACATTGTTTTAGTTTTATGCATTGCATGTGGTTGTAGCTTAGGATAGTTTTAAATTATTTACTTTAGTTTAAATCACGTTGGATTCATGTTATATGCTTTAGAGTATTAAGTTTTGTTTATCATGCATAGTTAGTTAGAATTAGTCTAGCCGATTTTTATTTAATTATTTTATTTGATTTTCAGCATAGCCTAGGTTACTTTTATATTTCAATTTTATTTATTCGGTTACATTCATAAACAGTACAACATATAGTGTTAGTTAGTTTCGTTTAGGTTTTTTTAGTTAGTTCTTGATTTCTTGAATTAGTTAAGCTTAGTTGTTCATTAGTTCTTGAATTAATTAGTTAGGTAGTTTTGCTATTTCGTCTTTTAGTGTAAATTAGTTCACAGTTGGTTCGTGTTAATTAGTTCATGTTTTTGTGCTTTTTTTGCATATTTGCTTTTGATTTTCTCGTAGATTTCTTTTTCTGCTGTGTGTTTTCTTTTTGTGTCTTGCAGAAAAGTGTTGGAACGTGCGGTGAAACCTTTTTTGTGTTCTCGAGGTACCCTCTGGGGTCTATTGAGGCCCTCAAAAATGCTCTCAGAGAGTTCTCAGAAAAGCAAAAGTTCAAGAAAGCAAGCATTACCGAAAGAGAGAAGGGCTAAGGGAAGCAAATCAATCAAGAAGGGAATAAAAGCTTCAAGCACTGAAGACACTTTTGCTTTTATTTTTAGAATAGGCGTTATTTTATTCAATTCAATTTATTTGGGGTTGTAATAAGACACTTTATTATTTGTTTAAGAATTCTGCATGGACAATACTCTCTTGTTTATTTATTAAATTATTTTTTTCATTTTGGCAATAAAGAATAGTTTAGATTGTGTGTTGAATACGAAGTATTTTCCGTTCTTTGAGTTTGACCCGAATTTCACCACTCGTGCGAGCCGGTTTTTATTATTTTGTGTCTGGCTTTGACACTTGTTTTCATTAAAAATATTATTTTAAAAAACTCATTTTCATAAAACTCACACCACTTATGCTCATCTTATTCTTAGGTTACTTTGACACCGCAAAATATCATTTTTCAAAAACAATTTGAAATTTTTTCATAAATCTTGTATTTTTTGGCAAAATTTTAGCAATAAAAAATAAATTTAAAATGTAAAAAATAAATTTTATAAGAAAATATGAATACAAATTAGTTAAAAATAAACACATGGTTTTTTCATTATAAATAGTCATTTAAAGCATAAATATCACATTTAAATCATGATATTTATGTTTTTTCCTTAAATCTCATGATATTTTGAAAATCTCACAAGAAATTACCGTTTTAAACTTTCAAGCAATTTCTTGAAAATATTATATTAGTCACTATGATTAATTGAAGGCAAGGAATTGAGCAAATTTCAATTAGGTGCGAATTATTTAGCATTGATTCCAAAAAGTACCTCACATTCTTCAAATTTACTAATATGAGCCTCTCTTTTTTTTTTTGAAAAAAAAGTCAAACAAATACATGAGGTTAACCTCTTCCGTATTTGAAATTACTATTCTTTTGAGTTTTCTATATTAACCTTTACAATTCAAAAACACTTATCTACCCTCGTAGAAAAGGGAACGACAGGTGTTTTAAACAATTGAGGGTATTAATCTCATTTGACTCAATCGACTGATCAGATCTAAACTGGGTTTAACGGTCAATGATGAGAATAGGCCCCTCTTTGGCATTTTTCAGAAACCAGAGCTTGAAGGCCATCATAAATAGTCAATCACTATTTAATCTTGGAAGCTGATGCTTGAAATCCAACACACAAAATAGGCCTCTCCGTGTTCTGTCGGTTATGTTCCATCAAATCTTGGACAAACAATCAAGCACACCCTTAAGGTCCAACTATTTGTCATCACCACCACTCCCAATGAGATATGTTTATATGCTTTTCTTTAGATAGTCCAAGGGAAAAAAATCCCATGACCTACCGCAAATTCTTTTTTTTTTTTTTTTTGTGGGGTGGGGCAGTTGGAAATTTGAGGTGCCATCAACCCCAAATTCTTTTTTTTGTTTTTGTTTTTGTATTTGTGTGCTTTTTAGCATTCAAGAAAAACAACAAGAATGAACAAACAAAAAATAAATCTGGAAGGAATTTAAATAGAAAAGAACATTATATATGCAACCTTGAACAATCAGGTAAATAATAATTTCATCAGTTCTTTATAAGATGTATACTTCCATGCATGTCCTTGGACCAAAAAAAAGTAAGACCTTTCCTTGGACTATTCTATTCCTGAGGGATCCAATCACCAGCTGTTGAGAAACAATTGAGAGTTAAATGAAATAAAAAAAATACTACTGAAGGGATTGAATGGTTGAGAGCCTTGATTAATTAATAGCAATATTCTAGGGGTAATCTCAGAGTGGGGTAAGTGAAGAATCCATTGATGAATCCACTAGCCATCCACTGGTAGGCCTTCTCAGTGAGATGAATGCCATCCCAATTCACATGTTTGGATGGATCACCGCATACATCGATCCCTGGCTGTCCACAGGTGGCCCCAAGGTTGAAGTTGTATGGCTCTCCCTTACCACAGCAAGCTCTCAGAGCACTCTCAAATCCTGAAAATTACACATGAAGAAAAGCAAACACAAACATTAGTTACCAATTTATTTTGGTTTAGAAAAAAAAAACTGGAGGTTGGATCATTGGATACGATGTTAACAAATCCCAATCGAATCGAATCGAATCGGATAGAACCTGCCCTTTTTTATTCGATGCAGGGGTGCTCTATTAAAAAAAAAAATGAATTTTTTAATAGATTGATTCAAAACAATTCGATTTGATTCTATTCAGACTAATTTGACCTTTTTCTTGGGAAAATCCATTCGATTCAAAAACCAATTCAGACCAATTTATATATATATCATTTTTTTGTTCTTGTCAGAAACTGATAAATCAAACAGGTAAATTTAATTGAGTCATTGGCATACCAAACTGGCTGGGGTTTCTGAAAAAACCCATAGCAGCATCGTAGTAATCAGCATAAATGATCTTTGCATGTGGGTGTTGCTCCCTTAGCCTTTGGAGGGCAACTTGCAGATGAGAATTGTGGTAGACTGCAAAGTCGTTGTAGCTCTTGAGGCAACCGATCTGAGGGTCATAAACCGACGCATTTTGCGACCCGAAAGCCGTCAGGTAACTTGTCGAACAGCCGATGGGAAGGTTCCCCGGAATCATCAGCTCCACTGCTCCATGTTTTACCAGTCTCTGCATTTCATTAGGTTAGTTCAGTAGTCAAAGGCTTGAAAGGTTCGAAGTCGAACCAAGTTGGGCCAGTTCCAGTTAGTTGCATAGACCTTTGCCAGAGTATGTTTGTTTTTTTTTACGATGAGGAACCCTCGCCGAAGTGAGAAAAATCTCGTGTGAGCCCTACGACTAATTATACCCTGCCTTACTTGGCCCACGTCTGAAAGCTTCAGACACACCCATGCACCAGCGGGGTTTGATCCGGTGGCTTCATCTCAGCACCCCTCACAACCACCCCACTGACCATGCAGTCGACCGCTGCCGTGATATAGGCCTTAACCAGAGTCATAAAAACAATTCTAGTGGGTTGTTGTTGTTGTTGTTCATTTCCCTAAATCAAGAACTTTCTAGTTTATCAAGGTTCTTAGGAAATACCAATATCCGTGAAATTCTGGATGTTGGTGGTAATGAAAAGGTACTATAAATCCTTCAAAATTTCTAAATGGAGATAAGAAATGTAAAAAGGTAAAAAAAGTAGCAAAGTGTGAAAAATGTTAAAAACTCACATTCACAGCATCTGCAATGGTGTTCACTACATCATGCACGTAAGCCTTGACCTCATCAATGCTCTTCCCTTGAAAGAAGGCGTAATTGTAGTCGTTCCCTCCAATCTCTCCAACGAGAAATAGTGATGACTTGAGAAAGTGGTGGCACTCTGTTATCACATACCCCAAATGAGAAACAAAGAAGTTTTTAGTTTAATTTTGATGCATTCAATCATAACTAAGGTTGTCAATAGGTTGGGTTTGGTTCAGACCCACGTGGAACCAGACCTAGACTTGATTTGAGATACTGGTACCGATCAAGTTCAGACCCAGGTCCAACAAGACCCAAAAAACATAAGAGAAACCATACTTGAATCGTATATGGATTACATGAACCAGACCCGAACCATACCTGGTAAAATAAAATAAAAAAAAAAAAAATTTATCCTTTTTAATTGAAAATTTGTGAATCTTTTTCGAAACTTGGGTCGGGCCTAGGTCTTACGAAATTTCACAAACCATACCTGGCTCCATGTATTAATCAGTCCCTTTGGGTCTTACCGTCGGACCTTCTTATTTAGGTTGAACCCATTGATACCCCTAATCATAACCACCATGTCTAATCCAATTCATTTATATACATATGGCATAAGATTCTTTTTTCGGCTTTGTAGCCACAATGACAGGCCTTCGGTTGGTAAAACCATTAAGATCCCCCCCTGCCCACCAGGGAGTACACCCCGCTCTGACCTGACCTTGCAGCAAGAGATGCCCCCTGTTGGTTTCGAACCCTTGACATGATCCCGTCAATTACTTGTTGAAGTTACCTACCAGATGAGCAGAGCTCTTGTGGGCTTTTGTTTTTATTTTTCTTTTCATCTGTTGTGGGAAGAATAGAAAACAAGATTTTATATGTTGGTTACCTGCTTTTGAAGAGCATAGTGAAGGTAGAAGCCTGTCGAACCAGCCGAGTTGGACGTTTAGTGAGTTGTTGGTCCATAGTTGATTGATGTTCTTGCTCTCAAAGTATGAAACATCAAGTGTTGTAGCTCCTGCTACAGCAAAATTGACTCCATTGGTGTATTCTTTGCCCTCAGGATCAGCCAGATATGGAGGAAGAAGAGGAAGACCGAATGCCTCGGCTGAAAAGGTATTAGAAATTAGTCATAAGATTGCTGAACATAGCAAATCATAACATAGTTACTGTGACTAGATGACTCAATGCTAGATACAAGTGTATATATAGTCCTTAAATGAAACTCACACACTTATATTCATGCAAAACATGATCGAGGTCTAAATCATACGGGAGTGAAATTGGCCCCACAATCACACTAAAATCACAGAGTTCAAAGCCTTATCAGGTCATGAAGTCCACCCTGATTCAAATACTCTACTAATTAAGTAGTTCTATTTCGCTACTGTGGCCTTCACACCAGTAACTCAGACAACAAACTCATTCAGCCATATATAGTGACTATAATTGAACACTGATCATGGCATGCCTAAATTAATCTTGAATCGATAGTTTGCCCCGAGAATCGGCAAAGCACGATCCTAATCCAATGGCAGCCAACCTGATCCTACCTGGTTCTTGGATTCAACTTAGATATGTAAGCAAATTCAGGCTAATTAAGAGTCAGAGTAGATGCCACTGTTATCACGTCCAAGACCAGTAGTATATTAATGCATGACTCTGTGAACCACCTTGGCAACAAATGGAAGCAACTTTCACCATATTCTTTTAAAAGCGAGAAAGACTATATATGGAAGTAGAGAAGCACAAAAAGACAATACCTATGAAGTCGACGATCAATCTTCCATTGGAGCATCGGCCTGTGGGGTGCCCAAAGAAGGTTTCTCCATAGGGGAGGTTGGCTATGACCGAAAACCCACTAGGCCTGGAGTGTAGCAGGTTTCCGGTGTCGGCAAGCGAGTCCCCGAAGCTAAAGATGGAGGTGTAGCAATCTGAATGTGAAACAGCTGCAGGAACAAAGAACATGCAGGCTGCCAAAACAGTCATATGAGAAAGCACCATTACTCCTGAACCAGAAGAAGAAGCCATGGCGAGCGAGAGAGAGAGAGAGAGAGGTTTAAGTGAATTCAAGAGGGGTTAGATGGTCGTTATATATAGCGAGCAGTGTTCTATTTGTAGCAGGCTTTGGGTGCCCACGCATGTTTAGCGTTATAGTTGAACTGTAGCTTTTGTGGTGGTGTGATTACGTACGTAATTATGTTCATGGAATTAAACTGAAATCTTCGGCCATGCTTCTTTAAACAAAATTCTTCATTTCATGGTGAGTTTGAAAATTAAGTCCTTGAACGTATGCTGCCACCTGTAAATCCATGAAAAAATTTTACACTAAAATCTCCTTTATGCTATTTTAAAGCCCATTAAGTTTTATAAAACCGGCAGTCACATGATGGACCTTGATTTTGGGGTGTTACTGAATTTAAGTGATGATACTTGATAGGACTCGTAGTTCTACTCCATTTACCCTTCTACAAGATTGAGGACCAAATAACTGGACTTTAGATGGAAAAAAGAATCCCAGAAGATAACCAACTCTTCCATCCTTATCAACCAGAGATGGTGAGACTTGAGGATTGCACAAATTTTATGTAATATGGACTCTTGAAACCAATATTCTTCGGTTGACAGTTCTAATCCCAATATGGATATATATCCATGGTGTCAATAGGCAAGGTTTACTTCACTAATTATATGGACCTTTAATTGGGACTACAACTCTAGAAAACATGGCTGTCCAAGGGATCAAGATCTCAACATGAGTCTTGAAGAGCTGTCTCACTAGGGTTGCAAACATATAGTGACCAATATTGGCGTTTCTTTGAAGAAAAAAAAATGTGAGATTTTGGCTGGCCAATATTTAATTTCCAATAAAAATGCCAGAATTTATTTTTAATTTTTCTTTGTAAAAATAATTACAATATTTTATTGTACATGTTTTTCCATTTTCTTCCCAAAAAAAGAATCAATTTTTCACGAGAATTTGGCTGCCAATATTTACCCAAAAAATGTTTTGTCACTATGGTTGCAAATCGTTAGGTCAGTCTGAGGCTGAAGACTACCCAGTTCCAGAACTAATTTTTTTTTTGAGCAAGTCCACTTCCAGATCCAGTTCTAAATTGCAGAACTATAAGTGGCAGAGGGCTTGGGGAGAAGGTGCTGAACCCTTCATCCAAGGTTCGACTCCCACCGGTATGGCAGAGGGCCTGAGGGACAAATGTTGTATATCTATTTAATGTACGTAGAAGTTCCTCGTGATATCATCGTTTGTGGCTGATGGAACATTTGTATGTTGTATATCTGAAAGACTTGTGTCTCCCAAACAGGCAACATGTTGCTACGTTTTATGAAAACTGATTCGATGTCGTACATTGTTTCATTGTTTCATGCCAAAACTTTGTAAAGGTATTAAGATATTATGGGACCGGAAAGACACAGGGTTATGGATTTGTCAGTTTCTCCGATCCTTGGCGATGAAAGAAATGAATGGTTCTCTCTCTCTGTCTCTCTTTCTATATATATATATATATATATATATATATATATATATATATATATATATATATATATATACATATATATATTTATATATTTATTTATATATATATATATAGAGAGAGATATGGATTTGTCAGTTTCGGCTTTTTAGAGCAGACCGAGGCAAAGTTTGGGTGCGACTTAGACCAAAACGTGTCAGTCTAGGTCGTCCCCAGACCAATTTTGCATTCAAAAAAAATGTGTGGTCGGTTCAGCCTGGGTGCGACCTAGACCGAATTGAAACGAGTCGGTCTGGGTCGCACCCAGACCAAGATCGATCCAGATAGAAAAAAAAGAGTTTGTTGGTTGAACCGGTTCAGAACAAATCGGTTCTCGCCGAACCGGTTTATATGGGTCGATTCAGACCAAACTGGTTCTTTAGGAATTGGTCTAAACCGAATTGGGTCTGAATCGAACCGGTTTGGATAAACCCGAGTCAAGCCAAACTGGTTCAGTCTAACTGGATCTGGGTTCTTAGTTCAGATTCAGTTTGATTCAGACCTATTCTGGATCCAGATTGATTACTCTAGATCTGATTGGATCACTCTTGGATCCATATCAGAACTAGGTCTAGATTAGACCGTTCTGGATCCAGTGAGAGTGTATGAATCCAGTCAGAGTGTTCTGGATCCGGTTAGATTGTCTAGGATCTAGTTAGATTATTCTATATCCAGTCAAACTGTTATGTATTTAGATAAGTAATGAATCTAGATCCAATCTGACAGGGTCAGATCCAGATCATAAATAGATTCGGATCGGGTTGTGAGATAGTCTTGAATTATAAATAGATGTGAAATGACCATAATACCCTTTTAGGTACCCGAGATCCATTTTGGTAAAATAGGCATAACTTTGCACCCCAAACTCAAAATTGAGCGAGGTTTGGTGCATTGGACTCGTATTGAAGAAATGAATCTACTTGTCTAATAGTGTTGATTAAACTAGTGACACAAAATTTCAGGTTTTGTGAGTCAATTTAGGAGAAATATTTTGGTAAATCTGCAAGAAGTTTTGTACATTAATACAAATATGTTGGTGTAATGATCATATCATACTGTTTGAGCACCTTGAGACTCGATTGCGGTAAAAGTATAGTGTTCACACTTGAGTTAAGAGATACAACAACAACAACAACAACAACTACGCCTTCATCCCAAAACAATTGGGGTCAGCGATATGAACCAAAAAAGAAATTCATTTTGGGTCTTCCACATGAATCATTTTCCTCCAATCATTTCTATCCAACGCCATGTCCTCGGTGAGGTTCAAAGCATTCATATCCTTTCCTATCATCTCCATCCAAGTCTTCCTAGGCCTACCCCGACCTCTTTTAACTAATATATTTTCCCATTTCTCCAACCTTCTAACTGGAGCATCATTAGGCCTTCGCCGAATATGTCCAAACCACCGTAAACGATTCTCTCGCATCTTATTTTCAATGGGTGCAACACCTACCTTCTTACGTATCTCTTCGTTCCGAATCTTATCTTTTATTGTATTTCCACACATCCATCTAAGCATCCGCATCTCAGCTACACTCATTTTTTGAATATGATGTCTCTTGGCAGCCCAACATTCCGTACCATATAGTAAAGCGGGTCTAATAGTCGTCCTATAAAACTTTCCCTTCAACCGCAATGGCATTCTACGATCGCACAGCACTCCAGTAGCACTTTTCCATTTCATCCACCCAACCTTTATCCTATGATTTACATCTCCATCAATTTCTCCATACTTTTGAATGATGGATCCCAAATATTTGAAATAATCATTCACCGGTATATCTTGCTCACCAAGCTTCACTACACTCCCATCCCTACTTCGTTGCTTACTAAACCGACATTCCATATATTCAGTCTTACTCTTACTCAACTTAAAACCTCTAGCTTCCAATGTCTGTCTCCATAATTCTAACTTAGCATTAACCCCAGCTCTAGACTCATCAATCAAAACAATATCATCAGCAAACAACATACACCACGGTACATTTTCTTGAATTGATCTCGTAAGCTCATCCATCACTATCGCAAATAGGAAAGGGCTTAAAGCAGATCCTTGATGTAACCCAACCGTTATCGGAAAATTGGTTGTCACCCCTCCACAAGTGCGGACATTGGTTACTACTCCTACATACATATCTTTAATTATACTAATGTACTTGAGAGAAACACCTTTCTTCATCATTGTCCACCAGAGAACGTCCCTAGGTACTCTATCGTATGCCTTCTCTAAATCAATAAAAACCATATGCAAATCTTTGTTCCTCTCTCTATATCTTTCAATAAGTTGTCTAAGAAGATGTATAGCTTCCATAGTTGATCTTCCAGGCATAAAACCAAATTGATTCTCCGATATCATGACAACCTTCCTCAACCTAGACTCAATCACCCTCTCCCAAAGTTTCATAGTATGACTCATGAGTTTTATACCACGATAGTTTGTGCAATCTTGTATACCACGATAGTTTGTGCAAACTTGAGTTAAGAGATATTATAAGTAATTTTAGATGTGAATATGTTGGGTTATGATTCGGCCAGCCAGCGCACAAATAAAAACAACAATAGCAAGTTACTGATAAAACAATGCAAAAGAAATGCAGAGGCAGGATTACCTGATGCCGCCATTGATGAACTGGATGATGGCTGATGATCGACGCTGGTGCAGGGGAAGCTATTGGTTGTGGCTGAACAGGAGAAAACTTCTCCTTAGCCGGACTGCTGCACTCCACGAGCGCAGGCTGCTGGATGCAGGCGGTGGGCAGGATCTGTTCCCTCACCGGATGGAAAAACACTGAATGGAGAGGTAAGATATCCAACTGATTTCCTCTCTCATTTTTCTGTTTTTCACCCTGTGTTTTCACACGTCTTTGAGGGTTGCTCATGATACCTCTTTTATAGGCACAAAGTGGGAACCGTTTGTGTAACCCTTCTCCCTTATTCTGTGCAAGTTTATCGGAAGAAGCATCTTCTGTGGGGGGTATCCACATCGTGGGTAACCACCCCCACTAGCTGGTGGTTTATACCAATATTCTCTCACTTGTTTCGACGATAAACCCTTAACCAAAAAACTTTATGGGAATAACTTGATGAATAGATTGGCCTTTATGATCTATTATGTAGATCCTTAGTTGAATCTCTAATCCTTATGAGATTAACAACAAACAAGTAATAACGAGAATCAATGAAATGAATGTGATCACTTTATTTTTATATGTATATATAAAAAAAGTTTAACAACCCTATCCTCAATACATGTTCGGAACATAATCCTGGTGCTAGCCCTTTAATAAGAGGATCAACAATTATCTCTTTGGTACCAATATTAACAATATGCACTAGATGATTCTTTGTCCTTTCTTTAACAACAAAGTACCTTAATTTCATATGTGTACATGTTGTAATACTTTTATTATTATTCGAAAAGGACATCGCAACTTCATTATCAGAGTAGACCTTCAGTGGCTTCTCAATGAAATCGACCACCTTTAACTGTGATATAAAGTTCTTCAACGATATGCCCTGCGAGGTAGTGTCGTACAATACTATGAATTTTGCCTTCATGGTGTGAGCAACAGTGGTCGTCTACTTTCCACTCCTACAAGACATCACGCTCCCAATAAGTAAGAAGATGTACCCAGTAGTAGACTTTCTACTATCAAGGCATCCTCCTAAGTCCGCATCCGAGTAGACAATGACCTCGAGGTGATCAACTTTATGATATATCAACATATAATCTTTTATCCCTTGCAAATGCCGCAAGACTTTCTTTGCAGCTTTCCAATAGGGTATGCCTTAGTTAGACTAAAATTGGCCAAGCACCCCTACTGCAAAAGAGATATCTGGACGATAACATGTCTAGTGTATTGTAAGTTGCCAACAACTTACGCATATGGATAAACACTCATATGTGTTTTGTCAATATCGTCTTGTGGACAATCCTTTAAGCTCAACTTGTCACCTTTTGATATGGGTGTTGAATTAGGAGAACAAGTCTCCATCCCATATCATTTTAACACCTTATTTATATAGGATCTTTAAGAGAGGCCTAGAAAATCTTTTGATCTATCTCGACGGATCTCAATGTCGAGTACATAAGCAGCCTCACCCATATCTTTCATATCAAAATATGATGCAAGAAACTGTTTTATCTCTGTAAGTAACTTTATATCGTTCGTTGCCAGCAAAATGTCATTCACATACAATATCAATATAATGAACTTACTCTCACTTTCCTTAAGGTATATACATTGATCAAAAATGTTTTCTATAAACCCTAACATCATAATGACTTGGGAAAATTTAATATACCACTGTCGGGAGGCCTCTTTAAGTTCATATATTGATTTGTTAAGCTTGCAAACCAAACGATCATCGTGAGAGAAACCAAGTGGTTGTTACATGTATACCTCTTTATTTAGATCCCTGTTGAGGAACACATTTTTTACATCCATCTGATATAGCTCCAAGTCATAATGAGCTACGAGGGCCAAAATTATTCTCATTGACTCTTTAGTTGAGACAGGAGAAAATGTCTCATTATAATCAATGCCCTCCATCTGGGTGAATCTTTTAGCAACTAATTTTGCCTTATGTCTCTCTATGTTACCTTTGGAGTCCTTCTTGGTCTTAAAGACTCATTTACACTCTACAGGTTTTACTCTCTTAGGTAACTCGACAAGATCCCATAGAGGTTATTTTTTTTTTGGGGTATTGAGATTGCTTACTCTCATAGAGGTTATTTTTTGTCTTAAACTAAATTGGCTTGCGGGATTAATCTTGACAAGTCCCGCATTACAAATAAAAAATTTTATGAGAAGTTGTGGGCTCAAACATGAAGGGTGATGATGGGATTTCGTTGGAAAATTCTACTCCCTATCTGGAGCTTGTGGGATCACTTATATATCTTAGTATCACACGACCAGACATATCTCATGTCGTGCATACTGTAAGTCAATTTCAACACAGCATAAGATATGCTTGGTCGTGTGATGCTAAGATGCATAAGGGATCTCACAAGTTGCCTATAGGGAGTAGGATTTTCCAAAGAAATCCCATCATCACCCTTCATTTTTCATGCCTTCACTTCAGTTCATATGAGTGTTGTACTTCGTATTATCAGATATATAAAGGCACAATAAACAAGGGAGTATTTTTTTCCTTAACTTCTAATTTAGAATTCATTGCATATACTGACTCTAATTAGGGAGGTTACCCAAATACGCGTCACTCCACCACTGGTTTTTGTATTTTTCTAGGTAAATCACAGATCTCATTGAAATGCAAGAAACAACAGAAGGTGTCTCTTGCATCAACAGAAACAGAATATCGAGCCATGACCTCCATAACTATAGAAATTGTGTGGATTCATCAATTATTGCAGGATATGGGAGTACTGATCCAAGGACCTACAAGATTGTGTTGTGATAATAAAAGTGCAATTAATTTATATTGCTAAAAATCAGAGTTTTCAGAAGTCTACCAATTAAGCACATTAAGATGGACTACCACTATGTCAGAGAAGCCTACTTACAGAAAATCACAGACCTTCCTTATGTGACCTCAGAATGCCAGTTGGCAGACTTTTTCACAATGGCACTATGTTCTCCCAGATTTAATTTTCTCTTTGACAAACTTTCGGTCATCACGCCCTAAGTTTGAGATGGGGGGTGTTAAATTGTATCAATTCATGTATACAATTGATTAGTTCTTGATTAGGTTTAGGTTAGAATAATGTGTTTCAGGTTTTGTTTATTTCAATGTTCTTTAGATCAATTAAATAATGGTTTTCTTTATTAACCAATATATCTTCTTTTATTGCGTTATCGTTCTTTGTTAGAATAACTTAGATTAAAGTTAGGCATTTTCTTTTGTCAGTAAATAGTTAGTTTTATTTTATTTTATTTTCATAGATTACATTAGAAATAGCCAGTTTTATGCAATTATCATTTTTTTAAAGTATGCTTAGTTATCCGATTTTTGAATAGTGTGTTTCTCTTAGTTTTAATTCACGTTGAATTTTGTTTTTTTAGGGATTAGATTAGGGTTAATTTTGTAGTTAATGTTAGTATAGATTAGTTTGATTGAAGTTAATTAGTTTAATTAGTCGTTAAAATTAGTTAGCCGATCTTCATGATCTTTGCAATTTGCGGTTTTTCTTAATATCTAACATTGTTTTAGTTTTATGCATTGCATGTGGTTGTAGCTTAGGATAGTTTTAAATTATTTACTTTAGTTTAAATCACGTTGGATTCATGTTATATGCTTTAGAGTATTAAGTTTTGTTTATCATGCATAGTTAGTTAGAATTAGTCTAGCCGATTTTTATTTAATTATTTTATTTGATTTTCAGCATAGCCTAGGTTACTTTTATATTTCAATTTTATTTATTCGGTTACATTCATAAACAGTACAACATATAGTGTTAGTTAGTTTCGTTTAGGTTTTTTTAGTTAGTTCTTGATTTCTTGAATTAGTTAAGCTTAGTTGTTCATTAGTTCTTGAATTAATTAGTTAGGTAGTTTTGCTATTTCGTCTTTTAGTGTAAATTAGTTCACAGTTGGTTCGTGTTAATTAGTTCATGTTTTTGTGCTTTTTTTGCATATTTGCTTTTGATTTTCTCGTAGATTTCTTTTTCTGCTGTGTGTTTTCTTTTTGTGTCTTGCAGAAAAGTGTTGGAACGTGCGGTGAAACCTTTTTTGTGTTCTCGAGGTACCCTCTGGGGTCTATTGAGGCCCTCAAAAATGCTCTCAGAGAGTTCTCAGAAAAGCAAAAGTTCAAGAAAGCAAGCATTACCGAAAGAGAGAAGGGCTAAGGGAAGCAAATCAATCAAGAAGGGAATAAAAGCTTCAAGCACTGAAGACACTTTTGCTTTTATTTTTAGAATAGGCGTTATTTTATTCAATTCAATTTATTTGGGGTTGTAATAAGACACTTTATTATTTGTTTAAGAATTCTGCATGGACAATACTCTCTTGTTTATTTATTAAATTATTTTTTTCATTTTGGCAATAAAGAATAGTTTAGATTGTGTGTTGAATACGAAGTATTTTCCGTTCTTTGAGTTTGACCCGAATTTCACCACTCGTGCGAGCCGGTTTTTATTATTTTGTGTCTGGCTTTGACACTTGTTTTCATTAAAAATATTATTTTAAAAAACTCATTTTCATAAAACTCACACCACTTATGCTCATCTTATTCTTAGGTTACTTTGACACCGCAAAATATCATTTTTCAAAAACAATTTGAAATTTTTTCATAAATCTTGTATTTTTTGGCAAAATTTTAGCAATAAAAAATAAATTTAAAATGTAAAAAATAAATTTTATAAGAAAATATGAATACAAATTAGTTAAAAATAAACACATGGTTTTTTCATTATAAATAGTCATTTAAAGCATAAATATCACATTTAAATCATGATATTTATGTTTTTTCCTTAAATCTCATGATATTTTGAAAATCTCACAAGAAATTACCGTTTTAAACTTTCAAGCAATTTCTTGAAAATATTATATTAGTCACTATGATTAATTGAAGGCAAGGAATTGAGCAAATTTCAATTAGGTGCGAATTATTTAGCATTGATTCCAAAAAGTACCTCACATTCTTCAAATTTACTAATATGAGCCTCTCTTTTTTTTTTTGAAAAAAAAGTCAAACAAATACATGAGGTTAACCTCTTCCGTATTTGAAATTACTATTCTTTTGAGTTTTCTATATTAACCTTTACAATTCAAAAACACTTATCTACCCTCGTAGAAAAGGGAACGACAGGTGTTTTAAACAATTGAGGGTATTAATCTCATTTGACTCAATCGACTGATCAGATCTAAACTGGGTTTAACGGTCAATGATGAGAATAGGCCCCTCTTTGGCATTTTTCAGAAACCAGAGCTTGAAGGCCATCATAAATAGTCAATCACTATTTAATCTTGGAAGCTGATGCTTGAAATCCAACACACAAAATAGGCCTCTCCGTGTTCTGTCGGTTATGTTCCATCAAATCTTGGACAAACAATCAAGCACACCCTTAAGGTCCAACTATTTGTCATCACCACCACTCCCAATGAGATATGTTTATATGCTTTTCTTTAGATAGTCCAAGGGAAAAAAATCCCATGACCTACCGCAAATTCTTTTTTTTTTTTTTTTTGTGGGGTGGGGCAGTTGGAAATTTGAGGTGCCATCAACCCCAAATTCTTTTTTTTGTTTTTGTTTTTGTATTTGTGTGCTTTTTAGCATTCAAGAAAAACAACAAGAATGAACAAACAAAAAATAAATCTGGAAGGAATTTAAATAGAAAAGAACATTATATATGCAACCTTGAACAATCAGGTAAATAATAATTTCATCAGTTCTTTATAAGATGTATACTTCCATGCATGTCCTTGGACCAAAAAAAAGTAAGACCTTTCCTTGGACTATTCTATTCCTGAGGGATCCAATCACCAGCTGTTGAGAAACAATTGAGAGTTAAATGAAATAAAAAAAATACTACTGAAGGGATTGAATGGTTGAGAGCCTTGATTAATTAATAGCAATATTCTAGGGGTAATCTCAGAGTGGGGTAAGTGAAGAATCCATTGATGAATCCACTAGCCATCCACTGGTAGGCCTTCTCAGTGAGATGAATGCCATCCCAATTCACATGTTTGGATGGATCACCGCATACATCGATCCCTGGCTGTCCACAGGTGGCCCCAAGGTTGAAGTTGTATGGCTCTCCCTTACCACAGCAAGCTCTCAGAGCACTCTCAAATCCTGAAAATTACACATGAAGAAAAGCAAACACAAACATTAGTTACCAATTTATTTTGGTTTAGAAAAAAAAAACTGGAGGTTGGATCATTGGATACGATGTTAACAAATCCCAATCGAATCGAATCGAATCGGATAGAACCTGCCCTTTTTTATTCGATGCAGGGGTGCTCTATTAAAAAAAAAAATGAATTTTTTAATAGATTGATTCAAAACAATTCGATTTGATTCTATTCAGACTAATTTGACCTTTTTCTTGGGAAAATCCATTCGATTCAAAAACCAATTCAGACCAATTTATATATATATCATTTTTTTGTTCTTGTCAGAAACTGATAAATCAAACAGGTAAATTTAATTGAGTCATTGGCATACCAAACTGGCTGGGGTTTCTGAAAAAACCCATAGCAGCATCGTAGTAATCAGCATAAATGATCTTTGCATGTGGGTGTTGCTCCCTTAGCCTTTGGAGGGCAACTTGCAGATGAGAATTGTGGTAGACTGCAAAGTCGTTGTAGCTCTTGAGGCAACCGATCTGAGGGTCATAAACCGACGCATTTTGCGACCCGAAAGCCGTCAGGTAACTTGTCGAACAGCCGATGGGAAGGTTCCCCGGAATCATCAGCTCCACTGCTCCATGTTTTACCAGTCTCTGCATTTCATTAGGTTAGTTCAGTAGTCAAAGGCTTGAAAGGTTCGAAGTCGAACCAAGTTGGGCCAGTTCCAGTTAGTTGCATAGACCTTTGCCAGAGTATGTTTGTTTTTTTTTACGATGAGGAACCCTCGCCGAAGTGAGAAAAATCTCGTGTGAGCCCTACGACTAATTATACCCTGCCTTACTTGGCCCACGTCTGAAAGCTTCAGACACACCCATGCACCAGCGGGGTTTGATCCGGTGGCTTCATCTCAGCACCCCTCACAACCACCCCACTGACCATGCAGTCGACCGCTGCCGTGATATAGGCCTTAACCAGAGTCATAAAAACAATTCTAGTGGGTTGTTGTTGTTGTTGTTCATTTCCCTAAATCAAGAACTTTCTAGTTTATCAAGGTTCTTAGGAAATACCAATATCCGTGAAATTCTGGATGTTGGTGGTAATGAAAAGGTACTATAAATCCTTCAAAATTTCTAAATGGAGATAAGAAATGTAAAAAGGTAAAAAAAGTAGCAAAGTGTGAAAAATGTTAAAAACTCACATTCACAGCATCTGCAATGGTGTTCACTACATCATGCACGTAAGCCTTGACCTCATCAATGCTCTTCCCTTGAAAGAAGGCGTAATTGTAGTCGTTCCCTCCAATCTCTCCAACGAGAAATAGTGATGACTTGAGAAAGTGGTGGCACTCTGTTATCACATACCCCAAATGAGAAACAAAGAAGTTTTTAGTTTAATTTTGATGCATTCAATCATAACTAAGGTTGTCAATAGGTTGGGTTTGGTTCAGACCCACGTGGAACCAGACCTAGACTTGATTTGAGATACTGGTACCGATCAAGTTCAGACCCAGGTCCAACAAGACCCAAAAAACATAAGAGAAACCATACTTGAATCGTATATGGATTACATGAACCAGACCCGAACCATACCTGGTAAAATAAAATAAAAAAAAAAAAAATTTATCCTTTTTAATTGAAAATTTGTGAATCTTTTTCGAAACTTGGGTCGGGCCTAGGTCTTACGAAATTTCACAAACCATACCTGGCTCCATGTATTAATCAGTCCCTTTGGGTCTTACCGTCGGACCTTCTTATTTAGGTTGAACCCATTGATACCCCTAATCATAACCACCATGTCTAATCCAATTCATTTATATACATATGGCATAAGATTCTTTTTTCGGCTTTGTAGCCACAATGACAGGCCTTCGGTTGGTAAAACCATTAAGATCCCCCCCTGCCCACCAGGGAGTACACCCCGCTCTGACCTGACCTTGCAGCAAGAGATGCCCCCTGTTGGTTTCGAACCCTTGACATGATCCCGTCAATTACTTGTTGAAGTTACCTACCAGATGAGCAGAGCTCTTGTGGGCTTTTGTTTTTATTTTTCTTTTCATCTGTTGTGGGAAGAATAGAAAACAAGATTTTATATGTTGGTTACCTGCTTTTGAAGAGCATAGTGAAGGTAGAAGCCTGTCGAACCAGCCGAGTTGGACGTTTAGTGAGTTGTTGGTCCATAGTTGATTGATGTTCTTGCTCTCAAAGTATGAAACATCAAGTGTTGTAGCTCCTGCTACAGCAAAATTGACTCCATTGGTGTATTCTTTGCCCTCAGGATCAGCCAGATATGGAGGAAGAAGAGGAAGACCGAATGCCTCGGCTGAAAAGGTATTAGAAATTAGTCATAAGATTGCTGAACATAGCAAATCATAACATAGTTACTGTGACTAGATGACTCAATGCTAGATACAAGTGTATATATAGTCCTTAAATGAAACTCACACACTTATATTCATGCAAAACATGATCGAGGTCTAAATCATACGGGAGTGAAATTGGCCCCACAATCACACTAAAATCACAGAGTTCAAAGCCTTATCAGGTCATGAAGTCCACCCTGATTCAAATACTCTACTAATTAAGTAGTTCTATTTCGCTACTGTGGCCTTCACACCAGTAACTCAGACAACAAACTCATTCAGCCATATATAGTGACTATAATTGAACACTGATCATGGCATGCCTAAATTAATCTTGAATCGATAGTTTGCCCCGAGAATCGGCAAAGCACGATCCTAATCCAATGGCAGCCAACCTGATCCTACCTGGTTCTTGGATTCAACTTAGATATGTAAGCAAATTCAGGCTAATTAAGAGTCAGAGTAGATGCCACTGTTATCACGTCCAAGACCAGTAGTATATTAATGCATGACTCTGTGAACCACCTTGGCAACAAATGGAAGCAACTTTCACCATATTCTTTTAAAAGCGAGAAAGACTATATATGGAAGTAGAGAAGCACAAAAAGACAATACCTATGAAGTCGACGATCAATCTTCCATTGGAGCATCGGCCTGTGGGGTGCCCAAAGAAGGTTTCTCCATAGGGGAGGTTGGCTATGACCGAAAACCCACTAGGCCTGGAGTGTAGCAGGTTTCCGGTGTCGGCAAGCGAGTCCCCGAAGCTAAAGATGGAGGTGTAGCAATCTGAATGTGAAACAGCTGCAGGAACAAAGAACATGCAGGCTGCCAAAACAGTCATATGAGAAAGCACCATTACTCCTGAACCAGAAGAAGAAGCCATGGCGAGCGAGAGAGAGAGAGAGAGAGGTTTAAGTGAATTCAAGAGGGGTTAGATGGTCGTTATATATAGCGAGCAGTGTTCTATTTGTAGCAGGCTTTGGGTGCCCACGCATGTTTAGCGTTATAGTTGAACTGTAGCTTTTGTGGTGGTGTGATTACGTACGTAATTATGTTCATGGAATTAAACTGAAATCTTCGGCCATGCTTCTTTAAACAAAATTCTTCATTTCATGGTGAGTTTGAAAATTAAGTCCTTGAACGTATGCTGCCACCTGTAAATCCATGAAAAAATTTTACACTAAAATCTCCTTTATGCTATTTTAAAGCCCATTAAGTTTTATAAAACCGGCAGTCACATGATGGACCTTGATTTTGGGGTGTTACTGAATTTAAGTGATGATACTTGATAGGACTCGTAGTTCTACTCCATTTACCCTTCTACAAGATTGAGGACCAAATAACTGGACTTTAGATGGAAAAAAGAATCCCAGAAGATAACCAACTCTTCCATCCTTATCAACCAGAGATGGTGAGACTTGAGGATTGCACAAATTTTATGTAATATGGACTCTTGAAACCAATATTCTTCGGTTGACAGTTCTAATCCCAATATGGATATATATCCATGGTGTCAATAGGCAAGGTTTACTTCACTAATTATATGGACCTTTAATTGGGACTACAACTCTAGAAAACATGGCTGTCCAAGGGATCAAGATCTCAACATGAGTCTTGAAGAGCTGTCTCACTAGGGTTGCAAACATATAGTGACCAATATTGGCGTTTCTTTGAAGAAAAAAAAATGTGAGATTTTGGCTGGCCAATATTTAATTTCCAATAAAAATGCCAGAATTTATTTTTAATTTTTCTTTGTAAAAATAATTACAATATTTTATTGTACATGTTTTTCCATTTTCTTCCCAAAAAAAGAATCAATTTTTCACGAGAATTTGGCTGCCAATATTTACCCAAAAAATGTTTTGTCACTATGGTTGCAAATCGTTAGGTCAGTCTGAGGCTGAAGACTACCCAGTTCCAGAACTAATTTTTTTTTTGAGCAAGTCCACTTCCAGATCCAGTTCTAAATTGCAGAACTATAAGTGGCAGAGGGCTTGGGGAGAAGGTGCTGAACCCTTCATCCAAGGTTCGACTCCCACCGGTATGGCAGAGGGCCTGAGGGACAAATGTTGTATATCTATTTAATGTACGTAGAAGTTCCTCGTGATATCATCGTTTGTGGCTGATGGAACATTTGTATGTTGTATATCTGAAAGACTTGTGTCTCCCAAACAGGCAACATGTTGCTACGTTTTATGAAAACTGATTCGATGTCGTACATTGTTTCATTGTTTCATGCCAAAACTTTGTAAAGGTATTAAGATATTATGGGACCGGAAAGACACAGGGTTATGGATTTGTCAGTTTCTCCGATCCTTCGCGATGAAAGAAATGAATGGTTCTCTCTCTCTGTCTCTCTTTCTATATATATATATATATATATATATATATATATATATATATATATATACATATATATATTTATATATTTATTTATATATATATATATAGAGAGAGATATGGATTTGTCAGTTTCGGCTTTTTAGAGCAGACCGAGGCAAAGTTTGGGTGCGACTTAGACCAAAACGTGTCAGTCTAGGTCGTCCCCAGACCAATTTTGCATTCAAAAAAAATGTGTGGTCGGTTCAGCCTGGGTGCGACCTAGACCGAATTGAAACGAGTCGGTCTGGGTCGCACCCAGACCAAGATCAATCCAGATAGAAAAAAAAGAGTTTGTTGGTTGAACCGGTTCAGAACAAATCGGTTCTCGCCGAACCGGTTTATATGGGTCGATTCAGACCAAACTGGTTCTTGAGGAATTGGTCTAAACCGAATTGGGTCTGAATCGAACCGGTTTGGATAAACCCGAGTCAAGCCAAACTGGTTCAGTCTAACTGGATCTGGGTTCTTAGTTCAGATTCAGTTTGATTCAGACCTATTCTGGATCCAGATTGATTACTCTAGATCTGATTGGATCACTCTTGGATCCATATCAGAACTAGGTCTAGATTAGACCGTTCTGGATCCAGTGAGAGTGTATGAATCCAGTCAGAGTGTTCTGGATCCGGTTAGATTGTCTAGGATCTAGTTAGATTATTCTATATCCAGTCAAACTGTTATGTATTTAGATAAGTAATGAATCTAGATCCAATCTGACAGGGTCAGATCCAGATCATAAATAGATTCGGATCGGGTTGTGAGATAGTCTTGAATTATAAATAGATGTGAAATGACCATAATACCCTTTTAGGTACCCGAGATCCATTTTGGTAAAATAGGCATAACTTTGCACCCCAAACTCAAAATTGAGCGAGGTTTGGTGCATTGGACTCGTATTGAAGAAATGAATCTACTTCTCTAATAGTGTTGGTTAAACTAGTGACACAAAATTTCAGGTTTTGTGAGTCAATTTAGGAGAAATATTTTGGTAAATCTGCAAGAAGTTTTGTACATTAATACAAATATGTTGGTGTAATGACCAGATCATACTGTTTGAGCACCTTGAGACTCGATTGCGGTAAAAGTATAGTGTTCACACTTGAGTTAAGAGATATTATAAGTAATTTTAGATGTGAATATGTTGGGTTGTGATTCGGCCAGCCAGCGCACAAATAAAAACAACAATAGCAAGTTACTGATAAAACAATGCAAAAGAAATGTAGAGGCAGGAGTACCTCATGCCGCCATTGCTGAACTGGATGATGGCTGATGATCGACGCTGGTGCAGGGGAAGCTATTGGTTGTGGCTGAACAGGAGAAAACTTCTCCTTAGCCGGACTGTTGCACTCCACGAGCGCAGGCTGCTGGATGCAGGCGGTGGGCAGGATCTGTTCCCTCACCGGATGGAAAAACACTGAATGGAGAGGTAAGATATCCAACTGATTTCCTCTCTCATTTTTCTGTTTTTCAACCTGTGTTTTCACACGTCTTTGAGGGTTGCTCATGATACCTCTTTTATAGGCACAAAGTGGGAACCGTTTGTGTAACCCTTCTCCCTTATTCTGTGCAAGTTTATCGGAAGAAGCATCTTCTGTGGGGGGTGTCCACATCGTGGGTAACCACCACCACTAGCTGGTGGTTTATACCAATATTCTCTCACTTGTTTCGACGATAAACCCTTAACCAAAAAACTTTATGGGAATAACTTGATGAATAGATTGGCCTTTATGATCTATTATGTAGATCCTTAGTTGAATCTCTAATCCTTATGAGATTAACAACAAACAAGTAATAACGAGAATCAATGAAATGAATGTGATCACTTTATTTTTATATGTATATATAAAAAAAGTTTAACAACCCTATCCTCAATACATGTTCGGAGCATAATCCTGGTGCTAGCCCTTTAGTAAGAGGATCAACAATTATCTCTTTGGTACCAATATTAACAATATGCACTAGATGATTCTTTGTCCTTTCTTTAACAACAAAGTACCTTAATTTCATATGTGTACATGATGTAATACTTTTATTATTATTCGAAAAGGACATCGCAACTTCATTATCAGAGTAGACCTTCAGTGGCTTCTCAATGAAATCGACCACCTTTAACTGTGATATAAAGTTCTTCAACGATATGCCCTGCGAGGTAGTGTCGTACAATACTATGAATTTTGCCTTCATGGTGTGAGCAACAGTGGTCGTCTACTTTCCACTCCTACAAGACATCACGCCCCCAATAAGTAAGAAGATGTACCCAGTAGTAGACTTTCTACTATCAAGGCATCCTCCTAAGTCCGCATCCGAGTAGACAATGACCTCGAGGTGATCAACTTT
Organism: Nuphar pumila; assembly: GCF_984573655.1. NCBI lineage: Eukaryota > Viridiplantae > Streptophyta > Magnoliopsida > Nymphaeales > Nymphaeaceae > Nuphar > Nuphar pumila. The sequence continues at coordinate 2,184,659 of NC_143261.1, forward strand.
ATGATATATCAACATATAGTCTTTTATCCCTTGCAAATGCCGCAAGACTTTCTTTGCAGCTTTCCAATAGGGTATGCCTTAGTTAGACTAAAATTGGCCAAGCACCCCTACTGCAAAAGAGATATCTGGACGATAACATGTCTAGTGTATTGTAAGTTGCCAACAACTTACGCATATGGATAAACACTCATATGTGTTTTGTCAATATCGTCTTGTGGACAATCCTTTAAGCTCAACTTGTCACCTTTTGATATGGGTGTTGAATTAGGAGAACAAGTCTCCATCCCATATCATTTTAACACCTTATTTATATAGTATCTTTAAGAGAGGCCTAGAAAATCTTTTGATCTATCTCGACGGATCTCAATGTCGAGTACATAAGCAACCTCACCCATATCTTTCATATCAAAATATGATGCAAGAAATTGTTTTATCTCTGTAAGTAACTTTATATCGTTCGTTGCCAGCAAAATGTCATTCACATACAATATCAATATAATGAACTTACTCTCACTTTCCTTGAGGTATATACATTGATCAAAAATGTTTTCTATAAACCCTAACATCATAATGACTTGGGAAAATTTAATATACCACTGTTGGGAGGCCTCTTTAAGTTCATATATTGATTTGTTAAGCTTGCAAACCAAACGATCATCGTGAGAGAAACCAAGTGGTTGTTACATGTATACCTCTTTATTTAGATCCCTGTTTAGGAACATATTTTTTACATCCATCTGATATAGCTCCAAGTCATAATGTGCTACGAGGGCCAAAATTATTCTCATTGACTCTTTAGTTGAGACAGGAGAAAATGTCTCATTATAATCAATGCCCTCCATTTGGGTGAATCTTTTAGCAACTAATTTTGCCTTATGTCTCTCTATGTTACCTTTGGAGTCCTTCTTGGTCTTAAAGACTCATTTACACTCTACAAGTTTTACTCTCTTAGGTAACTCGACAAGATCCCATAGAGGTTATTTTGTTTTTGGGGTATTGAGATTGCTTACTCTCATAGAGGTTATTTTTTGTCTTAAACTAAATTGGCTTGCGGGATTAATCTCTTGCGGGATTAATCTTGACAAGTCCCGCATTACAAATAAAAAATTTTATGAGAAGTTGTGGTCTCAAACATGAAGGGTGATGATGGGATTTCGTTGGAAAATTCTACTCCCTATCTGGAGCTTGTGGGATCACTTATGTATCTTAGTATCACACGACCAGACATATCTCATGTCGTGCATACTGTAAGTCAATTTCAACACAGCATAAGATATGCTTGGTCGTGTGATGCTAAGATGCATAAGGGATCTCACAAGTTGCCTATAGGGAGTAGGATTTTCCAAAGAAATCCCATCATCACCCTTCATTTTTCATGCCTTCACTTCAGTTCATATGAGTGTTGTACTTCGTATTATCAGATATATAAAGGCACAATAAACAAGGGAGTATTTTTTTCCTTAACTTCTAATTTAGAATTGATTGCATATACTGACTCTAATTAGGGAGGTTACCCAAATACGCGTCACTCCACCACTGGTTTTTGTATTTTTCTAGGTAAATCACAGATCTCATTGAAATGCAAGAAACAACAGAAGGTGTCTCTTGCATCAACAGAAACAGAATATCGAGCCATGACCTCCATAACTATAGAAATTGTGTGGATTCATCAATTATTGCAGGATATGGGAGTACTGATCCAAGGACCTACAAGATTGTGTTGTGATAATAAAAGTGCAATTAATTTATATTGCTAAAAATCACACTTTTCAGAAGTCTACCAATTAAGCACATTAAGATGGACTACCACTATGTCAGAGAAGCCTACTTACAGAAAATCACAGACCTTCCTTATGTGACCTCAGAATGCCAGTTGGCAGACTTTTTCACAATGGCACTATGTTCTCCCAGATTTAATTTTCTCTTTGACAAACTTTCGGTCATCACGCCCTAAGTTTGAGATGGGGGGTGTTAAATTGTATCAATTCATGTATACAATTGATTAGTTCTTGATTAGGTTTAGGTTAGAATAATGTGTTTCAGGTTTTGTTTATTTCAATGTTCTTTAGATCAATTAAATAATGGTTTTCTTTATTAACCAATATATCTTCTTTTATTGCGTTATCGTTCTTTGTTAGAATAACTTAGATTAAAGTTAGGCATTTTCTTTTGTCAGTAAATAGTTAGTTTTATTTTATTTTATTTTCATAGATTACATTAGAAATAGCCAGTTTTATGCAATTATCATTTTTTTAAAGTATGCTTAGTTATCCGATTTTTGAATAGTGTGTTTCTCTTAGTTTTAATTCACGTTGAATTTTGTTTTTTTAGGGATTAGATTAGGGTTAATTTTGTAGTTAATGTTAGTATAGATTAGTTTGATTGAAGTTAATTAGTTTAATTAGTCGTTAAAATTAGTTAGCCGATCTTCATGATCTTTGCAATTTGCGGTTTTTCTTAATATCTAACATTGTTTTAGTTTTATGCATTGCATGTGGTTGTAGCTTAGGATAGTTTTAAATTATTTACTTTAGTTTAAATCACGTTGGATTCATGTTATATGCTTTAGAGTATTAAGTTTTGTTTATCATGCATAGTTAGTTAGAATTAGTCTAGCCGATTTTTATTTAATTATTTTATTTGATTTTCAGCATAGCCTAGGTTACTTTTATATTTCAATTTTATTTATTCGGTTACATTCATAAACAGTACAACATATAGTGTTAGTTAGTTTCGTTTAGGTTTTTTTAGTTAGTTCTTGATTTCTTGAATTAGTTAAGCTTAGTTGTTCATTAGTTCTTGAATTAATTAGTTAGGTAGTTTTGCTATTTCGTCTTTTAGTGTAAATTAGTTCACAGTTGGTTCGTGTTAATTAGTTCATGTTTTTGTGCTTTTTTTGCATATTTGCTTTTGATTTTCTCGTAGATTTCTTTTTCTGCTGTGTGTTTTCTTTTTGTGTCTTGCAGAAAAGTGTTGGAACGTGCGGTGAAACCTTTTTTGTGTTCTCGAGGTACCCTCTGGGGTCTATTGAGGCCCTCAAAAATGCTCTCAGAGAGTTCTCAGAAAAGCAAAAGTTCAAGAAAGCAAGCATTACCTAAAGAGAGAAGGGCTAAGGGAAGCAAATCAATCAAGAAGGGAATAAAAGCTTCAAGCACTGAAGACACTTTTGCTTTTATTTTTAGAATAGGCGTTATTTTATTCAATTCAATTTATTTGGGGTTGTAATAAGACACTTTATTATTTGTTTAAGAATTCTGCATGGACAATACTCTCTTGTTTATTTATTAAATTATTTTTTTCATTTTGGCAATAAAGAATAGTTTAGATTGTGTGTTGAATACGAAGTATTTTCCGTTCTTTGAGTTTGACCCGAATTTCACCACTCGTGCGAGCCGGTTTTTATTATTTTGTGTCTGGCTTTGACACTTGTTTTCATTAAAAATATTATTTTAAAAAACTCATTTTCATAAAACTCACACCACTTATGCTCATCTTATTCTTAGGTTACTTTGACACCGCAAAATATCATTTTTCAAAAACAATTTGAAATTTTTTCATAAATCTTGTATTTTTTGGCAAAATTTTAGCAATAAAAAATAAATTTAAAATGTAAAAAATAAATTTTATAAGAAAATATGAATACAAATTAGTTAAAAATAAACACATGGTTTTTTCATTATAAATAGTCATTTAAAGCATAAATATCACATTTAAATCATGATATTTATGTTTTTTCCTTAAATCTCATGATATTTTGAAAATCTCACAAGAAATTACCGTTTTAAACTTTCAAGCAATTTCTTGAAAATATTATATTAGTCACTATGATTAATTGAAGGCAAGGAATTGAGCAAATTTCAATTAGGTGCGAATTATTTAGCATTGATTCCAAAAAGTACCTCACATTCTTCAAATTTACTAATATGAGCCTCTCTTTTTTTTTTTGAAAAAAAAGTCAAACAAATACATGAGGTTAACCTCTTCCGTATTTGAAATTACTATTCTTTTGAGTTTTCTATATTAACCTTTACAATTCAAAAACACTTATCTACCCTCGTAGAAAAGGGAACGACAGGTGTTTTAAACAATTGAGGGTATTAATCTCATTTGACTCAATCGACTGATCAGATCTAAACTGGGTTTAACGGTCAATGATGAGAATAGGCCCCTCTTTGGCATTTTTCAGAAACCAGAGCTTGAAGGCCATCATAAATAGTCAATCACTATTTAATCTTGGAAGCTGATGCTTGAAATCCAACACACAAAATAGGCCTCTCCGTGTTCTGTCGGTTATGTTCCATCAAATCTTGGACAAACAATCAAGCACACCCTTAAGGTCCAACTATTTGTCATCACCACCACTCCCAATGAGATATGTTTATATGCTTTTCTTTAGATAGTCCAAGGGAAAAAAATCCCATGACCTACCGCAAATTCTTTTTTTTTTTTTTTTTGTGGGGTGGGGCAGTTGGAAATTTGAGGTGCCATCAACCCCAAATTCTTTTTTTTGTTTTTGTTTTTGTATTTGTGTGCTTTTTAGCATTCAAGAAAAACAACAAGAATGAACAAACAAAAAATAAATCTGGAAGGAATTTAAATAGAAAAGAACATTATATATGCAACCTTGAACAATCAGGTAAATAATAATTTCATCAGTTCTTTATAAGATGTATACTTCCATGCATGTCCTTGGACCAAAAAAAAGTAAGACCTTTCCTTGGACTATTCTATTCCTGAGGGATCCAATCACCAGCTGTTGAGAAACAATTGAGAGTTAAATGAAATAAAAAAAATACTACTGAAGGGATTGAATGGTTGAGAGCCTTGATTAATTAATAGCAATATTCTAGGGGTAATCTCAGAGTGGGGTAAGTGAAGAATCCATTGATGAATCCACTAGCCATCCACTGGTAGGCCTTCTCAGTGAGATGAATGCCATCCCAATTCACATGTTTGGATGGATCACCGCATACATCGATCCCTGGCTGTCCACAGGTGGCCCCAAGGTTGAAGTTGTATGGCTCTCCCTTACCACAGCAAGCTCTCAGAGCACTCTCAAATCCTGAAAATTACACATGAAGAAAAGCAAACACAAACATTAGTTACCAATTTATTTTGGTTTAGAAAAAAAAAACTGGAGGTTGGATCATTGGATACGATGTTAACAAATCCCAATCGAATCGAATCGAATCGGATAGAACCTGCCCTTTTTTATTCGATGCAGGGGTGCTCTATTAAAAAAAAAAATGAATTTTTTAATAGATTGATTCAAAACAATTCGATTTGATTCTATTCAGACTAATTTGACCTTTTTCTTGGGAAAATCCATTCGATTCAAAAACCAATTCAGACCAATTTATATATATATCATTTTTTTGTTCTTGTCAGAAACTGATAAATCAAACAGGTAAATTTAATTGAGTCATTGGCATACCAAACTGGCTGGGGTTTCTGAAAAAACCCATAGCAGCATCGTAGTAATCAGCATAAATGATCTTTGCATGTGGGTGTTGCTCCCTTAGCCTTTGGAGGGCAACTTGCAGATGAGAATTGTGGTAGACTGCAAAGTCGTTGTAGCTCTTGAGGCAACCGATCTGAGGGTCATAAACCGACGCATTTTGCGACCCGAAAGCCGTCAGGTAACTTGTCGAACAGCCGATGGGAAGGTTCCCCGGAATCATCAGCTCCACTGCTCCATGTTTTACCAGTCTCTGCATTTCATTAGGTTAGTTCAGTAGTCAAAGGCTTGAAAGGTTCGAAGTCGAACCAAGTTGGGCCAGTTCCAGTTAGTTGCATAGACCTTTGCCAGAGTATGTTTGTTTTTTTTTACGATGAGGAACCCTCGCCGAAGTGAGAAAAATCTCGTGTGAGCCCTACGACTAATTATACCCTGCCTTACTTGGCCCACGTCTGAAAGCTTCAGACACACCCATGCACCAGCGGGGTTTGATCCGGTGGCTTCATCTCAGCACCCCTCACAACCACCCCACTGACCATGCAGTCGACCGCTGCCGTGATATAGGCCTTAACCAGAGTCATAAAAACAATTCTAGTGGGTTGTTGTTGTTGTTGTTCATTTCCCTAAATCAAGAACTTTCTAGTTTATCAAGGTTCTTAGGAAATACCAATATCCGTGAAATTCTGGATGTTGGTGGTAATGAAAAGGTACTATAAATCCTTCAAAATTTCTAAATGGAGATAAGAAATGTAAAAAGGTAAAAAAAGTAGCAAAGTGTGAAAAATGTTAAAAACTCACATTCACAGCATCTGCAATGGTGTTCACTACATCATGCACGTAAGCCTTGACCTCATCAATGCTCTTCCCTTGAAAGAAGGCGTAATTGTAGTCGTTCCCTCCAATCTCTCCAACGAGAAATAGTGATGACTTGAGAAAGTGGTGGCACTCTGTTATCACATACCCCAAATGAGAAACAAAGAAGTTTTTAGTTTAATTTTGATGCATTCAATCATAACTAAGGTTGTCAATAGGTTGGGTTTGGTTCAGACCCACGTGGAACCAGACCTAGACTTGATTTGAGATACTGGTACCGATCAAGTTCAGACCCAGGTCCAACAAGACCCAAAAAACATAAGAGAAACCATACTTGAATCGTATATGGATTACATGAACCAGACCCGAACCATACCTGGTAAAATAAAATAAAAAAAAAAAAAATTTATCCTTTTTAATTGAAAATTTGTGAATCTTTTTCGAAACTTGGGTCGGGCCTAGGTCTTACGAAATTTCACAAACCATACCTGGCTCCATGTATTAATCAGTCCCTTTGGGTCTTACCGTCGGACCTTCTTATTTAGGTTGAACCCATTGATACCCCTAATCATAACCACCATGTCTAATCCAATTCATTTATATACATATGGCATAAGATTCTTTTTTCGGCTTTGTAGCCACAATGACAGGCCTTCGGTTGGTAAAACCATTAAGATCCCCCCCTGCCCACCAGGGAGTACACCCCGCTCTGACCTGACCTTGCAGCAAGAGATGCCCCCTGTTGGTTTCGAACCCTTGACATGATCCCGTCAATTACTTGTTGAAGTTACCTACCAGATGAGCAGAGCTCTTGTGGGCTTTTGTTTTTATTTTTCTTTTCATCTGTTGTGGGAAGAATAGAAAACAAGATTTTATATGTTGGTTACCTGCTTTTGAAGAGCATAGTGAAGGTAGAAGCCTGTCGAACCAGCCGAGTTGGACGTTTAGTGAGTTGTTGGTCCATAGTTGATTGATGTTCTTGCTCTCAAAGTATGAAACATCAAGTGTTGTAGCTCCTGCTACAGCAAAATTGACTCCATTGGTGTATTCTTTGCCCTCAGGATCAGCCAGATATGGAGGAAGAAGAGGAAGACCGAATGCCTCGGCTGAAAAGGTATTAGAAATTAGTCATAAGATTGCTGAACATAGCAAATCATAACATAGTTACTGTGACTAGATGACTCAATGCTAGATACAAGTGTATATATAGTCCTTAAATGAAACTCACACACTTATATTCATGCAAAACATGATCGAGGTCTAAATCATACGGGAGTGAAATTGGCCCCACAATCACACTAAAATCACAGAGTTCAAAGCCTTATCAGGTCATGAAGTCCACCCTGATTCAAATACTCTACTAATTAAGTAGTTCTATTTCGCTACTGTGGCCTTCACACCAGTAACTCAGACAACAAACTCATTCAGCCATATATAGTGACTATAATTGAACACTGATCATGGCATGCCTAAATTAATCTTGAATCGATAGTTTGCCCCGAGAATCGGCAAAGCACGATCCTAATCCAATGGCAGCCAACCTGATCCTACCTGGTTCTTGGATTCAACTTAGATATGTAAGCAAATTCAGGCTAATTAAGAGTCAGAGTAGATGCCACTGTTATCACGTCCAAGACCAGTAGTATATTAATGCATGACTCTGTGAACCACCTTGGCAACAAATGGAAGCAACTTTCACCATATTCTTTTAAAAGCGAGAAAGACTATATATGGAAGTAGAGAAGCACAAAAAGACAATACCTATGAAGTCGACGATCAATCTTCCATTGGAGCATCGGCCTGTGGGGTGCCCAAAGAAGGTTTCTCCATAGGGGAGGTTGGCTATGACCGAAAACCCACTAGGCCTGGAGTGTAGCAGGTTTCCGGTGTCGGCAAGCGAGTCCCCGAAGCTAAAGATGGAGGTGTAGCAATCTGAATGTGAAACAGCTGCAGGAACAAAGAACATGCAGGCTGCCAAAACAGTCATATGAGAAAGCACCATTACTCCTGAACCAGAAGAAGAAGCCATGGCGAGCGAGAGAGAGAGAGAGAGAGGTTTAAGTGAATTCAAGAGGGGTTAGATGGTCGTTATATATAGCGAGCAGTGTTCTATTTGTAGCAGGCTTTGGGTGCCCACGCATGTTTAGCGTTATAGTTGAACTGTAGCTTTTGTGGTGGTGTGATTACGTACGTAATTATGTTCATGGAATTAAACTGAAATCTTCGGCCATGCTTCTTTAAACAAAATTCTTCATTTCATGGTGAGTTTGAAAATTAAGTCCTTGAACGTATGCTGCCACCTGTAAATCCATGAAAAAATTTTACACTAAAATCTCCTTTATGCTATTTTAAAGCCCATTAAGTTTTATAAAACCGGCAGTCACATGATGGACCTTGATTTTGGGGTGTTACTGAATTTAAGTGATGATACTTGATAGGACTCGTAGTTCTACTCCATTTACCCTTCTACAAGATTGAGGACCAAATAACTGGACTTTAGATGGAAAAAAGAATCCCAGAAGATAACCAACTCTTCCATCCTTATCAACCAGAGATGGTGAGACTTGAGGATTGCACAAATTTTATGTAATATGGACTCTTGAAACCAATATTCTTCGGTTGACAGTTCTAATCCCAATATGGATATATATCCATGGTGTCAATAGGCAAGGTTTACTTCACTAATTATATGGACCTTTAATTGGGACTACAACTCTAGAAAACATGGCTGTCCAAGGGATCAAGATCTCAACATGAGTCTTGAAGAGCTGTCTCACTAGGGTTGCAAACATATAGTGACCAATATTGGCGTTTCTTTGAAGAAAAAAAAATGTGAGATTTTGGCTGGCCAATATTTAATTTCCAATAAAAATGCCAGAATTTATTTTTAATTTTTCTTTGTAAAAATAATTACAATATTTTATTGTACATGTTTTTCCATTTTCTTCCCAAAAAAAGAATCAATTTTTCACGAGAATTTGGCTGCCAATATTTACCCAAAAAATGTTTTGTCACTATGGTTGCAAATCGTTAGGTCAGTCTGAGGCTGAAGACTACCCAGTTCCAGAACTAATTTTTTTTTTGAGCAAGTCCACTTCCAGATCCAGTTCTAAATTGCAGAACTATAAGTGGCAGAGGGCTTGGGGAGAAGGTGCTGAACCCTTCATCCAAGGTTCGACTCCCACCGGTATGGCAGAGGGCCTGAGGGACAAATGTTGTATATCTATTTAATGTACGTAGAAGTTCCTCGTGATATCATCGTTTGTGGCTGATGGAACATTTGTATGTTGTATATCTGAAAGACTTGTGTCTCCCAAACAGGCAACATGTTGCTACGTTTTATGAAAACTGATTCGATGTCGTACATTGTTTCATTGTTTCATGCCAAAACTTTGTAAAGGTATTAAGATATTATGGGACCGGAAAGACACAGGGTTATGGATTTGTCAGTTTCTCCGATCCTTCGCGATGAAAGAAATGAATGGTTCTCTCTCTCTGTCTCTCTTTCTATATATATATATATATATATATATATATATATATATATATATATATATATAGAGAGAGAGAGATATGGATTTGTCAGTTTCGGCTTTTTAGAGCAGACCGAGGCAAAGTTTGGGTGCGACTTAGACCAAAACGTGTCAGTCTAGGTCGTCCCCAGACCAATTTTGCATTCAAAAAAAATGTGTGGTCGGTTCAGCCTGGGTGCGACCTAGACCGAATTGAAACGAGTCGGTCTGGGTCGCACCCAGACCAAGATCGATCCAGATAGAAAAAAAAGAGTTTGTTGGTTGAACCGGTTCAGAACAAATCGGTTCTCGCCGAACCGGTTTATATGGGTCGATTCAGACCAAACTGGTTCTTGAGGAATTGGTCTAAACCGAATTGGGTCTGAATCGAACCGGTTTGGATAAACCCGAGTCAAGCCAAACTGGTTCAGTCTAACTGGATCTGGGTTCTTAGTTCAGATTCAGTTTGATTCAGACCTATTCTGGATCCAGATTGATTACTCTAGATCTGATTGGATCACTCTTGGATCCATATCAGAACTAGGTCTAGATTAGACCGTTCTGGATCCAGTGAGAGTGTATGAATCCAGTCAGAGTGTTCTGGATCCGGTTAGATTGTCTAGGATCTAGTTAGATTATTCTATATCCAGTCAAACTGTTATGTATTTAGATAAGTAATGAATCTAGATCCAATCTGACAGGGTCAGATCCAGATCATAAATAGATTCGGATCGGGTTGTGAGATAGTCTTGAATTATAAATAGATGTGAAATGACCATAATACCCTTTTAGGTACCCGAGATCCATTTTGGTAAAATAGGCATAACTTTGCACCCCAAACTCAAAATTGAGCGAGGTTTGGTGCATTGGACTCGTATTGAAGAAATGAATCTACTTGTCTAATAGTGTTGGTTAAACTAGTGACACAAAATTTCAGGTTTTGTGAGTCAATTTAGGAGAAATATTTTGGTAAATCTGCAAGAAGTTTTGTACATTAATACAAATATGTTGGTGTAATGACCAGATCATACTGTTTGAGCACCTTGAGACTCGATTGCGGTAAAAGTATAGTGTTCACACTTGAGTTAAGAGATATTATAAGTAATTTTAGATGTGAATATGTTGGGTTGTGATTCGGCCAGCCAGCGCACAAATAAAAACAACAATAGCAAGTTACTGATAAAACAATGCAAAAGAAATGTAGAGGCAGGAGTACCTCATGCCGCCATTGCTGAACTGGATGATGGCTGATGATCGACGCTGGTGCAGGGGAAGCTATTGGTTGTGGCTGAACAGGAGAAAACTTCTCCTTAGCCGGACTGTTGCACTCCACGAGCGCAGGCTGCTGGATGCAGGCGGTGGGCAGGATCTGTTCCCTCACCGGATGGAAAAACACTGAATGGAGAGGTAAGATATCCAACTGATTTCCTCTCTCATTTTTCTGTTTTTCAACCTGTGTTTTCACACGTCTTTGAGGGTTGCTCATGATACCTCTTTTATAGGCACAAAGTGGGAACCGTTTGTGTAACCCTTCTCCCTTATTCTGTGCAAGTTTATCGGAAGAAGCATCTTCTGTGGGGGGTGTCCACATCGTGGGTAACCACCACCACTAGCTGGTGGTTTATACCAATATTCTCTCACTTGTTTCGACGATAAACCCTTAACCAAAAAACTTTATGGGAATAACTTGATGAATAGATTGGCCTTTATGATCTATTATGTAGATCCTTAGTTGAATCTCTAATCCTTATGAGATTAACAACAAACAAGTAATAACGAGAATCAATGAAATGAATGTGATCACTTTATTTTTATATGTATATATAAAAAAAGTTTAACAACCCTATCCTCAATACATGTTCGGAGCATAATCCTGGTGCTAGCCCTTTAGTAAGAGGATCAACAATTATCTCTTTGGTACCAATATTAACAATATGCACTAGATGATTCTTTGTCCTTTCTTTAACAACAAAGTACCTTAATTTCATATGTGTACATGATGTAATACTTTTATTATTATTCGAAAAGGACATCGCAACTTCATTATCAGAGTAGACCTTCAGTGGCTTCTCAATGAAATCGACCACCTTTAACTGTGATATAAAGTTCTTCAACGATATGCCCTGCGAGGTAGTGTCGTACAATACTATGAATTTTGCCTTCATGGTGTGAGCAACAGTGGTCGTCTACTTTCCACTCCTACAAGACATCACGCCCCCAATAAGTAAGAAGATGTACCCAGTAGTAGACTTTCTACTATCAAGGCATCCTCCTAAGTCCGCATCCGAGTAGACAATGACCTCGAGGTGATCAACTTTATGATATATCAACATATAGTCTTTTATCCCTTGCAAATGCCGCAAGACTTTCTTTGCAGCTTTCCAATAGGGTATGCCTTAGTTAGACTAAAATTGGCCAAGCACCCCTACTGCAAAAGAGATATCTGGACGATAACATGTCTAGTGTATTGTAAGTTGCCAACAACTTACGCATATGGATAAACACTCATATGTGTTTTGTCAATATCGTCTTGTGGACAATCCTTTAAGCTCAACTTGTCACCTTTTGATATGGGTGTTGAATTAGGAGAACAAGTCTCCATCCCATATCATTTTAACACCTTATTTATATAGTATCTTTAAGAGAGGCCTAGAAAATCTTTTGATCTATCTCGACGGATCTCAATGTCGAGTACATAAGCAACCTCACCCATATCTTTCATATCAAAATATGATGCAAGAAATTGTTTTATCTCTGTAAGTAACTTTATATCGTTCGTTGCCAGCAAAATGTCATTCACATACAATATCAATATAATGAACTTACTCTCACTTTCCTTGAGGTATATACATTGATCAAAAATGTTTTCTATAAACCCTAACATCATAATGACTTGGGAAAATTTAATATACCACTGTTGGGAGGCCTCTTTAAGTTCATATATTGATTTGTTAAGCTTGCAAACCAAACGATCATCGTGAGAGAAACCAAGTGGTTGTTACATGTATACCTCTTTATTTAGATCCCTGTTTAGGAACATATTTTTTACATCCATCTGATATAGCTCCAAGTCATAATGTGCTACGAGGGCCAAAATTATTCTCATTGACTCTTTAGTTGAGACAGGAGAAAATGTCTCATTATAATCAATGCCCTCCATTTGGGTGAATCTTTTAGCAACTAATTTTGCCTTATGTCTCTCTATGTTACCTTTGGAGTCCTTCTTGGTCTTAAAGACTCATTTACACTCTACAAGTTTTACTCTCTTAGGTAACTCGACAAGATCCCATAGAGGTTATTTTGTTTTTGGGGTATTGAGATTGCTTACTCTCATAGAGGTTATTTTTTGTCTTAAACTAAATTGGCTTGCGGGATTAATCTCTTGCGGGATTAATCTTGACAAGTCCCGCATTACAAATAAAAAATTTTATGAGAAGTTGTGGTCTCAAACATGAAGGGTGATGATGGGATTTCGTTGGAAAATTCTACTCCCTATCTGGAGCTTGTGGGATCACTTATGTATCTTAGTATCACACGACCAAACATATCTCATGTCGTGCATACTGTAAGTCAATTTCAACACAGCATAAGATATGCTTGGTCGTGTGATGCTAAGATGCATAAGGGATCTCACAAGTTGCCTATAGGGAGTAGGATTTTCCAAAGAAATCCCATCATCACCCTTCATTTTTCATGCCTTCACTTCAGTTCATATGAGTGTTGTACTTCGTATTATCAGATATATAAAGGCACAATAAACAAGGGAGTATTTTTTTCCTTAACTTCTAATTTAGAATTGATTGCATATACTGACTCTAATTAGGGAGGTTACCCAAATACGCGTCACTCCACCACTGGTTTTTGTATTTTTCTAGGTAAATCACAGATCTCATTGAAATGCAAGAAACAACAGAAGGTGTCTCTTGCATCAACAGAAACAGAATATCGAGCCATGACCTCCATAACTATAGAAATTGTGTGGATTCATCAATTATTGCAGGATATGGGAGTACTGATCCAAGGACCTACAAGATTGTGTTGTGATAATAAAAGTGCAATTAATTTATATTGCTAAAAATCACACTTTTCAGAAGTCTACCAATTAAGCACATTAAGATGGACTACCACTATGTCAGAGAAGCCTACTTACAGAAAATCACAGACCTTCCTTATGTGACCTCAGAATGCCAGTTGGCAGACTTTTTCACAATGGCACTATGTTCTCCCAGATTTAATTTTCTCTTTGACAAACTTTCGGTCATCACGCCCTAAGTTTGAGATGGGGGGTGTTAAATTGTATCAATTCATGTATACAATTGATTAGTTCTTGATTAGGTTTAGGTTAGAATAATGTGTTTCAGGTTTTGTTTATTTCAATGTTCTTTAGATCAATTAAATAATGGTTTTCTTTATTAACCAATATATCTTCTTTTATTGCGTTATCGTTCTTTGTTAGAATAACTTAGATTAAAGTTAGGCATTTTCTTTTGTCAGTAAATAGTTAGTTTTATTTTATTTTATTTTCATAGATTACATTAGAAATAGCCAGTTTTATGCAATTATCATTTTTTTAAAGTATGCTTAGTTATCCGATTTTTGAATAGTGTGTTTCTCTTAGTTTTAATTCACGTTGAATTTTGTTTTTTTAGGGATTAGATTAGGGTTAATTTTGTAGTTAATGTTAGTATAGATTAGTTTGATTGAAGTTAATTAGTTTAATTAGTCGTTAAAATTAGTTAGCCGATCTTCATGATCTTTGCAATTTGCGGTTTTTCTTAATATCTAACATTGTTTTAGTTTTATGCATTGCATGTGGTTGTAGCTTAGGATAGTTTTAAATTATTTACTTTAGTTTAAATCACGTTGGATTCATGTTATATGCTTTAGAGTATTAAGTTTTGTTTATCATGCATAGTTAGTTAGAATTAGTCTAGCCGATTTTTATTTAATTATTTTATTTGATTTTCAGCATAGCCTAGGTTACTTTTATATTTCAATTTTATTTATTCGGTTACATTCATAAACAGTACAACATATAGTGTTAGTTAGTTTCGTTTAGGTTTTTTTAGTTAGTTCTTGATTTCTTGAATTAGTTAAGCTTAGTTGTTCATTAGTTCTTGAATTAATTAGTTAGGTAGTTTTGCTATTTCGTCTTTTAGTGTAAATTAGTTCACAGTTGGTTCGTGTTAATTAGTTCATGTTTTTGTGCTTTTTTTGCATATTTGCTTTTGATTTTCTCGTAGATTTCTTTTTCTGCTGTGTGTTTTCTTTTTGTGTCTTGCAGAAAAGTGTTGGAACGTGCGGTGAAACCTTTTTTGTGTTCTCGAGGTACCCTCTGGGGTCTATTGAGGCCCTCAAAAATGCTCTCAGAGAGTTCTCAGAAAAGCAAAAGTTCAAGAAAGCAAGCATTACCTAAAGAGAGAAGGGCTAAGGGAAGCAAATCAATCAAGAAGGGAATAAAAGCTTCAAGCACTGAAGACACTTTTGCTTTTATTTTTAGAATAGGCGTTATTTTATTCAATTCAATTTATTTGGGGTTGTAATAAGACACTTTATTATTTGTTTAAGAATTCTGCATGGACAATACTCTCTTGTTTATTTATTAAATTATTTTTTTCATTTTGGCAATAAAGAATAGTTTAGATTGTGTGTTGAATACGAAGTATTTTCCGTTCTTTGAGTTTGACCCGAATTTCACCACTCGTGCGAGCCGGTTTTTATTATTTTGTGTCTGGCTTTGACACTTGTTTTCATTAAAAATATTATTTTAAAAAACTCATTTTCATAAAACTCACACCACTTATGCTCATCTTATTCTTAGGTTACTTTGACACCGCAAAATATCATTTTTCAAAAACAATTTGAAATTTTTTCATAAATCTTGTATTTTTTGGCAAAATTTTAGCAATAAAAAATAAATTTAAAATGTAAAAAATAAATTTTATAAGAAAATATGAATACAAATTAGTTAAAAATAAACACATGGTTTTTTCATTATAAATAGTCATTTAAAGCATAAATATCACATTTAAATCATGATATTTATGTTTTTTCCTTAAATCTCATGATATTTTGAAAATCTCACAAGAAATTACCGTTTTAAACTTTCAAGCAATTTCTTGAAAATATTATATTAGTCACTATGATTAATTGAAGGCAAGGAATTGAGCAAATTTCAATTAGGTGCGAATTATTTAGCATTGATTCCAAAAAGTACCTCACATTCTTCAAATTTACTAATATGAGCCTCTCTTTTTTTTTTTGAAAAAAAAGTCAAACAAATACATGAGGTTAACCTCTTCCGTATTTGAAATTACTATTCTTTTGAGTTTTCTATATTAACCTTTACAATTCAAAAACACTTATCTACCCTCGTAGAAAAGGGAACGACAGGTGTTTTAAACAATTGAGGGTATTAATCTCATTTGACTCAATCGACTGATCAGATCTAAACTGGGTTTAACGGTCAATGATGAGAATAGGCCCCTCTTTGGCATTTTTCAGAAACCAGAGCTTGAAGGCCATCATAAATAGTCAATCACTATTTAATCTTGGAAGCTGATGCTTGAAATCCAACACACAAAATAGGCCTCTCCGTGTTCTGTCGGTTATGTTCCATCAAATCTTGGACAAACAATCAAGCACACCCTTAAGGTCCAACTATTTGTCATCACCACCACTCCCAATGAGATATGTTTATATGCTTTTCTTTAGATAGTCCAAGGGAAAAAAATCCCATGACCTACCGCAAATTCTTTTCTTTTTTTTTTTTGTGGGGTGGGGCAGTTGGAAATTTGAGGTGCCATCAACCCCAAATTCTTTTTTTTGTTTTTGTTTTTGTATTTGTGTGCTTTTTAGCATTCAAGAAAAACAACAAGAATGAACAAACAAAAAATAAATCTGGAAGGAATTTAAATAGAAAAGAACATTATATATGCAACCTTGAACAATCAGGTAAATAATAATTTCATCAGTTCTTTA
The DNA here is from genome assembly GCF_984573655.1 of Nuphar pumila. Taxonomy (NCBI): domain Eukaryota; kingdom Viridiplantae; phylum Streptophyta; class Magnoliopsida; order Nymphaeales; family Nymphaeaceae; genus Nuphar; species Nuphar pumila. The sequence goes on from NC_143261.1 coordinate 2,201,423, forward strand.
TAAGATGTATACTTCCATGCATGTCCTTGGACCAAAAAAAAGTAAGACCTTTCCTTGGACTATTCTATTCCTGAGGGATCCAATCACCAGCTGTTGAGAAACAATTGAGAGTTAAATGAAATAAAAAAAATACTACTGAAGGGATTGAATGGTTGAGAGCCTTGATTAATTAATAGCAATATTCTAGGGGTAATCTCAGAGTGGGGTAAGTGAAGAATCCATTGATGAATCCACTAGCCATCCACTGGTAGGCCTTCTCAGTGAGATGAATGCCATCCCAATTCACATGTTTGGATGGATCACCGCATACATCGATCCCTGGCTGTCCACAGGTGGCCCCAAGGTTGAAGTTGTATGGCTCTCCCTTACCACAGCAAGCTCTCAGAGCACTCTCAAATCCTGAAAATTACACATGAAGAAAAGCAAACACAAACATTAGTTACCAATTTATTTTGGTTTAGAAAAAAAAAACTGGAGGTTGGATCATTGGATACGATGTTAACAAATCCCAATCGAATCGAATCGAATCGGATAGAACCTGCCCTTTTTTATTCGATGCAGGGGTGCTCTATTAAAAAAAAAAATGAATTTTTTAATAGATTGATTCAAAACAATTCGATTTGATTCTATTCAGACTAATTTGACCTTTTTCTTGGGAAAATCCATTCGATTCAAAAACCAATTCAGACCAATTTATATATATATCATTTTTTTGTTCTTGTCAGAAACTGATAAATCAAACAGGTAAATTTAATTGAGTCATTGGCATACCAAACTGGCTGGGGTTTCTGAAAAAACCCATAGCAGCATCGTAGTAATCAGCATAAATGATCTTTGCATGTGGGTGTTGCTCCCTTAGCCTTTGGAGGGCAACTTGCAGATGAGAATTGTGGTAGACTGCAAAGTCGTTGTAGCTCTTGAGGCAACCGATCTGAGGGTCATAAACCGACGCATTTTGCGACCCGAAAGCCGTCAGGTAACTTGTCGAACAGCCGATGGGAAGGTTCCCCGGAATCATCAGCTCCACTGCTCCATGTTTTACCAGTCTCTGCATTTCATTAGGTTAGTTCAGTAGTCAAAGGCTTGAAAGGTTCGAAGTCGAACCAAGTTGGGCCAGTTCCAGTTAGTTGCATAGACCTTTGCCAGAGTATGTTTGTTTTTTTTTACGATGAGGAACCCTCGCCGAAGTGAGAAAAATCTCGTGTGAGCCCTACGACTAATTATACCCTGCCTTACTTGGCCCACGTCTGAAAGCTTCAGACACACCCATGCACCAGCGGGGTTTGATCCGGTGGCTTCATCTCAGCACCCCTCACAACCACCCCACTGACCATGCAGTCGACCGCTGCCGTGATATAGGCCTTAACCAGAGTCATAAAAACAATTCTAGTGGGTTGTTGTTGTTGTTGTTCATTTCCCTAAATCAAGAACTTTCTAGTTTATCAAGGTTCTTAGGAAATACCAATATCCGTGAAATTCTGGATGTTGGTGGTAATGAAAAGGTACTATAAATCCTTCAAAATTTCTAAATGGAGATAAGAAATGTAAAAAGGTAAAAAAAGTAGCAAAGTGTGAAAAATGTTAAAAACTCACATTCACAGCATCTGCAATGGTGTTCACTACATCATGCACGTAAGCCTTGACCTCATCAATGCTCTTCCCTTGAAAGAAGGCGTAATTGTAGTCGTTCCCTCCAATCTCTCCAACGAGAAATAGTGATGACTTGAGAAAGTGGTGGCACTCTGTTATCACATACCCCAAATGAGAAACAAAGAAGTTTTTAGTTTAATTTTGATGCATTCAATCATAACTAAGGTTGTCAATAGGTTGGGTTTGGTTCAGACCCACGTGGAACCAGACCTAGACTTGATTTGAGATACTGGTACCGATCAAGTTCAGACCCAGGTCCAACAAGACCCAAAAAACATAAGAGAAACCATACTTGAATCGTATATGGATTACATGAACCAGACCCGAACCATACCTGGTAAAATAAAATAAAAAAAAAAAAAATTTATCCTTTTTAATTGAAAATTTGTGAATCTTTTTCGAAACTTGGGTCGGGCCTAGGTCTTACGAAATTTCACAAACCATACCTGGCTCCATGTATTAATCAGTCCCTTTGGGTCTTACCGTCGGACCTTCTTATTTAGGTTGAACCCATTGATACCCCTAATCATAACCACCATGTCTAATCCAATTCATTTATATACATATGGCATAAGATTCTTTTTTCGGCTTTGTAGCCACAATGACAGGCCTTCGGTTGGTAAAACCATTAAGATCCCCCCCTGCCCACCAGGGAGTACACCCCGCTCTGACCTGACCTTGCAGCAAGAGATGCCCCCTGTTGGTTTCGAACCCTTGACATGATCCCGTCAATTACTTGTTGAAGTTACCTACCAGATGAGCAGAGCTCTTGTGGGCTTTTGTTTTTATTTTTCTTTTCATCTGTTGTGGGAAGAATAGAAAACAAGATTTTATATGTTGGTTACCTGCTTTTGAAGAGCATAGTGAAGGTAGAAGCCTGTCGAACCAGCCGAGTTGGACGTTTAGTGAGTTGTTGGTCCATAGTTGATTGATGTTCTTGCTCTCAAAGTATGAAACATCAAGTGTTGTAGCTCCTGCTACAGCAAAATTGACTCCATTGGTGTATTCTTTGCCCTCAGGATCAGCCAGATATGGAGGAAGAAGAGGAAGACCGAATGCCTCGGCTGAAAAGGTATTAGAAATTAGTCATAAGATTGCTGAACATAGCAAATCATAACATAGTTACTGTGACTAGATGACTCAATGCTAGATACAAGTGTATATATAGTCCTTAAATGAAACTCACACACTTATATTCATGCAAAACATGATCGAGGTCTAAATCATACGGGAGTGAAATTGGCCCCACAATCACACTAAAATCACAGAGTTCAAAGCCTTATCAGGTCATGAAGTCCACCCTGATTCAAATACTCTACTAATTAAGTAGTTCTATTTCGCTACTGTGGCCTTCACACCAGTAACTCAGACAACAAACTCATTCAGCCATATATAGTGACTATAATTGAACACTGATCATGGCATGCCTAAATTAATCTTGAATCGATAGTTTGCCCCGAGAATCGGCAAAGCACGATCCTAATCCAATGGCAGCCAACCTGATCCTACCTGGTTCTTGGATTCAACTTAGATATGTAAGCAAATTCAGGCTAATTAAGAGTCAGAGTAGATGCCACTGTTATCACGTCCAAGACCAGTAGTATATTAATGCATGACTCTGTGAACCACCTTGGCAACAAATGGAAGCAACTTTCACCATATTCTTTTAAAAGCGAGAAAGACTATATATGGAAGTAGAGAAGCACAAAAAGACAATACCTATGAAGTCGACGATCAATCTTCCATTGGAGCATCGGCCTGTGGGGTGCCCAAAGAAGGTTTCTCCATAGGGGAGGTTGGCTATGACCGAAAACCCACTAGGCCTGGAGTGTAGCAGGTTTCCGGTGTCGGCAAGCGAGTCCCCGAAGCTAAAGATGGAGGTGTAGCAATCTGAATGTGAAACAGCTGCAGGAACAAAGAACATGCAGGCTGCCAAAACAGTCATATGAGAAAGCACCATTACTCCTGAACCAGAAGAAGAAGCCATGGCGAGCGAGAGAGAGAGAGAGAGAGGTTTAAGTGAATTCAAGAGGGGTTAGATGGTCGTTATATATAGCGAGCAGTGTTCTATTTGTAGCAGGCTTTGGGTGCCCACGCATGTTTAGCGTTATAGTTGAACTGTAGCTTTTGTGGTGGTGTGATTACGTACGTAATTATGTTCATGGAATTAAACTGAAATCTTCGGCCATGCTTCTTTAAACAAAATTCTTCATTTCATGGTGAGTTTGAAAATTAAGTCCTTGAACGTATGCTGCCACCTGTAAATCCATGAAAAAATTTTACACTAAAATCTCCTTTATGCTATTTTAAAGCCCATTAAGTTTTATAAAACCGGCAGTCACATGATGGACCTTGATTTTGGGGTGTTACTGAATTTAAGTGATGATACTTGATAGGACTCGTAGTTCTACTCCATTTACCCTTCTACAAGATTGAGGACCAAATAACTGGACTTTAGATGGAAAAAAGAATCCCAGAAGATAACCAACTCTTCCATCCTTATCAACCAGAGATGGTGAGACTTGAGGATTGCACAAATTTTATGTAATATGGACTCTTGAAACCAATATTCTTCGGTTGACAGTTCTAATCCCAATATGGATATATATCCATGGTGTCAATAGGCAAGGTTTACTTCACTAATTATATGGACCTTTAATTGGGACTACAACTCTAGAAAACATGGCTGTCCAAGGGATCAAGATCTCAACATGAGTCTTGAAGAGCTGTCTCACTAGGGTTGCAAACATATAGTGACCAATATTGGCGTTTCTTTGAAGAAAAAAAAATGTGAGATTTTGGCTGGCCAATATTTAATTTCCAATAAAAATGCCAGAATTTATTTTTAATTTTTCTTTGTAAAAATAATTACAATATTTTATTGTACATGTTTTTCCATTTTCTTCCCAAAAAAAGAATCAATTTTTCACGAGAATTTGGCTGCCAATATTTACCCAAAAAATGTTTTGTCACTATGGTTGCAAATCGTTAGGTCAGTCTGAGGCTGAAGACTACCCAGTTCCAGAACTAATTTTTTTTTTGAGCAAGTCCACTTCCAGATCCAGTTCTAAATTGCAGAACTATAAGTGGCAGAGGGCTTGGGGAGAAGGTGCTGAACCCTTCATCCAAGGTTCGACTCCCACCGGTATGGCAGAGGGCCTGAGGGACAAATGTTGTATATCTATTTAATGTACGTAGAAGTTCCTCGTGATATCATCGTTTGTGGCTGATGGAACATTTGTATGTTGTATATCTGAAAGACTTGTGTCTCCCAAACAGGCAACATGTTGCTACGTTTTATGAAAACTGATTCGATGTCGTACATTGTTTCATTGTTTCATGCCAAAACTTTGTAAAGGTATTAAGATATTATGGGACCGGAAAGACACAGGGTTATGGATTTGTCAGTTTCTCCGATCCTTCGCGATGAAAGAAATGAATGGTTCTCTCTCTCTGTCTCTCTTTCTATATATATATATATATATATATATATATATATATATATATATATATATTTATATATATATATATATATATATATATATATATATATATATTTATATATTTATTTATATATATATATATATATATACATATATATATTTATATATTTATTTATATATATATATAGAGAGAGAGAGATATGGATTTGTCAGTTTCGGCTTTTTAGAGCAGACCGAGGCAAAGTTTGGGTGCGACTTAGACCAAAACGTGTCAGTCTAGGTCGTCCCCAGACCAATTTTGCATTCAAAAAAAATGTGTGGTCGGTTCAGCCTGGGTGCGACCTAGACCGAACTGAAACGAGTCGGTCTGGGTCGCACCCAGACCAAGATCGATCCAGATAGAAAAAAAAGAGTTTGTTGGTTGAACCGGTTCAGAACAAATCGGGTCTCGCCGAACCGGTTTATATGGGTCGATTCAGACCAAACTGGTTCTTGAGGAATTGGTCTAAACCGAATTGGGTCTGAATCGAACCGGTTTGGATAAACCCGAGTCAAGCCAAACTGGTTCAGTCTAACTGGATCTGGGTTCTTAGTTCAGATTCAGTTTGATTCAGACCTATTCTGGATCCAGATTGATTACTCTAGATCTGATTGGATCACTCTTGGATCCATATCAGAACTAGGTCTAGATTAGACCGTTCTGGATCCAGTGAGAGTGTATGAATCCAGTCAGAGTGTTCTGGATCCGGTTAGATTGTCTAGGATCTAGTTAGATTATTCTATATCCAGTCAAACTGTTATGTATTTAGATAAGTAATGAATCTAGATCCAATCTGACAGGGTCAGATCCAGATCATAAATAGATTCGGATCGGGTTGTGAGATAGTCTTGAATTATAAATAGATGTGAAATGACCATAATACCCTTTTAGGTACCCGAGATCCATTTTGGTAAAATAGGCATAACTTTGCACCCCAAACTCAAAATTGAGCGAGGTTTGGTGCATTGGACTCGTATTGAAGAAATGAATCTACTTGTCTAATAGTGTTGATTAAACTAGTGACACAAAATTTCAGGTTTTGTGAGTCAATTTAGGAGAAATATTTTGGTAAATCTGCAAGAAGTTTTGTACATTAATACAAATATGTTGGTGTAATGATCATATCATACTGTTTGAGCACCTTGAGACTCGATTGCGGTAAAAGTATAGTGTTCACACTTGAGTTAAGAGATACAACAACAACAACAACAACTACGCCTTCATCCCAAAACAATTGGGGTCAGCGATATGAACCAAAAAAGAAATTCATTTTGGGTCTTCCACATGAATCATTTTCCTCCAATCATTTCTATCCAACGCCATGTCCTCGGTGAGGTTCAAAGCATTCATATCCTTTCCTATCATCTCCATCCAAGTCTTCCTAGGCCTACCCCGACCTCTTTTAACTAATATATTTTCCCATTTCTCCAACCTTCTAACTGGAGCATCATTAGGCCTTCGCCGAATATGTCCAAACCACCGTAAACGATTCTCTCGCATCTTATTTTCAATGGGTGCAACACCTACCTTCTTACGTATCTCTTCGTTCCGAATCTTATCTTTTATTGTATTTCCACACATCCATCTAAGCATCCGCATCTCAGCTACACTCATTTTTTGAATATGATGTCTCTTGGCAGCCCAACATTCCGTACCATATAGTAAAGCGGGTCTAATAGTCGTCCTATAAAACTTTCCCTTCAACCGCAATGGCATTCTACGATCGCACAGCACTCCAGTAGCACTTTTCCATTTCATCCACCCAACCTTTATCCTATGATTTACATCTCCATCAATTTCTCCATACTTTTGAATGATGGATCCCAAATATTTGAAATAATCATTCACCGGTATATCTTGCTCACCAAGCTTCACTACACTCCCATCCCTACTTCGTTGCTTACTAAACCGACATTCCATATATTCAGTCTTACTCTTACTCAACTTAAAACCTCTAGCTTCCAATGTCTGTCTCCATAATTCTAACTTAGCATTAACCCCAGCTCTAGACTCATCAATCAAAACAATATCATCAGCAAACAACATACACCACGGTACATTTTCTTGAATTGATCTCGTAAGCTCATCCATCACTATCGCAAATAGGAAAGGGCTTAAAGCAGATCCTTGATGTAACCCAACCGTTATCGGAAAATTGGTTGTCACCCCTCCACAAGTGCGGACATTGGTTACTACTCCTACATACATATCTTTAATTATACTAATGTACTTGAGAGAAACACCTTTCTTCATCATTGTCCACCAGAGAACGTCCCTAGGTACTCTATCGTATGCCTTCTCTAAATCAATAAAAACCATATGCAAATCTTTGTTCCTCTCTCTATATCTTTCAATAAGTTGTCTAAGAAGATGTATAGCTTCCATAGTTGATCTTCCAGGCATAAAACCAAATTGATTCTCCGATATCATGACAACCTTCCTCAACCTAGACTCAATCACCCTCTCCCAAAGTTTCATAGTATGACTCATGAGTTTTATACCACGATAGTTTGTGCAATCTTGTATACCACGATAGTTTGTGCAAACTTGAGTTAAGAGATATTATAAGTAATTTTAGATGTGAATATGTTGGGTTATGATTCGGCCAGCCAGCGCACAAATAAAAACAACAATAGCAAGTTACTGATAAAACAATGCAAAAGAAATGCAGAGGCAGGATTACCTGATGCCGCCATTGATGAACTGGATGATGGCTGATGATCGACGCTGGTGCAGGGGAAGCTATTGGTTGTGGCTGAACAGGAGAAAACTTCTCCTTAGCCGGACTGCTGCACTCCACGAGCGCAGGCTGCTGGATGCAGGCGGTGGGCAGGATCTGTTCCCTCACCGGATGGAAAAACACTGAATGGAGAGGTAAGATATCCAACTGATTTCCTCTCTCATTTTTCTGTTTTTCACCCTGTGTTTTCACACGTCTTTGAGGGTTGCTCATGATACCTCTTTTATAGGCACAAAGTGGGAACCGTTTGTGTAACCCTTCTCCCTTATTCTGTGCAAGTTTATCGGAAGAAGCATCTTCTGTGGGGGGTATCCACATCGTGGGTAACCACCCCCACTAGCTGGTGGTTTATACCAATATTCTCTCACTTGTTTCGACGATAAACCCTTAACCAAAAAACTTTATGGGAATAACTTGATGAATAGATTGGCCTTTATGATCTATTATGTAGATCCTTAGTTGAATCTCTAATCCTTATGAGATTAACAACAAACAAGTAATAACGAGAATCAATGAAATGAATGTGATCACTTTATTTTTATATGTATATATAAAAAAAGTTTAACAACCCTATCCTCAATACATGTTCGGAACATAATCCTGGTGCTAGCCCTTTAATAAGAGGATCAACAATTATCTCTTTGGTACCAATATTAACAATATGCACTAGATGATTCTTTGTCCTTTCTTTAACAACAAAGTACCTTAATTTCATATGTGTACATGTTGTAATACTTTTATTATTATTCGAAAAGGACATCGCAACTTCATTATCAGAGTAGACCTTCAGTGGCTTCTCAATGAAATCGACCACCTTTAACTGTGATATAAAGTTCTTCAACGATATGCCCTGCGAGGTAGTGTCGTACAATACTATGAATTTTGCCTTCATGGTGTGAGCAACAGTGGTCGTCTACTTTCCACTCCTACAAGACATCACGCTCCCAATAAGTAAGAAGATGTACCCAGTAGTAGACTTTCTACTATCAAGGCATCCTCCTAAGTCCGCATCCGAGTAGACAATGACCTCGAGGTGATCAACTTTATGATATATCAACATATAATCTTTTATCCCTTGCAAATGCCGCAAGACTTTCTTTGCAGCTTTCCAATAGGGTATGCCTTAGTTAGACTAAAATTGGCCAAGCACCCCTACTGCAAAAGAGATATCTGGACGATAACATGTCTAGTGTATTGTAAGTTGCCAACAACTTACGCATATGGATAAACACTCATATGTGTTTTGTCAATATCGTCTTGTGGACAATCCTTTAAGCTCAACTTGTCACCTTTTGATATGGGTGTTGAATTAGGAGAACAAGTCTCCATCCCATATCATTTTAACACCTTATTTATATAGGATCTTTAAGAGAGGCCTAGAAAATCTTTTGATCTATCTCGACGGATCTCAATGTCGAGTACATAAGCAGCCTCACCCATATCTTTCATATCAAAATATGATGCAAGAAACTGTTTTATCTCTGTAAGTAACTTTATATCGTTCGTTGCCAGCAAAATGTCATTCACATACAATATCAATATAATGAACTTACTCTCACTTTCCTTAAGGTATATACATTGATCAAAAATGTTTTCTATAAACCCTAACATCATAATGACTTGGGAAAATTTAATATACCACTGTCGGGAGGCCTCTTTAAGTTCATATATTGATTTGTTAAGCTTGCAAACCAAACGATCATCGTGAGAGAAACCAAGTGGTTGTTACATGTATACCTCTTTATTTAGATCCCTGTTGAGGAACACATTTTTTACATCCATCTGATATAGCTCCAAGTCATAATGAGCTACGAGGGCCAAAATTATTCTCATTGACTCTTTAGTTGAGACAGGAGAAAATGTCTCATTATAATCAATGCCCTCCATCTGGGTGAATCTTTTAGCAACTAATTTTGCCTTATGTCTCTCTATGTTACCTTTGGAGTCCTTCTTGGTCTTAAAGACTCATTTACACTCTACAGGTTTTACTCTCTTAGGTAACTCGACAAGATCCCATAGAGGTTATTTTTTTTTTGGGGTATTGAGATTGCTTACTCTCATAGAGGTTATTTTTTGTCTTAAACTAAATTGGCTTGCGGGATTAATCTTGACAAGTCCCGCATTACAAATAAAAAATTTTATGAGAAGTTGTGGGCTCAAACATGAAGGGTGATGATGGGATTTCGTTGGAAAATTCTACTCCCTATCTGGAGCTTGTGGGATCACTTATATATCTTAGTATCACACGACCAGACATATCTCATGTCGTGCATACTGTAAGTCAATTTCAACACAGCATAAGATATGCTTGGTCGTGTGATGCTAAGATGCATAAGGGATCTCACAAGTTGCCTATAGGGAGTAGGATTTTCCAAAGAAATCCCATCATCACCCTTCATTTTTCATGCCTTCACTTCAGTTCATATGAGTGTTGTACTTCGTATTATCAGATATATAAAGGCACAATAAACAAGGGAGTATTTTTTTCCTTAACTTCTAATTTAGAATTGATTGCATATACTGACTCTAATTAGGGAGGTTACCCAAATACGCGTCACTCCACCACTGGTTTTTGTATTTTTCTAGGTAAATCACAGATCTCATTGAAATGCAAGAAACAACAGAAGGTGTCTCTTGCATCAACAGAAACAGAATATCGAGCCATGACCTCCATAACTATAGAAATTGTGTGGATTCATCAATTATTGCAGGATATGGGAGTACTGATCCAAGGACCTACAAGATTGTGTTGTGATAATAAAAGTGCAATTAATTTATATTGCTAAAAATCACACTTTTCAGAAGTCTACCAATTAAGCACATTAAGATGGACTACCACTATGTCAGAGAAGCCTACTTACAGAAAATCACAGACCTTCCTTATGTGACCTCAGAATGCCAGTTGGCAGACTTTTTCACAATGGCACTATGTTCTCCCAGATTTAATTTTCTCTTTGACAAACTTTCGGTCATCACGCCCTAAGTTTGAGATGGGGGGTGTTAAATTGTATCAATTCATGTATACAATTGATTAGTTCTTGATTAGGTTTAGGTTAGAATAATGTGTTTCAGGTTTTGTTTATTTCAATGTTCTTTAGATCAATTAAATAATGGTTTTCTTTATTAACCAATATATCTTCTTTTATTGCGTTATCGTTCTTTGTTAGAATAACTTAGATTAAAGTTAGGCATTTTCTTTTGTCAGTAAATAGTTAGTTTTATTTTATTTTATTTTCATAGATTACATTAGAAATAGCCAGTTTTATGCAATTATCATTTTTTTAAAGTATGCTTAGTTATCCGATTTTTGAATAGTGTGTTTCTCTTAGTTTTAATTCACGTTGAATTTTGTTTTTTTAGGGATTAGATTAGGGTTAATTTTGTAGTTAATGTTAGTATAGATTAGTTTGATTGAAGTTAATTAGTTTAATTAGTCGTTAAAATTAGTTAGCCGATCTTCATGATCTTTGCAATTTGCGGTTTTTCTTAATATCTAACATTGTTTTAGTTTTATGCATTGCATGTGGTTGTAGCTTAGGATAGTTTTAAATTATTTACTTTAGTTTAAATCACGTTGGATTCATGTTATATGCTTTAGAGTATTAAGTTTTGTTTATCATGCATAGTTAGTTAGAATTAGTCTAGCCGATTTTTATTTAATTATTTTATTTGATTTTCAGCATAGCCTAGGTTACTTTTATATTTCAATTTTATTTATTCGGTTACATTCATAAACAGTACAACATATAGTGTTAGTTAGTTTCGTTTAGGTTTTTTTAGTTAGTTCTTGATTTCTTGAATTAGTTAAGCTTAGTTGTTCATTAGTTCTTGAATTAATTAGTTAGGTAGTTTTGCTATTTCGTCTTTTAGTGTAAATTAGTTCACAGTTGATTCGTGTTAATTAGTTCATGTTTTTGTGCTTTTTTTGCATATTTGCTTTTGATTTTCTCATAGATTTCTTTTTCTGCTGTGTGTTTTCTTTTTGTGTCTTGCAGAAAAGTCTTGGAACGTGTGGTGAAACCTTTTTTGTATTCTCGAGGTACCCTCTGGGGTCTACTCAGGCCCTCAAAAATGCTCTCAGAGAGTTCTCAGAAAAGCAAAAGTTCAAGAAAGCAAGCATTACCTAAAGAGAGAAGGACAAAGGGAAGCAAATCAATCAAGAAGGGAATAAAAGCTTCAAGCACTGAAGACACTTTTGCTTTTATTTTTAGAATAGGCGTTATTTTATTCAATTCAATTTATTTGGGGTTGTAATAAGACACTTTATTATTTGTTTAAGAATTCTGCATGGACAATACTCTCTTGTTTATTTATTAAATTATTTTTTTCATTTTGGCAATAAAGAATAGTTTAGATTGTGTGTTGAATACGAAGTATTTTCCGTTCTTTGAGTTTGACCCGAATTTCACCACTCGTGCGAGCCGGTTTTTATTATTTTGTGTCTGGCTTTGACACTTGTTTTCATTAAAAATATTATTTTAAAAAACTCATTTTCATAAAACTCACACCACTTATGCTCATCTTATTCTTAGGTTACTTTGACACCGCAAAATATCATTTTTCAAAAACAATTTGAAATTTTTTCATAAATCTTGTATTTTTTGGCAAAATTTTAGCAATAAAAAATAAATTTAAAATGTAAAAAATAAATTTTATAAGAAAATATGAATACAAATTAGTTAAAAATAAACACATGGTTTTTTCATTATAAATAGTCATTTAAAGCATAAATATCACATTTAAATCATGATATTTATGTTTTTTCCTTAAATCTCATGATATTTTGAAAATCTCACAAGAAATTACCGTTTTAAACTTTCAAGCAATTTCTTGAAAATATTATATTAGTCACTATGATTAATTGAAGGCAAGGAATTGAGCAAATTTCAATTAGGTGCGAATTATTTAGCATTGATTCCAAAAAGTACCTCACATTCTTCAAATTTACTAATATGAGCCTCTCTTTTTTTTTTTGAAAAAAAAGTCAAACAAATACATGAGGTTAACCTCTTCCGTATTTGAAATTACTATTCTTTTGAGTTTTCTATATTAACCTTTACAATTCAAAAACACTTATCTACCCTCGTAGAAAAGGGAACGACAGGTGTTTTAAACAATTGAGGGTATTAATCTCATTTGACTCAATCGACTGATCAGATCTAAACTGGGTTTAACGGTCAATGATGAGAATAGGCCCCTCTTTGGCATTTTTCAGAAACCAGAGCTTGAAGGCCATCATAAATAGTCAATCACTATTTAATCTTGGAAGCTGATGCTTGAAATCCAACACACAAAATAGGCCTCTCCGTGTTCTGTCGGTTATGTTCCATCAAATCTTGGACAAACAATCAAGCACACCCTTAAGGTCCAACTATTTGTCATCACCACCACTCCCAATGAGATATGTTTATATGCTTTTCTTTAGATAGTCCAAGGGAAAAAAATCCCATGACCTACCGCAAATTCTTTTTTTTTTTTTTTTTTGTGGGGTGGGGCAGTTGGAAATTTGAGGTGCCATCAACCCCAAATTCTTTTTTTTGTTTTTGTTTTTGTATTTGTGTGCTTTTTAGCATTCAAGAAAAACAACAAGAATGAACAAACAAAAAATAAATCTGGAAGGAATTTAAATAGAAAAGAACATTATATATGCAACCTTGAACAATCAGGTAAATAATAATTTCATCAGTTCTTTATAAGATGTATACTTCCATGCATGTCCTTGGACCAAAAAAAAGTAAGACCTTTCCTTGGACTATTCTATTCCTGAGGGATCCAATCACCAGCTGTTGAGAAACAATTGAGAGTTAAATGAAATAAAAAAAATACTACTGAAGGGATTGAATGGTTGAGAGCCTTGATTAATTAATAGCAATATTCTAGGGGTAATCTCAGAGTGGGGTAAGTGAAGAATCCATTGATGAATCCACTAGCCATCCACTGGTAGGCCTTCTCAGTGAGATGAATGCCATCCCAATTCACATGTTTGGATGGATCACCGCATACATCGATCCCTGGCTGTCCACAGGTGGCCCCAAGGTTGAAGTTGTATGGCTCTCCCTTACCACAGCAAGCTCTCAGAGCACTCTCAAATCCTGAAAATTACACATGAAGAAAAGCAAACACAAACATTAGTTACCAATTTATTTTGGTTTAGAAAAAAAAAACTGGAGGTTGGATCATTGGATACGATGTTAACAAATCCCAATCGAATCGAATCGAATCGGATAGAACCTGCCCTTTTTTATTCGATGCAGGGGTGCTCTATTAAAAAAAAAAATGAATTTTTTAATAGATTGATTCAAAACAATTCGATTTGATTCTATTCAGACTAATTTGACCTTTTTCTTGGGAAAATCCATTCGATTCAAAAACCAATTCAGACCAATTTATATATATATCATTTTTTTGTTCTTGTCAGAAACTGATAAATCAAACAGGTAAATTTAATTGAGTCATTGGCATACCAAACTGGCTGGGGTTTCTGAAAAAACCCATAGCAGCATCGTAGTAATCAGCATAAATGATCTTTGCATGTGGGTGTTGCTCCCTTAGCCTTTGGAGGGCAACTTGCAGATGAGAATTGTGGTAGACTGCAAAGTCGTTGTAGCTCTTGAGGCAACCGATCTGAGGGTCATAAACCGACGCATTTTGCGACCCGAAAGCCGTCAGGTAACTTGTCGAACAGCCGATGGGAAGGTTCCCCGGAATCATCAGCTCCACTGCTCCATGTTTTACCAGTCTCTGCATTTCATTAGGTTAGTTCAGTAGTCAAAGGCTTGAAAGGTTCGAAGTCGAACCAAGTTGGGCCAGTTCCAGTTAGTTGCATAGACCTTTGCCAGAGTATGTTTGTTTTTTTTTACGATGAGGAACCCTCGCCGAAGTGAGAAAAATCTCGTGTGAGCCCTACGACTAATTATACCCTGCCTTACTTGGCCCACGTCTGAAAGCTTCAGACACACCCATGCACCAGCGGGGTTTGATCCGGTGGCTTCATCTCAGCACCCCTCACAACCACCCCACTGACCATGCAGTCGACCGCTGCCGTGATATAGGCCTTAACCAGAGTCATAAAAACAATTCTAGTGGGTTGTTGTTGTTGTTGTTCATTTCCCTAAATCAAGAACTTTCTAGTTTATCAAGGTTCTTAGGAAATACCAATATCCGTGAAATTCTGGATGTTGGTGGTAATGAAAAGGTACTATAAATCCTTCAAAATTTCTAAATGGAGATAAGAAATGTAAAAAGGTAAAAAAAGTAGCAAAGTGTGAAAAATGTTAAAAACTCACATTCACAGCATCTGCAATGGTGTTCACTACATCATGCACGTAAGCCTTGACCTCATCAATGCTCTTCCCTTGAAAGAAGGCGTAATTGTAGTCGTTCCCTCCAATCTCTCCAACGAGAAATAGTGATGACTTGAGAAAGTGGTGGCACTCTGTTATCACATACCCCAAATGAGAAACAAAGAAGTTTTTAGTTTAATTTTGATGCATTCAATCATAACTAAGGTTGTCAATAGGTTGGGTTTGGTTCAGACCCACGTGGAACCAGACCTAGACTTGATTTGAGATACTGGTACCGATCAAGTTCAGACCCAGGTCCAACAAGACCCAAAAAACATAAGAGAAACCATACTTGAATCGTATATGGATTACATGAACCAGACCCGAACCATACCTGGTAAAATAAAATAAAAAAAAAAAAAATTTATCCTTTTTAATTGAAAATTTGTGAATCTTTTTCGAAACTTGGGTCGGGCCTAGGTCTTACGAAATTTCACAAACCATACCTGGCTCCATGTATTAATCAGTCCCTTTGGGTCTTACCGTCGGACCTTCTTATTTAGGTTGAACCCATTGATACCCCTAATCATAACCACCATGTCTAATCCAATTCATTTATATACATATGGCATAAGATTCTTTTTTCGGCTTTGTAGCCACAATGACAGGCCTTCGGTTGGTAAAACCATTAAGATCCCCCCCTGCCCACCAGGGAGTACACCCCGCTCTGACCTGACCTTGCAGCAAGAGATGCCCCCTGTTGGTTTCGAACCCTTGACATGATCCCGTCAATTACTTGTTGAAGTTACCTACCAGATGAGCAGAGCTCTTGTGGGCTTTTGTTTTTATTTTTCTTTTCATCTGTTGTGGGAAGAATAGAAAACAAGATTTTATATGTTGGTTACCTGCTTTTGAAGAGCATAGTGAAGGTAGAAGCCTGTCGAACCAGCCGAGTTGGACGTTTAGTGAGTTGTTGGTCCATAGTTGATTGATGTTCTTGCTCTCAAAGTATGAAACATCAAGTGTTGTAGCTCCTGCTACAGCAAAATTGACTCCATTGGTGTATTCTTTGCCCTCAGGATCAGCCAGATATGGAGGAAGAAGAGGAAGACCGAATGCCTCGGCTGAAAAGGTATTAGAAATTAGTCATAAGATTGCTGAACATAGCAAATCATAACATAGTTACTGTGACTAGATGACTCAATGCTAGATACAAGTGTATATATAGTCCTTAAATGAAACTCACACACTTATATTCATGCAAAACATGATCGAGGTCTAAATCATACGGGAGTGAAATTGGCCCCACAATCACACTAAAATCACAGAGTTCAAAGCCTTATCAGGTCATGAAGTCCACCCTGATTCAAATACTCTACTAATTAAGTAGTTCTATTTCGCTACTGTGGCCTTCACACCAGTAACTCAGACAACAAACTCATTCAGCCATATATAGTGACTATAATTGAACACTGATCATGGCATGCCTAAATTAATCTTGAATCGATAGTTTGCCCCGAGAATCGGCAAAGCACGATCCTAATCCAATGGCAGCCAACCTGATCCTACCTGGTTCTTGGATTCAACTTAGATATGTAAGCAAATTCAGGCTAATTAAGAGTCAGAGTAGATGCCACTGTTATCACGTCCAAGACCAGTAGTATATTAATGCATGACTCTGTGAACCACCTTGGCAACAAATGGAAGCAACTTTCACCATATTCTTTTAAAAGCGAGAAAGACTATATATGGAAGTAGAGAAGCACAAAAAGACAATACCTATGAAGTCGACGATCAATCTTCCATTGGAGCATCGGCCTGTGGGGTGCCCAAAGAAGGTTTCTCCATAGGGGAGGTTGGCTATGACCGAAAACCCACTAGGCCTGGAGTGTAGCAGGTTTCCGGTGTCGGCAAGCGAGTCCCCGAAGCTAAAGATGGAGGTGTAGCAATCTGAATGTGAAACAGCTGCAGGAACAAAGAACATGCAGGCTGCCAAAACAGTCATATGAGAAAGCACCATTACTCCTGAACCAGAAGAAGAAGCCATGGCGAGCGAGAGAGAGAGAGAGAGAGGTTTAAGTGAATTCAAGAGGGGTTAGATGGTCGTTATATATAGCGAGCAGTGTTCTATTTGTAGCAGGCTTTGGGTGCCCACGCATGTTTAGCGTTATAGTTGAACTGTAGCTTTTGTGGTGGTGTGATTACGTACGTAATTATGTTCATGGAATTAAACTGAAATCTTCGGCCATGCTTCTTTAAACAAAATTCTTCATTTCATGGTGAGTTTGAAAATTAAGTCCTTGAACGTATGCTGCCACCTGTAAATCCATGAAAAAATTTTACACTAAAATCTCCTTTATGCTATTTTAAAGCCCATTAAGTTTTATAAAACCGGCAGTCACATGATGGACCTTGATTTTGGGGTGTTACTGAATTTAAGTGATGATACTTGATAGGACTCGTAGTTCTACTCCATTTACCCTTCTACAAGATTGAGGACCAAATAACTGGACTTTAGATGGAAAAAAGAATCCCAGAAGATAACCAACTCTTCCATCCTTATCAACCAGAGATGGTGAGACTTGAGGATTGCACAAATTTTATGTAATATGGACTCTTGAAACCAATATTCTTCGGTTGACAGTTCTAATCCCAATATGGATATATATCCATGGTGTCAATAGGCAAGGTTTACTTCACTAATTATATGGACCTTTAATTGGGACTACAACTCTAGAAAACATGGCTGTCCAAGGGATCAAGATCTCAACATGAGTCTTGAAGAGCTGTCTCACTAGGGTTGCAAACATATAGTGACCAATATTGGCGTTTCTTTGAAGAAAAAAAAATGTGAGATTTTGGCTGGCCAATATTTAATTTCCAATAAAAATGCCAGAATTTATTTTTAATTTTTCTTTGTAAAAATAATTACAATATTTTATTGTACATGTTTTTCCATTTTCTTCCCAAAAAAAGAATCAATTTTTCACGAGAATTTGGCTGCCAATATTTACCCAAAAAATGTTTTGTCACTATGGTTGCAAATCGTTAGGTCAGTCTGAGGCTGAAGACTACCCAGTTCCAGAACTAATTTTTTTTTTGAGCAAGTCCACTTCCAGATCCAGTTCTAAATTGCAGAACTATAAGTGGCAGAGGGCTTGGGGAGAAGGTGCTGAACCCTTCATCCAAGGTTCGACTCCCACCGGTATGGCAGAGGGCCTGAGGGACAAATGTTGTATATCTATTTAATGTACGTAGAAGTTCCTCGTGATATCATCGTTTGTGGCTGATGGAACATTTGTATGTTGTATATCTGAAAGACTTGTGTCTCCCAAACAGGCAACATGTTGCTACGTTTTATGAAAACTGATTCGATGTCGTACATTGTTTCATTGTTTCATGCCAAAACTTTGTAAAGGTATTAAGATATTATGGGACCGGAAAGACACAGGGTTATGGATTTGTCAGTTTCTCCGATCCTTCGCGATGAAAGAAATGAATGGTTCTCTCTCTCTGTCTCTCTTTCTATATATATATATATATATATATATATATATATATATATATATATATATATATATATATATATATATATATATATATATATATACATATATATATTTATATATTTATTTTTATATATATATAGAGAGAGAGAGATATGGATTTGTCAGTTTCGGCTTTTTAGAGCAGACCGAGGCAAAGTTTGGGTGCGACTTAGACCAAAACGTGTCAGTCTAGGTCGTCCCCAGACCAATTTTGCATTCAAAAAAAATGTGTGGTCGGTTCAGCCTGGGTGCGACCTAGACCGAACTGAAACGAGTCGGTCTGGGTCGCACCCAGACCAAGATCGATCCAGATAGAAAAAAAAGAGTTTGTTGGTTGAACCGGTTCAGAACAAATCGGGTCTCGCCGAACCGGTTTATATGGGTCGATTCAGACCAAACTGGTTCTTGAGGAATTGGTCTAAACCGAATTGGGTCTGAATCGAACCGGTTTGGATAAACCCGAGTCAAGCCAAACTGGTTCAGTCTAACTGGATCTGGGTTCTTAGTTCAGATTCAGTTTGATTCAGACCTATTCTGGATCCAGATTGATTACTCTAGATCTGATTGGATCACTCTTGGATCCATATCAGAACTAGGTCTAGATTAGACCGTTCTGGATCCAGTGAGAGTGTATGAATCCAGTCAGAGTGTTCTGGATCCGGTTAGATTGTCTAGGATCTAGTTAGATTATTCTATATCCAGTCAAACTGTTATGTATTTAGATAAGTAATGAATCTAGATCCAATCTGACAGGGTCAGATCCAGATCATAAATAGATTCGGATCGGGTTGTGAGATAGTCTTGAATTATAAATAGATGTGAAATGACCATAATACCCTTTTAGGTACCCGAGATCCATTTTGGTAAAATAGGCATAACTTTGCACCCCAAACTCAAAATTGAGCGAGGTTTGGTGCATTGGACTCGTATTGAAGAAATGAATCTACTTGTCTAATAGTGTTGATTAAACTAGTGACACAAAATTTCAGGTTTTGTGAGTCAATTTAGGAGAAATATTTTGGTAAATCTGCAAGAAGTTTTGTACATTAATACAAATATGTTGGTGTAATGATCATATCATACTGTTTGAGCACCTTGAGACTCGATTGCGGTAAAAGTATAGTGTTCACACTTGAGTTAAGAGATATTATAAGTAATTTTAGATGTGAATATGTTGGGTTATGATTCGGCCAGCCAGCGCACAAATAAAAACAACAATAGCAAGTTACTGATAAAACAATGCAAAAGAAATGCAGAGGCAGGATTACCTGATGCCGCCATTGATGAACTGGATGATGGCTGATGATCGACGCTGGTGCAGGGGAAGCTATTGGTTGTGGCTGAACAGGAGAAAACTTCTCCTTAGCCGGACTGCTGCACTCCACGAGCGCAGGCTGCTGGATGCAGGCGGTGGGCAGGATCTGTTCCCTCACCGGATGGAAAAACACTGAATGGAGAGGTAAGATATCCAACTGATTTCCTCTCTCATTTTTCTGTTTTTCACCCTGTGTTTTCACACGTCTTTGAGGGTTGCTCATGATACCTCTTTTATAGGCACAAAGTGGGAACCGTTTGTGTAACCCTTCTCCCTTATTCTGTGCAAGTTTATCGGAAGAAGCATCTTCTGTGGGGGGTATCCACATCGTGGGTAACCACCCCCACTAGCTGGTGGTTTATACCAATATTCTCTCACTTGTTTCGACGATAAACCCTTAACCAAAAAACTTTATGGGAATAACTTGATGAATAGATTGGCCTTTATGATCTATTATGTAGATCCTTAGTTGAATCTCTAATCCTTATGAGATTAACAACAAACAAGTAATAACGAGAATCAATGAAATGAATGTGATCACTTTATTTTTATATGTATATATAAAAAAAGTTTAACAACCCTATCCTCAATACATGTTCGGAACATAATCCTGGTGCTAGCCCTTTAATAAGAGGATCAACAATTATCTCTTTGGTACCAATATTAACAATATGCACTAGATGATTCTTTGTCCTTTCTTTAACAACAAAGTACCTTAATTTCATATGTGTACATGTTGTAATACTTTTATTATTATTCGAAAAGGACATCGCAACTTCATTATCAGAGTAGACCTTCAGTGGCTTCTCAATGAAATCGACCACCTTTAACTGTGATATAAAGTTCTTCAACGATATGCCCTGCGAGGTAGTGTCGTACAATACTATGAATTTTGCCTTCATGGTGTGAGCAACAGTGGTCGTCTACTTTCCACTCCTACAAGACATCACGCTCCCAATAAGTAAGAAGATGTACCCAGTAGTAGACTTTCTACT
This sequence comes from Nuphar pumila, assembly GCF_984573655.1. NCBI lineage: Eukaryota > Viridiplantae > Streptophyta > Magnoliopsida > Nymphaeales > Nymphaeaceae > Nuphar > Nuphar pumila. The sequence goes on from NC_143261.1 coordinate 2,222,437, forward strand.
ATCAAGGCATCCTCCTAAGTCCGCATCCGAGTAGACAATGACCTCGAGGTGATCAACTTTATGATATATCAACATATAATCTTTTATCCCTTGCAAATGCCGCAAGACTTTCTTTGCAGCTTTCCAATAGGGTATGCCTTAGTTAGACTAAAATTGGCCAAGCACCCCTACTGCAAAAGAGATATCTGGACGATAACATGTCTAGTGTATTGTAAGTTGCCAACAACTTACGCATATGGATAAACACTCATATGTGTTTTGTCAATATCGTCTTGTGGACAATCCTTTAAGCTCAACTTGTCACCTTTTGATATGGGTGTTGAATTAGGAGAACAAGTCTCCATCCCATATCATTTTAACACCTTATTTATATAGGATCTTTAAGAGAGGCCTAGAAAATCTTTTGATCTATCTCGACGGATCTCAATGTCGAGTACATAAGCAGCCTCACCCATATCTTTCATATCAAAATATGATGCAAGAAACTGTTTTATCTCTGTAAGTAACTTTATATCGTTCGTTGCCAGCAAAATGTCATTCACATACAATATCAATATAATGAACTTACTCTCACTTTCCTTAAGGTATATACATTGATCAAAAATGTTTTCTATAAACCCTAACATCATAATGACTTGGGAAAATTTAATATACCACTGTCGGGAGGCCTCTTTAAGTTCATATATTGATTTGTTAAGCTTGCAAACCAAACGATCATCGTGAGAGAAACCAAGTGGTTGTTACATGTATACCTCTTTATTTAGATCCCTGTTGAGGAACACATTTTTTACATCCATCTGATATAGCTCCAAGTCATAATGAGCTACGAGGGCCAAAATTATTCTCATTGACTCTTTAGTTGAGACAGGAGAAAATGTCTCATTATAATCAATGCCCTCCATCTGGGTGAATCTTTTAGCAACTAATTTTGCCTTATGTCTCTCTATGTTACCTTTGGAGTCCTTCTTGGTCTTAAAGACTCATTTACACTCTACAGGTTTTACTCTCTTAGGTAACTCGACAAGATCCCATAGAGGTTATTTTTTTTTTGGGGTATTGAGATTGCTTACTCTCATAGAGGTTATTTTTTGTCTTAAACTAAATTGGCTTGCGGGATTAATCTTGACAAGTCCCGCATTACAAATAAAAAATTTTATGAGAAGTTGTGGGCTCAAACATGAAGGGTGATGATGGGATTTCGTTGGAAAATTCTACTCCCTATCTGGAGCTTGTGGGATCACTTATATATCTTAGTATCACACGACCAGACATATCTCATGTCGTGCATACTGTAAGTCAATTTCAACACAGCATAAGATATGCTTGGTCGTGTGATGCTAAGATGCATAAGGGATCTCACAAGTTGCCTATAGGGAGTAGGATTTTCCAAAGAAATCCCATCATCACCCTTCATTTTTCATGCCTTCACTTCAGTTCATATGAGTGTTGTACTTCGTATTATCAGATATATAAAGGCACAATAAACAAGGGAGTATTTTTTTCCTTAACTTCTAATTTAGAATTCATTGCATATACTGACTCTAATTAGGGAGGTTACCCAAATACGCGTCACTCCACCACTGGTTTTTGTATTTTTCTAGGTAAATCACAGATCTCATTGAAATGCAAGAAACAACAGAAGGTGTCTCTTGCATCAACAGAAACAGAATATCGAGCCATGACCTCCATAACTATAGAAATTGTGTGGATTCATCAATTATTGCAGGATATGGGAGTACTGATCCAAGGACCTACAAGATTGTGTTGTGATAATAAAAGTGCAATTAATTTATATTGCTAAAAATCAGAGTTTTCAGAAGTCTACCAATTAAGCACATTAAGATGGACTACCACTATGTCAGAGAAGCCTACTTACAGAAAATCACAGACCTTCCTTATGTGACCTCAGAATGCCAGTTGGCAGACTTTTTCACAATGGCACTATGTTCTCCCAGATTTAATTTTCTCTTTGACAAACTTTCGGTCATCACGCCCTAAGTTTGAGATGGGGGGTGTTAAATTGTATCAATTCATGTATACAATTGATTAGTTCTTGATTAGGTTTAGGTTAGAATAATGTGTTTCAGGTTTTGTTTATTTCAATGTTCTTTAGATCAATTAAATAATGGTTTTCTTTATTAACCAATATATCTTCTTTTATTGCGTTATCGTTCTTTGTTAGAATAACTTAGATTAAAGTTAGGCATTTTCTTTTGTCAGTAAATAGTTAGTTTTATTTTATTTTATTTTCATAGATTACATTAGAAATAGCCAGTTTTATGCAATTATCATTTTTTTAAAGTATGCTTAGTTATCCGATTTTTGAATAGTGTGTTTCTCTTAGTTTTAATTCACGTTGAATTTTGTTTTTTTAGGGATTAGATTAGGGTTAATTTTGTAGTTAATGTTAGTATAGATTAGTTTGATTGAAGTTAATTAGTTTAATTAGTCGTTAAAATTAGTTAGCCGATCTTCATGATCTTTGCAATTTGCGGTTTTTCTTAATATCTAACATTGTTTTAGTTTTATGCATTGCATGTGGTTGTAGCTTAGGATAGTTTTAAATTATTTACTTTAGTTTAAATCACGTTGGATTCATGTTATATGCTTTAGAGTATTAAGTTTTGTTTATCATGCATAGTTAGTTAGAATTAGTCTAGCCGATTTTTATTTAATTATTTTATTTGATTTTCAGCATAGCCTAGGTTACTTTTATATTTCAATTTTATTTATTCGGTTACATTCATAAACAGTACAACATATAGTGTTAGTTAGTTTCGTTTAGGTTTTTTTAGTTAGTTCTTGATTTCTTGAATTAGTTAAGCTTAGTTGTTCATTAGTTCTTGAATTAATTAGTTAGGTAGTTTTGCTATTTCGTCTTTTAGTGTAAATTAGTTCACAGTTGGTTCGTGTTAATTAGTTCATGTTTTTGTGCTTTTTTTGCATATTTGCTTTTGATTTTCTCGTAGATTTCTTTTTCTGCTGTGTGTTTTCTTTTTGTGTCTTGCAGAAAAGTGTTGGAACGTGCGGTGAAACCTTTTTTGTGTTCTCGAGGTACCCTCTGGGGTCTATTGAGGCCCTCAAAAATGCTCTCAGAGAGTTCTCAGAAAAGCAAAAGTTCAAGAAAGCAAGCATTACCGAAAGAGAGAAGGGCTAAGGGAAGCAAATCAATCAAGAAGGGAATAAAAGCTTCAAGCACTGAAGACACTTTTGCTTTTATTTTTAGAATAGGCGTTATTTTATTCAATTCAATTTATTTGGGGTTGTAATAAGACACTTTATTATTTGTTTAAGAATTCTGCATGGACAATACTCTCTTGTTTATTTATTAAATTATTTTTTTCATTTTGGCAATAAAGAATAGTTTAGATTGTGTGTTGAATACGAAGTATTTTCCGTTCTTTGAGTTTGACCCGAATTTCACCACTCGTGCGAGCCGGTTTTTATTATTTTGTGTCTGGCTTTGACACTTGTTTTCATTAAAAATATTATTTTAAAAAACTCATTTTCATAAAACTCACACCACTTATGCTCATCTTATTCTTAGGTTACTTTGACACCGCAAAATATCATTTTTCAAAAACAATTTGAAATTTTTTCATAAATCTTGTATTTTTTGGCAAAATTTTAGCAATAAAAAATAAATTTAAAATGTAAAAAATAAATTTTATAAGAAAATATGAATACAAATTAGTTAAAAATAAACACATGGTTTTTTCATTATAAATAGTCATTTAAAGCATAAATATCACATTTAAATCATGATATTTATGTTTTTTCCTTAAATCTCATGATATTTTGAAAATCTCACAAGAAATTACCGTTTTAAACTTTCAAGCAATTTCTTGAAAATATTATATTAGTCACTATGATTAATTGAAGGCAAGGAATTGAGCAAATTTCAATTAGGTGCGAATTATTTAGCATTGATTCCAAAAAGTACCTCACATTCTTCAAATTTACTAATATGAGCCTCTCTTTTTTTTTTTGAAAAAAAAGTCAAACAAATACATGAGGTTAACCTCTTCCGTATTTGAAATTACTATTCTTTTGAGTTTTCTATATTAACCTTTACAATTCAAAAACACTTATCTACCCTCGTAGAAAAGGGAACGACAGGTGTTTTAAACAATTGAGGGTATTAATCTCATTTGACTCAATCGACTGATCAGATCTAAACTGGGTTTAACGGTCAATGATGAGAATAGGCCCCTCTTTGGCATTTTTCAGAAACCAGAGCTTGAAGGCCATCATAAATAGTCAATCACTATTTAATCTTGGAAGCTGATGCTTGAAATCCAACACACAAAATAGGCCTCTCCGTGTTCTGTCGGTTATGTTCCATCAAATCTTGGACAAACAATCAAGCACACCCTTAAGGTCCAACTATTTGTCATCACCACCACTCCCAATGAGATATGTTTATATGCTTTTCTTTAGATAGTCCAAGGGAAAAAAATCCCATGACCTACCGCAAATTCTTTTTTTTTTTTTTTTTGTGGGGTGGGGCAGTTGGAAATTTGAGGTGCCATCAACCCCAAATTCTTTTTTTTGTTTTTGTTTTTGTATTTGTGTGCTTTTTAGCATTCAAGAAAAACAACAAGAATGAACAAACAAAAAATAAATCTGGAAGGAATTTAAATAGAAAAGAACATTATATATGCAACCTTGAACAATCAGGTAAATAATAATTTCATCAGTTCTTTATAAGATGTATACTTCCATGCATGTCCTTGGACCAAAAAAAAGTAAGACCTTTCCTTGGACTATTCTATTCCTGAGGGATCCAATCACCAGCTGTTGAGAAACAATTGAGAGTTAAATGAAATAAAAAAAATACTACTGAAGGGATTGAATGGTTGAGAGCCTTGATTAATTAATAGCAATATTCTAGGGGTAATCTCAGAGTGGGGTAAGTGAAGAATCCATTGATGAATCCACTAGCCATCCACTGGTAGGCCTTCTCAGTGAGATGAATGCCATCCCAATTCACATGTTTGGATGGATCACCGCATACATCGATCCCTGGCTGTCCACAGGTGGCCCCAAGGTTGAAGTTGTATGGCTCTCCCTTACCACAGCAAGCTCTCAGAGCACTCTCAAATCCTGAAAATTACACATGAAGAAAAGCAAACACAAACATTAGTTACCAATTTATTTTGGTTTAGAAAAAAAAAACTGGAGGTTGGATCATTGGATACGATGTTAACAAATCCCAATCGAATCGAATCGAATCGGATAGAACCTGCCCTTTTTTATTCGATGCAGGGGTGCTCTATTAAAAAAAAAAATGAATTTTTTAATAGATTGATTCAAAACAATTCGATTTGATTCTATTCAGACTAATTTGACCTTTTTCTTGGGAAAATCCATTCGATTCAAAAACCAATTCAGACCAATTTATATATATATCATTTTTTTGTTCTTGTCAGAAACTGATAAATCAAACAGGTAAATTTAATTGAGTCATTGGCATACCAAACTGGCTGGGGTTTCTGAAAAAACCCATAGCAGCATCGTAGTAATCAGCATAAATGATCTTTGCATGTGGGTGTTGCTCCCTTAGCCTTTGGAGGGCAACTTGCAGATGAGAATTGTGGTAGACTGCAAAGTCGTTGTAGCTCTTGAGGCAACCGATCTGAGGGTCATAAACCGACGCATTTTGCGACCCGAAAGCCGTCAGGTAACTTGTCGAACAGCCGATGGGAAGGTTCCCCGGAATCATCAGCTCCACTGCTCCATGTTTTACCAGTCTCTGCATTTCATTAGGTTAGTTCAGTAGTCAAAGGCTTGAAAGGTTCGAAGTCGAACCAAGTTGGGCCAGTTCCAGTTAGTTGCATAGACCTTTGCCAGAGTATGTTTGTTTTTTTTTACGATGAGGAACCCTCGCCGAAGTGAGAAAAATCTCGTGTGAGCCCTACGACTAATTATACCCTGCCTTACTTGGCCCACGTCTGAAAGCTTCAGACACACCCATGCACCAGCGGGGTTTGATCCGGTGGCTTCATCTCAGCACCCCTCACAACCACCCCACTGACCATGCAGTCGACCGCTGCCGTGATATAGGCCTTAACCAGAGTCATAAAAACAATTCTAGTGGGTTGTTGTTGTTGTTGTTCATTTCCCTAAATCAAGAACTTTCTAGTTTATCAAGGTTCTTAGGAAATACCAATATCCGTGAAATTCTGGATGTTGGTGGTAATGAAAAGGTACTATAAATCCTTCAAAATTTCTAAATGGAGATAAGAAATGTAAAAAGGTAAAAAAAGTAGCAAAGTGTGAAAAATGTTAAAAACTCACATTCACAGCATCTGCAATGGTGTTCACTACATCATGCACGTAAGCCTTGACCTCATCAATGCTCTTCCCTTGAAAGAAGGCGTAATTGTAGTCGTTCCCTCCAATCTCTCCAACGAGAAATAGTGATGACTTGAGAAAGTGGTGGCACTCTGTTATCACATACCCCAAATGAGAAACAAAGAAGTTTTTAGTTTAATTTTGATGCATTCAATCATAACTAAGGTTGTCAATAGGTTGGGTTTGGTTCAGACCCACGTGGAACCAGACCTAGACTTGATTTGAGATACTGGTACCGATCAAGTTCAGACCCAGGTCCAACAAGACCCAAAAAACATAAGAGAAACCATACTTGAATCGTATATGGATTACATGAACCAGACCCGAACCATACCTGGTAAAATAAAATAAAAAAAAAAAAAATTTATCCTTTTTAATTGAAAATTTGTGAATCTTTTTCGAAACTTGGGTCGGGCCTAGGTCTTACGAAATTTCACAAACCATACCTGGCTCCATGTATTAATCAGTCCCTTTGGGTCTTACCGTCGGACCTTCTTATTTAGGTTGAACCCATTGATACCCCTAATCATAACCACCATGTCTAATCCAATTCATTTATATACATATGGCATAAGATTCTTTTTTCGGCTTTGTAGCCACAATGACAGGCCTTCGGTTGGTAAAACCATTAAGATCCCCCCCTGCCCACCAGGGAGTACACCCCGCTCTGACCTGACCTTGCAGCAAGAGATGCCCCCTGTTGGTTTCGAACCCTTGACATGATCCCGTCAATTACTTGTTGAAGTTACCTACCAGATGAGCAGAGCTCTTGTGGGCTTTTGTTTTTATTTTTCTTTTCATCTGTTGTGGGAAGAATAGAAAACAAGATTTTATATGTTGGTTACCTGCTTTTGAAGAGCATAGTGAAGGTAGAAGCCTGTCGAACCAGCCGAGTTGGACGTTTAGTGAGTTGTTGGTCCATAGTTGATTGATGTTCTTGCTCTCAAAGTATGAAACATCAAGTGTTGTAGCTCCTGCTACAGCAAAATTGACTCCATTGGTGTATTCTTTGCCCTCAGGATCAGCCAGATATGGAGGAAGAAGAGGAAGACCGAATGCCTCGGCTGAAAAGGTATTAGAAATTAGTCATAAGATTGCTGAACATAGCAAATCATAACATAGTTACTGTGACTAGATGACTCAATGCTAGATACAAGTGTATATATAGTCCTTAAATGAAACTCACACACTTATATTCATGCAAAACATGATCGAGGTCTAAATCATACGGGAGTGAAATTGGCCCCACAATCACACTAAAATCACAGAGTTCAAAGCCTTATCAGGTCATGAAGTCCACCCTGATTCAAATACTCTACTAATTAAGTAGTTCTATTTCGCTACTGTGGCCTTCACACCAGTAACTCAGACAACAAACTCATTCAGCCATATATAGTGACTATAATTGAACACTGATCATGGCATGCCTAAATTAATCTTGAATCGATAGTTTGCCCCGAGAATCGGCAAAGCACGATCCTAATCCAATGGCAGCCAACCTGATCCTACCTGGTTCTTGGATTCAACTTAGATATGTAAGCAAATTCAGGCTAATTAAGAGTCAGAGTAGATGCCACTGTTATCACGTCCAAGACCAGTAGTATATTAATGCATGACTCTGTGAACCACCTTGGCAACAAATGGAAGCAACTTTCACCATATTCTTTTAAAAGCGAGAAAGACTATATATGGAAGTAGAGAAGCACAAAAAGACAATACCTATGAAGTCGACGATCAATCTTCCATTGGAGCATCGGCCTGTGGGGTGCCCAAAGAAGGTTTCTCCATAGGGGAGGTTGGCTATGACCGAAAACCCACTAGGCCTGGAGTGTAGCAGGTTTCCGGTGTCGGCAAGCGAGTCCCCGAAGCTAAAGATGGAGGTGTAGCAATCTGAATGTGAAACAGCTGCAGGAACAAAGAACATGCAGGCTGCCAAAACAGTCATATGAGAAAGCACCATTACTCCTGAACCAGAAGAAGAAGCCATGGCGAGCGAGAGAGAGAGAGAGAGAGGTTTAAGTGAATTCAAGAGGGGTTAGATGGTCGTTATATATAGCGAGCAGTGTTCTATTTGTAGCAGGCTTTGGGTGCCCACGCATGTTTAGCGTTATAGTTGAACTGTAGCTTTTGTGGTGGTGTGATTACGTACGTAATTATGTTCATGGAATTAAACTGAAATCTTCGGCCATGCTTCTTTAAACAAAATTCTTCATTTCATGGTGAGTTTGAAAATTAAGTCCTTGAACGTATGCTGCCACCTGTAAATCCATGAAAAAATTTTACACTAAAATCTCCTTTATGCTATTTTAAAGCCCATTAAGTTTTATAAAACCGGCAGTCACATGATGGACCTTGATTTTGGGGTGTTACTGAATTTAAGTGATGATACTTGATAGGACTCGTAGTTCTACTCCATTTACCCTTCTACAAGATTGAGGACCAAATAACTGGACTTTAGATGGAAAAAAGAATCCCAGAAGATAACCAACTCTTCCATCCTTATCAACCAGAGATGGTGAGACTTGAGGATTGCACAAATTTTATGTAATATGGACTCTTGAAACCAATATTCTTCGGTTGACAGTTCTAATCCCAATATGGATATATATCCATGGTGTCAATAGGCAAGGTTTACTTCACTAATTATATGGACCTTTAATTGGGACTACAACTCTAGAAAACATGGCTGTCCAAGGGATCAAGATCTCAACATGAGTCTTGAAGAGCTGTCTCACTAGGGTTGCAAACATATAGTGACCAATATTGGCGTTTCTTTGAAGAAAAAAAAATGTGAGATTTTGGCTGGCCAATATTTAATTTCCAATAAAAATGCCAGAATTTATTTTTAATTTTTCTTTGTAAAAATAATTACAATATTTTATTGTACATGTTTTTCCATTTTCTTCCCAAAAAAAGAATCAATTTTTCACGAGAATTTGGCTGCCAATATTTACCCAAAAAATGTTTTGTCACTATGGTTGCAAATCGTTAGGTCAGTCTGAGGCTGAAGACTACCCAGTTCCAGAACTAATTTTTTTTTTGAGCAAGTCCACTTCCAGATCCAGTTCTAAATTGCAGAACTATAAGTGGCAGAGGGCTTGGGGAGAAGGTGCTGAACCCTTCATCCAAGGTTCGACTCCCACCGGTATGGCAGAGGGCCTGAGGGACAAATGTTGTATATCTATTTAATGTACGTAGAAGTTCCTCGTGATATCATCGTTTGTGGCTGATGGAACATTTGTATGTTGTATATCTGAAAGACTTGTGTCTCCCAAACAGGCAACATGTTGCTACGTTTTATGAAAACTGATTCGATGTCGTACATTGTTTCATTGTTTCATGCCAAAACTTTGTAAAGGTATTAAGATATTATGGGACCGGAAAGACACAGGGTTATGGATTTGTCAGTTTCTCCGATCCTTCGCGATGAAAGAAATGAATGGTTCTCTCTCTCTGTCTCTCTTTCTATATATATATATATATATATATATATATATATATATATATATATATATATATATATATATATATATATATATTATATATATATATATATATATATATATATATATATATATATATATTTATATATTTATTTATATATATATATATATATATATACATATATATATTTATATATTTATTTATATATATATATAGAGAGAGAGAGATATGGATTTGTCAGTTTCGGCTTTTTAGAGCAGACCGAGGCAAAGTTTGGGTGCGACTTAGACCAAAACGTGTCAGTCTAGGTCGTCCCCAGACCAATTTTGCATTCAAAAAAAATGTGTGGTCGGTTCAGCCTGGGTGCGACCTAGACCGAACTGAAACGAGTCGGTCTGGGTCGCACCCAGACCAAGATCGATCCAGATAGAAAAAAAAGAGTTTGTTGGTTGAACCGGTTCAGAACAAATCGGGTCTCGCCGAACCGGTTTATATGGGTCGATTCAGACCAAACTGGTTCTTGAGGAATTGGTCTAAACCGAATTGGGTCTGAATCGAACCGGTTTGGATAAACCCGAGTCAAGCCAAACTGGTTCAGTCTAACTGGATCTGGGTTCTTAGTTCAGATTCAGTTTGATTCAGACCTATTCTGGATCCAGATTGATTACTCTAGATCTGATTGGATCACTCTTGGATCCATATCAGAACTAGGTCTAGATTAGACCGTTCTGGATCCAGTGAGAGTGTATGAATCCAGTCAGAGTGTTCTGGATCCGGTTAGATTGTCTAGGATCTAGTTAGATTATTCTATATCCAGTCAAACTGTTATGTATTTAGATAAGTAATGAATCTAGATCCAATCTGACAGGGTCAGATCCAGATCATAAATAGATTCGGATCGGGTTGTGAGATAGTCTTGAATTATAAATAGATGTGAAATGACCATAATACCCTTTTAGGTACCCGAGATCCATTTTGGTAAAATAGGCATAACTTTGCACCCCAAACTCAAAATTGAGCGAGGTTTGGTGCATTGGACTCGTATTGAAGAAATGAATATTAAACTAGTGACACAAAATTTCAGGTTTTGTGAGTCAATTTAGGAGAAATATTTTGGTAAATCTGCAAGAAGTTTTGTACATTAATACAAATATGTTGGTGTAATGATCATATCATACTGTTTGAGCACCTTGAGACTCGATTGCGGTAAAAGTATAGTGTTCACACTTGAGTTAAGAGATATTATAAGTAATTTTAGATGTGAATATGTTGGGTTATGATTCGGCCAGCCAGCGCACAAATAAAAACAACAATAGCAAGTTACTGATAAAACAATGCAAAAGAAATGCAGAGGCAGGATTACCTGATGCCGCCATTGATGAACTGGATGATGGCTGATGATCGACGCTGGTGCAGGGGAAGCTATTGGTTGTGGCTGAACAGGAGAAAACTTCTCCTTAGCCGGACTGCTGCACTCCACGAGCGCAGGCTGCTGGATGCAGGCGGTGGGCAGGATCTGTTCCCTCACCGGATGGAAAAACACTGAATGGAGAGGTAAGATATCCAACTGATTTCCTCTCTCATTTTTCTGTTTTTCACCCTGTGTTTTCACACGTCTTTGAGGGTTGCTCATGATACCTCTTTTATAGGCACAAAGTGGGAACCGTTTGTGTAACCCTTCTCCCTTATTCTGTGCAAGTTTATCGGAAGAAGCATCTTCTGTGGGGGGTATCCACATCGTGGGTAACCACCCCCACTAGCTGGTGGTTTATACCAATATTCTCTCACTTGTTTCGACGATAAACCCTTAACCAAAAAACTTTATGGGAATAACTTGATGAATAGATTGGCCTTTATGATCTATTATGTAGATCCTTAGTTGAATCTCTAATCCTTATGAGATTAACAACAAACAAGTAATAACGAGAATCAATGAAATGAATGTGATCACTTTATTTTTATATGTATATATAAAAAAAGTTTAACAACCCTATCCTCAATACATGTTCGGAACATAATCCTGGTGCTAGCCCTTTAATAAGAGGATCAACAATTATCTCTTTGGTACCAATATTAACAATATGCACTAGATGATTCTTTGTCCTTTCTTTAACAACAAAGTACCTTAATTTCATATGTGTACATGTTGTAATACTTTTATTATTATTCGAAAAGGACATCGCAACTTCATTATCAGAGTAGACCTTCAGTGGCTTCTCAATGAAATCGACCACCTTTAACTGTGATATAAAGTTCTTCAACGATATGCCCTGCGAGGTAGTGTCGTACAATACTATGAATTTTGCCTTCATGGTGTGAGCAACAGTGGTCGTCTACTTTCCACTCCTACAAGACATCACGCTCCCAATAAGTAAGAAGATGTACCCAGTAGTAGACTTTCTACTATCAAGGCATCCTCCTAAGTCCGCATCCGAGTAGACAATGACCTCGAGGTGATCAACTTTATGATATATCAACATATAATCTTTTATCCCTTGCAAATGCCGCAAGACTTTCTTTGCAGCTTTCCAATAGGGTATGCCTTAGTTAGACTAAAATTGGCCAAGCACCCCTACTGCAAAAGAGATATCTGGACGATAACATGTCTAGTGTATTGTAAGTTGCCAACAACTTACGCATATGGATAAACACTCATATGTGTTTTGTCAATATCGTCTTGTGGACAATCCTTTAAGCTCAACTTGTCACCTTTTGATATGGGTGTTGAATTAGGAGAACAAGTCTCCATCCCATATCATTTTAACACCTTATTTATATAGGATCTTTAAGAGAGGCCTAGAAAATCTTTTGATCTATCTCGACGGATCTCAATGTCGAGTACATAAGCAGCCTCACCCATATCTTTCATATCAAAATATGATGCAAGAAACTGTTTTATCTCTGTAAGTAACTTTATATCGTTCGTTGCCAGCAAAATGTCATTCACATACAATATCAATATAATGAACTTACTCTCACTTTCCTTAAGGTATATACATTGATCAAAAATGTTTTCTATAAACCCTAACATCATAATGACTTGGGAAAATTTAATATACCACTGTCGGGAGGCCTCTTTAAGTTCATATATTGATTTGTTAAGCTTGCAAACCAAACGATCATCGTGAGAGAAACCAAGTGGTTGTTACATGTATACCTCTTTATTTAGATCCCTGTTGAGGAACACATTTTTTACATCCATCTGATATAGCTCCAAGTCATAATGAGCTACGAGGGCCAAAATTATTCTCATTGACTCTTTAGTTGAGACAGGAGAAAATGTCTCATTATAATCAATGCCCTCCATCTGGGTGAATCTTTTAGCAACTAATTTTGCCTTATGTCTCTCTATGTTACCTTTGGAGTCCTTCTTGGTCTTAAAGACTCATTTACACTCTACAGGTTTTACTCTCTTAGGTAACTCGACAAGATCCCATAGAGGTTATTTTTTTTTTGGGGTATTGAGATTGCTTACTCTCATAGAGGTTATTTTTTGTCTTAAACTAAATTGGCTTGCGGGATTAATCTTGACAAGTCCCGCATTACAAATAAAAAATTTTATGAGAAGTTGTGGGCTCAAACATGAAGGGTGATGATGGGATTTCGTTGGAAAATTCTACTCCCTATCTGGAGCTTGTGGGATCACTTATATATCTTAGTATCACACGACCAGACATATCTCATGTCGTGCATACTGTAAGTCAATTTCAACACAGCATAAGATATGCTTGGTCGTGTGATGCTAAGATGCATAAGGGATCTCACAAGTTGCCTATAGGGAGTAGGATTTTCCAAAGAAATCCCATCATCACCCTTCATTTTTCATGCCTTCACTTCAGTTCATATGAGTGTTGTACTTCGTATTATCAGATATATAAAGGCACAATAAACAAGGGAGTATTTTTTTCCTTAACTTCTAATTTAGAATTCATTGCATATACTGACTCTAATTAGGGAGGTTACCCAAATACGCGTCACTCCACCACTGGTTTTTGTATTTTTCTAGGTAAATCACAGATCTCATTGAAATGCAAGAAACAACAGAAGGTGTCTCTTGCATCAACAGAAACAGAATATCGAGCCATGACCTCCATAACTATAGAAATTGTGTGGATTCATCAATTATTGCAGGATATGGGAGTACTGATCCAAGGACCTACAAGATTGTGTTGTGATAATAAAAGTGCAATTAATTTATATTGCTAAAAATCAGAGTTTTCAGAAGTCTACCAATTAAGCACATTAAGATGGACTACCACTATGTCAGAGAAGCCTACTTACAGAAAATCACAGACCTTCCTTATGTGACCTCAGAATGCCAGTTGGCAGACTTTTTCACAATGGCACTATGTTCTCCCAGATTTAATTTTCTCTTTGACAAACTTTCGGTCATCACGCCCTAAGTTTGAGATGGGGGGTGTTAAATTGTATCAATTCATGTATACAATTGATTAGTTCTTGATTAGGTTTAGGTTAGAATAATGTGTTTCAGGTTTTGTTTATTTCAATGTTCTTTAGATCAATTAAATAATGGTTTTCTTTATTAACCAATATATCTTCTTTTATTGCGTTATCGTTCTTTGTTAGAATAACTTAGATTAAAGTTAGGCATTTTCTTTTGTCAGTAAATAGTTAGTTTTATTTTATTTTATTTTCATAGATTACATTAGAAATAGCCAGTTTTATGCAATTATCATTTTTTTAAAGTATGCTTAGTTATCCGATTTTTGAATAGTGTGTTTCTCTTAGTTTTAATTCACGTTGAATTTTGTTTTTTTAGGGATTAGATTAGGGTTAATTTTGTAGTTAATGTTAGTATAGATTAGTTTGATTGAAGTTAATTAGTTTAATTAGTCGTTAAAATTAGTTAGCCGATCTTCATGATCTTTGCAATTTGCGGTTTTTCTTAATATCTAACATTGTTTTAGTTTTATGCATTGCATGTGGTTGTAGCTTAGGATAGTTTTAAATTATTTACTTTAGTTTAAATCACGTTGGATTCATGTTATATGCTTTAGAGTATTAAGTTTTGTTTATCATGCATAGTTAGTTAGAATTAGTCTAGCCGATTTTTATTTAATTATTTTATTTGATTTTCAGCATAGCCTAGGTTACTTTTATATTTCAATTTTATTTATTCGGTTACATTCATAAACAGTACAACATATAGTGTTAGTTAGTTTCGTTTAGGTTTTTTTAGTTAGTTCTTGATTTCTTGAATTAGTTAAGCTTAGTTGTTCATTAGTTCTTGAATTAATTAGTTAGGTAGTTTTGCTATTTCGTCTTTTAGTGTAAATTAGTTCACAGTTGGTTCGTGTTAATTAGTTCATGTTTTTGTGCTTTTTTTGCATATTTGCTTTTGATTTTCTCGTAGATTTCTTTTTCTGCTGTGTGTTTTCTTTTTGTGTCTTGCAGAAAAGTGTTGGAACGTGCGGTGAAACCTTTTTTGTGTTCTCGAGGTACCCTCTGGGGTCTATTGAGGCCCTCAAAAATGCTCTCAGAGAGTTCTCAGAAAAGCAAAAGTTCAAGAAAGCAAGCATTACCGAAAGAGAGAAGGGCTAAGGGAAGCAAATCAATCAAGAAGGGAATAAAAGCTTCAAGCACTGAAGACACTTTTGCTTTTATTTTTAGAATAGGCGTTATTTTATTCAATTCAATTTATTTGGGGTTGTAATAAGACACTTTATTATTTGTTTAAGAATTCTGCATGGACAATACTCTCTTGTTTATTTATTAAATTATTTTTTTCATTTTGGCAATAAAGAATAGTTTAGATTGTGTGTTGAATACGAAGTATTTTCCGTTCTTTGAGTTTGACCCGAATTTCACCACTCGTGCGAGCCGGTTTTTATTATTTTGTGTCTGGCTTTGACACTTGTTTTCATTAAAAATATTATTTTAAAAAACTCATTTTCATAAAACTCACACCACTTATGCTCATCTTATTCTTAGGTTACTTTGACACCGCAAAATATCATTTTTCAAAAACAATTTGAAATTTTTTCATAAATCTTGTATTTTTTGGCAAAATTTTAGCAATAAAAAATAAATTTAAAATGTAAAAAATAAATTTTATAAGAAAATATGAATACAAATTAGTTAAAAATAAACACATGGTTTTTTCATTATAAATAGTCATTTAAAGCATAAATATCACATTTAAATCATGATATTTATGTTTTTTCCTTAAATCTCATGATATTTTGAAAATCTCACAAGAAATTACCGTTTTAAACTTTCAAGCAATTTCTTGAAAATATTATATTAGTCACTATGATTAATTGAAGGCAAGGAATTGAGCAAATTTCAATTAGGTGCGAATTATTTAGCATTGATTCCAAAAAGTACCTCACATTCTTCAAATTTACTAATATGAGCCTCTCTTTTTTTTTTTGAAAAAAAAGTCAAACAAATACATGAGGTTAACCTCTTCCGTATTTGAAATTACTATTCTTTTGAGTTTTCTATATTAACCTTTACAATTCAAAAACACTTATCTACCCTCGTAGAAAAGGGAACGACAGGTGTTTTAAACAATTGAGGGTATTAATCTCATTTGACTCAATCGACTGATCAGATCTAAACTGGGTTTAACGGTCAATGATGAGAATAGGCCCCTCTTTGGCATTTTTCAGAAACCAGAGCTTGAAGGCCATCATAAATAGTCAATCACTATTTAATCTTGGAAGCTGATGCTTGAAATCCAACACACAAAATAGGCCTCTCCGTGTTCTGTCGGTTATGTTCCATCAAATCTTGGACAAACAATCAAGCACACCCTTAAGGTCCAACTATTTGTCATCACCACCACTCCCAATGAGATATGTTTATATGCTTTTCTTTAGATAGTCCAAGGGAAAAAAATCCCATGACCTACCGCAAATTCTTTTTTTTTTTTTTTTTGTGGGGTGGGGCAGTTGGAAATTTGAGGTGCCATCAACCCCAAATTCTTTTTTTTGTTTTTGTTTTTGTATTTGTGTGCTTTTTAGCATTCAAGAAAAACAACAAGAATGAACAAACAAAAAATAAATCTGGAAGGAATTTAAATAGAAAAGAACATTATATATGCAACCTTGAACAATCAGGTAAATAATAATTTCATCAGTTCTTTATAAGATGTATACTTCCATGCATGTCCTTGGACCAAAAAAAAGTAAGACCTTTCCTTGGACTATTCTATTCCTGAGGGATCCAATCACCAGCTGTTGAGAAACAATTGAGAGTTAAATGAAATAAAAAAAATACTACTGAAGGGATTGAATGGTTGAGAGCCTTGATTAATTAATAGCAATATTCTAGGGGTAATCTCAGAGTGGGGTAAGTGAAGAATCCATTGATGAATCCACTAGCCATCCACTGGTAGGCCTTCTCAGTGAGATGAATGCCATCCCAATTCACATGTTTGGATGGATCACCGCATACATCGATCCCTGGCTGTCCACAGGTGGCCCCAAGGTTGAAGTTGTATGGCTCTCCCTTACCACAGCAAGCTCTCAGAGCACTCTCAAATCCTGAAAATTACACATGAAGAAAAGCAAACACAAACATTAGTTACCAATTTATTTTGGTTTAGAAAAAAAAAACTGGAGGTTGGATCATTGGATACGATGTTAACAAATCCCAATCGAATCGAATCGAATCGGATAGAACCTGCCCTTTTTTATTCGATGCAGGGGTGCTCTATTAAAAAAAAAAATGAATTTTTTAATAGATTGATTCAAAACAATTCGATTTGATTCTATTCAGACTAATTTGACCTTTTTCTTGGGAAAATCCATTCGATTCAAAAACCAATTCAGACCAATTTATATATATATCATTTTTTTGTTCTTGTCAGAAACTGATAAATCAAACAGGTAAATTTAATTGAGTCATTGGCATACCAAACTGGCTGGGGTTTCTGAAAAAACCCATAGCAGCATCGTAGTAATCAGCATAAATGATCTTTGCATGTGGGTGTTGCTCCCTTAGCCTTTGGAGGGCAACTTGCAGATGAGAATTGTGGTAGACTGCAAAGTCGTTGTAGCTCTTGAGGCAACCGATCTGAGGGTCATAAACCGACGCATTTTGCGACCCGAAAGCCGTCAGGTAACTTGTCGAACAGCCGATGGGAAGGTTCCCCGGAATCATCAGCTCCACTGCTCCATGTTTTACCAGTCTCTGCATTTCATTAGGTTAGTTCAGTAGTCAAAGGCTTGAAAGGTTCGAAGTCGAACCAAGTTGGGCCAGTTCCAGTTAGTTGCATAGACCTTTGCCAGAGTATGTTTGTTTTTTTTTACGATGAGGAACCCTCGCCGAAGTGAGAAAAATCTCGTGTGAGCCCTACGACTAATTATACCCTGCCTTACTTGGCCCACGTCTGAAAGCTTCAGACACACCCATGCACCAGCGGGGTTTGATCCGGTGGCTTCATCTCAGCACCCCTCACAACCACCCCACTGACCATGCAGTCGACCGCTGCCGTGATATAGGCCTTAACCAGAGTCATAAAAACAATTCTAGTGGGTTGTTGTTGTTGTTGTTCATTTCCCTAAATCAAGAACTTTCTAGTTTATCAAGGTTCTTAGGAAATACCAATATCCGTGAAATTCTGGATGTTGGTGGTAATGAAAAGGTACTATAAATCCTTCAAAATTTCTAAATGGAGATAAGAAATGTAAAAAGGTAAAAAAAGTAGCAAAGTGTGAAAAATGTTAAAAACTCACATTCACAGCATCTGCAATGGTGTTCACTACATCATGCACGTAAGCCTTGACCTCATCAATGCTCTTCCCTTGAAAGAAGGCGTAATTGTAGTCGTTCCCTCCAATCTCTCCAACGAGAAATAGTGATGACTTGAGAAAGTGGTGGCACTCTGTTATCACATACCCCAAATGAGAAACAAAGAAGTTTTTAGTTTAATTTTGATGCATTCAATCATAACTAAGGTTGTCAATAGGTTGGGTTTGGTTCAGACCCACGTGGAACCAGACCTAGACTTGATTTGAGATACTGGTACCGATCAAGTTCAGACCCAGGTCCAACAAGACCCAAAAAACATAAGAGAAACCATACTTGAATCGTATATGGATTACATGAACCAGACCCGAACCATACCTGGTAAAATAAAATAAAAAAAAAAAAAATTTATCCTTTTTAATTGAAAATTTGTGAATCTTTTTCGAAACTTGGGTCGGGCCTAGGTCTTACGAAATTTCACAAACCATACCTGGCTCCATGTATTAATCAGTCCCTTTGGGTCTTACCGTCGGACCTTCTTATTTAGGTTGAACCCATTGATACCCCTAATCATAACCACCATGTCTAATCCAATTCATTTATATACATATGGCATAAGATTCTTTTTTCGGCTTTGTAGCCACAATGACAGGCCTTCGGTTGGTAAAACCATTAAGATCCCCCCCTGCCCACCAGGGAGTACACCCCGCTCTGACCTGACCTTGCAGCAAGAGATGCCCCCTGTTGGTTTCGAACCCTTGACATGATCCCGTCAATTACTTGTTGAAGTTACCTACCAGATGAGCAGAGCTCTTGTGGGCTTTTGTTTTTATTTTTCTTTTCATCTGTTGTGGGAAGAATAGAAAACAAGATTTTATATGTTGGTTACCTGCTTTTGAAGAGCATAGTGAAGGTAGAAGCCTGTCGAACCAGCCGAGTTGGACGTTTAGTGAGTTGTTGGTCCATAGTTGATTGATGTTCTTGCTCTCAAAGTATGAAACATCAAGTGTTGTAGCTCCTGCTACAGCAAAATTGACTCCATTGGTGTATTCTTTGCCCTCAGGATCAGCCAGATATGGAGGAAGAAGAGGAAGACCGAATGCCTCGGCTGAAAAGGTATTAGAAATTAGTCATAAGATTGCTGAACATAGCAAATCATAACATAGTTACTGTGACTAGATGACTCAATGCTAGATACAAGTGTATATATAGTCCTTAAATGAAACTCACACACTTATATTCATGCAAAACATGATCGAGGTCTAAATCATACGGGAGTGAAATTGGCCCCACAATCACACTAAAATCACAGAGTTCAAAGCCTTATCAGGTCATGAAGTCCACCCTGATTCAAATACTCTACTAATTAAGTAGTTCTATTTCGCTACTGTGGCCTTCACACCAGTAACTCAGACAACAAACTCATTCAGCCATATATAGTGACTATAATTGAACACTGATCATGGCATGCCTAAATTAATCTTGAATCGATAGTTTGCCCCGAGAATCGGCAAAGCACGATCCTAATCCAATGGCAGCCAACCTGATCCTACCTGGTTCTTGGATTCAACTTAGATATGTAAGCAAATTCAGGCTAATTAAGAGTCAGAGTAGATGCCACTGTTATCACGTCCAAGACCAGTAGTATATTAATGCATGACTCTGTGAACCACCTTGGCAACAAATGGAAGCAACTTTCACCATATTCTTTTAAAAGCGAGAAAGACTATATATGGAAGTAGAGAAGCACAAAAAGACAATACCTATGAAGTCGACGATCAATCTTCCATTGGAGCATCGGCCTGTGGGGTGCCCAAAGAAGGTTTCTCCATAGGGGAGGTTGGCTATGACCGAAAACCCACTAGGCCTGGAGTGTAGCAGGTTTCCGGTGTCGGCAAGCGAGTCCCCGAAGCTAAAGATGGAGGTGTAGCAATCTGAATGTGAAACAGCTGCAGGAACAAAGAACATGCAGGCTGCCAAAACAGTCATATGAGAAAGCACCATTACTCCTGAACCAGAAGAAGAAGCCATGGCGAGCGAGAGAGAGAGAGAGAGAGGTTTAAGTGAATTCAAGAGGGGTTAGATGGTCGTTATATATAGCGAGCAGTGTTCTATTTGTAGCAGGCTTTGGGTGCCCACGCATGTTTAGCGTTATAGTTGAACTGTAGCTTTTGTGGTGGTGTGATTACGTACGTAATTATGTTCATGGAATTAAACTGAAATCTTCGGCCATGCTTCTTTAAACAAAATTCTTCATTTCATGGTGAGTTTGAAAATTAAGTCCTTGAACGTATGCTGCCACCTGTAAATCCATGAAAAAATTTTACACTAAAATCTCCTTTATGCTATTTTAAAGCCCATTAAGTTTTATAAAACCGGCAGTCACATGATGGACCTTGATTTTGGGGTGTTACTGAATTTAAGTGATGATACTTGATAGGACTCGTAGTTCTACTCCATTTACCCTTCTACAAGATTGAGGACCAAATAACTGGACTTTAGATGGAAAAAAGAATCCCAGAAGATAACCAACTCTTCCATCCTTATCAACCAGAGATGGTGAGACTTGAGGATTGCACAAATTTTATGTAATATGGACTCTTGAAACCAATATTCTTCGGTTGACAGTTCTAATCCCAATATGGATATATATCCATGGTGTCAATAGGCAAGGTTTACTTCACTAATTATATGGACCTTTAATTGGGACTACAACTCTAGAAAACATGGCTGTCCAAGGGATCAAGATCTCAACATGAGTCTTGAAGAGCTGTCTCACTAGGGTTGCAAACATATAGTGACCAATATTGGCGTTTCTTTGAAGAAAAAAAAATGTGAGATTTTGGCTGGCCAATATTTAATTTCCAATAAAAATGCCAGAATTTATTTTTAATTTTTCTTTGTAAAAATAATTACAATATTTTATTGTACATGTTTTTCCATTTTCTTCCCAAAAAAAGAATCAATTTTTCACGAGAATTTGGCTGCCAATATTTACCCAAAAAATGTTTTGTCACTATGGTTGCAAATCGTTAGGTCAGTCTGAGGCTGAAGACTACCCAGTTCCAGAACTAATTTTTTTTTTGAGCAAGTCCACTTCCAGATCCAGTTCTAAATTGCAGAACTATAAGTGGCAGAGGGCTTGGGGAGAAGGTGCTGAACCCTTCATCCAAGGTTCGACTCCCACCGGTATGGCAGAGGGCCTGAGGGACAAATGTTGTATATCTATTTAATGTACGTAGAAGTTCCTCGTGATATCATCGTTTGTGGCTGATGGAACATTTGTATGTTGTATATCTGAAAGACTTGTGTCTCCCAAACAGGCAACATGTTGCTACGTTTTATGAAAACTGATTCGATGTCGTACATTGTTTCATTGTTTCATGCCAAAACTTTGTAAAGGTATTAAGATATTATGGGACCGGAAAGACACAGGGTTATGGATTTGTCAGTTTCTCCGATCCTTCGCGATGAAAGAAATGAATGGTTCTCTCTCTCTGTCTCTCTTTCTATATATATATATATATATATATATATATATATATATATATATATATATATATATATATATATATATATATACATATATATATTTATATATTTATTTATATATATATATATAGAGAGAGAGATATGGATTTGTCAGTTTCGGCTTTTTAGAGCAGACCGAGGCAAAGTTTGGGTGCGACTTAGACCAAAACGTGTCAGTCTAGGTCGTCCCCAGACCAATTTTGCATTCAAAAAAAATGTGTGGTCGGTTCAGCCTGGGTGCGACCTAGACCGAACTGAAACGAGTCGGTCTGGGTCGCACCCAGACCAAGATCGATCCAGATAGAAAAAAAAGAGTTTGTTGGTTGAACCGGTTCAGAACAAATCGGGTCTCGCCGAACCGGTTTATATGGGTCGATTCAGACCAAACTGGTTCTTGAGGAATTGGTCTAAACCGAATTGGGTCTGAATCGAACCGGTTTGGATAAACCCGAGTCAAGCCAAACTGGTTCAGTCTAACTGGATCTGGGTTCTTAGTTCAGATTCAGTTTGATTCAGACCTATTCTGGATCCAGATTGATTACTCTAGATCTGATTGGATCACTCTTGGATCCATATCAGAACTAGGTCTAGATTAGACCGTTCTGGATCCAGTGAGAGTGTATGAATCCAGTCAGAGTGTTCTGGATCCGGTTAGATTGTCTAGGATCTAGTTAGATTATTCTATATCCAGTCAAACTGTTATGTATTTAGATAAGTAATGAATCTAGATCCAATCTGACAGGGTCAGATCCAGATCATAAATAGATTCGGATCGGGTTGTGAGATAGTCTTGAATTATAAATAGATGTGAAATGACCATAATACCCTTTTAGGTACCCGAGATCCATTTTGGTAAAATAGGCATAACTTTGCACCCCAAACTCAAAATTGAGCGAGGTTTGGTG
Organism: Nuphar pumila; assembly: GCF_984573655.1. Taxonomy (NCBI): domain Eukaryota; kingdom Viridiplantae; phylum Streptophyta; class Magnoliopsida; order Nymphaeales; family Nymphaeaceae; genus Nuphar; species Nuphar pumila. Next base: position 2,245,392 of record NC_143261.1, read on the forward strand.
CATTGGACTCGTATTGAAGAAATGAATCTACTTGTCTAATAGTGTTGATTAAACTAGTGACACAAAATTTCAGGTTTTGTGAGTCAATTTAGGAGAAATATTTTGGTAAATCTGCAAGAAGTTTTGTACATTAATACAAATATGTTGGTGTAATGATCATATCATACTGTTTGAGCACCTTGAGACTCGATTGCGGTAAAAGTATAGTGTTCACACTTGAGTTAAGAGATACAACAACAACAACAACAACAACTACGCCTTCATCCCAAAACAATTGGGGTCAGCGATATGAACCAAAAAAGAAATTCATTTTGGGTCTTCCACATGAATCATTTTCCTCCAATCATTTCTATCCAACGCCATGTCCTCGGTGAGGTTCAAAGCATTCATATCCTTTCCTATCATCTCCATCCAAGTCTTCCTAGGCCTACCCCGACCTCTTTTAACTAATATATTTTCCCATTTCTCCAACCTTCTAACTGGAGCATCATTAGGCCTTCGCCGAATATGTCCAAACCACCGTAAACGATTCTCTCGCATCTTATTTTCAATGGGTGCAACACCTACCTTCTTACGTATCTCTTCGTTCCGAATCTTATCTTTTATTGTATTTCCACACATCCATCTAAGCATCCGCATCTCAGCTACACTCATTTTTTGAATATGATGTCTCTTGGCAGCCCAACATTCCGTACCATATAGTAAAGCGGGTCTAATAGTCGTCCTATAAAACTTTCCCTTCAACCGCAATGGCATTCTACGATCGCACAGCACTCCAGTAGCACTTTTCCATTTCATCCACCCAACCTTTATCCTATGATTTACATCTCCATCAATTTCTCCATACTTTTGAATGATGGATCCCAAATATTTGAAATAATCATTCACCGGTATATCTTGCTCACCAAGCTTCACTACACTCCCATCCCTACTTCGTTGCTTACTAAACCGACATTCCATATATTCAGTCTTACTCTTACTCAACTTAAAACCTCTAGCTTCCAATGTCTGTCTCCATAATTCTAACTTAGCATTAACCCCAGCTCTAGACTCATCAATCAAAACAATATCATCAGCAAACAACATACACCACGGTACATTTTCTTGAATTGATCTCGTAAGCTCATCCATCACTATCGCAAATAGGAAAGGGCTTAAAGCAGATCCTTGATGTAACCCAACCGTTATCGGAAAATTGGTTGTCACCCCTCCACAAGTGCGGACATTGGTTACTACTCCTACATACATATCTTTAATTATACTAATGTACTTGAGAGAAACACCTTTCTTCATCATTGTCCACCAGAGAACGTCCCTAGGTACTCTATCGTATGCCTTCTCTAAATCAATAAAAACCATATGCAAATCTTTGTTCCTCTCTCTATATCTTTCAATAAGTTGTCTAAGAAGATGTATAGCTTCCATAGTTGATCTTCCAGGCATAAAACCAAATTGATTCTCCGATATCATGACAACCTTCCTCAACCTAGACTCAATCACCCTCTCCCAAAGTTTCATAGTATGACTCATGAGTTTTATACCACGATAGTTTGTGCAATCTTGTATACCACGATAGTTTGTGCAAACTTGAGTTAAGAGATATTATAAGTAATTTTAGATGTGAATATGTTGGGTTATGATTCGGCCAGCCAGCGCACAAATAAAAACAACAATAGCAAGTTACTGATAAAACAATGCAAAAGAAATGCAGAGGCAGGATTACCTGATGCCGCCATTGATGAACTGGATGATGGCTGATGATCGACGCTGGTGCAGGGGAAGCTATTGGTTGTGGCTGAACAGGAGAAAACTTCTCCTTAGCCGGACTGCTGCACTCCACGAGCGCAGGCTGCTGGATGCAGGCGGTGGGCAGGATCTGTTCCCTCACCGGATGGAAAAACACTGAATGGAGAGGTAAGATATCCAACTGATTTCCTCTCTCATTTTTCTGTTTTTCACCCTGTGTTTTCACACGTCTTTGAGGGTTGCTCATGATACCTCTTTTATAGGCACAAAGTGGGAACCGTTTGTGTAACCCTTCTCCCTTATTCTGTGCAAGTTTATCGGAAGAAGCATCTTCTGTGGGGGGTATCCACATCGTGGGTAACCACCCCCACTAGCTGGTGGTTTATACCAATATTCTCTCACTTGTTTCGACGATAAACCCTTAACCAAAAAACTTTATGGGAATAACTTGATGAATAGATTGGCCTTTATGATCTATTATGTAGATCCTTAGTTGAATCTCTAATCCTTATGAGATTAACAACAAACAAGTAATAACGAGAATCAATGAAATGAATGTGATCACTTTATTTTTATATGTATATATAAAAAAAGTTTAACAACCCTATCCTCAATACATGTTCGGAACATAATCCTGGTGCTAGCCCTTTAATAAGAGGATCAACAATTATCTCTTTGGTACCAATATTAACAATATGCACTAGATGATTCTTTGTCCTTTCTTTAACAACAAAGTACCTTAATTTCATATGTGTACATGTTGTAATACTTTTATTATTATTCGAAAAGGACATCGCAACTTCATTATCAGAGTAGACCTTCAGTGGCTTCTCAATGAAATCGACCACCTTTAACTGTGATATAAAGTTCTTCAACGATATGCCCTGCGAGGTAGTGTCGTACAATACTATGAATTTTGCCTTCATGGTGTGAGCAACAGTGGTCGTCTACTTTCCACTCCTACAAGACATCACGCTCCCAATAAGTAAGAAGATGTACCCAGTAGTAGACTTTCTACTATCAAGGCATCCTCCTAAGTCCGCATCCGAGTAGACAATGACCTCGAGGTGATCAACTTTATGATATATCAACATATAATCTTTTATCCCTTGCAAATGCCGCAAGACTTTCTTTGCAGCTTTCCAATAGGGTATGCCTTAGTTAGACTAAAATTGGCCAAGCACCCCTACTGCAAAAGAGATATCTGGACGATAACATGTCTAGTGTATTGTAAGTTGCCAACAACTTACGCATATGGATAAACACTCATATGTGTTTTGTCAATATCGTCTTGTGGACAATCCTTTAAGCTCAACTTGTCACCTTTTGATATGGGTGTTGAATTAGGAGAACAAGTCTCCATCCCATATCATTTTAACACCTTATTTATATAGGATCTTTAAGAGAGGCCTAGAAAATCTTTTGATCTATCTCGACGGATCTCAATGTCGAGTACATAAGCAGCCTCACCCATATCTTTCATATCAAAATATGATGCAAGAAACTGTTTTATCTCTGTAAGTAACTTTATATCGTTCGTTGCCAGCAAAATGTCATTCACATACAATATCAATATAATGAACTTACTCTCACTTTCCTTAAGGTATATACATTGATCAAAAATGTTTTCTATAAACCCTAACATCATAATGACTTGGGAAAATTTAATATACCACTGTCGGGAGGCCTCTTTAAGTTCATATATTGATTTGTTAAGCTTGCAAACCAAACGATCATCGTGAGAGAAACCAAGTGGTTGTTACATGTATACCTCTTTATTTAGATCCCTGTTGAGGAACACATTTTTTACATCCATCTGATATAGCTCCAAGTCATAATGAGCTACGAGGGCCAAAATTATTCTCATTGACTCTTTAGTTGAGACAGGAGAAAATGCCTCATTATAATCAATGCCCTCCATCTGGGTGAATCTTTTAGCAACTAATTTTGCCTTATGTCTCTCTATGTTACCTTTGGAGTCCTTCTTGGTCTTAAAGACTCATTTACACTCTACAGGTTTTACTCTCTTAGGTAACTCGACAAGATCCCATAGAGGTTATTTTTTTTTTGGGGTATTGAGATTGCTTACTCTCATAGAGGTTATTTTTTGTCTTAAACTAAATTGGCTTGCGGGATTAATCTTGACAAGTCCCGCATTACAAATAAAAAATTTTATGAGAAGTTGTGGGCTCAAACATGAAGGGTGATGATGGGATTTCGTTGGAAAATTCTACTCCCTATCTGGAGCTTGTGGGATCACTTATATATCTTAGTATCACACGACCAGACATATCTCATGTCGTGCATACTGTAAGTCAATTTCAACACAGCATAAGATATGCTTGGTCGTGTGATGCTAAGATGCATAAGGGATCTCACAAGTTGCCTATAGGGAGTAGGATTTTCCAAAGAAATCCCATCATCACCCTTCATTTTTCATGCCTTCACTTCAGTTCATATGAGTGTTGTACTTCGTATTATCAGATATATAAAGGCACAATAAACAAGGGAGTATTTTTTTCCTTAACTTCTAATTTAGAATTCATTGCATATACTGACTCTAATTAGGGAGGTTACCCAAATACGCGTCACTCCACCACTGGTTTTTGTATTTTTCTAGGTAAATCACAGATCTCATTGAAATGCAAGAAACAACAGAAGGTGTCTCTTGCATCAACAAAAATAGAATATCGAGTCATGGCCTCCATGACTATAGAAATTGTGTGGATTCATCAATTATTACAGGATATGGGAATATTGATCCAAGGACCTACAAGATTGTGTTGTGATAATAAAAGTGTAATTAATCTATATTGCTAAAAATCAGAGTTTTCAGAAGTCTACCAATTAAGCACATTAAGATGGACTACCACTATGTCAGAGAAGCCTACTTACAGAAAATCACAGACCTTCCTTATGTGACCTCAGAATGCCAGTTGGCAGACTTTTTCACAATGGCACTATGTTCTCCCAGATTTAATTTTCTCTTTGACAAACTTTCGGTCATCACGCCCTAAGTTTGAGATGGGGGGTGTTAAATTGTATCAATTCATGTATACAATTGATTAGTTCTTGATTAGGTTTAGGTTAGAATAATGTGTTTCAGGTTTTGTTTATTTCAATGTTCTTTAGATCAATTAAATAATGGTTTTCTTTATTAACCAATATATCTTCTTTTATTGCGTTATCGTTCTTTGTTAGAATAACTTAGATTAAAGTTAGGCATTTTCTTTTGTCAGTAAATAGTTAGTTTTATTTTATTTTATTTTCATAGATTACATTAGAAATAGCCAGTTTTATGCAATTATCATTTTTTTAAAGTATGCTTAGTTATCCGATTTTTGAATAGTGTGTTTCTCTTAGTTTTAATTCACGTTGAATTTTGTTTTTTTAGGGATTAGATTAGGGTTAATTTTGTAGTTAATGTTAGTATAGATTAGTTTGATTGAAGTTAATTAGTTTAATTAGTCGTTAAAATTAGTTAGCCGATCTTCATGATCTTTGCAATTTGCGGTTTTTCTTAATATCTAACATTGTTTTAGTTTTATGCATTGCATGTGGTTGTAGCTTAGGATAGTTTTAAATTATTTACTTTAGTTTAAATCACGTTGGATTCATGTTATATGCTTTAGAGTATTAAGTTTTGTTTATCATGCATAGTTAGTTAGAATTAGTCTAGCCGATTTTTATTTAATTATTTTATTTGATTTTCAGCATAGCCTAGGTTACTTTTATATTTCAATTTTATTTATTCGGTTACATTCATAAACAGTACAACATATAGTGTTAGTTAGTTTCGTTTAGGTTTTTTTAGTTAGTTCTTGATTTCTTGAATTAGTTAAGCTTAGTTGTTCATTAGTTCTTGAATTAATTAGTTAGGTAGTTTTGCTATTTCGTCTTTTAGTGTAAATTAGTTCACAGTTGGTTCGTGTTAATTAGTTCATGTTTTTGTGCTTTTTTTGCATATTTGCTTTTGATTTTCTCATAGATTTCTTTTTCTGCTGTGTGTTTTCTTTTTGTGTCTTGCAGAAAAGTCTTGGAACGTGTGGTGAAACCTTTTTTGTATTCTCGAGGTACCCTCTGGGGTCTACTCAGGCCCTCAAAAATGCTCTCAGAGAGTTCTCAGAAAAGCAAAAGTTCAAGAAAGCAAGCATTACCTAAAGAGAGAAGGACAAAGGGAAGCAAATCAATCAAGAAGGTTCTAAAAGCTTCAAGCACTGAAGACACTTTTGCTTTTATTTTTAGAATAGGCGTTATTTTATTCAATTCAATTTATTTGGGGTTGTAATAAGACACTTTATTATTTGTTTAAGAATTCTGCATGGACAATACTCTCTTGTTTATTTATTAAATTATTTTTTTCATTTTGGCAATAAAGAATAGTTTAGATTGTGTGTTGAATACGAAGTATTTTCCGTTCTTTGAGTTTGACCCGAATTTCACCACTCGTGCGAGCCGGTTTTTATTATTTTGTGTCTGGCTTTGACACTTGTTTTCATTAAAAATATTATTTTAAAAAACTCATTTTCATAAAACTCACACCACTTATGCTCATCTTATTCTTAGGTTACTTTGACACCGCAAAATATCATTTTTCAAAAACAATTTGAAATTTTTTCATAAATCTTGTATTTTTTGGCAAAATTTTAGCAATAAAAAATAAATTTAAAATGTAAAAAATAAATTTTATAAGAAAATATGAATACAAATTAGTTAAAAATAAACACATGGTTTTTTCATTATAAATAGTCATTTAAAGCATAAATATCACATTTAAATCATGATATTTATGTTTTTTCCTTAAATCTCATTATATTTTGAAAATCTCACAAGAAATTACCGTTTTAAACTTTCAAGCAATTTCTTGAAAATATTATATTAGTCACTATGATTAATTGAAGGCAAGGAATTGAGCAAATTTCAATTAGGTGCGAATTATTTAGCATTGATTCCAAAAAGTACCTCACATTCTTCAAATTTACTAATATGAGCCTCTCTTTTTTTTTTTGAAAAAAAAGTCAAACAAATACATGAGGTTAACCTCTTCCGTATTTGAAATTACTATTCTTTTGAGTTTTCTATATTAACCTTTACAATTCAAAAACACTTATCTACCCTCGTAGAAAAGGGAACGACAGGTGTTTTAAACAATTGAGGGTATTAATCTCATTTGACTCAATCGACTGATCAGATCTAAACTGGGTTTAACGGTCAATGATGAGAATAGGCCCCTCTTTGGCATTTTTCAGAAACCAGAGCTTGAAGGCCATCATAAATAGTCAATCACTATTTAATCTTGGAAGCTGATGCTTGAAATCCAACACACAAAATAGGCCTCTCCGTGTTCTGTCGGTTATGTTCCATCAAATCTTGGACAAACAATCAAGCACACCCTTAAGGTCCAACTATTTGTCATCACCACCACTCCCAATGAGATATGTTTATATGCTTTTCTTTAGATAGTCCAAGGGAAAAAAATCCCATGACCTACCGCAAATTCTTTTTTTTTTTTTTTTTGTGGGGTGGGGCAGTTGGAAATTTGAGGTGCCATCAACCCCAAATTCTTTTTTTTGTTTTTGTTTTTGTATTTGTGTGCTTTTTAGCATTCAAGAAAAACAACAAGAATGAACAAACAAAAAATAAATCTGGAAGGAATTTAAATAGAAAAGAACATTATATATGCAACCTTGAACAATCAGGTAAATAATAATTTCATCAGTTCTTTATAAGATGTATACTTCCATGCATGTCCTTGGACCAAAAAAAAGTAAGACCTTTCCTTGGACTATTCTATTCCTGAGGGATCCAATCACCAGCTGTTGAGAAACAATTGAGAGTTAAATGAAATAAAAAAAATACTACTGAAGGGATTGAATGGTTGAGAGCCTTGATTAATTAATAGCAATATTCTAGGGGTAATCTCAGAGTGGGGTAAGTGAAGAATCCATTGATGAATCCACTAGCCATCCACTGGTAGGCCTTCTCAGTGAGATGAATGCCATCCCAATTCACATGTTTGGATGGATCACCGCATACATCGATCCCTGGCTGTCCACAGGTGGCCCCAAGGTTGAAGTTGTATGGCTCTCCCTTACCACAGCAAGCTCTCAGAGCACTCTCAAATCCTGAAAATTACACATGAAGAAAAGCAAACACAAACATTAGTTACCAATTTATTTTGGTTTAGAAAAAAAAAACTGGAGGTTGGATCATTGGATACGATGTTAACAAATCCCAATCGAATCGAATCGAATCGGATAGAACCTGCCCTTTTTTATTCGATGCAGGGGTGCTCTATTAAAAAAAAAAATGAATTTTTTAATAGATTGATTCAAAACAATTCGATTTGATTCTATTCAGACTAATTTGACCTTTTTCTTGGGAAAATCCATTCGATTCAAAAACCAATTCAGACCAATTTATATATATATCATTTTTTTGTTCTTGTCAGAAACTGATAAATCAAACAGGTAAATTTAATTGAGTCATTGGCATACCAAACTGGCTGGGGTTTCTGAAAAAACCCATAGCAGCATCGTAGTAATCAGCATAAATGATCTTTGCATGTGGGTGTTGCTCCCTTAGCCTTTGGAGGGCAACTTGCAGATGAGAATTGTGGTAGACTGCAAAGTCGTTGTAGCTCTTGAGGCAACCGATCTGAGGGTCATAAACCGACGCATTTTGCGACCCGAAAGCCGTCAGGTAACTTGTCGAACAGCCGATGGGAAGGTTCCCCGGAATCATCAGCTCCACTGCTCCATGTTTTACCAGTCTCTGCATTTCATTAGGTTAGTTCAGTAGTCAAAGGCTTGAAAGGTTCGAAGTCGAACCAAGTTGGGCCAGTTCCAGTTAGTTGCATAGACCTTTGCCAGAGTATGTTTGTTTTTTTTTACGATGAGGAACCCTCGCCGAAGTGAGAAAAATCTCGTGTGAGCCCTACGACTAATTATACCCTGCCTTACTTGGCCCACGTCTGAAAGCTTCAGACACACCCATGCACCAGCGGGGTTTGATCCGGTGGCTTCATCTCAGCACCCCTCACAACCACCCCACTGACCATGCAGTCGACCGCTGCCGTGATATAGGCCTTAACCAGAGTCATAAAAACAATTCTAGTGGGTTGTTGTTGTTGTTGTTCATTTCCCTAAATCAAGAACTTTCTAGTTTATCAAGGTTCTTAGGAAATACCAATATCCGTGAAATTCTGGATGTTGGTGGTAATGAAAAGGTACTATAAATCCTTCAAAATTTCTAAATGGAGATAAGAAATGTAAAAAGGTAAAAAAAGTAGCAAAGTGTGAAAAATGTTAAAAACTCACATTCACAGCATCTGCAATGGTGTTCACTACATCATGCACGTAAGCCTTGACCTCATCAATGCTCTTCCCTTGAAAGAAGGCGTAATTGTAGTCGTTCCCTCCAATCTCTCCAACGAGAAATAGTGATGACTTGAGAAAGTGGTGGCACTCTGTTATCACATACCCCAAATGAGAAACAAAGAAGTTTTTAGTTTAATTTTGATGCATTCAATCATAACTAAGGTTGTCAATAGGTTGGGTTTGGTTCAGACCCACGTGGAACCAGACCTAGACTTGATTTGAGATACTGGTACCGATCAAGTTCAGACCCAGGTCCAACAAGACCCAAAAAACATAAGAGAAACCATACTTGAATCGTATATGGATTACATGAACCAGACCCGAACCATACCTGGTAAAATAAAATAAAAAAAAAAAAAATTTATCCTTTTTAATTGAAAATTTGTGAATCTTTTTCGAAACTTGGGTCGGGCCTAGGTCTTACGAAATTTCACAAACCATACCTGGCTCCATGTATTAATCAGTCCCTTTGGGTCTTACCGTCGGACCTTCTTATTTAGGTTGAACCCATTGATACCCCTAATCATAACCACCATGTCTAATCCAATTCATTTATATACATATGGCATAAGATTCTTTTTTCGGCTTTGTAGCCACAATGACAGGCCTTCGGTTGGTAAAACCATTAAGATCCCCCCCTGCCCACCAGGGAGTACACCCCGCTCTGACCTGACCTTGCAGCAAGAGATGCCCCCTGTTGGTTTCGAACCCTTGACATGATCCCGTCAATTACTTGTTGAAGTTACCTACCAGATGAGCAGAGCTCTTGTGGGCTTTTGTTTTTATTTTTCTTTTCATCTGTTGTGGGAAGAATAGAAAACAAGATTTTATATGTTGGTTACCTGCTTTTGAAGAGCATAGTGAAGGTAGAAGCCTGTCGAACCAGCCGAGTTGGACGTTTAGTGAGTTGTTGGTCCATAGTTGATTGATGTTCTTGCTCTCAAAGTATGAAACATCAAGTGTTGTAGCTCCTGCTACAGCAAAATTGACTCCATTGGTGTATTCTTTGCCCTCAGGATCAGCCAGATATGGAGGAAGAAGAGGAAGACCGAATGCCTCGGCTGAAAAGGTATTAGAAATTAGTCATAAGATTGCTGAACATAGCAAATCATAACATAGTTACTGTGACTAGATGACTCAATGCTAGATACAAGTGTATATATAGTCCTTAAATGAAACTCACACACTTATATTCATGCAAAACATGATCGAGGTCTAAATCATACGGGAGTGAAATTGGCCCCACAATCACACTAAAATCACAGAGTTCAAAGCCTTATCAGGTCATGAAGTCCACCCTGATTCAAATACTCTACTAATTAAGTAGTTCTATTTCGCTACTGTGGCCTTCACACCAGTAACTCAGACAACAAACTCATTCAGCCATATATAGTGACTATAATTGAACACTGATCATGGCATGCCTAAATTAATCTTGAATCGATAGTTTGCCCCGAGAATCGGCAAAGCACGATCCTAATCCAATGGCAGCCAACCTGATCCTACCTGGTTCTTGGATTCAACTTAGATATGTAAGCAAATTCAGGCTAATTAAGAGTCAGAGTAGATGCCACTGTTATCACGTCCAAGACCAGTAGTATATTAATGCATGACTCTGTGAACCACCTTGGCAACAAATGGAAGCAACTTTCACCATATTCTTTTAAAAGCGAGAAAGACTATATATGGAAGTAGAGAAGCACAAAAAGACAATACCTATGAAGTCGACGATCAATCTTCCATTGGAGCATCGGCCTGTGGGGTGCCCAAAGAAGGTTTCTCCATAGGGGAGGTTGGCTATGACCGAAAACCCACTAGGCCTGGAGTGTAGCAGGTTTCCGGTGTCGGCAAGCGAGTCCCCGAAGCTAAAGATGGAGGTGTAGCAATCTGAATGTGAAACAGCTGCAGGAACAAAGAACATGCAGGCTGCCAAAACAGTCATATGAGAAAGCACCATTACTCCTGAACCAGAAGAAGAAGCCATGGCGAGCGAGAGAGAGAGAGAGAGAGGTTTAAGTGAATTCAAGAGGGGTTAGATGGTCGTTATATATAGCGAGCAGTGTTCTATTTGTAGCAGGCTTTGGGTGCCCACGCATGTTTAGCGTTATAGTTGAACTGTAGCTTTTGTGGTGGTGTGATTACGTACGTAATTATGTTCATGGAATTAAACTGAAATCTTCGGCCATGCTTCTTTAAACAAAATTCTTCATTTCATGGTGAGTTTGAAAATTAAGTCCTTGAACGTATGCTGCCACCTGTAAATCCATGAAAAAATTTTACACTAAAATCTCCTTTATGCTATTTTAAAGCCCATTAAGTTTTATAAAACCGGCAGTCACATGATGGACCTTGATTTTGGGGTGTTACTGAATTTAAGTGATGATACTTGATAGGACTCGTAGTTCTACTCCATTTACCCTTCTACAAGATTGAGGACCAAATAACTGGACTTTAGATGGAAAAAAGAATCCCAGAAGATAACCAACTCTTCCATCCTTATCAACCAGAGATGGTGAGACTTGAGGATTGCACAAATTTTATGTAATATGGACTCTTGAAACCAATATTCTTCGGTTGACAGTTCTAATCCCAATATGGATATATATCCATGGTGTCAATAGGCAAGGTTTACTTCACTAATTATATGGACCTTTAATTGGGACTACAACTCTAGAAAACATGGCTGTCCAAGGGATCAAGATCTCAACATGAGTCTTGAAGAGCTGTCTCACTAGGGTTGCAAACATATAGTGACCAATATTGGCGTTTCTTTGAAGAAAAAAAAATGTGAGATTTTGGCTGGCCAATATTTAATTTCCAATAAAAATGCCAGAATTTATTTTTAATTTTTCTTTGTAAAAATAATTACAATATTTTATTGTACATGTTTTTCCATTTTCTTCCCAAAAAAAGAATCAATTTTTCACGAGAATTTGGCTGCCAATATTTACCCAAAAAATGTTTTGTCACTATGGTTGCAAATCGTTAGGTCAGTCTGAGGCTGAAGACTACCCAGTTCCAGAACTAATTTTTTTTTTGAGCAAGTCCACTTCCAGATCCAGTTCTAAATTGCAGAACTATAAGTGGCAGAGGGCTTGGGGAGAAGGTGCTGAACCCTTCATCCAAGGTTCGACTCCCACCGGTATGGCAGAGGGCCTGAGGGACAAATGTTGTATATCTATTTAATGTACGTAGAAGTTCCTCGTGATATCATCGTTTGTGGCTGATGGAACATTTGTATGTTGTATATCTGAAAGACTTGTGTCTCCCAAACAGGCAACATGTTGCTACGTTTTATGAAAACTGATTCGATGTCGTACATTGTTTCATTGTTTCATGCCAAAACTTTGTAAAGGTATTAAGATATTATGGGACCGGAAAGACACAGGGTTATGGATTTGTCAGTTTCTCCGATCCTTCGCGATGAAAGAAATGAATGGTTCTCTCTCTCTGTCTCTCTTTCTATATATATATATATATATATATATATATATATATATATATATATATATATATATACATATATATATTTATATATTTATTTATATATATATATATAGAGAGAGAGATATGGATTTGTCAGTTTCGGCTTTTTAGAGCAGACCGAGGCAAAGTTTGGGTGCGACTTAGACCAAAACGTGTCAGTCTAGGTCGTCCCCAGACCAATTTTGCATTCAAAAAAAATGTGTGGTCGGTTCAGCCTGGGTGCGACCTAGACCGAACTGAAACGAGTCGGTCTGGGTCGCACCCAGACCAAGATCGATCCAGATAGAAAAAAAAGAGTTTGTTGGTTGAACCGGTTCAGAACAAATCGGGTCTCGCCGAACCGGTTTATATGGGTCGATTCAGACCAAACTGGTTCTTGAGGAATTGGTCTAAACCGAATTGGGTCTGAATCGAACCGGTTTGGATAAACCCGAGTCAAGCCAAACTGGTTCAGTCTAACTGGATCTGGGTTCTTAGTTCAGATTCAGTTTGATTCAGACCTATTCTGGATCCAGATTGATTACTCTAGATCTGATTGGATCACTCTTGGATCCATATCAGAACTAGGTCTAGATTAGACCGTTCTGGATCCAGTGAGAGTGTATGAATCCAGTCAGAGTGTTCTGGATCCGGTTAGATTGTCTAGGATCTAGTTAGATTATTCTATATCCAGTCAAACTGTTATGTATTTAGATAAGTAATGAATCTAGATCCAATCTGACAGGGTCAGATCCAGATCATAAATAGATTCGGATCGGGTTGTGAGATAGTCTTGAATTATAAATAGATGTGAAATGACCATAATACCCTTTTAGGTACCCGAGATCCATTTTGGTAAAATAGGCATAACTTTGCACCCCAAACTCAAAATTGAGCGAGGTTTGGTGCATTGGACTCGTATTAAAGAAATGAATCTACTTGTCTAATAGTGTTGATTAAACTAGTGACACAAAATTTCAGGTTTTGTGAGTCAATTTAGGAGAAATATTTTGGTAAATCTGCAAGAAGTTTTGTACATTAATACAAATATGTTGGTGTAATGATCATATCATACTGTTTGAGCACCTTGAGACTCGATTGCGGTAAAAGTATAGTGTTCACACTTGAGTTAAGAGATACAACAACAACAACAACAACAACTACGCCTTCATCCCAAAACAATTGGGGTCAGCGATATGAACCAAAAAAGAAATTCATTTTGGGTCTTCCACATGAATCATTTTCCTCCAATCATTTCTATCCAACGCCATGTCCTCGGTGAGGTTCAAAGCATTCATATCCTTTCCTATCATCTCCATCCAAGTCTTCCTAGGCCTACCCCGACCTCTTTTAACTAATATATTTTCCCATTTCTCCAACCTTCTAACTGGAGCATCATTAGGCCTTCGCCGAATATGTCCAAACCACCGTAAACGATTCTCTCGCATCTTATTTTCAATGGGTGCAACACCTACCTTCTTACGTATCTCTTCGTTCCGAATCTTATCTTTTATTGTATTTCCACACATCCATCTAAGCATCCGCATCTCAGCTACACTCATTTTTTGAATATGATGTCTCTTGGCAGCCCAACATTCCGTACCATATAGTAAAGCGGGTCTAATAGTCGTCCTATAAAACTTTCCCTTCAACCGCAATGGCATTCTACGATCGCACAGCACTCCAGTAGCACTTTTCCATTTCATCCACCCAACCTTTATCCTATGATTTACATCTCCATCAATTTCTCCATACTTTTGAATGATGGATCCCAAATATTTGAAATAATCATTCACCGGTATATCTTGCTCACCAAGCTTCACTACACTCCCATCCCTACTTCGTTGCTTACTAAACCGACATTCCATATATTCAGTCTTACTCTTACTCAACTTAAAACCTCTAGCTTCCAATGTCTGTCTCCATAATTCTAACTTAGCATTAACCCCAGCTCTAGACTCATCAATCAAAACAATATCATCAGCAAACAACATACACCACGGTACATTTTCTTGAATTGATCTCGTAAGCTCATCCATCACTATCGCAAATAGGAAAGGGCTTAAAGCAGATCCTTGATGTAACCCAACCGTTATCGGAAAATTGGTTGTCACCCCTCCACAAGTGCGGACATTGGTTACTACTCCTACATACATATCTTTAATTATACTAATGTACTTGAGAGAAACACCTTTCTTCATCATTGTCCACCAGAGAACGTCCCTAGGTACTCTATCGTATGCCTTCTCTAAATCAATAAAAACCATATGCAAATCTTTGTTCCTCTCTCTATATCTTTCAATAAGTTGTCTAAGAAGATGTATAGCTTCCATAGTTGATCTTCCAGGCATAAAACCAAATTGATTCTCCGATATCATGACAACCTTCCTCAACCTAGACTCAATCACCCTCTCCCAAAGTTTCATAGTATGACTCATGAGTTTTATACCACGATAGTTTGTGCAATCTTGTATACCACGATAGTTTGTGCAAACTTGAGTTAAGAGATATTATAAGTAATTTTAGATGTGAATATGTTGGGTTATGATTCGGCCAGCCAGCGCACAAATAAAAACAACAATAGCAAGTTACTGATAAAACAATGCAAAAGAAATGCAGAGGCAGGATTACCTGATGCCGCCATTGATGAACTGGATGATGGCTGATGATCGACGCTGGTGCAGGGGAAGCTATTGGTTGTGGCTGAACAGGAGAAAACTTCTCCTTAGCCGGACTGCTGCACTCCACGAGCGCAGGCTGCTGGATGCAGGCGGTGGGCAGGATCTGTTCCCTCACCGGATGGAAAAACACTGAATGGAGAGGTAAGATATCCAACTGATTTCCTCTCTCATTTTTCTGTTTTTCACCCTGTGTTTTCACACGTCTTTGAGGGTTGCTCATGATACCTCTTTTATAGGCACAAAGTGGGAACCGTTTGTGTAACCCTTCTCCCTTATTCTGTGCAAGTTTATCGGAAGAAGCATCTTCTGTGGGGGGTATCCACATCGTGGGTAACCACCCCCACTAGCTGGTGGTTTATACCAATATTCTCTCACTTGTTTCGACGATAAACCCTTAACCAAAAAACTTTATGGGAATAACTTGATGAATAGATTGGCCTTTATGATCTATTATGTAGATCCTTAGTTGAATCTCTAATCCTTATGAGATTAACAACAAACAAGTAATAACGAGAATCAATGAAATGAATGTGATCACTTTATTTTTATATGTATATATAAAAAAAGTTTAACAACCCTATCCTCAATACATGTTCGGAACATAATCCTGGTGCTAGCCCTTTAATAAGAGGATCAACAATTATCTCTTTGGTACCAATATTAACAATATGCACTAGATGATTCTTTGTCCTTTCTTTAACAACAAAGTACCTTAATTTCATATGTGTACATGTTGTAATACTTTTATTATTATTCGAAAAGGACATCGCAACTTCATTATCAGAGTAGACCTTCAGTGGCTTCTCAATGAAATCGACCACCTTTAACTGTGATATAAAGTTCTTCAACGATATGCCCTGCGAGGTAGTGTCGTACAATACTATGAATTTTGCCTTCATGGTGTGAGCAACAGTGGTCGTCTACTTTCCACTCCTACAAGACATCACGCTCCCAATAAGTAAGAAGATGTACCCAGTAGTAGACTTTCTACTATCAAGGCATCCTCCTAAGTCCGCATCCGAGTAGACAATGACCTCGAGGTGATCAACTTTATGATATATCAACATATAATCTTTTATCCCTTGCAAATGCCGCAAGACTTTCTTTGCAGCTTTCCAATAGGGTATGCCTTAGTTAGACTAAAATTGGCCAAGCACCCCTACTGCAAAAGAGATATCTGGACGATAACATGTCTAGTGTATTGTAAGTTGCCAACAACTTACGCATATGGATAAACACTCATATGTGTTTTGTCAATATCGTCTTGTGGACAATCCTTTAAGCTCAACTTGTCACCTTTTGATATGGGTGTTGAATTAGGAGAACAAGTCTCCATCCCATATCATTTTAACACCTTATTTATATAGGATCTTTAAGAGAGGCCTAGAAAATCTTTTGATCTATCTCGACGGATCTCAATGTCGAGTACATAAGCAGCCTCACCCATATCTTTCATATCAAAATATGATGCAAGAAACTGTTTTATCTCTGTAAGTAACTTTATATCGTTCGTTGCCAGCAAAATGTCATTCACATACAATATCAATATAATGAACTTACTCTCACTTTCCTTAAGGTATATACATTGATCAAAAATGTTTTCTATAAACCCTAACATCATAATGACTTGGGAAAATTTAATATACCACTGTCGGGAGGCCTCTTTAAGTTCATATATTGATTTGTTAAGCTTGCAAACCAAACGATCATCGTGAGAGAAACCAAGTGGTTGTTACATGTATACCTCTTTATTTAGATCCCTGTTGAGGAACACATTTTTTACATCCATCTGATATAGCTCCAAGTCATAATGAGCTACGAGGGCCAAAATTATTCTCATTGACTCTTTAGTTGAGACAGGAGAAAATGCCTCATTATAATCAATGCCCTCCATCTGGGTGAATCTTTTAGCAACTAATTTTGCCTTATGTCTCTCTATGTTACCTTTGGAGTCCTTCTTGGTCTTAAAGACTCATTTACACTCTACAGGTTTTACTCTCTTAGGTAACTCGACAAGATCCCATAGAGGTTATTTTTTTTTTGGGGTATTGAGATTGCTTACTCTCATAGAGGTTATTTTTTGTCTTAAACTAAATTGGCTTGCGGGATTAATCTTGACAAGTCCCGCATTACAAATAAAAAATTTTATGAGAAGTTGTGGGCTCAAACATGAAGGGTGATGATGGGATTTCGTTGGAAAATTCTACTCCCTATCTGGAGCTTGTGGGATCACTTATATATCTTAGTATCACACGACCAGACATATCTCATGTCGTGCATACTGTAAGTCAATTTCAACACAGCATAAGATATGCTTGGTCGTGTGATGCTAAGATGCATAAGGGATCTCACAAGTTGCCTATAGGGAGTAGGATTTTCCAAAGAAATCCCATCATCACCCTTCATTTTTCATGCCTTCACTTCAGTTCATATGAGTGTTGTACTTCGTATTATCAGATATATAAAGGCACAATAAACAAGGGAGTATTTTTTTCCTTAACTTCTAATTTAGAATTCATTGCATATACTGACTCTAATTAGGGAGGTTACCCAAATACGCGTCACTCCACCACTGGTTTTTGTATTTTTCTAGGTAAATCACAGATCTCATTGAAATGCAAGAAACAACAGAAGGTGTCTCTTGCATCAACAAAAATAGAATATCGAGTCATGGCCTCCATGACTATAGAAATTGTGTGGATTCATCAATTATTACAGGATATGGGAATATTGATCCAAGGACCTACAAGATTGTGTTGTGATAATAAAAGTGTAATTAATCTATATTGCTAAAAATCAGAGTTTTCAGAAGTCTACCAATTAAGCACATTAAGATGGACTACCACTATGTCAGAGAAGCCTACTTACAGAAAATCACAGACCTTCCTTATGTGACCTCAGAATGCCAGTTGGCAGACTTTTTCACAATGGCACTATGTTCTCCCAGATTTAATTTTCTCTTTGACAAACTTTCGGTCATCACGCCCTAAGTTTGAGATGGGGGGTGTTAAATTGTATCAATTCATGTATACAATTGATTAGTTCTTGATTAGGTTTAGGTTAGAATAATGTGTTTCAGGTTTTGTTTATTTCAATGTTCTTTAGATCAATTAAATAATGGTTTTCTTTATTAACCAATATATCTTCTTTTATTGCGTTATCGTTCTTTGTTAGAATAACTTAGATTAAAGTTAGGCATTTTCTTTTGTCAGTAAATAGTTAGTTTTATTTTATTTTATTTTCATAGATTACATTAGAAATAGCCAGTTTTATGCAATTATCATTTTTTTAAAGTATGCTTAGTTATCCGATTTTTGAATAGTGTGTTTCTCTTAGTTTTAATTCACGTTGAATTTTGTTTTTTTAGGGATTAGATTAGGGTTAATTTTGTAGTTAATGTTAGTATAGATTAGTTTGATTGAAGTTAATTAGTTTAATTAGTCGTTAAAATTAGTTAGCCGATCTTCATGATCTTTGCAATTTGCGGTTTTTCTTAATATCTAACATTGTTTTAGTTTTATGCATTGCATGTGGTTGTAGCTTAGGATAGTTTTAAATTATTTACTTTAGTTTAAATCACGTTGGATTCATGTTATATGCTTTAGAGTATTAAGTTTTGTTTATCATGCATAGTTAGTTAGAATTAGTCTAGCCGATTTTTATTTAATTATTTTATTTGATTTTCAGCATAGCCTAGGTTACTTTTATATTTCAATTTTATTTATTCGGTTACATTCATAAACAGTACAACATATAGTGTTAGTTAGTTTCGTTTAGGTTTTTTTAGTTAGTTCTTGATTTCTTGAATTAGTTAAGCTTAGTTGTTCATTAGTTCTTGAATTAATTAGTTAGGTAGTTTTGCTATTTCGTCTTTTAGTGTAAATTAGTTCACAGTTGGTTCGTGTTAATTAGTTCATGTTTTTGTGCTTTTTTTGCATATTTGCTTTTGATTTTCTCATAGATTTCTTTTTCTGCTGTGTGTTTTCTTTTTGTGTCTTGCAGAAAAGTCTTGGAACGTGTGGTGAAACCTTTTTTGTATTCTCGAGGTACCCTCTGGGGTCTACTCAGGCCCTCAAAAATGCTCTCAGAGAGTTCTCAGAAAAGCAAAAGTTCAAGAAAGCAAGCATTACCTAAAGAGAGAAGGACAAAGGGAAGCAAATCAATCAAGAAGGTTCTAAAAGCTTCAAGCACTGAAGACACTTTTGCTTTTATTTTTAGAATAGGCGTTATTTTATTCAATTCAATTTATTTGGGGTTGTAATAAGACACTTTATTATTTGTTTAAGAATTCTGCATGGACAATACTCTCTTGTTTATTTATTAAATTATTTTTTTCATTTTGGCAATAAAGAATAGTTTAGATTGTGTGTTGAATACGAAGTATTTTCCGTTCTTTGAGTTTGACCCGAATTTCACCACTCGTGCGAGCCGGTTTTTATTATTTTGTGTCTGGCTTTGACACTTGTTTTCATTAAAAATATTATTTTAAAAAACTCATTTTCATAAAACTCACACCACTTATGCTCATCTTATTCTTAGGTTACTTTGACACCGCAAAATATCATTTTTCAAAAACAATTTGAAATTTTTTCATAAATCTTGTATTTTTTGGCAAAATTTTAGCAATAAAAAATAAATTTAAAATGTAAAAAATAAATTTTATAAGAAAATATGAATACAAATTAGTTAAAAATAAACACATGGTTTTTTCATTATAAATAGTCATTTAAAGCATAAATATCACATTTAAATCATGATATTTATGTTTTTTCCTTAAATCTCATTATATTTTGAAAATCTCACAAGAAATTACCGTTTTAAACTTTCAAGCAATTTCTTGAAAATATTATATTAGTCACTATGATTAATTGAAGGCAAGGAATTGAGCAAATTTCAATTAGGTGCGAATTATTTAGCATTGATTCCAAAAAGTACCTCACATTCTTCAAATTTACTAATATGAGCCTCTCTTTTTTTTTTTGAAAAAAAAGTCAAACAAATACATGAGGTTAACCTCTTCCGTATTTGAAATTACTATTCTTTTGAGTTTTCTATATTAACCTTTACAATTCAAAAACACTTATCTACCCTCGTAGAAAAGGGAACGACAGGTGTTTTAAACAATTGAGGGTATTAATCTCATTTGACTCAATCGACTGATCAGATCTAAACTGGGTTTAACGGTCAATGATGAGAATAGGCCCCTCTTTGGCATTTTTCAGAAACCAGAGCTTGAAGGCCATCATAAATAGTCAATCACTATTTAATCTTGGAAGCTGATGCTTGAAATCCAACACACAAAATAGGCCTCTCCGTGTTCTGTCGGTTATGTTCCATCAAATCTTGGACAAACAATCAAGCACACCCTTAAGGTCCAACTATTTGTCATCACCACCACTCCCAATGAGATATGTTTATATGCTTTTCTTTAGATAGTCCAAGGGAAAAAAATCCCATGACCTACCGCAAATTCTTTTTTTTTTTTTTTTTGTGGGGTGGGGCAGTTGGAAATTTGAGGTGCCATCAACCCCAAATTCTTTTTTTTGTTTTTGTTTTTGTATTTGTGTGCTTTTTAGCATTCAAGAAAAACAACAAGAATGAACAAACAAAAAATAAATCTGGAAGGAATTTAAATAGAAAAGAACATTATATATGCAACCTTGAACAATCAGGTAAATAATAATTTCATCAGTTCTTTATAAGATGTATACTTCCATGCATGTCCTTGGACCAAAAAAAAGTAAGACCTTTCCTTGGACTATTCTATTCCTGAGGGATCCAATCACCAGCTGTTGAGAAACAATTGAGAGTTAAATGAAATAAAAAAAATACTACTGAAGGGATTGAATGGTTGAGAGCCTTGATTAATTAATAGCAATATTCTAGGGGTAATCTCAGAGTGGGGTAAGTGAAGAATCCATTGATGAATCCACTAGCCATCCACTGGTAGGCCTTCTCAGTGAGATGAATGCCATCCCAATTCACATGTTTGGATGGATCACCGCATACATCGATCCCTGGCTGTCCACAGGTGGCCCCAAGGTTGAAGTTGTATGGCTCTCCCTTACCACAGCAAGCTCTCAGAGCACTCTCAAATCCTGAAAATTACACATGAAGAAAAGCAAACACAAACATTAGTTACCAATTTATTTTGGTTTAGAAAAAAAAAACTGGAGGTTGGATCATTGGATACGATGTTAACAAATCCCAATCGAATCGAATCGAATCGGATAGAACCTGCCCTTTTTTATTCGATGCAGGGGTGCTCTATTAAAAAAAAAAATGAATTTTTTAATAGATTGATTCAAAACAATTCGATTTGATTCTATTCAGACTAATTTGACCTTTTTCTTGGGAAAATCCATTCGATTCAAAAACCAATTCAGACCAATTTATATATATATCATTTTTTTGTTCTTGTCAGAAACTGATAAATCAAACAGGTAAATTTAATTGAGTCATTGGCATACCAAACTGGCTGGGGTTTCTGAAAAAACCCATAGCAGCATCGTAGTAATCAGCATAAATGATCTTTGCATGTGGGTGTTGCTCCCTTAGCCTTTGGAGGGCAACTTGCAGATGAGAATTGTGGTAGACTGCAAAGTCGTTGTAGCTCTTGAGGCAACCGATCTGAGGGTCATAAACCGACGCATTTTGCGACCCGAAAGCCGTCAGGTAACTTGTCGAACAGCCGATGGGAAGGTTCCCCGGAATCATCAGCTCCACTGCTCCATGTTTTACCAGTCTCTGCATTTCATTAGGTTAGTTCAGTAGTCAAAGGCTTGAAAGGTTCGAAGTCGAACCAAGTTGGGCCAGTTCCAGTTAGTTGCATAGACCTTTGCCAGAGTATGTTTGTTTTTTTTTACGATGAGGAACCCTCGCCGAAGTGAGAAAAATCTCGTGTGAGCCCTACGACTAATTATACCCTGCCTTACTTGGCCCACGTCTGAAAGCTTCAGACACACCCATGCACCAGCGGGGTTTGATCCGGTGGCTTCATCTCAGCACCCCTCACAACCACCCCACTGACCATGCAGTCGACCGCTGCCGTGATATAGGCCTTAACCAGAGTCATAAAAACAATTCTAGTGGGTTGTTGTTGTTGTTGTTCATTTCCCTAAATCAAGAACTTTCTAGTTTATCAAGGTTCTTAGGAAATACCAATATCCGTGAAATTCTGGATGTTGGTGGTAATGAAAAGGTACTATAAATCCTTCAAAATTTCTAAATGGAGATAAGAAATGTAAAAAGGTAAAAAAAGTAGCAAAGTGTGAAAAATGTTAAAAACTCACATTCACAGCATCTGCAATGGTGTTCACTACATCATGCACGTAAGCCTTGACCTCATCAATGCTCTTCCC
Source organism: Nuphar pumila (assembly GCF_984573655.1). Classification (NCBI taxonomy): domain Eukaryota; kingdom Viridiplantae; phylum Streptophyta; class Magnoliopsida; order Nymphaeales; family Nymphaeaceae; genus Nuphar; species Nuphar pumila. Next base: position 2,268,024 of record NC_143261.1, read on the forward strand.
TTGAAAGAAGGCGTAATTGTAGTCGTTCCCTCCAATCTCTCCAACGAGAAATAGTGATGACTTGAGAAAGTGGTGGCACTCTGTTATCACATACCCCAAATGAGAAACAAAGAAGTTTTTAGTTTAATTTTGATGCATTCAATCATAACTAAGGTTGTCAATAGGTTGGGTTTGGTTCAGACCCACGTGGAACCAGACCTAGACTTGATTTGAGATACTGGTACCGATCAAGTTCAGACCCAGGTCCAACAAGACCCAAAAAACATAAGAGAAACCATACTTGAATCGTATATGGATTACATGAACCAGACCCGAACCATACCTGGTAAAATAAAATAAAAAAAAAAAAAATTTATCCTTTTTAATTGAAAATTTGTGAATCTTTTTCGAAACTTGGGTCGGGCCTAGGTCTTACGAAATTTCACAAACCATACCTGGCTCCATGTATTAATCAGTCCCTTTGGGTCTTACCGTCGGACCTTCTTATTTAGGTTGAACCCATTGATACCCCTAATCATAACCACCATGTCTAATCCAATTCATTTATATACATATGGCATAAGATTCTTTTTTCGGCTTTGTAGCCACAATGACAGGCCTTCGGTTGGTAAAACCATTAAGATCCCCCCCTGCCCACCAGGGAGTACACCCCGCTCTGACCTGACCTTGCAGCAAGAGATGCCCCCTGTTGGTTTCGAACCCTTGACATGATCCCGTCAATTACTTGTTGAAGTTACCTACCAGATGAGCAGAGCTCTTGTGGGCTTTTGTTTTTATTTTTCTTTTCATCTGTTGTGGGAAGAATAGAAAACAAGATTTTATATGTTGGTTACCTGCTTTTGAAGAGCATAGTGAAGGTAGAAGCCTGTCGAACCAGCCGAGTTGGACGTTTAGTGAGTTGTTGGTCCATAGTTGATTGATGTTCTTGCTCTCAAAGTATGAAACATCAAGTGTTGTAGCTCCTGCTACAGCAAAATTGACTCCATTGGTGTATTCTTTGCCCTCAGGATCAGCCAGATATGGAGGAAGAAGAGGAAGACCGAATGCCTCGGCTGAAAAGGTATTAGAAATTAGTCATAAGATTGCTGAACATAGCAAATCATAACATAGTTACTGTGACTAGATGACTCAATGCTAGATACAAGTGTATATATAGTCCTTAAATGAAACTCACACACTTATATTCATGCAAAACATGATCGAGGTCTAAATCATACGGGAGTGAAATTGGCCCCACAATCACACTAAAATCACAGAGTTCAAAGCCTTATCAGGTCATGAAGTCCACCCTGATTCAAATACTCTACTAATTAAGTAGTTCTATTTCGCTACTGTGGCCTTCACACCAGTAACTCAGACAACAAACTCATTCAGCCATATATAGTGACTATAATTGAACACTGATCATGGCATGCCTAAATTAATCTTGAATCGATAGTTTGCCCCGAGAATCGGCAAAGCACGATCCTAATCCAATGGCAGCCAACCTGATCCTACCTGGTTCTTGGATTCAACTTAGATATGTAAGCAAATTCAGGCTAATTAAGAGTCAGAGTAGATGCCACTGTTATCACGTCCAAGACCAGTAGTATATTAATGCATGACTCTGTGAACCACCTTGGCAACAAATGGAAGCAACTTTCACCATATTCTTTTAAAAGCGAGAAAGACTATATATGGAAGTAGAGAAGCACAAAAAGACAATACCTATGAAGTCGACGATCAATCTTCCATTGGAGCATCGGCCTGTGGGGTGCCCAAAGAAGGTTTCTCCATAGGGGAGGTTGGCTATGACCGAAAACCCACTAGGCCTGGAGTGTAGCAGGTTTCCGGTGTCGGCAAGCGAGTCCCCGAAGCTAAAGATGGAGGTGTAGCAATCTGAATGTGAAACAGCTGCAGGAACAAAGAACATGCAGGCTGCCAAAACAGTCATATGAGAAAGCACCATTACTCCTGAACCAGAAGAAGAAGCCATGGCGAGCGAGAGAGAGAGAGAGAGAGGTTTAAGTGAATTCAAGAGGGGTTAGATGGTCGTTATATATAGCGAGCAGTGTTCTATTTGTAGCAGGCTTTGGGTGCCCACGCATGTTTAGCGTTATAGTTGAACTGTAGCTTTTGTGGTGGTGTGATTACGTACGTAATTATGTTCATGGAATTAAACTGAAATCTTCGGCCATGCTTCTTTAAACAAAATTCTTCATTTCATGGTGAGTTTGAAAATTAAGTCCTTGAACGTATGCTGCCACCTGTAAATCCATGAAAAAATTTTACACTAAAATCTCCTTTATGCTATTTTAAAGCCCATTAAGTTTTATAAAACCGGCAGTCACATGATGGACCTTGATTTTGGGGTGTTACTGAATTTAAGTGATGATACTTGATAGGACTCGTAGTTCTACTCCATTTACCCTTCTACAAGATTGAGGACCAAATAACTGGACTTTAGATGGAAAAAAGAATCCCAGAAGATAACCAACTCTTCCATCCTTATCAACCAGAGATGGTGAGACTTGAGGATTGCACAAATTTTATGTAATATGGACTCTTGAAACCAATATTCTTCGGTTGACAGTTCTAATCCCAATATGGATATATATCCATGGTGTCAATAGGCAAGGTTTACTTCACTAATTATATGGACCTTTAATTGGGACTACAACTCTAGAAAACATGGCTGTCCAAGGGATCAAGATCTCAACATGAGTCTTGAAGAGCTGTCTCACTAGGGTTGCAAACATATAGTGACCAATATTGGCGTTTCTTTGAAGAAAAAAAAATGTGAGATTTTGGCTGGCCAATATTTAATTTCCAATAAAAATGCCAGAATTTATTTTTAATTTTTCTTTGTAAAAATAATTACAATATTTTATTGTACATGTTTTTCCATTTTCTTCCCAAAAAAAGAATCAATTTTTCACGAGAATTTGGCTGCCAATATTTACCCAAAAAATGTTTTGTCACTATGGTTGCAAATCGTTAGGTCAGTCTGAGGCTGAAGACTACCCAGTTCCAGAACTAATTTTTTTTTTGAGCAAGTCCACTTCCAGATCCAGTTCTAAATTGCAGAACTATAAGTGGCAGAGGGCTTGGGGAGAAGGTGCTGAACCCTTCATCCAAGGTTCGACTCCCACCGGTATGGCAGAGGGCCTGAGGGACAAATGTTGTATATCTATTTAATGTACGTAGAAGTTCCTCGTGATATCATCGTTTGTGGCTGATGGAACATTTGTATGTTGTATATCTGAAAGACTTGTGTCTCCCAAACAGGCAACATGTTGCTACGTTTTATGAAAACTGATTCGATGTCGTACATTGTTTCATTGTTTCATGCCAAAACTTTGTAAAGGTATTAAGATATTATGGGACCGGAAAGACACAGGGTTATGGATTTGTCAGTTTCTCCGATCCTTCGCGATGAAAGAAATGAATGGTTCTCTCTCTCTGTCTCTCTTTCTATATATATATATATATATATATATATATATATATATATATATATATATATATATATATATATATATATATATATATATATACATATATATATTTATATATTTATTTTTATATATATATAGAGAGAGAGAGATATGGATTTGTCAGTTTCGGCTTTTTAGAGCAGACCGAGGCAAAGTTTGGGTGCGACTTAGACCAAAACGTGTCAGTCTAGGTCGTCCCCAGACCAATTTTGCATTCAAAAAAAATGTGTGGTCGGTTCAGCCTGGGTGCGACCTAGACCGAACTGAAACGAGTCGGTCTGGGTCGCACCCAGACCAAGATCGATCCAGATAGAAAAAAAAGAGTTTGTTGGTTGAACCGGTTCAGAACAAATCGGGTCTCGCCGAACCGGTTTATATGGGTCGATTCAGACCAAACTGGTTCTTGAGGAATTGGTCTAAACCGAATTGGGTCTGAATCGAACCGGTTTGGATAAACCCGAGTCAAGCCAAACTGGTTCAGTCTAACTGGATCTGGGTTCTTAGTTCAGATTCAGTTTGATTCAGACCTATTCTGGATCCAGATTGATTACTCTAGATCTGATTGGATCACTCTTGGATCCATATCAGAACTAGGTCTAGATTAGACCGTTCTGGATCCAGTGAGAGTGTATGAATCCAGTCAGAGTGTTCTGGATCCGGTTAGATTGTCTAGGATCTAGTTAGATTATTCTATATCCAGTCAAACTGTTATGTATTTAGATAAGTAATGAATCTAGATCCAATCTGACAGGGTCAGATCCAGATCATAAATAGATTCGGATCGGGTTGTGAGATAGTCTTGAATTATAAATAGATGTGAAATGACCATAATACCCTTTTAGGTACCCGAGATCCATTTTGGTAAAATAGGCATAACTTTGCACCCCAAACTCAAAATTGAGCGAGGTTTGGTGCATTGGACTCGTATTAAAGAAATGAATCTACTTGTCTAATAGTGTTGATTAAACTAGTGACACAAAATTTCAGGTTTTGTGAGTCAATTTAGGAGAAATATTTTGGTAAATCTGCAAGAAGTTTTGTACATTAATACAAATATGTTGGTGTAATGATCATATCATACTGTTTGAGCACCTTGAGACTCGATTGCGGTAAAAGTATAGTGTTCACACTTGAGTTAAGAGATACAACAACAACAACAACAACAACTACGCCTTCATCCCAAAACAATTGGGGTCAGCGATATGAACCAAAAAAGAAATTCATTTTGGGTCTTCCACATGAATCATTTTCCTCCAATCATTTCTATCCAACGCCATGTCCTCGGTGAGGTTCAAAGCATTCATATCCTTTCCTATCATCTCCATCCAAGTCTTCCTAGGCCTACCCCGACCTCTTTTAACTAATATATTTTCCCATTTCTCCAACCTTCTAACTGGAGCATCATTAGGCCTTCGCCGAATATGTCCAAACCACCGTAAACGATTCTCTCGCATCTTATTTTCAATGGGTGCAACACCTACCTTCTTACGTATCTCTTCGTTCCGAATCTTATCTTTTATTGTATTTCCACACATCCATCTAAGCATCCGCATCTCAGCTACACTCATTTTTTGAATATGATGTCTCTTGGCAGCCCAACATTCCGTACCATATAGTAAAGCGGGTCTAATAGTCGTCCTATAAAACTTTCCCTTCAACCGCAATGGCATTCTACGATCGCACAGCACTCCAGTAGCACTTTTCCATTTCATCCACCCAACCTTTATCCTATGATTTACATCTCCATCAATTTCTCCATACTTTTGAATGATGGATCCCAAATATTTGAAATAATCATTCACCGGTATATCTTGCTCACCAAGCTTCACTACACTCCCATCCCTACTTCGTTGCTTACTAAACCGACATTCCATATATTCAGTCTTACTCTTACTCAACTTAAAACCTCTAGCTTCCAATGTCTGTCTCCATAATTCTAACTTAGCATTAACCCCAGCTCTAGACTCATCAATCAAAACAATATCATCAGCAAACAACATACACCACGGTACATTTTCTTGAATTGATCTCGTAAGCTCATCCATCACTATCGCAAATAGGAAAGGGCTTAAAGCAGATCCTTGATGTAACCCAACCGTTATCGGAAAATTGGTTGTCACCCCTCCACAAGTGCGGACATTGGTTACTACTCCTACATACATATCTTTAATTATACTAATGTACTTGAGAGAAACACCTTTCTTCATCATTGTCCACCAGAGAACGTCCCTAGGTACTCTATCGTATGCCTTCTCTAAATCAATAAAAACCATATGCAAATCTTTGTTCCTCTCTCTATATCTTTCAATAAGTTGTCTAAGAAGATGTATAGCTTCCATAGTTGATCTTCCAGGCATAAAACCAAATTGATTCTCCGATATCATGACAACCTTCCTCAACCTAGACTCAATCACCCTCTCCCAAAGTTTCATAGTATGACTCATGAGTTTTATACCACGATAGTTTGTGCAATCTTGTATACCACGATAGTTTGTGCAAACTTGAGTTAAGAGATATTATAAGTAATTTTAGATGTGAATATGTTGGGTTATGATTCGGCCAGCCAGCGCACAAATAAAAACAACAATAGCAAGTTACTGATAAAACAATGCAAAAGAAATGCAGAGGCAGGATTACCTGATGCCGCCATTGATGAACTGGATGATGGCTGATGATCGACGCTGGTGCAGGGGAAGCTATTGGTTGTGGCTGAACAGGAGAAAACTTCTCCTTAGCCGGACTGCTGCACTCCACGAGCGCAGGCTGCTGGATGCAGGCGGTGGGCAGGATCTGTTCCCTCACCGGATGGAAAAACACTGAATGGAGAGGTAAGATATCCAACTGATTTCCTCTCTCATTTTTCTGTTTTTCACCCTGTGTTTTCACACGTCTTTGAGGGTTGCTCATGATACCTCTTTTATAGGCACAAAGTGGGAACCGTTTGTGTAACCCTTCTCCCTTATTCTGTGCAAGTTTATCGGAAGAAGCATCTTCTGTGGGGGGTATCCACATCGTGGGTAACCACCCCCACTAGCTGGTGGTTTATACCAATATTCTCTCACTTGTTTCGACGATAAACCCTTAACCAAAAAACTTTATGGGAATAACTTGATGAATAGATTGGCCTTTATGATCTATTATGTAGATCCTTAGTTGAATCTCTAATCCTTATGAGATTAACAACAAACAAGTAATAACGAGAATCAATGAAATGAATGTGATCACTTTATTTTTATATGTATATATAAAAAAAGTTTAACAACCCTATCCTCAATACATGTTCGGAACATAATCCTGGTGCTAGCCCTTTAATAAGAGGATCAACAATTATCTCTTTGGTACCAATATTAACAATATGCACTAGATGATTCTTTGTCCTTTCTTTAACAACAAAGTACCTTAATTTCATATGTGTACATGTTGTAATACTTTTATTATTATTCGAAAAGGACATCGCAACTTCATTATCAGAGTAGACCTTCAGTGGCTTCTCAATGAAATCGACCACCTTTAACTGTGATATAAAGTTCTTCAACGATATGCCCTGCGAGGTAGTGTCGTACAATACTATGAATTTTGCCTTCATGGTGTGAGCAACAGTGGTCGTCTACTTTCCACTCCTACAAGACATCACGCTCCCAATAAGTAAGAAGATGTACCCAGTAGTAGACTTTCTACTATCAAGGCATCCTCCTAAGTCCGCATCCGAGTAGACAATGACCTCGAGGTGATCAACTTTATGATATATCAACATATAATCTTTTATCCCTTGCAAATGCCGCAAGACTTTCTTTGCAGCTTTCCAATAGGGTATGCCTTAGTTAGACTAAAATTGGCCAAGCACCCCTACTGCAAAAGAGATATCTGGACGATAACATGTCTAGTGTATTGTAAGTTGCCAACAACTTACGCATATGGATAAACACTCATATGTGTTTTGTCAATATCGTCTTGTGGACAATCCTTTAAGCTCAACTTGTCACCTTTTGATATGGGTGTTGAATTAGGAGAACAAGTCTCCATCCCATATCATTTTAACACCTTATTTATATAGGATCTTTAAGAGAGGCCTAGAAAATCTTTTGATCTATCTCGACGGATCTCAATGTCGAGTACATAAGCAGCCTCACCCATATCTTTCATATCAAAATATGATGCAAGAAACTGTTTTATCTCTGTAAGTAACTTTATATCGTTCGTTGCCAGCAAAATGTCATTCACATACAATATCAATATAATGAACTTACTCTCACTTTCCTTAAGGTATATACATTGATCAAAAATGTTTTCTATAAACCCTAACATCATAATGACTTGGGAAAATTTAATATACCACTGTCGGGAGGCCTCTTTAAGTTCATATATTGATTTGTTAAGCTTGCAAACCAAACGATCATCGTGAGAGAAACCAAGTGGTTGTTACATGTATACCTCTTTATTTAGATCCCTGTTGAGGAACACATTTTTTACATCCATCTGATATAGCTCCAAGTCATAATGAGCTACGAGGGCCAAAATTATTCTCATTGACTCTTTAGTTGAGACAGGAGAAAATGTCTCATTATAATCAATGCCCTCCATCTGGGTGAATCTTTTAGCAACTAATTTTGCCTTATGTCTCTCTATGTTACCTTTGGAGTCCTTCTTGGTCTTAAAGACTCATTTACACTCTACAGGTTTTACTCTCTTAGGTAACTCGACAAGATCCCATAGAGGTTATTTTTTTTTTGGGGTATTGAGATTGCTTACTCTCATAGAGGTTATTTTTTGTCTTAAACTAAATTGGCTTGCGGGATTAATCTTGACAAGTCCCGCATTACAAATAAAAAATTTTATGAGAAGTTGTGGGCTCAAACATGAAGGGTGATGATGGGATTTCGTTGGAAAATTCTACTCCCTATCTGGAGCTTGTGGGATCACTTATATATCTTAGTATCACACGACCAGACATATCTCATGTCGTGCATACTGTAAGTCAATTTCAACACAGCATAAGATATGCTTGGTCGTGTGATGCTAAGATGCATAAGGGATCTCACAAGTTGCCTATAGGGAGTAGGATTTTCCAAAGAAATCCCATCATCACCCTTCATTTTTCATGCCTTCACTTCAGTTCATATGAGTGTTGTACTTCGTATTATCAGATATATAAAGGCACAATAAACAAGGGAGTATTTTTTTCCTTAACTTCTAATTTAGAATTCATTGCATATACTGACTCTAATTAGGGAGGTTACCCAAATACGCGTCACTCCACCACTGGTTTTTGTATTTTTCTAGGTAAATCACAGATCTCATTGAAATGCAAGAAACAACAGAAGGTGTCTCTTGCATCAACAAAAATAGAATATCGAGTCATGGCCTCCATGACTATAGAAATTGTGTGGATTCATCAATTATTACAGGATATGGGAATATTGATCCAAGGACCTACAAGATTGTGTTGTGATAATAAAAGTGTAATTAATCTATATTGCTAAAAATCAGAGTTTTCAGAAGTCTACCAATTAAGCACATTAAGATGGACTACCACTATGTCAGAGAAGCCTACTTACAGAAAATCACAGACCTTCCTTATGTGACCTCAGAATGCCAGTTGGCAGACTTTTTCACAATGGCACTATGTTCTCCCAGATTTAATTTTCTCTTTGACAAACTTTCGGTCATCACGCCCTAAGTTTGAGATGGGGGGTGTTAAATTGTATCAATTCATGTATACAATTGATTAGTTCTTGATTAGGTTTAGGTTAGAATAATGTGTTTCAGGTTTTGTTTATTTCAATGTTCTTTAGATCAATTAAATAATGGTTTTCTTTATTAACCAATATATCTTCTTTTATTGCGTTATCGTTCTTTGTTAGAATAACTTAGATTAAAGTTAGGCATTTTCTTTTGTCAGTAAATAGTTAGTTTTATTTTATTTTATTTTCATAGATTACATTAGAAATAGCCAGTTTTATGCAATTATCATTTTTTTAAAGTATGCTTAGTTATCCGATTTTTGAATAGTGTGTTTCTCTTAGTTTTAATTCACGTTGAATTTTGTTTTTTTAGGGATTAGATTAGGGTTAATTTTGTAGTTAATGTTAGTATAGATTAGTTTGATTGAAGTTAATTAGTTTAATTAGTCGTTAAAATTAGTTAGCCGATCTTCATGATCTTTGCAATTTGCGGTTTTTCTTAATATCTAACATTGTTTTAGTTTTATGCATTGCATGTGGTTGTAGCTTAGGATAGTTTTAAATTATTTACTTTAGTTTAAATCACGTTGGATTCATGTTATATGCTTTAGAGTATTAAGTTTTGTTTATCATGCATAGTTAGTTAGAATTAGTCTAGCCGATTTTTATTTAATTATTTTATTTGATTTTCAGCATAGCCTAGGTTACTTTTATATTTCAATTTTATTTATTCGGTTACATTCATAAACAGTACAACATATAGTGTTAGTTAGTTTCGTTTAGGTTTTTTTAGTTAGTTCTTGATTTCTTGAATTAGTTAAGCTTAGTTGTTCATTAGTTCTTGAATTAATTAGTTAGGTAGTTTTGCTATTTCGTCTTTTAGTGTAAATTAGTTCACAGTTGGTTCGTGTTAATTAGTTCATGTTTTTGTGCTTTTTTTGCATATTTGCTTTTGATTTTCTCATAGATTTCTTTTTCTGCTGTGTGTTTTCTTTTTGTGTCTTGCAGAAAAGTCTTGGAACGTGTGGTGAAACCTTTTTTGTATTCTCGAGGTACCCTCTGGGGTCTACTCAGGCCCTCAAAAATGCTCTCAGAGAGTTCTCAGAAAAGCAAAAGTTCAAGAAAGCAAGCATTACCTAAAGAGAGAAGGACAAAGGGAAGCAAATCAATCAAGAAGGTTCTAAAAGCTTCAAGCACTGAAGACACTTTTGCTTTTATTTTTAGAATAGGCGTTATTTTATTCAATTCAATTTATTTGGGGTTGTAATAAGACACTTTATTATTTGTTTAAGAATTCTGCATGGACAATACTCTCTTGTTTATTTATTAAATTATTTTTTTCATTTTGGCAATAAAGAATAGTTTAGATTGTGTGTTGAATACGAAGTATTTTCCGTTCTTTGAGTTTGACCCGAATTTCACCACTCGTGCGAGCCGGTTTTTATTATTTTGTGTCTGGCTTTGACACTTGTTTTCATTAAAAATATTATTTTAAAAAACTCATTTTCATAAAACTCACACCACTTATGCTCATCTTATTCTTAGGTTACTTTGACACCGCAAAATATCATTTTTCAAAAACAATTTGAAATTTTTTCATAAATCTTGTATTTTTTGGCAAAATTTTAGCAATAAAAAATAAATTTAAAATGTAAAAAATAAATTTTATAAGAAAATATGAATACAAATTAGTTAAAAATAAACACATGGTTTTTTCATTATAAATAGTCATTTAAAGCATAAATATCACATTTAAATCATGATATTTATGTTTTTTCCTTAAATCTCATGATATTTTGAAAATCTCACAAGAAATTACCGTTTTAAACTTTCAAGCAATTTCTTGAAAATATTATATTAGTCACTATGATTAATTGAAGGCAAGGAATTGAGCAAATTTCAATTAGGTGCGAATTATTTAGCATTGATTCCAAAAAGTACCTCACATTCTTCAAATTTACTAATATGAGCCTCTCTTTTTTTTTTTTGAAAAAAAAGTCAAACAAATACATGAGGTTAACCTCTTCCGTATTTGAAATTACTATTCTTTTGAGTTTTCTATATTAACCTTTACAATTCAAAAACACTTATCTACCCTCGTAGAAAAGGGAACGACAGGTGTTTTAAACAATTGAGGGTATTAATCTCATTTGACTCAATCGACTGATCAGATCTAAACTGGGTTTAACGGTCAATGATGAGAATAGGCCCCTCTTTGGCATTTTTCAGAAACCAGAGCTTGAAGGCCATCATAAATAGTCAATCACTATTTAATCTTGGAAGCTGATGCTTGAAATCCAACACACAAAATAGGCCTCTCCGTGTTCTGTCGGTTATGTTCCATCAAATCTTGGACAAACAATCAAGCACACCCTTAAGGTCCAACTATTTGTCATCACCACCACTCCCAATGAGATATGTTTATATGCTTTTCTTTAGATAGTCCAAGGGAAAAAAATCCCATGACCTACCGCAAATTCTTTTTTTTTTTTTTTTTGTGGGGTGGGGCAGTTGGAAATTTGAGGTGCCATCAACCCCAAATTCTTTTTTTTGTTTTTGTTTTTGTATTTGTGTGCTTTTTAGCATTCAAGAAAAACAACAAGAATGAACAAACAAAAAATAAATCTGGAAGGAATTTAAATAGAAAAGAACATTATATATGCAACCTTGAACAATCAGGTAAATAATAATTTCATCAGTTCTTTATAAGATGTATACTTCCATGCATGTCCTTGGACCAAAAAAAAGTAAGACCTTTCCTTGGACTATTCTATTCCTGAGGGATCCAATCACCAGCTGTTGAGAAACAATTGAGAGTTAAATGAAATAAAAAAAATACTACTGAAGGGATTGAATGGTTGAGAGCCTTGATTAATTAATAGCAATATTCTAGGGGTAATCTCAGAGTGGGGTAAGTGAAGAATCCATTGATGAATCCACTAGCCATCCACTGGTAGGCCTTCTCAGTGAGATGAATGCCATCCCAATTCACATGTTTGGATGGATCACCGCATACATCGATCCCTGGCTGTCCACAGGTGGCCCCAAGGTTGAAGTTGTATGGCTCTCCCTTACCACAGCAAGCTCTCAGAGCACTCTCAAATCCTGAAAATTACACATGAAGAAAAGCAAACACAAACATTAGTTACCAATTTATTTTGGTTTAGAAAAAAAAAACTGGAGGTTGGATCATTGGATACGATGTTAACAAATCCCAATCGAATCGAATCGAATCGGATAGAACCTGCCCTTTTTTATTCGATGCAGGGGTGCTCTATTAAAAAAAAAAATGAATTTTTTAATAGATTGATTCAAAACAATTCGATTTGATTCTATTCAGACTAATTTGACCTTTTTCTTGGGAAAATCCATTCGATTCAAAAACCAATTCAGACCAATTTATATATATATCATTTTTTTGTTCTTGTCAGAAACTGATAAATCAAACAGGTAAATTTAATTGAGTCATTGGCATACCAAACTGGCTGGGGTTTCTGAAAAAACCCATAGCAGCATCGTAGTAATCAGCATAAATGATCTTTGCATGTGGGTGTTGCTCCCTTAGCCTTTGGAGGGCAACTTGCAGATGAGAATTGTGGTAGACTGCAAAGTCGTTGTAGCTCTTGAGGCAACCGATCTGAGGGTCATAAACCGACGCATTTTGCGACCCGAAAGCCGTCAGGTAACTTGTCGAACAGCCGATGGGAAGGTTCCCCGGAATCATCAGCTCCACTGCTCCATGTTTTACCAGTCTCTGCATTTCATTAGGTTAGTTCAGTAGTCAAAGGCTTGAAAGGTTCGAAGTCGAACCAAGTTGGGCCAGTTCCAGTTAGTTGCATAGACCTTTGCCAGAGTATGTTTGTTTTTTTTTACGATGAGGAACCCTCGCCGAAGTGAGAAAAATCTCGTGTGAGCCCTACGACTAATTATACCCTGCCTTACTTGGCCCACGTCTGAAAGCTTCAGACACACCCATGCACCAGCGGGGTTTGATCCGGTGGCTTCATCTCAGCACCCCTCACAACCACCCCACTGACCATGCAGTCGACCGCTGCCGTGATATAGGCCTTAACCAGAGTCATAAAAACAATTCTAGTGGGTTGTTGTTGTTGTTGTTCATTTCCCTAAATCAAGAACTTTCTAGTTTATCAAGGTTCTTAGGAAATACCAATATCCGTGAAATTCTGGATGTTGGTGGTAATGAAAAGGTACTATAAATCCTTCAAAATTTCTAAATGGAGATAAGAAATGTAAAAAGGTAAAAAAAGTAGCAAAGTGTGAAAAATGTTAAAAACTCACATTCACAGCATCTGCAATGGTGTTCACTACATCATGCACGTAAGCCTTGACCTCATCAATGCTCTTCCCTTGAAAGAAGGCGTAATTGTAGTCGTTCCCTCCAATCTCTCCAACGAGAAATAGTGATGACTTGAGAAAGTGGTGGCACTCTGTTATCACATACCCCAAATGAGAAACAAAGAAGTTTTTAGTTTAATTTTGATGCATTCAATCATAACTAAGGTTGTCAATAGGTTGGGTTTGGTTCAGACCCACGTGGAACCAGACCTAGACTTGATTTGAGATACTGGTACCGATCAAGTTCAGACCCAGGTCCAACAAGACCCAAAAAACATAAGAGAAACCATACTTGAATCGTATATGGATTACATGAACCAGACCCGAACCATACCTGGTAAAATAAAATAAAAAAAAAAAAAATTTATCCTTTTTAATTGAAAATTTGTGAATCTTTTTCGAAACTTGGGTCGGGCCTAGGTCTTACGAAATTTCACAAACCATACCTGGCTCCATGTATTAATCAGTCCCTTTGGGTCTTACCGTCGGACCTTCTTATTTAGGTTGAACCCATTGATACCCCTAATCATAACCACCATGTCTAATCCAATTCATTTATATACATATGGCATAAGATTCTTTTTTCGGCTTTGTAGCCACAATGACAGGCCTTCGGTTGGTAAAACCATTAAGATCCCCCCCTGCCCACCAGGGAGTACACCCCGCTCTGACCTGACCTTGCAGCAAGAGATGCCCCCTGTTGGTTTCGAACCCTTGACATGATCCCGTCAATTACTTGTTGAAGTTACCTACCAGATGAGCAGAGCTCTTGTGGGCTTTTGTTTTTATTTTTCTTTTCATCTGTTGTGGGAAGAATAGAAAACAAGATTTTATATGTTGGTTACCTGCTTTTGAAGAGCATAGTGAAGGTAGAAGCCTGTCGAACCAGCCGAGTTGGACGTTTAGTGAGTTGTTGGTCCATAGTTGATTGATGTTCTTGCTCTCAAAGTATGAAACATCAAGTGTTGTAGCTCCTGCTACAGCAAAATTGACTCCATTGGTGTATTCTTTGCCCTCAGGATCAGCCAGATATGGAGGAAGAAGAGGAAGACCGAATGCCTCGGCTGAAAAGGTATTAGAAATTAGTCATAAGATTGCTGAACATAGCAAATCATAACATAGTTACTGTGACTAGATGACTCAATGCTAGATACAAGTGTATATATAGTCCTTAAATGAAACTCACACACTTATATTCATGCAAAACATGATCGAGGTCTAAATCATACGGGAGTGAAATTGGCCCCACAATCACACTAAAATCACAGAGTTCAAAGCCTTATCAGGTCATGAAGTCCACCCTGATTCAAATACTCTACTAATTAAGTAGTTCTATTTCGCTACTGTGGCCTTCACACCAGTAACTCAGACAACAAACTCATTCAGCCATATATAGTGACTATAATTGAACACTGATCATGGCATGCCTAAATTAATCTTGAATCGATAGTTTGCCCCGAGAATCGGCAAAGCACGATCCTAATCCAATGGCAGCCAACCTGATCCTACCTGGTTCTTGGATTCAACTTAGATATGTAAGCAAATTCAGGCTAATTAAGAGTCAGAGTAGATGCCACTGTTATCACGTCCAAGACCAGTAGTATATTAATGCATGACTCTGTGAACCACCTTGGCAACAAATGGAAGCAACTTTCACCATA
Organism: Nuphar pumila; assembly: GCF_984573655.1. Classification (NCBI taxonomy): domain Eukaryota; kingdom Viridiplantae; phylum Streptophyta; class Magnoliopsida; order Nymphaeales; family Nymphaeaceae; genus Nuphar; species Nuphar pumila. The sequence continues at coordinate 2,283,198 of NC_143261.1, forward strand.
TTCTTTTAAAAGCGAGAAAGACTATATATGGAAGTAGAGAAGCACAAAAAGACAATACCTATGAAGTCGACGATCAATCTTCCATTGGAGCATCGGCCTGTGGGGTGCCCAAAGAAGGTTTCTCCATAGGGGAGGTTGGCTATGACCGAAAACCCACTAGGCCTGGAGTGTAGCAGGTTTCCGGTGTCGGCAAGCGAGTCCCCGAAGCTAAAGATGGAGGTGTAGCAATCTGAATGTGAAACAGCTGCAGGAACAAAGAACATGCAGGCTGCCAAAACAGTCATATGAGAAAGCACCATTACTCCTGAACCAGAAGAAGAAGCCATGGCGAGCGAGAGAGAGAGAGAGAGAGGTTTAAGTGAATTCAAGAGGGGTTAGATGGTCGTTATATATAGCGAGCAGTGTTCTATTTGTAGCAGGCTTTGGGTGCCCACGCATGTTTAGCGTTATAGTTGAACTGTAGCTTTTGTGGTGGTGTGATTACGTACGTAATTATGTTCATGGAATTAAACTGAAATCTTCGGCCATGCTTCTTTAAACAAAATTCTTCATTTCATGGTGAGTTTGAAAATTAAGTCCTTGAACGTATGCTGCCACCTGTAAATCCATGAAAAAATTTTACACTAAAATCTCCTTTATGCTATTTTAAAGCCCATTAAGTTTTATAAAACCGGCAGTCACATGATGGACCTTGATTTTGGGGTGTTACTGAATTTAAGTGATGATACTTGATAGGACTCGTAGTTCTACTCCATTTACCCTTCTACAAGATTGAGGACCAAATAACTGGACTTTAGATGGAAAAAAGAATCCCAGAAGATAACCAACTCTTCCATCCTTATCAACCAGAGATGGTGAGACTTGAGGATTGCACAAATTTTATGTAATATGGACTCTTGAAACCAATATTCTTCGGTTGACAGTTCTAATCCCAATATGGATATATATCCATGGTGTCAATAGGCAAGGTTTACTTCACTAATTATATGGACCTTTAATTGGGACTACAACTCTAGAAAACATGGCTGTCCAAGGGATCAAGATCTCAACATGAGTCTTGAAGAGCTGTCTCACTAGGGTTGCAAACATATAGTGACCAATATTGGCGTTTCTTTGAAGAAAAAAAAATGTGAGATTTTGGCTGGCCAATATTTAATTTCCAATAAAAATGCCAGAATTTATTTTTAATTTTTCTTTGTAAAAATAATTACAATATTTTATTGTACATGTTTTTCCATTTTCTTCCCAAAAAAAGAATCAATTTTTCACGAGAATTTGGCTGCCAATATTTACCCAAAAAATGTTTTGTCACTATGGTTGCAAATCGTTAGGTCAGTCTGAGGCTGAAGACTACCCAGTTCCAGAACTAATTTTTTTTTTGAGCAAGTCCACTTCCAGATCCAGTTCTAAATTGCAGAACTATAAGTGGCAGAGGGCTTGGGGAGAAGGTGCTGAACCCTTCATCCAAGGTTCGACTCCCACCGGTATGGCAGAGGGCCTGAGGGACAAATGTTGTATATCTATTTAATGTACGTAGAAGTTCCTCGTGATATCATCGTTTGTGGCTGATGGAACATTTGTATGTTGTATATCTGAAAGACTTGTGTCTCCCAAACAGGCAACATGTTGCTACGTTTTATGAAAACTGATTCGATGTCGTACATTGTTTCATTGTTTCATGCCAAAACTTTGTAAAGGTATTAAGATATTATGGGACCGGAAAGACACAGGGTTATGGATTTGTCAGTTTCTCCGATCCTTCGCGATGAAAGAAATGAATGGTTCTCTCTCTCTGTCTCTCTTTCTATATATATATATATATATATATATATATATATATATATATATTTATATATTTATTTATATATATATAGAGAGAGAGAGATATGGATTTGTCAGTTTCGGCTTTTTAGAGCAGACCGAGGCAAAGTTTGGGTGCGACTTAGACCAAAACGTGTCAGTCTAGGTCGTCCCCAGACCAATTTTGCATTCAAAAAAAATGTGTGGTCGGTTCAGCCTGGGTGCGACCTAGACCGAACTGAAACGAGTCGGTCTGGGTCGCACCCAGACCAAGATCGATCCAGATAGAAAAAAAAGAGTTTGTTGGTTGAACCGGTTCAGAACAAATCGGGTCTCGCCGAACCGGTTTATATGGGTCGATTCAGACCAAACTGGTTCTTGAGGAATTGGTCTAAACCGAATTGGGTCTGAATCGAACCGGTTTGGATAAACCCGAGTCAAGCCAAACTGGTTCAGTCTAACTGGATCTGGGTTCTTAGTTCAGATTCAGTTTGATTCAGACCTATTCTGGATCCAGATTGATTACTCTAGATCTGATTGGATCACTCTTGGATCCATATCAGAACTAGGTCTAGATTAGACCGTTCTGGATCCAGTGAGAGTGTATGAATCCAGTCAGAGTGTTCTGGATCCGGTTAGATTGTCTAGGATCTAGTTAGATTATTCTATATCCAGTCAAACTGTTATGTATTTAGATAAGTAATGAATCTAGATCCAATCTGACAGGGTCAGATCCAGATCATAAATAGATTCGGATCGGGTTGTGAGATAGTCTTGAATTATAAATAGATGTGAAATGACCATAATACCCTTTTAGGTACCCGAGATCCATTTTGGTAAAATAGGCATAACTTTGCACCCCAAACTCAAAATTGAGCGAGGTTTGGTGCATTGGACTCGTATTGAAGAAATGAATCTACTTGTCTAATAGTGTTGATTAAACTAGTGACACAAAATTTCAGGTTTTGTGAGTCAATTTAGGAGAAATATTTTGGTAAATCTGCAAGAAGTTTTGTACATTAATACAAATATGTTGGTGTAATGATCATATCATACTGTTTGAGCACCTTGAGACTCGATTGCGGTAAAAGTATAGTGTTCACACTTGAGTTAAGAGATACAACAACAACAACAACAACAACTACGCCTTCATCCCAAAACAATTGGGGTCAGCGATATGAACCAAAAAAGAAATTCATTTTGGGTCTTCCACATGAATCATTTTCCTCCAATCATTTCTATCCAACGCCATGTCCTCGGTGAGGTTCAAAGCATTCATATCCTTTCCTATCATCTCCATCCAAGTCTTCCTAGGCCTACCCCGACCTCTTTTAACTAATATATTTTCCCATTTCTCCAACCTTCTAACTGGAGCATCATTAGGCCTTCGCCGAATATGTCCAAACCACCGTAAACGATTCTCTCGCATCTTATTTTCAATGGGTGCAACACCTACCTTCTTACGTATCTCTTCGTTCCGAATCTTATCTTTTATTGTATTTCCACACATCCATCTAAGCATCCGCATCTCAGCTACACTCATTTTTTGAATATGATGTCTCTTGGCAGCCCAACATTCCGTACCATATAGTAAAGCGGGTCTAATAGTCGTCCTATAAAACTTTCCCTTCAACCGCAATGGCATTCTACGATCGCACAGCACTCCAGTAGCACTTTTCCATTTCATCCACCCAACCTTTATCCTATGATTTACATCTCCATCAATTTCTCCATACTTTTGAATGATGGATCCCAAATATTTGAAATAATCATTCACCGGTATATCTTGCTCACCAAGCTTCACTACACTCCCATCCCTACTTCGTTGCTTACTAAACCGACATTCCATATATTCAGTCTTACTCTTACTCAACTTAAAACCTCTAGCTTCCAATGTCTGTCTCCATAATTCTAACTTAGCATTAACCCCAGCTCTAGACTCATCAATCAAAACAATATCATCAGCAAACAACATACACCACGGTACATTTTCTTGAATTGATCTCGTAAGCTCATCCATCACTATCGCAAATAGGAAAGGGCTTAAAGCAGATCCTTGATGTAACCCAACCGTTATCGGAAAATTGGTTGTCACCCCTCCACAAGTGCGGACATTGGTTACTACTCCTACATACATATCTTTAATTATACTAATGTACTTGAGAGAAACACCTTTCTTCATCATTGTCCACCAGAGAACGTCCCTAGGTACTCTATCGTATGCCTTCTCTAAATCAATAAAAACCATATGCAAATCTTTGTTCCTCTCTCTATATCTTTCAATAAGTTGTCTAAGAAGATGTATAGCTTCCATAGTTGATCTTCCAGGCATAAAACCAAATTGATTCTCCGATATCATGACAACCTTCCTCAACCTAGACTCAATCACCCTCTCCCAAAGTTTCATAGTATGACTCATGAGTTTTATACCACGATAGTTTGTGCAATCTTGTATACCACGATAGTTTGTGCAAACTTGAGTTAAGAGATATTATAAGTAATTTTAGATGTGAATATGTTGGGTTATGATTCGGCCAGCCAGCGCACAAATAAAAACAACAATAGCAAGTTACTGATAAAACAATGCAAAAGAAATGCAGAGGCAGGATTACCTGATGCCGCCATTGATGAACTGGATGATGGCTGATGATCGACGCTGGTGCAGGGGAAGCTATTGGTTGTGGCTGAACAGGAGAAAACTTCTCCTTAGCCGGACTGCTGCACTCCACGAGCGCAGGCTGCTGGATGCAGGCGGTGGGCAGGATCTGTTCCCTCACCGGATGGAAAAACACTGAATGGAGAGGTAAGATATCCAACTGATTTCCTCTCTCATTTTTCTGTTTTTCACCCTGTGTTTTCACACGTCTTTGAGGGTTGCTCATGATACCTCTTTTATAGGCACAAAGTGGGAACCGTTTGTGTAACCCTTCTCCCTTATTCTGTGCAAGTTTATCGGAAGAAGCATCTTCTGTGGGGGGTATCCACATCGTGGGTAACCACCCCCACTAGCTGGTGGTTTATACCAATATTCTCTCACTTGTTTCGACGATAAACCCTTAACCAAAAAACTTTATGGGAATAACTTGATGAATAGATTGGCCTTTATGATCTATTATGTAGATCCTTAGTTGAATCTCTAATCCTTATGAGATTAACAACAAACAAGTAATAACGAGAATCAATGAAATGAATGTGATCACTTTATTTTTATATGTATATATAAAAAAAGTTTAACAACCCTATCCTCAATACATGTTCGGAACATAATCCTGGTGCTAGCCCTTTAATAAGAGGATCAACAATTATCTCTTTGGTACCAATATTAACAATATGCACTAGATGATTCTTTGTCCTTTCTTTAACAACAAAGTACCTTAATTTCATATGTGTACATGTTGTAATACTTTTATTATTATTCGAAAAGGACATCGCAACTTCATTATCAGAGTAGACCTTCAGTGGCTTCTCAATGAAATCGACCACCTTTAACTGTGATATAAAGTTCTTCAACGATATGCCCTGCGAGGTAGTGTCGTACAATACTATGAATTTTGCCTTCATGGTGTGAGCAACAGTGGTCGTCTACTTTCCACTCCTACAAGACATCACGCTCCCAATAAGTAAGAAGATGTACCCAGTAGTAGACTTTCTACTATCAAGGCATCCTCCTAAGTCCGCATCCGAGTAGACAATGACCTCGAGGTGATCAACTTTATGATATATCAACATATAATCTTTTATCCCTTGCAAATGCCGCAAGACTTTCTTTGCAGCTTTCCAATAGGGTATGCCTTAGTTAGACTAAAATTGGCCAAGCACCCCTACTGCAAAAGAGATATCTGGACGATAACATGTCTAGTGTATTGTAAGTTGCCAACAACTTACGCATATGGATAAACACTCATATGTGTTTTGTCAATATCGTCTTGTGGACAATCCTTTAAGCTCAACTTGTCACCTTTTGATATGGGTGTTGAATTAGGAGAACAAGTCTCCATCCCATATCATTTTAACACCTTATTTATATAGGATCTTTAAGAGAGGCCTAGAAAATCTTTTGATCTATCTCGACGGATCTCAATGTCGAGTACATAAGCAGCCTCACCCATATCTTTCATATCAAAATATGATGCAAGAAACTGTTTTATCTCTGTAAGTAACTTTATATCGTTCGTTGCCAGCAAAATGTCATTCACATACAATATCAATATAATGAACTTACTCTCACTTTCCTTAAGGTATATACATTGATCAAAAATGTTTTCTATAAACCCTAACATCATAATGACTTGGGAAAATTTAATATACCACTGTCGGGAGGCCTCTTTAAGTTCATATATTGATTTGTTAAGCTTGCAAACCAAACGATCATCGTGAGAGAAACCAAGTGGTTGTTACATGTATACCTCTTTATTTAGATCCCTGTTGAGGAACACATTTTTTACATCCATCTGATATAGCTCCAAGTCATAATGAGCTACGAGGGCCAAAATTATTCTCATTGACTCTTTAGTTGAGACAGGAGAAAATGTCTCATTATAATCAATGCCCTCCATCTGGGTGAATCTTTTAGCAACTAATTTTGCCTTATGTCTCTCTATGTTACCTTTGGAGTCCTTCTTGGTCTTAAAGACTCATTTACACTCTACAGGTTTTACTCTCTTAGGTAACTCGACAAGATCCCATAGAGGTTATTTTTTTTTTGGGGTATTGAGATTGCTTACTCTCATAGAGGTTATTTTTTGTCTTAAACTAAATTGGCTTGCGGGATTAATCTTGACAAGTCCCGCATTACAAATAAAAAATTTTATGAGAAGTTGTGGGCTCAAACATGAAGGGTGATGATGGGATTTCGTTGGAAAATTCTACTCCCTATCTGGAGCTTGTGGGATCACTTATATATCTTAGTATCACACGACCAGACATATCTCATGTCGTGCATACTGTAAGTCAATTTCAACACAGCATAAGATATGCTTGGTCGTGTGATGCTAAGATGCATAAGGGATCTCACAAGTTGCCTATAGGGAGTAGGATTTTCCAAAGAAATCCCATCATCACCCTTCATTTTTCATGCCTTCACTTCAGTTCATATGAGTGTTGTACTTCGTATTATCAGATATATAAAGGCACAATAAACAAGGGAGTATTTTTTTCCTTAACTTCTAATTTAGAATTCATTGCATATACTGACTCTAATTAGGGAGGTTACCCAAATACGCGTCACTCCACCACTGGTTTTTGTATTTTTCTAGGTAAATCACAGATCTCATTGAAATGCAAGAAACAACAGAAGGTGTCTCTTGCATCAACAGAAACAGAATATCGAGCCATGACCTCCATAACTATAGAAATTGTGTGGATTCATCAATTATTGCAGGATATGGGAGTACTGATCCAAGGACCTACAAGATTGTGTTGTGATAATAAAAGTGCAATTAATTTATATTGCTAAAAATCAGAGTTTTCAGAAGTCTACCAATTAAGCACATTAAGATGGACTACCACTATGTCAGAGAAGCCTACTTACAGAAAATCACAGACCTTCCTTATGTGACCTCAGAATGCCAGTTGGCAGACTTTTTCACAATGGCACTATGTTCTCCCAGATTTAATTTTCTCTTTGACAAACTTTCGGTCATCACGCCCTAAGTTTGAGATGGGGGGTGTTAAATTGTATCAATTCATGTATACAATTGATTAGTTCTTGATTAGGTTTAGGTTAGAATAATGTGTTTCAGGTTTTGTTTATTTCAATGTTCTTTAGATCAATTAAATAATGGTTTTCTTTATTAACCAATATATCTTCTTTTATTGCGTTATCGTTCTTTGTTAGAATAACTTAGATTAAAGTTAGGCATTTTCTTTTGTCAGTAAATAGTTAGTTTTATTTTATTTTATTTTCATAGATTACATTAGAAATAGCCAGTTTTATGCAATTATCATTTTTTTAAAGTATGCTTAGTTATCCGATTTTTGAATAGTGTGTTTCTCTTAGTTTTAATTCACGTTGAATTTTGTTTTTTTAGGGATTAGATTAGGGTTAATTTTGTAGTTAATGTTAGTATAGATTAGTTTGATTGAAGTTAATTAGTTTAATTAGTCGTTAAAATTAGTTAGCCGATCTTCATGATCTTTGCAATTTGCGGTTTTTCTTAATATCTAACATTGTTTTAGTTTTATGCATTGCATGTGGTTGTAGCTTAGGATAGTTTTAAATTATTTACTTTAGTTTAAATCACGTTGGATTCATGTTATATGCTTTAGAGTATTAAGTTTTGTTTATCATGCATAGTTAGTTAGAATTAGTCTAGCCGATTTTTATTTAATTATTTTATTTGATTTTCAGCATAGCCTAGGTTACTTTTATATTTCAATTTTATTTATTCGGTTACATTCATAAACAGTACAACATATAGTGTTAGTTAGTTTCGTTTAGGTTTTTTTAGTTAGTTCTTGATTTCTTGAATTAGTTAAGCTTAGTTGTTCATTAGTTCTTGAATTAATTAGTTAGGTAGTTTTGCTATTTCGTCTTTTAGTGTAAATTAGTTCACAGTTGGTTCGTGTTAATTAGTTCATGTTTTTGTGCTTTTTTTGCATATTTGCTTTTGATTTTCTCGTAGATTTCTTTTTCTGCTGTGTGTTTTCTTTTTGTGTCTTGCAGAAAAGTGTTGGAACGTGCGGTGAAACCTTTTTTGTGTTCTCGAGGTACCCTCTGGGGTCTATTGAGGCCCTCAAAAATGCTCTCAGAGAGTTCTCAGAAAAGCAAAAGTTCAAGAAAGCAAGCATTACCGAAAGAGAGAAGGGCTAAGGGAAGCAAATCAATCAAGAAGGGAATAAAAGCTTCAAGCACTGAAGACACTTTTGCTTTTATTTTTAGAATAGGCGTTATTTTATTCAATTCAATTTATTTGGGGTTGTAATAAGACACTTTATTATTTGTTTAAGAATTCTGCATGGACAATACTCTCTTGTTTATTTATTAAATTATTTTTTTCATTTTGGCAATAAAGAATAGTTTAGATTGTGTGTTGAATACGAAGTATTTTCCGTTCTTTGAGTTTGACCCGAATTTCACCACTCGTGCGAGCCGGTTTTTATTATTTTGTGTCTGGCTTTGACACTTGTTTTCATTAAAAATATTATTTTAAAAAACTCATTTTCATAAAACTCACACCACTTATGCTCATCTTATTCTTAGGTTACTTTGACACCGCAAAATATCATTTTTCAAAAACAATTTGAAATTTTTTCATAAATCTTGTATTTTTTGGCAAAATTTTAGCAATAAAAAATAAATTTAAAATGTAAAAAATAAATTTTATAAGAAAATATGAATACAAATTAGTTAAAAATAAACACATGGTTTTTTCATTATAAATAGTCATTTAAAGCATAAATATCACATTTAAATCATGATATTTATGTTTTTTCCTTAAATCTCATGATATTTTGAAAATCTCACAAGAAATTACCGTTTTAAACTTTCAAGCAATTTCTTGAAAATATTATATTAGTCACTATGATTAATTGAAGGCAAGGAATTGAGCAAATTTCAATTAGGTGCGAATTATTTAGCATTGATTCCAAAAAGTACCTCACATTCTTCAAATTTACTAATATGAGCCTCTCTTTTTTTTTTTGAAAAAAAAGTCAAACAAATACATGAGGTTAACCTCTTCCGTATTTGAAATTACTATTCTTTTGAGTTTTCTATATTAACCTTTACAATTCAAAAACACTTATCTACCCTCGTAGAAAAGGGAACGACAGGTGTTTTAAACAATTGAGGGTATTAATCTCATTTGACTCAATCGACTGATCAGATCTAAACTGGGTTTAACGGTCAATGATGAGAATAGGCCCCTCTTTGGCATTTTTCAGAAACCAGAGCTTGAAGGCCATCATAAATAGTCAATCACTATTTAATCTTGGAAGCTGATGCTTGAAATCCAACACACAAAATAGGCCTCTCCGTGTTCTGTCGGTTATGTTCCATCAAATCTTGGACAAACAATCAAGCACACCCTTAAGGTCCAACTATTTGTCATCACCACCACTCCCAATGAGATATGTTTATATGCTTTTCTTTAGATAGTCCAAGGGAAAAAAATCCCATGACCTACCGCAAATTCTTTTTTTTTTTTTTTTTGTGGGGTGGGGCAGTTGGAAATTTGAGGTGCCATCAACCCCAAATTCTTTTTTTTGTTTTTGTTTTTGTATTTGTGTGCTTTTTAGCATTCAAGAAAAACAACAAGAATGAACAAACAAAAAATAAATCTGGAAGGAATTTAAATAGAAAAGAACATTATATATGCAACCTTGAACAATCAGGTAAATAATAATTTCATCAGTTCTTTATAAGATGTATACTTCCATGCATGTCCTTGGACCAAAAAAAAGTAAGACCTTTCCTTGGACTATTCTATTCCTGAGGGATCCAATCACCAGCTGTTGAGAAACAATTGAGAGTTAAATGAAATAAAAAAAATACTACTGAAGGGATTGAATGGTTGAGAGCCTTGATTAATTAATAGCAATATTCTAGGGGTAATCTCAGAGTGGGGTAAGTGAAGAATCCATTGATGAATCCACTAGCCATCCACTGGTAGGCCTTCTCAGTGAGATGAATGCCATCCCAATTCACATGTTTGGATGGATCACCGCATACATCGATCCCTGGCTGTCCACAGGTGGCCCCAAGGTTGAAGTTGTATGGCTCTCCCTTACCACAGCAAGCTCTCAGAGCACTCTCAAATCCTGAAAATTACACATGAAGAAAAGCAAACACAAACATTAGTTACCAATTTATTTTGGTTTAGAAAAAAAAAACTGGAGGTTGGATCATTGGATACGATGTTAACAAATCCCAATCGAATCGAATCGAATCGGATAGAACCTGCCCTTTTTTATTCGATGCAGGGGTGCTCTATTAAAAAAAAAAATGAATTTTTTAATAGATTGATTCAAAACAATTCGATTTGATTCTATTCAGACTAATTTGACCTTTTTCTTGGGAAAATCCATTCGATTCAAAAACCAATTCAGACCAATTTATATATATATCATTTTTTTGTTCTTGTCAGAAACTGATAAATCAAACAGGTAAATTTAATTGAGTCATTGGCATACCAAACTGGCTGGGGTTTCTGAAAAAACCCATAGCAGCATCGTAGTAATCAGCATAAATGATCTTTGCATGTGGGTGTTGCTCCCTTAGCCTTTGGAGGGCAACTTGCAGATGAGAATTGTGGTAGACTGCAAAGTCGTTGTAGCTCTTGAGGCAACCGATCTGAGGGTCATAAACCGACGCATTTTGCGACCCGAAAGCCGTCAGGTAACTTGTCGAACAGCCGATGGGAAGGTTCCCCGGAATCATCAGCTCCACTGCTCCATGTTTTACCAGTCTCTGCATTTCATTAGGTTAGTTCAGTAGTCAAAGGCTTGAAAGGTTCGAAGTCGAACCAAGTTGGGCCAGTTCCAGTTAGTTGCATAGACCTTTGCCAGAGTATGTTTGTTTTTTTTTACGATGAGGAACCCTCGCCGAAGTGAGAAAAATCTCGTGTGAGCCCTACGACTAATTATACCCTGCCTTACTTGGCCCACGTCTGAAAGCTTCAGACACACCCATGCACCAGCGGGGTTTGATCCGGTGGCTTCATCTCAGCACCCCTCACAACCACCCCACTGACCATGCAGTCGACCGCTGCCGTGATATAGGCCTTAACCAGAGTCATAAAAACAATTCTAGTGGGTTGTTGTTGTTGTTGTTCATTTCCCTAAATCAAGAACTTTCTAGTTTATCAAGGTTCTTAGGAAATACCAATATCCGTGAAATTCTGGATGTTGGTGGTAATGAAAAGGTACTATAAATCCTTCAAAATTTCTAAATGGAGATAAGAAATGTAAAAAGGTAAAAAAAGTAGCAAAGTGTGAAAAATGTTAAAAACTCACATTCACAGCATCTGCAATGGTGTTCACTACATCATGCACGTAAGCCTTGACCTCATCAATGCTCTTCCCTTGAAAGAAGGCGTAATTGTAGTCGTTCCCTCCAATCTCTCCAACGAGAAATAGTGATGACTTGAGAAAGTGGTGGCACTCTGTTATCACATACCCCAAATGAGAAACAAAGAAGTTTTTAGTTTAATTTTGATGCATTCAATCATAACTAAGGTTGTCAATAGGTTGGGTTTGGTTCAGACCCACGTGGAACCAGACCTAGACTTGATTTGAGATACTGGTACCGATCAAGTTCAGACCCAGGTCCAACAAGACCCAAAAAACATAAGAGAAACCATACTTGAATCGTATATGGATTACATGAACCAGACCCGAACCATACCTGGTAAAATAAAATAAAAAAAAAAAAAATTTATCCTTTTTAATTGAAAATTTGTGAATCTTTTTCGAAACTTGGGTCGGGCCTAGGTCTTACGAAATTTCACAAACCATACCTGGCTCCATGTATTAATCAGTCCCTTTGGGTCTTACCGTCGGACCTTCTTATTTAGGTTGAACCCATTGATACCCCTAATCATAACCACCATGTCTAATCCAATTCATTTATATACATATGGCATAAGATTCTTTTTTCGGCTTTGTAGCCACAATGACAGGCCTTCGGTTGGTAAAACCATTAAGATCCCCCCCTGCCCACCAGGGAGTACACCCCGCTCTGACCTGACCTTGCAGCAAGAGATGCCCCCTGTTGGTTTCGAACCCTTGACATGATCCCGTCAATTACTTGTTGAAGTTACCTACCAGATGAGCAGAGCTCTTGTGGGCTTTTGTTTTTATTTTTCTTTTCATCTGTTGTGGGAAGAATAGAAAACAAGATTTTATATGTTGGTTACCTGCTTTTGAAGAGCATAGTGAAGGTAGAAGCCTGTCGAACCAGCCGAGTTGGACGTTTAGTGAGTTGTTGGTCCATAGTTGATTGATGTTCTTGCTCTCAAAGTATGAAACATCAAGTGTTGTAGCTCCTGCTACAGCAAAATTGACTCCATTGGTGTATTCTTTGCCCTCAGGATCAGCCAGATATGGAGGAAGAAGAGGAAGACCGAATGCCTCGGCTGAAAAGGTATTAGAAATTAGTCATAAGATTGCTGAACATAGCAAATCATAACATAGTTACTGTGACTAGATGACTCAATGCTAGATACAAGTGTATATATAGTCCTTAAATGAAACTCACACACTTATATTCATGCAAAACATGATCGAGGTCTAAATCATACGGGAGTGAAATTGGCCCCACAATCACACTAAAATCACAGAGTTCAAAGCCTTATCAGGTCATGAAGTCCACCCTGATTCAAATACTCTACTAATTAAGTAGTTCTATTTCGCTACTGTGGCCTTCACACCAGTAACTCAGACAACAAACTCATTCAGCCATATATAGTGACTATAATTGAACACTGATCATGGCATGCCTAAATTAATCTTGAATCGATAGTTTGCCCCGAGAATCGGCAAAGCACGATCCTAATCCAATGGCAGCCAACCTGATCCTACCTGGTTCTTGGATTCAACTTAGATATGTAAGCAAATTCAGGCTAATTAAGAGTCAGAGTAGATGCCACTGTTATCACGTCCAAGACCAGTAGTATATTAATGCATGACTCTGTGAACCACCTTGGCAACAAATGGAAGCAACTTTCACCATATTCTTTTAAAAGCGAGAAAGACTATATATGGAAGTAGAGAAGCACAAAAAGACAATACCTATGAAGTCGACGATCAATCTTCCATTGGAGCATCGGCCTGTGGGGTGCCCAAAGAAGGTTTCTCCATAGGGGAGGTTGGCTATGACCGAAAACCCACTAGGCCTGGAGTGTAGCAGGTTTCCGGTGTCGGCAAGCGAGTCCCCGAAGCTAAAGATGGAGGTGTAGCAATCTGAATGTGAAACAGCTGCAGGAACAAAGAACATGCAGGCTGCCAAAACAGTCATATGAGAAAGCACCATTACTCCTGAACCAGAAGAAGAAGCCATGGCGAGCGAGAGAGAGAGAGAGAGAGGTTTAAGTGAATTCAAGAGGGGTTAGATGGTCGTTATATATAGCGAGCAGTGTTCTATTTGTAGCAGGCTTTGGGTGCCCACGCATGTTTAGCGTTATAGTTGAACTGTAGCTTTTGTGGTGGTGTGATTACGTACGTAATTATGTTCATGGAATTAAACTGAAATCTTCGGCCATGCTTCTTTAAACAAAATTCTTCATTTCATGGTGAGTTTGAAAATTAAGTCCTTGAACGTATGCTGCCACCTGTAAATCCATGAAAAAATTTTACACTAAAATCTCCTTTATGCTATTTTAAAGCCCATTAAGTTTTATAAAACCGGCAGTCACATGATGGACCTTGATTTTGGGGTGTTACTGAATTTAAGTGATGATACTTGATAGGACTCGTAGTTCTACTCCATTTACCCTTCTACAAGATTGAGGACCAAATAACTGGACTTTAGATGGAAAAAAGAATCCCAGAAGATAACCAACTCTTCCATCCTTATCAACCAGAGATGGTGAGACTTGAGGATTGCACAAATTTTATGTAATATGGACTCTTGAAACCAATATTCTTCGGTTGACAGTTCTAATCCCAATATGGATATATATCCATGGTGTCAATAGGCAAGGTTTACTTCACTAATTATATGGACCTTTAATTGGGACTACAACTCTAGAAAACATGGCTGTCCAAGGGATCAAGATCTCAACATGAGTCTTGAAGAGCTGTCTCACTAGGGTTGCAAACATATAGTGACCAATATTGGCGTTTCTTTGAAGAAAAAAAAATGTGAGATTTTGGCTGGCCAATATTTAATTTCCAATAAAAATGCCAGAATTTATTTTTAATTTTTCTTTGTAAAAATAATTACAATATTTTATTGTACATGTTTTTCCATTTTCTTCCCAAAAAAAGAATCAATTTTTCACGAGAATTTGGCTGCCAATATTTACCCAAAAAATGTTTTGTCACTATGGTTGCAAATCGTTAGGTCAGTCTGAGGCTGAAGACTACCCAGTTCCAGAACTAATTTTTTTTTTGAGCAAGTCCACTTCCAGATCCAGTTCTAAATTGCAGAACTATAAGTGGCAGAGGGCTTGGGGAGAAGGTGCTGAACCCTTCATCCAAGGTTCGACTCCCACCGGTATGGCAGAGGGCCTGAGGGACAAATGTTGTATATCTATTTAATGTACGTAGAAGTTCCTCGTGATATCATCGTTTGTGGCTGATGGAACATTTGTATGTTGTATATCTGAAAGACTTGTGTCTCCCAAACAGGCAACATGTTGCTACGTTTTATGAAAACTGATTCGATGTCGTACATTGTTTCATTGTTTCATGCCAAAACTTTGTAAAGGTATTAAGATATTATGGGACCGGAAAGACACAGGGTTATGGATTTGTCAGTTTCTCCGATCCTTCGCGATGAAAGAAATGAATGGTTCTCTCTCTCTGTCTCTCTTTCTATATATATATATATATATATATATATATATATATATATATATATATATATATATATATATATATATATACATATATATATTTATATATTTATTTATATATATATATATAGAGAGAGAGATATGGATTTGTCAGTTTCGGCTTTTTAGAGCAGACCGAGGCAAAGTTTGGGTGCGACTTAGACCAAAACGTGTCAGTCTAGGTCGTCCCCAGACCAATTTTGCATTCAAAAAAAATGTGTGGTCGGTTCAGCCTGGGTGCGACCTAGACCGAACTGAAACGAGTCGGTCTGGGTCGCACCCAGACCAAGATCGATCCAGATAGAAAAAAAAGAGTTTGTTGGTTGAACCGGTTCAGAACAAATCGGGTCTCGCCGAACCGGTTTATATGGGTCGATTCAGACCAAACTGGTTCTTGAGGAATTGGTCTAAACCGAATTGGGTCTGAATCGAACCGGTTTGGATAAACCCGAGTCAAGCCAAACTGGTTCAGTCTAACTGGATCTGGGTTCTTAGTTCAGATTCAGTTTGATTCAGACCTATTCTGGATCCAGATTGATTACTCTAGATCTGATTGGATCACTCTTGGATCCATATCAGAACTAGGTCTAGATTAGACCGTTCTGGATCCAGTGAGAGTGTATGAATCCAGTCAGAGTGTTCTGGATCCGGTTAGATTGTCTAGGATCTAGTTAGATTATTCTATATCCAGTCAAACTGTTATGTATTTAGATAAGTAATGAATCTAGATCCAATCTGACAGGGTCAGATCCAGATCATAAATAGATTCGGATCGGGTTGTGAGATAGTCTTGAATTATAAATAGATGTGAAATGACCATAATACCCTTTTAGGTACCCGAGATCCATTTTGGTAAAATAGGCATAACTTTGCACCCCAAACTCAAAATTGAGCGAGGTTTGGTGCATTGGACTCGTATTGAAGAAATGAATCTACTTGTCTAATAGTGTTGATTAAACTAGTGACACAAAATTTCAGGTTTTGTGAGTCAATTTAGGAGAAATATTTTGGTAAATCTGCAAGAAGTTTTGTACATTAATACAAATATGTTGGTGTAATGATCATATCATACTGTTTGAGCACCTTGAGACTCGATTGCGGTAAAAGTATAGTGTTCACACTTGAGTTAAGAGATACAACAACAACAACAACAACAACTACGCCTTCATCCCAAAACAATTGGGGTCAGCGATATGAACCAAAAAAGAAATTCATTTTGGGTCTTCCACATGAATCATTTTCCTCCAATCATTTCTATCCAACGCCATGTCCTCGGTGAGGTTCAAAGCATTCATATCCTTTCCTATCATCTCCATCCAAGTCTTCCTAGGCCTACCCCGACCTCTTTTAACTAATATATTTTCCCATTTCTCCAACCTTCTAACTGGAGCATCATTAGGCCTTCGCCGAATATGTCCAAACCACCGTAAACGATTCTCTCGCATCTTATTTTCAATGGGTGCAACACCTACCTTCTTACGTATCTCTTCGTTCCGAATCTTATCTTTTATTGTATTTCCACACATCCATCTAAGCATCCGCATCTCAGCTACACTCATTTTTTGAATATGATGTCTCTTGGCAGCCCAACATTCCGTACCATATAGTAAAGCGGGTCTAATAGTCGTCCTATAAAACTTTCCCTTCAACCGCAATGGCATTCTACGATCGCACAGCACTCCAGTAGCACTTTTCCATTTCATCCACCCAACCTTTATCCTATGATTTACATCTCCATCAATTTCTCCATACTTTTGAATGATGGATCCCAAATATTTGAAATAATCATTCACCGGTATATCTTGCTCACCAAGCTTCACTACACTCCCATCCCTACTTCGTTGCTTACTAAACCGACATTCCATATATTCAGTCTTACTCTTACTCAACTTAAAACCTCTAGCTTCCAATGTCTGTCTCCATAATTCTAACTTAGCATTAACCCCAGCTCTAGACTCATCAATCAAAACAATATCATCAGCAAACAACATACACCACGGTACATTTTCTTGAATTGATCTCGTAAGCTCATCCATCACTATCGCAAATAGGAAAGGGCTTAAAGCAGATCCTTGATGTAACCCAACCGTTATCGGAAAATTGGTTGTCACCCCTCCACAAGTGCGGACATTGGTTACTACTCCTACATACATATCTTTAATTATACTAATGTACTTGAGAGAAACACCTTTCTTCATCATTGTCCACCAGAGAACGTCCCTAGGTACTCTATCGTATGCCTTCTCTAAATCAATAAAAACCATATGCAAATCTTTGTTCCTCTCTCTATATCTTTCAATAAGTTGTCTAAGAAGATGTATAGCTTCCATAGTTGATCTTCCAGGCATAAAACCAAATTGATTCTCCGATATCATGACAACCTTCCTCAACCTAGACTCAATCACCCTCTCCCAAAGTTTCATAGTATGACTCATGAGTTTTATACCACGATAGTTTGTGCAATCTTGTATACCACGATAGTTTGTGCAAACTTGAGTTAAGAGATATTATAAGTAATTTTAGATGTGAATATGTTGGGTTATGATTCGGCCAGCCAGCGCACAAATAAAAACAACAATAGCAAGTTACTGATAAAACAATGCAAAAGAAATGCAGAGGCAGGATTACCTGATGCCGCCATTGATGAACTGGATGATGGCTGATGATCGACGCTGGTGCAGGGGAAGCTATTGGTTGTGGCTGAACAGGAGAAAACTTCTCCTTAGCCGGACTGCTGCACTCCACGAGCGCAGGCTGCTGGATGCAGGCGGTGGGCAGGATCTGTTCCCTCACCGGATGGAAAAACACTGAATGGAGAGGTAAGATATCCAACTGATTTCCTCTCTCATTTTTCTGTTTTTCACCCTGTGTTTTCACACGTCTTTGAGGGTTGCTCATGATACCTCTTTTATAGGCACAAAGTGGGAACCGTTTGTGTAACCCTTCTCCCTTATTCTGTGCAAGTTTATCGGAAGAAGCATCTTCTGTGGGGGGTATCCACATCGTGGGTAACCACCCCCACTAGCTGGTGGTTTATACCAATATTCTCTCACTTGTTTCGACGATAAACCCTTAACCAAAAAACTTTATGGGAATAACTTGATGAATAGATTGGCCTTTATGATCTATTATGTAGATCCTTAGTTGAATCTCTAATCCTTATGAGATTAACAACAAACAAGTAATAACGAGAATCAATGAAATGAATGTGATCACTTTATTTTTATATGTATATATAAAAAAAGTTTAACAACCCTATCCTCAATACATGTTCGGAACATAATCCTGGTGCTAGCCCTTTAATAAGAGGATCAACAATTATCTCTTTGGTACCAATATTAACAATATGCACTAGATGATTCTTTGTCCTTTCTTTAACAACAAAGTACCTTAATTTCATATGTGTACATGTTGTAATACTTTTATTATTATTCGAAAAGGACATCGCAACTTCATTATCAGAGTAGACCTTCAGTGGCTTCTCAATGAAATCGACCACCTTTAACTGTGATATAAAGTTCTTCAACGATATGCCCTGCGAGGTAGTGTCGTACAATACTATGAATTTTGCCTTCATGGTGTGAGCAACAGTGGTCGTCTACTTTCCACTCCTACAAGACATCACGCTCCCAATAAGTAAGAAGATGTACCCAGTAGTAGACTTTCTACTATCAAGGCATCCTCCTAAGTCCGCATCCGAGTAGACAATGACCTCGAGGTGATCAACTTTATGATATATCAACATATAATCTTTTATCCCTTGCAAATGCCGCAAGACTTTCTTTGCAGCTTTCCAATAGGGTATGCCTTAGTTAGACTAAAATTGGCCAAGCACCCCTACTGCAAAAGAGATATCTGGACGATAACATGTCTAGTGTATTGTAAGTTGCCAACAACTTACGCATATGGATAAACACTCATATGTGTTTTGTCAATATCGTCTTGTGGACAATCCTTTAAGCTCAACTTGTCACCTTTTGATATGGGTGTTGAATTAGGAGAACAAGTCTCCATCCCATATCATTTTAACACCTTATTTATATAGGATCTTTAAGAGAGGCCTAGAAAATCTTTTGATCTATCTCGACGGATCTCAATGTCGAGTACATAAGCAGCCTCACCCATATCTTTCATATCAAAATATGATGCAAGAAACTGTTTTATCTCTGTAAGTAACTTTATATCGTTCGTTGCCAGCAAAATGTCATTCACATACAATATCAATATAATGAACTTACTCTCACTTTCCTTAAGGTATATACATTGATCAAAAATGTTTTCTATAAACCCTAACATCATAATGACTTGGGAAAATTTAATATACCACTGTCGGGAGGCCTCTTTAAGTTCATATATTGATTTGTTAAGCTTGCAAACCAAACGATCATCGTGAGAGAAACCAAGTGGTTGTTACATGTATACCTCTTTATTTAGATCCCTGTTGAGGAACACATTTTTTACATCCATCTGATATAGCTCCAAGTCATAATGAGCTACGAGGGCCAAAATTATTCTCATTGACTCTTTAGTTGAGACAGGAGAAAATGTCTCATTATAATCAATGCCCTCCATCTGGGTGAATCTTTTAGCAACTAATTTTGCCTTATGTCTCTCTATGTTACCTTTGGAGTCCTTCTTGGTCTTAAAGACTCATTTACACTCTACAGGTTTTACTCTCTTAGGTAACTCGACAAGATCCCATAGAGGTTATTTTTTTTTTGGGGTATTGAGATTGCTTACTCTCATAGAGGTTATTTTTTGTCTTAAACTAAATTGGCTTGCGGGATTAATCTTGACAAGTCCCGCATTACAAATAAAAAATTTTATGAGAAGTTGTGGGCTCAAACATGAAGGGTGATGATGGGATTTCGTTGGAAAATTCTACTCCCTATCTGGAGCTTGTGGGATCACTTATATATCTTAGTATCACACGACCAGACATATCTCATGTCGTGCATACTGTAAGTCAATTTCAACACAGCATAAGATATGCTTGGTCGTGTGATGCTAAGATGCATAAGGGATCTCACAAGTTGCCTATAGGGAGTAGGATTTTCCAAAGAAATCCCATCATCACCCTTCATTTTTCATGCCTTCACTTCAGTTCATATGAGTGTTGTACTTCGTATTATCAGATATATAAAGGCACAATAAACAAGGGAGTATTTTTTTCCTTAACTTCTAATTTAGAATTCATTGCATATACTGACTCTAATTAGGGAGGTTACCCAAATACGCGTCACTCCACCACTGGTTTTTGTATTTTTCTAGGTAAATCACAGATCTCATTGAAATGCAAGAAACAACAGAAGGTGTCTCTTGCATCAACAAAAATAGAATATCGAGTCATGGCCTCCATGACTATAGAAATTGTGTGGATTCATCAATTATTACAGGATATGGGAATATTGATCCAAGGACCTACAAGATTGTGTTGTTATAATAAAAGTGTAATTAATCTATATTGCTAAAAATCAGAGTTTTCAGAAGTCTACCAATTAAGCACATTAAGATGGACTACCACTATGTCAGAGAAGCCTACTTACAGAAAATCACAGACCTTCCTTATGTGACCTCAGAATGCCAGTTGGCAGACTTTTTCACAATGGCACTATGTTCTCCCAGATTTAATTTTCTCTTTGACAAACTTTCGGTCATCACGCCCTAAGTTTGAGATGGGGGGTGTTAAATTGTATCAATTCATGTATACAATTGATTAGTTCTTGATTAGGTTTAGGTTAGAATAATGTGTTTCAGGTTTTGTTTATTTCAATGTTCTTTAGATCAATTAAATAATGGTTTTCTTTATTAACCAATATATCTTCTTTTATTGCGTTATCGTTCTTTGTTAGAATAACTTAGATTAAAGTTAGGCATTTTCTTTTGTCAGTAAATAGTTAGTTTTATTTTATTTTATTTTCATAGATTACATTAGAAATAGCCAGTTTTATGCAATTATCATTTTTTTAAAGTATGCTTAGTTATCCGATTTTTGAATAGTGTGTTTCTCTTAGTTTTAATTCACGTTGAATTTTGTTTTTTTAGGGATTAGATTAGGGTTAATTTTGTAGTTAATGTTAGTATAGATTAGTTTGATTGAAGTTAATTAGTTTAATTAGTCGTTAAAATTAGTTAGCCGATCTTCATGATCTTTGCAATTTGCGGTTTTTCTTAATATCTAACATTGTTTTAGTTTTATGCATTGCATGTGGTTGTAGCTTAGGATAGTTTTAAATTATTTACTTTAGTTTAAATCACGTTGGATTCATGTTATATGCTTTAGAGTATTAAGTTTTGTTTATCATGCATAGTTAGTTAGAATTAGTCTAGCCGATTTTTATTTAATTATTTTATTTGATTTTCAGCATAGCCTAGGTTACTTTTATATTTCAATTTTATTTATTCGGTTACATTCATAAACAGTACAACATATAGTGTTAGTTAGTTTCGTTTAGGTTTTTTTAGTTAGTTCTTGATTTCTTGAATTAGTTAAGCTTAGTTGTTCATTAGTTCTTGAATTAATTAGTTAGGTAGTTTTGCTATTTCGTCTTTTAGTGTAAATTAGTTCACAGTTGGTTCGTGTTAATTAGTTCATGTTTTTGTGCTTTTTTTGCATATTTGCTTTTGATTTTCTCATAGATTTCTTTTTCTGCTGTGTGTTTTCTTTTTGTGTCTTGCAGAAAAGTCTTGGAACGTGTGGTGAAACCTTTTTTGTATTCTCGAGGTACCCTCTGGGGTCTACTCAGGCCCTCAAAAATGCTCTCAGAGAGTTCTCAGAAAAGCAAAAGTTCAAGAAAGCAAGCATTACCTAAAGAGAGAAGGACAAAGGGAAGCAAATCAATCAAGAAGGTTCTAAAAGCTTCAAGCACTGAAGACACTTTTGCTTTTATTTTTAGAATAGGCGTTATTTTATTCAATTCAATTTATTTGGGGTTGTAATAAGACACTTTATTATTTGTTTAAGAATTCTGCATGGACAATACTCTCTTGTTTATTTATTAAATTATTTTTTTCATTTTGGCAATAAAGAATAGTTTAGATTGTGTGTTGAATACGAAGTATTTTCCGTTCTTTGAGTTTGACCCGAATTTCACCACTCGTGCGAGCCGGTTTTTATTATTTTGTGTCTGGCTTTGACACTTGTTTTCATTAAAAATATTATTTTAAAAAACTCATTTTCATAAAACTCACACCACTTATGCTCATCTTATTCTTAGGTTACTTTGACACCGCAAAATATCATTTTTCAAAAACAATTTGAAATTTTTTCATAAATCTTGTATTTTTTGGCAAAATTTTAGCAATAAAAAATAAATTTAAAATGTAAAAAATAAATTTTATAAGAAAATATGAATACAAATTAGTTAAAAATAAACACATGGTTTTTTCATTATAAATAGTCATTTAAAGCATAAATATCACATTTAAATCATGATATTTATGTTTTTTCCTTAAATCTCATGATATTTTGAAAATCTCACAAGAAATTACCGTTTTAAACTTTCAAGCAATTTCTTGAAAATATTATATTAGTCACTATGATTAATTGAAGGCAAGGAATTGAGCAAATTTCAATTAGGTGCGAATTATTTAGCATTGATTCCAAAAAGTACCTCACATTCTTCAAATTTACTAATATGAGCCTCTCTTTTTTTTTTTTGAAAAAAAAGTCAAACAAATACATGAGGTTAACCTCTTCCGTATTTGAAATTACTATTCTTTTGAGTTTTCTATATTAACCTTTACAATTCAAAAACACTTATCTACCCTCGTAGAAAAGGGAACGACAGGTGTTTTAAACAATTGAGGGTATTAATCTCATTTGACTCAATCGACTGATCAGATCTAAACTGGGTTTAACGGTCAATGATGAGAATAGGCCCCTCTTTGGCATTTTTCAGAAACCAGAGCTTGAAGGCCATCATAAATAGTCAATCACTATTTAATCTTGGAAGCTGATGCTTGAAATCCAACACACAAAATAGGCCTCTCCGTGTTCTGTCGGTTATGTTCCATCAAATCTTGGACAAACAATCAAGCACACCCTTAAGGTCCAACTATTTGTCATCACCACCACTCCCAATGAGATATGTTTATATGCTTTTCTTTAGATAGTCCAAGGGAAAAAAATCCCATGACCTACCGCAAATTCTTTTTTTTTTTTTTTTTGTGGGGTGGGGCAGTTGGAAATTTGAGGTGCCATCAACCCCAAATTCTTTTTTTTGTTTTTGTTTTTGTATTTGTGTGCTTTTTAGCATTCAAGAAAAACAACAAGAATGAACAAACAAAAAATAAATCTGGAAGGAATTTAAATAGAAAAGAACATTATATATGCAACCTTGAACAATCAGGTAAATAATAATTTCATCAGTTCTTTATAAGATGTATACTTCCATGCATGTCCTTGGACCAAAAAAAAGTAAGACCTTTCCTTGGACTATTCTATTCCTGAGGGATCCAATCACCAGCTGTTGAGAAACAATTGAGAGTTAAATGAAATAAAAAAAATACTACTGAAGGGATTGAATGGTTGAGAGCCTTGATTAATTAATAGCAATATTCTAGGGGTAATCTCAGAGTGGGGTAAGTGAAGAATCCATTGATGAATCCACTAGCCATCCACTGGTAGGCCTTCTCAGTGAGATGAATGCCATCCCAATTCACATGTTTGGATGGATCACCGCATACATCGATCCCTGGCTGTCCACAGGTGGCCCCAAGGTTGAAGTTGTATGGCTCTCCCTTACCACAGCAAGCTCTCAGAGCACTCTCAAATCCTGAAAATTACACATGAAGAAAAGCAAACACAAACATTAGTTACCAATTTATTTTGGTTTAGAAAAAAAAAACTGGAGGTTGGATCATTGGATACGATGTTAACAAATCCCAATCGAATCGAATCGAATCGGATAGAACCTGCCCTTTTTTATTCGATGCAGGGGTGCTCTATTAAAAAAAAAAATGAATTTTTTAATAGATTGATTCAAAACAATTCGATTTGATTCTATTCAGACTAATTTGACCTTTTTCTTGGGAAAATCCATTCGATTCAAAAACCAATTCAGACCAATTTATATATATATCATTTTTTTGTTCTTGTCAGAAACTGATAAATCAAACAGGTAAATTTAATTGAGTCATTGGCATACCAAACTGGCTGGGGTTTCTGAAAAAACCCATAGCAGCATCGTAGTAATCAGCATAAATGATCTTTGCATGTGGGTGTTGCTCCCTTAGCCTTTGGAGGGCAACTTGCAGATGAGAATTGTGGTAGACTGCAAAGTCGTTGTAGCTCTTGAGGCAACCGATCTGAGGGTCATAAACCGACGCATTTTGCGACCCGAAAGCCGTCAGGTAACTTGTCGAACAGCCGATGGGAAGGTTCCCCGGAATCATCAGCTCCACTGCTCCATGTTTTACCAGTCTCTGCATTTCATTAGGTTAGTTCAGTAGTCAAAGGCTTGAAAGGTTCGAAGTCGAACCAAGTTGGGCCAGTTCCAGTTAGTTGCATAGACCTTTGCCAGAGTATGTTTGTTTTTTTTTACGATGAGGAACCCTCGCCGAAGTGAGAAAAATCTCGTGTGAGCCCTACGACTAATTATACCCTGCCTTACTTGGCCCACGTCTGAAAGCTTCAGACACACCCATGCACCAGCGGGGTTTGATCCGGTGGCTTCATCTCAGCACCCCTCACAACCACCCCACTGACCATGCAGTCGACCGCTGCCGTGATATAGGCCTTAACCAGAGTCATAAAAACAATTCTAGTGGGTTGTTGTTGTTGTTGTTCATTTCCCTAAATCAAGAACTTTCTAGTTTATCAAGGTTCTTAGGAAATACCAATATCCGTGAAATTCTGGATGTTGGTGGTAATGAAAAGGTACTATAAATCCTTCAAAATTTCTAAATGGAGATAAGAAATGTAAAAAGGTAAAAAAAGTAGCAAAGTGTGAAAAATGTTAAAAACTCACATTCACAGCATCTGCAATGGTGTTCACTACATCATGCACGTAAGCCTTGACCTCATCAATGCTCTTCCCTTGAAAGAAGGCGTAATTGTAGTCGTTCCCTCCAATCTCTCCAACGAGAAATAGTGATGACTTGAGAAAGTGGTGGCACTCTGTTATCACATACCCCAAATGAGAAACAAAGAAGTTTTTAGTTTAATTTTGATGCATTCAATCATAACTAAGGTTGTCAATAGGTTGGGTTTGGTTCAGACCCACGTGGAACCAGACCTAGACTTGATTTGAGATACTGGTACCGATCAAGTTCAGACCCAGGTCCAACAAGACCCAAAAAACATAAGAGAAACCATACTTGAATCGTATATGGATTACATGAACCAGACCCGAACCATACCTGGTAAAATAAAATAAAAAAAAAAAAAATTTATCCTTTTTAATTGAAAATTTGTGAATCTTTTTCGAAACTTGGGTCGGGCCTAGGTCTTACGAAATTTCACAAACCATACCTGGCTCCATGTATTAATCAGTCCCTTTGGGTCTTACCGTCGGACCTTCTTATTTAGGTTGAACCCATTGATACCCCTAATCATAACCACCATGTCTAATCCAATTCATTTATATACATATGGCATAAGATTCTTTTTTCGGCTTTGTAGCCACAATGACAGGCCTTCGGTTGGTAAAACCATTAAGATCCCCCCCTGCCCACCAGGGAGTACACCCCGCTCTGACCTGACCTTGCAGCAAGAGATGCCCCCTGTTGGTTTCGAACCCTTGACATGATCCCGTCAATTACTTGTTGAAGTTACCTACCAGATGAGCAGAGCTCTTGTGGGCTTTTGTTTTTATTTTTCTTTTCATCTGTTGTGGGAAGAATAGAAAACAAGATTTTATATGTTGGTTACCTGCTTTTGAAGAGCATAGTGAAGGTAGAAGCCTGTCGAACCAGCCGAGTTGGACGTTTAGTGAGTTGTTGGTCCATAGTTGATTGATGTTCTTGCTCTCAAAGTATGAAACATCAAGTGTTGTAGCTCCTGCTACAGCAAAATTGACTCCATTGGTGTATTCTTTGCCCTCAGGATCAGCCAGATATGGAGGAAGAAGAGGAAGACCGAATGCCTCGGCTGAAAAGGTATTAGAAATTAGTCATAAGATTGCTGAACATAGCAAATCATAACATAGTTACTGTGACTAGATGACTCAATGCTAGATACAAGTGTATATATAGTCCTTAAATGAAACTCACACACTTATATTCATGCAAAACATGATCGAGGTCTAAATCATACGGGAGTGAAATTGGCCCCACAATCACACTAAAATCACAGAGTTCAAAGCCTTATCAGGTCATGAAGTCCACCCTGATTCAAATACTCTACTAATTAAGTAGTTCTATTTCGCTACTGTGGCCTTCACACCAGTAACTCAGACAACAAACTCATTCAGCCATATATAGTGACTATAATTGAACACTGATCATGGCATGCCTAAATTAATCTTGAATCGATAGTTTGCCCCGAGAATCGGCAAAGCACGATCCTAATCCAATGGCAGCCAACCTGATCCTACCTGGTTCTTGGATTCAACTTAGATATGTAAGCAAATTCAGGCTAATTAAGAGTCAGAGTAGATGCCACTGTTATCACGTCCAAGACCAGTAGTATATTAATGCATGACTCTGTGAACCACCTTGGCAACAAATGGAAGCAACTTTCACCATATTCTTTTAAAAGCGAGAAAGACTATATATGGAAGTAGAGAAGCACAAAAAGACAATACCTATGAAGTCGACGATCAATCTTCCATTGGAGCATCGGCCTGTGGGGTGCCCAAAGAAGGTTTCTCCATAGGGGAGGTTGGCTATGACCGAAAACCCACTAGGCCTGGAGTGTAGCAGGTTTCCGGTGTCGGCAAGCGAGTCCCCGAAGCTAAAGATGGAGGTGTAGCAATCTGAATGTGAAACAGCTGCAGGAACAAAGAACATGCAGGCTGCCAAAACAGTCATATGAGAAAGCACCATTACTCCTGAACCAGAAGAAGAAGCCATGGCGAGCGAGAGAGAGAGAGAGAGAGGTTTAAGTGAATTCAAGAGGGGTTAGATGGTCGTTATATATAGCGAGCAGTGTTCTATTTGTAGCAGGCTTTGGGTGCCCACGCATGTTTAGCGTTATAGTTGAACTGTAGCTTTTGTGGTGGTGTGATTACGTACGTAATTATGTTCATGGAATTAAACTGAAATCTTCGGCCATGCTTCTTTAAACAAAATTCTTCATTTCATGGTGAGTTTGAAAATTAAGTCCTTGAACGTATGCTGCCACCTGTAAATCCATGAAAAAATTTTACACTAAAATCTCCTTTATGCTATTTTAAAGCCCATTAAGTTTTATAAAACCGGCAGTCACATGATGGACCTTGATTTTGGGGTGTTACTGAATTTAAGTGATGATACTTGATAGGACTCGTAGTTCTACTCCATTTACCCTTCTACAAGATTGAGGACCAAATAACTGGACTTTAGATGGAAAAAAGAATCCCAGAAGATAACCAACTCTTCCATCCTTATCAACCAGAGATGGTGAGACTTGAGGATTGCACAAATTTTATGTAATATGGACTCTTGAAACCAATATTCTTCGGTTGACAGTTCTAATCCCAATATGGATATATATCCATGGTGTCAATAGGCAAGGTTTACTTCACTAATTATATGGACCTTTAATTGGGACTACAACTCTAGAAAACATGGCTGTCCAAGGGATCAAGATCTCAACATGAGTCTTGAAGAGCTGTCTCACTAGGGTTGCAAACATATAGTGACCAATATTGGCGTTTCTTTGAAGAAAAAAAAATGTGAGATTTTGGCTGGCCAATATTTAATTTCCAATAAAAATGCCAGAATTTATTTTTAATTTTTCTTTGTAAAAATAATTACAATATTTTATTGTACATGTTTTTCCATTTTCTTCCCAAAAAAAGAATCAATTTTTCACGAGAATTTGGCTGCCAATATTTACCCAAAAAATGTTTTGTCACTATGGTTGCAAATCGTTAGGTCAGTCTGAGGCTGAAGACTACCCAGTTCCAGAACTAATTTTTTTTTTGAGCAAGTCCACTTCCAGATCCAGTTCTAAATTGCAGAACTATAAGTGGCAGAGGGCTTGGGGAGAAGGTGCTGAACCCTTCATCCAAGGTTCGACTCCCACCGGTATGGCAGAGGGCCTGAGGGACAAATGTTGTATATCTATTTAATGTACGTAGAAGTTCCTCGTGATATCATCGTTTGTGGCTGATGGAACATTTGTATGTTGTATATCTGAAAGACTTGTGTCTCCCAAACAGGCAACATGTTGCTACGTTTTATGAAAACTGATTCGATGTCGTACATTGTTTCATTGTTTCATGCCAAAACTTTGTAAAGGTATTAAGATATTATGGGACCGGAAAGACACAGGGTTATGGATTTGTCAGTTTCTCCGATCCTTCGCGATGAAAGAAATGAATGGTTCTCTCTCTCTGTCTCTCTTTCTATATATATATATATATATATATATATATATATATATATATATATATATATATATATATATATATATATATATATATATATATATATATATATATACATATATATATTTATATATTTATTTATATATATATATATAGAGAGAGAGATATGGATTTGTCAGTTTCGGCTTTTTAGAGCAGACCGAGGCAAAGTTTGGGTGCGACTTAGACCAAAACGTGTCAGTCTAGGTCGTCCCCAGACCAATTTTGCATTCAAAAAAAATGTGTGGTCGGTTCAGCCTGGGTGCGACCTAGACCGAACTGAAACGAGTCGGTCTGGGTCGCACCCAGACCAAGATCGATCCAGATAGAAAAAAAAGAGTTTGTTGGTTGAACCGGTTCAGAACAAATCGGGTCTCGCCGAACCGGTTTATATGGGTCGATTCAGACCAAACTGGTTCTTGAGGAATTGGTCTAAACCGAATTGGGTCTGAATCGAACCGGTTTGGATAAACCCGAGTCAAGCCAAACTGGTTCAGTCTAACTGGATCTGGGTTCTTAGTTCAGATTCAGTTTGATTCAGACCTATTCTGGATCCAGATTGATTACTCTAGATCTGATTGGATCACTCTTGGATCCATATCAGAACTAGGTCTAGATTAGACCGTTCTGGATCCAGTGAGAGTGTATGAATCCAGTCAGAGTGTTCTGGATCCGGTTAGATTGTCTAGGATCTAGTTAGATTATTCTATATCCAGTCAAACTGTTATGTATTTAGATAAGTAATGAATCTAGATCCAATCTGACAGGGTCAGATCCAGATCATAAATAGATTCGGATCGGGTTGTGAGATAGTCTTGAATTATAAATAGATGTGAAATGACCATAATACCCTTTTAGGTACCCGAGATCCATTTTGGTAAAATAGGCATAACTTTGCACCCCAAACTCAAAATTGAGCGAGGTTTGGTGCATTGGACTCGTATTGAAGAAATGAATCTACTTGTCTAATAGTGTTGATTAAACTAGTGACACAAAATTTCAGGTTTTGTGAGTCAATTTAGGAGAAATATTTTGGTAAATCTGCAAGAAGTTTTGTACATTAATACAAATATGTTGGTGTAATGATCATATCATACTGTTTGAGCACCTTGAGACTCGATTGCGGTAAAAGTATAGTGTTCACACTTGAGTTAAGAGATACAACAACAACAACAACAACAACTACGCCTTCATCCCAAAACAATTGGGGTCAGCGATATGAACCAAAAAAGAAATTCATTTTGGGTCTTCCACATGAATCATTTTCCTCCAATCATTTCTATCCAACGCCATGTCCTCGGTGAGGTTCAAAGCATTCATATCCTTTCCTATCATCTCCATCCAAGTCTTCCTAGGCCTACCCCGACCTCTTTTAACTAATATATTTTCCCATTTCTCCAACCTTCTAACTGGAGCATCATTAGGCCTTCGCCGAATATGTCCAAACCACCGTAAACGATTCTCTCGCATCTTATTTTCAATGGGTGCAACACCTACCTTCTTACGTATCTCTTCGTTCCGAATCTTATCTTTTATTGTATTTCCACACATCCATCTAAGCATCCGCATCTCAGCTACACTCATTTTTTGAATATGATGTCTCTTGGCAGCCCAACATTCCGTACCATATAGTAAAGCGGGTCTAATAGTCGTCCTATAAAACTTTCCCTTCAACCGCAATGGCATTCTACGATCGCACAGCACTCCAGTAGCACTTTTCCATTTCATCCACCCAACCTTTATCCTATGATTTACATCTCCATCAATTTCTCCATACTTTTGAATGATGGATCCCAAATATTTGAAATAATCATTCACCGGTATATCTTGCTCACCAAGCTTCACTACACTCCCATCCCTACTTCGTTGCTTACTAAACCGACATTCCATATATTCAGTCTTACTCTTACTCAACTTAAAACCTCTAGCTTCCAATGTCTGTCTCCATAATTCTAACTTAGCATTAACCCCAGCTCTAGACTCATCAATCAAAACAATATCATCAGCAAACAACATACACCACGGTACATTTTCTTGAATTGATCTCGTAAGCTCATCCATCACTATCGCAAATAGGAAAGGGCTTAAAGCAGATCCTTGATGTAACCCAACCGTTATCGGAAAATTGGTTGTCACCCCTCCACAAGTGCGGACATTGGTTACTACTCCTACATACATATCTTTAATTATACTAATGTACTTGAGAGAAACACCTTTCTTCATCATTGTCCACCAGAGAACGTCCCTAGGTACTCTATCGTATGCCTTCTCTAAATCAATAAAAACCATATGCAAATCTTTGTTCCTCTCTCTATATCTTTCAATAAGTTGTCTAAGAAGATGTATAGCTTCCATAGTTGATCTTCCAGGCATAAAACCAAATTGATTCTCCGATATCATGACAACCTTCCTCAACCTAGACTCAATCACCCTCTCCCAAAGTTTCATAGTATGACTCATGAGTTTTATACCACGATAGTTTGTGCAATCTTGTATACCACGATAGTTTGTGCAAACTTGAGTTAAGAGATATTATAAGTAATTTTAGATGTGAATATGTTGGGTTATGATTCGGCCAGCCAGCGCACAAATAAAAACAACAATAGCAAGTTACTGATAAAACAATGCAAAAGAAATGCAGAGGCAGGATTACCTGATGCCGCCATTGATGAACTGGATGATGGCTGATGATCGACGCTGGTGCAGGGGAAGCTATTGGTTGTGGCTGAACAGGAGAAAACTTCTCCTTAGCCGGACTGCTGCACTCCACGAGCGCAGGCTGCTGGATGCAGGCGGTGGGCAGGATCTGTTCCCTCACCGGATGGAAAAACACTGAATGGAGAGGTAAGATATCCAACTGATTTCCTCTCTCATTTTTCTGTTTTTCACCCTGTGTTTTCACACGTCTTTGAGGGTTGCTCATGATACCTCTTTTATAGGCACAAAGTGGGAACCGTTTGTGTAACCCTTCTCCCTTATTCTGTGCAAGTTTATCGGAAGAAGCATCTTCTGTGGGGGGTATCCACATCGTGGGTAACCACCCCCACTAGCTGGTGGTTTATACCAATATTCTCTCACTTGTTTCGACGATAAACCCTTAACCAAAAAACTTTATGGGAATAACTTGATGAATAGATTGGCCTTTATGATCTATTATGTAGATCCTTAGTTGAATCTCTAATCCTTATGAGATTAACAACAAACAAGTAATAACGAGAATCAATGAAATGAATGTGATCACTTTATTTTTATATGTATATATAAAAAAAGTTTAACAACCCTATCCTCAATACATGTTCGGAACATAATCCTGGTGCTAGCCCTTTAATAAGAGGATCAACAATTATCTCTTTGGTACCAATATTAACAATATGCACTAGATGATTCTTTGTCCTTTCTTTAACAACAAAGTACCTTAATTTCATATGTGTACATGTTGTAATACTTTTATTATTATTCGAAAAGGACATCGCAACTTCATTATCAGAGTAGACCTTCAGTGGCTTCTCAATGAAATCGACCACCTTTAACTGTGATATAAAGTTCTTCAACGATATGCCCTGCGAGGTAGTGTCGTACAATACTATGAATTTTGCCTTCATGGTGTGAGCAACAGTGGTCGTCTACTTTCCACTCCTACAAGACATCACGCTCCCAATAAGTAAGAAGATGTACCCAGTAGTAGACTTTCTACTATCAAGGCATCCTCCTAAGTCCGCATCCGAGTAGACAATGACCTCGAGGTGATCAACTTTATGATATATCAACATATAATCTTTTATCCCTTGCAAATGCCGCAAGACTTTCTTTGCAGCTTTCCAATAGGGTATGCCTTAGTTAGACTAAAATTGGCCAAGCACCCCTACTGCAAAAGAGATATCTGGACGATAACATGTCTAGTGTATTGTAAGTTGCCAACAACTTACGCATATGGATAAACACTCATATGTGTTTTGTCAATATCGTCTTGTGGACAATCCTTTAAGCTCAACTTGTCACCTTTTGATATGGGTGTTGAATTAGGAGAACAAGTCTCCATCCCATATCATTTTAACACCTTATTTATATAGGATCTTTAAGAGAGGCCTAGAAAATCTTTTGATCTATCTCGACGGATCTCAATGTCGAGTACATAAGCAGCCTCACCCATATCTTTCATATCAAAATATGATGCAAGAAACTGTTTTATCTCTGTAAGTAACTTTATATCGTTCGTTGCCAGCAAAATGTCATTCACATACAATATCAATATAATGAACTTACTCTCACTTTCCTTAAGGTATATACATTGATCAAAAATGTTTTCTATAAACCCTAACATCATAATGACTTGGGAAAATTTAATATACCACTGTCGGGAGGCCTCTTTAAGTTCATATATTGATTTGTTAAGCTTGCAAACCAAACGATCATCGTGAGAGAAACCAAGTGGTTGTTACATGTATACCTCTTTATTTAGATCCCTGTTGAGGAACACATTTTTTACATCCATCTGATATAGCTCCAAGTCATAATGAGCTACGAGGGCCAAAATTATTCTCATTGACTCTTTAGTTGAGACAGGAGAAAATGTCTCATTATAATCAATGCCCTCCATCTGGGTGAATCTTTTAGCAACTAATTTTGCCTTATGTCTCTCTATGTTACCTTTGGAGTCCTTCTTGGTCTTAAAGACTCATTTACACTCTACAGGTTTTACTCTCTTAGGTAACTCGACAAGATCCCATAGAGGTTATTTTTTTTTTGGGGTATTGAGATTGCTTACTCTCATAGAGGTTATTTTTTGTCTTAAACTAAATTGGCTTGCGGGATTAATCTTGACAAGTCCCGCATTACAAATAAAAAATTTTATGAGAAGTTGTGGGCTCAAACATGAAGGGTGATGATGGGATTTCGTTGGAAAATTCTACTCCCTATCTGGAGCTTGTGGGATCACTTATATATCTTAGTATCACACGACCAGACATATCTCATGTCGTGCATACTGTAAGTCAATTTCAACACAGCATAAGATATGCTTGGTCGTGTGATGCTAAGATGCATAAGGGATCTCACAAGTTGCCTATAGGGAGTAGGATTTTCCAAAGAAATCCCATCATCACCCTTCATTTTTCATGCCTTCACTTCAGTTCATATGAGTGTTGTACTTCGTATTATCAGATATATAAAGGCACAATAAACAAGGGAGTATTTTTTTCCTTAACTTCTAATTTAGAATTCATTGCATATACTGACTCTAATTAGGGAGGTTACCCAAATACGCGTCACTCCACCACTGGTTTTTGTATTTTTCTAGGTAAATCACAGATCTCATTGAAATGCAAGAAACAACAGAAGGTGTCTCTTGCATCAACAGAAACAGAATATCGAGCCATGACCTCCATAACTATAGAAATTGTGTGGATTCATCAATTATTGCAGGATATGGGAGTACTGATCCAAGGACCTACAAGATTGTGTTGTGATAATAAAAGTGCAATTAATTTATATTGCTAAAAATCAGAGTTTTCAGAAGTCTACCAATTAAGCACATTAAGATGGACTACCACTATGTCAGAGAAGCCTACTTACAGAAAATCACAGACCTTCCTTATGTGACCTCAGAATGCCAGTTGGCAGACTTTTTCACAATGGCACTATGTTCTCCCAGATTTAATTTTCTCTTTGACAAACTTTCGGTCATCACGCCCTAAGTTTGAGATGGGGGGTGTTAAATTGTATCAATTCATGTATACAATTGATTAGTTCTTGATTAGGTTTAGGTTAGAATAATGTGTTTCAGGTTTTGTTTATTTCAATGTTCTTTAGATCAATTAAATAATGGTTTTCTTTATTAACCAATATATCTTCTTTTATTGCGTTATCGTTCTTTGTTAGAATAACTTAGATTAAAGTTAGGCATTTTCTTTTGTCAGTAAATAGTTAGTTTTATTTTATTTTATTTTCATAGATTACATTAGAAATAGCCAGTTTTATGCAATTATCATTTTTTTAAAGTATGCTTAGTTATCCGATTTTTGAATAGTGTGTTTCTCTTAGTTTTAATTCACGTTGAATTTTGTTTTTTTAGGGATTAGATTAGGGTTAATTTTGTAGTTAATGTTAGTATAGATTAGTTTGATTGAAGTTAATTAGTTTAATTAGTCGTTAAAATTAGTTAGCCGATCTTCATGATCTTTGCAATTTGCGGTTTTTCTTAATATCTAACATTGTTTTAGTTTTATGCATTGCATGTGGTTGTAGCTTAGGATAGTTTTAAATTATTTACTTTAGTTTAAATCACGTTGGATTCATGTTATATGCTTTAGAGTATTAAGTTTTGTTTATCATGCATAGTTAGTTAGAATTAGTCTAGCCGATTTTTATTTAATTATTTTATTTGATTTTCAGCATAGCCTAGGTTACTTTTATATTTCAATTTTATTTATTCGGTTACATTCATAAACAGTACAACATATAGTGTTAGTTAGTTTCGTTTAGGTTTTTTTAGTTAGTTCTTGATTTCTTGAATTAGTTAAGCTTAGTTGTTCATTAGTTCTTGAATTAATTAGTTAGGTAGTTTTGCTATTTCGTCTTTTAGTGTAAATTAGTTCACAGTTGGTTCGTGTTAATTAGTTCATGTTTTTGTGCTTTTTTTGCATATTTGCTTTTGATTTTCTCGTAGATTTCTTTTTCTGCTGTGTGTTTTCTTTTTGTGTCTTGCAGAAAAGTGTTGGAACGTGCGGTGAAACCTTTTTTGTGTTCTCGAGGTACCCTCTGGGGTCTATTGAGGCCCTCAAAAATGCTCTCAGAGAGTTCTCAGAAAAGCAAAAGTTCAAGAAAGCAAGCATTACCGAAAGAGAGAAGGGCTAAGGGAAGCAAATCAATCAAGAAGGGAATAAAAGCTTCAAGCACTGAAGACACTTTTGCTTTTATTTTTAGAATAGGCGTTATTTTATTCAATTCAATTTATTTGGGGTTGTAATAAGACACTTTATTATTTGTTTAAGAATTCTGCATGGACAATACTCTCTTGTTTATTTATTAAATTATTTTTTTCATTTTGGCAATAAAGAATAGTTTAGATTGTGTGTTGAATACGAAGTATTTTCCGTTCTTTGAGTTTGACCCGAATTTCACCACTCGTGCGAGCCGGTTTTTATTATTTTGTGTCTGGCTTTGACACTTGTTTTCATTAAAAATATTATTTTAAAAAACTCATTTTCATAAAACTCACACCACTTATGCTCATCTTATTCTTAGGTTACTTTGACACCGCAAAATATCATTTTTCAAAAACAATTTGAAATTTTTTCATAAATCTTGTATTTTTTGGCAAAATTTTAGCAATAAAAAATAAATTTAAAATGTAAAAAATAAATTTTATAAGAAAATATGAATACAAATTAGTTAAAAATAAACACATGGTTTTTTCATTATAAATAGTCATTTAAAGCATAAATATCACATTTAAATCATGATATTTATGTTTTTTCCTTAAATCTCATGATATTTTGAAAATCTCACAAGAAATTACCGTTTTAAACTTTCAAGCAATTTCTTGAAAATATTATATTAGTCACTATGATTAATTGAAGGCAAGGAATTGAGCAAATTTCAATTAGGTGCGAATTATTTAGCATTGATTCCAAAAAGTACCTCACATTCTTCAAATTTACTAATATGAGCCTCTCTTTTTTTTTTTGAAAAAAAAGTCAAACAAATACATGAGGTTAACCTCTTCCGTATTTGAAATTACTATTCTTTTGAGTTTTCTATATTAACCTTTACAATTCAAAAACACTTATCTACCCTCGTAGAAAAGGGAACGACAGGTGTTTTAAACAATTGAGGGTATTAATCTCATTTGACTCAATCGACTGATCAGATCTAAACTGGGTTTAACGGTCAATGATGAGAATAGGCCCCTCTTTGGCATTTTTCAGAAACCAGAGCTTGAAGGCCATCATAAATAGTCAATCACTATTTAATCTTGGAAGCTGATGCTTGAAATCCAACACACAAAATAGGCCTCTCCGTGTTCTGTCGGTTATGTTCCATCAAATCTTGGACAAACAATCAAGCACACCCTTAAGGTCCAACTATTTGTCATCACCACCACTCCCAATGAGATATGTTTATATGCTTTTCTTTAGATAGTCCAAGGGAAAAAAATCCCATGACCTACCGCAAATTCTTTTTTTTTTTTTTTTTGTGGGGTGGGGCAGTTGGAAATTTGAGGTGCCATCAACCCCAAATTCTTTTTTTTGTTTTTGTTTTTGTATTTGTGTGCTTTTTAGCATTCAAGAAAAACAACAAGAATGAACAAACAAAAAATAAATCTGGAAGGAATTTAAATAGAAAAGAACATTATATATGCAACCTTGAACAATCAGGTAAATAATAATTTCATCAGTTCTTTATAAGATGTATACTTCCATGCATGTCCTTGGACCAAAAAAAAGTAAGACCTTTCCTTGGACTATTCTATTCCTGAGGGATCCAATCACCAGCTGTTGAGAAACAATTGAGAGTTAAATGAAATAAAAAAAATACTACTGAAGGGATTGAATGGTTGAGAGCCTTGATTAATTAATAGCAATATTCTAGGGGTAATCTCAGAGTGGGGTAAGTGAAGAATCCATTGATGAATCCACTAGCCATCCACTGGTAGGCCTTCTCAGTGAGATGAATGCCATCCCAATTCACATGTTTGGATGGATCACCGCATACATCGATCCCTGGCTGTCCACAGGTGGCCCCAAGGTTGAAGTTGTATGGCTCTCCCTTACCACAGCAAGCTCTCAGAGCACTCTCAAATCCTGAAAATTACACATGAAGAAAAGCAAACACAAACATTAGTTACCAATTTATTTTGGTTTAGAAAAAAAAAACTGGAGGTTGGATCATTGGATACGATGTTAACAAATCCCAATCGAATCGAATCGAATCGGATAGAACCTGCCCTTTTTTATTCGATGCAGGGGTGCTCTATTAAAAAAAAAAATGAATTTTTTAATAGATTGATTCAAAACAATTCGATTTGATTCTATTCAGACTAATTTGACCTTTTTCTTGGGAAAATCCATTCGATTCAAAAACCAATTCAGACCAATTTATATATATATCATTTTTTTGTTCTTGTCAGAAACTGATAAATCAAACAGGTAAATTTAATTGAGTCATTGGCATACCAAACTGGCTGGGGTTTCTGAAAAAACCCATAGCAGCATCGTAGTAATCAGCATAAATGATCTTTGCATGTGGGTGTTGCTCCCTTAGCCTTTGGAGGGCAACTTGCAGATGAGAATTGTGGTAGACTGCAAAGTCGTTGTAGCTCTTGAGGCAACCGATCTGAGGGTCATAAACCGACGCATTTTGCGACCCGAAAGCCGTCAGGTAACTTGTCGAACAGCCGATGGGAAGGTTCCCCGGAATCATCAGCTCCACTGCTCCATGTTTTACCAGTCTCTGCATTTCATTAGGTTAGTTCAGTAGTCAAAGGCTTGAAAGGTTCGAAGTCGAACCAAGTTGGGCCAGTTCCAGTTAGTTGCATAGACCTTTGCCAGAGTATGTTTGTTTTTTTTTACGATGAGGAACCCTCGCCGAAGTGAGAAAAATCTCGTGTGAGCCCTACGACTAATTATACCCTGCCTTACTTGGCCCACGTCTGAAAGCTTCAGACACACCCATGCACCAGCGGGGTTTGATCCGGTGGCTTCATCTCAGCACCCCTCACAACCACCCCACTGACCATGCAGTCGACCGCTGCCGTGATATAGGCCTTAACCAGAGTCATAAAAACAATTCTAGTGGGTTGTTGTTGTTGTTGTTCATTTCCCTAAATCAAGAACTTTCTAGTTTATCAAGGTTCTTAGGAAATACCAATATCCGTGAAATTCTGGATGTTGGTGGTAATGAAAAGGTACTATAAATCCTTCAAAATTTCTAAATGGAGATAAGAAATGTAAAAAGGTAAAAAAAGTAGCAAAGTGTGAAAAATGTTAAAAACTCACATTCACAGCATCTGCAATGGTGTTCACTACATCATGCACGTAAGCCTTGACCTCATCAATGCTCTTCCCTTGAAAGAAGGCGTAATTGTAGTCGTTCCCTCCAATCTCTCCAACGAGAAATAGTGATGACTTGAGAAAGTGGTGGCACTCTGTTATCACATACCCCAAATGAGAAACAAAGAAGTTTTTAGTTTAATTTTGATGCATTCAATCATAACTAAGGTTGTCAATAGGTTGGGTTTGGTTCAGACCCACGTGGAACCAGACCTAGACTTGATTTGAGATACTGGTACCGATCAAGTTCAGACCCAGGTCCAACAAGACCCAAAAAACATAAGAGAAACCATACTTGAATCGTATATGGATTACATGAACCAGACCCGAACCATACCTGGTAAAATAAAATAAAAAAAAAAAAAATTTATCCTTTTTAATTGAAAATTTGTGAATCTTTTTCGAAACTTGGGTCGGGCCTAGGTCTTACGAAATTTCACAAACCATACCTGGCTCCATGTATTAATCAGTCCCTTTGGGTCTTACCGTCGGACCTTCTTATTTAGGTTGAACCCATTGATACCCCTAATCATAACCACCATGTCTAATCCAATTCATTTATATACATATGGCATAAGATTCTTTTTTCGGCTTTGTAGCCACAATGACAGGCCTTCGGTTGGTAAAACCATTAAGATCCCCCCCTGCCCACCAGGGAGTACACCCCGCTCTGACCTGACCTTGCAGCAAGAGATGCCCCCTGTTGGTTTCGAACCCTTGACATGATCCCGTCAATTACTTGTTGAAGTTACCTACCAGATGAGCAGAGCTCTTGTGGGCTTTTGTTTTTATTTTTCTTTTCATCTGTTGTGGGAAGAATAGAAAACAAGATTTTATATGTTGGTTACCTGCTTTTGAAGAGCATAGTGAAGGTAGAAGCCTGTCGAACCAGCCGAGTTGGACGTTTAGTGAGTTGTTGGTCCATAGTTGATTGATGTTCTTGCTCTCAAAGTATGAAACATCAAGTGTTGTAGCTCCTGCTACAGCAAAATTGACTCCATTGGTGTATTCTTTGCCCTCAGGATCAGCCAGATATGGAGGAAGAAGAGGAAGACCGAATGCCTCGGCTGAAAAGGTATTAGAAA
Source organism: Nuphar pumila (assembly GCF_984573655.1). NCBI lineage: Eukaryota > Viridiplantae > Streptophyta > Magnoliopsida > Nymphaeales > Nymphaeaceae > Nuphar > Nuphar pumila. The sequence goes on from NC_143261.1 coordinate 2,323,142, forward strand.
TTAGTCATAAGATTGCTGAACATAGCAAATCATAACATAGTTACTGTGACTAGATGACTCAATGCTAGATACAAGTGTATATATAGTCCTTAAATGAAACTCACACACTTATATTCATGCAAAACATGATCGAGGTCTAAATCATACGGGAGTGAAATTGGCCCCACAATCACACTAAAATCACAGAGTTCAAAGCCTTATCAGGTCATGAAGTCCACCCTGATTCAAATACTCTACTAATTAAGTAGTTCTATTTCGCTACTGTGGCCTTCACACCAGTAACTCAGACAACAAACTCATTCAGCCATATATAGTGACTATAATTGAACACTGATCATGGCATGCCTAAATTAATCTTGAATCGATAGTTTGCCCCGAGAATCGGCAAAGCACGATCCTAATCCAATGGCAGCCAACCTGATCCTACCTGGTTCTTGGATTCAACTTAGATATGTAAGCAAATTCAGGCTAATTAAGAGTCAGAGTAGATGCCACTGTTATCACGTCCAAGACCAGTAGTATATTAATGCATGACTCTGTGAACCACCTTGGCAACAAATGGAAGCAACTTTCACCATATTCTTTTAAAAGCGAGAAAGACTATATATGGAAGTAGAGAAGCACAAAAAGACAATACCTATGAAGTCGACGATCAATCTTCCATTGGAGCATCGGCCTGTGGGGTGCCCAAAGAAGGTTTCTCCATAGGGGAGGTTGGCTATGACCGAAAACCCACTAGGCCTGGAGTGTAGCAGGTTTCCGGTGTCGGCAAGCGAGTCCCCGAAGCTAAAGATGGAGGTGTAGCAATCTGAATGTGAAACAGCTGCAGGAACAAAGAACATGCAGGCTGCCAAAACAGTCATATGAGAAAGCACCATTACTCCTGAACCAGAAGAAGAAGCCATGGCGAGCGAGAGAGAGAGAGAGAGAGGTTTAAGTGAATTCAAGAGGGGTTAGATGGTCGTTATATATAGCGAGCAGTGTTCTATTTGTAGCAGGCTTTGGGTGCCCACGCATGTTTAGCGTTATAGTTGAACTGTAGCTTTTGTGGTGGTGTGATTACGTACGTAATTATGTTCATGGAATTAAACTGAAATCTTCGGCCATGCTTCTTTAAACAAAATTCTTCATTTCATGGTGAGTTTGAAAATTAAGTCCTTGAACGTATGCTGCCACCTGTAAATCCATGAAAAAATTTTACACTAAAATCTCCTTTATGCTATTTTAAAGCCCATTAAGTTTTATAAAACCGGCAGTCACATGATGGACCTTGATTTTGGGGTGTTACTGAATTTAAGTGATGATACTTGATAGGACTCGTAGTTCTACTCCATTTACCCTTCTACAAGATTGAGGACCAAATAACTGGACTTTAGATGGAAAAAAGAATCCCAGAAGATAACCAACTCTTCCATCCTTATCAACCAGAGATGGTGAGACTTGAGGATTGCACAAATTTTATGTAATATGGACTCTTGAAACCAATATTCTTCGGTTGACAGTTCTAATCCCAATATGGATATATATCCATGGTGTCAATAGGCAAGGTTTACTTCACTAATTATATGGACCTTTAATTGGGACTACAACTCTAGAAAACATGGCTGTCCAAGGGATCAAGATCTCAACATGAGTCTTGAAGAGCTGTCTCACTAGGGTTGCAAACATATAGTGACCAATATTGGCGTTTCTTTGAAGAAAAAAAAATGTGAGATTTTGGCTGGCCAATATTTAATTTCCAATAAAAATGCCAGAATTTATTTTTAATTTTTCTTTGTAAAAATAATTACAATATTTTATTGTACATGTTTTTCCATTTTCTTCCCAAAAAAAGAATCAATTTTTCACGAGAATTTGGCTGCCAATATTTACCCAAAAAATGTTTTGTCACTATGGTTGCAAATCGTTAGGTCAGTCTGAGGCTGAAGACTACCCAGTTCCAGAACTAATTTTTTTTTTGAGCAAGTCCACTTCCAGATCCAGTTCTAAATTGCAGAACTATAAGTGGCAGAGGGCTTGGGGAGAAGGTGCTGAACCCTTCATCCAAGGTTCGACTCCCACCGGTATGGCAGAGGGCCTGAGGGACAAATGTTGTATATCTATTTAATGTACGTAGAAGTTCCTCGTGATATCATCGTTTGTGGCTGATGGAACATTTGTATGTTGTATATCTGAAAGACTTGTGTCTCCCAAACAGGCAACATGTTGCTACGTTTTATGAAAACTGATTCGATGTCGTACATTGTTTCATTGTTTCATGCCAAAACTTTGTAAAGGTATTAAGATATTATGGGACCGGAAAGACACAGGGTTATGGATTTGTCAGTTTCTCCGATCCTTCGCGATGAAAGAAATGAATGGTTCTCTCTCTCTGTCTCTCTTTCTATATATATATATATATATATATATATATATATATATATATATATATATATATATATATATATATATATATATATATATATATATATATATATATATATATATTTATTTATATATATATATATATATATACATATATATATTTATATATTTATTTATATATATATATAGAGAGAGAGAGATATGGATTTGTCAGTTTCGGCTTTTTAGAGCAGACCGAGGCAAAGTTTGGGTGCGACTTAGACCAAAACGTGTCAGTCTAGGTCGTCCCCAGACCAATTTTGCATTCAAAAAAAATGTGTGGTCGGTTCAGCCTGGGTGCGACCTAGACCGAACTGAAACGAGTCGGTCTGGGTCGCACCCAGACCAAGATCGATCCAGATAGAAAAAAAAGAGTTTGTTGGTTGAACCGGTTCAGAACAAATCGGGTCTCGCCGAACCGGTTTATATGGGTCGATTCAGACCAAACTGGTTCTTGAGGAATTGGTCTAAACCGAATTGGGTCTGAATCGAACCGGTTTGGATAAACCCGAGTCAAGCCAAACTGGTTCAGTCTAACTGGATCTGGGTTCTTAGTTCAGATTCAGTTTGATTCAGACCTATTCTGGATCCAGATTGATTACTCTAGATCTGATTGGATCACTCTTGGATCCATATCAGAACTAGGTCTAGATTAGACCGTTCTGGATCCAGTGAGAGTGTATGAATCCAGTCAGAGTGTTCTGGATCCGGTTAGATTGTCTAGGATCTAGTTAGATTATTCTATATCCAGTCAAACTGTTATGTATTTAGATAAGTAATGAATCTAGATCCAATCTGACAGGGTCAGATCCAGATCATAAATAGATTCGGATCGGGTTGTGAGATAGTCTTGAATTATAAATAGATGTGAAATGACCATAATACCCTTTTAGGTACCCGAGATCCATTTTGGTAAAATAGGCATAACTTTGCACCCCAAACTCAAAATTGAGCGAGGTTTGGTGCATTGGACTCGTATTGAAGAAATGAATCTACTTGTCTAATAGTGTTGATTAAACTAGTGACACAAAATTTCAGGTTTTGTGAGTCAATTTAGGAGAAATATTTTGGTAAATCTGCAAGAAGTTTTGTACATTAATACAAATATGTTGGTGTAATGATCATATCATACTGTTTGAGCACCTTGAGACTCGATTGCGGTAAAAGTATAGTGTTCACACTTGAGTTAAGAGATATTATAAGTAATTTTAGATGTGAATATGTTGGGTTATGATTCGGCCAGCCAGCGCACAAATAAAAACAACAATAGCAAGTTACTGATAAAACAATGCAAAAGAAATGCAGAGGCAGGATTACCTGATGCCGCCATTGATGAACTGGATGATGGCTGATGATCGACGCTGGTGCAGGGGAAGCTATTGGTTGTGGCTGAACAGGAGAAAACTTCTCCTTAGCCGGACTGCTGCACTCCACGAGCGCAGGCTGCTGGATGCAGGCGGTGGGCAGGATCTGTTCCCTCACCGGATGGAAAAACACTGAATGGAGAGGTAAGATATCCAACTGATTTCCTCTCTCATTTTTCTGTTTTTCACCCTGTGTTTTCACACGTCTTTGAGGGTTGCTCATGATACCTCTTTTATAGGCACAAAGTGGGAACCGTTTGTGTAACCCTTCTCCCTTATTCTGTGCAAGTTTATCGGAAGAAGCATCTTCTGTGGGGGGTATCCACATCGTGGGTAACCACCCCCACTAGCTGGTGGTTTATACCAATATTCTCTCACTTGTTTCGACGATAAACCCTTAACCAAAAAACTTTATGGGAATAACTTGATGAATAGATTGGCCTTTATGATCTATTATGTAGATCCTTAGTTGAATCTCTAATCCTTATGAGATTAACAACAAACAAGTAATAACGAGAATCAATGAAATGAATGTGATCACTTTATTTTTATATGTATATATAAAAAAAGTTTAACAACCCTATCCTCAATACATGTTCGGAACATAATCCTGGTGCTAGCCCTTTAATAAGAGGATCAACAATTATCTCTTTGGTACCAATATTAACAATATGCACTAGATGATTCTTTGTCCTTTCTTTAACAACAAAGTACCTTAATTTCATATGTGTACATGTTGTAATACTTTTATTATTATTCGAAAAGGACATCGCAACTTCATTATCAGAGTAGACCTTCAGTGGCTTCTCAATGAAATCGACCACCTTTAACTGTGATATAAAGTTCTTCAACGATATGCCCTGCGAGGTAGTGTCGTACAATACTATGAATTTTGCCTTCATGGTGTGAGCAACAGTGGTCGTCTACTTTCCACTCCTACAAGACATCACGCTCCCAATAAGTAAGAAGATGTACCCAGTAGTAGACTTTCTACTATCAAGGCATCCTCCTAAGTCCGCATCCGAGTAGACAATGACCTCGAGGTGATCAACTTTATGATATATCAACATATAATCTTTTATCCCTTGCAAATGCCGCAAGACTTTCTTTGCAGCTTTCCAATAGGGTATGCCTTAGTTAGACTAAAATTGGCCAAGCACCCCTACTGCAAAAGAGATATCTGGACGATAACATGTCTAGTGTATTGTAAGTTGCCAACAACTTACGCATATGGATAAACACTCATATGTGTTTTGTCAATATCGTCTTGTGGACAATCCTTTAAGCTCAACTTGTCACCTTTTGATATGGGTGTTGAATTAGGAGAACAAGTCTCCATCCCATATCATTTTAACACCTTATTTATATAGGATCTTTAAGAGAGGCCTAGAAAATCTTTTGATCTATCTCGACGGATCTCAATGTCGAGTACATAAGCAGCCTCACCCATATCTTTCATATCAAAATATGATGCAAGAAACTGTTTTATCTCTGTAAGTAACTTTATATCGTTCGTTGCCAGCAAAATGTCATTCACATACAATATCAATATAATGAACTTACTCTCACTTTCCTTAAGGTATATACATTGATCAAAAATGTTTTCTATAAACCCTAACATCATAATGACTTGGGAAAATTTAATATACCACTGTCGGGAGGCCTCTTTAAGTTCATATATTGATTTGTTAAGCTTGCAAACCAAACGATCATCGTGAGAGAAACCAAGTGGTTGTTACATGTATACCTCTTTATTTAGATCCCTGTTGAGGAACACATTTTTTACATCCATCTGATATAGCTCCAAGTCATAATGAGCTACGAGGGCCAAAATTATTCTCATTGACTCTTTAGTTGAGACAGGAGAAAATGTCTCATTATAATCAATGCCCTCCATCTGGGTGAATCTTTTAGCAACTAATTTTGCCTTATGTCTCTCTATGTTACCTTTGGAGTCCTTCTTGGTCTTAAAGACTCATTTACACTCTACAGGTTTTACTCTCTTAGGTAACTCGACAAGATCCCATAGAGGTTATTTTTTTTTTGGGGTATTGAGATTGCTTACTCTCATAGAGGTTATTTTTTGTCTTAAACTAAATTGGCTTGCGGGATTAATCTTGACAAGTCCCGCATTACAAATAAAAAATTTTATGAGAAGTTGTGGGCTCAAACATGAAGGGTGATGATGGGATTTCGTTGGAAAATTCTACTCCCTATCTGGAGCTTGTGGGATCACTTATATATCTTAGTATCACACGACCAGACATATCTCATGTCGTGCATACTGTAAGTCAATTTCAACACAGCATAAGATATGCTTGGTCGTGTGATGCTAAGATGCATAAGGGATCTCACAAGTTGCCTATAGGGAGTAGGATTTTCCAAAGAAATCCCATCATCACCCTTCATTTTTCATGCCTTCACTTCAGTTCATATGAGTGTTGTACTTCGTATTATCAGATATATAAAGGCACAATAAACAAGGGAGTATTTTTTTCCTTAACTTCTAATTTAGAATTCATTGCATATACTGACTCTAATTAGGGAGGTTACCCAAATACGCGTCACTCCACCACTGGTTTTTGTATTTTTCTAGGTAAATCACAGATCTCATTGAAATGCAAGAAACAACAGAAGGTGTCTCTTGCATCAACAGAAACAGAATATCGAGCCATGACCTCCATAACTATAGAAATTGTGTGGATTCATCAATTATTGCAGGATATGGGAGTACTGATCCAAGGACCTACAAGATTGTGTTGTGATAATAAAAGTGCAATTAATTTATATTGCTAAAAATCAGAGTTTTCAGAAGTCTACCAATTAAGCACATTAAGATGGACTACCACTATGTCAGAGAAGCCTACTTACAGAAAATCACAGACCTTCCTTATGTGACCTCAGAATGCCAGTTGGCAGACTTTTTCACAATGGCACTATGTTCTCCCAGATTTAATTTTCTCTTTGACAAACTTTCGGTCATCACGCCCTAAGTTTGAGATGGGGGGTGTTAAATTGTATCAATTCATGTATACAATTGATTAGTTCTTGATTAGGTTTAGGTTAGAATAATGTGTTTCAGGTTTTGTTTATTTCAATGTTCTTTAGATCAATTAAATAATGGTTTTCTTTATTAACCAATATATCTTCTTTTATTGCGTTATCGTTCTTTGTTAGAATAACTTAGATTAAAGTTAGGCATTTTCTTTTGTCAGTAAATAGTTAGTTTTATTTTATTTTATTTTCATAGATTACATTAGAAATAGCCAGTTTTATGCAATTATCATTTTTTTAAAGTATGCTTAGTTATCCGATTTTTGAATAGTGTGTTTCTCTTAGTTTTAATTCACGTTGAATTTTGTTTTTTTAGGGATTAGATTAGGGTTAATTTTGTAGTTAATGTTAGTATAGATTAGTTTGATTGAAGTTAATTAGTTTAATTAGTCGTTAAAATTAGTTAGCCGATCTTCATGATCTTTGCAATTTGCGGTTTTTCTTAATATCTAACATTGTTTTAGTTTTATGCATTGCATGTGGTTGTAGCTTAGGATAGTTTTAAATTATTTACTTTAGTTTAAATCACGTTGGATTCATGTTATATGCTTTAGAGTATTAAGTTTTGTTTATCATGCATAGTTAGTTAGAATTAGTCTAGCCGATTTTTATTTAATTATTTTATTTGATTTTCAGCATAGCCTAGGTTACTTTTATATTTCAATTTTATTTATTCGGTTACATTCATAAACAGTACAACATATAGTGTTAGTTAGTTTCGTTTAGGTTTTTTTAGTTAGTTCTTGATTTCTTGAATTAGTTAAGCTTAGTTGTTCATTAGTTCTTGAATTAATTAGTTAGGTAGTTTTGCTATTTCGTCTTTTAGTGTAAATTAGTTCACAGTTGGTTCGTGTTAATTAGTTCATGTTTTTGTGCTTTTTTTGCATATTTGCTTTTGATTTTCTCGTAGATTTCTTTTTCTGCTGTGTGTTTTCTTTTTGTGTCTTGCAGAAAAGTGTTGGAACGTGCGGTGAAACCTTTTTTGTGTTCTCGAGGTACCCTCTGGGGTCTATTGAGGCCCTCAAAAATGCTCTCAGAGAGTTCTCAGAAAAGCAAAAGTTCAAGAAAGCAAGCATTACCGAAAGAGAGAAGGGCTAAGGGAAGCAAATCAATCAAGAAGGGAATAAAAGCTTCAAGCACTGAAGACACTTTTGCTTTTATTTTTAGAATAGGCGTTATTTTATTCAATTCAATTTATTTGGGGTTGTAATAAGACACTTTATTATTTGTTTAAGAATTCTGCATGGACAATACTCTCTTGTTTATTTATTAAATTATTTTTTTCATTTTGGCAATAAAGAATAGTTTAGATTGTGTGTTGAATACGAAGTATTTTCCGTTCTTTGAGTTTGACCCGAATTTCACCACTCGTGCGAGCCGGTTTTTATTATTTTGTGTCTGGCTTTGACACTTGTTTTCATTAAAAATATTATTTTAAAAAACTCATTTTCATAAAACTCACACCACTTATGCTCATCTTATTCTTAGGTTACTTTGACACCGCAAAATATCATTTTTCAAAAACAATTTGAAATTTTTTCATAAATCTTGTATTTTTTGGCAAAATTTTAGCAATAAAAAATAAATTTAAAATGTAAAAAATAAATTTTATAAGAAAATATGAATACAAATTAGTTAAAAATAAACACATGGTTTTTTCATTATAAATAGTCATTTAAAGCATAAATATCACATTTAAATCATGATATTTATGTTTTTTCCTTAAATCTCATGATATTTTGAAAATCTCACAAGAAATTACCGTTTTAAACTTTCAAGCAATTTCTTGAAAATATTATATTAGTCACTATGATTAATTGAAGGCAAGGAATTGAGCAAATTTCAATTAGGTGCGAATTATTTAGCATTGATTCCAAAAAGTACCTCACATTCTTCAAATTTACTAATATGAGCCTCTCTTTTTTTTTTTGAAAAAAAAGTCAAACAAATACATGAGGTTAACCTCTTCCGTATTTGAAATTACTATTCTTTTGAGTTTTCTATATTAACCTTTACAATTCAAAAACACTTATCTACCCTCGTAGAAAAGGGAACGACAGGTGTTTTAAACAATTGAGGGTATTAATCTCATTTGACTCAATCGACTGATCAGATCTAAACTGGGTTTAACGGTCAATGATGAGAATAGGCCCCTCTTTGGCATTTTTCAGAAACCAGAGCTTGAAGGCCATCATAAATAGTCAATCACTATTTAATCTTGGAAGCTGATGCTTGAAATCCAACACACAAAATAGGCCTCTCCGTGTTCTGTCGGTTATGTTCCATCAAATCTTGGACAAACAATCAAGCACACCCTTAAGGTCCAACTATTTGTCATCACCACCACTCCCAATGAGATATGTTTATATGCTTTTCTTTAGATAGTCCAAGGGAAAAAAATCCCATGACCTACCGCAAATTCTTTTTTTTTTTTTTTTTGTGGGGTGGGGCAGTTGGAAATTTGAGGTGCCATCAACCCCAAATTCTTTTTTTTGTTTTTGTTTTTGTATTTGTGTGCTTTTTAGCATTCAAGAAAAACAACAAGAATGAACAAACAAAAAATAAATCTGGAAGGAATTTAAATAGAAAAGAACATTATATATGCAACCTTGAACAATCAGGTAAATAATAATTTCATCAGTTCTTTATAAGATGTATACTTCCATGCATGTCCTTGGACCAAAAAAAAGTAAGACCTTTCCTTGGACTATTCTATTCCTGAGGGATCCAATCACCAGCTGTTGAGAAACAATTGAGAGTTAAATGAAATAAAAAAAATACTACTGAAGGGATTGAATGGTTGAGAGCCTTGATTAATTAATAGCAATATTCTAGGGGTAATCTCAGAGTGGGGTAAGTGAAGAATCCATTGATGAATCCACTAGCCATCCACTGGTAGGCCTTCTCAGTGAGATGAATGCCATCCCAATTCACATGTTTGGATGGATCACCGCATACATCGATCCCTGGCTGTCCACAGGTGGCCCCAAGGTTGAAGTTGTATGGCTCTCCCTTACCACAGCAAGCTCTCAGAGCACTCTCAAATCCTGAAAATTACACATGAAGAAAAGCAAACACAAACATTAGTTACCAATTTATTTTGGTTTAGAAAAAAAAAACTGGAGGTTGGATCATTGGATACGATGTTAACAAATCCCAATCGAATCGAATCGAATCGGATAGAACCTGCCCTTTTTTATTCGATGCAGGGGTGCTCTATTAAAAAAAAAAATGAATTTTTTAATAGATTGATTCAAAACAATTCGATTTGATTCTATTCAGACTAATTTGACCTTTTTCTTGGGAAAATCCATTCGATTCAAAAACCAATTCAGACCAATTTATATATATATCATTTTTTTGTTCTTGTCAGAAACTGATAAATCAAACAGGTAAATTTAATTGAGTCATTGGCATACCAAACTGGCTGGGGTTTCTGAAAAAACCCATAGCAGCATCGTAGTAATCAGCATAAATGATCTTTGCATGTGGGTGTTGCTCCCTTAGCCTTTGGAGGGCAACTTGCAGATGAGAATTGTGGTAGACTGCAAAGTCGTTGTAGCTCTTGAGGCAACCGATCTGAGGGTCATAAACCGACGCATTTTGCGACCCGAAAGCCGTCAGGTAACTTGTCGAACAGCCGATGGGAAGGTTCCCCGGAATCATCAGCTCCACTGCTCCATGTTTTACCAGTCTCTGCATTTCATTAGGTTAGTTCAGTAGTCAAAGGCTTGAAAGGTTCGAAGTCGAACCAAGTTGGGCCAGTTCCAGTTAGTTGCATAGACCTTTGCCAGAGTATGTTTGTTTTTTTTTACGATGAGGAACCCTCGCCGAAGTGAGAAAAATCTCGTGTGAGCCCTACGACTAATTATACCCTGCCTTACTTGGCCCACGTCTGAAAGCTTCAGACACACCCATGCACCAGCGGGGTTTGATCCGGTGGCTTCATCTCAGCACCCCTCACAACCACCCCACTGACCATGCAGTCGACCGCTGCCGTGATATAGGCCTTAACCAGAGTCATAAAAACAATTCTAGTGGGTTGTTGTTGTTGTTGTTCATTTCCCTAAATCAAGAACTTTCTAGTTTATCAAGGTTCTTAGGAAATACCAATATCCGTGAAATTCTGGATGTTGGTGGTAATGAAAAGGTACTATAAATCCTTCAAAATTTCTAAATGGAGATAAGAAATGTAAAAAGGTAAAAAAAGTAGCAAAGTGTGAAAAATGTTAAAAACTCACATTCACAGCATCTGCAATGGTGTTCACTACATCATGCACGTAAGCCTTGACCTCATCAATGCTCTTCCCTTGAAAGAAGGCGTAATTGTAGTCGTTCCCTCCAATCTCTCCAACGAGAAATAGTGATGACTTGAGAAAGTGGTGGCACTCTGTTATCACATACCCCAAATGAGAAACAAAGAAGTTTTTAGTTTAATTTTGATGCATTCAATCATAACTAAGGTTGTCAATAGGTTGGGTTTGGTTCAGACCCACGTGGAACCAGACCTAGACTTGATTTGAGATACTGGTACCGATCAAGTTCAGACCCAGGTCCAACAAGACCCAAAAAACATAAGAGAAACCATACTTGAATCGTATATGGATTACATGAACCAGACCCGAACCATACCTGGTAAAATAAAATAAAAAAAAAAAAAATTTATCCTTTTTAATTGAAAATTTGTGAATCTTTTTCGAAACTTGGGTCGGGCCTAGGTCTTACGAAATTTCACAAACCATACCTGGCTCCATGTATTAATCAGTCCCTTTGGGTCTTACCGTCGGACCTTCTTATTTAGGTTGAACCCATTGATACCCCTAATCATAACCACCATGTCTAATCCAATTCATTTATATACATATGGCATAAGATTCTTTTTTCGGCTTTGTAGCCACAATGACAGGCCTTCGGTTGGTAAAACCATTAAGATCCCCCCCTGCCCACCAGGGAGTACACCCCGCTCTGACCTGACCTTGCAGCAAGAGATGCCCCCTGTTGGTTTCGAACCCTTGACATGATCCCGTCAATTACTTGTTGAAGTTACCTACCAGATGAGCAGAGCTCTTGTGGGCTTTTGTTTTTATTTTTCTTTTCATCTGTTGTGGGAAGAATAGAAAACAAGATTTTATATGTTGGTTACCTGCTTTTGAAGAGCATAGTGAAGGTAGAAGCCTGTCGAACCAGCCGAGTTGGACGTTTAGTGAGTTGTTGGTCCATAGTTGATTGATGTTCTTGCTCTCAAAGTATGAAACATCAAGTGTTGTAGCTCCTGCTACAGCAAAATTGACTCCATTGGTGTATTCTTTGCCCTCAGGATCAGCCAGATATGGAGGAAGAAGAGGAAGACCGAATGCCTCGGCTGAAAAGGTATTAGAAATTAGTCATAAGATTGCTGAACATAGCAAATCATAACATAGTTACTGTGACTAGATGACTCAATGCTAGATACAAGTGTATATATAGTCCTTAAATGAAACTCACACACTTATATTCATGCAAAACATGATCGAGGTCTAAATCATACGGGAGTGAAATTGGCCCCACAATCACACTAAAATCACAGAGTTCAAAGCCTTATCAGGTCATGAAGTCCACCCTGATTCAAATACTCTACTAATTAAGTAGTTCTATTTCGCTACTGTGGCCTTCACACCAGTAACTCAGACAACAAACTCATTCAGCCATATATAGTGACTATAATTGAACACTGATCATGGCATGCCTAAATTAATCTTGAATCGATAGTTTGCCCCGAGAATCGGCAAAGCACGATCCTAATCCAATGGCAGCCAACCTGATCCTACCTGGTTCTTGGATTCAACTTAGATATGTAAGCAAATTCAGGCTAATTAAGAGTCAGAGTAGATGCCACTGTTATCACGTCCAAGACCAGTAGTATATTAATGCATGACTCTGTGAACCACCTTGGCAACAAATGGAAGCAACTTTCACCATATTCTTTTAAAAGCGAGAAAGACTATATATGGAAGTAGAGAAGCACAAAAAGACAATACCTATGAAGTCGACGATCAATCTTCCATTGGAGCATCGGCCTGTGGGGTGCCCAAAGAAGGTTTCTCCATAGGGGAGGTTGGCTATGACCGAAAACCCACTAGGCCTGGAGTGTAGCAGGTTTCCGGTGTCGGCAAGCGAGTCCCCGAAGCTAAAGATGGAGGTGTAGCAATCTGAATGTGAAACAGCTGCAGGAACAAAGAACATGCAGGCTGCCAAAACAGTCATATGAGAAAGCACCATTACTCCTGAACCAGAAGAAGAAGCCATGGCGAGCGAGAGAGAGAGAGAGAGAGGTTTAAGTGAATTCAAGAGGGGTTAGATGGTCGTTATATATAGCGAGCAGTGTTCTATTTGTAGCAGGCTTTGGGTGCCCACGCATGTTTAGCGTTATAGTTGAACTGTAGCTTTTGTGGTGGTGTGATTACGTACGTAATTATGTTCATGGAATTAAACTGAAATCTTCGGCCATGCTTCTTTAAACAAAATTCTTCATTTCATGGTGAGTTTGAAAATTAAGTCCTTGAACGTATGCTGCCACCTGTAAATCCATGAAAAAATTTTACACTAAAATCTCCTTTATGCTATTTTAAAGCCCATTAAGTTTTATAAAACCGGCAGTCACATGATGGACCTTGATTTTGGGGTGTTACTGAATTTAAGTGATGATACTTGATAGGACTCGTAGTTCTACTCCATTTACCCTTCTACAAGATTGAGGACCAAATAACTGGACTTTAGATGGAAAAAAGAATCCCAGAAGATAACCAACTCTTCCATCCTTATCAACCAGAGATGGTGAGACTTGAGGATTGCACAAATTTTATGTAATATGGACTCTTGAAACCAATATTCTTCGGTTGACAGTTCTAATCCCAATATGGATATATATCCATGGTGTCAATAGGCAAGGTTTACTTCACTAATTATATGGACCTTTAATTGGGACTACAACTCTAGAAAACATGGCTGTCCAAGGGATCAAGATCTCAACATGAGTCTTGAAGAGCTGTCTCACTAGGGTTGCAAACATATAGTGACCAATATTGGCGTTTCTTTGAAGAAAAAAAAATGTGAGATTTTGGCTGGCCAATATTTAATTTCCAATAAAAATGCCAGAATTTATTTTTAATTTTTCTTTGTAAAAATAATTACAATATTTTATTGTACATGTTTTTCCATTTTCTTCCCAAAAAAAGAATCAATTTTTCACGAGAATTTGGCTGCCAATATTTACCCAAAAAATGTTTTGTCACTATGGTTGCAAATCGTTAGGTCAGTCTGAGGCTGAAGACTACCCAGTTCCAGAACTAATTTTTTTTTTGAGCAAGTCCACTTCCAGATCCAGTTCTAAATTGCAGAACTATAAGTGGCAGAGGGCTTGGGGAGAAGGTGCTGAACCCTTCATCCAAGGTTCGACTCCCACCGGTATGGCAGAGGGCCTGAGGGACAAATGTTGTATATCTATTTAATGTACGTAGAAGTTCCTCGTGATATCATCGTTTGTGGCTGATGGAACATTTGTATGTTGTATATCTGAAAGACTTGTGTCTCCCAAACAGGCAACATGTTGCTACGTTTTATGAAAACTGATTCGATGTCGTACATTGTTTCATTGTTTCATGCCAAAACTTTGTAAAGGTATTAAGATATTATGGGACCGGAAAGACACAGGGTTATGGATTTGTCAGTTTCTCCGATCCTTCGCGATGAAAGAAATGAATGGTTCTCTCTCTCTGTCTCTCTTTCTATATATATATATATATATATATATATATATATATATATATATATATATATATATATATATATATATATATATTATATATATATATATATATATATATATATATATATATATATATATTTATATATTTATTTATATATATATATATATATATATACATATATATATTTATATATTTATTTATATATATATATAGAGAGAGAGAGATATGGATTTGTCAGTTTCGGCTTTTTAGAGCAGACCGAGGCAAAGTTTGGGTGCGACTTAGACCAAAACGTGTCAGTCTAGGTCGTCCCCAGACCAATTTTGCATTCAAAAAAAATGTGTGGTCGGTTCAGCCTGGGTGCGACCTAGACCGAACTGAAACGAGTCGGTCTGGGTCGCACCCAGACCAAGATCGATCCAGATAGAAAAAAAAGAGTTTGTTGGTTGAACCGGTTCAGAACAAATCGGGTCTCGCCGAACCGGTTTATATGGGTCGATTCAGACCAAACTGGTTCTTGAGGAATTGGTCTAAACCGAATTGGGTCTGAATCGAACCGGTTTGGATAAACCCGAGTCAAGCCAAACTGGTTCAGTCTAACTGGATCTGGGTTCTTAGTTCAGATTCAGTTTGATTCAGACCTATTCTGGATCCAGATTGATTACTCTAGATCTGATTGGATCACTCTTGGATCCATATCAGAACTAGGTCTAGATTAGACCGTTCTGGATCCAGTGAGAGTGTATGAATCCAGTCAGAGTGTTCTGGATCCGGTTAGATTGTCTAGGATCTAGTTAGATTATTCTATATCCAGTCAAACTGTTATGTATTTAGATAAGTAATGAATCTAGATCCAATCTGACAGGGTCAGATCCAGATCATAAATAGATTCGGATCGGGTTGTGAGATAGTCTTGAATTATAAATAGATGTGAAATGACCATAATACCCTTTTAGGTACCCGAGATCCATTTTGGTAAAATAGGCATAACTTTGCACCCCAAACTCAAAATTGAGCGAGGTTTGGTGCATTGGACTCGTATTGAAGAAATGAATCTACTTGTCTAATAGTGTTGATTAAACTAGTGACACAAAATTTCAGGTTTTGTGAGTCAATTTAGGAGAAATATTTTGGTAAATCTGCAAGAAGTTTTGTACATTAATACAAATATGTTGGTGTAATGATCATATCATACTGTTTGAGCACCTTGAGACTCGATTGCGGTAAAAGTATAGTGTTCACACTTGAGTTAAGAGATACAACAACAACAACAACAACAACTACGCCTTCATCCCAAAACAATTGGGGTCAGCGATATGAACCAAAAAAGAAATTCATTTTGGGTCTTCCACATGAATCATTTTCCTCCAATCATTTCTATCCAACGCCATGTCCTCGGTGAGGTTCAAAGCATTCATATCCTTTCCTATCATCTCCATCCAAGTCTTCCTAGGCCTACCCCGACCTCTTTTAACTAATATATTTTCCCATTTCTCCAACCTTCTAACTGGAGCATCATTAGGCCTTCGCCGAATATGTCCAAACCACCGTAAACGATTCTCTCGCATCTTATTTTCAATGGGTGCAACACCTACCTTCTTACGTATCTCTTCGTTCCGAATCTTATCTTTTATTGTATTTCCACACATCCATCTAAGCATCCGCATCTCAGCTACACTCATTTTTTGAATATGATGTCTCTTGGCAGCCCAACATTCCGTACCATATAGTAAAGCGGGTCTAATAGTCGTCCTATAAAACTTTCCCTTCAACCGCAATGGCATTCTACGATCGCACAGCACTCCAGTAGCACTTTTCCATTTCATCCACCCAACCTTTATCCTATGATTTACATCTCCATCAATTTCTCCATACTTTTGAATGATGGATCCCAAATATTTGAAATAATCATTCACCGGTATATCTTGCTCACCAAGCTTCACTACACTCCCATCCCTACTTCGTTGCTTACTAAACCGACATTCCATATATTCAGTCTTACTCTTACTCAACTTAAAACCTCTAGCTTCCAATGTCTGTCTCCATAATTCTAACTTAGCATTAACCCCAGCTCTAGACTCATCAATCAAAACAATATCATCAGCAAACAACATACACCACGGTACATTTTCTTGAATTGATCTCGTAAGCTCATCCATCACTATCGCAAATAGGAAAGGGCTTAAAGCAGATCCTTGATGTAACCCAACCGTTATCGGAAAATTGGTTGTCACCCCTCCACAAGTGCGGACATTGGTTACTACTCCTACATACATATCTTTAATTATACTAATGTACTTGAGAGAAACACCTTTCTTCATCATTGTCCACCAGAGAACGTCCCTAGGTACTCTATCGTATGCCTTCTCTAAATCAATAAAAACCATATGCAAATCTTTGTTCCTCTCTCTATATCTTTCAATAAGTTGTCTAAGAAGATGTATAGCTTCCATAGTTGATCTTCCAGGCATAAAACCAAATTGATTCTCCGATATCATGACAACCTTCCTCAACCTAGACTCAATCACCCTCTCCCAAAGTTTCATAGTATGACTCATGAGTTTTATACCACGATAGTTTGTGCAATCTTGTATACCACGATAGTTTGTGCAAACTTGAGTTAAGAGATATTATAAGTAATTTTAGATGTGAATATGTTGGGTTATGATTCGGCCAGCCAGCGCACAAATAAAAACAACAATAGCAAGTTACTGATAAAACAATGCAAAAGAAATGCAGAGGCAGGATTACCTGATGCCGCCATTGATGAACTGGATGATGGCTGATGATCGACGCTGGTGCAGGGGAAGCTATTGGTTGTGGCTGAACAGGAGAAAACTTCTCCTTAGCCGGACTGCTGCACTCCACGAGCGCAGGCTGCTGGATGCAGGCGGTGGGCAGGATCTGTTCCCTCACCGGATGGAAAAACACTGAATGGAGAGGTAAGATATCCAACTGATTTCCTCTCTCATTTTTCTGTTTTTCACCCTGTGTTTTCACACGTCTTTGAGGGTTGCTCATGATACCTCTTTTATAGGCACAAAGTGGGAACCGTTTGTGTAACCCTTCTCCCTTATTCTGTGCAAGTTTATCGGAAGAAGCATCTTCTGTGGGGGGTATCCACATCGTGGGTAACCACCCCCACTAGCTGGTGGTTTATACCAATATTCTCTCACTTGTTTCGACGATAAACCCTTAACCAAAAAACTTTATGGGAATAACTTGATGAATAGATTGGCCTTTATGATCTATTATGTAGATCCTTAGTTGAATCTCTAATCCTTATGAGATTAACAACAAACAAGTAATAACGAGAATCAATGAAATGAATGTGATCACTTTATTTTTATATGTATATATAAAAAAAGTTTAACAACCCTATCCTCAATACATGTTCGGAACATAATCCTGGTGCTAGCCCTTTAATAAGAGGATCAACAATTATCTCTTTGGTACCAATATTAACAATATGCACTAGATGATTCTTTGTCCTTTCTTTAACAACAAAGTACCTTAATTTCATATGTGTACATGTTGTAATACTTTTATTATTATTCGAAAAGGACATCGCAACTTCATTATCAGAGTAGACCTTCAGTGGCTTCTCAATGAAATCGACCACCTTTAACTGTGATATAAAGTTCTTCAACGATATGCCCTGCGAGGTAGTGTCGTACAATACTATGAATTTTGCCTTCATGGTGTGAGCAACAGTGGTCGTCTACTTTCCACTCCTACAAGACATCACGCTCCCAATAAGTAAGAAGATGTACCCAGTAGTAGACTTTCTACTATCAAGGCATCCTCCTAAGTCCGCATCCGAGTAGACAATGACCTCGAGGTGATCAACTTTATGATATATCAACATATAATCTTTTATCCCTTGCAAATGCCGCAAGACTTTCTTTGCAGCTTTCCAATAGGGTATGCCTTAGTTAGACTAAAATTGGCCAAGCACCCCTACTGCAAAAGAGATATCTGGACGATAACATGTCTAGTGTATTGTAAGTTGCCAACAACTTACGCATATGGATAAACACTCATATGTGTTTTGTCAATATCGTCTTGTGGACAATCCTTTAAGCTCAACTTGTCACCTTTTGATATGGGTGTTGAATTAGGAGAACAAGTCTCCATCCCATATCATTTTAACACCTTATTTATATAGGATCTTTAAGAGAGGCCTAGAAAATCTTTTGATCTATCTCGACGGATCTCAATGTCGAGTACATAAGCAGCCTCACCCATATCTTTCATATCAAAATATGATGCAAGAAACTGTTTTATCTCTGTAAGTAACTTTATATCGTTCGTTGCCAGCAAAATGTCATTCACATACAATATCAATATAATGAACTTACTCTCACTTTCCTTAAGGTATATACATTGATCAAAAATGTTTTCTATAAACCCTAACATCATAATGACTTGGGAAAATTTAATATACCACTGTCGGGAGGCCTCTTTAAGTTCATATATTGATTTGTTAAGCTTGCAAACCAAACGATCATCGTGAGAGAAACCAAGTGGTTGTTACATGTATACCTCTTTATTTAGATCCCTGTTGAGGAACACATTTTTTACATCCATCTGATATAGCTCCAAGTCATAATGAGCTACGAGGGCCAAAATTATTCTCATTGACTCTTTAGTTGAGACAGGAGAAAATGTCTCATTATAATCAATGCCCTCCATCTGGGTGAATCTTTTAGCAACTAATTTTGCCTTATGTCTCTCTATGTTACCTTTGGAGTCCTTCTTGGTCTTAAAGACTCATTTACACTCTACAGGTTTTACTCTCTTAGGTAACTCGACAAGATCCCATAGAGGTTATTTTTTTTTTGGGGTATTGAGATTGCTTACTCTCATAGAGGTTATTTTTTGTCTTAAACTAAATTGGCTTGCGGGATTAATCTTGACAAGTCCCGCATTACAAATAAAAAATTTTATGAGAAGTTGTGGGCTCAAACATGAAGGGTGATGATGGGATTTCGTTGGAAAATTCTACTCCCTATCTGGAGCTTGTGGGATCACTTATATATCTTAGTATCACACGACCAGACATATCTCATGTCGTGCATACTGTAAGTCAATTTCAACACAGCATAAGATATGCTTGGTCGTGTGATGCTAAGATGCATAAGGGATCTCACAAGTTGCCTATAGGGAGTAGGATTTTCCAAAGAAATCCCATCATCACCCTTCATTTTTCATGCCTTCACTTCAGTTCATATGAGTGTTGTACTTCGTATTATCAGATATATAAAGGCACAATAAACAAGGGAGTATTTTTTTCCTTAACTTCTAATTTAGAATTGATTGCATATACTGACTCTAATTAGGGAGGTTACCCAAATACGCGTCACTCCACCACTGGTTTTTGTATTTTTCTAGGTAAATCACAGATCTCATTGAAATGCAAGAAACAACAGAAGGTGTCTCTTGCATCAACAGAAACAGAATATCGAGCCATGACCTCCATAACTATAGAAATTGTGTGGATTCATCAATTATTGCAGGATATGGGAGTACTGATCCAAGGACCTACAAGATTGTGTTGTGATAATAAAAGTGCAATTAATTTATATTGCTAAAAATCACACTTTTCAGAAGTCTACCAATTAAGCACATTAAGATGGACTACCACTATGTCAGAGAAGCCTACTTACAGAAAATCACAGACCTTCCTTATGTGACCTCAGAATGCCAGTTGGCAGACTTTTTCACAATGGCACTATGTTCTCCCAGATTTAATTTTCTCTTTGACAAACTTTCGGTCATCACGCCCTAAGTTTGAGATGGGGGGTGTTAAATTGTATCAATTCATGTATACAATTGATTAGTTCTTGATTAGGTTTAGGTTAGAATAATGTGTTTCAGGTTTTGTTTATTTCAATGTTCTTTAGATCAATTAAATAATGGTTTTCTTTATTAACCAATATATCTTCTTTTATTGCGTTATCGTTCTTTGTTAGAATAACTTAGATTAAAGTTAGGCATTTTCTTTTGTCAGTAAATAGTTAGTTTTATTTTATTTTATTTTCATAGATTACATTAGAAATAGCCAGTTTTATGCAATTATCATTTTTTTAAAGTATGCTTAGTTATCCGATTTTTGAATAGTGTGTTTCTCTTAGTTTTAATTCACGTTGAATTTTGTTTTTTTAGGGATTAGATTAGGGTTAATTTTGTAGTTAATGTTAGTATAGATTAGTTTGATTGAAGTTAATTAGTTTAATTAGTCGTTAAAATTAGTTAGCCGATCTTCATGATCTTTGCAATTTGCGGTTTTTCTTAATATCTAACATTGTTTTAGTTTTATGCATTGCATGTGGTTGTAGCTTAGGATAGTTTTAAATTATTTACTTTAGTTTAAATCACGTTGGATTCATGTTATATGCTTTAGAGTATTAAGTTTTGTTTATCATGCATAGTTAGTTAGAATTAGTCTAGCCGATTTTTATTTAATTATTTTATTTGATTTTCAGCATAGCCTAGGTTACTTTTATATTTCAATTTTATTTATTCGGTTACATTCATAAACAGTACAACATATAGTGTTAGTTAGTTTCGTTTAGGTTTTTTTAGTTAGTTCTTGATTTCTTGAATTAGTTAAGCTTAGTTGTTCATTAGTTCTTGAATTAATTAGTTAGGTAGTTTTGCTATTTCGTCTTTTAGTGTAAATTAGTTCACAGTTGATTCGTGTTAATTAGTTCATGTTTTTGTGCTTTTTTTGCATATTTGCTTTTGATTTTCTCATAGATTTCTTTTTCTGCTGTGTGTTTTCTTTTTGTGTCTTGCAGAAAAGTCTTGGAACGTGTGGTGAAACCTTTTTTGTATTCTCGAGGTACCCTCTGGGGTCTACTCAGGCCCTCAAAAATGCTCTCAGAGAGTTCTCAGAAAAGCAAAAGTTCAAGAAAGCAAGCATTACCTAAAGAGAGAAGGACAAAGGGAAGCAAATCAATCAAGAAGGGAATAAAAGCTTCAAGCACTGAAGACACTTTTGCTTTTATTTTTAGAATAGGCGTTATTTTATTCAATTCAATTTATTTGGGGTTGTAATAAGACACTTTATTATTTGTTTAAGAATTCTGCATGGACAATACTCTCTTGTTTATTTATTAAATTATTTTTTTCATTTTGGCAATAAAGAATAGTTTAGATTGTGTGTTGAATACGAAGTATTTTCCGTTCTTTGAGTTTGACCCGAATTTCACCACTCGTGCGAGCCGGTTTTTATTATTTTGTGTCTGGCTTTGACACTTGTTTTCATTAAAAATATTATTTTAAAAAACTCATTTTCATAAAACTCACACCACTTATGCTCATCTTATTCTTAGGTTACTTTGACACCGCAAAATATCATTTTTCAAAAACAATTTGAAATTTTTTCATAAATCTTGTATTTTTTGGCAAAATTTTAGCAATAAAAAATAAATTTAAAATGTAAAAAATAAATTTTATAAGAAAATATGAATACAAATTAGTTAAAAATAAACACATGGTTTTTTCATTATAAATAGTCATTTAAAGCATAAATATCACATTTAAATCATGATATTTATGTTTTTTCCTTAAATCTCATGATATTTTGAAAATCTCACAAGAAATTACCGTTTTAAACTTTCAAGCAATTTCTTGAAAATATTATATTAGTCACTATGATTAATTGAAGGCAAGGAATTGAGCAAATTTCAATTAGGTGCGAATTATTTAGCATTGATTCCAAAAAGTACCTCACATTCTTCAAATTTACTAATATGAGCCTCTCTTTTTTTTTTTGAAAAAAAAGTCAAACAAATACATGAGGTTAACCTCTTCCGTATTTGAAATTACTATTCTTTTGAGTTTTCTATATTAACCTTTACAATTCAAAAACACTTATCTACCCTCGTAGAAAAGGGAACGACAGGTGTTTTAAACAATTGAGGGTATTAATCTCATTTGACTCAATCGACTGATCAGATCTAAACTGGGTTTAACGGTCAATGATGAGAATAGGCCCCTCTTTGGCATTTTTCAGAAACCAGAGCTTGAAGGCCATCATAAATAGTCAATCACTATTTAATCTTGGAAGCTGATGCTTGAAATCCAACACACAAAATAGGCCTCTCCGTGTTCTGTCGGTTATGTTCCATCAAATCTTGGACAAACAATCAAGCACACCCTTAAGGTCCAACTATTTGTCATCACCACCACTCCCAATGAGATATGTTTATATGCTTTTCTTTAGATAGTCCAAGGGAAAAAAATCCCATGACCTACCGCAAATTCTTTTTTTTTTTTTTTTTTGTGGGGTGGGGCAGTTGGAAATTTGAGGTGCCATCAACCCCAAATTCTTTTTTTTGTTTTTGTTTTTGTATTTGTGTGCTTTTTAGCATTCAAGAAAAACAACAAGAATGAACAAACAAAAAATAAATCTGGAAGGAATTTAAATAGAAAAGAACATTATATATGCAACCTTGAACAATCAGGTAAATAATAATTTCATCAGTTCTTTATAAGATGTATACTTCCATGCATGTCCTTGGACCAAAAAAAAGTAAGACCTTTCCTTGGACTATTCTATTCCTGAGGGATCCAATCACCAGCTGTTGAGAAACAATTGAGAGTTAAATGAAATAAAAAAAATACTACTGAAGGGATTGAATGGTTGAGAGCCTTGATTAATTAATAGCAATATTCTAGGGGTAATCTCAGAGTGGGGTAAGTGAAGAATCCATTGATGAATCCACTAGCCATCCACTGGTAGGCCTTCTCAGTGAGATGAATGCCATCCCAATTCACATGTTTGGATGGATCACCGCATACATCGATCCCTGGCTGTCCACAGGTGGCCCCAAGGTTGAAGTTGTATGGCTCTCCCTTACCACAGCAAGCTCTCAGAGCACTCTCAAATCCTGAAAATTACACATGAAGAAAAGCAAACACAAACATTAGTTACCAATTTATTTTGGTTTAGAAAAAAAAAACTGGAGGTTGGATCATTGGATACGATGTTAACAAATCCCAATCGAATCGAATCGAATCGGATAGAACCTGCCCTTTTTTATTCGATGCAGGGGTGCTCTATTAAAAAAAAAAATGAATT
This sequence comes from Nuphar pumila, assembly GCF_984573655.1. Classification (NCBI taxonomy): domain Eukaryota; kingdom Viridiplantae; phylum Streptophyta; class Magnoliopsida; order Nymphaeales; family Nymphaeaceae; genus Nuphar; species Nuphar pumila. The sequence goes on from NC_143261.1 coordinate 2,346,799, forward strand.
TTTTAATAGATTGATTCAAAACAATTCGATTTGATTCTATTCAGACTAATTTGACCTTTTTCTTGGGAAAATCCATTCGATTCAAAAACCAATTCAGACCAATTTATATATATATCATTTTTTTGTTCTTGTCAGAAACTGATAAATCAAACAGGTAAATTTAATTGAGTCATTGGCATACCAAACTGGCTGGGGTTTCTGAAAAAACCCATAGCAGCATCGTAGTAATCAGCATAAATGATCTTTGCATGTGGGTGTTGCTCCCTTAGCCTTTGGAGGGCAACTTGCAGATGAGAATTGTGGTAGACTGCAAAGTCGTTGTAGCTCTTGAGGCAACCGATCTGAGGGTCATAAACCGACGCATTTTGCGACCCGAAAGCCGTCAGGTAACTTGTCGAACAGCCGATGGGAAGGTTCCCCGGAATCATCAGCTCCACTGCTCCATGTTTTACCAGTCTCTGCATTTCATTAGGTTAGTTCAGTAGTCAAAGGCTTGAAAGGTTCGAAGTCGAACCAAGTTGGGCCAGTTCCAGTTAGTTGCATAGACCTTTGCCAGAGTATGTTTGTTTTTTTTTACGATGAGGAACCCTCGCCGAAGTGAGAAAAATCTCGTGTGAGCCCTACGACTAATTATACCCTGCCTTACTTGGCCCACGTCTGAAAGCTTCAGACACACCCATGCACCAGCGGGGTTTGATCCGGTGGCTTCATCTCAGCACCCCTCACAACCACCCCACTGACCATGCAGTCGACCGCTGCCGTGATATAGGCCTTAACCAGAGTCATAAAAACAATTCTAGTGGGTTGTTGTTGTTGTTGTTCATTTCCCTAAATCAAGAACTTTCTAGTTTATCAAGGTTCTTAGGAAATACCAATATCCGTGAAATTCTGGATGTTGGTGGTAATGAAAAGGTACTATAAATCCTTCAAAATTTCTAAATGGAGATAAGAAATGTAAAAAGGTAAAAAAAGTAGCAAAGTGTGAAAAATGTTAAAAACTCACATTCACAGCATCTGCAATGGTGTTCACTACATCATGCACGTAAGCCTTGACCTCATCAATGCTCTTCCCTTGAAAGAAGGCGTAATTGTAGTCGTTCCCTCCAATCTCTCCAACGAGAAATAGTGATGACTTGAGAAAGTGGTGGCACTCTGTTATCACATACCCCAAATGAGAAACAAAGAAGTTTTTAGTTTAATTTTGATGCATTCAATCATAACTAAGGTTGTCAATAGGTTGGGTTTGGTTCAGACCCACGTGGAACCAGACCTAGACTTGATTTGAGATACTGGTACCGATCAAGTTCAGACCCAGGTCCAACAAGACCCAAAAAACATAAGAGAAACCATACTTGAATCGTATATGGATTACATGAACCAGACCCGAACCATACCTGGTAAAATAAAAAAAAAAAAAAAAAATTTATCCTTTTTAATTGAAAATTTGTGAATCTTTTTCGAAACTTGGGTCGGGCCTAGGTCTTACGAAATTTCACAAACCATACCTGGCTCCATGTATTAATCAGTCCCTTTGGGTCTTACCGTCGGACCTTCTTATTTAGGTTGAACCCATTGATACCCCTAATCATAACCACCATGTCTAATCCAATTCATTTATATACATATGGCATAAGATTCTTTTTTCGGCTTTGTAGCCACAATGACAGGCCTTCGGTTGGTAAAACCATTAAGATCCCCCCCTGCCCACCAGGGAGTACACCCCGCTCTGACCTGACCTTGCAGCAAGAGATGCCCCCTGTTGGTTTCGAACCCTTGACATGATCCCGTCAATTACTTGTTGAAGTTACCTACCAGATGAGCAGAGCTCTTGTGGGCTTTTGTTTTTATTTTTCTTTTCATCTGTTGTGGGAAGAATAGAAAACAAGATTTTATATGTTGGTTACCTGCTTTTGAAGAGCATAGTGAAGGTAGAAGCCTGTCGAACCAGCCGAGTTGGACGTTTAGTGAGTTGTTGGTCCATAGTTGATTGATGTTCTTGCTCTCAAAGTATGAAACATCAAGTGTTGTAGCTCCTGCTACAGCAAAATTGACTCCATTGGTGTATTCTTTGCCCTCAGGATCAGCCAGATATGGAGGAAGAAGAGGAAGACCGAATGCCTCGGCTGAAAAGGTATTAGAAATTAGTCATAAGATTGCTGAACATAGCAAATCATAACATAGTTACTGTGACTAGATGACTCAATGCTAGATACAAGTGTATATATAGTCCTTAAATGAAACTCACACACTTATATTCATGCAAAACATGATCGAGGTCTAAATCATACGGGAGTGAAATTGGCCCCACAATCACACTAAAATCACAGAGTTCAAAGCCTTATCAGGTCATGAAGTCCACCCTGATTCAAATACTCTACTAATTAAGTAGTTCTATTTCGCTACTGTGGCCTTCACACCAGTAACTCAGACAACAAACTCATTCAGCCATATATAGTGACTATAATTGAACACTGATCATGGCATGCCTAAATTAATCTTGAATCGATAGTTTGCCCCGAGAATCGGCAAAGCACGATCCTAATCCAATGGCAGCCAACCTGATCCTACCTGGTTCTTGGATTCAACTTAGATATGTAAGCAAATTCAGGCTAATTAAGAGTCAGAGTAGATGCCACTGTTATCACGTCCAAGACCAGTAGTATATTAATGCATGACTCTGTGAACCACCTTGGCAACAAATGGAAGCAACTTTCACCATATTCTTTTAAAAGCGAGAAAGACTATATATGGAAGTAGAGAAGCACAAAAAGACAATACCTATGAAGTCGACGATCAATCTTCCATTGGAGCATCGGCCTGTGGGGTGCCCAAAGAAGGTTTCTCCATAGGGGAGGTTGGCTATGACCGAAAACCCACTAGGCCTGGAGTGTAGCAGGTTTCCGGTGTCGGCAAGCGAGTCCCCGAAGCTAAAGATGGAGGTGTAGCAATCTGAATGTGAAACAGCTGCAGGAACAAAGAACATGCAGGCTGCCAAAACAGTCATATGAGAAAGCACCATTACTCCTGAACCAGAAGAAGAAGCCATGGCGAGCGAGAGAGAGAGAGAGAGAGGTTTAAGTGAATTCAAGAGGGGTTAGATGGTCGTTATATATAGCGAGCAGTGTTCTATTTGTAGCAGGCTTTGGGTGCCCACGCATGTTTAGCGTTATAGTTGAACTGTAGCTTTTGTGGTGGTGTGATTACGTACGTAATTATGTTCATGGAATTAAACTGAAATCTTCGGCCATGCTTCTTTAAACAAAATTCTTCATTTCATGGTGAGTTTGAAAATTAAGTCCTTGAACGTATGCTGCCACCTGTAAATCCATGAAAAAATTTTACACTAAAATCTCCTTTATGCTATTTTAAAGCCCATTAAGTTTTATAAAACCGGCAGTCACATGATGGACCTTGATTTTGGGGTGTTACTGAATTTAAGTGATGATACTTGATAGGACTCGTAGTTCTACTCCATTTACCCTTCTACAAGATTGAGGACCAAATAACTGGACTTTAGATGGAAAAAAGAATCCCAGAAGATAACCAACTCTTCCATCCTTATCAACCAGAGATGGTGAGACTTGAGGATTGCACAAATTTTATGTAATATGGACTCTTGAAACCAATATTCTTCGGTTGACAGTTCTAATCCCAATATGGATATATATCCATGGTGTCAATAGGCAAGGTTTACTTCACTAATTATATGGACCTTTAATTGGGACTACAACTCTAGAAAACATGGCTGTCCAAGGGATCAAGATCTCAACATGAGTCTTGAAGAGCTGTCTCACTAGGGTTGCAAACATATAGTGACCAATATTGGCGTTTCTTTGAAGAAAAAAAAATGTGAGATTTTGGCTGGCCAATATTTAATTTCCAATAAAAATGCCAGAATTTATTTTTAATTTTTCTTTGTAAAAATAATTACAATATTTTATTGTACATGTTTTTCCATTTTCTTCCCAAAAAAAGAATCAATTTTTCACGAGAATTTGGCTGCCAATATTTACCCAAAAAATGTTTTGTCACTATGGTTGCAAATCGTTAGGTCAGTCTGAGGCTGAAGACTACCCAGTTCCAGAACTAATTTTTTTTTTGAGCAAGTCCACTTCCAGATCCAGTTCTAAATTGCAGAACTATAAGTGGCAGAGGGCTTGGGGAGAAGGTGTTGAACCCTTCATCCAAGGTTCGACTCCCACCGGTATGGCAGAGGGCCTGAGGGACAAATGTTGTATATCTATTTAATGTACGTAGAAGTTCCTCGTGATATCATCGTTTGTGGCTGATGAAACATTTGTATGTTGTATATCTGAAAGACTTGTGTATCCCAAACAGGCAACATGTTGCTACATTTCCTATTTACCGAGTTCCCTTCTTATATGAAAACTGATTCGATGTCGTACATTGTTCTATGCCAAAACTTTGTAAAGGTATTAAGAGATTAGGGGACTGGAAAGACACGGGGTTAGCGATGAAAGAAATGAATGGTGCGCTCTCTCTCTCTCTCTCTCTCTCTCTCTCTCTCTCTCTCTCTCTCTCTCTCTCTCTCTCTCTTCAAGTGGTGCGAATAGACCTTGTGCACGGAGTTAATAAAGGAGAATTCTTAGGGAAAAAAGGGGATGATGACCGATTGCTTTATCAAGTGATGGGCTTTGATGTCACGGTGGCAGCACAACTACTAGGTATTGATTTATCTGGATCGCAACTACATGAAATCTCTGTGGTTTCATCAGTTAATCAGCATTCTTCGGATGATGTGTCTTCAACGGCCTCTCGTTTGAGGTCTATGCGAAATGGAAGGGATGTCAACACGACTATATCTCGCGTGCAAAGAAAAGATGTTGTCTCACCGCATCGTTCACTCTGAACACGCAGACCTCGGATTATTTTATATTGTGTCCAATGAAGATGGCTTGCTGGAATATTCGGGGCCTAAACTGCCTGACAAAACTTTTATTCTTGTCTATTTGGATTAGACAGGAAAATTTGGATGTGATTGTTATTTTTGAAACAAAGATGCAAGAGGTTTCTATCGTTTCGGTTTCAGAGTTGTGGAAGGACGCGAGTTTCTTTTTTAAAGCGATTGTTAATCCTGCTGGGGGTATTTTTCATGTTGGGGGTATTTTAATTTTGTGGAAGTCTTCATTAGGGGCTGCTCAGGTGGACCTAGGTCAGTTTTCGATTTCTATCGTTTTTCCTGTGCAAGCTTTGAACCGTATGATCGTGCTTATTGCGGTGTATGGCCCAAATTGTGCTTCTAGGAAATTATTGTTATGAGAGGATCTAAATCTCGTGATCACTCTGGCTGGTGATTGCCATATTCTATTGAGAGGTTTTAATTGTTTATTGTCCATTCAAGATTCGAACAATTTAGTGATGCCCAATCCGTCGATCAGAGGATTCCAAGATTTCATTGTCGCTAATCAATTATACCCCATGTCATTGTTTAGAGAAAGGTTTACTTGGTCTAACCGACGGGCACGACTATATTGTAGGGTGATAGATAGAGTCTTAATTTCAACTGGATTCCTCGAAATCATCCAAGATATAAAGGGGTGGATTCCTCCAATAACCATGTCCGACCATGGTCAGTTGATCGTGTAATGGAGAGGAGGCTTTAGATTAGTTTGTCGATTTTCTTTCGAGCAGTGGTGGTTAACTGAACCAGAGTTTCTTTTAGTGGTTAAGGGGTCGTGGAGTTCGAGGGTTCATGAAGACGGGGTTGTTATCCAATATCAAAAAAAGCTTTTGCGCCTAGCTAGGGATATTAAACTTTGGTTGCAAAGGCGGTCTGTGAGTAAGTTTCATGAGATGGCTGAATGGGAGGCAGAGATCTCATCACTGTTCACCCTATTATCTTCCACCGAAGGGTTTTTAGACGCGCAGTTGCAGAGGTTGCAAAGCAGACTTGCTGATCGGACGACGTTATTGAAACGTTGAAGGATAAAAGAAGAGTTAAAGTGGAAGCAGCGTGGTCAGGTGAAATGGTTGGTGGCAGGGGATGAAAATACTCATTTTTTCCATTCATTTGCTTCTGATCGGTTTAGATGAAGTATCCTTCAATCGATCACAATTGACGGGGTGTTATGGGAAGGGCAGAATCTTGTGTTGGCGGTCTCCAACTATTTCGAGAAGCTTTATTCTATTCTGCCAAATACAGGGGGTAATATTGGGCATGAGTTATTTCTTTCTCTTCAACCGGATCAGGTCTTAACCTTGCAACGTAAGTTTTTGGAAGCAGAAATCATGAACGCAATTAAAGATTTGTCGGGTTGGAAGGCACCAGGAGTATATGGTTTTCCTGTAGATTTTTTCAAAGTTTTTTGGAGACTAGTGAAGAGTGATTTGTGTACAGTGTTTGATGAGTTTCATTGTAACTCTAGACTACCTAGGCAGTGTCATGTCAGATTAATCTCCCTTATTCTAAAAGAAAGCGTCACCACTGATATTATGCGCTTCCATCCCATTTTCATAATGTGAGTCTTGTATCGTATAGTCGCAAAGATCTTAGCATAAAGACTCAAATCGATGGTATCTAATCTATTTTCTGATTTTCAGTTTGCTTTTATTTCTAATAGGAGAGTTCAACAAGCATATATCTCGGCTTCAGAGGTCATTCATTCCATGCACGTGAGTCGTACTCCTTACTTCGTGTTGAAGCTTGATTTTAATAAAGCATATGATTTTGTGTACTGACCTTTTCTTTTGCAAGTAGTGAATCACATGAGTTTCGACATCCGTTTTTCCATATGGGTGTCAAAGCTCCTTACCAATGCATAAGCCATGGTGTCCATTAACGGGGTAAAAGGTGAGCAATTTTCATTGTGGCGCGGCCTACAGCAGGGATGTCCGTTATCTCTGCTTTTGTTTAATACAGTGGTAGAAGGACTTACTGTGGTTCTTAGACGCGCGCAAACAAGGGGCCTCGTACAGTCGTTGGATATCCAAGGTTTTTTTAGGTATATTATACAATATGCAAACGATATGCTAGTCTTTAGAAGGGCTTCACTACAGCAGATGCTTTGCGTAAGGCTTATTCTCATATTTTTTACAGCTTTGTCCGGGCTGAGGCTCAATGAAAATAAGTGTTTGGTCACGTTTATGAATGACGATCCGACCAGTCAAACACGATGGAAAAAAATTTCAACTGCGCTTTAGGGTCGTTGTTGATCAAGTACTTGGGGCTCCCCTTACAAGTCAAGCCAACCTCTAAAACATCATGGACACCGGTTGTTGACAAGGTGTGTCTTAAGCTCCAGTCTTGGCATGCCAGATATTTCTCTTGCAAGCAGAATTACTTTGATCAGGCATGTTTTGTGAGCGATTCCAGAATTTTTCATGTTGGTTTGTGTCATGCCTATCAACGTTGAGCAACAGCTTAAGTGTGTCCTGTCAAGGTTTTTGTGGCGTGGTATAAATGGACATTATAAGAGGCACTTGGTGGGATGGGACTCCATCATTATGCCAAGGATTATGGTTGGCTTAGGAATTTTTGCTTTGCGTAAAAGGAGTGTGGCATTTGCTGTGAAGCAGTGTTGGTTGGCTCATACTTCACAGGATGCATGTGCAAACTTCCTCCGGCTGAAATATGGTTTAATCGATTCGCTTGTTGTTTGTCGGGTGGGGCTCGTGGATCATACACATCGGATTTGAGGAAAATGTGGTTTAGGGCATTGCATTTGTTTCTTAACAGGAATTTAGATGTGGGGGTAGACAGATCTTGGCTTCAATGGGCAGTCTCAAATGCAGGAGTTTTCCAAGTCCACAAGGTCTATCGTTCTCTTTTACTTCCAGGTCCGAGCTGGATCCCCAAAAATGCTTTATGGGCGAAGGGACCATCTTTGAGGACCAAGGTATTGGCTTAGTTGATTCTTCATGATCGGATACAAACCCATAACAATATCAAGAGGATGGGGTTTCAGTTTCCCAATTGGTGTGTGCTTTATCGATAGACTGAAGAAACTACACATCTTTTTTGGTCGTGTCAAGTGTTTCAAGAATTATTTTCTAAAACTTGGAGGGCTCCAACAGTTGTTGTGCGGGAGGGCTGCTTTGCGTTATATCTTATCTTCGGCCCTGCTATAATTAAACGTGAAAAGAAGTGAAGGACTATTTGAAGAGTTTGGTTATTTACAGTCTGGTGGTTCACATGGATGGCCAGAAATGATGTTACTTTTTGGGATGTCTCGTTCAACCTTAACCGTTTGACTCATAGGGTCTTGGCTGATGTGTATGCGATCTTCCGCATATATCTCAAAGCCCTGCCTCTGCCGTCAACCGATCTCCATCTGGATGTCTGCGGTCCTTGATGAGTTTTTTGTTTTGTGTTCAGGTTTTTTCTGTTTTTGTGTAAATGGTGTTTTCATGTTTTTTTTTTTTTTTAAGTTAGAATTATGGAGACAGACATTGGAAGCTAGAGGTTTTAAGTTGAGTAAGAGTAAGACTGAATATATGGAATGTCGGTTTAGTAAGCAACGAAGTAGTGATGGGAGTGTAGTGAAGCTTGGTGAGCAAGATATACCGGTGAATGATTATTTCAAATATTTGGGATCCATCATTCAAAAGTATGGAGAAATTGATGGAGATGTAAATCATAGGATAAAGGTTGGGTGGATGAAATGGAAAAGTGCTACTGGAGTGTTGTGCGATCGTAGAATGCCATTGCGGTTGAAGGGAAAGTTTTATAGGACGACTATTAGACCCGCTTTACTATATGGTACGGAATGTTGGGCTGCCAAGAGACATCATATTCAAAAAATGAGTGTAGCTGAGATGCGGATGCTTAGATGGATGTGTGGAAATACAATAAAAGATAAGATTCGGAACGAAGAGATACGTAAGAAGGTAGGTGTTGCACCCATTGAAAATAAGATGCGAGAGAATCGTTTACGATGGTTTGGACATATTCGGCGAAGGCCTAATGATGCTCCAGTTAGAAGGTTGGAGAAATGGGAAAATATATTAGTTAAAAGAGGTCGGGGTAGGCCTAGGAAGACTTGGATGGAGATGATAGGAAAGGATATGAATGCTTTGAACCTCACCGAGGACATGGCGTTGGATAGAAATGATTGGAGGAAAATGATTCATGTGGAAGACCCAAAATGAATTTCTTTTTTGGTTCATATCGCTGACCCCAATTGTTTTGGGATGAAGGCGTAGTTGTTGTTGTTGTTGGTGTTTTCATGTTTTTTTGTTGTGTTTGTGCTTGTGGGACTCAACGCTTTGTTGAGTTTCACTTTTAAGTAATCTCTCTCTCTCTCTCTCTCTCTCTCTCTCTATATATATATATATATATATATATATATATATATATATATATGGAGAGAGAGAGAGAGATGGGTAGGCTTGGTGTGTGTTTTTTTTGGAGTTTAGACCCCATAAATGTGTTGGGCATGAATGATTTAACAGAAATTCACACCTGGTTATGTATTTTTGATGAAAAAAATGATATTTGAAACCTCAAAAATTTATAAAGATTTTAAAACATTGGTTTTTCACTCACCCATTGAACGCTTAAGAGCTGATCCCTATGAATCAAGTACATAGATCACATCTGTACGGAAAATAAAACAGAAAACCCCCTGAAAAACTCATTTAACACGTATCATTTCGCACCTACAGCCTTTCTGGAAGAACAATGAAATTAGCAAAAAATATAACCTTTTTGTGTGTCCACCATCATCCATAAAAGAAAACATGCACAATATGAATATGGCGTTCCTTCAAAGAATAGTAAAATGTTATCATAGAAAAGGGAAAACCTAAATCAGAATTCTTGCCTTCTTTTCCTACATAAATAGTAGTATATGCTCGAATAGACCAATAAAAACAACACTAAAAGGGAAAATTTCTGAGCACTTTTTGGCCATACTTGGGGACATGCACCAGCTAGGAAGAAAATAAGAGAACAAAAAAAACCAAAGAGAATGTCAGAAGCATTTTTAAGCTGAATTCCTGAAGGCCTCATCCGATTGCCACTTTTTCTTCCGGATCAAGAAGACAGCCTCATCTTCATCTGATTCTGCTTCAGGCTGGGGCTCAGCCACTGCTTCCCAGTGCAATGCCTTTAGGTACTTCTTAATGAAATCAATGATGGACCGTTTATCACGGACTATGATAAAACCGTGTGGACGGAGGATACGATCCATCTCAATGAGCAGATCCTCCATACTGCATCCTTTCTTCTCTATATCAGAAAGCAAAGTCCAAGCATGCAAGAGGTCATACGTTCGTGGATAAGTAGAAAATGCTTCGCACCTGCCAAAGAGAGCAATTCTAATTTCAAGAGGATTTAAAGGATGGTCAGTGAAGATGGCATTATTTGCGACACCTAGGCAGAAGAGTCAAATATCAGAGCATCAGTGCCCCACATCCAACGTAATACATTAATGTGTTTGGTCAAATATCAGTATATCTCGCTACTGAATGGTGTTTGGTCATTCTGAAACAGCAGTTTTCAGTTTTAATAAAAACTGATGATAACAAGAGAAGGAAAGACAATCTTTATGACATGGTAACAACATATGGCCACAACAGCAGAGACAATTGCAGCTACACGATAGTAAAGCAAGACTTTGGTTTTCAACCAAAGAGTACAACAATCACTTCTAACATCATTTTCTCCTAATGTTATATATATATATATATAGGGGCCACACTTGGTCATGTCGCCATGACCTACAAACATCCTTATCTCATTTTTTGATTTTTTCGGTTGTTTTTCAAAAACCCAACCTTACAGATGTGATCTACATGTTTCACTTAGTGGGGATCGGCTTTTGAATCGTCCAATAATGACAAGTATGTACGATTTCACAAGGCCTCAAAAATCGAAGGCAAGGCCCTACAATGTGCAATACTTTCTGATGCAGTGGGGGCACGATGTTCTCACGATAACGGGTGCTAACGTTGCTGCTCTTCGATGCAGTGACCGAAAAACGAACAGCCGCGTAACAGATCTGACGCTGGCGTGTGGATGCCGACGCTGAGGGCTATTAACGCAGCGACAGGATCAGCGTCTCCAGTGGCTGCATTGACGTTGCAGACGCTCCTCAGTTACGATCGTGTGAACTCAATATTGCATTGACAAATGAAGCAACAGAGGGCGCTCGGTTTATCAGATTCGAGCAGCAGATTTAATTGAGAAACTGATGACGCTTACAATGGGCAGAAAGAAAAACGACTTAGAAAAACAAGAAATCGTAGAACTGGCAAACAATAGCACTAAGTTGAAATAAGATAACAGTAGGCTGAAATAAACAATATTCACGTAAGACTGAATGCAGGAAATAAACGAAGGAATCAACGGGAAAGAAAGAAACAAAGGCTGCAATTGAACAAACAGAAAAAAAGAAAAAGAAAAGAGAGGCTGCGTAGATTCAATCTTCAATAATCCCCTCACGCAACCCTAGGAAGCTTATTTAAAGGGCTTCAGCTGGATCCGGGTCTCGGGTCCGGTTCCGGACCCGAGACAACGCCTGTGTGATGTTGGATCAGAGATGTCCCGGCCTGTACTCTGTGTGCACGTCTACAGTGTGTACGAAGAGGGACCCCTTCTCTGCGTCTCGGTACGGGAATCTGGATCGGATACACCACTTAGATCCGATCACCAATCCCATGATGCAAATCCAGTCCACCGCCTGGGTCGGCTGTATGGATCTGGGTTCATCCTGCTCTGCATCATTCTCTCCTGGTTGGAAAAAAGTCGGCTCTGACGACTTGTTGTCTCCACAATAAGCATTTAGATCAGACACATTAGATGTAGGAGAAAGGTGCCAATTTTCTGGCAGCTCAAGGAGGTAAGATCGGTCAAATAGGCCCACGAGCCGGGGAAACCCAGTATCCTTGGTGGGAAGAAGAACTATCTTATGACCCTTAAAGACAAATGTGTACGTGTTCCTGCGACCATCATGGATGGTCTTACAGTCAAATTGCCAGGCACGTCCCAAAAGGATGTGACATGCACTCATAGGAGCCACATCACACCACACTTCATCGTGGTAATGCTCTCCCATGGAGAATCGAACTGGACAACGCAGGGTGATAGATACATCGTTCCCTTTCTTGAACCATACCATCTTGTAAGGTTGGGACAATTTTTCTGTTTTTAGGTTCAAAGTGGACACGACACTCTCGGATACCATATTCTCGCACACCCCGGTATCAATGATAACATCACACATGCGCCCCTCATAGTTGCACCGGGTTTTAAAAATATTATTCCGCAACCATTTTGTCGATGCCGACTCTCGGGATGTGGTCAAAACATGACGGATGGTTAACAAATTTTTGATGCTGCCATCAAACTCTACGACTTTCATCTCGTCATCTCCCTCAACAGGCGACTCGCCCTCACTCTCACTATCGGACGCAGACTCAACAATGCCATCTGCTAGATGGGTGTTCTTACTCATGGTGAGACACTTGAACGCAATATGACCTAACTCTTGACACCTAAAACAACGAACGGTGGACTCAGTGGGCTTACCTTTGGATCGGGTGTGGTACACGGGTCCAGACTGATCGGGTTTGATAGGGTCGACTCCAGGGGTAGACTTTGAGTCTTCTTTCCTAGAGGAGCTCGCTCCCCTGGTTAGGAAACTCGACTTAGGTTGACTGGACTGATCACTACGAGGTGTCCTATGTTCCTGCCTCTTTTTCAATTTCTCCTCCACATTCATGGCATAACTACTTGTCTGATTTAATGACTCGACTGTGATACAACTGAAGTCGTCAAAAATAGCAGGACGAATACCAGAAATATACCTTGTGACCTGTTGGTGGGCGGTCTCCTCGATCTGCACTCGTAGGGAAAGACGATGGAACTCAGCAGTGCACTTCGTCACCATGTTGATGCCTTGACGCAGGGTCAGGTACTCCTTGTACGCTCTCCCGGCGTGATCTAACGACACGAACTTAGACTGCATCTCTTCCCGCGACTGCACGCGCTCTAGTCTCTGCCGCTCTCGCGACCTCTGCAGCTCAAACCACCACGTTTGTGCTAAGCCTCTCAACCGAGTAGAGGCTAGGGACACACGACGGTGCTCAGCTACATCGTGGTAGTCAAAGAAGAACTGGACGACATAAGACCAGTCGAAGAACTGCTCCGCATCGAACTGACCTGCGAACTCTGGAAGCTCCAGCTTCACCCCGTATGTGGAGGGGCGTTCTGGTGCTCTCTGCTGTCGGGCCTCCACCAATCCTGCAGGATGCTCGGTCCAGAAAGTGTCATCATCCCACACTGCTTCATCTTTGCGGTCCTGTTCGCCTAACTGCGGGTGTTGGCGTACTCCAACAATGGGTGGTCGACGCTCAGGTCGCACTGGTCCTTACTGAATTTGTCTTGGACTGGCTTGTCCGTGGAGGGGAGCCATGTAATGTGGATAGGTTTACCGGGTCTCGGACACTGGGTGGGTAGGAATAGGGTAATATGGGTCTGGATTAGGGTGGGGGCAGTGAATTGGGTTTGGTATTGGGTTTTGGATCGGGACTGGGTTAAAGGCTTGAGTCTGGTGAGGGTACCGAGTTTGGGTAGTGTAGTATTGGGATGAATCACCCGATTGGATCTAGATCGGGTCTAGTCCTAAATTACGCGTCGGACCTAGATTTGAATAGGTCGGATCGGGATCGAGTTGTGGGAATAAAAGGCCTGGTTTGAACTCGATCCACGATCCAGATGAGTATGGGTCTGGTTCTGACCCGACTCAAATCCAAACTGGAGCTCCGTCCGGGACCGATATGAGTTTGGGTCGGTATAGAGTCCATTTTGAGGTTCAAAATTAATAGGTTGGGTCAGGTTTAGGGCGACCCGCAAACCAAACCCAACTGGATACGTCGGGTTAGGGGCATCGACACTCGGACCCGCTCCCGGGGACCCAAAGGGTGGTCCCCGAAACCAAAGCCCAGGTCCGGTATTCGTGAACTCGGGTTCAGACCCGGCCAGTGATTTGTTGCCCTTTTGCTTCCACGCCCAGAGTCATCAAGAAAATTCGCCTTCCCGGGTCGAGCCGACACACCTGGATCGGCAGCCAGGCCCAGCGTATCCCAGCGGCTCGCAGCCGCGAGCCTGGACCTTCAGCAGTACCCAGCATGAAGATGGGGTCCTGCAGCCGCAAGGGCCTGCTGCAGTGAACGAGGTACACCCAAGGGAAGGGGCATACTTATGGTAGATCCCTGGTTCGTCTGGAGTAGAGGAGGCAGATCAGAATGGAGAGGGAGGGCCGAAGTTGGGTCGATGAACTGGACAGGCTGAACGTGCATCGACTGACGACCCAGATCTGCCCCCTGCGTTTGGGTTGACGTCGCACGCCTCTCTCTCGGAGTTTCGAGGGCGACCAATCGATCCTCAATCCCGTCCAGCCGCTTTGATATGCCAACTATATCTTTGTTCATCCTCGACATATTTTCCTCCATTCTGGTCATCATTTCCATCATACGCAGCATTGGACCCTTGTTGTCGGCATCCTCCTGCTCGTTTCCGTTTGTCGGATCGCTCCTCGCCTCTTGAACCATATCGCTGGCGGAGGAGGAAACACTGCGCTCTGATACCACTTTGGTGCAGTGGGGGCACGATGTTCTCGCGATAACGGGTGCTAACGTTGCTGCTCTTCGACGCAACGACCAAAAAACGAACAGCCGCGTAACAGATCTGACGCTGACGTGTGGATGCCGACGCTGAGGGCTATTAACACAGCGGCAGGATCAGCGTCTCCAGTGGCTGGATTGACGTTGCAGACGCTCCTTAGTTACGATCGTGTGAACTCAATATTGCATTGACAAATGAAGCAACAGAGGGCTCGGTTCATCAGATTCGAGCAGCAGATTTAATTGAGAAACTGATGATGCTTACAATGGGCAAAAAGAAAAACGACGACACTAATAGAAAAACAAGAAATTGTAGAACTGGCAAACAATAGCACAAAGTTGAAATAAGATAACAACAGTAGGCTGAAATAAACAATATTCACGTAAGACTGAATGCAGGAAATAAACGAAGGAATCAACGGGAAAGAAAGAAACAAAGGCTGCAATTGAACAAACAGAAAAAAAAGAAAAGAGAGGCTGCGTAGATTCGATCTTCAATAATCCCCTCATGCAACCCTAGGAAGCTTATTTAAAGGGCTTCAGTCGGATCCGGGTCTTGGGTCCGGTTCCAGACCCGAGACAACGCCAGTGTGTTGTTGGATCAGAGATGTCCCGTCTTGTACTCTGTGTGCACGTCTGGAGTGTGTACGAAGAGAGACCCCTTCTCTGCGTCTCGGTATAGGAATCTGGATTAGATCCACCACTTGGATCCGATCACCAATCCCATGGTGCAAATCCAGTCCACCGGGTCGGCTGTATGGATCTGGGTCCATCCTGCTCTGCATCACTTTCCCGGGTCATAAAATCGTGTTTTTTCATCAAAAAAACATGATCCAAAAGCCCATTCCCACTATTTTGAACATGCTGAACCCATCCATGAGGTCAGTTTGGATCAAAACAACTTGCACATGCAGGATCCAAACTCGTTTGCATGTAATGGCGCCATTACCCATATATATATATATATATATATATATATATATATATATATATATATATATAGATAGATAGAGAGAGAGAGAGAAGGGGTAGCTGCCTACCCCCAACGGACAGTGCACTACCACACATTTGTTTAGTTCGCTCAACTGGGGCGTAGGCAGCTATGCCCTAATGTATTACACACACATACGAGTGCTAAAATAAGCAAGCTGGGGGATAACCCCTTGCAGTGTTCGAACCCAAGATCCCTCGGTTATGATAGTGGGACCTAACCATCCAACAGCTCACAATGCATCAGAACCAAACATAAGAAACAGTTTTTGCATCAAAACAATCGGATCCAAAGAGTGTTTCTTACTAAACAAACCATGTCAAGCACATCTACATGGCCTAACCAACTAAATAACACTTGGAACCATAACTTTTTACTAGAGGGCATGGTGACGGTACTATTGAGGTACAAAAAAATTAAGCCCTGTTTAGTTTGGTCAGCTAAATACTCCACAATGCAATCAGAGGTGTCCTAAGTAGTGGATGCATCCGAATGCAGCTCAAACAACAGATAAAATTTTCCGAAGTATCATACCATAAAAAATATATAATGCAATATAGTATTTATGGTTTGATAAATGGTATGAAAGTCGGAGTTGCAATATCCAGGCAAACTATATGTTACAATGTTGAATTCATCTCTTTTTCTATTGGAAATCCAAGCTCTTCAAAATGCAATCAAAGATGTGCTAATATATTATACTATTATTATACTGTAGGATGCATGCAAACCTAACCTAAAATAATAGATGAATGGATAATATATGGTGCAGTGTACTAATAATTTTGATATTATGCATGTGTCAAACTGACATATATGGCAACATCTATATGTCAGCTTCTGACTTTTACGAGTTCTTACCAGTCATGTGTGGTTCCAATCAAGCCTCGGTCGTATATTATTCTTAGTGTGCTTGGTGCATCTTCAGGCACAACATTCATCACCCAAACAGGCTTTTCCCTGAGAGCAGCTGCAAAGGAACCCATGTTTGCATTCATGTCCATCACGTTTCTTAGAGTGTCCTCTTTAACCTTGGGACTCAACAAGTTCCAGTAATGCTCAACCCTATGCTGCCAAAGTTCCTGCACAAATAGACAACCAACCCTTCATGGTAAACACATGGCAACATGTAGGTATGCACAGACCCAGTGTGTTTCAAAGTTATTATGTCAAGACTAGTTACCGTGTCCTTTTCAAACAAGCTTGGGGTGATGTGGAGATCAGCAAGTCGAGGAGGAGCAGCAGTCAATCGAGCTGGCCAAGGAGCCAGACCACTTCCCATGGCACTGTGGTCATCTGTAAGTGTTGGTGCCATGTATACAAGTTAATTATAAATCTTTGACAAGTGAGAATTAGGAACATGCAAGATGTTATGAAATATTTCATTGAAAGAATATACATGAACATTCTTTAAGTATTACCAACATTTACATGATCAATGCACAAGTTTTTCTGGGCTCAACACTTGACTCATTAATACATTTTTCCCATTTTAGAAGATTTTTTTCTTTAAGTCATGAGAACAAACAGAGTCTAACAAAACTCCTAGAAGGTTGGAAAATAAACACCAGAAAGAGAACAAGAAAAACCTGATGAAGAAAAGAACAAGGAATTAAGTAATGACAGCAACAGTTTTGAAATGTTTTACGACTTGGACATTTGATAAGTCAGAGAGAAATCAAAATGTGAAAATAGAACATTGGTATGTTAAGCGCTTAAGCATCATATACTGGCTCCCATATCTCGGGTAACACCAACAACAAAAAAATGTAAAAATTAAAGTGCATCATTTGAATGTTGACAAAAATATTTTCATCTAGTCCCAAATAAGAAAAACTTTCCAGCCATAAGACTTCTTTTGGATTTTAGTTTCTGCTGAAGTTACTTTTTTCCTGTGATATAAATATATATATATAAGTATATATATGCATGTATGTATATATGTACACAAGTTCTTGCAAGATAATTCAAGGTACTATTGTTATGCACCTACAGGGGTGGGCAACAGATCGGGTAGCCCCAGGAAATGGGCCGCCTGACCAGTTTGGCTGGGCTTCAGCCAGACATTTGGAGCCTGGTCCAGCCCAGCTTTGGTGGGATGATTGTCTGAGCTCTCTCTCTCTCTCTCTCTCTCTCTCTCTCTCTCTCTCTCTCTCTCTCTATATATATATATATATATATATATATATATATATATATATATATATAATGTTAAAATGTAAAACTGTACACATATGTATATATGATAATATTATATTATTATATATATAAATACATTTTTCATTTCTTTCTTTTTTGTAATTTTTTTCCTTTATTTTTATTTTTTGTCTTTATGTCATCTAGTTCAGTTTGAACTAGAATGACTGTTGCTAGTCAAGTCCTGTCCAGACTTGACTAGCAATAGAGCTGTTGGACGGACACAGTCCAACAGCTCTTAATAGAGCTGTTGGACTGTGTTCAATAGCTCTATTGAGTCCTCTTTCAGCTGTGTATATAAAGGGGTGCAGCCCCTCTTGTATTTTATTCCAATGCTTCTTAAGCAATTGGTTTTTCATATCAATAAAGAATACATTTTTATTTTTATTTTGTTTTCAGTTATACCCTTTTTAAGGGTTATGCTTTAGTGTCATTCTTGACACTTGCCCTTGTTAATCTAAGCTCGTGTTTCGAAGATCCCCATTTCATTTCATGGTATCAGAGCCGCGGAAGTACTAAATCTTGAGGAAAAGCTGCATCGGTTTCCGTGCCCGTTTGCAAAAGTGTTCGACACTTGAAGAGAAGTGTTTTATCACTTCATTAGAGAAGATTTCACATCTTGTTGTATTGTTTTTTTTTTCTTCTTTCTTTTTCATTTTCCTTCTTATTTCTCTTCTATCCCTATTCTTTTTCTCCTTGTAATCGATGGATGACAATGATAAAGTCACCATCATGCCTATGAAACTAAGTGATACGAACTATGTAACATGGGCTTTAATCATGAAGCACCATATATGGGGAAAAGGCTTATGGGGGATTGTGGATGGTTCCGATTCGGAACCTAAGCTATCTCTTACTAAAAAGGAGGGAGATAAAGAGATCCCTCTATCGGAAGAAGAGAAAATCAAGGCTATTGCCTCATACGAGAAGAAATGGAAAGAATGGAGAATATCTCATGCAAAGATAATGTCATGGCTTATCAATAGCGTTGACATTAAAAAATGCTCAAGTCTTGCCAAATTTGATCATGTCGATAAGGCATGGGAATACCTTAAGAATATGTATTCCCTTAAAGATATTGCACACGTGTGAAACCTCCGAGAAAAAGTTTGAATGATGACACAAGGAGACAAAACTATTCGTGAATATTACAATGGGTTGTCCGAACTTTGGGAAGAACTTTCCCTTTTAGAACCAAAGTGGCATTGTGCCGAAGACATCGAGCTTCGTCAGAAACAACTCGATGCTGAACATTTTTACCAGTTTATCACTGGATTAAGGCCGGAATTTGAAACCACTAAATCGGCCCTACTTCACCGGGGAAAAATTCCTTCTATTGTTGAAACTATTGAAGAGTTAACAATGGAAGAAAATCGTCTCCGGAAAGGTTCTTTAAAAATTGAAGATGATTCCGTTTTAGCCGTGTCTAGACCAGGGAATCATGTTCGATCATATAGGCCTCCTCACTTTAACCGACAAAATGGTGACTATGATAAGAAGAAAGTTATTTGTCATCACTGTCATGAACCGGGACACTACAGGACACAATGTCACAAACTTAAGAAGCTGAGAGAAAAAAGAGCTGCAATTGTTGGATCGGAGCCTAAAGATCAGGATGCACCAGTTTCCCTGGCCCAACTAATGGAGATTCTTCAGCCTCTCATCAAAGGTGTCTCTTCCTCATCTGAAGCTTTAACCGGCGCAGCAGCCTCATCTTTTTCTGATCTAGGTAAAATTTCTTAGCTTCTTGACTCTAATGCATCTTTTCATATGACCCCAAATAATCAAAGTCTATCCAAATGTGTTAAAAATAAAACAAGTGTGTCAAAGGTCTTTACTGCTGATGGGACTTCTCTTGAAATAGAAGGAATAGGAAATTTTGAAAAAAATTATAAAACAAAAAAAAATTATTCCAGAAATTAGACATGTTCCCAAATTAAATTTAAATCTTTTATCTGTATCTCAAATTTCTGATTATGGGTGTAATATTTCTTTTTCTTCTCATGGTTGTTGGGTACAGGATCGCCAGTCAGGCAAGCTGATTGGGGAAGGCCATAGAGAAGGAGGACTCTATTACATGAATTTTTTGGAAATGCCGAAAAAAACTTTTTGTTATAATATTCAAAAAATAGAGTTGAAATTGTGGCATAAGAGACTTGGTCACCCACATATAGCCAAAATCCAACATTTTCCAAATCTAGGGAAATTTTGTAACTCTGAATCATTTGATTGTAAAGATTGTATTTTCGGCAAAATGAAAAGATTACCATTTCAGAACAGAACCTTTTTCTCTTCAAGACCACTTGAATTAATACACTCGGATGTTTGGGGTCCTGCACCAGTAATTTCTAAAGGAGGATTTGTTTACTATGTTATTTTTGTCGATGATTTCTCCCGATATACGTGGATGTACTTTCTCAAACATAAGTCTGAAGTATTTTCATACTTTCAAACTTTTCATAATATGGTTAAAAACAAGTTTCAAAATGATATTACTATTTTTCGCACAGATTCAGGGGGAGAGTTTTTATCCACAGATTTTCAAAATTATCTTAAATTGCATGGCATCACACATCAAAGATCTTGTCCTTATACACCTCAACAAAATGGACTGGCAGAACGAAAACATCGTCATATTATAGAAACCACTAGGACTTTATTAATAGCAAATCAAGTCCCGAAAGACTTTTGCGCAGAAGTTGTCTTAACTGCCACCTATCTCATTAATAGGATGTCATTTTCTTCGTTACAAAATATCACTCCCATTGAAAAACTTATGAACATTTCTCCAAACTACTCCAGACTAAGAATATTTGGGTGCAAATGTTTCATATTTACTGACAAAAATGATAAACTTTCCTCTCGTGTGATTCCCTGTGCCTTTTTAGGATATGCTGAAAACCAGAAAGGTTACAGATGTTTTGACTTCAAAAATAATAAACTATATATATCTAGAAATGTTTCCTTTCTTGAAAAGGAGAGTTTCTTTAATTTTAGAAAATTAAAAGACGTCACTGAGTACTCATTTTTGCTAGATCTAATATCAACATCTGATGAATATGACCTTGATTGTAACTTTGATGATGATCAAAGAATTATTGATCTTAATGTTGAAAATGAAGAAGTTCATAGAGATACTAGTATTCAATATTCCAGGCGACAAGAGTCTAATCCTCCATGTGTACTTGAAAAATATTCTAACATTCCAACTAGACAATCATCATGAATCTCGAGGCCTCCAGGAAAGTTTGTATCATACGAGTCTTTTTCACCCACATATAGGGCAGTTATTGCATTAATTCACTCATATGAAGAACCATCCACATATTTTCAAGCAAAAAATTATATCAAATGGATAGAAGCCATGAAAGCTGAATTAGATGCACTTGAAAAGGCTTCTACATGGAATATTCAAGATCTTCCTTCAGGGAAGAAAACTATAGGATGTCGATAGGTTTATAAAATTAAAACCAAGAGTGATGGTACTCTTGAAAGATATAAAGCCCGTTTAGTAGCCAAAGGTTATGCCCAAGAATATGGGATTGATTATGAAGAAACCTTTGCTCCGGTGGCTCGTATGACTATTGTCTGAACCTTAATTGCCTTAGCTTCTATCAAAAAATGGTCTATTTTTCAAATGGATGTCAAAAATGCTTTTTTAAATGAAAAGCTAGTTGAAGAAGTATACATGGAACCCCCTCCTGGTCTAAGTATTCCTAAGGGTAAAGTCCTTCGCTTAGAAAAAACTCTTTATGGACTTAAACAAGCACCAAAAGCTTGATATGATAGGTTTAGTCGTGTTATGATTTATATTAGTTTTCAATTCTGTTTAACTGACACTGCTTTGTTTATTAAGAATTCTGATGCAGGGATCATTGTGCTTCTTCTCTATGTGGATGATATGATCATCACCGGAAGCGATAAACAGGGAGTTGAAACAATTAAAACACTTCTTAAATCTCATTTTGAAATGACTGATTTGGGCTTGTTGAGATACTTTTTAGGCATTGAAGTTGCTTATTCTCCTAAAGAATATTTATTATCTCAGACTAAATTTGCTTTTGATATTATTTTCAGGTCTGGTATTACTGATGATAAGAAAGTTGACACTCCAGAAGTTGTTAATGTTAAAATGAAGATTGATGATGGAGAACTTCTTGCAAACCCTACTCCTTATAGACAGCTTGTCGGGGCACTTTCCTATCTATCCATTATCAGACCAGATATAGCACATGTTCATACAGCAAGTCAATTTCAACATGCTCCTACTTCTGTTCATATGGGAGCAGTCATGCGTATTATCAGATACATCAAGTCCTCTCTTTCACGAGGACTTTTCTTATCTTCCTCATCTTCTCTTAATTTAATTGCATATACTGATGCTGATTGCGGAGGTGATCCCAATAACAGACACTCAATCACTGGCTTTTGTGTCTTTTTAGGAGAATCGTTGATCCCGTGGAGGTGTAAAAAACAGCAGAAGGTATCTCTCTCATCCACCGAAGCTGAATACAAAGCCATGGCAATCACGACCATGGAAGTAGTTTGGCTCCGACGACTGCTTGCTGACATGGGAGCTGAAGCAACAAAGGCTTCACAAATGTGTTGTGACAACAAAAGTGCGATCTACATTGCCAGTAACAGAACATTCCACGAACGCACCAAACACATCGAAATGGATTGTCACTACGTCAGAGAGGAATATCTACACGGGATAATTGATTTTCCATATGTCACTTCAGAATATCAGTTAGCAGACTTCTTTACAAAGCCTCTCGATGCTCCCCGATTTCACTTTCTCTTAGACAAACTTTCGCTCATTGTACCGTAAGTTTGAGGGAGAGTGTTAAAATGTAAAACTGTACACATATGTATATATAATAATATTATATTATTATATATATATATATAAATACATTTTTCATTTCTTTCTTTTCTGTAATTTTTTTCCTTTATTTTTATTTTTTGTCTTTATGTCATCTAGTTCAGTTTGAACTAGAATGACGGTTGCTAGTCAAGTCCTGTCCAGACTTGACTAGCAATAGAGTTGTTGGACTGACACATTCCAACAGCTCTAAATAGAGCTATTGGACTGTGTCCAACAGCTCTATTGAGTCCTCTTTCAGCTGTGTATATAAAGGGGTGCAGCCCCTCTTGTATTTTATTCCAATGCTTCTTAAGCAATTGGTTTTTCATATCAATAAAGAATACATTTTTTTTTATTTTGTTTCCAGTTATACCCTTTTTAAGGGTTATGCTTTAGTGTCATTCTTGACACTTGCCCTTGTTAATCTAAGCTCGTGTTTCGAAGATCCCCATTTCATTTCATATATATACACACACACACACACACATATACAGTGCAGGCCCAACCGAGCTCAATTATGTGCATGGGCCTAATAGGTGGGCCATGGGCTCGCCCAAACCTGGGATAAGCCCAGCCCATCAAGTTGATAATCAAGGATTGAGCAGACTCATTGAGCCATTCGGCCCTTCCAAAATATGGTCTGGGTCGGGCTGGACTGGCCCATCGTCCAGCCCTATGCACCTATGATATGACAAATGCAGAAAACATGAACAACAAGATGAAAAAGAAAATGTTTTTGGACTAAGATGCTATGTGGAAAAAAATCCAATTTTAAAGTTTGACAATTCAAAACTAGTATCACATGAAAACTCTATTAAATGTCGAAAGCGTTGTTTGAATGTATTTATGTTACTTAGTGATTATAAACAATAAATAGAAGGTGTTCATAAACACTTGCACATTTTTTTGATAGAGGAAACCTATCCATGGTATCAGACCGTTCTAGGTTGGTTGACAAATTGGTTAAAAGTTAAAACAAATCCTAAATGTACATGATTGGATGTATATGGATTTCACCTAGGTTGGACCCAACTGGTTCAATGAGTTTATAGGATCCAAAATTGACACCACTAATAAGGGATCAACCTGACCCATGTGGATCGAGGTTAAGAATAGTTGGGTTCATGGCTGTTCTAATTGTATTCAAATTGGCCCAAAAGAAACCTAGATGAGGTTTTGTTCAATCCTATTAAAATTGATGTAGAACTAAATGTATTGAGGTTGCAATAGAACTAAATGGATCCAGGTACAATTCAGATTAAACTTATGATTAGCACTGGTTCGACCCATGGATTGTGATGGTTTAAGGTTGAACCGACAAGGCTTATGTCAACCCACGGTAGTTTCTACTCTTGATCCCTTTATTGAATCAAAATGCATTAAATTTGCGCTGGTAGTAAAAAACAAACAAGGCATAATATAAACATGAAAATTTAAAGACCTCTTGCCTATACAAAACCCAGGTGTTTTCTTACTTTCAGTTTATGTTTGGTAAACAACAATAATAAAAATTCATCTAAACTGGAATTATCATGTTTGCGAAAATATAAACAAAAATTAAAATATACCCAAAACTACCAAAGCAACTTCAGGCATCACAAAATCCCAAACCACACATTGTTCAACTTGGTCTAATATATTTAATCTGTACTTTGTCTAGCTCCATGCCAACTGTTGTACGTTTTGAAAAAATTGTACATAATCTATTGTTCTCAGGGATAAGTAGCAAAAGATCAAGAGATAGGATTCAAAAGTTATGCTACTTACGCTCAGAGTATGGAGTAATGCAAGCTTCCATACGCACACCCCATACTGCATCTGGATCATCATCAGATTTGCACATAGGTGGCTGAGTACCAGGTGCTCTTTTCATGTAACAATCATTTGTAAGAGGCTTCATCCAAATCACAGTCTGGTCTCTTTTGACAGCAATTTTCCAACACATGCGTTCAACAAGAGCACTCATTTCTCTCCAAATCCGGAGATCTTCTTCATCCTGTGCATATGCTTCGGGAGATGAGTAAGCAAAATAGCCACCTGGTCTCAGTAACCTGTCTAACTCCAGCAGCAGTATTCCATCCCTTTGAAGCCAATCAATCCGACATCTAGAACAATGTGCCAATTCAAATGATCTACTTGGGTAAGGGAGCCTCTTTGTCCCCAATACACCAAGATATGCAGGTATGCCTCTTTCCAATACAAACTGGATCTGGTTCTGATGCACATCATTGGGTGCCAATGACATTGCAACTATATCTGAGGAAAGAAGATATGCTCCAAAACTCGCAACTCCACAGCCCACATCAAGAACTGTTCTAATGTTCCCATTGTTATTTAGATTATTGCCACTGAAGTTGAGCATCTGCCAATTTGATCAAGGACTAGATTAATTGCATAAACACTTGAGGATGATGGCACATTGTCAATGGTTCAGAAATAGATTATTTAAATCTGAACATTCATGGCTCTTACGTTTGCAAGCGAAGAAATATACTTATCAGCTCCATAATGAAAGTGAGTACCACCACCTGGAAATACAATCCTCTCACCCTTCACGACCATCCAGTTCTGATCAGATTTCTCATGGGCAAGGTGAGTGTGAGGTATGTTTGCTTTCCATACTTCATCTCTGCTTTTGGGCCACCTGATTGGGATCTTCAATACACATTTACCAAAAAATAAAAAGTATCAGGACTAAAATGTAAATAAAACATATATGTGAGAAACATTCTGGACCATAGGACAAGAAATTGTTTATTTCTTTATATGCTTAAGCTGATGCAAACGTGAAACAAGGACTTGTTTCGTGTATGTTTCTTTACCAGCAAGATTGCAGGTATTTGCTGTAGCATATTGAAGATTTCCTACAAAACATGCACCTCACCACAAAATGCCCCGTCCTCACCTGGTAACCCCGTGGCGGTGGGATCAAACAATTGTAACGCCTGTCAGCAGGAGGACAATGTCTCTCATAGTGCTCCATCAGGTTCAGATCTAGCTTCAACCTCAACTGGTATATAAGATTTCTGTCTAGGCAGGGAATCAGCTCTGAATGTCGATTGTCACAAACCTATAGAAGCAGAAAACAAACTACACCACTAAGCTGATAATAGTGTAACACTAACCCATTCTTAAGTAACAGTATGAAGGCAGCAGGAATAACTCACAGGAAAGCTTTTGGGAACAAAATCAACATCACCATCGTCCATCCCGAGCCTGGAGTCCTCTTCCGTCCGCCCCCTATCGACCAAATCAGCCTCTTCATCCCCACCAAAGTAGGATGATCCTAACTTTCTCAGTGATCTCCCATACTCAAATGCCGATGTGCCACGGTTTCCTCCAGATCCAAAGAATGACCCATAGTATACAAAAAGGAAACAGAGAAAAACCGCCATGACACACAATGAAGTGACCAAGCTCTTCTTTTGGGCTCCATCTGGTCGACCCCTCATCATCCTTGCTTTGAGTTTTTACAAATCCAACTTTCTTTTTCTTTTCTTTCGAGGATTTTTGTAATTTCAAAGGTCAGTAAATATGGGCCTAGCTGAATCTGGCACAATTACAAACAGAGCTCAAAGCCCTAAAATCCAGGCCCAATATTAGAGATACAGCACTCCTCTCCCTGTATCCTATTCTTCAAGATCTGCAACCCCGTTGTTTAGAAACATGCAGCCGATACACTGCCTAGAGAATTCAGATCTGATCTGCAGATATCAGACAAAAGAGACCCAGATCAAGCTCGACCCTGTGCAAATACAACACAAAAATACCGAATCAGATTAACAAAAGAGCGAACCCAGCAAGTGGACGTAGACACTAAGAAGCTAAGAGCACCCAAATAATGAAGACGACTAAACTGCACGCATTTCGTTATAATCTCAACCAGTGAATGATTCTATCTCTTGAACCAGATCCGCTCAGAATTATTAGATTTTAATTAGTGTATGAAGAATAATTTCCAAATGACTTTCCGGCAGAGAAAAGCTCTAAATTTTCAGGGCGCGAACTCGTCAAGAGAACCATCAGCTACGCGCATAGTGTACAAATCCTTTCCGGTTTGCGATTGAAAAACGAAAAAAGAAAAAGAAAAAACTGAATCCATTCTTCCAACTATATCAAAAAACTCGATTTCCCAAAGAAACCCTAGAATTCACGAAGACTGACTCCGAAAAGCTTCCAGGATTCAGAAAAAATAAAGGGACAAAGGACTGCGAACAATCTCAAATCTGCACGAGAATTCACTACCAACATCATGCAGGGACTTCGAGATACAAAAAAATTAACTAGAAAATATAGCAATAGGAACTAAGAAATCACGATCTACACCTTGATTTCGAAAAAAAAAATGGATGGAAACTCAAACGCAGATCGAAGAAGGGAAAAAGATCAAGATCCACCGAAATCAGCGAAAAAAAATAACACTACCGCCATCATTTCACCGATACATTCATATAATTACAGAAAACTTTGAGGGGGGAAGGAGGAGTTCGATCCTACATCCGACCGAAAACCAACACAGGATTCAGGATTCCCCAAATGAAACCAAAATTTGGCCACAAACGAAGGGAGAAATCCATTCGAAATGTTCACACTTCAGAGATATAGAGAGATGCTTACGAGCAGATCCAGATGCGGTCCTCCTTCGACCTAAACGTTAAACTGATACATGAAACCCTAACTCTCATGGAGAGAGAGAGAGAGAGATCACCAGCGGCTGAGGAGAGTGACGAATGACAAAGAGAGTTGAGATCTGGGGAGTCCTCAACGGCGTGGATTTCTGCGATCGCTATTTATAAGGTGAGATGATTGGCGCACGAACCGTATAATCTTCGATTAAAAAGTTTCACCAAGACAGACGCTTAATGGTTTGGCGTATCACGTACACAACGCACCTCACACGGACACGAACGAGGATGTCGGATACGCTCAGGGATTACTTAACATGACGTAGTGCATTCACATACCTGTAGTATATACACATGATCATGTACTATGTAACTTTTTTATTTAATATATTATATATAATATTTTTATAATATATTTAATATATAATTTTATTAATATATGTATAATCATATTTTTTGTATATAATATACATAATATTTATATTATATTTTATATAATATATGTAATTATATATATATATATATATGACTCGCCCCCATAGCTCGGTTCCCTTGTTCATGACTCTCGGTGACTCAATCAAGTTTTGTTCAAAACAAGTTTGTACTTGCTTTTGGGCGATCTGAGCCAAGTCATCCACGAATTTTTAAACTACAAGAAAACCTCCCAAACATACCCAATAAGAAACATTTATTAGATTTTTTGTTTATTTGAAATTTCTGACCTTGCAAATGTGTTCAATTTACTAGAAATCATTACTTGAATAATGCATTTTGAATGAAAAAATGGTATTTGGAGCCTTTTATGAAATTGTAGATCATTGATTTTTTAAACATTATGAAAACATGTCCATGCATCAGAATCAAGTGCATAAATCTAAGGTCAGAATTTTAAAAAATACATAGAAAATCCTTTAAATATTTTTTATTAGGTTGGTTTGAGAGGTTTTCTATTGAGTAGGCAAATTTCACTGTCAAAAGCACAAGTCGCTTTTGAAAATTAACGATCGATTAAAAAGGCGAACAGGTTTTGAGGAAAATTTCTGCATTTACTGAATGCCTGATGGTAAAAGCTTTCTAACTTATCTTCCAAACGTAGGGCCAAGTCAGGGGATCATTTCACAAAAGGGCAAGCGACAGTACGGTAAAAAGCAAGGGAGCCTTTCTTTATGTGAATTTGTGTGATCCGGTCAGCCTTTTTGTGGTAAAATCTACAACGACAGTACGGTTACTACGGTAACCAAATAATGCAGAAAACGGGTCGGGACCACATGGGTCTGGGCGAAGTATCCTATTTTTGGTATGTGCATTTAAAAACATGGCCACGGTTGCTAAGCTCTGGCTGGGGTGCAAACAGATCGGATATGATCTGTACATGTTGAAAAACGAATCCAGGTCCAACTTTTAAGCAATATATCCGATTAAAAATCCAAATCCAAACAAGATCCAATAACTTGGAGTTGAATCTGAATCTGAATTTTATAGGCAGATACTGTGTGTGGTATGCTGGGGAGAATCGTTTTATACGCAAAAGTTAATAAGCATGTCTGACTTTTCTCTGGATCCACTTGGGCATCTTCATTCTGGATCCAGATCCCATGCATGGTTGATCTAGTCTGTAGGTAAATACCGGGACAACAATCCCGGTAGCTAGGTTCGGTTCCAGAAAGGCCATGAAGCAAGGGTTCCAAAATGTGAACTTTGGTCCTGCCTGCCTGGTAGGATATGAGAAAGGGAACCTAAATGCTGGACTCGGATCTGGATCCACTAAATCCAACAGTCCACTACCATCCTTACGTAGAAAAATCAAACAGATGTGCCAATTTTGAAATTACTACGTCAACAGCCCCCTCTGGTAAAGAACTTTCTTGTCAAAGAACATGGGGCCATGCAAGACCGGTTGTTTTTGGTGGGGCGTGCTTTTCATAAGAAAGGCACTTACAATGAAACAAACGGGCCCTCGATATGAGCTTAGGTCCATATATTTAAAGATCACTTGGAAAATTTAAAATGTAACTTTTGAGTAGGGGTGGCAATCGTGTCGGGTTGGCGGGTCAGCATACCTCAACCCGAACCCGACCCGTTTATTAAACGGGTCGGCTATGGCAAACACGAACCCGACCCGTTTAATAAACGGGTAACCCGACACGACCCGCCAACCCATTTAATAAATGGGTTGGGTCGGGTAAACGGGTTCTCAGGTTCGCGGGTCAGGTTGACGGGTCGGGTTGGCGGGTCGACGGGTTGGCGGGTTGGCAGACGGGTTGGCGGGTCGACCCACCCGCCTAACCCGTTTATTAAACGGGTTGGCGGGTTGGCATACCCCCAACCCGAACCCGACCTGTTTAATAAACGGGTTACACTGGTCGACCCGTTTATTAAACGGGTTGGCTTAAGCCCAACCCGAACCCGCCTAAGAGGCGGGTTGGCGGGTCGGGTTGGCGGGTTGTGCCAAAAATTGCCACCCCTACTTTTGAGCTAGGGTGCGCCGTGCAACTGGTTCAGATTGGGGTTAGACATCTGATCGAAATTCAACAAATTGTTCTGGTATGTGATTCACAACTTCTACTTTCTCAGCTATGATTATTCAACTCGACCTGTGACCAAAGCAATCATGCCTGGAGTTTTAGTTTCAACGTTAAAATGTCCATTCGGCAACACAACGGATGGCTCCTCCTCCTCGTCTGCTGCTGGCCACGGCGACTCTGTCGCCCCGTCGATGCCCCTCCCTCCATGTCCAGAGCTCCTTTGCAGGTTTGTCGGTGCTTGTTTGTGTTTGATCATACTCTTGCAACTGGTTTCTTTATCTTTGATTGCTTTTGAATTGGTTTTGGTGTTTTTTCTTCTAAATTAGTGATAATGGCCACGTCGATGTTGGGCATCACTTTTGTTGGTTTGACATTTCTTGTAGGGTTCTTCAATGTGGTCTTCTATCATTTTGTTTCAATTGGCTAATTTTAAACTCTCCGCCCTCGATATTTCTTTCTAATTTTCGCTTTTGATCTTTATTTTCATAGCTTAGATGATTCTGTTTGCGTGGATTTCATTTCACAATATATTGTGGATTGTCATTTAGTTCTTTTTATTCTTTACTTTATTCTGATAATAATTTATTAGTGATTTCGGAACATTCACTTTGTTCACCGCTTACTTTAAATAGTCTGAATCTTTTTCACGCTAGGCTTTTTCAATCTCAAATCTCCATTCAATTTGCATGTTTTTCTATTGAAAGATCTCAATGGTTTACTTTATCATCTTGTTATTATTCCACCCTTTGTGCTTCATTGTTGAATCTGGCCTTTTGACAAGCAGAGCATCGTATAAAGTTTTCATCTTGTTATGTAATTGATACAGAGTTTTTGGTCTCTTTGCTTGGAGAGAATTCTATCATCTTTTTCAGGTAAATTGTGTCATCTTTTCCAAAAATCATCAGTCTCTGTCACCAACTATCACGGCCAACCTCTGAAAGTCATACTCCATGATTTTCCAGGGGGGTCAGAGCATTGGCGGAGCCAGGGGTGGGCGGTCGCCCACCCCAAAATTAGAAACCAAAAAAAAAAATGGATCACTCCATCCCAACTTGATGTTCTATGGGTTTGTCAAGCAGTTCAATGCAGGAGATTCGTGCAACTTCGAAAAAGACATGCACCAAGACCTAAAATGTGAAGCACAACCAATATCACAAATCTCAGTATCAGGATTTTCTCGGCAAGGGAACATCTTGAAATAAATTAAAGATTTGCTTCATCCAGAAATCCTGAAAAAAGGAAAATAAAACATGAAAATAGGGGAAGACTATTCACTTTTACAATTCTTCAACTGCCTCCGACGCCTACCTCCCAAATACGGAAGAAACCATGCCCAATACAAACTATATTTGTCCATAAAACAAGCCAAGCTCTACTTGTGGTTTGTCTCAGAACTTTCTATTAACGTGAATGTCAGCTCTCTTGTTTGGACATCATGGCAACTAGACTCGGCCATTTCACACATTAAGGCTTTGTTTAAGAGCATTTTTTTTTATGACAAAGGAACCCTCACCAAGAACCAAGTCACTTAATGAGGCCACCTCCCTGCGATGTAAAACTCCAGATTGAGAGCCTTACGTGCCCCAGCTGTGTTAAAGAAACAACAACAGTCGTGTGACAGTCAACAGGGGCTATATTGTGGCTTCCTCCGTGTTCTCATGCTCTCTGCTATTTGGGAGCTGCAGACATTCATCAAAGGATTCTTTTGGCAACTCCATCCTCAGACGCCACATTTTGGCAGCACATGGACATGGTGTTTCCATTTCAGTGCAAGGCTCTCAAACATAGCCTAATTAAATCCACAAAAAACACTGCAAATTTCGGTCCAGGCTCAGTCTGAGATTAGTGAAATCAGCAAACAAAACAGTGTCAAACGACAACCAACAACATCAAAATGCTTATTTAAGTTTTATCTCTGCACCAAAGACTGTGCCTCCAGCGCCACTGGTCTGAATAAATGGATCATTCTTCAAGACCACAGCATTGTCTCAGAGACCCGAAGTCTGCCCACCCAACGAAAAACTTCTGGCTCCGCCATTGGTTCAGAGGCATTTGAGCTATTGATAAAGTTCTCTTACCAAAATGGGCAAATTTATATAATTCCTTCCAACCTTTGCCTTCTTCATTGTGCTGTTATTTTCGTGGAGATGAAGGAAGCGATCTGTTCAAACAACTTAATATAATAGAAGAAATGATCACTTCAAGAGATTGTGAGAATTTGGTGGTCTTGAAACAACGCCAATAATTTATTCCTGCAGCATCTTCATCAAGAATCCTGCAGAAAATCATGAACTCTATGCTGTTGAAAATCACCTCAAATAGTGGTTTGCAGATTTATCTGTTTTAAGCACCCAAGTTATTGAGAAGTTGATCATGACCATTTGTATAGATTTTATCCTTCATCTGATTAATGAAAATTATTCATTTCATAATCATTCATTTTAAACGTGCACGATTCATGATATCTCCAGGATCTGTTATTCTCTTATTTGAAACAATATGGTATTTTTAGAAGGCCATTGTGTTGTTGCCCTTTGCTCTATTTTCTTTTTTTTCTTTTCTAGTGTTGAATTTTGCATCCCATGGTTATTGAGGATCAAAGTGTCTGAAAGTTTCTGGATTTGTCTCTATATGGTACCTAATTCACATAATTTACAAAAATACACATTTATATGATAATTTATCACCGGAGCAGTCAAATCACACAAATAATATGATATCAAACCAACAAAACTGGCTCATGAGAACATTATCACTGACAAATGGCAGCTGGTACATATTTGACCAATACATTTCCATATAAAATTATGAGCAGTTGCTTCTTCAAACTGCTTTTCCTTTTCTTTTTTTGAATTGCATTTATATATGTATATATATCTCACAAATATCATATTTTTTGACATTTTATTTTTAAAGGGTTTTGATAAAAAAAAGGCATTTGAAATATTGTGATATCATCACGTGGTGTTTTCATGCAGTTCTTTTGTCAATATTTTCATGATGAATGCCACATATTCTAAGTTCTCTGGTGAAAAAACTTTGCCAATAATTTCATACTCAGAAGATAAAATAGTAGCTTTTGTACTATCATGATATCAAGGGATCTTTTGAAAATGCATTGATGTCACTGGTAGAGAGTCTGCAAATAGGGTCTCCTCATTATGTACACAAATCAAACTATATGTGTTTGAACAACCCATCTGCAAGGGTTGGGATAAGTGACACCATTAATATACTTTTTAGTGTTCATGTGCTCAGATGTATCACTTCTATTACAAATATGAGCTCATGCGAAGATAACCTTAGTGAAGAATAGGTAAGCTCAATGCTTGCCACACATATCTAAAATAAGTGTTCTCAAGTAGAGGTAGAAGTTGCATCTAATAATACAGTTATACAAATGCCATCCCAATTCCCTGGTAGTAAAAGTTGTATTTCCCACACTTGAGTGAATCTTGCTACCGTATTGAGTAGATTTGACAGAACAACAAGAGTATCTACTCTGGAGCATATGTTGTATCCCTTAAAAGATCCCTTATGTGTCTGGTTATGTTTTTAGTCAAAGAATAAAGTCATGCAAAAAATCCAATTTGCGATCCTTATTTGAAGCAAAAATCCATATTCGGGGCAAAAATCCCATTCGAGATCCAAATTTGGTGCAAAAATTCATGATTTTAGATATAATTTCATAATTGGATCCATATCCGGGCAAAAAACCATAATAAACTTGTTAAAACATATAAAATGGTGAACGAATCATACGATCCAAAATGAAGTAATTCGACCCATTATCCATGACCGTCCAAGTTGTCCGCACATTATCGTCAATCAACGAACATTTAGAACATGACATTTGAGTACGGTCCAAACAAAGGTTGAGCTTGGAACAATTGTTACTTTGTTCATTTCGTCCAACTATGGACAATCCATCAAACATACCCCAAGTCTTCAGGATGTCATACTACAAGATGACTTTCCCTAGATTTTGAATTTAAAACTCCTTAATATCACGATATATTCCAAAAACACAAAATTACACCACCATTTTTCCTTGCTTTTCAAAGGTTCATTCTTTGTGCTTTGAATATCGTGCATCTACAAGATGAATGGCTGTAAAAAAATTTGTGGGACCCATCTGAGCGGTAAACTATCCAATACCTCTAACCTGATCCTATCTCTGTAGTTTTTTTGTGTTGCTTAAATCAGTCTATTGGTATTATATCAGCCCAAAATAAATTCGATATGGGCGGATTCAGCCCCAGCCGAGTTTTAGTATTGTGATATTTTTAAAATGTTGTAATATTTTTAAAAATATTTTAAAATCTATTTTTTTATATTTTGTTGATCTTTTATATATTAAAAAATAAAAGTAGCCGATTCAGCACGATTGATTTTATTATGATTTGGCCAATTCTCTAAATCATTTTGAAAATCGATTAAGGTCTGAAACAGATAATGACAACATTGGTTTTTCTTCCTTTTTTCATTCCTTGCAAATTTATCCCAACACAAAAAACCAGCATTTTTAAGTATAAAATACAGCAATTTCTTGAATCCGACCCGTTTACATCTAACCCAACAAATCGGGACCTTCTGGAGTAAACTCAGGAAATCTTTCACGATCTTGCTTCGGTCGAACTGCGGAGCAACAGATTCTTCATTCCTGAAGAGAAAGAAGAAAGGAGAAAAGTTGTAGAGTTTCTCCTCTCCGGCAATCCAAACTAGGGTTTCCTTTTGGTTTTCCGGCGACCGGAGATCGTTCTTGTTCCGCAAATCCGGGAGGTTTTCCGTTCGTCGGAGAAGATGACGGAGGCGATGATAAGGAAGAAGCCCGGGATGGTGAGCGTGAAGGAGATGCCGGTTCTTCAGGACGGTCCTCCTCCGGGAGGGTTCCCGCCGGTGAGGTACGCTCGCCGGATTCCGAGCAAGGGGCCGAGCGCGGTGGCGATCTTCCTCACCGCCCTCGGGGCGTTCTCCTGGGGAATGTACCAGGTCGGCAAGGGCAACAAGATACGGAGGTGAGATTCTCCTTTCCTTCTCACGATCTCTTCATTTCTGATGCACATGTGCGAATTCCAGGGTTTCTTGGCACATCAAACACCGGATTTTTTCCCAATTATGGTTTCCTAGAAGGCGTTCGATCTCGACGGCTATAGTTTCTTAGTTTAGTCACGCATTCTGGGGTTTCTTTCCACATCAAACATCGGATTTCTTCGATTAAGGTTTCCTAGAAGGCATTCGATTTCCACGGCTGGCTTAGGGTGTTCTAGAAGGCATTCGATTTCCGTGGATAGCGTTTCTTAGTTTAGTCGTGGATTTGATTTACCGGTCGCGTCGGTGAAGTTGTGATGCTCGTGAATGAGATTTTAGTTGTAAATATGCTGCTGCTTTTTTGGTTGATTCAGTTTGTTTTTCCTCTGAGTTTTGATTCTAGGGTTAGGTTTCTGTCTAATTTTCCTCCTTTTTGGTTAGTTTCGTTCTCATTGATGGAAAGAAGTTGGGAAATTTGTTGATACAGTGGAACTGTTACATCTTCCTGCTTTGATCGGTTTGCCCCAGTGACTGTGATCATCGTTCTACTTTCCATTGTAAATTCAAAAAATTGTGACGATTTCCCAATTGGTTGATGAATTCTGAAGTAGGCCATCTCAATGGTTTTAGGTGATTGAAAAGATCTATAACCTCATTGCATTTTTGTGGGATGTAGTGCAAAAGAAAACAAAGCTGACAAATTGTGTGATTCTTGGTAGGGTTTAAATCTTGAAGTTTAGAACCTTGAGTTTTTGGTGTTTGTGTTTATGGCATTATAGAATGATGTTCCAGGATGTTACCTCTAACCCTTTCTTTTTCCTTGAAAATTTTAATTCAGTGCCTTGTGAAGTTCAGTTAACTGACAACATTTGGATACGATGGAGCTAAAATCTGTTGTTGGTCATTGTAGATGAAGCAATTAATATTCGAACAGGAAATTCCAATGGAACAAACACATTGAGTCGATTCATCGAGCATATAGATAAGTTCATTTTGGCTGTTGAGCTTCCAGAAATAGTGATCAAAGTGATTTGGGTGCTCTCTTCAATGGTTGCAATCATTATTTGTGCCTTCATGAGCCACCATGTTTTGTTTGTTAAACATTCTACAAAGCGCCTGGGCGGTTCAAGTTTCCAAAGGCTGTGTTTGGAGAGCTTGTGTATGCAAAGTGTAAAACCCGGATTTCAAAGAGAAAAAAAAATTGAACCCAGGTTGGATCCGGATCCAGACCCGAGTCTTTCCCCCTCTCCCGTGCTTATAAATAAGCACCAGAATAGGGGAGGGGCGCCGCCCCCTCCCTGCCCTCTGTCACCTCGGTTTGCAGGGAGGGGCGATGCCTCCTCCTTGTTCCCTCTTCCCTACTCTCTCTGTCTCCTCGGTTTCGCAGGAGAGGGGCGTCGCCCCCTTCCCTGTTCTCTCTCTCTGTTTCGGTTTCGCAGGGGAGGGGCGCTGCCCCCTTCCCTGCTCTCTATCTCGCTCTCTTTCTCAGGACAGCTGGCAGGAGGGCATGCCCTCCTGCCGTCACATGGGTTTTCCGACCGGCAGGCAGGGGCGACGCCCCTGCTGCCTCCTCTTTCCGGCCGGCGAGCACGGGTGCGGCCTCTGCCCTCCCTCTCTGTCCGGCAAGCAAGGGCGCAGTCGCTGCCCCTGCCCTTCCTCTTCTTATGTCAGGCCGGCGGGCAGGGGCTGCGTCCCTGCCCCCTCCCGCTTCCTGATAGGCTGGCAGGCAGGGGCGCAGCCCCAGCCCCAGCCCCAGCCCCCTCTCTTTTTCTTCTGCTATTGGGCAGGGGCGCAGCCCCTGCCCTCCTTTTCCCTTCTGAGGACGGCGGGCAGGGGCGCAACCCTACCCTCCCTTTTTCGAGTTTCGCCCTTTGTGACCCAAATGCAACGCATGATTCTTACTGTTTTCTCCGTATGACAAACCTATTAGCGCACTCCATCAGCACAACAGACTCGACACGTGCACCAAGGCATGAGCTACTCATCACCTACACCCAGAGACGTTAGCAACTCCGACAATCTCCAAGGTAGGGAAAAGTTGCACAATATACAATAAAGGACAAATCTTAAAACTTGTGAATTAATATATATATATATATATATATATATATATATATATATATATATATATTACGCTTTTAATTCAAGGATGCAGTTTTGTGATCTTTATCATATTTTCTTTATGTCATTTACTTTGCCGTCACACTTTATTGCACGGGCTACTGCTTACGCATTTAATTTAAGGACACAATTTTGCGATCTTTATCATATTTCTTTTATGTCATTTACTTTGCTGCCACGCTTTATTGCACATGCTACTGCTTACACATTTAATTCAAGGACGCAGTTTTGCGATCTTTATCATATTTCTTTTATGTCATTTACTTTGTCGCCACGCTTTATTGCACAAGCTACTACTTACGCATTTAATTCAAGGACACAATTTTGCGATCCTTGTCCTCTTTCCTTTATGTCATTTACTTTGCCGCTGCGCTTTAATGCATAGGCTACTGCTTACACATTTAATTCAAAGACGCATTTTTGCGATCCTTGTCCTCTTTCCTTTCTTATATTTACTTTTTTGCCGCGTTGTAGTGCATAGACTACTGCTTACACATTTATTTAGTCGATGTGCAGTTTCGTACCTCGTGCAATGCTTATGCATTTATTTAGTTGAGGTGCGGTTTCATACCTCGTGTACTGCTTACGTACTTATTTAGCTCGTTGTGCGGTTTCGCATATCGAGTCTTGCTTTATACATTGTTGTTGCGCTGCAATGTGCACATGCTTGCATTGTTATATATGTATTATTCTTACATAAATGCAACCGCGTGGGACTCGCAAGAGCGTATCCAAACCTACATGTTTCCTACTTGCTCTTTTTCAAAAGACACAGGTGTGCGCAGGGACCCTAGAGTTTTAAAGAAAAAGTGATTCCTTACGAGAATCCAGCTTTCCAAATACATAGTTTTTGCAAAGCAAATTCTGCACACTCGAGGGTTGCGAAATTGCAACTAAATTTTTCCAAGCCGACACATTATGATGAAATGTTTTACAAGCTTGATTTTATATCCGATACGACCCGGATATCCCCGGTTGGGGCATGGGAATGTGTTTGAATGGGTTTTTTGCTGAGAAACCGATACCTCTTTTATCGTAAGCAATATCGCAAAACATGCACAACATGTTGATACTACGATAACTAGATGAGAGATTTGTGGCAATCTCGTATCGTGCAAATTGCACAATGTTATAAAAATAGTTGGAAAGACCAAATCATATCAAACTAAACTAAATAGTTGCATCGTTTCTTTTACGAAACATTGAGTTAGGGTTTCTATTGAGAAACCAATACCCTTCTTATTGTAGTCGTACTTTTAGACAGACACGACATGTTAGTCCTACGATAATTGGATGAGAGGTTTGTAGTAACATTGAAGCGTGCGAATGACACATTGTTGAAATCACATAATGGTGATGATCGCCTTCACAGACAAGATGCTCAAGTTGGTTTGAAAGACCATAGCATGTAGAATGGGTCGTCAGTTAAATAAAACTTGGCGCACCCATTCGTCTCTTGTTTCCGTCAAGGAAGAGGATGGATTTGTACAAAAACTCTGATAGATAAGTTGTTAACAACTACCCTTCAGACCAATGGCTCAGTGTCTCTAGTCATCGGAGTTAGGGGATGAGACTACTAGAGATAATCCTAGGTGGTAGATGCCATGGACTTCTGCAGAAGTTAAGATGCATCCGTTGCCACGTATACCTTTGGGGGATCATCTCTCGGTCACCGACCGTCTCTTTAAGAGCGGACTCAGCTAGCTATTTGGGATATCGAAAATACATGGCATAATAAACCCCCTGACTAGTCTCAATTGTTTCTACGTTTCGCTCTTGTGCGTACCCGTATGATAGCTAATATCAAAACAAAGTTATCTTGCTTACATCACTTGTTAAATTGCGTATCATGTATGAATTTGATGCATATGTTTGATTTGTTCACATTACTTGCTAAATTGTGTATCATACAACAACAACAACAACTACGCCTTCATCCCAAAACAATTGGGGTCAGCGATATGAACCAAAAAAGAAATTCATTTTGGGTCTTCCACATGAATCCTTTTCCTCCAATCATTTCTATCCAACGCCATGTCCTCGGTGAGGTTCAAAGCATTCATATCCTTTCCTATCATCTCCATCCAAGTCTTCCTAGGCCTACCCCGACCTCTTTTAACTAATATATTTTCCCATTTCTCCAACCTTCTAACTGGAGCATCATTAGGCCTTCGCCGAATATGTCCAAACCACCGTAAACGATTCTCTCGCATCTTATTTTCAATGGGCGCAACACCTACCTTCTTACGTATCTCTTCGTTCCGAATCTTATCTTTTATTGTATTTCCACACATCCATCTAAGCATCCGCATCTCAGCTACACTCATTTTTTGAATATGATGTCTCTTGGCAGCCCAACATTCCGTACCATATAGTAAAGCGGGTCTAATAGTCGTCCTATAAAACTTTCCCTTCAACCGCAATGGCATTCTACGATCGCACAGCACTCCAGTAGCACTTTTCCATTTCATCCACCCAACCTTTATCCTATGATTTACATCTCCATCAATTTCTCCATACTTTTGAATGATGGATCCCAAATATTTGAAATAATCATTCACCGGTATATCTTGCTCACCAAGCTTCACTACACTCCCATCACTACTTCGTTGCTTACTAAACCGACATTCCATATATTCAGTCTTACTCTTACTCAACTTAAAACCTCTAGCTTCCAATGTTTGTCTCCATAATTCTAGCTTAGCATTAACCCCAGCTCTAGACTCATCAATCAAAACAATATCATCAGCAAACAACATACACCACGGTACATTTTCTTGAATTGATCTCGTAAGCTCATCCATCACTATCGCAAATAGGAAAGGGCTTAAAGCAGATCCTTGATGTAACCCAACCGTTATCGGAAAATTGGTTGACACCCCTCCACAAGTGCGGACATTGGTTGCTAAATTGTGTATCATGTATGAATTAAATGCATATGCTAGAATTGTTGTATATTGTCTTGTGCACCTACCAATTTTTCATGAAACTGACTCATTTTATGACTTCAGGTGATAATTAGGTTTACGAGACGGGCGATGACACGATTGCAATGTGATTTCAAGATCCCACTATTTTTGTTGGCATTCCGCGTTCTAGATACATCTTTTGGGTTTTGGATTTTGGATAAGGGTTTCTTAAGGAATCCCATTTTGTATAAACTTGAAATTATCTTTTAATACATATGGTTTCTAAATACTGTTACGAAGATACAAATCTTTTGTGAAATAGAGGTTTTACGCTAACATGCCCAAGGTTGTCAACTTATCTTTTCTCGAAAATCGTTTCCATTGATTCATTAAAACAAAAACTCTGAAAAACAAAGAATTTTCTAGCCTCTTTCAAGCTATTCTAAAAGTTTACAAGTTTAAAATTTGTTGGCATTACAACTTGGTATCAGTGCTTGGGAAAACTGTGATTCTTGATCATCGAGCATCCGCATCGCACTGTAAGTAAAAGTTCTCTCTACTTGTAATTGAATTGAGTAGACTTAGACTAAATGAAAATTCTTGTTCTTTTATTTTGAAGTTTCTGCTTAAAGTTATGAATCCTCCTTCTGATGCCGAAAATGGCCAAAACAGTGGTACATGTAGGATGCGTGGCCGCTTAGTAACGAGTAGGGGTCCTTTCGTGGAAAGGAGCATATAGATGACGTCTTGGACAAACTATTGGGCTAACAGGCTGCCCCCACCTACTTTTATGGATGCTTGGGGTTTTGCACTACCTGCCATCTACCAAGCACCCTTAGCCGCAACATGGGCAGCTGTGTATTTTCGTGAGGACAGTCGGGTACCATCGCATGTACCGGTCAACCAGCATGCCACATTGGGCACATCAGAGGCGAAGGCCCCCCTGAATGCCCACGAGGAGTGTGTTTTTTGTGGAGAAGCAAGGCACACCATTGATGCTTGTCACCTCAAGGAAGGTTACGACAGAAGGGCATCGACAACTCAGGGACATGATGACACAACTTCCTCAGTCCAAGGTGGTTTGGGAATACCTGAGTCTGGTGGGATACTACCACACTCAACAGGCACTCAGGGCAATGCCTCACCTACCTACACGCCCTCACCTGATTCCCCGGTGTACACCCTGGCTTCACCTTTGTATTCACCGGACTCACCACATTACACACCCACAACACCCCTCCATAGGAAGGGATTCCCGAACGAGGATTTGCACCCCTCTCCTCCGCGCAGGTTTAGTCGCACGGGCAACAAGAGGGAGTATCTTAGACAGTTCACTAGTCGTCCCTGAGGGGAGTTGGTGTCCGTATTTTTGTTTAGGAGTCTGTGAACTCTTTTGTTTTGCGACTAGCTTTCCTTTTCTGCATTTCAACCAACATTGTTGGGTTTTTGTAAGCTGCTCACGCAAATATATGAATATAAATCTTTGGACTTCGTCCTTTTGAGTTTTCTTGAATGCCGATTTGTGCATCCTTTGTTATATAAAGGATGTTGCGAGGCACGAACAACAATTCGGTGAACGAATGGTCGGAACAACGAGGATTCGTTATGGATTCCCTTAGTACCCTTGCTGAGGCAATCTGGAGTCAGATTTGCCAATAGCAGGATCAAGTACCATTTGTCAAGACTGACCATCATACGACTATGACGTATGAGAAGTTCTTGAAACTTAATCCCTTGACTTTCGCTGGCAAGGCCGACCCCGAGATGGCCAAGAACTGGATCGAAGAGGTTGAGAACACTTTTCAAGTACTGCCAGTTCTGGACGACAAGAAACATTATTCGGGGCATGTCGATTGAAGGACAACACCCACAAATGGCTGAACCCGACCCAAGACATCCAGTTTCCAGAGGCCTCGATGATTCCTTGGGAAACCTTCAAGAGGGCTTTCTTGGAAAATTACTTTCCTTCTCACGCGAGGGACAAGAAGAAGGTAGAATTTTTAGAGCTTCGTCAGGGCAACACGAGTTTGGTGGACTATATCACCAAATTCTAGAACCTGGAGCGTTACTGTCCCAGTTGTTAAAATATATATATATATATATATATATAAATATTTATATATACATATATGTGTGTGTATATATATATATGTGTGTGTATATATATATATATATATATATATATATATATATATATATATATATATATATATATATATTCTTCTTTATGTTTTTATATCAAAATACCTGATAGGGGTATTTTGGTAATTTTGTTATACATTTTATTTTTTCTTAGTTTTTTTTTTCTTATTTTTTGTATTTTTTCTCTTTTTTATTTTTATTTTCTTTGTATTGGGACCAATGGGAATATGACTCTTGGGCTCCCCAACGACTATAATGGGAGCCCCAATGGCCCCCTCTCAAGGGTCACCTTTCTTCTATAAATTGAGGGGTTCTCCCTCATGTAACGTAGCTTTGCTCTCTCTCTTTTTCACTCATTAATAATATTTTCTTTGCCTTTTGGCATTTACCCCTTAGTGGGTTTTGTGTATTGTGCACATTATGTGTTGTGCTACTTGGCTCTTTGTTAAACTCTTTTTGAAGAGTTCTCTTATCATTTGTATTTTCGCATTCTTCGTTACATGGTATCAGAGCCAATTTGGTTATTTGTAATCTTGGAAGTCTTTTTGAAAGACTCTTGCGAGCTCTCTCTCATCTCTACCTTTTTTCGTCATCACGGAGCATAACACAAGAGTGAAGCTCTCCGTCAAGCTCAACGGATCAAATTATTTAATGTGGGCATTGGCGATGGAGAATCACCTTTGTGGAAAGAAACTATGGGGTTTCGTAATGGGGACCACTCTTGAACCGACATTGGAGTTCACCAAGATCGAAGGTGATGTGAAAAAAGCTCTTGATGGTGAGGATCATATTAAAGCAATCAATGAGCATCAAACTAAGGTAAAAGATTGGGAAAGTAACCACGTCACGAACAATATTGACAAAGATTTGTGCCAACATTGCTAAATTTAGACGTGCCAATGAAGCATGGTTTTTTCTTAAGGGTATGTATAACCAAAATGATCTACCTAGATAATTTTTTTGTCAAGGAAAGATTAGATCCACTAAACAAGGGGACATGAGTGTTCAATATTATTTTAATGCTTTGTCTCTCTTTTGGGATGAACGTGCTCTTCTTGAGTCCAAGTGGGTGGCTCCGAAAGATATTGAATTAAGAAGAGAACAAATTGAAAATGAGCATTTCTTTCAATTTCTTCACGGTCTTAGACCGGAATTTGAGCAATTAAGGGC
The DNA here is from genome assembly GCF_984573655.1 of Nuphar pumila. NCBI lineage: Eukaryota > Viridiplantae > Streptophyta > Magnoliopsida > Nymphaeales > Nymphaeaceae > Nuphar > Nuphar pumila. The sequence goes on from NC_143261.1 coordinate 2,389,962, forward strand.
ATCCCTTCTTCATTGAAGCAAAGCCTTACCTATTGAAAATGCCTTTACCGAAGTATGCCAAGAGGAAACACGTCTTAGTATGACTCATAAAAGTGATGAGATCTTAGCTGTTACTAGGACATGATCCAATGTTAAGCCGTATAAGCCTCCCCACTTTGCCAAAAATAATGGCTTTAGAAAGGGTGTTATTTGTCACTATTGCAATAAACTAGGTCATATCAAACCAGTTTGCCTTAAGCTTAAAGGAAAAGTGGCCACGATTGAAAATGTCCAAAATAAAGAAGAAGTGAGCAACAATGGAGGAGACATGAAAGACACTCTAAATCAAATATCGAAGGCACTTCAACATCTTCTTAAGTGTTTCTCTAATTCGGGTGCCGCTATCTCAACTTCCTCATCTCCTCCAGGTATGTGGATTTTGGACTCTGGTGCTTCTTTTCACGTGACACCACATAAAAATATCCTTTCTAATGTCTATTTCACCCCCATAACATCTTATGTTTCAACGGCCGATGAGACTTCTTTGAAAATTGAAAATATTAGAACACTTGATTTAAAACATTCTCAAGAATTTTTTGTTTCAAAAGTAAGGGTGGTTCCAAAAATCAACTTAAACATATTTTCGGTCTCTCAAATTACCAATCAAGGTTGCAAAATATCTTTCACCTAAAGATTGCACCGTGCAGGATCTCCAGTCAGTGTACCTGATTGGGCGTGTTCTCTACCCTCCCTCTTTGTCCGGCGGGAGGGGCGCAACAACTGCCCCCTGCCCTCCCTCGTTTATGTCAGGCCAGTGGGCAAGGGCTGTGCCCCTACCCCTCCCACTTTCTGACAAGCCGGCAGGCAGGGGAGTAGCCCCTGCCCCCTTTCTTTTTCTTCTGTTGTCGGGCAGGGGCCACTTTTTCCTTTTGAGGATGGCAGGCAGGGGCGCAACCCTGCCCTCCCTTTTTCGAGTTTTGCCCTTGGTGACCCAAATGCAATGCATTATTCTTATTTTTTTTACAGTACAATGAACCCGTTAGCGCACCCCATCAATGCGTGCATCGAGGCATGAGCTACTCATCACCTACGCCCGGAGACGTCAGCAACTCTGACAATCTTCGAGGTAGGGGAAAGTTGCACAATGGACAATAAAGGACAAATCTTAAAACTTGTGAATTAAAATATATATATATATATATATATATATATATATATATATATATATATATATATATATATATATATATATATATTGCGCATTTAATTTAAGGACGCAGTTTTATGATCCTTGTCATCTTTTCTTTATATCATTTACTTTGCCGCCACGTTTTAATGCATATGCTACTGCTTATGCATTTAATTAAAGGACGCAGTTTTGCGATCCTTGTCCTCTTTCCTTTATGTCATTTACTTTGCCGCCGCGCTTTAGTGCATAAGCTACTGCTTACGCATTTAATTCAAGGACGTAGTTTTGTGATCCTTGTCCTCTTTCCTTTATGTCATTTACTTTGCCGCCGCACTTTAGTGCACATAATACTACTTACGCATTTAATTTAAGGACACAATTTTGCAATCCTTGTCCTCTTTCCTTTATGTTATTTATATTGTCACCGCGCTTTAGTGCACAGGCTACTGCTTACACATTTATTTAGCCGAGGTACAATTTCGTACCTCGTACCTTATGCATTTATTTAACTGATGTGCGGTTTTGTACCTCGTGCACTTCTTACACACTTATTTAGCTCATTGTTCGGTTTCACACATCGAGTCTTGTTTTATACATTGTCGCAACGCTGTAATGTGCACAAGCTTGCATTGTTATATATGTATTATTCTTACATAAATGCAACCTCGTGGGACTCGCAAGAGCGTATCCAAACCTACATGTTTCCTATTTGCTCTTTTTCAAAAGACACGGGTGTGCGCAGGGACCCTAGAGTTTTAAAGAAAAAGTGATTCCTTGCGAGAATCCAGCTGTTCAAATACATAGTTTTTGCAAAGCAAATTCTGCACACTTGAGGGTTGCCAAATTGCAACTAAATTTTTCCAAGCCGACACATTATGGTGAAATGTTTTACAAGCTCGGTTTTATATCCGATACGACCCGGATATCCCCGGTTGGGGCATGGGAATGTGTTTGAACAGAGTTTCTGCTGAAAAACCCATACCCCTTTTATCGTAAGCAATATCGCGAGACATGCATAGCATGTTGATACTACGATAACTGGACGAGGCATTTGTGGCAATGTCGTATCGTGCAAGTTGCACAATGTTATAAAAATAGTTGGAAAGACTAAGTCATGTCAAACTAAACTAAATAGTTGCATCATTTCTTTTACGAAACATTGAGTTGGGGTTTCTATTGAGAAACCAATATCCCTCTCATGGTAGCCGTACTTTTAGACATGCACGACATGTTAGTATTATGATGATTGAATATAAAAGGTTTGTGGTAACCTTGAAGCATGCAAATGACACGTTGAAATCACATAATGGTGATGATCGCCTTTACAGGCAAGATGCTCAAGCTGATTTGAAAGACCAGAGCATGTAGAATGAGTCGCCAGTTAAATAAAACCTGACACACCCATTCGCCTTTTGTTTCCGTCAAGGAAGATGATGGATTGGTACAAAAACTCCGATGAACATGTTGTTAACAACCACCCCTCGAGCAAATGACTCGGTGTTTCCATTCATTGGAGTTTGGGGACGGGACTACTAGAGATATCCTAGGTTGTAGGTCCCATAGACGTCTGCAGAAGTTGGATGCATTCGTTGCCACATATGCCTTTTGGGAATCCTCTCTCGGTCACCAACCATCGCTTTAGGAGTGGACTCAGCTAGCTATTCGGGGTATCGAAAATACATGGCATAATAAACCTCCGGATTAGTCTCAGTTGTTTCTATATTTCGCGCTTCTGCGTACCTGCAGGACAACTAATATCGAAACAAAGTTATCTTGCTCGCATCACTTGTTAAATTACGCATCATGTATGAATTTGATGCATATGTTAGTTTTGATCACAATACTTGTTGAATTGTGTATCAAGTATAAATTAAATGCATATGTTAGAATTGTTCTATATTGTCTTACTTGTGCACCTGCTAGTTTTTTTATGAAACTGACCAATTTTATGAGTACAAGTGATGATTAGGTTTACAAGACGAACGATAACACAATTGCAAGATAACTTCAAGATCCCACTATTTTTGTTGGCATTCTGCGTTCTTGATGTAATGAGATGGACTAAATCCTAGAACGTCGCTTATGGACAAGCAAGAACACACTTCAATCAAGTAGAATACTTGATTGAATCATCCAAACCACCCTCACAAGGGTCATATATATTATTGTGTGGAGGAACTCTCCAAAAGAGATAACAAATGCAAGGCCTTAATGGCCTATTTATACACGAGCAAGAGAGGCAGCAACTCCAAGTGGCTGTTGTGGCTGCCCCCAACGGTCACATTTGTGACTATTGGGGGCAGCTCCAACAACTATTTGAAGCTGTCCCCTTAGTCTGAAAACAGCCAAAAAAATAAATAAATACAAAAACCAAAGAAAATAAAAAAGGAGAATAGTCAGCCCCTAATGGGCTGATGCCTATTACAAGAAAAGACCGAAATACCCTTGATGGGTATTTCAGTTTACATAGAATATAAATACATATATGTATATGTATATGCATATGCGTATATGCATATCTTAACACCCCCCCTCAAACTTATGGTGGAACAACTGAGAGTTTGCCAAGTAAGAAGTGAAATCTAGGCGACGGTAGCGCTTTGGTGAAGAAGTCCGCGAGTTGATACTTTGATGGAATATAAGGCAGTGTGATAGTCTTTCGCATAAATTCTTCACGAACATAGTGACAATCCATTTCAATGTGTTTTGTCTTCTCATGGAACGTATGATTGCTTGCAATATATACAACGCTCTTGTTATCACAGCATAATCTGGAGGGCTCTATTATGTGAATTCCTAAATCCTTCAGTAATTGTCGCAACCATACTAACTGAGACGTAATTGTTGTCATGACTCGATACTCAACTTCAGTTGAGGAAAGAGATACCTTTTGTTGCTTCTTGCATCACCATGAGATTAGGGAGTCACCTACAAAAGCACATAAACCAGTAGTTGAGCGTCTATCATTCACATCCCCTCTCCAGTCAGAATCAGATTATGCAATGACTTCTAACGAAGAAGATGATGACAAAAATAATCCATGACTTATGAAATTCTTAATATATCTAATAATTCTTATTACAACACTCATATGTACTGTAGTGGGAGCATGCTGAAATTGACTGACAGAATGAATAACATGAGAAATATCAGGACGAGTAATAGAAAAATAAGATAAAGCTCCAATCATTTGTCAGTATGGGGTTGGATCTTGCAGAGGTTCTCCATCATCTTTCTTCATTTTTGCATTTATGACCTCTGGAGTGGCAACCCGTTTTTTATCTGAGAGTCCTGATCTCTCAATGATCTCTGCTGCATACTTAGTCTATGACAAAAAATAACCATGAGGTGAGTAAGCCACTTCAATTACAAGAAAATATCGTAAAAAGCCAAGATCTGTCATATCAAAGTTGTCTTTAAGCACATCTTTGATATAATTTACTCCCTTCTTATCATCTCTTGTGATTATTATATCATCTACGTAAAACAACAATATAACTATCCCTGCATTGTAAGACTTAACAAACAACGCAGTGTCAATAAAACAAGATTTAAAATAAAGCTGGGTCATCACATTACTGAACCTATCATACCAAACTTTGGGAGCTTGTTTTAAGCCATATAGGGCTTTTCGTAGCCGAATAGTTTTTTCATGTGCTAAATTCTGGTGGAGGATCTATATAGACCTCCTCATCCAGATTACCATTAAAAAGACAATTTTTATATCCATTTGAAATATAGGTCATTTTTTAATTGATGCTATAGAGATAAGAGTTCTAATAGTCGTCATTCGAGCAACTGGGGCAAAGGTTTCATCGTAGTGAATTTCATATTCCTGACTGTATCCCTTAGCATCCAATATAGCTTTATATCTTTCCAATAACCCATCACATTTAGTTTTTATTTTGTAGACCCATCTGCATCCTATAGTTTTTCTTTCTTTAGGTAATGTTTGGATTTCTCAAGTTTTTGCTTTTTCTAAAGCTTCATGGTAAGATGATGGTTCTGTATATGAGTGTAGAGCCATAAAACATGATCTATACCTAGGTTCAAAGGAATCATATGATACAAATCTACTAGGGGCTTTTGAAATTCTTACCGATTTTCTAATACTAGTAGAATCTATATCTTGATTTTGAGAATATCTTTCTAAAGCACATGGTGGGTGATCTTCGGTACGTCGAGTATAGGTTTGTATGTTATTATGAAATATGTCATCGTTTACATTCTCACTTGCATTATGAGTGTCTTCATTTTCACTCTCATGCTAATCATGAATGTTTTCACACGTTTCATGTTCGTTGACAAGGTAAAAAAGAAATGAATAATCATAGTTTTCTTGAATTTTTTCTTTGATAAAACCATTTTCATTTTCAAGTAACATTTCGTGAAACATATAATTTGTTTTGTTCTATATCATAACACCTATATCCCTTTTGATTTTCGGTATATCCTAAAAAGACACAAGGGACTGCTTTTGGGGAAAGTTTGTCATTCTTATGAGTAAGAACAAAACATTTACATCCAAAGACTCTCAACCTGTTATAATCGGGAGATGTTCTAAACAATTTTTCAATAGGGGATATATTTTCAATATTTTTTGAAGGCATTCTATTTATCAAGTAAACTGTCGTAAGAGCGGCTTCAGGCCAAAACACTTTTGGAACATTTCTTGATATAAGAAGTGTTCTAGTGGTCTCAACAATATGTCTATGCTTTCTTTCGGCTAGTCCATTTTGTTGAGGAGTGTATGGGCAAGATTTTTGATGAATAATCTCATTTAGATCAAAAAAGTTTTTGAATTCTTTTGATACAAATTCTCCCCCGAAATCAGATCTAAAAATTTGAATGTTGGTTTTGAATTGAGTTTTTACATAGTAATGAAACCTTTTAAAGCATTCAAATACTTCTAATTTTTGCTTAAGAAAAAAGATCCAAGAATGTCTACTATAGTCATCCACAAACACAACATAGTATGATACCCTGCCTTTGAATATAACAGGAGCCGATCTCCATACATCCGAATGTACTAACTCAAATAAATTTTTTGATATAGTGTCTTGGCCCAAAGCGTAAAGCTTTAATTTTGCCAAAAATGCAATCTTCACAAACAAAATCTTTTTCTTTATAGTTAGTAAGAAATGAAAACAAATGTAATTTAGACACACTAGGATGCCCTAATCTTTTGTGCCAATTTTTTATGTCTTTCTTTTCCACAAAATTACAAAAAGATTGTTTTGATAACTCAAGATTGTTCATTACGTATAGATCTCTTCTTCTATGGCCTTGCCCAATCGGCTTCTCGGACAGAAGATCCTGTATTAAACAATTATTAGATGAAAATAATACTTTGCAACCATGATTCGTAATTTGTGAAACAGATAAAAGATTTAAATTTAATTTTGGCACAACTCTAATATTTGGTATGTGAAACTTTGGTTGTTTTTGAAAAATCCCAAAACTTTTGATTTTTAAAGATGTTCCATCGGCATTTGAAACATAAGAATTATTTGGGTTAGAATGACATTCGGATAATATGGACTTGTTTGGTGTCATATGAAAAGAGACACCGGAATCTAAAATCCAACAAGTCTTATCAGGATCACCATTTGTGGATACGGCCGCTCCCGAGAAGGAAGAGGCTTGAGTTTTGATCATTGGTTGTAGCGCCTCCATTAGTTGAGCCAATGATAGTGAGCCGATGCATTTGGAGTCATCTACATCATTCCTTTCAACCGAAGCAACTCTCTTATAATCTCGGTGATCCTTTTTCTTTCTTTCTTTCTTTTGGGACAAAAAGGCTTGATGTGTCCCGGTTCATAACAATTGTAGCATATGATTTTGTCACCCTTTTTGTACTCATGATCACTTCTTTTGTCACTTCTTTCATAGTTGTTGGGGATTTTTCCTTTTTCATTCTTTATAAAATAAGGAGGTTTGTAACTCCTAGTATGATTACCGGGCTTTGATATAGCAAGCACAGTTTCTTCATCCTTTGAGGCGGATGACTTCTTTAATCTATTTTCTTCCATAGTCAATTCCTCAAGAGTTTCGACTATTGATGACACACCTCCTCTATGAAGGAGAGCGGACTTAGTTCCCTCAAATTCGGGCCTAAGCCCATTCACAAATTGGTAGAAATGCTCCGTTTTGATTTGATTTTCACGGAGTTCTACATCTTGAGGGCAATGCCATTTTGGGTCAAAAAGAGTCAATTCATCCCAAAGGAGAGAGAGTGCATTGTAATATTCTCTAATACTCATCTCTCCTTGAGTCATAGACTCATAGTTCTCACCTTATTTTGAACATTACATATGTGAGAAATATCTTTAAGACTATATATGTCTTTAAGATATTTTCATGCGTTACTAGCGAAATCAAATTTCGCTAAACTATAACATTTATGAATATCCACACTATTGAGGAGCCATCCAATTATCTTGGAATGACCCATCCTCCATTTTTTCTATTTTCTCTCATGATCGGAAATGACTTTAGACATTTCCTCTCCTTGAAGAGCCACTTCTTTTTCATTCTCAATTTTGGTGAGAATGAGTTTGGGTTCTTTTTCGGTACCATCCACCAAATCTCATAAGCCTTTTTTCTATATTTTGTGCTTTACTATGGATGCCCACATCACATAGTTTGTATAATTTAGGCGTACGAGAATGAATACGATTACTTCCCTTTCATTCTCCATTCTTTTACAACAAGAAAAGAGAGAGGAAAGTGAGAAAAAGAAATACAAGGTTTGCTTGAGAGGTGGTGCGCTTTCCGATGCAACAATTCGTTGTTTTCTTCAAGCTCACAATCCTCCTCCTTTTGATGCTTATCACAATTTCTCCTCTTGGAACAACGCTTCAATGACTCTAAAGCTCTGATACCATATAATGAGATGGACTAAATCCAAGAACGTCGCTTATGGACAAACAAGAACACACTTCAATCAAGTAGAATACTTGATTGAATCATCCAAACCACCCTCACAAGGGTCAAAAATATATATATTATTGTGTGGAGGAACGACAACTCCAAGTGGCTGTTGGGCTGCCCCCTAAGTCTGAAAAAGCTGACAACAACCAAAAAAACAAATACAAAAACCAAAGAAAATAAAAAGGCGAATAGTCAGCCCCTAATGGGCTGATGCCTATTACAAGAAAAGACCGAAATACCCCTGATGAGTATTTCGGTTTATACATATATGTATATACATATGCGTATATGTATATCTTAACACTTGATACATATTTTGGGTTTTGAATTTTGTATAAGGGTTTCTCAAGAAATCCTATTTTGTATAAACTTGAAATTATCTTTTAATGCATATAGTTTCTAAATGTTGTTACGAAGATACATATCTTTTGTGAAATGAATGTATTACGCTAACGTGCACAAGGTTGTCAACTTGTCTTTTCTCGAAAATCGTTTCCGCTGATTTACTAAAACAAAAACTCTGAAAAACAAAGGATTTTTTAGCCTCTTTTAAGCTATTCTAAAAGTTTACAAGTTTAAAATTTTGGAGCGTTACACGAAATCTGTTGTTTCAAAAAGGCCTTAGACACAAATTTCCTTGTTGTATAGTGGGGCACTTTATCTTTTTTGAGGCTTGCATATAGGTGAAGACATCCATACCACATCGTGCAGGAGCAAGGGAGACCATTCCAACTCAACAGCAGCCCTAGTCTTTGGTTGATAGATGCCCTACCATTGGGGCAAATAAGCAAAAGGTTAGTATTTAACTTCTTGGCCATTTAGGATTCCTATCCCACAAAGAATGGATTGGGGAGGAGATAGTCTGAGAAACAAGCAAGTTTTTCCTTTTGGATTACAACAGTTTCGAGGATTTCAGACGGAACTGGTTCAATCTATTGCACCATCGGTAACATGACTGCAAGCATTGAACACTTTTAGGCACAGATTAGTTGACATCAATAAAGTGATATGATGTATATGTATCTTGTCTTAGTCCACAACATATGGCTGCCTCACTGCATTCATTTATCCTTTCTACTTTTAGTCTTTTGATGCTTATGAACTATCTCTTTTTCCTGTTACGTGTTAAAATGTAAATTATAACATATATATAATAATATTATTATAATATTATATTATTATTATTATATATATTATATATTTTCTTTTATTATTTTTATTTTCTTTTTAGTATCTAGTTCAATAGGAACTAGATTCTTTATCCAGTCAAGTTCCTAGTTGGACTAGGAACTTGACTGAGTTGTAGCCGTTGGACGGGAGTCCAACAACTCTTTTTGGGAGAGCTCAAAATGAGCTCTCCTCCCTTCCTCTTCTTTGTATAAATAGGGGTGAATCCCTTCAATGGATGAATCAATGCTTCTTAAGCATTTTGGTTATAAATAAAGATTTATTATTTCTTTTTTGTGATCTTTCATTTATACCCTTTTTATGGGTTTTGTTCGAAGTGTCTTTAATAGACGTTCTTTTGAGAGATTCAAGTGCTTTTGTGGAAGACCATTATTTCATTACATGGTATCAAAGCCATGGAGATCTTAGATTTTGAAAACTTCTGCCTCGTTTTCTATGCCTCACTTGCAAAAGGTGTTTCATCACCTTGTTCGTGGCTCAATAAGGCTCTTTTGAAGAAATGAAGCAATTAAAGATTTTTTTGCTACAAAAATTTGTATTATTTTTTATTCATCTTCTCTCTTATACTTTTTTTTCTTCTTTTCTCTTCTCTCATCTATTCTTTTCTCACCCTTGTAAAAGATGGATGACAATGATAAGATCACTATCATACCCATGAAACTAAATGATACTAATTATGTAATGTAGGCTTCGATTATGAAGCATCACATTTGGGAAAAATGGTTATGGGGTATAGTAGATGGTTCCGATTCGGAACCTAAACTATCTCTCACTAAAATGAAGGGTGATAAAGAAGTTTCTCTAACGGAAGGAGAAAAGAGTAAGGTTTTAGACACTTATGAAAAGAAACAAAAAGAGTGGAGGATAGGACATACAAAAATGATGTCATGGCTATAGACATTAAGAAATGCTCTAGTCTTGCTAAGTTCGAGCATGTCGATAAGGTTTGGGAATACCTTAAAAATATGTATTCCCTTAAAGATATTGCACATGCATGCAGTTTACAAGACAAAGTTCGGACAATGACTCAAAAAGATAAAACCATTCAGAAATATTACAATGAGTTGTCCGAACTTTGGAAAGAGTTGGCTCTTCTTGAGCCCAAATGGCATTGTACTGAAGATATCGAGCTTCGCCAAAAGCAACTCAATATAAAATATTTCTATCAATTTGTTAATGGTTTGAGGCCGGAGTTTGAATCCACCAAGTCCGCACTTTTATATTATGGAAAAGTTTCTTCTATCGTTAAAACTATCGAAGAACTCACTATGGAGGAAAATAGACTTAGAAAGAACACTTCAAAAGTTGATGATGACTTCGTTCTAGCTGTGCCTAGACCGAGAAATCATATACTCACTTACAAACCGCCTCATTTTGGTAGACAGAATGGTGACTTTGACAAAAGAAAAGTCATTTGTCATCATTGTCATGAACTGGGGCACTGTAGGCCTCAATGTCTAAAGTTAAAAAGAAGAGAATAAAAAAGAGTTGCGTCCGTTGAATTTGAATCAAAAGATCAAGATGCACTTGTATCTATGGCTCAATTGATGAAAATCCTTCAACGTCTTCTCAAAAGGGCATCTTCCTCAATTGAAGCCTCAACTGAGCGGTTGTTGCATATTTCTCTGATCTAGGTAACTTTCTTTGGCTTTTAGATTCTGATGCTTCTTTTCACGTGACCCCAAATATCAATAACCTATCCGAATGTTTTAAAAATAACTCAAGTGTGTCAAAGGTTTTTACAGCTGATGGTACATCTCTTGAAATAAAAAGAGTAGGATGTTTTGAAAATTTTCAAAAATCCAAAAAGTTTTTTATCCCAAAAGTTAGATATATCCCTATACTAAATTTAAATCTTTTATCTGTTTCTCAAATATCTGACTATGGGTGTAATATCTCATTCTCTTTTCATGGTTGTTGGGTACATGATCGCCAATCAGGGAAGCTGATTGGGGAAGGCCATAAAGAAAGATGACTCTATTACATGGACTTTTTGGAATTGCCCAATAATGCATTTTGCAATAATGTTTAGAAATTAGAATTAGATTTATGACACAAAAGACTTAGCCATTCTTACATGTCTAAAATTCAACATTTTTCAAGTTTAAGAAAATTTTGTAATTCTGAAAGTTTTTTTTGTAAAGACTACATTCTTGGCAAAATGAAAAGATCACTGTTTCATAGTAGAACTTTTGTTTTTTCTATACCACTTTGAGTTAATACATTCAGATGTTTAGGGACTTGCACCAATTGCTTTTAAAGGTGGTTATGCATATTATGTCATTTTTGTTGATGACTTCTCTAAACATAGATTTGTTTTCTTAAACATAAATCTGAAGTTTTTACTCACTTTCAAATATTTCATAAAATGGTTAAAAATAAATTTCAAAATGATATTTTCATCTTTCACACTGATTCAAGGAGAGAGTTTATGTTCAAAGAATTCAAAGACTATCTAAATTTACAAGGCATTACACATCAAAGATCATGTCCACACTCTATAACAAAACGACCTAGCCGAACGTAAACATCAGCACATTATGAAAACTACTAGGACCTTGTTAATTGCAAATCAAGTTCCAAAAGGGTTTTGGGCTGAGGCTGCCCTAACTACTACCTATCTCATTAATCGAATGTCATCTTCCTTATTAAAGAATATAACTCCAATTGAAAAACTTGTCAATTTGTCTCCTAACTATTCTAGACTAAGAGTCTTTGAATGCAAATGTTTTGTGTTCATCAACAAAAATGACAAACTCTCTCCTTGTGCAATCTCATGTGCCTTTTTTAGGATATATCGATAATAAAAAATGCTATAGGTGTTTTGATTTTCAAAATGAAAAATTGTATGTGTCAAGAAATGTATCTTTTCTAGAAAAAGAAAGGCTTCTTTGAATTCGAAAAACCAAAGGATGTCACTGAATATTTTTTTTTAATTGATCTAACTTCAAAATCCAATGAATGGGATCGTGAATGTGACTTTGACAATGATCAAAGTCCTATAGATATTGAACATAATGTTGATAATGGAGAGCAAACCCATAGGGATGTTACTTTATAATATTCAAGACGTAGAGAGCAAAATCTCTCATGTGCTTTAAAAAAGTATTTCGAAGTTTGACCCAGAAGGACGTCTAGAATTTCTAGACCTCTTGGTAAATTTGTGTCTTACGAATCTTTTTTACCCACATATAGGGTAACAATTGCATTAATTCAATCATATGTTAAACCATCATCCTATTCTCAAGCCAAAAATCATGTAGAATGGATAGAAGCTATGAGAACAGAATTAAATGCATTATAAAAGGCTGACACTTGGACCATTCAAGATGTTCCTTCAGGTAAAAAACCTATAAGTTGTCGATGGGTTTATAAAATAAAAATAAAAAATAAAAAATGATGGAACTCTGGAAAGGTATAGGCAAAAGGGTATGCCCAAGAGTATGATATCGATTATAAAGAAACCTTTGTTCCTATAACTCATATGACTACTGTCAGAACTGTAATAGCTTTGGCCTCCATTAGAAAATATCATATATTTCAAATGGATGTCAAAAATGTTTTTCTAAATATGAACTTTATTGAAGAAGTATATATGAAAGCCCTGCCTGGTATTAGTATCCCTAAGGGTAAAGCTCTTCGTCTGGAAAAAGCTCTTCGTCTGAAAAAAGCTCTTTATGGTCTTAAACATACACCAAATGCATGGTATGACAGATTTAGTCATGTTATGCTTGATATTGGTTTTTAATCTTGTTTAACTGACACTGCTTTGTTTATTAAGAAATTTGATTGAGGCATCATTATTCTACTATTATATGTGGATGACATGATCATCACCGGAGGCGACAAACAGAGAGTTGCAAATATCAAAACTCTTCTTAAAACTCATTTTGAAATGACTGACTTATGTTTATTAATATATTTTTTAGGCATTGAAGTTGCTCATTCCCTTCGTGGGTATTTGATATCTCAATCTAAATTTGCTTTTGATATTGTTTTCAGGTATGAAATTACAGATGATAAGAAAGTGGACACTCCAAAAGTTATCAACGTTAAAATGAGAATTGATGATCCTACTCCTTACAAACAGCTTATCTGATCACTTTCTTATCTTTCTATTAGTAGGCTAGATATAGCACATGCTGTTCACACAGCTAGTCAGTTTCAGCATGCTCCTCACCTCTGTCCATATGAGAGCAGTTTTACGTATTATTAGATATTTAAAGTCCTCTCTTTTACAAGGGCTTTTCTTGTTTGCTTCATTGTCATTAAATTTAATTGCATATAATGATGATGATTGGAGAGATGATCCCAATAATAGGCTATCAACCACTGTTTTTTGTGTGTTCTTAGGTGAATCCTTAATTTCGTGGATATGCAAAAAGCAACAAAAGATTTCTTTTTCCTCCACTGAAGCTGAATACAGAGCCATGATAACCACCATTATGGAAGTTGTTTGGCTCAGACGATTGCTAGTGGATATGGGTGTTGAAGCGATGTAAGCTTCAAAAATGTGTTGTGACAACAAAAGTGCGATCTACATTGCAAGCAATCGAATATTTTACGAGCGCACCAAACACATCGAAATGGACTGTCACTATGTTAGAAAGGAATACTTATATGAAACCATTGATCTGCCATATGTTACATCAGAGTATCAATTAGCAGACTTCTTCACCAAGCCTCTCGATGCTCTCATATTTTACTTCCTCTTAGACAAACTTTCGCTTATTGTACCGTAAGTTTGAGAGAGAGTGTTAAAATGTAAATTGTAACATATATATAATAATATAATATTATATTATTAATATTATTTATATTTTTCTTTTATTATTTTTCTTTTCTTTTTAGTATCTAGTTCAATAGGAACTAGATTCTTATCCAGTCAGGTTCCAAGGAACTTGACTGAGTTGTAGCCGTTGGACTCTAGTCCAACGGCTATCCAACGACTCTTTTAGGGAGAGCTCAAAATGAGCTCTCCTCCCTTCCTCTTCTTTGTATAAATAGGGGTGAACCACTTCAATGGATGAATCAATGTTTAATAAAGATTTATTATTTTATTTTTGTTATCTTCCATTTATACTCTTTTATGGGTTTTGTTTGAAGTGTCTTTAATAAACACTCTTTTGAGAGATTCAAAGGCTTTTGTGGAAGACCACCATTTCATTACAACATGATCACTCACTCAGCCTGGATTTACTAATAGGTGTTGGTTTCTTAACACTCAAGAGTACTTTCATTGTTCTAAAACCTTCTTAGACTTCATTTGGAAACTGGTAGTCCAATGGAGATTATGCATTTGAAAAAGTGTCAGGCAGCTAGCACCTCTAGGTGTTGGTAGCTATCAATTCCATTCTTTAGTGTAAGTACAAAGGAGAGAGGACCTCACTTCCCATCCCAGCTGCATAAATATCCATCCCAGCTGCCAGTTTCCAAGCATCTACCTAGTTTGACCATGTTTTTACCAATTGCATTAACTCCCTTCCCAGCTACTAGTTTCCAAACAGAGCTTTAATTGTCTTGGTAGTTTTGGATACTGGACACGAATACACAATTTTTTTGGAAGCTAGGATACGAGGACACAATTTATATATATATATATATATTTGATGTTTAATATATGAAAATATATTTATTAAAGATTAAAACAATATTAAAATAATGTAAGACGTGCTGTGATGTGTCACATGACATGACCATCTGTTGGTACCTTGTCACCTAGACATAGGAGACTAATAAACATGTCCCTGTGACATAGGCCATAAGTTCCTTGGTACATGTTGCTCTTTAAACAGTGGATTGATGTTACTTTAGAGATGGAATTCTTAAGTACCGATAAGGTGCACCTACACCCATCTAGTAGAGACTGGAGAGTGACACCATAGATTTTTCATATATGGTCTACATGCATTTTTTAATGGAAAATGAGTTTTGGATAATGTGATTGTCACATGCCTGCAGGTTTACCATGCACTTCAAAATCAACGGCCCATAATGTACACAAATTTCATGACTTGAAAATTTGTTTTTTCCCTCTAAAAATACAATTTAACGTGTGATATCTAATAGATAAACTATGCGGACTGCAACTATGGAGTCAGATTTTTGTTTTGTTTTGTTTTTTGAAAGAAACTATGGAGTCAGATTGAGCAGATGCTGCTTACACCCATGATTTCCAGCTAGGTGAGCATAGGTGCATCCAATCATCTATATTGCACGTAGTCATGCTCGATTCGCTCAAGTGTGTCACAGCCATGGTATACTCTTTTCCAGCATCGCTTCCGTGTTGTGTTTGGCCAGAAGCTTGTTGGGTGTAACCCCCCATCATGGCTGGTGTTTCAGCCAATGGGATGCTGGATTGAAGTTGGTGAGAAGGATGGGTTTTTTCTGGGTCAAGCAAGGTTTAAAATTGATTTGTTTGCTGGTATAAAGGGTATTCCCGAAAAAATCTTGATATCGCCAGTTTTTCATGAATGGCTATATCCTATTTGTTTGACTCATATACCATACATCAAGTAATTCTAAATATCAAAGTGTTCAAATAACCAGGGAGCTCAAGGAAGAAAAATTTGCTGCACGCAGAGCTCTAGTTCCTGTGCTTCAAGCAGAAGAGGACGAGAGGTATTAAGTGGAAAGTGGTTTGTCGTTTTTCCTATGTGTCATTTTCCTGCCACTTCATTTTGATGCGTATCTGGTCTTCCACAGGTTTGTGAAAGAATGGAAGAAATACCTGGAAGAAGAGGCTAGAATAATGAAAGATGTTCCTGGCTGGAAGGTGGGCGAGAGTGTCTACCACTCTGGGAAATGGATGCCACCTGCTAGTGGCCAGCTTCGTCCTGAAGTTTGGTGAGAATACTGCTGGTTGTGCCTTTGCTTATGTTTGATATTTTTTATTGAACGAACCGTTTTCAGTGTTTATGCTCTCTAAGAGATTTGGAATTCGGGCACTTTTTTGGCCTCTTTCTTTGGGGCAATCAAGAACGGTCTGAATAATCATACAATAGTTAATAATTCTCATTAGTTATGAATACTTGGAGTGCCTACGGGCACTCAGTATCTGTCCACCCCTTTGGTGCTATTACCTATTGCTGCTCATGTTGTTACGACTGTGGTTTCAGTGATTTTAAAGGTTTGGGTAACTAAATCTAGTGGATCCTTTGGTTTTCTCGCCACTACGAATGACTCGATATAAAGTTGCCTAACTTCCTCTATGTAAACTAAGCTTCAAGAAATAAAGAAAATTCTGGCAAATCTATATTGATACCTACATCTGTTTGGATACAGGGTCTAGGCAGCCATTGCTATCTCTTGCTATTTAAGGCTGACGTTGAGGATGCCTGTATGAAACGGCGACCCAAATACCTTACCTCTTTGGTTACCTTACCCCATAGAAAACTCAAGAGAGCCTCCGATTGAAGTTCATGTGATTTCTGAAACAAATTAGGCTGTTTTGGACACAGACAAACTCCGGTACCGCATTGTGAAGGCCAATGCTGTATCTGCCGTATAGCTTTTTGCTTGACAAATGAGTACATCCATGCACACCATGCTTATGCTTTTACCCATTTTGTGAAATGATTTTGTTTTCATGGACACAGAAACCACACCCGGAGTAAGAGACTTCGCCGCGCAAACGAGTCTTCTACTCGGAATCTCATTAATATTAACATGCGGCCACAAGGGTCATGAGAGTGTTCAGCCTGACCCTTATTCTAATCGTAGTCATAACCATCTGCCTTCTAGTGGTGGTTAGCAACAGCGAAGCATCATTAGACTTTTTAGATCACAAAAAATACTGAAACGTCAACTCAAAATATCAAATTTGGAAAATATCATGCTATTTTCAGTTTGCTAAAAATAGTGCAATTTTATCATGATGTCTATGTTTTTATCAGGCAGCGATCATGTTTTTATACATTTCTCTCTCTCTCTCTCTCTCTCTCTCTATATATATATATAGGATACTGTCACGGGCAGAAATTTTCTGCAAGCGCTTGGTTTGGGACCGATATAGTATCTATGCTAAATATGACACTGTGCTAAATGAAACATTTTATATGTTTGTTTTTATAGGAATCAGTTTTTGGAGGATTTGATTTCAATTCCTAAATAAATTTTTATAGGGTTTCAAAAATCAATGGCCTACAATTTTCATAAATTTTAGGCTCCAAATACCATTTTTTCAATCCAAAATGCATGATCCAAGTGTATATTTTTAGTAAAGCAATCATGTTCTGTACAGTTAGAATTTCAAAAAAAATACATGAAATCTAATAAAATGTTTTGTTTAGCATCATGTCATATTTAGCACAGATCATATATATATATATATATATATATATATATATATATATATATATATATATATATATATATATATATATATATATATATATATGATCCAACCATGTGGATGTGCTTGACATGATAAATTTGCTAGGAATCAACCATTGGATCATGTATTTTTTATTAAAAAAATGTTTTTTAAATGCTTCAATATTTATGAAGAATATAAGCCATTGATTTTAAAGCCTTAGAAAAATCTCATTTATTCATCAAAATTGGATTATGCAAGAGCATGTTCTCATGAAACCAAGCAAGTAGATCACATCCTTACGGTTAGACTTAAGAGAAAAAATAAAAAAATCATGAAAATTATGGTTCACAATTCTCATATTCTAGTGACTCTCTCTCTCTCCCTATATATATATACAGTAATGGGTCGATCAACATGCAAAAATCACTTCAAAAACATAATTTTTTGGCAAAAAGAATAAAGGTCCTGCTAAAGGTCTAGGACCTTTATTGGCATTTTTAATGCACCACAAAAAGCCAAGCACATTTTTGAAAAATGTCTTTAATGGCGCACTACAAGCACAAGGTCCCAGACTTAGCACTTTTAATGCACCAGTAAAGGATTTTTGACGTGATCTTTTTTTTGCATGCACTGACCGGCCAACGTGCACAATGAGCAGTAGCACGCATTAGCTCCGGTTTAGCACCAAATGTGTTATGTGTTGGGAAGGGAGACCCTCCAACCAAGGAATGTCCCTTTCTCCATCAATCGGACCTCATATATTTGATCTTTATAATTCATTTAGTAAGAAATATACTTTACAACATATAGATATGTTTTTCAAAACATAAAAAAGCGATGACTCAATGCATTTAAAACTTTATGATACAAAGTATTGTGAGTTGTTGATTTTTAACGCTTTAAAAAATGCATCTAAACATCAAAAATTCATAATCCAAAACATGGCGCTCTCTAAATGAATGATAAAAATCAAATACGTAGAGTTTGATTGATGAAAGAACTCGACCGTTAGATAAAGAACACGATCGATTACCATAATTTTGGACCTTCCTTTGGTTGGATGGTACCTCTTCCCTATATATATAATGCCACTAAAATATGTTAACTAGAATATGAACCAAGATTTTCCACTAAAATACAACCACTAAGAAGGAACTGTTAGCTGTAGTATTTGCCCTTGAGAAGTTTTGTTCATATTTATTGGGCTCCAAGGTTATTGTTTACTCTGATCATGCCCTTTGCGGTATCTGATGAGTAAAAAGGATACCAAACCACGTCTCATCCGGTGGATCCTTCTGCTACAAGAATTTGATCTTGAAATTCGAGATAAGAGTGGATGTGAGAATCTTATAGCAGATCATCTGTTCAGACTAACTGTGAAGACATCCACTGATCAAGGACATATTGATGATTCCTTTCTGAATGAGCTGCTTCTTCACGTCAAGCGTCTACCCTGGTTCACGCATATCATCAACTTCTTGGTGACCGAAGAATTTGATGTATATTAGAACAGGAACGAGAGAGATCACTTCATGTCGTAGGTGAAACATTATTTTTGGTAGGATCTACAGTTGTTTCGATTATGTCCTGACCAGATGATTTGAAGGTACATCCCCAAAGAGGAGTTCGTGTCTATTCTAGTGTTTTGTCATTCCTTGGCTTGTGGAGGTCACTTTTCTAGCCAAAAGATCACCGCAAAGGTCCTCCACTCTAGATTTGGGTGGTGGACACTACATAGAGATACTCGTAAATTTTGTAGAAGGTGATTACGCTGTCAGCAGACAATGAACATTTTCAAGCATGATATGATGCCTCTTCTTCCCATTCTTGTCATAGAGATTTTTGATGTTTGGGGCATCGACTTTATCGGTCCCTTCCCGCCATCGTTTGGTTTTGTTTATATTTTAGTGGTAGTCGATTATGTGTCCAAGTTGGTCAAGGTCGTGGCCACTCAGACCAATGATCATAAAGAGATGTTTTGATTTATCAAGCACAACATCTTCAATAGGTTCGGTGTCCCGAGAACGATGATTAGTGACGGGGGTAAGCACTTCAAGAATGTGCATATTGCTTCCTTACTCAGGAAGTACTATGTATAGCATCAAATTGCTACACCATACCATCCACAGACGAGTGGCCAGGTTGAGGTCTTCAATAGGGAGATCAAGCGTATTCTTGAAAAGACAGTTCAGCCAAACCGAAAAGACTGGTCACAGTGCCTTGATGATGCCCTATGGGCCTATAGGACTGCTTTCAAGACTTTGATTGGAATGTCCCCTTACTGCTTGGTTTTTGAGAAGCCATGTCATCTCCCTGTTGAGTTGGAGCATAGGGCATATTGGGCGATTAAGAAGTTCAATTTTGATATGGCTCAAGTTGGTGCAGAGTGCAAACTGCAGATGAGTGAGCTTAAGAAGTTCCGAAATGAGGCTTACGAGAGCGCCACGATCTACAAGGCTCAGACTAAGCATTTTCATGATCAACATATTCTGAGGAAACAATTTGAGCCTAGACAGAAGGTCTGGCTTTTCAATTCGTGACTCCAGCTTTTTTCAGGGAAGCTGAGGTCTAGATGGGATGACCTGTTCATAGTACATGAGGTGTTCTCACATGACGCAGTAGTTATTTTTGAACCTCGTATAAATGGGACCTTCAAGGTCAATGGGCAGCGGTTGAAGCCCTATATTTCTGATGTCGTGATTAGTCAGGACATCGAGGTCATTGACCACATTGAAGAGTAAGGTAGTGCACAATTTTTGTATGTTGTATTTTTAGGATTAGATGTTTTGTTTTTTTCTGAGGACGTGTTTGTTTATTTCCTTGTTCATGAGCATGAATGTTAGATCATGTATGCATTGCATTTTGGGCATTTTTATGAGTTATAAACATTGAGACATGTAGAATCTCGGCAACACCAATATAATGTCACATCAGGTAAGATTTCATAGTGTGGATTAGGTGACTTCTACTACTTTCCTTCTATTTTTTTCTGTTTCTTATGTACATTAATTTAGTTTCATAAAAACATGGGGGTGGGTGTAGTTTGCACACCAAAATATTTTTCTGTCTTTGTACTTGTACATTGATGAAAACTCATAAAAATTAAGCTTTTAAGGAATGAGTTTGACCTTATATAAATGCTTTACATAATCTAATGGTTTCAAAAAAAATTTAAGCCCCATGAATTTTTTTTCTGACACAAATATAAAAAAATATGGTTATTTATGTGAATTTCAAAGAAATGGTGATAGATACATGTTAGAGTTTATTTTGAATCATAAGTATGAATATGCGCAGTTTATTTTTGAAAACTAAGCAAATGAACAACATTGAAAATAAGAGCTCAAAAAGTAAAAAGAGCATATGTTTAGTTGTTGATGTCTTTCTATTCTCTAGTAGCTGGGCTCAGACACAAGTTGAAGTATTTGATTTTCATATCGAAAAGGATAACGAAGGAAGTCACTTCTTTGTCTAAGTTAATATTTGTGGCCTATTTTGTTCGAGCAAGTAGAGCCTGAGGGGTGTCTACACCTAATGCCCTAAAGTCATCCGACTTGAGAGTCACCGACTTGAAAGCCCATTACATGAACTTTATAGAGAGCCTAATAGATGTTAACATTGCACATGACAAGAAGCAAGCTATACGTAAACTATGAGAATGGAAAGTCTAGTGACTCGAGCAATTAAGTATGAGGGATACTTTGTATCTGGTGTCCTAAGGTCGTCTGGCCTGAAAGTCACTCACCCAAAGCTCATTATATGGGTCACGAAAACAAAAAATTTGAAATAGTGCTCAACAAAAAAAAAAAAGTGTGAAAAAATTTAAAATCTGAAAAAAGAAAAGAAAATAAAGAGCAGAAAGAAAAAGTTTACTGCTTAGAAATATTTCTTGAGAAACCTGTGCAGAAAATATATGAGTGAGGATAGGTAAATAATATGTATATATTTGATTTTCTGATAATAGAGCATAAATGATTATGATATTTATAAAAGTAAAAAAAAAAGGTTTTATTCTGTGGTGGCATGTAAAAGGCTCTAATTATGTTTGAAAGTGTAATGGCATAAAATATTTATGAAAACAATCTCCTTAACTGCCTAATGCTTTTTGAAGTTAAATTTTTATGCATACATGATAAAGATGTTTGTGGGTAACATCACTACAAACCCTCACGAGACCTTACTCGTCCACTGGAGTAACCCAGGGGTTTAAAGGGCTTGTTACATACGTTAAATGCAACTGTGATTCCTATGAAAGTGAGTTAGGTTTTACTTTGTTTACTTTGCCTTTTGCTTTTTGTTCATCATCAGTTTGCTCGAGGTCTAGCAAACGATAAGCATGGGAGAATTTGATCATACATATATTTTATATTTTATTCATACTATTTTATGCATGATCCGTTGAAAAATTGTATTAAAAACTTAGTTTTATCTTTGTTTTTGAGAATTTGCTTTGAAATTGAAAATATCAGAAAATCATATATTTCAGAACTTGACCTACTTTTTTTAGTGTTTCATTTAATTTAGAAGTTTCAAATTTATAGTTTAATTAGATTAGGAATTAATTAACTAATTGTAATTAGTTTAGAAGAGACGCTTTTGAAAAATATGTTTTTGAGGAAGACCCTTTTTGGAATTTATGAAAAAAATTGGACTTCCATAAAAAAAACATGTTTTGACCTAATGTTTAGTATAAATAATATTTTTTAGCAAGAACCCATGTTTTCCCTCTTGAAAAAATGTAGACCTTTTCTCTTCTCTTTCTCCTCCTCTACATTCCCAATCGGTTCTCCCTCGTTCTCCTCTTTTCTCCTGTTTCATTCATCTTGCTTCTGATCTTTTTTTGTCACTGGTTCTTGTGTGCGCTGCTCAAGAGAAAGACCATCTTTTTCTTCTTAACCCGTCCATCGAAGGTAAATCACACGGTTTGCCTCTTCTCCCCCATCTTTGTAGTATTTTTAGATTCATTTCATCATATTTGATTTTTGTCATTGTCATTGCATATAGCATAATCTAAATTCTATTTGTTTAGTTTTCACATATTAGAATATCATTTAGGCATTGTAAATATTAGTTTTATTGATTTTTGGTTCTTATTTATTTTATGTTTTTGAAGCAGCGTAGTTGATTTTTCATATTTTAGACCATAGAACTGGTTTGCGTGATCTGCACTAAATAAATCATGTAGTTGCAAATCACGCTGGACATTAGCTGCATAATGTAGATATGTTTTTCTTCAGGTTTTGACTGTATGAACTAACAGTCTGGACGTCTTGAGATCATGTATGCACTAAGCGTACACGATCTGGTTGACGTGTTCTGTCTATCCTGAATCTGTAGTTCAGTATGCAACACGTCTTGTTCAGCTGATCGTGTACTTTAGATATGTGTGATTTAGATCACGCAAACCCATTACTGCCAATGCAAAACATGATCAGGCATAATTAGTGCAACTTTGTCTCCTCGATTACTATCATATAATTCAGTTGCGTTAGGGTGCTGTTCTGCGTTTTTGGACCACTGCCAATCACGCCTTTCAGCGTGATTGACGCTAGTCACCCACGGCCTACATAATTACAATAGCTGCTGCATTTTATAGTTAGTTTAATTCATGCAGTGTTGATATAGATCAGAATAGGCCGTTGATTATTTGTTTAGTTGGTTAGCCCATTTCAGAATTTATTTATTTTCACATGTCTTGTTCATATTTTAGTTCATTCAATAAATTAATAATAGGCTAAGTAGAGTTGTTAATTAGTGGTAGGTTAAGTAATTTGAATATTATTCTTTTTCATAAGCTGGTTTTGAATAGTTGTGTTTTTAGATTTATTTAGTTAGAATGAGTTTAGTCTGGTCTGCTTTGCTATTAGTTAGAATTGTTTAAATTAGAATTAACCTTAGATTCAACATTCTCTTTGAATTTGAATAGTTAGATTCCTTATTGTTTGAGGTGAATTAGTTTCATAATTCGTTACACAGTTTGGTAGTTTGTTTTACTCTTTTGTCTTTTAGTGTTCTAATTTGTTTGCTTAGTAATTGTTTAGAGTCTTGTTTTGATTAATTTTTTATTTAACTAACCCTGAGTGTTTGTCTAGTTCTTTGTGGTTTTTATTTTGTTTTGTGTTTTTGTTTTGCAGAGAAGTTGTCGGACGTGCAATGAGCCTTTAAACGAACCCCCAAAGAGTCCTCTGAAGTCCCTAAAAGGTCCTCTCAAAAGGCTCTTTGAGCCCCTCAGGAGTCCTCAAAAATAAGAACATAAATAAAATTCAAGCAAGGGACTAGAAGCTCAGAGCACTGAAGACCCTTTTCTTTTCTTTTTAGCTTAGGATTTATTTTATTTGATTCAATTCATTGGGTTTGTAATAAGGCCACCTAATTTATTTTTATTTGTTTAAGCCCTCCACCGAGGGCCACACTCTCATTTATTTAATTAATTATTTTTATTTTTAAGGCAATAAAGAGTAGCTTAGTTTTTTGTGGAATACAAAGTGTTTCTCCCGTTCTCTGAGATTGACCCGGACTCCACCACAAGTGCGAGCCAATTTTTATTATTTGGTGTCTGGTTTGCATAAACCGTTTTCATCAAAAATATTATTTAAAAATTTATTTCATAAAACTTACACCAGTCATCCCAAAATAATGGGCGTCTGCCGAACATGATCTACGCCTTCCATGTCCAGAATGATGAAGTCGATGAGGAAGAAGAAGTCCTCCACCTTGACCAAGACATCTTCAAGGATCCCTCACGGGACTTTGATGGATAATAACTGCAGGGTCATTGGTTTAGGCTTCATATCTTTAAGCCCGAATGCATCATAAAAGAAACCCAACAAGATATTGATGCTTGCCTCAAGATCGAGCAAAGCACGCGCGATAGTGATGTTTCCTATAACATATGAAATAATGAGTGCCCCGAAGTCCTTGGGCTTGGGTGGAGTCTGTTGCAAAAGCACTGAACTCACCTACTCAGTCAAGTATACTCGCTTGGGTAAATTGGACCTCGACTTCCGCTTCTGAGTGTAAAGCTCTTTGAGAAACTTCACATAAGCAAGAACCTGTTGTATAGCATCAAGCAATGAAAGAGTTACATGGACTTGCTTGAATAACTCAAGCATCTTGTTCATCTTTACTCTCTGCTTGCCAAAAGGTTTGGACTTTTCTAAGGCCTAAGGAAAAGGGGATTTAAGTAAGTAGGAAGTAGATGGCTCAAGCTGTGGGCCCTGACCACTTTCCTTGGGCTTGGCTAAAGAACTCGACTGATCTATAATTCAATCCTTGGGTTCCTCCGTCGACTCCTGAACTGGGTGAAACTCCTTCCCACTTCGAAGGGTCATAACAGACTTGCCCTGCTCTTGATGTGAATCTGTCATGTGCAGGCCATGGTGCATGAGTTCCTTATCCCTTGGGTTGACAACAAGCTGACTAGGGAGGCTCCCCTCGTTG
This sequence comes from Nuphar pumila, assembly GCF_984573655.1. Taxonomy (NCBI): domain Eukaryota; kingdom Viridiplantae; phylum Streptophyta; class Magnoliopsida; order Nymphaeales; family Nymphaeaceae; genus Nuphar; species Nuphar pumila. The sequence goes on from NC_143261.1 coordinate 2,415,008, forward strand.
TGCCTGCTTAAAGCCTTGGATAGCTGTCTCATATGAGTTTGTAGCTTCGCTATCGACTGCGTGTGGGAGTTGAGGTTGACCTTATATCATAAAAGGCCTCGAGAAGCTTTTCTTAAAAAGATTGGCTTGATGTAGGTTCCTCGGGAAAAGGTTGGCTAGACTGGAGTGGAGCTTGTGGAAATGTGGGTCTTGGGTAACTTTGTTGGTAGTTACCTGGTCTAACCTGTGTCTCAGTAGGAACAGTGGGTGGGCCTTGTGGATTTCTCCATAAAAAATTGGGATGGTTTCGCCATCTTGGGTTATATGTATTAGAGAAGGGATTATTTGCAGGCCTAGTGAAACCTTGCACTGCATGAACTTGTTCTTTGACAAATTCAGGAAAATGTGGCACTGCAGGACAGTCCATAATCTGGTGTACTAGGCTAGCACACATCTATCGAGTTGGGGAAGAGCTAAAAAGAAACTAAACCAATTTTTGGGTCAGCATATCAACCTTTTGACGTAGCTCTAGGGAGGCCTCTACCTCGTATATCCCTCATTTTTTGGGTCCCCCAATCGCAGATATTGCCTGATCTACTCTCGAGGTTGCGGTATGGTGCATCAAACTTTTACTCAATGTCTCAAACATGGCCCATCTCTCATCCTTGCTCTTGATCATGAATGTGCCCCCACACTAGGAATCGACCATTTGCCTATCTTTCTTAGTCAGACCATCATAAAAATACTGCACTAACTGTCATTTGGGTACTTGGTGGTGGGGACACTCTTGAGTAGGTCTTTAAGCCTATCCCATGTCTCATGAAATTGTTCTCCATCAATCTAAGTAAAACTGATAATGGACTTTTCATACTGGTTTGTCTTACCAATGGGAAAATATATTTTCATAAATTTTTTTTGTAATTGTTCTCATGTGGCAATCCTTACCATATCTAAGGACTTTAACCAGTGTTTTGCTTTATCCTTAAGGGAGAACGGGAAGAGGGTCAACCTTAAAGCGTCATCTCTAAAGTTGTTGATTTGCACCATGGAGCAGATCTGCAAAAATTCATCGAGATGACGATAAGGGTCCTCGTTACTAAGGCCATAAAATGATGAGAGCATTTGGATGACGTTGCCCTTAATCTCAAATTGATTCGCGCCTATATCAGGTCTCGCGATGCAGGAGGTGAGAGTATATTCAGTAGGGATAAAATACTCCCTTAGAGGGCAGGTGATCTGCTGATCTTCAGCCATGTGGCCGGATCTGCGGGCTCATCTAATGATGGACTCTGGGTTATCTAAAGGTTCAATATGCTCAAGGTCTTGCGAGCATCGCCCTTGCATACACCTTGTGTAGGGACCGGTGTAGAAACCGTCATAAGAGTTTGGTTTTCTACCTAATCTAGCATGCCAACACGATCAAACCACACCACAAAAGTAGGCAAAGCAGAAAAATAAACGAACAAGCAAGCACTTGCACCCAAACAGTTAGCTTATAGAAATTAAACTAGATGCACGGTCACCTATGAAATGGGTATCCTATTAGGTGGGCTAGGCAAGAAAAGTAAGATGGCTCTAAGGGTGTCAAGCAACGCGGTCCTAACAATCTTAAATAATATGCAAAAGCAAACTAAAAAATCCTAGATAAAATAGCAAAAAAATAAACTAAATAGTCCTAAATAAGTACAAAAAATCAACTAGCAATCCTAAAATCACGTGAACAAACACCGACAATAAAGTGAATACTTATTTCTTGATCGTCGTTCCCCATCAATGGCACCAAAAATTTGGTGCAAGTTTTATAAAAGATATTTTTAAAAGTATATTTTCAATAAAAATGTTTATGTAAACCAAACACCAAATAATAAAAACTGGTTCACACTAAGGGTGAGATCTGGGTGAAACTCACAGAACGGAACGAAATATAAGTATTCCAAACAATTTTTGTACATTTATTGCCTTAAACATAAAATAAAAATAAATTTGAAGTGCAACAACCAAACACGTAAACCCTATTACAAACTGTCTAGTAGAAGGAAAATTAATACAACCCAATTAAATGTGGTCTAATGCCCTACTTTAACTAAAAATAAAATAAAAGAAAAAAAGAAAAAAAGAAAAAGAAGACAAAGATGCCTCTGCTCTCAAACCACAATCCTTGCATGTGGGTGTCGATATCTTAGTGTGTCCACCTCAACACCAACCTTCTAGCCCACGTCAGCCACCTGCACAAACTTCCACACAACTAGGTTAGTTCAAAATGAATAAATAAAAGCAGTCAACATAAAATAAAAGAATTAAAACTTCTAGACACACTCCTCAATGTGACATGATTGGGTTATGATCTGGAACAGAGTGTCCTCTGTTTCAAAACATGACAATACACAAGAAATTCATGAAACAAAACTGAATAAATGCAAAAATAACAATTTTGTCCTACACGATTTCAAGAATTTCATGTCTGGATAGATTCTCATAAATTAGATGAACGAACAAGTAAATGGCATCAAATCCTAATGAAATTTTCTAGATTTAGTTCTGGCATGCCCAGAAATCCAACACAGTTTACTGAGTTGAAAAACTCCAAACGAATCACACAAAATGACTACGACAAACAGAAAAAATACAAAAATGCTAAATAGTGCATTTCTGGTCAGACTGCAGGAAAACAGCGCAACAGTCTGTCAAATGAGTTCAGAATCTGACAAAAAATTGCAAATTAAAAATAGATTCATCCAAAAACCTAACTCAATTTATGGATGTGAAAAATGTGTCCAGAAACTTAAGATACACACAAAAAAAGATCAGAAAAAAATATAAAAAAAATAAGAAACTAACTATTTTCACAACTCAACAACTATTCTAATTAATTTTTTTTAAAAAGTAAATTCTAACTAATCAGATGAACAAAAAATGAAAACAAATTAAACTCTTAACTAATCAGAGAAAATAAAAATGAAAACAATAGAATATAGGAAATAAAATGCCTAACTAGATCCAATCGACGGCTTGATTTGGACGATGGTCGATTCAAGCCATCGATCTTCACTTTTTATTTTATTTTATTTTCTCAATAAAAATAAATAAAGAAAATACAGAATATGTGCTGAACGAATAAATCTAATTAATTCTTAATCTGATCTATAAAATAAAAAAAATAATAATAACATAAATTAAAACTAGATTTGCAATGGAGAGGAGGAAGGAGGTACTGAATCAACGTCTCTTAACAGATCAGATTGAGAAGAGAGAAAGTTCAGGCCTCGTGGAGCATGCAGTAACCTTTCGAAGCTGGTTTTCACATGATCTTATAGAAAACCAGAAAAAAAAATAGAAAAGAAGAAGAAAAAGAAGCAAAGAAAATAAAGAATAAAGAAGAAGAAGAGGGGAAACTCGGTTTTCACGTGAAGAGGGGAACAAAAAAGAGGGGACTGCTGAAGAGAAGGGCCAAAAACTGCCTCACACCCCCCTCTCTAACTAATTTTTATATTAGGTTTTTAGGTTAAACAAAAATTACAAAAATTATTCTTAATTAAAAAACTATTTCAAAAGACTACCTACATTTAGCCTAAATTACAAAAACTAGGTGGTACCAAGGAGTGTTTTTTTGAATTTTTCTTAGTTAACCACTATGGATATGGGTTATGTGGACTGAAAATCATGTGTGAATCAGATCCAAGATCCATAAGATATCATTTGGATTGGATCTGGAACCGGTTCTTCTTTGAATTTTGCTCCAAAGCCATAAAATGGCTATAACTTTATCGTTTTTGCTCTAAATTGAACGAAATTCGAACCATGGCTCCTTGACACTTGAAACATCATAAACATGGACATCAAAACAATAAAAGACACATAAATCTATGAATTTAATAATGAATATGAATGCATTTTCATGTATGTTGAAGCATTAGTAATAAATTCTTTAGTATACAAGTGGTATATAAGAAATGCATACAACAATAAACAAACGTGTATGCAGATAAATTGCCCTCATGAAGAAAGTAAATGGACTGATCATTTTCACTATGCTTTTGTAATACACAAACCCAAAATTAGATTCTCTGACAATGGGAGGTTCAATACAGATGAAAAAACAATGTTTAAAGGAGATGCCATTAAGTGGAATTAGTTGAAAAGGTTGCAAAGGAAGGCAATATGAAAAGCCAAACATTTGTCTTTAGTGAATGTTAGGGGAAAATAAAACTGATATGCATAACCTCGCACATGCATACATGCACACAAACACATGCACTCATCTATATGCATGCACATGGTCACAATACACATTATGAAGCCAATTTTAGATAATTCAATCACACTATTTGGTTGAAAAAGACTATGACCCTACCAGTGGTGTTTCTCCCTCTCCAGATTCAACAAGAACATGTCTGCAAAAGCCAATAAATTTCCTCCAACATGCAGGTGGGATCAGTTCTTCCCTGACCTTGAGTTATACAGTGCACACTTCACACATTGAAAACTTAGTGTTCTTGTGCATATAGTCTCTTTGGAGACATTTTCACATGGTATCAGAGCTTGGTCTCTAAATGAAGTGTTCATGCATTACAAGCACACCACATCAAATAAGCTTAAGAGACCCGTTGTGGTAAGTGATTCTACTCTTGAAGTCTTGTCTTTTCTCTCTTAAGCTTCTCAATGTCGGGAAAAGATTCTTACTTTTCTCTTGGTTTCAAACTCAATGGGTCAAACTATCATGTTTGAGCTGGCAATATGGAAGCTCACGTCAAGGAAAAGGGTCTTTAGGGTTACATCCAAGGAACGATCCCGAAAACTGAACAAAAAATCACTATAGTGAAAAAGAGAAAAATAAAAGTTCTTGATAGAGAAAAAAGGACAAAAGCATTTGAAGAATATAGCAAAAAACATGAAGAATGAGAGATGAAAATTTATAAAATTCTCTAATGGATTTTCTCTTTCGTTGAGACTAGAATCAATGAAAATATTTTGAAATTCAAAAAAATGTCTCAAGTTTGGGAATATTTTGAGAGGATATATACCTCAAGAGATTTATCCCACAAGTACTATCTTTAAAAAAGGGCTTTGACCCTTCAACAAGATGAAATGACCATTAGAGAATATTTTGCCGAATTATCATCCATTTGGGATGAGCTTGCTATGCTTGAACCTAAATAGAGTGGGAAAGCCATTGAACTTCGACACAAACAATTAGAAGATCAGTTTTTTAACTTTTTAAACTAGCTTAAACCCAAATTTGAACAAATAAGATCTTTCCTATTATCCTCTTTCACTTCTCCACCGCTTGAAGATGTTCTCACTAAACTAAGTGGAGAAGAAACTCAAATGGGTATGAGTAAAACAAATCCAAGTGTTCTTGTTATACCTCTAAACAAAGATGAAAATGAAGGAGCATATGTCATGTCTAGACCAGAGAATAACTTGAAGATATATAAACCCTCACATTTTAACAAGTTTTAAAATGCAGGAGCAAGAGAAGATGGTGTCTAAAATAGAAGGTACCAAGTAAGAGACTATAGTATGATTATTTGTCATTTTTGCAAAGAGTTGTGTCACATCAAACCGGTTTGTCCAAAATAAAAGAAAATGGTGGTCATGTCCACGACATTTCAACCAAATAAAGAGGAAGAACCATCCACATCCAACAATGGATCTCTATCACTAAATCAAATCATGGAAACTCTCCAACCTCTTCTCAAGAAATCTATTTTTAGGGCCGGCATGTCAACCTTCTCTCCTCCCGATAAGATTTCTTGGCTTTTAGATTCAGGTGTTTCCTTTGACATGACCCCAAATATTTTTGCTCTTTTCAAATACACAAAAAATTCATCTCCTTCTTTTGTCTCAACCGCCAATGGTATTTCTCTTGAAATTAAAGGATTTAGAAATTTTGAAAGTCAAAATTTTTCTATTCTTAAAATTAGATTTATACCTAAGTTAAATTTAAATTTGCTTTCGGTCTCTCAACTATCGGACTATAGGTGTGATATCAAATTCTCATCAAATAAATGTTAGATACAGGATCGTCGATCCAGAAAGTTGATTGGGGAAGGATCTAGGAAAGGAGATCTTTTCTATATGGAATTTATTCAAATTCTAAAACACTATTTTGTAATATTGCCCAACATAAAGAGATAAATGTTTGTCATAAGCAACTTGGGCATCCCAATATTGTCAAGCTTTCTTATTTACATTTTGTTAAAGATCTATGTAAAGATTATTTCACATGTAATGATTGCTTTCTTGAAAAAATGAGAAGCTTACTTTTTTGGATAAAGAACTATGTTTACAACCAAACCTTTTGAAATTATGCATTCGGATGTACGGGGACCGGCACCCATTGTATCTAAAGGAGGATTTGCTTATTATGTTATTTTTGTTGATGATTATTCTAAATTTTGTTGGATATATTTTTTTAAGTATAAACATGAGGTCTTTGCATCATTTAAAACATATCATATGATGATTAAAAATCAATTTAATGGTAAGTTAAAGATTCTTAGAACGGATTTTGGAGGAGAATATCTTTCAAATAATTTTAAAAATTATCTTGAAAATCATGGAATTATTTATCAAAGAACTTGTCCCAAAACACCTTAACAAAATGGTCTAGCCGAAAGGAAACATAGGCGTACGTATTATTGAAATAACTAGAACTTTGCTTATTTCTCAAAACATTCATAAAAGATTTTGGGCCAAGGCGGCCCTTGCATCCATTTATCTCATAAATTATCTTCCTTCAAAAAATTTAAATAAAATTTATCCTTTTGAAATTCTATACAAAAAAGAATCCGATTACAGTAGGTTAAGAATCTTTAGATGCAAATGTTTTGTTCTTACCGATAAAAATGATAAACTTTCACCAAAGCTATTTCTTGTGCATTTCTTGTATATTTTAAAACTCAAAAAGATTTTATATGCTATGATGTTAAGAATGATAAACTATATGTTTCTAGGAATGTGACTTTCTTAGAAAATATTAGTGGTCTTGAAGAATGTGAACCTCATAAGAAGATGATGGATTACTCTTTCTTATTTGAGTTATTATCTAGAGATGATGATATTTCTAGCGATGATGAACTCTTATATAGAGATTTTAGTGATAACAAAAATATAGATGGAAATAACAATTCTTCTTATGAATCTATTGATCATCCTATAGAAGAAATAACATTTAGTGACCCCATCACCTATACACATAGAGATAGAGATAATTTTAGAAGTCCAATTGAAAAATATAGTGAATCTAGTGAGCCTTCCTCAATAAATAATCCTCGTAGAACTGAAAGAACTAGAAGAAACCCTTCTAGATTTATTTCTTATGAATCATTCTCACCTAAATATAGAACATGTCTTAGTGCTATCCATTCATATATAGAACCTAGAAGTTTCGAAGAAGCCAAGAAAATGATAGAGTGGAAGGATGCAATAGATAATGAACTTAGAGCTCTTAGGAAAGCCAAAACCTGTGAATATCAAGATTTGCCTAAAGAAAATAAAACAATAGAATATAGGTGGGTTTTTAAAGTCAAAACTAAAAGTGACGGGTCTCTTGAAAGATATAAAACTCGTCTAGTTGGCAAGGGCTATAGTCAAGAATATGGGATAGACTACGAAGAAACTTTTACTTCAGTCCTGCGAATGATTATTGTTAGGTGCCTAATTATAATCGCATCAATTAAAAAATTGAACATATATCAAATGGATGTTAAGAATGCTTCCTTTCTATTTGATTTATTATTTAAAGATGATGATATCTCTAGTGGTGATGAGTTAACATATGATAGTGACAAAGAATTAGTTGAAAATAACAATGATTATAATTATCCCTCTCAAGAAGAAAATATAACTAGAGACCCTATCACCTATACTCATAGAGATAGAAGTACCTTTAGAAGTGCTATTGAACAATACAGTGAACCTAGCGAATCTATCTCCACACATGATACAAATCCTAAAAGAACCGAAAGAACTAGAAAAACCCCTTCTAGATTTGTATCTTTTGATTCTTTCTCTCCTAAATATCGGGCTTGTTTAAGTGCCATTCACTTATATTTTGAACCAAATTTTTTTGAAGAGGCCAAAAGATGTGTCGAAAGGAGAGAAGCCATGGAGAGTGAAATCAAAGCGCTTAGGAAAGCTAACACTTAGAAATTTCAAACGCTTCCTAATGAAAAAAAAACTATAGGATGTTGATGGGTGTTCAAAGGCAAAACCAAGACTGACGGATCTCTTGAGAGGTATAAAGCCCGCTTAGCAGCTAAAGGGTATAATCAAGAATATGAGATTGACTATGAAGAAACATTTGTTCCAGTAGCACGTATGGTTACTGTCAAATGTCTCATCACCATTGCTTCTACAAGAAAATGAAATATTTTCAAATGTACGTCAAAATGTTTTTTTAAATGGAGATCTTAATGAAGAAGTCTATATGGATGCTCTACCTGGTATGAAAATCTCTAAAAATAAAGTTCTATGTCTTCGTAAAGCTCTTTATAGTTTGAAACAAGTTTCCAAACTTGACACGATAGGTTTAACAATATAATGATAGAAAATGGCTTCACTTCATGCTATACTGATACTGCATTGTTTGTTAAGAAATCTGATGCATGAATTGCTATATTACTGTTATATGTTGATGATACATTAATAATAGGTGATGATATCAAAGGAAACAAGAGCATTAAATCAATCTTGACTTCAAAATTTGAAATGTCAGACTAAGGATTTCTGACATATTTTTTTGGGAATTAAGGTTGTATATTCTCACAGGCTATTTTTTATCTCAAACTAAACTTACTTGTGAGATTATTGACAGATCAAGAATCATAGATGACAAGACCTGTGAAACTTTTGAAATAGTGGGTTCAAAGATGAAGATTAATGATGAGATTCTCCAAAAAGATCTTACACCTTACAGGCAACTGGTTGGATCTTTAACGTATCTCAACATTACTAGGCCTGATATCTCTCACTACAAGAAAATCGTGGATTAGCGATGGACTATATCCATCGCTCATCCGTCGCTAAGCCGTCGCTAAACTGTTTAGTGACGGATTAGCGATGGATATAGTCCATCATGAATTTTTGCTCGCTAATTAGCGAAAAAACTTATTTGTTGTTACTTTCGTCGCTAATTTGCGATAGATTAGCGACAACCATTATCCGTCGCTAATCCGTCGCTAAATTTTAAAAACAAAATAAAAAAAAGTGATCCCTGTCGGGCGGTATTCCGGCAACAATAAGTCAGACTTGTACCGCACCCGACAGGCATTGCACAAAACGACAACTCTGCCTCGTCGCCGGACTTGTGCCGTCCTCCATGAACCGGTGCTCTCCGGCATGCTCTTTGACGTCGCCGTCCTCCGTGAACTGGCGTGCTCTCTGACGTCGGCGTCCTCCAACGATCGCTATGCCTCGTCGTCGTCCTCAGTGAACCGGTGTCGCCGTCCTCCGTGAACTGGCATGCTCTCCGGCGTCGCCATCCTCCGTGAACCGGCATGCATGTTCTCCGGTGTCGCCGTCCTCCGTGAACCGGCATGCTCTCTGGCGTCGCCGTCCTCCGTGAACCCGCATGCGTCGCCGGATTAAATCGAGCGAGGTCGGTTTAAATTTCGAAAGGGGAGAGAGAAAATTTCGCGCTTGGTTTAAATCGAAAATTAGCAACGGATTTAGCGAAGGAATTTTTCTGTCGCTAATCCGTCGCTAATTAGCGACAGAAAAATTCCCTCACTAAATCTGTCGCTAAAATGTTTTTCTTGTATTGAGAATTAACGACAAAAAAATTGGTGTCGCTAAGTAACGACTCTTTAGCGATGAAAGTTTTTCATCGCTAATCTGTCGCTACTTAGCGATGGATTCATGAAGAAAGTTTTCTCTAGCTAATCTGTCGTAAATTTGCGACAGAAAAAATCTGTCACAAATTTTCGTGGCTAATTAACATTTTTCTTGTTGTGTCTCATGCAGTACATGTGGCTAGTCAATTTCAACATGCACCTACTACCGTTCACATGAGCGTCATTCTCTGTATCATCAGATACATAAAGAGTACAATAAACAAGGAGGTATTTTTATCTTTTTCTTCTAAATTAAATTTAATTGCTTATAATGACTCTGATTGGGGAGGTGGCCCGAATAACTGTCACTCCACCACTAGTTTTTGCATCTTTTTAGGGAAATCTTTAATTTCTTGGAGATGCAAGTAATAATAGAAGGTCTCACTCTCATCCATAGAAGCCGAATATAGAGCCATGACATCTACTACCATGGAGATTGTTTGGATTCGCAGCTTGCTGGAAGATATGAATATTCAAGTCCAAGGGCCCACAAAACTATGTTGTGATAATAAAAGTGCAATTTACATTGCCAAAAATCACATATTTCATGAGCGCACGAAGCGTATTGAGATAGACTGCCACTATGTTCGTGAAGAATACTTAAGAAGAACCATAGACCTCCCATATGTAACATTAGAATATCAATTGACAAACTTCTTCACCAAAGCGTTGTACTCTCCAAGATTTAACTTTCTTCTTGGCAAACTTTCGATTATATCACCCTAAGTTTGAGGGGGGGTGTTAAAATGTAATGTTCTTTATATATATATATATATATATATATATATATATATATATATATATATATATATATATATATATATATATATATATATATATATATATATATATATATATATATATATAAAACCTGATAAGGGTATTTCGGTCATTTCCCTATTTTACGCATATTCTCATTTGAGAATATGATTGTATTTTCTTTATTTTTTCTTTTATTCTTTGTTGTAACATGGGGGGCCCACAACATATATGTTGGAGGGACTCCAACACATATGTTAGAGCCCCCCACTTCTCCTTTTTTGTATATATAGGGGTGATCCCCCCTCTAGCTGAGGTATGTTTTTGGAAAGCCCATTTGTGACTCAATATATTGAAGTTCATATTTTTTATGCCTTTATACATGTGTGTTCGTGCCTTTGTGCACTTGTGAGAGTTCTCCTTGTGCCTTTTGTGCACACTTCGTGTTTCTAGCATTGTGTTCATACACAAATATTCTTTTCATAGAGATTTTCACACCATCTTCCTAGCCATGTCTTAAGTAACAACAACTAGATTTTTCAATGCAAGAATATGTAGGGTAAAGAGAGGGTATTGGACACCAATTGCAGTTTCAGCATAATTTTGTGAGGCCTTCACACACATAGCTGCAGATTGTGTTGCACACGTGGGTAGCCTGCCTTTGAAGGTCTACAAGAGCCTTCACTATGACTTCCGGTTGAGAGATCAAAACTCCATATTTGCTTTGTTTCAGTCATAGTAAAGCTCCAAACTGCAAGCACTTTTAGAGAATCCAGTCCAAATTTTAAAGAATCTTATTTATAATGCACTGTGTCCACTCCACGTGGATGGTGGCACCATCTGAGCTAGTTTTAGGGTCACACAACTCCAACTGTGAATTATCTTCCAAGAGATGTTGTCTACGTTGGCGCTTTGAAGCAGAGCCATCAACAGGTTCTTTATGTTCAACTCTTCAACTTGGATAACCTTGGACACATCCGCTCATGTTCTCTTTGTCATCTAGATAACACAACAAGGTAAGTCTGAAATTTGACAAGATTTGCTATGGTCGTCACTCCCTGCTCTTGCATTTCCATTTCTGTAATCATTTCATGTGTAGCATGTGTGAGATTTCTTGGAGTCCCTGCACAACATTGACAAGAAGAAGAGAAAGCAGTGTGGAATAATAAGATGTCTCACTCTAACTGGGTGCCGTCTTTTGATAAATATATATGTGGTTGTTACAGTAACAATAATGCCCCTTTCTCACACGTTTTTACATAATGCATATTGGGTCTGGATATGGATCCAAAACTCGACTATATTCTAACACACCCCCTCAAACTGAGCGTGGTCGATGACCATTGACAGATTGGATTTCAAATTCCAGTGACGACGAACCATAAGAGCCTTGGTGAAAAAATCAGCCACGTGGTCCTCTCCTCGAATAAAGACGGACTGAATTTCCTTGGCTTTGACCTTTTCCCAAATAAAATGTTGATCAATCTCTTAATATTTCATCTTACCATGCTGAACTTGATTAGTAGAGATAGCTACCGCACTTCTATTATCACAATAGAGCAAAGAGCTGCAAGCTGAACAATACTTGTTTAACCCATGAAACTTCAATAGTAACAACAGATATAGCCCAATAATTTGCCTTGTAATTGAGCGGGCAACAATTTTCTGTTTTCGACTAGCCCAAGAGACCAAGTGTGTTCCCAAATAAACACCAAAACCGGTCACCGAACGCCTTGTGAAAGGATCATGGACCCGATCTGCATCAAAATAGGCTAGAACCTTAATGAAGACATGAGGGCTCACCGAAGAAGGTTGGAGACATGTGAGGCCATCTGAAAGAGTGCCCTATATATATGTAAGAACCCTCTTCACCGCTTTCATATGACGCATCTGAGGTTCATGCATAAATTGAGAAACTTGATTCACTGGAAAAGTCAAATCTGGATGTGTGAAGGTCAGGTACTGTAAGACACCAACAATACTTCGATATTTTTCAGGTTCGGGAAAATCAACATCATCCAAAAAACTATTACCCAACTGAGTTGGAATAGCCATGTGAGTGAGTATAGGTTTGCATGCTAGCATTCCACTACGATGTAGTATTCTCTATCATACTTTTATTGTAAAAGAATAAGACGGTATGATTGTTGATCCACCTGCACAACCATGAAGAACCAAAGAGGCCCAGATCTTTCATGCGAAATCTACTATGAAGAATGGATTTCAGCTGACTAATCTTTGCATGACTACTGCTTATGATGATTATATCATCCACATAAACCAAGATGATTGTGATCGCAGATTTGTCATGATGCACAAACAAGGAGTAATCATAATGACTACACTGAAAACCAAGAGAACGAACAACATTGTTGAATGTATCAAACCATGCCCGTGAAGCCTGTTTTAAGCCATATGTGGCCCTTTTCAGTCTGAGAACAGTGTTTTGAGCGTCTCCCTCAGGATAGCTAGGTGGATGCTCTATATATACTTCTTCACACAAATCACCATTGGGGAATGCATTTTTAACATCTAACTGGAATAAATCTCATCCATTAGATACAGTGAGAGAAAACAATATGAATTGTTCCCATGCGAATAACTGGACTAAAGGTTTCATCAAAATCGAGTCCATGTTCCTGAGTATATCCTTTAGCTACTAACCTGGCTTTAAAGCGCTCGATGCTACCATCGAATTTGTGTTTAATTTTGTACAGCCAACGACAGTCTACCATGTTTTTATTTGCTGGTCGAGGAACTATTTCTCATGTATTGCACTCATGAAGGGTTGTTATTTCTTCATTCATAACACTCGTCCATCGTGAATGACGACTAGCTTTAACAAAGGACTGAGACTCTTGAAAGCCATCAAGTGATGCAACATATATCTGAAAATCAAGAAAAAAGGACTCATAACTGACCCATTTATCAGGAGGATGCCGAATATTGCTGGACATGCGAGAAGGGTGTGGTTGCTGTTGAACGGAACCAACGGCTGCTGCATTATTTGATGGTTGAAATGGAAAACTGTTGTCAACCAATGAGGGAGGATCGACAGTCTGATCAACAGTGGAAGTAGTGGGCTGAACGAGTTCGGTTGATTTGCTACATTTTTTACCCTTTTCTGTTGTAAACCTGTTAAAAAATTGTAAACGAGGTTGTTGTTCATGTGTTGACTGAGTATTATCAGCAACAACTTTGTCAGTAAAAGCATGCTGAGTTTGTTGCGTGGATGATGACCAAAAAGAATGCAGCAGACTACTAGTGATTTTGGATGATGCAGCCCCACAAACATCTTCATTAAAAATAACATGACAGGAGATAAGAACCTTATTGGCAGCAGGATTAAAGCATCTATATCCCATGTATTCTTCGTCATACCCAATAAATTGACACATGGTTGCTCTGGGAGATAATTTATTCTACATCGAGCTATCAATATGGACAAAGCACCGACATCCATATGCACGTAACCAAGAATAATTAGGGTATGATCCGTACAACAAAGAATAGGATGCCTCACCTCCAAGGTTGAATAGAGGCATTCTATTTATCAAATAAACTGTTGTATGAAAGGTCTCCGACCATAGGTAAGGCTTGAGGTTAGCATCTTACATCATAGTTAAGGTAGTTTCCACAATATGGCGATGTTTTCGTTCATCCACACAATTTTGTTGGGAGGTCCTTCAACAACTCAATTCACGTTGAATGTCATTATCAAGCAAAAATTGTGTGAACTGATTACACATGAACTCACCACCACCATCACTCCGCAAGGTTCAAGATTTTTTTAGAAAATTGAGTTTAAATATTCAATTTGAATCTACGAAAGAGAATTAGGACTTGGTCCTTGGATTTTAGAAAATATATCCAAGTGAAACGAGTAAAATCGTCTACGAAAAGTAAACTCGATAAGGGTAAATCTATCATTTCACATTTTACCCATATTCATCATTTTTAATATGATTGTAATTTATTTTTATTTTTTTTAGTTTTTCTTTTTCCTTTTTATTTCATTATGTCTAGCCTTGGGGGGCCTACATCATAGATGTTGGGTCCCTCCCACGGTCACAAATATGAAATATCAAACCCGGACACCTATAATTTTAAAATTTTATTTTTTTATTAAAAATATATGTAAAATACTCAAGCCCGATCGGGTACCTGAAGAAGAAGAAAAATCTGAATTGGGTCAGGTACTCAGCAAAAATCATGACCCCAACTTAGGCATGGCAGTGGAGGGATCTGAACGTGCCCCGTTTGGACTGGGGATGGAGGACATAAAACGGATAATGGACTGAGGATGGAGGTGAAAATCAATGCCCGTGCAAGGATGGACTTACTTTTTCCCTTGCCCTGCCTCCGGTTTTCAATAATGAAATTACTAATATACTCTTATATATTATAAAATTATATATATATTCATTACCCTAAACCCTTTCTCTTTTCTCCTTTCTGTCCTTTCTATTTTCTTCTTATTTCTCTTAAAAACTAAACAAATTTAACTCTTCAACCTTCAAATCTACTTCTTTTTTTTTTAATTCTTGATTTAGTGTGCCTTTTTCAAAAATTTCATGATAAAACTCATCAATAATTACACTAAGTAATTGCCTATGTCATCCCTACGGGGACGAGGACAGGGACAGGGACAGGGACAGGGACAGGGACAGGGACAGGGACAGTTATTTTGAGATGGGGGCGGGGTTGGAGGTCTAAAGTTTTCCTACCACAGGGATAGACGGGGATAGAAGGCAAAATTTTGAGATGGGCGGGGTGAAGACCTTGTCCCCCATACCTGCCCCGGTCCACTTTCATCCCTACCCCAACCCAAACTACATATTGATCAGCTCAGATTCGGGTCTACCTAAATATTATTAGGGTCAAGACTTTTCATGCCCATACCCGCAATTTAGGTTCAGTTTCCAAGTATCCAATACAAATCGCACCCGTTGACTGCTCCACCTTGAGTTTAAAAAAACACAGAAATATGGAAAGAGGGTAATGGCAGGACCCTTGTTTATGGTTTTGGTCAAATGGCGATTTCGTATCACAAATTGCAGAAAGCTGGAGGGTCACATTTTTTGTAATTTTGCTTAAAAGTTAGGTCTCTAAATAAGGAAATTGTGGGTTCTCTTTTGGGCATACACGTGGCTAAGTCTTAATGTATTGCCTTGATGTTGGTACATTTCTCAAAGTCAGTGTCTCCTTCGTTTGATGTCCGAATTTTGAAATTGCAGAAGGGAGCCGAGGGCCGTTCATCTTGGAAGATCGAGGGCTAGGCCTACAATCCCATGAAACCCGTCAAGGACTGACGGTGGATGTTCCCTGGCGTTTCAAAGAACCCAAGTAGCGTGAGAACGGGTCGGATGTGCTCCAACCATGACTAATCCACATCCAGATTTGATAACTGATTTTGTGGATCCGAATCCAAGTCTGGATCTTGGTAAGCTACTACGAAATCCCGGAAAACTTTTTTCTCAAAACTAGGTGTATAAGGACTAAAACACGAGGTATATAAGGAAAACGTAAAGGGTAGGAGCTTAGATTCTGGTATGGATCTGAGTGCATAACCGATTGGATTGAACCATATGAACACAAGTCCAACACGAATGTATGTAAACTGAGACTTCATATCCAAAAGGCATGTGATGGATCTGGTTAGACATCCTCTCATCCTTCTCCTCGACCTCGCATTCAGTTTGATATAGGCAGGCATTATCGAAGCCTACACAATCGAATATGAACTATATCACATTCATTGCCGGACTCGGATTCATATGGGAACAGATACTAACAATCTGGATCCGGTTA
The DNA here is from genome assembly GCF_984573655.1 of Nuphar pumila. Lineage (NCBI taxonomy): Eukaryota > Viridiplantae > Streptophyta > Magnoliopsida > Nymphaeales > Nymphaeaceae > Nuphar > Nuphar pumila. Next base: position 2,431,393 of record NC_143261.1, read on the forward strand.
ACTTAAATAGCTAATCGGAATATGCTTTTTGCAAGCAATGGCATTTGGATGTTGGTCAGATTTGGGATTGGGATGCAAATCTCTATACCAAATCCCAAATTTGTTATTAGTCAGATGTCACTTTCATTACTGAATCTGATTAAAAGGATTCAGATCCAAACAAATATCTGACCCAACTCTAAACCGTTGACAACTTCACATCCCTGTGGAGCATAGTGACAAAAGTTTAAAACGGCAAAATCTCGGGAGTCAAAAAACTGGGGAGATTTTGAAAATTTTCATAAATCTCACATTTTTTGCAGCAAAATCTCGACAATAAAAAATAAATTTAAAAATATAAAAATATAAAAAATTAATTTTTATAGAAAAATATAAATAAAACACATTTAAAAATTAAAAACTCATGCTAAATATCTTCTAAAATGGTAAATATCACGATATTTGTCACAAATTGGAAATTTTGCAAGAAATTGCCATTTTAAACTTTCAAGCAATTTCTCGTGATATTACCATGAGATTTTTTATAAATCTTGCTATATTTGTCACAGAGATGTGGAGAGCTTAGAGCGTCATAAACTCTCACAGGGGGGAAATTAGAGAATTTCTTAGGGCACGTTTGGAAGCAATAATAATTCTCCTAGAAAAATAAAATTTTACCTATGAGAAGTTTTGATATGACAACTTTTTTAAATGAATTTTTTTTGCTTGTTTGTGTAGTACGAGAAAAGCACCAAGTGAGAAAATGTGAAAAAAATGAAATGAGAGAAAGAGGTGGTTCGGCCATACCGAAGAGAGAGAGAGAGACCTAAAAAATGGTGGTGGGTGGGAGGAAGATGAAGATGGAAAAAGCTTTTGTTGTGGCAGCCCATGAAATGAGATGTGTTTTGGGTGAATGGTTGTCCTAATACAAAAAGAAACCCCCAAGGTGAAAGAAATTTTCCTATAAAAAATTGTACTGTTTAAAAAAACTTTTCTTTCAAAAAAGTATATCACTTTAAACAGTTGAAAAAGTTTAAAAAAAAATAATTCCTACTATTCCTCACTTCTAAACATGCCCTTAGTTTTCCTAAATTGACTCTTATTAAGTTTCATTCATTGACCAAGTGGGAAAACGTGTCAGCAATGAGCAAACATCTCAACTTTTTTCTGGGAATATCATGATAAAATATTGACATTGAGTAGAGTTGATAAAAACATCTCACCATTTTCAACATGTTGCTTTAGTCGATACCTGGATTCTTAATACATTCAATCATAAGCATAAAATACTAACAAAAAATTATGCCTAGCTAAATTTGTTGATTTATCGCTCCTTCATAATGATTTCAAATTAATTAATAAATGCATGAACATGCTTCATTTTTTGGGGGTATGTCATTTGATTTAGGCCTTGCAGCAAACTATGGGAATCCTGAGTATCAAACTCTCAACCTCCCTCAACATGAAAGCCTCAAGTTGACCCACCTAACTAGGTGTGCAGAGCTCTTGTGAGCAATGCAAGAACGTGCTTAAAACTCAAATAGCCTTACAGGATCTAAAGTTGTAGGGCAACTTAGATCAAATGATCATTTAAATTTTTTTTTTGGCAAGGCTAAGGGAAGAACCTTTATCACCTAACATGCATTGGCAGATCTCGCTTTGGTAAAACTCTTGAGGTCCCCCTTGCTCACCAATCTTGCGGCAAGGCAAAGGGAAGACCCACCGGTTTGCGGTCAACACGGCTCAGGTGATATACCATGGCTGACCCTAACTAGAAAGGTGAATTCCTTGTGGGCATTTTAATTGGCCCCGCTTGTCTGATAGGAGCAGCTAGTGCACATCACCTTGTGTTAGGACGTTGCAAGTTCAAATCTCAATGGCATCGTGGGTCTGCTTAAACCCAACTTGCCTTCAAAAAAAAATAATTGGCTTATGGTAAATTAAAAAAAAAATGTCATATAAAGAAAAATAAAGAATCCAACACAAAAAATGGTGACACGTGTCTATAAACGACTGAAATCCTGCTAAAATAGACATAATTTGTTCATTCTGTAATCACTTTACTAAAAAGCATAAGCATCTCCGTTAATAGGCAATTTTTTAGTGAAAGACAAAAGGGATAAGTCAAATTGGTATGGCAAACATATACCAAGACCAAGCCAGCCAAGCAATTGAATTGGGTGGGTCTGCCTAGGGCTTGAGCATAAACAAATGTATATACAATCGCAACTGATTTAGCCCTTAGGCCCCTTAAAGGGCCAGCCCCTATAGGTCTATGGCTAGATATACAATATACCATCACAGCCTTGCTTTCTCTGTAGTCCCAAACCAAAAGTTTTGGGTACAAAATAAAATCTAGGGTTTTTTGCAAAATAGTCTCTGCCTGATTGACGATTTACAAAATAGTCATTGCCTAATGAGATTTTCCAAATTGGTCTCCACCTTTTCATTAACCCTTACAAATTAGACCTTGAGCTTAACAGCCGTTTAAGGATAGGCAAATTGACAGTTCTGCTCTCACGGAAGGACCATTTTGCAAAAAAATGAATAAGACTGACTAATTTGCAAAAAGTGAGTAAAAATAGTTGTTCTACCCCCCTTTGAAGACCATTTTGCAAAAAACAAATAAAGCAGGGAGTGGTTTGCAAAAAAAGAGAACATTTCAGAGGGCATAATGATCATTTCTATTAATATATAATCATGGCCAATGCCTAACCGTGGTTAGCTTGACGCCAACCTAACGAAAGGACTATTTTGCACTAACAGTGCAAAAGGCGGGGACCAGTTTGCAAAAACTCATAAGGCAAGGACTATTTTGCAAATCTCCAATAAGGCAGGGACTATTTTGCAAAAAACCCTACAGGTTAATATAAATTCTCGTGCACATCTTATCACACTAAACAAGTTAAAAGACAAAACAAGTCAAAATGGATCCCTGTCCAATAAGCTTTTGCATGAGCAACATTCACTAGTTGCTTGTTCAATTTTTTATGGTTTGACAGAATCTAAATTTGCCAAACACCATTTTTATGAGAGCTTTTGAGAACAATAATAGTGATTAGTCATTTGGCTCTAATTTAACTTGGACCTACCCCTGCTTCCTAACATTATTGGTTATTTGGCTTTATCTTAACATGGACCAATCCTAGTTTTCTAACATTACATTTTTCACTTCTAGATCACACAGCCTTCTTTTAATCTTTGCAACTAATTTTGGTTTTGATTATGCTGTAACTAAGAGATTAAGGACTTGTAGAATTCCCTGAAGAAACTAAAAAAGTATTCACTTTACCAACAATATCTCAAACACTGAACTTTGAATGGAGTGTTCATCTCATCAACAAAGGATTATCTCTTGATGGGTAGATCCGAGAAATAGAATTAATGCCCTAGGAGAAACAACAAATATAAGAGAAATATTTGGAGTATTGGGAAAAGGGTTTATAAGTGATATGAACCAACTCGTACTTTACCAACCGAAGTTTTCTGCAACTACAAACTTGTGGTAGAAATGATTGAAAATCCAGAGTTCAGCACATATACTGGTTTACCAGAAATTGCAAATAACATGATGACTGCTTTAAGATATACAATCTTTGAGTGAGGTCTAATAAGAAATGCCACTACTTTTATAAAACAAAACAAGTGATGGCATCCAAATACTAAAATATGTCAGATAAATCTTCTCAACAATGCAAATTCAAAACTTAACATGAGGAACGATTCATGAATACATTCTGCCCTGTGACAAAGGATCAAGCCTGCAAAAGGAACATGTTTGCAATATAACATGGACTGTCCATTTATGAAGATAAGCATTTGTAAGATGTAAGCCCAACACCTAGAAATACTTCCATATCAGAATGTGGGCATGCATCTTTTGTGTGTGTGTGTGTGTGCAAGCATGTGTGCACATGTGCAAGATTTTGATAAAATTACTTACAACTGACAATGCATTGTACACGATACTAGTACCAACAGCTACAATAAACACGGTTCTGAAACAGGCTACACCCCAAACTAATTTAATTCATATGTACAAATCATTTCAATCAAAGATAAAAAAATTCATCCTTTAAAGAAGAAAGCACCTCTCATTCAATCCTTTTAAGAACATGTACAAAAGAAACTCTCAGATCTAGGACTGCAAAATTGTGACTTACCTCGATAAACAGAAAAGGCAAACAAAGTGGAGCTAATGATACTGCCCCATGGAGATTCGATTCATTCCACTCATTAAGGTTGGAGTTTTATCAAACTGAAATCATCAGAGAAGGTGCAACAAAAGATGCTTCAGTTGCCCCCCTTGAATGCGCATTCACCGAATCTTCAGGTTAGTGAAAACGAATATCCTCCTAAAACCGAATGCTGCATCGCAAATATGTCAATAGGAGGCTCCACCAGTTTATGATTTACCGACAATATGCATGACAAAAAAACTGTCAAAATGATGAACTTTCAGGTATTAATCTTTCCCCTACTTTTTTCCTGAGAACCTTGTGCTCGATCAACTTATTACGCAGTTCAATGGCTTCTTTCCTTTTCCCAGCAGCATCCACTCCCTTGATCAATGTGGCATATGTGGCCTCATTGGGCTTGCACTGTTTCAAAATCATCATAGTCAGGATGTCAATTGCAACATCCACTTTATTTATCCTGCATAAGCCTTGGATAACAGCATTAAAGGTCACAATCTTCGGTTTATGCTTTCTCCTATTCATTTCCTTCAACATCTTAAGCGCTGCCTCAACCATGTTTTCCCTACAAAGCCCAGCAATCAATGAATTGTAAGTGATGTCATCGGGAAAAACCCTGCGGCTAATCATCTCCCTCAGCAACCCCATTGCTTTGCCTATATCACCTTTCTTTGATAAACCATCAATTACAGTGTTATAGCTAGACTGAACAAGAGTATAACCATTATCCCCCAATACATGAAGTATGGCAAACGCTTCATCTGTCATGCCCTCCTTACAGATTGCATATAGGAGAGTATTATACGTGATGATATCAGGACAACAACCCCCAGAAACCATCCGATCTAAGAAATTAATTGCCTGATCCAAGAGTCCAGATTTACACAGACAGTTGATCAAGATATTGTAAGAAACAACAGTAGGAGGATTAGAACTCCGGTTCATGATTGAGAGAATCTCCTCTGCCTCTGTCCTTCTTCCAATTCTGGAAAGACCATGGAGCAAAGTATTGTATGTCACAGAATTGGGTGGCAGCCCCCGAGCCAACATGTCTGAAAGCATCATGTTCACATCATCATGCTTCCCTTGTTTACACGCTATATTGATCAGAGAATTGTATGTCACAATGTCAGGATAGCAACCTTCAGTTGCCATGTCATCTAAGATCTCGAGGGCATATTCAACCCCGCGATGCTTGTACACCAACTCTAGGAACACGGTGTATGTGATTATATAAGGAGGGCAACCTTTTCTCAATTGGCCCTTCCAAAACCTGACAGCCTGATCAATTCTCCCCATACCAAACAAGCTCCTTAGGATGGCATTATACGAGATAACATCCGGAGGGCACCCACTAAAGCTCATACTATCTAGAACACCAATTGCAAAATTTAACTGTCCTTTCCGACACAGATTACTAATCAACATGTTATAAGTAATAGCGTCAGGGATCCCACCAGAAAAAACCATGATATTCAAAACCCTCCTGGCTTTGTCGATCCTATCGCTCTTGATCAAGCCACGAATGACCGATATGCAGGTCGAGAAATCAGGAACCTGACTAAGCCTCGCCATTATATCGATGAGATTTCCAGCCTCGACCATTTTCCCACTCCTGCAGAGCAGCCACAGGATCTCACTATTCGATACCTGATCGTTCTCGATGTAAGGCCCATCAGAAGATGAGGGAGGAGATTCCCGTGATTTTTTTCGGGTGCCCGTTACAGTAACAGCAAAACCGTTCCCGTTCACAGTACCGGGAATAACCCGATCAAGACAGACTCTCCTTTGCAGACCTCGACGATGCCGTAACAACAAAACCCTTCTTCCCCAAGTAGTGTTGTTCCCCCTTTCGGTTACATCCATCTTTGTCACACCATCAATCCGGCCACAAGAACTCCCGGACTCCGGGTGATCGAATGGAGCACAAAATACACATCTCTGAAAGTAAAGGATGCACGCCATCTCTTCTTTATCATACAACAGATTCAAATCTACCCGCTAACCTGAAAAAGAAACCCCACATATAGCTCGTTCCCTCGGAATTCCTTCCAGCTAATTTTCTCCTAATAAGGGCTCCAAACAACTAAAAGGGAAACAACCATCATTGAATTTTCAGAGAACATGAAGTTTCTCAACCAAAAACCAATCGTGGTACCAATTTCAACATACTCTAGTTTGTTGCTCTATGGTTTTTCTGTCACTACATCTGAATGAACAACTCTAAGAGGAAAGAGTTAAAAAGTCCTTACACTCGAGGCGTCGGGATGATGGTAGCTTCTCCTTCTCTGCCTCTCGCCGGAACGAATGGAATGAAGCTGAGGAGTGGCGCTTTATGTGAGGCATTTGCAGGACGTGAATACTTGGGTTGGGGCGTTTTAGGGCACCCAGGACGCTAACCTAACCACGTCAGCACAGCATCGAAATTTTTGAAGCAGCGTGGCGCTCAATTCACGCCTGTGACTCTCTGAGTCTTTGACTACGTGAGCGGGTCGGGTCCAGGTGGTCCAAAAACCGGTTAAGTACTTGAATTCAGTGTCCAAACTTTTAAACTGCGAATACGGTCCCCTCAATGTCTCGTGTGAAATCGAATTTCTTTTATATTGTTTTTTATATGCAAATTATCACCGCAAATTCACTAGTTGAAAAGTAATAAAAATAGAAATTTCTTTTATATTGTTAGGGTTGGCCATTGGACCGGCCTGATAAAGACCCGCAGGCTTAATCCGTATTTTGGCCCGAGCCAGGAACGTACTAGTTATAATCGGGATGGAGTCTGGCCCTTTAGCTTTGACCCAGTTAACGGGTTGGGTATATCCGGCCTTTGCATTTTACATAAGGGTTCTGCCCATTTCAGGCTCGATTATTTCATCGGGTCGGGCTCGGCCCAAGTTTAATCATGTCTGGGCTGCAATTTGCAGACGTGACCTGATCCATAACGGGTCAAGTAATCAATAGCCCCGTTAGGTACCTGGCTTGATGCCACCCCTAAATATCGTGGTAAAAAAATTGAACTTTTCAAGCGGGTCCTTGACTGTTAGACGGGCAGTCTAGGTTCAAATCCCATGGGCATCACCCCTGCATAAGCCATAAGGGTGGCAAAATGTGACCTGACCCTTCAACCCGCTTCCTAGCTGGGTTAGGGTTTGGCTTAAACGGGTTGACCCACCTAACCCGTTTATTAAACAGGTCATGTTCGTGTTAGGGGTATGTCAACCTGTTTGACTCTTTTAATAAACGGGTTAGGTGGGCAAGTCAACCCGTTTAATTATTTATGTTTATCTTGATGATTGTAAAACAACTTGGTGGATATGTTTATAGTATGGTTGTAACTTGTAAGACAATTACCTTGATGTTGTCTTTATGTTTATGACTTTATGTTGATGTTGGTAGTACACTTACATATTGAGATTCACAGAAAAAAAGTATATGTATTTTTTTTTTGTGTTTCTAATTGTGTTATTCAGGTTACTCGGATCAGTTATCGTGTCTATGTTATCGGGTTGACCCATTTAATAAAAAGGTCACCGTGTCATGTAATCATGTCATGTCAAGTCAACCCGACCCGTTTATTAAACAAGTTAACTGTGTCATGTCAAGTTACCCATTTAATAAATGGATTGTGTTCTTGTTTGCCACATCCGACCCATTTAATAAACAGGTCATGTTCATGTTGAGGTACTCTGACCCACTAACCCGTTAACCTGACCCACCAACCCGACAGGATTGCCACCCCTAATAAGCCAGGCCTTGGCAACTTAAGTTTTATGTTGACATGAGCTTGAACCGCACTAACATCATATTTTATAATATTTATATTTGTCATTGTTTTTCAATAAGCACGCTGCACATGGAATTAAGGTCATTAGTGAGACTCCAAAAGATTTAATGAAAAATGACCAAGTTGACAAGATCTCACAAGCTCTAGAAGCCAGGTCTGCCTAACCCCAGCTTGCCTTTCAAAATAAAAGACTGAGGTGATGGTTTTGGATTTGGATCTAAATGAATTTGAATTACATTCAAATTCAAATAGATACCGTAAACCAATGCTTGGTCCAACATTAAGGCTGTGTTTGTAAGAATGAAAGACTTCACTTGGTCAAATATGAAAACCTCTAAATGATCTTCAGATTTAAGATCTGAGGATTTGAGAATAGATCCCATTCTCAAATCCATGTATCTACAAAAGTTATAAACGACAAAATCTTGGGAGTAAAAAATTCGAGAGATTTTGAAAATTTTCATAAATTTCTCAATTTTTTTGGCTAAATCTTGGCAATAAAAAAATAAATAATATAAAAAAAATATAAGAAAATATAAATAAAACACATTTAAAAATAAAAAATCCCAGGAGTTTTCATGATAAATACCTGCTAAAACCATAAATACAAATATATTGGTCACAGTTTGAAAATCTTGCAAGAAATTACCATTTTAAACTTTCGGGCAATTTCTCATAACATTATCTCAAGATTTTTTATAAATCTGGCAATATTTATTATAGAGTTCATTATCCCCTTTATACCAAAGATCTCATATCCTTGATCTAAGATTGCTCATTTGGATATCCTTCAATCTTGGCGTACGGCTGGCACCACATTAGAATGCCCTACACCGCCTCAAATCCTTGGACATGAGATACGAGGCTTTCAAACGCCCTCTTTTTTTTAGTACATTTTACATTAAAATGGCAGATAATAATAGAAAGTTAACCCAGTTATAATTCGAAAATTATAAATTAAGCATAAGCCCATGAAATGCATGAATCAATCAGTTGCAACCCGATTAGTTAATCAAACTGGTTGAAATCGGGTCATGCTGACTCAATTGACAACTCCCAGGGAGCTTGTGTTGGGACTGATCCGCATGGACGGAGTTAAACATGGGCTGGTACAGATCACATTGTAACAAACACAAATTCGGGCAGGATTTTAAATTCCAAAGGGGACGTTCGCTCGACTTGCTTCTGCTACTACTAATCACTGACCCCCGACGAAACACAACCAGACTAGAGGACCGAGCCGCTAGCTTACTCGAATAGATACAAATTCAAGGAAAACCCAGAATCTTCAAATTTTCCAACTGATGGTAGGAAATTGCAAATTCCCAAGTAAAAAAGGTTGCTTCTCATAAGAACAGCCCAAAACGTATCAGAATCAATGCCTGCAGAAAAAAAAGAAAGAAAAAGAAAAACAAACTCGAAGCTACAGAAGTACCAGTCTTAACATCAAAGAGAATTAGCGTGTAATTCATTCGTTGAGAAAACCAGAATTCACAATCTGGTTTTGACACTGTATACACCGCCAACAAATACGAACAAAGAAAGGGGGTTAGATCATATTCACAGGAACACCTCCATAGACCCCCAAAAACCCCAACGATCGCAAGTAACAACGCCACCAAAAAGCACCAACTAAAAACGAACAAGACCCCCACCAAAAAAGAAGACGAGCGAATGGGGGAAAAGAAACGCTGAAATCAACCCCCGAAACCATAGAGGGTACGGCCCTGCCTCTTGAGCGCGTAGACGACATCCATGGCAGTGACCGTCTTTCGGCGGGCGTGCTCAGTGTAGGTGACGGCGTCGCGGATGACGTTCTCGAGGAAGATCTTGAGGACGCCCCTCGTCTCCTCGTAGATGAGCCCGCTGATGCGCTTCACTCCCCCACGGCGGGCCAGACGGCGGATGGCCGGCTTCGTGATCCCCTGGATGTTGTCCCTCAGCACCTTACGGTGCCTCTTCGCTCCGCCCTTCCCCAGCCCCTTCCCTCCTTTCCCTCGCCCTGACATCTCCGCTCCGAACGACCCTTTCCTCTCTCTCTCTCTCTCTCTCTCTCAGATCGTCGCTCGCAAACGGGAGAAATCTCGATGTGGCGAATGATGCAGAATGTGGCGGGCAGAGACGCTTCGCTTTTATCTCGGTTTAGTGAGACTCTGGCCGTTGGATCTAGCTTCGATCCGCGTCTGATGCCTTCCGCTCATTGGAACCGTCGGATGATGCTTCTGTACGACGTGATTGGGTGAAATTTTTGAACTGACGGATTGGTAGTTTCTTAACGAAGAGATGAATGGACTTGTATTTCCTTTTTCTACTTTTTCACTGCAGTATGGCAATTCCCCAATGGCATTGTGTGTGTGCACGTGTGTTGTGACAAGGCATCACTACCGTCCATCGTAGCAATCAGCAGGCAAGAGATGATCATACCATTAGACTGGTATCCGTTGGTTGCCAAAATGGACGGCTGGATCAAGGTATGAACATAGAAACATCACCATCACCACTGTTATTGTGGAAGATTTCTTGAATTTGGGGTAGAACTTTTCAGGATTTTTTGAAAATAAAAAAAATCCGATTTGGATTTGGATTTGGATATTCAAACACCCCAAAAAATGTTATCTCAATTATTTTATTTTCAATATCTCATTTATCTGGATATTCTAACCAAACAGAACCCCATAGCTAAGTAGTGTCCGTAAACAAGTGATCGGACCCTACGAATAGATTTTTATAAGGTTTGAATAATCAATGGTCCAAATTCTTTATAAATTTTGGAGGATCTAAATATCATTTTTTTTTCTTTGAGAGAAAACCTGATATGTGTCGATTCACAGTAAATTGACCATGCTGAATACATATATGGGGTTAGATTTGTGAAAAAAAAAAACACTAAAAAAATCCGAAAACCTATGTGTGTGTATAAGTCTTTATCTAATTTCATCTTAAAACTATAACCAATTTGAACTGGGTTAGGGTTTCAAGTAAAAGTGCAATTTGCTGCATGGACTGGATATGGAACTGAACTATAAGAAAGTGAAACTTGCTGGAAGGATTGGAAATGGAGATGAAGTAAAGCCTTAGCGAGGCATGCAAATTCTATCCGAGCCACCAATAGATACTATCTCTGCACAAGCATGTCTTCAAAGGAGGCCAGTTGATTTGGGTCGGCTCAAACCAAGATAACTTGGCAACACCCTTTACTGGTGTCAGAGCAACCAGGCAGAAATGACTTAAACCTGGTAGTGGGATATTCTGGTAATTAAAGTTTCTTGATCAAGAGGTAAGCGGAACTCCAAAAGCAATCTTGATGTTCCGTAAGAAATTAAAAAAATAATTATATTTGTTGGTGAAGCAAAGGGTTCTCTCTCTCTATATATATATCCGTTTTCTAAATCAATCCATTCTCGAATCTCGAAATCTTCGATCTCTTCTTCATTCACCCTGTTGAAACAAGGAATATCTCTGAATTCCCCTTCGAATTCCTCCTGGAAAATCCGTTCCCACCATCTAGATTCGAGACACACTTTGTGCTTGAACATCAAGTGCTTAAAAGAATTTCTAGAATTCGATCCCACACCCCGACTTCTTCATCTCCGAATAGAATCCCCAATTTCTTCTTCGAATCTATTCAAATAACATCAACCCCACAAAAATCTGCTATAATTTGATCACTTCTACCATCAAAATCTCCTCAAATCCGCTACTTTTGCTTCGATTGTTCGATACCCATATCGAGGAAAGCCCTGGATTCTTTGAAAATAATGTCATTTGAGGAAGAAGAAGCATTCGAGAACACTCTCCTTGTCGTCCGGGAAGTCTCCGTGTACAAAATTCCTCCGAGAAGCTCTAGTGGTGGCTACAAATGCGGAGAGTGGCTTCAATCCGATAGGATTTGGTCGGGGAGATTGAGGGTTGTCTCTTGCAAAGGCAGGTGCGAGATTCGGCTCGAGGATCCGAATTCCGGCGAGCTCTTCGCCGCCTGCTTCGTCCTTCCTGGCCAGCGGGAGAATTCCGTGGAAACTGTTCTTGATTCGTCGCGCTACTTTGTGCTGAAGATCGAGGACGGTAGCGGCAAGCATGCGTTCATCGGCTTGGGCTTCGCCGAGAGGAACGAGGCGTTCGATTTCAACGTCGCCCTCTCGGATCATGATAAGTATGACAAGAGGGAGCACGAGAGGGATTCAGGGGAAGAGAACGATGATAGCCACATTAACATTCATCCTGCAGTGAATCACAGATTGAAGGTAACGGAATGATTGATGATATCCTTATGGTTTCTTTGGAGGCTTGTTTAGAGAATTTTCTGGGAATCATGTTTCTTGGCTTCTTCTTTAAGTTTGATAATTGATTTAGGTAATGTATGAGAAAAGTTATATTGGTTACAAATTTACGACAGTCTTCTCCATAGTTATCAGAGTAAGAAGCGGTTGTGAGAAGAGATGCGTGAAGCGTGAAGCCACAAGCGTATGTTCAAGAAGTTCCTGGATGCGTGAAGTTTGAACTTTGAAGCAAGAAGTGTGTGTCTAAGAAGTGCTTGGATGCATAAAGTTTGAAGCGGTTGTGAGAAGAGATGCGTGAAGCGTGAAGCCACAAGCGTATGTTCAAGAAGTTCCTGGATGCGTGAAGTTTGAACTTTGAAGCAAGAAGTGTGTGTCTAAGAAGTGCCTGGATGCATAAAGTTTGAAGCGCTTATGAAGCATAAGGAGAAGAGCACAACAAAGAGCAATATAAACGCGTAGGAAATGAAATAAGGATTAGTTAAAAGTTAAAATCAGTCTTTTTAACTTAAAATGAATTTTAAGTCTTATTACGAAAAAAAAAACATTATATATGTAAGTTTATAATAAGAACGTTAATGTTGAGAATTACGAAAAAAGGCATTTCCAATATGAAAGAAGCCATTTTCACATCGGGGAGAAGCAAGCTTTCCATTTTAAGCGAGTTTCCCATAAAGCTGTAGAAGTGTGAAACAAGCATGTAATTTCAGGCTTTCCTATCGATCTTTTGAGGTATTAAGAGGCTTCAGGTTATGCTTATTTTCTCTGGTTTTATTTTCATGGTTGAATGTTCATCTTTTTTTTTTATTTTCCCCTCTTTTGGTTCATCCAAAGTTCAGTTCTGTTGTTTGATTGTTTATTTCTTTGAGCCTGTTGTTGATTAATTAATTGATTGTGTTCTCTACAGCTTTAATTTATTGGTATCATTTTATATTTGACGGGTATTAGATTTCATTGGACCATATCCTGGTTAAGCTGTTGTAATCACTTGTCGTGTAATAGATTGATTATTTTTTGAATCTCTGTTCCTCAATGGGAGGAAGAAATCATACAGGAACCCTATTTTGTAAACTGCATGCCTTCATTATGTGTGGACATGCAATTTGTTGGTACCTTTTGGGTTTGCTCTAGAAAAGAAGTTGATCTGTTCATCCTAAAGGGCCTGTGCGTCTGGATTTTTCCACTTTCGATTCCTATAACCTGTGGGTTCTGGTGAGAAAGTTTGTGCCATAGAGTGGCTACATATGATGTCACTGCACTTTGATATGTACTCGTGACGTATTATTTGTTCTGTTTTGGCAGATATCCAGGACATTTGGTTTTCTCGAAAGAAGAATCTTCTTGATAATCTGTCTATCTTGTTCTGGTTGGTGTTTAAGCATACATCTACCTGATCTTATGTACAATAAATATTTCACTGACACATTCTCCTTTATGTGCCCATTTGGTAATTGTTTAAGGTCTGAATTATGTAATTGTCTCAAATGCTAAATATGATACAATTTTTTTCTGGAAAATAGATAATATTATAATGTATTGTTCTACGAGACTTATTAATTTAAAGATCTTTGCTGGAATAATTTCCATTTCAGTCAATATATACCTCCTATCATCGAGTCGATATTTCAGGTTAGTGTTGAATACCAAGTTGATATGTAGATATTCTTGAAGGGAAAGTAAGGTTTTTTTTCAGAAACTGGGTGATGAGGGATCACCAAGACAGACAGACATTGAAAACTTAACAGAAAGCAGTTAGAACCCAATTTTTTCATGCCGAATCCATGATAAGACGCTGTCAGGCCATTTGAGAATAGCACAAGCATGAATTTCCTTCCAAACAGAGTGATGAATAGATAAAAGTGAAAATATCTTCCTGTTGAACGGCTGCTCATTCCTCTCAAGCCAGGTAAACCACCTGGCTGATATGAGCCACCATTTCCATATAAATCTCCACCTCTTGCTAGGGTGTAACTTGAACTATCTCAACAGCAGTAAATGAATGCATGAGGAAGCCATTAGGGAAAAAGAAAGGTCAGGCTTTCCTGAACAACCATTGGAATGAATTGCAAATGCCGAAGGAGGTACTTGGTTGATATGTAGATATTATCAACCGTATACTGTTCTTCTGCTATATGGTGTGATAACAAACTATTAGTTGCAGTTTTCAGGAGGTTAGGGTTCTAATGACTTACCAAGTTCATTAATCCGACACTAAGAGGTGTGAAACTAATCTATTCTGCCAAACATGCACTCTCTTGAAGATTCGGATTCCTGGAGTAAATGTATTGGAAAATGACCTAACTGCAATTAGGCTCTATTTGGGAGCCATAATTGGGACCGGTGATGGGGAATTCACCAAATCCCAAGCATCTCCTTTGATTGGAGTTACCGTTTTGGAAGGAGAGCCGGAGATGGGAGCGAGTGTTGGGAAGGGAGATGGTGTTATAAATGGGTGGATTTCAAAAACGTCCTCATGAGTATGGTGTTGCCAAATCCACTGATTTCATCACTGCTTCCAACAAAGGCTCCCAAACAGAGCCTTATTTTTGCCAAAAGTGCATCTATACATTCAAATAATTGCAAAGCAAAATCTTGGATTTGGAAGCTGTCTGGTCCATAAACTGCTTGAAACACTCTTTAAAACATCAGAAGCGTCCTTACCCCCTAGTTGGATATCTTATATTGCTGTTGTTGGTTAACTGCATGCACTTTATTTTGGATTATATTGTTTTTTCCTCTCCAGCCAATAGTTAATCTAGCAGAATCCTGCTGTTGAAAAAAATCTAAGCCACAAAAGAGGAAGAACTAAATTTCTGTCAAATTCGTCTGCTTTCCTGGTTAATGTTTAGTATTCCTCCATCCTTTGTATTGAAACAACATAGAAGAACCCAAGAATTATGTTCTCCATGGAGTCCTGCATGTTATCAAACCCTGTAAAATTATTTTGAATCCTGTTCTTATAAATAACATCTTAAACACCATATGTTCAAGGCTGGAGGCACTTTAAACATCTAAATGAAGAAATTCCTGGTCTGCAAGGCCTGGAAGGTTGAAAGAACAATATCAGTTTCTATTTTTCCTGCTATCTTTCTGAGAAAAGAAACTTGGTTGTATCAACGTCAGGCTTTGTTTAGGTAGGCATAACTTGGACTGAAAATCCATATAACCTTTATGAGTAATTTTGACAAGTGATAGAACAGATGCTTGTTCCCATATTTGTTCCTAATGTGAGGTGAACGCCATCCATTCTCTCTCCGTAACAGTTATCACCATTTTAAAAGCTAGGACATAATCATCAATACCACCCTCCTTATATCAAGCTGAGTTAAAAGTCCCCATGAGGCCAAATGGAAACATTGCTCTGTTCCATTTTTTCAAAGGAATCTTGCCAGAGCTTTCTCCAGCCTGCTTGCAACTTTCTTTGGAATCTTGTGGAGAGATGTGGGATAACGTGCTTAATGAGAACAACATGACCAGCCATCCAAAGGTAGTTTACATACTATGATTTTAGCTTCTTGTAGACCCTATCTTCTATTGTCAACTAATGTGTGCTGCCCTTGATATGCCTAGATGAGGGGCATTTCAAGATGCTTCATTAGTAAGTTCCCAAGTTGGCAACCAAATATCATGATATTTATTGACCACTTCTCTTATGCATTTTTTTCAAAAATAAAAAGTAAAGTTTGCAATAATATCACAATATTGTCATGGTAGATTCGAAGAAATTTACTAAAAGCTATATACATGCATGTGTGTGTTCTGTTCATCTGCATATGCCAGCGAACATCAGCTTTTGGATGCGTAGCTCTGTAATTTGGGGTGAATGTCCTACAATTATCGTGCATGAACTTTGACGGGTTGGAACTGTGCAGGAAATTCTTGAATTATTGGGGAATATCAGGAGGTTGTATGTCTTAAATGAGATTCTCTTGTCAAAGTGGATGGTGTTAAGAAACGACTTTGAATACATTAGGTTCAATAATGAACCAATACACATGCACATGAAGTGCCGATATACCCACTAAAGGGGAAAACACAAGCACATAATGTGCTAACACATAAACCCACGAAAGGGGCAAAAATGTCTATAAGGCATAGGTTAATATTATTGAAGAGAAGAAGGGTGTAACACTCATTACAATGGAGAAAAAGCTCCTTTAAGAAGATTACCAAATACAAGGGGGAAATCCCCTATTTATAAGCCTTTGAGGAGCCACATAGGGGGCTCCCAAAGGAGTCGTTGGGAGCCCCCAACGGTCACATTTGTGACTGTTGGGGGCTCCCTAACGACTCTTCGGTGAGTCCTCCAATATGGCGCAAACCACAAAAAATAAATTTAGAAAAAAAGAAAAGAAAAAAAAAAAGAAAATACAATCATATTCCAAAATGGAATATGCGTAAAAATAGGTAAAATAACTAAACTACCCCTACGGCTAATATAGAAAAATATTATATATATATATATATATAATTAGGAAGATACATATACATATATACCATATATGTATATGTATCATCTTTTATATATATAAAATATATCTAATTACAATAATTGATGAGTACATTTTAACACCCCCCCCTCAAACTTTGCGTGGGGAAACAAAAAGATTGAAAAGTCGCAAGACTCTAAGAGGCTTCGGTAAGGATGCCATTGAAATTTGCAAATGCCTTCCTCCAATTGTCTTTTAATGGTGAACACATTTCCCGATCTATCCAAGGTACTTCTTTTTATCCTATCTCCAAGATCTTGTGGAATAACAACAAAAAACAAGTAAAAAATATCTTTGCACTTTACTCAAATGGAACATTCCTAACAAAATGAATTAATCAAAACCATATCGGATGACTCACCCACAAAACAATGGTGCAAAAATATAACTTATGCATGGTAATTTAAAGCACATGATAGGATAATTACTTTAGCATGAAAAGAAAATTTAGAAAACCAATATTTCAAAATCATATATCATGTCAAAGAGAGAGAGGAAACGAATTACAAGAATGCATAATGCTTTCACAAGCTCCAAAAATGAACAAAACACAACCCCACAATGGGGAATAAAGCAATGGTCCGCCATGGGACCCCATAAGACGCTTATAATGAAGTGCCAAACAAGAGAGACAAAATCTCCAAGAGTAAGCACGGAAGCACGCACATACACAAGAGGCCACTAATGGGCAAAATAAAGCACAAAAGCGGTCAAACACACAAGAGAGGTGGCAAAATATATTTCACTCATAAAAGGCTTCATAAGAAGCTTATAAAGAGGTATGAATTAATGGGTGTTACATACTTATTACATTCATTTTTTTTTATTCATTTTGCAATGCATAATCTACACATTTCTCTATTTTAGTAGAGAACCTTACACATTTAGGAACATCTCACTCAAATAATTGCAATTATAAAAATTCATTTTATATATTAAATACAAAGGTGACCAAAACCATAAGCACTTAATATGTAGATTAAATGCCAAAAAAAATTGATTTTAAAATATGCATATTAATGATATGCTATGTCACATGGGTGCGGGTGCGGGTGCGACACGGGTGCGGTGCAATTTCAAAAATTTTGGACACAGGGACTCGGCTATATATATATATATATATATATATATATATATATATATATATATATATATATATATATATATATATTAAAAATATATATATATATAAGACTCGGTCAAAGTTGTGCCCATTAGGGGACAGGTGATGAGTTGTGAAGGCATTCTGTACACTTTCTTCATACAAGAATAATTCACTTTTGGGCACTTTCTTCATACACTGTAATAATTCACTTTCTTCGTACAGGAAAAAACCACAAAAACTTGAGTTGTGCCCATTCTGTACTTAAAACTTGAAAGTGTACAGGTTTTTTAGTTGTGATGGGTTTTTTTCCTTACAGCTGTAGCCCAGAAAATTCAAAAAAAAATTCAAAAAATTTTTTTTCCAAAAAATGGACCAAAATGACCCTGGGTGCGTTGACCACACCCAGGGTCGGGTTGACCGAGTCCGAGCCGCACCCGTGTCGGTGCGTGTCGACGCGGGTGCGGCGACCTTGGAGCCGAGTCCGTGTGACATAGATGATATGATTCTCTTGTATTTTTAAAAGACAAAATATGAATGAAATTTCACAAATTTCAACAATAGTTCATCTACTACAAGCAATTACCTCATTAGTCCTACAAAACCCACAAATCAAGTGTATAAGCTACTAGAACAAGAACATAACCATAATGTCATTAAAGGCCAAAAGACACACACAAAGGTGTGTAAAAATACCTCTTGTCTATATGTAATAATACTTGAAATGAGTGTATTAACGACAAGAACAAGATAATATACGCCAACATAGACCAAAAGCATCTCTTGTTTACGTAAAAAGACACTCAAAATCAAGTATGTTTAGCTACTAGAACAAGAGTATCAAGCCAACCATGGGCTAAAACACAATACATCTCTTGTCTACATAAAGTGACACTTGAAATGAGTGAAAGAAGTCAACTATGGGCATACATTTCAGCGACTAGAACAAGGACACAAATGCCAACATGGACTAAAATTACATACCATAGTGTGAATCAACGTGCCTTGTCTACATATAATAACACTCAAGACAAGTGTGTTCAGCTACTAGACCAAGAGAACAAAGCCACCATAGGGCTACCAACACACAAAGATGTAATCAAAGAGTTCTTGTCCATATATTATGACACTTAGATAAGAGTTATAAAAGGAGAAGACGAGAGACACACTCATAATTAGAGATCATATAACAAATCATTTTAGAGTCCCAAGGTGCCCATAACTCACCTCAACAATCATCTTTAATATGGTAAGTGGACAATCTAAAATGACATAACACAAGGTGCCCATAACTCACCTCAAGAATCATCTCTAATATAACAATAACAAGGCCAAAAAGGATTGATGCATCATATAAAAAATAAATGCCATAAAAAGGCAAAGAACACATAAGGAAATCATTTTCCAAATACGTGATTTTACAGAGCGGGCCGATTTGAAAAAATCAAATCAAAGGTCCAATATAATCAATCACAACAATAATTTTGCATAAACACGAATTATGCTTAATCATGATCAAATCTTTAAAAAGAAGTCATTTATATCAAAAGGCAAGCCTTTAACTATGATAGATATAAAGTGCAATTATATGCACATCAAATTATAATAGATGTATTTTTTTACGCAATACAAGATGTCGAATGACAATAATCTTAAAATGAGCAAATAACAAATTTAGGACAACATATAACAAGATATTGCGGAAGCACTTACAACGATAAAAGAAACAATCTTACAAGTCCAACAAGGGACAAAACAAACACAAGCCCTAAAGAAGACAATATAAACATTTCTTATTTAAAAAAAGAGAGAGAGCTCCCAAACATTCATGAAGATGGTAATATTTAAAAAATCTCATAAAACCAATATTGTCATTTAAAAAGAAGCTTATCATGAAATCTTCTCAAAGAGTATATACTCATAAGAAGATTCACAAGGATCAAAAGGCCTCTCAACGAGAGATACAACACAAAAACAAATCCTCAAAAGAGGGTATATACGAAAGGAAGAGGGAAAACTTCGTTAAAGTGGAGAAAAACCCAACAAAAAAGAACAATAGGATTGCGTTATGACATAAATCTATAAACAAAAATTCATAATATTATTAAAAACATATGACTTAATAGATTATAACCAACTCCTAATGTAATAAGTATGCAACAAACATTAATAAAGACCATAAGTTTTATAATAAAACACATTCTTGAAATTGAATTGAAGAATGTAAAGAAAATAACCATATTTCATGAGATCATTTTTAAAATTTAATTCAACCGGTATTATAAATTGCCTTCTTAATCAAATATTGCTCATATGAAAAGAATTCATTAGGTAGGAAAATAAAAAATTAATAAAGAATTTTTCATAGTTAATATATGTCAATCACACGATGTTATGAAAAGCACCAACAATTATGATGAGAGTATGTGAGCAATGCTACATATCTCACAAACATTTTATTTTTTTTTCTTAAAAAGACTTATTTTTCATATAAACGGTGTTCTTACAACCAAAATTAGGTATAAATTCAAAAATTCCAATGGTCATATTTTTTTTTTTATCGACCCATTAGACCATGCTTTGAGCAATCACATATTTAATTATTCGAAAAACAAGTTCACCGGTTTTAGAATTTACCAATAAAAAAACTTTCAAGAAAAGACATACGAAAAAAATTAATATACGAAAAAAAGTTCAATGAAATGTTAAGAACGCAAACTCATAATGACAAAGAGAACACATATGCAAAATATATTTAATTCTTCATAATGCACAATACTTAAAGAAATATAATGCATACCAAATAATTTTAAGAAACAAAGAGAGAAATGAGGACTTCACCATTTTTTCTTTAAAATTTCTTGAATAGCACGCTTCCCGATGCAACAAAGAGCAACTCGATCCCAACCTTGCTCTGATACCATGTTAAGAAACGGCTTTGAATACATTAGGTTCAATAATGAACCAATACACATGCACATGAAGTGCCGATATACCCACTAAAGGGGAAAACACAAGCACATAATGTGCTAACACATAAACCCACGAAAGGGGCAAAAATGCCTATAAGGCATAAGTTAATATTATTGAAGAGAAGAAGGGTGTAATGCCCATTACAATAGAGCAAAAGCTCTTTTAAGAAGTTTACCAAATACAAGGGGGAAAGCCCATATTTATAAGCCTTTGAGGAGCCACATAGGGGGCTCCCAAAGGAGTCGTTGGGAGCCCCCAACGGTCACATTTGTGACCGTTGGGGGCTCCCCAACGACTCTTTGGGGAGTCCTCCAATGTGGCGCAAACCACAAAACATAAATTTAGAAAAAAAAAAAAATAAAAATAAAAGAGAAAATACAATCATATTCCAAAATGGAATATGCGTAAAAATAGGTAAAATGACTAAACTACCCCTACGGCTAATATAGAAAAATATATATTATATATATATATATAATTAGGAAGATACATATACATATATACCATATATGTATATGTATCATCTTTTCTATATATAAAATATATCTAATTACAGTAATTGATGAGTACATTTTAACAGATGGATATGCCATTTTTAGCATGAACCATCCGTGAGAGCAATCTCAGTGTATTATAGTTCGGGATATCTAATACATCACGTCAATGTAGCATTCAAACGGAAATTAAATTCTCCTACTCTAGGTTTCTAATGCATCACATCAATTTAAACCTTACATAGTGAGCCCGGTCTTTCTATAACTAAATTCTCGTACTCTCAACTTCATCAATGTGGAAAATCTCAGAACAAATGGAAAAAACGAGATTTAATCCATATGGATATGAAAAACTTTAAGTTTTGGGAATTGTTGAAGACAATTAAACATGCTGTTACTGTTGCTGAAGAATCAGCTTGAGATATAGGACATGGAAAGGGAACTACACATCTTCTGTGAGCTGCTGATTTAAAATAGCCAGTTTGCATTCTGACGGCAACTTTTTAAAGTTTGTATTGGTCTGCCAATATGAGCGTGCAAGTCCATATCAATATTGTAAGGTAATAGCATGCATGATTACCAGCTAGCAGTTGGTCACTGAAGTTGATTAGCAACCTATCCAGCTGGTAATTGAATTCTCTGTTGGCACACGAATCCCTTATTGGTAACTGATCTTGGTTTGTGCCTCAAGTTGTAAGCTAGTCCCTTTGTTTTTATTTGGATTAACAATTGTTGGTTTATCAGGAAGGAGAAACAATTAGGATCAATGTGAAGAGCAAACCATCCACTGGAACTGGCATGTTATCAGCTGCTGGAATACATGGTGGAGCGTCTGGCACAGGGAATGCTAGCGGATGTCTGGCACCTCCACCAAGTGATGCACCCAAGATCATGTCGCCTCTTCCACCACCACCTAATGATCTTGTTGCTGCTCGAATGACCTATAATGCTGGACGTCTCCATGTCTCAAAAGAAAGTGCAAGTCATAGTACCGATCCTTTGTCAGATTTCTCCAAGATTGAGGTCTGTTTTTTCATTCTTAAAGGGAAATCTCTCTCTCTCTCTCTCTCTCTCTCTCTCTATATATATATATATATATATATGCACACGCAGACACAGGCACCTTTCGCATGCTTGAGATTAACAATGGGATAATCTAATGATTTATTTGGGATTGCAGAGAAGCCTTCCTCAGGTGACTGACTCAGGATCAGCCAAGGACACTGCATTTGGATGGGCAGCCTTCTAAGATTGTTAGCACATATGCAAGGTCAAGTTGAACAGAGAAAATGGCCATGAAAAGGTAAGCGGAGACACACTCTTCCCTTCTCTCTTTGGCCAGTAACACATACTTGGTGCTTGACATTTTACTGATAGGTGAAACCTTTTTTTTGTGGTTCATCAATAGAAGCTTTATTCGCCAACTATGTGCCCATTTCAATATCTAAGCATACACAAATTTCTTTATTTCCTCTGTTGAGAAAATACTCATGACTGTTGGTATACATGTAATGCTTTGTCCCTACCCGTACCGTTTTCTCTTTTCTTGTGTTTGTTAATTGTGTATTTTTGGTGAGCAATTATGAGTATATGCTCATGGTGCATGCGTGCACTCATGTATGAATGCTTGGTAAGTTTTGATATTTTACAACTTAAACATGGGATCTGAATGTTGTAGGCATCGTAGCAGTTGTAGGCTTGCTTCGAGCTAGGCTCACAAGCTGGAGTGTTTCCTCTTCGTTGGAGTTGTCTATGTGAGCACTGTAGAAAGCGCCATTGTTTAATTTTTCATCTGACTCGCATAAAGGCAGTCTGTCACAAAGTTAACGAAAGCTTCTTAGATAGGTGGGAAGCTTGTTTTCTGGAAGCTCACTTCGAAAGCGCGATACTCCTCGCTTCCGAAACTTGATGAGAATCTCGATTCTCCCACGCTTTTTCTATGCTTTCCACACGCATTATTTTCTTACTCTACTTTTCATGTTTTTTATGTGTTTTTCATCACGCTTCTCACTCACTTTCATTTATTTTTTCTAAATTGGCAGTCATCTTTTTTAGATTTTGTTAAAAATTTAATTATTATACTAAAAAATCATGAAATTTAAGAATAGTCGCTTTTATTTTAGTTTTTATTTGTGTTTCATTTGTATTCTCATTCAATTCTTACATTAGTTTTTTATTCCTCGCTTCCCGCTTCCTATACATTTTTAAATGCGGTGCTTCTCACTTTCGCTTCCTAAATCATTTGTCGTATCCACTTCCTAATCTCGCAACCTTGGTCTCTCATTCTAAATCCATAGGTTTTTTAAAATGCTTACCAATTTGTAGACGATGATCAAAGGGCTTATACCTGCCTCTTTATGATGGTTAGTCATATGTAGATTAGGGATGAATAGCAAATAAGATAGATCAAAACTACTGGCCAGCACTTACTACAACAATGTGCACATAATGGAAATGGTTCATATGAAGCTATTTGGTGGTTTGGTAAGGGATAAATGTTAAAGTGGATGTGCTCTGCCTCCGATGGGCAAGCAACTGTAATCTTGCTTGAACTTTCTAAATTCTATCTGCAATACGTTAAAAACTAAAGTTTTGCATTGGTATCTGATCGATCCAATCATGATTTTTTTTATATATTTTTTATCCAATCATGATCCTGAACAACTACCATTACAAAGTGTTACATATCCAGTTTCTTGTGTTACTCTGAATAGCAGAGTCGGACTAAGGTCGTTGGTTTTTCTTTGTAATTTTTTCATGTGCCAGGCCATTGTTGGCATCACTGTATAGGTTTCATATATTGTTAGTGATTTAACTTATGTGTTAACAGTGTTATGCAAGTTATATTATACAAAATTAAATTTGAATTCCGC
This sequence comes from Nuphar pumila, assembly GCF_984573655.1. NCBI lineage: Eukaryota > Viridiplantae > Streptophyta > Magnoliopsida > Nymphaeales > Nymphaeaceae > Nuphar > Nuphar pumila. The sequence goes on from NC_143261.1 coordinate 2,455,555, forward strand.
ACCCGGAGTTTACCTGCTTCATTGAAAATAAGATGCGAGAGAATCGTTTACGGTGGTTTGGACATATTCGGCGAAGGCCTAATGATGCTCCAGTTAGAAGGTTGGAGAAATGGGAAAATATATTAGTTAAAAGAGGTCGGGGTAGGCCTAGGAAGACTTGAATGGAGATGATAGGAAAGGATATGAATGCTTTGAACCTCACCGAGGACATGGCGTTGGATAGAAATGATTGGAGGAAAAGGATTCATGTGGAAGACCCAAAATGAATTTCTTTTTTGGTTCATATCGCTGACCCCAATTGTTTTGGGATGAAGGCGTAGTTGTTGTTGTATCGTGAGAAAATTGCCATTTTTAGCTTTCAGGTAACTTCTCACAACCCGCCCGGGGTTCGTATTTTCACTCGATAATTGCTACTTAAATAAGATCTGAATGTGTATTCAACTCCGATTCTAATCCGTTTAGCCAGGTTGTTCTCATATTTTATAGAGGATATATGTTCAGATTTGGTTCAAACCTTACGCATTTATACTTTTTACATGCAAAAGCACTTTTTTTTGGTTCTTTTTTACAGGATCACCATCGACATGATGGATCCTACTTTTTCCTGTCTCATTCAGATATGGACTAAGACTTGCATCATATGTTGCGTTGGTTTCAGATGATCAATCTTGAGAAGAAGTTGCATATAAGGGGATGAAAATGGGTCCGATTCAGTTTGGGTCGGGGCTTTACTGAATCCAACCTAATCAGATCTTGCTTAATCTGATACGGACGTGGAGTTGGATGGAAAAAGCTATTACCTAATCGGATATATATTATATGTAATTGGGTTGGATTGAACATGATAAAGATAAAGAGATTGACCCATGAATGTGTGGCGGACACACGACCTATAAGCAGATTTGCATGTCAGAATAGGGATGGTAATGGACCGGGGGACAACGGGCCCCGCCCCGCCTCGCCCCATTTGGACCAGGGATGAAGGGCATGAAACGGGGATGGAGGCGGGGATGAAGGTTAAAAGCTATCCCCGTGAGGGGATGGACTTGCGCCTTTCCTCGCCCTGCCCCATCCCAATCCCCACCCCACCCCCAATCCTTCAAGGGATTACTATAAACTAAGGGGAAACGGGGCCCTGCCCGCCTCACCCCTGTTTGCACCGGGGATGGAGGCGAGGGAGGAGGTTCCGATTTTGAAACGGGGTGGGGTGGAGACCTTGTCCCCCACCCCCGCCCCAGTCCACTGCCATCCCTAACTCAGGGGTGGCATCCCTGTCACAAGGTCAAAGTTGGGTGCACTACTTGTTGGGTTGGGAGACTCAAGGTTTTACCAATGGGAGGCCAACCAATGTGAGGTTGATGATGTTTTTTTTTTTCTTGGATTATCCAGAAAAGCTTTGAAGGCTCGTTTGATTAGTGGGATACAATCGTCCATCAGACAAGAACAATTGCTTCCTAACCTATGTTGGTCCCACATCCTACACCAAAAATGAGAACATAGTATCACTGTCAAAATGTCTTATATATTTTTTACAACTTTGTATTGTAAAGCTTTAAATGCATTGTGAGCCATCAATTTTTTAAAACATGTCATCGAAACATGTTTATATGTCGTAATTTCTTCGTGTAAAGCATGTTTCATACTATATAAATTATAAAGAACAAATATATGAGGTTCGAGATGCTCAAGTATTGAAGAATGGAAGCCATCCCATCATCATTGGTTGTAGATTTTGAACCTTTAGTTGGATGATCCCCATCCATATATATATTTATGAGTCACTAGAATATAAGAACTAAAAATATGGGCATTCACAATACTTTTTTTTGCACATCCAACCATGTGGATGTGATTGGCATGGTGAATTTGCTAGAAATCAACCATTGGATCATGTATTTTCGATGAAAAAATGTGATTTTTGAATGCTTAAATATTTATGAAGATTATGGGTCATTGATTTTAAAGCCTTAAAAACTCTTGTTTATACATCAAAATCAGACAAGCCCGATGTGCAAAATGCACAAGGCTCAACAAGCCCGATGAAAACGAAGTTGGCCAGCTGTCCACCCCTAGTCTGAATCCTTGAGGTTAACCAAATATAGATATTGAAAAACTAAACCATGTACATTGTGAACCAGATTTGCATCATTTGTAAGCTAATGATAAAAAATAGAAAATGATGGCACTATACGACAAAAAATGATGCATTTCTTGCAATGCCCCCACAATTTTCAAATTTTCTCTCTCATGTCCAAATTCAGATATTTTCAACTTTAAAAGGACTTTTAAATTTTTGCATAAGCAAATTTCCTCTAGATACGTGAATCCTCTCAAATATGTGAATGTGTGAATTTATCTCAAATATGAGAATTTTTTCTTAAATTCTCATATTTGAGAGAAAATTTTAATATTTAGGAGGAGACTCATATATTTGAGAGAGAAATTGTATATTTAGAAAAAAATGTACATATTTGAGAAAAAATTCATGTATTTAAAAGAAAAATTGTATATTTGGGAGAAAAATTGCATAATTGAGAGAAAATAGATATTTAAGAAAAACTCATATATTTAAGAGAAAAATAACATATTCACATATTTGGGAGGAAATTCACTTGTGCAAAAGGTAAAAAGGTCTCTAAAACTGAGCGAATTTGGACATGGGAAAAATTTGAAAATTGTAGGACATTTCTGAAAATGCATTATTTTTGTTGTACAATACAATCATTTTTCATTTTTTTTAAAGCAATTTGCATTGTGTTATCCTTTGTTTTTGAATTGGTCTATTGTTTGCTCGGAGTAACAATGAACAAAATTGTAATGTGACTGCACGTATTTGGTTTCCTATGTTCAAGGCAATATTTGATTGTTATATGCATTGTCACTCGTAGCCAAAGTCTGACCAAGTTACAACTACGTAGGAAACTACCTGTACGAGTCTAATATAACCCAGTCAATAATTTAAGTTCTTAAGGGACTCATGTGGTTAGATTGATAAGAGAACCACTTATTTTACAATCTGAAGCAAATTCAACTGTTTAATTGAAGATGAGCCGAGTCTGCCCTGTGCACCATCATGTCAGCTCAAACACCAAATTAGGATATAATTATCAGGTCCCCATATGCTGAGTCGGGCCTAGACAAGGATCCAAATCCAACCTATAGGCATTCAGGATGGTTGGCTTCAAATCTGCTTATTAGAGGCTTCCCAATGTAAATCTGGTTAAACCATTAAGGATGCACAAAACGCAACGGACGTGTCACAATCAATTGGCACCTAACACGGTCAAGTTTGTACTGGGTACCTGAGCCGAGAACCCCAATTCTTGGGTATGAGTAGGGGTGTCAATGGGTCGGTTTTGACCTGGACCTGGCCCATACCAAACCGTATACGGCAGGGGTTGGTGATAAATAAGAAGGCCCAATTAGAAACTGGGTGGAACTCGAAAGGTCCGATTAATATAAGGAGCCGGGTATGGTTTGTAAATTTTCATACCAGACCTGGACCTGGCCTCAGATCCGACTAAGAACCACAGTTTTATTATTTTACTAGGTATGGTCTGTGTCTGGTTCATGTAAAATCCTTATCTGGGCATGGTTTCTCTTATGGTGGGTCCAATTAGACTCAAGTTCAGACCCTGTACCATAATCACAAATGAGGTTGGAGTATGGTTCCACCTGGGTCTAAACCAAACCTGACCCGTTGACACCCATGGGTATAAGCATGAAAAGTGCTGACTCAAATAATATTCGTGTCGACCCAACCAATATGCAGGACAGGTTTGGGATATGATTTTTGGCGGGTCCTGACCTGACCCAGCTTTTTTGCCAGATACCCGAGCTAACCCCAGTGTTTTATATGTATTTTCAGTAAAAATAATTTTCTAAATTTATATGGGTCTGGGTCTGAGATTACATTTTTGTGACCCGACAAAACCCGAACCTGAACCCAGCAATGTGTTATTTGGGCGAGTTCAGGTATACCCTGATGGGTCATTGACAGCCCTGCTCACCCCAACTTAGTAAAAAATAAACAGGCACCTGGACTTTAGTATTGTGATTTTCCAAAACAGCACCTAAATCCATCATAATTGATTGCATCGCCCATAAACAGAACATGTATAAGCTGTGAAGTTAGATTTCATATTATAAGATACCATCATTCATTCTGGTTATGTACCTGACACATTTGCAAAATAAGTATGCAATGCATATGCGCTAATTTGCATCATTAAAAGAAACAAAAAATAACAAAGATCTTTTGGAATTGCAATCAGACTTTTGGGTATTTCTTATTGAGGAAGGGTTAGGCTGAGCCTATCATATTGAACCTAAATAGGCTCAGTTCAGGTTAGATAAGAACATATTGAACTTTTTTCTAAACAAAGATTCAGCCCAACTTGATTTATGTCCTCAAGTCTTATTGGTTTCACCTAATATGTGTCACATATCCCCCCATCCCAACTTGGATACTCAAAGACCCATTGGATAACTTAACAGGGCTTTTTTTTGGGCCAAGAGAAAACTGAAATAACAAGTTTTGTGACACTGCTTCAAGTAACTATTGAAAAATAGAATTTGAAGAGGAAATATTAAACAAATTGCATAGTTATTTATTTTTAGCCTAAGAAAAAACTCAATAGCGAGCTTTTGCGGCACTCCTTTAAGGGATTATTTGAAAAATAGAATTTGAAGAGGAACTACTAAATGAATTGAATGGTTACGAAGAACTAAGGTTTTTAATTCTCACTTCAGATTTTTTTAGTTTGAAAATAATCAGAAAGACCACAACTTTTAAAATTAAAATAAATTACAATGAAGAATGCAAAAGAAACAAAATAATAAAAAACAAAAAGAGCAACAATATCATTACACTTGGACCCAAGGCCAAGCAGAATTAGAAACGAATTATGCATCTATACGAAAATTAATAAAAAAAAAAGATAACAAATTAGCCATTAGCCATCACTATGATGGTAAAATGATGAGATAAAAATAAGAAAATAATAGCAGGTTCCCTTTTCATTTAAGGTTCTAAATACATCAGCTTAGCCATGTGTAAAAAAGGAAACACACACAAGGAACATGGATTTATTTCCATAGACATACTTGAACAAACGGTTTATGACTTGGTTACTTGTATTTGTGAACTGATTCGCTATGAAATGCACTTGCAGATAGCTATCCAAAGTTACGAGGTCAGAAGTCTCACACCATATATATCTGGGATTTTAGATCCCTGACATGAGATCCAACATTTGAGGCACCTCAGATCTTTGCATCACGCATGCCCCACACCTCCTTAGATCTGAAATCCGAGGCTGCGAAAACGCCTCATAGGGTTATGTTATCTTGTGACAAAAAAAAACTCTAAAGCCTTTGCAGAAAAACCAAAGTTTTGCCTCAATGGACTTGGGCAGACTAGGAAGTTCCTCTTCACTTTTATCAGCTCAAAATCTAGTGCATCTCCATCTCAGAGTAGGTGCACCATATAAATAAAGTGAGCAAGATGATAAAACAGAAGTAAAAGAACACTGCTTTGCAGTATATCAAGCAATTGATGGCTACATCAAAATGTGGCACGAGCATCAAGAGACTAGCATCGCACCATCACCCAGCTCAGGCTGCCATTCTTGAAAAAGAGGGGCTGAATCACAAAAAAAAAATCTACTACTCAAGAAAATGAAGTAATGAAACACAGGATTTATGGGTCCAAGACAGGATATCTCTAGGCCCACATGTAGTGACTGTCAGCTACAACAGTTCAAAGGGCAACTTGAGCAATTAAACAAATACTCTTAAGATAAGGGGACACTGACTACATTATAAAAGGACCACAAACATGCCTCCAGAATCCCAGTTCTTCGAACCAAGTCTTATTCCAAAGCACATCAACCACTGTTTGATTGAGCTAAAATGAACACACTACCCCTGGAGGTACTAAAGAAAAAGCTACATGGTTTACAGAGGTGCAATCGTTTTCCAGAGCAGAATCTCAAAATGGCATATTTAGCTAATAGCTCTAGACTGAAAGGCTTAACATGCAAGAGAAGCATTCTACCAACGCAGATCTACACATCAAACTTGTGAACAGTACCATCAAACCATTTTCCTCGCATGATGCATGAAATAGATCTAGAAGATTGAAATGATGGTTTAAGCCTAATCATGCTCCAAGAAAACCTACTTGAACCCACACAGACACCAATGCTGGAAAACCATTTAACAAGAAAAAAGACATCCTTTTCTGGAAATCAAGAAAAGAGATAGCTCTGCTTGAGCACATAAAAACTATTGTTCAATAACAAAAATCAAACAAAATTTCTTCCAATCACAATAATTATTCACATCCAGTTTCTATATCACCTTAACTGATGATTAATAAATGGAAGAGGGTTTGGAGCCTTGCTGTTTCCTCACTATGTGCTTGAGCTGAGCTGGCCTGGTCCACATCAGGCTGTTCCATGAGATCTGTTGGTAAAACTGAGCCGAGGCAGGCGGCCTAGCACTTGTAAACATGTTAAAATTCAAACTTTCAGAGAATGGTTTCTAGGCTACAGAATTCTCTATTTCTTGAGTGCATTCATTTTGTCCCTCAAATAATATAGCTTAGCTCTTCTTACTTTCTTCTTGTCCAAAACTTTGATTTCCTTTATATTTGGGGAGTAGCTGCATGAAAATAATAATTCAAATGAACATTAACAGATAGGAACACGTTGAGCTATGATTCATCAAAAATAAATTGGATAACCCAGCATATGAAATCTATGAGCAAGTTTGCAGCTCAATTTTTAAACAACTCGAGATAATTGAGTTTTAATTGCCAAATTGATTCTGAAATGCATTGAGGGAATCAAAGTCATTCCAAAGCAGCGAATCTCCAATTCAGTATAATCAAAACTGGAATTTGGTGCCAAGAGAGCTGGTTAGCAGAGCCCCTATACAAAGGCACTAAGTCTTCAAACATGGAATAAATGGAGAAGTGAAAAAAAAAGATTGGTATTTTGCAATGATAACAAGCTCACAGAAATGCACCATTTCAGTAGTAACTGATTGATAGACAAACATAAAATGAAAGACTTGTTGCTTACAGAGGATAAACAGATTCCACACCAACACCAGCTACCAATCTTCGTATTCTGAAAGTTGAATTCAATCCTGAATTTCTCCTTGCAATAACTATGCCTTTTAACACTGAAGCACGGCGCTTGTTCTCAGGTACTTCCTGTTTACATCAAAGGTTAGAACTAGAAAGAGTAAGTCAAATTCACACCACTATAAACTATAAACATCACATTCCTACCACTTTAAGTTGGACTATATATCCAGGTCTTATATCAGGTATATCTCTCTGCCCTTTCACTTCTTCCACTGCCTCCTTATCCAAAATCTGAAACAGAAATTACAATCTTGCCTATTATGCAGGGAACTAAACCATTTGTACTTGATGAGGAGTTAAATATGCAACAGAAATGTACCTGCATTATGTGTTTTGCTGTTTTACTAAGCCTCTTAAATTTGACACGTGGAGCTAAATCTGGGATAACGGTAGGTTCATCACTCTCAGTAGATTCCTCAGGCTGTGTAGCTGCTGAGAATAACCTACTGTTCTCAGCAAGCCCCAGAATGCCTGACCTGAATAATTCCAGATGTGGAACACCACAGGAAGATAGCAATCTTCTACCAGCTTGAGGCATCAATGACTGTGTGTGAGTACCGAAGCCCATATCCTGAACAAGTACAACATTAGAATAAGAGTGCTTGGAACAAAATGGACATACATCAAGGTAAAGGACGGTAAAAAGGAAACAATAAAATGAACATGGTTTTCCCTCACAGGACTTGAACATCATTGTGGCCTTCATCAAAATCATCCCCTACGTAATTTATTGGAGAAGGAATATGCCTAACTAGGTAAGTCAGTCTAGCACCAAATTTCTTTAACTAGCAAGTTCCCAGCATGAAAATAAGGCCCTCTGTTCTGAGAAACTAGGTATAGATATTTATTTATTATTATTCTAAAGTATTAGGCATCTTAAGTGATCTTGGGATATGAATATGATACAGACTTATGAAAACTTATGCAAATACACTGAAGATGAATTAAGCAGCAACCCGAATAGTATAGTGGAGAACTAGCACCCATGACTTCATCATGAAGCTTGAAGACATGTCACTGGTTAAGCTAGACCCTTATGCAATAAATGATGAGATCATGAGACACTTGTAAGAAAGGAGTGACATTCCCCATGCACAACCAAGTATTAAAGAAGGCCTTACCAACCATAGAGGTCAGTACTTGATTCATAAGCTAAACATAGGAAAATGGACATAAACTAGGTATAAATGAGAAGTTGGTACTAAGACTCAACTCTTAACAGAGCAAGCTCCTGACACACCTTTTAGGCATTTCTATGTTGCTACTTCAGTATTCATGCTCTTGCTTCCTGACAATTTCTACATATATGTAAGTTACTAACTACGATGCTTATGCCATCCCTCTCCTAACGTGTACCTATCTATTACAGTGAATCAGAAATAACATAGACTGTCCAACATCATCATCAAACCTCTTCCAGCTACACGAGGTCGGGCATGGATAATTCAATTGCACAAATAGAATGATCTACATTGAGATGATGGGGAAGGTAAGGCAAAGTTCAACATAGAGTATGCCCCTTCTATAATTAGGGAAATTTAAAACATATTGGGAATGTAAACACCCTAACTTCACCAAGCATGGAACTGCAAAAGTAAAGTCTAGCTCACAGTGTTGTATTTTTGTTTACAACCAGGTTTAATTTCATTTCTTCTGTTTATCACTGCTTTCAGTGTCATAACTCCAAAATTTGGGATACTCTAGTCATTTGTTGATCATGCATCTGAATTTCCATGTTGTCAGATACTCACTATTCATCCGTTCAATTCAACTTAATCAAGTTCTATGGCACAGTCTTGATGCATCTAACAAGATCAACCTTTTTTACTAAAGTCAAACAAAATCATAAAATAATAAAATGAAAAAAGAAGTGCAAGGCCAGGAAACCCATGCAGTCATATCCTAAGATGATCCAAGGATAATACCATGTGATAACAGAAATCACTAATTAGAAAAATATCCCTATGAACCAATAAGATGATCACAAAGTAAAGTGTCACTGCAAACACAACTGGCTATTGACACCCAATATTTGCACATCATTTCCAGTTAATGGACTGCAATCAGAATATTCAAGGAAAAACTAACCCCTGCAATAATATAAGTGCTGAAACTTGGAAAGAAAAAAGTCTAAACCATGCACCACCATTATAGCAGGATTGCACATAAAACCTTGTCCAGACTCCAGACCAGAAGTAGGTGCCTCGACTCACTTTCTCTGCTGAGATCATTGCCATGTTGGTTAGGGCAGGATAAAGGTTAAAAATATGGAATCAGAATCAAACAGAAGGCAAGTAACTTAGCTATGATTTTTTTTTTTGTATATACAGTTATTTGGATGTTATCTGGTGGCACAAAATGGATACTCCAAGATGGACGAGATTCTGTCACATAAATGAGCAACTATGCCTGTACATGCAGCGGGAGGGCTTAAACACCATTTACTGATTTACATCAAGATGCAGAGTATTCGAGAAAATTTCCATTGGGGGAATATATATATTCATGGTAGACAATCCATCAGCTGAGTAGTGGATACAAAGTTCAGCTTGGTAGCTATTTAATTTAGTTTGTTTGCTGTGAAAACCGAACCCAAGCTGTTACAATATGTTCTTTTCCAAGTCCTATCTAAGAATGCTATCTTTTGGGAAGTGAGTTTAAGGAAAAGAGAACAGGATAAAGCATTTATACATGAATCATTGAACATTTCATGGGCAAAAAAGAATGATGATGTACCTAACTCAGTCACCATGCTGAACTGCTTGGCTGCTGAGATTCAGCATCCTGTTGACTGCATTGGCATGAGCATGGGAAAAAGAAAAAAAGATTATAGACATGTGGTTGCTACTCGCAACCATATTTAGGAAGAAATGTCCAGTTTGCCTATGGTATGGTGGTCAGCTGGGTTTAGAGTCTTTAGACCGTCGTGAGACAGGTTAGTTTTACCCTATTGATGATCGCGCCCTGATAGTAATCCAACTTAGTACGAGAGGAACCGTTGGTTCACACAATTGGCAATCACGCTTGGTTGAAAAGCCAATGGCATGAAGCTACCGTGTGCTGGATTATGATTGAACGTCTCTAAGTCAGAATCCAAGCTAAGAAGCGGCACTTGTCCCTGCCGTCCGTGTGCCAACCCGTGGTAGGGGCCTCGTGCTCCCAAGGGCCCGTGTCATTGGTGATCTCCTGTGTGGCGGATGAGCCGCGCAGGTAGCCTTGAAATGTAATTCCATTCGGTCGGCGGGCTGAATCCTTTGCAGATGACTTAAATACACGACAGGGTATTGTAAGTGGCAGAGTGGCCCCATTTATGCAAGAAACTGACGATCAAAAAACCCATTAAGAACTGACACCGCAACAATAATCCAGGATCAATCATAAGGTTCACAACTAAGTGAAGAACAAATCGCTTGTAACCACAAAATAGAAAAGGAAAAATCGAAGCAGCCAAGAAAAAAAAAATACTTCAAATCAATAACTATTAAAACCCAATAAATCACCCAAAAATATGATCCCAAACATCACTGAAGCTAGAACACATAACTATTCGAAGATTAATTACATGAACAACCGATGATGATTTTCCCGCATGAACAATACTTCAGAACAACAATGAAACAATTGAAAAAGGGTACCATCATATGACAACAAAGCAAAAAATATAATTGAAATAAAACATACCAAAATCCCAATCCTCATTGAAAGATCGCCAAACAGGGATGCACTACCGTTTGAAGCACTAGCGATCCATCGACAAAAAACTGAGGCAGCCCCATCATTACACAGAAAAGCACTAGGGTTTAAGGGATCTGTACCAGGGTTGCAAATTCTCGGGCACTGGCCATAGAGAAGTTTTCCGGCGACCAACAAGTTTCTCTGGAGAGATTGCATACTTTTGAGGTACCAAACTGTTCCATCAAGAAAGGAAAAAAACAAAAGTATGGTGATTTGCTTAATATAAGAGGGGAAGAAGGAAAACTACATTCAAGAGTAAAACAATCTCAGAATAGTGCCAGTACAATCTGAGAGGAAACTGGAAGACGGTTTTTCAGCAGCAGAAAGATCAGAAAATGGTTTCCCGGTGGGGGAATTTTGGTAAGAAAAGAATGAGAAATGAAGGTTAGGGATGGAACCAATCACATAGAAGAAATCAAAACTATGGATTCGTTGTCCATCTTTTCTTTCATTGTTTCTGCTCTCCCAAAGTAGAGAGAGGTGTGTTTAGGGATGCAAACAGATTGGATTCAGATCAGATGCGGCCAATACCAAATCCGACTAATCGGATGTAGCTTCTCGGATTCGGATTTGAATTCAGATGGGAAAGAACTAATACTGAATCTGAATTCGACAGCTATAATCATACCCAAATTCAAACCGAAATCCACATAAAGACGCGGATTTGGTCGTATCCGGATCCGACAATGGACAACCATCACCCGAATTTGAATTCAAATCCGAATCAGGCGATGGACAACCATCATCCAAATTTGAAACCGATACCTGCTTATATGCTATACACAGGTCATAATAACATTCCACACACACACACACAAACCCTAGTTAACCAACCACAAACATCACACATCTTCACAGTTCACATGCTTGAATCAAACAAAAAACCAAAAGGAAAAAAAAATCTACAGAACAAAAGAATCCGTTACAATGAGATGGATAAAAAATCTCAAGCAAGCATTTTCTTTAGCCATCATTTCAAGAAATTAGAAAGACGAAAAACCATATCTACATTTATGGCTTCTACCAAATAACATGAAGCAAAATTGTCAACTCTGCATAACATCTAAATTCCATCCAGCAACTTAATAAAAAGAAAACATATCAACAAGTAAGCTGAACAGAAACCATATATAAAAATCCCAAGTATATTCTTTTAGCATCTCCATTTCAATAATTCAGAAAATAAAAAAAACATATATATAAATTTATTGCTTCTACCAAATACCAAGAAGCAATACATAACATCTAAATTCCATCCAGAAACTTAATAAAAAGAAGCTATATCAAAAAGTAAGATTAACAGAAACAAGAAAATTTCTGGGCTAATCACATCATTCATATTATTATGAATGAAAGTTAAAACTCAACTATCCAAGTTACACTGTGTCAAGAGTTGCTTTTAGAAGCAGCACACTCTCTATTGTTGAATTATTCTTGAGCATCAACAATTGATTCTGGCTTTATAGCACGGATGAGAGATATAAAGTTACTGTCATTTCCACTTCTTTAAATGTAGCACATAGAAGATGGAGATTTGTGTGGTGATTCATAGGCAGCATTATATCATGTGATGTACAACAATGTTTTCCCCTCCTCCTTTTGCATCCGGGTTGGGGGCCGGCATTGGCAGAGTAAAAACTGTTGGGACAGAAAAATTATGAAGGACAAACAGTGCAAATAATTCTAAATTCTAACTTATCATTCAGTTGATCATTAACAAGCAGCACCTAACAAGTAAAAACAAATCAAACTAACTAATTTACAAGAAAATTAAACAAATTCACCCATCATTCACCTATGCCCAAAATAGGAACCCTAAAAATCAGAACCCCAAATAAACGTATTTCATACCCCCATTTAGCCTCTGCACTAGACAACTAAAACAAAAAAAAACTCATCTAAACATGAATCAGGATTATTCTCAAAGATCCAACCTTCTTCCTCCTTTTCGATCTTTATAGACAGAGATTGATCACCAAGCCATGATTCATTCATCATTCAACCATGCCCAAAATGAAAGGCCCTAAAAATCGGAACCCTATAAATCGGCAACCTAAAAGTTGGAAAAAACAAAGAGACCATAATTGATTCACCATTCAACCATGCCCAAAATCAAAAGCCTAAAAATTCGGAAGCATTTCAGTCTCCCGGAAGAGAGAGAGAGGTTTACTTGTAGCACTAGAGTGCCGTCTCCGGCCGGAAGCCCCGAGTGTTGTCGCCGGAGATGCAGTCGTCCGCCAGAGGAGAGGCCGAGAACCGCGAGAGTAGGGTTTATGAGCCACCGGACTTAAACCCCAAACGGGTCCGAACCTTGTTTCTTTCTACACGGGTTAGATAGAATAGATCAGATTTGGGCTGAATTCGAATCCAACTTTTAGGTTCCGCTAGGAATGTCAATGGATCTGATTTTATCTGATATTCGACCTAATCCAATTTTATTTAACCAGATTTGGTAAACCAAAACGATATCCTATTATATAATCGGATGCAGATATGGTTTTTTTGTTACGTAATCTGATAAATATAAGGATTTGATATAACATCTAAATCTGATTGCATGTAAAAAACTGGATATGGTATGAGCTTTTCACCATCTGGATTCAAATCCGCTTATACAACATCCGACTAGTAGAATATGGTACTGGCCACATCCGATCTGAATCCAACCATGTACATCCCTAGGTTCCACTGCCACTACTGGGACTGGTAAACAGACCCAGCAGCTCGTGACTCGGGCTCCGTTCGGCTTGTCACAGACTTGTCCATGATCGGTTGGTTCATATAGCTGGCCAGCTGAGCCATGAGCAGCTCACAGGAAGTTCATAGCCTGTATCTCTTTTTAGGCCAGTGGTCTGTCCCATAGTGGCATGAGTCATAGTTCCAGTTTCCTTAAACACAGGGTTCTAGTTTTTCTCAGAGAGAGAGAGAGAGAGATTCACCAATTCAATATAAGCCATGGGAAAGGCAACACATCTCTTTTGTTAGGCTGGGTGGGCCCCTTTCCTGTCCAAAAGATGTCCGAGATCTTAGATAAAATTTGCTCATTCACTCGTTAACTATTCCATAAAAATGACATCTGCTGCCTGACCGTAAGCACAACACTTTGAGTGCAAACTTGGTGTCTCTGTAAGTGAATTATATATTATAAATGGCACGTTTCAAGCATCTTATTTGATCCCCATGTGATGTAGTTCACGCAGCAAAAATCATGCAGGATGGAAAATAAGATGCATGGGAAAATATTGCACCAGAAAAAAATTGTGATATTTGAGTATTTACAGGAAACAAATTAACATTTTCTAGTCTTTAGAATTATGGTGATGAAGAAGATCTATGAAGCTATATACCAATTGGAGAAACGGAACACAGAGGGACAAAAAAAAGAAGGTAAGCTCCCTGTTTAATTAGTTGGTGAAAATTCCTTCATGTATCACAAGACTCTCAATAGGATCTCAGATGAACTTTGTACCAGGTTAGTCCCTATACATGAGCATCCTCAACCGCCATAAGTCCATCCTGGTCAAGCTTCAAATTTCCCTTTGTCAAAAGGATGCAGACTTCCAGGCAACATTCACAGAAAGCTTTTAGTTGCAACAAACAGAGAGCACAGATGATATTCCTTATGGACATCATGAACTTTTGCATATACAGTACTTCCTCTTCTTGTGCATTACCAGAACTTTGTTGTTGCCACCATTTGTAATTCATCCGTTTGTTTCCCCGAGAGTTCAGTCTTTGTCCATTGGAAGAATATCTCAACCCCAAACAAAATGGCAGGGATCTGAAAGCATGCTCCACGAGGATTACACACCTCTGGTATCCCTAATTGGATGAGCTAAAACCATTAGCAGGTCACTCTCAAAAACAAGGTTTTAACTGCCAAGAGAAGCAGCATACATCTCCTGTAACAAAAAGGCTCAAAAGGAAATGCATGGAAAGAGATGCCAGAATGTTGCACAGCCATCATGGATATGCCAAGCTGCATAAGGATAAATAAGATGGTGTTCCGTGAGCATAAAGTGGGATAGCTACTATTCATAATCTGGTTTCAGAATCCATTTAGATCCAGCCGTTCCCTTTTCTAGTGTTGCTATTTGCTTGAGAAGGTTCTTAAACAAGGGTAGATCTTTAGAAGGGACCTTGTCTTTAAAATGTTCCACAATAGTTGCTGAGCTAGTGCTTCCTCCCAGCTGCTGAATGAATGCACACAATTGCTGAATCAACACCTCTGGCTGAACCACTCCATTATTATGAGACGAACTGGAAGCAACACTACTTGATGCAATTTGCCTGCAGTTACTTGAACCGTTGCTTGATATATCAACTGATCTTAGTTGGTGTTCAAGCCCAGCACCAATTGCATTGGCTTGTGCACCTCGAATCCTAGCCAGTAATTGATCTGAGGACATGGCTTTACCAACAGATGTCCCAGCACCAAAGGACCCCTGTGGGAGTTTTGGAGCATTAACCAGTTTAGAGTTAACGGTCGATCCAAACTTTTTTCGGACTGAAGATGGTGCACCAGCTGCGCCGGATCTTCCAGTCCAGGTAGGAACCGAAATACTGTCTTGGCTCCTGAGAATTCGTGATTGCCGCAGAGCTTCTGCTGCCCTTTGTGCAACCTGAGATGCTTCTTCTTCAAGCCTCAGCTTCTCTTCGTCATTTGCATTCATGATCACATCATGATTGACGGCACTCTGGGGGAAAATACATTAGATTAGTAGACAAAAAGTGTGGCTCGTCAAACAACCTGAAAACATGATCCAAGAACTTCAGAACTTGGATTAGCCTACCAACTTTGCCAAAAATGTCTTCAACAGTTAAGATTAAGAAACTCCTAGAAGCAAGAACTCAATTTGAGCTGATCCATTATATTATGGACTTGGAAGAGGTATGTATGTGGTACAATTAGGCAGTTGGGGCTTAAAAACTCATCCCAAGCAGTTACAAAAAACAAATTCTCAAAGAAACGAAAACCAAGGAAAGATAAACATGCATGAGCAAGAAAATAAAGCAGATGTTTATAATACAGACAAACTGTTCAAATATCACGAGAATTCATGGAAGTAGACAATAAATCACTTGATTCTTTTGAATTATATTTATAAATGCATTAACACTATCATTAAAGTTGGTATCTAAAAGATCATGAAAATTCAAGATGAAAATCTCACTCGCATTATCAATATAATGAAAACTCCCAAGTAGCAACTTGCAAACAAGTTGGTTGATCACGCCCACGTTTCTATTCAAACTTGCAATTCCATGTATAAAATCAAATCCATTTCTCAAAACACCAGCATAAAACAGACTTACATGAAGGCCATGAACATCCAAAAGGCTTTTCAACATGTTTGACTCCTCATCTGGTTGGCCATCCTCAGCATAAACTTTAGATTTCTCTCTAGTTTTGGATCTTCTGGCCTTACCTGCATTTTCTCTTTTCCCAGTGACAAGATCAGAATCACCCATTGTTGTTGATGGTTCCAGTTCACCGGTATTATCTTTTTTGACTCCCACGTTTACATTACCAGACAAATGACTGAAAATATTTGATGTTTCAGTGCATGCACTTTCTTCATCATCCTTCAAAGTGAAAAGATCTTTCATGTCTCTAGATTTGAAGAACCTTCGCTGCTGAGGGTTCTTCAATATCTTATTGGTTAGAAAATGTTTATATATTTGTCTGTGGTAAATCTTCTCCTCAATGGTTCCACGAGTGATCAATCTATATACTGTAACATCCCGTGTCTGCCCAATTCGCCAAGCACGCTCTCTTGCCTGAGTCATCAAACCACTTATTCAGTCTTAGCATGCATAAACAGATGAAGCAAAAAAAGACCGTGACAGCAGTGTAGCATGCAAGCATTAAAAAACAGTCAATAGTCCTAAAAACACCTGGCACCTGATACATAGATAGCAGTAAACACTGGTTTGGTTTAGCTCCATCTCATACTGAACCATATTACCTGACCATCATGAGATTGAAATGTCCTAGCCATCACAACTTGAAATTTGGAGTCAAATTGAGATGGCCAGGTCCAAATGCAGGTTATCAGGACTTTACACATTTGCAACAAGTTTATTGAGACAAATTAACATACTTGCATGTCAGTAGAAGGATTCCAATCAGGATCAAATATGATGACCCTGTTTGCGCCAGTCAAATTTGTTCCCAAGCCACCCACTTTGGTAGTGAGGATGAAAATGAATACATCAGTTGAATTATTAAACTCATCCATCAGTGCCATCCTTTGCTTCACAGGAGTAAGTCCATCCATCCGGCGGTAAGCATAACCTTCTGCAACCAGGAAACTCTCAAGAATGTCCAACATTTGTTGGGTTTGTGTAAAAAGGAGAACACGATGACCTTGATCCCTCCACACCTTCAGCACTTGAGAGATCAATTTTATTTTCCCACTACGGTCTGGATTTCCATAGTCAGGATGAGCAGCAGAGTGATCTCTTTCCAGCAGATCAGGATGATTACATATCTTGCGCATGACATCTATTCCATAAAGTGATTTTCTACTTCCATCCAAAATTTGCTCTACCTCTGAGCTAGCCAAAAATGCACGATATACTGATCGCTGATCAGCAGTTAGACTACAGAATAGAACATGCTCTGTTTTCTTTGGAAGCTGAGCATTAACATCAGCTTTCATGCGCCTTAGAAGATATGGCATAATTAGGTCACGAAGAACCACTGCACACCTGTAAGCAGTAGAGACCTGCAAGGGTGTAGCATTTGCATAGCCACCAATAGAGATTGGAACAGCAAATTGAGCCTCAAAAACTGGTAATACTCCTAACTTTCCTGGGAATACAAAGTCAAACAGTGACCACAGCTCGGTCAGCTTGTTCTGAATTGGGGCACCTGACATTATGATGCGGTGCACAGTTTGCAGCTGCTTGCAGACTAGGGTAATTTCTGCATTTGGGTTTCTAATTCGGTGGCCTTCATCCAAGACAGCATAGCCCCACTCTATGTCAAGCAACTTATCTCCCAGCAGTCGCAGTTGCTCATACGTAGTAATCAGCAATCCAGACTGTGATTGCACAACTCGATCTATCAGAAGATCCCACCTTTTGCTGTTTTTAGGGGATATTCCACTGTCATTGTCAGACAAAGCCTCATCGTCGACATCGCTTTCACTAGAGTACGTCTTCTTTTGTCTACATGCAGAATCTTGAGCAGAATCATGAAGTATCTCAACATCAAAGTATGGATACCAGGTTTGTATTTCCCTTCTCCACTGGCACAAAAGAGTTAATGGGCATATAACAATACTGGGTTTATACATCTTACTGAAGTGTAAAGCTGCCAAGAAAGCAGTTACTTGAATAGTCTTGCCCAAACCCATTTCATCCCCAATAATGCCACCTGCTCTTTGACAATGTAATTCCCATAGCCATTGCACTCCAACTTTTTGATAGTCAAAGAGTCTGCTAAAAATTGATTCTGGAATTCTTAGACCTCCTTCAAGAGCAACAGCAGCATGTTCAGTTTCTGTTGCATCTTCAAGTTCTTCTGGGTAGTCGGATTCATTATTCAAACTACCAGAGTCACCAGAAGTTGCCTTTTCCTTTGTTTCTTCACCTGAAAGGCAATAACAATGTGAGTACAAAAGTACAGAATCTGCTTCTTTGACAAATAAAACCTTCTCACTCAACTAAGAATAAAAATCACCAACAATGAAAAAAAATCACAAATAACCTCAATGAGATTACCTGATCAATAGATAATTCTCAATCAGGACTATACTAATAAAACAGAAATTTTCTAGAAGTAGGAACATAGCAATATCTCACTCTTATAATTTGGATAACAAAGCCTAAGCTTGGAAGTATCTTCTTAGCAAAAATAAAGTTGGCGCACTCCATCAACAAAGTTAAACATAGTGCAGATGCCTGTATATGTTCAGGCACACAAAGAGAGTCCATGATGTTCAATGTTATCAACTGCACAAACCCAAATAGCCCTGTTGCACATGTCAAGAATCTCCATTCATCCTTGCATGAATGCAAACTCATATATGGTATCAACATGATGCTGTAACAGTGGATATGCCATGTTTGCAGTTTAGAAAGTGTACTTTATAAAGTTAACGTTGGATATTTACCATATAAGATTTATAACACATGCAATCAACAAATATGCTTGTTTCAAGAGAACTGCATGGTGAGCTGGAAAAACATATCCAACATCTCAAAAGAAGAGGTAGCCTGTATGGATATATCTCTACTCACCTTCCAATATTTTCAGTTTGGAAGTCTTAACGCTATAACATTAGTGAAGGTTAAAGGAAAAAGAAAAGAAAAAAACATTTGAACCAGTCACAAATATCAATATTGGAAATTTGTTGATGATCAAAAATATCATGATGAATCAAATTTTTTTGAAAAATCCTGGGAATATAATGGGATACATAAAATCTAAACATATAATAGAAAACAAAGAAAGATACAAAACATAAAAATGAAAGAATTAATATTGTGACAGAATATTTTAAAAATAGGCAACACACTGAAAACGTCGGGATTATTTCATGATTTTATTGGTTCTGACAAATATCATGATAAAATCACAAGTTTTTTCAGAAATAGAGTCCATATTTGAGACTGATTCAAACTAACAAAACAATCTAAACACACACCACTTGCTTCTGAGGGCCTTTCCTCACGTGAAATAACTTTTCTCCACTTCTTATCAGGTAAGGGTCTTTTTCTTTTCCTTAACCCATCTTTTAGAGGCTTCTCGTGCTTCTCATCATCAGATTTCCCACTTTGATAGATTCTTTTCTGCAACCTGTGGAAAGGATGAGTAGGCGGATCAAGTTTTGGTAAGCATTCTGCGTTGACCAATTTAGTTGCAGGGCGGGCCCGAGCAATTGCTGAAACTGAAAATGCAAACTTAGCAATAGTACTTGATGCATGATTATTATCCGTAACCTCCTCCGAAACACTACTGTCAGATGGTCCTGGTTGTTGAATACGACGCTCAAAACCCTCAAGTTTAGAAAAAGGAGTAAGAACACCCTTGCGAATCAACTTGTCCCGTTCCTACCACACAAATTATTGACGGTCAGACTACAAGAAACAAAGACTTTGTAGGAATACGTGACCAACCACAATAATCCACCATGCTGTACAGAATGAGAGTTGACTACTCAGAAATCAGAGCTTTGAAAGTTTCACATTAAATATATCTAAAAGATATCGTCCACAATCTCAAAACATCTGGATGCAAAAGAGACTAAGAAAGACATCTTACTGTTTCAACAAATCCTGCTGAAGCGGCATCCAGTACTGCATCAAAATCAATATCTTCATTGTATGAAACTATTTTCTTCCCCTTTCCAGTTTCTCTACTTGAGTTATGAGATTGAGAAATGATATGCCTATTTTTATGCTCATTTTCCTTGACCAGATTATGAAGCATTCTGTCATCATCAAGACAGTTATTGGAAATATTATTGTCCAAAATAGTAAGCTCATTTTTTAGCTGATCTCTTGTTCTCCTCAGACTTCTTAGCCTATCAGATGCTAGAGCCCTTTGGAGAGCTAATCCACTAACAGAAACCATAGCCACAGTAACATCTTTACCATCACCTGTCGTCCTTTGCAGAGAATTTTCCATATCAGTTGAGTTAACCACTTCATTTTTTATAATGCTCTTAGTCTGTTTAAGGCTAGCGGCAACAGCATCTATCTCAATTTCTACTGCCCTCAGTTTGTTTTGAAGTTTTGTTTGGCTGGCAAATGAAGCTTCCACAGCCTGCACATTGCCTTTATTCTGTCCATCTATGCTCTCCTCTGTTTCACTTTCCTCTTCTACTGCATCAGCTGCTGCCTGGCAGAAAGTCACGCAGATTGTGAATTGAGGCAGCAAACAAGCTTTCTACTATCTCGTCACAAAGAAAAAACATCACGCTTTCTAAATCAATATAAAAACTAAGTTTTACAAAGCATGAGAAAGAAAAGAACAAAAGATCTATATATAAACAATGCTAAAATGATTTCCAGAGAAGGTTACTGGCTGTTTGTGACAAGACTAGAGAAACCAGCCTAAAGTCCTAATGTTGAAAAGAAACTACAAAAAACAGATGAAGCATAACCAAATCAAGATGGCATCAATCAATTCATTTTTTCAGCACCCTTGCATATACTAACCTAAATACTTTGCAATACTGCAAGCTAAAAACAAAACTTTTCAAACTGGCATCATGGCAATTTTGCAAAGTGACCAACTTTTCAAACGTGCCCATACTCCATAGAAGCTGAATTAGTGCATCTATTTTGTATGAAATATGTCAGAAAAGAAAGACCAACTTTAACCAGCTCAAACGCAAGCATCAAAAGATTCGTGATGATACTGGTAACTCCAATAACAGAGGCACAAGTTACATAGAGAAGCAATTGTTAGGATAATAGGAATCGTAAAGATCCAAAAATTTGAATTTCATATGTTGTAGCATAGGATTGGCTCTCATCTTTCCTTTCTTCTCATTTCTTAATTTTCCTCAGAGATGATGTTGACAATAACCTTATTTCCGATAATCAATGCAGCAGAAATTAATGCAAAACTTCTCCTAGTTTTTGGTTTCCTTGTGCAGAAGCAAACTGATTTAAGCTCTCATAGAACTGAATAGATGCATCTTTCTTAACTTCATTCTCTTACTTTCTTTTTCATAAGATATCACATAAATTTCAACTAAATTTTTAAAATCTAATCATAAGGATCACACAAAGTTCAACTAATGTTTAAATTTCCACATCTGCAAATGTAAAAACAAACACACAGATGCAGAGAGATGATACTATGGGTAATTTACCAGATCTAACTGAAAACGTAGCTACAAGATACAGAATCCAGGCCATCAAATGGACAAAGCTAAAAAAAATGGGACAAACTGTCCCAAAGACACAAATTTCTTGCCTTCTAACTAGTCATAAGACTTCTAAGCAAGTATATACTTTTGATGCAGGTAGAGATGAGATTCTCAAATCCTAGGCTACATTCAAGAAGCACAAGTGAAAAGTACCCATACAAGATAAAGCCTAACTCAAACCTCTTTCAATATGCGGCACTCAATCTCTTCATGATTCGCAGATGTCACGCCCAAACTGTCTAACAGAAGTTGATCTTCCTCCTCCTCCTCCATATCTCCTCCAGTCATCTTATTTATAGAGGCACAATGTGATCATTCACCCGCCTATAAAACCGAGATAAAGCTTCATTACAATGGCGTTCATGAATGACAGGTGCAAAATTAACTATCGGTTCCCATGGAAGAAAGGAAACTTTCCTTTAATACAATAATGTCCCATTTCGAATAATAAGTAAACTGAATTTGAACTCAGAAATGGGAGACTGGCATGCTCATGTTACACGAACAAAAAAGAAATTCATATACTGATATTTATGTCCATCACTCTCTCTAGAACTAAAAGAGAACAAACCTATTCTAGCTTGTAGAGGGGAAATCACACAATGCAGCCTTCCTTGTACTACAGCAAGATAAATGAACATCCAAATACAACACTCTGAAACTTTTCATAGAACCTGTGGTATAAACACACTAATTTTCGACGCCCCATCCACCTTAGACATATAAAACGTTCAAATACTAAATAGAACACCCATTGGAACTTACAGAACGACTTGCGTATGCACTTGCATGCAATGCGCCATAGCAAACCCAGGCTTCCATGGCCATTGGTTCATAAACCGAATGCCAAAAAACACAGCAACACGCTAATTACTGTTTCCTGGCATCCAAATGAATATTTCTTGTGTCAGGCAGCAACGAAGTCCACTCAATTCGCATGATTGAACATTCTTAGACTACTCTTGGGCATCAATGAGCTCGGATTTTCCGTCACTATCTAAATGAATTTACTCCAATGAACTCGGCGGGCGAGGTGATTTTTCTCCGGTTAACTTTGTCAGTGATAGGCTTTATAAGAGACAGTTGGAACATGAGCAGAAACTTGTTGGCCAGTAAACATGGATTCTCCTCAGAGACACATAGAAAACCCATTACAAGTTGAATTCTAATTGGAATGCATATTGGTTGCTGCTATTTCTGCAATAAATCACATTAAGATTGAATCTATAATTGCACAGGAGCTTCTGGTCCAATCATAGGGTGCCCATAT
This sequence comes from Nuphar pumila, assembly GCF_984573655.1. Classification (NCBI taxonomy): domain Eukaryota; kingdom Viridiplantae; phylum Streptophyta; class Magnoliopsida; order Nymphaeales; family Nymphaeaceae; genus Nuphar; species Nuphar pumila. The sequence goes on from NC_143261.1 coordinate 2,478,608, forward strand.
TGTGGTATTATAATGTAAAGCCAGTTCAATATGGTTGTAAAAGAAACTTGTTGGGCAAGTAACCGTGGATCCATCCCCGCCAAACACATCGAAAACCGATTAAAATTTGAGATTCTAAACCAAACATCAGAAGGGAAAATGGATTCTGAAAGAGAATATACGCAAACCATACCGAAATTGAAGACGAAGAGAAGTGGGGCATAAAATTGCTGTCAAAATAGTCGGTAAGAAAAATCAACAATCCGATTCCAACGGGGAGATTGATTGTGAATTGGTGATGGACAACGGATTCAGAGGAAGAGGAGAGGATGCACTTGGGAACCCTAGAGACGAGGCCTCTCTCTCTCTCTCTCTCTCTCTCTCTCTCTCTCTCTCTCTCTCTCTCTCTCTCTCTCTCTCTCCTGGATTTTAGAATTTCGCTCGTCGCCGATTTCTTTTGTGCTGAGAAATTGCCTACCTGACGTTTAACCCATTACAAAGGCCCACCCAATGTTTATGGAAATTACAAATTGCCTGCTAAAGTAGGTCTACCGATGTGGACATCGGGCCAGACCCAATAAGCCCGAACTAAACCCGGGAATTGACCCGACTCTTGTTGTTTCGGGCCAAGTTCAGATCGAAACCTTTCAACACGACTAATTGTTGGACTGGGATGGGCCAGGATCCATTTTAGGTGCCGCTTTATTCTTACTTGGACCCAGATCGTTTATTAATGGGGCTGGGTGAGACCCAAGGCCCGACTCTTTATGGGGCTTGAGGGGGTGTTTGACTGCTTGTCTAAGCTTAGACATAACACATTGTTCAGCATAGACACAACGTTGTTGTTATCCCGGACACATTGTCCCAAGTGTTTTTTTTAATACTGTTCTCCCCCGGGTCCCTGTGGGGGTCGGAATGAAAAAAAGTGTTCCTCGGGATGCACAGAACAACACATCCGCCTGTCCTGCATTTTTTACTGCACCAGTGCGGGACGCTCAATCAAACACTCCCTAAGTTGCACAAAGTCAATGTCTCGGAGAACTGAGCAGATGTCTACAAGGCCGGATTAGGTGCAATCAGATTGCACCAATCCAATCTGCTACTGCACGTAATCATCCTCCATCTGTTGTTGTACAGCCATGTCACCTGATCCCTATTCGGCTTCTACCGCTGGGTTGTAACAAGCTGGATATGGAACGGGTTAGACGACCCAACACTGTATTCATTTTAAGTAGTGGACCTGAGTCTGGATGTGGATTAAACTTGTATCACATAGTGAAATTCCTAATCCAGATAGTACCCGCACTTCTATGGCTCTGGATTCGACAGAAAAACGGGTTAAAACCCATCGATTATTCTTTTGATGCATAAAATGGTTCAGGTTAGTCTTCATACTTGTGTCCGGTTTGGTTCGGACCCAGGTGGAGCCAGACTTGGGACAGATTTTTGGGTATGGTATCGGGTTTGGACTGAGGTCTACTATAAGAAAAACCATACCTGGATCCGATAAGAAGTACATAAAACCAGACCCTGATCATACCGGGTAAAACAATATTTTGTATTATTTTTATATTGAAAAATTGCCTATCGGGTTTTGGCCTGGTTCTTAAGGGGCTTTGGTTTGAAGAGAAGCCCACAGCCCAGCCCATTGGCCCAACAGGTCAATGTGAAGCAGGCTGGGTCTTGTCCAGCTTGGTCCAGCCCAATCTTAAAATGTATAAAATGCTTGACTGAAACTATTGGTTAATGAGATAATAGCAAGTTCTCATACAACTAATTAGGTAAATAGTAATAAGTAACAAATAGCAAGTTATCATGCAACTAATTAGGTCAATAATAAATAATAATAGTCATCTAAGTTACTAGTTATTTTTTAAAAATTTTATATTAATAAATAAATTAATAAATAACTCAAGTCCATCAGGCCATTCCGGTAGCCCGGTATCTAACGGCCCCGAGCCTAATATCATTGCCCAAACTAGGCACTAGGCTCATGGCAGGCCGGGTGGGCTTGGTCCATCGGGCTGCAGGGCCGGTTGCCCACCCCTACTGGAATATAAAATGACCTGGCCATATTTGTTCTGGATCTGATCCATATTTCAGCTCATGCTACTCGGATCCGACTGAGTCAGATTTGGTTCACACATGGGCGGAAGCTCCAACTATACCTGTCCTGTTACCGTTGATGTTGGCACTGTAATGCCTGAACGGCTAAGATCTGACATTCTTTGTTTTGGATTGATACCTGACTCACACACCTTATCTGGTTAGATGAAGAGTTGGATCTGGTATCAGATTTTCAAATATCCAGATTTCATAAAGCCTGATAATATTTGAATTTGATTACCATCGGCTAGTACGATATTTTGATCCAGGGGCGACAAGGGGTTGCCCGGACCTGAACCCGAATCCGAGTCTGGACCAATTATTCTAGACGTGCATACAGATTTGCCTGGTTTACTGTAATAATACTGAACCTAACCCTTCTAGTCATTCATCTTGTCTTTCGGTTCATTATATTGTTTTTGTAAGAAAACCTAAACTGGGCACTTAAACTTGTACCGTATATGTGCATACTATACAAAATTTCTATCCATTACATATTTATTTGGATCTTATCTCGGTCTCATTAATTGGATTTCCACATGGACTTTTGCTACATTAAAGGTAAAATTCAAGGGTTCCTTTTTTCTGGGTAGGGCCAACCGTGGTTTGTTACTTGATATAGGGCAACCATGGTTCGAAACACATGGGAGGCATCCCTTGCCATAAGGTCAAAGTTGGCAAGGGGCTGCCAATGTGTAGATGGTGATGAGGGATTTTTTTAGCCACCTAGAGTTTGACCTGGACTGTAGGTGGGCAGGGCCCACCCTGACTGGACTGCAGGTGGGTAGTGCTCTGGGTCAGGGTGAGCAAGACTCGTGCCCAACCCTTAAGCCAAGCGGCGAGTACATACCCAACCCACTCTCTCTTTCTTTATTTTTTTTATTTTGGTTAGACATAGTTTTTTTTTTTTGAGTTAGCATAAATTTATGATTTTTTTTAGAAGTTAAGGGATTGATTTAGACTTTTGCAAATGACATAAATGTTCAATTAAGGGTTTAAGTTTTTTTCTGTGTTTTTTTTTCTTCTTAGGATTTATCTGATAATAGTATGAATGTTTTGATTTTAGGGGTTTTATTTATTTATTTGACATAATGTATGACAAGGTTTTTATTTAATATTTAGTTTATTTTTAAATAGCATAAATATTTAATTAGTATTTCAAAGTTTTTTATATGTTTTTTAATTAGCATTAGACATGTAATGAGTGTTTGATTTTAGTCAGAATATTATTGTTTTTTTAATGAATATAAATCCATGATTTTTAGTGATTAAGGTATTGGTTTGCATTTTCTCAAATAATGCAAATGTTTAATTATAATTTTTGAGTTATTTTGTGTCATTGTTTTATATATCATTAAGCAAAATTTAATTAATGAATGCTTGATTTTGGTTATAACTTATCAAACCCCTAAATTTTTTATTTTTACTAGAATTTGAGTTTTTTATTTGGTTTTTTAACTGCCATGAATATTTAATTAGGCATTTTTATTTTTATTTTCAATTAACATTAAACATTATTCTATGAATGCAATTTGGATTTTGGTGAGAAATTTAGAGATTTTATATTTCTTTTTCAATTAACATATTTATGAATCATGTTATGGATTTAATTTTTTTATTGTGCATTTGTGCCCACCCTAGTTTAGATTCCTAGATCCGCCCTTGATTACTAGACAGTTTTACCAAAACTCTTTTTAAAGCTTGTCTTTTTTAATAAACCAAAATTTAAATAGAACTTCAGTCTTATAAAATTGGCAAAAAAAAACCTGTGTTTTCCAGAAAAAACATTAGAGCACGAAAATTTATATTTAGGAAAATGTTTTAAAAAAGCTCAACAAAACCTCTTCAATCATGCATTAATCATTTAATATTTTTTCCACCATTTTTTCATATTGCTAATTACTTTTATGCTCCATCTTTAATTTATACAGAACCCATCTAGGGATGACCGTGGATAGGGGACAAGGTCTCCACTCCAGTCCCATTTCAAAATTCTGCTCTTCATCCCTGCACGGGTTTTGATTTTAACCTTAATCCCCGTCTTGTGTCCTCCATCTCTGGTTCAAACGGGGCGAGGTAAGGTGGAGCCTTGTTTCTCCTCGATCCACTATCATCCTTAAAGAGTATTTTAGCATTTTACTAATGAAAATTGATTATGGAGCAAGGTAAGGCGGGAGAAAGCATAAGTCCATTTTCGCATTTTGATTTTAACCTTCATTCCTGCCTTCATCCCCTATTCTCCCAGTTCCACTGCCACCCCTAAACCCCTTTATTGGGTCCATTGGTTGATGGAGGCTGGATTAGGTGCAATGACATTCACTTTTTTTTTTATCTTACTGGTGTAGCCTTCCATCTTATTCTTTTTCCTTGGTTGATGTTCCAAAAAATTTGGTGTTTTTGCCTTTTTATATGTCATTCGTCATGCTAGTGATGTACGATATTATTTTAATAAAAATATTTTAAATGTTAAATTATTTAAAAAAAATTTATTTTTTATTCATTAAAAAATAAAGAACCGTATCCTCGTGTCCTATTTTTTTAAAAAAAAAAAATCGAGCTTTCAAGTTGAATCAGAATTCAACGTCCTAGAGTCATGAATCATTGTGACATTGGTTGAAATTAATAGTCTCAAAATAGGCCTTCACAATTTCAGTGTGTTGCATTTGGTGTAATATCTTTAAAGTTTGCAGCTCAAGATAGATTAAATTGTCACTGGGAGCCTATAAGGTCATATTGTATATAATTGATTTCTCTATTATATTTCCTAGCTATGACAAGGGAAGATAATTATGTGCAATGTGATTGGACACTTTTAGTGTGTCACCTTTCATCTTTGGGATATAGCCTGTGCTGTGGGGCCCAAATAATGATGGAGGATGAACACGTGCAGCATTACACTAAAGTGTACAATCACATTGCACTTGATCCCTACTCGAGATGACAAACCCTTATAGTTATCTAGTGAGATGTGCAGCAAGGATCAATTATATACAATATGACCTTGTATTCCCTGATTGTTACTGATGATTAACACTTGCTTGTATGCATCTCTCCGGTGAATGCACACTCATCCAACATCCTTGGACCATAGTGTGGTCTCTCTCCACCTCTCTCTGGCTTTTGTTTCATGGAAAAACATTTCATATAAAAGGTTGGACCATCAAGTCGAGCTCCTATGATCCCCGCTTTTTTTTCGTGGGAAAAAGTTTTTTCAAATGGGCATTAATAAAAGAGCTTTTATAGAAAACTAGAGCCCGACTTCTTTTATATGTTTTTTAAGTTAACTAGGTAGAGTCTAACTATATTTTTTTTCTTAATTAATTAAGGTTTTTAATTAGAGTATGAATCATAAGAGGTAGGATTATAGAATCATCTCTCTAATCTAGTTCATGTTTCACAATAAGACTTTTTTGTGACTTATGAATTAATTGTTTGATTAAAACTTAAATTCATACCTTTATGTTATAAATAAAGGTTTGAAAAACCCCTTTGGATTATGAATTGAAAATGATTGAATTGATTTCCTAAACTTCTATTTTTTCTCTCTTTAAATGGCTTTTTTTTTCTCTAATTCTTTTCTTTTTCTTTCCTTATATTTTTTTTCCTATCTATGATCTCGTAAAGCTAGGCCTCCCTAGGCTGATCATTAGTCTCTTCCAAGGATTAAGCATTTTTTGTACCCATATATTTATCGTGGATTGATCTCTACCTTGAAAATCAATGTAGGAGTCTTATCAATCATGATTATGTTGATCAATATTCATTATAAATGTCTTTCAAGTATTTATACCACTCTCTAGATCTCTATCACACCTTAAGACCAATTTCTAACATTTTCTAAAGTCGTTCAAGCCATCTAAACCAAGACTGCATCAAGAGAAAATGTGCAATCCTGTTTTGTGGGTTGTTTCACCTTCTTTGGACTTCTACATCTTACTTAACCCTACTTAAACATTCATAACCCTTTCAAACCTTCCTAATACTGTCACATAACTCTTGTAATGGATCTAAGCCTTAACCAAGACCCGAAACACCAAAATTGCAACCTAACGATTCGACAAAACATGTAGTTTTGATTGTTTAACATTACCTGTCTTTCCAATGCCATTATCTGACCTACCTGACCCCCAACACCTATACCATACCTAAATGCTTGTCTTTAAATTGTCCCAAAACCTTAGGATCAATTTTTTTCATATCTGAATGAAACCCGCATATGAACCGCTCATCGAACCCAAAATAGTCTTATCACATTTAGTTGGGTTGACCATGTAGCTTCTTATACCACATAAACTGTCACCATTAGAGTCGCTTGACCGTTACCACACTATATCAATCAGGGTACAACACTTCAGACATGTCAGTCATATGTCCAAGGAGCCCGAAATCACATACACGATCCTCTCGTTGTTGTTGGGCTCCAACTAGCATATTTGTTTCTTGTCTGTCCGTGACTCCCTTCAGGTCTATGTTATGAACCTTTAAATCTAGTTTTTGAAAAGGGTGCAACATCACTACATGTAATAACACTTAAGAGATGTCAAACATCAAAAAATATCTTCACAATAGTTTTTGACATCAAGGACTTAGGAAAACTTGGGCACTTTCTCGGCATTAAAGTAGCTCACTTAAGTTTGGACAACGGACTAGTTAGGCCCACTAATAGATCAGGCCTGGCCAAAAGCTCAGTTTGGGATGGTCCATTGAGAAAACCTTGACTGATGGCTCACTTGTTAGGCCCATGGCCTAATCGGGCCAAACTTATTATATTATATATATAGAGGTTGTGGGCCACCCTGCATCCCAACCCAATTTAGGACAAGCTTTGGCCTAATTTATAGGTCCAAGCTCAACTCATTGTTGATGAATAAGTTTATATGTTGGAAATATTAGATTTACCTACATTCGTTGAAATCGTAAAGGACACCATTACAAACTTCAACCGTCCTTCACCTGACGAAAAAGTAAAGATGATGCATGTTTTCTCAATCTTTGTAGCTTAAATCATGTTGTCACGGATTTTGATATGCAATTTAAAAGATACAAATGTGTATAAGTACCTAATCAAAGATTAAATAAGATTGAAATAAATAGCTTATAGATCTAAGAAAATATTTTTTTCAAACTCATGAAGTTCGTTCTATCATTCTAGCTCATTCTTATGTCTGTTATCACTTTTGTGTAGATAAGAATGTTCGTCAATGGAGTTTGGACATCATGTTGGCAGGGTTGAGTAGATATGTTCTCGCAGGGTCGATAATTCCTCAATACTTTTCAGATGCTCAAGGTATAGGGGTGAGTTCATATTTATAGAGTTCAATATATTCATCTAAAAGCGTTTTCTCATACAAAAACTTGTCTCAAGAAGAGTCCTCCCATTCTGAAAGATGTGCAAGACAGTTGAAATAAGATAGGGATAAGCCTCGAAGCTTATCCACAAGTTCGGTACAACGGATGACATTTTGATCATGTCATCCCCTAACGGATGACACTCCTTATTTTGTCGTTAGGCAATGAACGATGTTCTTGTTTTGTTGTTCGGTAATGAACAATGGTACATGTTCTGCCGACCAGTGAGAGGAGACCCAATTCTTATACCTGCAAGCACTTATCTTTAAAAGATATTAGCGTCTAGGCATCATGAAATCTTGTGTCTACACTTGTAGTGGGTTGGGCCAGGCTACCTCGCAGGTTGCTCGACGTGTTGGCCACCTCTAAGTTCACTCGATGAAAGGAATTTTCCTATCACAAATAAAATATTCTCTTGACCTTTTAAAGAAAACCAAAAAACTTGGAGCTAAACTCCTATGAAGGTGAATAAAAAACTTAGTGAGGCTATTAGTGATCTCCTTTAATATATAAGTCAATATCAAAGTCTAGTTGAAAAGTTAATATATCTCATCATCACCGGACTCGACATTGCCTTCGTTAACAGTATAGTAAGCCAATTTATGTATGCACCCAAGAAAGAGCACATGAATATTGTTGATCATATTCTTAGGTATATTAAAAAATCTCCGAGTTAGGGCATTTGAATGTAGAAGAACAAACATGTGGACACAGAGGGATACTCAAGTGCAAATTATGTCGGGAGTTCATCACACAGAAAATCAACCATCAAGTTATGCATATTAGTAGGAGGAAACCTAACATCTTGAAGATGCAAGAAATAGAGCATTGTATTATGATCATACAGGGCAATGGCAATAATTAGCATGTGAACTTATCACAACAAGTCACTCATATCAAAAATTGATTTTCATATCACAATCCTATGAAGATGTTTATTCACAAAACTGTAAACTCTGTCTTTCACGAAATAACTAAACATATAGAAATTGATTGTCACTATGTGCAAAAAAAGTTCAAAACAAAAAATTCGCATACCTCATACAAAATTTTAGACTAGCTAGCCGACATAAGGCTCTTCAGAAGGCTCAGTTCAGTGAAATCCTCAGCAAGTTAGGTTCATATAACATATCCCACCTACTTGAAGGAGAGCTGGTTTTGAAAGATTGTTACGATTGTCAAGTTGGCAAAGAAGATCTAGAATTATTCTCAATGCTGGTGTATCCTTCATATCATGACGAATAAGGTAACTTTATCCTCTCCCACTGATGTATGGCTCCCTTGTACCTTGTGGTTATGAACAAACTACCTTACAAATTTCATCGTGGATGCATGCTCTGTGACAAATATGGCAAGATTTATAAAAATCTAAGGATAATATCGCAAGAAATTGCCTAAAATTTTAAAAGGGTAATTTTTGGCGAGATTTTCAAACCATGACAAATATCATGATATTTACATTTTTAGCATATAGTTGTCATGAAAACCCCCAAGATTTTTATTTTAAAATATGTTTTATTTATATTTTTATTAAAAATATTATTTATTTATTATTACTTAGATTTTGCCAAAAAATGCAAGATTTTATAAAAATCTTCAAAATCTCCTGAGTTTTTCACTGCCAATATTTTGCAGTTTTAAACTTTTGTCACTATGGATGCTGGTAAAGATTTGTCGAATCACGTAAATCTCTATCTTTCCTCTCTTTCTATCTCTCTCTTGTGAGAGGGTGGTGTATGTTCGCCCCCGATGATTCACTGAATCCCACGCCTGTGTTCGGGGCTTTGAATGAGCACCACGTATACAAGCACATGGGGCTCGTATTCCTGTGTATGTTGACATAATTTTGCATCGGACTCTGGTGTTGTTGCAAAGACTTAAGTATCCTTTATTGCTATTCTTCTCATTAAGTGATGGTTTGAGAAAATGACAAAAATGTCTTTCATTCAAAAAAGAAAAAGCAAATAGTTCAAAAAAAGGACAAATATGTCCTCCATCCAGAAAGTCGAGGATGATGTTGACTCTTCAAAGTCTTCTTCTTTTTCTGTTCAAAAAAAGGACAAACATGTCTTCTTCTTCTTTCTCCGTAAAACACTGTAAAACCCTTTCTCTCTCTAGAGAAGAAATCAAGGGAAACAAAGAGTTCTTCCTAGAGAAGGCCATGAACATCAACCTTCTCACTCTCTCTCTCTTCTCTCTCTACTTTTGTGCACATCCAACAGACGATCCTACATTGCTCCATCGTCATATTCTTCTTCTTCCTTCTTCGTAAAACACTGTAAAACCCTCTCTCTCTGTAGAGAAGAAATCAAGGGAGGTAAAGGGTTCCTCCTGGAGAAGGCCATGAACACCAACCCTCTCACTCTCTCTCCCTTCTCTCTCTACTTATGTGCCTGATTTAGAGTTTTTGCCCTTACAGAAGGGGGGTCCGGGGGCTCCCCCCCGACGCGAATCCCGGGGGGCAGCGCCCCTGGCGGAGGGCTCGGGGGGCAGCGCCCTCCGGACCAATTTTGTTTTGGGCCTTCCAACAATGATTTGTAGTATTATCGGGCTTTCCTACAATAATTTGTAGTATTTGTAGTGTCTTCCGTAAATCGTGAAACGCTATAGCGATTTGTAGTGTCTTCCGCAAATCGCGAAACGCTATAGCGATTTGTAGTGTCTTCCGTAAATCGCTATAGCGATTTGTAGTGTCTTCCGCAAATCGCTATAGCGATTTGTAGTGTCTTCCGCAAATCGCTATAGCGATTTGTAGTGTCTTCCGCAAATTAGGACCAACTTGTCAGAGCCATATCTCCCTAACCGGAGGTCATATTCCAAATCCGTAAAAAGTGGTGTCTTTGTTATTGAGTCTAGTTTATTTTTTTAAATTTTCAGCAATTTCTATTGTCATTTCATTCCCCATTTTAACTTCAATGATACATTATAACCACAATCATCAAAAGAAAGATTGCTCAAGCTAAGAGTCACCGTTCTCGCCCTCCTCCTCGACAGCAACCCAGTCGGTGCAGTCGCGCTGAGGATGGCCAGCAGAAACTCCACCACGTCGTCTTCCTCTCCCTAGCGAGGAGGTCTCAACAGAGCCGTCGTTCCGGTGACGGGTGTTCATCTCGTTCCGGTGATGGGTGTTCTACGAAATGTAAATCCCCCCTTCTGTAAGGGCAAAAGGCCATGAACACGCTGGGAGGAGCCCTCAGACCCTCCTTCTGTAAGAGTAAAAGCTCTGAATCAGACTCCATAACTCTTCAAGTTGAATGATGCTACTCACACTGGGAGGAGCTCTCAGACCCCCCTTTCTGTAAGGGTAAAAACTCTAAATCAGACTCCACAACTCTTCAAGTTGAATGATGCTACCCACGCTGGGAGGAGCCCCCAGACCCTCCTCCTGTAAGGGTAAAAACTTTGAATCAGGCTCCACAACAGTAAATGTGCAGGTCAGTCGGTGCTTGATGGAGCAATGTATGATCTTCTAATGGATGTGCACAGAAGCAGAAATAGAAGGGAGAGAGAGAGAAAGTGAGAGTTGAATGATGCTACCCACGCTGGGATGAGCCCCCAAACCCTCCTCCTGTAAGGGTAAAAACTTTGAATCAGGCTCCACAACAGTCAATGTGCAGGTCAGTCGGTGCTTGATGGAGCAATGTATGATCTTCTAATGGATGTGCATAGAAGCAGAAATAGAAGGGAGAGAGAGAGTAAGAGGGTTGATGTTCATGGCCTCCTCCAGGGGAGATTTCTTTCTCGGATAATCCTGCAGTGCAGAGACTGGGTCTTAAATAATCATCTTCGGGGCACTTAAGTCTTTACAACCACTCATTTTCAAGAGCCGTCATTTTTTTTTGCACCAATGGAGGAGAGGGTACTTAAGTCTTTGCAATCGCATCAAACTCCATCGCTAATTAATGTTGACAAACATGGGGATACGAGACGCACATGCTTACATACGTGGTGCTCTTTGGGACCCCCGATCATGAGATGTAGCTAACTGCCCTGTTCGGGGGGGGAACATATAACCTGCTTCGCTCTCTTGTTGTCATTACTTTTTACATGCACCACCTGTATACCACGTTAATAAAAAATATCAGATAAATAAAATTAAAGAATAAATAATTAGTAAAACTCTAAATGGAAAATCAATAGTAAAAGTATGAAAAAAGGTGTGATCTGTCAGAATAAATCAAGATACTTTTAGAATATATGACACTTTTAAGAATATCATGATTTTATTGTGGGATCACCAATACATTAAGATATTGTTCTAGTACAAAGAACATATACTTGAAACTTGGAGTCCAAGTCAACTTTGTACTTTATTCTCATTTTCTAGACATTGGTGTGGTGTTAACTTACCATAATGCATATTAATAAGGCTCCAAGTGTTGCAGCTACAATGTGTTGGCTGGTTCATCATCATTTGGGTGACCACCTCTTGAGTCCCCTTGCATAGAAAGTCAAATATGAGGTTTACATTTAATTTTGTTTATATTTTAATTAGCAGATATTAGAGTGTTTAGTCCTCTGTTTTTGGTAATGAGAAATGAAGAGAGAGAGAGAGAGTAGTCTATATGCTTTGTATGTGTGTGAGAGAGAGACCTGAAATCCTGTATGCAAGGAGAGTGGATCTACAAACTTTGAGGCTTGAAAAGAAAGTATTTTAATCTAGTTTTTACATAGTAAATTTTTTTTGGCTTGATGGTTTTTACTTTTTTTTTATGACAAAGATCCCTTTCCGAGAATGGGAAGCAGATCAGGTCATGCTAAACATGAGCATTTTTTCTCATGCCGACATCGTGGCCATTTGATTTGCATTTTAAAAAGCTCAAAAGTCAACAAAACCACGTGGCATTCATCCAAAATGCAAACAAACAACCACAATGTTGGCATGAGCAAAAACGCTCATACTCAACATGATCTGATCTGCTTCCCCGAGAACGAGGTGACTTAACAGGCCTGTCTCTTAAGAATTAAACCTTGGGTGAGGTCACCAACACCCATGCCCTTACAGAACCCACCAGTTAAAGGCACTAGCACATCTGGTGGGAGTCAAACCCGAGACAAAATAGTCAGCACCTTCTCCCTAAGCCTGCTACCACTAAAGCAACCCAAGCAGGTGTTTTTTTTTTCTCTTATTTTGGAGTGTTTTCTTAAGTAAATTTGTGTTTTATTCCCTTATCTTGCTTCCTCGATTGTTTCGATTGTGTCTGTGATGACTGAGATGGTTGTATATTGGTGCTCCTAGGGTTTGTGCATATGCCCACAGAGTATTTGCTGAATTTCCTAAAAGATTTACATGGAAGGTGAGCTTTGCACATCTATTGGTTTCTTTCCAATAGTATGCATACATAATTAGGGATGGCAATGGACTCTTGGGAAATGGTGCCTCGTCCCACCTTGCCCAATTTGGATCTAAGATGGAGGACATGAAACGGGGATGGAGGTTAAAATAAAAACTCATGCAGGAATGAAGGCAGGGATAGACTTACGCTTTCTCCCACCCCGCCCTGTCCCAGTCCTTGATCCCTGCCTTGCCCCGGCCTGACTTGTCCCCAATCCTTCTTTAGAGATGGCAGGCCCCACCCCGTCTTGCCCCATTTAGACCAGGGATGGAGGACATGAAACATGAATGGAGGCGGTGATGAAGGTTAAAACCATAAACTATGCTGGGATGGAGGCAGAGATGGAGGGTGGGATTTTGAGACGGAGCGAGGGTGAAGACCTTGTCCCCCGCCCCTGCCATCCCTATACATAGTAAGAAGAAAACCCTACAATTTAGTGTCCCTTTCACTACAAGAAAAATGCTAATTAGCGACAAAATTTTACGATGGATTTTTTTTATCGCAAATTTGTGATGGATTAGTGAGAGAAAACTATTAATCACTAAAATGCAAAATATTTGCAAAATTAGTGACGAAAAAATTATGTCTTAAAGTCCATCGCAACTTAGCCACGGATGAGCGATAGAATTTTTCCCATCGTGAATCCGTCGCTAATTAGAGATGAATTAGCGACAGAATTTTTTTGACACTAATTCTGTAGCTATTTTTTGATAAAAATGGAGCGCGAAATTCTACCTCCCTCTCTCTGATTACCCCCAACTCCTTCTATCTCATTTTTTATCTTCTTTCCTCTCGTTTACCCCCTCTCTCGCCTTTATGTCTTCTGCAATCAGCCACTACGAGCCCACCACCGGTGAAATTCTGGCGACCTACGACGGGCAGTGAAGGGGTAGGATTCCAACATCCTTTCTCATGAAAAAAAGGGGGAAACCCCTTGAATTTTCATTTTCTTTTTTTCCTTTTCGCAGAAACGAACATCGTCCCCTGGTAATTCGTCTTCCTCTCTCTATTCTTCAAACCCTAGGTAATCTGTCTCTTCCTCTCTCTATTCATGCTTTGATTTCTAAATGTTGGTGGCAACTTTATTGTGGGGATGAAAATCTTACACTATGTTTTAGGAATAAATACCAATTGTTGGGCACGCCTTTGAAATGGGAACCTACTCGCTCTCCTGTGCCAAAGATTGTCATTTTGGAGAATGGTTTAAGAACTTGTATCGCTCCACCGGGTAATGATGAGTTTTGATGCTCCTAGCTTCATTCATCATCAGCTGAGTTCTCCATCTCTTCTTACAGTCTCATGTTCGGCTTCATTGGGACTAACCCATTTTCAAAGGGGTTGCTTTGGTCGGCTGGTGCGTCTCCCCGATCCAAGTGTTTTGTTTGGCTAGTGGCTTTAGATGGTGTTCTCACACAGGACAATCTTGCATGTCAGGGCTTCGCTTTAGCGGGCTTTGCTGTCTTTGAAAGGCTGCCTAAAACTGCCTGCCACCTGTTTTGGGCTTGCACCTATTTCCAGCACATCTTTAGGGCTTCATGACTGCAAATGACAATCTCTATGAGTGAGGAATCGAGACCTACTTTTGAACCAGTCATTCGTTCCAAAGGGGTCTGGTCGGCTGTTCTTTTGGCATGCCTGGCTGCTTGTATCTTGCTGGGCTGTTTGGAATGAGCGTAATGTGTGAGGACCTTTGATGGAAAAGAAAGCCCACCAAACGTTCTGCTTGTGTGGATCTTATCTGACGTCTTGCCTCTAGCACAAGCAAACTGGCCTGAACAAAACCTGATTTGGATGAGGAACATTTTTCTTTAATCCTTGGCAGGTTATAGTGGTTGACAGTTCTTTGACTCAATCTCCTAATCTGTAACTTAAGGACTTTGTCATTCATGTCTCTGATAAATAAAATGTTTTTGTTCTTCTTCTTATTCAAAAAAAAGTAAAAGATCAAGTGCAATGTGATTTCACACTTTTAATGTACTGCTGCACCTAATCACCCTTCATCTTCATCTCTGGGATTCAGTCTGTCAAGTGCAATGCTAGTGTCAAATAAAACCAATGTTCTGATAAATGCTAGTGTCATTTTGTTTTGATTTTCATTTAGTGTTTTTCATTTCTTATTTATATAAAATTTAAAAATAGGGTGTTAAGGTGCTATTTAGAGGCAAATTTTTTTTTCATTCTGCTAAATTTTGAAGGATGTATTCATCTGATAACATACAATTTGTTTTACAGTGGTGAATATGTAGTGGTTAACAAACACCTTCTTCATGACTTGACTGAGATGAATCTTTGGTCTCCATCTCTAAAAAACAAGATAATATATGAGAATGGCTTTATACAGAAAATCCTTGAGGTTCTAGCTGGTCTCAGATCAATTTACAAGTATAGGAATGCAAACCTTTCTTCCATTTTGTTCAGCCATTAGTTTGAAAAACAACCTTTTATAATTATCTTTGTTAGAACTGGGAGATCAAGCAAAAAACTACGGTGGATCTGGCTATTGACCGTGGATGCCCATTGTTTGTTAATCACATTTTACTGATTTTTAGATGATGTTTGTTTGAAATTCAGTAGTTTGATCCATCGCAACATGGGTTAGTGGTAGATTGGCTTTACATGATCTTTCTAATTTCCTTGTTTTATCTTATTTAGTTGATTAGAAAATTCATTTTGTGTTTTCATGACTGTCTGTATGCACACATGGGGCACATAAAAAAGTTTATAATGTAGTAGGAATGGGTATTCTAACTTGACAAATGTGGCAATAGTTTTCAGGAAAGCCTTTGGTTATAACAGACAATGGTGCTAGTGGAGTCTTTGCTGGAAGCACATATCTTTCCTATCAACAAGTTGTAGATGATGGTGCTGATATAATTGATTACTCTGCTCAAATGACATGAACGTTAGGCCAGAGTAAGAGGTCCAAACCCATCCCACAATAGGCAAGAGGCATGCCTTAGAGCTGGACAAATTTGACACATTTGAGACTTGATACTTCTCATTCATATATATTTTCGAGGTGAACGTGCATATATTTTGTGAAAAATATTATCTCATTCTTCTTGTATCTAGTTACACATGACTCACAACACTTTGATGTGTGATTGTAAACCTTTTATTCAATCTTGGAAATGTATTTGAGGCATCTTGGATGAACACTTTTGTTAAAAATTGTAGCATCTCATAGTAAGTAAGGATGTGTCATTTCTATCAACATCTGCATTTATCATGGGTCATCTTTGAGTTGGATGGCGGCTTTAAGCCATAGTATTCATTTTAATGTATTTGGTAAAATATTGTCTTGTATCTGTACTGTCAATGATATGATTTACACTAACAAGCATCTGATGAACATTAATCTCTAACATCATGAATATAGTATCTAGCATTTTATACCTGCAATTGTACTAAATGTAATAAATAAATTATCTAAAATGCAGTATATGCAGCATTATGTAATGGATCTGTTGTTGAATCTTGTGTTTGCATGTGTGTGTACTCTTGTTAATTGTGCTCTATCAAAGCTATTTTTGTGTCTTTGTTGACCTTTGAGTTTGCCTCTGTAATTTGATTCTTGGAACTAAGATTTTTTTTTACCTTAGCCACTTAATTCTCATGCACCCAAAGAACAAAATGATTTTGAAACTAATGTGGTTAATGTATCACATGTGGTCATGAGAAAGGTGGCATCTTCTGATCATGGTTCGACTGAAAGTGGTCAAAATCAACAGCCTGATGACTCATTCATGTTCGATGAATTGATAGATACATGTCAAGTTCAGAATTGGCTACATGCCGATGAAGAAATTAGTGAGGGAGCACATGGTTCAATGAATTCAAGTGACTGCATTTCATAGTCATTTGTAAACGATGAAAAGCTTAAAACTCCTATTCATGATGAAAAATTACGCCAGTATATGCAAGAACTCCAAGTGTGTACCCATACTAAGATCACGTCAGATGCAAATGAGAACGACAACTCTCACTATTCAAGAACACTTTCAGCTATTCTGTGTAATTCTCTCGGGCCAAAACATGTAGATATTTCACATGGCTTCTCTTTCAAAACTTACTTGTCCAGTGGTAGTAACGTGTCTTGCTTCTCAAAATGGAGGTAAGGTGTAAACTACCAGATGCAACTGATTGATACAACACAAAAGTTATTGAAGAAAGCTTTGTTTGAAGTTACTTGGCTGCACAGTAAGCACTCTCTTACCCAAGAAAAGTTTTATGGCAAAGGCAATTTATGAAAATTGGTTTATGATCACATTTTATGAAGAAAGAAGAAGCAAAAAATTAAATGAACAATTTATCGTCTTAAGGTCACTTGTTCCTTCAATTAATAAGGTACTTTTCCCGTACTCTTCCTTGCACCTTTGCTAATTGTCTATCACAAGTCCTATGAAGATGTTTATTCATGAAACTGTAACTCGTGTTTTTCACGAAATAACTAAACATATAGAAATTTATTGTCACTATGTGCAAAAAAAAGTTCAAAACAAATAATTTGCGATATTTGAAAATAGTTTATTTTTTAATAAATGTTATATATATATATATGATAAAATATAAAAAAATAGTTTTTATAATAATGTCTTATTTTTCAAACAATTTTCTAAACCGCAACCAAACTTTTTTCTTGGATAATCCAAGGAAAAAAACCCCATCACTGCACCTTGGCTTGCCTCTCGTTGGTAAAATCCATTGATATCCCCCCACCCACCCCGGGGGGGGGGGAGTACACACTCAGCCAGGGATGGCAGTGGACCGGGGCGGGGGTGGGAGACAAGGTCTCCACCCCCGCCCCATTTCAAAATCCGAACCTTCATCCTTGCACCAGATGAATTTTAACCTCCACCCCAGCCTCCATCCCCGGTCCAAACCAGGGCGGGGTGGGGCCCGTTTCCGCTTAGTTTATAGTCATCCCTTAAAGGATTGGGAACGGGGCAGGGTTAGGCGGGGATTGGGACGAGAACGGGACAGGGCAGAGAAAAGTGTAAGTCCATCCCCGCCTTCATCCCCGTTTCATGCCCTTCATCTCCAATCCAAACAGGGCGAAGTGGGGCAGAGCCATGTTGTCCCCCGGTCCACTGCCATCCCTACACTCAGCTTCGACCTTGCGGCAAGGGATGCCACCCTTGAGTTTCGAACTTGTGACATCTGGACATTCACAAGTTGCCCCTACCATATGAGCGGAGCCTTTGTAGGCAAAACCACAATCAAACTTCTGGAGCAAGTCAGATTGTAGCATAGGCTCTAAATAGTAGGAATGGGCCATTGTATCCAGGGGTGTATGTGGGTCAGGTATACTTGACACAATATTAGTGGACTCTTGGGTTCCCGTCAGGACCAAAATATAGACATGTAATGAAAATGGGTCAGGTATTGGATATTGAAAATGACAACCCAAACCTATTTGTACTCAAACCACTTTTTAATACCTGACTCAAATGGTTCTTGGTACCTTAAACCCGAACCAACCCCATTTTATACCGGAACTCATTTGGTACTTGACTCAACCGAACCCAACTCAATTATGTACTCAAACCCATTTCATAATTGGTAGTACCAGGAAAGAACTAAAATAATTGGTTAAAATAAAAATTTATATAATCAATTAAATATTTAAAGATGTTAATAAACTTAAAATTAATAAGTTATCAAAACTTTAATTCATTTTGTGTGCCCTTAAAGCATATAAATTGTTGGGTTGAATTGAATCTCAAATCTAAATAATAATACTCAAGAACTCATTGAATTTGATACATTTTGAATATGACATCATTATCCCGTTATTTTTACCCACGAAGGTAGCAAACATTACCGGGTTCACTGTCAAAGTTAGATGTGGTTAGGTTTGCCGATTTGCTCCCGCTGCCCAATATTGGAATTTGAGTTCTGACCTACCTTGATCAGGACCGGTTCCGATCCGTTTGGCTGATTAAGATGGACGATCCACTGAGGCACAGTCAAGCAACGTATATGAGTTTCGCGCTTGTGTGATCCACCCTCTTTGCTTCCTTCTTTCCTTTTTTTCACTTTCCCATCAAATTCCGTTCTCTAATAACTTAAAAAAAATATCTATCATTAAATTAGAAATAAATACCGGGTATTTAAATCTCCTGCTATGCGGAAGTAGTCTCTCCCTCTCTCTTCTTCAATTTCGGTAGCGAGTCGTCGTCGTTCTTTGTTGCGAATTCCATCCACCGTCGTCGGGCGTTTTAGGTGACGCGATCGCCCGCATTTTCCTTCGGACGGTAACCCGGGAATCTCCTTTCCCGCGAAGTCGATTTCCCGATTTTTCTGGGTTTTCTCATCCGCGTGAACTCGCTAGATTGCGGATTCCGTGGCGGGTTTCGAGGTGTTTTTGATCGGGAGTCACTGGGTGGTCCCCCACCCCATGGACGTGGAGTTGGTGGGGGCAGTCTCGTGTGGGATTTGGTAAAGTTGCTCCGGATAGGTTTTTTGTTTCGCAAATTGTGCGAATCTGGTAGTGGAATTGTTCGGTTCGTGATGTTTTGATTGATTTTTTCGGCGAATTTCGCGCTTTTTATTTTGAAGGTGTGAAGATTCTTTCGTGGTTGTCGCAGAATATATCGCCCAGATTAGGGTTTTCTTTTCGCTTTTATTGTTGCACAATTCATCTTGATTGGATTTAATTGTGGGGAAATTTGGAGCGCTTTATGTGGATATATGCAGGATTTGGTAGGTAATTCTTTCTGGCGTAAGGAATAACGTTTGGGATATTGGTCCTGTTTTGGCAAGAAATTCGTGATTTGAGGGAACACAAGGGTTTTGTTGAATAAGTATTCGGCATTGATGCGTACGAAGGGTTGCGTGTTGGGAAGCGGTTTTCTTTCCGAAGTTTATCGGTGAATTGTGGGATTTGGAGTTGGAGTGTGATGGTTCTTGTCGGTTTTCTGTTGAGACATGGACTCGGCTAGGAGCTGGTTTCGCAAGTTTCAACCGAGAGATAAGCTGCGGTCGTCGAGTAAGAAGGACCCGACGAACGTGAAGGAAGGGATGAAGCCCGCGAACGAGGACGCTCCGTCGAATGTCACTAAGCAGAGGGTCGCGGCTGCGAAACAGTATATCGAGAATCACTACAAATCTCAGATGAAGAGCCTGCAAGAGCGGAAGGAGCGGTATAGTTATCGGATTTTCACCTGTTTCCTTTCTTTATTTGGGATCGGATGATTATGCTTTTTTTGTCGTATCACTCCTCCCGACACCCCACAACACGTTGTTGCAAGATTGACTAGGAAAAAAACTATTAACAGTTTGAATTGCAACTTCCATTTTTTGGATGAGCATGGGAATTCCCAATTTTTAGTACCGTAACAAGTTGATGTTTGCTCGTGTTTTGTTTATTTATGTATGAATTTGACACTTGCATCTCTTTTACAGTTTGCTGTACTCCAGCAGTTGCTCGATGTGCATATGGGGAACATATTATTTCTATTTTTCTTCCCATTGAAGGGTTTATGAATATCTTTCTTTCAACTTTTACATGCATTTTTGGCTTTTTTTTGCGTTAATTGGCAACGTTGTATATCTTTGGAAAGATAACAGTTCATGGATCGTCACTTGAGGTATCTTTGGATACATTCATTAAGCAATCTGTTTCAGCTGGAATTCCTGGGCCATACGATATTTGAACTTGGATACGTGACAGATGTGTACAGTGTTTTTATGAAGACCCATATCTTGATCTCCAATCAATTTTGAGTTGGAGTTTAAGACCTGATATGTGGGTTTTAGGTTGAAGTTGAAAATGGGGGCCGCTTTATATAAGGACTGACCCCCATGTTTGCATCATATGTTGGGGCCTGGGTGCCCATTCATTTCCTCCGAAACTTACCATCTTCTGTCTGACACAAATGCACCCTGAGAGCGATCCTACAGATTCCTGTGACATTATGTACCCATTGCTCTTTTACAACTTCTCTTCTATTTTGGGAGACTCGTTACTTGTAGAGGTCCTATGGAACCCATATTGTTGCCCTAACCATTCCTATTTGTTATGTTATTTGAGAAAGCATTGGACATTTCCAATAAAACTTTCTTGGATGTAAGCTGTATACTATGTAATTAAAGATTGCTCATTTTTGCACGTCCTTTTCATAGCCTAATTTTTGGATAGCTATTGGTGTGATATAAACATAGATCATTTGATTAAGATAATATGACTCTAGCCATCATCACACTTGCATAGGTCCTTGTTCATATCCTTGCAACCTTTGAAGAGTGTGGCTTCATCCTATTGGCGAAAGAAGCAACCTCCCCGAACCCAATAGAGGAGTCAATGGGCCCTGCCGTGGGAAATACTTTAATGGCAAATGGATTGTTTACTCTCATGAAAAGAAAAGTAATGAGAAAAAAATCTATTGGGAAATTCATGGAATGGATATAGCTAAAATAGAAAAAGGGTTCTAATGGATTACGTCTTGCAGGATAATTTTCTAAAGTGTTTGAAGTTTTCAATTTTACAATTGCTGTATTGAACAACACGTGTAGTCTAATATTTGTTATGACAAATTGAGGGGAATGTAATTTAGCAAGATACATAAACTTTTAATTTTGATTTTTTTAGTTCCTCTCCAATTCAGACTTGCAGTTTTATAGCCCAAGTTTATTGCAACTTGCAACCCAGCATTCCTTTGGCACACCCCCTTATCCCTGCTCCCTTCAGAATAAAAAGGAAACCATGGAAAAAGAAATAATTGGCTAGCTAACCTGCCTTCTTTGCAGATGATCCATACTGAAAGCTGATATGTTGCATTTATTTTGCATGACAGGGTGTGCAAAAAACAGAAAATGCTGCAGAGAAAATGTAATTAATGAACCTTATCTTTTTTCTAACACCTGTTTGCGTGGTGTACCTCCATTGGTTTATTCGTTCCGTTTTGTATGGTTTTCTTCGATTCAGTTGGTTTCTCATGCTTTTTCTGATATTTTACTGAATGAGTCAGTATTCTCTCAAAATGTCACAGATTGGTTTTCACTTGTCATTCTTAACCCTTTTGTCATTGGCATGATGCTCTTCAAAATCCCTGGCTACTGTATTTCTAATCTTTAGTAGCATGATCTCTAATGTTTGTCTCATGGTCCCTCTCCTATGCATTTGACATTGTCAACATATGCATCATGCGGCTGCCACCTATGCTTCTGCATACTGTAAGGCGCAACTATGCCTGTAGGGGCAGGATTGATGCTGTTATGTCTTTTCCAGGTGGATTTTATTTCACATTTTAAGTTACTATCTGAATCTGAATTGTTCATGCTTACCTTCTCTTAATCTGAGTAGAGGCTGGTAGAGAAGTTTGGGTGCTTATTTCCATGTACCACCAAATTTGTATTGTGAACTCTATTTGAAATTAGTTAATTGCCCATGAGTGGATTTTTTTTTGGTCAGGAGTTCTGGATTACATGACAATTTTCCACCTCTTTTTTTAGTAGTCAAGCTTGTGATGTGCTCTTGGTGGGATTTGAACGCTGGACCACTTGGTCAACATATTGTCACTCTAGGGGTTCAGCTTATTCAACCCATTATCTGAAGTTATATTGATCTTTTAAAATATATAGCTTTTGATATTGACAATCTTTTCTCATATTTGTTTTCTGGATCAGGCGATGGACATTGGAGAGAAAGTTGGCTGATGCTGATTTCTCTGTGGAAGAACAAAACAATCTTTTGAGAACTTTGGAGAAAAAGGAGACTGAGTATATGCGTCTCCAGAGACATAAAATGGGTGCTGATGATTTTGAACCTCTGACGATCATAGGCAGGGGTGCTTTTGGAGAGGTACTTTTCTTTAGTATTAGCAAGCAGTTTTTCTTTTTCCATTGAAGTATGTTATTCTTGGTTTTTCTGTTTTTAATCAGTGATAATAGTGTCTGGTTATGCCGGTTTGCATTGATTGCAACTCAACTCATTTCATCACTTTTTGACACATGAATCCAATTGCTCCTACCTTGTATTCATTGTTGTGTTCTATGCTATTTTGGATACCTGCAATCTCTGCCATTTCAGATGTTAGCTTTCTAATTCTCTTCTGTTCTATTTTTTCCTTTAATTATAATCCTCTCAATACTTTATTTATGGTCTTATCCTACATTTGATGTTTGAACCTGAAGATGACTCCTCATTATATGTGGAACAAATATGGTATAGAAGCTGTTTCAGTAAGGTGGTTAAGTGGGCATTGAGACATTCTTTCCAATTGGAGAATGTGCTGAAGATTCTTCTTGTTATGAAAAGAAATATGTCCTCTGCTTTTGTTGATTCTAGTTGCGTGTTTCATGCTTAAATTGTTGGCATTATGTTCAGTGCATCCAATTTCCATATCAAAACACATTTTTTCATGAGGTCTTCCAACGTGCTGACATAAATGTGCCGCCCTTCAAAAGGATTATGATTTGTATCATCACCATGTCATATTTTATTTAGCTTTTGACTTGTGAATGTTGGACCAATTCCTTATAGTCATGTTCTCCCTGATTTATTTTATTTGGTTGTAATTTCATTTTAATAGTGCAGGTTAGGATTTGTAGGGAGAAGGCAACTGGCCATATTTATGCAATGAAGAAGCTTAAGAAGTCAGAGATGCTTCGTAGGGGCCAGGTAAATTTCGTTTGATGTGTAAAAAATCCTGTTTCTTAGACTGCTTTATCCTGACTTCTGTATGTGCTTTATGATGTCGGGTTAGGTTGAGCATGTTAAAGCTGAAAGAAATCTTCTTGCTGAGGTTGACAGCAATTGCATTGTGAAACTCTACTGTTCTTTTCAAGATGATGAATATTTATATCTGATTATGGAGTACTTACCTGGTGGAGATATGATGACATTACTTATGCGAAAAGATATCTTGACCGAAGACGAGGCCAGATTTTATATTGGACAAACAGTTCTAGCTATTGAATCTATCCACAAGCACAATTATATTCATAGGTTTGTTAAAGCTGACCATATGGCCTTTCAATGTTTATGCTCACTGAATTATTTACTTGGAAAGGGTCCATATCTCTGCATAAAATCAGAAAGAATGGGCTAAGATTCATTGGTTTTTGGTTGCAGAGATATCAAACCTGACAACTTATTGCTGGATAGATATGGACATATGAAGCTCTCAGATTTTGGGCTATGTAAACCTTTAGATTGCACTACCCTTCCAAGCTTACAGGAGCATGATTATGGAACGGGGAAAAGTTTGACTGATTCACTGCTGGGCGATGGTCGACCAAATGTGGCACCAAAGCGCACACAGCAGGAGCAGCTATTGCATTGGCAAAGGAATAGGAGGATGCTGGTAAAATTTGTTGTGCACTATTGAGGGCCTTAATACCAACCAGCCAAAATGGTCTAAGATCAAGAACCTAAACAAACAATTGGTTACTTGTGTACTTCAGTGATGGAGTTATACATCCTTTTACTTACATACATGTATAAGCACATGTTGCACATTCACCTTTCTAATGCTTAGCATTGTCATAATTAGTGTCAAGCCAATAGTTACTAGGTTCTCTACATGATCTGGCATCCTGTGAATACCAGCATCCTTTTAGTTCAAATGATCCTATACCAATGCACCTGGGTCTTTGGGCCTTACCGACCTGCAAAATGCAACCAACTGGCGGACCATGGTCAAACTGTTTTCCTTTTACATGGGGCTAGATTTGTGAATCCTATATCTTCAGTTTATTTCTATCCAAGGCTAAAAACGAGTCAGCCTATATTAACTGAAAATAATAATGTCAAGATGGTATATGGCCATTTCTTGTGTTCTAAGTTCTAACCATAATCACAAATATTGGTATCGGCTATATCTTGGCAAGGCTATTTCTCACGATATTATAGGTTTGGTGATAAATCTCAGGAAAATCTTGGGGCTTAAAAAATGTAAAAAATAACAAAAATAAGTAAGAAAATATCATGTTTAGACAAAAAATACATAAATAATAAAAGAAATAAGTAAAAAATGTAAAAGAAAGAAGAAAAACATATTTAAAGTATAAAAAATAAATAAAAACAGTAATTCACTATATTATCATGAGAATATCGCAATATTATCACAAGAATATCGCGATATTATCAAATTGGATATATTTTCAAAATATCTCTATATTTTACCTATATTATAGTTTGCTGAATTTACAGTGATAATATCGCGATATTTTGAAAATATCGCCGATATCTGTGACTATGGTTCTAACATGGCTGCAAGACTTGTGGATTTTTTTTCCAGTCAAATCATCCATTGTAAGTGCACACGCATGGCTTGGTTATCTATCTTGATTAGAAGGATCAAGATCTGATTGATATTGTTACAGAACTATATAGAGATCAGTAGTAGCCATATAGCCTGATTCTCTAAGTATGGTTACGATTAGCGGCCCCAATTTGCCTTTAAAATTGAATATCATGAGTAATTTTTTGGGATGTATTAAACATCATCTTATTTAATGATCTCATACTGTTTTAAGCTTATAAGTGTGAGTGGGGAATGGGGTGGAGGGGAACGGTGGGTCTGTTTTGATGATGAGCAACCCACCAGGTTAATTGGCCCGCTCTATCAGTGGTAAAGTAAACCCATGGAAAGTGGTGTAATGAAGTATGCGGAAAAATAAAGAATGCTAAAAGCATTCACAATGACCAACAATGGACCAATACACAAGGGAGATAATAGCCAAGTCCAGTATGGGACAACATAAACAAGCCTTGATAAAGGCACAAACTAAAAATAAATACTCTTTATTGAAAGAGAGAGTTCTAAAGCTTATAGAATACAAAGGGGTTGACCCCTATTTATACACCCACAGTGGGTCTCAAAAGAAGAGCCAAAAGGGGGTTCCCATAGAGTCGTTGGGAGCCCCCAATGACTCTATGTGGAGCCCCTTTTTGGGTTGGGTTTTGAGACAAAAAAAAAAAAAAAAACGAAAATAAAAATAAAAGAAAAAAGGAAATAGTTGTTTACTAAAACAACTATGTGAAAAGTCGATATATATATGTGTGTGTGTGTGTGTGTGTGTGTGTTTGTGTGTGTGTAGTAACATATATTTTAACACCCCCCTCAAACTTTACGGGGAGATGACCAAAAGTTTGTCAAGAAGAAACATGAAGCGGGGAGCAGAAAGAGCTTTAGTGAAAAAATCCGCTAACTGATATTTTGATGTGATATATGACAGAGTAACTGTTCCTCGTAGGTACTCATCACGAACATAGTGTCAGTCCATCTTTATATGTTTGGTGCGCTCATGGAAGGTGTGATTACTGACAATGTAGATGGCTTTGAAGCACCTGTAATGTCAACCCCCATATCTTTGAGAAGGCTTCGAAGCCAAACAAGTTCCATTATAGTAGTTGTCATAGCCCGGTATTCAACTTCAATAGAGGATAGCGAGACTTTCTGTTGCTTCTTGCATCTCCAAGCAATTAAGGAATCTCCTAAAAAGACACAGAAGTCAGTAGTTGAGATTCCATCATTAAGGTTGATTCTTCATTTTGTATAAATATAAGCAAGTAAATTCAAAGAAGAAGATGACGATAGAAATAGCCCTTTAGTTATGGTGTTTTTGATGTATCGAACAACCCGGAACACGACACTCATGTGCACAGTTGTAGGAGCATGCTAAAATTAGCTAGCAGAGTGAACAACATGAGCAATGTCTGGTCTGGTGATAGTCAGATATGTGACAGATCCAATGAGTTGTCTATAGGGTGTGGGATCTTCTAGAAGAACCCCATTCTCCAATCTTAATTTTGCGTTAATTACTTCTAGAATCTTCACATTTTTATCATCTGAAATTTCAGATTTAGTACATATATCTGCAGCAAGCTTCATCTGTGACAGTATATATCCTCGGGGAGAATATGCAACTTCAATGCCGAGAAAATATCTTAGGAAACATAAATCAGACATATCAAAACTATCTTTTAACATATTTTTAACATTAATAATACTATTTTAATAATTTCCTGTGATAATTATATCATCAACATAAAGTAATAAGATAACAATACTATTATCTGCACTTTTGACAAACAGAGCAGTGTAAGTATAACATGAACGAAATCTTAATTTAATCATGATATCACTAAATCGATTATACCAAGTCTTGGGAGCTTGTTTAAGACCATATAAGGCTTTTAAAAGTTTAAGAGTTTGACCTTGTCCAATATTAATTCCGGCGGTGGATCCATGTATACTTCTTCATTTAGATTTTCATTTAAGAATGCATTTTTCATATCGAGTTGATATATAAGTTATTTTTTGGTTGATGCAACAACTATTAAGGTTCTAACACTTGTCATTCTAGCTATAGGGGCAAATGTTTTCTCGTAGTCAATTTCATATTCTTGCGAATATCCCTTAGCTACTAATCTAGCTTTATATCTTTTCAAGGATCCATCACTTTTGGTTTTAACCTTAAAGACCCAGCGACATCTAATACATTTTTTATGTGGAGGGAGTTTGACTATTTTCCAAGTATTAGCCTTTTTTAGAGCATCTAATTCTATACTCATTGCTTCAATCCAATGAGTTAGAGTTTTGGCTTGATTATAATGAGTGAGTTCATAATATGAGTGTAAGGTTATTAGGCATGCTCGATAATTTGGTGCAAAGAGACTCATATGACACAAACCTATTGGGTGGAATGGATTATATAGAAGATCGCCTAATGGGGGTTTCTTCCAATGATTCAGTAAGTTGAGAAAATTTCTCCAAGGCACTAATAGGCCTTTCTTGTTCTCTTCGAGTATAAACATGAATATTTTCATTATTAATATCACCATTATGTGGTGATATTTCAATATTGGATACATCACAAGTATCATCTATACTTTCAAGATGATTCATAGAATCATCACATATATCATCTATAAAATCATGTCAATTTCATTTGGTTTATCTAGTTTTTCAAATCCATTTTCATCTTCCAAAAAAGTCACGTCTTTTGAAACATATAGTTTGTTATTCTTGAAATCAAAATACCTATAGTCTTTTTTATTTTTTTTGTAACCTAGAAAAACACATTCAATTGCCTTTGGAGACAACTTATCTCTCTTATGTGAGAGAACAAAGCATTTACAACCAAAGATGCGAAGGCGATTGAAGTCGGGGGAAATTTAAAAAGTTTTTCATAAGGAGAAACATTCTTTAATTTAGAAGAAGGCATTCGATTGATTAAGTATGTTGAAGTTAAGACGACTTCGACCTAATTTTTTTTTGGAATATTTTTAGAAATAAGCAATGTTCTAGCGGTTTCTATAATATGTCTATATTTTCTTTCAGCTAGTCCATTTTGTTGTGGAGTTCTAGGGCATGATCTTTGATGGCAAATTTTATTTTGTTTTAAATAATTTTGAAATTCGTTGGACAAGTATTCTCTACCAGAATCGGATCTAAGAATGAATATATTATTTTGAAATTGATTTTGTATTTTCATATGAAAGTCTTTAAAGAAAGAAAATACTTTCAATTTATGATTGAGGAAATAAATCCAAATATAACGAGTAAAGTCACCAATAAAAGGGACATGACCGGAGATGAACCCCAAACATCCGAGTGCACCAATTCAAAAGGTCTTATGGAAAAAAATGTTCTAGTTGGAAATGTAATAGACTTCATTTTTCCAAAAATGCAATCTTTCCAATTGTCTTTTTCTTTATAAAATTTTGTTTCCAAATGGAAAAAAATACATTTTTTAATAACTTGGATGTCCAAGTCTTTTATGCCAAGTTTCAATACTTTTATCTTGGACATAAGTACAAAAAGAGTTTGTAGGAAGGTTTAGATGATCCATATAGTAGAGGTCCATCTTCCTAGGGGTGGCAATCGTGTCGGGTTGGCGGGTCAGCATACCTCAACCCGAACCCGACCCGTTTATTAAACGGGTCGGCTGTGGCAAACACGAACCTGACCCGTTTAATAAACGGGTAACTTGACACGACCCGCCAACCCATTTAATAAATGGGTTGGGTCGGGTAAACGGGTTCTCAGGTTCGCGGGTCGGGTTGACGGGTCGAGTTGGCGGGTCGGGTTGGCAGACGAGTTGGCGGGTTGACCCACCCGCCTAACCCGTTTATTAAACGGGTCAGCCGAGTTAGCATACCCCCAACCCGAACCCGACCTGTTTAATAAACGGGTTACGCGGGTCGACCCATTTATTAAACGGGTTGGCTTAAGCCCAACCCGAACCCGCCTAAGAGGCGGGTTGGCGGGTCGTGTCAGGTTTTGCCACCCCTACCTCTTCCTATGGCTTTGCCCAATCCGCTTCTCGGACTGAAGATCTTGCACAAAGCAACCATTAGATGAGAAAGATATTTCACATCCATGGTCAGCAATTTGGGAAACCGAAAAAAGATTTAAATTTAATTTTGGAACAACTTTTACTTTTGGAACAAAAAAGTTTTGAGAATTTTTAGAGTTAAATGTTCCAATAATTGTGATTTTAAGAAAATTTCATCGGCCGTAGAAACACATGAACTTTTTGAATTGGTGCATGCATCGGTTAATGCATTTTCATGTGGGATCATATAAAAAGATGCTCCGGAGTCTAAAATCCAAGAATATGTACTGGGTGATGATGTAGACGCAATGGCCACACCCGACGTGGAGGAAGTAGCTTTGAGAATTTGTTGTAGAGCCATAAATATTTGACCAAGTGTTTATTTGAGGTTGCCACTCTTGCCTTCACCTTCTTTGGTGGTAGATTCTTCTAGGGACGCCACCTTAGGCTTGAATGTTCCATTTAGCTTTGTGCAAGCGGGTTTAATGTGACCCAACTCATAGCAACGATGACATATAATCATCTTTCTTCCTTCACTATTGTTTTCATGTTTTTCAAAATGGGGTGGTTTATAGGTTTTGACATTGTTGCCGGGATTGGATATGACAAGCACTTCATCAATGTTCTTACTCATGCCAAGCTTAGTTTCCTCTTGTGTGATTTCGGCAATGACGTCTTCTATTGGTGGAAAAATAGCTCTATGGAGCAGTGATGACCTCACTTGCTCAAATTCGGGACGTAGCCCAAACAAAAATTGGAACAATTGATCTTGTTCTATTTGTTTTTGCCTTAGTTCAACATCCTCTATAGCTATCCAAGTTGACTCTAAAAGAGCTAGCTCATCCCATAGTGGGTCTAATGAACTTTAGTAATCTTGTATACTTGAATCACCTTGTTTGGTGGTTCTATTTTTTTTTTTTTTTGCAAAAAAATATGCTCTTGTAAGGTCTTTTTGGGTATACATACCCTTCATAAAAAACCAAACCTCATTGGCTCGGCAAAATTTAGCTATATTAGCACATACCGTGAGTTCGACATTGTTCATAAACCAAACAAGGATTTTGGCGTGGTTGCTCTCTCAATCTTCTACTTTCCTTTGGTGGTCTTCAATGGCTTTGAGGTGAGCATCTCCCTCAAGAGTCTTTTCTTGATCTACTTAAATCCTGGTGAGCTCTAATTGAGGTTTCGGAATATAACCCATTACATAACCCCAAAGTTTCTTACCTTTGAGGTTGTTCTTCATGCTGATGCCCACATCATATAGTTCTTTCCATTGAGCTTGAATGATAGGGCGATTTTGGTCTCCATAATGCCACCAAAGTGTACGAAGAAGAGATACAAAGAATGTGAAGATGAATTTCATGCTTCTTCCTTTAAGAACCGAATGGATCTGATACCATGTAATGAAGTATGCGAAAAAATAAAGAATGCTAAAAGCATTTACAATGGACCAATACACAAGAGAGATAATAGCCAAGTACACTATGGCACAACATAAACAAGCCTTGAGAAAGGCACAAACTAAAAATAAATACTCTTTATTGAAAGAGAGAGCTCTAGAGCTTATAGAATACAATGGGTCTTAAAAGAAGAGCCAAAAGGGGGCTCCTATAGAGTCGTTGGGAGCCCCCAATGACTCTACGTGGGGCCCCTTTTTGGGTTGGGTTTTGAGACAAAAAAAAGAAAAAAAAAAGAACGAAAAAAAGGAAATAGTTGTTTACTAAAACAACTATGTGAAAAGTCGATAATACCCCTATCGGGTATATATATATATATATATATATATATATATATATATATATATATATATATATATATATATATATTTTAACAAGTGGACCGACCCACGGTGCTGCTCCATACCTGTCATGGGCTTGATCTCTGTGAGAAACAAACTTGTGGTGTCCAGGGCTACCGAACATCTCGATGCTTGCCAAACCAAGTGGGCGACCCTGTGAGGGCTGTGTATGTATGGTTACATTATAATTTTTTCAACATTTTTACTGTGTTCACTTTCTAAAATTTCAGGCTTATTCAACTGTTGGTACACCTGATTATATCGCTCCGGAAGTATTGTTGAAGAAGGGATATGGAATGGAGTGTGATTGGTGAGACTTGTTTAGTCTTGTTGTCTGTCTAAAATTTCTAATACCCTCCCTAAAATGATCTTTGCTTAATGACACTATGCAGGTGGTCTCTTGGGGCTATCATGTACGAAATGCTTGTGGGATATCCCCCATTTTATTCTGATGAACCCATGTCAACTTGTAGGAAGGTAAAGATTAGGATTTGGCTTATTGTCAACATGTATCAAATTATTGTGGTCTCTTTGCCTTCACTTTGAATTCATAGTAACTGCTTGATCTTATTGTTTTCCTTTGGATATGCAGATTGTCGTATGTAACAAAAAGTGTTTACATGTTAGATTATAAATGTGTAGCAGTTCTCTAAACCCGAAGCATTGATCTTGAAGGGCACATATATGTGCATGATTTTATCTTTATGTTTATTTGTGAATTGAACTTTCATTTGGAACATCTTGGTACTAAGTTTTAGATCTAAACACACACATACACAGAGTGCATACTTAAGATTCCAGTTTATTTTAGGAAATTGCTTCGCCATAATAAACATCTTTTTTCCAATGT
Source organism: Nuphar pumila (assembly GCF_984573655.1). Taxonomy (NCBI): domain Eukaryota; kingdom Viridiplantae; phylum Streptophyta; class Magnoliopsida; order Nymphaeales; family Nymphaeaceae; genus Nuphar; species Nuphar pumila. The sequence goes on from NC_143261.1 coordinate 2,510,316, forward strand.
AAGTTTGATGCAAACTCAGACCTATTAAATAAGAGAAAAATAAAACGTTAGAATATGCAGAAAATGGAACCAGACATTTGAATAACAAGGTGTCATGTGATACATGGGGTTCCAGAATAAATATGAAAATTTAAAGGGAAAGGATGGAAAAGTACATTAAATTTTTTTTATTATTATGAAGAAAAAACTATTGTGCTAAAATCAGCATGTCATTTTCATGGGAAATTTGATGAAGTACTAACACCGCTACCTGTGGTGGTCGTGTATTTTCAGTCATGTTACAGATAAAAATATGTTATCTCATAAGCCTGAAGTTTGCACCATCGTAAGTGTTGTCTTTTGCTGTACGTCTTGTGCCTTGATTCTTCTATTTTTCTTTTACAGATAGTGAACTGGAGGAATCATTTAAAATTTCCTGAAGAAGCAAAGCTATCAGATGAAGCTAAAGACCTAATAAGCAAACTATTATGTAATGTTGAACAAAGACTTGGAACAAAAGGAGCTCATGAAATAAAGGTGTTTTGTGTTATTGATGCTGAAATCTTTGTCTGATTTTGACAACACATGAAATATTAACAGCTTGTTAATATTAGGCCCATCCATGGTTTAAAGGCATCCAGTGGGATAAATTGTATCAGATGGAGGCTGCATTTGTTCCTGAGGTCAACGATGAATTGGACACTCAGAATTTTGAGAAATTTGAAGAGGTAGTACATGACTTTCTTCCTCAAAGGAAGTATAATCTTTGATTATTCGCATAGTCTAGAAAGATAAAGATATAAGCATATATTATGTGAGTGCAGCTAGCTTTACTGTGATGTATATTGTGTCTCTTGTATTCTCATAAATTTTGTATGATTGGTTTTGCAGTCTGAAAACCAGATGCTAACTCCATCAAGATCAGGCCCTTGGAGAAAGGTAAGCTTGTAATTATCTGCAGTCTAGATGTTTTTATCTTGTATGTCTCTGTCTATCTTCATGCCCATGTTGTGTCTATGAAATTTCTTTTTTTGGTCTTTGTATGAAAATTCTCTTTCTTGTGTTTCTTTTTTAGTTTATTTTTATTTTAAGATTTAATTGCCAAATAATTTACGGATATGATTTGGCTCATTTATTTTATTTGATGCACAGATGCTTCCTTCCAAGGACCTCAACTTTGTGGGTTACACTTACAAGAATTTTGAAATAGTGAGCGATCAAGTTCCAGGAATTGGTCTCTCTCTCTCTCTCTCTCTCTCTCTCTCTCTCTCTCTCTCTCTATGTGTGTGTGTGTGTGTGTGTGTGTGTGTGTGTCTGATCTGCACATCCATCTGATATAATTTAGGGTACTGTTATTTTTAGCATATAGGAACATGAGCATTTTCTACTCTTTTTTGTTTAAGTTTGTTACGTCACTTGTGCCTAGGGCTGCACAATGAGCTCGGGTTTGACTCGTCTAAACCCGACTCGGACTCGTCCGAGTAAATAAACAAACCGAGCTTGATCAGGCATTCGAGCTTGATTAAGCTCGATTAGCCCGATTAAGCTCAATTAATAGTATCATATGGGGACCACTTTTAGGATTTGTATCATTTTTGTTAGAAAATATACATAAATTTCCCTTAGCCAAGTGGTTAACGTCTTTGCGTGCATGTGTGAGGTCTTGGGTTCAAATCCCGCCCTCTAAGCAACTGAATTCTTTTTTTTAATGTAATTTAATGCGGGTCGAGCTTGAACTCCGGCCGAGTTCATACATAGTTTTTCAAGCTCGGCTTGAGTCAAGCCAAGCTTTTTGAGCCTGAGCTCGGCTCGAGCCTGGCTCGTGTGTACCCCTTGTTCCTTTACAAACTTTATCTCTCTCTTCCTATATCTAAGTTCTTTCCGTTGAACATCTTTTATGCAGCTGAGTTGAAGAAGAAGAGCAAAACAAAGAAACCGTCAATCAAGACTCTCTTCGGTAACATATCAAATAAACAATTTAGGATTGATTTTTGTTTTCTCTTGTTCAGTACCTAGGCTTCTAAAAATCTGTTTTGCTGATGTTACAGAGTCGACCCCTGGATCTAATGCGCCTCCTCAAGGGAGCTTCTTGAACCTCTTGCCTCCACAACTAGAAGTTACAGAGACCAAGAAGCCATCACTTCCATGATCATAACTACTTCATTGTGGCCAGCATTGTGTTTTATATCATACTTTTCTTTTTTGGAATTAAGATATTTGATTTGCAATATAAAGGCTCTGAAGGGCAAGAAATTGGCGCATCATATGGTGCCCAATCTTTTTCCATCAGAAGGTAAAAACCTGGGGAAGTGGATGTATATGATTGGACTCTCCAGCCCTGTTATTTTTTCTTGATTCAGGCCATGTAAATTAGTTTTTGTCATAAATATGATTCTTTTTCCAAACGGTTCTCTAGGTGTATATCTTCTTTTCTTTCTCATAAATATGATTGTGATTTTTTTCTTTCCTTCTACTTTCTGTGTTATATATTAGAGTGATCAAAGTCGCAGGAAACTTCATTCTTCCAGGCCCCTGGCTTGACATGTCAGTGAGCAAGTGGCTGCTTTGGCTGCTGGCGTCCATTACTGAACAACCTGTTTGTGTCTCCTGAGACAGGTTTTGACCCGTGCCTTGGGGCATGTTTGCAAGCGGGAAAGTAGACCGCTGCCTCTGAGAAAGTGGTTGAGATTTTCTTTTCCATGACCAAGAATGGAGAGAAGTTTCAGGCATATTCTCTACATGTGAATCTTTTTAGCTTTGAGAAAAATGTATCACGGTTTGTAAAGCTGGCATGTTTGCTTTGGTCACAAGTGAGACTAACAATTACATGTGAGAAAAATATATCACGGTTTGTAAAGCTGGTATGATTGTTGGTGACAAGGTCCATCTTGTGACCAAGAATCACAGGATTCATGTGATTCTCATTCTCAAGTGAGAATCACAATCGCAGCTGGCACCTTTTTATGTTTCAGTAAACTTGAGAAAGTGGTGTGCAACCGGCTCGGATTGGATACATTATAAAACTTATAGCTAAAAGCCTAAAACTTTACTCATATATTACCTTGTTTTGGGGTCAACTCGAATAATATTCAGATCAGTATTTCTATACCATGGAATTTTGGTTCAGGTTGGGTTGGGTATCAATGCAAAACCGAACAGTTGACATGCATGGGTATTATTTTTATATATTCAATATATGCTAATAAAAATAAATACATTTTCATATTATCAGAGGTTAGTTTTATTGATTAAAAATAAAATCCCTGTCCTCATCTCTTAAAAAAAAAAATTCACTCGTACGTTTAACTCGAATCATGTTTCAAGTTGTACCCAAATCTTTGTGATACACGTCTTAATGTGAATGTTACTTTGGAAGGAAAACCAATCATTAGAATTTTTCAAATTATAACCTGAAGAAACCACACCTGGCACAAAGACCTGGTCGTGTTGGCTCAGCCTGCCATATCTACATCATCGTGCCAGTGGCGTGAAACTCCTAGGCTAGGACTCACACCCCGGGGTCTATGCATTGCTGGGTATTGGCTTGTGTAGAGAAGAGATGCCCATGGAAGTCTAACCTTGACCGTGGGTCTAGCGGCTAAGGCCCCCATCCCATTAGGCCAAACCCACTTGGGGCAACCAATCATTATAACTTAATACATACATTCAGTCCCCTCATCTGCAGATTCTGCACAAACGAAATCATCATCATTCATCTTCTTGAAGAAAGGAGAAGACATAAAACTACGTTTTTGCACGTTATACACACATAAGAGGCATAATTTATGTTTAAAAATAGATTGAAATGGAAGAAACCAAGCAAGAGGGTGATGAGAAGAACATGCTAGAGTTTAGACTACACGCACGTTATGCCTTCCACGTCTACCTAACGCATAACATGCGTTTTCTATATCTCTGTATTCCTTCAGCCTTCATTCTCACGAGAACAAGAGCAAGAGAATACCGTGTTATAGATTGTTCCCCTTGAAACACGTCTCTCAAGAATGTCTTCCATATTATCATCTCCCATGCATATCAGCGAAGAAGAAGAGTGCAAAGATGAACTTTTTATGGCTGATCCCAATTCGTCGAAAACATCTGTGATTACAATGAATTTCCATACACCATTGCAATTCCGAGTGAAAAAACAACCGCCACCCGGAAAGCCAGCCAACTTCAAGAGTACAAGCCTGCCTTCTTCCTCCAATTCGTCGCCGAGGACATTGAATGGTTCGTTCAAAGGTAACAAACATGGTTCATTACGAAGCATGAATAGTGATGAATCAACTCCGAGGAAGTGGTCCTTTCTGAAACATGGTTCACTCGCACGTAGCAAATCTTGTTGCACGGGTGAGAAATCATATGATTCCTCAGATGAGTTTGAACTTGGAAAGACGGCGAGATACAAGGAAATTGAAGAAACTGAATCAAGGATGAATTATCGTTATGATAACAGTATTTCCATCAGTAACAGAAGCAGTGGTGAAAATGAGTACACCAGCATAGAAGATAAGGTGTACAAGTTGAAGAAATCGAATGCTGATGATGACAGTTCATTCAGTTGCGGAGCAATGCACATGTTCTTGCGGTGCCTTTCCAAGGGGAAGCAGGTAAAGAGAGAAAATGATAACAAAGAAGATGTTAGCGATTATGATGCAGATCAGATGGTGATGTCTACAATGGCCTCCTTGGAAAGGTTTGAATGTGGATCTTGGTCATCTCCTGCCATTATGGAAGATGAGGGAGGATCACATGTTAATCTCTACTCTGATGTGTCGAATGGCGATGACACACATTATCCGGATTCAACTGCATTTGTTCTCAGCAATGACAAGGTGCCTGGATTAAGTGGTGTTCCAAAGAGGAGCACATCATCTTTTCCAAGATTTGTTGATACATCTCGCCATGTCTCGTTCTCCATCAGTTCCCCCTCATCTTCCAAATTAGTGATTTCACCACGCCTTAGGATGGCCAGGGAAGACTTTAATGCATATTTGGAGGCACAAAGTTCTTCATAAGGCACAATGAAGCGACCAACTTATCACAACCTCATTATTCATGGTGATGATACACATGAAGGTAAAAGTACTTGCTTTTCATGAATGTGTACAATTTTGTACCTCTAGTGAACCTTTTGCACTGTAATGAGAGGATTATGGATTTATTAATTAGCACTTGAAAATGAATATATATGAGCGGCAGTATGAATTTGTATGAATATAAAACATGGTAACACTTGCCGAATGACATTGAGGATGCATATGACAAATGCTTGTTGAGTCAATGTTTCCTGTGGTTCTTCAAGAAGACTGAAGCAAATTTTTGTTTCAAATCAGTCGTGTTTCTCATCGGGAGAAAAAAAACAGTCGTGTTGATCCACCCATTCATCATGGGAGTATACAAAAAATCAGCCAGACTGTTTTCAAGAAAAAAATATCTTTGAAATACTGAATAAGATGGACATATTAATCGTTGAAAAATTAAAGAGAGTACATACGTCACCTTTTTTTGTTCTATCAATCCTCTCCCTTTAAAACCATAGAGACAATAAAAATTAATAAAAGAATTACTAAGAACCACATGGCTGCACCAGCAAGGGAGTTCAGACTTTCCAGAGAGTAAAGTAGGAACTCAAAGATTTTTGAAGGAAATCTTTTTTACTGATATTTAATGGATAGGGCCATCAATGGACTCTTGCAGTCCATCCAATCAACCTTCCAAGTATACCTTATACAGGTAACCTGACACTGTTTTTTAGAATAGGCAGCAACTGATTACAATCATATAGGCCTCCATGTCATTAAGTAGTAGTTGATAGACACCATAAACACAGTTTCACTGACCACAACAATGATAGATGCCTCAAGAACTAAGTCACACAGACTCGGCTAGGGAGGCGACACACCATTGTCGACACGCCCGAATGCGGGTGCGGCTTTGAACATGGGCCGGACTCGGTCAACGAAGAATCAAACTCGGTCAACGCATCGAGTCTGAATTCATCCTCGTTTTGGACTCGGTCAACAGTGACTGAGTCCAAAAATATCCATTTTGAAATACATTTTGGATATGGGTCGGATCCGAACTCGACTCAGATCCAAACTTCATCTGCATCGTTTGGGCCGAACCCTAAAAGGGGTTTACGACAGGGGGAGGGGCTTACTTTGTCGATTTTGCCTCCCTGCAGCTTCCTCCTACACTCACGCCAGTGATCCAGACTCCAACGACAGTAGCCGCAAGCGACGCCAGCCACTGTCTCCCCATTTCCTCCGTCAACAGGTATGCCCCTCATTCCTACTCTCTCCTCTTCATCCGACAAGGGGCTCCCCCTTCCTCCTTATTTTCCGGCAGGTGGCAGAGCCCCCTGCCTCATTATTTTTTTTCGACAGGGGGCGAAGTCTCTGCCGGAAACTAAAGTATGGCAAGGGCCTCTGCCCCCTGCCAGAAAAAAAAGAACGAGGCAGTGTGCTCTGCCCCTGCCTCATTCTTATTTCCCGACAACCCCTCCCCCCCCTCTGCTCGCAGAAGAGGGGCTTGGCCCCTCCTTGTTTCCTTTCTTTTCGACGGGCAAGGCTAGGCTCAGCCTGTCAGCCAAGCCCCCTCCTCCTTCTTACCCCTGCCTCGTTCTTATTCCCCCCCCCCTTGAACCCTCTGCTCACAATAGAGGGGCTCGACCCCTCCCTGTGCCTCTGATTCACATAGAAGGGGCTCGACCCCTCTTTGTTTTCCTTCTGTCCGGTGGCCAAGTCTAGGCTCGGCCTGTCAGTCGAGCCCCTTCCTTCCCCCACTCCTCCCCTCTTCGTCCTCTCCTTCACTGTCGGCAAGCAAGGCCTACCGACCCTCCTTTTTGCAGGATAGGCAGGGGTGAAGCCCTTGCCGCCTCTGCTTTTCTAGCAAGGGCCTTCACCCCTTGCCTTCCCGTCTTCTTCGCCAGACAGGGGCATTAATTGCCCCTGCTGCCTTTGGCTTTTTCACAAGGGCGAAGCCCCTGCCACTGATAAGGTTCGGCAGGGGCTTGCCCTGCCCCTCCTTTTTGCGTTAGACAGGGGGTCGACCCCCTGTCTCAAACCTGGTTTACAGAGAGGGAATGAACCCCCTCTCTGCATCATCCCCTCGTAGAGAAGGGCCTGGTTTGAATAGAAAGAACGAACCTGAAGCTCCTATTACTATTATTTTGAAGTGTTTATTAACTTTATTTTATTTACTTATTTTTTTTTTGACTTTTCACTTTTTAGATATAATGGCGAGTTCTAGCGACAATATCAATATAGTTGGTTCAAGTTTTAACCTGAAATTAGAAGTTTCTCAACCACTTTGGAGGCTTGTGACAAAAGGGATAAAAGCTACTAGTGGTGGTGGGAATGTGCAGTTTCATTGTAATCTATGTAAGACTGTTTTCACGGGTTCTTATACACATGTTAAAGCACATCTTTTGCATATTCGTGGTCAAAGAATTAGAACATGTGCTAGGGTTGACAACGACTTGTTAAAACAGTTAAAGAAAAAACAAGAGAAAGCCAAAAAGAAGAAAATTGCAGAGATGAGAAGCAATTCGATTAATCTTCATTTTTCTATTGCTAGTGATGTACAAGAAGAGCTTTTAAAAAAAAGAAAGATGGAAAGCAATAAAGCAATACAAACACCATTCAAAAACATGGCAAGATCAGAAATTGATAAAAAGATTGGTCGATTCTTTTACTCAAGCTCAATTGCATTTAATGTAGCTAGAAGTTCATACTGAAAAGATATGATTACATCTTTGGCTAATTGTAATTTGAGTGGTTATGTGCCTCCTACTTCAAATAAACTAAGAACAATCATTCTTGCAGAGAAAAAAAATAGAATTGAAAACTTGTAAGAGACCCAAAAATTTGCATGAAAACGACATGGAGTTTCTATAGTTTGTGATGGGTGGACTGATATACAAAGGCGGTCATTGATAAACTTCATTGCTTTCTCACTTAATGAGCCAATCTTTTTTAAGACTGTTGACACATCTCGGGAGTATAAAGATGTTGAATATTTAAAGAGATTATTTGTCGAAGTGATAAAAAAAGTGGGTGAAGGAAGTGTGGTACAAATCATTACTGACAATGCTCCGATTTGCAGTCGTGTAAGAATGAATTTGGCAAGTGAAGATACATATTCACATATTTTTTGGGCTCTTTGTGCAGCACACCGTTTAAATTTGGCACTTAAGAGTATATGTAATCCATCAAAAGATGATGCACATGCACATGAAATGTGTTTATGGATTGAGAAAATAGAGCATGATGTTCGAAATATTAAAAATTTTGTTGTAAAGCATCATCATGCCCTTTCTATATTTAATAAGCATTCTAATCTCAAGTTACTGAAACTCATTTTGCTTCTCTCATTGTTATGATGAAAAGAATTAAGCAATTCAAGAATGCATTGATGATGATGGTGGCTGATCAAGATTGAGATTTTTATCGTACTGAAGATGATGTCAACGCTCAAGCTATCAAAAAATGCATCTGTGATGATTTTTGGTGGGATAAAATTACATATTTTGTTAAATTTACAAAGCCTTTTTGAGAAATGTTGCGAGAAGTTGACCGAGATGTACCCATGCTTCATAGAATTTATGAAATGTGGAACAATATGATTAAAAAAGTTCAAAGTATCATTTTTAAACATGAGAAGAAAGATGTTGCACTTGATAATTCAGAATTTTACAATCATGTACATTCAATTTTAATGAGAATATGGGATAAAAGCAATATACATTTGCATTGCATGACACACACTCTCAATCCAAAATACTATGCAAAAAAATGGTTGACAGCAGGTGTTGGTCGTGTTTCTCTAAATAAAGATCCTGAGATACCAAGAAATAGAATAATATGTTTGGGAAGACTTTTTAATGATCCTCACATGTTTAAGGTTGTAAATAATGAGTTTGACAAGTTTTCTACTGAGAGATTTGATTCTTTAGTAGCACTCGTGGCAAGGGATGAGAAAGATCCTCTTAATTGGTGGGTAACATATGGATCAAAGACACCAAATCTGCAACGTCTTACAATGAAGTTGTTATCTCAACCTGTTACATCATCTTGTTGTGAAAGAAATTCGAGTATATATGCTCAAATTCACAATATTAAAAGAAACAAACTCACTAGTAAAAGAGTAGAAGATTTGGTTTATGTTCACTCTAATCTATGATTAATTTTTCGCCGCATCAAAGAAGAGTATAAGTATTTTTTTTCTTTGTATTCAAAGTTCGTATTTAAATATTTGTATTTAAAGTTTGAAGTTAGATACTAATATAGTTATTTTTTGATGCAGTTGTGGACCATCCAAGAATTGAAATGTAAATCCAGAAGATTTTGACTTGAAGGGAGAACATAATTTGCATACTCTCAACATGGACTACCTCGATCATGTTATTCCCTTTAATTCAGACGATGAGGCAGATTTATGATAAGTTTTGTTGTTTATCACACTCACAAGCTTCTTTATGTGTTATATTTTGGTAAGTTTGTGTTGTTAAGAATTACTTTTTTATTTTTGCTTTAAAATTTACAATCTTTATGTGTTAATTTATTGTTATATATATAATTATATATATTTAATATATATAGCAGAGTCCCCGTGTTTGAATTTTTTAAAATTGCGCTGCACCCACATTTTGCATACATGTCAACAAGGGCTACATGTCACCCACAATTTTTTAAAATTGCGCTGTGACCATGTGACATAGCTCAAGAACCATCTCACTCTTTGCTATTTGTTGTCTTCATTTTCTTTGGATTGCCTCTAACAATCACTCATGTCAGTAGACTAAATCCTTCCGCCATTGAAACAGTTGATCACGTGCAAATTTCTCAACCATCTTCCACCATATGGAATGACCATGAAAACCCTCAGCTTCACCGTAGATGGTGATGAGTTTATTGTACATGGCTATGTAGCATTTGGAACATATCCTTCTCTTTTCATGTGCAGCAGAAGGCTTTCCAAAGATTCATATATCTGTTCTGCCTCTGGATGTGATTTATCTTCAACAAAAAATGTGTGAATCTTCTTGTCAACTTCAATCCAGCTGCAAACGGGGCTTTTCTTTAGTCCCCGCTCTCTCATCTTTGACCTCACCATCCTCACATCATCCCATCTCCCAGCTGTAGCATACATATTTGATAGAACTGTATGTAGAGGCATCGTCGGGATCCTTCTCAAGCAGAAGTTTAGCAATTTCCTCACCCAGATCTAACTTCCCATGCTGATTACAAGCATAAAAAGAGCTCCAAGCAACCTGATATCTGCCCGAATAGGCATTTTTTTTAGAATCTCATATGCATCATGCACCCTTTCTACTCGATTGAGCAGATCGATTACACAAGAATAGTGCTCAAGAGTTGGATCAATACCATGGTCAATTCTCATCTGATCGAAATAGTGATTTCCTTCATCAACCAGACCACCATGACTACACGCAGAAAGAAGAGCAAGGAATGTGACGTTGTCTGGTTTAGTTTTCGACCTATTCATTTGCTGAAAAAAGGTATAGAGCTTCCAATGCATTTCGATGGGAACCGTAGGCTGTGATCATGGTAGTCCAAGAAACAACATCCCTTTTTGGCATCTGATCGAAAACTCGTCGTGCATCATCTACTGCCCCGCATTTTGCATACATGTCAACAAGGGCAGCTGCTACTATTTTCGCATTTTCAAGCTTGATCTCCACTATATATATTGGTGAATTTCTTTACCAAACTGCAGAGCTGATAACTGTGAGCATGCTTGTAGAATACTTGCAAAAGTGATAGCATCTGGTTTGATACCATCATTTCTCATGTCATCGAAGACTTTTAGAGCTTCATCACAACATCCTCGTGATACAAGTACTGAGATCATAACGTTCCATGAAACACATTTTATCTTTGGCATCGTCTCAAAAATGTCCCGAGCATATTGCAAAATCCCACACTTAAAGATACAGATCAAGCAAAGCAATTGTTGGTTAATGCTCAAGGTAGTGGGCAAGAGAATCCAAAGCCCACGTATGGCTTGGTGTTCAATGTAGAAAAAGTGGGTAGGGTATCCAATGCCCATGTTTGACTTGTAGAGCACTCAAAGCCCATGTAATTTCAGTTTCCTAGTTTATAGGATTTGCTTTTTGTTAGTAGAGTCTCAAAAGTTGAGTATGTGTGGTATCTTTCCTAACTTTTTGCTCATGTTTCATATTTTCATGTAAAGGCTTTTGCCTTCTATAAATAGTGGTACTTCTCATGTTAAAAGTAGTAGTGTGTAGTGAGAGAGAGAAAAGAAGAATTCGTGAATAGTAATACAATTGAGGTTTTTATTTTTCAAGTCTTGTATTTTATGTTATTTCATGTGTTGCACCTTTTGCCTTTTACCCTCTATTTCCCTCAATTCTTGGTATCAGAGCACAGGTTCGAATCGGAGCTGGGCGTTCGAGAAAAATGCAATAGGAGCATTGCCGAAGCAAGGAGTTCCTATAGATTCGAAATTTCTTTTGAAGGATAATTGTTGAGTAAGTTCGGTATTGCAAATAATTCTAACTCTCTCAATTTGTCACAATCATTAGTGCCAATTTTTAATGGTGAAAATTATGAATTCTGGAATATTAAGATGAAGACTTTCTTTATCTCACAAGACCTCTGGGATTTGGTCGAAAATGGTTATGCAGATGTTGAAGGATTAAAGGCAACAGAAAAAATTGATGTCAAAGAAGCACGAAAGAGAGATGCAAAGGCATTGTTAGTACTACAGCAGGTTGTGTCTGAAACCATTTTTCCAACTATTGTCGGTGCTACTAAGTCAAAAGAAGCCTCACAACTTCTGAAGCAAAAATTCCATGGTGATAAGAAGATCACTACGGTTAAACTTCAAACCTTAAGAAGAGAGTTTGAAACGTTTTCTATGAAAACCAGTAAGTCAATTCAAACATTCTTTTCTAGGATCTCTACTATTGTAAATCAAATGAAGACCTTTGGTGAAATTTTAGATGATCAAAAAATAGTAGAAAAAGTTTTAAGGTGTCTACCTTCTAAATTTGATCATGTTGTTATTGCAATTGAAGAGTCTAAGGATTTATCTGTGTATTCTATTAATGAACTAATGGGGTCTCTTTTAGCCCATGAGCATCGCATAAACAGGTCTTCAGAAAAAACATTGGAAGAGGCCTTTTAATCGAAAGTTGAAATTCCAAAAGAAAAGAATGGCCAGTTTGATCAAAAGGGTGAAGGTAGAGGTCGATGACGAAGAGGTTTTAGAGGATCCTTTCGAGGACGTGGAAGAGGTCGAGAAAGGTTTTATGATTCCTCTCAAAGGAATGATGAAACAGAAAAAGGTAATCAAAATATGTTCTTTAGAGGGAAACAATGTCATTTTTGTAAAAAATTTGGTCATATTGAAGCCCGATGTTTTGAAAAGGCAAAGCAACAAGCAAATTTTGCAGATGAAAATGAAAATTTGTTTCTTGCAAGCATGAATACTAACAATTGCAAAAGTGAAATGTGTTTTGTAGGCAGTGGTTGCAGTAATCATATGACCGGTGATAGAAGTCTTTTTAAGAATATTGATGAGACTGTGACGTTGAATGTGTGGCTTGGGGACAACAATAAAGTAGATGTCAATGGCAAAGGAACTGTTGCAATCAAGACAAAATCAGGTAATGAATGATACATTCAAGATGTGTATTATGTTCATGGTTTGGCTCAGAACTTATTGAGTGTAGGACAATTGGTTAAAAAGGGTTACACTCTTTTATTTGAAAATGACATCTGTGAGATTAAAAACAAGAATGGTACAGTTCTTGTAAAAATAGATATGGTTCAAAATAAAATGTTTTCACTTGAAATGATCAAGATAGATGATTGCGCCTTTATGGAAAATGGTCTTGATCAATCCAAAGGGTGGCATTTGAGGTTTGAGCATCTTTATTTTAATGGTTTGAAACTCTTGCATCAAAAAAATATGGTAGTTGGTTTGCCAGCCATTAATTGTACAAATGAGATATGTGAAGGGTGTGTTTATGATAAACAACACTAATTATCATTCTCAGTTGGAAAAGCATGGAGAGCTAAAGAACCTCTTGAATTAGTTCATGCTGATATATGCGGGCCCATGAGAACTCCTTCATTAAACAATAGCAAATACTTTTTGCTTTTAACTGACGATTTTACTAGAATGAGTTGGGTGTACTTTCTTTCTTATAAATCTCATGCATTTGATAGATTTAAGGAATTTAAGTTCCTTGTTGAAAATGAGAAAAGAAAAACTATAAAAATATTGTGCACAGATAGAGGAGGAGAATTTTTATCTGATGAGTTTGGTTTGTTTTGTAAAGATCATGGTATTCGCAGGCAACTGACAGTAAGAAAGACACCACAACAGAATGGAGTGGCAGAAAGGAAAAATCGTACAGTGGTAGAAATAACACGCAGCATGCTAAGTGAAAAGAAGGTGCCAAATGAGTTTTGGGCAGAAGTCGTTAACACTGCAGTTCATATCTTGAATATTTCTCCAACAAAGGCAGTTCAAAACAAAACACGTTATGAGGCTTAGTGGAATCGAAAGCCAAATGTAAGTATGTTGAAGGTATTTGGCAGTATGGCATATGCTTTGATTGACTCTTCAGAAACAACCAAGTTAGATAAGAAAAGTGAAAAGTGTATATTTGTTTGTTATAGTAATGAAACTAAGGGATATCGTCTTTATAATCCTTCTTCTAAAAAATTGATTATAAGAAGGGATGTTATTTTTTATGAAAAAGCATGTTGGGAATGGAACAACAATGAAAGTGTGAAGTTGTAAATTGATGAAGTGGCATCGCAGTCAAATCATAATACTGAAACATTATCTCCAGAAATGTCAAGTATGGGAGATGAATTCACAGAAAATATTAAGTTCACACTTGATGTGGACACTCCTCCAAAAAAGGTACGGTCTCTAGAGGATATTTATAAATGTGATTTTGCTTTTGTTGTTCTAGAACCATCATCATATGATGAAGCATGCACATATAAGAAATGGATAGATGCAATGAAAGAAGAAATGGAGGTCATTAAGAAGAATGACACATGGGAGCTTTCCAACTTGCCACCTGGAAAGGAATCAATTGGAGTAAAGTGGGTTTATAAGGTCAAATATGATGCTGGTGGAAATGTGAAAAAATATAAGGCAAGGTTAGTTGCTAAAGGGTTCGTGCAAAAGTATGAAATTGATTTTACTGAAACGTTTTCACCTGTTGCAAGATTTGAAACTGTGAGAATGATCCTTGCGATTGCAGTTCAATTCAAATGGAAAGTTTATCAATTTGATGTTAAGGCTGCATTTTTAAATGGTTTTCTAAATGAAGTTGTGTATGTTGACCAACCACCTGGATTTGTTGTTAAAGGAAAGGAAGAAAAAGTTTATAAGTTTAAAAGGCCTTATACGGGTTAAAACAAGCCCCGCGTGCATGGTATAGTTGCCTTGATAAATTCTTCCACCAAAATGGTTTTCAAAGACGTGATAGTGAACCTACACTCTATGTCAAAGTAAATGAGAATGAATTGCTCATTGTAAGTGTCTATGTAGATGATATTATCTACACTGGTTCTTCATTTAAGCTTATTGCAGAATTTAAACATAGTATGATGAAGGAATTTGAAATATCATATTTGGGGATGCTATGTTTTTTTCTTGGTCTTCACGTTGTGCAATCTGAAGAAGGGATTTTCGTGTCTCAAGAAAAGTATGCTTTGGAACTGCTCAAAAAATCAAAGATGTTGAATTGCAAAGTTTGTGAAACTCCGATGAATGCGAATGAAAAATTGAGTTTGGAAGATGGAATGGCAAGAGCAAATAAAAGATGTTTTAGAAGCTTGGGCGGTGAATTAATGTATTTAACTCACACTCGGCCAGACATTGTATTCTCAGTCAGTATGATTTCAAGGTTTATGCACAATCCATCTGTACAACATCTAGGCCCAGCAAAAAGGATTCTCCGCTATATACGAGCAACAAGCAATTATGGAATTTTTTATAATTATGTTACTGACTTTAATTTGATTGGATTTACTGACAGTGATTGGGCAGGTTCAATGGATAATCGAAAAAGCACAAACGGTTTTGCTTCAGGCATTGTGTCGTGGTGTTCAAAGAAACAAAATTCAATAGCATTATCATCTTCAGAAGCGGAATATATTGCAGCGACATCGGCTACTTGTCAAGCAATCTGGATGAGGCGTGTTATGAAGGACCTGCATGTAGAACAAAATCTTCCAACTAAGCTCTACTGTGATAATCAGTCTATAATTTTTATTGTTAAAAATCCTACTTTTCATGGTAGGACAAAGCACATTGAACTTAAATATCATTTTATAAGAGATGCAGTGGAAAAAGGTGAAGTAGAGCTGAAGCATTGCTCTACAAATGATCAAGTTGCTGATGGTTTCACAAAAGCCTTGCCATCTAAAAAAAATTTAATGTTCAGAGAATCCATAGGTGTGCAAGGCCTTTCACATTAAGGGAGAAAAATGTTGGTTAATGCTCAAGGTAGTGGGCAATAGAATCCAAAGCCCACGTATGGCATGGTGTTCAATGTAGAAAAAGTGGGTAGGGTATCCAATGCCCACGTTTGACTTGTAGAGCACTCAAAGCCCATGTAATTTCAGTTTCCTAGTTTATAGGATTTGTTTTTTGTTAGTAGAGTCTCAAAAGTTGAGTAAGTGTGGTATCTTTCCTAACTTTTTGCTCATGTTTCCTATTTTCATGTAAAGACTTTTGCCTTCTATAAATAGTGGTATTTCTTATGTTAAAAGTAGTAGTGTGTAGTGAGAGAGAGAAAAGGAGAATTCGTGAATAGCAATATAATTGAGGTTTTTACTTTAAGTCTTGTAGTTTATGCTATTTCATGTGCTGCACCTTTTGCCTTTTGCCCTCTATTTCCCTCAGCAACATGGCTAAAAATGTCTGTTTCTACTCTGTTTCTGTTAATGTATCCATGCACAAACTTTCCAAACTGTAAGTTACCAGACTTTGCGCATAGTGATAGCAAAATACTCAGAGTCGCTGAAGTGGGTCTCACTCCTTCCATAATCATGCTGAAAAAGAGGTCAAGAGAAGAATTACAATCTCCACTTGTAGCATAGCCTGATATCATCAAATTCCAGGTAACCACAGTCTTCTTTGGCACCAAATCAAATACCTTCCTGGCCATCTCCAAATACCCGCACCTTGCATACATATCAACAAGTGAAGAATTCACAAACATATCCATCTCATACCCAGTGCTGATCAAGCTCTCATGAATCCTTCTCCCCTTCTCCAATGCAGAAAGTCGTGCACACGAAGAAAAAAATGTTGTGTACGTCACAGAATCAGGCTTGAATCCAGAGGCTCTCATTTTGTCAAACAAACCAAGAGCCTTCTCATACTGTCCATCTTGGTAATAACAAGACATCACGGTGTTCCATGAGGCAACATCTCTTTCAGGCATTTCATCAAACACTCGGCAAGCCTCAAGAAAAACGTTGGATTTGGCATACATTCCCACTAGAGCACTAGCAACAACAACATCCCCAAACCCACCTTTGATCACACAACAGTGAATCTTTCTCCCATCTTGGACACACCAAAGTGCTCCAAATGCCTTGAGAACACTAGGAAACTTATAACTATCACGTTTAATGCAGGAAAAACTCTGTAGTTACTCGAAAAGCAATTGGGTTTCTCTGTACATCTGATTTCTAGCATAGGCTGCCAACAAGCTGCTCCACAGTGAAATCTCATGTGGGTTTTCTATGTTTTGGAAAACTAGCCTTGCAGATTCAAGGCAGTCTAAAGAAATGTAGAGGTTTATGAGTTTTTTACATAGAAACATGTCCTGTTGTAGACCACATGATATTATGTGCTTATGCAGTAATTTACCTTGTTGTAGCGACTTGTTAGAAATGCAATTTGTTAGTAGAAGTGCCAGCCTTCATAATGTCCATGACAAGATGCACTACGTTATCAACATAACTTTCTCCTAGTATGTTAAGACCTAACGATTCTAATTAGCATTAGGTTGAAAACCATCACTAGTATAACTGTTATGTGGACTATTTGGTATCTCAACCTTCTGCTTCTTAGTGGTTCTTTGCTTTTTAGTACTCTACGCTCTGCATGAAATCCTACACATCAACTGGGGACCTCAGCACATGGAAC
This sequence comes from Nuphar pumila, assembly GCF_984573655.1. Taxonomy (NCBI): domain Eukaryota; kingdom Viridiplantae; phylum Streptophyta; class Magnoliopsida; order Nymphaeales; family Nymphaeaceae; genus Nuphar; species Nuphar pumila. The sequence goes on from NC_143261.1 coordinate 2,527,476, forward strand.
TGTGTCTTTCTTCTTGATCTGAGCATGAAACTTCATCTGATACACCCAACAATTGAACTCTCTCTGGCCATAGTTGCACCTGACTTTCTGTTCTGCTGCATCAACCAAAAAAAGTGCTTCTAGGCTTCAAGCAAGCGTCGCTTCCTCTGGTCCTGCAGCTGATGTCAAACTTCAAATTCAGATGTTGATATAAGTCTAGTCACAGACGTCGCCGATATTTTCAAAATATAATACAGTAGTAAAATCAGCAAACGATGTTAAAGGCAGAATATCACAATTTTCTAAAAATATCAAAAAAAAATATTGTGATATTCTCGTGATAATATCACAATATTATCAGTTGGCTTTATTTTTTTATTTTTTATTTTACATCTTAAATATGTTTTTTTTTTACTTATTTCTTTTGTTTGTCTAAACAAATTAAAATTAAAATCTGAAGCCCATGCTTTTTTTAATTGGTAAATGAAGGTAAGGAGAGAAAATAAGAGGATGAAAATGTTGCAGGAACTTGTTCCTACAAGGTTTGTCAAATCAAACATATTTTTTAGGTTTTCTTTTCCATAGCTTCTTTTTTATTTTGTAATTTTAAAGCTTATTTCCTCCCCATGTTAAACAGGTGACAAATCCTTGAGGATTTTGCTCAAGAGTCTGCTTATTTGCCTTCTGAAAATGCATTTGATCCATATCAAGGGAAATCTGTTTTTCTTCTCTTTCATTAATTTCATGTGCTATTCATTTTCATCAAATCTGATAGCTGCTCAGCGTGACCCCATCGCTCAAGCCCCCCACATGGACTAGCTTCCAGTTGGGACTGGGAAATTGCTTGGTCTGTTAGCAACTTGACCAGACACGAGACAAATAATTAACTGGTTACTCTGATGTGTGCACGGCAAACACACGACCAAGAAGTTGATTCACACGTTGTTGGGAAGAGGATGAACACACTCGCACAGAAAGAATACGTTTTTAACGTGATTCGGTCTTCAATGACCTACCTCCACGGTGCCTCTCTCTCTCACACACACACACTTTAATGTGAGATAAAGACTCTTCTATTATTCAAAGAGGATGAGTTTCAATTCACATTGAACTCTTTCACATTCTTTCACATTGGAGAGGACATTACGTTTAGTTTTGGACGCTTTCTTTCTTTACTTCAAGATCTCTTCATTGAGCTGAACTTTCATATTTTCATTGGGATACATTATATAAGAGTCTCTCTTATAATTGTCCACACTCGAACCTCCTTTCTTGACTTGGACTCCCTTGGTTGTGGGATCCTGATAGGACTAGACCACCGCGCTTGGATTGGGTCTTGATCGCATTCCTTAAAATGGTCTGGTCTGGACGTTGAGCTTCAATCGTAGGTAGTTGAAGCAAGGAACCTCAAGTGGCTTGTTAAGGGCATATGCCAGTTCGTCGTTGGTTGAAATACATTGGACTTACAAGGCATGAAAAACCACTTTATTCTGAACAAAATGAACATCAAACTCAACGTGCTTATTGTGATTGTGAAAGGTCGGCAGCGAGGTATGTAGTAGAGACATTGTCTCAATAGATGGTTGGTGGAGCGAACAATGAGTAACCACGCTCACCAAGAAGATAATGGATCTACATACATTCAACAACAACAATGGCAACTGCCCTGTACTTGACCTCAATATTAGAATGAAAAACAACTGACTGTTTCTTGGAGCTCCAGGAGATGAGATTTGACCCAATATATGCGGCATATGTAGATGTGGACTTATTATCATCCGGAGAGCCAGCCCAATCAATATCAGGGTAGATGGAAAGACGGTGAGAACCGTTGGGCTTGGAGACCATGTTGAATAGTAAACTTGAGGTATTGAAGAATATGCTTAACAACAACCCGGTGATCGGTAGTCGGAACATGCATAAACTTGCAATCTCGGTAACCAAAAAAGACAAATCCAGATGCATAAGAATGACATACTAGACAGCACACTTCGGGTACAAAGTTGGATTGTCCATGGGCGTTCCAGACAGAGCGGACAGATGAGTAGAGACCACCATTGGGGTGGACACTAGTTTGGCATGGAGTATATTGGTGTGCAAGAGAAGCTCAAAAATATACTTTTGTTGAGACAAATGTAGCCCTTGGTCGGAGCAAACAATTTAAATACCCAAGAAGTAATGCAAATCATCAAGGTCTTTAAGAGCAAATTTGCAACCCAAATACATGATGAAGGAACAGGCCACAGTAGGTGAGCGAACAGTTACAAGGATATCATCGACATACACCATAACATAGAGACTAAGGTTGTCTCTCTGAAGAACAAATAAGGATGGATCAATGCGAGAGTTGTGAAACCCATGTTCTGCTAGTGCATGACTGAGCTTATGAAACCATGCACGCGGTGCATGTCGAAGCCCATAAAAGGCCTTATGTAACTTGAAAACAAATTGCAGTCGATGAGAATCTTGAAAGCTGGGTAGTTGCATCATATAAACAAGACTCTTGAAAGTTGCCATTGAGAAATGCATTATTCACATCAAGCTGGAGGACATACCTATTATTACCGTCAACGATGACAATGATACTACAGATGGTATGAGCCTTAACCACATGGTTGAAGGTCTCAAAGAAATCAACTGTTTCTTCTTTGTGAAATCCCCTGGCTACAAGATATGCTTTGTAGCATTCAAAGGAGTCATTTGCCTGTTCTTTGATTTTGTAAACTCATTTGCAACCAATGACATTCTGATGAGGATGTGGAAATACCATTTTTCAAGTATGATTGTGTATTTGAACCGCATGCCTTGCTGTCACATATGGTCATTGAAAGTCTATTTATAGGTAGTGGTTTCACGATCAGAAGATAGGGCAATAGGAAGAGAGTGGGTCGTAGTGAGAAACATGTGGGAGCTTGAGAGTACCATCATGAGAATGTGTGACCATGTCATGTATGTGCGTAGGAGAAGGCAGTGATGATGGTGGTGGTAGGGTAGGGGAAGAGGGTACCGGGTTGTCAACCATGATCGGTGGTGAAGGGGATCTGAATTAAGTGGAGCTGTCAGAGGTGGCTGCCGGTGTGATCACTGGCTCCACGGGTAAGGGTGACAAACTCGGTGGGGGTAGGGAGCAAAGCAGGTGGGACATCTGGTGGTTTTGGACCAGATACATGAGGTGGTTGTAAGAGAAACCTAGTTTTATCAAAAACTACATGACGGGAGATATAGTTTTATTCATCTTGGGATCTAGACAAATATAGCCATGGTGAGTGAGACTGAAGCTTAGAGCGAAAATCAAGGTTATGAGCACCATAAGGGGGAAGGTTTGGATAACAGACATAACCAAAAGTCTTGAGAAAGACATAATTTGGTTTCTTTCTAAACAGAATTTCAAGAAGAGTTTGGTGTTGCGAGGTAGGAGTAGGCAGACGATTTATGAGGTAGACCGTGTAGGAAAGGTATAGCCCCAAAATTGTAAAATTGTGGTAGAATATCTCCATGCTAAAAGGGACAAACCTATTTTAATTGTAGATTTGTGCTTACGCTCTGCTGCTATTTTGTACGTGGGTATATGGACACTAAACACGATGTTGGATCCCAACCAGATTTAGGTAAGGTTCAATGGCTTTGAATTCACCACCACCATTAGACTAAAAAAATATATAATTTTTTTGCCCATTGTGTTTTCAGCCAAGACTTTAAATTTTTTAAACGCCTTAAGCACATTCGACTTATTAGACAATAAATATATTCAAGTGTATTTAGAGAACCCATCAACAAACACTACATAATAACACACACCATTACTTCTTAGAACATTACTTCTTAGAACAGGAGGTGGCCTCTAAATATCAGAATAAATAAGCTCAAGGGGTTGACTCACATGATTAACATAAACAGAAAAAGGTAATTTATAGGATTTACCCATTTGGCATGTTAGGCAAATATTAAAAAAAGTTTTATTAATAAATGACAACCCAAAATGACTCACAATGGATCTAACAACTTTAAAGAAAGGATGACCCAATGATTGTTCCACTGATCAAGAGAGGCATGTTCACCTACATTGGCCTCTTTATTGCACTCATCAAACTGTATTGAATATAAACCATGCTTACTAACGCTTTTGCTATCCTTAATACAACAGAAGTTAAGGTGAAACTTAAAAATCATTTTGTTCTATGTGAATCTTTGAACAGAAAGCAATCGTTTAGTAAGTACTGTTTTCTATTTTTAACAGAATCACCACCATGATAATTGTCACCACCATGATATCCCTGTGAAAACAAATAGACAGAGAGCGTACCTTGATTCGCCATTGATCATGTAGGTGATTCGGCGTTCTCCTCAGCCGGTCGACGCCCACAATGAGCCCAGGCCTTATGTCGACGGTGAGCAGGACCCTTTCCGCAGCGTCTGAATGCGGAGCAGAATTTGGGCAGGGAAACAGCTACAAGTCACTCATCATCCCAGTAGCCCCTAACCCCTTATTTGTAATGGGAGATTAGGCAGTTACGTGAATGTGGTCTCTCCACATTCACGTAACTCCCACCCACTATCTCCATTACTTGGCCAGTTACATGACCCACTAATGGCTGTGTCAAACCGGGTCAGACTGCGGGTTGGACCCGTAAAACCCAAAATGTCCAACATTCTCCCACTTGACCCATTGACACCAAAAGTGTACTAAATCGAGGTGTATACCGTTATCTCGATTTAATTCTTCATGTGGGTTCACATGCCACCCTTTATCACAAGGATAAATCGTATGAGTCAAGGATATGAACACCCCTTTATGAAATGTCATATTTTCTTGTACTACACTACAATTCACCTTCAGTGCTTAGGCATGTAAAGTAATTACATTTATGAATAGGTTGGTCTCTCACATATTCTATTGGTCCTTTAATATTGTTATTCTGCTATTCTCTCTAACCCATATGAGAGATTCTTTATGCAAAATCAACAATAATACAAAACTTTAGAGAATCAAAACATAAACACAAATGTGATTACATAATGTATTGTCATACATCAGAAGGAATCAAAAAGACTCATCCCCTTTACATGTTGGGAATACAATCCCGGTGCTAGCCCTTTAGTAAGGGGATCCGCAGTCATTTCCTTCGTCCCAATTGTATCAATACATACCAGATGATTCTCAGTCCTTTCTTTAACAACAAAATATTTTAACTCAATGTGCTGACACGATGTTGAGCTCTTGTTGTTATTTGAAAAAGACACGGCTGCTTCATTATCACAAAAGATCTTTAGTGGTCTCTCAATAGAGTCCACTATACCAAGACCCATAATGAAGTTTCTTATCCAAATGGCCTGTGACGAAGTCTCGTATAGAGCAATAAATTCCGCCTCCATGGTATGAGCAGCAGTGGTAGACTGCTTTCCGCTTCTCCATGAGACAACACCACCCGCTAGAAGGAAAATGTATCCAGTAGTGGATTTTCTACTGTCAATACACCCTCCTAAGTCCGCATCAGAGTATCCAACGACCTCTAGGTGGTCAGCTTTCCTGTAGATCAACATATAGTCTTTCGTTCCTTGTAAATAGCGCATGACCTTCTTCGCTGCCTTCCAGTGCGCAATGCCTGGATTTGACTGATATCTACCAAGCATTCCCACAGCAAATGCTATATCAGGTCGAGTGCAGGTCTGCGCGTACTGTAAACTCCCAACTGCTGAAGCATATGGGACAGCATCCATCTGAGCCTTCACAATATCATCCTGAGGATAATCCTTCAAGCTCAATTTATCCCCTTTCACTATAAGTGCCGAACTAGGAGAACAATTCTCCATCCCATATCTTTTAAGAACCTTAAGGGTATAGGATTTCTGAGATAAGCCAAGGACACCTTTAGTTCTATTACGACGGATCTCAATTTCAAGGACATAAGTAGCCTCACCCATGTCTTTCATATCGAAATGAGAGGAAAGAAAATCTTTTGTTTCATGTAAAAGACTCAAATCATCAGTTGCAAGAAGAATATCGTCAACATATAAAACCAAAATTATGAACTTACTCCCACTAGTCTTAATGTAAATGCACTGATCAACAATGTTTTCAGTGAATCCAAAGTTCATTATAAACTGATTGAACTTCTTATACCACTGGCGGGAGGCTTGTTTAAGTCCATAAATTGACTTATTCAATTTGCAAACTAAGTTATTTGAGTCATCTATACTGAAACTAGGAGGTTGTTGCATGTATACCTCCTCATTCAGATCCCCATTTAGGAAGGCGGTTTTCACATCCATCTGATGCAGCTCTAAATCAAAATGAGCTACAAGGGCCATGATTATTCTTAATGAATATTTAGTTGAGACAGGAGAAAAAGTCTCATTATAATCAATGCCCTCTATCTGTGTGAAACCTTTTGCAACAAGCCTAGCCTTGTACCTCTCCACATGACCTTTAGAGTCTGTTTTGGTTTTGTAAACCCATTTACAACCAACAGGTCTAACTCCATCAGGTCGAGGTACAAGATCCCACACTTGGTTCTTTGCCATAGAGTCAAGCTCTTCTTTCATGGCATTAATCCAATGTGTTGATCTTTCACTTTCAATGGCTTCTGCAAATGTGAAGGGATCTTCATCAATGTCTATGAAATCATTTGACTCTTGTAAATACACCACATAGTCCGGATGGATAGCAGATTTCTTAATTCTGGTGGACCTCCATACAGGTGCTACAGGTGGTTCAAAATGAGCCTCTGTATCCTGTTGTTGTTGTATATCCTTATCAACAACCGGATCTAGTTGGGATTGATATTCATTGACTGAACTTTCTCTTACATTACTCGAAGGAACAATGATAGAGAAAATCGGGTCTTTATCCTTAGCAGGTGAGAAACTTGAATCCTGCATTTCCTCAAAATTAATATTTTGAGACGCATCTATCCCAACATAACAATTTTCAAGAAATCTTGCTTTATCTGTTTCTACTATCTGTGGTGTATGAGATGAACAATAAAACCTAAAGCCTTTCGATCTTTCTGGATAACCAATGAAGAAACCACTAGTTGTCCTAGGATCAAAAGCTTTTATATGTGGGTTATACAATTTAGCTTCTGCTGGACATCTCCATATGTGCATATATGATAAAGAAGGTTTTCTACCTGTCCATAACTCGTAAGGAGTCTTTTGAACAGCCTTCGTAGAAACCTTATTCAGAATATGCACTGCTGTCCTTAGAGCTTCACCCCACAAGGTTAAAGGGAGGTTTGAGTGATTCAACATCGCTCGAACCATTTCTTTAAGCGTACGGTTTCTCCTTTCAGCTACACCATTCTGGTAAGCACTATCAGGCATGGTATACTGAGGTACAATGCCTTCCTCTTTTAGAAACTGCGCTAATGGACCTTCCTTTTGTCCCATCTTAGTGAAACGACCATAATATTCGCCACCTCTATCTGACCTGACAACCTTAATAACTTCACCGGTTTGTTTCTCTACTTCTTTCTTGAAGTCCTTAAAAACCTGAAAGACTTCTGATTTTTCAGATAATAAGTAGAGATACATATACCGTGAGTAATCGTCTATAAAGGTGACAAAATAATTTTCACTCGTATAACACCGTGAAAAAGGGCCGCATGCATTCGTATGCACTATTTGTAACTTTTCATTGCTGCGTTTGACATCTTTCTTATATGTGTTAGACTGCTTAGCCTTTATGCAGTCAACACATGGCTCTATATTCATAAAATCAAGGGATCCAAGGATTCCCTCTTTCACGAGTCTTTGGACTCTCTCTTTCGAGATATGTCCTAACCTCCGATGCCAAAGCAAATAGGATTGATCATCCTTTAGACCACGTTTATTGCCAATCATTGTGTTCTCAATGGAGTGAGATTCCTGAATTTGGAGTTTGGTTCTTAATCGATACAAACCATCACACATATATGCAGAACCTATATTCATTGAATTTTTCATAATAATAAGTTCAGATTTTTCAAATTTAAATATAAAATCAAACTTATCAAGTTTTGAAATTGAAATTAGGCTCCGACTATAAGATGGAACATAAAATGTATCGACCAAATCCAACATGAATCCCGACTCCAACACAATTCTGCAGGTCCCAACGCTCTTGACATGTGAACGCATCTTATTTCCTGAGAAGATGCTTCTTTCATGCTCCGTTGGTTCCCTTTTGTTCAGAAATGCCTGCAAAGAGTTGGCAATGTGCACCGTGGCACCAGAATTAATCCACCAACTATGCAATGGAACATGAATTAAATTGCACTCATGAGAAACGAATGACTTATTACCTTTATTTTCGAGCCACTTCTTGAACTTCAAACAGTCCACCTTCTTATGCCCTTTCTTTTTGCAGAAGAAACACTTTATAGAAGGGCCACCAAACTGGGATTTGGCTTTCGCCTGAGAGTTTGAACTCTCCCCAGTGGCTCTCTTCTGATTCTTCTTTTTGAAAGAGCTTTTCTTTGGCCTCGACCTCTGTTTATCCTTATGAGAGGCCATATGTGCACTTGGCACCCTCTCACCCTTCAACCTCTCCTCTTCCTCAACACACTTACTCAAGAGGTCATTAAAAGACCACTCATCATTATGTGTGTTGTAGGAGATTTTAAAGGGTCCATACTCAGTAGGTAACGAGGTTAAGATCAAATGGACTAAAAATGAGTCAGAGATGGCGAACTTCATGTCATTCAGTTGAGTCGCAATATTCCTCATTTCCAAAATGTGCTGTCGGATGTGACTGTCACCAGCATATTTCATAGACACTAATTTGGACATAAGGGTACTGGCCCTTGCCTTATTAGAAGTGACGAATTGAGCCTCAATGGCTCCCAGAAATTCCTTCACAGTCCTACAATGAGGAATTGCACCTCGAATGTTCTTAGCCACCCGAGATTGCAAAAGCAACAGGCTAAGTCTGTTCGAGCGCTCCCACTTCTCAGAGGCAGCTTTCTGATCAGCTGTACTCTGCTCTGTAAGAGTGGGAGGTTCGTCAATTCTAAGGGCCAGATCTAAATCCATATAGCCCAAAGTGAACAACACAATTTCTTTCCAATCAGAAAAATTCGATCCGTCTAAGATAGGGATACTACTAGAACCGTCGATATGGAAGGAACCTGATAAAAGGAACGAAAAATGGAAAGATGTTACTATTATTGCTCAAACGAGACTCGTGTTGAAAAGGTAAAAGTGAGACCCTTTATTTTTACCTTTTCTGAGACAAGCATAGTTGAGTCATTATCGTTTCACTTTGGTGAAAACGATAATACTCATGATTGCTCCGTCTCTTCAATTCCCAAGGAATTGACTTCAGTTGGTGAAACTAGTAGATCATGAATCCAGAGGCAATTCAGTACTATACCTTTGGGTACGAACATGCTTCATGGGCTGGAATTCATATCTACTATCACACCCTGTGTAAATTTGGAACAGAACGACCTACCTTTGGGTAGAATCGATGTTTCATAAATTCACACACAATCATAATTACGAATCTTAATACGGTTCAAAGAATCCTCAATTAACACGACTCAGATCACTTTGGTGATTGATGAATCGGTTAATTAAAATCTTTTACCGAAAAATTTATTCGTATTATGGAGCACACCCATGCACACATTTTAATGCATGTATATTCATGACCTAATATCAGTTTATACTACAACAAAAATACATAAACTAATTGTCATAAATTTAGTCATAATTCATGCTTAAAATCATCATGCATAACTTAACCAACGCTAAATACATGAATTAACATGCATAAGTCATGCATTATTCAAAATAAATACTTTATAAAGCATGAAAAATAACAAAAGCATGCTCATATGGGTAAAACCCAGGGTCTTCATGTAGGAACCGGTCTTAAAACACTCTGAACCGGTCTGAAACCACCCCGAACCGGTCATCTAAGGGTCTGAACCGGTTCTGAACCTTATAAACCGATACACAATATGAACAAAAGTTCATAAAACCCTATAACTGTATGCCAAAATCCCTATATTTCTTTATATTTATGAAAACAGGGTCTCAGCATCCCGGAACCGGTGAAAAACTGGAAAGAACCGGTCAAAAATGGCTCCGAACCGGTTCCTGAAGGGGTCGGATCAGGTTCCTGATCCGATTCAGTCTCAATAGTGTTTGGATCCTGTTTTTTTTTTGTATGGATCCAACCTAGTTTCAAATGGGATCCGGGTCTGACCCAACCCATACTTAATACGGGTCGGACCCGGCCCGAACCAAAACCCAGGTTAGACCCGGTCCGAAACAGGCCCGGGTCGGACCCGATCCAAAACAGATACCGGGTTAGACCCGGTCTAAAATGGATACCGGGTTCGACCCGGTTCAGACCGGATACCGGGTTCGACCCGGTCCATCATGGACCCGGGTACGACCCGGTTCAGACCGGATACCGGGTTCGACCCGATCCAACATGGACCCGGGTACGACCCGGTTCAAACCGAATACCGGGTTCGACCCGGTCCAACATAGACCCGGGTATGACCCGGTCCTATATGGACCCGGGTATGACCCGGTTCTTAATGGGTCCGGATCGGACCCGATCTAAAATGGGTCCGGATTGGACCCGATCCTTTTCAGATCAGACCCAGACCCGGTACCTTTGTGGGTCTGGGTCAGATCCAAAAGAAAAAAGCAGACCCCGATCCACCCAAAAGGGTTTGGATCGGGTCTGTCATCGGGTTTCCTCTCCGGACCCGATCCGGTCCAAATTTAAAACCTAAACAGAAACCCGATGGTTTCTGTTTCAGTTTTTTTTTTTTAGGGAAACCGAAAAGGCGACCCACGTCGCCGTCACGGCGACCGGCGCAGCTGCCGGCGACCTGCGTCACTCCACAGTGACGCCGGTCCGGCGTCATCCACCCCGACAAAAGACGTCGCCCCACGGCGACGATTTGCGGCGGTGCCGACCGATGGCTGAAGGGCACGACCGGAAATACAGTGCCGGCAAGATCGTCGGCGAACGGCGGAAGATTCAGCCGGCATATCGCCCTACGGCGATGGTCCAATCCGGCGACAGCCCCGGCGAAAACCCACCCCCTCCCCGGCGACAGGTAAGGGTTTAAATAAATTTTTTTTTTTTATTGTCGCCGGTTTACTGGTAACTCCGGCGATGAGGTGGGAAAACCAGGGCGCCGGCAAGACTGCAGTGGCAGTTCTGCTGTTTTCCGGCAAAAGCCCCTGACGCCGGCCATCCGGCGTTCAACCCCGGCAATATCTCCGGCAAATGAAACCCGGCGATGGCAAACCCTCTCTGCAGCCCAACGACCACAGGTATAAAACGATTTTTTTTTTGTTTGCCTGAACCGGGAATATTAAGTCGCCTTTTTCCGATGACATTTGCCGGTGATGATTGTCGCCTCACAGCGACAGTCTTTGGCTAATCGGTAGTTGTCGCTCCACGGCGACTCCACCGACGCCAAAACGCCGTTTCAGCCTACACGGCCACGCGCAGCGGGAATGCGTGGTACCGTGGGCCCATAACCCATTGTAGGCGATATCCCTGTGAAAACAAATAGACAGAGAGCGTACCTTGATTCGCCATTGATCATGTAGGTGATTCGGCGTTCTCCTCAGCCGGTCGACGCCCACAATGAGCCCAGGCCTTATGTCGACGGTGAGCAGGACCCTTTCCGCAGCGTCTGAATGCGGAGCAGAATTTGGGCAGGGAAACAGCTACAAGTCACTCATCATCCCAGTAGCCCCTAACCCCTTATTTGTAATGGGAGATTAGGCAGTTACGTGAATGTGGTCTCTTCACATTCACGTAACTCCCACCCACTATCTCCATTACTTGGCCAGTTACATGACCCACTAATGGCTGTGTCAAACCGGGTCAGACTGCGGGTTGGACCCGTAAAACCCAAAATGTCCAACACCAGGGAGTTCAAATATTATGGTGCAACATGATGTGGTACCAGGAATTGTTGTTGTTCACAACATCAAAGTCTACCGAGTAAACATTAGGAGATCTATGTCAACTTGATTCTGTACAAATAAGTTGCACGATTTGGCTGTGTTGTCACACAGTTGACACAAGAGTTGTTGGTCGTACGATTGGTTTGACCGTTGTTATTGTTGTTGGTGTTATTTTGATATCTATTATCTACAACCAAAAGACTGGTTTTGCTGAGAACGAACATGTATTCTATTTTGGCCTCTGTTATCGTGGTTAGAAAAACCATCGCGATTGTCTCAATTATTCCAAAAGTTATTTTGTTGCATGAAGTTGACGTTTGCAGGGGTTGGCTTCTCCTCATTGTTGAACTATTGTGCTTCCTCAGACAGTAGGAGTAGGAGGTGGTGTCGTTTACTCATAGAGATGGGTTTGACAAGAGTAGTAATGGAAGTGTAGAAGGATGTATATTCCTAAGATAAGCCTCTGGGGATATACATCACCATGTCTTCATCATAAACAAGTTTGCCAACCATAGCAAGATGGTGATCAATAGATTTGGTCTTTTATATATAGTCTCTAATAGACTTGTCAGCCTTAGGCATAGTTTCCAGTTGGCCTTTTTAACTGCATGATCTTTGATCGAGAGTATGCAGCATACCCCTCTCTCAAAGCCTTTTAGATGTCAAAGGAGGTTCTCAAACCAATGATCTCTGTGTGCACATGTTCTGTAACGGATGAGATAATTCAGCTTAACAAGGCTTGGTTTAATTTCTGAAATTCATTTTGAGTAGCGTATTAATTTGGTAAGGGATTCGAGCCATCTATGAACCCTTCCAAATCATATGAGATGGAGTAAAATGAGACTCCCATAACATATAGTTTTCTACAATTAATTTGCTAGAAAGCAGAGAATTAAAAGAAGGCAAAGTAGGTAAAGATAAGAGTAAATAACTTATCTTAGATGATGAGGACCTATTGTAAATTGCACACACAACCACAACAAGATGAAGCTTTGCTAAGACAGTTGGGTGACTAGGCAATGGCTCTGATGCCATAAGGAAATCGATGGATGTTTGCATGACAAACACACGACCAAGAAGTACATTCACACGTTGGGGAGATCACACACTCGCACAGGAAGAATACATTTTTAATGTGGTTCGATCTTCAATAACCTACATCCATGGTGCTTCTTTTTCTCTCACACTTTAATGTGAGATAGAGGCTCTTCTATTTAAAGAGGATGAGTTGCAATTCACGTTGAAGCCTCTCACATTAGGAGATGACATTATATTTAATTTGTTCTCTTTCTTTCAATGTCTCCTTATTGAGCCCAACTTTTATATTTTCATTAGGAAACCTTATACAAGAGTCTCCCTTATAACCATCCACATTGGAACCACCTTTCATGACTTGGACTCGCTTGGCCGTGGGATCCTCATAGGACTGGATCACCGTGCTTGATCTAGATCTGGATCTTGGATCTTGGATCTTGAATCTTGGATCTTGGATCTTGATCACGTTTCTTAACAAATATAACCTACCCGAACCATTTGGACCGGGGATGGAGGACCCAAGATCCAGGTAACATACCCAAACTCTTGACACTCAAGGTAACAAATGTTAAGGTATCAAACTCTTGACACTCTTTGTTAAGGACAGGAGGAAAATAGGGCCCCACCCCACCTCGCCCCATTTGGACTGGGGATGGAGGTTAAAATCAAAACCGGTGTGGAGATGGAGGCGGGGATGAACTTACGCTTTCCCCCACCCACCTTGCCCCGTCTCCGATCCCCGTTAGTAAAATGCTAAAATACTCTTTTGGGATGACAGTGGACCGAGGAAAAATGGGGCCCCACCCACCTTACCTCATTTGGACAGGGAATGAAGATTAAAATCAAAACCCGTGCAGCGATGGAGGCGAGGATGAAGGGTGGAATTTTGAGACGGGCCCAGTCCACTGCCATGCCTAATTGCACTTATCAGATAAGAGGAATAACAAATAATAGGTTAGTGGACGTTATCAATCAATGAATCTGCCTTCAGTTTTCTAAATGTGTTTTTTAAATACATAACGAAAATAATTGCTGTCAAGTTTAAACAAGTCGGAGGTCCAGACCCATGTTTAACCATACAAGGCCTGGAATGGATCTGATTAAATTTGAGTTTTAAAACTCATGCATGTAACAAAGAGTCATCTCAAGATCAACTGAGACTAGACAAGATCCACGTCCAACCCATTAATTGCTCAGTTGATCCCAACTTAGTGCCCAAGCCCGATCTGATGATGCCAGGTCGGGTTAGTCAGCCAAATAAACACAAAATCCAATGTAACCATTATATCACATATCACTAATAACTACATCACTAACTCGGACAAGGGCTTTGCACAACTGACTAGGTGTGTGGGCTAAAGGCATTTAAATTGAAGAGTGTCAAGAGTTCGATACCCGGAGTGTCACTTATGGTAACATTGAAGCTAGGGGTGTCAACGGGCCGGGTTTGGTTTGGACCAGGTGGAACCAGACTTGGCCCTGGTTTTCGAATATGGTATCGGGTCCAGACCCGAGTCTAATTGAACCCACCATAAGAGAAACCATACCCAAACCCAATAGGAACTACATGAACCAGACCCATGCCATACCTGGTAAAATAATATTTTTATCAATTATACATTGAAAATTTGTGGGTCTTAATCGGAACTCGGGTTTGGCCCAAGTCTGGTATAAAATTTCACAAACTATACCCGGATCCATGTATTAATTGGACCTTCGGGTCTGGACCTGGGTCTTAATTGGGTCTTCTTATTTATCACCATACCCAGACCCTATAGGGTTTGGTACCGGTTCTGGGTAAACCCGACCTGGGACATTAGAAAATGGGGGAAATCGTTACATTCAGTGATCCTCTTTTATAAAATACTTAAAAGTTCTTTCCCAAGAATGCTTACATTTCCTAAAAGATCCTCTTTTCCAAAAACCCTTGCATTTCTAAGGCCCAGCTTCCTTCAAAGGCCATAGGTAGTCAACGGGTGAGGTTTGGTTCAGACCCAGGTATAACCAAACCCAGACCTGATTTGAGATGATGGTACCGGATCCAGTCCCAGGTATAATCAGGTTCAGCATAAGAGAAACCATACTCGGATCCTATAAGGATTCCATTAACCAGACCCGGACCATACTTATAAAATAATATTTTTTATCTTTTCTATACTGAAAAATTGTGGATCTTAGTCAGAACTCAGATCGCATATGAAATTTCACAAACCATACCTAACTCCATATATTAATCGGACCCAGAGCCAGACCTGTAAAGAGGCCAATGAGGCTTGGGCCTCAGGGCCCCTGGGCCCAAAAAAAATTTAGGGGCCCATTGTTTAGGTAGTTTATATAAATATTTTATACATTTTTATTTAATATAATATAAATATTTAGAATATTATATTTGTTTAATGTGAATGCAAATTTTATTGTTATTTTAATTCTTTAAAAAAAATTCTGAGGTGCTGCCCCCGAACTCCTACTATTATTAGGGGCCCATTTTTTCCCTCCGCCTCAGGCCCCATAAAACACAGGTACGGCTTTGATCGGACCCAACCAGATTTTAATTGAAGCTTCTTGCCCTAACCCTATGTGATATGATACGGGTCAGGTCTGAGTCAAACCCGACCCATTGACATCCCTACCTACACAGCCCAACTGCCTCCTGCCAAACAGAGCAACAATAATTGATCATGTCAGGTTTTGCTTATCTTTGCTATGGCCAAAAGCAACTTAGAATAAAGTCTTTGCTATGAGGCAATGCACCTCAAAGTTGGTGAGAATTTTATGATTTGATTCCTTAGCTAACTCATTTAAGTCTTGTGTGTATACTTGTAGGACCTCATACACCCTCTTTCAAGGGTACAGTCTTCCATGTTTTTTTCTCCCACAACCCTTTTTTGTGAAAAAGCATTTTCTTTCTAAAGTTTCTGTCCTTTTTAACTAGACAAAGATGGCTTTTTATTTTACACCTTTCTTGTAAAGGATATCACAATTTAAGAATAATTATCAACAAAACTCAAGAGTGGATTCATCTTCACATATCCACCCACCATATATGTTTTTTTTGGGGATTTATATCTCAAAGAAACCATACCCGGCACGAAGACCCGGTCGCACTCACTCATGTCATGCTTATGATTGTCAGACTAGAACCCCCCGCCCACGGGCCTATGCAGAGAAAAAACACCCATAAGAATCGAACCTTGACCACATATCTAGTGGCTAAGGCCCCACCCCACTAGGCCAGCCCCCCTTGTGGCATCCACCCACCATATCTTACTGAAATTAATGAGAAGCACTCAGATGCAATATTGTTAAAACCGGTTCACTAGGTGAATCGTTTTCTATAAAAAAATCAAAGAATCGAATTATTTTTTAATTGGAATGATTAAAAAATAAAATGTAATTCCAAAAAATCATAAAATAAAAAATATAAAGAAATAAAAAACATAATTTTGTAAAAAAAATAAATGAAAAATAAATAAATAAATAAATAAAATGCCAATATAAACAACATTCATAAAGATGATATTTTAAAATAATGGTCATAAAGTACCATCACAACCCATTAAACAAAAACACATGTTACACTACACGTTTACTTTTTTTTATCAGGAACCGATTCAATGAAAAACCGACTAATTTTGGCTGATTTAGATTATTCGGGCCAAAATAGATCGATTTTAAAAGGGTTTCGAATCCACTCCCCTGCTTCAATGCTGCTGGTTCAGACCGATTTCGACAACATTGCCCTGATGCTCACAAAGGCTCCCCACACCCGGCTAGGTTGGTCACCTTAAGGCTTCGATTTAAATGACATCGAAATTCGATATTTGGGGTATGCACCACTTGGCACAAGGTCAAATTGGGATAAGTACTCTAGGGTTTACATTCTAGGCACCTAAAAGAAATCTAATGAAAATCAAAGAATTTAAAAAAAAAAAAACAATTAAGTAAAAACCCTAATCAAAGCCCTATGATTTTTTTTTTTAACCCTAATCATAGCCCAAAAGTCCTAATCAGAAAAAAAAGAAAAAAAAAAACAAGAGAGAGAAAATCGGAAAACCTTTTCCTCTCCCAACTTTTTTTTTTAACGAGTGTCCCCCCTCCCTGTTCTTTTCATATCAGGAGGTGAAACAACATTTCATCATTCTAAAGATGTGATGAATGCACCTTTCACACGTCCCCCACATCCAACGTTTGATAGCAAGTTAGCAACTATGTTTCACGAGACCGCCATACCCCTATCGATGGCCTTAATGGGATAGGTCACTAGACCATTGACCTTTGTTTTCCAATGACTTTATATGAAAGAAGTCAGAAGCCAACCTTGTGGAAGTTCATAAAAATGATATTGTTGCCAAGAAAGCTTTGCCCGCATTGTATAAATTTGGATTTGGATTTGGATACTCACCAAATCATACACACAAAGTTGAGAGAGAGAGAGAGAGTTAACTAGGAAAGGCAGGTTAAGGGAAGCCCCCCAAAAAGGGAAGGTTGCCTTGGGAGTTTGGGATGCCAACACCTGCCTGACGTGTCCAACAGGTTTTACCAAATTCGAGATCCGAGCGCTTCACCCTTCATTCCTTCTCACCACTTTCAATTACACCACCACCACCACCACCATCATCACCCAACAAGAGGGAGAGAGAGGGAGGAACCCAAGGGAAGAATAAAAAAGATCCCCTCTCTCTTTCTCTCTCTAAACCCCCCTACCACCACCACCATCTTCAACAACTCTTTCTCTATTTTCCCCTTTCCCTTTCTCTGTCTAAACCCAACACCATTACCAACAACAACAACAACAACTCTCTCTCTCTCTCTAAACCCAATAACACCAACAACAACATTGCACACACATATTCACCAACTCATCATTTTATCCAATTTTTTTTCTCATTATTATCTGTTTCTTAATTTCTTGATAATCCTTTTATTTTCCCTACCGCCACATAAGAATAAGATGCGCGAGATATTCGATCAATTTTTGGGGCAAGATCGTATTCTTCCTTGGAGGGTTTCCCTCTCTGTTGCCTTTCGTACCTAGATTTTCTTTTCTTTTATTTTCTCCTATCGTTCCCCCTAAACGTTTCCCTGTGATGAAAGATCGTGTTTGGGCGTCCGATTTGTGTTTCTAGGGTTCCGATTGTGATGGTGTTTCGTAGATTGGATCTTTCATCAGCAGCAGAATTAGGGTTTCGGTCGTCCAGAAGGAGGGAAATTGAAGTTCTTGGCGTGTCGGTGATGGGTGTCCCTGTTTCTGGGGGCTTTGAAGAGCCGTGACTAGGGCTTCTTTCTGGGTGTTTGGCGTCCTTATCTGTCGTCGATGGGCGGAAGTCGTTGTCTTTCGGGGAATTAGGTTTTCTGGTTTCTGGTGTGTAGAATTAGGGGTTTCTTGTTCGAATTCGAAGGGAGAAGGCGTGGTCGAAGGGGGTTGTGGGTAACGTCGTTTGTTTCCAGCTGTTTGGGCTAGGTGCGTTCGATTTGGGCGATATGGAGCACGTGATCGGCGGCAAGTTTCGGCTCGGCAGGAAGATCGGAAGTGGATCTTTTGGCGAGCTTTATCTAGGTATGCTTCCGTTGATGGGCTTTTGTTTTTTGTTTTTCGTTTTTTGAGAAATTCGGTATCTCTGTTCTTTTATTATTAATTTAGGTTTTTCATTCCAAATATGATTTGATTTCGTATTTTTCTCATTCCGTTAAGTGAATTTTCATCGAGAGGAAAATGCTATATGGTATGAATTGTTGAAAGATTTAAGATTGTTGATGATTATAAGATTGGGGTTTCATCGTTTTGATTCAGATGAAAGGCCTAATATATTTGGGGATTTGGGTGATGGAATTTATTGCAGGTCTTAACATTCAAACGGGAGAAGAAGTGGCTATTAAGCTGGTGCGTCTCTCTCTCTCTCTCTCTCTCTCTCTCTCTCTCTCTCTCTCTCTCTCTCTCTCTCTCTCTCTCTCTCTCTCTCTCTCTCTCTCTCTTTTCTTTTTTGGTGGATGATTATGATTTGGCAGGGGGTCTGCTTTTAGTTTCTCCTAGCAATTATTTATGTTGTTATATGACCAATTTATAAGGGTGTGATTGTCAAAGAATGGGTGATGCTTTAGCTTTGGGATTTGGCTGCATTTTCTGCTCTCAAGAGTTTCTTCTTTCTTTCTTGCTCTCTCGTGTGTTTGATATTTTTATGCTGAATTATTTGTGAGGAAGAAAAACTGCTGCGAGTGAACAATTGAAAATTTATATTGTGGGTGGTCATGTCATGATAAAGTAGAAGAAATTTGGACAAAAGAAAGAAGAATTATAAAACTAATAATTCAAACAACGCGGTGCATTATTCGTTATGAGAAATGACATGCTCTTCATTCTTGTTTGTTTCTTCTAAATTTTGATGAGGATTTTATTGGCCTCTGGGACTCTGGTCATTAGAGGCTTTATAATCCGTGTATAGGTATCACTTTTAAACCTGATATACAAAAGAGAACCGTATTCTGTTAATTTCCATTCATCTAAACTGTTATCAATTTGATTAGCAGAATGTCTCAAGTTTAGCCATGAGAATGGGAATCAAATTCTTATCATTTTCTATCTCAAAAAAGGGGGTGGGGGATAGAGAAAAGAAGATATCTTAATTAGGGCCTTTATGTCCTTATACTGCGATGGTATCCTTCTTTGTCCTGTATATTGCAAATTCATTACATATAAATGCTGGCCTGATAGGTTACCTCCAAAATTTGCTTTGTATCTTCACATCTCCATTAAGTCCTTGCATTGAGTTTTTTCCCCTTCACTGTGAATGCATACTGTGCTTGTGGAATGAAGTGTATGTTTGGTCACTATCTTGTAATCGTAACTTTTATGTGATGTATCTCCTTTAAAAGAGTTCACTTTTGTACCTTATAGGAATCTGTGAAGACTAAGCATCCCCAACTTCACTATGAATCCAAATTGTATATCCTTCTTCAGGGAGGAAGTGAGTACCCTTCTACCTTATCCAGTTCTTTAATTAAGCCTAGTTCACCACCATATGATTTTGTGTTTTTAAAAATGAAGCGGGCATTCCCAACCTGAAATGGTTTGGTGTGGAGGGTGAGTACAATGTAATGGTTATTGATCTTCTTGGACCAAGTCTTGAAGACTTATTCAACTATTGCAACCGAAAGTTCACACTAAAAACTGTACTGATGCTTGCAGATCAATTAGTAAGTAACTTTTCTATTCTACTACGTGACTATGCAATTGAACTGTTTGAATTGCCAATTCATTTATTAATATTGTCTGGCTGCACCATTTGCCTGTGGGAGTTTGAATTGCCTATCATATTTATTTTGATTTAGATCAATCGAATTGAGTATGTTCATTCAAGGGGTTTCCTTCATCGGGATATTAAGCCAGACAACTTCCTCATGGGTTTGGGGAGGAAAGCAAATCAGGTAATGGTCTTACAAATTTTTAGCGTGTTTCAGCTTTCTTTGGCATTTTTACATCTAATAATTGTTAGACATTATCTTCTTTGGCATCTTATTGATGTTTCAGGATCCTATGGACTTGATAAGCTGTTGTGTTATATTTACTAAATTCAATGGTTACAAGTGAACAAGGCAACACATGGCCTAAAGTCTTGAGGACCTTGATGGTTCCTTAAGCATTGGTGAATGTTAAAGATCTGATCAGTTTGTCTTCTTGGAGAGCTTATGATTGCCAGCCGCTATAATACAGATGGCTTAATCTATTGTCGTCTGAAGTTAGTATCTACCGAATCATGATCAAGAATATTGTCACTGGGATATGCTTAGCAAGGCAATTTCTTGAGTGATTTATAGAAGTTGGTTTTAGTATGAAAATCTTGGCAGAATACAAACACAAACATTAAAAAAATATTTTTGAAATACTCTAAATTTTTTTAATTTCATGAAGTTATCACTGATGTAGCAATATTTGCTAGAAAACTCACTTTGGTGTGAAATCCAGTTTTTTCCTATTATTTCAACATTATATTCATTTTTAGAATATCAAGAAAGTAGCCATGAGATTGAATTTCTAGGTTGCAATGCACAATACCATCAATAATTTCTTTAAGTCATTAATGATATTCGATTAAAATGACATTGGTAAATGTTGTGCTACCTCTATCAGAAACAGGTCCGGTCATTTTGAAGCTGATAGGCATTTCATTTTTTGAAATACACAAACGTAACTGTTGCAAAAACCATGATTTTGGTAGGAGGTGACACCCCTCTTTGTTTTGAGTGTGTGAAACCATTCTGTTTTGGTTCTTCTCCACACTAAAGCTTGCAGGAATTTTCCTATCATTTTAAAAATTCAGAAATAACTGTTTAAACGAACTGACTTTTTGCTAAATTTACAAATAGTGCTACCTTTTCATGTATGTTTGTTGATTTGGGTTATGAACACACTCCCACATATCAAGAGTTGATTTCAACTTCTTCACCTATATGCTTAGAGCATACTAAATAAGCATTTTTTGTGCGTCTAACCCACAAAAGATTGTAGACCACACTGAAGACTAAGTTGAACTCGTATGAGTTAAAATGCCTTGTTAAAATTCATATAAGCTTGTATGTGTGTGGATGCAAGTGAGGGGACTGTGATATTGTGTATCTTTTGTGTGTAATGGTTGTATAAATAGAAATAAAAAAGGAAATAAGTATATTAAGAACTGTTTCACATAAAGAGGCTTATAAGACATCTTTTTCAGTAATGTCTCCTAAAATAATTTAGGAGATAAATTCCTTCTTGTTCATAATTATGATAATTGAGGATGATCATCGCGCATGCGCGTGCACAACAGTCAGACAGATGGATACATATTATTTAATTCACCGCTAGGTTAACAATATTGTAGTCATGTTGGGTAGTCTCACTGTTTTAAAATGAATTAAACGTGGACATATAGAGGTTATTTTTGTTTACAAACTAGGGGGGTTGTATTCATGTTTTTCCTTGCTTTATATTGCTGTTTTTTGTGATAAAGCATAATTAGGCATAGGAGACTGTGTTCTTTCCCTTTGGAATTTAGGTATGTAATTGCATTTTTGTTTATCAGAAAAAGCATGGTCATTACTTCAAAATGGGAGTTTGAAAAATCATGTATATGACTCCATTCCTATAAAAAAAAATGCATGCTTTTGTTACCCCAATTTGGCTAGTTGCTTCCTGATGTAGAGATGGGAAGCGAGGCAAGCAGCTTGTGGCTTGGCTCAATTCAAGTTGTTCAGGCTCATAAAGTAAGCTTGACAAGCTGAGCCACAAGCTGCTTGTAAAGGTTTACCAAGCTGAGCATGAAAGGTGCTCGGATCGGCTCATAGAGGTTCATTAAAAGTTGTATATGTATATTTTAAGTGCATTTTATGCTGCATTCTGCAGGACAGTTGAGGAATTGGATCTACAAACAGTAGGTTCTAAATTCAAATCCTATGGTTGATAGATTTAAAAAATGTTAGATGCATTGTTGATTTGTGAGCTGAACTTGGTTGCTCTAATATAAGAGATGCAAGACGTGGAACATGTAATGAACAGTATTAACAACAAACAGTAGGTAGGAGAAGACAGAAAAATATCTGGATGAGTATGTTGAGTTCCTTGTTGCAACAATCTTGTGCTATACGATTTGGATCTCTCTGTTTCTTGTAAACAATGAATATTTGGCTTGTAATTCCATTTTAGGACAACAATGGAGATGGCGACGGAGGTGAAAACCGTGAAATAACAAATACCTATCTCTCGGTTTCTCATTTTGAATTTATAGGCAAATATATGCTAGAAATCCTTGTAAGCTTCCACCATGTCTAGCAATGTGTTTGGTCGTTGCATCCATTAGAGCATAAAACTCTCCTTTGCTCTTCCCGATATAATGTTGATTGAGATTGTTGGCATTCTGGCCCGTCCACTATGTGGAGTGCACAAGTATGATCTTTCCCTTTTCTGATTGTGTGGTGCTGAAGAGTTGTATGTCAATGTTCGATATATAGTATTTCTATCCTGGTCTTTGCACTGCTAAGAGATTCTTAAACTCATTGCCTAAAGTTGCAACAAGGGGTTTCATATCTTTTTTAAGATGCTATAGCAGTAAAAAAATGTTTCCCGCAGGGGGCTGTGGTTTGTTTTGTTTAGGATGTTATGGCTGAAAAAAAAGGTTATTTAAATCCTTGGTCCCATCTTTAGATTTCAGTTTTGTGATTATTTCCATGTTAATTTTGCTGAGCCATGCAACTTTGGTATTTCTCTATCATAGAGTTCTTTTTGATGTTTTGACTGTTATAAGAACCCACTGTTGTTGATGTTTTGTCTGATGCAGGTATACGTAATAGACTTTGGCTTGGCAAAAAAATACAGGGACCTTACAACTCACAAGCACATACCATACAGGTAGCTCTTCTTTTTTTTTTTGGTAATCCTTTTCTCTCTGTGCATTTCTGTTTCCTGGATGTTGCTTACAGTTTCCATCATTTCTGTATAATATTTTCTCATCTTATGTTAAGGAGAAAATCTTTTCTTTTTCATTTTTTTACTTGTGTGTCTATGAATCAGCATCTTAATAAGCTTCTTGGTTTTTAATGTGAGATTTATGTAAGATTTTTTTTTTCATATTTCATGTAGAAAAGTTCTGAAATAAATTTTAAAATATTACCTAAGAGTTGAGGATATTGAAAATCTGCTTCTGACATACATATAAAGATTAGGCCCTTTCCTTTGTGTGGGGAGATGATTCGGAGACTTTTATGTTGGAAATTCTTCTCCTTTAAAGCTTCCTAATTGTGGCCATTGATTTGGACTTCTTTTCATGTGATAGAACAGGTGAGGGATATGGAAATGCATCTTGGGAAAGCATACTTGGTTGAGTTTTATTAGTTATATTGAAAGCATGTATTTGAATCTCTCTCTCATATTCATGCATGTGGGTCTTTGTCTGATTTGAGGACAGAAAAGTGGAAAGTGGGTGGTTGTTGCTTGGTCTGTCTTTTCTGTAATTCCTTTCTCTTGTTTATGCCTTCATTTTCAGCATAGGGCTTAATTATACATTGCAGGGAAAACAAGAACCTTACTGGAACAGCTCGCTATGCCAGTGTTAACACTCACTTAGGAGTAGGTGAGTTTGAAGTATGATCATGCTTTGTGGATTTTTCATATTTGGATTATTTGTTCTCGGTTCTTTGTTTGTGGTGGGCCTGGTGGCTCATATTTTCCTTTTTTTATCTATTAGAGCAAAGTAGGCGAGATGATCTAGAGTCTCTTGGTTATGTGCTTATGTACTTCTTGAGGGGAAGGTGACTACTGAAACTTAACATCAACATTTACCTTGTTGTGGTTCTTGCTATTGTTTTACTATTTTTCTAAATTATTGTTTTCCATGTCAGCCTCCCATGGCAAGGTCTAAAAGCTGGAACTAAGAAGCAGAAGTATGATAAAATAAGTGAGAAGAAGATGTTAACACCCGTAGAGGTATGGTTTTGTACATGCCACAGTTTCATGCATGCACTTGGTTATTTTACTGGGATTGTTACTAAAACCTGACACGAAATTTGAACTATGAATAACTTCATAGTTTAATCAGTTAATATGCAGGCTGGATCAGTCTCTTGTGATCTAGCAACTTGGCTTATCAAGTCGCATTGACCCTTGTGGGAGAGCTAGAATCTCTTGAGCAGGGTTGTTTGTCCCATTGCTTAATTTGATTGATGGGTTACACATGGGTGAACTCCCAAGTGTACTCAGATACTCAGTTCCGTTATATCATCATGAATTATTGGTGTGATTCCTGAACAGGTTCTTTGCAAATCTTATCCATCGGAATTTATATCATACTTCCACTATTGCCGGTCCTTGCGGTTTGAAGACAAGCCAGATTACTCCTATTTAAAGAGACTATTCCGTGATCTCTTTATTCGAGAAGGTAATTCTACTCTATGGTTGATGCTATTTGTTTGTCTGTACATTATGCTGATTCCTTGATGATGTAAAATATGTCTCTCTAGGATCAAATTACTGACATTGTTTAAATAATGTAGGCTTCCAGTTTGATTATGTGTTTGATTGGACGATACTGAAATACCCACAGATTGGTTCAAACTCAAGATCACGTGTAAGTGCTTCCAACCTCCGAGCTGGAATTTGCATAAACTCTTGTTTCCCATTGTTCTGGTTGTTCTTATCTGCTTTGTACTTTTGCAGCCATCACAAAATACTGGAAAAAGTGGTGCAGCTGTTGGCCCATCAGGTGAAAGAACAGAAAGGACCTCAAGTTGAACTTACTTGAGCTTGTGCTTGATTTCAGTCGGCAAAATTCCTCTTTGGATGCTTTACAATGTCAATTGTTTCTTTGACACGTATTTCATTTCCAGTTGGACAGGAAATTCGTGATAGATTTTCAGGTGCAGTTGAGGCATTTGCTCGCAGAAACAGTGTAGGTTTGGGTCAACATACTGATCATTCCAAGCAGAAGGGTTTAGAAGTTGAAGTGCCTCCAGGATCCAAGGATGTGGTAAGGAATATGTAAACATAGAAGAAAATAAAAGGTTGCTCTTCTTATGCGCTTGTATGCTGTTTGCTGCCGTGGTATCTAGGATCCTGAGCTATTTCATGGGTTTCGTCTAGTTGTAGGAGGAATACTTTGCAGTATTAAGGCATCTTTTGTTATTATCACCCCTTCAGCCGATGCAACTTGAGATCAGAGTCCATTAGCCTTTGTCATGAACAACATAGACATGAGAAACGTCTTCTTGGACTCATTGGTTTGTCGGTTTCTTTTATCAAATTCAAAGTTGGTGGCCGCTCAGATCCATGGATGGAAAATTCTCTGACTAGGTCCATGTGTCTTGGTCATCCTGTCTTAAATTGCTTTTATGCCCATGATCGTAAGCAAATCATCTGAAGCCAGACTTCTGGTAAGCAGGCTCGAGTTGTTTGACCCTTTGGCCAGTTTGCTGTGTATCGGGCACATTGCTCAGATATTGGGCATAATTTCTTTCTGCTATTTTGCAATACTTTTCTTGATGTCACTGCTTATAATGCTCTGGTGAGGCCACTACTAGATCTAAATCTATGGTTGTTGACCAGATGATTAAGTATTGGAAAATGTTGAAAACTTTCAGGTGTCAGATGCTGAAAGAGGTCAACCTTCAACATCCAGAAATGGAAGCACCTCAAAGAAAGCAGTTGCATCCAGCAGCAGGCCCAGCTCCTCGGGTGATGCTGGGGACCACAGCCGGACCACATCCCGAGCAACATCAGGTTCCAGCCGTCCGTTAACAATGCAGCGTGTCCAACCGGGGTACGACGGAAAGCCCTCGAGTCTCTCCCGGAATCTAGCATCAAGAACCTCCCGGGATGACCTGAGGAATTTCGAGCTCCTCTCTGTGGGTGACAAAAAAAAGTGAAAAAAGGCAAAATGATGGTAAGATACTGCTGCCCTATGAAGATGAGAAAAGTCTCGTCCGAATTTCTATTAGTGCTCCGAGCTTGAGCATATATAGCCTCCTTCAGCTATGTCTATATTGTCTTTGCTTAAGATGATGATTGATATATGTATATGGGAAAATTGAAAAGATCCAATCGTGCTACTTTCACAGCTAAAATTCCTCCTCAGCATTTCTGACAGGTGGAAAGAAAAGGTTTTTAAGACCACACCCATGTGCTGAGGCGAGTCCATTGCTATGTGGTGTGAACTGTTGCCTTTCTTCCTATTTTGTTTTCTTTTCCCCCCAATGGTAATTGTGATATACGAGACTTTCTATTACCAAGTCATTGTTCTTGTATTGTTGATGTTACTATTGCCAGGGTAGGCTACATGCAACCACTATCAGACAAATCATGAGTAGCAATGGATGAATCAGAAGTTTACATATTTTGTTGGCTTATTATATTGTCTGTTCATACAGGCACACAGTGTCACGCGTGTGCATGCATGAGAGAGAGAGAGAGAGAGTAACCAACAAAACCCCCCAAACCCCAAAAGAAAAAAAAGGAATACCCGGAAACTGAGTTTCACCTGGGGTGGTCGGACTTGGTGGCCTTGGATCATGGTCGACTAAAGTTTGGGTTCGTTATATTTTTAAACATGGTCTTTCTCTGGGAGCTCACAAGTAGGGGTGTCAATAGGTCGGGTTTGGTTTGGACCCAGGTGAAAACAGACTTGGACCTGATTTTTGGGTATGGTATCGAGTCCCGACCTGAGTTTAATCATATTCACTATAAGAAAAACCATATCCGGACTCTATAAAAACTACATGAACCAGACCCGGAACATACCCTGCAAAACCATAATTTTTATCATTTTTACATTGAAAATTTGCGGGTCTTAACCGGAACTCGAGCTGGCTCTGAGTCTGGTATAAAATTTCACAAACTATACCCGGGTCCGGTGTATTAATGGGACCTTCCAGTCTGTACCTGTCTTAATCGAGTCTTATTATTTATCACCATACCCAGTCCCTATAGTTCAGGGTCGTAATGAGGTTCAGTTTTCACAAAGAAACGCTAGAGCTAGATCCACGTTATTTAGCTCTCTTTCACTATTGCAATAGTGGTAGCTCTACCGAATTCATACAGCGTGGACCCACTTGTGACATATGTTGGATCCTTAAAGTTCTAATATTAATATCTCACACAATACGCTTCCCCCAATATTGTGAAATTTGAGCCATAGTTGATGTAGCGCCCATGTCTACAGGTCTTACCTGCTCTCGGTTTGAGCTGCCTTTGCTTCAAGACAACTGTTTAGAAGCACAAACATCACACATAATATCAGAACATGGAAATATATGCACAAATGAGTACAGAATATGACATAATTTAAGCAACAGACCTGTTAATTCCGATTTCATCGAGCACCTATAAAAAAAATCATAGATAACAAATGCAGTACGACATTCATTAGCTATCATGCAAATCTTCTTTTAAGTGATGGAAGAGGAGGTCGCAAATGTTTGACGACATTTGCATATATTCAGTACGACATTTATGAGCTATCATAAAAATCTTCTTTAGGTAACCAATTGTCAAGGAAGTTCCCAAATATATATATATATATATTACTACATTAGTGAGTTACCATGCAAATATCTTTTAACTAAGGAGGTCCGCAAATGTGGTGACATTCACAAGTTACCATGCAAATTTTCTTTAAGTAAATGATTGTCAAGGAAGTCTGCAAATGTGTGGTGACATTATATATATATATATATACTGCATTCGTAAGTTATCGTGCAATTCGTAAGTTATTGTCAAGGAAGCAAGATGCACATTCTTGAAGTGCTTACCCCCATCACTAATCATCGCTCTCGGGACACCAAACCTACTAAAGATGTTATGTTTGATAAATGGAAGCACCTCTTTGAGATCATTGGTTTGTGTGGCCATGTAATCATGCATAATTTTTATGCATAAATTCATACATTCTCGTGTGCGATAATCGTTTAAAAATGTTTGTTTGCAAAGGTTTTCAAAGATTTTTATCAAATTACAATTTGAGCAATTTTGAGTCCTTTTTTAGTCTTTTTGTAAAATTGATTAAGTTTTTGGACAACACTTTCATAAAATAGAGTTATTTGAAATATTTGAAAAATATATGAATTCTTTTTGAAAAATTTTGCAAAAACCTAAAGTATTATAAATAGGAGGTTTTAAGGAAGAGGGGGGTGTCTCCCACCTTGAGAATCATGCTCCCTCGGTCTCTCTCTCTCCTCCTTCTCTCCCAGCCGGCTTCTTATTCTTTTACTACTTCTTTTCCTCTCTCTTTTTCTTTCCTCTATCCTTTTTCCTCATCGGCGTCTTCTTCTTCTTCCATCAAGGGGTGCAACGTGATGAACACATATCGTGGAGAGGTCGCTCTTCTTCTCAACCCGTCCATCGGAGGCGAGCCGTTCGGTAAGTCTCTTCTCTCCCTTCTCTTTATTTTATTTGGATATAGATTAAATCTCGCTCTTTTATGCATAAAAGCTTTGTTTTGCATCGTTGGATGTCTGCATATTAGTTGCATTTAGATTAAGGTAAGAGTCAATTTCATACAATATATAGTTAGATTTTATTTTCTTAGCAACGTCCTTCCAAGTAGATTCAGCGATTTCTAAATAGTTTTCTGCATATTAGACTTGTGTAGCATCGTAAAGTAGTTCATGTGTTCTTGATTTAGTTTAATCAATAGATAGTTTTTAGAAAACATGGCAGCTATATTTCGGGTATGGGCTTGCAAACAACCCCCACAGATCGGTACGATGAGGAAGTTTCATCATATGCAATTTATCGATAATTTTTTTGGCAAATTGTAATCTGTGAATCATGCATATCTGCGTGACTCATAGACCATGACTTTCAGGCCAGCAGGAGTCGGTCCATATCACTTGAGAAACTCAGAACCGACCTGTCTTGTCCTATTGGGGAAACTAATTTAACATTGAATTAATTTGCACGCCCAATGTGAGTATTTAATTCAGTGTTAATGGTTGTTCAACCTTTTGCCGATTTTACATGCAATATTGTTTATACATAAGCAAATTTTTGATGATTTGCAAGGAAGGTAAGTTGATCTTATTGGTCTCAGAGCTAGTCGCGTCATCTAGGTAGTGTAAGTAATTAATTCGTTGTGTTCTTTCTCTGATTTAAAGATTGCATACATAAAGTAATTTGTTTTGTTTATAATCAGTTAGTTAGGTAGTTGATGCTTGTTTATAATTAATTTTAAACTAACATGTGTCTTGAGGTTTAGTTAGTCTACTTTAAATCTTAGATTTCAGATTCTTTCTCCTAGGCTAGTAATAATATTTTGATGTTATTTTTAGTCAACCTGAATATTTCATAGTTAGAATAAATTAGACGTTAGTACGTTGTGTAGCTGATGGTCATATCTCATTAAAATAATTCTCATGATTTCATTGTTTTTAATTAATGTTTTCTTGTTTTAACATAGTTAGATTAAGTTTTCTTGTCATTCATTAACATGCTTACTTATTTAGTTGAGTGGTTTAGTTCATTGTTAATTAATTTAATTAGATTGTTTAGTCAAGTTTATGTTTTCTTGAATAGTAGTTATTTTAAATAGATTAGATTAATTCATAGTATAAATTACTTCTTGTTTATTAGTTAGTAGGTTGTTTTGCTAATTTGTCTTTTAGTAGTTAGTTTCACATTAGTCCTAGTTAGCTAGTTTGTTTCGCTATTTTGTCATTTAGTGTTTAGTTTGCTCCAGTTAGTTCATATTTGTTACACAGTAGTTAGTTTGTTTTGCTATTTTGTTTTCTAGTGCAATTAGTTTGTTTTGTTTTGTTTTGTTTTGTTTTGTTTAGTTCTTCTTGCTAATTTTGATTTAATTAAATTTTAGATTTCATCTAGTTTGTTTTGTTTCGGTTGTGTTTTGTCTTTTTATTTTTGCAGGGAAGCGGTTAGACGTGCGACGAGGCCTCGAAAGTACCCTTGAAGAGCCCTCTGAGGTCCCCTCAAAAGGCCTTAAAAGAGCCCCTAAAGGAGCCCTCAATAAGAAAAAAAAAACTTAAGTTAATATTCAAGCTCAAGGAAGGGACAAGAAGCTCAAACACTGAAGACTTTTCCTCTTTCTTTTAGATTAGGCTTTTATTTTATTTTAATTCAATTCAATTTGGGTTTGTAATAAGGCACTATTGTTTTATTTGTTTAAGCCCTCTGCAGGGGGCACACTCTTATTCAGTAATTATTTTTATTTTTCAAGGCAATAAAGAGTAGTTTAGCTTTTCTGTGAAATACAAAGCATTTTTCCCGTTCCCTGAGTTTGACCCAGACTTCACCACTAGTGTGAACCAGTTTTTATGATTTGATTCAAGATTTGCATAAATGTTTTTACTGAAAATATTATTTTAAAATACTTTATTTAAAAAATTACATCAAATTTTTGGCGTTGTTGCTGGGGAACGATCATTAAATACGAGTATTCACTTTATAACCATTAAGTGTTCACGTTTATTTAGGTTGTTAGTTTACTTTCTGTTCTTTATTTAGGATTGCTTAATTTTATTTACTGCTAATTATTTATGATTGTTTAGTTTCTTTTCAGCATTTAGGTTTAGAACCACGTGTTTGCACACCCTAGATACCAGCTTACCTTTCTTGCATGATCCACCTGCTAAGCTACCCTTAGGAGGTGACTGCACACGATTGGTATCGTACTCATAGCTTACTTTTCACAAAATATATGTTAGGTGCAAGTGTGTAGTGCTTGTTTATTGCTTTCTAGTTGTCTTTTTCTTTACTTGCTTTGTTGTTTATTGTTATTTGACCACTTTGCATGTTAGGTAGATAGAAAATCAGTTTCTTTGAATGGTTGTTGCACCGGTCTACCCTCAAGTGCATGCAAGGGCGACGCTCGCTTGACTTTGAGCATGTGCAGACTTTAGAGGGCCCTGAGTCTCTTATTAGGAGAGCCCGTAGACCCAACCCCATGGTTGAGGATCAGCAACTGACACATCCCCTCGGGGAGTACTTTATTCACAATGCTTACACTCCCGCCTCCTGCATCACGAGACCTGATGTGGGAGCTAATCATTTTAAGAACAAGGCCAATGTCATTCAAATATTACTATCATTTTATGGCCTTAGCAATGAAGACCCCTATCATCATCCTGAAGAGTTTCTCGAAATCTGCTCTACGGTGCGGATCAACAATTTCGAGGATAATGTGTTGAGGTTGATGTTATTCTCATTTTTCCTCAAAAACAAAGTCAAGCATTGACTGGAGGCCTTAGATATAGTTCAAATTACCACTTGGGAACACACGCAAAGAGAGTTTCTCAATAAATATTTCTCGATTGGTAAAACGAACCAATATCAAAAAGCCATCTCCAGTTTTTCACAAATTGAGGAGAAACAATTTCATGAGATATGTGAAAGGATGAAAGATCTTTTCTGAAAGTGTCTCCACCACCAGGTGCCCCGTTGGCAACTGGTGCAATATTTTTATGACGGATTGACTGGGAAGAACCGTCAAATGGTTGATAGTGTCTGTGGGGGCACTTTTATGCTGAAGAGTGAGGATGAGGCATGGGTCCTGTTTGAGACCCTGAGTGAGAATTTGATGCACCACACTTCTGCCTCATGATCTGAGAGGGCTACACCTGCCCCTGTTGGAGCCAAAAAGGCTGGTATCTACGAGTTAGGGACGAACCTTAAGTTGCATAACAAGGTCGACCTATTGACCCATAAATTAGATCAGCTTTTATTGAATCCCTCCCCAGCCATGCAGGTGTGTGTGTTGTGTGTTAGCTCAGCACACCATGTCTTTGACTGCCCTGTGGCGTCACAATACCCTGAGTTTGTTCAAGAGCAAGCTCAGATGGCGCAAGGTTTTACCATGTTGCACCCAATCCTTTTTTAAATACCTATAATTCGAGTTGGTGTAGCCATCCCAATTTCTCATAGAGAAATCCATAAGTCCAACCCTCCATCCCTTCCCAGAACCAACCCAGGCAAGGTGTTTATACGCCCTGTTTTCAGAGATCTAGCTACCTCCCAACCCAACCTTCCTATAGTCAGCCTCTGTCCCAGGAGTCTGCTTCTAACCAGTCCTTCGAGGACAAGATATTGCAGGCTTTTTCGAACCTCAAGGCGAACTTGAGTTCTCACACGCACTCCATTGCAAAACTTCAGATGCATATGGGATGACTCATCGAGGCTCTTAGCAGGCGGAGCGTGAGGGATTTACCTAGCCAGCCATTGGTTAACCCTAGGGGTAAGGAGCCGATGTATGGCCTACACATGATAGATGCCCATCAAGAGCAGGCTCAAGCAGTTATAATTCTTAGGAGCGAGAGAGGCTACAGAAGAAAGTGAGAGACCTAGTAAAAAGCAATCAGTCCCTACTGATATACTTCAGGAAAGTGAGAAGGCTCTCCCATCTGAGTCTTCCAAGTCTTATATCCCCAAAGCCCCCTTTCCTGAGA
Organism: Nuphar pumila; assembly: GCF_984573655.1. Lineage (NCBI taxonomy): Eukaryota > Viridiplantae > Streptophyta > Magnoliopsida > Nymphaeales > Nymphaeaceae > Nuphar > Nuphar pumila. Next base: position 2,560,329 of record NC_143261.1, read on the forward strand.
CGTTAAAGAGAACGAAGTCGTTCGGCAAGCAAGGAGTGAACATGCAGGAGATGCTTGAAATTTTCAAGCACGTTCAGATAAATCTCCTTTTGCTAGATGTCATCTAGCAAAATCCTGCATATACAATGTTCTTGAAGAAGCTTTGTACGCAGAAAAGAAAGTTAAGGTCCCACGTACCGAAGAAGATTTATCTGACTGAGCAGGTGAGTGTGGTGCTACAGTACCAAACTCCACCAAAGCTCAAGGACCCAGGGACTCCTATTATTTTGTGTGACATAAGAGACATCACTGTTGAGCGTGTTTTGCTTGACCTTAGGGCAAGTGTGCATATCTTGTCAAGTTTCTTTTATGACAAATTCAGACTGAATTAGATGAAGATAGCACCTATGACACTGCAGCTGACAGACAGATCGATCAAGGTCCCACGAAGGATTCTTGAAGATATTCTAGTCAAGGTGGAAGACTTCTACTTCCCTATTGACTTCATCATTTTGGATATGGAGGGAGTGGATGATATGAGGCAGACCCCCATCATTTTAGGTCGCCCCTTTCTGGCCACCGCCAATGCAAGCATCAATTACCGCACAGGCGCCATGGATGTTTCATTCGATAACAGGAAGATGGGGCTAAATATTTTTCATGTTGTAATGGGCCCTACAGGTGGTGAGGATTCTTTCGAGGTCGATCTCATTCAGGACCTCGTAGAAGCGGAGCACGTTTGGACGTTGAGTGATCCACCTCAGATCTGCCACTGACCATCCAATTGCCTATTTATACTCATGCATAACCTAAAGAAGCTGACACTCCTGAGTGTAAGTCAGGTCTGCGAAAATGATGACAAGGAGAGTCTGATCTTTTCCTAAAAAAGTATACTTAAGTGAATCTAGTAAGAGCTTTAACTCAAGTTCGGGAGGACTCTCAATGGATGGTCGAGCAGGCTTCTCTGTCAAATCAGGGAGTGGTTTGAACTACCATGTCCACTACACTTCTCCAATCAATCTATGAAGCAGACCATAGTCCTCTCCCATGAGTGAAGCATCATCCTCATCCTGAGGTGGGCCACTCAACGTCCATACCGGCTCCGCTTCTACCAAGTCCTGAATGAAATCGACCTGAAAAGAAGCATCCGTTCTTGTAGGGCCAATTGCAGTATTGAAAATGTCCAACCTCATCTATTTATTGCCAAATGAAACATCCATCACACCAGTGCGACAATTGATGCATGTGTTGGCAATAACCAGGAAGGAGCGATCAAGAATAATAGGTGTCTACCTCACATCATCCACTCCCTCCATATCCAAAATGATAAAGTCTACAGGGAAATAGAAATCTATCACCTTAACCAACACGTCCTCAAGAATCCCTCACGGGATCTTGATGGAGCAAGCTGTCAGCTGTAGGGTCATCGGCGTTGGCTTCATCTCCTTTAATCCAAATGCGTCATAAAAGAAACCCGGCAAGATGTTCATACTTGCCCCGAGGTCGAGCAAAGCACGCTCGATTGTAATGTCTCCTATGACGCAAGAGAAACTAGGAGCCCTTAGGTCCTTGAGCTTTTGGTGGAGTTTGGTGTTGGAGCACTGCACTCACCTGCTCAGTCAGATAAATCTTTTTCGGTACATTGGACCACAACTTTCGTTTCTGCGTACAAAACTCTTTCAAAAACTTTGCATATACATGGACTTGCTGGATGGCATCAAGCAGTGAAAGGTTTATCTAAACGTGCTTTAATCTCTCAAGCATCTCTTGCATCTTCACCCCCTGCTTGCCGAACGATTTCGGCTTCTCTAGCACCTCAGGAAATGGGCCTTTGGGTATATAGAACTTGGAAGGCTCAAATGAGGGGGTCCTCTCGCTTTCCTGAGGTATGACAGTAGGGACCAATTGCTCAACATTAGATCTGTTTCTTTCTTTTGCAACCTCCCTCGATTGGTACTGCTTCTCACTCTTAAGGGTTATAATCGCTTGGGCCTGCTCTTGATGGGCATCTATTCTATGCAAGCCATGCATCGGCTCCTTACCACTAGCACTACAAGAAAAATGTTAATTAGCGACGGAAATTTGCGACGGATTTTTTCCGTCGCAACTTTGCGACAGATTAGCTAGAGAAAACTTTCTTCATGAATCCGTCGCTAAGTAGCGACGGATTAGCGATGAAAGTTGTTTCATCGCTAATCTATCGCTAATTAGCGACGGATTAACGACAATGATTTTTTCATCGCTAATTCTCAATACAAGAAAAACATTTTAGCGAGGGATTTAGCGAGGGAATTTTTCCGTCGCTAATTAGCGACGGATTAGCGACGGAAAAATTCCCTCGCTAATTTTCGATTTAACAAAGCGCGAAATTTTCCCTCTCTCCACGTTCGAAATTTAAATTGGCCACGCTCGATTTAAACTGACTTCTTCGGAGGACGGCGACGTCGGAGAGCATGACGGCGACGAGGCAGTTTCACGGAGGACGGCGACGTCGGAGGACGACGACGTCGGAGGACGGCGACGCCAGAGGACGCTGGAGGACAGCGACGCCGGAGGATGCCGTCTCACGGAGGATGCCATTTCACGGAGGACGGCGACGAGGCAGACGCAAAAGCGGTGGCCGGAACCTCAGCTTTTGGCAGCTCGTTGGAGCCGAAGATGGCGGTGCCAGCAACTGCAGTGGATGAGAAGAAGTGGCCAGCCTCTGGACTGTCAAGGAACGACAATATTGAAGACGGAATGTTGTCTTTCTCCTCTGCGATCGTCCTTTCGCCCGGGGTGAAGTCGGAGGGAGACTCGAACCACTTTAACCTTGAGGCATCGGTGCGGGAGGCCGGTTCACGGAGGACGGCGACGCCGGTTCACAAAGGATGACAACACCGGTTCACGGAGGACGGCAACGCCGGAGAGTATCGGTTCACGGAGGACGATGACGCCGGTTCACGGAGGACGGCGACGCTGGAGAGCAATGGTTTTGTGCAATGCCTGTCGGGTGCGGTATAAGTCCGGCTTATTGCTGCCGGAATACCGCCTGACAGGGATCATTTTTTTTATTTTTTTTAAAAAATTTAGCGACAACTTAGCGACGGACATTATCCATCGCTAATTTGTCGCAAATTAGCGACAGAATTAACGACAGATAAGTTTTTTCGCTAATTAGCGAGCAAAAATTCGCGATGGTCTTTATCCATCGCTAATCCGTCGCTAAACTGTTTAGCGACGGATTAGCGATGGATAGAGACCATCTCTAATCCACGTTTTTCTTGTAGTGTAGGGTTAACCACTGACTGACTAGGCAATGTCCCCTTGCTCCGCCTGCTTAGCACCTCGGTGAGCTGTCGTATTTGTGTTTCTAATTTGGTAATAGACTGCATATGGAAGCTCATATTCGCCTTGATATCTGAGAAGACATGCAACATCTTATCCTCAAAGGATTGACTGGATGCATGCTCCTGGGATGAAGGCTGACTAAATGAAGGTTGAGTTGAATGAAAACTAGATCGCTGGAAACCAGGCGCATAACCGCCTTGCCTGGGTGGGTTCTGGGAAGGTAAGAGAGGATGTTGTGAAATAGATTTGGTGTAAGTTTTATGAAAAAAAAATTTAAAATAATATTTTTAATAAAAACAATGTGAAAGTCAGACACTAAATACTAAAAACTGGCTCACACGAGTGATAGAGTCTGGGTCGATATCAGGGAACGGGTGATGGATGGTTTCGCCAACCCGGGTTATAAGTACTGGAATATGGTTTGGGCATGAGTTTAGTGAAACCTTGCACCATCTGAGCATGCTCCTGAACAAACTCAGGCTACTGTGACACTGTAAGGTAGTCAAACACATGGTGTACTAGGCTAGCACACAACGCACACACCTGCATGATTGGGGAGGGATTCGACAGCAACTGATCCAATTTTTGGGACAGCAAGTCGACCATATTTTGCAACTCAAGGTGTATCTCTATCTCGTAAATGCCAGCCTTCCTCGCTCTATCTTGTGCAGATGAAGCCCTCTTAGATCGTGAGGTCAAAGCGTGGTGCATCGAATTCTCAAACAGAGTCTCAAACGGGGCCCACGTCTCATCCTCACTCTTCAGCATGAAAGTGCCCCCACAGGCTGCATCAACTATCTGACGATTCTTCTCGGTCAGCCCATCATAAAAGTAGTGCACCAGTTGTCAATGGGGCACCTGATGGTGGGGACACTTTCGGAGAAGATCTTTCATCATCTTCTATATCTCATGAAATTGTTTTCCCTCAATCTGGAAAAAGCTAGTGATGGTTTTTCGATACTGGTTTGTCTTACTAATCGGAAAGTATTTCTTGAAAAACTCACTTTGCATATGTTTCCAAGTGATAATTTGAATTGTATCTAAGGCCTTCATCCAGTGTTTGGTTTTGTCATTGAGGAAGAACGAAAACAACATCAACCTCAACGTGTCATCCCTAAAATTGTTGATCTGCACCATAGAGCAGATCTTGAGGAACTCATCGAGATGATGGTAGGGGTTTTCGTTGCTATGAACATAAAAAGATGGTCACATTTGGATGATACTAGCCTTGATCTCAAACTATGGTTCTCCTACAATGGGTCTAGCGATGCAGGAGGTGGGAGTATATTCATTGAGAATGAAATACTCCCTCAGGGGATGGGTCAACTGTTGATTCTCAGCGATGGGGCCGGATCAATGGACTCTCCTAATAATAGACCCGAGGTCCTCAATAGGCTTAACAAGCTCGGTGTCAAGCGAGTGTCGTCCTTACATACACCTCAGGGTAGAGTGGTGTAGCAACCATCCTAAAACAAGGGCTTTCTACCTACCTAACACGCAGTATGATCAAACCACAAGAAACCATGAAGCGGGTAAAATAATAAAGCACAAAAGCAGTAAACAAACACCACACACTTGCACCCACATAAATATTTTGCAGAAAGCAAACTATAAGCATGATACCAATCATGCGCAGTCACCTCCTAGGGGTAACCTAATAGGTGGGTCATGCAGAAATAGTAAAGTGGTTTGTAAGGCTCACAAGCACATGGTTATACAATCCTAAGTACTGAAATAAATTAACAATCATGAGTAATAAGCAAGAAAATAAACTAGCAGTCCTAAATAAGTAATAAAAAGAAAGCTAGCAATCCTAAATAAAATGAAAACACACAATATGCAATAAAGTGAATACTCGTATTTCTATTATCGTTCCCCGAAAATTGTGCCAAAAATTTGGTGTAAGTTTTATGAAATAGATTTTTAAAACAATATTTTCAATAAAAATAATATGAAAGTCAGACACCAAATACTAAAAATCGGCTTGCATGAGTGGTAGAGTCTGGGTCGATCTCAGGGAATGGGAGAAACACTTTGTATTTCACAGAAAACTAATCTACTCTTTATTGCCTTAAAAAATAAAAGTAATTAATTAATTAACTAAGAGTGTGATCCTCTATGAAAAGCATAAACCAATAAAAATAATTAAGTGACCTTATTACAAACCCAATAAATTAAATAGACCTTAAGCTAAAAATAAAAGAAAAAAAGGGTCTTCAATTCTTGAGCTTCTAGTCCCTTATGTCTTTGATTTATGATTTTTCTTTTCTATTGAGGGCTCCTTGAGGAGCTCAAAGGGCCTTTTGAGGATACCTTTTAGGGACCTCAGAGGGCTCGTTTGAGGGCTTATTGCACGTCCAACCATTTTCCTGCAAAACAAAAACACAGAAAAGTATGCCAAAATCTAAGGTTAGTTTTATGAAAAATCAAGAAAAATAAGAATCTAACAATATAATCTAACATGTAATCCTAAATCACTAAAAGACAAATTAGCAAAACAAACTAACAACTATGTAACAAATTATGAACAAACTAAACTAACATGTAACAAATTGCTAACAAACTATGAAACAAATTAACTAAAGCATGTAAGAAACTAATTATTTAAAACAATATAAACAAACTAGCTATTTGAGACAATCAAATGACAAACTAATTATGAAGTAACAAAAACGTGAACAACACTACTAAATAAAATATAACTAAACTTACAATAAACTAAAACTGATTAACAATCTTATCTTAAGAAAATGTGAACTAACCTAACCGACTATGAAACATTAGACCAACAAATTACGTATAACATGTTTAAAACACATTAACTTCAGAAATTAAAACATTGTTAACCTAATGCAGCTTTGTTGAATAAACAAATAAACTGCAGAAACCATGAATTAAACAATGACGAATTAATTAGAATGTAAAAGAGAAAAAGTCGATTGCAAACTAATTAAATAAATAAGCAAATAATGAATCAACACTTATCTAACAGTGCTTAAAAAGAAAACTCTAATTAGATCATGCCTATGATGATCGGCTATACAAGGTTAATGAGATGCTTATGTTATAACGCTGCAATAAAGAAAATTGAGAGACTACATGATCAGAGGATCACACAGGTAGTTTTCTTGCTGCAACTTGATAGAGAATTTGTGAACACACCAATGCACACTTGTTGATGCTATCATGCTAGGTGTGATCTATAAAAAAAAATGTAAAAACAATGTGACAAACAACTATAATCTATGATCAAACTATTGACGACAATCGAATTTTTAATATATGCTAAATAAACTATTCAAACAATAACTGATTTATGATAGAAAACTTGCTAAACTAATGTTTACGATGCACATGCTCTAATCTAATATGTAAAATCAAGAGAATGTAAAAATCAGATTGTTCTATATGCAATAATGATGATGAATTGAAGTATGAAACCTGCAATGAACCTAAAATAGCTACAGAGATGGGTGAGAAGAAGCAAACCTTATGATTTACCTTCGATGGAGAGGTTGAGAGAAAGAACGCGGTCTCTCCTCCAGGTTGCACGTACTTTCGATGATGAGGACAAGAAAAAGCCAGTGATAGCAGGGATTATAAGCAAGACGAAACAAGATAAAAAGAAAAAAATGAGGGAGGAACCAGCCAAAAGTGAAACGGGGGAAGAAGAGAAAAAGGGGAGGGAGACAAAGGACGTGTTTTTCAAAAGAAAGGATGTGGGTTGCAGCTAAAAAAATAACGTTTATACTAAAAATTTTAGGTCACGCAATTTCTATGGAAGTTTGGATAGTTTTCAAAAATTATAAAAAGGGTCTTCCTCTAAAAATGAGTTTTCTACAAAAACTACTTCTGAACCGATTAAAATTAATTAATTAACTCCTAGTTTAATTAGACTTCAACTTAAATAGTCCTAAACTACTCTAAATACTGAAAAATGCAAGGAATGGCTTCAAATATGCGATTTTACCTATATTTTGAATTTCAAAGCCGTTTCTCAAAAACACTGATAAGAATGAGTTTTTAATGTGATTTTTCACTGGATCATGCATAAAATCGTATGAATAAAATGCAAAATATATGCATGATCACTCCTCTTGTTTTTGTTTTATTGCTCTCAGTTTTGCTTTAGGTATGTGCCCACCCTTACCTCAATATGGCTCAGCTACACTCCAATGCTTCAATTGGTCTTCACTCCTCCTAGGTCAAACACCCCCAAACCTTTACACTGGTTGGGCATTTGCTTTGGTGGGTGCAACACTTCAAGTGATTGAGTAGAAAGGCACCCCATCTGCTTTGAAAGTGCAGCAGGTTGTTGGTTGAGTCTCTTGTGACAACTAATGCAAGAGGTCGTTGGCCAATGATGTGTGTGTGTGTGTGTGCAATTGCGCCCTTAGGGAAGTGCAACATTTGTTCATGATGGCAAGGCATCATAGTCATTTTTGTTATTGCGCTTAGGGAATTCAAATGGGCCATTTCCCCCTTGTCTAATGCAGCAAGCTTTGAGATGTTTGGAATTTTACCTTGAAGAGTAGTTTTTATTGCATAATTTCCTCTTATAAGTAGCAAGCAATCACTTCCTTTCTATAATCTCCAATCCTTGCAGCAATTTAATTGAGAATATACGTTAGCCAAGGAATAGACACATCTATCTCAATTGCCCTCAACCCTACAAGAGTCCACTCGAACTCTTCCAATGTTGAGTTAACATTCTTCATATGTTGCTCCATCGAGGGTTTGCCTTGGTCATCCTTGTAGATCTTCATGCAGGTGCATAGGTTGGTAATCCTTGCAAGTGCTACATCTACCGTATTGATACTTGCATCAGATCAAGTGGCACTCATCTGATTGATCATCACATGCATCTAATGCTCAAACCTGCAAAGTCGATCAAGGAGTTGTAGATAGCCAACGATCTTCATGTTGCCAATTTTGTGTGCTTCAGCGTGTGGTGTTGGCTCTGATACAAAATGATATAAGCTGATGAGGAGTGTCATCGAGCATGCATTGATAGGTTGCAAGTGTACGATAAAAGACGATGGTAGTGAGTGAGAGATGAGAGATAATGCTCATTATGTAACGCCCCAAAATCTCAACTTAGAAAATCCTTTAGATTTTTAGTTTTTTTTTTTTTTGAAATACATTGTGCAAGGCGAAAAAATATGAAGGAAAAACAAGTGGAAATTTAGGACGGTTTACAGAGTGAACAACAACAAGATGAAACATTTTATTAATCACAGTTTTACAAAATGATACACGAGAAATATACATCATTTCCCTTTTACAAAAGTCAACTGTCAAGATCTCAAGGTTCTAGAGTGTGGGTTTAGTCATCCTTCGCACATCGAGCTCCATCGCACCACGAGAAGTCACTACCTGTATCCCCATAAAACGGGGTAAGGAGAAATCCTAAAAATACGGGACGTTGTCCAGGGAAGCAAAGATACCTCCAAAAGTCTTATGCTGAAAATCCATTTATGAGAAGAAATGCTTATTACAGCATTGTATATAAGGTGCCAAACACAGTGCTCACTCCAATATGGATTCAAGTCCCCAATTGGACCCAAATCTGACTCTCACTAAATTTTCTTTTATACAACTTGACTCGATGGAGCCCTATTTGTATGTCGGTCCATGTAACGATCTGAACCGAGGCCTCTCGAGCCTGGATTCGTGAACATTAATTCCCAAAGAAAAATAAACATCAAGTTTATTCATTTAACATCAACATAATCATTAGTTCTCATCTAAGTTCAAGGATCAAACTACATGTCCATAACATTAAATAAAAAACATAAATAAAGCAAAGTATTCCAAGTACTTCTAGATCCACCAGTAGTTGAGGCCAAGTCCACGAGTCAAGTTCTCATGTCTGCAGCTGGTCCTAAACCTATAGTTGTAACCAAGCGGGGGTGTGTCTACAACTCAGTAAGTTCTTATTTATAAATAAGATACGGTTGTTACAACTATAGTAAGCTCTAGGCTCCTATTCTTAATTTAGTTTGCTAACTATGCACACATGTTTATATATTTTATCTCTCTTTACTAATTCTCTTTCTTCATTCTCAATATCGTACTCTACACTAATCGACTTTTTTGAAAATAGTCTCCTGGGAGGTAGCAACCATGTAGATAACTCAAGAGTCTACGATATTGGCCAAACATATGAACCACTCATAACAATATAGTCCAAACCGGTTCAAACTATGGACTTACAACCATTACAGTTTTGCTCACCAGTTGCAAGCCGGAAGCCCAAAAATGAGATAATTGTACCCGTTAAGTTTAAGTATTTTAAGTAGAAAGTAGTCAGTGCAAGATTTTTCAGGTTGTATTGAGAGGAACCAGCTGCATTCACTTTAGCTTTAGATAGGCATAATTAGAGAAATAGGAAATGTAGAGTTGATCACATGTAGATCGTATTAAAGGTGCAGAACAAGTAGGGCTTTGGTGATACTAATTAGTGCACATGATATCCTGATCTATTGCATAAAAAACATCAAATATGAACTGTGGTGCTATCTCTGTCTTTGATGTCCTAAAAAAAGATCAATTCTACATTCAATTTATGCATATGGTTCTAATGCAAGGTTGGCACACTAGGAAGCGAAAGCAGCAAATGATATAGGAAGCGAAGGCGATAAGTCAGGTATTTTAAAATTTATTGGAAGCGAGAAGCAAGGTATCAATTTGAAAGCGAAATAGGAATAACAAATGAAGTAATACAGGAACAATGGAACAAGGAGCAAACAACAACAACAACAACAACAACTACGCCTTCATCCCAAAACAATTGGGGTCGGCGATATGAACCAAAAAAGAAAATCATTCTGGGTCTTCCACATGAATCCTTCTCCTCCAATCATTTCTATCCAATGCCATGTCCTCAGTGAGGTTCAAAGCATTCATATCCTTTCCTATCACCTCCATCCATGTCTTCCTAGGCGCACCCTGACCTCTTTTAACTAATATATTTTTCCATTTCTCCATCCTTCTAACTGGAGTATCATTAGGCCTTCGCCAAATATGTCCAAACCACCGTAAACGATTCTCTCTCATCTTATTTTCAATGGGTGCAACGCCTACCTTCTTACGTATATCCTCGTTCTGAATCTTATCTTTTATTGTATTTCCACACATCCATCTCAGCATACGCATCTCAGCTACACTCATTTTTTGAATATGATATCTTTTGGCAGCCCAACATTCCGTACCATATAGTAAAGCGGGCCTAATAGTCGGCCTATAAAACTTTCCCTTCAACCGCAATGGCATTCTACGATTGCACAACACTCAAGTTGCACTTTTCCATTTCATCCACCCAACCTTTATCCTATGATTTACATCTCCATCAATTTCTCCATACTTTTGAATGATAGATCCCAAATATTTGAAACAATTTGTTACCAATTTCACGACTGTGTAGTTTAAGAATTAATTTTTTGTTAAAACTTAACAATGATGGTCACCAATTTATTGAAAACATATGGCAAGGGAGTGGGTGCGTGATAGGAAGCACATGGAAAACACAAAAAGAAACTTGAGAAAAATATATAGGAAGCATGTAGGGAAGCATAGACGACGTCTGGGAAGCATAGGAGAAGGGTGGTAGAATCGAGACTCCCATGAAGTTTTGGAAGTGGGGAGTATCACGCTTCTGGGAAGTGCGCTTCCCACCTACCTAAGAAACTTCCCGTATCTCTGTTCTAATGTGCCACCATGTACTCCCATATACGTAGGTTCTCTTTGAAGTTTGGTACTTGTGGTTCTCTTTGACTGAAGACTTATGTGGTTGCTTTTAAGTCTGTTAACATTTTGTTGTTTCTACTCTCCAACTTGAGTTCAATTTTCATGTTCTTGGAGACTTGCATGAAGAAATATAATAGACCTGGCCATTCTGTCAGGTGTGGAGACTTCCTTCACCCTTGCCATTTTAACAGATCTTACTAAAGTGTGGTTCTGAGCCTGTATTCTTAATATCTTCAGTGGATGCTGAAAAAGATTGCTCCTATCTATTCTTTTTTTTAGTTTTTCGAGATGTTACTCGTTCTAGTAATTTTAAATATTCATAAACATTCAACACTGTTAGTTGGCCCAACTAGTTCAAATACATTGCCCCTTTTTAATTTCGGGGAATTTTGCTTGAGCTCATTCTAATATCTTCAGTGGATGCTGGAAAAAATTACTCCTATCTATTCTTTTTTTTAGTTTTCTGAGATGTTATTCGTTCTAGTAATTTTAAATATTGATAAACATTTGTTAGCTGGTCCAACTAGTTCAAATACATTGCCCCTTTTTAATTTCGAGGAATTTGGATTGATCTCATTCTAATTTCAGTTGAAAGAGTAAAAATTGTGCTGCTAGTTTCCTGTTGCAGTCAAGGTGATATCCTTAATTCTTTGACAAAAAAAATCTTTTTTGACTGTCTTTTATTTACAGCCTTGTCATAGTATGCCTTTATATGATCTGCATGAAATGCTTTGCCTATTTGGCATAAAAAATTGTTATTAACAAGTAACTTCCAATATTAAAATATCTTTTAGTGAATGCTTGGATGTGTCTTTACTTTTTGTTGTATTTGCTTACAGGGCAAAGAACATGTGATTGATAGCTGGGAATGGTGGAATTCATTTCGTCTCCTATGTGAGCATCATAGCCAGTTATCTGTTGCTCTTGATATATTGTAAGTGACAAAAAAAAGGACCTTCATTGGAAAAGTGGTGATTTTGATGTTTTTGCTGCTTCAAAAATGTGTATTCTCTTATAAAATATTTTGCTTTGCAAAAGTTGAACTAAATCTATGGTACTCATGCAACAGGTATCAGGACCCTTTAATTTATCTTTTTCATGTCTGTGTTACATGTTAACACTCATGAAACACACATCTGCTCTGTGGCTCATCTTACTTTCTTGTGGCCTATGTTTTTCATGTTTATGTTAACTGTGAACACTTACGAACATCTCAGTCCATGTTCAAAGCTGCCAAAATGAGTCAATTTGTTATAATGCTATGCTGTAAATTTTGGTTTTCATCTTAATTCAGAGGTTTAGAGTTTTCGTCACATGTTTTTCTTGTAAGAACGGAATTCTTGGCATGAATTTCAATAATTTTTTTATGAGTTTATCCCATGATCAAACCCTCCTAACCGTGGGTTTGAACCATATCTAAAGATCCAAGAAAAAAGAACAATTTCTCCAAAGGAAAACCCTCTTGGAAATCGAGTTTTTCATAAAAACTCAGTTTCTTAGAAAAGAAATCTATAAAATTTATAAATATTTAAATTATGCTACGATTTTCTTGTAAGTATCTATTTGTATTGGCAGGATATATTGTTGTAGACCTTCTGTAAAATTTTTGTGAATTTCTATGAATAAAATCTTGAGATATTATGAATTTTGGAAATATCGAGTTTTTTTAGAAATGAAATTGGTAATTTTAGAAATAATATAGATTTTGTGGTTAGATTTATGCAATATTTGATGGTTTCTGATAGATTATGATTGGGTAGATATTTTGTGATTTTTGTAGTTTTTTTTTTTATATTTTATTTCATGTATATTATATGTTTTAGTTAATTTATTGTGCATTTTGCTGAAATTATTCTTGAGAAAATAAAGCATATGCGATATAGGCATATTTTTCTGACCAAAAGGTTGAGAAAAAATATAATTTATCTCAAATTGAATATGTCAGGTCTACCTGTGTATTTTATTGTGTTTTTTATTTTAAAATATGCAAGAAAAATCATGGGTGTACGGATTTGGGTGGCTTAGTTTGACCCGACACGAATGCATAGACCCAAAATTACAGTTTTTCGGTCAGACCTTTGACCAGTAAAATGTTCGTATTTTCTTCATTCGAAGGAGTTTTGACAAATGGTTTATTGTGTTGGAATGCTAACAAATTTTTGCATCTATTGTAAAATTTTGGGCTTTGTTTATGAACTAAGCACGACCCTGTGACAATCGGAAAAGAATATGACATGTCTGTAGTAAAACGTTCATAATTTCCTCATATAAAGATTTTTCATGAACGGTTTGCGACTACGGAAAGTTGAAGACATTTTTTATATACTGTAAAAATATCAACTCTGTTTACCGAACATAAATTTTTCTGTAAACTCTGTAACAGTCTGACAGAGTTAAAGATTTTGCTAATCAAGATCGGTTTTTGGACAAAGGGTCGACATATGCATTGTTCGCATGTTTTTCTTACAAATTTCTTTGTTTCGAACATCATGTATTATGTGGATATGTATGCAAGTCGGATGTTATCCAGAAGTATGCCTAATACATGAATTGTTAATAAATGGTTAGGCATGATGCCTAATAAAGCCTACACATTAAGATAAAGGATCAAAAGGTCCAATGAATGCAAGTTTATGTTTACATTTCAAATATTGTGTTGGTTGCATGTATGTTCATGTTATGATGATGATGATATGAATATTTCAATGATGTGGATGCTGAAATTCATGTTCTTTATTGCATTGGCCATGTACATGCATATGTGTCAACTGAAGCACGAAAATGAATACGTTTTTCATCTATGCATATGCTCAAGTTTATGTTATAAGTATAATTAAGTGAATATTCCAATGCTTTATAAGAATGCATTCATTGTCCATAAAATGGCTCAAGTTTTTGATGTTGCATAAAAATTATGAATATAATCAAGTAATCACTTGACATTAAAGCTCAAGATACTTGCTAGGAGAGTGACAGATGATACAAAACTTTGTGGAGCAAGTATGTTTCGAGTACGGAAGGTTGCTCCTCCCCTCTCATGATTTTACAAAGAAACTTCTACATTAGGCTGCAGCGCAGAAGGCAAGGTACTCATGAGAAAAACTAGTGCATCGAGTTGAAAGGTATTAGGAATCTCTCTCGTATTAACGTCCCTCACTCCATCTTAGTAAATGAGCTTGGCCAGGCTAAAGCCACCCCTATATGTAAAACACTGTCTGTGCCATGGTCTTGATCTGAGAATCTAAGCCTGTGTCGTATCAGCTGAGCTAAGAAGTGATAACATAAGATGCATGTGCATTAGTCAGTCATCACATGCATCATTTAAGAATGAAAATTTAATTAAAGATAAAAATTTATGCACGCATTGAAGGACTTCAGCATATGGTAAGTCATGCATTTTTATTGCTCATGCATTTTAATTTTTTGAAATGTATAAATTGATGCTCTCTTGTTTAATTTGGTTGATTGAATAAGCATGACTAGTTGTGTAATTGTTTCAGTTAATTCCAAATGCTAAACTATGAAATTTTTACTGAATTTTTTTCTTTGTATTCCTGTCTTACAAGTTTAGTATATCTCACTCTACTAAGACATGTTTTGTCTGACCCTATATGGTTTAATATTTTTCAGGTAATGAGGAGTAGCTTACATGCAAGAGCGGGAGGTTGTGATGGGAACTTAGCCTACCTTTCCTTTACATTTACAAGTTTTTTTAGATTCTGATTTATTATTTGATTATTATGTCAATAGACAAAAGTAATTAATATTTTGAATGATTGTGAACCTTGATTCATTTTATGCATGATGAGATATATTTCTTTTAACTTCTCACAATCATATGGTTATATATAAATACGAAAAGTAGCACATCAACTTTTAGGCCTAATGAGTTTTTTCACTGTTATATGTTAAAATATTCAAAGATATTAAAAAAATCTACCATTTTCGAGTTATAAAATTTGAGGTGTTACATTGCAACTATTTTGAACTTGAGTCAATTGGACCCTGCAGCTTGGCCCGTTTAGCTGTCAATTCAAACCCGAACCAAGTCAAGCCCTGGCTAAGGATGTAAACACTTGGGCTTGGATGTGGCCAACACCATATTCTATTAATCCAATGTTGGCTAAAGAGATTCAAATTCAGATTTGGATTCGGATGGTGAAAGCTCATACTACATCCGTTTTTTTACATGCAAATAGAATTAGATATCCATCAAATTCTGATATTTTTTGGATTCAGTAGCAAAAAACCGAAACCATTTCAGCATCAGATCATAATCGGACATGATTTTGGCTTACCAAATGCAACTAAATGGAATTAAATTTGGTGGGATATCGGAACAAATCCAATTCATTGACATCCCTAACCCGAGCTGATTTCGGACCCTCCAAACCCGGTTGTGGACACGCTCCGAAGTCCGAACCGAATGGCAATACAGGCATTAGAATATCAAAGCACAATCTCGTCCAATGCGCGAAGAACATCGCAAGGGTCCAGTGAAACCCCGTTTTTAAGGGTATAACCGTAATTTTATACTAGTAAATAAAATAGCGCGGAGCGCCTATTCCATTTGCTTTCTTGGGTCGAGGGTTTCTGTTCTTCGCCTTCTGAGGAAGACGCTTCCCCGGAACCGATCGGTCGAATCCCCGCCGTCTCCTCGCTTCCTCTCTCCCAACGCCGTTTCTTCCTCCCTCTCCCTCCCTTCCTCGAATTCTCGTTCAGATTCGTCTCGCATCTCCTCTTCTGGCTTCTATCGATCGGAAACGCTTCTCCCCTTTTTTTCTTTCTTGTTCCATCTTGATGCCTAAATCGGCATTACTTCCGATGAATCTTCCCGAGAGCTACAGAAGCAATCTAGGGTTAGGGTTTCTTTAGGCGTATTCGCCGAATTCTTTCCGAGTTTTATCTCTGTTTTTTTCGTGGGTTAGGTCTGCGGGAATCGGGCTGAATTCTGTGGAGTTGGTGCGATCTAGGGTTTTCGTTCTCCCTTGGGTTTCATGTGGAGATTTACCGGTGCGATTTGGCATTGTGGGGAGGTTTGATCGGACATGGAAGTGGAGTCAGTGGGGGACGTCGCGGTGCTTGATCCCGACTTGCTGCAGTTGCCGGAATTGTCGCCGATTGCTCTGAGGTCGAATATTTACTTGGTGGATGAGCTTTTCTCTCAGTTTCTCTCAATCCCGGAGACCGGTCGCTTGGTATGGTTATCCGCGCTTTTTTCCTCTTCTTGTTCTGGACATTTGCTTGTTTTACCCTAAATTTCGTGATTTCTTACGGAGATTTTGGTTCATACTGGTGTGGATCGAGAGTTTGAAAAGTCTGTCATGCCCTAAAAGTGATTGTTTAAAGATGATCAAATTGAGCTGGTAAAATGGCGATATTAAAAGCGTATGTTATTTTATCTATTTCTTCTTGTGAATGAGGACACACAAATAGATATGCTAAGAATAAAGGAACGAAGAAAAGAAACACCAAAATTTTATTCTTATTAATATCTGAAAAAGCATCGTGAAGTTTGGATGAGAGGTCTTGAGTCAGAATAAATGCTAATTTATTGTCTTTCATTGTAACTGATTCTTATTCATTTTTCAAGGTTACATACTTGGTGCCATGCATATGCCTCTGATCATCATAATCTGATATCTTGCTGGGAGCATGCTGTCCGCCCTGAAATCTCATAGATTTTGAAAATACCTTGTAATGAATGATACAGGCTCATGTCTTCTACTCTTTGTTTATTGTTTGGGCATAATGCCCGTTTACTAGCCTAAGAAGTATTCTATTATTATTTGCAGTGACAAATAATTGAAAATTCTTTGGTAGCCATTCATTTGGCTGAGATGAGCAACACAGTGATTGCATTGTCTTATGCAGCTAAAATATTAGATTAACATTCTGTGGTAGGATCGGAATACCAGTTACAATACCCATGAGCAAAAGTGGAAACCTTCCCGTAGTATCAGCTATTTATTTCACTTCCCTCCCCATTTCAAGTGGTCATATGCAAATATAAAACGGCTTCTTGTCAGTATGTTCCTAGTAATGATTTGAGGGGGCATGTTGGCAGTTGGTACTCACCATTGTCTATATACAAGCATGTTTGATTTTGATCTTGCATTTTATTTCACCAAAAATGACATTTTCCCCCTTTCCTCTTTTGTCTGTTGGGTTGATCTCTATTCTCATGTTGTATGTGCACTTATTGAATCCAAGCAACTGGCCAAGTTTATAGTTGAAGTTGCATAGCCTTGGAAAGTTCAAGAAGTCCATTCATCTCGAGTTAGGCATGTATTGATTTCCGTTAAGTAAATCACAATTATATGAAGGCTGCAATCGTACACACAAAACAAGATTCTATTTGTAGTCATATCAATATAAGTGGTCATGCATTTACTTTTTGTACGATTTAATCGAATCGTTGGAACCAAGGTTGTAAGCATCGTATCGTTACCCGTATCGGTCAGGCCCAAAGTAACACCGTATCGTATCATATCGTATGTAAATTTTTAATAAAAAATTTCCAAAAAAAATCAAGAAAAATAAAAAAAAACTAGCAAAATAAAAAAAAAATCATTTCACATGAAACAATGATGAATTGCACAAAATACAACCATAAAATCACATATGAAGCATTTATGTCTCCATGAGCTGCTATGAATGGCATGCATATCTCATAAGAAAAATGTAAATTATGAAATGATAAACAACAATATTAAGCTAACAAGTCATAAGATCCATAACAATGCATTTTTACATAATCAAAAACAAAATCCCCAAGTGTTTCTCAATACTTTAAAATTTTACATAACCATTTTTTTTAAGTTCAAAAAAAAATGAAGACTTCTTCTTCTTCCAAGAAATCAAGCCCCAAATCACTCTCAAGTTCTTTAGGAGTGAACACTCACCTGAAGGAGTCTTTTTATATATTTAAAAAAATGAAGAAAAAAAATGAATTGAGTGCAACATAAAATGCACTAATTGTGTATCGTAAGATACACCCTGAATTGGGGTGTATCGTACGATACACCCGATATAGGTATGATTTAAACCCGTATCTCGATATGGGTGTGTATTGTATCGATTAGGCCTAAAGTAACAATATGTCTCATACCGTATCGTACGATACTGTATGATACTTACAACACTGGTTAGAACCATTACCACTTGCCTGAACGTGACATTTGTTTATCATGAACTTGCTCAACTTCTTTAGGCTCCTTCTTTATCATGGCTGTGCCACGTCTTGACCGCCAATTTTCATTGAATCCACCTTGCCATCCTTCATCTTCCCCCTCTTGTTTTCTACCTTGTTTTCTTTTTTGTAGGGTAGGGACGGGGTTCGTTAACTTTTTTCATTTTTGTTGTTGTTGTTGAAGATAGGCAAGCGGGGGCCTAACCCCTGCGGGATTCGAACTGGAGCCCCGTTGGTTATAATAGTGAGACCTTACCATCGAGTTATTTCATGGTTCCTTATCATATTTGTGCGTTGTTTTCTTAAAATCAGGTTCTCTTGAGCGGAATGGGATGCATACCTTACTTTTAACCAGCAAAATGATGATTTGGTCAATTGTGTTCCATTTCCTGAGCAGGGCCTCAATATGCCATGTTGAGGATATTTTATGTGTATCTGTTAGATCTCTTGCCATAAATCTTGAACTAATCACTTAATCTTGCTCATTTTTTCTCCTATCATGGGTATGATTATTTGAAAAGGCTTTCAGCACTTCTGATTGTCTGTGCATATGCAACTTCAGCATCCTGAGTTGATTTGGAGCCAAAATAGTTAAAGGTCTCTAACAATGGGGATGTCGGAACTCTTAGAAAGAGCATTGATTTCCATTTCTTTAGGCATGCGCCGAAGTTTGAAAAATAAGTCCAAACTAGCCTTATGAGTGGTAAAACTATAGCTATCATGGTCTGAAGATAAATTTCACTACACAGTTTGGTTTTGGTGATAGGGAAAACACTGCTCGAAGGTACAGCATCACACTGCACAGGTTGTACATTTTTAGCTGGATGCTGTATGCATGCACATCCCATTTGATATGGAGGGTTGTATTGTACTCTGTTTCTCTATGGCCCTATGATAGTTTGAACATCTTGTTGCAGTATGATATAGTTTTTAAGCAAGTGCATTGATTTCATTGGAAGATATGTAAGATGAAGTTTAGTCATAAAAAATGATATTGGCATTTGCGAGCATGACTGTAACTTTATCCTGATTTTCCAATATGTACATTATGATTTATAGACACGTATAGATGACTTGGCAGCTAAGAAAAGTAGCTAGCGAATGATGAAGCAAAATGAACTGAGATGTAAATGATTTCCATGAATGTACATTCTTCATCTGTTAGGCATCCTCCCTAAAAGGTTTTAAGTCAACATTTTTGTGCCACATGCAGACTGATATAGTCGTGCATGCCATCAAGTAAGAAAAGTGATAGAAAAAGTTGAAGAGGATATGTTTACAACATTTTATTTCAACATGTTGATCAGTTGTAGAAAAAATAAGCATGGTTTCTGTAGCAAAAGCACTTTAAAGTGTTATCACTTTTGCAGTGTTAGATCTATTCTATTGTTGAGTACTTGATTGCTCTCTTAAGTTCATGATAAGGAGTAAATAATTTAGTGCAGACCATTTGTGGCTCTGTTGTGAACCAAGTCTTTCTTGAATCTGTTTTGACACATTTACTAGCATGAAATTGTGTGCAATGATTAAGACATGAAACCCTTCTAAGGATTAGAATGCCATATGTACATGAATTTAGGGCATGTTTCTGAGGTAACTTATAGGAATGAGAACAAGAAAGGAGGGAAGGATGGAGGTTTTAAGATAGAACAAATAAATGATGTTCCTAATCTTAGCTTTTATGTTATCCCTTTTCTAGGGAAAGATCGATTGACGAGGAAGTCAAGTTGGATATGTCATCGCTGTTCTGTTGATGCCTATTTTTAGGACAACAGCCAAATGTGGGCAAAGTTGCACTATTTTTTAATGCTTTTAAAAGTAGTTATGCTGCCTGTACAGTTAAAATTACAGAAAGAAAAGGAGTTAACCTAGTCCAACTGTCTGCTGCTTTTTCCCCTCTTTTTTTTTTCTTTAGTTGTTTACTGCTAGTTTGGAGGGTCTTATAAATTTCTCATCTATTTGATGTTCATTCAGGTAAAGTCCTTGCTTGATGATGCAAAGGCTGGTATTACTTTGAGTGTTTCCAGCACCACTAGCAGCTCAAGTTCTTCTCCAACAAATTCTTTGCCGTCGATATTTCCTGCTGGCAGTGCACCACCTCTTTCTCCAAGAAGCACTTCTGGTTCTCCACGTGTTGTGAAGCGACATGGAGCTGGGCCATCTCATCTAGGTTCTCCGCTAAAATTGGTCAGCGAGCCTGTGAAGGAATTCATACCTCTGGTATGTACCATCTGTTGAGTATTTTTTCTCAGAGTTCTCAAACTCTTTTTGTTGCCTGACAGCGTTTTAATATATTGTCTTAAATACCTTGTAGTTCTATTTCAAGAATGGCCAACCACCTCCAAATGAATTGAAAGAACAATGCCTTTTTAAAATCGATCAACTTTTCTATGGTCAGAACAATGGACTCCAAGTTCAAGGTTTGAATTTTGATATATTTTTTAATGTGTGACTATTCTGATTTTTGTCTCCTAATCAATTTTATGGACACCTTCCCTTGTTTGTTATATCAGAATTTAGAACATTGACAAAGGAAGTATGCAAGCTGCCATCTTTCTTCTCTAGCACTCTTTTTAAAAAGATAGATGTTGAGGGCCATGGATTTGTGACGAGGTATGGTAACTTTTCAGTTATAGAACTGCTATTATACATCTTTGTTGTCTTCAAAGTCTTCAATGAATTGTTTTTCAGGGATCTTTATTCTTAAATTAGCTGTTGAAGTGATGCTTGAATTCAGGAATGTCAAAATTTCTTTCTTTATCATGTATATGCTGTCAATTCGATTCTTTGGCAATGGAGACTCTATAGTTCTGTTGGTTCAGCTTCGAAGTTACTTATTCCTTATCTAAAATAGAGTGCACTTTACTCAGTTTACCTGTCCATTGTTTAATTTGTTGTGTAAAGATGCTGTCTTTCAAGTAAAACCAAAATCTGGGTTTTTCATCTTAATGTTTTTCGTGTCTTCCCTTTTAAATGTTATCATTTATGTTTGAGAACATTTTTCCTCTACTAATTTTTTCCACCTGGCTTCTTTGCCTTTGTATGTGCTGCTGAGTATCCCCTGCTATGGTTCAAATTAGAAGTTTTTAGTTTTCCTTTTAAAATCTTATGTTTTGGCCTTTGATACCTATTGCAGGACTGTGGTTTGAGGTGTTCTCCCCCTATTCCAGTGTTAAATTATGTACATACATATACTTATATATATACATATTGTTTTCTTATTCTCCAAATACTCGATAGGGGTATTATGGCAAATCCCCATGTAATACTTCCCCTTTTCCTTTTCTCTCCTTTTTTACTTTTTCTTTTTCTTTTTTTTATTTTTGTTTTGCATATTCTAAGACTACAAGGGGTCCCACTCATCTTGACCGTTGGGGCTCCCAACGACTAGATGGGAGCCCCCTTGTGGTCCCTCCTCTTTGGTTTCCTCCTCTATAAATAGAGAAGGCTTTCTCTTGTATTTGCAAGGTTTTTTTACCCTCTTCTTTCTTTCTTCAATAATATCCAACTTATGACTTTTAGTCATTTTTTCCTTTAGTGGGTTTTTGTATACACTTTTAGTGTTTGTGTTCTTGGCTCTTGAGATCACTCTTCAAGAGTGGTTTGCTTTATTGGTGCTTCTGCCCCCCTTTTCATTACATGGTATCAGAGCAAGGTTGGTGATCGAGCTTCTCTTCTTTTTGGTGTCTTGGAACGTGTGCCTCTCAAGCTTTTAAAGAAAGGAAGACTATTCGGTACCTATGGAGCGCGAATCTAAAGTAGAGCTCTCTTTTGAGCTTAATGGATCTAATTACCTTATGTGGGCCTCCGCTATGGAAAATCATCTAAGAGGTAAGAAACTTTGAGGTTTTGTTATGGGAACTACTCCCGAACCCTCTCTTGTTCTCACTAAAATTGAAAGTGTGATTGAAAAAGCTTTAGATGGCGATGAGCGCATCAAAGCTATCAATGACCATCAATCCAAAGTTGTGGATTGAAAAAGTAACCATGCCAAAATTTGGGCATGGTTTATGAACAATGTGGACCTCAAAAATTGTGCCAACATTTCTAAATTTAGAAGGGCCAATGAGGCTTGGTTCTTTCTTAATGGTACGTATACCCAAAAGGATCTAGGTAGACAATTTTTTTGTCAAGAAAAAATTCGTTCTACTAGACAAACAGATATGAGTGTCCGTGATTACTTTAGTTCTTTAACCCCTCTTTGGGATGTGCTTGTTCTTCTTGAGCCCAAATGGGTGGCTCCAGAAGATATTGAGTTGAGAAGAGAACAAATTGAAAAGGAGCATTTTTTCCAATTCCTCTGTGGTCTTCGGCCGGAATTTGAACAAGTTAGGGCATCCCTTCTCCATAGAAGTAAAGCATTACCCATTGAAGACGCTCTTGCCGAAGTATACCAAGAAGAAACTCGTCTTGGCATTAACAATGATGAAGTTTTGGTCGTTACTAGGCCCGGATCAAATGTAAAAGCATACAGACCTCCCCACTTTAACAAAAATAATGGATATAGAAAAAGAGCGATTTGTCACTATTGTAATGAACCGAGACATATCAAGCCGGTTTGCCCAAAGCTTAAGGGAAAAGTGGTCACGGTGGAAGAAAATTCTCCAAAGAAGGAAGAAGAAAGTGTCAAAGAAGGAGATATCAAAGAAACTCTTATCATATCTCCGAAGTTCTCCAACATCTTCTCAAGACTTCTTCATCTTCAACATCAGGAGCCCCCATCGCCTATTCTTCATCACCTCCAGGTATGTGGATACTAGACTCCGATGCTTCTTTTCATATGACATCTTATAAAAACTTTCTTTTTAATGTTTCTTTCGAACCCATATCTTCTTATGTTTCAACGGTCGATGGGACATCTTTAAAAATTAAAAGTATTAGAACAATTGATTTTAATACTTCTTTAAACTTTTTCGTTCCTAAAGTAAGAGTCATTTAAAAAATTAATCTAAATCTTTTTTTCGTTTCCCAAATCACCGATCATGGATGCCAAGTCTCTTTCTCACCTAAAGATTGCATCGTGCAGAATCTCCAGTCAGGGAAGCTGATTGGGCAAGGCCATAGAAGGGGTGATCTTTATTTTATGGACTTTTTGACTCTTCCATCGAAGTCATTTTGTAATCTTATAAAGGACAAAAGTATTGGAATTTGACATAAGAGACTTGGTCATCCAAATTTTGTAAAGATGTCTCTTTTTCCTTTTTTGAACCATACTTGTAAAGACAAACACATGACTTTTAAAGATTGCATTTTTAGGAAATCTAAAACTATTCCATTTCCTCAAAGAAATTATGTCACAACTCGGCCTTTTGAACTTGTTCATTCCGATGTATGGGGACCTTCCCCTATTTTATCCAAAGGAAGATTTTCGTACTATGTAGTCTTTATTGATGACTTCACTCAATTTACATGGATTTACTTCTTAAGTCGCAAATCCGAAGTTTTCTCCTTCTTTAAAGAATTCCATGCAATGGTTAAAAATCAATTTTTAGGAAATCTATCCATTCTTAGATCCGATTCGGGAGGCGAATATATGTCCAATGAATTTCAAATCTATTTGAAAGAAAATGGTATTTTCCATCAACGTTTTTGTCTAAGCACTCCGCAACAAAATGGTCTTGCGGAAAGAAAGCACAGACACATAATAGAAACCACAAGAACCTTATTAATTTCAAAAAACATTCCAAAATCCTTTTGGGCCGAAGCGGTTCTAACCTCAACATATCTTATCAATAGAACCCTTTCATCTTCTTTGAAAAATCTTTTTATATTTGAAAAAATTTACAATATGTCTCCCGATTATAAAAGGCTAAGAATTTTCGGATGTAAATGCTTTGTTCTAACTCACAAAAATGATAAACTTTCTTCAAGGGCAATTGAATGTATTTTTTTAGGATATGACAAAAAACAAAAAGGCTATCAATGTTTTGACATATTCAAAAATAAACTTTATATCTCAAAAGATGTCACATTTTTAGAAAAAGAAAATGGTTTTTCACATAAACCAAATGAAAATGTTAATTACTCCTTTTTATTTGACTTGTTACCTCAAGAAAAGGTCATAGATGATCATGTTGAATCTAGTGAAACTCTCGTAGAGGATTATTTCAAACCTCCAAATGATGACAAAAATTTAGAAGAAAATATACTAAGGCAAACACAAGTCTACTCTAGAAGGAATGAAAGCAATCCTCCTTGTGCCCTTGAAAAATTCTCTCAAAATGAGTCGATTAAAGAGTCCTCTCAAAGAAGATCAAATCGTATTTTTAAAATGCCAAATAGATTTGTGTCTTATGATTCTTTTTCTCCAAATTTTTGAGCATGTCTGCTAGCCCTTCACTCATTTCATGAACCGTCTCATTATAATGATGCTAAACAATATGCTCATTGGAATGAAGCAATGGAACTAGAACTTAATGCACTTAAAAGGGCAGAAACTTGGGAAATCATTGATCCACCCAATGGCAAGAAACCCATTGGATGTAGATGGGTTTTTAAACTAAAAACTAAGAGTGATGGCTCTTTAGAAAGATATAAGGCTATGTTAGTAGCCAAAGGGTATGCTCAAGAATATATGATGGATTATGATGAAACTTTTGCCCCAGTTGCTCGAATGACTAGTGTTCAAGCTCTTATTGCAATAGCCTCTATTAAAAAATGGGCAATTTTTCAACTTGATGTTAAAAATGCATTTTTAATTGGAAGTTTGAGTGAAGAAGTTTATATGGAACCACATCCGGGTATGAATTTAAATGGTAAAATTTTAAAATAAAAAAAGGCCTTATATGGACTTAAGCAAACTCCTAAAGCTTGTTATGACAAATTTAGTAATGTATTAATCAATTTGAGATTTACTTGTTATACTGACACTGCTCTTTTTGTTAAGAAAATAAGTGATTTCATTGTTATTCTACTGTTGTATGTTGATGATCTTCAGTAAAAGGTGAGAATGATGAAGAAAGCCACCAGGTGTAGTATCAATGCATTGCCTGATTCACTCCCCATCAAAGTTGTGGTGAGGACCAACATCCTGTCCAAGAGATGGAGGTATCTCCCCACCGCAAACCCCTCTGCAGATTTCGATGAGGATCATTTCCCTTCGACCATGAAGCAACTCAAGAGATAGAAGAAGCTTGGCGAGTGGCACTCGCCGCTAGAAGGAACCGATCTCTTCACCGTTGTCAATCGATTCTTGTTGAACCAGGCACCTTCGCAGGTTGAGCCCGCGCTTTACCCAAAGAAACAATTTAGAGAAGAGACTCCTTGGTAGTTGGCTACGACATGTGGTTGCCGTAAAGAAAGTTGAAGAGTTGTGTCTCGAAACTCACCATGTTGACAAACCAGTTCCTAAGTTTTCTGGCTGTCATGCCCATTTCAGCGGGCCTCTTTTTTTTCATGTCCAAAAGTTGGACATAAATGACCTTGGGTGCGTTGACCGCACCTAGGGTCGGGTTGACCGCACCGGGTGACGCACGCGCACCCACATCGCGTCGCGTTGATGCGGGTGCGACACCTGGTTGGCCGAATCCCTGTGACATAGCTTGGGAACAAACATAATAATTACAAGGGGAAGGAGTGCCTTTAAATAGGCACTCCATGTACCAAGGGTTTGTTGGGCCAGCCCGAATGGCTAGAATTTAGCCGTTGGGGGTAGTTGGACTAGCACCCAATTCTGTCCAGCATTAATTACAAGAACAGAAAAAATAAGAGGTCGTCAGTCCCTAGTGGCCTGGCACTTGTTACAAGGTGAAATTACTGAAATACCCCTAGTTTGCGTACACATTAGAATATATATATATATATATCCTCAACAAATAATACAAAAATGGCTCATATACAATACATTTAACATACAATAACAACAACTACGCCTTCATCCCAAAACAATTAGGGTCGGCGATATGAACCAAAAAAGAAAATCATTCTGGGTCTTCCACATGAATCCTTTTCCTCCAATCATTTCTATACAATGCCATGTCCTCGGTGAGGTTCAAAGCATTCATATCCTTTCCTATCATCTCCATCCAAGTCTTCTTAGGGCTACCCGACCTCTTTTAACTAATATATTTTCCCATTTATCCATCCTTCTAACTGGAGCATCATTAGGCCTTCGCCGAATATGTCCAAACCACCATAAACGATTCTCTCTCATCTTATTTTCAATAGATGCAACATCTACCTTCTTACGTATCTCCTCATTTTGAATCTTATCTTTTATTGTATTTTCACACATCCATCTAAGCATACGCATCTCAGCTACACTCATTTTTTGAATATGATGTCTCTTGGCAGCCCAACATTCCGTACCATATAGTAAAGCGGGCCTAATTGTCGTCCTATAAAACTTTTCCTTCAACCGCAATGACATTATACGATCGCACAACACTCCAGTTGCACTTTTCCATTTCATCCACCCAACCTTTATCCTATGATTTACATCTCCATCAATTTCTCCATACTTTTGAATGATAGATCCCAAATATTTGAAACAGTCATCCACCGGTATTTCTTGCTCACCAAGCTTCACTACACTCCCATCACTACTTCGTTGCTTACTAAACCGACATTCCATATATTCTGTCTTACTCTTGCTCAACTTAAAACCTCTTGCTTCCAATGTCTATCTCCATAATTCTAACTTAGCATTAACCCCAACTCTAGACTCATCAATCAAAACAATATCATCCAACAACATACACCACGACACATTTTCTTGAATTGATCTCGTAAGCTCATCCATCACTATAGCAAATAAGAAAGGACTTAATGCAGATCCTTGATGTAACCCAACTGTTATAGGAAAATTGGTTGTCACCCCTCCATAAGTGCAGACATTGGTTACTATTTCTTCGTACATATCTTTAATTATACTAATGTACTTGAGAGAAACACCTTTCTTCATCATTGTTCACAAGAGAACGTCCCTAGGTACTCTATCGTATGCCTTCTCCAAATCAATAAAAACCATATGCAAATCGTTGTTCCTCTCTCTATATCTCTCCAAATCAATAAAAACAATACATTTTAACATGAACATCAATTATTTATTCACTATATGGTTATATAGGGGTTCTCTTATATATAAATTAGTAATTTTCATAGTTCTATACATTACATTGAAGCATCTCTGTCCTCAAGGTTTTCTGTCCCTTTTATTTTTTAGCCTGATTAAACTAGGAGTTGACTGGCAGCCTCTATCCATGATTTTGATTGCAATATTGATTTCTTCTGGATATGTTCCACTTAAAATAATCAATTAATATATCCTTAGGGATTTGGTTTCAGGGACAAATTTGTTGATTACTGGATCAATAGCAGTATGTTGACAATGGATATACCTACCCAAATATTTAGAGTTCTGAAGCAACCCGGCCGGAATTATCTTACTCAGGTTTGTGTTCCCCCCTTGAGTGATACTTTGCATGTTTGACTATTGTATACATCTATCAAAACTTGCTTAAACTTTATATGGTTTAACTACTATGTTGGCATATATAGATTCTAAGCCATACTTTCGGCCATTAGTTTACTAGTTTCTCTGCCTAATTGTTTTCGGTACAGGAGGACTTTAAACCAGTTCTTCAAGAGCTTTTGGACACACATCCAGGGCTGGAGTTTTTACAGAGTACACCTGAGTTTCAGGATAGATATGGTGAGTACAATCATGCATAAGTATTGATTCGGCATTCTTCTTTCTGTGTTAGCATGATTTCCTTTCCCTTTGTTTGGATGCGAGCATGAACCAAAGATATTCTTTATTGAGTCATACTTCCCTTTGCCTGACCTTTGATCTCTGTGCGATCATGGTAGTGGCTTTCTTGCCAGAAATCTCTGTGTGAACTGCAGGATTATGATTTGTGAGGTTAGGAGTGACAGTAGCTTGTGTGGAATCCCACATCCACGTTTAATTTCTTTTAATTCCTAGAGGATGTGCAAGCTCAGGAGTATATGAATCTCTATGAATATTGTAAAATAGCTTTTTGTGGTAGGTAAATTGTCAATTACTTTCTGTTTTGTTTAATTTTGTGAATCTGCATTCCACTCTTCTGCATTTTGGTTGTTAAACTCTTCGGATCTATGTCACACGGGTGCGGGTACGGAGGGTACAACACAGCAAGTTTGAAAAATGTGGGTACGGGGACACGGCTATAAAAAAAATTATATATATATATATTTTAAATGTAAAAGAAAAAAAAGAGTAAAATGAAAATTTTTAAAACATAAAAGGGTGTAAAAAAGAGTAAAATGAAATTTCTTAAAACATAAAGGGGTACTTTGTAACCCCATTTCCACCGCTTTTTTCTCTCTCTCTCTCTATATATATACATATGTATACAAAGGAGGAGGATGACGACCCCATGCCTCTCTCGCTGTATATGAATAAGAAGGGAGGTAGGTACCTCTCTCTCTCCCTCTCTCGTTTCTCCCTCTCATGTACCCCCCTCTCTCTGTCATTTCCCCCCACCCAGGTCAATGCCCCCCAAAAAATGAGAGAGAGAGAGAGAGAGAGAGAGAGAGAGAGAGAGAGAGAGAGAGATTTATCGTGGTGAGGAGGACCAAAATAGTCCCACCCCCTTTGACCACAGGTCTAACGCCACAAAAAAATCTTTTTCGATGGGGTCAGGGTTGGACCCGACCCAGTGCAGTACCCGTACCCGTGTCCTGACGTGTCGACATGGGTACGGCACCCCATACGGCGTGTCCGTATGACATAGCTCCAGATAGTTCTGGTAATCAGGCTCTGATGCTTCAAATGGTTTTTTTTTTAATTTATTGTTCCCCCATGATTATGAAAAAGAAGAATATGGCCGCCATGAGCATAAAGCAATAATCTTTATTACAATGCAGTGAGTCAGCACCTACTTTATGGTTATCTTGTATGTCTATGTATCTAAAAGGGTTGTGTATGATACTGTGTCTGCAGAACATTGCAATACACTCTGTGGTGCTCTGAAAAGTCAGTATACTATAATATACTATTGTATTATATGATGTATAGGGACATTTAGGTTTTAACAATGATGGCCATCTATCATGTGTAGTGAACAATGTTTTCTGATGGTATTTAACAATATTATCAAATTTAAAAACTAGTGTCAAGTGTGCACTTTCGTGCATGAGAGAGAGTACTGGTTGATACAATAATACTACCTTATAAATTATTTGGAATAAATACATATCTGCAACCATTTTTATATGCTTAAGATAGAGAGAGAGAGAGAGAGAGAGAGAGAGAGAGAGAGAGAGAGAGAGAGAGTACTGGTTGATACAATAATACAACCTTATAATTTATTTGTAATAAATAAATATCTACCACAATTTTTATATTCTACTTGTAAAATATAATGCTCAATAACATTCTATGCAGCGTATGTGCTTGTACATTATTGTGGATTTTGTAATAGGACCTCCTTCATTATGGTGCTGTGTTGGACAACAAAAAAACAACAAGAATGCATGCAGTTGAGATGCTTACATTTACACCGAAGATCAGACTGACGAAAAATATATGATAAAGAATGAGTACCTTAGAATAAGATTAGAATAAACCACTTTCAGCAGCTCCTGATCCAAAAACGACCCAAATAGGTCCAAATCCCGAAGGCAAAACAGTGAATATAACTCATGATGCAACAATCTTCAAATCTGGCCTAGAATTTCCGAAAATGAACAGAGAATAAAAGAAATTTTGTATCTCATTTAATAGGAATTCCAATTGTGCATGGTTTGTGTCAAAATTCTGTGATTGTTTACCAACTGCAGTGCAAAGGAGACCAAATCAAACTCCTTCAAGGGGGGTCATGGGGCTTATGGCTGACATCAGCCTATCCTTCATCAAGTAATCCAATGCTGCACTTTCAGTAGCAGTTTTGCAGCCGGACAAGCCTCGAATGCCTCCCAATGTAGCTCTGTTACCATATATGGTACAGCTGGGTGAGAGGCACTCACAAGAAGAATACTGTGTGTGCAGGGGCAAAACCTCAAAGTTTTTTCCTCATAAAGAAAGATACGGGAGTTGGCCCTCTTTATTGGTGCTACAGAGACTGCAAAGAAACAAACAAATATGACTAAAATGACCTTAACATATACACTGTAAGATTAAATGACCCTACCTACACATGAATAAATGTACGTAACAAATAAATAAATACCAACTTTGTCCCTATGCACAACTAACCAACTATTTCCACATATATAATGTGTGTTATATGTGGGTGTGCAGCATGTACAACCTGGCTGCCCCCTCGCACCCTTATTTTGGAAAACACCCATGTCATGCTAGCCAGATCCCTATCGTACAATGTACCAGCACCTGTACCTGTCTGACAAAGGCATGCAATCATTTGCTTGAATATAACATGCTGATTATGCTCTGTTTCTCCTTTCTTTTCTGTCTTACTTTTTCTTTGGTGCTCCTTGTTCAGCATTAAAGCTGTGACTTTTCTTTGTTTTTCGTCTAATCAAGCATGTAATTTGCTTGATGCGTGTATGATATGCTGTATGGAAGCACTGGTCTTGTCATGATTTATGCACGTGTTGGTTTTCCTTTTCTGAACAGTTTCAACCAGCAATAACTGTGCTATTTTTTTTTCTTTGGTGTGGACCAAACTAGTGCATCAATGTAAATACAGAGATTTTGGTGTATGTTGCTTTAAGAGATCCTTAATTTTGTATCTAGAATTTCTAGTTTATCTGATTTTGACAATTTCATTTCTTCTATCAGTGTCCATATATTAGCTGCTATATGCTAATTTGTTTCTTTCTGGGATGACCTCTCAGCTGAAACTGTAATATACAGAATCTTTTACTATGTGAATCGATCTGGTAATGGTCATCTGACACTGAGGGAGCTGAAACGTGGAAATCTTATTGCCGCAATGCAACATGTGGATGATGAAGAGGACATTAACAAAGTGTTGAAGTATGTTTGGAATGACTTTCTTATTTTGATTTTAATTGGACATGTTGCATTATCATTGTTCCATTTTATGCGTATTCAGAATACAACAGACTGAAAATTTTCTTCATTTGGAACATCTTGATCTGTTCATTTTATCTTCCATCTGCTATTTGTGCTGCTCGTCTTTTGGGTACTAACAAGTTCTTGGCAACTGCACCTTGCAACAACGTGGGACAGCTTTTGTTTCACTTGCCTTGCAAACTTTAGGTCTTTCTTTTTGAGAATTTTCCCCCAAACTGGAGGTGATAGGAAAGGATATGAATGCTTTGAACCTCACCGAGGACATGGCATTGGATAGAAATGATTGGAGGAGAAGGATTCATGTGGAAGACCCAGAATGATTTTCTTTTTTGGTTCATATCGCCGACCCCAATTGTTTTGGGATGAAGGCGTTGTTGTTGTTGTTGTTCTTATTATTGTTGTGAATCAATTGCTTTATGACTTTTTTTTTGACCCTTCCTTTTAATCACATTTTTTTCCTAATGATGCTTAGCATGAAAACTACAACTATGGTGCAATACCTCGTGCTTTAATTGTGAGTGATGAAGGATAAAACTCTAAAATCAGTTTCTTATTGCTTTTTGTTTCTTACAGATATTTTTCTTATGAACACTTCTATGTAATATATTGCAAATTCTGGGAGCTTGACACAGATCATGACTTCTTAATTGATAAAGAGAATCTCATTAGATATGGTAACCACGCCCTGACGTACAGGATTGTGGAGAGAATATTTTCACAGGTTCTCTTTAAGCAGAAAAGTTTTTTCAGAATTCTTGACATCTGATAGCTGCTGCATAGTGATTAGGCTTTAATGATTGTCATTGTACATGTTTTATTGTCAATTACACTAGGTCCCCAGAAAGTTCACAAGTAAGGTTGAAGGGAAAATGGGATATGAGGACTTTGTTTACTTCATGTTGTCAGAGGAGGACAAGTCGTCCGAGCCTAGTCTTGAGTACTGGTATGTTCTTATATGTATTTTGAAGATTATGCATTATCTCTTAAGTGTCCCTCACTGATTAGCACTTGCTAGCTACACCGATAATTTGAGAATGTGATGCATTTGTCAATTATCTACTGATTACAATCAACTTGGAGCTTGTAACAAGGTGCTGCATTTTGTCAATTATCTAACCATTGAAGTTGTTTGTTCTTTGCCTTTCACTACACGATCAAGTTTTTTCAACATTACATTTTATGGACATTAGCTAGTTATAGTGGATGTGGATCTTCCAAAGAGACAAATAGGTACTTACTTTGCTAGAAAGTTTTAGACAGTAGTACATCATAAGCTTACCTAGTTTCTTTGGATGAGTCTGAAGGTCCTTTTCAACAAATGGAGATAGGGTTAATTCTGGAAACGAGTTGTCATCTTTCATATAAAAAGTCACATTAATCAAGGAAAAAATACAATTTCGTAAAAGGTATAATATTGACATGTATTTTGTTGAGGAGAGGCATTTGTAAATAGTGTTAGTAAGTAGAAAACTCTGGCAAGATTATAAATTTGAGCAAAGGTTCATTACAGAATATAATCAAGCTGTACATAGCTTATACATAGACTTGCTTGTTTGTTCATCTATTTATTACAGTAACATTGTTAATCTGAAGGATTGTTTGATTGCCAACCGCTGACTTTTAGTTATTCTGACTTGAAGTAATATGAAAAAAATGTTGCTTCCAAAAGGCATTCCCATGGATGTAATTTCCAAAGTATCAGGTAATTAGATTGATTGTATTGGTTGGGTCATAGCCTTTTACTTTTGTTAAGTTTTCCTCACCCTTAGATACTATGAAACTGTTTGTGCAGCATTTTTTGCTTGCTGCTGATAAATTTTTTTAAAATTTCGTGGTTACAAGTTACAAATAAATTAAATAATTAATTGCCTCGTAATTATTGTGCACAATCACGGGTGTGGTGGTATGCATGTTTGCTGAATCTTGATAATTGTGGTGAAAATATTGAATTTCTCCTAATTTTGTCATCTTATGCATGTCATGTTCCATTTTTTCCCAGGTTTAAGTGTATAGATTTGGATGGCAATGGGGTGCTCTCACCTAATGAAATGCAGTTCTTTTATGAGGAGCAGTTACACCGCATGGAGTGTATGGCCCAGGAACCTGTTCTCTTTGAGGACATTTTGTGCCAGATGGTTGACATGATTTCCCCTGAGGTAGTTTTAGTTCCTTTAATTGTTTTCTGCTTCCTTCTGGCTATGTGGTAAATGATATTGATTCTTTGCTCATCATGCAGAGGGAGAGTTATTTTACTCTCAAGGACATAAAAGGTAGCAAACTTTCAGGAAATGTTTTCAATATTCTGTTCAACCTGAACAAATTTATGGCATTTGAAACACGGGATCCATTTCTTATCCGTCAGGTGTTTTACAAAGAACTCGGTTATATTGCAATTCTCTGTGTCAGGATAGGTAGCAATTAACTGCTGCTAATTCTAATAACACTATGTGCTTCACAAATTGTCCTTGCAGGAGCGGGAGAATCCAACATTGACCGAGTGGGATCGCTTTGCACATAGAGAATACATCAGACTTTCCATGGAAGAAGATGGAGAAGATGCCTCTAATGGCAGTGCAGATGTGTGGGATGAATCACTTGAGGCCCCATTTTGATTGGCGTCGTCTCAAGTAAGTTGCTTTCTTTTGGTGTTGCATATTTTAATCCTTTATTGTTATCAATATTATTTTTATCTCAATATAATTTTTGTTTCACTGACAATATTGATGAAATCAGATGGGGAATCACAATATTTTATTTTTCTGAATATAATCTCATTTCACCTACAATATTGATAACATCAGATGCAGACCAGATAGTTATATTCATTGTCACAGATATCAACGATATTTTCAAAATATCGCGATATTATCTCTGTAAATTCAGCAAACGATAATATAGTTAAAATATCATGATATTTTGAAAATATTGCCAGTTTGATACACGATATTATCAATTAGTTTTACCGTTTTTATTATTTTTTTACTTTTTAAATATGTTTTTCTTCTTTCTTTTACATTTTTTACTTATTTAGTTTATTATTTATGTATTTTTTGTCTAAACATGATATTTTGTTATTTTTTAAGCCCTATGTTTTTTCCAAGATTTATCACCAAACCTGTAATATCGCGAGAAATAGCCTCACCAAGATATAGCCGATACCGATATTTGTGACTATGGTTATATCATGATATTTTGTTATTTTTTAAGCCCTATGTTTTTCCCAAGATTTATCACCAAACCTGTAATATCGCGAGAAATAGCCTCACCAAGATATAGCCGATACCGATATTTGTGACTATGGTTATATGTATTTTTTAATGGATGCTTCTCTCATTCTTAAAGTATAGATTTTTGAGTATTCCCTTGCTTGAGATGGCACAACTTTGAGTCATCCAACCATCAAGCATTGTTTGTATTGACAGTTATAATTGCCATGTTTTCACTTGTTGGTTTTCACTTTTACCTCAAACAAACATGGTCGTGGATCTAAAGTTGTAGATACTCTTTCTTGT
This sequence comes from Nuphar pumila, assembly GCF_984573655.1. NCBI lineage: Eukaryota > Viridiplantae > Streptophyta > Magnoliopsida > Nymphaeales > Nymphaeaceae > Nuphar > Nuphar pumila. The sequence goes on from NC_143261.1 coordinate 2,595,073, forward strand.
ATTGAACTGGTTAATGTTTAGGATGGGCCTCACATGTTATTCAAGCAAAGTAAATGTGATGGACCTTTCCAAAAATGTCTTCTGAGGTTCATTTTGGTGTCAGGCTTTATATTATAGATAATCATATTTGCCAATAGAAGATGTCCTCTTCGGCGAAGAAATGGACATGGTGAAATGCCAGATGAATTCTTGTTCAAATTAAGAAATCTGGAGCCTATCATTATGCAGGATCATGGTCTATGGGAGGAAACTATAGGAAAAACATGGTGACCAGTGAATCTAGAAATTCTGCAGACTGTTCTGTTTGTTTGGGAAATCTACTCCTATCTTTTTGAGTTAGTTTTAGACTTCATTATAGGCTTACCTATTTCATATGTGAAGAATAGAAGATAATGCTTTACTGGGATGTGGGGGGCAAAATTATATTATCAAGGAGGCACTTTATCTGTTCAAAATGGCATAATCTGCTCCCCCGCTCTTGTAACTGTATGGCATACCCTATTTAAATGTTTGGCAAATAGACCCTGATGGTAACAAGATGTATCATATGCATAGATTCAAGTTAAAATGGTCAAACAAGTATATTGATTATGGTAGCATGCAGAACTTCAGCTGGGGAAACGAACAGTTCAGATTGGACACATTGTGGATGATATTTCTAAAAAGTTTTTCTCCTAAGAATGCAGTTCTGTCGGATGTGAAAGATGATTGTTATTGAGATAATTCATTATTGTGAGGGCAGCTTTTGCTGTCCAGGGATTTTGTTTCAAGTCAGAATTTTGTCTTTGTTTCTCTCTTTTTCTTTCTCATTTTAGCTTAGAGATCAATGTAATTCCATGAACCAGCAACCTAAGACAATCCTAATAAGGAAATTTCGGTTATTTATGTTTTCAACAAACCTTGCTTATCAAGACTGAGAACTCTCCAAAAATTCACAATTAGCAATCAGCAGTTCATGGATTGTTGGACTTGTAATGAGAAACCAAAATAGGACTGCATGAGTCACTCGTATCAAACCCACTTGAGGCTTAGATTGGACCCAATCCAAATCCAATCTGCTTGGATCTGGATTCAATTAAGACCTATTTGGATCTCAGCAAAAGTTTTGGACCCACATGATCAATATAGGACAGCTATATCTTTGCATACATATGTTGGTAAAAACGGCTTACCACTGGTTTTCAGTGAAATTAATGGGAAATTGCTTGAATATTTCTGAAATCATGATGGTCAGTATTAGACGAGCACACCCAAAGTATTTTTGTCATTTCACCTATTAGATGTGGGATGCATGCTGGTTGTGATAAATGCCATTTTACATTGTTTGGTTGCCTCTTTTTGAATTTCTTGTAATGAAATAAGAACAAGAACAAGAACAAGAACAAGAACAATGAAGTGCCTCTTATAGGCTTACCAAAACACAACCAAATCACATAAGCACATGCACATAACCGACACAAGGGCCAAGAGAACACATAAAAAAATATAGGCAATTGTATTACAAAATGCTTGAGAAAGCATTGCTTTTACAAAGGGGAGAGCTCCCCTATTTATACACACAATGAGGCCCATAGGGCCATTGGGATACCCCCAACGGGTACATTAACTGTTGGGGAGGTCCCAACGACTCTATGGGCTGGATTACCTTTATGCCCTCAAACAAAACAATAAAAACCTATTCTAAAAATAATAATAAAAAAGATTGTTGTGTCCCTAATGGGCACAACCTATTTCATGACTGTGAAAAGACAAAAATAGCCCTAATGGGTATTTGTCTATTACAAAAAAAATATATATATATATATATATGTACAAAATTACAAATATGTTCAAGTATTTTTCTTTGCCAAGGAGAAAATAAAACCTGAGAGACGAAACTACTTTGGTGAAGAAGTTCACCAATTGATACTCGGATGGTACATATGTCAAAGTAATGTTCTTCTTGAAGAATTGTTCTCTGACGTAATAGCAATCCATTTCGATATGTTTGGTTCTCTCATGAAAAGTATGATTGTCAGCAATTTAAATTGCACTTTTGTTGTCACAATACAATCTTGAGGGTTCTGCCACGTGAACACCCAAGTCTTCTAGTAATTGCTTCAGCCAAACCAACTCAGAGGTATTGGTTGTCATAGCTTGGTATTTTTTTGCTTCTTGCATTTCTACGAAATCAACGAATCCCCTATAAAAACACAAAAACTTGTAGTTGACCGATGATCATTCACATCCCCTCCCCCAATCAGAGTCAGAATATGTAATAACTTCGAACGATGAAGAGGATGACAAAAATAAACCATAATTAACAGTATTTCTGATATATCTAATAATCCTCATTACAACATTCATATGTACTATAGTAGGAGCATACTGAAATTGACTACCAGAATGAATAACATATGCAATATCAAGACAAATAATAGAAAGATTAGACAAAGTTCCAGTCATTTGTCTCTAAAGAGTTGGATCCTTTAGAGGTTCTCTATCATCCTTCTTCATCTTTACATTGATGACTTCTGAAATATCAACTCATTTTTCATCTGAGAGTCTTGACCGTTCTATTATGTTTGCTGCATACTTAGTTCGTGACAACAAATAACCACGAGGTGATTAAGCCAACTCTATTCCAAGAAAGTATCGTAAAAAACCAAGATCTGTCATCAAAGTTGACTTTCAACACATTTTTGATATGACTAACTCCCTGCTTAATACCTCATCTGATAATCATGTTATCAACATAGAGATGTAATATCACTTTGTCTTCTTTAGAAGACTTAACAAACAATGCAGTGTCAGTATAACAAGATTTAAAACTATGGTGTGTCATACACTACTGAATCATTTATGCCAAGCCTTAGGAGCTTGTTTTAGATCATACAAAGCTTTTTGTAATCGAAGAATTTTTCTATTTGTTAATCCTAATCTTGGTAGAGGATCCATATAAACTTTCTCATTAAGGTTACCATTCAAATTTTATTTTTTACATCCATTTGAAAAATGAGCTATATTTTAATTGATGCTCTAAAAATAAATGTTCTAACAGTGGTCATTCGACCAACCAAAGCAAAAATTTCATCATAGTCTATTCTATACTCTTGATTGTATCATTTGACTACTAGTCTTGCTTTATATCTTTCTATTGTCTCGTCACTTTCAATTTTAATTTTGTAAACCCATTTGAATTTTATAGTTTTATTTCTTTTGGGCAATGTTTGATTTTTTCAATTTTTTGCCTTTTTTAATGATTCTAATTCATCATTTATTGATCGAAATCCATTTTTGGTGATTTTTAGCATCATTGTAAGATGATGGTTCTACGTACAAGTGTATAACCATTAAACATGCTCTATATTTGGGTTTAAAAGAACCAAAGGATACAAATCTACTAAGAGCTTTTGAAATTCTCATGATTTTTCTAATGCTAAAAGAATATATATCTTGATTTTGAGAATATCTTTCTAAAGCACATGGAGGATGGTCTTCGGTACGTGGAGTATAAATTTGAATTTCACTATGAGGTTGGTTTATATTATCAATACCTTCATTCCCATTCTTATGTGCATCATGAGTGCCGTCATTGTCACTCTCATGCACATCATGAATGTCATCACAACTCACATGTTCATTCCCATTCCCATGTGCATCAAGAGTGTCTTCATTGTCACTCTCATGCACATCATGAATGTCATCACAACTCATGCTCATTGGCAAAATTAAAAAGAAACGAATAATCACATTGCTCTTAGATTTTATCTTTACCAAATCCATTTTCGTTTTCAAGGAAAGTGACATTTCTTGAGACATATAGCTTGTTCCTTTTAATTTTATAACATCTATACCTTTTTTATTTTCGGCATAGCCTAAGAAAACACAAAAAATAACTTTTAATGAAATTTTGTCATTTTTGTCGGTAAGAACAAAGCATTTACAACCAAAGACTCAACCTTTTGTAATCAGAAGATGTTTTAAATAATTTTTCAATGGGAGAAATGTTTTCAATAGTTTTTGAAGGCATCCTATTTATCAAATAAACCGTCGTAATAGTGGCTTCGACCGAAAACATTTTTGGAACATTTCTTGATATAAAAAGTGTTATAGTAGTCTCAAAAATATGTGCATGCTTCCTTTCGGCTAGTCCATTTTGTTGAGGAGTATAAGGATATGATTTTTGGTGAATAATTCTATGTAAGTCAAGGTGGTTTTTGAAATCCTTTGATACAAATTCTCTTTCGAAATCGGTTCTAAAGATTTTTATATTGGTTTTAAATTGAGTCTTTGTATAACAATGAATTTTTTTGAAGCAATCAAATACTTCAGATTTGTCTTTAAGAAAAAATATCCAAGAGTGTCTACTATAATTATCCACAAAAACAACATATTAAGCTACTCCTCCTTTGGATATAACCGAAGCCGGCCCCATACATCCGAATGTATCAACTCAAATGATTTTTTTAATATAAAATAACTAGGCTCAAATGGTAAAGATTTCATTTTACCAAGGATGCAATCTTCAAAAACAAAATCTCTTTCTTTATAACTTGTAAGAAATGAAAACAAGTGTAATTTTGACACATTAGGATGTCCTAGTCTCTTGTGCCAATTTCCTATATATTTTTTTCACAAAATTTCAAAAAGTATATTTTGATAACTCAAGATTGTCCATAACATAGAGATCTCTTCTATGGCCTTCCCCAATCGGCTTCCTGGACTAAAGATCATGTATCAAACAATCATTATATGAAAACAATATTTTGCATCCATGATCTACAATTTGAGACTGCCGGTGCCAAGCCCGGATAAAAGAGGAGGGTTGCGGTAGGCCTGTGACAGCCAACATAAAAACTTAGTCATACCCTATGAATATGAACCAATATGAGAATTTCGTTGGGGCGTTCCCTACTGAGCGACGCGCTGTACTCTATAGGCCTGGAGGCAGTGATAAATGGGCAAGGGTTGCTAGGTCGTCGCCCGGAAGCGACGCGTCACACCGGTGCCCGGGTGTGGTGTCAAATAGGCAAGGGTTCCCTCACTTTGTTGGACGGGTGGGGGTAAAGAAGTTAGTCCAAGACCAAAAAATTAGGTTAGCCACTTGGAACATAGGGTCTTTAACTGGTAAGTTGGTAGAGTTAGTAGATGTTATGTGTAGGAGAAAGATTAATATTTTATGTGCACAAGAGACCAAATGGGTAGGTGAGAAAGCAAAAGTGATAGAACCTTGGGGATATAAGATTTGGTATACAGGAATAAATATGAATAGGAATGGAGTAGAGATTGTTATGAGTCGTGAGTTTATAGATAATGTAGTTGAGGTCCGTAGGAAGGGTGATAGGATTTTACTTATTAAATTAGTATTATGTACAGATATTATTAATATTATTAGTGTTTATGCACCTCACGTAGGTTTAGATGATTCCACTAAGCGTCAATTTTGGGAAGATTTAGATGGAGTAGTACAAGGGATATCTTATGGAGAAAGGCTTTTCATCGGCGGTGACCTTAATGGTCATGTAGGCATTAGTAGGGATGGATTTGAGAGTATCTATAGAGGCTATGGTATAGGAGAAAGAAACGATAGTGGAGAAAGGATTTTAGATTTTGGTTTGTCCTATGATATGATTTTAGCAAACACTTGGTTTAGGAAGAGGGAGTCTCACCTAGTAGCATTTAAAAGTGGGGTTAATACGAGTCAGATAGATTTTTTCCTACTTAGAAAGAGAGATAGGGGTTGTTGCATCGATTGTAAGGTTATACCGGGAGAAAGTGTAGCTACACAACATAGAGTCTTAATTTTAGATCTTAGAATTAGACAATGCCGCAAAAGGGATATACATAGGATAGATCCTAGAATTAAGTGGTGGGCACTGAAAGGAGCTAAACAAGGAATGTTTGTAGAGCGGGTAGTTAAGGAAGTTGATTGGTGTCTCGAGGAGGATTCAGAATCTATGTGGAATAAGATAGCGGGTGGCATGAGAAAGGTGGCTAAGGAGGTATTGGGTGAGTCTAAAGGCGGTGCACCGCTAGGTAAGGATACATCGTGGTGGAACGAGGATGTCAAATTAGCTATTAAGGTTAAAAGAGAGTGTTATAGAAATCTAAGTAAAAGTCATGATAATGAGAATTTAGAGAAGTATATGATAGCAAAGAAGGAAGCTAAAAAAGTAGTTCAGAACGCGAGAGATAAGGTATATAAGGAGGTTTATGATAAGTTGGATACCAAAGAGGGTGAGAAGGATATTTATAGGATTGCAAAAATGAGAGATAGGAAAACGAGGGATCTGGGTATGGTTAGATGTATCAAAGATGAAACACAAAGGGTTTTAGTTAAAGATGAGGAGATTAATGAGAGATGGAAAGATTATTTTGATAAGCTATTTAATGAAAGTCATGTTCAGGATCTTGGAGACTTTTCCATTCCTTTTCTTGAGATGAATCGTGACTTCATGCGCAAGATTCAAAAGAAAGAAATTGCAGAGGCTTTGAAGAAAATGAAATCAAGAAGGGCAGTTGGCCCAGATGGTATACCTATCGAGGCTTGAAAATGCTTGAGAGAGAAAGGTTTAGAATGGTTGACAAATCTTTTTAACAAGATTTGGCGGACAAATAAGATGCCTATTGAGTGGAGGAAGAGTACTTTGGTGCCTCTATATAAGAATAAGGGTGATATACAAGATTGCACAAACTATTGTGGTATAAAACTCATGAGTCATACTATGAAACTTTGGGAGAAGGTGATTGAGTCTAGGTTGAGGAAGGTTGTCATGATATCGGAGAATCAATTTGGTTTTATGCCTGGAAGATCTACTATGGAAGCTATACATCTTCTTAGACAACTTATTGAGAGAAATAGAGAGAGGAACAAAGATTTGCATATGGTTTTTATTGATTTGGAGAAGGCTTACGATAGAGTACCTAGGGATGTTCTCTGGTGGACAATGATGAAGAAAGGTGTTTCTCTAAAGTACATTAGTATAATTAAAGATATGTATGAAGGAGTAGTAACCAATGTCCGCACTTGTGGAGGGGTGACAACTAATTTTCCTATAACGGTTGGGTTACATCAAGGATCTGCTTTAAGCCCTTTCCTATTTGCTATAGTGATGGATGAGCTTACGAGATCAATTCAAGAAAATGTGCCGTGGTGTATGTTGTTTGCTGATGATATTGTTTTGATTGATGAGTCTAGAGTTGGGGTTAATGCTAAGTTAGAATTATGGAGACAGACATTGGAAGCAAGTGGTTTTAAGTTGAGTAAGAGTAAGACAGAATACATGGAATGTCGATTTAGTAAGCAACGAAATAGAGATGGGAGTGTAGTGAAGCTTGGTGAGCAAGAAATACCGGTGGATGATTCTTTCAAATATTTGGGATCTATCATTCAAAAGTATGGAGAAATTGATGGAGATGTAAATCATAGGATAAAGGTTGGGTGGATGAAATGGAAGAGTGCAACTGGAGTGTTGTGCGATCGTAGAATGCCATTGCGGTTGAAGGGAAAGTTTTATAGGACGACTATTAGGCCCGCTTTACTATATGGTACGGAATGTTGGGCTGCCAAGAGACATCATATTCAAAAAATGAGTGTAGCTGAGATGCGTATGCTGAGATGGATGTGTGGAAATACAATAAAAGATAAGATTCAGAACGAGGAGATACGTAAGAAGGTAGGCGTTGCACCCATTGAAAATAAGATGAGAGAGAATCATTTACGGTGGTTTGGACATATTCGACGAAAGCCTAATGATGGTCCAGTTAGAAGGATGGAGAAATGGGAAAATATATTAGTTAAAAGAGGTCGGGGTAGGCCTAGGAAGACATGGATGGAGGTGATAGGAAAGGATATGAATGCTTTGAACCTCACCGAGGACATGGCATTGGATAGAAATGAATGGAGGAGAAGGATTCATGTGGAAGACCCAGAATGATTTTCTTTGTTGGTTCATATCGCCGACCCCAATTGTTTTGGGATGAAGGCGTAGTTGTTGTTGTTGTTTGATCTACAATTTGAGAAACAGATAAGATGTTTAAATTTATTTTTGATACTATAATATTTATTACCATAAATGTTTTATGTTTTTGTAAAGACCCAACACCTTTGATTTTTAAAGAAGTTCCATTAGCGGTTGAAACATAAGAATCATTTGAGTTAATATGGCATTCAAATAGTGTGGACTCATTTAAAGCTATATGGAAAGAAGCACCAGAATCAATAATCCAAGAAGTTTTACCGGGATTAATACATGTGGATACGACCTTTCGCCTAAGATAGAAGAAACTTAATTCTTGATCATTTGTTGTAGTGCCTCCATGAGTTGTGCCAAAGACAATCAGCCTATGCGTTTGCAGTTATCATCTACACCGTTTCTTTAAAGAGATTGTCCCACCGAAGCCACCTTCTTTTCATCTCTTTGATATTCTCTCCTTTTAGGACAAAAATGACTTGATATGACCCAACTCATAGCAATGATAGCATGCTAATTTGCCACTCTTCTTGTATTCATAGTCATATTTTTTATCATTTTGGCTCCTTTCATAATCATTGAAATTTCTTCCATTATCATTACTTCTTCCAAAGTGAGGGGGCTTACAAGCCTTGTGTGATTTTCGGGTATTGACATAGCAAACACGAATTCTTCATCTTTAGTGGAGGAAGTTTTCTTTAACCTATTTTCTTCCGTAGTCAATTCTTCAAGTAGTTCTATTATGGTAGGTACTCCTCTATGAAGAAGGCTTGATTTAGTCTCTTCAAATTCGGGTCTAAGCCCATTTATAAATTGGCAGAAGTGCTCCATTCTAATTTGTTTTTCATGGAGTTCCACAACTTGAGGGCAATGCCACGTTGACTCTAAGAGAGCCAGTTCATCCCAAAGAAGATGGAGGATATTATAATATTCCTTAATGCTCATCTCCCCTTGGGTCATGGTTTTTACCTTGTTTTGCGCATTACATATGCGAGTTATATCCTTTAGACTATGCATATCTTTAAGATATTTTCATGCATCACTAGCAAAATCAAAATTTGCTAAGCTAGAACAATTTTTATGTCAACACTATTGATGAGCCATCCTCTGTTCTTTCTATTTTTTCTCATAATCGGTGACGGCCTTAGACATGTCTTCTCCTTAAAGAGCCCCTTCCTTTCCATTTTTCATCTTGGTAAGTATAAGTTTAGTCTCTCTTTCAGTGCCATTAATCAAATTTCATAGACCCTTTTCTTATATTTTATGCTTTACTATGGATGCCCACGTCACATAGTTAGTGTCATTGAGCCTCGCGGGAATGGAGACAACCACTTCTCTTTCATCGTCCATTTTTACAAAAATGAGAGAGAAGAGAAGAGATGAGGAAAAGGTAGCAAAAATTTTGTTGAAGAAGACTTTGATCATGCGCTTCCCAATGCAACAATCCCACAAACCAATGCTCTACCAATCTCTCAATCCTCTTTTGTTTTTTACGAATGAATCACAACCCAAGAGCACCAAGATACCATGTAAGAAATAAGAACAAGAACAATGGAGTGCCTCTTATAGGCTTACAAGAACACAACCAAATCACAGAAAACCACTTATGGCTCAATCACATAAGGACATTCACATAACCCACACAAGGGCCAAGAGAACACATAAAAAATATAGGCCACTCTATTACAAAATGCTTGAGAAATCATTGCTTTTACAAGGGGAGAGCTCTCCTGATTGTATACACAATGAGGCTCATAGGGCTATTGGGATACTGTTCGACGACTATAAATAGAGCCGTTGGGGAGGTCTCGACGATTCTATGGGCTGAATCACCTTTATGCCCTCAAACAAAACAATAAAAACCTATTCCAAAAATAATAAGAATTATATCAATGTGAGAAGACAAAAATACCCCTAATGGGTATTTGCGTATTACGTGTATATATATACATATGTACAAATATAGATATGCATATCTTAACATTTATAATCAGAGTTGCCAGTCGAGGAAGCGGGAGCGCGAGCGGGAAGTGAGGTACTTTCAAAATTTTAGGAAGCGGGAAGCGTGGGACGACTTAGAAGCGAACCAAAAATCGTCTCGGAAGCGATCTAGGAAGCGAAAAAAGATAAAAATAAAATAAAAATACAAAAAAAGGAAAAAAAGAGGAAGCACGCTTCCCAAATTGTTTTTTGCGCTTCCCAGCATATTTCAGAAGCGCGACGATTCGCGCTTCGGGGAATCACACTTCCCCACTTCCTATGGCGATTCCGGTAACTTTGTTTATAACCTGAAGAAATCGCGCCTGGCATGAAGACTTGGCCGCACTGGCTCAGCCTGCCATACCTACGGTCAGCGTGCTGGCTGCGTAAAACTCTGAGGCTAGGACCCCTGCCCTTGGGGCCTATGCTACACGTTGGCTTGGGCAGAAGGGCGATGCCCATGAGAATCGAACCTTGACTGCCCATCTAGCCGCCAAGGTCCCACCCCCACTACACCAACCCCCCTTGGGGCTGTTTGGTTGCCTCTTGTATTATAATTCCTTTCTTTTTCTATTTATGTACATATATTGTATCATGTATGATACTACTAGAGTGGCATTGCTGTAATACTCTAGTTATGTTGACTACCTATAGTGTCATTGTTGTAATACCGTCCCTAGTCTTACAATCGGTGTCCACTACGTCCTTGTCTTGATTAAGCTTAGGTCTTTAGATGGTTAAATGCAGGTTTGGGCTTGCATATTAAGATGAAATGTTCTGGTCCAATGATTGACCCATTTCAGATTGGGTCATACTTGGGTTGGGTTGACTGGGTTCCAGTTTGGGTCAGCTTTGTCAAATGGTGGTTCTTCTGATGCGCCCTTTCTTTGACGGAAACTGCAATGGAAATGGTGGAGGCTGAAAATAGGACAAAACTGGAAAGCTGGCAGTTCGGGGCAAATGAATGGATCCGACTCTGAGCACAATGGGGCTTGGCTAGGTATGGTTTGGGTCAAGATTAATGTAGGATGGGGGGAATTGTGTCAACCTGGTTTGATACTCGGCCAGCAAGATAGGGTTACAACACAACCCTCACCTTTACTGTTCACACACAGGAGACTCAAAAGTGCATTCCCTTGCTCACCTAGCACTCTTACACCCATTCGGGCTGCTTCCGGCTACCTTTGTCACGATGTTGCACTGGCTCGCACTTGTCCTGTTCACACAAAGTCACAACATTCAAGCTTGATGGCAGCGCCATCTCACCACGTGATAGAGAGTGCACAAGCATCTCACACACCACCAATACTTCACATGCAAACTTACAAACACTCAACACATGCTTAGAAAGCACACCACATATTCTCACGTGTCACACACAACATGGACACTTCTAGGCACCCAAGGTGTCGATGTTGGACATGCCATGGACACCTGTTTTTTGAGGTGCAGACGTCCAGAAAAACTGGACATGTGTTGCATCTCTGACACGGGTGTTGGAACATGATATTTGATTTAGTTTCAGATCTTTATCCATATCCAGATCTGGATCCAGATTAAGTCACAAATGTGGATATGCGTTGTAGAGTCTGGCTGTATAATGATTTGTTCTTTTCATTTTGGCCCCTTATCTCTATCTAGTGTATATTAGAGTTTAGGAGTATTATTGTAACATTGAGGTAGTTATTGTAACTTACCTTATAATAAAGAAAGACCCACACGTCAGGAAGGCTTGACGTCTCTGGGTATTCTCTGTAGCCTTCTCCTCTCTCTATCCTCTTCTTCCTTCTCACGAACCAGGTGAAAAACCTCTGTTTTGCATGGTATCAGAGCACTCGATATTGGGTTACTAATCTCGAAACCCAGAAAGTTCCTAAATATCGATCACGTTTTTTGTTTCGCGTGGCCCTCTCTTTTCTCACGTGATATCTCCTTTTTTGTCGCTCCATCTCTTTTCTTGAAATCTTTATGTTTTGTTTCCAGATTTCTCATGTTAATCTCAAAACCCTCTTTCCTATAATTATCTCACGTGAGATCTGTTTCCCTTTTTCCCTTTCTTTAAAATCCCAAAGAACATGTTATTCCAGAATTAACAAGTTTTCTGATATAGATATCAAAGATCGATCTTGTTGAGACTTAATTTTTGGTTATCTGGTCTCTGCAAAAAAAAGGCCAGATAGTTCATTACGACGACCATATTAATGTTTCTTGCATCGTTTATTATTTCTTTTATTGTCGTTCTATTCGATATTGATTGCCATTCTATTTCAGCTAATTTCTTAAACCAACTCGTATCTGAAAAGCTTACCCAGTCCAATTTCCTCACTTGGAAGAGACAAATTTTTCCTTTCATTCGCAGCCAAGGTCTTTCGGGTCATCTGAATGTCTCAATTGAGGTTCCACCAGAATTTATTGTGCAGGAAAAGACTGATGGAAAATGGGCTGTTAAGGCTACTCATGTGCAAAATCCAGACTGTCTTTTGGATGAATCGGGGCCAGGCACTTGTGGCATACATTACATCCACACTGTCCAAGGTAGTTTTAATTGGCATCTTTGATGATTGTACGACTATGGAACTTTGGAGTAAGTTGGTTCAAACGTTTTCTCAAGTTTCAAAAGCAAAAGTCATGTTTTTAAAGAGAGAATTTCAGAACATTAAAAAAGGGTTCCATGTCCATAATATAATACTTGAATAAGACTAAGCAAATCACTGACCAACTCACCATGGTTGGCTATGAAGTTCCAGAAAATGATAGAATTGAACAAGCACTGAATGGTTTGGGACCTGAATATAGTGTGGTATGTACTACACTATCATGCTTACCTGAATTGCCTAATTTTGAAGCATTGAGATCTAAACTGTTGCTCTTTGAGATGAATATGCCCGGAACTTTAGGGGCAAATTCGGGTGCTGCAGACAATCACACTGTTTTCCTATCAGAGTCAATTTGGAAGAGGACTTGGACGGAACCAGGGAGACCGTGGTCTTCTTCCAATACCAAATATTCCACCAATGATGGGTCAGAACAGAAGGGCCCCAACATGCTATGTGCAAGAAATCAGGTCATGTGTAAAAAGATTATTGGTTTAAGTATGATCCCAGGTACAATCAAGGAAAAACTTTAGATAAGCCATGAGGATCAGGGTCAAGTTTAGGCATTCGTGGACAAACAACTCTTATTAGCATCACTTGTAGAGGGCAATCTGAAACATAATGATCAAGGAATTTGGTATGTGGACTCTGAGAAAACTGCTTCAAGGATTGAGAAATGAGAAGAGAAAGAGAAGAAAGATAACTCGGGTACCTGTTAAGAATCGGCAGCCGCTCTAATCTCAATTGGCTGCATTAAAACATTGTTAGTTTAATAGGGTTACAACTTCTTTTGCATGGACAAAACTGCCCTGCATTAGTAATACAAAATACATAAATATACACGTGATATGGATCCTTCAATGGATCCATATTCATCCTTCAATGGATCCACATCCGATCCATATTCTAATACCCTCCCTCAAGTTGTGCATGGGATTGAACCATGTGCAACTTGTTCTTCAGTTACAAAAAACGATTACTTGTGAGGCCTTTTGTGAACATATCGGCGACTTGGTCTTCTGAAGTCACATAAACTGGTTCAATTTCTTTGTTTGCTATCTTTTGTCTGATGAAATGCTGGTCAATCTCAATATGCTTAGTCCGACTGTGATGAACAAGATTGAACGCAATTTGTATAGCACTTCTATTGTCACACATAAGAGTCGAACTTGAGATATTCTCTCCCATCTCTGTAAGTAGATGTCTAATCCAGGTCACTTTTGCTGTGGTAGCTGCCATAGATCTATACTCTGCCTCTTTACTAGATCGTGCCACAACCTTCTGTTTCCTGCTACTCCATGAGGCTAGATTTCTTCTGATAAAAACACAGTATCCTGAAACAGACCTCCTCTCATCTGGGTCCCCTGCCCAGTCCGCATCTGTATAAGCCACTATGTCATGTTTCGGTGTCCCCTATGAAGATTGTACATATGTGAGTCCATCACCTACTGTGCCTTTTAGGTAACGAAGAATACATTTGACAACATCTATGTGACCAGTCTTTGGCTCATGCATGAATTGGGATACCTGGTTTACAGAATATACAATGTCTGGTCTAGTAAAAGTAAGATACTGTAACATGCCCACTAAACTGCGATACTTGCTTGCATCAGGGTATAACTCACCATCACAAATACTGAGCTTTTGACTGACAACACTAGGTGTAGGCAGATGTTTGCAATCTGTCATTCCTGTTTTGGCCAGAAGATCAAGAGTGTATTTGTGTTGGGTTAATGACATTTTTCCATCCCGTCTGTCCACCTCTACACCAAGGAAATATCTCAGTTCTCCAAGATCTTTCATCCTGAATCGCATACTCAGCAAATCTTTAATTCGTCTAATATGGTCTGGAGCATTACCAGTGATCACAATATCATCAACATATATAAGTAAGAAAACTATATTGGACCCATCTCTGTATATAAATAGAGAATGATCTAGTTGGGAGCGGAGGAAACTGTGGTTCTGAATCTCTAAGGAGAAGCTTTCAAACCAAGACCTAGAGGCTTGCTTTAAGCCATACAAAGCTTTGCTCAATTTGCATACATATTCTTTTGGGTCTCCCTCTGCATAGCCTTGAAGTTGCTCCATGTAGACCGCTTCCCTTAAATCCCCGTGAAGGAATGCATTTTTAACATTAAGCTGACTAAGAGTCCACCCATGTTCAATGGCCATGCTAAGAATAATACGAATGGTTCCCATTTTCACTATTGGGCTAAATGTCTCATCATAATCTTGACCGTATTCTTGAGTGAAACCTTTGGCAACAAGACGTGCCTTGTATCGTTCAATGCTACCATCAGGTTTATATTTAATCTTATATACCCATTTTGAACCAACAACATTTTTATCTGGGGGACGGCCAACTATCTCCCATGTTTGACACTCATGAAGTGCCTCAATTTCCTCATTCATTGCTTCAATCCATTTGTTGGATTGAATAGCTTGACGAAATCCAAGTGGTTCCTCGTGTTTTTCAATCTTGGATAGAAAAATCTGAAAATTCATAGAGAAGTTATCATAACTCACCCATTTCTCAATAGGGTGCCTTATCCTGCCTGATCTTCTTGGTCCCTCTTTGTTACTGGACAATGCCACCTATCCTCGAGTAGGCACATCAGTTTGTTCTCTGGGCCTTCTGGTATAGACATTTCTTCTATATCTCTGACATTCTGTTTCTGATGTCTCATCTGAAACTATCTCATCGTTTATGCTTCCAGGAGCCAAAGTAGTATGTTCTGCAGCATGTGAGATGAGTTCATCACTTAGCCATGGATCATACCAATTGACAGTTGGGTCAATATGTTCATAATCATGATCTGCTTTATTTTTCAGAAAACTATTTTTCATCAAAAATAACATTTCTGAAGATTATGATCTTCTTGTTGGCAGGGTCATAACACCTGTATCCCTTGTGTTCATCTGCATAACCTACAAATTGACATATAGAAGCCTTGTCCTGAAATTTGATTCTCACAGATTTATCAACATGTACATAACACGTGGAGCCAAAAACTCGTAAGTCATCATAATTTGGATGTACTCTAAAGAGAACATAATAAGGAGACTGGTTCTCAAGAATAGGCATAGGAAGGCGATTTATCACATGAGTGACAATATGAAAAACTTCTGTCCAAAGACTAATGTGCACGTTAGAGCCATGCATCATGCTCATTGCACTCTCCACACTATGTCTATGTTTACGTTCAACAACTCCATTTTGCTGTGGAGTGTATGGGCAAGAAACTCTACGATGTATCCCATTATCTTGAAGAAAATCTAAAAATTCTTTGGAGGAATACTCACCACCCCCATCACATTGGAGAATTTGAATATTTTGAGAGAATTGGGTATTAACGTAGGCATGAAAAGAACGAAAGATAAGGGAAACCTCTGATTTGTGTTTCATAAAGAATATCCAGGTAAAAGGAGAAAAGTTGTGAATAAAAGATACGTAATATTTACTTTCAGAAGAAGAAGGATTGGGGGCTCGGCCCCAAACATCAGAACATATTAACTCAAAAGGCATGGAGGTTCTTTTATTTATTTGATGAAAAGGAAGTACATGACTTTTGCAAACCTGACAACCGGAACACATCTTATTCTTCAACGAAGGTGAAACAGACTCTGGAAGAAATCCATTGGACACTAATTTTTCAATAAAGACTTGACTACAATGACCAAGACGAGAATGCCAAATTTCTGGCTTATTACATTGAGATATACTTAAAACACTTCTAGAGACATGATCGGAGTTGGAAGGCTTCATAACATTGGAGGTTGGATCTTCATTGAAGATATACATGTTTCCACGTTGCTCTCCTTTAGCGAACGTCTTCTTCGTTTGAAGATCCTTGACAAAGACAGAAGTAGGAGTAAATTCAATAGATGAATTGGTAGAATCAACAAGCTTGGAAACAAAGACTATATTTTTCTTTATATTTGGTGCATGCACAACATCAGATAAAGGAATGGATAAAGATTCAGACAAAGGAATGAAGACGTTGCCTACGTTTGAGATAGAGTGGTGAGTTCTATCTCCAGTTACAATATTAGATTTTCCAAAATAAGGGATCAAGGTAGAGAACTTACCTGCATTGCCAATGACATGAGCAACTTCCCCAAAGTCGACATACCATATTCCATCATCATTCTGCTTCAGTTTCAAGTTAGCCATAGCCGACAAGAGAAGATCCTTAGCATCATCACTGACACGAAAGGTACCCGCAGATCCTGATGTAGCAACATTTCTATTGTTTTGTATTCTATTGCGATTTTGAGGATTTTGAGGATTGAACCAACAATTGGCTTTGATGTGGCCACGTTTGTTGCACTGGTAACATGTGGAAACATTCCTTGTCAGACTGGGAGTGACATTTGGTGTAGGTTGCAACCCACGTCCACCCTGTATTTGTACTCCCCTACTTCTATTGCTACGCCCTCCTCGTGTACGATCAGCAGTCATCCCGGTGGCAAGAACATCATGCATAGATGATTGCCCTGTTGAAGCATCAGAAATGCTTTTCAAGGACATCTCATACTTGAACAGTTTAGCACGCAAATCTTCAAAACTAGGTAACATAGGCAAGCATAGTAAGGAAGTCACAAGGACATGATACTCTGATCTCAAGGCATTCAGGGTCTGCTGTACTTTTTCTTTATCGGACACTGGATATCCAACAATGGCTAGTTGATTTGTGATGCTTTTGACTTGATTTAAGAATTCAATAATAGTCATTGTCCCTTTTTTTAAAAGCTGGAATTCGCGCTTGAGAAACAACACCTTAGCCTATGATATTTGAGCATAAGTCTGAGCTAGATTTTCCCACAATTCTTTAGTTGTACAATCATCAGGAATAGAAACTAGTACTTCTTGTGTCAGTGTGGAAGTAATGTACGCGACGAGAGCTTGATCGCGCTTCATCCAAGTAACAAAAGTAGGATCACAAACAATGTTTGGTAAGTTTCCATCTTCTTTTGCTTCTTGTGGAATAAATTTTGGAGGCATTGGAGTAAAGCCATCCAAATGGCCTGAAAGATCTTGGCTTCGGATGAAATGAGTGATTTGACGTTTCCAGGTCAAAAAATTATTGGTATTCAATTTTTTAGAAACCAGCTGTCCAAGAAAATTGGAGGAAAGCCCCGAGTTGACTGAATTGTCCATTTGCAAACTTATGATAGAGAACAGTTTTGTGGCAGGGCCCAACACACAAAGGAGATTATGTCATTAGTCAGGACAGAGTAATGGAGAATCAAGAAAGAGGAAAACAACTTTACGTCAGCAAATCTGCGTAGGGTTCAGATCTGACTCAATCAATGAGAAATGCAAACATTGATAGATAACAGTGACTAAAAGAAAAGGAATGTAAAGACTCGGTTGCTGCGTGCTTGAGCAAATCTGTATAGGGTTCAGATCTGACTCAATCAATGAGT
Organism: Nuphar pumila; assembly: GCF_984573655.1. Classification (NCBI taxonomy): domain Eukaryota; kingdom Viridiplantae; phylum Streptophyta; class Magnoliopsida; order Nymphaeales; family Nymphaeaceae; genus Nuphar; species Nuphar pumila. The sequence continues at coordinate 2,613,035 of NC_143261.1, forward strand.
AATGAAAATGAGGAGACTCGTATGAGAAAATAACGTGATACAGATGATGTTCACGTGACCAGGACAGGTTATGTGAAATAAAACCAAAGGACTCGTATGGAGAAAGAAGATGTGAAAACAGGGGAAAACACGACTGACGTGAAAAGGAGGTGTTCACGTGACTAGTGTGTTCAAGTGACCAGAGCTGAGCTGTGTGGACCAAAGCAAAAAAAATAAAAATAAAAGGGACTTGTGTGACCAGACTTTACCAGGTGTCACGTGAGATGAGGAATCAAAACTGTTCCAGGGCAGCTTTATTCAAATGAGACAAGAAGAATAAAGGAGTAAAACCTGACAAGAATAAAGAGGGTGCAACTTTATTCGGATGAGACTAGGAATAAAGGAGTAAAACCTGATGGCTAGAAGACAAGGGTGCAACTTTATTCAGATGAGACAAACTTGATGGCTAGAAAACTAAGACAACAACTTTATTCAGTCAGCAGCCTTTGCGTGAGACAAAATGGAAGACAAGAAGTTGGGGAACACAACTTTGACGAGAAAGGGAACACAACTTTTCTCGGTTCCGATGAATGCCCTTTTTATTCCCAAAGGGGTCGATGCTCTGATACCATGAGAAAACTGCTGCAAGGATTGAGAAATGAGAAGAGAAAGAGAAGAAAGATAACTCGGGTACCTGTTAAGAATCGGTAGCCGCTCTAATCTCAATTGGCTGCATTAAAACATTGTTAAGTTTAATAGGGTTACAACTTCTTTTGCATGGACAAAACTGCCTTGCATTAGTAATATAGAATACATAAATATACACGTGATATGGATCCTTCAATGGATCCATATCCGATCCATATTCATCCTTCAATGGATCCATATCCGATCCATATTCTAATAGACTCTGGGCAGCAAACCATGTCACCAAGGATGAAGGTAAAATTTGCAACTTCGTCCCTTATTTTGTAAAAGATCATTTCCAGAGATGAAATTCGACACCCCATCACTGACACTGGAAAGGTTTCTATTCCTATGTCTAAATCCAATCTTCAGTTGTCAAATGTTTTTTTTGTTCCTAACATAAAAAAGAATCTCGTTTCTGTTTCAAAATTAGTTGATGATACCAACTCGTGCGTTATTTTTACTCCTGTTTATGTGAATGATCTTTACATGAAGAGGATGTACACTGAAAGCAAAATGCAAGAAAATATGTACCTCTTTAAGTAAGATCTATCGGTTGAAGTCAATAATAAATCCATTCAGCATTCCAAGAGTCGTCCTTTGTCATTATGTCTTGTTAGTGAGTCTCAGTTAAATAATTCAAGTGTTTAGCATAGTCGTCTTGCATATTGTAATAAAGCTTTCATTCGAAAGCTAATTTCAAGTAAATTGATTTTCATTTCTGATTTAAATTTAGAGTTGGAGAGTCATGTTTGTCCTAGTTTTCAAGTGTCCAAGAGTAATGTTTTACCTTTTATTTCCGACAATAAAAGAGCTTTCAAGGTCTTTCAAATAATTCGTTTTGATGTTTGGGGACCGGCTCCCAATCCTTCTTCTTTTGGGAGTAGATTCTATGTGATTTTTGTTGACAACTATTCTCGATATACTTGGATATACTTCATGAAACATAAGCATGAAGTTTTTAACATTTTTAAAAACTTTCATGCCATATCAAAATCAATTTTCCACGTCTATCATGAATTTCTAGTGTGATGGTGGGAGAGAGTACTCTTCGAATGATTTTATTGAGTACGTCAAAATCAATGGTATAAATCGAAGAATTTCTTATCCCCTGACACCTCAGCAAAATGGGCTTGCTGAGAGGAAGTATTCATTGAAAGTGTGTTGGCCATGATGCATGAAGGATGTGTTCTTATATATTTATGGACAGAAGCATTCCATATAGTTGCCAATGAAAGTGATTCAGGATGAATCTCCCTTCTATGAACTATTTGGAAAACATCTTAATATAGAAATTTAAAGGCATATGGATGTGCTTGTTTCGTTCATATAGATGCATCATTGAGACGTAAATTTGATAAGAAAGCTTCTCTTTGCAAATTTGTTGGTTATGCTAAATATTACAAGGGTTATCGATGTTATGACATTGAGAACAATTGCTTTCGAATATCAAGAAATGTTTTTTATGAAAGTAAATTCGATCACAAAGGCAACATCCATGAAGAAGCACATACAACTGAATTTTATCAGCCTTAGTTGAGTGAGAGTCTATTTCCAGCCAAAAATGATGAGACAACACAAAACTTGGGAAATGAAGATGAGCACGCACATGAAATTCATGTACAGCAGCAGTCTTATAAACAACAACTACACCTTCATCCCAAAACAATTGGGGTCGGCGATATGAACCAACAAAGAAAATCATTCTGGGTCTTCCACATGAATCCTTCTCCTCCATTCATTTCTATCCAATGCCATGTCCTCGGTGAGGTTCAAAGCATTCATATCCTTTCCTATCACCTCCATCCATGTCTTCCTAGGCCTACCCCGACCTCTTTTAACTAATATATTTTCCCATTTCTCCATCCTTCTAACTGGAGCATCATTAGGCTTTCGTTGAATATGTCCAAACCACCGTAAATGATTCTCTCTCATCTTATTTTCAATGGGTGCAACGCCTACCTTCTTACGTATCTCCTCGTTCTGAATCTTATCTTTTATTGTATTTCCACACATCCATCTCAGCATACGCATCTCAGCTACACTCATTTTTTGAATATGATGTCTCTTGGCAGCCCAACATTCCGTACCATATAGTAAAGCGGGCCTAATAGTCGTCCTATAAAACTTTCCCTTCAACCGCAATGGCATTCTACGATCGCACAACACTCCAGTTGCACTCTTCCATTTCATCCACCCAACCTTTATCCTATGATTTACATCTCCATCAATTTCTCCATACTTTTGAATGATAGATCCCAAATATTTGAAAGAATCATCCACCGGTATTTCTTGCTCACCAAGCTTCACTACACTCCCATCTCTATTTCGTTGCTTACTAAATCGACATTCCATGTATTCTGTCTTACTCTTACTCAACTTAAAACCACTTGCTTCCAATGTCTGTCTCCATAATTCTAACTTAGCATTAACCCCAACTCTAGACTCATCAATCAAAACAATATCATCAGCAAACAACATACACCACGGCACATTTTCTTGAATTGATCTCGTAAGCTCATCCATCACTATAGCAAATAGGAAAGGGCTTAAAGCAGATCCTTGATGTAACCCAACCGTTATAGGAAAATTAGTTGTCACCCCTCCACAAGTGCGGACATTGGTTACTACTCCTTCATACATATCTTTAATTATACTAATGTACTTTAGAGAAACACCTTTCTTCATCATTGTCCACCAGAGAACATCCCTAGGTACTCTATCGTAAGCCTTCTCCAAATCAATAAAAACCATATGCAAATCTTTGTTCCTCTCTCTATTTCTCTCAATAAGTTGTCTAAGAAGATGTATAGCTTCCATAGTAGATCTTCCAGGCATAAAACCAAATTGATTCTCCGATATCATGACAACCTTCCTCAACCTAGACTCAATCACCTTCTCCCAAAGTTTCATAGTATGACTCATGAGTTTTATACCACAATAGTTTGTGCAATCTTGTATATCACCCTTATTCTTATATAGAGGCACCAAAGTACTCTTCCTCCACTCATTAGGCATCTTATTTGTCCGCCAAATCTTGTTAAAAAGATTTGTCAACCATAATGACAGATTTAAAGGAAATTAGAAAGATGATTCACGAAATTAGAAAGATGATGCATCAAATGCGGTTCTAGCATCCCATAATGACAGATTTAAAGGGATAATATACAGTCAATCAGGTTGATCGAGTGCAGCAGATTGTCGCTTGCACCTATGCTGATCAAACGGCTCCAACCGTAAGAAGATCTGGGCGCATCAAACATCCAATGGAAAAATGGGTAAGTTGTGAAAATTTCAGTGTAGATCATCAAAAAAATTTAACTGCTGTCTCAAAGTAAGAAGAGCCCAAAACATATCATGCATCAAAATCAAATAGATGGATTGAAGCTATAAATGAAAAGACGGAGGCGTTACATGAGTGTCAAGCATGGGAAATTGTATCAAGACCTATTAATAAAAATAATGTGGGATCAAAATGGGTATATAAGATCAAATACAAGCCATATGGGAGCATAGAAAGATATAAAGCTTGACTTGTAGCGAAGGAATTCACAGGTGAACACATATTGGATTATGATGAGACCTTGAGTCCAGTGGTTAAAATTCAAAAAAAATTGGTTGTTCTATCTCTTGCAATTAATCATTGTTGGATATTATACCAATTGGATGTTAAAAATGTGATTTTACGTGGAGACTTAAAGGAGAAAGTTTACATTGAACAACCACAGGGATACATTGAGAGAGACTCAAACAACTATGTGTTCAAACCGAACAAGGCCATATATGAACTTAAACAGGCATCCAGATCGTGGTTCGAGAGTTTCTCCCTTGAAATTTAGAAACATGGATTCATCAGATTGCAGCTTGATTATTCACTTTTTGTGTATACAGGTAAAGGCTGGTTATCTGTCTTACTCATTTATATGGATGATATAATAGTTACGGGAAGTTCAGAAAAGCATATCATTGAAATCAAAGAAGTTCTTGGTCGAAGATTTAAAATGAAAGATATGGGAAGCCTTAAATATTTCCTAGGAGTGGAGGTTGATAGAGGGAAGGATACAACACAAATACACTATTGATTTGTTGGGCAAAGCCGGTATAAAAGATTGCAAACCTCTTTTAACTCCTAGTGCTTTAAATCAAAGGCTCGTGATGGAGAATTATATATTGATCCCACCAAATATAGGAGCATTGTAGGTATGCTTCAATACCTCACATTTAGTCGCCCAGATGTTTATGCTGTGAATCAAGTATCTAAATATATGCATTGCCCAAAAACAATTCATGTAGAGGCAGTCAAGAAAATTCTCAGATATCTTAAAGGCACATTCGAGGATGGTCTTTGTTATAGAAAAAGAGATGAAAATAAAAACACTGTAACAATAATGGCCTATTCTGATGCGGACTGGACAGGTGATCCAAATGAACGAAAATCAGTTTTCGGGTGTAGTGTTTTTGTTGGGACAAATATTGTCTCATGGAGTAGTAAGAAACAAAAAGCATTTGCTCGATCAAGCACGAAAGTTGAATATAGGGCTATGGCTGCAACATGATTGGAAGTAACATGAATTAGATATTTGCTGAATGAATTGGGTCAGAAAATGCCTTGTTCAATGTTGTTATGTGACAATCAAAATGCAATCAAGATTTCGCTTAATCCAATTCAGCATGGAAGAACAAATCACATCGAAATTGGTCAACACTTCATCTGGAATAAGATTGAGAATGGTGAGGTATAAGCTCAGTTTATTGGAATAGAAGAACAAGTAGCCGATCTGTTCACAAAGGGGTTGAGTAAGCATCGTTTTTTGTTTCTGAAAAGCAAGTTGTCCATGATCTTAACTATGTACAACTTGAGGGAGGCTGTTGGAACGTGATATTTGATTTAGTTTCAGATCTGGATCCAGATTAAGTCACAAGTGTGGATATGTGTTGTAGAGTCTGGCTTTATAATGATTTGTTCTTTTCATTTTTGCCACTTTATCTCTATCTAGTGTATATTAGAGTTCAAGGGTATCATTGTAATGTTGAGGCAGTTATTGTAACTTACCTTATAATGAAGAAAGACCTACATGTCAGGAAGGATTGACGTCTCTGGATATTCTATGCAGCCTTTTCCTCTCTCTATCCTCTTTTTCCTTCTCACAAATCTCTTGAAAGACCTCTGTTTTACAACGGGGATGTCCAATTTATAATATAGTGTCTGAAACTTAGAGACAAAGTATCCAATTCAGGACATGAAGTGTTGATGCCTTGGCAACAGTGTCCAGTTTAAGACACTTTTAGGTGTCATGGACACAAAATGCTCAACTTAAGACACTTTTAGGTGTCCTAGAATTGGAGTTTTCATTGTCTTAAACATGAAGTCATAGTTGTCCAACTCGTGACTCGGGCTCGGATTACTTGACCCTTGACTTCGCGGGTCAACGGGTCGACTCTGTAACTCGCAGGTTAGTACCTAAAATTTTTAAGTGTTTTTTTTACATAGTACTTTAAATATTGAATATACAGTACTTTAAATAGTGAATATAACTGTGTTTTCTACAATGCAAATGCAAATAATCAAACTCCAATCTGAAAAATCCACTAAATCAAAGCATCAAAGAACAAAAACTACAAAATATCTTATATCTGCATAACTCTCTTCTTTTTTTGTCAATGAGGATTCCATGATCCTAGCCAGGATCTCTATCCTTCGATTTGCCGAGCTCTGATGTGTATCTCATATTCTAATTTCTACCATGTCAATTTGAATTAGAAAAAGACAAAGTTAAAAAAAATGCAGCACATGAAATAGAAGCATGCAGTATGCAGTATGCATACACAGACAAAAAACAAAAAAGTTTGTACAGACATCCCTTGATTGTGCAAAACTACATATTATGAAGCCACAAACTATGTTGTGGTGCAGCCGTGCAGTGCAGGTGCACTCAGCAGTGTGCACACTGCATGCTTAATAAAAAAAGATTAAAAAAACCCTAAATGTGGGGGGGTTTTGTTGTTGTCCACAATCAATCCCCCAATGCCACACACACACACAAACACGATAAAGAAGAGCCTCGCTTCAGCGAGCGAGGCAGAGAGAGAGATAGAGAGATAGGGAGAGGGTTAAGGTGTTGAGCTCGCCTTGCCAAGAGAGAGACAGATATAGAGGGGCTGAGCTCGCCTCGCCTCGCCCAGAGAGAGAGAGAGAGAGAGAGAGAGAGAGAGAGAGAGAGAGAGAGAGAGAGAGACTTGGCTGTCGGCGGTCGTTGCTGGTGGTCGGTGGCCTGGTGCTAGGGTTTAACGAGAGGAAGGAAGCGAGAGATTTCTTGAAAACAATCTTTTATAATGTTAAAAACTGGTTTGTATCGAGAGAACTGGTTCATAGCCCGACACGACTCAGTAACTTTGTACTAGACCAGCGCATACTGTCTCAGTCCTGAATCGGATGATTCAGGACTGACTCGCTGGGTCGCCGAGTCGGTCGATTCCAGACCAATTCACAACTGATCCTGGGTAAACCAAGGTTGGGGTGGCTCGGTGGCCCAGTAATATACCAATCGGATCCAACTCAGGCGATTCCCGACAGATCGCCGAGTTTGTCAACTATGCATGAAGTATCCAGCTAGGACACTTTTAAATGATTTGGATACAAAGTGTTTAGTTTTGATACATTTAGATGTCTTGGATACAAAGTGTCCTGCTTAGGACATATTCATGTTCAAGTAAATCATCAATGATGAAGATCAAATGAAATTAGATATACATTTTATATTTAATTTAACATGCCTTTTTTGTATTATTTTTTTGCTTCTCTTTTTTCTCCAGTTACTTGTATTGTTGGATACTATGTCACATGGGCGTGGGCACACACACACACACATATATATATATATATATATATATATATATATATATATATATATATATATATATATATATATATAAAGGGGGGGGGGTCCGGGGGTTCCCCCCGGAGCTGGTCCCGCTGCGCGGTCAGCGGTCCAGGGGGGGCGCCCCTGGCGGGGGGTTATTTGGGGGGGGGGGGCAAGATTTTTTTTTAAATTCTGCAGCCCATTTCATAGGGCAATTTAAAAAAAAACAAAAATGAACCAAAATGACCCTGGGTGCGTTGACAGCACCCAGGGTCGGGTTGACCGCACCGGGTGCCGCACCCGCATCGCGTCGACGTGGGTGCGGCACCTGTCTGGCCGAATCCCTGTGACATAAGTTGGATATGCTTAGGACATATCCAGATACTTGTATTGTTTTTTAATACATATATATACAGTGATGCAAACATGCTAAATGGGTTTTATTTGCCTTTTCCATTTCTTTTTCGTGATTCCGACCCCATAGATGTGTTCGACATGATCGATTTTCTAAGGAAATCGATCCACGTCATGTGTTTTCAGTGAAAAGAATGATGTTTGGGGCCTCAAAATTTTACAAAGATTTTGGACTGTTGATTTTTCGAACCTTATAAAAACTACCCATGTGTCGGAATTGAACGCTCCGAGAGCTAATCCCTGTAAAATCAAGTGTGTAGATCACATCTGTATAGTAAGAATTTTAAAATAAAACGAAAAAAGCCCAAAAAACTCATTTAGCACATTTCATTTATATAGCTGTGTCCAAGTGCCTAGTTTTTTAAGACTTGTGTCTGACGCTGACGTATATACCTGTGTCCAAGTGCCTAGTTTTTTAAGACGTGTCTGATGCTGACACCTGTGTCAATGTCCAAGTAACGTTAATATTGGTTCACAAATGACAACACGAGTCACATACGCCTCACCCACAGTCACACTAACACAAGAACTGGACTTCCAAACTGTTCAAAAGAAACAATACATTGGATAAAAACCAGATGCCATTTACGAGAGTCTTGAGGCCCCTGTATAGCCTCCCACATACCTATTTCTAGACCTATATTAGCTCTAACCCAACTCCTAAATGCCTTCTACCTAACTACCTATTAAATCTCACTAACCTATTTGCACTGACTTATTTAGACAAGTCATACACCCTTGATGCATCCCATGCAAGCCATGTCACCAAGTCCCATTAAATTCTACCTAACCTATGCTAACCGTCTCATACCCTCAAGTCAACCAATTATTATGCAAAAGCATGTTGCATGCCCATGTTTTCCAATGTACATGCATACCTACCTTATCTCATTGTTGTATTCCCTATACACCCACTGTTTTAGTACCTTCACAATAAGAGGCATACAATAAAGGCATCCCTTGTTTTTCCTGAGTCGTGTATTGAACTCTTAAGTCCAGCTTGTGACCAAAATCCGGACCACCCTATCAAAATGGGTAAGGCCTGATCTTGGTCCAACCCAGACTGCACTAGAAGTGTCAAGTGATAATCCATTTGGAATCTGGTTCCAAGCCTACTCTATTTACTAACTACCCTAAACACTCAACTAACTCTAAGGCTATCCGGCTAATGAATGCATCCTGAAGTGCAACATAAGGGTTCCATGATCAGTTTCCCCATAATGACCCCAGGCTCCCCATGCAACATTGATCCTATGATCGGAATCTCAGTCTCACTTCTATTAACTATTCCTTTTAGCATTAAATGAATCTTCGGGATCCAGAGACAAGGTCCAATGAGCTACATTCTGGGAGAGGTTCGGGTGGCACTGGTGGATTCATAATAGTTAGGTTTCTCATATTAGCAAGAATGAGAATGGTGCAGCTTCCAATCTAAGAATATTTTTTGTGTTGGAGTTATCTCTATCCTCTCTAGAAGGCTCATCTTCTTCCTCCCCAAAAGTTATCATGATATTAGAGCCAATCATCCCTCCCATCTTGTGAGAATCGTTCAAGATAAAGTATCTCTTTCCTTTTCTCACTCTTTCTTTTGTGTCATTCTTGCATTCTCCTTTCTACCCCTCTTTCTTTCTCACATCCTCTATCTTTCTTCTCTCTTCAACCAAGCATCCTAAAGTTTGCATTCCAATGTGCATCCTGATGGTGTCCCAGCCTGTTGATGTCATCTACTTATTCACACAATTTCTTTTATTGATTTTAGTTCTTGCTTTCTACATTCTTTTGGCTAGTTTTAATGTTTATCATCCCTCTTGTTAATGTTAACCATTGCTTATTGGAAAAAAAAGGTAAGGAAAAGGAGCCAAAAGGGTTTATTACTAAAAAATAGGGAAGAAAAAGAAAAGGAATTACGAAAAGTTTCTTCAAGTCTAATAATGAAAAACCAAAATGTCTTTGTTTGTGCTTTGTTTTGGAATGTGAGTCTGGGTCTATCCTATTGTTCCTTAGGTTGTGCTAAAAGGCATATGAAGAATATTCTCCACCAAAACTACAAAATAATTGTATATTTTCACAAAATTCTTGAAAAATTTAAAGGTTGCAAACATATCAAATTTATTCTCAAGAAAAAATATCCATGAGAATCTGAGGTAATCATCAGTGGAAAGTTATAAGAACAAGTATTAAAAATGGAAGCAGTAGGTGAGGGTCCCCAACCATCTAAATAGGTTGACTCCAAAAATGAAGAAGCTCTATTATCACTAGAAACATGACATCTTAGTATGATGATCCAGTAAACAAGCATAACAAATAATTTCATCAATTGATTCAATGAAACAAATAAGTGATCCCTTATTACATAAAGATTTCAGCGACTCACAACCACAGAGCCCTAATCTATGATACGATGAGAACTTGACATCACTCGTGCTACTCGGAGAACCAAGCAATCCCTTAGCAGATGTGGTTCCATGACCAAGTCCTTCAAAAAGACAATGAAAATAAATGAAAAAGTCATTAGTCTCTCTAGCCAAGTGAGAAATGAAAATCAGATTCCTAAGAAAATTGGGCACAGCATTCTTGATTGTGATGAGACCCTCAGAAAAATATAGCTTCACTTCTCCAGTGTGGGTAATGGGATATGATGTCTCCTGTAACTATGGATACACTACCATAACAAGAAACAAGGACATGATGCCTGTGTTATTGGTCACATGGTTTGTTGTCCCGCTATCAGCTAACCATTCCGTAGGAGAGGTGATGACCAAATCTTTCATAGACGTCCTGAGGGTTGACACATCATCATTGCTGCTCACTCTGATGCTGCTATTTCTTACTGAATTCATGGTATTATGGGCAACATGTTGGAAATTGCGAGTATAATGGGCTGTTCCACAGCAGCACTAACACAAATTTCCAACATATCTTCGATTAAAATTATTTCCAAGTATAGGTACTGATACATGGCCACCGTTGGACCGCATTCAGGTTCGTTCCGCCATTATTATAGTTGTAATTTACGGAGCAGCCACATCTGCAGCCTCCAGCATAATTGTTTCGACCTCTACCATGTCCTCCTCGACCACAACAGTTAGTATTATTACCACATGGCAATAAGACAAACTGTTATTGTGAAATGTGACGTTCGGTTCATTGTTGCTTCCAAACATGCTATCATATTGCAGCAATATAGGCCTCAATCCTGAGAAAGAGGGATACAGTGGCTTCGCAACGATGCTAGTCACAAAGCTCTCATTGTCCTTCTCTTATTTCTTGTAGGGCATGATTCACCTTATTAGTATCATACACAAGGTATAGTATGTGATCTAACTGATCTCATTTGTTTTTTAAATTTCTAAGTAAATGGATACACTTATCTTCCTTCTTGCAGTGAGTGAGCTACTCAGCTACTCACAAATTCATAAGACCGACCTAAGGTGCCTAAGCATACAAGTTCTTGATCCTGTCAACAAACCTGCAGCTATGGTCAGAATCTATAACCTGAGTTAAAATATCTTTTGTGGGAGTGGAATTAATCCACCCAATGGGTCCTTGGTTTTTGAGGATTCAATCATTATAAGCACGATTAGGTACTAGTCTTGTTCTTATGCTTTCCCAATAAAATTTAATGGATGCTGAGATTGATCTATGTGTTCCGACAATCTCATTTAACGAATATAAAGTATAAAAATGACTACACACAAAATAATTTTATTGAAGTGAACTCCAACCTGGGGAATGCTTCACTGGAAGAGAGAGACACCTTATGTGTACTTTGCTTATTCAGAAATGTGACCGTTGGGGCAGCTCCAGCAGTCAAATGGAGCTGCCCCAATCAATTTGAAAAAAAAAGAAAACAAAAAGGTACAAAAGGAAAAAGACAAAAAAACAATATCAACCCCTAATGGGTTGACACCTATTAACGAAAAGACCAAAATACCCCTAATAGGTATTTTGGTTTACATAGTTATATATATTTATATATATCTTAACACCCCCCTCAAACTCATGGTGGAACAACCGAGAGTTTGTCAAGTAGGAAATGAAATCGAGGTGATAGAAGCGCTTTAGTGAAGAAGTCCGCTAGTTGGTACTCTGAGGGAACATAGGGCAATGTGATGGTCTTCTTCAGAAATTCTTTTCGAATATAGTGGAAGTCTATTTCAATATGTTTTGTCTTCTCATGGAATGTATGATTGCTTGCAATGTAGACTACACTCTTGTTGTCCCAATATAGTCTGGAGGGTTCAGCAATGTGAAGTCCCAGGTCCTTTAGTAGTTGCTGCAACCACACTAACTCCGTTGTGGTCGTTGCTATGACCCGATACTCAGCTTCAGTGGAGGAAAGCGACACCTTCTGTTGTATTTTGCATCTCCATGAAATTAGGGAATAACTTACAAACACACATAAACCAGTGGTTGGGCGTCTGTCATTTACATCCCTTCCCCAGTCAGAATCGGACTTCTAATGAGGAGGAGTATGATAAAAACAAGCCATAATTAATGGATTTCTTAATATATCTAACAATTCTCATTACAACACTCATATACACTATAGTGGGAGCATGCTGAAATTGACTAACAAAATGAATAACATGAGATATATCAGGACGAGTAATAGAGAGCTAAGACAAAGCTTCAATCATTTTGGCATTTATCACTTTCAGACTTGGATCTTGCAATGGTTTGCCATCATCTTTTATCATTTTTGCATTTATCACTTTCAGAGTATCAACAAGTTTTTCATCCGAAAGTCCTGATCGTTCAATGATCTCTGCTGTGTATTTAGTCTGTGACAAAAAATAACCACGAGGTGAGTAAGCAACTTCTATTTCAAGAAATTATCGTAAAAATCCAAGATCAGTCATATCAAAGTTGACTTTAAGCACATCTTTGATATGATTAACTCCCTGCTTATCACCTCCTGTGATTATCATATCTACTTAAAGTAATAAGATCACCATTCCTGCATTGGAAGACCTAACAAACAACGCAGTGTCAGTAAAACAAGATCTAAAATGAAGTTGTGTCATCACATTACTGAATCTATTATACCAAGCTTTGAGAGTTTGTTTTAAGCCATACAAGGCTTTGCGCAACTGAAGAGTTTTCCCATGCGCTAAATTCAAGCCTGGTGGAGGATCCATGTAAAATTCCTCGTCCAGGTTACTGTTCAAAAATGCATTATTTACATCTATTTGAAATATAGGCCATTTTTTAATCGACGCTATAACAATGAGAGTTCTAACAATTGTCATTCAAGCAACTGGAGCAAACGTCTTATTGTATTCAATACCATATTTTTGACTGTATCCCTTGGCTACTAACCTAGCTTTGTACCATTCTAATGTTCCGTCACATTTGGTTTTTATTTTGTACACCCATCTACATCCTATAGTTTTCCTTCCTTTAAGTAATGTTTGGATTTCCCAAGTTTTAACCTTTTTCAAAACTCTAATTCATCATTCATCGCCTTAATCCATTCTGGATGATGTTTGGCCTCATGATAAGATTGTCCATTCTGGATGATGTTCGGCCTCATGATAAGATTGTGGTTTGGAATATGAGTGTATGGACATTAGGCATGATCTATATTTTGGTTCAAAGGAATCATAGGATACAAATCTATTAGGAGCTTTTGAAATTCTTGTCGATTTTCTAGAAGAATCTACTTCTTGATTTTGGGAATATCTTCTTAAAGCACATGGTAAGCACATGGTAGATGATCTTCGATACGTCGAGCATAAGTTTGTATTTCATTGTGAGATGAGTCTATATCATGAAGATCCCCGTTCATACTCTCACTTGCATTATGTGTGTCTTCATTTCTACTTTCATGTGTGTCATGAGTATTTTCACATCGTTCATGTTTATTGACAAGGTAAAAAAGAAATGAGTAGTCACAACTTTCTTGGATTTTCTCTTTGCAAAAGCCAATTTCATTTTCAAGAAAATAACATTTCGAGAAACATACAATTTGTTTCTTTCAATGTCCTAACATCTATATCTTTTTTAGCTTTCGCCATAGCCTAAGAAAACACAATGAATTGCTTTTGGAGACAATTTGTCATTTTTATTGGTAAGGACAAAGCATTTGCATCCAAAGAGTCTTAACCTTTTATAATCAGGAGATGTTTTAAAAAGTTTTTCAATACGAGAAATATTTTCAATGTTTTTAGAAGACATTTTATTTATCAAATAGATTGTGGTAAGAGTCGCTTCGGCCCAAAAAGCTTTTGAAACATTTCTAGACACAAGAAGTGTTCTAGTGGTTTCAATAATGTGTCTATGTTTTCTTTCGGCAAGTCCATTTTGTTGAGGAGTGTATGAACACGATTTTTTGTGAATAGTTTCATTTAGGTCAAGATAATTTTTAAATTCTTTTGACACAAATTCTCCCCCGTTATCGGTTCTGAAAATTTATATATTAGTTTTAAATTGATTCTTAATAAAACAATGATTTTTTTTAAAAGACTCAAATACTTCTTATTTTTGTTTTAAAAAGAATATACAAGAATGTCTACTATAGTCATCCACAAACACAACATAATAAGATACCCCTCCTTTGGAAACGACTCGAGTCGGTCCCCATAATTCCGAATGTACCAACTCAAATGGGTTTTTAGTTATAAAATGCCTTGGTCCAAAGGGCAAGGACTTCATTTTGCCAAGAATGCAATCTTCACACACAAAATCTCTTTCTTTATAATTTGAATGAAATTGAAACAAGTGTAATTTGACCACGCTAGGATATCCTAGTCTTTTGTTTCAAATTTGTATATCTTTCTTTTCTACAAAATTGTTGTTTTGGTAATTCTAGATTGTCAACAACATAAAGATCTCCTCTTCTATGGCCTCACCCAATCGGCTTGTATTAGACAATCATTAGATGAAAATAGAACTTTACAACCATGGTTCGTAATTTGAGAAACATATAAAAGATTTAAATTTAATTTTGGTACTACTCTAATATTTGTTTGTAAAAGATTATATGTTTTTGAAAAATTTCAAAACTTTTGATTTTCAAGGATGTGTTGTCGGCGGTTGAAACATAAGAATCATTTTGGTTAGACTTGCATTCGAACAATATAGACTCATTGGGTGTCATATGAAAGGAAACACCAGAGTCAAGGATCCAAGAGGTCTTACCATGGTCTCTACTTGTAGATATGACCGCTCCTGAAAAAGATGAGGCTTGAGCATTTAGCATGGGTTGAAGTCCCTCCATAAGTTGGGTCAAAGAGAGCGAGCCAATGCACTTGGAGTCGTCTATATCACTCCTCTCAACCGAGGCAACTCTTTTGTCTTCTTTATGCTCATCCTTCTTTCTTTTGGGACAAAAAGGTTTGATATGTCTCAGTTCATAGTAATGATAACAAATTATCTTTTCACCCTTTTTGTATTGGTGATCACCCCTCTTGTCATTCCTTTCATAGTTGTTGGGGGGCCTTTCATTCTCATTTTTTACAAAATGAGGAGGTTTGTAGTTTCTAGTATGATTACCAACCTTTTTCATGGTAAGCACGGATTCTTCATCCTTTAAAACAGAAGGCTTTTTCAATCTATTTTCCTCCATAGTCAATTGTTCAAGAGTTTCTACTATGGATAGATACCTCCTCTATAAAGGAAAGCCGACTTGGTTCCTTCAAATTTGGGTATAAGCCCATTAATAAATTGGTAGAAATGCTTCGTTTTAATTTGTTTTTCACGGAGCTCTACATCTTGTTGGCAATTTCATTTTGCGCCAAACACTCGACCATCAGGACCAACCAAAGTCGCAGTCAATCCATCAACGTCCAAATGTTGTATTCTCTAAAAGAGCCAAAACCATAAAACAACATACAAAACACAGAATGTGTGAATTTATGAAATCCTATGCAGTGTGATCACATATATTTTTGTCTTTCTCCAAACACCAACTATACATAATTCATTGT
Organism: Nuphar pumila; assembly: GCF_984573655.1. Taxonomy (NCBI): domain Eukaryota; kingdom Viridiplantae; phylum Streptophyta; class Magnoliopsida; order Nymphaeales; family Nymphaeaceae; genus Nuphar; species Nuphar pumila. Next base: position 2,628,906 of record NC_143261.1, read on the forward strand.
CATCTGAAATGACTAAAGTTGATGAAACAATTTAGATACAACGACACAACATAGTTGCTTCACTACTTGAAAAACTTCATCAGTAGCTTTTCAGGTAGCTTCGATGAAATCACTCGCCTTGCTGAAAATGAAACTGCCAACACATTCTCAGTCTTGAAGGCCTACAACCCTCGAGGTTGAGGCCTGCAATGTCATGCAACCAATGATTATTTTACCATTGTGGCAAGCAAGATCAAGCAAAGGATGGAATTAACCTTGTTGACATATTCAAGTAGGGCTGGCAAACGAGTCACACATGGTTTGGTTCATCCCCATCTCTGTTTTCTACAAAAAAAAACACAGAGATCAGAGACATCCTTTATGCTTTTCTATTTTCTCGTCTTTTATATGGTTGACACACACACACACACTCATATATATATATATATATATATATAAATTAATCTTGTCTCTAGTATCTTGTAAAAATCTTGATACTAGATGAGATCTACATTAGTTTCAACCACTGATCATAATCCGCGGGAGGGGGTGAGGCTTATCCTCATCCTCCGTGAGGGCTACCTCCTCCTTCACCCAGCAACAGGAAGCGACAGAGAGCGAGGGGGAGAAGGAAATAAAAAAAAAATTATGGGACTTACCGAATTTTGGCGGCGGCAACTCAGGTAATAGGCCCCTCCTCTTTCTTCTTCTTCTTCGTTTCACCTTTCTTTTCCAGGTGAGTTGAGGGCCGGCAGCCATGGCTGTCGGTGAGCTGCAGAAAAAAAAAGAAAAAAAAGAAAAAAAAAGAAATAGGGATTGCAAAAGAGTGAGAGAGAGAGGGTCGGTCAGCCGGCCAGCGCCGGTGGCCGGACCCTCTGCCACATGGAGGAAGGAGGGAGAGGGCTGGCAATGATTGACCCATCTGCATATGTGAAAACAAAAGCGGATATGACCTTTCCACTTTTAGGTTTTTTAACAGGGGATCGGGTCGGTCTGGGTGCCCAAATCAAGCCAACTTTTAAAAAAAAAGGTAGAGACCGGTTGAGTCTAAGTGCAACCCAGGCTGAATCAGGTCAGTCTGAGTCACACCCAGATCAAACCGAACCTTGATCTTAAAAGTTGGTTGAACAGGTTTAGACCGAATTGGTTTAAGTTAAGTCGGTTCAAACCAAACCAATTTGGGTCAAACCAGGTCAGACCGAACTGATCCAAACCGAACTGTTTCAGACTGACTCAGTCAGATCGAACCAGTCTAGGTTTGAACCAGACCGAGTCAGGTTTGATTGGGTCTCGAATCCATATTGGTTTGATCTCGACCAGACTAAATCTAGATCCAATCTGATCCAGTCAATCTGGATAAATCCAAATAAAACTGGATCCAGAGAGAAATAGGTCTGGATCTGGACTGACTCTTCTGGATTCAGAACAAAATTGGATCTAGTTCAGATCAATTCTAAATCTAAATCTGATCTAGATTTGGTTGGGTTAGTTCTAGATCCATATCAGAACCAGGTCTGGGTCCAGTTAGATAATTCTGGATCCAGATCAAAACTTGACATAGATCCAATCAGACAATTCTAGATCCAGATCAGTAAGGGGTTTGGTTCTAGTTAGACAACTTTGGATCCAGATCAGAAATGGATCTAGATCGGGTTGTGAGTTATTTTCAAATTATGAAAGTAATTTTGAAATGATCAAAATATCCTTGTGAGTATCTAAAAATCTATTTTGGTAAGTTAGGCATAACTCTAGTCATTTGAGCAACTTGAGCAAATGTATCGTCATAGTCTATTCCATATTCTTTAATATATGCTTTGGCTACTAGTCTGACTTTATATCTTTGTAATGTCCTATTACTTTTAGTTTTAATCTTATAGACCTATCTATATCCTATAGTTTTCTTCCCTTTAGGTAATGTTTGAATTTTTCAAGTTTTTTCCTTTTATAAAACTTCTAATTCATTATTTATTGTCCTAATCCATTCTTAATGATTTTTAGCATCATGGTAAGATGATGGTTCTACGTGTGAGTGTATAGTCATTAAACATGTTCTATATTTGGGTTCAAAGGAATAATAAGATACAAATCTACTAGGAGCCTTTGAAATTCTAATGGATCTTCTAATACTAAAAGAATCTATATCTTATTTTTTAGAATATCTTTTTAAAGCACATGGAGGATGAACTTCAGTACGTCAAGTATAGATTTGAATTTCACTATGAGATTGGTCTATATTATCAAGACCCTCATTCATATTCCCATATGCATCATAAGTGTCTTCATTGTCACTCTCATGCATATCATGAATGTCATCACAACTCACATGCTCATTGGCAAAATAAAAAAGAAACGAATAATAATAATGCTCTTGGATTTTATCTTTACCAAATTCAATTTCGTTTTCAAGAAAAGGGACATTTCTTGAGACATATGACTTGTTCCTTTTAATTTCATAACATCTATATCTTTTTTTATTTTCGGCATATTCTACGAAAACACATGGAACATTTTTGTCGGTAAGAACAAAGAATTTACAACCAAAGACTCAACCTTTTGTAATCGAAAGATGTTCTAAATAATTTTTCAATGGGATAAATGTTTTCAATAGTTTTTTAAGGCATCTTAAAAGTGTTCTAGTAGTCTCAACAATATGTCTATGCTTCCTTGCGACTAGTCCATTTTGTTGAGTTGTATATGGATACGATTTTTGGTGAATAATTTTATGGAAGTCGAGGTAGTTTTTGAAATCCTTCGATACAAATTCTCTTCCGTAATCGGTTCTAAAGATTTTGATATTGGTTTTAAATTGAGTCTTTGTATAACAATGATATTTTTGGAAACAATCAAATACTTTAGATTTGTGTTTAAAAAAAAAATCCAAGAGTGTCTACCATAATCATCTGCAAAAACAATATAATAAAATACTCTTCCTTTGGATATAACCGGAGTCGGTCTCCATACATCCGAATGTACCAACCTAAATGATTTTTTTGATATAAAATGACTAGGCCTAAAAAGTAAATATTTCATTTTACCAAGGATGCAATCTTCACAAACAAAATCCCTTTCTTGATAACTTGTAAGAAATAAAAACAAATGTAATTTGACACGCTAGTATGTCCTAGTCTCTTGTGCTAATTTTTTATATTATTCTTTTCTACAAAATTACAAAAAGTATGTTTTGATAATTCAAGATTGTCCATAACATAGAGATCTCTTCTACGGCCTCGCCCAATCGGATTCTCGAGCTGGACATCTTGTATCAAACAATCATTAAATGAAAACAAGATTTTGCATCCATGATCTACAATTAGGGAAATGGATAAGAGGTTTAAATTTAATTTTGATACTATAATATTTGGTACAAAAAATGTTTGATGTTTTTGTAAAGACCCAAAACCTTTGATTTTTAAAGAAGTTCCATCGACGATTGAAAAATAAGAATCATTTGGGTTAGTATGACATTCAGATAATGTGGACTCATTTGGGGGTCATATGAAAAAAAAACATCGGAATCAAGAATCCAAGAAGTCTTACTTGGGTCAATGCATGTAGATACCGCCGCGTTCGAGAAGAAACTTGATTCTTGAACATTGGTTGTAGTGCCGTGATGAGTTGTGCCAAGGATAATGAGCCGATGCATTTGGAGTCATTTGAACCATTTCTTTCAAGAGATGGTAACATCAAAGCCACCTTCTTAGTGTCTCTTTGATCTTCTCTCCTTCTTTTAGGACAAAAAGGCTTGATATGACCGACTCATAACAATGATAGTATACTAATTTGCCACTTTTCTTATATTCATGGTCACATTTTTTATCATTTTGACTCTTTTCATAATCATTGAAATTTCTTTCATTCTCATTACTTCTTTAAAAGTGAGGGAGCTTATAATAAGCCTTTGTGTGATTTTCGAGCCTTGACATAGCAGGCATGGATTTTTTCTCTTTTGAAGAGGATGATTTTTTAACCTATTTTCCTCCATAGTTAATTCCTAAGTGTTTCAACTATGACAGGTACACCTCTATTAAGAATGACCGATTTGGTCTCTTCAAATTTCGGGTCTAAGTCCATTAACAAATTGGTAAAAATGTTTCATTCTAATTTGTTTTTCACGAAGCTCTACGTCTTGGGGGCAATACCACTTTGGCTCTAGAAGAGCTAATTCATCTCAACGAAGAGAGGGAGCATTGTAATATTTCTTAATGCTCATCTCTTTTTGGGTCATAGTTCTCACCTTATTTTGCACATTGCATATGTGAGCTATATCTTTGAGACTATGCATATCTTTAAGATGTTTTCATGCATTACTAAAAATCAAATTTTGCTAATTGATGTCAACATTATTGATGAGCCATCCAATTATCTTGGAATGACCCATCCTCCATTCTTTTCTTTTTTTTATCGTATTCGGTGACGACCTTAAACATCTCTTATCCTTGAAGAGCCACTTTCTTTCTGTTTTTCATCTTGGTAAAAATAAGTTTAGGCTTTCTTTCGGTGCCATCAACCAAACCATAGAACCTTTTCCCATATTTTATGTTTTACTATGGATGTCCACATCACATAGTTAGTATTATTGAGTCTTACTGGAATGAAGACGACAACTTTTCTTTCATCTTTCATTTTTATAATAACGAGATAGAGAGATAGAAAAAAAAGGTAACAAGAATTTTATTGAAGAGAACTTTGATTTTGCGCTTCCCAATTCAACGATCTCACAAACCGATGCTCCACCAATTTGACGATCCTCCTCTTGGCCTTTTCAAATGAATCACAACCCAAGGGCATTCTAATACCATATGTAATGAAATAAGAACAAAAGCAAATAAGAGCCTCTTATGGGCTTACAAGAACACAACCCACAAATAACCTCTTATGGATCAATCCACACCAAGTGCGTAAAAAAATAAATGTTTTTGTATTGCTAAATGCTTGAGAAAGCATACTAAGATAAAGGGGAGAACCTCTATTTATAACAAGAGAGGAAGAGTGGGGGCAGCCCAACTAGCTTTTGGGCTGGCCCCCAACAGTCACATTTGTGACCGTTGGGGGCAGCTCAAACAGCTAGTTGGGGCTCTCCTCGTCACCTTCTAATTCCAAGAACAAAAATTAAAATATAAAAAAACAAAACTAAAAATGATAAAGTCAGCCCCTAATGGGCTGTGACCACTATTACAATGTGAAATGACTGAAATACACCTGTTGGGTATTTTGGTTTAAATACATTTGAATCCACACACACAGACACACACATATATATATATATATTTATTTATTTATATTTATTCGGTCCACAATCTTAACATCAGTGACCTCACGATAATCTTGGAGGTGATGTGAGCCAAAATTGCCGGCAGCGGGGAAGATTCAACTGGAGATTGCTAGGGTGCAGATCACATCAGGAGAAATTAAAGGAAGAAAGAAAAAGAAGGAAAGAAAGGCAGAAAAGCTATAAGGAAAGTAAAAAGGAAAGAGAGTGGAAAACAAATTTAGATGCTAGAACGAAAGAAAGGTGAAAGAGAGAACTAAAGGTCAAGGCCGATCGAAGACAGAAAAGAAAGAAGAAAATCAAGTGGAATGAGATACCATGTAAATCTGGTAGCCGCAGCAATGTAAAAAGGAAGGAGAATAACCCTTGCTGTGAGTCTGTGACCCCTGAAGTTCACCTATTGAGAGAGGCTGCTCCACAATATTCTTATTTATGTGAAATAACCCTAATAGGATCTTAATACAAGGGGTTTTCAGAAATAAATACATGTAGGCATGCCATATGGCTGAAGCAGTACAAAATAGAATAAAAAATGGTGTCAACATATAAAATGGCAGATCTGCCCCTTACATCAACTGATTCTTCTCAATAAAGATATCTTATTTATGAGTCTAATTTTCCTGGTTGACAAGTTTACTGCATACTATTTGATATTCAAAAATGAATTCCTGATTGTGAAAGTGGCAAAACCAGTCTATATCCAAGCAATGGCCTTTCGTTTTGCTTAGATGCAATTGAAGAAAAATAAGTTGACAAAGATATGAAGAAATGGTTTTAGAATCCAAGGGATTAGAGGTTACTATTTGTTTTATGCAGTGTAACATGCCTATTTCAAAATAGACAGCACAGCCTTGTCAAAGCTAGCGCTACTGGTGACGGAATGTGCTTTCATATTTACTGTAACGAGATTCTCTATTTATAGTTTCAAAACTGTGTGCGTGTGTAACCGTACATATGTATCGTGTGTATCACATGCCATACCATGTACCTGTATCCTATGCCATTTCTAATAGGCTAGAAACCCTTTCGACGCTTATAGTCCACCTATTCAGCTGTCTAATTTGTCTACAAACCTAAGGTAATCCTGGGTGCATAGATATAAGGATATCTTTATTCATTAACACTGTTATTATTGCAACCTCGAACACCTATTTTGGCATAGATCTTAATGTCAGGCTGTGGTTGTTGAAAATTTTGATGTTTTATGGCTTTTCTACAAAAGTTCTAGGTATTGTCTCGATGCTGTCGGGATTTATATCATTACTTCTAGTTGTGAGTTTACTTAGTTATTACATGTTAATTTACATTTACATTTACATTATTGTTGCTTGGTCTCTCATTATTATTCGTGATCTGTAAATTTTGGAGGTTTTGACTTCATGTTATTACATGTTTTTGGATTTCAGCATGTTCTTAAGTTGTGTTGCTTTGCTTTTAATGATCAATTACTGCAAAAATGAGAAAAAGGGGAAATCTATGTGCTTAAGGTGGTTGCTACCTAAGCTTCCCTAGTCCATTCCTATGCCTAGGGATTGTGTATCACTTTTTATTACTATGGATCTAATCATCTTAAGTGGAGGGATCTCTTATTTCTTTCATAAAATTTGGTGTTTGACCAATGAGTTAAAAATTCTTCTATAGTGAAAGTGGTTTGAGACACTAAGGTGGCGCGGAAACTATTTTGAGGGAATGTTTGCTGTTAGGTTACACATTCTAGCTCGTAAAATGGAAAGTGCAACTATTTTGAGTGTGTGATAGAGCCCTCTAACCATGATTAACATATTCTTTAGAAACTAATGTAGAATGAGTTTTTTCTTGAACATTTGTTTCATGTTACAAGGCCTGTTGTTTGCAGATGTTGATTTAGAGCTCTTTAACTCATACGAGCATTTGAAAGGTGTCAATGTGCTTTCCAAGATTGACAGCAGCACTCAAGATTCACATTAAAATGAATGATTGCCGAGAAATTCTGAGCTTCTTCATCGGCGAACAAAAAAAGAAAAGAAAAGATTTTGTTGGCATGTCTTATCAATTCACACAAGAGGAGTGAGCAGAATTCTAAAGCAGCATCAGGGAAAGCTGGCTTGCTTATCATCAGCAAGCAGGACAGTGATTAGACCTTGTTGTCCATCTGGTTTCAGGTTTAGCATCGGAATATTAGTCAATTTTTTAAAAGTGAACAAGTTTTATTTTCTCATTCTTCTTCCTCTACACCTGCCTTGCACGGTTTCACCCCTTGTCTGCCCCCTTCTCCCGACTGTTTATTTCTCTATTTTCAGAATCAATGTCTACACCAACTGGTCTTTCTGTGCTTTGCCTTTACTGGCAGTGGCCAGGTGGGATGGTTTGTGTCTTGGGTCTTATGTATGTTTAATGCCTTTTCTATTAGTTAATATTTAAGCAGAGTTCAGAAAGAAACAGTTGATTGCTTGTATTCATTGCTTTATACTGTTCATACTTCATAGAAATGCAGCTTCTTCTTGTTATATACCACGCAAATTAGTGAATTAGGCTGTTAATTTGATTTCTTTTAAGCGGATAGCCAGTTTTTGGTATATTTGTTAAAGCTGCTGTTTGATAATTATGTTTACCTGGAGACTCAATTTGGCAATTGGTGATGTCTTGATTATGCTGTTCGGTTCCCATAACAAGTTTGGAAGCAACCAAAAAGATTTGGAAATTTATGTCGAAATTTTGAAATTTGGTTTTTTTTTTTTTACCTCTTCATGTCAAGAGGTGGAGAAATTTTTCTTGGACAAATGTTCACACTTGTACAGTCTGGCGGTGAGTCTCAAGCTTTTGATATGAAATCTCTGATTTCTGTATGAAAAATTTTACCAGCTCCATACATTATCAATTATGCTGTCCCAGTTCCAACCACCACTGACATCCAATATGGGGATGGCATTGTAAGTCCAAATGAAGTGGTCCTGGATGCCTTTTGACGCTGTCCATTCGGCCTTGTCCTTTGGTTGGATGCTATGCTGTTTCTGTGATGACTTGGCCACTGGTTATAGTGTTTTATTTTTTTTTGTGCGATAGTCCAGCTGGGGTTAGGCGGACCCCTACCAGTGCATTACCAAAAAAATATATATATATATTTTTTTGAAAAGGCAAACTGGCGTTAGTGAGACCTCTACCAGTTATACTATACCATTGGGTTTTGAACCTGCAACGTCCCAACACAAGGTGACGTGCACTAGCTGCTCCTACCAGACAACCGGAGCCCCCGTTGATTCATTACCAAAAAATATGCATATGTACCAATATATTACATTTAAAGCAGCCAATATGGGGACTTGTTCTCCATGTAAGCCAAGGCTCGGGCCAGAGAATTCTGATTTTTAGGGTCAGATTGTTCCATCACCTGGCTGAGGAGCTTGAATGAATTCACCAAAGGGACCGGAATAGATTCTGGCCTTCCTATTAGCTTCCTTCTTATGTCAGGCCTTGATATCTCAATACAAACCATGCTTCTACAGGGGATTCTACTCTGTATTTCCTTCTCATTCACGATGGCTCGACTGCCCATTGCATGTGATCCATCCTGCATTTATGAAATAACTTGCCACGTTCTGAATTGTGTATCCCAACCGCCAACATGTTCTTGAAGTACTGCGTAACCTCCATAAAGATGTCAGTCCTCGAGTTGTTCAATGATGGCATGCTCCCCAGAATCCAGGGGTGTCAACGGGTTGGGTTTGGTTCAGATCCAGGTAGACTTGGATCAGATTTTCGTGTATGGTATCAGGTCGGGACCAGGGTTTAATTGGGTCTACTATAAGAAAAACCATACCCGGACCTGATAAGAACACGAACAAGACCCGGATCATTCCTGGTAAAAGTAATATTTTTTTATCATTTTTACATTGAAAATTTGTGGGTCTTAATCGAAATTTTTGGTTGGGCCCAGGTCTGGTATAAAAATTCATAAATTATACCCGGATCCATGTATTAATCGGACCTTTGGGTCCAGACCCGAGTATTAATCGGTTCTTATTTGTCATCATACCTGGACCCTATAGGGTTTGGTCTGGGAAAACCCGACCCATTGACACCCTTAACAGAATCCACTCTTGGTTGTAACTCTGCCATGGATGATTGGATGAGTGAAATGCATTGAGGAATATTCCCTACAATAGACCTACTCCATATATTCAACAGGTTTTTCACCTCCTCCAGTTTGCTGGCCATTTTAAACATAGGAGACGCTTGCACCCGAGTGCTCCATCCTTGTCTCACCACTTCCTTACACCCTTCCATATCCACCTAGAAGGCAAAGAACATCTCGAAGAGTGTTTTGTTTACATCCTGATGTTGGTGATTTTGGAGACCCTTTGTCCTGAAGAAAATGGGGTTATCTCTAAGTGCAATGACTGACTGTTTTGTGCATAGCCCTGGTGTTGGTGATTTTGGGACCCTTTGCCCCTTTCTACTGAAGAAAATTGGGTTACATGGAAAACAAATTACCATGAAAATTTCAAGCTGGCAACTTAATGGTACAAGCTACGACAATATCGCCAAAGTTTTTACATTGACTGCAGTTGTACCTGAATGCCCTCCATCTTTCAGGCATAGCCTGTGAGGAGCGGGTCTCAACTAGGATTGCAAACGGGTCGGATTCAGGATGGGTTTTTTTGCAATTTTTGGTTGTCCTGTATCTAACCCAATCCAACTCCCCAATGTATTTTCTGATTCGAAATCTGAAACTTTTGCGTCCCTAGGCTCAACAGCAGATGGAGGGTGCTCCAGTGCAATGCTACATTGTTTTTGTGCAATGTGATTGCATCTGACTGCACAACATATGCAGGGAGAGTGCATGCTGGGCGTGCAACAATCTGCTTGACAACTGTTTATCTTGACATTTTTTGAGATATGTTGGGTGCTCATCTAAAAAATGGTCAGCGAATGTGAAACTGCATAAATATGACATCTTTGGCAATTTAGGGAAAATTGTATGTGAATTGACAAGCACTCTTAGCTCTTTTTTCTAATTGGTAGAAATGAGGTTGAATGTGGCAGTTGGAGTGGTGGATTTTTTTTTTTGGATTTATAACCTGAAGAGACCTGGCCTACTCGTGCAGGCAGCCTGTCATACCTATGGTCGTCGTGCCACCTGCTTTGAGGCTAGGACCCCCTCCTCCTGGGGCCTATGTTGGGCATCTGCTAGCGCAAAGGGGTGCCCCTTGATTTTTTGCTTGCATGGCTTTGGATTTTTTAGGCACTTCTTTTTATCCTCATGGTACATGGGTGCCTCTCTAAACCTTAAAAGTTTCCCTCATCTGTCGTCGCCATGCCTTATGGTTAACTCTATATAATCTCATTTCTAAAAAAACATTGGCAAGGAAAAATCTCATGATATCTTTAAATTCTAGTTTTTTTTTTGGAAAAATATCATGAAATATCACTATATACATATATATATATATATATATGAATATATGTGGCCATAAATAAATATATGAATAATATAAGAAAAAAATCAGTAAAAAGTTTGTCATGTTAACACTGTTCGAGGAAGGCATGTCACACTAAGAACAATTAATGGATAATCAGTCTTTTCAACTAGAGGGAAAGCTCTATCAACTCCTTATCCCAAAAATGATTAAATGTGATACTTTAAATTAGGTGATATCATGAAAATATCACTTTTGTGAATAGTATCATTTTATTTCAAAATATTGGTGATATTTGCGACTATTGTGATCATGATTTTCGTAGGTAACGGTAAATATTGGGTATTGTGAAATTTTATGAAACTATTTAGTAGAAATCACATTCATTTCATGTTTTTTCAATTTGTTTTTGTAAATCAGTCTCTACAAATGTGATCTACACGATTTGTTTAATGGGAAATAGTTTTAGAATTATGTGACTGTGACACGTAAATAGGTTTGTGGTCGGATCGAGTTGACTTGTACCAAATATTGACCCGATAAGTAATAAAACCAAACTTTCAAATCCAAAAAGCATAGCTTAACACCATGTTGCTGGTTGGCATTACAATGTGTGACATATTATAATCATCTCTTGATAAATCAAACTGATGTAAACCTGCAAAGGAAACAAGGGCAGTGGACATATCACATGAATGGTAATGCTGCATTTTGCAATATGGTATGTGGGTGCAACTGGCCATTGGTTGATTCCCTATTTGATTTATAGGGTGTTACATTCGTGCACTCAATATTAAAAGGCGAATTGTTTCAAGTCAATGAAGAGAGATATGATCCTTGTTATTCTAAAATCAAAAGAAATATGATCTTTTTATTTTAGAGGATTATGCTAAATGAAACATATGAGAGAATTCGATGACCAATCGTCAGTTGCTAAGAAAGTGTAGATAAAACCTATTCAGAGAGATACTCCATTTTGGCCGTGTATTCCTGTTGACATGACTGGACAAGTTGTTTTGGATATGGATTTGTATGACAATTATTTAAATATTCTTAATATAGTGTTATTACTTTTTAATAATATTTCAATAAGAATACATTTTTAAGTATAAAAATGTCTTCTTTCAAAAAAAAGTATCAAAATATCAAAAAATATATAATTTATTAAAAATTAAGAAATTTAGTGTCTTCATGACCTACTTTTGAAGAAAAAAAACCGACGAGTCGGCGAATGTCCTCATATCTTCTTATCTTTGTAACAGGATAAAACTGAATGGTCTGGTATGATTGACAATGGAGAGACCAACAGGGGCTCAACTTGTCTGGTGGGAGCAGCTAGGGTACGTCACTTTGTGTTGGGACGTTGTAGGTTCAAAACCCAATGGTATAGTTGTATAACTGATAGTGTTAGACTTTTTCGATTGGGTCCAACTGGATGTGACTTGGTTCGACATAGGGCACACCCAAAGACAAGGAATGAGAGTGGAGGGCTGTTACCTTAATGTCATGCATGTAAGCCCAATTCTTCTCCCTGGATAAAGAAATAAATGGTTGCTTGACAAGGATGACCAAGGTGATCTCTCTTTCTCACACTAGGTTCAAGGTCCTGCTTACCTTTTGACCTGACGGCTTGGGCTCATCTAGGGCATCAATAGGCTGAGGAGAATGCCAACCAACCACGTCTATGGAAGCTTTGACTGGACCATGACGGCTTCCGGTAAGTTGTGTTCACCATTTAATATTCGCCTACAGATAAGGGGTCTGCCTAACCCATCTTGCCTTTAAAAAAAATGATTGGCAATGGAGGTGAACTCAAATGAATAAAAATAATAGAAGGAATAAATTTGACGTAAGGATTTTGTTGGGTCATGATGAGAAGGTTTGATTTTAGGGCACTTAGATAGTTTTGCTCTGTAATCCCGAGTACTGGGGTGCGTTTGGATGCCTTGCAAGGCCCACGTTTTTCACGACTTTGGCACGCCAAGTTCCTGTTTGTGTTGACACATTAGGTGGGCACAAGGCATCGTTAACATTGAATAATTTAAAAGGGCAGTTTTTGGATTATCTTTCGACTTTACATTATATGCAGCATAGTGACATGCCTGACAGCCAACCGTCATGGCATTTCTCGAGATGAGTGTGTTGTCCATTTTGAGAAATATCGAAAGGGATGGTCAGCAATAATAGTAGAGGTTCATGTTAAGTATGCAGCGCCACTGCATAGAAAAATGACCTCTTATCTTATTTCTCAAGTCTACATGTAACATGTTGGGTACGTTTGGTTCGATCACATGAGATTCACTTTCTCATACACTTTAGAAAATGAATTTCATTTGTTTTGTTTTTTTTGCAAAAACAACCAAACTTAAAAAGTATTCATGAATGAGAGAGAGAATCTCATTTGCCTTTGCAAATGAGTCATTTTATAAAGTGAAACTCATTTGTGCATGAGATTCGAGTTCCCATGAGATTTATAAAGTGAATCTCATTTGCACAGCACCCCACAAACAACCAAATGTACTTAAAGTTTTAGGAAGCAGATCAGGTCATGTTGAACATGAGTGTTTTTGCTCGTGCCCACATCGTGGTCGTCTGTTTGCATTTTGGATGAATGCCACATGATTTTGTTGACTTTTTAGCTTTTTAAAATGCAAATCGGATGGCCACGATGTCGACATGAGCAAAAATGCTCATGTTTAGCATGACCTGATCTGCTTCCGTAGTTTTACTTTTATGAACTTTTGTTGTTCTAATAAAGTAAAAGCTGCAAATTGATACCGAGTTGGTAAGTGTGGTCCTGTGCCAAGCTGAAGGCCCAGGTTCAAATTCCTCTGCCACGTGGGGTTTAAGAGATATCTGGTAGGGGTCTGTTTAACCCCATCTTGCCTTTCAAAACAAAAAACAAAAAAAAAAACTTTAAATGGGTCCCATTCAAGGGGTAAGGCACAACTCATATTTAGATCCAGAACCAACCTAATCTGAAACACCTTGTTAGGTCCATAGTTACATATCTCGTTTTCGGGGAAATATCAGCATATGAAAAGTATAAAACTTATACAACAACAACAACTACGCCTTCATCCCAAAACAATTGGGGTCGGCGATATGAACCAAAAAAGAAAATCATTCTGGGTCTTCCACATGAATCCTTCTCCAATCAATTATATCCAATGCCATGTCTTCGGTGAGGTTTAAAGCATTCATATCCTTTTCTATCATCTCCATTCAAGTCTTCTTAGACCGACCCCGACCTCTTTTAACTAATATATTTTCCCATTTCTCCATCCTTCTAACTAGAGCATCATTAGGCCTTCACCGAATATGTTCAAACCATCGTAAACGATTCTCTCTCATCTTATTTTCAATGGATGCAACGTCTACCTTCTTACGTATCTCCTCGTTTCGAATCTTATCTTTTATTGTATTTTCACTCATCCATCTAAGCATACGCATCTCAACTACACTCATTTTTTTAATATGATGTCTCTTGGCAGCCCAACATTCTGTACCATATAGTAAAGCGGACCTAATTGTCGTCTTATAAAACTTTTCCTTCAATCGCAATGGCATTCTATGATCGCACAACACTCCAGTTGCACTTTTCCATTTCGTTCACCTAACATTTATCCTATGATTTACATCTCCATCAATTTCTCCATACTTTTGAATGATAGATCCCAAACATTTGAAACAGTCATCCACTAGTATTTCTTGCTCACCATGCTTCACTACACTCCCATCACTACTTCGTTGCTTTCTAAACTGACATTTCATATATTTTGTCTTACTCTTACTCAACTTAAAACCCCTTGCTTCCAATGTTTGTCTACATAATTCTAACTTAGTATTAACCTCAGCTCTAGACTCATGAATTAAAACAATATCATCAGCAAACAACATACACCACGACACATTTTCTTGAATTGATCTCGTAAGCTCATCCATCACTATAGCAAATAGGAAAGGGCTTAATGCAGATCTTTAATGTAACCCAACTGTTATAGGAAAATTGGTTGTCACCCTCCACAAGTGCGGACATTGGTTACTACTCCTTCGTACATATCTTTAATTATACTAATGTACTTGAGAGAAACACCTTTCTTCATCATTGTCCACCAAAGAACATCCCTAGGTACTCTATCGTGTGCCTTCTCCAAATCAATAAAAACCATATGCAAATCTTTGTTCCTCTCTTTATATCTCTCAATAAGTTGTCTAAAAAGATGTATAGCTTTCATAGTTGATCTTCTAGGCATAAAACCAAATTGATTTTCTGATATAATGACAATCTTCCTCAACCTATACTCAATCACCCTCTCCCAAAGTTTCATACTATGACTCATGAGTTTTATAACATGATAGTTTGTGCAATCTTGTATATCATCCTTATTCTTATATAGAAGCACCAAAGTACTCTTCCTCCACTCATTATGCATTTTATTTGTCCGCCAAATCTTGTTAAAAAGATTTGTCAACCTTATAGAAAACTATATATTAAACATATAAATAATATTTTAACATGATGTTAATGTGTTAAGAACATGATATTTAATAAAAAAAATTAATATTGCATTTTTAAAGCAAAATAAGCCATTGAAAATGTAGTGTTAGTATGAAATATTTTCGAAATATCAGATATATTTGTGACTATGGTCAGGTGCACTTCTTTGACAGGTATCCCTAAAAAAGGCATCTTATTGACTATAGCCTGTCTTGTGATGCACCTCTTTCATTTTCAGTAATTATTTTGGACCTGCCCCAAGCCAACGGATACCAGGCTGTGACAGTCCTAGGTCACCAAACTCATGATGTATATTGCTTTCTATATCATTCAGACTGCCCTACTTAGTCTGATGGCTATGTCATTGTGTCTTCCATAGATACTTGCCCTTTTCAAGTGGGTTGAATGAATTGCAAGTTTGTTCTTGGTAGTCCAAAATCCTATTAAAACAAGAAATTATCGAACAAAAAAGGTGCCCAAATCCAACAAAATGAAGGGATGCAAATGGGCCAGCATGGGCTGTTTTCAGAACTATTAGTTGATCTGGCTGGAGCAGGTTCCCTTAATTGGTATCATTGGTTAGGTAAGGTTGGTCATGTTGGAACTTGTGAGAATGCTGCATGTGCTCTCTCCCCAAGAACATTCTTTCAATAATCAAGCATATATATAAATATCTACCAACATTGTACCCATCCACCTCATGTTGGTGGAGCACATTGTTTCACATAAACTGCTCATCGACATTAAGCATTCCTCGTTGCATCACCAAATTCCTTGCACCAATCATACAAGCAGCTACCAATTGTCATGTAAGCATTGCCGTGGGAGTAAAGGAAAACTGAGAGAGAGAGAAAAGATGGGGTCCTCTCCAAATGGATATTTTTTACTCGAAGTCTTGCAATTATTCACAATAATAATTGGTTCTATCGTTCCTTACGGGCCACACCAAACAATAACACGAACAAATTGGAATGGTATTTATAAAGCAAGTTTTACCAATCTCACTTAAAAGGGAAAACTCATTGAATGCCACCAAATACAAAACTTCATGGAGTTTTTCTTAGATGACAAAAATTCGAGATAAACTAAATTTGAGAGTAATTTGCAAAAAAAAAAAACGCTTAACTTATTAGCTATTTATGAAAAGGTGGCTAATTTTTGTGTTTATTACATTTAATTACACGCTTTATTTGAATGCACCTCAAATATCCACCTGACGTACAAAATGGCACGCTTGTCTTTTCTTTGTAAAACAATTAACTTATGCTCTTTTGTTAAATAAATCAATATTGAGAATATTTGAGTTTTTTTTAGTTAACTAATCAAAAATCTAATTAGGCTCTGTTTGGGAGAAGGGTATCAGAGGAGCTGTGAGGGTGTCTGAATCCACACATTAAGCAGGGTCCAAATGGATTTGGACTGTGTTTGGAAGAGATTAGGGATGGCAGTGGACTGGGGGAAAGTGGGGCCCCACCCCGCCCCGCCTCGCCCCGTTTGGACCGGGGATGAAGGGTATGAAACGGGGATGAAGGCGGGGACGAAGGTTAAAATCCATCCCCGTTCGGGGGTGGAGAAGGGGATGGACGTGCACTTTTCCCCGCCCCGCCCCGATCCCCGCCCCAACCACTTTTCCCCGCAATATCCCTGCCCCGCCTCATCCCCGTTTGAACCGGGGATGGAGGACATGAAACGGGGATCAAGGCGGGGGTGGAGGATAAAATCCATCCCCGCCAGGGAGGCAGGGCGGGGGTGAAGGATAAAATCTTGAGGCGGGGCGGGGGTGGAGACCTTGTCCCCCGCCCCACTGCCATCCCTAGAAGAGATAAGTGGAGAGAAGCGTGAATGTCGGCTCCGAATAGTAGAAATTTTATATTTAAACTCCTCTAATAAAGAGGATGTATTTGCAACTCCTTGAATCACAAAGGTTCTGGTGGATTCTTATTTTTGATGGTTCGAAATTTTTTACCCCATTTTACCTCAGTAAATCTTATATTCACCTATTTTGTCCTATTATTTACTGTAATAATGGTGCAATTAAGATGCTCATAGCTACACTCACCTATAGCCAAGCAGGGTGAGTAATCAGGAGTTTGAAAGCCTAAATCCTTAACAGAGTTACTTATGCTTTCAAAACAATAGAGAAAATCCATAATTCTTTTGAAATCAAATTCCCTTGAAGTTCAGTTTTGTATTTTCTTGGACTACTTGTAAATCTCTCCAACACGGGTTCGCAAACAGTGCCTTTAAGCCTTAATGATTTTAGATTCAAGCAAGCAGATAAATTGCAGCAATTGAAAATGGGTGTTTTTCATAAATAGCTGATAAGTTAGGCAGAATTTTTGCAAATTACTCTATATTTTTATTCATTGCCAGATCTTGGATGCATTAAACATTTAAATTCACATATAAAACAACCTAGTTTCAAAAAAATTTTTGAGGAAGAAAGCAACCTAGATTATCGGTGTCCACCAATGTAAATGTACACCCTTCTATTGAATATCAAGTTATCAACCAAACCCATCTTTCGGTCGGTAGGTATAATAGCCACACCACGTGGCAGAAATTGGATTCATTGTCAATAAAGATCAATATTCTCACGAATTTCCGAAAAAAGAAAAAGTATATCCAATTGTTTGTTGCATTTGTGATGCTTCTTGGTTATCGATCCGCTTTATTTTTATTGCTTGGCTTCTTTTCGTGATCGCTTCATGAGAGAGAGAGAGAGAGAGAGAGAGAGAGAGAGAGATTTTCTTTAAAAAAAAAATCAAGAAAAAAAGAAAGCCCCTCAACTAGTTATTTACAATTTTGGTTATTATATTGAGCTGCCTACTTTTTTCTATGTATCTCAATGTGCTTGCCTAAGATGTGAAAAATGACACTCTTGTCTTCTCTTGATAAAAACAACTCACTTTGTGTTAAAGACGAGGGGTGATCATGCACTCGGCGTGAATTCATAAATTCTTTGAAAAATAAGACGCTTAGTTACCCAATCCGAAATGTGCGTGGTGGGGTAGACAAGAACGCGTCTGTGCTGGATCAGCAGTGTTCACAACTGTTCAGCTTGAAGAAGCAAATCAAACACAGCCTTACACCCTTAGGGGAATAATATACATGTTTTTGTCTGTTCTATAAAAACTGTATTTTGTTCAGCGTTTGTTTAGACTATATACACAGAAGTGTTTCTTATGTTCAGTGCTTGATTTAGGTTGTTTGTACAGCTTGGACACACACGGATAATAGAAAAGAGAGAAACAGAGATAACTGTGGTTTTCAGAGAGAGAAACCTGTGAAGGTTGTCAGGAGGAGGCTCTCAGAAGATGTATGAAGGGTGGGCGTCAAGGAGAGGCTCACAGAGGATGCCAAAAGAGTCTGTATCGAGCGAAGTCTCGCAGCGTCGGGGCAGAGATGGGAGGGAAGGGGGAGACACTCAGAGGGGAAGAAATGAGGACGTGAGGGGGGTATTACCCCTGCTCATTTTTTTTTGGTGTTCCTCCCTTTTCTGTTCCCAGCGTAATGGGGGGAGAGAGAGAGAGAGAGAGACTGTGAAACATCATTCCACAAACGAGATGCACGCGTGTTTCTTGCGTCCAGTGTTTGATGGGTACAACGTCTAGTTCTTCCGCGGGACACGCCATCAAACACTCCCTTAGTTACCCAGTCCGAAATGGGTGAGTTTTGAGCTGCCATGTCTAGTCCAAAATGGGACCCACCTCTGAAGTCGAGATGTCCAAGTCATTACAAGTGACTCTAGCTGATCTGATCACTTCCGTGGGTCCCAACGTTTAAATACGCTGCCATCTGGCAATATGAATCATTTGAATTTTATTCTCCAAGCTGACATGGCGCGTCTGCCGACTGAAAGTGTCAACTTTTGGCGCCGACATGGGCCCACCATGCCAACTCGGATGATCGTAGAGTATCGAATGACGGAGACAGACATGATATTGTTTACAATGCCAGAAATATCCCTCACTGGTGCCAAATTTTTGCCCTTTCGGTCTACGGCTCAAATGGGGCTCAGCTGTGACCGTGGGCACCCGTTGACCGCTGTACAAGCTATTTATAAAAATAGAAATTCCGTCCTAACAAACTTATTTATAGGAATGGCAGTGGACCGGGGTGGGGGTGGGGGACAAGGTCTCTACCTCCGCCCCGTCTCAAAATCCAGCCTTTCATCCCGCCTTCATTCCTGCATGGGTTTTGATTTTAACCTCCATCCCCGGTCCAAATGACGCAAGGCGAGACAGTGATCAGTTTTTTCTCGATCCACTATCATTCTTAAAGAAGAAAAGAAAGTTTTACTAACGGGGATTGGGACGGGGCGGGGGAAAGCATAAGTCCATTCTCGCCTTCATCCCCGCATGGATTTTGATTTTAACCTCCATACTCATTTCATGTCCTCCATCCCCGGTCCAAATGGGGCGAGGTCATTTCCCCGGGTCCACTGTGATCCCTACTTATTTATTTGATGTATATGTTTTTCCCAAACTTTTGGAATTGGGCACAAAAATACTTACCCGATGCCTGTTCAAAAAATATCCCGAGTTTGTGGTTTTTTCTTTTTCGTTTTTAATGACTAGAACCCTAGCTGAAAACCGGATCACTTAATCGGGGCGGTCTCCTGCAAAGTAAACCTCGGGTGGGGTCATCGTTACCCAAGCTTTTACAAAACCCACTAGTTAAAGGCACCACACCCAGTCGGAGTTGAACCTGAGACAAAGGGGTCAGCGCCTTCTCCCTTGGCCTGCTTTCACTGGGCTACCTGAGCGGGTGTATGTTTGAGTATTTTTATACATTAAGAAAAAAATGAATAATTTAGGTAGTCATTGAATTCTAATATTGTCGGGTATGGATCGTGTTCCCTATTGATCTTGCATGACTCGAACCTAAATCTGAACTTGGCTATATGTTATCTAAGTGGATTTAAGTGCACCCAAATGGGTTGGATATCGGACCCCTTAACAGTCGTAGGTTGGAGAGTGGGGGAGGCCATGGTTTGAAATTAGTAAATATTCAATCAATTCAAACTTTAAAAATATAAAGAATCATAACATGCAATATAGCTGGAGTGAGAAGCTTCAAATTTTTTTATGAATATCAAGGAACAATGGCTCGTGGATTTGAATAATCATTCAACAGAATAAAGTTTCACAAAACACCACCAACATATGCACGTAAATAAGTAAAAAAGAAAGCATAACAATATAAAAATATTTGGTGACCATAAAGTAGAATAAAAAAAGGAATCAAAAGTTACGGCCAAATTGGTAGGACAGAAAGGGATGAAAAAGGGATGAAGGGTTCTTTTTTTTTCAACAATAAGAGAAACCATACCCGGACCCGATAAAGAATTACATGAACCAGACCCGGATCATACACAGTAAAATAATATTTTTTTATTTTTACATTGACAAAATTTGTGGGTCTTAATTGAAACTCTGGTTGGGCCCGAGTCTGGTATAAATTTTCACAAACTATACCAGGATCTATGCATTAATCAGACCTTCAGTTCTGGACCCGGGTCTTCTTATTTATCACCATACCTGGACCCTATAGAGTTTGGTAAAGGTAAATCCCACCCCTTGAAACCCCTAACCAAAACCATACCACACACTTATTTGGATAATTGAAAAGCCATGCCACTCATACAAAGAGCATGACCTCAGGTGCCCCCAACTTGTCTAGAAAAAACAGGGTAAGGTGGGATGTTGTTTGTAATACACTGCAATATCCCATCTTGTCCCACTTTATTGGATAAGTAGGTTGGGTGAGTCCAAGTAGCACTTGTTGTCTTATTGCTTACTTTCAACTATTCACCTGAAAATAAAGGAAAGTGTATGTCATAAGTTTCAATGAGAGCAAGTGTTTGGACATAGAATGATCTTCAAACCGTATGTGATAGATTCTATAATTAGCTGCTTGAGCTTAGTGAGCATTTTTTGGTATAATCTAAGACTCGTTTGGATGTATGATCAATGTTATGAAAATGAATAAAATTGCTAAAAAAAAAAACTTACTAAAACCTGAAAAATGTTGCACAAAATTATTACTGAAAACATTATTTTTTTTTCAAATAAAATGATCAATATTCACTATATCTCACGAATTTCTCATGAAAAAATTGTCTAGAGAGAACAAAAGTGTATAGGAAAACTTTTAAGGCGCCATTTTATTAGTTGGAGAAAAATGTCAAGACAGTAAAAGTTGCCAACAAAATGTGGGGTCTGCTCAATTTTTCCCAAAACAAACATGAAAATAAAAACTCCTTGGATAAAGCTGTTCATTTAGATGACTTTCTCTAGAAGTTTAGTTTTTTTTTCCAATCAAAATGCTTAAGGACAATTTTCAAAATTACATTCTATCTTTTATATCAAACAATTTTTAAAATGATTCCTTAGACAAATTTATCTGTACAACCTTATCTTGATTAAATTCTTGGTTCATAATGGGAGAGAAATATAATGAATACAAGGGATGTCAATAATTGTGCTTTTACTCCCTCGAGTGAATGGCTTGCAAACTGGACCACAAGGCCCATTGGCTCAAGTCGTTTATGTAGGGATGCCAATGCATAGGATTTTATCCATATTAGACTGAATTTTAATCTGTTTAGTTGCATTTGGTAAGCCAAAATTATGTTCGATTATAATTGGATGGAGATATGGTTTTGATTTCTTGTGACTGAATCTGACAGATACTCATATTTCATGGATATCTAAATCTGCTTACATGTAAAAAAGCTGATCTGGTATGAACTTTTAGCATTCTAAATTTAAATCCGAATTCAAATCCGTTCAGCCTGCATCTAATCCGAATCCGAACCATTTGTATCAGTATGTGCAAGATCACACCTTTCAAGAAAAAAAATGAAGAGAGCTTAGCAAAGCCTGTGAACGGATCGGGTTTGGTTTGGATATCTAATTAACTGAAATCCCTTTGGTGGGACTCGGCAATTCCCTTGCATAGAACCAATTACCTAAGTGGTCTGGTTTGGTTTGGGATTTCAAGTCCAAATCCAAAAGCTTCTAAAATTGATACCGATGTAAATACATATAAGAAGCCACTCAGATCTTAATATGGTATACCGAGTCCAGAATGTAATTGGGCCATATATCCCAACGTGTAGGATTCGATTTATCTCGACCCAATGAAAACCATAGAGTTCGTCCATGAAGATGAACTCCTTCCCATTGTTGTCAGTATCGGGCAGAAAATACATATGATATTAACCTGAATTGCTTATTTTTAATAAATATATAAAATTAATTTGTTAATATTATTTTAATGGTTTTAACATGTGTCAAACGAAATACTTTTTAATTAATTTTTAGCTGATTCAGAATTATTCACTTGATAATGGTATATGTTGATTCACCTGCCGATACCAATACTGACAAGTTACAACAACTAGGGGTGGCAGCGGACCAGGGCGGGGGTAGGGGACAAGGTCTCCATCTCCGCCTTCATCTTCATTTCATGTTCTCCGTCCTCGGTCCAAACAGGGCGAGGCCCCATTTTTCCTCGGTCCATTGCCATCTCTAAAGAAGGATTGGGGACGAAGCAGGGTGGGGCAAGGCAGAGATTGGGGCAAGGTGGGAGAAAGCGTAAATCCATCCCCGCCTTCATTCCTGCATGAGTTTTGATTTTAACCTCCATCCCCGTTTCATGTCCTCCATCACCGGTCCAAACGGGGCGAGGCAGGGCGGGGTTCCGTTTTTCCGGGGTCCATTGCCATCCCTAGTGACAACATTGCACCTTATATTCTTGTTGGGCCTGCACCATAGTCACAAATATCAGCAATAAGTTGAAAATGTTACCACTTTTAAGAAACAAAAAAAGTAAAAAATACACACATTTGTTAAGGTATAGTGATTTGTTATGTCATAATAAATGTGCATGATATGAAAATCTTAATAACATTGTGAGAAATTCAAAAACGTTACTTAATTTGAATACCTCCTGATTTTTATAAATTTCAAATTTCACTCCTACATGTTTTTATTATTTTGTTTATATCTTTTGCTGTGAATATACAAAGATTATATTTAAAATAGTTATTTACTAGATTTCCCCAAGATGAGGAAAATCCACGATCTAGACTCGTGAGGGTGGATGTGCGGCTATGATCCAAACATGTCCACAATCCGAACCAATCGCGTAACTAAGGACAAGGTCGCAAATCGTGCAGAAATCTAGATCATTAAAGTCCATTAAAAGAAAAATCTAAGGTTTTAGTGATTATATGATCAATAATAAATTGATAATAGTTACTGACAGAACAGCGACCGTAAGTATGTCCGGCTGAGCCAGCGCGGCTAAGTCTCTGCGCCTGGGGGTGTTTTTCTCTGAGTAAAAATAAAAAATAAATAAATTGATAATAGTTCTTGCGTAACCGCGTTTACTGAAAGTAAAGAAAGTTTAGTGGAACGTTCCACTGGGATACCAGCTGCTTTTGTTATTTTCTTCAGATTAAAGGGTATTTTGGTTATTTCATATTTAAATTATTAATGAGGGAAAAAAGTAAATAAATTAACAGGTTTTCCCACACGTTGGTGGAATGCTTGATAATATAATAAGAGCAATTTCCAGATAGACGCCCATCAAACTTCTTACAAATAACTACTGTGCCCAATAATTTTGAAATTTTCAAAAGGACCCATACTTTTGCTACCTTAAAGCAAATAACCCGCCCATTACTCTGCAACCCCTGATTTAATCTTGGGTTAACAATGATTATGGAGTTAAAATTACAAATGTGTTTACAAAATTTCCTTTATGCACGATATTGGATTTATTTTTTTCTAACTTTAAAACATTAAGAAAATTTCACTGCTCTCGGGCACCAAAATTTATCAATTCAGGACAAGGTTTTTGTTTCTAGATTATTCTTATGTATATATATATATATATATATATATATATTGGCAAAAATTTTAATGCTTAATGTAAATTAATTTTGTAAAGTTGGGGAGCCGTCTATTTGAAATATGAGAAAAACTTCGGTAGATATATTGATTAAGACAAAATTCTGGTGGTCATTTGAAAAATACCAAATAAATATAAATAAATCAATCAAAGCTCACTAAAAATATATAAAAAAGTGCAGACCTAAAGGCTTCTCGCAGCTCAGTGAGAGAGAGAGAGAGAGAGAGAGAGTTCGGATCTGAAAGTTCCTTTTTGGGTTGCCGGAACTCAAAGCCGGACGTGAAACGCGCTGCATAAATCTCTCTGATATTTTTTAATTTATTTATCATTTATTGTTTTTTTCATTGAATTTCTTCGCCATTAAAGCGGAAGGCTTCCTGAATTCATCTGAGAGGGATCTCTGGGAGCTCACGTCGTTTTCTACCTTGGGAAGAAGAAGAAGAAAAAGAGAAGACTGCCTTGTTCATTTAGTTCCTCTCGTCCTCCATCTTCTTCTTCCTCTCGACGCCGCCTCTTCAGATATTTTTCTTCATTTATTGGAAATATTTAAGAACAATCTCTCTCTCTCTCTTGCGTTAGATCCATTTTCTTCTGTTTTTGGTGAGTGTGAAGAAATCGCTTGTTTTTACGTCATTTTTTGCGGTTCTTATGATCGCGATGAAGCCGGAAACGAGGTTAGATTCGGCGACGTTTCAGCTCACGCCCACGAGAACAAGGTAACTATATGTAGCGTGATTTTTCTCTTTTTTCTTTTTTTCTGCTTTTCGTGCGATAAGAATGATCTTAGTTAACGATTTTGTGTAGATATTCTCCGATTCGCTTTCAGCGATAGCGTTTTGTTTAAGGGTTTTTCTTCTTTTTGCTCCTGTTTTGTCGAATCCGTCGTTTTCATTGATTTCTGGTTGTTTTTTCTCCGTTTTATGTGAATTTTCTTTTTTTGGATCTTGGTGATTTTTTTAATGTTATGCATTTTTTGATGTTTTCCTTGTTTAAGTGAATGAATTTCTTGGATTTTTTAGTACTACGACTATCTTTGCATTTGTTTCGTGTTTAAGTGTAGTTTTTCGCTGGTAAAATGCTCATGTTTGTTGGGTTAAACCACCACGTTGGTGGTGGTTACCCACGATGTGGGTAACGCTTCCCACATGAAGTGTTCCTTCCGTTAAACCTGAAAACAGAGGGAACGGTTACTCAACCGTTCCCATTTCGTGGCTTATAAATGGGTCTCATGAGCAACCCTTTCCATAAGCGCAATACAGAAATTACAAGAGGGAAAAAGGTCGACTTACCGGTAGCATTCGGAGGCCTGCGCTCTTGGTGGCTGCATACCGGCTAAGTTGAAGAAAATCTCCTCTCTGGCAAGCACAGCTCTTTCAATGGCCGCCTCAGGTATGCCCTGCGTGTTTCTGTTTTTCTGTTTACTATGCAGGGCCACTGCTACAGGGAGGCCGTCTGGTTTGCCGCCTCGCCGGAAAATCACGCCGGACCCGACATTGGGTTATGGGCCCACACCCTGCTTCCGCCGCGGGGTGTGCTCCGGTTTTAACCAGAAACGCAGGTCACCGTGGGGTGACCCTGCTGCTGGTCACAGGCGCCTGTCGCCGGCACCGGCGCCTGTCGCCGGCACCGGCGCCTGTCGCCGGCACCGGCGCCTGTCGCCGGCACCGGCGCCTGTCGCCGGCACCGGCGACTGTCGCCGGCACCGGCGACTGTCGCCGTTGGGCAACAGTATAAAAAAAAAAAAAACTTACCTCTGGTTTTTTGAGGGGTTTTTCCTGTCGGCGAGGACCCCGCCGGCTTCTTCATCTTCATCCGCCATCAGAAGGCTGCAGGAGCTGTCGCTGGCCACTATTGAGTCGTCGGATTTCTAAAGACTTCTGCGGCATTGGTTTTGGCCGGCGGATGGTTGATTTCGCCGAAGAAGAAACGCCATCAAGCGGCGGCGTTGGTCGCCGGCGGACGACGACATTGGTTGCCGGCAAGCGCCGGTGTTGATCGCCGGCAGGCGGTGGTGTTGATCGCCGGCAGGCGGCGGCGGCGGTGAGTGAAATACAAAATAGGGTTCTTTCAAAATCCCCATTTCGTATTTCACGAGTATATCGGGTTCCTTTCCCGGATCTGGTATGCACCGGGTCCGACCCGGATCAAAGACCCCCGGGTCCGACCCGGATCTGGTCTATACCGGGTCCGACCCGGATCAAGGTTAACCCCGGGTCAGACCCGGATTCGGAATGCACCGGGTCTGACCCGGATCTAGTTCCATACCGGGTCCGACCCGGATCTAGACCATACCGGGTCCGACCCGGATCAGGCTAACCCCGGGTCAGACCCGGATCCAGCGGTTACCGGGTCCGACCCGGATCCGGTTGTAACCGGGTCCGACCCGAATCAGGACTGTATCGGGTCCGACCCGGATCTGGATAACCCCGGGTCCGACCCGGATCCAGTAAGCAGTCGAGTCTGACCCGGATCCAGAAGGGTCCAGGCACTATTTGGCCTGAACCGGATCAAGGACTGACTCAGTCCCCTTCCGGGACCGGTTCAGAGCCGTTTTTGGCCGGTTTCTTCTAGTTTCTCACCGGTTCCGAAATGTTAAGACCCTGTTTTCTTAAATATAAGAAAATATAGGGGTTTTGGCATACGGTTATAGGGTTTTAATGAATTTTTGTTCATATTTGATCCAGTTCATAATGTTTAGAACCGGTTCGGACCCTTGCATGACCGGTTCGGGGCTGTTTCAGACCGGTTCAGAGTGTTTTAAGACCGGTTCGTGATACATATGACTGGTTCATTCAGTTTAAGAATCATTTCGAGGGTCATATGTCTAGTCCATTCAGTTTACGGACTATTTTAAGATATAATTTTACATATTAGCATTAAGGATAGTTAAATGAATCAGTGTTTTCATGTCACCAAAGTGACTGAATACACGTGAGTCATAAATGAATTTTATACTATCATACAGTTCCTAAGCCGATATGCACATTGTACTTATATTCATGAAACGATAGACGACCCAAAGGTAGTTTTATCGTGTTTGGAATTTAAGTAGGGTAGAATAAGGTAAATGTGTCGAGATACATCACACATGTGTATCCAAAGATACCTTGTGTTGATGGTCTATCTTCACAAGAACCTTAGTTTTACCGAATATGGTCGGTAGGCAAAGTGGTTTCGCGTGTCGGAGCTCTTACCAAAGTAGGACTCCGATGACCCCCTTCACTCGCTTGGAAAAAAGCATATCAAGGGCCTTTATCATTTCGCTTTTTCCAGTAAAGTTTTAGTCTCGTATGAATGTTTTCTGATACGTGTCTTTTGTCATGCAGTTTCTAGTTCTGTGATTTTAGATGGCTCTAGCTCTATACCTTTTCTAGATGGATCCAATTTTAGTGATTGGAAAGAAACTGTTTTATTTGCATTAGGGTATATGGATTTAGATCTGGCCCTAAGGATAGATGAACCCGCTGCCCTCACTGATTACTGTTGATCAAAAGATTGCTTTTGAGAAGTGGGAGCGCTCGAATAGACTTAGCTTATTGCTTTTGCAATCTAAAGTAGCTAAGAACATTCGGAGTGCTATCCCACAATGCAGAACAGTGAGAGAATTCATGAATGCCATTGAGGCACAGTTTGTGAGTTTAAACAAGGCTAGAGCCAGTACTCTGATGTCAAAATTGATATCTATGAAATATACTGGAGGGGGAATATTCGCCAGCACATTTTGGAGATGAGAAACATAGCGTCTCAGCTGAATGACATGAAGCTCACCATCTCTGATTCTTTCCTAGTGCATTTAGTTCTAACGTCCTTACCTTTGGAATACGAACCTTTCAAAATCTCGTACAACACACATAATGATGAATGGACATTTAATGAACTCATGTCCAAGTGTGTTGAAGAAGAAGAGAGGATGAAAGGTGAGAAGGTGCAGAGTGCACATATGGCTTCTCATACGTCCAAAGTAGGACCAAGGAAGAATGCATTTAAGAGAAATGCTAGGAAGAAACCAACTGGGGATAAGTCATCCCAAGATAAGCAATCCAACTCTGCTCCCATAAAGTGCTTCTTTTGCAAGAAGAAGGGACACATAAAGGCAGATTGCATAAAGTACAAGAAATGGTTGGAAAAGAGAGGTAATTTGTCATTTGTCTCTCATGAATGTAATTTATTACAAATTCCTGAAAATAGCTGGTGGATTGATTCTGGTGCTACTGTTCATATTTCCAACTGTCTACAGTTGTTCCTGAGTAGAAGGGAACCAACAATGCATGAGAAAAACATCTATTCGGGAAACAAGATGCGTTCACATGTGAAGGGTGTTGGAACCTGCAGGATTACTCTGGATACGGGCGTAGTTTTAGATCTTCATGATGTCTTTTATATTCCATCGTATAGTAGAAAATTAATTTCAATTTCAAAGTTGGATAAATTTGGATATTGTTTTAAGTTTGAAAATTTCAAATTGTTCATATTCAGAAATTCAATTGAAATTGGTTCTGCATCTGTTTATGATGGTTTATATAGATTGAATGTGAAGATCCAAACTCAGGAGTCTTTGACTTCTGAATACGCATTGGTTGAAAATAAACGTAGCATGACAAATGATAAATCTTACATGCTTTGGCATCGAAGGTTGGGTCATATCTCTGAAAAGAGAATAAAGAGACTGGTAAATGAAGGGATCTTGCAATCTCTAGATTTTACTGACAATGACCCATGTGTTGATTGCATAAAGGCTAAGCATACAAACACATATAAAGAGGGTGCCAAACGCAGTAGTAAGATATTAGAAATAGTCCATACGGATGTATGTGGACCGTTTTCCCCATGTTACACAGGCGAAAAATATTTCGTCACCTTTATTGATGACTATTCTCGGTATATGTATCTCTACTTGATTTTCGAAAAATCTGATGTTTTTCATATGTTTAAGGAATTTAAGAAAGAAGTAGAGAAACAAATCAATAAGGTTATTAAAATAGTCAGGTCTGATAGAGGTGGCGAATATTATGGTAGGTTTACTGAGATGGGGCAAAGGGAAGGACCATTAGCGCAATTTCTTAAAGAGGAAGACATTGTGCCTCAGTATACCATGCCTGGTAGTGCCTATCAGAATGGTGTAGCTGAAAGGAGAAATCGTACGCTTAAAGAAATGGTTAGGGCTATGTTGAATTATTCAACACTTCCCATAAAGTTGTGGGGTGAAGCCTTAAGGACAACTGTGCATATTTTGAATAAGGTTCCTACGAAATCTGTGCCTAAAACTCCTTACGAGTTGTGGACAGGTAGGAAACCATCACTGTCTTATATGCACATTTGGGGATGTCCTGCAGAGGCTAAACTGTATAACCCCCACATTAAAGCCTTTGATCCAAGAACAACTAGTGGATATTTCATTGGTTATCCAGAAAGATCAAAAGGGTACAGGTTTTATTGCCCATCTCACTCACCACAGATTGTTGAAACGGATAAGGCTAAATTCCTAGAAGATGGTTCAGTAGGATTAAATGCACTTCAAAGCATTGGTTTTGAGGAAATACAGGATCCAGTTTTATCA
This sequence comes from Nuphar pumila, assembly GCF_984573655.1. Taxonomy (NCBI): domain Eukaryota; kingdom Viridiplantae; phylum Streptophyta; class Magnoliopsida; order Nymphaeales; family Nymphaeaceae; genus Nuphar; species Nuphar pumila. The sequence goes on from NC_143261.1 coordinate 2,658,533, forward strand.
CCTGTTAAGGAAAACATCGAAAGATACCATATTGTTATTCCTAATGATGGTGTGGTTGATTATTCGATTGTTAATGCACAAATTCAAAGTGAACCTATTGTGGACAATTCGGAAGAGCACGAGCAGGATGATCAGGTTTCATCTGAGCCTGAGGAACGACCTGTTTGGAGATCCACAAGGATTAGAAGATCTGCCATACATCCTGATTATGTGGTGTACCTTCAGGAGCCTGGTGATTTCATAGATATGGATGATGACCCGTTGAATTTTATGGAAGCTGTTGAAAGCAAACAATCTTCGCACCGGATTAAAGCCATGAAAGAAGAGTTAGACTCTATGGCTAAAAATCAAGTGTGAGATCTTGTCACGTTACCTAAAGGAGTAAAGCCCGTAGGGTGTAAATGGGTCTTTAAGACCAAGAAAGACTCCAAAGGTAACATAGAGAGACATAAAGCAAGATTGGTTGTTAAATGATTCACCCAGATGGAGGGCATTGACTATAATGAGACATTCTCTCCTGTCTCAACTAAGGAGTCAATGAGGATTATTCTGGCCCTCGTAGCTCATTATGACTTAGAGCTACATCAGATGGATGTGAAAACAGCGTTCCTCAACGGGGATCTGAATGAAGAAGTATACATGGAACAACCTCTTGGTTTCTCTGAAAATGATCGTTTGGTTTGTAAGCTTAATAAATCAATATATGGACTTAAACATGCCTCCCGACAATGGTATATTAAATTTTCCCAAGTCATTGTGACTTTCGGATTTACAGAAAACATTATTGATCAATGTATATACCTTAAGGAAAGTGGGAGTAAGTTCATTATATTGATGTTGTATGTGGATGACATCTTACTTGCAACCAACGATATAAAGTTGCTTTCAGAGACAAAACAGTTTCTTGCATCACATTTTGATATGAAAGATATGGGTGAGGCTGCTTATGTTCTTGGCATTGAGATTCGTCGAGACCGAGCAAAAGGGTTTCTAGGCCTCTCCCAAAGATCCTATATAGAAAAGGTGTTAAAGCGATATGGGATGGAGAATTGTTCTCCTAATTCTACACCCATATCAAAAGGTGACAAGCTGAGCCTAAAGGATTGTCCACAGAACGATATTGACAAAGCACAGATGAGTGCTTATCCATATGCATCAGTTGTTGGCAGCTTGCAGTATGCGCAGACATGTTCTCGACCAGATATTTCTTTTGCAGTAGGGGTACTTGGCAGATTTCAGTCTAATCCAGGTTTACCCCATTGGAAGGCTGCCAAGAAAGTCTTGCGGTACTTGCAAGGGACAAAAGACTATATGTTAACGTATCATAAAGTTGATCACCTCGAGGTCATTGGCTACTCAGATGCTGATTTAGGAGGATGCCTTGATAGTAGAAAGTCTACTACTGGGTACGTCTTCTTACTTGCTGGAGGAGCGATCTCTTGGAGGAATGGAAAGCAGACGACCACTGCTGCCCACACCATGGAGGCAAAATTCATTGCATTGTACGAGACTACTTCGCAGGCTATATGGTTAAAGAACTTCATATCACAGTTAAAGGTGGTCGATTCCATTAGGAAGTCACTGAAGGTCTACTGTGATAATGAAGCTGCAGTGTCCTTTTCAAACAACAACAAAAGTACTACGTCATGCAAGCATATAAAATTGAAGTATTTTGTTGTTAAAGAAAGGACGAAGAATCATTTAGTGCATATTGTCAATATTGGTACCAAAGAGATGATCGCTGATCCTCTTACTAAAGGGCTAGCACCGGGATTATATTCCGAACATGTAATGAGGATGGGATTGTTAAACTCTTTTTGACATATGCATATAAATAAAATGATCACTTTCAGTCTTTTGATTCTCATTATGGTTGTTGTTAATCTCATAAGGATTAAAGATTCAACTAAGGACCTTTAGAATAGAATATAAAGGCCATTCTATTCATCAAGTTATTCCCATAAGGTTTTCTGGTTAAAAGGTTTATCGTCGGAACAAGTGGGAGAATGTTGGGTTAAACCACCACATTGGTGGTGGTTACCCACGATGTGGGTAACGCTTCCCACATGAAGTGTTCCTTCCGTTAAACCTAAAAACAGAGGGAACGATTACTCAACCGTTCCCATTTCGTGGCTTATAAAAGGGTCTCATGAGCAACCCTTTCCATAAGCGCAATACAGAAATTACAAGGGGGAAAAAGGTCGACTTACCGGTAGCATTCGGAGGCCTGCGCTCTTGGTGGCTGCATACCGGCTAAGTTGAAGAAAATCTCCTCTCCGGCAAGCACAGCTCTTTCAATGGCCGCCTCAGGTATGCCCTGCGTGTTTCTGTTTTTCTGTTTGCTATGCAGGGCCACTGCTACAGGGAGGCCGTATGGTTTGCCGCCTCGCCGGAAAATCACGCCGGACCCGACAATGTTTTCATCGACGATGTTGACTTTCTCAGTTTTTGTGTGTTTGCTTTTAGATTTTTTTTTCCTGAGTAGAAAGGACCGCATTCCGTGCATGAATATTCTAAGAATTTTCGTTATCATTTCTAGGTTTGATTTTTTTAGTATCATATTATGCAAAAAAAAAAGATCCGGTTATCCTTTTTCATAACAGTGACACTTGTTAAAAAGAATGGTGTTTGAGAAGGATCTGTGAAGTTTGAAACCAGTTCTCCGATTTTAGGGAATTTCAAATTTGTATGATGATTGTGTGAAGTCATTGCGTCAAGTGCTGTTGATTTCCTCCATATTCATCACAATTGTTTCGAGGGTGCTTGCTTTTTATGCGATCTACCAGAGAAGTTGTTACTAGCTTATTCACATGGAATCGGCAACCAATGAGTTTCTTGTAATAAATTTTATGTTTTTCATGCATTTAGTAAGATGCTTCTCTGATGGAACTATGCACGTTTAGAACGCAGGAAAAAACGGGCGTGTATGTGTTCCAATGTTGGTTTTGTTTAAAATTTGGTTCATCGTCCTTTTTTTTTTCGGGCTAACATTTTGAAGTTCACATCTCCCTCCCCCTATATTTTCTTATTTCCAAAGTCGTATTTCTTTGTTCTACAAGTTTGAAATCTGAGCTAGCTTATCAAATGATTGCATGGCTCGGGTTCAATATACAAAGATGTTTCTTCTAATTAGTCTCTCATTCAGTAGACAGTATTTTATTTTTTGACAGATAATGTCTGTTTGAACTCGTTGTTTCCTCACCATACTGCAAATGAAGCTGCAAGTTTCATGTTCCGGACATTGTTATATGTTTTGAACAAAGTTTATTATGACATTTTAAGGATTATCGATGTTTAGGAAGTGATATAAAAAAAGTAGTTTTTTAATTACGAAATTCTTTTTTTTTGTATTAATAAAGCTATTTCTTATAAGACTAAGCTTGGTGTTTGGTTGTTCAGTTGTTTCAGTGAGTACTGGTAATTACAAGTTATTTTTCTTTAATGATCATATGTAAACTTTTTGATAAATTTTTGCTGCTTGGAGAATGATAGCTTTCCTTGGATGATTTCTACGTCGACAGGTGTGTTTTGGTAATCATTGCTAATGGAGAAAAGGAGAAAGTAGCTTCTGGGTTGTTGAACTCTTTTCTTTCCCACTTGAAGACTGCCCAAGATCAAATTGCAAAAGGGGGATATTCAATAGTGCTAGAGCCTAGCCCTGAAAGCAAGCACACTGCCTGTTGGTTCACAAAGGGAACAGTTGAAAGGTCTGTTGATGCTCTGCTATTTGTGCAGAGAACTGTGAGACCTTATGCATTGCATTGTTATGCTACGGTTCATGCTTGGTAGTTGAACTCTGTTTTCTCAATTATGTAGGTTTGTTCGATTTGTGAGCACTCCCGAAGTATTGGAGCGGGTTAATACAATAGAATCTGAGATAATACAGATTGATGAAGCAATTGCCATTCAAAACAACACAAATTTAGGGTTCAGCATTGTAAGTGATTCTTCTGTGAGATAGCTCATTTGCAGCATATATGCCTTATTGTTGAGTTTCTTTGCTTGATTTGATTTCATGGGGCAGGTTGACGATCATCAGACAAAAACCCCAGAGAGAAATAAAGGTAATTCCAAATCTCTCTCTCTGCACACATTATTGTAGTTGAGACTTTCTCTTTATTCTTTTCTTTTTCCTAAGTCTGTTCAAATGGGGTGTGTTTTGAGATGGTCTTGGCAATGTTATGTGTGGACCTAAAGTTGCACCAGTGTAAAAGGTTGACATGATTCAGGTTCAAGGAACTATTCAAAGAGATAGATGATAAAGGCTGGAAGGGGGAAACCATGAAAGACTATGATGATACATGGGTTTGGGTTTAAATAGGAAAAGATGCAGAGATAAAACTTGTAAGGCTTATCAGTGATTGACTTGTCCAAGTCAAGATGACTCAACTGGATTTAGTGGTGTCATCAAAGGCAATTTTGCACCATGTTAGCGGGGCTGGTCGATATCTTGAAGGCACTGAAATAGTTGTTAAATTATGTAATCAAATCATGTAATGTTATATATATATTATATATATAAGGTAATACATATACAACAACAACGCCTTCATCCCAAACAATTGGGGTCAGCGATATGAACCAAAAAGAAAATCAATTTGGGTCCTCCACATGAATCCTTCTCCTCCAATCATTTCTATCCAATGTCATGTCCTCGGTGAGATTCAAAGCATTCATATCCTTTCTTATCATCTCCATCCAAGTCTTCTTAGGCCTACCCCGACCTCTTTTATCTAATATATTTTCCCATTTCTCCATCCTTCTAACCAAAGCATCATTAGGCCTCCGCCGAATATGCCCAAACCATCATAAACGATTCTCACATCTTATTTTCAATGGATGCAACTCCTACCTTCTTATGTATTTCCTCGTTCCGAATCTTATCTTTTAGTGTATTTCTACACATCCATCGAAGCATACGCATCTCGGTTACACTCATTTTTTGAAAATGATGTCTTGGCAGCCCAACATTCCGTACCATATAGTAAAGCGGGTCTAATTGTCGTCCTATAAAACTTTCCCTTCAACTGCAATGGCATTCTACGATCGCACAACACTCCAGTTGCACTTTTCCATTTCATCCACCCAACCTTAATCCTATGATTTACATCTCCATCAATTTCTCCATTCTTTTGAATGATAGATCCCAAATATTTGAAACAGTCATCCACCGCTATTTCTTGCTCACCAAGCTTCACTACACTCTCATCACTATTTCGTTGCTTACTAAACCGACATTCTATATATTTTGTCTTACTCTTACTCAACGTAAAACCTCTTGCTTCCAAAGTCTGTCTCCATAATTCTAACTTAGCATTAACCCCAACTCTAGACTCATCAATCAAAACAATATCATCAGCAAACAACATACACCACGACACATTTTCTTGAATTGATCTCGTAAGTTCATCTATCACTATACCAAAAAGGAAAGGGCTTAATGCAGATCCTTGATGTAACCCAACCGTTATAGGAAAATTGTCTGTCACCCCTCCACAAGTGCAGACATTGGTTACTACTCCTTCGTACATATCTTTAATTATACTAATGTACTTGAGAGAGATACCTTTCTTCATTATTGTCCACCAGAGAACATCCCTAGGTACTCTATCGTATGCCTTCTCTAAATCAATAAAAAACATATGCAAATCTTTGTTCCCCTCTCTATATCTCTCAATAAGTTGTTTAAGAAGATGTATAGCTTCCATAGTTGATCTTTCAGGCATAAAACCAAATTGATTCTCCGATATCATGGCAACCTTCCTCGACCTATACTCAATCACCCTCTCCCAAAGTTTCATAGTATGACTCATGAGTTTTATACCACGATAGTTTGTGCAATCTTATATATCACCCTTATTCTTATAGAGAGGCACCAAAGTACTCTTTCTCCACTCATCAGGCATCTTATTTGTCCGTCAAATCTTGTTAAAAAGATTTGCCAACCATACTAAACCTTTCTCACCCAAGCATGTCCAAGCCTCGATGGGTATACCATCCGGGCCAAATGCCTTTTTGGATTGCATGTATATAAGGTAATACATATACATATATTAATATATATGTATATGTATCTACTTATTATATATATAAAATATATATTTCTATTATTTAGCCGTAGGGGTAGTTTAGTCATTTCTCAAATCTTGCGCATATTCATTTTACGAATATGCTTGTATTTTTGCTTTTTATAAATAGTAACATCATAATATGCCTCAACCATCTCTAGTCCTTTGTCTGATCTTCGCTTGTATAGTCTTAATATCTTATAAACCTTGGGTTGTGACATCCAATTTCTCTGCTTCTCTTTTTCCTTGTCCACTGGTCCTGGTCACAGATCACTCTATTCCTAGTCTTCTGGATTAAAAGATCTTTTATAGTGTTAATGAACTATTACACATGTGAGTATGGTTATGTAAATTATGTGCAGGTATTAGGTATGTTCCTGATGCTGAGGCAGAAAATGCAATTGTCCTTTATAAGGTATTGACAGGACAATTGATTATCATGTTTTTCAACATTCTTCAAGGGATTCAAGTAGATATTGATGCTTGTTCATACTTTGGCAGCCTGACACACAACAAACTGAATCAGATGGATCTGCTATGTGGGAGGAGAACTCAAAGTAATGCTGATCTTCTTGACCATGATTTTTCTGTATCTATTCTTTTATCATTGTGTCTACTGACTGATCTGTATTCGGCCAGAGCTTTAGGATGATGATTACCCATTTGTAGTGGAAAAACCGTGGTTAACATTTACATTTTTCATCGTCTTCTCACCATACTTGAGCGGTCAATATTACCATGTTAGACTTGTAATGTGTGTTGATTTAATCAATTAAATTTGTGATACTTATTTAAGCAAACTTTACCATTATAAAACTGTCAATTTAGTATTAGCACGCTTTGTTTCTCCATGTTGTGGTTACAGCCCATAGGTATATTCTGTTTAAGAGGTCTGGCAAAAGTGTGTGTGTGTGTGTGTGTGTGACCCTAAGATTTAGCTTGCACCACATTGCATCAGAGTTAAGCTTTTGAGGGTTTTGGAGACACGCAAAACAGTGTTGCAGAAAGAGCAAGGTATGGCTTTTGCACGAGCTTTTGCTGCTGGTTTTGATATGGACCACATGGATGATCTAATATCATTTGCTGATTGCTTTGGGGCTTCACGCCTAAGGTAAAGTTGTTGCACTTTTGTATACTGAAGTTAACAATTTCTTTACCAGATCAGTAGCTTATGTGAGATTTCTGGAAATCATCTTTTCTCTTATTATTTCTGACAAAAGGTAAAAGTTGCTGTTTGTCCTTTTTTTATCCACTATACAACAGGGAGGCTTGCTTAAAATTCGTGGAATTATGGAAGAGAAATCACGAAACTATCCAGTGGCTTGAAGGAATGGAAATGGAAGCTGCAGGAGGAATGTCAGGCCAAACAGATTTACGGGTTCCATGGCCTGTTGCACATGGTGATATGTGTATGGAAAATAGTATTAAAACTCAGACAGAAACCAGTTCAGATAGTAATACTGAACATATAGCAGATCCTAGTAGAGGTTAGACATCAGATACAAATACCACTTTTTTCGTTTTTTTTTTTTTTTACTTTTTAAAGGTTTTTCACAGAGTGATGTGATATTTATAGTCTTTGCAAATTCAATCCATTGTAATGCCAGGAAGCTTTTGGAGATGCCAAATGATTATCCTGTAAAGTTAAAAGATAGAAGATTCTACTGGTGATTTACCTTGTACAAACCACATGATAAAATGTACTTCTGAAATCTTGTTGAATTCTTTTAAAAATATTTATTTTTTAACAAATCCATGTCAGTAAAACTGTCCTAGACAAAATGCTCTGATGCTATACCATTGAAGCTCATGTCCCTAGCTCCTATGCAATTTCTAAGGAGAGGAGAAAAAGAAAGGAAAAACCTAAGCTCGCTGAAAAATTCATTTTGCCTGATGGGATTAAATTTTTGGTAACTGCAAACAGACCTAAAGTGATACAAAACTGTCTTTGTTCAGGGTGTTTCTGGTTTCTGATAAAAGAACAGACATACTCATTTGAAAACTTGTGCTAAAAAGTGTAACCATTTTCCTTTTCTTGTCCATGATCTTGGGTTGCGGGTTTAAATCAGAATATGTTGATTCTGCTGTCTAGCATTTTGCACAAACCATCTTAAGTAACCTTATTTGTTTTTCTAATAGAAATTTTTCATTTATAATTGCTGTTTTTTATTTTGTTTTCTGAAAGCTGGTGGTTTATTCCATCAGAGCGTTCAGGATATATCTTTCTCTTTCTTCCATGCCTCCTTGACCCCTTGTTGGGTTTCATGGCCTTGTTGCTATTTTTTCTTTTCGGAGCAGTTCTGTAGCTTCTTAAAATGGGTGATTTTATTTGGTTGCACGCAGATAAAAGGCCTCCTGTTGATCATCAGGTGCCTTTAGGACAAAATAATTATTTTCAAGGCCAGTTTCAGCACCCTATGTACATGCAATGGCCACTTCACCCTCCCCAAGGTGCTCCAGTGTTTCCTGCTTACCCTATGCCAGGAATGCCTTATTATCCCAACTATCCTGGAAGTGGCCAGTTTTTCCCGCATCCTTATCCTCAAGCGGATAATACTAGCTTCAGCCCAGGTGAAAGGATTATGCACAAAAGGCATTCCATGGATGGTAAAGATGGGGATGTTGATTCTGAATCTATTACAAGATCACAGGATTCTGGTGATCAAAATGTTCAGTTAGAAATGGACAAAGAGGAATTATATAATCACGAGTCACGAAGGAAGGGTGGTCGAGTAGGGAAAAAACGTTCAGGGATGGTAGTCATTCGAAACATCAATTATATTACTTCAAACAGACACAATGCTGGAGATGGCGAGTCTCATTCAGGTTCAGGTTCTGAAACAGAAGAGGAAGTTGAAGTACCAATGAATTTTCAGAAAAGGAACCATAAAGGTTCTGTTAGGTCATCCAGTGAAGAAGTGATGCATCTGCGAGCTGCAGATGTATTTGGTTCATATGAAAAAGATGCATCTAAAAGTGCAGACGTTGATAATGGAAATTGGCAGGCATTTCAGAATTTCTTGTTGAGCAAAGATGAAGACGTTGCTGACAGAGACATGTTTCCTCTTCATAACGACATTCCCGTGAGGAGGCAGGAGACTGCAACTGGTGCAGATTCTATCCTGCCAGATCGAAATTTGGGCACTAGTGCTAATCAGAGGATGTCTGAACATGATGTTATCAGTAGCAATGTGTCTGTAGTCAATAAGAAGGGATTAAATGATGAATCAGCCATGGCTTTGCCTTATAATGTTAGAAGGGAGTTAACAGATCACCAAGATATCCAATTTTCTGAAACAGGAGGGTACAGGGGAGTTAGAAGGATGACCAGTGATGATTTCGTGACGTATGGACATCAAAACCAAGCAAGTGCTATTGGTTCTAGGTCCGATCCTCTTGCTAGAAATGAAATTGGGCGTCCTGGCTTTGCTGATAAAAGTGCAGTGCGTGATCCTACAGATGAGTCTTTCATTGTTCCTGTGAGGTCGGGTTCACACAATCAAGTTGACAGGGATGGTAGAACTTCCATTGGAATGCACTCAGTGTACTCATCAGATCTAAAGGAGATGGAGGATTCAAGTAAGATTAAAACCGCAAAGGTTCTTGGCTATGAACCGGATGAGTTGAGCATGATGCCAGTGCGTGGAACTGAGAGCTCTTTTGGTCTGGCTGTAGACTATGAAATACAGATGCAAGCAGACATGTCCTTCAGTGCAAATGGTATTACCTTGCCCAAAAACACAAGGGATGAAAACAAATTGATTGATAAACAAGAGAAAAAAGCGGTCGACAAGGACAAGAAGTCAAAAGTTACACGGGATGCTATGGAGAAAAGGAAAGCTGATGCAGTGAGGAAGCCAAAACCAACAAAAGCGAGTCCATTGTCTGAAGCACAAGCACGGGCAGAGAGGCTGCGAGCATTCAAGGCTGATCTTCAGAAAGCAAAAAGGGAACAGGTATTTTTTCTTTTCAGCTTTAATCATACGTGTAGTGATGCGCTCTCTCTGAAAGATGTCTCAAGATCAAGGCACAAAACATTGTGGTTCAACCATGTCTGTATGGTCAAAGGGGTAGTTTTTTTTTTCCATGAAGGACAAGGAAACCACTCTCTGGATCAGAGATCTAGTTGTTGTGGCTAAGCCTGCTGTACTTATGATCGCTTTCCCGATGGTGTAAACCCGTGGTGCACCCCTTGCCCCCAGGGAGTCGCCCGGCTTTGGCTGAGCAAGGGCTTATCCCTTGCCATCATTAATGCAAGGGGTTTGACACTCATGGGAATGGAACCCTGACCACCTGTCTAGTGGCCAAGGCCCCCTCCACTTCCCCTAACCCCTTGGGGCGTCAAAGGGTAGTTGATTTATGAAAAAATTACACTACCATTTTACTGGTGGCAACACAAAATTCCAGCAAATTTTTTAACCTATTTTTTAGTCAGACAATCATTTTCCATTATGTTGATGCTGCATAGCGTATGGTCAAATTGTACAGTGATTTAGGTTAGGTTCCAAGCCCATACTTATTTGTGATTAAACCAACCTGTTTTGGCAACTGATGTAAACTCGTTTCATAAGAAAGAATACTAGGCATTTGTTACAGCGATGTTCTTGTGAATACAAGTGCCGACTACTGTCAGAAGGTCAATGGTTATGGCTCACTATGCCAAAATTGCTGCAGGACAATGTGAATACACATATATGTGTGTCTGTATGCATATGTGTCTCTTCCTCTTATTGTTCTTTCTTTGTTCTCTCTTCCTTCTCTTCTCCTTCTTGTTTTCAGGCAACCATCAAGCTGCAACCATCCGTTGCTAGATTGGGCACGGTTGCCTTCAAATATCTGGTTTACTAGAGCACTGAGATCTGTGCTCGCACTGAACCATTCTGCTTGATTACCAGGAGATTGTAGGATGGTCTTTAATGCATGGCCCTTCGATGGATGGGACTCACATATGGCTATGTTTGTGCATCACAACATTGCTAGGGTCAAGTTCTAAGCTTCATGTTAGTGTTGAAAAAAAATGCTGCATATATCAAGAAATGTTGCTCATTTCAGTCCGAACAATGGGTTCATGGTGTTGATAAGTGAAATGTTTAGTTGTGCTTGTCACATTTCACATAAAAAAAATAAAAGTTCTATACCTGTGCTTGTATTTGTATTTTAAGCAATGGTTGTGTATCTTGGTCAATTCTGTTCTCTATGCTGTTGGTTTGGTCATCTTCTCACTATTTTTATCTGTAAACCCTCCATATGCAGGAAGATGAGGAGATAAAAAGACTAGAAGCTCTGAAAAGACAGCGGCAAAAGAGAATTGCTGCAAGGTGTAGCTCTATGCAGTCACCATCACCTTCTCAACAGACAAAATCCCGGTTGACCACAAAGCTTTCTCCTAGTCTACTGAAATCTTCAAAGTTTAGTGATTCTGAAACTGGTTCACCTTCTCCTATACCTAAAATAGGGGCCAGACGTGGCTCTGTGGGTTCTGTTTCCTCTCTGAAAACGTTGAAATCAAACACCTCAAATGGTACTCGTGTGGTTCGAAATGGATTGACTCGATCTGCTTCATCATTACCAGAGACCAAGAAGGAGAGTAATGCTATCTCTTCTGATGCGAAAGCAGTCTTGGCCACAATGAGAAGGCTTTCGGAACCAAAAAGCTTCAATGGCCACCTTTCTGATCGAAAGCCAACTCCAAAGAGAAGAGAATCAGATGGGCAGGGAAACAAGATCTCTCCAGTGAGTAAACTTGACAGAACAAAACCTTCTGTAGCTGCCAGCCTGAGGAATAGTACAAGGTCTTCTCCGAGTCCTCTGCGAAATAAAGTGAAGACTAAGGGGGTCACTGTTGGAAGTTCAGAAGGCCAAGCATCTCTGAGTTCCAATATTGAACAAAAGAAGATTAGTGGCGATGTCACAAGTAACATAAATGATAGTGTGGTAATTGACAAGAGTATTTTGACTATTGAGCATGAGATGCCTGTTGTTCTAACTGTTCAAGCCTCTGAAGAAAGCAAAGAGCTCAGAAGCAGGTCATATGATGAAGATACTGCAGATGAGAAGGCTAAGGTGGTCTCCGAGTATGCAGTGATTCGTGCTCCACCTCCTAAGGTGGTGATGGGTGATATTGACACGAAAGGAGATCCAATCAAGCAGGTGAAGCAATCTAAACCCTCTGAGATGCTACGTATATAAGTAGTTGTAGAGGTTACTTTCAAAAGTTGCATAATGCTGTTTTATCAAAGGAAACTATTGATTACTATTTTGTCCGGACTTTGGACACTAAGATAATTAACCAAAGATGGAAAAGTTGACGCCTAGTAGGCCTGCTGTGAAAATGTCTTCAAAGTGACTATATGCACAAGAACACTAAGTTCTCAATGTGTGCACAAAGGCACAAGAACACTTGGAACAAGTGTGCACAAAGGCACAACACATACAAGACATCAGAAATGCACAAAGGCTTAAAAATAATATAGGATCTTTATTAAAGAGGAGAGAGCTATGTCACATGGGTGTTGGTGCGGGTGCGGCGATGTGGCACTTTCAAAAAACGTGGGTGCGGGGATGCGGGAGGGCAAAATTATATATATATAATTTTTAAGTTTTAACAGTTAACAACAGTAACACTAATGAAATAAAAAACTATTATCATAATATCATCAAATCAATTCATCATCATGCATGCAATAAATCAAATTAACAATCTATAATTCTATTATATATAAAAACTAACACCACAATTAAATCAATCTAAATATATTATAGAAACAATCAAATAAGTAAAGCAAAAAAAAGTAAATTATACAATATACTAACTAAAGAAGCAAACATTGCATAATTACATACCAAAAGTATATCCTACACAATGTATATGATGATGAGGTAATGAATCATAATAATTTTCTGTTTCATCATCAAATGCATCATAAGATAGACTGGGTTCAGATAAATTCATGTTTATAATGTTAAAATCATGCTCTTCCTCTAAGTCACACTCTTCTAGGTTTACATCCCAAAATTTGGATGATACTTGTCTGCATTACAAATCCAATTTGAAAATGTTAAATATAAGTATATTTAAATGAAAAAACTAAGAAATAGTCAAATAAGTAAGAGAGCAATTAGTACCTGTATTCATCATTGGTTCGCAAAAATAGTCGAAGATTAAAATGAACATATACTAAATCCTTTGCACGCATACTGGTGAGTTTGTCTCTTCATGTTGTGAATTTGAGAATATGTGCTCCAATTTCTTTCACAACAGGATGAACTAGCAGGCTGAGATAACAATCTCAATGCAAGACGTTGGAGAAGAGGTGTTTCTGATCCAAATGTTGACCACCATGTGATAGAATCTATATTTTCCTCCTCTCTCACTAGTAATGCCTGTCCATGTAATCTCGAAGATGCAAAATTTTCAAACTATTGTGTGACTTGATTTAGAATATTTGATTCTGGATAAAGTCTTGTCATAGACATATTTTTATGCCTTGATAGCTCTAGGTCTAAATTTGGAGGGACACGACCAATACCACATTCCTGTCACTTTTTTGCATAATATTTTGGATTAAGAGAATGTGTCATGCAATGCAAATGAGTGTTGCTTTTTATCCCATCTTTTGACTAAAATTGAATGAATATGGTTAAAAAATTCTGAATCATCCAATGCAAGATTTTTTCAGAATTTTTTCTTTCATGCTTGAAAACTAAAACTTGTATTTTTTTTCAATCATATTATCTCACATTTTATGAACTTTGTGAAGCATAGGCTCATCATTATCAACTTCTCTCAACATTTTTCAAATAGGTTGCGTAAATTGAAGGAAATATACAATTATGTCCCAAAACTCATCATCAACAATGAATTTCTTAATTTCTTGAGCCTTACATCATCATCGTTACGATAGAATGTCCAATTCTCATAAGTCACTATGCTAACCAAAATGTTCTTCACTTCCTTAATCCTCTTCACCATCACAATGATAGACGCAAAACGTGTTTCAACGACCTTCAACAATTTAAAGTTAGAATGCCTATTAGATATAGCATTAACATGATGGTGGTTGAGAACAAAATTCTTAATGCTTTTGACATTTTTTTTAATGGTTAAAAAGAATAAAAAAAGCAAAAAGAAAAATAAAGAAAAATAAAGAAAAATAAAGAAGAAAATAAAATAAATTACAATCATATTCTTAAAATGAATATGCGTCAAAACTAAAAATGACCTATTTACCCTTATCAAATATTATATATATATATATATATATATATTTTTTTTTTTAACATCCCCCCTCAAACTTATGGTGTAATGACCGAAAGTTTGCCAAGAAGAAAATTGAATCTAGGGAAACAGAGTGCCTTAGTAAAGAAGTCAGCCAGTTGATATTCTGATGTTACATAGGGGAGATCAATGACTTTCTTCAGATATTCTTATCTAACATAATGGCAGTCTATTTCGATATGCTCTGTTCATTCATAAAATGTACGATTCTTGGCAATATATATTGTACTTTTGTTGTCACGGCACAACTTTGTAGGCCCTTGAACACGAACTCCCATATCTTTCAGCAACCGCCGCAGCCAAACAATTTCTATGGTTGTAATTGCCATGGCTCGGTACTCAGCCTCAGTAGAAGATAGAGACACCTGTTGTTTCTTGCATCTCCTAAAAACCATGGCTCGGTACTCAGCCTCAGTAGAAGACAGACACACCTGTTGTTTTTTGCATCTCCTAAAAACCAACGATTCACCTAAAAAGATACAAAAGCTAATGGTGGATAATTCGAAGAATGACACTCATATGGACTGATGTAGGGGCATGTTGAAATTGAATTGCAACATGTATTGCATGAGATATTTGTCATCGTAATGCTAAGATACATCAAAGATCCAATGAGTTGCTTGTAAGGAGAAGGATTTTCCAGAGGAATCCCATCATTAATCTTCATTCTTGTTCTTACTACTTCAGAAGTTTTACATATTTTATCATCTGCAACGTGTGACCTGTCAATGACCTCACAAGCAAATTTAGTTTGAGATAAAAAATAACCCTTGTGAGAATAGGCAACTTCAATGCCTAAAAAATATGTCCAAAAACCTAAGTCTGACATTTCAAATTTTTCTGTTAATGCAAACTTGATACCCTTGATTCCTTTGGTTTCGTTACTTGTAATCAATATGTCATGATCATATAATAACAAAATTACAATTCCTGCATATGATTGCTTGACAAACAACAATGTCAGTATAACATGAAATAAAACCATTTTTTATCATTAAGTTAAATCGATCGTACCAAGCTTTGGGGGCTTGTTTCAAACCATAGAGGGCTTTTTGAAGATGAAGAACTTTACCCTTGGGCACATCCATGCTTGGAAGAGCATCCATATAGACTTCTTCGTTTAGGTCTCTATTTAAAAATTCATTTTTGACATTCATTTGATATATGTTGCATTTTTTAATAGAGGCAATGGTAATTAAACACCTAACAGTAACCATTCTTGCAACATGAGCAAATCTTTCATCATAATGTATACCATACTCTTGACTATATCCATTGACAACAAGGCAAGCCTTATATCTTTCAAGTGATCCATCACTCTTGGTTTTTACCTTAAACACCTAACAGTCTACCTTATGTTTATGCTTGAGAAAGTATATCTAACAAAATGTAGAATAATTATAAAAAAAAATAACATAGTAAGAAAATCCTTCTTTAGATACAACGGGTGCCGGTCCCCATACATTCGAATGCACAATTTCAAAAGGTTTGGTTATAAACATAGTTCTTTGTCCAAAAGGTAAGCTTTTCATCTTTCCAAGAATGCAATCATTACAAGTGAAATTGTTTTTATATAGATCTTTGTTAAAATGTAAAACTGTACATATATGTATATATAATAATATTATATTATTATATATATATATAAATACATTTTTAATTTCTTTCTTTTCTGTATTTTTTTTCCTTTATTTTTATTTTTTGTCTTTATGTCATCTAGTTCAGTTTGAACTAGAATGACTGTTGCTAGTCAAGTCCTGTCCAGACTTGACTAGCAATAGAGCTGTTGGACTGACACACTCCAACAGCTCTTAATAGAGCTGTTGGACTGACACATTCCAACAGCTCTAAATAGAGCTGTTGGACTGTGCCCAACAGCTCTATTGAGTCCTCTTTCAGCTGTGTATATAAAGGGGTGCAGCCCCTCTTGTATTTTTCTCCAATGCTTCTTAAGCAATTGGTTTTTCATATCAATAAAGAATACATTTTTATTTTTATTTTGTTTCTAGTTATACCCTTTTTAAGGGTTATGCTTTAGTGTCATTCTTGACACTTGCTCTTGTTAATCAAAGCTCGTGTTTCGAAGATCCCCATTTCATTTCATGGTATCAGAGCCGCGGAAGTACTAAATCTTGAGGAAAAGCTGCCTCGGTTTCCGTGCCCGTTTGCAAAAGTGTTCGCCACTTGAAGAGAAGTGTTTTATCACTTCATTGGAGAAGATTTCACATCTTGTTGTATTGTTTTTTTTTTCTTTCTTTCTCATTTTCCTTCTTGTTTCTCTTCTATCCCTATTCTTTCTCTCCTTGTAATCGATGGATGACAATGATAAAGTCACCATCATGCCTATGAAACTAAGCGATACGAACTATGTAACATGGGCTTCAATCATGAAGCACCATATATGGGGAAAAGGCTTATGGGGGATTGTGGATGGTTCCGATTCGGAACCTAAGCTATCTCTTACTAAAAAGGAGGGAGATAAAGACGTCCCTCTATCGGAAGAAGAGAAAATCAAGGCTATTGCCTCATACGAGAAGAAATGGAAAGAATGGAGAATATCTCATGCGAAGATAATGTCATGGCTTATCAATAGCGTTGACATTAAAAAATGCTCAAGTCTTGCCGAATTTGATCATGCCGATAAGGCATGGGAATACCTTAAGAATATGTATTCCCTTAAAGATATTGCACACGTGTGCAACCTCCAAGAAAAAGTTCGAATGATGACACAAGGAGACAAAACTATTCGTGAATATTACAATGGGTTGTCCGAACTTTGGGAAGAACTTTCCCTTTTAGAACCAAAGTGGCATTGTGCCGAAGACATCGAGCTTCGTCAGAAACAACTCGATGTTGAACATTTTTACCAGTTTATCACTGGATTAAGGCCGGAATTTGAAACCACTAAATCGACCCTACTTCACCGGGGAAAAATTCCTTCTATTGTTGAAACTATTGAAGAGTTAACAATGGAAGAAAATCGTCTCCGGAAAGGTTCTTTAAAAATTGAAGATGATTCCGTTTTAGCCGTGTCTAGACCAGGGAATCATGTTCGATCATATAGGCCTCCTCACTTTAACCGACAAAATGGTGACTATGATAAGAAGAAAGTTATTTGTCATCACTGTCATGAACCGGGACACTACAGGCCACAATGTCCCAAACTTAAGGAGCTGAGAGAAAAAAGAGCTGTAATTGCTGGATCGGAGCCTAAAGATCAGGATGCACCAGTTTCCCTGGCCCAACTAATGGAGATCCTTCAGCCTCTCATCAAAGGTGCCTCTTCCTCATCTGAAGCTTCAACCGGCGCAGCAACCTCATCTTTTTCTGATTTAGGTAAAATTTCTTGGCTTCTTGACTCTGGTGCATCTTTTCATATGACCCCAAATAATCAAAGTCTATCCAAATGTGTTAAAAATAAAACAAGTGTGTCAAAGGTCTTTACTGCTGATGGGACTTCTCTTGAAATAGAAGGAATAGGAGATTTTGAAAAAATTTATAAAACAAAAAAAAAATTTATTCCAGAAATTAGACATGTTCCGAAATTAAATTTAAATCTTTTATCTGTATCTCAAATTTCTGATTATGGGTGTAATATTTCTTTTTCTTCTCATGGTTGTTGGGTACAGGATCGCCAGTCAGGCAAGCTGATTGGGGATGGCCATAGAGAAGGAGGACTCTATTGCATGGATTTTTTGGAAATGCCGAAGAAAGCTTTTTGTTATAATATTCAAAAAATAGAGTTGGAACTGTGGCATAAGAGACTTGGTCACCCACATATAGCCAAAATCCAACATTTTCCAAATCTAGGGAAATTTTGTAACTCTGAATCATTTGATTGTAAAGATTGTATTCTCGGCAAAATGAAAAGATTACCATTTCAGAACAGAACCTTTTTCTCTTCAAGACCACTTGAATTAATACACTCGGATGTTTGGGGTCCTGCACCAGTAATTTCTAAAGGAGGATTTGTTTACTATGTTATTTTTGTCGATGATTTCTCCCGACATACGTGGATGTACTTTCTCAAACATAAGTCTGAAGTATTTTCATACTTTCAAACTTTTCATAATATGGTTAAAAACAAATTTCAAAATGATATTACTATTTTTCGCACAGATTCAGGGGGAGAGTTTTTATCCACAGATTTTCAAAATTATCTTAAATTGCATGGCATCACACATCAAAGATCTTGTCCTTATACACCTCAACAAAATGGACTGGCAGAACGAAAACATCGCCATATTATAGAAACCACTAGAACTTTATTAATAGCAAATCAAGTCCCTAAAGACTTTTGGGCAGAAGCTGCCTTAACTGCCACCTATCTCATTAATAGGATGCCATCTTCTTCGTTACAAAATATCACTCCCATTGAAAAACTTATGAACATTTCTCCATACTACTCTAGATTAAGAATATTTGGGTGCAAATGTTTCATATTTACTGACAAAAATGATAAACTTTCCCCTCGTGCGATTCCCTGTGCTTTTTTGGGATATGCTGAAAACCAGAAAGGTTATAGATGTTTTGACTTCAAAAATAATAAACTATATGTGTCTAGAAATGTTTCCTTTCTTGAAAAGGAGAGCTTCTTTGATTTTAGAAAATTAAAAGACGTCACTGAGTACTCCTTTTTGCTAGATCTAACATCAACATCTGATGAATATGACCTTGATTGTAACTTTGATGTTATCCAAGAATTATTGATCTTAATGTTGAAAATGAAGAAGTTCATAGAGATACTAGTATTCAATATTCCAGGCGACAAGAGTCTAATACTCCATGTGCACTTGAGAAATATTCTAACATTCCAACTAGACAATCATCCCGAATCTCGAGGCCTCCAGAAAAGTTTGTATCATACGAGTCTTTCTCACCCACATATAGGGCAATTATTGCATTAATTCACTCATATGAAGAACCATCCACATATTTTCAAGCAAAAAATGATATCAAATGGATAGAAGCCATGAAAGTTGAATTAGATGCACTTGAAAAGGCTTCTACATGGAATATTCAAGATCTTCCTCCAGGGAAGAAAACTATAGGATGTCGATGGGTTTATAAAATTAAAACCAAGAGTGATGGTACTCTTGAAAGATATAAAGCCCGTTTAGTAGCCAAAGGTTATGCCCAAGAATATGGGATTGATTATGAAGAAACCTTTGCTCCGGTGGCTCGTATGACTACTGTCCGAACCTTAATTGCCTTAGCTTCTATCAAAAAATGGTCTATTTTTCAAATGGATGTCAAAAATGCTTTTTTAAATGGAAAGCTAGTTGAAGAAGTATATATGGAACCCCCTCCTAGTCTAAGTATTCCTAAGGGTAAAGTCCTTCGCTTAGAAAAAGCTCTTTATGGACTTAAACAAGCACCAAAAGCTTGGTATGATAGGTTTAGTCGTGTTATGATTGATATTGGTTTTCAATTCTGTTTAACTGACACTGCTTTGTTTATTAAGAATTCTGATGCAGGGATCATTGTGCTTCTTCTCTATGTGGATGATATGATCATCACCGGAAGCGATAAACAGGGAGTTGAAACAATCAAAACACTTCTTAAATCTCATTTTGAAATGACTGATTTGGGCTTGTTGAGATATTTTTTAGGCATTGAAGTTGCTTATTCTCCTAGAGGATATTTATTATCTCAGACTAAATTTGCTTTTGATATTGTTTTCAGGTCTGGTATTACTGATGATAAGAAAGTTGACACTCCAGAAGTTGTTAATGTTAAAATGAAGATTGATGATGGAGAACTTCTTGCAGACCCTACTCCTTACAGACAGCTTGTCGGGGCACTTTCCTATCTATCCATTACCAGACCAGATATAGCACATGCTGTTCATACAGCAAGTCAATTTCAACATGCTCCTACTTCTGTTCATATGGGAGCAGTCATGCGTATTATCAGATACATCAAGTCCTCTCTTTCACGAGGACTTTTCTTATCTTCCTCCTCTTCTCTTGATTTAATTGCATATACTGATGCTGATTGGGGAGGTGATCCCAATAACAGACACTCAACCACTGGCTTTTGTGTCTTTTTAGGGGAATCATTAATGTCGTGGAGGTGTAAAAAGCAGCAGAAGGTATCTCTCTCATCCACCGAAGCTGAATACAGAGCCATGGCAACCACGACCATGGAAGTAGTTTGGCTCCGACGACTGCTTGCTGACATGGGAGTTGAAGCAACAAAGGCTTCACAAATGTGTTGTGACAACAAAAGTGCGATCTACATTGCCAGTAACAGAACATTCCACGAACGCACCAAACACATCGAAATGGATTGTCACTACGTCAGAGAGGAATATCTACATGGGATAATTGATCTGCCATATGTCACTTTAGAATATCAGTTAGCAGACCTCTTTACAAAGCCTCTTGCTGCTCCCCGATTTCACTTTCTCTTAGACAAACTTTCGCTCATTGTACCGTAAGTTTGAGGGGGAGTGTTAAAATGTAAAACTGTACATATATGTATATATAATAATATTATATTATTATATATATATATATAAATACATTTTTAATTTCTTTCTTTTCTGTATTTTTTTTCCTTTATTTTTATTTTTTGTCTTTATGTCATCTAGTTCAGTTTGAACTAGAATGACTGTTGCTAGTCAAGTCCTGTCCAGACTTGACTAGCAATAGAGCTGTTGGACTGACACAGTCCAACAGCTCTTAATAGAGCTGTTGGACTGACACATTCCAACAGCTCTAAATAGAGCTGTTGGACTGTGCCCAACAGCTCTATTGAGTCCTCTTTCAGCTGTGTATATAAAGGGGTGCAGCCCCTCTTGTATTTTTCTCCAATGCTTCTTAAGCAATTGGTTTTTCATATCAATAAAGAATACATTTTTATTTTTATTTTGTTTCCAGTTATACCCTTTTTAAGGGTTATGCTTTAGTGTCATTCTTGACACTTGCTCTTGTTAATCAAAGCTCGTGTTTCGAAGATCCCCATTTCATTTCAATCTTTAGCAAAATGCAAATAAGAAAGCTTGACAACATTGGGATGCCCAAGACGCTTATGCCGAACATTTATATCTTTATGTTGGGCAATGTTACAAAAAAAGATTTGGAATTTGAAGAAACTCCATGTAATATAGATTTTCTTTTCTAGAGTCTTCTCCAATCAACTTTTTGGACCGGCGATCCTGTATCCAACATTTATTTGATGAGAATTTAATATCACACCCATGGTCCGATAGTTGAGAGACCGAAAGCAAATTTAAATTTAACATAGGAATAAATCTAACTTTAGGAATAAAAAAACTTTGTTTTTCAAAATTTTCAATTCTTTTAATTTCAAGAGAAGCATCATCCGCGATTGAGACAAAAGAATGAGATATATTTTTTGTGTATTCGAAAAGAGCAAAAATATTTGGAGTCATATGAAAAGAGGCACTCAAATCTAAAATCCAATGAGTCTTACCAGGAGGAGAGAAGGTTGACATGGCGGCTCGAAAACGGATCCCTTGAGAAGTGGTTGAAGAGCTTCCATGATTTAACTTAGAGACAACGCTCCATTGTTGGAGGTAGATGTACCCTCCTCTATATGTGGTTGAAATGTTGTCGACATAGACACCATCTTCTTCCATTTAGGACACACCAGTTTAATATGTCCCGGTTCTTTGCAAAAATGACATATAATGTTACTATAGTCT
This sequence comes from Nuphar pumila, assembly GCF_984573655.1. Classification (NCBI taxonomy): domain Eukaryota; kingdom Viridiplantae; phylum Streptophyta; class Magnoliopsida; order Nymphaeales; family Nymphaeaceae; genus Nuphar; species Nuphar pumila. The sequence goes on from NC_143261.1 coordinate 2,680,551, forward strand.
CTTCCTTGGTACCTTCTATTTTGGCCACTATTTTCTCTTGCTCCTTGTTTTTAGAATTTATTAAAATGAGGGGGGTTGTATGTTTTTACATTATTCTCCGGTCTAGAGACGTCATAGGCTCTTTCATTTTCATTTTTAAAAGGAACAACCAACACATTTTGATTGGTTTTGTTCATTCCCAATCTAGTTTTTTCTCCACTTAGTTTAGTAAGAACATCTTCTAGAGGTGGAGATGTAAAATAAGATAAAAGCAAGGTTTTAGTTTGCTCAAATTCGGGTCTAAGCCCATTCAAAAAATTGAAAAAGTGATCTTCTTCCAATTGCTTATGCCTTAGTTCAATAGTTTCTCCACTCTATTTGGGTTCAAGGAGTGCAAGTTTATCCTAAATGGATGATAATTCGGCAGAGTACTCTCTAATTGACATTTCTTCTTGTTGAAGGGTCAATGACTTTTTTTGAAGATAGTATTTATAGGATAAATCTCTTGAGGTATACATTTTCTCAAGATAATCCCAAACTTGAAATGCCTTTTTAAATTTTAAAATATTGGCATTTATTGTTGTTTCTACCATGAAAAAAATTTATGAAAGGATTTTGTAATTCTTCATTTCTCACTCTTCATGCTTATTATATTCTTCAAATGCCTTCTCTTTTTCTTCCTCATCAAGAACCTTAATTTCACATTTTTCAATAATGGTGATTTTTTGTTCGGGTTCAAGAATAGTGCTTTTGACATAGCCCTAAAGGCATTTTTCTTTAGTATGGGCTTCCATATTGTCGGCCCAAACATGATAGTTGGACCCATTGAGTTTAAATCCGAGGAAAAAATGAGAATTTTTTCCCCCATGGAAATGCCTTTACGAGAAAGAAAGTCTTCAAAATTTGAAATCTTATCACAACAGACCTTTTTTGAGCTTACTTGATGTATTGCGAGAGCTTTTTATGCCAAAAAAATGAGAATGAAGAAGGAGCACGTTCTTCGAGGTGACCACGGTGATGTCGCAATACCCGAGCTCTTCTTTTAAAGACCAAGCTCTGATACCATGTGGAAATGTCTTCAAAGAGATTATATGCACAAGAACACTAAGTTCTCAATGTGTGATGTGTACACAAAGGCACAAGAAGAACACTTGGAACAAGTGGGCACAAAGGCACAACACATAGAAGAGATCACAAATGCACAAAGGCATAAAAATACTATAGGATCTTTATTAAAGAGGATTGAGCTTTTGCTAAAAAGCTTGAACAAATACAAAGGGGTTGAACCCCTATTTATACACATTGGAGGCCTTGGAGGGGCTCCACATATAGACGTTGGAGCCCCTCCAACGGTCACAATTCACGTCTATTATGTGGGGCCCCCAATGGCTAAATTAAAGAAATTAAAAAAATAAAAAGAGAAAAAACAAAAAGAGAAAATTAAATACAATCATATTCATAAAGAGAATATGCGTAAAATAGAAATGACAGATTTACCCTTATCGGGTACTTATATATATATAGAGTTTTTATATTTTAACACCTGCATCACCTTCCCCTTGTACGAAGCTTTAGTTTTTTGTGTTGTCTTGTCTTGCATCCCTTTATTGCTAGTAGTAGTAAGTTTTCGTTGGATATGACATCAAGTTTTGTTTCTTGTGTTCATGGATTTTGCTATGTGACAGGAACTTGGTTGAATTATTATCGAACTAGCTTGAAAATTATGGATATGAATCTTGTTCAATCGTCTTTCTTCCAACTCTAGATATTTCAAACTCACACAAGGATTGGAAAACTAAGACGTTTTTTTAATTTTCATGAGTGTCCAAAGATTGGTGTATGCTCTTTGTATGGAGAGCCTGAATTGTAACAGAGGCTGTGATACTCTAGGTTTGCCGGAATTTGTTGATGATAACTGATACTTTATTGTTGATATGATTGTTGAAACTTGCAGCAGTTTGTTAAATCAGATAATCTTTTGGCTAAATTTTTTTTCCATTCTGTATGGACGAGATATTTCTGGACTTTTAGTTGCACTAAATGCACTGGGCAGTCTTTAAAAGTTTAAAATGCTCCTTAAAAAGGGGAAAAAAGGAATATTGTGAAGAACTTGCCTCACATTTGTAAGTACTGCCGAGTATTTGGCATTTGATGCCTGATTTGGAAATTGGAAGGAATGGCACATTTGAAGCATCTTAAAAATAATCGATCTATTTGTTTGATAAGGTGAATACAATCTAATACATGATTGGATATAAAAATGGATTAGATGACTCTAGTTGATAACGAGTAAAATGACACAAATGGACACAAATCTAAATGCTCAGCCCATATGTAGATAGATGTATGTCCACATGTACGCATGAATCCTTTACAATATCTCAGTCGCATATACGGGAACTTTGCTGGGTATCTAGAACCATCCTATGAACTTGCAAGTTATACCTAATAGTTCTTGTCTCTAAAATACAATAAGATTAACGGTTGTAGTACATTATCTCTGAGGTTTCTATGTTGCTCTGTCTAATTTTCCTTTTTTTGGATCACACTGCAATATTAACCTTAGCATAAATTTTCTGACATACTCAAGTGTTTTCTGTCTTTTAGGTTGCAGTAGATTGTGCTGTAGAAGAGATGACGTCAAAGTTCCCAACAGTCACTCTCAATGAAGAACCATATCAAGCACCCCATGCTCGAAAATCATCTTTGGAAGACCCATGTGCTGGTAATTCAGAATACAATAAAGCACTGCCACTAATTTCAGAAGCTTCAATGGCTATAGAAACTGTGAAGGCACATGTGCCTGAATCTTCATGGTCAAGTCCATCGAAACAGATTCTTGATGAATCAGAAAAGCCTCTTGGCAAAGAGTCAAAAGGGTTTAAACGTCTTTTGAAATTTGGGCGCAAGAACCATGGTTCCTCCTCGGGTGAAAAGAAGGATTCAGACCAACAGAAGGTAGAGGGTGCTGTTCTTGATGACTGCACTCTAAACACCAACTCTGGTTATGAAGGTAAGTCCCCAAACTTCCATCTCATGAGCCTGATGGGTTGATTTTTATTACTTAAATGCTCTATCTGCCATTGAAATGAGCATCTGAAGTAGAAAATGGGAGGTCCTCGCTTGTCTGATGCTTGAAAATTTGAAAACAAGAATCAAATGCCAAACAATGCACACACTGATCTAGCTCTACTATCCTCTGTCATAATCTTAGGGATCTGGACTAGATATTCAACTTTCAGGCTAAATGTTCTATTTCTGAAACTTTTGAAAGCATTTTGATTAGTAAAAACGGTAATACACTACACCTGCAGTCATAAACCCTGACATACGGTATAGCTCCTCACTGTCATCAATTATAAGTCATCATGGCACTGTCAGCATTATATTTTAGGCTATGTTTGGGAGCATTGGGATGAAAACACCTCTTCAGTGTGTTCCCAAAATATTGTTTTGCCAAGGTGTGATGTTGAGAGATGGAGTTGCCAAAAACATCCTCTTTTGAATGGTGTTGAAATGTGGTGTTGGGGCTGCCAACACCATTCCCAATGCATTGTTTCAGCAACGCCACTGCTCCCAAACAGCAAGAGAGTATGAGAGCATGGGGGAAACCACAACACAGCCTCCGATTCAAGGCTCCCAAACATAGCCTTATATTCTGCATAAAATTAATTATAAAAAATTTTCTTTTGAGGGAATGCCAAAAGGAGAAACAGCTGTTTATGCAAGGTAAATTATAAATTCTCTCGCATAATTTCATGTCAGTGTCAAACTTTTAGTGGAGTCTGCTCCCCTAGTTACTAACAAATGGCCACAAAAGTTATTGGAGATCATTATTTGGTAAGTCAAGTAGGATGCAGCTCGTGCAATGTGGTCCAGTTTATAGATTTTTGCACGAGAAATGAACCGTGAAAGACTATGTTACAGGGATACATGCAAAAGGACATGGAACACATCACTTCTCTGTATCTTCCCGTCAAGTATAGTATATAAAAGGACAACGAAGGTGTAAGCTGAAGTATCCTTGTGACACAGATGAAAGTGAGGGTTTTTATTTATCTTGGGACCATGTTATTCGTGGACCCCAAGAAACATTCATCAAATAGGTTCCTCTCAGGGACCAAATCAATTAGTAAGTTTATTAGGTAGGTCAAGCTCAATGCAAGGTAGGTCAAGCTCAATGCACTTTTTTTTAGTAAATTTGTGATCCTATCATAAAATAAAAAAAATGGTAGAAGAGAACCCGAGAAAGTTGAAATATATTTTTTAAAGCAGAACTGCAAATCAAAAAGGTGATTTGGTTTCTAGGAACAAATTTGACTATAGTATATTTAGGTAAGCAACACTTATTCTAAAAAGGGACAAATTTGACTATAGTATATTTAGGTAAGCAACACTTAACTCTTCGTTTTCTTCAAAGGTACAATCTTTCTCATTTCTAAATGCCTTCAATACAAACAAAAAGACTAGATGATGTTATAAGAGTGGAAGGCTTGCATGCCATTTCCTTCATTTTTTTGGTAAAGCAACCAAAACTTCCACGAGTCCGGACTCTATACTAGTATCATTAAAGGTAATTTCTCGGCGAGGGTATTTCTCAGAGATTTTCAAAAGTTGATAAATCATGAGAAAATCTCAGGAGTTTAAAAAATTGGAAAAAATATACTCTCAAAAATATAAAGAAACATGTTTTAAAGGTTTTAAAATATAAAAAAAAAATATGAAATGCAAACTTAAATTTTTTTTAAAAAAAACTCAGAAAATATTGTGCTAATATCACGATATTATCGCAATATTTTCTATTTGCTGATATTTTGAAAATATCATGATATATTCTTGATATTATCAGTGACCTTGAAATTGCTGATAATATCACAGTATTTTCAAAATATCGGCGATAGATATGGGTGACTATGCTCTATACCCCTCCTTAAAATTAGGTTTTCTCTTTCAGCGTATTAATTTCTAAAAAGCTCCAAATCCCCCCAATACTAGTATAGAAATAAGAAACATATTGATGCTCTTACAACAAAAGGTTAGCATGTCATTTATAATTTGTTTGTTTTGTCAGCTTTAATAAGTGTTAGACTAAAAGTCCAGAAACTGTAAAAATGGCTTGCAATTCTCAAATTTTTGTTTTGTCAACTTCAATAAGTGTTTGACCCAAGCCGGAAATGTATTAATAAGTAGTTTCATGAAGACTGTCAAGTTTGAAAGTCCTATGAAAGATTGCATACAAGAGTAATATCTAAATTTGTAGATAATACATTTTCTTTTTAAAGACTACATTATCAAACTTGTCTGCTGATGTCTTTGTAAACATCACATCACATTTCAGTTCATTCTTTAAAGAATCTCATCTCTCGAGATGATGGTTATTCTGAAGACAGCACACCGCATAAGGGTGAGAATGTTGGACCTTTCATTAAGTTGCAGAAAATGATTAGTTCATAATTCCATTTATTATCTTGCTTAAGTTACTTTTCCTTGTGGCAGCATCACGGTCCTTTTCTCTTCTATCACCATTCCGAAGCAAGAAGTAGGAGGATTAGGTTGATGTCCATAGCCAGAGGTCAGAGTGATTGTGTGCTGCTTTTCAGTTTTCTTCCTGAGTTACATCGTCTGTTACCACACGATGTGGTCTCGAGTAGAAGGTTTGTGATCCACGTTGATCGGCATGATGTGGTCTCGAGTAGAAGGTTCGTGATCCACGTTGATCGGCATGCATGTAATCGGATGTGCGGGATCAATCTGTATTGTACTGTAAAGTTGCATTCTTTAAAAGAATTTGTGAAATGTTGATAGATGTTGGAAGTGTTTCACACTGAATTTCTGTTCAGTTTTCCTTTGTGCAGAGTATGTTTTTTACTACGGTTAAATTCTTTGGCCTTTCAGACTTCATGATGAATAGTAAATCTGTGGTCATGTTATGGAAGTTCAGGTGCTCAACTTGCAGAGTGTTGGTGACATATAGAGGTTGATGCAGTCACATTCCTGCCCTGAGGAACTTGAAGAAAACATATCAATGAGAAGGATTCTCAACCCACTGTAACCGTCTTCTGCAATTAAATAGTCAATTGATCCACTTATTTCTGCAAGGTAGGGCGACTTCTCCCTTGCCGCGAAGTGTTTTACCAACCCGATGATTGCCAATCTGTAGTTGGTGATTAGAGTTTTTCCTTGGCCTAGTAAAAAACAACGAAAAAGAAAAGAAAAGCCCCGCAATTGGGCAGCTTAAATGATGATTCCATACAATGACTGGAAGTAAAAGATAACTCTCGTTTAGCTGGGGATAACCCTGTGGGCTTCGAACCTGAGTCTGGAACAGCGAGATGACCTGACCTCGTTAAATAATTAATATCTAATTAAAAATAATAATTGTATTCAGAAACATGAATGAAAATAGCAAAATGATAAAAAGTGTCAAATAATATTTTTATGAATCTAAAGTCAACAAATGGACATATGCATCCATATCCAAGACTAAATGTAATTCAAACCTGACAGCTGATAAAACTGGATTTGTATAAGTTTTTTTTTTTGTTTTTAAGAAATATTCTTGTGCATGTTCTAAATATTTCTCTCAAAAGGGGTCTCTTTTAGCTGCGTTCGGTTAAAGGTGGTTTCATTTTTCCTTTTTTTTTACTCGGAGAAACCACCCCAGGCGCAGAGACCTAGTCGCACTGGCTCAGCCTGCCATACTTACTGTCTACCCTCAATCCCAGGGAGTTGCCAAGCTTCAGCTTATGCATAGGGGTGACACCCATGGGATTTGAACCTAGACTGCTGTCTAGGCTCCATTCCACTACGCCAAACCCCTTGGGTCTTCTCATTTTCCTTTTAGTTCTTCGAGTTTTATGAAAAAAGAAGTGTTCAGGACATAGTTTGAAAACTGGTCAATCTGGAGTAATGGCCGAGTCAGTTAAGTGTTAGCATGACTTGGCCGAGTTTGTCCATGACTCAGTTGAGTCATGTATATTATACATGCATTAATAATATTATATATTAAAATATTATAAAAATATTATATAATACATATTATATATAATATATTAATAACATACTATAAATTATACATAATATATATTTATATAAAATATAAACTTAACATAACCCGGCCTAGCCACGAATCACTCAAGGTTGAAGCGCAGAGTCACCAGTTTTAAAACCATGGTTCAGGGTTCCATTCCTATGAGCGTCAGCTGCTTGCATTAACGGCGATTAGGTCTCTAATCTCGAGGGTGGTTTCCCTATCTTTCATGAAAAAAAATAAAAAAGAAGTGTACCAGAGTTTTGCTACCATGATTTGGAGACTGCTATATCTGTTCAAGCAGGCCAAGCATGAAGGAAAAACAGCCACCTAAATCAGTTCTAGCATAATCAAAAGTGATCTGGCTGCTGTATCCGGGGCCCCACATTTTCCCTGAGGAGAAGCCTTTTCGTATGTGGGAGGGTGGAGAAAGCCCTTTCGGGGGAAAGTGCACGCCCCGGTGCTTTTTCGAAGGGCATCCCCTTTCCCATGAAAAGGCACTCCCACGGCCACCTGAAATAAATGGGGTAGAGAAAGGGAAAACCCATGTTCGGTGTCAAAACTTTCCTAAGGGGTATTTCACTATTTCATCATTTTGTTATTAGAAAAGAAACCGCTTGCTACTAGATTCCCTCCGAAACATATTTTCCGTCGTTTATCATTCATAACCTGAAGCGTCTCTCTCTCTCTCTCTCTTTCTCTTGGCGCCTAAAACATCACATGATCCGTTTCCTTCTTAACCAAACACTAACAATCAAATCACCCGGATCGTCGTCTTATCTTCTTCACGCGCGTTCCCTTCACCTCCATCAGAAGCCCGCATGGAATGCGAAATGCAGCTCCATCCAGACCCATCCTGTGCTTGGCGTCCTAGAGAAGTGCACCACCATGAGCTATTTGAAGCAAATCCACGCTCAGTTGATCACAACCTGCTCGATCCGAGATGGGTTCGCAGCAAGTCAGATGATGGCTTTCTTCGCCGCCGCGCAATTGCCCGGCAGCTTCGACTATTTTCTCACTATCTTGAACAAAATCGAGAGCTCGGGTAGCATGCTCTGGAACGCTGCAATCCGAGGGTTTTCTGATAATGATGATCCGGAGCTAGCGGTTTTAGTGTACAAGCGGATGCTTTTAATGGACAACATTCGGCCGGATAATTATACTTTCCCGTTCGTTCGTAAGGCTTGCGGAAGGTTTCAGTTTGTGGGTAGGATTGGGGAAGAGGTGCATGGACATGTTCTGAAGTTAGGTTTCGATTTGGATGTGTATGTACAGAATGCTTTGATTCATGTTAGCTGTGCTTGCGGGAAATTAGAGAACCCGTGCAAACTGCTTGATGAAGTGCCTCAACGAGATTTATTCTCGTGGAACTCTATGATCAATGGGTACATTCAGTGCGGGGGGCCAACAGAGGCTCTTGGGTTGTTCAGAGGAATGGAGGCAGTGGATGTTGAGCCGGACGTTGTTACGATGATCGGTGTGGCTTCTGCATGTTCTCATATAGGAAGATTGGACGTTGGGAATTGGGTTCATGACTTCATAATTGGGAAGGGGATCAAACTGACGACGAAGCTCTGTAATGCAATGCTGGATATGTATGTTAAATGTGGATGTTTGGAAACTGCGCAGAAATTGTTTGATAATTGTTTCCTGGACGACGATGGTCAATGGATATAGTAAGTATGGTTTGTTGTCCGAGGCACGTCAAGTGTTTGATGAAATGCCTGAGACAGATATCGTGCCATGGAATGCGATGCTTGCTGGCTATGTTCAGTGCAAGTGCCCTAAGGAGGCTCTATCTCTATTCCATGAAATGTTGTCAGCACCTGTTAGGCCTAATGAAGTCACCATGTCTATTTTGCTCTCACCATGTGCACAATTGGGAGCTCTAGACATAGGCCAATGGGTTCATCACTACATTGACAAGCACAAAATATGTTTCACAGTTGATCTTGGGACTGCCTTGGACATGTACGCCAAGTGCGTCAACATAAAAATATCGCTGCTGTGAGTTTTCCACGAAATCCCTGAGAAAAATGCATCGACATGGACAGCAATGATAACTGGTCTAGCTAGCCATGGACACAGACAAGATGTCATATCCCTCTTTCTGGAAATGATTGATCGAGGATTTCTTCCGGATGATGTTACCTTGGGGTCTTGAGTGCTTGTTGCCACAATGGCTTGATCGACGATGACGACGGTCAGTTTTATTTCTCTCAGATGACTTCAAGGTTTAATCTCTTACCAAAATCGAAGCGTTACACTTGCATGGTGGACCTTCTACGAAGAGCTGGGCTGTTGGGTGAAGTACTTGAGTTGATACATTGAATGCCTACCACGGCAGATGCTGTGGTGTGGGGAGCCTTCTTTTTCGCATGTAGGGCTCATGGGACTGTTGAGATGTGTGAGCTCGCCGCTAGTAGACTGTTTGAGTTGGACCCTGGTGATTGTGGAATCCGTCTTGCCGGCTAACTTGTATGTAAGAAGCCAACATGTTGGACAAACAAAGCAACCAAGGCAAGGAAGATGATGAAGGATAGAGGAATAGAGAAAGCCCCTGGTTGCAGTTTGATTGAGGTGAATGGCATTGTCAATTCATTGTTAGAGATAAATCACACCCCAAAACCGAAGAGATATATGCTTGCCTGAGTGAAATCGCTAGGCATATTCAGATGGGTGGATAATTTTTACTAAATATGGGCTTTGATTCCTCTTCAACAATTGGGGTCTTTGACGTGGGGTAGTTTTTTGAGGTGATCTTGAATTTTGTACCACCATGTTGCGTTGGAAGGCCTCTTGAGTTTGTGCACCTACTCGCATCAGACTACGGTCCTTCAAGGCCACTAAACTGTGGCATTGATGGGCTCTTTTGGAAAGAACGTGTTCTGAGTAAGCCAAACGCCATTATTTTTGGTGCAAATGCAAAGTCAGGCTGCTCATCCTCTCTTGTTTTAAGAGTTCTATGGCTAGCGATGCCACCAAGGTCAGTAGTGGTTTGAACCTAGTACATACTGATGCACAAGGAATGCCCATCTTCGAGCTGCAGAAACATTATGGTCATGCCCTTTTTAAAAATTCAAAGCGTGGACTTTGAGTCAATGTGCGTTAGTTCGGAAACTGGTAGGGGGTGACGGTCTCACTTTCCCTACCAAATGCATAAACTCCCATCCCAGCTACCAGTTTCCAAACACTCACCACCATGGTAGTTTGACCATGTATCTACTAAATGCATAAACTCTCATTCCAGTTGCCAGTTTCCAAACAGAGCTTAAGGTTGTTCACTAGTTTCTATGGACAAATAATCTATTGATCAAATCCTAAGGTTGGGCCAGAAGGGAAGATGGACATGGATCCGTTTCCACTATTGTTTGACCCAGGTTTCTTTGAAACCGAGATCTGTCTAGGATCCAATTACATTTTCCAAAAAGAATAAGATCCAGTGCCTCAGGTCTTGAGAACAAGATGATCAAACTACAAAGGACACAGTCAGACCTCAACTCAGACATGGTTGGGCCCAAACTAAATTTCAATTAGAGCTCAGACCATCCAATATTTTCTTTTTCTTTTGCCATTTTGTGTCAAGCAAGGCAACGGGATTCAGAAGACCATCCTAGACTAGAGACCAGCTAGTTTACCATCCAACACACAAGATTCTAGCCTAGAAGATACCTTCCTAGCTCTTTTTGTTTCACTTCAGCTTTCAAAAAACAAATGGTTAGGAGGACAGCCCAGCCAAGAGGACAGATCAAGTGATTTGACAAAACTCAAATTTTGTGTGTTTTGAAATCACCACCTTTCAACATTTCAATCACGACCATTAATCGTGCAGGCAGTGGGATCCACCAAAAGTGCTGATGTCATCATGTTAAAATGAATGGTGGTAATTTAAGTGACGGATGGTGGTGATTCAAAGCACAAAAAATTGTGTTTTGTCAAATCACCTGAACTGTCCTAGCCAAGAGTGGTTAAGGTAGGACTCACTTTTTTTTTTTGATAGCCCAAGGGAAAAACTCCCTCTTATCACCGACTGCACATTGGCATGTCTCCAGTTGGTAAAACCCTTGAGGTCCCCCTGCCCACCGGGGAATACACCCAGCTTCAACCTTCTTCAAAAGGAAATAAACTACAGATGTTAATTCTTCATATTAAGATCGGGCCTCAAGTCATTTGTGAGAAACCACTTTGCATTCACAGTAGAGAACGCGGCAAACACAGTCATAATGAACATGCGAAAACCAGGATGTGGCTTTCTTTAGCCTATTTAACTGTGGCAAACACAGTCATAATAATGTTCCATATATTCTCCCTAATGTTATTCACAGCAGTGCAACGATGAAGCACAGAAGAAACATGGTTGAGATCATTCTTGTCCCATGCTACTATGTTCATCCTATATTGATGGTTACCCCCAATACAGAGGCCTATACAGTGACCATAAACATAGACCTAGGTCAATTAACAATCATAACCCACACAAGAAAGGTATGGGACGCCATAAGGACTGGAGGCAGCAGGAACAGGATCCTCCAAAGGTCAGAACCTTGCAAAGGTACCATTTTCCTATCCCACCACTACTGTATTTTTGTGCAAATTTATCTGGACATGGTCGCTTGTTAAAAATGAAATAATCTGTGTAGTTCATGTAAGCTAACACACTTTATGCACAAACACAAAATGATGACATAGTGAGCTAAACGACATGCCTGATCTATATCTAAAATGAGTCTTGTATATTCATTACTATAAAAGCATTGATAGACAGAAGTTTCTAGAATTGAATAGTGGCAGACCGAAATATAGAGAATCATCCATTTGTTTTACTGCTAAGCACCCTAATACTCAATTTGAAGCCAATACACAACAAATAACAAATTCAGTTCTCCATAATCATTCCATATGAATTAAAAAAGAACCAAGAAATCCAAAATTGATATGCCCCCCTTTTCATGCCACACTATCTTTTTGCAACTTTGATAGTTCCTGCCTGATCAAGCTAGCTCTCTGCACACAAAAGACCCCAAAAAATAGCAAAAATACAAGTCCATATAAGCAAAGGCAGCGTGCATGGCAGCAATAGCTGAAGTCACAGCAAAAAAAGATATCTAAAATGAAAAACGTGGATCAACAAACCTTGATCTTTGCCAACATAACTTTGAACCTGTCAAAATCATCAAGTGCAGCTCTCCTTTTCTGCACAATTAGCTTCCTACCCCATGAGCTGTTCTCCCACTTGTTTTTCACATCTGTGATCAATATGCATTGTATTATGCAAAATAAGAAAGGATGACTTAATATCACATAAAAATCAAATCCAACTTGCAGATAGGGAGACAAGCCCCATTGCTGAGGAAGGAATTAAAACATTACATGGACCCAAGCTGCACTAATCCAATGTCAAATTACAGTAATATGGAGCCTCACAACAACATTTAACTTTATACCTGCAGTCTCCATTGCTGCAATCAAGGACTTCTTTTTGGGGATCCTCGGGATGTCAATCTTGATATCAGTCAGGGCAAGCCTCTTAAAATTCATCTGGCTCCTCACCATATCAGGTGCATCAACAAGAGCCTGTCCAGCAATGAAGAACAGAAGGATGAGAAATATGTGAGAGCCGGGGAGGAAAAAAAAAGCTAAGATAAATGGATTATCCAAGATGACATAATGAGATTCTCGTGAAACTAGCACAGTATCCCAAAATACAGGCGTTTCTTTCATTTTATGCTAAACTAAGGATGCATATTCTCTTTCACACTCTTACTCTACCATTTCTATTCTAATTTTATGAGTTCTTATAATCTTAACACACTCCTTTTCTGGAAATCCTCTGATTTTGCCACATGTTATTGTTGTTGAAGTGCACGACAGTGAAAACTCAGACACTGCAAGAGAGAAGCCCAGCTCACAGCCTGAGTCTCTCACTGATTTCAATCTAAATGAACCAGTCCCGAAATTTCAGAACGAGCCAAAATATCTGCCTTCTGTTCGATGATTACCGAAAACATAGAACTTGTGAAAAACTTGGCCACAACATGAAGAACAAAAATTTAAAGATAGAGAACAACAATAAGTAAAAAATTAAAGAAAAAGTTGGGTGGAAATTTGTAATCTTGTTATCATATGGAAGGCACATATTCTGCTTGTGGTGTCAACATAATTTAAAGTCCAGTAAGTTTTTAGGATAAGAATTGCTCAACATAGTCAACACATGAACAAAAAGAAACTACAAAATCACAGCAGCGCAATGCCAGATATCAGTCAAGACTAATACAATAGTGCAAATTTCGCAATACTGCTATTCAAATTGAGTATGAAAATTCATAAAAGCAACTTGTGCAACATGTGCAACACATTTTAATCGATCCAGCAACGCCAATATATATTTGTGTATCTACATTTTTAGTAATATATGCTTAAAATTCGACAGGATTCCATTTAGAGTTCAGAAACTATCCCAAGCAACTTATTTCAGTAGTCAGACCTTCCACAAACTACAACTTTTGTTCGACCCCCATGCAAACATTCACAGAATTAAACCACATCGCTCATAACCATTGAGGGGCACTCCTACGATAGGTCTAAAGGCTACCATACAATACTATTGTGAGTTTCCTCTATGAGGCTGCAGATTTTCTGGTCAGATGTTACCAAACAGTATGTTGGCAATCCCGTGGGGAAGCTCTACAATGTTCAGTGGGCGAATAATACAACAAAAATTCCCTAAAAAATAGCATTCAAAAGAATTACCAGAGAATTTCCAAACAGAATGAATTTATATCACAATTTCCAGAACAATGGCAATCTCGAAGGCATTTTTGATGGGCTTTTTCGCAAGCTAATCAGTAAAAGATCAACAAACCGACTTTAAGTTAACTTTTTTTTTCATATCAACCAAAACCCAACCATTCATGCCATATAAATTCATCCTCTACAGACACATTTTCACAAACAAATTATCATATGGTTCACTGCAGATAACAGAACAGAAAGATAATGTAAAACTTTAAAATTTCATCCGTCTATCAACCAACAGAAGTGTATCCTAACCACTAAACATGAACGCATCTTCTTAAGATTCGCTAAAACTACTAAATAACAGCAGAAATAGAAAAACAATGGGAAAAAATCTATAAGTAAAAAAAAGCTCAACAAAAGCTGATGAAGATAAAAGAGGAAAATCTTAGAGAAACTCAAAAAAGAGGATAAAAACACCGAAAATCGATAGGATTTAAAGAGCGAGAGAGAGAGGATAAAAAGCAAAAAAAATTACCCGATTCTGGTCGATGACATCGACGATGACGACGAGCCTGCCGTACTCCTTCCCGTAATTTATCATCGCGACCCTCCCGATCTCCACATACCGTTTGAACGGCTAAAAAAACGAAAAATTAAAGAAAAAAATAAAAAATTAATACGGTGAAATAATGGCCGTAGATCTGCTCTCTGATAACAAAATGGGCGAAGAAAATAACGAAAACCCAAATAGAAAAATGGAGGGAAAAACTATTTTCTCGGGTTTTAGGGTGTTTTCTCACCATGGCTGACGGCTTCGGGATCGAGGAGAGAGAGAGAGAGAGACGAGGTTGCGGGTTTAAGCCCCTGATGCGAAAGACGAGAACCGTCCGATCTAGGGCATTTCTTATTACGGATTTACGGGTAAGTTCGTATTTATGAAAAGGGTCCTTGCCGGTTTCAAAATCGGTAAAATACCCCTTTTATTAACGCGAAAGATAGGCGATATTTTGAAAATATCACCAAAATGCAGCGTCTTGATCGCCGCTTTAAACATCTGAAACATTGCGATATGTCACTATTTTATCGTGGTATTTTTCGTTATACCAGCTATTTAACGGGAAACATGTCACCTTATTTGTATGTACTGTTTATTTTTGTTTTTTTCATAGAAACACACGAACATGCTTTCATTTTTTAATTTTTTTTATTTTTGTTGATATTTTGCCAATAACAACTCGATAAAAAGTAAAAAAAATAAATTGGTTTCTCAAGATAATTGGACGTGGTTTTAGGGCATGTTTGGGATCTCCTGACTGTTTTAAAATATCAGGCATGTCATTCCCAAACAAGGTTACGTGTTGGTGCCATTGATGAGACTCAGCTTGTTTCAAGACATGATCAACCAAGATGGAGAGCTAAGAATCATAACATTATTCAGAATGTTCTTGTTGTTGTATCATTTGATATAAAATTTCAATATGTTCAAGTTGTTGGGAAGAAACAACTCATGATGCTAGAGGGTCAGTAAATGCTCTACAAAGGCAAAGAAATAGACTCATTGTCCTTCATAGTAAGTACAAACATGTTGAATGTTTATTTTAGCAGCTTAGTTGTAATGGGTTATCTTGATTAATTTGTCATGCTAGTTATATATGTTATCAAATGAATTCTAATGGCTAAAACGTTCTTTGCAGGAAAATATTATGGAGTGGATGTGGGTTGTTGGCTCCACATCGTGCTTTTCCTTATCATTTATCATCCGAGTGAATATAGAAATAGTGGTCCAAGGACGAGAAGAAACTTTTAACCACGTAACGTAGTTGAATATGCTTTTGGTGTATTAAAACCATGATTCAGTGTTCTAAGCCTAACTCCAAAATTTCCAATTAGAACTCAAGCAAAGTTTTTTTTAGCATATTGTATCTTGCACGACTTTATAAGAAGATTGGAAGGTGATTCACTTGAAGAAGATGTTGATATGTTCGAAGGTGAACCTAATAATGAACCATATGTGGATGGAGATGGAATATGGGGTATATCAAGGTCTCGGCAAGAATGAAATGATTGGTGAGACTTTAAAAATAATCTTACACAACAAATGTGGTTTAACGAGTATTCGTCTAGTTAGATATTTTAAATTTGTTTTATGTTTTAATATATTTCTTATTGTGATTTGGTTTGTAAGTCAAATTAAAAATATTATCTTAAAACTATATTGTTATGGATTATGTTATTGTCATGTTATGGATTTTCTTATCGTGATTTGGTTTGTTAATGTTATTGTTATAAAAAATATTTTGTTATGGATTTTCTTGTTTTCATTGCACTCTTTGATCCCATATAATATGACTTTTATGTTTGTTATATTATGATGACTTTTATCTTTGCTCTTAAAAATCATGTTATATAGGAAAAGTTTAGGGTTATGGAAGAGTAAGGATTCAAATACACAATTTTGTTGGGATGCACAAAAGAATATTGATGCCTTACTCATGGAGCTATGTTTGCAAGCAGTTCATCAAGGATGAAAGCCTGATAAATATTTCAAAAAATCAGCTATGACAAGAATGGCTAATGAGATTAGTAAGAAGCTAAGCATTGCATATACAATTGAAAATGTCCAATTTTGATTGAAAACATATACAAAGCAATACAATCATATAAAAAAGTTTTTGAATGTTAGTGGATTTGGCTATGATCCAAATACTCATCAAGTCATTGCTTCATCTGAAGTCTAGGATGGATTTTTGGAGGTATGTTCCTATCATTGAATTAAACCTTGATATTATTTATCATTTAAAAAAAACTAATGCAACTATTTTGTTAATTTTTTAGGCAAAACCATATCTAAAATATTTACGAGGAAAAGATATTTCGAACTTCACATAACTCAACATTATTGTAGGTAATGATCTTGCTATTGGGAGGCATTTACTATTGTCGATGTTGTGGTTGACCATAGTAAAAATCAAAATTATGAAGATAAATGCTACATTATGAATTATCTACAATATGATGCCAAGATGGTATACCTATCGAGTAAGGATAGATCCTAGAATTAAATGGGTGAGTTTAATTTTAGATCTTAGAATTAGAAAATGCCGCAAAAGGGATAGACATAGGATAGATCCTAGAATTAAGTGGTGGGCACTGAAAGGAGCTAAACAAGGAATGATGGTAGAGCAGGTAGTTAAGGAAGTTGATTGGTGTCTCGAGAAGGATTCAAAATCAATATGAAATAAGATAGCGGGTGGCATAAGAAAGGTGGCTAAAGAGGTATTGGGTGAGTCTAAAGGTGGTGCACCGCTAGGTAAAGATACATCATGGTAGAACGAGGATGTCAAATTAATTATTAAGGTTAAAAGAGAGTGTTATATAAATCTAAGTAAAAGTCGTGATAATGAGAATTTGGAGAAGTATATATATGATAGCAAAGAAGGAAGCTAAAAAAGTAGTTTGAAACGCAAGGGATAAGGTATATAAGAAGGTTTATGACAAGTTGGATACCAAAGAAGGCGAGAATGATATTTATAGGCTTGCAAAGATGAGAGATAAGAAATCGAAGGATCTGGGTATGGTTAGATATATCAAAGATGAAACATAAAGGATTTTAGTCAAAGATGAGGAGATTAAGGAGAGATGAAAATATTATTTTGATAAGCTATTTAATGAAAGTCATGATCAGGATTTTGGAGACTTCTCAATTACTTTTCATGAAATGAATCATGACTTCATGTGCAAGATTCAAAAGAAAGAAATTGTAGAGGCTTTGAAGAAAATGAAATCAAGAAGGGCAATTGGCCCAGATGGTATACCTATCGAAGCTTGTAAATGCTTAGGTGAGAAAGGTTTAGAATGGTTGACAAATCTTTTTAACAAGATTTGACTAACAACTAAGATGCCTAATGAGTCGAGGAAGAGTACTTTGATGCCTCTATATAAGAATAAGGGTGATATACAAGATTGCACAAACTATCGTGGTATAAAACTCATGAGTCATACTATGAAACTTTGGGAGAGGGTGATTGAGTATAGGTTGAGGAAGGTTGCTATGATATCGGAGAATCAATTTGGTTTTATGCCTGAAAGATCAACTATGAAAGCTATACATCTTCTTAGACAACTTATTAAGAGATATAGAGAGAGGAACAAAGATTTGCATATGGTTTTTATTGATTTGGAGAAGGCATATGATAGAGTACCTAGGGATGTTCTCTGGTGGACAATGATGAAGAAATGAGTTTCTCTCAAGTACATTAGTATAATTAAAGATATGTATGAAGGAGTAGTAACCAATGTTCGTACTTATGTAGGGGTGACAACCAATTTTCCTATAACGGTTGGGTTACATCAAGGATCTGCATTAAGCCCATTCCTATTTGCTATAGTGATGGATGAGCTTACGAGATCAATTCAAGAAAATGTGTTGTGGTGTATGTTGTTTGCTGATGATATTGTTTTGATTGATGAGTCTAGAGTTGGGGTTAATGCTAAGTTAGAATTATGGAGACAAACATTAGAAGCAAGAGGTTTTAAGTTGAGTAAGAGTAAGACATAATATATGGAATGCCGGTTTAATAAGAAACGAAGCAGTGATGGGAGTGTAGTGAAGCTTGGTGAGAAAGAAATATTGGTGGATGATTGTTTCAAATATTTGGGATCTATGATTCAAAAGTATGGAGAAATTGATGGAGATGTAAATCGTAGGATAAAGGTTGAGTGGATAAAATGGAAAAGTGCAACTGAAGTGTTGTGCGATCGTAGAATGCCATTGCGGTTGAAGGAAAAGTTTTATAGAACGACAATTAGGCTTGCTTTACTACATGGAACGGAATGTTGGGCTGCCAAGAGACATCATATTCAAAAAATGAGTGTAGCTAAGATGTGTATGCTTAGATGGATGTGTGGAAATACAATAAAATATAAGATTCGAAACGAGGAGATACGTAAGAAGGTAGGCATTACATCCATTGAAAATAAGATGAGAGAGAATCATTTACGGTGGTTTGGACATATTCAGCGAAGGCCTAATGATGTTTCAGTTAGAAGGATGGAGAAATGGAAAAATATATTAGTTAAAAGAGGTCGGGGTAGGGCTAAGAAGACTTAGATGGAGATGATAGGAAAGGATATGAATGCTTTGAACCTCACAGAGGACATGGCATTGGATAGAAATGATTGGAGGAGAAGGATTCATGTGGAAGACCCAGGATGATTTTCTTTTTTGGTTCATATCATCGACCCCAATTGTTTTGGGATGAAGGCGTAGTTGTTGTTGTTGTTATTGTTGTATGATGCCAAAGATACAGAGGATGTTTTGGTAACAAAGAATCTCCTGGAACACTCATTCCTACCACACCTAGAGTGAAGAGTTCAATTTCTTCTAGATGTCATCCCGAAACCAATTACAATGAAAGACCACACAAGACAAATTTTTTGATTCATTGAAAGAAGCATTAACACCCTTATGATTAACCATCAAGTTTCTTATAGGTACATAGCCAATGAACCCAAGTTAGCAACACAACACCTTGTCGCAGAGGAACTTCAGTCTTTGAACCTTGGAGATTATAACTACATGAAGGCAATGACCTTTCTTGCTCAAAATAAATAAATGTCTCATTGCTTTTTGGCCATGATGCCACATTTGAAGAAACAATGGATTTTGACAATGTTAGATGGTTCACGTAATTAGTAAACAATTGAATGCAAGATGAAAAACATTTTAGTTTGGTGATTGGAGAAGACTGTGCACTCCCATTTGGGTGATTGGAGAAGATTATGTACTCCCATTTTGATGCATAAAGACTCTAGTTTTGTGATTAAGAGTAAGGATGATGTGTCTTCATTTTTTTTATGTTTAAAAGAAAGGACCATACTTATATAGAACCTTGTAGCCCTATTTTGATTAAAGGGCTTCCTATTATTCTTGACTATATCTTTTTATGCACATGAGTGTTGATTTCTTTAGATGTTGGCACCATATTTTGATTAAAGGGTAGCACTATGTTCTTGTTATTTTTATCCTAAACTTCACTCAGTAAAAACAAACATTGTTCTTGAGTTATCCTTTCTGCAATTTATGTTTTCCAAACTTAATAAAAATGAACTGCATATCAAGAACACTAACTTGAAATAATCTCCAAAAGGCTGTATGAAGTTCCATAGCCCACTGGGAGCATGTGCATATATTTGCTTTTATGCACTTGTCTGCAGCTGATTGCATATTCTAACAACTTATGCTTACAAATTCAGTTGATTCTCATGGTTAGTGTAAACGGGTTCCTTACAGATTCAAAAAGCATGCTTTGAATCAGATTGATTTAATGAATTTTTTGCATTTTATCATCAAGTTTTATTGTGATATCAGTCATTGATTTTTTTTCTCTTTAATAACTGATCTGAGCATGAGTTAGTCCATTTTATCATCGAGTTTTACTTCCCTTCTAGACTGATGCAGTAAGCTAATAAAATTCAAAGTTTAGCAAGCACTAGGTAAGCACAATATTATTTTTTCATGCATATTTTTCTTTCATGTGAGACCAATACTTTTTTTTTTCTAATTTTGATAGACAAGTTGGGGGATAACCCCCGTGGAAATAGAACCAGAGACTACTTAGTTATGATAGCTCAATCTAACCATTCTGCTCTCTAATGATAATATGCAAATTTACTTGATGCTTTTGGTGATTCAACAATTTCATGGAAATGGAAGAACACATGGTGACAATTAATCTAGAGCTAACACTAAACATTCATCCCTGGCCAAGATAACAACTGAGGTGGTTTGGTCCTGATTTTACTTGACTGAAGAATAATGAGGTGGATTTTCATTATAACAATGTTTAGAGCAAGCACAATTACTTTGTAGTAAGTTGATTTACTTTACTTGATTGAAGAATAATGAGGTGGATTTTCATTATAGTCGGTATCTTTCTCAAATATATCTTGAGTGGTACTGAAGAAAAGTAGAATTTTGGTGCTTGATGAAGCAATTGCTTCTCTTGACATTGTAACTGATGTCCTAATTCAGCAGACATTGAGGCAACAATTTTCAGAATGTAGCATTTTCACAATAGCTCATCACATACCATCTATTTTGGACAGTGATATGGTCTTGTTTTGGATAGTGGTGCATTAACATTTAGCACTATGATCAAAATAGAATTTTTTTTCTACAATTGGGTTTTCTCTTTTTTTTTTTTTTTTTGATTAGGTGTTGTTGTTGAATATGATTCTCCAAGCAAACTGTTGCAGGATACATCATATGCATTTGAAAGGCTTGTCAATGAATACACAATGAGATCGAGCAGAAAGTTGATGCTTAGTGATGCTTAAATAGATGCTCTCGATACAAGAAATGTTTGCTTGCCAATGCAATTTATTGCAAGCAAGAGACAAAATGTTCTTAGATCTTATTCATAAATAACAATCCTTGCTTTAGTCTATCTTGTGCAGTATAGATAAGTTATAAGTCATACATTAGAGTCTCCGTCTTGGATACCTTTGCCTTGAGTAAGGGAGGCCCTTGAAAATGTTGAAATGCTTTTGATGCACTGTGAGTGGTTTTGGTTTTCTTAAGAGGATTCTTTCCTCCAATAGTAAGAGATCTACTTCAAGTTCAGGATAGACAGAAACAAGATTGTCTTACAATTCTCGTTGACGTGGATGGGACAAGGTATGTTGATACCCCAAATTTTTTGATTATTTATGTTAAACACAATTTTCACAGGCTCCTATCAGTGAATTTTCTTCTTAACACATTTCCTAAGCTGCATATGTAAGTTCCACTGCAATGGGACTGTGGGCTTTAGTCTCTTATGTTGTAGTTGATACTTTATCTTTCATGTCAATCAGACTAGATTTTTCTTGAGTAGCTTCAGTAACAGATGCTGGCATCGCTAAAATTATAGCTGTTGTATCAAGTCTGATCATTCCTGATATTTGGTATGCAACACCAAGTAAAGCACCATGGTGTAATCTCCCAACTAGTTCATTGCACACTGTGGTGAGTCCTGTGAGAACTGTTGACATACTACCATCTTGTAATATACGACTTTGAACATAGGCAACAAAAACTTCACTAGCACTAGCAACAACAACAACGACTTTTGCAGGAACAACTTCATATGGCATTGATCCTACAACCAACCTTGAGTGAGATAATATTTCCTTAGTAAATTCTAGAATTTGGTGAACTGGAATTCTCATACAAAACCGACAACCGGTTGACACTTTCAAGCAATTCACACGGTTGTTGGGCCTGCGCACAAAACAAAGCATACATGAAGAGCGTACTTGAGGCGGCCATCGAAGAACCGGATGATGGCTGGTGGTTGGCGCTGGTGGCTGGAACATGATGAGCTTCTCTCCTCAGCCAGACTGCTGCCCTCCAATGAGCGCAGGCTCCCTTTAGCAATCGGTGAGCAGGATCCCTCTTTCCTTCTTTAGTCGAAAGACTCAGAAAAGGTAAAATTCTTCCTGAATTCTTTTCTTTATTTTTCTCTTGATACAGGTTTCTCATTGACACCCGTTTATATAATGTAAATCTTTATTAAGGAATAATTATAATAATTGTTCCCTTTCAAAATTGTGAAGTTTATCCGATAGGGACACCTTCATGGGAGTCCTTTAATTTGGGTAATGCCTACATTACGTGGGTGACTCCATCAACGGCCTCATATAACAGTCACAGTTGCTTTATAAGTAGGACATGCATAGTAGGTAACCTGTCTGCTTATGGTCAGTGAAAGAGCTGATCTTTGCTCTTCCCTTTTTTGTTTTTGGGTTTTTCATTATTGTGTAGTTGTATAGTTGTTTTTTGTTTTTTCATAAAAAAATATAAACTTGTGGAATTGTATAGTTGTTTTTTGCCTGCTTGTTGCTTTGCTTTCTGTCCATCTGACAGTGTTGTTAATTCCATTTACAGTTACTAACATTTGTGTCATATCTAGATCGATAATCTAATGGAGAGTGAAACCAGAAGCCCTCACGACTGGTGTCAATGAATGTGTTGTGTGTACACATGAAGAGTTCCACCATCAAATGTGGCGTGTTGTATAAATCACCGATCACCCGTTACAAGAATGAAAGCTCTATCTGCGATAGAACCAAACAAACACAAAAAGACAACAACAAGGAACAATAGAAAATACAACAATACATAAAAGTAAACTTGCATAGAACTTTTATTTTTACTTGAACTCCTTTCACACTACTCACATTTAACATAAATACAACCCTGTTTAAAAGCAAAAACCAGCATAAATTTAGGAAACCACTACTTACCTAAAACCACTACATATGATTTTTAACTCCACTAAAAATCAACACCTACTTTTAAGGGCTAGACGTGAACATAAGATGCCCACCACGACTATGCTTGAGCATTAACCAACATTGCCTATTTTTAAGGATTCAACTAGATGTGAACATATGATGCTCTCATCCACTATGTTCAACACATGACTTTAACTAAACGTGAGCATTGGATGCTCCCATCCACGACTTTAACATTAACCAACATTTCTCTCCCTTAATGTGAAAGTTCTTGCACACCTACGGATTCTTTGAATGACTAAAATTTTGAAGGTGACATGGGTTGTGTAAAGCCATCATTTGTAGAGCAATGCTATAGCACTATTTCACCTTTTTCAACTACATCTCTTATAAAATGATATCTAAGCTCAATGTGCTTTGTTCTACTATGAAAGGTGAGATTTTTGACAATGAAAATAGTAGACTTAATGTCACAATAGAGCTTAGTTGGAAGCTTTTATTCCACATGTAAATCTTTTAAAACATGCCTCATCCAGATCGCTTGACAAGTAGCAGTAATGTATTCTGCTTCTGAAGATGATAAAGCTATTGACTTTTGCTTCTTTGAACAGCATGACACAACGCCTGAACCAAAACCAAACACAAAGTCACTTGTGCTTTTTTTATCGTCCACTGAACCTGCCCAATCACTGTCAGTATATCCAAGTAAATTAAAGTTAGTAGCATGCTTATAAAAAAATCCATAATTGGTTGTTGCCCGAATATAACAGAGAATCCTTTTTTGTTGTGCCTAGGTGTTGCATGAGTGGATTATGCATAAATCTTGAGATCAAACTGAATGAAAATACAATGTTTGGCTAAGTCTGCATTAAATACATCAATCCACCGACCAAGCTTCTAAAATACCTTTCATTTGCTCTTGTCATTCCATCTTTCAAACTCAATTTTTCATTTGAATTTATCAGAGTTGCACAAACTTTGCAATTCAATATTTTTTATTTTTTGAGAAGATCTAATGCTACTTCTCTTGAGAGATGAAAATCCCTTCATCAGATTGCATGATATGGAGGCCAAGAAAAAAATACAACCCCAAATCCAACATTTTTCAAATTCCTTCATCATACTATCTTTAAATTCTGTAATAAGTTTAGATGAAGAATCAGTGTAGATAATATCATCTACATAAACACTGACTATAAACAATTCTTTCCCATTCACTTTGACATAGCGTGTAAGTTCACTGTCACTCCTTTGAAAACCATTTTGATGAAAGAAATTGTCAAGACGATTTTACCAAGCATGAGGTGCTTGTTTTACCTTTACCTAGGTATAATTATAGTTGATAGATTTTCTTGTAAATTGAGCCCTATCAATTTACGTCAGTAATGATGTAGGAGCAAAGTGACCATATCCAGATTGGATCATTTGAGATCCATATTATTTAGTTTGATATTTGAATCATTTGTAATGAATCTTGGATTCAAGATCCAAGTTTTATTATATTAGGATGAGTTTTATTTTGTAGAAGGTTATCAGTTTAGAAAGTTTAATATGATTAAATATTTTTTTTTATAAATATAAGGAAAGCCTAGGAGATTGGACAATCAAGTTGAGAGTTCATAATTTGATAAACCAGTCAATTTTCAGTTTATTTGATTTATTTTTTGTTTTGCATTCATTTCTTGCACTTTCTAAATATTTCTCGTATTTTTTTAGTTTTACCTGGATATAATAGCAATTGACAGTTTTTCTCGTAAATCGAGCCCTCTCAATTTACATCACATTCACATGTTATCTTTCTTATATGGGCATAGGTGCAGCTAAGGGTGTAAGCCTTTGGTTGTAAAATGTCAAACTTGAACTGAATCAAAGAACCAAACAGGTTAGACCCGACCCAAATTGATTTTTATAGGCCCATGTTGTAAGCCAGATTACAACGGGAAGCTTATGAATGAACCTTGAGACATTCCAAACTGATTGTATATGGTGATAGTGGATCCAGTATAAAAAAAAGGTTGAAGGCATGATATTAAACGGAAAATCGATCACAAGCATATTGAATTTTACAGGAATCCAAACATAGATCTAATAAAAAAAATGCCACTCTGAGTCCAACTCTATTATCGGAAAAGAGTTCCGACATAATTCTGAATCCAGTCTTCCAACACATGAGCGTTCTTTTCCAGATCCATGCACCCAAATAATATGTGGATTCAGATCAAATGTCCAATTGAATCCAATTCATTTGCACATATCTTTGCTTAGTTGGGCAGAACAACAAGCTGATCTAGCTTGGACTTGACCCATTTAAACTTGGCTTAAACTCGTATGAGAAAATAAATGATCCGAGCTTGAGCACGAGCTCAGCCTCTGTACGTGTAAACGAGTCGAGCTTGAACATGCAATTGAGCTCGTATAAGCTCGATGTGTCTGATTAAGCTTGGTTTACATGGTTACATAAGGATAGTTTATATATATATATATATATATATATATATATATATATATATACATATAAACAACAAAAAGATCTTACAAAAATGGCTAAGATGATGGTTCACTGTGTAAGAGGTGGTGAGTTCGAATCCCACCGCCCCTAAGATTTCAAAGAACCTTTATATGGATTTAAAAATAAATTTTATACTAATGATGTTCAGCTCAAGCGGAGGATACAAGTTGCTCAATCTCGGTTTGAGCTTGAGCCAAGCTTGAACAACCAGATTTTTTTAAAGAGCCAAGTCGAGCCAACCTAAGTTCGGTTAGTGTGCAGCCCATTGCGTAGGGAGAAGAAAGTCTAGAATATGCCACTGTCATTCCATTTATGAAATGGACGGCTAATCAAGAAGCAGGTGTATATCAGTAGTGCTTGACAAATGTTTTTTTTTATTTTGTTAATAAATGTCACTCATGGAATATTTTATCTTAAAGTTGCAAATGGTATGTTAGTTAACATTCTTTTTCTGATGGGACATCACAAGTTCAAATCGCACCGGTGATCTTGCACCAATGAACTCAATGATTGAGGCGTTCTTTGTTTTTGGTTATCTAAAGAAAAGAACATTCCTCTCCCGTTTAAAGGATAATGAAAAGCAAATTTGACGGTAAAAAAAAAAAGTAAGATTCGGATACAAAGAGATATATGAAAGAAAATGTTATCAAATGAAAAAAAAAAGTATTATCATGAAGCATTTCAATTTTCAATCACCACCTAAGGAAATGTCAAAGGGTATCTAAGTAAAAGGTGAACTGAGTGCCATAAAACCTTCCAAATTCCCAAATCGAGCTTAGAATGGCATCAATCTATCTTTTCCGGCATGTTTGCAATGCCCTATGATTCTTGGATTTTCTCAAGATCATTTTAATGGTAAATCACAATCACAACACTTTCTCAATGTCAGTGAAACAGAGAAAATTACAAGTTGTAACTGTGACTGCCAGATGTGGTTGTTTTTGCTTTGAATCTTGTGAAAATTGGTTACAAAATTGACTCTGTGGCCAACAACCACAGCTTCTACTTTCTCAGCTGTGATTGTTCATTCCCGCGGTACGAGAATCTATATATATATATATATATATAGTTCAACCTTTCAAGTAAAGTTTTTCCATCACCAAATTCCCCAATTGCAATGCATCTCCTCAGAAAGAAGGGATACATTTGATTTTATTGATTCAAATAGCAGAAAGACAGTTGATACCTGAGTGAGCTATGTATAGTTTAGTAATAGTCACCATTCCATTCCATCATATGGCAAGTTGTTAATGAGCAATCCAAAAACCTTTTCCCATGCCAAGTGGTAGTCTTTCAGATAAAGGCTGGAATAACCTTCAAAAGGAAAAATGTGGTATGGTCATCGTCACTTGCCCTTAATTAATTCCCATTTCCCCGTTCCTAGCTTCTCTTAAAACCATAGATTGGTAGAATATGCCCCCCTTATTTAAATCCTTCCAACTGGCCATTTTGCAAGGTGTGTGAATGGAACAACACACAGTAAAACACTAAGATTCTTGTATATCTTTATTTTCTATTGTTTATCTAGATATTCTTCCATCCATGATTGATAAATTAAAAAAAAAAAAAAAACTATAAATTCAGAAAGAATTTCCTTAGAACACAAAGCAAGAATGGGAGAACTAGAGGGAGGAAGAGGAGGGGAGGAGATAAAAGAAGAGGAAAATGAAGAGCAGGTGGATGTTGGTCTGAAGGAGCTCAAAAGCAAGCTTGCACAGTTTGCAAGAGCAAGAGACTGGGATCAGTTTCACAGCCCAAGGAATCTACTTCTTGCTTTGGTACTGTTTTCAGCCCCTCCCATGCATATTTCAATCAATCATGACATTCTTGTTCATGATAACCTACTATGCACCAGGAGTATTTTTTCTGTCACCAAGACACGCCGTGACTTGATGAGCTTGAGACACAACTGTGCAATTTAAAAAAAAAAAAAATAGGACACGGTGTAACTGATTACAAATATTTTGTTATTTATATATATATATATATATATATATATATATATATATATATATATATATATATATATTACAACTTATTTAAAATAATAAAAATATTGTCCATAAGTGTTACAGGCGTGTCGTGTCATGTATTATCTCCCCATGCTGCATCGTGTCGCTAGAGACAAAAGCAATATCTTTTTCTTATTTTTTTTTGAAAGGCAACATGGGGTTAGGCTGACCCCAACCAAGACAAAAGCAATATCTAGGTTTAGATAGCTTCTACCACCATACTTTGTCATGACAAATGAATTCATGACACACAAAAATAATCTCTCTCTCTCTCTCTCTCATAAATCATAATACATAGTTACATACACATGTATATATGTAAGTATGTTTGTTACACTTAATTAAGGCAAAACATTTGCTAACCTCATAGATAAGAATCCCCTCCCCCCAGTTGCAACTCATAGGGGAAAGTTGTATTAACCAAAACTGACCCTATAGACGCATTCAGAATGGCCACTTACATGAAAATACAATCTTTTGGGTGATGAAAATTTGATGTGTTAGCTGTTGATTTTTCAAAAGGTGAAAAACATGATTTGGGGGCCGGTCTCTTCTAAACCAAATTTGTAGATCACATATGGAGGATACAATCTAAATAATAATAACAAAAAAATAGGCTTTCAACTAGGGAGTTCTTTACCCATTTGGGTAGCAGATATTCCCCCTTAATTTAATTAGCAATATGTGCATATCTGTTGCATCTTTTTTTTTATTTATTTTATTCTTTTATATATATATATATATATATATATATATATATATATATATATATATATATATTAAAGTTATGCATGAAAGGTGATCAACTTCAAGAATTTCACCATTTTTTCCCATCCAAAGAGTATATGAATTTGTCACATCTTCCATGATCAAAATGGCAGCTCATGAACTTAATTTGATCATGTTTACCCACGAAGTGCTCCACTCATCTGATCGAAGGGGATTCTGAACTTCACCCAAGTGTGGGAATGACATGGCTTCAATACCTATGGCTATATAGTTCTATATTTTGTAGGGAAAAAAGGGTGGGTGTGCATGGCTTAGGTGTGTCAACACCATTTTTAGGTGATTTGATCAGCATGTTCTATTTATTAGGAATTGTTGGAACAATCGTTGATAAAAAACAAGATTTAGAAAAAAATTGAGATCCCAAGCTTAGAAGCATGTTCTTTAAGCTCGCTATCTTTAGAACTTCGATCGCCCCACTTCAAGAATTCCGAAGATGCGAAAATGGTTTGTTACAACTGAGTTTTCAGGATACAACTAGGCTTGAACTTTAAGAGAGTTAGTGCTTCGCAAGATTAGGTGACCTTTTCCACACTTGAACTTGTCAAGCCAAATCGAGAACAAAAGAGTAGAAAGAGAAAGCTTGAGAATAAAAAAACATGATGATTCAAAAGCCGAAAAATAAAGAAATTTATAAACTTTAGGAAGACCAAGACGTTTTTGTGATAAATGAAATTAAAAGTCATAAATCCAACCGTTTGAAAATTGAACGAAAATGACCCTAAATAGTCACCCACCTTTGACTAACGATCAATGAACCAGCCTTTGGTTTATGTTATTTTGATGAAAAAAACATGATATTATAACATTTTAAAATAAAAAAATTGTGAGATGTTAAAAAAAGACCTGCTTATGTGTTAGAATGGGATAATTCCAAAGCTGATACCTACTAATTTGATAGTGTAGAACACATCTGCATGGTCGAAATTAAAAAAATAAAAAAATATTCGTAAAAAATTAAATGCATTTCTGTGCTCACGGATGGTCGTGCACATCTACTGTGCATTGGATAGGCAGTTCCATAAACTACGTTTATGTATATCTTAAATCTTTAATTTGCTTATATCATAGGTTGGTGAAGTAGGGGAGCTGTCAGAGATATTTCAATGGAGGGGAGAAGTGGCTAGAGGATTGCCAAACTGGGAAGAACGTGACAAGGAGCACCTAGGAGAGGAATTATCTGATGTCCTCCTCTATCTCATACGCTTATCTGATATATGTGAGGTTGATCTTGGAGATGCAGTGACAAAGAAATTGGTTAAAAATGCACTTAAATATCCAGCCAAGATATCCCAAATTGATCCTTCCTCCTGTGAATGATCAGTATGTAATCTGTAACGAGAACCAAAAGAGTTACTATGAGAATGCCCATTCTACATATAACATAATGCTTAATCAGCCCCATTCTACATTAAACAAATGAGTTACTTAATATATATATATATATATATATATATATATATATATATATATATATATATATATATATATATATATATATTGGACGAGATAATAATCTCATCATATTGTATGTGCTTCTTGTGATTGTCAATGTGATGCACTATAATTTTGAAGAACTCATACGCGCTATGACCATAGTGACAAATATCGCGAGATTATAAAAAATCTTGCGAGAAATTGCCTGAAAGTTTTAAACGGCAAATTCTAGCAAGATTTTCAAAATATCGTGAGATTTATGAAAAAACATAAATACTGCGATTTAGACCTGATATTTACGTTTTAAACTGCTATTTATCATGAAAATCCATGCATTTTTATTTTTGATTATTTTTGATTAATATTTTATTATAAAAATATTTTTATACTTTTTAATTTATTTTTATTGCCAAGATTTTGCAAAATGATGCGAGATTTATGATTTTTTTTTTAATTTCTCACAAGTTTTTGAAAAACAAGATTTTGCCGAAAAACACGTTTTTCACTATGGCTATGACTTGGTTAATTTTCATGTTCACTGGATTAAAAACTCTAGGAGGCCGTTTGTTTCACCCCGTTTCATAAGAAAGAGCCTCCGAACATTCTTATGAAATGGGGGCTCTTTTCCACATATGGTGTGACAAAAGCCACTTGGAAATTCAGCTGTGGGCCCCATAAGGGACCCGCACTTTTACATGCGTTTTCTTTCCCCTAGCGCTGCGTGAAAGGAACGCCTCCTATGGGGTGTCTATTTCACTCTGAAACTTGGGAAAGTTGACCTATTTCATATGAAAAAGCGTCTCTTTGAGAGGACATATATGATAGGATCCGTTCATAGTGACAAATGTCGCGAGAAATTGCCTGAAAGTTTAAAACGGCAATTTCTCGTGAGATTTTCAAAATATTGCCAGATTTATGAAAAAGCATAAACACCACGATTTAAATGCGATATTTACATTTTAAACAGTTATTTATCATGAAAAACCAGTGTATTTTTATTTTTAAATAATTTTATTACTATTTTCTTATAAAAATATTTTTAAAATTTTTTAAAATTATTTTTTATTGTCAAAATTTTGCCAAAAAATGTGAGATTTATGATTTTTTTTCAATTTCTCACCAGTTTTTGCAAAACGAGATTTTGCCGAAAAATACGTTTGTCACTATGGATCCATTCTATGTCCTAACCATCCAACTGGCGGCTAAGGTTAGTCCACATTTTCACCTGATATGTGGACTGATCTTATAGCGGTCCAAATGCATCACTTAGACAGACTTTTTTTTTTTATGATGACGAACTCTCACGGGTCACATAGTAGGCCCACCCACCTGTGAAGTAAACCCCGACCAGGGTCACCAACAACCAAGACCTTACAGAGCCCACCAGGCATCTGCATACCCGGTGGAAATCGAACCTTGGACGATGGGGTCAGCACCTTCTCCCCAAGCCCTCTACCAGTTGTGGCAGGTGTACTATTATATAATTTTTATTTACATTTATCAATTCATTCAGATATTCTTCTCCATCCTTTTGAGCATAGTGACAACAGTTTTTTTCGCAAAATCTCATTTTTCAAAAATTTGTGAGGAATTGAAATTTGTTCATAAATCTCGCGTTTTCGGCAATAAAAAATAAATTAAAAATATAGAAATATTTTTATAAGAAAATATTAATACAAATTATTTAAAAATAAAAATACATGGCTTTTTTCATGATAAATAGGCATCACGGTATTTATGTTTTTTCAAAAATCTCAGGAGAAATTGCCGTTTTAAACTTTCAGGC
Source organism: Nuphar pumila (assembly GCF_984573655.1). NCBI lineage: Eukaryota > Viridiplantae > Streptophyta > Magnoliopsida > Nymphaeales > Nymphaeaceae > Nuphar > Nuphar pumila. The sequence goes on from NC_143261.1 coordinate 2,712,107, forward strand.
AATTTGTCACGATATTATCGTTTGTCACTATGCTTTTCAGTTTTTGTTGCCTCAAAAGGAACTCATTTTTTTTTCTCAACAAAGGGTCTTGTTTGCCTAATAATAACCATCATGGCCCCTTCTTGAAGATAGGATCCAACTACATTAGGTGTGCAAGTGGGTTCGATCCAGATCAGATATCTGACCCGACCAAAACTATTTTGGATAGATACGGCTCATAGAATTAATGTCTGTATTATAATTGTATCAGACTCAGAATAAGCAATTTTGGCTTAACGGGATCTAGAGTTAAAATTGGATAAGTAAATAGGTTCAGAACAGGGTCGAAACCAAACATTTTGTCTATTTTACGTGAAAGCCAATGTACTTGAGCCACTTTCTTATTTGGATGCGAAATTCTATCACGTGTTTCAAGTTGGATCTGGATCCAAAAGAGACCCAATCATTCAAAATTTGAGCCAATATCAGGTCAACCTGATCCCACCTATACCCGATCCATTTGCAACCCATTCTATAGCTGTTAAAAGGTTAGGTACTTGACCTATTTGGTTTGTACTTGAATATGACTAGGCAACATAGTGTGGGATTCTGGTTCAGATTATATTGAATTAATAAAATGAATTCCCAAACCTGACCCATGTGGTTTAAAGAGTACTCAAAACGTATAGTATTTACATAGAAATACTCGGGTCAGATATCTAACAAGAATCACGGTTCAAAATGACACCAACATTTTTTTGGCCTTTATTTTTATACTCATACCTGGCTATTTGGATTTGATTTGGGTCAAGTATTCAACACTGATCCACCCCATTGAAAGACCTTAGTGATTAAAGCAATTAGAACTGGTAAAGGGCCCCAACACATGCTGCTTATTTTAGCTCATTTACAATTATACAATGTTCGGACTTGGCTGGTCTGGATTCGGTGAGACTAAGTTGAGCTTAAGTTCATCTCTACACAGGTTTTTATTATAATAACCTCCATCCATCCTCGTTTCATGTCCTTCGTTCTCAGTCCAAACAGGGCGAGTTGGAGCGGGGCCCGTTTTGCCTCAGTCCCACTAACGCTGTCCGAACTAGTCGAGGGGTGTGAGGCCTTTTCGGAACTTGGCAACATGATGCGACGGGACTTGACGTTTGGGTTTTCTCTTCGTAACAGCACTACGCCCACGAAAGACACAAAACTTGCCGCGGGATTCATCGTTCCCTCGTTAATGACGGAAGAATCGCCATCGCCTTTTGTGATTGTGAACGCCCTCCACTCATCAATCATCAAAATTCAAGTTGCAACTCGGCATTCTTTTGCAGTCGGAGCGGTAGAGATCTCACGATCTATCCATCGGTTGTAGAAATCCCTCGCTCGATCGAAGCCCGTCTGCAAATCTACAGAGGTAATGTCTTTCCCTTTCTTCTTCTTCTTCTCGTTCCCTAATCTGTGTTTTTCGTTGCGCCTTCTACTTCCTATCTATCTTCTTCGAAGAATCGGATTGAGATTCAACGAAGGCGAGGTAGAATGACGATTGCAGTGTTTTGCTAGTGCCTTCAGTTCTAATTCACCGTGTCCGAAGAATCGTAACGCTTAAAACTTCGTAATTTTGATATAGCAACGTAGAATTACGTTCCGATGCACGATTTCTTCTATTTCGGTTAGCGTTTTGATCTTATTGTGGTGTGCTGGTAGTGAGCCTCTATTTTTATTGATCGCGACTCCTGTAACGACGAAATTTACCGTGCATATAGGTAGGCTTAGTCTTTTCATCTTTGCTGTGTGTAAGGAAGCCCCTGTTTTTAAGCGTTGCGGCTCTGCGACGCCGAAATTTGCAGTGGATATGAGTTGGAATGGATTTTGTTTGCATCATGAACTCTAAAACGATGATTTTCTTTCCCGAGTTTGCGGATGTATGATGTCTGAACGTAGATTGTTTGGTCATTGTGTATGATATGAAGTGTGTCTATTGTGGTACGGAATGCACGAACCTTATTGTGGTACACTCTGATGAGTCTGATCTCCAAAAGCCAAAATTTGCGCTTGGATCATGTAACTAAAGGTACTGCCACTGGAATGTTAAATAAACTATGCGCCGAACACATCAGGAAGGTTGGATCTAGCTTTTGATTGCTAGACTGATGCAAACAAAAGAGTCTTCCACCATAATGTGTCATGGTTCATAATCTCTCTCTCTCTCTCTCTCTAAAAGCAGATACACACACACACACACACAGAAGTTAAGTGTTTTGGTTTCCTTTCTGTTGGTTCACCTATTTTTCAGTTGTGAATTAGAATGGATTTGGTAATTTTTAGGTAATTCACTCTTTAAAATAAGTTAACTAGCTATGGCTTCGTAATGTCACAAATTTCATTCTCAGGAAAATCCCTGTGAGAAAAAATCTCTAATAAATTAAAAATTGTTTTGTTGGAAAAATCTCTGGAAAATGTCTTCATATATGAGTTTTTTAATATAAAATATAACTCAAACAAATACAAAATATAAAAGTTTATTTTATGAGGTTGATATCACTATAGAATATTTAAAATACACAAATAATTTGAAAATATTCTTTTTTGGAATGTAGTTGCTTTTGAAAAATCACAATATTTTCTGAATATCACTGTTATTTGTTATATAGATTTTTAGGATTTTGAAGATACACTCTTGTCATCATACTTTTATTTTCCTTTAGCATATATATATATATGTTAATATTTGGTACTATTGAAGGCATGGAACTATTTAGTATAAATCATATATATAGGTTAATATTTGGTGCTATTGAAAGAAGTATTGAGTATAAATCACCTTATTTTCATATTTTATTTTTATTTTTGTAGATTGGACCTTATGGATGTGATCTACAAGGTTTGTTTAGTAGAAAAAGAATTTTGAATCATGTGATTGTGACATATAAGCAGGTTTTTTAAGGCTTTCAAAAATCAATGGCTTACAATGCACTAAAATTTCACGATTCAAAAAATCATATTTTTAAATCAAAACAATATTATTCAAGGTTTGATTCTTAGCAAACAAACCATGCTGAACACACCTATGTGATCAGATTGGGTTGATAAAGCTTGAACCTATGATTTCCAGCTCAATAGTTTCATGCCTTCAATAGGACCAAATAAGAACCCGTGTATATATATATATATATATATATATATATATATATATATATATATATATATATATATATATATATATATATAACACATTGTATTTTGTGTTTGAATATGTTACCTGTAACCTGGACCAGTAGAGCTATACCATCTTCTACATCTTCTAGCCAACATTCTTTACTTCAAATCCCATTGGGGGCTGTCCACTCCCAAAGCTTGGTGACCTGAAAATTTCTGCATCATTTATCTGCATTATACATTAAGATGTATTATATATGTTGATTGAATGGCTCATTGATAAGCACGTGACGTGAGTCAGTTCTTTCTGAAATGGGTTCTACCCATTTCCTTGGCAATTTATTCTGTTAATGGATGAATGACGTTCCCTCTCTTTCAGATCCTCTACTTCAACTAGAACCGTTCTTTCCTCCCAGAAGGGTTTTGATCCTCGAGCGGACTCTCTTATTGAGTTTTTTGTCTCTTCTGGCTTTGTGTGAAGTTGATCATTAATAGTTGGAATATTGTTAATTTAGGTTCAACAGTTAAACTTATTATCTTTTAAGCGCTAGTAGGAATATGGTTACCTTAGGTTCAACAGTTCAAACTTAATGATCTGTAAGTTTTACATGTTGCTCAGATTCAGTGGGTGAATTTGTTTTCCAACATTTTCATAGGGTTCTCTCGGGCATACTATTGTAACTTAACATGTTCCCATTTTGTTTGATATCAGGTTGTCTTTCTGCTTAACACAGCACTGAATAATTTTTTTATCATTCTTGACCTTTGTCCATCTTTAAGAGTTCGTGTGTGAACATGGAGGGAACTGTGTTTACACCATCTTTGGAGGGAATGAAGCTTGTCAAGTCTGAAGAAGGACATATGCTGACCAAACCTTTCTTAGATGTGTGCAAGAGTGTGCTGCCAGTCGTAGGTATGGTTTTGGATTTCTACATTGCATCATTGGGGTGTTTATTTTCTTGGACCAGTCAATCACTTTTGGGTGTAAAATGGCAACCTTTTTTATAACAATATGGATGGCTGTGCTTTTCAATGTTCTTAAATCTTTCTATGTATGGATGCTGCTCTACTAAAAATCTTATGTCTGGTTGCTGCTTGAATAGTGGTTAGTTATACTAGAGAATCTTTCTTAGTGGATGCACTTAGCCAAAAATACTTGATGCACTAATGTATTGAAGGAATATGGGAAATTACATGATTCACTATTTCATTTATTACTTGTCCTTGTGGCAATATTGTACATAATGAACCAAAAGGATATGTGGGCCTTTTCCTTTTGGTTGATTCAATTTATGCAATGGAGGGTACTGTATATAGTATAAAATTAATCAAGATGTCAATTCATTCCGAGGCATGGCCTGCTTTGTGTTGGTTAGGACCTTCTTTACAAAAAATGCATTATATAGGGCATTAGAAAGTGCTCGGGCATGTAAGTGTCTAAATCTCTAGTAATCATTCAATCAGTCAAGTGGTTCTCTTCTTCTCAATGACAATCAATGTCATAGATATTGATCTGGAGTTCTTCTATTAATGAGATGAGTTCCTCCCCACCCCTTCTTCCTTTTTTCCATCTTAAGATTAACTTTTACTTGAACATGTTCCAGTTCCTAAACTTATTCTCCTGATAGCCTTATGATCATGATGGTGTAATTTATTGTAAAAATCATAATTGAATGCAACTTATTATACAGGCAAGATATCTTGGTTCTATTCTGATTGACTCACATTTTCAGAAAAGCTTGGGACAGCCTTGGCGCTTGTAAAATCTGATGTTGGGGGTAATATATCGGTACGACTTTGTCTATAGTATATCTGTAGGTTTATCCTTTTTCTTTTCAACCTTTTAGTGTCATTTACTTGAGCATGGTTCTATGTTTTGCAATTTATCCTGAGGATGAACAAAGTATACTAGTTGTTCAAATGATTACAAATTTTGTCTTAATCTTCCACTTTTTCCATATTCTTTATGGCAATGTATCAGAAAATCTGGATGTCCTATTGATGTGTTGTTCACTTGTTTTGTACCTTATGGTACCAGCAACTTGCTATGGGAAAACAATGCCAATGTTGCTTCCTATACTTTTGCTTTTATGCACCTGTAGGGGTTTCCATTTTAAATTTCCACCTCCAATTTCTGCTTGTTACTCATAATTCTGTGATGGTGCTTAATCAGACCATTAGCATTAGCTTTAAGTACAACATACACTAGCCAAAACAATTATCCAAACTTGAAGATATACCCAGAAATATGTCTGAGACTCTGAGTGCATTTATAATGCAATAAATTACAAATATATAAGGAGATATACTTTGAATTTGCAATCAAAGGTTGCCTTTTAAACTGCAATTGGCACATTGAGCACCAGATATACATAGTAAGTTGATCCCTCAGCAGGTAGGGAAGAGAGACTTGACATATGTCATGGTAATGCTTTGATAACAATATGAGCAACCAGACCAAACAGATCAAATCTGTGAGATAGTAAATGAAATTGATGCTAATATTATCCTGTGATATAAATGCTGTGAATGAGTGTAGTAATCCAACTTCATATGAACATATAAACGTAATGCTTTCTTAAAGGACTTCTAAAATTTAATTCCTTAATATGAAATATCAAATTGAAGCTTCTCCATGAATTCTAGGTATGCCATGTCTTCTCTACAACTCTACTTCTAGTCTTATCATTGGAACATCCTACTCAAATTCTGGGTCTTTATTTTTTTATAAATTGTCTTTCCAACATGTTACAATGTTCCCAAAAATACGTTTGTTCTAGAAATCTATCTTTGTTTCAAATATAATATGTTCATTTAATTTAATGGATAAAATTTCCAATATAGGCACTTATTAAAGATTAAGAAAGCAGAATCAACTAAGGGAAGTGTGAACTCAATCCCCCAGAGGGTTTTGAGTGCCTGAACAAGCTCACCCATTGGCTCCTTCTTTGTTTATGTTTTAACAGGTTTCTGCTCCAATGGCTCTATGCCTGCTTTGAACAAAATTTCTAAAGATTGGCAAGAACTGTGAAAAGAAAACATACAATACATTCATCATGTAAGCTAAAATTAAAGGCTATAAACATATGAATTTTGGAAAAGTATCAAAATTGTCATTATTTTCTTTGTGCATGTGTATGTGTTTGCACATGCATGTGTGTCCATACTGATGGGTAGTTTGATGTGATTCAGATTATAATTTTCATTTGCTCTGTATCTATTGTATGTATTCCTGGTTCAAAGTGTGTGGCATGTGTCACATCATATCATGGGTTGCTTTATAGTTGAGCTCACATGTTTTTCAAAACTTTTAAGTAGCTCAAATGTTTTCAAAACTTTAAGTAAACACAGAGGAATACACTTATGTCTCAGGGGATTCTCTTGTCCTTATGCTGTCATTGTTTGCAGCCTTCTTAAATGGACGTTCTCTTTCTTCAAACTATGCATTTTTTTTACTAAGAACTTGGTGCCTATTAGTAGTTCCTTTTGGTTAATAGTTTCCTTTTCCTTTTATTTGTGGTGCAGAGATTGGAGAATAAATATTCCTCTGATCCTTCAAAATATCATGTGCTATACAGTATGATAAATGAAGAAGTGGAAGCTAAGACGGCAACAGATTCTTCAAGTTGCACTAATGGACTTTTGTGGTTAACTAGGTATAGTATTTTGAGATTTTTGGTTATCAAAGATCCAAGCATTTCAAGGGATTTTGTTAAGGGGGTGCTATTTATTATAGCAATCGAATGATATATCTGGTGAAAGACCAAAGGCATAAAATCTTGGAACGTTTTTATGTGCAATTTCTTGCTTTCACGTGTATCAGTGAGAGCTTGAATTGTCAGAATTTTTTGTTCCTTTTTCTAACGACGACTTTGAATAAGCATTTGGTTTCTGATTGTATCTTTTAACCAAGTTGAAATCAATGCTTGGAAAAGGACAATAATGCAGCTTCTTGTATAAACATTTCTACTATTATCACCAGCATGAATTTAAATCCGTGTTGTGAAAAGTTTTCAGGTCTCTTACCTCACCATGTTCAAAGTCATTTGAAGTATATTTGTAACTTCTGACTTCAGTGATATCTTTGTTGGCATTTTGGTTTTCGTTTTACTTTTTGTAATGGATGTGACTTGCTACTGTGAAGACTTGTGTCCTGAAGGTTGGAAGATCTAGCTGTTTGGAATACCTATTAACTAGTGGTAAATCAGAAACCAATCATCCTTTTCCTTCCGTTGCATTTGTTTGTGATTTTAACACATGGTATGGGGGCAACAATTTAAAATATGGAATGGGGACAATAGATTACAACACATAGCCTGGTCTCCAAAATGGGACTGCAGGGGTTGGACTTTTTACCACCAGGATTAAGGTCCTGAAAACTAGTGTATGCCAGAATAGGCTCACTAAAATGAACAAAGCAATTGGTTATATTGTAGTTACCATAGGTGATTATTTTCATAATGGACTGTCGTATTCTTTTGTCACTCTTGTGTCCTCGTGATGCATGCCAGAACTAGGAATTAGTTGATGGTTTAGAAAATACACAACTTTAGACTGAGGATTGAGTTCTATGTAAATGACTAAAAAAGCGGTAATAAAAAAAGAGGAATGTCACCACGAAGCATATTCATGTTAAGCTGCCCAGGAGTTTTAATGACCCTGTCATCTGCTAAGTATGATTGAGCAATCTGTTTGCAAGTTAATTCATCTATGAAAGTGAGAATGAAATTGGTAAGGGGGTAGTATCAATGCAAAGGAAACCTCAAGGTAGTAGCGATTAGCTATCTGAAAGTGAGAATGAAATTGGTTCTTTACCTTAAAGTGATACAGACATTGTTCTTTGTAATGGTCATGCCATTTGAATAGAAGGGTGTACCAATGCCCAATATCTAGGAGAACTGATAAAGCTATCTCGATGTCAAATAAAATAAAAGTTTGAAGTACAGCATCCTGAAACTTATGTTAAATTATGTATATATAAATATATATTTATACATATACTTATATATATACATACGTATATATATAAGTATATATATACATATTTTCTAAAGTGGAGCTCTCTTTTAAGCTCAATGGATCCAATTATCTCATGTGGGCCTCCGCTATGGAAAATCATCTAAGGGGTAAGAAGCTTTGGAATTTTGTTATGGGAACTACTCCCGAACCCTCTCTTGTTCTCACCAAAAATGAAAGTGGAGTTGAAAAAGCTTTAGATGGTGATGAACGCATCAAAGCTATTAATGATCATCAATCCAAAGTAGAGGATTGAGAAAGTAACCATGCCAAAATTTTGGCATGGTTCATGAACAATGTTGACCTCAAAAATTGTGCCAACATTGCTAAATTTAGAAAAGCCAAATGAGGCATGGTTCTTTCTTTAGGGTATGTATACCCAAAAGGATCTAGCTAGACAATTTTTTTGTCAAGAAAAAATTAGATCCACTAGACAAGCGGATATGAGTGTTCGTGACTATTTTAGTGCCTTAACCCCTCTTTGGGATGAGCTTGCTCTTCTTGAGCCTAAGTGGGTGACTTCGGAAGATGTTGAGTTAAGAAGAGAACAAATTGAAAAAGAACATTTCTTTCAATTTCTCCATGGGCTTAGGCCAGAATTTGAACAAGTTAGGGCATCCCTTCTTCGTAGAAGTAAAGCCTTACCTATTGAAGATGCTCTTGCCGAAGTATGCCAAGAGGAAACTCGTCTTGGCATAAGTATTAAGAGTGATGAAATTTTGGCCGTTATTAGGTCTGAATCAAATGTAAAAGCTTATAGACCTCATTTTAACAAAAATAATGGATATAGAAAGGGGGTAATTTGTCACTATTGTAATGAACCGGGGCATATTAAGCCAGTGTGTCCTCATCTTAAAGGAAAAGTGGTCACGGTTGGAGAAAATTCTCCAAAGGAAGAAGAAAATATCAAAGGAGAAGATATCAAAGGAGGAGATATCAAAGAAACTCTTAGCCATATTTCCGAAGTTCTCCAACATCTTCTCAAAACTACTTCATCCTCAACATCGGGAGCCGCTGTAGCTTATTCTTCGTCACCTCCAGGTATGTGGGTTCTAGACTCCGGTGCTTCTTTTCATATGATATCTCATAAAAACTCTCTTTCTAATGTCTTTGTCGAACCCATTTCCTCTTATGTTTCAACGGCCGATGAGACATCTTTAAAAATCGAAAATATTGGAACTCTTGATTTAAAAACCTCTCAAAATTTTTATGTTCCTAAAGTAAGAGTTGTTCCAAAAGTTAATCTAAATATTTTTTCCGTATCTCAAATTACCGATCATGGATGCCAAGACTCTTTCTCACCTAAAGATTGCACCGTGCAGGATCTCCAGTCAGGGAAGCTGATTGGGCAAGGCTATAGGAGGGGCATTCTTTATTTTATGGTTTTTTTGACTCTTCCGTCCAAGTCATTTTGTAACTTTGTAAACGAAAAAAGTATTGATGTTTGGCATGAGAGACTTGGTCATCCAAATTTTGTTAAAATGTCTCTTTTTCCTTTTTTGGACAATACTTGTAAAGTCAAACACATGACTTGTAAAGATTGCATTTTTGAGAAATCTAAAGCTATTCCATTTCTTCAAAGAAATTATGTCACCACTCGGCCATTTGAAATTGTTCATTCTGATGTATGGGGACCTTCCATTTTATCCAAAAGTGGTTTTTCATATTATGTGATCTTTATTGATGATTTCACTCGATTTACTTGGATTTACTTCCTAAATCGCAAATTCAAAGTTTTTTCCTTCTTCAATGAATTTCATGCAATGGTTAAAAACCAATTTCTAGGAAACTTATCCACCCTTAGATCCGATTCGGGAGGCGTATATATGTCCAATGAATTTTAAATGTACTTAAAAAAAAACGGAATTTGTCATCAACGTTTTTGTCCTAACACTCCGCAACAAAATGGTCTTGCGAAAAGAAAACATAGACACATAATAGAAACCATAAGAACTTTACTTATTTCCAAGAATATTCTCAAATCCTTTTGGGCCGAAGCGGTTCTAACCTCAACATATTTAATCAATAGAACACCATCTTCCACTTTGAAAAATTTTTCTCCGTTTAAAAAACTTTATAATATGTCTTTTGACTACAAAAGATTAAGAATTTTTGGATGTAAATGTTATGTTCTACAACAACAACAAACAACAACTACGCCTTCATCCCAAAACAATTGGGGTCAGCGATATGAACCAAAAAAGAAATTCATTTTGGGTCTTCCACATGAATCCTTTTCCTCCAATCATTTCTATCCAACGCCATGTCCTCGGTGAGGTTCAAAGCATTCATATCCTTTCCTATCATCTCCATCCAAGTCTTCCTAGGCCTACCCCGACCTCTTTTAACTAATATATTTTCCCATTTCTCCAACCTTCTAACTGGAGCATCATTAGGCCTTCGCCGAATATGTCAAAACCACCGTAAACGATTCTCTCGCATCTTATTTTCAATGGGTGCAACACCTACCTTCTTACGTATCTCTTCGTTCCGAATCTTATCTTTTATTGTATTTCCACACATCCATCTAAGCATCCGCATCTCAGCTACACTCATTTTTTGAATATGATGTCTCTTGGCAGCCCAACATTCCGTACCATATAGTAAAGCGGGTCTAATAGTCGTCCTATAAAACTTTCCCTTCAACCGCAATGGCATTCTACGATCGCACAGCACTCCAGTAGCACTTTTCCATTTCATCCACCCAACCTTTATCCTATGATTTACATCTCCATCAATTTCTCCATACTTTTGAATGATGGATCCCAAATATTTGAAATAATCATTCACCGGTATATCTTGCTCACCAAGCTTCACTACACTCCCATCACTACTTCGTTGCTTACTAAACCGACATTCCATATATTCAGTCTTACTCTTACTCAACTTAAAACCTCTAGCTTCCAATGTCTGTCTCCATAATTCTAACTTAGCATTAACCCCAACTCTAGACTCATCAATCAAAACAATATCATCAGCAAACAACATACACCACGGTACATTTTCTTGAATTGATCTCGTAAGCTCATCCATCACTATCGCAAATAGGAAAGGGCTTAAAGCAGATCCTTGATGTAACCCAACCGTTATCGGAAAATTGGTTGTCACCCCTCCACAAGTGCGGACATTGGTTACTACTCCTTCATACATATCTTTAATTATACTAATGTACTTGAGAGAAACACCTTTCTTCATCATTGTCCACCAGAGAACGTCCCTAGGTACTCTATCGTATGCCTTCTCTAAATCAATAAAAACCATATGCAAATCTTTGTTCCTCTCTCTATATCTTTCAATAAGTTGTCTAAGAAGATGTATAGCTTCCATAGTTGATCTTCCAGGCATAAAACCAAATTGATTCTCCGATATCATGACAACCTTCCTCAACCTAGACTCAATCACCCTCTCCCAAAGTTTCATAGTATGACTCATGAGTTTTATACCACGATAGTTTGTGCAATCTTGTATATCACCCTTATTCTTATATAAAGGCACCAAAGTACTCTTCCTCCACTCATTAGGCATCTTATTTGTTCGCCAAATCAAGTTAAAAAGATTTGTCAACCATTCTAAACCTTTCTCTCCCAAGCATTTCCAAGCCTCGATAGGTATACCATCTGGGCCAACTGCCCTTCTTGATTTCATTTTCTTCAAAGCCTCTGCAATTTCTTTCTTTTGAATCTTGCGCATGAAGTCACGATTTATCTCATGAAAAGAAATGGAGAAGTCTCCAAGATCTTGAGCATGACTATCATTAAATAGTTTATCAAAATAATCTTTCCATCTCTCCTTAATCTCCTCATCTTTGACTAAAACCCTTTGCGTTTCATTTTTGATACATCTAACCATACCCAAATCCTTCGATTTCCTATCTCTCATCTTTGCAAGCCTATAAATATCCTTCTCGCCTTCTTTGGTATCCAACTTGTCATAAACCTCCTTATATACCTTAGCCCTCGCGTTTCGAACAACTTTTTTAGCTTCCTTCTTTGCTATCATATACTTCTCCAAATTCTCATTATCACGACTCTTACTTAGATTTCTATAACACTCTCTTTTAACCTTACTAGCTAATTTGACATCCTCGTTCTACCATGATGTATCCTTACCTAGTGGTGCACCGCCTTTAGACTCACCCAATACCTGCTTAGCTACTTTTCTCATACCACCCGCTATCTTATTCCACATTGATTCTGAATCCTCCTCGAGACACCAATCAACTTCCTTAACTACCTGCTCTACAAACATTCCTTGTTTAGCTCCTTTCAGTGCCCACCACTTAATTCTAGGATCTATCCTATGTCTATCCCTTTTGCGGCATTGTCTAATTCTAAGATCTAAAATTAAGACTCTATGTTGTGTAGCTACACTTTCTCCTGGTATAACCTTACAATCGATGCAACAACCCCTATCTCTCTTTCTAAGTAGGAAAAAATCTATCTGACTCGTATTAACCCCACTTTTAAATGTTACTAGGTGAGACTCCCTCTTCCTAAACCAAGTGTTTGCTAAGATCATATCATAGGACAAACAAAAATCTAAAATCCTTTCTCCACTTTCATTTCTTTCTCCTATACCATAGCCTCCATGGATATTCTCAAATCCATCCCTACTAATGCCTACATGTCCATTAAGGTCACCGCCGATGAAAAGCTTTTCTCCATAAGATGTCTCTTGTACTACTCCATCTAAATCTTCCCAAAATTGATGCTTAATCGAATCATCTAAACCTACTTGAGGTGCATAAACACTAATAATATTAATAATATCCGTACCTAATACTAATTTAATAAGTAAAATTCTATCACCCTTCCTACGGACCTCAACTACATTATCTATAAACTGACGACTCATAACAATCCCTACTCCATTCCTATTCCTATTTATTCCTGTATACCAAATCTTATATCCCCAAGGTTCTATCACTTTAGCTTTCTCACCTACCCATAGGCAATAAAATGTATTTTCTGTAAATGTTATGTTCTAACTCACAAAAATGATAAACTTTCCTCAAAGGCAATAAAATGTATTTTCTTAGGTTATGGCAAAAAAAAAAGGCTATCGATGTTTTGATCTATTAAATAACAAACTCTACGTCTCAAAAGATGTTACTTTCTTAGAAAAAGAAAATGGTTTTTCGCATAAACCAAATGAACATGTTGATTATTCTTTTTTGTTTGACTTATTGCCTCAAGAAAAAAACATAGATGATCATGTTGAAAATATTGAACCTTGTGAAGAACATATTGAACCCTCGGTTAATGAGCAACATGACCTTCATGAAAACTTAAATGAAAATATACCAAATCACACACAAGTTTATTCTAGGAGAAATGAAAGTAATCCTCCTTGCGCTCTTGAGAAATTTTTTCAAAATGAGTCAATTGAAGAACCCTCTCAAAGAAGATCAAATCATATTTCTAAAATATCTAATAGATTTATATCTTATGATTCTTTTTCTCTGAATTTTCGAGCTTATTTGCTTGCTATTCACTCTTTCTATGAACCATCTCATTATAATGATGCTAAGCAGTATGCTCATTGAAATGAAGCAATGAAACTTGAACTAAATGCACTTGAAAAGGCTCAAACATGGAAAATCATTGATCCCTCAAATGGCAAGAAACTCATAGGATGTAGATGGGTTTTCAAAGTAAAAACTAAAAGTGATGGTTCTTTGGAAAGATTTAAGGCTCGATTAGTAGCCAAAGGACATGAATCGTTTACGGTGGTTTGGACATATTCGGCGAAGGCCTAATGATGCTCCAGTTAGAAGGTTGGAGAAATGGGAAAATATATTAGTTAAAAGAGGTCGGGGTAGGCCTAGGAAGACTTGGATGGAGATGATAGGAAAGGATATGAATGCTTTGAACCTCACCGAGGACATGGCGTTGGATAGAAATGATTGGAGGAAAAGGATTCATGTGGAAGACCCAAAATGAATTTCTTTTTTGGTTCATATCGCTGACCCCAATTGTTTTGGGATGAAGGCGTAGTTGTTGTTGTTGTTGTTGTTAGTAGCCAAAGGACATGCTCATGAATATGGGGTGGATTATGATGAGACATTTGCCCCTGTTGCTCGCATGACTAGTGTGCAAACTCTTATTGCAATAGTGTCCATTAAAAAATGACCTATCTTTCAACTTGACGTTAAGAATGCCTTCTTAAATGAAAATTTGAGTGAAGAAGTTTATATGGAACCACTTCTGGGTATGAATTTAAATGGTAAAATTTTAAAATTAAAAAAAGCTTTATATGGACTTAAGCAAACTCCTAAAGCTTGGTATGACAAGTTTAATAATGTATTAAACAATTTGGGATTTATTTCTTATTATACTGACACTGCTCTTTTTGTTAAGAAAACAAGTGGCTTCATTGTTATTCTACTTTTGTATGTTGATGATATGATCATCACTGGGAGTGACAAAAAGGGGGGTAAATGATGTTAAGTCCATGTTAAAGAAAACTTTTGATATGCCTGACCTTGGATTTTTGTGATATTTTTTAGGTATTGAATTGGCTTACTCCTCCCGAGGATACATTCTATCTCAAATGAAATTAACAGCAGACATTTGTACCAAGTCAGGAGTATCTGATGAAAAGAAAGTTGAAACTCCTGAAGTTATCAATGCAAAACTGAGACTTGAGGATGGTGTTCTACTTAAGGATCCAACCCCCTATCGTCAATTAATTGGATCTCTTACCTATTTATCCATCACCGGTCCAGATATAGCTCATGCAGTTCATGCTGCAAGTCAGTTTCAGTATGCGCCTACTTCAGTTCACATGGCGGCCGTGATGCGAATTGTGCGATACATCAAAAATACCATCTCCAAAGGGATTTTCTTATCTTCTTCCTCATCTCTTGAATTAATTGCTTTTACTGATGCTGACTGGGGAGGAAATCCCAATGATCGTATCTCAACTACTGGTTTTTGCATTTTTAGGTGAATCTCTCATTTCGTGGAGATGCAAGAAACAACAAAAGGTCTCACTATCATCCACTGAAGCTGAATATTGGGCCATGACAATGACTACTATGGAAATCACATGGCTTAAAAGTCTCATTGGTGACATAGGCGTCCTCATTTCCTCCTCTACCAAGCTGTGTTGTGTTAACAAAAGTGTAATCTACATTGCAAGCAATCATACTTTTCACGAGCGAACAAAGCATATCGAAATGAATTGTCATTATGTTCGAGACGAATATTTCAGAGGAACTATCACATTACTTCAGAATATCAATTGATTGACTTCTTCACCAAAGCGCTTCCAACTCTACGATTTATGTTTCTTCTTAGCAAACTTTCGGTCTTCTCCCCGTAAAGTTTGAGGAGACATGTTAAATTATGTATATATAAATATATATTTATACATATACTTATATATATATATACATACATACATATAAGTATATATATATACATATTTTCTCTTTTGTTTTCTTGTACCCAAAAAACCCGATCGGGGTATTTTGGTAAATCCCCATGTAATCCTTTTTCTTTTTGTATTTTTCCTTTTCTCTCTTTTTTTACCTTTTCTTTTTTTCTTTTTTGTTTTACATATTGTAAGACCACAAGGGGCCCCACTCATCTAGTCGTTGGGGCCCCAACGGTCATATTTATGACCGTTGGGTCTCCCAACGACTAGATGGGAGCCCCCTTGTGGTCCCTTCTCTTTAGTTTCCCCCTCTATAAATAGAGGAGGCTCTCTCTTGTATTGGCATGAGTTTTTCACCCTCTTCTTTCTTTCTTCAATAATATCCAACTTATGACTTTTAGGCACTTTTCCCTTTAGTGGGTTTTGTATACACTTTTAGTGTTTGTGTTCTTGGCTCTTGGCATCACTCTTCTAAAAGAGTGGTTTGCTTCCGCCCTTTTCATTACAACTTATCACCATGCATGAGGAGCTTACTTGAGATCATAAGAAACTGTTTGATCCCTGCCTACAACACTTGGAGCATACTCTGGGGAGATTTCCAAAAAAAACTATTTTCTCATCAAGATTGGCTGTGAGATGTTGGATATTGTAGATATTTTCTACAAAAGACCTTATAAAGCTGATTTGCTCATTCTTGTTGTCCTTACTCTTACAAGGTTATTTCTATTATTTATATTTGTGCATATAGTTATATTCTACCAGCGATGGTTGGAAATTGTTTCATTCACTTGGTTTTGGATTACATCCTATACCATAAAATGCTTTTCTTCATGTTCCTATGCCATTTTATATCGAAGAAAAAGGAAGTCTGGCTGAAGATGTGCATAATTTGTTGTTATATTCTACAGAGCTATGGATTTCTTGGTTGAGCTGTTCCGCAACTTGATGGACAATGTTGATTGGACTATGACACAGGCGTGTACTGATTCATACAACAAAACCTTGAAGAAGTGGCATGGTTGGGTTGCCAGCACCGCTTTCACTGTAATTTCTCTTTAGCTGGAGTAGCTTTTTCTCTTTCCAAAAAATTAAACTCTATGACTTGGCAGCAGATCAGGGTTGAATGCATATATGACATCACATGCAGCCCATTCAAGGCCTGTCCCTGTCCAATTGATCATGAGTTTGGCTGGGACTGATGCAAGTCCATGCAATATTTGGTCCTGCCAATCTAAGCACAGAATCACCTTGGTTGTTGGGCAACTAGGTTCACAAACAACTTGACTTCGTAATATGCATGGTCCTAATGAAAGTTTTCAATTTTGAACTTCATATGTAAGGTGAAAAGATCTTTTGAACATCAACTGGTTGGTTCTGAAATATGAATGCTATTTTCATGTTTTGGCAGACCGCAATGAAGTTTGCACCTGAGAGAAACAAGTTCATGGGAATTATAGGCGGTGGTGCTGGTGATCTCAGTGCTGACATTCAGAAATTCTGTACCAGCTTTCCTCCTCTTCTTGAAGAAAACCACAAGTTCTTGGTAATTCTTCTTGCCAATTTTCATTTGAACCTTTTGTTGCTTTTTTCATGTGAATAGGGTACTTGCTGTTTGTGGACAAATGGCCCAACTGTTGCCTTTTTGAACTGAAACAGATCACATACCATAAAGTTCGCAATTGGAATCAGTATACAGAATTTAAGGGTATTTGATTACCTCATCTCAAATCCGAGGGTCTGATCTGGCATGATAACCTGCAGAGATCCATGAATTAGAGATCCTAACATCTCAATCAGAGATCCAAGGCAATCAAATGCACCATTAATGGGTTTTTTAATCCCTCGGATTTGAGATCCTTAGGATGATCTCAATGATCTATAGTTTGAACCCCTTGTGAAGAAACAAGAGCCTTCAAACACATACAAGATGTCTACCAAAAGACAAAATGGACAATCACAAAAGGGGCCACTATGGGCACTGTGAAAGTATCTCCAACAAGATACTAATATCAAGACCTTAATATTCTTGATATTGAACCCACCACGAAAGCACAATAAGAACACTTTAGAACACTTGTGCACAAAAAGCACAACCCACAAATAACTCACAAATGCACAAAGGCATAAAAACAATGGAATCAATTTATTGAGAACTTGGGCTTTGACTCAAAGCCATGAAAAAATACAAAGGGGAGAACCCCTATTTATAACACCACAAGAGGGGCCTTGGAGGGGCTCCACCCATAGACGTTGGAGCCCCTCCAACGGTCACAAATGTGACCGTTGGAGAGGGCCCAACGTCTATGTTGGTGGCCCCCCCAAGGTACCTTTTGGTACACTTACAAAAGAAATAAAAAAAAACAAAAAAGAAAGAAAATAAAAATAATTACAATCACATCCATAAAGTGAATGTGCGCAAAAATAGAGGAAAAGACTAAACTACCCTTATGACTAAACAAATAGAAATATATATTTTATATATATATTTGAGTAGATACATATACATATATATTAATATATGTATATGTATTACCATATATATATAAAATATATATATTACATTATATGATTATGTACATAATTTAACACCCCCCCTCAAACTTAAGGCAGGATGACCGAGAGTTTGCTAAGAAGGAAGTTGAAGCGCGGAGCACACAAGGCTTTAGTGAAGAAATCCGCCAACTGATACTCGGACGTGACATATGGAAGGTCAATGATTCCGTGGAGATACGCCTCCCGAACATAGTGACAGTCCATCTCTATATGTTTGGTCCGCTCATGAAAAGTGTGATTTTTAGCAATATAAATCGCACTTTTGTTGTCACAGCAAAGCTTGGTAGGCCCTTCAATTTTGATTCCCATATCTTCCAGCAACTGATGAATCCAAACAATTTCCATGGTAGTGGTCGCCATGGCACGATATTCAGCTTCAGTTGATGATAGAGATACCTTTTGCTGCTTCTTGCATCTCCATGAGATCAATGAGTCTCCTAAGAATACACAAAAACCAGTGGTGGAGTGACGGTTATTTGGGTCACCTCCCCAATCAGAGTCAGTATAAGCAATTAATTTTAACTCAGAAGAGGAAGACAGAAAAACTCCCTTATTAATAGTGTGCTTTAGGTATCTCACGACACGCAAGATAGCACCCATGTGAACAGAAGTTGGTGCATGCTGAAATTGACTTGCCGTATGCACCGCATGTGAGATATCTGGTCTGGTGATACTTAGATACATCAACGAGCCTACTAGTTGCCTGTAGGGAGTAGGATCGGAGAGAGGAACACCATCATCAATCTTCATTTTTGCTCCTACTATAGCAGGAGTTTCACAAACTTTATCATCTGTAATACCTGACCTGTCAATAATCTCAGATGCAAGCTTAGTTTGAGACAAAAAATACCCTCTATGAGAGTATGCAACCTCAATACCCAAAAAATAAGTTAAGAAACCCAAGTCAGACATTTCAAACTTATCCTTTAAAATGGATTTTATGCTTTTAATCCCTTTAGAATCACTCCCAGTAATAAGCATGTCATCCACATATAGCAACAGAATAACAATCCCTGCATTAGACTTTCTAACAAACAAAGCAGTATCAGTAAAGCATGATGAAAAACCATTATCTAACATCACGAAGTTAAACCTATCATACCAAGCTTTGGGAGCTTGTTTTAAACCATAAAGCGCTTTCCGAAGACGAAACACTTTCCCTTTAGGATACTCCATTCCAGGAGGAGCATCCATATATACTTCTTCGTTTAGATCTCCGTTTAAAAACGCATTCTTAACATCCATCTGATAGATGTTCCATTTATTTATTGAAGCAACGGTTATAAGACATCGGACGGTGACCATCCGAGCAACGGGGGCAAAAGTCTCCTCATAATCAATCCCATATTTTTGACCATATCCTTTTGCAACTAAGCGGGCCTTATATCTCTCAAGAGACCCATCACTCTTAGTTTTGACTTTAAATACCCATCTACACCCTATTGCTTTCTTATCTTTAGGAAGGTCTCGAAACTCCCAGGTTTTTGCTTTCTTTAGGGCTTCAAGTTTATTATTCATAGCAACTATCCATTCCGGGTATTTTCGTGCTTCCTCGAAATCCCTAGGTTCTATGTACGAGTGAATGACGCTTAGACAGGCTCTATATTTTGGTGAAAAAGACTCATATGAGATGAACCTAGAAGGTGGTTTTCTTGATCTTTCGGTCCTACGAAGATTTCCTTCACTTGAAGGGGTAGACTCACTATCATATCTTTCGAGGGCACTTCTAAAAGTACTCCTATCTCTATGAGAGTAGGTTATAGGATCTCTATGTGGTTCTTCATTAATGGGTTGATCAGAATGAGTTTCATCATTTTGATTTGTTTCATCATCGCTAGTATCATCATCTTCAGTTAATAAATCAAACAGAAAAGAATAGTCTATATTCTCGTCATTAGTTTCAAGTTTTTCGAAACCACTAACATTTTCCAAGAAGCTTACATTTCTGGAAACATAAAGTTTATCACTCTTAACATCATAACAACGAAAACCTTTATGAGTTTCAGAGTAACCAAGAAAGGCACAAGGAATGGCCTTAGGGGAGAGTTTGTCATTTTTATCAGTAAGGACAAAACATTTACATCCAAAAACCCTTAACCTGCTATAATCAGGTTCTTTTTCGTATAATTTTTCAAACGGGGAAATCTTGTTCAAGTTTTTAGATGGAAGTCTATTTATGAGATAGACAGAAGTAAGAGCGGCCTCCGCCCAAAGTTTTTTCGGTATATTTTGAGAAATGAGCAAAGTTCGTGTGGTTTCAATAATATGCCTATGTTTCCGTTCAGCCAACCCATTTTGTTGGGGGTTTTTGGGACAAGACTTTTGATGGAGAATTCCGTAGTTTTCAAGATAGCTTTTAAATTCATTGGAAAGGTATTCGCCACCCGAATCGGTTCTAAAAATTTTAAAATTTCCATTGAATTGATTTAAAATCATCATATGAAATGTTTTAAAGGTTGAAAAAACTTCATATTTATGTTTAAGAAAATATATCCAACTAAACCTAGTGAAATCATCCACAAAGATAACATAGTAAGAAAAGCCTCCCTTGGATATCACCGGAGCTGGACCCCATACATCGGAGTGAATGATTTCAAAAGGTTTTGTTGTAAACATGGATCTTTGAGGAAAATGAAGACTTCTCATTTTTCCAAGAATACATTCATTACAAACAAAATTTTCATTACAAAGATGCTTAATAAAAGGCAAATAAGAGATTTTAACAATATTGGGATGACCCAATCTCTTATGCCATACATGAATATCTTTGTTTTGAGCAACATTACAAAATTGATTCTTGGGAATTTTAAGAAAATCAACATAGTAGAGGTCTCCTCTCCTAGAGCCTTCCCCAATCAATTTCCCGGACTGGCGATCCTGTATCCAACATTTATTAGAAGAGAATTTTATATCGCAACCATAGTCCGAGAGTTGAGAAACGGAAAGTAAATTTAAGTTTAGTTTTGGAATAAGACGAATTTTTGGGATAAAGAAGTATTGTTTTTCAAAATTGCCCATTCCTTTAATTTCAAGAGGGGTTCCATCCGCGGTTGAGACAAAAGATGGAAGGCGATTTTCAGAATAATTAGAAAGAAAACAATGACTTGGAGTCATATGAAATGAAGCACCAGAATCAAGTAGCCAAGATGTCTTACCAAGAGAGGAAGAAAATGACATAGCGGCTCCAGAAGTGCCTCCTTTGAGAAGAGGTTGAAGTGCATCCATAATTTGATGAAGCGAAAGAGGTTCATTTGATGTTGAAGGCCGTTCCTCCGATTGGGATGCTAAAGCCGCGGCGAGGAATTTCTTCCATTTGGGACAATTGGGTTTGATATGTCCCGGTTCTTTACAAAAATGGCAAGTTAATTTGCTATAATCTCTCTTGCCATATCGATCATTTTGCCCTTGATTTTTGAAATGGGGCGGTTTGTAGGTCTTAAAATTATTACCGGGTCTTGACACGGCATTGACCACTTCATAGTCATTTTGAGAAGGTGTAGCAAGAATGCTTGGGTTATTTTTACTAATCCCCATACGTGTTTCCTCACCACTTAGCTTGGTGATGACATCTTCAATAGATGGGGAGGTAAAAGCCGATAGAAGGGAGGACCGAATTTGCTCAAATTCGGGTCTAAGACCATTTAGGAAGTTGAAGAAACGATCTTCCTCTAGTTGTTTGTGCCTTAATTCAATAGCTTCTCCGCTCCATTTTGGTTCGAGCATGGCAAGCTCGTCCCAAATAGATGATAATTCAGCAAAATATTCCCGAATAGATAAATCATTTTGTTGAAGAGTGAAGGCTTTCTTTTGGAGGTAGTATTTGTGAGACAAGTCCCTTGACGTATACATTTTTTCAAGGTATAACCAAGCTTCGGAGGCCCTTTTAAACTTGATGATGTTTGCATTGATCTTGGTTTCTACGGACGAAAAAATCCAAGACAATATTTTGAAGTTCTTCATTTCCCACTCATCATGCTTTTTGGAATATTCTTCTAAGGCCTTTTGTCTATCTTCTCCTTCAAGAATTTTAATTTCCCCTTTCTCTATAATAGAAAGCTTGGGTTCGGGTTCCGATATGGAACCTTGAACATAACCCCAAAGACCTTTCCCTTTGATATGGGCTTCCATGTTGCCGGCCCAAACATGGTAGTTCGAACCACTAAGTTTAAAACCAAGGGAGAAGTGAGAGTCTTTTTCACCCATTATGGAGAGGAGAAGATGGAAAATAAAGCGTACCTTAACGGATTTTCAACCTTTTCTTGACAAAAGTTGCTTCTAAAATATTGCCCGGAGCAAATGCTTTACTCAAAAACTTCACTAGCTTGAGGGCACGATTTTCGAGGTGCTTCACAAGATCCGAGATACACGATCTTCTTTCTTCCAACGAGGCTCTGATACCATGTGAAAGTATCTCCAACAAGATACTAATATCAAGACCTTAATATTCTTGATATTGAACCCACCACGAAAGCACAATAAGAACACTTTAGAACACTTGTGCACAAAAAGCACAACCCACAAATAACTCACAAATGCACAAAGGCATAAAAACAATGAAATCAATTTATTGAGAACTTGGGCTTTGACTCAAAACCATGAAAAAATACAAAGGGGAGAACCCCTATTTATAACACCACAAGAGGGGCCTTGGAGGGGCTCCACCCATAGACGTTGGAGCCCCTCCAACGGTCACAAATGTGACCGTTGGAGCCCCTCCAACGGTCACAAATGTGACCGTTGGAGAGGGCCCAACGTCTATGTTGGTGGCCCCCCCAAGGTACCTTTTGGTACACTTACAAAAGAAATAAAAAAAAACAAAAAAGAAAGAAAATAAAAATAATTACAATCACATCCATAAAGTGAATGTGCGCAAAAATAGAGGAAAAGACTAAACTACCCTTATGACTAAACAAATAGAAATATATATTTTATATATATATTTGAGTAGATACATATACATATATATTAATATATGTATATGTATTACCATATATATATAAAATATATATATTACATTATATGATTATGTACATAATTTAACAGGCACACCCACAAAAGCCAGAAAGGGCTCACACAAGAGAAGACACAAATATAAAAATAATATTTTATTATGTTCACACAAGTATGCAAAATGTATACTTCTAAAGAGGGGTTTCACCCTTTTATATACAAGCCAAGAGAGCCTCTCATGGCCATTAGAGCTAGTCCAACGACTAGATTTCTAACTTTGAGTTTACCAAAAAAAATAAAAAAAATAAAAAGATAAAAATAGAAAAATACAACAAAAGAATTATATATATATATATATATATATATATATATATATATATATATATATACCTTAGTTGTCAAATGCGGTAGGCGGTGAACCCCTAAAAAGACTAGTCAGGCACTAAGCGGGACTAGGCAGACTAGTCAACACCCCAATTTAAAAAAAATAAAAAATACACAAAATATATAAATAAATTGCTAAAATTAATAACAAGCATGTATACAACATAAAATCAATCAACAATAACTCAAATATATAACTCAGAAACAGTCAACCATAAATATAACTTAGGAACAATCAAACATATTATATATGAATTATACACACACACACACATATATATATATAATATACATATTATAATAATTGAAATACATAATATATTATATATACATATAATATAACTAAAACACAAGATTATCAGTTATATATATATATGTATATACATAAAACTGAAAAACATAAACTATATAAAAAAGGAAAAAGGAAGAAAAAAGAGGAAAGAGAAGAAAAAAAGGAAAAAAGAAGAAAAAATAGGAAGAAGAAGAAAAAAAGGAAAGAAGGAAAAAAAAGAAAAAAAAGGAGGGGGACAAAAGAAGAAAACCGTGAGAGGGATGAAGAGAGCAAACCGAGAGAGAGAGAGAGCTACACCCTTCCCTTTCTATACTTCCCCCCTTTGGCACGGTTGACCAAGTGGTCAACGAAGTTTAAAAAAGACAAAAATAGTCTTTAAGCCTAGTCGGCATAGGCGGGCTAGGCAGTAGAAAAGGACCCCACTGCCCAAACGCAAAATCCCAAGTGGTGTGGCTGTGCCTAGGTTGCCTAGGCTGCCTTTGACAACTAAGACATACATACATATATATATATATATATATATATATATATATATATATATATATATATATATATATATATTATATGTACAATTTTAACATTCCCCCTCAAACTTACGGTAAAATGACTGAAAGTTTGCTAAGAATGAAGTGAAATCTAGGAGCTGAGAAATGTTTGGTAAATAAGTTTGCCAATTGGTATTCCGAGGTGACATAGGGGAGACCAATGGTGCCTTGAAGATATTCCTCTCGTACATAATGACAATCCATTTTAATGTGCTTTGATTCACATAAAAAATATGATTGCTGGCAATATAGATAACACTTTTATTATCACAACACATCTTTTAAACTCATTTTATTTAAAGTCTCATGTCAGCGAACAATCTTCTTAGTTATACCACCTCCATCGTAGTAGTGGTTATGGCTCGGTTTTCAGCTTTCGCTGATGAAAAAGAGACCTTCTGTTGCTTCTTGCACCTCTACGAGATCAGAAATTCACCTAAAAACACATATAAACCGGTGGTTGAGTGCTTATTATTGGGATCACCTTCCCAGTTTGTATCAGTATAAGCAATTAAATCTGAAGATTTAATTTATCTAATGACTCATAAAGCTGCCTCCATGTGAACAGTTATAGGAACATGCTGAAATTGACTAGCTATGTGAACAACATGAGCTATGTCAGGTCTAGTGATTGATAGATAGGAGAATGCTCCAATCAACTCTCGATAGGGTGTTGGATCTTCAAAAGACTCTGCATAATCAATTTTCATTTTGACACTAATGATTTCAGGAGTGTCAACTCTCTTATCATTCATGATTCCTGACCTGTGAACAATATCTGAAGCAAATTTAGATTGAAACAATAGATACCCTCTAGGTGAATAAGCAACTTCAATCTATATAAAGTATCTTAAGAAACCCAAATCAACAATTTCAAAATTAGTTTTAATAATCCATTTAATATTTTCAGCTCCTTGTTTGTCTCCTCCAGTGATAATCATATCTTTCACATAGAAAAGTTGAATAACAATTCTTGCATCAGTTTTCTTAGTAAACAAAGTTGTGATTGTTAAGCGGGATCTAAAACCAATATCAAGCATAACTCTATTAAATCTATTATACCAAGCATTTGGTACTTGTTTCAAACCATAAAGTGCCTTTCTTAGCTGAAGAGTCTTCCCTTCAGGAATATTCATACTAGGTGGTCTCTTCATTTATACTTCTTCAACAAGGTCCTCGTTAAAAAAAATTGTTTCTAACATATGGGCCAATTTTGAAGAGATGCAATAGCTATAAAGCTTTTAACTTTATTGACTTTTAAGTCAATAAAGCATAAAGCATTATTTGTTTTAGGACATTCAAATAGGCTTATGCCTTTATTGACTTTTCAGTCAATAAAGCATAAAGCATCGATTGGAGTTGTTGGAGCCATTGGGAGCCCAACTACTCCCCCTCTCTAAGCTCTGTTTCAGCCCTATAAATATGGGCTTTTACTTGTTTATTACAACTTTTTGTGTGGGTTTATCCCACGTTAATGAGATATATTTTTTTCTCTCTTGGTGTGTGCACTCTTTTGAATATTTCGGTTCTTGTGAGTGTGTTGAATGAACCTTTGTGTTCATTGAGAAAGATCTTTTGTGAGCTTCTTTTTGAAGTTTCATTTGGGGTTCTATTTCTTTACATGGTATCAAAGCGATGATTGTGGTTAGACTACTTATCTTGGTGTATTGGAAAGCGTGCCACTCAAGTTTTGAAGGAGAAGAAGCGTTTGTCTTCAAGTATATATAAAAGAGTGATCAAGAAGCTTGGAGGAGTCCAAAGGCAATGCCACTTTGCCAAGAAAAACCAACTCTTTCCAAAGTTTAGATAACTTATTGTTGTACTCCCTAATGCTTCTATCACCTTGGGTCAAAAAAGCAATGTCACTTTAGTCCAAGAAGAGCCAACTCTTACCAAAGTTTGAATAACTCATTGTAGTACTCCCTAATGCTTCTATCACCTGGGGTCATGGTTCAAATCTTGTCTTATAAATTAGATACATGAGCAATATCTTTAAGCGAATACATATTTTTTAGGTATTTTCATGCATTATTTGTTAAAATATGTTGTACATATATATATATTTATATATATAGATATGACACATACACATACATATATTATATATATGCCTATGTGTCTATCTATATATATATATATATATATATATATATATATATATATATATATATATATATATTTATTTATATCTTTTGTAAATAGATCCATAGGGGTAAAACAGTCTTTTTACTTCTTATCGCATATTGTATTTTTTCTCCTTTTCTTTTATTTCCTTTTTTTCTTTTCTTTTTTATTTTTCTTTATTCTTTTCTTTTCCACCTTGGAATGGGCCCCACCTAGGAGGACGTTGGAGCATCCAACGGTCATATTTATGACCGTTGGAAGGGCTCCAACGTCCCTCTAGGAGCCCTTCCAAGGCCTCCTCTTTTGTCTATAAATAAAGGGGTTTCTCCCCATTGTATGATATGCTTCTTTTGAAGCCTTTTGAGTGGAATATATATTTTTTCCTCCTCTTTTGGGTGCCTTACCACTTTAAGTGGTTGTGTTGTTCTTTTTGTCCATTAGTGGCTATTTGTGTATGTGCGTGCTCTCTTGTTTGCGCTTGGAGACTTCATCCGGCACTTCATTACATGGTATCAGAGCAAGGTTGATAAAGCTTCATCGGATCTTCTTTTGACAAGCAATATCCTTCTCTTTCGTGCATTCATATTCCTCTTCTACAAATGGCCAACAAGGATGCAAAGATCGACCTCTCATTCAAATTGGATGGAACCAATTATCGCATGTGGGCGGCCGCTATGGAAAACAATCTCAGAGGTAAAAAACTTTGGGGTTATGTATGTGGAACCATTCCGGAACCACAATTGAAGTTGACTAAGTTTGAAGGTAATGAGGAAAAAGCTTTAAACGAAGAGGAAAAAGAGAAGGCTATTCTTGATTACTCTTCTAAATTAGAAGATTGGGAAAGTGAACATGCTAAAATTTTAGCATGGTTCATGAACAATGTTGAATTAAAGATTTGTGTAAATCTCGCCAAATTCAAGAAGGCTAATGAAGCTTGGTTCTTTATGAAAGGCATGTACACTCAAAGAGACCTCGCTAGGCATTTCTTTCTACAAGAAAAGGTAAGAGCTACCAAACAAGGTGATATGAGTATTAGGGACTACTATAGTGCCCTATCTTTTTTATGGGATGAACTTGTCCTTCTCGAACCCCAATGGGAAGGTAGTGCTATTGCTATGAGGCAAGAGCAAATGGAAAAAGAAAGATTTTTCCAATTTATTCATGGGCTTCGCCCCGAATTTGAGCAACTTAGAGGATCCCTTCTCCATAGGGCCTCTACTCCTCTAAGTGATATTTTGGCCGACTTATGTCAAGAAGAGACTCGTTTGGCTTTAAAACGAGATGTTGATGAAGTTCATGCCGTGTCTAGACCCGACAACAATGTAAGGCCATACAAACCACCTCATTTCTTGAAAAATAATGGTGGTGGAGGAAGGAAAATTATTTGCCATAATTGTAATGAACCGGGCCATATTCGTCCAGATTGCCCAAGATTTAAAAAGAAGGTGGCCTCCGTTGGTGAAGTTCCTCCAAATGAAGACTCAAAGAAAGATGGTGACATAAAAGAGTCCCTTGCTCATCTTACCGAAACTCTTCAACAATTCATGAAGATGAGCTCCTCTCAGTTCTCCTCTACACCATCCACTTCTGGCGCCGCTATCTCCTCCTTCCCAGGTATGACCTCTTGGATTCTTGATTCGAGTGCCTCCTTTCATATGACTCTGAATGCATCACTCTTATCAAAAACAAGTCTCAATAAATTTAAATCTTTTGTCTCCACTGCCGATGGAACATCCTTGGATGTTGAAGGCATTGGGAATCTTGAGAAAACTTATAATGAAAACAAAGAATTTTTTGTTCCCAAAATTTGAATTATTCCAAAACTTAATTTAAATCTATTTTCCGTTTCCCAAATTACCGATTTTGAATGTAATGTCACTTTTTCACCTACCCATTGCTATGTGCAGGATCTCCGGTCCGGGAAGCGGATTGGGCAAGGCCATAGAAGAGGGGACCTTTATTATATGAATTTTTTGTCATTGCCAACCAAATCATTTTGTAATCATGTTCAATCCAAAGATATTGAGACTTGGCATAAAAGACTTGGACATCCTAGTGTTTCTAAATTGTATATCTTTCCTTTTTTGGAAAAATTTTGTAATACAAATACTTTCACATGCAATGATTGTATCCTTGGAAAAATTCATTCGCTTCCGTATTCTCATAGTGATTTTGTGTCAAAAAGACCTTTTGAACTTGTGCATTCCGATGTATGGGGACCGTCACCCGTTCTGTCCAAGGGAGGCTACTCCTACTATGTTAGTTTTATTGATGACTTTACTAGATATACATGGGTATACATTATTAAAAACAAATCCGATGTCTTTAATAATTTTAAAGAATTTCATATTCTTATTCAAAACCAATTTCAAAACAATATAGCTATATTTAGATCCGACTCTGGAGGAGAATACATGTCTAAAGATTTTCAAAATTATTTCAAAACAAATGGAATTTTACATCAACGATCTTGTCCTAAAACCCCGCAACAAAATGGTCTTGCGGAAAGAAAACATAGACATTTAATTGAAACTACAAGAACACTTCTTGTTTCTAAAAATGTTCCTAAAAACTTTTGGGCCGAAGCTCTTCTTACCGCAACATATCTTATCAATCGTATGCCCTCTGCTTCTTTAAAAAATGTATCACCTTTTGAAAAATTATTCAAAATTACTTCAGATTTTAATAGATTAAGGATATTCGGATGTAAGTGCTTTGTGCTTGTTCAAGGACAAGATAAACTATCACCTAAAGCTATTGAATGTGCATTCATTGGATATGGTGAAAATCAAAAAGGGTATAGATGCTATGATACTCGAAATAATAAACTCTATATATCAAGAAATGTAAACTTTCTTGAAGAACAAAATGGATTTGATGTTCACACATCTAGAGAAGACTTTGACTATTCCTTCCTATTTGATCTTGCTCCTAGACTTGAAACACCAGATGCAATTACTTGTGATAATACTTGTGATGGCATCTCCCATCATAATGATATTCTCCAACATGGTAATGATTCTCAAATTGAGAATCTTAATGAAATAAATGTATATACCCGGCGGTCATGAAATGAACATCAACCTGCTCTTGAAAGATATTCTCAAGATCTCTCATTAGAAGAACCTATTAATACACCTAGGAGATCTTCTCGTCATAGTAGACCTCCACAAAAATTTGTATCTTATGAATCTTTCTCACCTAATTATAGGGCTTGTCTCATGTTAATTCATTCATATCATGAGCCTACTTCTTTTAAAGACGCTAAAGATCATCCACATTGGATTGAAGCAATGAAAGTTGAATTAGAGGCTATTAACAAAGCTCAAACTTGGAGTATTATTCCCCAGCCATTAGGAAAAAAGGCAATTGGGTGTAGATGGGTATATAAAGTTAAAACCAAGTGTGATGGATCTCTTGAGAGATACAAAGCTCGTTTGGTTGCAAAAGGCTATGCCCAAGAATATGGAATTGATTATGAGGAAACCTTTGCTCCCGTAGCTAGGATGACTAGTGTACGAACTTTAATTGCCTTAACCTCCATTAAACAATGGCCTATATATCAACTTGACGTTAAAAACACTTTTTTAAATGGAAATTTATATGAAGAAGTCCTTATGGATCCTCCGCCAGGTCTTGAAATTGGTAAAGGAAATATTCTAAAGTTAAATAAAGCTCTCTATGGTCTTAAACAAGCACCTAAAGCTTGGTATGATCTTTTTAGCAAAGTAGTTCTTAATAATGATTTTTCCTCATGCTATACTGATACTGCTTTGTTTGTTAAAAATTCTAATGATCACATTACAATTCTGTTATTATATGTTGATGACATGATTATCACAGGTAATGATAAGAGAGGTATTGATCTTATTAAGAACATTCTCAAAGAAAATTTTGATATGTCTGATCTTGGTTATCTAAGATATTTTTTAGGTATTGAAGTTGCATACTCCCCCAAAGGGTATGTTCTCTCTCAAATGAAGCTTGCCTCCGACATCATTGATCGGTCTGGGTTGACTGATGACAAGAAAGTGGAGACGCCAGAAATAATCAATGCCAAGATGAGAGCCAGTGATGGCACTCCTTTAGCTGATCCCACACCGTATCGTCAATTGATTGGGTCGCTCACATACTTATCCATCACTAGGCCCGATATTTCTCATGCAGTTCATAGTGCAAGTCAATTTCAGACTGCTCGCTCCACCATTCACATGGCTGCTGTCATGAGAATTATCAGATATTTGAAAGGCACCATAACAAAAGGATTATTCTTACCCTCTTCTTCACCTCTTACTTTACTTGCTTATACTGACTCTGATTGGGGTGGTAACCCCGATGATCGTATTTCTACCACAGGGTATTGTGTGTTTCTTGGAGAGTCACTTATCTCTTGGAGGTGTAAGAAGCAACAGAAAGTTTCACTCTCTTCTACTGAAGCAGAGTATCGTGCGATGGCCACTACCACCACGGAGATCGTATGGTTAAGAAGTTTGCTTAAAGATATGGGAGTCTCATTCTCAACTCCCTCAAAGCTGTGCTGTGACAACAAGAGCTCTATCTACATTGCCAGCAATCACACCTTTCATGAAAGAACAAAGCACATTGAGATGGATTGCCATTATGTTCGTGATGAGTTCTTACGAGGCACCATTCAATTACCTTGTTCCAACCGAGTACCAGTTGGCGGACTTCTTCACCAAAGCTTTGCCATCGCCTCGTTTCTTCTTTCTCCTTAGCAAACTCTCGGTGATCTCACCGTGTGTTTGAGGGGGGGTGTTAAAATATGTTGTACATATATATATATTTATATATATTGATATGACACATACACATATATATTATATATATGCCTATGTGTCTATCTATATATATAAATATATATATATATATATATATCTTTTGTAAATAGACCCATAGGGGTAAAATGTGCGTGCTCTCTTGTTTGCGCTTGGAGACTTCATCCGGCACTTCATTACAGTATTATCATGATCAAAATTTTCAAAACTAAAGCATTTCTTGATGTCAATGCTATTAATAAGCTAAGTCACACGGACTCAGCTAAAAGGACATGCCCGACACGGGTGTAGACACGATCAACTAAGTGCCAGACTCGGTCAATGCACTCGGGCAGAGTCCGTCCACATTTTGTACTTGGTCAACTTTGATCGAGTCTATTTTTGTTTATTTATTAAAATTAATTTGGACTCGGGTTGGGTCTGGATCCAGACCCGACCCGACCCGGATCTAAGACGGTATCGAGGCCTGGGGCCAACCCTTAAGAGGCTACGCAGGGGGAGGGGCAAACGGCAGACCCCTCCCCGTCGATCGCTCCCTTTCCCCCACCCGTCCCTTGCTCCTCGTCCCCTTCAGGCTCGCCGGCGACCCAGACCCCGACGACCATAGCCATCGGTGACGCCAGCCACCGGTCCTCTCAGGTATATCCCTCCTCCCTCTTCCATTCTTCTTCCTCTTCCTCTGGAGCCCCCTGCCTCGTTCGTGTTTTCCGGCAGGGAGCAGAGGCCCTTGCCTTAGTTTCTTTTCCGGCAGGGGGCTCTGCACCTTGCCTCAGTTCGGTTTTCTGGCAGGCTGCCTCAGTCACAGTTTTTCAGCAGGGGGCGGAGGCCCCTGCCTTAGATCTATTTTCCGGTAGGGGGCTCCGCTCCCTACCTTAATTTGTTTTGTCGACAGAGCCCCCTACCTCCGTTTGGTTTTCCGGCAAGGGGCTTCGCCCCTGCCTTAGTCGCAGTTTTTTGGTAGGGGGCTAGGGGCCTCTGCTATTTTCTGTCAGGCATATAGTGAGAGGGGTGGAGTTCCTGCCTCGTTATTTTCTGTCAGGCATACAGTGAGGGGTGAAGCTCCTGTTACGATTTTTTTGAAGTGTTTATTAACTTTATTTACATATTTTGGTGAATATTGCATACTATTTTGTGTTCAGCTTTTAGTTTCACTTTTCTTTTCAGTTTTCAGATATAATGACGAGTTTTAGTGGCAGTGTCAATAGAGTTGGTTTAAGTTCTAACTCTGAATTAGAAGTTTCTCAACAACTTATGGAGGCTTGTGACAAAAGGGATAAATGCTAGTGGCGGTGGTGAAAATGTGCAGTTTCTTTGTAATCTATGTAAGATTGCTTTCACGGATTCTTATATGCGTGTGAAAGCACATCTTTTGCATATTCGTGGTCAAGAAATTAACCCATGTTCTAGGGTTACAAATACTTGTTAAAGCAATTAAAGAAAGAACAAAAGGAAGCTGAAAAGAAAAAAATTGCAGAGATGAGAAACGATTCGATTAATATGGCTTTTGCTATTGCTAGTGATGAACAATAAGAGCTTTTGAAGAAAAGAAAGATAGAAGGCAATAAAACAATACAAGTGTCATTTAAAAACATGACAAGAGCAGAAATTGATAAAAATAGTGGTCGATTCTTTTACTCAAGCTCAATTCCTTTTAATGTAGCTAGAAGTCCATACTGTAAAGATATGATTACATATTTGGCTAATTGAAATTTGAGTGGTTATGTGCCTCTCAGTTCAGAAAAACTAAGAACAATCATTTTTGCAGAGGAAAAAAATAGAATTGAAGACTTGTTAGAGACCAAAAAATTTGCATGGAAACGACATAGAGTGTCTATTGTTTCTGATGGGTAGATTGATATACAAAGGCGACCATTGATAAACTTCATTGCTTACTCACTTAATGGGTCAATCTTTTTGAAGACTGTTGATGCATCTGGGGAGTATAAAGATGCTGAATATTTAAAGAGATTATTTATCGAAGTGATAAAAGAAGTGAGCAAAGAAAGTGTGGTGCAAATCATTACTGACAATGCTCTAGTTTGTAGTCGTGCAGGAATGAAATTGGCAAGTGAACATACGTATTCACATATTTTTTGGACTCCTTCATACGTATTCACATATTTTTTGGACTCCTTGTGCAACACGCAATTTAAATTTGATACTTTAGAGTATATGCAATCCATCAAAAGATGATGCACATGCACGTAAAATGTATTTATGGATTGAAGAAATAGAGCATGATGTTTGAAATATTAGAAATTTTGTTGTAAACCATCGTCATGTCCTTTCTATATTTAATAAGCATTCTGATTTCAAGTTACTGAAAGTTGTTGAAACTCGTTTTGCTTTTCTCATTGTTATGATGAAAAGAATTAAGCAACTTAAGAATGCATTAATGATGATGGTGTTAAAATGTCTCTCTCTTATGTAAATATTTACATATATATAAAGAGAGATACATATACATGATGTATATATGGATATGTATCTATCTTTATATATATATATATATATATATATATATATATATATATATATATATATATATATATATATATGTTTCCTTTTTTCTTGTAAAACCCGCAAGGGTATTTTAGTCATTTCCCTTCCTTTTGCGCATATTCATAATTATGAATATGTTGTAATATTTTTTGTATTTTTACTTTTTCTTTTTTCTTTTCATTTTTTATTTCTTTCTTTTTGTTGACTCAAAGTCAACTTGGAGGGGGCTCAACACTAGCTGTTGAGCCTCTCCAAGGCTCCTTTTCCTCTTATAAATAGGGGAGTTCCCCCTTTGTAAAACTCACTTCTTGGAGCTTTTGTTCTCCATTCTTCTCAATAAAATTCTTTATATTTTGTATGCCTTTGTGCATTTGAGTTTCTATATTGTACCTTCGTGTACATTTGTTCTAAGTGTTCTTGTGCATTTGTGCACATTGGTGGTGTTGTGCTTATCGCACACTTTATCTCTTTTTTGAGATATTTTCGCATGGTATCAGAGCTAGGCTTAAAGGAAAAGAAGATCGTGCTTTTTTCTCTCTTCGTTGGAGTACCTCGTAAAGCGTGCCATTAAGTTGTGGTGGTTGGAGTGAAGACTCGGTCCTTCATTCTATATTTTAGAAGCTTCCTACATAAAAAAGGGACTCATTTCGCATTGTGGTACACATTTATTTCTCTTTGTATCCTCTCTAATGGGCGAAAAGGATTCACACTTCTCTCTTGGCTTCAAATTAAATGGAACGAATTATCATGTATGGGCCGGGAATATGGAGGCCCATATAAAAGGAAAGGGTCTTTGGGGATATGTTCAAGGAACTATTCTCGAACCCGAACCTGAACCTAAAATTACTATCCTTGAGAGAGGGGAGATCAAGGTTCTTGAGGGAGAAGAAAGAGAAAAGGCTTTTGAAGATTACAATAAGAAGCATGAAGAGTGAGAAATGAAAAATTACAAAATACTCTCATGGTTCTTCTCTTCGGTTGAGACCAAAATTAATGCCAACATTCTAAAGTTCAAAAAGGCATATCAAGTATGGGAATATCTTGAAAGAATGTATACTTCAAGAGATTTGTCCCATAAATACTATCTCCAAAAGAAGGCTTTAACCCTTTAACAAGGAGAAATGTCCGTTAGAGAGTATTTCGCCGAGTTATCCACTATTTGGGATGAGCTTGCTCTCCAAGAACCTAAATGGAGTGGTGAGGCTATTGAATTGAGGGCCAAACAATTAGAAGATGATCATTTCTTTAACTTTTTAAATGCGCTTAGACCCGAGTTTGAACAAACTAGATCCTCTCTCTTGTCTTCTTTCTCTTCTCCTCCATTGGAAGATGTGCTTACCAAATTAAGTGGAGAAGAAACTAGATTGAGAATGAATAAAACCAATCTAAGTGTGTTGGCCGTTCCCTCTAAAGATGAGGATGATGGTGCTTATGCCGTCTCAAGACCGGGGAATAATGTTAAAACCTATAAACCCCCTCATTTTAACAAAAATCAAGGAGGAAGAGAAAATGGTGGGCATTATGGAAGAAGAGATTATAGTAAAATTATATGCCATTTTTGCAAAGAACCGGGTCACATTAAACCGGTATGCCCTAAATGGAAGAAGATGGTGGCTATGTCTACTACTTTCCAATCAACCAAGGAGGAAGGTCCATCAACTTCCAACCATGCTACTTTGTCTCTCAATCAAATCATGGAAGCTCTTCAACCACTCTTCAAGGGATCCGTTTCCGGAGCCGACATGACCACCTTATCTCCTCCCGGTAAGACTCTTTGGCTCTTAGACTCGGGTGCATCCTTTCATATGACTCAAAATGTTTTTGCACTTTCTAAATACTCAAAAAATTTGTCACCCTCTTTTGTCTCCACCGCGGATGGGGCTTCTCTTGAAATAAAAGGAATTGGTGATTTTGAAAGACAAGGTTTTTCTATTCCTAAAGTTAGATTTATACCAAAACTAAATTTAAATTTGATTTCCGTCTCTCAACTATCGGATCATGGGTGTGATATCAAATTCTCATCAAATAAATGTTGGATACAGGATCGCCGGTCCGAGAAGTTGATTGGGGAAGGCTCTAGGAAGGGAGATCTTTATCTCATGGAATTTCTTCAAATTCCAAAAACTTCTTTTTATAATGTTGCCCAACATAAAGATATAAATGTTTGGCATAAACGCCTTGGACATCCAAATATTGTCAAGCTTTCTTATTTACATTTTGCTAAAACTTTATGTAAAGACAATTTCAATTGTAATGATTGTATTCTTGGTAAAATGAGAAGCTTACCTTTTGGACAAAGAACTATGTTTTCAACTAAGCCTTTTGAAATTGTGCATTCGGATGTTTGGGGACCGGCACCCGTTGTGTCTAAGGGAGGTTTTTCGTATTATGTTATTTATGTGGATGATTTCTCAAGGTATAGTTGGATATACTTCCTCAAACATAAACATGAGGTTTTCTCTACTTTTAAGGTTTTTCACATGTTAATACAAAATCAATTCAATAGTAAATTACAAATTTTTAGAACCGATTCCGGGGGAGAATATCTCTTAAATGATTTCAAAAGTTATATTGAAAATAATGAGATTGTTCATCAAAGGTCTTGTCCCAAAACTCCTCAACAAAATGGGTTGGCCGAACGAAAACATAGACACATAATTGAAACTACAAGAACTTTGCTCATTTCTCAAAAAATTCCAAAAAGATTTTGGGCCGAAGCGGCTCTTGCATCGGTTTATCTCATAAACCGACTTCCATCCAAAAACTTGAATCAAATATCTCCATATGAAATCTTGTATAAAAAAGAACCTGATTACAATAGGTTAAGAATTTTTGGTTGTAAATGTTTTGTTCTCACCGATAAGAATGATAAATTATCTCCCAAAGCTATTCCTTGTGCGTTTTTTGGGATATTCGGAAACACAAAAAGGTTTTAGGTGTTATGATATTAAAAATGATAAACTATATGTTTCAAGAAATGTAACATTTTTAGAAAACATAAGTGGTTTTGAAGAACACAAAACTCATGAAGATAATGCCGATTACTCTTTTTTATTTGAACTATTATCTAGAAATGAAGATTTTTTTAGCGGTGATGAATTGAATGAGAATGAGGATATAAGTAAAAGTATTCCTCAAACCATTCATGATGAAGAAGAAATGATAAATGAACTAATTACCTATACACATAGAGATAAAAGCACTTTTAGAAGTGCAATAGAGAAATATAGTGACCTTAGTGAATCTTCCAACCACTCTCGAAGAACTGAAAGATCTAGGAAAAATCCTTCTAGATTTATATCCTATGAGTCTTTTTCTCCAAAGCATAGGGCATGTCTTAGTGTCATTCACTCATATCAAGAACCTAGAAATTTTAAAGAAGCTAAGGAAATGATAGAGTGGAGGGATGCCATGGACAACGAACTTAGAGCCCTCAACAAAGCCAAAACGTGGGTTTTTCAATGTCTTCCAAAAGGAAAGAAAACAATAGGATGTAGATGGGTTTTTAAAGTCAAAACCAAGAGTGATGGCACTCTCAAAAGATATAAAGCTCGTCTTGTCGCAAAAGGATATAGTCAAGAATACGACATCGATTACGAAGAAACCTTTGCTCCTGTTGCACGAATGGTTACTGTTAGGTGTTTGATCACCATTGCATTTATTAAAAAATGAAATATTTACCAAATGGATGTTAAAAATGCCTTTCTAAATGGGGACCTTAATGAAGAAGTCTACATGGATGCTCCTCCTGGTATGAACGTACCAAAGGGGAAAGTCCTTCGTTTGCAAAAGCGCTTTATGGTTTAAAACAAGCCAAGGCTTGGTATGATCGATTTAATGATGTGATGGTTCAAAATGGTTTTACCTCATGCTACACTGACACTACTCTGTTCGTCAAAAAGTCTGATGCAAGAATTGTGATTTTACTGTTGTATGTTGATGATATGTTGATAACAGGCAGTGACATAAAGGGCATCAGAAACATTAAAACCACTTTAAAAGAAAGGTTTGAAATGTCAGACTTGGGGTATCTGACTTACTTTCTTGGTATCGAGGTAGCCTACTCTCATAGAGGCTATTTTTTGTCTCAAACTAAACTTGCTTGTGAGATTCTTGACAGATCAGGTATTACTGATGATAAAATCTGTGAGGCCCTTGAAATTGAAGATCGATGATGGGAAACCTTTGGAGGATCCTACCCCCTATCGGCAACTTGTGGGATCTCTAATGTATCTTAGCATCACAAGGCCGGACATCTCCCATGCCGTGCATACTGCAAGCCAATTTCAGCATGCTCCTACATCTGTTCATATGAGTGTCGTTCTCCGAGTTGTCAGATACATAAAGAGAACTTTAAACAAGGGAGTTTTCCTTTCCTCATCTTCTGAGTTAAATTTAATTGCATATACTGACTCTGATTGGGGATGTGATCCAAATAATCGTCACTCCACTACAGGCTTTTGCATTTTTTTAGGTGAATCCCTGATCTCATGGAGATGTAAGAAACAACAGAAGGTGTCTCTATCGTCCACCGAAGCAGAATATCGAGCCATGACTTCTACAACTATGGAGATTGTCTGAATTCATCAGTTGATGCAAGACATGAGAATTCCAATTTAAGAACCCACAAAGTTGTGTTGTGATAATAAGAGTGCAATCTATATTGCTAAGAAGCACACTTTTCATGAGCGGACAAAGCATATTGAGATGGACTGCCATTATGTCAGAGAGGCATATCTACAAAAAGTCATCGATCTTCCTTATGTGACTTCAGAATATCAGTTGGCAGATTTCTTCACCAAGGCGCTTTGCTCTCCAAGATTCAACTTTCTCCTTAGCAAACTTTCGGTCATTGTGCCCTAAGTTTGAGGGAGGGTGTTAAAATGTATCTCTCTTATGTAAATATTTACATATATATAAAGAGAGATACATATACATATATATACATGATGTATATATGTATATGTATCTATCTTTATATATATATGTAAATATATATGTTTCCTTTTTTCTTGTAAAACCCACAAGGGTATTTTAGTCATTTCCTTCCTTTTGCGCATATTCATAATTATGAATATGTTGTAATATTTTTTGTATTTTTACTTTTTCTTCTTTTTCTTTTCATTTTTTATTTCTTTCTTTTTGTTGACTCAAAGTCAACTTGGAGGGGGCTCAACACTAGCTGTTGAGCCTCTCCAACGGTTAGAATTCTAACCGTTGGAGGGGCTCCAACAGCTAGTGGAGCCCCTCCAAGGCTCCTTTTCCTCTTATAAATAGGGGAGTTCCCCCTTTGTAAAACTCACTTCTTGGAGCTTTTGTTCTCCATTCTTCTCAATAAAATTCTTTATATTTTGTATGCCTTTGTGCATTTGAGTTTCTTTATTGTACCTTCGTGTACATTTGTTCTAAGTGTTCTTGTGCATTTGTGCACATTGGTGGTGTTGTGCTTATCGCACACTTTATCTCTTTTTTGAGATATTTTCACAGATGGTAGCTGATCAAAATTGAGATTTTTATCGTACTGAAGATGATGTTAAGGCTCAAGCTAGCAAAAAATGCATCTGTGATGATTTTTGGTGGGATAAAATTATATATTTTATTGAATTTACAGAGCCTATTTGGGAAATATTGAGAGAAGTTGACAGAGATATGAAATGTGGGACAATATGATTCAAAAAGTTCAAAGTATCATTTTCAAACATGAGAAGAAAGATGTTACAATTGATGATTCAAAATTTTACAATCATGTACACTCAATTTTAGTGAAAAGATAGGATAAAAGCAATACACCTTTGCATTGCATGACTTACTCTCTCAATCCAGAATATTATGCAAAAAAATGGTTGACAAAAGGTCTTGGTCGTGTTTCTCCAAATGAAGATCCTGAGATATCAAGGAATAAAATGATATGTTTGGGAAGACTTTTTAATGATTCTCACATTTTTAAAGTTGTAAATAGTGAGTTTGGAAAGTTCTCTACTGGGAGATTTGATTTTTTAGCAGTACTTATGGTAAGGGACGAGGAAGATCCCCTTAATTAGTGGGCAACATATGGATCAGAGACACCAAATCTGCAACGTCTTGCAATGAAGTTGTTATCCCAACCTGCTACGTCATCGTGTTGTGAAAGAAATTGAAGTACATATGCTCAAATTCACAACATTAAAAAAAACCTCACTAGTAAAAGAATAGAGGATTTGATTTATGTTCACTCTAATTTACGATTAATTTCTCGCCGCACCAAAGATGAGTATAAATATATTTTTTTTTGTATTCAAAGTTCGTATTTAAATATTTGTATTCAAAGTTTGAAGTTAGATACTAAGTTAGTTATATTTTGATGCAGTTGTGGACTATCCAAGTATTGGGATGTAAATCCAGAAGATTTTGACGAATATAATTTGCATACTCTCAACATGGACTACCTCAATCCTGTTCTTCTCTTTAATTCAGACGATGAGGCAAATTTATGATAAGTTTTGTTGTTATCACACTCACAAGCTTCTTTATGTGTTATATTTTGATAAGTTTGTGTTGTTACTTCAATAGAATTACTTTTTTATTTTTGCTTTAAAATTTATAATCTTATTATATATATATAGCCGTGTCCTCATGTTCAAAATTTTTGAAATTGCTCCGCACCCGTACTTGCACTCATGTGACATAGTTAATAAGCCATTACATAATCTTTGCATGTTTCATTCTTCACTCTTTTCATTTTCTCTAATAATCAGATATACCTTTGATTTTTTTCACTCTCAAAAGAGCAACTTTTCTCTCATTCTCCACCTCACTGAGGATAAGTTTAGGCTTCAGATTGGATCCATCCACTAATCCCCATAAATCCTTCTTCCAAATATGGTGCTTCATGATTGAAGACCATACTACATAGTTAGTATCATTAAGTTTAATGGGCATGAATGGGACACTTTCGTTGTCGTCCATTTTTACAAAGAATAGG
This sequence comes from Nuphar pumila, assembly GCF_984573655.1. Taxonomy (NCBI): domain Eukaryota; kingdom Viridiplantae; phylum Streptophyta; class Magnoliopsida; order Nymphaeales; family Nymphaeaceae; genus Nuphar; species Nuphar pumila. The sequence continues at coordinate 2,752,745 of NC_143261.1, forward strand.
ATAGGGGAGTGAGAAATATAGAGAAAAGAGATGAAAGAGAGAGGTAGATAGAGAAGATGGAGGTAGATAGAGCACAAGCACATGAGCACCGCACCACGAATCCTTTGAGAAGTCTCACATGAGCACTCGAGCAATGAATCCAGCCAACTTCAAGGAGAGCTTCAAAGAAAGATACACGAGTACACAAATATGTGAATGCTAGCCACCAATAAGAGCTAGATACCATGTGAAGAAACACAAACAAAATGTCCACCAAAAGACAAAATGGACATGCACAAAAGGGGCCACTATGGGCACACCCACAAAAGCCACAAAGGGCTCTCACAAGAGAAGGCACAAAACTAAAAATAATATTTTATCATGTTCACACAAATATGCAAAATGCATACTTTTAAAGAGGGGTTTCACCCCTTTATATACAAGCCAAGAGAGCCTCTCATAGCCGTTGGCTGTTGGACTAGCTCCAACTGCTAGTCAAATTTGAGTTCACCAAAAAGAATAAAGAAAATAAAAAGATAAAAATAAAAAAATACAGCAAAAGAATTATATACAATACATGTATATATATATGTACAATTTTAACACCCCTCCCCTCTTAAACAGACTAGAGATCCTCGGACATGGGGCCTACATTTCGATCCGGATCTCTTTAGAGATCCACAACATTCAAACAACCCTTTAAATGTTTCTAGCTGGACCTCATGAGTTAACTATGACAGGAATGACTGGTGGCTGGAATGTACTTAGTTTTGGTTGTCTCAATAATCGTGCCTTATATGCATATGATTTCTGACACCATCGTTGTTTCTTACTACCTGGTTCTGTCTCCATCTATCAGGAACCTAAAGTTGGATTAGGACCACAATCCATCTGGTTCTCTGTTGAATTGAAGCAAGTTCACATGGTTCAATTCTGGTTGGCCCAGGCCAAATTCAGTCAAAATCTGTATTATGGATGAGGGTTGGATGGGCTGAAACTCACTTGGGACAACTGCTCATGGAAGTTATAAGTTGAAGAGACAGGATCATCAGTGTGACTAACTGGCCAGGTGACCAGTCGATCCTTATAGTGCCCATGTTCCCCTCACTCAGAGATGAACACTGGAGGTTGGGTCGATCACCAGCCAGTTAGATGGGTCAGTCAACCGATCCCATCTTCAAGTTTGAATGTGGGCTTTAAAGCCTTATTTAGGCCTTTGCTAATCTATCTAAGATTACATGAATGACTAATAATTGAGGATAGAATGGTGAGTTTTTCACCCACCAATAACCAAGCTCAGACTTAGTTCACGGTGCATTGACTGTGGTCAGTAGGTGTCCATCCATCCAAATCCTTTCTTTTTATCCATAACCAAAACTTGTAATGGTGTTAAGGAATTTGCATAGTATGATAGCTGAGTTGAGAAATCACAAAATGTAAACCGGGTTATATGAACAGATATTCTGAACCATCTGAATCAGCATGACTTATGGGGGCCACGAATAAGATTTGATTCAGGAAAGAGAGCGTGTCTAAGCTGCATTTCCAAACCAACTAGAATACATTTCTAATTTCCCTATAAACTTTGGAGTGAACCTATTTAACACAACTTGGAAACCACCTGTATTAGGAGCAATATGTGCAATGATACTTGTAATTTCAATATTAATCATTTCAATTTTTTTTTTCTCTTTGGCTTCTCTGCAGGCTAGTGTCGGCATGGATAATCTGAAGGCCTAAGCGAGTATCAGCAACCGGATCTCCTTGTTTGCCCTTCAGAGGATTTCTGTTTACTCTCTATTCTTATTGTTATTATTACAGAAAACTTGGTAACGGCTGTAGCTGTGTGGTAATCATAGCTTGCTGATCCATTTGAGGACTGAACAAATTTAATATGAATATGGAGTGCATGTGAACTGATTTCTTTTGGCGATAACGTCATTTATTTTTATGGTTTGCTGGAGTTCAATGAGCTTGTCGTATTGGCGACGGTGCACAACCACAACGAACCTGTAACCAGATACATTAAAACCCATATTTGCAGGAAGCTTCTAGCAATTGATAAGTGTACTTTTTGTTTTTGAAAGGCAAGCTGGGTTTAGTCAGACCCTACCAGTTATACAATGATACCATTGGGATTCGAACTTGCAACGTCCCAACACAAGGTGACGTGCACTAGCTGCTCTTACCATACAACCGTAGCCCCCGTTGGTATTTGAGAAGTGTACTTCCTAAACACCAAATCAAGACCAGCCCAGTAGGCCAAACAAGCTTACATTCGCCAGCTTAGGTGCGACCATATCAGATTGCTCATTCACGTGCACAATATGGACCTAAATCTAGGCTAATCGAGCACAGACGTGGAACCATGCAGATCCAAATAGAGCCTTGACCATCAAATCATTAGACTATTAGAGTCATCAAAGTGAAGAGTTTAAAACTTTAAATAGATACGGGATAGCATTTAGGTGTGGAATACGCTAAACCGAAAATGTGCAAGGAACTGCATGCAATGATCCAGGTAAATTTTTAATTGGTTAATCGAATATCCAATCCATGTCACAAATCTCAATTTCAGGATTTTCTTTAAATAAATACTCCACAAGGAGCTCAACAAATGTGTACTGACATTCATAGTTACTTGTTGCACTTTGATTTGACCTCAATAAATACTTCACAACCTTCACAAATATAGTACGATCATAGTAAAAAAAACCTGTGAACCTCCTTTAACTAAATACTCATCATGTGTTCGCAAATGTTGCTATTGCAAATGTCCTACCTTTGCATGCCTGTTGATTCATATATAAAGTTATTGTGGGCATTTTTTTATTTTTTTGTTTGTTTCTTGTTAGAACCTTAACCCTTTTTCTTTTTCCATTTGGGGATGATTCTTGTGAAATAATCTTGCAGCATTTCAATGATGTTATGACATCCTTTTTATCAACATTCTTGTATTCCAATTAGGTTGAAAAGCGAATTCCATATATATATATATTGTTTTTTTGCATTCTTTAAGTTTTTTTTTGTAGATGATTTATGTATGTTTGTCTGTATTTGCTTAATTTTTGGCATATGATTTTTTGTTTACAATTTACTATATATATGTTGGTGTTATAGATGATTTATGTTTATTTTTTTGTTATTTATTTAATATTTGGTGGTTTTGTATTGGGGTAATGAGGTTAAGGTTGACTGTGCACAAGCGTTCAATTAGTTTGATGGGGTTGGGGTTGACCGTAGACAAGCATTCAATAGAAGTTAAGGTTTTTGTAGAGAGCAGATCACAAATCACAAATTACAAATCACAAATCACTTTAAGAAAAGTGATTCGGCATCATCACCGTCTACACTATACAAAAGAACCATGAGGTCCTTATGGGATGAAGTAATAGACGATGAAGATATGTTGACCGGTTCTTGTTTTTTTAGGTAGTTGATTTTCAAAGTGGTTAATATATGTAGTTTTATTAATTGAATGATATGTTGTGTGGTTGCTATAGGCAGTTAATGATGGCATTTAAAAGGGTTAAAATATACTATCGTATGTCATATTACTTTAATTAGAGATACATAGTAGTCTTCAAAAAATATGGTTTTAAGAAATTTATGGTTTTGATGTCTCATAAAAATGATATAATTATTCTTCAAACATAGATAACCCACAAATATAGATAGATGTTTTGGACAATGATGATGTAAATTAATGTTATTTAGTGGTGATGTTTATTTGAAAGCCTGCAAAGTTAAACAATCAACAATTAAACAAGAAACAATTGATTATGAAAATAATAGAAAACTTGTGAAGAATGTGCATCTATCTCAGGTACTATCTATTGAGCTCAGTTCTTTGGTGAACATCCAACTTTTTCAAACAGTGAGCAATATTAATGTTTTTAACATGCATACAAAGCACATATAGTTGCTCGAACCAAATAAGGATATAGATGTTCGATGTGCAGACAATGGAGAACTTTCTTAAACAATTGATGTTATACATGATTAGAGGATCACTGCAAAGGATATAGAACTACATCAACAAACCAGTGCTATTGAACTTCACCGTAGTAATTTAGATAACATCCCGCTTGCCAAGGTAGATGACAAAACTAAGTTCAAGTTGTTAGATTTTATAACTTATACTTGAGATGAATGTGTTATTTTTATGATTAATCATGAAATTTAAAAATGTAGAAATGTTGCATACATGAAAGCATATGAAGTGATAAATGTAATATTTTTTTTATTTAGTTTGTGCATTCGAACATTCAATTAGTTATAACAATGATCACACTGACAATAGAGAATCATATTATATTGATGATTATACCATGTTAGATGAGGATGACTCAGAAACGATGAGAGGACCAAGACACTGATGACATGGGACAATGAATGACAAATGCAACTGATGCATAAATGACAATTAGAAAGTTACACTCTTGGTATGTGGTATAAAGCTATATGAGCATTTATTGAGCAGTAAAATTATTTTCTATTTTTATACTAATGATACGCGGTTGAATAGGTATTCATGTAATGGATTCTCATACAATAAAAAATAATTGAAAATCACTAAAGTAGAGATATCTCATTTGATCGACAAGTCAAGAATCTTTTCAGTGGTTAACAACAAGTTGAAATGATGTAGGCATTATTGTTGGCAAATGTTTAATGATCCAAAGCACTGTCATGAGTTTTTGAAAGATCACGTGATCAATAATAACTATAAAATAAAATTTATGAAGAACTATATTAATAGAGTGATTATCTTATGCATGAGAAAGAACCCTCAAACTACTAGTGATTGCCTTAGAAGATCCATTATACAAAGGTGAGCAAAACAACGTCTTTCAAGTAAAAAAAATATAAAATAAAGCATATATGTGGTGGATCATTGGGTAATCTTCGAGTGAAAAAAGTGCATGTAGTGTGTATTGTTGGTGTTATTTGCAAATGTCTGCATGATAACTCGAATATGACTTCAAGAAAAATCATCAATGAAATCAGTCATGAGAAATGTGTGGAGATTAATTACAAACAAGTATGACGTGGACATGAATGTACGAAGAAAGAGCTATATGATTCATATCAACTCATTCAAGATGCTTTCTGCCTATTTGGATCATTTGATGATGACAAACCCAAATATACTAGAGATCATTGAGACTGATAGAAAAGATCAATTTAAGTATATCATTTTATTCTTTCGTCTATGCATCAATGGCTTTTTAAAAGGGTGTCATCAGGTTATTATAGTAGATGACACATTCCTAAAAGAAAAATACATAAGTATATTGGTGTCAACTCATAATATTGATCATTATTATGATATATTTTTTGTATCGTTTGCAGTTGTAGATAAAGAGTCAAATGACTCATTAGCATCGTTTTTGAAGCGTCTGAAGCACTAATTCATATACTTTGATAAGTTTAGAGAGAAAACAGAATTGATTGTTATTTCATATAGGCACCAAGGGTGGTTGTACGCCATTCTCTACACATTTTCTATATGTCATATTGCATATTGCATGAAACACTTAACAAATAACTTTTGTAAGAAATTTAGTTCACCACTCAGTGTATTTTGGTGGAGCATAACTCAAGCAACAACAGAACCATAATACTCATATTTTTTTAATAAAATCTGGAAGCAATATACAACTGTATATGATTATATTGTCACCGATGTAAAACCATAGTTTTGGTATATGGGTATTTGACATCTAATATACCAAAGTGCTTCAATTTTTGAATTCTCCCCATACATGACATCTAATATACCAAAGAAAACTTGTTAGCTCATGATCGGCTAGTCAAGCTCAGCTTGTAACAAGCTCGAGCTTTGCTTGGCTTGTGATGAGTTCACGAGTCAATCTCGAGCTTGGGTGTACCCTTAACTAGCCAAGCCCAAACAGCCCAATCTTGGCTTATTCATCTTATTTACCAGCACTATCCTTATATGCTAATGTGAAAGATTATGCTAGAACAGCTTGTCTCGTGTTCTTTTTAACCGTGTCCAGGTGACAGAGACCAATGGATGCTTCTGAACTGGCAGGACTTGTCAAGCATAAGAAAAAAGGTTCATACACATTGCAGTTCCATAGTCAGGACTCAGGGGCAGTCTCAGGCATCTGCTTTTCTGCAATAAGCGGTTGCCTTCAATATTCGAACCCGCATCTTCATAGTTGACAGCCTGAGCACATATCATTGTACCAAACAATGATCCCCAAGACTCGGTCAAGCCTAGTCGAGCTCGATGATAACACTGTCCTTGAGTTTTAGCTGGCTCAGACTGAGCCAGGCGAGAATGACTTTAGAGTCGTCTGGCCACAAAAGGAAAGTTTGACTGGGACTGCGCCCACCCAGTCAACACTGAGAGGAGCAACAAACGCGTCGGTTGGTCATCTTTTCTAGAATGACAATCATGCCCCCCAACATCACGGCTTCAAATTCCAGGCTGGAGTGGCCTATTTTGGAATTTTCTTTTTCTATATACCAGTCTAAATTAATGACCAACGTGGTGACATAAGCAAAAAATCAAGTTCCAATTATGGTTGCAAATGGGAAGGAGATTTTGCAAAATTTGGCTGTTTTGAATCCGAATGGATTGGACCAATGTTGTCAGTATCGGAATTGGACCTGTATCGTTGGGCCAATGATTCAGGTGAATCGACCCCCCGATACCAATTCTCAAGTGAATAGTTTTGAATCAGCCAAAAAACAATTAAAAATATTAGGTGTCAATCAGAATGTGTTAAAGACATTAAAATAATACAAAATTTTAATTTTAAGCTAATTTTTACATTTATTAAAAAATAGCTGATTCAGGTTAGTATGGTATCGATTTTTTGATGATACAATAAGTATGGGCCGAGTCAGACCGAGATACACACCCACACCGACAACACTGGATCTGACTTTCTAATGTAATTTAGGATCCGAAATTCGAACCATTTGCATCCTAAGTTCCAATGCTAAATTGACAAGGATGTTTAAACGGAGAAGACTCTCTTCGTGTGTGGAAGGCAATAAAATAGCAAGGACTTACTTTTTGCAAACGACCAAAATATCAAGTAGTTATTTCCGTCAACTTTGAGAGAGAGAGAGAGAGAGAGAGAGAGTCTGGTGGTTGGGGTCGTTGATTGAGAACTTCCTCTGGTTGGACCCAACGGAATTTGGGGCTCTGCGCGACCCCTCTCTCTCTCTCTCTCTCTCTCTCTCGGCCGAGTGGTGGGACTCGTTAAAAACGGCCATACGCCTCTCGTTTATTGGCTGTAACCCCTACACCTCTCGTTTCCCTTTACGGTGTCCTCCCAACGGACGGTCCCACGCCCTTCGGAATCTCCCCACTTAAACCTCCCTCTTTACTCTTGTTACCACCCTCCCATTCCCTTCGCACCAATTTCTTTCTTAGAAGAATAAGAAGCTACCACCTTTGTTTTGTTTGGGTTGAGAGAGCTCTTGGATGAGAGAGAGAGAAGTATTCTGTGATAAGAGATATGACAGAATGCTTTCGGAGTCCAAAGCACCGGAAGCAGCCCCGGCACGTCACGTACAAACATCTGCGTTGGTGACGGCCTCTGACATCTCCGGCTCCAACTCCAACTCCAACTCCAACTCCAAGGGTGAGTAAAAGCTACAAGTGGGTCACGTAAGGCAGGGTGATCTTGGGGACACATCTATGTTTCTTAGATTCGGTGAGAGTTCCGCATCGTTAAAAAGAAATAAAGGAAAACTTTGATCTTTCTTTTTTTCTTAGAGATGGCAGTGGAACAGGGGGAAATGGGCCTCCTCTCTCGTTCTGTTTGGATCAGGAATGAAGAATATAAAATAGAGATGGAGGTTAAAATCAAAACCCCGTGCAAGAATGGAGGCAGGGATGGAGGGTAGGATTTTGAGACGGAGCGAAGGTGGAGACCTTGTCCCCTTCCCCTGCCCCGGTCCACTGCCATTCCTATTTTTTTCTTTTTTATGGACCCTAGTTGATTTGCTCGGATCCGGTTGGTACAAGATCGGATGACTACATATTCTTTTATTGGTTGACGGATCCGCATGTGCAATCACATCATGTCAGGCTTGACAGCATTTGATTTCATGTGCCGCCCATTCAAAGCTATGAGAAATGAGATGTGAGAGTGAATCGGGTCCAAGGAACCTTACATGACATATTGTGATGCTGTTGGCATGTTAGATGATCGGCATCAATGGCTGAAAGATGGATGAAGAAGACTCATTAATAAGATGAAACTCTTGGTGGGGTTTGGGGACATCTATATTGATGATGAACGGCGTCCATTATTGGAGTGTTTATTGTCCAAGGCTTCTTGTACTCGATCCAGCCCTAAGAAAACCGACATCACAACGTTCCCTTGTTGTAGGTCTTATCGGGTTTGGGTCATGTAGGTCTTATCGGGTCCATGTATGGTTTTTCTTATGATGGATCCGATTACCAGAAAATCCAGGTCAGGTTCCACCTGGGTCCAAAGCCTGTTGACACATATTAAATTTTTTTATTGGCTATAGTAGATAAGTGGAGAGAGAGAGAGTGAGAGATAGAGAGAGACAGAGAGAGACGCCCCAATGGTTGGTAGGAGCCAGAGCCGTACCTGTGTTTTATGGGGCCTGAGGCGGAGGGAAAAAATGGGCTCCTTATTAATAGTAGGAGTTCGGGGGAACGCCTTAGATTTTTTTTAAAAAAAATAAAATAACAATAAAATTTGCATTCACATTAAACAAATATAATATTTCAAATATTTATATTATATTAAATAAAAATGTATAAAATATTTATATAAACTACCTAAACAATACTCACTAGCCTTAAAAATGGGCCCCTAAATTTTTTTTGGGCCTAGGGGCCATGAGGCCTAAGTCTCATTGGCCTCTTTGCAGGTCCGGCTTTGGTAGGAGCTGCAATGCATGTCTCCTTGTGGTGGGATGTTGCATGTTCAAAACCCAGTGGTAAGTTTAATAATAACTGGTGGGGTTATTTCTAACCCTAGCTTGCCTTTCAAAAGAGAGAGAGAGAGAGAGAGAGAGAGAGACGGCTTGTCTGGTAGGAGCAGCTAGTGCGGGTCTCATTATGTTGGGGCATTACAGGTTCAAAACCTAATGGTATAGTTGTGTAACTGGTAGGGGTCTGCCTAACCCCAACTTGTCTTTGAAAAAAAAAAAATAGGAACTAAAATGTTTTTGTTTCAAAACCTGCAAATGAAGAACAGGAAAAATGTGGGGTAATTTTTTAACATTGGTTTTGATTTTTTTATGGAGATTCAGGGTTGCAAATATTTGGTGGACAACAGACCCCCCAAGATAAAGCCGTTCGACTGGTTACGCCCTTTGCGACAGAAAAGATGACCACCAAGATGAAAGGCCTCTTGAAAGGCTTGAGATATATTTCTCAAATTTTTGGTAAGTAAAAATATCATTATTATGATATTATACTTATTTTATCCTTTGCTCTAATGTCAGAACCTCTTGGATTTTTATTATACATTTTTGTTAAACGATGTGTGGTGTTCTTAGGCTCATTTTTAATCCACAAATATGAATTTAGGCTAAACTCAAGTCTGCCCTTCGCCTGTTGCTTCCGGGAGCCCGAGATCCTGTATCCTTAAAGACTGAATCGAAGGGCAACTGCGAAGCCAATACACCTGCTGTACCCCCTGGGAAAGCAGGAGTTGAGGCGCAGCAAGTAGGTGGGCAGTGTTGTGAGAGGCGTACGCCTCAGTACCTGAAGCGTATGCCTCAGAGGCGAGGCGCACACTCAAGGTACTGAGGCGTTGCTGTGATGCGCAAATTGCCCCTCATCACAGTTCCCCGGTTACAAATTCCCCGGTGGCAAACTTCGCCGTTGGCTGCTCAGTCTTCTCCGACCACCGAACGCGCCCCCCCTCGCTTCCGTACCAGCTGGGCGCGTGGTCCTCCTACTGCCTCCCCTCCCACCGCTTCACTTCCAGTCCAGTTGTGAGAGGCGTACGCCTCAGAGGTGAAGCGCAGGCTCAACGCCTCGCTTCGCCTCATCGCATTTAACAACCTTGTAGGTGGGGGTCACAGGGGGAGGACCCCCTGTGACTCAAGTCAACAAAAAAGCCCATGCAAAATGTGCTCATATATTCAATTACTTTTGCACTAATTGTACCTATATGTTGATTATTATATAGAGAAGGAGGAGGAGGAGGAGGAGGAGGAGGAACCTGAAATGCAGATTGGATACCCAACTGATGTAAAACACGTGGCACATATAGGGTGGGATGGCCCCTCAGTGAACACACCAAGCTGGGTATGCATTCTAATTTCTAACAAATATTTACCTGTTTTTTTTTTACCATAAAACCATAATTTTTAGTAGGGTTAACTTTTGGTAGGAGCAGCTACTGCACGTCACCTTGGCTTGGGACGTTGCAGGTTCAAAACCCAATGGTATAGTTGTATAACTGGTAGGGCTTCCAGCTTGCTTTTCAAAAAAAAAAAAAAAACTTTTGGTCATCTTTTTAGTTGTTTTTCATGAAACTGATCTACATTATTTGGTTAGTGAGAATCGGTTCTTGAAATTGTGCCTAGATATAAACCATATGTAAGCACTATTTTATGATCTTTAAAAATCTATGGTGTATAATGTGATGAGATATTTTCTCAGCTCATAGAATCATATTATTCATAAAAAGGAAAAAAACCAGCATGTGGATCATGCTGAATCCATCTATGAGGTGCAATTACAAGGACACGTCTTTGCTCCTTTCTGATTCGAGCTGATATAATGTGATTCCTCGTCACATTATTCATTTCAATAAAAATTTACTAATCATCAAAAAGAAAAACACATGACTTGCGCCTATGATTTCTGGCTCATTCGAACAGTCAGGTTGGTATGACCAAACATTTTCCCTTCTTGGCAACTTGATTTTTAAATAATGTTTTGCATTCTTTTTTGCCTTAATGCAGATGAATGAGTTCAGAACAGGCCCGGAATTATCACCTGCTCCTGGAACTGCAATGGGAACCGTTGGATCTAAATCTGCATCTCAAGGTAAGGACTTCTGCAGTCTAGTATAAATGTAATTATAATCAATAATAGTGAATAAATAAATAATTGTTTATACGGGTATTTGTATTTGTATTTGTATTTTTTTTTATATATACATGGAGAAACCACCTTCAGCATCGGAGACCTAGTCGTGCTGGCTCTGACTGCTTTTCTTACAATTGTTGTCCCGTGGGTTTACCCCCTTGCCCCAAGGGAGTTGCCACCCTTCAGCTTGCACAAGGGGTGATGCCCATGGGATTTGAACCTAGCGGCCTAGGTCTCATCCCACTAGGTCAAACCCTTTGGGGCTATTTGTATTTGTATTTGTATTTGCTATGTAATTGGTGTTACACTTTTGGGAGAGCAGATCGGGTAAAATAGTGTTTTACAAGGTTATTGTAAAACCTTTAACCCGAAAATGTGACACCTGTTTTTTGTTTTGGCACTGTGGGAAGATGCAAGAGTTTTATGATTTTTTTTGGCTGTTCCAACCCGATTCAGATCTGACTTTCCTATGTTTTTAGCTGATCCAGATCCAATCGGTTTGCATCCCTACCAATGACTTGAAATCACATGAGATGGATTCACATATGATTTCCAACCACATGAGATGCAAACCAACGAGCCCTTAGTTCAGGTTGTTCAAATTTGGACTTTTTTTTGTTTTGCACCCATGATTTGGAATGGCCAACATCAACATTTTAAGAATCAGCATATGGTTTGAATACTCTAACTTTAATCCGTGTCGTGTCTCATTGTATGTTATTTTTAATAAAAAGTTGCACAAAAATGGTGTCCCATGCCCTTCTAGCCGTGTCCTTGTGACATGGGGTTTGACTGTGAAACTCAAAACTAGTGTTCATATGCAGATTTACAACATCTATTAGAAGCTGAAAACTCGGCTCGAGGCTCCCCAAGAGCTCCGAGACAGTCAAGACGCCACCAATCATCCAGCGGAGCGCCGCTCGACTCTCCATCACGAGATTCTCCGGTTTCAGATAAACCATCCAGGCACCATGTGTCCACCGGCACCCCCTCCGATTCTCCAGCTCATGAGCCTTCTGACGGGTCGAAGCATTCGAGACATCGCCCGACTCAGGACCCAGCTGCAATGGACTCTCCATCTCGGGACCCAGCGATCCCGAGACACCGCCAGAGACGGTCCAAGGGTGGGTCAGGTGGGTCCACCAGAGCTTCCAGGTCTAAGGCCGTGTCGACTTTGACTGAAGATGAGCCCAGCAAAGCACCAGAGGAGAATCAACCGGCTTGAAGTATAAAGGATATTGGTTGAGAGATTGCAAGAAACATGGGAAGAAAAAAAATAAAAACAAAAAAAGTTTCTTTTTTGTGAATTTCTTGTAAATTTGGTGAAATTTTTTCATAAACACTATTGTTTCATTTCTTCAGTAGTTTTCTTATACCATTAGCCCGTCTCTCATATACTTACTATTATTTAAAATTTTATATGCATGTAAAAGGGTCGGATATGGGTCCGGTCATTCTTGATCAGATCCTTGTATCTGACTTTTGATGAATCAGTTTGGTTCTAGTTCTGGATATGGATTGGAAACTCACAGTAGAGTCCAAGTAGGGTTGCAAACAGGTTGGATTAGAGTTTGGTCAGGGTTGACCCAACACTGAATTATATGTGTTTTGTAAAATATATAAAACGGGTCAGGTCAGACCCAGATCTAAGATTCAAACTTACAAGTCCAATTCTGACCTGGATTAGGTTGAAGCTGACACTATTTGTTCTGAGCGTCACTCTTTAGGAGATTGATCTTAATTTTATGGACTTGACCCTCCTGAATTACCATCAGCTGGGTTGGAGACAGTTCAAGATCCGACCCACTTGCTCCCCTAGTCCCAGATCCCTAATCCACTCTGGTCCTAGATCTCTTTACCTACCTGGTATGAGTGGCTGGTAAACTTCAAGTTGACGGGACCTCACGAGTTCGAAATCCATGGGTGTACATTTTTTTGTGGGGCCAAAGCTGGGTGTACTCTCCGGTGAGCAAGGGAGGAGACCTGGTATTTTATGCTAATGAATTTGGCAAAGGGAGGTGGCATCTCTCTGGTTATCCAAAAGAAAAGAATGTGAAACGGGCCAGTTAGCTAGATGCATTTTGACTCAGATCAGAACCTATTTGTTTGCTCGACTCCTACTCAAATCTGATTAGACCTAACCATGTACGTACAACCTAAAAGTCGGAACAATGTGGGTCTGATCCCGTTCGGCAGGGTGTCGAAACTCACCCGGATTTGGATCCCCAGTTTAAAGACAGGGACCTCAATCTGTTGGAAGTCAATGTCCAAATAACCGAGTCCATGCATTTTTCATTAAGCTGTTGTATGCAGTCCGTTTGCTTGAACCACCCAGGTTGACTTGGGTTAAGCTCAGTTAAGTCCTGCTCCTAAGCCAAAGGAAAACCGGGTTATCATCGGCTGCGACCAGGATTGGGGTATACCCGGTTGGCCCTAGTGCAGGCCTCCACCGATAAAATGCTTAATTTCCACTGCACCTCCTGGCAATACGCCTAGCTTCAGCCTTGGCAACAAAGGACACATTCCAGGTCGAACTTGTGATGTCCTTCAACTTCGATGCTTTTAAGCGGGCTCACCTAGCCAAGTGTACGAAACCTTTGGGGACACCTGCTCCAAATCTTTCACAGTGGCATTTGTACTGTAAGACCAATTAGAGCCTTGAATCAAAGATTTTTTTGAGTTGAACTCAGCCAGTGTTTGGTTGCACCTCCTGGCTCTCTAGGTAAGCCAACTGAGCCTTGATGATTCGAGGCCAGTTTATCAAGTCAGTTTTGACTTTTTAGATTACTTGCAATTTAAATCGGTTCCACCCATCCCTAAAGTCATCCCTATGGGATTTCATGGATGCCAGTTGTTTTGATCAAATCGCATTTCATATACACTACAAGAAAAACCAGTTTTATTGGCACAGTATTAGCGCCAGTAAAAACCTTTGCTGCCGCAAGAATTAGCTAGCAGTAGCGACAGAAAAGGTACCGCCGTTAATACATTTAATCACCGGAGTGAAGATCGACTTTTAAATCACCAAACTTGTGTGCAAGATTTTTTAGTGATTAAATAATTAACAGTTGAAAAACACAAAATTCTGTGATTTAAAAAATCATAATTTTTTTGCTGAAAGAATACAATTCAAGGGTTGATTCTTATTAAAATCGAGCAGGGTGAATTCAGTGATGCAGGCTCATTGCCCACTTCCCGTATGAAAATTGAGTTGTAATTTATGAATTTGGAACATAGCCTCTGATTTGAAGCATCGCTACAGAAGCTTCAAGGAACACTAAATTTGAATTGGTTGTGAGAAGATTGGCCCAGGGTATATAGGAAAACTAACACTGCCCAGCAGACCCCGTCACTAAATTATCATTCTCATAAGTTCCCCAGCAATCTCTTGCTTTTTTTTTTTTTTGAAAACCTTTTTTTTTTTTTGCAATATTTTTTGGGAAGTATCACCATTGTTATAATTCTAGGTTAATTGCATATCTGTGGTTGCAAAGCTTGTCATATATAAGAACTAAAACAGTAATTGCTAAGTAATCAGAAGGTTGAATATGTAGTCGTCACCTTCTTGATCAGACATGATGTTTTTACTTTCTACTACTCAGAAAATATCCTCATTAAGATTTTGATAAAGTTGACGTGATTCTCGCTGCAAATCCGTTTCATTTGCATGATAAGTTTGAAAACGTTCTCACCATCATTCCACTGTTATTTGCTTAAAGCTGTGGTATATTTACTGTTGGAGTGTAGAGCTTGTTCCCTACCTCAAAATAAATCCTATACCCCGGTTGAATTTTTTCGAGGATAGCTTTATAATTTTATCTTAGACTTCTTACAAACTACAAAAGTCATATAAACTCCTTGAATCAGATTACAAGTCTGGCAAAGTCCTTGTAATATCGGTGCTACACTTGAAGAGCCTTTGTAACACTCTTTGGCTTCCTATATTTAAAGGTCATCCGCCCTTTGTAAGGTATCTCAGAATAGAAGTGCGACCGTGAACGTGGGTAATTCTTGGCGAACCACGTAAATCTTTGTTCTTCGTGTGTTTTGATTTCTTCTTTTGTTTCTTTCAGTTTATTTGTTTGTTAATTCGCCGGTTGTGTGCCTATCATTTTCCTCCACATCTTCACTTATGATCAGCTGTGGAATGTGTGCGTGTGCGTGAATTTTCAGAAGCAATCATCTAAATAAGCAGCTGCAAGAGAGAGAGAGAGAGAGAGAGAGAGAGAGAGAGAGAGAGAGAGAGAGAGAGAGAGAGAGAGAGAGTTTCTTGTGATTGTAATGAGAATTTAATGAATACACATATTACATTTGATCTTTTAGTGTTTGTTCTTTTACAGCTAATGCAAAAGTAGTGAACTTGAATGATTGGTGTTCCATGTACATTTAAGCAATTGTTGTTTGGATTGGTATGTACAATTATTTCATTGGCTCCCAAGATGGGTATCCTATTCTGGGCTCCTTCATGGACCTTTCACTGCTGCTGGAATCGAAGCTGATAGATTTCCTGTAAAGTTTCATTGCCATTTGAGAGCTGAAATAACTGATTTTTCATCTCCGAGATGATCACCTCGAGTCTCTGATCTGAGTTCTGCGTAGCATCATGTGTCATCCCAATTTCTAGTTCCCAGCTTTTCCAATCCATCGATGGGATTGAGCAAAAGCTCTACTCATCTGTGAGAGGCAACTTGTGAATGTCACCAAGTTGACAGGACAGAATGATTTCAAAATCCAAGGCATCCTTGCTATAAGATCGAAGCTGGTTGTGCTCCTCCATAGGCAAGGGGGGCATAAGGGTTTTACCAACCTATGGCCCATCAATTTACACACTTAGTGGCACTTAGTGTAACACTCCGAAATGGGACCTCAGGATTCTAAGTACGGTTGGTATTACTTCTCAGAGGAAAAGCATACAGAGTTCACACTGAGAAAACATAGTTAAATTTGTTTTTTATTCTTTTTTCAATAACTCATTTTTTTTCATAATGTTCATCATTCATAACATAAGAAATAACAAATACAAAAATATTCAATGACAAAAATAAAAATAAAAACTACCAAGTACTTTGCCAAAGAAGTAGTCGATTAAGTTCTGCTTGTGCTAGCATGCATGAAACCTACAGTTGTAATTAAACAGATAGTGAGTCTACAACTCAGTAAAAAATAATTATAAGTAAATAAACACTTTAACTTACAATTGTAGTTGACTTTAAGCCCCTAATATGAGTTTAATTTTTGACACACCACACAAGTTTGTATGTTTTAATTATTTTTCACTAACTCTCAAAACACTCCATCACATCAAACTATCACTAGGTCGGCTATACCGGTCATAGTCGTCCATGATCGTAGCAACCCACGTAAAATATTTTAATTCTACATGTTAGCTAGACAATGAACCATACATTCCCAGTGATCCTCGGACCACCAGACATTACAGTGAAACAAAAAGAGGACCCCATCGGTAGTTAACTGGGAGGTCATGCTCAATCTCAATCTCGGTATGATTCATGCTACATTCTAATAATGATGGTCATCAACCATCTATGGTCGTTTAGAGTCTCAAAAATTGTGTGAGTATAACCCTAAGTCATAAGCTATGTTCAACACATTGAATCACATTCTCAAACTCATATTTTACTCGTTCTCTCATGAGTGATATCGTGAAATGGTCACGATGGATCTCACTCTTTAATCTCATGATAACATTCGAGTGCACACTTGTCTCATACTAAGCACACAACAATATAGGGTCTCCATATCGTTAAATCACCGGTGGATCACTCTCTATAATGGTTGTACTCTTGCTGCAAACTAGGCAACTCTTACCACATGTCACCACTTTCGAGATTTAAGGGGTTATGCATGCTAATCTCGATCTATCCATTCACATAACATGAATAGAATAAAGGGACTCAAGTCTAATCATAATCTCATCATGATGCATGTTATTAGCAATTTATCACACAAATATACTATCATAAAATAATATTTCTAATATGCATGACATATAATTATTAACATGTCTATGCAATCATTTCATAATATCAAGTATAGTCATTTTATGCACATTATATGTAATATTTAGGATTTTTAAGACCGTTTCATGAATTTTTGAATTTTCATATTATGTGCAAAATTTTAAATTCTAAATTTTTAACTAAAAATGCATTAAAGATGTTTGTGAAGTTAGTTAAGAAATTTTAAGAATGAAAAAAAAGAAATTTATTTAAAACGTGTTTAACCCTACATGCCTAAGGCTTTTGGAAATTCAAGTCATAATTCGATAAAATTTCAGTTTTTTACCCTAGAGGAATTAATTAAAATGAATAATTTAGATGCATACAACTTTGAAAATAAATTAATAAAATTTATGTAGGTGTGAATTTACTTAAATTACATACATTAGAATTTATGTGAATTTTGAATTAATTTACAAGGTATTTTAATTTAATTTAAAAAGAATTTAACTTAGATTTTATGAAATGGATTTCAAAAATTAATTAGAATTTATAAAATAGTAGGAGTTCATAAGTGGGCCCTCCCATCCTCTGTGGCATCCTATTTAAAGTTTTAAAATGTTAAAAACAAAAACAAACTTAAAATTAAGGTTAAAATCAAAAGTTTCCAAAAATCAAAGAAAAGCTTGGAAAAAGTCAATACTTACTATTTTTTTTAAAAAGAGCCCCATAGAGGGGCGTTAATTTTGGAAGACCCTAGAAGGTCCAGTAAAGGCTGGACCTCCCTTGAGAGATTAGGAAAGTAAGAAAAAAAATGAGAAGCCAATAAGAAAAAGAAAAAGAAAAATGGATTGAATTAGTCAACTTGCTTGCCAAGCAATCAAGTTGCTAATTCTTGTAAAATGGAAGGTTTGGCTCCACTAGAGGGGTCGACCAACCCTTTCTCACATAATGATAATATGATATACATATATTATACTAGGTAGAGTATGAAAATAATATATTATATTATGTCATATATAAAAAAAGAAATTAGAAGTAGAAAAAAAAAAGAAAAAAAGCAAGAACAAGAAATGGGGATTTGGATTTTTTTTAGATTAGATCAAGGGCTTGGATTTATCACAGCCCTTGACCTAATACTAAGGTTTATATAAGAAGAAGAGAGGCTCACCCCCCCCCCCCCCCCCATTTTGATTCCCTTAGAATTTTTGTGAGCTTTTCTCTCTTCCTCAAATTCTCTTCTATTTTCTCCTCTTTTCTCTCATTTTCTCACCCAAGCCTTAGTTTTTCTCTCTTGGGCCAATAAGAGAGACCTCCACGTAGTTAAGGAGAGCTTGAGAATGGTGTGTACGAGGTCATGGTATGCATGGAACGACTGGATTGTGTAAAAAGGCCCATCTGATTCGTAGGAATAAATTTTTCAATGAAAATATAGGTGATCTATACTCTACTTGTAAAACAAAATTCGTGGTATGAATTCTATGAATTTTTCATGAACATAAGTCCTAAACAAACCCTCACACACGTAGATTTAGTGTAGGGTGATGATGCATGAAATGCACATCATTCTCATACATTATTCATGCATTTTTATGTATTTTGAAAAATAAAAACTTATGTATTTGCGTATTTAGGTGCAAAGAAGCCATAATTCAAATTTCACTCTGATCTGAGATAAAATGAAGAAATTAGAGCATTTTTAAGGTAATTGGAGCGAATGCCAAGGTAGATCGGATCTAGACCCAATCCAAAGTTAAAAGACTAGATCAAGGACTAGATCCAAACCCTAAATATCCATAAACCCATTGATTTAAAGTGTATTACATGAACTTTTACCAAAAACCCCTCCTTATAATGCATTTAGGTAGTTATTTGTAAATAATCACTAATGTTGACTTTTAGCTAGAATTATTTTAGCTTTTAGGTAGTTTTTAGAATTAGGAAACAATTTAGGGATTTAAATAGCTTAGAATTCTCGAGTTCAATGTTTTTGGCATTTGGAAAAAAATGCGCCCCCCCCTGTATTTCTTTCTCTCTCCCCCTTACACTCTCACCCTTTCACCCTTTTTATTTTTTCTTGTCATCTTATTTCTCTTCTCCCTCCCTTCTTTCCTCCACTTTGTTTTGTTCTTTTCTTGTGTGTCTATATTTTATTTTGCAGGTGTTGTACATTTTGTGAGAGCTTCCAACTCGGATTCGACTTGCCGTCTATCCAAGATCCCTCTTTAACCAGACCTTCGTCTATGCTTCCAGCATTGATCTCCCCCTCTGCAATTCGGCTCCTGGAAGATTGCAGCATCTGGGAATAAGTTATAGACCTCCCAAGACGTCTAGGGCATGATTTCCAACTCAAAATACCATTCGTGTTCTCCCCCAATTCATCGAACGAGCCGAGAGGTAAGTTTTCTTCCCCTTTTTCTTCTAGTTAAAAGTGTCAGGTCATGTCATAGGTCTGGTCGTGGGTCAGCTCATTTGAGTGTTGTGTCAGTCCAAATTTCATATTTTTATTGTTTAAAATGTTGTTTTAATCAAGTTTTTTCTTGATCAAGAACCAGTTTTGAATTCGATATTCAACCGATTGAATCAAATCCAACCGATTCGATTTCTATGAATCAATCGGTTGAATAGTGTACATAGTGTAAATAGTTTTATTTTTCTTTTAGTTAATCAAATTCTGATTTTGTAGTCTTAACAACCTGGTCATGATCTAGCTGCAGCTAGATCTGACTTGTATCATTTGGTGAGCGTCTTAGTGTTAGCCGACTAACTTAGGGATAATCGTTTAATGTTGATAATTAGGTTAGGTTAGTATTAATTATATAGTTAGTATTAAAATTAATGTTTACTCTTCTTAATTTTGGTTTCCCATAAGATGTTAATGTTAGGTGCTTAGGCGTTATGTGGTTGTTACATTATTAGCTTTAATATAGTTACTAGATTAAATATAGTCAATAGTTCTAATAAATTGAGTAGTATAGTTTGTCTTACATTTTTTTAATTGTGTTACTAATTTTCATTTGATCAAATTCGGTTCATGTAGGTCAATTAGATTTAGTATAGTGTAGTTTCATCAAGTAATAAGTGATAAATTAGGTTGGCATATAAAGTAGTATATTTTGTTTTTAGTGTGTTTTGACTTTTAATTAGGGCTTTCAAAAATCGTGTAGTGCATTTTAGGTAAGTCCTTTGATTACTTCCTTTAGCCTTAGGTAAATTTTGCATTTTGAATGCTTAGGTTAATTACCAGATTTTAATTCTTTGTTTTAATTTTTGGCAAGTATCAATTGTTGGCAGTCTTAAAGTAATAATTAAAATTTTAGTTAGGTCATAGGATCCTTGTAGTGTATTTTAGGTAAGTGATTTGTATTTTCTAAAGGCTTAACTTAGTTTTCATTTCTAATTCTAGCATTAGATCCTTAGTTTGAATTGAGTATAGTGTTTTCCATATTTGAATTGATTTGTTTTAATTAAGGTCTAGTAATTAGATGCTAGTAAAAATCGTGTGGTAGTTTATTTTAGGTAATCTATTTATTTGCTTTCTCTAGCTTTAATTAAATTTCTTGTTTTGACTTTTAAGATAATTTCTATATTATGATTTTTTTTTCTGATTAGGGTAAGTAATTTAGGAAACATGTAATTAACTTAGACATTTTTCAATATTGCTTTTCAATTCTTTTCGTTCTTACTCTTCTGAATTACTTTTAGTAACTTCCCTTTCGTAATTTATTTCTTTGCTCCTTTATTTATTTGTGTAAACAAATTTTTATTTTAGTTAAGTGTATTTAGCCATAGTGGGGTCCACTAGGGGGGGGGGTGAGCAATCAAAGTTCAAATAAAAAATCACCCCTTATGCCCTAATTAGGTTTAGTTAATTAATTTAGCTTCAAATTGTTTCAAGTTATTTTAGTTTTAAATTCAATCTTCAATTTCAAGTTAAGTTAGGTAGTTTATTTTAAATTAAGTACATTAGGTTAGTTACTTTTATTGTTTTAAGTAATTTAATTCATTGCTTAGTGTTAGTTAGTCACATGTTTTAATATTTAATTAGTTGGTTAATTAGGACTAGTCGTGTAGCATATCTTGAGGTTGTTTAAGTTTCATTTCATTTCTTTTTATTGTAGTAAAAGGAGATGCATCAATAAACACATTTTTTACAGTGTTACTAAAATGTTCAAACATGTATCACTTGCCTATGTTAATATCATAGTCAAAAGTTGATAAATCTCAAGAATATCTAGGCAATGTATAAAAAATTAAATAAATTTTTTAAAAAATAAGTAAATACAAAAAAATAGAAAGATGAAAGAAACAATCCTTCTTCCCTTCCTTTCCTTTCTTCTTTTTCTTTCCTTCCTACCTTGCTTCCTTTTATTTACTTTTCTTGTTTTCCTCCCTCCCTTCCTTTCTTCTCTTCTTTTTTTTTCCTTTCTTTTTTCTTCCCCTATCTTCCTTCTTCCCCTCCCTTCCTTCCTTTATTCTCTTCTTTCCTTTCTTCTCTTTCTTCTTTTCCTTTCCTTGCTTCTTAACTTTCTATAGTGATGTTTTTTGTGATATTATCACAAGAAATATAATTTGCTGATATATTAAAAATATTGAGATATTTTTAATGTATCGGTGATTGTGGTTAATATGACACATTTAATTTATGGTTATAGTCAATAACAAGTCAACAAACCAAGAAACAGAGTAAATATTGAGCTATGTTTTCACCCGCCATATCATGCATGAAGTAATATAACAACTCTTGCCCTGCTAAATGGAGCCAGATCTTAGCAGCTAAAAGAAATCCAAAAAAAGCCACGTCTTACTGTAAACAACACTGACCTCCATGTTTACATTTTTGACTCAGCAAATAAGAGCAATAAAATTCTCCAAAAACTAAGCACCCACTGGGCCGCAGCAACTGAGCAGAAGGACCAGCAACAACTACAATTCAGTTCCTCCTAGATATTTATATCAAAATATAACAAGACCACAAATAAAACATAAGAATATTAACGTTAATACCATATATTCAATAAAGAATGAGAGAGAGAGAGAGAGAGAGAGAGAGAGAGAGAGATGCTCACTCATGGGTGGAGGTGTCGACCATCTTGCAAACAGTGAAGGCAATCATGGAGATCAACGTTTACAATAACCCCTACACAATATACAATAGATTCAAGCCCTATCAGAATAACAAAAGCCTACAAACTGTAGAGAGAGAAAGAGAGAACAAGTGAACCTCATTCTCTCTCCAGCTCAGCATCACCCAAGTAGTACATCTTGAAGACCCGGGGAACCTAAACAGGCAGAAGAAAGCCGAAGAGGCTGAAGCACCATAAGCCGAAGTTGACAACAGCCAGGAGGCCACCAAGCCACAGCAGGAGTGGCGAGCAAACGTCGCCAAGGCCCTTTCGGATCTCGATTATGACCCAGTCAGCGACAACGGAGACCCGATGGGCGTAGTAGAAGACGGGGACGAAGGCTCTCGCCAAGGGAGATAACCGATCAGAGTCGGTTCGGTCCTTCATCAGCACCTGACTGCAGAGGAGGTTCAGGTTGATAGATCTAGGATCAAAGTGTGCACCAAAAAACCTAGGTGAAGAGAAGTGAGTAACTGATTAATGGCCTACTTCAGGGGGGTTCCTCGGACCTCTCAGAGGTAGGAGCTAGAGCATTTAACCTTTCCTAGGTAGTCGTTATCCAGCCCTAACTGTCCCATTAGATTCTTAAACATGTTGAGAATCCAATATGTAATGGGCCCCACCATTATCCTAGTGGTGCATATCTCAATGACCCACTACTCAAGTGGGTCATTGGATTTCAAGTGAGACTCATTTGGTCACACTGGATCCATACCAGGATCCAACATCTCTCACTTGGCCATATGAGGCGAACACCCACATTTTATCATAACCAATGCATTATGTATTGCACTCATGACATTATGAGGTTTACATACGCTAGTTGGATTTTTCCTTGATGATATATCTTTATCATGAGGTTATTCATAAACTGGATTATTTTTTCATCATATCATATATTTTAAGTATTCATCATTCATTGCATACTAAGTCATGTAGTTTATGAATACATCATAATGTGTGTTTCATATAGTCATGGGTTCTTGTGTCTCCTCCGTGACTATACCATAGGCATGCACACTAGTGGAGTACTATAAAATTTATAAATTCATGATTTGCCAAACATAACAAATAATTTCATTTTTCAAATTTTTACCATAGCTTATACTCCTACTTTTTATGTGCATTATCACATATTGATCACTACCTGATCATTTCATATTAGTATATCCGGATCCAAATATTTATAAATGTGACTGACCAACAACATTTGACATTTTATGCATGAAATCAAAATATCTCTTCATGCATTTATACAAGCATATCATAAGGAGCATTATTTATAATAATTATTTATCATTATATATAAATAAATATCCTCACATGCATGTGTAAAAATATAATTCATCTCTCACTATTCCAATGCATTGAATTTAAGCAATATTTGCCTTGAGTCATGACATCATGAGGTTTTACATATACTAGTTGGATTTTACTTTCATGATATATCCCTATCATGAGGTTATACATAAACTAGGTTATTTTTCTATCATGAAGTAAGTCATAAATTTTATACCCAAATCTAATTTGGATATGCACCATATTCATATCTAATGAGAGTTATCTCATTATCATTTAGATATGCCAAATATGATAAGTCAATTACAAGGCTTTAATCAAACCACAAGCTTGAATATTTAAGTTTAAATCCATTATCGGATCCATTAATATATATATCCAAATTTATTGGATTTGTAGGAGTCCATATCCAAATTCGAGTTATGATGTTATCTATAAGTCTAACACGATCCATATTAAAATAGATCTCCATACAAGCCTAAATAAAACCATGGTTCACCCAAGATTTGACCATAATTCAAATTCATATCCAAAACCACATATTACAGATATAAATGAATCCATATTAAATATCCAGTATTCTACTTATTTAGATCTAAGTGTGTCAATCCCAAACCCATACAAAATATGTATCATTATTAGGTCTAAATATTTGGCCTGATACTATCCAGATTTAACATAAAACTTGGATCAAATCTAGATTCATATAGTATGTGTATATGTATATTTATATTTATCTTTGGATTCATACTTATTCAGATCCATCACAAAACTAGACCAAACTAGATCTATATTCTATATCCGAGCATAACACTTATCCAGATCCAATCATAAATCTTGAACCAAATCTAAATTCATATTCCATATATACTTAACTTGATCCAAAACATGGATCAATTCTATATTCATACAAGTTCAACAAAACCCAATAACATTGTCTGGATCCAAAAACTAATTCAACTGGATCTATACCCAATCAATTTGATCTATATCACCTTACTAGATCTAATACTAATCAGATTTAATTTTGTCCCAAATATTATATTTAATAGATCATACAAATAAACTTGATCTATAAAAAAAAATTGGATCAAACCATGCTGGATCTAGATATTAACATGAACAGAATATTAATCCATATAATAAAAACATATATAGACACAATATTTTTTATCCAAAAATATCAATGTAGAGATATAAACCAAATCATAACTGGGTTCAGAAAGTTTTACCGGATCCAACCAAGTTTATAAGAAGCTACCTGAATAGCTTGGCCCAATCCAGATCCAAACCTATCTGAGGTATTCCTACTAACCAAAACCACTTTTCTGCAAAATCAGAAATGTCAAAAACATTTCTGGGTAAAATCAACAATCCAAAACATAATATTCAGAAATCTCTGAGTTAAACAGAAAACTTCAGGTGGTCTTCTATAATTTCAGAAAACACATCCTTGTCTTGGGTATTAACCAGAGGACAAGCCTGATTCTGGAAATTCCAAAAAAATAAATCCTCTATTCTAAAAAAATAAGTCTCATGACATAATATCACAGAAAAATAAGGACTCAATGTGAAAACAAATTAATGAAAAAAAAAGATAAAGGGTTCTCGAGTTTTCGAAAAACCCTGACCCCATTTGTTTTCACTATTTTTTTTTCACAGGTTTCTCTGCAGTTGGTGTTGCGGTCGAGATTTCCGACAAGTGTCCGGTGGAGAAAGAAAAGACCTCCGCCTCCCTAGCTCCACCGCCTACCTGCAGAGCACCTCTCTCACCCCACCAGGGAGGCCCAAGCGAGAGGTGACCCTTCGATGTGCCCTCTATCGATAATGTTGCACTCACATGGGAGGTAGTTGTCGCCCTTCTGGCGATGCTGGAGACGAAGCCCAGCTATTCGTTCCCGTTGGATGTGTTGTTCTCTTCTGATGGGTTCCTTGACTTCAAAGGGGAGGGGCGAGTCTGGTCTCTTCTTCGATGGACTCGATGCAAATGAGCTCGACGAAGTCATCCTGGGATCGCTGGGCACGGTTGAGGCGTTGTGGCCAGCGCCAGTTCCCTCTCCATCCATCGACTGGCTCATCGACAAGTGCTCCTTCGAGATCTGTAAGTTTTTTTTGTTACCCTTCTCGTAAAAAGACTCATAGGATTTCCCCCCAAAGAGGAACAAAAAAACATGGGGTGGGGGGGGGGGGGGGGGGGTGACGGCCGTCATTGCCGCCTCTGTCGAGAGATACGACAACTGCCAGTCGCGGTATTAGGCAGTCGTCCAACTGGTGGGCCTCAGGTACTTCGCAACCGCCACTCACTAGTTTCAACACAACTACCCGGCGGGGGGTCTCCACTACCCCTTGTCACCAACATCTCCATTGATCACCGATCAGACATCGAGCTTCCGACTCACCTCGATCATCAGATTGAGCTCCCCCCTCAATCGCAAGGTTCGAGTGATGATGGTCAAGTTTTGCCCATCCGGCTGCAACACCTCCGCAGTGTGCCCCATCGATGAGGAAGTGGAAGATCCGTTGTTTCCTTCATAGTCATTGTTAGCCGAGGTCGCCTTCGAGTCCTCGTACTGCTGCTCCACCACAACGTAGTTTGGCAATGACCCTGCCTTCGTGTCGACCTTGAATCGTTGGTACGACCAGAACCGGGATGCAAATTGGAGCTTCCGCAGGCTGTAATAGAAGAGGGTTGTGGGGATGTTCTGGTAGTAGATCCTAAAGGAGAGGCCATCGTCGTCCAGCCATCGAAGATGGTGCACTGCGGGCAGCCCATAACTTATAAAGGTAGTCCTTGATGAGCAGTCACGGGACGTTGTTGGTGGCGCAGTGGGACATCATGAAGCCAGTTCAGATGGGTTGAGGTCAGGACTGAGGCGAACTACTTGTCAAAGACATCGAACTTCGAGACAAGAGGGCGATACACGGTGATGGAGTTCAGCGGGAAGTCGTTCATGACAGCGGTTGACATGGCTGTGGAGTTCGTCATCCCCTAGGCCTGCTGAGAGAAGTCGTTCATCGGTGGGGGGTTGGTCGAGATGTCGTCCGAGCAGAAAAATTGCTCTCGTGTCGCCTCAAAGGAGTGTCCTAGGTTGGGGTTGACGTACTGAGATGTGTCTTTGAAGAGGTAGAGCGAGTAGCTGAGGTTCGTGGCATTGAGGCAATTCAACTCTGTCACCTATGTTGCACCTTGTCAATGAGGCAACCATTGATCCCTTGCTTTTTTTTCTCTTTTTTGGTGCATTGCACACCTCTACGCTTTCGATTCTGGTCCATCCACTTCAACGAGTCTTTGCACATACTAAAACCATAGTTATAATACCACTGATAGATATAAGATCAAGGTGTGCACCGAGAAACCTAGAAAAAGAAAAGTGAGTAATTGATTAATGGCCTGCTTTAAGGAAGTTCCTCGAACCTTTTCAGTATGTTTTACAGATACATGAATTGAAGAATTTAACCTCTCTTGGGTAGCTGGTATCCAGCCCTAACTATTCTAATAGATTCTCAAACATGATTAGAATTCAATGTATAATGAACCCCATTGGATTCCAAGTGAGACTTGTTTGGCCACGCATGGATCCATGCCATGATCCAACGCAGGTGAGACACCACCACCTTCACCCCCTCCCGATCATCATCAACGGCAAAGCCCTCCACCATGTGGGTGACCAGCACGATGATCCTGATGATGGGGCAAAGCACGACGTAGAGGCCAAACCAGCTTGCCGCCGCCATCGTTGCAGAGGGCGCTGCTGGAGGGGCATTGATCGTCCGACGAGAAGGCAACGCGGGAAAGGAGGGGAGTCTGTGCATGTCTGTCATTTCAATATTGTCGAATCAGGTTATATGTCCCCCCCCCGAACAGGGCAGTTAGCTACATCTCATGATCGGGGGTCCCAAAGAGCACCACGTATGTAAGCATGTGCGTCTCGTATCCCCATGTTTGTCACCATTAATTAGCGTTGGAGTTTGATGCGATTGCAAAGACTTAAGTACCCTCTCCTCCATTGGTGCAAAAAAAAATGACGGTTCTTGAAAAGGAGTGGTTGTAAAGACTTAAGTGCCCCGAAGATGATTATTTAAGACCCAGTCTCTGCACTGCAGGATTATCCGAGAAAGAAATCTCCCCTGGAGGAGGGCCCTGGAGGAGGCCATGAACATCAACCCTCTCACTCTCTCTCTCCCTTCTATTTCTGCTTTTGTCCATTAGAAGATCATACATTGCTCCATCAAGCACCGACTGACCTGCACATTGACTGTTGTGGAGCCTGATTCAAAGTTTTTACCCTTATCGAAGGAGGGTTTGGAGGCTCATCCCAGCATGGGTAGCATCATTCAACTCTCACTCTCTCTCTCTCCCTTCTATTTCTGCTTTTGTCCATTAGAAGATCATACATTGCTCCATCAAGCACCGACTGACCTGCACATTTACTGTTGTGGAGCCTGATTCAGAGTTTTTACCCTTACAGGAGGAGGGTCTGGGGGCTCCTTTCAGCGTCGGTAGCATCATTCAACTTGAAGAGTTGTGGAGTCTGATTTAGAGTTTTTACCCTTACAGAAAGGGGGGTCTGAGAGCTCCTCCCAGTGTGGGTAGCATCATTCAACTTGAAGAGTTATGGAGTCTGATTCAGAGCTTTTACCCTTACAGAAGGGGGGTCTGAGGGCTCCTCTCAGCGTGTTCATGGCCTTTTGCCCTTACAGGAGGGGGGTCCGGGGGCTCATCAACCCTCTAACTCTCTCTCTCTCCCTTCTATTTCTGCTTCTGTGCACATCCATCAGAAGATCCTACATTGCTCCATCAAGCACCGACTGACCTGCACATTGACTGTTGTGGGTCCTTACTGATGAGCTGCCTCTAAATTTATTCGACTCTGGGTCCTTACTGCACTTGAAGTTGAGTCGTTGTATTTTTTGTTATTCGGTTGGTGGTGAGGCCCTCCTCTACTCTCTCAAGACTCTTAGCTTGGGCAATCTTTCTTTTGATGATTACAACCACAATCATCAAAAGAAAGATTGCCCAAGCTAAGAGTCTTGAGAGAGTAGAGGAGGGCCTCACCACCCACCGAATAACAAAAAATACAATGACTCAACTTCAAGTGCAGTAAGGACCCAGAGTCGAATAAATTTAGAGGCAGCTCATCAGTAAGGACCCACAACAGTCAATGTGCAGGTCAGTCGGTGCTTGATGGAGCAATGTGGGATCTTCTGATGGATGTGCACAGAAGCAGAAATAGAAGGGAGAGAGAGAGAGTTAGAGGGTTGAGATTCCACCAGTAAGATCCGTAGTCCTTCTTGCTGCTAACTCTTTACATTTGCAGGTTGTTTCTTCAAATGATTATAATAATGACAAATATGCGAAGGAGTTCAGTATCAGTGTTTCTAATGCGCTTGCTACTTGTCCTGCTCGGGTTTTGCCAACTCCTCGTGTGAGTTGATCATATGTAATTTATTGTTTTGTTCATTATTCTGATCAACTCACACGAGGAGTTGGCAAAACCCGAGCAGGACAAGTAGCAAGCGCATTAGAAACACTAATACTGAACTCCTTCGCATATTTGTCATTATTATAATCATTTGAAGAAACAACCTGCAAATGTAAAGAGTTAGCAGCAAGAAGGACTACGGATCTTACTGGTGGAATCTCAGTAATCCAATCGAGATGAGCATGAGGGCCAGATTCTGCTTACTGAGAAGCACTTAAGCAGCAAGCAACAAACACAAACAATCAAAGCAAGAAAGAGATGCTTCAAACATTGCAATCAAAACAGATTCAACTAAAGCTGACATTATGATAAATAACCTTTGAAATGTTGTTTTGCCTATCAGTGGGACGTTGACATGTTGCTCTGAGCATAGCTGTTTAGAAGGGTGAAGCCCAACTGTTGCAGCCAATCGTTGGAGAGGTGGAAGAAGAAGAGGAGGTTGCGGCGTTTGAGACGTCGATGGAAATGCCACCCCTCGAAGCCGAAATCAAGTCCGGCAGGGCAGATTGATCCTGAAATTGCAGGTTAGAAGGTTCAATAAGGTCGTTGCCCGGGCTGTCCGACTGGTTCCGGCGAATGGAACCCAAGTTCGGAGGAGGTTGGAACAAGGTTGGGATCTACGGGGCTTTGAAGGCATCCTTAGGGAACATAAAGTGCCAGGCCAACGTGATAAGGGCTCTGTTTGAAGCATGGTGCTGGGAGACCAACACCTTTGTGTTTCCGTGGGGAGAGATGACGATCACCTTGGAAGATTTGGCGATGATGGGACTCCCATTGCTTGAAGAGCTCGCTCGAGAGGACCCCAACAATTTCAAAAGCAACAGTGCAGAATCCGGCAAGGCTTGGGCAATCTTTCTTTTGATGATTGTGGTTGTAATGTATCGTTGAAGTTAAAATGGGGAATGAACTGACAATAGAAATCGCTGAAAATTTACAAAAATAAATTAGACTCAATAACAAAGACATCACTTTTTACGGATTTGGAATATGACCTCCGGTTAGGTAGATATGGCCCCGACAAGTTGGTCCTAATTCGGGTAGGGATTTACAGCGATTTGCTTACTGAATAACACTACAAATCGTTATAGCGATTTGCGGAAGACACTACAAATCGCTATAGCAATTTGCGGAATTATTTACAGAGCCGGTACTGAGATCTCATGTTCGGGGGTTCCAAACCACGCCACGTATAAGATGCAGACCGGCATGTATCCCCATGTGGGTCACCATCATATTGCATCGTAATTTGGTGCCGCAGCAAAGACTCAAGTAACCTTTACCGCCATTCGCTTCCTCTTCCTCGGACGGACATAAATGCCCTCCTTCTAGAAAACTGAATCGTCGGTTCGTGAAAATGACAAAACTGCCCTCCATCGATATCGCGGGAAAACGTTCCGCAGGTGGTTGTAATGTATCGTTGAAGTTAAAATAGGGAATGAAATGACAATAGATATCGCTGAAAATTTACAGAAATAAATGCCCTCCTTCTAGAAAACTGAATCGTCGGTTCTTGTTCCTCGGACGGACATAAATGCCCTCCTTCTAGAAAACTGAATCGTCGGTTCGTGAAAATGACAAAACTGCCCTCCATCGATATCGCGGGAAAACGTTCCATAGAGTTTGCGTATGTAGCAAGCGTTATGTTGTATGATACAAATAGTTCAAAAAAATCCTTTTCCGCTCTAAGCACTCTACCGGTGATTCTTTGCTTTCATCTCGAGTTGCCGGAGCATCCTTTCCTTTTTACCAGAGCATCTGTTTCCGTCTTACGCGCAGTCGCAGCATCGTTGCCACCTTCTGTTGCGTATTAGTTGTTACTGTTGCTTACTCTACAGTTGGAATATCCAAATTCCCATCGTTTCAGTGAGTTTCGTGTAAGTTTTCTTTCTTCAATCTGAAGATTGGTTCTTATACAAAGATTTGTATTATGAACCCAAATATTCCGACGATTTCTAATGATGATGATCGTGTATTGTGTTGTGCAGGTTAGCAATGTCTGCGCCTCATCAGATTAGAGATACCCCGTCGTTCTATGGGTTGTCTATTAGAGAAGTGATCCGCCAGTCCCATCTATCTAAAGTTTTTGAAAGATACCAAAATATACTTAAGATTGAGAACGATGAAGACAGGGAAAAAGCCTTGGAATCGTATTTTGCGGAGGATTATCCATCAGATATCGAGGCTGCGGACCAAAGGAAGAACTCTGAAGAACAAAAGATGCAGAACAAGGATGACGAAGAGAAGGCAAAGGCCAGAAATATTGAAGAGAATATAAATAGAAGGTGGAGGATTAACGCACAGCAGATGGAAAAGAGGAAAAAGAAGGCGGAGGAGTGGGAAAGGGATTTTAGCAATATGATGGCGGAGGCTCGTAGGAGAAACTTGGAGAGTAGAGCAATGCGACACAAGGATGCGGAGGAGAGGCGAAGGCAAATGAATAAGGAGGAGGAAGAGAAGGAACAAAATATTCCTCAATGTGAGGAAGAAAAGGAAAGGCGAAGGAGGGAGTTGGAGTTCGAGGAAGCTAAGGAAATGCAAAGGCAGCAGAAGGAGAATGAGGAAAAGAAGGAAAGGCAACGAAAGGAGAAGGAGGAGGAGGTAGAGAAGGAAAGAGAAAGGAAGAAGCAGGAGGAAGAATTGCAGGAAAGAAGGAAACAACAACTGCAAGAGAAAGAAAGGCGGCGGAAGGAGAAGGAGGAAGAAAAGGAAAGGGAAAGGAAGAAGCAGGTGGAAGAACTGCTGCAAAGAAGGAAACAAGAAATCGAGGAGAAAGAAAGGCGGCTGAAGGAGAAGGAGGAGGAAGAAAAGGAAAGGGAAAGGAAGAAGCAGGAGGAAGAGGCAAAAAGGGAGAGACAAAGGAAGCAGAAGGAGGAGGAGATAAAGGAGAGAGAAAGGAAGGAGAAGGAGGAGGATGCGAAAAAGGAGAGAGAAAGGATGCAGGAGGAGAAAAGGGAGAGAGAAAAAAAGGAGAAGAAGGAGGAGAAAAGGCAGAGATAAAGGAAGCAGAAGGAGGAGGAGGAGAAAAGGGAGAGAGAAAGGAAGGAGGAGAAAAGGCAGAGAGAAAGGAAGCAGAAGGAGGAGGAGGAGAAAAGGGAGAGAGAAAGGAAAGAGAAGGAGGAGGAGGAGAAGAAGGAAAGGCAACGGAAGGAGAAGGAGGAGGAGGAGGTAGAGAAGGAAAGAGAAAGGAAGAAGAATTGCAGGAAAGAAGGAAATAACAACTGCAAGAGAAAGAAAGGCGGCGGAAGGAGAAGGAGGAAGAAAAGGAAAGGGAAAGGAAGAAGCAGGTGGAAGAACTGCTGCAAAGAAGGAAACAAGAAATCGAGGAGAAAGAAAGGCGGCTGAAGGAGAAGGAGGAGGAAGAAAAGGAAAGGGAAAGGAAGAAGCAGGAGGAAGAGGCAAAAAGGGAGAGACAAAGGAAGCAGAAGGAGGAGGAGATAAAGGAGAGAGAAAGGAAGGAGAAGGAGGAGGATGCGAAAAAGGAGAGAGAAAGGATGCAGGAGGAGAAAAGGGAGAGAGAAAGGAAGGAGAAGAAGGAGGAGAAAAGGCAGAGAGAAAGGAAGCAGAAGGAGGAGGAGGAGAAAAGGGAGAGAGAAAGGAAGGAGAAGGAGGAGGAGAAAAGGCAGAGAGAAAGGAAGCAGAAGGAGGAGGAGGAGAAAAGGGAGAGAGAAAGGAAAGAGAAGGAGGAGGAGGAGAAAAGGGAGAGAGAAAGGAAGCAGAAGGAGGAGGAGGAGAAAATGGAGAGAGAAAGGAAGCAGAAGGAGGAGGAGAAAAGGGAGAGAGAAAGAAAGGAGAAGGAGGAGGAGAAACGCGAGAGAGAAATGAATCAGAAGAAGCAGGCAAAAAAGGAGAGAGAAAGGAAGTAGAAGGAGGAGGAGGAGAATAGGGACAGAGAAAGGAAGCAGAAGGAGGATGAGAAAAGGAAGGCGAGAGAAAGGAAGGCGACGGTGGAGCCGGTAGAGATGGAGATTGAAAGTCAGTTCGAGGCAGTGGACCCACCAGAAAGTCTCAGGTTGGAGCGAGAACAGCAGAAAATAGCGACCAAGGTAAATATATCTGTCCTGTCTGCGAAGATTTAATAATATGTTTAACGATTTTGGTATAGCGATTACTGTGTTAGGTATTGATATTTATAGCGATTACTGCGATAGTATGTCTGCAACCGATATTATTTATAGCGGTTAGTAGAATAGTATTTATAAGTACAAATGGAAGTAATTTATAATTTGTAGGAATAATATGTTATTTTGTGTTACAGGGAGGTCACAGGAGAAGTAGAGCACCAGGTGAAAAGCTCGGAGGTCGCTGTCAATGGCCTGTAGTTCTGTCTTGGTATGGTCAACTGAGTGCATATCAGAAGGACCGACTACGAAATATGCACTTCGGTGGCCTTTTGGACCAGCAATATTTTGAAACTTGCTGGAATACCATAACTCACCTGGTAAATAAGTGGAATGATAAGACTAACACATTCCAGTTTGATTCTTTTGAGATCACCATGACTCTAGAAGATGTGGCGAGGATCACTGGCCTTAAGTGCGCTGGCAGTGCTGTCCTATTAAGGCATTCAAACTATAACGCAAGGGAAAACTGCACTGCCCCTCTAGGAATGTCGATGGACGAATGGAGTCAATGTATTTCTGGTGGAAGCAATTCCACATCAATGAAGGTCTCAGTTTTCCGTAATAAATGGGAAGGCCACTCCGCTACTTGTGCATCTGAAACAGCTGACCAAGAGTTGCGCGACTTCCTTCTATATTTTTTTGCTCTTACATTATTTTCCGATTGTTCTGGTTCGAGAATAAGTTCCATGTGGCTGCAGTACCTGGCAGACTTAGACGAAGTCGACAACTATGCCTGGGGTGCCGCTATGCTCGCACACCTGTACAGTCAACTCCACCGTGCGAGTAATGGTACAAAAACAGTTGGCGGATTTTGACCATTTGTTCAGGTATTTGTTGATTATATACTTAGTATTTGTAGACAAATCTCATTGCAGTCTGTGGCGTTGCTAATAATATTTTTTTTGTTAGGCCTGGGCGTTGGAACATATTATCCCATTGCGTCCACGGTGTGGCCCTCCGATTTGTGGTTTTCCAAAGATCGGTCGCTGGGCCAGAATAAACGTCGCAGTTTATAATGCTAAGTCCATTTTAGATGGGCTGCAATTAAACGAGGTAAACGTTCTAAAATTGTTTACAATCGCGTCAGCATTTACCATTGAGTATTATAAGTCGTTGTAATGTTCAGCATTCTTAAGTATACATCGCTGCAGGATTGTCTTCCGTAGTGCATATCGTTGTTGCCATATCATGCGTAAATAAATTTTAATATATTTGTCATTCGTTATTAAAAAGAATTACCAATGTACAGGTTTTGTGGAGACCTTATGGAGATGGGGAGGACGATGATGAAGACGTTGTTGCGGAGGCTGCCAGATTGTCTGGCCGCGATTTGTGGCTATTCTGCAATTTTGAAACCGAGATGCAGCAAGGTAGTCGAGTTCTCCTACAATCTGGCTTGGGGCAGTCTATCCCAAATAAGCCTTTGGAGGTGAGAAGGAAGATGAATAATGGTGGGGGTAGGCACGTGAATTGGAGCGATCGGTACAGGGACGAATTATTTAATTGGAACTCAGGTGGTGTCCGTGCCGTACCGTATGATCATGAAGGACGACAATTTGATCCCTTCTATTTCGAAAGCTTTTGGGAACCAATGCGGCGAAATCGGAAGATTGAGAAAATTGTCAACCCATGCCTCCCAACTGTCCCTTCTCATGTTGTAGCCCAGCCTCTACAACCAAAACGTCGCCTCGATCAGGTTAATACGACTAGTCTATCAGTAACAAATCACGAGGAAGACCGAACTCTTGCTCCAAAAGAGAAGACTGTCTCTGCCGCAAGTTCGAACTTATTGAGAGGGAGAATAAGAAATTAAGGACAGAAGTAAGCACTATGGGGACCCAATTGAATGCAGTGGTGGACATGATGACCAGTCTTCTTAGGCAAGGTTTTGCAACGTGGAGGCCACCCAGGATAGACGGTCCACCAATAAAAAGTGAGAGACAAGTCTATGAAATTTCATCAGATTCGTCCAGTGACTCGGAATAAATCCTAGATTTTCTTTTTTATCACGCTATACATTTGTTGTAATTGTATAATGAGTTGCGGCAACGTGAAATTCTTTTACTTTTTAATTCTTTATTATTACATCTTTCCGACTTTGGGTCTCGGTAATAAATAAACTTTCCTCTATGGGAGGATTAGTAGGTTGATAAGAAGGATGGTTGTCTTCATCTATATTTTCTTTTTTACTAAACTAATTGAGTTCATCATCACTAAAAATATCATCATTTCTAGATAGTAACTTCAACAAGAAAGAGTAATCCATATTCTCTTTATGGGATTCATCCTTCTCAAAACCACTAACGTTATCTAAGAAAGTCACATTCCTAGAAACGTATAGTTTGTCGTTCTTAACATCATAGCATCTAAATCTTTTTTGAGTTTCAGAATATCCAAGAAATGCATAAGGAATGACTTTTGGTGAGAGTTTGTCATTTTTGTCGGTAAGGACAAAACATTTACATCCAAAGATTCTTAACCTATTTTAGTCGGGTTCCTTTTGGTATAAAATTTTAAAAGCTGAAGTTTTGTTTAGATTTTTTGAAGAAAAGTGATTTATAAGATAAACGGATGTAAGAGCCGCCTCGGCCCAAAAACTTTTTGGAATGTTTTGAGAAATGAGTAAAGTTCTAGTTGTTTCAAGAATATACCTGTGTTTTCTTTCAGCTAGACTGTTTTGTTGTGGTGTTTTTGGACAAGATCTATGATGAACTATTCTATGGTTTTCAAGATAGTTTTTAAAATCATTTGAAAGATACTCTCCTCCGGAATCAACTCTAAAGATTTTTAAATTATCATTAAATTGATTTTTAATCATCATATGATATGTCTTAAACGATGCAAAGACTTCATGCTTATGTTTAAGGTAGTATATCCAACAAAATCTTGAATAATCATAAAAAAAAATAACATAGTAAGCAAATCCTCCCTTAGATACTACGGGTGTCTTCGCCTCGAAAGAATAGCGCACAAAGTATTGGCGAAGACAAATACAACGATTGTTTGTCATCGCTGATTACAGCGATGCAAATAATCAATAGATAAGGAAAGGATTTGTTGCCATCGCTGGATACTTCGTGCTTTGAGTCGGAGAGCGATCTGTGGCATCGCAGCATAAATCCGAGTGCACAAGTTCAAAAGATTTGTTTGTAAACGTAGATCTTTGTTCAAAAGTCAAGCTTCTCATTTTTCCAAAAATGCAATGATTACAATTGAAATTACTATTACAGAGATCTTTGTCTTCGCAATCGTTGTATTTGTCTTCGCCTCGAAAGAATAGCGCGCAAAGTATTGGCGAAGACAAATACAACGATTGTTTGCCATCGCTGATTACAGCGATGCAAATAATCAATAGATAAGGAAAGGATTTGTTGCCATCGCTGGATACTTCATGCTTTGAGTCGGAGAGCGATCTGTGGCATCGCAGCATAAATCCGAGTGCACAAGTTCAAAAGATTTGTTTGTAAACGTAGATCTTTGTTCAAAAGTCAAGCTTCTCATTTTTCAAAAAATGCAATGATTACAATTGAAATTACTATTACAGAGATCTTTGTCTTCGCAATCGCTGTATTTGTCTTCGCCTCGAAAGAATAGCGCGCAAAGTATTGGCGAAGACAAATACAGCGATTGTTTGCCATCGCTGAATACAGCGATGCAAATAATCAATAGATAAGGAAAGGATTTGTTGCCATCGCTGGATACTTCGTGCTTTGAGTCGGAGAGCGATCTGTGGCATCGCAGCATAGTGATTTGTGGGTATTGTTCGAATGTCAAATCACACGTGGAAAATATATTTTTGAATATTTAAAACTTAATGAGCGGCATGGAAAGACGTATTTTTGAATACTTCGAACGCAAGCATTTAATTTGGCGGCGATTATAAAAAAAAGGCGGCATGCGAAAAACCGTATTTATATATTTTTTAAACGCAATCAATTAATTAGCTTTGTGCTTTGAGTCGAAGAGTGATCTGTGGCATCGCAGCATGGTGATTTTTGGGTATTGTTCGAATGTCTAATCACACGTGGATAGCGATATGTGGCATCGCAGCGTAGAACGTTGTTGATTATTGTTGGACTGTCAATCTTAGCGTGGTGCGAAGGATTGTTCAAGTGTGCTGCGATGTGTGGCATCGCAGCGTAGGACTGTCAATCACTGTGCTGCGATGCCACAGATCGCTATTCAACGATAATCACAAATCGCCATACACCTCCAGTGAACTTCTTCTCCAGCAAATCTTTCGCGTTCCCGACACCTCCACTTGCCTTTTGAAATCATTATTGTCAGTTCTCTATTTGAAAGCATTAGCTCACATATATGCATGATTGAATCACTATGAAGTTTTTTTGACAAACTTAGAACATATATATGCTTGATTAAATCACTATGAATTTTTTTTGACAACCTTAGAAGACATATATGCTTGATTGAATCACTATGATTTTTTTTTACAACATTAGAACAAATATATGCAAGATTGAATCACTAGAATTTTTTTGACAACCGTAGAACACATATATGCATGATTCAATCACTATAATTTTTTTTTACAAACTTAGAACACATATATGCATAATTAAATCACTATAAAATTTTTCTACAGCGGTAAAACACATATATGCATGATTGAATCACTATAAATTTTTTTTTCAAAAGCTTAGAACATATTTATGCATGATTGAATCACTATTATTTTTTTTTTTATAACCTCAGAACACATATATTCAATATTGAACCACTATGATATTTTTTTGACAGCCTTATAACACTTTTTTGCATGATTGAATCACTATGATTTTTTTTTATGAGAGCCTTAGAATACATATATGCAAGATTGAGTCACTATGAAATTTTTTTGGTAGCCTTAGAACACATATATGCATGATTGAATCACTATGATTTTTTTTGACAACCTTAGAACACATATATTTAATCACAAATATATGCATGATTCAATGTCTAAGATTTTTTTTTGACCGCAATAGAACCCATATATGCATGAGTGAATCACTATAATGTTTTTTGACAAGCTTAGAACACATATATTCATGATTGAATCAATATAAAAAAATATTGACAGCGTTAGAACACATATATGCATGATTGAGTCACTATAAAATTATTTGGCAACATTACAACCCATATATGCATGATTGAATCAACATAATTTTTTTTGACCGACTTACAACACATATATGCATGATTGAATCACTATGAGTTTTTTTTTACAACCTACGAACATATATATGCAAGATTGAATCACTATGATTTTTTTTAGGGCCTTAGAATACATATGTGCAAGTTTGAATTTTTTTTGAAAGCCTTGGAATACATATATGCATGATCGAATCACTAAAAAAATTTTTAACAGCCTTAGAACACATATATGCATGATTAAATCACTATGAAATTTATTTGTCAAACTTAGAACACATATATGCATGATTGATTCTAAATGAACTTTTTTTTACAGCCTTAGAACACATATGCATGATTGAATCACTATGAATTTTTTGTCAAACTTAGAACACATATATGCATGATTGATTCTAAATGAACTTTTTTTTACAGACTTAGAACACATATGCATGATTGAATCACTATGAATTTTTTGTCAAACTTAGAACACATATATGCATGTTTGATTCTTAATGAACTTTTTTTTATAACCTCAGAATACATATGCATGATTGAATCATAGTGAATTTTTTTTTAGAGCCTTATAACACATATATGTTTCATTGCATCACTGTGATTTTTTTTTGGCAGCCTTAGAACATATATATGCATGATTGAAATTTTTTTGATAGCCTTTGAAAAAATATATGCATGATTGGATCACTATGAATTTTTTTTGACAACCTTAGGAAACATATATGCATGATTGAATCACTATAATTTTTTGGACAACCTTACAACACATATATGAGTGATTGAATCACTATGAAGTTTTGTTGACAGCCTTAGAACATATATATGGCAGATTGAAAATTTTTTGACAGCCTTAGAACACATATATGCATGATTGAATCACTATGATTTTTTTTTGACAACCTTAGAACACATATATGCATGATTGAATCACCATGAATTTTTTATAGCATTATAACACATATATGCATGATTGAATCACTATAAATTTTTTTGGCAACCTTAGAACACATATATGCATGATTGAATCACTATAAAAAAAAATCACAATCTTAGAACACAAAAATGCATGATTGTGTCACTATAAATTTTTTTTGACAGCCTTAGAACACATATATGTATGATTGAATAACTACATTTTTTTTACAAAAAAGTCGTATTTATATTTTTTTAAACGCAATCAATTAATTAGCTTCGTGCTTTGAGTCGGAGAGCGATCTGTGGCATCGCAGCATAGTGATTTGTGGGTATTGTTCGAATGTCTAATCACACGTGGAAAACATATTCTTGAATATTTAAAACTTAATGAGCGGCATGGAAAGACGTATTTTTGAATACTTCGAACGCAAGCATTTAATTTGGGGCGGTTATCAAAAAAAGGCGGCATGCGAAAAGCCGTATTTATATTTTTTTTAAACGCAATCAATTAATTAGCGGGCTGTTTTCAAAAAATGGTTGCACGTTAAAGGACTTTACCTTTGGACGGCGTTTCAGTATCTTCGTTGCAAAGGTGCCATCGATATCTCCGTTCAGGCATGGCACCGAAGAAGGGGACAATCAGAGCAGTACGACCAGCCATGGCGGACAAGAAGAGGACTAGTGGAGCAATACGACCCGGCACGACGCCAAAGACGATGGGAGCCCTACGACCGGGCA
Organism: Nuphar pumila; assembly: GCF_984573655.1. NCBI lineage: Eukaryota > Viridiplantae > Streptophyta > Magnoliopsida > Nymphaeales > Nymphaeaceae > Nuphar > Nuphar pumila. The sequence goes on from NC_143261.1 coordinate 2,792,594, forward strand.
CGGCGGCAAAGGAGAAGACGATGGTAGCAAAATGACCAGGCACGATGCCAGAGTAGTGGACGAGGGGAGAAAAATGACCAGGCACGGAGCAAACGGATAGGAGGATGGGAGCTAAACGACCAGGCACGTTGCCAATGGAGTGGACGATGGCAGCAAAACGGCCAAGCACGGCTCTGAACAAGAAGACTACCACATCCACAGTACCAGGACTAGCGCTTAAGAGGTATATTCTTTGAAACGCCTGAGCGGTTTAGTAAACATTTGGCTTTTCATGTCGTATTTGGACTAGTGTTGTTTACTGTAGACAATAATTTCAATGTCCAATCCTGAATACCACGCTCATGGTGCACTCAGTGCAACATCCACAGTCTCGGGTGGGCGGCAACGCCCTGACGAGTTCGTAGATGACATCGAGCAGATGCAAGATGAATTTGCAGATGGGAACACTATCAGTAATTTTGTAAGTATTTGTCCACTATCAATTTCTAGGTCATCGGTTTGCATGTTCTGAAGTTCGTAACTTTGTGCAACCAGACAATGTATGATTTTGTCAATTACATTCAGAGCAACCCAACGAGCAATACAGTACGCATCATCAGCCCGTATTTCATGGTATGTCTGTGTCGCTGTTGTTCTGTTTGCTTTCATGACGTACTCACGTTTCTTGGTGGTTAAACCTTGCTATTTCGTGCAACAGATGTACGTCCGGCGAAAGCCATACGGCATAGGATTCGACGATGCACTACCTTGTTGGAACAACGATGATAAGTGCATAGACATTTCAAAATTTGGAAAGGTAAGTGAACAAACCTCTTATCCAAGGTTTATTCGTAACATCCCCATCACGATAAGTCTTTGGAACGAAAAATGATTTTATCGATTCGCAGATTTTACTTCCTACACTCTGGCAACATCCAGACCATTGGGTCCTATACGAGATGAATTTTCAGCTAAAACAACTATGGTGCTACAACTCATTGGACTGCCACAGTGGCGTAGAACGCGATGCTATGCATTTGGTAAGCTTGTACCCAAAGGTGAAGTAGCTATTCGAGGTGGACCGGACTGTAATATATTATCCCTTTTTCACACTCGGGATTCCTTAACACGCAAATGGGTGTCGACATTGGTGAGTGGATGTTGCTCTGTGCTGACGATGCTCCGTTACAAAGTAATGGGGTCGATTGTGGCATATTTGTAATGAAGCATATTGAAGCAATATACAATGGAGAACAACCTTGTTTCCACGCTGTATGAGCTTCGTATCCGATGTTATTGGGTATTCCTGTTATATATTGGATTTCACATTACCTGTTTTGTTGCAGGAACATATTCCGGTAATACGCGACGAAATATGCGGAAAATTGATTGAGTTTAAAACGAACGGCAGACAGAATAGTATAAAGTGAAACCTATCGATTGCTCTGTCTGTACAACCTAACGAGGCCCTCCATCACCGTTCTCGCCGTCCTCCTCGACAGTAACTCAGTGGTGCAGTCGCGCTGAGGGTGGCCAGCAGGAGCTCCGCCAAGTCATGTAGTGTATAACTGTAATGTTTCAAGGTGTTAGTGGGTATCTAAATTTTTGTCATGTAGTGTAAAAGAGGGTTGGCCCCTATATGTTGTAACCTTTTCAGGGTTTTTTGCTAATGAAGCTTAAGTTGTCTTCCCTCTCTATTCTCCTCTCTTCTCCTTTTGTTCTTGCTGGTTTCCCGATTTCAATATGGTATCAGAGCTCTATTGAAAATGACAGGGTGCTTTGTTGAAGATCGGTGAGAGGAAGAAGCTTCATCTGCATCGGTCGTGCTGGGACCCACCTCAGCTTGTGTTCTCCACAGCTGACGTCCGTACCAACCTTGAAGTCTTGAACTTTTGGTCGATTGATGTTGGATTCCATTAGCTCTTGATTTTTGTGATTGAATGAATCAAGAATTTTAATGGTCGGATGAAATCTCAATTTTTAGTGGATTTAATTGTATTTTCTGAAAAAACTGATGAACAGTACCCTGAATGCAAAAAGTTTGTGATTGTGATGCTATCAGTGGGTTTTGTTTGCCCAAATCAATTGTAATCTGGTCATTTTTTGGTGTGTGATAGATTGGGACTGATTTGAAGGGCTATTTGGGTGTTTGGGTGCAATTTTGATGATAGATTTGGGTTCCTAGTTCAGGCGGTAACCCATTTTCTGTAGTTTTTCTCTGTTTCGACCAACATATTGTGTTGGGTTGCTGGTGCTTTCGACCAGCACAAGTACGACCAACATCTTTTTCTTTGGCGAAAGATATTTCTAAATATCGCATTACGTGAACTTATCAATAAGAAATGTTTGTTCTTAGAAATCGCTGTATTGATGAATCGACGATAATGTACACCTAAGGCGATTTCTTTAGACGTACTTGTGGATTTATTTGAGACCAAAAGATTCGGTCCAATCGCATTGACTACCATTCAGAATAGCCCTCTGGCATGACATTGTTTTCTTTAATGCGGAGTGCTTTTTTATTTAAGATTTGCTTTTGGTTTAATGAAACTGACGTATATACTCGAAAACTGACGGAGGGTGATAGGACGTTTCATTAATATTTGAATGACACAACACACAGTTCCACTTTGCTTCGCGAATAAGGAACCGACATAATCGACAATTCCTGCATACACGACTTATTCTTCAATCGAGTGCATAGGCGGCTTCGACGCAGTTGTCGTATCCGTCTATACCTTTTTCATAGGTCTGTAAGATCATAATTGAAGAAACCGTCGTTTAAAATTCAAGCAATTTTCAAATGCTGGCACAGGTTTTCATGGTCGTAGTTTGACGTTAGACCACCAAGCGTATCGCTTTGTACTATTCGTAAAATAAGAACGCGACACTAAAGCGATGTTTAAGCATACAACATTTCATAGCGATGTTGAATATTATCATTTCGAACATTAGAAGTCTTTGTTCATTGCACACATCGCAGTCTCACCCTGTGACTGTCAATCACGCGGGTTGAGCGCACATCTTTTATCAATTACAAGCCTTTTAGACCTCGCCTCCGTCAGTTTCTCCTCCGAAATTAGAAAGGACGTCAACTTTTTGCAGAGTTCTTCGCGGAATCCGGGTATATCAACCTGCAAAAACAGATTGTAAACTAGAAGCAATAGACATGCCCTTAATTGCCAATAACAGAGGCCAAGGAATGGCATACAGCGTTGAAACAGGGTTCTGCACCATTGTATATCGCTTCAATGTACTTCATTACAATACGCCGCAATCAACGCCATTATCTTGTAAAGGAGCATGGTATGCCGTGCGAAAGATCCACTCGCTGACATCGACTCCCAAAATGGCTATGAGGAAACCGATCTGAGAATAATGCGACCGAAAGTAAATTCATGACCCCAGTACACTACACGATACTCATATAGATGGAATCTTACGAGATGGGAAATGTCTAGCCGTAAACCACTGTCAACTTCCAACGAATTGTAACACCATAGTTGTTTTTCGCGTAAATTAATCACGTATAAGACCCAATGCTTTTCAGACTGCCAGAGTGTAGGAATCAGTATCTGCAAATAGATCGAAAAAATGTTGTTACCACTGTCAAGCTGTAATATTGCACTGTAGGTTTGTTTGCTTACCTTTTCACTTGTCATAAGGTCTCTGCAGTGATTACCGTTAACCCAATAAGGTTTGCCGTCTTGAAATCCACTGGAGTATGGCAAACGGCGTAATATAGTCTGCAAACCGAAAGAAACATTGCTAACACCAACGTTAACATATGAATCAATTGGACTAAATCAATAATGAAAAGCAACATAAAATACAACCGATATACCATGAAATATGGGCTGACGACGCTCACAGTCTGGCTTGGTGCGTTGCTTTTAATATAATTTACGAAATCGGATATAGTCTGTTTGCAGCAAATATGGTGTTGTATTGATCATACGTACACATGGCTTACGTTTATAGACAACTACTACTAGTTTTAATACTAACAAAATTACTGATCATGTTGCATTGTGCGAATTCACTGCGCATTCGGTTGATGTCCTCCATGAGTGATTGACTAAGTTTTCGCCCAACTTCGTCGGTGGATGTTCGACTGAAATGAATGCGGACATTGCAACGACCGATATTTAAATTACATTATATAGTACACAAAAACAAATCGCAAAAAACGCATGAAAGAGACGGATTTTGCTGAACATGTAGACTATGTGTAGACAATATACCCAGGATTCGCCATTGTTGGTCGTGTAGCTGTCTTCGTCTGCCTCACCGACTATAATTTTCTATGTTCGAGGGCGGATCTCCAGGTTTATGAAGGAACCGTCGGTTTGGTTGTTGCTGGTTCACGGAGTAGAAGACAAACACACCTTCCAGTGCTTGTGCGACTATTTATGACCTAAAAGATGTACTGCTCAACCAACATGATCAATGAATACTATACGACAACTCAAACATTTATGGGTATCCGTTGGAAAATACACATTGAGTAGCCTTTTATTTATAATATATGGATACAACTTTTCACAAGATAACTGACAATAATGATTTCAAAAGGCAAGTGGAGGTGTCAGGAACGCGAAAGATTTGCTGGAGAAGAAGTTCACTGGAGGTGTATGGCGATTTGTGATTATCGTTGAATAGCGATCTGTGGCATCGCAGCACAGTGATTGACAGTCCTACGCTGCGATGCCACACATCGCAGCACACTTGAACAATCATTCGCATCACGCTAAGATTGACAGTCCAATAATAATCAACAACGTTCTACGCTGCGATGCCACATATCGCTATCCACGTGTGATTAGACATTCGAACAATACCCAAAAATCACCATGCTGCGATGCCACAGATCGCTCTCCGACTCAAAGCACGAAGCTAATTAATTGATTGCGTTTAAAAAAATATAAATACGGCTTTTCGCATGCCGCCTTTTTTTGATAACCGTCGCCAAATTAAATGCTTGCGTTCGAAGTATTCAAAAATACGTCTTTCCATGCCGCTCATTAAGTTTTAAATATTCAAAAATACGTTTTCCACGTGTGATTTGACATTCGAACAATACCCACAAATCACTATGCTGCGATGCCACATATCGCTCTCCGACTCAAAGCACGAAGTATCCAGCGATGGCAACAAATCCTTTCCTTATCTATTGATTATTTGCATCGCTGTAATCAGCGATGGCAAACAATCGCTGTATTTGTCTTCGCCAATACTTTGCGCGCTATTCTTTCGAGGCGAAGACAAATACAGCGATTGCGAAAACAAAGATCTCTGTAATAGTAATTTCAATTGTAATCATTGCATTTTTGGAAAAATGAGAAGCTTGACTTTTGAACAAAGATCTACGTTTACAAACAAATCTTTGGAACTTGTGCACTCGGATTTATGCTGCGATGCCACAGATCGCTCTCCGACTCAAAGCACGAACTATCCAGCGATGGCAACAAATCCTTTCCTTATCTATTGATTATTTGCATCGCTGTAATCAGCGATGGCAAACAATCGTTGTATTTGTCTTCGCCAATACTTTGCGCGCTATTCTTTCGAGGCGAAGACAAATACAGCGATTGCGAAGACAAAGATCTCTGTAATAGTAATTTCAATTGTAATCATTGCATTTTTGGAAAAATGAGAAGCTTGACTTTTGAACAAAGATCTACGTTTACAAACAAATCTTTTGAACTTGTGCACTCGGATTTATGCTGCGATGCCACAGATCGCTCTCCGACTCAAAGCACGAAGTATCCAGCGATGGCAACAAATCCTTTCCTTATCTATTGATTATTTGCATCGCTGTAATCAGCGATGACAAACAATCGTTGTATTTGTCTTCGCCAATACTTTGTGCGCTATTCTTTCGAGGCGAAGACACCCGTAGTATCTAAGGGAGGATTTGCTTACTATGTTATTTTTTTTATGATTATTCAAGATTTTGTTGGATATACTACCTTAAACATAAGCATGAAGTCTTTGCATCGTTTAAGACATATCATATGATGATTAAAAATCAATTTAATGATAATTTAAAAATCTTTAGAGTTGATTCCGAAGGAGAGTATCTTTCAAATGATTTTAAAAACTATCTTGAAAACCATAGAATAGTTCATCATAGATCTTGTCCAAAAACACCACAACAAAACAGTCTAGCTGAAAGAAAACATAGGTATATTATTGAAACAACTAGAACAACTAGAAGCAAAAACCCGCTATCTATCGATTTGAACAAATTCAACCACGAACCGCAAGTCGTCAATGACAAACGACTATAAACTCTCCAAAAATCCGGCATTGTGGAGATCGGGTCATGCAAAGAGGCATGCCAACTAAGTTAATAGCCCACACGAGATTCCTGTGTTCCAAACCTATCTGTCGACTGCATCGTAGCCTGTCATGAAAGAGAAAATATTAGACACTGAATTAAGTTTCACAAGAAATGCCTACCTCCTCGCAACATCGATAACATACCAAAAGCCTTGTAAAACTGTAGCGATCGTTGCCGGAAATCTGGTCGGGAGGAATGTAGTTTTGAACGTTTGCCGGTACTTCTGCAGGGTATTGCTGCATGATGGACATTACACGAGTTAGCTATTTGACAAGCTTCACGCAATGGGGAGCAATATAATGTTTTACATACCTGTTCATTCGAAGGGCTTTGTTGTTTTTTATTACAGGTTGATTGTTTCTTAGTCCTTTTCTTGCCAACCAATTCTAGTGCACCCTTTGCCCTCCGACGACTGCGATCAGAGGCAGGTTTTCTTTTGATACCCTTTGCTTCATGAATATGTCCATCATAATCAACAACGTTCACTACTGACTTGTTGAAGATAATGTTTACGCTTCGGCGCAACTTCTCGGGAGTGTCAAGCGAGACATGATTTTGACCTACGTTGTTCGATCCCATTATCTTCGGCTGGTATTCATTCGTTGCAAAAGACTTAATGTGAATTAACTCCACGTTTTCAAGTAACTTCGTTGCAGCTTTTCTCGCACATGCATAGCCTTCTTCGCTTCTCGATGCCAAATCAGCAACATGCATGAATGACCTACACAGTTGTTGGTAACGGGAGGCTATATGGCACTTCTCGTCAACACCAGATTTACTCGCATTGTCCATAACGAGCATTTCAATCTTTGCGCGTCTTGTCCATCTTCGCATTACGTAAGACTCAGGTATTTCTTGTATCTTCTCTTGATTGAGTGCCTTTAATGCATGACAGCATAGGATACCTTTGAATTCATACATTTTGCACGAACATTCTACCCTTCCGTTGTCGACATTGTACGTGACATGCGCTTCTTGCCTTTCCTGATGCTTTTCGCTCTGACAAAAAATATGGTATTTGTGCATATTCTCGGTTTGCACCAGTTCTTCTATTCTGCAATTCATGACATGCAACACCTCTTTCTTGATCCATTCAAATACAGTTAGTGTATACAGAGCTGTAGGTCGCATCAATATTTTCATGCCAAAAGTTAGAGGTCGTGTATTGAAGCATTTCACGTCTTGTTCAAGCTCATTCTGTCTTAGACCGTCTACAAATAATTCATATTGTTCCATGAAACGAAACATTGTTAAACATGAATACAGGGTTTTCTTCAGCGTGACATGCATAGATTTGGCTCTTTGTGTGCTTATTATACATGCACAAAAGTATTGTCTTCCATATGCCAATGCCCACTTCTCTTTTTCTGTATATAAATTTTGTAACCACAGACAGTCAGCAAGGTCGTATGTCTTAATCATTTTGTCCCAATCTGACTTAAAGGTGATCTCGTCTACGCTATGAAGTACACACCTTGTAAAATGTTTGTCAAACCCTGTATTCTGATTAAATATGTGTCCTATGTTCTTTGCTGCATTTTGAAAGATATGCCACAAACACAGACGATGATGTGCATCTGGCCACACATGAAGCACTGCAGCCGCAATTGCGTGATCACCATCTGTGAGTACAGTTTCAGGATGCTTCCTGTTCATTGCCTGTGTAAATACTCTAAAAAACCACTCAAAGGTTTCCTTGGTCTGGTCATACACAAAAGCACCGCCTAATATACAACTCTGTGCGTGATGGTTCACTCCCACAAACTGCGCAAATGGCCACTGTTCAGTGTTAATCTTTATTGTAGTATCAAACACAAGCACATCATTGAAGCATTCATAATCTAATCTAGACCTTGAATTTGACCAAAACATATTCACGGCATATCCATCTGCGTCCACTTGCATTGCACTAAAGAAACCATGTTCATTGCTTGATTTATTTTGTAAGTAACAAACCAAACAACATATTTCTCCGTTCTTCATGTTATATGTCCTCTTCCTGCTCAAGTGGTTTCTAAGATCCAAAGGTGTAAATGGCACATTTTCGCGACCATCATCTATGCGGGTAAACAAATTGTATGTCTTCCTTGGTGCAATGCCGGCGCTATCGGCTATTTCAGCCATTGCAGCATGAGCTACAGTTACTTTACGATGTGACCTTAGCATAGGAGTCATAAATGATGCAGATAAATCATGATTATGATCACTGATTAAAGTACGCACGACAAATTTCCCATTCGGATGTCTTCTCAAAACCAATCTCGCCTGACATCCACATCTTGATTCTGGCGTGCTCCTAGTTGGATTTCCCATTGATTTCTTCCAACCTTGCTTGGAACAGACATATGTCTTTCTAACCAAGACACCCTATGCATTTTTTGACCAAGAAAACCTTCTCACACTGAAGCCAACTTTTAAGGCATAATCATTGTAAAATTTATATGCATCTTCTTCGTTATTAAAATGCATTCATTCTATAGGAACATAGTCAAGTGCAATTCCATGTACATTCCCAGTTCCTACGGTTTTATTAAGTGTACTGACATCAAAATCAGGATCATTATTGAATTGCATTTCTTCTCCTGGAACATTGAAGTCAGGTGTACTTCCGTGTACATTCCCGGTGCATACACTTTTATTATGTGCGCTGTCATGGTAGTCTACTTCATCATTAAATTGCATTTCTTCCACTGGAACATTCAAGTCAATAGTGGGTCTAATGCCTGCACCCTTCTTTTCATGTGCATCGTTAGTGCAGATGTTCAATTCTTCAGTTGGGTCATAAGTATAGATATTCAATTCTCCAGATCTTTCTATTGATTGAGCTACATCGTCTTTATTACAACCTGATGATAAGCTCAATAATGTTTTAAGCAATATATCAATTTGTGTTTGCAGTAACATGGCAAACAAGTCGATATTATCTCACAAAAATGAGAGTCTGTTACTAATACAGCGGTTTGAGATACAATGCATATGATGAGTGAATGTAGGATACCTGATGGGGTAGAGGCCCTTCCTAGCATCTGCAAACAAGCATTCCTGTCAACAGGTCCCAGCGTCTTACAAATATCGATAAGTTTCCAACCTTCGTAAGAACAAGATCTACCTGCAATAACCAAACAAAGCCTTAATGACACACAAGACGACATGCCTTCTTCATCAATAGCATGATGCTGGGAAGCTACTCACGCCGCCTTGATGGAACTGGTTGGAATGTTTGTGCATCATTGCTTTCTTCCTTAATGCCTAACAACAACGACAAATAAAAGAAGACAGTGGAATGTTTTGTAAGCAATATATCAATTTTCGTTAGCAAGCGGTATAGGTTTACTACGATTTAATCAGGATGCATATAAGAACGGATACCACTAGGGTTACGCAAGTCAAAGCAACGATTTAATGAATGAAAGTAGCAAAGCAAGTGCGGTTTGATGTTTGCTTGTGCTGAGCATCGACGTGTCGCTTACCATGCCAATAAAATAAACATGTCGTACATGTGTGTTGACGATAACGCTCTCATAATATCCACGAGGCTCTAAAGCGAGTTCAATAGAAGTCGCTGAGAGAGCAACGATATGCATGCGAAAATCGCCCGGCCATGCGTGTCAAGATGTGTTTCTGCACCCAAACGTTTTCAAAGTCTGTGTACAAATATCTTACAAATACATATTACAAAACATATAATATCTTACAAAACGATATGTATAGCGATTTGTCAGATATTGAAAATCGATACGGCAGTTCAGTTTTTATAACTTATAACTCGACGATACAAAAACATACTATCTAAAAGGTAGATAAATATATCGCACAATAAATTACAAATCGATAAGGAAGAACTTGAACATAATAGCAAACAAATCGATATTAACTAACAAAAATGTATCTCACAAAAACGAGAGTGTGTTACTAATACAACGGTTTGAGATACAATGCATATGATGAGTGACTGTAGGATACCTGATGGGGTAGAGGCCCTTCCTAGCATCTGCAAACAAGCGTTCTTGTCAACAGGTCCCAGCGTCTTACAAATATCGATAAGTTTCCAACCTTCGTAATAACAAGATCTACCTGCAATAACCAAACAATGCCTTAATGGCACACAAGACGACATGTCTTCTTCATCGATAGCATGATGAGATGAAAAGCTACTCACTGTGCCTTGATGGCACTGGTTGGAATGTTTGTGAATCATTGCTTTCTTCCATGATGCCTAACGACAGCAGTAATGAAGAGAAGACACTGGAATGTTTTGTAACACTGGAACGTTGATAATGGGAGCACTGTTACAGCAGATGGCGCAGGCGAACGTCTCCACTTTAAATAGTTAACATCAAACTTTCTGGAAGGAGGACTTTTTTGTCCTTTTCCCCACCCGTCGTTTCACAACTTTTGAATGGAGGATATTTTTGCCATTTCCTCGAACCGTCATTTCAGGGCAAGAAAAGCAAGTAAGGGTGATTAAGTCTTTGCAACAGCATCAGAGTCTGATGCAAAGTTATGTCAACATACACGGGAATACGAGCCCCATGTGCATGAATACGTGGCGCTCATTCGATCCCCCGAACACGGACGTGGGATTCAGTGAATCATCGGGGGCGAACATACACAACCCTCTCCAATATTGTCCGTTGAGAGAGGTGCCACGATGATTCCACGTGGCACTCTCATTTCCCACCCATACGTGGTGAACGAAGTTAAAAAAAAAAAAGTAATAAAAAAAGTGGAAAAAGAAAACTCGAAAGGGGTTTTGTGTTTTCTTTTTCCCCTCGAGAGTAGTTCTGCAAATCCAGTTTCAGGGGGCCTCGTCCCAGCAGCAACAAGACATGGCGGAAGAGCAGCAGCAGGAAGAGTTGGTCAAGTGGGAGGGCAAAGTGGGCGCCACCCTCCCTGCAGTCGCAGCAGGCCAAGTGTGGCCTCTCCTCATCGACTTCTGCAGCTTTCACCGCTGGCATCCTGCTGTACAATCCGTCAACGGAAGTGGCATGGCTGAGAGGACAGCTGACGGCCATCGGACCACCACGCCGGTCAGAAGCTGAACTACGAGATAACTGAGAACACCATCAGATGGGGATGGGGATGGGGTTGTTAAGAGGGGATGAGGTCATCGGTGGCGATGGAGAGGAGGGGGTTCGAGTGGTCGTTCAGGATGGAGCTGGTGGCACCGAGGAGGGCGTCGTTGCTTACTTGGGGGGTCCACTTTGGAGGGCATGACCAAAACGATCCAGGACTGACTTATTTCGTTGGCGGAGCTCAGGATGGCCAATCTCTAGCATTTTCTCTCTCACTATTTCATATCTTAGTCTGTTGACGTCGTTTGGGTGGGAAATGAGAGTGCCACGTAGAATAATCGTAGCACCTCTCTCAACGGACAAGAATCTCATGATCAGGGTTCCCTATTTGGAGGGGAGAGAGAAAATAAGTGGAACAGATCACGTCATTTAAGAACGAGCAATCACATGACCGTTGGTTACCAGTTCCCGATGAGTGCAACGTATTTCGGATTCTTTACCTTGGTTAATGGCGTTAAACGTTTTGAATGTTTAAAATATAATACTAATAATTTAAAAGGACATTGACGAAGTTGAGTTTGGACGAGACCAAGCACATTGAAGAAGGGGAAAAAAACCTTGGTTAACGGCGTTACCTTTCTGGATATTTTGTTTTAAGAATAGATGGCCAAAAGAACAAGGTAACGGACCCAATAAAGCACGTTATCACCAGAAAACGTTAATCCAAAGTATCAACCACCAACACCAGGAAACATGCATAAAACGAAAAAACGTCTACGCGCACACCAGGATTCAGTGTAATGCCAACCGTAACCAACAGCTGGCTACGGCAGCTAGCCTATAGACAAGGACAAACACGAAAGATGAAGAAACGAAACCCAAACGACACCATCAACAGAGAACAAGGACAAATAACCAAAGAGACCACCATTTTAGTAACAATTAGATTGATCCACCCGTAGCATTGGGGATGGAAACTTCATCCAGCGACAGCTCCCTCACTGGCCACCACGAAGACGAAGAACCAGGTGCAGGGTGGACTCCTTTTGGATGTTATAGTCGGCAAGGGTACGCCCATCCTCCAATTGCTTCCCCGCAAAGATGAGACGCTGCTGGTCCGGCGGGATGCCCTCCTTGTCCTGGATCTTTGCCTTCACGTTGTCAATGGTGTCGGAGCTCTCCACCTCCAGGGTGATGGTCTTCCCGGTAAGGGTCTTCACAAATATCTGCATTCCTCCACGGAGACGGAGGACCAAGTGAAGGGTGGACTCCTTTTGGATGTTGTAGTCCGCCAGGGTGCGCCCATCCTCAAGCTGCTTGCCGGCGAAGATGAGACGCTGCTGGTCAGGAGGAATACCTTCCTTGTCCTGGATCTTAGCTTTGACATTGTCGATGGTGTCCGAGCTCTCAACCTCCAGGGTGATAGTCTTCCCTGTCAGAGTCTTCACGAAAATCTGCATACCACCTCGGAGACGGAGGACCAGGTGAAGGGTGGATTCCTTCTGGATGTTGTAATCAGCCAGTGTTCGCCCATCCTCAAGCTGCTTGCCAGCGAAGATGAGTCGCTGCTGGTCTGGGGGGATACCCTCCTTATCCTGGATCTTGGCTTTCACGTTGTCAATGGTGTCTGAGCTCTCGACCTCAAGGGTGATAGTTTTCCCAGTCAGAGTTTTCACGAAGATTTGCATGCCACCACGGAGCCGAAGGACAAGGTGAAGGGTCGACTCCTTCTGGATATTGTAGTCAGCCAATGTGCGACCATCTTCAAGCTGCTTACCAGCAAAGATTAGCCGCTGCTGATCTGGAGGAATCCCCTCCTTGTCCTGGATCTTAGCCTTCACATTATCAATTGTGTCTGAGCTCTCGACCTCAAGGGTGATGGTCTTTCCTGTGAGAGTCTTAACAAAAATCTGCATCTGCAAAAAATCACCACCACCACCACCACGCAAGAAACTTTACATAAAACTCCCAGGCCAACATGATTCCAAAAGAACTCACATTTAACAACAAGATATAAAGTAGCATGCCTTCATCATAAAACCATAGACTAATCAACCAAAGTTGAAGAGCCAAGTTAAAAAAGACGAAAAAAACAATTTCAAGATAGAAATCTGAGAACAATCTACGGAAAAACCAATATCATAGGGCAAGCTTCATGCAACATGAAGAACCAGATTTTGTATCCTCACCAGAATCCACATGAATAAACGCAAACAAAAAGGATCCCACCAAAAAAAAAACAAATAACAGAATGTATCGAATAAAAAAAGTCCTGTTTCCAACATGTACAAGTACAACAGTGATCAACTACACCCGAAAAGAACCAAGTGAAACACCCAATCCAACAGCGTACAGAAAACAACATAAACAAATTGAAACAACCAGAGCGCCAAAATCAGAATCCCACGTGTTCTTTGTGACAATGGTCTAAAGAACAACAATGAAACGTCGTAACATATAACGGAGCATTCGGACATCCCAATCCCTGAGGAATCCTCCCATAATCAAACATAACAAAAAAAACCCATGGCTTCCACCCAAGCCACAGATACACAACAACTGAGATCAAAAGGTCCTGGGATACAGACGCAGACGCATCAATCCCTATGGAAACAACCCAAAACCGAAAAATCATACAGATCAAGAACACCACGGCTTCCAACCCAAGGATGCATAAATACAAGAACAAATCGCACAAAAGCATGAATAAGAAGAAGATTTAAGACAACAAAACCCTATGGAATCAATCCAATAAGAAACAATCAAACGTCACAGACATACAAGAACCCGTAGCACAAGGAAAGATGATGGCTTCCACCCAAACCAGATATACACAAGAACCGAGATCAAAGATCCTGGGATAGAGACGCAGACGCATCAATCCCTATGGAAGCAACCCAACACGAAATAATCATACAGATGAAAAACACCACGGCTTCCAACCCAAGGATGCATACATACAAGAACAAATCGCACAAGAAAAGCAGGAAGAAGAAGACTACGAAAACGAAACCCTATGGAATCAATCCAATAAGAAATAATCAAGCGGCACAGACATACAAGAAACCGCAGCACAAGGAACGATGATAAGTGCCAAGATCAACTCATAGGGTTCTCCAAAACAGACAACGAGACCCTAGCATCAAAGATCACCATCAAAACCTTACCCAAAACAAGCCTCCAACAGCAGATAAACAACGAAGAGATGTGCAAACAAAGAAAACCACCACCAATAATTAAAAGAATAAAACATGTGAAAGCAAGAAACCCATACCTTTGAAGGGAGAAGAGGGAACGCTACGGAGAACGAAAGAGAAACACAAACGATAGACGACGGGGTGACGAAAACAGAGGCATAGGTATTTATAGTCCGAGGGTCAGGTCGGCAGACCCTTTGAAGGAGCCATCTACGGTCGAGATCGTTACACGTGTTCTCGATGAACTGTAACGCACTCCACCATACGCAATATTATATTTTATTAGAGTTTTACGAGAATTACAAGAAGCCTCCCATACTATGGGATCTTTAAGAAACCTCTCAAGGGTCGGATCTGTGTATGGTATTTGACCCAAACCGAATTTGAATTACAGGTTCGGGCATAAAAGACGTTCGCTCAAGCCCAGACAAACCCGCATATTATCTGGTCGGGTTTGAGTTGAGATATCGATTGGTCTGACCCAACTTGAAAATTATAAATATATATATATATATATGGTTAATCTAATGTTTAATATTAAATAAATTCAATTATATTAAAATGATTAAAATACTTTTAAAAAGTTGTATCTTTGAAAACATATGGTTACCTTTTTTAAGGTCAAAAAGGTAAATTTGATAAAATTCATAAAGTAGTTTGAAAAAAATATTATTTTTTAAGAATATTTTAGTTCTTTTCATAAAATTAAATCTATTTAATGTTAAATATAACTAGTTTATATATATATGACACTTTTCAAATATACTGATCAGGTTTGAACTTTCATTTTCCTGACTTTATATAACATGTACCCAACTTAGCATGTTATATGAGCAAGACCAAGAAATGGTATTTGGATGGGTAAATAACATAGCACCATAATAACCAAATGATATTGGATGACATGGGGAGATTGACTTGCTTAAATTAACTAGACCATAATTGAGCGCTTGTTAACCACACACCTGCTCAAAAGAGCTCTGCTCATCTGGTAGGGCCGACTTGTGAATGTCACCAAGTTTACGGGAAAACTTGTGGGTGCCGTCTCTGGTTGCAAGGTCGAAACTGGGTGTACTTTTGGTTGAGCATGTTTTATTAATCGGTGATGGAGGGGGTTTCCATTTGGATTGTCCAAAAAAATACCACACGCACACATGAGCGAGTGCACATAAATCTTGTTAGTAAAAACAACTCTCAACAACCGAATGGTACTCCAATGACAAGCCGTAACTAATAAAGGTTCAAACCGATGACCAAATGGCGTTTCAATACTTCATCATTGTATTTTTAATGGATAAAGACCTAGTTGACACTAGCTTTTTAGACACAATGCCAAATTGGTTGCCAATTAGAAAATATATGATTTTTTTCTTAATGGTTTTGATCTTTTTATGCCTGAAAAAAATCAGACGCTATGTAAGTTGTCGCTTGAAAAATCCCATCATGATTTCGACCAATGCACCTGATTTTAAATTTAAAAAAAAAAGGTAAAATTGTTTAGAAAAAATATAAATTAGCTATGTTTGTCTTATTTTTTAGTTTGCAATTCCGATATCGAAAAATGATCATAATATACAATAAATTTAATGTGTTTTGTGAAAATGTCTCACAAGTTATCAAATTTCTCGGTATTTTTAAATGCTTTTATTCTTTGCAAGTAGGAATTTTCAATTTTCGCAGGTCACAATTGTAAAAGTTGATGGACTTGCAAAAGTCGATAACAAAATCGCAAGTGATATTTCGATATTCAAAAAATTATTATGAAAATCTACTACCTTGCAAAATTTTCAAGGAGTATCGCATGAAGTATTGCAAAATTTCTAAAATATTACCAAATTCCAATATTATAAATTTTTTAAGGAGTATCGCAATGCTATTGTGAATCTTTTTTATCTTGCAAAATTCTTTATCTATATAAATGACATTCCATTTCTCAAACCCTTATTTGCATGTAAATGCTTTATTTTTACAATCCTAGGGTTCTTTTGGTTGGTAACTAGTGGTCCCTAATCCTTCTAATGACATTCCAGCAACATTCATGCGACATTCTAGCTTTGCAAAAATCCTTCATCGGTGGTGGTTCACCGACGGTGAAAAACCCCAAAAGCATAGGCAACACTTCATCGACGGTGACTTTTTCTCGTAAAAGTATGTGCAACACTTCATCAACGATGAGTTTTTCTTGTAAAAGTATGGACAACACTTCATCGACATTGAGTTTTTCTAGTAAAAGCATCAACGGTAAGAAGATTATTGGCACTTCATCGATGATGAGTTTTTCTAATAAAAGCATCGATGGTAAAAAGATAGGCAATACTTCATCGACAGTAAGTTTTTTAGTAAAAATGTCAACAATAAGTTTTTTCGATAAAAACATCAACAATATGGGTGAGATAAAAAACGAAAAGTACGTGAGTTGTTCATGAGTGCAAAAGTTGATCAGTTGAAAATTCATTCTTATCGTAGAGAACGTAAAGGATGATGATATAGAATTCATGGGAGGCTTACGCTCTAATAAACTATGAAAGCCTAAGATGTGTTAGATGATGATGATGTTTTTTCTCCATGTAATGTATAAGCGTTTTTTTTTTCTAAAAGAATAAAATAAATGTAATGCATGGGTGATTTCATTTTGTTAAAGAATTAAATGAATGCAATGTATGAACGACTTTATTTTGTAAAAGAATGTAATGAATAAGCAACTTCATTTTGTGAAAGAATAATGCTTCATTTTTCAACCCTTATTTTCATAAACCCTGAATTTTGGCTCTCCACCAACGATTTTTTCAATGAATCTCTTACGAATGGTAAAGGTGAATAAAAGATTTCACAAAAAAAAAAATTTTACAACCTCCATGCAAAGTTATTCAGGATTTTTTGCATCTATAGTATAAAAATACTTATGAATTTTGTCAAAAGTTTTGCATTGTTGGTTACAAAAATTTTGAAATGCTTACAAAATTCACGAATGAAAAGAATTTTCAGCGTCAAAAATGATCTTTACGATCATTTTCTATTAAGTTAAGATATTGTCTGACATCTACAACTAGACGTAGTAATTTATTAGAAGGGATCCCAGCTAAAAGCCCATTGTTTTTTATTGCATGTTTTAAAATCAAAATAGAGACAAGCGAGAATCATCCTTTTGATACCATGTGATGCCAAAGGATCAGCGACAAAGGGAACGAGTTTTTCAAGGACTGGCTAGGGGTATCCACAGGGCTTTGTGCCATCAGGTCACGACAGTAAGCATGGTAGACTAAAGACTAGCAAAATCAGGCCTCTGATCCCGAATGCGGTTTCTCCATGTAATAAATGGAAAAAAAAGTTTTATGCTCAAACCGGATAATTTTGATGTTTTATGGGTCAGATTTTTTTTATATTCAAACCTGAAAATTCGGCTTCAGGTCAGGTCGGGTACCCGATACATGCTCGACTCGTTGACAGCCTTAGTCTGAAAGCAAGCATCAATAGCATTTGAAACTCCAATCTTCAACCATTTTCTATTTTGCACTATCAGATGTAACAAGTCTTGAACATATTTTGTGAATGCTACTTAACCAGCCTATAGGAGTCAACCCAGCCAAACATGTTCGGCTCGCCAAACCTATCACAAAGTTTCGTCGCTAATTAACAATTTTCTTGAGAACTATTATGAGCCGATCATGAGAACTATTATGAGCTGATCATGAGAGGTTCATATCATTTCCCTGCTGTAATAAACCCAACTGATCCCTTGAGTTCGAACTTTTTTCTCTGAAAAAAAACAGGGTTCGCCAAACCTAGTTCAATGTTTGTTGACCTTTTTCTGGTTAACTTTTTTTTTTTGACAAACTTGTTGGATGCTAATGGCGATTGCATCCCAATTAAAGTGATTTGTGACAAAGAGGGGTCAAAGCAAGGACTTTCATCATTCTCATGCTAACATAGTAATCCTGCTGCCTTATACCTCAAATGACAACAAGCTTTCTGCTATAAGTGATCGCTAAAGCACCACATCTGTACCATGACACAATTCAACCATCATTAGAGATCTAAACCAGAAGGCCTTTAGGGACTGAATGCTTCATAAGACACATCAAGAAGAAGCTAATGAATTATGAAGGAATAATAAACCCCAAAATCCAATACCATATGATAATATCAAAATGAATGTACACACACAAGTGTACACAACTCAAAGGCATACACATCTTAGTTTGAAGCTATGAATCTGTACTTATATCATCACCCCCCTCTGATGAAAGGAGAGAAATTTTGGTCTGTTTGTTGCATAAATTGTTGAGGAAGTTGAGTGTGGAGTTTGAGAATTGTATTGGAAGCTGGTGATGGTGAAGCCAAGACAGCAGGGAGCCTATTCTCCAATGAATTTAGAGGAAGATGAGCTTGAACTGCCTTCTTCTTAGGCCTCAAGCAAGCAAGCCGGCTGCCGACCTGGTTATGGCAAAGTGGTAGCTTGCTTACTTGGAATGCTGTTTCCTTCTCTTTGGCAATGGGCGCACCAGTTGGATCCTGTAAAATGGTCAGAGAACTCTGCATTAACAAGACAGTGCTGAAACACCCTGCATTGACCAAGTCCTGATTTTATTTAAACCAGTTTGAGACACTAATATCTCAACCTCGGTTAAGCTAAAGGACCATAACTATATCTCAGCCTCATTTCTGCTAAAGGATTTCAACTTTGTCAATCCCATTACTGGTCTAATTTAACAACACCAAGAGTTGGGTGCATAGCAGAGAGCACACTCCAATCCTCCCTAAGTAACTTAGAAACAGGTTTGGGTTCAGTTTCAAGTTTATTTCGGACCAGGAAAAGAAAGCCCAGATCCGACCCATATAATTTAACAATGTTTAAAACATATAATGTCAAGTTGGACCGCACATCATGCAAAACTCAGTTCACAGTACTCGAGTCATATATTATTTGGGTCAGCAATTTTACGCCATAATCGAGAATCCAGGATCTGGCGGTCCACATGGATATTCAACATAGATCCAACCCATTGGCAGCCCTAGGTGTAAGTGTAACTGCTCTTGGCCCAATTTCAAGATTCTGAAACATTATATGTGCATGTTTTAGGTTTCTCCACATCCAGATCCAGCATAAGTGATAAATACTTCATGCGGTTTGAGATCTGGTACGATTCGGGTTCATATTATCCATTAAGATTTTTTTTTTTTGAAGTTTTTATTTAGAATTTGAGAGAGAGAGAGAGAGAGAGAGATTACCCCTCCAAGCATGAGAATTATGAAATCTTGATTGTCATCATTGTTGTCAAGGTTTGCTTCTATCAGTTTACGCAGATCTGCAAGGTTATATTCATTGGAGACCTTTAGTTTTGCTATAAATTTCCCAGACTTCTCTGTTGTTGCTTCCCATTTGACATAAACATCACTATTATCACTGCAGGGCTGGTTTTCCTTCAATTCATCTTGTGCTTGGAATCTGTTTCTTCTTCTACTCAGTTGGGCTTCTCTTAGATTCAATTCATCAATTGGAGTAAGTATTGGCAGTGGCTCCACAGTTGCAAACTTTTCAACATCAACATTAGCTCTTGTCATAATCTCCTCGGATTGAGAAATTCTTGGGAATGTATACTCTTGCTGCAAAGAAGTTTGGTTTCGAATAATTTCTTTGAGAGATGATTCAGCTGTGAAGTCCCCAACAGTGGAAGCAGGAGATCCTGTTTTATGACAGGTGGAAGCAGGAGATCCTGTTTTATGACAGGTAGAAGGTGGAGTTCTAAAATTTTGAGTTAGCTCTCTGTGGTTCCCGCAGAGCATGAAAATATTCTGTATTCTAGTTCTTCGAGCAGAGGCTGCTGCATCCTCTGCATCATCCAGCGCACTTTCCAAATAGGCTTGCTTTCCAAAACTTTCTTGGTTATTTTCGTCATGCTCAAAATCTCTGTGATAAGTATTCATTGCCAGTTTCAGGTTCACAGTAGATCCTCCATAACCCGCTGCAATATTCTTATCTTTGCCCACTATTACTTCCTTCACCTCCTCAACGGCATTTTCTTCTGAACCTTCATCTTTAATGTCTTCTTCACTTTCTTCAAAGACCGTGCTAAGGGTCACCTTCTCTGAAAATCCTGAATGGTCGTCATCCTCCTCTGTTTGTATACCCCAATGTGTAGAAATGAAAGGCCTGGTTTCAATAACTTCAGGATGAGAAATAGGGCGGTAGGTTGGAGTTACCTCTTGCTCATCGAGGTCCAACTCCATTGATTTCTCCATCACTCTCACCCCCTCATCATAAATCTCCGACAATTGCTTCAAAAGCCTACTTCCATTCAGTTCTTTTGATGCACTTTGATCATTACCAGCCCTTGGATCACATAATTCTGATTCAATTTCCTCAATCCTTCGCCTCAGCATCTCAAGCTCCTCTTGTTGCTGTAAGATCTTCTCTTCCATTCTTCTTCTTCCTAATTCCATGAACTTGTTAGCCATCTCCTGACACTCTTCCAATCTCTTCTCCAACTCCATCTTCAGTAATTTTGTCCTCTCATTAACCATTGAGTTAATGATCTCCTCCTCATCCTTCAAACCTCTACCTTCCATAGCTTGAAGCTTAGCTCTCAGCTCTGCCACTTCTTCTTCCTTCTTCAATAATTCATTTTGTACTTCTTTGCATTGTTTTTCTTTTAGTTTGTTTTCCATTTGCAATTTAGCTATGAACTCATCCATAGCTGCAATTCTTGTACCCAAAACTGCATCTTCAGTGCAGGCTTTATCTTTTGGAGGTGGTGTATGTGCAACTCTAACAATGCACTTTGCTTTAGCTCCATACTCCAGAGTAGAAATGGTCTTGTGCAACTCCTTAGAATCGGGGCTAGCACATAAAATCATCAATATCTTTGCCTTGTCATCCTCAAAGGAATCCTGCCAAAGGAAAGAAAGCCTTTAGTGAAATTATGAATTTTGGTGATCACTTGCCTGGAGAGAAAATGATTAGCACAAGGATCGAGCTTTCACCTGTAGAAGCATCGTAAGTTTGCTATCCCTGAATGGAACGTGAGAGTCCCCATTTGCAATAGACTCAACCACTCGTTTTAGTGCAATGTTTCCTTGATTGATCTTTGCAGTCTAGATATTTCATTGCACAGTTAGAGTTCAACTCCATCTTAAGAATCAAATATAAAATGTCTAAAATGCAAAGCAACAGTTTCACCGTGCACAAACAAATTCAGAAAAATGTAAAATGCATGAGATGACAGAAGTGATAATAATTAAGTTTACAAGATTGTGTGTGTGTGCAACCAGACATGCACTCATGATTTAAGGATAAAAATCACATTATTCAATTGAATACATGACATGAGTGCTTGAGCAATGACCCACCATGTCACGGTGTTCATCTTAAAGTCACAGCACTTGGACCAGCCTAAGGCAACACCAACTTTCCACTAATTACCCAACAATGGAAGTGGAAGAGTTGGCCAACACTTCGATATTTCTTGATTATTTGGTTTCATTGAACAGTTGACCGATTCTCCCCATTAAGGAAAGATTCAGGCCTTAACCACCCCGGTTTCTAATCCAAATCAATAGCCAGAGAACTTTGCTTCAGAATATCATGGAGATATGAAACATGGTCAAAACAGTAGCACAAGAAACTCAAAAATCTAAAATGGTTTTTTTTGTGAAATATGAACCACGCCATAATGCCCCATTCACTTTTTCACAAAATTCTAAGTGCCAACCAAAAGCATAACTCTAGGTCCTACAGTGAAAAGACTGAATCTTTCCAGAGTTTCTGTGCAGATCCATGCAAATCCCTTAGTTGTGCAAATTCATTCATGTCAGTATATCCAACTGTGCCAGATCTCATCCAGCCTTTTCCTTATCAAATGGAACCATTTGACTGTTACACTTGATTGTTACCATACCTGTTTGTAACCCGTTGCATTTATCCCCTTGCTAAAGTCGTGGGATTTTGTACCTATATATTCCAAGTTGTAAATCTAATACTATCATCACAACAATTACCTTTCATGTTTTACTGTGTTCTCATGGTATAAGAGCAAACACGCCCAACCACTTGGGATTGGCATCGTTTAACTGCATTCTCAGTTTATTGTGGAGGAGATCAATCCCAACCCTGTGGAGATCATACTATTCATCTTTATCCTGTTGGAAGCATTGTTGCCCAGCACATTACTTGCAACCAGAGGTCATACCTGTCCATCTTTCATGGCTTCTACCAACGTCCAGCAAGAGAGTGAAGGCAGCTAGACGAGATGTTGGACGCAGACATTGTTCATCCATCAAAAGCCCCATTTGGTACCCCAGTCCTTTTTCAGATGAAACTTGATGGCTCTAAACGGTTATGTGTGGATTACCGTGCTTTGAACAAGGTCACAGTGAAGAACAAATACCTATTGCCATTGATAGCGGACTTGTTCGATCAGCTAGGCAGTGCCCGTATCTTTTCCAAGTTAGATTTGCGATCGAGTTACTGGCAGGTGAGGATTGCTGAAGGTGATGAGCCAAAAACAACTTGTGTCACCCGCTATGGTGCTTACGAACACTTCTGCATCACCTTACTTCTTGCACCAGTCCGATAATCCAGGTGCAATTCTTGTCTCATCTCCATTAAATCGCGATAACTACTCCACATGGAAAAGAGCCATGAGAATAGCTCTTAGTGCAAAAAATAAGTTTGTTTTTGTCAATGGATCCCTACCAAAACCGACTGAACCTCCATAAGATTCCCAAGCATGGGATCATTGCAATCATATGGTTCTGACTTGGCTATTAAACGTCTTGACCAAAGATCTAGCCAGCAGTGTCATTTATGTGGACACTCCCAGAGCAGTGTTAGAGGAGATTTTTTCTCAAGGCAACATTGCAAGAATTTATCAGTTAAAAAAATTAATTTCTGATCATGGGATGAATTAAATTCATACTCACACATTCTAGATTGTATGTGTGGGGCTTTCAAGGAGTTGAGCGATTGTCAACAACAAGAGAAGGCGATGGAGTTTCTCATGGGTTTAAATGACTCGTTAGCTACAGTGAGGAGTCAAATTTTCACTATGAATCCTTTTGCCAAGTATTAGTAAAGTATATGCCATGGTGATGCAAGAAGAAAATAAGAAAATGTTACAAATTAATCTCGCAACCATAAGTGAGTCGACTGATCTTGTTGCTAACACCAATCCATGCACCTAAGGCAATAGCAGATATCAAAATTTGGGATAAGGCTATGGACAACCGCGATGTGAGCATTGTGGAATGGTCGGTCACATCAAATCACAATGCCATGCGCTGCACGGATACCTAGCTGGTCACCCTAAGCACAGAATTGGATCCAAATCCGATCCCCCTACTTCATCGAATGCTGACAACGTCACCACCGAGCAGCAACAATCCCTTACTGCACCAAATGTTGTTTCTTCCTCTTTGATGCAGCTCACTGATGATAAAAAAAATAAGCTTATGTCTTGGCTTAATGTCGATGTTCAAGCTTCTTCGGCTAACCTTGCAGGTGATATCATTCAAAACCTTCCTTCTAAATGTCCTTGGATAATTGATATTGGTGCTTCAGACCACATGACTCCATATCTGTCATTGCTAATCGATTACACATAACATGAAACCTGTTAAGTTACCTAATGGCCAAAGCATAAACCTAACCCATATAGGAAACATTAGGATCTCTCCCGACATTTGCTTAAACAATGTTCTTTGTGTTCCATCGTTTCATTTTAACCTCTTATCAGTTAGAAAATTATCGCAGTCCTCTAATATCGTTGCCACTTTTTTCTCTTCTTTATGTATATTTCATGACAGTTTGACGAAGAGGCCAATTGGAGAGGGTGAAGTTCGTAATGGGCTCTACTTTTATCTTCCTGCCAGCCATCATGCTATGACCACCATAAGTAATCCTTCCTCACAAACATGACATTCACGACTAGGTCATCCATCTAAGGATCATCTTTCTCAATTATCTAAAGAACATCCTGATATTTTTTCTTATTCTCAAGTTTAGTGTGACATTGTTCCAAACAAACAAGATCTATTTTTCCTCATAGTGTCAATAAAAGTTCTATTTCATTTGGTCTTATTTATTGTGATATTTGGGGACCATATCATAAATCATCACATACAAGGGCACATTATTTCATTACCATTGTTTGATAACTTCTCTCAATGCACTTGAGTTCATCTTATGAGATATAAGAGTGAAACCTTTCATTTTCTAACAAAATTTTATACCATGGTTAAAACTCAATACAATCTTCAAGTGCAATGTGTTCGTACTGACAATGGTACAGAGTTTTTGTCTCACATGATGCAAGATTTCTTTACCAAAATGGTATCCACACCTCAACAAAATGGGCCCGTAGAGCAAAAACATTGACATTATTTGCTCGAAGTTGCTCATGCACTCCTCTTCCAAGCAAATATGTATAATGGTACAAAGTTTTTGTCTCACATGATCCAAGATTTCTTTACCCAAAATGGTATCCACCATCAATGTTCGTGTGTTCATACGCCTCAACAAAATGGGCCGTAGAGCAAAAACATAAACGTTTGCTCGAAGTTGCTCATGCACTCCACTTCCAAGCAAATATGCCATTAACTTTTTGGGGAGGATGCATTTTGACGACCATTTATCTTATTAACCACATCCCAACACCTGTCCTTGAAGGAAAAACTTTGTATGAGGTTTTGTTCAATGTCAAACCTTCTTATGATCATATGTGAGTGTTTGGATGTCTATGTTATTCTTGAAATCTGGAAACTCGAGATAAATTTTCTTCTCATTCTAGACGTTGTGTCTTCGTGGGATAGCGTTTCCGATAAAAAAGGTATCAACTATAAGATTTGGATAATGAATTATTGTTTACTAGTCGTGATGTCATATTTTATGAAACACATTTTCCATTTCAAAATCAACATACCCATCAACCTGAGTATCATGTTATACCCAAGCTAGTTCCCAATTTGGATTGTGATAACTCACAATAACATCCAATTCAATTGTCGCCAAAACCACTGCCACTTGAAACAAATGTTGATTCCACCCATAAGTCAACTGATAATTCTTCCACACCCCCTGACCCATCACCTGACTCACTACGTCGAACAAGTCAACCTCATCACTGTCCAAACTACCTGGCTAATTATATATGTTCATCTGCCCATGTCATGCCGATGATGGCTTTATCCACCCCTCGGCCTTCTTCAGGTAACCCTTACCCGATCTCAAACTTCGTCCCATATCATAATTTTTCTAATGCTCACCTTGCCTTCTTAGCATCCATTACCTCATAGGTTGAACCTCAAAAATTTAGTGAAGCCGTTAAGCATGATTATAGCCGCTAAAATTGATGCATTAGAACGGAACAATACTTGGGACATCGTATCATTACCTCATGGAAAACAACCAATCGAATCCCGTTAGGTTTTCAAAATCAAGCATCGAGTTGATGGGACTATCGAGGGATACAAAGCTTCTTTAGTCGCAAAAGGTTATACTCAAGTAGAAGGATTTGACTATCATGCGACCTTCACTCCCGTTGCCAAACTTGTCACGATGTGTTGCTTATTATCTCTTTGTTGTCATCAATGGATGGTTAATTTTTCAATTGGATGTCAACAACGCGTTTCTGCACAGAGATCTTCAGGAAGAAGTTTATATGGATCTTCCCCACTTGGTTTTCACAGTGGGGAGCATCAAGTCTGCAAACTTAGAAAATCATTGTATGGTCTAAAACAATCATCGAGAAATTGGTTTGCAAAATTTTTATTTGCCCTAAAAGATGTTGGCTACCTCCAATCGGCAGCTGATTATACGTTGCACAGAGATCTTCAGGAAGAAGTTTATATGAATCTTCCACCTAGTTTTCACAGTAAAGGGGAGCATCAAGTCTACAAACTTAGAAAATCATTGTATGGTCTATTACAATCATTGAGAAATTGGTTTGCAAAATTTTCATTTGCCCTCAAAGATGCTGGCTACCTCAATCGACAACTGATTATACGTTGTTCATTCAACGTTCTAGGTCAACTTTCACCGCCCTCCTTATTTATGTCAACGACATTATTATCACTGACAATGATCAATAGTCTATTAAGCATCTCAAGGATTTTTTAAATTCACGATTTCATCAAGGATCTTGGAAGACTCAAATATTTTCTTGTCATTGACGTAGCTCGTTCATCCACTGACATTTTTTTTAGCCAACAAAAATATACTCTCGATATTCTCTCATATAGTGGTTTGATGGGCGGGCTTGGTAGGTCTCATATACCCAGTTGATTTTCCCATGTAGCAATGAATCACTCTCTCTGCCGACCAAGGAGATCCACTTTAAGATCCAACTCATTACCGATGCTTGGTAGGTCGTTTGATTTATTTAACTTTCACAAGGCCTAATATTAATTATTCCGTCAATGTTTTAAGTCAATTCATGCAGCATCCTTGCAAGCCCCATCTTGAAGTTGCATATCGGGTTCTTAGATACTTGAAATCCTCACCAAGAAAAGGTGTTCTCCTCTCTGCTGCTAGCCAGATCCAGCTCACCACATATTGCAACTCAGATTGGGCCCAGCTGTCCCACTACCCAAAGATCTACAACTGGGTTTCTCACGTTACTTGGCAACAATCCACTCACGGAAAAGTAAAAAACAACACACCATTTCCCGATCATCAACTGAGGCCGAATACAGCTCCATGGCTGCAGTTGTTTGGCTCAAAGCTCTTTGGGTGGATCTTGGCATTCACCGCCCTCATCCCATAGAATTATATTGTGATAACCAAAGCAGCTCTTCATATTGCTGCAAATCCGGTTTTTTACGAGCGCACTAAGCATATTGAGCTCTATTGCCACCTTGTTCGCGAGAAAATTCAAGCAGGCATAATCTCCACTGCCTATATTCCCTCTCGTCATCAACCTACTTATATTTTAATTAAAGCCTTGGGGCATGAACAGTTTCATTCTTTGATCAGCAAGTTGGGCATCACTGATCTTCATGCTCCAACTTGAGGGGGAGTAATAGCTAGTTGTGCAGATCCATGAAAATCCCTTAGTTGTGCAAATCCATTCACGTCAGCATATCCAGTTGTGCCAGATCTCATCCAGATTTTTCCTTATCAAATGGTTACCATCCTGTTACATTTGATTGTTGCCCTACCTGTTTGTAACCGTTGCATTTATCTCCTTGCTAAAGTCGTGGGATTTTGTACCTATATATTCCAAGTTGTAAATCTAATACTATCATCACAACAATTATCTTTCATGTTTGACTGTGTTCTCAGGGCTCTGATTACAAACATATGCCTGATTTTGCACCAAATAAAACACAGATTCCTTCTCAATTCACTTTTAAGTGATAATGAGAAGGAATAAATTTGTCGCCTAAAACACTGAAGTGGACTCTAGAAGTAAAGTTAAGGTAAATGACCCCATGACATGATTTTGTACCAGTGAGGCCCAAACTTCAACTGGAAATCTCAAGATATCGGATTTCTGAAGCACACATTGTGTTCATCATTAGTAAGGAGCATATCTGGGACCAGATCATGAAAGTTTAATTTCTTTCACTTAAAAAACCACCTCCCCTCCTAATAATTCAAAATATCTGATGAAAAAGTGCTGATTCTTTGTATCTATATATTTACATAAGAACCAAAGCTCTGTGGAAATAGGCAAGGGCCTAATAAATCAAAGATAACATAGATTTACCTGCAATTTTGCCTCAAACCCTGTTTGACCCGCTTGTTCAATATTCTCCGATCCCGCCATGTCCACGAGCATCAACCTTCCCCCAACCGAGGGTACCTCCAAAATTATCTGCAGAAGTGGAATACGAAGTTAAATTTTAATTACTGCAGAAACCAATGAAAAAATAGTACAAAACGAAATAGGTAGGAGATGGTAAGAACCAGGCAATGGCTTCTAGAGCTTCTGTCGTTACACAGAGTACTCTTCACAATCCTTCTCTTTTCAACCTTGGCCACTTCTCTTGATATCTTTCCTGCTTCAGTTCCAGAGATAAAGGTTGCATTCTTAGCCTTCCCTCCCATCACTTCAAGTCTCACCTGCAAAATTTTCAAATGCTACTAAATTTAAACATGATGATGAATGGAGCCGACTATAAGCTCGAATTTTTTATTTCTTCAACCTTTAAACTGTTGAATCACGAAAAAAGCAATGCATCATACCTTGGAAGAATTTCCTTTAGGCCATCCTAACGTCAATCCTCCGCCGCCATTGCTCGACAAGAGATCGTAAATCTCTTCGTTATAAATTTCAAGAACCGTGACATGTACTATGGATCTTAGCCCTACTCGCTGGTTCTCACCTTCACCTTCCTCCTCCCCTTCTCCTAAAATATCCCTCAGAGCTCTGTAAACGATCCCTGGCTGCTTAGAACACCCAAACATGGTATGGCTCTTCCCCGAACCCGTCGGCCCGTACATCATGACGGTGCATCTCCCCCCCAACCTCACGCCATTTATTCTCGACTCGACGAACCTTCGATAGAACTGGTCAAGATCTTCATCCTCTGCGATCGACACCCCGTCGAGGCCGAAATCCCGGTACCCGATATCCGTCCTGACCCTAACGGACTGTCCGTCCGACGAGATCTTCAGCGCAGGTGCTTGTGCATCTTTCTGATCTGGGTGGTTGCGGATTCTTCCGATCACTTCGATGGGGTGTTCAGCAGAGAGGGCTTCCTCGAGGGTACGCGTATGAGGGGATGGGTGAACGTGGGAGCTCGGCCGAGATGCGAAATTGAGGCGGGATTTCGACTGGGGAGTCTTTGATGGAGTGATGTGGCCTGTGATCGCCTTGGGTGAAGGCTTGGGAGCCATGGAATAGGAGGAATAAGAAGATGACGACGACAAAGAAACCCGTTTCAGCAAGAAAAAGAAGAAGATCGACGGTCGGGGAAACTCTAATTCTGGTTGCCGGAAGAAAGCGGAGAAGATGGACGATCGGCGGAGCTCGAATTCTCGGTTTTCGGTAAAGAATCGTGAGAGGAAAGAAAACGGGAAACGGCGGTGAGACGTGGAATTTGAAATTTGTTTGGTTTGAGAAATATAGCCGTTAGGGATCCCAACGTCTATATTTCGGACTGGTAACGGTAAGAAAAGGAAGTGGGGGTGGTGTGGCGGGGGGGTGTTTGCAGTGCACGAGCGGAGCGGCGGAGCCTGGTGTCACAACTTTGGTTCTCGAACAAATCTCGGCAAGGGAAAATAACGCGATATTTTGATTTGTTTTTTATTTGCCTAAATATAAAAAGTATATAAAAAAGTACTTAAGATAAAAATAACCTAAAATGCCAACAAAAGATTATTTGTATCTCGTTAATAACATGATAAAAAGTTAAAACACGGTACTTTCAGAATAGGTGATGTTTTGCTAATATCGTATGGTTAGGTTGGATTACACGGAGACTGAATTTGATGTAGATTTAGGTGCAAGACTCCCAAAGTAAATCGAGAATCCATTTGGGCTCAATTTTTAGTTTGAACTTTATTTGAACAGATTTTTGGATCTTAGATTTTGTTTAGGTATTTGGATCTAAATTTGATGCATAATTAGAATTAGGGCATTAGTGCATTAGAATTAGGAACTTGTAAGGTTTCTTTCCTATACAAGGATTATAATAGCTTAGGAGAGGATGAGATTGAGCATTGAATTTAGTTATTGTTTCTTTTTTTTTTTATCTGTTTGACTTTCAACGCTGATTAGTTAATTTTTTTATGTTTAAGTATTTTATTTATTATTTTTTATAGTTTTTATGTAAGTATTTTTGTAACACAAGTTCTCACCCTCTTTAAGGCCATGTTTGTGTCAGTGGCTAAATTTCAAGGCCCAATTTTTGGCTTTTGCAAGTCAAGGAATGTTCGTGCAGCAGTAGGCCTCGCGGCCTAATCAGCCTCATGTATCATTTTTTATATGTAATCTTCTTATAAAGAAGAACTTTAACTTAGCTAACATTCCTTTCAAAGAATTTGTTCGAACTTGGTTGTCACACATCTAATAGCCATTTACCTTCATAATTGTCCCATACCGGCAAGTACATTCAACCAAAGGGCCAAACGTGTGTTGTTGCTTCCACAAGCAAGAGCACCCTAACACAGGGACCCAAACGTGCCTTCGCAACACTATCGATTTAACCAACATCCAACACAGGATCACGGGGCACATGGCATGTCACTTAAGCATTGTTGATGCGTTCCAAGCCCTCGAGTTTCATTCTAAATCACCAAGCCTTTGTTGCAGCCATCCGAAGCAAACCGTACACCGAGGACTTAGCCTTGCATGCCATGGGGCATATCATGCCCACACCACAACTTCTCCACTAAAGGGATAAGGCCTTTCGATCTCCATTTCGAAGATCAGTTGATGATTAAATGTTATAGCGAAGAACACAACCCAAACTCGCTTGTCGGTGTCGTGCATGCACTCACATGACCTCATGCCACCATGCATGGTCGGGACCACACTGCCACATCACAAACCGCCACCCGCGCGCCCATGGTCGATGCCCAAGTCCCACGAGGGATTTGCATTACACACGGATACCCCCACACACTGGGTTTTGAACCTGCAACGTAGCACTGGGTGTTGGGGAAACTGCAAAATGCCTCCCATTCAAGTCTCACAAAAAGAGCAAACACCACCACATACTGTGTTGGATTAAAAGCTGTCAACGGGTTGGGTTTCTATCAAGTACCAAAATCAAATATCTATGTATGGAAAACAAAAGATGCTGACAAGAATATTATTTGAGTCCGTCTTAACTCATCCAAGTAACATGTAAGTTAGGTTTGAGGTATGATTTTTTTTTAAGGCTTGAGCTATGAGTGCATGTATTTGTAAGTTAAAATATATGTTTTTGAATGCCTTTAAAATTATGCAGGTTAGCTTTTGGCTTCCATTTTCTTGACCCGACATAATCTGAAGCCAAACCCAAACCTGACCGTTTGTCATTTGCGCAGGTTTTGGATGCCCCTGTAGGGGGAAGCATGCTCAAATCGCTTCCCTTTTGTTTCTCACTCACTCCCCCTCGCTTTTTGTGTTTTGCATGTTAATATTGTTAGAATAAAAGATCGGAGAATGCCACTTACCGGAAGCGGCCATTATCAATCCGAACAATGCTTCAATAGAGGTGTGTTGTCGACATTCTCCTTCACCAATCGACGTCTTTGATGAGCCCAGGCCGACAAGTCGAGAGGTGAGCAAGACCCTTTAACCCCAGAGATTGAGAAAAACCAATATCATGTAACACTCGTCATACTTCCATGGTGATTTATATAGTGGGAGGATTCTGCAGTGGAAGGTTTTCATACATGAACAATTATGTGATCTTTTTATATTTTCATAATTGTCCTGTAACCAAAATTACCAAAACTGAAAATCTTATGTTTTTCTTTGATGTGCTCATGTTAATATGGGTCACATCAAGTTGGATCTGGTCTAAAGTTCAACAATTTTTCACTTGACCCATTGACAAAAAAAAACTTATTATTGAGGTTCTTTACTGTCATATCAATTCAAGTTCTATTTGGGTTCACATGCTAAACTGAATCAAATAAACCATATGAGTTATATAGATGAACATCTTTATATGAGATGTCATATTTTTATATACTACAATATCATTCATAATAAGTGTTAGCATGTTAAGAGTACCTTTATGAACAGGTTGGTCTCTGACCCATTCTTTTACACCATTTTAATATTGTTATTTTGTTATTCTCTCTTAAAAAATGAGAGACACTTTACACAAAATTCAATAATGCACAAAACATAAAGAATCAATTTAGTTTAAAAAATATGATCACATAAAACTATAATGTATTGTCAGACATCAAAATAAATCAAATAAATACATCCTCATTACATGTTGGGAATACAATTTCGGTGCTAGCTCTTTAGTAAGAGAATCCATAGTCATTACCTTTGTATTAATTGTATTAATACATACTAAATGATTCTTAGTTCTTTATTTAACAATAAAGTACTTTAACTCTATGTGTCTATACAAAGTAGAGCTCTTGTTATTATTAGAGAAAAACACAGTAGCTTCATTATCACAGAAGATCTTCAGTGGCCTCTCAATAGAGTCCACAATACGAAGACTTAAAATAAAGTTTTTAATTCATATGGTCTCGTATAGAGCAATACTTTTTGCCTCCATGGTATGAGCTGCAATTGTAGACTACTTTCTGTTTCTTCATAAGATGACACCACCTATTAACAAGAAGACATATCCCGTAATAGACTTTCTACTGTCGAGACATCTTCTTAAATCTTCATCCGAGTATCCACTGACCTCTAGGTGGTCCACATTTTTGTAGGTCAACATATAATCCTTCATTCCTTGCAAATAGCTCATGTCCTTCTTCATAACCTTTTAGTGTGTAATGCATGAATTAGACTGATATCTACCAAGCATCACAACAACAAATGTGATGTCAGGTCACATGCAGATTTGCGCTAATTCTAAACTCTCAACCGCTAAAACATATGAGACGCTTGCCATATGAACCTTTTCATTATCGTCTTAAGGACAATCCTTTAAACTCAATTTATCTCTTTTTACTATGGGTGCCAAACCTAGAGAACAATTCTCTATTCATATCTTTTAAGAATTTTAAATATATAAGATTTATGAGAGAGGCCGAGTACACCTTAGTTCTATCATGACAGATCTCAATTCTAAAAACATAAGCGACTTCACCCATGTCCTTCACATCAAAATGAGAAAAAAAATTTGTTTTATGTAATAAACCTAAATCATTAGTTACAAAAAAAATATCAACATACAAAACCAAGATTATAAACTTGCTCCCACTAACCTTAAGGTATATGCACTTATCAACAATGTTTTTAATGAATTCAAAATTCAAAATCACCTGATTGAACTTTTTATATCACTGGGGGAGGCTGGTTTAAATTCATAAATTAATTACTTTAATTTTCATACTAAATTGTTTGAGACATTTATATTGAAACCAGTAGGTTGTTGCATATATACCTCATCTTTTAAATCATTATTCAAGAAAGTCATTTTCACATCCATTTGATGTATTTTTAAATCAAAATAAGCTACGAGAGCCATGATTATTCTCAACGATTCTTTAGTTGAAACATGAGAAAAGGTTTAATTATAATTCATGTCTTCCATATGGGTGAATCTCTTTGCAACGAGCTTAGCCTTGTGTCCCTCTACTTGCACTTTAGAGTTTGATTTGATTTTAAATAACCACTTACAACCAACATGTTTGACTCCATCAAGTCAAGGTACAAGATCTTATACTTATTTTTCTGTCATAGAGTCAAGCTCTTCTTTCATGACATTGATCCAATGTGTCAATTTATCGCTTTCAATAACATTTATAAAGGTTAAAGGATCGTAATCAATATCTATGAAATCGTTTGATTTTTGTAAATACACAACATAATCAGGATGGATAGCATAGTTTTTGGTCCTCATGGACCTCCATGCAAGTGCTAGTGGTGGTTCAATTTTAACCTTTGCATCCTATTGTTATTGCTATATATCTTCATCAACTTGTTTTACTTGAAATTGGTTGTCATTAACCAAATTTTTTCTAACACCAACCAAATGAACAATGACCAGAAAAACTGAGCTTTTTTTCTTTGCAGGTCAAGTAAAAGAATCTTGCAATTTCTCAAATATTAGACTTTAAGATGCATTTATACTAATAAAACTATGTTCAAGAAATCTCACTTTATCTATTGCTACAATTTGTGGTGTATGAGATGGACAATAAAACTTAAAATCCTTTGATCTTTCTACATAACCAATGGAAAAATCACTTGTCATCCTAAGATCAAATGCTTTTATATGTGAGTTATACAATTTAGCTTCAGCCAAACATTTTTATGTGTATATATGATAAGAAATGTTTTCTACCTGTCCATAAATTATAAAGAGTTCTTTGGACAACCTTCATAGGAACCTTGTTCGATATGTGTATTGTTATCATAAGAGCATTATCCCATAAGGTCAAGGAAGTTGGGTAATTTAACATCGCTCGAACCATCTCCTTAAGCATACAATTTTTTCTTTCAGCTATATCATTCTAGTAGGCACTATCAGGCATGGTGTATTGAGGCATAATGCCTTCTTTTTTTAAAAATCACGCTAATGGTCATTCATTTTGTTTCATCTTAATGAAATGACTATAGTATTCTTCACCTCTATCAAATCTGACAACTTTTATAACTGCATCAGTATATTTCACTACTTCTCTCTTGAAATCCTTAAAAACCTAAAAGACTTCAGACTTCTCAAATAGCAAGTAAAATACATGTGTAACGCCCCGGATTTTCAAAACAAAGCTAAATTCAAAATTTCATGATTTTTTTCCCTTTATAGTGAAACTTAGAAAAGATTTTAGTAGCAGAAATGGACGATAATGAGTCATCGGTTTTAGAAAACTCCAGGCAAGTCATAGGTATATGGTCAAGCACTCATTGACTACCAAGGTGTTTCATTTATCAAAACCACTTGTTTATTACAAACATCACTGCTTGAAAAATCAGTATTTAGTTTTATAAATGAAGCAGTATAACACTGTCTAGAGAAACCCTGAAACACGATGTCGCCTTGCTCCGCATATCGCATTGCAGGTTCAACACCTGAAATTCTCATTAAACGGGGTCAGAACCACTGCTAGTATGGTAAGCAAGCATTCATCTACACATTCAGTCAAGCATCAACTCATGAAAATGCATAGACCACTCAGAGTTACAGTTCGCAACAACGACGCTCAAATCTCCACAACTTACTGTATATCGCGAGAGCCTCTTCAGAACTACAATTTGAACATTTCGCTCAAGTCTCCACGACTTGATATGGACCTCAATTGAACTTTTCTAAGTCTCAATTGGAACATTGAGCTCAAGTCTCCAAGACTTGGTACATCTGTATCCCACGAAACCAAGTGTGCGCTCCACGAGCTTAACTTACTCATGCATATACAACACGGGTCTTTGCCCTATATATCCAGTAGTATACCGATCATGACACATTTCTCAAGGTTATGCAGAACTTGATAGAACAATGTTCATTCATTCATACATTCATACATTGTTGAACCTAGAACTAATGCATTGTTTCGATATTAACTCGTTCACCCCCTGGTACACAGGAAAAGCTAGAACTCATGCATCAACATGACGATCTTGGGGTTTATTATTCTATGTATTTTAGATACCCTAGGGGCCTATTGATCCTGTCCATGATAGGGTGATAGAATTCATACCGGGATAACCCTAACAGGTCAGTTTGGATGCATTCTCTACTGTAGTAGTTGAGTTTAATCCTTAGATATTTAAGGATAACCACGACCTTCATACCTCTTGAGTGACGGGAGACCACTTGAACCTTTTTTGGTTAATAATCAAATACATGTCACTCGCGGCTGTAGCATCATCATCTACCACGTGAGCAATAGTTCTGAAGGGGTCTATTGGTCTAACCATTACTTGTCAGATATTTGCATGTCATTCGAGCAAGCCAGTGCATCCTGTACTGAGAAAATATGTACCTGACCCCATTCAGTATTTTCCAGTATGGTCAAAACTGCGGGGTCTGTGACCTTAAGTTTCATTCATATGCATGCTTGACTCTGCTCTCGGCATCTATGGTCATCACGAGCACCTCACCTCTTTCAGGTGGATATAGAACTCTGGCTCTCCAGCCCTTACGAGTCTAGTTTGTACAATAGTATTTTCTATGAGCATGCATATGACATGATCTTAACAGATCGACTACTCGACGTATATCACCACAACGAGCACATGTCCTAGTCATGGTGCAACAACTACTCTGGCTCTTCAGCCCTTACGAGTAAAGTGCCCTTACATGCGAACATGGGAATGAGCCATTCTGGCAGCATCCCAACAATAGGGCATCCTCGTGCCATTAAACCAGTTCAGGCAATTCTTTTGTCAACCATTTCGATAGAACTTTTCTTGCTTTGACGACAGAAGTGTGATGACCCTTTTTATGTTGTAGAAAGTACTTGACAACATTTGGGCAACACCTCCTCTGTATGACGGAGTAACATACTACGCTTTTTCTGAACTGGTTGAGCTCCTTCAGATTTTTCAGCAGCGGTTCCTCTCTTTGACGGAGAAAGTGTGCATTTCTTTTAAGCTCGGTGAGCATTTTTTTAAACATTTCAGCAGCATTTCTCCTCTTTGATGGAGAAATCGCTATACTTAACTCGGGGATGGATACACATCGTTGTGCATACTTTGCATCCATCGAGGTTCGTTAGAACCTTGGGTCATAGCCAAGTCATACACAAGTAACTTAAATTTTTATGAAAAAGTGGTTTTACGCAAAAGCAAAGTCTTTCCAATAGGAGCTTCTTTTGTCAAGCAGAATCTTGATT
Source organism: Nuphar pumila (assembly GCF_984573655.1). Lineage (NCBI taxonomy): Eukaryota > Viridiplantae > Streptophyta > Magnoliopsida > Nymphaeales > Nymphaeaceae > Nuphar > Nuphar pumila. The sequence goes on from NC_143261.1 coordinate 2,829,539, forward strand.
GAGAAGCAGCAATGAAATTGTATTGGTGATTTGGAGTTGATCTCTATTTGAATGCTCATTTATACGCACTATATGTAATATAAGTAGGAGCCTATGCTTTATAATACAACAGTATAAATGAGTGCATATTTATATTCGGCGGGAGAAACCAAACTAAATAACTTGCAAAAAACAATATATATATATATAGAGAGAGAGAGAAAAAGTAGGAGTCTTGGCATCGTTCGACGCAACGACAATCTTAAATGCATAATTTAAATTGCAAAAAGCAGGAGCCTTGGCATCGTTCGATACGATGACAATATTAAATGCATAATTTAAATTACAAAAAGCAGGAGCTTTGGTATCGTTCGACGTGACAATAATCTTAAAAGCATAATTTAAATTACAGAAAGCAAGAGCCTTGAAATCGTTTGATGCAACAACAATCTTAAAAGAATAAGCAAATACATATATATGTAATATGCAGAAAGCAGGAACCTTGGCATCGTTCGACGCGATGGTAATCTTAAATACATATATATTGCCTTAAGTAGGAGCTTTTATAATAAAATATCCAACGATAGTCGTAAGGAGAAGCATGGGAACACCGAAGTATCTCAGATGGCACAAACTAAGGACTAGGGTCAGATACTACTTTAAAACGTATACGATATATAGCACAACACAAATCATCAAATACTTGAGAGAGAGTGATCGGCGAATCAAACTTACCCTCTGATCGATGAAGAACGACTCTAGTGTGCTTGGTCTGCTTCGAATTGGGTTCGAACCTTTCTTTGAGAAGTCAAACTAGGTCAGATGAGTTCAACCTAGTTGAGAAGGAGGAAGAGCAGGTCAAGCTGTTAAACCCAAGTGGTTTGGACAAAACTGGGTTCAGTCCAAGTCAACTAGGTCAGGTAGGTTCAGACTTAGCCCAAGTAGGCTAGGTCTAGGTCAAGTAAACCAAACCCGAGTTAGGACCAAAAGGGACTTTAATTTTGACTAAACCCAACTAGGTTCAAGCCAAGTCAAGTAGGTTCAGACCAAGTCAAGTAGGTTCAGACCAGGTCAAACAGGCTCAGACCAGGTCAGACAGGCTCAGACCAGGTCAGGCAGGCTCAGAAGGGCTAGGCTAGGTAGGAAAGATTTTAGAGAGAGAGAAAAAAAAGATGAGAAAGAGGGGGAGACAATTTTATGAGAAGAGAGAGAGGGGAGGGCTATTTATAGCCAAAAAAACTTATCTTCCAAGTTTGCTTTTTTCCATTCTTTTCCTAGCTTTCTGGATAATGATTGGAAGTTCCTTTTATGTGGGGGCCCACATGCAAAAATTCATGAGATATTTTATAGATTCCATAAGATATTTTTTGAGAAATATTTTCGTAGGTCCCACTAATATTTTTGTGGGTCCCACAAAAATTTTGGAATTTTGGCAAAAAAATTTCAAAAAAAATCTGAGTACGTCATTCTCTTCGTATTAACGTAACTAAGAAAGTTGGCTCGTACAAATCTTCTAATTTTACTTAGAAAGGAAGTTATGGCTCCCAAACTGTTTGAGCATATATTTGTGAAGATACAAATATCCTAATTTTAACTGGTTTGTTGAAATCTATTCGATTCACATTTCGGGTTCATATGTTATTTTTACATTAAAATGCCTCGTGAATTTATTCAGAACTTTTGCTGAAAAATTATGGGTCTTACATCATGTATCAAGGGTAGTTGTCTATAAAGGTGACAAAATATTTTTCACCCATATAACACGGGATAAATAGCTCGCAAACATCCGTATGCGCAATCTCTAATTTACCATTGTTGTGTTTGACATCCTTCTTATATGTGTTGGTTTGTTTAACCTTTATGCAGTCAACACATGGTTATATATCTGTAAAGTCAAGAAATCTCATAATCTCTTCCTTTGCAAGTCTTTAGACTCTCTCTTTCGAGATATGTCCTAACCTTTGATGCCAAAGTAAATCGGATTGATCATCATTTAAACCATATTTATTGTCAATCAACGTATTCTCAACAGAGTAAGATTCCTAGATATAAAATTTGATTTTCAAATGATACAAACCATCACACATATATGCAAAACTAATAGAAATTAAATTTTTAATAATAATAAGTTTACAGTTTTTAAAATTAAAAGCAAAACCAAACATATCAAATCTTGAAATTGAAATAAGGTTTTGACTGTAAGATGGAACGTAAAACGTATCGACCAAATCCAAAATGAATTTAGACTCCCAAACAACTTTGTAAGTCCCAATATTTTTCATATGCAAACACATCTTGTTTCCTAAGAAGATATTTCTTTCACGCTCTTTTGGTTTCTTTTTATTCAGAAATGCCTACAAAGCGTTGACAATGTATACACTAACACCAAAATCAGTCCACCAGCTATTTAATAAAATATGAATTAAATTACACTTATGAAAAATAAATGATTTGTTATCTTTTTTATCAAGTTATTTCTTATTTTTCATGCAATCCACATTCTTATGTCCATTTTTCTTACAGAAGAAACACTTTATAGAAGAATCGTCAGTCCAAGATTTGACATTTGCTTGAAAGTTAGAACTCTCTCCAAAGGTTTTTGTCTTCCTTTTCTTCTTAAAGGATTTTTTTTTGCTCAGGCCTATACTTTGCCTGATGACAAGCCATATGTGCATTTTGCACTTTTTCATAATTCATTCTTTTTTTTCTTATTCAACATACTTAGTTAAAAGGTCATTAAAGGATCACTCATCATTATGTGTGTTATAAGAGATTTTGAAGGGCCCGTATTCAATAGAAAATGAGGTCATAATCAAATACACTAGGAGGAAGTCAGAAATGGTGAGTTCATGTTATTCAGTTGCGGTACAATATTTCTTATTTTTAAAATATGTTGTTGAATATAACGGTCTCCTGAATATTTCATAAATATCAACTTGAACATGATGGTACTGACCCTAGCCTTACTACAACTGACGAATTGAGTCTCAATGGCTTTCAAAAAATCTTTCATTGTCTTGCAGTGAGGGATGATGTCTCAAATATTCTTAGTCATTCATGATTGCAAAAGCAATAGGCTAAGCCTATTTGAGCGCTCTCACTTTTCATAATCAACATTCTGATTGGTTGTGTTTTGCTCTGTAGGAGTGAGAGGTTAGTAAGTTTTTAAAGCTAAATCTAGGTTCATGTATCCCAAAGTGAACAATATAACTTATTTCCAATAGAAAAAAATTGTTCTATCTAAAATAGGGATATAACTAGCACCATCAATGATCAAGAAACTTGGTATTACAAGAATGAAAAAAAAAAAAACAAATAAATGTTCATACATGATTCATATCAAAAAGGTAAACATGAGATCCTTTATTATTCACCTTTTTGAAGGCAAGCATAATAGGGTCATTATGGTTTCACTTTGGTAAAAATGATCAATCTTCTCAATTCTCAAGGAATTATCACTCAATTGATTAAACTAGTAGATTATGTAATCAGAGGCAATTTGATATTGTACATTTGAGTATGAACATGCTTCATGGGCCAGTGTACATACCTACTATTACAACCTATATGAATTTGGAATATAATTATCTATCTTTGGGTAGAATTATTACTTCATAAAGTCATGCATAATCGTAATACCAAATTTCAATCTCAATATGGTCCAAAAAACCCGCAATCACCACAACTCAGATTCTTTGATGATTGTAAGAGTGAGTTAATCAAAATCTTTTACAGTAAGTATATTTATATTATAAAGCATGCCATAACACATTATAAATTCAGTTATAATCTCATGCTTAAATATCATGGACAACTCAAAACAATTATAAAATACACATAATATCATGTTAAAGTCATGCATTCATGATAAAAATATTATATAAAAGTATAAGAGAAATGAAAAAAATTTGTTGTTATAGATAATAACCAAAATTAGCCTAAAAATAACCTAGAACGGGTCCTAAAAGACCTTGAACCGATCTTGGCCTTTAAAGGGTTAAAAGGGTCCAATTCAGGACCTGATCCAACCCATAACGGTTACCTAGGTCAGATCCTATTAATCTAAACCCAGTTTGCCAAACAGGACCCCCAACCCAGTCTGAATCCAAGGACCAAGCCCTATCTAACAACTTGGACCCCAAACCTGGGCATGTCAGGCACATACCCAGTCTACCCAGAACCCTAATACTAGGTTCGGGTCAGGCTCAAACCCGCTCCACCTGAAACTCCGGTACTAGGTTCGGGTCCTGGATTGAATCCATCAGGTCAGTGATTCACTGTAGCTATAATGCTACAGTGAATCCCGACCTCCCCACCGGGATAACCATTTTTTTTAAAACTAATCCATGCATAGCCTTAAGAGAATTTCTAGTGACCATAGTGACAAATATCGCGAGATTTATGAAAATCTTCCAAGAAATTGCCTGAAAGTTTTAAATGATAATTTCTCGCAAGATTTTCAAAATATCGCGAGATTTATAAAAAAACACAAATACCGTAATTTAAATGCAATATTTACATTTTAAATGGCTATTTGTCATGAAAAAATTGTGTATTTTTATTTTTAAATAAATTTTATTAATATTTTCTTATGAAAAATATTTTAATTTATTTTTTTTATTGTTGAGATTTTGCCAAAAAATGTTAGATTTATGAAAAATTTTAAATTTCTCCCAAGTTTTTGAAAAACATGATTTTGCCGAGAAAAACATTTATCACTATGTCCCCTCTGTGCCCAAGCCGATGATCAGCATAGGCCCCCATGGGCGAGGGTCCTAGTCTCGGAGTTTTATGCCATCGGTAGGACAATTGTACGTATGGCAGGTTGAGCCAGTGAGTCCAGGTCTTCATGCTAGGTGAGATTTCTTCGGGTTATAATTAAAGAAAGAAAGAAATGATCTTATGAGTTATAGCCATCCATCCACATCCTAAGGCATCTTAGTGATGGATGGATGGATGTATGGCCATACAATGGTTCTCATCGTTGCTTTCTTTTAATACATTTTAAGTTACATAGGATCAAACCTTGGCCATACAATGCGTCTAATCATGGATTAAAACGGGTTCAAAATTCATGTCACCCACAACAGCACCTTACCATTACACAAGCAATGACCCTCACCTTTTAAGTTATGTGTAAAAAAACTCTATAGATGTTAACTCGATCAAATGACTTCATAATACGAGCTTCATTATGTAGAGATATCCTTAATTCTAGATCTTGCATGGCATTAAAACAAGCATACGCTCAAAGGGGCTTAACTAGTAAAGTATTTATCTGCATCAAAAATGTGAATGTAAGACATCCCATGCACTTACATATGTTTAAGCGGGTTAATATTTTCTACAATTGATTGTACCTACAATCAGCTTAGCAAAAATATATATTTTTGGTAAATCTAACCTCATAAATGCGATGCAGATAGATGCTCTGTTTAGTATAAGAACTGACTTTCGAACTACAGTAATATGATGCGCATACAAGTTTTTTTTTTTTATGGAAAAATCGATAATTGCAAATGAACCAATATTTTTTTGACTTCAAAACATGCCTTTTTAATTGGAAAAACATGATCTTAAGGTTAATCCCCACTAAATCAAGCATATTGCATGCGTCTACATGGTTAGATTGAGTCAAAATGATTTGCATCATGAGATCCCAACTAGATTGTAGGCACAACCGATTGTAGCAATTATATATTTCCTGTTTATGCAGTTATATTAAATATAACCAACTATATCAAGTCTGACATTTGATGCGGTCAAAGTAAAAAAAATATGGAATTCATGAATCTGTTAAGGGCCTGTTTGGAATCTGTAGTTGGGATAGGCGTTTACGGGGTTTATGCATTTAAAGAAGTGGCAGCTACCAAATCCATGATTTAGTGTAAATCAGTGTGACAAATATCGCAAGATTTATGAAAATCTCGCGATACTATCATGAGAAATTGCCTGAAAGTTTAAAATGACAATTTCTCGCGAGATTTATAAAATATCGCGAGATTTATAAAAAAACATAAATATCATGATTTAAACACAATATTTATGTTTTAAACAACTATTTATCGCAAAAAAAATCATGTATTTTTATTTTAAAACAATTTTTATTAATATTTTCTTATAAAAAATAAATTTTATATTTTTAATTAATCTTTTTATTACCGAGATTTTGCCAAAAAATGCAAGATTTGTGATTTTTTTCAATTTCTCACGAGTTTTTGAAAAACGAGAAATTGCCGATAAAAACTTTTGTCACTATGGTGTAAATACAAAGGAGAAAGGGCCTCAATTCCCATCCCAAAGCCGAGATTCCAAACAGGCCCTAACTGTTTCATGTCACACCCAAACATAAATGAACTTCATAGGTTTCTCAGCATTTCCTTGTTAGAGTTATTACCACCTATGGTATCATAATACCATATGACCATTCTTGCTTTCTTTAGAACACCGTGCTCACTGAAAACAAAATATTTTCAACTCTTTGTGCCTTCTTGTCTTTGCCTTTGTGCAAGCGACAGAGGTAAACACTATTTCTAATTCTAAATTCCATATTTGCAGTCCCTACTCCCTCTTGCCTGGGCGAACATGAGAAGGATTTGTCCTGTGAAAGTGATTCTTCTTATGAATCTTAAGGCCTTGTAACTTGTGAAAGTTGGTCACTTGTGTGAACCTGTAACCAGCTTTCAGAGGCGGAGGACAGTAGAGAATCACTGCTGAGGAATCACATCTGTAAGCAAAAAACAAACATGCCTTTAGTGACCACCCCTGTGGGGGTGTTTGTTTCTTACGCTTTCCTATAAAAGAGGCCATCTTTCATAGGAAAGGGCGCCTCTTTCCTAAGGGCTGTAGAACAAACATCTTCATGAGAACTATGTGATAGGGCCCACATAATAAATGCAATAAAGCATATTTCCCATCAAAATTGGTTCACACTTAGAAAACACTTTCTAGCCTTGCCATCCCTTTAACGAGAAAGTTTCTTTTATTGGGCAGGGGTGTAACGGACACAGATTTCTAAATAAAATCTTGTCAATTCAGTCGAGGTGAAAGCTTTGATGAAAAAGTATAAATGAATTTACATATAAAAGTAGTAGGTAATGCGAAAAATTAAAGCTTACTTGAGGCAGCATGATGCTTTGATGATTGTTTGGTTCATGGTGAAAAATGATTACATCATAACGGTTCTCAGCTCAACACATATGTTTTTTTAGTATATATATATATATATATATATATATATATATATATATATATATATATATATATATATATATATATATATATGTGTGTGTTGTATACACACATGTGCGTCATCATCATATCTAGTTGGAGGTGATAGGCGCAAGTTGTATAACTAAATTTAACCCGCTAAATTAATGCAACCCAACAAAGAAACTTTAATTGCATGTATTTTTTAGCCACCCTAACTAACCCCGATGACATTATCATCACCCTTCCTTCATCCTTCATAGGGTAGGCTTGAATTCCACAGCTAACCGCACCAGCTAGATAATGGATCATCAGGATAAGGAAAAGGCCAAGAGCTTAAAAACCCAACGGTTGGCTGATGGTTCTTTACAACTCTTGACGCAACACACTATGGAGTGGAAAGAAAGACATGTTTACGTGGGGGCCGAAACAACCAAAGAACTATGGTACCGAGACACTCCAGGAAATCAGTCCGCTATTTGTTGGGGCCTGCGCAAGAGAGAGGACGATGGCATACCTGAAGTGGTCATGTCGATTTGCAGATGACCGTTAAGCGAACTTCAATCGGCAACTCTGAGATATTCAACTCCTCAACTGGTCGCAGCCCTTGATGAGCGCAAGCCCTCCAGCGATGATAAGCAAGATCCAATCCCAAAGCAATCAACTGTATTGATTGTTTTGCTGTTTTTTGCACTGTATGGGGGTCTCTCATCAATACCTCTTTTATAATGTAAATCCTTATTAGGTAACAATTACGTAACTGTTTTCTTTCAAAATCGTGGAGCTTACTCGATAGAAACACTTTTATGGGAGTCCTTAATGTGGGTAACACCTACATTACGTGGGTGACAGCTCCAACATTCTCCCACTTGTTCTAGCGATAAACTCTTGACTGAATACCTTATGGGAATTGCTTGATTAATAGATTGACCTTTAAAATCTATTCTACATATCCTTAGTAAAATCTCTAATCCTTATGAGATTAACAATAAACAACTATAATGAGAATCAATAAACTGTATGTGATCACTTTATTCATATGCATATGTCAAAATAAAGAGTTTAACAAGCTCATCCTTAATACATGTTCAGAATACAATCCTGGTGCTAGCTCTTTAGTAAGAGGACCAACAATCATCTCTTTGGTACCAATATTAACAATATGCACTAGATGATTCTCTGTCCTTTCTTTAACAACAAAGTACTTTAGTTTCATATGCTTACATGATGTAGTACTCTTATTGTTATTTGAAAAGGACGTCGCAGCTTCATTATCACAGTAGACCTTTAGTAACTTCTCGATAGAATCAACCACCTTTAACTGTGATATAAAGTTCTTCAACCATACGGCTTGCAAAGTAGTATCATACAATGCTATGAATTATGTCTCTATGATGTGAGCAGCAGTGGCCATCTGCTTTTCACTCCTCCAAAAGATCGCTCCCCCAGCAAGTAAAAAGACATATCCCGTAGTAGACTTTCTACTATCAAGACATCCTCCTAAGTCCGCATCTGAGTAGTCAATGACCTCGAGGTGATTAACCTTATGATACGTCAACATATAGTCTTTTGTCCCATGCAAATATTGCAAGACTTTCTTAGTAGCCTTCCAATGAGATATGCTTGGATTAGACTGAAATCTACCAAGCACTCCTACTGCGAAAGAGATATCTGAACGTGAACAAGTCTGCGTGTATTGCAAGCTACTAACAATTGATGCATATGGATAAGCACTCATATGTGCTTTGTCAATATTGTCCTGTGGACAATCCTTTAGGCTCAATTTGTCATCTTTTGATATAGGTGTTGTACTAGGAGAACAATTCTTCATCCCATATCGCTTTAATACCTTATTTATGTAAAAGCTTTGGGAGAGACCTAGAAAGTCTTTTGCTTTGTCTCGGTGCATCTCTATGCCAAGTACATAAGCAACTTCACTCATATCTTTTATATCAAAATGTGACGTAAGAAACTGTTTTATCTCTGCAAGTAACTTTATATCGTTGGTTGCAAGCAAAATATCATCTACATACAATATCAATATAATGAACTTACTCCCATTTTCCTTGAGGTATATACATTGATCAATAATGTTTTTTGTAAACCCAAAAATTATAATGACTTAAAAAATTTTAATATACCATTATCGGGAGGCCTGTTTAAGTTCATATATTGATTTGTTAAGCTTGTAAATCAAACGATCAACTTTAGAGAAACCAAGAGGTTGATCCATGTATACCTCTTCATTCAAATCCTTGTTGAGGAACATTGTTTTCACATTCATCTGATGTAGCTATAAGTCATAATGAGCTACTAGGGCTAAAATTATTCTCATTGACTAACAGGTTATTCTACAGGTTCAGATTGAACATGTTTGTGCTCTTCTGCATTATCCACAATAGGTTCATTTTGGATTTGTGCATCAACAACCGGGTGATGAACTACATCATCATTAAAAATAACAATATGGTATCTCTTGGTGTTTTCCTTAACAGATTGTGAGATTGGATCCTGTATTTTCTCAAAACCAAGGTTTTAAAATGCATTTAATTTTACTTAATCATCTTCAAAGAATTTTGCCTTATCTGTTTCAACAATATGTGGTGAATGAGATGGGCAGTAAAACTTGTATCCTTTTGATCTCTCTAGATAACTAATGAAATATCTACTAGTTGTTCTTGGATCAAAGGCTTTAATGTTGAGTTTATACAAGGTAATGACGTCATTCATTGAATGTCTATTGAACATTATGTGTGTTATAAGAGATCTTAAAAGGTCCATACTCTAAAGCTAAGGATGTCAGTTACAAATACACTAGAAATGAGTAAAAAATGGTCAGCTTCATGTCATTCAGCTGGGACACTGTATTCCTCATTTTCAAAATATGCTGGCGAATATTACCCCCTCCAAAATATTTCATAGTTATGAGTTTCGGCATTGGGGTATTGGCTCAGTCCTTATTTGAACTAACAAATTATGCTTCAATAGCACTCAGATTTCCCGTCATTGTCCTGCATTGCGGGATAGCACTTCAAATATTCTTAGCTATCTTAGATTGCAAAAGCAATAGGCTAAGTCTATTCGAGAGCTCCCACTTCTCAAAAGCAGTCTTTTGTTCAGCAGTGCTTTAATCTATCAGGGCAGCAGGTCCATCATTTCTTAACGCTAGATCTAAATTCATATATCCTAATGTGAAAAAGACAATTTCTTTTCAATCACTAAAATTTGATTCGTCAAGAAAATGAATAGAACTTGAGTCATCTAGAATCACAGGACTATAAACTGCATGGCAAAAGACATGTATCAAAGGAAGCATATACGAGACAAACTTGATGAAAAAAAATAATAAATGAAAGGTCCTTGATATGCGTATTTTTTGACGAGTGCAGGGGGTTATTGAAGTCTTACTTTGGTAAGAACTCCAACACCGAAACCAGTATGCCTACCGACCACAGTTGGTAAAACTAAGGCTCATGTGAAGCTAGATCATCAACGTATGGTACCTTTGGATACTGATGCATGATGTATCTCAACACACTTGCCTTATTCTACCCTACTTAGATTCCGAACACGATGAAACTCACTTTGGGTCACTCATAGTTTCATAAATTTAAGTACAACATCAATATTGGACAAAACTATATGATAGAACAAAATTGACAACATACGTGTATTCAGTTACTTTGGTAACATGAATTCACCAAGTTATCTAACTATCCTTGATTCCAATATCAGTTATACATAATGCATGCATAATCATAAATAAAATGCATGAAAAAAAACAAAAACCAAGCTTAAATGGGTAAAACCTATGGTCCTCAAGTAGGAACCTGTTTGAAAATACCCCGAACTGGTCTGAAACAACCTCGAACTGGTCGTCCAAGGGTCCAAACCGGTTCTGAACCTTATGAACCGGTGACAAGTATGAACAAAATTTAATAAAACCCTATAATCGTATACCAAAATCCTTGTATCTTCATATATTTATAAAAATAGTGTATTAGCATCTCAGAACCAATGAAAAACTGGAAAGAACCAATCAAAAATGGTTTTGAACCGGTCCCAGAAAAGGGCAGTATCAGTTCTTGATCCAGTTCAGGATAAATAGTGCCTGGACCCTGCATGGATCCAATCTTATTCAAATAAGATTCGGGTCTGACCTGGTATATATTGGATTCGGGTTTGACCCGATACTAACTAGATTCGAGCCTGACCCGATACAAACCGAATTCAAGCCTGACCCGGTACAAACCGGATCCAGGTCTAACCTGATACAAAATGGATTCGGCTCTGACCCGGTATAAAACGGATTTGACTCTGACTCGATCCAATCATAATTCGGGTTGGACCTGGTCTTTTCGGATCAGACCCATACCCGGAACCATTATGGGTCTGGGTCTGATCCAAGGGAAACAACAGACCTGATCCACCCAAAATGAGTTTTGATCAGGCCTGTCATCAGGTCAGAATACCGGACCCGATCTGGGTCCACCGATAAAAATAGAAACCCGAGGGTTTCTGTTTACAGAACCTAAGAAACCGAAATAGTTTCTCCCCCTTTGCCACCCCACGGTGACCCATGTCGTTGTACGATGACCGACGTCGGTGCCCAGCCCGCGATGGTCACCTATCCCTGGCGACGCACCTCTGACGAGGCCTACCACTCTGACACATCCCCACGGCTGAAAGGAATAGAGCAGAAGGATGGTGCCCCGAATGTCGCACATCATTGGATGGCCCCCCTGACATCGGTGAATCGGCAGTCGAAGGTCGCATGTTCCCGGCAACACAACCACAACGACCACAGGATTCGATGATCAAGGCAACTCCCACTGCTCGACGGCAGAGGAAAAAAATTGCAAAAAGGGGGTTTTCCTGGTTCTTGGTGTAACAGGAAAGGGACTTGCCATACATTACCAAAAATTTGGCGGTTCGGCAACCCCCCACCCTGGCAATGATCCACGGTTGCCTCGACTCCGGCAAAAGCCTCTGCACCTCGATGGTCACAGGTAAAAACCCACGACTTATCCTTATGTGGTTTTTTCTTTATCTTAGAAAGCGTTGTCGGGAACGTTGTCGCCCCACGGTGACAGTTGTCGGCAATCGACAACGACGGCAATAGGTATGAGCCGATTACCCCTTCCGTCTTGGTGAAAACCGTTTATGCGAGGGGGTACTCGGATTAGCAGAACGGGAGCATGAACAGGATGCTCCCAATGCACCCAGCAGCCAACCTGCGTTGCCCCATGATGATAGTCGCAAAAAAAAATTGCCAACAGGCCCATGCAACAGAATAGCGTGACGTGGGCCCATAACACAATGTTGGGGCCTGTGCAAGAGAAAGGGTGATGGCATACCTGGAGCGGCCATGTCGGTTTGCAGATGGCCGTTAAGCGAACCTCAATCGATAACTCTGAGATATTTGACTCCTCAACCGGTCGCAGCCATGAGTGCAGGCCTTCCAGTGACGATGAGCAGGATCCAATCCCAGAGCAATCAACTGTGTTGATTGTTTTGTTGTTTTCTGCACCCTATTGGGGCTCTCATCAATACCCCTTTTATAATGCAAATCCTTATTAGGTAACAGTTACGTTTTCTTTCAAGTCATGGGGCTTATCCGATGAGAACACTTTTGTGGGAGTCCTTAATGTGAGTAACACCTGCATTACGTGGGTGACTTGAGGCCAAAGGCTAGAAAGGCAATCAATACTGCACAACTACTTTTAACGGGCGTAGTTGGTTGTATGTACCATCCAGGAGAATTTCTTTGCGGACAGTCAGACTTGTTTCGTGTTGGCCTTAAAATACATTGCAGAAGAGTAGGTCAGTGGCAAATACATGACGTTTTCTGCTGCCCTATACCCGATGGCCAAGCGGCCCACCGAGACCGATGTTCAGCATGGATTTTTTTTCGATGAAAAAACATGATTTTTTGAATAGTGAATTTTGGTACGGGGTCCTTTGATTCTTAAAGCTCTTGAAGGAAAAAAAAAACTTGGAAGGCACACATTCACATGATCAAACACCCGTTTTTTTTTATTGAATAAACCACGGAGATCACCATCTGTCGAGTCTGATTTACTCCCAAAAGTCGAAAATATGGAATAAATAATGTTTCCCACCAGATAATATTTTGCTAGAGTGCGATTGAGAACGTGAGTGTGTGTAGATACTTAGTTATACGGGTCAAATGTCTAGGATTTTGAGGCCTAGTCCTAGCTCAATAGGTGGATCATAGAAAATATACTGTTTTGCCGAATGGTCCAACTTGATGAAAATTATAAATCCTTAGTTATATTTGATGGCGTCTGTTGGAGCTTCAAAGTTCTAGCCATTAGTGATGATTGAAGATTTTGTAGTTTTATGACTTGGGAAGCTCCACAAAAATATACACGTCAATGTATTTAAATTCATGAGCTCAAACATTTATAATTGATTATTTTCATTTGCTAAAAATAGAGCAAAAACTTGTTAACCCCTCTAGAGATGGCAGTGGACCCGGAGAAAATGGGCCCCGCCCAGACTCGTTCTGTTTGAACCGAGGATGGAGGACATGAAACAGGAATGGAGGCGGGAATAGAGGTTAAAATCAAAACCCATGCAGGAATGGAGACGGGGATGGACTTATGCTTTTCCCCACCCCACCCATCCCCGTCCTTCTTTAGGGACGGCAGTAGACCGAGGGGAAACAGAGCTCTGCCTCACCTTGTTCTGTTTGGACAAGGGATAGAGGACATGAAAAGAGGGTGGAGGTAAAAATCAAAACCCGTGCAAGAATGAAGGCAAGGATGGAAGGCGAGATTTTGAGACAGAGCAGAGGTGGAGACCTTGTCCCCCACCCCGGCCTGAATCCACTGACATCCCTCGACCCCTAACAAACATGGTCAATCTCAAAAATGGATCTGATCACATAATGAGGGCTACCCACAGTTGCTTGGTTCATACAACTTCTTGTATCCATTCGTGAAACCTCAGCCAGGAAAACTCTCTCAAAATGTATTAGTATATGAAAATTTGTAGCATAATGTAAAAAACATTGAAAACTATAAAAAAAAGAACTACAAAAGGATTTTATCACGTTAATATCAAGATAAATACATGAATTTTCAAAATAAGTAATAATTTAAAATTATTGCATTATTGTCATGAATATATCGCCATTTGAAAATACACATGATATTTTTAAAATATCACTGATTCAATCTTTATCAATTGAAACCTATGTCACATGGACCCACCATTTTGGTGGCATAGGGACATGCCATTTTGGTGGTGTGTCACACCAGTGGACATGCGGACATGTACAGATAATATTTTAATATTTCTAATGGTTTTAAATATTATATCGATAAAAACTGGTTTTAGATATTAAACTATCACAAAAACAATTTTTTATTAATAAAAAAATGTATCCTCGTGTCTTAAATAAAAATTGAACTTGCACATCACGCCTGGTGTCAACGTGTCTTTGTGACATAGATTGAAACATACGATGGGATTGACTGTGTTGCCCACGCTACAAGTACATATATACTATACGTTTATCCAATTCAATACTTAACAATCTTAGGGCCTCGAATCGTTGATAAAGAGAGTGCATCACTTTGAATGCCAACCATTCACCATCATCCACATGCTGTTGTGGCAGGTATACGTGAGCATGGTGAAATATCAATGGCATTTTGAAAATATCATGATAAAATGCGACTCTCGTCGCCATTTCAAATGGTTAAAATATCATGATATTATCATTTTTATCAAAATATCACGATTTTAAATACCATTGTATCTGATATTTAACTGGAAAAGAGACAATATTGTCTATGTTTTTTTTATTTCTTTTAGAATGTAAAATGTATTGCTTATTTTTTTCAATTTATCTACTTTTGATGATATTATCCCCATAAAGCACGAGAAAAATGAATGTTTCAATTTATTTATGAAAATTTGGTGGTCGTTATTTTGCGGTTTAAAACTAATTTTATCACTATACGTTTTTTGAAAAATAGACCTATAATTTCTAGCCACGTTGGGAGGGGAGAGGGTGCCTTAAAAAAGGCACAACTAGGGCAACCGGCCAGGCAGCCCCATGGACCAATCCGACCCGGCGAGACATGGGCCAGGTTTAGGTCAAGGTTTTAGGCATAGGCCCATTAGCTAGAGGCTCATTATTTACGTGGGCAGGCCCATGGGCTATCAGGCTGGCTAGACGGGCTTGAGCTATTTATTAATTTTTAATAATATAAAATTTTAAAAATTAATTAATTAAATAGTATCTTGGTAACTATTATTATTTACCTAATTAGTTACACTACTTTTATGAAAACTAGAAAGATAATTAATTGAGTACACGAGAACTTGTTAATTATTTACCTAATTAGTTTGGGTTTGGGGTGAGCCAGGTTATGAGTTGTCCTTCAAACCCGAGCCCATTAAGAACTGGGCCGGCCTGTAACCTTTTTGCTTTCACCAGTAGTTGCTAATTGAAAAATGACAAAAAATGTCGAGGAGAACCAAATTTTCAGAAATATCAAACATCCTTCACTGCTTTTGGTTAGGGATGTCAATGGGTCAGGCACATCCAATGGTTGATTCCTAGCAAATTCACCATGCCAAGCACATCCACATTATTGGATTTGCACAAAAAAATGTTAGAAATGCCCATATTTTTAGCTCTCATATTCTATTGACTATATAATATATATAAAGTGGTAGCTACCTGCCACTTTTTTAGGTTACCACCAGCCTACCGTAGGTAATGAGCAATTTTTAGGTTGTTTTTTATAAATCTTGCTCTGTTGATATATTTGGCATGATCGATTTGTTAGGAAATGACACTTGAATCATGTTTTGTTATAAAAAATCTAATTTTTAATCCTTTAGTCCTTGAGTGCTTATGAAACTTTAGACCCTTGATTTTCAAAGCTTACAAGAACCTACTTATATGTAGGAATTGGACAATCCAAGAGTCTATTATTATAAAATCAATCATGTAGATCACATATGTAAGGTCAGATTCAAGGAAAAATGAAAGGCTGCTACCATATATATATATATATATATATATATATATAGAGAGAGAGAGAGAGAGAGAGAGAGAGAGAGTAATGGGTAAGTGCGAAATGAGTTTTTCAGGACTTTTTTTATTTATTTTTAAATTCTGACCATACAGATGTGATCGATTTTATAGGGATCAGCTTTTGAAATGTTGGATTCTGACACATGGATGAGTTTTTATAAGGTTCAAAACATCAACCGTCCAAAATCTTTATTAATTTTTGAGGCTTCAAATATCATTTTTTTTCATCAAAAACATATGACCCAGGTGTGATTTCTCTTAAATCCATCATGGCCAAGTAGTCGAAACTGCGAAAAAACACTGAAAGAGCATAAAAACCCATTTAGCAGGTATCATTTGGCATATTTAATTTAGCACCTACCCATTACTCTCTTTATAAACTAGGGTGGGCACAAATGCACAATGAAAAAATCTAAAGTAGGGTGGGCACAAATGCACAATAAAAAAATAAATAAAAACCCTAAATTCTATTGATTCATAGATGTGCTAATTGAAAAAAATATATATAATCCCTAAGACTCTAACCAAAATCTAGTATGCATTCACTAATCATGTTTAATGTTGATTAAAAAAAGACAAAAATGCCCAATTAAATATTTATGACATTTAAGAAACCAAATAAAAAACTTAAATTCTAACAAAAATTAAAGTTTTGGGGGTTTGATAAGTAATAACTAAAATCAAGCATTCATTAATGGAATCATACTTAATGATATTAAAAAAACAACACAAAAACTCAAAATTTGTAATTAAACATTTGTATCATTTGAAAAATGCAAACCAATATAGTAATCTCTAAAAATTTTATGGATTTATGTTAATTAAAAAATATCCTAATATTCTAACTAAAATCAAGCATTCACTACATTCCCAATGCTAATTAAAAATATACAAAAAAGCTTAAAACTCTAATTAAATATTTATACTATTTAAAAAAACTAAATAAAAAATAAAAGCCTTAACAAGCATCATACATTATGCCAAAAAGAGTAAATAAAACCCCTAAAATTAAAATATTCATGCTATTATCAGATAATCTCTAATAAAAAGAATACAAAAAAATTAAACCCCTAATTAAACATTTATGTCATTTAGAAAAGTCCAAATCAATACCTTAATTCTTAAAAAATTTATAAATTTATGCTAACTAAAAAAACCTTAATTGTCTAACCAAAATCAAACATTCATTACTTATCCCGTGCTAATTTAAAAAATACATAAAAACCTTAATCCTAAAAAGGGGCATGAAAAAAAAATCCAACCAGAAAAACTGTCGAACAACATATGGCCGGACGTAGAGCACTAGCCTGAGCAGCAGAGAGAGTACCTAAGAAGCAACATTTTCCCAAACAATTTTGTCTACACCCTTCTTCATAATTGGAGACCATAGTCAGAACCCTCTTCATATTTAGAATCCTTGTTCCTATATGAAGACTTCTTCCTTTCTTCTCTTTGGGTTGTTTCCTTTGTTGATTCTTACAAGTAGCTATGCATAACAAAGCAAACTATCTAACTCTCTTGAATTCCTGTGAAAAGAGGGAAGGACAAACGAGAGGATTGACTTAAGTGGGTGCCACTGCTGCCTCTGGCAAAAGAGAGAGAGTATTCTCCTTTGAGTTGGGATTTGGTGAGTCATGTGCATGCCCCTTTGGGTCGGGACCGTTGGGCACGAGTGGTGCCCACCCTGACCTGGGGCATTGTTCGCATAACCTGAACCCTTTTGGGATGTTTTTTTAGGTCAGGGTGGGCACGTGCCCACCCTCCCCACAAGTATATATATATATATATATATATATATATATATATATATATATATATATATATATATATATATATATATATATATCCAGTGTGGCGCGATGATCCTTCCTTACTATCGCAAGCCTTTTTGGTCGCTCGCTTACCGCTGCAGAAGCTTTAAGTATAGAGAGTGTAAGAGAGGGAGAGAAATTGCAATCACTTGAAGGTGAACAAAGAAAGCTCAACGCATTTGCATTTATTCACTATTTTGCCCGCAGTCTCATTACACTTCAGATCTACGGGCTAACCCTTAAGGGTATGTTTGATGCGTTGTTCTCAGCGTGATTCAGACGAAAATTATGCTACGAACGATGATTTTCAACAAACATTGGATGTGGCGAACGACGTTCCGTGTGTCCACTACGTTCTTATAAGTATGTTATTTTCGTTCCACCCTCCCTCCTATTACAAAAATAACAGGAACAAAAGGAACAAAAATTTCTCTATGGGCGCGCCGAACCATCTCACACGCCCGACACTCTCTCTTAAAGCTCCTCTCACTGTCAAAATCCACTCTCTTAACCTCCATTCCCCCTTTCTGACCCTGTTCACCTCTGACGACCATCGCTCAACCTCGTTCCCTCTCTGGCGACCATTCTCTCGCAAACCCACTCTCTCAACCCCCTTTTCCCCTTTTCGACCCCATTCCCCTCTGGCTACCATCATCTCACTCTCCTCCCTCAACTTCGCTATCTCCTCCCTCATCTGCACCATGAGCGCCTTTCTGGCCATCTGGAGCTCAATCGCCCGCTTCGACTGCGGCTTCGATGGGAAGAGCGAGATGAGGAACACGAGAATGTCTTGCAGAAAACCCATAAACAACTTCTGGGTGTCGGGTGCCTCCACCGACGGTGTGTATGCGTTCACGCAGAGCGACCCAATTCCCATCTGATCCCATGACTCCCAGAACCTCAGATCCCTCTCCTCCGCTGGAAGCACCACCCTCAAAACCCTAGAATCATCTAGGACGACAAGCACAACCCTCGGTCAGTGCCGGGGGGAGAAGTTGGGGAGCTTCACAACGTGCTTGAGCTTCCCCTACGATTTCAGGTCCAGAATTTCCGTGTAAGGAATCCAGTTGTGGATGGCCAGAAGGTCCCGAGACCACGACTTCACCTCCTCCGACAACATCGACAGCAACTCTGATCTCTTTGCCTATTTCTTCTCAGAGACCTTTGCAAGGGCATCACCTCCGGCTAATGGGAATGAAACCACCATCAACGTCGTTGACAGTTGCAGAAGACAGTGTCATTTTCTCCTTCAATCACTATCGTCTGATTCCACCAAGCAATACCTGGTCCTTGGGTTTCTGGATCGAATGTGGAGCGAAGGATGCGATAGACGAAGCTCGATGATCCCAAGATTTGGGTTTTCGATTAGACGTTTCGAAAATGAAGAATTGAGAGCGCAGGCATCCATGATAAATTGAAGCAACAAGACTCAAGAAATTCAAAGGAAATTACAGATTCTGTCATCAAACAATGGATATTTAAAACATAGCATCTGAGTACGATCCAAACAAACGTTGGATTTAGAACGGTTGTTACAGAACAAACATAACCAATGTTTTGTTCCATTCTTTTTGTTGATTTTGTCCAAACCTGAACAAGCAATCAAACATGCTCTAAGGGTATTGATCAACTTGAACCAAAGTACAGGGGTGACCCGGAGAAAGTTATAAGTGACTCAACACTTACATCATGACTCAACCAAAGCAAAACAGACTCTAGACACAACTATACAAAGTAGGTCACAAGAAAACATGCTCCTTCCTTCAAATCATGTGCCGCCCTCAGTGCCATCTGTTTCATGGTAAGCCCTGACTTCATCTAGACAGCGACTCTTCATCCAGATTGTTGGCTCATACGTTGGTTCTGTTGTCTCCTCCCACTGTACAAAATACTTTTTTGCTTTGCTCAAGTAGTTGATCTTGTAACGAAGGATCTTGTTGAGACACTTCTCAGCCTGTTGTGTTGCCGGGGCCCTCTGCAGGATAAGAGCGCGTTGTGGCACGCTATATTTTGGATCCCTCTCGTCTGCGTAGAATAATTTTAGGTTGAACATGTGAAACACTGGGTGTACCTTGAACTCCGAGGGCAGGTCCTGCTTGTACGCCAACTTGCCCACTCTCTTGGTGTTGGTGAATGGTCCCTCATACTTCCTTATTAGTCCACGATACCGTCCACAAAAGATGTCTATGCGATCAAGATAAAGCTTCACCAACACTTGGTCCCCAACACAAAATTCAGCACACCGACTATGCTTGTTCGCCCAATTTTTCATCCTCTTAGTCGCCTTCTGCAGAAATGCCTTTACCAGCTCGGTCTGCTGCAAAGGATTGCCTTCCCTTCTCCTGTGCGACTAGAGTATGCGGAGTCAGCTGTTGCTGCCCCGTAGCTATCTCGAATGGGTTGTGGCCTGAATACTCACTCTTTTGAAGCTTGTAGCAGAATTGGGCTACGTTCAGAAGCTTCACCCAGTCTTTCTGATTGGCACTAACAAAGTGCATGAGGTACTGCTCCAACAGTTCGTTGATGCACTCTGTTTGCCCATCCGTCTATGGGTGAAAACTTGTTGAAAATAATAGATCAGAGTCAAATAGCCAAAACACTTCATGCCAAAATTTACCCGTAAAGCGAGCATTGTGATAGCTCACAATGCTTCTTGATACACCCCACTACTTCACCATATGTTTGACGAACAACTCTACAGTCTTCTCTGCAGGGTACTTCTTCGAAGCTGGGATGAAGGTGGCATATTTAGAGAAACGATCCACCACCACCAGGATGGAGCTGAAGTCATTTACCTTTGGCAGACTAACAATGAAGTACATGAAAATGCATTTTCAAGGACGTTCTGGAATAGGCAGAGGCTCAAGGATGTCGGCAGTCTTCTGGTTGGTCCCCTTATCTTGTTGGCATATGAGGCACGTTCGCGCATACCCTCCACATCGTCTTTCATCTGTGGCCAATAGTAGTTGCGCTCAAGGAGTGTTAAGGTTCGCTCTTGTCCTGGATGACCAGCCCATAGTACATCATGGCACTCCTTGAGCAGTTCACATCGAAGGTTTTCCCACCGCGGTACGAAGACATGTCTCCCTTTTGTCATGAGGAGGCCATCCCGTAGCCAAAATTGTTGAGTCTTTCCCGCTTGCGCAAGAGAGACAATATGTTGCATCGTTGTGTCCTGCTACATACCTTCGCGGATGTGATCCAGCAATGTGCCCTCTAAGTGAACTTTGGAAGGCTTCACCCGTAAAACTGCCAGTTTTGCCCTGCGACTCAAGGCGTCAGCAACAACATTGGTCTTCTCCACCTTATACTTTAAAGCAAAATCGAACTCAACCAAAAACATTTGCCATCGAGCTTGTTTTGGTGTCAGCTTCTTCTGTGTCTGAAAATAGCTCATGATGACGTTGTTCATCTTGACGACGAACTATGCACCCATAAGATAGTGTCGCCAAGTCCTGAGGCAGTGCGTGATGACCATCATCTCATGCTCATGCACAACATAGCACCCCTCTGCATCCTTCAGTTTCTGACTCTCGTAAGCAATCGGATGTCCCTCTAGCATTATAACTTCATCGATGGCAAAGTTTGAAGCATCTCTGTGAACTTAAAAGGGTCTTGTGTGGTCCAGCAACCGTAGCAAGGGTTCCCTCACCAAGGCTTTTGTCAAGCTATCGAAGGCATCTTGGTAGGCTTCTGTTCAGAGTCATACCCGATTTTTCATTAGCAAATCTGTGAGGGGCGCAGCAATGAGTGACTAGCTGTAACGCTTCAAATAATTAACTAAAAAATTTTGGAATAAATTTTTTTTATATAAACAACAACGAAAAAGCTTTATTAAATCCTCAGTCAATTTATTTGGGCGAGTTACAAGCAATAACCGTAAACTCTTACATTGAATTATTACAAGTCATCAATTACAAACTTAATGAGTTTATTACAAGTCAGAGTTCCTCAGGACATCCACAGAAGATATGGTGACATGGCATTGTCCACAACGCCGACCGCAATTGCTCGCCTTTATCTATTTCCTGAAAATATTATTTAAGAAGGGGTCAGACTACCCTGTCTAAGTAAGAAGCATAATATTCATATGAATGTGCTCAGTGTCATGTGTACAAGTATATGTGCTACACCTGTATATAAGCGGTAACAAACTTTTGAACCAATGTGGATGTATAATTCACCTAATTAAAGCATTTCATGTAAAGTTTGCATAAAGTATAGACATTAATGTACAACACATCATATTTTATGACTCACATTCAGGCTATCACATTTTTCATGTAAAGGAAAACCATTCTGAGTTAAGCACCACATGAATCATAACATACTCTAACAATTGCAACATCAAGCATTATGCATCTACTTAAAGATTTTTTAGAAATGCACTAATTTTATGTTTTCTCTTATTAATTACCCTGTGGGTACGCACAGACATTCAGCATCGTAGCGGACCGAGACCATACAGGGGTCTATTATTTAATAACCCGTATGACTAGCTGTACGGATATCCAAAGTGAACGGTTCACGACCGAGAGAGTACTCCCCAATGGCTAGAACTAGAATTAGGATGCACCCTATAACTTCTGCAGAAGACTTGGATATACCACCTAGGACGCATTGGTAGTCCTGGCCCCCTAACTCCGAGGACTGGAGACCGGGTGAGACGCCTCGCTCTCACAAAACTAGAATGTCCCACGGAGTTTGTATCATCTACCATCTCCAAGACAGACCTTGGGTCCAGTAACATACACCATCTTTCAGGTGTACCCAGAGCCCTAGGAAACCAGTAACATATACTGTTTTCAGGTATACCCAGTATCACAGAAAACCAGTAACATATATCATCTTTCAGGTATACCCGGAATCCCTTATTTATTTTATATATGCATATTCTTCATTTTTGTTTGTTTGGGTTCAGTAACATACACATCTTTTAGGTGTACCCAGAGCCCTGGGAAACCAGTAATATATATCATCTTTCAGGTATATCCAGAATCCAAAGAGAAACTGGTAACATATACCGTCTTTCAGGTATACCCAGAATCTAGAATTTTTATTTATGTGATTATGTATTAATTTAGCTTTTGTTTTTTGTGCCAGGGCATACGTATCATACCCCACTGGTTATGCTACCATAGGGCATAGCCCAACTTTAACATTTCATAAGTGCTTGTATGGTGACATCAGCATTCTGTGAAGCTGTAAGCTCAGTTTTAAACTTTCATGTGTTGATGGCAGATCAAATGTCTTTTATTTAGCTAGTTTTTGCAAACAAGCACATACAAACCTACACTAGACATAGAGATAATTATTTATATGTAATCATCATGCAATTCATGCGTATCATAAGTGCTCATAGAGCACTACAAGAGTGTTGTAAGCAAAATTTTAATATCGTACCACCATGCCACTGTAGTTTTTCATTAATAGAGCAATTATAATAAGCGTATGCATTTACCAACAAGCCACATACAAAACCATAGGCAATATGACTACATCATTGCTATCTCGTTCACTCCTCAATACCTACACTCTCTCTAAGTAGAAAGTATACTCATTATGCTATTTTAGACATGTGTGTTGTAGTGAGGTGTGTCATTACCAATGTCTATCTACCTTAGTGAGTTTTAAGACCTAAGGTGAGTATGTGCATGGTCACGAATTTCCAATAAAATACTTATATCATTTGAAGGGAAAGTATCATAAAAAATTCTGTTCTTTTTTTTTGTGTGTTTATAATCAACAAACTCATAAATGAGAGAAACATTCATTTTAGGGAATGAATAAAGCAATATGCAACTTTTGCAAAAGTGTGTGTGTGCACAGTGATAGCAACAACCATTTGAATTCCCATATTAATTTAGGTAGTCGAATAAAATGAGGATATGTATAAAATTGAGGTCTTTCAAATTCAAGCACTTATTATCTAAAGATTGCACAAAAACCTTCATCGCTCAAAGTGAGTTATTATATGTATTTTTATACTCTTGAGACCATAGTCGGGATGCAACGAGTCATCAACATGTAGCAGTCCCGCTATAGCTAATACTAGGCATAGGAAGGTCTCTTAACCACCCAAATATGAACATATACATACATTTTTGAAGCAAACTCGGGTCAAGATTAGGCATTACCAAGTCTGACGCAAGTATAAGCTAATTTGGTTTGGTTTCATAATTCTGTTCGAATGAAACTAAATTAAACCAATTTAGGAATTGACTAGCTTAAAACCTGAAATTTTCACTTAATTTGGTCAAGCAGTGTTTCGTCAGATTTGGGTTCGGGTTTGAATGCGCAACTCAATAAACAACCTGAATTCGATTATCAATCGGTTATAAAGTTTCCTACTAAATCGAAGTAATATATATATATATATATATATATTTGAAAGTCAAGCTGGTACCGCAACAAACCCCATAGAGAGAACACGTGGTGTTGTTCTGGTTTGCAGCACCCAAGCCAACATAACACCCTACACCCAAGAGAAAGAACAAGTAACAAGTAAAAAAAAAGATTCAAACCTATCAGAGACAAAAGAACATAACCTGTACTCCTTACACAGGAAGTCCGTATTAGCAGTAAAACACAGAACCCCTTTCAAAAACTATGAAATGGTTAATCTTTTTATTATTATAATTATTATTATTCGAGATACAGAAATTAGTGTATTATGCAGCTATTCAATGCTTTATGTATTCACTTATTATACAGAAAATGTGCAACTGACTATAAAGATAACGATTTTGGTACTGAATAATCAGAACACAAAAAAAAACATACCCAATATCAAACTACGCACGCTGCTAAGCTTTAAATCTTTTTCCTTCCAGGTATATATTGAAATTTCATAGCACAACACCCCGTTCACTCCTCAATACCTACACTCTCTCTAAGTAGAAAGTATACTCATTATGCTATTTTAGACATATGTGTTGTAGTGAGGTGTGTCATTACCAATGTCTATCTACCTTAGTGAGTTTTAAGACCTAAGGTGAGTATGTGCATGGTCACGAATTTCTAATAAAATACTTATATCATTTGAAGGGAAAGTATCATGAAAAAATCTCTTCTTTTTTTGTGTGTTTATAATCAACAAACTCATAAATGAGAGAAACATTCATTTCAGGGAACGAATAAGGCAATATGCAACTTTTTGTGAAAGTGTGTGTGTATACACAGTGATAGCAACAACCATTTGAATTCCCATATTAATTTAGGTAGTCGAATAAAATGAGGATATGTATAAAATTGAGGTCTTTCGAATTTAAGCATTTATTATCTAAAGATTGCACAAAAACCTTTATCGCTCAAAGTGAGTTATTATATGAATTTTTATACTCTTGAGACCATAGTCAGGATGCAACGAGTCATCAACATGTAGCAGTCCCGCTATAGCTAATACTAGGCATAGGAAGGTCTCTTAACCACCCAAATATGAACATATACATATATTTTTGAAGCAAACTCGAGTCAGGTTTAGGCATTACCAAGTCTGACTTAAGCAGGTATAAGCTAATTTGGTTTGGTTTCATAATTTTGTTCGGATGAAACTAAATTAAACCAATTTAGGAATTGACTAGCTTAAAACCTGAAATTTTCACTTAATTTGGTCAAGCAGTGTTTCATTGGATTTGGGTTCGGGTTTGAATGTGCAACTCAATAAACAACCTGAATTCGATTATCAATCGGTTATAAAGTTTCCTACTAAACCGTATATATATATATATATATATATATATAAAGTCAAGCTGGTACCACAACAAACCCCATAGAGAGAACACGTGGTGTTGTTCTGGTTTGCAGCACCCAAGCCAACATAACACCCTACACCCTAGAGAAAGAACAAGTAACAAGTAAAAAAAAAGATTCAAACCTATCAGAGACACAAGAACATAACCTGTACGCCTAACACAGGAAGTCTGCATTAGCAATAAAACATAGAACCCCTTTCAAAAACTATGAAATGGTTAATCTTATTATTATTATTATTATTATTATTATTATTATTCGAGATATAGAAATTAGTGTATTATGCAGCTATTTAATGCTTTATGTATTCACTTATTATACAGAAAATGTGCAACTGACTATAAAGGTAACTATTTTGGTACTGAATGATCAGAACACAAAAAAAAATATACCCAATATCAAGCTACGCAGGCTGCTAAGCTTTAAATCCTTTTCCTTCCAAGTATATATTGAAATTTCATAGCACAATAGCCCGGAACATGGGAACAAAACGCTGATAGAATCCTACTACTCATAATATGATACACCAGAGAGCTGAATATAGCTTTCCCAAACTCTATTTTTGCAAAAAAAAAATCATTTCTTTGTGTGTAGCACACACACACAGAACCAAAATTTTGCATTTGTGCACAAATTAAACCCAAATAGATGAGTTGTGCAGCATTATCTTGCATACTTGAAACAAGCACACTACAAAAACACAGTAAATCCTATGTCAACCATAGCTTAGAATGTTGGTACACGCAGACAACTAGTCCAGCACATACATGTGCTTCATAACACAATACACAAACACACGAAGATTATGCCCTTACATTATCTTGAAGATGCAAAAAATCTGACTTTGAGAGGGCTCGTCTTTTCACTGGTTCACACTCCTCCTTGCGTTGTTCGACCTGGCATCCATCAGCAATTGAGATGAAGGAAAAAGGCTGGTGACAGAAAACAGGGATGGCGGAAATGTGAAAGAGAAAGGATGGTGATGGCCCAAAGGCTGGAAGAAGAAAACGTTAGAGAGGAAGGGGAAGGAGTCCAATTTTTTTTTTTTAAAACCCCCCATTCTTCCGTTTTTTTTTTCTTTGTAACCGACCTTCTTAATTGAGGTCTTGTAACCCCCCACCACCAACTTCGAAATTTGGGAGGTTCTTTATTTCTTTTGTTTTAAAACCTCCCCTTTCCTATTTTGAAAATCGTGGGAAGGGAGCCTTCCCATGTTGGATGGTTGGGTTTCCAATCAAGACCATTTGTTCCACCTTCCTTTTCTAAAAAAATGAGTTTCCTCTTAAATGAGGAGTTATGAACCATTTTGAATTTTAGCCAAAAGAAAAAAAAAATTGTCAAAATGGCTTGATGCACAAGGGGATTTGAACTGGGGTTCTCTTCCCTAAGAAGTAACTAGCCCCACCAGTGCGCCGTGATTCATTTGGTTGCAAGTTCTTGCAACATAATTTCATTTAATCATTTCATGGCGGTTGAGCATTTATTGATGAAAACGTTTTTCTTTAGCACAAATTTTTGGCGCCCAAGAGATTTGAACCAGAGTTCTCCTCCCTTAGAGGCAACCAACCAAACCATTAGGCCAATTCCTTCTTGGTTGAACTCCTTTGCAACTTAAATATTTTTACTTCCTTTATATACGATTTTGGTTCTTGACAAATCTCAAATACGAGTTAGATCTAAAATTATATTTTAGATCTTCTGAACTTTTTAACTATGTTTTTGGATCTTGATTGAGATTCGACCCTATTTGCATCCATTAAGATCGAATTGGATTCTAATTGGGTTTCGGATACATCCAGGATTTGAATCCATTCATCGTATCTGAATCCAAATATTGGATCCATTTAATTCTGTTTGGATTCAAGATCCATTTGGATCAAATCCATATCACATTACCGTACTTATTTTGCAGAATTTTAATATTTATTTATTTTGATAATTATCGAAATTTTATGGGTTTTACACTAGTCTTCAATGAACCGTAGGTAATAGTTTGCCAAGCCAAGGAATGATCGCAACTCTGACACTTTGGTTGGCGGATTCTATTTCTGGATGACTCTTATCTTCTGCTCATCCATGTGCAGCAACCCACACCCCACGATGTAGCCAAGGAAGCTGATTTCTTTCTGGTCGAAGAGACACTTCTCTTGCTTAACACAAAAGTCATTATCCTTCAGCACCTGAAACATTGTTCTCATGTGCCCGACATGTTCCTCCATGTTGCTGCTATAGATCACGATGTCATCAAGATAAACTACCACAAACTTGTCTAAATAAGGGTAGAAGATCTTATTTATCAATATTGTGAATGTGGCCGGAGCATTTGTCAACTCGAATGGCATGATCAGAAATTCATAGGCACCATAGTGAGTGACACAAGTTATTTTTGGCTCATCACCATCTGCAATCCTCGCTTGCCAGTAACCCGATCATAAATTCAGCTTTGAAAAGATATGGGTGTTGCCTAGTTGATCGAACAAGTCTGCTATCAAAAGCAACAGATACTTGTTCTTCATTGTGACCTTATTTAATGCATGGTAAGCTACACATAGCCATTTGAAGTTGTCATGTTTTATCTGAAAGAGTACAAGGGCATCAAATGATACTTTCAAATGACGAACGATGTTTGCTTCTAACATCTCATCCAGCTGCTTGTGCAACTCCTTCAATTCAATCGATCCTATGCGATAAGGGACAATAGCATGGGGCTTTTCTCTCGAGATCAACTCAATCCTGTGGTCGACCTCATGTCTCGGTGGCAGACGCTTAGACAATTCCAGGGACATCACTTCTCGAAACTCTGCCAACAATGGGGGAAGGGTCGACAACACTGTTGCTTCCACCTTTCCTTTTTCGGTGCGCACAACAACTAGGAATGTCTGCTCTCCCTGCTTGACACCCTTCTTCAATTACATGGCAAATAGCATTGAAGATTTGCCTTCAAGTGTAAGACATTGCACCGTGTGTGAAGAGTTTTGTCTCATGATCATCAATGAGTTAAACTTTGACAGCAACATCACATTCTGGCTGCGAAGAAACTCCATGCCCAAAATCATTCAAAAATCATCCAGGGGCACCATTGAGAAATTGGCTTTGTCGACCCAACTCCCAATTTGGATAGCCGTATCCCTTGCTTCACCAATGATGGGTTTGGTCTCAAAGTTCACTCTCTTGATGGTCCTCTGCTTTGGTCTGGGCTTCAAGCTCAACTGCTCTGCCTCTTTCTACGAGATGAAGTTATGCGTGGCTCCGAAGTCTATCATTGTCGTAATAGACTTTCCATTCGCAATGACTTCTAAATACATGAGTTTTTTGCTAACCAGTATGCTTTTAACTGCGCAGCTTCTGACTGCATTAACTGATTGCATAGCTTCCATCCTTGGTTGCATGACCTCAGTGTCGCTACTATGTGCTTGTACTGCATTGGCATATTTGTTGTCCTTCACAAGGCGCTTAGGACATTGCCTTGCGATATGCCTATCGCCACAGAACCAACAAGTTATAACCCGTCCTTTGTTGTCATTATTGTACTTATTGTAAGTCTACTTCTTGTTGAAATGGTGTTGGGTCGACGCCTCACCCTTGTTGTCGTGTCGATCCTCTTTCTTGCCTCCATGGTCTGGCTTCTTATCGGCCTTGGTCGATGGAGTGAAGGTCTTGCCCTGAGTATCCACTAGGCGCTCGATTGTCACATATGCATCTTTCAAAGTCTCAGGATTGCTACTTTTCACTTTGGATTGTGCCCACGACTATAGTCCCACAATAAGTCAGTTGAGTCTGTCTTCATTTGGCATATTAGGTATATCCAACATGAGCTTCTAGAACGTCCTGATGTAATCCATCAAGGCTCTAGTGTGCTTCAATTTCGATACCATCCAATATGCTTGGCATTATACATTCTGCGATATAAAGTAGTTTTGTAGCTCAGTTTTAAAGGCCTCAATAGTATCAATTATACAATGCCCTCTTTCTATGTCGCTATATTTTTGTCTCCACCAGGCTATAGCATCTCCGTCAAGCAGAGCTACTGCAGCCTTCATCCTGAGGTCATCGGCCAGTATATTCTGAATATCTAGATAGTCTTACATCTGGAACAGAAAATTCTCTATGACCTTGTTGTCTCTGAAACCATTGAACTTTGTTGGTCTCAGCACATTTATCTTTGATGGCCTATCATCATTTTTGCCATTTAGAGTCATTGTCCATTGCTGAGTGTGGTTTTTAAACTAAAGCTCCCTTACTTCAGTTTGTAAGGTGATGATTATCGTAGTCAACGACGTAACCTGTCCCATCAGCAAGTTCACATGCTCTCGCAGGCTTGTTACCTCATTGTTCATTACTCTGAATGACTCAACTGCGTGTGAAATAGCTTTCTCATGAGAAGTTACATCAGCCATCAATTTATTGACAGTTTCGGCTATTTGCTCATGGCTCCGAAGTGAACCCATCTCTTCAGCTTTGGCCATTGCTTTACCTTTGGTGCTACGCAAGTTGTATTGAGGCGTCATGATGTCTTGCTCACAAATCGTGGTTTGTCGGTGCATCTCTCGACACTGACTTCAGAGTCCCTTCTTCAGCTCGAGAATGAGCTCTGATACCACTTGTCATGAGTCTATTTCTTCAACAGGCCAGTGTGATACGACGGTCTTTCCTTACCATCGCAAGTTTTTTTGATCGCTCGCTTGCCGCTGCCAAAGCTTTAAGTATAGGGAGTGCAAGAGAGCGAAAGAGAAGAAAAGAAGAGAAATTGCAATCACTTGAAGGTAATCACAACAAGGGTGACCAAAGAAAGCTCAACGCATTTGTATTCCTTCACTATTTTGCCCGCAGGCTCATTACAGATCAGATATATAGGCAAACCCTTTAAGGTATTGATCAACCTGAACCAAAGTGCAAGGGTGGTTGGAAAAAAGTTACAAGTGACTCAATACTTACATCATGATTCAACCAAAGCAAAACATACTTTAGACACAACTCTACAAAATAAGTCACAAGAGAACCGACACAATCCATAGTGGAATGATGTTGAGTGTCCATCCGCACAAGTGATAGACACTTTGTTTTTCCTAAAAAAAAATGTGTAAACAATGTCAAAATTGCATAAAAAAGCCTTTAGTGGCCACGGACCGCCACTAAACCATCCTTCTAAAATGTCAACATGCGCTAGCCGCCAGAACTGCCGCTAAAACCCAAAAATGCATTTTTGGAGTCATTTCATCGTGATGGCCGTCCATAACACACGATGATGGACAGCCACCGTCGTTGCTTCGTAGCTGAGTACGAATTTCAAAGCGAGGCCTATCAACCAACAACAAAAAAACCACAGCAGTTTCAACCAAAAAAAGCAAGAACAATTTGCCGATATGCACCAAATCCAACTCTCTGTCTACACACTTACACAGCCACAACACCATGCTTCATGCAACTTCCCAAAGAAGAAACAAGCAGAGAAAGAGATTAAATACGTGACCAAAGGGAACGCTGGCGCAGCTGAGAGATGACAAGAAAGGAAGCAAATTAAATAGAAACAAGCAAAGAAACAAAGAGGTTAAGTATGTTACCAAAGGAGGGGACACCAAAACACATTTGAGAAACCAAAGGAAAGAAGAAAGAAAGAGAATCCCGCCCACACCACAGTGTAGGGCAATTCCCTTCGTAACAAGCAAAGCACATCTCTTTCACAGCTCACTTCACACACCACCAACGACAAGAGGAATCCCATCTCCGTAATCCCCTCACCAAAATCCTGGGCAATTCCCACCACCCCCAAGAGAGAGAGAGAGAGAGAGAGAGAGAGAGAGACCAAAACAACAAAAAGGAAGAGAGAGAAGTAGCAGCAGCAAAAAGGGGACGACCCAAATTCGTTACTCCCTTCTCCTCCGTACCCTCCATTCCCCCCTCCCCATCATTTCCTTTTTTTAGAGACAGAGAGAGAGAGAGATGTCTGCTTTTTTAATGGCGAAATAGTGCTTCAGATCGTCTCTCCCCCACTTGGGGGGATCCAAACACGCCGTCTCCGATCTGAAAGGGTCCTTCAATCAGAGAATCTGGCGTTCTCTTGCCTTAAATCCATTGTCAAGATTTGGTCTTTTGACTTCTGATTCCTTTTTCACTCTTCAATTCGTAGAAAGGACTCGAGAAGGAGGAGTGGTCGTTTGGTGGTCTGAGATGGACGAGCTGTCGCGGTACGGGCACAGCCCCGCGCACATGGCGGTGCTCCGGCGGGACCACGCGGCGCTGCGGCGCATCGTGGCAGCGCTGCCGCGGTTGCCTGAGGCCGGGCTGGTGACGACGGAGGAGGAGTCGGCGGCGGCGGAGCTCCGGGCGGACGCGGTCTCGGCGGTGGTGGACGTCCGCGAGGGGATCCCCGGCCGGGAGACGCCGCTGCACGTCTCCGTCCGGCTGGGCGACGCCGTGGCCACCGACATCCTGATGGCGGCCGGCGCCGACTGGAGCCTGCAGAACGAGCGGGGTTGGAGTCCGCTGCAGGAGGCCGTCTGCTCGCGGCAGGACGCCGTCGCGGCGGCGATCGCTCGCCACTACCAACCGCTCGCCTGGGCCAAGTGGTGCCGGCGGCTCCCCCGACTCGTCGCCGCCGCCGGCCGGATGCGCGACTTCTACATGGAGATCTCCTTCCACTTCGAGAGCTCTGTCATCCCCTTCATCAGCCGGATCGCCCCGTCCGACACCTACCGGATCTGGAAGCGCGGCGCCAACCTCCGGGCGGACATGACCCTCGCCGGCTTCGACGGCTTCCGAATCCAGCGGTCGGACCAGAGCTTCATCTTCTTTGGCGAGGGCGATGCCTCCGGCCGGATCCCCGCCGGTGCGCTCATCGTGCTGGCGCACCGCGAGAAGGAGGTCGCCAACGCGCTGGAGGGCGCAGGGGCGCGGCCGAGCGAGGCAGAGGTGGCGCGGGAGGTGGCGCTCATGGCGCAGACCAACATGTACCGGCCGGGGATCGACGTGACGAAAGCGGAGCTCGTGCCGCACCTCAACTGGCGGAGGCAGGACCGGACGGAGACGGTCGGGGCGTGGAAGGCGAGGGTCTACGAGATGCACCACGTCACGGTGAGCGTAAAGTCGAGGAAGGTCCCTGGGGCGATGACGGACGACGAGCTCTTTGCAGCGGCCGAGGAGGAGGATGCCGGTGCCGGCGGCAGGGCGGAGGATCTGCTCACCACGGAGGAGAGGATGCAGCTCGACTCTGCATTGAAGGCGGGTGGGAATTCGGATGAAGAGGAATGGGATGGCGACGGCGGTGCAGCCGCAGGGAGGGAGAGAAAGGGGTGGTTTGGGGGGAACGGCAAGAAATTGGCGGAGGACGGGGATCGGGCGGCGACCGGGAAGAAAGTGGGGAGCACGCCCAAAACGGCAACAATGACGAAGAAGAAGAAGAGTGGTGCTGCTGCTGCTGGTTTGGGTGATGGGAAGAATGAGAGCGAGTACAGAAAGGGGTTGAGGCCGGTGCTTTGGTTGACAGAAGATTTCCCGTTGAAGACGGAGGAGTTGTTACCGTTGCTCGATATCTTGGCTAACAAAGTGAAAGCCGTGAGGAGGTTGAGGGAGCTCTTTACCACCAAATTGCCGCCGGGAACGTTCCCCGTTAAGGTATCCTTCCCTTTTGCCTCTTGTTCTATTTTTTAATCCCTTTTTTTGTTTTCACTTCTTCCATGATCAAATTTGTGGCGTTTGGGTTATTTTCTTGGATTTTTGTTTGGTGAACTGATGATAATGATAATGGGAATCCTGTTGTTACATTGGAACACCATAATTTTGTTATTGAATCACTGTTCATTGGCTTGAAAATACAAATTTAGGAAGTGGGTTCCCAAATGTTTGTAGGTTTGCTTAAATGGCATTGGGAGACCATAATTTTGTTGCCGAACCATTGTGCGCTGGCATGGAAATAGAAATTTGGGAAGTTGGTTCCCAAAACTTTATTGGTTTGCTTAATTTTGGACGAACACTGTTAGATCTAGTGGATGGATTTGGTGTTGAATCCTCTAAATATTGAGGATATGAGATATTGTTGTTGAATTTCTTTCCCCTTTCCCGCCTTCCGTGTATAATGGGGTTAGAAGCTATCTGTTTTGTGTATGCCATGTACTGTACAGATTTTCAAGATATGGGATTTGGTCTTAGCAGAAGTGTTTTTTATTTCTCTTATTATGCATTAAAGTCATCCAAAGTAAGGAACCATCTTTTCTCTTTCCAGTATGATCATTTCAATCATATAGCATAAAGTCTTTGAGAAAGCGCATGAAGAGATGGAACTTCTTAGTTATGATGGGCATGTGTTCCAGTTAAACTATGCTTTCAAAGCCTTACCAGGTTGATTTTGTTTAATGATGTTTTATTGGGCCTTCAAGTTGACACCTTCTTGGTGCTAAATCAAAAAGTATATTGGTCTGATCTTGGAATGATTTTTCTGCCTCTGCTGATGCTGAAGTTGTAGAAATTGTTCAACCGTGTCACCTCTTTCCTGACACGAATTCCTGGGTTGGAAGCTTTAACTGTATTTTGAGTCAGCAGAATCTGGATGGAGAGCGTGAGAAAAATATCGAGAAATGTGTCAAGGTCAACTAAGCCTTGAGACTTGTGTTAAGCATGTTAATTAGAAGAAAGACAAGTAAATTTTTTGTGAGAAGAATCTCATAAGAAGTCACTCAAGTGTGATAGGAAACTGATGCTTTCTTGAATGAGTTTATTGTTAAAATGTAACATGTAATACATATATAATATATATATTAATAAAATAATATATAAATATATTTTTTATTTCTTCTATTTTTTCCTTTTCTTTTATTCTTTCTTTTTATTTTCTAGTTCATTTTGAACTAGTTGGTCAAGATCTAGTTAAATCTTGAACATTTTTATAGTCGTTGGACCTAGTCCAACGGCTACAAATAGAGTCATTGGACTAGGTTCGACGACTCTTAGGATGAGCTCTTCCCACCTCACTCTCCTCTTGTATATATATGGGTGACCACCTCCTTTGTATCTCCATGCTTTTTAAGCATTTCTTGTGAAGAAATAAATATTTATTATTTTAGTGTGTTCTTTCATTTTTACCCTTTTATGGGTTGTGCTTGAGGTGACTCCAATAGATACTCTTTTGAAGGTTTCTCGTGATTTTGTGGAAGACCACCATTTCATTTCATGGTATCAAAGCCTTGTAGAACTTTCGATCTTAAAGATTCTCGTTTCGTTTTCCGTGCTCCCCCCTGCAAAGAGTGTTTATCATCTTGTTCGTGACTCAAGGGATCATTTTAGAGAAGGAATGGACTTTGTTGGAAGCTTGGTTACGAAAGTGTGTGATTGTGCTCATTCATCTCTTCTCTTATCTTTCTCTTTCTCTTCTTTTTCTTCTCTCATCTATTCTTTCTTTTTTACACCCTTGTAAAAGATAGATGACAATGATAAGATCACCATCATACCCATGAAATTAAATGACACCAACTATGTAATGTGGGCTTTAATCATGAAGCAGTACATTTGAGGAAAAGGGTATGGGGTATAGTTGATGGTTCTGATTTGGAACCAAAACTAATTCTCATAAAAGTTGAGAATGACAAAGAAGTACCTCTCATGGAAGGAGAGAAGAACAAGGCATTGGTAACCTATGAGAAAAAGTGGAAAGAATGAAGAATAGGGCACGCCAAAATTATGTCATGGCTAATTAATAGCGTTGACATCAAAAAATGCTCTAGTCTTGTTAAATTTGAGCATGTCGATAAAGCTCGGGAATATCTTAAAAATATATATTCCCTCAAAGATATTGCACATATGTGCAATTTACAAGACAAAGTAACTATTAAAGAATATTATGATTAGTTATCCGAAGTTTGGGAGTAATTGGCTTTTCTTGAGCCAAAATGGTATTGTTTCGAAGATATTGAGCTTCGTCAAAAGCAACTCGATATAGAACATTTTTATCAATTTATAAACGGTTTAAGACCGAAATTTAAGTCGACCAAATCAGCTCTTCTATATCGTAGAAAAGTTTTCTCTATCATTGAAACGATAGAGGAACTAACTATGGAGGAAAACGAACTTAGGAAGAATACTTCAAAAACTGAAGATGACTGTTCTAGCTGTGTCTAGACTGAGTAACTATGTGCACACTTATAGGCCTCCTCACTTTGGTAGACAAGGTGGTGATTTTGACAAAAGAAAAGTCATTTGTCATCATTATCATGAATTGGGGCACTATAGGCCTCAATGTCCTAAGCTCAAGAGAAGATATGAAAAGAAGGTTGCTTCGGTCGGATCAAGATGCACCAGTTTCTATGGCTCAATTGATGAAAATTCTTCAACCTCTTCTTAAGGGAGCATCCACCTTAACTGAAGCCTCAACTAGAGTAGTTGTTTTATCATTCTCCGATCCCAATAACTTTCCTTGGCTCTTTGATTCTAGTGTTTATTTTCATATGACCCCAAATGTCAATAGCTTATCCAAATGTCTTAAAAGTAACTCAAGTGTGTCAAAAGTTTTCACAACTGATGGGACCTCTCTTGAAATAGAAGGAATAGAAAGTTTTGAAAAACTTCTTAAAACAAAAAAAAAAATTTATCCCAGAAGTTAGATATATCCGTAAACTGAATTTAAATATCTTTTCTAATTATGGGTGTAATATCTTCTTCTCTTCTCATGGTTGTTCGGTACAGGATCGTCAGTCAGGGAAGCTGATTGGGGAAGGCCATAGAGAATGATGACTCTATTACATAGATTTTTTGGAATTGCCTAAGAATGTTTTCTGTTATAATGTTTAGAAACTAGAGTTGGACTTATGGTACAAAAGATTTGGTCATCCTCGTATATCTAAAATCCAACATTTTTCAAGTTTAGGAAAATTTTGTAATTCTGAAAGTTTTACTTGTAAAGACTGTATCTTTGGCAAAATAAAAAAATTATCATTTCATGATAGAACTTTTGTTTCCTCTAGACCACTTGAATTAATACATTCGGATGTTTGGAGTCTTGCACCAGTTATTTCAAAAGGCGGATATGCATATTATGTTATTTTTGTCGATGACTATTCTAGGCATAGTTGAATTTACTTCCTTAAGTACAAATATGAGGTTTTTTCACATTTTCCAACATTTCATAAAATGGTTAAAAATAAATTTCAAAATGATATTTTCATTTTTCGCACTGATTGAAGCGGGGGAAATTATGTCCAAAAAATTCAAAGACTCTCAACTTACGTGGCATTACACATCAAAGGTCTTGTCTACATGCATCATAACAAAATGGCCTAGCCGAACGTAAATATCGACACATCATGGAAACTACTAGGACTTTACTAATAGCAAATCAAGTTCAAAAAGAGTTTTGGACGGAAGTTGCCCTAACTGCAACCTATCTTATTAATCGAATGTCATCTTCTTCTTTGAAAAATATAACTCCAATTAAAAAACTGAACTTATATCTTGATTATTCTAGATTAAGAGTCTTTGGATATTAGTGTTTTGTTTTCACTAATAAGAATGATAAACTCTCTCCCCGTGCGATTTTTTGTGCCTTCTTAGAATATGTCAATAATAAAAAAGGTTATAGGTGTTTTGATTTTCAAAATGAAAAATTATATGTATCAAGAAATATATTTTTCCTAGAGAAAGAATGTTTCTTTGAATTCGAAAAACCCCAAGGAAGTCACTGAATATTCCCTTTTAATAGATTTGACTTCAAAATCCTATGAATGAGATCTTGAATGTGACTTTGACAATGATCAAAGTCCTATTGTTGTTGAACACAAAGATGATACTGAAGAGCAAACAAATAGGGACGTTAGTCTACAATATTCAAGACGTAGAGGGTCAAATCTTCCATGTGCATTAGAAAAATATTTCGAAGTACCAACCAGAAGGTCATCTAGAATTTCTAGACCTCCTAAAAAATTTGTCATACAAATCATTTTTACTCGCATACAGGGCAATTATTGCATTAATACAATCATACGTAGAACCGTCATCCTATTTTCAAGCCAAAAACCATATAGAATGGGTAAAAGCCATGAAAACAGAATTGGACACATTAGAAAAGGCTAACACTTGGACCATTCAAGATATTCCTATAGGTAAAAAAACCTATAGGTTGTCGATGGGTCTACAAATTCAAAACCAAGAGTGATGGAACTCTTGAAAGGTATAAAGCCCGATTAGTGGCCAAAGGGTATGCCCAAGAGTATGGTATCGATTATGAAAAAACTTTTGCCCCAGTTGCTCGTATGACCACTATAAGAAGATTAATAGTTGTGGCCTCCATTAGAAAATGGTTCATATTTCAAATGGATGTCAAAAATGCTTTTCTCAATGGAAATCTAGTTGAGGAAGTGTACGTGGAATCCCCATTTGGTATTAGTATCCCTAAGGATTAAGCTCTTCGTTTAGAAAAAGTTTTTTATGGTCTTAAATAGGCATCAAAAGCCTGGTATGATATATTTAGTCATGTTATGATTGATATTGGTTTTCAATCTTGTTTGACTGACACTGCTTTGTTTATTAAGAATTCTGATGCAGGGATTATTCTTCTTCTTCTTTATGTGGATGACATGATCATTACTGAAGGCGACAAACAGAGAGTTGAAAACATTAAAAGCTTCTTAAAACTCATTTTGAAATGACTGATTTAGGTTTATTGAGATATTTCTTAGGAATTGAAGTTACTTATTCCTCTCGAGGGTATTTGATATCTCAATCTAAATTTGTTTTTGATATTGTTTTCAGGTTTAGCCTTACAGATGATAAGAAAGTGGACACTCCAGAAGTTGTCAACGTTAAACTGCGAATTGATGATGGAGAACCTCTCGATGATCCCACTCCTTACAGACAGCTTATCAGAGCACTTTCCTATCTTTCTATTACTAGACTAGACATAGCACACGTTGTACACACAGCTAGTCAGTTTCAGCATGCTCCTACCTTTGTTCATATGGAATCCGTTTTACGTATTATTAGATATATAAAGTCTTTTCTTTCACGAGGTCTTTTTTTGTCTGCTTCATCTTGGTTAGATTTAATTGCCTATACTGATGATGACTGGAGAGGTCATCCCAATAATCGACACTCAATCACTGGGTTTTGTGTTTTCTTAGGTGAATCCTTAATTTTGTGGCAGTGCAAAAAGCAGTAGAAGGTTTCTCTCTCGTCCACTAAAGCTGAATACTGAGCCATGGCAACCACGACCATGAAAATAGTTTGGCTCAGACGTCTGCTTGTTGATATAGGAGTTGAAGCAATACAAGCTTCACAAATGTGTTGTGACAACAAGAGTGCGATCTATATTACAAGCAACAGAACATTTCATGAACGCACCAAACATATTGAGTTGGACTGTCAATATGTCAGAGAGAAATATCTACATGAGACCATTGATCTATCATATGTTACATTAGAGTATCAATTAGCAGACTTCTTCACCAAACCTCTCGTTGCACTCAGATTTCACTTTCTCTTAAACAAACTTTCACTCATTGTACCGTAAGTTTGAGGGAGAGTGTTAAAATATAACATGTAATACATATATAATATATTTTGTATTTCTTTTATTTTTTCCTTCTTTTCTTTTATTCTTTCTTTTTATTTTAGTGTGTTCTAGTTCATTTAGCAGACTTCTTTTATTTTCTAGTTCATTTTGAACTAGTTGGTCTCGTTGGACCTAG
Source organism: Nuphar pumila (assembly GCF_984573655.1). Taxonomy (NCBI): domain Eukaryota; kingdom Viridiplantae; phylum Streptophyta; class Magnoliopsida; order Nymphaeales; family Nymphaeaceae; genus Nuphar; species Nuphar pumila. Next base: position 2,869,036 of record NC_143261.1, read on the forward strand.
TCCAATGGCTACAAATAGAGTCGTTGGACTAGGACCAAAGACTCTTAGGAAGAGCTCTTCCCACCTCACTCTTCTCTTGTATATATATGGGTGACCACCTCCTTTGTATCACAATGCTTTTTAAGTATCTCTTGTGAAGAAATAAACATTTATTATTTTAGTGTGTTCTTTCATTTTTACCTTTTTATGGATTGTGCTTGAGGTGTCTGCAATCGACACTCTTTTGAAGGTTTCTCGTGCTTTTGTGGAAGACCACCATTTCATTTCATTTATGTCCTATCCATATGGAAGGATGTAGAAGACAAATCAGACCAAATTGATCAAGGTTGAATTATCTTGGATGAGTTTGCCCAAATTAAGCCAAAAACTAATCCCATCCAGGTCACTTTGCTGGCTTACCTGGTTTCAAGTGTTGGACTTACAATTAGAGTATTGTAATGTTTACCAATTCCGATCTAATCAGATAAAAAATTAGAAGCTGGAAGGCAGGATATCTGCCTACAGAAAACCTCTGCCTGTGCAGATCTGCTTAGTTTTATATTTCAGTTTCAAACGAACCTTTTTCTTTGTTTCTGTTCTGTATTTTTAGTCAGTGAAATGGACTGGCCTAAAAGTTTGTCTTTAACTTTCTTCCTGCGTTTGAGACCTTTTGCTATTATTCTTCTCCTTGATAAAGTTGTTTCTCTCTCATCCAGTGTGCCTTCAACATAGAGTTGATCTGTGACTTCTTTTCTCTTGTTTGATTGCCTTTTGGCAGAGGGTGTTGGGCACCTAGTACAGTAAGATTTTCATATGCCATTCTCTTTGTTCCTCTCACTTTGTATTTTGTTTACTTTTTGCACCGTGCAATTCGTTCCTATTATTTATGAATTACGATAATTAACTTGTTATCCAATGCTGGTGGCAAGGAAATTGGGTTGTATAGTGTTGGAGATTATTGGAATCCCTTCCGGGTGTATAAAAGACCCAAGGGCCCTGTTAGTGTTGGCTGACTCTTGCTACCTGACTAAAGATATGGATGACTCAAAAAAAAAACTCCTTACTGTTGTAATATGAACTTGTTTTTATATCTTTGAACTGTTACTCTGAAACAGTTTACACAACTGCCACCTTGGGGTTGCTAAATTTTCTAAAGTTTTTTTCTTCTTTTTGATGTATTTCAGGTTGCTATTCCAATTGTACCCACCATTAGAGTTCTTGTCACCTTTACAAAGTTTGAGGAGCTTCAGCCAGTGGAGGAGTTCTCTACTCCTCTCTCCAGCCCTGCTCATTTTCAGGATTCCAAGACAAAGGATTCTGAATCTTCATCTTCATGGATCTCATGGATGAGAGGAAGTCGAGGGCAACCAAACAGCAGTTTGGCATCCACGGAGAGCCAATGGAGAGATGATGTAGATCCGTTTCTCATACCCACGGACTACACTTGGGTAGATGCTAAGGAGAAAAAGCGACGAATGAAAGCGAAGGCCAAGAACAAGAAGGGGAAGAAGCAGGCATCCAGGAATTCCGAGATGCTGCAAGCTAGTGACCTTGAAGATTAAACCCCTGCCTCATGTGCCACAACCATTAGACAGTTTATTTGGCTTTAATTATCAAGAAAGAATTCTGACCAGGAATTATCAAAAAATTGCTCCCCATGTGATATGGTAGAAGATCTGGATCAGTCTTCTGGTGGAGCTTAACTTAGGAGGTGATTCTGCCCCACCATTGCATGGATGCGAACTGATTAGTCATTTTTTTTTGCTGTTCTGCTTTCAAATCCCTCCTATGGATTGATGCCAAAATGCCATATGCCACAGTGGAACTTCTGTCTGATGGCCGTGGTCAATAGCACCCTCCATCTCACGAGATGGACCAACCGTTACACTTCGACTTTACATCATTTTGATATATGAAAGAGTGTAAACCGTTCATCTCAGTCATGATGTATTGCTGGCCATCCATCTGTGATTGTTGCATTTGTTATTTCTAGTGTACGACTACTGTTTGAAACGCCTTCTTCAGTATGTGAAATTTGCAATTCAAATTTGATCTTTCTTCCTGGTTGTTTCAGCTTGGTCATTTCGAAGACTCGTCTTGACAAGAGAATATCATGTAACCTTCTTTTTCTCTCATAAATCGATTTGAAAATTGGATGGACTAAAAGCTGGAAATTACTCTTTTCGTTTTCACATTGGGTACTTTGGGTGAGTAAAAATTATCGCAAAAAGCTGTAACAAAAACATGGGTACGATCCGATATGCGAGTTCTGCAAGTTTCTTTGAAAAGGATGTCATGAATACATGGATTTTTTTCAAATTTTTAATCAATAAAAACTTTTTTTTTGTTTTTATATATAAGGACTCATTTTTTATCATAATAATATTAAAAAGTATTTAAAACTGTTAATAAATATTTAAATAATGTTTGGAAGTGTTAGGATCATGTCAGCGTGTCCAACGCATTACAGGCACTCTAATGCCGTGTCACTGTGACACGTGAAAAGGATTTCTCATTAATGAAGGTTCTTGGAAAAGCATTGTAATTTTTCAAGAAAATATATTACTACATTTATGAAATTCATACCTTTAGATACAGTTGAAAAGCTTAGGGTGATGTTTGGATGATGCACACAACAGCATTGATAGACATGGCCATTAGACAGGGCATGCTTTAAAAAAGAAAAAACTTCCCAACCGGGGGAGGCAGGGCAGCCTTCTCTCACAAAAGGGCATTCTTTGGAGGCCAGATCAGCTGCAATGACATTGCACAACTGCATTGTGCTTCCACACCTGATCACTCTTCATTTGCTGTTGGATCATGTTTTCTCGACGAAAAAAATCAGTGCATTCATAATCATTAATTTTTGGAACGTTGAGAAAACCAGTATACGGTCAGTGATCCAAAAGCCGGCCCCCACTAAATACTTGTAGATCACATCTATGGTGTTAGATCTGAGGGAAAAAAATGTTTACCAAGTCTATTATAAACATAATGACCCTTTTATGTAAACAGCAAATTAGGGAATTTTTCAACTTCAGTTAGTTGCGGGCAACCAGTCTTCTAGGGATGAAACTGTGCACCCTTACAATTTTATTTTCAAGAACTGCTCTCAGTCTCTAAACGAAGCAGATGGCAACTTTGAGAAGCCATTGATGGACATGTCCACCTGCTGATTCAGAGTTCAGACACTGACACTGCTAAGTGCTGAGTTTTGATGCAATTGCAAACAACCAAAAAAAAGATGATGACAGGCTTCACATGGTCCAGTTCAGATGGCAGGCAGAGACTGGGAGCATAGTGACACCACTGTACCACTGTCATCTCAGATGCATCCGCAGACCTGAAGGAGACGTGGCAATGGGTTTTGTATAAGCAATGTCTAGGTAAATCTAAGTCATGGCACCATGATCAGATCGGCATCCAGTCCGGACCAATTCTATAAAATGGATCCAAAGAGATTCTTTTGGTACCATATCAAGACCCATACAACTGCATAAACGGTCTATAGTTAAAAAACAAAATACATAAACTTTTTCCTTCCCTTACTCTTTTTGGTGGGGCCTGGAAGAGAATGATGCGTGCCATGTTGCTTGGGCTTTATGCAAAGGGATGCACAACCCCCACATGCCTAGGGATGGCAGTGGACCCAGGCGGGGGACAAGGTCTCCACCCCCACCCGTCTCAAAATCCGGACCTCCATCCCCGCACGGGTTTGGATTTTAACCTTCATCCCCGTTTCATGTCTTCCATCCCTGGTCCAAACAGGGCGAGACAGGACCCCGTTTCTCCTCGGTCCATTGCCATCCTTAGAAGGATTGGGGACGGGATAGGGCGGGGCAAGGCGGGGATGGGGCAAAGAGTAAGTCCATCCCCACCTTCATCCTTGCACGAGTTTTGATTTTAACCTTCATCCCCGCCTCCATCCTTGTTTCATGTCCTGCATCCCCGGTCCAAACGGGGTGAGGCAGGGTGGGGCCCCGTTTTCCCCCGATTCACTGCCATCCCTACACATGCCTAACTCTCATCGCCCTTCAGCTTGAACACCTTAAGCCAAGGTGCCTAGCCGGTATGCACCCTGGCACTCTATCAGACAAGACAGAGAATGATAACTCCACCAAAACTTTCACCCATACCAGTTTATTTTTGTTCTTATCTAAGAGAGAGAGAGAGAGAGAGAGAGAGAGAGAGAGAGAGAGGTGAAAAAATTATAAAGATGAGGGGAAGAAGGATCTCTTTCTCAGATTTCCCTCTCATCTTCATATACTAGGGATGCAAAAGCACCCTTAATTCAAGGGAACTCCCCTCCCTTCCCCAAATCATCTAACCGCATATGGGCTGGCCTCTAATTGGTAAACCCTTCCCGCTGATCACGGGGGAGTACACCCACCTTCAACCTTGTGGCAAGGGAAAACACCCATGGGTTTCGAACATATAACGTGCTGTCAACTTGGTGACATTCACAAGTCGTTCCTACCAGATGAGCCGAGCCCTAGTTGGCAAAGACACCCTTAATTGACTTGTAAAATCTCTTGAGAAGTAAACAAATATGCCTTAAAGCATAGAAATTAAAGCTTTAATATTGCATTGAGAAAGCAAGACTTATTTGTTATTAGATTGCAGAAGAAAGCGTTAAAAATTACTGAAAAATCAGGCATACACAATAAGCTGACTAGCTTTTTTATGAATAATTTTTTAAAGAGAGGTTTTAAAATTTTATTAACACGTGTCATCTGCTGGTTAAAAATTGACCGATTCAGCTTCTATCCGAGTCTAAATTGGCCGACTCTGAATCGTTTTTTAAAATTGATTCAAATCCGATTCTGAAAGCATTGATATGCCCTTTTTAAACATAATTAGAAACTGGAGGATTGTATTGGACCCATATGGTCACATATTCACTTAAAGTTGGACGAAAGCAACCACATTCTAAGTTTGAGTGGGAGTCAAAGGGCAATTATCAATCAATTTTGACCCTCATGTCAAAGTAAACTTTTTAAGAAACATCTTTCAAGAATCACCTATCTTCTTAAATAAGATAAACTGTCGAGCAAACCTCGACTGTAACATGGTCAAGGATAGGGATGGCAGTGGATCGGGAAAAACATGAATCTGTCTGAACCTGTTCCGGGGCGGAGATCCGTTAATGAAATTGTTAATATATCTTTATTATATTATAAAATAACATTTTAATTATATATATATATATATTAATCCTAAGTTTCTACTTCTTAACCCTAAAAACATATCTTTTTTTTTTCTATTCTCTCCTTCCTCTAACTGCTCTAAAGAAAGACTATTTAAGTCCTGTACTGGACTAAATTGGGGATCCGTTCGAACCAGCCCTATTTGAGGCTGGGATGGAGGATATGGAACGGGGAATGAACCGGAGATGGAGGTGAAAATCAAAACCCACTACAGGAATGGACCGTGGATGAAGGGCAAAATTTTGAAATGGGGCGGGGATGGAGAGCTTGTCCCCCGCACCCGCCTCAGTACCCTTCCATCCCTAGCCAAGGATGGGGTCAATATTAAGATCAAAGCCAAAGCCTAAGCATGGGTAAATGTGATGAACCACTCGTGGCTTGGCTCATGTTAAACTCAGCTCGGCTCTTATAAGCTTGTTAATTAATAATAAATAATATATATAATGTCATAGAACCAAGATAAGTGAAGTGTCTAGCGTGCAAGCAATAAGTTTAGTGTTCAAATCCTACAGATTACAAGTTTGAAACAATTATTAATTTTGTAAATGAGCCAAGTTGAGCTTGGTTTAGTAAGTTTAGAGTCCAAAATTCTATTATTTTGAACACTGAAAAATATACTTTTATCTAAATAAGTTAGCTCGTGCTTGGCTCATTTAACTTGGGCTTTTCATGAGCTCAAGCTCGGCTCAGCTAGACACAAGAAATGAGCCTAGCTTGAACACCTTTTCTTCAGTTCTTTTGGTTTGTTTACCAGCCCTAAGCACGGGGCAAATGCAAATGCATTGGACTAGCGCCCATATGACCTTGCTCTCAGTGTTGACTCTAGCATATACTTTATATACTTCCTTTCATTGTTTACTATGTTTTAGCTTTGTAACTTGGCTTTGAAGGGAAGTCAATTTTCATAACTAATGTTGTAGAGTCAAAATAAAAGTAAACCATGCTTAGCTCACTAAAAAACAGATTGAAAAACACGAACTTTTAAAAAATCTCATCTTATCTCAATATAAATTTCAAAGATAACCCAGTTATTCAATTGCTTTGAAACTAATCCTACATCATTTTTTTCAAGATTTAATTAGATACCTATAATGTTGTAGGTAACTAAACCTATAACATCATAATCCATGTTCTACGTTGAAATATATACAAAAAGTATTTTCTTACTGTTTAAATATCTTTGTGTGTACAAAAAATAACATCCAAAAATATATCCATCGAGAGGTTTTATAACAAAATCATCCTAAACTCCAACACCCCCTTCGAACCTGAGCAAATCCAACATCAAATCCAATAATGTTTTCATGTTGGCAATGAAAGCAACTAAAAGAAAAGATTTTTTTTTCTTGAAATGAAAGAAATTCCTCTTCTTTTTTTTTTAATAACGTAGGAAGAGGATGGTCAAATCTACCTTCAAGAGATCTTTCAAACACGAAAAGACTACTCTTTTTTCGATGGGAAAGCTAGGGATAATCCTAGGGATGGCAGTGGACCAGGGCGGGGGCAGAGGCAGTGGACAGGGGTGGGGGACAAGGTCTCCACCCCCGCCCCGTCTCAAAATCCTGCCTTTCATCCCCGCATGGCTTTTGATTTTAACCTCCATCCCCGCCTCCATCCTCGTTTCATGTCCTCCGTCCCCGGTCCAAACAGTAGGTCCACTGCCATGATCTCTAAAGAAGAATTGAGGATGGGGTGGGGGGAAGCGTAAGTCCATCCACATTTTATGTCCTCCATCCCCGGTTCAAACAGGGCGAGCGGGACCCATTTCCCATGTGGATTCAAACTCGAGATTTTTCAGTTATTATAGTGTCACCTTACCATCTAACTAATCTCATTGAACCTCATGATTGCCTTGTCCTACCAAATAATATAAAAAATTTATAAACAAATAAAAAAGTTTGAACGATCATCTATCATCGACTTGGGGTTGGCATTATGAGTCTTATTTCTCCGTTCCTGTCTAAAACATGTATAAAAAAAATGCATGTAAATATATTGACCTATAAACAATGGCCAGGCTGACTCAGTGTCATTGCCAGGTTGTAGAAATTAAACATTACATGGAAACTAGTCGGTGACCAGATGACTTCAAAAACTTGGCCAGTCATTTTCAGCTGAATCCCTAAAGATGATCACAATTATTGAAGGAATGTCAGCAAATAATTTAATTATTGAGACAATGCACCAAACGATCGAATCTGTCGTATGTGACACATTTGATGTCTACTGCACCTCGACTGCTTGGATATGAACAGCAGAGGGATGGGCGAAGAGAGATGGCAGAAGTGACTTAGTGACCACACATGTGGATGCCTCATCATAGTACTTTTCTGTAGAATAAAGATTTATTTTTCTTTTTATGCTAACCCAGTTTTTAATTATGTCACAATGACACGTGGACACAAGGATGCCTGACGCATGGGTTCAGCTCATAAGTTTGATTTTATTTTTTTTTGGAAAATAAGACACGAGGACACGCACTGGTATCAAAAGGGGCACGACACCAAAATGTTGTATCCCTGTGACATAGGTGTGAACCCAGCCAGCTCTAATGCAAGCCTCTACTGATAAACCCTTGAAGTCCACCGCAACCCCCATCAGTATTCTCAGATCCGGCTTCACAGAAAATGATGCACACCCCAGGTATCAAACTTGTGAGTTATTTCAACCTGGATATATGCTTTTTAAGCTTACCAACCTAGCCAGATGTGCAGAGCACTTGGCAGTGGTGAAACAAAGCAGCTTCAAAGAATAATAGGTGGATAAATAAAAGTGCACAAGAGTCAAGCAGCAACACAAGTAAAAATATGTGGGGATGTGAACTGGTCGGAGTTGAGTTGGATATAATCAGATCTAGGTTAGTCTGACTCGAACTTGGATGCAAAATGCCTGTACTGGACTACCCCGTTCTGATCAAGTTATATGCCCTAATCAGGTACGTATTTACATATAACTGGGTCAGGCTTTGCCTGATCTTAAGTCTGGACTCACGTTCCAATTCGGATCCGGATGCAGAAATACTCCAACAGAATTGGAGTGCAATTAATAACTGGACACTAGCATTAAGGCTGTCAACGGGTCCAATTTTTATCAGGTACCCGACCCCAACCCGAATTCACGGGTATGGGCATGAAAAGTGCCAACCCGAATCCAACCCGTGCAATATGCGGCCAGGTTTGGGTCATTATTTTTGTGGGTACCCAACTCAATCTCGATTTTTTGCCAAGTATTTTATATATATTTAATAAAAATAAATTTCTAAAAATATGCGGGTCTAGGTTTGAGATTCTATTTTCGTGACTCAACAAAACCCAAACCTGGTTATTGGTTATATGGCAGGGCCTGGTTCAACCCTGACCCGAACAGTTAACTGTTTTAACTAGCATACCGAATTCAACTAAATGGATGCAGATTTGGTTAAATATCTGACCCGAACCCAGAACCGTTTACTGCTCTAAGGATATGCCACCTAAAGTGCTTTTGCCACATAGAAAACCGCCAATGAATAAACAAAAAGAAGCTTCATAAGAAAGATAGTGTGACATAGGAAAGCTTTCCCTCCACAACTGAGTTTCAGAAGTATGAAAGACATTATTTCTTTCTTGTTAAGAGGGAAAGTTTTCTGCCCATCATCATGTTCACCTCCACTACAAGAAACCCTTCTCTTTTTCAGAAAAGGCTGTTCCTACTAAACTTTTTTTTTATCTTTGATGACACTGATGACAAGTTTTTACCAACACCTTGACATACATTCAAGTTTGAAAAAACAGTTACCTCAATCGCGCGTGTGCCCTGTCATGTGTGCTACTTTATGTCTTGAGCTTCTTCTTTTTTTCATAGGCAAACTGGGGTTAGGCAGACCCCCACCAGTTACACAGCATACCATTGGGTTTTGAACTTGCAAAATTCAACACATGGTAACTTGCACTAATGGCTCCTACCAAACAAGAGGAGCCCCAGTTGGTCATGTCTTGAACTCTTAGACCTACTCACATCACACTGCTCCTCTAGTCTGAAGAGACTCGGATCATTGAGTTCTGAAGTCTGAACTATACCCTGGGACATGTTTGGCATGGCAAAACAACCACTTATCCAATACGTTGAGAGATTTCCTGGGCTCATTTAAATATGAAAGGTTTTTTACCATATGTAACCTGGGGAAACCACCTCCAGGACTGGAGACATGGTCGCCATTCTGGCAGCATAAAATGCCAGGGCTAGTACCCTCACACCCAGGGCCTATGCTTGCTTCAGCTTAAGCAAGAGGTTAGCGCCTGTGGGAATTGAACCCTAACGGTTGGTCTACCAGCTGAGGTCCGCTCCAACTATGCTAACGGCTTGGGGGTATTTAAAGATGATAGGTTGAAGTTCTATTCAATTGATAAAAATCAGTAGAGTTTCACCACGTCAGTAACAACTGTTATATCCGATCCTCTCACTCAATAATAATGCTACATAAGAAAGTCTGGGAGATTAACCGCCAGGACTTTTCCATTGTCAACCATTCCATCTCTCAGCATTGGACCTGTTTGCCCAGGCTCATAAGAGTGGCATCTCATGTGCGACAATTCTTTGGATTTTGAAAAGAATACATTACATTTATGTCCCTTCCAAGCAAAAGACTACAACAAATTAAGAGAAGCCCACAAAGGCTCTGATCATCTGGAAGGGACTTGTGAATGTCACAAGTTGAAGGGACGTCACAATTTCGAATCCCACAGGTGGCGTCCCTTGCCACAAGGTAAAAACTGGTAGAATGGAGGATCAGCGATCCCTTATATAAAAGGGAATGATAGCACAATCATGAATCAAAGAACTGATGGAAAAGGTCAGTTATCAAGTCCAAGGACCTCCCTCAGATTTGAGATCTAGGAATTCAAACACATCTCAATGAAAGCAAACTCCAATGATCCACCTGCATCAACTACTGGATCAGTTCATGCAGCTTGAGAAAGCTTTCTATATTATGAAGGCGAGAAAACGCTGCAACCTCTGCACAACCTTTTGAATGTCCCGCATATTCTTTTGCCCTACCTTCAATTCCACCCCAGGGCTTCCCCGTGTACTAACAGTAGCATTTATTAATAATATGTGCGCGCGCACGCATATGTATTTATAATATCAAAAGCATATTATCTAGCAAGAAGTTGAATTTGCAGGCATTATTTAGTTACCCTTTCTTATTAATAAACATAATACATATATAATAGATTAGATGTGAAACTGTCTTTTTCAATCAGGAACTATTAGCATTCGTGCAACCGCGCACGCACGCACACACACGTGCACAAAAGGCCAAACCAATTAAAAAAGTATGATCATGGGGATGACTTGTATGTGTGTGTGTGTGTGTGTGTGTGTGTGTGAGAGAGAGAGAGAGAGGGAGAGAGAGAGAGAGCATCACTTCATTCGTAGAAAGAACGTCAGCCAAACAGAAACAAACAATTCGGACCTCATGGCACAAATCAGAGGCCCCACAAGTAACATTTTTTTTCTGCTAGGAAAAGATGGGCGATTACTACAAAGATGGCCCACATTTGAAAAAGAACATGAAATTTCACTAGGGATTACAACATAATGTTCTACCCATAATAAGATGAAGGTGGCTGACCAGGGGGTGGCGCAGAAACAAGGCCAGCATTTAGTTGACGCCCATACGGAGGAACATGTTGCAGAGCCTGATCCACAGGCAGCATCCCATAATTATTGGAATTCAAGTACCCAGGCAGTGGATTGGCAGGACCAGGAACAGGCCCTGAAGATGGATATGAAGCAGCTGGGGAAGGATAAAACGGGGCACCAGGATACATATTTGTAGCATGAGGAAATGGCGGCCTCGCAAACTGCATGTTTGGATCCCATGCCGGCATCTGCCTGTTTGGCATCGGTGCAGGTGATGCAACAGAATATTTGTTTCCCGGATACACCAAAGAGGCCTGAGCGCTTTGAAGGCCAGGAGCCTGCTGCAGTGGCAATAATCCGATTTCTGGAATTGTGTAGTCTCTGCTTCTATCATTATGGGCCTATCAACAGAAATATAGAAACTTCAGCCTTATTTTACCAAACTTGGTTAACCATATGAACCAGAATGACAAAGTTCGAAAGAGTCGTACTTTCCATCTCATTCTGATTATTACAGTTCATTTTCTTTTTCATGGTTACAACTTAAAAAACATTTTATACCTTAACATTGAGATCAGTATGACGAGAGTATGACAGATGAAGCTTACAATAGCCACCATCATAGATGCAGTGTCCTTCCAAAGCCTCTTTTGCAACAGCTGCAGTTGCTATGTCTGCAAGAAAGAAAATTGTGTCAAAAGGCTCATTGAGTTTTGAATAATGAAAAGAGGAAAAACATGGCACTGAAGCCCAACATTAGGGAATTGACTAGAATGGCTGTTTTAATAGCAATCACGTCACATTCTGAGTCAAAGTGGTGCAACTCAAGTACTCAGCTCAGTTAAGTCAGGTCTCCATACTCCGGACTCACACAAACACCAACCTACATGGCAGCTGATGAGATATGTGACTCACAATTAAATGAATCATTAATAATCACTGAACACTAGGATATTAGATTTTTCCTTTTAGTGATAGTGAAGGATACTAGCATTCAAAATCTGTAATTTTGAGAAATTTTGGAAATGCAAGCTTGAAAAACATATAAAATGCAGAATACAATAGGCAACGAAAACCGGCACTTATCCCAAAGTGAAGCAATGAAAAATGCAATGGTTTCAGAAATATCACTATATATTTTTAGTATCATTAGTCGGAACAAGTCACCATAAAAAATCAAGGAAACCATAGATTTGCATTTGTATTCCAAAAAAGAAAATCACGAATCGAACCACCCACTCCATAACCACCCACTCCATCCTGCACCTAAAAACCTTCATGCAATAATTAAAAAACAAATACCAATTAAAGGAAAAACAGCAGCCTAACTTTCTATACAGCTATTCATAAAGTTACCCTACTCAAAAACAACAAAACTAGCCCCCCCCCCCCGATGTAGTGTGCACTCAGCTGGTCATCTCTATCCTGTGGTCAAAGGTGTGCCAAATTTAGGTGGGTGTGCAGGTGGACGGGGCATGCACTGTTAAATTCTATGTCACATGGGTGCGGGTGCGGCACTTTCAAAAAACTTGGGTGCGGCAAATATATATATATATATGTTCAAAAGTTGGACATAAATGACCCTGGGTAAGGTCAACGCACCCAGGGTCAGCTGTCTCATCTCTCCGATGGCTTTGCTCGTTGGGGGTAGGTGTAAAACCCACGATTTTACAAAAAAAAAAATCAGACCCAGACCCAGACCCGGACCCGAACCGAGTTTAAAAAAAATTAACGCCCGTGCAGCCGCAGACCTTCATTTTTTTTCCCTCTGCTGATAAGGGAAACCCCCTTCGGGTTTCCTGATTTGCGTCCTCTCGTGCCCTTTAAATCACGCAAGGGTGAGGGGGAAGCCCTCACCCCTGCGCTCCTCCTCCTCTCCCTCTCGATTGTGCACTCTCTCTCACTCCCGGCGTGCGACCGAACCCCAACGCCGATGATGCCGCTGGCTCTCTCTCAAGTACACATCTCCTTCTTCTCCCCTTATTCTCTTATTCTTCTCTTCTTCTTCTTTTCTTCTTCGTCTCCTTTTGTTTGCCGAATGGCTGACGGATCCCTGTCGTGCCCTCTCCTTTTCTCTCTGTGTTCAGCGGAAGGTTGATGGCCCCCTGCCACGTCCTTCCCCTCTTTCTCTATGTTCGCCGAAAGAAAAGTTGGGAGAATTTTTATTGTCCAAAAATTGGACACAAATGACCCTAGGTGCAATGACCGCACCCAAGGTCCCGTTGACCGCACCGGGTGCCGCACCCACACGTGCACCCATGTCGCGTCGACGCAGCTGCGGCACCCAGTTTGTCGAGTTCCTGTGACATAGGTTAAATTTATATATATAGAGAGAGAGAGAGATGTGCATGTATATTTCTGCACCAAGGCACTAAACAAGCACAAAATGCAAATGCAAATACAAGCGCACAAGATTAAAAAACATAACCGTTATTGAAGGTCAAATGCTTAGAACAAGCATTGAAATTTACAAGAGGAGTGCCAAGGGTCATGTCCAACTAGTTGTTGGACCGGTCCAATGTAGTCAAAAGCGCCGACTAGGCGCCTAATCGGGCTAGGCATTAGGAAACATAAGAATCGGTCAGATTCCTAGGTTTTTTGAATTAGGGTACCGTTTTTGCCGACTAGGCGCCTAGTCGGCGCCAAACCTGACCTCGCTTAGGCATGAGGGAAGTGTTTTTTTTAATACGGTAACAAGAGGGAAGGGTTATAAACTCTCTCTCTCTCTCTCTCTCTCTCTCTCTCTCAAGCCATCACCCGCGCCCTAGCCCGCCGCCTCCAGGAGCGCCATCTCTCACCTTCTTCTTCTCCTCTCTCTCGCCCCTCCTCTGCCTCTTCTTCTTCTTCTTTTCTCCCCCTTCCTCCACCTCTTCTTCTTTTCCTTCTCTCCCCCTTCCTCGGCCTTTCTTCTTTTTCTTCTCCTCTCTTTATCTCTCCCCATTCCACTACCTCTTCTTCTCCCCCCTTCCTCTGCCCCTTCCAAGTCGCTTTTTCTTCTCTCTCTCTCTCTCTCTCTCTCTCTCTCTCTCTCTCTCTCTCTCTCTCTCTCTCTCTCTCCTGCCTTTTCTTCTTCCCCCCTTCTCCCGCCTCTTCTTCTCTCCCCCTTCCTCCGCCTCATCATCTTCTTCTCCTCCCTCTCTCTTTGTCTCTCTTTCTCTCTCCCCCTTCCTCTCCTCTTCTTCTCTCCCTATTTTTTATTGTTGCTCCCTAGTTCTATAATTGTTGTAATTGTTATGTCCCTATTTTTTGTTGTTGCTGATTCTGTGACTGTCCGACTTGACATTTAGGTTTACTTAACTTGTGGGCATTTGTTGCTTGTTTAATTAATATGTTATGTGTGATAATTTACGTAGATATGACATTGAATTGTTATGTATGGATGTGACATTGAATGAATATACATATGTATATTTTATTTAACCTTTTATTTGAAGGTTAATCGGTTGTCTTTTATTTTAGATTTACTAATCGAGCACCAACGACATGGATGTTATTTTAGTATCCTTAAGACTTGATATTATGCTTAAATTATATAACATGTTTACTATGCTTGACGGTAGCAATATCTTAAGGTTCATGCATTCTTTTCATTAATTGTATGTTTGATACATGTTTGTTGTTAGTTTTAGCACTTTATTTTAAGAATTTAGATTATTTTTAAATTATTTGACATTTGTTGATAGTTTGTTTTTCTTATTCAATTATTTTTAATATTTGGGCAGGTTTTGCAATGTTCGACATTTTTTATCTTTTGCTTATTGTTGATTTTATGTTGCATACATGTTTGTTACTAATTTTAGCAATTCATTTGCATATTTTTTATTTTTTAATTAAGGTACCGACTAGTCCGCTTATTCACGTCTAGTCTCAAACTAGTCTTTTTAGGGGCTCACCGATTAGGCACCGCCTAGCGCTTTTGACTATATAGGACCAGTCTACAGCCCAACAGCAATATTATAAAAAATATAAAAAAAGGAAGACAAAAAAATAAGTCGGTCCCTAGAGGACTGGCACCTTTTACATGAAAAATGATTGAAATGGGTATTTCAATTTACACAACACAGAAAACATAAATATATATATTTACAATATAATTTAACGCTACTCCTCAAACTTACGATGTGATCATCAAAAGTTTGCTAAGAAGAGAAAAACCGAGGTGAGGGCAAAGTCTCAATGAAGAAATCCACCAATTTACATTCTAAAGTCACATAAAAAATTCAATAGTTAGTCACAAAAATTGTAATGAAGAGGGGCGGAAGCACCAATAAAGCAAAACACTCTTTAAGAGTAATCACAAGAGCCAAGAACACAAACACTAAAAGTGTATACAAAAAACCCACAAAAGGAGAAATGACTTAAAGTCATAAGTTGGATATCATTGAAGAAAGAAAGAAGAGGGTGAAAACCCAATGCCATTAGAAGGGGAAGCCTCCTCTATTTATAGAGGAGGAAACTAAGAAGAAGGGACCACAAGGGGGCTCCCATCTAGTCGTTGG
Source organism: Nuphar pumila (assembly GCF_984573655.1). Taxonomy (NCBI): domain Eukaryota; kingdom Viridiplantae; phylum Streptophyta; class Magnoliopsida; order Nymphaeales; family Nymphaeaceae; genus Nuphar; species Nuphar pumila. Next base: position 2,884,343 of record NC_143261.1, read on the forward strand.
GAGCCCCAACGGTCATAAATATGACCGTTGGGGCCCCAACGACAAGAAGGGTGGAGCCCCTTGTGGTCTTACAAAAAGTAAAAGGAAAAAGAAAAAAAGGAAAAAGGAAAAATAAAAAGAGAGAGAAAAAGAAGGGAGAGTTTACATGGGGATTTACCAAAATACCCCTATTGGATATTTGGAGAATAATTAAACAAAAAAGAAATATGTATATTTATACATATATGTATATATATACTTATATATACGTATGTATGTATATATAAGTATATGTATATATATATTTATATATACATAATTTAACATGCCCCCTCAAACTTTACGGGGAGAAAACCGAAAGTTCGCTAAGAAGAAACATAAATCGTGGAGTTGGGAGCGCTTTGGTGAAGAAGTCAGCCAGTTGATACTCTGAAGTAACATATGGTAATGTGATAGTCTCTCTGAGATATTCGTCTCGAACATAATGGCAATCAATTTCGATATGCTTGGTCCGCTTGTGAAAAGTATGATTGTTTGCAATGTATATCGCACTTTTGTTATCACAGCAGAGCTTGGTGGGAGAGGAAATAAGGACGCCCATGTCACCAAGGAGACTTCTGAGCCATACGATTTCCAGAGTTGTCATTGCCATGGCGCAATATTCAGTTTCAGTGGATGATAGTGGAACCTTCTGCTGCTTCTTGCATCTCCACAAAACGAGAGATTCACCTAAAAAATGCAAAGACCGGTAGTTGAGATACGATTATTGAGATTTCCTCCCCAGTCAGCATCAGTAAAAGCAGTTAATTCAAGAGATGAGGAAGAGGATAAGAAGAGTCCCTTGGAGATGGTATTTTTGATGTATCGCACAATTCTCATTGCGGCCACCATATGAACCGAAGTAGGTGCTTGCTGAAACTGGCTTGCTGTATGAACCGCACGAGCTATATCTGGACGGGTGATGGATAAATAGGTGAGAGATCCAATTAATTGACGGTAGGGGGTTGGATCCTCAAGAAGAACATCATCCTCAAGTCTCAGTTTTGCATTGATAACTTCGGGAGTCTCAACTTTCTTTTCATCAGATATTTCTGACTTGGTACAAATGTCTGCAGCTAATTTCATTTGAGAAAGGATGTATCCTCGCGAGGAGTAAGCTACTTCAATTCCTAAAAAATATCTCAAGTATCCAAGGTCAGACATATCAAAAGTTTCTTTTAACATACAGTTTATATCATTTACCCCCTTTTTGTCACTCCCAGTGATGATCATATCATCAACATACAATAGAAAAATAACAATGAAATCGCCTGTCTTCTAAACAAAAAGAGCAGTGTCAGTATAGCAAGAAGTAAATCCTAAATTGATTAATACATTATTAAACTTGTCATACCAAGCTTTAGGAGCTTGATTAAGTCCATATAAGGCATTTTTTAATTTTAAAATTTTTTTCTTTAAATTCATACCCGGAGGTGGTTCCATATAAACTTCTTCATTTAAATTTCCATTTAAAAAGGCATTTTTGACATCAAGTTGAAAAATTGGCCATTTTTTAATAGAGGCTATTGCAATAAGAACTCGAACACTAGTCATTCGGGCAACTGGGGCAAAAGTTTCATCATAATCTACCCCATACTCTTGGGCATATCCTTTGGCCACTAACCTAGCCTTATATCTTTCTAATGAGCCATCACTATTAGTTTTTACTTTAAAAACCCATCTACATCCAATGGGTTTCTTGTCATTGGGTAGATCAATGATTCCCCAAGTTTGTGCCATTTTAAGTGCATTAAGTTCAAGTTCCATTGCTTCATTCCAATGAGCATATTGTTTAGCATCATTATAATGAAGATGGTTCATGAAATGAGTGAAGAGCTAGCAGACATACTCAAAAATTTGGAGAAAAAGAATCATAAGATACAAATCTATTTGGTATTTTAGAAATACGATTTGATCTTCTTTGAGAGGATCCTTCAATCGACTCATTTTGAGATAATTTTTCAAGGGCACAAGGTGGATTACTTTCGTTCCTTCTAGAGTAGACTTGTGTTTGTCTTGGTACATTTTCTTCTAAACTTTAGTCATCATTTGGAGGTTCAAAATGATCTTCTATGAGAGATTCACTAGATTCAACATGACCATCTATGACGTTTTCTTGAGATAACAAGTCAAATAAAAAAGAACAATCAATATTTTCATTTGGTTTATGCGAAAAACCATTTTCTTTTTCTAGGAATGTGACATCTTTTGAAATATAAAGTTTGTTTTTGAGTATGTCAAAACATCGATAACCTTTTTGTTTTTCGCCATATCCTAAGAAAATACATTCAATTGCCCTAGGAGAAAGTTTATTATTCTGGTGAGTTAGAACAAAGCATTTACATCCGAAAATTCTTAGTCTTTTATAATCGGGTGACATATTATAAAGTTTTTCAAATGGAGAAAGATTTTTCAAAGAAGATGAAGGGTTCTATTGATAAGATATGTTGAGGTTAGAACCGCTTCGGCCCAAAAGGATTTTGGAATATTTTTTGAAATTAATAAAGTTGTTGTGGTTTCTATTATGTGTCTATGCTTTCTTTCTGCAAGACCATTTTGTTGTGGAGTGTTGGGACAAGAACGTTGATGGCAAATTTCATTTTCTTTCAAATAGATTTGAAATTCATTGGACATGTATTCGCCTCCCGAATCGGATCTCAGAATAGATAGATTTCCTAAAAATTGATTTTTAACCATTGCATTAAAATCTTTAAAGGAGAAAACTTCGGATTTGCGACTTAAGAAGTAAATCCATATAAATCGAGTGAAGTCATCAATAAAGACTACATAGTACAAAAATCCTCCTTTGGATAAAATAGGGGAAGGTCCCCATACATCGGTATGAACAAGTTCAAAAGGTCGAGTCGTGAAATAATTTCTTTGAGGGAATGGAATAGCTTTAGATTTCCCAAAAATGCAATCTTTACAAGTCATGTGTTTGTCTTTACAAGTATTGTCCAAAAAAGAAAAAATAGACATCTTTACAAAATTTGGATGACCAAGTCTCCCATGCCAAATTCCAATACTTTTGTCTTTTATAAGATTGCAAAATGACTTTGGTGGTAGAGTCAAAAAGTCCATAAAATAAAGATCACCCCTTCTATGGCCTTGCCCAATCAGCTTCTCTGACCGGAGATCCTGCACGATGCAATCTTTATGTGAGAAAGAGACTTGGCATCCATGATCGGTGATTTGGGAAACGGAAAAAAGATTTAGATTAATTTTTGGAACGATTCTTACTTTAGGAACGAAAAATTTTGAGAAGTTTTAAAATCAAGTGTTCCAATACTTTCAATTTTTAAAGATGTCCCATCGACCGTTGAAACATAAGAAGATATGGGTTCGAAAAAAACATTAGAAAGAGAGTTTTTATGAGATGTCATATGAAAAGAAGCACCGGAGTCTAGTATCCACATACCTGGAGGTGATGAAGAATAGGCGATGGCGGCTCCGGATGTTGAAGATGAAGAAGTCTTGAGAAGATGTTGGAGAACTTCGGAGATATGATTAAGAGTTTCTTTGATATCTCCCTCTTTGGCACTTTCTTCTTCCTTCTTTGGAGAATTTTCTTCAACCGCGGCCACTTTTCCCTTAAGTTTTGGGCAAACCGGTCTAATGTGTCCCAGTTCATTACAATAGTGACAAATTACTCCCTTTCTAGATCCATTATTTTTGTTAAAGTGGGGAGGTCTATATGCTTTTACATTTGAACTGGGCCTAGTAACAGCCAAAACTTGATCACTCTTAATACTTAGGCCAAGTCGAGTTTCTTCTTGGCATACTTCGACAAGGGCGTCTTCAATGGGTAAGGCTTTACTTCTATGAAGAAGGGATGCTCTAACTTGTTCAAATTCCGGTCGAAGACCATGAAGAAATTGAAAAAAATGCTCATTTTCAATTTGCTCCCTTCTCAACTCAATATCTTCCGGAGCCACCCATTTAGGATCAAGAAGAACAAGCTCATCCCAAAGAGGGGCTAAAGAGCTAAAGTAGTCACGGACACTCATATCCGCTTGTCTAGTGGAACGGATTTTTTCTTGACAAAAAAATTGTCTAGCAAGATCCTCTTGGGTATACATACCCTTAAGAAAGAACCATGCCTCATTGGCTCTTCTAAATTTAGCAATGTTGGCACAATTTTTGAGGTCCACATTGTTCATAAACCATGCCAAAATTTTGGCATGGTTACTTTCCCAATCCTCAACTTTGGATTGATGGTCATCGATAGCTTTGATGCGCTCATCGCCATCTAAAGCTTTTTTAACTTCATTTTCGATTTTAGTGAGAACAAGAGAGGGTTCGGGAGTAGTTCCCATAACAAAACCCCAAAGTTTCTTACCTCTTAGATGATTTTCCATAACGGAGGCCCACATAAGATAATTGGATCCATTGAGCTTAAAAGAAAGCTCAACTTTAGAATCGTGTTCCATAGGTACTCAATAGTCTTCCTTTCTTCAAAAGCTTGAGAGGCACACATCCCAAGAAAAAAAGAGAAGCCCGATCACCAACCTTGCTTTGATACCATGTAATGAAGAGGAGCGGAAGCACCAATAAAGCAAAACACTCTTTAAGAGTGATCACAAGAGCCAAGAACACAAACACTAAAAGTGTATACAAAAAACCCACAAAAGGAGAAATGACTTAAAGTCATAAGTTGGATATTATTGAAGAAAGAAAGAAGAGGGTGAAAACCCAATGCCATTACAAAAGGAAGCCTCCTCTATTTATAGAGGAGGAAGCTAAGAAGAAGGGACCACGAGGGGGCTCCCATCTGGGCGTTGGGGCCCCAACGACAAGAAGGGTGGGGCCCCTTGTGGTCTTACAAAAAGTAAAAGGAAAAAGAAAAAAAAAGAAAAAGGAAAAATAAAAAGAGAGAGAAAAGGAGAGGGGAGAGTTTATATGGGAATTTACCAAAATACCCCTATTGGATATTTGGAGAATAATAAAAAAAAAGAAATATGTATATATACTTATATATATATATATATATATATATATATACGTATGTATATATATAAGTATATGTATATATATATATTTATATATACATAATTTAACAAAAAATTCCTCTAGGATATAGTGGCAGTTGATCTCTATTTCAAGTATGGAAGGTGAGATTGCTTGCAACATAGATAACACTCTTATTGTCACGGCACATCTTCGAAGGACTAAAGATGACTAAGGCTATATCTTTGATAAGACTCCTCAACCAGATGATCTCTATATTTGTTGTCATGGATCAATATTCAACTTCGGTGGATGATAGAGAAACATGTTGCTTCTTACATCTTCAAGAAATAAGAGTCTCCTAAAAATATACACAAATCAATAATTGAGACTCATCATTAAGATTACCGCCCCAATCAATTAAATCTAAATAAGATGATAGAAATATCCATTTGGTTATAGAATTCTTGATATATCTAACAATTCGCAAAACAACACTCATATGCACAGTAGATGGTGCATGTTGAAACTAAGTGTTGCATGAGCAATGTTTGGTCTAGTGATGGATAAGTAGGTCAAGAATCCAATTAGTTGTTGGTATGCGATTGGATTTTCAAGGGAAAACCCATCTTCCAATCTTAATTTTGAATCTACAACCTCGGCCATGTCAACCTTCTTATCATCAAAAATTTCAAATTTAGCAATAATATCTACAACCAGCTTTGTTTGAGACAAGATATATCCTTGAAGCGAATAAGCAACTTAAATAACTAAAAAATATCTTAGATAACCAAGGTCAGACATATCAAAATGATTCTTAAGAATGTCTTTAATTTCATAAACTCTTTTTTTGTAACTCCTTAATAATCATATCATCAACGTATAATAAGAGAACAATGATGTTAGTACATGTATCTTTGACAAAAATAGCATTATCAGAATAACAAGATTTATAACCCAAGTTTATCATAACTTTACTAAACCTATCATATCAAGCTTTGGGGGGCTTTTTTAAGCTCATACAAAGCTTTTCTTAATCGAAGAACTTTTTTTTTCGATCTCAAGATCGAGAGGAGAAACCATGCACACTTCCTTATTTAGGTCACCATTAAAAAAAAGTATTTGTGACATCATGTTGGCAAATGAGCCACTTCTTAATTGATGCCAAGGCAATGAAGGTTCTAACACTAGCCATACGAGCTACTAGAGCCTAACCTTTAACTACTAACCTAGCCTTGTATCTTTATAAATATTCATCCCCTTTGGCTTTGACTTTATATACTCACCTACAACCTAAAAACCTTTTTCCAAAAAGGTATCGATTGAATTTTCACTTCATAATGGATGCTAAGGCAATGAGGGTTCTAACCATGGTTGCCAGTCGAGGAAGCGGGAGTGGGAAGCGATACGGAAAACGGGATCAGGAAGTGTGGGCCGACTTAGAAGCGAATCATGAATCGTCTCGAAAGCGAGGGGGAAGCAAAACAATAAAAAAAATTATAAAAAAAAAAAGAGGAAAGCGTGGGGGAAGCCCGCTTCCCAGAAAAGGGACACTTCCCCACGCGTTTCGGAAGCGCGACGTTTCGCGCTTCCGAAATGTGTATCGGGTAAGCGCGCTTCCCCTACTACATAGGCGCTTCCAGTAACTCTGGTTCTAACACTAGTCATACGAGTTACGAGTAGTCTATCACATACTCTTAAGCATGACCTTTAACTACTAACCTAGTCTTTTCCCTAAAGGTATCAATTGAATTTTCTAAATCTTGGCTTTCTTGAGGTCTTCTAGTTCTAGATCCATGGCATCAATCCATTCGAGAATATCTTTAGCTTTATTGTAGGTTGAGGGTTCATGAAATGAGTGTGATAAACATAACGCAAGCTCTATATCTAGGAGAAACGGTTCCATAGGACACAAACCCTTCGGAAAGTCTAGAGACCGTACTAGATTTCCTAACATTAGTTCCACCTGTGTTTTGGTTTTGATTATATCTATCAAGTGCACATTGAGGGTTTTCAATAGTTCTTCTAGAATAAACTTGCACATCATGATTTCGAGTATCATTCATGGGAACACCCGAAGCATCAATATGCATATCATCATGTATAATTTCATCAAAAGCCTTTTTAGGCAACAAGTCAAATAAAAATGAATACTCAATATCATCCTTAGGCTTATCACTATCAAAACCATTTTTATTTTCAAGAAAATTTGCATTTCTTGAAATATATAATGTCATTTTTATATCATAACATTGATACCCTTTTTTAATATTGGCATAACCAAAAAACACATATTCAAGGGCTTTGGAGGATAATTTATCCATTTTTTCAATAAGTACAAAGCATTTACATCCAAAAACCATAATCTACTTCAATCTGGAAAAGCTTGATAAATATTTTCTATTGGAGACACATTTTCAAGAGAGGATAAGGGCGTCCAGTTGACAAGATATACAACACTTAAGGCACCTTCAACATAAAAAAAAATAGAATATTTTTTTATATAAGTGAATTCACCCTACAATATGGGGTCCAAAAGCCAAAATAAGTGATTCTTTTTAGCCCCGTAGAAAACCGTACATGCAGTTTTTATGCATTGCATACGGCTCTGCAATGGAATCTGCTAACCTATCCATGTTCAATCATCGAGATTGAGAGGTTCAATGCAATTGCAAATGGTCTGACACTAGATAAATGAATATCTCCTCTAGATGAAAGATCTTCTTTGAAAAGTAGTTTGACCCCATCCGCTAGAGCTTGAAGAATCCCCATCGGATACAGAAATAATGAGAAAATCAAATTTCATTGCCAATTGCTCCTATCAAAAGACTACGAATTTGAGCCATAACATGTCCTCGTAGTTTCAATGATATGGTGGTGTTTTCTCTTGGCTAATCTATTTTGTTGAGGGATATTTAGACAAGATCTTTTATGTGAAATCTCATTTTCTTTCAAATAATTTTTAAAATCATTAGACAAATATTTGTAAGAAAGTGGTGGTGTTCCACCAAAGCACTGGAACCAACCAAACAAGTGTCTAGAAAGACACTTCACACAAGACCCGTAAAAGGGTAAAAATGGAGAACACAAGTAAAAAAGGAATTTTTATTAAAATGTGAAATGCTTAAAAAGCATTTTCTACAAGTGTTGTACAATGGGGAATGCACCCCTATTTATAATAGAGAGGAGGAGAGCTCATAAGGAGCTCTCCCTCTAGCCGTTGGAGCTAATCCAATAGCTAGATTTCTAGTCGTTGGACTAGCTCCAACGGCTAGAATTTGGTCAAGTTCCAACCGGAACTTAACCAAAACCCTAACTATCTTGTTCCATTTGAACTAGATAGTTAACAACAACAACAACAACAACAACTACTACGCCTTCATCCCAAAACAATTGGGGTCAGCGATATGAACCAAAAAAGAAATTCATTTTGGGTCTTCCACATGAATCCTTTTCCTCCAATCATTTCTATCCAACGCCATGTCCTCGGTGAGGTTCAAAGCATTCATATCCTTTCCTATCATCTCCATCCAAGTCTTCCTAGGCCTACCCCGACCTCTTTTAACTAATATATTTTCCCATTTCTCCAACCTTCTAACTGGAGCATCATTAGGCCTTCGCCGAATATGTCCAAACCACCGTAAACGATTCTCTCGCATCTTATTTTCAATGGGTGCAACACCTACCTTCTTACGTATCTCTTCGTTCCGAATCTTATCTTTTATTGTATTTCCACACAAATCTTATCTTTTATTGAACTAGATAGTTAAAATACAAAAAATAAGAAAAATAAGGAAAAAATAAAAAATACAAAAAAAATATTTTACATCAAACTTACGGTACAATGAGTGAAAGTTTGTTTAAGAGAAAGTGAAATTCTGCAAGAGGCTTGGTGAAGAAGTTTGTTAACTGGTATTCTGATGTAACATATGACAAATCAATGGTTTCATTCAAGTACTCCTCTCTGACACAGTGACAATCAATTTCAATGTGTTTGGTGCGTTCATAGAACATCCGGTTGCTTGCAGTGTAGATTGCACTCTTGTTGTCACAACACATTCGTGAAGCATGTGTTGTTGAAGCTCCCATGTCCGCAAGAAGACGACGGAGCCATACGACCTCCATTGTGGTGGTTGTCATGGCTCGATATTCGGCCTCAGTAGAGGATAGAAAAGCCTTTTGTTGCTTTTTGCACCTCCATGATATGAAAGATTCACCTAAAAACACACAGAAACCAGTGATTGAGTGCCTATTATTAGGATCACCACCCCAATCAGCATCAATATAAGCAATTAAATCCAGTGATAGTGAAGCAGACAAGAAGAGTCCTCATGAAAGAGAAGTTTTTAAATATCTAATAATACGTAAAATTGTTCTCATGTGAACAGAGGTCGGAGCATGTTGAAATTGGCTGGTTGTGTGTACGGTATGCGCAATGTCTGACCTAGTGATGGAAAGATAGGAGAGTGCTCCAACAAGTTGTCTGAAGGGGGTAGGATCGTCGAGACGCTCTCCATCATCAATTTTCATTTTAGCATTGACTATTTTAGGAGTGTCCACAGTCTTTTCATCTGTAATGTCAAACCTGGAAACAATATCAAAAGCAAATTTAGATTGAGATATCAAATATCGTCGAGGAGAATAAGCAACTTATATTCCTAAAAAATATCTCAAAAATCCTAAATCAGGCATTTCAAAATAAGTTTCAAGAAGAGCTTTGATATCTGTCACTCCCTGTTTGTCGTCACCAGTGATGATCATATCGTCCACATATAAGAGAGGAATGATGATACCTGCATCAGATTTCTTAACAAACAAAGCAGTGTCAGTTAAACAAGAATGAAATCCAATATCTGTCATAACATGACTAAAGCTATCATACCAGGCTTTCGGTGCTTATTTGAGACTATAGAGAGCATTCTCAAGATAAAGAGTTTTACCTGTGGGAATACAAATACCAGGTGGAGGATCCATGTATACTTCTTCAACAAGCCTCTCATTTAAGAAAGCGTTTTTAACATCTATTTGAAAAATATGTCAGCTTTTAACAGAGGTCAAGGCGATCAGGGTTCTGACAGTAGTCATACAGGCTACAGGAGCGAAAGTTTCTTCGAAGTCAATGCCATACTTTTGAACATAACCTTTGGCAACGAGTCGTGTTTTCTATCTTTCTAGGGTCCTATCACTTTTGGTTTTGACTTTATAAACCCATCTACAGCCTATAAGTTTCTTTCCACGATGAAGGTCTTGAATGAATCAAGTCTTGGCCTTTTCTAAAGCATCCAATTCAACTTTCATAGCTTCAACCCATTCTTTATAATTTTTGGCTTCAGAGTAGGAGGAAGGTTCAACATAGGATGGGATTAATGCTAAAGCAGCCCTATATGATGGTGAAAATGAGTCATAAGAAACAAATTTGTCGAGAGATCTAGAAATTCTAGAAGTCTGTCGAGGAGGAACTTCGAAGAACCTTTGTAACGCACATAGAGGATGCAGTTCTCCAACTCTTCGTCTTGTATACTGCAATCCAGCATCCCTACTGGTTTGGCCTCTGCTATCAGTGTCAGGAACAACGGGGCTTTGATCATTGTCAAAGTTACATTTGAAATCCTCTTCACCAAATTTCAAAGTTAAATCAATTAGAAAGGAATATTCAGTAATATCCTTGGGTTTTCGCTCTCAAAAGCATTCTCTTTTTCTAAAAAAGACACATTTCTTGATACATAAAATTTGACATTTTGAATATCATAGCACTTGTAACATTTTTTATTCTCATCATATCCAAAAAAGGCACATGGGATTGCTCTAGGGGAGAATTTATCATTTTTGTCTATAAATACAAAACATTTGCAACAAAAAACTCTCAACCTAGAGTAGTTCAGTGTTAAATCATAAAGTTTCTCAATTGAAGAAATATTTTTCAAAGAAGAGGACGGCATTCTATTGATGAGAAAGGTGGCAGTTAGGACTGCTTCAGCCCAAAACCCTTTTGAAACTTGACTTGCAATTAACAAAGTCTGAGTGGTTTCCATAATATAGTGGTGCTTGCGTTCAGCAAGACCATTTTTGTTAAGGTGTGTGTGGGCATGATCGTTGATGAGTAATGCCATGTAGATTAGGATAATTTTTAAATTCTCCAGACAAAAATTCTTTCCCTGAATCGATGAAAAAATGGCAATATTACTTTAAAATTTATTAATAATCATTTTATGAAATATTTGAACAAGAATAAAAACCACAGATTTATGCTTTAAAAAATAAGTCCAAGTGTGTCTAGAAAAATCATCAACAAAGATGACATAATACTCATAGCCGCCTTTAGAAATAACTGGTGCAGGTCCCCAAACATCCGAATGCACTAACTCAAAAGGTTTTATAGAGACAAAGGTTTTACTATAAAAATGTAATCTTTTCATTTTACCAAGAATGCAGTCTGTACAAGCAAAATTTTCAGATTTACAAAGTTTTCCCAAACTTGGGAAGAATTGAATTTTAGACATATGAGGATGGCCAAGTCTTTTGTGCCATAATTCTATCTCCAATTTCTGAACATTTAGACAAAAAACATTCTTTGGTAATTCCAAAAAGTCCATGTAATATAGTCATCCTTCTCTATGGCCTTCCCCGATCAGCTTCTCTGACTGACGATCCTGTACCCAGCAACCATCAGAAGAGAATGATATATTGCATCCATAATAAGAAATTTGTGAAACAGATAGAAGATTCAAATTTAATTTTGGGATATATCTAACATTGGGAATACAAAAACATTGATAATTTTCAAAACATCATATTCATTTTATTTCAAGAGATGTTTCATTTGCTGTGAAAACTTTTAATATACTTGAGTTATTTTTAAGACATTCGGATAAGCATTTGTCATTTGGGGCCATATGAAATGAAGCACAAGAATCTAAAAGCCAAGGAAAATTACCTGAACCGAAAATAGATGCAACTGCCACTCCAGTAGAAGCTTCAGTTGAAGATGATACCCCTTTGAGAAGAGGTTGGAGGATCTCCATCAGTTGAGCCATTGAAACAGGCGCATCTTGATCTTTTGGCTCGACTTCAACGGTGGCAACCTTTTTTTCATCCCTCTTTAGTTTAGGGAATTGAAGCCTGTAGTACCCGGGTTCATGACAGTGGTGGCAAATGACTTTCCTCTTGTCGAACTCACCATTTTGCCTTCCAAAGTGAAGCGGCCTGTAAGTGCGAGTATGATTCCCAGGCCTAGACACTGCTAGGACGGAATCATCATCAGCTTTAGGGGTGTGTTTCCGGAGACGATTTTCTTCCATTGTCAATTCTTTAATAGTTTCCACAATAGTGGAAACTTTTTCACGGTGAAAGAGGGTCAATTTGGTGGACTCAAATTTCGGCCTTAACCTAGTTATAAACGGGTAGAAATGTTTAGCATCGAGCTCCTTTTGGCGAAGCTCGATATCCTCGGCACAATGCCATTTTGGTTCCAAAAGAGATAGTTCTTCCCAGAGTTTGGATAACCCATTGTAATATTCTCGAATTGATTTGTCGCCTTGGGTCATCATCCCAACCTTCTCTTGAAGATTGCACGCATGTGCAATATCTTTAAGGGAATACATATTTTTAAGGTATTCTCATGCCTTATCGGCATGTTCAAACTTGGCAAGACTAGAACATTTTTTAATGTCAATACTATTGATAAGCCATGATATTATTTCTGCATGTCACATTCTCCACTCTTTCCATTTCATAGGAGGCTAAAGCCTTGATTTTCTCTTCCTCTGATAATGGGACCTCCTTATCTCCCTCTTTCTTGGTAAGGGATAGTTTAGGTTCCGAATCAGAACCATCCATGATTCCCCATAAGCCTTTACCCCATATGTGGTGTTTCATGATTGAAGCCCGCGTTACATAGTTTGTGTCACTTAATTTCATGGGGATGATGGTGACTTTATCATTGTCATCCATCGTTAACAAGAGGTGAAAAAAAAAAGAAAAAATGTGAGGGAAAGAGATATAATACAATGATGTTGAAGCCCTTCAAATGATATGATTTGTAGCCGATAATGAAGTGATGAAACACTTCTCTCCAAGTGACGAAACACTTTTGCAAGAACAAGGTGATAACACACCTTTTGCACAAGGGGCACAAAAACCGAGGCAGACTTTCTCTGAGATCTAATAATCTTGCGGCTTTGATACCATGTAAGAAAGTGGTAGTGTTCCACCAAAGCACTTGAACCAACCAAACAAGTGTCTAGAAAGACACTTCACACAAGACCCGTAAAAAGGTAAAAATGGAAAATATAAATCAAAAAGGAATTTTTATTAAAATATGAAATGCTTAAAAAGCATTTTCCACAAGTGTTGTACAACGGGGAATGCACCCTTGTTTATAATAGAGAGGAGAGGAGAGCTCATAAGGAGCTCTCCCTCTAGCCGTTGGACCTAATCCAACGGCCAAATTTCTAGCCATTGGACTAGCCCCAACGGCTAGAGTTTGGTCAAGTTCCAACCGAAACTTGACCAAAACCCTAACTATCTAGTTCCATTTGAACTAGATAGTTAAAATACAAAAAATGAGAAAAATAAGGAATAAATAAAAATATAAAATATAAAAAAATATTTTACATTTTAACAATATTCACCCCAGAATATGATTGAAAAATGACAATATTAGTTTGAAATTGATTTTGCATAATTTTATGAAATTCTTTGAAGTATGAAAAAAACTTCAGATTTGTGCCTAACGAAATAGATACAAGTATACCTAGTATAATCATCAATAAATACAACATAATAAGAAAACCCTCCTTTTGACATGACTAGAACCGGTCCACATACATCTGAATGCACAAGTTCAAATTGTTTGGTAGAGACAAAAGTTATAGAGACAAAAGGGTTCTTCTTCATTTTCCAAGAATACATTTATTATGTATAAATTCTTTAACACGAGTTTTTCAAAAAAAGAAAAAGTCAATTTAGATACATTGGGATGGCCTAAACTTTGATGTCATAAAAAATTGTTTTTTTCCTTAAGAAAACTACAAAAAGAAACTTTAGGAAGATGAAAAATCATGTAATAGAGATTTTCCATCATATAGCTTTCCCCAATCAGCTTTCCTGAATAGCGATCATGCACCCAACATTTGTTTGATGTGAAAGAAACTTCGAAGCCATAATCAGAAATTTGTGATACCGAAAACAAATTTAGATTGAGTTTTGGCACGACTATAACTTTAGAGACTTGAAAAACTCATCTTTTGAAGTATTTGTGAAATTTCCAATACTTTTTATTTTTAAAGTGGTTCCATCATCCGTAGAAACGCAAGAATTATAAGTGGTTTTGTGCATTCGAATAAGAGGGATTCTAAAGGAGTCATGTGAAAGGAAGCATTGAGTTGAGAATCCAAGAGAGCGAACCTGGAGGAGAGGAAGTGGATACGGCTGCACCGAAAGTGGAAGTGGAGGATGTTTTAAGGAATAATTGTAATGCTTTTGTTAGATGATTAATGGAATCCTTAAGATCACCTCCTTCAACATCTCGCTTTTTGGGTGTTTCTTCAACGGTTGCTACCTTCTTTTTTACCTTAAGGCACTCCAGTTTGATGTGTCTCAGCTCTTGGCAAAAGTGGCAAATAATCTTTCTTGCACCTATGTTATTTTTTGAAAAATGAAAGGTTTGTATGCTCTAACATTGTTTTTGGGTCTTGACACGGCAAGAACCTCCTCATTTCCCTTAGACATGCTAAGTCTATTGGTACACCTCTCCAAGAGCATCATCAGGAGAGGTTCCAGTGGTCCTATGCAAAATGTTGGACCTAACTTACTCAAATTTGGGTCTTAACCTGAATAAAAAGGTAAACAAATGCTCCTTATCAAGTTTCTTTGGCCTTATTTCAATAGAGGAGTCTTCCCACTTAGGCTCAAGCAACGATAACTCATAACAAAAAGATGAGAGACTCTTATCTCCTTGCTTGGTGGTTCAAGTTTTCTCGTGGAAAAAATATTGTCGTGCCCAATCTATTTGCACGAACATGTTCTTTAAAAAAATCCAAGTCTCATGTGCCCTTTGAATTTAACTATGCTTGCGACAATCTTTGTTCCATGCTATTTAGGAACCAAGAAAGAATTTGGGCATAATTGGATTCCCAATATTCGAATTTATCATTGTATTTGGTGATTGCTTTCTCCTGTTCTTTTTCATTAAGAGCTTTGATTGGATCATCAACCTTTTTGGTAAGTATGAGTTGTGATTCAGATATAGAACCACTCACATACCCCCAGAACTTTTTGCCAATGAGATAATAATTGAAGTTGTTTAGCTTGAATGCAACCTCTGTCATGGATTCCTTTTCGCCTATCTTGATTTGAGAAACCAGGCTTGTGACGATCCTCTTTTAGCAATCATGAACTTTGGAGAAGCTTTACACAATCCCAAAAGTCTTAGGCTCTGATAGCATGTAAGAAAATAAGCGGAAAGTGAAAAATACAAGTACACAAGCACAAATACAAGCCCACTAAGGGACAACACAAGGGACCAGGCACCATACAAGCACAAAGTTCAAATACAAGCTTGAAAGAGTCAAGAGAGAGCAAAACAAGATTAAAAATAACTATTATTGAAGGGCAAATGCTTAGAACAAGCATTGAAAAATACAAGAGAGGGAGTGCCTTTAAATAGGCACTCCAAAATACAAGGGGCTGGTCCAACAGCTATATTACAAAAAATATAAAAAAAATGGAAACAGAAAAAAACAAGGAAACAAAAAAATAAGTCAGTCCTTAGAGGACTGACACCTATTACATGAGAAATGACTAAAATACCCCAAATGGGTATTTCAGTTTACACAACATAGAAAACAAATATATATATATATATATATATATATATATATATATATATATATATATATATATATATAATTTAGCATGCACACCCAAACACAACCTTGATTGAAAAGGAAGAAGGTTCCACCAGGCTCATAGTAAGCAAAGCAGAAAATAGCAGAAGAAAATGCTCCTCTTGCTCTGATCTATAATACCTATCTGGTGCTGCTGGTCAATCAAACGGCAATAGAAGAACAGTTGCCTCACCTAAGAGTTAAGAGTTCACAGAAAAACTTTAAGAACTTGATTAGAAAGTACAATGGATTGACAAGAAGAACCAATAGCTTAATTCTTTGCTGAGATCTTTCGATGATGGCCGCTCGGATCCTTTTGTATGTCAACTTGTTGCATCATCAAAGCTGAGGAAAACACATAGGATGAATAACTTGTATTGATATGACTAGAATGAAAACTCAGTAGGACCACAATGCCAATTAGGAGAAAGGGTAGAGAACAGATGAAAAAAGAGGGGGGTGTAAGGAATGAATCACATAATCCAGGAATCCAAATTACTAGAAGAGACGATAGAGAATGGTTGCTTCTGACTATGGTTTTAGATCCACCAGCCAAAATCAACAATGCTACAAAGGTTAGTGGTATGGTATGTCAGATTGCAGCGCTCATACAAATAGAACTGAACGATTCTTTGGCATAAGTGATTAGATCCTTCTATTTCCACATTCCATATGCATAATTGGTTCCACATCAGCTTCAAAGATGTATCCAAACAACATTATATTTGAAAAAATATTGAAGCAAAAGGAGGAATACAAATACAAACCACGAATGTCATACCAAATATTTAAAATAAAAAATTAAAGACAGAGATATAAAGTAAAAGTTAAAATTACACAAGAAATGAAGACCAGTAACCAACCACATTATTCTTTGGGGATTATATAGAAATAAAAGATGTCAAGATTTTCAGCAATGTTGTGAAAAGTGTAACGCTCCACCAAAAACTAAAGTGAGGCGTAAAGCGTAAAGCGTAAGCCTAAAAAAAATTTAAAAAAAAACTTAAAACAAGCCTTTAAAAATATCTACAAATACAAATAAATAAATTAATCAACAAAATTAACAAGATTTCAGGCTTTTACAGAAAATAACTAATCAACAAATGCTTTCACAGAAAAATAAAAATTCAACTAATAAAAAATCAGAAAAATAAAAAGAGGAAGAAGAAGAATGGAGGAATAACAGGGGAGAAGAAGTGAAGAAACAGTGAGGGAAGAAGAGGAAAGTGGAAGGGAGGAAGAATGGGGGAGAAGAAGAACAACAACAGAAGAGGGGAGAAGAGGCAGAGGAAGAAATTGTGGGGAAGAAGAGGCAGAGGAAAGAGAGGAGAAAAATGAAGAGGAGAGAAAGAAGAGAGAGGAAGAAGAGATGAGAGTGAGAGCAGCGAGAGAGGGGAACCTCCTCCTCCTCCTCCTCCTCCTCCTCCTCCTCCTCCTCCTCCTCCTCCTCCTTCTTCCGTGTACACGAGAGAGTGAGAGACGACCAACGAGAGATGAGATACGAGAGAGAGAGAGGATTGAGCAGCGCGAGAGGGAAAGAAGAGAGGGCCCGACCCTAATGGGTCAAATGGGGGCTTTGACACCCATTTGACCTAAATTAAATGAGGCACACGTCTCAGGGTAAGGCATGCCTCGCCCTGAGGCGTGCGTTTCATAGTGAATGAGGTGTGCACTGTGGCCTCCGTGCCTTGTTTAAGGCTGCCTCAAGGCACAGAGGGCCGCACCTCGAGGCGAGATGCGCCTTGAGACGTGTTTTTAACAACATTGATTTCCAGTCAAACTCAAATGTTTCAATTAATTATCCAAGTTACAGTTCATCAGACAGCAAATATTTGCCCCTTATTGTCAATAATCGCTGTTAAAATTAAAAGTCAAACTGATGCAGGCCGGATAACTGGTGAAGCAAAACATCATATACATAGGATATCTACATAAACTGTGTGAAATGAAAAAAGAGAAAAGCAAAACAAAGGTGATTTAATAACTAAATGTACCAGGATATTGAATTAATGCCTGCATTCCACCATTCTTTTCAAAAATTGCAATCTTTTGTACGGTGCCAAATGCAGAGAAAACCTAAATTCAGTATAGAGGCTGCACGTCAAGTCAAAGCAGACTTCATTTGAATAAATCAAGTCACAACACACTCCATAGAAATTACCGTGTGAAGAACATCAACAGTCACTGCATATTGCATATTTTCAATAGAGGCAAGAAGCACATTACTCTCCGGCTCCTTTCTCTTTCCATCAGGACCTACAACAGGCTGAACAATTTGACATATATAAGAATAATATACATCCAACCAGAACACAACAAAATAGAAAAGAAATAAAAGCACACCTGCATAGTCCCCTCAATGGCAGATGGGTTCACTGGAAGGTATGGATTTGTGTAATCCCTTCAGATTCATGCAAAATGTGACTATATCATTAATAATCAGAAACTAATGTCATTCTGAAAATAATAGAATCACAGACTCATACAAGCAAATAAATGCTAAATAATTTGTAATGACATGGATGATGAGTTGCAGAAGAATTTGGCACAGTTTCACATTGAACCAATATTATTTCCCTTGATTCAAAATACCTAATGTCTAGAAAATTCATGGCTTATTGGTAAGTATATATTCCTTCTGGAGTAAACCGGCAAAACAACATGGCAACGCTACATTTATGATCAAGAAAAGTCTCTTCAACATATCCCCCCCCCCTGCCCCGCCCCCATTCAAACTAATTACAAGAGAATTAAGAAGCAGAACAATAAAATTCGATGGCACATAAACATCTTATACCTGCTCCGATGGGATTGAAACTTGATATTTAAATCAGTATGTGCAGAAAATGAGATGCGCAAATGGCATGAACTAACATGCTCTGGAAGCAGATACCTGAAATTTTTAAATTCACCGAGACACATGAGAAATCTGCGCAATCAAATATGCAATAACCATAAAAAGGTCCAAACTTTTGAGTGTTTTCACCTAGGGATGCTTCTTCCATCCAAGGCATTTCGAGCCGAAGAGGCTGTCTCAGAATCACTAAATTGAATCAAAGCCTGAGACAATAAGTTGAGTAAGCAGGCAAGACAGAGCCTGAGAAAATGAGTAAACAGATAAGATATTCATGCACTGGCATGAAATTTTAACCAAAAATACCTGGAAACCAGCAGCCTTCTCAAAGGTGGCAATTTTGTGTACAAACCCAAAAGCAGAGAACACCTGCAACATTATCCAAATATCCTTATTTTACGTCAAAGAAAGCTGAAATAGATCATCAGAAACTTCAAGTGTCCCTGATGCATATTAGATAAAGATAAATAATCAACAAGACATGTTTAAGTGCAGAAGAGCACCTGCCAGGTAAGACCACGGCATTCATCTTAACACCAGAGGCATCATAATAGTGCAATACACTTAAAAAAGCAATATGATGCATGGGATCTTATATAAACACTGCCTCCAAACAAAACAAAGTAAATGAGAAAAGCAAAGCAGTAAAGCAAGCAAACATAGAAAATGTGCACATGAGCTTCCCATTATCAGAACAACATCAAACAAAGGGGAAAAAAGGCAAAAAAGTGTAGCTCTACACACCACGAATGGTGAAGCAGGAATCTCTACATAATAGATTAAGTGAAAAAATATATGGAGGATAAATGTGTAACTTTTATATGCCAATGAGATAGATACAAAACAGGGAAAAAACATATATATCTGAGATAAAAAAAAGTTCAAAGATTTAACCTCAAAAACAGCTTCCTTACAGGTCGATATGGTCCTACATCTCGAATTAAGCATTGTGAATGGAGGGCGGTTAGAAAAAAATAAATTAAGTAAACATGCAAGGCTGTAAGTTTTAAGAGTACAATGACTAAAAGAATGAGATAGCAAAACAAACATGTCATTCTCCAATGCGGAAGTCTGACAACGAAGATTTCTCCATGACAAAATGGACCTGCTGATCCATGCAGAATGTCAACCAGAAGTCAAAGACCAAGTAAAACAGCATTTGCTCTACAAAATGTTTAGAGCAAAAGAAATTCTCTCACACTGCTTCTTTTACATGTTGAAAGTGGATCTAGAGTTACTACCATATCATTTATATGCATAACCATAGCATAAACAAGACCTACAGAGTTAGTTTTATGCATCCAAATAAAAGGTGCGGCCCATTCCAACTTACTAAGTGAATGACATCTATGCTGACATCTCCGGCTTCTACACCCTCAATAGACACCAGCAAGACATTTCCAGAAACATCACCAGAGCTCTTACTGTTGATGATCTCTTGCCTATTTGAATACTGAATATATACAGCTTTACCTCGCACCTGTGCTGGCTCAGATGAGGAAGCATAATATGAAACCATTGAAATTGCCTGATTCAGGTCCATCTGCAATTGGTACACAAATCAACCTCAAGTAACCCCTCAAAACTAATACATAATTCAGTTCAGCAGACAAATAAAAGTCTCAATGTAATTCCCTTTCTAATGTCTACAACAATTTGACCATTAGTACATAGAAGTTCTTTAACATGTATCCCAATAAGAAATTTTCATAGAAAAAAGTTTTTGGTCAAATCAAATATGTATCCAATGAAATGCTTTATAGAATTATGGTAGTAGTTGGACTTGTCAGAAATAATCAGTAGCAAATCAACACAATGAATCCCGTACTCACCAAACCCAGGCATCCTGTATTTCAAGCAAAAGGTCTCATATATAAAAAAGTCATATATAACAAACACAAATACAAATAAATAAAAGAAATAGTAGGTTAACAACAAGCAATATTAAGAACACCTCAGGTAAACACTGCCTATTAAATGAAAGAAAGCTAACAGAAATGCTCGACACCTGGTATCAATGAGTTTACCTCCCTAAATATATGTCCAGAAGAACAATCCAGACATCATTCTCATACCAACCAAACCAAGAGACAACAAGGTAAAATCAATGGTTAACTTCAAGCATCTGACATTACCTCAACCTACACAACTGATGATACCCAGCACAAACAAGATCATGGAAAAATGATGAGGAGGCACTATATAAATCCATTAGAAGGCAGCAACAAGCCCTTGAAGGACCAATCCAAAAGACGCCCAAATAAGACCTCTATTTTTTGCACATACAACAATATCAAAATGTACTTGAAGTTGAAATGTTATACTCATGCTATATTTCCTTCAGAAATGTTTGGAAATTTGTAAAACAGAGCTGATGCAACTAATTACAGATTTTATGTGCATTGCTTATATGTGTTAATTCCCATATTCATTCCAACCCAAGTGTATTGGAATCAAACCATACTGAGGATTTTATCTTGTTAGACAATTACTTCTTTAGATTGACAACAATTGACAATGGAGAAAAACATACAATATGCAAATAAAAAGATGTATTACCTAATCTTGTAAAAGGAGAAGCAGGATTAGTCAGGAGTGAGGAACACTACTATTGCTACTTATATGAAGGCCCTTATTTTTTCAATGTTCACAATCATATCGTTGGTTGAAATAATCCCTATTCAACATTAAAAATATATATATTTGATCTTGACAAATTTCTTTTAGGAATTTATTGAATTTTTTCATGCACAAGTATAAAATATTTTAAAACCAATATTTAATTAGGAAGCTTTATGTTTTGATACCCAATCCTATGATGTACCACTGTAATTATAAATAACTGAGTGCAAGACCACTATTGAGATTCTATGTACCCATTTTTTCAGAATATCACTTGGCACAACCATAACAATCACGGATCAAGGACACGGAGGCATGTGTAAGATTTTGTTTTTAACTGTGAAACATGTACCAAGTGTACCCTCAGGCTCTTTGCTACCTCAATGACCACTGTCATCTTGAGGACGTAATATTTTTTAATTCTTTAGCAAGAAAATGTGTGAATAGGTACAAACAAGACTGACGTTGTGAAGAGCTTTAATAGTAGACTTGGAAACAGAGAGCAGTGGGTGCAGAGTGAAAGAGATATTGGCATCTTTTACAGCTTCCACAAATTAAAATGTGTTTGGACTCCTAAAGAAGAGCATCAAGTTGCCATTAATCTTGCAAAATTAGGAGAACTTAGTTTTGATAAATGCTTGAAGGATAAACCACCAGATTGGTTTCCTTCAAATATGTAGATTATGAGTTTTGAATCAGATCTTGTAATCTGGTCAGGGCTGCCCTAACCCCAACTTGTCTATTTAAAAGAAAAAAGAAAAAATATTAACCGGAAAGGCTGTGGTTGAGAGAAAACACATCACTGATGTCAAATAACGTTTTAAATAACCATAAGCATAATGCATCAGGGACACGGAATATTTGAGATTTTCTTGGACTGTGATATTGTTGCAAAATGTATACATAGTAGGGAATTCGAGACACTTTGCCACCTTGATTTGACTTGTAGGCTTGTAGCCTAAGTGAAGAAAACAAACATGTTAGGTGCCTGACACATTGTTACCAGAATAAGAAGCTGGTGTGAGAAGCGATGCACAAAAAGTTAGGTGAGATTTGAGAAGCTAAAAAAGCCTGGGTGAATGAAGTATGAAATATTTAGGAAGCACAAAGGGAATAGGGTAAGAAACAACAACAGAGATGAGTATGAAACAACATGAAAATGCAGTTAAAACTTGTGTTTTTAGTCCAATAAGTTTGAAGTGTTTTTTTATGGAAAATGTTCATTATAGATCTTATAGTGAAAATATAATTTCTAAAAGAGAACGTGCAATTGTTTACAACTGAAGGAACATTTTCAATATCAAGGAAGTTCATTTTCATACTAAGAGAAGCAAGCTTTCCATTTTTTAGAAATGAACTTCCCACAGAGCTTCAAAAGCGTGAAATAAGTGTGAAATTTCACGCTCCCAAAGTGAGCTACCACGGTTTTCAGAAGCTTCGCATATCTTAAACACCACAAAAAAACTGCGAAATGTGTTTTTTTATGGCTGTCCCAAGCAAATGGAAATATTTTCTTGTGGAAGTTTTCTAGACATGCTAAATTACGGTGGTTCTCTTGCATGCATATTATTTGCAAATTGAGAAGCATCCCACAATGAGGCCACTTAGAAAGGTTCTCCCTATGGGTCTTCCAATGTCTACAATTGTAGCCTTCTAAGCACCAAGTTCTCTGATCTAAATATTCATCTAGACCAAACGAGATTTCAGAACTTTCTACAACAAAAACGTTTGCTAAAAAAACACGTAGTAATTTGGCTAAATAAATTTAAAAAAAAAAACAAAAAAAGAAAGAATCTCACGAATTCAACGAAGGCTTGGTTGTGGTTTGCACCGACATTACACTTTGTATTGACGATCTTCCCAAACGGTTTGCACAGTTCGATAAGCTCTTCCTCAGTACACTCCCACGGGAGATTCCGAAGATGCAAAACTTTAGAAGGCGTCTGTGTGTAACGGAATTGAGGTTGTGACGAAGCAGAAGCCATGTTGACTCCCAAACGGAACAAGCCTAAAAAGAACAGGTTTAAACCAATGAATTCTGAATTTAATTCATCATTGCAGGTACAAAGAACTCAACCAAACAGATAATAAATAACAAAATCAACGGCAAAATTTTACGATAAGAGAAATACGAGCAAGTTGTGTAGTTGAATTTCGAGGATGCCTATGGAAACACGACTAAAGCGTATCTACACAAACGAGGATTAGTTATCCAACCCTAAACATAACTCAAGATCAACCGAACGCGACTCTCATACGGTCATACCACCGAAACTACAATCAACGAATATCTGACAACAGGGATTCGCGATCAGAGAGAGAGAGAGAGAGACGGTCCTGATCTTGAATCAAGATGCCAGAATTCAGCGTGCCCAAAATCCAGGTTAGGTCACGCCAACGCCGATACTAAAGGAGGGAGGCGGATGCGAGGATCTCGCTACAATTCGGCGTGCCCTAACACCGATTTGAGAGAGAGAGAGAGAGCTATCTGCATGCGCTGCAATTGTATTAAGGCTAGGGTTCGAGCATGCGACGGCGAACGAGAGAGAGAGAGAGAGAGAGAGTACACCTCTGAACCCGCCGGAGAAAGAGAGGAGCAGTGGTGACGGTGGTCGTCTCACAGAAATTAGGGTTTTGAGTTGGAGGATGAGAAGCTCGGCCCGCGAAACGAAGACAAAGGATGTCCCCTCGTTTTCTTATAAAGGGCCACAAACGGGTCGGGTCCTAGTAGGGTCCAGCCTTCACGATATCCGAACTTAGCCGAACGTTGTTGGTTAACCCATCCGTGTCTTGGCCTTGGGCCTTAATCCTTACGTCAATCCAACTTTCCCATTCTTATTCTTCTTTCTTTTCTTTTTTTTATTTGTTTTTAAAGGCAGACCATACCAGTTATACGGACAAATATAACTCATGTTAGTACTTTTAGGCCGTATCGGACAATTGTGAAAAAGAGAAGTCCAAAGATAAGATTCATGGACAAGTAACCATCTAACATTTATAATTACAGGATCCATAAAATAATGTGCCCTTAGGATATATCGGGAGAAAGCCGAGCCCAGCCCAGCCCAGCCCAGCCTTGCCGTGTTTGGGCCGAGGATAAAGGGCATGAAACGGGGATGAAGGTTAAAATCCATCTCCGTGAGGGGATGGAGGCAGGGATGGACTTATGTTGTCTCCCGCCCCGCCTCATCCCCATCTCAATCTTTGACTTGCCCTGCCCCGTCCAATCTCATCCCCAATCTTTCTAAGGGATGACACTAGATCGAGAGAAAATGAAGTCTCGTCTTGCCTCGCACCCGTTTGGATCGGGGATGGAGGACATGAAACAAAAATGAAGGTGGGGGTAAAGGTTAAAATCCATCTTGTGTAGGGATGAAGGTTCAAATTTTGAGATGGGGAGGGGTGGAGACCTTGTCCCCCTCCCCCACCTCGGTCCATTGCCATCCCTAGGTATGTTTGATAACTTGTCTAGGGTTAAACGAAATGAACAAAAAAAATAGAACAGATCATTGGTTTTGTTGGTTTCATAACAACTATTCCAACTCTATTGTTTAGACCATACTCAAATGCTATGTTTCAAATGGTTGTTGTTTGATGACAATGTGTAGACAACTTAGACAATCATGGATAATGGGTGGAATTACTTTGTTTTTTGAATGTGTGACCCGATCTGTCCATCATTTTACATGTTTTGAAAAATCTATTATAGTTTTTTGCCTTAATATTAATTCAATTACGAAATTATATATAAAATCATAAATTTTTGTCCTAAATATATATTTGAAATTGGATTTTTGCCTCAAATATGGATCTCAAATGAGATTTTTGCCTCGAATATGGATTTTTGGTTCTTAAGTTGGATTTTTGCCCCAAATATAGATCTTGAATTGAATTTTTAGCCCAAATATGGATATTTACCTCAAATATGAATCTCGAATTGGATATTTATCTTGAATATGTATTTTTGCCTCGAATATGGATCGTAAATTGGATTTTTGCCCTTAATATATGTTATGCTCTCTCTCTCTATCTTCTTTGGAGAATGGGCAGGTATAATGTATTATGATCCGATCTTAAACAAGTTCTGATGAAGTCCAGGAATCGCTTTCGGAGTTTAAAACAAAAGTTTATCAAAGGAAGTTAAAGAAGACATAGTTTGCTTTGCTTTCAGTATTTCAACAAATAAATATTACTTATGTCTCTTTATGGCGAGACATAGTTTCCATAATTACTTAAGATTTGCACATTGATTTGTTTAACATTTTCCTATGTAAGTGACACTATAACGTCTCGAGTTTTTAAAACCTTAAAAAATGCGTAAATTTTTTTAAAAAAAAATCAAATAAAGAGTGGGAACAACTTTTGGCTTCCAGTTTTAAACCTCAAGCATGTCATATTTCATAAACCACAATAAGAGCAACAATAAATTTATACCAATATTATATACAGGGGCGTAGCTAGGATTCATGTGAGGGGGGGGCAAAGAAGGGTGTAGAAAAAAAAATTATTTGTGTGATAGTCGGGGGTTCGGGGGCAGCGCCCCCGAAAAAAAAAATTGAGATAAAATAAAAAATGGCTACAATTATTAATAAAAATCTATTTCATATGGATAAATCAAACTATTTGTTGCAGTAAGGGCTGGGCTAGGACTGGGCTGGGCTAAAAAATGGATAAAAATCTATTTCATATGGAATCAGAGCAGGGCTAGGACTGGGCTTTTAAAAAAAAAAAAATTAACTAGTTTGGGGAGGCAGGACTGGGCTACAGCCCAGTCCTGCCCCCCCCCTAGCTACGCCCCTGATTATATACATAGTCTTTTCATAAGGTTTAGAAATTAAAATATTTAAGATTAAATTGAAAATGAATCCTAAATTAATTTTGAGATTTTAGAAATCTGGATATCTGAACCTGTAATTCCAACATCTACTGTAATATTGTCTACTCCATATATGAACCTAAAATTCCCATAAAACAGGGTCAGACTTATAACAACCAGGTAAGTTATTAATCAAAATCATACAATTCAGATATTAAGCACGATTTAAGTAAAATTAAAAATCAAAATGCATATATCCAAAAACAATTATGCAAATTAAAACAATGACAATTTAAAATAATTTATGACATGATTATGTGTGATAATAACAAGGCATATTTTCATATCAAATTTTGTGAAAGAAAAGGTTAATGTTTCGATATTTAATCATCCTTTTGGCGCGGTAAAGGACACTCACATCTTAGACTAAGCATTATAGGGGTATATTATTCTAATGTGAATTACCCAGATACCTGGCTGAACTGGGCTCCCAAGCAAACAGTCAATGACTAAGAAGATTTTTGCAAATTATGAGCAAACAAGAGAATCGAATGAATCCACTAGCTGCGACAGTCTGAGACCCGTTGGCTTTGGCCTCCTCAACCCGAGTGATAGAAGGCCCCAAAGAATCTATCGTTCCCAAAAATCATCATCATAACAATGTCACTCATGTCTGTACCACTACCCCTTCTAGGATAGGCTAAACCTGAATGGGCTCGAAGGGTTCTTTTATAGGACTTTTAACATTTTCAAAAATATGCTCAATAGATAAAACATTTTTTTTAAATAAAAATTAGGGTCATATGTACTCAGCCCATCCAAAATTTACTCTGTAAAAATGAGTACTCGCTTGTGAAGGCGAAAATTAAGTTTGTGTGTAGACATGACTCATACAACAAATGGGTGTCTTATTGCACCTTTTTTATTTAGAAAGTCTACACAACAAAATATTTCAAAAGTCAATATACTACACAAAATACTTCTTTTTATCAAAATCAAAATTATCAAAGTCTTGACCATAGTACTTATCAAAATTTGATTCAAACTCATAAGATTTGAAATCTTGTCATTTAAAACAGGTATTTAATTCATGCCGATATTAAAATATGCATTTGATCATAAATTAGATTTAAATAATAATACATGCATCAAAAATATTTCTAATATAGAAATTATAAGATTTTGATATAATAACTTACCTTGATTTTTTATAGAACGAGGAAGAATAGGATAAAGCGCTCGTGCTTTCATTTAATCTAATAAAATTTATTATATTATATAATGTTTCTATATTGAATTTTGGGCAGTATTTTTTCTATAAATTTAAAAAAAAAGAGCGAGAGAGGGATTATCAGGGAGAGAGGGAGAGTATCGAGGGGTCGCCTGTGCGTAAAAGGAGAACCCCCCTCCTTGTTTAATTAAATAGAAAACACGGGAAGGGTTTTGGGTTCGGATCCGGGTTGGATCCAACCAAGATCCGAAAGTTTTTTTTTAATTTAATGGGTTTTACAAAAATGATAAAAAATATTATTTTACTAGTATGGCCGAATCTGGTTCATGTAGTTCTTATCGGGGCCAGGTATACTTTCTCTTATAGTGAATCCAATTAAACTCGGGTCTGGACCCGATACCGTACCCGATAATAGAGGCTAGGTCTGGTTCTACCTGGGTCCCAACCAAACCCGACCCGTTGCCTAACTGGAATTGATGCATTGGTAATTTGGTGCAAAACAAGCTTGCCTTATAATAAATCTCAAAGTTTTTTTTTATAATGTCACCCTTTTTTTTTACCTTTTTATTTTGGGGTATTTATGGATATTTTCAAATGTAACCCACATGGACATAAATATAAAGAAAGTTCCCTGATTTCAAGGAAAAAATATCTATTTGCCCTTTGAAGTCCACATGGATGCCTCAGACTTTGCCATTGGCAGAGTTATTATGCAAGATGGTCATCTGATCGCATATGAGAGCCGCAAGCTGAAAGATGCAGAGAGACGTTACACAGTGCATGAACGTGAGATGACCGCCATTGTGTATTGCCTCAGGACTTGGCGGCACTACCTCTTGGGTGTTGAGTTCGTCGTCAAGACGGACAATGTGGCCACGAGCTATTTTCAGACGCAGAAAAAGTTGACGCCTAAACAAGCTCGATGGCAGATGTTTTTAGCTGATTTTGACTTTGCCTTGGAGTACAAGGTTGAAAAGACCAATGTTATGGCAGATGCTCTGAGTCGTAGGGCTGAACTGGCAGCTGCGCGCGCAGAGCCTTTTGAAGTGCACTTGTAGGGCGCATTGCTGAGCCACATCCGTGAAGGTACATAGTAGGATCCGATTGCACAACACCTTGTTTCTCTGGCACAGGCAAAGAAGACTCAGTGATTTTGGCTATAGGATGACCTCCTTGTAACAAAAGGGGGACGCATCTTCATACCGCGGTGGGGAAGCCTTTGCCGAGAATTACTTAAGGAGTGTCATGATACACTATGGGTCGGCCATCCTGGTCAGGAGCGGACCTTAGCACTCCTTGAGCACGGCTACTATTGGCCGCATATGAGAGACGATGTTGAGGGGTATGTGCGGACATGCCTTATCTGCCAGCAAGATAAGGGGACAAACTAGAAAGCTGTTGGTCTCTTTGAGTCTCTACCAATTTCAGAACATCCTTCGGATAGCATCTCCATGGACTTTATTGTTAGTCTGCCAAAGGTAGAGGGCTTTAGTTCTATTTTGGTTATGATGGATCATTTCTCAAATTATGCCACCTTCATCTTAGCTTCTAAGGAGTGCCATGCAGAGAAGACTGCAGAGTTGTTCATAAAACATGTGGTGAAGCACTGGGGCATACCAAAGTGCATTGTGAGTGATCATGATACTCGCTTCACGGGTAAGTTCTGGCGTGAAGTATTTCGGCTACTTGGCTCTGATTTGTAGTTTTCAACAAGCTTCCATCAGCAGACAGATGAACAGACATAGCGCATCAACGGGATACTTGAGCAGTACCTTAGGCACTTTGTTAGTGCCAATCAGAAAAATTGAGTGAAGCTCCTTGATGTGACACAGTTTTGTTATAATCTGCAGAAAAGCGAGTCTTCAGGCCACAACCCATTTGAGATAGCCACGGGGCAGCAACTACTGACCTCGCACACTCTTGCCACACAAGAAAAGAGAAGGCCATTATTCGCCTATCAGTTTGTTTGCGACTGACACGAGCAGAATGAGTTGGCAAAGGCATTCTTACACAAGGCGGAAAAAAGACTGAAGAAGTTGGCGGACAAGCATCGTCGGCTCGCAGGGTTCCAAGTTGGGGACCAAGTGTTGGTGAAGCTATATCCTGGTCGTACATGCATCTTCCACGGGCAACACCGTGGACTGCTCAAAAAGTATGAAGGACCCTTCACCATCACAAAGAAGGTGGGCAAGTTGGCATACAAGCTGGACTTGTCCCCAGACTTCAAGGTGCACCCGGTGTTTCACATGTGCAACCTCAAGCAGTTTTATCTGGATGATGGAGACCCGAAACATAGTGTGCCACAACGCGCTCTCATCATGTAGAAGGACCCGACAACACAACGGGCTGAAAAGCACCTCAGTCAGATCCTTTGCCACAAGGTTAACTACTTGGGAGAGGCAAAGAAATACTTCGTGTAGTGAGAGGAAAGAACAGAACCAACGTGAGAGCCTGCATTCTGAATGAACAGCCACTACCTGGCTGAAGTCAGAGCTTACCACGAAACATATGGCGCCGAGGACGGTGCATGATTTTAAGGGGGGAGCATGTTCTCTTGCGACTTACATTGTACAGTTGCGCTTAGAGTCGGTTTTGTTTTTGTTGAGTCTGATGTAAGTTGCCCGGTTCAGGTGAATCAATACTCCGAAAGGGCAGCCCGTATACTTGAATTGTAATAGCCTGCGGGCAAAATTGTGAATGAAGTAAATGCGTTGAGCTTTCTTTTGTTCACTCTCATTGTGATTGCTTCTTGTGATTGCAATTTCTCTCCCTCTATTCTCTCTTGCTCTCTTGCACTCTGATTACAAGCTTTCGCGATCGGCAAGTGAGCTGACAAGTAGAATTACGGCGGTGAGAAAGGACCATCGCGTCGTGCTGGCCCATTGAAGGAAATAGGCCCGTGACAGGGGGAGTCGAATGAAAATATCATAATAATATGGACGCAGTGGATGGCATTCCGTGCGTCCACCACATCTTACGTTTGTTAAAAACAAGCATGTACGTTTGAGGCTTTTCGTCTCGCGAGATGCACAGGACGCGCCATCAAAAATATTCTTAAGGTAAGGGAAAACCTTTAATCACCGATTACCCATTAGAAGGGTGAAAAGATCAGGTGCAATATGATTGCATAAATATTTGTGCATTAAACATCTGATTACCCTTCATCTTAAGACTGGGCATGTAGGTATGGGACCTCAAACCTGATGGAGGGAGATTGGGGCTTAATGCACATTTTTTGTGCAAACATATTGCACCTAATCTGACCGTTTAGAAGGCCTCCTTTTTTTTAGGAGAGTTAAAAGGCCTCCTGTTAGTAAAACCCTTTGAAGTCACCCAGATTCAATATTGGCAATAGACAAACCCCATTTGCCCATAGCCAGGTAATTATAACCATAGTTTAAAAACTTGCTGGGTTGACTCAGCCCAGATCGCCTAGTCACTGGGTCAAAAAACAGGTGTGACCCGGCTTGAACAAAACTCGACCAGTCATGGATTGACTCGGCCCGAGTCATGGGCGAGTCATGCATAAATATATGTATATAATATATTGTATATATAATTGCATATATTATATGAATTATAATATAAAAAATATGTATATTATATATAAAATATAAATAATATATACATTTATTTATATATTTTATATAAAAAATAAAGTTAACATGACCCAGCTGAATCACAAGTCACTCAAGGACGAGCCTAGTAGAACAATGATCATAACTCTACAAGTAGTCCAACCTTGCTCTTGCTCTTGAACCATGTCTAAAGATTGAGGAGTTTACCAATGTTGTCAGTATCCGTATCGGCCTTGAATTTGGCTACCTATTCAGTTATATTGACCGATACCATACTCAACTGAATTGTTCTTGACCTCAAAATAATAAAAAATTATTATATGTTAACCACGTGAAACTGTGTTAAAATCATTAAAATAATTTTAAAATTATATAAAAATTTTGTTTTTGCTATTATTATATATTTATTAAAAAATAGCCAATTCAGGCTTGCTGTCGTATGAATTTCTGCCGATGCTTACAGGCCGATACGCACCGATACTGATAACATTGGATTGTCCATCGTGTGGTCATTAAAGAAGAGAGGATGACGTCAGAGGCGCTTGGATGTCGTTCATCTTAAAAATGAACGGCACGCATCAAAACAGTGCATATACTGATATGCTCATTCTCTGCCCTGATCCCATCTCATTAAAAAAGTGATAGCTAGATTTTTCAAAATATCACGCAAAATATAGGGATGAACATCAATCTCTGAGACAGAGTTATCAAAATCAATCTGAACCAACTGATTCAATTCAGATTGAATAAGCCCCTTAGCAAGATGAAACAGGGGTCAGATTCACAGTGACAAAAGTTAAAAACGGCAAAATATCAGCATTCAAAAACTCAGGAGATTTTGAATTTTTAATTTTTAATTTTTCATAAATCTTGCATTTTTTTCAGCAAAATCTCGGCAATAAAAAACAAATTAAAATGTAAAAATATTTTTATAAGAAAATATAAATAAAATACATTTAAAAATAAAAATCTCAGGGGTTTTCATGATAAATATTTGTTAAAAATGTAAATCTTACGATATTTGTCACGCTTTGAATATCACGTGAAAATTTGCCATTTTAAACTTTCAAGCAATTTCTCGCAAAATTATAGCAAGATTTTTATAAATCTCACGATATTTGTCAGAGAGGTCAGATTAGCCATCTCAAAAAATTGGCAGATTTTTTGCCAGAGCAGTTCACTTGGAAGCATGGTGACAAACATTTTTTCGAAAAAATCTCGTTTTTCAAAAACTTGTGAGAAATTGAAAAATTTTCATAAATCTCACATTTATTTTGGCAAAATCTTGGCAATAAAAATACATTAAAAAATATTTTTATAATTGAATATTAATAAAAATATTTAAAAATAAAAATACATGTTTTTTTCATGATAAATAGTCGTTTAAAACATAAATATCACATTTAAAGCATGGTATATATATATATTCTATTTTGTTGAATTATTTATGCAGCCGATACTTTGATGACAAAAAACTTGAGAAAAAAAAATCTCATGAGATATTGAATGCCATTATTTCTCCGTTTAGAATTTTGACACTATAAACTCATAATAAGCAAGTATATTTTAGGGCAGTTTCATAACATCACACACCCACCTTCAAACCCATCGTGCTGATATTACAAAAGTTGGAGCTCACCAATCATCACAATTTTAGGTGATGTTCAATGATACCCCAACCCAAATACAACCAATTCATTGATAGTCAATGGGTGATCTATGATTCTACAGTTTGGCAATTAACCTTCTTAGCTAAGAATTTTAGCACAAAGAATAAATGTCTTTCTAAGAAGCTATTATCATTTAAAAAAAAAGATCATGTTAAAACTACGTTTCAATCTAATGAAACATGAGCATGATCTAGGGATGGCAGTGGACCGGGGCAGATGCGGAGGACAAGGACTCCACCTCCGCCTGTCTCAAAATTTTGCCCTCCATCCATGCCTTCATCTCTGCATGGGTTTTGATTTTAACCTTCATTTTCGTCTTCATCCTCATTTCATGTCCTTTTATCTCTGGTCCAAACGGGGTGAAAAAGGGTCCCATTTTTCTCCAATCCACTGTCATCTCTAAAGAAAAAGGTTGAACCATCAAAATATATTTTAATTATTTTACTAACAGGGATCGGAGACAGGGCGGGATGAGAGAACACGTAAGTTCATTCCCACATCCATCACCGCACGGGTTTTGATGTTAACCTTTATCCCCGCTTTCATCGCTTTTTCATGTCCTCCATCCTCGGTCCAAATGGGGCGAGGCGGGGTGGAGCCCCGTTTTCCTCCTGTTCACTGCCATCCTTTGCACGAAATCAAATTTGAAAATGTTACTAAATTTTTAATTATGTTTTTGTTGGACTTGAATCATCATTATCTTAACATATTTGTTTATGGTTAGTTTTCATATTTGTGTATATTGTTTTCTCATTGGGATAATAAACATGTATAACTATATGATGTCTGAGATTGAATAAAATGAAAAAAGAGAAGGGGTGTGACTTTTTTTCTAGTGAACGCATGCCTTTGACTGAATCACATGAATACATTATTGTCACTCTCTTTCCTTATTATTTTATTTAATTTATATATCTTAACATATTTGTTTATGGTTAGTTTTCATATTTGTGTATATTGTTTTCTTGTCTCATTGGGATAATAAATACGTATAACTATATGATGTCTGAGATTGAATAAAATGAAAAAAAGAGAAGGGGTTGTGACTTTTTTTCTAGTGAACGCATGCCTTTGACTGAATCACATGAATACATTACTGTCTCTTTCCTTATTATTTAATTTAATTTATATATCTTAACATATTTGTTTATGGTTTAGATTGAATAAAATGAAAAAAGAGAAGGTTAAAATCAAAACTCGTGCAGGGGTGGAGGCAGGGATGAACTTACGCTTTCCCGTCCCCACCCCGATCCACTGCCATCCCTAACAGGAGGGTTGTGATCATGTTAAGTGGGTGCGCTTGGGGTGCATGTATGCATACATGTGAAGCCTATATGATACTTTTTTTTTTTTTAGTAGGCAAGCTGGGGTTAGTCAGGCCCCTACCAGATATCTCTTAAGCCCCATTGTGGCAGAATGTTTGGAACTTGGGCCGTCAGCTTGACACAGGACCCTGCTTACCACACAGGATACCACCTCGGTGGTATGCTATTTGTTTTTTTTGGGTTAGCTAGGTGAAGGGATTCCAATAATCGACGCACATTGACAGGCTTTCGATTGATAAATCCTTGAGGTCCTCCCCTATCCACTAAGGAGTATACCCAACTATTCCTTCGTGGGTTTTGAGTTCTTGATGTCTTTGTCAACTTGATGATCTTCACAAGTTTTCACATGATACTGTTTAGTACAGCGAGACTTTTAGCGCTTTAAAAGGTTAGATCTTGATAATTTTTTAGACCTTTTTTTTTTATATTTACACTGAGAAACCACCCTCAGGATGAGAGACCTAGCTGTGCTGGCTCTGCCTGCCATACTAAGCAATTCGTGAGACTGGATCAATCAAATTGATGTCTCCCCTGATTATATTTGGTGCTTACCCAACAAACTTCAGTTAAAGATAGCTCAGAATATTGGTGGTTCACGTAAACATGCAATTGCGTTCTCTCCAGAACCACGTTTGATGTGATCACTAAAAAGATGTGAATGTTAAAAAGGACTGAAATTGAGATGCTAAATGTGAACTCCAAGTTCTTTCCAACTGAACTGATTGACGTTGTCTGCTTTTTAAATAACAAGCACCTTTTGTTTCGCATGAAGCTGTTTTATCTATTAAGGAACTTAAACCTGTCAACCAATTGCCTTCATTTAAATTAGAAAGGAGCGATTCCTTGTTTTTTGGGCTTGGTATTTCAAAACTTGATCTTCATGCACTCACCTATCTCAATAGGCAACAATAATCCTTTCTTTGGGAGCCCACGTTGGGGGAGGAGATGAGGGGGTAATGAGAGTGGAGAAGAAAATGGAAGCATTTGTGCCTCCGTCCCCAATTCATGTTGTAACGCTTCAAAATTCAGACTTATAACTTTTTGTGAAAAGTTTGAAATCTTTGTAATCATTCATTTATCAGAGTTTTAAAATAGTCATTCAGCGAAAAATACTGTTCGAAATAGCAAGTCAATGGACCTTGGGCGCATTACAATGCAAACTTTCTTTCACAAACATATTTGGAACACTATACATTTAAAAAATCAAATAGATTATAAAAATACAACTTTTAAGAAAGACTTATACAACTGAGAGAAATTTTAAGAAAACCTTTATACAAATTTATCGAATTGTCTTCAGGAACGAAACGTCAGAAAAAAAGTCTCATCTTGATCTTATCACGTCATCGTAGTTTGAAATATCACATGCCCATAAAATGGGTCAGTCTCACAAAAAACTGATAGGAGTGCAAAAAGATAATGAAGAACAAAAATCTATAAATAAGCAGAGTAAACAGTTATAAGAGTAACAAAGCTAACCATGCATGCCATCAATCACAAACAGTAAGTAAAGTAAAGCAAGTGATTGTGCTCCAGAATAAGTAACATCACCAAAAAGTACATCTGACCGAAGTGTGAGCAAGTTAGATTTTTGTTTGTTGTATTAACTAGCCATTGTGGGTACACACAAGGCATAAAACTTAGACACAACCGAGATCGATCCGGAAGACTATTATGCTATATATTTTATGATACCCCGAATGACTGACTGAGTCCACTCCTAAGAGGATGGTTAGAAACCAAGAGATGATTCTCCAAAGGCACTCGTTCAAATAATGCATCCAACTTCTGCAGAAGTCTATACCAAAAGCTACCTTTTGTATCTCATTTTCCCTAATTCTGATGACTAGGGAAGCTGGGTATTTTGCCCGTAATAGTCATTAATGACCTGTCCATTAAAGTTTTTGTATCATTCATCCTCTCTCTTGATGAATTATGTCGAACAGGCACGACGAAGGTTTCTTAACCGTTATTCTGTTCTACATGGTCTGGTCCATTAGACCCACTCGAGCATCTTTCCTATGAAGGCGCATAGTCGCCATTTTGTGAATGCTAATAATTATGATAATTGCACGTCATGAGGTTCATCAACCTCCCGTACTACTCATCATAGTGCAACCCAACGTCATGGTCCAAAGACGGGACTACGATGATAGGCAATGGTTACTTAAAGGCACTCCTACAAAACAAGTTCAAGCATCTCTACCTTCTCGAGATCTAAAATCCTCACAAGATGATATTTTTTCATGATCAAGGGACCGGTAACCCGTTTCGCATCTTATAAAAAAAGAGCAAACATTGATACACGTGATTGCGAGCTTTGCAAGGTTTTGCCCTAAAAGAAACGCAAAGGCAAAAACCTCACAACCTGCGAGATAGCTCAAACCAAGATAAGTGCATGTAGATACCAACAACAGTGCATTGAGAGCAAATAAGACAACAAACATAAATATAAGCAAAAAAAATGCTGAAACAGAAGAATGAAAGTATAAGAAAGGAAAAGACAGAAAAATAAAAGCATGAGTACATAAAGCGTGAAGGCAACAGAAAAGAAAAGACATAAAGAAAATAAATGACTGAAAATAAAAGCCTGAGCACATAAAGTGCGACGACAACATGACAAGAAAAGTGAAAGAAAGTAAAAATGACAAGCATTGCAAAACTGCGTCTTTGAGTTAAAAGACGTATGTATATATTTTTACACATATAAATATATATTTGTCCTTTGCTTTCCAATTTTATTATCTTTTCTTATTTTAGCTTTTGTCTGTTCATAGTCCTTTTTATGCAACTTTCCCCTACCTTAGGAGTTGCGAGTCCTCGTCTGCCTGCGGCGTAGGTAAGTATGGGCTCGGCCATGGGGCACGAGTGGCTTCATCGTGCAACCTTGGATGCTTAAAGGTATTAGTATAAACATATCTCGAAAAAAGAAAGGGGATTGGTAAATCCTGCAATGGGTTCGGATCAGGCCCTAAATCGACTGTTGCGAAGGCAGACAAAAGGGGGTTCTGGGATTCTACTTTCTGCCTGCGGTCTGCAAACTGCAGGAGCAGAGGCAAGAATCCGGGCTTAGCAAAGAATGGCAGAAGTAGGGGAACCCGCTTTTGCCTGCCGAAATGCAGAGACAGGGGTAGGGACTCCGCTCTCTGCCTGTAGGCTGTAGAGGTGGGGGCATGGGCCCCACCCAACAGAGGGTGGCAAAATAAGGGGAAGAGGGCCCCTACTCTTTGCTTACAAAGCAACAGAGAAAGGGGCACAACCCCTGCCTGTCATGAAGGTGGAAGAAGTAGGGAGCTCTGCTCCCGGCCTGATAGACAATAGAGGCAGGGGGCCTAGCCCCTACCATATGGGCAGAGGAAGGGAGACTCGCTCCCTACCTGCCTGAGTTGTAGAGGCAGAGGGGCCAGCCCCTGCTAAACACGAGAAGACAAAGGCAGATGGAAGGGGGCTTTGCCCCTGCCCGATGCAAAGCGAAGAGGCAGGGAGGAAGCCCCTGCCTGCCAAAGACCAAAAATGGCAGAGGGCTTCGCCTCTGCCTGACGGAAAATTAAATATGGAGAGGTAGGGAAGAAGCCCCTGCCTAACAAAAACCAAAAAAGAGGACAAGCAGGGGCATCACCCCTACCTACTGACAGGAAGAGAGAGGAAAGGCAGGGGTGAAGCCCCTGTCTGAAGGCCGAAAAAACAGAAGAGGACGAAGAGAAAGAAGACAGATGAGAGGTGAAAGCCTTTGCCTGAAGGCCAGCATCGAAGCTATCTTAGCAAAACAGAAAAGACAAGAGGAGAAAGGGTAAATCGTTACCTGAGGGTCGACGAGGTTTCTGACATGATGGTCGACGATCGGGGTTGGAGGTTGGCGATGACGGAGGTGTCGATCAAAGGAGGGGTCTAGCAAAGGGGTTGCTAGACTAAGGTGGCCACTAGTGACGACGATCATTGGTGGTGATGGCTGGGGTGCACCGCAGAGAGCGAGAGACGGTGCAAGGAGGGTAACAGTGGGTTTCGAGGGTATGGCAAAGGAGGCGGTGGGTTGCCAAAAACACTCAAAGGGGGAGTGGGGGGAAGGATGTCACAGGAAAGACAGAGCGACGAGGGGCTTTGTCCCTCTTCGGCTTGGCTTTTGTCTTTAAGATGCAAGCCCGAACCTTCTCGAAGAACCCTAATTGGGTCTGGGTCGGGCTCAAGTCTTGTCCGAGTCCGATACGTCAGACTCGGATTGTAACGTCCCAACTTTTTATAGTAAAAATTTTGGAGTAAATTTTTTTTTTATAAATAGCGGAAGTGTGAAAACACAAGTCGGGTGCATTATAGGATGAAACAGAGAAGTACAAAAAGCATACCATTAATTAAAGCATTAATGTCATTAATTACATCTCATAACAGAAATGTAAATCTACTAATCAGAGTTCAAACAGGAAACACTGAAAAACTGAGATCTCTTGACTACGACCATACGCGACGCCCACGATGCTCCGATTTAGTTGCTACCTGAAAAAAAAATTAAAGCAGAAGGGTCAGACTCCCCTGTCTACGTAAGAAGCATTATATTTATATGTGGTGCTCAGTGTCCTGTGTACAAATATATGCAGCATCTGCAGATATAACCAGCATGAAAATTTATCTCATTCTAAGAAAATGATTATGCTTTCTAATTCATGATATAGTGCAAAAGTTAACTGAACTAAAAATACACTAGCAGAAGCTGTAGATTCCACAAGTTTTACGAAAGTCATATCAACAGTATAAAATTCTTCAGAAATAAGTTTCCAGTCTACTTAAATCATTTAATGATTATCTTACTCTTACCCTGTGGGTACGCACAGGCATAGACCTCGTAGCGGACCGAGACCATACGGGGGTCTATTATTTAATAACCCGTATGACTAGCCATACGGATATCCAAAGGGGACGGTCAGTGACCGAGACAGAACTCCCTAGTGGCTAGAACGAGAATTATGATGCACCCTTGACACGTCTGTAGAAGACTTGGATCTACTGCCAACGACGCATTGGTAGTCCTGATCCCCTAACTTCGTGGACCGGAGAAATTGGTGAGACGCCTAGCTCTCACGAAAACAAGAATGTAAACGAAGCTTGTACCACCTACCCTCTCCAAGGTAGACCATGGGTCCAGTAACATACACCATCTTTCAGGTATACCCAGAGTCCGAAGAATGCGGTAACATACACCGTCTTTCAGGTGTACCCAGAATCTTGAAGGTTTTATGTTTTATGTTTCATTTCACATTTTCTGTATAACCATGTACAATCCATCGCACCACAAGGGGTTCAGTATCATACACCATCTTTCAGGCGTACCAAAAGCCTCACATTTTTATGATTTTGCATGCACTTTTATTCTTAGTCTATTTTTCGGTGCAAGTCATCGCACGAGAGGGGATTTTCCAAAAACCTGAACCCACAACTGGGTTCGAACACATGGTATGTCTCTTATCATTTGAAGTGCCTCATAAGCATTAACCATATATATATATATATATATATATATATATATATATATATATATATATATATATATATATATATATATATATATATATATATTTCAAATTTCGGCTCGACCCAAAGTCCATATTTGAACCTTTGTCTTTCTGAGTTAGGGCGTACGCATTCGTACTCCCGAGCTATGCCATCCACGTGGCATGGTTTGCTTCATATACTTCTTCTTTAGAATCACTGAAATCTCGTGAAATTGTATCATGTCATTATTTTATTTTATTTTTTTCTAATATATATATATATATATATATTTATTTATATATTCTAGGGTGTACATATCGTAATCGACTAACGATGTCGTCCATGTGGCATGGCTCACGAGATATATTTTCTTTCATAAATGCTCTTACCTTAGACTTGTGGACTCGTAGCAAGTCCTTTTATTATTATTATTGTTGTTGTTTTACCCTGCACTTAGTGTATTTTTCAACTGGGCTCGGACTGCAACGAGCCTTTGACATGTCATGGCCTCATGGCTGCCATCACCAAGTCATGCCATCACCTTCGTGTACAACCCGCCGCCAACTACCTGACAAAGAGCCAGACTCCCCACAAAGAGGGTGCAGTTATAAATCCAAACCGAGTAGGGGTTCAGACAAACCCTAGCTGATTAAAATACTTCAATTTATCATTTGCTCAAAAAAAATTTTTTTTGTACCCCTGTGTGCAAATTTCCGATTCACACATACATGGCCAATCTGCATTCACCAATGCATTGGCAGATTTGCGTTCATAACAAATTTATATATACTACAGTATGACTGTCATGATTTCAATAACAATTTCTTGTTCATTGTAGATTTACATGTGTTGCAGTATGATTGTCAAAATTTCCCACAGTGGATTCATGTTCGCAGCGAGTTTGCCTATGTCACAGTATGACTGTTGCATATGCAAAGGCTGAGATGTGATCCCAGCAATCTATGCATATACTGCTATAATACACTCACGAATAGAAGCTACAAGTTCACAAGCATGGCCATTCCAAAAAAACAAAAACTTGGCTGATG
Source organism: Nuphar pumila (assembly GCF_984573655.1). Taxonomy (NCBI): domain Eukaryota; kingdom Viridiplantae; phylum Streptophyta; class Magnoliopsida; order Nymphaeales; family Nymphaeaceae; genus Nuphar; species Nuphar pumila. The sequence goes on from NC_143261.1 coordinate 2,924,820, forward strand.
GAACAATCAATAAAGCACTAGCATACATTGTTATACATTGGGTCAAAACGTCAAATAAAATATGAATAATGGAGTGTGTCATTCAAGTCATCAGTTATCTACTACTTTACATAAAGGAATGTGTTGTGGAAATCATATTTTTTTTCTACATGACGTATTGATATTTAGATAATTTCAAAGTGTTGTGTAGGGATCATACCTAGTCTTTCATATGTCTAGATACATAGTTCAGAAAATATCTTTCTGATCATCTACATTCTGAATCGATACGTGTGCCTTTACACAGTTACTTGAATTTAGCATAAATCCATGACCTATGTATTGGTGTATGCATACTAAAAAAAACAATCTGCAACCTACTTCTCGAAAACCAATAGAAATGTCAGATAGATCGGTGACCAACATTCTTTTTCTTTGTAATGTTAAATACTTGCTTCGCAGAGCAGAAGCACATGCATACAATATAGTACCCCTCACGAGCAGTTTGTGTATCCTTTTGACATCCACGTATGTACTAACATATAATTCAGCCATGGGTAGGTTAACCGAATGCATTAGAAAACTAACCCTTTTTTTTTTCTTTTATAACTACTCAATCATGCTCAGCAAGCTCAACTCAACTAGCAATGTCTTTTTTTTAGCTACATGTGATTAACAGGGTTGATATATATACGTGAGATCAAATTTGGTTACTATGGGTGTGTAGTCATTATGCCATTAAGAATCATGTGCTCAATAGCGTGTATATGATACTTAGCATGTAAGAGCTTAACTATGAAATAAATCTGGAACTATTCTATTCATCCAATCAACATTCTAGATTCAATCATTCTTCTAGCCTGTATGTAATGTTAAAACAGAAGAATCACGACAATGTGGTGATTGATGGTGCTCCTTTCTAATGGGGTCGGACAGCCCACACCCAATCAAGCTTCTTGACGTCGACCACCTCCCATGTCGTGGGTGCTGCCCACGCCCACATTGACAGCACTGCAACATATTTGTGTTGCAGGGCATCAAACACAAGCATATAAAGTAAAACACTCCTTACCTCGTTAGAAGCTCCGACTGACAACGATGGTGGTTTCTTCTTCACGTTGGAGCCCACAATGTTGCCAATGGAGTCCAGTCGTACAACAATAGAGATCCACACGACCAGCAATGGAGGTCGACCCTCACAATGGAAGAGGAGGAATAGGAAACGTTGAGAGAGAGAGAGAGAGAGAGAGAGAGAGAGAGAGAGAGAGAGAGAGAGAGAGAGAGAGAGAGAGAGAGAGAGAGATGGGTAGTCTCGTGTGGTTCCCCATCATAACTTTCTCATTTAATTCCCCCCCTTCTTAGGGGAGTTTCAAATTCTCAACTCTCAAACCCCCATCCCACATTTTTTGGTGGGTGTAAGCATTTCCTAAATTGCCCCCTTTACCTTCAGCAAAAGTTTCTCTAACTACCTTTATTGGTTGCTTTAGTGGTACCCCCACCTCATTTGGGGGGATTTCCCATGTTTCTTGGAAAAGAGGAAGCAAAAAGGCCAACTCCCACACATTTATTGTGGGAGAGGGTCTAGAAAGTAGGGGTTTAACTCACCCACGATTTTCCCTTTCCTTATTTTTTTTCCACCAAAGTAAAAATCTCACTTTTCTTGTGCAAAAAGAAAAAACCATACACAGGGGGTTTTGAACCAGGGTCATCCACCAAAGGGGCAACGAACCCCACCACTTATGCTATGTTGTTTTTCGTTGCCTAGTATGTGGATGAAATTGTATTTAACCCTATCCATTTTGTTCCAGATTTCATGAAAAAAATAATGCTTTTCACTTCTACGTGGGCGCCGTAGGGTTTTGAACTCGGGTTGTAGCTCCACACAACCATGTGTCCTACCACTACCCCATACCATCACTTATTGTTTACTTTTGCAAGAAAATTCTTTTTATGTCATATTGGGACGTTTTTCTTTGTTGTGGATTTCTTCTGTTTTCACGTGGATTTTTTTCTCCTGTTTGTTTCTAACTTGCACTCTCCTACCTTAAATCTATTTCGGATCTCACGCTATTAACCCGAGACAATCGTGTTTCCTATTAGGCCCCGTGAGTCGAGTCGGATTATCGGATCTTGCCAAGATCCGGATCCAAATACCACATTCGAGGGTTTATTACCAGTTTCGTTCTAGAAGCCTCAAGTCATCAAGATTGTATTGCATAGCATAAAATCTTACTATTTCACAGAAATGCTCCACTTTTATTTATTTATAATTTCATAAATTTCACGGGTTTTACATTCTTCCCCTCTAAAAAAAAATTCCGTCCACGAAAATTTGTAATACATATCAATCAAACAATTGAGGGTACTTGTCCTTCATTGCTGCTTTTGGTTTCCCCGTGCATTCTTCTAGGCCATGATGTCTCCATCTCACTTTGACTAATGGAATAATCTTGTTTCGCATCACCGGCTCACTACGATCTATGATTTTGATCGGTTTCTCCTCTACGGTCAGATCTTCTTGCACACTAATGTCGTCAAACTGAATCACGTGTGACAGATCTTGAATGTATTTTCTCAACATCGATACGTAAAATACATCATAAATCTTGGCAAGTTGAGATGGTAGCTCAACTCGATAAGCAGTTTCGCCGATCCGCTCCAATATCAGGAAAGGTCCGACATATCTAGGACTCAACTTCCCCTTTTTTCCGAATCTGAAAATGCTCTTGGTCGGCGATACCTTGACAAACACTGCATCACCCACTTCAAAACTAAGCTCTCTGTATCGCTGATCCGCATAGCTTTTTTGTCGACTCTGTGCTGCTCTAAGTCGATCTCGTATCTTCTGTATCTATTCCGTGTAATGTTAAAGTACCATTGGTGACTCAATTGCTCTTTCGCGAACTTTGTCCCAATGTACCAGAGATCTGCAAGGTCGCCCATATAATGCTTCAAAATGCACCATACCGATACTCGCGTGGTAGCTATTGTTATAAGCGAACTCTGCTAGTACCACGTGAGCATCCCATTCTCCTTTGCAATCCAGCATACAGACACGTAACATGTCTTCCAGTGTCTGTATGGTCCTTTCTGACTGTCCGTCGGTTTGTGGATGAAAGGCAGTGCTGAACTTCAACTTAGTTCCCAATGCCTTTTGTAACTGCCCCCACAGTCATGAGGTAAACCGAGGGTCTCTGTCGGATATGATAGAGATTGACACCCCATGTAATTGTACTATCTCCTGGATATACAGGCTGGTCAAGCTCTCAAGTGACTGATTCTTCCTCATCGGTAGGAAATGTGTTGACTTAGTGAGTCGGTCAACCACTATCCAAATGGAGTCATGGTTCTTTCGGGTTCGCGGTAACCCCATCACGAAATCCATCGTGATATGTTCCCATTTCCATTGAGGATTTTCCATCAACTACATTGTTCTTCCCGGCCTTTAGTGCTCAATTTTGATTTGTTGACACGTCAAGCACTTTGCAACGTATCTCCCAACATCACGTTTCATTCCATTCCACCAGTACCTGAGTTGTAGATCTTTAAACATCTTGGTACTGCCCGGGTGAATAGTATACTTGCTCTTATGTGCCTCTTCCAATAACTCTTCTCTGGGTCGCTCGACACCCATAGCCGATCCTTAAACCATATACTTCCATCATCTTTACGCTGGAAAATAGTGTGTTCTTGCAATGCCAATGCCTCAATCTTCCCGTACTGCGAGTCTTCTTTTTGCTTAATCATGATCCGCTCTCGCAGTTCTGATCGTACCGTCAGGCTAGACAGCCTAAGTATGCCTTGATCGTCGAAGAAAGGTCTCCATTCTGTGAATTCAGAAATCATCTTCCATCCAAGACTTACTAAGCTAGAAAGATTTCTCACAGCCTTGCGACTAAGGGCATCAGCAACAACATTTGCTTTCTTGGGATGGTACGAGATTGTAAATTCGTAGTCCGTGATGAACTCGAGCCACCTTCTTTGTCGCATAATAAGTTTCTTCTGAGAAAACTGATACTTCAAGCTCTTGTGATCCGTGAAGACTTCGAATTTCTCCCCATATAGATAATGTCTCCAAACCTTCAAAGCAAAAACCACGGCCGCCAACTCCAGGTCGTGAGTGGGGTAATTCCTCTCATGAATCTTCAGTTGTCGTGATGCATAGGCAGTGACCTTGCCATGTTGCATCAATACACAACCCAGTCCAGTACCAGAAGCGTCTGTGTACACCATGAATTCTCTGTTTCCAGATGGTAAGGCTGGCACTGGAGCTGTGGTAAGTTTAGCTTTAAGAGTTTGAAAGCTTTCTTCACTTTTCTCATTCCATTCAAACTTTACCCCTTTTCGTAGAAGCTTGGTCATTGACATAGCGATTCATGAGAAGTCTTGGATAAATCGCCTATAGTAGCCAGCTAATCTTAAGAAGCTTCAGATTTCGCTGATATTCTTTAGTTGTGACCAATTCATCACAGCTTCAACTTTGGCAGGATCTACTGAAACTCCGTCTTTCGAGATCACATGTCCAAGGAACATGACTTCTTAAAGCCAGAATTCGCATTTCGAGAACTTGGCGTATAATTGATGTGTTCGGAGGGTTTCTAAGATGATTTTCAAATATTCTTTGTGTTCCTTATATCAGTATGTCATCGATGAAGATGATGACAAAGGAGTCTAAGTATGGCCTGAATACCCAATTCATCAGGTCCATGAATGCCACCGGAGCATTCGTGAGTCCAAATGGCATCACCACAAACTCAAAATGCCCATATCTGGTTCGAAATGCTGACTTTGGGATATCTTAATCTTTTTTTCTCAACTGGTGATAACCTGACCTCAAATCAATCTTAGAAAAGACTTTTGCTCTTTTCAGTTGATCGAATAGGTCCTCAATACGGGGTAGAGGATATTTGTTCTTCACAGTTTCTTGGTTCAACATTCTATAGCCTATGCATAGTCTCATAGACCCGTCCTACTTTTTCACGAACAGGACCGGTGCTCCCCATAGAGATGTGCTCGGTCGTACAAAACCACGCTCGATTAGCTCCTGCAACTGCTTCTTTAATTCTTCCAACTCTGCTGGTGCCATCCGATAGGGTGCTCTTGATATTGGCTTCGTACCTGGCATCAGTTCTATCCCGAACTCGACTTACCGCTGAGAAGGAAGTCCTGGAAGTTCCTCTGGAAATACATCGGCAAAATCGCGGACAATTTCCAAATCTTCAAGTGGAGTTAGTTTTGTTTCACCTCCAATCATACTAACTAGAAAAACCATGTCTCCACGGCGGAGGTATTTTTGGGCCGTGAGAGTTGAAACAATTCTCTTTTGAATACCTGGTCTTGCCAGACGAAAAACAACCTCTGGCATACTAGGTCGGGACAAGATGACCTTCCCTTCCCTACAAAGGATTCTCGCGTAGTATTCAAATAGCCAGTCCATGCCTAATATGACATCATACTCGGTCATATCGAGTAATACTAAATTAGCAGGTAGGTTGAGATTCCCTAATATGATCTCTACTTCTGGCATATAGTTCACACAGATTTCATTGAGCCCTATGAGGTTGTATACCACTAATTCATGGTTCAGTGATTCTTTGGGATTACAAAGTTATTTTGCAAAATTAACAGATATAAAGGGATGCGAAGCTCCACAATAAAATAAAACAAGGGTAGCTTGGCCCGAAACACGCATGATTCCTTGCACAAGGTCCCCCTTCCCCAGTTGGTCAACTGTAGTGGCATACATGTATCCTGCTACGCATTGTAGGGCCGTCTGTGGCTGTGGTGGCGGCGCACAGTGCTGTTGAGGCTGTTGTCCTCCATTGCCACGTCGTGCATCATCGTCTTGCTTCTTCTGATACTCCTTGATATAATGTCTTATTTTTCCACAGTAGAGACACCCTCCTGTCTCACGAGGACATTGTTGCCTGGGGTGAAAGCGATTGCACTTCTAACACCTTTGATTCTGTCCTGGCCTGAGTTTGGTGCCATTCTCGTGTCGTGACATCTTGTTATGAGGGTGGAATCGCCTCCCACCAAACTTCTTCTTGAATTCATGTTTTTAAACTCTGATTTTGTCCTTCTGTGACCTTTGTCCCTCCTTCCAGTCGTCATCAAGGAGACTCGCCACCTGTGTGTCCGGGACAAACAGGAATAATCCATTACAATCTAAGGGTTAACGGTACCTTATAAACTTTTATGCAACTTATGACGCGAAGAGAAATGATCTTTTACATGAATAGCCTCCTCGAGGTTCTTGGGCCCTCGAGTGTATAGACGGTTCCTCAGGCCCGTCTTCAAGCCTCGAGCAAACTTCATTGCCCGATCCTCGTCCGATGTGTACACATTCGGACAATATCGTTCTAAACTGTGGAACTTAGTGATATAATCGGAGAGGGGCATCTCGCCCTGTTGCAGATCCAAGAATTCTTGCATCTTCTTTGCCCTCTCGTGCTTCAAAAAATAGGTAGTGTTGAAGACTTCTACAAACTCCGTCCAAAATACAGGACCATCCTGGAACTTGACTGCCCTGGTGGTTTCCCACCATTTTTCGGCATGGTCCTTAAGACGATATGTCCCAAAGTCTACCCGACGCTCCTGGAGCACTTCTAGTACACGAAAGATACATTCAATCTCCCGGATCCAACTCTCAGCGGCTTCTAGATCCGTCTTTCCAGAGAAAGCAGGAGGATCTATGTCCATGAATTTCTTGTAGGACATAGTCCCACCACTTGTACTCTTCTCATGGGCCACCTGGTGCAGATTGTCACCCATCTGCTGCATTGTCGTAGCTTGCTAACCTACTACCTCGGCAAGGTTATATAACGTTTTCATAATATCGTTGCAGCGGTTTTCCCAAGCCATTTATTTGAGCAATTAAAATTCATTATAATCTTAGCTATAATTTTGTGAAATAATTATACATACTCATGTGGTTTTATCTCTACATTACAAAAGCAACATTTTTACATACTTATAGAGTCATCGTGGTCGCTAGAAGAGCCAATATCTCAAATTATTCAGTCCTGCTATGATACCAAAGTTGTAACACCCCAACTTTTTATAGTAAAAATTTTGGAGTAAATTTTTTTTTAGCGGAAGTGCGAAAACATAAGTCCGGTGTATTACAGGATGAAACAGAGAAGTACTAAAAGCATACCATTAATTAAAGCATTAATGTCATTAATTACATCTCATAACAGAAATGTAAATCTACTAATCAGAGTTCAAACATGAAACACTGAAAAACTAAGATCTCTTGACTACGACCATACACGACGCCCACGATGCTCCGATTTAGTTGCTACCTGAAAAAAAATTTAAAGCAGAAGGGTCAGACTTCCCTGTCTGCGTAAGAAGCATTATATTTATATGTGGTGTTCAGTGTGTTGTGTACAAATATGTGCAGCATCTGCAGATATAACCAGCATGGAAATTTATCTCATTCTAAGAAAATGATTATGCTTTTTAATTCATGATACAGTGCAAAAGTTAACTGAACTAAAAATACACTAGGAAAAGCTGTAGATTCCACAAGTTTTACGAAAGTCATATCAACAGTACACAATTTTTCAGAAATAAGTTTTCAGTCTACTTAAATCATTTAATGATTATCTTACTCTTACCTTGTGGGTACACACATGCATAGACCTCGTAGCAGACCGAGACCATACGGGGGTCTATTATTTAATAACCCGTATGACTAGCCATACGGATATCCAAAAAAGATGGCCAGTGACCGAGAGAGAACTCCTCAGTGGCTAAAACAAGAATTATGATGCACCCTTGACACTTCTGCAGAAGACTTGGATCTACCGCCTAGGATGCATTGGTAGTCCTGATCCCCTAACTTCGTGGACTGGAGAAACTGGTGAGACGCCTAGCTCTCACGAAAACAAGAATGTCCACGAAGCTTGTACCACCTACCCTCTCCAAGGTAGACCATGGGTTCAGTAACATACACCATCTTTCAGGTGTACCCAGAGCTCGAAGAATGCGGTAACATACACCGTCTTTCAGGTGTACCCAGAATCTTGAAGGTTTTATGTTTTATGTTTCATTTCACATTTTTTGTATAACCATGTATGATCCATCCCACCACAAGGGGTTCAATATCATACACCATCTTTCAGGCGTACCAAAAGCCTTGCATTTTTATGATTTTGCATACACTTTTATTCTTAGTCTATTTCCCAGTGCAAGTCATCGCACAAGAGGGGATTTTCCAAAAACCTGAACCCATAACTGGGTTCGAACACATGGTATGCCTCTTATCATTTGAAGTGTCTCATAAGCACCAACCATATATATATATATTTCAGATTTTGGCTCGACCTAGAGTCCATATTTGAACCTTTGTCTTTCTTAGTTAGGGCATACGCATTCGTACTCCCGAGCTATGCCATCCACGTGGCATGGTTTGCTTGATATACTTCTTCTTTAGAATCACTGAAATCCCATGAAATTGTATCATGTCATTATTTTATTTTATTTTTTTCTAATATATATATATATATATATATATATATATATATATATATATATATATATATATATATATATTCTAGAGTGTACATATCGTAACCCACGCACGATGCCGTCCATGTGGCATGACTCACGAGATATATTTTCTTTCATAAATGCTCTTACCTTAGACTTGTGGACTTGTAGCAAGTCCTTTTATTATTATTGTTGTTGTTGTTGTTTTACCCTGCACTTAGTGTAATTTTCAACTGGGCTTGGACTGCAATGAGCCTTTGACATGTCATGGCTTCATGGCTGCCACCACCAAGTCATGCCATCACCTTCGTGTACAACCCACCGCCAGCTACCTGACAAAGAGCCAAACTCCCCACAAAGAGGGTGCAGTTATAAATCCAAACCGAGTAGGGGTTCAGACAAAACCTAGCTGATTAAAATACTTTAATTTATCATTTGCTAAAAAAAATTAAAAATTTTGTACCACTGTGTGCAAATTTCCGATTCACACATACATGGCCAATCTGCATTCACCAATGCATTGGCAGATTTGCATTCATAACAGATTTATATATACTACAGTATGACTGTCATGATTTCAATAACAATTTCTTGTTCATTGTAGATTTACAAGTGTTGCAGTATGATTGTCAAAATTTCCCACAGTGGATTCATGTTCGCAGCGAGTTTGCCTATGTCACAGTATGACTGTTGCATATACAAAGGCTGAGATGTGATCCCAGCAATCTATGCATATACTGCTATAATACACTCACGAATAGAAGCTACAAGTTCACAAGCATGGCCATTCCAAAAAAATAAAAACTTGGCTGATGGAACAATCAATAAAGCACTAGCATACATAGTTATACATTGGGTCAAAACGTCAAATAAAATATGAATAATGGAGTGTGTCGTTCAAGTCATCAGTTATCTACTACTTTACATAAAGGAATATGTTGTGGAAATCATATTTTTTTTTCTACAAGACGTATTGAAATTTCGATAATTTCAAAGTGTTGTGTAGGGATCATACCTAGTCTTTCATATGTCTAGATACATAGTTCAGAAAATATCTTTCTGATCATCTACATACTGGATCGATACGTGTGCCTTCACACAGTTACTTGAATTTAGCATAAATCCATGACCTATGTATTGGTGTATGCATACTAAAAAAAACAATCTGCAACCTACTTCTCGAAAACCAATAGAAATGTCAGATAGATCGATGACCAACATTCTTTTTCTCTGTAATGTTAAATACTTGCTTCGCAGGGCAGGAGCACATGCATACAATACAGTACCCCTCACGAGCAGTCTGTGTATCCTTTTGACATCCACGTATGTACTAACATATAATTCAGCCATGGGTAGGTTAACCGAATGCATTAGAAAGCTAACCCTTTTTTTTTTCTTTTATAACTACTTAATCATGCTCAGCAAGCTCAACTCAACTAGCAATGTCTTTTTTTTAGCTACAGGTGATTAACAGGGTTGATATATATATGTGAGATCAAATTTGGTTACTATGGGTGTGTAGTCATTATGCCATTAAGAATCATGTGCTCAATAGCGTGTATATGATACTTAGCATGTAAGAGCTTAACTATGAAATAAATCTGGACCTATTCTATTCATCCAATCAACATTCTAGATTCAATCATTCTTCTAGCCTGTATGTAATGTTGAAACAGAAGAACCACGTCGATGTGGTGATTGCTGGTACTCCTTTCTAATGGGGTCGGAAAACCCACGCCAAATCAGGCCTCTTGACATCGACCACCTCCCATGTCGTGGGTGCTGCCTACACCCACATCGACAACACTGCAACATATTTGTGTTGCAGGAAATCAAACACAAGCATATAAGGTAAGGCACTCCTTACCTCGTTGGAAGCTCCGATCGGCAACGATGGTGGTATCTTCTTCACGTTGGAGCCCACAATGTTGCCAATGGAGTCCAGTCGTACAACAATAGAGATCCACACGACCAGCAATGGAGGTCGACCCTCACAATGGAAGAGAAGGAGGAATAGGAAACGTTGAGAGAGAGAGAGAGAGAGAGAGAGAGAGAGAGAGAGAGAGAGAGAGAGAGAGAGAGAGAGAGAGAGAGATGGGTAGTCTCGTGTGGCTCCCCATCATAACTTTCTCATTTAATTCCCCCCCTTCTTAGGGGAGTTTCAAATTCTCAACTCTCAAACCCCCATCCCACGTTTTTTGGTGGGTGTAAGCATTTCCTAAATTGCCCCCCTTACCTTCAGCAAAAGTTTCTCTCTGTACCTTTATTGGTTGCTTTAGTGGTACCCCCACCTCATTTGGGGGGATTTCCCATGTTTCTTGGAAAAGAGGAAGCAAAAAGGCCAACTCCCACACATTTATTGTGGAAGAGGGTCTAGAAAGTAGGGGTTTAACTCACCCACGATTTTCCCTTTCCTTATTTTTTTTTCCACCAAAGTAAAAATCTCACTTTTCTTGTGCAAAAAGAAAAAACCATGCACAGGGGGTTTTGAACCAGGGTCTTCCACCAAAGGGGCAACAAACCTCACCACTTTTGCTATGTTGTTTTTCGTTGCCTAGTGTGTGGATGAAATTGTATTTAACCCTATCCATTTTGTTCCAGATTTCATGAAAAATATAATGCTTTTCACTTCTACGTGGGCGCCCTAGGGTTTTGAACTCGGGATGTAGCTCCACACAACCATGTGTCCTACCACTACATCATACCATCACTTGGTGTTTACTTTTGCAAGAAAATTCTTTTTATGTCATATTGGGATGTTTTTTTTGTTGTGGATTTCTTCTGTTTTCACGTCGATTTTTTTCTCCTGTTTGTTTCTAACTTGCACTCTCCTACCTTAAATGTATTTCGGATCTCACGCTATTAACCCGAGACCATCGTGTTTCCTATTGTGCCCTTTGAGTTGGGTCGGATTATCAGATCTTGCCAAGATCCGCATCCAAATACCACATTCGAGGGTTTGTTACCAGTTTCGTTCTAGAAGCCTCAAGTCATCAAGATTGTATTGCATAGCATAAAATCTTACTATTTCACAGAAATGCTCCACTTTTATTTATTTAGAATTTCAAAAATTTCACGAGTTTTACATGCTTCCCCTCTAAAAAGAAATTTCGTCCGCGAAAATTTGTAATACATATCAATCAAACAATTGAGGGTACTTGTCCATCATTGCTGCTTCTGGTTTCCCCGTGCATTTTTCTAGGCCATGATGTCTCCATCTCACTTTGACTAATGGAATGATCTTGTTTCGCATCACCGGCTCACTACGATCTATGATGTCGATCGGTTTCTCCTCTACGGTCAGATCTTCTTGCACACTAATGTCGTCAAACTGAATCACGTGTGACAGATCTTGAATGTATTTTCTCAACATCGATACGTAAAATACATCATAAATCTTGGCAAGTTGAGATGGTAGCTCAACTCGATAAGCAGTTTCGCCGATCCGCTCCAATATCAAGAAAGGTCCGACATATCTAGGACTCAACTTCCCCTTCTTTCCGAATCTGAAAATGCTCTTGGTCGGCGATACCTTGACAAACACTGCATCACCCACTTCGAAACTAAGCTCTCTGCATCGCTGATCCGCATAGCTTTTCTGTCGACTCTGTGCTGCTCTAAGTCGATCTCGTATCTTCTGTATCTATTCCGTGCAATGTTAAAGTACCATTGGTGACTCAATTGCTCTTTCACGAACTTCGTCTCAATGTACCAGAGATCTGCAAGGTCGCCCATATAATGCTTCAAAAGGCACCATACCGATACTCGCATGGTAGCTATTGTTATAAGCGAACTCTGCTAGTACCACATGAGCATCCCATTCTCCTTTGCAATCCAGCATACAGACACGTAACATGTCTTCCAGTGTCTGTATGGTCCTTTCTGACTGTTCATCGGTTTGTGGATGAAAGGCAGTGCTGAACTTCAACTTAGTTCCCAATGCCTTTTGTAACTGCCCCCACAGTCGTGAGGTAAACCGAGGGTCTCTGTCGGATATGATAGAGATTGACACCCCATGTAATCGTACTATCTCCTGGATATACAGGTCGGTCAAGCTCTCAAGTGACTGATTCTTCCTCATCGGTAGAAAATGTGTTGACTTAGTGAGTCGGTCAACCACTACCCAAATGGAGTCATGGTTCTTTCGGGTTCGCGGTAACCCCATCATGAAATCCATCGTGATATGTTCCCATTTCCATTGAGGATTTTCCATCAACTGCATTGTTCTTCCCGGCCTTTAGTGCTCAATTTTGATTTGTTGACACGTCAAGCACTTTGCAACGTATCTCGCAACATCACGTTTCATTCCATTCCACCAGTACCTGAGTTGTAGATCTTTAAACATCTTGGTACTGCCCGGGTGAATAGTATACTTGCTCTTATGTGCCTCTTCCAATAACTCTTCTCTGGTCTCTGGGTCGCTCGACACCCATAGCCGATCCTTAAACCATATACTTCTATCCTCTTTACGCTGGAAAATAGTGTGTTCTTGCAATGCCAATGCCTCAATCTTCCCGTACTGCGAGTCTTCTTTTTGCTTAATCATGATCCGCTCTCGCAGTTCTGATCGTACTGTCAGGCTAGACAGCCTAAGTATGCCTTGATCGTCGAAGAAAGGTCTCCATTCTGTGAATTCAGAAATCATCTTCCATCCAAGACTTACTAAGCTAGAAAGATTTCTCACAGCCTTGCGACTAAGGGAATCAGCAACAACATTTGCTTTCTTAGGATGGTACGAGATTGTAAATTCGTAGTCCGTGATGAACTCGAGCCACCTTCTTTGTCGCATAATAAGTTCCTTCTGAGAAAACTGATACTTCAAGCTCTTGTGATCAGTGAAGACTTCGAATTTCTCCCCATATAGATAATGTCTCCAAACCTTCAAAGCAAAAACCACGGCCGCCAACTCCAGGTCGTGAGTGGGGTAATTCCTCTCATGAATCTTCAGTTTTCGTGATGCATAGGCAATGACCTTGCCATGTTGCATCAGTACACACCCCAGTCTAGTACTAGAAGCGTCTGTGTACACCACGAATCCTCCGCTTCCAGATGGTAAGGCTAACACTGGACCTGTGGTAAGTTTAGCTTTAAGAGTTTGAAAGCTTTCTTCACTTTTCTTATTCCATTCAAACTTTACCCCTTTTCATAGAAGCTTGGTCATTGACATTGCGATTCAGTTGAAGTCTTGGATAAATCGCCTATAGTAGCCAGCTAATCTTAAGAAGCTTCAGATTTCGCTGATATTCTTTGGTTGTGACCAATTCATCACAGCTTCAACTTTGGCAGGATCTACTGAAACTCCGTCTTTCGAGATCACATGTCCAAGGAACATGACTTCTTTAAGCCAGAATTCACATTTCAAGAACTTGGCGTATAACTGATGTGTCCGGAGGGTTTCTAAGTTGATTTTCAAATGTTCTTTGTGTTCCTTCGCATTTTCTGAATATATCAGTATGTCATCGATGAAGATGATGACAAAAGAGTCTAAGTATGACCTGAATACCCAATTCATCAGGTCCATGAACGCCACTGGAGCATTCGTGAGTTCAAATGGCATCACCACAAACTCAAAATGCCCATATCTGGTTCGAAATGCTGACTTTGGGATATCTTCATCTTTTTTTCTCAACTAGTGATAACCTGACCTCAAATCAATCATAGAAAAGACTTTTGCTCTTTTCAATTGATCGAATAGGTCCTCAATACGGGATAAAGGATATTTGTTCTTCACAGTTTCTTGGTTCAACATTCTATAGCCTATGAATAGTCTCATAAACCCGTCCTACTTTTTCACGAACAGGACCAGTGCTCCCCATGGAGATGTGCTCGGTCATACAAAACCACACTCCATTAGCTCCTGCAACTGCTTCTTTAATTCTTCCAACTCTGCTGGTGCCATCCGATAGGGTTCTCTTGATATTGGCTTCGTACCTGGCATCAGTTCTATCCCGAACTCGACTTCCCGCTGAGAAGGAAGTTCTGGAAGTTCCTCTGGAAATACATCGGCAAAATCGCGGACAATTTCCAAATCCTCAAGTGGAGTTAGTTTTGTTTCACCTCCAATCATACTAACTAGAAAAGCCATGTCTCCCCGGCGGAGGTACTTTTGGGCCTTGAGAGTTGAAACAGTTCTCTTTCGAATACCTTGTCTTGCCAGACGAAATACAACCTCTGGCATACTAGGTCGGGACAAGATGACCTTTCCTTCCCTACAAAGGATTCTGGCGTAGTATTCAAATAGCCAGTCCATGCCTAATATGACATCATACTCGGTCATATCGAGTAATACTAAATTAGCAGGTAGGTTGTGATTCCCTAATATGATCTCTACTTCTGGCATATAGTTCACACAGATTTCATTGAGCCCTATGGGGTTGTATACCACTAATTCATGGTTCAGTGATTCTTTGGGATTACTTAGTTATTTTGCAAAATTAACAGATATAAAGGAATGCGAAGCTCCACAATCAAATAAAACAAGGGCAGCTTGGCCCGAAACAAGCATGATACCTTGCACAAGGTCCCCCTTCTCCAGTTGGTCAGCTGTAGTGGCATACACGTATCCTGCTACGCGTTGTAGGGCCGTCTGTAGCTGTGGTGGCGGCACACAGTGTTGTTGAGGCTGTTGTCCTCCAGTGCCACGCCGTGCATCATCGTCTTGCTTCTTCCGACACTCCTTGATATAATGTCCCATTTTTCCACAGTAGAGACACCCTACTGTCTCACGGGGACATTGTTGCCCGGGGTGAAAGCGATTACACTTCTGACACCTTTGATTATGTGCTGGTCTAGGTTTGATGCCATTCTCGTGTCGTGGCTTCTTGTTATGAGGGTGGAATCGCCTCCCACCTAACTTCTTCTTGAATTCATGTTTTTGAACCCCAATTTTGTTCTTCTGTGACCTTTGTCCCTCCTTCTAGTCGTCATCAAGGAGAGTCGCCACCTGTGTGTCTGGGACAAACAGGAATAATCCATTACAATCTAAGGGTTAACGGTACCTTATAAACTTTTATGCAACTTATGACACGAAGAGAAATGATCTTTTACCTGAATAGCCTCCTTGAGGTTCTTGGGCCCTCGAGTGTATAGACGGTTCCTCAGGCCCGTCTTCAAGCGTCGAGCAAACTTCATTGCCCGATCCTCGTCCGATGTGTACACATTCGGACAATATCGTTCCAAACTGTGGAACTTAGTGATATAATCGGAGAGGGTCATCTCTCCTTGTTGCAGATCCAAGAATTCTTGCATCTTCTTTGCCCTCTCGTGCTTCAGAAAATAGGTAGTGTTGAAGACTTCTACAAACTCCGTCCAAGATACAGGACCATCCTGGAACTTGACTGCCCTGGTGGTTTCCCACCATTTTTCGGCATGATCCTTAAGACGATATGTCCCAAAGTCTACCCGACGCTCCTGGAGCACTTCTAGTACACGAAAGATACATTCAATCTCCCGGATCCAACTCTCAGCGGCTTCTGGATCCGTCTTTCCAGAGAAAGCAGGAGGATCCATGTCCATGAATTTCTTGTAGGACATAGTCCCACCGCTTGTACTCTTCTAATGGGCCACCTGGTGTAGATTGTCACCCATCTGCTGCATTGTCGTAGCTTGCTAGCCTACTACCTCAGCCAGGTTATGTAACGTTTTCATAATATCGTTGCAGCGGTTTGCTCAAGCCATCTATTTGAGCAATTAAAATTCATTATAATCTTAGCTATAATTTTGTGAAATAATTATACATACTCATGTGGTTTTATCTCTACATTACAAAAACAACATTTTTACATACTTATAGAGTCATCGCGGTCGCTAGAAGAGCCAATATCTCAAATTATTCAGTCCTGCTATGATACCAAAGTTGTAACACCCCAACTTTTTATAGTAAAAATTTTGGAGTAATTTTTTTTTAGCGAAAGTGCGAAAACATAAGCCGGGTGCATTACAGGATGAAACAGAGAAGTACTAAAAGCATACCATTAATTAAAGCATTAATGTCATTAATTACATCTCATAACAGAAATATAAATCTACTAATCAGAGTTCAAACATGAAACACTGAAAAACTAAGATCTCTTGACTACGACCATACACGACGCCCACGATGCTCCGATTTAGTTGCTACCTGAAAAAAAATTTAAAGCAGAAGGGTCAGACTTCCCTGTCTGCGTAAGAAGCATTATATTTATATGTGGTGTTCAGTGTGTTGTGTACAAATATGTGCAGCATCTGCAGATATAACCATCATGGAAATTTATCTCATTCTAAGAAAATGATTATGCTTTTTAATTCATGATACAGTGCAAAAGTTAACTGAACTAAAAATACACTAGGAAAAGCTGTAGATTCCACAAGTTTTACGAAAGTCATATCAACAGTACACAATTTTTCAGAAATAAGTTTCCAGTCTACTTAAATCATTTAATGATTATCTTACTCTTACCTTGTGGGTACACACATGCATAGACCTCGTAGTAGACCGAGACCATACGGGGGTCTATTATTTAATAACCCGTATGACTAGCCATACAAATATCCAAAAAAGATGGCCAGTGACCGAGACAGAACTTCCTAGTGGCTAAAACAAGAATTATGATGCACCCTTGACACTTCTGCAGAAGACTTGGATCTACCGCCTAGGACGCATTGGTAGTCCTGATCCCCTAACTTCGTGGACTGGAGAAACTGGTGAGACGCCTAGCTCTCACGAAAACAAGAATGTCCACGAAGCTTGTACCACCTACCCTCTCCAAGGTAGACCATGGGTTTAGTAACATACACCATCTTTCAAGTGTACCCAGAGCCCGAAGAATGCGGTAACATACACTGTCTTTCAGGTGTACCCAGAATCTTGAAGGTTTTATGTTTTATGTTTCATTTCACATTTTTTGTATAACCATGTACGATCCATCCCACCACAAGGGGTTCGATATCATACACCATCTTTCAGGCGTACCAAAAGCCTCACATTTTTATGATTTTGCATACACTTTTATTCTTAGTCTATTTCCCAGTGCAAGTCATCGCACAAGAGGGGATTTTCCAAAAACCTGAACCCATAACTGGGTTCGAACACATGGTATGCCTCTTATCATTTGAAGTGTCTCATAAGCACCAACCATATATATATATATTTCAGATTTTGGCTCGACCCAGAGTCCATATTTAAACCTTTGTCTTTCTGAGTTAGGGCGTACGCATTCGTACTCCCGAGCTATGCCATCCACGTGGCATGGTTTGCTTGATATACTTCTTCTTTAGAATCACTGAAATCCCGTGAAATTGTATCATGTCATTATTTTATTTTATTTTTTTCTAATATATCTATCTATCTATCTATCTATCTATATATATATATATATATATATATATATATATATATATTCTAGGGTGTACATATCGTAACCCACGAACGATGCCGTCCATGTGGCATGGCTCACGAGATATATTTTCTTTCATAAATGCTCTTACCTTAGACTTGTGGACTTGTAGCAAGTCCTTTTATTATTATTGTTGTTGTTGTTGTTTTACCCTGCACTTAGTGTAATTTTCAACTGGGCTTGGACTGCAATGAGCCTTTGACATGTCATGGCCTCATGGCTGCCACCACCAAGTCATGCCATCACCTTCGTGTACAACCCGCCGCCAGCTACCTGACAAAGAGCCAAACTCCCCACAAAGAGGGTGCAGTTATAAATCCAAACCGAGTAGGGGTTCAGACAAACCCTAGCTGATTAAAATACTTCAATTTATCATTTGCTAAAAAAAAATTAAAAATTTTGTACCTCTGAGTGCAAATTTCCGATTCACACATACATGGCCAATCTGCATTCACCAATGCATTGGCAGATTTGCATTCATAACAGATTTATATATACTACAGTATGACTGTCATGATTTCAATAACAATTTCTTGTTCATTGTAGATTTACAGGTGTTGCAGTATGATTGTCAAAATTTCCCACAGTGGATTCATGTTCGCAGCGAGTTTGCCTATGTCACAGTATGATTGTTGCATATGCAAAGGCTGAGATGTGATCCCAGCAGTCTATGCATATACTGCTATAATACACTCACAAATAGAAGCTACAAGTTCACAAGCATGGCCATTCCAAAAAAATAAAAACTTGGCTGATGGAACAATCAATAAAGCACTAGCATACATAGTTATACATTGGGTCAAAACATCAAATAAAATATGAATAATGGAGTGTGTCGTTCAAGTCATCAGTTATCTACTACATTACATAAAGGAATGTGTTGTGGAAATCATATTTTTTTTCTACATGACGTATTGATATTTCGATAATTTCAAAGTGTTGTGTAGGGATCATACCTAGTCTTTCATATGTCTAGATACATAGTTCAGAAAATATCTTTCTGATCATCTACATACTGGATCGATACGTGTGCCTTCACACAGTTACTTGAATTTAGCATAAATCCATGACCTATGTATTGGTGTATGCATACTAAAAAAAACAATCTGCAACCTACTTCTCGAAAACCAATAGAAATGTCAGATAGATCGATGACCAACATTCTTTTTCTTTGTAATGTTAAATACTTGCTTCGCAGGGCAGGAGCACATGCATACAATATAGTACCCCTCACGAGCAGTCTGTGTATCCTTTTGACATCCACGTATGTACTAACATATAATTCAGCCATGGGTAGGTTAACCGAATGCATTAGAAAACTAACCCTTTTTTTTTCTTTTATAACTACTTAATCTTGCTCAGCAAGCTCAACTCAACTAGCAATGTCTTTTTTTTAGCTACAGGTGATTAACAGGGTTGATATATATACGTGAGATCAAATTTGGTTACTATGGGTGTGTAGTCATTATGCCATTAAGAATCATGTGCTCAATAGCGTGTATATGATACTTAGCATGTAAGAGCTTAACTATGAAATAAATCTGGACCTATTCTATTCATCCAATCAACATTCTAGATTCAATCATTCTTCTAGCCTGTATGTAATGTTAAAACATAAGGAAGAACCACGTCGATGTGGTGATTGTTGGTACTCCTTTCTAATGGGGTCGGAAAACCCACGCCCAATCAGGCCTCTTGACATCGACCACCTCCCATGTCGTGGGTGCTGCCCACACCCACATCGACAGCACTGCAACATATTTGTGTTGCAGGAAATCAAACACAAGCATATAAGGTAAGACACTCCTTACCTCGTTGGAAGCTCCGATCGACAACGATGGTGGTATCTTCTTCACGTTGGAGCCCACAATGTTGCCAATGGAGTCCAGTCGTACAACAATAGAGATCCACACGACCAGCAATGGAGGTCGACCCTCACAATGGAAGAGAAGGAGGAATAGGAAACATTGAGAGAGAGAGAGAGAGAGAGAGAGAGAGAGAGAGAGAGAGAGAGAGAGAGAGAGAGAGAGAGAGAGAGAGATGGGTAGTCTCGTGTGGTTCCCCATCATAACTTTCTCATTTAATTCCCCCCCTTCTTAGGGGAGTTTCAAATTCTCAACTCTCAAACCCCTATCCCACATTTTTTGGTGGGTGTAAGCATTTCCTAAATTGCCCCCTTTACCTTCAGCAAAAGTTTCTCTAACTACCTTTATTGGTTGCTTTAGTGGTACCCCCACCTCTTTTGGGGGGATTTCCCATGTTTCTTGGAAAAGAGGAAGCAAAAAGGCCAACTCCCACACATTTATTGTGGGAGAGGGTCTAGAAAGTAGGGGTTTAACTCACCCACGATTTTCCCTTTCCTTATTTTTTTTTCCACCAAAGTAAAAATCCCACTTTTCTTGTGCAAAAAGAAAAAACCATGCACAGGGGGTTTTGAACCAGGGTCTTCCAGCAAAGGGGCAACAAACCCCACCACTTATGCTATGTTGTTTTTCGTTGCCTAGTGTGTGGATGAAATTGTATTTAACCCTATCCATTTTGTTCCAGATTTCATGAAAAATATAATGCTTTTCACTTCTACGTGGGCGCCCTAGGGTTTTGAACTCGGGATGTAGCTCCACACAACCATGTGTCCTACCACTACACCATACCATCACTTGGTGTTTACTTTTGCAAGAAAATTCTTTTATATGTCATATTGGGACGTTTTTTTTGTTGTGGATTTCTTCTGTTTTCACATGGATTTTTTTCTCCTGTTTGTTTCTAACTTGCACTCTCCTACCTTAAATGTATTTCGGATCTCACGCTATTAACCCAAGACCATCGTGTTTCCTATTGTGCCCCTTGAGTCGGGTCGGATTATCAGATCTTGCCAAGATCCGGATCCAAATACCACATTCGAGGGTTTGTTACCGGTTTCGTTCTAGAAGCCTCAAGTCATCAATATTGTATTGCATAGCATAAAATCTTACTATTTCACAGAAATGCTCCACTTTTATTCATTTAGAATTTCATATATTTCACGGGTTTTACATGGATCCTACCTGAGTCTGACACACCACGATGGACTAGACACGTGTCTGATACGAATCCATCACGTGTCCGATGCATTTTTTTACATGGGTTTTACACATGTACTCCATCCCCAGTTCAAACGGGGGGGGGGGGTCTATTGCCATCCCTAAAGAAGGATTGGGGACGAGGCAGGACGGGGCAAGGCAGCGATCAGGACGAGGATGGGGCAGGGTGAGGGAAAGCATAAGTCTATCCCGGCCTCTATTCCCGCACAGATTTTTATTTTAACCCCCATTCCCGCCTCTATCACGGTTTCATGTTTTCCATCCCCAGTCCAAACACGGTGGGGCCACTCCGTCTCCGTTTCATGTTTTCCATCCCTGTCCAAACGGGGCGGGGCTCCATTTTTCCCCGTCATCCCTAATTGCAAGGATATAGTTTAAAACAGCTCATCTTCACTCATTTTTCTACTCCCAACACCATTTTCATCTCATAACCTTGACAACCATAGCAGCGGGGCTCTAAAAACTTGTGGCAGCTATGACTGGAACCTTAAAGGGTTGCTAGCTGTTCACTTTTATCACCACAATAGGCCTCTTTCCTAAAGGGTGATAGAATTTAATGAGAAATATGTAGTGGGACCCCATATTCAAGAGAAAAAGCATTTTTCCTATCAAAATGGGGTCACGCCTCACCTTATGGGAAAGCACTTTCCTACCTAGGCATCCCTTTCAAGGAAAAGTAGCTTCCGTGGTGAGGGCGTGACAAACGCCCCCTTAAGAAAAAATCAATTTGAGGGAGAGAGGGACATACGCCTTCAAGTCAACCAAGAGCAGCAGAGTCCAAGCCCGTATTGTTATTTTAGAGAAATGGCTGGCGATTTTGCTTGGATTCTTAGCACGAGCTTAGATCAGGACTTATCCAATAACGACCAAGTACTCCTATAAATACCGACTCATAATTCACATATATATATATATATATATATATATATATATATATATATATATATATATATATATATATATATATATATATATATATATATATATATATATATATATAGAGAGAGAGAGAGAGAGAGAGAGAGAGAGAGAGAGAGAGAGAGATGGGAAGCCAGAGCCCCATGAGGCAACACCACCCCTTCCTCCTTGGAGGGAAGAGGGACAAGTACGGGCATGGCTACTCTGCTCATCAGATGGAGTCCCTCTGTGCCATCTGTGAGGCCTTCATCTGGGCTGTCCCAATGGAGACCCCCCACGTTGCTGGCAACGGAAACCTCCCCACGAAGCACCTAAGGGACTTCTATGAGGCCTCTGGTTCAGGCAACCGTGTCCCAGAAGTGGTACAATAAAAAGATCTCCCCTCCCACTCTTCTTCTTCCTCTTCTCCTTTTGCTTTTCAATCTTTTCACCTCTGTTTATTTCTTTGTTTCATTTCATTTTCTGCAATCTGTTGTTAGTTCCAATTGTGGAAGATGAGCTTCCCCGTTGGCATTCATCATCATTGTGCAGAAGGGTACTCTGGTCATTTTGGTCTTCCAAAGGAGTGATTGTAGCCGGAGAGACTGTTTCCATGTTTGTGATGCCTTGCAAGTTTGTTCAGTTTCTGTTGGTTTCGTTTTTTTGGATAAGTTGCATATAGGGGCTTTATGTATAGATAATTTATATTTAGCTGCCTCAGGTTTCATATATTTATATAAAAAGCACCTCCCTTTTTCAGAAATTATTTCGCAGGCCGCCTTTTGTTGCTTTTGCCTTCAATTATATATATATACCGAGGTGTATTCCCATGTGTTTAGCCCTGTCCTGTGGGTTCGAATCCCTCTATCACATGGGGCTTAAGAGATGGCTGATAGGGGTCTGCCTAACCTAGCTTGCCTTTCAATATATAAATAAATAAATAAATAAATATAACATAGACCAGGGATGGAGGACGGGAAAGAAGGTGGGAATGGAGGTTAAAATCAAAATGCTCTGCTCTGTTCTGTTTATGTTTAACGATCCTGAGCTCTTATTCAAGCTTAGCTTATTTACTTACCCAGACGAGTCCAAGCCAAGTTTAATCGAGCCGAGCTCGAGCTAGCTTGGCTCTTTATGCACCCCTAGGTATATGGGTGGTTGAATAACTGCTTAGTAGTGTGAACAGACTGCTTGCCTGTTTTGGTTTGGCTAAATGATGTTAGTATCCAAGTTGAACGACGTTAATGTTGGATATACAATTGTGTATCTTTCAGCAAGATTGAAGACGATGAGAAAGTATCCCAAGTGAGCAATTGGAAAGTAGTCAGAGAAATTTATATATGTTTTAGACAAAAATAGAATTTTATGTTGCGAAGGGAACAGGAGTTTGGTTCCACTCATCCCCTATGTCATCCTTCATTTTCACCTCTCTTAAATCCTGTTGGTGCAAGTTGTTTTGATAAAAAAATGTGAGCCTATAGATGGATTCAGCATGGTCAATTTAGTAAGAATCAACCCTCGAAAACTATAACTTTTTAAATCACAAAGCTTTGTGTTTTGTCAACTGTTGATTTTTTAGTTGCCAAAAATTCTTGTACACAAGTCGGATTTCAGCCATTTAAATGTTGATCTTTATTAAATGAATGATGTAGATCACATCTGCGGACTCTAATCTAATTTGAACAAACCAACTTTGCATCAATGAAATATCTAGAAGGGGTATGAAGATAGGGATGACACAGGGGATGAGTGAAACCAATTTGCCCAAAAAAGGGCTTCCATAATAGTGGCTTCTTCTCGTTATAAAAAAAAACTGTAGATTATGGATTTTGAGAAGATAATGGATGTTGGTTTTTGGCTTGAACAATGGAAGGCTGCAGAGATGATGGTGAGGAGGCTGCCGGGGGAAGGCGCTACTCTGGTTTGGTGCATGCTGTGGGTGCTGTATACAAGGCTGGGGACATTGGCCCTGTGTGGGAGGGAAAGCCTGAGCTGGAGCTTTCCTTTCATCCAGAGCTTCGCGGAGATGTCGCCAGAGGCGAGGGAGAGGGTGTTGCAGAGGTGGTCGAGGTTGCACGGGCCCCTTTCCTTCCTAAGGATGGCCTTCGGCATTTTCAAAATCTTTTGCCTCTACGCCTTCTATTCTCAGGTAATAGTGACAGTTCTCTCTCTCTCTCTCTCTCAATTGAATATCCATCTTTATTTTTCTTTTTTTTTTAAGCAAGCTGGGGTTATGCAGACCCCATCATTAAGTCTTTAACATGCAACGTCCCAACACATGGTGTGACGTGCACTAAGTGCTCTTAATTGTGGAAGAAAAGGTTGGTTTGGTCACTAAAAAATGATCTCTCTCTCTCTCTCTTATTTTGTAAGGTCTACTGACGTATAATTTCTTCATATAAGAATCTTTCTCCTGCCAGGCCACCATTTCAGTGAGCGGAGGGAAGAAAAACTTTACCAATACCCACACATTAATTGGCACATGGTGCTCTATTCAATGACTGAAAACACCCCTTAATTAATAGCTTTAAAGTTTTTTTTAGACAGAGATATAAATTAATAACGATATAACAGTAAAGACGGTTGGAGAGTGATGAGATATCACTCATCTAACGTGGGCTTAAACCACCGATCTGCAGCCCCCAGTCCAAACCACCTGAATGTGAGGCCACTTAAGGCTGCTCGCATGATGAGCTCCCAATGTAGTTGGTTATAGATGTTAGACATTTTAAGTTGGTCAAACTCTAAGTGTAATCGGGTTTGACACAAGACACTAATGAAGGCTTTAGTAAAACATTAGTAGAGAGAGTTAGGTAAATGCAAAGGGTTCACATTCAATATGGTATATGAAAGGTTCACACACACGCAACAAATGCGAGCTGTGAGCCCATAACCCAATGTTGGCGTTCATAAAAACCAGAATCAAAATATAAACGGTAAGAACACATATCAGTAACCACCATGAACGAAAGAAGTGTTGGCGAAAGTGCACAACATTTTTCTCAGCCTATCGATGCTCACGATAAGCCCAAACCGTCAAGTTGATGGTGAGCAGGACCCTAAACCCAAATAAAAAAAGAGGACACCTTGGTTGCTCTCATCAAGCAACCATGCATCAATTTATAGTGGGAGGAGAGTCAAGGGTTACATACATGGCAATCATGTATGTGAACCCTTCACATGTTATATTGAATGTGAATCTATAACCCCCTCCTCATTAATTTTTCACTAATGCTTCACTAAAGCCTTCATTAGTGTCTTGTGTTAAATCGAGTCATGCTTAGGGTTGAACTAAATCGAAAAATGTTAAACATTTATCTTCAATTTATAAGAAATTGATTTCAATTGGTGAAACTAGTTGGTCATGTAATCAGATGCAATTCAATATTCTACCTTTTGGTACAAACATACTTCATGAGCTGATATAATATCTACTATTACACCCTATGTGAATTTGGAACACAATGACCTACTTTTAGGTAAAATCATTATTTCATAAAGTTGCACACAATCATAACATTAAATCTTAACACGGTTCAAAGAATTCTCAATCAGTACAACTCAGATCACTTTGATGATTGCATGAGTCAGTTAATCAATATTTTTTACCTCAAATATATTTGTATTATGGAGCATGTTCATGCACACATAATAATGCATATATATTCATGATGAAACATGTATTATATCATAAAAAAATATAAATTCATGCTTTAAGTTATATACACAAATGTATTTTGATGAAAACACGTGATAAATGTCATGAATTTAATCATAATTCATGCTTAAAATATTATGCATAACTTAAATAACATAGAATGCATATACTAGAGATGCATAAGTCATGCTTTCTTGATAATAAACACGTATAAAACATGAAAAAATTATAAAAGCATGCTTTTATAGGTAAAACCCAGGGTCTTCAAGCTGGAACCAGTCTAAAAATGCTTTGAACCGGTCTGAAACGGCCCTAAACTGGTCAACTAAGGGCCTCAACCAATTTTCAAAATCGAACATGTACAAAACTCATAAACCCCTAAAACAGAGTTTCTACATTCAGGAATAGGTGAAAAAACAATAGGAACCGCTCAAGAATGACCTCAAACCAGTTCTAAAATGCCCCGTATTGATTATAGAACCGATTCAGTTTTAAATGGGTTTAAATAGTAGATGACTCTTATTTTGGACCTAATCTGATTCAATCTAGATTCAAATCCAGTTTTAATGGATCTTGGGTTGGATCCCTCTAGTTTGAATCCAGACCCATTTATTATCAGGCCTCATGTTGGATATCACGATCTAAACATGCCCCAGATCCAGATCTAGATCCATAACTCGATCTAAGTCTGGACTCGATCCTAGTACGATACAGGTCGGATTCAAGAACCCAGCCCGAACTTGATCCATGAAAGATTTGGATTGGATTTGGATCTTGGATCAAGTTTGACCCATACCTAGTATCTCAAATGGGTTCAAGTCTAATCCTGTCAAATGGATCAGGTCTTGACCCGATCCACCTGATTCCTTAACGGATTCGTTTTATGGATCAAACCCGACCTGTGATGTGACGCAGACCCGATCCACCCAAAATGGGTTTGGATCAGGCCTGTCATCGGGTCAGGATACCCAATTCGACCTGGTATCATAGCCATCGAATAAGGCTTGATGGCCTTTTGGTTTATGAGAAAATTGAAGGCTTTCTGTTTTCTCAGAAACTGAAAGCCACAGATGGCTTGCATTAAACCTCTACATCGCCCACGTTGAGATGATGTCCACTCGCAAGCCTATCGATGACGGTGATTGGCTCCCCTTGCACCTTCTCGATGAGAGCAATCAGGTAGCCGACACATGTCGGTGCAAGTAAGGGTTTGCATGCTTTTTTTTATATTCATCTATCATTAGGACTGCCATCCCATGTCTAAGAAAAGGTAAATATTAAAGGGTCTTAGTTTTTACTTTTTCAACATGAGTCTTGTTTGAGCAATTATAAGGTGTTTTCTTTTCGTTCTTTGTTGTATCAGGTTTTCATCATTGGCGGTTCTAATATCATTCTCATATTTGACGGATCTAATTTCTCAGTTTGAAAAGAAATAATATTATTCACTCTATACTCTCGCTCACATTTTGGATTCTACTGACATGGGTAATTTCATCATATTAAAGAATCTTTCTCCTACCAGGCCACCACTTCAGTGAGCGGACGGAAGAAAGACTTTCCCAGCGCCCACAGCCGTGCCCTCACTCTTATCACATTACATAGTGCTCTATTCAATGGCTAAAAACACCCCTTAATTAATAGCTTTCAAGTTTTTTTTTTGAGAGAGAAAGAGATACATATTAATAACGATATAGCAGTACAGACATTGGGAGGTTGGGTAGTGATGAAATATCACACATCCATTCCCTCGCACTCAGGGACCATCAGAATACAGAAAACTACAGGTGTTAAAAAATCTGGCTGAGCATTTTCAAAGATCCCATGACGCACAAAAGGCCCAATCCGCTGATGACCCAGACACGAGAGATCAGAAACCTTCTGATTAATCTTGGCAGTGCAAAACAAGTCAAATTTGATCTATAAAAGAACCGACTTAAGAGGCTTTTTCTTTCCTCTGAAAATTCTATTGTTTCTTTCTTCTCTCTCTCCACCAAGATGATATGAACCACCATCTGTAGATTTTTTTTTTCCATTTGCATGAGAACCTAACAGACGTAGGACCATATAATAATTGTCTAAAGCATGACAGCTGATCCAACTCCATTTTTACATCCGGCCATGCAAGCTGGAAAATATGTTGAAAGTAAGGGCACAACCAGAGCAAATGTTCAGCAGTCTTTATATTGTTTTCACATAAAGCCGCGCCTCTTAGCAGAAGAAAACACAATCCTTTGTAAGCAGTCTTGGGTGTTTATCCTCCCAGCTAGCAATACCCATGCAAAGAAAGATGCTCTAGGTGATGAACCTCTACACCAGATAGCATTGTCTTAATGGAAGCCAAATAGCAGGAAGCAATAGAAAAACGACCATCCTTGCTGGATGCCCACCCTTGACCGTTCCTGAACGACAACCCAGCCGATCATTTTTTGTGCTTTAGATGCCGTTCATCTACAAGATGAATGACTGAAATTTTTTGTGAAACGCATCTGAGAGGTAAACTATCCAATCATAGTGTTTGGGTTGCCGTTCATATCACATGGATGAATGGCATCCAAGGAACCTCTTACCTGATATTGTCTATCGAGAAGACGATATCAGGTCAGAAGCACCTCTGATGATGATCTCATCTCTCTAGGGATTCGAGATCCAAGGATCT
The DNA here is from genome assembly GCF_984573655.1 of Nuphar pumila. Classification (NCBI taxonomy): domain Eukaryota; kingdom Viridiplantae; phylum Streptophyta; class Magnoliopsida; order Nymphaeales; family Nymphaeaceae; genus Nuphar; species Nuphar pumila. The sequence goes on from NC_143261.1 coordinate 2,952,963, forward strand.
CTGGTCTAGTGGTCTTTGGATGTTTGGTCTGACAACACTCTCTCTCCTCCCCCCAAATCGGACTAAAGATCCAAGCATTTATGTGGTTACGGATCTCAGATACGAGGATTTGAGAGCTGCCATTTGTTAGAAATTTGGATCTCACCATTGATCCGCATGCTTGCAGATCTCTGGGTGAGATCCGTGTGATAAATTTGAACAAGAGGTAACAAGTATATAGTCTACCATGATTTTTGGATGTTTCAGGCTATGTTTGGGAGCCTTGCGATGGGAAGTGTGATGCCAAAATATCATTTTGCCAATGTGATGTTGAAAGATGAAGTTGCCAAAAACATTGCCAAAAACATCATCTCATAAAAGGTGTTCGAGAAAGGTGTTGAAACGTGGTGTCGGGCCTTCTAACAACAGCCCCAACGCATTGTTTCAGCAATGCCACTGCTCCCAAACATAGCCTTAGTCTCGATTTAAATATTGATCATCAGCATTATCCCAACTAGATGGGGGGTGTGCTTTGCTACTCCAATTTTTCTATTTCTTTTTATTTTGATTTAAATATTGAAGGGTAAATTAGATTCTTTAAATTAAGAGTAAAAGAGAGTCATGCTAACCTTTTCAAGACTTTATTCATTCTCTGAGTCAACCAAGTCACAGAGTCACCTACGCCAAGATTTGACTTTGGTTACTTTGTATTTTTAAATGTTTACACTATTTAAACTCAATTTGATGCTTAAAAATGAAAAATATTCTAATTTTTACTTATTGTAATATGATAATAAAATGGTTTTTTTCTTTTTTTATGACTGGCAATATATTGACTTGTTTGATTGATATGCTAACTGTAGATTGATGAAGACATGAAGAACCCAACATGGAGAGCAATTGGTTATGGTGTGAACCAAGAAAGAGGGGAGCCCAAAAGAGAGAGGCCTTTGGACAAAGGAGTTGTTGACACTGCAACTCAAGATGGCAACAGGTTGTTGGATATTCTCTCCAAGCATGGCCTCACAGTTGCAGAAGATCCAAGCAGAAACATGTATACAGTAGAATGTGATGCGGTAGTTGTCGGTTCGGGCTGCGGTGGCAGTGTCGCTGCTGCAGCCTTGGCAAAGGCTGGCTATAAAGTGGTGGTGGTGGAGAAAGGAGGCTACTTTTGGGGTGATGACTATTCCTTGCTGGAAGGCCCCTCCATGAATGAAATGTACCAAAATGCTAGCAAATTGGCCTCACTAGACTTGAAAATAATGATCATGGCGGGGTCAACTGTCGGTGGTGGATCGGCAATCAATTGGTCGGCCTCAATCAAGACACCAGATTCAGTACTCAAGGAATGGAGTAAAGATCATGGGCTTGCATTCTTTGGCAACCAGGAGTATCAGGATGCAATGGATGCTGTGTGTCAAAGGCTGGGTGTTGTGAACAAGTGCAGAGAGGAAGGATTTCAGAACAAGGTACTGAGAGCTGGGTGTGAGGCCCTTGGATTGAAATGTGATAGTGTGCCTATAAATGCATCAGAGGGTCACTTTTGTGGGCTTTGTCTTTATGGTTGTCCTACTGGTGACAAGAAAGGAACTGATTCCACTTGGTTGGTTGATGCAGTGGACTGTGGTGCAGTGATTTTAACTAGACTGAAGGCAGAGAAGTTTGTGTTTGAAGAGAGAAATGGAGCTGGAGGGAGGAAGAGATGTCTGGGAGTTATGGCTACTGTATGCGACCCCAGGAACACAAATCACACAAAGAGATTATTGATTCGTGCCAAGCTAAGTGTTTCAGCATGTGGGTCATTGTTGACACCACCTTTGCTTGTCTCTAGTGGGCTGAAGAACCCAAACATAGGCAGGAACTTGCACCTGCACCCCGTGTTGTTGGCCTGGGGCTACTTCCCTGAGTCTGATTCAAGCTTCAAAGGTAAGGTTTATGAAGGTGGAATCATTACTTCGATACACAAAGCTTTGACGGAAAATAAAAGTCCCAAGTACATCATAGAGTCTGCTGCGATTGGACCAGCAACTTATGCTGCACTGACTCCCTGGGTGTCTAATTCAGATATGAAGGAAAGGATGCTTAGGTATTCCAGGACTGTGAATCTGTTTGCACTTATTCGAGATGTTGGGTCTGGTGAAGTGAAGGAGGAGGACAGGATCAAGTACAGGCTAAGTCAGGTGGACAAGGATAACCTGAGGGATGGATTGAGAACAGTGCTGAGGATCTTGGTTGCAGCGGGTGCAAGTGAAGTTGGCACGTTACGGAGCGATGGGCAGAGGATCAAGGCAAAAGGGATTACAAAGGAGGATTTGGATGAGTTTCTTGATGGAGTAGGAGCAGTAGGGGGGATTCTTTCACATTCTGAATTGTGGACTCTGTACTGCTCTGCTCACCAGATGGGAAGTTGCAGGATGGGTGTGAATGAGGAAGCAGGTGCAGTTGATGAGAATGGGCAAAGTTGGGAAGCACAGGGGTTGTTTGTTTGTGATGGGAGTCTGCTTCCTACAGCCATTGGGATCAATCCCATGATCACCATTGAGTCTGTGGCTTACTGCGTTTCCAACAGAATGGTCGAGTACTTGCACAGCAAATGTAAGCCAACAGCAGCTTGAGATTGGTAGATATAATCAATAATGGCATTCTTCCTATGATGCCAAGATTGCCGAGCAAGTTAGAGTTGTCTAATTTTACTTGTTATATACCAACAGGGGGCTCCGCTTGCCTGGTCGGAGCACTAGTTGCAGGTTCAAATCCCAATGGTACGGCTGTATAACTGGTAGGGGTATGCCTAACCCCCAGCTTGCCTTTTAAATATATATATACTTGTTATATATTTCGTTCTAAGTATGATTAATGCCATCAGGATCTCTCTCTATATATATAGTTTTCCTCGACAAAAATGGTTCCATCTTCTAAAGAAAATCTCTCTCTCTCTCTCTCTCTCTCTGAAGTGGGGTAGAAAAAAATTTCCCTGCTATGTAATTTTAACTGATGGAGACATAAAAGCCATCATCCATGGCTCATGAAATGAAGTGGCTAATGAATATATTTCAAAGTCTTCACAAAAGGGCAACATTTTATTTTCTTTTTTAAATAGAGATAACCTATAACTACCCCCACACAAATATTTTGTGTCACGGTACTATGATTTTAAGTAGTTAGCATAGATTGTTTTGATTGTAGATTAAGACTAGTAAACCAAACTAGCTCAAAAGCCTTCTTACATGAAATTTTAAAAAACAATGAATAACTTAAAAAATTGCTACTGATATCTGTGAGGTATGTCACTCAAGGTACTGATGTATAAATTATTCGGCTTCACGATACCACTATCGATATATCTAAACTAACAATTTAAAGGTACTAGTTGAGAGATCCGAATATCGGAATGATAGGACGACAGACATTTAAAAAAATGAATTAAAAAAAAACTGATTCTAAAAGAATGAGAGATAAAAATGTAAAAGAGCACACAATGATTAACACAAGGTCTCAATCAAAACTTTAACTTCTTAAAAGTTATATATTTTTTATTTTTTAAGTGACTTAGAATTTTTTTTAGCAGGTGTTTATATACATGTGATAAGCCCAAACCTAATATTTAAAGATGCAAACCTTAGACTTCAGATAAAAAAACACACAAACAAAATCAAATCTACCAAAAAAGCAACTCAGACAGTTGTACAGAGGTAACCACAAAACTTTACTGTTTTTGCAATGGACGACAAAGTTTGCAGATGGCAAAGCCCGTAAACTGAAAAAACTGTAAATGGCAAAATTGATAGCACCAAAGATTGCACAAGCTGTGTAGATAAAGCAAATGGAAAGGATAGAGCCTTATCGTCTCACATAGTGCACGAAGTAGAGGTTGGTTTCAAGGTTGTTACAGGAAAATTATGAAATCAAGAAGACTCCATCCAAACAAAAAAAGAGATAAGGCAAATGGAGAAAATCTTGGAGATCAAGGTGGAGAAATCTATCAATATATATAGTAGAAAGGTTGAGTAGTGTCTATCGTTGATGTAGGTACTTGCAATACCAAATCACGTTAAAACCTTCTTTATCATGTGGTTTAATTTCATTTAAAAAACTGTGGGGTCCAACAATACTTCCACGTTGGCAACGATTTCAGCACCACCTCTTCATAAATATAGCGTTTTAGAGATCGAGACAAGAGGAGTGAAGACAAGGTTAGGACATGCATTTTCTCTAAGATCAGCACTAAGATCGAAAATTTACAAGTTCTAAAGGTTAACCCCCATTTATAAGAATCAGGAACAAGATATAAATAAAGAATTTTCCAGATAAGAATCCATCCCAAATAAATCCATAATTCCAAAGAATCGATAAAGCTCTTGCTATAAAAAGTTCTACTTGAAAAACTCATCTAAGATGGATAGGATGGAGATAAACCTTTCCTTAAAGCTTATCCTTACATTCAACGTCATGGACGACAAAGTGATTCTCCCATCCAAAATTAGAGGGCAAAGAACGTTTGCCATCCAGGCCGAAAAAAGGAAAAATAAAAAAGGGGGACAGCAAAGGTTTTGTACAGCCAGCATCAAAGAAACCTGAGAAAACACTTTCTAACAATGTTAGCAACCTAAAAATTAGGTCTACAGTTACTAATAAACAGTATTCATATATAATCGATTTGATGTGAAACTTTCTTTTTCAATCAGAAACTATTAGCATAAGGGAGTGCAAGCGCGCACACATGCGCGCGGGAGCACAAAAGGTCAAACCAATAAAACAAGAGCATGTGCATGCCTTGTATATGTGTGTGCAGGCGTGGGCGTGCGTGTGTGTGTGTGAGAAAGAGAGATCATCACTTCATCGTAGAAAGACAGTCTGCCAAACAGCAACAAACAATTCGGACCTCATGTCCCCACACGTCGTAACATTTTTTCTGCTAGGAAAAGATGGGCGATTACTACAAAGATGGGAAAAAGAACACGAAATTTCACTAGGGATTCCAACATAATGTTCTACCCATAATAAGATGAAGGCTGACCAGGGCGCAGCACCGAAACAAGGCCAGCATTTAGTTGACGCCCATACGGAGGAACATGTTGCAGAGCATGATCCACCGGCAGCATCCCATAATGATTGGAATTCAAGTACCCAGGCACTGGCTTGGCAGGAGGACCAGGAACAGACCCTGAAGATGGATATGCAGCAGCTGGGGAAGGATGAAACGGTGCACCAGGATACATATTTGCAGCATGAGGAAATGGCGGCCTCGCAACCTGCGCGTTTGGATCCCACGCTGGCATCTGCCTGTTTGGCATCGGTGCAGGTGATGCAACAGAATATTCGTTTCCCAGATACGCCAGAGAGGCCTGAGGGCTTTGAAGGCCAGGAGCCTGCTGCAGTGGCAATACTCCTGTTTCTGGAATTGTGTAGTCTCTGCTTCTATCATTATGGGCCTAACAACAGAAATATACAAACTTACTTCAGCCTTATTTTACCAAACTTGGTTAACCATATGAACCAGAACGACAAAGTTCGAAGGAGTCATACTTTCCATCTCATTTTGATTATTACAGTTCATTTTCTTTTTCATGGTTACAACTTAAAAAACATTTTATACCTTAACATTGAGATCAGTATAACGAGAGTATGACAGATGAAGCTTACAATAGCCACCATCATAGATGCAGTGTTCTTGCAAAGCCTCTTTTGCAACAGCTGCAGTTGCTATGTCTGCAAGAAAGAAAATTGTGTCCAAAGGCTCATTGAGTTTTGAATATTGAAAAGTGGAAAAACATGCCACTGAAGCTCAACATTAGGGAATTGACTAGAATGGCAGCTTGAATAGTAATCAAGTCACATTCCGAGCCAAAGTGGTGCAACTCAAGTACTCAGCTCAGTCCAGTCAGATCCCCATACTCCGGACTGACACAAACATAAACACCAACCTAAATCGCAGCTCCAACACGATGGCAAGCAATTCTTTCTCATAAGTTGACAAGCTCTTGCTCTTGTCGGAAAGAGCCTTGCTTAGGTAAGCCAAGGGATGCTTCTCTTGAACAAGCACGACCCCAATGCCTATGTCACAGGCATCGGTTTCCAAAACAAAAGTTTTTTCAAAATTGGGTAGGGCAAGGACCGGTGCCTCTACCATAGCTTGCTTAAGCCTTGAAAAAGCTCGCTCGGCCTCTTCATTCTATCTCCAAGCATCTTTTTTAAGTAAGGCCGTTAGAGGTTGAGCCATAATCCCATAGTGGCGAATGAAATGACAATAATAACCGGTTAGGCCCAAAAATCCTCTTAGTGCTTTGATAGTCCGCGGGGTTGGCCAATTGACCATGGCCTCAATTTTCTCCGGATCGACTCCCACACCATTGCTCCCTACTATGTGATCAAGGCAGGATACACTTTCGTGGCGAAAACTACATTTATTTCTTTTGGCAAAGAGAGTGTGATCTCTTAAGACCTTCAACACAATCTCAACATGCTTAAGATGTTCTTCCCAATTAGTACTATAAACCAAGATGTCATCGAAGAAGACTAAGACAAATCTTTTTAGCATGAGTCGAAATAAGTCATTCATGGTCCTTTGAAAAATGGCCGGCGCATTTGTTAAACCGAAGGGCATCACAAGGAACTCATAGTGTCCATCATGAGTTCTAAAAGCGATTTTCTCAATGTCTTCCTTTACCATTTGTATTTGATGATAGCTCGCCCTTAAGTCAAGCTTGAAAAAATATTTGGCTCCACATAACTCGTCCAATAACTCATCAATGACCGAAATTGGATGCTTATCCTTGAAAGTAACTTCATTGAGCGCATGATAGTCTATGCAAAATCTCCAACTGTTATCCTTCTTGCGCACAAGGAGGACCGGTGACGAGTATACGCTAGAACTTGGGCGGATAATGCCACCTTCAAGCATTTCTTGAACCAACTTCTCGATTTCACTCTTTTGTGAAAAGGCATATCGATATGGTCTCACACTTATCGGCCCTTGCCCTGACTTGAGTAGAATATGATGGTCTTGGGTACGTGTAGTAGGTAACCCCTTGGGCTCTCCAAATACATCTTTGAATTTATCAAGAAGCTCGCACATGTCCATAGGTGTTGCCTCTTCCTCTTTAGTCTCTCCTTGATGCAAGAGAGGTTGAGCTAGGCAAATGAATGTCATATGAGTAGCCCAAAATCTCTTTAAGGCCTCATGGCCATCTATAAGTTCACCTTCACCACCATGATTGGCTCTTATAATCAAAGGCTTTCCCGCCTTAGCAAATGTCATCTCCATGTCAATGAAGTTTCATGTGACATTTTTAAGTGTTCGAAGCTAACATATTCCAAGGACTACATCTGTCACGGGCCTATTTCCTTCAATGGGCCAGCGCGGCGCGACGGTCCTTCCTTACCGCCGCAAGCCTACTCGTCAGCTCGCTTGCTGGTCGCGGAAGCTTATGATCAGAGTGCAAGAGAGCAAGAGAGAATAGAGGGAGAGAAGTTGCAATTACAAGAAGCAATCACAACGAGGGTGAACAAAAGAAAGCTCAACGCATTTAATTCATTCACAATTTTGCCTGCAGGCTATTACAGTTCAAGCATACGGGCTGCCCCTTCGGGGTATTGATTCACCTGAACCGGGCAGCTTACATCAGACTCAACAAAAGCAAAACAGACTCTAAGCGCAACTGTACACTATAAGTCGCAAGGGAACATGCTCCCCCCTTCAAATCATGTGTCGTCCTCGGCGCCATCTGTTTCGTGGTAAGCCCTAACTTCAGCCGGGTAGCGGCTATTCATTCGAAATGCAGGCTCCCACGTTAGTTCCGCTGTTTCCTCCCACTGCACCAAGTATTTCTTCGCTTGCCCCAAGTAGTTGACCTTGTGGCAAAGGATCTGACTGAGGTGCTTCTCTGCCCGTTGTGCTGTCGGGGCCCTCTGCATGATGGGAGCGCGTTGCGGCACATTGCATTCTGGGTCTACATCGTCTGGATGGAACTGCTTGAGGTTGCACACGTGGAACACCGGGCGCACCTTGAAGTCTGGGGGCAACTCCAACTTGTATGCCAGCTTGCCCACCTTCTTTGTGATGGTGAAGGGTCCCTCATACTTTCTGAGTAGTCCGCGGTGTCGCCCGCGGAAGATGCCTGTGCGACCATGATATAGCTTCACCAACACTTGGTCCCCAACTTGGAACTCTGCGGGCCGACGGTGTTTGTCCGCCCACTTCTTCATTCTCTTCGCCGCTTTGTGTAAGAATGCCTTCTCCAACTCATTCTGCTCATGCCAGTCGCGAACAAACTGATAGGCGAAGGATGACCTTCCCTTTTCTTGTGCGGCAAGAGTGTGCGGGGTCAGTGGTTGCTGCCCCGTGGCTATCTCAAACGGGCTGTGGCCTGAAGATTCGCTCTTCTGCAGATTATAACAAAACTGTGCCACATCAAGGAGCTTCACCCAATTTTTCTGATTGGCACTAACAAAGTGCCTAAGGTACTGCTCCAGTATCCCGTTGATGCGCTCTGTCTGCCCATCTGTCTGCGGATGGAAGCTTGTTGAAAACAACAATCAGAGCCAAGTAGCCGAAATACTTCACGCCAGAACTTGCCCGTGAAGCGAGCATCGCGATCGCTCACAATGCTCTTTGGTATGCCCCAGTGCTTCACCACATGCTTTACGAACAACTCTGCAGTCCTCTCTGCAGGGCAGTCCTTGGAAGCTGAGATGAAGGTGGCATACTTTGAGAAACGATCCACCACGACCAAAATAAAACTGAGGCCCTCTACCTTTGGCAGACTAACAATAAAGTCCATAGAGATGCTTTCCCAAGGACGTTCTGGAATTGGTAGAGGCTCAAGGAGACCGGCAACCTTCTGGTTTGTCCCCTTATCTTGCTGGCAGATGAGGCATGTCCGCACATACCCCTCAACATCATCTCTCATCTGCGACCAATAGTAGCCGCGCTCAAGGAGTGCTAAGGTCCGCTCCTGGCCAGGATGGTCGGCCCATAGTGTATCATGGCACTCCTTGAGTAGCTCTCGGCGAAGGCTTCCCCACCGTGGTACAAAGATGCGTCCCCCTTTTGTTACGAGGAGGCCGTCCTATAGCCAAAATCGCCGAGTCTTCCTTGTCTGCGCCAGAGAAACAAGGTGTTGTGCGGTCGGATCCTGCTGTGTACCCTCGTGGATGCGGCTCAGCAATGCACCCTCCAAATGCACTTCAGAAGGCTCTGCACGCGCAGCAGCTAATTCAGCCCTACGGCTCAAGGCATCCGCCACAACATTGGTTTTTCCAACCTTGTACTCTAAGGCAAAGTCGAACTCAGCCAAAAACATCTGCCATCGAGCTTGCTTGGGCGTCAACTTCTTTTGCGTCTGAAAATAGCTCGTGGCCACATTGTCCGTCTTGACGACGAACTCGACACTCAAAAGGTAGTGCCGCCAGGTCCTGAGGCAATACACAATGGCGGTCATCTCACGTTCGTGCACTATGTAACGCCTCTCTGTATCCTTCAGCTTGCGACTCTCATATGCGATCGGATGACCATCTTGCATAATAACTCCGCCAATGGCAAAGTCTGAGGCATCCGTGTAGACTTCGAAGGGTCTCGAATGATCAGGCAGTCGCAGCACTGACTCTCTCACTAAAGCTTTCTTCAAGCCCTCGAAGGCATCTTGGCACGCTCCAGTCCAGAGCCATACCCGATTCTTCTTCAACAAATCTGTGAGGGGCGCAACAATGAGGGAATAACCTTCGATGAAACGCTGATAATAATTTGCCAAGCCGAGGAATGACCGCAATTCTGGCACTTTGCTTGGCGGAACCCATTCCTGGATGGCCCTTATCTTCTGCCCATCCATACGCAGCACACCACGCCCCACAACGTGGCCAAGGAAACTGATTTCCTCCTGCCCGAAGAGACACTTCTCTCGTTTAACATAGAGGTCATTCTCCTTCAGCACCTGAAACACTGTTCGCAAGTGCTCGACATGTTCCTCCATGTTACTGCTGTAGATCACGATATCATCCAGATAGACTACCACAAACTTGTCTAAGTAAGGGTAGAAGATCTGGTTCATTAAAGTCGTGAACGTGGCTGGAGCATTTGTCAACCCGAATGACATTACTAGAAATTCGTAAGCACCATAGCGGGTGACACAAGTTGTTTTCGGCTCATCACCTTCGGCAATCCTCACCTGCCAGTAACCCGATCGCAGATCTAGCTTGGAAAAGATACGGGCACTGCCTAGCTGATCGAACAAGTCTGCTATCAATGGCAATGGGTACTTGTTCTTCACCGTGACCTTGTTCAAGGCCCGGTAATCCACACATAACCATTTAGAGCCATCATGTTTCATCTGAAAAAGGACCGGGGCACCAAATGGGGCTTTTGATGGACGAACAATGCCTGCGTCCAACATCTCGTCTAGATGCCTGCGCAGCTCCTTCAACTCTGCTGGCCCCATACGGTATGGAACCATTGCGGGAGGCTTTGCTCCCGGGGTCAACTCAATCTTGTGGTCGACCTCGCGTCTTGGCGGAAGACGCTTTGGCAATTCCGGAGGCATCACCCCCCGAAACTCCTCCAATAGAGGGGCTAGGGTCGGCGGCACTGCTGCTTCTACCTTCCCTTCATCTGCACGCACTGCAACTAAGAATGTCTGCTCCCCATGCTTGACACCCTTCTTCAGTTGCATTGCTGATAACACTGAAGACTTGCCTTTCTGCGTAAGGCACTGCACTGTGTGGGACAGGTCTGATCCCATGATCGTCAACGTGTTAAACTTTGGCAGCATCATCACATTCTAGCTTCACAGAAACTCCATACCCAGAATCACCTTGAAATCGTCCAGGGGCACCACAGAGAAGTTGGCTTTGCCGACCCAACTCCCCACTTGAGTAGCCACATCTCTTGCTTCACCAAGAATGGGCTTGGCCTCAGAGTTTACTGTTTTGATAGTCCTCTGCTTTAGCCCAGTTTTCAAGCCCAACCGCTCTGCCTCTTCCCGCGAGACAAAGTTGTGTGTGGCCCCGAAGTCTACCATTGCCGATGTAGACTTTCTATTCATAATGACTTCTACGTACATAAGTTCCTTACTGACCTGCATGTTCTTAGCTGCGCAACTTCTAGCTGTGTTAATCGATCGCATGGCGCCCATCCTCGGTTGCATGGTCTCAGTGTCACTGCCTTCAGTATCGCTGCATTCTTCCTGTGCAGCATTGGCTTGCCCGTCGTCCTTTACAAGGCGCTTTGGGCATTGTCGGGCCATATGTCTATCACCACAGAACCAACATGTCACAACTGCACCCTTGTTGCTGTTGTTATGCTTTGTGTAGTTCTGTTTCTTTTCGGATTGATGGCGTGTCGACGCCTCACCTTTATCGGTGCGCTGCTCATCCTTCTTGCCTCCATGGTTAGGCTTCTTCCCAACTTTGGTTGATGGGGTGAAAGGCTTGCGCTGAATGTCAACTAAGCGCTCAGCCGCCACATATGCATCTTCCAAAATACGGGGGTTACTCCTTTCCACTTCAGACTGTGCCCATGGTTGAAGTCCCACAATGAACCAGTTGAGCATGTCGTCTTCTGGCATTTTAGGTATCTCCAGCATAAGCTTCTGGAACGTTCTGACATAGTCTTGCAACGAACCAGTATGTTTGAGCTCACGAACCATCCGGTAAGTCTGTCTCTGTGCATTTCTTGGCATGAAGTAGTTGCGCAACTCTACTTTGAAGTCGTCAAAGGTGTCTATCACACATTGACCCCTCTCCATGTCATTGCGTTTCCGCCTCCACCAAGCGATAGCATCACCATCAAGTAAGGCCGCTGCAGCCTTGATCCTCAGATCTTCGAGGGTCACATTCTGGATATCCAAGTAGTCTTCTACTTGGAACAAGAAGTTCTCAATGGCCTTGCTGTCGCGAGAACCATTGAATTTTGCGGGTCTAGGTACATCAATCCTTGATGGTCTCTCACCATTTCCGCCATTTAGGGTCACCGTCCGCTGCAACGTACGGTTCCTCAACTCAAGATCGGTCACTGTAGTCGTCAACGAAGTGACCTGCCCCATTAGTAAGTTCACCTGCTCTTGCAGGCTCGCCACCACATCATTCAATCCATTGAATGATTCACATGCGCGTGAAATCGCTTCATCATGCGAAGTCACATCTTCCACCAGCTTGTTAACAGTTGCAGCCAACTCTTCTTGGCCCCGAGGTGAACCCATCTCCTCAGCTCCGGCAACTGTCTTGCCCTTGGTGTTGCGCAAGTGTTGATAAGGCACCACGATGTCTTGCTCACAAATCGCAGCCTGTCGGCGTGTCTGTCGACACCGACTCTGGAGTCCCTTCCCCAGCACGAGAACGGGCTCTGGTACCACTTGTCACGGGCCTATTTCCTTCAATGGGCCAGCGCGGCGCGACGATCCTTCCTTACCGCCGCAAGCCTACTCGTCAGCTCGCTTGCCAGTCGCGGAAGCTTATGATCAGAGTGCAAGAGAGCAAGAGAGAATAGAGGGAGAGAAGTTGCAATCACAACGAGGGTGAACAAAAGAAAGCTCAACGCATTTAATTCATTCACAATTTTGCCCGCAGGCTATTACAGTTCAAGTATACGGGCTGCCCCTTCGGGGTATTGATTCACCTGAACCGGGCAACTTACATCAGACTCAACAAAAGCAAAACAGACTCTAAGCGCAACTGTACACTGTAAGTCGCAAGGGAACAACATCGGCACCATGCATAGGTAGAACATATAAGTCAAATTTGAAATAAGAGCCTTGGATGTTAAGCTCCATATCTTTGCACTATCTTTAAAAAATGATAGTTTTAATTTTCTTTAAGAATGATATTTTTTGAGTTTTCTTCTGAAAAAAAATCAAATTTATAAGTAATGATAATTCTAATATTTCAATATTTTTGTTTTTTATTTTCCTAAGAATGTTGTTTGACATTGGTTAAGGAATATTTTAACGATTCGGTGAGGTGGTGTTTATGGAGTGCATTATTTCTGCATTTCTTGGTTTATTTTATAAATTTTGCAATTGGGTAATCCATGTCCAAAAAAATCATAATTTATCAAAAAATAAACAATTTGTTTTAAATCACTTTATTGGATCCAAACTTAAGCCTAACAGGATCCAACTATGATAAATCCAATCGATAATGCATGCATGTCCAAAATTTCATAACTTGTTTAAAACCACTTTATTGGATCCAAGCTTAACCCTAATTGGATACAAATATGATAAACCCAAACCATGATCCAATAAAAATCCATGCACAAAATATTGCAGTATTTATGTTTTTTCATAAATCTCACGATATTTTGAAAATCTCATGAGAAATTGCTGTTTTAAACTTTCAGGCAATTTCTCACGATCGATATTATCGCAAGATTTTCATATATCTTGCCATATTTGTCACTGTAAGTGGCACAAGGCCAAAAAACAATCTTGGAGATTACCATATGATGGGAAAATGTGAATATGGGCCAAGAGCAACCTTAAGGGCTGACCTCCCCCAAACATCAGAGCCTTATGCTCTCCTTCTCTGAAGGGCAAAACACCAAGCAAACAAGAACTGACTTAGCTGCTAGTTTCTGTTCCAAATCATGTTTAGTTATTTTCTTTTGGCTAAAAGTTAGGACCCAGGTTACACCCATCGAAACTGATTTCATTGCTTAACAACTAATCATAGTCAAACTAATAATTACATAAAATGCACCTCCAAAACTTCTGTACAAACTTATGTTGGTACCCTTAATCAAGGGCTTAAGAGCACGGCCCTAGTGGGCTTTGACTACAGAAAGCCATGGCATACTGGTGACCCAGTGTCAAGATTAAGAGTCTTCTTCTAGTCAGGCTAAGGACTAGAGACTTAGATGACTGGAGCTAGGGATGACAGTGGGGGGGGGGGGGGGCACCCTGCCTTGCCCCGTTTGGACCGGGGATGGAGGGCATGAAATGGGAATGGAGGCTGGGATGAACGTTAAAATCAAAACCTGTGCAGGGATGAAGGCGGGGATGGACTTAAGCTTTTTCCCGCCCCGCCCTAGATCCCTACCTTGCTTCCCCCCGCCCCATCCCTGATCCTTCTTTAGAGATGGCAGTGGACCAAGGAAAAAAGGGGCCCCACCCCGCCTTGCCCTGTTTGAACGGGGAATGAGAGACATGAAACGGGGATGGAGGACAGGGACGGTATCATGGACCGTGCCCCAACTTGATTGGTTCGATCAAACGAACACAACCAAAGAAATGGAAAAAGACTAGTGAATGTATCAAGCTAACTTTGACTCCCTGGTAGATCATTCCAACCATTGATTCAGGATAGTGGTTATTATGAAAACAATTCCCAAAACTTTTTTATTATTCATCAGATTCCTGCCCCCAAAAACTTGGTAATTCAAATGCATACCACGTTTGTAGGTTCAAACCCCAGCTTGCCTTAAAAAAAACGTTTATTTTATGGCTAACCAAGAGTGTGCATGTGCTTGGTTGCTAAGCCTTTCATATTTTAACTCATTTCATGATTTTACTCTTGGGGGGGCGTTTGTTTCACGCTCCTTCCTATGAAAGAGGCAATCTTTCATGGGAAAGAGAGCCTCTTTCCTAAAGGGTGACAGACAATTTCATGAGAAATGTGTAGTTGGATCCCATATTCAATGCAAAAAAAAAGAGCATTTTTTTCCTATCAAAATGGGGTCACACCCTCTGTAGCAAATTTCGTTAGATTTATAAAAAAAATTGCCGATATATCGTGAGAAATTGCCTGAAATTTTAAAATGGCAATTTCTCTCAAGATTTTCAAACCATGACAAATATCGCAATATTTATATTTTTAAAAACTAATTATCATGAAACCCCCCAAGATTTTTATTTTTAAATGTGTTTTATTTATATTTTTAATTTATTTTTATTCCAAAGATTTTGCCAAAAAATGCAAGATTTATGAAAAGTTTTTTTTTCTGCCAAGATTTTGAGGTTTTTAACTTTTCACTATGGTCACACCTCACCTCATGGGAAAGCACTTTTCTACCTGGGCATCCCTTTCAAGGAAAAGTAGTTTCTCATGAGTGAATGTGTGACAAACGCCTCTCTCTTAAGAAAAAATCAATGAGAGAGAGAGAGAGTCCTTCGAGTCAACCAATAGCATCTGAGTGAGGCCGTTGTGTAATTTCAGATAAATGGCTGGCGATTTTGCTTGAATTCTTAACACAAGTTTAGATCTGTACGCATCTACTAACGACCGATTACTATCCACTCCTAATTTTCCTCCTATAAAAACCTACTCGTATCTCCAACAAAATCTCAAAAAATAAATAAATAAAGCTCATTCATATATATATATATATAAATAGAGAGAGAGAGAGAGATGGGAAGCCAGAGCCCCATGAGGCAACACCACCCCTTCCTCCTTGGAGGGAAGAGGGACAAGTACGGGCATGGCTACTCTGCTCATCAGATGGAGTCCCTCTGTGCCATCTGTGAGGCCTTCATCCGGGCCGTCCCAATGGAGACCCCCAACGTTGCTGGCAACGGAAACCTCCCCGCGAAGCACCTAAGGGACTTCTATGAGGCCTCTGGTTCAGGCAACCGTGTCCCAGAAGTGGTACAATAAAAAGATCTCCCCTCCCATTCTTCTTATTCCTCTTCTCCTTTTGCTTTTCAATCTTTTCACCTCTGTTTATTTCTTTGTTTCATTTCATTTTCTGCAATCTGTTGTTGATTCCAATTGGGGAAGATGAGCTTCCCCATTGGAACTCATCATCCATCATTCTGCAGAGGGTACTTTGGTCATTTTGGTCTTCCAAAGGAGTTATTGCAGCCGGTGAGACTGTTTCCATGTTTGTGATGCCTTGCAATTTTGTTCAGTTTCTGTTGGTTTATTTTTTTTTTTTGGATAATTTGCATATAAGCCCTTTATGTATAGATAATTGGTTAATTGGAATATGTAAACCAACAAAATATGTACAGTTTTTTTTTTCTAAAATTTCTTAATATGCATGCAATCTAGATGCTTGATTTTTATAGAAACAGACTCTTAGATCATCAGATTCTGATTTATACGAAGAATCTTTTAAACAAAAGGGCATTTTTTGATCCGAGACCCAATAGTCAATTCCAATCAAATAAACTATGCCAAATGCATTTGCATTGTTAGATTTGCAAAAAACCTATGAAAATCTCTGTTCATACTAGTTTACATATTTGGTTGGTTTACATGTTCCAGTTTTTCTAGATAATTTATGTTTAGCTGCCTCACTTTTCATATATTTATAAAAAACACACCAAACTTTTTCAGAAATTATTTCCTAGCCCGCCTTTTCTGCTTTTACTTCCTGCAAGTCTGGGTCAGCTTGTGCAAGTCCTCATGTGAATGAGACCTGGTATATGGGTGATTGAATAACTGTCTAGTGTTTGCCTATTTGTCTGTAAAAAGGAGCGCCCTACCCTAATTCCTCCAGCTCTACTATAAAAAAAATGGTTAGGCACTAATTGTGAAAATTACCCTTTCACTTTTTGCCATTCAAAGTTCTAATCTTTTAGAGGTGTACTTAGAATTTAGATGGAATGTTGAACTGGGAAATGGGATCGTTAATAGGGTACAGTGCCGTTACTTGCTCTACTGTTGATGCCAGAATTGGGCAGTAAAGCGGGAATCATATTTACCTGTCCTCATATGCTACCCAAACACGTTCACTCATCATAAAAACACACATTATTGGTTGAACCAATAAAGACGTAGACGGCACTAGCTGTTGGGCACATTACTGATATTAACCATGAATTAGAAAATATGATAAATCTAATCAATTAAATTATTTTTAACGATTATGCTCTTTTGTTGCCTGAAAAATTAGGTGCTTTTGTGAAAACAGTTTTTCTAAGTTTTTGCATGAAAAAAATCAAGCATCATGATTTAGACTATAGCGCCTGATTTTTCAAGCAACAAAGGAACAAAATATCAAGAAAAAAATTAAATTGACTAGATGTATTAGTTCATCACTAACTAGGTGTTATGACAAAAGTTAATAACATCTACATCATTGTATGTTGGTTGAATATTAATACGGTGACCAATGACCATCCTTAAAAAGCAAGCTCACTATCAATGTAGTTGGCGCCTGCATGGCCAGTGGGGTGGTTGTTATCCAGACCCATAATACAATGTATACTATACACAACATGGACACGGGTTTGGTGTAATGTTTAGACCCAAAAATATAATGAACCATACTTTTTCACCCCCACCCCCCCTCAAGTTGATCATGGTCTTGAACCATGAACAACTTGCTTTTAAGCATCCAAAAACGATCTTTTGTCAAGCCCTTTGTAAATATGTTTGCAACTTGTTTTTCAGTATTAACAAATTCAGGCTTGATCTCCTTTTCTGCAACATTTTGTCTTACAAAATGTTGGCCGATCTCAATATGCTTAGCATGACTGTGATGTACTGGATTGAATGACATGTTGAGAGCACTTTGATTGTCACACAACAAGGCAGAACGAGAAATCGTTTCTCCCACTTTAGTTAGTAAATGCTTGACCCATGTGACTTCGGCAGTAGCAGCAGCCATGGATCTATACTCAGCCTCAGCGCTTGATCTAGCGACAACCTTTTATTTTCTACTACTCCAAGAGACTAAGTTTCTTCCAATAAAGGCACAATATCCTGATGTAGACCTTCGTTCATCAGGGTCCCCTGCCTAATCTGCATCACAATATACAATAAGTTCACGCACATCCTTGTCAGATGACTGTGGAGAGTATATCAACCCATCTCCAATGGTCCCTTTCAGATATCTGAGTATCCTCTTAACCGCCTCCACATGGCCAGTACCTGGCGCATGCATAAACTAATATACTTGATTGACTAAATAAACAATATCGGGTTGAGTGAATGTGAGATACTGTAACATCCCTATTAGACTGCGATACTTGGTGGAATCGTCACACAGGTCTCCATCATGAGCACTTAGTTTTTTGTGGGGCACACTTGGAGTTCCTAGAGGCTTGCAGTCTTTCATACCTGCCTTGCTGAGAACATCTATCGTATACTTGTGCTGAGTGAGAGTCAAGCCATGAGTCTGGCTATCGACTTTTACACCAAGAAAATAGCGCAAGGCACCAATATCTTTTATTTTGAACCTCTGACCCAATAGGTTTTTTACTTCTTGGATATGATCTTTAGAGTTTCCTGTGATGACAATATCATCAACACAAACTAATAATAGGGTGGTCACATTCTAACTTCTAAAAATGAACAATGAGTGATCCAATAGCGAGCGTGAAAATCCATGCTTTTGAATCTCAAGTGAAAAGTTGTCAAACCAAGAACGAGATGCTTGTTTTAGGCCATAAATAGCTCTTTTTAGCCTGCACACATGTGTTTTACAATTTTGCTCGAGATATTCAGGGGGTTGTTCCATGTAGACTTCCTCCTTCAAATCCCCATGCAAGAAAACATTTTTTACATCAAGTTGACTTAGCTTCCATCCATGTTCAACAACCAAAGAAAGGATGATTCAAATCGTTCCCATTCTCACCACTGGGCTAAATGTCTCATCATAGTCTTGCCCTGCTTCCTGGGTGAACCCTTTTGCCGCCAGTCTTGCCTTGTATCATCCAATGGTTTCATCTGATTTATACTTTATTTTGTAGACCCATTTGCACCCGACAACGTTTTTGTCAGGTGGTCTAGGGACAATTTCCTAAGTTCCACATTCATGTAAGGCTTGCATTTCATCATTCATGGCTTCTGCCCATTTGGTAGAAGTGGTTGCCTGATAATACATGATAGGTTCATCTTCCTTATTAAGGGCAGTTAAGAAAAGCTGAAAATCCAAGGAGAAGTTGTTATAGCTGACCCACCTATCAATAGGATGTCGCATGCGATTCGATCTTCTGACCTCGAGAGTATGAGATGAAGTAGGTGCAGCTGCTGGGGCGTGATTTAAAGGGCCAGACGTTGTCATTCTCTGACTAGTATAGGAAATGCCCTTGTATCTGCCCGGTACCGATGATGATACTTCTTCCCCATTCTGTGCTCCCAATGTGCCAATAGTCTCAAACATTTCTCCATCCTGCTGCACACAATCTGGAGCACAGGCTACATTGGAACTAGCAAAAAGTTCTGAATTCATCTAAGGATAATAAACTTTGATTGTGGTAGAGGACATATTTGTTGTCCCAGCTTGGTGATCAAAATTTTGTTCATTAATGGCAACATTTCTTGATATTCTGATACGTCTTTTGGTGGGATCATAACACCTATATCCTTTGTAGTCATCTGCATATCTCACGAATCTACATTTCTGAGCCTTGTCCTGAAACTTGTTCCTCAAGGATCGATCAATGTGCACATAACAAACACATCCGAAGATACATAAATCATGATAACTAGGATGAACCCCAAAAAGACAGTAATAAGGAGGCTTATTTTCCAAAACAACCATAGGCAATCTATTTATCACATGTACGTCAAAATGGAAGGCCTTTGCCTACAGATTAATGGGAAGATTACTGTCATAAATCATACTCATGACACTTTCGACGATATGCCTGTGTTTTCACTCAACAATCTCATTTTGTTGAAGTGTGTGTGGGTAGGACACCCTTCCTCCTATCCCATTATTTTGAAGAAAAGAAATAAGTCACTAGATGAGAACTCCCCACCTCCATCACATTGGAAGAATTGGATGGACTCAGAGAATTGATTTTTTACTAAAAAAATCAAGTTTTGGAACAAAAGAAAAACTTCTGACTTATTCTTCATGAAATATATCCAAGTGTATCGAGAGTAGCTATCAACAAAAATTAAGTACTGTCTGTTTCCCGATCCAGAGACAATCGGGGCAGGTCCCCATACATCAGAACATATTATCTCAAAAGGCTTTGAAGCTCTCTTATTAAGAGAATGAAAAGGCAATACATGACTTTTGCATAAAAGACAATTGGAATACTTCTGACTTTTCTCATCCACATTGAGACTTTCTTTTGGAATGAGATTATTAGAAACAAGTTTCTCAATAAAATGACTCCCACAATGTCCTAACTGACTGTGCCATAGGTAAGGCTTATTACATTCAAAAATACTAAAAACATTTGCTGGAGGGAAATAACAAGACTCTAATGAAGACTTTGAATCCAGATGAGTAGGGCGGATGGGGTGACATGGAGCTTCTTGGAAGACATACATATTGTCGTGTCTCTTTTCTTCAGCGAATGTTTCCCTCTGCGAAGGTCCTTGACCTACACAGAGAAGAGAGTGAATTCGACTGAAACATGATTATCATCAACAAGTTTAGAAACAGAGACAATATTTTTTTTATATTTGGAGCATGCAGGACATCAGAAAGTTCAAGAGTAGAATTTGACATGGGAATGACAAATTTTCTAATATAAGAAACAGAATGGTAGGATCCATCTTCAGTGACAATCTTGCTTTTGCCAAAATAAGGAATAGGTTTAGAAAGTTTACATGCATCGCCAGTCATGTGAGTTGTTGTCCCTGAGTCGATGAACCAAGTTTCTTGATCATTCTGCTTTAAATTCAATTCTGACAAGGCGGATATCAACGGATCTCTAAGCTCTCCATTGTCTCTGATGTTGTTGGACTTTCTTTTTGGTTCAGACTGTGGAGTCTTTCCTTTATTTTCAGGATTGTGCCAACAATTCGCCTCAATATACCCCCTTTTGTTACAAAGAAAGCAAGTGGGGATAGATTTTTGTCCCTGAGCATGGATCGACATATTTAGAGTGAGAAGCAATCCACGTCCTCCGTGTCCATTTCATCCTTGTCCCACTCGCCTCCTTCCTCGACCATAAGTCACCCCCGTGGCAAAAACTTCTTGACAATTTGTATGAACGTGGGTTTCTTCAGCAAATCTCTTCAGAGTCATTTCATACTGGATTAATTTAGCTCGCAACTCATCAAAAGTAGGAAGAGCAGGTAGACACAGTAGTGAAGTGACGATCATATTATAGTCGGATCCCAATCCACTCAGAGTTTGTTGCACCATATCACTGTCACTCACTGCAAATCCTATAACTGCAAGTTGATATATGATAGTCTTCATCTTGTTTAGATATTTCATGATGGTCATGGAGTCCTTTTTCAGCATCTGAAATTCTCTCTTGAGGAAAACCATCCTCGCTTGTGAGACTTATGAATACGTTTGAACCAATCTCTCCCAGAGTTACAGAGTTGTATAATTGTTAGAAATTGCAACAAGAACCTCTTGAGACAAGGTAGATGTGATGTATGTAACTATTGATTGATCTTTCTTTTCCCAGTTGAGATATTCTGCATTTTTGACATACACAATTGAACTTGCCCCTTTATCATCCTTCTCTTCTCTCTTAACAAATTCTAGTGGGGACTGGAGTGGTTCCATCCAGGTGACCTAAGAGACCTTGGCTCCTTATAAAAGGAATGATTTGTTTTTTCTAAATCAAGAAGTTTAAGGTGGTTAACTTTTCGAAAACAAGCTGATTGAGAAAACTCGAGGAAAGACTCGATTGAGAAAAATGAGAATCCATGAAAGAAATGGAGAGAAGAAAAACTTAGGTGCTCAGTCTATTGCCTGAGAAGGGTGCTGGTTACTTTTTTTTTTTTGCAACTGAGGAACCTTAAGAAACAGTCGATCAAAGACTGTCAGATTCAAAAAGGAAGCATGTCAGATTTTTTCTTTCCTAGGTTTGAGATTGATGCAATAAGAACGATCTACACACTGAATAGAGTTTTTTTTATATTAAAGTGACTGTGTTTTAGACAAAACGTAGATGAGTATGATGTGGGCAGACAACTGCTATGTGAATGTCAGTTATGTCAGCGGGGAGAAACAAATTGAAGATAAAGACGCTGGATAGAAATAGGATCAGATTGAAAACTTCTGTAAAAAAAAACAAAAACAAAAGGAAGAATGCCCCCAGACGAAGAAGAAGAATGCACAGAAAGGAAGTGATCCAGATTTGGTGCAAAGGCACGATCAGATCTGGATATACCAGGAGAAGGGGAAAATCAATTATTGGAAAATATTTGAATATATTTCCAATACCAGACGATCAGACCGAGGGGATCAACTTTGGGGATTCACGTGAAACAGGAGAGTCACGTGAAAATTTTTTGTTACTTAAGGGATTCACTTTAGACGTGATGGTATTGGACTTCACGTGAGACATGAATCCACCAGAAAATAGACACAGGAAATGAGTCTGGTCGAACCCTTTTTTTTTTGGAGAAACGAAAGTGAAGAAGACAAGAGAAGTAAGAAATCGAAACCTCAAATCTTTGGTTCTGGTCGTACCTTTCTTGGAAGCCCCTTCGAACCCTAGGTGGATCTCCGCTTTGTTACCATGTGAGATTTCTCTTGAGAATCTGCCCTATGAGAAAGAGAAAGCAAAGAGAATGAGGGTTGCAATTGTCACGATTTCAATAATGAAATCGTGACCTAAAACATGTATTAATAGTGTTTGGTTATACAATATGGGTTCGGGTCTGGTATAATATCCAGACCCAGAATACAATGTATACTATACACAACATGGACACGGGTCTGGTGTAATGTCCAGACCCCAAAAATATAATGAATCGTACTTTTTCAGTTGTAAAGGTGATAAGATAAAGGCATCAGATCAAATCCCGCTGGTGCACGAGTGTGTCTATAGCTTTCAGAAGTGGGCCATGTAAGAGAAGGTAGTCATGGGGCTCCACCAGTGGTTTTTCTCACTTTGGCAAGGATTTCTTGTCATCAAAAACAAAGAAAAAAAATAAGCTCACTTTATTGTGTGGTCATTTTCTATCCAAACAAAGAGTAATAATTTTGCTCTTAAGAGAAGAAATAATGTTAATTTGAGAATATTTAAAGCTAGAATCCCATATGAGATGTAAATAGAAACCATATAAGGTTCTTTGATGGATAATAACTCTATTTTTAAGAATTATAAATAGAGGTGTGTCTTCTTTTGAAAAAGTGGATATGTACTTCTTAGCTTGGATAAGCAATAAAAGAGCTCTCTTTTGGTATTCACTAGGTGTTATAAGAGAGAAAGATAGTGGTTCTCCAATGTCTTGGGTTTCTCTTGAGTATTGAAAAAAATGGTTGAAGGAAAAGATAGATCGACTTCTTCTTTGATGTCTTTGTAATGCACGCATCAATCCATTTGGTGAGTCAAACAACATATATGATTGTTCTCATTTGTGGTTTTATTTATTTTCTTTTGTATCATTGATTGATTATATTAATAAAGGCTCTCAGTACTCTCTTCGTAAATATAGTCAGTTTTTTCAAACCGCATAAAATTATTGCTTTATAGTTATTTATTTTTATTGGTTTTATTTTAATTGTTTGTATTCTCTAATCGCATCAATATCATGTCCGACCTAGTATGATCCTGAACACAAACTCCAAAATCATTACAAGTGGTATCATAGTTATTGGTTGTAGAAAAGATTAGATATGACATCAAGGGTGATGGATATTAAGTTTGAAGTGAAAAAAATTGATGACAAAAAGAACTTCGCATTATGACAAAGAAGAGGTAATGATTTGAATTATAGTATTTACAAATCAAGAAAAACAAAGGAAACTATATTGCAGGTGGAGCAAAAAGTTGAGAACAGAATGGGTCTTCATTAAGATCTTCTCAGGTTTAATCACGGGATAACTCACTGCAGAATGTGGTTAAATTTCAGAAGAGGTCTACTTAGGCTCATGGGCAATGTGCATGTGATGGTGATGAGATAGTGTATATTTTGTCAACTTAATATGCATGTTCGTACATAGAAAATATGGTTTCTGCAGGTAAAAAAGGTAAAGCGGTAAAGATTTAAGAGTTTAGGGTTGACTTGAACTTGGTCTCTATTATGAGCTAGATTGCTTCGATCCTAGAGAGAGGGGTGTTTAAACAGAGCTGATTTGAGAGCATTTAAGCCAAAGTGAAGAATGTTGATTGTAGTTTTAATGAGTTCTTATTAAATTATAACTCACCTTGCTATATGAAAAAGTTTTTTTTAGCTCTTAAATCATATGAGGTTCCTTGATGAATAAGAACTCTACCTTTTGAAATTACAAATAGATGGTGTGCATTCTTTTAAAAAAGTAGAGAGATATTTCTTTGCTTGAATGAGAGATGTATCTCTCTTTTGGTGTTCTCATTAGCAGATATAAGAGATAAAGATGATAATTTTGCTCTTGGGTGACTTTCTAATGTCTTGGAATTCACTTAGGTATTGAGAGAAGTGGTTGAAAGATAGAAAGGATGTACATCGACTTTTTCTTGGTGACAAAGTTGAAGGTTTGGACTGCATGCATTGATCTTCTTGGTGGGTCAAACTATATATGTGATTATTCTTGTTTGTAACTTTATTTATTCTCTCTTATATTGATAATTTATTATATTAATAAAGACTCAATATTTTTTTTTGTAAATATAGGTGATTTTGTCGAACTACATAAAATCATCTTGTCTTTTAGTTATTTGCTTTTTTATTAATTTGATTATAATTATTTGTCTTCTCTAATAGCATCAATATCGCATCACACTTAGTGTGATCTATGGCACAACCCAAAAATCACATGTAAAAATATGTATATCTTTTGAATGACTTTCTTACTATCCCTCTTTCCGAATTAAATACTTATTAAACTCCTGCATAAATTGTAGAAACAGTGTAGTTTGACAAATTTGGTATGTTTTCCTTGTCAAAAGAAAAAGACTAATTTTGTGTGGTTTTGCTTTTCCTTTTCCCAAGGAGAAAAAACAGTTCTTGCTTATTAATTGGTTCACGGAGCTTCAACTAAAAGAAATAAAAAAAAAGGAGAAACTTTCACTTATCTTGTGTGGTTTTGCTTTTCCTTTTTCCATGGACAAAAGAGTTCTGACTCATTAATTGGTCCACGGAACTTCAACTAAAAGAAATAAAAAGAAAAGAGTTCAGTTAGAGGCTAACCTTTTGTCTTTAATTCTAAATATGGGCCAATGTTTATAAAATTTTAAATATGAGCCAAACTTTTCTTGAAAACTGTCAAACAAGGGCTTCACTTATTATCGTTCTTTGATTCAAGTTAAATCATAAATTAAATTACAAGAGTAACCTTTATCATTAAAAGTTTATACAATTTACTTTTCCTTTTTTATGAGGATAAGTAAGTACTTTTCAAATTTTAAGAGACAATATAAGAAACCAAAAAGAGACACGTTTTCTAATATGATGAGTGTTAACATGATGTCTCTATTTGACAGTTTTTAAGAAAAGTTTAGCACATATTTGAATTTTCAGAAATTCGTGTAGCCCATATTTAAAATTAAGGGTAAAAGGTTGGCTCCTAAATGAAATTTAAAAAAAAAAAATTGTTTTTGAGAATTTCATGTCACCGAATTTGTCCTAATTTGTTTTTGAGAATTTCGTGTCAACAATTTACACTTGTAATTTGTTGTGTGTGTGTGTGTGAGAGAGAGAGAGAGAGAGAGTTTTCCCACACCGATTTTCCCACTCTTTTTTGAAAGAAAAGATCAGGTGCAATATGATTGCACAAAGTACAATTATTGGTGCATTAAGCACCTGATCACCCATCATCTCGGAGACAGGCTGTTAGGTGTGGGGGCTCAGAACGGGTGATTGGGTGCTTAATGCACAAATATTTGTGCAATCATATTGCACGCGAAAAGAGTACTTGGATTTTCTTTGGACTTAATAAGGCCGTTGTCAGTCTCTTTCACACCCACGTCGTCTTAATTAATTAAATTTGTCACCTTCTAGTAACCATGACGAAGGCGAAAAAGACAAATGAAGGTGAGGAGCAGTCGAACATATGCTTGACTTTTTGAAGAATGACCAATATATCCCTTGACCACTTCATTAACCAACAAAGACTAGGGACACTTGGTTAGCTGGTTCAAGTTGCAGGTCCATTAAGTGACCCGGTTCCCAGTCAAAGTTTTGCATCTTAAAAAAAAGACTTTTAAGGCATCCAAGTTGGACGACGTTAATGTTGGATAGGAAAGTGCTCGTAGAATTTTATATTAGACAAAATAGAATTTTATATTGTGAAGAGGGAAACATGAGTTTGGTTTCACTCATCTCCTATGTCATCCTCCATTTTCAAACCCCTCTTAAATCTTATGATGCAAGTTGTGTTTTGTCAACTGTTGAATTTTGAGTTGCCTAAAAATCTTGCACACAAGTTAGGATTTCAGAGATTTAAATGTTGATCTTTATTAAATGAATGATGTAGATCACATCTGTGGAGTCTGATTTGAACAAACCAATTTGCATCAATGAAATCTTTAGAAGTCGTATGAAGATAAAGATGACATAGGGGATGAGTGGAACCAATTTGCCGAGATTCGACGTCGTGACATGTCTTGGCCCGTAATGAATAATCCGAACCATAATAGTGGTTTCTTCTCGTTATAAAAAAAACTGTAGATTATGGATTTTGATAAGATAATGGATGTTGGTTTTTGGTTTGAACAATGGAAGGCTGCAGAGATGATGGCCAGGAGGCTGCCGTGGGAAGGCGCGTCTCTGGTTTGGTGCATGCTGTGGATGTTGTCTACAAGGCTGGGGACATTGGCCTTGTGTGGGAGGGAAAGCCTGAGCAAGGGCTTCCCTTTTGTCCAGAATTTTGCGGAGATGATGCCAGAGGCGAGGGAGAGGGTGTTGCAGAGGTGGTCGAAGTTGCACGGGTCCCTTTCCTTCCTTAGGATGGCCTTCGGCATTTTCAAAATCTTCTGCCTCTACGCCTTCTATTCTAAGGTAATAGTGACATCTCTCTCTCTCTCTCTCTCTCTCTCTCTCTCTCTCTCTCTCTCTCTCACTCTCTCACTTGCATATCCATCTTTTAATGTGGAAGAAACACATTAAAGGCATAATGCTAGTTTGCATTTTTGATAAGGTTGGTTTGGTTACTAAAAAAAAAAAAATGCTCTCTCTCTCTCTCATTTTGGAAGGTTTTCTACTGCCATGGATAATTTCGTCAACCTTGATCCGCATGTCTGTAGATCTCTGGGTGAGATCCGTCTGATAAATTTGAAGAGGAGACACGTATATATTCACCATGATTTTTGGATGTTTCTTGGTCTATGTTTGGGAGCCGATGGAAACATGGTTTCAGTGTGTTGCCAAAACATCATCAATTTTGCAAATGTGATGTTGTTGGGTCTGAAAATACCAGCCCCAACGCATGCCACTGCTCCCAAACATAGCCTTAGTCTCGATTTAAAAAATTGATCATCATCATTATCCCAACTAGATGGGGGTGTGCTTTGCTACTCCAATTTTTCTATTTCTTTTTATTTTGATTTAAATATTGAAGGGTAAATTAGATTCTTTAAATTAAGAGTAAAAGAGAGTCATGCTAACCTTTTCAAGACTTTATTCATTCTCTGAGTCAACCAAATCACAGAGTCACCTACGCCAAGATTTGACTTTGGTTACTTTGTATTTTTAAATGTTTACACTATTTAAACTCAATTTGATGCTTAAAAATGAAAAATATTCTAATTTTTACTTATTGTAATATGATAATAAAATGGTTTTTTTCTTTTTTTATGACTGGCAATATATTGACTTGTTTGATTGATATGCTAACTGTAGACTGATGAAGACATGAAGAACCCAACATGGAGAGCAATTGGTTATGGTGTGAACCAAGAAAGAGGGGAGCCCAAAAGAGAGAGGCCTTTGGACAAAGGAGTTGTTGACACTGCAACTCAAGATGGCAACAGGTTGTTGGATATTCTCTCCAAGCATGGCCTCACAGTTGCAGAAGATCCAAGCAGAAACATGTATACAGTAGAATGTGATGCGGTAGTTGTCGGTTCGGGCTGCGGTGGCGGTGTCGCTGCTGCAGCCTTGGCAAAGGCTGGCTATAAAGTGGTGGTGGTGGAGAAAGGAGGCTACTTTTGGGGTGATGACTATTCCTTGCTGGAAGGCCCCTCCATGAATGAAATGTACCAAAATGCTAGCAAATTAGCCTCACTAGACTTGAAAATAATGATCATGGCGGGGTCAACTGTCGGTGGTGGATCGGCAATCAATTGGTCGGCCTCAATCAAGACACCAGATTCAGTACTCAAGGAATGGAGTAAAGATCATGGGCTTGCATTCTTTGGCAACCAGGAGTATCAGGATGCAATGGATGCTGTGTGTCAAAGGCTGGGTGTTGTGAACAAGTGCAGAGAGGAAGGATTTCAGAACAAGGTACTGAGAGCTGGGTGTGAGGCCCTTGGATTGAAATGTGATAGTGTGCCTATAAATGCATCAGAGGGTCACTTTTGTGGGCTTTGTCTTTATGGTTGTCCTACTGGTGACAAGAAAGGAACTGATTCCACTTGGTTGGTTGATGCAGTGGACTGTGGTGCAGTGATTTTAACTAGACTGAAGGCAGAGAAGTTTGTGTTTGAAGAGAGAAATGGAGCTGGAGGGAGGAAGAGATGTCTGGGAGTTATGGCTACTGTATGCGACCCCAGGAACACAAATCACACAAAGAGATTATTGATTCGTGCCAAGCTAAGTGTTTCAGCATGTGGGTCATTGTTGACACCACCTTTGCTTGTCTCTAGTGGGCTGAAGAACCCAAACATAGGCAGGAACTTGCACCTGCACCCCGTGTTGTTGGCCTGGGGCTACTTCCCTGAGTCTGATTCAAGCTTCAAAGGTAAGGTTTATGAAGGTGGAATCATTACTTCGATACACAAAGCTTTGACGAAAAATAAAAGTCCCAAGTACATCATAGAGTCTGCTGCGATTGGACCAGCAACTTATGCTGCACTGACTCCCTGGGTGTCTAATTCAGATATGAAGGAAAGGATGCTTAGGTATTCCAGGACTGTGAATCTGTTTGCACTTATTCGAGATGTTGGGTCTGGTGAAGTGAAGGAGGAGGACAGGATCAAGTACAGGCTAAGTCAGGTGGACAAGGATAACCTGAGGGATGGATTGAGAACAGTGCTGAGGATCTTGGTTGCAGCGGGTGCAAGTGAAGTTGGCACGTTACGGAGCGATGGGCAGAGGATCAAGGCAAAAGGGATTACAAAGGAGGATTTGGATGAGTTTCTTGATGGAGTAGGAGCAGTAGGGGGGATTCTTTCACATTCTGAATTGTGGACTCTGTACTGCTCTGCTCACCAGATGGGAAGTTGCAGGATGGGTGTGAATGAGGAAGCAGGTGCAGTTGATGAGAATGGGCAAAGTTGGGAAGCACAGGGGTTGTTTGTTTGTGATGGGAGTCTGCTTCCTACAGCCACTGGGATCAATCCCATGATCACCATTGAGTCTGTGGCTTACTGCGTTTCCAACAGAATGGTCGAGTACTTGCACAGCAAATGTAAGCCAACAGCAGCTTGAGATTGGTAGATATAATCAATAATGACATTCTTCCTATGAAGCCAAGAATGATGAGCAAGTTAGAGTTGTCTAGTTTTACTTCTTGTATATTTAGCTCTATGTATGATTAATGACATTAGGATCTCTCTCTGTCTCTGTCTCTCTAGTAGGGTAGTACAAATTTCCTCGACAAAAATGGTTCACATCTTCTATAGAAAATCTAGCTATGTAATCTCAATCTCTCTCTCTGAAGTAGGGTAGAACAAATTTCCTCGATAGAAATGGTTCATATCTTCTATAGAAAACCTAGCTATGTAATTTTAACTGATGGAGACATAAAAGCCATGGTGCATGGCTCATGGAATGAAGAGGCGAATGAATATATTTCAAGGTCTTCACAAAAGCGCAACATTTATTTTTCATTTGTAAATAGACAACCTATAACTAGCCCAGACAAATATTTAGAGTCATGTTTCTGTGATTTTAAGTAGATAGCATAGCTTGTTTTTATTGCAGATTAGACTCATTCTAGTAAATCAAACTATCTCAAAAGCCTTCTTACAGTTTTCACTTAATCCGTTAACATATCAATCAAAAGTCCGTCGTTATTGAGCTCATTAAAAAAACACAAGTGAACTTCCACCAAAGTCACAAAATCTTGTTTTTGGAGAATATCGGCAAGTAAAATCTCACAATAACTTAAAAATCCTTGCTTTTCTCAGACAAATCTCCAGAAAATGTCAGCATATATAGGAAAACCTGTAATGTGTGAAAAAAGGAATTAGCAGCAGCTCAGCTGAATTCCAAGGTAAGAAAGGACTGAGCTTTCCTGCCAGTTCAGCCTTTTCTCATTTCATTCCAAAACAAACAAGTAATGGATCAGCTCTATACTTTTCATAGTAGGTTGTTTGTCCTCTAAGACCTTTTCCTTTCGGACATGTGATCCTTAGAAAGTGGGAAGGTAGACCACTGCTCCTAAGAAAGTAGTTGAGATTTGTTTCCTTATGATCTAGAGGCCACTTTCACATGAAAGGGAGGGTTCAGATCAGGTCATTTGTCGAATGAGAATAATTCTCATTCGACAATCTTGACCATCGGTTTAAATGCCCGATGTGTGACACATGGTCGAGGCTATTCCCTCCCAGCGAAAGGTAACGGCGTGATGTCGTTGTCTCAATTCAAAATAAAAAATATATTAAAAAACAAGACTGAATCACAACAAATTTCAGAATAGATACAGTGTTTTACAGCCATATCAAAGTGTCCTAATCAACAAGTGCATTCCATAAGATAAATCCTATTCTAAACCAAAATGAAGACTATAAAAGACAGTAATTACAGTGATAAATAAAGCTTATTAACACAAGCATGAATATATCAGGAATCCCTCAGGTGAAATCATCACCAGATAACAGTGTGCCTGTATATCATAATTTGAGGCAATCTGACTTAATTTCATAATTTAATGTAATTGTTTGTCAAGAGTACAAAGATACAAATGTACCAATTAAAGTATTGACACTAAATTTTAAAGTTTGGTCTACTTAAAGAGAAAATTATACATGTCCAAAAGCAGAATCTCTAAATTCTCTAAGTTCACTGCTACTCTGAAACTGAAATACAACCAAACAAAATGGGGGCATGTGATGAAAGCACTGTTAAAATGTACTCCATATATATATATATATATATATATATATATATATATATATATATATATATATATATATATATATATATATATATATATATATATTACATCAATACCCAATAGGGGTATTTTTGTAATTTCACATAGTTGTTTTAGAAAACAACTATTTTTACTTTCTGTTAAAATGTAATTTTCTTTTTTTTTATTTTTTGTTTTCTTTTTTGTATTTTTTAGGAACCAAAAGGGGCTCCAACCATAAAATCATTGGAGCCCCCTTTTGGGCTCTTCTTTTGAGGCCCTTGGCCTTCCTTTTCCTTCCACTCCCTCTTGTATAAATAGGGGTGAACCCCTTGTATGTATGTATGTATTCTTGAGAGCTCTCTCTCTTTCAATAAGAGAAGTTTTATATTGTTGCCTTCTTAAAGGCTTGTGTTTGTATTGTCCCTTAGTGGACTTGTGATACTGTCTCTTTTATTCGTTGTTGTAAGTGCTTATAAGCACTCTTTATATTTCCGCAATATCTCATTACAAGCACCCACTATTGTTGCTGTTCCTTTCTAATCAAAACATATATTAGGCCTAATAATCACATCATGGCTGGTTTTCTTTGATGATTTCTGTCATTGTACCTGGCCTGTTTTCAGCTCTCTGGGCACTGGCTCAATTCAACTGCAAAAACAGCACACGAGCTTAGCAATGTTCTTCCCAGCCTTAAAAAAAAAAGATGATGAAAACAGCAAACATAGCCAAGGAAGAATGTACTAGTGTATTAATATTTACATATATATGTGCTCACGTGAGAAAAAGAGGGAGGATAAAGGAGAAGTTGGAGATGATGACAAAAAGTGTATTATTTATTACTACACATCAATACCTAACCTAAATAGCTATTTATGAAAAACTATTCACAGTAAGTAAATATATAGATATACACATGACAACAATGATGTTTAACCCAAATATTCAACGATTGAGCAAAGGAAAAATACTCCAATGACTTGATATTCAACAAGAAATATCCAACGATTGACTTAAAGCAAAGGAAAAATATTCCAATGACTTGATATTCAACAAGAAATATTCAACGATCGACTTAAAAGCAAAGGAAAAAACATAAACTTATGTTTTCCATCACTCATCACCAACTCCTATTCCTTGAAAACATGTGAACCATAACCAATACCAGGTCCCATAAATAGAAAATGGAGAACTCCGAGATGGTGGGTCGTTGCTCGGACTGGGGATCGATGTATCCATCGATATGGAAGGGAATCCTCACTTCAAGGCATCCTGGAAACGGATGATGAGGGGGATCGATCTGGCATGAAAAGCGAACAGAGTCTTTGACCCCAACAGGAGCCGATCAAAGAGACTAGGAAGAAAGTGCCATCATATTCAAATTTGCATGATGGTTCTGATCAATGTAAGTAATGATGGGATTTGGCCTGAATTGTATTATATTGGCAGAAAATCAATACAAAATGGACCTGAACCTGCTTATTTTCAAATAAATGTTAAGAATGGTGAAAAATAATTTTTTAAATTTTCTAATATTATTTTAATGTTTTGTCACACGTGTCTTTTGTGGTTAAAAGTTGATTGATTCAGCCCCAAATTGGAATTGCTTGATTCTAATCGATTCAGGGCATGAGAAGATTCTCACAACATTGGCATTGATTTCATGCAAACATAGTCTAGATAAACTGACATGGATTAAATATTCAAATTTTTACATCAAATGAATTCAAAACAAAGCCTGTTTATTAATTAATAAGCAATGATAAACACATCTAATAGTTCAGATCAAGCATAAACACCTAAAAGTATGATTTTTGGAGGGTCCTAACATTGACCGGATGATACACTTGAGCGCATATATATATATATATATATATATATATATATATATATATATATATATATATATATATATATATATATATATATATATATATATATATATATATATATATGTGTGTGTGTGTGTGTGTGTGTGTGTGTGTGTGTGTGTGTGTATTGTAGTAGGCTGTTGGTTTTGCTCTGACAAGGATGCGCATGTTCAGAAGGACAACACATCCAAAATTCTTATACCGTCCCTTCAAAAATCAGATTTCCCTTTATCCCCATTTGTTGACTGGCCTACTTCACTAAATTTATTTCCATCAGAGATATTTCCATCCATTATTGTTGGATGAAATAAGCAAAAGCCTATTGACAACAACACTATCTTACAACAAAGAGATACTCACTTGAGCTTTGTGTCTTTGTCCTCCACAAGTGTGGTAGTCCATATCTCACATTTTTTTTACCCAAAATACAGCTAATTCTTCATTGATGCGCTAGGCAACTGCATTTGCTATTGCAATGTAATTGGCAAGGATGTGCTTGAAAACAAATAGAACTTGACAAAAAAAAAATCACACAAGATATTATATGGTTCGGTGCTGGGATCACCTACATTCACAGGTCAAGCTCACTACTCACTCATGTTCCATTATCAACTTTTTGGATACACTCTTCCTTAAGAGGTTTCCTTAAGAGATAGATTTTCTTATTGATAGGATAAATTCAGTTAGGATTTTCATTACAATCAAGAGTTTTACCATATCCAATCTCTTTGTATTCTTATTAGTGTGATCTTGGATGGTTGTAGCTGTAACTGCATGCCTGCCTTGCATTATCCTCCTGCCTTCCCTTTTCGTCCAGGCCACCAAAGCTGGATGATTAGCTGTAACATTCATCTTATCAGTGCTAGGCTTTGTTTACTACTGTAGGTTGTTCGGGTTTGACCTGTGCCTTGTTGCTACAACCTCCCCCGCTCAAAGTCAAGCTCTGCTTGTACAAGAAGCTCTGCTAGGCGTGCCAATTCTGCATCCCCAAGCTCAGGTAAGAAGTTGACAATTCTGGCTGCTGCAGCAAAAAAATACAATAAAAACAAACAAAATCAGCACACAAGTCTAAGCTTTCCAATAGTTGAAAAAACTTCTCTTTTGAGTAAGTGTTTTAACTCACTGTGAGCATAAAAAAAATGTTCATTTGTTTGTGTTGGCTTGAAAAAAAAAAGAAGACAATCAGGCAACGAAATGATTATATACCATCAACCAAAGCCACTGCACTCTCATCACGTATAAGCACCATCAAGCCCCAATATTATACATCCTCGTCACATGTTGAAACAAAAGGCAAGAAGATACACCATCAAGCCTCAATCGTCACATATAATCACATAAAAAAACACAAGAAAATAAAAAAGTGAACAATATTATACCCACAATGTTGAAAGGAAAAAAGAAGAATGTAGTCACAAAAAAAAAAGGGCAGGGCCATGTCTTCACTTAAGCCTCCTTTTTCTTCTTGGTGACTCTTGGCTATCTGCAAAGCCAACTTTACCCAGAAACAATGAGCAGGGTTGCTGCAGTAATGGCGTTGGGAGGAGGACAAACTTTGATGTTGCGGTAGTATCCTCATGATGCTCTAATGGCGTTAGGAGGAGGAGGACGACGACGAGCTGATGGCGTTGTGAGAGAGAAGCTGCAAAAAGGAATTGAGATAACGGCGACGCCGTTACCGTGAAAAGATCAGGCTTGTGCATTAAGGCACCTGATCACTAGGGATGGCAGTGGACTCGGGCGGGGTGGGAGAGACAAGGTCTCCCCCACCCTCAGTCCGTCTCAAAATCCTGCCCTCTATCCCCGCCTTCATTTTCGCACGGGTTTAGATTTTAAGCTCCAAACTTTGGTGTTCCATGTCCGGTTCAAATCGGGTGAGGCGGGGCAGCCTCGTTTCCCCTCCTTCCATTGCCATCCTTAAACAAGGATTGGGGGCGGGGCGGGGCGGGGCAAGGAACGGGAGAAGGGGCAGGGGAAAGCAGAAGTCCAACCCCCCCTCCCCACACACCCACCCCCACCCCCACCTCCAATTCCACCACGTGTCATGCATTGGGCATTTAAACAGGCGTTGAAGATTGTTGAATGAGAATTATTTTTGTTCGACAAATGACCTGATCTGAACCCCAAGAGGGAGAGTATAGTGGCATTTTTTTGTTTCGTATAAAAAACTTTGCGTCTCACATGGGCCCAACCGTACACCTATTTGTTTTGCTAAAGATGGCTAAGTGTCCATTAACATAAGTGAAGAGTGTAGAAGACTTTCAGGGGTAAATTGTTTTTGATCCAAGAAAAAAATATCTTTTTGATCCTACAGTTAATTATATGATCATTTTAAAAAGCCCTAACTCGTCATGTGCCGAGTCGAGCATTACAAGCTGATCACGAGATGGGTCGTTGTCTTAAAAAAAATGGCTTTCAGTCTTTTTAAAGCTTAATAATATATATATATATATATATTGTGTATATAACATATATAATATAAAAAAATTAACCATATTGTCCTTACAACAAAATGGTGTGCTTCTCCAAATGCCTACCAGTTTCACAAAATCTCCTCTATTTTCAAAATTTTGATCTTGATTTTTTAAAACATTTTTGCCCCTCTACAAATACAACACAACGTTCCCAACTCATTGTTGCAAATATCCTCAAAATGTGTGAATCTTCTATTACTAAAATAAATACATAAGGGGTACATGCAAAAGGACCTCTACAAATATAACACAATATTTGCCACTCATTGTTGTGAATGTTCTCAAAATGTGTGAACCTCTTTTTACTAAAAAAAGATAAAGCACACCCAAGAGAACCTCCACAAATATAGCACGACGCTGATAACTCATTTTTATGAATGTCTCAAAAATGTGCGAACCTCTTTTTACTGAAAAAGATGCATAAGAGACATAGGCAAAAGGACATTCACAACTTATAGACATAAAGGTCTAAAAATGTGCAAACCTCCTTTTATTAAAATTGCATAAGGGAAACAAGCAAAAGAACGTTCACAAATGTGAGAGTATTTAGTAAAGGAGGTTTGCACATTTTGAGGACATTCACAACTCATTTGCGAAGGTCCTCAAAATGTGTGAACCTCCTTTTACTAACACTACAAGAAAACACGTTAGCGACAAACGTTAGCGACGAAATATTTTCGTCGCTCGTTAGGGATGGATTAACGAGCGGCAAACATCCGTCGCTATAATCAATGAAGCATACGAAACCAGTGACAGAGTATAGTCCGTCGTCCCGTCCGTCGCTATTTAGCGACACACTATTTTATCGTTACGGCCGCACGATTTGCCGACGCTTTTTGTGACAAACTCTAGTTCGTCGCTACTTAGCGACGGACTTGGCGACGATGGATAGTCTGTCGCTGTTTTCGTAAATTTGATTTGTGTGGGCTTAGCGACGAATTAATGTCGTCGCTAAGTTTCGAATAACCCTAATCCCAGACAGTCTTTCCTTTTCTTCTTTCGCTGCTCCCCCGTTCGCCGCTCCCGCCGTTTGTCGGTCCCACTCCGGCAGCCCGGAGGAAGGTAAAGGAACCCCCCCCCCCCCCCCGCCCCGCATTTTCCGGCAGAGCCCCCCTGCCCCTGGCCTTTCCGGGGGGGTTAACCCACTGCCCAATATTCTATTGAAGAGAGAGAGATCTTGGTGGAAAAGTAAGAATGCACATTCCCCATTATCTTTTAGATGTGGATGCCATGAGTAAGCAGCAAATTAAATCCCAACCACATGGAATCTACTATGAATTCCATGAACCAAACGTGCTACAGACCAAACAAAGATGCTCTAAGGTTGTGTTTAGTTACAATAGGATCTTTTGGGCAGCGCATCCATGTTTCTACGGTCACTACAAGGAAGAAAGCCAAGGGTATGCAAAACCCGAATTTTGACAAGCATCAAAACCCTTTAGAAAAATCCCATAAAATGCATAAAAATAGTACATTCTTTCACGGATCTACTGCCTTTTTTATAAGGTGATTTGGATCTCCCATGGGGGAGATCTCGAATCATCAAGTCTACTACAGAGAAATATGAAATTTCCAGGGGGTTAAAAACCCGGTTTTTGCTTTTGATTTTTTATAGAGTTCAAGAACCCAAATTAATTCACATTTTTGGTAGGAAATCAGTAACAAACGAATGCATTCACAAATAAATTTTACAGGATTTTTTGACAAGAAAATAAACATGAAATGATAGCTGGATTGAGCATATGAATTAAACATGTAAAACAATAAGAAAATCTAAATAAACTAGCTTAAATGCACAAAGTGAAACCTAAAACAATAGTATAAGCTTAAATAATATGCATCATGAACACGAAATCTACATTGCCATTGGCACTCCCAAATACACTTGTTATTTCCAAAGATGAATTAATCTTCATAACAAATATAAGATTATGGTGAATTAGTGCAATATCATTTCATGCTGCAGCACGTGACCTCTTTCTCTTTTCTATAAGAGATACAATGAAGCCTTTTTTTTTAAGGCAAACTGGGGTTAGGCAGACCCACACAAGGTGACATGCACTAGCTGCTCCTACCAGACAAGCGGAGCAACAACTAATTCAAACCATACAATCATGATTGGGACCCAGTATCATTCATCTATCAGGGTGACTAGTCCCCCGATTTGCTCTTAATGGGTGCAACTAACGTCATCAAACCTTACCAAGTAAAAAGCATGGAACAAATCATAATGCAATGCACACCTTCCTTTCTTATGTCATTGCCTAAAGCAAAAAGGTGATCCTTATGCCATCATCCCACTGACCATTTAAAGCCAATCCTAGGGCGTCAAAAGAAGTGACCCTGTGCACTCAAATTTTGATGTGTTTGAAGAAGATGATGCCTTGGCAACAATCTACTTCTGCCAAGTTTTTTTTTCACATTGAGGAGTGTAATGTAGTGCATTTGGGCACTTGAAGTGCTTTGATGGTACACTTTACACGTCGCACTCCCGCAAGGCGTGAAGTACATTGAGAGGAGCATACACCATTTTGGCCGTGTCACTTTGGCTGCATTAACTTTTGATTTAATGTATGCATTGTATTGTCTGGAGTATTTAAGGTTGTTTATGAGCTTATTTAACCATTGGGATGTTTTTGAGCACCTCGATCATTGGTCAGATATGGTATACTGGAGGTGGGCAGTAGGCCACCCCGAGCAGGACTTGGGCTTATAAATTAGACCCAAGCTCGGTCTGAATTGGCCCAAAGCGGGTTGACCCACCTCCCGAATATATATAAATAGCCCATCCCAGGCCATGTGCGGGCTATGGGTCAGGAGTTCCCCAATGGGCTAGCCCATATGTATATATTCAGCCCATCCCAACCGGATTAGGCCCACGGGCCTAACAGGCCAGCCCAATCCGGGGTTTTGGCCTAGCCCGTTGGGAAAACCCTGACCCACAACCCACCCATTAGGTCCATGGACCTAATTGAGCAGGACCAGGCCTATTATATTATATATAATATATACACGGGCCGGAAGGCCAGCAGGCCAGCCCGTATCGAGCTATGACAACTGATATACACCCCTAGCTCTCACCAGAGCATATTGTATGCTTGGAGAAGACGCTGTGCCACAACATCAGAAGCTCACAATGTGTCCAGCTTAGGGTCGGAGATCTTGGTTTGAAGAGCAAATGGACAATCATTTCCTTGTCCTGTAGAATACGCAACCGAATATCATACCCCCACTAACATGAAGCAAGAAAACCTTAATATAAATCCACACATGATTCAGACCCAAACTCTTTCCTCTCTCTCTCTCTCTCTCTCTCTCTCTCTCTCTCTCTCTCTCTCTCTATATATATATATATATATATATATATATATATATATATATATATATATATATATATATATATATCCGTGTCCCGTTCCCTCATTTTTTGAAATTGCTTACCCTCCCGTGCCCAGGTGACATAGATTTAATGGAATGGAATCCACTGACGATCTCAGGCCAAAAATAAAATATGCAAGACTCACAGCCAAGCATGAAAATGGACAACAGTCCAGAACCTTTGTTCTCGAGGAAGAGAGATACATTATACAACTCATTTGATTACGGTATTACGCTCCATCTACACATTTAATGGTCAAAAGGCACCGTATATTCATACATACAAACATATATCTGTAATATACGTATTTGACTCGTAGTGCATATAAAGTAATAAACATACGTCGATAGGCAAAGTCATGGGCTTATTATAGCTTTTCCCTCGCAGATGTCACAGATGGTATAACCAAAGCCCTCACAGTAGGGACACTTGGCTCCTTCCACCCAGTCAAGGAACTGCAGCAGTTAGAGATTGCAAATGAGAACAAATAGCATATAGAGGGCAAGAAAAGAAAAAGAGTAAGCTCAGAGACAATTCAAATCTTGACCGAGCTCAATCTAACCTGCGCTTCGATATTGGGCTCACATGTACCATCACATTCTGCAAAGAAAACATACGAATTCTTTAGTCAAGCAATTACTGTTCTAATCAACGTGATCAAAAGCATCAGCATAGTTGAGACTACCCTGGAAATATCACAACCTGGAGCCCAACTTCGTCATGCAAACCAAGGACTCACATGTCGTGTTGAATTTCCAAGAAAAAATTATTTAAGCCTTGAGCTGGCTCAAACTTGGAGAATTACCCCCACCAACTTGATCGACTTCTAAGCATTCATCACATGTCAATGCTTAAGGGCTTAGAGCAAATCTTCAAGCACTTGAACAGAAATACAACCGCAAGTGTGAACACTAGGCTTTAAATGAAAAGAAAGCTCTACCTGTGCACATCAAGCGGCCTTCACCACGACAGCCAAGGCATTTCATTCCCGACTTAACCTCACTTCTACCAACTTGTTTGTCCCTATCAGCAAGCCTTGATGGTTCTTCCCACCTATTTTCTCCCAGAAGAAAGACTCTATGCTCTGAAATCTCAGCTTCCATGACATCATTATCCTTCATAAGAATTTGCTTAATCTCTGCAACTTCAGTGACAGAAGTGATAGATGCTTGAGCAGATCCATTAATTCCATCCTACCAATAAAGATAAACCAAAAATTGGAGACACCATTCAATGTTTCTCAATTGTCAAGCACCAAACAAAAAAATACTAAGCGGCAGCTTCAAAGAGGAGAATATGCATTTCAGACACAGCAATGAATCAAAGACACTAAGAACGTTGAAACTTGTTAACATCTAGTTTTTCAAACTAGGGAACACCCACCAGTGTAACATGAACCCAAAGATCCCTCGATGAAGACTATGCAACTTTATAAATCCAACTGGTTCATTCAACCATAAAAAGCTCAAATATGACACAAGCTAAAGGTTACAACATACTGACTGAAACTAGTGCAAAGGTGAAATAAAACAGAGAACATCAGCCCCCCAGCAGCTGTACCGTGATGCAATTGACATACCTTCCCAGCAATTAATTTAGTGCTCCCTTCCTCATCAGCATTTTCTTTCAATCGTAACTTTCCATATAGTCTTTCCAATAGTTTCAAAGTCATAATTCCATCTTGAAGCAAACTAAATGATGCCTATGAGAATAGATTTCCAAATCAAAGTCAAATTCCATAAAAACAAACTTAGGTACTAGGTTTATGGTAAGATATATTCCTGCAATTTGAGCAGCACATAACTAAACCAATAGCTTAAGTAAATATATGGTAGAACAAGGATATGAACCAGGCTAAATGTAAGGGATGTTAAAATCTTTTTAAGGTGCCTTAAGACGACAGCAAGTATACCAAAACAGATATTTTTAGGATTTCCAACATAAGCAGTTGTAGTTCAGCATCTGTGAAAGTGAAACACAGTACAATCACAAAAACATACATGCTGCATATGAAATTAGGTAATCAACTTCAAATTTTAAGCTTAGATAATTTATAGCCCCAAGAGGTTGAGATACGCAATGCAAATAGACAATATACAACACCATTGGAACAGCAAAACCCTTGGCAAAGATGACAGACGAAAACAGAACACAAATATCTGCAGTACAAGGTTGCCTCCAGTTATACAGTCTCATCAACGGACAGCATAAATTTGCTTGTCTCTTTTTACTTGATCTTCATTTTTTCTTTTGTTAATGTAATGTGTGAAGATGAAGAAAACACAGGAAAAGGTATAGTGCAAGGTGGAAGACTTGGATAATGCACATCCTTAAGTAACAAAGTCATGAACTAAGTGATTGGAACACTTCACAGTGGTTCAAACTCTTGAAAGCTTCCTTTTGTGAATCAAATCCCTGAACTGATAAATCATGGTATGTAGGTCAAAAGACTCAACTATCCACAAAAAACTTTACACCATGTTAAAAATAATGGATGAACAAAAGATTACACTTGAAGGATAAATAAACCATATTTGTTGGCTATAGAAATTTAGGTGGTCGTGTTGAGGATATCACACAACACATCATACAATCAACACTCCAAGATCTAAGACAAACCAAAAAAGAAGCAAAAAACACAAGAAAAACACAAAGGTAAGACTGATTTACATATACTTTGTGTTAAAATATATGTATCAATATATATATATATATTCAAATGCACCACAATACCTGATAGGGGTATTATGGTCATTTCACACCATGATAGGGGTACTTGTTTTTCTTCTTTTTTCTGTAATTATTTTATTTTTATTTTTTATTTTATTTTTAATTTCTTTAAGCCACCTAAGGGACCCCACCATAGAGTCGTTGGGGGATCCCAACGACTCCATGGGAGCCCCCTTTTGTGGCTCTCCTTTTGAGGCCATGTGGCCCCTCTTCCTCTCTTTTCTTTTGTATAAATAGGTGTGAACCCCTTTGTATTTGTTTCATGCTTGAGAGCTCTCTCTCTTTCAATAAAGAGACTGTGTATGTGTTGTCCCTTTGTGGACTTGGCTATTGTCTCTTTTGTTTGTCCATTGTAGGACATTGCAAGTGCTTATAGCACTCTTTGTATTTTCGCATATCTCATTACATGATATCAAAGCCACGTGGTTCTTAGAGGAAAAAAGGTGGTACATATATTTCTCATCTATTGTCTCCCGTTTCTCACTTTTTTGTGGCATTATGGAAGCAAAAATCGACCTATCCTTCAAACTCAATGGAAAGAACTATATGATGTGGGCTTCGGCTATGAAGAACAACCTTAAAGGTAAGAAACTTTGGGGGTATGTTATGGGTTTCATTCCAGAACCTAGATTGGAGCTTACAAAGATCGAAGGTGGCCAAGAAAAGGCTCTTGAAGAAGATGTTCGCCTCAAAGCCATTGAAAATCATCAAAAAGAAGTTGAAGATTGGGAAAGCAATCATGCAAAAATCCTTGCTTGGTTCATGAACAATGTCAAACTCAAGGTATGTGCTAATATAGCTAAATTTTGCCGGGCTAATGAGGCTTGGTTTTTTATTAAGGGTATGTATACCCAAAAGGATCTTGCAAGAGCATATTTCTTGCAAGAAAAAATTAGAACCACCAAACAAGGTGATTCAAGTATTCAAAATTACTATAGTGCTTTAAATTCACTATGGGATAAGTTGGCTCTTTTAGAGCCAAAAATGGGTTGTTATGGAAGATGTTGAATTAAGACAAAAGCAAATGGAACAAGATCGATTGTTCCAATTCTTATTTGGGTTACATCCCAAATTTGAGCAAGTGAGGTCATCACTTCTCCATAGATCTATCTTTCCTCCAATAGAAGACGTCGTTGCCGAAATCACTCAAGAAGAAACTAGGCTTGGCATGAGTAAGAATGTTGATGAAGTGCTTGTCGTATCCAAACCCAGCAACAATGTAAAAACCTATAAACCACCTCACTTCGGTAAACAAGAAAACTACAATGGAGGAAGAAAAATGATTGTTTGTCATCATTGCTATGAGTCGGGTCACATTAAACCCGCTTGCCCAAAGCTCAATGAAACTTTCAAACCTAAGGTGGTCTCTCTTGAAGAATCTACCACCAAAGAAGATGAAGGCAAGAATGGTGATCTCAAAGAGACTCTTGATCAAATATCCATGGCTCTTTAACAAATCCTTAAGGCTACTTCCTCCACATCGGGTGTGGTCATTGCGTCTACATCATCATTC
Organism: Nuphar pumila; assembly: GCF_984573655.1. NCBI lineage: Eukaryota > Viridiplantae > Streptophyta > Magnoliopsida > Nymphaeales > Nymphaeaceae > Nuphar > Nuphar pumila. The sequence continues at coordinate 2,995,876 of NC_143261.1, forward strand.
GGTACGTATTCTTGGATCTTAGACTTCGGAGCATATTTTCATATGACCCCTCATGAAAATGCCTTAGTCGATGTTTGCACAAATTCAAAAGGCTCTTGTGTTTCTACGGCCGATGAAACTTTTTTGAAAATCTCTAGTATTCGAACTCTAAACTCAAAAAATTCTCAAAATCTTTTTGTTCCAAAAGTTAGAGTTGTCTCAAAACTAAATTTAAACCTTTTTTCGGTCTCCCAAATTGCCGACCATGGATGTGAAATATCTTTCTCATCTAATGGTTGCTTTGTGCAGGATCTCCGGTCCGGAAAGCGGATTGGGCAAGGCCATAGGAAGGGAGACCTCTACTATATGGATCATCTAAACCTTCCTACAAACCATTTTTGTTCTTATGTCCAAGAAAAAAAATATTGAAACTTGGCATAAAAGGCTTGGTCATCCAAGTTATTCAAAAATGTATCTTTTTCCGTTTAGAAACAAATTTTGTAAGAAAAAAGACATTAATTGCAAAGATTGTAATTTTGAAAAAATAAAGTCTATTCATTTTCCAACTAAAACTTTTCTCTCTTCAAGACCCTTTGAATTTGTGCACTTGGATGTTTGGGGACCATCTCCGGTCATGTCTAAAGGGGGTTACTCCTTTTATGTCACTTTCATCGATGACTTTACTCGATATGTTTGGATCTATTTTCTTGATCACAAATCAAAAGTGTTTTCCTTTTTTAAAGAATTTCATATGAAAATTCAAAAGCAATTTCAAAGTAATATATCTGCATTGAGAACCGATTCCGGTGGTGAGTACTTATCTAATGAATTCCAAAATTATTTAACTCAAAATGAAATTTGTCATCAAAAATCATGTCCTAGAACTCCACAATAAAACAGACTAGCGGAAAAAAAGTATAGGCATATCATAGAAACCGCTAGAACATTGTTTGTCTCTAAGAATATTAAAAAAATAAATTGGGCCAAAGCCATCTTAACCTCAACATACCTAATCAATAGAATGCCTTCCTCAAAATTAAAGAATGTCTCTCCCTATGAAAAACTTTTTAAATTCTCTCTGGATTTCAATCATCTTCGCATTTTTTGTTGCAAATGCTTTGTTCTCTTGCATAAGAGAGATAAGTTGTCTCCAAAGGCAATTGAATGTGTTTTTCTAGATTATAGGGAAAATAAAAAAGGCTATAGGTGTTTTGATTTCGAAAATGACAAGCTATATGTTTCAAAAGATGTAACTTTCTTAGAAGATGAGAATGATTTTGAAAAAATGAAAAAATCAAATGAAAGTGATTATATGTTTTTACATGATCTTATTGATGACATAAATGATGACTCTATGAATCATCTTGAAAGCATAGAAGACACTTGTGATGTGTCCAATCTTGATGTGTCACCATCAAGTGATTGTGCTAGTAATGAAAATATTAATGTTTACACCAGGAGAGATCAAGAAAGGCCTATTAGTGCCTTAGAAAAATACTCTCAAATTTTTGAATCTTCAGAAGAGCCCCCCAACCGACACTCTTCTAGAAAATCAATACCCCCTAATAGGTTTGTATACTATGAGTCTTTAGCACTCAATTATCGAGCATGTTTGATAACCTTACATTCATATTATGAACCCACTCACTATAATCAAGCTAAAACTCTACCACATTGGGTTAAAGCAATAAAAATAAAATTAGATGTGCTAAAAAAGGCTAATACTTGGGAAATAGTCAAACTCCCTCCGCATAAAAAACCTATTGGATGTCGTTGAGTCTTTAAAGTTAAAACTAAAAGAGATGGATCCTTAGAAAGATATAAAGTCAAGTTAGTAGCAAAGAGATATTCGCAAGAATATGAAATCAACTATGAGGAAACATTTGTGCCTGTAGCCCGAATGACTAGTATCAGAACTCTAATAGTTGTCGCATCAACAAAAAAATGGCCTATATATCAACTCAATGTGAAAAATGTCTTTTTAAATGAGAATTTAAATGAAGAGGTATATATGGATCCACCACCTGAAATTAATATTGGACAAGGTCAAACTCTTAAAAGCCTTATATGGTCTTAAACAAGCCCAGGCTTGGTATGATCATTTCGGTGATATCATGGTTAAATTAGGATTTCACTCATGTTATACTGACACTGCTCTCTTTGTTAAAAGTGCAGGTACTAGCACTGTTATTTTATTGCTTTATGTTGATGATATGATTATCACTGGGAATGATCAAAATAGTATTGTTGATGTTAAAACCATGTTAAAAAAATAATTTTGACATGTCTGATTTAGGCTTTCTTAGATATTTTCTTGGTATTGAAGTTGTATATTCTCCTAGAGGATATATTTTGTCGCAAATGAAGCTTGTTGTTGATATATGTACCAAGTCTAGCATTTCAGATGATAAAAAGGTAGAGACTCCAGAGGTTATTAATGCCAAATTAAGGTTGGAGGACGGGGTTTTTCTGGAAGATCCCACACCCTACAGACAACTCATTGGATCTCTCACTTACCTAACCATCACCAGACCAGACATCGCTCATGTGGTTCACTCTGCAAGCCAATTTCAGCATGCTCCTACATTTGTGCATATGAGCATCGTACTCCGGGTCATCCGATACATCAAAAACACTATAAATAAAGGGTTATTTCTATCTTCAACTTCTTTATTAAACCTTCTTGCTTATACTGATGCAGATTGAGAAGATAACCCTAATGATAGAATCTCAACTACTGGTTTTTGTGTATTTTTAGGAGATTCCTTAATTGCCTAGAGATGCAAGAAGCAACAGAAAGTCTCGCTATCTTCAAATGAAGCTGAATACCGGAGCTTCAAAGACATGAGGGTTGATATTGCTGGAGCTTCAAAGTTATGCTGTGACAACAAGAGTGCCATATATATTGCAAGCAATCACACCTTCCATGAGCGCACCAAACATATCGAGATGGACTGTAATTATCTTCGAGATGAATTTTTACGAGGAACAATTACTCTCTCATATGTCACTTCAGAATATCAGCTGACGGACTTCTTCACTAAATAAAGCTCTTCTCGCTCCCCGCTTCATGTTTCTTCTTGGCAAACTTTCCATCATCTCCCCGTAAAGTTTGAGGGGGGTGTTAATATATATATATATATATATATATATATATATTCAAATACACCATAATACCCGATAGGGGTATTATAGTCATTTCACATTGTACCCGATAGGGGTACTTGTTTTTCTTCTTTTTTCTGTAATTATTTTATTTTTATTTTTTAATTTTTAATTTCTTTAAGCCATCTAAGGGGCCCCACCATAGAGTCGTTGGGGGCTCCCAATGACTCCATGGGAGCCCCCTTTTCTGGCTCTCCTTTTGAGGCCATGTGGCCCCTCTTCCTCTCTTTTCTTTTGTATAAATAGGGGTGAACCCCTTTGTATTTGTTTCATGCTTGAGAGCTCTCTCTCTTTCAATAAAGAGACTTTTATATTTTTGCCTATCTCAAGGCTTGCGTATGTGTTGTCCCTTTGTGGACTTGCTATTGTCTCTTTTGTTTGTCCATTGTAGGACATTGCAAGTGCTTATAACACTCTTTGTATTTCCGCATATCTCATTATACTTTGATCATGTGAATGGCACAATGTACAAATACTTATCAGTAGAAACTTGTGTCCTTGTTTAAAAGCTTCTAAATTAAATCCGTGTTAAGCTTGTGTTCATTAAAAGAAATATAAAATTCATTTTACTTCATCTCCTGTTAGAAACAAAATTGTGTAGAGTTGATACACTCTGATATTTGAAAAGAGCCTACTGTTTATTAGTAGTTTAAAAGATTTTATTTCATTGATTGATGATTTCTTTAGACAAGTTTGGATTTATATGTTCAAGAGAAAATCAGATATTTTTCCTTTATTTAAAGAATTCAATATTTTCATTTGAAATGAGAAAGGAAAAAATACTAAGTGCCTAAGATCTGACAATGGAGAAAGTGTTCTCTTGAGGAGAACACAGAGTTCTGTTTTCGTTAAAAATTAATAGGCACTTCATTGTCCCAGTACATAAAAACAAAATTGAGCAACAAACCACGTGAATAATATAGTTATGATCGAGCCAAAAGTTTGTTGAACATGACTGAGATTAAGCAATGCTTTTAGGCACAAACTGTTAACAAGACATGCCTCCTAGTGAACCAACTCCCCACGACTACATCAGGATGAAAAATTACACAAGGGATAAGGTATAAAGAAAGTTTGTTACTGTTTCCTACATACTCTTGGTTGTGGAAAAGAACAGGGAAATGAAAGGGGTCAAACGAGATAATTTGATGGTTAGTTTGAATCCCATGGGGGTTTTCCCCCAGCTTATCAAAAAGGAAAAAGAAGATGAAAATGAATTTGTTAGTTCTAAATACTGACAAGTGACATGAAACTGATGAAATCATGTGTAATAAGAACCCTAAAAAAATATTTACAAAAAAAAAATCAATAAACCAAAGAAGGCTTAGGACTATGAAATCCACCTTCATGGGTAAAAGCCTAGAAGGATTATTAATCCACCTTCGTGGGTAAAAGACTGCATCATCAATTATGCTCACATAACAGAAGAACATGAGCTTTGTGAGAAAACACTCTTAGTTCAGTTCAGTAGAACGCGGGTCTCCAAAACCCAATGTCGTAGATTCAAATCCTACAGAGCGTGATTCTACTTTGTACTGAATCACATTAACTTGAATTTGAATTGCAAGCATCAATCAAATTTCACCTCCTAAATATCAGGAGGCTAGTAAGGTCAAAATTTGTTATCCTCTAGAGAGCATCCATGCATAAAGCTATCAGTTGCAAAAAAGTCATCAAGCAGGTGAGTGGGTGGGGGAAGAAAAGCAAGGGTATTGGTAAAAGATACAACGCCCAACTCACTGTTCAAATTTAGATCCAAAAATCAGGCACTTATTTTAACAAATTATTTCATTCAGTTGTTCACTTAACTACTATTTGTATCATGCTGATATGACACCTGTATTTGGTTTAAAATTCAACTGGATGTAAAAACAACTCTTGCATGAAAATCTTAACTGAAACAATTTATATGACTCAGCCAGAAGGATTTGCTGTTAAAAAAAGGGAAATCTGATTCATCAGCTGAACAAATCATTATACAAGCTAAAACGAGTGAACAGATGCTAGTATAAGTGATTTTGTTCCTTCATTTGAGCTTGAGATTTAGAAGATGTGGAGTTCACTATCGTGCATACTTATCCACATTGAAAAATGGCTGTTTCATAATTTCATTCTATGTGTTGATACCATGATAGCTGAGGGTACTCCAAAAGAAAGTGTCTCCAGAATAGAAGCTTGTTTCATTACATATCGTGAAATGAAAGAGTTATAAATCAGAGATTTGGAAAGATGATATCGGAGTAGAAAAATAATAACATTTAAAATACTTTAAAGGGCTATGCAGGAAAGGTATTGTGGCCCTTTAACATAAGGAATGTTTCTTATGCATAGAAACTTTGGCAATGTGTCCTAGTATAAAAACAAAGAAGACGAGATGTCCCAATCATGACGCCCATTTACGGTGGAGAACCTTATGTTTGCAATGGTGTTCCCAAACTAAACATCAGAATTTGGAAGCAATGGAAGCAAAGAACCAGTATATGGCAAATCAAAGTTCAAAACATTGTACTATCAAGGAGATCCTATAATATGTGGAAAAAGTGCTTCTAATGACACTATTTATTATAGTGATGAAGCGGGGGGGGGGGGGGGGGGGGGGTTTACATAGGTGCAAATTTTGCAAGTGATAGAGATAAACGTGGATCTACCATTGGCTCTCTCATCTCTATAGCAGGTGGCAGTATTAGCTGAATGTCAATATTACCCTTTGTGGTAACTTTGTCTGTAATAGAAATAGAATACCACACAGGCATACACAAGAACTTTGTAGCTGAAACTATTGCTTAGAGAGCCCAATGTAACACAAAAGGTGATGTCATTGTGCCACAAAAGTCAAAGTATGTTACGCTGGACAAAGAATCATGAGTTTAATGATTGCACTAAGCATATAAATGTCCAATGAAAAATATAAGAGATTTAAAAGTGGCTTTTATCGGATAAACATGGGGTTAGTGTCATGATATTTTTCAAAAAAAGCATTATTTTGAAAAGGATACAATATTTTCGGGATCATGTTGTGTCTGAAAATATTGCAATTATCGGCAGTATTTGTAACATAGGATCAAACATATAATACTGGAATTAGAGTAGAGGCACAATATCTACAATCAAAGAGAATGAATTGGTCTACTCGACCTAGCAAATCGTCAAAGGTAATATAGAAGTTATGCACAACCACCTGAGACCACAGCCACATAGTGTATAGAGAAAACCAAGTCCTTAGGTGAATTCATGATTTTTTTTCTTAGGTAGGTGAGTTCATGGTTTAAGGTGTTGGATAGAGAGAGTAAACACAATGCAGGAGATCATCAGCTAGTCTAACCAAGTAAGTTATGGCAATCCAGAAAAAAATTGCTGCGAACAAGAAAAATGAAAAACAGCATTCACTCACTTGCCATGTTTTTACAGCGCGCTCTGTTCCGCTTGAGAAGGTTGAGAATTCCATATCTTCTTCGCCCGAGTAAAATCCTAATCTCTGCAAGGCTTCCTGCCGGAGTGAAAATAAACAAACACAAATTAAAATAGAAGAACGAAAAGGACGGCAAGTAAAATGAACGCATCCTCTACAACTAAGAAAGTAGCAAGTAACAAAAAAAATCTACCAAAAGCAACAAAAATTCACCAACAAAAACGCACTTAGATCAACCACAGGATTGCTATCTAAAACCAACTAAAGTCTTGCAAAACGATTGAGATTATATGATAAAATAGTTATTACGACTAGCATCTCGGTTCACGCTATTAATTGATGTAATTATCACTAGTCCCGATGATGTTTACCTTAAGTACGACACAATTTATTAGTTCGTTAGAGAAGATGGAGAATCGTGACCATCTCTCTGGTTCTACCACTCCAAAACTTACATCTCCAAGATTTAGACAATAAAAATGAGCAATTAAGGAAATAAATTAAACTCGCCTTCACAAAAATGCAAGCAAAATCAACATCTTCCATTGCAGACCTGCATCGCCCGAACGTCTTCCCCTTCCGAACCCTTCCTCAGCGACCTCTTCGTATTCGCCTGTTTTTTCTCTCGTGCAGACGCAGGAACCCTAACTTCTTCGACTACCACCGCTTTTTGTTCAATCTGATCGGGAATCTGACTCCTAGACGATGCCGGTAAGGACTTCAAATCTGCGCCCTTCAGAGTCTGCAAGAGAGGCGTGAAATTGGAGATCAGATCCGTGACCGATGCTTCCTGTGACAATCGTTCCCTCTTTAGAGCTTCCAACTCGAATCTTAGGGCTTCGATCTCCTGATTGAGAGCGTGGCGCTCGGAATTCCATCGCGATTCCTCTCGGAGCCACCGCTGCTCCTCACGGAGACATCTCTGCTCTTCTCTGAGCCAACGGGCCTCCTCTGCCTTCCACAAGGAACCCTGGGACAATCGGACGGCGAATCGTTTGGGGAACTTTAGGGTTAGAGTTTTAGCGGGATTTTGAAAACCGGGATAGGATGAGGGAAGGATGGCGGGGGCGGTAAGAAGGTGGAGACGGAGAGAAGCGGAAGCCATCTCTTTGAAGATAAGAAGAGAGCGCTTGCCGTTTAAAAGGGATGTACTTGCGAAACACCCCTCCATTTTGCAAAATATAACAAATCTGTCCTCCTATACCAAACGGATCGGATAAGATTCTGATTATGTCGGATCCGGTTTCTAATCCGGATTTGAAATTCATCAATAGTATCCGATCTGAATCCGGATCCGATCGGTATCCGATGAGGTAGTTGAGTACCCGACGAGGCACTTGAATCTGGATCCATCAACCCAGAGCTTTACTTCGCAGGAGGCGTGACCCAGTTTCCGCTGAGGGTTTTTCTTTGTCACAAAAAAAAAAAGGTTTCCTTCCATGTAATAAATGCAAATAAATTGGATTTGATCCAAATTCAAACATATATCCAACACGAAACACTGATCTGAATATAAGTGACCCAGTTCCCGGTGAGGGTTTTCCTTTGTCATAAAAAAAAAGTTTTCTAAAATGTGATAAAAGCAAATAGATTGAATTTGATCCAAATTCAAGCATATATCCATCACAAACCACTGATCTGAATATTATCCAAATCCATAAAATAATCCAATGTGATCTGAACTTGCATTCCGACCTTACTTTAAGGGACCATATATGGAAATAATGTATCGATTTCAGAGCGGATAACCGAATCCATGTGCACTCCTGCTTGTATTATTTGGAGCATCGTGTTGGTTGCAGGTCAGGCTTGGGTCACTGTTGGATTTCGAGACCATATGTGGGAATCTATGTCTGGTTTCTAACTTCGATGTGCAAAAAATTGACCCGGTAATATATATCATGCTGGGTTGGACCTGGCACATATGGGCACGTTTATTTGCCTAACCTGAATCGGACCTGTCTAAGGATGGCAGCAGGCGGGGAAAAATGCGCAGCTACCTACTGGATGCTCAGCATTTTTTCTGTGAAAAATGCCCAAAAATAGTTATAGCGGCTTGAAACCGCCGTTAAAGTTCTTTTTAAAAAGGACAGACACATCCTTTATAGGCTTCAAAGGCAGTTTCGAGCGTTGCTAAAGGTCCCAACAGAACTGAGACCTTTAGCGGTGCTCGGAAAGTGTGCTAATTCCTTTTCAACGTGAAAAAACTCGCTTTTCAGCATTTTTTCTGTGTTTTTTGCGATATCTGTCCATCACACCCTGCGATGGACGGCCTCTCTCTCTCTCTCTCTCTCTCTCTCTCTCTCTCTCTCTCTCTCTCTCTATATATATATATATATATATATATATATATATATATATATATATATATATATTCAGGAAAGAATAATATAAGTTTACAAAAACTTACTTACCAACATCATTATAACTAAACAATAATTAATAAATTAATTTAAAAGTATGTGAAATACAACCATAAAACAATCAGACGTATTTTTTATACATGTTATAAACAAGTGTACAATCCAGTTGCATTTCAAATAACAAATAAAGTGTTTAAATGCAACATAAGTCTCTAAGTTTTGGATAGAATATATTCACGAAATAAGAGGAAAGCAATGCAGTTACATTAGCCTACGAGAGTTCCCCATTTCATCTATCATGTTACATGTTTCTTCGCATTAAAAATGTGTGTTTTAACTACAAGCAATTAAAAAATTTAAATGATACATGTATTTGTTTATCTTTTATGGAAAATAGAAAGATTTCTTATATTAGTGAAATGCATACAAAATACATGAGAGATACATTTCCCATACAAAGTAAATAGGTTTCTCCTATAATGAAAACGAATTTCTCCCTTGATGTGAAACTGTTACCCATGAGTTTCTCATGCAAGCTTCTAAAACATTGGATTTTATGCATCAAAAACAGCTTTTGAGAAAACGGGTTTCCCACATTCAAAAAGAGTTTATAGTAACCATGAACAGTACTTAGTTTTTTTTCTCGAGATTGTTACTCAAGCAACAAGTTTAAAAATCCATAATTGGATTTTAATCACTCTTTTTAATCGTTAACATCAATATATTACACTATAACAATCATTGGTGAATTACATTGGAAAGCCGTGATGACACATAATTTCCTCTTATTAAAAAAAATGTAGTAGAAAAGAATTTGCTATGAATTTTTACTACATATAAAATGACATATATTGTACAAGTTTCATGTATTTTAGAAAAGTTGGCATGTATGACTTGAAAAGCGTTTTAAATCATTTTTTTTTGTTTATATGAAAAAAAAACAGAGAACCCACCCCTGAGCTCAGAGACTTAATGATGTGGACTCGGTGAATACCAATCCACGATCCAAGATCCAAATGGATCTTGACACACGCAGAAGCTTATACGACAATGAGTCCGAACATGCCTCTGGGAAAACGAAATTTTGAGACTCGAACACTCTGCTTCGACAGATGTTGTTCAAATAAAAGTTGTGCATGACTTGCACAACTTTCCAACGAATCTGAAAATACGGGATTCGGATCAGAGGTGTCTGTTCCACGGACTCGGGACTGAGATGGATGAACAAGGCTATGACAGACTTTTGAATTCTATAGACAGTCTGTTCGAAAGGATTTTTGACCCTGCAAACAGTAGAGTTCGTGAAAACTCTCAACTGAAAAATCGAAGGTCAGATTCAGACCTTTTCAACGAACCAAAATTCAGATTTTTTTAAGTTTTCTACAAAGCTCTATGAATTTTTTAATTCAAGAAAATGTATGAGTTATTGTTGAATGAACTAAATTTTACACTATTCGACAGCAACAACAAATATTGATGTTTTTGAAACACCTTAACGAAGATTCAGCTAGAACTCTAAACATGAAAGTTTTAGATATAGGTTCTTGCTTTACACAAATTAAACAAAATAATTTTTTATGCAATGAATCTCGAGATAATTGGAAAATACCAAACACCACTAGGAGTATTCTGAAACAAACAAATGATAGTGGATTCTTGTCAAACCAAGAATTTGACAGCACTTTCAAGGACTCAAACTGTCGATTCATGAAATAGACTCAACTACAAAGTTGTAGATAATCTTCTTAGATTTTCGCAAAGCTAAAGAACGCCAAAAACTGACTAGTATCGAGGCCAATACGATTGTTTCTTTGGAGTCATTGTAGACAAATCAGGATTCGGAAATCCAGGTTTTGACAGAAAATCCGAGTTATATAATAACCAATAGAACTAGATATTTTATGAACAATAGAGTCACTTCGTAACATAAAAGACTTTTATTCATTCAATCAAAAAATAACACATACCCTATTACAACTTACAAGCAATATTTAACAAGAAACACATGAAAAAAATTGAAAATGAAGGAACAAGCGAACCAACGGTTTTATCCGAAAGGAAGATGGTAATGGATATCGTTGGGAAGCAACCGACACCAATGGGGATTCACGAACAATAGCTTGAACAATCACTTTGAGAGCCAGCAACCACAAATCTCAAGCTTTCACAACACGGCAAGGTTGATCTTCACCAAAGAGATTCTAAAAAAAACTCACAAACTCGAGCTTTCCACCAGCCAAAGGAGTTGATGCTGTCAGCAGGAAACTTTCCAGGGATTTTAGCAACTTAATCGAGCCTAATCACGCAAAATGGTAAACAATAAACTTGTAGGGAAAAATCTTAGTTTTCCAACAAGCTGAAGAATCATGCAATTTAGACTCGTATCTAGGGAGAAACAGTCAAAATACTGAGACTATCTTCACCCTTCAAAACACTTCTTCTCCACTAAGAAAATTTCAAGCCAAAGCCACCTTCCCTTGGTCGACCTCCCTTTATTAATAGGCTTGAAGCTTGGAGAAGAGCCACCATAAAGATGGTATGGCATTCTCACGCCTTCTTCTAAAATTGAGTTTGACTTGTGCTAATTTTGGCCATGGGCATTAAAAGATCCAATAACTATATTTGACTTGGATCAGTCAAGGCTGAGATTTTGAATGAGGGCCAAGATGGTCCACTCCCAAATGGCGCCAACTAAGGCCCCTCTTAGGAATGGATCTGGACCCAGATCCAAATGTGCAATGAACTGGATCCTGCACAAAATGTATTAGAAAATACAAATACGAAAAAAACAAAAACTACCCGCATTCCCCATACACCCTTTAGTACCACAAAAAGATCCTACAAGGCACCAGAACTATCTGGATTCGTAGAATCCGGCTCCTAAAACAAATACAAAAAAGATTACAAATAAAAATGTATTTAACATGATTCCTCACATGCCAAAATAGAATCGAATAATAAAAATACAATCTTTAAGAAAGATGTAAAATATCTCAGATATTATAGCACGATAATCAAAATGGGTCTGGGTTGACAGAAATCCAATTAGACCCCGATAGTCCTGCATGATTGGATCTGCTCTGAATCGCATCCTGGATTGGATCTTGGGAATTGGATTTGGATCTAATTCATCTTTAAAGCTTGGATCTTCATAATGCTCTGCATCATTCTCTCCTGGGTCGAAAGGCTTCATTCTTGGAGCCTATTTCTGCTCAAATGCCACTCCATAATCTCTGCACACATTCAAAATGTAATCAACGCAGAATTTGTTCAAGGCAAATAAAAGAGAACTAAACAAGACAGTAAATTCTATATAAGAATGACAAGAATATTTGATGCAATGTAATGCAATATGCTCTATAAAATGTAATTTAGATAAATTCAAAGCAGAATAATGAAATTGAATCTCACAAGCATCTAAGACATTATATTTAATAATCTTACCTTGCATCAACATGTTGCAGATAATAACAAAATTTGGGTCAACAATGGATAATAATTGCAATTCAAATTGTCAAATTTTGCACTAAGATTTTGATAATCATAAGATAAGTCACAAGCAATACAATGTAACACTAGACCAAATTTACTATTGAGATTTGTCAAAGAGACAAAATCAATATTATCTACTAAACTCTGATGGTCATAAACAAGATTTGGGGCTTTAATGCCAACTAAACCTATTGCATCATGACTAAAATGAGACTCTAAAATCAACTTTGCATAAGGAGTTTCAATATCTAAGCGCTCATTGACACACATGTCTTGTTGATTCTCATTAATAAAATCCACCTTGTTGACAATTGATTCGACAATGGATATACTAATGAGACTTGTTAGAACAATATCGAGAATCATGTCAGACGCAACGCGAGGGTAAATCGTAACATCCATGGGTTCACTACGAGAGTTTTAAAAAATGCTAGGTTCATTGACAAGGATGTCCGCAGACTCACTAAGGCTTGGATTGAGCTTTTCAATTTCGACATCAGCCTCGAAAATAAAGGTATAATTGACATGCGTGAAGTCATAAACATCTTCACATGCAAGCGTCTCTTCATCTTTGATGCTTTCACAAACTTCTCCGAAGAGCGGATTTTCAAAGATGAAGTTGTCCTCGACCAAACTTAGACAACCTTTGGGGTTCTCCATGAATAAAGGGTTGTCAAAAATGATGTGAGATCGTTCTTCGCGATCTTCTACATCAGAAAGTGAAGAAAGGTCAGATAATTCTTTGGACTCTCTAAAAAGGATGGGTTCTTCGTTCACCTATTCAAAAATTGAATCAGGAATGACTGTATTGATAAGAACATCCTCAAATACAAGTGAGAACTCCTCCACGATTTTCTCATCGAATATTGGTTCACCAACCATTTCACAAAAACACTCATCAAGAGGATCCTTTGTGAAAATAACAATAGTGCGATTAATTTTTTCGCACGGGGACTTTTTTCGCTATCACAATCCTCATTTTCCATTATGACTTCTTCGAATTATTGAGATCCTAAGCCAGAAGAAACAGAACTTTCTTCGTCCTCGCAACTCACACACGAGATTTCCTCAAACCTAACCATAGAATTGTCGGATTTAAATGAGGTGGGGTTGGGTCAGAGACTAAAGGATGAGACGGGTGTACAAGGACTCTGGCTTGATTCTCTCAGTGAAAAATTTACATAATGGACCTTCAGATTTGGAATACTAGAATCTCGACTGAATCTTCTAGGTGGATTCATCTTTCTACCCGCATACGAGTACTGATGTGGGTCAGACCCACAAACAGAGTCGGACCACCCATACACCCTCAAGGATTGAGGCAGATATGATATGTGACGAAGTTCTTCCTCTAATTCCAGCTCACAAAGCTTCGATTTTATCCTTGTAATTCGCATTTGCTCAGCACAAAGTTGACTTTGCAGATTCTGAGCTTTCTTATCTCGTTCTGACTCAAATTCTTCATCAGAGTCATAATAATATGTTCTATGTGTTCCTCATGAACTGCACTGGTTGTGCTCAGAGGCTCTCTCCCGTTCCCTAGTAAAATCTTCTATCTTACGACTAAGATCTTTGATTTTACGCCGTAGAGTTTTAGTCCCATACCTAAGGTCGCATATTTCATTTTTAGGGTTATACGCATTTTGACCCCTATTTCTTGTTCGCCCAGACATGGTGCATGGATCCTAAAAAAAAAAAAATGACCTCCCATAACACCGAGAATTATGCCAGATTGAGAAATTTGGCAACCCTTGTTTTGATACCAAATCGATGTAGACTCGGTGAATACCGATCCATGATCTAAGATTCAAACGGATCTTGACACGCGCAGAAGCTTATACGACAATAAGTCCGAATAGGACTATGGAAAAATGGAATTTTGGGATCCGAACACTCTGCTTCAATAGATGCAATCTAAATAAAAGTTGTGCGCTACTTGCACAACTTTTTAACGAATCTAAAAACACAGGATTTGGATAAGAGGTGTCCGTTCCACGGACTCGGGACTGAGATGAGCGAACAAGGCTATGACAGACTTCTAGATTCTATAGATAGTCTATTCAAATAGGTTTTCGACCCTAAAAACAATAGAGTTTGTGAAAACTCCTAACTGAGAAATCGAATGTCAGATCTAGACCTTTCCAACGAACCAAGATTCAGAATTTTCTGAGTTTTTTACAAGGCTCTACAAATTTTTAAATTTTGAAAATGGTATGAGTTATTGTTGAATAAACTAAATTTTCTACTATTCGATAGCAGTAGCAAAGATTGATATTTTTGAAATATCTAAACAAAGATTCAGCTAAGACTCTAGACATGAAAGTTTTAGATCTAGGTTCTAGCTTTACACAGAATTAAACAAAACAATTTTTCATGTAGGAAATCTCGAGATAATTGGAAAATACCGAACACTAGGAGTGTTCTGAAACAAACAAATGACAGTGGATTCCTTTTAGACTGAGACTTGGATAACACTTTCAAGGACTCAAACTACCGATTCATGAAATGGACTCAACTACAAAGTTGTAGATAATCTTCTTAGCTTTTTGAGAAGCTAAAGAACGTCAGAAACTGACCAGTATCGAGGACAATACAATCATTTCTTTGGAGTCATTCCAGACAACTCAGGATTCAAGAATTCGAGTTTTGACAGAAAACCTGAGTTATATAATAACCAATAGAATTGGATATTTTGTGAATTGGATATTTTTCTCTTGGCTTTAAACTTAATGACTCAAACTATCATGTTTGGGCCGGAAACATGGAGGCCCATATCAAAGGAAAAGGGCTTTGGGGTTATGTTTAAGGTTCGATTCTGGAACCGGAGCCTAAGATCACATTGATAAAAAAAGGTGAAGTCAAAATTCTTGAAGGTGTAGAAAGAAATAAGGCTTTTGAAGAATACTCCAAGAAGCATGAGGAATGAGAAATGAGAAATTTCAAAATCCTATCATGGATTTTCTCATCCGTAGAGACGAGGATCAATGCCAACATCATTAAATTCAAAACGGCTTCTCAAGCGTGGGAATATCTTGAAAAAATGTATACTTCAAGAGATTTGTCTCACAAATATTATCTTAAAAAAAAAACTTAACTCTTCAACAAAATGAGATGTCCATTAGCGAATATTTTGCGAAATTATCATCCATTTAGGATGAACTTGCCATGCTAGAACCTAAGTGGAATGGTGAAGCCATCGAACTTTAATATAAGCAATTGGAGGAGGATCACTTTTTTAACTTTTTAAATAGGCTTAGACCCGAATTCGAGTAAATACGATCCTCTCTTCTTTCCTCTTTTACTTCCCCTTCACTTGAGGATATTATTACAAAACTAAGTGGGGAAGAGACCCGTATGAGTATAAGCAAAAATCATCCAAGTGTCCTTGCAACTCCCTCAAACTAAGAAGAAATTGATGGTGTGAATGTCGTCTCAAGATCGGGGAACAACTTAAGAACCTACAAACCTCCTCACTTCAAAAATCAAAATCAAGGATCAAGTAGTCAAGGAGGTAAAAGAGACTATAGCAAGATTGTGTGCCACTTTTGTAAGGAACCGGGCCACATCAAACCGGTTTGCTCAAAATGGAAGAACTTGCTAGCTATGACTGCCACATCTCAACCCCCAAAAGAAAAAAGTTTGTCTTCTTCAAATGGAACACTATCATTGCATCAAATTGTGGAAGCACTTCAACCACTTTTCAAGGGGGTAATTTTCGGAGCGGCTACATCCACCTTCTCTCCTCCCGGTAAGACTTCTTGGCTTTTAGATTCAGGTGCCTCTTTTCCTATGTCTCCAAATATTTTATCTCTTTCCGAATATTTTAAAAATTCATCCCCTACTTTTGTTTCAACCACGGATGACACTTCTCTTGAAATCAAAGGAATCAGAAATTTTGAAGAACAAGGTTTTTCTATTCCTAAAATAAGATTTATACCAAAATTGAATTTAAATATGCTTTCGGTCTCTCAACTCTCGGACCATGGATGTGATATAAAATTCTCATATACTAAATGTTGGATACAGGATCGGGGGTCCGGGAAGTTGTTTGGGAAGGCTCTAGGAAGGAAGATATATACTATGTGAACTTTTTTTGTATTCCAAAGAATCATTTTTATAATGTTGTGCAACATAAAGACATTAATGTATGACACAAAAGACTTGGACATCCCAATGTCACCAAGATCTCCTATTTACCTTTTGCTAAACATCTATGTAAAAATGATTTCAATTGTAATGATTGTACTCTTGAAAATTTGAGAAGTTTGCCTTTTTATCAAAGATATATGTTTACTACAAAACCATTTGAACTTTTCCATTCATATGTTTGGGGACCGGCACCCGTTATCTCAAAAAGCGAATTTGCATATTATGTGATCTTTGTGGATGATTATTCTACATATTCTTGGATATACTTTCTCAAACATACACACGAGGTTTTTGCAACATTCAAAACCTACCATATGATGATTAAAAATCAATTCAACGAAAACTTGAAAATTTTTAAAACTGATTCCGGAGGAGAATATCTCTCAAATGAATTTAAGAGCTATCTTGAGGAACATAGAATAATCCATCAAAAATATTGCCTCAAAACACCTCAACAAAATGGTTTGGCCAAAAAAAAATATAGGCACATCATTGAGACATCCAGAGCCCTACTTATTTCACAAAACATTCCAAAAAGATTTTGGGCCGAGGCGGCTCTTGCGTCAGTCTATCTAATAAATCGTTGCCCATCCAAAAATTTAAATAAGGTTTCACCTTTTGAAATTTTGTATAAAAGAGACACTGACTATAGTAGATTAAGGATTTTTGGGTGCAAGTGTTTTGTTATTACAGATAAGAATGATAAACTCTCACCTAAAGCCATTCCATGTGCTTTTCTTGGATACTCCAAAAGGGTTACAAATTATATGTATCTAGAAATGTAAGTTTTTTAGAAAATGTTAGTGGTTTTGAAAGAAATGATTCTCATGAGGAAAGTGTAGATTATTCTTTCCTATTCGACCTATTGTCTAGAGATGATGACATTAGTGATGATGAAACCATACAAAATAATCTTAGCGATAATGAAGTAGAGGAAGATAACAATCTTCCTCATCCTCCTATCTATCAAGAGATTGATGATAGAACAAACAAAGAACCTATCACCTATACACATAGAGATAAAAAAAGTTTTAAAAGTGCTATAGAAAAATATAATGAAACGACTACATTAAGTAGTGGAAGTTTGTAAAGAACAGAGAAATAGGAAACCCCCTTCTAGATTCATATCTTATGACTCCTCTCCCAAATATAGAGTCTGCCTTAGTACCATTCACTCTTACGTAGAACAAAGAAATTTTGAAGAAGCCAAAAAGAAAGATGAATGGATAGCGGCCATGGAAAATGAAATTAGGGCTCTTAGAAATGCTAAAACATGGGAATTTCAAGATCTTCCCAAAGGTAAGAAAACTATAGGGTGTAGATGGGTTTTTAAGGTTAAAACCAAGAGTGATGGGACTTTTGAACGATATAAAGCTCGTCTAGTCGCTAACGGTTATGATCAAGAATATGGGGTAGACTACGATGAAACTTTTGCTCCTATTGCACGCATGGTTACAGTTAGGTACCTTATTACCATTGTGTCGATTAAAAAATGGAATATATACCAAATGGACGTTAAAAGTGTCTTTTTAAATGGGGATTTAAATGAAAAAGTTTACATGGATGCTCCCCCTGGAATGAATTATCCTAATGGAAAAGTTCTCCGTTTACAAAAAGCTCTTTATGGTCTAAAACAAGCTCCCAAAGCTTGGTATGACCGTTTTAACAATTTAATGACAGAAAATGGATTTATCTCATGTTATACTGACACTGCCTCATTTGTAAAGAAATCTGATGCAGGAATCATAATCTTGCTATTATATGTTGATGATATGTTAATTACAGGTGATGATATCAAGGGAATAAAAAGAATTAAGTCTGCACTAACTTAAAAGTTTGAGATGTCAGACTTAGGCTTTTTGACATACTTTTTGGGCATTGAGGTTGCCTTCTCTCATAGAGGATATTTGTTATCCCAAACTAAGCTTGCTTGTGAGATAATTGACAGGTCAGGCATTACTGATGAAAAAACTTGTGAAACTCCGGAAGTTGTTGGATCTAAGATGAAAATCGATGATGGGATTCTGTTGGATAATCCTACTCCTTAGAGACAACTGCTTGGATCCTTGATGTATCTTAGCATCACCAGGCCTGATATATCTCATGCAATTCACATTGCCAGTCAATTCCAACATGCCCCTACATTAGTGCATATGAGCGTCATCCTTCTCATTATCAGGTATATTAAGGGGACAATAAATAAGGGAGTATTTCTTTCTTCATCCTTTAAATTAAATTTAATTGCATATATTGACTCTGATTGGGGAGGTGACCCAAATAACCGTCATTCCACCAATGGTTTTGTATTTTTTTAGGAGAATCACTAGTCTCTTGGAAGTACAAGAAGCAACAAAAGGTATCATTGTCTTCTATCGAAGCTGAGTATAGAGCCATGGCATCTACAACCATGGAAATAGTATGGATTCGGCGTCTGCTAGAAGATATGTGAGTTCATATTCAAGAACCAACAAAGCTATGCTGTGACAATAAGAGTGCAATATACATTGCCAAGAATCATACATTTTATGAGCGCACAAAGCACATAGAGATGGACTGCCATTATGTTCGAGAAGAGTATTTGAAGAAGGTTATCGATCTTTCATATGTAATATTTGACTTCTTCACCAAGGCGCTTTGCTCCCCCAGATTTAATTTTCTTTTGGGCAAACTTGCGGTCATGTAAGTTTGAGGGGTGGGGGGTGTTAAAATGTAATCTTGTATTTGTATATATATATATATATATATATATATATATATATATAGAGAGAGAGAGAGAGAGAGAGAGAGAGAGATACATTTGCATCTATACCATGTATATATGCAAATCTCTCTCTCTCTATATATATAAATATATAGTAGTTCTTGTAAAACTCGACAAGGGTATTTTTGTCTTTTTAGTTTTGCGCATATTCCAATAGGAATATGTTGTAATTTTATTTTTATTTCTTTCTCTATTTTTCTTTTTCTTATTTCTTTTTCCTTTTTATTCAAACCTTGGGGGTTCCAATATAGTCGTTGGGCCCCTCCAACGACTATGTTTGAGGCCCCTCCAAGGCCTCCTTTAGTTTCTTATAAATAGAGGTATTTCCCCTTGTTGTATGTATGCTTGAGAGCTCAAGCTCATTCTCCTTTCAAATATAAAGATTCTTTACATGCCATTGTGCATATTTGTGTTATTTTATGCCTTTGTGCATATTTCTTCAAGTGTTATTTGAGTGACTTTATGCACATCTCTCGTGAGGTATTAGTGCTTGTATGTGTATTGTCTCTTTGTAGACATTTTCACAAAGTTATGATAACTTCTCCATGGATTTATAACTGTTTATTTCTCAGGTTGAAAAACAGAAGGAACCGAACAATTTTGTAGATGCATCTAGATCAAATAGGTGGATAGAGGCCATGAACGAAGATATGAAAGCGTTGCACGAATGTGGAACTTGGGAAATTATTCCACGACCTTCGCACAAAAATGTAGTAGGATCCAAGTGGGTCTACAAAATCAAATATAGGCCCGATGGATCTATTGAACGTTATAAAGCACGTCTTGTGTCTAAGGGTTTCACTCAAGAATATGGACAAGACTATGATGAGACATTCAATCTAGTTATTAAAATGGGTACTATCCGACTGGTTATATGTTTGTCAGTACAATATGGATGGACTCTCCGCCAGCTTGATGTCAAGAATGCCTTCTTGCATGGTGACCTAAAGGAAGAAGTGTACATGGAACAACCACCTGGATATGCAGAACATGGTTCCAGTTCACATGTCTGCAAATTACGAAGGGCTATTTATGGTTTGAAACAAGCATCTCGTTCGTGGTTTGATAGTTTTTCGCTTGAAATTCAGTGACATGGGTTCCTCAGATCCCAACTTGATCACTCCTTATTTACCTATCGAAATCAGCAGGTCAGTACTCTACTTCTTATATATGTAGATGCTATTATTCTCATCGACAATTCTGATGAGCATATAGAGACCATTAAGGACTTACTGGGAAGAGAATTTAAAATGAAGGATTTAGGCATGTTGAGCTATTTCTTGGGAGTAGAAGTGGATCAACAAAATAAAACCTTATCCCTGACTCAACATAAATACACAATGAATTTATTGGATAAAGCAGGGATGAGAGATTGCAAGCCGTTGTCTACTCCTAGCGTGTTGAACCATAAGCTCAGTGCCCAAGATGGAGAATCTTATCGTGATCCCAAGCAATATCGTAGCCTTGTGGTAATGCTTCAGTACCTCACTTTTACTAGGCCTGATATTGTCTATGCAGTGAATCAGGTATCACAGTTTATGCATGATCCTCATGCTGAACACATGAATGCAGTTGAAAGGATTCTTCAATAATTCAAAGGCATGATTGAAGATGGTTTACTTTATCATCGGTCTCAGGTTGAGGGGACTAAACATCAAATCACCCTATATTCAGATGTGGATTGGGCTGGAGATCCAAATGACAGAAAATCAGTTTCAGGATATTGTGCGTTTATCGATGGAAATTTGGTGGGTGGAGTAGCAAGAAGCAACAAGCCGTTGCCCGATCCAGTACAGAGGCAAAGTATCGGTCTATGGCTGCAGCCACCACAAACATCACTTGGGCGAGGCATATCCTGGACGAGATAAGAGCAAAGTTTTTGCCTACCACACTCCACTGTGATAATCAAAGTGCCATTCAAATTGCTTTTAATCATATTCATCACGATCGTACTAAACATATAGGAAATTGATCAACACTTTATTCGACAGAAAGTTGAAGATGGAGAAATAGACCCAGTGTATATCTCCACTGAATGTAGACTTGTTTACCAAGGGTCTCACTAGTATACGTTTTTGGTACTTAAAAGGCAAGTTGTCCATGGTTCAAAACATGCAAAACTTGAGGGAGGGTATTAAGAATAAGAATAAGAATGCTAGTCATCCAAGGGTATTTCTGTCACTTTACTGTTGTATTTCTGTATTATGCTATTGGGTCGGGTGCTTGGGTTTGGAGCAGACCCGATATCCATTGTTATATCAGATCTGAACAGAGTAATATAAATATGAATTAGGGCACGTTCTCACATATTAGAGAGAAAAAAAGAACAAAGCCCATTTTTGTTGCAGACGTCTCCAAACCTCTCTCTCTCTCTCTTGTTCTACTGCGTGAACACAACTTCGGTGATAAAATCTTTCACTAGTATCACAGACGAAAAGCAGGTTGACACTCCTGAAGTTGTAAACATCAAAATGAAGATCGATGATGGAGAATTATTTGAAAATTCAACACCTTATAGATAACTTGTTGGAGCAATGTCTTACCTCTATTACCAGACCTGATATTGCACATGTCGTCCACACAACGAGTCAATTTCAGCATGCTCCTACCACTATTCATATGGGAGTCGTTTTACGCATTATTCGATATATTCAATCTTTCAAGGACTTTTTTTGACTGCTTCTTCCTCCTTTGATTTGATTGTGTATACTGATGCAGATTGAGGAGGTGATCCTAATGATCGACACTCAACTACTGTGTTTTGTATATTTTTAGGTGAATCACTAATTTTGTGGAGGTATAAGAAGCAACAAAAAGTCTCTCTTTTGTCAACTGAAGCTGAATATAGGGCAATGGCTACAACTACTATGGAAGTAGTTTGGCTAAGGCGTTTGCTTTATGACATGGGTGTTGAAAGTACAGGAGCATCAAGACTATGCTGCAAAAATAAAAGCTCTATTTATATTGCCAACAACCAGACATTCCATAAACGCACCAAGCATATTAAAATGGATTGTCACTACGTACGAGAGGAGTTCCTACATGGCACCATTGATCTACCATATGTTTCCTCAGAATATCAAAGATTTAAATTTAATTTTGGTACTACTCTAATGTTTGGTATGTGAAAGATAGGTGTTTTTTGATAAATACCAAAACTTGTAATTTTCAAAGATGGGCCATCGATAGTTGAAACACAATAATCATTTGGATTAAACTTGTATTTGGTCAATATTGACTCATTAGGAGTCATATGAAACGAAGCAGCGGAGTCTAGGATCCAAGAGGTCTTACCATTTTTACACTTATAGATATGTCCGCTTCCGAATAAGAAGTAGCTTGAGCTTTAAGCATAGGTTGTAGTGTCTCCATTAGTTGAGCTAAAGAGAACAAGCCAATGCATTTGGAGTGGTCAATTTCACTGCTTTCAACCGAAGTCACTCTTTTATCTTCTTTATGATCCTTCTTTTTTCTTTTGGGACAAAAAAGTTTGATGTGTCCCGGTTCATAACAATGATAACAAATAATTTTTTCACCCTTTTTAAAATCATGATCACTCCTTTTTTCATAGTTGGGATTTCTACCATTCTCATTTCTTAAAAAATGAGGTGGTTTATAGCTCTTAGTATGATTTTCAGGCTTTGACATAGCAAGCACGGATTCTTCATCTTTAGAAGTGGATGGCTTTTTCAATCTATTTTCTTCCATCGTTAATTCCTCAAGAATTTCAACTATGGAAGGGACCCCTCTTCTATGAAGAAGAGTAGATTTAGTTCCTTCAAATTCGGGCCTAAGCCCATTTATGAATTGATAGAAATGCTCCGCTTTGATTTGATTTTTGCGGAGTTCAACATCTTGTGGACAATGTTACTTTGGTTCAAGAAGAGCCAATTCATCCCAAAGGAAAAAAGTGCATTGTAGTATTTTCTTATGCTCATCTCTTCTTGAGTCATGGTCCTTACTTTGTTTTGGACGTTACATATATGTGCAATATCCTTAAGAGTATACATGTCTTTAAGGTATTTTCATGCATCACTAGCGAAGTCAAACTTCGCCAAACTAGAACACTTGTGGATGTCCACACTATTGATGAGTCATCCAGTAATTTTGGAATAACCCATCCTCCATTCCTTCCATCTTTTCTCATAGTTGGAAACGACTTTAGCCATTTTCTTTCCTTGAAGTGCAACTTCTTTTCCATTCTTGATTTTTGTAAGAATGAGTTTAGGCTCTTTTTTGGTGCCGTCAACTAATCTTCAAAGTCTTTTTCCCATATTTTATATTTTACTATGGATGCCCACATCACATAGTTTGTGTCATTTAGGTGTATGAGAATGAGGACTATTACCTCCCTCTCATTCTCCATTTACAACAAGTGGATAGAGAGAGAAAAAAGAAAGAAAGAGAGAATGAGAAAGAAGATACAAGACTTTTTTTCCGAAGTGGTTCGCTTCCCGATGCAACAATTCGTGATTTGTTGTATTTTGCTAAGCTCACGATCATCCTCTTGATATTGTCAGGATCTTCTCTAAAAACGGCTTTTGGAACACCCAAGCTCTGATACCATGTAATGAAGTGGATCGAATCTGATGAATATGCAAGAACACACCTCAATCAAGTGAGAACATTTGATTGAATAATCACACCACCCGCACAAGGGTCAAATGAGAAAGTATATTGCATAGAAAACTCTCTTGAAAAAGAGATGAAATAATACAAAGGCCATGAGGCCTATTTATAGTACAAGAGGCTAAAGGGGGTAGCCAATATGGCCTGTTGGGAGCAGCTCCAACAGCTATATTGGAGCTGGCCCAACAGTAAAAAACAAAAATTATAAAAAAAAAATTTAAAAAAGGTGAAAAAGGTTGTCAGCCCCTAATGGACTGACGCCTATTACAGAGAAAAGACCGAAATACCCTTGTTGGGTATTTCGGTTACAATATATATATATATATATATATATATATATATATATAAACACGCTGGTGGTGGCTGTTACTTGTGGTGAGGCTGGGGAGCAAAGAGGGGAGGAGATGAAAGGGGGGGGGGGTGCCCTAACATCGGGCTTCCCCCCCCCCCCCCAACCCTCTTGTTACTCTTTTATTTATTTATTTAATTTTATTTTGTAACAAATGATGCCTTTGGCCTCATTTGACCTACATAGAAACAAGGTGTGCACCTCAAGGCTAAACATGGCTTTTACTATAATTTGTCTGTTTGGTTTATGGGATATAAAACCCATTCCTTATATTTGTAATCCATGTTCTTTAACAATTTGTTAGAATGTGAGGTGCCAACTGTTAAAACAAAATTATGGCTCCACAGATGATGTGTGGCTCCTCTGCTTCTCACATGCTATGTGTCTCTGCCTTTGTGTATCATAACTGTGACTGCACTTAGCTCTATAATGCTTTTTGTGATGTCATTGGTGAAACTAATTTCTCAAATCTTTTGGATCCTCTTATATGGCTGGTTAAAGCTTCAATTAAATGTTTTGGCAGGTTGAGAATATTTCAGAAAGCAATGGCATTCTCAACAGGGAGGATTGGTTAGTAGTTATATCAGGAATTATGAGGGCCTCAATTCAACCCATATACATGGGGTGGCTGAAAGAGGAGATGTCTTTAAGGAATAAAATGCATCAGAAGGTAATTTCTGATTAAATTTCTGCAAATGGTTCTGTTCATTTGTCATGGTCTGAGATTTGAACATTTTGTTCTATTTCTATAGGCTGTTCTTGCAAGAGCGTTTGAAAGACTTGAAGATGATGACTCCATTTTATGGAGTTTAAGGAAGACTGGGAAGGAGGATCTATATGCAGATTTGCTGTACTTTCTACGATTTTTCTCAATTAGGTAATTCCTTGATATTTCTCATGATTAACTTTGTCATCTCTGGAAGAAATTCTGGTTGATAATTTCAAGAAGATTTGTGTCAAACCTTTTGTAAGGACCCAGGAATTATAGTTATGCAGTCCCTGTATCTGCAGAATTCTTATTATTTGATTCATATTGTGGCAGGACTGGAAGGTATTATGATGGTCAATTTCTTGCTCAACATGGTATAGATATCTTGGAAGATCTGTTGGTGGGCCTAGCTGATAGAATTGCAAATATTTATCTGGAACTTATATCTGTTGACAGTGCAGTCTCCAGCAAAATGAATGGCGTGGGTTTAGTATTGTGTTCATTGTCAACTAGAGAACTTCAAAAATTAAGAAATCAGGTATTCTACATCCTTTCCTTTTTTTACCACCTTACAATGGGTTTTTATTATATGCTGTGTTGTGTCAACTTTTTGGATGTGGAAGACAATTTGGTATTTGGACCCTTTGTTCTCTCTTAACAACTTCAACCCAACATGCAGGTCTCACTTCAAAGTGGCATATTGCGCCCATTCAAAGAATTGCTTTCCTTATAGGTATGCTTAGGGGAAAAAAAGCCAGCCTGCTTCTTGCACTCTCCCTCTGAATTCCTACAACAGAAGTAACAACGGTCTAGAATTCTAACTTACTTCCTCCAGTCCTCTCAAAGTTGGCCTGACTTTTTTTGTTGGGCCACAGTGATGGATTTAGTCTGCTTCTCTCCCAGGAGTTTCTTCATCAGCACCCTTGTCCTCATATTTCCACTCTGAGTTACTCTTCCCTATCATTCCTTCAACCCTATTGCCCAACTACTCAAAATTTGCCATCTTGGAACTCTCCACTTGATAAAATTCCTCTTCACCTTCCAACTCCACATCCTTCCCCTCCTGGCTTCCATTTATCCGTTTTCACTGTCTCTGCTGGTGCGTGAAATTCTTAACTCAGGTGCAAAAAAACCGTGTTCAACTTGTTAACGGACACTGAAGGTCATCAACGGTAATAACACCCTTTTTGTAAATGCAGTTGTGTTTTCATTAATGAAAAGAAACTGCTGTAAGTGTTAGTAATTATGATTTTATGCTGTAGTGAGTGCGACCTTGCTAAGTCAGTCTTCCATAGGGATTGAATGGAGCATTTTCCAAGCATACATGTACATGGTTACGAGCTTGTACACCCACACACCCACACATCCACTGAAGCTTCCTGGTGCTATAACCAGATGATAACGTGACAGATGGTGGCATGGCGCTTCCCCACAATAATGCACAATACTTATATCACCTTCACATGGTATGGCTTGTTCTGAATGGTTAGTTGTGGCTCTTATTGACTGAACACTCGTGTAAACCTGCACTAATATTATGTGCTGGTGGCCTTGAATAGTTAGTTACATCAGAATATTGAGGCTGTTGTATCTATGTACGAGGACCGCTTTGACTTATTTGCGCTTCTAAAAGAATCAATTGAGAAGACATTTGAGACTTCATCCAAGAAATGTGACTGGTGGACGAAGCTCGCCATGAAGAAATCTGCACCATCACTGTCAATTTCACATTATATCACGATTAGTAAATTGTCATTGCCTGTGAAACGTATCAAAGAGCTGAGAGCCTTGACTGGTTGGTAAGTGTGGACTCTTTATTGGTGCAAGATTCAATACCATCTGTTCAACTGTATAAAGCATCAGAAGAAATTAAGTGATTGGGAGATGGTTCTGAAAATGTCCCTGGAGACATCAGCTGTTGTAATCATCACTCAAAGACCTTTGGTTGTTGGGTTGACCCATGTCAGGAGTCACTTGAACTAAGTCCACCTCTGACGGTTCTATATATTGTTAGAGGATCTCTGTAGAGGTGTTGGTTTAGGTCTACACTGAACTGGAGCTAGCAAGTGACTAAGGTCAAGCTGGTTAAGATGGCTCTGCATGGGTTCACTGAGACTTGATTGAGTGCCGGTTTCCCTGGATTTGGGCCCAGGGTTACTTGTGTGATAAGGCCCCATTACTTAGTTGGTTCTGCTGCTCCTTTGGCCATGGCAAATAGTGTGCTAAGAGACAGCAAATGGTTCTTTACATTCTTAAGTGCTTCTCAAGAGGATGCTAAACTCATAATGGTTCTTCCTTGAAGAAGAGTGCTGGCGGAAAACCATAATTTTATTTCCTTACCTGGGTTCTTTTCATATCAATGACCAAGAATTCTATTAGCCATAGTGCCTATGTCTGCATGCTACACATGTGTGCATGCGTATGTCTGTGTGTGTCATTTTAGCATTAAACTTCCTTTGTGATGCCTAAATAGAAATTTCTGAATGCTATACATTTTGGTTTTGCAGGATGTATTATTTCAGCTTATATCTGGAGTTCTTTGATATCACAATGCCATTTGTTAAAGTGGTTTCTAACAAGGTTAGCAGTGCCATCTCTTTCTTCTTGGTTTGCTTGATTGGGAGGTCGTTAGGTCTCATTTACACTGGCATAAGGCAATCTCTGAGTTGGAAGTGAAAGTTTTGCGTCTTTATCATGCTTTTTGATTTTTTATTTCCCCCCCCCCCCCTTTTGTGTTCTTAATTGTTTGCAAGCACGGAATCATCTTATCTGACTGACACACAATACCCAATTCTATTGAAGATATGATTTCTTTTCCCCTTCTACTCATTAATCAGTCCTGTTGCATTCACCTTGGCACATACATTTGCATATGCACGTTGATGGACATGCAAACAGCTCCTCAGAAATGCATGGTTTAATGCTTAATATTTTACCTAATTTACATGCTTATGAAGTAGAAATTCAATGACTTGCAGTACAAGTTCATTTTGTGGCTTATCTGTATATTTAGAGGGTGTAGGGACGCTCATTG
Organism: Nuphar pumila; assembly: GCF_984573655.1. Classification (NCBI taxonomy): domain Eukaryota; kingdom Viridiplantae; phylum Streptophyta; class Magnoliopsida; order Nymphaeales; family Nymphaeaceae; genus Nuphar; species Nuphar pumila. The sequence continues at coordinate 3,023,915 of NC_143261.1, forward strand.
GAACATCATGTCCTCTTAGTTTGTGTGTGTGTGTGGAAGATGTGTCCTGGGAGGACCCGAGCTATCTTTTTAATGAAATTGACGGCCCAGATTTCCAGCCAAGGGACGGCGCATGAGGCGGCCTTCACACAGTACACTCTAGGGTCCAAACTCCCAACACTGTTTTATAAAAGAGTAGTCATATATTGAATCACGCAGCCACACGAGACAAAATTTTCTTTTTGGATTTTGATTTTTTATTAGATTTCCTCCTTTTGTATATTGTTTACTTCAGGTCCCTGAGCGGAAAGCGGAAAGCGGAAAGCGGAAGTGGGAAGCGATGCACTTCCAAAATTTTAGGAAGCGGGAAGCACGAAATGACTTAAAAGCGAATAAGGAATCGTCTCTAAAGCAACCTAAGAAGTGAACCGGAAGCGACCTAGGAAGCAAAGGGGAAGCGAAAAAAGAGAAAAAAAAGAAGAAAAATAAAAAAACACACAAAAAAAAGAGGAATCAAGGGGAAAGCGTGCTTCCCAATTTTTTTGATGCTTCCCCGCACATTTTGGAAGGGCTACGTTTTGTGCAGGCTTCCCCATATGGTATGGTGCTTCTGGTAACCCTGATTTACTTTCATATTTTGAAATAGAAAAGTATTTGTAAAATATATGAAAACAAAACCCGTGAAGTATTTTGGTGGGATGTTGGGAGAATGAGTTTACTAGTATTTTGTAAATGCTGGAGAAATTGTGAAAAAATATAATTTTGTTATCTTAGTGCATTCTTTTAAAATTTTTTTTTTTTTCAGTGGTGTTCTAGTTCGACCCAAATCACAGGGCTAACTATGCTAGTGTTTGAGTGGCGTTTGGTGGTCATCAGATGATCCAGAAATCAAGCCTTCGCTGTGACACGCCCTTAAGAATATTGTTAGAGTTCTTTCACGAATCAAAAATAAGAAAGAAAAGTTGATATGCATCCAGTGTTTGTGAATTGTTTCTCAAGCATAGGAAAATCCGATTGGGTGCCAGAGATGGGAGGGCTCATCATGGAATGGATCGATGGGCATTGGAACCGAACGGGTCTTAGAATATAGGCAAACCCAATATTGGACCTAAGCCTGGTGAATCCGGGTCAACTTTTAATGCAAAGATAGGGATCCATTTGCAGCTCCTACATATAATGGAGCGCATCTATAATATTAATTCGTTCTAGCTTTATGTATAGTGGACCATCATAACTTGACTCTATGAACTTAAAATTATCACATCGTAATGTAAAGATCTAATTAGGGCTGTCAACGGATTGGGGTTGTACTGGTTATCTGGCCCTTTTTATACTCGTGCCCAGAAATTCAGGTTCAGTCGGGCCAGACCTAAACAAGATGTGGGTTGGATTTGGGCTATGTTTTTTGTTGGATACGTGATCCAGCCTAACCTGACCTAAATATTGTCGGTGTATTTTTTATGCATAATATAAATTTTAGATGCCCTTTGAATTATACGGATCGGCCTGTTGGCAGCCCTATATCCAATGAAGAGTCTAAATGATTGTGTATAAAATTATTTAATGCATCTTTTCAAAGTTTTTAGCATTGGAAATCACTGCATTAACGAACAACATGAAGAACAAAGGAATGGTGCAACTGCAAGTCTATGCCAAGAAAGATCAAAAGATCATATATAATAATCTCTTATAGGGTCCTAGCTTCTTTTTTTATTTTTTATGTAAAGATGAAATATATTGCTACCTACAATTATTAATTTATTATACTGTTCAATGCAGCTCTTTAGCAACATCCTTTCCATTTGACTAAAAAGGCTCACTAATGATGTCTATATGTGACTCCCAAGTCTATTATTCTCAATGGGTCTACCTAGCTTTGATTTCATTTAAATAATTTGAATACTTTTCATCCTAGAATGACGTTTTAAAATCTTGGTGGGGGACAAGAAGCCACAAACTTTTATCAGATCTCACGCATTGGGATTTGTGACCTTTTCCGGATTCATGTTTGACTCTGCCCTTCTGGTTTGGATCTAGATAATTCACATTCAAATATGGGTCAGATCCTAAACTAATAATGTCATGTTTAGTTCGGGTAAGAATCAGATAAATAAAATAGGTTCTGTTTTATCTATTTCTCATGAAAACAAATGTTTGTTTTAATAGGCACATGAAAACCAATTAGGGATGTAAACGGTTCTGATTCGGATCGGATGTAGCCAATATCACATTCGACTGTTTGAATGCTTGCCTAAACTGATTCGAATTTTATGGCGAAAAACTCATACCAGATTCTTTTTTTTTTTTTACATATAAACGGATTCAGATATCCATCAAACTCAGATATTTATTGGATTCAGCCACAAAAGATGAATAACATATCCATATCCACCACTGCAGCTGTTACCCATGTGGTTAGCGGGGTCCTGTGTCAAGCTAAAGGCCCAGGATGGAATCCCACTGGCGCATAGGGGCTGCCGGTGCTTTATCATGGTTGGGTCAAGTAAGGCTTGGTGGTGGTGTCCTCAACCTGGAGTTTTACCTCGCAGGGAGGTGGACCCATTAAGTGACCCGGTTCATAGTGAGGGTTTTCCTTTGTCATAAAAAAAAAAGAAAGAAAATCATATCAGCATCCAATTATAATCGGATATGGTTTTAGCTTACCAAATGCAACTAAACAGAATCAATTTCAGTCAGCTATCGGATTCATTGACATCTCTAAACCAATATACTAACCTGTTTTCTGTGGACATAGTATCAGAGGGGTTCAGATCATGATTCAGAATTCTATCATGTTTTTGAGCCTGATCTGAATCCAGAACCAGACCCACTCGTTGAAAGTTGGATCCAGTGTTGGGTCACCCATGACCTGACCCGTATCCTACCCGTTTGCTCCTATATGAAACGGAAAATGAAGTATCTAAAGCCCAAATGGCTTAGTTGTTTGACATTTTTAAAAAAATCCTAAAAAGGAATCTGTTACCGTGAAATTCCTAATGGCTCATGCGGATGCGGTAGCAAGCAAGAGTTTCCTGCATTTCTGCACGCTCACTAGCAGTAGGAAATTTGGAAATCCAGATAATTTCCGATTTTGGTGACCCTGAATCACACCATAAAACCAGATTCCCGTAGTTAGAGAATGTGTACTACTGAAAATTTAAAAACTTTGGAAATTAGGATATGCATTTCTACAACTGCCGGGATTTGAATCTTTGGAACAGAAAACAATCTGCTTAGTTTTTTGGTTTTATAACCCAAGACCTGGTCGTGCTGGCTCAGCCTGCCATACCTACTGTCGTCGTGCCAGCAGCCTAAAACTCAGAGGCTAGGAACCCTGCCCTCAGGGCCTATGTTACGCATTGGCTCGGGCAGATGGGTGGAATCGAACCTTGACTGCCCTTCTAGCAGCCAAGCCCTCACCCCCCTACCCCAACACCCTTTGGGGCTTCTGCTTAGTTCGTTGGAATTGTAATGTTTTACTGAATCCAACTAAATGATAATCAGTCAGTTGGACATCCAAACTAACCCCGATCTGTTGACGTCCCTGATTCCAATAGGAGCCCCTTAGGTGGGCGGGCAGGTTATATGTTCCCCCCAAGAAAATGCACTGTAGCTACAGTGTGTGTTCCTGGGTCCCCACTGAGCGCCGTGTGGCGCGTTCAGTGGGGTGTAGGGGGAGCCGTACATCATGATGTACGGCTCCCTCCTACACCTCACTGAGCACCACGCGGCGCTCAGTGAGAACCCTGAAACATGCACTGTAGCTACAGTGCATATTCCGGGGGTGCACACGCAACACCCTCTCCATTGGTGGTGTTTGGATGCACCATCTTATCCAAATAAATGGGATAAGGTGGGATGTTCTACTATGAAGCATAATGCAATTTCTCAACTTATCCCATATATCTGGAAAAGTGGGTGCAGCCAAAACACCCCTTGAGGTCAGAGCCCGATTATGCCATCTCGTGTTGTCGAAATATGTGTTCATATAAACAATTGGTTAAGGACGTGTTTTGGATCGGTAGCTGGAATGGACATTTATGGAGTTTATGCATTTGAGGAAGTGGCAGCTGCCAAATCCATCCTTGAGTGTAAATACAAAGGAGAAAGGGCCTCACTTCCCATCCCAAATGCATAAACGCCCATCCTACTGCCACGATCCTAAACGGGGCCACCATGGGCGTTCGACCGGGATTTTGCCTCGAGAACACCAAATGCATAAACGCACATCCCAGCGCCGAGATTCCAAACATGCCCTAAAGGGAAATGCTGGGTCTGTCCTAAAAGAAAACTGAGCCAGAACAAGTTTGTTGTCACGTAAAATACAATAATGTTAATGAACTCCAAGGGTTCCACTGTAAGTGCATTTTTTGGCATCATGGGAAATGCAACTAAGTTCATGATCTCCAAAAGTTTCACCACTACTCATCAACTTCTTGATTTGTCATCAAATTCACAAAGATAAAACTTCAATTTCTCTCATTGTGCTGAATCCATGGATCAATATTTTAAAGAATGCATGAGAGGTAGGTTCAACTTGATCTGATGCTTCTGATCCTGAAATTGAGCATGTAAGGTTGTCAATGAACCCAGCTTTAATGCGTCTGCTCCAAAATACTATACCCGGACCGACCAAACGAGGTAGCCTTGTCGATTTGGTTCAGGTACTCGGATTCATACCCACATCCAACTAGGATCTTCATTGGTAAGTACATGACCCAATTGTTCTACTGAATGTTTTAGAACAAGTCCAAAGATTAACATGATTAAGTGGAACCGGTCATTGTTAGCCAGATATGGACATGTCACGGTTCCATCCTAATCCTGAACTAATCAATGAACTAGGAATTGTATTCGGATCAGTTCTCGCCTGGTTCAGATCTAAATGCAAACTCTATATTGGAAGCCTACATGCAAACAATTACTTAGCTGGTAAGAGTTTGCTTAATGAAAAGGAAAAAAAAAGGGACAAATAAATGGGAGAAAAAGGGAAAGTAAAAGGAGAAACTTATGCATTTTGTGGCTTTGGGGATCCAATTCTTGTAAAGAAGAGGGTGGAAGGGGGCATGCTGGCACAAAGATAATACATACAATGCTTTTTCTTTTTGAAACAAGAGGATACATGCAATACCATAAAGTGAAAAGCTTAACTTAGGGTCTCTTGATTTATTCATGTGACTTACAGCCTTTACATGCCTGTCTCCATGCATTGCAAAATTCCATAAGAACTATATGCATGGTTTCAAAGAGAAAGTGGTCAATCAAGCTTGGTTACTCGCCTTCCAAGTCATGATACTGAAGTTATGGGAAATTAATTAGATGTTACTTGTTATTTCAAGATAAATTCCTTGCCACAGCATATTGTTCTTTGGGTGCTGAATGAGGTGCGAACTCTCTGTGACAAATATCGCGAGATTTATAAAAAATCTCGCGGATATATCGCGAGAAATTGTCTGAAAGTTTAAAACAGCAATTTCTTGCGAGATTTTCAAACCATAACAAATATCACGATATTTATATTTTTAAAAGATATTCATCGTGAAAACCCCTGAGATTTTTATTTTTAAATATGTTTTATTTATATATTTATTCTTTATTCCTGAGTTTTTGCCAAAAAAATGCAAGATTTCTGAAAAATTTCAAATTCTCCCAAGTTTTTTTCGTGCTGAGATTTTGCCATTTTTAACTTTTGTTACTATGGTGCCAACTCATGTCTATTTTTTTATTTTTACTAGGAGAAACCGCTCCAGGCGTAGAGACCTAGCCGCGCTGGCTCAGCCTGCCATACTTAACGGTCTCTGTCCATGTCAGCGTAAAACTCCGAGAGCTTACCCCTTGGCCCCAGGGAGTCGCCAAGCTTCGGCTTACACAGGGGGGTGACGTCCATGGGATTTGAACTTCAACTGCCAGTCAAACGGTCTAGGCTCCATCCCACTATGCCAAACCCCTTGGGTCTCATGTCTTGGACATTGGTAAAAGGGTACATAATGAGATTTTTTTGAGTTGGTTTTATGCAGATAAGTGGCAACCTCAATCTCTAGGATGGCTAAAGCTTATTGTATTTGGCGTTTAGGTTTCACTATTAGGAATCACAGAGGGACAAATCTATGGACTGGATGTTTGATAAGACCCAAGTTGGCAATATGTACTGAATGGGATATGACATTTTATCCTTAGTTCCATCATGCTCCATAGTTATTCTTATTCTTGAATCATCTAGATGTGACCTAGTAGCTGCTACTAATCCGGTTCAAAGGATGCCTAAAGAGATGATTCATATGATTTTTTTTCTTTGTCTGTTCAGTTGTAACCATGTTTATAAGAGTAACAACTATGTTACTTGTTTTCCTGCGTGGTTAGGAACCATTTACCGGGTTCTAGTATCGAAAGATAAGCCTCCTGATTGGTTTTCTGACCTTAACGATCTTCGAGATGCAAACCGTAACCGGTTGGGGTCTGCCTAACTCAAACTTGCCAATCAAAAAAAAAAAATCCATAAGAACTCTTTGTAGAAATTATGGTCTAGCTAATGCCTTCACTCATGATTCACACATCTTTACAAAAAGTAAGGCACCAATTCCATGGAGTGTGCTCTTTAAAGCAAATCCAAGAAGCTAGGGTTAATGGCCACTTAAAAAAAATAGATTGGTCTAATACTATCACTGAGATTCTTTATGGGGAATTATTTTGACCCAAGGGTACGTTTGGTTGCTTGTGGGGTGCTGTGCAAATGGGATTCACTTTCTAAATCTCATGAGGTTTGCTTTTGGGGTGCTGTGCACAACTCACTTTTTAAGTTTTGGTTGCTTGTGAGGTGCTGTGCAAATGAGATTCACTTTTTAAATCTATGAGAACTCCAATGTCATGAGATCCAACCAAACTTACCCCAAATGTCAATTATATTCTTAAGCCTCCAAAAGTTCTAAAATAAGCTAAAACTCTATGTATACATGGAATTTTGGTTGGGGCAACTCATCTTGAAAAAAAAAAAGGATAAAGTGTCTGTTGTGTCGTCGCGGCACATTAATTGAAATTGATATATTTTTTGATATTTGTATGAAAAAACCACCCCCACGATTAGAGACCTAGGTTTTGCCTGAGGTCGCTTTCGTGGCAGTGTAAAACTTAGTAGGCTTACCCCTTGCCCCTAGGAAGTCACCACACTTTGGCTTGCTTAAGGAGTGATGCCCATGATATTTGAACCTAGACCACTTGCCAAGGTCACATCACACTATGCCAAACTCCTTTAGGGCTAATTGAAATTTTAGCAACTAGCTTTTTAGGTATATTAGTCCATTTTTCTTGATAATTGTGCAAGTGTTGTGTCAATTAATTGAGATTGATATTAGCATCTAGGTTTTTAGGTCTATTTCAGTGATCCCAATTTCCAGGATAAGTGTTGTCATATTAATTGAAAACATTAGCATCTAGCCTTTTAGGTGTATTTTGATGATCCCATTTTTTCCGGATAAGTGTTGTGTCATATCAATTGAAACTGATATGAGCATCTAGCCTTTTAGGTGTATTTTGGTGATCCCATTTTTTAGTAAAAGTGTTGTGTCATATCAATATGAGCATCTAGCCTTTTAGGTGTATTTTGGTGATCCCACTTTTCCGGATAAGTGTGGCCTCATATTATCTGAAATTGATATTAACACCTAGCTGGTGATCCCATTTTTCCCGATAAGTTTGTGTCATATTAACTGAAATTGATATTAACATCTAGCATCTAGCCTTTCAAGTCTATTTTAGTGCAACCAAAATCATATGTAACGTCACATATTGGATCAGATCAATGTTATAGCCAAGGGCAGACCTCTACCAGTTATACAAGGATACCATTGAGATTTGAACTTGCAACTCCCCTACACAAGGTGACGTGCACTAGCTGCTCGTACCAGACAAGCGGTAGGAGTGCCCGTTGGTCCTCATGAAGTCTAATTTGCCCAATGAGGGCACTGCTCAATTGGTAGGGGTGACTCATGAACATCACCAAGTTGACAGGATGTTACTAGTTTGAAACCTATGGGTACACATTCTTTGCTGCAAGGCCAAAGCTGGGTGTACTGTGTGGTGGGCAAAGGAAAGCAAGGATTTTTATACCAATGCGCTCGCGAGCTCGTGAGTAAGATGGTTTTCCCCTTATCAAAACTAGATAATCGGCTCGTCCAAATGGCTGGGCCCTATAAGATAACTCAAATGACAAAAAAAAGTTTAAATCATATACATTTATCAAGACTGGAAGTAAAACTAATGGAAATAAAAACATATTATAATTTGTGGCCAGGCCTAGATAAATTGTGGTGTTATTAAAAATTTTATGACAAATAAGATGAATAAATAATGAAAATGGGTATGTGCTTGAAACAAATTGTATTATATTGTAATTTAGAACCTACAATGCAAAATCACTAAAGCAATTACATAGTTTTTTATACAGCTTACAATGTTTAATTTAAAAATATGCAAGAAAAAATGGTAATAAGAGAAATACCGTTATAAAATATTGTCATATATTGTTTATCTAACTATTCAACAAATAAAAAAAAAGAAGGAAAAAGTAAGTTTTAGTTACCTCAATAAAAAAGGAAGAAAAAACAAGAGTTATATATACCATAGGAATAAAACTCAAAGGGTTAAAAAAAATGAACATACCATTGTAAAGAGAGGCAAATTTACAAAATGCCATGTACCACTTTGTTTAGGTTTAGGTTTAGGTTTAGTGAACAAAAATGATACTCAAATGAAACAGATTCAAAATGATATTCTTGGACACATAACAATGCCAATTAAGAAAAAGTTATAAGGAATTCAATTTTTGATATTGCTTTTGTTTTTAAACTATTTAGGATAAGACTTAAAAAAATGATCTATTTTGTATAAAGGCGGCAATCTTAATTAATTACAAAAAAGTACAAACTTGAATAAAAGTTTTGGAATCCTTTGGACATAAACTGGTGCAAAAAGCGAGGTTAGTGATAGTGATGGCAGTGGATCGGGGGGAAACGGGGCTCTACCCTGCCTTGCCCCGTTTGGACTGAGGATGTAAGACATGAAACAGGGATGGAGGCAAGGATGAAGGATAAAATTGAAACCCATGCGAGGATGAAGGCAAGGATGGACTTACGCTTTTCTCTGCTCTGCCTCGTCTTTGATCCCTGCCTTGCCCTGCCCCGTATACATCGTTCTTTAGACAAGGCAGCGGACCGAGGGGAAATGGGGCTCCGCCCTGCCTCACCCCATTTAAACCGGGGATGGAGGACATGAAACAGAGATGGAGGCGGGCATAAAGGTTAAAATCAAAACCTGCCGCGAAGATGGAGGCCAGGATGGAGGGTAGGATTTTGAGATGGGGTTGGGGTGGAGACCTTGTCCCTGGCCCTGGTCCACTGACATCCCCACTAGTGGGGTTTATGATGCCAATTCCAATGGAGCCTATGCATTTAGTGGAAGAGAAGGACTATTTTTGGTTAACTCAGATGTTGAGGGCATGCTTGGTACCCTACGTATGAAAACAAATGGAATCAATTATGATCAATGGTGGCAGCAACCCCCTAGCTACGCCTTTGAGATCAGGTCATGCTGAACATCAGCGTTTTTGCTCACGCCAACATCGTGGCCATCCGATTTGCATTTTAAAAAGCTAAAAAGTAAACAAAACCACGTGGCATTCATCCAAAATGCAAACAGATGGCCAGGATGTCGGCATGAGAAAAAACCTGATCTGCTTCCGGGTTAGGGAGACCCGTCCAGTTAAACAACTATAAGAACCTGCAACGTCCCAACATGGGTAACTAGCCCTAGCTGCTCCTACCATTGGTAACTACAAGGAAATCATACCAAAGGGGGGGTGGGGCTCGGCTTGTTTGGTAGGAGCTGCTAGTGCACGTCACCATGTGTTGGGATATTGCAAGTTCAAAACCCAATGGTATCTTGTGTAACCGGTATTTAGCTCATGACCGAGTTAAAAGTAAAAAAAAATCTATGTAGTATAGATCGTAGAATATGTAATACATGGATCTTATATCGCTTTCAAAAATGAGATCTGAGGCAATCAAATGCACCCCCTTATGGAAACTCTTTTAAGATCACAATGCAGGGTCGGTATATGGTCCAATTTTGATTGCACTACATCATGTTTGGACAACCTATAAAGTTTAAAAAATATTTCAATTCCCTACATGATGGACAACTTGGTTGTAGCGTAATCCAGCTATAATTGGAGATCCACAGCCAGCCTTCGCTCGAGCCAGAAGTGGGAAGGTCAAGCGCAACTTCACCAAAAATGAGATCCACTGGGTCCTTGTTACGTTAGGGATGTAAATGGATCAAATTCAGTTCGAATGTAGACAGTACCATATCCCATTAATAGGATGTTGGCTAAAAGGGTTCAAATTTGAAACAAATAGTGTCAAGTATAATTAGATCCAGCTCAGAATTGGATAAATAATAGGTACTCAACCAGGTTTGATCCAACCCTTCTTTTCTATTTTACATGAAATTCAATATGTTCGACCTTTTTTTTAGGATCTACTAATAAGGGATGCAGGTCATACCATTTTATACCTAAAATTCTACTATGTTCTCCCACTCAGATCCAGATATGAAACCAGACTCACTTATTGAAAGCCAGATACAGTGTCGGGTCAACCCTCACACGAACCATATCCGACCCGTTTGCAACCCTAGATAATCCAGATATTGCATTACCAAACCTTGTGAACTAACGGGGAATCGCTTGTCTGGTAGGAGCAGTTAGTGCACATCACCTTGTGTTGAGATGTTCCAGGTTCAAAACCCAAAGGTATAATTGTATAACTGGCTGGGGTCTGCCTAACCCCAGCTCGCCTTTAAAAAAAAAACTTGTGAACTAACAACCATGATCCATGATGGGAACCACACTTCACGCATCGGACCTACCAAAAGAATGTGATTGATCAGGGCCATCAACATTTCATGACTTTGATGGCCCGTCTGAGATGCTGACCCTATACTGCAGGAGCATGGTGAATATGTAATCATGGTTCCTTTTTCTCCAGTGTTCCCCTTATGAATTGATAGAAGTTGGATTCTTTGAAGAAAATGATGTCTGACCCAAGATTGAGTTTTGAAAACAAGTCCCTTTGGTAAAATGCTGCCATGCAAAAGTTGCTCGACTTTACCGCTGAGGTGGTATCCAATGTGGTAAGCTGGGTCCTGTGTCAAGCTGAAGGCTCAGGATCGATTCCCTATGAGGTGGTATCCCATGTGGTAAGCTGGGTCCTGTTGAATCCCTCTGCACATGGGGTGGCTGTTGTTCTGTTAGGGGTTCGCCTAACCCCAACTTATTTAAAAAAAAAAAAAATTGCTCAACTTTCCTGCTTGGCACAGTTATCAGCATGAGCATGTCATGGGAAAAACTTGATTTTCCGGTTCCTCTTTGATGTACCATTTCTTCATAGACAGTCTCCATCTTTCTGTAATATAGATAGTCTCCGGTGTCTTGAGGGTATGGTTGTTCAAGATAATCATAGTTGCACTTCAGGCATGATTGATTTGACTAATATTGTGGCTGGATTTCTCTATCTTGATTTACGTTATGAGGTAAAATACATATCGTATTATTTGTTGTTTCAAAAAGCAAAACAAGTATTTGGTATTTGCGTTTTCGCAACTGAGTTTTTTCCTCAAACCTACATAACAGAAAGACTTCGACTACATAGCGCTAGGTGGTACGTACGTCCGGTCTTTATCTTTAGTATATGAAATGACTCAGATATTCTTCGATCTAAAGCACAAAACATTGAAATTTTTAAATAAATGTTGAGGTTTCTTTCTGAGAAATCAATGTCCCACTCATCATAGTGGTACTATCAGACATTTACGTTATGTTAGTACTATGATGATTTGATGAGAGATTTATGGTAACCTCGTAGCATGAAAATGCACGATGATTAAAAAAAAATCACATAAATGGTGATGATTCGCCTTCATAGGCAAGATGCTCGATTTGGTTTGAAAGACTAGATCATGTAGATTGGGTCGTCAGTTAAAAATAGAACCTGACGTACCCATTCGTCTCTTTAGTTCCGTTAAGAGAGAAGATGAGATGATACAAAAACTCTGATGGATAGGTTGTTATCAACTATGCTCCTCGAGCAGCAATTGACTTGGTGTCTTTGGTCATCGGAGTTAGAGGATAGGGCTACCAAAAATTATCCTAGGTGGTAGATCCCATGAGATTCTGTAGAAGTTTGGATGCATCTCTTACCATGTATGCCTCTGAAGAATTCTCTCTCAGTCACTGGCCGTCCCCTTAAGAGTGAACTCAGCTATTTGTCCGGAGTATCAAAATATATAGAATAACAAACCCCCGGATAATCTCAGTTGTTTCTACATTTTTTCTATGTGTGCCCTAAAGACAGTTAATATTGAAATAAGATTATCATGCTCATTTTACTTATTCTGAATAATAGAATAATACATATGTCTGACCCGTTTTATGGGGTACATGTGATGATTAGGTCGGTACGACAGGCGATTGTGCGATAACGCGATGATATCAAGATCCCACTCTTTCTCTGATGTTTCATTGATGAGCATGTTTTGTAATTTTGCATAAGGGTTTCTTTTAAAATTCCTCTTTTGTATAAACTTTAATTATCAAAAACCTCATTTTAAATTTATGTGGTTTCAATGCTTATATAGAGATACAAATCTATTGTGTAAAGGAAAATTTGCCTCTAATGCGGCCAAGGTCCGTTGACTTGTTATTTCAAACACTATTTTTCCGTTGAACTACTTATTTAAACTCTTAAAAATGATTGATTTTAAAGCTTTTAAATTTTTTCTAAAAGATTACAAGTTAGGGATTTTGGTGCATTACAGTCATCAATCTGAATTCATGTTTTACAATCTGGTTTTGATGTTGTTATATATATCAAAACTAGTTTTGATGTTGTTTTTATGCATGTCAAAACTGTTTTTCTTTGCTGATTAAGTTGTCCACCATCAGAACAAAATATATATATGTGGTAATGAGGGCGGTTATCAGACTTCTATGTGCATGTCTTGATCATGACTGTTTTCAAACTCAATATTTTGTTCGAAGTGTTGGTTGTCATCAGACTTGTATATGTATACTTGCTTAGCAACATATATGAATATATATATATATATATATATATATATATATATATATATATATATATATATATATATATATATATATATATATATATATATTTGAAAGATTGCGGATTGTTAGCAAACTTGATTTTTATTCGGTTATATAGTGACTGTCATCAGCTTTAAGTTCATCCTATAAAAATCCATTTTTAACACTGCTATGCAGACTGCCATGACCCAAAGTGTATGCCATCACGAAGCTTGGCAGTGAACTTGGGTATATATTATTATGTGATCTATTTTGGTAGCTTATAGTTCATTTTTGGCAAGCTGATATTGACAACCAAGCTGCACTTGTGTACAACCATAATGTGTTGTTCACATCACATTGTTGTGCACTACTGGTAGCATGCTGTTGTTTGCCTTAGTGCGGCAGTAACATGCTGATCAACAACGTGCCGTTGTGCATGATGATTTATATTTATATGTAGATCAGTTTTGGACACTTTTTGCGGGTATACAAGCTGTCCAATTTTGTGTATAGTTTGTGCACATGCAATCCGATCAAATTTGACATTGATTGCACATATGTATTCCAATTAGATTTGTCCAAATTTAACATAAATATACAGTATATTGACCTAATAGTGAGTTTGAAAAACAAGTCTAGCAATCTGTAATAGTTTTTCAGTTCAATTTTTTTTTAGAATAATTTACAAAGGGTTCCTAATTTATCCAATATTTATAAACAGTTGCCTAAATTTTCAATTATTATATTTAAAGGTCTACTTTTAAAACTTAAATTTCAATGAAACCCAGTGGTTGAAGAAAATGACTAAATTACTCTGGTTCTTAAAACAAAGAGAGTCGTTAAAAAATGAGAGCAAAGGTGGTGATGAGGCAATTGGGTAGATCTCACTATCAAATTTGGGCTATGGTGGTGGCGAAGAGGCAATGGTGCTCTCTCTCTTTAAGAACCATGATATTTTAGTCATTTCCTTTATTCAGTCAACTGACTGAATTGAGGACCAAGTGAGTATCTGAAATATAAGTTTTTAAAAATAGGCAGTTTAGCATTCATATTTACAAATCGATTTGTTTGCATAACAAAACCTTGGTAATCCGACAGTGGAGGAGAAACAACCAGAAGATAGACACTGCCGATGGTGGCAACGATGCTGCCACTGCACAGACGATGACAAAGGATACTCCGGTGACAGCAAACGACAGAAAAGGGTGCCCTGGCGGCAGTAGACGATGACAAAGGATGCTCCGACGATAGCGAACAACGACAAAGGATGCTTCGGTGACAACAGAAGATGGTACAACTGCTACTCCGATGGCAAGAGACGATGGCAAAGTTTGTGTCGTCAAAGAGAGTTCATGTTACATCAGATGGTGCAAAAGTTTATTGCTTAGGGCGAAAACAGAACGTTTGGACTTTGAAGAGTTAACATTATTCTAGAACCGTCGTTTTCTTTTTTTGAATGGAGAACATTTTTGTCATTTTCTCGCATCATCGTTTCATTGCAAAAATGGAGGGAAAGGGTACTTATGTCTTTGCAATTGCACCGGATAACAATGCTAAGTGATGCAGACACACATGTGGATATGAGCGTCGCGAGCTTATATACATGATGCTCATTGAGACCCCCCGAACACGCACTGTAGCTAACGACCGTCTTCCGGGGAGAACATATAACCTGCTTTGCTTTCCAAAGCTCCAAAGTAGTGAAGCCTGACAACCCTAAGTGCATTGTTTGCCCCCTCATAATGGATTTGATTACAAAGGTGGAATCATGCTTTCCGATGGTGAAAAAGAATGAACTCCCATAATAAAAGCATGACAAGGTTGTAATGAAGTGACAACAAAGCATTTCAACAATTTGGTTTAGTTCTTAGTTTAATAGAAAAGGGTTTTTAGTAAAAATATAAATAGAAAATGGCCTTGGATTCAAGAAAAAAAAACAAATTATCTAGCGTTCTCAACTTTTTCAAATTGTGAGAAGGGCGTAAAGATAGTTTGTGGGGCTTATGAAATAATATTATATATTGCTTAATAAGTTTTTTTAATGTTCTTAAATTTTAATAAATTTTTTTTAGGATGTCGATTAATTATTATGTTGTCTTAAATGCAGGAACAGTTACACAAACACGATTTTAGGCCATAACATACCTAAATAGGGGGATTTGAAGAACAATTTAAGACATGAGAGAGAGAGAGAGAGAGAGAGAGAGTCAGGGTCTTGAATATGAAACCTACTGTGGAAAAAATTCACTTTGTAAGTCTATAAATTTTTGTTTTGATATTTATCTCTAAAATGCATTAATGCAAGCATGATTGGGATGGCTGCCACGTTGCAAGTTGCAGCAAACTCATTCAATGTAAATTAACACGCATAGAGATTCCCCAACTATAAAAATCTAGAGTTATTTGAATATCTTTCTTGGTATCAAATTCACAAGGCTCGTATAATTTACAAAAATTAAGGATTTACATTTAGGTAGGAAATAGACTTCATACTCCTCCAACAATAATCCCCCTTATATCACGTCCTAGTCATTTTGTTTAATGGTCGTCCTAATGATTTGCAGACCTGTCTTTGAAACATACCATGGAAAAAGAAGTGGTTGAATGCTATAACCAAACGTCAGTCTTTTTCTGTATTTTGCTCCTTACCATTGATAAAAGAATACCAATAGATGTAGGTTAACACACTCAATGACTTTGAGCTTCTATATATGTAATATCGCGCATTTACATACTTAGTCATTTTGAGATTTGTCAAAAATTTGGCTAAGTATAGAAGAAAAAACATTTGAACATCGATATTAGACCAATGCTTTTGAGTCTAGGCTTAGCCCAGGTCTCATCAACTAGGTCTAAATGAGCCATTTAAAATGTAAGAAAGAGTTATATTTTTTACCTTTAAATTCAAGCGAGATTCGAGTTATTTTTGGGCAAAATTTTGAATTTATAATCATGTGATATATCGTTGGATGCGTCTCGAAATGCCAAGCACGATGATATATTACTTTTCAGAATTTGAGTTTCGATTGGCCCAAAAATTGTATTTTTTTTTTTAAAAAGCAGTTTGTTGGTTTAAGTCCGAATTTGGATCAAAATGGATTCAATGGATTTGATCCAAATTAACATGGATCTGGACTCTATCTAGGATCTATATTAATCTAGATTTGGTTCAGTCTAAAACCTATTTGGATTTTTGAAAATAGATTTGGATCTTGAATCCGGATCTAGATCCAGATCTAAATTCATGCCCAACAAATTTCTAACTTTGAATTCATTAGAAACCTTTAAATTGGAGTTAATTAAGGTTAAAAAGTCTCCCAAGTTAATTTGGAAGTTTCCAGATAATTATTAATTATTTAATATTAATTAATTAATTTTTAGTAATTTCGAAATTTTATTTTTAAGATTGTTTAGGACTTCCCCTTACACATGCCTAAAAAGACTTAAGAAGGTTTGAAAAAATTTAATTGAAGTAGGAAAGAAGCTTGGAAAAGTCAACTTTAGAGTTTTAAATTTTTTAGAAAGTGAGAGTCCCATAAGAGGAGAGCTCTCTAGAAGGATAAGACTCTATTCTTCTATAAAAAGTTCAAAAAAGAAAAGAGAGAAAAAGAGAAGAAAAAATGAAGAAAGAGGAGAGAGAAGAGGAAAAGAGAGAAAGAATGAGAAAGAGGAAGAATGATGAGCCTTCTTCTCCAGCGATCCAGTTTTTTCACCATTATTTTCCTTGTTTTTTTTTTATTCACGTAAAGGTACGAGTTTCTTCTCTTGAATTAAGTGAGAAATTGAATGTAGATGGGTTTTCCATGCATGATTTTGATGAAAATCTATGAGAAAAGATAGATCTTTATGTTTACTCTAAAATATACGAAACAGGGTTTATGGATCCTCTTCCATGGATTCATTTTTTATTTTATTCACCTTATCAAAAGAATAAATTTCTGTATATGCTAAAACATAAATTTTATTTGTGATAAAAGTGTTTATTTAGTGTTTTCTTTTGATGGTTATCAATTCCCATGGATGGTCCATGTGATGGACTGTTAGATACATGTAAGCATGTGATAGAATAATTTATATGTAAGCATTCATCATTCAAAAATCTGTATAATGGTGATTCTGAATATTTTTGGAGTTACTAGCATGATCATGCTTGCATATTAGTTTGTTTTGTGAATACTATATGTATTTGATGGTTTATGTCTAAACGAAGGTATGCTTAAAATTTTCAGCTTGTATATGCTCAAAAAAGAAAAAGTAGGATTATATTTAAAGCTTTTTTTGGGGCTCTAAGGTTTGACCGACAAATCAGCCGAGCTCAACTCGGCTGGCCAGACCTGGCCCTGCCTGTTTAGGCTCGTCAGTCCTACTTTTGACAGGCTTGACTTGAGGTTGTAGGGCCCAACCGAGTGGGCTTGGCTGGAAATAAATAAATAAATAAATAAATAAATATATATATATATATATATATATATATATATATATATATATATATATCAGTTTGTTGTTGGTAGCTGTGTTGTCTGGTAACCCAACTGAGTTGTGCAGGCTTCGGCCCTGTCAGGCCCAGCTCAGCCAATCGGTTGGGCTGTTACAGGCCTGGCATAATAGGGTCCAGCCTTTACAAAAAAAATTTGTATGCTCATGTAAAAGATTTTCTTTATATAGAACCTTGGTTTGTAGCCAACCTATTGTTGGCTGGGCAACTGGCCCTCACAGATTCCAGTCAACTGAGTTGGCTGAGCAGGGCGACTGATCCAGCCAACTGAGTCTGCTGACACTTATTTTGGAACATCTTCCTTATTTTTGTCTCTAATACCAAAAAAAACAAAATTGGTGAGACTGACACTTTAATTTTCATTCTTTTTTCTTTTGAAGAGAAGAATGAAGTTAGAGAACACTTCTAAGTTCAAACATATACTTGTAGATCTTCATATCATGATCGTGTTTCATTATTTGGTAGTCATACCTCCATGTTTTTACTTATTCACATTCTCTTCCAACGAGCTCTCACGTATTTTCTTTACACTTATCTATCTTTTATGTGGTGAGGTGCTCTTTTGCTATTTAGATCTCCATCATACTGAATAACTTGGCTTGCAGGTCTATCGTTTCATTGATGCACCTACCTCAGCTACTTAAATCAATACGTAGGCTCATGGTTTCTAAAATTCCCAAGCATAAAGTGCTTTGTCGCTCGAGTTCGAACTGCTACTTATCCTAGAAAACCTCAGCTCTAATAGTTTAGTATAGATGAATTAGTTGTTGAACTCTCTCTGCCATCTGCCAAACATTTTGACATTTTAAGATAATGAATATATCAGTTTGAATTGAATGTGTTTTGAGCTTATGTTTGGTGAGCACTTTTGCTAGTTGACCGGAAGAGACTTCTCAAGGTGGTGGCAGTTGTTACCCTCACATAACTTTGAGGATGTTCTTTTTGAGATGTACCAGCTTGAGGCACATACTGTTTGATCTTGTATATATACAATTCAGTTCCTGGCCAAGCTAAAAATCATGTGTCTGACTGGAGGAATAGTTTTGTGGCAGATGTTGTTCCTATATAATTGGAATGTGAGTTGTGTCTGTGCAGGGTGGTTGTTGGCTAGCAGACCAACCGAACAAGGCTGAGCCAGAGTTAAAAAAAAACCTGAAACAAAAAATTTTAAAAAATAGGATTTTGTTTGGTGAATCATGCGTCTGACATGTTAAGAATAAAAATTTTCACATGCCTTGACTTGATATGACATGCTTGAGCAATATATCAGTTCAAAGTTGTTTCAAGTGCATGTGCATACATGAAATTGATGTGTGTTTACGTGTACGTAAATGCATGAATATTCACATGTTCTAATTGAGATGATTCATGAATGAAAGCATATGTGTGACATGATTTCACAAACACATCCACATGAATAGTGTGGATACATGCATATGAATATTGTAATTTATGCACATTTTTAGATTGACATATATAAATGTGCATTGGAAGCATGTTGACATCATTGCATATATGACATGTTATGATTTTTGCATATGATGCATCGATGATCAAAATGAATCATCGTAGGTCTGGTGAGCCTTGAGCTTATGTATGTTTCTTCTTTACTTGTTTTAATGCATTACAAAAGTTACATTAATACTATTTCATTATATTTCACTGTTATATATTTTTTGCGGGTTTTGGTCCCGTGATCAGTCTTGCGTGGGGACATGCGAGCTTGTGTATTGATTTTTTGCATGCTGAATTGTAATTAATAAATTGGTCATTAATAATAAGATAAAGAAAAAGAATGATGTAATATGCGTTATGAGACATCCTGTCGTTAGAATAAGACTCTTAGAGTTTCAGTTTTGAAGAACCACAAGGATACAAAAACTCTATGTGCAATATTATTATCCCTGAACCTGATATTAAGGTTCTTTTTCCTGACCATGGTTTTATAGAAAATCTGTCACTTTACGTGAGGGTAGTGTGTAGACATAACTGTTATTTTGGTATACCAAAAAAGTGACACTTGTGGATGTGGAGGTCCTTAATGTTTCGATATTAGATGTAGAGGTATAATGTTCTGAAGGTTAATTTGGTCGAGGGATAACTTTGAAACTCAATAATAAAATATAACTTGTGTGCTACTCAAATTTTTTTACCCGTTTGGTGTATTCGCGAGAAATGGTAATAAAAAGAAAAACTTAAATTATGTATATTTAATAGGGACATGCATATGAAAAGAATACCTTAATAAAAGATAATAATTCATTCATGCATATGCATTGAAATCATGCATATTCATGTTATGCATTAGATCATGTATATTTACTTGTTCTCTTGTGATATATGAGTGATTGCATATTGAGTATTATCTATTGCATGATAATATGTTTTTATTTCATAAGTAATATTCTCTTTTGATAATAATTATTTTTTATTGCTTAAATTATGAATTTGTTATAATCGCATCCCTTTAAATTATTGCATGAATCTTATTTGTATTACTTATGCTTATTTATTTTATTAGAAAGATTCTTACACAATTTTTTTTGAATTTTTGACACTTTTATTTTTGTATTTTCACCGCTTCAGATGCCCAGTGAGGTGACTCACTCACGAGAGGAGTTACGAGGGAACTATACAACTTCTTGACAGACTCTTTTAGACAACGTTGCTTTTTTCTTTTCATTTAATTTTTATGCACTCTGATATTTTGCAATTGTCTCATAACTCTATTATTTCTTAATTAATAAAGTTGGTTTACTATGGTTTGGAAGATGGGTGTAAGATCCCTTGTGGTTTGTCAAATTTTCTAGTTGTGTTGGAACTGTAAAGGCCTCACGTCTCTTGAAAGATTTTCGCAAGGGTTTAAACAAAATTCTACGCTTTTTCTTATGTATGAGTTGGGATCATTACAATATATTCGAGGGTGCATCAGGTGCAATCACATTTTATACTTTTGAGTGTGCCGCTGTAATGACTGCCCTCTATCTGTGCCTAACAAAAGATGAAGGGTGGATCAAGTTTAGGGACATACTAAAGTGTGCAATGTGATTGCACCTGATATGTTGTCTATATATTCCATATCACAAGATAATGGTTTCTTAGATTAGCCTCTAATCTTGAGACTCGTATCAGTTAGTCAACATCATACCTCTACAAGCACTAGCGGAGCCAGGGGTGGGCAGTCGCTCACCCCAGAATTAGAAATTGGAAAAAAAAAATTCTTCTGACGATGTTAAAGAAAGAATATGCGTCCATGTGTGTTTTCTTCTAACGATGGTAGTGCTAATCTTTTTCCTTAATTTTTTTCACCTTATTGAATTGTGTAAAAACCGCAGAAGAGACGGGTTATCAGTTCGTGGGAGTTGGAGTTCTCTCTTGTGAATATTCAACGAAGATCTGTGTGTTTTTCCCCCAGCTTCTTCTTTTGTCATTTGTTCTTTGTGAAACCATGTAACCCACATTTATAGGGAACCCGACTCCACTCATCCTTATATCATTCTCTGTGGTCATAACTCCCTCTGGGATCTCATTGGTACTAAGTTGTTTTGATCAATCTGGCCCTATCGATGGGTTCAACACGATTGATTTAATAGAAATCAATCTTTTGATAGTGTTCTTTAACAAAAAAAAAACATGATTTTCAATTTATTTTGACAGTGTTCTTTAACAAAAAACCATGTTTTTTATTAATGGTTATTGATTTTTGAATTAGCTAAAAGTCTGGCACATAAGTCGGATCCTGTCTATTCAAATGTCGATCTTCACTAAATGGATGATGTAGATCACATACACAAGGTCCAATTTGATGAAAACAACTTGCATCAGTGAAGTCCTAATGACAGGAATGGCGATACGGCTGACTGGAACCTAATGGTGGTTATGGGTGCCATGCAAAACACTATGCTTGCTTTACTAAATGGAGGAAAAGAGGGATTGAAAAAGTGTTGTTATAGCCTGACCACGGGCAGGCGGATGCCATGAAGGACCTCAGAATGATGAAACCAGATGGTACCATCAACTTGATGGCCATCGCCTTCTTCGGCCATCGCCTTCTTCGGCCAGGGAAGCCGCTTCTAGAAGAGCATGTCAGATCTACCACGCACAACCAAAATTTCTTCTGATGATGGATGGGCAAAAAATTTCTGGCTCTGCCACTGGTTCAAATAAATGGATCGTCCTTCAAGACGATAGCATTGTCCCAGAGACCCGAAGTCTGCCCACCCAACTAAAAACTTCTGCTCCGCCACTGCCTGCAAGTCACAATTACTTAACTAGCTAATATCTTGAGAATCAAGAATCTGATGTATACACTGCAGTGTGACGAAGTATCACGAGCGAGATGCCAAATAATATGAGCAGGGTATGAACACACCAGGTTTACAAAACAAACAGAAATAACAGAACATAAACGGAGGAGTCTGAGTACACACATACATAAAATATGCATTTGTTGAAGCAGAAGGTTCACACACCATAAATCATATTAGTTCATGATCACGCCCACTATACAGAGGTAACATGAGATGCCAAATAATATGAGCAGAGTATGAAAACACCATGTTTACAAAACAAACAGAAATAACCGAGCATACCAGAACAGAAGAGTCTGTGAGTAGACACACATAAAATCTGCATTTGTTGAAGCAGAAGGTTCACATACCATAAATCATATTAGTTCATGATATTTTATAACTTTTCAAATCACATTTCTTTATGTTTTCATGAATGTAGTATAAATTTATTTGGGCATGTGTATCAAAAAATAAAAAGTATAACACACAAAATTTAATATAAACATGACTTATCTAGAGCTTGGCCATATATACGAACGGGCTGTTAAACTTAAACTTTGCTAGTATATGATAAAGTTCGAGATGTTTGACATGTATGATAGATAGCATATGCAATAAACAAACCTAATCTATCTTAGATAGACATGATCTATGGGAGTGAATCTTTTTTTATGGCTTCAAGATGTCAAAACTCTAGAATGTAATTTTGTTTTAAACAAGAAGTTCAAAGAGGGGCCTGGTAAAGACATTTATGGGATGGATGGTGAAAAACAGCCACTGGTGGGGACAAAAATGTGCACCACATTAGGGAGACAAGCCCTGCCCTTTCACAAGCCAAGGTCAGGGCCAAAGAATATGATGCTTTGCTTTCTGTGACTAAAAAAAAAGCAACCAAAATCAACCACCTTTCATTTTCTCTACTCGGTTTCTTCCAAGTCAACAAAGATCTCTCTTGGCAACCTCCCAAGAAAGAAAACGCCAGCCCTGCTGCTGCCTTTATCTTTCAAGATTCTCTCTTGGAAAATTACTTATGTGCCCAAAACTCTTCTCTATAGTTGCTGGGATGCACAATTATGTTGACAGTAAATGTGACCAAGATCATGAACTCTGGTTTGTACCAAGTCCATGAACTTGGTCATGATGTTTCACCTTTTCCTTTACCTCTTTGCAGTTGTACTTAATGGCTATAGTGGGGCTGAGTTTTGCACACTTTTTGTTTGTTTGTTTATTGATAAGTTGGGTCTAGCTAAAATTAATAACCAACACCACTGAGGTGGTATCCCATGTGGTAAGCTGGGTCCTGTGCCAAGCTGAAGGCCCAGGTTCGAATCTATCTGCCACATGGGGCTTAAGAGATATCTGGTAGGGGTCTACTTAACCCCAGCTTGCCTTTCAAAAAAAAAATAATAATAACCAACCGGGGCTTCGCTTGTCTGGTAGGAGCAGCTAGTGCATGTCACCTTGTGTTGGGACGTTGCAGGTTCAAAACCTGATGGTATAGTTGTATAACTGGTAGTGGTCTGCCTAATCCCAGCTTGGCTTTCAAAAAAAAAAAAATCTTGGTCTTAATAACACCTCTTTGCTGACACTTTTATGTCATAATTTTGCCAGGATAAACCTGTCCTTATAGATAATGTTGCACAGTGCAAAGGGGTAAAACTTTGAAAAAGAAAAGAAAGAAAGAAAAGAGTTGAGTTACATAAGTTTTTAGTGATTGATGGATGTTGCCTTCAAAGTTTAAAATCTATGTGCTTTGAGTTTCAAATGAATAACCATGCACTTAAAAGACCTAGATTTGGGCATTATGGCCATTCATGTATCACAATTCTTTCATTAATAATCCATTTCACTATTTATCTTACAACACCAAAAAGGGTTTTTCTTTTTCTTTTCTTTTAATTTAAACAATATCATTTTAATAATTTCTCTGAGTTTAAGGGGCAGTTCTGTATGTGGGCTTTTTCCTTCCCCCTTCTTTTTTTGGCCGTAGGTGTTATAATTTGGTTGTCCCCCTTGAGCAACTTTTTCTCATACTTAACTCTTTGGAGATTTCCTGCTCTATTCCTTCATAACCTTGAGAGGGCCTCCTGCGGTTCATGGATATTGATCCCTCTTTGTCGCTCGGGGGTGGGGGCGGATTCTTTGCCTAGAGCCTCATTTCTGCATGGCAATTTCTCTTGGGCTCATCTTGTTGCTTCTCTTGGCTCATCCTTTTGACCATCTAAAGTGTTCCTCCATGGCTTCCATGCCCATGACTAAGCCAGGTTCTCCAGATCCTCAGTCCATCCCATTGCACCACAATGTCTCACCATCATCGCCTCCTAGCCAATATAATGCAAGCGACCATGAAGTTCCCAGTGGTCCAAACCCGATCTCGAATCGGTAAATGATCATCGACATCACCATCACCACCACCACCACCACCAATCAGCATATCCATCAAGATCGTACCAGGACCATCATTATCATCATTAAGCTCTACAGCGGCCTCGACCATTGGTGGTATATATGCCTTGATGATGCACTCGACCAACTTAGTGAGTTTCTTATCAGTTCCTTTTTGTTTATTACACAGGAAAACAGATATCAGGTTGGGAGACTATGGTCGCCGCACCCAGCGGCATAAAACTCCGAGGCCACTGGCATAATTTTTGGGCTAGGGTCGGCTGCATTGCTAATGATTTTAAGGGACAAGCCATTTTTTGAGATGTGAGCTGCAGGGCAGTAGATGCTGAATCTGTTTGACTCAAGGTTATGCTCATTGGGAACTTGAAAACCAACATGCCTACTTACTCGGATTTAATTGCCAATGAACCAGGCAACAGGTTCGAGTACCATCCACTTTTTTTTTTGAATTTATAACCCAAAGAAACCAGAGGGTGGTGTATGTTCGCCCCCGATGATTCACTGAATCCCACGTCTGAGTTCGGGGCTTTGAATGAGCACCACGTATACAAGCACATGGGGCTCGTATTCCCGTGTATGTTGACATAACTTTGCATCAGACTCTGGTGTTGTAGCTAACTGCCCTGTTCGGGTGCACCCGGAAGACCTGTTCAGCTAGCTCACCCTGCCATACCTGTCGTGTCGGCTGCGTAAAACTCCGAGGCTACCACCCCTGCCCCCGAGGCCTATGCTACACATTGACTTGTGTAAAAGGGCGACGCCCATGAAAATCAAAGCTTAACTGCCCGTCTAGCAGCCACGGCCCCACCCCACTAAGCCAACCCTCCTTGGGGCTAGTACCATCCACTTAGATAGGCTAAATTGGTGAACCAGCCCCCAAGTCCTGACTCGGTTGCCAAAGCTTCAAGCATGCCCATCATGTTTATAGGTTTAGCATCATCCCCCAGCATTATTAAAAGTACATACAAGAAGTTTGTTTGTGTATACAAGAGTGTTATTATTTTGCCATTGTTAATTTGCTATAAAACATTCATTTCATGTGAATGGTTTGTTCATCTCTCTCTTATATATATGTACCTGGATCATGTGTTTTCGATGAAAAAATAATGTTTGGAGCCTCGAAAATTTACAAAGATTTTGGACAGTTGATTTTTTGAACTTGATAAAAACTCACCTATGTGTTGGAATCAAACGCTTCAAGAGCTGTTCCCTCTAAAATCAAGTACATAGATCACATCTGTATGGTCAGAATTAAAAAAAAAATGAAAAAAAACTGAAAAAAACCCATTTAGCACGCGGTTTAGCACCAAATGGGTTTAGCACCGACCCATTTTCCTATATATATATATATATATATATATATATATATATATCATGTGCACCTTACCTATAGTTGATAGATGCACCTGATATGTAAGAAACTTAACTGTCTATTCCGCGGCTGCAGGTCTGTCAATGGAGGAGGTGGAGAGAAGAGAGGTAGGAAAGTCATTAATAAGGATACTGTTATCACGAGCTCTATGATTGATGTATATCATAATTGATGATGGCAAATGGACTAGTGGGGGGCTTGTATATAAAGCCAAAAGCAACGTCCATCCAGTGCCTGCTGTATGGCTGTGAAAATGGCCACAAAGGACATCTCACATCTGAGAGACTTCAGCCTGGCACAGACACATATCGCTATCCTAGCAGCCTTTCCTTACAGACACACAGATTTATGATGGGTATGCTCCAAGTGTGAGCAACTCAAACCAGTCTTTTTGGTACATCTGTGTCCAGCTCGTCTATTAGGAAGCACAGGTAGCCTTGACGGCATTTATGGGTATTATTACTGGATGCCGTTCATTCTTGTGATGAACCACCATAGTTGGACAGCTTAAGTCACAGATGGGGGGGGGGGGGGGCACAAATTTTTTTCGGAGCCGTTCGTGGTCAAGATGAACGGCATCTAGAGAATAAAGAATGGACGGCTGAGAAGAAGAGCTAAAATTGTAGTGGGCTGCATGTCGTCCATCACATGCATGAACGGCATTGGCCGAACCCCTGATGGCAAAGTGGTTCATCACATGCTTGAACAGCTTCGACCAAACACCTGACAGCAATAAGTGTACCCCTGATCTGATCCTAGGGGTGTACATATGACAGCCCAGCCGGCCAGACTTGGACAAGTCTGACTCATGTCCAGATCTGAGCCCGGACCGACTCAGTCGTAACCAAGCTTGGCCAGGCCTGTGTATTTTTCATATGGACGGGGCCTAAATTGTAATTACCTTGTCAGGCTGGACTCGAACCGGGTTTTATCAGGTCCTGATTTCCACACCTGATCCTCCCTCAAATACATTGAGCAGTCTCAGTATAAAAATATGTTTTTTTAATTGGAACTTATAAAAATCTGTTTATAGTATACCTTATAATTGAAGTACTAGTTGATCCTAATCATGTTATTGTATTAAACAAACTATATACATATATCATATATGTAAAGCACGAATACAAAAAGTACAATTAATTAAAGAATTAAAAACTAGAAAATATTGGCTACACTCTAGAGTATGGTGCTCTCTAGCCGAATCTCATAGTGTAACCTTTATTTGGCTAATTTGACCCCACAAATACGTTCAGCATGGCCTATTTATTGGAAGACACACTTTGGATATTAGGTGGTTTCAACATAAAAATAAGTTGTTTTTTGTTACATTGAAATTTTGAGGCATTGTAGATCGTTTTTTTGTGGCCCTTAGAAAACATGATTCTAAAATGCGATCAGATGATCTAAAACATGTTTTTGATTCAGAAAACCAAATAGATCATATTTGTAAGGCTTGATTTTAAAAAAAAAAACAAGAAATTGTAAAGGAATAAGTGGTTTCTACTAGAGGGTACAATGCACTCGAGGGTAGCCAACATTTTTTCATTAAAATAGGTGATTCAAGTATCTAAAAAACAAAGGTGGTTTCTGCTAGAGGGTAGTATGGTGCTAATGAGTGTAACTAGCCAATAGATGTTCATAAATACTAATGTTATTTGTGATTTAGAGCATGATGCAGTGATCAAGGAGGATCACTCCAGAACCCCACAAAATCGATACCCTAGCTCAAACCTTAATTATCTATTAAAGCAAGAATTAATGAAAAATAACAGCAATTGGTAAAAAATAACTAATAATAATTCATCAAGCTCCATTTTATTCTTCTCTACAATGAATATATAGCAAACCATGAGGAAACCCTAGAAACTTTAATCCTAATATGGATTCGAGGTACATCTGATACCAACTAATATCCAACTAAATAATTAAAGAAAAAAATAAAACAATATAGATGGATCCGTATGGACCCAGTAGTATCTCACTCCCACTCTGCACCAAAGTCGAACTTGCTTTCAAGAGCAGGGTTTTGGTATAGCCAAAGTCTGAATCTGGTAAGGGAAGTTCCTGCTGTCAACCAAATTCTTAGTATGCTATAAAATACTGCCTGATTTTGGATGCCCTCAAGTTCCAAAGAGGATGGAATCGTCAAGTACTCTTAGGCCTCGGAACCACCAAAAACTTTGTGTGTATTTGAGAGAGAGAGAGAGAGAGAGAGAGAGAGAGAGAATGGGTGAGAACAACTTTCATGGGAATAAAATTCAGAGGGGGAGAGGCGTGACTTCAATTAATCTGACTGGCCAGTTTAAGACCCGAAGATGTGCTTAGTCTACCATTGTAATCTCCGTCTTTTTTGGCTCTTAACCTATGAGATGAGTGAGCTCCAGGGGCCTCGGAACCACCATAGGGGTATTTGAGAGAGAGAGAGAGAGGGAGAATGGGTGAGAACAACTTTCATGAGAATAGAAGTCACAAGGGAGAGGCGTGACTTCAATTAATCTGACGGGGGGGGGGCGGTTTAGGACTACAAGATGCGCTTAGTCTGCAATTATAATCTCCATCTTGTTGGCGTTTTACCTATGAGATGAGTGAGCACCCTCAAATATAATAAAGTGATATTTGATCACTTTGTATCTTTGATGTAATTCATTTATAAAAATGAGAATGACTATCCTGAGCTAAATTTCAAGGCCAAATTTTTGTCTTTCAATCCCAAGAACACCAATGCAGCGTTAGGCCTCGCGGCCTAGTTAGCCTACTTTGTCACAGGCATAAAATGCTTCATAAACTCGCAATGCACCAAACTGCCTAGCTTGACGGCCAAAGACCACGTACAAACATTTTTATATGTGCTAAATCATTTTATTGGCCCTGCGCACCACCTCATGTGCAACGGCCTAGCGGAAGCTGATCAAGCATATCTTCAAATGTGTATTCTATATAGTCCATTTCACTTAGTGCATAGTCGTTACATACCAGCTATCACTTTCGAAAAGGGACACAAACTTTGTCTTAGCCTTGCGTGTCATTGAGCGTATTGCGACTTCATACGCACGTTACATCAAAACTCGGCACTGAAGGAACAAGACCTTGCGGCCCTCAGTTTGAAGACCAACTGATGATTGAACACCATAGCGAAGAGCACCACCCAGACTCATTCGCCGGTGCTTATGCATTCTCTCACCTAGTACTGATTCACCATACTCGATTGCAATCACCTAATTTGATCCCTGAAAGAATTAGCCTTAACCCACACACACCTAGCGCGTCAAACTGCTACGTGTGGAAAACTTCTTATAAGATGAGAGGTCCTTAACCAAATCTCCAAAGGAAACATCCTCTGATCCGTTGGCACTGCTTAATCAAATAATGCTTCATGTTTGTGCCGCCACACAACGATGCACTAACGACGATATTGTTGCTTATCACGTGTCGTGCTACCATCGCACGTCACTGATCAAGCTAGTATATATCGCATATTTGTACACTCCATGCAATTTTCACTTAATAGAGCTCTTCACTGCACATGCCTCATTCTGAAGGTTCGGTCCAAGACATTCTCTCTCACCCAAACCAGACAATGCTGGTGCAGGTAAGAACACAATTTTGACTGATATGTCAATTTTTCTTTATACTTATCTTTGGTGTACTTCTTTTCTTCACCCTACTCAACTTGTTCTGGTTTTCATCCACTATCACCACAACCTTTAATACGCCAAGTCTCATTCCTTAACGTGCCTCCAATCACTTAGACAACGGTCTTTTGCTCTATCAACATCGATCATTCTTTGCCCGTAGGACCCAGACACAGTCTTATACACAAGTGGGTCATTCTCGCCTGCACGACAAACTTGTCATCTTCATGCTTATGGCTGGGGTGCCTTCTGACCCCAGCAAAAGCAATTCCAAGCTCTTCATGGTCTTCGTAGAGAAGAACGACCACCAACACGTGCCACACGGATCAACTTTCTTAAGGCACCAACTTGCAGTTTTTCAACCGTTCAAATTAGTCCTCAAGTGGAGAATGCCTACTTGCATATCACCCAAAAACGATCTTTCAAAGTGTCTTTCTGGGCACTCATCCTCACAAGGACACCTTAGCCCAATGTTGCAACTTTCATCTAGAGTTAGCACGTTGTAACTCTTTTTTGGAGTCAATAAAACATTTTCGTAGGAACCAAACCGATGAGCCATAAACAATAACTTTTTTTGCACATACAATCCAAAGAGGAACTACCAACTCGAGGAACCAAAGCAACGAGCATTCTGCTCAAGATGGGCACCTCGCTAACCCACAATCTTGGGAGAGAATATAAAAGTTTAGTTGAGTCTCCCATACCCAAAGGTGCAAATCCATTCAGCCAAATCCAATATGCATTTTTTACATGCAAAAGGCAAACGTCACGCTCCATCTATGAGCCTAACGCACAACTGGTAGAAATCTTTGGCTTATTCATGTTCTCTTAGCCAACTGAACAACAACCTTATACTTCTGCTTACTATGGTCAAGATGTCTCATACCATCCTACCAATATCTTGCTTCTGTGCTCGGTCAATAACACTTCAGCTGCACAAATTTGTGTAACCAAGATAAATCATCCATGTTCGCTTCAGTGTCGCACACAATGAATAACAAGGTCTCCCTCAGGCAAAATCGTGAATGAATGCAAATGCGAATAGCTTTTGAGTGGTTGCGATTTCTCTCCCTCTTTATTCTCTCGCTCTCTTGCACTCTCAGTTATCAAAGCTTTTACAACGGTAAGCGAGCGATCAGAAGGCTTGCGGCGGTAAGGAAGAACCGTCGCGCCACACTGACCTACTGAAGAAGTAGGTCTGTGATAATGAAAATGTTGGATTTTTTTTCTCAAAAAAGAGTTTAAATCCATTGAATTAATTGAAATTTAATTTTCCACTTTGGGACAAAACATCGCATGTTTGATTTTAGCTTATTGTTACATGAAAGGGTATTTATTTTCATATGACTCACTTTCACTAGTTCACTTTCCAACATGCCCATAAGGTAACATATTTCCATGCGACCCATGGACTCTAGGGTTTTAGAGATATGCGAGTACAACAGGCAATATTTTGCACATGACTATGTAGACACTTGACATGGTCCTGATGGCAAATCCCAGAGATCTGGAGGTAAGATCATGTGCAATCACATTGCACAGATGCTGCACCTGATCACCATCATCTGTTGTTGGGCCCCATTCTGACAAGCTATACAGCAGAAGATGGTGATCAGGTGTAGGGGCACATTGCATTTGTGCAATGTGATTTCACCTGATCCCAACACCGAAGATCTATCCCATTCCTTCCATGTTGACGTAGGAAAATTGGTGAGGACATTGCCTATCAGCAGCTGCTTTTTATCCCATGAAATGTGATACGAAGGATCTTATGTTGATCCTAGACATCCAACTGATGCATCTGGACCTCTAAGATCAGTCCACATTCTGAGTCAGACAGGATGGATCCAACCAAAGACTAGGATGGCAAGGATCCACATATAGGATTACGGATGCAAACAGACAGGATCCAGTATGGGCATTTTATGATTTCTAGCTGTTCTAACGTGATCTGAATCTGACTTTCCCATGTATTTAGCTGATTCGAATTCGATCCATTTGCATCCCTATATAGGATGGCTCTCATTGATATTTGGTATTTTGCCCCCAGTTGGAGCGGGCCTTGGTTGGTACACCACCAGTCGGGGTTCGATTCCCATGGGCACTACCCCTTTTTGCATAAGCTGAAGCCCAACATAGGCTTTGGGAGCGAGGGTCCTAGACATGGCATTTTACACCTTCGAGGACAGCGACTAAGACTCCGTACCCTGGGCTACGGTTTCTCCGTGTAAAACAAGAAAAAAGCTATTTTTGATATTTTAATATATAAATGTATATTTTTATTGAAATAAAATTAAAATTATTAGAAAATATTAAAACAATATACGTGTTAGGGTCATGTCAACATGTCCAGTTTGTACCCCCCTAGACACAGACCTAAGTAGCGCGTCACTAGGTCAACGTATGGTCCATCACTAATCTCTTGGTTTGTTTGCCCTGTGATTGTAGGATTTCCTCAGCTTCCTGTGATTGTAGGTCACCATGAGAGTACTTTCTCAAGTTAAATGAAACATGAGAACTCGTTAAGTTGTAATTGTGATTCTCACTTAGAATGCTTATTCCTTAAGCATTGTCAAAGTTGGTAACAAGGTTGACATTGTGACCAACAGCCAAAGCTTTTGGATTCTTAGCTATGGTTGCTCACTCCACATGTGATCAAAGCAAGCATGTCAAAAAATGTGCTTGTACACATTCCTCTTTTCTTTTACACAGTGTTTGGATGCAACCACTTATCTAGATGAATGAGAGAA
Organism: Nuphar pumila; assembly: GCF_984573655.1. Lineage (NCBI taxonomy): Eukaryota > Viridiplantae > Streptophyta > Magnoliopsida > Nymphaeales > Nymphaeaceae > Nuphar > Nuphar pumila. The sequence continues at coordinate 3,055,979 of NC_143261.1, forward strand.
GGTGAGATCTTCTATCATAATGTGATTTTTTCATCTCATCTTCCCGTTTATCCGAATGAGTGGGAGCACTCTAGAGTTACCGAAAGCTTCTTAGGTAGGTAGGAAGCTTGTTTTCCAGAAATTCCCTTCAGAAATGTGATACTCTTCGCTTCCGAAACTTTATGATAATCTCGATTCCTTCATGCTTCTTCTATACTTTTCACATGCATGGTCTATCTTTCTATATGCTTTTCTCACATTTCTTTTCATGTTTTTCATGTATTTTCTTTTATACTTTCACTCACTTCTCATGTACTTTCTTTAAATTGGTAACCTCATTGTTAGATTTTAACAAAAATTTAACTATTATTAAAAATCATGAAATATAAGAATGATCAATTTTATTTTAGCTTTTATTTGTTTCTTGTTCGATTCTTATTCAGTTGCCTCATTGCTTCATTTTTTATTCATATTTCTCCTTTAAATTAATACTTTGCTTTTCGCTTCCTATAAATTTTAAAATGCCTTGCTTTTCGTTTATGCTTCCCGTATTGTTTTTCGCTTTTGCTTCTTAGTTTGACAACCTTGGTGCACCCAAACAGCCCCTTAAGGAGAGTTTGAATTCCTCATATTGAAATCCGTTGGTGAGATATCCAAGTAACACTGATCATGTTGGATTCGAGATCTAACCCATTGACAACATTAGTGCCATACACATGGTGACAAATATGGACTTTTCTTTCTTTCTTTCTTTTGAAAAAAAGATGCCCTTCAAATGGTAAATACCAATGAAAATTTAATTAGGAAAATATGGCCTTAAATTTTCTTGTGAAAAAGTGTTATTAACGTCATATTATTTTTAAACGACATAATTGCAGGTATTTTTTGCTTGTATATGTGTTGTAACAATTTTTTTATTTACTAAAAACCATGCTTTGTATCCAATCAATCTAATGATAAAAACTGATACATTGATTTTCTATCAATCTAAAAACACATCTATATATAGTGCAAATTCCCCGTGTTTGTCCTTCTATTTGTATAATTCAAACAATAAATAATAAGAGAAATGCTATGTGACTTGTTTGTCACTTTTTGCACTTGGTGAAAGTATTTGCTACCGTCGTGGGTAAGGAACTCCCTAGTTGAATTTAAAGAAAGTTGATCTGATCCCTTTGAAGTGTTATGGTCAAAATAGTAAGAATCAACACTTAGGTCACATATTTTCAATGTAAAAATATGACTTTTTTTTTATGGTTGATAATTTTGTACATTATAGGCAGTTGATTTTTTAACCTCAAAAGATCCAACATACATTTCATAAAGCCATGGTTAAAACGTGTAGATCACATTTAGGGGGTCAGATGTGCAAAAACATAAAGAAAAAATTTAAAAAAAAAGCTACAAGTTTTAACTAGGGCCATGTTTGCGTGCCACAGAAAATTGGGGGTTTCCATGGAAGCACACTCAATGGGAGCTCCTCCTTTTCAGCAGAAACAAAGTCCGCCTGGGAGGAGGGGGAGGGGGTCGGACTTCCTTTCCATGGAAAGATGCTCCGCGCATTAGTCTGGGCAGAGCCCCTTTGTGCGGCAGGCAAACGTGCCCTAGAGGGTTTCTTACCCACGAGGGTAGCAAATTGGGCAGTCATCTATGCCCTGACTGACTTTCATGGTAGTTTTGCCATATAAAGTTCATTCAAAATATGTGATCTAAGGGTTGATTCTTACTATTTTGACCATGCTGAACACATCTGTGGGATCAAAGGATCAGATCTTGTTAAAACAACCTTCTCCTACAAATTGGCGGTTTTCATGAAAGTGCATGGTGCCCCATGCATTTCCGCATTTTCGCGATGGAAGAGCCCTGTGTTTTGATGGGAGCCCCCCCTTTTCAGTGGAGCCGGAGTGCGACAGGGTGGGAGAGGGGGTCAGACTTCCTTTCCATGGAGAGATGCTCCGCGCATTAGACTGCGCGGAGCCCCTTTGTGTGGCAGGCAAACTTGCCTTAGAGGGTTCCTTACCCACGAGGGTAGCAAATTGGGCAGTGATCTATGCCCTGTCTGACTTTCATGCTAGTTTTGGTATATATAGTAAGGCAGACTTGGCACTTGTCTAATGTTTGCCAACTACCAACCGTGTCACGCATGTGTGCCTACTTGGTCCATTGATCATGCATGGGCATGGTTTTGCATTTGCAAAAAGTCCATATTCATGAGTATCTTAGATCTTAGGTGATCTAAAATCCCAAGATCTATCTAATGCAATGTTTTAAACAGGGAATAGAGAGTTGAAAGGGAGGAATAGCAAGCATGAATCTCATATTCATGTATTTCTTGACCAACTTCCATCCTCCCTTACCTCAGGCTATAAATACGTCTCCTTTTTTTCTATGATTTCCTGTGTTCACAAAATTTAGAGATCAGGTGTGAGTTTTGCGCTAAATCAAATCCTCAAATCTAAGGTCCCAAGTATTAAAATGCCCCTGTGGTCATCAGAATATCATGAATTGAGTATTCTGGATGTGTATCATCGGTTTTTCATTCCCACCCTAGCTCTTCACCGTAGTTCTTTTTGTTAGATAGAGAAAGCTGGGGTTAGTCAGACCCCTACCAGTTATACAACCATATACCATTGGGATTCTAACTTGCAAGGTCCCAACACCAATACAAGGTGATGTGCACTAACTGCTCCTACCCGACAAGCGGAACCCCAACCCATTGGTAGCTCCAGAGTTGGAATGGCAGTGGATCAGGACGGGGTGGGGGACAAGGTTTCTACCCCCGCCTCGTCTCAAAATCCTGCCCTCCATCCCCCGCCTCCATCTTTGCATGGGTCTTGATTTTAACCTCCATCACTGCACGCCTCCATTCCCGTTTCATGTCTTTCATCCACAGTCTAAACAGGGCTAAGCGGGGCGGGGCCCTGTTTCCCCTCGGTCCACTGCCATCCCTAAAAAGGACCAGGGATGTGGTAAGGTGGGGCAAAGCGGGGATTGGAGACAGGGACGAGGCAGGGAGGGAAAAAGCATAAGTCCATCCCTGCACGAATTTTGATTTTAACCTCCATCCCGGTTTCATGTCTTCCATCCCCTGTCCAAACAGGATAAGGTGGGGGGAGGGGGGGCATTTTCCCCCTGTCCACTGCCATCCCTACTCTAGAGAAATAAGTGGATGCAAGAACCGATGAGTGAAGTGAGAAGCATGTATTAAAAAAATGCTTGGATACGTGAAGTGTAAAGTGTTTGGTAAGCATAGGAAGAAGCCAGTAGAAATTGACAACAGAAATTGGCTAGAAAATTATATAAAATTTTAGTTAAAATCTGTTATTTAAAATTATTTTTATGGAGTGATTGGTTCCTCCGAACTGTAGGAGGGGGCGTGTACAATCTCAAATTTTCATTTTTATAAAACATTTTTTAGAATCTAACCTTATAGATGTGATCTAGTTTAGTAGTATAATTGGGCTATTGAATCATTCAATTATTATGACAGGTGAGCAGCTCCATATTTTTTTTATGAATTTTAGATATCATAAAATCATATTTTTTCATAAAAAAAACTGATCCAACTGTCGATTACTGGCAAATGGATTGTGCTGAACACATCTGTGGAATCTGATTTATCAAACATGACTTTTTGAAACATTGAAAACCAGTATTGTCCACACTTGATGATGAAGGGTTAGGAGGAACCAATTCCTGTTTCCATAAAACTCATTACGTAGGTAGATTTTAGTGTAAAAACATGATTTTTGGAAAACTGCAATTTCTTTGTACCAAATTAGTATCCCAAGTGAAGCCAAGCTTGTTTACCAGTGGGGATTATAAAGGGTTCTACCGATAATAACTGGGCCAAGCTCCAACCGAACAAGGATCGGATTGGCTTTTCGTGGGGCCTGGGTCTTGGTCAGGCCCGATGCCCACACCTGGTCCTGACCTTTTGACAACACTTCTAAGCATCCTCAGTCAATTTGGTCATAGGCTTGAACTTAATAGGCACTGGTATGATGTAAAGTGAAACGTTCATCTTGGGTCTTATTCAGAATTCGGGTCAGATCCGGTTCTGGTATGAAATTTCACAAACCATACCGGCATACCTAGTTCCATATACTAATTGGACCCTTTGGATCTGACTCGGTATCTAATTGAACCTTGACACCCCTGCATTGGAGAGGGTGGTGTATGTTCGCCCCCGATGATTCACTGAATCTCACGTCTGTGTTCGGGGCTTTGAATGAGCACCACGTATATAAGCACATGGGGCTCGTATTCCCGTGTATGTTGACATAACTTTGCATCGGACTCTGGTGTTGTTGCAAAGACTTAAGTACCCTTTCTTGCTATTCTTCTCATAAAGTGATGGTTTGAGAAAATGACAAAAATGCCATTCATTCAAAAAAGAAAAAACAAACAGTTCAAAAAAAGGACAAACATGTCCTCCATCCAGAAAGTCGAGGATGATGTTGACTCTTCAAAGTCTTTTTCTTTTTCTGTTCAAAAAAAGGACAAACATGTCTTCTTCTTCTTTCTCCGTAAAACACTGTAAAACTCTCTCTCTCTCTAGAGAAAAAATCAAGGGAAACAAAGAGTTCTTCCTGGAGAAGGCTATGAACATCAACCCTCTCACTCTCTCTACTTCTGTGCACATCCAACAGACGATCCTACATTGCTCCATCGTCATCTTCTTCTTCTTCCTTCTTCGTAAAACACTGTAAAACCCTCTCTCTCTCTAGAGAAGAAATCAAGGGAGGTAAAGGGTTCCTCCTAGAGAAGGCCATGAACACCAACCCTCTCACTCTCTCTCCCTTCTCTCTCTACTTATGTGCCTGATTTAGAGTTTTTGCCCTTACAGGAGGGGGGTCCGGGGGTTCATCCCAGCGTGGGTAGCATCATTCAACTAAATGAGTTGTAGATCCTGATTCAGAGTTTTTACCCTTATAGGAGAGGGGTCTGGGGGCTCCTCCCAACGTGGGTAGCATCATTCAACTTGAAGAGTTGTGGAGTTTGATTCAAAGTTTTTACCCATTCATATTTTAAGGCATTAGATCTCATGTTTGAACATCCACGCATGTGCAGTTTGCTTTTATCATGTTCAGTTGCTTTTTAGATTATACTTTGAATTCTTGTGCATTTTAGATCTATCGATTTGTATGTAACCAGAGCTCATTTTAATCTAAAATTTTTACTGAAACTTCATGCATATGTCTTCATGCTCTCCACCAAAAATCAGAGCATTCTGAGTTTGTTTGTCCCACTTTAAAAATCGAGATTCAAAACCTGTTATTTTGCACCGTCAGGATTTTAGCAGAATCAGGACCAACTTGAGGAAGTGATTTCTCCCTAACCAGAGATGATCTTTCCGATCCGTAAAAAGGGTTGTTTTCTAAATTGAATCTAGTTTGTTCATACCAAATTTCAGCGATTTATATGGTGTTTTCATACCGGTTTCGGGTCAAAAACCATAACCCTGTCACCCTGTGTCATTTTAACGGCTCAGATTTTGATCCATTTTGTTTGAATTTTATTTTCCTAATGGAAGATCATTTTTCAATTCTGTAAAACGGGTTATCTTCGTTTATGTGTCTAGTTCATCTCTGTAAATTTTCAGAATTTTTCATGGTCAATTATTATTTTATTTTGATTAAATACCAGAACCTTGTATCCAGATTTTATAAATGTTCTGATTTTGGCCCCCATATCATGACTGTTGTAGCACTTCTTCAACAAATCGTTATTTGATTGGCAATATTCTTCAGCAAATTATTGTTATGATTTTTTTGAGTCTCTACTATGATTTGTAGTATTTTTGGGTCTCCAACGAGCCTCACAATGATTTATAGTGTTGTTCGATCTTTTAACTATATGATTTATAGTGCTTTGGGGTCTCTAACGAGACCCACAGCGATTTGTACTGTTTTTCGGTCTTTTAACTATGATTTATAGTGTTTTCGGGTCTCTAACGAGATCCACAGCGATTTATAGTGTTGTTGGACTTCGCTATAGCGATTTGTAGTGTTTCTCGCTAAACACTACAAATCGCTCTCCGAACCAAGACCAACTTGTCAGGGTCATATCTCCCTAACCAGAGATCGGATTTCAAATCCGTAAAAAATGGTGTCTTCGTTATGAAGTCTAGTTTATTACTGTAAATTTTCAGCGATTTCTATGGTCATTTTATACCCCATTTGGATCTAAAACCAGACCCCTATCAGTCTGCCTTATTTGAGTGACATAGGTTTTTATTTCATTTTGTAAGAGTCATATCTCCCCAACGGAAGATCATTTTTCAAATCCGTAAAAAAGGTTTTCTTTCTCTATGTGTCTAGTTTATATCTGGAAAGTTTTATAACTTTTTATGCTCATTTGATATTTCAAACCTGTTAAAAACCGAGACATGTTATAAAATGTTATAAAACTTAAAAAGTTTGAAACTTCCTCTATGTGTCTAGATTTTTAACAGGTTTGAAATATCAAATGAGCATAAAAAGTTATAAAACTTTCCAGATATAAATTAGACACATAGAGAAAGAAAACCCTTTTTACGGATTTGAAAAATGATCTTCCGTTGGGGAGATATGACTCTTACAAAATGAAATAAAAACCTATGTCACTCAAATAAGACAGACTGATAGGGGTCTGGTTTTAGATCCAAATGGGGTTTTAAATTACTATAGAAATCTCTGAAAATTTACAATAATAAACTAGACTTCATAACGAAGACACCACTTTTTACGGATTTGAAATCCGATCTCTAGTTAGGGAGATATGACCCTGACAAGTTGGTCTTGATTCAGATAGCGATTTGTATCACAAATCGCTGTAGTGTTTAACGAGAGACACTACAAATCGCTATAGCGAGGTCCAACAATACTATAAATCGCTGTGGGTCTCGTTAGAGACCCGAAACACTATAAATCATAGTTAAAAGACCGAAAAACACTACAAATCATTGTGAAGCTCGTTGGAGACCCCAAAGCACTATAAATCATAGTTAAAAGATTGAACAACACTATAAATCATTGTGAGGCTCGTTGGAGACCAAAAAATAGTACAAATCATAGTAGAGACTCATTAGAGACTCAAAAAAATCATAACAATAATTTGCTGAAGAATATTGTCAATCAAATAACGATTTGTTGAAGAAGTGCTACAACAGTCATGATATGTGGGCCAAAATCAGAACATTTATAAAATCTGGATACAAGGTTCTCGTATTTAATCAAAATAAAATAGTAATTGACCATGAAAAATTCTGAAAATTTGCAGGGATGAACTAGACACATAAACGAAGATAACCCATTTTACAGAATTGAAAAATGATCTTCCATTAGGAAAATAAAATTCAAACAAAATGGATCAAAATTTGAGCCATTAAAATGACACAGGGTGAAAGGGTTATGGTTTTTGACCCAAAACTGGTACGAAAATACCATAAAAATCGCTGAAATTTGGTATGAACAAACTAGATTCAATTTAAAAAACAACCCTTTTTACGGATCGTAAAGATCATCTCTGGTTAGGGAGAAATCACTTCCGCAAGTTGGTCCTGATTCTGCTAAAATCCTGACGGTGCAAAATAACAGGTTTTGAATCTCGATTTTTAAAGTGGGTCAAACAAACTCAGAATGATCTGATTTTTTGTGGAGAGCATGAAGACATATGCATGAAGTTGCAGTAAAAAATTCAAGTTAAAATGAGCTCTGGTTACATACAAATTGATAGATCTAAAATGCATAAGAATTCAAAGTATAATCTAGAAAGCAACTGAACATGATGAAAGCAAACTGCACATGCGTGGATGTTCAAAAATGAGATTTAATGCCTTAAAATATGAATGAATAAAAATTTTGAATCAGACTCCACAACTCTTCAAGTTGAATGATGCTACCCACGCTGGGAGGAGCCCCCAAACCCCCCTCCTGTAATGGCAAAAACTCTAAATCAGGTTCCACAACTCATCAAGTTGAACGGTGCTACAGTTAGTGTGCAGATCGGTCGGTGTTTGATGGAGAAATGTTGGATCGTTTGTTGGATGTGCACAGAAGTAGAGAGAGAAGGGAGAGAGAGTGAGATGAGGTTTTACCCCTCTCTTGTAAGGGTAAAAACTCTGAATCAGGATCTACAACTCATTTAGTTGAATGATGATACCCACGCTGGGAGGAGCCCCCAAACCCTCCTCTTGTAAGGGTAAAAACTCTGAATCAGGCTTCACAAGAGTCAATGTATAGGTCAGTCGGTGCTTGATGGAGCAATGTATGATCTTCTAATGGATGTGCACAGAAGCAGAAATAGAAGGGAGAGAGAGAGTGAGAGGGTTGATGTTCATGGCCTCCTCCAAGGGAGATTTCTTTCTCGGATAATCCTGCAGTGCAGAGACTGGGTCTTAAATAATCATCTTCGGGGCACTTAAGTTTTTACAACCACTCCTTTTCAAGAACCGTCATTTGTTTTGCACCAATGGAGGAGAGGGTACTTAAGTCTTTGCAATCTTATCAAACTCCAACGCTAATTAATGCTGACAAACATGGGGATACGAGACGCACATGCTTACATACGTGGTGCTCTTTGGGACCCCCGATCATGAGATGTAGCTAACTGCCCTGTTCGGGGGGGGGGGGGGGGGGGACATATAACCTGCTTTCCCTGCATTGTGGGTCTTGCATAAAAATTGTTGTTCACACATTAGTTCTCCTATTTTCAGTTCTCATATTATAGTCTCAGTCATACATTACATCTACAAAACCAAATGAGCTGAGCTGAACACCTTCTGTTCGTGTTTGACTTTTTTTATGCTAAATGATTAGCCTTGACTAGCTGAACGGGTTTGATAGTGGGTGTACCCGGACTCGTCTAAATAAAAAAAATTCAAGTTCAGGTTTTGCTGGGTTATGAAAAAGAAATCTCAAATCTAGGTTCATATAATTTCAGAAGTTTACTTTTCTAGAAATATTTTATACATATAAAACAATTGAGCTAGGGATGGCAGTGGACCGGGGGAGAACAGGGCTCCGCATCCCGTTTGGACCAGGGATGAAAGACATGAAATGGGAATGGAGGCGGGGATGAAGGTTAAAATCTATCCCCGTGCAGGGATGGAGGTGGGGATGGACTTACGATTTTCCCCACCCCGCCCCATCCTCATCCCAATCCCCGCCTAACCCCATCCCGCCCCATCCCCAATCCTTTAAGGGATGAGTATAGACTAAGGGAAAACGGGGCCCCGCCTCACCCCCATTTGGACCGGGGATGAAGGACATAAAATGGGGACGGAGGCAGGGGTGGAGGTTAAAATCCATCCCCGTGCGGGGATGGAGGCAGGGATGAAGGTTCGGATTTTGAAACGGTTGAGGGTGGAGACCTTGTCCCCCGCCCCACCCTGATCCACTGCCATTCCTAAGTAGAGCTGAGTTAGCTAGCCTAAAAAAAACTGGGCCAAAATCATAACCCAAACCAGCATATTGCTCGGGTTGACCCAATATCATTTGGATTGACGCTTTTTTATACCGATAATAATTTGAGTTCAGGTCGAGCGGGTTATCTGAAACAAACCCCTCCGGTTGACAGCCCTACTTTCACCAGCCTGTTCGTTCTTCACATGTTTCAGGCGAGACGAACCAAGCCAAGCTAGAGCAAGTGGGTCTGTTTATCAGCTCTACTTAGGAGTCAAGGCTTCTAAGTAGTTATTGGACCACAGGGAATCGCCACGTTTGGACTTTGCCAAGGGGTTGACGCCCATGGGATTTGAACGTAAGCTTAGGAGTAACAAAAAAAAAAGGGCTTCTAATGACTGATAAGGATCACATAGCTGGATTCAAACGGTTCCAGTCCCAGACAGCTAAATAATGGGAATTCGGATCAGAATCGAATCTGAAATGCCAAAAAATCCAAAACCTTCATCTTGGATCCGACCCATTTGCATCCGGCTACATTGGTCGACGAAAAAACAAGAAAAAATTTGAATAGTTGGACGAACTCCGAAGTCCGAAGCCATCCACCAGATCTTCAACTATTCCATGGCTTCCTTCTTCTCTCAGAGTCAGTACCACACCCAACTCTTAAAACCCTAAACCCCTTCAAACAAAACTTCAAAGAGAAATCAGAACACTCGAATGAAAGAGGAAGAGTAAAACCCATCAGCCCAGCAAAGACATGACCGGTGATGGCTGAAATCCAGATCTTGTCCACACTCCCAAACGCGATCCGAGATGAATGGCAGCACCCGCCCTCGCTCGCCGCCTCCTCCACCGTCTGAACCCCAACATCCTCTCTCTTCAAATCCATCCTCTCTATCCAAAACCCAACATCCTCAGATTCTCTTCTTCTCTCTCTAACCGTCTCTCTCTCTACCACCCATCTCTCCTCCCCCTCCAGTCATGCCGAACCATGAGGGAATTCAAGCAAATTCACGGTCACTTCATCGTCTCAGGCCTCGCCAGTGACCCTTTCTCACTCAGCCGGTTGATCAAGTTCTGTGCCTCGCCGCATTTCGACAGCCTTGACTACGCTCTTTTGATTTTCCGGCATGCCGAGTCGCTGGATACGTTCACCTACAACACCTTGATCAAGGCGCTCTCTTTGAGCTCCGACCCGCATCGGGCTGTGGTCTTCTACTACCAGATGTTGGTCGCTGGTGCGCTTCCGAATAGCTATACGTTCCCGTTGTTGGCAAACGCTTGCAGCCGCGCTGGTGCTGTTGGAGATGGGGAGAGGATCTATGGGCAGGCGGTAAAGAACGGGGTTGATTCGGTTTTGTTTGTTCAGAATTCTTTCATTCATATGTACGGATGTTTGGGCCTCCTGGATTGTGCCCGCCAAGTGTTCGATGAAATGTCTCAAAGAGATTGCGTTTCTTGGAACGCTATGGTTGACGGGTATGTGAAAACCGGAAATATAGGTGTTGCACGTAAAGTGTTTGATCAAATGCCTGAACGAAATGTGGTATCTTGGAACACTATAATTGGTGGGTATCTGAGAGCTGGGAATCCTGGGCATGCATTGAAACTGTTTAGACAGATGCAATTGATTGGCATGAAGGCCACAGCTACAACGATTGTGAACGTGCTCACAGGGTGTGGGAGGTCAGCTAGGATATTAGAAGGCCGATCGGTGCATGGATACATAGTGAAGAGTTGTATTGAGATTAGTTTGATAGTGGGTACAGGTTTGATGGATATGTATGGTAGATGCAGGCGTGTTGACCTAGCCTCTATGTTGTTCCGCAAAATGCCTGAGCGAAATGTCGTCTCTTGGAACGTGATGATCATGTCACACGCTATGCATGGACGTGGAGATAATGCACTTGAATTGTTTGAGGAGATGCGGATGAGTGGTGGAACAGTGGTACCTGATGAAGTCACGTTTGTTGGTGTCTTGTGTGCGTGTGCACGCTTGGGGGCAGCACATGATGGACAGCAGTATTTTAATATGATGAGTCAGGAATACGGTATTACTCCATCATTTGCACATTACTGGTGCTTGGCAAATCTTTATGGAGGAATCGGTCTTGTTCAAGAGGCTGTGGAGATAATCAAAAGCATGCCCATGGAGTCTGAATCATTTGTATGGGGTGGATTGTTAAGTTACTGTCGGTTCCGTGGAGATGTGGATTTGGGAGAGAAGATTGCAAAAGAATTGATAGAGTTGGAGCCTTATAATTCAGCACGATACACATTATTACTGAATGTGTATGCGGTAGCAGGTCGTTGGGAGGATGTTTTGAAAGTGAAGGAGACAATGAGAGTACGGGGTGTAAAAGATTTGCCTGGTTGTTGTTTAGTTGATTTAAATAGTATTGTTCATGAATTTGTTGCTGGGGACAAGACAAGACCAGAGATGCAGGAGATATATTTGATGATGGATGAAGTCTCTAAGCGATTGAATTCAGTACCATGTGATGGTCAAGCTAAAATGGAAATTTAAGCATGTAGCAGTTGCATTTATCAAAATTCAAACATGAGGCATTTGGTTGTTTCCTTTCGAAGTTTCCAGCCCAAATTCTCATTGCTTGGAAATCACCTTGTTTACAGGACAATGTCCATGCCCCCATAATTTTGGGGAAGTTGAGAAGTTAATATTTTTTTTCAGGTTAATAAATTGCCACTGAAAATTTTCTGAAACATGAAATTTGTTGTTATCTATTCTTAGAAGCATTTATTTGTGCAAATTGTAAAAGTCTGCAGGATTTATTTGTGAAATGTGTTATTGACTCGCTGCTATATGTTTGACACGATGCTTCATTGCTTGCTTATGTGCTGCATGATTCCAATATCACTATTTTGTGATGCTTTGTGTGCATTTACAATCTTGCTGTGCTCATGTTATATAGTTCCATCTGCATCTTAACGAACTTTAGACTGTTGCGATTAAGCGTTTGGTTCTAGTCTTTTTTAACATATTGCAAGTCTTAACTGTGTTTCTTCATTTTACTCCAAGACTTTAGACTGTTGCAAATTAAGCATTTGGTTCTAGCCTTTTTGAACTTACTTCAAGCCTTAACCGTGTTTCTTCATTTTACACCAGGTTGATATCTGGAGACAGCAAATTTGCTGCAGCTCCACCCAGTTCCTCTGATCTGACACACTTGCTGACTCTGTTCCTCCTTGATATGAATTATGAACCATGATGGCTGCTATAAATTGCTTCCAAGTTTGGTAAATGCTGCACGTGTTCCTTCTTCAATACAGTTCTTTTTATTTTTTTTCCAGATGAGATCAATACAGTTATACAAACAAAGTATCAACTACCATGACAATCAAGTGATGTTGACTTGGGCAAGCTACTATTGGTATAAAAATATATTCTATGATAGTTAGAGGCTACCTGAATTGTCATCGTGATCCTTCATTTAGATTTTAGTTTCAAACCTTTAATGCAACTTGCAAGTGTTCGTGTCAGTTTCATCTTTCACTCTACCACAAAATAAACATGGACCTCAATGCACCTGTGCTGCACAGTAACTACATACACAAACCTGCCCTGTGACCTCCCACTGCTCAGCAGCTCTAAATGTGGATGGGTGTGGATCAAGGCAAGTCTTGATTGTTCTGTTAATTTCTTTACTTCCTGCTGGTTAGTGACAAAATCTCACCTTGTAAATCCAAGCCCATAAATTTAGAAAATCATGGGGTTGATAGTTTGATGGATTTCTATGTTTCAAGCATGGGAGCTGACTTTTTTTTTATCTTTTTCGAAAATCAGGAAACAGAGCTAACTGAACTGAAACTATTTCTGAGGTGAAGCAAGTTACTGATGCTGCCTGTTCCATGCGGAATGCAGACGCATCAGGTATGCACTGCTTCCCCAATTCGCAGCACATAGACAAGGCGTATGACATGATCTATATGCTCACTGGTAACTGAATGTGCTGCCAAGTTTCTTGCTCAACAGAAATGTCTTCATAGAAAACGAGTATAACTATTTTTAAATCTATATGCTTTCACTGGTAACCGAATGTGCTACAAAATTTCTGGCTCAGCAGAAGTGTCTTCATAGAAAACAAACACTAGATTGGTCGCTGACATCTTGCTGATTTTGCATGTAGGACCCACCTATTGGACTGCCTGTATTGATGCAGATAAAAGTGCACGCATATAGTACTTCGTACGCAAAGAAATGCTGCAAAATGGAGTGGTTAGAACTGGTTTGATAGGGAGTGAAACAGTGGGCTTGAACCTGTATGCTCCATTTGTGAGTCGTCAAACCCTCTAAGCATTTAACTTGGCATCCCTTTAGCCAGGTCCTTTGTTATTAAATATTTTTAGAAAGAGTTGTGGGCAATGAGCTATATGTGACAAATATGCTGATATTCGAACACCAGTATAATCCTAAAATTATTGTGATATTCTTAAAATAGCTTATTCATTTTGAATGTACATTGATAGTAACCCAATAGAGACCAGTTTTAGAATTTTTTTAGTTTTATGTTTTATTGTATATCTTTGTATTTTATATTTGACAATATTTTTTCAAGAGATTTTCGAGAAAACAAAATGCTTTAATTTAGGAAAATGACAGTATTGTATGAAAAAATAATGCATTTCCCAAAAAACCCAATAATTTTAAAAAATCTGCCTGATGTCCAAAACCACAACTTTTGGTTTGTAAAAGGACATTTTCACTATTTGCACATGTGAATCTCATTTGATATATGAACTTTTCTCTCAAATATCCAAATATGTGAATTTTCTCTCGTATTTGTTAATTTTCTCCAACACATTTGCAAATGTCCTCCTGCCTGCTTCTACGTTTGCGAATGTCCTGACCTTTGTGCGCCAATGTCCTCCTGCCTATGCCCCTTATGTGATTTTTAGTAAAAGGAATTTGTTGGAAAAAAATGACACCTCAAAGGTGCGATGAGCCTTTAGCGACACTTCAAAAGCGCTGTTAAAGCCTTTAGCGATGCTTCAAAAGTGTATATTTGGGTGAAGATCACAAAATACAGTACAACATTCACATATTTTGGGAGAAAAATCGCATATTTGTGAGGACATTCACTTATTCTTATATTTTGAGAGGAAATCCACAAATGCGTGGGAGACAATAGGAGAAAATTCACATATTTGGATATTTGAGAACAAAGTTTGCATCGAAAGTGAGGTCCTTTTATAGCCGAAAATTTGTGGTTATGGACATTATGGGGATTTTAAAAATTTGTAAGGTTTTCGAAAAACATCATTTTTATTGTACAATACAGTCATTTTCAGTTCAACTTATCCCAAGAATTTCCTTTGCAGATATAATACTAATGCTTCAAGAATTGTGACATTGCTTCCTACCAAACCGTGACATGCTAGCAAGCTTTTGGAATCCATTCAAGTCAATAGTAAGACATGCGATCCTTGTTTTTTCACTTTTGTATTAGGCGGATACCATCTTTCTTGAATCCTACGTTTGGATAATGTTGAAGAATATGATAGGTGGAATCTGGAAAAAATGCAAGTCCTAACACAAGGAGATGAGTGAAGGCAGACAGGCATAGATATAAGTTTAAGAAAAACTATCGGCCTCGCATTTCCCTTTTTAATTTTCTCAAGTTATTCACAATAAATTTTAGATTTTTTCTTTTCTTTTCGATTTTTGATTTTGTTCTCACCTTCTTAAAAGCGTTTGAATTTTTCAATATCTTTAGCATTTTATGAGTTTAGCCTTTTTTAGCTTTAATTTGAAATCATGGTTCAGACCTCGGGCCTAGAATTGATCCAGGGATCTCTTAACTGATCCCTTATGTGCCAGACAATCATATAACAACATTCCATGGAACCCGGCAGACCGCACTTGAAACGCTGTCATGTGATTGGCTGGGGTGCGTAAGGGATCAGATAAGAGATGCCTGAGTCCGGAGGTCCTTGCACCAGTCCTCTCTAGGGGTGTCAATCAGTCGGACCCAGCTAAAATGGGTGGGTCCAAACTCAGATCCGGATATGTGATGTGGGTATCTGATTGGATATTTTGTAAGAAAAAACATACCTGGATCTGATAAGGGTTACATAAACCAGGCCCGGTCCATACCCAGTAAAATAACATTTTTTTAGTTTTTTTTATTAAAAAATTGCCTATTTTAATCAGAACTCAGGTCGGATCTGTGTTGGTATAAAATTTCTTAAAACCGTGCCTGACCTATTTAATAATCGGACCTCATGAGTCCGACCCAAATAGTTAATCAGACTCCCATCTTTGTAACCAAACCCTGACCCTATAGGATCCATTACGGTCGGGATCAGGCCATACCCGATCCATTATACTCCTAGTCCTCTCAGAATGGTTCGGACCCTCAAATCATTAATCTTATCTATCACAAGTAAAATCTAGAAGGACCCAACAAACGGAAATCCTCAAAATGATTAGTTTTTAGGTTTTCTTGTTATATTTTCCGGCAAAAATAATTAGAGAAAACCACGTTCCCTTTTATGCATCTTCTTGCTTTTCGTTATTGAGGTTGTTAATCAAAATTTAATTTTGTTTTAATTTTTATTTTCCTCAAAATATAGCTAATCATTTATCTTTATTTTTAAAAAATCATAAAAACAGAGTAAACACATTTGAAGATAAATTTGCGTCGATTCAATCTCCCCCCCCCCTCCTTTATCAAATCATTTTTAAAAAAGATCTATTATGTAAATCAATTTTAACAGCATTGGTCAGGATTGTTTTATCTTTACTTTGGTTATTTGTTCAGCGAGGAAGGCGTGCTCTACATGAGTAGGCATCATAGTGACAAATATCGCGAGATTTATGAAAAACTCTCGATAATATCTCGAGAAATTACCTGAACGTTTAAAAAGGCAATTTCTAACAAGATTTTCAAAATATCGCAAGATTTATAAAACAACATAAAAACCATGATTTAAACGTGATATTCATGTTTTAAATGGCTATTTATCATGAAAAAACCGTGCATTTTTTTGTAAATCATTTTTATTAATATTTATTATAAAAATATTTTTTATGTTTTTAAATTTATTTTTTATTGTCAAGATTTTGTCATTTTTAACGATTGTCACTATGGTAGGCATACTCCCATAATGAACCACATTAATATTTTGCTTAACAAGGATGGGATTGAAGCTCAAAATCAAGGAGTCAATGCATAATGCAACTAACTTGTCCTATCAAGGACCAAGTCATCCATGAAGTACTAAAGTCACAAAGTCAGCATTTTATTTAAAGGCAAAAAAAGGATATCTCTCCGCCGATAAAAACACTAAATATCGTCAAAAGTCATTATTAACTTTTTCCTTTATAAGAATTCATTTCTTATTTTTAATTAATTTATTGCTAATATTTTGTTGATGAAAATATGAGAAAAGCAAAAAATATTCAAAGGGATTAGCAAATAAAAGTGACTATACTTCCCGGAGTACTGGATCACGGAAGAAGTGATTGTAGGAGTGAAGCGAAGTAGCAGGGCCAAACGTTAAAAACGGCATCATGCTGATTTAAGAATGTCACGTGATTAAATCTTGACCTTTTTTATGCAAACAAACGGCAATGCCATAACGATATTTTCAAAATGTCGCCGATGTTTGCCCATAGCGACAAACGTTAAAAACGGCAAAATCTCATTTTTTAAAAACTCATGAGAAATTGAAATTTTTTCATAAATCTCGCATTTTTTTCAGCAAAATCTCGGCAATAAAAAAACAAATTAAAAATTTATAAGAAAATATTAAGAAAATTTATTTAAAAATAAAAATACACGGTTTTTTCATGCTAAATAGTCATTTAAAACATAAATATCACATTTAAATCACTGTATTTATGTTTTTTCATAAATCTCACGAAAATTTGAAAATCTCGCGATAAATTATAGTTTTAAACTTTCACGCAATTTCTCACAATATTATCCCAAGATTTTTTCATAAATCTCCCTATATTTGTCACTATGCGTTTGCCACACTAGGGTGGAAGTTTTTTAATACTGTAAGAAGCTGTGGACTTGATGTTTAGATAGCGAACAAGGTTACCCAATGTTCTGCCCGTCGAAGCTTAATTAGGTGACCTAAGAGAAAACCCAACAGTAGAAGAAAAGCTCCCATTTTAATAAAATAAGAAACGCCATATGCATGCCACTTGCAAAAGCTAAACGCGTACTTGTAACTTGGAATGAATGCCTTCCACCAAACCTTCCAGAGATTCAAAGGGTTCGGGTATATCCAATCGAATCCAAGTCTTGTTATTCGGATTCAGTAAGCAAAAACGAGATCCAAACGATAATCGGATTCGAATTCAGTTTTGTCGATTTTACATTCAACTTCGACTCATCAAAGGCCATCGAAATCCGAGATTATGTGTCTTAATCAGATTAGGATTCAGTGGAGACTTTGTTCATCTAAGTTAGAATCCGATTATATCTGGTACAGATCCGACTGAGTCCAACCCGTTTACATCCCTACCCAAATCCAATTCCCCCACAAAAGCTTATACGTTTAAGCCAAGAACCACAAAACACGAAATTAATATGATACTCGAACCTTTTCTCAAAAGGGCTCACACTGCACCAAAAGCCCTCCTTTTAGGACGGGTTTCGGGTCTTAAAAAAGGAATCCTCATAATCCACTACAGCGAGTAGAGACCGTGATTCTGTGCCGTCGGATGACAAACGTGGACGGTGATTGTTGATTCTCCGGTTTCCCGAAATGGAGGTCCGCCTGTCACGCCCTGAGGAAGAGTTCCTTCGCTGCGAAGACTTCAAGCGAATAATTACCATATTGCCATTTGGCCCATTTCTACGTGAATAGTAAATATTAAAAGCATGCAGTTTATACAGATCGGGTAAAAGAAGTTCGGAATCGCTAGTTTTAGAGTTTTATAATTAAAATCGAGATCTGATGAATATCCGACCCGTAATTGTGTAAAGCCGTAGTCGAGTGGCACAAATAGCTATCTGGATCCGGATTTCGTAGGAGATTTTTCTTATCCAAATCATTTTAAGTAGGGATCGTATAATGTAATGTTGGATCCGATAATGCCCACATTTCCGTGTCCAACTACGGATATGGATAGGTCCGTTACACTGATATCCGAACCGAAACCGGAACGCGTTCAAATCTTATGCACAAGAAAAGAAAGGTAATATGCAGAACGGAGCCCGCAAATCATGGCACTATGGTAATATCTCTGTAATAACGGAGGTAATTCTATCGTATGGCCTCTATAAATGGAAGGACGGCTATGATCTTCGAGAAGCAAAGGCCATATGCGTGGTGAAAAACCGCTCGAGGGAACGGGAATGGCGAGCGCTCCGTCGTCGACGTCAATCTCCGACCTGCCGGAGAACTGCATCTCCCACATCCTCTCTCTGACGACGCCGAGGGACGTCGGCCGTCTCGTCGAGTTTCCGATCGGCCGCGGACTCCGACTACGTCTGGGAGAAGATGCTCCCGCCCGATTGCCCCGACCTGCTCTCTCGATCCGTCTCTCCCGTCGGATTCTCCTCCAAGAAGGAACTCTTCTTCCTCCTTTGCTCTTCCCCTCTCATCATCGACTCGGGCAAAAGAGTACATCTCTCTTTCTCTCTCTGAGAATGGACAGACGATCAAGGCCATATTCTACATTACCGATTGTCGGTTATATTCAATCTCCAATGCACATCTCACTCGTTGGAACAATGAGAGTGGGGCCCACGGGTGTCTACTGAGACGTGTGGTGTGGATTGAATATAATCAATGAATCGGTTAGTTAGTCGGTTGGGATGAAGATGGATGGAGGCCTTGGCCTTTGATTTTATTTGATGACGAAACTGCCCGTGGGTTTGGTGCGAGGCTGCTAGGGAGGTCTGGGTTTTGAATAAGGGTGTTTCTGTCATTTCGTTAACTGGATGGTGCCCAAAGTTTTGTTCCATGGGCATCCTCAAGTAGAGGGTGGAAGTTTGAGATGGACTGGGCCTAGCCTAGACTCACCTGCTAAGTCCGGCCTTTGAATCCGATGGGGTTTTCGGTCAAACCGGCCACTGTCTCGATACCATTGGTGGTGATTTTCAATATGACCTGATCTCAATCCTTACGTGGATGAATCTTAGGTCGTGTGCGGCTCAAAGGCGGTGATATGTTAGCATCCAGCCTTGATCCCATTTAATCCAAAGTGGGTTCCGATTGGGTAGACTGTAGAGTGGAATTTTGCCTTTCTTCTAAAAAAAACTGTAGAGAGGAATCTGGTTCGGAACTTCATACGGTGATTTTGGGTCCGGAAATGGATGGAAACAAGCGTCTGATTTACGTGATTAAATCCTAATATTCTTCCTACAAAATGCTATAGACCCAGATCCGATTATCATATTTTAAGTTCTATGATCCAGGAAAAATCTGTTCAACCCAATCAGATCCGTTTTCACCCATAATCCGACCTGGCGTTTTTGTTCACACATGCAGGGGTGCGTCTAAACGCGCCTTTGTAAGTTAGAAGAACGAATTAGAAGGTAGAAAGCAGAAAAGACGAGCGAAAAGGATGGGAAAGAATGGTCAAAAAAAAATGGGGAAGGGTTACAGCAGAAGAGGAAAGGGGTAAAGAATGAACGAAAATGGTAGCCGAAAAAGGAAATACAACTTGAAAACGGAAGGTGCCCTGGTGAAATGGATAACTCATGAAAGCCAAAATGGGAGAGGCAGAAAGGAATGAAGGACGGATGCAAATCAAACATGTTACGGAAGATGACATGGAAGACAAAAAAGTACGATAGTGGGATCCTTTCTACATTCAATCCTAACCGTCCAACCAACGGCGGAAGTTTCTGCGTTATCAGTCCAGTGACTAAGATTGGTCCACGCTCTGGCCTAGATGTGGCATGATGTTAGTCATTCAGATGCATCGGTTGGACGGTTAGGATCAACATGGGATCCTCTGCACAGGTGCAATCGATGTGATATGTGTCATATCAATTGCTTGTAGAAGAAGTTATTTTAGTGTGGGTGTTGCTACGGGCAAAGCGGCAAACTATATAAGAAATGTTGGTTTTGGCGGTGAGTGCAGAGTTTGTCGCTGGATGGATCAAGCGGGAAGATATGCATCATGCTGTCTGCGAGGGAGTTGTTCATTGTGTGGGGGTGAAGACCCACGTTACTGGAGGTGGATTCCTCTACCTGACTCGAGGTACGTTCTATATCCTTTTCCTTCTTCTATCTCTTTGATTTTTTCTCGTTTTCCCTGATCTTGTTGTCTTTATCCTTCTCGATATATCCATGGCTGATCGCTCAAAGGCAAAAATCTGATTTTCGTTTTCTAGTGAAAACTTTTCCCTAGATACTTGAATTGAATGGCACTTGAGGATCAGGTCGTAAACTCTTTGTTCCAGCGACTCAAATGTCCCTCCCGTTTATTTCTAACGAAGAACGAATGAATCCTTTTGATCGTCTTGGAAAGTCCCATTAAATAATATATACTTGTTGGTTACTTGGCTTTGTAAAATTGATAGCCTCTGGGGAGGGGAGTTTAGAAAACAAGACCTGTGAGACTTCTACTGACACCTGTGAAATTGTATAATTTTTCTCCAAAACAGATCCAGATATGATCCTTGGATTCTTGATCTTGTACAACTGGCAGGTCAGCATGATGGTGCTCTCGGATTCTATCATATAAAATACAAAATCATAGATCCTGGTATCAGGATTTTCTTGGTGACAGAAAATCTCGTGATAAATTAAAAAATTGTGCTTTTCTGGAGAAAAGCTCAAGACGATGCGGGCATAAGCAAAAATCAATAAATAAATAAATAAATAAATATATATATATATATATATATATATATATATAGAGAGAGAGAGAGAGAGAGAGAGAGAACTATGAAAACACAACGGAAGTACATCAATAAAATTTTTTAAAGTAGGCAATCGTCTGAAAATATTGTTTTAATTTTGAGATTATATTGGCTTTTTTGAAAAAAATCTTGACATTTTCAAAGGAATCGGTGGGGTGGGGTGGGGTGGGGTGGGGTGGGCTAAAAAGACTGTTGGTGTACCACCACCACATGTACAGGAAGGCTTCTTCTTATTTCTGGATGTCCTTTGTGTACTTTGCAGCCGCACTACATCCCATGCTTTTGACTTAGTCAAGGAAAGAAGCGACACAAGTGACACTATGAAAGATTACTGTACTACCATGTGTTCATAAAGTAAGTTTTTTTTATGAATAAAGGAGACGTTTCGAGATATTGGGAGGTCAGGGTTCCCTAATAAAAGGCAAGTTGGGGTTTGGCAGACCCCTGCTTGTCGAGGGCAGTGACAATCTTTTCTTATCATCTTACTTGTCAACTCGCTTGTCAATCGCAAAAGCTTGTGTAATCAAAGTGTAAAAGAGCAAAAAAAAAATAAAGAGAAAAGAATTGCAATCACAAGAAGCAATTACAACGAGGGTGAACAAAAAAAGCTCAACGCATTTAATTCATTTACAATTTTGCCTAAGGGCTATTACAGTTCAAGCATACGGGCTACCCCTTCGGGGTATTGATTCACTTGAACCAGATAGCTTACATGCAACTTTATAATGTAAGTTGCAAGAGAACATGCCCCTCCCCTTCAAATCATGCACCGTTCTCGGTGCTATCTGTTTCTTGGTAAGCCTTGACTTCAGTCGTATAACGGTTGTTCATTCAGAATACAGGCTCCTACGTTGGTTCTGCTATTTTCTCTCACTACATTAAATATTTTTTCGTTTCGCCCAAGTAGTTAACCTTGTGACGAAGGATCTTACTGATGTGCTTTTTAACTCGTTGTGTTGTTGGGGCTCTCTACATGATGAAAGCGTGTTGTGGTACGCTGTGTTTCGGATCTCCATCGTATAGATGAAACTGCTTGAGGTTATACACATGGAACATTAGGTGCACCTTGAAGTCTGGAGGCAACTCCAACTTATACGTCAGCTTGCTCACCTTCTTTGTGATGGTGAAGGGTCCTTCATAATTTTTGAGCAGTCTGCGGTGCCGTCCGTGGAAAATGTTTGTGCGTCCTGGATATAACTTCACCAACACTTGGTCTCCAACTTGAAACTCAGTGGGCCGACGATGTTTATCTGCCCACTTCATTCTCTTTGTCGCCTTATGTAAGAATGTCTTCACCAACTCATTTTACTCGTGTCAGTCTCAAACAAACTGATAAGCAAAAGATGACCTTCCCTTTTCTTGTGCAGCAAAAGTGTGTGTGGTCAGTGGTTGCTGCCTCGTGGCTATCTCAAAAGGGTTGTGGCCTGAAGACTCGCTCTTCTACAGATTGTAACAAAATTGTGTCACGTTAAGAAGCTTCACCCAATTTTTTTGATTGGCACTAATAAAGTGCCTAAGGTACTGCTCAATTATCCTGTTGATGCGCTCTGTCTACCCATCTATCTACGGATAAAAGCTTGTTGAAAATAGCAAATTAGAGTCAAGTAGCCAAAATATTTCATGTCAAAATTTGCCCGTGAAGCAAGCATTGCGATCATCCACGATGTGCCTTGGTATGCCCCAATGTTTCATGACATGCTTTACAAACAACTCTGCAGTCTTATCTATAGGGTACTCCTTCGAAGCTGGGATGAAGGTGACATACTTTGAGAAACGATCTGCCATAACCAGGATAGAACTGAGGCCCTCTACCTTTGGCAGACTAACAATAAAGTCCATGGAGATGTTATCCCAAGGACGTTTTGGAATTGGTAAAGGTTCAAGGAGACTGACAACCTATTGCTGGCAAATGAGGCATGTTTGATCATATCCATTAACGTTGTCCCTCATCTGCGGTCAATAGTAGCCGCACTCAGGAAGTGCTAAAGTTCACTCATGACCAGGATGGCCATCCCATAGTGTATCATGGCACTCCTTAAGCAGTTCTCGGCGGAGGCTTCTCTATCGCGACACGAAAATTCATCTCCCTTTTGTCACGAGGAGGTCATCCTGTAGCCAAAATCGCCGAGTCTTTCCTGTCCGCGCCAAAGAAACAAGGTGTTGTGTTGTCGGATCCTGTTGCATCATTTCGCATATGCGGCTCAACAATGCGCCCTCCAAATGCAATTCAGAAGGCGTCACGCGTGTAGCTGCTAGTTCAGTCCTGCGGCTCAGGGCATCCGCAACAACATTGGTCTTTCCAACCTTGTACTCCAAGGCAAAGTCGAACTCAGCCAAAAACATCTGCCACCGAGCTTGTTTAGGCTTTAGATTCTTCTGTGTCTGAAAATAGCTCGTGGCCATATTGTCCATCTTGATGACGAACTCGACACCCAGAAGGTAGTGTCGTGTTCTAAGGTAATACACCATAGCGGTCATCTCACGTTCATGCACCGTGTAACGCTTCTCTACATCATTCAGCTTCCGACTCTCATATGCAATCAGATGACCCTCCTGCATAATAACTCTGCCAATGGCAAAGTCTGAGGTGTTTGTGTGGACCTCAAAGGGTTTTGAGTGATCAGGCAGTCGCAACACTGACTCCCTCACTAAGGCTTTTTTCAAGTCATCGAAGGCATCTTGGCACACTCTTGTCTAGAGTCATACTTGATTCTTCTTTAACAAATCTATGAGGGGCACAACAATTGAGTGAATAGCCTTTCGATGAAACATCGATAGTAGTTTGTCAAACTAAAGAATGACCGCGACTCTGACACTTTGCTTGGCGGAACCCATTCTTGGATAACCCTTATCTTCTGCCCATCCATGTGTAGCACACTACACCCTATAACGTGGCCAAGGAAGTTGATATTCTCCTGCCCGAAGAGACACTTCTCTCGTTTGACACAAAGTTCATTCTCCTTCAGCACTTGAAACATTGTTCGCAAGTGTTCGACATGTTCCTCAATGTTGTTGCTGTAGATCATGATATCATCTAGGTAAACTACCACGAACTTGTCTAAGTAAGGCCGTAGAAGATTTGGTTCATTAAAGTCATGAACGTAGCTAGAACATTCGTCAACCCGAATGACATTACTAAGAATTTATAAGCACCATAGCGGGTGACAAAGTCATTTTCAGCCCATCACCTTCAACAATTCTCACCTGTCAGTAACCTGATCGCATATCTAACTTGAAAAAGATACAGACACTGCCTAGCTGATCGAACAAGTCTGCTATTAGTGGCAATGAGTACTAGTTCTTCACTGTAACCTTGTTAAAAGCACGGTAATCCACACATAACTGTTTGGAGTCATCATGTTTCATCTGAAAAAAACATCTTGTCTAGCTGCCTGCGCAACTCCTTTAACTCAGTTGGTCCCATGCAGTATGGAACCATTGCGAAAGGCTTCTCTTCCGGGGTCAACTCAATCTTGTGGTCGACATCACGTCTTGGTGGAAAACGCTTTGACAATTTCGGAGGCATCGCCTACTGAAACTCCTCCAACAATGGGGCTAGGGTCGACGACACTATTACTTCTACCTTTCCTTCTTCTGCATGCACAACAACTAAGAATGTCTGCTCTCCATGCTTGACTAGGGGTGTCAATCGTGTCGGGTTAGCGGGTCGACCCGACGGGTTGGCGGGTCAGCATACCTCAACCCAAACCCGACCCGTTTATTAAACGGGTCGGCTGTGGCAAACACGAACCCAACCCGTTTAATAAACGGGTAACCCGACACGACCCACCAACCCATTTAATAAATGGGTTGGGTTAGGTAAACAGGTTCTCATGTTTGCGGGCAGGTTGACGGGTCGGGTTGGCGGGTCGATGGGTTGGCGGGTTGGCAGACGGGTTGGCGGGTTGACCCGCCCGCCTAACCCGTTTATTAAACGGGTCAGCCAGGTTGGCGGGTTGGCATACCCCCAACCCGAACCCTACCCGTTTAATAAACGGGTTAGGCGGGTCGACCCGTTTATTAAATGGGTTGGCTTGACCCCAACCTGAACCCGCCTAAGAGGCTGGTTGGCAGGTCGGGTTGGCGGGTCGTGTCAGGTTTTGCCACCCCTATGCTTGACACCCTTCTTCAACTACATCGCCGATAACATTGAAGACTTGCCTTTTTACGTAAGACACTGCATTGTGTGGGATAGGTTTAGACCTATGATCGTCAACGTGTTAAACTTTGGTAGCATCATAACATTCTGGCTCTGCAGAAACTTCATACCCAGATTTTTCTTAAAATCGTCCAGGGGCACCACAGAGAAGTTGGCTTTGTCGACCCAACTCCCCAGTTAGATAACTACATCTCTTGCTTCACCAAAGATGAGCCTGGCCTCAGAATTTACCATTTTGATGTTTCTCTGCTTTGGCCCAGGCTTCAAGCCTAACCGCTCTGCCTCTTCCCTTGAGACAAAGTTGTGTGTGGCTCCAGAGTCTACCATAGCTAAAGAAGACTTTTCATTCGTAATGATTTCGAGATACATCAGTTCTTTGATAACCTGCATGTTCTCAACTGCGCAATTTCTAGCTGCGTTGATTGATCGCATGGCTCCTATCCGTGGTTGCATAATCTTAGTGTCGCTGCATTCAGTATCACTGCATTCCTTGTGCATTACATAGGCTTGCTCGTCGTCATTCACGAGGTGCTAGGGGTACTGCCTGTCGATATGTCTATCGCTACAGAACCAACATGTCACAACCACACCCTTGTTGTTGTTGTTGTTATACTTTGGGTAATTCTGTTTCTTGGCGGATTGATGGCATGTCGATGCCTCACCTTTATCATCGCGTCGCTCATTCTTCTTGCTTCTGTGATTAGGCTTTTTCCAAACTTTAGTTGATGGGGTGAAAGGCTTGCGCTGAGTGTGAACTAAGTGCTCGGCCGCCACATATGCATCTTTAAAAATATGGGGGTTGTTCTTTTTTACTGCAGACTCTACATATGGCTGAAGTCCCACAATGAACCAGTTGAGCTTGTCATCTTCTGGCATGTTAGGCACCTTCAGCATAAGCTTTTGGAACGTTTTGACATAGTCTTTAACGAACCAGTATGTTTAAGCTCATGAACCATTCGATACGCCTGCCTCTGCACATTCCTTGGCATGAAGTAGTTGTGCAACTCTATTTTAAAATCGTCAAAGGTGTCTATCACGCATTGACCCCTCTCAATGTCACTGTGCTTCTAGCTCCACCAAGCGATAGTGATGCAGCCTTCACGCGTTTTGCCGAAGGCAGAACCACGAGATGCAGTCTTCAGCCCTCACGTTTTCAGATGGTGGCTATGAAAGGTAACACCACATAATTGTACACTGAACATGCTGGAGTAACAATGTCGAACCACGATGGCGAGGCTGGATTCCTTTTATTTCAATCTCAATAACAATGAACAAGGTACTTAATAAAATGAAAGGTAAAGACAAATACTGACAGTAACAGGGAAGCAAAGAAAATGGCTGAAAAAAAAGGAATGCTGCTGAAAAGAGACTGTGGTTATTCTTCAAAGAAAAGGTCCCCTCATGCAACCCTAGACAGGGTTTTTAAAGCTGATCACTGGAACTGGGTCTCGGGTCTGGATCCAGACCTGAGACCGTTTCAATTTGCAACCGGGTCTTCCCTCTTTTGGAATAGGTGTGTATTACATCCCCGCATTTTAGTCGTTGTTGACCGGTTTTCCAAAATGGCTATTTTTGTCCTGTGTAAGCTAACCACCGACGCCTCATTAGTAGCTTCCTATTACTTCAAGGATGTCGCCCGCTTCCATGGGTTACCCCGCACGATGACCTCTGATCGTGACATGCGCTTTATGAGCCATTTCTGAAAATCATTATGGGCTTTATTGAAGACCAAACTTCAGTTCAGTAGCGCGTATCACCCTCAAACCGATGGCCAAACCGAAGTTGTGAATCACACTTTAGGAAACTTGTTACAGAGTTTAGTGGGGGAAAATGTCAAAACCTGGGACCTAGTCTTGCCTCAAGCCGAGTTTGCATATAACAGCTCCATCAATAGATCCACAGGCAGATCTCCTTTTCAAGTTATTTATGGTCGGTCACCCACTCATGTCGTAGATTTAGCTCCAGTGTCCAGTCTCCCTGACCTAGCCTCAGACGCCTTTGATGTTGTTGAATACATGCGTGATATACATAGGCAAGTCTGAGCCAAACTCGTTGAGAGTTACGAAGCGTACAAAGCTTTCATTGACCAAGGTCGTCGCGACATCCAGTTTCAAGTCGGTCAGTTAGTTTGGGTTTACCTACGTCCAGAGCGTTTCCCAGTCAGTACATATAGTAAATTGAGCCCTAAGAAATATGGCCCCTTCAAGGTCCTCCGACGATTGGGTCTGAATGCCTACCTCCTTGAACTGCCCGAAGCTTGGAACATTTCTCTGATTTGCAATGTGTCTGATCTATATGCTTACTGTGGGGACAACAAGTCGTCAGAGCCGACTTCTTCCCAACCAGGGGAGAATGATGCAGAGCAGACTGTACCAAAGCAGGTTGAACAGCGCCACCCTGACACGACCAAGGAACCCGACCCATCACAGGGAATAGACGGTCGGATCTAGTAGCAGGATCCGATCACAGGTGAGGGGACCCGATGCAGGGATGTAATATGCACCTATTCCAGAAGAGGGAAGACCCGGTTCTAAATTGAAACGGTCTTGGGTCCGGATCCAAACCCAAGGCCCAAATCCGGTGATCAGCTTTAAAAATCCTGTCTAGGGTTGTGTGAGGGGACCTTTTCTTTGAAGAATAATTGCAGTCGCTTTTCAGCAGGATTCCTTTTTTTCAGCCATTTTCTTTGCTTCCCTGTTACTATTAGTATTTGTCTTTACCTTTCATTTTATTAAGTACCTCGTTTATTGTTATTGAGATTGAAATAAAAGGAATCCAGCCTCGCCGTCGTGGTTGGTCATTGTTACTCTAGCATGTTCAGTGTACAATCGTGTGGGTATTACCTTTCACAACCACCATCTGGAAACGTGAGGGCTGAAGACTGCATCTCATGGTTGTGCCTTCACTGCTTTCGGTAAAACGCGTGAAGGCTGCATCAGATAGCATCACCATCTAGTAACGATGATGCGGCCTTAATCCTGAGATCTTCAAGTGTCACATTTTGAATATTCAAGTAGTCTTCTACTTAGAACAAAAAGTTCTCAATGGTCTTGCTGTCTCGAGAACCATTAAACTTTGTTGGTCTTAGTACATCAATCCTTGATGACCTCTCACCATTTCTCCCATTTAGGGTCACTGACCGCTGGAATATGCGGTTTTTCAACTGAAGCTTTCATACTTAATTCTGCAAGTCGGCCATTGTTGTCGTCAATGCAATGACCTGCCCCATCAGTAAGTTCACCTGCTCTTGCAGGCTCGCCACCACATCATTCAGTCCACCGAATGATTCAACTGCGCGTAAAATTGATTCATTGTGCAAAGTCATATCTTTCACCAGTTTGTTGACAGTTGCAGCCATCTCTTCTTGGCCTCGCGGTGAACCCATCTCCTCAGTTTTGGCAACTGCCTTGCCTTTGGTGTACCGTAATCATATAATTAATTGAAAGCAAAACATGACATTTAAGTATTTTACGGATGGTAGAACCGTTGTGATGAATGGCAGTTGTGGTGTTTGTTTGATCAGTGACAGTGTCCTACTTGCAGGTTTCCGGAGGTGGCTGAGCTCTTGCAAGTGTGCTGGTTGGAGATCCGGGGCGCAATCAAAGCCTCTGAACTCTCCCCACGCACCCAGTACGCAGCATACTTCATTGTAAAGCACAACACCCATTCGTTCGGTTTTCACTTGGTCCAGGCCGAGCTTTCTCTCAGCATGTGCGACGGTGCTCTCGCCTCCAAGTGTGATGTCTTCATACATTTGGAGAAACGCAGCGAGACCCCGCCGCTCCCCACTCACAGCCACAGGTATGGGTTGGGAAGATTCCTGAGCTTCAGACCCGATGGGCACCTCATGTCGATGCGGTCCCCGGTCGACCTGCACCCAAGGGAGGATGGTGGTGAATGGATGGAGGTTGAGATCGGGGCGTTCTTCACGGATGATGATCATGATGGTGGGAAAGTGGAGTTCAGTATGATGGAAGTGAATGGCGGTCATTGGAAGAGTGGGCTTGTGCTTGAAGGGATTGAATTTAGGCCCCAAATCAAACCTCAAATCTAACTAACTGCTCTAGTTGTGCATGCACATGAGTATCTGCGCGTCTGCTATTTCATTACCTTCGGTGCATGAAGTCCGTATAATGTTCATTACTCCTTGCTTTTCATTTCATTTTTGGCGTGTATTGAGTAGTTTACAGGTTGCCGCAGCGCTACTACTACTACTAGTAGTAGTAGTAGTCTTATAAACTGGTTTGCTGGTTTTGTGGAGGTTTGAAGCTACGAATTGTAAAAATTTCCACTGTAATGAATTCAAGAAAGTGTTTTTCGTTTATGTCTGTTATGGATTACAGAAAATTCTACCCAACTACAAGTTTATCTAAGAGGAACAGAAAATATAAGGGAAATTGCACGGAATTCATTAGAATAACTGAATGAATTAAAAACAGGAAATAACTGAAATAAAATGAAAATAACAAATTGTCACATCAATCTCAACTCTACCTTAAATTCTTCTCCTCTCAATGAGATAGTACAAACTCAAATGTTTTAGGTTTCCTATCTAGATAAACACCTAAGAAAGCAAATCTCAATCCTACTTAAATTGCTAAAATGGAATACAGATCAATTACTTGGATTTAATATCCGTTATAATGATCCAAAAAAAAAATCCAAACTAAAAAATATGAATTTCAAGTGATCCAATGAATCATGTGGACCCAAATATATGTCGCTCTACTCCTGCATCAATTACCCTTGAATTGTACCACTTCACACAAGCCTTCCCACACCTCCGCCAAGTTCTTCAAGGCTCAGGCTGGACTAGGGCTGGTAAGGAAGCTGAACGAGACAAGCTTGAAATGTTCAAGCTTGGTTCATTCCTATGGTGACCCAAGCCGATTTTGAGCTCAAAATGAGCTTGAGTTAAACCATCCAAGCTCAAGCTATCTTGTTTATAAAAACAAGTACATTGTTTTAGAGCTGAAAGAAATAGGGTTATAAAAACACACATGTAAAGTATATCTAAAATATATTTCATATTGTTTATATTCAGCTTGCCGATCGAGCTTATTTTACAAGTTTGAACAAGCCCTTTCCGAGTCGAACATGAGCCAAGTCACAAACGGCTCAGCTTGTTTCCCAGCCTAGGGCTGGGCCCTATTGCGCCAAGGAGCCAAACCCAATAAAAGGGCCCATGTAAATGGTAATTGGGTTGGGCCCCATTGGAAAATCATTTTACCCAGTCCCAACACCATCGTTCTTACTATGACAATAGGTCACGCTGGTTGGGGTCATGCGTCTATAGACAGGAAGACAACCCAGTTGTCACTTGGTACATATTTTTCAATCTTTTTCGTATTCTCTAAAAATAAAATATATTTGTATATATTAAACTTATAAATTTTTAACGTATAAAAGAAAATTAAAATACATGTCCTCGTGTCCTACTTTCCATAAAAAAACACGTATTATTCATATCTCAAGTTCATAACTACATATCCTATCGTGCCCATACAGTATGCATGTGAGGTAGCTTGCTCTATTAAGCCCCAGTCTACTCAGGTTTCAGGCTGAGCTCACCCCCGACTCGAATCTATTTAACCAGACCGCAAGTTAGCCTTTTTCCATCAATTTAATTAAAATCATATGGAGTGGTAAAGTGAATCAAGATTGTATCAGCTGGATCCATTCCTTGCATGAGTAGCTACTCTAAATCTACAAACAAACAAATAAATAAATAATATGAAAAAAGTGAGAATAGCATTCTGACCTTGTATTTGTCTGCATTTTTTTTATACACTATATATATTGATATCTCTTGTTAAGGGCAGTTCGACTCTTCAATACATTATGAAGGATAAAAGGTGTATCCGTGCAAAGTGTAAAAGCAAAACAACTGAGAACAGAGAACCTGCTAAAAGAGTTCTTCCTTTTGCATCCAATCAACAAATTGGGCCTGAATTATACATATACGATCATAAAAGAACATGAAACTGGAGTGCCATATGGTAGAGCGGCAGATCCAACCAATCCTTCATACTATTTTTTATTGGTGTCAGGCTTGGTAGTGTCTGATGATGATGGAACGGCAGGAACTTCATTGCCTGTTGATGCTGTCAATGACTTAGTCACAGGCCCCCGGTCTGCCACGGCTTCCCGGGAAGCTTTCTCCTTGGCTTTTTTTGCTCTCTCCAACACTTCCTCCTACATGGATCAACTCTAGTCAGTAAACTAAATTGTCCGTTGGAAACAGAGTGACCTCATATTACATGACAGACAGAACCCCACCATCACAGAAGAAAAGAGAAATCAACCCTTTGAATTGTGTAGAAGGGGCCTAACTCAGGACTTGAGCATGGGCATTGGTAGGGAGAGATGAGGCTGACTTGTATCTATCAGCTCAGGTCCTCCATCTTGACAAAGATCAGACACACTTGCACCTCAACAGTCTAAACTAAGTTAAGATAGAAGTGCCCTCTTATATGTTGCAATACCATAATTGGGTCAGATTACACCAATGCTCCCTAAAGTTCGGAACTTGCACCAAATCCAACAAAATCCTGAGTGGTTTCTACAATTTACTTTCCTTTTCTTCCTAATCCAGAAAGTAGCAAGTCCTCAGCAATCTGCATGTTATTTCTGGTTAAACCCACAAAAAACAACCAAAGTTGGAATACTGTACAAACACTCGGGAATTTTCTATAATGGATTTAAGAAGAAATCAATGTTAAGTAATTTAGTGATATGATTCAAACCAACGGCAGTCAAAAACCATTCTATTGCATTCCGAAAAAAATATTTTTTAAGAATTTTCAAACACAAAAAACATAATAATATTTTCAGTAAAAGTGAAAACTAGATACTTCAATTCAGAGCCACATAGATTAGATATAAAGGAAAGCCTTACTTCACAACATGCTTAAGTTCAGTTATTTAACTGGCACAAATGCCTGCAGTTCTGCATTAAGAAAACCCAATTTTATCAACTAGAAGTTACCTCTTTCACAAAGCAACCATCATATAAAGATCAGCCCTTACCAAATCATAGAATGGCTATTACAATCAAATGGATCAGCCCTTTCGTCCAAAGTTAGAAGGCTTCAGGAAAAGTAAAATTTTTAAAGCCTACCCCAAACTCGCTAGTTCCCAATCAGCAATCAACAACGCATAACTGCTGGCAGAATGATTGTTAAGCTGGGCAAGAACTACTCCTCTACATGGCACTCATGAAATGTTAGGTTTATAGATGTTGGAGTTGGGACAGACTTGATAGTGCATTGAACATGATGCCCAGCTCTCAAGAAAAGTTTAAGACAGGTGGTGGGAATTAGATGAGGCTGACACCCAGCCCAATGGAGATACAGTTTTTGTTAGGACACACTTGCATCTAGAACTCAGGAAGTGTCATAATCCTCAAGCAGTGGTTGTTTCATGCCATTGACCCTTGCTAGCTATGTCACAGGGATTCGGCTAGAAGGGTGCTGCACCCTCGTCGACGCGACGCGACACGGCTGCGGTCAACCCGACCCTGGGTGCAGTCAACGCACCCAGGGTCATTTTGGTTCAATTTTTTGGACTTTAAAAAAAAAATTGCCAAGAATTTTTTTTTAATATATGTCAGAGGGATTCTCCAACTAAGTGCCGCACCCGCACCCGATGCGGTCAACCTGACCCTGGGTGCAGTCAATGCACCTAGGGTCATTTATGTCCAACTTTTGGACTATATATATATATATATATTAGCCGCACCCCCGCACCCGGTTTTTTTGGAAGTGCCGCAGTCCCGCACCCACACCCATGTGACATAGCTTGCTAGGTGTTTGAGAGGAGATAAAACATCGAAGGATGGGAAATCTTACAAACTTTTCAAGTACGCTTTTCAATAACATGCACCAGTATTATGTTCAGAGCAGTGTTATTAAAAAAGCGCCTCAAGGCACAAAAAGTGTGCCTCGCCTCAAGGTGAGGGGCTTTATGCCTTGAGGCGCACGTACAAAGCGCAAAAGCCCCGAGGCGTGTGCCTCATACGCCTTGAGGCGCGCCTCACACTGAGGCGTACACGCCTTAAATTTTCATAGTCAAATGAGGGTCAAAGCCCTCATTTGACCACAAATTAGGGTTTTTTTAAGCATTGCTTAAAAAGCCCACGTTCCTCCTTCACGCACGTTGTCCCTCCCCTCTCCAACTTGCTCTCCCTCTCCTCTCCCACTCGTTGTCCCTCTCTTCACGCTCCTCATTCGCCATCATCGCCCACATCGCCACCACTTCCACTCTGCGCCGGCTCACTCTTCCTCTCTCGGAGGTCAGGTATGCTCACTTCCCTTTCGTTCTCTCTTCTCTCTCTGCACGGTATGCATGATTGGATTAGGATCCAAAACAAGGTTGCTAAACATGGAAGTAAAATAAAAAAAGTGACGCTAGGAGTGGAAATGATATTTTTACAAGTCCCTTTCGTTCTCTCTTCTCTCTCCGCACGGTATGCATGATTGGATTAGGATCCAAAACAAGGTTGCTAAACATGGAAGTAAAATAAAAAAGTGATGCCATGAGTGGAAATGATATTTTTACAAGTTCACATGGAATGAAAAAGCAAGAAGTGCCTACGAAACATTGAAAAGGTGAATTAAAACAATCTTTTAAATGCACGAATAATGAGAGTTAAAGTTGTGTTGTACCATATGATATTGATGTTATCTCAATTTCGTCCAATTTGATTATAACAAGTTAATTATGATGTATTCATGTGAAAACAACAATTGATTGATTATGTAAATGTATTGTTTTAGTGACTATTCATTTTTTCATATTGAACTTACTTTTTCTCTTGATAATAAAAACTTTCAACTTCTGAAATGGCTTCTAAGAAAAATGAACTCAACCAATGTAAGTTGCTGGTTAAAATTTGTTTTTTTTTTTGCTCAATCAAGTTGATTCTACCCTAAATTGATTCATTTATATGTTTTATAAAAATAAAAAAGTTAATCTTTGTAATGGTCTGATTAAAAAAAAAATGACTCCATTCAATTTGGACAGATATTATCTTTTTTAACAATTCACTTAGTGAACCGATTTTTAACAACACTGATTCCAAGTAACAAAAGAAACAACAACAACAACAACAACTACGCCTTCATCCCAAAACAATTGGGGTCAGCGATATGAACCAAAAAAAGAAATTCATTTTGGGTCTTCCACATGAATCCTTTTCCTCCAATCATTTCTATCCAATGCCATGTCCTCGGTGAGGTTCAAAGCATTCATATCCTTTCCTATCATCTCCATCCAAGTCTTCCTAGGCCTACCCCGACCTCTTTTAACTAATATATTTTCCCATTTCTCCAACCTTCTAACTGGAGCATCATTAGGCCTTCGCCGAATATGTCCAAACCACCGTAAACGATTCTCTCGCATCTTATTTTCAATGGGTGCAACACCTACCTTCTTACGTATCTCCTCGTTCTGAATCTTATCTTTTAATGTATTTCCACACATCCATCTAAGCATCTGCATCTCAACTACACTCATTTTTTGAATATGATGTCTCTTGGCAGCCCAACATTCTGTACCATATAGTAAAGCGGGTCTAATAGTCGTCCTATAAAACTTTCCCTTCAACCGCAATGGCATTCTACGATCGCACAACACTCCAGTTGCACTTTTCCATTTCATCCACCCAACCTTTATCCTATGATTTAGGTCTCCATCAATTTCTCCATACTTTTGAATGATGGATCCCAAATATTTGAAATAATCATTCACCGGTATTTCTTGCTCACCAAGCTTCACTACACTCCCATCACTACTTCGTTGCTTACTAAACCGACATTCCATATATTCAGTCTTACTCTTACTCAACTTAAAACCTCTAGCTTCCAATGTCTGTCTCTATAATTCTAACTTAGCATGTCGTGTGTGTGTGTGAGAGAGAGGGAGGAATGTCAACACTTGGGATTTAGATTGGATATTTGACTGAATATAAGTCCGGTTATTTGAATTTGGTAAAGAAAAGAGTACCTGATGAATAATCCGAATCAGATTCAAGCCTCCATATGGATAGACAGTGATTAAAGCCTGCATGGTTTTCACATCTAATGGGTATGATTACATGTTTTATAATCGGAGACAAAGTCATTAATTTTCTGTTATCAGGAAAGTAGAATTGGTTGCCCACCAGAAAGTACACCCAGCTCGCTAAGACAAGAAATCAGGTGCAATCACATTCACTGTATGATAGGCATCTTGACTAGAGAGGTAATTGATAACTTTCAAGTTATTTAATTAGTTTTTAATTTATATATGTTGATTCTTATTGAATATGAATCTAATTTTTTGTATTAATAACTTAATATATATTTTCTTATATGTATTTTTGCAGTTGGACAATGGAAAAAGATGTAGGATGGGATCAAAGAGTTAAAGTTTCAAATCCCACTAAAGATCCCAAACTCGTAGGACATATAATTTGCAATTATTGTCATAAACATACTAGGGGGGCATCTATAGGTTAAAACACCACTTAGTTGGTACAAAACATGGTGTAAGTATGTGCGAAGCGGTTTCTTTTGATGTGAAAAGATTTTTTCAGAATCATCTAAAGGATCAGAAGCAAAAAAAACAAAAAGAAGAACAAAACAAGTTGGATATCAGGAGTATTTATTTTGGATCGTCAAGAGACGATAATGTGAACAAAGAAACCAGTGGATCATGTAGTGATGCAAAAACAAGTAGAGGTGGTCCTATGGACATCCTTTTTAACAAAGAAGCACGAAAAACCACAATAAACACTACTTTCAAAAGGGACGAAAGAAAAAATGTATGTTGTGCTATTGGTAGATTTTTTTATGCAAATGCCTTATCATTTAATCTTTGCAACAGTCCATATTTTGGTGCAATGGTAGAAGCTATTGCAAATTATGGATGAGAGTTCAAACCGCCTTTTTATCACGAGATCGAAACCTGAATTTTGAAAGACGAGGTAGATTGTACTCACGAAATTTTAAAAGAGTTTAAAAAGGAATGACTAAAGGTTGATTGCAGCATTATAGCAGATGGTTAGACAGATGGAAAATGAAGAAACTTAATTAATTTTCTTGTGAACACCTCATCTAAGACAATATTTTTGAAGTCTGTTGACTCAGCGACATGGAAAAAACTGGTGCAAATTTATGCAAGTTGTTTGAAGAAATTGTTAAAGAAGTTGGTGAAAGTAATGTGGTACAATTCATTACAGATAATGCACCAAATTATGTGGTAGCTGAAAATATGTTAACAGCAGGAAAAACATATTTTTGGACATCATGTGCGACGCATTGCTTGGATGCCATGTTAGAATATATACATTCCTGAGAGTTTGACCGTAAGACCATCCATGATGGCCGTAAGAACACATACACATTTATCTTTAAGGGTCATAAGATAGTTCTTCTTCCCACCAAGGAGACCGGGTTTCCCCGGCTCGCGCGCCTATTTTACCGGTCTTACCTCCTTGAACCACCTGAAGATTGGCACGTTCCGCCTATCTTCCATGTGTCTGATCTATATGCTTATTGTAGAGAAAACAAGTCGTCAGTGCCGACTTCTTCCCAACCAGGGGAGAATGATGCAGAGCAGGACCGAGCCCAGTTTACACAGAGTGACCCGAGCGGGTCCATGGGTCTGGACTCCCATGGGACAAACGATCAGACCCAAACAATGGTGCCCCAGCGCAAGGACGTGGTGCCCTAGCGCAAGGACGTGGTGCCCTGCGTACCTATTCAAGGCGAGCTCAGGCTGGAAGCAACACTGCACAGTGTCAACGCCCCGATCCACCAGCAGCAACGGGTACAACGGCAACGAGTTGTCTCGGGTCCAAGGACTGGATCGGAGACCCAGATCCAGCTAGGCATTATTAATACCCTGCCTAGGGTTTTGTGAAGGACAGAGAACATTGAAATCGCAACAGCAGTTCTTTTTTTTCTTTCAGCAGTTTCTTTTCTTTTGACATTCGTTTATTCCATTGGCTTGCGTTGTTTGTTTTTACGCCTTGTTAGTTCTTCTTTCCAATTGTTTTCATCGACCGTTTAATTGAGGCTCCATTCAAATAAAGAAAACCAGACAACACCACGTTTTGGGTGGCTGTCGACTCTTTCCACTTGTTATTGCATGTTGCACAGTCGGGAGGATAGTGCCAACCATTTCAGCAAACCGGATCATCGCAGCCGACCGCCCTCCACTGCATCAACTTTGTAAACATCCAAAGATACCTGAATCATGATTTGTACCTGGAAATCCTGAACTTGTTTTTGCTGCTCAGCCTGCCACTGACCAATCACACTCAAGAATTCGCCGATTGTTGACCCAACCCGTTCATTAAGTGCCTCTGCAAAAGCCCTTCCAAGGAAAAAGGCATCTAGAACAACTTTGCTATCATTTTCACCTGCATAATATCCAGAATATAATAAACAAAAAGGCAGCAGTGACTGAATAATGAGTAGCATTTCATTGAGTAGCATTTCACTGATAACTGGAGAAGGGATCTAAGCACATATCACAATGCATATTTTCATTTCTCTTGTTTAAATTGATGGAATCTGTGTCACCTTGTGCCATGCACCACTAGAAACAATATAGAGGGTGGATCGTTTCCAAGAAACTTTGGTCAAAAAACTGTCCAAGGCACCTGGATGTTGTTCATCTTCAATACAAATCAAACTCAAAGCCCAGACAAATGAGTGCCCCTCATGTGGACGGGCAGCCCACAGGCCTTTGCGATGCAGTTTACCCTATAGATTAATGGCATCGAAAGCTCCAAACTGAACAGCTAAAATCCACTCAAAACACAACATTCTGGGTGTCTTTCCAATGTTGCTCTGATGAACAGCATCCACAGTCCCAAGGAGGTTTTTTTTTTCAGGTTCCTTGTAGCTGATCTGCTCTCAATGATATAGGAAATGTCAGTACGGCAGTAAATATGGAGCATGTTTGCATCAAGGATGGAAAAGCAGAAACCTTCAACAACTTCAATAAACCAGTTTCACTTCATCGATGGCTACAAATTGAACGGCCATTATTCACTCAAAACATGATGTTTCAGGTAGGTGGTAGTTTCCTTTTCCTTTTCTAGGTTGATAGGCTAACTAGGCCAAGGAAAAACCCATCGCCCACGGCACATTGGGAGGCCTCCGGTCTGGTAAAACATTTGAGGTCTCCCTTGCCCACCAAGGAGTACACCCAGCTTCGACCTTGCGGAAAGGGGTGCCCCCTGTGGGTTTTGAGCCGTGGCCGTCCCATATCAGGTGACAAACAATGGTCGCCCCTAACTAGAATGGCGGAGCCCTTGCCGGCAGGATACACAACCATAATCTTATGCTTAGAAAAAACACACTAATTGATGCAGCTCCCGTTGGAAAAGCACATTGAAACAGTAACAGCATTCCGTAGTTATCCAATAAACTAAATTGCATCAATAAAGCAGGAGCATAGGATGGAAATAGTCAAGCCGGATAGTTTTCAAGCAAACAAGAAGAGACAGAGAGATTGGATGAAGGAATGCACAAGACAAACAACCAACTTGAACTTTAGGCATACATGGGTCGAAAACAACAGGTACCCGCATGAAATTAGTTGGGCAGATTTGCAGATTTTACATTTTTTAATTGAGCATACGGACTTTCTAGCCTTTAACCAACCCAGAAACAAAGGAGGATTGCCTTTCACCAAAACTAATTAACTAAAAAAATTTGTTGGTGTAACCGACAAAAACCATACAACAGCGGTTTTGGATTTATTGGTGGCATGTGAATCGAACTGAACATGTTATTCTGAAGCACAGAGAGAGAATGGATAGAGAAAGAAAGGTAAGAGCTAGAGTACCGGAGTTGGGCGGCGGTGGGCTACTGCTGCTGCATCTGCATTGGATTGTCATCCTCGTTGGTGTTGCAGTTTTGGGAATTGGGGTTCGGAGGAAGCATCGAGGGAGAGGTGGTGGGTGGGTTGTTGGCAAGGAGCGGGAGAGAGGAGGAGGGAGAAGACAGTGGCAGCCCGAAATCGTTCCCATTTTTTGCGCCCTCTCTCTCCTCTCGCCTGCTCAATCAAATAAGAGAGCAGATCCAGTAATCGGACCGCCAACTAAGACTAAACTCGCGTCCCCTTACCCACCACGCTGCGCATTTACGCCCAGGGGGTTGGCGTAGTGGGGCGGGGCCTTTTCTGCTAGACAGGCAGTCAAGGTTAGATTTTTTGTGAGGGCAAGGGTCCTAGTTTCCGAGTTTTATGGCATGACGACCGTAGATATAACAGACTGAGCCGATGCAAAAAAACATGATCCAACAGTTCATCCCCAGCAAATGGACCATCTTGGATTTGCAAAAAAAAATGAAATACTAAAAATGCAATAGTTCACACTTCAGTTCTCTTTTATATATATATATATAGAGAGAGAGAGAGAGAGAGAGAAAGAGATCATAGATTTTTCTGTTCTTTTTTCTTGAATCTAACCATACAAATATGATCTGCATACTTGGTCTTATAAGAACCAGCTCTTGAATCATCAGATTTTAATGCATAAACGAGATTTTTTTAAGGCTTTAAAATCAATGGCTCATAATCTTCATAAATATTCAAGTATTCAAAAATCACAATTTTCATCTAAAATACACTGATTCCTAGCAAATTCACCATGCCATGCACATCGAGATAGTTGGATTTGCAACAAAAAGGGCTAAAAATGCTCGTATTTCTAGTTTTCATATTCTAATGACTCTCTCTCTCTCTCTCTCTCTCTCTATATATATATATATATATATATATATATATATTATATATATATATATTATATATATATTATATATATATTATATATATATATATATATATATATATATATATATATATATATATATATATATATATATATATATATATATATATATATATATATATATTCTTTGAGTCGCAACTCACTCAATCAACATAGTCAACTTGATAGAGATCAATCCTCGTATCATGTTTTTTTGATAAAAAATATATTTTTAAGTTATAAAAAATTAACTCATTTATGATCGTTGATATTTTAGTCACCAAAAGAACTTGTACATAAACCAGACTTTGGTGATTCAAAAGTCTATCTCTAGCAAATAGACTATGTAGATAATGACTATAAGCTTACATTCACTTAAAACAACACGAGCAATAAGTTATTGTTTGTTTCAACTCATTGATACCGTATATGCACATCAGCACCAGAGACTTATCCTATATACACAAACAAGCATTTTGAACTCGGGTAAGTAGATCTGGAGTTCAAACCCAATTGTTTTCAGTTGCGTATCAATAAGAAACAACTCAAAGTCAACACATCTGGCTTGGGTTTGACATCAGCTAAAGCAAGCTAGACTCGCTACAAAAATGGGCTGAGCTTGAACACCTCAAGATCAGTTCGTTTGACTCGTTTAATGGGTTGCAAAACGGTTGCAGCTCTGACCCGATTCTAAAATGGATCCGAGCCATAATATCATATTCAGACAATCCATATCCAAATTCAAGTCGGATTTAGATCAAATAATGCCGGGTTTAATCATATCCATCCAACGGGGCTCCGCTAGTCTGGTAGGAGCAGCTAGTGCAGGTCACCTTGTGTTCGGAAGTTGCAGGTTCAAAACCCAATGGTATAGTTGTATAACTTGTCAGCCGAACCCCAGCTGCTAGACTTTAAAAAAAAAAATTACAATGGGATTAATAAATAGGTTCAGAACTGTGCAGTAACCTGGTCTCAACCAACCGTTTTCTGTCATGACTTTCAAGTCAGATCCAGATCCGAAATTGAACTCATTCATTGAAAGACAAATCCAGGGATTGGTCAATCCTAACCCATCCCATATCTGACCCATTTGCAATTCTACTCGTTTACCACCCCTAGTTCTGACAATGCAGGTTTTGGTAATGCCCACATCCAAACAGATCATTTGCATCCCCAGTATGACCAAGCCCACCTATGAACTCGATCACTCTTGGAGCTGGACCTAACACGTACGGATCAAGTCTAATTCTTCCATAGGCACGACAGGCTCAAAAGGGTCACCCTTGTTTAAAGGGATTGAATCCGTCTGGACCCTCACTCGAATATCATGCATTGTTTTTCGGATGTGAGTCTTAAAATTAGGATCTGAATGTGTCATTGCATCAACTCTGGACCTACTTTTGGATTTTAAAATTTGGATCCAGATCGGCATTTTCTGCCAGATCCATATCCAGGCATGGATCAAGTCCGTTTTGTACATGTTTTTGACATACTTTACCGAATTCAATGGTTTTATATAAAATACCAATCCAGATTCAATTCTACTTTCTCATATTCCAAAATTGTATTTGTTACTTATAACCTGGACTAAGATTTGACCCATATCAGCTCCTTTTGATCCCCTACCTTAACTGACTGGAATTCCAGTTCCGTTTGGATGCATCCTGCTATCACCGCCGGATTAGGGCAAAATTGGATAGGGTATAACACCAATAATGAGAGATCTGAATCCAAATCCAAATCCAAAATGAGTTTTAACATGCTAGAGTTGCTTTTGATTCCTATTTATAAATTCTAATTCTGGTTCTGGAAAAGACAAAGGGTTAAAAACAAGTGTTTACATTGTTGAAAAAAACAAATTGATTTAAGATCCATTAGAAAGTACTGATCTCAATTCGAATAAAAGATCCAAATCCAAAAACTCCATCCAATTCAACTATAAACTCGGGCAGGCCTCATTTTCAAGACCCAAATCAGAAAACAATGTATCAGATTAGATGTAGAATCGAATCCGATCTCTTTACACCCCCACTTAGGGATGTAAACAGGTCAAACTAGGTAGGATGCAATGAATCCGATCCAATTGAATTTGCACAAACAGATTCAGAGTTTGATGCAGTGAACAGGAGGATCGCTTTTGAACCCTGCAAGAATCACCATCCTAGTGCAGCTACCAAATTAAGGAACTAGGAAAAGACATGAAAAATAATAGAAAATTACAGAAAAATAACTAAGATTCAGGAATAATTCATC
The DNA here is from genome assembly GCF_984573655.1 of Nuphar pumila. Taxonomy (NCBI): domain Eukaryota; kingdom Viridiplantae; phylum Streptophyta; class Magnoliopsida; order Nymphaeales; family Nymphaeaceae; genus Nuphar; species Nuphar pumila. Next base: position 3,098,381 of record NC_143261.1, read on the forward strand.
ATCAACCTCTCTCCTAAGATCCAAAATATGATCCAAACAAGAGGGAAATCCTAATCCTAATAAGTATCACAAATTGATCCTGTATCAACTAAGATCCAAACTCAATAATTACAAAAAAAAAAGGAACCTAAATAATCAAAATAGATTCGAATAGACCCTATAAACCCGGTAGTATCTCGCTCCTGCACCTACATTAGAGGTGAACTCTTGATTTGGATTGGAAAAAACAGAGCTAAATCAAGATCGACTGGCTTAAATAGCTTATCAGGTATAAGATTTTCATCTATGGGTGGGGGGACTCGGATACCCATCGGATTTAGATTCGGGTGTATCTGTACCAAACCCGGATCCTCTTACGCTATGTTGCCGAATCCCACTAAACGGATTCGGTTTCGGGCGGACATCTGACCTGAATCCGAACCGTTGGCACGGCCCCACCCTGCATTAATATTTCTTCGTAATCATAAACGTCAGATGCGTTCTGTTTCATGCAAGAAGCGCGCAGAGAACTGATCAAAGAGAGAAACGCGCTTCCCATCCGTTTTCTCACTCTCCCTCCGCTCCCACGCCATAACAATCCTTTGGCCGAAGGTTCCCTCATTTCTACTACTCTCCATCTTTGATTTCTAATAATCGGTTCTTCTTCCGATCGGTTCACCCATTTAGCAATGGATTTCTGAATTCTGATGCTTTTTCTTTACAGAATATCGTCGATTCGATCGGGTTTGTTTTTGGATTTTAATCATTCCAATCGATACATTTGAAGCATAGTTGCGGCATTGTTGATGCCATTCTTTTATGGTCGAATCGACGTTTTCTCCGTAAAATTTACGCAATTCGATCGGGTTATTTTCAATTTGATTTTTTCATTTGATTTATCATTATGCTTGATTTTAGGGCTGCTGTTGATCTTTTATTTTTCTTTATCTTAAAACCAATACAAACAAAAAGAAGATCATAATTCTTCTATCGGACGGATTAGTAATTGGAAAATATAAAACAATTATATCTGACCTCTTTATATTTTTCCAATTACTTAATCCGTTCTGTATAGATTATAGAAGAAGAGTTCTTGCGCGTTTCTTCCTCTTTTTGTTTGTTTTGGTTCAATTTAAATCGATGGGAGTTTAAGCAATAAAGTGAGTACATGGGTGCACCCTCTTATCCAGAAGAGACGAGATAAAATGGGAAATCGGAGTGCGGCGTGCAATACAATTTCCCATCTTATCAGCAGTTTTCTGGATAAGTCAGTGTTAGTTGAGTGGCTTGAACGGGTCCCACTGTGAGTCCCATGTGCCACACGTTGCCGCGAACGAGACTCTTCTTTGATGCCCATCTTTTAGAAACCCATTGTGATGAACGCTATGAGTAAACAAGGACACTGTGCGCTGGGTAAATTCCTCAGAGAACAAGGGAAAAAAACTAGGAAACTGTACGATGGAGAAATTCCTTAGAGAATAAGGAAAAAAACAAAAAGCTGGGAGCGTATTTTTTTTATATGCCCTTTCCTACGAAAGAAGCTCTCTTTCATGGGAAATAGGGCCTCTTTCCTACAATGAGTGAAACAAACATGGCTATGAGAAATATGTGGTGGAATCCACATAATAAATGCAAAGCAAACAGCTTTGTTAACAAAATGGGATTCATTCTTCACACTGGGGAACACTTTTCCTCGCTCTTTAGAAGGAAAGAGGCTTCCCTCGACCATATATATTGGGAATCTATAAATACGGATGGTGAATCTGCTTCGCCATTGGAATGGTCAATGGACGCACATGTAGCATGCATACGCGCCCTTTCCTCACGAGTCATGACATACCTTACGGGCTTATACATTTTAATGGACTTCAATCTTTGAAGCATCTACAATATTTCTTTTGCTTTCTTCAATTTGGATATGCTCACGTGTCCGCCGATGGCGCTCAGCTATGTATCCAAGCAAGCATGGCTGCGACCATCATACTCAGGTCTGTTTTTTCCCACATTGGACGTTGTTGTTTTTGTTAGTATCGCATCAATGATAGTCTAGCTGGGCGAGTGAATAGGCCCCATGAAATTTGAATGTGATAACACCCATTGGCTAAGATGGAGCAACAGCATCCGCCGTCTGTCTCGTTTGGTTCTCAAATTGCATCAGACTACACTTGGTCAATTTGTTATTCTCTGTATCTTTACATGGGTTCATTTCTGTAATGCTGGTCTTGATCTGTTACGTGCCCTTAAATGCCTACTGGAATACCTATCGAACTTTTTTCTTCAAGCTCACAAGACAATTTAGGTGATTCTGTTCAACTTGTTGCAGGCTTTTGTAAATATTCGATATAATCTGTGTATATGATTCTTGCCTTCAGGTTCGTGATACACAGCATAGTGCTGTTGAGGTAGCTATTTGATCTGGGTTTGCTTTGCAGCACTCTTAGATCTCTGGGCAAAATGGTAAGGTTCCCGCATCCATTAGTCCGTTACTTCCAATCATCATATTCTTTTAGTTGCTTCCCAAAGGAACATTGAACAGCTGTACCTCTTTACTGATGTCATCTTTCACTTGGTTTCTGCGGACATTTCCCTCTTGTAGAATCAGGCTCTCTAAAGTGAGATGACTTTTTATGCGTTGATACATTTTCTCATCTCTCATTTCTTGTTTTCCTCAATTTATGAATAGGTGGTGCTTGCAGCTTCTATCATAAACAAATCAGGTAAAGGTGAGCTTGAAATTCTATGAGATGATTTTCATTGTCACATTCTCGATCACGTCTTCATCTTCTTTTTATGTATGCCGCTCATTCAGATGCATGAGTGCATGCACCTGCGGGCACTCTATATGCATGTGGATGTGCATGCAGAAGGAATCTCGTGCAATATTTAGAACAGAGAAAGAATGAAAGATGTAACCATTCGTGTTAACTTTCTCAGTTTCTCTCCATGTAGAAATGTTGAGTCAGAAAAACATAATCCAAAGACTAGTTTCTAGTAAACCAAACATGTAGATCACATCTAAAGAGTCAGACCTGCCAAAAAGAAAAAAGAGTTGCTCACTCGTTGGCTCAGAACCCACGAGAGTAGCCAACAATTTTCCCTTTTATGTATTTTTAAACTTTTTTCCTTACAACATAGATGGCTTTCTTGTTGTCAATTTTATCCCCAGCACTGGTTTCAAGGCAGTTTGTGGACATGTCACGTATCAGGATAGAAGGGCTACTATCAGCATTTCCTAAATTAGTTGGAACAGGGAAACAACACACTTATGTGGAGGCAGAAAATGTTCGCTATATATACCAACCTATAGAAGCATTATACCTGCTTCTTGTTACAAACAAGCAAAGCAATATCCTTGAAGATTTGGAGACCTTGAGGCTGTTGTCTAAACTGGTAATCTTTTGATTCAGCTATTGTGAATTTTAGTCATTTCCTTTGCAAGAATGTTTGACTATTGTGAATGTCTGAAGTTGAGAATGCTTCTATTTTTATGCAATGAATGTCTGATTCTAACAGATATTCAGAGAATTCTTAGTCACAAGCTCTATTAGAGAAACTTCCCTAATTGATGCCCGAAATATGTATGAAGCAACTGCCAGAGTTTGTCTGGCAAGTGCTGGAAAACAACAGCTCTCTATCTCGAACTCTGTTATTCTTTTCCATTCTTATTCAGAACAAGCTGTCAATCTTCCATGAGCTTTCCTCAACAATTTACTTGCCTATGAGTAGGTTTATGATGTCATCTTGCACTATTCTTATTGTAACTTGTGGAAAATAAACTTAGAAAGGCGATCTTTTAATTTATGAATTCTTAGAGATGTACCATATATGGCTGGGCCAAATTGCATAAAAAAGTATGGAATACATGTACGATTTCTCTTATACCAGAAATTTATGGCCATCTATGTCAATCTATATATATATTTTTATAATCTCTCTCAGAAAGTCTCCAGGGTGTTTCTCATGTTTTTGTGCCTTAATTCTGCACAGATTCCTGAATATTCTCCCTCACTTGATGAGGAAGGGATTTGCAAGATGGCGTTTGAGCTCATTTTTGCCTTTGATGAGGTCATATCTCTTGGACACAAAGAAAATATAACTGTTGCACTGGTTAAGCAATACTGTGAAATGGAGAGTCATGAAGAAAAGCTCCACAAGCTAGTAGTGCAGAGTAAGATAAATGAAACCAAGGATGTCATGAAGAGGAAAGCTAGTGAAATTGACAAGAGAAAGGTTTGGCCTTTGTTATGAATTTTTTTAGGAGATTTTTGTGAAGACGTGATTTAAGTCTATGAAGAAATAAATTTTCCCTTCTTTTGGCTGGCTTTAGTTGAGTTAATATTTTCTTCTTTTCCTCAGCATGAGAAGAGTAGAGGTGATAAAGGTGGATTTATGTCTCTACAGTCAAGTATCTCTGCAAGAATGAAAAGTTCTTTCAATGACATTAGCATATCCAGCAGTGGAGGTGACTTTGGCAGTGGATCTGGACATGGATTGAGCAGTGATGTGGAGTCCTCTTCGAGTAAACCAAAAGGTTAATGCCCTATTCCATCTATTAAAGATTGTGTAACTGTAGTCCTATTTGCATTGAACGTTGAAGACAAGACTGGAACTTAGATAATTTAAGAATGCTTCTTCAATTTCAATAGTATGTCTGGAATCTGGACAAAAGAGGAGTATTTTGTTATTGCTAAGCGAAGGGGCCAGTCCTTTTTTTGCCAAACACAGCACACTTTTTTTTAGTACAACTATTGACATGCAACTCTTAGACCTGGTGATTTTTTTATTTCTTTAAAAGAAAATCATAAAAGAGAATATTGCCTCTTGATTCGCTTAAAGAATATAAAGATTGTGCATTTTTGCTAATTATCCAAATGGTTATTGACAAATGCAATCTTTATGTCATCAGGTCGGTCACCTTCTACAGCCACTGCTCCTCCAAAGGGCCTTGGAATGCAGCTGGGAAAGACACAGAGGAATCAATTTTTGGAGTCTCTAAAAGCTGAAGGTGAAGTGATTCTTGAGGATGTGCAGCCTGCTGCAATCCATCTAAGGACATTTGCTCCTCCTCTGTCTGATCCTATCACATTTACTGTAGAAGAAAAGCTTCATGTGACCCTGAAAAGAGATGGTGGGGTTAGCAATTTTGATGTACAAGGTACTCTTTCATTGCTAATGCTGAATGAAGAAGATGGATTCTTTCAAGTCCAGGTAATGCACTTTTACTAGTGTGCAAATCTGTTGAGTCAAAAAAAAAGTGTCAACTTGTTGCTGAACAGAATAGAAACAGGATAGTTTGCAAGCATACTGACAATCAAATGTGATGGGAACTTATTGTTGCAGGAAATTTTTATTAGTTTTGTTTTTCTTAAGAAAACTTTTGGGGCATTTACCAATGATCTAAGAGGAATCATAAAAAACTGATGTGTTGAATGTGCAAAGGATAGATTTGCGCAACTTTCTTGTGGATGTGGACATTGTGGAGCCAGCCGGTCTTTTTCTTTTTTCTTTTTTGTTTTTATAATGGGCAAAAACCACCACCATGGTTCAGACATTCATTGTGAACTGAGAGGTGCCACGTTGACTGTTGCCCTGTTTCAAAGTCTGCAGTATAAAAGAGTCTGTGAGTACTCTTCCGCTGCCCACCAGGGATAGTTTTCAATTGGCTTGGACCTTGCAGCAAATGTCACACACCCTGGGTATCAAACTGATGACATCCTTCAACTTTAATGGTTTAAGCCAGTTTTTAATGAACATCTTCCAAGCAAATTTTAGCACTAGACTCAGAACAACTAGACAACAGAATGGCTAGATCAATATGTTTCGAAGGCTTGGAGCACCTAAAATTGGTGTATGCAAGATCCAGTCTATGCGAGCCTAACCTGTTGCGTCTTGTAAATTTGGGAAGAAAAGTATCTACACCAAGATTATGTTAGACATTATGTCCATTGCAGTTTGAATGTGAAGCTTTTCTAGCTTTTTGTTTCACAGCTTCTGGTGATTTCTGTGAGTGTATTGATGTTTGTAATTATTATAAAGATATATGTATCATGTGCTTATGCGAGAACAGAATGGGAGCAAGACTAGGGGTCTGTAAGTTTGAGGGGGAAGTGTGTGTATATCTCTATACTACTAATAAAGGAGCAATGATGCAGAATTTTTTTTTCTTTATAAACATTTTTAAAATGACACATAGCTTAAGCTAGGTTTAGATGTCCTTTTAAAATTTGTTAATTGTCATAATACCCCTGCCACCCACAAGTAAGAGAGAGAGTTTAAAGTCATCACGTTGGTAAATTTCAATCAATATGGTAGGATTTTCCTAATCTCTCTCTTGAACTTAATAATAGATTAACTATTTATTCCAGTTTACTATATTATAGATAATTTTCCAAGTTAGAGAAAAAGTGTATGCAATCACAGAGAGAGAGAGAGAGACGTTTTTCCCTTTGTTTTGTTTGTGTTATATTATGGCATTCCTCATCTTGTATCAGTTTGATGATCATTAAAACACTGCTAGTAGCCTAAACAGAAATGAGAAATCTGTTCACAAAATCTATAGATTACTATGTACATGAATTTTTTTCTTGTATCTTATTTTTCACACTTTTTGTTTTTTTGTTTTCTTTACTCATGCATCTTATTTTTTGTTTTCTTTACTCATGCATCTTATTTTTCATATTTTACAGATTGAAAGTGGATCAGATGCAGCGTTACAATTCAAGACACACCCTAACATCAATAAGGAATTATTTTTTAGTGAAAACATACTAGGCCCGAAGGACCCTAACCGACCTTTTCCTACTGGACAAGGTGGTGACCCAGCAGGGACTCCTCTTCTGAAGTGGAGAATGCGAAGCACTGACGAGACTGTAGTACCACTTAGCAGTAGGTTTCCTAGTACACCATGTAGTGTCATCTTATCTGCATTCCATGGTCTAACCAATGCTACTGTTTTCAGTTAATTGCTGGCCTTCTGTTTCTGGTGGAGAAACTTATGTCAGCATTGAGTATGAAGCTTCAGAAATGTTTGATTTGCAGAATGTGGTCATTTCCATTCCTCTTCCTGCATTGAGAGATCATCCAAATGTAAGGCAGGTTGATGGAGAATGGAGGTCAGTGACGCATGAATCCATTTTATATGTCCACATGTATTATGACTGATTTAGGGTTCTTATTTCTGTTTTCTAGCTTTTGCTTTTAACGGGGACATTGCACAGATTACCTTTCACTAATTTATACATAATCAGTTTTTATTGTGGTTGAGAATGTCTTCATTACGAGTTGTGAGACTAGAGCCATCTCCTTTAGGATGGGAGTTAACATCTACAGCTTTTTGTGGACATTTAACACATAAAATATGACATTATTATTTGGCATTGATTATCACTTACCAGTTACCATGAGAATTTTAGTGCGTTTACAAAGAAACACATCAAAAGACATTCTGAATTTCAAAGTACAACTAATAGATATACTATTTATCTCAAAACAGATCAAAAGACATTGTGCATTTTGGAAGTGCGACTAATAAATGTCTCATTTACTTTTACGAGTTACAAATATACCAGAGTGGTGGTACTGAATGCATAAAATAATCATGTCATTTTTTAATGTGTGGTTGATATTAACATTCACGAGAGGCCACCTGTCTGTGTGTGTGTGTTACCCATTAGAGTGCAGATGCTGTAAACTAAAGTAAATTATATCGTGATCTGGTATATGACAAAATTGATTATATGCATTTGTTTGTGCTCATCATGGAGGTGTCAAGCTAGAATTAACAAAACATTTATGTCAATATTGTTTTGGAAGCAAAGATTAGGGAATCTAAAAGTTTAACCAATTAAGAAGTCATGGAGAAAGAGTACAACAACAACAACAACAACAACAACAACTACGCCTTCATCCCAAAACAATTGGGGTCGGCGATATGAACCAACAAAGAAAATCATTCTGGGTCTTCCACATGAATCCTTCTCCTCCATTCATTTCTATCCAATGCCATGTCCTCGGTGAGGTTCAAAGCATTCATATCCTTTCCTATCACCTCCATCCATGTCTTCCTAGGCCTACCCCGACCTCTTTTAACTAATATATTTTCCCATTTCTCCATCCTTCTAACTGGAGCATCATTAGGCCTTCGTCGAATATGTCCAAACCACCGTAAACGATTCTCTCTCATCTTATTTTCAATGGGTGCAATGCCTACCTTCTTACGTATCTCCTCGTTCCGAATCTTATCTTTTATTGTATTTTCACACATCCATCTCAGCATACGCATCTCAGCTACACTCATTTTTTGAATATGATGTCTCTTGGCAGCCCAACATTCCGTATCATATAGTAAAGCGAGCCTAATAGTCATCCTATAAAACTTTCCCTTCAACCGCAATGGCATTCTACGATCGCACAACACTCCAGTTGCACTCTTCCATTTCATCCACCCAACCTTTATCCTATGATTTACATCTCCATCAATTTCTTCATACTTTTGAATGATAGATCCCAAATATTTGAAAGAATCATCCACCGGTATTTCTTTCTCACCAAACTTCACTACACTCCCATCTCTATTTCGTTGCTTACTAAATCGACATTCCATGTATTCTGTCTTACTCTTACTCAACTTAAAACCTCTTGCTTCCAATGTCTGTCTCCATAATTCTAACTTAGCATTAACCCCAGCTCTAGACTCATCAATCAAAACAATATCATCAGCAAACAACATACACCACGACACATTTTCTTGAATTGATCTCGTAAGCTCATCCATCACTATAGCAAATAGGAAAGGGCTTAAAGCAGATCCTTAATGTAACCCAACCGTTATAGGAAAATTGGTTGTCACCCCTCCACAAGTGCGGACATTGGTTACTACTCCTTCATACATATCTTTAATTATACTAATGTACTTGAGAGAAACACCTTTCTTCATCATTGTCCACCAGAGAACGTCCCTAGGTACTCTATCGTAAGCCTTCTCCAAATCAATAAAAACCATATGCAAATCTTTGTTTCTCTCTCTATTTCTCTCAATAAGTTGTCTAAGAAGATGTATAGCTTTCATAGTAGATCTTCCAGGCATAAAACCAAATTGATCCGATATCATGACAACCTTCCTCAACCTAGACTCAATCACCCTCTCCCAAAGTTTCATAGTATGACTCATGAGTTTTATACCACGATAGTTTGTGCAGTCATGGAGAAAGAGTGACGTTACAAAATTGAAACTAATGCTTCATTAATGACAAAATATGACTGAAACATAATTTTCAGACGTGAGAAAAAGGGGAACTTTTTCTATAGGAAATTCTTTCTGCTTACTATGCAACATTTTCACTTATGATGCAATCTTGCAACCTGTCACACAGTTCAGTTTTTGTGTTCATTACAAGGGCCTGAATTTTGTTGGATTCTGCTGGGTCTCTTGGAAGCTTGAAAATGGGATTGGATTAACTTAGGTCAGGTTAACCTGCCAATTCTTTGTCCCTAGAAAAAGTATGGGCTTGACTCAGATGGTCGATCTCAAGCCTTCGGTCAAGCTGTTAGAGCACTCCATCTCTTGATAAAGTCACTCAAACAGAGCCCATATTTTCATGTTTGGCACTATGAGATGTGGGCTAAAGTTCCATGTATAAACTGTATTGCTCCTGCCCCATGTAATAATGCCCATATTTTCCTTTTGATGGCATAGAAAATAAGCTTAATATAGTTTCTTTTTTAAAGCTATTTGACATTTCATTGCGCCCTGGAATTCTTGCAGGTATAATAGCAAGAGCTCTGTCATTGAGTGGTCTATTGTTCTAATTGATAGCTCAAACAGGAGGTAACCACACATCAAACAGCCTTCTAAGAGCTACTATTTCATTTCATTTATGTAGAGGAAATGGCTCCAGCCAATGTCTGACTAGTAATTTATGTTTTGCAGTGGATCCATGGAGTTTGTTGTGCTACCAGCAGATTCATCAGCATTCTTTCCCATTCATGTACAATTTGTTGCAGCAAAAACCTTTAGTAACATAAAGGTTAGTAAATCTCCATACCTCACTGAAAAAGTTTTGGGTGTATGCATGCCTGTTGATCCATCAGATTCCCTGGTGTATATACTTGTTAGTACCCTATATTAATTTGCTTTTTTCTTTCTTTCAAGTTCCGAGGTATGCCTGCTTTGTTGTGGTGGTAAAAATTTGTTTATATTTATTTACAACTAGTTAAATTTGAACTGCAACTGACCTGCTTTGCTTTCAGTGCTTAAAGTTTAAACCCGGATTCTACCTCATTTAGCTGATAATTCTGCACTGAGTTCTGGGATATGCATGAATTTCTGGTTATTGCTGTATTTAATTCTGGGTGCTCAGTTCTTTGAGGTGTCATGCTTTGCAGGTTGCCAGTCTTTTGCCTGTGAAGGGTGGTCCTCCAAAGTTTGCACACCACACGCAGCTTATCACAGAGAATTACCAAGTTGTCTGATCGTAGTTTCTTCTTCTTTTCCTGCTATCTTTGTCCAAGGTGGTTTTGAGATCTAGTATTTTGCTTGTTTTCCTCAAAATCAAAAGCAACTGCAACTCCATGTCTCCTTGTTTAGTTTAGGGTAATGCGAGTGGAATTAGCTTTCTTTGAGACTAAAACTTTTGGCTGTATAAGTTCAAGGCTCTTAATTTTGGCTTTAATCTCTATAGTCTTCATTGAATTGGAGCTCGGAGAAGGTGGTACTGTACATGTGACTAGGCAGGGTTGTATATGCAAAATTTTTAAAGAGTTTCTGGATCTAGAACATATGATCCAGAAACATATACAACACAATCATTAGTAAAAAAAAAATGTTTCTGGATCATATGATTCTGTTGTATATGCAAAACCTTTTAAGAGTTTCAAAAATCAAGATTCCATAGTCGACCAAAATTTGGTGATTAAAAATAAGTCCTGCTTTCATTAAAACTGCTCGGCCCAAAATGCAGTTCTTGATAAATGAACCATGCTGAACACATCTAGGGGGTCGAATTGATTAGATAAAGCCAACAGTTATAACCGTTTGTGAGAGGGTGTTTTGCACCAAATATACCATAGAAGAATTCAACCAATTTCATTGTGTTTAAATTGCACTGGTTAAGGAAAAAAAAAAAGAAGTTATCTGGATTCGGATCCTTATAGTTGACTACAAATGGATCATGGTCCAAGTCAAGACCCATTCTTCATAGACAGCTTTGGTCACCTGCAAAGAGAATTGCGTAGAACATCATAATGTGGACAGACTAGGGCCTATAAGGGGAAGTGTTGCAAGTTGGATATGGGTCTCGGGTCCATTGAAGTGGTTCGGGCTTCACATGTAAGCTTGGTGGTTTGGAACAAGCCTGAGTGTTGAGCTTGATCAAAGTTGAAATTGATCAACTTGACTCTTTATATGGACCTTACCCGGTTCTGGTTCAGCAATATCCTTAATAGGGTACAAAACAATGTTCGGGTGTGAGAGGTCTTGGAACCAGCTGGCCTGGGCCAACTAAGCTTAGCACATCAACTGGCTAAGTTGGTCCATGGACATGCATGAGCTATTTGCAGCCCTACGATATCATTAGTCTGAAATAGCAAGATCCAGACATAGAAGTCCTAACCAATTTGGATTAAGGCTATTAACGGGTCAGACTTGGTGCAACTTCAGAGGTCCAGTCTAAATTCAAATTTAAGGAGCTTCTACTGGGTATGGGCGCAGATCCCATAGGAGCTCCCTTAGGCTAGTCCATCATCGTCCCTGATTATGGGTGCACCTAAATCAGATTTGGTCAGGTTCTGATCTCAATCTGATACATTTGTTTATGGTGATGGATATCGAAATTGAACCTGAAGTGTACCCGTTGTTTAGATTGGATTTTGGACTTGTACGATCATAAATTTTTGGATTAGGATTCTCACGAATCTGAGAATTAAGCTTTTTTTCGTCTGAAAATCATGCACTAAATGAAGTTTTCCTGGAAAAAGTCTTGGAAAAATATGGGCATGCATAATGTTTTTAATATAGAGGGATTATTTACGGCCTATGTTATTGTATCCAGACCATGACTTGATTGGGAACTTACAAGATCCAGACCTGGAAACCATAGGATTAGATGCTGTAATGTGTCAGACTCGGTCTGACTTCAGTGGGCGCAATCAAAATCCAAGAGGGGATGGTATTGGCAGGACTGATAAACGAACCAAACTAACCCAATAGAGGGTATTCATGCTTTGCTCATTTCTTGTGCTGAGCCAAGCCGAGCCCAAGCTAAAGGAGACAACATGAACAAGCTCTACAAAATATATTGTTTTAAAAGTTCAAAACCATAAAAGTTGGGCCCTAAACCTGCTAAGCCAAGCTCAAACTAGCTCATTTACAAAATAAAACTTATAAGCAATAGGATTTGAACTCAGGCTAAACACTTCAACCATCTTCATTCTATAATATAAATTAAATATATGTAAAATATATGTATTATTAATAAACAAGTTTATACGAGCAAAGTTGGGACGAACATTGGTTGTTCATGCTCAAGCTTGTTGAACCTATTCTATGAGTTCAAACGAGCTCGAGCAGCTCATCACGTTTTCCAACCCTAGGTACTGGTCAAGGTCCAGATCAGATAGTAGCTTAGGCAGGTCCATTGGTGTTCCTGTGTTAGCGAATCAATTTCCGTCTGGTTCTGGTCCGAACTTAGGTGCAGCTTCTTACTATAAAAAGTCCCCTTTCTTTCCTTTGAGTTGTAGTTTTTACTATATTAATCCAATTTGTGCACGATTTTGTCCAAATATATATTTTTTCTCGATAATTTTGGAGCTCTAGTGTGCTTTCTTGGTGACGACAGTGGTGTTGATCATGGTTTTGTTAGCTTATTTTGATACAATCGTTTTCTAGGGGTTTGGGTGGGTTCTCTTATTTGGTTTTGAATTGAAGCCAATGCACGTTTGGCGGTTGGGTTTCGCAGTTTTCGTGCTTTTGTAGTAATTGGAGTGAGTTTCAAGCTTGGAGGCGAGGGATCCTAAATCACAGTGACACGCCATTCAGGACTCGTGTCATACATGGCATGATTCATTATGACACGTTGGCATGGCCATGACACGTACGTCCATTAATTTAATTGTTTAAAGGAAAAGACCTACCACTTTTCTAGCCTATCACCAGCTTGGTGCAAGTGCACGGTTATTTTCAGGTTGTTTTTAGCAAATCTGCAGATGTGTTCAACATGGTCCATTTGCAACAAAATCATGTTTTTTATAATATATATTTTAAGCCTTAAATATTCATAAAATCTTAAACCATTGATTTTTAGACCTTAGGGATCAGATGATGCAAGAATCTATTCCAGTAAAAACATGCATGTAAAACACATGTACGGTCAGATTTAAGGAAAATACAGAAAAACCCTTCAATGGGTGTTGACTTGGGCTGAAAACAGATTGGATATCCGGTTCAAGTCCGACATATTTTTTTGGATAAGGATCATTTAAGTAAAATCCCAATGTTGATTCAGATCTGTTCAATCAGATCACTATTAAATTGGGGTAGGCATTTTAAGTCAGATCAGGAGTTGATCCAAAACAAAATCCAACGGAATGCATTTTTTTACATGCAAATGACTTGTTTTATTCTATTTCTTTCTGGATCCACTATTACCACATCTTTTTCGGATTCAGATTCAATCTAACCTACTCAGATCTGATTCAGATCCACTGTTTGAATTTTAGATTTGAATTTGGATCTGACAGGTTCTGAACCAAATCCAACCAGTTTTCACCCCTAGTGTTGAGGTTACCCAACTCATCTCTGGAAACATGGATGTTTGCAATTGGTGGCTGATGTTGGTCCCATTTCACCAATATGCTGTCCATTTATGCAAACTTCATGGAAAATCAATAAATTGAGTGGTAGTCTTTTGAATGCAGCTAACCCAAATTGCGGACGATGCTTCCTCCTGGGTGGGCTTTCTTGACATGATTGACACAGAACTAGAGGTCATAAAGAAGCTCGTGAATTTGGAGGATAATCCTTCTTTGAGTGAGGAAGCTATGAAAGACATAATGAAGAAGGGGAATGGTACCAAGATAGAAACAAGCACCATTCCAGCTAACCTAGTGCAAGGAAATGATCTTGATGTATTTTGCTGAAAGGATTCTGTGATGGCAAGCAAAATGAGAAAATGATCTGCTCCAAATGGTTCTTGGTAAAAGGAGCATGTGTTTCACTGACACTTGGTTGGCTCCACTGACAGTTTTAATTTTGGAGTACCTAAAAATGCATCATAGTAAGCTGAGGCAGGATTTACATTAATAATATGAGGATCATTCCAAGTTTAAGACCCATGTGTTGAGGAGTTCAGCCCAAGCTGCTCAACTATATTATGACGTTACATGTGCCCCACATATGCTCTGTTTGGGAGTATGGTGATGAAGTTGTCAAAAACATCCCCTTGTGAATGGTGGTGTTGGAGCTTGCCAATTCCATTCCCAATGCAGTGTTTTTGCAACACCTTCCAAACAGCCAAGAGCATGATAGCACTCGAATAAACTGCAACCCATGTAACAGGAGCGGACACGAACACTGACAAGTACAGTGAATATTGTAATATTAATTTTAAATGTTTAATGGTTTTTAGCTTTATTCCAATAAAAATATTTTTTTAATATTAAATATAAAAAATTAGTTTGCCATTCACATATGCGGCTACACTTATTAGTATCATACTATCTATCAAAATTATCTGATTAACCTACCAAATATGTGTTACAACATATTTTAGATCGATTTTTTTTCAACATAAAAACATGATCTCTTTGATTGTGAAATTTTGGGGAATCGTAGGGTGTTATTCTTGAAGCACTGAAAAGCCTACTTAGAACATAACGGTACAATCCAAAAATAAAATATGTTTTTCTTGCAAAATAAACAACATAAAATCATACCTGTTACCAAAGAGTTGGTGGGGGCTCCGCATGGTTGGTAGGAGCTGTCAGTGCTCGTCTCCTTGCGGTGGAAAGTTGCAGATTCAAAACCCAGTGGTACGTTGAATAGTAACTGGTGGGGAGCATTATAACCCCAGCTTGCCTTTCAAAAAAAAAATCATACCTGTTGGGTTGGACCCACCAAAAAATCCAAGAAAATGTTTTTTCATGAGGAACCCTCGCTGAGAACCAGGCCACTTAATGGGCCGGCCGCCCCCCGCCCTGCAAGGTAAACCATGAGTGGGGTGACTGGGTCCTTGACACCCAAGCCCTTACAGAGCCCAGTACCCACCCACCAGTTAAAGGCACCTGCACACCAGTTTAAAATTGTGTTTTCTACTAAAAAGTATGGCGGTAACGAGCGTAACCAATATTTTCCGGCACATATATGATCCCCTTACTCGAAAATAAAATGCTACTGACAACCCATGCTCAGTGCCCATCAAGTATTAGTTCATACACAATCAACATTATACAAAATGTACGGCACCAATTACGTCAGTTTATGAGAATGGCATAAATCAGTAAATATTTAACTTTTACTTACCACGGTACTTATGTTCAATTCAGAGTAGCAAAACAAAAACTGATCTATCAAAAGAATTCTGTCGAAGAGATGTACTCTAATTTGTATGCTGCTCCAGTTTCACTCGATGATGTCAATTTGCAGATCTGCATCAAAACCTATTTCAATGCAATCAAAAGCGGAAAGTAAACCCACTAAGCACGGGTATAAACCTGCATGCATGCGCACAGGCACATACATACACAGACTAAATCTAGTCCTTAATTGTAGCATTCACGGCATGAGGCACCTTTATCATGGCACTGATAGCTTATTCAATCAAACATTATCAAGTGGAGAAAAATGACTTCACATGCTTGACTTGAGAATACCTGGGGGTTATTATAGACAAGGGCACGGTATCGATGATCAACATTGAATTAGTTGCAACACGAAAGGCAAACCGTTTGCAAAAGTTAAAACAGAAAAAAGTTGGCAGTATAGATGTGAACCGAACCAAAAAGATGGTGCAAACATAGATTGAGGTACATGATCTAATGAATGGCCAATTTATGATGCTCAACCCAAAAAATTGCATAATGCACATAAATTTAGCTATATGCATTAATGCTCAAAATGATAAGCTAGGTACATCTAATTCATTAACATAAAATAAGGCTAAAAGTGCTTTTTTCCACAAAGTAGGCCAGTCTGTAAAACTAAAGCTCCTGCCCTCTGCATGTTAGAGCCCATCTGCAGCTGAGCACGCTATATTGACAGAAATGAACTTGCACTGATAGACCATCAGTGTTTCAACCTAAATGTATCAAACTTTGTCTCTGTGTTTCGGGCAGATAGAGGCTCGGGGTTCCCCCTCGTATTCTGGACCATTAGTTTTCAAAACTAACATTGCAAGCCATGAATGAAAAAAATAAAAAGAAAAACTTGCAGAAAAGAATTAACCTCTAATAGGCTGGACTGGAATGACTGGCATCAGAAGCTTGACCGTAGCTGTAACCATCCTGTGATGAAGATGAAGCAGTTGACTGACCAACCCTTCCAGGACTCATCATTTGTAAACCCTGTGGTTGTGGGGATGCAGCATAGACATGACTAGGGAGAGATGTAGCAGCAGGAGCCTGTGAAAAACTGGCAGGTGGAGTTCCACTGGATGCTGAAACTGTTGCAGTTGGATTCCCTAGATATCCACCAGGGTTATTGCTAAGGAGACTGCCATTGCTAGCTATAGAAGGTGCCCCTGGCATTGCTGGTGGCCTAGGCATACCATTGGGCTGCATTGATACAGGGGATGCACCGGGTGGCATGACAACTGATGGAAAGGTTGGCACTGCAGCATACCCTGCAAAAGCCAAGCAAGATATAAATTCTTCATAAAGAAGAAATATGTCACTGCTTAAAGTTTCAGATGATTTATATGAAGCATAGTCCAAGTGACAATTTCTCAACTTAATGCTTCAGATGATCTGCATGAAGCACAATCCAAGTGGAAATTTTTTCCCCTTCTATCTTAACGTACAAATTCCCTGCTTTATGCATCTGCTGATTCATAAACTGGAGGATGAATTGGCCAGCTGATTAATAAACTAGAGGATGCATTGGCATTCATGACTCCGTGTGATCAAAAGCACCATACAGTGCCTGAACTTAAAGGCCAAGTAACTGAATTGGATGCATAACATCTGCAGATATTCAAATGCTTTTATTCTCCAATCTCAAATGTTATATTCTCAAAAGTGTCATATCATGTGGCCATCTCCATCGCATAAAGATCAACAATTTTCAAGAAGCAGATTCTATGTTTTCGGAGAGCATAAATACCTAGATCTCGATTCAGGTGGCTATCTCCATTGAAACCAACAACAGCAACAATTGGTACAATTATCTTAGCCACCTCCAACAATGAACTACTACAATTACTACCAAGGGAAATTGTCTCAACTGCCTGCCAATTGAGTTATATTTTCAACAATAGCAACCAGTAAAACTACTTTGTAAGCTAAAGATACCTGATTGCCACAATGAAGGTACCAGGATGGCATAAACATGTTCGGTGCCTGAGAAATTTTTGCTATGAAAGAACTGGAAGCTACAGTATATACATGCTAAATAATGTGTAAGTTTAAACCAAGCTGCTTGGGTTCATTATCATCACAGAGAGTCATAGAAATATAGATGTTGTACCTACTAGTGAAACAGAAAGCAGTACTTCACATATGAATTATCCTCAAAGCTTTATTCCATACTCCCTGCAATGTCAAATGCTTATCTTAGATATGTGAACGTATAGCATGAACAACCATCATCTCTCACTGACTTTGTGGACTTATTGTTTAAGATGCCAAAGCAAATATAGGGATCAGATGATCTGATACTTCCTGTTACATCCTTTCTCCCAATTTGTGTTGGATGGGCATAAACAAGTAACATAAAAAATTCTGTATACCAGTAAGTTAAGCATCAATAAAGGTTATTAAATTTGTCTCTCGCCTCCTCATCCCAATTTGCACATATGCGTGCAATCATGCACTAAACAAAACAGAGAACACATTTATAGGGTCTGCTTCAGGAAGAGAAAATAGATGGGGCTCACTACATACTATGATACCAACATCAGTACCACACACACACACACACACAAACACGAGAGAGAGGTTACTTAAAGCAAGAAGGAGCAGATGATCAATATATTACATCTTTTAACACTTGGGAAACCAAATCCATCAACAGAAAAATAATTAATGCTAGTGGAAGGAACTGATATGATTCCGGGGAGAAACTGAAAACACCTGGTTTGTAATAGTATCAACCAAAGACGGAATCATGATTAAGTTGTGATTATGAAAAAAATTGTCAAAAGTGACCCTACATGGATTTAAGGATTTTATTTCTAAGAGAAATAATTAAATTTGAATAAATATAAAAGCAGAGAAGTGCACCATACAGCTTAAAATTTTCAAAATATCATTTCCAGCACAAAAAATTATTAGAAAAAAACACAATTTTCAAATGTAGAGAATATCTACTTGAAATTAGAAAAAAAAAGGAAATGTGTAGACAAAATGATTCAGTGAATTGGTGCATTTGACATTCACTTGAATCAATCCACACTTCACAGACTTTGACAAGCAGCTAATGCAAAAATATTCCAGACTATTCATACAATATGATACATAAGCATAAAAAAGAGATATTCTTATATATGTATGAAAGCTCCCATGCACAAGCAGATGAGACCAGACACTTGGAATGATTATAAGAATCACTTGCATTCAGAAAAATGCAGCTGTAAAAGAAAACTTATCAACTAGAATTCTTCTATATAACAGAAGATGCAGCAGAAAGACCTGTACTTTTTTATACCTGGAGGACCAGGAGCTGGGCGTGGGAGAACAGGAGCACGAACTCCTGGCATCAGTGGCACATTTGCAGGGGTTTGTGGGGATGCACCAATAGGCATGAAAGAAGGTGGCAGGACAGGGAGACGAGGCCTTGGTAGTGCTGATGGGAGAGAAACGAGATGCTGGTTAAAAGCTACACCAACTTGATGCTGATATGCTGTTTGGCCAACAAGATGCTCTTTGACCTTTTGATCAATCAGGCTTTGAGTTTGTTGCTCCTCAAACTGTTGATAATAAGAACGCACATTTGCCTGACAAGAAGGCAGAAATCAGCCACTAGCCTCTAAAAATACTACCAAATTCATTATAGTGTCTCTGAGAATGATACCTTGTGCTTGTATCCTGCATTGTGCTGCTTTCTGACAGATGGCTGGTACAAAAAAATAAATGCATACAGTTAGCAATGGAAGGAAACAGTAATTGAGACTAACTAACAAAAATTTGTCAGGGTGAGTTAGAAAATGCAACAACATCACGAAATAAACACAAAACTCAACAACAAATCATCAATATTTGAAAATGGGATATGGTGATCAGATGAAAATAAATAAATAAAAAACATTTAATCTGAAAATATAGGCAATCACATTGTACCTCAAAGGTAGTTTCATTGGTCATGCATAACACGCAAGAGAGTGAAACTTTATGATGCTACAGAAATCATGCATAAAACAGAACAGATTTAAATCAAGTTCAGGAAAGAATGCCAACCCAGAACAAGAATGGCAGACATAAAATACAAATCGACTTCTACATCAACAAGTACTCACGATATGTACAATCCTCTCGAATTTTTAAATTTGCAAATGGAAAAAAAAAGTATAACACTCTGGGGATGCTTTCATGCCCATTTGAAACAACAGAACTTTACTAAATTTGCATCCACAGCTACATGAAAATGCATGCCCACAATGTTCATTAACCGCATTATGATCGCTAAAAAGTCAATTTAAATTCAAGGGTATGAATCATAACACGTCTGAGACAAAGGGAACTGCAAAAATGAGGACACTTCACTGCCAGGAAGGCAACGTTGACTATGTAAGCATGCTACATCATACAAGCATGGGACTTACATGACATAAGGCTACATCAACAAGGTCAATTGTTTGAAAACATAACCAATGTTGTGTCCATCACTACATTTGTAAATTTTCTTGATGAATTGACTCATTATCTAGTAGTTATCTGTTGTTTGTCCTTTTGTAATTGGCCTTTGATATGCCTTTATTGATATTTCTTGATGATCTCAGTCTTCACATTGTGGTTTAGAGTTGCAGCTTAGGGATTTGACGTGTGTGTGCACATCCATGTGTTCTTTCACTTACTATAATCCATCTCTTACATCTCCCTCCATAATGCCACCAGACCAACCTTTTTTAACAGGTAGGCAAAGCCACCCCATATAGTCAACAAACAATGTTATAAATGCAACAATTACGGCTCAGGAAGAAATATTTCTGTGTAAAAAGTTAGGAATTTGAACAAAGGACTAAGACACCAAACAAAACGATGCCCTTACCGAATCATGTGTCAGGTAGGTGTCACAATAGTCGCAATAATACCTACAGAACAAAGAGGATGAATTAGCCTACTTACTGTCTGCAGATTGGCAAAGAGCAAATAAACTAAAAGCGACAAAAAACTGTTAATCAGACTGAAAGGAAGCAATTCTTCTACCGTGGCATGCTGGAAGATGGAACTGATGCCACAAAAAAAATTAACCCAGAAAGCAGATAAGTTCCTGTAATATCAACAATCCATGATCAGAAAAACTGGTAAATTACACATTTCAACTATAGATAGAGCAGTAAGAAAACACAAATCGCAACTAGCTGTTGACAGTAGGCTGCTAAACAGGCTGAACAACCCAACTTGCCTTGTTCAAACTTGGCTTGCTTTGCCCAATATGAGTTCAAGCCTGAGCTGACATATTATAAGCACGATTCAAGCATACGCTGGCTCATTTGAGGGGGGGGGGGGGGGGGGGGTGACAATAAACTAAGAGGAGACGAACTGACCTCCCCTTTTTTCTCTTATCCTAACTTCTTGAATGCAAGTCATGATTGGCAACTAATATGTTTACATGTTAGTAAATAATGTGTTACAAAGCATATAGGTGTATTATATATATTTATCTTTACAAGCCTATTAGTGCTTACACAAGCTAAGTTGAACTAAGCAGTCCCTGTCATTTTACATAACAAGCTTGTAATGAGCTGTCAATAAGCTTTTTTCACATGTTTAAATGAACCGATTATCGAGGTGATATATAGGATTGCACTGGTCTGGATTCTAGGGAATATGATTCTAATTAGGTTCATTACTGGACCAGAACTGGATTCTTTTTCAATCTAGTCTGGAACAGGTTGTACTCTAACTCATGCATTAGAAGAGAGAAACTTTTATTTCATTGTGTCTTTGTCTAACACAGTTAGCTCAAAGCAAGTCTAATCATGCAAACATGTTCTTCCATAACTAGATGTGGTGGCTAGCACAAATATGATTCAAAATCATTACTCAGTAAAACTAATTGAGCTGGTGTGCGTGTGTGTGTGTGTGTACACTAGTTCAATTAGTTTTTCACAAAAAGTACCAGTTTGTCAGCATTCATGCAAAGAAACAACCTAGAGGTAAATTTATCACATAACTCTAATCCATGTATGGGTTGTCAACACCGGGTCATTATTGTACAGTGTACACTATCATGCACCTAGCATTGAGAAGACTTTGAAGTAACATCTTATATTTATAAATTTCAGCTTACAAGTTACAACTATTTTTCCAAAAGCCTTGAGTGTAATTCTCTTCTTTAGTACTTCTCCTTGCTAGTTGATACTGATTAATGTTTCAAGTTCACTAGCATTTTAGCAGTTAGCCTTTCAATTCAATTGATAATTTCATAACCTTGTGGAACCACAACAGTTATGCACTATTCAATATGGACTTATTTAGTCCATTAATTTGATTTTTTTTATGTCACTATACATTTGAACATCATATGTTGCTGCCTCTGAACAATTTCTTTAACATATGAGGAAAAAACGTTCTAAAAATGCTTAGTCATCATCCAGGTCTTTCCTCGTCAACCATGTCCATACCTGCCACTTTTTGCTGCTATTAATCAAAATCTTTTGTTTTCTGGGAGAGAATATCACAAAAATGTCAGCAAAAAAACATTTAGGAACTATAAAGAAATTACAAAATTTACAACAGGTGTTTTTCTTCATGTCGATATTGCAATACTTTCTAAACGGGTGATATTTGAAAATATCACGACAACTTAGAAATCATATAGGCCGCCGATAATATCATGATAAATTGACGATATTTTCAAAATACTGCCAATATTTATTAAATAACCTTCGCAATATAGAGTATCACGCCCTAAGAGAAATACAGATTCCTCTCTATAGAAGCATAGGACATGCCAAAACATGAAAAATATTTTAAAATACAAAACGTGGACTTCTAATGCTTATCCTTCAGTGTGTCCTCCGCAAACCCAATCCAAACCATCTCTGACATTAGAAGTTTCTTCACAGCATACGAAACAACAAGAAGAAAACTAAATACACGATGGAGAAGATGCTACTTGCAAATGAAACATATCAATCCTTGTGAAGAAAATACGGTGATGAAACATACAGATTCATATCCATGGCCCGCTCAATACAAAATCACAATCGCATGATTCACGTTTCAGCATTTCCCGTGTATTTATTTAATTAAGAAAAAGGAGCAGAAGCAACAGCAGAAACAAACCACAAGGCCACGAAATACATAAACAAAAACAAAGCAACGATGGATCCCACGAAATAAGACCCAAGATTAATAAGAAACTCCTCTATTTCAAGAAAAACTACCTTTACATTTAATCCAAAATCAAACAAAGGGGAAATAAAAAAAAGGTCGCGAAGACGAAGCGAACTCGCAATCTATCGTCTTGGTAATTTAACGACATAGAGAGAGTGAGCACTAAGCAGAACTCCGTGCGACGTGAAAATAAAAGCAAGATCACAAAGATGGAACGAGAGGAGGTATTTCAACAAGGACCGATTAGGAACGGCATTCTAACCTGATACAGATAGTCAGCAACACCGCACACGCTGCGCCACCGATCCGCCTCGGCTCTCCGCTGTGAACAAACTCGTCTCCTCCTTTCTCTCCGGAACCAAACCCTAATACACCCAAACGAGCAGTTGAACAATAGAATCCCTAACCCTTAAATCAACCAGAGGCAGTAAGCACCCCCCAACTCTCAAGAACAAAGAGGAAGAAAACCCTACAACCCTAACCCTGGGAACAGGATGCGCAAGGATGAAGACGAACCCTAACCCCGGCCGGAAGTGTGTAGAGAAATCAGAGGGAGCAAGAGCGGAAAAAGAAAGGTGGAAGCCACTAATCTGTGGGGAGGCGAAGGCCTGGTCTCTCTCTCTCTCAAGCAGGGGTGGCAAAACCTGACCCGACCCGCCAACCCGCCTCTTAGGCGGGTTCGGGTTTGGCTTAAACGGGTTCGTATCATAAACGGGTCGACCCGCCGAACCCGTTTATTAAACGGGTCGGATTCGTGTTAGGGTTATGCCAACCCGCCAACCCGGCGTTTAATAAACGGGTTAGGCGGTCGGGTCAACCCGTTTACCCGAACCCGACCCACCAACCCACCCACTAAACCGCCAACCCGTTTACCCGACCCAACCCGTTTATTAAACGGGTTAACTGAGTCGTGTCGGGTTACCCGTTTAATAAACAGGTCGGGTTCATGTTGAGGTATTCTGACCCGCCAACCCGACCCGATTGCCACCCCTACTCTCACGACACCGAGTTAGGTAGTATTCCAATGGATCGGGTCAAGGACCCGGAACCACCCATATAGTTAATAATGCATTCGGGTTTTGCCGGGTCACGAAAATGGAATCTCAAATCCAGACCCGTATAATTTCAGAATTTTTTTATTAAAAATACATGTAAAATACTTGGGTCCGTCGACCCCTGAACGTAGTGGGTCAACCCTGCAGTGGTTGAGTGTGGGTCAACCCTGTAGTCGACTCTTAAGTGGTCTGGGTAGACTCCAGTGCTTGTAAGAGGGTTTATTTTGGTAGCTTAGGTGCGGGTTAATACTTTTAAGCTTAAGATACGAGGGATTCAACTTGTTTGTAAGACCCTACCTTGTTGGTGTTTGATATGAGAGATCAAACTTAGTTATTTATCGTGAACTTAGATTTGAAGTTGGAGTTGTTAAAGAGGGACTTAGTTAGTGTGAGAGACACATTTGGAGTTATGCTGGATTCGAAGGAGACTTGGTTGGTAAAAAATTATATCATTAGCATTGTTTTGTAGCGCATGTGATGATGCACAAATTTAAGTTGTGGTGATCCAAGAAGATCGAGTTTGTGTAATAGAGCATTCTTTACACATAAACATGTTGAATGTGCCAAGTTAATTCAGTGATGGATATTACTAGTACAACAATACGTAAGTTGGATTGTTTGATGCTTGAAAATGAAGAGCGTGGATTCAAAAGAGTGTTGACCCCTATATGACTTGGCTATATGTAGATATCGTAAGGGTACAAGATAGTTTGGCTTAAGGAGGTGTCATGATTATATGTTGAGTGTTGGATTTATGCAGCTATCTTAAGGGTACAAAGTGTGTCTTGGCCGTGTGTCGGTACCATAGTAGTACGATGTGAGTTAGCGTTATGTCGGTGTCGTGATAATACATTAAGATTTGGCTCTATTCTTGTGTCAGTATGGTACGACCTAGTGGGTTAGGTTGTATGATAATACTACGAGGGTACATTGTGTTATGAAAATAATCATTGTTGTTTAACTTAGAGTTTGTTGACGACAAGGTATGTAACACCCCATTTATTGTTCTTGGAAATTTAAACATTTTTTTTATAATATTCAAATCGACAACCAATAAATGGAAAGCTACATCAAAAGTAAATTCTCATTCCATTTGTTCAGAGTTTATTACAATAAAAGTTCAAATATCCAGAAACATCAAGCAGAAAAGCAGTAGTGTCATGACCAGCCTGACGAAGCCTCTACCTTCACTCGAATAGTTCGTTTGCAGTCTCACTTGAAAAACAGTAAACCACAAAGGAATCAGACTAACCCAGTTCGAGTAAGTGATACAGTCCTGAATACATATGTGTAGTGTCATGTGAACAGGTATGTGTGTGTGACATGATATAACAGGAATTCAATGCTTAATTAACAGGCATTTACTTTCTATGGTTGTCACATCTAGTTCAGAATTCTGTGCTAGTGATTATAGGAGTTTCATATCTAGGTTTTGTTCTACTAGAACTTCTATCTGTTTTCTTGATCATCACTACACTTATTGTTCTCGTTCTTCGTTCCATTATTTATCTTGTGAGTACGCACAGATATTCGACATCGTAGCAGACCGAGATTATACGAGAGTCCATTATTTAATATCTCGTATGACTAGCTGTACAAATACCCAAAAGAGGCACAGTGCTCGACCGAGAGAGATCCCCAATTGGCAAGTAACTATCATTGGATGCACCCTTAATTCTTCTGCAAAAGACTCGGACCCACCACCTAGGATTCACTGGTGATTCTGATCCCCTAACTCCGATGACTGGGAACCCGGTGAGACGCCTCGCTCTCACAAACCAAGAATGTCTTACGGAGTGTGTACCATCCTCTCTCTAAAGTGGACCATCGGTCTAGTAACATATACTGCAATCCAGTGTACCCAAAATTCAGGAATCCAGTAACATACACCGTCGTGGTGTACCCAGAAACCATATGAGAAACCAGTAACATATACTATTTCTGGTATACCCAGTTCTCATGAAAAAATTTCTTCTTTATTTTTATCATTTATTTTATGTATAGCTAACCCGACGAAGTTTTCTTATGCCAGTTAGCTAACCGGATTCATATATCTCTCTTGACATACAACTCTATCTCGAGTTATACCATACTCGAGTCATGCTCTACGACTCCTTCCGGGTGAGTGAGCATTCCGGCTCCTTTGGTCCTCGCAACCATGTGCATACCACCATGGTTCACCCATGTGGATGGGTCACACCAAGGAAGTGGCCACTACCAGCCCTTTCGCATAAGACGGCCGCCGGGTACTGCCTTATGAGTCACACGGGAAAGGAGGGTACATGTTTTTTTTTTCAGCAGCTACAGTTCACGTTATCAAACCCATCGTAACCAGCAAGACCAAAGTAACTGACTGTTGTGGTGGGACCACCCGCAGTGGGTTTGATCTGTTAACTCACCAATATAGGTCTGCCCACACCAAAGGCGTGGGCCACAGTTGGACTCGGTTCTACTGAACCCTGTCATACCAGCACCCACTAACAGTCCAACCGAATGTGCTACCACCACAGGGTTCAACATCCCTGTCAGACCCACCTGTTGGCGGTCCGGATCTGTCAAACTCGACCCCAACAAACAATCGCATGATAGGTCTGTGTGCAACAAGGGACCACCCACTGCAGCCTTGCTGCAGTGCAGCACCCACAACGACACTGTTAGGTTGGCGACCCCCCCCCCCCCCTGCGACGCCCGGTCAGTTTGACCGGCGGACACCCTTCCCTATTCACACAAGGGTTCGGTTCTGTCTCATGAGCACAGGTCTGTGTTACTCGGGTCCAGACCGTCTGATCCCCAAATCAGCTTAGTTATGCAGAGGAATCCCTATTGCACCACAGAAGTGGCAAGGGACACATTGTCGTGTGCAAGGTCACGACAACAACTCCCGGACTGAATGACGTCCAGTCGGTTTAGGCCAGCTAACGTCCCTTCAAGACCGCAACAGGTGACTTCGGTTAGGGTGCGGGTCTGCTGAACCCGGCCCTGTCAGACCTTCCACCAGACCATTCTAGTCTGTGGGCCATCATGAATGTCCGTTACGTGTGTACATGCCACGTTTCTGTGGTGGTTGCACACCAGCAAGTGCGAGTGTACCAGAATTTTTTCACAGGGGACGACAAACTGTTTTGAATAAGAGTCTACTTTAAATCATTTGCCCGGTGCATTCTACGGTCTTCTTATATATAAACCATTAACACGTAAGGCATCAAAATGTGTAGACTATGTGACGTCGGTCCAGATATGGACGAAGTGCAGTTTATAGGTGTATATTCAAAAGAACACCGAGATTCATGCTTTGAGACACATATACACGGGTTAGTTGTGCTTGGTACCATCAGACTGACCATGAGGGTCTGGTTTGAGTACCGAGATGAAGCAAAACCCCGCAGCCCAACCACTGTCCAAACTCTGAGTTGGAAGTTTTCCCAACGAACACCAGTCTCGGTTTTGTCTTTGTTTCTTTTTTTTGCAGCTTGGACCAGGGGTTTGCACGAGTCGCAATACTCACAACAACGTGCAGGCCGGAGCAGTCCCGATCTGTAGTTTTTTTTTGGTGGAGGTTGCGACTCACCCCCCTTCGAACCTCAGTTCGAAGGTTATCCCGCGGACGACTGTCGGGGTTTGGTAAATCTGTCGTGTGATGGACGGACACCATCATCGACTTATCTAGGTATATTTCAAACAAAGTCTTTCATTTTAACAATATCCATCAACATCGCTAGGACTGGTAAAAAAATTAAATATTTCATGGATGTAAGCAAGAAAAATGAATCAGACTTATGTTGATGGAGATTGTACAATACTAATACATACCCTATTCAATGAAACTATCCAGATGTAAAAGAGATGGTATCCCCTACCTCGTGAAGATAGGAATCCGAAGGTAAGGCCTTCTTCTTCCTCACGGACATCAGGTACCCACGTACAAGCTCCTCGCCAGAATCAATGGTGGTGAGGAGGATGAAAAAAAAGAAAATCGTGCAAGCAATAGGGTGAAAGAGGTTTACACGTCAGAGAGGGAAGGTTGGCAGAGGAAAGGGAAGGAGCTTCAAATGCACCTCGGTTTTTGTAAAGTCTCTCCAAAAAAAATGTTTTTTTTTTCCTTCATTACAGCCTTCCCAAAACGGCTGCTGCCCATTACTCTCCATCTTGGAACTCCCTTCCATTTCGAAAACATGGAAGGGAGGCGCTTCCCAAACTGGACGGTTGGGCTCTCAATGTGGCCCAATCGTTTAGCCTTCTTTCCTTTGAAAAAGGCTTCATTTTGGCGCATACCCAAATTTTTCTAGCGCCCAAGGGGTTTCGAACCTGGGGCATCCTCCCTTCTGACCGTGTGCCCCACCACCACGCTACTTCTTCGCTTCTTGTCTTGATTACTATTTCAATATATTTTAAACATGTGTGTTCCTCTGACGCCTTCTTACTTGAACCCGAAGTCCATTGCCCGTAAGGTCCGAGATACCTTATTTTAGTATTATAATATTATACAACCGAAAATATTCCTCCTCTCTTATTTACTTATTAAAAATATTCAAATTTTTTAAGGTTTTACAAGGTCGACACCTCTTGTGATCTTATTGATTTGTGTTAGGTGTTGATCTATGATATCAAGCAAATATCTTGAGTTGGCCTTCATTGTGTTTGTCACATCTTGGCCTATACCTAGGTATCAGGGTAATACCTTGTGGTACTTTGTTGTTCATATCTGAGAGTACATGGACGTTTTTCTTGTAGACCGTACTTGTGAGGTACTATGAGCTTTGGCCTAGGGTGCTAGTACCTAGAGGGTACACCATTATGTTGGTTGTATGTTTTTTTTTTGTGGCGGTATTTGTGTCTTGGCCAAGATATTGATATTGTAATGCTACAATACGTGAAGCATTAGCTTGGGTTGCTTTAACCACAATAATATGATGTATGAATGTATGTTGTGCTATAGTTGTGAGCTTATGATAATTGGATTATGCCACCCGTTACTATTGAGCTTTAATTTGATTGTCTTCTCTTTGGTTGAGATAATTTGTATTCGCTTACATACGACTTGAGTTTGAAACTTTAGGTTGAGATTGTCCTAGAGTTAAGCCTTGAATTTGAGATTGTTATATATGGGGTCGACACCAGTGTATGAGAGTCGACTCTTAGCTTATGTTGTGTAGTATGTGGGTTGACCCATGTGTTTAAAGGGTAGACTCCTCTGTGTTTCAGTTTATGGTTTAGATCCGAAAGTCGACTCTTTCAGTGTTAGAATTTGAGTTTTGGTGGCTTTCCAAAAGCAAATGCATATTATGCTAGTTTTGTGATTCATGTTGAGTTGGATCATACTTGTAGTCTCATCTCACCTTACTTTGATGTTTTAAAGTGTTGTAGTCGGAAGGATGGTACAACATAGAAGACTCGATGATTTATGCAGCACTCGACCTGAGACGGTTTATGAGAGTTGGTTTTGGTTTTTGTACTTTGTATTGATATTGTGGTTTGTAAACTCTTATTTTGTGAAACTAATGAAAAGTATTTTTGTAACAAACCTTGTATATGAAATGAAAATGTTTTGGGTATTTAACCCGGTGCCGAAATGGTACGTTAAGATTGACTTAAGGTCGGTACCAGAATGTAAGTGTGAACATAGTAGTGCTGCCATAATGGTACTTAAAGAAAATAATGATCTTGAAAAGGTGTGCAAAATGTTGATTTGCCAAAGGGGCAAATTTTTTGAGAATTTTGGTATTGGTTTTGAATTTGTGCTTGGAAAAAGAGTTTTATAAAAGGAACAATCTTTTGTTGTGTTGGCCTTTTTGAGAAAAAGAATTTAAAAAAAAAATGGGCATCACATAATCAACAAGAACATGTTTTTTGATGTTTGAATATTTACAAAATTTCTGAACTGCTAATTTTCAATCCTTAAAAGATCCTACTTATGTGCTGTATTGGGATGTTCCATGAGCTGGTTTGTATAAAACCACTCATGTAAACCAGTGTTGTCAATATTGGTGTGTATCAACTGATATGTATAGTATCACTAAAAAAATCAATACGACGAATTGGCTATTTTTTAATAAATATAAGAATAACTTAAAATTAATTTTAATTATTATTTAAATATTATTTTAATGGTTTAACACATGTCACGTTCCAATTGACACTTAATATTTTTTAATTATGCCTGGTTTCTGCCTTGTACCAAGAGACATGCTTTGAGGTTTGGAATTACTGACGTCCTTTCAACTCTATGACATTATTGAGGCGCTTCCTTGCCAGGTAATTAATGGGTTTCACTTGTTTTATTTGCATTAGCGTGCTCCACATGGACCTGAGTATAGTCCGATATCCAATTTGAATCCGACATATTATTTCTGAATTTCAAATCTTTTAAGTAAAATCAAAATGTGCATTAGAATCAGATTCAGATCTGTTCAATCAGATTTGTGTCAGCATGACTTACTTCAGATTTGTGTCAGCATGACTTACTTACAATTGTTATCCCAAAGGTGTAACCCGGTGGTGCACCCCTTGCCTTCAGGGAGTCGCCAAGCTTCAGCCTGAGTAAAGGACTTATCCTTTGCCCTCATTAATGCAAGGGTGCTGTAGCCCAGTCCTGCCTACCGGCCCAGTTAAAAAAAAAATTAAAGCCCGGTCCTAGCCCAGCCCTGAGTCCATATGAAATAGATTTTTATCCATTTTTGTAGCCCAGTCCAGTCCTAGCCCAGCCCTGACTGCAGCAAATAGTTTGATTTGTCCATATGAAATAGATTTTTATTAATAATTGTAGCCATTTTTTATTAATAATTGCAGCAATCAGAACTATTTGCACCCTTATTATCTTGTGAAATAAGGTGTTTTTTTATATCATTATTATTGTATTGGTTAAGCTGGTGAATGTATGGCTTCCTCAATGGTATTTGAACCTGAGGTTGAGTCCAATACGAGCTGCCAACAAATGGTTGATATTTTTACATCAAATCATTTTATAAGAAAACTTGTTTTTTAGTAAATAAGTAATGATAAAAACATCTAATGGTTCAAATCAAGCATAAAACACATAAAAGTATAATTTTTGGAGTTATAACAGTGGCCTAACTAAAAAGATGTAAGATAATCCCTGTGTGTATAGAACAGATTGTAGGTTTTGATTTTAACCTCTATCCCAGTTTCATGTCCGCCATCTCTGGTCCAAACGGAGCAAGGCAGGAAAAAGCGTAAGTCCATCACCACACAGGTTTTGATTTTAACCTCTATCTCTGCATCCATCCCTGTTTTATATCCTTCAACCCCAGTCCAAACGGGGCGAGGCGAGGCAGGGCCCCGTTTCCCTGTGGTCCACTGCTATTCCTACACACACATGGGAAAGTGTTGGAAAGTGTTGGGTAATATGGTGGGTTCCAAACCCTCCAGTGTCTGAAGCTTTTTATTCTCTTTTTACTTTACTGCTCATCTGACCCCTCATAAGTGATTTATATGTTTTATTAATAGACTTTTAACGAAGTAGGGTGTTAACCAACCATAATTGACATCAACATGGTATTTTAAATCTAAATTACTAAGTAGGTCTAAGTAGCTAATCAGGTCAAACCCACAAGATCTGAGAGTAAATAGTATAAACTAGGCCCACAATATTTGGTTAAGATCCGAACTATTTCATACAAGTTCTTCAACGCTTTATTTTGGCTCTTAGAATTTAGCATCATTGCTCAAAGTTTGATTCTCTTGATAAGCCCCAAGGGGTTTGGTGCAGTGGGAGGGGGCTTTGGCCGCTAGGATGGCGGTGAAGGTTCCATTCCCACAGGCATCACTCCTTGCATTAAGCCAAAGCTAGGACTCCATGGGATTGAGGGTTTTTTTATTGGATGATTAAAGCCCCCCTGACCATGGGGAGTACACCCAGCTTCAACCTTAAGCATCATCCATGAGTTTCAAACTTGTGGGATCCCGTCAACTTGGTGACATTCACAAGTCACCTTGGGGTGCGCCAAGGGTTTACGCCACCAGTTCAGTGATCGTATGT
The DNA here is from genome assembly GCF_984573655.1 of Nuphar pumila. Lineage (NCBI taxonomy): Eukaryota > Viridiplantae > Streptophyta > Magnoliopsida > Nymphaeales > Nymphaeaceae > Nuphar > Nuphar pumila. Next base: position 3,130,118 of record NC_143261.1, read on the forward strand.
ATATACGGCAAGCATAACCAGTGCAACTAGGTCACCGATCTGAAATGGTTTATCAGTTCCTCATAAAAAAAAGTTTGATTCTTAAAGAAAGCTATAAAGTCAAATTCTGATCAAATGAAGCTCATGCCTGTGAATTTCTTATAGAAAGTACACCACAATGAAATATGGCAAATATTTTTGTATAAGAGAATATCTCCTAAAGCATGGTTGCCAGAGATGGGCAAAAGTAGGGACAGGTACGCAAGGCCGTAAAAAATTTGAGGTACTTTTTCATTGAAACATTTATCTAAATTTTTTTATACAAGTTTCTAATAGACATTGATGTGAGGTTTTGGTAGGAGATTTGCTTGATGATAGTGCAAGCTTCTAATGAAATTGGTACAAGTTTCCGGAAATTAGATCTCATCATTTATGTTATCGGAATAATGACACCATATATGTTATGAGAAAAGAAATGCTACGAAAAGCAAAATCACTAAGATTAAAATATCATATAATTTTACAATGTATAGCTATGGTTTAAATGCAACAAGTTTTTAAGACAATATCCAGCTAATATGATCAATGACATGCTGCCACTTGTTCTCAAATCTCAACTATGAAATTGATATAAAAAAGTACAAAAACTAAGTTTAGATTGAAGAAAAACAAATATAACCTCCCATGACAGCCTCAATAGAAGTGAGAAAAGCCTACTGATGGTTTTAATGAAAGTAAGCTGGACCTAATGCCGTAGGAGGAGCTGTGAAAGTCTTATTATCCCATAATAGGTTTGGTATTGACTTCCCTTGTACAAAGCACTAGTTTTCATATGCATTCATAAGTAAGTTTCTTGGTGTTTTTTAAACAGGTTTCTGAGTTCTTTAGAAGCCAGTTTCATAGCAATACCAAGTATTGGTATGCTTGGAACTAGATAGAGAGGGGTAATTAGAATTTCTATGTAACTATGTGCAAAAGCTCTATTATCCCTTTCTTACGGTACAAACCATATGTTTTTCAGGAACTTTATTCATCACCGGCCGAAAGTGGTGTACATATGTGTGTTGCGATGGAGCCTATGATGATATGCACATTGCTAAGTGGAAAGCTCATGTCTTACCTATGGTATGCAGCAATGGCACGAGACAACACAACTTTACAGGCAAGCATTGGTGTGCACATTTCATCTCAAGTGCATCTACTCAGCTCTATGCCACGGGGGCCTCCCCGGCCACCCGCGGCCATGTGTCATGCTTTGGAAGTGCTACGTCACTCTCAGTTCGTCTCAACTTCGTATCCGCAAAAAGAGACCTCCAATGCAAAATTTATGTGTCACGGTACTCTTCGGCACAATCATAAGCAGAGAACGCGTTCGTGAAATCAAAACACAAAAAGAAGCTACTTCATCCACATGTACCATGTTGATGCCTACGCGGGTCTGCTCGAACTTTCGAGCCATATATCTCAATGCACATTGAGAATTACCGAGCCAAGATCAAAATATCTTTGACACATTCATAAATAAAAAAGACCATGGTGCAGTTGTTTCATCGAAATACAAAATTTGCCATTGGAGACAAAAGCATTGTGTTCCCAATTAGGGTTCCTCCCATTGGGTCAATGCCCCTAACACTTATATAATGAACCTTTCTCTTGACTTGCATTGGTGCACCATCGTGCGGTCTTGAGTGAGCAACTCCTATATCACAAATGTGAGTATGCAAATTCTTCATTTGAGCATTTCAGGCATGCACGGAGCCCGCTTTTGTTGCCCGCCTTGCCGTCCAACCTCGCACCTTTGCGAGGGGCTCGAGGAGTGCATGTCGAGCAACTATGATTTCTCTTTCCTAGAGAGTTTTACTCATAGTTTAAAAACTTGTTGGGTAAACCCAGTGAATCGGTTGACCCGCCTAGTTGATGGGTAAAAAACAATTACAAACTCATTTTGAACAAAACCCAGCGAAGACACCTAGTTGACCCGGCCGAGTCATGGGGCGAGTCAACCAAGTCATGAACGAGTCATGCATATATATTCATATATAATATAAATATTATATATTAATAAAATTATACATTAAATATATTATAAAAATATCATATAATATATATTATATATAATATATTGAAAAAATATTATAAAATAAACATAATATATACATATATTATATATTTTATATAAATTATAAAGTTAACATGAAGCTGAGTCATGGGTCATTCAAGGACGAGCCGAGTGACGAGTCAACAAGTTTTAAAACCATGGTTTTACTATGTCATATTAGCAACTGACTTCAACTGATGGCTGAAAAATCTTCTCTATCGTGGTAGGGGGTTCCCCATGGGGCGCACTATATGCTCAACGGGACCCATAGGTCCCAAAAATCAACATGCCCCTCATTCGGTGCATCTTGGAAATTCGATGCTAAATTCAATGTCTGTGATGCTTATTAAGACGTGTACCTTGCTCTAAGACCCTCGATTGAAGGCAACACAACCGTCTTTCATTGGCTTAAACGCTCATATGCCAAAGACTTTGGCATCGCCCCACACTATCTACCCATTCGACTATGTTGCTTCAGACATTCTGTTGTGCTAAGCGTGCATAGGATATGCACGACCTCGAATCACTTCCGCTAAGCTTACGTAACTCATCGTCTCTAAGGAAAGCTGTGTGTCGCACAACCCAAAAATCCTGCTAAACACTCTACACGCGCGAGACATGAAGGTCGAAAAAAAGGGCCATGACAGCGCACACATGTGAACTCCCCCTTAAGGCCTCATCTTTGTCAGATCCTATTAGGTCCATTCAGAATACCATATAAGTATGTCTTGCTCAATATGAACCTCTAGGTGCATTTATCCTTTGCTTATTTACTAAAAAAATCTGTCAGATCGAATTGATTTAACAAAAGAATAAAAGTTCTATATTACGTTTGAATGCAATATGAGTTGTTGATTTTTCTCTCTAAAACCACAGAGAGAACATGAAAACTACCTAATCTAATACGTTTGCCACTTAGTTAACTATGATAAACGAATCTCTAGTTCTAGAACACTAGCAAAGTAAAAATAAATCTATTGCTTACTATCCTTCTTAAAAAAATAAAAAATAACAAAATCAATCAACTGTTCAAATCATTGAGCATGTAAAATCCACAACATACATCAAATATTCCTGAACATTTGCTATGTAAAAGATATGAGACGGGAAAAAAAGTTATATGGGTGTTTAGCACTTTCAGGGGGTGAAAATGACCTTAAAAAACCAGAGGTTTTGAAAACTTCGCTAAATAAACTGATAAAATACAGTAAGAAACTAAGCATCATATGCCAAACAGAAAACAAAGCTCCCGTGATGAACCCAGCAAATTAACAAGAGTGCAGATCTAAAAAGGCATCAAACGAGTAACTGAACAAGCACATGAAAGGTTAAAAGGCATATTTAATAGATGCAATAGTCTTAGCAGATCTTAATTTACAACAAAGAAACAGCAAAAAGCATAAACAAGAAAACTGCCAAGACCACCACATTGAGTTTCACCCTCAACCGATTTACAAAAAAAAAGTGTATCCTGCCTTGGATAAAAGCTAATATGGAATGATAAATCAAGACAATGAGAAACTCTAGAGAGGTAAAGCATGGTCTTCTTGTGCATTTTACCTCATTTTATGCCTCTTGGCTGGCATTGAGCTTGAAGGTCTTCTATCTGGTGCACGTGCTTTACCGAAAGCCTTCATTTTTCGCCGCCTCCTTTCTTCTTCACTGTCTGATTCGTCTCCATTTTCCCGATCTGCATTCCTCGCCTCCCTCTCTAATTCATCCCAACTCTTCCCTTCCTCCTCGGAGTCCTCTTCCTCCTCCTCTTCATCATCATCAGACTCTACCAGCGACTCACTATCACCGTCTTCTTCGGAAGTCTGGGACTCTGATTCCATGTCAGAAGGCTGATACCCTTGATCGGACTCTTCCGTGTTATCAGAGTCAGAGTCTGATACCTCCATGTTGAGGAATTCCCAGCCACCATCTTCAATGAACTTCTCGGGATCATCCATTATAGTTTTGAGAATGGGGCGCCAATTCAAGTTGAGCCGGCTCTCATAGTATTTTATGTCTGTTGTATCAAGCCATTCCTTGATGTTATCAAGGGATGCAGAAGGGATGGCATCAATACGAAGAATGTCACGCTTGAAATCCTTGAAGACTATAGCCATGTCAAAGTTCTTCTGTCCTAGACCGACCCTCTCCAAATTAACAATCTCAATCTCACTCAAGGTGATCACCACGAATGGTGTTTCTGTCAGTTCAACCAAGCAACTCGATGTGGGTACCATGAAAACTGAGGCCTTGTGAGGAACGCCATGGAAACCTAGCTCCCTTAAGGGCTGATCGAACTCTAGTTCGAGCCCTCGGACTTGAGTCTGCCCCCAGAGCTCATTTACCTTGTTAACAAACGCATGGAATTCTGAATTAATCCTGTTCTTCCTCTCCCTTTCGCGCTGCTCTTCCTCTATTTCATCTGGATCATGCATCGAGCGCTTCCCCCCTCCTAGAGTCTGAACTACATCCATTACCTCAACAAAAAACTGGACGTCTTTGGTTTTTTTATTCCCCACCATAATGTGGTTGTGGAGGTGAAAATGTAACAACGTGATCATCTCCTTCTCTGCAGGCTGGAAAAATGCATGCTTGATGTTCCCATACATGATATCTACCTTCTCATCCTGCCTAGTAGTCGAATACCGGAAACCATTAGGGTGGCTTTCCAATGTGCCTGTCAGCTTTTTCCCCCTGCTGCCAAAGGCGGGACGGATCCACATGTCCGATAATCTGATCGGCTTAAACTTGCTGGAGAGCTGCAACTTCTCTTGCGTGACCAACGTGGCTCTCTCGGCTCTCTCAGATTCCCTCGACGCAACCTGCCTCCTTAAAGACTTGATCAATTGCACCACTTCACTAATATGCCTCGGATCCTTGGACCTGAAAGAAACCTCCTTCAGATATATAGAACCCTGAAACTTGAGGGAGTTTGCATCATGGGGGGAGAAAGCCGTCCCTGGAACATTGAAGATTATTCGAATGTAGCAATTCCTATTGCCATCCTGTTGGCTCGAGACACTCTTAACATTCGCAATATGGAAGGGCACCATCATCCCGTAAATCGGTAGTAGGACAGCTTCATTCTTCTGGTCAACGTGAATCATCAATTCCCTCGTTGATGGCACATCATTGACATTCTTATAGGCAACCAGATCAGTCGGAGCCTTAGAAGCATTGCGACCATCACCGGTAGAAGGGCCACCTCCTGCCAGCCTTCTAGCAGTCTCTTCATTCTTCTGACGTGCAAGTTCAGCTTGGTGCTGTCTTCGTTGCTCCTCCTTGGTCATCTCCTGGTTGTCAGATCTCAATGTTGCTTTGGATGAGAAACCCTCAAAATTATTGGCTTCAATCTTGGGCTTTGGGCGCTCCTGGGGCTCTTCCTCATTGAATGAGTATGCAACATCCTTAAACGCCTTTGAGCTACTAGCTGTTACAATTTCAGGCCCCTTCTCATTGATCACCACAGTGTCTGCGAGTAACAGAGCAAACTTCTCTGTTTTCGGATTATTGGTCGCTGCTTGTAGGTTCTGGAGCCCGAGAGACACATTGAACACCATACCGAGATTAATCACACGGTCATTCTTGGCGTTCAAGCTCAGGCCCGATTCACGGAACTCGATCCCAATACCAGTCCCAGCTGACTTGGTCAAGTTGGGAGCAAATTCTGGTCCTTCGCTCTGAACCACCTTCAATGCTGCAGCATAAACATCATTAACCTTGTTTCCTGGCTTCAGTGCAGCAATCGCTGCCTCCTGAGCCTTGAGAAGAACCATGTACGCCTTACTCTGTGTGCTGTTTGCATCAATCAGATATGTCCTCGCAACATTAGAGCAATAGCTGTTGTAGAGAGCACCAACTGCACAGATGATCACGCTCGTGGCATCATAATACAAATTTTCATCATTGCTCGATGCACTCGGTCTGAGATCGAACTCCCCACCACTCTGAAAGATAGGGGGATAGCAGATGTCCACGTTCTCGGCCTTAAGCTTCACCTTTGCCTTTGACGGGTCAAGTATGGCCTTCTCTGTCTCGTCCATGAGTGTCGAATGAGAGACTTTCTTCTCCTCATCGATGATCACCTCGAGCTTGGGCACAACAAAATTCTTCAAGACCGAGGAGCTCAAGAATGCAGCCTTCTTCAAGTTCAGCAACTCTGTCTCATCCTTCACAGCAAACAACTCCGAGAAGCCATTTGTGATATCAACCAACTGGAATCCAGTGCCCTTAAGTCTCTCTGCCCACGTCTCCAAAAGCTTTCCTTCGGGGGCTTCCTTCGCAATAAACCCAACAACAGGAGATTCATCTCCAGCAGAATCCTGCGCCCTCACTGCCTGGAAAATCTCCTCCATCTGAAGCCCACCATCTTCGTTCTTCGACTTGACATGGATCACAACTTCGAGGCTGGCTGCCTCCTTGGCCGGAACCTTCAAGGTTTCCAAAAGGGAGGCCTTCTTCTGACTGCAGAGAAAGTGGATCTGCTTCTCCGCGAAGACAATGATGGTCTCCGGGAACTCATACCCAAGCAGCCAAATGTTGAGGGCCGAGGATTTCAGGTAGCGAAGATCATCCGAAGTCGGCGGAGTCGCTACTGATACGGCATCAGAATTCGACCAGAAATCCACCTTGTGGGTCTTCCAACTCGAATAAAACAACTTCAATCTCTTCTTGAACATCTCCACGTTGATAGCGTACGACCCCGCCCCCTTCGCCGCCCCAGAGCCATCAGACGGCTTCGCGCTCCCGTGACGCTGATCCGCCATCGATCCAAAAACAGAAACTCTAGACCCCAAAAACACAAGCAAAAGATTCAAATACCAAGCATCAACTAACATGTAAAAATTATGAGTCACACTTTAAAAATAACTACCAACAGATTTACGAGCACAAATTCAAATACCCCATCACGCCATCACCTTTCACCCAAAATCAGAACCCCCAAAAAATGAAAAACCTATCTAGAACTAGGGTTGTTTTTTATTTTTTAAGCATATCAAAGGTTAAGCAATACCCCATTTAGCTTCTGCACTGGATAACCATCAACCAACCCCCTCCCCCCTAAAAAAAAAAGGCATTAAAAATCAACCATTCTCGGCTTCTCCCCCTTTTCGGTCTTAGGCCAGAGAGAGAGGTACCTGCATGCACCGCCACCGCCACCGTCGCCGGATGGTCGATCTCTGTCGCCGACTCACCGCAGGTGACCAGAGGGGGGAGAGATGGGAGGGGGAAAGAGTTAGGGTTCGAATATTATACCCCCTCACCCCCTTTTCTCTATCTTCAATTTTTATTTTTACTTTTTATTTTTATTTTTATTTTTTAAGAAGCTGAAAATGGTCAAACATGTCCCTGAGAAGTAGGGGTGCAAACGGGTCGTGCAAATAGTATATTCGAATCGGGATTTGGATCCGGAAAAAGTAGAAGAAAACAAGCTAATTTATATGTAAAAAAATGCATTCGGGTCAGATTTTGATTCGGATCAACTTTAGATTCAACTTAAAATGCTGATCTGAATCTAAAAATGATCGTATTGAACAAATCTGAATCTACATTTGGATATTACTTAAAGAATTCATATCTTAAAAAATATGTTAGACTCGAATCGAATATCCAATCATATCTGATCCGTTTGCAGCCCTATTGAGAAGCCCACATGCCGTTGACCAAGTCTGATTCGGTCAACAACGTGCCAACCACTTGGTGCAGTTGTGTTTGCGTCATGACAGCATAGTTTAATAGATGTGAAACTTGGTGGTTATCGATTGCTTTAGAATTTGGACCACATAATGGATCTAGTTAGTACTAGCAAAAGAATGAATGAAGGTAGGGAAAGAGAGCTGAAAGTGAAAAATTGGACGAAGGTGTTTACTATATTTACCAGAAAATGAAATGGATAAGTGATGCATGAAGTGAAAGCGAGGAAGAGTGCTAAAAAAGTAATATGAGAAAAATGAAAAGGAAACACAAAAACAATATCAACCTTGGGAAAAAACAAATAATTATTAATATGAAACCAACATATTATAAAAATTATTATTTTGACCATATAACTTGTTATAAAAAAATATTAATTTTTAATATAAAAACATGAAAAGTTAAAACAAAGCGAGTGAAAAGTAACAAGAAGCAAGATGGAAACGTTAAATAAGGGAAAAGGAATCGGTTTCATAAATAAGGAAAAAGCGAGTTTTTCACTAAAAAGAATCGAGTTTTCTATATGTTGGAAGCGAGTTTCCAAAAGCTTTCCCTCCATTCAAAGAAGTGAGGAGTTTCCTGCTTCCAAAGCAACCTTTCTCATCTAGCAAAAAGTTTCCGGTAATTATGGTGTGTTGATAATTTTTAGTTTTTCGATAAAATTGAGCTACAAGTGAGACTTTTTTTTTATATCTACATGGATAAACCACCTTTAAGATCAAAGACCTAGCCACTTTCGTTTTTTCTATCGTACTTATGATCGTTGTCCTGTCAGCATAAAACTCTGTGGCCTTACTCCTTGCCCCCAAGGAGTTGCTTTGGCTTGCGCAAGGGGTGACACCCATGAGATTTGAACCTAAACCACCTGCCTAGCAGTATAGGTCTCATCCAAAATGATGATTCACCTACAATTTTTATTTGGGTATGATTATACACCTCAAGATCAAGAGCTGAGTCTAACCCAATTCCAATCAAATTTGAATGAACCCAAATCAATGGTAGCTTCATGCATGTTTAAGACCTTGAATCTTTGGTTTTGTGGTCTTTGGTATGCATGATCCTACCAAGGGGGCTTCCCTTGTCTGGTAGGAGAAGCTAGTGCACCTCACCTTGTGTTGGGACATTGAGATTAAGACTCCCTGCCTTTACCTACAATAGACACGTCTTATTGTGGTTATAATATATACTAGTGTTCCCAATCAGGTGGCTTGTCTTTCCAAAATACATACTCCGCTATTAGTAATTCAATATCCATGACTGAACATAGTTTAAGTTCAAGTCGTCTACATCTAAATATGCAAGATAGTTGACAAGATCTTTATCCTACCTTCATCCATTTTACCCATCTGATGTTTGAGTGCACCCAAATAGTTGGCCCTATATCCTGGATTATTTCAAATAGCTTCTCAAGTACTTGGCTTTATGAAAAAAATTGATCCTCCTCCATTTAGGTTGCTCCAATGGCCACATGGTGTACATTCTCAGTTCTAACGTCAAACCCAATTTTTATGTTGTTATCTTTTGAGTAGGTAAGCAACTGAATGTCAATGATCTTAGTGCGTGGGGGTCCAACGTTGGGGGATGATGTTATACCTGATCCAGCAGTCTAGGTAAGATTTTTGTTCTTTCGATTGAGTTAGTTTTCTCTGCATGAGTGCCAAACTGAATGTTTTTCAACAACCACTGTGAATTCAGCTGAATCATGAATAATCTGATTTCGTAGCTTCCATATGTGCATACCTGATCCAGCAGTCTAGGTAAGATTTCTGTTCTTTCGATTGAGGTAGTTTTCTCTGCATGAGTGCCAAACTGAATGGTTTTCAACAACCACTGTGAATTCAGCTGAATCATGAATAATCTGATTTCGTAGCTTCCATATGTGCCATATCATAAGATGAAATAATTGCTTCCAGCAGGTCTACAACCATTTTTGCTTGAATTTCATTTTAGACCACTACCTCATCTCCTGAATAAGTGGCTGCTCTAATCTCCTTGTCCTGCCAAATTTGAAGATAATATTGTTTCATATCGCGAAACTGGGCATGACATGAATAGATGTTGATTGCTTTCCAATGCCTCTCAGCATATTGATTGACTGCTAAAGTAGAGTGTCCATGCTGCACAAGATAAATGATGTTTAACCCATATGTTCATCCTCCATTCTTATGGGTTAAAGTTTGTTCTCATACCCTCCAATAGCTCTTTTCGAGTCACCTCTACACAATCTTTTCCTCTCCAATGAAGGGTGTCTGTTGGATTGAAGATGGATGGACTACATAACGCTGTCCCTTGTAAAACCCAGTTGTGATCATCATGACTCCTGTGTAGAGAGGTGGCCTTGAAGATCATGAAATATAAATCATAATAAATGAGGCCATGCTATTTCGGTGTGATAGTGTTTACTAGTCTTTGATAAGCCCAGGGTTTATAGTACAAAACTTAGCTTTTTTGATCTGCTGCCAATCTGCCATCTCATATCCTTAGCTATGTTGTTCCAGCCCCACATGATCCCTTTCCAAGCAAAAGATCCTTGCTGGATTGTTTCGTGACACTACATATTTTTTCTCTTCCAAGTATTCATTGCGAATAAACCTGACCCATCGAGACTTTGAAGTAATATATTGAATGTCTATAAAAGCAAGATTAACTGTTTCCTTTGATATTTTCCTGAACCCAATTCCACCATTTTTCTTTGGTTAGCAGAGTTTACTCTATTTGATCAGGTACAGTTTTGGTATGGGTCCAGTACCAACCCATAAAAAGTGACTAAAGATACTCTTAAGCCCTTTAATAATTAAAGTATGGAGCTTGAAAACCATAAGTTAATTTAACGTATGCTTGATAAGACACCCTCTCAGCATAGGAGAGCATGCGAGATTTCCACCCATCTAGCTTTTTCCGAGTTTTAGTAAGGATATCAGAGCACCATTCATGTTGCAAATTTCCATCATACATAGGTATTCTCAGATACTTAAATGGTAGGGTACCCAAACTCCAACCCAGTGCATTCCTCAATCGTTCACCGTCCTCATGAGAGACATTCAATAGGAACTGAGACTTTATATAATTAATTTTCTCCTCTGCATATTTTTTAAATTTTACCAGGATTTGCTTGAAATTGCTGATAGAGGAAACCATTAGCCTTACAGAAAAACAGAGCATCATCAGCAAACATGAGAGAGGAAATAGTTGGACTTTGGATGTGATTTTCAATAAGATCATCTTGAATGCGTTTATTAAGGCACTCCATAACAACAAGAGGTATGTTGATATAGGGTTTCCTTGTCAAATCTTCCTAGAGCTAGACAAATTTTCAGGACATAAAAAATTGTTGTACCATAATTTTTTCAACCTATTCTTTGTGAAAACCAAGGCAAGTAAGGCTTTTTTCTAAAAACTCTCAATCTACTCTTTAACAAGATTTGGCCATGTCCATTTTCAAACATATTGAAGGGACCTTTTAGTACATCAGGGAATCAAGTAAGATGAGCTCATGGATATTTCTACTATGCAAAAATGCTTCTTGGTTTTGGGAAATGATACGTACAAGGATAGGTCTCATACGATTGATCAACACTTAAGAAATAATTTTATATGAGACATTACTGAGAGCTATGGCTCGAAAATCATTAAAGGAGGCATCATTGGAAGATTTCAGAATGAGTACTAGATGGGTAGCATTTAACTTTCTAACAATGCGCCCTTTAATAAAAAATCCTGAACTGCCTTGGTGACTTCATCACCCACAATGTATGATAAAAACACGATGGGAATCCATCAGACCCTGGTGATCTATCACCATTCATTTGAAAAATAGCAGTTCTAATCTCCTCCTCGGTCACATTCTGACAGAGCATGGTGTTTTCAGAGTGGGACACCTTAGGACCATGGGCCAAAGTTGAAAACATACCTCCACAAGCTGAATCCTTGGACAAAAGTTCATTGAAATATGATTTTCCTGGTTCTTGCATGCTCTCAAAAGATCGAATAGTCTCAGCCTCTACATGAATTGAGTGGATGATGTCTTGAGTCCTCCTCCCCTGAACACTGGAGTGAAAAAAATAACTATTTATAGCTGGTAGGGGTCTGCCTAACCTTTCAAAAAAAAAATGTATGATCATATTGCTACCTAACATCTTATTTCAATCATTAAACACCAATGACTAGTTTTGGTTGATTAAGTGTTCTCCTAACCAATTCAACTGGAATACAGAACCAAGTCAAATGGAGAGCTATGATGTTTTGAAATCCCACCATGCTCTATGAGAGACGGATGGAGTTGAGAGTAGGCATCTTCCTCTTTTCCTTTCCTGCTAGGTAAACAGTGAGGTAAATTGCTGTATGACTACAAAAAGTGACCATTTAGCTTATGGCTCCTGTTTGCAGTGATCAGAAGCATTATCATTCTTGATTCTGAGTTTTCTCCTGAAATTTAAGACAGTTTTTCACCTGCAAGGCCTGATTCGTCTTTATAACCATTGCTCATTAAGCCCATATCACAATTATAGATTGGCAGATCCTCACATTCTAGTTTTACCTTCAGCATGATTCGGACCTAACAATGGGATGTCTTACCCTCTTTAAGAGCATTGTTGGTGCAATGCATGCTAACAGAGGTCTTTTGCTGTACAATTATTTCTATCTTTGCCTGTGGGATGATTTAAAAAAAAATGTGAAAATCTCAAGGAATATGGTCCTATATGTGTCACAGATTCAAATAGAGTAGTGATACACCTACCAATGTATGTAAAGGTCAAGAGAGAGCATCGTGGCTCAGCTATCTTGGTCGGTTTGAAGGCCCTCGGTGCCTTCATTCACCACAAGTGCCAACTCCAAGGTTCAGTCTCTGCAGTCATGAACGATACCGGCTATGTAATTTGGACACTTCTAAAAGGGCGATGCACCGGTGTCGGTGCAGGTGCGACACTTGGACACGGCTTTTTGTAGTCTTAGATGCAGTCAATCACACTAAAGTTTATTTCGAACTGGAGTTCATTTCTGTTCGAATTTAGACTCTCTTAACCCTAACCAAGTCCTGCTTCTCACATAGATAAATAAATATATACATCTGCCTACATATATACATACCCACACAAATACATACGTACATATGTAAATAAATAAATATATATTTATATATCAGTACCTAGGCACTAGGTTTTTTGAAAATGTGTCACACCCTTCACACCTGTATCCATACCTGCACTTATGTGACATAGGATAGCACCTAGAACCATGAATGTATTTTCGTGCACAGGAAGCCCCTGTCCTGCCTGAGTATGGTCATGGGGTAGTCCTGGAAGAAAAGTTAAGTGATCTCTGAAAATGAATGTTACAGCTTTACAGGTCTTAACAAGAAACAATATTTCTTTGTTAATTTGATTCTTTCAATCATTTCTTTTGGATATCTTAGGAGCTCCACTTGTATTTTTAAGTGTCGCTCTGTAGCAAGCGAAATTCTAGGAAAAATCAGGGGCATATTACTCATTACTGTCCAATTCTATCCTTACAATACAGGGAATATTTGGGTTGCAGGTTGGTTCTAGTTGAGTTAGCTAATGACACATCTAGTGGATAAGCTACACTTGTATGCCTGCGTTTTCAGTAAGTTATAGAGTCTATAACACATCTTAGCCACTCTTCTTAGTCAGGCCTATAATGCTTCACATGAATTTGCATAAAGCAGAAAATTGGAAATCAAAAGCTGAATTGCTCCATTCAATCGAAGATGGAGCTTTCAAATTTTGCTGGAATTATCTAGATCCTTTAAGATATATCTTTTGTAGTTGCAAATTTGTCATATTGCAGGATATCCAACATAAGATAGATATTTTGTGTGAGCCTACATATGTAATTAATCACTCGTTATAAATTATCTAAGGTATGGGCCCATTTAAAGTGATTACATGCGGTTGAGCCATATGATATCTCATAGAGTATGATTATAATGTGTAGATACCTAATGTGCGCTAATATGTCAATTCCTGATTGTATGATTGGTTGAATTAGAAAGAAGACAATATGGCGGTTACAAATGAGTTGTAGTCCTCAAAACCATATATAGTGGTGGTTTCTTTTCCCTCTCTCATCAAGAAAGAGATTGTTCCTCTCTCATTTGGATTAGAGAAGAAGAAAAAACCACTAATAGAGGTTTTGGAAGATAAAAACCTCGTAAAGATCTGTTAGCGCAACGATGGATTAGAGTATGCTTCTGCACTATGCTTTATTTATTTTTTTCAATGATTTAGCATGAACAAATTAGGGATAAATAAGGATTATTTCTCTAAGTTTTTTGACAATTGGTATCAGATCCCTTGCTCTTGTTGAATCATTGAGATATTCGGGATTTCTTATTACATAAGAACCCTTTTGTTCGACATGAAGATTCAATTTTATCTTGTCTTTTGGTCACCAAAATCTTATAAGATTTGGGCCACCCATGATTATCGGCATTAGGGGCTATTAAAAAGAAAATTTAACACTGTTGAGAGTCATCAGTGCTTTTGGAGGGCAGAGGGACCGATAACCTAACAACGTCGAGTAGCCTGCCAGACACCGTCCGACTGTGCGCAGACACCATCGGGTGCCTGCACAAAAAAGAGAACACCACAAGAAAAATGCTACTTAGCGACGGAAATTTGTGACGGATTTTTTTCATCGCCAATTTGCGACGGATTAGCGAGCGAAAACTATTTGTCGCTAACGTTTGAAATATTTGCAAAATTAATGACAGAAATATCTTCGTCGCTAAAGCCATCGCTAATTAGCGAGGGATTAGCGACAACATTTTTTCGTCGCCAAAACACTACAAAAAATGCTAATTAACGATGAAATTAGCGAGGACATTTTTCGTCCCTAATCCGTCGCTAATTAGCGACAGATTAGGGACAGAAAAATTCCGTCGCTAATTTTCGTCCCACCTGAGGCGCGAAATTTTCCCTCCCTCCGTTCAAAATTTTTTCTCCCTTTGTTTTTCCCTCCCGTTCGATTTAAACCTGGAGCTTGCCGGAGTCGAAGAGAGTGGCGACGAAGAGGAGGCTGCTGTTGGGGAGCCACTGGAGCCTGTTGGAGTCGTCGACGCCGGAACGCGCCGGTTCAACAACATAGGCATTGTAGCGCATTATGAATGCCAAGCACAACACCACCCACTCCAAGCAAAATATGAGCACGCAGAGACCCCCCGCGAGCTTGAGTATCACCTCTGCGTCGTCTTCTCTGACATACGACTTGAGGGACTGCAGGAAGTCTCCCGTCCGCGTGAAGATGAGCACCGACACTGACCCCTCGAATATGGCCATCAGCACGGTTGACACCATGTGGGAGGTGTACCAACGCGTGTGCGAGGCAGCACTGGTGGCCGACGCGCAGCCAAATGTGGTGGCAACGATGGTGGTCACATGGAGGAGGAGGATGAAGAAGCCGTAGAGTGAAGGGAAGAGGCGGAGGGAGACGGTGAGGAAGATGCAACTGGAGGCAGCGTCGGTTCATCGTGATTGTTAGGGGAAGAGCGTCCCGACGCTGGAACGCGTCGGTTGTGCAAAAAAAAATTGCTTCTTGCTGGAAAATGCGCCGGCAACGAGCAAATTTTTTTTATTTTTTATTTTTAAATTTAACGACGGATATGATCCATCGCTAATTTAAAATAGCGAAGGACTCGCGATGGATCATATTTGTCGTTAATCCGTTGCAAATTAGCGACAGAATTAGCGGCGGATAAGTTTTGGCACTACTTAGCGTCGAAAAAATTGCGATGAAAGTTTTCCGTCGCTAATCTGACGCTAATCCGTCACTAAACTGTTTAGCGACGGATTAGCGACGAATTTAGGTCGTCGCTAATCCACAGGTTTCTTGTAGTGGAAGGACAAGGAGGGTCGAACGACTCTTTCCAGTTACTCACCGAAAGCAGAAAAGGCTCGACGCCCCCCTTCTCCTTTCGGTGGTGGTTAAGATCAATAGAAGGCATCTGACTAACTGATAGACGTTGTCTTACGGAACGTAGACACCATTGGGTGCTTGCACAGTAAGGAGGTAGAGGAGGAGGGCCAGACGACCCTCCCTAATGCATCCTCGATGATAGGGAGGGTTGAACGACCCTTGTCGGGTAGCCCTCATTGGGTGTTCGACGATGGTTGGTTGGGGTCGATCGATCGCCCTAGCCACCGTCGAGTGGTTAGCACCTGACAACGGGAGGCCAGGTTTGGCCTCTGCTCGACCCTCATTTTGTCAAGGTCATGTGTGACCAAACCTATGTCGAGTCTGATCTGACCTGACCCGCTGAGCCTTCCCGCCCTTCCCCTTGTAACCGAGGTATGCGAGACCTGGGTCGGGTCAGGCCTGACCCGACCCGTTGGGCTCACCTGCCCCCTCTTCCTCTTGTTTTAAGATATTCATACGAATTTGGATTGAGTCTTGTGTGATCTGATCCATCGGCTTTAGTCCTAGGCTCTTTAAGACATGAGTTTTGGATTCAAAAAGTTTTTTTTATGCAAGCCATTAGGTTTGCCATTTTGAGAACTTGTGAAAGTTGTTTTAAGTCATTTTAGTGGGTTGACTTTGGATATTTTTTACCCAATTTGGATATAACCATTTGGATTATGGATTTATATATTTTTATACATACATATGCATGCAAATACATATAAAATTCAAACTTTGGTATTCTTCTTTGGTATAAATGTCTAATTTTCTAAAATGAGTTGATTGAAACAACATGTTACCAAAGTAACCTCTCATGTATAGATTGACTTGTTTGGAATATTAAGATGAATGTATATTTAAAATTCATGTGAATACTGATCGGCCCAAAGTAAGATTGTTATTTGGTCGAGTTCAAATATACATTTGGTAATGAATATGGGATGATTATCAAGTTTTCTATGTGAACAATGAGTAATTCCAAAGAAAGGCTTGTTGTTTGACATGATTAATTGTCCATATCTGATTACTGTAATAAGAGTACTACTTACAAGTTGACATTTCTGTCCAAAGACTAAATGTCAATATTGTGTTGGGTATCTTGTGATGAGATTCACCATAGTTTGAATTTGTTAATTAAAGTTAATGCATGTGAATATGTATATTTATTGTTAGCTTATTGTGGCATGTTTGTTTTAGTCTTGATTCAGTAAATGCTTCTACTTCTACAATATTTGCAAATATCAATTCAATCTCTATTTTGAATGACACAAACTTCAAAAACTGGAAAGAGAACATTATGATTGTTCTCAGGTGTATGAATTTGGATCTTGCACTTCGAGAGGATCAACTACCTACTCTCATAGATAAGATTTTTGCTGAGGATAAAAGAAACCATGAGAAGTGGGATCAATCCAATCACATGAGTCTTATGATCATGAAAAGTGTAATTCTATAAACTTTTAAGGGCGCTATGTCTGAAGAGCTTAATGTCAAGAAATTCCTTGAGGAAAATGATAAACATTTTTCTAAAAGCGAAAAGGCTGCGATGGACACTCTCCTTGCGAGTCTTGTTTCAATGAGGTATAAAGAAAAAAGGAATATAAGGGAGTATATTATGAAAATGTCTCATCTTGTTTCAAAACTAAAGACACTAAAGTTAGAGTTGTTTGAGGACTTACTCGTGCATCTTGTTTTGATATCTCTTTCTGCATAATACAATAAATTTAAGGTCAGTTATAATTGCCAAAAGGATAAATGGACTCTAAATGAGTTCATTTCTCATTATGTGTAAGAAGATGAAAGGTTGAAGCAAGAAAAGACTGAAAGTGCTCATTTGACAACTACCTCTAAAGACAAGTATAAGAAAAGAAAAAAGGGTAAAGAAGCTGCAATAGACCCTCTATCATAGAAAAAACAGAAGAAACATCAGGATGCAAAGTTTAGTTGTTGTTTTTTGCAACAACGAGGGTCACATGAAGAGAGATTGTACCAAATATCATGCTTGGCATGAAAAGAAAGATACTCTCCTCACTTTGGTTTGTTCTGAGGTTAATTTAATATCTATACCCAATCATACTTGGTGGACGGATTCTGGTGCTACCACTTACATAAATGTGTCTATGCAGAGTTGCCTAAGTTGTCAAACGGCAATTGATATTGAAAAATTCATTTATATGGGCGATGGCAAATCAATTCAAGTTGAGGCAATAAGAACTTTCAGGTTATTGTTAAAGATTAGTTGTTATTTAGATTTAAAAGAAACATACGTTATACCACCATTTAGATGGAATTTGGTCTCTATTTCCGTGTTAGACAAATTTGGTTATTCTTGTTCATTTGAAAATAGTCAGTTTAAGTTGTTTCTCGATTCAAATTTTATTAAAACTGGTTCTTTATCTGTGATTAATAACCTATATTTGCTTGATATTATTGTCTCGTATAATGAAACCTTGAATTCAAATTCATGTGGTACAAAACATAAATTAGCCAATGAGAATTCTGCTACAATGTGACACAAGAGATTGGGTCATATTTCTAAACAAAGAATAAAATGTCTTGTGGCAAGTGGAATTCTTGATTCTCTTGATTTCACTGACTTTCAGGTTTGTGTTGAGTGCATAAAAGAGAAATGAACAAACATAAAGAAATTAGGTGCCAACATAAGTACAAATATCTTAGAACTCATTTATACAGATATTTGTGAGTTATTTCTTACAGCTTCCTAGAATGATCAACAATATTTTATTATGTTCATAGACGACTATTCATATTATGACTACCTATATTTGATTCATGAAAAGTCTCAATCACTAGATATGTTCAAATCATTTAAGGTTGAAGTTGAAACTTAACTTGACCAAAAGATTAAAGCTGTCAGATCTGACCGTGGTGGTGAATACTATAGTAGATATGATGGATCAGGTGAACAACGTCTAAGGTCATTTGCTAAATTCCTAAAAGAATGTTGTATCGTTTCACAATACACCATGCCAGACAGTTCTAGCATGAATGGTGTTGCTGAGAGACAAAATATAACTTTAAAGAACATGGTAGGAGTATGATTTATCATTTTACTTTACCAAAATCCCTCTAGGGAGATGCTCTAAAGACTGCAATTTATATAGTGAACATAGTACCAACTAAAGTAGTAACCAAAACCCCATATGAACTATGAATAGGCAAGAGGCCTAGTATGAAGCATTTTCATATTTGAGGATGTCTGGCTGAGGAAAGACTATATAGGCTACATGAAAGGAAACTTGACTCAAGAACAGTTAACTGCTATTTTGTTGGATATTCTGAAAGATCTAGGGGTTATAAATTTTATGACCCTATGAATAAGTCCTTTTTTGAGACATAAAATGCTTGTTTCTTTGAGGATGTTGAGTTTAAGGGGGGGTGGGGGGTGATAAGGTAAGAGACATTACTTTTTAAAAACAACTTATTTCTCTTCCTACAATTGTTGTTAACAATGGTCATATTTCAATTTCTAACATTGTTCAAACAAATTCGAAACAAAGCAATATTCAAGAACTCTGTATCCAAAATCAAGAGTTTACTCTTGAAGAACAAACTCAACAAACACCTCAAGAAACTCAAGAACAACTGTGTACACGTCCAAATATTGCATACATTATTGAGATGTTAGGCAAATATTTGAATAACCCAGAAATAGATCATTGAAAAGCAGCTAAATGGGTTATGTGGTATTTATAAAGAACTTATAAAGAAATTATAAAGAACAAAAGATTACATGCTCACATACAGAAAATCAAATCAGTTAGAGATAATTGGGTATTTTAATTTTGACTTTATTGGATGCTAAGACAATCGTAGATCCACATTAGGTTATGTTTATCTGTTAGCCAAAGGAGCTATCTCTTGGAGGAGTGCTAAGCATACACTCATTGCTTCTTTCACTATGACGGCAGAGTTCATGGCCTATTATGAAGCATCTAATCACATAATATGGTTGCACAATTTTATCACTGGGTTACGAATTTTGGATAACATTGAAAGACCATTGAAGTTGTTTTGTGATAATAAGTTGACAATATTATATTTCAACAACATCAGAAGCTCATCAAAGTCGAAACATATAGACATCAAGTTCCTTATTATTAAAGAAAGAGTGTAAAATGACCAAGTATCTATTGAACATATTGACATAAACTTCATAATTGCGAATCTACTTACCAAAGGTTTACCATCCAAGGTCTTTCATGAGCATACTGCTCGAATGGGTGTTGTATCATTTAATGATATGTTGGTTTAGTGTGAGTTTGTATTTGGATGTTTTAGAATAAAATAAAGTTTTTTTTACTGCAGTATAAGGTTCAGGTTCCAGTTTCACTATGTACTCGTTTATTGTTATCTCACTAAAGAATAAGGCATGACTATTTAGAAATAGGCATGTTCAGATCACATTACATGTGATTTCCATGCTTCACATCCATGCTTGATATATGTCATTGGTTATGTCAATATATGTGATCATTGATGGGTCTATTTACGATGAATGTAATGAATATCGCTTTGGTTCTATGTTGACATGATCAATAGGCCAGATTGTTAGAGATGTCATTCGGTAAGATAATGTTATTGAGCTCATAGAGTTATTGTATAATGCATGATTATATAATGACATATGTGACCCAAGTGAGAGATTGTTAGATATTTTGTGTGGGCCTACATATGTAATTAATCACTCATTATAAACTATCTAAGGTATGAGGCAATTTAAAGTGATCTTATGCGGTTGTGCCATATGGCATCTCATAAAGTATGATTATAATAATGTGTAGATACCTAATGTGTGCTTATATGTTAATTTTTGATTTTATGATGGGTTGAATTGAAAAGAAAACAATGTGGCGGTTACAAGTGGGTTATGGTCTCCAAAACCATATATAGTGGCAATTTCTTTTCCCTCCTCCATCAAGAAAGAGATCATTCATCTCTCATTTGGATTAGTGAAGAAGGAAAAGCCACAGATAGAGGTTTTGGAAGATCAAAACCCCATCAAGATATACCCAGCACAACGATGGATTGGGTATGCTTCCGCACTATGCTTTATTTTGTTTTTTTTTTCAATGATTTAGCATGAATAACAAATTAGGAAAAAACAAAGATTATTTGCCTAAGTTTTTCAACAAAAGTAATTGAAATGCCTTTCTTGAGAATGTGATGTGTAGGGCTAACTATGAAGAAGGCAAAAAGATGACGAGTCTCCAAGAAGGAATTTTCTCTCTCCAAAAGAAGGAAGAAATCTTCAATAGAAAGAACTGAAAAGGTTGCAAAGGAGAACGAATGTACAATTCCTACAAGAACAAGTGATAACAAAGGTTACGATTCAATCAATGGACAAAAGAATGATAGCACTCAAAGCAAAGGGCGTGACTGCTAATAAAAGGCCATTTTTAGAAATAAGAAATATTTCTCCATTGTAGAATTTAGAGGAAGTTGGAAAATGGCAGTGTCCTCAAAATCACAAGAGTGATTACAGACCACCAATCAAACAACTCTGCCTCGAACAATGGGTTCGTTGGATTGAAGCAAAACTCGTGTGACATCTTTGTTGATGATGATATTTGGCTTGTTTGATTGGTCATAACCATAGTGACAAAAGTTTAAAATGATAAAATATCGGCAACCAAAAACTCGCGAGAAACATTTAAAAAAAAACTTGTATTTTTTGATAAAATATGAGTAATAATAAAAAATTCAAAAATAAAATTGTATAAAGAAATACAAATAAAATTTATTTAAAAATAAAAAATACATGATTTTTTCTTGATAAATAGTAGTTAAAAACATAATTATCGCTTTAAATCATGACATTTAGATTTGTTGTAAACAGTTCATAATATATTGAATATATCGCGAGAAATTACTGTTGAAAATGTTTAGGTAATTTCTTGCGAGATTTTCACAAATCATGCAATATTTGTCAATATGATCATTATCAAGCTTATTCATGTCTACTAATGCATCTATTGTTGGTTTTAATTAGATGATGAGAAAATGATATATGGGTCATAATTTTCTTTGTTAGTAGTTTTTTTTATAGTCAAGCTAGGGTTAGGTAGACCGCTATAAGTGAATCAAATCAATGAACTGTACACAAAAACCTCAAGTGAGAGGATGCCAACGAGGGGGTGATCCTCCCAAGACTAATTCACCCTCTCCCTTTCTAATTTAACAAGAATTCTGGCAAAAGCATCTCGTGCAGATAAAGAAGGGTTGAATTTTGTGTTTGTTGCTTTTTAAAAAATGATCCTAGTGTACGGCAAAAATGACATGTTTTCTAAAATGCTTTAAAACTTTTCAAATTCGTTTCACCTATCATTTTTTATGAAAATTTTCTCTATATGTGAATTTTCTCCGTCTCCACAAAAAATGCCTTAGCTGCATATATTTTATACAAGTTTAGTAAATTTTATATGCAAGGTAACTCAACTATTTGTGAGGTTTCTTGGTTCGAGTTAAAAAAAATCACACTTTTGTTATGTACATTTAATTTTTTATGCGAAGTAACTTAGGTATTTGCTATATTTCTCGATTTGCGATTAAAAGAAATTTTGTATATATTTTATCAAATTTAATATTTTTTTATGCAAAGTAACTCAAATATTTACTATATTTGTTATGTTTCTCGATTCGAGTTTAAAAAAATTTTATAGATTTTTATTGTGAATTTAGGAATTTTTTATGTGAAGTAACTCAAGTATTTGTGATGTTTTGAGGTTCAAGTTTAAAAAAAAGTTTGCTCGCACTTATTTTATATGAATTTTGTAAATTTTTTACGTGAGGTAATTAAAGTATTTGTGAGGTTTGTAAGAAAGAGTTTATAGCTTATTCTTTATTGTCAAAAGGAAATGCCCTTGATTTCTTTCCTTAAATTACCTTACATAAAAAATCTAATAACATCGCATAAAAAATTTATGAATTTATTTTTTAACTCACACCGACAAACCTTACAAATACTTGAGTTACATCGCATAAACAATTTATGAAATTCACATAAAATAAGTATACAAGAACTTTCTTTTAAATTCGAACCTCCAAATCTTGCACATATTTGTGAATTAACTTAAGGGAAGAAACCCAAGCCATTCCATTTTGACAAGAATGAATGTGCTACAAACTCTTTTTTATAAACCTTGTAAATATTTGAGTTATCTTATATAAAAAGTTTATAAAATTCACATAAAATAAGTGTGAGCGAACTTTTTTTTAAACTTAAACTTCTAAACATTGAATTATTTTGCATAAAAAATTCTTAAATTTGCATACAAAACCTTCAAAAATTCTTTTAAACTCGATTTGAGAAACACAACAAATATCGCAAATACCTGAGTTACTTCCCATAAAAAATTCAAAAATGAACATAAAAAAGCTGCAAAATTTCTTTTAAACTTGAACAAAGAAACTTCACAAATAGTTGAGTTACCTTACATGCGGCTATGACATTTACGATGAAAATGAAAAAAATTCTCAAATAAAAGAAATTCACACTAAAAATGATAGGTGCGAAAGCTAAAATAGTTATAAAAGTAATGATATTTATGATTTTAAACAACAGCATATTTGAAAATTTTTAAGGCATTTAAAACAATGTCATTTTTGTCATAAATTACGATCATTTTTTGATTGATTTTTGTGTCAATATATCTCTAGAATTGGCTACCATCTACTTTTAGGGTGGCACTAATTTGTTTCAGATATTCGTGGTTTTGTTTTAAAATATTTTGCTACTTTATCACGATATTAATGGGTTTTAAAGTTTCTTATATTTTCATATCTTCTTTATATTTCTGAATGTTTTCCTCTTCTTAATTTGAAAATGCTGACTGTTCCCAAGACTCAAAATACAATTTTTAGTAATTTGTAAAACTACGGTTATATATAACGCTGTTTTGGTGCTTCCGATTTGCACAAAAATAGAGCATTAGTGGCAGTTACAACCTAATGCCCTGGGCGAAAAAAGGGCCACTGCTAATGCCTCTTTTAAGTTTTTTTTTTCTGCCATTGATTCTTGCATGATCAGCAACTGAAAAATGTCTCATAACAGTGTACCCTTTGTGCGTCCACTTTTACCGGCTTCTCTCTCTCTCTCTCTCTCTCTCTCTCTCTATATATATATATATATATATATATATATATATATATATATATATATATATATATATATATATATATATATATATATATGAGAATGAATGTATGAACCGTAATTTTTATGAATTTAAAAATCACATTTTTCATACACCCTCCATTGGTTGATTCTTAGCAATTTCACCATGCTGAGCACATCCACATGGTTGGATCTACAAAAAGGTATTAAAATTTTCATATTTTTAGTTCTTATATTACAGTGATTCTCTCTTTATATATATATATATATGTATATATATATATATATATATATATATATATATATATATATATAAGTAATGTGTTCCTTCTCTCCACTCTTTCGTTCTACCCTCTCTAAAAAATCATTGTTTTTTATATTATTTGCTGATATAGGATTTGTTTAGTAGGAACTGGCTTTTGGAACACCCGAATCTAATCTATATATAGTTTTTTTGATAATCCAAAATCAATGGCTATAAAGGTATTAATTTTTTTGGCTCATAAAAATAAATTTTTTATCAAAAAACATGATCCAAAAATCTATTCCCACTAAATAGAGCATGCTAAACACATCTAATGGTTCATAACTGTCATAAAACACTTCAAAACTATGAAGCAGAATAAGAAATAGTGTTTAATATATATATATATATATATATATATATATATATATATATATATATATATATATATATATATATATATATATATATATATATATATATATATATATATATATAATGCATTGGTGCTGCCCACTTTCTCGTTTTTGCTCTTTCAAAATCACATAACACCGTAGATGTAGATGTGATCTATAGGTTTTCTTTAGTGGGAACCGACTTTTAGTTTCAGTGATCAAAATCAATGACTACGAAGGTATCAAAATTTTTATCATAAAAACATAAGTTTTTTGTCGTAAAAACATGATCCAAGAGTCGCTTAGAAAAAAAATAAGCATTTGTTCATATATATATATATATATATATATATATATATATATATATATTGGCATCGTCAGCGTGAGGCATCGGTAAAAACAGGCCCATCCCAAGTCTCAACGCCGCACTCCACCGTCGACTCCTCTCGCAAAAGCAGAGAAAAAAAAGAGGAAACCGTTCTGCTTTTCGCTATCTGATCCCATATCTTTGCGATGAGTCTCGTGCCATGCGTGAGGAGGTCGGTTTGGGGCCTCTGCTCTGCGAGGCCCACGCTTCTGCGCCGAAGAGCGAACGAGCTGTTCCTCAGGAATCTCATCTTGGAGACCATCTCCGAGCCCGTCAAGACCCAGAGGCTCTGTGGCTCCGATTCCGGTCGAAATTCCTCTCTTCCCCCACCGCTCATCGATAGTTGGTCTTCTATGCTTTGGCTTTTCGTGGTCGTGATTTTCTTTTCTTTTCTTTTCTGCAATTTCTATCCTAACAAATTTCGTCTATTCCAGCTTTTAACCGACTCATCTTATCCAATTGATCCTTATATTTTCAGTTTATGATCGATTTCATCTTCATCATTATCATCAAGCCTTACCCCATTGTTCCCAACTACATGGGGGATCCGTCTCTTTGGGAAAACCATTTTTTTAACTTTTCCATGGTCAAGTTCAAATTGGAAGTGATGGAGATGCCAAATGAGTCCTTAAGGGGGTGTTCTCGATGCACCCAATTATCCAGAATTTTTTTTTTGAGTCGAAAACTGAAATAATGTATCCAGAATACTAGGATAAGTTGGGAAGTCGAGTTGCCTTGAACGATGCAATTTCCTAACTTCTTGTACTTTATAGATAAGTTGGTGCAAATGCCAATAGTGGCATCCCTTGTCGAAGCAACATTTACTATCTTTTTCCATCTGAGCTACTGATTGCTTGCCTTCTCTTGAA
Organism: Nuphar pumila; assembly: GCF_984573655.1. NCBI lineage: Eukaryota > Viridiplantae > Streptophyta > Magnoliopsida > Nymphaeales > Nymphaeaceae > Nuphar > Nuphar pumila. Next base: position 3,155,812 of record NC_143261.1, read on the forward strand.
CTGGGTGTTTTTTCTTCGAAATGTATCGGGATCATTGCCTTGAATTTCTATTCTAAACGCTTGAAACGAAAACATTGGTTTGTAGGAATCATGGAGGTGAACTTGGATAGACCGGGTGCCAAGAATGCAATTGGGAATGACATGTTGAAAGGCTTGCGGCGTACAATCGAAGTTATCAATGGAGATCCATCAGTGCGTGTTGTGTTGCTTTCAAGCTCTGTCCCGAAAGTCTTTTGTGCGGGTGCAGATTTGAAGGTTCTCTATCCTCTAAATTGTGCCTTTCTTCTCAGTTCCTATATGGTTGCTTGAACTTTTCAAAGTGAAGAGTCGCACATAATCTCAGTGTTTGCTTGTTCACATGCTACATCTTACCACTTTTGTGCCGGAAAATAGGCCATTTTTCATGAGCGGCCTTTACCATGTTTTCTTTGGTCACATGTATAAGTGAGTAAACACGGGACGCATAGTTTTCAGTGGTTCCTAATAGGTGGATTGATCACCAACAATTAATTGAAGTATTAAAAAATAGTTGCATTAGTGTATAATGTTTTGCCAAGTTATAACACAAGCCGATGCCACTGTACTTGCCTATTTGGTTTTCAGTGCACCTTTACTGATACGCGTTCTTTTCAATTCAGGAACCCCAAAGAAATTGCGTTAGAGTGTAGCGTACTGATGATATTATTATCATGGGAAGTTTGTAAGAATGCATTGTTGAGATCAAGAGGTTCGGTTGGGGTGTATTTTTACACACACACACGTGTGCACACACACAATGCCTCTTCTCTTTGCCTTCTGAAAAAATCAGCTGCTTAATTTGGTTTTTTTTCTCATGGAAAGTAGATGAAGATAATAGATCAAATGCTTAGGTAAAATTTCAAATAGTTGTCCTGAACTCAATTTGATTATATTGACATTTTTTCATGTGGAAACACACACACTGATGGTCCCTACATAACTTCCCATCAAGCTTCTCTTCAAATAGGTTCATTGATTTAACCATCTATGATCATTCCATCACAATTGAGGATTTCTGAATAGCTGCAGCAAACATTTTAACATTTCTTGGAGTTGGATTGATTGGATTGGCAATGACTTTTATGACTGGTAAATGCCTGTAATTTTTTGTTCTTTTTTTCCATTGTTCATTTGAACAAGGGCTTCTCCTCCCCTGAAATTTGGTCTGAGTAATTTATTTATCTGAGGTGTTTATCACACTTTTAATGGTAGAAATTTTCCAGAGTGGATTCTGGAAAAACTGAAAGAGTTGATTCAGCTACCAAAAATAGGTTGCAAAATCCTCAACCATGTTAGAGGTGTTAAAGCTAATTAACTGTTTGATGTGTAAGCCCACATTTAATTGCTTAGTTGAAAATAACATTCAAAACTTGGTAGTACTGCATTCATGTACACGTTTTGATTGCCTTGGATGTCTATATAACTCCAGGACTTGCATTTCTTTCATCTGATTTCTTGATCTGACACTATATTAACTGCTGTACATATCTATATGCTGATTGTCATGGTTTGTGAATGGCGATGGCTTTGTTTGTCAACACTGTACTATTTGCATTGACTGTTTGGAAATACTCGTGCTAAATAACCAACCCATTGGCAGGAGCGTAGGCTGATGAGCTCTGAAGAGGTCAAGCACTTTGTGAACACCTTACGTTCCACCTTTTTATCTTTGGAGGTTAGTACTCACATAGTTGTTTTTAGTTGGTTGATTCTAAGCTAGAAAGAACTACATCCACATGATAAAATTTGCAATATTGTGTATATTGATCAATTTGTGATCGTTTTGATAGTGTTTTCACATTCTAGTGTACTTTATCACAATGATGCCATATATAGTGTGAACAATTTAACAAAATGTAAATTTTTTTCTCTTTTGTATCCTATCAAAGGAAAAAAAAAGAAAAAATTCAAAAAAGTGATTTGGCCAATCATCAAGGTAGATCTTTGCAGTCCTTGTTTTCTTTCATAGGTCAGTCTGATAAATATTTCTCTCTTTTGTAGGTTTTGAACATAACAATAGGTCATAGACTCATAGTTAATGTGCTTTCAGAAACACTACTGAGGGTTCATAAACTGCAGAAATCCCTTTTATAAGAACTTAACAATAGGTCATAGAGTCATAGTTAATGGTCATGTCTTAGTGATGCCTTTTAGTTCTGTGTTCTTCATGAATTATCACCAACTTTGATATGTTTGTCTTGTGCTTGATTTATAATTTTTCTTCACCTTATAAAAATCAGTGTGACAGGCCTACTTTAAAGCTAATTTGTTAATGGACTGATTTGTATTCAGGCACTGCATTCTCCTACTATTGCTGTTATTGAAGGAGCAGCATTGGGAGGTGGGATGGAATTGGCGCTCTCTTGTGATCTTCGCATATGTGGTATAACTTAATTGGCTTATTAAGCATTTGTTGGTAAATTGAGATTTAAAGCCTTGAAATTCATTCAGGCGATTGAAAATCATAAGGAGTCCTGACAGGTTCCTGCTCCTACCTTGAAACATTCAGGAGGTGATGCTGTATTTTCCATGCCAGAGACTGGACTTGCTATAGTCCCTGGGTCAGTCCCTTAACTCTGATATGCTCATGCGATCTAGAATATTATAGAACTAAATAGAAATAACTTCATAAAAACAATCTTCAATAATATAACATTTTCCACATTATGCTTTTTGGGAATTGACTAGCTATGTGGGTGGGAATGATATGATCTTCTTAATTTTTGTCAGACTTGTTTACTTGAATGGTTAAGAGTGGGCCTGGTTTAGAGCTCATTTAGAAAGAAGAGCCCGAGTTTGAATGAGCTTGGACCAGCTTGTGCTGTGTATGTGTGCAACAGGTTTTATTTAACATTTTGCACACCACATGAGTTTGGGGTAGCAGTATAGTGCTGTCTTTGCTTGTGCTGGTTTGTGGCTTTGTTTGTGACTCTTCCCACCTTTAAAGGATGTAAAATATGTTCATGTTTTCCTACATTGCTTGCCTTGAACTTGGTGGACTGGTGCTCAATTCCAGCTGTTCAAGTTCAGTTCAAGCTCAAGTTGAATGGTTGAGCTCATCCAGTGCAACTACAACCTAGGCTTGAGCTTGGCTTGGTTGTGCAACCTATTATCAGTTCTCTTGCTACAATAGTATGTTCTCTGACTTGCTACTAAGTAGACCATCTATTAGTAAATTTCAGTAGTTTTGTCTCTGAACTGCAGTTATAAGCCTCATTACATCCCTTTGTGATAAACTACCTTCTCTTTGGCTGTTATGTGTTTGGCCTTTTTGAGTAGGCAAGTAGAATTAGGCCAATGATGAGGTGTAGTGTCGTTCATTTCCTTCTAGCAAACATAATACACATATACACACACCCCAAAAGATTCAAAGATGAGCTGTAGAAGGCCTTTCTCCAGTTCTCAATGGAAGAACTCGATAATGCCATAATGGACATTTTTATAAAGTTGTTTCATGCTCCCAGTTCACTAGATTAATTTTTCTCTTTCATAATGCAGATTATTTAGCTTCTTCTTTTATCTTTTTCCCCCCTCTCTTTTCTTTTGGATTCAATTACTCTTCTGTATGCCAGGGCTGGTGGGACTCAACGACTTCCTCGGCTGGTAGGGAAATCATTAGCAAAAGAACTCATATTTACTGGACGTAAGATCGGTAGTGGGGATGCATTATCGATGGGTAATTCTTACACATGATTACCCTATGTAAAATTTTCCAAATACTAAATCCGATATTCCTATAGATAAATGTGGGATTTGGATTGCACAGGTCTTGTCAATTACTGTGTTCCTGCTGGAGAAGCATATTCAAAAGCTCTTGAAATTGCGAGGGATATAAATCAGAAGGTGCCTCAAAATCTTTTGGTTTACATTTCACAGTGCATGCATTTTGGTGTTTCTTGCTTACCCTTTATATCAAATGTGCAAATTCATAACTTTCTTTTTACTTTGATTTTCCTGACCCATGTTCCCAGACCAATTTTCCAAAACCAACACTTGGAGCATGTTTAAGTTGATTCGGTTTTTTTATTGCAGTTAAAAGCTGATCAAGTTGTCAGAAACGAAATGACTGGCAAGTCTTGATAAACTTGATCATCCCTTAAAATCCAAGTCTTTTTTGAGTTTAAGAAGTTTCCTCTATGCGTAGCATGAAAATCAGCCAAGTCAGATAGAGACAACCAATTCCTAATTAGAGTTGACAAATTGATGCCTAGAAAATTTCAAGTGTTAAGATAAATCAAGAATCTGAGTAGTACTGGGTACAATGCTGTGTAATGTATGTAATGAATCTGACAAGTATCTTTGCTAATTTATATGTGCAACAGACTATGCTCCTATCCTATAAGAGTTTTCAAAAGCATTCCTTGTTTTTGTATGATTTTGCTATGTGCCATTGCAGTTCACTTATTTACGTTTTTGAAGTTGCCTTTATCCTGTTTTTTTTTGGGTTTCAAATAAAGGTTATTTTATCTTCCAAAATTATAAAAAAGTGTACCAGTATGAGTGAATTGCAAACAAAATATTTTTGACGTGTTCATTGTACTTTCAAATTTGACATCTTTACTGTCTTATATCTGCATCTATTTCCTAATAGCATATTCCCTAAAAAAACTATTAAAAAAAGGAACTTGCTACCTTGGCATACAAAGCTATGCAGCTTAGATACTAAACTTCACATTATAAATGAAGTATTGCTCAAAATTCAAAGTTGTTGGTTGCTTAATCCATACAGATTGTGATAGAAACATGATCACCTTGTAATTTGTGGTGCCCCTTCTTAAGATGAACATTTTTTTTTGCTTCGACATTAGCATTACCGTATAGCATTACCGTTCCTTCATCAAATTGTAGAGTTTTGGTGGTTCTTTGAGAAAGAATAGAATGCACAGATTGCTTGGGAGTTTGTTCTGAGGTCCTTTATCCAAGCACTCTTGCAACTCCACAGACTAGTACCAGTGTACCTTATCCTCTCATACTACCAAAAGCATGTTTAAACGTTTTTTCCAATATATTTTTACTTTGGTATCACAGTCCATTCTGGCTCCTACTCGAGCAAGGTCTTGGTTCAATTGGCATGGTTTGGTGCAGAATCACATGAAGCGGTTGTTCTTGTGACCACCAATCTTTCAAGCAATTTGAAGCAATCCTTTCGCAAGTCCTTGCAGGACTCCAAGGGAGCCCTACAATTTCAAACATTCTCTATATTCTAAGGAAGCTCTTAAATGACATTGGCAGGGTCCTTTGGCTGTGAGAATGGCAAAAGTTGCTATAAACCAGGGGATGGAAGTGGACATGTTGTCAGCTATGCGAGTTGAGGAAGACTGTTATGAGCGGGTACTGAATTCAAAAGACCGGCTGGAAGGTTTAGCAGCATTTGCTGAGAAAAGAAAACCGTTATACAACGGAGAGTAGGATCCATTTGTATGAGTTTCTCACTTTATCTATCTTTGTGTATTGGTTCTGGCAGATTTGGTGACAAGATAGGTGACTTGTTCTATTTTTGGATCTTGTATGATTTTCATACAAACCAACAGCCAAAAGGCTAAGCTCTGATGTCCATGCACATATTCATTTTTATAAATAATTAACTTTTAATCAAGTTCTCTACTCAGGTGAATATGATGATTTGGTGTTCATTTGCCCTACTTCAATGCACTGGCGGAGCCAGGGGTGGGCATGGGTGGGCGGTCGCCCACCCCAGAATTAGAAACCAGATTTTTTTTTTCTGACTATGTTAAAGAAAGAATATGCGTCCATGTGTGTTTTATTCTGACGATGGTAGTGCTAATCTTTTCCCTTAATTTTTTTCACCTTATTGAATTGTGTAAAAACCGCTGAAGAGAAGAGACAGGTTATCAGTTCGTGAGAGTTGGAGTTCTCTCTTTGTGAATATTCAACGAAGATCTGTGTGTTTTTCCTCCAGTTGTCGTTTGTTCTTTATGAAACCGTGTAACCTACGTTTATGGGGAACCCGGCTCCACTCATCCCTATATCATCCTCTGTGATCATAACTCCCTCTGGGATCTCATTGGTACTAAGTGGTTTTGATCAATATGGCCCTATCGATGGGTTTAACACGGTTGATTTAATAGAAATCAATCTTTTAATAGTGTTCTTTAACAAAAAAAAACATGATTTTCAATTTATTTTGTCAGTGTTCTTTAACAAAAAAAAACCATGTTTTTTATTAATGGTTATTGATTTTTGAATCAACAAAAAGTCCTCTACATAAGTAGGATTCTGTCTATTCAAATGTCGATCTTCACTAAATGGATGATGTAGATCACATACACAGGGTCCAATTTGATGAAAACAACTTGCATCGATGAGATCCAAATGACAGGAATGGTGATATGGATGACTGGAACTTAAATGTGGTTATGGGTGCCATGCAAAACACTATGCTTGCTTCACTAAACGGAGGAAAAGAGGGATTGAAAGTGTGTTGTTATAGCCTAGCCAAGGGCAGGCCGATGCCATGAAGGCCCTCAGAATGATAAACCAGATGGTACCATCAACTTGATGGCCATCGCCTTCTCCGGCCAGGGAGGCCGCTTCTAGAAGAGCATGTCGGATCTACTATGCACAACCAAAATTTCTTCTGACGATGGGTGGGCAAAAAATTTCTGGCTCCGCCACTGGTCCGAATAAATGGATCATCCTTCAAGACCATAGCATTGTCCCCAAGACCTTAAGTCTGCCCACCCAACTAAAAACTTCTGGCTCCGCCACTGCTTCAATGCTGTCCGTCTCTGAAATCAGGTTGGAAAAGTTGCCATAGTTTGTGTCGTCACCTATAATTTCGGTCATATTCCTCCAAAAAATACCCCAGCTTTGTTTGTGTGTAGTGGTGTTGCCAACACACTGGTGGGGATGAAGTTGGCAATTCCAACACCATTCACAAGAGGATGTTTTGATAACTCTCTTCTTAACACCACATTTTGGCAAAGACCATGTTTAGCAGCACAGGGAAATGATGTTTTCATCCCTATCCAAGGCTCCCAAAAATTGCCTTATGTTTTTTGCTTTTTGCCAAATAAATGTTATCAAACTATTGTGGACGGGTTAAATTAGCCATCTATCAAGCTAGTCTGCCATATGCTTCAAAATTTCTGGGGTTGTGTGCCAATACAGTAAAGAGCAAAATTGTTTTGAACATCATTTGGTTCAAGGAGGCAGTTTAAGGATATACAACACTTTGGTAGTAAATTTACAACTTCAAGCATAAGCAACAATTATACCCAATTAGACATCATGCACCCTTGGCGTATATCTATGAACAGGGACATGCATATTAGTTTATAGCCCAACACTTTCTGTAGCTAAACCTTCATCATCATTGCTTGATATGTTTTGCTTCACCGAGGGTGCTATTATCTTCATCTGGAACTTCTTGATTGTAGCATGAAATGATGAATGGACTCTCTGCAACTGCACTTTGACCACCTTTAGAATCTACTATAACACCTCCTACATCCATAGTTCTGAAGGTATGGAAGGTCATATCTTTCTAATCAAAGTGCCACACCATGGCTGCAGTTTTCTGCAATAGGCTTGTTTCGTCTGGTACATTTGCTGCTGTAGAGGAGACCTTCATCCATTGGTGTAGGAAGGAAAAGATGAAGATGATAAGGGCTCCAATTGAAGCAGTTCCTGTTATGAGGAATAGGCCCCAGAAGCTAGAGAGGGACAAGCTGTGGGAGTTCACTTCTGTTGCAGGTTCCATGCATGTTGCCGAGCTCCCAAACCAAGTTTTTTCAATGATTGTCATTTTATCTCCCTCTTTAACATTTAACACTGCTCGTGAAACCTCAGGAACCAATGGAGACCCTTTTGGAAACACTTGCTGTTTTGACTCAAACCAACCTCATAAATGAGTTTGGCATTGTAGGTTTGTTAGGGATAAACCCTTGGGTCATTTTTTTTTGACAAAAAAAAAGCATGTGTAAACAAATTTTGGGTCTTAAATAACCACAGAGGTGGTATCCCATGTGGTAATCGGGGTACAGTGTGAAGCTGAAGGCCCAGGATAGAATCCCTCTGCCACATGGGGCTGCTGTTGTTCTGGTAGGGTTCGCCTAACCCCAGCTTGCCTTTCAAAAAAAAAAAAATGGGTCTTAAATCTCCTAGAAAGAATGGACAGACTCTTCTAGTCTCCCCATGACCGTGGGTGGTAGTCTGAACAATGAGCTCATTTTTTGTGTGCTTACATGTTAAATTCCGGCAATCCAAACAGTGATCCACGTTAAATGGACTGTGTAGATCAATTATGTAAGATCTACATGTTTGAGTTAGTAGAAATTGATACTTGGATCTTGTTATTTCAACATGTAAGATTTTGCAGGGATTGAAAAATCAGTGGCTTACAATCTACCAAATGTTAACCTTCATAAAATCTTGTAAAAGAAATACAATCCAAGAATCGATTCCTACTATTTTGACTATGCTGAACACATTCATGGGGTTAGATTTAGTCAAAACAATCAACTACTGTGAGTTCCAACTAGGGAGTTGGTTGCCTACGAGGAAAAATATTTTCCCAAAGGGTTAATCTTTACTACCCTTGTGGGTAAGAAACTCCGTAAAAAAAAAACTATACATTTTTAATATCTTTTGTGCATCCCACTCTCCTGATATGATCTACATGTTGGGGTTAGCTGGAATTGATGATTGGATCGTGTTATTTCAACGTGTATATAAGATTGTACCAAATTTTCAACCCTCATAAAATCACATTTTTACGTCAAAGACATACAATCTAAGAGTTTAATCCTACTAACATTTATGAGGTTAGATTTAGTCAAAACAATCTCCTACAGTCCTACTCTGAGTTCCAACTAAGGGTTTCCTTACCCGTAAGGAACCAAATATTTTCCTATAATGGGTTAATGTTTGCTACCCCCATGGGTAAACTCCCTAGTAAAAAACTGTCACAAAGATACAAGTATGTACTTGGACGTGACTCATAAACAGGACATTGATTCAGTAAAATCTTGAAAAGTATAAACACACACACACACATATATATAGTAGGTGGTAGCTGCCTAATCACTAGAAGTGCAACAAAAAAATGAGACGCGCTTTCACCGAAATACAATTTTAGCAGCGATATTTGTCGCTGCTAAAAGTCTTGTAGGGACCTTTAGCGGCAACTTTTGACATTTCTAAAAGATCTTTAGCAGTGACTTTTGTTGCCTCTAAAGGTCCCAGATCTTTAGCGACTTTTGTTACTGCTAGAGGTCTTTCCACAGAAAAAAAATGCTGCGCTCAATGTCATCCCGCCCGTAGCTGCGCACATACTATATATAGTTTAACATGAGTCATCTCAAGCCGTGCCTAGCATTCAAACTCAAAAGCCTCTTATGTTCGAAACCCATAACCCAAAGCTACCTCAATTCTTGAATTTGGTTGAAGAGCAAAGGATGTTTTATAGAGAGAGATCCAATTTGTCATTATAATAGCATATTGTCATTATAATAGCATCTATGGGTAGAAGCTTGTTTTTATTGGGTCCATCAACTTTAGATCCATTCAATCCACATTACTTTGGAAGCATGATGGATGATTATGGCTACTTTGGCAAGGGCATACTCAGAGCCGGACCTGTAAAGAGGCCAATGAGGCTTGGACCTCAGGGCCCCTGGGCCCCAAAAAAAATTTTAGGGGCCCATTTTTAATGCCCGAGCTCCCCTATTTTTATTTAATATAATATAAATATTTGGAATATTATATTTGTTTAATGTGAATGCAAATTTTATTGTTATTTTGATTCTTTAAAAAAAAACGGAGGCGCTGCCCCCAAACTCCTACTATTAATAGGCGGCCCATTTTTCCCCTCCGCCTCAGGCCCCATAAAACATAGGTACGACTCTGAGCATACTTAGCTTTTCTGCACTTTTTAGAGTGGATCGAGTTTGGCATGTTCATAAGGCATTGTTCATAGGGCATAATGTAAATACATGACCCGAATAGTATAGTGGAATTGAAAAAAGCGCAAGTGGGATCTAACCTTGAGGCTAAGTCTTCTTCAACCCGGGGATAATGATGTGGGAGCAAGAGTGAAATACTATTGGGTTGGGTCCATAGGGTCTATTCGGATCCATCTATACTATTTGTTTTTTTATAATAATTTAGTTAGATCTTAGTTTATGATTATATTTTGGATCTTCTTCAAATCTTAATTGAGTTTCGAATCTATCTTAGATTTGTAATAAGATTAGTTTTTTTTTATTGTTTGATATATATACTCGGTTGCAGAAAGGATGAAGGGAGCCGGATGAATGAATTGTGAGAGTTTTTTAGTGTTTTTTCTTGCAATTTTTGTTATTTTTTATTGATTGTTACTTTCATAGATAATTAGAGTTTTAGCTAGCGTATAAATGTTGCAGGATTCAGTAGCAATCCTCCTGTCCAATGCATCAAAATGAGAGCACGATGTGAAAGTTCAAATGTGGAACAATCGGAGTATGTTATAGGGTTGGGGTGAGATCTGATAGCAAGACTCATGGACTCATGGCAGTTTTGGATCAGGTGTGGTTTCTGAAATTTCATACTATGACCCGGGTCCTACCTCAGTTTCGATTAAGAGCCACAAATTTTCAGTATAATGTATGGCCAAGCCTGATACAATAACCGCAACCCGTGGTGTAAAACTCCATGATGACTCCCCCTTTCTTCCTATCAGGCCCAGAGATGCACATCTCAGGTATTAAACAGGGACCTGCGGGCCCCTCATAAGTAACCTGTTGGCCACCTTACTTTAGGGGTGTCAATGGGTCGGGTTTGGTTTTGACCCAGGTGGAATCAGACTTGGCCCTGATTTTCAAGTATGGTATCAGGTCCGGGCCCAAGTTTAGTTGGATACACAATAAGAGAAACCTTATCCAGACACAATAAGAACTACATGAACCAGACCCGGATCATACCTGGTAAAATAATATTTTTTATCATGGGTCTTAATCAGAACTCGCGGGTCAGACTCGGATCTAGTATAAAATTTCACAAACTATACACGGGTCTATGTATTAATCAGACCTTCATGCCCAAACCCGTGTCTTAATCGTGTCTTCTTATTTATCACCATACCCAGACCCTATAGGGTTTGGTTCAGGTCAAGTTCGGGTAAACCCGATCCATTGATACCCCTACCTTACTTGATGTATGTCTCAAAGTTGTCTTATAATGCTTCAAATTGATATCTGAGCGTACAACATATCTCTGGCCTTTCCCTCAAAGATAGATGAATCTCAAATTCTCATTTTAGTTGGATGTGCTTACCATGGATTCAGATCTAAGACCCGGTCCATTAAAAGGCATGGATAGAGGTGCAATATAACTATATAAGTGAATTGAGCACAAAGTTAAAAGTAGTCAAAATTGAAGCACTTGAATTTATTTCCAAAAAATAAAAATAAAAGCACTATTTGGCTCTCAAATATAGATTTTCAAAACATGTGATGGCTCACCATCCTCCTCCCTTGTGACCGTTAGCGTGTGTGCAGACGACACATTGGTCATGGGGTGGATGACCGTTAATTGGTACTCCCCATGAGTAACCGACATTTCAAATTCACCGTCACCGCCCGTTGTACCCTCCAAGTTACTGCCTCTCCACTCCTTGATGAGCTTGTCAACAACGGCACCAGTGGGCAAGTTGTTGAAATTGTTATCCGTTAGGCACATAATGTTGCAGCCTTGAGGGCTGCGTGCAACCCACATCACAATCCCATTAACTGCCGGATGACCATATACTTCTCTAAGGATCTGCTCCAGGTTAGTTGCCTGCAAGTAAGAAAATCCCAACATATAATCTGTATTTTGTATCAAAACGCGTCTTAGCTAGTTTAATCCTTCTTGGCTAAACGCCGCTAAGCAAATCAAATGAGATGGCTGGATGCTTAGGTGCTGCTATCATAACCAAGAGGTCTCGGGTTCAAATCAAAAGAGCAAGTCCCAATCTCAATTTTGGAGTATGATGTTCATTAGTGCAGTCTTGAAATATGGCAAAGTTTAAGAATTCTAATTATTGAAGATGGCTACCAAACACATTTGGCATTTTTCTAGGATAACAAGGGAAAAACTGCCATGCTGACCAAGTTCTTAGTGTAAAACGCTAGGTCCTTCTTGCCAAAGAAAAAGTACACTCTCAGAGGCAAAGGACATGTACTTTAGACCACAGTGACAAATACCGTGAGATTTATGAAAAAAACATAAATACTGTGATTTAAACATGATATTTATGCTCTAAAAGATATTTATCATAAAAAAACATGTATTTTTATTTTTAAATAAATTTTATTAATATTTTCTTATAAAACATATTTTTATATTTTTTAATTAATTTTTTTATTGCCAAGATTTTGCCAAAAAATATGAGATTTATGAAAAAATTTCAAATTCTCACGAGTTTTTGAAAAACTGGATTTTGTCATTTTTTAAGGTTTGTTACTATGCTTTAGACCCAAGTCGTTTGGTGTAGTGGGATGGGGCATACACTGGTCTAGGTTCAAATTTTATGGGTGTCACCCTCTTTGTAAGCCGAAGCTTGGCGACTCTCTCTCGGGTCGAGGGGTAAGCCCCCAAAGTTTTACGCTAACATAGACAGAGATCGTAAGTACGGTAGGCTGAGCCAGTGCGACTAGGTCTCGACGCCTAGAGCAGTTTCTTTGAGTAAAAAAAAAGGACATGGACCCAAGGGTTTCAAACTCAGGATATCTTGTCGACTTGGTGACATTAAGGAGTGGCCCAACAAAACGATGGCTGCCCTCATGCATGAGTTTTTTTTTTAATGAACTTGGTCATGTTTTATGTCAAACATGAACTGACTTGTATTACCCTACTTGGACCTGCAGCGTTGGCTAGATGATCAGGCCAAGTAGTTTACAAATTACTGAGGCTGTCACGGGCTCAGAAGCAAAGGCCCCTGTGACCTAGCTTCAGGTGGGTGAAAACATGGCGGTCCGGAACAAAGGCCACACAAAACATAAAAAAATCGCCAAACAGGTGCAGTGATTTTCTGTGTAAAACACAAACACAGAAAATAGCTACCTGTGCAAATACACAAATCACTACCCATACAAAAACACTAACATGTACATGGGACAGATTACCGGATCTGCTTAGTTTGGACCTATAGACACAATTATCAGTGATACTGTGAAAATATCCTGAATTTATCAAAAAAAAAAATCAAAAAGTTGTAATCTTTCCAAAATACCAAATCTTTTTTAATATCCTGATTCTTGAGATATTAACAGCTCTTTCAATTTTGTATATTTCTTATATTGTTATGTTTATATAATTTCCTTACGTTTAAAATGCTAGTTGTTGATATTTTCTCAAAACCTTTTTTCAATCACTGGATTTTAAGTTGAACAAATTCTTTCTAAAAAAACATACCTGATTCGGTCCGTTTTGGACATCCAACTCAGTGATCCAAATAGGCAACTTGGCTTGCGCCAAGGCATCCAAAGTGGACCTTATGTAGGCAACATTGATGCTGGTGCCAAAGTGTCCCTCCAGTCCTATTGCCAAACGCAGTCCTGCGTTCCCTGGAAATGCTTTGATCTGATTGATCTTGCCCAAGTACTTTGTGGGTGTTGAATCCGGGTCCCGGGAATCCTCCAATGTGTTGTAGTCATTCAAGAACACATTAGTCCCAGGGTCCAGTTTCTGTGCCTCATTGTAGAAGCTGGCAGATGCATCTCCCCCAAGCTTGCTTTCAAAGAATGAGAAATGCAGGTTCTCATTTACTACATCCCATGCAATAACTTGGCCTTTATACCTGTCATAGTTATCAGGGTAAGATGTAGGTTCCAGCAGAGACTTATAAAAGGTTAAGCGAGTAGGGATGGCAGTGGACCGGTGGAAAACGGACACTTCCCCTGCCTCGCCCTGTTTGGACTGGGCATGGAAGACATGAAACGGGGATGGAGGTTAAAATCAAAACCTGTGCCGGGATGGAGGGTAGGATTTTGAGATGGGGCAGGGTGGAGAACTTGTCTCCCGCCCCGGTCCACTGCTATCCCTAAAAGTGAGCCTTTAAAAAATCCCAAGGGGGCATTTATTTGATGCCTTTTCCTGCCAAAGAAGCTCTCTTTAAGAAGAAATAGGATCTCTTTACTACAAAAAAGTGAAACAAACATATCTATGGAAAATATATGATAGGACCCACATAAGAAATACAAAAAACAGCTTTCCTGTCAAAATGGGTTCATACCTCTCCTAGGAAAGCACTTTCTATCCAAAGTGAAGCTTTCAAAGGAAAGAGGCTTTCCTTGAGTGGGAGTAACAAACACCATACGAGCAAACAAATGAGAAGACCCAATGGACGCAAGGAGAAAAAACAAAAAAAATGATGTCAGATAAATTAGGTGCTTTTTACTTGAATGCAACTTTTTTAGCTTTTTGCTTCGTTATATTGGTTTTGATGACAAACTACTACTTTCAAAAAAGATATGATTTTTAACGCAACACCAATGAAGTTAAATGATATACTGAGAAAGGCAAACTTTTCATTCTCTAAAAGCAAGCTTCTCATAAAGTTTTAAAAGCATTAAAGTATTGAGTGTATTTGAGTTCAGTACCTGTTGACAACTGAGTTGATTCTTTTCTCTGCTGCCTGCTTAAGATCATTTGGGGACAAAGAGGGGACCCAAGAGGGCTGGAATTTGGGGTCCTCCCAGAATATGTTGTGCCCCCTAACAGCTATATTATGGCTCTTGGTGAAGGCAAAGAGGGCGTCAGCTTGAGAGTAGTCCTCGGCGCCGCGCTGGCCCTCTGTAGTGTACCATTTCAGCTCATTCTCAAAGACGGTGACCGTGAACCGAGGCGCGAACCAGTTCTGGTATGCTGCATTGTTGACAATGTTCTTGTTTATGGCAGCTCCAAATGGGAAATTGGGCCTCTTCAGTTGCAGTATGACCTTTGCTCCCTCTACTCTTTTACCTTCTGAGTCCACAACATGGAATTTTTTCTTGGATTTTCGTGTCTGCATGAGGTAGGTTGATACCTTTCATGAGTGGTTTAAGTTTGGGCAAGTAATGAGTTAGATCTATATCAGAACTTATTTGGTTTCTGGCTGCGTTATCATGTGGTAAAATCTGTGTTTAGTTTTTTAGTAGTCTTCAAGAAAAATCCCTTTCTTTCAAGTAGGGGTGGGCATCGGCCCGGCCCAGCCAGGCCGGTTTAGAGCTCTGCTCATTGGATTTTAAGTGCGACCCGCCCCGGAGATGGCCCGGGGCCGGGGTTAAAAGAGCAACCCACGGTCTGACCCATTAGTCCAATGGGTTCAGCGGATCAATCCAGCACAACCCAAACTCATCTGTAGGTTATTTTCAAATTAAGTTTATAAATTAATTCCTATATACCAAAAGCAATGAATTAAATGAAATATTAATGAACCCATCTAATTATCTTTTTATTTTTCATATAATCAATAAAACTAATTATGTAAATAGTAATAATTACCAAGTTTTGAAAGGCAAGCTGAGGTTAGGCATACCCTTAGCAGTTATACAAAGATACCAGACAAGCAGCCCCCCGGTGGTCATATATAGTTATCAAGTTACTATGCAATCAGCTACTAAAAAATTAACTACGAAGCTCAAGTCCATCGGGTCGGCCTGGTAGCTAATGGGTCAGGGCATAAAACATTGACCTAAAGCTCCGGCCCACGGTGGTCAGGGTCAGCTTGTCCTACCACGCCGCCCAGCCCATTGTCCACCCCTACTTTCAAGTTGATTGGAAAACTTTTTCAAATGGGAAACATCTTACTACAAGAAAACAAATCTGGCACGTGTATTTTCTCCTAAACCATACATATGGAAAAAATTTTGCATAGGGAAATATGTTTTAAAAGCGTTGTTACTCATAGGGGCCAATAGATAACACAAGAAAATTTGTCCAAGCCAACAAACACGCGATGTTTTTTCTCCCGGTTTTCAAAATATTTTGTTTCCCTTAAACCGATAAAATGTAGAATCATTCTTTAAACAAAATTTTAAAAAATGGATAAATTTGCAAGACACCTTTTTCTGAGCATAAAATTTCTTCAATCATCAACCTTAGTAAAAAAAAAATCAAGCAAATTGATGATGAAGGTTTGACAGGGTCACCTTTTCAATGCTTTCAGTCTGGTGAGCTCTCCATTGTTCCTCAGTGAATGGTTGGAGGGAAACATTGTCCACCCAGATTTCTGTTCTCCTGTTCTTGCTCTGCAAAATCAACCAATGAATGAAAGAATATATGTCAGTGAATGGTATATGATACCAAAATATAGCTCAAAATGTAGTGATGGATATAACCAACTAAATAAAAGAATATGTCTGTACCTCAAAATAGAGCTCAGAAATTCCTGAGAATTTTGGAGAGATGCCTCCCTTTAGCATGGACCAACAGCCTGATTTTGCATCAACATTACCAGCATATGTGTATTCTCCATCAGCGGTTTTAAAGATGGCTGCCACTATAGCATCACCTCCATCTACTTGTACCCAAGCTGTCCCCATAAGGGAAAAAGTAATTATAAGACATTTAGGTCCTAAATTTTGGAATAATTACATTTAACTACCTCATAACTAAAAAGCAGTGTCAGAAATATTGGTATTAGGATTTTCTCGGCAAGTGAAAATTTGAAGAACATATTAAAATTTTTCTTCAAGAAAGGTCTTGAAAAAAAAATTTCTTAGTAAGACCAAGTTCAGAATCTGGTAACAGATATGGTTGGATCGAGCTCAATGTCAGATCTAACCCTAGCCATTTTACCTATTTCTCCACATGAAAATCAGTAGATCTTATGTACCAATTTCAGTGGATCCAATACCGTGGAGGTCAGATTGTAACCAGATCCACAAAACTAGTGTGAGATCTAAATCAGATTCAACAGCCTGCAGATGCAGTATTGGTTCAGCATAACCTATTCCATATCCAACCTGTTTTGGTCCTCATCTACCAAGTCAGCTTCAGTAAAAGCAATCAAGATCCAATTGATAATTGGATTCATGTTTGGTATGCAATTTGCGCACAAATCCGAATTTGATGAATTATATATCCAACCTGATTACATATAATTAAATACATCGGATTCAGATTTAGTATGACTTTCTCTATTTGACTCCAAATCTGATTAAGCTAGATCTGATAAGGTCTGATTGAATAATGTCTAGATTCAATCCGAGTCCGAACCGTTCATATCCCTATATTAGGGTAGAGATGGCAATGGACCGGGGGAAAACAGGGCCCGCCCAGACTCCGTTTGGACTAGGGATGGAGGACATGAAATGGGGATGGAGGTTAAAATCAAAACCCGTGCGGAGATGGAGGCAGGGATGAAATTACTCTTTCCACGTCCCCGTCCCGATCCCCACCTTGCCCCACCCCACCTCGCCCCGTTTGGACCGGGGATGGAGGACATGAAACGGGGATGGAGGCAGGGATGGAGGACATGAAACGGGGATGGAGGCAGGGATGGAGAGAAGGATTTTGAGACGGGGCGGGGGTGGAGACCTTGTCCCCGGACCCCACCCGGGTCCACTGCCATCCCTATATAAGGGCACTTGCTAAGTAGTAATAAGTCACCTGATAAAGTATACAGCTTTCCCTTCTCCAAATAAACCTTTTGGGAGATGCTGTCGAACGAGAGCCTCCGGCTAACGGCACCCGCATATCGATTCCCATCAACGGCTCTCTCTTCCAGTTTTGCTGATCCAAATTTGGCCCAACCTTTTAAACCATGGTCAAACCCAGGGTTAACAATGATCCCTCCCCCGTACAGAGCATCCTTCGGCTTGACCAAACACTGAAGCAAAAGTTAAAACATTTTAGTCCATTATCAAACTCATAGTCACCATGAATGAGGGATGCGCGTGTGTCTGACATATGATGAGATCCATCCTACATTCAATCCTAACTGTCCAACTAACGATCATGCTTAGTCCACATACTCGCCTAGATGTGAACTGATCCTAACCATTCAGATGCATCAGTTGGACGGGTAGGTTTTATGAAGGATCTGCAATATACCAACGGGGCTCCGCTTATTTGGTAAGCGCAGCTAGTGCAAGTCACCTTGTCGTGGGATGGTGGTGGTTCAAAACCCGACGGTATAGTTTGTAGGGGTCTACTACCTAACACCATCTTGCTTTTAAAAAAAAAAGGATATGCAGTATCATATGTCAGAAGATAGGATCCTTTTTGGGTTTTACTATCCCCATTGGTATTAAAAAAAAACTTAATCTGCCAATAATTTCATGTGATAAATAAGAAGAAAGATAATATTAACAAAAAAGAAACAATGAGTCACCTCAGCGGTATATGAATGGTCGTAAGTCAAGTTATCAGCTTTGTTCCCTACACAACCACAGTAAGCAAAGATTTATCAGTAAAACAGCCGTAGCACTCTCTTGTCTACTGACCAATGTGGCCAAAAATATAACGCCAGTTTCTACAGCCTTTGCTGGATTTTAGAGCTAGCCCGTGCACAAAAAGAATCCCATTCTTTGACATGGGATTACAAAGTATCCTATGTTGATCCTGGCTGTACATCCAGCTGATGCATCTGGACGGTTAGGATCAGTCCACATCCAATCCTAGCCACTGGTTGGATGGCTAAGAATGAATGTAGGATGAAACCCATCCTACGTCAAATCATGGGATCCGTACTTGCCCATTCAGTGCACTACCGTGACCTTTAATTATGAGCTAAATTGTAAAACTATTCCATAATTTGGTTCTCCTTGAATCTCAAGGCAAATATCTAGATACCCATAACGACCCTTTACAGAAGAGTATGATATGAGCATCTACTTAATACCTTGCTAAAGTTATCCAGTTAGACGATGGCATGCAAACATCTCCTTAAAAAGCCTTATGAACTGAATCCTGTAAAGGGCCATACCCTATGCAGCCCCTTATTCCGGGGTGCTGGGAAGGGGCAGACTGGATATGGTCCTAACTTTTCTGCTTTTTGCAGGTAAGTGCCCCACCAGGATTCGAACTCGTAATCTCTCACTGACCATTGCACCAAGCCATGGTCTTCTATGAACTACTTAATTCTATGTATAGATGTATTCACATGTTCTCTCTCATTCACATGAGATAAGAAGGTCCAAGTTATAAAGCCAACCTGCAATCAACTGAAAAGAAAGCAATAAGAGCAAATAACTTCTAAACATCTGGAGCAAATGGCAAGGATCCATTTTCATGTGCCTGCCAAAGAGAAGCATAAAAATCACAAAACCCTCCATGCTTTGATTGCACCACCAAGCAAAAAGAAAGAAACCAGCCTACTCACAATGCAAAGCGTGTAGAGAGAGAGAGAGAGGACCGGTTGGGGGTGGCTTTTCCTGCAGCGCAGGTACTTAAAGGGGCTGAGATGGCCATAGATGGCTTGAGGCCAAATAGAGTAAGACATCAGTTATTTCTAAATAGTTTCCTCCTTGCGAGTAAACATACCAACTATAGAACCAATATGATTTTCAAAAGATCACTTTCATAATTTAGAAAGAAAGCATTAGAAAATATATTTTTGGTCTTTCCTGAAAACGAAAGAAAATCTATTTATTTATGGTCATGGAATGCAGTGGTCGAACTTGAGCAGTTATGGCAAGGTCCACGGGTTAATCTGCTCTAATCGGACCTAGACTTGACCCACTAGACTAATCTATATCTGTTTCAAGCCCATGGATGCTGCGGCATGAACCATCTCCAAGCACAATCCTAACCGTGGATAGTGTTTATGACAGGATCACAAAGGTTGACATATATATTTGAAATTTCTCGAAATTTTTATAACATTTTTTGTTTGGAGGAAATGAAATTCATTCAGCAAAATGGGTGCTGAGGAATCACCTTGGGAAAGATGCAGAAATATAGATGCAATAGAAAGTCCTGATAAAAATCATGAAAAATTCAAAATATTATTGATTTTGAATATACCTCAAATTTTAATGTTTTTTATTTGTGCGTAATTTTTTAATCAATTTTTTCTTGTCAAGCAATGTCACAGATCTCGTATTTTGGAAAAAACTTAGCAGGAAAAAAACTCACTATAAATTTAATTTTTTATTTTTCGGAAAACCACTGGAAATTTTACATGTGTATGTGTGCGTGCGTGTGAAAACAATTGTAAATAAAATATAAACGGCTGAAAAGGTGTTTTTATTGTGTTAATTATCATAATAAAATGCCATGTTTTGGGAATAAAGCAATATTCTTCTTTTTTTGGAAATGTATGGATCTTAAAAAAATATCACGATATAATCATGAGGTTTTTAAAACATGGCCAATATTGGTGACATAGTTGTTAAGTATAAACATAGAGATTTTTCAAAAATAGAAAGTTACGGCCAACTCTTTTTGAGAATTTTTTTTCCCTTGCCAGAAAAGATCAAGATCAAGAATTAATTGTGATTATGGCATGTCACACCTTGTTGCTGATCTAGGCTTGAAAACAAGCTGGCTGCAAATTATATTATATAATGTATCATAATTAAATGACTTGTATCCCACTCGCATTTTATATTATATAATGCATCATAATTAAATGAAAATAATTGGTGCAAATTATAAACGGATTGAACATGGATTGCTAATCTGATATGGAATACGGGTGAAGGACTCAATCTCCATGCATCCCATTATATGACATATGATGTGATCCAACTGGGTTGCCCGTGTGGCAGCGGGCCTAAGAAGTAGGTCCCTTGTCACAGGTTTGACTCCCATCAAGTGTTTGGAGAACCCATCTTATTTCAAATGACTGGATCCATGTCCAGTGTGTGGGTGCCTTTAATTGGTAAGCTCCATAAAGATTTGAGTGACTGTTAAGGGGGGTGGGCTCATTAAGTGACTTGGTTCTTGGCGAGGGTTCCTTGTCATAAAAAAGATGTATGATATGATTCATCATATGTCGACCCTAGCAGTCCAACTGATCTATCCAAGCTGTTCAGATGCATCAATTGGACTGGTAGGATCAATAATGATGTGTGGTCCTTTTCTTGGGTTCGGAGGGAAGGAGCCACCGGTGCTGGTGAAGTATGATGGTGCGTCTGTTCAAATAGATTTAGGCTTTGTTTGGGAGCATGTTACCGGAGTATTTGTAGTGTAATTGGACACGGTTATCCAACGAGGCACTCATCTCATGGTTTTGGTTGCCGTTTAGGAGGAGCATTTCCAAATCCATAACCTCTGGTTACATTATCGAGAATCACAAAATTGGCTCTGTTGGTATAGTAGAGATGTTAACTGGATCTACATCCTTGTTTGTGGGTGGGATATCTGCTGAGGCAACGAACTAGAGCTGACTTGCATTATCGTCTATCATTGTGGCTGATGCTGCTGCTGTCATTTCTGCAACACTTGTGGTTCTAGTTGATCTGGTTGGTAAGAAGGAAATGTTGCTGGAGCTGCTGGTTTGGCCCAAGCAATTGTTGCTCAGTGTGGACATGACTTTGCAGCAGTTGGTTCTGTAGCTGAGCCTGCAATGATGATTGCTATATTTAAATATAATAAACGTGGAATACTATTATCCAAACCGGCAACCAAGTATAAACATTGTTAGCCATGAAGTCGGTCATGTTTTTCTTGATACCAAACACAACTTTTTATATAAAACCAACATAGAACTAATTTCAGTATCAATATTCAACTATGAATGATAACAAAGCTTATAATGCATCACCATTATATCGAATACATTGCATTAACCACAACACCACACCATGGTCTCTATGTTGTACATCTAAGTGCAGTGAGGTTGGGCTGAGAAAAAAGGGTGGTCATAATGGGTTAGCAATACATAATTAGCTATATATTGTTAGATGATGTTGTTTTATTAACATATATATATATAACATTGTCCACTCTTATACATTTCTTAAGGTATCATATAATTGTTTATTATATTGTTAGGCTTAGTTGAAGTTTCTTAGAATTGTAATATGTGTGATGAGTTTCACATACATTGGTGCACAAATATTTTATTATTTCAATTCTTTGTATAGAAAGAAAGACTGAAATGAACTTAACATGTAGTTTTTAAAGGTTTTGCATTTTTATTGATTATGTGTTATTTAGTTACTCTATTAAATTATCTTAGGTAGTTTTCTAAAAAGATGATATAATTGTCAATTGTGGACATCATTTCTTAACTATTCATTTTGACACTTCTTTTTGACGCACAATCAACAATAAAATTTTCATGAGTTCGGTGCCACGATGCAAGGACGTGGTGCTTCTGCGCACCTATGCAAGGCGAGCAAAGGATGAAAGAAGCACCGCACATTGGCAGCGCTCAGATCCATCAGCAGCGACGAGTTGTCTCGGATCCAAGGACCGGACCCGAGACCCAGATCCAGTCATGCCCTATTAATACTTTGTTTTAGGGTTGATTATTATTCTTACTCTGTTTTTTTTCTTCTTTTTGACGCACAATCAACAACAGCCTCTTATTAGCCCTTTTGTTTATTGCTTTCGTTCATATTTGTTATTTCATTCCATTTCATTGTTCAGTTGAAGTTTACATTGAAATAAAACTAAGCCTCATCGATTTCAGTGGGCATTCTTCTTACTTTCTGTACATTGCATGATTGTAAGGGTCGTGCCTTCATCAGCTCGTCAAAGAACGCGAAACCCGATCCTCAACGTTGCATCATCATGCCATGTCAAGTTGTTCCTAGTTATCACTGTTTTCTATATTCAATTATAGTGGCACTCTTTCAAAATAATACATGTAAAATAAAAAGTTGAATCTCCAGAAAATAGTCACACTTTGATAATCCATTGAATGCTTATTAACAGAAAAGCTATATTATTCTCAAGTAATTTATATCAATGGATGATTTTTTATCAGTTTGGAGAATAAAAAATGAGTCTTGATGTGTTTCTGTAACTATATTAGATGTTACAACTTTATTCTTCGATTGTATGGAATGCATTTGCAATTTGATTTTCTAAGATGCACCAAGAACTGGTGGTACATCTTTAGGTCGAATTTTATGCTTCTTTGTATGAGTTGTCATTTCCATATTTATTTCTAACTCTTCTTTTGCCTCATTCACATGTGATGTTTTAATGCATCCACAATTTGGTTTTCAAAGATGCACTAATTGCTGGTAGCAAATATCTCTAGATCAAAATTTATGCTTCTTTCTTTGCTCTCTGTCATTTTCATATTCATTTTAGAGCCTTCTTTGCACCATTCATCTGTGACATGTCCCAGATAGGAATCATCTGTGTTCATAGTTAACTTTTTCACTCTGCCATAATTCCTTATTTTATTTTCATATTCCCTGATTTTCATATTCCCTGAGTATTGGAGTTTCAAAGTCGATCATATTGTTGTTCTGAAACTTCCTCGGCTGTGGCTACTCAGACATGCAACTATTCAAATTGAATCACATCACGCATGTCATTTTCATAGGCATTTTTAATTCCTTTTTACAATTTATTAGGTTTTGCTAAATTGAATTTTAAGAGTTTTGCATTTTTTTTTATAATTTATTAGGTTTTGCTAAATTGGATTTTAAGGGTTTTGCATTTTAATTCCTCTTTTTACAATTTATCGAGTGAATGCATACCAAATCTCAATTCTTTTTATCGGGAATGCTTAGATTTTAGGGGTTTTATATTTTAATCTCTATTTTTGCAATTTACCAAGTAAATGAATGCTAAATCCAATTTTTTTTTATGTATGCTTAGATTTTAGGGTTTTTGCATTTTAGTCCTTATTTCTGTAACTTATTAAACGAACACATGCTCAATCTTATTTTTTTCGAGTATACTTAGATTTTAGGAGTTTTGCATTTGAATCTGTATTTTTATAATTTATTGATTGAATGCATGCTAAACCTGAATTTTTTTTAGTATGCTTAGATTTTAAGGATTTTGCCTTTTAATCCCTATTTTTGTGATTTATTGAGTGAATTCATGCTAGATCCAATTTTTTTTCAATTATGCTTAGATTTTAAGAATTTTGCATTTTAATCTTTAATTTTTTATAATTTATTGAGTAAATGCATGCTAAATCCGAATGTTTTTTTTATGCTTAGAATATAATTTTTTTTGTATACTTGTACTATGATTTTTTTTATCAATATACACAAACATTTTTGTCAATGTTTGTCGTCGATGATGAATCGAATGGTGGACACATGGGCAGTAGCATTTTAACATGATTGCTGCAAACGCTGGACAAGGATGCCTTGTAATATCTGGACAAGGTCAGGGCAGAACAGGGTGTCCTTGTCCAGCATTGTCCATGAATCAAACAACCACTTATCAGAATTGTCTTAGCAACAATCGTCTAACCTTTTTGAAGACACTTAGGTCACGTTTGACTTGCGGGACAACACCATCATGGGGACAAAGTTGTCTCACAGGCATTCTCTTGCATTTGATATGCAGGGGGAAATTAGTTCCAGTGAGGAGCACTTTGTCCATGCCCTACTTAAGTTCAATGGGGTTGCTTGGGACTCGACGGACAGCGTTTGTTCAGCCAACCAAATGCCACCTTAGTGGGCATTTGAATTATGGGACGCAATTGCTCATCGAGATGATTGTGTGCCCCATCTAGCATGGGCTCCGCACCCCACATAGGGGTGCACACGAGCCGAGCTCAGGCTCAAAAAGCTCAGCTCGGCTCGACTCAAGCCAAGCTTGAAAAACTGTGTACGAACTCAGCCCGAGTTCAAGCTCAAGCCTGGCTCGGCTTGAGCCACATTAAATTACATAAAAAAAATAATTCGGTTGCTTAGAGGGCAGGATTTGAACCCAGGACCTCACACAAGCACACAAAGACGTGGGTTATATGATTATTATCTAACAAAAATGATACATATCCTAAACGTGGTTCCCATATGACACTATTAATCAAGCTTAAACAAGCTCTGTTAGTTTATCTACTGGGACGAGTCCAAGTCGGGTTTAGACAAGTTGAGCCCGAGCAGCGCTTGGCTCGTTGTGCAGACCTAACCCCACATCATAAGCAACATGTTGGTGCCCTGCCAATTTGCAGGACAGTTTCACAAAAGTATCCTGGATGCACTTGTCCAGGACAACTTGTCTCCTACATGGTTGTCCTGACTCCTGTCACTCAAATGCACCATTAATATCCCAACACCAACTCTATCATAGCTAGCCATTCACAATACAAAATATAAATGGACCAACCTTGGCCACCTACAAAGCATTGCTCTCACTAAATTTGGTTTTTCTCCCATGCTGCCCTAAAAATTGCTAGGCATAGGCTGGGAAGAAGGGCAAGACTGATCGTTTCAAACTTTTACTTTGGACTCAATGCCCTATTAAAACACTTGTTCAGGCAGGTTGGTACTAGACCAAGGGCCGAAACCCGGTCCCAGCCCAAAAGCTACCAACACCTGATGGCCCTCCATCATTTCTTGGGCCCCACAACTGACAGGCCCTATCTCGAAGATGGAGGGTGATCAGGTGCAGCGGCACACTAAAAGTGTGCAATCACATTGCACCTGATCTTTTTTTGAAAAAGATGTAGGTCAGTCCAGGAAAGGCTGTGTCTATTTCTGCGGAGGCCAGGCCTACACTTGGTTCTCGTCCTTAGGGTCGGGTCACACACATATGCATACCATTTTTAACTTGAAAATTCTTTATAATTTGGTTATTTTTTACTAATTTTTTTTATATTAACACAAAGAAACCACCCCCTAAGATCAGAGACCTAGCCGCGCTGGCTCTGCCTGCTGTACTTAAGGTTGCTGTCCTGACAGCTTAAAACTCTGTGGTTTTACCCGTTGCCCCTAGGGGTGGCAATCGGGTCGGGTTGGCAGGTTGGCGTGTCAGCATACCTCAACCCGAACCCGACCCGTTTATTAAACGGGTCGGCTGTGGCAAACACGAACCCGATCCGTTTAATAAACGGGTAACCCGACACGACCCACCAACCCATTTAATAAATGGGTTGGGTCGGGTAAACGGGTTTTCAGGTTCGCGGGTCAGGTTGGCGGGTCGGGTTGGCAGGTTGACGGATCGGGTTGGCAGGTTGGCGGGTCGGGTTGGCGGGTTGGTGGGTCGGGTTGGCGGGTTGACCCACCCGCCTAACCCGTTTATTAAACGGGTCAGCCGGGTTGGCGGGTTGGCATACCCCCAACCCGAACCCGACCTGTTTAATAAACGGGTTACGCGGGTCGACCCGTTTATTAAACGGGTTGGCTTAAGCCCAACCCAAACCCGCCTAAGAGGCGGGTTGGCGGGTCGTGTCAGAAATTGCCACCCCTAGTTGCCCCCAAGGAGTTGCCACACTTTGGCTTGGGCAAGGGGTGACGCCCATGGGATTTGAATCTAAACCACCTGCCTAACGGCCTAGTTAATTTTTACTAATTAATATATTCTCACGTTAAAAAGACAGTCTCTAACATCGACATGTCTCTCTCTCTCTTCCCTACAAGTTCTCTATGTTCAGATTTCATATATATGCCTAGATGAACCGTACAGAAAAAATATATAGAATTCTAGTGTTCGTGTTGACTGGATATTTGGAATTGGCGTTTCAGCTTATTTCAAAAGTTCTGGATGAAAATCGTTGATTAAGATTACGTTATGTTATTAAAACTGGCCTTATTATTCAACAAGCTGGAATAGCTCAGTTGGTTAGAGCGTGTGGCTGTTAACCACAAGGTCGGAGGTTCAAGCCCTCCTTCTAGCGCATCTTTTTTTAAATACCTTCTCTTTTTTTGTCGTTCTTCACTTTTGTCCTCGCGGACTGTTTTGCATTGTTTTGTGGACGCATATATGGAAGGGTTTTGGTCAGTAAACGGATATGAGACCTCTGATCGACCCAGGCTCGTAACGGTTTGAAACCGCTTTCGGCTCAATCGAAAACTATGTCAAAGGGACACGCTACCTGACACAAACAGTTATTAGTTTACAATTTTAACAGTTTTAATTATATTTTCAATGAAAATATTTACATATATAAAGATGTAGAAAATAACTTTAATCAATGAAAAAGTAAAGGATCTAAGCATTCTCGTGTCTTCTTTTTCGAAAAATTGTGAATTCATCATATCTTTTGCTCCTATCAAGTCCCGGTTCATGTCTGTGTCTTTGTGACGTAGATTGAAAATGTGTTATGTCACACTCATAAAAATGAACAAAATGGACATGATTTAGAACTCCATTCACGAAACACCTGTGAAGGGTACAATGGTCCAAAAAAATCGAGAACCTTGGATTTTAGAGTTCACTACAATAAATATGTGGGTTAGCGATGATCGTAATCCGTCGCAAATCCATCGCTGAACAATTTAGCGATGGGTTAGCGACGGATTAGCGATGGATAACTTTCATCGCAATTTCTTAGTCACTAATTAGCGACGAAAACTATCCGTCGTTAATTTACGATGAATTAGCGAATGCCATGATTCATCGCAAGGCCGTCGTTAATCTACAGAGATTTGGTTTTGCGACAGATACACATCCATCGCTAATGTAGCGACAGAATTGCGACAGATTACAATCTGTCGCAAAACATCGATCGATTCAGTTTTTCGACGGATAAATATTCGTCCCTAATTCGTCACTAAATTGGAGGCCAATACTAATTAGCGACGGATAATATCTGTCACAAAAAATTAAAAAAAATTTAAAAATTGTTTGAAATATAAATATCAAGAAAAAAAAATCGTTATACAATTTATATATCATGTGTATAAAAAATAAAGTACACATAAAAAATACATATACAAAGCAGCTGAAACATTTTATCGATCCACTATAATCCTCGCCAAATTCTAATTATTTACAAGTGAACATTTACAAAGAGTTTTTTTTGAAACAACAAGAAGGTACAATAAATTCAACACATGAATCTAATCATCGCCAAGATTCTGAGCATCATCTTCTTCATTGTCTCGATCTGTCCATTCATCCATGCCTCCATCAGCTCTACGATGATTATCTCCAACATCCTACAAGAGAAAAAAAATGTTAGTATTGATAAACAAAATATAATGAAATAAATTATATGCAATGCACCTAATCTAAGACAATCAAAGTAAAATGAATGAATTACACATAGACTAGCTAGCAATAAAGTGAAGGACATTAACAGAATTCAGATATGTGTTCTAAGGCTGGCAGAAAAAAAATCATAGTGATTTAATCATGCAGATATGTGTTTTAAGGTTGTCAAAAAAATATCAGAGTGATTCAAGCATGCATATATGTGTTATAAGGCTGTCAAATAAATGTCTTCTATATCACAATCATGCTTATATGTGTTCTAATGTTGTCAAAAAACTCTCATAGTGATTCAATTATGCATATATGTGTTCTTAGGTTGTCAAAAAACTTGCATAGTGATTCAAGCATGCATATATGTGTTCTAAGGCAGTCAAACAATTTCATAGTGATGAAATCATGCTTATATATGTGTTCTAAGGTTGTCAAAAAACTTTCATAGTGATTCAATCATGCTTATATATGTGTTCTAAGGTTGTCAAAAAACTTTCATAGTGATTCAATCATGCATATATGTGTTATAAGGCAGTCAAAAAACTTTCATAATGATGAAATCATGCTTATATGTGTTTTATTTTTTTTTAAAAACTTTTATAGTGATTCAATCATGCATATATGTGTTATAAGGCAATCAAAAACTTTCATAGTGATGAAATCATGCTTATATGTGTTCTAATATTGTCAAAAAACTCTCATAGTGTTTCAAGCGTGCATATTTGTGTTCTAAGGTTGTCAAAAACTTTCATAGTGATGAAATCATGCTTATATGTGTTCTAATATTGTCAAAAAACTCTCCTAGTGATTCAATCATGCATATATGTATTATAAGGCAGTCAAAAACTTTCATAGTGATGAAATCATGCTCATATGTGATAAAATCATGCATATACTAGCTTGAAATCTAACGACATAAAACAAATGACATGAAACTTCCATACCTGATAGGCAGCTGCAGACGAAGTTCCCCTGTCCCCAAAAAAGTTACACAACTCATTACGGACAATGTCAAAAATTGCTTCATGTAAATAGTCACGCATTGTGTCCTTAACAAGCTGGCGGACACCATCCCAAGAATTAGCCAGGTCAATCGGAGGCTTGGAGTTGATGCTGGCGGGAAAACTCTGAGAGCTTTGGCTGGAGGAGACAACGACTGGTGTGGTGTTCATATTACTCTCAAACCCGAACACACGACCCTTTTTGGGTTCACCGGTTGCAGTCACCCATGCTGCAGGATCAAAAGGCGAATGTTGAGTGGAATCATCGCCATATCGCTCTACCATCTGCTGCTCGTATGACTCCTACAAAGTAATTATTACAGTATGAATTAATAATTACGAATTACAATGTTCATGGTAACTTATATATTACAATGTTTATTAATACAAAAAATATATACCGTTGTCATTCTCGCCTTCTCTGATACGAACTCTCCTGTGCTCTTACGTTTATGTGTTTCAACAAACGCATTCTTGTAAGACACAATGCCTCTTTTTTCTGCTTTCTGTGAGGTTAAATGATAAAAAAAATATTTAAAAAATATGCAACAATACTTATAAATTTGATAATATATATTGATGAGTTACCATTTTCTTCAGGCGGCTCCCAAAAATCCTAGATTCACCTTTGTGTAGATAGGCATCGGGAATCTTCCCTCAGTTCTGTGCAGTCTTTCCTGAGCGATTTCAAAATTTATACCCGCCCACTTGTCGCACATTACATCCCAAAAATCCGACATGATAGTAGGAGGGTCATGACCCTTCTACTACAGTGGATCATCTATCCCATCAGATTCTTTTATTGTTGCATTCTTCATATTGTACAACATGCATGCAAATCGACTGACAGCCACCTTCTGTCATACCTGCCTCGTATCCTGCTCCTCCATCGCAGTCGCGAAGCGATTCGAAGCCTATAAATAATTTCAGAAAGTTAATAGACATGACTATAACAAAAAATTAAATATGAAACACATTAACTATGATAAATGATTATATACCGTGAATGAGGACCACAATCTGTTCAACACCTCTTTCGAGTACTCTTTTCATTGAGCGACCGGTCCTGAAAGATACTTAATTAGTGACTGCCTAATTTCTCGTATTACTTCTTGTGGCTCGAACCTTGCGCTGCACATGAATTGGTACACATTAACTATCGATATACATTATTTATAAGATAAGTATTGGATAAGTGAAAATGAAATACTTACAGTCGTTTATCAATATACACTATTTGAATGAGTCATCGTGTGTTAGACTGAGAAGACCCTGCATCCGACGTTGTCTCGTGACGTGTATGAATAGTTGGTGTAGGTGGGTCATGTGTAGGCGAAACATCATCTATATAAAAATGAGTTAGAAATTCACACAATGCGCATTTAAACTAATCAAGTATATAATTAATTAAATGATATACCTATCGAAGCAGCCCGTGAGGATGAAGGCTAAGACTGACTACCACTGGGTGCTCGACCACTGTGACATCCACGAACCATATTCTAACAAATAAAAATTTTATTTGGATCAATTACACAACTCTATATCTTCATGGATACATAATCAAATCGAAAATAACTTCATGTAATGCATTCAAATCATTCAAATCATTGCAATACATTCAAATCATTTACATCAAACATTGCAGTACATTCAAACATAAGATATGACATCACTTGTTAATCATGGATAACATATCCTTAACTTGCGATACAATTGGATCAGTTACACAACTTTATATCTTCATGGATATATAATCAAATCGAAAATAACTTCATGCAATACATTCAACCATTGTAATACATTCAAATTATTGCAATACATTCAAATCATTCACATCAAACATTGTAATGCATTCAAACATAAGATATGACATCACTTGCTAATCATAGATAACTTATACTTAACTTGCAATACAATTAGATCAGATACACAACTCTAAAAGATTGCAATACATTCAAACATAAAGTATGTATTACGAGGTGTATTTCACTAGCTCGAGTATGCTTCATCATCACTTGTTTGACTTTCATATTCTTCTTCTTCCTCCTCCTCCTCTTCGCCATCTTCTTCTTCTTCATTGGGCGCCCATCCATTTGGTATATCATTTGGATCACATTCTTTCATACGTATGCCATCAGATAATGGAGATATGACATGCATACCATGTGTGACATTGTCACCATAAGAGAAGTCATATATATCATCTGATTGATAGTAATCACCCTCTTCAACAATCTTGTCTTCCTGTAACTGATCATACTCGGGGTATAGTTTAGACTTCACCTTGCAAAATGCCCACCATTCATTTTTATCTGACTTCCTTGTATTCAGATATAAAGTATAATAAACTTGTTGAGATTACGAGGCTAATATGAATGGTTTATATATTCTAAACCTTGATTTATGATTCACCTCTACAATGCCTGAGGCTTTGTCGACTCTTGTTGTTGTGGGATCAAACCAATGACACTTGAATAAAGTTACCCTATTATTTATGCCTAAGTAAGTCAACTCCATTATTTTTTCTAAAACATCATAGTAGTCATGTTTATTTTCACCGTAGCTGTTACCCTTGACATACATGCCATTATTCATCGTTGACTTGTTTACACCGTAGTCTTTTGTATAGAATTGATAACCATTTATAATGTGCCCATTATAACATTGCACAACTTTGGTCAGACCATTTTGTAAATCACATATTCCTTGGTCATTAACATCATCATGGCAGACCTACAAGCATAAACAATGATTGTGATCACGACCAATTAAGTAACTTATTGTTGTTTACACGAAAAGAATGTATGTCATTGTTCTTACCAACTCTTTCAACCATGCCATAAACTTATTTTCACGTTCTTTCTGTACTTCTGAATCAGTAGGATGTGAAAGTTCTCTTCGCAACTCTAGATCAAATCGTCTACACTTGACAAATATTTATATTACTGAACCATGTATGCACGTATAGAACTTAGTATTACATATTAAGTATACTTACTCGATGTAGGGTCAATCGCTGAGCAATTAAAAAGGATATAAATTTGTGTTGCGTCTTGCTCTCGATCTTTCAAGAGTCTTGACCACCAACTACCAAAGGCATGCTCAAGTGGTTGAAATATCGACGGTTTGTCAGCTATAATAAATTGTTCTCCATCATCATTTTAAGGTGAGCAAGTGTAACGTGTTGGAATGTGAGGTTAAAAGTACATAGATGAGAAATTTAAAATCTTTTCTAAAGTGTACGCCTCACAAATAGAACCCTCTACTCTTGCTTTATTCTGAACCTTTTTTTTAGGTCAAACATGCATCTGTCAATAATATACATCTTGCAATATAATAAATTCTCAATAGCATTGAAGAGAAAAATATAAAAAAAAACTTTCAAATGGGTATATCCACCGAAATTGCACAGGACCACCAACCCTAAGTTCATATGACAAATGTATGATCACATGTTCTATAACATCAAAAAATGCTGACAAAAATATCTTCTCTAACTGACAAATAGTAGTGACGACAGAATCATTGAGATTTTTTACCTCAGTTACTACAACTTTCAATGCGCACAATGTTCTAAAAAATCTACTCAACTCAGATAATACCTCCCATATAAGTTTGTCTAACATATCATGGAATGCTAGGAAAATAAACCATTATATAATGACATGACAATCATGGCTCTTCAACCCATATAATTGTTCATTGTCTATCTTCACAGTCCGAGCAATGTTAGAGACGTATCCATCTAAAAATCTCAACTGTCTCAACCATTGGCATACCTACTTTACTTGACCTGGTTCAAGCATGTACCTTGCCTTTGGTATTAGTACTTTGTCATTGTACTCTTTGAGTTCTAATTCTGGTCTTTTGCATATTACTTTTAAATCCATACGGGCCTTCAGATTATCCTTCATTTTTTCTTTGACATTCATTACCATATTGAACACATTATCAAACACATTTTTCTCCACATGCATCACATCCAAATTATGTCGTATCAATAAGGTTGGCCAATATGGTAGTTTTCAAAATATAGATTTCTTTGTCCAATTGTGATCCTTCCTAAATCCAAGGAAGGGCGTCAGACTACGGCATCTGTTAGTTCATATAGAAAGTATCACAATTGTCTTAAAATCTCTATGCCAGACAACCTTGTAGGTGGACCTTCTATTTCAGTTGTGTCTGCTTGAAACACATTCCTGTGTCGTCGAAACGAATGGTGGCTGGGTAGAAATCGACGGTGACAATCAAACCAGTACAACTTTCTTTCATCCGTCAATCTAAAAGATTTTGTATCCTCCATGCAGTACAGACATGTCAACCTCCTATGTATGCTCCAACCACATAACATACCATATACAAGGAAGTCACTGATTGTCCATAGAATAACAACATTCATATTGAAGTTTTAATTTTTGTGGGCATCATATGTGAGAACACTGTCATCTTACAGTATTTTCAGTTCATCAATAAATGACCTTAAATATACAACAAGATTTTGGCCCTTAGAGGTCGGACCAAGGATCAATAGAGACATGAAAAGATTTTGACGCTTTATACACAAGCTTGGAGGAAGGTTGTATGGGGTGACAAATACTGGCCAATACGAGTATAGAGTTGATCTACCCCCAAATAGATTAAATTCATTTGTACATAAACCTAGCCTAACATTTCTCACTTCTATTACGAAGGTCTGATGAGTATGATCAAAGTGCTTCTAAGCTTCCGCGTCAACAGGATGTGTGATTTTGTCTTCATAATGTCGAACTTTATTTGTGTGTCATCTCATGTGTTTAGTTATCCTCGAAGATATATACAATCGTTGAAATCTTAGGGTGAGAGGGAAGTAGCAGAGCGATTTGTATGACACTTCTTTTGACCTTGTGCTACCATTGTCTCTTGTCTTTGGCTTGAACCGAGGATGCCTACAAGACGAACATGATCTGCTATTTTTTTGATATTTGAAATACAACATGCAGTGATTTAGACAAACATCTATCTTTTGATACCTCATACCTAAAGCGTCGACCATAGCCTTCGCATGATAGAAATTTTGTGGCAATTTCTCATCTTTGGGCAACATACTCTTTATAATAGAGCAGAGACGGTCAAAACACAATTGACTCAAATTATACTCGAACTTCAAATTCATTAGTTGAAGAACTGCAGACAAGATAGTGTGACTCTGACAACCAATACAAAGTGACTCATCAACATCTCTAAGTAAATCATAAAATCTATTAGCTGCATCATTTGCTGCTTCTTCCTCTCCCCTAGTTGGTACACCATCAGGACCCATAGTAGAACCCAGTTCTGGTCCTGCGACATCAAATATCAAATCCACATATAGATTATCGTGCACCACATCTAACCGTGTATCAAAATTATTCCAAAATTCTTCACCATGAAGTGCCAAATTCTGATAATCACTCACAAAACCCTTCCTGTATAGGTGATGTTTAACGCCATGATGTTCTACAAATTGATTGTTCTTACACATCGTGCAGGGGCACCTGATCCGACCTGTGGGATCCACTATACTGACACTTGTCATTGCAAATTCAATAAAACTGTCAACACCATCTATATATTCAAGCGATACCTCATTGTCAACTATCCTATGGTACATTCATTCATGGTTTGCAGCCATTTTGTCCTATAATGTTATGGATATTATCCTAACCAGTTAAAAGAGAATCATAAAAATGCTATAATAAAAAAAATATCTAATTTATCATGCATTTATGATGGATGTAATGATTTGATATATATATCACACACACACACACACATACACACACACACACACACACACACATATATATATATATATATATATATGATGTCATTCAATCACAAGAATTATAATGCATGCATTGATAACTTAATATTTTCATGTGCAAAACCATTCATTTAAAGCATGTTTGAAGCATTGATAACTTATCATTCATTTTCATGTGCAAACTCATTCATAATACGATACATTCATTTGAAGCATGTTTTCATGATACAATTTCACATAGAAGGCATAATCAAATTGAAAATAATTTTATGCAAGCATGAATACAGTGACATCAAACATTACAATACATTCAAATCATTCATATCAAAATAATGTCAAACATGTACCTGCAGCAAACAAACTCTAATATCTCGCTAACTACTACCATGACTAGCATAAAATCCGAACTCCAAAAATAAGAGCACTTTTATTTTCATACATTAAAATCATGCTCAGCATGATCTTCGAACTCCATCAAAGTTGTCCTAGATATCCACAACTAAGTGAGTGTGTCAACAGAAAATTATTGCATCCAAGAAATTAAATAACCTGTGATGCGCTTGCATCACTTACTCACCACGAGTATTTACCTGAATTGCATGCTATTGCATTTGCAGTTTTTTCTTATTTCTTTTTGCATTGCATTTTTAGCTGCATGCGATGCTTAGCACTAAGCATCACGCAATTAGCTCAGCTACACACCTGCAAAGCACATTTATATACGGCAAATGTAGCAACTCATCAAGAGGCGGCAGGGGCTCCGCCACCGCCTAACAAAGAGAGAGAGAGAGAGAGAGAGAGAGAGAGAGAGAGAGAGAGAGAGAGAGAGAGAGAAGCGGTATACTTGCAGACTCACCAGCGAAGGGGATCCGATCGCGGATCAGTTGCGGAGCGAGGCAGAGGTTGGGGTTACATCGAGCGAGCAAGGTGAGAAAGGGCGGGGGCGAGAGAGGGGCATCGGCCTCTGCCGGAAATAAAAGATGGGCAGGGGCATCGGCCCTTGCCATAAATAAAGGAGGGTCAGAGGCATCGGCCCCTGTCGGGAATAAAAAGAGGGGTAGGGGCATCGACCCCTGTCGAAAATAAAAGAGGGGCAGGGGTTGATGGCCCCTGTCGGACCATGAAGAAGAAGAAAAAAAAGGAGGGGGGGGGGGCTTCCGCCGGCCCGTTGGGTGACAGAGGGCAGAACGAGAGAGAGAGAGAGAGAGAGAGAGAGAGAGAGAGAGAGAGAGATGAGGGGAAAGAAAAAGAGAAGGGAGGAGACGTACCTGGGGGAGGAGGTCGCTGACGTCGACAGACAAGCAAGAGGGAAGGAGAGAGGAGAAAGGTGGTGCCGGCAGATGAGCAAAGTGGTGTCGTCGAAGCTGCCAGAGAGGGAGGCAGTCGCCGGAAGGGGGAGAAGGGAGGGTGAGAGAAAGTTGTGGGTGTGCAATGAATGAAACAAAAAGGGAAAAGAAAGGGGGCTCACATTAGAATTTTATGAGAAATTTAGCAACGGATTAGCGATAAAAAATTCCGTCGCAATGTCGTCGTCAATTTGGGACAGAGTAGCAATGAAAAAACAGTGTCGCTCAGCCATCGCGAAGTTACGACGGAGTGTGAGACAAAATTTTTCCTTCGCTAATCCATCGCAAATTTGCGACGGCGTTTGCGATAGAATTTTTTTGTCGCTAATTCTACAACTAATTCCAATTTGAGGGACAAATAGTTTTCTCTTGCTAATCCGTCGTAACTTTGCGATGGATTATTTTTGTCGCTAAATAATAATTTTTTTGTAGTAGTTGTTTTGATCAAATTTGACCCTATAACGATTTCAGTATGCTCAAATCAACCCTTGGATCATATTTTTAATATATATGATTTTTTAAATCACAAAATTTTGTACTCTGTCAACCGTTGATTTTTGAATTGCCAAAATATCCCGCACACACAAGTAGGATTTTAGAGGTCAGATTTAGGTGATATGTCAAAACACAAAAAGGCCCATGTGGCTCTTGAAAAGGAGGAGGCAGGGGTCGATGGCCCCTACCAAACCAAGAAGAAAATAAAGGGGGGGGGGGGGGGGTCCTGACCCCTTCCGCTGGCCCGTTGGGTGACAGAGGGCAGAACGAGAGAGAGAGAGAGAGAGAGAGAGAGAGAGAGATGAGGGGAAAGAAGAAGGGAAGGGAGGAGACGTATCTGAGGGAGGAGGTCGTCGGCATCGGCAGACAAGTAAGAGGGAAGGAGAGAGGTGAAAGGTGGTGCCGACGTCGGCAAACGAGCAAGGTGGTGCCGACGAAGCTATCAGAGAGGGAGGCGGTCGTCAGAAGGGGGAGAAGGGAGGGCGAGAGAAAGCTGCTGGTGTGCGATGAATGAAACAGTATTGAAAAAGAAAGAGGGCTCGCATTAGGATTTATGGGAAATCTAGCGACGGATTAGCGACAAAAAAATTATGTCGCAATGTCGTCGCCAATTTGTGATGGAGTAGCGACGGAAAAAACAGTGCCGCTCATCCGTCGCGAAGTTGCGATGGAGTGTGAGACAAAATTTTTCCGTCGTTAATCAGTCACAAATTTGCGATGAATGACGTTTACGATAGAATTTTTTCGTCACTAATTCCGCAACTAATTCCAATTTTAAGGACGGATAGTTTTCTCTCACTATTCCGTCAAAACTTTGCGACGGATTATTTTCGTCGCTAAATAACATTTTTCTTGTAGTAGTTGTTTTGATCAAATCTGACCCTATAACGATTTCAGCATGCCGGAATCGACCCTTGGATCATATTTTTAATATATATGATTTTTTAAATCACAAAATTTTGTATTCTATCAACCGTTGATTTTTGAATTGCCAAAATATCCCGCACACACAAGTAGGATTTTAGAGGTCAGATTCAGGTGATATGTCAAAACACAAAAATTTTGTGTTTTGAAATCACCACCGGTCACCCTCCGTGTCCTTAATCACTGTCATCCGATTGTACAAACAGTGGGCCCACCAAAAAGTGCTGATGTCACAATTGCACAAAGATCAGGTGGTGATTTCAAAACACAAAAAATTTATGCTTTGACATATAGCCTGATCTGACCTATACATCTATGGAATCCGAACCATCCATTTGAGGGACCGAGGGAGACCCTTACGTGACCCAACGCAGCCAATCGCATGCAGCAACAGTGAAACAGTGAATGCGTGTGCCGTGGAGAGGGCTGAAGTAGCTCAATTGGTAGAACATGTGTTTTCACAAGGTTAGAGGTTCAACCCTTCTTAAGCACATGCACCTTTGATTCCCTTTGATTCGATAACCTCAACCAAACCGAGTTTAGAAACCCATTGGTCCCCAACATATGGCAGGTTGAGCCAGTTTTACCGAGTTTTCGGTACCCGATGTGGTTTCTTCGAGTAATAAATCAAAAACAAATTTTAAGGTTAAGACTGATAACAGAAGAAATTAACATTTATTGAGATGATTTGAACACCTAATAAACAATCCCCACACATGATGAAACTATATA
Organism: Nuphar pumila; assembly: GCF_984573655.1. Taxonomy (NCBI): domain Eukaryota; kingdom Viridiplantae; phylum Streptophyta; class Magnoliopsida; order Nymphaeales; family Nymphaeaceae; genus Nuphar; species Nuphar pumila. The sequence goes on from NC_143261.1 coordinate 3,194,097, forward strand.
TGTTGAAGGAACGACGGTCTAAGACAATTTATTCTCAAGACACCTGATATATTTTACTCCATAAAACAACAATCATTCAATCCCTGTTCAATTTCACATCAATAATAATAAATAATTAATATTATTATTCTCATTAGAAAATTGAAAAAACAAGGACCTTCTAATTCTTCTCCCAACTCCCAAGCCACCAAAACAGTGGGGGTTTAACCTGAAGCACACTATAACATGATTGGCGCAAAAATTTGCCTAAAACAGAATTCTAGCATGGCTGTACACTGCTTCAAACGCCTCAGAGCAAACACCAGAAAATGCTGTCATTCCCTGGAAGACGCCCGGCAACCCCATTTGGATGTTGTTAAGAGTCATTGCCTGCGTCACCTGCACCGCCTTCACATGCTTCAAAAGCTCATCCTCTGCCCGCCTCTGGCATGATTGCACCACCAACCTCTTCTCTGCTAGGGGGTCCCTTGCATCAATGGTTGTGGGATCTGACCCGCTGCCTGGTATATTAATTCCTGCCATTGAGTATGAGCTCACTAAACCATGGAACTTATTCTCAAGCGCTCTCAGTGCAGCTGTATTCTTCTCAAGCTCTCTTGTTGATGTTTCAGACCGTTTTCGGCACCTGAGCTCCTCTGATTGCTGCAGTGTGATGGCTTGAACAACGGTGATGAAGCCCTTGATAGCCTCGGAGGCAACAGTGTCTGGGAGACGGTCCACAGCATGTCTCCACTCATCACAGAGGGAGTAGATGTGGGAGGCAGATTCAGAGGCTGCAGGCACTGTGGTGGCAGGGACATTCTCCGGCAAGTCATCGATGCACTGAAGGGTGAGTCTGAGCCAAGAATGCAATGAGTGAATGTAGTCACGATGGTGCTTTGTTAGCCGTGAGAAGGAAGAATGCCAGCCAGAGACAGCAAGTTGGAGGTGGTGGGTTGACTGCCGATGAAGATCAGTAATTGATTCTCCAGCAGTAGAACGGTTTATGAGACCACGAACCTGCTGAACGACATCACCTTGGATGTCATGGAAATGATTCATGGATTTCCACATTTTCATCAACCTGTATGCAGCAACAGATGAAATATCTTAGCGCGTATTGTTTTAACATTATCCAGCAATAGATATTTTTGAAATAAGAGACAAGAATGTGTAGTTCTTGGCCCCACCAAACAAGAGAACTTCTCTCTGTGTTTGTGTGTGTGTGTGTGTGTGCATGCGCAACCGCATGCATATGCACCCACAAAAAAATGGCATCATTTCTGTGATCCAGGTATAAGATTACTTTTTCTGCACTAAAACTCACTATCTGAAAAGGAAAAGGAACTGGTGCCTCATTTCTGCTGAGAGCATGGTAATGCTACATCATTAGTGCATCAAGATAAAAGCAACAATAAAAATGATTTTAGGCTATATACAAACAGAACATATAAGTCTGTGATATTATAAGGGATCAAAACAGTAGGAATATTATGCTTAGGCACCGTGTAGCCAAATACAACAGATGGACTTGTACAATGAGGCAGTTAGCAATGTCAAATCTGCTAGAGACTATAACCCAGCTGAGAATTGTGTGTGGAAATGATAGGATTTGTTGTGCCTGGCCAAAGACAGTAATGAAAAAAGGACAATTAACATCCACGCTTATGTAGTATGTTGGCATTTTGTCATCCGTCAAGATAATGGAAGTGCCACCAGATGGTTGAGCGTATTATGTATATGGGATTGACGGAGCATGCAGAGGACCGTGTTTAAAAAGACAGGCCACGAAACTCCCTTTTGTTTGGAAACAAATGCTGCAGTTTGCACAAAAACCATGTTCTCAGGTGTTTCAGCCATCGCTTCCAATAGTGCTAACATAAAGGCCTGGTTATGTCCTTGTTGACCTCAAGTATGGGCCCACGGTCCAAAGACAGTTAAAAATGAAAATGACCACAAGCATGTTCATTGTAAGAGAATAAATAGGCTCTCTGGCTCTCCATTGCAGTAAGCCACACATATCCAATTTTCGTATTCTAAATCAGAAAATATAGACATGGTTAAGAAGAATCACTAATCCTGAATGGAGTCGATGTGCCAATGTTCTTTCAATTGCAGGAAAAAAAAGGAAAAAGAATTCATATCATTGAAGTGAAATAGCAAGGGAGAGAAAGGCAAAAAAGGGAACAAGATTGTTGGTACCCATGACAAAGCTCAAGCAGTTGAGGACCAAGCTCACTATCTCTGACCGCCGTAATTGCAGAGGAGGTGGTATTCACAGCCTGGGAAGCCACCATTATCAGAGACTGAAACTTCTTTATAGATGCCTTGGTCTTGTGCAGCTTGACCTCCTTTTCTCCTCTGTACTCTTGGCTCTGCAATAAGTTCAGCTTCTTCTCATGTTCTATTTTTGCTGCCTCCCTTGCCTGCACTCTCACATCAGAATGTGAACATCCCTTCCAAAGAATATACATGTATTTGTATGAGCACATGGCTGTCATCTTGCAAGCGTTCTCAGACGAGATGATTCAAGTAGGCCCTTTTACAGTCTTAATGAATTCAACAAATAGTTTGATGCACAACGCTTTCACGAAGAAGAAAGGAAACAAATCTAAGTACATCAAATATCAATTATGAAAAAAAAAACACTTTCATTAGGGAAAAATGGCTCTAGATACAAAAATAGGACATAGTATGTGGAATTCTCTAAAACATGCTGTTGTGTATTTTGTCTTGGACCATAAATGAAGGGAAGCATTAGGTTTGCTTGCCAGAAAATATGGCAATAATACTTGGCTGACATTTTTTCCCTACACGGTTTTGTCTCCCACTTCTCTTAGCAAGGGACTAGCGAGTTCAATGCTTCCAACCACTAATGAAGTATTTTGAGGAACTTCTGCATTATGGATGAAACCAATCATCATGACAAATACACAATTTACGGGTAAAACAATCCCTGATTGTGCTCTTTAAAAAGAAAAAGAATAGTAGCAGTAATAATAATAATAATAATTATTATTATTAATATTATTATTGTTGTTGTTTTTGTTGTTATAATACCTGAAAGAAGAATTGATGAAAGACCTGAATGGCAATAAAAGCAATCAAGCATTACACACAATAGAGGACAGAATTTTCATGATAATAAGTGCCTGAAAGACACGGAAGATCAGACCAACCAAGGCCATGTCTTAACTAAAAAGATAAGAGCAAAATGCTCCTTAATTATCATGTGAAATCTCCAAATGGGCCACTCATCCCGCGATAGTTCAAAAATGTCATGAAATGAAATTGGGTACACCCTTATTGGTAGCACAACAAAATGATGTGCCAGAGAGCTTGTTTTTCACTAAACAGGAAATATAGAAAACAATGTCATATAGTACCAAGTTGCATTGCAAAAAGCAGCAGCAGAGGAAGCATTGCCAGTCACATTATTGCACCTAATATTGCTACAAACAAGAGTCCAGACTCCGGATGGGTTCTGGCATAGAATCCAATGCAGAATTTGGATCCACATAGCATTGCTGCTATTGAGTAATTCAAAACACGGATTAACAAATTCAGGGCCTGCCCCAGGTTGCCTAGGTAGTTAGGGTGGTTCTTGGGAAGATGGTGGAACCCCATCTTGCCCTGGATGATTAGTTACCCCTGAGATCAATACCACCGAGGTTTATTATCTGAGAGGAGGGCCAAGGGCCCATTAAGGCCTTGTTCCTAGGCAGGTTCCTTGTCATTAAAAAAATAAGGAAATTCTGTTGAACTTCTAAACAATTGATAAATGCTTACCTTGACTTCTTCATAGAGCTTTTTCTCCCATGCAAGAAGTTGCTCCAACGTAGAGCAATGGCTTTTCCGGCCACCTGATTCTATGAGTGCACCTGTCTTCATGCTGTACCTGATTGCCAGGGGTGGCTTTGATGACCAACTAGACGAAAGATTGGTGAAGACATTGTTTGAATGGTAAACCGTCTCTGTGAGAAAACAGAGCAAATCCAATAGAAGGATAAATGAATAATTGAACTCGCACTGACCCACTTAAACCCGGTAAGCAACCACAATCCTGACGAGCAGCCTGACTTTCAAGGGAACTTTTAACACTAAGGAAAAAACAAAGCACGTCGCCTTTCTCACACAGACAGATTTTGTTCTGTAACTAAAACCATAGTGAAGGAAGTCTGAAGGGAGAAATTGAAGAAAAAGATATATTGATACATTTCCAAATTTACATATTCGAGTGTGCTCTACTTTTACAGGCTGACAGAACTGAAAAAAAATTACCTTTGTCACTATTTTTAACTGTTAAAAGAACTCTTGCTCTGCGATGATTTAGAGCTCCATCAACCAAATATGAGTTGGATGCCAGAATCCGGGGAATTTACAGTCGGAAAGAGCAAAGATTCCGGCAAAGTCTGCATCAGGAAAACGTAATGGTTGTGGATTCCGCAAATCAAACTGAAGCCAAGGTTCAATGGCTGTGAGACCAGAATACAGCAAAAAGGAAGCCGGGAAATTCCATACTGACAAAACGGAAAAAGGTGTACGAAAATTCCAAAAATAAAAGCCACGTGTGGCAAAGCTAGAAAAGGCAACCCCCACATGAATTACCTCAGAGATCAGGCAAATTGACACCAGAAATAAAAAAGTTATCATTCTAACGGACCAGAAGCACTTCAATTCTCGCCGGAATCATTTCGGAGAATAAAAAACGGATGGAAAACACGGAATGTGCAAGATGTCAAAGAAAGGAATATAAAAGAATCTGAAATTTTATTACACTGGAGACCACAAGACAGGAGAATTTTTTTGGATAAACTACATCGAGAGTTGAAGCAGGGAAATCAACAAGTTTTGGAAAAAGAGTAGGATTTTTTAACTCGAAAACTTAAACTGAGACCAGGAATTCAGGAAGAATAACCAAAACCCACAAATCAACCAATTTTGGAATGAAAGAAGGATTCTATAGAAAGGAATAACCAAAGAAAACTTGACGTCTTTCATTGGATATAATGGCGATTACATATCCAGACTCTGAAAATTGACATCCCTTGACTATAAGGATAGAAAAACAAAAAGGAGTTACAAAATGGTTATAAATGGTTAATGTACAACAAGGTAAGTAACAGACTTTCCAAATGACCGCTATGAGATTGTGCAAAATAAAATAATGCGTGATCTTATCGGTTTATATGCTATTATGCATCATCCTTATCTCTTGAAGGCTCCCCCCTCAAGCTGAGAGTGTAGGTCCGTGACTCCTAGCTTGTGTATAAGAAATTGAAATTGATCTCATGGAAGGGACTTCATGAACACATCTGCAAGTTAAATTTTGTTGAAACATATTTAGTGCATATGGTCCCTGATGGTACTTTTTCATGAACAAGATGACAATTGAGCTCGATATGCTTAGTCTGCTCGTGAAATACTGGTTTTGTTGCAATGTGAATGGCAGATTGGTTATCACAATACAATATCATTGGGCCTTCATGACTAATTCCAAAATTTGCTAGAAGCACCTTTAGCCAAATTAATTCACACGTTACAACTGTCATGAACCAGTATTATGCTTCGACACGATGGCTTGTTTCTTGCTTTTCCATGAGAGTACCCAACATGGCAAAGTATCATGTTATAAATCTTTGAGTCACTGGACAACTAGCCCAATCTGCATCACAGTAAGATGATAACTTGAGCTCGCTTTTGACAGGTAGTAGAATTCCATGACAAGGAGAGGATTTTAGGTATGTCAAAACCCGAATAGCTGCATTATAATATGGCACTCTGGGCTCATGCATGAATTGGCATAGAATATGAACTGAGTACACGATATCTGGTCGAGTCACTGTCAAGTATATGAGACATCCTACAAATCTCTTGGAGTGGGTTGGATCTTGGATAAGTTCCCCATCTTGTGTATTCAATTTAAGTTTCAGATCCATTAGAAACTCCACCGGTCTTGCACCCATAAGTCCTGCATCGGATAATATATCCAACATGTATTTCTTTTGACTCAGAAAAATTCCTGATGGTGTTCTAGCCACCTCAATTCCCCAAAAATATTTTAATCGGCCCAAATCTTTAAGGTGAAACCGTGAGTTTAAAAAAATGCTTGATCCAAACTATGATATAGTCATCATTCCTGCCGCAATAATGTTATTGACATAGATTAAGATAACTACAATTTTTTATCCAGCCCTCTTGGTGAAAAGAGTATAATCTGACGATGATTGTATAAATCTAGCTTCTTTGAGTGCAGATACGAGCTTGTTAAACCAATTTCTGGATGATTATTTTAATCTATAAATTGATTTATTTAATTTGTAGACATAATGAGCCTCCCCCTGACATTGGTATTCCGATGGCAAATCTATGTAAACTTTTTTGTGAAGGTCCCATATAAGAATGCATTGTTTACATCCAATTGATAAATCATCAAATTGTAAATGGCAGGAAAATGAAGTCAACAACACATGGTGGTGAATTTGGCCATTGGTGCAAACATCTCATGATAATCAAATCCTTATACTTGGGTATAGCCTTTGGCTACTAAACGGACCTTATAGTGCTCGATTGATTCATTAGATTTATGCTTAACCTTATAAACTCATTTGCATCCAATCAGTCAGGCCATCGTAAAAATAATGCATCAGCTGCCATTTGAGCACCTAGTGGTGAGAACACTTCCTGAGTAGGTTTTTGAGCCTATCCCAGGTCTCATGGAATCGTTCTCCCTCGATTTGACTGAAACTGGTAATGGCCTTTCGATACTTACTAATGGGAATGTACTTTTTCAAAAATTCTTTTTGTAATTGATCCCATGTGGCAATCCTTACCGTATCTAAGGACTTTAGCCAGTGCTTGGCTTTGTCCTTAAGGGAGAACGAAAAGAGGATCAACCTAAGTGCGTCATCTCCAAAGTTATTGATCCGCACAGTGGAGCAGATCTCCAAGAATTCGTTGAGATGACGATAGGAGTCCTCGTTGCTAAGACCGTAAAATGAAGGTAGCATCTGGATAACGCTGGCCTTAATCACATACTGGTTCGTTCCTACATCAAGTCTCGCGATGCAGAAGGTGAGAGTATATTCTGTAGGGATGAAATACTCCTTAAGAGGACGGGTAATCTACTGATCTTTAGCAATGTGACCAGATCTGCGGGTTCGCCTAAGGATGGACTCTGAGTCCTCTAAAGGTTCGATAAGCTCGAGGACTTGCGAGCGTCGCCCTTGCATACACCTTGTGTAGAGACCGGTGTAGCAACCGTCCTAAGGGGTGATTTGCCTATCTATCATAACGTACAAGCGCGTAAATCACACCACGCAAGCAAGTGAAAGCAAATAAATAAACATACAAGCACACATTTGCACCCAAACAGTTATCTTACAGAATTCAACCTAGATGCACGGTCACATATAAAATGGGTACCCTATTAGGTGGGCTGAGCAAGAAAAGTAAGATAGCTCTAAGGATGTCAAACAACGCAGTCCTAACAATCTTAAATAACTTGCAAAAGCAAATTAAACAATCTTACATATCAGCAGAAAAATAAACTAAGCAATCCTAATAAAAATACAGAAAATCAAACTAGCAATCCTAACAACATGTGAACAAACAATAGGCAATAAAGTGAATACTTAGTTTGTCGAACGCCATTCCTCAGCAACGGTTCAAAAAATTTGGTGTAAGCTTTATAAATGATATTTTTAAAAGGATATTTTTCATAAAACATTTGTGCAAACCGAACACCAAATAATAAAAATTGGTTCACACTAATGATGAAATCCGGGTCGAACTCAGAGAACGGGAACAAAATCTAAGTATTCTAGACAATTTTGCACCTTTATTGCCTTAAAATAAAAATAAAAAAAATAAAATGTAGCACACAAGTACGAAAACTTATTAAAAGATGTTCGAGCAGAAAGGAAATTAATACAACCTAATTAAAAGTGGCCTAAGGCCCTACTTAACTAAAGAAAAGAAAAAGAAAAGCGTAAAGGAAAACGCCTCTACTCGTGAACAACGATCCTTATATGCGGATGTAAGGAATCTTGGTGCGTCCACCTCAATGCCAACCACCTAACCTTGCTTCTCACTCACGGCAGCCACCTGCACAACATAACCAAAACGACGAACTACACACAACTATGTTAGTGAAAAACAAAGAAATGAGAACATTAAATATAAAATAAAAAACAAAAAGAATCTAGACACAAATCTCAACGTGATCTTGTTGGTTTCTGAACTAAAACAGAGTGTCCTCTATTCCAAGACACGACACCCATTCAAAAATTCACACACAACACTTAAAAAGTGCAAAACTTACACTTTTGTCCTATGTAATTTAGAGAATCGTATGTTCTAGACAGATTCTCGTAAATTAAAAGGACAGGCAAGTAAACGACATTGGATTCTAATGAAAATTTGCTGAAACGTTTCTGACAGGCTCAGAAATCTAACACAATTTACGGAATCGAAAAACTCCACAGAAAGTTACATAAAATGACGATGACAAAGGGTGAAGCTTGCTTGGGTACCATGGCCGAAGAGCATATGTAATCAAGAAGGTATGAATGAAGGGTATGGGTTCTCGTGGATCGGCGAGTAATGGATACTAGTTGATTGTCTGAATTTGGATCCGGATCTGGTTCTGGAAGGGTAATGTTTGGTTCATGGTATGAATCTAGAGGTTGTGGGTTGTCAATGTCTTCTATGACCGACGAATCCGGATCTGGATCTAAAGCATTCTTGATGAATGTATCCTCAATCGGATTTGGTATTACGGGTGTCATATTAGAAATTTCATGCCGAGGTTTTGTGATGAAAGGAAATTCATTTTTATAAAATAAAACATCAAGGCTGGAAAATATTTCATGAGTTTTCAAATCATAAACACGATATCCAGGTTGAATGTGTGGATATCCGATAAAAAAGCACTTTCGAGATCTTGAAGAAAACTTGTCTTGTATTGGGCCTAGATATGCGACATAGCATAAACATCCAAATACTCGCAAATGGTCATATTTGGGTTTGCTTTTGAAAGGACCTTCATGTGGAGTTTTGTTTCGCAAAATGGGAGTAGAGATGAGATTGATCAAATGCATGGCAGTGAGGATGCACTTGTTAAATTATATCTTATATATATATATATATAGAGAGAGAGAGAGACATATACATATATATCTCGTATATATATGTATATGTATCTATCTAATTATATATATATATATATATATATATATAAATATGTATTCCTACCCGATAAGGGTATACTCGTCATTTCACCTATTTTTACACATTCTTTTTTGAGAATGTATGTAATTTTTCATTTTCTATTTTCTTTTTAGTTTTTTCTTTTTTTATTCTTTTGCTTTTTAGCACATGGAGGGGCCCACCCAACATGATCGTTGGGCCCTCCAACGGTTATAATTATAACCGTTGGAGGGGTCCCAACGATCATATTGGGAGCCCCTCCATGGCCTCTCATTTTGTATATATAGGGGGTTCCCCCCTTGAGTTCTTTTAAGCTTTTGTAAAGCCCCTCTAGGGACCCAATATATTGAAGTTGATATTTTTTATGCTCTTGTGCATTTGTATCCGTGCCTTTGTGCACTTGTGAGAGTTCTCCCTTGTGCCTTTGTGCACTTCGTACTTCTAGCATTGTGTTTATACACAAAATCCCTTTTGTAGAGATTTTTACAGCACTCTCCCCAAAAATCGATGGGTAGATTAGCTTGGAAGCGCATAGCACGTGCAACCTCGAGAAGGTGATGATGCTTGCATTCTACCTGACTGTTTTGTTGAGGTGTTCTCACGCAATACCGTTGATGATCAATCCCATTTTGATGAAAAAAATTCTGCACATTATGTGATAAAAATTCAACACGATTGTCAGTTCTAATGCTTTGCACTTGGCTTTTATATTGGGTTTTGATAATGGTGCAGAATTTTGTCAAAAAATAAGTTTTTGACTTATATCTCATAAGAAAAACCCAAGTACAACGTAAATGATCATCCACAATAGTGAGAAAAAAATGTGTGATTGAGTTTTGTAGGGTCCTCATATGTCATAATGCACAAGAGAAAAAGGTCCAGCACTCGTATTGAAACTTATTTGAAAAGGAAGTCGAGTCTGCTTAGCTCGATGACACACGTCAAACAAACGATTAAAACAATTAGATAATTCACCAAGTTCTTTAGGTAAAAAAATAGTTCGAACATAGGATGGATGGCCGAGTCTCATGTGCCAAACTTGGGTGTCTGGTGATTGGGTTGCATAAAGTGTACGACTGAGATGAAAAAGGGGATCAAAATGGTAGAGTCTCATCACGAAGCTTACCCACTCCAATCAGCATCTTCGTTAAACGGTCCTGAAAAACACAAAAATGTGGGAAAGAACAAAGCAACACAATCGAGAGATTCGGTTAGCTTTCCTACTGATAACAAATTGTAATGGAAGGCAAGGATCAAATCAGGCGATAATTGGGTTTTTAAAAAATGAGATGCCCACATAGTATGACCATTGGACAACTTAACGGGTTTTTCTTTGGAAACCGATTGAACGTCAAACAAAAAACTTAAGTTAAGGGTCATATGGTCTGATGGCCCTGTATCTATGATCCAAGGAAGAATAACGAGAATATGAGGTATTACCTGCAAGATTAGCAGAAGCCAATTTAGAATCCGAATTAAGTCATTGGGCTATTTGCTTAAGTTGATCCTCGCTTAGTTGCAACATGGTTGACGTTCCACTGATTTGTGTTGACTGTTGTTGGTTTGTGGTCATATTGGTTGCATTACTTACGTCTCCCATATCACTAACATTGTTTGCTCTACTGCCAACTTTTTTTGTGGCAATTTGACTCTTAGGATGGCCGCTCGGATAGCCTAATAAGTTGTAACATCGAGCTTTAACGTGGCCAAGCATATCACAATGGTTGCATCGATGCCATCCTCGACCCTTGCCCATGCCTTGATTATCATTGAAGCGACTGACGTTGTCCATTACCCTCTGTGATTAACGCAATCGAGTTGGAAATGTCATTCATGGATGGCATCAAGAGGCGCTGAGTCTCCTCTTGACTCACCAAAGAGTAAACTCGGCTTACATTCGACAATGGTTCCATGGCCAAGATATTGCTTCGAATCCCAGAGAGAGATTTATTAAGGCCCATGAGGAATTCAAATACCTTTTCCCTCTGTTGACATTCATTATATTCTTTGAATGCACCACCCGTACAAGTTGGAATTGTGGAATACATACCCAATTCCTCCCAATATGGTTTTAAGGTATTGAAATATGTGACCAAGGCAGATTGATCTTGATGCAGATCACATATCAATTTTTTAAGTTGGTAAATGCGAGTGGAGTTACCTCGAGAAAACCATTCTGTTAAGTCCTTCCATGCCTAACTTGCAAGATCTACGTAAATGATGTTGTTTGCAATATCCTTCGAGACAGCGTTGATGATCCAAGAAAGCGCCATATCATTGCATCGGTGTCATAGCTGATAGTCACTTGAGGTGGCTTCTGGTTGTGGCAACGAGCCATCCACGAAAGCAAGCTTATTCTTTGCATTTAGCATCATTCTCATTGCATGTTTTTAAGTAAAATAGTTGTCGCCTGTGAGCTATGTCATACGGACTCGGCTCCAAGGTCGTTGCACCCGTGTCGACACGCACGGACACGGGTGCGGACACGGGTGCGGCTCGGACTCGGTCAACCTGACCCTGGGTGTGGTCAACGCACCCAAGGTCATTTTGGTCCATTTTTTGAAAAAAAAAATTCTAGGCTACAGAATTTAAGGACCCCCCCCCTCCTGTAAGGAAAAAAACCTTGAATCAAGCTTCACAACTCATCACCTGTCCCCTAATGGGCATAACTTTGATCGAGTCTTATATATATAGCAGTCCCTGTGTTTAAAATTTTTGAAATTGCACTGCACCCGCACCCATGTGACATAGCCTGTGAGTAATGTTGAAATGATAACAATGTTAGGGGTTATCGGAATGATGGAGATGATATAGTGACGTAGGAGAGGATGAATTTCCGTCGCTATTGGGATCCTTAGAATTGTTAACAATTTGCCATGATCGATCAGGAGTTATCTGATAAGTGATAGATTAGCGATAATGATGGTTATGAATAGGTTGATTGATTGTACCCTTCTTTGATACCATATAGAAAGGAATAACACAAGAAAACTTGTCTTTCATTGGATCGTATGGCAATTACATATACTGAATATTGACATCACTTGATTATAGGGATAGAAAAATAAAAATGAGTTACAAAATGGTTAATGTCCAACAAGGTAACAGACTTTCCAAATGACCACTATGAGATCACCCATGATCAGATCATCAGTGATCTTATCCTATTATATGATATTGTGCATCATCATCTCTTTGACAGATTCTTTTGATGGAAATTTAAAATGGGATCTCGAATTCTGGAAGAACAACTAAATCCCACAAATTCTATATCTAGTTCTCGCAGGAGTCTAGCAAATTGAAGCTGGAGAACAAAGAAGAGAAAGGACGGAAAGAGAAAAGCACGATCTTTTCTTCCGAATTCAATGCAGGATCAGAAATTCTGGAAGAATAATGAAAGCCCACAAAATCCTTACTCTTCAATTGCCGGAAACTCCGATCGAGCTGCTCCCTGTCCGTCTCGAAGAGCTCCGCCACTTCCTTGCCTGCCTCCGCCGCCTTCACGAAGCACTCTTCGAGCGCTGTGGCAATCTCCGCCAGATCTTTGTGCCTCCCCACCATCTTCAATTCTCCCACACCCTCGTTCCGATTCGCCGAGGAGCCAACCACCTCATCATTATCCGATCTCCGGATGAACTGGCCAACCCAACTTTCAGAACGAGACTCCGCGTTCTCTGGCTCTCCGCAGCTCCCACCATCGTCGTCGGAGCTGCTTTCGCTGCTGGTGCAGCAGTACCCCTCTCCCCAATCGCTGCATTGCACTTCCTCCAGCTCGCCGGCGGCATTCTCGTCGCGCTCACGGGATTTCGCCTCTTCGCGTTGCCGATAGAAGTCCGATCCAGGCGGCGATGGCGGGTAGAAGTTCTCCCAATTCCACATCGAAGACGAAGATTGTGAAGGGGACGTGTTGGAGTAGAAGGAATTCGTCTTACCAGAGACTTGGGGTTTTCCGGCGGCCGTGAAATTGGAGGAATGGGAGGATCCGGATATGGAGTGGGTAGGCGACGGGGTGGAGGACTCCTGGTCCGGTCTTCCGGCGAACATTCCGGCCGGCATGGTTTTGGCGGGAAGGTGGGGTTTGGCGGGGGTGGAGTCGGTGGCAGAGGTGGTGGCGTGGTGGAAGGAGTGGGATTTCGCGGCAAGGTGGAAGGCCGGAGGAGGATGAGCAGCAGAGGAAGAGAGGGAGCGGCTGAGGAAGATTGGAGGGGTACCGTCGGCAACGGCGAGGGACTCGCCGACGGAGAAGTGGGAGAGAGCCGAGCCGGTGAGGCGGAGGTGGTGGAGGTACTCAGAATGTGCGGCAGCGAATTGGTGGCGGGATTTCACCGCCTGCTTCATGAGGCGGCGCCGCTCCCTGCAGCGGCGGACGGTGTCCTCGCTCTCTAGCTTGGAGGTGGCGCAACCCATGTTGTGCGCAGAGAGAGAGAGGATGTGCGTGTATGCTGCTCTTACGTGTTACTCTCTAGAGAGAGAAAGAGAATGTGCGCGTGTGCTGCTGTGATTATGAATTCTGCACCATTGAGAGAGAGAGAGAGAGAGAGAGAGAGAGACGAAAGAAGAACAACATTACCACTCATGAAGATCAACAAAAGAGAGAGAAAGAGAGCGCGTGTGTGCTGCTGTCATGTATTACTGTCTAGAGAGAGAAAATTCTTCACCATCTATAAGAGAGAGAGTCGCATTGTTTCCAGTTTCTAGAGATAGGAGACGAGGGAGAGTGCTGTAATTGTGTTGCTCCCATCAACCACTCTTTATGTGCGATGAGTTGCTGCGTTTTCACTGTCCCATCCATTTACTGCTCTCCCCTTATTGCTCTTTTTGAAAACTTTATCCACCAAGACTTTCAACATATTCTTCTGTTCCAGCTCACTGTTTCAGTGGCCTCTCTTTTTCATCGTGTTGTTAGCATACGTTTAGAAAAAGTTGCTCAAAATACCGTCTTCACGAGGGAAATGCTCCCATTAATGTTCCTTTTCACATTATATCTTATTAATTTGTTCTTCTTCACTTGGCAAAGTCAAAGGCATGCGACTACCTGCAATGGATCACTTGGCCCAAGAGTTGATCGGCTGCACAATAATTCGAGGTGGGTTGGTTCCCTTTGCAACTCAACTGTCGTTTTGTGGACCTTCAATTGGTCCACTCGAACCAACTTGGTTCGGGCAGTGCCTAGCTAAGAGCAAAGTTGTTTGGCACTTGAGTTTGGTAGTTAAAAGTATCCTAGTTCAAGCCTTTTGAAAATATCATTGGTTATGTTATTACATGATATAAACGTGAAAAAACACTTTTTTGTATTTTTTTTAAACACCTAACCAACATTTTCTTTTTTCTTGAGAAAGGTATGGGTGGACGGCAAAGCAGTTGAGGACAAAAGGAAGGGTTCATGTTGTTGGTAAGTGGATGGAAAGGTGGGGCCTAGGGTGGGAATTTCTGTGGAAAAATGAGATTTTTTGTGTGTGCCTTTTGTTCCATTTGTGCTCTTCTTTCTCTTTTTCTTATCCTCACCTCAGATCTGTCTATAGCCATATGCAATGGAAAAATCTTTTGGTTGGAGTGGAGATGAGGCTGAAAATGACCCTCTTTTTTTGCCTTCTTTCTACAATGCAGCACATTCAACGCCTTTAATGGAAAGCATGGTGAAAATTCTGTTTCCTAAATGACCACAATGCCTCTGGTTGGTATCTGGGCTTTAGGGTATGACTGGATTGGATTAGTTTTGGACCCCATCCAAAATTGAGTTCTTTGTGAAGGCAGTGAATGCCTGATGCGGATCCATGTTTGGATCTGGGTATAGAACCATGAATTCAGTGTTCATAGGGTCTAGTCGGGTCACCAAGGGAGGCTCCGCTTGTCTGGCAGGAACAGTTACTGCATGTCACCTTGTGTTGGGACGTTGCAAGTTTGAATCCCAATGGTATGATTGTATAACTGGTAGGGTAACCACAGCTTTCTCTGTCGAACCAAAAAAAGGGTCGAGTAGGGTAAAGTACAGAGGTCTAATCAGTCCAATAGCAGCATGATAGGCATTGGACCTGGATCCTTGAAGGACAAAAAAAGGGAAAAGAAAAAGGAAATGGTATGGATTAGGTCACACTGATACCTGACCTGCTGCATATGCCTCTGTGTGGCTGAGAACCTGGTCTTGGGCCTGAAACTGGTTTGTCTGTTCGGGTATCTGACCTAGACCCGATGTTCTCTTTGTTTGACTAGTGATGGTGAGTGGTGACTCGCTTAACAAATCGATCTGATCCATTCAAAATCATTTGGTAGTTTTTTTTTGCCATACTATATCAAAATCTGCTAGTGAATGCGAATGGATGATCACATTGAAATGTGGGCTGGTCTGATTCAAATAGAATCGTATATAATAAAAATCAGAAATAGAAAAAAAAAATCTGAAAAAGGGAAATTACACGGTATTAAAAATGTAGAATATATAATAATATAAAAGCATAAAATTTTAATTTAATGTAAACATCATGATATCTTAAAATGGTTGATTTTTCAATATGAAGATATTTTGGGGGTTAGCTGGTTAGGCCACTTTAAAAAGTATCACTATAAATTACCATATTTCTAATCGCCATTTCTTATAAAGGTCTGAAATGAAAAAATTTTGACAGAGAAAGCTGGGGGTTAGGCAGACCCCTACAATCTATACAACCATACCATTGGGATTCAAACTTGCAACATTCCAATACAAGATCATGTGCACTAATGCTCCTACCACACAAGCGGAGCCCCCAAAATGAGATACTTATAGAAAGTTAAAATAATTTACTGAGTCAAGCTGTATCAGTGTTTGGTTCAGGCCGATAGTGATGATTCATTAAAAACTCAGCCAATTTTTGTAATGCATATGCGAATTGGTTAGGGGTTGAATCAGCTGATATTGCTTGTCAATGGGCAAGTCTTTCACACGAAAGGCCTGCCCCTTGAGAAAAAATGGGAACCTAAGTAGGGTCAAAATGAGGCGAGCTAGTCGAGCTGAGGATTCAAGCATGGCTCATTCTTGTGCCAAGCCAAATTCACCAAATTCAAGCTCATAATGAGCCTGAGTTTTTGGAACCCTCACCAAAGCAAGGAAAACCCCGGGTTGGGCCCCACAACCACCGTGCTTTGTGTAACCCACCTCTTAAAGCTACTGACACACCTGTGTGCCAGAGGAGTTTTATCCAACGTCTTCATCTCAGCACCCTCACAGATGGCCCGCTTATCACAGGGGCGATCCCCACAATGGTACAATGAGCCTCAGCTAAACGAGCCTCAGGCCCATCAGGCCGGCCCGGTAGCCCACGTGCTAGCCCTTACCCACTAATGGACTGGGTTGGGTTTTGGCCCAGTTCCTAATGTGCCCGAGCCTAAAATCCTGGCCCAAACCCAGCCGATGGCAGGCTGAGTCGAATTGGCCCATCGGGCTGCCCCGCCCATTGCCCACCCCTAGCCACTATCATCTCTCTCTCTCTCTCTCTCTCTCTCTCTCTATATATATATATATATATATATATATATATATATATATATATATATATATATATATATATGAAAAATGAAAACCTACAAAATGGACACTGTACTAAATGAAACATGTTATTGGATTTCTGGTACTTTTTTGTAATTCTGACTACAAATGTGAGCTATAAGCCTGTTTTTATAGGAATAATTTCTTAGAGAATTTGATTTTATTGCATGGATAGGTTTTTATATGGTTAAAAAAATCAACAGCCTACCACTTTCATCAAATTTTTAGGCTACAAATACCATTTTTTTCATCCAAAATGCATGATCCAAGTGTCAATTTCTAGTAAATCAATCATGCTGAACACATCTATGGGGTCAGAATTTCACAAAAAAACACTGAATCCAGTAGCATGAACTTAAAGTCTAAAAATGCACATCCAAAGGATTTCTTTTTCCATCAAATTTTCACAATCCAAGGCCATATACTGGTAGATGGTAAAACCTACAAAAGTGTGCAGCTCCCCATAATAACAGGAAACCGGTAAACCATCCAATACTTGCTTGTATAGGATCATACACCACAAAGGTACAACCACAAAATCAACCACATCTTCCCTACATCCTTTACTCCATACACCAGGATATATAACTAGATTAAACACACGATGGCAGAAACAGGTGGATATGGTTTCATCACTACAAAAAAAAAACAGAGACAGAAACGGCGAGCCATTATCGAATAACCTGGAACCTGGAAGGCTATTTTCATTCTTAGTCATCAATCCAAGGGCATCTCAGTAATTTTTCATACCGGACCACCCATCGGACGTGCTGAATTTAGGGATGCTGATCGCCTGTGAAGCCGAAGCCCTCGAACACGTCCTGTGAGAAGGGAGAAAAAAAAAACACCGGATAATGTCAAGGCACGGTTAGCTGATCGGCCTGAGCACTTCACAAAGTACTCGAGCCACACAAAATGCAGAAAATCGCTACCTCATGTAGCAGTTTTGTGTAAAACACAAACACAGAAAATCGCTACATATGCAGCGATTTTCTGTGTAAAACACAAAACATGGAAAATCGCAATACTTGCAGCGATTCTGTGTTTTGTGTGGTCCTGAGTACTTTGTAAAGTAGTTGGGCCCAATCACTGAATCTTCTCCGGATAATGTCAGAAGGGGTCTCAAAGTCTGTTATGGAACAGAAAAGAGCAAAAAAAGAAAAGGTATGGAGATCTCTTGACCTCTGCATCATTGATCGCGTAAGCCACACAATAGTGTTCCTGAAAAGAGGAACAAATATCAACATAGTACAAAAACACATAATTTCATGCAATCGCACCACAGGCATTATTGGCTGGCAGAAATGACTAGAAACTTTCTTGAGGATATTATTTGGGTGAGGATTAGGTCGACCCAATAATGGTGGTTCGGTATTTTTATGCCCATGTCTAGAAATTTATGGTTGGGTTGAATACCTGACACAGATCCAACCCATTAACAGCTCTATCCTATTATATCTAATGACTACAGAATCAAAGAATGAGATGCATAAAAAGAAAGAGGACCATGGCTCATTTTATGACCCTACAATCAATTAATTGAGCCTCAATCACACCAAGGAAAAGGTCACAAAGAATGAGGGAAGGGGTTTTAAAAGAGGAGCAGGCAGTGCTCCACCAATTGAATTTCCCTATTTTCAGTAGGCAATTGGTAGTTCCACTCTGAATTCCTGTTTTGAGGTCTCCTACTCGACGCAAACCTCTGATTTTCAGGCACTCCACCAGAGAACCTCAATTACATAGACAATTCTCAAACAGCGATTGGAAAACTTCCCACCTGACAATTCCCCCATTCCCTCCAATACACTGAATTCAAACACAACTTACAACAATGCACCTAAAGGGAACTCTGAAACATGAGAGCCTATGGTCAACACTGCGATCCCCTAGGACGAAAATGCCTCAATTAAAAGAAGAATCTAAAGAACTTGAGGCCATCCCACATAAGGCCCCACAAAACAATCCAATCCCCTACAAACTCAAGTGAATCATTGGGCTCGGCTCTTTATTCAGAAGATTGGTTCGACCCACTCAGACCCCACACACCATGTCACCTTGACAAACATATATTTCCACTTTAATGTAACAAACCTGCATCATATGCCATTCTTCAAATTCATCAAATATCTCCAATTGCTCAATGCTGATCAAATAAAGCCAAAAGAAAATACTCAAATATCAGTTGTGGGTTTAACAGTACACTTCCAAATATAACAAAACAATGGCAGGTGTAAGGAAAGAGTGCTAAATCTGTTTAATAAATTGCAAGAAGTGATGCTTTCCAGAATAATGCAACCATTTCAGATATTAATCATAAACGAAAAAGTTCATTTAAAAAAAACTGTTTTCTTTATCAGCAAAGAACCAACTACCTTCGCCTCTCTTGAGCATCAATAAAGTTAGTGTAAACCTTCCGCATATCCCAGGCAACAGCTTTCTGCAACAGCACCCACATAAATGGAGAACACAAAAAAGGAAACCAATAAATCAGGCACAAATTAAACAGCACGCACCTGCCAGCCTTGATCAGTAAAAAGTTTTTCTTTTGCTTCTAGGGTTGGTGTTGCATATATACTTAACAGAGGACATCCCCGACTCTGTAAAACAAAAGAATCATGACAAAACAAACATGGAATCTCTCATATAAAAGCCATTAATTAAATGTTTCAGTCCGCAATAGCATAATATATAAATAAAAAAAACAATTTTGATACAAACATGATATAATAAGGTGAGTGATCTACTAACTAATATTGTTATTGTTTTTGCTGAGTACAATTTTGATAGGCTTGGAAGCCCTTCGTGGAAAAGAATGTCAATGAAAATGACCATACATGGTGCCTATTGCACCATATGATGATCAGAGACATGCCATAATAGAATGATTCAAAAGTTAGCATTTGCATATATGATTCAATTTCATTGTGTTGTCATTAGCTAGTACAATGGAGAAAATGACAGTAGGGCAGAGGTATGAAAGAAGACATGCATTGATGCCTTCGGTTCCATTATTGATCGTCAAAGAATAATCTACAAAAGCATCAAAATGTTTTAAGCGATCGCCATCCACAACATCATGTGACATAGATCAGGCAGGTCAGCACATGCAGAATCCAAGGGCCAACATATGAAAGCAGTTAACAATGCTACAATAGCTGAAGACACATCATCTGGTGGACTTCAGTACTTTGAAATAGCCAATCTCTAGTAGAGATGGATTAAGGATCTGACTAAAGAGCACAGGACAGCATGATCATCCTGCCAATGTGCATCATGGTCTCTTTCCCTATATACTTTATCAGCACTCCCTACATAAAATTGCCAAACAACACACTCCTTGTGATACTCCCAGATGTTCCCGGCAACTACAATGGGAAGAACAATTTCAAGTTATGTTCTTGAGAGAAACATTTTTGTTTCAAGAGTGTGTAAAAAGCAGAGGCTAGACACTTAAGTTTAGGAAGCATTAACTATTATTTAGATAACAATATCACCCTGGCAATATAAAAAAATTAATCCTCACAGTAGCCAAACGTTCAAAATGTTAGATTTCCATCTATACCTGCATTAAGAGAGAGAAAACAGAAAAAAGAGAAGAGAGAGAGAGAGACGAGAAGAGGGATGAAAAATCGACTGCGGCTGTCACGATTTCACTTGTGAAATCGTGACCTAATGTTTGAATTAATATACTTAAGTATACACAGTGGGTCGGGTCGGGTTTGGTGTAATATCCGAACCCGGATACAAATATAAAACAAGCTTATACACTTACACAGGAACGAACTCGAGTCTGGGCAGGTGAATAGTGAATTCGGGTCTGGTACAGGATCCAGACCCGAAACACTATTCACCTTTTTCACCCCCCCTCAAGTTGATCATGGTTATGGACCATGCACAACTTGCCTTTAAGCGTCCAAAAACGATCATTTGTTAACCCTTTCGTAAATAGGTCCGCAACTTGTCTTTCAGTATTGCCGAACTCAGGCTCAATCTCTTTTTCTTCGACTTTCTGTCTCACAAAGTGTTGATCAATCTCAATGTGCTTAGCACGACTGTGATGTACTGGATTGAATGACATGTTTATAGCACTTTGATTGTCACATAGCAAGATAGTGTGAGAGATCTTTTCTCCTATTTTAGTCAGTAGATGTCTGATCCATGTGACTTCGGCAGTAGCAGCAGCCATAGATCTATACTCAGCCTCAGTACTTGATCTAGCGATAGCCTTTTGTTTTCTACTGCTCCAAGAGACTAAATTTCTTCCAATGAAGACGTAATATCCTTATGTAGATCTTCGTTCATCAGGATCTCCTGCCCAGTCTGCATCACAATATACAGAGAGTCCATGCTTATCTTCGCCATATGGCTGTGGTAAGTATGTCAGTCCATCCCCAATAGTCCCTTTCAGATACCTAAGGATCCTCTTGACAACTTCCATATGTCCAGTACGTGGCGCATGCATAAATTGAGACACTTGATCGACTGAATAAACAATATCAGGTCTAGTGAATGTGAGGTACTGTAACATTCC
Source organism: Nuphar pumila (assembly GCF_984573655.1). Lineage (NCBI taxonomy): Eukaryota > Viridiplantae > Streptophyta > Magnoliopsida > Nymphaeales > Nymphaeaceae > Nuphar > Nuphar pumila. The sequence goes on from NC_143261.1 coordinate 3,215,339, forward strand.
TATTATGCTTCGATACCTGGTGGGGTCATCACACAGATCTCCATCATGGACGCTAAGTTTTTGATGAAGCACACTCGGAGTTCCCAGAGGTTTGCAGTCTTTCATGCATGCCTTGCGGAGAACATCCACGGTATACTTGTGCTGAGTAAGTGTCAAGCCATGAGTCTGATTATCAACTTCTACACCAAGAAAATAGCGTAGAGCTCCAAGATCTTTCATTTTGAACCTCTGACCTAGTAAGTCTTTTACTTCTTGGATGTGGACCGCAGAGTTTCCTGTGATAACAATATCATCGACATAAATTAATGACAGAGTGGTCACAGTCTGACTTCTGAAAATGAACAATGAGTGGTCCAGCATGGAACGGGAAAATCCATGTTTCTGAATCTCTAGTGAGAAGCTATCAAACCAAGACCGAGATGCTTGCTTCAGACCATAGATGGCTCTCTTTAACCTGCACACATGGGTTTTACAATTTTGTTCTTGATATCCAGGGGGTTGCTCTATATACACTTCCTCCAAGTCCCCATGCAAGAAAGCATTCTTTACGTCAAGCTGACTCAACTTCCACCCATGTTCAACAGCCAGAGAGATAATAATCCGAATTGTTTTCATTCTTACAATCGGACTAAAAGTCTCATCATAGTCTTGCCCTGCTTCTTGAGTAAATCATTTTGCCACGAGCCTTGCCTTGTATCGTTCAATGGTTCCATCTGGCTTGTACTTTATCTTGTAGACCCATTTACATCCGACAACATTTTTGTCAGGCGGTCTGGGAACAACTTCCCAAGTTCCACATTCATGCAAAGCTTGCATTTCATCATTCATGGCTTCTACCCACTTGGTAGAAGTGGCTGCCTGGTAGTACATAGTGGGCTCATCTTCCTTATTGAGAGCAGTTAAGAACAGTTAAAGATCCAAGGAGTTGTTATAGCTAACCCACCTGTCAATGGGATGTCGTATGCGGCTCGATTTTCTGACCTCAAGAGTGTGAGAAGGAGTCAGATTGCTAACTGAGACATGATCTGAATGGCTTGATGTTATCGGTCTCTGTCTAGAATAGACAATGCCTTTGTATCGGCCCGGTATTTTTTCTGAATTCTGTGGCCCCGACGTCTCAGTGTTTTCAGACATCTATTCTTTTTGCTGCACGCAATCTGATGAGCATGCTTCACTGGAGCTAGCAAAAAGTTCTGAACTCAACCAAGGATAGTAAACTTCAGTTGGTATATTTGTTGCATCAGCTTTGTCATCAAAATTTTGTTAATCAAAGACAACATTTCTTGAGATTCTGATACGTTTGTTGGTGGGATCATAACACCTATATCCTTTGTAGTCATTTGCATATCCCACAAACCTACACTTATGGGCCTTGTCTTGAAACTTGTTTCTCAGGGACCGATCAATATGCACATAGCAAACACATTCGAAAACACCCAGATCATGATAACTAGGATGAGCTCCAAAGAGGCAGTGATAAGGAGACTTATTTTCAAGAACGACCATCGGCAATCTATTTATCACATGCACGACAGAATGAAAAGCTTCTGTCCATAGGTTGATGGGAAGATTGCTGTCATGAAGCATACTCATGGCACTTTCAACGATATGTCTATGTTTTCGTTCAGCAATCCCATTTTGTTGAGGAGTGCGAGGACATGACACCCTTCTTCCTATTCCGTTATTTTGAAGAAAAGAAATAAAATCACGGGATGAAAATTCCCCACCTCCATCACATTGGAAAAACTGAATGGACTCAGAAAATTGGTTTTTGACCAAAGAAAGAAAACTTTGAAACAAAGAGAAGACTTCTGACTTATTTTTTATGAAATATATCCAAGTGCATCGAGAATAACTATCAACAAAGATTAGATAATATCTGCTTCCAGACCCAGAGACAATTGGGGCGGGTCCCCACATATCAGAACAAATAATCTCAAAAGGTTTTGAAGCTCTCTTATTAATGGAATGGAAAGGCAATACATGACTCTTGCATAAAAGACAACTGGAACATTTATGACTGCTCTCATCCCCATTAAGGCTTTCTTTTGGAATGAGATTATTAGAAACAAGTTTCTCAATAAAACGACTCCCACAATGTCCTAACCTACTATGCCATAAGAATGGCTTATTGCATTCAGAGATATTAAAAACACTAGCAGAAGAGGATGAACACGACTCTGATGAAAGCTTTGAAATCAGGTGAGAAGGGCGAACATCACGACATGGAGCTTCTTCAAAGACATACATGTTGCCTTGTCTCTTTCCTTCAGCGAATGTTTCCCTCGTGCGTAGGTCCTTGACCTGCACAGAGAAGGGAGTGAATTCAACTGAAGCATTATTATCATCAATAAGTTTGGAGACGGAGACAATATTTTTCTTAATGTCAGGGGCATGAAGAACGTCAGAAAGAGTAAGAGTGGAATGTGACATGGGGATGACAGTCTTTCCAACATGTGAAACAGGATGGTGGGATCCATCTCCAGTGACAATCTTACTTTTTCCAAAAGAAGGAATAGGATTAGAAATTTTACCTGCATCGCCTGTCACATGAGTCGCTGCCCCGGAATCGACAAACCAAGTGCCTTCATCATTCTGCTTCAATTTTAACTCTGACAAGGCAAATATCAGCAAATCTTTAATCTCTCCATTGTCTCTGGTATTTGTGAACTTTCTCTTGATTTCTATCTGTGGACTCTTTCCTTTATTCTCTGGATTATGCCAACAGTTCGCCTTGATATGCCCCTTTTTGTTACAAAGAAAGCAGGTAGGGATGGATCTTGTTCCCTGCGCATGAGTAAACGTGTTTGGAGTGAAAAGTAAACCACGCCCTCCGTGTCCACTTCGCCCTTGTCCTCCTCGTCCTCGTCCTCTACCATAGGTCACTCATGTAGCAAAAACTTCTTGAGAATTTGAATGATTATGAGTTTCTTCAGAGAATCCCTTCAGAGTCATTTCATATTGTATCAATTTGGCTTGTAGCGCATCAAAGGTAGGAAGAACAGGGAGGCACAATAGTGAAGTGACTATCATATTGTAGTCAGATCCCAATCCACTCAGAGTTTGTTGCACCATGTCACTGTCACTAACGACACACCCTATAACTGCAAGTTGATCTGTGATGGTCTTCATCTTGTTTAAATATTCCATGATGGTCATGGAATCTTTCCTTAACAATTGAAATTCTCTTTTTAGAAAAACTACTCTTGCTTGAGAAACCTGCGAATACGTCTGAACCAGTCGTTCCCAGAGTTGTAGAGCTGTACAATTGTCAAGAATGGCAAGAAGGATCTCTTGAGATAGGGTTGATGTGATGTATGCAACAACTGATTGGTCTTTTCTTTCCCAATTGAGAAATCCAGCATTCTTGATATACACGATTGAACTCGCCCCTTTATCATCTTTTTCTTCTCTCGGAATAAATTCTAGTGGAACTGGAGTGGTTTCATCCAAGTGGCCTAAGAGACCTTGACTCCTTATGAAAGGAATAATTTGCCTCTTCCAGATCAAGAAATTTGAGGTATTCAACTTCTCAGAAACAAGTTGGTTGAGAAAACTTGAAGAAAGATTTGATTGAGAGTGATAGGGATCCATAGAGAATAAGAATCAACAGAAATGTTCAACCCTCGCCCAACACTCTTTTTTTTTTTTCGGCTGTCAGAGGATCACAGACTGTTAAATTCAGAGAATGAAGGAATTTGAACTTTTAGAAGAAGACTTATGCAAAAAAAAACAAAAAAATCACACGTTAAGTGTCCCTTTTCCCTTTTTTTTGCTGGTACAGTAAGGAATGATCAAGGATTATAATGCACAGCAAACACAAGGAATCAAGAGAAACCCTATAGCATCCGAATATACAGAGATAAACTTTCGAGAAGGTAGAATAAAATGGAAACAAATAATTAATAGGGATAAATTTAATGTCTCACGTGAATCAATTCACGAGTTTAATGGTTGGGAGAGATTTGATGCTTCACGTGAACCAGTTCACGTGAAATGCTGCTGTCAATCCACGATCTGGATTCACGTGAATAGGGTTCACGTGAATCACAGATTCCCAAAGGGAGAACTCACGTGAGGTGTGAGTACACAGGAGGTTTCAGAAAGAGGAACAAACAGAAAAAGAGGAGACGAAGGAGAACAGAAAGAGGGAGAGAAGCGGAAACCTCAAATTCCTGATCTTTGTCACGAGCCAGAACCTTTTTTTTTTTGCCTCTAGATGGATCTACGCTCTGATACCATGTTAGATTTCCATCTATACCTGCATTAAGAGAGAGAAAACAGAAAAAAGAGGAGAGAGAGACGAGAAGAGGGATGCAAAAATCGACTGCGGCTGTCACGATTTCACTTGTGAAATCGTGACCTAATGTTTGAATTAATATACTTAAGTATACACAGTGGGTCGGGTCGGGTTTGGTGTAATATCTGAACCCGAATACAAATATAAAACAAGCTTATACACTTACACATGAACGAACTCGAGTCTAGGTAGGTGAATAGTGAATTCAGGTCTGGTACAGGATCCAGACCCGAAACACTATTCACCTTTTTCACAAAAATGGAGTTGAGGTTGAAAAAATAGCCAACTATGTCACAGATATGGATACGGAAACAGGATACGTCACGGATACGAGTCGTACCTATGGCAATTTTTGAAAAATAGGATACGGGTATATATACACGAGTAGGGTATAACATCAAACTCCGTGCCATGCATGTGCATCAAAGGAAAAAAGGAGTTTTAGCGGCGGTCGCAACCGCCACTAAAACCCTTTTTTATGCCCAGACATTTAACAGCAGTAAAAAACCACCCATTAAATGTCTTTATACCCAACAATCGGACGCACTGGGGGCTTCTGATTTCCGTTCGACGTAAGGGCGTCCGACGTTACGCCCTTCCATGTGTAATGAAGTATGCGAAAATATATAACAAGAATGCTTAATGCATTCAAAAGGTCCAATAATGGACAAGCACTAACCCACAAGAGGGAATATAGAAATAGTCCACCAAAGGACAATACAAGAAGCCTTCAAAAGGCTACACATAAAAAATATAGAGACTTTATTGAATAGGAGCTCAAAGAGCCATGAGAAATACAAGGAGGGAGTCACCCCTATTTATACAAAAAGAATAGCCAAAAAGGAGAGACCTTGGGGGCTCCCCATAGAGACGTTGGGAGAACGGCTCTATGTGGGGCCCTTTATGCATGCGCTAAAAGAGAGGGAAAAAAAGAAAATTACAAAAAATAAAAAAAGGAAAAATAACCTAATTAATAAATAGTTGTTTCTAGAACTATGTAAAATAATAAAAATACCCTTATCGGGTATATATATATATATATATTTTTTAACACCCCCGATCAAACTTTACGAGGAGATGACCGAAAGTTTGCCAAGGAGGAAGATAAAACGGGGAGCAGGAAGGGCTTTAGTAAAGAAGTCCATCAGTTTATATTTTGATGTGACATATGGCAAGGTGATTGTTCCTCTCAGATATTCATCATGAACATAGTGGCAGCCCATCTCTATGTGTTTGGTATGCTCATGAAAGGTGTGATTGTTGACAATATAAATTGCACTTTTGTTGTCGCAACACAACTTCGAAGGTCCAGAGATGTCTACATCCATATCTTTGAGAAGACTTTGTATCCATACATGTTTCATTGTCGTAGTTTTCATAGCTCTATATTCCGCTTCAATAGAGGACATCGAGACCTTTTGCTGTTTCTTGCATCTCCATGCAATTAAGGAATCTCCTAAAAAGACACAAAAAACAATAGTTGAGATTCTATCATTAGGGTTACCTTACCAATCTACAATAGTATAAGCAAGTAAATTTAAAGAGAATAAAGATAAAAATAGCCCTTTAGTGATGGTATTTTTTATGTATCTGACGATCTGTAGCACGGTACTCATATGCACAGTTGTAGGAGCATATTGAAACTGGCTAGAAGAGTGAACGACATGCGCAATATCTGGTCTGGTAGACAGATAAGTGAGAGAACCAATAAGTTGTTCTAGAAGATCCCATACCCTACAGTCTTAATTTTGCATTGATCACTTCAGGAGTCTCCACCTTCTTGTCATATGAAATTTCAGATTTAGTACATATATCTGCAGCAAGCTTCATTTGTGAAAGTATATATCCTCAAAGAGAATATGCAACTTCAATTCTAAGAAAATATCTAAAGAATCTTAAATCAGACATATCAAAGTTATCTTTTAACATATTTTTAACATTACCAATACCGATTTGATCATTTCCTGTAATGATTATATCATCAACATAAAGCAAAAGGATAACAATACTATTTCCTACACTTTTGACAAAGAGAACAGTGTCAGCATAGCATGAACAAAAACCCAATTTAATCATGATATCATTAAATCTATCATACCAAGCCTTGGGAGCTTGCTTAAGACCATATAATGCTTTTAGAAGTTAAGAGTTTGGCCTTGTCCAAGATTAAACCCTGACGGAGGATCCATATTCTTCATTTAGTTTTTCATTAAGAAAAACATTTTTAACATCTAATTGATATATTAGCCATTTTTTGGTTGATGCTACAGCTATCAAAGTTCTAACACTAGTCATTCTTGCTACGGGTGCAAAAGTTTTTTCATAATCAATACCGTATTCTTGTGAATATCCTTTAGCCACTAATCGGGTTTTATATCATTCTACAAGACCATCACTTTTAGTTTTAACTTTAAAAACCCACTGGCATCTAATAGGTTTTTTGTTTAGAGGAAGTCTGACTATTTTCCAAGTGTTAGCTTTCTTGAGAGCATCGAGTTCAATTTTCATAGCTTTAATCCAATGTGATATATTTTTTGCTTGATTATAATGTGTTGGCTCATAATATGTGTAAAGTTATTAGACAAACCCTATAATTAGGTGCAAGTGATTCATATGACACAAATCTATTTGGTGGAATGGATTCTCTAGTAGATCTCCTAAGAGAGGTTTCTTCTATAGATGTATTATTTTGAGAATTTTTTTTTAAAGCACTAATAGGTCTATCTTGATCTCGTCGGGTATAAACTTGGAGATTTTTATCAACAATGTCATCACTACTTTGTGATGTTTCAATATGAGATACTTCATGATGTGTATCATTTATTACTTCATGATGATTCAAGGCATCATCACACGTATCTTTCATTGGAGAAAGATCATACAAAAACACATAGTCACTTTCATCCTTCTTGTCAAGATTTTCAAATTCATTTTCATCTTCTAAGAAAGTGACATATTTTGAGACTGATCACAACAATCTCATTCTTAATCTCATGATGACATTAGGACTCACACCTCTCTCACAAAAATACGAAGGCGATAACTTATCTCTTTTATGCAAAAGAACAAAGCATTTGCATCAAAAAATACAAAGGCGATTGAAATCTGGGGTGATTTTAAAAATTTTTTCATATGAAGAGTTATTTTTCAAGTTTGAAGATGGCATACAATTTATTAAATAAGTAGATGTTAAAACGGCTTCGGCCCAAAAATTCTTAAGAATATTTTTATAAATGAGCAATGTTCTAGCAGTTTCTATAATATGCCTATATTTTCTTTCCGCTAGCCCATTTTGTTGTGGAGTTTTAGGACAAAACCTTTGATGACAAATTTTATTTTGCTTTAAATACTCTTGAAATTCATTGAAAAGGTATTCTCCACCCAAATCGGATCTAAGAATGGATATGCTACTTTGAAATTGATTTTGAATCTTCGTGAAATTCTTTAAAGAAGGAAAAAACTTTCGATTTTAGATTAAGAAAATAAATCCATACATATCTAGTAAAGTCATCAATGAATGTTATGTAATATGAATAACCACCTTTAGATATTACGGAAGATGGACCCAAAAAATCCGAGTGCACCAATTCAAAAGGTCATGTAGTAATGAAAGTTATAGCAGGAAATGGGATAAACTTCATTTTTCCAAAAATGCAATCTTTGCAACTTATATATTTTTCTTTACAAAATTTGTTTCCAAAAGGAAAAAGATACATTTTTGAGTAACTTGGATGTCCAAAGTCTTTTATGCCAAGTTTCAATGCTTTTGTCTTGGACATAGTACAAAAAGAGTTTGTAGGAAGAATCAAATGATCCATACAGTAGAGGTCACCCTTTCTATGGCCTTACCCAATTCGCTTTTCAGACTGGAGATCCTGCACAAAGCAACCGTTAGATGAGAAAGATACTTCACATCCATGGTCAACAATTTGGAAAACCGAAAAAAGTTTAGGTTTAATTTTGAAACTACTCTTACTTTAATTTTTAGAAAAGTGTTCCATCGGTCATAGAAATACAAGATAATTTTAAATTGGTGCAAACATCGGTTAAAGCACTTTCATGAGTCATATGAAAAGATGACCCAGAATCTAAGATCCAAGAATACATAACGGGTGGCGATATAAAGGCAAAGGCGGCACCCGATGTTGAGGAGGTAGCTTTGAGTATTTGTTATAGAGCCATGGATATTTGTCCAAGAGTTTCTTTGAGATCACCGCTCTTGCTTTCATTTTCTTTTGTGGTTGATTCTTCGACGGAAGCAACCTTAGGCTTGAAAGTTTCATTTAATTTTGGGCAAGGGAGCTTAATATGATCCGGCTCATGGCAATGATCACAAACAATCATCTTTGTACCTCCATTGTAGTTACCTTGTTTTCCAAAATGTGGTGGTTTGTATGTCTTAACATTATTGTCGGGCTTAGACACGGCAAGAACTTCATCTATACTTTTACTCATGTCAAGCTGAGTTTTTTCTTGAGTAATTTCGACAATGGCATCTTCCAAAGGAGGAAGAGTGGATCTACGAAGAAGAGAAGACCTTGTTCAAATTCGGGATGAAGCCCAAATAGAAATTGAAACAATCTTTCTTGTTCTATTTGCTTTTGTCTAAGCTCTACATCTTCCATAGCTATCCATTTAGGCTCCAAAAGAGTCAACTCGTCCCATAGAGGATTTTAGAGCACTATAATAGTCTTGTATGCTCAAATCCCCTTGCTTAGTAGTTCTTACTTTCTCTTACAAGTATGCCCTTGCAAGATATTTTTGGGTATACATACCCTTCATAAAAAACCAAGTCTCGTTGGCTCTACGAAATTTAGTAATGTTTGCACATACCTTGAGCTCCACGTTATTCATGAACCATGCAAGAATCTTTGCATGGTTGCTCTCCCAATCCTCCACCTTTCTTTGGTGTTCTTCAATGGCCTTAAGGCGAGCATCTCCCTCAAGAACCTTCTCTTGATTTCCTTCCATCTTGGTGTGTAACGCCCCGAAATTTAACCCAAATTTTTAGGGAATTTTTTTTTTTCAAGCGGAAACAACTAATAATTCTCGGGTTAAGCATTTCAGAACGATACAGGAAGGTAAAAGCAAACCACACCATTTATTTCCACTTTAATAATAATAAAATCCAACATCAGAGTTTTCACATTTAGTCTCAAAACAAAAATCTCAATCTGAAAGTAAGCAGAACCGCCAGGGAACAAATGGATCAAGTCTCGGTCAGCACCTCATCCCGCATCGCTCATAAAATTACTCTTCTCCTGAAAATAATAGAAATTATAGAAATTAGACTACCACGTCTAAGTAGGAAAACTGTAATTATTCTTGCAAGTAGATCATGTGTCAGGTGTGTGATGTGGGTGTCGTATTTAAATTTCAGTCTAAACATAAACACCTAAGGAATTCGAAGCAACAGCAATAACAGACATATGTCTAAATAGAAAGGTAGATTATGTAACAGTTATACTTAAGCACAAAGAAACATTTTATGCGACTACAACAATTAAGCAGGTAAGGTATTAGGCAATTAAGGCAGAACTTACACTAACATGAATAACATCAACATAACATCCTTAATATGAATTCAATTAACTAATTTATGCACAGTTTACGATGTCGCTTCATCATAAGCACCGAGTATAAAGCATGATGAAAGAGTATGCAAATGTCTCTTTAATGACTCCAACACAGTGATACCTAACTGTTCTAATTAATGTTTATCTTTTCTTATCCCGCGGGTACACACGGGCCAAGGCAACCATCACAGAAGAGAATGTCCGGGGGTATATTATTCAGGGTTGTATTATTTACCCGAACATTCTAACTGTGACTGAAATCCCAAGGGAGCGGCCAGTGACCGAGAGAAACTCCCAAAGGCCAAAACCAAAACAGGATGCATCCCTAACTTCTGCAGAAGAATATAGAACTACCACCTAGGACACATTTGGTAGTCCGGGTCCCCCGACTCTGAGGACTGGGACCAACGAGTCGCTTTACGCTCGAAACTAAACACATGTCCCCAGAGTTTTGTACCACCTACCCTCTCCAAGGTAAGCCTGAAACTGAGTGGGTTACTCTTTTTATTTAAATTTATTTCCCGAAGTACAAGGCATTTCCCCAACTTCCTTCTACTACCACGGCAGTAGAATTCCCATCCTTAGTTTATTTACCAAGGTGAATAAACCATCCAAACCCTTTTTCCATATTGATTGCTTAAACCCACTCAAAGTGCTCTGGTGCCTTTAAACCAGTCAAGCACAGAATTTAGATTTAAGTTTCTTACCAGTGTTTTGATCATTATTCATAATGTTTCGGTACCTTAAACCGTCAAGCAACAAGGCTCCGGTACCTTTAAACCAGTCGGGCGCATAACCTTTAATATTAAGTTTTTCATCAGTTTTATTGCCATGGCATACAAGCTAATAGTCTAGTACCCGTACCGGGTATTCAACCCATATTGCCCATTAGACTGGGTTTCCCAAATGACACTAGTTATAGTTCATCCAATCCATTTTGTGTTATGTTCCAATATAATTAGTCCCTTTTAGATGATTGAGCATGGTACATATACACAACAACTAATGGAGTACTGCTGAAACAACTCACCCAGCCTATCTAGGCCTATCAATTTTGAATCAAACATGTGCAAGAATTTAGTCTTAACATTTTCCTCCAACCGGTACAAGGGTTTTTTTTTTTGAATTGATTAGGTCACAGTCCAGCTACAGTAATTGGGCCTGTTGGTTATCACAATTCAGCTTTCAAATTTGCCATGAGCATAAAATTGGGGTAAAGCAAACAATGTATAGGTATCCATTACAAGTAGTTTTCTTCAAAATAATAAGCTGCTCAGTTAAGGCTACTCTTCATATGCTACAGCCTATTGAACAACAACATATTGCAATATCCTCCTAACATAAGTTAACCAAATTAATGTGCACAGGTCCTAGGCATGCCTCACCTCAACATTTCATATAATAAAGAAAAAAAAATAATTCATGAGATCTTCAAAAATATGCACAGAACTAATTCGTGAGATTTCAAGTATTTTGCATTCAAATATCAGATCCTTATGAAGTCGAAACTACAACCCTTCAGTTGATAACAGAGTGCACGAAGAACCAAGCAGCACCTAATCCCCATACTAGAGTTAGTCCCGTATTTAATTGTGTAAGTTGTGTGTGACCTAGTTAAATACGGATCTATGTGTGTGAGAATCTGTATACTATATTCAGTTATAATAATTGTATTTATACCACAAGTTATTCACAAATTAGAAACCTTAATGGTGGTGCTAAACAATCCTTAATAGTAACCTGTGAAACCCTACCTTAATCTTTATGGATTGGAAGATAGAGTATGTTAGCATAAGGTGTAAGCAAAACCAGAATTATCTTAAAAGATAAGCAGAGTCTGATATATGAGATTAACATGTATCCAGGTCTGATAACAGTCATCAACAGATAACCAGATTTGCTCACAGACAGTGAAATCACATGTAATCCGATTTTTTTTTTAGTAATTGTCAAGTGATATGAAAACAGCGTTGGCAACAGGCTACCTATGATACTTTTAGCCACATAGGCAAACCGTATCAACCTATCAAATCCTAAACTGTTAACAGGCATACCAATCGTCCATATCCAAATAGGGTAACAGTCAACTAAACAAAACCAACAAACGAAACAAAAACGACGATTCAACACTATCAATTTAATATGGAATCACACCCACTAATTAATAGAATTTCATATATCCGACACACACTCAGGTTGTCATATTGTTCTGGTACCAACAGTGTACCCAACAATGCCCCAGTCGGCAGGAATCGAAGGTTGTCCCTTGAACAACCCAGAAAATTCATAGGTTATTAGGGATTCGAGAAGCCCATAACCGAACTCAGCAAAATTCCATCAACATTCAAAGCCCCTCGTTTTATTACACGAATACCCCATCACTTATTTGGATTTTCACCGTAGCCGAAATTGAAATTCCCTTTTTACAGAAATGTGAAACCAATAACCCCCTTTACGATAACAATCCTAAACAAACCCTATCGATTTGGGTTGTAGACAACCCACACTCCACCAACCCATGATTAACCTGAAAAGAAAACAATCACAGAAAACCTACCATTATCCGGCGAGGGTGTTGCGGCATCCACGAGTGGGGTCGGTCGGCCTGGACAGCACCACCACCGGCGAGGTCGGCTCTTCACTGCGAGGCCTCGAGCTGCAGCCCGAGATCGGAGGGTGATTCGAGGTTTAGAGAGGTAGAAGAGAGTGAGAGAGAGAATGGGACAGCGAGAGAGAGAAGGAAGGGTTCGAGGTCCTCCCTTTGTAGGTGGATGGCCCCCCGAAAAGGAAGGGAAGCATAGCCTCCCGGCGGCTGCGGCTTCCCCCTTCCCCATTTTCAAAAATGTTAGGGTTCAAAAGAACCCTAACCTGCGGCTTATCGGGGAAGAGGGTTTCCTCCCTCTTCATTTTTATCGGGCGGTCCTCTTATCGCCCCCCCCCCCTTTTGTATTTTTTTTTTTCATCTTTACAGTGTGTGGGCCGGGTCCGAGTCCGACCCACGACCCGCACTCGGGGTCCAACCACATGTTGGATCCGGGTCTTATTTAAAGAAAAAATATGGGTTCATAATTGGATTCGAAACACCTCCTATATATTTATTTTATTTATTTTCGTATTTACATATTTTAATATTTAAATAGGTTTATCTCGTATAATATGGGTTCTGGATCTTAAACTTGGATCTGTGCCCAGATTCGCCCATTTTATGCCTAAAATACTAAAACTTTAAATGTAAACATTGCGGTTATTACATCCTTTCCCCCTAAAAGAAATTTCGTCCTCGAAATTTACCTGTGGTTGCTCACTCGAAAAGGTTGGGGTACTTCTCCCGCATATTTGTCTCTGGTTCCCACGTGCTTTCGTCAATGCCATGGTGTTGCCATCTCACCTTAACGAGAGGAATGGTCTTTGATCTCAAGACTCGCTCGCTTCGTTCCAATATCTCCACTGGTTTTAACTCCGCCTGTGTAGTTATACACTGCCGGTCCCAAGCCCGGATAAAGGAGGAGGGTTGCGGTAGGCCTGTGACAGCCAGCATAAAAACTTTGTCATATCCTATGAAAATGAACCAATATGAGAATTTCGTTGGGGCGTTCCCTACTGAGCGACGCGCTGTACTCTCTAGGCCCGGAGGCAGTGATAAATGTGCAAGGGTTGCTAGGTCGTCGCCCAGAAGCGACGCGTCACACCGGCGCCTGGGTGTGGTGTCAAATAGGCAAGGGTTCCCTCACTTTGTTGGACGGGTGGGGGTAAAGAAGTTAGTCCAAGACCATAAAATTAGGTTAGCCACTTGGAACATAGGGTCTTTAACTGGTAAGTTGGTAGAGTTAGTAGATGTTATGTGTAGGAGAAAGATTGATATTTTATGTCTTCAAGAGACCAAATGGGTAGGTGAGAAAGCTAAAGTGATAGAACCTTAGGGATATAAGATTTGGTATACAGGAATAAATAGGAATAGGAATGGAGTAGGGATTGTTATGAGTCGTCAGTTTATAGATAATGTAGTTGAGGTCCGTAGGAAGGGTGATAGAATTTTACTTATTAAATTAGTATTAGGTACGGATATTATTAATATTATTAGTGTTTATGCACCTCAAGTAGGTTTAGATGATTCCATTAAGCATCAATTTTGGGAAGATTTAGATGGAGTAGTACAAGAGACATCTTATGGAGAAAAGCTTTTCATCGGCGGTGACCTTAATGGACATGTAGGCATTAGTAGGGAGGGATTTGAGAATATCCATGGAGGATATGGTATAGGAGAAAGAAATGAAAGTGGAGAAAGGATTTTAGATTTTTGTTTGTCCTATGATATGATCGTAGCAAACACTTGGTTTAGGAAGAGGGAGTCTCACCTAGTAACATTTAAAAGTGGGGTTAATACGAGTCAGATAGATTTTTTCCTACTTAGAAAGAGAGATAGGGGTTGTTGCATCGATTGTAAGGTTATACCAGGAGAAAGTGTAGCTACACAACATAGAGTCTTAATTTTAGATCTTAGAATTAGACAATGCCGTAAAAGGGATAGACATAGGATAGATCCTAGAATTAAGTGGTGGGCACTGAAAGGAGCTAAACAAGGAATGTTTGTAGAGCAGGTAGTTAAGGAAGTTGATTGGTGTCTCGAGGAGGATTCAGAATCAATGTGGAATAAGATAGCGGGTGGTATGAGAAAAGTAGCTAAGGAGGTATTGGGTGAGTCTAAAGGCGGTGCACCACTAGGTAAGGATACATCATGGTAGAACGAGGATGTCAAATTAGCTATTAAGGTTAAAAGAGAGTGTTATAGAAATCTAAGTAAGAGTCGTGATAATGAGAATTTGGAGAAGTATATGATAGCAAAAAAAGGAAGCTAAAAAAGTTGTTCGAAACGCGAGGGCTAAGGTATATAAGGAGGTTTATGACAAGTTGGATACCAAAGAAGGCGAGAAGGATATTTATAGGCTTGCAAAGATGAGAGATAGGAAATCGAAGGATTTGGGTATGGTTAGATGTATCAAAGATGAAACGCAAAGGGTTTTAGTCAAAGATGAGGAGATTAAGGAGAGATGGAAAGATTATTTTGATAAGCTATTTAATGATAGTCATGCTCAAGATCTTGGAGACTTCTCCATTCCTTTTCATGAGATAAATCGTGACTTCATGCGCAAGATTCAAAAGAAAGAAATTGCAGAGGCTTTGAAGAAAATGAAATCAAGAAGGGCAGTTGGCCCAGATGGTATACCTATCGAGGCTTGGAAATGCTTGGGAGAGAAAGGTTTAGAATGGTTGACAAATCTTTTTAACTTGATTTGGCGAACAAATAAGATGCCTAATGAGTGGAGGAAGAGTACTTTGGTGCCTTTATATAAGAATAAGGGTGATATACAAGATTGCACAAACTATCGTGGTATAAAACTCATGAGTCATACTATGAAACTTTGGGAGAGGGTGATTGAGTCTAGGTTGAGGAAGGTTGTCATGATATCGGAGAATCAATTTGGTTTTATGCCTGGAAGATCAACTATGGAAGCTATACATCTTCTTAGACAACTTATTGAAAGATATAGAGAGAGGAACAAAGATTTGCATATGGTTTTTATTGATTTAGAGAAGGCATACGATAGAGTACCTAGGGACGTTCTCTGGTGGACAATGATGAAGAAAGGTGTTTCTCTCAAGTACATTAGTATAATTAAAGATATGTATGAAGGAGTAGTAACCAATGTCCGCACTTGTGGAGGGGTGACAACCAATTTTCCGATAACGGTTGGGTTACATCAAGGATCTGCTTTAAGCCCTTTCCTATTTGCGATAGTGATGGATGAGCTTACGAGATCAATTCAAGAAAATGTACCGTGGTGTATGTTGTTTGCTGATGATATTGTTTTGATTGATGAGTCTAGAGCTGGGGTTAATGCTAAGTTAGAATTATGGAGACAGACATTGGAAGCTAGAGGTTTTAAGTTGAGTAAGAGTAAGACTGAATATATGGAATGTCGGTTTAGTAAGCAACGAAGTAGTGATGGGAGTGTAGTGAAGCTTGGTGAGCAAGATATACCGGTGAATGATTATTTCAAATATTTGGGATCCATCATTCAAAAGTATGGAGAAATTGATGGAGATGTAAATCATAGGATAAAGGTTGGGTGGATGAAATGGAAAAGTGCTACTGGAGTGCTGTGCGATCGTAGAATGCCATTGCGGTTGAAGGGAAAGTTTTATAGGACGACTATTAGACCCGCTTTACTATATGGTACGGAATGTTGGGCTGCCAAGAGACATCATATTCAAAATGAGTGTAGCTGAGATGCGGATGCTTAGATGGATGTGTGGAAATACAATAAAAGATAAGATTCGGAACGAAGAGATACGTAAGAAGGTAGGTGTTGCACACATTGAAAATAAGATGCGAGAGAATCGTTTACGGTGGTTTGGACATATTCGGCGAAGGCCTAATGATGCTCCAGTTAGAAGGTTGGAGAAATGGGAAAATATATTAGTTAAAAGAGGTCGGGGTAGGCCTAGGAAGACTTGGATAGAGATGATAGGAAAGGATATGAATGCTTTGAACCTCACCGAGGACATGGCGTTGGATAGAAATGATTGGAGGAAAATGATTCATGTGGAAGACCCAAAATGAATTTCTTTTTTGGTTCATATCGCTGACCCCAATTGTTTTGGGATGAAGGCGTAGTTGTTGTTGTTGTTGTCAGATCTTCCCTTATATCTACGTCCTCATATTGGATGACGTGCGACGGATCTTGAAGATATTTTCTTAACATAGATACATGGAATACGTTATGTATCTGAGCATACTGAGGAGGTAGGGCTATACGATAGGCCGTTTCTCCAATCCGTTCCAAAATCTCAAAAGGTCCGACATATCTGGGACTCAATTTTCCTTTCTTACCAAAACAAAACACACTTTTGGTGGGTGATACCTCCACAAAGACTCGATCCCCCACATCAAAAGTGACCTCCCTGCGCCTTTGATCTGCATAACTCTTTTGTCGACTCTGGGCTGTGAGCAGTCTATCTCTTATCATCTTTATCTGTTGGGTGTAATGTTGTAACACGATTGGTGATTCTACCGACCGTTCTCCAATTTCATCCCAATACACAGGTGATCTACATGGTCTCCCGTACAGAGCTTCGAAGGGAGCCATGCCAATACTCGCATGGTAACTATTGTTGTAAGCATATTCGGCTAAAATAACATGCTTGTCCCACTCACCTTTCCAATCCAGCATACATGCTCGCAACATATCTTCTAGTGTGGATAGTTCTCTCTGATTGTCCGTCAGTCTGGGGATGAAAAGCGGTACTCAGCTTCAGTTTCGTACCCAAGGCCTGTTGCAACTGACCCCAAAACCGAGAAGTAAATCAAGGATCTCGATCTGATATAATAGAGACTGGTACTCCATGCAGTCGAACAACCTCTCTGATGTATAAGTCTGCTAAGCTCTCGAGGGATTGATTTATTCGTATGGGTAGAAAATGAGCCGATTTGGTTAGTCGATCCACTATTACCCATATAGCGTCATGTTGTTTCCGTGTTTTGGGCAAACCCACCACGAAGTCCATGGTGATTTCTTCTCATTTCCACTGTGGAATCTCCATTTGCTGCATCATTCCACCAGGTTTCTGATGTTCTACCTTGACTTGCTGACAAGTCAAACACTTCGAGACATAACTTGCGACCTCACGCTTCATTCCATTCCACCAATACCCACGTAAATTTTTAAACATTTTCGTGCCTCCTGGGTGTATGGTGTATTTGGACCTATGTGCTTCCCCCAATAGTTCTTCCTTCAACTTGGGATCACTAGGGACCCAAAGTCACTTTTTCATCCAAATACTGCCATCTTCCTTGAGTGAGAAATGTGACTTCTCTTGTTGGGCTAGTGACTTCAATTTCTCATATTGGGGATCCTCTTTCTGACCTTCAATAATCTTTGTAAGGATCTCCGGATGAGCAGATAAATTAGATAACTTGATACTCCCCACGACATCTGGAAACGGTTTCCAATCCATGAATTCCTCCACCAAATTCCACCCTTTTGTCAATAGACTGGACAAACTGCAACCAGCTTTGCGACTGAGAGAGTCTGCTACCACATTTGCCTTGCCTGGGTGATAGGAAATGGTAAAATCGTAATCCTTTATAAACTCCAACCATCGTCGTTGTCGCATGTTCAACTCTTTCTGGGAAAACAGGTACTTGAGACTTTTGTGATCAGTAAATACCTCGAATTGTTCCCCATACAGGTAATGTCGCCATATTTTCAACGCGAACACCACGGCTGCCAATTCGAGATCATGAGTTGGGTAGTTTCGTTCATGAGTCTTTAATTGGCGAGAGGCATAAGCTATTACCTTACCATTTTGCATTAAAACACATCACAACCCAGTACCTGATGCGTCGGAGTAGACCACAAAACCACCATGACCTGAAGGTAAAGCCAACACTGGTGCGGTGGTAAGCTTCTTCTTTAAGATTTGGAAACTCTCCTCACACTTATCCGTCCATTCGAACTTGATTCCTTTCCTCAGGAGCTTGGTCATGGGCATAGCAATCCGTGAAAAGTCTTGAATGAATCTTCTATAATAGCCTGCTAATCCCAGAAAACTCCTGATATCACTGATATTCTTCGGTTGACCCCAATTTAATACAGCTTCAACCTTAGCCGGGTCTACAGCGACTCTGTCTCGCGATATGACATGACCCAAGAACATGACCTTCTCGAGCCAGAATTCGCACTTGGAGAATTTGGCGAACAACTGGTGTTCCTTGAGAGTCCTCAATACAATCCTCAATTGTTCTCGATGTTGCTCTATACTTTCAGAGTATATAAGTATGTCATCAATAAAAACAATCACAAAAGTATCCAAGTACGCTCTGAATACCCGATTCATCAAATCCATGAATGCGGCGGGAGCATTTGTCAGTCCGAATGGCATAACTACGAACTCATAGTGACCGTACCTTGTTCTAAAGGCTGTCTTGGGAATATCATTGTCCTTGATCCGAAGTTGGTGATATCCAGATCTAAGATCGATTTTTTAAAACACCTTAGCCTTTTGCAATTGGTCGAACAAGTCTTCAATGCGAGGTAGGGGATACTTATTTTTGACTGTTGCTTGATTCAACATCCGATAGTCGATACACAACCTCATAGAACCATCTTTCTTCTTTACAAACAGAACTGGTGCTCCCCATGGTGACACGCTTGGTCTAATGAAACCTTGTTCCATCAACTCTTGGAGTTGTTTCTTCAGCTCCTCCAACTCTACTAGAGCCATACGGTAAGGTGCTTTCGAGATTGGTGCCGTCCCAGGCACCAACTCGATATGAAAATCCACCTCACGCTGTGGAGGTAGTCCAGGCAACTCATCCGGAAACACTTCCGGAAATTCACGAACCACTTCAAGTTCTTCTAAAGGTGTGACCTTCGACTCACAGGAGAATACATTTACTAGGAAGGCTCGGCACCCCTGTCGCATATACTTCTGGGCTTTTAGTACTGATACAATTCGGCTCTTTACTGTAGGTCTCGAGAGCCGAAACTCAACCTTTGGCAATCCTGGTCGGGACAAAACCACTTTCCCTTGGCGACAGAGAACGTTGGCATAATGTTCATATAACCAATCCATCCCCAAAATGACATCATATTCAGTCATATCGAGCAAGATTAGGTCAGCAGGTAAGTTCTGCCCTTCAAGTACAATTATGACATCAGGGATGTAGTTTACACATATCGAATTATATCCTATCGGATTGTACACATATAATTCATGTTTCAGAGATTCAGTATGTGCACCAAGTAATTTTGCAAATTCTACGGATATGAACGAATGTGTAGCACCACAGTCAAATAGAACAAGTGCAGCACAACCATTGACAAATACAGTACCTTGTACCAGATTTCCTTTCTCCAATTCTTCCGCAGTGGTGGCATATACTCGTCCCGGCACCCTCTTGTGTGCATTTTGGTGCGGTGTTTGCTGCGGCTGAGATGGTTGATGTTGCTGTCCTCCCCCGGCATTACGTTTCTGCATATCCGCCATCTTCTTGTGGCACTGACGGGCATAGTGACCCATCTTTCCACAGTAGAGACATGCTCCTGTGTCTCTAGGGCAAGGCTGTCCGTAGTGGGACCGGTTGCACTTCTGGCACACCCGATTTTGTCCTTGTTGCTGCGGAGGAAGATTTCCACCATTGTACTTTTGCTTCTTGTAAGGTGGCTGGTACTTCTTGCCATTGTGATGCTGCGGCGGACCGGCTCCCCGTTTTCCCAGTGTGTCCTTTTGACTCTTCCTTGATCGCTCCCATTCTTCATTCAGCATAGTAGCCACTTCAATGGCTTGTGCGAGGGTGGACGGTAGATTTATCATCACTCGTGGTCGCAATCCGTCCTTGAGTCCGCGGACATACCTAGTTGCTCTGGCTTTATCATTCGCAAACAAATTTGGGCAATAACGCTCCAAGGTCCGAAATTTGGTAGTGTATTCCACCAAATTCATATTTCCTTGAGTAAGCTCCAAGAACTCCTGATGCTTCTGATCACGAGCGTACTAGGGGAAATATGTCTCGAGAAATGTTCGTTTGAAATCTTCCCATGGAATAGTATCCACTCCAGCAAAGTGGATGGTTCGGGTTGTGTCCCACCATTTCTGTGAATCTTCCGTCAAGCGGTAGGTGCCGAAGTCTGTTTGCTTATCATCAGGAACAGACAGAACCCGAAAAGCTCGTTCTGTCTCGGCAATCCAACTCTCAGCTAATTCAGGATCAGCCTTGCCTGAGAAGGTAGGCGGGTTCAACTTCAAGAACTTCTCATAGGTGATTGTGTTCGTATTATGCCTTTCACTTATGGCTGCGGCTAACTCCGCCTGATGGCGCATTTGAGTGTCCATGGTTTGAGCCAGATTACCGAGAGTTTCCATCACGAAACCCCTTTGGTCCTGCCATTCGTTCGCCGTGCTCGAACTAGCTTGGGATCGACGATACATCTAATAATCATTTCAATACACACAGTTTTACTATCTTTGAATTATAGTGTCCCTAAAATCATCACAAGTATATATCTAAACTTATATAGAAAACAATGCAATTATCAGGCCTAATAAAGTAAGAATGATAAAAATATACTCACAGAGCGATCTCAGGATGTGGCATGACCGTGATCCTTGATTTTTTGTTCCCAGGCTCTGATACCATAACTGTAACGCCCCGAAATTTAACCCAAATTTTTAGGGAATTTTTTTTTTTCAAGCGGAAACAACTAATAATTCTCGGGTTAAGCATTTCAGAACGATACAGGAAGGTAAAAGCAAACCACACCATTTATTTCCACTTTAATAATAATAAAATCCAACATCAGAGTTTTCACATTTAGTCTCAAAACAAAAATCTCAATCTGAAAGTAAGCAGAACCGCCAGGGAACAAATGAATCAAGTCTCGGTCAGCACCTCATCCCGCATCGCTCATAGAACTACTCTTCTCCTGAAAATAATAGAAATTATAGGAATTAGACTACCACGTCTAAGTAGGAAAACTGTAATTATTCTTGCAAGTAGATCATGTGTCAGGTGTGTGATGTGGGTGTCGTATTTAAATTTCAGTCTAAACATAAACACCTAAGGAATTCGAAGCAACAGCAATAACAGACATATGTCTAAATAGAAAGGTAGATTATGTAACAGTTATACTTAAGCACAAAGAAACATTTTATGCGACTACAACAATTAAGCAGGTAAGGTATTAGGCAATTAAGGCAGAACTTACACTAACATGAATAACATCAACATAACATCCTTAATATGAATTCAATTAACTAATCTATGCACAGTTTACGATGTCGCTTCATCATAAGCACAGAGTATAAAGCATGATGAAAGAGTATGCAAATGTCTCTTTAATGACTCCAACACAGTGATACCTAACTGTTCTAATTAATGTTTATCTTTTCTTATCCCGCGGGTACACACGGGCCAAGGCAACCATCACAGAAGAGAATGTCCGGGGGTATATTATTCAGGGTTGTATTATTTACCCGAACATTCTAACTGTGACTGAAATCCCAAGGGAGCGGCCAGTGACCGAGAGAAACTCCCAAAGGCCAAAACCAAAACAGGATGCATCCCTAACTTCTGCAGAAGAATATAGAACTACCACCTAGGACACATTTGGTAGTCCGGGTCCCCCGACTCTGAGGACTGGGACCAACGAGTCGCTTTACGCTCGAAACTAAACACATGTCCCCAGAGTTTTGTACCACCTACCCTCTCCAAGGTAAGCCTGAAACTGAGTGGGTTACTCTTTTTATTTAAATTTATTTCCCGAAGTACAAGGCATTTCCCCAACTTCCTTCTACTACCACGGCAGTAGAATTCCCATCCTTAGTTTATTTACCAAGGTGAATAAACCATCCAAACCCTTTTTCCATATTGATTGCTTAAACCCACTCAAAGTGCTCTGGTGCCTTTAAACCAGTCAAGCACAGAATTTAGATTTAAGTTTCTTACCAGTGTTTTGATCATTATTCATAATGTTTCGGTACCTTAAACCGTCAAGCAACAAGGCTCCGGTACCTTTAAACCAGTCGGGCGCATAACCTTTAATATTAAGTTTTTCATCAGTTTTATTGCCATGGCATACAAGCTAATAGTCTAGTACCCGTACCGGGTATTCAACCCATATTGCCCATTAGACTGGGTTTCCCAAATGACACTAGTTATAGTTCATCCAATCCATTTTGTGTTATGTTCCAATATAATGAGTCCCTTTTAGATGATTGAGCATGGTACATATACACAACAACTAATGGAGTACTGCTGAAACAACTCACCCAGCCTATCTAGGCCTATCAATTTTGAATCAAACATGTGCAAGAATTTAGTCTTAACATTTTCCTCCAACAGGTACAAGGGTTTTTTTTTTTTGAATTGATTAGGTCACAGTCCAGCTACAGTAATTGGGCCTGTTGGTTATCACAATTCAGCTTTCAAATTTGCCATGAGCATAAAATTGGGGTAAAGCAAACAATGTATAGGTATCCATTACAAGTAGTTTTCTTCAAAATAATAAGCTGCTCAGTTAAGGCTACTCTTCATATGCTACAGCCTATTGAACAACAACATATCGCAATATCCTCCTAACATAAGTTAACCAAATTAATGTGCACAGGTCCTAGGCGTGCCTCACCTCAACATTTCATATAATAAAGAAAAAAAAACAATTCATGAGATCTTCAAAAATATGCACAGAACTGATTCGTGAGATTTCAAGTATTTTGCATTCAAATATCAGATCCTTATGAAGTCGAAACTACAACCCTTCAGTTGATAACAGAGTGCACGAAGAACCAAGCAGCACCTAATCCCCATACTAGAGTTAGTCCCGTATTTAATTGTGTAAGTTGTGTGTGACCTAGTTAAATACGGATCTATGTGTGTGAGAATCTGTATACTATATTCAGTTATAATAATTGTATTTATACCACAAGTTATTCACAAATTAGAAACCTTAATGGTGGTGCTAAACAATCCTTAATAGTAACCTGTGAAACCCTACCTTAATCTTTATGGATTGGAAGATAGAGTATGTTAGCATAAGGTGTAATCAGAACCAGAATTATCTTAAAAGATAAGCAGAGTCTGATATATGAGATTAACATGTATCCAGGTTTGATAACAGTCATCAACAGATAACCAGATTTGCTCACAGACAGTGAAATCACATGTAATCCGATTTTTTTTTTAGTAATTGTCAAGTGATATGAAAACAGCGTTGGCAACAGGCTACCTATGATACTTTTAGCCACATAGGCAAACCGTATCAACCTATCAAATCCTAAACTGTTAACAGGCATACCAATCGTCCATATCCAAATAGGGTAACAGTCAACTAAACAAAACCAACAAACGAAACAAAAACGACGATTCAACACTATCAATTTAATATGGAATCACACCCACTAATTAATAGAATTTCATATATCCGACACACACTCAGGTTGTCATATTGTTCTGGTACCAACAGTGTACCCAACAATGCCCCAGTCGGCAGGAATCGAAGGTTGTCCCTTGAACAACCCAGAAAATTCATAGGTTATTAGGGATTCGAGAAGCCCATAACCGAACTCAGCAAAATTCCATCAACATTCAAAGCCCCTCGTTTTATTACACGAATACCCCATCACTTATTTGGATTTTCACCGTAGCCGAAATTGAAATTCCCTTTTTACAGAAACGTGAAACCAATAACCCCCTTTACGATAACAATCCTAAACAAACCCTATCGATTTGGGTTGTAGACAACCCACACTCCACCAACCCATGATTAACCTGAAAAGAAAACAATCACAGAAAACCTACCATTATCCGGCGAGGGTGTTGTGGCATCCACGAGTGGGGTCGGTCGGCCTGGACAGCACCACCACCGGCGAGGTCGGCTCTTCACTGCGAGGCCTCGAGCTGCAGCCCGAGATCGGAGGGTGATTCGAGGTTTAGAGAGGTAGAAGAGAGTGAGAGAGAGAATGGGACAGCGAGAGAGAGAAGGAAGGGTTCGAGGTCCTCCCTTTGTAGGTGGATGACCCCCCGAAAAGGAAGGGAAGCATAGCCTCCCGGCGGCTGCGGCTTCCCCCTTCCCCATTTTCAAAAATGTTAGGGTTCAAAAGAACCCTAACCTGCGGCTTATCGGGGAAGAGGGTTTCCTCCCTCTTCATTTTTATCGGGCGGTCCTCTTATCGGGCACCCCCCCCCCCTTTTGTATTTTTTTTTTTTCATCTTTACAGTGTGTGGGCCGGGTCCGAGTCCGACCCACGACCCGCACTCGGGGTCCAACCACATGTTGGATCCGGGTCTTATTTAAAGAAAAAATATGGGTTCATAATTGGATTCGAAACCCCTCCTATATATTTATTTTATTTATTTTCGTATTTACATATTTTAATATTTAAATAGGTTTATCTCGTATAATATGGGTTCTGGATCTTAAACTTGGATCTGTGCCCAGATTCGCCCATTTTATGCCTAAAATACTAAAACTTTAAATGTAAACATTGCGGTTATTACATGGTGAGCTTCAATTGAGGTTCCGGAATATAACCCATTACATAACCCCAAAGTTTTTTTCCTTTAAGATTATTCACCGTTGCAGATACCCACATCATATAGTTCTTTCCATTGACCTTGAAAGATAAGTCAATCTTTGACTCCATTGCGGATGAGATGAGAGGTGGAAGAGAGACGTCACAACTTTAGCTCCAAGAACCGTATGGCTCTGATACCATGTAATGAAGTATGCAAAAATATATAATAAGAATGCTTAATGCATTCACAAGGTTCAATAATGGACAAGCACTAACTCACAAGAGGGAATATAGAAATAGTCCACCAAAGGACAATACAAAAAGCCTTCAAAAGGCTACACAAAAAATATAGAGGCTTTATTGAATAGGAGCTCAAAGAGCCATGAGAAATACAAGGGGGGAGTCACCCCTATTTATACAAAAAGAAAAGCTAAAAAGGAGAGACCTTGGAGGCTCCCCATAGAGACGTTGGGAGAACGGCTCTATGTGGGGCCCTTTATGCGTGAGCTAAAAGAGAAAAAAAAAGAAAGTTACAAAAAATAAAAAAAAGGAAAAATAACCTAATTAATAAATAGTTGTTTCTAGAACAACTATGTAAAATGATAAAAATACCCCTATCGGGTATTTCACACACACACACACACACACACACATATATAAGCATTCTAAAGCATATATATGCTTCTATAGCTTAACGGTTGACATAATGTGCTTATTTTAGCTATTTTACAGCTTGAAGTTTGATTATTTTCATATCTTATTCATGTGCTTACACTATAAAATATTGAGTCCTAAACTATGTCACAAGGACTCGGCTAAGGAGGTGCCGCACCCGAGTCGACACGCCTCGACACGGGTGCGGACTCGGGTGCGGCTTAGGACTCGGTCAACGCCAACTCGGACTCGGTCAACGAGTCCAGGCCGAGTCCGTCCACATTTTGGACTCAGTCAACTTTGACCGAGTCCAAAAATGTCCATTTCGACTTTTAAATTACATTTTGGATCTGGGTCGGGTCGGGTC
The DNA here is from genome assembly GCF_984573655.1 of Nuphar pumila. NCBI lineage: Eukaryota > Viridiplantae > Streptophyta > Magnoliopsida > Nymphaeales > Nymphaeaceae > Nuphar > Nuphar pumila. Next base: position 3,241,311 of record NC_143261.1, read on the forward strand.
CGGACCCGACCTAGATCCAATTTTCTTTTGCAGCCGAACCCTAAAAAAGGTTTATCGACAGGGGGGCTTACCCTCTTGATTTTGCTTCTCCCCTTCAGCCCCTGTAGCTTTCTCCTACACCCAAGCCGACGATCCAGACTCCGGCGACGGTACGCACAGGCAGCCACCGTCTCCCCCTCTGTCAACAGGTATGTCGATCAACCCTCCCTCTGCTCACAGCCTCCCTTGCACCCTCTGCTCGCAGAAGAGGGGCTCGGCCCCTCTCTGTGCCTCCTATTCACAGAGGAGGGGCTTGGCCCCTCCTCGTTTCACTTATGTCAGGCAGGCCCCTCCCCCCGTACCCTCTACTCGCAAAAGAGGGGCTCGCCCCCCCTCCCTGCACCCTCTGCTCGCAGAAGAGGGGCTCGGCCCCTCCCTGTACGTCTGATTCATAGAGGAGGGGCTCAGCCCCTCCTCGTTTCCCTTTTATTGCAGGGGTAAGAAGTAGGAGTGGGGGAAGGAGGGGGCTCGACTGACAGGTCGAGCCTTGCCACGCCGAACAACAGGGGAAACGAGGAGGGGCCGAGCCCCTCCTCGTTTTCCTTTTGTTCGGCAGGGGTAAGAAGGAGTGGGGAAAGGAGGGGGCTCGGCTGACAGGCCGAGCCTTGCCACGCCGGACAGAAGGGAAACGAGGGGACAAGCCCCTCTTCTGTGAATCGAAGGCAAAGGGAAGGGCTCAGCCCCTCTTCTGCGAGCAGAGGGTGCAGGGAGGGGGGATGGGTGGGGTCCTCTGCTCGCAGAAGAGGGGCTGAGCCCCTCCCTTTGCCTTCGATTCACAGAAGAGGGGCTCGGCCCCTCGTTTCCCTTCTGTCCGGCATGGCAAGGTTCGGCCTGTCAGTCGAGCCCCCTCCTTCCCCCACTCCTTCTTACCCCTGCCAAACAAAAGGAAAACGAGGAGAGGCTCGGCCCCTCCTCGTTTCCCCTGCTGCCTTTGGCTTTTTGGCAAGGGCGAAGCCCCTGGCATGGATAAGGTTCAGCAGGGGCTTGCCCTGCCCCTCCTTTTTTGTGTTAGATAGGGGGTAGCTCCTATTACTATTATTTTGAAGTGTTTATTAACTTTATTTTATTTACTTATTTTCTTTTCAGTTTTCACTTTTCAGATATAATGGCGAGTTCTATCGGTAGTGTCAATACATTTGGTTCAAGTTCTAACCCTGAATTAGAAGTTTCTCAACCACTTTGGAGGCTTGTGACAAAAGGGGTAAAAGCTAGTAGTGGTGGTGGTGGGAATGTGCAATTTCATTGTAATCTATGTAAGACTGTTTTCACAGGTTCTTATAGGCGTGTGAAAGCACATCTTTTGCATATTCGTGGTCAAGGAATTAGGGCATGTTCTGGGGTTGACAAAGACATGTTAAAGCAATTAAAAAAAGAACAAGATAAAGCTGAAAAGAAGAAAATTGCAGAGATGAGAAGCGATTCGATTAATTTGACTTTTCCTACTGCTAGTGATATACAATAAGCGCTTTTAAAGAAAAGAAAGATGGAAAGCAATAAAACAATACAAGCATCATTCAAAAACATGGCAAGAGCAGAAATTGATAAAAAGATTGGTCGATTCTTTTACTCAAGCTCAATTCCTTTTAATGTAGCTAGAAGTCCATACTGGAAAGATATGATTACATCTTTGGCTAATTGCAATTTGAGTGGTTATGTGCCCCCTAGTTCAGAAAAACTAAGAACAGTCATTCTTGCAGAGGAAAAAAATAGAATTGAAGACTTGTTAGAGACTAAAAAATTTGCATGGAAACGACATGGAGTGTCGATTGTTTCTGATGGGTGGACTGATATACAAAGGCGACCACTGATAAACTTCATTGCTTACTCACTTAATGGGCCAATCTTTTTGAAGACTGTTGATGCATCTGGAGAGTATAAAGATGCTGAATATTTAAAGAGATTATTTGTCGAAGTGATAAAAGAAGTGGGTGAAGAAAGTGTGGTGCAAACCATTACTGACAATGCTCCAGTTTGCAGTTGTGCAGGAATGAATTTGGCAAGTGAAAATACATATTCACATATTTTTTGGACTCCTTGTGCAGCACACAGTTTAAATTTGGCACTTAAGAGTATATGCAATCCATCAAAAGATGATACACATGCACATGAAATGTGCTTATGGATTGAGAAAATAGAACATGATGTTCGAAATATTAGAAATTTTGTTGTAAACCATCATCATGCCCTTTCTATATTTAATAGGCATTCTGATCTCAAGTTACTGAAAGTTGCTGAAACTTGTTTTGCTTCTCTCATTGTTATGATAAAAAGAATTAAGCAACTCAAGAATGCATTGATGATGATGGTGGTTGATCAAGATTGGGATTTTTATCGTACTGAAGATGATGTTAAGGCTCAAGCTATCAAAAAATACATCTGTGATAATTTTTTGTGGGATAAAATTACATATTTTGTTGAATTTACAAAGCCTATTTGGGAAATGTTGAGAGAAGTTGACAGAGATGTACCCATGCTTCATAGAATTTATGAAATGTGGGACGATATGATTGAAAAAGTTCAAAGTATCATTTTTAAACATGAGAAAAAAGATATTGCACTTGATGATTCAGAATTTTACAATCATGTACATTCAGTTTTAGTGAGAAGATGGGATAAAAGCAATACACCTTTGCATTGCATGACACACTCTCTCAATCCAAAATACTACGCAAAAAAATGGTTGACAACAGGTGTTGGTCGTGTTTCTCCAAATGAAGATCATGAGATATCAAAAAATAGAATGATATATTTGGGAAGACTTTTTAATGATCCTCACATGTTTAAGGTTATAAATAGTGAGTTTGGCAAGTTTTCTACTGGGAGATTTGATTCTTTAGGAGCACTTGTGGCAAGGGACGAGGAAGATCCCCTTAATTGGTGGGCAACATATGGATCAAAGACACCAAATCTGCAACGTCTTGCAATGAAGTTGTTATCCCAACCTGCTACATCATCTTGTTGTGAAAGAAATTGGAGTACATATGCTCAAATTCACAACATTAAAAGAAACAAACTCACTAGTAAAAGAGCAGAGGATTTGGTTTATGTTCACTCAAATCTTCGATTAATTTCTTCCCTCTAATTCAGACGATGAGGCAGATTTATGATAAGTTTTATTGTTTATCACACTCACAAGCTTCTTTATGTGTTATATTTTGGTAAGTTTGTGTTGTTAAGAATTGCTTTTTTATTTTTGCTTTAAAATTTACAATCTTTATGTGTTAATTTATTGTTATATATATAATTATATATATTTAAAATATATATATTTATAATATATATTTTTTAATATATATATATATAGCCGAGTCCCCGTGTCCAAATTTTTTGGAATTGCGCCGCACCCGTGTCGCACCCGCACCCATGTGACATAGGTCCTAACTAGTCTGAGTCACTGAGTCAATCCACTGACTCGCGAGTCAAAGGGTTGGGTGATCCGAGTCTGAGTCATGAGTTTGCCAACTATGCATATAAACAACAAGAATGGTTTCTAATTTGAAAGGAATGTCATAATCCCCAAGAACAATACATAAATGCATTTTTACAAGCAATTCAGCACGTGTCAATTTCTAATTTTTGTGATCACATTTAAGGACAAAACGAGCATTTATGGTGGGTTTGAATTTCATTTTTTTAAATGGCATTTTGAGTTTGGCCTAAAAGGTCAAATAGTCCTCAACTATATAAGTTTAGGACAACAATTTTTTTGGTCTGCAGTGGTGGGATACGGTCAAAATCGTATTGAGTACGATTTGACCGTATCTGGAGTTCAGCAAAAATGCCATATCCATGTGACTTAGTTAGCCAAAGAGGGAGAGGGAGCAGAATAGCAAAAGGTCCTAGTCAATAGAGGCACAGCTAAATAGCAAACACTAAAGATAGGAGTAAGTCGAATTACAATGTAAGTAGATCATCACTCCCTTTCACAGGAAGAGTTGGCATATAAGAACCAATAATCTTTATTGCATCAAACATTTGCATGTCATGATAACACCCACCACAAAGACTTCAGAACTAATCAATATGGTCTCGGTCCCATAGAAAAATTTCATAATCACACTAAAAAATTAATGTTGATATATGCCTATACCTCAAGGTTTCTGATCATTTGGTGTCCAAAAGCATCATCTGGATGAATCTGCCCAATAATGATAAAAAAGAATTGAGAGAATGAAAATAAATTGTAACAGCATTAGAGACTTCAAAAAGGAAAACTAAAGTTAAAACTTCTTCAGACAGACAGAGAAACCTGCTCGTATAAGAAAAATATAGAAGTTGAGAACGTTTTTGAAGCCCAATCAACTACAGCACGTGTTGCATCTGGATCCAAGTATATTAGAACGCATTCTGCAATTATGAAGGTTGGCAAGCTGCGGACAATACAGAAAAGTAAATAAAACACAGAACATACCAAAATGTAAAACAAATATTCAATAAAACATCCTTAACCCAAAACCCCTGCTTAACTTAATAGCCCAAAAAGCTACCCACTTTTTAATAGTCAAAGAGTCTTCAAAAACATTTTAAAAAATAATGAGCAAATATTTATTTGCTTCAGGGAAAGCATCCCTCACATCAAATTCTAGCAAATATCTACTTGTGGATCTCAATTTCGCTTGAGGTATCCCCACAACACATTTTAGAGTAAACATCTCTTTCTTACATCTAATAACCTGTATTATGTTTATTAGGTTCATTTTTTGTTAAAATGTGTGCTTCATTTTACTTACTGCATCCAAATCTTTCCTCTCATTTTTTCTTTTTCTTTAAAAACAAACCTTTCCTCTCTTCTCAAAGACACCATTGTTGAGCATGAATGAATCTCTCCTTCCACAAAAGACACATCTATCATCTTTCATCATAACAACCTCTAACCTTAACTATTTCTTTCATCATCCATTTCCTAACTACCTCAGTGACCAACCAATGCCAAAAGTATTGGCCTTGCCAAAAAACTGACAAACAGAATACTTTAATAGACAATCCAAAGCTAATGATAATCGAAAGAAATGTGCATTGCATACAGAAAAATACTCATCTGTTTCTCTTTTTATTTTTTGTGTATTTGTTTCAAACTTCATTTTCTATGTTTATTATTATTACACAAAAAGCAAAATTTGGGTTATTTTGTTGTCCCAGATCTTTTATCACATTCTTATAAAATTCATATGGCATTTGACCACAGATACAACATCTGCTAACTTCCCTCGTCTAATCAGCTAAAATTCCATTCAGTGCTGTTCTTTGCTCATCATGTTCTACTACCATTGTTTATTTCCCCCTTCTAGAGAAATATATAAAGCTGTTTGCCATTTGGTTTCCAGCCCTCTTTGAAAATTTGAAGAGAGAAATGCCTTCTGTGAGAAAATCTGATCCAATTGACATTCCCAACCTAAGACTATGATAGTTGATAAGCATTCATGGTCCAGTTCCCTGTTTTCCTATTCTTCACCCCATTTGACTTTTGCCTCCAGGTCCTCCACCTAATGTACCAAGACACTTTCACATTTGTAATGCAATCCCATGCCAATTGCCAAGTCACTTCAGTGGTATCTTTCCAACTTTCAAGTATGTTCAATATATGCAGAAAACCATATGCTACCCAAAAAATGTGCCATTAGTTATCTTAGTATGAAGCAAGTCCACATTAAACATTACTAAAAACTTTACAGTACTGATGCAATATCTTTGAATAAATTGAAAAAATAAGCCGCTTGCTCTTGCTTGAAACCAAATTCAGATGATGTTGATACACAAGGGGTAGTGATTGAAGCAATCAGAATAAATAACAACAATAATTGTAGTGATCATGAAGACGATGTTGGTGGTGATGATGGCGACTCTGATGATCATGATGCATATCCAACATGCACATGATACCATAAGTAAAAATTGAGGAGATATTAAAGCAGATGATGTCACTCGAACAGTATATACCCCCAAAAGAAATTGCCAATTAGATAACCACCCAAACTGTAAAGTGCATTGTCAGAAAAAACCTCAAAAATAATAAAGTGAAATACACAGCATACCTCCGATCCAGTTGGGCAATCTCCAGGACAGAATCCAAGTGCTTAAGATCTCGGAGATCGGCAGGAAGAAGTTTGTATTGATCACTTAACACTTCCCCTCTCTCTGCAATCAATTCCCCAGCTTAGTTGGCAAGAATAAAAAAAGGTCAAATTTCACTTAAATGAATTCTTCAGCTGTTGGCAAACTGATCTGACCATCATAGCCCATAAGGGAGTTGCATCAAATACAGAGACTACGAGGTACCAAAAGATCCTCAACAGATGCAGCATGCAAAATCACTATGGATTATAACTTACATGAAGCAGATGCCAACATTCTTTTAAAATGTACAAACCTATAGTAAACATGAAACATCACATAATGCTTTTCTACACAAAACCCATATACAAGAAACGCAGTAGGTCAACAAAGTAAAAATGCTAAGTCACATTTTTAATGTAAAGTGTTCCTAATTATGACAGTTCCTTCCATTTTGCATCACTAGGAAAGGGACTTTCATTTATTCCGCCAGAAGGCCCATTGAAGTTATGTTAAACTGTAATAAAATGGTGGTCTTCAATAAATGCACAAATAACTCACAAACAAGTGTCTATTGGAGACACTACAAGCATGACCCTTGAAAGGGTATAAAGGGAAGAACACTTGAAAAATAAATAATACTTTATTCATGAACAAAATGCTTAAGAAGCATGGTTGTTTACATTGAAGGGGTTCACCCCTATATATACAAAAAAATGGGAGAGAGAGGAGAGCTCATTTTGAGCTCTCCAAAAAGAGACGTTGGATTCCAACGTCTCTTAATATAGCTGTTGGACTACAGTCCAACAGCATTTATTATTATAGCTGTTGGACTATAGTCCAACAGCATTTATTATAGTTGTTGGACTACAGTCCAACAGCTACTTGCACAGTCAAGTTCCAACAGGAACTTGACTGGATCAAAATATCTAGTTTCTATTGAACTAGATGCTAAAAAAAGAAAATAAAAAAATAGAAAAAGAAAATAATAAAAGAAAATATAATAATATTAAATAATATATATATATTGCAGTTTACATTTTAACACTCCCCTTCAAACTTACGGTACAATGAGCGAAAGTTTGTCTAAGAGGAAGTGAAATCTGAGAGCAGCGAGAGGCTTGGTGAAGAAGTCTGCTAATTGATATTCTGATGTAACATATGGCAGATCAATGGTTCCATGTAAGTATTCCTCTCTGACATAGTGACAGTCCATCTCAATGTGTTTAGTGCGCTCATGGAATGTCCGGTTGCTTGCAATGTAGATCGCACTTTTGTTGTCACAGCACATCTTTGAAGCTTGCGTTGCTTTAGCTCCCATATCCGCTAGCAATCGTCTGAGCCAAACAACCTCCATAGTGGTGGTTGCCATGGCTCTGTATTCAGCTTCGGTGGAGGAAAGAGAGACTTTCTGCTGCTTCTTGCACCTCCACGAAATTAAGGTTTCACCTAGGAACACACAAAAACCAGTAGTTGAGTGTCTATTATTGGGATCACCTCCCCAGTCAGCATCAGTATATGCAATTAAATTTAATGAAGATGAAGCAGACAAGAAGAGTCCTCGTGAAAGAGAGGATTTTAAGTATCTAATAATACACAAAATCGATCCCATGTGCACGGAGGTGGGAGCATGCTTAAACTGACTGACTGTATGAACCGCATGAGTTATATCTGGCCTAGTAATGGAAAGATAAGAAAGAGCTCCAACAAGTTGTCTATAAGGAGTAGGATCATCAAGAAGTTCTCCATCATCAATTTTCATTTTAACATTGACAACTTCTGGAGTGTCTACTTTCTTATCATCTGTAATTCCAGACCTGGAAATGATATCAAGAGCAAATTTAGATTGAGATATCAAATACCCCCGAGGGGAATAAGCAACTTCAATGCCTAAAAAATATCTTAATAAACCTAAGTCAGTCATTTCAAAGTGAGTTTTAAGAAGAGATTTGATATTTGCAACTCCCTGTTTGTCGCCTCCGGTGATGATCATATCGTCCACATAGAGAAGAAGAATAATGATGCCTGCATCAGATTTCTTAACAAACAAAGCAGTGTCAGTTAAACAAGGTTGAAAACCAATATCAAGCATAACATGACTAAATCGGTCATATCAGGCTTTTGGAGCCTGTTTAAGACCATAAAGAGCTTTTTCTAGACGAAGAGCTTTACCCTTAGGCATTCTAATACCAGGTGGGGCTTCCATGTATACTTCTTCAACGAGATTCCCATTCAGGAAAGCATTTTTGACATCTAATTGAAAGATAGGCCATGTTCTAATAGAGGCCAAGGCTATTAAAGTTCTAACAGTGGTCATACGGGCCACAGGAGCAAATGTTTCTTCATAATCGATGCCATACTCTTGGGCATATCCTTTTGCTACTAAACGGGCCTTATATCTTTCCAGGGTCCCATCACTTTTGGTTTTGACTTTGTATACCCACCTACAACCTATAGGTTTCTTACCCGGAGGAATATCTTGTATCGTCCAAGTATTGGCCTTTTCTAGTGCATTCAATTCTATTTTCATGGCTTCTATCCATTCTATATGATTTTTTGCTTGAGAATAGGATGATGGTTCAACATATGATTGTATTAATGTAATGGCGGCCCTATACGTGGGTGAAAAAGATTCATAAGACACAAATTTTTCTGGAGGTTTAGAGATTCTAGACGTTCTTCTAGGTGAGACTTCAGAGTATTTTTGTAATGTACATGGAAGATTTTGCTCTCTACGTCTTGAATATTGTAGACTAACATCCCTATGGATTTGCTCTTCATTATCATCATTTTCAACAACAATAGGACTTTGATCATTGTCAAGGTCACATCCAACATCACATTCATTGGATTTTGAAGTTGGATCAATTAAAAACGAGTATTCAGTGACATCCTTGGATTTTTCAAATTCAAAGAAGCTTTCTTTTCCAAAAAAGATACATTTCTTGACACATATAATTTGTCATTTTGAAAATCGAAACACCTGTAGCCTTTTTTATTATCAGCATATCCTAAAAAGGCACATGGGATTGCACGAGGAGAGAGTTTATCATTTCTGTTGGTGAAAACAAAACATTTGCATCCAAAGACTCTTAATCTAGAATAATCTGGAGTTAAATTAACAAGTTTTTCTATTGGAGTTGTATTCTTTAATGAGGAAGATGGCATCCTATTAATGAGGTAGGTGGCAGTTAGGACCGCTTCAGCCCAAAAACTTGTTGGAACTTGATTTGCAATTAGCAATGTCCTAGTAGTTTCCATAATGTGCCGATGTTTGCGTTCGGCTAGGCCATTCTGTTGTGGAGTGTCTGGACATGATCTTTGATGTGTAATACCATGTAAATTGAGATAGTCTTTGAATTCATTGGACATAAATTCTCCCCCTGAATCAGTGCGAAAAACAGAAATATCATTTTGAAACTTATTTTTAACCATTTTATGAAATATTTGGAAGTTAGCAAAGACATCAGATTTATGTTTAAGAAAATAAATCCAAGTATGTCTAGAAAAGTCATCAACAAAAATGACATAATATGTATAACCACCTTTGGAAATAACTGGTGCGGGGCCCCAAACATCCGAATGTATTAACTCAAGTGGTCGTGAGGAAACAAAAGTTCTACTAAGAAATGGTAACCTTTTCATTTTGCCAAGAATGCAGTCTTTACAAGAAAAATTTTCAGAATTACAAAATTTTTCCAAACTTGGAAAATATTGAATTTTAGACATATGAGGATGGCCAAGCCTTTTGTGCCATAAATCCAATTCTAATTTCTGAATATTATAACAAAATGCATTCTTGGGTAATTCCAAAAAGTCCATGTAATAAAGTCCTCCTTCTCTATGGCCTTCCCAAATCAGCTTCCCTGACTGGCGATCTTGTACCCAACAACCATGAGAAGAGAAGGAGATATTACATCCATAATCAGATATTTGCAAGACAGATAAGAGATTCAAATTAAGTTTAGGGATATATCTAACTTCTGGGATAAAAAATCTTTTGGATTTTTGAAGATTTTCAAAACATCCTATTCCTTTTACTTCGAGAGATGTGCCATCGGCTGTAAAAACCTTTGACACACTTGAGTTATTTTTAAGACATTCGGATAGACTATTAACATTTGGGGTCATATGAAAGGAAACACCAGAATCTAAAAGCCAAGGAAAGTTACCTGAACCGGAGAAAGATGCAACTGCCGCTCCAGTTGAGGCTTCGGTTGAGGAGGATACCCCTTTGAGAAAAGGTTGAAGGATTTCCATCAGTTGAGCCATAGACACAGGTGCATCTTGATCTTTTGACTCAGATTCAACAGATGCAACTCTTTTTTCTTCTCTTCTTTTTAACTTTGGACATTGAGGCCTATAGTGCCCCGGTTCATGACAATGATGACAAATAACTTTTCTTTTATCAAAGTCGTCGTTTTGCCTTCCAAAATGAGGTGGCTTGTAAGTACGAGTATGATTCCCCGGTCTAGATACAGCTAAAACGGAGTCATTATCAACTTTTGGAGTACTTTTTCTAAGTCTATTTTCCTCCATAATGAGCTCTTCTATAGTATCAACAATAGAAGGAATTTTTCCACGATGTAAAAGGGCCGATTTGGTGGATTCAAACTCCGGCCTTAGACCATTCACAAATTGATAGAAATGTTCCATATCGAGTTGCTTTTGGCGAAGCTCGATGTCTTCGGCACAATGCCATTTGGGCTCAAGAAGAGCCAACTCTTCCCAAAGTTCGGACAACTCATTATAATATTCTCGAATAGTTTTATCTTTTTGAGTCATTGTCCGAACTTTATCTTGTAAATTGCATACATGTGCAATATCTTTAAGGGAATACATGTTTTTGAGGTATTCCCAAGCCTTATCGACATGTTCAAACTTAGCTAGACTAGAGCATTTTTTAATGTCTATGCTATTGATGAGCCATGACATAATTTTTACATGCCCTATCCTCCATTCTTTCCATTTCTTTTCATAAGTGGCTAACGCCTTACTCTTCTCTTCTTCCGTTAGAGGAACCTCTTTATCACCCTCTTTCTTGGTAAGAGATAGTTTAGGTTCCAAATCGGAACCATCCACTATACCCCATAAACCTTTTCCCCAAATGTGGTGCTTCATAATCGAAGCCCACATTACATAGTTAGTATCATTTAGCTTCATAGGAATGATGGTGATCTTATCATTGTCATCCATCTTTTACAAGGGTAAGAGAGGAATAAATAGGAGGAGAGAGAGAGAAAAATAAAAAGAAAAGAAAAAGAGTAGACAAAGGAATAAGAGAGGATACAAAACCAAATTTTTTTTGTAGCACAAGTTCGCCTTTCTTCAAACAAATCTTCTTGAGCCAAGAACAAGGTGATGAAACACTTTTGTAAATGTGGCACGGAAATCGAGGCGGAAGCACTTCAAGATCTAAGGATTTCGTAGCTCTGATACCATGTAATAAAATGGTGGTCTTCAATAAATGCACAAATAACTCACAAACAAGTGTCTATTGGAGACACTACAAGCATGACCCTTGAAAGGGTATAAAGGGAAGAACACTTGAAAAATAAATAATACTTTATTCATGAACAAAATGCTTAAGAAGCATGGTTGTTTACATTGAAGGGGTTCACCCCTATATATACAAAAAAATGGGAGAGAGAGGAGAGCTCATTTTGAGCTCTCCAAAAAGAGACGTTGGATTCCAACATCTCTTAATATAGCTGTTGGACTACAGTCCAACAGCATTTATTATTATAGCTGTTGGACTATAGTCCAACAGCATTTATTATAGCTGTTGGACTACAGTCCAACAGCTACTTGCACAGTCAAGTTCCAACAGGAACTTGACTGGATCAAAATATCTAGTTTCTATTGAACTAGATGCTAAAAAAAGAAAATAAAAAAATAGAAAAAGAAAATAATAAAAGAAAATATAATAATATTAAATAATATATATATATATATATATATATTGCAGTTTACATTTTAACACAACATGTGCATCACACATATATGGGAACATATAGACATACAGGTGTCAGAACGTGCATCAGTAAAAAATGAGGACCACAATGGTGCGGTCCTATACTCCAGGGTGCTGGAGAGGGGCATACCGAGACTGGTCTAATCTTTTGCTTTTCTGCAAGAAGTGGCTGCCCTCAGAAGTCAAACCCATATCTCCACATTGAGAGCCCCTGCACTTACCATTAGACCAAGCAATTGCCCTCAAATATATCTAAATGCACGCCACAGCATTAGCCACAGGGAATTGTCCCATCTCAAGCACATATGACCATATGTTTGACAAACACATAATTTTCAGTAGGTTCTAGTGCAACTAGCAATTGCTAGATTTGACACTAGTATATGTGAAACAGAGAGAGAGAGAGACTACCATCATAAGCAGGGTTTTTTTTGGCTAGGCTAAGGGAAAATCATGCCCCCCTCCCCCCCCCTGCCCTCTCAACCTCCAATACATCACTGACTGCACATTGGCAGGCCTCCACTTGGTAAAACCCTTGAGGTCCCTACACCCATTTTCAACCTTGCGGCAAGGGACGGTCCGTGTGGGTTTCAGATTGTGGTCAAATTGTCATCCCATGTCAGGTGACAAACCATGATCACCCTAAGCAGGAAACCTTAGCCCTCATAGGCAAGCAAGTGGTGTTTAAAAGTATGTTAAGCTGAAATTTTGACAATGAATTGGTGTCTTTTACATATAATGTTTATTTGTAATAACCTCGTCTATCATGCTTCAAAATCAGGTCATGGTTAAAAAAAGAATTTGGTGAACTTGACATCCATTGAAGGCCACGGACAGATACTATCCAAGATGCACTAACTGGAATGGTCCAATTATTCAAGTCATGACATTATGACATAGATATATAAATAACTAAATACATATGCACACAAACACATACATTTTTCCATAAATTCTATTCTTTTTTAATGGCACTAATCCCATAATACCATTTGTTGGGTGTTCTGTATTCGTCGTTGCATGCATCTTTTACTAGGTTTTTCATTATTTAAACTGTTAGAAACCCATATTATTTTGTCATTATGCCTTTTCGTAACTATTCTTTAGACAAACTGAATAATAGTCAGTAAAGGTACCTTTTAACCATTATACACAAATTCAACAAGAAGCTTAACTTATCCGATTATTCTAGATGAAAAGTACACAGCCATTCAAAAGAAAAGGTTTGACATATTGAGGAAATCACCACGTGAAATGGATGCTTCAGGCCCAATGTGGTCTCTTAGTTGTTTAGAGGACTCTATAATTGCAGCTTTCTTGCTAGTTACCTAGAAAAGACAACAACAGGAACAACAATTTATATAATCACAATCTACATAGGATTCTATTTAAGAATAAAAAATACAAATTACTTCACAAAGGAATGTCACACCAAATTAAATGCATCCACATCACCTAATAAAGAGGAAAGTTTTACATAACAAGCATAGTTTCAAAAGATAGATGAATTGAACTAAGAATCTTCAGCTTACCAGCGATTTCACAACAAGGGTGCAGATTAACTTGCATATCAAATGCATAAGGTTATCTTTTTGTCTCTATTCCTTGATTTTTCACTGTTAGATTTCAGTAAACAATTCAAATGCACATCTAAACTTCTAACCAAAACCCTCATCATAGTTAAATTTTCTCCAGAATACTCAATGTTCAGGCATGTAAGAAAACACCAGCCCATTGCTAAGATTTTCCTACATGCCAAATTGAAGGAAAAAATGCACATTTTAATGATCTTCTGGTGTAAGAACTACTCAAAGTAAAGCATGGCCATCTTAATTCAACCTTATGCATGAGCAAACACTATTTTCAATCTAGCACCAAAAAAGATTGAAATGCTATTTAACCAAATATTCATTTAAGGATATACGGAAAGGACAAAATGGACATGTTAAATGGCACCTTCAACTTATGCTATTGTTGATAGGGATGGCAGTGGACCGGGGGAAAACAGGGCCCCGCCTCTCCCCGTTTGGACCGGGGATGGAGGACATGAAACAGGGATGGAGGTGGGGATGGAAGTTAAAATCAAAACCCATCCGGGGATGGAGGCGGGGATGGATTTACGCTTTCCCCCGCCCCGTCCCGATCCCAATCCTTCTTTAGGGATGGCAATAAACTGAGGAGAAACGGGGCCCCGCTCCACCTCGCCCCATTTGGACCAGGGATGGAGGTTAAAATCAAAACCCGTGCAGGGATGTAGGCGAGGATGGAGGGCAGGATTTTGAGATGAGGTAGGAGTGGAGACCTTGTCCCCCGCCCCGGTCCAGTGCCATCCCCAATTGTTGATAGACTAATACTCAGCCAGGATTAACTGGTTCAGTGTGTAGGAGACTAAATTGAGAGTTCTCTCTTGCATAGAAACGCACTTGCTTTGTGCAAAAAACTGGGTTGGTCTGGAGTCTGCAGATATTGTAATGCTAGCATGCATAGCATTAGATACAGAATTCATCGCTTCATTATGACTTGCCTGCTTTCAGGCAGTTTAAAACTGTAATTGCACTACACCCAGAACTCCCTCAGGGCCTCAATCTTTTCCATTTTAAATATGTTATTCTAAGTTCTAACATTACATATGTTATAAGGAAAAAGGTGAGATATATATGTCAAATTGTTTTCTCTTTCTTACCCAGTTAACATGGCTTCACAATGGCCTCAAATATTATGGGCAGATGAACTAACCCCTTAGGTATAATATATCCAAATATAATGTTAAACTCTCATGAAACAATATTAGACCCACAACTTTCTAAAGTTAGCACTTCAAAATTCAAATACTTAGTTCTTGGTAATCACATAGATGCAAGAATGCTTACCACTTCATGCCTGATAATAACTGAAACCTCAAAGCCTGCTTATGTATTTATTGGTCATTATAGAACTATAGTATACAATTGTTGATGTAAACATATGCACACACACACACACACACACACACACACACACACACACACACACACACACACACACACACACACATGTATTTCTGTACATATATACCACAGGGGCATTTTGGTCTTTTCACATGTAAAAAGTCAATAAGTGTATTTTCTATTGTAAATATTCCCAGCCTCAAGGGATTATTGGGAATAATCCCAATAGAGTGGTTGGACCCTACCCAACGGCTGCATTTCTAGCTGTTGGGTAGGTCTTAAAGGCTCTTTTGGGCCCTCTCATTGTGTATATATAGGGGGTAAACCCCCCACTCCATGTATGTTTTTCCTAAGAGATTCTCCTTAATCCGATTTACATTTTTTACATGTGTTTCAGCCCTTAAGTGGCCCATTTCGATATTCTATTTGTGTTGGACCCATAAGTGGTCATCTCTCTAGTTGTGTTTTAGCCCATAAGTGGATCATTGAAGAATCATATTGGTTTGTGACATGGTATCAGAGCGAGATCGATTCCTTGGTAATATTCTGTTCCTCTTAAAGCATATCCGACTATTGCGAAGATAGGGGTTTGCCTTGGGAAGAGTGCTGACCATTCATCTTGGAGATTCATCACTCCGTGAATGCTAAGAAGGATCGGTTCACCAAAGGGAGATGCAAATTGTTCCAAGTACACATTTCTTCTCTCTTTCCCACTCTCTTGTCTTGTATATTTTTGTTTCATGGCCGATAAGGAAGTTGTGACGGTAGTTCCAATTAAATTTGATGGAAAGAATTATAATTTATGGTCTACCGCCATCAAATGAATTCTTATTGGAAAGGTTTGTGGGAATATGTTGATGGTTCCGTAATGGAAAAGGGATTGAACCATCAAAGAAGAAGTTCTTAAAGGAGATGAAAGAGAGAAGGCTCTTGTAAGTTGTAAAAAAGCCTTGAAAGAATGGGAAATAATCCATGCTAAAGTTTTTTTAATTTTCCCTATTCATGGGAAGTATGAACGAAGACACTTGTGAGACTATTCTAGAGTTTGAAAGAGCCAATGAAACATGGCTCTTTATCAAGCAACCATACATTCAATGTAATGCCACCTTTAGATGGGAACTTCAAAATAAAATGCATAATCGTAAACAAGGTGAAAAGAGTGCTAGAGAGTATTTTGGTTCCCTAAAGAAACTAAGCCAAATTGGAGCCAATTTGGGAGACTCCTAATAATGCTCAACTTAGAAATAAATAATGAGCAATTTTTTCAATTTATGAGGGGATTAAGACCCAAATTTGAGCAAATGAGGAGTAATATTATTCATAGTAGACAAGATGAGCTTCCTCTTATTCAAGAGTTTTTGGCTCAAGTATGGATGGAAGAGACTAGGTTAAGGTCTCAAAATGAATCAAGAGAAGCCAAAGATAATGTATTAGCCGTTTCAAAACCTGGAGCCAACACTCATACATACAAACCACCTCACTTTTATAAGAGTAACAACAACTATGAGAAAGATCCTATGTATGAGGGAAAGGGGATGGAAAGAAAAGAAGCATTATTGTGTGTCATAATTGTGAAAAAACAGGACACATTAAACCATATTGTCCTGAATTTAAGATAAAAAATAAAAGAAAGGTGGTCTCAGTTGGATCTTTACAAGCTAAACAAGAATCTTCAAGCAAATCTATTTCAAAAATGTCTCTTTCCCAACTCGTGTAAGCTTTGCAACCGCTTCTCAAGGGACAATCAATGACTGGTGTCGCTGTCTCCACCTCTTCCCCTCTAGGTATGGCTCCTTCACTCATAGATTCAGTTGCTTCATTTCATATGACTTATAATGGAACAATACTCTCTAATTATAGTAATATTTCTAGTAAAAGAAATGTGTTTACAACCGACGGTGATAGAAATCATGGGTTCCTTCGTTTATCCACAAGCACCAGCACAGAATGGGGAGAGAGAACGTGGCTGCTGTGAAAATCCTTAATTAGGGTGTTCAGTTGCTTGCCTTTCTCATTAAATATACACAGGTACAATAGTAGGGTACGAAAATACTCATTACATGATATGTTAAAATTACAATATGCCATTAATGAGCATGTGTTTAAATAAAAAGAGAGCATTCGTTTAAATAAAACGAATTGGGTCTAGATCAGACATGAATAGCGTCTTTTCACCCTCCCTCAAGTTGTACATGATTTTTAACCATGAACAACTTGCCTTTTAATATCCAAAATTTGTCCTTGATAAGTCCTTTTGTAAACAAGTCAACAACTTGATCAATAGTCTGTATGTATTCTCGTTCAATTTCTTTTTCTTCGACCTTCCGTCTTACAAAGTGTTGATCGATTTCAATATGCTTGGCACGACTATGGTAGATAGGATTAAATGACATGTTGATAGCACTTTGATTGTCACACAAAAGAATGCTTTTGAAAATCAATTCTCCTACTTCTATCAGCAGGTGTCTGATCCATGTTACTTCGGCTGTAACAGCTACCATTGATCTATATTCAGCTTCTGTGCTCGACCTGGCTATGGCCTTTTGTTTTCTACTGCTCCAGGAGACAAGATTTAGGCCAATGAAAACACAATATTTTGAGACTGACCTACGCTCATCTGGATCTCCTGCCCAATCTGCCTTTGTGTAAGTAAGAAGTTCATGCATGGGATGGCCATGCATGCTCTTTCTGTACAGAAGACCATCTCCAATAGTTCCCTTCAAATATCGAAGAATGCGTTTAACAGCTTCCATATGCCCAATATGTGGTTCATGCATGAACTGAGATACCTGATTGACAGAATAGACAATGTCAGGCCGAGTGAAGGTAAGATACTGAAGCATTCTTACTATCCTGCGATATCCTGTAGGATCCTCATACAAATCTCCATCTTGGGTATTGAGTTTCTAATGAAGTACACTGGGTGTGCTTAGAGACTTGCATTCTCTCTTACCTGCCTTGCTAAGAACATCAACGGTATACTTATGTTGAGTAAGTGTCATGCCTTCAGGAGTCCTGTCAACTTCTACTCCAAGAAAGTATCGCAGTTTACCAAGATCCTTCATCTTGAATCTATGGTTCAAAAGTTTTTTAACATGTTCAATATGTTCATTAGAGTTACCTGTAATGATAATGTCATAAGCATATATCAATAACAGAGTAACTATATCTTTGCATTTGAATATGAAAAGAGAATGGTCAAGAAGAGACCGACTAAAGCCATATTTTTCTATTGCAAGAGAAAAACTGTCAAACCAAGATCGAGATGCCTGCTTCAGACCATATATAGCTCTCTTTAACCTGCACACGTATTCTTTAGAGTTCCCTTCTGCATACCCAGTGGGTTGCTCCATGTATACTTCTTCCTTCAGAGTTTCATGTAAAAACGCATTTTTTACATCCAGTTGGCTGAGAGTCTATTGATGTTCAACAGCCAATGATAATACAATGCGGATAGTACCCATTTTCACGACTGGACTGAAGGTCTCATCATAGTCTTATCATTGCTCTTGTGTGAATCATTTGGCAACCAGCCTAGCCTTGTATCGCTCGATAGTACCATCTGGCTTATACTTTATCTTATAGGCCCACTTTGACCCAACCAGATTTCGATTGTGTAGTCTGAGAACAATATCCCAAGTGCCACATTCATGAAGAGCCTCCATTTCTTCGTTCATAGCTTTAATCCATTTCTTAGAATTTATTACTTGATAAAATGTTGTGGGTTGATCTTCCTTGCCTAAAGAGGTTAAGAAGAGTAAAATAACTAACCCACCTATCAATAGGATGTCGAGGTCGGGTAGACCTTCTATGAGCAGGTGATTGAATGGAAACAGTAGGATAACTTTGCTCCTGATTAGAGCTAGGAGGTAGATATTTCCTTCTCACGTCGAAAGTAAACAATGCTTTTATACCTTTCGGAGGCCAATAGTGGTCCAGAAATCACACTTTCCTGAGTCCTTTGCGCAACATTTGGTACGTTTCTTTCATCTCTTTGATTACATTCAGAAGAACAAACACCATCAATACTAGAAAAGAGATCTGAGTTCAACCAAGGGTGATAAACTTCAATTTCAGGAAGAGTGTTAGCATTATGACCAAAATTTGATTCGTCAAACACAACGTTTCTAGATATTTTGATGTGCTTGCTCACGGGATCATAGCATATGTAGCCTTTGTAATCATAAGCATACCCCACAAATCCGCACTTTAAAGCCTTATCCTGAAACTTGTGCCGCATTGAACTGTCAACATGAACATAACATACACACCCGAATACACGCAAATCATGATAATTTGGATGCACACCATGCAAAGAGAAATACGGTGATTTGTTTTCCAAGATGTTCATGGGCAAGCGATTTATGACATAGACTGTTGTATGAAAAGCCTCTGCCCAGAAGGTAACTGAAAGATTACTATCATGCATCATGCTCATTGCACTCTCAACAATATGGCGATGCTTCTGTTCAGCAATCTCATTCTGTTGAGGTGTATGAGGGCAAGACACATGTCTCCTTATTCCATTTGTCTGGAGGAAATTAATAAAGTCATTTGAAGAAAATTCGCCCCCTCCATCACATTGGAAACAAATAATATTCTCAGATAATTGATTTTGACCAAAGGAATAAAAATTCTGAAATAACTTGAAGATTTCATATTTACTTTTCGTAAAGAAGATCCATGTATATTGAGAATAGCTATCAACAAAGATGAGGTAATATCTAGTGTCAGACATGGAAGGAAACGGAGCCGAGTCCCAAACATCAGAACATATAACTTCAAATGGTCTTGAAGCTCTTTTATTAATGGAATGAAAAGGGAGAACATCACTCTTACACTGAAGACAACTAGAACATTTTTTTATTATCGACACTTAAATTTAGACTTGACTTGGGAATAAGACTACTTGAAACAAGCTTATCAATAAAGCGACTACTGCAATGACCCAGACGACCATGCCAAAGATTCGGCTCAATACATTCAGAAAGATTAAAAACACTCTTAGGAGGAACTGAAGACGATGATGTGGGCTTCAAGATGGAATCAACAGGTTGAACACGAGAGAAAGGATTCTCTTGGAACACGTACATATTCTCTTGATGTTTTCCTTCAGCGAACGTTTCCCTCGTGTGAAGGTCCTTAAAACAAACAGAAGGAGTAAACTCAACTGAAGCATTAATGTCATCTACAAGCTTAGAAACAAAAACAATATTTTTCTTGATATTAGGAGCATGAATAACATTTGAAAGAGCAAGAGAAGAGTTAGACATAGGAATTACATAATTTCCAATGTGCGAAATATGGTGGTGAGACCATCTCCAGTGACTATACTATTTCTACCAACATAAGAAACAAGATTTAGGAGCTTACCAACATCACCAGTGACATGAGTGGTTGAACCAGAATCAACATACCAAGTGCCTTGATTATTCTGTTTGATATTCAATTCGGCCGAGGCAGATAATAACAGCTCTTTGACCTCTCAACTATTCTTCAATGTATATGTTCCCTTTTTTGTCTCTAATTGCTTTCCTCTATTTTGCGGGTTAAACCAGCAATTTGCCTTTATGTGCCACTTTTTGTTGCAGAGAAAGCAAGTAGGTATTGTTCTTTGCCTTTGCCCATTGGGAGAAATATTGGGTGTAGGTAATATTCCACGACTTCCTTGTCTATTTCTTTCTTGACCTCCTCTTTCTCGAAAATCATACCTACCATGTTGTGAACACCCCAAATTTTTCAAAATTTTGTAAATATCCCTTTTTACCCCTGACCCCATTTTCTGAAAAAATCAAGTCAATTTCAATATAAATTTCAGTTATTCTTCGGATTTTCTGAAATAAACTCCATTTTTATATATCTGACTCGATTTCGGATCTGGATCCAACATTAAAATCCAAATCTGAGTCTCGTTATACAATTTTCAAACTAAAATTACAAAAATGCCATAAATAATTTCTGAAAGGCTCAGACAGTCGGTCTGGCATCCAATTGGAGGTTAAAAACTCGAATATTTTCTCAAAACCTGGATCCAAACCCATTTTCTAAAGAAATTTCAAAAAAATCAAACCCGAATTCTCAGAAAACCTTTCTCTTGTAAATATTTCTGAATTTCACAAAACTAGTTTAAAATCATTTGGTTTTCAGAGTTTTTATTTTAAAAACACCAAAAAATATAGAAAACACAAAGAAAAGAGCAAAAAAATAAAAAAATAGAAAAGAAAAATACGAAAAATTGGTTGAGTAAGCCCCTTTTTATAAAAATTGTTTTTAGTGAAGACCCTTTTTAGAAAATTTCTTATAAAGGAGCCATTTTCCTGATTTTTATTAAAGTTTCTCGGACCATTTTTGAAAAAAAAAACCTTCTCGATGTTTCTTCCCCTTTTATAAAAATGGGTACAGGGGAAGGGGTCGAAGATCGCCTCCTCACCCCAGCACCCCTCTTCTCTTCCAGAATCGCCTTCACCATTTCCCCATCTTCTTCTTCTGCCTTCTTTTCTTCTTCCTCTCTACGATCCATTCTCTACCCTTCTTCATACCCGTCTTCCTCTTCTCTGATCGGCTTCTCTTCCCTCCTTTCCCCTTCTCTTTTGCCCTTTTCGCTGTTCTTCGGGTTTTCCTGCCGATCTAGTGAAGGAAGCATGTTCCTAGTATCCCAGACTGGATTGAGCCTGCAAACATCATAACGAGAAGGCCCTCTTCCCTCCTTCAGAGTTCCTGCGAAGTAAGGTAAGAATCCCTATCGCTCATCATTTTATCCCTGGATTTCTTTAATTTTTACAGAGTTTTAACACATCTTTAAAATTCAATCTCTTCTATCTCCATATGTCATTGTCTGTTCGCATATATTTCTTCATCTGCCCTTTTTTCGATATCTATTCCTGATTTAAATTCATGACGAGTCTTCAACTTTGTTTAATATCTTCTCTTACGTATTGATGATCGACGATGCCTCGCAATGGCATCGCCGATTCATCCCGTTTTCTTGAACTTCAGTTTAATTTCTGCATTTACTCTACTTTTTCCCTCTATAACTTTTGATCTCCTTTTTTTTTTAGTTCTCCTGTTCTTGCCCCATTAAAGCATCCACATAGCATCGATCCTGCATATTGCAAGTATCGATCTATGTAAATATGCAACATCAAAAGGAACGGAGGTGTTCCAACATTTTCTTTTGTGTTATTTATTTCTTCTTGTTTGTGTTATCAGATTCAGTGGATTTACGTAGTTCATCGGAATCCTCATTCCATTTTCTTGTTGATTCTCAATTTTTGCTTTCATCATTCTTTTTATTTAATTTTATTTATTTATTTATGTTTTTTTTGTGAATTTTCAATTTCCTGTTGATATTATTACCTTTGTTCTGGGAACTCGATTTCCTGTTTCTATTTGTCCGTTGCATTTGGGTTGGGCAAATATTGTAATTCCCCCATAATACTTCATTATGGTAAAGTCTTGTTGTAACAAGAACCTGTATCTTTCGTTCTTTTGGACCATGGATTTGTTATCCCTTTCTGGTTTATTATTAATTTCGTTCATCGTTGCCATCTCCTGTATATTTTATTTTCATGATTAGTTGGTATCAATCATCTGTCACGGTATATAGATCTCCATACTGCCCTCGGCGCCATTAAATGATTGTTGGACGAATTTGAGAAGTACTGTGTAGTTGTGGAGAAGTTGGGACTTGATCGGCAACTTGATCCTTATGCCTTGAACCATTTCCTTGGGTGGAAGCAAGTCTTAAGGCATGTTGATAAGGACCTCATTGAACGTATTGAGCCAATTGGGGAGGTGAAATACCAGTAACATATGAATCTGAGCTATTTTGATGAAATTGCTAAGATATACATGGGAAAATCGCCTGCTAAAAAAAATGATGAATCCCCATTTGATTCGCTAAAAGCAACCGGATTCTGGGGCCAGGCAATAATTCTTTCATACTTGATTTCACTTGAATTACAAAAAAAAGGGGGGGAGTTGTAGTTTATCAAATTCCTGTGCTATATTGGTTATATCAATGTGGGTTTTACCATTAGTTTTCTGTTTTGATATTATCTCTCCCAAGAAAGGATTGTATAAGCCTTCACAGGTTTCGCCAGCAATTGAGCGTGATTCACGGTAAGATCTGTTATAAACTTCATGAATGATCAATCCTTGGCAAATCCAGCATCCATTCCATAACCCTCAAGGTGCTTTACCCCCATTTTCTTTAAAGTTCACGCTCCTGCATGTAAACCACCTATGAGTCCATCGGTTCCCCTTTAGGTTTTGATGCATCTATTTCCAATGACTTTTTTTTACTCCCCTATATTTTGCAAAGACTGCTGATGGAAATGATGGTGGTGGAGGCAAAGTTAGAAAGTGTTAGGTTTTATCACCCACGTTGCATTCACGCAGCAGCACCAGAGAGAGAGGTTGGAGACGTCTGCAGCAAAGAAGGGCTGATATCGTTCTCTCATTGAGAGCGTGCCCTAATACTCTTTATATTACTTATGGGTCTAAAGTAACAATAGATAACGGGTCTGCTCCAGACCCAAACTCCCGACCCATGAAGAGATACAAGCATAATACATAAAATAGAGATACAACAGTGCAGTGAGATAAATACCCTTGGACGACTACCATCCTTAATACCCGCCTTCAAGTTGTGCACGGTTTTGAACCATGGACAACTTGCCCTTTAAGTACCAAAAACGTATACTAGTGAGACCCTTGGTAAACAAATCTGCAACTTGATCTTCAGTGGAGATGTACACGGGGTCAATTTCTCCATCTTCAATTTTCTGACGAATGAAGTGCTGATCAATTTCTATATGTTTAGTACGGCCGTGATGAATGGGGTTAAACGAAATTTGAATGGCACTTTGATTATCACAGTGGAGTGTCGCAGGCTAAAACTTTTCTCCTATCTCGTCCAGTATATGCCTCATCCAAGTGATTTCTGCGATGACTGCCGCCATAGACCGATATTCTGCCTCTGTACTAGATCGGGCAACGGCTCGTTGCTTCTTGCTACTCCACCCCACCAGATTTCCATCGATAAACACACAGTATCCCGAAACTGATTTTCTGTCATCTGGATCTCCAGCCCAATCTGCATCTGAATATACGGTGATTTGATGTTTGTTCCCCTCAACCTGAGATCGATGATAAAGTAAGCCATCTCCAATCGTGTCTTTTAAATATCGAAGAATCCTTTTAACCGCATTCATGTGTTCGGTACGCGGATCATGCATAAACTGAGATACCTGATTTACTGCATAGACAATATCAGGCCTAGTAAAGGTAAGGTACTGAAGCATTCCCACAAGGCTACGATACTGCTTGGGATCACGATAGGGTTCTCCATCTTGGGCACTGAGCTTATGATTCAACACACTAGGAGTAGACAACGGCCTGCAATCTCTCATCCCTGCTTTATCCAATAAATCCATTGTGTATTTATGTTGAGTTAGGGATAAGGTTTCATTTTGCTGATCCACTTCTACTCCCAAAAAATAGCGCAATATGCCTAAATCTTTCATTTTAAATTTTCTTCCCAGTAAGTCCTTGATGATCTCTATATGCTCATCCGAATTGCCAGTGAGAATAATATCGTCTACATATATAAGAAGTAGAGTGCTTACCTGTTGATGCCGATAGATAAACAGGGAGTGATCAAGTTGAGATCTGAGAAACCCATGTCGCTGAATTTCGAGCGAAAAACTGTCAAACCATGAACGAGATGCTTGTTTCAAACCATAAATAGCCCTTCGTAATTTGCAAACATGTGAACTGGGACCATGTTCTGCATATCCAGGTGGTTGTTCAATGTACACTTCTTCCTTTAGATCGTCATGCAAGAAAGCATTCTTGACATCAAGCTGACAGAGAGTCCATCTATACTCTATTGACAAGCATAGAACCAGTCGAATAGTACCCATTTTAATAACTGGACTGAATGTCTCATCATAGTCTTGTCCATATTCTTGAGTGAAACCCTTAGCCACAAGACGTGTTTTATACCGTTCAACAGATCCATCAGGCCTGTATTTGATTTTGTAGACCCACTTGGATCCTACTACATTTTTGTGCGAAGGTCGTGGAACAATTTCCCAAGTTCCACATTCGTGCAACGCTTGCATTTCTTCGTTCATGGCCTCTATCCACCTGTTTGATCTAGATGCATCTACAAAATTATTCGGTTCCCTTTGTTTTTCAATCTGGGAAATAAACAATTGTAAATCCATGGAGAAGTTATCATAACTTACCCATCTTTCAATGGGATGACGGGCTCTTACAGACCTTCGAGGTTGAACGTCAGGGCATGAGTCATTGTTGTGGTCATTTCTTCTTGTATAGACAAGTCCCTGAAATCTTGTATTACCATCAGACGTAGATGGTACACTCAACTGGGAATCTGTGACTCCCTCCATCTGAGAATTTTTGTCGGCCTCTTCTTGCGCAATAGTTGGTGATTTACACGAACAGTCATCTCGTGTTTCCGTCTGATCAAAAAGTCCTGCAACCATCCACGGTTCATACACTTCATCCCTTTTTCTCTGTTATGCTTGCTTCTCTCCCTGACTCTACTTTGCTGCTCTGTCTGATTCCCCAGCAATGAACTCATCAAACACAACATTCCGTGAGACTTTGATGCGATGAGAGATTGGGTCATAGCACTGATACCCTTTGTACTGGTCAGCATAACCAACAAAATAGCACTTGCATGCCTTGTCTTGAAACTTGTCACGTTGAGAACTGTCAATGTGAACATAACAGACACAACCAAAGGCTTGCATTTCGTTATAATCAGGGTGTCTTTGAAAAAGAGTAAAATATGGAGATCTATCTTTAAGCAATTTCATAGGCAAACGGTTTATGACAAATGTCGTTGTGTGGAAAGCTTTTGTCCATAAACTCAAGGGAACACAGGAGTCGTGGAGCATACTTAAGGCACTTTCCACGATGTGCTTGTGTTTTCTTTCAGCGACACCATTTTGTTGTGGTGTATGTGGGCAAGATATACGACGATTAATTCCATT
Organism: Nuphar pumila; assembly: GCF_984573655.1. Classification (NCBI taxonomy): domain Eukaryota; kingdom Viridiplantae; phylum Streptophyta; class Magnoliopsida; order Nymphaeales; family Nymphaeaceae; genus Nuphar; species Nuphar pumila. Next base: position 3,267,329 of record NC_143261.1, read on the forward strand.
ATTTTGGAGAAATTCAGTAAATTCATGTGATAAATACTCTCCTCCTCCATCACATTGGAGATGTTGGATTTTGGATGAAAATTGATTATAAACAAGAGCATGGAACGAACAAAAGATTTTGAATACTTCAGATTTGTGTTTCATAAAATATATCCAGGTGAATCTAGAATAACTATCAATGAAAATGACATAATAGCGGCTGCCAGACAAGGAGGTCTGGGGAGCAGGGCCCCAAACATCAGAATATATGATTTCAAAAGGAATTGAAGCTCTTTGATTTATTGAATGAAAAGGGAGTACATGACTCTTACATAACTGACAACTGGAACAAAGAGGTTCTTCTGATCTTTTATTCAAACTAAACTCTGGAACAAGCCCTTCTGACACAAGTTTTTCAATAAACGAACGACCACAATGGCCCAATCGACGATGCCAAACTTCTGGCTTATTACACTTAGACAATCTTGAGACAATTTTGACTGAACAATTGATGAGATTGGTGAAGTAACATGAACTGAAGATGGAGACTCCTTGAGGACATACATATTTCCTTGTCGCTCCCCTTTAACGAGCGTCTTCTTCGTAAGAAGGTCCTTAACACATACAGAAGAAGGAGTAAATTCAACAGAAGAGTTAGTATCGTCAACAAGTTTAGACACAAAAACAATATTTTTAACTATGCCCGGGGAATGATAAACATTAGGCAAAGTTAGGGAGGAATTAGAAAGAGGAAGGTCAACGGTTCCAACATGTGATATAGGGTGAAGAGTAACATCACCAGTCTTAATGCTGAATTTTCCAAAATAGGAAATTGGTTTTGAGATCTTACCAACATCACCTGTAACATGTGTTGCCGCCCCAGAGTCAATATACCATGTTCCTTGTTCATTTTGTTTGAAACTCAACCTTGAAAGTGCAGAAATCAAGAGGTTCTTCACATTGTCCTTATCCTCATCCTTCGGTCCCCCTATTTCTTTTCCTTTGTTGGGAAGTGTAGCCTCATTCGTCTTTCCTTTGTTTTGAGGGTTATGTCAGCAATTTGCCTTAATGTGTCCTCTCTTATTACATAAATAACATGTCGGTATATGTCTGAAGTCTTGATTGTTGAAAAATGAGTTGAATTGATTATTTGGAGTAGGCAATAATCCACGTCCTCCAAAATTAGCTCTTCCTTGTCCACGTCCTCCACGGAAGGATTTTCGCCCCCTTTCTGATCCCACCCCTCTGATCATTACCTCGTGACTGCTGTGATTTGAAAAGGTCTCCCCTTTAATGGTGACTTCATACTGTAGTAGCTTTGCACGAAGATCTTCAAGGTTTGGTAGTGATGGCAGACATAGCAATGATGTAACCAACATGTGAAAATCGGGTCCAAGACCATTCAGCGTTTGTTGCACCTTTTCTCTGTCAGGAATCTCACAGCCCACCATAGCTAATTGATCTGTGATAGTCGTGACTCGATTCATGTACTCTATCACAATAAGGTTTTCCTTCTTTAACAGTTGGAACTCTCTTTTCAAATGAAGAATCTTGGCCTCCGAAATCTGTGAATATGTCTTAGCTAACTTCTGTCACAGCTCCAAAGCAGAGCATTCATCGGGAATGCTCACCAATACCTCTTGAGAGAGAGTGGAGGTAATGTATGCTACGACTGTTTGGTCTCTCTTCCTCCATGATGTGAAATCTGGATTGCGACTTACCGTGCTGGAGGCATCTCCTTTGTCACCCTGTTGTTCCTGCGTGATGAACTCAGGTGGTGCGCAGACTGTCCCATCAAGGTGCCCAGCGAGATCCAGACTCCTGATAAATGGCAGGATCTGTCTTTTCCAGGTCAAGTAATTTGAATTGTTGAGCCTTTCAGAAATGAGATGTCCGAGAAAACTAGACGGCAAAGAGGGAGAATCCATAATGATGAAAGAAGAAGGAAGAACAGTGGGTGAGGATAAGACTGAAAATTTTGTAAATAGATGTGAAATTTCGTGTAAAATTTGCCCAAGATTACTGTAAATGTGCTTGTTGTTTCTCCTTTTTTTTTTAGATAACAACAAGCACCGTAATCAGCCTGATATGAATTCGGATTTGTTATAATCTGATCTGACAATCCAGAATATGCAAAATAATTCAGATCTGACGCAAGAAGATTTAGATCTGACGCAGTTTCAGATCTGACGCAATTTTGGGTATGTATTGAAAACCAACATACTTATCGAGAAATCTGAAAGAGTTCAGATCTGCTGCAGTTTAGAATATGTATTGAAACTCAACAGACGTATCGAGATGGGGTCCCTTTAAAGTATAGAGAAACAGAAACAAAGAAGAAAAGAGAGCAGACCCGATGGCAACCAAATTTGGGTTTGCCGATCAGGCCTAGGGTTGAAGAACTTGATACGAAATTGATACTAGGTCTGACGATGACCAGTTCTGATGACGTAGATGATGAATAAGAAGGGATAAAGTGAAAGAGAAGAAGGATGATGGCTAAGTATAGCAGTTTAGGGTTGGATGAAGGCTACCGAAGAAAACATGAATCACCCAACCTGTTTATGACAGAAGACCTGAATCTCGCAGGACACTCTCGCTGGAATTCGTCTTGCACACCTCGTATGGAAGTCACAGGCGAACCTGCTTTGATACCATGTTAGGTTTTATCACCCACGTTGCATTCACGCAGCAGCACCAGAGAGAGAGGTTGGAGACGTCTGCAGCAAAGAAGGGTTGATATCGTTCTCTCATTGAGAACATGCCCTAATACTCTTTATATTACTTATGGGTCTAAAGTAACAATAGATAACGGGTCTGCTCCAGACCCAAACTCCCGACCCATGAAAAGATACAAGCATAATACATAAAATAGAGATACAACAGTGCACTGACATAAATACCCTTGGACGACTACCATCCTTAATAGAAAGACCAATGTGAAAGCACCTGCCCTCTTTCTTTTAGGTGCCCAAGATCCTCGAGCTCCAGTTTCAGAAGGCCTGCAAATAAGGTAACACATTCATCTATGACATATCAGAATTGCCTTCAGCACATAGTTCTCCCTTTTCAACATCAAACTTGTTAATTTGCTAATTTAGCTTTAATGCTATGTATCATCAAGTAACTGCATTTAGGCATATAGTCCAGTGTGCATATACACCCTATATCAGGTTCAATGTAGTTGATCATTGTATGATTAACACCATTAAATACAATACTGCAATTGCAAGACCACCCATTTTCTGATGCCTTTATGTACATGTATATGCTCCTATGCGTGACAGGGCTAGCTGTAAGTTTGAATGTTCATTCAGCACCTTTGTAAAAAAAAAGAAAAGAAGAGGATTACCACGATGGTGGTTCCACCAGATGTGGTAGATGACACTATTAGTATTATTGTTATTGCATTAATCTGGCTGCATATCCATTTTCACCCACTGCTACAACACCCATCTCACCATGCTCCATCTTACTGCACTTCGTTCACACGCCACCCCCTGCACTACTTCACTATATCATTTTTGGTTTCAAATAGCACAGAGACTTATTTTGATGATCAACTGCTGGAGAACTATATCAAGAGTGGACTTATTGGGAAAGGTCATCTGGCTCATACAGTGCCCTGTCGTGATGGAGCAAAGCCATTTTTGTGTGATTCCCCTGTACATCCATTACCTAGCCATACAATCTTCTATTCTAAATTCCCATGATTTTAGTTTAGGCTCCCTACATCGAATTCATTCTACATTTACTATTGTAATTTGAATTTTGTTCTCTTTATCCATTCTCTCTCTCGTTGATTTCATTATATTAGTTATTCCCTCTTATTTTGCATGTTCCGTGTCATCAACACTTCTGGAATTTTTGTTCTATCAGTTTTGAGCATATGACTTTTCTGCATTATTATGACACATCTCCAGCTCAGCCCACAGTCGGGGTTGTGATTTTCCTGTTTCCAGTAATGCTTCTGAAATACCAATTCAAGGGTGTAAATGAACACGAGATTCATGTGTCAAGAGACCCTGTTGCTCTTACAGCTAAATGCTCAGACTCTCTACTCTATGGACAAAATCCCCTGAAAGAGGTATAGGTTTCACCGTAATGGATTTTGATGAGTTGACGTTGTGTTTGGAATTGATCAAGATGCTTTCAATATTCTTCATTATAGTTTTAAACTGCTGAGATAGCTAGGCCATCAAGATGAAGAAGTAATGGAATCAAATTAGTATGATTTGGTGCTGATATATGTTAAATGTTCTGGTAAAGGATTTACAAGTTAGCAAACTGACTTTGCTCATAATCTACAGCATACCTCAGTCACTCCAGTACATCACGATGCAGTAGCATCCCCTTTTGTGCAAGTAGGACAATCATAAAGGTTAACAGTAATTAAAATTGTCTTGATTTACTGTAAAAGCACACTGCTGGCTGATATTGCGGCTGAACAGAGATTGAATCAGATCTCTGTCATCAGTTGACCATCATTGGTAGCATTAATTTCTGCTGAAATCAATCTAAGTGACGCCTCATCAATTACAATAATTTCTTTCTTCGGCGTCAAATTGCATTAATCAATGCCTATGTGTGCATTCACATATTCGAGCCAGGGCCTTGTTGCCCTGAACAATTATTGTGTGTTCTGATTGTCCGGGTTGTTCCAATTGTTTTGCAACCTCAGTAGCAGTCGCTTCAGTTCAACCTACTGTGATAGTGGCATAATAACCCGAAATTACATTTTGTTAAGGGAGCGAGAATGAGTTACTGTAAAATATTCTGATTCATCAGTTTAGGATCCACCTGTTAATACCATTCGCAGTTTGCTTTGCCAATGTTGTGGTAAGTCTGTTCACGAATGATTAAAAGTGATTCACAGGTTCGTTGAGATGTGGTAAATTAATTTGATCACAAACTGACCATCCTGAAGCAGATGTAATTTATGTTACATGGTCATCACTCATTTTCATTTCCCATGAACGCAATCAATAGGAATTTGCTCTTCATATTTTATATCTCATCTCTAGCATAGCATCATATTATATGATAGCATGGCATCTCATTCTTCTGCATACCTATGCAACACCTTTTACAGCATGCATTCCATTCAGTATTTTAGGTATTACATCTTCATGTGTGTTTCCACCATAGTTTAGGCCTAATCATGTGTGTTTTAGTGTAAACATGATATTTTCACTTTATATTTTGTATTCTTGCTATCTTAAGCTAACCCATTCTTTGGCAGGAAAATCATTGCCTTTCTAGAGTAGGGAATTTCTAATTCAATTCAAAATTTGTAATAGACTACATGATAATGAGATCTCCTTATACTTCCAGCACTAGCATAGAATGTATGAGCATGCCCATATCTTAGAAATTGCTTGTTTTCATATCATTTTCCTCTTTTATTTTGAAAATTCACGAATGGGAACATGAATGGCACGTGCATCGTTCTAATAAAAGGTGATAAAATCCTAAGTTGACGATTTGCATCAATGGCCATAGTCAAGGTGCGAACAAAACTTAGGATTTTCATCTTTTATGGAATAACATTGGATCCACACTGAATCTCTTTCAAAAATCATTATATTTTTAAATATTTTCTTCCTTCATCAGAGTTTAACTTAAAATTAACTCAAGATATATATCAATGGTCATAGTCGAGATATATTAAGAGTTAATTTCATTTTAAACTCTATAAAAGCACCAAAATGTGTTTTATTCTTCACTTGAATTTAAATATGATTATTATATAATACATTTTATGATCATAGTCAGAAATGTATTATATCTTCAATCTTATTTTAATTCATTTAAAGAATGAAATACGCTTTTCAAAGACCCAACTTTAAATCATTTAAGATAGAATTACATTATATCTTCAAAATTCTTTTTCAAAGTCCAAGTGATTTTGAGATAATTCTTCAAATATCTTCTTCATTTCTCGAAGCAATTCTTATTTATAAATTCAAATTCATATTTCAATTTTCAATTCTACTTTATTTCAAAATTCAAACTTCAATTTCAAAGTTCAATTCAACTTTGAAATTTCGAATTCATTTCTAGATTCAAAATTCAATTTCCAATTTAAATCAAAAATTCAAAGTTCAATTCCACTTTGAAATTCCCAGTTCATTTTCAGGATATAATTTCAAATTCAATTCAATATTCTAGATTGAATTTCAAAGTTCAATTCAACTTTGAAATCCCAGATTCATCATCTGATTTCAAAAATTTAAGTTTTAAACTAAGTTTATTTTCTATTCTTCACTTCAAGTCCTCAAATCCCCAAGTTCTTTTGAAATCTTCTGAGTTTTAATCTTCAAATCACTCTGAGATTAAGATTAGTGCTAAATTCAAGTCTATTTTTCAAATTCAATCAAGATTTCTCAAATTTAAACTCCACATTTTCGAATTCCACTTGGATTTCTCAAATCCACTTCCAAAATCAAATTCAATCTGGATTCTCAAATCCAAATCCATCTTCAAGATCTATCTGGATTTCTTGAATCCAATTCCAATTTTCAAAGTTTCATCTTGAATTCCAGACTTTGGATTCAATTTCATTTAGGATTCATATTTCGGATTCAAATCCATCTAGGATTCCAGATTTCAGATCAAATTCTATTCCAGATTTAAAATCCAGTTCCATTTCCAAATTCTCATTTCCAAAGCCAATTTCAAATCTATTTCTCAAGTCTAAATTCAAATTCAATTCTTGTTTTAGGTTCTGAATTTAAAATTGCCTTTTTCAAAATCGATTCTTGAAAATCGATCCAAATTCAAAGTCCATTCTAACTTTGAAAATTCTTATTTCAAAATTCCAATTCTAAATACCTTTTCTCTTCGTCTAAAGGCTTATCTTTCCAAATTCTGATCACTCCAAGACTTGGAATTTCAAGTCTCTTCTTCCAGATCTATTTCAAATTCCGAGTTGGATTCAAACTCTAACTTTTTCAAATCAATTTCAATTCCTTGAATCATTTCTTCACTACATTATCAAATTTATTTCAGAATCACTGGGAAATCCCAAAATTTCTAAATTATTTTCTCAAAAGAGCATACATCATTGCATTCGCACAAGCATGATTCTTTGTGCATTTCAGACTTAAAATAAATTCTTAGATAAATATTTAGGCAAAGCAAAAAGGCATAAATTCGATTCTTGGTTCGATTACCCCTGGTAAAGGCGCCAGGAACGGTCGAACCTCGTACCGACGAGCGAATCTCGTCTCTCCATTTTCCTGCAAATTTTCAAAACGGAGGCGAGTAATTTTAAAACATTTTTTTTTTAAATTAAGGTCAAGTGAGACCGTTGCAAAAGAATTTCTTTCTCTTCTTTCTTTTCTTTTTCTCCTCTCTCTTCTTTTCTATCTTTTATTCTCCTTCAAAAAGAGAATAGAGGCTAGAGAGGAAAAGGAATAAGAGGAAAAAATTTGTGATGATCACACACGTCCTCGCCCATAGGCTACTCCTGTGGCAAGAACATTATGTGCTCCAACATGAGCATGAGTGTCTTCAGAAAATCCCTTCAAGGTCATCTCATAATGTAAAAGCTTGGCACGAAGATCTTCAAATGTAGGTAAATCTGGCAAACACAATAAGGAAGTAACCATCATATAATAATCCGATCCCAGTCCACTTAAAGTTTGTTGCACCATATCCTTGTCACTAATTGTGCATCCCACAATGGCCAATAGATCTGTAATAGTCTTCATTTTGTTCAAGTACTCCATAATAGTCATGGAGTCCTTCCTCAGCATTTGAAACTCTTTCTTTAAATATAATACTCTAGCCTGAGAAACTTGAGAATATGTTTGAACCAGTCAATGCCATAATTGCATTGCTAAGCAGTCATCTGGAATTGCCACAAGCACTTCCTGTGATAATGTAGAAGTGATATAGGCAACCAACGCCTGATCTCGCTTCATCAAGGATACGTACTCAGGATTTCTAACCTAGGTAATAGAAAGATCTCCCTCACCATTCTTTTCTTCTTGTGGTATGAATTCTGGAAGAACAGGAACAGAACTATCCAGATGTCCGGAAAGGTCCTGACTTCTTATGAATGGTATGATTTGTCGCTTCCAAGTTAGGAAATTGGAATTGTTCAGTTTCTAAGACACGAATTGACTAAGAAAGTTTGAGGAAATGCCGAATTGAGAATGAGGAAATGAATCCATATTCTATTAAAACCGAAAACAAGAAAGAATAAGAAATAGGAAACAAGAGAATGGTTTTGCGACAAAGACCCAACTACTATTGAACTCTAATATAATTCAGAACAGAAATTTAATATCAATGAATTCTGCCTTTTTTTTAACTGGTAAACCCAAGGCAGAAAATCAGAATTGTGCAGTAAAGAATCTGTTTTGAATAAAATTCAATCAGTAAGAAGTATGTTATTTTGAAAATAACTTGTTTTCCTTTCACAATTATGATGAAATAGACAAACAGTACAAAACAGATATAAAAATGAGTTCAAAGATGATAGTAGTTAATCAAGACAAACCTGGGATCTCATCCAGATCAGAAACTGATCTGACGTCAATGCGCAAAAGAGTTTGACATGATCCTTTTCAACTCTTGAAATCACGCATAGATCAAAATCTGATCTTGCGTGATTATTTTAGCAATGGATGGGTAAGATCACGTGCAGCAAAGTGAAAGAAAGAGTGGTAGACAGACAAAAGACTAATAGGCAATGAGGAGAGAAGAAAATATGACAACGTGAAGTTTTGGATTTTAGGAAATAAGAGAAACACGTTGGCTTGAAAAAAGAGGGAAATCAAAAATCAGTATGAGCAATAAGAAAGGGAACAGAAGGAAGAAGAAATCTCAGATGAATGATAGATTTGAAGACAAAAAGAATAAGAGAATGAATCGATAAAGGCAACAAGGAAACAAATACCTTAGAAGAAGACGACAAAGCAGTCATAAGAGGAACCGATCTTTAAGATTGAACCTGCAACTCTGATACCATGATAGAAATCATGGGTTCCTTCGTTCATCCACAAGCACCAGCACAGAATGGGGAGAGAGAATGTGGCTGCTGTGAAAATCCCTAATTAGGGTGTTTGGTTGCTTGCCTTTCTCATTAAATATACACAGGTACAATAGTAGGGTGTGAAAATACCCATTACATGATACGTTAAAATTACAACATGACATTAATGAGCATGTGTTTAAATAAAAAGAGAGCATTTGTTTAAATAAAACGAATTGGGTCTGGATCCTGAGATCCAGACCCAATCGTGAATAGCATCTTTTCAAGAACCTCTCTTGATATTGAAGGAATTAAAAAGTTTGAAAATTTTCTCAATTTTAGCATTCCAAAAATAAGAATTGTTCTAAAACTAAATTTAAATTTGCTTTATGTTTCTCAAATCACTGATCATGGATATAGAGTCTCCTTCTAACAAATGCTTAATACAGGATCTCCAATCTGGAAAGCAGATTGGGGAAGGGCATAAAGAAGGAGACTTGTATTAATGGATCAATTGAAAGTTCCCATCAAAACTTTTTGTCTTAATGTTCAAAAATTAGATAAAGTTTTGTGGCATGAAAGACTACGTCATCCTTGCATGTATAAATTATCCAATATTTCTCATCTAAGGACATTTTGTAATGAACAAATTCAATGTACTGATTGCATTCTTGCTAAAATGAAATCAATTTCATAACAATAGAGATCTTTTTCCACTTCTAAACCTCTTGAATTGATTTACTATGATGTTTGGGGCCCTGCCCCTATTGCTTCTAAAGAAGGATATACTTATTATGTTATCTTCGTGGATAATTACTCCCGCTTTACATGAATATATTTTCTCAAACATAAATATGAAGTAATTGAGAACTTTAATTTTCATAAGTTAGTCACAAATCTTTTAAAAACTAATATATCTACTTTTCATTAATATTCAGAGGGGGGGGAATATATGTCTAATGGTTTTTAAAGGTATCTAAGAGAAAATGACATATTTTACCAAAGGTCATGTGCTACTACACCACAACAAAACGGTTTAGCTGAAAGAAAACACTGACACATAATAGAGACCACTAGAACCTTGCTCATATCTAAGGGTGTCCCAAAATATTTTTGGGTTAAAACAGCTCTTACTGTTGTATATCTTATAAATAGATTACCCTCCTCACAAATTCAAAATCTTTGACCATATGAAAAGATTTATAACGTTGCACCTGATTATCTTAGACTGAGAACTTTTTTGGTGTAGATGTTTTGTGCTCACTTACAAAAACGATAAATTATCTCCCAAAGCAATCTCATATGTATTTTTGGGCTATGGAGAAAGTCAAAAGGGATTTAGGTGCTATGATCTAGAAAATAACAAATTGTATATCTCTAGAAATGTATATTTTTAGAAAAAAATTGGATTTGATACTAATATATCAAAAAATGAGAATGAATACAATTTTTAGAGACTGACATTGAAAACAATGACACATCAAGCATAGATATTGAAAATTTAATTAGCAATGAATCTCAGTCTAACATTCAGAGTAATGAATCCTAGGATCACCCAAAAGTCATCAAATACCAAAGAAGAAAAGATAGTGAATCACTAAATACCTTGGAAAAATATTCAAATATAAAAGAACAAGAAACTACAACCATTAGGCACTCAGAAAGAATATATAGAGATCCAGATAGGTTTGTGTCATATGAATCATTTGAGACTCATTATCGAGCTTTTTTAGCAAAAAAAATCGTATTTTGAACCTACTACATATAATCAAGCAAAAGATTATCCTGAATGGAAAGATGCTATTAATGAAGAGATTAGAGTCCTAGAAAAATACAAAACTTGAGAACTAGCAGATATACCAATCAATAAGAAAACAATAGGTTGTATATGAGTCTTTAAGGTTAAAACTAAGAGTGATGGAACCCTAGAACGAGATAAAATTAGGTTGGTAGCCAAAGAATACGTTCAAGAATATGGAATTGACTATGATGAAACATTTGCTTCTGTAGCAAGAATGATCATTGTTCGAACTCTTATAGTTGTAACTGCCGTTAAGAAATGGCGAATTTATCAAATTGATGTTAAAAATACATTTTTAAATGGTGAATTAAAAGAAGTATATATGGATCCACCCCTGGATATGATGCCCTAAGGAAAAAGTTTTTCATCTTAGAAAGGCTTTGTATGGTCTTAAACAAGCTCCAAAGGCTTGGTATGATCGCTTTAGTTATGTTATTATCAAACTTGGATATATTTCTTGTTATACTTACATTGCTTTGTTGGTTAAGAATTTTGTTGCAGGTATTGTTATCCTTCTACTTTATGTTGATGATATGATCATAACTACTGGAGATAAGCAGGGAGTAGATCAAGTTAAATTTATTCTTAAATAAAATTTTGAAATGACTGACCTTGGTTTTCTCAGGTTTTTCTTAAGGATTGAGGTTGCACATTCTCCTAGAGGATACTTATTATCTTAGTCCAAATTCGCAGTTGAAATAATTGACAGGTCTCGAATCACTTATGACAAAAGAGTAGCCACACCTGAAGTAATAAACTCGAAGATGAAAATTGATGATGGAACTTTACTTGATGATCCCACTACGTATCGACAGATGATTGGAACATTGACGTATTTGACTATTACCAGACCAAATATATCACATGCAGTTCACACCGCCAGTCAATTTCAGCACTCTCCTGCCTCTGTGCATACGAGTGTTATGTGTATTGTTAGATATCTGAAAATTTCTACTTCTAAAGGATTGTTTTGATCATCTTCTTCTCCTCTTGATTTGATTACATGCTCTGATTCTGATTGGGGGGAAGACCCTAATGATAGACACTCAATTACTGTTTTTTGTATTTTTGTAAGAGATTCTTTGGTATCATGGAAATGTAAAAAGAAACAAAAAATATCTCTATCTTCTACATAAGCCGAGTATCGGGTCATGGCAACTACTACACCTGAAATTATATGGTTGAGGCATCTTCTCAAGGATATGAGAGTGATTGTGGCAGTGTCATCACGATTATGTTGTAACAATAAGAGCGCCATCTATATTGCTGGAAATCATACTTATGATGAGCGCACTAAACACATTGAGATGGATTGTCATTATGTTAGAGAAGAATTCCTGAAGATGACTATTTTGCTGTTGTATATGACCTCTCCCAAGGTTTCATTTCCTTTTGGACAAACTTTTGGGGATTCCACCGTAAGTTTGAAGAGAGTGTTAATGTAAACATATATATATACATATGTACCATAGGGGCATTTTGGTCTTTTCACATATAAAAAAATCAATAAGTGTATTTTCTATTTTTCTATTTTTATTCTTTATAAATATTCCCAGCCTCAAGGGATTATTGGGAATAACCCCAATAGAGTTGTTGGACCCTTGCCCAACAGCTACATTTCTAGCTGTTGGGTAGGTCCCAACGACTCTTTTGGACCCTCTCATCGTGTATATATACAGGGCAAACCCCCCACTCCATGTATGCTTCTCCTAATGGATTTTCCCTAATACAATATACATTTCTTACATGTGTTTTAGCCCTTAAGTGGCCCATTCGGATATTCTATGTGTTGGACCCATAAGTGGTCATCTCTCTAGTTGTGTTTTAGCCCATAAGTGGCTCATTGAAGAATCATATTGGTTCGTGACAACAATAACATAATCTTTTCTCAAAAATAAGCACTGAAATCAAATGTCAAAGAGGTGAAGCGTGTGCATGTGTGTAGATGATAGACAAAGACATTGTCAAACTGCAACCTTCTTTTTTGGACTTTGTGCACTTGCTTTCCCTCTTTCTAAGTCATGATTGGTGATGTCCAGATGACATACTTGACTGAGACATTTTGATAGCCTTCAAAGCTCTTCTAACAATGATAATCCACATCCGTGCATCAACATGTGTAAGGGTGTTTAAATGTATGCACCTTTGGAGGTGTTTCTCCTACCATTGTTTTTATTTTCTTCTTAAATAACACACTTTGAGGCTTTTCCTAGAGAAACAGAAGAACAGCATATAGGACTTAACATGTTGGAAAATGTTTTTGGCCCATCATCCATGATAACAAACCTACGCATGACATAAGAGTTTATTCTGTTCAGGGAGCCAAAAGATTATTACATGGAATCTCAATACCCTGTAGTGTCACATAGCATCCACATCCCACAATAAATGATGAAACCATTCTTAATTCATACCTAGATGCCCTTTCCTCTTTTTGTGATGCAGATCAGGATCGCCCCAGATCCATACCGCCTGACCCAGGCACGAGACCGGACCTGCACGATGGGATTGAGGATCGGACCCAAGTAGTGGATCCGATCCAGATCACGGCACCAAGACGTAGGGGCGATGTACCCCTGTGTACCTATTCCAGACGAGCACAGGCCCAGGCCCGGATGACACAGACCCAGCAGCAACATGAAAACGACTCGGGTCCCAGACCAGACCCGAGACCCGGATCCACCAACAGTCTTTAAAAAACCCTCTCCAAGGGTTGCGTGCGGCAGACTTGGATGGATTTTTCAGCAGCCTTCTTCTGATTGTTTTTTTTTTCTTCAGCAGCTTTCCCTTTAACTTTTATTCTTTCCCATTGTTTATTCCTTTTTTTGTTAAAGTTTGTTCCCTTGTGTGATTGAAGACTATATTGAAAATATAAATAAGAATCATCGTTCGGTGGTCATTCTTCTTGTTACTTGCACGTCGCACGACTGGGAAGGTTGTGCCATCATTTTCCCCCCATCAAGTGCATCGAAGTTGATTCTTCCCGCTGCATCAAAGTGGTATCAGAGCCCAGGTTTCCTCTTTCGTCAGCGGCATGGCTCAAGAGGCGAGGAATGATCCTACAAGTGAAAAACAGCGAGAGGAAACCGGCAAAAAAGATCCGATGATGCAGATGCTCGACATGATGACGAAGATCCAGGAAAACCTATTGCGCGTAAGCAAGGATGTAGTCGGTATGTCGAAATGTATTGATGGAATCGAAGATCGGCTTGTAGTTCTCGAATCGCCGGTGAAGACGCCCGCAACTACCATGATGAAAGCGAGTGTTGGGTTGGGCGACGACACTGCAGATCCCGCGGCTGCGATAGCGCTCGAACAGGTCCACTCGAACCCCCGCCAACTTGCTATGCAACCGAATGGCTCCGAGGCAGGCCAGCGCAAAGATGTCGGTCATGTGACGTTCCAGCAGAGGGTACCGTTCCTGAACCTTGGCGCGACTGCCACTCGGGTGATTGAAGCCCTCCAGCCGACCCAGGGGGGCATTGAAGGGCCTCCCAACACCGGCCTAGGTGCGCAGGCCTAGCCTCGTGTTGTTGGGCCTGTGCCGCAGCCTGGTTCACAAGGTCCCAACGTGACGTTGGGCCAGGCTGCTGGCACAGCAGTGTCAGCCAGGGCCGAGGCTGACCCGGCCCGCTTACTCTAGCCTGCGCGTGGGGGCGCTGCTGCAGACCACCAGCGTGCAGGGGGTATCGGGTCCCCGTGGATGGGTCCGAACCCGCGAGGGTCCGAACCGGACTATGTGACAGCGGGACCCAGGCTCGGATTCCGGGGACCATCCTTTGGGTCCCAAGGAACGGGTTCGGGCCTCGAACCCTACTACCTGACCTACCAAGTTGGGTCCGGTTCGCGAGTGTCCCCCCCCCCCAAACCAAATCCAACCTATTATTTTTTATCCCCAAAATGGATCCAATGCCGACCCAAACCCATATTGAACCCGGACGGAACTCCAGTTTGAATTTAAGCCGCGTCAAAACCAGATCCATCTTGTTGTGGATCAAGGATCGAGTTCAAACCGGGCATTCTCACACCACAACTCGATTTATGAGCCCACCTACCCCATTCTGAATCCGACGAATAGTTTAGGACTTGACCCAATCCAGATCCAATCGGGTCAATCATCCCAATACTACACCAACCAAACCCAATACCTGTACCAGACCAAATCTATTAACCCATCCCCGATCCAGAATCCAGTACCATACCCAATTCACTACCCGCACACTAGCCCAACCCATAACCCAAACATATACTATCCCAATCCTACCCACCTAGAGACCGAGACCCGACCAACCCTTGCACCTTTAGCCGGACCACCTGTCATACCAGTGCCTCAACGTCGGCCGCAGATGGTTCCCACTCACAGGCGAGCCAGACCGAGGCAGTTTCTAGCAGCCGTCATGCAAATTCAGCAGAGACCGATGCGACCTGAGCGCCGACCACACATCATGGGCATTTGTCAGCACCAGCCTCTAGGCAAGCAGTACCGTGAAGGGAGTGATGAAGCAGTGCTGGATGATGACACTTTCTTGAACGAGTGCCCTGCAGAAATGGTAGAGACTCGTCAACAGAGAGCACCAGAACACCCCTCCACCTACGAGGTGGAGCTAGACCTTCCAGAGTTCGCAGGCCGATTCGATGCAGAGCAGTTCTTCGATTGGGCCTATGTCGTACAGTTTTTCTTAAACTACCACACTGTAGCTGAGCCCCGTCATGTCTCTCTAGCGTCCACCCGGTTGAGGGGCCTAGCGCAGACATGGTGGGTGGAGCTGCAGAGGTCGAGGGAGGGACAGGAACTAGAGCGCATACAGACATGGGAGGAGATGCAGTCAAAGTTCGTGCCTTCAAACCTCGCTAAGAGAGCCTATAAGAAGTACCTGACCCTACGCCAGGGCACTCGTACTGTGGCGGAGTACACTGCTGAGTTCCATCGTCTATCTCTGCGAGTGCAGATCGAGGAGACCGCCAGCCAGCAGGTCACAAGGTATATTTTTGGTCTTCGTCTTGCTATTTCTGACGATTTCAGTTGTGTCACAGTCGAGTCATTAGATCAGGCAAGCAGTTATGCCATGAATGTGGAAAAAAAATTGAAAAGGAGGCAGGAATATAGGACCTCCTGTAGTGACCAGTCGACCCAAGTCGAGTATCCCAACTAGGGGAGCAAGCTCCCCTAGGAAGGAAGACTCAAAGTCCAACCCTAGAATAGACCCTAGCAAACCCGACCAGTCCGGACCCACATACAATACCAGATCCAAAGTCAAACCTAGTGAGTCCACCATCTGTTGTTTTAGGTGTCAGGAGTTAGGACATGTCGCGTCAAAGTGCCCCACCGTGAACAAGGACGCCCATCTCGTCGAGGGTATTGTTGAGTCAGCATCCGATAGTGAGAGTGAGGGTGAGTCATTGGTTGAGAGAGAGTAAGATGGAAGTCGTAGAGTTCGATGGCAACGTTGAAAATTTATTGTCCATCCGTCATGTTTTGACCGTACCCCAAGAGTCGACCCCTGCAAAATGATTGCGAAACAACATTTTTAGAACCCGATGCAACTGTGAGGGGCATGCGTGTGATGTTATTATCGACAGTGGCGTGTGTGAGCATATGGTGTCCAAGAGTGTTGTGTCTACCCTAAACCTGAAAATAGAAAAATTGTCCCAACCATACAAAATGGCATGGTTTAAGAGAGGAAACGAGGTTCCCAGGAAAAGCATTACCACGATGAGGTGTGGTGTGATGTGGCCCCTATGAATGTGTGTCACATTCTTTTGGGACGTCCCTGGCAGTTTGATCGCAAGACCATTCACGAGGGCCGCAGGAACACATACTCATTTATTTTTAAAGGTCATAAAATAATTCTTCTCCCTATCAAGGAGACCGGTTTTCCCACTGTGGATAAGACTGAGCGAGTTCCCCAGCACGCGGGCCTATCTTACCGGTCTTTCTTGAGCCATAATCGGAAGGATGGTTATTGTTATGCCCTGGTGGCTAAGCCGTTGATGAGTACGGCGTTGCCTACTCCCGCAGACATCGCCCCCCTTGTCGAGGAATTTTGTGACATCATGCCAGACGACCTTCTTGATGGTCTACCTTCGATAAGGGTGGTGCAGCATGCCATTGATTTTATCCCGGGATCGAGTCTCTCTAACTTCCCCATGTATCGCATGAACCCATCCGAGCATGTCGAGTTGTTGAGGCAGGTTCAGGAGTTACTGAAAAGGGTTTTATTTGTGAGAGTGTGAGCCCTTGCGCCGTACCCGCCCTGCTCACTCCTAAGAAAGATGGGTCTATGTGCATGTGTGTTGACAGTAGAGTCATAAATCGCATTACGGTCAAATACCGTTTTTCCATTCCTTATTTGGATGATATGTTTGATATGTTGGTTGGTGCCTCTATTTTCTCCAAAATTGATTTAAAAAGTGAGTACCACAAAATCCATATCCGAGAGGAGGATGAGTGAAAAACGACATTCAAGACACGTGATGGATTGTATGAGTGGTTAGTCATGCGATTTGGGTTATCAAATGCCCCGAGTACTTTCGTGAACATGATGACCCAAGTATTGCGTCCTTATATAGGAAAGTTTGTCGTTGTGTATTTTGACGATATTCTGATTTATAGTTAGTCTTTGTCTGATCATTTGAGTCATTTGCGTCAGGTCTTAGAGATCTTACGGAAGGAGAAGTTATATGTCAATGCCAAGAAGTGTGAGTTTATGACATCAAGTGTTGTATTTTTGAGTTTTATTGTGTCGTCTGATGGAGTTAAGGTGGATCTCGCCAAAGTCCGTGCGATTGTAGATTGGCCTACCCCAAAGACTATAGGAGAGATCCGGAGTTTCCACAGGTTAGCCACTTTCTACCGCCGTTTTGTGAGAAACTTCAGCACCCTCATGGCCCCTATCACGGAGTGCCTAAAGGGGACTAGTTTCCATTGGACGTCTGTCGCGGGAAAGGCCTTCACGCTCATCAAAGAGAAAATGACTAGTGCCCTCGTCTTAGCCCTTCCTAAATTTAGTGCAGTCTTTGAGGTTGAGTGTGATGCCTCTAAAGTGAAAATTGGTGCAGTCTTGAGTCAGAACCGTAGACCCATTGCTTTCTTTAGTGAAAAGCTGACTCAAGCTAGGTGTCAGCACTCCACTTATAACGTCGAGTTTTATGTCGTGGTACAAGCCCTTCGTTATTGGAGGCATTATCTTATTTATAAGGAGTTTGTCTTGTACACGGATTATGAGGCGTTAAAGTATTTGAACAGTCAAAAGAAGTTGAGTGCTCGACATGCCAAGTGGGTCAAATTCTTGCAAGAGTACACCTTCACTATTCGTCATCAATCAGGTACTCTAAACAAGGTAGCCGATGCACTTAGCAGGAAGAATAGCCTTTTGATGACTATGTCAATGCATGTCATTGGGTTCAAGCAGTGCAAGGAGTTGTACACTACGGACCCTGATTTCCAGCAAGTCTGGGAAGGGTGTCTCTCCCCTGATAGCACAGCTGACCCCCGGTTTAGTATACATAACGGTTACCTTTTTCGAGGTAATAAGTTATGTGTGCATGCTTTCTCTCTTAGACTTCAGTTGATTTCTGAGTTACATGAAGGGGGACTAGCTGGACATTTTGGACATGATAAGACGTTCACCCTGTTAGATGAATGATACTTTTGGCCCAAAATGCGCAGAGATGTCAAGTTTGTCCAAAGTTGTCGAGTGTGTCAAGTGTCTAAGGGTCGACGTCAGAAATGTGTCCATGGATTTTATTGTGGGTCTTCATAGAACCTCGCGTTGTTTTGATTCCATTTTAGTTGTGGTTGACCGATTTTCCAAAATGGCAATTTTTGTCCCCTGTAAGTGAATCACTGACGCCATGTTAGTAACTTCATACTACTTCAAGGGTGTGGCCCGCTTTCATGGATTGCCTCACACGATCACCTCAGATCGTGACACACGATTTATGAGTCATTTTTGGAAATCGTTATGGGCCTTATTGAAAACCAAGCTTCAGTTCAGTAGTGCATACCACCCACAAACCGATGGCCAAACCGAAGTCGTGAACCGCACCCTAGAGAACTTGCTAAGAAGTCTAGTTGGAGAGAATGCCAAAACATGGGACCTAGTCTTGCCGCAAGCCGAGTTCGCATATAACAATTTCATCAACCGGTCCACGAGCAAGTCTCCTTTTCAAGTTGTTTATGGGCGGTCACCAACCCATGTAGTAGATTTAGCACCTATGTCTAGTCTCCCAGGCCTAGCACCAGACGCATTTGATGCCGTTGAATACATGCGTGACATCCACAGACAGGTCCGAGTCAAACTTGTTGAGAGTTACGAAGCTTACAAAGCTTTCGTAGACCAAGGTCGTCGAGATGTTCAGTTTCAAGTTGGTCAGTTAGTATGGGTTTACCTGCGTCCTGAGCGTTTCCCAGTGGGTACTTATGGTAAATTGAGTCCTAAGAAGTATGGTCCTTTTAAGATTCTTCAGCGATTAGGTCTGAATGCCTACCTCCTTGAACTGCCTAAAGATTGGCATATTTCGCCTATCTTCAATGTATCTGATGAAATGAAATGGGGATCTTCGAAACACGAGCTTTGATTAACAAGAGCAAGTGTCAAGAATGACACTAAAGCATAACCCTTAAAAAGGGTATAACTGGAAACAAAATAAAAATAAAAATGTATTCTTTATTGATATGAAAAACCAATTGCTTAAGAAGCATTGGAGTCAAATACAAGAGGGGCTGCACCCCTTTATATACACAGCTGAAAGAGGACTCAATAGAGCTGTTGGGCACAGTCCAACAGCTCTATTTAGAGCTGTTGGAATGTGTCAGTCCAACAGCTCTATTAAGAGTTGTTGGACTGTGTCAGTCCAACAACTCTATTGCTAGTCAAGTCTGACTAGCAACAATCATTCTAGTTCAAACTGAACTAGATGACATAAAGACAAAAAATAAAAGGAAAAAAAAAATACAGAAAAGAAAGAAATTAAAAATGTATTTATATATATATAATAATATAATATTATTATATATACATATATGTACAGTTTTACATTTTAACACTCCCCCTCAAACTTACGGTACAATGAGCGAAAGTTTGTCTAAGAGAAAGTGAAATCGGGGAGCAGCGAGAGGCTTTGTAAAGAGGTCTGCTAACTGATATTCTGAAGTGACATATGGCAGATCAATTATCCCGTGTAGATATTCCTCTCTGACGTAGTGACAATCCATTTCGATGTGTTTGGTGCGTTCGTGGAATGTTCTGTTACTGGCAATGTAGATCGCACTTTTGTTGTCACAACACATTTGTGAAGCCTTTGTTGCTTCAACTCCCATGTCAGCAAGCAGTCATCGGAGCCAAACTACTTCCATGGTCGTGGTTGCCATGGCTCTGTATTCAGCTTCGGTGGATGAGAGAGATACCTTCTGCTGCTTTTTACACCTCCACGAGATTAATGATTCCCCTAAAAAGACACAAAAGCCAGTGGTTGAGTGTCTGTTATTGGGATCACCTCCCCAATCAGCATCAGTATATGCAATTAAATCAAGAGAAGAGGAGGAAGATAAGAAAAGTCCTCGTGAAAGAGAGGACTTGATGTATCTGATAATACGCATGACTGCTCCCATATGAACAGAAGTAGGAGCATGTTGAAATTGACTTGCTGTATGAACAACATGTGCTATATCTGGTTTGGTAATGGATAGATAGGAAAGTGCCCCGACAAGCTGTCTGTAAGGAGTAGGGTCTGCAAGAAGTTCTCCATCATCAATCTTCATTTTAACATTAACAACTTCTGGAGTGTCAACTTTCTTATCATCAGTAATACCAGACCTGAAAACAATATCAAAAGCAAATTTAGTCTGAGATAATAAATATCCTCTAGGAGAATAAGCAACTTCAATGCCTAAAAAATATCTTAACAAGCCCAAATCAGTCATTTCAAAATGAGATTTAAGAAGTGTTTTGATTGTTTCAACTCCCTGTTTATCGCTTCCGGTGATGATCATATCATCCACATAGAGAAGAAGCACAATGATCCCTGCATCAGAATTCTTAATAAACAAAGTAGTGTCAGTTAAACAGAATTGAAAACCAATATCAATCATAACACGACTAAACCTATCATACCAAGCTTTTGGTGCTTGTTTAAGTCCATAAAGAGTTTTTTCTAAGCGAAGGACTTTACCCTTAGGAATACTTAGACCAGGAGGGGGTTCCATATATACTTCTTCAACTAGCTTTCCATTTAAAAAAGCATTTTTGACATCCATTTGAAAAATAGACCATTTTTTGATAGAAGCTAAGGCAATTAAGGTTCGGACAGTAGTCATACGAGCCACCGGAGCAAAGGTTTCTTCATAATCAATCCCATATTCTTGGGCATAACCTTTGGCTACTAAACGGGCTTTATATCTTTCAAGAGTACCATCACTCTTGGTTTTAATTTTATAAACCCATCGACATCCTATAGTTTTCTTCCCTGGAGGAAGATCTTGAATATTCCATGTAGAAGTCTTTTCAAGTGCATCTAATTCAACTTTCATGGCTTCTATCCATTTGATATCATTTTTTGCTTGAAAATATGTGGATGGTTCTTCATATGAGTGAATTAATGCAATAACTGCCCTATATGTGGGTGAGAAAGACTCGTATGATACAAACTTTTCTGGAGGCCTCGAGATTCGGGATGATTGTCTAGTTGGAATGTTAGAATATTTCTCAAGTGCACATGGAGTATTAGACTCTTGTCGCCTGGAATATTGAATACTAGTATCTCTATGAACTTCTTCATTTTCAACATTAAGATCAATAATTCTTGGATCATCATCAAAGTTACAATCAAGGTCATATTCATCAGATGTTGATGTTAGATCTAGCAAAAAGGAGTACTCAGTGACGTCTTTTAATTTTCTAAAATCAAAGAAGCTCTCCTTTTCAAGAAAGGAAACATTTCTAGACACATATAGTTTATTATTTTTGAAGTCAAAACATCTATAACCTTTCTGGTTTTCAGCATATCCTAAAAAGGCACAGGGAATCGCACGAGGGGAAAGTTTATCATTTTTGTCAGTAAATATGAAACATTTGCACCCAAATATTCTTAATCTAGAGTAGTCTGGAGAAATGTTCATAAGTTTTTCAATGGGAGTGATATTTTGTAACGAAGAAGATGGCATCCTATTAATGAGATAAGTGGCAGTTAAGGCAGCTTCTGCCCAAAAGTCTTTAGGGACTTGATTTGCTATTAATAAAGTTCTAGTGGTTTCTATAATATGGCGATGTTTTCGTTCTGCCAGTCCATTTTGTTGAGGTGTATAAGGACAAGATCTTTGATGTGTGATGCCATGCAATTTAAGATAATTTTGAAAATCTGTGGATAAAAACTCTCCCCCTGAATCTGTGCGAAAAATAGTAATATCATTTTGAAATTTGTTTTTAACCATATTATGAAAAGTTTGAAAGTATGAAAATACTTCAGACTTATGTTTGAGAAAGTACATCCACGTATGTCGGGAGAAATCATCGACAAAAATAACATAGTAAACAAATCCTCCTTTAGAAATTACTGGTGCAGGACCCCAAACATCCGAGTGTATTAATTCAAGTGGTCTTGAAGAGAAAAAGGTTCTGTTCTGAAATGGTAATCTTTTCATTTTGCCGAGAATACAATCTTTACAATCAAATGATTCAGAGTTACAAAATTTCCCTAGATTTGGAAAATGTTGGATTTTGGCTATATGTGGGTGACCAAGTCTCTTATGCCACAGTTCCAACTCTATTTTTTGAATATTATAACAAAAAGCTTTATTCGGCATTTCCAAAAAAATCATGTAATAGAGTCCTCCTTCTCTATGGCCTTCCCCAATCAGCTTGCCTGACTGGCGATCCTGTACCCAACAACCATGAGAAGAAAAAGAAATATTACACCCATAATCAGAAATTTGAGATACAGATAAAAGATTTAAATTTAATTTGGGAACATGTCTAATTTCTGGAATAAAAAAATTTTTTGTTTTATAAATTTTTTCAAAATCTCCTATTCCTTCTATTTCAAGAGAAGTCCCATCAGCAGTAAAGACCTTTGACACACTTGTTTTATTTTTAACACATTTGGATAGACTTTGATTATTTGAGGTCATATGAAAAGATGCACCAGAGTCAAGAAGCCAAGAAATTTTACCTAAATCAGAAAAAGATGAGGCTGCTGCGCCGGTCGAAGCTTCAGATGAGGAAGAGGCACCTTTGATGAGAGGCTGAAGGATCTCCATTAGTTGGGCCAGGGAAACTGGTGCATCCTGATCTTTAGGCTCCGATCCAGCAATTGCAACTCTTTTTTCTCTCAGCTCCTTAAGTTTGGGACATTGTGGCCTGTAGTGTCCCGGTTCATGACAGTGATGACAAATAACTTTCTTCTTATCATAGTCACCATTTTGTCGGTTAAAGTGAGGAGGCCTATATGATCGAACATGATTCCCGGGTCTAGACACGGCTAAAACGGAATCATCTTCAATTTTTAAAGAACCTTTCCGGAGACGATTTTCTTCCATTGTTAACTCTTCAATAGTTTCAACAATAGAAGGAATTTTTCCTCGGTGAAGTAGGGCCGATTTAGTGGTTTCAAATTCCGGCCTTAATCCAGTGATAAACTGGTAAAAATGTTCAACATCGAGTTGTTTCTGACGAAGCTCGATGTCTTCGGCACAATGCCACTTTGGTTCTAAAAGGGAAAGTTCTTCCCAAAGTTCGGACAACCCATTGTAATATTCACGAATAGTTTTGTCTCCTTGTGTCATCATTCGAACTTTTTCTTGGAGGTTGCACACGTGTGCAATATCTTTAAGGGAATACATATTCTTAAGGTATTCCCATGCCTTATCGGCATGATCAAATTTGGCAAGACTTGAGCATTTTTTAATGTCAACGCTATTGATAAGCCATGACATTATCTTCGCATGAGATATTCTCCATTCTTTCCATTTCTTCTCGTATGAGGCAATAGCCTTGATTTTCTCTTCTTCCGATAGAGGGACGTCTTTATCTCCCTCCTTTTTAGTAAGAGATAGCTTAGGTTCCGAATCGGAACCATCCACAATCCCCCATAAGCCTTTTCCCCATATATGGTGCTTCATGATTGAAGCCCATGTTACATAGTTCGTATCGCTTAGTTTCATAGGCATGATGGTGACTTTATCATTGTCATCCATCGATTACAAGGAGAGAAAGAATAGGGATAGAAGAGAAACAAGAAGGAAAATGAGAAAAAAAGAAAAAAAAAAACAATACAACAAGATGTGAAATCTTCTCCAAAAAAGTGATAAAACACTTTTCTTCAAGTGGCGAACACTTTTGCAAACGGGCACGGAAACCGAGGCAGCTTTTCCTCAAGATTTAGTACTTCCGCGGCTCTGATACCATGAAATGAAATGGGGATCTTCGAAACACGAGCTTTGATTAACAAGAGCAAGTGTCAAGAATGACACTAAAGCATAACCCTTAAAAAGGGTATAACTGGAAACAAAATAAAAATAAAAATGTATTCTTTATTGATATGAAAAACCAATTGCTTAAGAAGCATTGGAGTCAAATACAAGAGGGGTTGCACCCCTTTATATACACAGCTGAAAGAGGACTCAATAGAGCTGTTGGGCACAGTCCAACAGCTCTATTTAGAGCTGTTGGAATGTGTCAGTCCAACAGCTCTATTAAGAGCTGTTGGACTGTGTCAGTCCAACAGCTCTATTGCTAGTCAAGTCTGGACAGGACTTGACTAGCAACAGTCATTCTAGTTCAAACTGAACTAGATGACATAAAGACAAAAAATAAAAATAAAGGAAAAAAAATACAGAAAAGAAAGAAATTAAAAATGTATTTATATATATATATATAATAATATAATATTATTATATATACATATATGTACAGTTTTACATTTTAACATCTGATCTATATGCTTACTGTGGAGACAACAAGTCGTCAGAGCCGACTTCTTCCCAACCAGGGGAGAATGATGCAGAGTAGGATCGCCCCAGATCCATACCGCCTGACCCAGGCAAGAGACCGGACCTGCACGATGAGATCGAGGATCGGACCCAAGTAGTGGATCCGATCTAGATCACGGCACCAAGATGCAGGGACGATGTACCCCTGCGTACCTATTCCAGACGAGCACAGGCCTAGGCTCGGACGACACAGACCCAGCAGCAACATGAAAACGACTCAGGTCCCAGACTGGACCCGAGACCCGAATCCGCCAACAGTCTTTAAAAAACCCTCTCCTAGGTTTGCGTGGGGGGCAGACTTGAATGGATTTTTCAGCAGCCTTCTTCTGATTGTTTTTTTTTCTTCAGCAGCTTTCCCTTTAACTTTTATTCTTTCCCATTGTTTATTCCTTTTTTTGTTAAAGTTTGTTCCCTTGTGTGATTGAAGACTATATTGAAAATATAAATAAGAATCATCGTTCAGTGGTCATTCTTCTTGTTACTTGCACGTCGCACAACTGGGAAGGTCGTGCCATCATTTTCCCCCAGTCAAGTGCATCAAAGCTGATTCTTCCCGCTGCATCAAACTGCATCATTTTGTCTACTAAAAACGGATTTTGTATACAAAGTCATACGCACAGGGACATGCACGTGCGCACACACACACAGAGCTTCCCAATCCACTAACCAACTGCACTAATAACTGTACTTTTGAAACTGTAAATATCAAATTCTTGAATATATGCCTGATATTTTTTCAGATTAGAAAACCTATTAGATGGGTAAGAACCTATTTATCTAAAAGGTCATCTAACTAAGCTTATTTTTGAGATCCACATGGGAACTGATGAACTGTGTACTGTTTGGTCCACAAGCACCTTAACAGATCATGCCAAATATAGCAAAATATTTATCTTTCTGTCATCTGATAAACACCAAGATCCTTCCTTTTCTTAAGATTTGTCATCCTTCAGGATAAGTCGGTATGTTGCACACTCAAAGTCTGTCAACAATGTACTCTATTTTTCTCCCATGCTTATGTCCTTGTTACGCTCTTTTTTAAAGAATAACCACAATAAATTGGCTATTCAAATCCCAGTGATAGCTCCAGATACATAGATAAATATCTATGTATATACCGAACATAAATAGAATGTGCAACATTCTTTATGCAATTGTTTTCACTAGGAAGGTTGGTACCTTATAAGATAAGTTGCCAAATAGCACTCATAAACACAAAGCTTATATATGTATGAATGAACTGAGCAGCATACCTCCTTAAAATCCAACTCCACATACAAGTCAGGTGCATTCCCCTCTTCCTACAAAAGAAACAACAGTATGTTATTAGTGTTGCATATAAATTCCTGTGGGACGCATAACCTCCAAAATAACACTGGGAAACTGCATCTGTATTCACTATTTAAATGTGTATTTCAGAGGAAGGAGAATAAGTGGGTATTGATCTATTAGTTGAAATGTGAACTAATTGTTAAGATGTATATTTTGTGTGTGTGTGTATATATATATATATATGTGTATATATATATATATGTGTGTGTGTGTATATATATATATGTACAAATGTATGTATATGTATATATCTATAATGTATATATCTATATATTATTTTATTCTTTTAGAATAGGATATTTTTTATTCTTTCTTTTATTTCTTTTTTGAATTTTTTGTTTTTTTGTTTGAGTCAACACTCGGCTAGTTGGTTGTTCCCTTGTGTATATATAAAGGGGTTTCCCCCTCTTTATTATGCATGCATTTTATGTGCATTATTGTGATTAACAAAAAATATTTTTCAATAGTGAGTGTTCCCTTGGTGTGTGTCAATTGTGCCCTTAGTGGACTTTTGTGAGTGTGCCCATAGTGGCACTTTGTGATTGTGCCTTTTGTAGCTATTTGGTGGACCATAGTGCTTGGTTGGTGGTGTTGATTCCCATCTCTTTACATGATTTCAGAGTCATAGAGCTCTTGATCCGTGAAGTTGGTGATCATATAGCATATTGACGTAGAGAGGCCCTTATTCGTGTGCTCATGGGCTGCTCCCCAAGTGTTTGTGATTGAAGACTGCTCTCTCTCTCTCTCTCTCTCTCTCTCTCTCTCTCTCTCTCTCTCTCTCTCTCTCTCTCTCTCCATGGAGGACAAGGAGAGTGTCAGCATCGTGCCCATCAAGCTCAATAACAAATTACATAATGTGGTCTTCTACCACGAAGACCCACATTTGGGTCAAAAGCTTGTGGGGGATGGTGGATGACTCCAGAGTTACCGGAAGCTTCTTAGATAGGTGGGAAGCCCGCTTCTCGAAAACTCGCTTCGGAAGCGCGATACTCCTCGCTTCCAAAACTTGATGAGAATCTCGATTCTCCCACACTTCTCCTATGCTTTTCACACACTTCATCTATTCTTCTTATATATTCTTTTATGCGTTTTCTCAAACTCTTCTCACTCACTTTCATGTGCTTTCTCTAAATTGTTTGTCATTATTTTTAGATTTTGTTAAAAATGTAATTCTTACACTAATTTATTTTAATTTTTATTTGTGTTTTATTTTGATTCCCATTCAATTTTTATATGTCTTGTTTTATTCTTATCAAATGGTTTTTGGGTGCAGGATCGCTAGTCAGTGAAGCTGATTAAGGAAGGCCAAAGAAAAGATTGGGTGCAGGATCCAAAAGTTCAAAGAAATGAACTTTTGAAAAATACCCAAGAATATTTTTTGTTATAATGTTCAAAAGTTCATGTACCCAAAAGTTCATTAAAAATGAACTTTTGAAAAATACCCAAGAATATTTTTTTTTATAATGTTCAAAAATTAGATTTAGACTTGTGGCACAAAAGATTGGGACATCTAGGTGTATCTAAAATTTCATATTTTCCAAATATAAAAAAAATTATAATGTTGAAAATTTTGCTTGTAATGATTGTATTCTTGACAAAATGAAGAAATTACCATTTTATGAAAGAACTTTTGTCTCCAAAAGGCCACTTGAATTAGTTTATTCGGATGTTTGGGGCCTAGCACCAATTGTATCAAAAGATGGATATGCATACTATATAATATTTGTTGATGATTTTACTAGACATACTTTTTTTATATTTACAAGGAGAAACTACTCCCAGGATAAGAGACTTAGTTGCACTGGCTTTGCCTGCCATACTTACGGTCGTTGTCATGGCAGCATAAAACTCTGCGGGCCTACCACTTGCCCCCAGGGAGTCACCACGCTTCGGCTTGAGCAAGAGATGATGCCCATGAAATTTGAACCTAGACCACCTACCTAACGGCCTATGTTGCATCCCACTATGCCAAACCCCTTTGGGGCTACTAGACATACTTTGATTTACTTCATTGGACATAAATCCGAAGTCTTTTTGCATTTTCAAAATTTTCATAATTTTGTTAAGAATATATTTAACAACATTTTCATCTTCCGTAAGAATTCAATGGGAGATTTTGTCTAAAGAATTTAAAGATAATCTTAACTTAAATGGCATTACACATTAAAGATCTTGTTCACGCACACCTCAACAAAATGGTTTGCCTGAAAGAAAATGTAGACATATTGTTGAAACTACTAGAACTCTACTTATTTCAAGTCATGTACCTAAAGTTTTTTTACCGAAGTCGCCTTGACCGTTGTGTATCTTATAAATAGAATGTCATCTTCATCATTGCAAAATATCTCTCTTGTCGAAAAACTTTTTAAATTTTCTCCTGGTTACTTCTGATTAAGAGTTTTTGAATGCAAGCGTTTTGTTTTGACCAACAAAAATGAAACATTTCCTCCCAAGGCTATTCCTTGTGCTTTCTTTGGATATGCAGACAACCAAAAGGGATATAGATGTTATTGTTAAAATGTATCATTCAATCTTTGTAATCTTATATATATTTTATATATATAAAGGATGATACATATACATATATGGTATATATATGTATCTTCCTAATTATATATATATATATATAAAATATATATTTCTCTATTATTAGGCATAAGGGTAGTTTAGTCTTTTCACCTTTTTACGCATATTCCATTTGGAATATGTTTGTAACTTTATTTTTATTTTTATTTGTATTTTTTTATTTTATTCATTCTTGTGGTTTGCGCCACCTAGGGAGGCTCCCCAAAGAGTCGTTGGAGAGCCCCCTATGTGGCTCCTCTCTTGTTATAAATAGGGGTCTCCCCCTTGTAATTTATTCACTCCTTTGGAGGAGCCTTTGCTCCATGTAATGGGTGTTACACCCTTCCTCTTTTCAATAATATCAACTTATGCCTTATAGGCATTTTTGCCCCTTTGTGGGTTTATGTGTTAGCACATTATGTGCTTGTGTTTTCCCTTTTAGTGGGTATATTCGCATTTCATGTGCATGTGTATTGGTTCATTATTGAACCTAATATATTCAAAGTTGTTTCCTTACATGGTATCAAAGCAAGGTTGGGATCGAGTTGCTCTTTGTTGCATTGGAAAGCGTGTTATTCAAGAAATTTTAAAGAAGAATGTTGAAGTTCTCGTTTCTCTCTTTTACTTCTTAAAATTATTTGATATGCATTATATTTCTTTAAGTATTATGCATTATGAAGAATTATATGTTTTTTCATATGTGTTTCTCTCTTTTGCTTCTTAAAAATGTTTGGTATGCATTATATTTCTTTAAATGTTGAGCATTATAAAGAATTAGATATGTTTTTGCATTTGTATTCTCCATGTCATTATGAGTTTGGATTCTTAACAATTCCATTGAACTTTTTATATTATTCTCTTTCGTATGTCTTTTCTTGAAAAATAAGTTTTTTAAAGAAAGTTATGTTAGAAGTAAAATGTTTGTGAGAGATGTAGCATTGCTCACATACTCTCATCATAATTATTTCATATTAAAGGTATGTGTTTACCCTCTAAAATGTCCTATATGAGGTTTTTTCATAATAACATGTGTCTTTGAAAAATGATGTTTTATTTTCCTACCTAATGAGTTCTTTTTCATACGAGCAATGTTTGATTAAGAAGGCATTTTTATAATATCGGTTGAATTAAGTTTTTAAAAATGATCTCATAAAATATGGTTATCCTCTTTTCATTCTTCAATTTAATTTCAAGAATATGTTTTATTATAAGATTTATAGTTTTTATTAATGTTGCATACTTATTACATATGTTTTAAATATTTCATGTTGTGTTTATTTAAAACATATTCATGCCATTGGTTATAATCTATTAAGTCATATAATATTATGAATTTTTGTTTATAGATTTATGCCATAACACAATCCTAGTATTCTCTTTGGGGATTTTCTCCACTTTAATAAAGTTTTCTCTCTTTCTTTCGTATGTATCCTCATTTGAGAATTTTGTTTGTTGGATCTCTCTTTGAGAGGCCTTTTTATCCTTGTGAATCTTCTTATAAGTATATACTCTTTGAGAAGATTTCATGATTGTTATAAGCTTCTTTTTAATATTGGTTTTTTTATGAGATTTTTTTAATATTACCATCTTTGTGAAAGCTTGAGAGTCTCAAGCATTTGCTCCTTGTTATACATGCATTATTGCATGTTTGCTATTATTATGCTTTTTGCGTATTTTGTTCAAATGTTGTGAGAGTGTCTTCGTACACTTCTTTTATAAAGTATTCATGCTTGTATGCGTATTGTCTATTCATAGACATTTTCACATGGTACTCTCTTTTCAATAAAGAGATGATATATATTGCCTTCCTTAGGGCTTGTTTTGTCCCTTAGTGGACTTGTGAGATTGTTCCTTTTATCATTATAAGTGCTTCCGCAATTTCTTGTTACATATTGTCTTAAATTTGCTCATTTAAGATTATTGTCATTCTACATCTTGGTATGCATATAATTGCAATGTATAGAGGCTTGATTTGATTCTTGGATTATTCCAAATCCGTTCTCACAACATGACATTGCTTAAATATTTCATGTTGTGTTTATTGAGTCTTTTGATAATGATCATGATTAAACATAATTTTGTATTTATGCAAAATTATTATAAGGCATATTGTTGTGATTAATTATGTTGGACCTTTGAATCTGCCCTCTTTGTAAAATCACATATTTGGAAAATGATTTCCCTAAGTGTTCATTTCCTTTTTATGACATTTATTTTTATCCATCACAAGTTATATGATGCATCAATCCTTTTTATGGCCTTATTGTTATATTAAAGATAATTGTTGAGGTGAGTTAAGGGCACCTTGTGTTATGTCATTTTAGATTGTCCAATTACCATATTAAAGATGGTTGTTGAGGTGAGTTATGAGCACCTTGGGACTCTAGAATGATTTGTTATATGATCTCTAATTATGAGTGTGTCACTCATTTTCTTTTGTCCATTGATCTTATGGATGCTCTTATTTATATATAAATATGATAGATATATGGTGTCTTGGAACCTTAAATGTTTTAAGGTATATTTAATTCAAGGGTGTTGGGGATTATTGCCCAACCTTTTATTGCTTATGAATCTTATGAGTACATTTGCACATTTGTGATTTCGTGTTTTGTGCTTTTGTGCACAAGTGTTCCAAGTGTTCTTGTTGTGCGTATGTGCACATATTTATTTTAAAAAAAATATTGTCCAAGGTTTTATTTATATGTTTGTCATTACAAAGTTTTATTGCCTCAAAAGTCTTCTCCTCTTATACATCTTATCTAAGTGTCATCATATGTAGACAAGACATATTATTACACCATTGTGTGTTGGTAGCCCTTTGTTGGCTTTGCTCTCTTGGTCTAGTAGCTGAACACACTTGTCTTGAGTGTTATTATATGTAGACAAGGCACGTTGATTCACACCATGGTGTGTGATTTTAGTCCATGTTGACATTTGTGTCTTTGTTCTAGTCGCTGAGATATATGCCCATGGTTGACTTCTTTCACTCATTTTAAGTGTCATTTTATGTAGACAAGAGATGTATTGTGTTTTAGCCCATGGTTGACTTGATACTCTTGTTCTAGTAGCTGAACATACTTGCTCTTGAGTGGATTTTTACGTAGATAAGAGATGCTTTTGGTCCATGTTGGCGTGTATTCTCTTGGTCTTATCGTTGATGCACTCATTTCAAATATTATTACATGTAGACAAGAGGTTCTTTTACATACCGTTGTGTGTGTCCTTGGCCTTTAATGGCATTATATTTATGTTCTTGATCTAGTAGCTTACACACTTGATTTATGGATTTTGGAGGACTAATGAGGTAGTTGCTTGTAATGGATGAATTATTGTTGAAATTTGTGAAATTTCATTCATATTTTGTTTTTTTAAGATACAAGTGAATCATAACATTAATATGCATATTTTAAAATCAAATTGATTTTTTGGTCACCTTTTATATTTGATATGCAAAATGAGTTTTTGTAATCATTTGAGTGAGATGTTCTTAAATGTGTAAGGTTCTCTACTCAAATAACTCTCATTATTTTGCCTCTTAAGTGGACTTAAAACCTTTTTGAACTCTTGTGTTTTATACACTCTTTTGAGCATTTCCCTCTTGAAATCGCTTTCAAAGGACTTGCTAAAAATCAAAAACACTTCTCTTTCTATCTTATCGGTTCATATTACTTGACTAAAGTATGATTAGAGCATGATCATTAATGACTCTTTTAGGTGGTGATTCATTTCATGATATTTTATGCATATGATCATTATGGCCTTTTGGCCCTCATTCAATAAATTATGTGCAACTTGTGCCTCTTCGTAGGCTTCTTGTGGTGTCCCTTGTGGACCATTATGTTATTCCTCGTTATGAGGTTGTGTTTGTCCAATGTTGGACTTTATGAATGCATTATGCATTCTTGTAATTTGTTTTCGCTCCCTCTTCAACATGGTATATGATTATGAAAAATTGGTTTTCTAAAATAATTTTGCATACATAAGTAATTATCTTGTTCCATCAAATCCTGTGATGAATTATGCATAGAATATCTTTTTGCACCATTACTTTTGGATGAATTATATGATATGATTTTTTTGGTTAATTCATCTTATTTGGAATATTTCACTTGATTAAAGTGCAAAGATATCTTTTACTTGGACTTCTTCTTGATTTGTTCCACAGGATCTTGAAGATGAGAGGAAAAGAAGTACCTTGGATAGATCATGAAAGGTGCTCATCGTTAAAGACTTTGGAGGAAGACATTTGCAAATTTCAATGGCATTCGGACTGAAGGCTCTTGAAGTCTTGAGATTCTTCCTCTTGCATTCTTCAATCTTTTCGTTCCCCCACGCAAAGTTTGAGGGGGGCTGTTAAAATGTATCATTTAATCTTTGTAATCTTATATATATTTTATATATATAAAGGATGATACATATACATATATGGTATATATATGTATCTTCCTAATTATATATATAAAATATATATTTCTCTATTATTAGGCATAAGGGTAGTTTAGTCTTTTCACCTTTTTACGCATATTCCATTTGGAATATGTTTGTAACTTTATTTTTATTTTTATTTGTATTTTTTTATTTTATTCATTCTTGTGGTTTGCGCCACCTAGGGAGGCTCCCCAAAGAGTCGTTGGGGAGCGCTCCCAACGACTCCTTTGGGAGCCCCCTATGTGGCTCCTCTCTTGTTATAAATAGGGGTCTCCCCCCCTTGTAATTTATTCACTCCTTTGGAGGAGCCTTTGCTCCATGTAATGGGTGTTACACCCTTCCTCTTTTCAATAATATCAACTTATGCCTTATAGGCATTTTTGCCCCTTTGTGGGTTTATGTGTTAGCACATTATGTGCTTGTGTTTTCCAAGGTTTTAAAACCTTGTGACTCGGGACTCGACTCGTTCTTTATTGACTCGTGACTCGGCGGGTCAACTCGGTGACTCGGACCGGGTTTTGTTAACTTTTGATTTTAAAAGAAAAACAATATTTAATTTGTCTCAAACCATGTTTTTCAGTAAACAAGAGATGTTTTTTGGCTCCATGCAGAATCTTGGGTTGAACTGAAATAAGGAGATCGTAGCATGTGGATAAATTGTTCATTAATGAGCAATAAGTTGGAAATGTGGAATGAAAGAGCACAATTTATTCTAGTTACATAGATGCCTTTATGCATTAAAAATGCACATACCTATAAAGAAAAGAGAAATTTTTGTTGGATGTGATAAGGCAAGGTGAGGACAATTGGTTCTGATTAAAGAGGTATAGCCTATATGAGATACAAAGAAAATATGAAGTCTCAAAGGACAAGAAAGAAGCACCAAGTAGATGTTGGAACTCTATGGATGTTAAGGCCAAAGTTATGTATGACTTTGTTCCAGTTTCTTGTCTATTATGCCTTCATAAAGATGGGGCAAAGAGGAAAGGTGTGAGGAGAAAACCAAATTCTTCTTTGTTATATAGTCATGTTAGTAAAGTTTAAAGCAAAATATTAAATGCATTTATGCAAAGAAACTGCAAAAAATATAATTGTGTAGAACATAATAAAAGCAGCAATCTACTTGATCATACAATATTAATTAGCTGTTGTTGAATCTGAAGATTGTCCTGCCTGATGCTTCTAGAAATAGATTCATATCCAATAACATTTACCTTAGATCATAGTCACATATTGTCTTCTTTACATATTGAAGACATTAAGAAAGTAACAACAATATTCTCAATAATATTATAATTTTTTTTATTCTGAAATACTCAAAAAATCAAATTTTAAACATTCCAGAACTCGCCCGAGTCAGGGCGAGTCAAGCCGAGTCAGGCCAAGTCAGGCCGAGTCACAGCCGACCGAGTTTAGCTTGCTGGGTTGACTCGCTGAAGGGCCGAGCCGAGCCGAGTCACCGAGTTGACTCGGCGAGTTTTAAAACCTTGGTGTTTTCCCCTTTAGTGGGTATATTCGCATTTCATGTGCATGTGCATGTGTATTGGTTCATTATTGAACCTAATATATTCAAAGTTGTTTCCTTACAGTTATGACCCTAAAAATGAAAAATTATATGTTTTGAGAAATGTGTCATTTCTAAAAAGTGGTTTTTTTTACTATGAAAAGCCAAAGGAAGTACTTGAGTATTCTTTCTTGCTTGACTTTATTCCAAATCATGATATTGATGATTATGATTGTGAGATAGATAATGATTCTAATGAAAATGTTGTTGTGAGAAATGAAATATATAGTGAAGAGCAATTTGATAGTGATATAACCTATTTGCAATATGCTAGATGTGGGGATCAAAGACCTTCATGTGCACTTGAAAAATATTCAAAAATTAAAAGTAAAGATAATGTTCAAACTAAGCGGTCATCTAGAATATCCAAACCCCGACAAAAATTTATGTCTTACGAGTCCTTTTCATCTAAGTACAAAGCATGTCTTGCCCTTATCCACTCATATGTAGAACCCTCGTCCTATGCCCAAGCTAAAGAACACCCCGAATAAGTAGAAATCATGATAGTAGAATTAGAGGCCTTAGAGAAAGTCAAATCTTGAAAACTTCAAGATGTTTTCCTAGGAAAGAAACCTATAGGATGTAGGTGGGTGTATAAAGTAAAAACTAAGTCTAATAGTACTCTTGAAAGGTATAAAGTTAGGTTAATAGCCAAAGGATATTTCCTAGAATATGGTATAGATCACGAAGAAACTTTTGCTCATATTGCTAAGATGACTACTATTAGGACTCTTATTAGGAATTGGTTCATATATCAAATGGATGTTAAGAATGACTTTCTTAATAGGAATTTAATTGAAGTGTACATAGAGGCACCACTTGGTATGAGTATTCCTGAAGGAAAAGCTTTTCACTTGAGTAGCGCTCTATATGGCAAGCAAGCTCTGAAAGTATGGTATGACATGTTTAGTACGGTTTGGATTTAGATATTGTTTGACTTAATTGTTATCTTACTCGGTTGAGGCACGCCCCTCATTTTTTACAAGTCAAATGGGGGTCAAACCCAAAAAAGGTGAGGCTTAACTGATTAGGGACTCCCCCTTCTCGTCTCCCACTCTCATCTCTTGCCCTCTCTCTCATCTCTCACCCTCCTCCCTCTCGTTGTCTCCCTCACTCTCTGCCAAAAAGAGGAAGAAGAAGAAGGTGGTGTTGCCCTCCCTCTCTTTGTTTCCCCTTGTTGCTCTCCCTCTCTCTCTCTCTTTGTCTCTCCCTCTCTCGTTGTCTCCCTCTCTCTTTGTCTCTTCCTCTCTCGGTCTCCCTCTATCTATGTCTCCCTCTCTCTCTGTCTCTCCCTCTCTCGGTCTCCCTCTTTCTCTCTCTCCAATCACTGATCTTCTTGGGAGCGACAAGGTTAATGTGCCAATGTAGTCATTACATTTTCTCTTTGGTGCATATTGTTTGATTATGATAATTACTAGTGATTGAAGCACTTCTATGATCAAATTATCTGTTGTATGATATTTGTTGGCTAAAGCTTATGTTGTTGCATTTCTTTTATTTATTAATTTTATTTATATTTTTAGTTTTTAAAAGATTTTTTAAAGTTTTTTTTTTTAAATAAGGCTTATGTTTTATGCATTGAGGCTTACCCCTTGCTTCAGTTTTTGGTGGAGAGCTACGCTACGCCTCCACGCTTTTCACAACATTGGTAGAGACAAATAAGGAGTTGAAAATATTAAAATGCTTCTTAAAAATAATTTTGAAATGATTGACTTGCGTTTTCTAAGATATTTTCTAGGAATTGAAGTTGTTTATTCTCCTAGAGGGTACTTGATATCTCAATCTAAGTTTACCTATGATGTTTTCATATCTGAAATTACGAATCATAAGAGAGTATATAGACCCGAGGCTACTAATGTCAAGATAAGGATTGATGATGGAAAGCTTCTTGAAGACCTGATGTCTTATCGACAACTCATTGGAGCACTCTCTTAACTATCGATTACTAGACCAAACATAGCACATTTTTTCATACAATTAGTCAATTCTAACATGCCCCTACATCCGTTTACATGGGAGTTGTTTTACGGATTATTAGATACATCAAACACATAGGAGTTATTTTAAGGATTATTAGATATATCAAAAATTCTTTTTCTAGAGGTCTTTTATGTCTTTTATGTCTATGTTAGATTTAATTGCTTATACTGATGTTGACTAGAGAGGTGACCTCAACAATAGGCACTCAACCATGGGTTTTTATGTTTTTTTAGGTGAATCATTGATCTCATGAAGGTGCAAAAAGCGACAAATGGTCTCATTTTCATCAACAGAAGCCAAATACCGTGTCATGGCTACGACCATGATGAAGGTGGTTTAGCTAAGAAGATTGTTGGCTAAGAAGGCGGTTCATGTAAAAGGAGCTTCGAAAATGTGTTCTGACAACAAGAGTGTTATCTACATCGCCAGCGACCATACGTTTCACAAGAGAAC
Source organism: Nuphar pumila (assembly GCF_984573655.1). Taxonomy (NCBI): domain Eukaryota; kingdom Viridiplantae; phylum Streptophyta; class Magnoliopsida; order Nymphaeales; family Nymphaeaceae; genus Nuphar; species Nuphar pumila. Next base: position 3,304,404 of record NC_143261.1, read on the forward strand.
AAAATACATCCAGATGGATTGTCACTACGTATGAGAGGAGTATCTTTAAGGCAACATTGATCCGCCATATGTCACATCTGAGTTTAGCAAACTTCTTCACCAAACCTCTCCCCAGCTCCTTGGTTTCACTTCTTTCTTAGCAAAGTTTCGGTCATCATACCGTAAGTTTGAGGGGAAGTGTGAAGATGTACATTTTTTTTATGTGTATATATATATATATGACCGAAATGAGCACTAAATACTTTTGGGGAGATCTCCTCCAAATCACTTGTAGGGCTATCAAAAACGTGAGCATCAACATGTAGGTTCCAGATGCAAGTGGTAGTATTAGGGCCCTTAGTTATTGTCCTTGAGAAATGGTCGGGTCTGGCCCATTCCTCGAATGAAGTTTTTATGGGATCCCTATCCACCAAAATCTTCACTTTTGTTTTCGGCGAACAAATAATCATTGAGTCCTCCGCTTTCCGAACAACACATACGAAGAGACCCGCCAACAAAGAGTGACGTAGTTCGTGAACCTCTGAGAAATATATATTTATGATTAGTTCTTTTCTATCCCCCACTTTCTTCCTTAGTTATATATATATGTGTGTGTGTGTGTGTGTGTACATACTTATGCATGTATATGTATATACATATAAACGTGTATATACATATTATTGTATTCATTTAGAATAGGATATTTTTTATTCTTTCTTTTTATTTCTTTTGTATTTTTTGTTGTTTTGAGTCAACATTGTGTTGACTAGCCGTTAAAGCTAGTCTAACGGCTAGTTGGTTGTTTCCTTTGTATATATATAAAGGGGTTTTCCCCTCTTTGTAATGCATGCATTTTATGTGCATTATTGTGATTAATAAAAATAATATTTTCAATAGTGAATGTTCCCTTGGTGTGTGCCTATTGTGCCCTTAGTGGCCTTTTGTGAGTGTGCCCATAGTGGCTCTTTGTGATTGTGCCTTTGGTGGCTATTTGGTGGACCAAAGTGCTTGGTTGGTGGTGTTGATTCTCATCTCTTTACACTAATAACAAATCATATTTGCAAAAGCATGGATTAGTTTTATAAACCTGCTTCTAGTGAGAAGTATGCACCAAGCCAAGAATGTCAATTTAATTCTTCTCCACATCCAAATGAACACGTATATGCAGAATTACATACCCGAAGCTGGAAAAAGGTGGTATCAAAGCCGGCTCCAAGAGAAACAATCTGTTTCTTGATATGCTTTTCAGCATCTTTGCCATGCCCAAACTTCAAGAACTGAAACATAAGCTTCCGCAGAGAAGCCCAGCGTGCATAATAACCTTCACAACACCAATTTCCATGCTTACCCACGAAAAAGTTTAGTCAAGACTCAAGAGTCAACATATAAAACAATATCCAACATCAAATTAAGCAGCAATCTATCCCTACCACGATTGATTATAGGGGATCTTCGGATAGGTCTTCGAACAAAGAACTGGATGTAATTATCTCTCATGTATCCCTTCTTAACACAGGATCTAGGCAAGCAATTAACAATGGTATCAATTTTAACCACAACAATAACTTTATCAAAGAAGGGTTACAATAGTATTAGACCTACCCATTTTAACCAAACAATTTTACCTAAAATTAATTATCTAAGAAGTGCACACAATTTTCTTTAGAAAAGAAAAACGAATGCATCTAATGAGTAGTCCTAGAGAATAAGAGAAGGCAATATACAAATCCCAAATGTACAAAATAGTTCTTACAATTACACGGACAACTTACAAGTAATGAACACAAAACAGACAACAGGACAGAATTTCTGAAAATCACCAGCTCAACTATGCTGTTGAGAGATCCTACTAACATTATCCAGCCAATACTTCAATCTTCAACAAAGAAAGCTACATGTAACCCATGAGAAGAAAAGACATCATTGATCATCCTAATTGCAACTGTCAATTTGGGTTTGCTTGATAAGGTAGAAGTCGAACTTCAGGCTGGCCTGATAGGTCTGAACAGAAAACTACCTCACTGGACCCCGTAACTCGAACTTCAGTTGCTAGAGCAACAACCCAATTGTAATCCCAAAAAGAACATGTTCTTTTTATCTAGTCCACATACAATTTGAATATATTGCCAATATATAGTCATGAGCTGTGCAACTTCATAATTACATGTTATGTTACCTGGACACTCCAAAAGGTCCAACATGAATGTCAAAGCAGGAAAAAGAACAAATTTGATTTCTCAGCGAGGGGTTTTCTCAGAGAGATTTTCAATAAGTAGTTTTTCTTGGGAAAATCTCGGGAGTTTTAAATTTTTCTAAAATATAAAAATTGATAAGAAACATAAGAAAATAATAGGTTTTGTATCATTTTTCTTGAACAAATATAAGAAAATACAACAACAACAACAACAACAACAACTACGCCTTCATCCCAAAACAATTGGGGTCAGCGATATGAACCAAAAAAGAAATTCATTTTGGGTCTTCCACATGAATCTTTTTCCTCCAATCATTTCTATCCAACGCCATGTCCTCGGTGAGGTTCAAAGCATTCATATCCTTTCCTATCATCTCCATCCAAGTCTTCCTAGGCCTACCCCGACCTCTTTTAACTAATATATTTTCCCATTTCTCCAACCTTCTAACTGGAGCATCATTAGGCCTTCGCCGAATATGTCCAAACCACCGTAAACGATTCTCTCGCATCTTATTTTCAATGGGTGCAACACCTACCTTCTTACGTATCTCTTCGTTCCGAATCTTATCTTTTATTGTATTTCCACACATCCATCTAAGCATCCGCATCTCAGCTACACTCATTTTTTGAATATGATGTCTCTTGGCAGCCCAACATTCCGTACCATATAGTAAAGCGGGTCTAATAGTCGTCCTATAAAACTTTCCCTTCAACCGCAATGGCATTCTACGATCGCACAGCACTCCAGTAGCACTTTTCCATTTCATCCACCCAACCTTTATCCTATGATTTACATCTCCATCAATTTCTCCATACTTTTGAATGATGGATCCCAAATATTTGAAATAATCATTCACCGGTATATCTTGCTCACCAAGCTTCACTACACTCCCATCACTACTTCGTTGCTTACTAAACCGACATTCCATATATTCAGTCTTACTCTTACTCAACTTAAAACCTCTAGCTTCCAATGTCTGTCTCCATAATTCTAACTTAGCATTAACCCCAGCTCTAGACTCATCAATCAAAACAATATCATCAGCAAACAACATACACCACGGTACATTTTCTTGAATTGATCTCGTAAGCTCATCCATCACTATCGCAAATAGGAAAGGGCTTAAAGCAGATCCTTGATGTAACCCAACCGTTATCGGAAAATTGGTTGTCACCCCTCCACAAGTGCGGACATTGGTTACTACTCCTTCATACATATCTTTAATTATACTAATGTACTTGAGAGAAACACCTTTCTTCATCATTGTCCACCAGAGAACGTCCCTAGGTACTCTATCGTATGCCTTCTCTAAATCAATAAAAACCATATGCAAATCTTTGTTCCTCTCTCTATATCTTTCAATAAGTTGTCTAAGAAGATGTATAGCTTCCATAGTTGATCTTCCAGGCATAAAACCAAATTGATTCTCCGATATCATGACAACCTTCCTCAACCTAGACTCAATCACCCTCTCCCAAAGTTTCATAGTATGACTCATGAGTTTTATACCACGATAGTTTGTGCAATCTTGTATATCACCCTTATTCTTATATAAAGGCACCAAAGTACTCTTCCTCCACTCATTAGGCATCTTATTTGTTCGCCAAATCAAGTTAAAAAGATTTGTCAACCATTCTAAACCTTTCTCTCCCAAGCAACAAAAATGTAAACAATTTTTAAATACAATAAAGAAACAAAAATGCAAAGTTTGGGATTTAAAAAAATAAAAGTGAGATTTTTTTCAAAAATATCATGATAATACCGTGCTATTATCCGTGGTATTTTTATTTCTGATGATATTTTGAAAATATCATGATATTTTGCCAATATTATTAGCTGACCTGTAATTACTGATAATATCCCACTTATGGGGTCAAATCAATAGGTTCTAATTCTAAGATGAAAGATTTGAATATCAATCTCAGCGATGTCATTTATCTCATAAGTATCATACCAAATCCCATCCATGGAGTTATACATTTGTGTATTGATAAGACCGTTCACTATTTCAGGAAGCTCAACCTCTCCCCCAATGAACCATATAGCCAAGAGAAACCATAAACCAAATACATGAGTCAACAAACATGTCAATTTGATGTATCCCATTTGATATCTTAGGATCCGAGAATCAATAAATTTGACTGCATTGTTTGCATTTGGCCCTGCCACTTCGCTTCTTTAAATTGTATCAACTCAACACTTCACTCCTACAATCACTTCTTCCTTGATCCAATACTCCAGGAAAGTACTAATTTGAAGAATTAGTGGATCCGCTTCCGTTCACTTTCTTCTTTCCCGCCCTTATGGAAGAGCAGTTTATGAGTGTCTCCAGGATCGTCAACAAGGGCCTTTTAGTGCGTTGTAGATTCTTATGCAAGACTTGTATCATTTGATGATGATGACATGTGAATAGTTAGAAACACTGAAGTATATAGCTAACCTTACAACTAAAGTTTTCGGGTATGGTTGCCAAGGAGAAGATGCAGGTTCGAATCCCGCTATCCACCCATGGTGGACTTATGTAATATGATAAATGATCCGGCATAGTTGATATACCTACTATAGTGTAGTGGTCGTATTTTCCCTCTTCTTTTACTCAGACTCCCAGAAATCCAATACGTTCATTAATTATCAGATGAAAGAACTGAAATATTTTCAAGATATCGGAAATATCGGTGACATTGATTTTGCATCTTGTGTGTTTGAATAAACGCAAAACGAAACTTTGCCATATATTTGTGAGATCATATGTCACTGTCCTTTCTCAAATTCGTACTTAACAAACCCACATCTACGTTTTTTCCATTAAGAGAGAGCGCAGGGCAGGTTTCATTACGAAGATGAACCAACAGTTCTGCTGCGTAGGCGTATTTACAAGCTAGCCATGCCGTCCAAAAACCCTAGAAATCAAAGCATTACTCCATTAGAAATACTGAACAATTGATGGATCGAATCGATATCCGATGATTTTGTTTATCTCGATCTGAATCGCTGATCGATCTAATCGGTCCATGTTTTCCCATTCAATCCGAAACCGATTTCCCCGAACTTTGAATAGGATCATCGGGGCGATTGAGGATCGAAAGAATCCGATACTTAGCTTGGGAAAAATCTGCCCTAGGAAGCGAACGCTAGCGATTTCACTGCGCAGAATCGCGCTGATTCAACGATGAGATTCACAGGTAGAAGGATGAAAAAACTGAAAACGAGATTTATGAAAACAAACAATGAATGAAATAGAGGGAGAATGAGAGGGGTGGTACAATTTGCTGGCGGAGGCATCGTCGTTGGTAGCTTGGACGGCCGCCCTGCTGCTCCCAGCACCCGCCATTTCTTTCTTTCTCTTTCTTTCTTTCTTTCTCTTTTTGTGCTCTTTTGGGAAGAGAAGAGGAACAAGTGAATACAATTTTTCACTCGGCCACGACTAGTATACGACTTGTACACAACACAACCGCGTAGAAGAAGAGATTCGGGTCGGATCTACAAGTTATTGGACCATGAATGCCTCAATGCGAGATAATAATTGGCTACACTACTCCTCGGTTCGGTTCGGTTCCGGATCCTTTTTTTTTTCTTTGACCAAAAAAAGTCTATGTTTGGTTTAGTAGAAACTGGCCGACTGGGACCCCAGGAGTTTGGCTGTTAGACGGGCAGTCTAGGTTCAAATCTCATGGGCGTCACCTCCTGGGTAAGCTGAAGCTTGGTGACTCCTTAGGGTCGGAGGATAATTTATCGGAGTTTTACGCCAACATGTACAGAGACCGTGCTACAGCAGGCTGAGCCAGCGCGGCTAGGTCTCTGCGCCTGAGGCAGTTTCTTCGAGTAAATCTCAAAAATAAATAAATAAACGGGCCGACTGGCCTTGGATTATGTTTTTTTTTTATGTAAATCAGAATTTCAGGGAAGTAGAAAATTCAACAACTTACACATTTAAAATATGCTGACTTTTCACCTTTTAAAAACCTACATTTTTACATTAAAAAAATGTGATAAAAGGTTATTTCCAACTGTCCATGAGGTCAGGTCTGGTCAAAACAACCTGTTCCTATGTAAAGTTGGGCTTGCCCCAAGGGGTTTGGCTCAGTGGATTGTCCATGATTGTCCAAGTTATCTGCACTTTGTCATCAAACAACGGATATTTAGAATATAGCATTTGAGTACGGTCCAAACAAATGTTGGACTTGGAACAGTTGTTACGGAACTATTGTTATATCTTTTTTGTTCATTTCGTTCAACCCTAGACAAGCGGTCAAACCCTTAATTAAGCCCCTACTAAACTGTGGTTTTTAACTTGTACATTATGTCTAACAAGCAATTTACTAACTCAATGGTAAGGCTACAAAGCCTTTTGTTGAAGGGGGGTGGAGGGTGGTAAGGCTACAAAGCTTTTGTTAAGCTTGTCTTTTGTATACTGACCATAGTCACAAATCTCACTCTCAATATCTTGAAAGAACAAGCTTTTATTAAGAAAATATCGATATAAATATATATAACATAATTAAAACATATGAATAATATTAAATTTTGCACAAAGTATTTTATACCACATTAATATCACGAAAAAATGGCTCAGTTTGTAAAATAAGCGATATTTGGGGAATTATTGCATTTTCATATAGTGTCAGCATTTCAAAATTTTGGTGATTTTATGACGATGATATTGAGTGATTATGTTGTAACCATATCTTCTGCCATGATTTTTTTTTTCAATTAAATCTTACAAGATATTGAAGCCATGAAACATGCTAAGATGGTAAATAAGACATGCTAGTCATGAAACATGCTAATACGGAAAATAAGGCATGCTATGCACATTTATATGGCTAGATCTGATCTGAAGTTTGGTGGATAAATTCATGCAAACAAGAGTCTGTCTTCCTAATGGTGTCTTGGTAGCAACCACTATAACATATATGTGTGTGAAACTCCTTACTGACAAAAGTTAAAAACGGCAAAATATAGTTTTTCAAAAACTTGCTAGAATTAAAAAAAAATCATAAATCTTGCATTTTTTGGCAAAATCTCAGCAATAAAAAAATAAATTGTAAATTATAAAAGTATTTTTTATAAGAAAATATTAAAAAATATATTTAAAAATAAAAACACATTTTTTCATGATAAATAGTCATTTAAAACGTAAATATCTTGTTTAAATCATGGTATTTATGTTTTTTCATAAATCTCATGATATTTTGAAAATCTAGCCAGAAAATACCATTTTAAACTTTCAGGCAATTTATCGCGAGATTTTCATAAATCTCACGATATTTGTTACTATGGTTGAAACTCATAGGGGCAGGTCACATTCACCAAGTTAAATACAATCATTGTTTGGGAGCTGATCATTGTAAACCATTGTTTTTTCAAACCTCAAAAATTTGCATTTACATGTAAGAAAAAACAAAGATTTGATTCCCAAGGACGTCACTTCTCTGCCCAAGCCAATGTGTATCTAGACTCAGAGTTTTATGCAGCCGTCCCAACGATTGTAGGTATGTCTGGCTGAGCCAGCACGACCAAGTCTTAGTCTTGGGTATGGTTTCTTTGGGTTATAAATTTTAAAAAAGGGCTGGTCTCCACTAAACCAAATATACAAATCACATCTAGAGGGTTCTCTTGAAAAAAAAAAAAAAGTGATTTGATTCGTGGGTTTGGAACCTATTGATATAGCCAAAATTAAGGATGTCTGTGGACCAGGGGTAAATGGGCCCCGCCTCGCCTTGTTTGGACCGGGGATGGAGGACATGAAACGAGGATAGAGGCGGAGATGGAAGTTAAAATCAAAACCCGTGCGGAGATGGACATATGCTTTTTCCTGCCCTGCTCCATCCCTGTCCCCGATTCTTCTGTAGAGATGACAGTGGACCGAGGAAAAATGAGACTCACCCCCCCTCCTTGCCCCGTTTGATCGAGGATGAAGGTTAAAATCAAAACCTGTGCAGGGATGGAGGGTAGGATTTTGAGACGGGGGGAGGGCGTAAACTTTGTCTCCTGCCCTCGCTCTGGTCGACTCCCATCCCTAACCAAAATGTGTGTGTGCATGCACAACACACACACACAGTGAATAGGGCCTAAAAAACAAGTCAATCACATGACAGACATTTTAAAAATATTGGATTCTTCAGTGATACTTCCAAAGACAGGCATAGTGCCAAAACTGTGATGTTATCCAAATATACATTAATTTGAAAGGGGTGATGCCCATGGGTTTGAACCTAGACCGCCTGCCTAGCGGCCTAGGTCCCTTCCACTACGTCAAACCCTTTGGGCGTTCGGATAAAGCTTGATTAGCTTGATTTAGTTAAGTCTCATATACTTATATAAGATGTCAAGTTTTAATGAGAATTTTCAAAACTGTCACGCTATTTATTCTCTCCAGATTTTGCCAAAACTCATATCTTCTATGTCAGAGCAATTGTTGCACTCCGACTCAAGAGAAACCTTTTTTATTTGAAAGAGCGACTTTGGAGGGAAAGTGATTGAAGGAGGTATGAACCTTTTTTCTCATAAACATGCTTGTTTCACATCTTCATATGAAAGAGGCCATATTTCCTATGAAAGTGAGCCTCTTTCATCGGAAAGAGCATGAAACAATGCCTCTTCGTGTATTAATTTGCTAATCTCCTCGCTGGAGAGGCGATGATTCTGCGAGCAGATCGAGGGTTTTTCTTGGGCATTAGGGATCGAAGATCACCCAATTTCTCCCAAATCCCCAACTATCTCGTGTCCCAAACGATGGATATCGAAGAAAAGCAGGCCGAGTTGATCGATTACTTCGCGAAGCAAGCCCATAGCCTGAATCGGCCGATCGTTGGTGAGGGCCTTCTCGTTGAAGCATCCTCTTACCCTTCCCTCTTCGCCCTCCCCAACATCGTAGAGGTACGCACTCTTTTGCATTATCTTTGCTGCCTTCTCGTTTATGGATTCCTCCCATTATATTCTCTATATTGGTATGTTGGTAATCAAGAAAAAGAAATGTGTTTGCGTGTATCTGCACTTGATGGCGGGTTTGCGTTTTCTTTTTTGTTGTTTGATAAGTTGGAATGGTTGGGCAGTTGATTGTGAGTTATCTATTCACCAAATTCCTTTTATCATCTATGTGCATTCTTATTGATTAGAAAAGAAGAGGCTGTTAGCGGTCACACCACAAGATTGCATCGATCCATATGCTTTTTTAGTTTTGCTGTCACCATTGTGCACCATTGTTTATTGGATGACAGAGGTGACTAAGTGTTAATTGGGGATTAGGGAGAGAAACATGTAAGGCCAGTTCACATATTGCTGTTTTAGTGCTAAGCTGTGGATTTATCCATCTCACAATCATCATCATCATCATCAGGACTTATCTTCACTACATGAGGTCAGCTTTACGAGTCTCGTTTAGTCCGTCCAGTCTATAGCTGCAACTTGAATCACCCTTGAAATCTTTTGTGTCGCTTGCTAAAGTCTTTCAGACTTTCGGTGATCCTCCTCTCTTTTCTGATTTCTCGTAAACTTTTCTCATCACTATATGTTGGTGGAGTTTTTTTTCCTCTTCTTATTTTTTTTTTACTAATGCCAATCCTGATCGAATAAAAGGGGGGGCTTACTGAAATGGAAACCAGCTGCAAAAACATTTACTGAATCCTAATGGACTATGTTGTAAAAAGCATATTGGAAGGGTTTAAGATGCGAGTGTCTCATACTCTATTTTATCGTGTTGCAAGATACACCACCAAAAGAATTTTACAAATCAAAAGATAGTTTGAAAAATCATAAAATTCAGAAGGCACAATTACAAATATGGTTATGACAAAAATGCTAGGCATGCGTAAGGCATCATAGTTCATGATTACATAAAACAATAGAAATTTTATCACAAAGCAAAGAGTTACAAAACATTAGGGCCAAAATTGTTAGAGGCTAGAAGCTTATATATATATATATATATATATATATATATATATATATATATATATATATAGAGAGAGAGAGAGAGAGAGAGAGAGAGAGAGAGAGAGATCTTCAACTCGAGGATTTTCTCCTATCCTCTGCGGCCTGCAGTTATCTACAACTGTAGTGAGTCATCTTCATCATCGGATATTTCATCTTCTGAATCAGGGTTGACCTTTGACAATGTTTGTCCAATGAATGCCACCATGCTCATGCCTTTCTTCTATCTTTTTATACTAGACTAGCAAGGAACTGAACACGTACATTGGATAAATTATGCAGAGAGGTAAATAGTCATATAAAGAAGCTGCCATGGCTTACAACATGACATCTAAATGTTCATATAATCCACCATGAATTGTACATTCAGAAAAAAAGACATTTCACTAATCACGTTGGACCCTTCTCTCATAGTATTGTCATGCAAGGGCCTTTCCTCTCTCCATTGATAAATCAAATGCAAAAGCCTGAAACAAAGGTCGGTGGAAGAAGAAAAAGAAGGTAAATAAGAAAAAGTGAAAAACCCTTTGAAATTGTGTAGGTCGAAACTTTGTACTTTGTGGTTACATCCGTTAGGACCATCTTTTACCTTAAAAAATGGAAATCCTTTTACAAAACACTTGATGTTTCTAGGGCTTGATTTTTAAGTATACTTGCACAAAGAGGAGTGCTTAGGGCCGGAAGAGGGTAGATCTATTTAAAAAACATCCCTTAGGGATTGATTTTGGACAAATCTCCACTTTTTTAGGGTTATTTGATCCAATTATGAAATAGACAAGGGGCATGTAAAAATGACACCTTTTGTCCCAAAACTCTCTTCCTAAAGAGGTTGGAAACCACTTTTTTTGACTGTTGTAACTTTAAGCTGCCAGCATCCATCAACTTGTACAATACAAGATGTATCATGATATGACACCATGCAACCAATATCCTGCCATACAGGTTGATGCGACCTGATAAACCTTTGTTTATGTTTTTTTAGCTGAGAATTGTATCACCTATGAACTGATATGCCAATAATCTATGTCACTTCATATGATATGATATGATATGATATGATATTGACAAGATTGTTTGCTAGAATTAAATAAATAAATTAACAGATAAATAATTGTATATCTAGAAATATTTATCTATTGATATAGATAGTATGTACTATCTAGTAAGTTCTATAAAATCTTGTCAATCTAATGACCATCTCATTGGTCAGACTTGATGAATCAGATCACAGTAGTCCATTTAGTAATTTATATTCTTTAAGTTAGCCAAAATTTTCCAAGTATATTAAAAATTAGTAGCCTATATCCTGCTGACTGCATGATGGGAAACTATGTCACAGGGACTCTTCAACTAGGTGCCGCACCCGCGTCACACCCGCACCCGATGCGGTCAACCTCACCCAGGGTCATTTATGTCCAACTTTTGGACTTTATATATATATATATATATATATATATATATATATATATATATATATATATATATATATATATATATATATATATATATATATATATATATATTTGCCGCACCCCCGCACCCAAGTTTTTTGAAAGTGCCGCACCCGCACCCATGTGACATAGATGGGAAATTAAATCTATTGTAGAAATGCTTAGTGTACTAAATGACAATGGCAAACATTTCTTTGAGGCCCACTTTTCTTGATGACATATTTATCTTCAGCTTCAGTTTTGTACTATATAATAAGGTACTGTCCATACTAGGGATACATCCAAAGAGGACAGTGGTTGCAAATTTCCCTCCCTACTTTCTGAAACTTTCGTTTAGTAGGGACAGATTCAAGGTGGAAAAGCAGGGGCATTTGCCCTCCCTACTTGTTGGAACCTTGATTTAGGAGGCTTTAGTATGTTAAACACTAAAACTAATCCTCATTCCGAACATAGATATAGGAGACCTAGAGTAATTTTGGTTTGCTGGGCCACATGTGACTCCAAATGAAATTTGATTTGGAGTCATATGAATCAGAATCACGTAAGGCTCCTCATGATTCTGATTCTCATGTAAATGAGAAAGCAACTCTCATTTGTGAAGGCAAATGAGACTCTGTATCTCACCACTCATTTTATGATGTTTAGCCAATGCCAATGAATTCATTCTCTCATTTGCATGAGAGTCCAAATCTCATGAGACTCAACCAAACATCGCCCATATTTTAAAAACTTTGTTTATCTCACATGATCTTTCCTCTAAGTTTGGGAAGAGGAAAATGGGGCATATCTAGTATTGTTATCACAATTTCATTCCCTACCTATTGCCCTGCAACTTTGTCATTAAAAACTAACACACTCTCTGTCATTTGAAAGAAATAAACAAAATTTTGATTAATGCTTATGGTCATCCTGTTCATGCAACCACATGAAAAGAAAGTACAAGGATTCTTCTTACTGTTTTGCCTCTTTAATATCATTTGTAAAAGCAAGGCAGCTTTATCACTAATACCTTATTCATGTTGTTATTTAGAATGAATTCCACTGTTGACTATGTTTATTTTTATTTTATTTTATTGTTTACAAACAGCAATCTCAACCAAGCAAAATGAATTAACTACAACTGACATGATGTTTGTCTATTTTGATGTGATTGTTCAATGATTAGATTTTTTATCTATGAGATAAATATTTGTGAATATTAAAATTCCCAAATAATTTCTAGTGCTTATGAATTTTCTGCTGGACATGAGATTAGACTCTGTTCAAGCATGCTGGATTGAATCTGCAAGTTTTATCTGACAAAGCTGGGATCTTAAAGCCATAGGTTTGATGATCAGTTGATCACTTGATGTGTGTGCGCACTCACATGAATGTGTGCCTGAAGATCTATGACTGTAGAACACCATTTCAGGTCCAATCGCTAACTCTCATTCTCATTCATTCTATATTTGTAATGCTAGGTTCTCAGTAGTTTTACATGGAGATAATTACATTTTTGTCCTTCCATCCTTTTTTTGAGGCTACAAAGAACCTCTTTAGGAAACCCAATCAAATTGGAGAGACAAAAAAAAATCCCTTTCTGCTCAGTTATGATACTCGTTTTGAGAATTTCTGGTTGGGGGATAAAAAGGACTTATTTCAGGTTACAAGACTTCTGAAAAGAAAAGTTGTAAGATGAACTTCTCTACCTAAACTCTCTATTGTATTTCTGGAGAAGTGAGTTTGCTTTTTTTTAATGCTGTTTTGCAACAAAATTTTTAACGTATGTGGAGAGAGAGAGAGAGTTTACAAGAAGATAATTGACTGGCAATTTTGGTATCTAGCCTGAAAAGAGATATTGAAAGAAAGATAAACCTTTTCTCTTGGATGATGTGGAAACCTTCGTAGGGACGCAAGTCACTTAATAGGCCTGGCCCCCTATTAAGTAAACCCCGGGTGAGTCAACCGGCGCTCCAGCTTTACGGGGACCCACCATGATAAAGCAATGGGGGTACTCTCCTGCTAACAGAGGAATTCGATCTCGGTTTCTTTTACCTGGCCGCATATGTAACATGGACTCTTCTAACAGGGCACCACACCCGCACCCATGCGGGTGCGACACTTCGACACAACTTCCTTTGTGTCAGGTGAAGTCAACCACATTGAGGTCCATTTTTGTCCAAAAGTAGATTCAATTGACCCTAACCAAGTTCAGTTCTCTCTCTCTCTCTCTCTCTCTCTCTCTCTCTCTCTCTCTCTCTCTATATATATATATATATATATATATATATATATATATATATACGCACCTCCGCACCAGTGGTGTTATTTCTTATTGTTGAGGAATAGCAATTGTAGATTGTTAATTTGATTTATTACATGAATTTATGCATGATGAATTGATGATATGATAATTGTTTTTATTTCATTAGTGTTAACTTAAAACTGTTAATATATATATACCCTCCTTGCACCTAAGTTTTTTTAAAGTGCCGCATCGCCGTATCCACACCTGTATCCGCACCTGCACCTATGTGACATAGCTGGCCGCCTTTCACAAGGACCTGCTGGTCAGGCATTCTCAATCCATGGGGAAAAAAAGATGGATAAACCTATTATAATGAGGTTGTGATTAGTCTCTTGTTTTCATATGCATTCATAACAATATTAATTAGCATTGGTACTAATCAGGTCTAAGTGTCTAAGAGCTGGTCTTGAGGATTAACTCCATCTGAATGTGTACATGCATGCAGAAAGACATACACATTCTTTCATAATAATATACATAGATACATAAATAAATAATATATATATATATATATGTGTGTGTGTACTATATGCACAGGTATGTGGACACATGCGTGTGATATGTACATATGTGAATATAGGTATGCATGTTTATCTGTGTTATGCGTGCATGCATATATGGATGTATAGATGGTTTGGCCAACCGTATTGGAAAGTTTAAGTGAAACATGGCCAGCCTAACTTGAACTTTAAAGATGAAGTCCGGGATATCTGTTGATAATTGCTGCTCCTCCTCTGGCACCCCTTTATGATGCCAACAATCCCGCATCCCCACCCACCCACACACATACATATACACACACAAGGCATACGGAAATCTGCTACCATTGATTCGATTACTGATTTCACAAATAAACTCTTGTTCTGCTCTCAGTTAATGAAGTTTCTAATATCATGCATTTTTTTGGGTTAGCTGCAGCAGACGATCTGCACTATTAATTCAGGACAAATCAGATGGGCTAATGCCATGGATGAGATGGAAAGAAAGCACCAAAAGGAGTTGAGGATAGGGTTGATGAAGTAACAAAAACCTCAAGTTCAGTAATACTCGTCTGCCATTTTTTTTAAATAAGAATGTACTTGCGGAATGCAGTGTACATGGTTGATGCATCTATGGTAGAAGTTGCAAACTGTAAGCAGGCCGACATGGACTTGCAAGGCCATGAGTGGTATTCTGAGCCTGGAGGAGTCATGGATTATGAAGAGGACCAAAGCCAGTGCCAGAGGTAACTTCATTTTGATTTGCTGAATGATGAAAACACTCGAGTGTTATTGACCTTGATGCACCTATATAAGCAGTGTACAAACCGAAATTTTGTGTACATGTAAACATGTCCGCTTCCTATGTAAGGAGTTGGTAGCTGTTAGCCTGTTGGGCATGCTGCAAACTGTTTCTGTTTGGCTTGTATCTATGAAACCATGAATATGGTTGTGTTTGAATTTGTTGGCATCCTGATGCATCACGTAAAACACTTGGTCTCAATGCATTCTTACCTGATCAGATGACATAAATCAGCTACTGTTTGTGACTTCTTTATCGGTTGTTAAATCCTTGTGTGCTCCTATAGTCATGTATGCACACAAAATCCATGGTTACTGATTTTGCGAAATTGTGGAAGCTTTGCAGGAGTGCACAGAATGCTGGGTGTGGATGGGCTCTGTGTGGGCGAATAATCCGAGGGGTCTGATCTCATTCTTGCAGATGATCTTTTGGTGTGCCTGACATCTTTTTTTTTATCCATCACGGCTTTGATAGAATTCTGGCATTAATTGTCCGTATGCTCTGAAAACTTTGTTGTTAACGATATGTTCAATGTTATAAAGCATTTTTTAACGTTATTTAAGTGGTAAATTAAAGAGTTTTTCTTTTCATAACAAAATGAAAAAATCTGGCTAAGCCGGATTGGCCAATTCGATCTTGGGATGGATTGGTTGAGTCTTTGATATCTATGAATGGATGTTAGAGTCTGTTTGGTTTTCAAGTTTCTTGAATCTGAATTTTGTTGATTGAGCCTGAGGTGGGCTTAACCCACTTGGTTTTCAAGTTCTTTAGATAATTTGAAGGGTTACTTTTAACGTCCTTCAAATTTATTTTGGTCGAAATAAACTTAATTTAAATAAAAAATTTTATATCAAAAAGACCCAAAACGCCATTCTCTTTTACAAAAAGGCCCCCGAGTCCGAGCACCTCCTTTCTATTTACTGCACGCAAGGGGTGGGGGCGGAGTACTTGTAAGCCACGTGTTATTTGCCACGTAGGAGAGAATGGTCCACATACTTGACGTCGTCGACCGATAGCTGTTTGCCAAGCAAGAAAGAGAAGATTGTCCCAGTCTTTGATGACGTGGAGGCACAGAGTGCGTAGGATATTTAGTTGACCAATAGCTGCTCTACACATGAGAAAGAGGGGGTCCCACTGGAGATGGCCGCGAATGCTTCCGGCCTTCCGGCGATGCCCAGACCGGTCTGTGCCGGCACCGTGCTGGACACAGACGAAGCCTGGTTTTGCTTCCGGCACCGCTTCGGCGAAGATGAAGACGATGATGAGGATGTCGGCGATGAAGAAGCTGACCTCTTCGCCGGCGAAATCGGCTCCGGCTCCGGCTCCACCGCCAGCGACGCGACCTCCAGCGGGAAATTCAGCAGCGCGCGGCTTCCGCGCATCCGGTAGGCCGCCCGATCGTAGGCAAGCGCGGCAGCCTCCGCCGTGTCGTAGGTGCCGAGCCAGACGCGAGCGCCGTTCTTCGCCGGGTCACGGATCTCAGCTGCGAATTTCCCCCACGGCCGCTGCCGGACTCCCCTGTAGTGCTTCCTCTTTTCGGCGGCCGTAGGTGGTGGAGACGGCGATTTCCCAGCGACGCCGATCAGGGAGGGGAATTCGTCCACTGGTTCGGGTTTGACGGTCACCGCGGTGCTGTCCGTCGTCGGCTGGAAGGGGGCCCAGCCGGCGCTGACGGCGTCGCGGAGGACGTCGAAGAGGACCATGTCTTCGGAGTCGTTCTCCTTGAGGGGGAGCTCGCCCCAGTCCTCCGTCAGGCAGGGGTAGAGGGAGGAGGAGCCGAAGCTCGGGCAGCGGAGGAAGGTCGGCGTCGCCACCATTGGCGGCGGCGGCAGGAGGTCCGGCTCGTCGAAGAGGTGCCTTCGGATGGAGTCGAGCACCGCCTGGTCTCCGCTGGCGCACCCGTACATCATTCTGGTTGAATGGAGAGATGGGTGGTGTTCGTCTGTACGGGTTCAGAGGGCTCGAGGGAGAAGAAGGAAGACTTGGAGAGAGGGAGGTGGGTGGGTGGAGGGCTTTATAGAGAGAGACAGAGAGAAAAGGGGAGAGCGGTGAGGATAGGAAGGAAGATGGGACTTCCTCGAAGCTTCGCTCGTGCGCAAGTGGGTGTGTGGCTTCTCCACGTGCGTCAAAACCCAAAATGGTAATTTT
This sequence comes from Nuphar pumila, assembly GCF_984573655.1. NCBI lineage: Eukaryota > Viridiplantae > Streptophyta > Magnoliopsida > Nymphaeales > Nymphaeaceae > Nuphar > Nuphar pumila. Next base: position 3,321,677 of record NC_143261.1, read on the forward strand.
TCTTCTTTTCCCGATCCCTCTCTCTTGTCCGTGGCGGTAAGGTCGTCACGTCAGTTTGCTTACGCAAGAGGGTCTGCCGTCATCGTTCGCCACGTCATCCGGTTCGGGTGGGCCCCTTGCTTCTCTGAAGGGCGGTCTCAGCTGCTTGTGGGTTGCTTTATTGCCTGGCACCCTTATCTGGGCCTAGGGCATCGGGCCCAACGCCTCGTTTTACTTTACCCGTCGGGATTTAGCTTCACAAGTTACGGCCTTTTGGATTTTGAAATGGCGGTTGTGTCCTTAGATCTTGGATCTCGTTTGTTCGTAGTAACAGTTCGTGTTGATGGGTAATATATCGTTAATATTCGCCAGAGTGTATCGAGTTAAAATCAAGTTATTTAATGTTTTTCACGGGATAAGTATCATCAAATATTAGTTTCCACAAATATATTTCGGAAATAGGCCTTTTGACATAAAAATATGCAAGGTTTACACAGTATGACCTAGGGCTGTCAATGGATTGGGTTTGTATTGGCTACCCTATACGATCCGAACCCAAATTCTCGGGTATAGGCATGAAAAGTGCTGACCCGAACACAACCCGAGCAATATGAGGGCCGGGTTTGGGTGATGATTTTTGTTGGGTACGTGACCGGACTTGGCTTTTTTTGGCGGTTCGAATATTTTATATGTATAAAATTTTGAAATTACGAGAGTCCGAGTCTGGGATTCAATTTTCTTGACCCAGCAAAACCTGAACGCGAACCCGGCAATTTGTTATATGAGTGGGTTTGGGTATACCCTGATGGGTCAGGTACCCTGACCCGTTGACAGACCTAAGCTACTATGGCCTTCCTAACCTGTATCATGCCACCAAACGCACCATAGACTAGGGAACGAAAGATTGAAAGAGCCCCAATGGTCCCTATCTGGGTTCGGACCCTACTTCCAGCAGGTTATGGAACTAAGGGTATGTTTGATCCCTTGTCCAGGGTTGGACGAAATGAACAAAAAGAACGGAACAGAGCATTGGTTCTGTTGGTTCTGTTCTTTTTGTTCCAAGTTCAACAAATGTCCTTTGTTTGATGGGGGAAGAATGAAGGAGAAGAAGAAACCCTAATTAGTTCCCGAGTCTTTCCTCTCAATCAACCTTTTCTGCAGTGTGTGGATGGGCGTCACTGGTGCTTTCTCTTCCTCAATCTCATTGAATTAAGAAGTGAGAGAGAAGTGTTTCATTCTTTCCTCCATCTTCTGAATCACACTTAATGTCTCAGATGCATTGCAGCCATCAACTTCATCCATGCTTGATTATTTTGCTTGTTCTAGCCCTCTTATTTGGAAAACAAGATCAAATTTTCATCTTTCAGAAAGTGAAAAAAGAAAATAATTGGTAGTGCAGAATCTCCATATACTGTGAAACTTTGCAAACATCCTTTTGTGGATCATCCTTGTCATCATCAACGGTTGATTCTTTTCTTTGTTCTAGCTCTGTTTATTTGGAAAACTGGGTGAGATTTTCATCTTTCAGAAGGGGAAAGAAGAAAATAGTTGGTAGAGCAGAAACCAATGTACCTTGATCTTCTTCAGCGAGCAAAACAGAGGGCGAGCAAAACAGCGTATTTACAGGAGTGGGGAGGACAGAGACAAAAGACAAGAAGAGGGGAGGCGCTATTCCACGTTTGTTAAAAAGTGTGATCTTTTTGTGCTTTTTGCCCTGCATGACGCGCGGAACGTGCTATCAATCAAGCCTTGTGGGGACCTTCATTCCACAACATGTCGAGAAAAGGCAGGTGGACCGGTTCTAAGGGGTGGGATCCAGAGGCGTGATTTTGAGAGTGAAAACATGACTAAGTTCATGAACTTGAAATGTTTCAATCAGCCTACTTCTTAGTTTGGCGTAAAAATACAAAAGTGTTTAAAAGAAAAGAATGCACACACAATTTTAACGTGGTTCGGTGAACTACCACCTACATCCACACCGATGAACTTCAATCTCCCAAAAATAGTACAGAAATCCAAGATCTTTCATTACAAACTCTTGACTGACAATGTGGATGAACTTACTAAGAAACTGAGAATCATTGTCAGTTAAAATAATATCATCAACATAGAGTAGAACAATGATTTTCATGGATTCACTTTTGGAAATAAATAACGATGGGTCAACAACACTGGAGAAAAAATCACGAAAAAGAAGGAATGTGCCAAACCGATCATACTACGCCCAAAGAGCCTCCTTGAGCCCATAAAAGATTTTTTTAGCTTGTAGGCAAAATCTGACCGTTGAGGATCTTAAAACCCTAAAAGTTAATCAAAAAACACAGTTTCATTAAAATTATCATGTAAAAAGGCATTCTTAACATCAAGTCCCAATTGCAAGCCAAAACAAGGGTGAGAACAATACGTATGGTGCCTAGCTTAATCACTGTAAAAAAAAATCAGGAAGTCAATGCCCGAGATTTGATCAAATCCTTTAGCAACAAGACGAGCTTTGAGTCGTTCGATGGAGCTGTCACTTTTAAGTTTGGTTTTATAAACCCACTTGCATTGAATGATATGTATGTCGAGCTTCTTCGACACAAGCTTCCATGTGTCATTGAGATGAAAAGTGTGTATCTCTTCAAGTATAGCATCACGCCACCCATTATGAGCAAGGACAACCTTGTGACTCTTTGGTTCTAGAGGTAGAGAGAGAGCAATAAAGTATTTGGGATTGGGTTTTACTATGCCATCCCGCATACGGGTGACCATATGATAGATTCAAGTGGACTGAATGGCAGAAGGGTCTTCATCACGATCTTCATTGGCAACTGACTGTCTAACACTAGCAGGACAAGAATCATAAAGCTGAGAACCTGTAGAGATGACACTGACCAAGTCAGTTTGAGTTGGTTCACATTGTGGGACCGTGACATGTTGTGGTGACTCACATGACACATTTTTGGGATCCTGTGAACCATGAAACTCGAGCAAGTTGGAGTCAATATTAATAAACCATTCATCCAGACTTATGAGCTCACTTCTTTGTTGGTTTGCAAAGAAGAGTAGTCCTGGTTTATGTTATGGGAATATATTTTCATCAAAAACAATATGTCTTGATGTATAAACACACCCAATGAGGGGAAAGAAACAATGGTAGCCCTTGTGATGATCACTATAACAAAAAAAAATACACAGAAATATTTTTAGATCAAATTTATTGGTGGCATAGTCCCGAAGATATAGAAAGCATTAGTATCCAAAGACTCTCAAGCTTGTGTAATCTAGTTTCTTTCTAAAAGCCTTCTCATAAGGAATTTTCATAGATAAGTTTAGCATAGGTAGACGATTGATAATCCATCCTACCATTAAAAAGGCTTTCACCCAGAATCGGGTTGGAATTTGAGCATGAAAAAGCATGGTCTTCGGTGATAAACCGATGTTTTCATCCAGCCATACCATTTTGTTTTAGAGTTTTTGGGCGGCTTTTACGATGGACGATCCCTTTTGATTTTAAGTAAGTCCCAAGTTCAGTACTCCTGAACTCGCCCCCTTCATTGGTTCCAAAAAACTTTATTTGTTTTTCAAACTGAGTTTGAACATACTTATGAAATTCAATAAATTTGTTGCATAATTCAGATTTATGTCTTAGGGTAAATATCCAGAAAAAACTATAATATTCATTAATAAAAATTACATAAAATCTAAAACTTTGATAGAAAATAACAAGAGCAGGTCCCCATAGATCACAATGAACTTTTTCAAACAACTTCATGCAATGATCATCAACAAAAAGAAAAGCAAGTCTACTTATTTTGCCCATTTAGCAGCTTGCACATATAGTACTTTTAACGGACTTTGATGTTATTGAAATCAATTTGTTTTTTCCAAGAAAGTTAACAACTTGTGCATGCACATGCCCAAGTCGTTGATGCCAGACTTTCCATCTTGAGTTTCTAAATCGTGAAGAAAAGAAAGCTTGCTTTTTATGATCAACCCTGTTCTTTGAGTTGTCAAATCCGTACAGGTCTCCAACTCTACTCCTTGTCACCACTTGTCTGCCCATCCTCTTATCTTTAAAACCATCATACGAGAATTCAAATAAATATGGCATATCAAAAGTTAATTGACTTATAGACACCATATTCTTTTTAATCTCAGGAACTACAATGACGTTGTTCATGTGAAGAGAATGATCACCATTCTCAATTTTTGTGGATCCAACATGAGTGACATCTAATCTGACACCATTTTCAACCATATTTTTTTCTAACTCATAATACTTAGAGCAAGTTTCGAGATTACCTAAATTAGCAGTAATGTGCGAGGTGGCACCTATATCAGGAAACCAATCTTGTTCTTAATTATCAGCAAGTTTCATGGCAACAAGAGCCTGCAGGACATCTTCAGCTTGATAAACGTGATTAAAGTAGTGCCAACAATTGATAACACTATAGTTCATTTTGCCACATATTTGACATAGGACTCCCTTTTCTTTTCCTTGATTGCCTTTGGCATTCGATTGATTAAAACCATATTTGGTTTTGTTTTGATTAAATCGACTTTCGTTCTTTCCGGCTTGGATAAAGCTACGTCCAATTGAGTTAAATTGTTGCTTTGTGTTAAACCATTTTTTTTTATTAGTAAATTTTTTGCCAAAAAATGCAGAGCTCTCATTCACACCTTCTTCATATACAATGTGCATGGTTTCACGCCCTTAAAGCAAGCAAACCACTTTATCATACGATGGAATTGACAACTTCAACATAGTTGTAATAAATACATCGTGTTCATGACTAAGCCCATTGAGGAGCCAGAATACCATGGTTTAATCTTCTACGGGCTTGCCAATGGTTGCAAGTTTATCACAAATTTTTTTGAACCCATTGACATATTCATTTACTGAGTTTTTTTTTTGATATGGCTGCAACTTTTGCGTCAATAGGCATTCACGTACCTTTGAAACATGAGCAAAGACTTTGATAAGAGTATTTTATACCTCACTGGATGTTTGGTGGCCAACGACGAGACCCAACACTTCTTCGAATAGAGTGCTTGTGATCCATCCTCGCAGTAGCCTGTCCAATTTTTTTCAGGCAATAAACTCTCGATTTGAGACACCATCAATGGTCTGAGCTGAAATTGGAGTTTCGCTATCTACAAAACCAATCATGTCTTGGCTCTCAATAAGGCCAAGCAACTGTGTCTTCCACAATAAAAAATTTGAATGATTGAGTTTAATTGTGATAAAGTTTGTCACTTTCAGGTTAAAGGGGTACGTGAATTTGATAGAGCAGTCGATGGATGTTAACGCCATTGAGAAGAATACACCAATCCCCTAGGATGCAAGACGCTCAGATACCTTAAAAAAAAAATTTGCACACACAATTTTAACGTGGTTCGGTGAACTACCACCTACATGCACGATACTCCACTCAACAATTCATGTGTGGAGTTTTCCACTATTTAAAGGTATTATTATATGGTTATCAACTTTTGTCAATTTTTCTAGATTATTCTTTTTTATAACATCGTTACATTTGCTACATTGATCTCTCTTCATTCTAATCGTATTATCTTCAATATCAAGATTATCGTTATCAACAATAATCTTGATATTCTTGGTAAGATTGATTTCTACCATATTAGCTTCATACTTGATATTGTCGGTATTCTTGGTTTTCATCATATCATAATTGTTTGAGAGAGTCACATTATCGATGGTCTTGATCATGTTAGCTTCACATGTGGCTTTATCAAATTTCTTATGAGAGTCCCATTATCGTGTCTGATATTATTGGGATTTTCCTAACTGACTTCACATTTGGCGTTATCAGCATCTCTTGTGAGAGTCCCACTATCATGACTGATATTGCCGTGATCTCGTTTGGCTTCACATTTGGCCTGATCAAAACTTCTTTGAAGAGTCTCATTATCGTACCCGATATTATTGTCATTAGTTCTTCTGTTAACAACGTTCTCGCTGTTGATGATGTCTTTTCTATTCTTGGGTTCAAACCTGGTTGGTTCATTAGCCTGACTTCTTCTTATGTGCTCTATTGAGCTTATTGTATAACGCGACACTTCCTTGGTGTGTCTAACCAAGTTCTTTACCAGCCAAACTCTCTCCTTGGCTGTTTTGATCTTGATCCTTGTGGAGTTAAAAAGGCACTAGACTGGATTTGCATGGACCTCCCGATAATATCGATAAATGACTTGTTTTGGGTTAAAAATGGACTTATAAACCAGATAAGTTTGTGCCTACAAGGGCCCAGCCTACTCTCAGGCATAGTGAGGGAAGCAAGTATGGGCATTTTTGTGATTTTTGGCTGCATCGACTGGATCCAGACTCTACTTTCTATGTATTTATCTGATCCGGATCTGATCCATTTGCATCTTTAATTGTATCTCATGAACTCCATCTTAACCTCTCTTTTTTTCATGAAATAGGCTATTAATGCACTCTTGTATTATGGGTGCCCTTGTAAAACCTTATATAAGTTTTTAGTTTTTGATAAGCAAGTTAGAGGATAACCTAACCCCTGTGAGATTCGAATCCAAGACTTCTCGATTATGATAGTGTCAACAAATCATCCAGCTATCTCGATCCAATTATTCAATTCCCTCAAAAAAAAAACTTAGATATGTTGAGATATTGATATATAAAGCATAGTACAATAACCCAACTTGGTTTTTGGATAAGTGGGTACATCCAACAACATTATACAAACCTAGCTCAGTTTGAGTCCACCACGGGCTCACCCTAAACCAAGGTCAATATTGTATGGGCCTAGTAAGGCGCATCTTGTGATGTCTTTGGATGGGAAGCAGATCAGGTCATGCATGATCGTTTTTGCTCATGTCGACATCATGGCCATCCGATTTGCATTTTAAAAAGCTCAAAAGTCAGCAAAACCACGTGGCATTCATCCAAAATGCAAACAGACGGCCACGATGTCGGCATGAGAAAAAAAGGCTCATGTTCAGCATGACCTGATCTGCTTCCCTTTGGATGACGTTGGGGTGATAGGACATTGAATGATGATGCTCGAATCGAGACGAACTGTCTATTTCTTTAATAACTGCGATTTTCAAAGACGAAGAGCAAAGTTCAAAGTTCTAGATCCAATAATAATTGTAACATGGAACGTGAACGGTTGGGTTTTCTCATAATAAAAAAACATTCCTTTGAAAGTCATCACCAAGAAAATTCATTTGATGATGATCAAATATGGAAATTGACCCTATTTTTATAAGATTGACCATAGAAAATGTATGGGATCCGCCGCAACTCCGAGGAGGGGATGGCATAAAGGTCAACAGGAATATCTTGAAAATTAATAAAGGGTAATGATTTGGGAAATCCAAATGTTTGGATTTTATGGGTGTTTGGAGGAATGGGAAAAGTTTTCCCATTCCACCCAATTATTCGTGATTGGCCAGAGAAAATTTATAGGTTCCGCCACATTTGTGACTTGCTATACTAGGGAGGGGGGTTGCGAGACAAGGTCTCCACCCCTGCCCCGTCTCAAATTAAATTCTGCCTCCATCTCCGCCTCTCCATACTCGCATGGGTTTTGATTTTAACTTCCATTCCTGTTTCATGTCCTTCATCCCCAATTCAAACGGGGCGAGGTAAAGTGGAACCCCATTTTTCCTCGGTTCACTGTTATCCCTAAAGAGTATTTTAGCATTTGACTAACGAGGATTGGGGACAGGGGCAGGGCGGAAGAAATCGTAAGTCCATCCTCGCCTCCATCCTCATACGAGTTTTGAGTTTAACCTCCATCCCCATTTCATGTCCTCTATCCCCGGTCCAAACGGAGCGAGACCCCATTTTTTCCCGTCCACTGCCATCCCTATGTGAGACCAAATGGCTGAAAGAACAACAAGAAAATGAACTGGGGTAGCCTATCAAAAATGTAATTTAGGGATTTATTGGTGGTTGGAGGAATAGAAAAGTTTTTTCCTTTCCACTGGGTACAACCGTTTGGTGGACATGGTGCCAGCCCGATCCCATGCTCACTAGGGCCCAAAAGACTCGACGTCATCCCTGACCCCTGGCGTTTTGGTTTGGCTGGGCCTTATCCGCTCAAGATCAGTTTGGGTTGGATTAGGTGTGCTTTAAACCTGATTTTATTGGGTCGGGTGCATCCGGCTTAATAAAGAACATATATATATATATATATATATATATATATATATATATATATATATATATATATAGACACACACGATGGAAATGATAATAGAAGTATCTATCATTATTTAATTTATGAAAGATAATCTTAGCATCTTATATATAATCATACTTATCATTAGATAAGATCTAGATTTGCCAAGTACAAAACGTGCAAACTAAAACTTCAAGCTAAAAAGCTATTAAGAAAAACATAAAAAAAATCATAAGAAAAATAAAACAAAAACCATCTAACTTTCATGGGTCCGATATGTGTCATAATACGTCCATGTCGTGCGGTGTCACTTGACAGGTGAGCCATTTTGATATGTGGTTGTGAGTGTGGCAGAGCAAACCTTAGAATTTGAGCCAATCTCAGGCTGGGGTCGCAAACGGATAGGATATGATCGAATATCCAATCCAGAGTCTGACATGTTATTTTTTATCCGATCAAAATCCAAATGAATTTCATTTTTGACATGCTTTGCCTGCTTGCGGGGTCGGGATTAGGGGTGGCAATCGGGTCGGGTTGGTGGGTTGGTGGGTCAACATACCTCAACACGAACCTGACCCGTTTATTAAACGGGTCGGCTGTGGCAAACACGAACCCGACCCATTTATTAAATGGGTAACCCAACAGGACACGGTTAACCCGTTTAATAAACGGGTCGGGTCGGGTAAATGGGTTGGCAGGCGGGTTGGCGGGTCGGGTTCGGGTAAACAGGTTGGCGGGTGGGTTGGGGTCGGGTAAACGGGTTGGTGGGTCGGGTTCGGGTAAACGAGTTGACCCATCCACTTAACCCGCTTATTAAACAGGTCAAACGGGTTGGCGGGTTGGCATACACCTAACACGAACCCTACCCGTTTAATAAATGGGTTAGGCGAGTCGATCCGTTTATAACACAAACCCGTTTAAGCTAAACCCGAACCGGGCTAAGAAGCGGGTTAGTGGGTCGTGTCAGATTTTGCCACCCCTAGTCGGGATGAATGCATTTCAAGCAAACGTCGCTAATGCCGCCTGGCGGGTTATCTCTACCAAATGATGACACCTTCTCCCACATTGTTAATAAGGAGATTTCATGAGTGAGCCCTTCATTTTCTACCGTACCGCTAGCGATAGAGCCCTATAGTAGCTATCCTATCTATAGTCGATGGTGAGATAGTATGGGACGTCACCCCGGAACGTTTTTGTTCGTGCCGACATCGTTGCCGTCTGTTTGTATTTTGGATGAATGCCACGTGGCTTTGTTGACTTTTGAACTTTTTAAAATGCAAATCGGATGGCCACGATGTCATGTTGGGTTGCCGTCTGCTCACTCTCCGTTCACACGGTTCTCAAAGCGGAGGAAGGGGAAGGGCATCAGGTACCTCTCGAGAGAAGCTTATTTTTTCATGAAGCAAGTCGGTTTTTTAACAAGCAGCTCACAAAATTCTACATATCTTGTTCTTGTTTTATTTTTCCTGTATCCAGTATTACCATAAGTATTCATTATTCAGGTTCAACCTTACCTTTTGGATCTGATTTGGATTTGGATTTAGATTTACGGTTTATATTTTGGATTTAGATTTGAATCCTGTGATATCATACCCGATTCCAACCTGTTTGAATCCCTAACTCTGGCTGGTCTTTGTGGCTGGACCTACCAGCATGCCGTGAGCGGATTCAGTGATCGCACCTAGTACCTTGCAGGCTTGCAAGATACTGAATCCAAATAGATCCACAAATCCCCAGTGGGAGCAGGGTGAGACGCATGGCATCTATTTGGATTGAGTATGCAAGTTCTTATTTGGATCGAGGATGCAAGTTCCATGGCCGAGTGCCTTTGCAACATATGCAAGTTCTTATTGGTGTCTAAATGCTTGGAATATTTCTATTTTTTTTGCATTACTATGTTTTAATTTTGGATTTTCATGCAATTCCTGACCACAACAATTATATGATATTGTCATATCTAGCTTGTCGATTGGAATAGAACATGATTTAGCAATTCCAAACCATTATACTTAAAAGCTTGGACTCTTGTGGTGGCGCAAATTATTGATCGATGTTGTTTATTGTAAAGTGGATTAAATATCGTTAAAATAGTTACTTGATGAGAAAAGACAATTAAAATTAACTTCGACATCAGTGCAAAGGATAAATTAACAAATTTAATATATATATATATATATATATATATATATATATATATATATATAGAGAGAGAGATGGTTAGGTGCCAATTTGATAAGTGGCTAAATGAATTTTTCTACCCTTTCAATGTTTTTTTTCGCAGTTTCGACTGCATAAATGTATTGGGCATGGTCCATTTAAGAAGAATCCACACCTGGATCATGTGTTTCCAATGAAAAAAATGATATTTGGAGCCTAAAAAATTTACAAAGATTTTGGATTGTTGGTTTTTTGAACCTTATAAAAATCCACACATGTTTTGGAATCTGATCCCTATAAAATCAAGTACATAGATCACATCTGTATGGTCAGAATTTAAAAATAAAACAAAAAAATCCTGAAAACTCATTTAGCACGAATCATTTATCACCTACCTATTACTCTTTCTTTCTCTTTATGTATACATATATGCTAGTAGCTCCTAATCACTTCTAAAAACATAGTTCCACATGGTTTTTGCTTAATACTAATCTGTAGATGTATTCACCATTGCTTATTTACTAAAATATGTGCTTTGCATCAAATATATTTGATGAAAAAACCTTGATTTCTATTTCACCAAGTTTTGGTGCAACATGAGCTTTTAATTTTTTATCGCTCCAAACGCGCATCTTATAAACATCAAAATTCCTCATCTAATTCATGGTTTTTACTGAGGTGTAGAGAATGCATCTATGAGTTTAGATCAAACCAAAGTTGGTAGTGCTTAACTTATCTGATTTTTTTTACTCAAAGAAACTGCCCGAGGTACAAAGACCTAGCCGCATTAGCTCAGCCAGACATAGTCCTATCAATGTAAAACTCTGAGAGTTTACCCATCGATCCTTGATGGGTCGCCATTTTTTGGCTTAGGGGGGGTGACGCTCATAGGTTTTGAACCTAGGTTGCCCCATCAAACGGCCTAGGCCCCATCCCACTACGCTAAACCCCTTGGGTCTACTTAACATATCTGATTGAAATAACAAAACCACTACTAAAAGTAATGACATTTTCACAAATACGAGTTACTTTTTGAGGTAAAAAAATTTATTTTACTTATAAAATTCAAATTATTAAAATGACTTTTAGAACTTTTAAAAAAAATGTGTTTCCCTTTGTTTCTTTCCAAAACAAAAGCCTCATTGTACTTTCAAGTAGGGGTGGCAATCGGGTAGGGTTGGCGGGTCAGCATACCTCAACCCGAACCCGACCCGTTTATTAAACGGGTCGGCTGTGGCAAACACGAATCCGAACCGTTTAATAAACGGGTAACCCGACACGACCCGCCAACCCATTTAATAAATGGGTTGGGTCGGGTAAACGGGTTTTCAGGTTCGCGGGTCGGGTTGGCGGGTTGACGGATCGGGTTGGCAGGTAGGCAGGTTGGCGGGTCGGGTTGACAAGTTGACGGGTCGGGTTGGCGGGTTGACGGGTCGGGCAGACGGGTTGGCGGGTTGACCCACCCGCCTAACCCGTTTATTAAACGGGTCAGCCGGGTTGGCGGGTTGGCATACCCCCAACCCGAACCCGACTTGTTTAATAAACGGGTTACACGGGTCGGCCCGTTTATTAAACGGGTTGGCTTAAGCCCAACCCGAACCCGCCTAAGAGGCGGGTTGGCGGGTCGTGTCAGAAATTGCCACCCCTACTTTCAAGTGCCCATTTGTGTTTCAACGATAAAGAAGGAAAACACGTGCATGAAAGGGATATCCTTTGAACACAAGGCCTTAAGGGGAAAATGCTTCCTTAGAAGGCACGCGATTGGAATTTTACATGAAATGTTTTCTTATGAAAACATGGGCCACAGGAGAGTTGTTTGCCCCACCTTTCACAGGAAAATGGCGCATTGTAATAAGTTATTTTTCCTGTATGAACGAGTAAAACAAATGAGTTATAAAAGTTTAAAAAATGTCATTACTTTTAAGGGTTCTGTACGTAATCATTTCAATCAGTCAAGCGATGCTAAACGTTTGGAAGACAGAAAATAGTAAAAAAAAATAGCAACTTTTCCAACTGTTACAAACTAGAGAAATTTTTTAAAAGGAAAGTTTTTCTAAAAAGTCTGATTTTGTATAGAAAAAACTCCACCTAGGCATTGGAGAAAAATTTTATATCAAAAATTCTTTTTGCATTAGAGCAACCATTCACCCATAACACATCCTCATTCCATGAGCTGCCACAAGAAGCACCCACCACAAATTTCAGGTTTTTTTCTCTCTAAAAGGGGCTGATCTACCATCTCTCTCATTTTTCTCATGTTTTTTACTCCGTTTTCTCATGCATCACAAACAAGCAAAAAAAAAATCATTTAAAAAAAAAATATCATATCAAAACTTCTCATAGGCAATTTTTTTTTCCTATAAAATTTTTCTTGCTATCAAACGTGCCCTAAAGTTGATTTTATTCTAAAACTTGATAACTAAATAACTTTTTAAATTTTTTTGTTCTTTCCTTTTTTATACATGCACATCGATGCCTCCAATTGCACTTGACAGGTACAACTCATTCAGAATCATAGCATCTTGAAATCGAGTTGCACTCGAAGTTCATGAAACATTTGGCATATGGTATTGATACGTTTAAAATCACGTGAATCATAACTTACTTCATGATCTCTGGTCCCATCTTATGGATCGTAGATTGGACTCCTCATGAATCACATGAATCACATCTTGTGGGCGCGTTTGGCATCAATCCAAAAGCATGACAGCAGTTACAGTATTGTTCTACATAACCAATTATTCTGTTATTCTATTCAATTCTCACCCACATCTCACTAAAAAGATCCTATCCTCTGACATATGCATGATGTTAGAGGATATCCGTTCATCTAGCCGTCCAACTGATGCATATGGACCGCTAAGATTAGTGAGAATGTGGGACTAATCCTTGCGGACATGGATTTGGTTTTAGCTTTTTTCATCTGAACTGTGTTCAACTTTGAAAAGGTGATGCACCCCCGATCCCGAGAATGCAGAAAAAACTACACTATTCTACTCTTAACTACGAAAATGAAAGCAAGAAAATAATAAAAATATGAAATAAATTAATGCAAAAAATTAAAAAAAAAAATAACAAGGTTTCATCCATCAACTAGCTCATAAGAATTCTTATTTATAGGGTAGAAGAAAAACCCCAACCCTAAATTAGATCTGAGATAGATCCATTATATAAGAAAGATCTAATTTTAAACAAAAACTCAAATAAAAAACCTAAATTAAAATCAAGATCCAAATGGATTTTTGAGAGGGACAACCTGTGACTGTCACCAATCTGAAGGGACAGCACGAGTTAGAAACTCATGAGTGTGCACCCCTTGGTGACAAGGTCTACCCCTGATGGGCAAGGGGCAGTTGGGCTTTTTTACATCAATAAACTCGCAGGTGAGTGAGGTCGGTTTTTCGAATTATCTACAAAATAAGTAATTTTAGTAATAAAAAATATTTTTGTAACATCTAAGAAATTGTAAAAAGGGTAATTTCCTCATACAGATTCACCTTTTGAATGAAATTCCATGTAGGATACCATGTTTTCTGAAATTCCTGATATAGTTCTAAGATTTTTTCTAACAATTGTCAAATAAGGACCTTGATCAGGTAATCTCCCTCGTCAACAACCCGTACTAAATGTTTTAAAATTCTTATTTCATTCAAATTCACTGAAAATACAGAATTACCTTCTTACATGTTATGCCTTGCATCCATCCACCTTTAAATGTTACTATTTTACGAATAACCAAAACGGGTCAAAATTATGACCTAGGTCCAAAATAGATCTTACTCATAATATCAGTTTGATTAGCATATATCCGTATTTGTGATCAAATCTAAGATAAATACATTTAAATAAAGTATTTAAAAATATTTAAATGTTTTTTTTTTCTTTTCGACAGAGAAAGTTGTGATGGCGTTCTTCAACACATGGCCAAATGTAAAAGTGAGAATACATAGACGCCATGGATGAAACAAGCATATGAGGGTGCTCGGCATTCTCCCCAGCCTATCGCCGCCCACGACAGGTCGTCAAGTCGATGGTAAGCAGAACCCTAAACCCAAATGAGAGAAAGAGGACACCCCCCTTGGTTGTTCTCATCAACCAAGAAACCAAACCCCTTCTTATAGGCTTATGAGAGAAGTCTGTAGTAAGAGGTTACCACAATCAGTGGTTACCGTGCATGGGCAGTTGCAATAACTGCCTTGTAGCTCCCATGAGTCATGCTGTCCCATGATGTACCCATGTCAAACCGGGTCACATTAGGCTAGATACGTTCCATATTCCAACAAGTTGAGGTTAGGTAGACCGTACCTATTTATAATTAAAATAAAATCAAAGGAACAACACAAAATATTACAGGAGGGGGAGTCCAAGCAGAACCCCTATCAGTTCATGAACAAGCCAAATTAGAAAGCTCATTCAATCGACATTAGCTTTTGCAACATTAACTGCACCCAAAGTCCTATGTTTGTTGGGACATTTCGAATGCCCTTGGAATAATAGTAGTTTTTGATAGTTTGTAGGCACCAACCTTAATATCTTCGGCGAGGACGTAAGGTATCATGTGCTATTATTCTGTTAAGGAAGGTCTAAATTTACCTTATCGTCTGTTTAGGAGTTGTATTTGGTAAAATGTAAATTTGACCCGTTGTGTGCTCGAGATCGTCTTGGAGAGGTGATTAAGTGTCTTCTAATGGAGAGCTTTTGCAGACCGAACAAGTGACAATATAATGATTTGTCGACTTGCAACGAGCATAATACCAAATTTTTTGTTTCTAAATGATTTCCTGTTGAAAAGACTGACGATTGAGAATCGCAATTTCAATGTGGGGTTTGGGTGAAAAATCCAGTGGAATAGAGATGCAAATCATAGCAAAGGCCAATCGCTCCATTGTTGTGTTAAGATAAATGAAGGATCATGATGACAATTAGCATCTGTCGATTTTTGTTCCACAAAAATAGGCAAGATCACGCATCTACATATGTAGCTGGCAGCCGAACTACTCAAATGTTGTTTACATATGAAGGTGGTAGCTGCATTTTTTGTTCAATAGAAATCAGCAAGATCATGCATTCACATATGTCGCTGGCAGCCGAACTCCTTAAAGATCGTCTTTAGAAGATCATGCTTTACGTATATAGTTGGCAGCTAAATGAGTTCCTAAAATCACGAGATTGGTTTGCCCAACCTGTGTTATCCTATCTTCCACCTGTATGTAAACTGAACCTGTGTTATCCTATCTTCCACCTGTATGTAAACCGAACCTGTGTTATCTTATCGTCAACCTGTATGTAAACCAAAAATGGATAAAAATTATATAGTTACAGATGTAGTTATCGTAAAATACCTTTTTCCTTAATAAAAACAAACTCATATCACACATAAGAGATTGAGTGCACTTTTCCAAATACAGTTATTCCTTCTTTCATGGTATCAGAGCCACCTTCTTCAACGAGTAAATCAATGGCATCCAGTTTATCAAACTCGTTAGTCTCAATGACACCCACTGCATCAGCAACTCAGTGGAATGTGGTGGCAAGTTTAGTCTCGATTAAACTGAATTGAGACAACTATCTTCTCTCGCGTTCGCAACTGGAGTCAGTCATGGTGAGTCAAGACCTTTTAGGTTTTATCGATGGGTCATCTTCTCAACCCATCAAATTTGTCACGACAAGGAAGGAAGGCAGATAGTCAATCCTGACTATCATACCTGGCGAAAAGCCGACCAGCTGGATCAAAGCTATTATTTTTGAAGCGGTCCTTAGATAGATCATGAGATCTAAGTTTGCCTGTGATGCCTGGGTAGCGCAGGAGAAAGCCTATGACTCACAGTTACCATTGTGAATAATGATGTTAAAGAAATAATTAACTTTTATAAAGAAAGAATCAATGAACATGTTGGCGTATCTTGACAAAATCAGATTCCTATATGATTCATTGGTTGCCTCACATCATCCAGTTGATGACATGGATCTCATTCAGATAACTCTTAATGGGTTGCCTATTGAGTATGAAAGCTTTGTAACGTCTGTTACAACTAGCGCTACCATTCATGAATTTGCTGATCTATATGATCTACTTATAAATCAAGAAAAGAGAGTACTATTGTTGCACTTCAAACCATTTGAATCTCAAGAATTAACCCAAACTACCTTTTCGGCCACTCGAGGCAGAGGTTGAGGACATGGTTCCTATAGAGCCCGCCGAAATCAAGAAAGGGGACATGAACACAATTTTCCCTTGAACAACACCTTCAATCAAGGTAACTCACATCAATGAACACCTATAACATGTCAATACTACAACAAATGCGGTCACACTGCAAAAGATTGCTGGGACATCCCAAAAGCATTTTCGGATATGTCCATGCAACAGAGTGGGAACGACTATTGGTACCCATATACGGGTGCTACTAATCATTTGACGATGAATGAGCAGAACTTTGCAAACAAATTCTCATATCAAGGGAATGAGTCCATCATGATAGAAAACGGTAAGACTCTCCTTATTTCTCATATAGGAGATATAGTTCTTTCATCTAGAGTATCTCAATTTGCTTTAAAAAATGTTCTTCATGTTCCTGCCATCGCAAAGAACTTATTGTCTATTGGTCAATTTACTACAGATAATGATTGCATTTTTTAATTCACTCCATCTCAATTTATTATTAAGGATCGTTTGATAGGCAAGATTCAACTTCGGGGACCAAAGACCACTACAGGTCTATATCCAATCAAGGCAAGCAGTGATTCTTCATTGATGACAGCATATGCGGGACAATGCAAATCCTTTAATACATGGCATTGATGGCTTGGACATGCTAATAAGATAATTATGTCATTTCTTAAATTTAGCAATGTTATTTTCTTTGATAAGAAGAAGTAAACAAAAACCTATGTTGATTGCCTCATTGGAATGGCTCACAAACAACCTTTTGGTCACTCCCAATCCAACAGTTCACGAGCTCTAGAACTCTTGCATGCAGATGTCTAGGGCCCTACGTTTGTGGATTTTCGAGAAGGTTTCAGATACTATTTGCTATTAGTTGATGACTACTCAAGGTTTTGCTGGTTATTTTTTATGGAAAATAAATCTCAAGTGTTTGACTATTTCAAAAACTTTAAGTCCAATGTTGAAAATCAAGTTGGCTTTGCTATTAAATCTTTTCAGTCTGACAATGGTGAATAATTTATAAGTTCTAAGTTTGAAAGCTATCTTCGACGTAATGGTATATTCTATCATTTTTCGTGCCCTCATACGTTTGAATAGAATGGACTTGTCAAACGTAAGCATAGATACATTGTTGAAACCGGTCTTAGCATACTTAGTGGAGCAAATTTAGTCTCTACCTATTGGGTTGATGCTTTTTGAACAACCACCTACGCCATCAACAGACTGCCAACTCTTGTCCTAAGATGTTGCACACCGTATGTGTTTCGCTTTCACCACAAATCTGACTATACTCACATGTGAGTCTTTGGTTGCCTTTGTTATCCCTTACACCCTATAACAGGTCCAAATTTCAACCTAAAATGGTACCATGTCTTTTTCTTGGTTATGCATCGTGTCATAAAGGTTATCTTTATTTTCATCCTCCAACTGGTCGCACTTATATATCTCGATATGTCTATTTTGACGAGTTATCCTCCCAAAGTTCTCAATACACATCAACCTCGCTTCCCCTATTACATGCTTAACTCAGTGGGGCATTTCCCTTTCAGTTATACCTGGCACCTTCCCCTCATCTGTGTCATCCCCTTTCTCATCTTCACCATCCGTAGGTCAGTCACTCGAGTCTGGCCCTGACCCCCCTCATGTGTTTCATGTACTTGTCATGAATACTGGGCTTGATTCTCCTTCTTCTCTCAGTTCATTGTTCCCTGATCCTCATCCATCCCCTACCTCACCCTTTGATCCCTCAGTATTCCCTGATTCACTCTCCTCTTATCCCTCTCCCCCAACAGACCCTTTTGTTCTTCCGTCTAGTCCACGTGTTCATTGTCTTCTTGACCACTCCCATCCCATGGTCACATGGTCCATCACTGGCTCTTTAAAACCCAAATCGTTCATGGCTTCTCTCTATCCTCTTTTGCTTACCGATCTTCATGCTTTCCTTCTCGAATCCGAACCGTCCACCTTCTTACAGGCGTCTCAAGTTCCCCAATGGAAAAAGGCTATGGTTGCTGAATATGATACTCTTATGTGCAACCATACATGGCACTTAGTCCCCTTGCAATCCCACTTTAATGTTGTTGGTTGCAAGTGGGTTTATTGTATCAAAAGACATTTTGATGACACCATTGCTTGCTATAAAGCGTGACTTGTAGCCAAGGGATTTCATCAGGAAGAAGGCATCGACTTCTTTGAGACTTTTAGTCCCATCGTTAAGCCTACTACCATTCGAGTTATTCTCTCACTTGCTGTCTCTTCTAACTGGGTTATGCGACAACTTACTTCAATAATGTTTTTCTCAATGGATATCTCGGTGAAGATGTGTACATGAGCCAACCACCCGAATTCACAAATATTAATTTCCCCAATCATGTCTGCAAACTCGACCATGCTATCTACAGTCTCAAGCAAACCCCACAGGCATGGTACCAACGCTTAAGCACACATTTACTTTCTCATGGATTTGTCGTGTCCCATTTTGTTGCCTCACTTTTCATTTATAATGACCATCATTTGCTTATCTTTTTACTGGTATATGTAGATAATCTCATCATCATAGGTAATTCTTCAGAGGCCATCACACGTATCGTCTCCAATCTCGGCTCTACCTTCTCTGTCAAGGACCTTGGGCGTTTAACCTATTTTATAGTCATCGAGGTTAACTATCTTAACCATGCAATGCATCTGTCTTAATGTCTTTACACTCTTACTCTTCTCAAGAAAGTCGTTATGGTTGATGCCAAGCCTATGACCACTCTGATGATTGCATCTCTCAAGCTCTCTACAGTAGGCACTGCACTATTTTCAAATGCAACATTGTATCACAACATTGTTGGGGGCCTGCAATACTTGTCGCTCACTTGCCCGGATATTGCATTTGCAGTCAGCAAAGTTTGTCAGCTCATGCATCACCCACGTGAGGCTCATTGGACTGTCGTCAAGCGCATTCTTCGCTACCTGATGGATACAGTTGAATATGGTTTACTTATTCGTAAGTCTTTGTTTGTTGAACTCAGTGCATACTCAAATGCCGATTGGGCTGGGTGCCCAGATGATCACAAATCCACTGAGGGTTTTGTTGTCTTTCTAGGCAACAATGTTATCTCTTGGTCCTCTTGTAAACAACACACCATTGTTAGGTCTAGTACCAAAGTTGAGTACAAGTCTCTTGCCTGTGCGGCTTCTGACTTGCTTTGGTTAAAGTCTTTAGTCATGAAACTTAGAGTTCCTTTACGCAACCCTCCTGTTTTGCAGTGTGATAATATTGAGGCATTATTCTTAGCAGCCAATCTCGTGTTTCATGCTCGCACAAAACATGTCAAAATCGACTTTTATTTTGGTCGAGATCACGTTCGCATGGGCAATCTCCAAATTCAGTTTATATCCTCTGGTGATCAACTTGCCAATTGGCTCACCAAGCCATTATCTATCGTAAAATTTTAAGACTTTCGGGACAAGCTCAATGTGCATGCCCTTCTTTTGAGCTTGTAGGGGTATGTTAAGATAAATGAAGGATCATGATGATAGTTAGCATATGTCGATTTCTGTTCCACAGAAATCAGCAAGATAACATATCTACATGTGTCGTTGGCAGTTGAACTCCTCAAATGTTGTTTACATATGATGCTAGCAGCCGCGATTTCTGTTTCATAAAAATCAGCAAGATCATGCATTCACATATGTCGTTGGCAGCCGAACTCCTCAAAGATCGTCTTCAGAAGATCCCGCTTTACGTATATAACTGGCAGCCAAATGAGTTTCTAAAATTATGAGATTGGTTAGCCCAACCTGTGTTATCCTATCTTCCACCTTTATGTAAACCGAACCTGTGTTATCTTATCGTCAACTTGTATGTAAACTGAAAAGGGTTAAAAATGATATAGTTATGAATGCATACTTTTTTTCTTAATAAAAACAAGCTCATATCTCACGTAAGAGATTGAGTGCACTTTTCCAAATACAGTTATTCCTTCTTTCAAGACAAACATGATGAGGCTCTGGCCAAAGTCCAGCCTAACTGGATTGAGCTGTACAGGTTTGGGTCAGCCCAGAAACCCCTCATAGACGTTATTGTAAGGAAACAAGAAAACTCCTATCACGAACCAAAGGTTTTTCAATCTTCAACCAAAAGTCTTCTCTCACCATCAGCATTCCGTGTCAACTCAAGTTAAATACTTATAATAAAATATAAATGTATTTTTTACCTTTTAAAATATTTAACTCAGGTTAGCTAGTCGAGCGTAGAGGTAGGTTAAAACCTATCACAAGGACACGGGTAAAAGGACACCAGACATGCCATTTCTGCGCAATTTTCTATTAAAAATAATATACAAAGCGACATAACGCGAAGGCAAGTTGGAGAACCCCTGTGACATAGGTCCTTACAAAACCTAAAACTCTGAAATTTCAGAAAAGATAGTGCTGACATAGACTTTGAGGTAAACAGTGGGACATGTAAAAAAAGTTTGTTTACTTTCCTTGGGGTTACTAACCAAAAGAAACCACGTGATGAACACTTGCACTCCTGTCCTAGCTAGGTCGGACTTGGAATAGTTTGGATCAACCTTTCAGATTTGGCTAGAATGGACAACCATTAAGACAGTCAGACTTCAGAAAATGTCATAAAAATCGGTTCCAAGTTCGTAACTACTAAGATCCAGTGGGCAACATCCATTGCTATTCAAACTCGATCCAGTTTGGACATATAAGGTTCTAAGATGGATACAAGGTCTAGTAATTAAACCAAGATCCGGATCCCTTTACCTTTGTAATGATTATTTTATACATCTATTAAATATCCCTCATTAGTAAAACCCAGTAAGATGCACCAACATTTCACTTTTTTTTTTTATTTACATGGAGAAACCGCTCCTAATATTAGAGACCTAGCTGCGTTGGCTCTACCTGCCACCATCATTGCACTTGCAATTTATTAAACCAAAAAGTCTGCCATTATATATATATATATATATATTGTACCATGATATTAAACCATGGTACACACTGCATAGAGCTAGCCGCCAAATGGTAAATATAACCATATAGAGATATTCACCATGATTTATTTACTATATTAGAAGGTTTTACCATGTTTAATACACCATAAGATTTCAATATTGAGACGGTAAAAATCAATGGATCATGATGTTTTCTACTAAACAATGCTTATCGATCATATCTATAGGGTCTGATCAACTAAAAAGTTCAAGAAATTTGACAATCTAAAGGTTCTATTAGGTACTCCTAGGATACCCTATTATTACCAATACATATATAGAGAGAAAGAGGTAGTTGCTAATCACTTTTTTAGCTAAACTAAATGTCATGCTAACCGGGATTTCCAAGGGGTTTTCTGATGTATTACTTAAATATGATTGTGTGTACAGATGTGTTCAGCATGATGGATTTACTAGCATATTTTTTATAAAAAAACATGAATTTTTAAGCTTTGAATTTTTAGTTCATCGGTTTTTTAAACCTTATAAAAACCTACTTACTTATCAAAATCAGATTGTCCAAGAGTTGATTCCTATAAAATCAATCATTTAGAATGCATTTGTATGGTCGGATTTAAGAAAAATATGAAAAAATTTCTTTAAAAGACCGGTTAACATGGTAGTTAGCTGGAAAAGTGGTTAACAGCTAGCACCTTCTCGCATGTATATATATATATATATATATATATATCATAATTTTAGGCATATTATATGTGTGTGCATGTGAGCTTTTAATAAAACAAATGATCAAGAATAATTTAAGAGATTTGTTCCATCGTGGAGTGCATATGCTGAAAAGTCAAGTGGATAAGTCGTCGAAAGATAAGATGAAAACGGGTTGCAAGGTTTAGATAATATATAAGGAGTAGGTGCTCAACATCTGATCGAAAGTAGTGACAAAGTTTGCAGAGTGGCATCATTTAATTAGGATAACTCATTGGTGCTACTAATTGCTTGCCTCTATATTCTTAATTACGTTCAATGAAACAGCCTCTCTCCTTCGTTTCCCATATTTTATTCTCCATTTATTCTACTTTATTGCATTGCATGGTTGATATTGATGCACATCATTGAGAGAAAGAAAGACCAAAATCTGAAATATTAGAAAAACAAGGCTCGTTTTCCAAAGTTTGAAGAATTTATGCAGACTTTAAAATTGTACAACTTGACTTGGACCAACGTGCCAAAGTTTAATTACAAGTCAACTTCTTTTCTTCAGGCTTCTGCTTCAAAAAAGCGTGCAGAGAAGATGAGGTCATATTGAATATATATATTTTGAGAGGAAAGGTCATATTGAATATAACCGATTCATCAGTCACCACCGCATATCTGACGTAAACAAGATGTGTAGACCCCACTATGCCGGTTCTTGAGTGAGATGTACGGTAGAGATCACACACATATATATATATATATATATATCATCGAATGCCCAACCATCAGTCCTACAGGGCGCGTTCCATTATGTACTTGTTTGTTTTTTTATTTTTTGGTCTTCAGCGGCAGTAAAAACCGCCACCAAAGACCGTTTTGAAAAAAAACAGCATTTTTCTGCTGATCATGCAGATCAGCGGCAGATAGTCATCCCGATAATGTGTTTGATGATACGGTCTTATATATATATAATCACTAGAATATGAGAACTAATGTGTGAGCTGTGATTTTTATAGATTTGTTATTCTTTTCTCTTGAATCTAACCGTAATGATGTCATCAACATAC
The DNA here is from genome assembly GCF_984573655.1 of Nuphar pumila. Taxonomy (NCBI): domain Eukaryota; kingdom Viridiplantae; phylum Streptophyta; class Magnoliopsida; order Nymphaeales; family Nymphaeaceae; genus Nuphar; species Nuphar pumila. The sequence continues at coordinate 3,344,850 of NC_143261.1, forward strand.
TTGGTTTTGATAGGAACCCACTTTTGCATCATCCTATTTTGATGCATATACAAGATTTTTTTAAGGCTTTAAAATAATGGCTCATAATGTATCAAACTCCAAAATGGCAAAATCTTCTGACTTGCTATTTTTGTGGGGTTTCAACATGTAACTAGGGGTGAGCATCGGGCCCACCCAGGCCCGTTTAGAGCTCAGACCACCGAGCTTTAAGTGTGGCCCTGTTCGGAGATGGCCCAACCCGCTAATTAATGGTTCTTAACGTCCTCATTAGGAGTGTCAATGGGTCAGGTTTGGTTCGGATCCAACGATATCAAACTGGGACCCAATTTTCGGGTATGGTATCGGGTCCATACTTGAGTCTAATCAGGTCTACTATAAGAAAAAGCCGTACTCAGAAAATACCCAGTAAAATCATATTTTTTATTATTTTTATATTAAAAAATTATGGGTCATAATCAGAGCTCAGGTCAAGTTCGGGTCTAGTATAAAATTTTATAAATTATAATCAGGTCCATGTATTAATCGGACCTTCGGCTCTAAACTCGAGTCTGATTATTTTATCACCATACCTAGTGTAATATCCAGATTTTTTTGAGAATTTTCTAAATAAATAAAGGTGAAAGTTCTTTAAAAAAATATGATAATATCATGATTTTATGATAAATTTGTCCTGAATTGATATTGGATCCGAACAAGACCATATGGATCCAGTAATTGGATTTGAATATGACAATTGGATTTAGATCCCAGATGGATCTGAAACCCAATCAGAATTCAATTGGATCTCGATGAATCCAAATATTTTATAATCCAAGTTGTGATTCAAAAGCCAATTAACGAATTCTATAGGTGTGAGAGAAAATAAAAAAAAATTGAAAAAATCAAAAAGTGAAATTGAAGCCAGTTTGTAAGACCCGCAATTTTTCAGGAAATATCTGAATAAAATTCATGAGGCATTAACCGGTAAAAATAGCATTTTTCTCAGAATGCGAAACGAATCAATTCCTGCGAGCCAATTATACTTAAGATATTCGTCGCTTTGAGAATATATGCTCAAACACTCTGGAAGCCATAACTTCCTACCTGAACGAAATAAAAGGATTCCTGCGAGCCAACTTTCTTAGTTACGTCAATACGAAGGGAATGACGTACTCAGAATTTTTCGGAAAAAAATCACCGAAAACCCAAAATTATTGCGGGACCCACGAAAATATTGGTGGGACCCACAAAAATATTCCTCAGAAAAATATCTGGTGGGACCCACAAAAATATCCCATGGAAATATCCAAGTGGGCCCCACTCCAAGGAACCTCTTGGAATTTCCGGAATAGCCAAGGGTAAAAAGGAGATTCTGAAACTTGGGGCCCAAGTTTCAGAATCTATAAATAAAGGAGCCCCCCTCTCTTTAAAAATCACCAACTCCTCTCTCTCTCCTCCTTTCCCAAACCTCCCCTACCTAGCCTAGCCCACCTGAGCCCACCTGACCTGGTCTGAGCCTGCCTGACTTAGCCTGAGCCTGCTTGACCTGGTCTGAGCCTGCCTGACCTGGTCCTAACCCACCTGACCTAGGTCTGAACCTACTTGACCTAAGTTTAAACCCAGTTGACTTGACTTGAACCTGGTTTGGTTCAAAGTCAAAGTCCAAGTCCTTTTTCGTCTGAAGTTCGAAGTTGATCCTTTTTCGAAGTCGAGCCTCGTTCGAAGCGTTTGAAGCAACCGGAGCCGTTTCTTCCGCAATTTGAAGTAAGTTCGCTTCATTAAACCATCTCTCTCAAGTATTTGATTGTTTGTATATAGCATATACTTTCTGAAGTAGTATCTTGCTTTAGTTCTTGGTTGAGCCCTCTAGGACGCTTCGGTGTTCACGCGCTCGCCTCGTAACTATCGTCGGATATGTATATGTTCGAATGCGCAGTATATGCGCTCTTCAAAAATAGTATCTCACCCTAGTTCTTGGTTGAGCCCTCTAGGACACTTCGGTGTTCACTCGCTCGCCTCGTAACTATCGTTGGATACAGATCTAGGTGTATATCTGTTGATTCTGCCGACGCGTCTTATATCGCACAGGCTATATAATTTACCTTTGCCGTCGCGTCGTATGATGCCAAGGCTCCCTGCTTTCTGTAGTTCCGATTAATGCACTTCCGATTATGCATTTACTTACGCCGTCGCGTCGAACGATGCCAAGGCTCCTGCTTTCTGCAATGTATTTACTTATGCCGTCGCGTCGAACGATGCCAAGACTTCTGTTTTGTTATATATGTATAATATTTCGTTCAGTTACACACCCTGAACAATAGTATATGCATTTTCTTTACGCCGCCGCTGTATAAAGCACAGACTTCTGCTTATACTACATATATGGCGTGTAAATGAGCGTTCAAATGGAGATCAAACTCCAAATCGCTAATGCGATTCCCTTACCGCTCCTCGTTCAAGATTCTGCTTGACGAATGAAGCCCCTATTGGAAAGGCTTCGATTTTTGGCAAAATGCTCTTTACGTAAAGACTAAGTCAATTACGTATGGCCTGGCTATGGCCCAGGGTTCCTGCAACCTTGATGGATGCAAAGTACGCACAACGATGCACATCCATTTCCAGAGCTAAGCATAGCGATTTCCCACCAAAGAGGGGAGATGCCGCTGAAATGGATAAAAGAAACGCACGTTTTCTCCGTTAAAGAGAGGAAGTGCTGTTGAAATTTCTGAAGGAGCTAAGAATAGCTCAGAAAGAACGTAGCAGGAGTGCTACCCAGTTTATGGAACGCCTTCTACGATGTAGAAGGGTTCGTCACACCACTGCCAGTAGAGCAGAGGAGGTGCTGACAGAATGGTTGGCAAAAGAGCTGCCAGAACCAGTTAGGTGGCACAACGATGCCCTTTGTTGGAACGATGTCAGAATGGCTCGTCTCCCTGATACTGCAAGGGCACCATACTTGTAAGAGCCATTGTGCCAAAGTAGTGGTAGCGCCTTGACAAAGTCCTGAACTCGTTGCGTAAAAATACGCCGAGTAGCCGATCCGTAGAGAACGAGTCATGTGCATGCTCATTGAGAATTATCAGACAACTAGACTCGTAAGGGCCGCTAAGCGGGAGTGTGTTGTTTCCACCGAAAGAGGTGAAGTGCTCGTCAAGGCCGAAGTGCCGAGAGCAAAGTTAAGCATGCATATGAATAAGACTTTTGTTCCACGGTGAAAACCGTGTGGTTGATTGGGGTCAGGTACATACTTCTCAAAGGCTGCCCTATAGGCATGCAATGTTCGTCAAGTAATTGTAAGACCGGCAGGCCCCTTTCAGAATTTCTCACCGAGGAAGACGGTGATGGCGCAGCCTTGAGTGACATATATTTCACCCGAACTTGATAGAGTTCATTGATGGCCTCCGTCACTCAGAGGTATGGAGGTCGTGGTTATCCTTAAATATCTAAGGATTGAACCCAACTACTGCAGTAGCAGAATGCATTCGGATACCTAGTAAGGATTTCTTCTGGTATGTTGTACCGTCCTACTAGGGGGATGGGGTCAACAGGCCTCTGGGGTATCTAAAATACATAGAATAATCAACCCCCAGATCGTCGCGTTGTCGCCCAGATATGAGTCCCCTAAGCCCAGGGGGAGGTGCAATTATCGAAACAAAGCATTAGCTTAGGTACAACGATACTTTGAATGTATGAGTGGATGACGTTGTTGAGTCAATCCTGCATAACCTTTATGAAGGTGTCATGGTCGGTATACTATTGGACCGATGGGGAAAAAACCCCATTGATATCCGTACGACTAAGTGAAACTCGGAGAGTTGTCCTTAGACTCGTAGGATACGGATGTGCCAAGCATGAAGGCTTGAGCTAGACATCCATTCGAGACCCTGAAGAGGTCAAACCTAAGTCGTAAAGACTTAAGAAATTATTCCAACTCACAGCCCTGAAGAGGCTTATGCGAAGTCATGAAGACTTGCGTAAATGTTCAACTCATAGCCCTGAGGAGGCTCTTGCGATATACGCTAAGTCTTGGAGGCTTGAGCGTCGCTATTACGAACTGCGACCCTGAGTGGTCATTATTTGTACTTGAGTTAAATGGATGCGTGATTGCTTGCTTACCAGACCATCAGTGGTTCTGACCCCGTTTAATGGGGATTTCAGGTGTTGGACCTGCGTGACGATATGCGGAGCAAGGCGGCATCGAGTTCCAGGGTTTCTCTAGACAGAGTTGCACTGCTTCCTTTTATTGAACCTACACTGCTTTTCTAAAGCAGTAGTGTTGTAATAAACATGTGGTTTTCGATAAAATGGAACACTTTGGTGGTCAATGAGTTGCTTGGCCACATACCTGCAACGTGCTCGGAGTTTTCTAAAACTGACGACTCAATATCGTCCGATTCCGCTGCTAAAAGCTTTTGTAAGTTCCGCTGCAAAGAAAAAAAAAGAAATTCATGAAAATGTTAACTTAGCTTTGTTTTGGAAATCCGGGGCGTTACACAGTTAGTTGAAACTCGAATAAGTGTTTATTTAAATTAATTTAGACAAATCATGCAATTTTATGAAGTGTGGTGTTGTGGAGAGGTTTCTTGTCTCTAAGGGGTTTGACGCAAGTTCAAATCCCACCATGTCCATGTGTTTTTCATAATGAAGAAACATGTTATGCTTTTTGACAAAAACACCTAAAAGCTTACACATGTATAAGTAAAATAAAAGAGTTTTTATTTATAATGAAGTAAAACATAGTGTAGTAGAGAGGTTTGTTGCCTTTTTGGGGAAAGACTCAAGTTTAAATCTTAGGTTGAAAATTTATTGAAACTACATGTTTTTATTTACTCTAGAGATAAGTAGTAACTTAGGAAACTACCATACATTTTTTTTATCCACTTCAAGATAAGAAAACCAATAGAGAAGAAGAATGAGAGGTTAAAGTTGCTATTTTTTCTCCCATCCTCCACAATTTTAGGGATGGTTACATATATAGATGGAAAGAACAAAAAAATAATAATTAAATTTAGCAAAAATCTCTCCCGTCCTCCACGAATGTAGTGGAAGCTTTTGCGCATGATGGGTGAAAGGGAAAAAGTTAAAAAAAAAGAAACCAATTAGGCGTGAAGAGAGAAGGGCAAATTGGTACATTTGGATAAAGTTTATGAAGATGATAAACTAAAAATTGTGAGTTGAGGGAGGGACAATTTCAAGACTTCAAACTTTGACTTTGGTTCAACCTCCTTAGAAGAAGGAAATTATGATCTTGAAAAGGCATCCACGATTTTTGGAAATTACCCCTCTCTCATCCCACACATCTCTCAAGTTCTCTTTTTCTCCCTCTCTCTTCCTTCCCTCTTCCTCTATTCGAGTCTACCTTCTTTTTCTTCTTCACTGTATTACAAACCAAACCAGAGTAGCTAGATCGGAGGAAGGGCACAAACGTGAAGCCGACCAAACCATACAAAAATATTCAGAGATTCGATTCATCAAAAGAGGTAGGTAGCCTTAGATCTATATGCTTGTATATAGGGTCGTGTGTTCATTCAGACCGGTTTAAAAGAAAGGCCGATATCTTCTAGAATACAAATAAAAATAAATAAATAAGTAGTCCATCATCATCTATATTTTTTGATCTTTGATTTGATATATTTGATTATTTTTTCGGGGTTCGTATTCTGAAAGATATGTCCCTCACAACGGAGGACCAGTCTCTGTCCACTTACAGGACTGTGTTGATATTTTCTTTTCGGCATGTTTCAAAAAAAAGGTCGATATCTTCTAGAATACAAATCATGGAAAAATAAATAAGTAGTCTATCATCATCTATGTTTTCTAATCTTCGATTTGATATAGTTGATTATTTTTTTTGGTTCATATTCTAGAAGATATGTCCCTTACAATAGAGGACTAGTCTCTGTCCAGTTACAAGACTGTGTTGATATTTTCTTTCTGATATGTTTTGGAAAAGGCCAATATCTTCTAGGATACAGATTAGAAAAAATAAATAAGTAGTCCATCATCATCTACATTTTTTGATCTTTGATTTGATATATTTTATTATTATTATTTGGTTCATATTTTGGAAGATACGTCCCTCGCAATAGGGGACCAATCTTTATCCAGTTACTAGACTGTATTGATATTTTCTTTTCAAAATATTTCAGAAAAGGCTGATATCTTCTAGAATACAGATCAAAAAATAAATAAATAAGTATTCCATCATCATTTACGTTTTTTGATTTTCGATTTGATATATTTTATTACTTTTTTGGGTTATTATTCTGGAAGATATGTCCCTCACAACGGGAGACTAGTCGTTGTCCAGTTTCAGGACTGTGTTGATATTTTCTTTCCAACAGGTTTCAAAAAAATGTTGATATCTTCTAGAATGCATATCAGAAAAAATAAATAAATAGTCCATCATCATCTACATTTTTTAATCTTTGATTTGATATATTTGATTAGTTCTTTGGGGTTCGTATTCTAGAAGATATGTCCCTCTCAACTGAGGACCAATCTCTGTCCAGTTACAGAGCTGTGATGATATTTTTTTCTAACATGTTTCAGAAAAATGTCGATGTCTTCTAGAATACAAGTCTTAAAAAAATAAATAAGGATTTTATCTCAATCTACACTTTCTGTACTTACGAATGACATATTTATTTAACTTATTTGGATTAGTATTCTAAGAGATTATCTCGCGTAACTAGGGACCAATTTCTGCCCTGTTGCAGGATGGTACTGTTTGCCTTTAACTAGACCAGTTCAGAAAAAGGGTTTGTACCTCTTAGATAACAAACCAAATAATTAAGAACAATGAATCTATCTGAAGCTATACATCTAGAACTTAAATTTTTGTATTTTATTGGATTAAATGGAATATTTTGCATGGGAGATATGCTTATTGCAAACAACAAGAAATTTATGATTCGCGTGACTACGCACAAGGTATAGAATGCTTGTGCTAATCATATTATTTTGATGATTTCATGGTTATGAATTATGTACAAGAAAAATTGAATTTATGTGGTTCTAAAGAACCCTTATAATGCCATATGAACACTCCTGAAGTGAGGTACTTGAGATGGGCCATGTGGCTGCATGACCGGCGGGGTACGATGCATACACCCTAATCAAGAAATTAATGTGTGAAGTGGTTAACGTACTTGGCTCGAATGCGAGCCAAAATTTTGAGAATTTTGTTGGTACTTATTGAGCATTAGGTTAATAATGTGCATACACTTGATCACCCCAAGTGTGGGTCAGGATTTTTGAAATCCCCTGTGGAGCAGTGAATTGCATAAAAAATTAAAAATAGAAACTTAATGTATGCACTTATAACCTAATTGTGAGACTTTGGGTATACCTGAAAGATGATATATGTTACCGTTTTTTCTAGGGTTCTGGGTACACCTGAAAGATGATGTATGTTATCAGACCCATGTTCTACTTTGGAGAGGGTAGATGATAAAAGCTCCATGAGATAATTACGTTTTTGTGAGAGCTAGGCGTCTCACCCGATCTCCAGTCCTCGGAGTTAGGAGGTTAGAACTACCAATGCATCTTAGGTGGTAGATCCAAGTCTTCTACAGAAGTTTTTTTGGGTGTATCCAAATTCTTATTCTGTCATTGGGGAGTACTTTCTCGGACATGAACCATCCGTACGGCTAGTCACACGGAGTATTAATTGAAAAAGCATAATAGATACTCGTGTGGTCTCAGACCGATACAATGTCAAATGCCTGTGCATACCCACAAGGTAATTAACAAGAAAAACATAAAATCAGTTCACTTTTAGATGTGTTTAAGTACACTCAATGTTGGAAGGTGCAATTGTTATAATATATATATATATATATATATGAGTCATTCATGTGATGCATAGCTGCAACAAAGTTTTTTTTATATCTCAATAGTTATAACATACTTGTGAATCATAGTCTCATTAATGCTTTCACCATATTGTTAATATTTCAATATTATTATGTGAGTGTGTTGCACACACACACACACACACACACACACACACATATATATATATATATATATATATATATATATATATATATATATATATATATATATATATATATATATATATATATATACATACATACATACATACATGACATTGAGCACATTCATATGGATATAATACTTCTTACTTAGACGGGGTGTAGTCTGACCTCATCTGAATTATTATTTTTCAGGTAGCGATTAAAGTTATCGGACAATTGAGGATGTCACTGCGGACGAAGCCATGAGACTTCATTTCTGTGATCCTACATTAACTCTGATAAACCTTTCATTGTTTTATTAATAAGATTGTAATAACTTTGGACATAGCATTTGTTAATGTCATTAAATATTATTCGAGTACTCTCTGTGTTACCCTGTAACTCGCCCAACTATTGGATCAGATAAAATAACTGGTATTCCGCTGTCTTAAAAGAAAATTATTTCAAATTTTTCTCATTCAAATTGTTGGGGCATTACACCCGAACCCTATAGGGTTTGGTTCGGGTGGAGTCTGAGTAAACCCAACCTGTTAACACCCCTAGTCCTCATGAGCAGCCCATGACCTGACCCATTGGCTCAATTGGCCAATGTGATGCAGGCCAAACCTATTTGTAGGTTATTTTGTAATAAAATTAATAAATTAACTTTTAAATACCACAAAATTGGGCCATTGGGCCAATTGGCCGAGCCATGAGCTGCTCTTCAAACCTGAGCCCATTAAAAACCAATCCAAAACCTGGCTCGTTAGTAAATGTGTTGGACCGCACTTAAAGCCTGGCGGGCCGAGCTCTAAACGGGCCCAGGATGGCCGGATGTCCACCCCTAGGTGTATATTACTTGCCGACTCCTTGGTGGGCAATGGAGACTTGGTTTTTTTTTTCAGCAATGAGCTTAGAGTGAGGTGGTTTTCTCTGACTAAAGAAAAATTAATGGTAACCCGTATGGGCATTCATCATTGACTACTGATAAATAGGGATGGCAATGGACTGGGGCGGGGGACAGGGTCTCCACCCCCACCCAGTCTCAAGATTAGAACCTCCATCCCCGCACAGGGATGGATTTTAACCTCCACCCCCGGTTCAAATGAGGATGAGGCGGGGTGGGGCCCCGTTTCCCCGTAGTCTATATTGCCACCCTTTAGAAGGACTGGAGATGGGGCTAGGCGGGGATCGTGGCGGGGACAGGGCGAGGCGGGGAAAAGTGTAAGTCCATCCCCGCCTCCATGCCCGAACGGGGATGAATTTTAACATTTGTCCCCGCCTCCATCCTCGTTTCATACTCTTCATCCCCGGTCCAAACGGGGTGAGGCGGGGCAGGGCCCCGCTTTCCCCCGGCCCACTGCCATCCCTACTGATAAAGGAGGATAAGATGAGACATGGTCAGGTGCTCCGGCCAAGTATTTTACAAAGTACTCGGGCCACACAAAACACAGAAAATCGGTAACACGTATGGTGATTTTGTGTAAAACACAAGCACATAAAAAATCGCTAAGCTGGTAGCAATTTTTTCATGTTTGAGGGAGCAAAGCGACAGATAGAGTGGGTGAGCAACACAGAAAATCGAAGGATTTGCTCTAGGATAATACAGATTATTTGACAGATGAGAGATGAACCCAACTCAAACAATGATAAAACACAGCTACGTAGGTTGTACTTTTTCACAGCAGCTTCTGAGTCTACAGAAGAATTTGGAGGTAATTGCATGTGAGTTTTGATGAATAGTCATTACAGTTTTACAGCCACAAGTTTTTTTATAAAATAAGCAATCATAAACACATCTATGGGTTCAAATTAAGTAAAAAGAATATGCAACTATGTCTTATAGAAGTGGTTAGAACCAGGTATAGATCGAAGACAGCTAATAGACCTTGGTAGGATGCAAATAAGCAGCAAGCCATTACTATATGTTGTCGTTGTGAGGTCACATATTTCCGCATATACATACCACCATTCTTTTAGCAGCTTTGTATGAATGGCACTTTACATAGCTTAATTATCATATAAACAGCGCGTGAGACATTGTTTTTTTTTCCTCTGATTGGATTGTTGGTTAAAGCTAATTCTGTAAGTTTGTGTCAGGTGAAGTCAACCACACTCATGAGGTTCATTTTTATATAAAAGTAGCTTCCGTTAACCATAAACAAATTTAGTTTTATTTATATTATATATATAAATACATAAATGCATACACACACACACATTATATATATATATATGCACCTCCGCACCAGCGTGGTGTTATTTTTTATTGATGATGAATAGCAATTGTAGATTATTAATTTGATTTATTGCATGAATTTATACGTAATAAATTTATGATATGATAATTGTTTTTATTTCATTATTGTTAACTTAAAACAGTTTAAAAAATATATATATACACATATATACCCTCCCCGCACCTCGAACCCAAGCTTTTTTAAAGTGTCACATCCCCGCATCCGCACCCATATCTGCATCTGTGCTTGCACCTATGTGACATAGGTATCGGGATATTGTGTTAGTAGATTAATCTGGGTTGATTCATCAAATTCTAATATCATTGCTCGATTTGGGTGGACATGCAGAAATCTCTCTCATTATCAGTGGATCCTAAAAAATACACAGTTTGTGTCAAATAAAGTATATACCTCAACTCAAGTTAAACATTAAGATGGATGAAGTCATTAAGTTTTTATGGAGGATTGTGCTAATCATATCTAAACCATTGATTTTTATCCATACAAGAGAGAGATATTAGTCTCACATGGGGGTATAGTTGAGAATTGAGATGCTAAGTGATGAATCATGTTTTATAATACTGTGAAATCTAATTAAAGACTTGATACCATATTGTATTGGGTACGTACCTAATACTAATATTGGCTCCTCTAATTTGACTACGAATAGGCAATTTGTGTTCATTTTTTAGAAAAAAAAGATGCTGTTGGTGCCTTGGTTGTTATTGTTGACTGTTCTGCAATTTGTTGAAAAGGAGAAAACCTAAAATAGGAAAAGTTCCGTATTTGATGAGCTTTTATTTTGAAGAACTCAACCATAATAAATAAAAATATCAGCTTTGATTGACTAGCCAGCTAACTGCCAAAATTCAACAGTCCAACTCTGATTTCAGCTGCTACTTTGTTGGAAAACTTCAGCTTGGTGCTAGGCGAATAAACCAAGTGGGCATATTCTTTTTGGCAGCCAAGCTACCTCTATAGACGGGGGTAACGTTTGCTTCCCTCGTGGGTAAGGAATCTCTTAGTGAAAAAATGCAATATTTTTATTTTTTCAGTTTTTTTTCACATCTGACCTCTTTCATATATATATATATAGGTAAGATTTGGTAATTGGGATAGCTTATAGTTCTCCATGTCACGGGTTGTTTTGATCCATTCTGATCTCATGGACGGATTCAGCATGTTTAAAATAGTGGGATACCGCTTTTGGATCATGTTTTTTCGTTGAAAAAACATGATTTTATGACCCCAAGAAATATCAGATATTGGCAACTGATTTTTGAAGTCCTATAAAAACCTACCTACCTACGATGGTATAAGAGTCGATTTGTTTCATGAAAAACAACCAACAAAATGAAAACAGTTAAAAAAAAGGTGTTGTACCTCATGTCGCCATCACTAAGTATTATCCCACCACCACCACCACCACCACCACTGCACACACACACACACACACACACACACACACACATATATATATATATATAGGGGCGTAGCTAGGATTCATGTGAGGGGGGGGGGGGGGTGTTGTGGGGGCAAACAGGGGTGTAGCAAAAAAATTTTGTGGTGTGATAGTCTGGGGTTGGGGGCAGCGCCCCCAAATTTTTTTCTTCTTAGATAAAATAAAAAATGGCTACAGTTATTAATAAAAATCTATTTCATATGGACAAATCAAACTATTTGCTGCAGTCAAGGCTGGGCTAGGACTACAAAAATGGATAAAAATCTATTTCATACTGGGCTACAAAAATGGATAAAAATCTATTTCATATGGAATCAGGCTGGGCTAGGACTGGGCTTTAAAAAAAAAAACAGGACTGGGCTACAGCCCAGTTCTGCCCCCCCCCAGTTCCGCCTATATATATATATATATATATATATAATTAAATTGTTGATTAAAATAAACGGCTCCATGTTGGCAAGAATAGGATTTAGTCCCGAGATAGTTGGATTAAGATGCCATAAGCCATCATGCCAACCACCTTGTTTTAATCTTGTGTTTAGCCTTAGGAAGTCCAACTTTCTAGAAGAGTTGAATATAATAATACTAGGCTTTGATAGGAAAGAAATAATAAAAAAACATACGGTCATCTTCACATATATTCTCCTTTATTTTCAAAGAATGGACGGTTGAAAAATACGATATTATAGTCCGGGTCAGGAACTTGAATCAGTAATTTTAAATTTAGAGGAATCAGGTAACTGAGTTGGATAGGTGTGAATGAATTGAATGTTTAGCCAACCACTGAAGTCAATTCACGTAACCGAGTCCACTAATTCAAAGCTGAGCACCACCTTTTCGACATCTATATTTTGATTTTTTCTTGCATTATGACATATTCTTGGAGTTATGATTAATCGGCTTGGACCGGATCATGGATCTACTAGGCTTGACCTGATCATGTCAATTGAGCTCAGATATCCACTGACCAAGTACATACGCTAGCTCTAGTTCCACGTTAAGTTAATAGATAATAATGAGAAACAGCCTCTGATGATAGTAATCATTGAAGACATTATCAAATGTTGAATCACTTGCCCTCAAAAAAGCATTTATATGGATTTGGTACGGTTGGTTATTGACATATTAACAAAATATCACCTAGATTTTGAAAATCTCACGATATTTTCAAATTTTCAAGGCTTTCAAATTCTTGTTTATACACTTAAACGTTCAAACTCGATAATGAGTTTTTGGTATGGTTCATGGATTCATCATTGCCACTATTTGTTGGCCTGAAATGGAAAACAGAAGTGGCCATGTCGCCTCACATATGGGTGGGGTCCATGCGATAAGGAGAGAGAAGGGCCCACTCTCTCTCTAGTTAATCCATGGATTGCCCAATAACGTTTGATTTAGTTTTTAACTCACATGATACCCCAAAACTCATGAGATAAATTAAATTAAATTAAATTAAAGCCTGAGATGAAAACGGTTACACCAAGACAGGCTATTTGATCCCAGCACTTGTGCAAAAAAAAAAAAAAATTTATAGACCATACTCCCTTTGATGCAGGCGGTTTTCCAAATCTCTACTTTGTTCTTTTCTTTCTTTCTTTTCTCCTCGGGATTGTTTAGAGTTTTGTAATAAAAAACCTCTGACCAAGTATTTTTTTTTCAAATGACCCTGATTGCTTTTGAACAAGGACTTGCAGGCTGGGCCTAAGCCTGACCAGGCCCAACCCGATCGAGCCAGAGTGTACCCTTAATAAGCCAAGCTCGAACAGGTCAAGCTCAGCTAGTTTACTAACCCTACATAGTAGTAAAAAGGAATGATGTAGCTATTTTTTAGAACATAGGTCTCTCTTTAGAATATAGGGTGAAGTATGGACCTTTAGATGAAAATTGTGTTTGGATATTGTTTATCGTTGGTACTCGATTGAGGGTTCGTTAGGACTTTGATGGAAGGATAATTATTTGGGCAACACCGATGGACCCAATCCGCGGAAAGACAGCAGGGAATGCGTGTATATATGGCTAAAGGACAATGGGCCCTCGGGTCCCGCTTTTTGGGTTAACTGGCATTGTCAGTTACCCGTGTTCGGACAGGACAATCTGGGTCCACTTTGGTTGCATGCACGGTCACGGTTGTTATTGGTTGCCGACTTGAAAATTGCAAAGTCGGCACCCAATTGGTTGGACCTACATGATCCATATCCATATCCAACCTCCAATCAGATCTTAACCACATCCCAACAAGGTCCCACATAATGGTAGCCATGGATGCCCTTTCCTATCAACCAGCAGGGCTGGAAAACGAGGCAAGCTGCTCGTGGCTCAGCTGCTGAAGAGCTCATTCAAACTTGTGAAATAGGCTCGGCAAGCTGAACACTACCAACAAATTTGCTCCTGAATTCGGTTGGTGTAGGCTTGTTAAATAGTAATAAATATATTTTTATATCATAGAGTGTAGAAGGTTAGAGTTCACATACTAAGCTTTGAAACAATGTATTATTTTGTAAATGTTTCAGTTTGTGCTTGGCTGAGCAGGTTTAGGGTCGAACTTATATCTGCGGACACATCTCTTGGTGGTTTTGAAGAACAAAATCAAGAGTTTTCTTTGGGCTATAACTTTTGATTCTTATATCGGATTGACTTGATTTTTTGATTTGTTAAAAAGCTGAGAATAACTTTTTCTTTTTTATCAAAAGTCTAAAAAAGATTGTTTTGTAAGCCAAAAATTAGATTGAAGGTATCTTGCTTTGGGAAGAAGATAAAATTTTGAACAAAAAATATCTCGATCAAAAAATGAGTGTCTACAATATCATTTATATTTTAAGCATATATTTTTTATAACCCCTCTTTTAAATGGCTCCGATGATAAGATGTGAGAGATATATATCATATTCGGGTAATCAAATATTAGCTAAATAGATTCAAATTTCAATTGTGAATAGTTCAAACCGAACTTGCTTTTTGGTTTTTTTTTACAACAGATTCGGATATCAGTCAAATTTAAAAGTTTGTCAGATTTGATAGCAAAAAATCAAAACCATATCCACATCCAATCATAATTGGGTTAAATTTTGTTGAATATGAGACAAGATCCGATCCATTAAGATCTCTACTTGGGTAGATGACCATTAGTCATGTCCAATCTAAACGGATCCAAGACGATCTGACCCATGGGCAGCAAAAAAATGATGTACGAAAAAAGTGATGCAAAATAAAAAAATCTATAAGAATTTTTTGACCCTTCCAAACCAGAAAAACTTTTTCCCTGAAAGAAAGTTTTTAAAAAGTACAATTTTGATGGGTTGGAGGAATGTTTCCTGCCAAGAGAATTTATTTTTACACTCTCCACCCCTCATCTCACCATCACCACCACAGCATGCCACCAGTGGCCGATTCATGTGAGGGGGGGGGGGGGGGGGGGCAAACATGAGTGTAGGAAAAAAAACTGGTTTGATAGTTGGGGGTTGGGGGGCAACGCCCCATAAAATTTTTTTTTTGGGATAAAAAAAAAATGGCTATAATTATTAATAAAAATCTATTTTATATGGACAAATCAAACTATTTGCTGCACTGCGCTAGGACTGGGCTAAAAAAATGGATAAAAATCTATTTCATATGGAATCAGGGCTGGGCTTTTACAAACAAAAAAAAAAATTAACTGTTTCGTCCCCCCCCCCTTCTCTCATTTTTTCACATTTTTCAACTCTGTTTTTCTCATGCTAAGCAAACAAAAGAAAAATAAATTTTTTTTTTAGAAAACTTCTTATCAAATACTTTTATAGCCAAGCAGGTTATATGTCCCCCCCCCCCGAACAGGGCAGTTAGCTACATCTCATGATTGGGGGTCCCAAAGAGCACCACGTATGTAAGCATGTGCGTCTCGTATCCCCATGTTTGTCAGCATTAATTAGCGTTGGAGTTTGATGCGATTGCAAAGACTTAAGTACCCTCTCCTCCATTGGTGCAAAAAAAATGACGGTTCTTGAAAAGGAGTGGTTGTAAAGACTTAAGTGCCCCGAAGATGATTATTTAAGACCCAGTCTCTGCACTACAGGATTATCCGAGAAAGATATCTCCCCTGGAGGAGGCCATGAACATCAACCCTTTCACACACTCTCTCCCTTCTATTTCTGCTTCTATGCACATTCAACAGAAGATCTTACATTGCTCCATCAAGCACCGACTGACCTGCACATTTACTGTTGTGGAGCCTGATTAAGAGTTTTTACCCTTACAGGAGGAGGGTCTGGGGGCTCCTCTCAGTGTGGGTAGCATCATTCAACTTGAAGAGTTATGGAGTCTGATTCAGAGTTTTTACCCTTACAGAAGGGGGGTCTGAGGGCTCCTCCCAGCGTGTTCATGGCCTTTTGCCCTTACAGGAGGGGGGTTCGGGGGCTCATCAACCCTCTCTCGCTCTCTCTCCCTTCTATTTCTGCTTCTGTGCACATCCATCACAAGATCCTATATTGCTCCATCAAGCACCGACTGACCTGCACATTGACTATTGTGGGTCCTTACTGATGAGCTGCCTCTAAATTTATTCGACTCTGGGTCCTTACTGCACTTGAAGTTGAGTCGTTGTATTTTTTGTTATTCGGTGGGTGGTGAGGCCCTCCTCTACTCTCTCAAGACTCTTAGCTTGGACAATCTTTCTTTTGATTATTGTGGTTGTAATGTATCGTTGAAGTTAAAATGGGAAATGAAATGACAATAGAAATCGCTGAAAATTTACAGAAATAAATGCCCTCTTTCTAGAAAACTGAATCGTCGGTTTCTCTTCCTCGGACGGACATAAATGCCCTCCTTCTAGAAAACTGAATCGTCGGTTCATGAAAATGATAAAACTGCCCTCCATCGATATCGCGGAAAAACGTTCCGCAGAGTTTGCGTATGTAGCAAGCGTTATGTTGTATGATACAAATAGTTCAAAAAAATCCTTTCTCGCTCTAAGCACTCTACCGGAGATTCTTTGCTTTCATCTCGAGTTGCCGGAGCATCCTTTCCTCTTTACCAGAGCATCTGTTTCCGTCTTACGCGCAATCGCAGCATCGTTGCCACCTTCTGTTGCGTATTAGTTGTTACTGTTGCTTACTACAGTTGGAATATCCAAATTCCCATCGTTTCAGTGAGTTTCGTGTAAGTTTTCTTTCTTCAATCTGAAGATTGGTTCTTATACAAAGATTTGTATTATGAACCCAAATATTCCGACGATTTCTAATGATGATGATCGTGTATTGTGTTGTGCAGGTTAGCAATGTCTGCGCCTCATCAGATTAGAGATACCCCGTCGTTCTATGGGTTGTCTATTAGAGAAGTGATCCGCCAGTCCCATCTATCTAAAGTTTTTGAAAGATACCAAAATATACTTAAGATTGAGAACGATGAAGACAGGGAAAAAGCCTTGGAATCGTATTTTGCGGAGGATTATCCATCAGATATCGAGGCTGCGGACCAAAGGAAGAACTCTGAAGAACGAAAGATGCAGAACAAGGATGACGAAGAGAAGGCAAAGGGCAGAAATATTGATGAGAATATAAATAGAAGGCGGAGGATTAACGCACAGCAGATGGAAAAGAGGAAGAAGAAGGCGGAGGAGTGGGAAAGGGATGTTAGCAATATGATGGCGGAGGCTCATAGGAGAAACTTGAAGAGTAGAGCAATGCGACACAAGGCAAGGCTACTGAAGGAGGCGGAGGAGAGGCGAAGGCAAATGAATAAGGAGGAGGAAGAGAAGAAACAGAATATTCCTCAGTTTGAGGAAGAAAAGGAAAGGCGAAGGAGGGAGTTGGAGTTCGAGGAAGCTAAGGAAATGCAAAGGCAGCAGAAGGAGAATGATGAAAAGAAGGAAAGGCAACGGAAGGAGAAGGAGGAGGAGGTAGAGAAGGAAAGAGAAAGGAAGAAGCAGGAGGAAGAATTGCAGGAAAGAAGGAAACAACAACTGCAAGAGAAAGAAAGGTGGCGGAAGGAGAAGGAGGAAGAAAAGGAAAGGGAAAGGAAGAAGCAGGTGGAAGAACTGCGGCAAAGAAGGAAACAAGAAATCGAAGAGAAAGAAAGGCGGCTGAAGGAGAAGGAGGAAGGAGAAAAGGAAAGGGAAAGGAAGAAGCAGGACGAAGAGGCGAAAAGGGAGAGACAAAGGAAGCAGAAGGAGGAGGAGATAAAGGAGAGAAAAAGGAAGGAGAAGGATGCGAAAAAGGAGAGAGAAATGATGCAGGAGGAGAAAAGGGAGAGAGAAAGGAAGGAGAAGGAGGAGGAGAAAAGGCAGAGAGAAAGGAAGCAGAAGGAGGAGGAGGAGAAAATGGAGAGAGAAAGGAAGGAGAAGGAGGAGGAGGAGAAAAGGCAGAGAGAAAGGAAGCAGAAGGAGGAGGAGGAGAAAAGGGAGAGAGAAAGGAAGGAGAAGGAGGAGGAGGAGAAAAGGGAGAGAGAAAGGAAGGAGAAGGAGGAGGAGAAACGCGAGAGAGAAAGAAATCAGAAGGAGCAGGCGGAAAAGGAGAGAGAAAGGAAGCAGAAGGAGGATGAGGAGAATAGGGACAGAGAAAGGAAGCAGAAGGAGGATGAGAAAAGGAAGGCGAGAGAAAGGCATGCGACGGTGGAGCCGGTAGAGATGGAGATTGAAAGGCAGTTGGAGGCAGTGGACCCACCAGAAAGTCCCAGGTTGGAGGGAGAACAGCAGAAAATAGCGACCAAGGTAAATATATCCGTCCTGTCTGCGAAGATTTAATAATATGTTTAGCGATTTTGGAAGTAATGGTGATTTTGGCAGTTGGAGCAACTGTTACAGCAGATGGCGCAGGCGAACGTCTCCACTTTAAATGGTTAACATCAAACTTTCTGGATGGAGGACTTTTTTATCCTTTTCCCCACCCGTCGTTTCACAACTTTTGAATGGAGGATATTTTTGTCATTTCCTCGAACCGTCATTTCAGGACAAGAAAAGCAAGTAAGGGTGATTAAGTCTTTGCAACAGCACCAGAGTCCGATGCAAAGTTATGTCAACATATACGGGAATACGAGCCCCATGTGCATGAATACGTGGCGCTCATTCGATCCCCCAAACACGGATGTGGGATTCGGTGAATCATCCGGGGCGAACATACACAACCCTCCCCTTTTATAGGCAAAACTTTTTTTTTCTATAAATTTTTTTTTCCCTTTCAAACATTCCCAGAGTGAGGGTGAAGACCTTCTTGGAAAGGGGAGGTAATTTGTCCTTATGCTATCGTCGAAGAACGTCCACACAGCAAGGAAGCTTCCTCTCTTCCCCCACGCACGAATGCCACGTTGAACATTCCGCCCCTTAGCTTTCTCTCTCCCCTTCCCCATCTTCTTCCCCCCCCCGCTATTTATGTTCCTCATCCCTCACTCCCTCTCCTCACTCTTCTCTCATCTTCCTTCTCTCTTCTCTTTTTAGGATTCTCAGATTGAAAACCGGTCCCCTTTTCTTTTCTCTGCGAGACGAGCGGGACGTCACAGCTCTCTACAATGGAAGCTTTGAACTCCGACCGTATCGTTCTCGAGAAGATTAGGAGCCACCTTCTCGGTGATTCCTCGCCTTGCGTTTCCTTTCTCTTCGAAGACCTCTTAGCTCACTGTGGTTCCCATCAGCAGAGCGTAGAAGTCGGATATCTGTGCGGTTTCCGGGGATTCGAGACGGTTAGTGAGAAGAGAGTTGGGTTATCGAACGATTCTGGCTTTGATCTAGACGATCTTTTGGAAGAATACTGTGGTTCCGAGGGCTCGATCTCGGAATCGCAAGTTACCGACGAGAAAATGCAGAAATCGGAAGATTTCTCCCCGGAATCTTGCGGATTCCAGGGTTCGAGCTCGGAATCGGAAATCCTCCAGCCGAAAGCCGAGATCTTCGACGTTTCGTTCGAAATCGATCAGTTCCTCGCTTGTTCTGGCTTCGATTCTCCGATCAGCGACCAAAAGATCGTCCTCTCGAGCTCATTTGGCCGTGAGGCTCCTCCATCGCTCTGCGAGAACATCGGCAGCGCTGCTCCTCCGACCGGCGGTGGGGCCAAGCGCTGCCGGCCACCTCCTCTGAGCTTACCGCCGGCACGCCCGGCCCCCGAGGTCGTCGGAAACCTTGTGGACGTCGAAGAGGAGGAGTCGATGAGGCATTACCGGGGCGTGAGACGCCGGCCGTGGGGGAAGTTCGCGGCGGAGATACGAGACCCGGCGAGGCAGGGCGCGAGGGTTTGGCTAGGGACGTTCGACACCGCGATCGAGGCGGCGCGGGCGTACGACCGAGCAGCATTCGAGATGAGGGGGAGCAAGGCCATCCTAAACTTCCCGCTCGAGGCCGGCCGCTGTCCGGCGCCGAGCAAGGACGGGGCCAGCCGGAAGAGGAAGGACGGCAGCGATAGAATTGTGTCCGAGCCCGTAGCGACGAAGAAGAAGAGGCACGAGCCAGAAATCCACGACTCAAAAGCTGCCGTCCCGGAGGCCGCCCCACTCACGCCGTCCATCTGGTCGAGCGTGATGGATCTGACGGGGGTCTTCTCCGTCCCTCCTCTGTCGCCACAGCCGTTCTTGGGATACCCGCAGCTTCTGGTGAACTAGGGTTTCGCGATTCCGCCGGACGTGATTGGCCGCAAGGTTTTTCCCGGAGATAGAATATCCGCCAAGTTCAAATCAGCAAAGCAACCAGGTCCCTTACGCTGAGATGAAAATGTACATTACACTTCTTTAATTTAATTAATTTCTTTTCCCTTATGTGAAGATGAGAAAAAAAAGGAATTTTGTTTCCTACACTTCAGTTCGCTTCGATGGAACATGGTTCGACTTGGATGGGGCGTGTCCAATTTGTTCTCTATATGATTCGGATAACGTTTGGTATGAAACACTCTATTTTCCTATTCAGGTGAAACAATCTTGCCAACTCTATTTTCAGGGAGGGTGTGCATGTTAGGGGTCCGAACGAGCATCACATATATAAGCACGTGGGGCTCTTATTTTTGCGTGTGTGGGCATCACTTAGCATCGGAGTCCGGTGCAGTTGCAAAGACTTAAGTACCTTTTTCCTGCTATTCTCGCCATGAAACAGACTCTTCTAAAAACTCACAAATTTTATATGGTTAAATACAGAAGTTAAAATAGCAAAATAACTTTAAAACCTGTAGGCTCCAATAAGATAATTAGAGTTTTTCTTTTGCGAATCAAACAAAATAATTAGGGTTGCATTAGACTTTCCTCTCATGGCTTTACTAGAAAAAAAAAGGAACAGAATCGATAAAGTGTGTAGATAGCTGCTGCCCATAGTTGCTCCCAACTAGAGTCTGTGAGGAAATATCAGCCAAGAGCACTACAAATTACGACTATCAATGAGGCAGATATCCGGTCCATCAAGGTGCACCAGAACCGGCCATGAAGACATGCAGTCTCCGTAGTGAGAAATATGTTCATGGTGATCACACCTTTCTCATCTCTCATGGGAAAGGCACTCCCCGCAGATGGGCCTTCTTTTTGCGGAAAGTGACTTCTCATGAAGGCTGTGAGAAACCCTGAACCTGGTAACAGGTAGCTCTCTATCTTTCATAGGAAGAAAACTCAGTGACTAGGACCCGGAGGCTGAGCTTTGGCTTATGCACTCCAACAGATATGATAGACAAGGCCCAATCCCAGTATGCCAAACCCATTTGGGGCACCACTCAAAGAATTCTTAATTTTCCATTGCACAAGGACTGTGACTGTGATAAAATCGTCAACAGCAAAACTGATATATTAAATATGTGGCCATTTCAAGGTGAATGACTAGTACATTTGCTTGGCGTTTTGAACTTGGCAACTGCAGGATTCAATGAATTATTTTGGTACATTAAATGAGTTGTGGCCCAGTCGATTCGATCTAATATGATTGCACAATTATTTGTGCATTAAGCACTTGACCACCCAACATCTTGGGGACAGAGCCTGTCAGGTATGGGACGCAAGACCTGATGGAGGGCGATCAGGTGCTTAATGCACAAATTTTTGTGCAATCCTATTGCACGCTATCCGGACTCAATCAATATTGTCAGCATCGTATGGGACAAAAATAGATAGAAAACAGGGCTGATTTGGCTCTTTTGAAAAAATCATAAAAGTAGTTTTTTATTGTTTTAATTAAACTGTCATTTCCTGGTTGAAAGTTATCCGATTCAGATGGATTTAAGTCGAATTCCAAACGTCCGATTCCCGAAATGGCTAAATCGTTTTGAAAATTGATTTCAGTGACGATACGGATATATGATTGGGCCCCACAAGGGGCTCGATTTTTCTAAGGGTGATCGTGGTTTGTCACCCGACCTGAGATGATCGCGATGTGAAAACCTTCAAAGGGTGTCGTCCCTTTAAGCAAAGTAGAAGTTTTTATTGCTTTTTACCGGATACAGTTTCAGATCCGAATTGAACTGTACTATATTGTTTTTGTCGGTTCGATTCGGCAAGATCAAGCCAGAATTATGCAAATGAGGTTCTCTGAAGATGAGATTTTTAGGGTCATCAAAGGTTTGTCGGGGTAGAAAGCTCCAGGTTCTGATGGGTTTCATGTGGATTTCTTCAGAATTTTTTGGTCTTGTGTGAAGCCTGATATTATTAACATGTTTGATGAGTTCTATCGCAACTCCAGATTGCCTATTCAAACCCACTTGGCAATTATTTCTTTAATTCCGAAAGAGGATGCTGCCACTGATATTTCTAGGTTTCGCCCGATTTCTGTTATGAGTGCCCTTTATCGGATGATTGTTAAGGTATTGGCTAATAGGTTGAAGGTCGTGGCTCACCAAATTTTTTCGAATTCTCAGTTCGCCTTTATCCATAATAAGAGGATTCACCATTCATTCATCTTGGCCTCTGAAGTCATTCACTCATTACATCTTAGTGGACAACCCTACTTTTCTCTTAAATTGGATTTTCATAAAGCCTTTGATTCTGTGCATTGGCCCTTCTTATTTCAAATGTTATCCAATTTTGGCATTGGTCGTCGTTTTTCTGGATGGGTGAGGGAATTGGTCTCTAATGCTCATGCCATGATTAAGATTAACGGCACTAGAGGTGGCCAGATCAAGTTGGAGCGTGGTTTAAGGCAAGGTTGCCCTCTATCGCCTTTGTTGTTCAATGCCATTGCTGAGGGTCTCGTGGTGTTGCTCAAGCGTGCTGCGGAGAAACGCTTGATAGATCCTCTAGATGTTCCAGATTTTTTGGACCATATTCTTATTTATGCTGATGATATGATTATTTTTGGGCGAGCAAACGTGCAGCAGATGCTTAGATTCAAGCTTATTCTCCAGTTCTTTCTTTCTCTTTCTAGGCTTTCCCTAAATGATAACAAATGCTCTCTTACTATGTTCAATGTTCAGTCTCCTATGCTTGCAGTGGGTAAACAAATTTTTAATTGTGCAATCTCTGAGTTGCCGATGACATATTTGGGTCTGCCGTTACAAGTGAAACGCCTCTCTTCCGCTGCTTGGGCTCCAACTATTCAAAAAGTGAAAAGCAAGCTTCTTTCGTGGCAGGCTTCTTATCTCTCCATTGCTGACCGTCTGACCTTAATCAGACATGTTCTTTCTTCTATCCCTGAATTCTTCATGTCAATTTTCGTGATGCCTGTGGGCGTGGAGAAGCAAATTTGTCGTTTAATGTCGGATTTTCTTTGGTCTGGGTGTCACCTTAAGAGTAAGCGCCATTTGGTTGGTTGGCGAACAGTGGTGTTACCGAGGCGTATGGCTGGCTTAGGTGTTTTTGCTCCAAGACAGAGGGGTATTGCTCTCGTAGCCAAGCAATGTTGGATGGCTCATCAACCAGGCTCTCCATGTGCTCGCCTGCTCCATGCTAAATATGGTGCTCCTGATTTATCTCTTTTTTGCCATGGAACCCGGGGTCTGGCAATCTCGCACTTGCGAAGCATGTGGCTGAGAGCCTTATCGTCCTTCAGAGATCAAACTGGGGATGCTGGAAATTATGATCAGTGGTTGCAATGGGCGATTACTCTAAATGGAGCGTTCCACACCCACAAAGTGTATAGATCGTTGCTCCCCCAAGGGGCAGATTGGTTCCCTGAGCGTGCGTTATGGGGTAAGGGCCCTTCTCCAAGATCTCGGTTCTTGGCTTGGTTAATTTTGCATGATAGGGTTCAGACTCACAGTTATTTAAAGAAGTTGGGCTTTCAATTTCCAAGTTGGTGTGTGTTGTGTCAAGCTGCTGAAGAAACTACTTTTCATTTATTTTGGTCCTGCCCAATCTTTGTGGCCCTATTTAATGGAACGTGGAGATCTCCGAACGTAATTGTCAAAGAAGAGTCTTTTGCGCTTGATCTTCTCCTGGGCCCTATTGAAATTAGACGATGCAAGCAGTGGAGACTGATCTGGAAGACATGGTTGCTTACTACTTGGTGGTTTGTTTGGATGGCACGCAATGATGCTACTTTCCGTCAAATTCCGGTCATCTTTAATCATCTTGTCCATAAAATCCTGGTTGATGTATATGCAATATTACATATGCATCTTAGAGACCTCTCCTCTCATCTGAACGACGTTCACTCAGCGGTGGTTTCTTCTAATCCTGCGGATCCTGGTTGAGTAGGCTTTGTTGTTTTGTTGCTAGCTACCTGTAGTTTCTTTTCTTTAGCTTTGTTTTTTCTATATTTTAGCTTTGTTTCTTCTGTGTCTGGTTCATGGGTTCAACATTTTGTTGATCTTCATGAGTATTAATGTTGATATTCTTTCGGCTCTCTCTCTCTCTCTCTCTATATATATATATATATATATATATATATATATATATATATATATATATATATATATATATATATATATATATATATATATATATATATATATATAAAAACTGAAAATATGTGAGTATTAATCGAGATGTGGGGACTCCAGTCAGTAGTACTCCACAGTTGACAGGTGGGGATGGTTCCATGCAACCCCTCGAATCGAATATCCTGTGAACTATCTCCTCCTCCTCTTATACCTCCACCCTCTCACTCCCTTGCTCTCACTCTTCTCCACTCCCTCCTCTTCTTCTTCTTCTTCTAATTGGTTCTGGAGTTGGTGCTGCTTGTAGGAGAGTCCTCGAATGGAATCATCGGATGCTGATCATCTGGTGCTCCAGAAGATCAGCGATCACTTGCTAGGAGACTCATCGTCTCTCGAGGCCTTCCACGACCATCTCCCCAATCCCTTCGCCGCGACAGTCGGAGGAGGGCGTGCTGACTTCCCGGGGTTCGACTTGGTTCCGCGGGATCCCGAGACGAAAATATCCGGCTTGGGGGTTCTCGACCTAAAGTTCGATGCGGCGTTCCCGGAGGATTTCTTCGACGTTGAGTTCCGTGGTTTTGGAGGTTCGTATTCGGGATCGTTCGCTTCTGAGAAGAAATTCAGGGATTTGGACGATCTTATGAGGGAATCTCTTGGTTTCACGGATCCCGATTCCGATCCGGAGCTGATCGATCCGAATACCGAGACGTTCGACGATTTGTTCCAAGATCCCGACGCGCGTCATCACCCGATCTCAACAAAGGACTCGCCGATCCGCGAGCAAAAAATCGGCGTTCCGAGCTCCTTCTGCGACGGACTTCCCCTGGCTCCTCAATCGGTCGACCACCCCGCCGGTGGAGGAAAGCGCCGGCGCCCGGTGTCGTTGACCGTAAGCATCCCTTCCGAAGCTTCGTCTCCGATCGAGTTCGCCGGAGGAGAGGAGGACGGACGGCACTATCGGGGAGTGAGGCGGCGGCCGTGGGGGAAGTTCGCTGCGGAGATCCGGGACCCGGCGAGGCAGGGGTCGAGGATTTGGCTGGGAACGTTCGACACCGCGGTCGAGGCGGGGCGGGCGTACGACCGAGCGGCCTTCGCGATGAGGGGGAGCAAGGCCATCCTCAACTTCCCGCTCGAGGCCGGGAGGAGCGACTGGTCGCCGAGCGAGGCCAGAGTATGCCGGAAGAGGAAGAAAGTGATAGAAGAGAACCGGAGGCCGAGAAGGAGGAGGAGCTCCGCCCGCGCCACTGACTCCGACCATCTGGTCCAGCGTCGCCGATCTGCAGGGACTCTTCAACGTCCCTCCACTCTCTCCTCTGTCTCCTTATCCTCCCTTCGGCTTCCCTCAGCTTCTGGTCAACTAGGGTTAGCGGATTCCGGCCGGCGATTTGGAGGGCTTCCCGGCGAAGTCGTTCCCTGATCCCTGTGGATCGTTTTTTAATTCTCTTAACGACTAAAATACCCTCGACCTTTCGTAGTAACGATTATCAGGTACTTTAGGGCTATTTCCGTCTGTTCGATCAAAGCCGCAAGTGTCCTCGTCCGTCTGGCTAAGGTTTAGGGATGAAAAGATAAAATTGTCCTTTTCATCTTTTGCTGGGGTTGGTTATGGATAACCTTGGAATCTTTTACGACTTGCCTTATTAGTTGTCGCTTTCTTCTTCCATATTATTTGATTTATTTGTTTGTTATTATAAATAAATGGACTTATATGACCCTGTTCTTTATTTTAATGACGAAAACATCCCGTGTTGTGCCGAAGTCTCCGGAAGTATTGGAAACCGCTGAAGGTTATCACCAAGGATGCAAATGGGTTAGATCCAGTCTGGATGGCTTTGCAATTTTTGGCTGTTCCGGACAGGGATTGGACCAGGGACGCAGCCAAGATTTTAAACTAGGGTGGGCACAAATACAAAGTAAAAAAAAAAAAAACAATTACTAACAATATGTTAAAAAACCCAAATCAAAACCCTATTAAACCTTATTTTCTACAAAACATCATAAATAATTCATTTATGCTAGTTGATAAAAAAACTAATATCACACAATACTTATCGATTCATGTCCAATGCCAATTAAAAAAAATACAAAAACCTTAAAATTATAAATTAAATTTTATATCATTCTAAAAAGAAAAAGAAAAACCTAAGTTACTACAAACAACACAAATTATGCATTTATGCTAAGTCATAAAAAACACTAATATTCTAAACAAAATCACATCTTTCAATATTCATATATTCATGCCTAATGATAATTAGAAAAAACACAAAAAAACACTTAAACCATAACTAAACATTTATGTCATTTAAAAAAACAAACCAAATCCCTAATCACTGTAAACATTATAAATTATGTAATTATGATTAGTTAATAATAAAACCATTAATATTTTAACCAAAATTAAACCATGTAATATTCATGGATTCATGCCTAATGGTAATTAAACACACACACCTTAAAACCATAAAATAAACATTTTTATCATTCTAAAAAAACCAAATAAAAACCATAAATGCTAACAAACATCACATTATAAATATGCCAATTGAAAAAAAAACTAATTAAATATTTATGTCATTTAAAAACAAAATAAAAGACATAAATCCTAACAAAAATCAAAGATTTGGAGATTTGATAACAAAAATCAAGCATTTATTATTGGAATCATATTTAATGATAATTAAAAAGAAAATATCAGATAAAAAACCCTAAAACCTTGATTATATATTCATGTTATTTAAAAAAATATAAATCAATACCTAAAATCCTAAAAGAAATCACAGATTTATGCTAATTGAAAAAGAACAAATGAGACCCTTAATATTCTAACAAAAAAACAAGCAATCATTATTCATGCCTAATGCTAATTAAAAAAAAGAACACGCAAACATTCAAAACCCTAATTTAACATCTATGCTATTTCAAAAAATAACTAAATAAAAAACCTAAACCCTAACAATACATTGTACTAATTAAAAAAAGTTAAACCCCTAAAATCTGAGACCCATGCCTCTCCCCCTCATCCCCGAGTCCACAACCCGACTGCTCTCTCTCTCTCTCCCTCTCAAGCTCTACAATCTGGGCCTCCGACGACACTAGCGGCAGTGCTGGAAATTTGGGTTAATGTGGCTCCGCCCGTGGATAGGACTCCTCCTTGTATTTAGCTGTTCGGCGAATCGTTTGCATCATATATCTATTGATCCAAATCAAAGTAAGCATGGATCCATATGTATACGGCATTTCTTTTTTCAAGTTGATATGCAAAATCTTGAAAATGAAGTCAATAAGGTGGCTTGTCTAAGGCATGCTGCAACAGATGAGAACCATATACACCCTGTACTCATCATGATAGTGAAGACAGACTGGGCTGAGTTACTAGTAAAACCAGACCATGAGAGCAGGAGGTTACCATGGTTAAAATAAGCTGCTGCTCAAAGACTTGTCTTGGGTAAGGTTGACCAGGCAGTACTGATCAGGGTGTTCTGCTGTTACTGACTTGGAGGCTGGTCAAGGTGGCCAAAGTTTTGGAGACTTGACTCACTTGGTTAATCAAAACCCATTCCCCATATTCGAAAGGAGGGGCTGCATGTCTTGAGGGAACAGGTACTGCATGTTTTACAGGACTCAAAAGAGTGAAATAGATTCTCATCAACATTAGTGGTATTTTTTAAGGCTCCTGGCACTTCTGATTCTCGATCAGAAATCATACAGGTGCTTATGAAGAAGCAGGTTGTTTCTCCCTTGAAGGTCTGCTGACTGACGAATAATGGAATAGATGGGTCCAAGTCCTTTCCCCTGTTGCTCCTGATTCCAAAATCATAATTGAAAACGTTAGTGTGGATTTGGTTTCTAAAGTTAGAAGAGCTCTTGAAGGTAGAGGTCCCGCATCCTCGAGATCTGAGGACCATTTTGTATAGTTTGGATAAATATATTGTACAGAAATCGAGATGTAACTCGAATTTGATTACCAAATACCTTGCTAATTTAGCCAGAGGGGGGATGCGCAAATCATGGAAAGATCACCCCCTACACTTGTTCTCTTAGTGGGATGATAATACACTGTAATTTTTTTATTAATGGAAACTGGTAGGGGTCTGCCTAACCCCAACTTGCCTTTCAAAAAAAAAATTGCTTCCCTCACTACCAGGCCAAAACTGAGTGTACTTCCTGATGAATAAGGGGGACATGGGGTTTTACGCTGATAGACGCTGTGAACATTTTAATCACTAGAATTCAATGCAGTGATGCATGAAAAAAGAGGTGAAAACAGAGGTGGAGCCAGAAATCCAAATTAGGGTGGGCACAAATGTGTGTGTGCACGCGCGCGTGTATGTGTGTGGGCAAGTGTATATATATATATATATATATATATATATATATATATATATATATATATATATATATATATATATATAGAGAGAGAGAGAGAGAGAGAGAGAGAGAGAGAGAGAGAGAGAGAGAGAGAGAGGGAGTTTGGGTGTTTTTTATTTTCTTTTCATGTTTGTAATAGTGGACCTCGCTTCTGAGATATGGCAATGAAATCGTTAGGTGTAGCCACTCACCGACTTGCATATATTGTTTCGTTTAGATCAAAGCTAAAAGTAAAACAGGCATATTGAGTATGTTCATACAATTTGTGGAACACACATTATCAAAATAAGTTGGCCCTCTTTTTTCTTCACAAAATCTTTTTTTCTTTTCCTTTCTTCTTAAAATGGCTTGGACCTGGTCAATACGACCCTTTTTCTAACCATGCATTTGCCGCTCCCACTGAAGTGCTGCTAATTACATGGATGGATGGATGGCACGCACGTCCTCCTGGGTGGTTAAATGCATTGTTAATGTATTACTGATTTACATATACATCCTTATATGCATCGCTTAGGCAAATGGATTGATGCCCTCATGACTTTGATATGTTAAAGGCAACTCTTCAATGTCATCAAGCTACAAAGATGTCATGAAACCAAAACCCACAGGTGCACATCCCTTGCCACAGGGCCAAAGCTGGGTATATTCTTTGGTGAGCAAGAGGGACCTGAGGTTTTTACATCAATGAGTTCATGTGTGGTGGCTTTCCCTGATCATCCATAGAAAAAAAAAAGAACTATAGACTGATGTGAATGACCATGATTCATGTATTTGTTCTCATTACAATTTTATGGCAAACAAATTTGCAAAACATAGAAAATCCAATAAACTGTCATAAATTCAATTTATTACCTTTTTTGAATATTGCAATTTTAACCTTCTGTCAAAAAAAAACGTTTTCCTTTATTTTTTATATGCTAATATGTTCAAATAGTAAATTGTGCCTCCACAAAGCCAATGGAATTTTCCAGAGCTCTTGTTCGCCTGTCAAAGCCATGGGGATGCTGAAAAACCTGACAGGATGATGAAGGGGGCAATGCAAGTAGAGCAATGGAATGCAGGCAAACATGTTGCCACAGAAGGGAGGTGGGAGCACGGGCAACATGTGAGAGGTATATAAAGAGAATGCATGGAAAAAGAGAGCCTGTGATTGAGGTCAACAACAGGGTATGGGAATTTGTTTCTGAAGGCAAGCATTACCCACAACGAATTCATGTTGATCTATGACAAAAAATCACGTGCAGGGAAGCAGCAGGCATCCTGTTGAATCAGCACCAAAAGTGAACTGAGGTGAAAGTGGCAACCTTCAATATTGCAATGGCAAAATACACAAACACCCAAGCATCAAGATGTGGTGAGAAATAGCATGCCTAAATGGGTGCCGATTTACATAGCTTTATGTGCAAATGATGCATACCTTATCTACCAATTTAAATCACATATTCAGCGTATAAGGAACAGTATCTCTAATGCCATCAACGATGGAATCAACCTTCACATTCATAAACATGACATGCAAAAGAGCATGTGATGTAACTCTGGCCGTGCCAACATCATAAATACAGGAACCATTTAGATTGCTGTCACTGAGGGCCAAAAAATACTTACAACCTGCATATCCTCAACCCTATCAAGCTTTACATGCAAAATCTTATTTTAGATAGCGATGACCCTTCTAAGTACAGGCAATCGCATTTCTGAGGTTGGTGCGGCGGTTCGGCATCTCATCCTCAATCTTATGAAGTTGAATGTTGCAAGAATATCTGAAGCATTCCAAGAGAACAGGAAAGTGATAGCTACTATTGTTGCTTCTAATATCCTATGATATACATTTTGCTGGTATTTTTTTCCTCCCTTCAAGGGACAATGCAATATGAATCTATAACTGCTCCTTCAAATCAATGGAGATGAGTTTGTGCCCATCGATGGGTCTTCAAAAGCCTTATTAGCTGAATCTGCAATCTATGACGAGATCTGTATATTGTCAATCATCTCTTTAACCTCCTTGTCGATTTTCTCCTGCATTAGTTCGTTATACCTCAAGAAGCTAGGCTGATTAGTTGAGGAAAGAAGTCTTGCCCACATCCGGTCTGTCACACAAACTTTGTTTTGTGTATCAGTTACGCGCTGCAATGCCAGTGGAAATGAAATCAGTATGCCATATGGAAACTGTCGGATTTCCTCATTTGCCATTCATAGTTTTGTGGATGCGTAAAAATCTAACTGCTATGTTTTGAATGGTCATAACATCAGACTCATTGGGTTTCAGAATAGACAATTGTCAATGAGAAACTATTTCTCAAAATCAGAAGAAAATCAATCAACTTGATTTGCATAGATAGCCTATGTTCCACCCTGCCCCAAAAGACGCCTGAGCAAAAACATGTATGGTCAAAAGAAAGAAGCAAAACTACCGTAAACATGAAAGAAATAAAAAGTGCACACCAAAAGTTGGGAAAAAGAAAGAAAAGAAAATTACACTAGAGGCATGTTTTCTTGGCCCTTTGAGGAATTCTGATGACAATCAGAATCATGAGCTCCACCTCGTGACTCTGACTCACATTTGGTGTCGCATAGCCCCATATCCTCATCTTTGCAATTTCGTGAAAAAATGGGGCTTGTGATTCCTACTTTTAGGGGTTCACCTTTTTTTTTTTTTATAACCTCAAGAAACCGCACCCAGCACGAAGACCTAGTCACACTGGCTCAGCCTGCCATACCTATGGTCGTCATGCCGGTGGCATAAAACTCCAAAGCTAGGGTCCCCGTCCCGTGGCCTATGCTGGGCATTGGCTTGCGCAAAGGGGAGACACACATGGGACGTCTAGCGGCCAAGGCCCCACCCCACTATGCCAACCCCCCTTGAGGCAGTTCACCTTAAATTACAAACTACTGTCTTCTAAATCGAGCAAATCATAAATAAAACAAAATAATACACCCCAAGACAATAGTTTTCATAAATGCTCAAATTTCAGAAGACAAAGCACCATATAGTTGCTCCACACACTGTTCGGTTGCAAAAAATATCACTTTCAAGATATATGTTACAAACTAAACTTGGAGATGGATCCCCTCGTTAAACTCCAATTGTAATCAAAACCCTGTGCTTCATCACTGTCTTACTAATACTTCTAATAGCTAGTTAAGTATATAAAAATGTGTAATCTGACACTGAAAACATTGCCTTCATTTCTTCTTTTCCATGTTCAGCTGTTATTCATCATTTTTAACATTAAAAAACTATTTGAATTTCACTGTCATTCTGCCATGCCATATGCCATCATAATACTTGGTCCCCATGTCTGAATTTATCATCTGACACTCAGAACTTCAAAATCTTGCAACAAGAGGAAAAGAATAGCTCAATAGCTAAGCATCCATGCAAATTGGAAAACACTGTGAAGTTAGGATGCCTAGCACATCCCTGTTGCCCTCACTAGCCACTAACAACATTAAAATGTTCTCAACAAGTGGAGAAACTTTCTTCTCGAAATCAGCAATTAAATCTTCCATATTAAGAGCATCAAAACCTTGTAAGGAAATAGGCGGAAGTGTAACCCAAGAATGCACAAGTATTTACAAAGTCCAATAATGGACAAGCACTGTGGCATTCAAACAAGAAGTCCACAAAGGGACAATATGAAAGCCTATACAAGCATAAAGATAATGGAATATTTATTGGATGAAGCCTTAAAAGGCATAACATATACAAAGGAGAATCACCCCTATTTATACAACAAAAAGGCAACAAGGAGAGCCATTGGGGGCTCCCTATAGAGATGTTGGGAGCCCCCAACGGTCACATTTGTGACCGTTGAGGGTCCCAACGACTCTATGTGGGACCCCCAATGTATGTTAAAAAAAAGGGAAAAATGCAAAAAAAAAAAACTAATTAATAAATAGTTGTTTCTATAAACAACTATATAAAAAGATAAAAATACCCCTATCGGGTATTACAAAAGAATTACATATTTATATATATAGATATGTATATATATATATGCATATGTACATATATTTTTAACACTTCCCCTCAAACTTGATGGGAAAAGTTATCCCGAAAGTTTAGAAATACAAAACGAATCTTGGAAAGAAGTCCAAGTCTTTAAGGAAAATCTCCATCTTTATAGCATCTCAGAAAATTCTTGCAAATATAAGTCTTCAAAATGCTTTTATTGGTGATCATCCCCAAGCACCTTCATCCATGATGTATCAAAGGTATCACACTAAAGATCCTGCATAGAAAGAACAAACCAAAAAAAGACTCCAAGTACACAAGAAAAAATATTCTAGCCCAAGAGTTACAAAATTTTCAACAACAATATATTGTAAAGCAAGAATAAAATGGTTTAAACAAGATAGTAATAATTTTTGAATCATTAAATATTAAGAAAGACAAGAGGAGCATCCCTCAAAGATGAAATTGAATCATAATCAAACTTAATTTTCAATCAACCATAACATTGATCATAAGAAGATTTGATTATTTAAAGGACATATGATTCATTAAGAAGAGATAAACAATTATTCATAAAAATTATCTTAAATGAAACGGTGGTCTTCCAAAAAACATATGAATCACTCAAAAGAGTGTTTATTAGAGACACTTCAAACAAAACCCATAAAAGGGTATAAATGAAAGAACCCAATAAAAATAAGTAAATCTTTATTTTTGACAAAAATGCTTAAGAAGTATTGAATATGAACCATGTGAAAAAGTCTTCAAGACTAAAAGAACATCAAGTACGAAAAATAACTTTAATGTGAAAATATCTTCAATAAAATCAAGTCCAAAGATGACTTGGTTAACCCACAAGAATCACAAAGAGGTTAAGTGCACAATGAAATACTCACAAAGGAGTACAAATGTAAGAAAGTCTTCAAAGAGACTATATGCACAAGAACACTAAGTTCTCAATGTGTGAAGTGTGCACAAAGGCACAAGAAGAACACTTGGAACAAGTATGCACAAAGGCACAACACATTCAATAGATCACAAATGCACAAAGGCATAAAAATAATATAGAGTCCTTATTTAGATAACTCAAAATCTTTAGAAAGAGCTAATGAACTTTATGCATGCAATTATGTGAATTATGCACATGAAACAACAAATGAAAAGATAACAACTTTTATCGAAGATGAATTAATTAAATTTATGCATACCACAATGTGGACACAATAATCACTTAAAAGCATAATTCACTCACCCATCCTAGAGTGATTTTAAGTATAGAGGACCATATATATATATATATATATATATATATATATATATATATATATATATATATATATATATATATATATATGTTATCAATGAAATGCATGAATTATATTGATAAATATTTTTCTATACAAGAAAGGAACAAGTAGTAAAGAATTTTAAAAGATTCATTAAAGACTTTAAAAGATCCTATATGACAAAGGGAATGATATAAGCAAGTCAAAACCAATTTGCGGAAGATGACAAATTTAAAAAATCCCATAATATCAAGAAATGGTATTTTGCAAACTTTAATAATGCAATGCAAGATACATGAAATTATTTCAATCAATCATTTCATAGAAGAGAAGATGAGTTTGACAATTTTCAAAAAATTCTCAAACATTTGAATGAGTAAATTAGAGCATCGGTTTAACCATTACAAGCAATCACCTCCTAGTCCTCCAAACCTCAAATATCAAGTGTATCAACGACTAGACCAAGAACATAAACAACATGCTACTAAAGGGCCAAAAACACACATGAAGGTGTGTAAAAACACCTCTTGTCTACATATAATGACACTTGAAATGAGTGTATTAGCGACTAGAACAAGAGCACAAAGCCAACACTGGGCTAAAAATCACACACGAAAGTGTGAACAAATGTCTTTTGTCTACATATAGTGACACTCAAAATTAAGTGTATCAACTATTAGAACAAGAGTATAAAGCCAACAATGGGCTAAAAACCAAACACGAAAGTATGAATCAACATCTCTTGTCTACATATAATGACACTTAAAACAAGTGTATCAGCTACTAGAGCAAGAGTACAAAGCCAACAATGGGCTAAAAACCACACACAAAGGTGTAAATCAACATCTTTTGTCTACATATAGTGACACTTAGATAAGACGCATAAAAAAGAGAAGACACCTGAGGTAAGAAGGCTTGTAATGAAACAGTAATGCAATTTAAAAAATATCAATTTAGACCATATTTCGAAACACCATAGTTCAAGGAATAGATAGCCATCCCAGATACACATAATTAAAAGCATCCATAATAAAGTCGATGGCCAAAGAACAAATGAGTGATACAACACACTCACAATCAGAGATCCCATAACTGTCAGTTAGAGTCAAACTATAAGTTGACAATCTAAAACGACATAACACGATGTGCACACAACTCACCCCAACAAACATCTCTAATTCAACAATAATAAGGCCAAGAAGATTGATGCATCATATAAAAGTCTGTGATGGACAACACAAATGCTAAAAAAAGTCAATGAATACTCACAAAAATCATTTTCCAAACAAGTGAGATCATAAAAGGAACCGATATGAAAAGATAATTTCAAATTAAAAAAACCAATAATGGTAGATGACCAATCTTAGAAAAAAGTGCAATCATATGCATAACAATATGTCTCATGACAACCTTTTGAATAAACATCAATCATGCTTAACATAGTCTTAAAAGGAATTCTTTTAAATCAAAAGTCTACTATGAGACAAACGAAACATGTAATACATTAAGGAAATAATACATATAAAGTTTTTAGAAGAACCTTTTACATTCTCAAAAGTAGACATAATTACTATCAATCATGAATACTTGAAGCAATAAGATGATCTAATAACTCATAGCCACATAAATTATATAGAAGCTATGAAATTATACCAAACATAATTCATAATGCAATCGAATTTTGTGTGACTATGACATATTTTTTAGAGAAAAATGAGTTAACAAAAAATGCATTGAAAGCATCTAATACAAGATTTACTTTCTATATAAAAGTCAAATCACAAATATCAAAGATCATTCTCAAGCATAATCAATCAAGAATATTTTTAAAGAATTAGTTTTGCACAATGAGAAAAACATTTTAAAGTTAACCATTGTAATGAGATATGCGGAAATACAAATTACAAGGGTTAACACAAGAGGACTTCATAAAGAACCAAATCTCACAAGCACATAAAGTGCAAAATACACAAAAACCTACTAAGGGTTAAATGCTAAAAAGCAAAAGAAGAATATTATTGAAGGAAAAATGAGAGAATCGTTGAAATCATATGAATTTGCAAAGATATCCATGATATTAAAGAAAACATGATGACACAAGGTGTACTTCATACGAATTTCTTAAAATTTAAAGGAAATCATAAAATTCCTAATGATTACCTATGTCACATGGGTGCGGGTGCGGGTGCGGGTGCGGGTGCGGGCGCGGGTGCGGGTGAGAGGATTCGGCACTTCCAAAAAACCCGGGTGCGGGGGTGCGGCAGGGGCAAAAATGTAATATATATATATATATATATAAATAAAAAGGGGGTCGGGGGAATAGGCGGGTTTTTTTTCAAATTTTGCAGCTGTCAGACAGCTGCTGTCAGCAGCTGACAGACAGCTGCTGCAGCTGATAGACAGTTGTTGTCAGCAGCTGACAGACAGCTGCTGTCAGCAGCTGACAGACTGTCAGCATAAATTTTTTTTAAAAAATTTCGAAGCCCATTTGGGCAAAATTTTTTTTTAAAAAAAATGGACCTTAATGATCCTGGGTGCGGTCAACGCACCCAGGATCGGGTTGACCGCATCCGGTCCCGCACCCGCACCCGCGTCGAGTCGCGTCAACGCGGGTGCGGCACCCTCCTAGCCGAATCCCTGTGACATATATGATTACCAATAATTATTATGATAAAACCAAATGCATATAACAAGGGAATTAACAATATCAAAAGCATAATCGTTAAGATTTAAAGCAAAACCATATATTCTTGTAAAATATAATTTCTATGACAATATGCATAATTAAAACAAATATTATATGGAGATATGCTTACGCACAAGATTTAATAATTTCTTTAAAGAACTATTCATTTTTAACATATTTAGCAAGAGGCTACTATATTTTAAATACATTTTCAAATGCATACCATAAATATTTAAAGTAGAGAATCCAAAGAAAATAGCAAAAGTATCATATATATAATAATCAAGAAAATAAGTGTTTTCTCATACACAATGCATGAGATAAATAATATAAGAGACACCTTTTTAAAAAGTATGTGATACATACCAGGTAAATTCTTTCTTTGAATCCAAACTTTGAGTGGCACGCTTTTCAAGGCGACCACCGTGATGAAGCAACACACGAGCTATTCTTCTAGAGACAAGCTTTGATGCCATGTAAGGAAATAGGCGAAAGTGTAACCCAAGAATGCACAAGCATTCACAAAGTCCAATAATGGACAATCACTGTAATACCCGTAAAAAAAATACGATGGGTAGTTTTATTCATATTGGACCCAGGATCGGTTACCCGGATCCAAAAAGGGAATATATCTATATATGAGTGTTAAAAATATATATATAACAATATTTAATAAATAAATAAATAAAATTATTTTTTTAGAGAATAATATTAGTATAAAAATGCATTACTTGGGGTTGGATCCGTGGTTGGACCCAAATGGATCCAACTTGTTAGATCCAGAAGCCGTTACAGATCCACATTCATCGTGGATCTAGGGGAGAAATAATCCGGATTCACACAATGGTGGATCCGGCATAGCGGGTCACGGGGTTCGGACCCGGACCCGACGCCATTTTAAATGGGGGCCGATTACAAGAATCATGCCTAGGGCACGATTCTTGCAAGAGAGCCAAAGAAGGAGGAGGTTACAGAGGGTAACCAACCCCACCCTTCTCGAAGAGAAGGGGGTGGAGTTCAGCTCGTTAAAGGGGGCTGGAGGGCGGTCTCTCCTCCTCGTCTCTGTCGCTCATCTCTCTCTTTCCCTCCGCCTCTCGTCTTTCTCTCGATTCATCGAGCGACAACAGGTCCACGGCACCGGCGACCTCCCGACCTCCCCAACCACGTCAACCGCCTCCTGTGCTCCTCCAATCGCTGGAACTGGTAGGGTTTTTGTATGCTTTTCTTGTAGGTCTATCGTGGCTCGTGTGGGGCATGGGATGTCGGAACCCCAAATCAGTTAATTCGCAGGGAGGGGGTGTCGGTGCCGGAAATCTCAGGTTACTGGGCTGGGAATTTCCGATGAACCCCTAATCCTGAAACCCCAAATCGTTGATTTGGGGGTTTCAGTATGTTTGTAATAAGGGGGTTTCTTGACTCTACGATTTGGTTTGCTCGAAAATCCTAAATCATCCAATTTGGGAAACTCGACAGTTACGACACCCTAGTGTAGATTTTGGGTTTTCCTTGTTAATGCTTATTCTCTGTTAAGAAAGTGAGTTGTGGGATGTCCGGTTGCCGTGAAACCCTAGTGGGTCGGTTGCTGGAAAACCCCAAAATAGTTTGTCTTGGGGATCTTGGCTGTCAAGAATGGGTGGATCTATTACATGTTTAGATTTGAATCAATACTTTATAGTTCTGTTTTATCAGACCTGAATGGACGTTACCTTTTCTTTACTTTCCTCTCAAGTTTCCTTTGTTTCTAAAGCTTTCCTTTATATTGTTATTTCTTTTGCATTAGATAAACCATGAAATATACACGAATAATGAATGAAGATTTGGGCTTCATTCTCATATTTATTTTATTGAGCGAACCTATTATGTTATAAGATGGCCTCCTAACATTTTGTTATTCCTCATTTAATTAAGTAGCAGTTCCTGGTTCTCATTGATTATTTTGTTGGAAATTCCTGTTTCTGCATTATTCGTGTTGAGAATAGGTGGTTTTATGTTTAAGCCTTCTTAGATTAGAGGTTATTTGAAATTTTAATTAAATAATGGACTTAGATGTAATTTATTCTTTTAGGCCTCTCTCTATTTAACATAGAGAGCAGCTGCCCTAATTAAGTTAACGAGTTTTTCTTGTGCAGCCGTCTCTCTCTCTCTCACTCTCTCTCTACCTAGGGTTCAGTGTATCTAATCTTTCCTTCAACATGGTATCAGAGCAGCCGATAGTGGGAGCGTGATCGTCAATCGTGATCAATCTTCGAATGATCTACACCAACAAAAAATTTATATCTTCAAATCAGGTCAGCTGTTCTTATTCTGTGTAAGATCTGATAACAGATCTGGGATTTGATGACCCAGATCTGTCATCAGATCTAAGAGAGCAAATGTTTTGTTCCTGTCGTGATTTTCTGTTGTTTGGGAGAAGCCTTGTCGTGATTTCCTGCAATGATTTTCTGCTCCTGCCGTGATTTTCTGTTGTTTGGGAGAAGCCTTGCCGTGATTTCCTGGATTTCCTGCCGTGATTTTCTGCTGCCGAGTTTTCCTGCCGTGATTTCCTACTGTTTGGAAGTCGCAACAATCTCATTTGTCGTGATTTCCTGCCGTGATGTCCTGCTGTTTGGGCACAACAGCAATCCCATTTGTCGTGATACTCTTTTTTTTCTTGATTTCCTGTTGTTTGGGAGAAACAACAATCTCACCTGTTGTGTTGTTGCTTGTGATTGAAAAAAATGACTGATTTGTTTTAACTGTGCCCTAAAGAACTGGTATTCTTGTTCGCTGTCGAGCTATATTTGTCTGGGAGCAGCAGCTGTCGTGATTTATTTTCTGCGTCTGCATATTATCGTTGGTCGTGATTCACTGGATCTTTGTTGGTTGTTTCATTTCAGTTGGTAGTTTATTTCAGAATATGGAAACGGCAAGAGTGATTCCCTACTGTGCTGATTTTTTTTTTAAATTATCATTCATGTTTGTGGGTTGTTGTTCATTACTGTCGTGGAAACTGCAGGCTTGATGCCCTGCTGTGCTGAAAAAAAAATATTCTTGTTGAGGGCTCTGTTCATTACTGTCGTGGTCTTTTTTTGTGTGTGTGTGAACAACTGCTGGTTGTCGTATCAGTTGATCTGGTTGTCGTATCAGTTGATGTGTGAGTGTCACACGCTATCCCCTGTGTTGCTTGAAGCCTGTCCAGATTTTTATCTATGCTGAAATAGAATTATATCTTCAGTATGGCTGAAACTTCGAAATGTGATTCCAAAATGGAACATATTGGGGAATATAAGGCATTTGCCAATCCCTTTTCGTACGGCTCTTCTGTAAGGTTGAATGAAACTAACTATGCCAGGTGGTCCACAACTTTTATGATGTCGGTATCTGGACATCGTAGAAAACATATCTTGTTGGAAGACGAACCTACTGAAAAAGTGGGAAAATATGTTACTTGGGATGAAGATAATGACATAGTTATGTCGTGGATCATGAATAGTGTTGAACCACCTATTGCAGATGGTTTAATTTACTATAATACAGCCAAACAGATGTGGGACAATCTTCGAGATACGTACTCACAAGAGACTAATGTGAGTCGTATCGTGCAAGTTGAACAGGAGATATATAATTTACAACAGGGAGATCAGACCTTGGCCCAGTACTATGCCTCCGTCAAATCTGCGTTTGAAATTCTTAATGCTCACAGACCTCTTTGTTGTTCGAAACAAAAGGATCATCAAGAACAAACTATGGTTGCTCGGTTTCTTACAGGTTTATCATTAGAATTCTTTGTTGCAAAAGTCCAAATGTTGACTGGTTCAGATGTACCTACTCTTGCTGATGCATACAATCGTCTGAGTAGACTTGCAAGCTCTCTTCCATAATCTCAACTTGTGACTCAGTCATCTGCTCTAGTTGTCTCATCTGGTTATGGGCGTGGAAATTTTCAGAATATCAGAGGACGAGGTCGTGGACGAGGTATGAGAGGCAGAGGAAAGTTTCAATGTACATTCTGTGGAAAATCTGGACATTTAGAAGGTCGTTGTTGGGATAAGCATGGCCGGCCAACCCCTTCTTCATCAAAGTCATATACTCCAAAAGCAAATGTTACTACTCTCGAGACAACAAATGTACAGGATAATATCTCTGCAAGTGACAATAGTATCACCCTCAGTCGTGCTGAATATGATGAGCTGATAGCTCTTCGTCCTTTGAGTTCCACCCCTCCTGTAGCTGGTGTTGCCTATTCAACCAGAAATCATCTTCATCCGACTGACAGTAAGTGGATTATTGATTCTGGTGCATCCAGACATTTGTGTGGAAATTCACTTGTATTTTCAGATCTCAAGGATATTACTATTCATCAAGGAGTCTCATTAGCCGATGGGAGTTCCTCGTCGGTTGTTGGTCAGGGAAATATTTTCATATCCTCCTCCTTACAGTTGAAAAATTTGCTTCATGCTCCAAACTTTCCTCAAAGTTTACTCTCTGTTAGTTGCCTTACAAAAGAACAAAACTGTAGAGTAATATTTGATCCGATGGGTTGTCATTTTCAGGATTTGTTGACGGGGAAGAAGATTGGTGGAGGCTATGAAGAAAATGGAGTCTACTACCTACATCATCCAGTGGGTAATGTTCATGCTGCATTGGAACACTCATTCAGTCCTGTTCAGTGGCATCGTCGCCTTGGTCATCCTTCATTGTCAAAGATTCGTTCGGTCTTTCCTCAAATTCCTTCCACTACATCACTTCAGTGTGAAGCATGTCAGTTGGGCAAGCATCATCGAAGTTCGTTCTCTTCGAGTCAAAGTCAGTCTAGTAATAAAGTTTTTGAACTTCTTCATGCAGATGTATGGGGTCCTAGTAAGATTCCTACTAGGACTCAGTGTCGTTACTATCTTGTTATTGTTGATGATTTCTCTAAGTTGTCATGGGTGTTTTTAATAAAAGAACGATTTGAAGTTCCAAGTATTATCAAATCCTTAATTCTTGAAATAAAAACTCAGTTTGAATCTATTGTCAAGATTGTTCGCACTGATAATGCTCTTGAGTTTAAATCAAAAGGTATGTTACAATTTTACCAAGATCATGGCATTCAACCCCAAACTTCATGTGCCTATTCATCTCAACAAAATGGGGTAGCTGAGCGAAAACATAGGCACCTGCTTGATGTTGCCCGGACCATTATGATTCAATCTAATGTTCTTGCGTTATACTGGGGTGATGCTATTACCACTGTTTGCTATCTGATCAACCGCATGCCTTCGTCTTCTGTGGGTGATCAAATTCCATTACATATCCTAAAACCTAATGCCCCACTCTTTTCTTTCTCACCAAAAATATTTGGGTGTGTTTGTTTTGTACACAAACTTGGCCCTGACCGTGATAAATTAGCTGCTCAAGCTACAAAATGCATATTTCTAGGTTATCCCCAAAATCAAAAGGGATATCGATGTTATGATCCTATTTCTCGCCGAGAGTATGTCAGTGCGGATGTATCTTTCTTGGAATCCACTCCATATTACTCCAGTACTGGTTCCCCGCTACAGGTTGATCCAGCTGAGTATTTTCCATTACCTATACTTCCTTTTTCTTTGGAATCTGTGCCCTCATTACCGAACCAAACTTCATCCTCTTCCAGATTTAATAATCCTCCATTGGTATATGTGCGTAGAGCTCCACCTCCGCAAGAGCCTTTATCTTATTCTTCCCCTGAGGTAAGTTCTACTGACAATAGTGATCTTCATGATGATGATAACAGGCCTATTGCTCTACGCAAGGGGACACGACAATGTACCTTATATCCCATATCTCATTTTATCTCTGATGCCAGAATTGACAGTCAGATGAAAACTTTTATTTCAGCCTTATCTGCTGAAACTATTCCTCTGAACTATCAACAGGCAGAGCTTGATAACCGCTGGAAGCTGGCCATGCAAGAAGAAATGGATGCTTTAGTATGTCAGCATACCTGGGATCTAGTTGATTCCCCAGCAGATGCCGACATTGTTGGATGTAAATGGGTATATACAATAAAGTACAAATCTGATGGTTCTATTGAAAGGTACAAGGCCAGATTAGTAGCAAAAGGGTATACTCAGACTTATGGTATTGATTTCTTTGAAACTTTTTCTCCTGTTGCACGGATGGGTACCATTCTTCTTGTTCTCTTAGTAGTTGTTCAGCATGGTTGGAGCTTGTACCAATTAGATATAAAAAATGCATTTCTATATGGGGATCTATCTGAGACTGTTTATATGCAACAACCTCCAGGATTCGAGGTTGAGGGGGAGTGTCAGAAGGTGTGTAGATTGAGAAAGGCGATTTATGGCTTGAAACAAAGTCCCCGTGCATGGTTTCAAAAGTTGTTTGAAGTGATGTCACACTTTGGCTTTAATAGGTCAACATCAGATCATACACTATTTATCAAGAAAACTAATTCTGGCATAGTTGTTATGGTGGTATATGTGGATGACATCATTCTTACAGGAGATGTGAAAGTTATTGAAGCCGCAAAGGCTCATCTTCAAAAACACTTTGTTACAAAAGACCTTGGTTCACTTAGATATTTTCTGGGTATAGAAGTTGTCAGGAGCCGTGAAGGGATGGTTTTGTCTCAACGGAAGTATGTTCTTGACTTATTAAAGGAAACGGGAATGTTGGGAGCTAAACCAGCAAATATTCCCATGGACCATAAAGTTCAGTTGTTTGAAGAAGGGTCAAAACTATCGCTCCCTAGTAGGGAAGCTACTGTATGTAACTGTGACTAGGCCGGATATTGCTTTAGCAGTAAGCAAAGTTAGCCAGTTTATGGACAAACCAACTGAGGTACACTAGAATGCAGCTATAATGATTCTCAGATATCTAAAATCTTCTCCTGGAAAGGGGTTATTGTTCAAGAAAGGTGGAACTCTGGAGATAGTGGCCTATTCTGATGC
The DNA here is from genome assembly GCF_984573655.1 of Nuphar pumila. Lineage (NCBI taxonomy): Eukaryota > Viridiplantae > Streptophyta > Magnoliopsida > Nymphaeales > Nymphaeaceae > Nuphar > Nuphar pumila. The sequence goes on from NC_143261.1 coordinate 3,388,465, forward strand.
TGACTATGCAGGATCTGTAGTGGATAGAAAATCTACCACAGGATTCTGTGTGTTTCTGGGAGATAACTTGATTTCTTGGAGAAGTAAGAAACGAAATGTGGTTTCTAGGTCGAGTGCAAAATCAGAATATCGGGCTATGGCCCAAACAACTGCTGAATTGATGTGGGTTCGTACTGTTCTTCATGATCTTCAGGTGAAGGTTTCCTCTCCTATGACCATGATGTGTGATAACAAGGCTGCAATATATATAGCGAACAATCATGTCTTTCATGAGAGAACAAAGCACATTGAGGTTGATTGCCACTATGTAAGAGATATGGTTCAAGCTGGTCATATCACCACCAAATATCTAAAGTCAGAAGACCAAGTTGCAGATATGTTTACAAAGCCTCTTGCTAGACCAAATTTCTTAAAATGTTGTGACAAGCTGAGCATGATTGATATCTATGCTCCAGCTTGAGGGGGAGTGTTGAGAATAGGTGGTTTTATGTTTAAGCCTTCTTAGATTAGAGGTTATTTGAAATTTTAATTAAATAATGGACTTAGATGTAATTTATTCTTTTAGGCCTCTCTCTATTTAACATAAAGAGTAGCTGCCCTAATTAAGTTAACGAGTTTTTCTTGTGCAGTCGTCTCTCTCTCACTCTCTCTCTCTCTACCTAGGGTTCGGTGTATCTAATCTTTCCTTCAACAATTCGGTTATGAGTAGGTCGTCTGCTTACAACCCCATATGAGAATTTGGGGTAACTATTGACCTTTGAGGACAACTCAATGCCAAATACACTGATGTATACATACAGAGTCAGTTCACCTGTGATTAGTTGCACTACCTTTCAACCTCAAAACAAAATTAGGGATTTTAGTTAATTATATACTTAACCATGGGAATACCTTGCTCGATCTTTGTAAATGCTTTATTAGAAAGCCTCTGTATCCCTTCGATGACTACTTTGAAATTATGAAACTATCAACATTCATGAAGTTTTCTAAGTTCAGCTGAGAGTCAAAAAAGTCCAAAATCATTTTATTCTTTACCCATTAAAAAGGTTTAAGGCTTCTATCAATGCGAATGATTGATTCTTCAAGGAGCCATTGTTTCTGCTTGACATTAAACTTTGTGTTCTTAAAGCAAATCAAAGGTGGAGAACTGTTAGTATCAAGTCAACTGTTGAATGACCAATGGCTGATAAAGAGCCTGGTAGCCACAAGGGTGTAGGAAGCAGAGTATCATTGATTTCAAATGTTCAAAGTTGGAACCTTGCTAAGTGGTGTTTTTCCAAGTGGTAATGAGACTTGAATGGACACATGGTTATTAGGGTAGTGGCTATCATTTTGGACTTACTGCTGAAAATCATGATTTGTAGCTTTTTGAGAATATGTGTCTTGTTTGGAAATCAAAATGCCTTTTAAAATCGTCAACTGATGTATGAACGATCATAATGCACTTAATCAGAACTGTGTGGCAGCATGGTCTGTCTGGCTGAGACAGAAAGACGAAATTTGTTTTATGTGGAGAAACTTTGGGTTTTGGCACGGGTCAGTGTCTAGGCATGTACATGACATACAACAACAACAACAACAACAACAACTACGCCTTCATCCCAAAACAATTGGGGTCGGCGATATGAACCAACAAAGAAAATCATTCTGGGTCTTCCACATGAATCCTTCTCCTCCATTCATTTCTATCCAATGCCATGTCCTCGGTGAGGTTCAAAGCATTCATATCATTTCCTATCACCTCCATCCATGTCTTCCTAGGCCTACCCCGACCTCTTTTAACTAATATATTTTCCCATTTTTCCATCCTTCTAACTGAAGCATCATTAGGCCTTCGTCGAATATGTCCAAACCATCGTAAACGATTCTCTCTCATCTTATTTTCAATGGGTGCAACGCCTACCTTCTTACGTATCTCCTCGTTCCGAATCTTATCTTTTATTGTATTTCCACACATCCATCTCAGCATACGCATCTCAGCTACACTCATTTTTTGAATATGATGTCTCTTGGCAGCCCAACATTCCGTACCATATAGTAAAGCGGGCCTAATAGTCGTCCTATAAAACTTTCCCTTCAACCGCAATGGCATTCTACGATCGCACAACACTCCAGTCGCACTCTTCCATTTCATCCACCCAACCTTTATCCTATGATTTACATCTCCATCAATTTCTCCATACTTTTGAATGATAGATCCCAAATATTTGAAAGAATCATCCACCGGTATTTCTTTCTCACCAAGCTTCACTACACTCCCATCTCTATTTCGTTGCTTACTAAATCGACATTCCATGTATTTTGTCTTACTCTTACTCAACTTAAAGCCTCTTGCTTCCAATGTCTGTCTCCATAATTCTAACTTAGCATTAACCCCAGCTCTAGACTCATCAATCAAAACAATATCATCAGCAAACAACATACACCACGGCACATTTTCTTGAATTGATCTCGTAAGCTCATCCATCACTATAGCAAATAGGAAAGGGCTTAAAGCAGATCCTTGATGTAACCCAACCGTTATAGGAAAATTGGTTGTCACCCCTCCACAAGTGCGGACATTGGTTACTACTCCTTCATACATATCTTTAATTATACTAATGTACTTGAGAGAAACACCTTTCTTCATCATTGTCCACCAGAGAACGTCTCTAGGTACTCTATCGTAAGCCTACTCCAAATCAATAAAGACCATATGCAAATCTTTGTTCCTCTCTCTATTTCTCTCAATAAGTTGTCTAAGAAGATGTATAGCTTCCATAGTAGATCTTCCAGGCATAAAACCAAATTGATTCTCCGATATCATGACAACCTTCCTCAACCTAGACTCAATCACCCTCTCCCAAAGTTTCATAGTATGACTCATGAGTTTTATACCACGATAGTTTGTGCAATCTTGTATACCACCCTTATTCCTATATAGAGGCACCAAAGTACTCTTCCTCCACTCATTAGGCATCTTATTTGTCCGCCAAATCTTATTAAAAAGATTTGTCAACCATTCTAAACCTTTCTCTCCCAAGCATTTCCAAGCCTCGATAGGTATACCATCTGGGCCAACTGCCCTTCTTGATTTCATTTTCTTCAAAGCCTCTGCAATTTCTTTCTTTTGAATCTTGCGCATGAAGTCACGATTCATCTCATGAAAAGGAATGGAAAAGTCTCCAAGATCCTGAACATGACTTTCATTAAATAGCTTATCAAAATAATCTTTTCATCTCTCCTTAATCTCCTCATCTTTGACTAAAACCCTTTGTGTTTCATCTTTGATACATCTAACCATACCCAGATCCCTCGATTTCCTATCTCTCATTTTTGCAATCCTATAAATATCCTTCTCACCCTCTTTGGTATCCAACTTGTCATAAACCTCCTTATATACCTTATCCCTCGCGTTCCGAACTACTTTTTTAGCTTCCTTCTTTGCTATCATATACTTCTCCAAATTCTCATTATCACGACTTTTACTTAGATTTCTATAACACTCTCTTTTAACCTTAATAGCTAATTTGACATCCTCGTTCCACCACGATGTATCCTTACCTAGCGGTGCACTGCCTTTAGACTCACCCAATACCTCCTTAGCCACCTTTCTCATGCCACCCGCTATCTTATTCCACATAGATTCTGAATCCTCCTCGAGACACCAATCAACCTCCTTAACTACCTGCTCTACAAACATTCCTTGTTTAGCTCCTTTTAGTGCCCACCACTTAATTCTAGGATCTATCCTATGTCTATCCCTTTTGCGGCATTGTCTAATTCTAAGATCTAAAATTAAGACTCTATGTTGTGTAGCTACACTTTCTCCCGGTATAACCTTACAATCGATGCAACAACCCCTATCTCTCTTTCTAAGTAGGAAAAAATCTATCTGACTCGTATTAACCCCACTTTTAAATGTTACTAGGTGAGACTCCCTCTTCCTAAACCAAGTGTTTGCTAAGATCATATCATAGGACAAACCAAAATCTAAAATCCTTTCTCCACTATCGTTTCTTTCTCCTATACCATAGCCTCCATGGATACTCTCAAATCCATCCCTACTAATGCCTACATGCCCATTAAGGTCACCGCCGATGAAAAGCCTTTCTCCATAAGATATCCCTTGTACTACTCCATCTAAATCTTCCCAAAATTGACGCTTAGTGGAATCATCTAAACCTACTTGAGGTGCATAAACACTAATAATATTAATAATATCCGTACCTAATACTAATTTAAGAAGTAAAATCCTATCACTCTTCCTACGGACCTCAACTACATTATTTATAAACTCACGACTCATAACAATCCCTACTCCATTCCTATTCCTATTTATTCCTGTATACCAAATCTTATATCCCCAAGGTTCTATCACTTTTGCTTTCTCACCTACCCATTTGGTCTCTTGTAGACATAAAATATCAATCTTTCTCCTACACATAACATCTACTAACTCTACCAACTTACCAGTTAAAGACCCTATGTTCCAAGTGGCTAACCTAATTTTATGGTCTTGGACTAACTTCTTTACCCCCACCCGTCCAACAAAGTGAGGGAACCCTTGCCTATTTGACACCACACCCGGGCGCCGGTGTGACGCGTCGCTTCCGGGCGACGACCTAGCAACCCTTGCCCATTTATCACTGCCTCCGGGCCTATAGAGTACATCGCGTCGCTCAGTAGGGAACGCCCCAACGAAATTCTCATATTGGTTCATATTCATAGGGTATGACTAAGTTTTTATGTTGGCTGTCACAGGCCTACCGCAACCCTCCTCCTTTATTCGGGCTTGGGACCGACAGTGTATAACTAAACAGTTATACACGGGCGGAGTTAGGCATGTACATGACATACATAAGTTAATTCAATGTTAACAAATTTATGTTGATAACTCTATCTGTTATTATATACATAAATTTGAGTTTGTGAATATTTAATGGCACGTGTTAGCATGTTTTATAGTTTGTAACATGTGAGATATTTGATTTCTGTTAATAAGTTATTGCAAAGTTTGTTTGGTACATGTGTGCAACCCTGAAATTCAATTCCTAGGTCCGGGTTATGTTCATGTGTGTGGATGTTAACATATGTTATGAATGAAAAGTTTCATGTGCCTACATTTATAGGACATGTTTAATTATCGTGTCTTTATGAATTGGTTTCAAGTGCATGTGCATACATGGAATCGATGTGTGTTTGGCATGTACAATCATGCATAAATATTCCCATCTACTTATGAATTCTGGATGAATGCATGCGTGTTAAGTGATTACATGAAAGCACTTGCACATGGATGGTGAACACATGCATATGATTGTGGTAACTCATGCACATTGTTAAATTGGTTTGAATGGATGTGCATTTGGAGGCATGTCGACCTCATTGCATAAATTGCAAGTTATGATTTTTGCATACGATACATCGATGGTCTAAATGAATCATCACAGACCTGGAGAGCCTCGAGCTTGGGTTTGCTCTTTCTGTAATTGTTTAATTGCATCGCAATAATCATATTTATACTATGGTTTTAATTGTGTTGTTCTATTGTTGCCACGGGTGGTAGACCGAGAAAAGTTGCGCATGTTGAATTTGCGAGCTTATGGTTGCATGTTGATTTGCAAGCCTATGTTATTAACTTTGCATGTTGATTTGCAAATGTGATTGTATTGCACTGTTCGATGTGTTTCCACGGGTTGGAGTCTCGTGATGGTTCTCGCAGGGGTAGATGCGAGCTTTTGCCTTGTTTTTGCATGCTGAATTACAAAACTCAATAATTGGCTTTTAATAAAAAAAATAATGAAAAAAAAAGAATAGTGTAATATATGTTCTGGGATCCTCCATCTGGAGAATGGAGATCTTAGAGGTACGGTCTTGAGGAGACTGTGAGGATACAAAAACTTTGTGTGCTGTAATTTTGTCCCCTGAACCTGATATTGAGGTTCCTTCTCCTGGCCACGGTTTTAGGGAGAGTCCGCCACTTTACCTAAGGGTGGTGTGTTGGTCACGGCTGTGATTGTTTTTGGTACCAAGAAAGTGGCACTTGTGGGCGTGGGGTGTCCCTTGTGTATCCGGCATTAAATGTGGAGGTCTAATGTTCCGAAGGTGATTCGGTCGAGGGCTAAGTTGGAACCCAGTAATAAAATACAAATTGTGTGTTAAGCTACCCTGGGAACCTACTTAACCTCGGGGATTGTACATGTTTGGTGTATCCGCGGGCAACGGTAATTAAAAAGAGGAACTTAAATTGTATGCATTTTAATAGAGCATGCATATGGAAAAAGAAACTTTAAGGAAAGATAATAAAGTGTGCATGTATTGCACATAAATTATGCATATTCATGCTATGCATTAGAACATGCATATGTTATCTGTTCCTTTAATTGTTATATGTTTGATAGATACATGTTTAACTTCTAATGCATGTTAAATTTCCTGTTCTACTTGATTTGTAATTCATGGTATTGATTGGTGTTCTTTTATGCCTAATGGATGTACCATGTGGTATGAATGCTTACCTGAATTATGAATTGTCATAATTGCCTTCCTCTGAATAATTGTGTGGATTCGTAATTATGGTTGTGGGATATATAAATTTTGCTATTGATGTTACCTGCCAGTTAGCTTCTGATAAATTGTTGACTATCGTAGTATAGACCTTTGTTTATTTTTTGTATATACTGAATATCATACTTTACACCCATATCACATACTGGATTCATGATGTATCATATTAAAAGTTACAGCTTTCCTACTTAGACAGTTGTAGTCTAATTCCTATAATTTTTCAGGTGAAGAATTGGAGTTAAGAGCGGTTGTGGGATGAGGCTTCGATCGGGATTTTGGATTTACTGTTCCAAGGATAGTGTGAGGACACTGATCTTAATTTTCATTGATATTGAAATGAAAAAAATGTTTTGGCCTTGCTCCACCTGTAATGTTCTGGAATGTTTAACCCTATGGTATGATTGGTTTCCGTTGTTTCAAAAAAAAAATCTTCAAAAATTTGAGTTAAGATTTCTGGGCGTTACAAGCACTATGACATTCAAACAAGAAGTCCACAAAGGAACAATATGAAAGCCTAAAAAAGACTAACACTCTAAGGCCATGCTTAATCTTTTGGCACCCTACTAAGTTGTTAAATTCAAAGGCTTATGGAAACAAGAGCCACAAGTCTACTTCCAACAATACTAGTTTTGCATATCAGACTTCTTTAGGCACCACTACGCACTTCCCTAAGCCATTGACCATGGCCAACTAAAAGGGGCATCAAACATAGAAATGAACATGTGCATGCCAGTGTAATGAAATAGAATATGGGCCCACACACTTCACAAGAGGCATAAACATAAACCACAATGGGCACAAGCACAAGAGCCACTAGGGGCCAAGGAGAGGGCGCACACAAACAAATTAAAAATAAACAATTTATTGATAGTCAAATGCATAATAAGAATGCATAAAATACAAGGGACAAGAGGTCCCATATATATACAAGAGCCAAAAGAGAGAGGAAGGCCAATATAGCCGTTGGGAGGACCCAACAGCTATATTGGTCAAAAGACCAGACTGCCCTCACCAAAGACAAAAAAATACAATCTCCCTAAAATACATTCTAAAATAAAAGAATATATGTATATATATATATGTACATAATATACATATCTTAACACCCTCCCTCAAACTCATAGTGTCCCGAGTTTGCCAAGAAGAAAGTGGAATCTAGGACATAGAAGAGCTTTGGTTAAAAAGTTCATCAATTGATACTCAAATGTCACATATGGCAATGAAATAGTCTTCTTCAAAAACTCTTTTCGAATGTAGTGACAATCCATCTCTATGTACTTGGTTCTCACGTAGAACGTATGATTGCCCACGATATAAATTGCACTTTTGTTCTTCTAACAGTTGCCACAACCACACCAGCCCAAAAGTAGTAGTTGTTATAGCCTGATACTCTGCTTCTGTTGAAGATAAAGACACCTTTGTTGTTTCTTGTGTTTCTACGATATTAAGGAACAACCTACAAAGACACAAAAACCTGTGGTTGAGCGATGATCATTTGCATCCTCTCTCCAATCAAAGTCTGAATAAACAATTACTTTCAATGAAGAGAAAGATAATAAAAATAATCTATGATTAATAGTATTCTTAATATATCCAATAATCTTCATTGCAACACTCATATGTACTGTAGTGGGAGAATGCTGGAATTGAGTAACAGAATGAATGGCGTGCAATATCAAGTCTAGTAATAAAAAGATAGGTTAGTACTCCAAGCATTTGTCTATATAGAGTTGGATCCTCCAAAGGTTCTAAATCATCTTTCTTCATTTTTGCATTTATGACTTCTAGAGTATCAACTCCCCTTAGGAACGGACTCAACTAGCTATTCGGGTTATTCAAAATACATAGAATAATAGACGCTCGAACTAGTCTCAGTTGTTTCTACGAGTCGCGTCTGCGCGTACCCGCAGACCAGTTAATGATGGAACATAAAGTAACTTGTGCACTCCACTTGATGAATCGTAGAATTGTGTTTTATGCTCAGTGATTTCAATTCATTATTAAATGTTTTGTTATATCGTGCAGCATGTGCTAGTTAGACTTTCACTTATGCTAATAAACTGCTCATGTTAGTTCAGTAACTGTTTAGTTAATCATCATGCATAGTTAATTATTTATGCTTCTTTCGGACATTTCTGTTTACTTGTGCACCTACTAGTTTTTCACGAAACTAACCCATTTTATGGGTACAGGTGATGATTAGGTACTCAGCAGACGATGCCGCGATTGCGAGATGTCCTCAGGATCCATTGTTTCTACTCGCAGCTTTTGTCTTGGTCGTTTTGGGTTTTGTTACGGTCTTAGAGAAATCCAAATTTTGTACAAACTTGAAATTGTTTATGATATAAATGATTTCATCTGGATATTTGCAAGTTATGCCTTTGTCTTTTATGCTCTTTTAGCTAACGTGCCCAAGATTGTCGACTTGCCCTCTTTTCTTTTAAAGAAATGCTTCCGCTGATTTTATAAATAAACTCTGAAAAGAAAAAATAATTTCTAGCCTTTAAACTGCTTTCAAAGGGTTTACAAGTTCAAAATTTTGGGGCGTTACAGTGCATCCTAATAGAGACACTGCATATAAAAGAAAACTTGATTGAAGATAATAAATTATGCATGCATTGCATTGAAATCATGCATATTCTTGTTATGCATTAGATAATGCATATTTACTTGTTTCCTTAATCGTGATATATTGATGAATGCATAATGTTATTTCTTAATGCATGTTAAATGTCTTTAATGCTTAGATTGTGATCTCTATTGTTATTAAATGTTTCCCTCATGCTTAATAAATGTTCTCTATTGCATGAATGTGATATATTTATGTCCCTCTAAATTATTGCATGAAATCTTATCCATATTCTTTATGCTTATTTGATTTATTAGAGGGATTCATACGCAGAATTCCTCAAATTTTTGACCTCCTATTTCTGTGGTTTTTCACCGCCACAGGGGATCAGTGAAGTGACTCGCTTTTGAAAGAGTTGCGAGTGCTACATGTCTGCTACCAGAGTTGTCAGTCGAGGAAGCGATACGGGAAGCGAAAGCGGGAAGCGAGGCACTTTCAAAAATTTAGGAAGCGGGAAGCGTGGGACCACTTAGGAGCGAACCGGGAAGCGTCTCAGAAGCGACATAGGAAGCGAACCGGAAGAGACCTAAGAAGCTATACATTTCTAAATTGTAAATTATAAGCTACAAAGTTCTAAACTCTAAGTCTAACCTTAAAATTAACATAATCCACTACTTCACTTCATCATGCAAGATTCAAAATAAAAGTATACAAAAAAAATATTATAAGACCATGACAAAAAAGTAACATAAAAGTTTTTAAGTTGGACTACTCCAACTACATCATAAAAAATAATAATAATTCAAGAGTTCATTAATCTGTCATCTTTCTCTTCCCCTTCAAGTCAGCAATAGATCGAGAACTTTCTGCATCATCACGTGCATCTTGTCCTCCACGACCATGTCTTATGCTCCTTCCTTCATTTCCTATAATGAATACGTTAAAAAGTTAAAATGTTCAAAAACCATAAGTTAAAATATAAAAAACACAATATCAACATACCTTGCCTAGGTCTCCGGCTAAAGAAACGATCAATCCGACCATGAGGAACTGATGGTCGCTCTTGTATATCTGCAGTTCTACTAGCTCTGATGGATTGATTTGTATCATCTTCAACTTCATTTGTATGTATAATTATTGGAGGTAATGGAGCTCTTGGTTGTGCATCTTTATGTTTGGATTTGGAAATAGTGCTTGATTGTTGTGCACTATCATCCAAATCTCTTCATCGCATATCCTCTAATCTCAACGTATTTTCTTCTACAATAAGAAGTTCTGGATTGATATCTCATTTTCGACTAGGCCCTTCTTTATAGCGATTGTTGCACCTTTTATAACAAGAATATAAAATATGAATGCTAATAAACAATCAATGATAAAAAAAGAGAAAAAAAAATACCAAAACAAAAGTACAACACAGTTTAATTATACCTGTCAATCAATCGAAGATTGGAATGAATATACACTAAGGTATCAACACGATCTTCATTGAGCCTATTTCTTTTAACATTGTGAATGTAACTATAGGTGCTCCACACTCTTTCTGCAGAAGATGTGCTAATAGGTTGAGATAAAACCTTAATGGCTAATGCTCTCAACTCCGGTGTATCACCACCATAAAAACGCCACCAATTAAGCACTGACATTGTAGGATTCAGTGCATCTATTCGTGCTGCATTTCGGCTAAATCTTCCACTTCTTGATGCAAAAGCCACAAGTTGTGACCTATAAAGTGTAGATAACTCTTCATTTCCAGAAGATATGACTTCAAGTGCAAGCATTGCACTGTCTAAGATATCATTATCCTTTTCTGCAAAAAAAAAATGTTTAGTAACTATAACAAGAGAAATGCAAATGAAATAATAAAATAATTAAATCATTTAACTTTAAACTTTATTAAATAGATAGAATTAAATTTTTACCAAGAGAAACTCGTTTGACCCCTCCTGCTGCTGGGATTTTGAGATACTCCGACTCGTAATATTTTGGAGTAAGCATGTGGGCTAGACTATGGAGAGGCACATTCATTCTATCCCATCTATTTGAGACAATCTTATGAATCTTTTCATATAAATCTGGTTGTCCTTTTAGATTGTCTTTGATTTCCCCCAACATGTTGTCCATGCCTTCATACACTTCACCAATTATAGGGCCTTCCTGATCACAAAATTTAATCATCTTATAGATGGGTTTTGTAATCAATAATGCTAAACGTACAGAATCCCAATATTCTTCATCAAGAACAGTTGTTTCTGTTGTAACAGCCCTTTTTTCATAATTTCATCCGTGCATGATTGCTTCCAATCGCTCCATCTATCTGAAATTACTGTGAGCCTTAAGCTCTCACTCACATCAAGCAAGCGTTTCAAAGTAGTATAATGTGAAGCAAACCTCGTTTTTGCAATCTTTATTAATTCTAATTTTTTATTGCTTCTAAAGATTGCTAGTGCTTTTGAATGATTTGTGATATACTTCACAATTTCTTTACTCTGCAAATATGTTTCTCCCAACCAATGAAACTCATGTGCCAAATCCTTGAAGATCAAATTAAGTGTGTGCACAACACAAGGTGACCAAAAAATATACTTGTACGTTTGTTTTAATTCTTCACCTGCTAACTTGCAATTTGCTGCATTGTCTGTAATCACTTGCACTACATTAGAAGGCCCCACAAGTTTAAATCCCGTCTTCAAAAACTCGGCAATGTTTGCAGCTGACTGTTGCACATTAGAAAAATCGCTTGCATATAAGAACATCGAGCCAAAACAGTTTGAGGCAAGTATATTTATCAAGTGTTTGTTCTTGATATTTGTCCAACCGTCTGAGACAATGGAAACTCCAAACTCCTCAAACTTTTCTCGAAATTCATTTAACTCCCTGTGAACACACTCTTTCTCACTGTCAAGCAACGTTGTTCGCGCTTTTTCATATGATGGGGGTTTATATCCGGGCACTTTACTAACTGCAGATATCATCTCTTCCCAATATGGTGATCGAAGCACGTTGAAAGGTATGCCATTTGCACACAAAAATCTGATAATTTTGTGATCTACATCATCTCTTTCTACCTTTTTAAAGGTATCACGAATATCAACTATTTTTCGGCTTCCGCTAGATGATGTAGTCATACTAATAGGCTTCTTCGGAGTATCAATTCTTGATCTCCTCAACTCAAATGCACTTGATGAAACCTCCACTCGACGAACTTGCCTCTTAATTTTTTTTGCCAATTCTGCATTTTTTGCAACTACAGGGCAAAAGGCAATCCCAACACTTTGTCCCTTTGGAGATCCCATGAGATGTGCAAAAACTCAAGTATATGACCCATGATAAATATTTTTGCAGTGCCTGCACATAAAAACTTGGGTTCCACCTTGCTTTCCTTGCCCACTCTTCTTTTGTTTCAATACATGGCGCCATAGCACTGTTGTTTTATGCATGCTAGGTGGTTCATCATCTTGGTCATCTTCAGAATAGTAGTCATCCAAGTCATATTCTTCTTCATCTTCCTCATCAAAACAATTTTCGTTTCGGTCCTCAAACTGATATGGACAAGCAGAAGACCTCTTCTTGCCCTTCCCAACACCACTAGATGATTCATGCTCCAAATTGTACAAAGAATCGTCATCGTCATCAGAATTATCGTGATCATAGCTTGAGATGGTCATTAATGAAGCAAAGAACATGCAAATATATCTGCATCATAAAAGTATCAGAATCAACCTAAAACACTTTAAAAAAGCTATTATTAACAGTAAATAATGGAGAGTGAAGAACACAAATCATTACTCATAATTTACCAATTACTAAAACAAATAAATAAACATCATTTAAGGAGGTGAAAGATCTATGATTCTATAATATACTATGATAAAGCAAACAAAATTTAAAAAAAAAAAAAGTTCTTTCAAAAGTTTGCATTTATGAAAAAATGCCAAAATAAGATAACATAACAACGAAGAAAACCAAAATTCATATTGGCCGACTGTTACTAGCAATAATGATATTTATTTAAAATTTTAAACAACTAGCTGCAGCATACTAGTTGCCCCACTCTTCTGATAGAGTAAATGAGCCGAGCCTGGGTGTGCCCACGCTCAGTATATCAAAGAATTCATACTTAATAGGGATGATAAGCTCAATCATGCTTGGTATACATTTTGTATAATATGTTTTTATAATATGAATTCAAGAATTTTCCTATAATATATTTTTTATATATTATAGGATACTTATAAGTATCTCTTTTGTTTTGTTTCTTTTATCATGCTTGGTTCACTTGATCAACATGTAAGTTCAGAATTCACATAAAGCAAAATCACTTCAAGAGATCAAGGAGAGAATAGATTCTAAAAGTCTGCAAGATCAAACACCATAATGAAACCATAAGACAACTTGTGGAGGCAGAACATGTTTTTCATTGACTTTGAAATTGAAAACAATAAATCAATAATCCATATATATCCAACAGTAAAAGAATAATAAAAGTGATCCAGTCAATCTGATCAGGAATCAGGATTCAAGCAATCGTCAAAATGACTTAAAAGTTAAAACCTACAAAAATGATAAAAAAATACTGCATTAACCCTTATTTCTAAAAAAGAGGACCAAATAAACTCAGTTAAACAACCACAAAATGTGAAATGTTTCTCAACCAATATACTGTTCATTCATGGGTCTCAAATAAGAATATAAATGATCATCATATGATAACACAAAACAAAAGATAAAGACCATCATGTTATTGCAACGGAAAAATGAAACAAATAGTCTCTAGCAATCCCTTGTTCCTTAAATGTACTTTCTAGAGAGAATGAAGGAATCAAACCTCTGCTCACGAGCTGAACCTCACACCACACAAGTCAGACACCAACCCTATATCACTCGAAAACTCTTCATCAAAGCAAAATATGGGCCTCCCGGTCCAGTTAAAAAAAAAATTTAAAAGCTCAGTATTAGCCCAGCTCCGATTCCATATGAAATAGATTTTTATCCATTTTTGTAGCCCAACCCTGACTGCAGCAAATAGTTTGATTTGTCCATATGAAATAGATTTTTATTAATAATTGTAGCCATTTTTATTTTATCTCAAAAAAAAGGAGGATGCTGCCCCTAAACCCCTATCACACCAATTTTTTTTCTTGCTACACCCCTATTTGCGCCCCCGAACCCCTATCAGCAAAGTTTTGTTCATTTCTGGGTTGACCTAGTAAATGCCTGAGTGAAACCGAGTCACTAGGTTGACTCGGCCAGTTTTTAAACCATGCAATTTCATTAGATAGCGTATCATGGAGACAATAAAAAACAACCCACTGCTTCATGCAGAATGAATAAAAAAAACCGCTGCGATAATGAATCAGAAACTAAAAAAACTATAAACAAACCCTTGATCTACAGGAACAAAAAAACCCTTGATATACACCCAGAAAAAGAATCTTACACCTAGCAACCCCTGCGATAGATCTACACCGAGAAAGAAAAAACCCTTGATCACTTTCCCCAAAACTACCCTATTGGATCCCACTGGTGTTGCTGACTGGAGGGGAGCTCGCACGACAGAGAGATAGAGAGAGTGACAAAGCGTGAGAGAGGGGGGTAAGAGAAGATAGCGTACCTGAAGGTGAACATCTTCATCTTCGGAAGTCGGTGGAGGCCACCGGAATTTTTTGAGGTCGCCGGAACTCGGAGCTCGCCGAAAACTCGAGAGAGAGAGAGAGAGGAGTCGGAAGATACGCGTGAAAAAACAAAACCCTAAGCCCCTTTCGATTTTATTTTTTCACGGGTTTTATAAAATACCCATTTTAACCTCGGTAAAAAATATATTCATGTGTAAAAAAAAATTTAAGGGCAAATTCGACCTTTCCATAATAGCGTCCCCCTTTAAAGGGGTACGCGTACCCCTTTAAAGAGGTACGTGTCTCCCATTAAAGAGGTATGTGTCTCCCTTTAAAGGGGTACGCGTCCCCCTTTAAAGGGGTACGCGCTTCCCTTTAAAGGGGGACGCGCTTCCTCAATTGAACCTGCGCTTCCCTTTAAAGGGGGACGCGCTTCCTCAATTGAACCTGCGCTTCCCCTCGCGTTTCGAAAGCGCTGCGTTTCGCGCTTCCGAAGCGCTTCCCCTATTCTATAGGCGTTTTTGGTAACTCTATGCTAGACAGCTTCACATATGGACAATGTGACTCTGTTTTTCTTTACTTTTTCTTTAGATTTAATTGTTCGTGCACCTGATTCTTTTTATGCAATTGTCTCGATACTACTATTTCTTACTTAATAAAATTTTGGTTTGCTATGGTATGGATGATAAATGTAAGATCCCTTGTGGTTGGTTGGTTATCCAATAAGGAGTGAAATTGTAAAGGCCCCGGGTCTCTGGGAATGTTTTCACAATGATTTAAAAAAAATGCATTTTCAAGGGGTATGAGTTGGGGTCGTTATACTTTTCGAGGCAACCCACCAATGCACAGTTGATCATACACCAAGCTCTGATACCATGTGAAAAGTCTTACACACAATCAAGTTTCCAAATAACTTGATATTCAAAACATATGCCAACACAAAATAGCATAAAAGGCTTCACACCACAAGAAAGAACAAGTGCTTCAAATGCACTCTGTTATTGCTATGAACAAGTGCTTCAAAGGCTTCACACCGACTGTGTACAGAAAGGGAACAAAAAGAGAAAAAAAATAGATAAAATGAGAAATTACATAAATAAGAAAATAAAAATTACAAGAATATACGTATATACTTTAAATATGTATTTATATACATATACTTATACATATGCATACTCTTGTATTACAAAGAGTATATATATATATATATATATATATATATATATATATATATTCAAGTATATACATATATATATTATTTTCTAACAATACATGTGTGTATATATATAACTATATATATGTACACAATATACATATATTAACAGCCATGCCACCAATTTTTTAATATGCACTACAGTTGGTAGCTAGATTATTACCTGCAGTTATTCTTGGACAAAGTTTGCTGGTTCAATATAAGCTTATGTTGCAAGTGTCGTTAACTTGCCCTAAGGTAAAGAAAAGTTGTGCCCTGTCTATGCAACCAATTGCAAGGGCATGCCTCTGGACTAGACTCCGTTTTTGTAGCTGTAGGCATTCCTATAATTTCCCATGGTAAAGCATAGACTACATTTTCAGAATCAAAATTTGTTTTTTCTTTTGTTTGTTTGTTTGTTTTTTTCTTCTGGCTAATTCTTTGTTAGGTATCTGCACACACCAAAATGTGTTTTTTCATTAGTCTAGTGACTCCAGTTAGTAGAAGCCTTAAGTACTTTAAGTGAAGGGATGTGGTCCTTATCGACTCAGATCCTCTGCATGGACCATTCTTGATGACAGCAACAAGCAACCTGCTTACTATTCAGAAAATGACAAGAATAAAAAAAGTTATCATGATCATCCCTCTGCAAGCACTTCAATTGGGACTTGCAAATCTATCATCATCTAAACATATTAACTCCTAACCTGCATCCTTAAAAATTCCTAAGAGAGCTAGAAACAGCCAAATCTGATACGATTTGAAAAAGCACTAAGAATATAAACATTAATACAAATAAAATAAAATATTAAAATATTATTTACTTCTACTATACTGGATTTTTGCATGTACCCTCTTATTAATCTTGTCTAGAGGTGTCAAGGGGTCGGGTTTGGTTCAAACTTCAAACAGGTGGAACCAGACTTGGACCAAATTTTCGGGTATGGCATTGGGTCCGGACCCAGGTCTAATCGGGTCCACTATAAAAAAACCATACCCAGACCCGATAAGAACTACATGAACCAAACCTGGACCATACCCGGTAAAACCATATTTTTTTATCATTTTTACATTGAAAAATTATGGGTCTTAATCAGAACTCGGGTCGGGTCCGGGTCTGGTATAAAATTTCACAAACCATGCCTGGGTCCATGTATTAATCGGACCTTCGGGTGCGGACCCAAGTCTTAATTGGGCCTTCTTATTTATCACCATACCCAGACCCTATAAGGTTTGGTTCGGGTCACTCTCATCACAAGAAAGAGTCACGAAGTGGCATGGAACCCGAGACACAACCGAAAGACAAGCAAAAAGGAACTAAAGCACAAACATAATTTATTTAACCAAAAAAAAATAACATATTTATACATTCACAAGAACACCAAGAAATAAAATAAATATTTTTTATTAATAACAAAATAAACAAAAATTACAAAGGAACCTCACTACAAAACACTCAAACACACACAATATGTACATCCATCCTCTCTCACCTATATAAAAAAAGGATGAGTAATATATAGAGGAAGACATAAAGGCTAGTTTGACCGTTACAGTTAGTCCCAACAGCTAGTTTGACTGTTAGAACTAGTCCCAATAGCTAGTTTGACCAATCAAACTAATTGTTAGAGCCAGAGTTACCGGAAGTGCCATAGGGCATGGGGAAGCACGCTTCCTTGAAGAGCGTTTCAGAAGCATGAAATGTGGTGCTTCTAAAACGTATTGGGAAGCGTTCTTCCCAATTAGAGGAAGAGCGCTTCTCATTTTTTCATTTTTTTGTGTTTTTATTTTTATTTTTCTTTCTTTTTTTTCTTTTTTCGCTTCCCCTTCGCTTCCGGTTCGCTTCCGAGATGATTCCTGGTTTACTTCTAAGTTGTCCCGCACTTCTCGCTTCTTAAAATTTTAAAAGTGCCTCGCTTCCCGCTTCCTCCAGAATCGCTTCCCGCTCCCACTTCCCTGACTGGCAACTCTGGTTAGAGCAAATCCCAACAGCTAGTTTAACTATTCAAACTAGCCATTAAAGCAAATCCTAATGGTTAGTTTGCCGTTACAAACCCCAACGACTAATTGGTCATTCAAAAAATAACCCAAAATACAAAATACAAAAATAAAATATTTAATCATTTTAATAATTACCAAAAAACCTAATCTAACCTAAAGTATACCATGAGTATACTTACTAATCTAATAGGTATACCTATCCTAAAATACATAAAGTATACCTTGAATACAACTCAAATTAAATGTACAAGAATACACATCAAAAGAAAGAAAGAAAATACTTAAAGTATACTTAAGTATACTTCGGTATATACAAGACAAATACAACAACATAGGGAAATGCTTCATATATCTTAACAGAGACGAATCCAGTAAATCTCCAGCTCATGCGGACACTTGCACAGTAACTTGAAATTTTCATTCAACAGAACTACTTGAATCAACAATTAACATGCAAAAGCTAAGAATATTGGCATTTAGGAGCACTATTTAACGAGAACAGAGAAGAAGAAAAACTTACAGCTATAGGAGCACTATTTAACACTAGCCTAATTTACACTAAAAAATGGCCAGCTAGCCTAATTTACAATCTAAGAATATTGGCATTTAGGAGCACCATTTAACGAGAACAGAGAAGAAGAAAAACTTACAGCTATAGGAATATAAGCATGTCTACTATTTACAGGTCCAACAGTGAAGCCTGTATAGCCAGCCATGGCACCATGAACTGCGCCATGTGCAAGAAGTGTGCAATAGATATTGTCAGATGCATTGCTTGGAATGGCACGTATCATATATGTTGGGTCTACAAGAATCAGTTCACAAGATATCAGAAGAAAGAATGATCATAAGATCTACGGGACGTCAATCTTTAGTCATTCAGGATATGCAAAGACTTAATAGACCAAAACAATATTTACTAAAGGAAACACATAAGAACATTCCTTTAATAAACCAATAAATATTGAACTTAAACCTACAATACTACTTTAATCTGGGGTTCATATTTAGATGCAGGCATCAGGCCAGGCCAGGTTGAGTGCAGGTCATGCCATAAAATCCCCCAGTGTCTATGGGGTGGGTCGGAGCCTGGATCTCATGAGGCTCAGGATGGCCCAGATCTTTTTAAGCTAAGACCCAGGAACCAGGGAAATATATGTATTATGGTGCCCAATCACCGTTGAAAACTATTTGTTATCATTATGAATGTACAAGCAAAAACTGTGAAATGCTGTTGTGCCTGTCTGATTAGCAAGCAAGATGGGCCAGGCCCAAGTCTAATTGGGTTTCAGGATGCACCTGCAGCTCGCAATTGCACATCCCAGTCTGGGCACCCACTGTGAAATTGTCTACGAAGAGACAATCCATAAACAAGCATAAAAACTTTATAAAAGAAGTGCACAAGAGCACTCTCACAACACTTGAACAAAATACACAAAAAGTGTATAAATAATAAACATGCAATAATGCATGTATTTCAATATATAAAAGCAAATGCTTGAGACTCTCAAGCTTGGAAAATACAAGGGGGGAACACCCCTATTTATACAAATGTTAGAAGGTGCAAGGGGGGCTCCCAAAGGAGTCGTTGGGAGCCCCCAACGGTCACATTTGTGACCGTTGGGGGCCCCCAACGACTCTATTGGGGGACCCCCAATGCACATAAAATCAAAAAAAAAAAAAAGAAAAAAAAAAAAAAGAAATTACAAAAGTAAAAATAAAAAGAAAATTACAGCATATTCTAAAAGTGAATATGCGCAAAACAGGAAATGACAGAAATGCCCTTTCGGGTAAAAATATATAAATATATGTATTTATATATATAGAGATATATGTACATATAATATATTATATGTAAATATATCTCTATGTATATAAATATATATATTTATATTTACAATGATTTTAGGAGCTACATTTTAACACCCCCCCTCAAACTTACGGTGTGATAACCGCAAGTTTGTCAAGAAGGAAATGAAATCTGGGCGAACATAGAGCTTTTGTGAAGAAGTCGGCAAGTTGATACTCAGATGTCACATATGGCAGATCAATGACCTTCTTCAAGTATTCCTCTCGGACATAATGACAATCCATCTCTATATGCTTTGTTCGCTCGTGAAATGTGTGATTCTTGGCAATGTAGATGGCACTTTTATTGTCACAGCATAGCTTTGTTGGTTCTTTGACAACTACTCCCATATCTTCCAAAAGACGTCGAATCCATACTATTTCCATGGTGGTAGATGCCATGGCTCTGTATTCGGCTTCAGTGGATGATAAGGAGACCTTCTGTTGCTTTTTACATCGCCACGAGATCAAGGATTCTCCTAAAAAAATACAAAAACCAGTGGTGGAGTGACGGTTACTAGGGTCACCTCCCCAATCTGAGTCAGTATAAGCAAGCAATTTTAATTCAGAAGAAGAGGATAGGAATACTCCCTTATTCACTGTTCCCTTCAAGTATCTGATGATGCGAAGTACAGCACCCATATGGACGGTTGTAGGAGCATGTTGAAACTGACTGGCGATGTGTATAGCATGTGACAAATCGGGTCGAGTAATGCTCAGATACATTAAAGAACCTACCAACTGTCTGTAAGGAGTAGGATCAGTTAGAGGAACACCGTCGTCAATCTTCATTTTGGCTCCCACAACTTCAGGAGTTTCACATACTTTGTCATCAGAAATCCCTGATCTGTCAATAATCTCACAAGCAAGTTTAGACTGAGATAGAAAATAACCACGTTGCGAATAGGCAACCTCAATTCCAAGAAAATATGTCAGAAAACCTAAGTCTGACATCTCAAATTTTGAAGTCAAGACGGACTTAATACCCTTGACTCCTTGTATATCATCACCTGTGATTAACATGTCATCAACATATAATAACAATATTACAATCCCTACTTTAGATTTTCTAGTAAATAGAGCAGTATCAGTATAACATGAGGAGAAACCATTTTCCAGCATTACACTGGTAAATCTGTCATACCAGGCTTTGGGAGCCTGTTTCAAACCATAAAGGGCCTTTCGAAGA
This sequence comes from Nuphar pumila, assembly GCF_984573655.1. NCBI lineage: Eukaryota > Viridiplantae > Streptophyta > Magnoliopsida > Nymphaeales > Nymphaeaceae > Nuphar > Nuphar pumila. The sequence goes on from NC_143261.1 coordinate 3,409,428, forward strand.
CGAAGGACTTTATTTTTAGGGATCTCCATGCCAGGTGGAGCATCCATATACACTTCTTCATTAAGATCACCATTTAAAAAGGCATTTTTCACATCCATTTGAAAGATATTCCAATTTTTGATAGATGCAATAGTGATAAGACACCTAACTGTAACCATTCGGGCTACAGGAGCAAAAGTTTCTTCATAATCAATCTCATACTCTTGTCCATACCCTTTTGCAACTAAGCACTTCTAAAGGTGAGTTCACTATATTGGTCAATAGCACTTCTAAAGGTGTCTTGGTTTCTACGAGAGTATGTTATAGGATCATTAGAAATCCTGTCTTCTTGTTGGTTATGCTCTTCGATATTACTTTCAATGTCCTCATCATGGTTTGATGACATATCATCATCACTGGATGTATCATCATTACTAGATAATAAGTCAAAAAGGAAGGAATAATCAAAATTTTCTTGTTGAGAAACATTTTTTTCAAATCCACTTTCATTTTCCAAAAAGGTTACATTTCTAGAAACATATAATTTATCTTCTCGAAGATCATAGCATCGAAATCCCTTTTGAGTTTCGGAATATCCAAGAAAAGCGCAGGGGATAGCCTTGGGAGAGAGTTTGTCATTCTTATCCATAAGAATGAAACACTTACACCCGAAGACTCGTAACCTATTATAATCTGGTTCGAGTTTATACAAGATCTCAAAAGGGGATATTTTTCCTAATATTCTAGAAGGCAAACGATTTATTAGATAAACAGAAGCAAGAGCAGCTTCAGCCCAAAAATTTTTTGGTATGTTTTGAGAAATAAGAAGGGTTCTAGTGGTCTCAATAATATGTCTATGTTTTCTTTCGGCCAACCCATTCTGTTGGAAGGTTTTAGGACAAGATCTTTGGTGAATGATTCCTTGATCTTCAAGATATATTTTAAATTGGTTGGAGAGATATTCTCCTCCAGAATCACTTCTAAAAATCTTTATGTTACTATTAAATTGATTCTTGATCATCGAATGGAAAGTTCTAAAGCATGAAAAGACTTCATGTTTGAATTTAAGAAAAAAGATCCATGAATATCTAGAGAAATCATCCACAAAAATAACATAATAAGAAAAACCTCCTTTTGAGACAACAGGTGCTGGTCCCCAAACATCGGAATGCATAATTTCAAAAGGTTTTGATGAGAACATAGTTCTTTGCTCAAAAGGTAAACTTTTCATTTTTCCGAGAATACAGTCATTACAAGAAAAAGAACTTTTACATAGGTCTTTTGCAAAATGTAAGTAAGACAACTTGGTGATATTAGGATGACCAAGTCTTTTGTGCCACATGTTTATATCTTTGTTTCGGGCAACATTACAAAAAGATTTTGGAACTCGAAGAGATTCCATGTAGTATAAATCGCCTTTTCTAAAGCCTTCCCCAATCAATTTCCCGGACAGGCGATCCTGTATTGAACATTTATCACATGAAAATTTAATATCACAACCATGATCCGAGAGTTGAGAAACAGAAAGAAGATTTAAATTAAGTTTAGGTATAAATCTAATTTTTGGAATAAAAAAATCTTGAGTTTCAAAATTACCTATTCCTTTAATTTCAAGAGAAGTTCCATCCGCAGTGGAAACAAAGGATGGAGAAGCATTTTTTGAATAATCGGAAAGTGAAAACATGTTTGGGGACATATGAAAGGATGCACCTGAGTCCAAAAGCCAAGGGACTTTACCTGGAATGGAAGAAGTAGACACGGCGGCACCGGATGTAGCTCCCTTGAGAAGAGGTTAAAGGGCTTCCATTATTTGGTTCAACGAGAGTGACCCACTTGATGATGCCTCTTCCTTTTGTGGTGCGCCGGTGGTGGCCATAGCAAGAAGCTTCTTCCATTTGGGACATACTGGCTTGATATGCCCCGGTTCTTTACAAAAGTGACATATAGTCTTGCTATAGTCCCGCTTCCCTCTTTGTCCACCATCTCCTCCTTGATTTTGGAATTTAAAGTGAGGAGGACGATAGGTCTTTACATTATTTCCGGGTCTTGATACGGCATTAACCTCATTATTTTCTTCATAATTACAAGGAACCATAAGAACACTTGGTCCTTGTTTACATAAATTCATACGAGTCTCCTCACCACTTAATTTGGTGAGAACATCTTCAAGAGAGGGAGGAGAAAATGAGGATAGAAGTGATGACCTTATTTGCTCAAATTCCGGTCTCAACCCATTCAAAAAATTGAAGAAACGATCTTCTTCAAGTTGCTTGTGGCGGAGTTCAATTGCCTCTCCACTCCATTTCGGTTCAAGCATAGAGAGCTCATCCCAAATAGAGGAAAGATCGGCAAAATATTCCCTAATAGACATTTCACCTTGAGTAAGGGAGAGGGCCTTCTTTTGAAGGTAATACTTATGAGATAGGTCTCTTGATGTATACATCTTCTCGAGATAATGCCAAGCTTCCGATGCCTTTTTGAATTTGATAATGTTGGCATTAATCTTGGTTTCGACGGATGCGAAGAACCAAGAAAGAATCTTGAAGTTCTTCATTTCCCATTCGTCGTGTTTCTTTGAGTATTCTTCAAGAGCTTTGATCCTTTCCTCTCCCTCAAGGATCTTGATTTCACTTCCATTCATTATGGTTATCTTGGGTTCCGGCTCCGGAATCGTTCCTTGCACATAACCCCACAATCCTTTTCCTTTTATGTGGGCCTCCATATTCCCGGCCCAAATATGATAGTTGGACCCATTCAATTTGAAGCCAAGGGCAAAGTGAGACTCTTTCTCACCCATTAAGACGTGGAGAGAAGAAGAAAAAAGACGTACCAATACGATGTTTCAACTTCTTCTTAGCACAAGATCCTTCTAAAATATTTGAGAAGCAAGATCCACCACTTCAATCTCAAAAAATCCGAAGGCACGGTTTTCGAGACACTCGAACAAAGGCGGATCTCACGATCTTCAATCACCAACCGAGCTCTGATACCATGTGAAATTGTCTACGAAGAGACAATCCATAAACAAGCATAAAAACTTTATAAAAGAAGTGCACAAGAGCACTCTCACAACACTTGAACAAAATACACAAAAAGTGTATAAATAATAAACATGCAATAATGCATGTATTTCAATATATAAAAGCAAATGCTTGAGACTCTCAAGCTTGGAAAATACAAGGGGGGAACACCCCTATTTATACAAATGTTAGAAGGTGCAAGGGGGGCTCCCAAAGGAGTCGTTGGGAGCCCCCAACGGTCACATTTGTGACCGTTGGGGGCCCCCAACGACTCTATTGGGGGACCCCCAATGCACATAAAATCAAAAAAAAAAAAAAGAAAAAAAAAAAAGAAATTACAAAAGTAAAAATAAAAAGAAAATTACAGCATATTCTAAAAGTGAATATGCGCAAAACAGGAAATGACAGAAATGCCCTTTCGGGTAAAAATATATAAATATATGTATTTATATATATAGAGATATATGTACATATAATATATTATATGTAAATATATCTCTATGTATATAAATATATATATTTATATTTACAATGATTTTAGGAGCTACATTTTAACACCCACATGGCCCATTGGCACCGGCCTGATGTCCACCCTTATTCACACCCCACATCAACCAAAAAATTTGTCAAGATAAATAGGTAAATTCCTAAAAGCAGCATTGTGGATATATGTATTATACATCCAGTTCAGGCCACCTTGTTCTCATGTTTGTGCTCCCTCCACCACAAGCATTTTCATTACATTAGCTACTTACACAACCCCATGCATTTCCATTACATTAGCTACTTCGTATTTTCTGACAAACACTTTTATTATTGAACTCTTTCATAATGGTGAAGATTTCTGTGTTCTTTGTGATAGTAATCATCATAAACTTGTAACCTGTGTTAAAAAGTGTAATATAATTATATATAATATATTTTAATATATAATATTTTTTATTTATTTATTTTTCTCTTTCTCTTTCTTTTTGTATTTTTAGTTTTGTCTAGTTCATATTGAACTAGACTCAAAACTAGTCAAGAATTGACTAGTTTTGATAGCCGTTGGACTAGCTCCAACGACTCCCTAGAGCTCTCTAAAAGCTCCTCTCTCTCATTCTATATAAATAGGGGTGACTCCCCTCTCCTTGTTGCAATGCTTTTTAAGCATTTTATGTGAATGAAATAAAGTTTATTAATTTCCCTTTTTGAGTTCTCTCATTTATACCCTTTTGTGGGTTATGATTGAAGTGTCTTTAATAGACACCAATTACAAGCATTTGGGATTTCATGGAAGATCCTCATTTCCTTACAACCTGGTGGATTTCTTGCACCTAATGTATTTCACATTTAGTAGAAAAAGAATGGACAAGGAATTCTTAAAATTCCATACTGTCTCGTGAATGGCTCCAAACTAGTAAAAGATTGTCAAGTTCACAATAGTTGCATCAACGTTGCCAACAATCTTGCAACTGATGCAAGAGGCCGAAAACAAACTAAGACTGTGCTGGTAGTCCATACTCCATAGCCATAGAAGAGGAGATTCATTACCTATGTACTTGAGATTTATTGTCATTTTGCGCTCCTTAGTAAAATGATCCTACAAAAATTGCCCACAAACCTCAGAAAAATGATAGGAATATATGGCAACAGTGCAACAAAATTCCGAAAAAATAAATGGAGAATAACATGGAAAAAGAAGGTTTGCTCCAATGCTCCAATGGTACCTTGATCTTTTGACTGATCCACAAACCAACATCAAGGAGTAGCCGATTTCCAGAAGCATCTTTTTCATCGATCAAATGCAAGCTTTCAGCAACAAGCTCCTGTCCTGCACCTTCTGCGACTACAATGACCATATGTCCATTCTCTTTAAGGTGTTGCTCGATAAATTCAAATAATCCACCTTCTCCATCCAAATAAAATGGCGACTCTGGGATCAGGCAGCAGTCCTGTCTAATTGATCGAGTTTACTATCAAGAAAATCCCTTTTAATTAATCGAGTTTGCTATCAAGAAAAACCCTTTTAAGTGACACGAATAAAAAACAAGATGACCATCAACGAGCTCAAAAAAAAGGATAGTTGGAAAGATATACTCAAAACAATCAATCTGCATTCCTTAACTAGGAAAAAGTAAAAAAGGGAATTTTTGATGTAGCATATTAAATAACTCATGCTTTCAACTCATTATTAAGGTCAGGGATTAAAACAAAACAAATTTTGCTTTGGGCAATTGAAGGAATTATAGTACATGAAATAGACAGTCAGTCTGTTGCAATCTGCAACAGCAAGCAGCTCATCAAAAATACTAGGGCTATTTAATAGCAACCAATGGTGAAGCTTACAATCTCATACATAAATGCCTTGACTTTGCTGTCAGTAATATTTTTTCCAACCATTGACTAATGTGGTACACGCTAAATATCTGCTTTCCACTCTTCGATGTGAGTGATGGTGAACCAAGAATATGATATGAATCAGCACATTATTGTCAGTTTCAAATTCTCAACTCACTGACCCTGATAACTTTGGACATATCATGCCCATTATCAACCAACAAAATACAGCAATTTGCAAGTGTGTTTTGTTATATATATATATATATATATATATATATATATATATATATATATATATATATTATGTTTTGTCCAAAATACCTGATAGGGGTATTTTGGTCTTTTCACATGTAATATAAGTTGTTTTAAAAAACTTATTTTAGGCTTTTTTCTTTTTATTTATTTTATTTATTTTATTTATTTTTTATTTTTCCTCCTTTTTGGATCATTGGGGACCCCACAAAGGGAGTCGTTGGGGCTCCCCAACGACTCCTTTGCGGGGAGCCCCAATGCTCCCTCTCTCTCTCTCTCTCTCTTTCTTGATTTGTATATAAAGAGGTGCTCCTCCTCTCATGTTGTAGAAGTTCTCTCACCTCTTCTCAATAATATTTGATTCATTTTTGCCTTTTGGCATTTCCCCTTAGTGGGTTTGTGTATTTGCACTTTATGTGCTTGTGATTTCTTGTCCATTATTGGACCTTCAAGTGTTATCACTTGTTAGTTGTATTTTTGTCCATTTCCTTACATGGAATCAGAGCAAGGTTGAGATCAAGCTAAATTTGTTTCTCGATACATCGAAAAACATGCCATTCAAAATTTGAAAAGGAGGTGAAGCTCTCTTGCAATTCCTATTCAAGCTCTTATGAGATTTTGATCGCGTAAAAAATCGATGGAGTATTTGCTATTTCTCTTTTCTTCTCTTACATGGTATTCAAGAAAAAGATTTACTCGGTATGTATCTTATATTTTTTAAGTATCTCTTCTATTATTTATTTCATGCATTATGCATGAGAAAACACTTATTTTCTTTATCATTTTATATATATATATATATATATACTTTTGTTATTTTCTTTGGATTAACTACTTTAAATAGTTATGGTATGCATTTGAAAATATATTTGAAATATAGTAGCCTCTTGCTAAATATGTTAAAAATGAATAGGTTTTTTAAATTAATTATTAGATCTTGTATGTAAGCATATTTCCATAAAATATTTGTTTTAATTATGCATTGTTAATATATATATATATATATTCTTCATGTATTTCTATCAAAATACCTAATAGGGGTATTTTGGTAATTTTGATGTATGTTTTATTTTTCTTAAGATTTTTCTATTTCTTTATTTTTTATATTCTTTTTATTTTTATATGTATTGGGACCATTGGAGGGCCCACACTTATAGTTGTTGGGGTCCCCAACGACTATAATGGGAGCCCCAATGAATATTCGAAACAGAGAGAAGAATGTCTTCTAACTTGGAATTCAAACCGTAGATCTATTTAGGCATACCTTTTGGAAGAATACGCTACCCTTTGCTCTGATACCATGTCAGAAATCGATGTGGCACCACAGATTTATTCAGCAGGAGAATATGAGAAAGGAGAGAAAGAGGAACCGAAACTTGACGGCAGCCACACCTCTTGTTTGGCATGCCCTAATGATTTTATATTACTTTATGTTACAAAAGACATAAAAGCCCTTTGGTAAAAGGACTAAATTACAAAGTATATCCTACACCTACGCAGTACATAAGTTTACACGATAACATGGATTTGGATCTATTTCAGACCCGATCCAATACAAGAATAAATCACGTGTTTTCAAGTAGACACTCCTGAAGTTATAAATGTTAAATTAAGACTTGAAGATGGTGTTTTACTTGATGATCTTACTACTTATCGTCAATTAATTGGATCTCTTACTTACTTATCCATCACTCAACCGGACATTGCTCATGTGGTTCATGCAGCAAGTAAGTTTTAGCATGCTCCTACTACAGTTTATAGCCGTTGTCATAAGAATTGTGTGCTACATCAAGAACACCATCTCAAAAGGGGTTTTCTTATCCCCTTCTTCATCTTTTGACTTAACTGTTTATATTGATGCAGATTGGGGAGGTAATCCCAATAATCGAATCTCAACTACTGGATTTTACATTTTCTTAGGGGATTCGCTTATTTCTTGGAGGTGCAAGAAGCAACAAAAAGTTTTATTGTCATCCATAGAAGTTGAATATCGTGCCATGGCAACTACAACCATGGAAATTGTATGGCTTACAAGTCTACTCTGTGATATGGGGATTCTCATCTCAACTCCCTCGAAGATGTGTTGTGACAACAAGAGTGCGATCTACATTGCAAGCAACCATACTTTCTATGAATGCACCAAGCATATTGAAATAAACTGTCACTATATTCGAAATGAATACCTCAGGGAAAGTATTACATTACCTTATGTTACATCAAAATATCAGTTGGCTGACTTCTTTACCAAGGCTCTTCCGACTCCTCACATTTTGTTTCTCCTTAGCAAACTTTCGGTTTTCTCTTCGTAAAGTTTGAGGACGAGTGTTTATATATATATATATATATATATATATATATATATATATATATATATATATATATATATATATATATATATATATCAAAATACCTAATAGGGGTATTTTGGTAATTTTGATGTATATTTTATTTTTCTTAGGATTTTTCTGTTTCTTAATTTTTTTATTCATTTTATTTTTATATGTATTGGGACCATTGAGGGCCCCACACTTATAGTCGTTGGGGTCCCCAACGACTATAATGGGAGCCCCAATGGCCCCTCTCTAGGTGCTCCTTTTTCCCTATAAATAGAGAGTCTCTCCCTCATGTAATGTAGCTTTGTTCTCTCTCTTTTTTACTCATTAATAATATTTTCTTTGCCTTTTTGGCATTTGCCCCTTAGTGGGTTTGTGTATTGTGTGCATTATGTGCTTTTGCTACTTGGCTCTTTGTTGAACTCTTCTAAGAGTTCTCTTGTAATTTGTATTTCCGCATTATTCATTACAATGCATATCGTCATAAAAATTATATTTTATAAAAATATATGTTTTCCCTTTAAAATCTTAAATATTATGCTTATATGTCTTTCATGTTGCTAATTCCCTTGTTGTATGTATTTGGTTTTATCGTAATGATCATTGGTGATTCTAGGCATATGTTAAAACATGATTTTTAGATATATTATATGAATTTTATGTGTTCCTTAAAATTTTAGAAACTTGTATGATGTATATCTTAAGTCACCATGTTTTCTTTAACTCTTTGGTAATATCGTGGATATTTTGCATATTGACATGTTTATGTCCCATATTTTATGTGATTTCAATGGTTGACTTTAAGATATTTTCTCATTATGCAAAACTAATTCTTTGAAAAACATTCTCGATTGATTATGCTTGAGAATGATCTTAGATATTTGTGTTCATCTCTATTTGACATTTATATAGAAAATAAATCTTGCATTAGATGCTTTGAATGCATTTTATAATGTTAACTCATTTTCTTTAAAATGTGTCATAGTCATACAAAATAGATTGTATTATGAATGATGTTTGGTATATTAAATTTCATAGCTTCTATATAACCTATGTGGCTATGAGTTATAAGATTATCTTATTGCTTTAAGTATTCATGGTTGGTAGTAATTATGTTTACTTTTGGGATTGTCAAAGGTTCTTGTAAAAAATTCTATATGTGTTATTTCCTTAATATTATATGATTTGTTTGTCTCTTAGTAGACTTTTGATTTAAAAAATTTCCTTTTAAGATAATATGTTATTGTCTTCTCTTTAAAAATTATTAGATCCTTTGTATGCAATGTGCCTTAGTGCATCTATTCCTTGATTGGTGAATTTATGAATTTAATTTGAAGAATTAATTATGTTAAGCATGATTCTTGTTTATTCAAAATTGTAAAAAGTTGTCATAAGACATATTGTTGTGCATATGACTGCACTTTTTCTAAGGTTGATCATCTACCAATATTGGATTTTTTTATTTGAAATTGTCTTTTCAAATCGATTCCTTTTATGAACTCACCTATTTCAAAAATGATTTCCGTAAGTATTTATTGCCTTCTTATGGCATTAATTTTGTCCATCACAAATTTTTATATGATGCATCAATCTTCTTGGCCTTATTATTGTTGAATCAGATATGTTTGTTGGAGTGAGTTATGTGCACCTCATTTTATGTTATTTTAGATTGTCAACTTGTAGTTTGACTCTAACTAACCGTTATGTGATCTCTGATTGCGAGTGTATTGAATCACTCATTTGCTTTTGGGCATTGTTTTTATTATGAATGCTTTTAATTATATGTATCTGTGATGAATATCTAATTTTTTAAACTATGGTGTTTCGAAATATGGCTAAAATTGATATTTTTATTAATTGTATTAGTGTGTTTCCATTACAAGCCTTCCTACCTCGATTGTCTTCTTCTTTTTATGCCTCTTATCTATGTGACATCATATGTAGACAAGAGATGTTTGTTCACACCTTCGTGTGTGTTTTTAGCCTTTTATGGCATTAAGATTATACTTTTGATCTAGTCGCCGATACACTTGATCTTTAGTGTTATTATATATAGACAAGAGTTGTTTATTCACACCTTCGTGTGTGATTTTAGCCCTTTGTTTAGTCGCTGATACACTAGTTTTAAGTGTCATTATATGTAGACAAGAGGTGTTTATACACACCTTCGTGTGTGTCTTTGGCCCTTTAGTGGCATTGTATCTATGCTCTTGTTCTAGTCGCTTATACACTTGATTTGTGAGGTTTAGAGGTCTAATGAGGTGATTGCTTGTAGTGGATGAACTATTATTGAGATTTGCAAAATACTATATCTTGATACTTATGGGATTTTTTTAAAAATTTGTCTTCTGCAAATTGGTTTTGATTTGCATATATCATTCCCTTTGTCATGTGGGATTTTTTAATTCTTTGATGAATTTCTTAAACCTTTACTACTTGTCTTTTCCTTGTATGAAAAAATATTTATCGATAAAAGATCATGTATTTCATTGGTAACATATATACATATATATATATATATATATATATTGATATTTGGTACTCTATACTTAGACTCACTCTAGGATGTGTGAGTGAATTATGTTTCTAATTAATTATCTTGTCCATATTGTGATACGCATAAATTTAATTAACTCATCTTTTATTGATAAAAATAGTTATCTTTTCATTATTGTTTCATGTGCATTAAGCATGCTTTAACTGCATAATGCATATATGTGTATTAGCATGGTTCACATAATTTTATGCATGAAGTTAATTAGCTCTTTCTAAAGCTTTGAGCACCTTCTCTCTCAATAAAGATTAACTTTTTTCATGCCTTTGTGCATTTATGCTCCTTTGTGAGTATTTCATTGTGCCTTTGTGCACTTAGCCTCTTTGTGATTCTTGTGGGTTAATCAAGTCATTTTTAAACTTGATCTTTTGAAGATATTTTCACATTGAAGTCATTTTTCGAACTTGATTCATTTTCAAAGATTGAAGACATTTTCACATGGTGCTTGATTGAAATGCTTAAGATATTTTGTATACATAAATTTATCTCTTCTTAATGAATCATATGCCCTTTAAATAATCAAATCTTATGATCAATGTTATGAAAAATAAGTTGATTATGATTTAATTTCATCTTTGAAGGATACTCCTCTTGTCTTTCTTAATATCTAATGATTCAAAAAATTATCACAATTTTGATTAAACCATTCTATTCTTGCTTTAAAATATATTATTGTTAAAATTTTGCAACTCTTGTGCTAGAATATTTTGCTTGTGTACTTAGAGTCTTCTTTTGGTTTGTTCTTTCTCTACAGGATCTTTAAGAGGTGATACATTCGATACATCATGGAGATAGCTAATGAAGGTGCTTGGGGATTATCACCAATACAGGCGTTTTGAAGACTTATATTTGCACAAATTTTCTGAGATGCCATAAAGATGGAGATTTCCCTTGAAGACTTGGAATCCTTGTCTTCGTTTTTCCAAACTTTTCGTCCTCTCCCCGTAAAGTTTGAGGGGGCGTGTTATATATATATATATATAGATAGATAGATAGATAGATAGATAGATAGATAGATAGATAGATAGATAGATAGATAGATAGATAGATAGATAGATAGATATTTTGTTTTATCTAGAATACCCGATAGGGGTATTTTGATCTTTTCACATGTGATATAAGTTGTTTTAAAACAACTTATTTTAGGGTTTTTTATTTATTTTATTTTTATTTTTTATTTTTCCTCCCTTTTGGATCATTGGGGACCCCACAAAGGGAGTCGTTGGGTCTCCCCAGGGCTCCCCAACAACTCCTTTGTGGGGAGCCCCAATGCTCCCTCACTCTCTCTCTTGATTTGTATATAAAGGGGTGCTCCTCCTCTCATGAAGCAGAAGTTCTCTCACCTCTTCTCAATAATATTTGATTCATTTTTGCCTTTTGGCATTTCCCCTTAGTGGGTTTGTGTATTTGCACTTTATGTGCTTGTAATTTTCCCTTAGTGGGTTTGTGTATTTGCACTTTATGTGCTTATATTTCTTGTCAATTATTGGACCTTCAAGTGTTATCGCTTGTTAGTTGTATTTCCGCCCATTTCCTTACATGTTTCTCATCCTGGAAACGCACATATACATTTCCTACAGAGATATATTGAACTTCAGTTGTAGCCCAACTACATCATTGAGCATTTGGAGCAAATAATTATATGTTCAATCCATTTCCTCAAATGACCAATAATACCAAGCTCCGTACCCGTAAATCATTTGAACACAGGCACATATACTGGTAAAGAGGTTTTTTAAATTTGTTGATATTTTCCAAACCTGGACAAAGAAGAAAACATGAACTAGTAAAAAGGTGTGAATTCATGTCGACACAACTGATATTTAACAAGAATTTAATCCCAGAGGAAATTTTCCCAAAACTTTTGACAGGAAACTTAAGCAGTTACAGAAAAGTTTTATACAACCAAAAAAAATTAAGTGGCATGTGATTGTTGTGATTTTGTTTATATTATGAGTAAGCTTAACCTGAGGTGCAGTGTTAACCAACCAAGAGTGCAACTATAATGCTTTAACCTTTCCTATTTTTCCTAATGTGGCACAAACAGAAGTTATCAAATTGGTGCATGAATATTCATTAAAAGGTGAGCCAGATGGGACCACCACAGAATCATTGCTCCTGAATTTATGAACTCGCTATCAAATTCAAAACGATAAATCAGACTACAAATACTTGAAAGTGTTAAGCATGAATAGAGTGAGTTAATAGCAGGGTAAGCTCTTACAACATCTCGGCTTGCCAAAGTAGCAAACATGGCAATAAATCCTGCAGGCACAAACAAAGTATAGAGTTAAGAGAAAACTAATTTCAACATACAAACTTTCAATGCTTCAGTACTGTCAGCATTCTGTTCAAATTTGTTGGAAACAATTTCCTCATGCACAGGAAAATTACATTGATAAGTTACCATGTAATAAGGATTTCTTACACACCACTATAACGACCCATGAGCTTCACGATACCAACACCATTCTCAGCACTTTCAGCTTCCACGTGTGCTGCATTGATGGCCCTTTGAGCTTCTTCGACAGCAGTATCAAAACCAAATGACTTGTCTATGACCTAAAAGCAAGCAGGATATAGATCTCAAAGCTCCTGGCTAATTGGCCACTCTAAAATCAACCGTTAATCAAAACAAGTGCATTCTAGAAAATTTATAACCTGTTATAAAGTAACAGTAAACATATGAAATGAATAATCATCATTAGCCAAGCTCTATAGCAGACCATCTAATGAACCTACATTAAATTAAAAATTGGTAGACAGCTTCCATGATATGTTTTAGAAAATGAATTCTATATGAAAAAATATATATGGATGCAACTCATTATAGTGTTGTGTATTTTTTGTCTATGATAGGGAAAAACTCATCATTAGAGGAAAACTTACTGCAATATCATTGTCAATAGTCTTAGGGATGCCTGCAACTGCCACTTTGAGACGACGTCGTTCAATTTCCTGCACATGATTCTCCCAGATCAGATTCAACATGGTGGAATATGTGTCAATGATAGGCATAAACATAGAAGATTGTCTGTTTTTCAAGGATGAACATGACCTCAAAAATAACAGCTGCCCCTTTCTGAGTCCCATCCCCCCCAATTATGTACACCTGGAAGCAAGCAAAAAAGATGGAGATAAAAAAGAACAAGCCAAACTAGTAGAAAGTGTTTATGAAACATAGGTAAGTATTCATTAACTAACTGTGCTAACCTGATTGATCCCCCGGTCCTGAATGCTGTCAACTATCTTAGAGGTGTCATGGCCACCACGCGAAGTGCCAAGGATGGTACCACCACGTTTATGAATATCATTGACAACCTTTGTTGTCAAAGGGATCGTGTTTCTAGAATAGAAGCCTCTGTATCCACCCTGCAGGAATTCCAAGTAAAACATCATGAAACAGCAATCAGGGTTTGTACAAATTTAAAACTATATGCAAACTACATTCTACCAAAAGAGAAAAGGACAAGTTGTGTCACATCAAATGGCGTTTTCCCTTTTTTTGCATAGGGAATCTACATTGAGATCATAATTCCAATCAAAGATGCTCAAGATAATGATTCAAACAGTTGTTTTAATGATGGCATTTGATAAAAACCATAATCTTCCACAAAAGCACTCTCTTAAAAGAAATCTGAATTATACTTATCAGAATACCTCCTGAAACCACTAATAGGATAATCACCATGGAGCTTGATTTATAAAATATGCAACCATCTTGAGTTTTATTAATGGCAATATGTATGAGAAAGGGCCATAGATTTTTCTCTTCTTGTATGTGCCAGCAAATCTACGTCACATGGATACATTGCGGGAGTAGGACACGAAGTGGATACGCTTGGTATGGGATGATAATTTTCAAAAGTTAGGACACAGGGACGCGGCCGTACACACATTCATAAAAGGAAATAGATAAAGTTAATGACACCATGTTGAATGTGTTTGAAACTTGTTTGACCATGTCCAGGAAATGTCATGTCGTGTCAACATGGGATATGCATGCTAAGTGTTCATGTAACAGCAGCAAATTCAGGTGGTGAAATCATTGATTATTTGATAAATAAAAGAACCCTAAACTTTTGAAAAAAAAATTGTTAGATCTTCTCTTTAATCATTGATTCCAGATGTCTTTCTAGCATGCCAGATGCAAGCCGAATTACCATCATGGGCAGGGTAAGGGGGAGGGGTATCTATGAACTTGATTTGAAGGATGAAGGAGTTAAGGTGTTGTAGTAGTCGAAGGAACCTCTTATGGATGAGATGATGGAAGAGGGGCAACATGACTTACCAATTATTGCCAGTAGCAGTAAAATTTTCATTATTCATTTGATGTGTGCAAATGTTCTCGATTTTTTCTTAAGACTAATGTTATCCTAGTCTCACATTTAGTATGAGATTAGTCAGCTATTAGCGAGTAAGGTAGCAATGGGCCAGCCATGGCCCAGTCAAATCAGCCTGTCCATTTAAACCCAGTCCAGGCATGGCCATGGTTCAAGAGTCCAAGGTAGGCCCCCCAAATGGACTAGTCCACAAGCAGCTGGCAGGCCACCCCATCCTAGGTCTATGTTTTGACCAGACCTCCCAGCCAGCTGGTCGAGGTCCCAAAAAATCAGCCCAGGTCTAGAACAAATGGACAGAGCACAAGCACCCAGTCAGGTGCCCACCCCTGCTAAAGTCAAAACTTATGATCTTCCATAAAAACTTAAAACATGCAAACACATGTAATTGCACAAGACCAAGTGAAATCATTCAAATGAACTCACCTCAATCCCAATGACGTTATTCACCCCATACATGTAGTTCAAGCCACATACAATTTCACGTATGACGGTATTGATTCCCGGACATAGCCCACCACATGTCACGATGCAAGCACGTACTTCATCTGGCTCGAAATAAACCTGACCAGTATCAAACGGAAGTGAATAACATAATTTGTGGTAGATAAGCCATGGAGGGGCATCTCGGCTACCTTTTCTCGAGGCCCAGTGCGCCGAAAGTGTACACCCTTTGGGTCATTTTTCTGAACTACAATCTATGAAACCAAGAAAAAAAAATCATACAACATTCATATTTAAGCATGAAAACTTAAAAATTACAAATGACAACTGATGCAAATGAAACACAGACCGTTTTGGCTACCACGTCATCTGCATTGACAAAGCTTTGCCTAGAATAGATCAATTCCCAGATTTTAGTGATGAAAAGAAGGCATTGTTCAATTCCTTTTGGAATTAAGCATTCAGAATCAAAAGTAATACCATAAGTGCAGAAACAAAAATAAGAGTAAGGTATACTCACTTAACAATGGCATAAGCAGGACTCTTTTGCAAGGGGCTTGGGTAGGCCTGCAAATAAAGGAAAGAAAAGAAAAGGCAAAAAGATTTAAAATTCGCAAAAGCAGAATAATGGAATAAGACTACTAGCAAATACAGTCTTGGACCCAGAGAAATCGCAAATTCCTAAAGAAGAAGAAAGTAAGAAGAGCACCATTAAAAAAATCTTATAAGTCGAAAAAACAGGGTCGACTTTGAAAATATAATTTACTTCCAAGAAAATGTTTATAAGTAAAATGACTATATGAAGATACTAAAACAATCAGCCAGAACAAAAAAGTAAAAAACTGAGAATGCTGACTTTCATGGAGACAGAAGTCCTAAAAGATGGTCTAACCTGTAAATTACAAAATAAACCTATCTTTCCACCTAGAGAGAAATGTGGGAGCTAATGGTTTTTAACTAAATAAAGCAGGCAAAATATCCAAGATATCCATAACCCTTTCACTTGCAAGTTCTCAAAGTAGAACAGGCTCTGATAGAGAAAAAACCAGGAGAATGCTATAAGTTATTGCCTCGAAGCAGAAGAAACAAATTCCACCTCTGCAAAACATAGAAGGAATAAACAGGCACCAGAAACCAAAAAGATTGTAGGTCATCAAAATAGGTCTTAAGTTATTAAAAGGCTAGACTTGGGGGAAGGAGGGGTTTGAGGAAGACATGAGTTGCCACTCCATCCAACAGGCATAATCCCACAGTCAACTAGATTTTTCAAACTTTCCAAACTCTTTATTATAGGTCAGAACCGCAATATATGATCCAGCATGACCCAGCGGTACTTGAAATCTCTAGTTTAATGATTCTATCACAGTGTGCTAGGCTCTCGTTACCCAGCCAACCCTGGCCCTTGTGACCCTTGTGATTGTGACGTACATAATGCTAAAACAAACATCACAGGATGGATCGATTTATTTTGTGTTTTGGATGTCTACAGAACCTCTCCTTCAAAGGTGAAATCATCATAATTTATACTAAAGAACCACACTGTGAAACTCATAATTTACACTAACAACCACGCTGTGAAATTAGTGGCAAGTGATCAATAACTTCCCAGGGTAAAATATCAGCTGGACAAGACAAACTTGGAGGTGCTGAAACTTTAGAGGAAAACCTACGTACAGTGGAACATGTAACAAGCTCCTCAGTTGCAGAGAGAAACCTGAACTCTTTTCCCGGTGAGTGGGATAGAATCTATAAATTCTCAATAGTGAAACGAGAGAAAAAAAGACACAATCGAGTATCTTTTTAATTATAAGTATATATCTCATAAAAGCCTTTCTCTAGAATTCTCATCCAATCGAAAATGCTCAACACCTAATATGCAAATCCTCAGGCTATGGCAATTGATTGAAATTCCACAGATCGCCTTAGAGAATAATAATTTCCAGTTCTGGTTAATGAGGGAGGAAGCTAGGCGTTAGCCTGTGTAATTATGAGAGTGCAGCAGACTAGATCACAAATTCATCTTTTACCCCTTCGTAAATTCATTGTGACAACGATCATAGCAGCTGCAAAAAAAAAACTTTATCTTACTCAACTCCCTAAATACGATCAATCAGAAAGAGCTTCCATGAGTGCAAAAGCACCAAAATAAGTACAAGTCGCAACTTTTCATCAATGCCAAGATCATATGCTCGTTCATTAAAAGACTTACAGGGCAATTGCTTCCATCAAAATCTACGCAAAATTGAGCTCCTTATAACCGCTTAGAATAAAGTATTCTTTATTTGGAATCGCATAAAAATGAAAACAGTCGCCAATCAAACTTATAAATCATGTAAAATATACAACTTCCCCATCGATGATGATCAGATAGCGATGAGAACCGTTAGAGAGAAAGTTTCCTTCTAGAATTAACCAAAAGAAAACAACCATCGATCAATCATAACTCTAGTAAATGCACAAATTCTCCACCGAGATGGCCGGATTCATTAATCGCAGGATTATTTCGTTCCAAAGACAGTCAAAACCGCTAGTTAACGATCCAAAACGAAATCCCGACACAGAAGGAAG
The DNA here is from genome assembly GCF_984573655.1 of Nuphar pumila. NCBI lineage: Eukaryota > Viridiplantae > Streptophyta > Magnoliopsida > Nymphaeales > Nymphaeaceae > Nuphar > Nuphar pumila. The sequence continues at coordinate 3,427,240 of NC_143261.1, forward strand.
AAAACAACAAACATCAAAAAGAAAAAAAGCAAATTACCTGTAATTCCGGCAGATAATCGGTCAAGTGAGGAACGTCTTCGATAACGAAACCTCCCTCTTCCTTCTCGACCTTCTGCAGGTGCGCAACGAGATCTCCTCTTCTCCTCCGCATCGACGCCGAGAAGCCCACGCCGGCAGCTCTAACTCTGAAGTTGAAGGAGCAAGAGGAAGGGGGTTTCTTCGTCCTACGCAGTTCTGCACGGAACGGCAGACGGAGGGAGAAGGAGAGAGGCTCTCGGGAGAGAGAGAGCGGAGCGGCGGCCTCCATGATCAGAGGGAAGGGGGACTTCCTACGAATTCGGAATCCTGTGATTTTGGTGGGAAAATCGGCCGTTTTTATAGGCGGCCGTGCGAGCTAAGTTTGGCGTCCGAGAGCAGCGTCAAAGCATCGATCGCGCATCTTGAGTAATGATTCCGTGCGTCATGATTGTTTTAACCGTCCGTGAGATCAAATGATGTGGACCGTTGATCTTGACCGTCGCCGATATTGACGCTTTCTTGTGGATCTCAGGTAGGGGTTGCATACGGACCGGACCGGATCAGATTGGTCCGAAACCGCATCCGAATTCAAAGTAATGGATCCAATGAAATAGAGTTGAATCTGGATAAAACTTCTATCTGATGTGTCTGGAAGGAACCAGGAAAAAGGACTGGAAACAAGTTTTTTACGTGCAAAAGGTATAAATGAATTGAATTTGATCTGGATCCATGTATGGATTCAATAGAAAATTTGTGACCAGACCCCGAACCGAAAAATAGGATTGCATGAATGCATACTCGATCCGATTACATGCTCTGATCTTTGTTTAATTTAAGGTTCCAGATTTGAATCGAGAGACTGACTAAAACCTATCTATTTGCACATTTTCATGGCTCTTTGTGAAAGGGATTCTGTTCGGGTCGGCCTGATGAGTGATGAGATTAGCGGGCATGACCTGCTTGGAGGACTAACATTTGGATCCGATGAGCCAACCTAGAGATTCAAACTAACTAAAGCCAAGCATACATGATTTCGATATATTTATGTGTCAGATTGGATCCAAAATTTAACATTTGGTCCTGCCGCATGTTCAAAGAGCAGCCACAACATTGACACGGTTTGTTAGAAAATGACACTGTAACTTTGCATGATGATAAAAACCGACCCCGGATGGTGCCTAGAGCGTGGATCTTGGGCAATACCAAATGGATCCACTTTAAGTAATTGATGCAATAGGCTTGGATTTGCTTTAGCAACACATGGATCCAATGTTGAGATCTTGGGACAGAGGATTCGGGTTGGGTTCTTCTATAATTGGATATGTATCATCCTCTCCTTCTTGAAAATTGCCTAATCCACTTGGCATGGTTCTACTTTGAAAAACACAATTGAACATGAAGGCTGACACACTTCTTCGTATTACTTGGCAGACCATCTTTCTAGCCTCTAAAGGAAAGAGCTCAATTCATCGGTGGTGGATTCATTTGTGGTTTTCACCCTGATAAAAATTGGTGAATGAGTTTAATCTAAACACTATAAGTCATACTCCCAATATAGTCTCTGCCTTGGTGCTTTCATTGAAATATAGACTCAAGTTTTTGGAGGTAGCAATTGTGCTTGAATGTAACTTCACTTCATCACTAGTTCTCTTTGTATTTTGACCAACGGGGCTCGGCTTGCTTGGTAAGAACAGCTAGTGCACGTCACCTTGTGTTAGGACTTTGCAGGTTCAAAACCCAATAGCATAGTTGTATAACTGTTAGGGATCTACCTAACCCCACCTTGCCTTTAAAAAATAACTTTTTGTAGTTTGTTTATCAATCGTATAGGAATTCATGCCGTTGTCTCTCAACTCAGCTTCCATGCGTATAAAACCAAACACATGGGTTCTGTCATGAGCACCGTAGCAACAGAACAGGTGCCTCATGCATTATGTTGCCCAAGAACACAGCAAAAAAGACATGGGAAACGCTATCTGTGGGGTTATTTTTCATGTGTTTGTTATACTTTCACTCAAGGGACGCCTCTTTCCTTTGAAAGTGCTACTTTTTGAGGGAAAGTGCTTCCCTAAAGGAGAGATACGAATCTATTTTTGACAAGAAAGCTATTTGTTGCATTTATCATGTGGGTCCCACGGTATATTTCTTATAGACATGTTTGTTTCATGTTTTATAGAAAAAATGCCCTATTTCTTAGGGAAGAAAATCACTTTTATAGGAAATGGCACCAAACAAACGCCCCCCACCCCCTTCTTTTATAGGAAAGATAATCATAGGATAAGATAGTATAATCTCTTTTGACCGGAAAAGGTTGCTGATCCTTTCCCACCAATCCTCCAAGAATTGTCCTGCCAAGGGACTGAGCATATTTGTTAAGAACCATAGATGCTGGTGCCCATTAGGTGGGTCTCACATCAAAAGCAGGTGCCATACTGGGGGCAAGCCATAGCCATAAAACTTTTTTTTTACGACCAAGGAAAACCCTCATTTGAGAACCGAGTCACTTAATGGGCCCACCTCTCTCCGAAGTCAAACCCCGGGTTGAGGATACAACCACCCATCACCGTGATAAAGCATCGACAGCCCCCATGCGCCGGTGGGATTTGATAAAAAAACTTCAGCCAAATTCTTGTGAGAAATTGAAATTTTTTATATTTTTAGTAGCTTTTGGACCAGGGAAAACAGGGCCCCACATCACCTCGCCTCATTTGGACCAAGGATGGAGGTTAAAATCAAAACCCGTGCGGGGATGGACGCTTTTCCCGTCCCACCTCATTCTTGCCCCAATCCTCACCTTGCCCCACCCTGCCTCGTCCATAATCCTTCTTTAAGGATGGCAATGGACAGAGGAGAAATGGGGCTCCGCCCCGCCTCGCCCCATTTGGATAAGGGAGGGAGGACATGAAATGGGGATGAAGGTTAAAATCAAAACCCGTACAAGGCTGGAGGCGGGGATGGAGGGCAAGATTTTGAGACAGGGCGGGAGTGGAGACCTTGTCCCCCACCCCCGGCCCTGTCCACTGCCATCCTTATCAAAAAATTTAATTTAAAAATAACATGTTATTTTTTATAATTAAAAAATATCAATATTTGTCACTATGGGCAGGCCTGCATAGTTTCCTATAGGGACTTAAACGATATTGGTCCGGATCAGATGTGACCAATATCATATCCAACTAATTGGATGTTGGGTGAACGTGTTCTCGGATGGTGAAAAGCTCATACCAGATCCGCTTTTGTACATGTAAATGGATTAAGATATCTATCAAATTCAAATATGTGTTGGAATCAGTAGCAAAAAATCAAAACCATATCCGCATCCAATTATAATCATATATGGTTTTGGCTTACAAGATGCAACTAAACAGAATCTAATTCGGTCCAATATCAGATAGAATCTGATTCATTGACCATTTGGCATCCGTAGTTTCCAACGATGAATATGGGTCCAGTCCATGGTAAGCTGGATATGGAGTCGGGTACCTCACCAGAGATGGCCGAGTCTTCGACACTTATGCAGCCCAAAGCCTGAATAATTGAGTCTCAAGTTTAATCTGGTTTCAGTAGCAAACAGGACTGGGGTTGACTAAACCCAGCCTGATAAGACCCAGGTCAAACCTGAACACGATAAGAGCTGGGTCGGGTTTTCGGTAAGTGAAGGACTGGGTCAGTTCTGTTTGGCCCTAACAGGCCCTAGGTCGGGTCAGCCCAATGTCTTGTGTAGTTAGGAAGGCTGATGGTACAGATGATGTGGGTCAGCCAATGGATCAGGTTTTATCCAACTTGAACCAATATCAATCTGAGAGTATTAGGATCTGGACTGGACCTAACAAGGTACATCTGATTTGCTAATCAGATTGCACCGCAAGATCCAAGTAGTATATAAATCCATGTTTGGTTTTGAAGTTTGCTAGCCGGTCCTCAATTTGACCCACGATCCAACATTTGTACACATAAAATATTGAAAAACTATAGATTTTAGTAGCTTGTTTTTTTGCTATTTGAACCATTGTTCTGGATCAGGTCTTGCCTAAGATTGATCCGGATGAACCCCACACCTGGACTCCATATTGGCACCTCAAAGTCAGGTCTGGATCTGGACCCACAAAACCTGTTTCAAGTCTGACTCGTTGGCAGCCTGAGGTTGATAGGCAAACCCAAGTTTTAGAAGCATCTTTGCAATATATTCATTAGAGGGAGCCTTTACCAAATCTGGATCCAATTCGCTTATTTTCACCTTCATTAAATTGGATTTTGTGTGATTGGTTTTAGTTCTTTAATTGGATCGATTGTTATAACCCAAACTAGATACGATTATATGGTTTGATCAGTGTATTTAATATTTATAGTAAAGTTTGCAGATAAAGATTTGCATTATAGGCTCCTAATTTGCTGCAATGCAATTGATGCAGAGCCATAGGAAAATTATTCTTAAAACCAGCAGATTTGATGCCAAATCTAATCTATGAACCAAGAAATCTAGGAGAAACTAGAAATAACTGAAAACTGAATTATCTAGAAAACTTAGAATAGCAGGTGTGGCCTTAACTATGGTTTAGTTTTCCCATATCAAACTGCAGGAGCTCTACAACAAGTGTAAAGAAAGGCCAGAAAATGAGGAGAAGAAAGAAGAATTGAAGACATTCATTCAGCCAGAAAATGAGAAGAAAGAAGAATTGAAGACATTAATTCAGCCAGAAAATGAGAAGAAAGAATTGAAGACATTCATTGAGCCAGAAAATGAGAAAGAAGAATTGAAGGCACCTGATCCTCCTTACAAGGGCCGTATTTATTTTCAACCCATGCTTAGAATATGTATTGGTCTGTTTGGCACTCGGATAGTGAAACTATAAACCGTTTCATGAAAATGATTATTTTTTTTAATTTATTACTCAAAGAAACGGCAACCGGATCAAAGACCTGATCAAGATGGTTCAGCCTACCATATCTATGGTCGTCATCCCAGAAGCATAAGCATCGACCATGAAGGGATTGAAAAACACAAACACAAAGAAAAGCGACAAGATCGAATCACAAACGCATAGGCCGACCGTATGAATCTTAGAATCATGATGAATCACAGAGGATCTCAGATGCACAATGAAACCAACGACGAATATGACATATCATGCTATCATATGCCAATCCTAGCCCTAACATATTAATGCATCCTGGCCGTCCACATTTGCACCCCGTCCATACGTATGATCATAGTTCCAGATGCATTCGATTGAACGGCTAGGATTGCGCATCATATAATATAGATTTTTTTCGAAAGATTACCGGCCATATGTGTTCGGTGAAATGTGATTTCCAATTCCAGGAACCAAACACTCAATGGGGAACCGGGAGCGGCGAGGAAAGAGGGTTCTTTTTTTTTCTCTCTGTGAAGAAGGGTTTCAAGGGTTTTAGAATTGCCGCATTTTGACCTCATTAGTATTGCAGAACGAGGAGAGCAAGAACCGAAGAGAGAGAGAGAGAGAGAGAGAGAGAGAGAGAGAGAGAGAGAGAGAGAGAGAGAGAGAGAGGCCCAATTGATGTTTCCTTTCATTCCCCTCCAATATGCATGAGAATGAGTTCGCTATTCAGGAGAAAATGCCCAATTCCACCCCACAAAGGGACGGCCAAATGCTCTCAAACGTCTGCTGGAAGGGAATCCCCAATCTTTCCCTTGGCACCCTCTTCTCAATCTTCACTGATCCACTGCCCCCAAGCATCTACCATGAAGGGTACCGCACAATCTAGGGCTTCCTCAATTGGGTACCCTCCCTTCACCCCCAAAAGGTTCTTTTCTTCGAGCTCCAATAAGTTCCCCGAGTACGAGATGCCGTCGGTCACCTGGGGCGTCATCCAGGGTCGCAAGGAGAAGCTCGTCTCCAGGGTCATAATCTGCGACTACCTCAAGAGCATCGGCGTCGTCCCCGACGAGCTCGAGCACGTCGAGCTCCCCTCCACCGTCGAGGTCATGAAGGAGCGAGTCGAGTTCCTCATGAGGCTGGGCCTCACCGTCGACGACATGAACGCCTACCCCCTCATTCTGGGGTGCAGCGTCAGGAAGAACATTATCCCCGTCCTGGGCTACATGGAGAAGATTGGCGTCCACCGCTCGAAGCTCGGCGAATTCATCAAGAGCTACCCTCAAGTCCTGCACGCCAGCGTCGTCGTCGATCTCGTCCCCGTCGTCAAATTCCTTCGAGGAATCGACATCGAGAGGCAAGACATAGCCTATGTGCTGCAGAAGTACCCGGAGCTACTGGGATTCAAGCTCGACGGGACTATGAGTACTTCGGTAGCTTACTTGGTCAGTATAGGAGTTAGCCCCAGAGATATTGGGCCGATGATGACACAGTATCCATATATACTAGGAATGAGGGTGGGCACAATGATCAAACCTATAGTTGATTACTTGGTCAGTTTGGGACTCCCCAAGAAGGTGCTAGCGAGGATGTTTGAGAAGAGAGCTTACATACTTGGGTATAGCTTGGAGGAATCCATTAAGCCCAATGTTGAGAGCCTTCTCAGTTTCGGTATCAGCCGGAAGAAGTTGCCTGCCATTATCGCGCAGTACCCACAAATTCTAGGAATACCGTTGAAGGCGAAGTTATCGGCACAGTTGTATTTCTTCAACCTGAAGTTCAAGATTGATCCCGAGGGCTTTGCCCGGGTCATAGAGAAGATGCCTCCGATTGTTAGCCTGAACCAGTCTGTGATTTCAAAGCCAGTAGAGTTTCTTAAGGGCCGGGGTATACCCGCCGAGGATGTCGCCAAGATGGTGGTGGCTTGCCCGCAATTGATTGCTCTTAGGGTTGAGTTGATGAAGAACAGTTACTATTTCTTTAAGAGTGAGATGAAGAGGCCGGTGCAGGAGCTCGTGGAGTTCCCAGCGTATTTTACTTACAGCTTGGAATCGAGAATTAAGCCTCGGTATGAGAGGGCATCGAGCAAGGGGATTCGGTTTAGCCTGAATTGGCTTCTGAATTGCAGTGACCAGCGGTTCGAGGAGAGGATGCGAGGAGATTTCATTGATTCAGACACGGTCGGGCCTTCTTTTTGTATGGGCGGAGTATTGGAACTACCAGGAAATGAAGTTGTATTTGAGGAGGAGGAAGAAGAAGAAAGTGATGGAGAGATACTCTATAGGCGTACTGTTTCTCTGTAGTAAGTGATCTATTTTTTGTTTGTTTCATTTCAAAAATCTAATGAAATTGAATACAAGTTTCATAATCCTCTTACTTTTGGTTCTCTTGCCCATCATTGTGCTTTCTGTGCTAAATCACTAATGGTGCTAAATTGTAAGATGAGAATGTGCAATTTTTTTTTAATTGTCACTCTTCCTGTATGATATTTATCCATTTTTGGAGGATGTAAGAACTAGCCATCAATGTATTCTTGATTATCATCATTAACATTTGCATCATCGAGGATTAATATGGAACTCAAGAAATTGGTAGCTTTGTTTGGTTGATACAGTACGTGTGCATTATCAAGGTTACATATAGGTTATGAATTCCAAGCCACTGCTTGTATTTTTTAATGATTTCAATTTTACAATCTTTAACTCAAGAAATTAGTAACCTTGTTGGTTGATACAGTATGTGTGCATCATCTTTTTTTTTTTTTTTGTGTGTGTGTGTGTGGGGGGGGGGGGGGGGGGTCTCCATAGATGCCTATGGCTTTTGGCAGACTATGGAGGGAATTGATGGAAAATCGGATATTACTGAATGGCAAAAGCCTTATGTAAGCTTTGCTTTCTCATGCTAGTCCATTATCGGCCGTCCTCTTTGTAGGACTTTAGGAGAATGTCAAGTCTAGTTACTCCCCCCACTCAAGCTAGACGTCCCTGCCCACATGGAACTGTATCGGGGTTAATGGGGAAAAGACAAAACATGAACCAAGAAATAAGAAAAGAAAGAAATAAGAGCAAACAATTGAAATTAAAAGAAAATGAACTGAAGTCCTTGTTAGAAGTTTCTCAACCGAGATGCTGTTCTTTCAAGCATTCGTTACTATGCTCCCACCTAAGTTCTTGGAATACATATAATTTCCGTGTGTTTTTTCATCTTTCAAAATATAGAATGCCCAAGTTTTTTCCATTGGCAATCTTAAACATCTACAGACGATTAGTGGGAAAGCTTAATATATTCTTGTCTAAGTAAAAACTAAAATGATAGGATCATTGCTCTGAGAAAGATATAAAGAAAAACCTTTGTGGCTAGGGATGGCATGCAAGCTCCAACCAGGGGATGAGATTGTCATACTTTATGAAGGAAATTTTCTGCTCAGTGGATGCATCTAGTGACTTGTTTTTGTGGAATGAATGCTTGCCAAATAGGACCTAGAGGAACAACTTGCTGACATTATCATGAAGTATGTCTATTTGCTCTCTTCCTAACCGGAAGCAAATCCTTGCAGAAGTATACATGGCCACAATTGTGGTGGATGAGTGAGACATTTCAAAAAGATCATGATACATTAACAAGCAAAGGCTTAACAAATACAACAACAACTACTCCGCCTTCATCCCAAAACAATTGGGGTCAGCGATATGAACCAAAAAAGAAAATCATTCTGGGTCTTCTACATGAATCCTTCTCCTCCAATCATTTATATCCACTGCCATGTCCTCGGTGAGGTTCAAAGCATTCATATCCTTTCCTATCACCTCCATCCACATCTTTCTAGGCCTACCCCGACCTCTTTTAACTAATATATTTTCTCATTTCTCCATCCTTCTAACTGGAGCATCATTAGGCCTTCGCTGAATATGTCCAAACCACCGTAAACGATTCTCTCTCATCTTATTTTCAATGGGTGCAACGCCTACCTTCTTACGTATCTCCTCGTTTCGAATCTTATCTTTTATTGTATTTTCACACATCCATCTCAGCATATGCATCTCAGCTACACTCATTCTTTTAATATGATATCTCTTGGCAGCTGTAAACACCCCAAAATTTTCACATCCATTCTCAAACAACCCTCCTCGTGCAGTGCCAACCCTGTTAGGTCAGTGTAGGAGTCAAACCCCGAGTCAGTTTCAGAAAATCACCATCTTACCCATTTTCATTAAGAAAATTACCATTTTACCCCTAGGACATCCCAGACCCCAGTCAGCCGGAGTCAACCAAACTCATTGGTTAGTTCAGGACAGTCAGAATATCAGTCATTTCAAGCTCATTTGGAATCACAATGAACATACCATTTTCATTTCTGACCATTCCTGCCAAAATGGGATCATTTCTTTAGAAATGAGCTCATTTCTCACTCAAATCCAAGCCAATTGTCTCTGAGTCAGTCATTCAAAGTCAATCATACTCCCCAGAGTCTAACTTGAGCTCACCAGGAGTTTGAGTACTCCCGTTTTAGTTCAAAACCATTTCTAAGTGTCCAGGAGCCCATTTTAGTCCATTTCAGCTCTTTCAGCTGAAATTGAGCTGAGTTCAACCAATTGAGCTAGTATTCAAGCTTCGATTTTAGTTCATGTGAGTATTAGTAACCTTTGTTTCAGCTCAAACCCAGCTCAGATTCGTAATTCACTTCATTCCAATGACCATTCCATACCATTTCTCTAAAAATGGCAGCTTTTCTTGAAAATTCAGTTGGAAAGGTCAGTTGAGTCAGTGTCCGTTGAGTTCATTTGAGTTCTGAAACTCTAAAACCCAGCTCAATCCAGTTCATTTCAGTTGAATCCAGCTCAAACCCTAATTTTCAGTGTTACTCTAGCTTGGCAGAGCTCGAAAATCATTTCTTCAACCATTTTTGCAAATTTTGTCAATTTTAACACTTTTTGAACTGGTACAAGTGTCAATCGGGGTCTAACATCCAAAATTCTTCATTCAGGGTTAGCATTTCGCATAGCATTTCATGTCATTTATCATCATTTCATATCATTTCTCAGCATTTCATAACATTTCATCACATTTCATTTCATTTTCGAAGTCCAGAACTCCAGCTTTATAAATTTCAATCCAGATTGAGTTTTAAAAGTTTTAAAAAATCAATTTCAAACCTCGGGTTTCCAAAATTGACATTTTCACACCGGGAGTCTAAATTTGGAAATATTTTCTCAAGAAAAATAATCTGGATTTCTTTCAAAATCAAATTTTCAAGTTTTACACTGGATTTGCTTCGCAATGAGCTATTGAACTTCAAAATCCGAGCTCGTTTCAAAAACTGCCAAAAATAGCTCATTTCGTTTGGAAATATTTTCTCGAGAAAAACAATCTGGATTTCTTCCAAAATTAAATTTTTAAATTCTACATTGGATTTGCTTCGCAACGAGGTATTGAACTTCAAAATCCGAGCTCGTTTCAAAAACTGCCAAAAATAGCTCGTTTCGTCTGGAAACTTTTTGAAAAGACTATTTTACCCCTCTAATCTTCAAAATGAATTTCAAAATTGAAATTTGGACCCGATCTGAGATGGCCCATTCATTTGCATTTCTATTTTATTAAAAAAAAAGATGTTTCTTTTTATTTGTTTATTTTTGGTTTTATTGATTTTTATTTATTTTTTTATTTTATTTTATTTTTATTTTTTTAGAGAGGTGGGACCCACGAGGGGGTCGCCCAAACCTCCAGCCCACTTCCTTTCTTCTTTTTCCTCCATTTTCTTTCTTTTTATTTTATTTTATTTTTTATTTTATTTCTTTTCTTTCCCTCTTTCTTTCTTCTTTATTTTTCTTTCTTTCTTTCTTTCTTTCTTTCCTCCTTCTTTCCTCTTTCTCCATTCACGTATACCCCTATCCAGCCCCTTCTTCTTCTTCTTTCCCTTTCCCTTCTTTCCCCTTTCTTCTTTACCTCCTTTCCATCTTTTTTCAAAAACCAAAATGGCTACAGCCAATTCACGTAGGCTGTTTCATGAGACAATATTAGAAACTTAGGTTTTGATTTTTATCAAAACCTAAGTTGTCATAAGAAAAAAGAACGGCTGGCCCATTTTTTTCCCCTTAACGCACCTCTCTCTCTCTCTCTCCCTTGAACTCTCTCTTTCTCACCCCTTGGCTGCAGCTTCCAGCCATTGAAACAACACCCTTGCAGCCCTCAGCAACACCAACTGGAAGCCTCCACGCACAGCACCATTACAACCATCGATCACAGCATCTGCAACTTTCTCCATTTGTTGCAGCAAGACCCCAAGCTATCCTTGGCTGCAACTCCCAGCCATTGAAGCCACCTCCAGAGCTCCTTTCTCCATCCAACAGCCGGCCTCCACTTTGAAGCACCATCAACGTCTTCACCTCCAGCTCAGCCAGCTCCACCAGGGATCCACAACAGCCACCAGCTTGTAGCCACAGCAAACAGCACCTCCCTTCTCCAGCCACCTGCGTCAACCACACTTTGACAACCACCTTCATCTCCCATTAACCCATTTTTTTCATTAGAAACTTAGGTCTTTGGTTTTATTTTTCCTAAGTTATAACAAAAAGGGCACATACGGCTGTGCATCTTGACCTCTATCCTCAGCTCCCTCTCTCCTTCACAAGCTCCCATCCTTAGTCTCCTCCAACAACTATAACATCTTCCAGCCACCTTGAAGCCCAGCAACATCCTTCAGCCTCCTCCGGATCCAACCAGTTTCAAGCTTTGCGACATCAAAGGGAGCCTCCAGCCATCTACAACCGCCTTTATCATAGCTTCCTTATTGCAGCCGAGTCCAGTCCCCTTCAAGCTTCGCAACATCAAAGGAAATCTTCAAGCAAATCCAGTCACTTCCTTCAACAACTGCAACCTTCTACCTTCACCACCAGTCCAGCACCATCAAGATACTACTTGCAGCCCAACCTTCCTTGCAACCTTGTTCCAGCCCGCCCTTTTCATTGCAGCAGACTCCTCCTCAAGTTTTGCAGGAACATTCAAGAAGAAGACTTAGCTTTTATTTTTTATTTCAATTCAATGTAACCTCAAATGTAATAATTTGGAATAAGAGTTACTTTTCTACTTAGAATAGGGTTGCATTGCATATAGTTTAATTTATGCAAATTTCAATATGTGATGTATGATTCATGCACATTATTTCAAATTCACTATGGTTTACACGAATGGCACGTGCACAAGCTCTTATGGAGTTTATAAACTCGGTGGGATTCGTATTTATGGCCATAGTCAGAATACGAAGAAAACCAAGATTTATGATCTTTATATCAGCCACATTCAGCCTACACTCTTAGGCTAACTTCAAAAATGCACTGCATTTCTCAAAGTTTCAAAAGGATTTCCCAATTCCTCAATGAAATTCCCTTTTCAAATTCATATTCATTCATTCATATCATTCAAATTGCATTATTTTCAAACTCATTTTCCAATTTCAATTTCAGAAAATTCAATTTTCTCAAGAATTTCCAAGTCTTTCTCAAGATCTGATTTTCTCAAAATCCTAAGTTTTCAAATGACATTTCAAAGCATTTTCCAAGTTCAAATCAAGATTTTCCTATGTTTTCAAATTCTTAAATTTCAAAATCCCAAGTTTTCAGAAATCGGTTTTCTCATATTTTCCAGTTTTCCTGAGAATTCATTTTCCATTTCAAAAGTCATTTTCCAATAAATTTCTTAGATTTTCTCAAGATTCTCAAATCCATTTTCTTATAAAAGCAATTCCAAGTTTCCAATCTCAAAACCAATTTTCTCAGATTTTCAAGTTTTCCTGATAAATCACTTTTCAATGCAAATTTCTGATTTCCAATGAAATTCAATGATTTTCCCAAAAACTCCAATTTCAAGCACTTTTCCAATCATTTTCCAAATGCATTTCAATTTTCCAAAGCAAACATCATAGTTTCTCAAACTTGCATTTTTTAAAAAATTTCATAGCACAAGCCTGATTCTTTGTGCATTCTAGTAAAAATAGAGCATAATTTAGCTATTTGAGTCAAATTAAAGCACGTAATTGATCCTTGGTTCAATTACCCCTGGTAAAGGCGCCAGGAACGGTTGAACTTCGTACCGACAGGCGGATCCCATTCCACGGAATTTTCCCGCAAATTTTAAAAACGGAGGCGAGTAAATTTTCAAAATCATTTTCAAAACTTTGGTCGAGTTTGACTCGCGAAATTCGTTTCTTTCTCGCAAGGGAGAGGATAAATTTTGCGATGATAACAGGTTTGGCGACCGTGATGGGACCTGTCTTCGCCTGATCAATTATGTGCATTGACTTGGCTCAATTATCAAAATTATGCTCTATGGAATGACAACTTTAATTCCTGATATCATGTGAACCTAGGAGCCTAGGCTTGAACCCAGCTGACATGGATTGCATGTAGACTAGGCATGGTTTGGTAGGACCATATTGAGGAGAATTATGCATGCTCACTTAGACTTAGGTCTGAAATACAACACTCCTCAATCTAGGACTTGTATGAAAACAATGTTTGCTTCTTCAAAAGTTTTCAAAATTCTATCTCTTTAGGACTTAGAGCCCTCTGTTTGCCTGCATGTGATCATATTTCAAAAACCACCCTACCTATGTCTACCCGGTCTTCACGTTGCTGGGCTCTCTTCCAGAACCATAGTTCGGGACAGAGCCTCACAACTGGGCCACTTATTTGGGCTAACGCCCCCCTGCCACGTACCAAGGGCCATAGTCCAACGTATATCGCCAGGCGCTCAAGGATGTTGGGAAAACACAAGCCTAGACCCGGAGATGAGTTTTATGCCACGTACCTCGAGCCTCGGCTCGAGTATATCGGCATAGCATGATTAGACACAGTTGATCTGAGCCTAGAGTCAGGATTAGGGTCCTAAAGCTCTTTCAAAATCAATGCATTTAGAGTTGGCTTCTTAGGGATTGCTGTATGTGCATAATTGTTTGTAATTGAATGTATGATATTCATTTTCGTCTTATTTTCTCATATTTTTCCCAATTTTTCCAAAATACCGAACAATTTTCCAAAATACCTCATTTTCCATCTTTTGTGAAATATCTCCTTTTTCTCAAAAACCTTGGATGATTTTTCTAAATTATCCACCTTTTCTTCAAAACTCCAGGAGATTTTCCATTCTTTCGTTCCTCTGGACTTCGAATTTCCAGCTTTCATTTTATTCTGCCTGCAATTTTCAAAATTCTTGTATTTTTCCAAAGTCTAATTCCAGTCTTCTTGTCCCTAAGTCCAATGGCATCTAGTCAGCTCGATTCTATTTTTCCCGAGGGTCACATCTCCTACGAGGTGCGATAAAGTCTTCCTGAGCATCGATCTCTTAGCACCGGACCCTTCTTCCTCCGGTGGTACTATGTCTGGTTCAAAAACTTCTCTCGTATGTTTTCGGACCACTTGAGCGATTGCAGGTTGGAATTGGCATCTGCAGTGGGAAAGTTGACAGTCAACGGCAATCTGATTCATGCACTGGCAGAGCAGTGGAATCCGCGCACTTGCACGTTCTGGTTCCCGTGGGGCGAGATAACACTATTGATGGATGAATTTTCAGAGATTATGGGACTGCCCGAGCCAGTCGGTCAGTCTGGAGATCCATTAGAGCAGCAATTTCTGATCAATGTCAAGGGTCTGGACCCCAAAGATGTCGTAGCTCGCATGACAGGGGGCAAGTCTTTGCCACTGATTGAAGAAAACGAGAATGAGTACGTGAGCCTGATCGAGATCTACCGACAGCATGAAAAATTTGCAGAAGTCAACTCGCTGTCCAGAACAGCTCAAGAGAGAATTCAACATGCGATGGTTCTATGTACTGTGGGACTTGCTTTCTTTCCAGATGGACAAAATTAAGTGGATGTCAGAATAATTCAGCTTTTGAGAAGATGAGGAAGTTGACGGACGAGCCGTCTCTCGATAGCCATGGCCGCACTTGCTTTTCTATACAGAGGATTGACCCACTTCACACTTGGAGAGTCCATCCTAGTCGAGGGATGTACCTATGCTCTTCAGTCTTGGTTCCTTCAGCATGTGCCGACTAGAGCTAGTTCGTTCAGATACAGTGGCAATGAACTTCTTCCAGTTGCGCGGTACCGATTCATGATCGATTATCTGTAGGAAGAAGAAGTGGTGTGGGACTACTTTGATCGAGAATTATCACCTCCCAGATACACCTATGCATATGGCAAGAGATTCAAGCTACTTGGCCCATTTTCCTGTACCTACTACTATCCAGAGTGATGCATCAGACAATTCTCTCAGAGACAAAAGCGCGTAGAAGCTCGGCTACTATCAGGGGTTATGCCAAAGTTTGACCTTACATCAGCACAATGGTCTGAAACATACCATTCTGCCATATATGGCTGAGATTCTTTCATCATTCTCACTCTTTTCCTTGGTCCTCGTGTCTCTGTTGATCGTTAAGAGTGGTGACAGACTGTCTATATACTCCCTCTTTTTCAAGTCCACTATTGATGCAATCATATTTTTCTTTCAATAAAGAAAAAAAAATCCTTCAATTTTCATTCTATCATGGTTTGATAACCTCGTCTAGGTGACAAGGCATATTTGCAGTTGTTCGTTCTCCTTGCAAAGAATGACAACATAATTGTCGTGACTCCAACGGCGACCCAATCCCTAGTAATGGGATGTTCTTTCAATTATCTATCAAATTCTCATCAAATATTTTTACTATATTCATTTCTATCTTGAATCTTCATCATCGAAATTTAATCATCCATTCTACAAAGAGCATCAGTATTCCCAAGTGGTTCATATCAGATCAAGCAAGAAGACACCACTGTATCAGGGCATCAGTGATTTTAGAAGCAGGCAAGAAGAAATGGATTCTTTAAGATCTGCCAGAAGACAGAGTTTGAATGATAGGGATGGCATTGATCCTACTACATATCAGATGTTCAAGAAAATGATGATTAGGATGATGTCTGAGCAAGCTAAGGACTGTTTCAGAAAGGCTCCCATAAAAAAGAAGACATCTGTCTCCTTCTCTTAGAATATCACTGGTAAGAGTAACGAGCGATTTGGCATGTGTCTGCCCGATATTTTATTATTGCCGATGTCCTCTATCATCGTGGATTCAGTTCTAAATATTTCAGATGCCTAGACGAAGATAAAGCCAAAGAAGTTGTCCAGGAGGTACACGAAGGCATTTGCAGTAGACTCATCGGCTACCAAACTCTTATCAAACAAATCATCCGGGCATGATCTTATTGGAAGACTATGCAGCAAGATTGCTACCATTTTGTGAAGAAGTGTGCTCTATGCCAGATACATGCACCTTCTATTCATGCGCCAGCAACATATTTGCGAATCGCCATCTCTCCATGGCTATTTTCTATGTGGGCCTTTGATGTTGTGGGCCCCATCACTCCTGCTTCAAACAGCTACAAATATTTTCTTGCCGCAACAGAATATTTCACTAAATGGGTCGAAGCTATCACTTTGCGTATAATAGAAGGTCGACACATGGTCTTATTCATCCACAAGAATATTGTTGTTTCGGCATACCGCACGATATCGTGTCAGACAATGAGAGTCATTTCAAGAATAAGAGAATGAGGACATTTGACTTAAAGTTCAGAATTCAGCATCGTTTCTCCGCTCCTTATTATCCTCAAATGAATGGTCAGGCAGAGGCCACCAATAAGATTCTGATTCGAATCCTGGAGCGAACCTTGGAAACAGGCCATAATTGGCATGAGAAGATCCATGATGCATTATGGGCATACAGAACCACCATTTGTACTCCAACTAATGCTACTCCGTCAGAACTTGTCTACGGAACTGAAGTAGTATTGCCTCTACATGTTCAGAAACCTGCCTTGAAGTTCGCATCACTGCTGGAGTTATCGCTTGATCAGTATTAGCAGCAGCGACTGGTACAACTTGATTTGCTCAATGAAAGAAGACTCAGAGCAACAGAGCACGCTCAATCATATCGTCAGAGGATAGCCAAACAATATGCAAAATTTGTCATTCAAAGAAAATCTTGAGTCAATGATCTAGTGCTCAGATCAACGGCCTATCTCAAGCACCGTCTGGGTGGCAAATGGTCGCCGAATTGGGAAGGTCCCTATGTTGTTGAGGAAGCATTACTCTGCAATTCATATCTGCTCATCAATGCCGATGGTGTGAAATTATTAGACCCCATCAATGATTAACATTTGAAAATTTTCTATACTTAAATCCTCTATTCCATCCTTTGTAATTCCTCAATATATTTTCCTCAATAATGGTCAAATCCTTCTTTCCCAGTTACACTGGGGCATTATTTTAAAATTTGTCTTCAAAACATTATGTATGCAGGCAGGATCAAACAAATCTCTCATTTTGCATACATGTGCATTCATTTACATCATTTTGCATACATTTGCATTCATTTACATTTACATGCATTCATTTGCATCCATTTACATTCATTTGCATCAAATTCATTTCCCCTTCAGGTTAAGGGATAAACCTGAACTTCCCCTTCAGGTTAAGGGATAAATCCTGAGACCCCGACAGTTGTCCAAGTCGTCGTGAGGGTGAAGACTGAAAATCTTCTATCAAAATCAATTAGTAAATTCTCAAAAATCCAGTGTTCGTGCTGGAAAGATTTTCAAAATCCAGGGTTCGTGCTGGTAAAAATTTTCTAAATCCAGTGTTCGTGCTGGTAAATTTTCAAAAATCCAGTGTTCATGCTGGTAAGATTTTCAAAATCCAATGTTCGTGCTGGTAAAAATTTTTTAAATCCAGTGTTCGTGCTGGTAAATTTTCAAAAATCCAGTGTTCATGCTGGTAAGATTTTCAAAATCCAAGGTTCGTGCTGGTAAATTCTTCTAAATCCAGTGCTCGTATTGGTAATCTCTCAAAATCCAGTGCTCGTATTGGTAATCTCCCAAAATCCAGCGCTCGTACTGGTAATCTTCCAAAACCCAGTATTCGTACTGGTAATCTTTCAAAACATAATGCTTGTACTGGTACATTTTCAAAATCCAGTGCTCGTACTGGTACCCTTTAAAAATCTAACACTCGTGTTGGTGTCTTGCCCATTGGTCGCGTTATTCGATCTCTTAGGTGCAGTCTTCACGCTGACCTTTCATCAGAATTCAAGTTCAATATTAATTATGTCAATTTCGACCTTCGGGTCATCCAATTTCTATCCCCGTTCAGGATAAGGGGATAATCCTGAAACCGTTCATAGAAGCAATCCAACTCTATATAATAGTCCTCGTTCTTCATCGAACTGATAGTGTTCCCAAGTGAACTGATATTCGTTCTTCATCAAACTGATAGTGTTCTAAGTGAACCGATGGTCATTCTTCATTGAACTGATATTATTCCCACTAAGAATCGTTCTTCATTGAACTGATAGTGTTCCAAGCGAACTGATAGTCGTTCTTCATTGAACTGATAATATTCCAAGCGAACTGATAGTCGTTCTTCCTCGAACTGATAGTGTTCCCAGTGAACTAATAGTCGTTCTTCAATGAACTGATAGTGTTCCAAATGAACCGATGGTCGTTCTTCATTAAACTAATATTATTCTCAGCGATGGTCATTCTTAATTGAATTGATATTGTTCCCAGTGAACCGACGGTCGTTCTTAATTAAACCGATATTGTTCTCAATGAACCGATGGTCGTTCTCAATTGAACTGATATTGTTCCCAGTAAACTGATAGTCATCTCCTTTGGGGAAAGGAGAGGATAATTTTTGTCACGGGTGCATTAAACCGGACTTCAAATGCTCTTTTTCACCTAGGATTTCAAGAAAACTTTGTCAATTTGTCAATCAAATTATTTGTTGATTTCAGAACTTTATTGCACAAATTTTTACCTCAGTTTACCTTCAGTATTACTTCAAAAAAAACAAAGCTTTTGAGAAGAAGGATTCAAAAATCCAAATTCTTTCTATTGGCCAACCAAAAGGATGAAGGATAAATCCTCGATATGGTCAGAAAAGAAGATTCAATGTTTTTGCAAAGCCATAGATGATTGATATTGATCGTAGTCAATGACACATTTTAAAGACCATTCTTGTGAAAATGAGGCAGTGGAAATATCCTGAGTGCTAGAAAAAGAGAGAATTCATCCCAGCCCTGTCTCATTAAAATCACCTAAGCTGCAATTAAATATCCGCAAAAGAGATCTCTCACTTGTCGTCAAGATGAAGACGAATTAAGCGAGTAGACCTCCAGGGCCAAAGAAGATTCGAAACATCTCCAAGATGACGGAGTTTGTGACAGATTCTTCCAGGGAAAGTCCAAAGCACTGTCGAGATGAAGGCAGATGCGATGAACCTACCGACAATCCCTAAAAGATATTTAATTTCAGCTATCCTTCAAAAAAAAAAAATCTCCAGCCAAGAAGCCAATATCGTCAAAGAAGGATCGAAACATCTCCAAGTTGAAGGAGTTTGTGACGTACCCTTCCCAAAAGAGAGCAAGAGAGGAAAAAGAAAGAGAGAAAAAGTCAGAACATCTCCAAAATGAAAGAGAATGTAGTAAAAACCCAAGAGAGCCAAAAGAGTGCAGAAAGATTATCATGAGAGAAACTCCCAGGATATCAAACTGCCAAAATTTGCCAAGAATTTCTTTAAATTTGTGCAATTCTATTATCAATATTCTTTCATCAGTTGCTTTCATAATATCAAATTCTCTTTCTTGGTCATATCAAGGAAATTGATAACCTCCTTGAAGAAGGTCAATCGCAAGAAATTTGG
Organism: Nuphar pumila; assembly: GCF_984573655.1. NCBI lineage: Eukaryota > Viridiplantae > Streptophyta > Magnoliopsida > Nymphaeales > Nymphaeaceae > Nuphar > Nuphar pumila. Next base: position 3,446,846 of record NC_143261.1, read on the forward strand.
ATGCTAAATCTTGATTCTACGAAGTGAATCTCGTTTGGAGGTAATGCTTCAAGTAGAAAAGAAGGAATATCTTTGCAACAATGTGCATCATTTTCAAAAACTTTGAATCAACAACAAAATTTCCAACATTTTGACAATATTTTCTAGCTATCCTGACGTGAAGTGAGAGCTTGATGTCCGTTTTTGATACATCCTGACACCAATTTTAAATCCTTCTTAAGGACTTGATTTCGTCGCCCAATCAGGATAAGGGTATAAACCTGAGCCTCCTTTGATGAGGTATTTCATTTTTCGCCCAATCAGGATAAGGGTACAAACCTGAGCCTCCTTTGATAAGGTATTTCATTTTTCGCCCAATCAGGATAAGGGTACAAACTTGAGCCTCCTTTGATGAGGTATTTCATTTTCCGCCCAATCAGGATAAGGGTACAAACCTGAGCCTCCTTTGATGAGGTATTTCATTTTCCGCCCAATCAGGATAAGGGTACAAACCTGAGCCTCCTTTGATGAGGTATTTCATTTTCCGCCCAATCAGGATAAGGGTACCAACCTGAGCCTCCTTTGATGAGGTATTTCATTTGTTTTTGCCCAATCAGGATAAGGGTACAAACCTAAGCCTTCTTTGATGAGGTATTTCATTTTCCACCCAATCAGGATAAGGGTACAAACCTGAGCCTTCTTTGATGAGGTATTTCATTTCCCGATCAGGTTAAGGGTTAAACCTGAGCCTCATTTTGATGAGGTATTTCATTTCCCGGTCAGGTTAAGGGTTAAACCTGAGCTTCGTTTCTACACGAGGTATTTTCTATCTCATCCAGGTTAAGGGCAAAAACCTGAATCTCACTTCTTTTGAGGCAAAATTTTTCTTCTTTATTCTCCATTTCATATCTACCATTTTCATCAGAGCTAATCTCTTCATAACCAGTCAGATCCTTCTAACTGGGGCATTTTTATACCCCAAATTTGGTGTGTTTTTCTTTGCCACTAAGCTCGTCTTCAAGCCGGCTTAGTAGCAAAGAGGGGCATCTGTAAACACCCCAAATTTTTCACATCCATTCTCAAACAACCCTCCTCGTGTAGTGCCAACCCTGTTAAGTCAGTGTAGGAGTCAAACCCCGAGTCAGTTTCAGAAAATCACCATCTTACCCATTTTCATTAAGAAAATTACCATTTTACCCCTAGGACATCCAGACCCCAGTCAGCCGGAGTCAACCAAGCTCATTGGTCAGTTCAGGACAGTCAGAATATCAGTCATTTCAAGCTCATTTGGAATCACAATGAACAGACCATTTTCATTTCTGACCATTCCTGCCAAAATGGGATCATTTCTTTAGAAATGAGCTCATTTCTCACTCAAATCCAAGCCAATTGTCTCTGAGTCAGTCATTCAAAGTCAATCATACTCCCCAGAGTCTAACTTGAGCTCACCAGGAGTTTGAGTACTCCCGTTTTAGTTCAAAACCATTTCTAAGTGTCCAGGAGCCCATTTTAGTACATTTCAGCTCTTTCAGCTGAAATTGAGCTGAGTTCAACCAATTGAGCTAGTATTCAAGCTTCGATTTTAGTTCATGTGAGTATTAGTAACCTTTGTTTCAGCTCAAACCCAGCTCAGATTCGTAATTCACTTCATTCCAATGACCATTCCATACCATTTCTCTAAAAATGGCAGCTTTTCTTGAAAATTCAGTTGGAAAGGTCAGTTGAGTCAGTGTCCGTTGAGTTCATTTGAGTTCTGAAACTCTAAAACCCAGCTCAATCCAGTTCATTTCAGTTGAATCCAGCTCAAACCCTAATTTTCAGTGTTACTCTAGCTTGGCAGAGCTCGAAAATCATTTCTTCAACCATTTTTGCAAATTTTGTCAATTTTAACACTTTTTGAACTGGTACAAGTGTCAATCGGGGTCTAACATCCAAAATTCTTCATTCAGGGTTAGCATTTCGCATAGCATTTCATGTCATTTCTCATCATTTCATATCATTTCTCAGCATTTCATAACATTTCATCACATTTCATTTCATTTTCGAAGTCCAGAACTCCAGCTTTATAAATTTCAATCCAGATTGAGTTTTAAAAGTTTTAAAAAATCAATTTCAAACCTCGGGTTTCCAAAATTGACATTTTCACCTCGGGAGTCTAAATTTGGAAATATTTTCTCAAGAAAAATAATCTGGATTTCTTTCAAAATCAAATTTTCAAGTTTTACACTGGATTTGCTTCGCAATGAGCTATTGAACTTCAAAATCCGAGCTCGTTTCAAAAACTGCCAAAAATAGCTCATTTCGTTTGGAAATATTTTCTCGAGAAAAACAATCTGGATTTCTTCCAAAATTAAATTTTTAAATTCTACATTGGATTTGCTTCGCAACGAGGTATTGAACTTCAAAATCCGAGCTCGTTTCAAAAATTGCCAAAAATAGCTCGTTTCGTCTGGAAACTTTTTAAAAAGACTATTTTACCCCTCTAATCTTCAAAATGAATTTCAAAATTGAAATTTGGACCCGATCTGAGATGGCCCATTCATTTGCATTTCTATTTTATTAAAAAAAAAGATGTTTCTTTTTATTTGTTTATTTTTTGTTTTATTGATTTTTATTTATTTTTTTATTTTATTTTATTTTATTTTTATTTTTTTAGAGAGGTGGGACCCACGAGGGGGTCGCCCAAACCTCCAGCCCACTTCCTTTCTTTTTTTTCCTCCATTTTCTTTCTTTTTATTATATTTTATTTTTTATTTTATTTCTTTTCTTTCCCTCTTTCTTTCTTCTTTCTTTTTCTTTCTTTCTTTCTTTCTTTCTTTCTTTCCTCCTTCTTTCCTCTTTCTCCATTCACGTATACCCCTATCCAGCCCCTTCTTCTTCTTCTTTCCCTTTCCCTTCTTTCCCCTTTCTCCTTTACCTCCTTTCCATCTTTTTTCAAAAACCAAAATGGCTACGTAGGCTGTTTCATGAGACAATATTAGAAACTTAGGTTTTGATTTTTATCAAAACCTAAGTTGTCATAAGAAAAAAGAACGGCTGGCCCATTTTTTTCCCCTTAACGCACCTCTCTCTCTCTCTCTCTCCCTTGAACTCTCTCTTTCTCACCCCTTGGCTGCAGCTTCCAGCCATTGAAACAACACCCTTGCAGCCCTCAGCAGCACCAACTGCAAGCCTCCACGCACAGCACCATTACAACCATCGATCACAGCATCTGCAGCCTTCTCCATTTGCTGCAGCAAGACCCCAAGCTATCCTTGGCTGCAACTCCCAGCCATTGAAGCCACCTCCAGAGCTCCTTTCTCCAGCCAACAGCCGGCCTCCACTTTGAAGCACCATCAACGTCTTCATCTCCAGCTCAGCCAGCTCCACCAGGGATCCACAACAGCCACCAGCTTGTAGCCACAGCAAACATCACCTCCCTTCTCCAGCCACCTGCGTCAACCACACTTTGACAGCCACCTTCATCTCCCATTAACCCATTTTTTTCATTAGAAACTTAGGTCTTTGGTTTTATTTTTCCTAAGTTATAACAAAAAGGGCACATACGGCTGTGCATCTTGACCTCTATCCTCACCTCCCTCTCTCCTTCACAAGCTGCCATCCTTAGTCTCCTCCAACAACTATAACATCTTCCAGCCACCTTGAAGCCCAGCAACATCCTTCAGCCTCCTCCGGATCCAACCAGTTTCAAGCTTTGCGACATCAAAGGGAGCCTCCAGCCATCTACAACCGCCTTTATCATAGCTTCCTTATTGCAGCCGAGTCCAGTCCCCTTCAAGCTTCGCAACATCAAAGGAAATCTTCAAGCAAATCCAGTCACTTCCTTCAACATCTACAGCCTTCTACCTTCACCACCAGTCCAGCACCATCAAGATACTACTTGCAGCCCAACCTTCCTTGCAACCTTGTTTCAGCCAGCCCTTTTCATTGCAGCAGACTCCTCCTCAAGTTTTGCAGGAACATTCAAGAAGAAGACTTAACTTTTATTTTTTATTTCAATTCAATGTAACCTCAAATGTAATAATTTGGAATAAGAGTTACTTTTCTGCTTAGAATAGGGTTGCATTGCATATAGTTTAATTTATGCAAATTTCAATATGTGATGTATGATTCATGCACATTATTTCAAATTCACTATGGTTTACACGAATGGCACGTGCACAAGCTCTTATGGAGTTTATAAACTCGGTGGGATTCGTATTTATGGCCATAGTCAGAATACGAAGAAAACCAAGATTTATGATCTTTATATCAGCCACATTCAGCCTACACTCTTAGGCTAACTTCAAAAATGCACTGCATTTCTCAAAGTTTCAAAAGGATTTCCCAATTCCTCAATGAAATTCCCTTTTCAAATTCATATTCATTCATTATATCATTCAAATTGCATTATTTTCAAACTCATTTTCCAATTTCAATTTCAGAAAATTCAATTTTCTCAAGAATTTCCAAGTCTTTCTCAGGATCTGATTTTCTCAAAATCCTAAGTTTTCAAATGACATTTCAAAGCATTTCCCAAGTTCAAATCAAGATTTTCCTATGTTTTCAAATTCTTAAATTTCAAAATCCCAAGTTTTCAGAAATCGGTTTTCTCATATTTTCCAGTTTTCCTGAGAATTCATTTTCCATTTCAAAAGTCATTTTCCAATAAATTTCTTAGATTTTCTCAAGATTCTCAAATCCATTTTCTTATAAAAGCAATTCCAAGTTTCCAATCTCAAAACCAATTTTCTCAGATTTTCAAGTTTTCCTGAGAAATCACTTTTCAATGCAAATTTCTGATTTCCAATGAAATTCAATGATTTTCCCAAAAACTCCAATTTCAAGCACTTTTCCAATCATTTTCCAAATGCATTTCAATTTTCCAAAGCAAACATCATAGTTTCTCAAACTTGCATTTTTTAAAAAATTTCATAGCACAAGCATGATTCTTTGTGCATTCTAGTAAAAATAGAGCATAATTTAGCTATTTGAGTCAAATTAAAGCACGTAATTGATCCTTGGTTCAATTACCCCTGGTAAAGGCGCCAGGAACGGTTGAACCTCGTACCGACAGGCGGATCCCATTCCACGGAATTTTTCCGCAAATTTTAAAAACGGAGGCGAGTAAATTTTCAAAATCATTTTCAAAACTTTGGTCGAGTTTGACTCGCGAAATTCGTTTCTTTCTCGCAAGGGAGGGGATAAATTTTGCGATGATAACAGCAGCCCAACATTTCGTACTATATAGTAAAGCGGGCCTAATAGTTGTCCTATAAAACTTTCCCTTCAACCGCAATGGCATTCTACGATCGCACAACACTCCAGTTGCACTTTTCCATTTTATCCACCCAACCTTTATCCTATGATTTACATGTCCATCAATTTCTCCATACTTTTGAATGATAGATCCCAAATATTTGAAACAATCATCCACCAGTATTTCTTGCTCACCAAGCTTCACTACACTCCCATCACTACTTTGTTGCTTACTAAACCGACATTCCATGTATTCTGTCTTACTCTTACTCAACTTAAAACCTCTTGCTTCCAATGTCTGTCTCCATAATTCTAACTTAGCATTAGCCTCAGCTCTAGACTCATCAATCAAAACAATATCATCAGCAAACAACATACACCACGACACATTTTCTTGAATTGATCTCGTAAGCTCATCCATCACTATACCAAATAGGAAAGGGCTTAAAGCAGATCCTTGATGTAACCCAACCGTTATAGGAAAATTGGTTGTCACCCCTCCACAACTGCAGACATTGGTTACTACTCCTTCATACATATCTTTAATTATACTAATGTACTTGATAGAAACACATTTCTTCATCATTGTCCACCAGAGAACGTCCCTAGGTACTCTATCGTATGCCTTCTCCAAATCAATAAAAACCATATGCAAATCTTTGTTCCTCTCTCTATTTCTGTCAATAAGTTGTTTAAGAAGATGTATAGCTTCCATAGTTGATATTTCAGGCATAAAACCAAATTGATTCTCTGATATCATGACAACCTTCCTCAACCTAGACTCAATCACCCTCTCCCAAAGTTTCATAGTATGACTCATGAGTTTTATACCACGATAGTTTGTGCAATCTTGTATATCACCCTTATTCTTATATAGAGGCACCAAAGTACTCTTCCTCCACTCATTAGGCATCTTATTTGTCCGCCAAATCTTGTTAAAAAGATTTGTCAACCATTCTAAACCTTTCTCTCCCAAGCATTTCCAAGCCTCGATAGGTATACCATCTGGGTCAACCACCCTTCTTGATTTCATTTTCTTCAAAGCCTCTGCAATTTCTTTCTTTTGAATCTTGCACATGAAGGCACGATTCATCTCATGAAAAGGAATGGAGAAGTCTCCAAGATCCTGAGCATGACTTTCATTAAATAGCTTATCAAAATAATTTTTCCATCTCTCCTTAATCTTCTCGTCTTTGACTAAAACCCTTTGCGTTTCATCTTTGATACATCTAACCATACCCAGATCCCTCGATTTCCTATCTCTCATCTTTGCAAGCCTATAAATATCCTTCTCGCCCTCTTTGGTATCCAATTTGTCATAAACCTTCTTATATACCTTATCCCTCGCGATTCGAACTATTTTTTTAGCTTTCTTCTTTGCTATCATATATCTCTCCAAATTCTCATTATCACGACTCTTAGATTTCTATAACACTCTCTTTTAACCTTAATAGCTAATTTGACATCCTCGTTCCACCACGATGTATCCTTACCTAGCGGTGCACCGCCTTTAGACTCACCTAATACCTCCTTAGTCACCTTTCTCATGCCACCCGCTATCTTATTCCACATTGATTCTGAATCCTCCTCGAAACACCAATCAACTTCCTTAACTTCATGCCACCCGCTATCTTATTCCACATTGATTCTGAATCCTCCTCGAAACACCAATCAACTTTCTTAACTACCTGCTCTACAAACATTCCTTGTTTAGCTCCTTTCAGTGCCCACCACTTAATTCTAAGATCTATCCTATGTCTATCCATTTTGCGGCATTGTCTAATTCTAAGATCTAAAATTAAGACTCTATGTTGTGTAGCTACACTTTCTCTCGGTATAACCTTACAATCGATGCAACAACCCCTATCTCTCTTTCTAAGTAGGAAAAAATCTATCTGACTCGTATTAACCCCACTTTTAAATGTTACTAGGTGAGACTCCTTCTTCCTAAACCAAGTGTTTGCTAAGATCATATCATAGGACAAACCAAAATCTAAAATTCTTTCTCCACTTTCGTTTCTTTCTCCTATACCATTGCCTCCATGGATACTCTCAAGTCCATCCCTACTAATGCCTACATGCCCATTAAGGTCATCATCGATGAAAATCCTTTCTCCATAAGATATCCCTTGTACTACTCCATCTAAATCTTCTCAAAATTGATGCTTAATGGAATCATCTAAACCTACTTGAGGTGCATAAACACTAATAATATTAATAATATCCGTACCTAATACTAATTTAATAAGTAAAATCCTATCACCCTTCCTACGGACCTCAACTACATTATCTATAAACTCACGACTCATAACAATCCCTACTCCATTCCTATTCTTATTTATTCTTGTATACCAAATCTTATATCCCCAAGGTTCTATCACTTTTGCTTTCTCACTTACCCATTTGGTCTCTTGTAGACATAAAATATCAATCTTTCTCCTACACATAACATCTACTAACTCTACCAACTTACCATTTAAAGACCCTATGTTCCAAGTGGTTGAACAAATGACACTAAAAAATATAGTGTAAGTGAAATAGATAGCATTTGGGCTTCTGACTATCCTAGGAATTGCCATAAATTTGTCAATTCCATAGAGATTTTGATTGATAGAGAACTTTGTGGATTTTATAACAATCTATAGTTTGTTAAATAAGTCATGTGTTTTGCTTCAGATAATATCTAGTGCATCTATTTGAAACCATATAAAGATGGCTTTCCATTATATAGTAAAACGATGATGTGCTTTTCTGCCCTCTTTTCCTTTGGAGTTCATTTGTTCTTTTATACTTGGCCTAAGACTCACTTGTTTTCTATAATTGGCCTAGGACTGTTAGTCTCTTGTTTGTACTGCACCATGCATCTACTGCCTACTTTGCTTCCATCACCATCAATTCCAATCAATTCATGCAGTTGAAGGAAACAAGAAGATAGTTCACATCTATGATCAATAACTTCAGAGATGGAAGCGGGATGCATAAATATTAAAACAATATGCTGGATGTTGTGGACAATTAACATAGCAGTGAATAAGAAATGTAGTGCAAATGATGTGTCTGTAGTCAGACACATAGCCGAGGGATTAGGTCCAAATCCCACTTAGCAGCTTGACTGCTATTGCCTCGACTGTTATTACTGCAACTGCTTCTACTGTTCCTACCTTACTGCTAGCCTATTACTGCTGCACCAGCTGCTGCTACTGCTAACTATTATTACTCTGCTTTCTGGGCAAGCCAATCAATCGTATATGAGCACAACCTATTCTACGCCTGATCAGATCTGATCCACTTGTATTTATTTATGTACGAAAGCGATGCTATGATCCATAGTAGGACCACCCATGTGTTCCTAGGTCTACTGGTTTGCTGGGTTTGGGTCCCACCATGCCAATATCCTGAATTTAATCTGCTTGAACAAGTATTCAACTTGCTTATGATATGTAGGTCCAGGCCAATGCTCCAAAGGGACAAACCTAACTCACTGTTTTTTCCCAATTTCCAGTGTCTCAACTAAAATGGCACACGCCCTTTTAACATTTTGAAAAGGGCGTGTCGATCTTGTTGCGTAGACAAGAAAAGGCCTGAACAGCCAAGCTCAGAATCGATTATAAACACCTGCAATAATATATATATAAAAAAGGAATTCCTGAGGTCTAAAACCCCAATAATATCAGCAGACTTGCAAATCTTGCCATTTATAATATAACACGATTTTTATGGTTTTCATATGATATGTTTTCAGTATCGCCATCGGCCCTGAATCCGTTTGGCCAACGATTCAGCTGTATTGGCTGATACTGGTACTCAAGTGAATCGTTCTGTATCGGCCAAAAAATATAAACGTGACATGTGTTAAAACCATTAAAATAACAAAAAAAATTATTTAAAATTTATTTTTTAGTATCTTTTACATTTATTAAAAAATATCCTATTCAGGGGTGCATATCGATTTTCTGCCACGATATATGCACAACATTGCTTTTACATGTTTTTTTTGTTATTTTTCATATCTTTTTAACTGCAAACATCTCAGAATAGTATCACAATTTTTATGGGTTTTATATTTTAATACCTATACATGTTTGTTATTTTTATCATATCTTTTAACTTTTTTTTTTCTGAAAGGCAAGCTGGGGTTAGGCAGACCCCTGCCAGTTATACAAGGATACCATTAGGATTTGAACTTGCAACGTCCCATCTCCCAACACAAGGTGACATGCACTAACTGGTCCTACCAGACAAGCAGAGCCCCCATCGGCATCTTTTTAACTTTTTTTTCGACATAGTGGTATCTTATAAATTTTTAACGTACAAAAAATGCCCCAATCTTTTCCATTGGAAAATCTTCCATTGCTGAGTAAATCCTGACAACAAGACTTATGATCGTGCATAGGACTTTAGCGGTTTAACCTCGAGTCTACTTGAACTACAAACCGAGCTGTGGCCAGTACACCGCTCCGGGCAACTTAAAGGAGCTAAATCTACCTGAAAGACAGCCAAATTGTCAAAATCTTATGCGAGTGAACTCATGCCCAATCCGGGTCGAATGCCATGGCTGGATGGTTAGGCCGCTATATCATAAAAGACGATCGAGGATTCGAATCTGATGGTGCCATGGGGATTCCATCCCCTAACTTGTTAACAGCAGACCTTGCTCACTTGTAACTATATATCCGCACGTTCTACCAATGGGGGCTCCGTCACCTTGTGTTGGGGACATAGTGACAAATATCGCGATACTGAAAGTTAAACGGCAATTACTCGCAAGATTTTCAAAATATCACAAGATTTATAAAAAACATAAATACCACTATTTAAATACGATATTTACATTTTAAACGGCTATTTATCATGAAAAAACGTGTATTTTTTATTTTTAAATAACTTTTATTACTATTCTCTTATAAAATTTATTTTTTATTTATTTTTTATTGCCAAAGATTTTGACAAAAATGCAATATTTATGAAAAAAAATAATTAATTTCTTGCAAATTTTTGAAAAACGAGATTTTGCCGATAAAATCGTTTGTCACTATGGTTGGGGCATTGCGAGTTCAAATCCCAATGGTATCTTTATATAACTGGTAAGGGTCTGACTAACCCAGCTGGTCTTTCAAAAAGTATATATATATATATATATATCCGCATGTCATGACCATACAAGAGTGAGGGGCCGATTAAACTACTTGTTAAGAGTCGAGTCTTCATCAATGCTTTAAGAATTGTCTCGGACCCTGAATTCAGGAAATTGGACAATTCCGATTCAGGGATGAATCGTTTTGAATCAGCCAACTTTTAATCACAGAAAGACACGTGTAAAAATGATTAAAGTAATATTAAAAAGATTAAATTTCTATTTTTGACCATTTTGAAGATTTATTTGAAAATTAGCTGGTTCAGGTCAGTTTAGTATCGATTTTATTTTCAGATGAAACGATAAGACTAGGTCGATTCAGGCTGATTGGCAACGATACTGACACAGGTCTACATGATATAGCATATAACCCACACATTAAAAAAAAAAGTGGGAAATATAAATGCCTCCTTCGTTTAATGAAAATACATCTTGGCATCCAAAAAATAGAAAGACATTTAGGACGATTCCTGATGCTGAATGACGTAAAGGAAAGAGAGATGGACGAGAAACCACCTTCATCTCCAAGTTGCATTCAATCACCGTTTAAAATTATACGGTTAGCCTTCCCCACCGATGTCTTGGCTTCTAATCTTAGCCAGCTGGTGAGCAAGTAGATCATGCACTCTACGCTTTAGCTGCATCAGACACAAGCAAAATGCATTCAACCCATATGCACCAGAATAAATCATACCCCCAGAGAGAGAGAGAGAGAGGTGGAAGTTGAATGCTTTATTGGATCGGATAATTTTTTTTTTCCTTTAAGAAGATCAAGAATAACGTGAAATTGAAAACAAGCGGAAAAAATTATAATCAAACAGTACGTCTTAAATGAGGCAGCATCACCGACTGGGTTTACTTCCAGGAAAGTATAACAAACTTGCAACACAATGGCCCATCGATTTCGTTGGTTGAGTGAAGAAATGAGCGAGTAAACAAAAATAGCCGGCATAGGATGATAATAACCATGAGGGCTCTAGAGAGCTAGGCGCAGCATGCTTACCTCCGGTATTCCAACTTCTGTCTTGAGTGAAACATGGATCGCTCCATCTGGTCCAAACCTTTTATACCTTGCAACTTCACTATCTTCTGCGTCAGAAGTAGGCTGAGCAAGTGGTAGATCGCATTTTGAAACAACATCAAGCCAAAACTGCTTATGGAACGTGTCTTTTATCTCTTTGTATGTAATAAACTACAAAAAAGAGAAAAGGATTAAATCAGATCGTGCAAGCAACTCATGACTAATTCTCAACTCATAACACTGTACAATATTGTGTTTGCAAGAAACTTCAAAATTCGGTGTCCGTGAAGTCAAGAAAGTCTGTGAGTTTTAATAAGTACACAAGAACTAAAGTCCCATGGATCTCTCCTTCCACACTTTTTGAATATTGGAGAAAATAGATCATTCGCACACCAAAGTCGATAAAAAAAGCCTTCCACCTGATGAAACATGAGTTCCATTAAGGAATATTTGATAACATAGAAAACTGAAAGTCATCGTCCCATTTTCTGTGATTGTACAAACAAACAAAATGGAGGTATGCTACGACTCCATTTCCACTTCAAATGACATCATCAAGTAAAGGATGAATTTTATTAACACTAGAGGTAGAGAAATGAATCCACAGAAACCTTAGCTGGATCCCTCCCTTAAGCTGGCAACAGTGCCCAAAGGTGCGGAAAACACAAAGAGCAACTGTGAGCCCCAATTGGTTGTTTGTGTTCTCGACCAGCCACTTGAGAAAGTGGAGAAACTTGAATGCAGGTTGAAAGGTGGCAAATCATACAAAGCCAAGGAAACAGAAAAGGTGTCGGTATAAATTACTCTGGGACACTTTGATAATTGGTTTCCCAAAATGGAATAAAGGAAAAGACAAGAAAAAGTTTGACTGGAGATACATAGATAACACCCAAGAAACCATGGTTTCCATATAACTCAAGGCAATTGTTTGTCACTCCGTTTTCCCCCTGAAGAGAGTGCCTTTAAATACCAAACAGTTCCCTTTGTGTTTATTCATGGCTTATTTTCAACAGTAGTTCTTCCAACAATCTTCTGAGAAACTTGTTCTAGCTAAATGTATTACCACAACTTACAAAATCCATTGCTTTCATTCTTCCTGAGCTTTGAAAAATCACATAACAATTGTAAATGCACCCACATGGCATGTGCTCATGAACACACATGCACGCACATATGAGTGAACAACAAACCCAGAAAGTGCAGCATACCTGATCAGAAGGTGAGCTCCCACATTCACCAGAAAGATCATGAACATACAGAACGGCAGTGGGTAAATGTGAGAGAACAGCAAGAGTCAACTTCTCAATGTTGTTCCTATCATCTTAGGTAGCACAAAAAATCAGACAAGGGAACAAGAACAGAGTAATATTCACAGAATACTCCTACCAATATTAGGAGGTATAACTTAGCTAAAGAGAACATATAAACATGCTATTTTAATACCATACTCTCTTTGTGTGGGTGTACCCTGATGCATTTTTACCAACTTTTTCAACTATTATGTAGCTCATAGACCTGATGTTATGAGAGCAGCTTAGTTGTCATAGGTGCTAGACGGAGCCTAAACGGTGAGCCCCTAAAAAGGCCCAGGCAGGTCTTAGGCGGTACCCAAAATAAAAAAAATAAAAAAACATAATAAGAAACATGTATACAACATAAAATCAATCAATAATAATTAGTAGACAAATAATATGTCGCTGAACACTATAAAACAATTATATTATATAACCTTAACCTGATCAAACAAACTAAGAATAAATTAACAATTGAATAAACAAACCATACAACTAACAATGTGAATGAACAATACACAAAAAATAAAATCATGTATAAAAAAAATTAACAACAACAATAGACATAATTTTTTTGTAGTTTTTGGTTTTTGAAAACAAAAAAGGTCAATACTTGTGACTAATCTTTTAGAGGAATTAAGTTATCTGCATTCTGTTTGCAGTTACTGATTAAGAAGAAAACCTGTTCATCAAACATCACAAGAAATTTACAAAACTAACAACATACAGCATGAATTCAGAATTCATATTTTACATAGACTTTACATTATATGACCTGCCTGGCAGGCATCCATTTTGGCATTTCTGGAGAAGGGTGTGGTGTCCATCTCGAGAAATATTGAGATGGATGGTCAGCAGGAGTGGAGCTGCATGCTAATGCTGCATAAAAATGACCACTTTTACATATAACACCAGAAACTTCCTTTTGATGAAAGAGTAAACATTTAAAAGCAGTTTATAATGTGAATCACATGTAAAACATCAGATAGTCGTTTCCAATGCAATGTCAATCATGAGCATCTGAAACTGGTTCCTTATTACCGCTGACCGTCTCACACAAGAAGTGAAACAAATAATACCAGAGAGAATTTCTTACAACCATATTAACAGAACTATTTGACAGGGCATCAGAAACAAAACATCAGGAATCTATTTCTAATTTGATATCAGACATCAGAAAGCAATTTCTGGTATGTCATCAATAAGAAGAACAACAAGAATAAAAAACAATGATAATAATCCAAAGATCCTTCTTGGTATAGCCATAACAAATAATAATACAGATGTAACAAACATATATAAAAGAGGACCCAGCATAATAATGAATCAACCTATGCCCTTTGGTTCATCAAGGACTGCCCCAAAATTTAATTAGGTTAAACTTTTGCCAATAGCTTCTGCTCTTCTTTCAAGAATTTGTCATTGACATGACTTTGTTCATTTCTAAATGATCATGGTCTTGACTTGGTGGCTTTAGGAATTTGGAATTTTTAAACACTGTAACCAATTATCAAATCTTACCAGAGACAGTTTTAAGCTGACTAAGTAGCAGCAGCAGGCAGGACTGCAGGATAGTAGCAGTGGTGGTGGTGGTGGTAGTGGTAATGATTTACTAATGTTCATCATAAACAACATAATAATAATAATCATCTTATTCACAATTTAACTTCAGCAACACCACGATTTTTTCTCTCTATTGTGACATTTCTGTGGTGCATAACTGTAGAAATTTTCTTTATGATGAAAATCAGATGACATTATGGTAACAGCCACATAAAATGCAAATAAATTCTCCATACCATGAGGTCTCCTTAGAAGGCCAGGTGTGTCAGTCACCTGCAATCACTTTGTCATTTTGATTCATATCACTTTCAAAGGATAAACCTTTAGAAAAGTAAAGACAAACCTGAAACCGCTCATAGTTTAGTACTATGTGACCCATTAATATGCCTCTTGTTGTGAATGGGTAATTACAAACCTAAGAAAAAAAGACCAATCATGAACCTAACAGCAATATGGCAGTAAAAAGAAAATGTTGTTATGACAAGGACAGAGACCTCAGGCTTTCCTGATGAGAGAACACGGACCAGTGACGATTTCCCCACATTTGGTGCTCCTACAAGGCAAAGTGTAGGTATGTCTGGATCCACAACAGGCATTGCACGCAAGGTCTAGAAGATCATATTAAGACAAATTAATTCTTCAAGAATTCATATAATAAGCAAGCATGAACACAAATTTAAGGTACTAGCACAAACCACATCACTGTCACAACACAAATAACATCTGTAAGCAACTCAGAAGAAAAAGCCAAACAAGAGAAAGGAAGAAAAAAAGGAGTAAATTATTAAAAAAGAGAAAAACAAATATATTACAAAAAAACCACCTGGCTTGCTACATATAGCCACCTAACTTTTCAGCTATAGCATTTAACTGCCTGGCATCTTTGCCTCTCTCATTCCCAAGAAGGAATTTTGTAGTGCATTAACAAAAATTAGGCAGTTGAATTTAACAACCAAGGATTTAGAGATTATGTGTAAATTGAAATCAACAACCAAAAAGTTAGTGATTATCTGTAAATTGGGTGAAAATCATATAGTTTTTGTAATTTACCGAAGCCAAATGGAGACCACTATTGGTCACTAACACGTCCAGGATAAGGCCCGTTTTTCTGAGGAAGACATCCATAGAGCTCACCATATGGTTGGTTATGCAACATGTAGGGGCATATATTCAGCTAGACACGACCAACTTTTCTTTATAAAAAACCTAGGGATTGAACAGAAGAAGCCAATAGTTTTGACTTTTGACTGCAATAACCAATGTGTGTGTGTGTGTTTCTTAATTCATACAACCATAAGTACAGTCTTCCATGTAACAAGAAGAACATTGAAACACGCTATCAGTTATCACTTGGTTCCATGAAAATCAACTATCATTTGAACAACCCAAAAGGAGCAGAGATCAGTGAGGCGACATAGAACATGGGATATCACTATTCAAGACGACATTTGCACTGATCAAAATGCATGCATGTAACAACGAAATATCCACCTGACTGCCTCAGAGAAGAGAAAATTCAACAGACCATCATAAGATAGACATAAGTGACATGGTCACATCAAGTTGAGTAATTTTTAATGTGTGGTTATCAGAAGTATGCATTTCTAATCTCCATACCTAGTATTGTTAATTTATGTAAGAGATTATCTACTGCAACCCCAATGTATATTCAAAAAGGTCCCTGATTGCATAAACCAAGATCTTTCTCCTGCAACATTACACAATCCTACAAGAGAAAGGATAATTATTTTGGACATTCTCAAACACAAACTTTGTTTTATTCATCAACAATGCTTACATGCAAGACTGCAGAAGTAAAAAGACATGCAGTATAAGCTAGTTACCTTAGCAACACTCAACAAATCATCAACAGCAATTCCTTCATGAAGAAAAATTTCCTCCATTTTTTTGACACCCTGTTCATAGGACACATACATACATTTATCTCACCAGAGAAATAAATAAAATGACGACTTAGAAAACCAAACCAAAACTGAAAAGGCCGAAAAGAACACAGTGATGCATAAAAAAGAATCAAAAGAAAAGAGAAAATTGCAAAAAAACATGGACAAAATACAATACCAAACTGACCTCAGTTAATCGTTCTACAGCTTCACGCTTCAACATGGACTGTCAAAGTTAAAGAGGCAACCTTGGTAAAAGAAAATTTATATAATTAGATGAAAAATAATTCATCCTTTTTTTCCTCATTTGATAGGCAAAAGATGATTCATCCAATTATTAATAAATAAAACTCATTAGTCAACTATTAAAGCATATCTAATTCATCCAAAAACATTATATAGAATGTCAAACAGGGAAATTTTAGCATATTTCAACAAGGGAAAGCAGTGAGATATCCACAAAGGATTAAACACCATAATCAGCCAATTTGACACACACAACTGGAAAAAAATTCTAAAGTTGCATTCGGACATGCGAATAGGTTTCAGCTTGTGATGACAGTCAACCGCTAGGTAAATTCTGATAACAGAGATGAATATGAAAAAAACAGAAACATCATGAAGAAAAAATCATAGATGTTGGTCTTATCATGTTATCCGATATAGTATGGTTCTTCTCACTGTTATATGGTCTTATAACAGCATCCACCTTTTCGTACAAAAAATGGTGAAACAAATTATATCGTACAATACATGAATATAACATAATATATTGTCCAATAAACAAGTATCATACAAATTGACCCTGTTTAAGTTGCTAGAACAGAACATTTTCCTATGACTTCATGATCTCCAACCATTTTTCTCAGAAATTTTACTTCAAACAGGGCCTGTTTGACCCCCACTTATACACCCAAGCACTAAGAAAAGAGAGAGCCACTCCTTGATTTTCAACATCCTCAAATTGAGGATCCTGTATTATTTGCTCCAAACCTTCCAAATCATTAAGACAAGCTCTGAGACCTACGAAAAAAAAGACTTATTATCTTTTCAGTTTTCATATTATGTAATATTTATTGGATACTTTTGGTCTTTCATGATATACACTCATGATTTTCTGTTATAATGAGTTATGAGGTAACTTGAAAACCAAACAGGCCATGTCATTTGCTTGATCTCAACTCAGGACTCGGCCGGATAAGCCCATTGAGCTGGTCTATCCTTATTGGAGTTATTGTCTTTTTCTTTTATATAAAAGTAGCAAAGAATGTCATATAAAAAGAAAAAAACTGCAAACAACAAAAGTGACTATGACATCAAAGAATAACATTTAAGTGACAATTAAGTAACATTTAATGCTTTAATTAGTAAGCAAATATCCAAAATATAATATTAAAAAGAGACCAAAACAGTGTAATCAGCATCCCTATGTCACCGGGGTATGGGTATGGGTGTGAGTACGGAGGGTATGACACGATAATTAAAAAAATGTGGGTACAAGGACACGGCTATATATATATATATATATATATATATATATATATATATATATATATATATATATATATATATATATATATATATATATATATATATATATATATATATACTATGTCACAGGCTCACAAGGATTTGGCCAACGGGGTGCCACACCCGCATCGACACAACTCGAGTGTGGCACCCGGTGCGGTCAAACCAACACTGGATGCGGTCAATGCACCTAGGGTCATAACAGTCCAAATCTGGACTTGAAAAAAACCGATGAAATAGGGCTGGGCGGGAGATTAGGGCAAAAAAAATCCCCCCCCCCCCCGCCCCTGACACCTCCCCTTCTCCTCTGAGCCATCTCCAACCCAGCCCATCTCCTCCGGCGACTGCAAGTATGTCTCCTTCAATCTCTCTCTCCCCCGTCTCTCTCGCATTTTTTGGCTAAACCCCCACCTCGCCTCTCTCTCTTCCTAACCTCTTTTAATCTCTCACTCCCCATCAGCCTCTTTTCTTCTTCTTTGCCTTTGTCGGAGGCAAGAAGGGCACGGCTCGACCACCTGCGATAGTTGTGGCCGAATTTGCCGCCTCTCGACCACGCCACTGGTGGCTGTTAAAATGTAAAACTGTACATATATGTATATATAATAATATTATATTATTATATATATAAATACATTTTTAATTTCTTTCTTTTCTGTATTTTTTTTCCTTTATTTTTATTTTTTTTCTTTATGTCATCTAGTTCAGTTTGAACTAGAATGACTGTTGCTAGTCAAGTCCTGTCCAGACTTGACTAGCAATAGAGCTGTTGGACTGACACAGTCCAACAGCTCTTAATAGAGCTGTTGGACTGACACATTCCAACAGCTCTAAATAGAGCTGTTGGACTGTGCCCAACAGCTCTATTGAGTCCTCTTTCAGCTGTGTATATAAAGGGGTGCAGCCCCTCTTGTATTTCACTCCAATGCTTCTTAAGCAATTGGTTTTTCATATCAATAAAGAATACATTTTTATTTTTATTTTGTTTCCAGTTATACCCTTTTTAAGGGTTATGCTTTAGTGTCATTCTTGACACTTGCTCTTGTTAATCAAAGCTCGTGTTTCGAAGATCCCCATTTCATTTCATGGTATCAAAGCCGCGGAAGTACTAAATCTTGAGGAAAAGCTGCCTCGGTTTCCGTGCCCGTTTGCAAAAGTGTTCGCCACTTGAAAAGAAGTGTTTTATCACTTCATTGGAGAAGATTTCACATCTTGTTGTATTGTTTTTTTTTTTTCTTTCTTTCTCATTTTCCTTCTTGTTTCTCTTCTATCCCTGTTCTTTCTCTCCTTGTAATCGATGGATGACAATGATAAAGTCACCATCATGCCTATGAAACTAAGCGATACGAACTATGTAACATGGGCTTCAATCATGAAGCACCATATATGGGGAAAAGGCTTATGGGGGATTGTGGATGGTTCCGATTCGGAACCTAAGCTATCTCTTACTAAAAAGGAGGGAGATAAAGACGTCCCTCTATCGGAAGAAGAGAAAATCAAGGCTATTGCCTCATACGAGAAGAAATGGAAAGAATGGAGAATATCTCATGCGAAGATAATGTCATGGCTTATCAATAGCGTTGACATTAAAAAATGCTCAAGTCTTGCCAAATTTGATCATGCCGATAAGGCATGGGAATACCTTAAGAATATGTATTCCCTTAAAGATATTGCACACGTGTGCAACCTCCAAGAAAAAGTTCGAATGATGACACAAGGAGACAAAACTATTCGTGAATATTACAATGGGTTGTCCGAACTTTGGGAAGAACTTTCCCTTTTAGAACCAAAGTGGCATTGTGCCGAAGACATCGAGCTTCGTCAGAAACAACTCGATGTTGAACATTTTTACCAGTTTATCACTGGATTAAGGCCGGAATTTGAAACCACTAAATCGGCCCTACTTCACCGGGGAAAAATTCCTTCTATTGTGGAAACTATTGAAGAGTTAACAATGGAAGAAAATCGTCTCCGGAAAGGTTCTTTAAAAATTGAAGATGATTCCGTTTTAGCCGTGTCTAGACCAGGGAATCATGTTCGATCATATAGGCCTCCTCACTTTAACCGACAAAATGGTGACTATGATAAGAAGAAAGTTATTTGTCATCACTGTCATGAACCGGGACACTACAGGCCACAATGTCCCAAACTTAAGGAGCTGAGAGAAAAAAGAGCTGCAATTGCTGGATCGGAGCCTAAAGATCAGGATGCACTAGTTTCCCTGGCCCAACTAATGGAGATCCTTCAGCCTCTCATCAAAGGTGCCTCTTCCTCATCTGAAGCTTCAACCGGCGCAGCAGCCTTATCTTTTTCTGATTTAGGTAAAATTTCTTGGCTTCTTGACTCTGGTGCATCTTTTCATATGACCCCAAATAATCAAAGTCTATCCAAATGTGTTAAAAATAAAACAAGTGTGTCAAAGGTCTTTACTGCTGATGGGACTTCTCTTGAAATAGAAGGAATAGGAGATTTTGAAAAAATTTATAAAACAAAAAATTTTTTTATTCCAGAAATTAGACATGTTCCCAAATTAAATTTAAATCTTTTATCTGTATCTCAAATTTCTGATTATGGGTGTAATATTTCTTTTTCTTCTAATGGTTGTTGGGTACAGGATCGCCAGTCAGGCAAGCTGATTGGGGAACGCCATAGAGAAGGAGGACTCTATTACATGGATTTTTTGGAAATGCCGAAGAAAGCTTTTTGTTATAATAATAAAAAAATAGAGTTGGAACTGTGGCATAAGAGACTTGGTCACCCACATATAGCCAAAATCCAACATTTTCCAAATCTAGGGAAATTTTGTAACTCTGAATCATTTGATTGTAAAGATTGTATTCTCGGCAAAATGAAAAGATTACCATTTCAGAACAGAACCTTTTTCTCTTCAAGACCACTTGAATTAATACACTCGGATGTTTGGGGTCCTGCACCAGTAATTTCTAAAGGAGGATTTGTTTACTATGTTATTTTTGTCGATGATTTCTCCCGACATACGTGGATGTACTTTCTCAAACATAAGTCTGAAGTATTTTCATACTTTCAAACTTTTCATAATATGGTTCAAAACAAATTTCAAAATGATATTACTATTTTTCGCACAGATTCAGGGGAAGAGTTTTTATCCACAGATTTTCAAAATTATCTTAAATTGCATGGCATCACACATCAAAGATCTTGTCCTTATACACCTCAACAAAATGGACTGACAGAACGAAAACATCGTCATATTATAGAAACCACTAGAACTTTATTAATAGCAAATCAAGTCCCTAAAGACTTTTGGGCAGAAGCTGCCTTAACTGCCACCTATCTCATTAATAGGATGCCATCTTCTTCGTTACAAAATATCACTCCCATTGAAAAACTTATGAACATTTCTCCAGACTACTGTAGATTAAGAATATTTGGGTGCAAATGTTTCATATTTACTGACAAAAATGATAAACTTTCCCCTCGTGCGATTCCCTGTGCCTTTTTAGGATATGCTGAAAACCAGAAAGGTTATAGATGTTTTGACTTCAAAAATAATAAACTATATGTGTCTAGAAATGTTTCCTTTCTTGAAAAGGAGAGCTTCTTTGATTTTAGAAAATTAAAAGACGTCACTGAGTACTCCTTTTTGCTAGATCTAACATCAACATCTGATGAATATGACCTTGATTGTAACTTTGATGATGATCCAAGAATTATTGATCTTAATGTTGAAAATGAAGAAGTTCATAGAGATACTAGTATTCAATATTCCAGGCGACAAGAGTCTAATACTCCATGTGCACTTGAGAAATATTCTAACATTCCAACTAGACAATCATCCCGAATCTCGAGGCCTCCAGAAAAGTTTGTATCATACGAGTCTTTCTCACCCACATATAGGGCAGTTATTGCATTAATTCACTCATATGAAGAACCATCCACATATTTTCAAGCAAAAAATGATATCAAATGGATAGAAGCCATGAAAGTTGAATTAGATGCACTTGAAAAGGCTTCTACATGGAATATTCAAGATCTTCCTCCAGGGAAGAAAACTATAGGATGTCGATGGGTTTATAAAATTAAAACCAAGAGTGATGGTACTCTTGAAAGATATAAAGCCCGTTTAGTAGCCAAAGGTTATGCCCAAGAATATGGGATTGATTATGAAGAAACCTTTGCTCTGGTGGCTCGTATGACTACTGTTCGAACCTTAATTGCCTTAGCTTCTATCAAAAAATGGTCTATTTTTCAAATGGATGTCAAAAATGCTTTTTTAAATGGAAAGCTAGTTGAAGAAGTATATATGGAACCCCCTCCTGGTCTAAGTATTCCTAAGGGTAAAGTCCTTCGCTTAGAAAAAGCTCTTTATGGACTTAAACAAGCACCAAAAGCTTGGTATGATAGGTTTAGTCGTGTTATGATTGATATTGGTTTTCAATTCTGTTTAACTGACACTGCTTTGTTTATTAAGAATTCTGATGCAGGAATCATTATGCTTCTTCTTTATGTAGATGATATAATCATCACCGGAAGCGATAAACAGGGAGTTGAAACAATCAAAATACTTCTTAAATCTCATTTTGAAATGACTGATTTGGGCTTGTTGAGATATTTTTTAGGCATTGAAGTTGCTTATTCTCCTAGAGGATATTTATTATCTCAGACTAAATTTGCTTTTGATATTGTTTTCAGGTCTGGTATTACTGATGATAAGAAAGTTGACACTCCAGAAGTTGTTAATGTTAAAATGAAGATTGATGATGGAGAACTTCTTGCAGACCCTACTCCTTACAAACAGCTTGTCGGGGCACTTTCCTATCTATCCATTACCAGACCAGATATAGCACATGTTGTTCATACAGCAAGTCAATTTCAACATGCTCCTACTTCTGTTCATATGGGAGCAGTCATGCGTATTATCAGATACATCAAGTCCTCTCTTTCACGAGGACTTTTCTTATCTTCCTCCTCTTCTCTTGATTTAATTGCATATACTGATGCTGATTGGGGAGGTGATCCCAATAACAGACACTCAACCACTGGCTTTTGTGTCTTTTTAGGGGAATCATTAATCTCGTGGAGGTGTAAAAAGCAGCATAAGGTATCTCTCTCATCCACCGAAGCTGAATACAGAGCCATGGCAACCACGACCATGGAAGTAGTTTGGCTCCGACGACTGCTTGCTGACATGGGAGTTGAAGCAACAAAGGCTTCACAAATGTGTTGTGACAACAAAAGTGTGATCTACATTGCCAGTAACAGAACATTCCACGAACGCACCAAACACATCGAAATGGATTGTCACTACGTCAAAGAGGAATATCTACACGGGATAATTGATCTGCCATATGTCACTTCAGAATATCAGTTAGCAGACCTCTTTACAAAGCCTCTCGCTGCTCCCCGATTTCACTTTCTCTTAGACAAACTTTCGCTCATTGTACCGTAAGTTTGAGGGGGAGTGTTAAAATGTAAAACTGTACATATATGTATATATAATAATATTATATTATTATATATATAAATACATTTTTAATTTCTTTCTTTTCTGTATTTTTTTTCCTTTATTTTTATTTTTTGTCTTTATGTCATCTAGTTCAGTTTGAACTAGAATGACTGTTGCTAGTCAAGTCCTGTCCAGACTTGACTAGCAATAGAGTTGTTGGACTGACACAGTCCAACAGCTCTTAATAGAGCTGTTGGACTGACACATTCCAACAGCTCTAAATAGAGCTGTTGGACTGTGCCCAACAGCTCTATTGAGTCCTCTTTCAGCTGTGTATATAAAGGGGTGCAGCCCCTCTTGTATTTCACTCCAATGCTTCTTAAGCAATTGGTTTTTCATATCAATAAAGAATACATTTTTATTTTTATTTTGTTTCCAGTTATACCCTTTTTAAGGGTTATGCTTTAGTGTCATTCTTGACACTTGCTCTTGTTAATCAAAGCTCGTGTTTCGAAGATCCCCATTTCATTTCAGTGGCGAGCAGGGCCTCGAGCCCTACTCTTTCGGCTGGCCGAAGGTTTCGGTCTTCTCGAACTCGATCTCTGTGTCGCCCCTCTCCACTTTCCCCTGCTCTTGTTGGTAGATTGCCCCCTTCCTCTTGTTGGTGGACTAAGCCAGCTCGGTCTTGTCCCGATTTAGGACCGAGCACCCTTGTTGTGCTCGAGCAGAAGCAGCTTCAATTGTCTCCAATCGGGTCAAACCGAGTTGGGCCCGAGTAAGGCCGATCTCAGTGCGATTTGGTCCATCACCCCGAGTTGGCTCGGCCTGATTGTCGAGCCATATCCACTTCTTTGGCTCGAGCAACAACAACTTTTGTTGTTGCTGTCTCGACTCGAACCGAATCGAGTTCGGCCCGGCTAAGGCCAAGCTCAACCTAATTTGGTCCAGGCTCAGGTGCACCGACTCTGACTCAGGGTGGAGATCAGTGTTGTGAGAGGCGTACGCCTCAGTACCTGAAGCGTACGCCTCAGAGGCGAGGCGCACGCTCAAGGTACTGAGGCGTTGCTGTGATGCGCCCCTCATCAACCTCCGACCAGTTGTGACCACCGACCACCGAAGTTGTTGTGCTGCAGTTGTTGCTCAACCTTCTCCGACCACCGGACGACCGGCATATCCCTCGCTTCCGTGCCAGCTGGGCGGGTGGTCCTTCTCTTACTGCCTCCCCTCCCACCGCTTCACTTTCATTCCAGTTGTGAGAGGTGTACGCCTCAGTACCTGAGGCGTACGCCTCAGAGGCGAAGCGCAGGCTCAACGCCTCGCTTCGCCTCATCGCATTTAACAACCTTGGTGGAGATAACTCGGTCGGACCCTGCCAGCCCTCCCTCTGCCTGCTCTGTCAAGCATAGCCGAGTTAAGCTCGGCTAGCACTGAGCCCAACTCGAATCTCATTGCCCCGACCCTAGCAGCCCTCCCTCTGCCTGCTTTGTCAGGCATAGCCCAACTGAGCTCGGCTAGCACTGAGCCCAACTCGGTTCTCCTTGCCCCTACCCTACTAGCCCTCCCACAGCATGCTTTGTCAGGCACAACCGAGCTAACCTCAGCTAGCACCGAGCCCAACTCGGTTTTCCTTGCCTCGGTCCGGCTAGCTATCGAGATCGACTCGGCTGAACCTAAGCCCTGTTAGGCTGGATTCGCTCCCAACACCCTCGCTATCGAACCCGTGTTGATTCACGTTTGTTAGTTGCAACATGTGATGATGGGGGTCACTATGGGCACATGTGGATAAGCTTAAAAAAGCTGGAGTAGGTAGTGAAAATAAGATATTTTGATGCAAGCTTTGTGAGAGAGATTATGTTGGAGATGAAACAAGAGTTGCAGCTAATTGAAGATATCATGACATAGCATTTCAGGATCCAAAAGAGTTAACGCGACAATGCGAAGACAATACAAGATAAATATAAGAAAAGAAAGACAATGAGTGATTCTTATGCAATTAGTGTATCATTTTTTAACCAAGAAGCTGCTCAAAAAAAAAGGTGGACGTAGGAGGTAAAGGAAGAAGAACGATACAAGCATCATTCAAAACATATGGAAGGGAAGAGAATGATAGAAAAGTAGGGAAGTATTTTTATTCTAATTCACTTTCATTTAATGCAGCCAGAAATACTTTTTAGAAGGATTTAGTTACTTTTGTAACTTGAGTGGCTATGTACATGTAAGCTCAGAAAAACTACGAACTACAATTCTTGCAGAAGAGAGGGCAAATGTTGAGAGATTGGTAGAGATTAAGAAATTTTCATGGGAACAAAATGGAGTTTCCATGGTTTCTGATGGATGGACAGATATTCAAAGGCATCCAGTGATTAATTTCATTGTTCCTTCTCTTAGTAGCCTAGTATTCTTTAAAGAGTTAATGTTGATGCATCTGAGCATTATAAAAATTTCGAGCATTTGAAGGAGTAGTTTATAGAAACAATAAAAGAAGTGGGAGATAAAAAAATAGTGCAAATCATCACAGACAATGCTCTAGTTTGTAAAAGTGTAGCATTCAATTTAGAGAGTGAGTACCCTCATATTTTTTGGATTTCCTATGTAGGACACATCGTGAATATGACTCTCAAGAGCATCTGCAGCCCCAAAGAAGAACAAAATTCATTGTATATGCTCTATGTTCATGGATTGAGAAATTAGAAAAAAAATGTCAAAAACATCTGATCTAAAAATGTTAAAGATTGTTGAAACACGTTTTGCATCTATCATTATCATAGTGAAAAGGATTATGTGAAAAATGCTTTGATTAACACTATGATTGACGAAAATTGGGCATTTTATCACGTTGATAATGCTGTCAAGGCTTAAGAAATTAAGAAATTCATTATTGATGATGAGTTTTGGGATAGAGTCGTATACTTCATTAAGTTTATGCAACCTATTTGAGAAATGGTGAGAGAATTTGATAAGGATGAGCTCAGACTTCACAAATTTAATGAAATGTAGGATAATATGATTGAAAAAATGCATGTTGTAGTTTTCAAGTATAAGGAAAAAAAATCGGGAGTTGGATGATTCAGAATTTTTAATCATATATATTCAATTTTAGTCAGAAGATGAGATAAGAGCAATACTCCTTTGCATCATATGACACATTCTCTCAATCTCAAATATTATGCAAAGAAGTCGCAATAATGTGGTATTGGTCGTATGACTCGCATCCTTCTAAATTTAGACCCAGAGCTATCAAGGCATAGAAATATGTGTATGACAAGATTTTATCGAGAATCACATATTCTAAATCAAGTCGCACAAGAGTTTCAAAAAAATTCATCTTTGGGGTTATATGGACAGGCATTAATAGCGAGAGAGGAGAAGAATATAGATCCTATCAGATGGCGGTCAACATATGGATCAGAAACAACTCTTCTCCAACGTCTTGCATTGATATTGTTATCTCAGTCTGCTAGTTCATCTTGTTGTAAAAGAAATTAGATCACAAATTCTCAAATCCACAACATGAAGAGAAACAAACTCACCAGCAAGCGTGCAGAGGATTTAGTCTATGTTCATTCTAATCTTCAATTATTTTCGCGAACCAATGATGAATACAGGTACTAATTGCTCTCTTAGTTATTTAACTATTTTTTAGTTTCTTCATTTAAATATGCAACTTTTTAACATTTTCAAGTTGGGTATGTAATGCAGACAAGGATCATCCAAATTTTGGGATGTAAATCCAAAAGAGTATGACTTAGAGGGAGAGCATGATTTCAACATTACAAGCATGGACTTATCTGAGCTTAGTCTTCCTTCGTATGATGCATTCGATGATGAAGCAGAAAATTATTAGGATTCATTACATCATCGTTATATACATTATGTAGGATATACTCTTGGTATGTAATTATGCATTGTTTGCTTCTTTTATTAGTATATTGTATCATTTACTTCTTTTTTGTTTTACTTGTTTGATTGTTTTCATAATATATTTAGGTTGATTTAATTGTGGTGTTAGTTTTTATGATGAAGAATAGAATTGTAGAATGCTAATTTGATTTGTTGAATGCATGATAAATTGATGATATTATGATAATTATTTTTTTTCATTAGTGTTACTCTTAACTGCTAAAAATTATATATATATATATATACCCCCTCCCGCACCCAAGTTATTTTAAATATACCCCCTCCCGCACCCAAGTTATTTTAAAGTGTCGCATCACCGCACCCGCACCTATGTGACATAGTATATATATATATCAAGAGTTTGGGTCTGGACCAGGTTTGGACCTAGCCAAACTCCAAAACCTTCATTGACCATATTTGGACTTTGTCCAAACCTGGTCAATGAAGACGTGTTATAAAAGGGGAAGGGCTACGCCCCTCCACCTTTTTTGTTTTTTCTCTCTCGAAAGTTGCAGCAAGAAGAAGGAAAAGAAGAGGAGGAGGAGTCGGGCCCCAATGATCGGTGAGTCTCTCTCTGGACAGAAAATAAAGGTTCCTGGAGATGAGAGAGAGGGGTTTATCGAGTAAAAATTTTGAAAAAAAGTGGTCTAAGACCAAACCCGACCCGCGGCGTACTAGTACAGTGTCCAATACCCACGCCCGTGTGGACATGGGTACGCCAGCCAATCTGCCATGTCACAATAACATAGTAGCATCCAAAATCTTATAACAGCTACCTTGTGTAAACTATTCAATTCCAAGATCAACTATCATGAGATGGGAACATTGTGAATAATGAAGATATAACATTAATTAAGTAATCAAGATTTGTAACATAACAACAATATCATAAATCTAACACAAAAAACAATGGTAAATATCAAAAAATTGAAAACTTATCATAGTGAAAAAGTTAACGTAAGAATGGGGTTTGTGAACAAACGCAACAAAAAAACTTTATCTCTATCCTTATAATAAATATATATGATGCCAATTACATACATTAAACCTATCAATAATCCTCTTTATTTCTCATGTAAAGAATGGCAACTTCTACAATCCTAGCCATTCTTAGCACAATATTGAAGAATCCCTTTGTTATTACTCAAACATGAATGAAACTTATGCTTGCATATTCATCCATAGGTCAAAATCTAAGTCACACGGACTCGGCTATAAGGTTGACAGCGTCGACACGCCCCGACACGGGTGCGGACACGAGTGCGGCTTCGGACACGGTCAACCAAGTGTCAAACTCGGTCAACGCATCGGGACCGAGTCCGTCCACATTTTGGACTCAGTCAACTTTGATTGAGTCTATTTTTATCCATTTTTAGGGCAAAAAATTTAAAAAAAAAATGATCTTTTTATATATTATATATATAGTCGAGTCTTATTATTGTTATATATATATATATAGTCGTGTCCCCGTGTCCAAAAATTTTGTAATTGCTCCGCACCCATGTGACATAGGTCAAAATGGGTATTAATTAACGTAATAATTGTTTGAGCCCTAAATGATGAATAATATAGCCTTCCATAAATTTGAGATAGTGAAAACAAAACTATTTGATATTTATTAGATAAGGGACTCAGATACTTGATTATGAAATCTTGATTTGCCGTTGATATTATATGTCATTCATAATATCTTCAGATTATATTTTTATCCTAAAATTGTCAAATATTGTAACCAGATCAAAGCCATACAAGACCATGAGGCTTGAATAGTGCAGCTATCACATTTTTATATCATTTTGTATGCCTTATGCTCATACTTGATAAAGATTTAATTCACCTTCATGTTTTCAAGTCTTGCAAATATAACTTTTAATATCACAAGGCTAGTTAAAGTTATGTAATTAGTCTTATTGTTTTAAAGGAACAATTCACTTAAGGATACGAAAGTTCAACCACTTCTGGCCGCAACTCTACTGACTACCATTAAATTAGCTCAAATGAAACAGAAGAAGGTCCAACAACTACAAATGCAATGAAAAAATGACGCTATTAGCAACACTAAATAATGAATCACCTATCAAATTTTTTTAGATGGGCTATAAATAAAAAACCATAGGGACAAGGGTGTTAAATGTTGATGTATATACATTTATATATATATATATATATATATATATATATATATATATATATATATATATATATATATATATTACCAAGATTGTAAGTATCTTAGTTGTCGTAGGCGCTAGGCAGAGCCTAAGTGGTGAGCCCCTAAAAAGGCCTAGGAGGAGCCTAGGCAATTTTTAAAGAATTAAAAAATATATAAAAAAGACATAATAAGAAACATGTATACAACATAAAATCAATCACTAATAAGCAATAGACAAATAATATGTCGTTGAGCAATAGACAAATAATATGTCATTGAACACTATAAAACATACAACTAATAATGTAAATGAAGTTTGAACAATACATAAAATGAAATCATGTATACAAAAAAACTAACAAAAACAATAGCCAAATAATTTCTTCTTCTTCTCAACAATAGACATAATACAAGCAATAGACAAATAATATGTCTTCTTATTCTTATTCTTCTCAACAATAGACATATACAAGCAATAGACAAATAACATTTCTCTTTCTTCTTCTTCTTCTTCTTCTTCTTCTTCTTCTTCTTCTTCTTCTTCTTCTTCTTCTTCTTGAAGAAGAAAACCAATGATATGTCTTCTAAAAAAATCTTTAAAAAAACTTTTAAAAAAAGCCTAGGCGGTGCCTAGGTGGCAAAATAGGGCCCCATCGTCGAGACCTAGTCACACAGGCGATGAGGTTGTACCTAGGCGCTGCCTTTGACAACTAAGGTAAGTATCGTATAGTTACCCGTATCGGTCGAGCCCAAAGTAACACCGTATTGTATCGTAAACACATCATAATTTAAAAAATCCAAAAAAATCAGAAAAAAATTATTATAAATTCTAAAAAAAATCATAACACATGAATCAATGATGAATTGCACAAAATACAACCATAAAATCACATTTATGTCTCTATGAGCTACATAAGACATCATCAAACATCAACTAATATATAATCATAGATAATATTGCATTCATTTCTCATAAGAAGAATGCCACAATACTCATACTTTCATATTATATAAACAAAAACAAAATAACCACGTTTATAAAATACGATTCAAATATATATATATATATATATGTGTGTGTGTGTCTCTGTGTGTGTGTGTGTGTGTGTTGTACGATACACCCGATACAAGTATGATACACATCTGTATCGTATCGTTTTCTCTCAAAATAACGATACGTATAGTATGATACTTACAACATTGTATACTAGATAGTATGTACATACTATTAATGTATATATGTGTAGTATATATATATATATATAATATGTAATGTGTATCATTAAAAATGTCTTTTATTTTCTTATTTCTTTTTCTTTTTTTATTGTTTGATTTATAGTTGTCGAACTAGCCGTTAGGAGTGTCTAACCCGTTACACACTCCTAATGGCTAGTTCTACTCTCTTGAGCCTATTTAAATAAGCCTACAACTTTTTTGAGATATTTCTTAGATATTGAAGTTGCTTAGAAGAATATGAAGAAGGAGGAGGAGGAGAAGAGTGTTAATTATGTTATTAATTAGTTTAGTTTTTTTCACAGCTATATAATTTGTCTATAAGTTATATAATTAGTTTCTCAGTTATATAATTAGTTTCTCAGTTATATAATCAATTTCTTAGTTACTTTTACATGTTAATCTCATATTTTTTAGAATTTATTTTAGATTTTCTATTTCTTATTGGTTGTTGCTTCATCAATAAAGCATTTTTTATTTATTTGTATTTTTAGATATTTTTTTAGTTTTTTTTAAGTTTTCAAAAAAAATTTGAGGCTTAAGCCTCGCTACACCTCAACACTTTTTACAACATTGTACTTGCCAAAAGGATATATTTTGTCTTAAATAAAGCTTGCAGTTGATATTGTTGCTCGTTGAAGAATCAGAAATGATAAAAATGCTAAACGCCATAAATAGTTAATGCCAATATGAGAGATGATGGAATTTTACTAGATAATACAATACCTTACTGACAACTTATTGGATCCTTAACCTTACTTGTCTATTACCCGACTGGGCATTGCGCATGCAGGGCATACTGCAAGTCAATTTCAACATGCGCCAACTTCAATTTACATGAGTGTCGTGTTGTGAATAGTCAGATATATAAAGAATACAATCTCCAAAAGGCTTTTTCTATTCTCCTCCTCGTCTTTAAATCTTTTTGCTTATATTTATTCAGATTGGAGAGGAAATTCCAATAATCGACACTCAATCACCGGTTTTTGTGTGTTCCTATGTGATTCTCTTATATCTTAGTGTTGTAACAAAAAACAAAAGGTATCATTATCTTCCACAGAAGCTGAATATAGGACTATGACTACAACAACTGAGGTTGTTTGGTTGTGAACACTTCTTAGAGATATGGGAGTTGATGTTTATGAACCATCGAAGTTGTGTTGTGATAACAAAAGAGTCATATATATCACCATCAATCATATGTTTCACGAACAAACCAAGCATGTTGAGATGCACTGTCATTACGTTCAGGAAGAGCACTTGAAAAGAACTATTATCAGAATATCAAATCGCAGATTTTTTTCTTCAAAACCCTACCTTTACCACGATTTTTCTTTCTTAACAAACTTTTGGTGACCTCACTGTAAGTTTGCGGGGGAGTGTTAAATGTTGATGTACATACATTTATATATGTATATATATACTACATAGTATGTACATACTATTAATGTATATACGTATAGTATAATACTATATATAGAATATAGAATATAACATTAAAAATCTACTTTTTGTTTTCTTATTTCTTACTTTTTTATTGTTTGATTTATTTATTGTCTTTTCTCTCTCTTGCATTCAAGCGGCTCTTGTATTGCCCATAGTGGGCTTGTGTTTTGGCTTGTTGCCCATTTCTATCTCTTGTATTCTTCGTTATTATTTGATTAAAAAGAGTTTATGCTATAATTGTGACAAAAAGTTTAACCTATTGTTATTTTTCAATTTTCATTCTTATTTATTTTAAAATCTAAATTCACTTAATTGTTAAATTTTCCCAAGAAAAAGCACTCACTGATATTTATTGTGAGACCAATATTAGTGACTGTTATTATATTGAAATACTTAGACAAAGTTTGTTTTTGGTGTCTTCAAGAGAAGCAAGGTTATAATATTAAAATTGTTAAATACACTAATCTCATCAAAAGGACCATTCTTCTAGAACAATAAAAAAACATTATTATATCTCTTCATAGTCTGGCATCAATTTCATATTTATATGTTGCAATAACACATGACAACCTAGATAGTTATGTCAATCTAATAATTAAGAAATAAAGACACTAATATGGAAAACAAGTAACCATAACTTTGGTGTCATATTTAGTAGTTGAATTAAATTACTATAGAATGGATCTATTTGAATCCGTTACAAATGCACTAGTTACAAGAGAGGAAGTATATGTCAAAGGGTTATATGATGAAAAAAAGAAATCAAAACTTTAAAGTATGTTTGGTTAGACAAATTTTTATATTCACCATGCTTGTTTACCAGTAATTTTCCATAATTATGTGCTAGAAATATCCTTAATATGGTAAGAACAAAGATTTCAAACAAACTTATGAAAACTGGATGACCAAAAAGCATCAATCAATACTAGTTCCAGCATCTTTAGGATGAAAATATAATGATGGAGTAATTCTCAACAAAACAATAACCACAATCTTAAATCAGCCAAAAGTCCAAACCTTAGCACACAAAGAAGCTTGCGACTTTCCAACAGAATTGATCTTCTTCCGAAGAGAATCCACCCTTCCCAAGACCTTCTCCATTGAAATAAAAGTATAAAGAGTTGCCCAACAAATAAAAGAAAGGGAAATGTGCAAAGTCAATTGAGAGAGAGGGGGGGGGGGGGGTGCAGCAAACATGGTTACACAAAATATATTGGATACAATATCTAGTCTATGTAATTCTAAACCCTACAACTGTAGTAACAAAATCTACTTTCAGTTTATAGGGAAATATCTGAAGAAATCTCACCAAATATTAGCAAGTTCCATGAATGAATGCATCTAACAGATACAAGACTAGAATTATAAAATTATTACCATGAAAGATCCATATTGCTAACAAAAGGTAAGTTTCATACAGAATCTGAGAGAAAGAAAAAGCCCCCTCAAACCAACAATTAGAAGATCGAATGCAAAATCAAATCTGCAGCTTTCAAGATTTAGAAACGTTCATCTAATTTCTCAAACAGCATCATATTGCATTAAAATGAAAAATAAGTACCTCTTCGTATCTCCCATCACCAAGGGTCAATTCAATTAGAGATCGTTCATAGGGATGCAAGTGTTGTTTGTAAGGGAAATTCTCCATATAGCCCCTCAAAGGAATGATTAATTCCTACACTAACAAGCATAAATACTTCAAACTAGAGCCACAGCCACTTATCAGCACACACAAAGAAGCCGCAACTAAGAATCTGACTTTGTAAGTTTTGATCAGAACAAAATACTTACTTTCATTAACGCATCAAGCTGTCGCGCACCCCTGTTCCTCTCCCGCTTTGCAATGTTTATAATACCTTAAGAACCACAAGACGGCTAAAAATCACCCCTTGATATAAGAAGCATGAAAAACTACATAAAATAAAATATTAAAATACAGATAATGTAGCAAATCATTGAGAAAATGCCCTCATTTTATCTAAAAATGCAAATAAAAATCAATTACCCTTTGTGGGAGAAACCTTCTTTGATTTCCGTAATGCAGATAAAAATATATCCTTTGAGGGCAAGACCATAGGCAACTTTTGAAATGCGCCTGTTTTCTCATTCTTCAGAGATATTTTGTCCTGGAGTAGAAAATCAAACAAGTGCCATGCTTTGGCAACTTAAATATTCATGTTATAACACAAAAACACCAACTTCTATCTTTTTCACAAGTTTTCTGGCTTAAACAAGAAAATCCATCAGCTAACAAAGAAAAAGCTAAAACAAAAGCAGACATGCTTATTGGGAGAAAATTTTCTTCTTTAATATGATAAATTGTTCATCATGAGACAAACATTATGCAAGGTTGTAAAAAAGTGTATCATAACCCGTATCAGCCAGGCCCAAAATAAGATATGTATCATATTGTAAAAAAAATTAATAAAAGAAGCCCAAAATTAAAAAAAAGTCAATAAAAATTATAACACAAGAAAAAAAATGATAAATAAATCCATAATATCACATATCAAACAATTATGAGTTGCATAAGACATCGAACATTCATCAATCAAAGATAATATGTACTAATGACATGAATATCTCACGAGAAAAATGCAAACTATGAAATAATATGCATAATAAACAACAAAACTAAGCTAGCAAGTCACATGATTCTTAATAGTGCGTGTTTACATAAACAAAAACAAAATCACAATGTTTCTCAATACTTGTGTATCATAAGATACGCACTAAATGCTAATGAAGTGAAGCCTACCATAGACAGACTTGACGCATATGAGGGGGCATGTGGCTGGGGGAAGGTAGCATATTCATGCTGAGTCATCACTGCCAATAAAATGGAAAGCACAACACAAGTACCTTGCATTTGCATGGTGAGATAATTCATAATGCTTCTGTCAGACCAATGTCCCTAGGAATCTAGTCTGGTAGTCTTTAAAACATTTATTTAGATAAAGGAGATGTATTTTCATCTAATCTCAAAGATATGCCTCAACACATAAAAGATTGAATTTGTTCGATTCTCTTTTTTTGTTCACTACTGGATTATTAACTTGTTACTCTCAAGAGAGATCATTAATTTTGTTTGTGTTGATACGAATACATGATAACATAAAATAGTGTCAAATATACTGCCCTATTTATATGTTTTTTTCTAGTTTCCCTCTTTTCCTCCATTTCCGTATGTATCAAATCATTGGCCAGAAAGATTCTGGAGAAAACAACAAAAGAGGGAGTGGAAATGAAATAAGTAGACACTGCTCTCGTGTTGTTTTTCCTTTGGAGAGTCTTTAATGACTGACTACCGTGCAACTGAAACCCTAACTCATCAAAAACAAAAAGAAATGAGAACCATCACAACAGACTTTTCAAATGTATGAAAGTAACTGTCATAACAGGCTTAATGTCAAAAAAGTCTCAGAAAAACATTACCACCTTCTCACTTTCCCTTTCTTCGCATGCAGTGGGGACATAGCCCCCGTCAACAACTTCACAGGCAATTCTCTGAATAGGCCTCGACAAGCTCAGTCTAAATGGTATCCGCTTTTCCATAATTACTCGTGAGCCTACATGATTGAACAGAATCCAAAAAAAACTTGAGATAAGTACAGACACGTAATAGGATGGCGCTTTTCAATTTATGAACTGGCATCGATTAACTATAATTGATCCCTTTGAGATTCCTTGCTCGGAAGCCCTTATTGGAACGTTAATTCCTTTTTCCTAAAACACCAGAAGCTAGATACGAAAATAAATGGACTTATCGCGCGATGTTTTGTTTTGAAAATGAATGGACCTATCAGGAGATTTGTTCACTTGATTAATGAAGCCTTCAAAAAAACGAGGAGTCAATATTTGATTAAGAGAGAGAGGGGTGTAAACTTTTGTGTTTTAATCGGGAAATTAAAAACTTAAATAGCGAGTCCAGATTCGAGAAGGAAAGAATGCCAGACTCTATACTCAAATAACCAAGTCGCAATCCATTCAAGATTAACGAATAGCAGCGCAACAGTGTCATTCTCCAGAAAACCCTAACGCAAAACCAGAACCAAGGAGGGGAGAAAATAAATCAAAGCACTAAAGCGAGACGATCGTTCGAGAGAAATGCTTCCACTTGATTACTAACGGCCGATAAAAAACTGAAAACCCGACGACATTTCTTCAATCAAAAGAGAGAGAGAGCGTGTGTGTGTGTGTGTGTATGGAGAGAGGTAAGACCCACGCTGAGACGTAAAATAAAAACCCTAGATAGTGTGCGTTGAGATTGAGAGACCTCGAGGCTTTTACCTCCGAAGATATTGGGGCGTGTTAGGGTTTCAGAGTCTCGAAATTGGGAAAGAAGAAGGGTGGGAGGTTGATTACCTCTGTAGAGATCTGACGAGTGGCATAGTTGCAGAGGCTTCAATGCGCTGCTCATGTATGCTCTCGCCTTTCCCGAACGAGCAAGTTTGCAAATAATCGCGCGCGCACGCCAGCGCAGGTATATATAGTTCAGGTGTTCCGCCGTATTTGATAATCCGAAATTTTCACCGTCCATCTCCGAGATGAACGGCTGGAGAGTAAAACGTGGAGTAGTGCGATGTGAAACTGGGGATCGTGTGGGATAATGTCGAACGTTAATGGTGTTACGGATCAAGAACTACGTCATAAAGATACGGGTACGACACAACACACTGACTCGAGCTCGATACGTCAATATGTTTTGAAAAAATAAGACGTGATGAC
This sequence comes from Nuphar pumila, assembly GCF_984573655.1. NCBI lineage: Eukaryota > Viridiplantae > Streptophyta > Magnoliopsida > Nymphaeales > Nymphaeaceae > Nuphar > Nuphar pumila. The sequence continues at coordinate 3,483,388 of NC_143261.1, forward strand.
ACGTATTTTCATCCAGTTCTACTTATGTTTTACTAAAATGTTAATAAAGAGTACTAAAATAATATTAAAATAATGAGTGTATATCATAGAATCAAATTCATGTTAGCATGTTATACCGTATCCGGCTCATGTCACCATGACATACTCTGAAAATGGCATGTCATGGGATATGGATCATGAAATTCCTTTCAAATTGGTTGAATATGGGTTGGATCATAATAGTAGATAAAAGCCAATCCTAATATTATGCATCAGGCCCAGGTCTGATCAGGATCCTAGGGAGTGGGTTTGACACAATCACACTCAATCTGACAATGGGTTTGCATATAAAAAAGTGAAAAGTGATTGGATTTGCTCTTACTCCACATTTCAATCAATAGAAAATGCTTATCCTTAATCAAGAAAGTCTCAACATGCAAGTCCAAAGCCAAACCTAAATTGCATTATGATCATGTGCTAAGATCCACATCTTATAATAAAGCCAACAATTGCTCTTCTCGTTTCGTAGGGCAACTTGTGAAAGTCACCAAGTTCCCGACTGGTATATATATATATATATATAGAGAGAGAGAGAGAGATGCTTAGCAGCACAATCATTAGGAGCGCAATGCCAGCAGGATGACGCTGAGCGCCCATCACATGACATGATCGGTACTCAACGTCAATTTTCACAAAAGTACTTTTACTAGCGTACTAACGCTTTTGTGAAAATTGCCGTTGAGTATCATGTCATGCGATGGACGCTCAGCGTCATCTTGCTGGCATTGTGCTCCTAGTGATTGCGCAGCTAAGCATATCTCTCTCTCTCTCTCTCTCTCTCTCTCTCTCTCTCTATATATATATATATATATATACCAGCCCGGAGCTTGGTGACATTCACCAGTAGCCCCTACCAAACGAGAAGAGCCATTCTGGGCTTTATTATAAGATGTGGATCTTAGCACATGATCATAATGCAATTTAGGTTTGGTTTTGGGCGTGCATGTTGAGACTTTCTTGATTAAGGATAAGCATTTTCTATCGATTAAAATGTGGAGTAAGAGCAAATCCGATCACTTTCCACTTTTTTATATGCAAACCCATTGTCAGATTTAGTGTGATTGTGTCAAACCCACATCCTAGGATCCTGATCAGGCTTGGGCCTGATGCATAATATTAGGATTGGCTTTTATCTACTATTATGATCCAACCCATATTCAACCAATTTGAAAGGAATTTCATGATCCATGTCCCATGACATGCCATTTTCAGAATATGTCATTGTGACATGAGTCGGATACGCTATGGTGTGTTGGATTCGGATCAGAGATCTGATCCCAAACTTATCTTTTTTGTACCCTTAATTGCACTAGTTGAGTGTGAGTTCACAAGTGCGCGCAATCACAAATAATCCAATCTTTACAATTGACAAGTAATGCAATTTTTTAGTTTTTGAATAAATTGGCATCCTTTAATATTTTATATCGCTTATCACTATTATTTTTTCTATATTTGTAGTAATTTCATACTCAATGGCAAGTAATTTAATTTTTGAACTAATTTCATATTTTTAACTTTCTACAACACTTGTCTTTCTAAATTTTTTATTTTTGAAAATATTGACATATAAAGGAGAGCATTCATTTTCAGAAATGCTTGTTATTTTTTATACATCACCTATAATTTAAGGAAAAGAAAATTAATTATCAATGAACAAATTATTTGTTAATTTTTTAAATGTCTAATGCTTTAAAATTTAAAATTTTCAAATAAATTGTCATTTCATGGCAAGTCAAATCATTATTACATAAATTGGTTACTATATTTGATATGTTAATTTCACTTGTTATTTAATATTTTTATTTTTTAAATCACTTTTCAATCAACAAGTAATTCTTTTATTTTTCACTTTTTTAAATTTACTTTTCACCTTAATTCATTTTTTTGGATTACTTGTTATTTTATTATACTTCAAATCACTTGCCATTTGATTGCATGCAATTCAATTTTTAATTTTTGAAGAATTCGCTATCTTTTAGAATTTCAATTAGTTTTTAAATATTTACCATTTAATATTTCTTTACATTTTATATTTTAAATCTTTGTGATTTTTTATCTTTTCATTTTTAAAATTAGTTGTTTCGTTAATGATGACCAACTCAGTTTTCAAATTGGCACCAAAATGAAAGAATAAGTTGGTGACGGTGGTGCTTGTAAAAAAACAAAGTTTGCTTAACAACAAATTGGCCATCTGGACACGGGGTAACAACGTTTAGATTACGACTTATAGAATGTGATTAATGTTTGATAGGACCGAATAAACATTTTATTTGTTTAATTAAAAATGCATAAAGCCAGGTACATTTGGCAGCTACAGTAAGAGACATGTACATCTCTTGCGAATATCTTGCATTCGGACTCAAAAAGTTTGCTTAAGAATGAATAAGGCCTGTGAATATGGCTTATTAAAAGTGGAAAATGGCTGTATTGTGCGTCAAATTTGACGTGTTTTCTTAAAAACCTTGTAGTTTTTTTATATTCTTCTCATATTTAAAAAACTGGTCGGGTCAACTTGGTGACTCGGCCCAGATCTTCCAGTCACTGGGTCAAAAACAAGTACAAACTCATTTTGAACAAAACTGGACTGAGTCACCGAGTTGACCCGGCCGAGTCATGCATATATATACATATATAATTACATATATCTTATACAAATATAATAAAAATATTATGTATATTATATATAAAAATATGGTTATACATATATTAATAAAATTATACATTAAATATATTATAAAAAATACCATATATTGCATGTTGTATATAATATATTGATAAAATATTATAAAATATACATACTATATACATATATTTCATATAAATTATAAAGTTAACATGACCTAGCCGAGTCACTTAGTTGACCCGAACGAGTCACAAATCATTCAAGGACAAACCGAGTGACGAGTTTTAAAACCATGATTCTTCTCATGTCCAAAATTGCAATTAACCAGCTTTGGAATATCTTTTTTACCTTTTGCATATGCCGAATTCACTAAGTTCACAAGAAATATCATTATGATTGAGAGGTGCAGCAAACTTCCACCTAAACTGAGCAAGTTTTTTTTATGCATACTTCCACAAATCCACATATATTTTATGTGAACTTTCTCATCCTCACCAATATTGTTTGTTGTTAGCATGTTTAAGCTTTGATATGACATTTCTTTTCAACTGCTCAGTTGTTTAAGTACTAAGAATGTTTTTATTTTGATTTTGAAACTCAAAAACATAATCTTTAGAAGGAGTTTCCCTTCTGATTCAAAACATAAAAATTATAAGCATGTGTCTTAACTTTTCAAACGACTGTAGAAACATAAGTTTTATAGGTTAGATCAAAGTAATACAAATCTTAAAACAAAGAAGGTTTGCATGTACAAAGGATAAAAAAGTTCTTTTAAATCAAGATATTTATTATTTTAGACATAAGAAGAATATAAAAAATTATAATATTTAAAAAATAAACATGTCAAATTATTCGTATAGTACGACCATTTTTCATTTTAAAGTGTGTCATATTTATACCAACTTAAGAGAAGGTTTGCCTCAAAGTCGCGTAAACATTTTCTTTTCTAAGGCCAGATATATATGTCATCAGTCACGCTAACTTTATATTTTATATAAATATATGTATAGTTTATGATTATTATTTTTATTTTATAGTTTTACCAATACATTATATATATATATATATATATCCATGACTCGTCAGAGTTTAGTTAAAGCCAAGTTCAACCTGGTTTTGAAACCGGTAACTAGGCGATGGAGGCTGAGTCAACCCGGTGAGTTTTTTTAAACTATGGTATATATTTCTAACATGTTAGGCCCTTGAAAGCATACATTAATTGTTGTTTCCAGCCAATTAAAAGGAAGAGTAAACTTAGAATCTGCTAGCCTCGGGACTGATAGCCCCTTTATATATAGAGTAGATATGGTATGTTTCGATATGGATTGGCATTGACCATTTGAATAATAAACCTTTTTTAGAAGTATATTAATGTATTTATTTCTTATTAAAGCGTGGGGTTACTATAGTTTATTAATTGCTCATTGCTAGTAAATGAAACATAGCATGAACCAAGACCGAATGAGTTGTCCTACCTTGGACCAAAACACGAGTCCATCCGGAATGGATCTGGTTATAATCCAACCGAACCGAAGTCAGATGCACTTGACTCGACCCATGGCAGGCCCTAGTTGGGTGTGACGTGTAGGTTCGTAGGGATTAAAAATAGGTCACACTCAAAACTGGGTATACTCGATCCAGACAGTGTGTCCTCGTGTAGGAATCTCTTCCGAGGCGATAGATGACTCAAAATCGAGACACATGGCGTACCTATGGAGTCAGATTGAGGTGACACTTCCAATCCCACTTGTACAAGAACACAAGATCGAAAGCTAAACAATGCCCGAGGTTTTTCTGATGAGGGTTGGCAGAAGAGAATTGACCCATGCAGCAAATGATAGGAACAAAAGCCTTCAACTATAAGCCCTGAATTTATTTATTTACAAACTCGCTTTGCTCGCAATGCGAGTTACTGTAGAATCAGCTCCACGAAATTCAGGTTAGTTATTGTTCGTAATCAGAATGGACACGCGGAACTGATTTCAATTCTCCCGTTCCATTCCAATCACCTGCAGGCAAAGAAACCAAAACAATGAAAAATTGAAAAACCTTTCTGATTAGAAGCTACCATGGATTGTAACCTAATATGGGATGACCACAGATCGAAATCTATAAGCGTATCCCTTATCAGAAGGTTGAAGCTGGGTGTAATCTTTCTTAAACCAAAGACAGACTGTCAGGGCATGTTTGATGGCTTATCGAATTACAGAACAGAAGAACAAAATGAACAGAACACTGGTTCTGTTCGTTCCCTAACAACCCCCCCATCTTCACATCTCCAACAGTAAATTTCAACATCAAAAGAGACTCAGAACCATGCAGCACTGCCACCAAAGGGGCGTATCATTAGCTAATTAACTGATATGAGGAAATCGAAGAATCAACAGTACCTGGAGAAATAAGAACGTAGAGGCATCGTGAGTCGATTGAGATGTTCTTGCACGTGGTTGCCAATTGCTACTAATATTTCAGTGTCAAATAATTCTGCCTCCTTGAAAAGAATGGTATGTCCAATAATGTACTCTTCTAACAAAGGAAATTATCAATCATGTGCATTATGCAGTCGGCACCATCTGAGTGCACAAAGGGATCCTTGACCTACACAAGTTTAACAAATTTTTTAATACACCATGGCACCATTGGAAAAACAGAATAACTAGCACAATGTAGAGAAAGCACACTTGCATTGGCATTCGGTACACCCCATCTAGGGATGCCAACGGGCCAGATGTAATGCAACATTCAACCTGAGTCGGAATCCGATTAGTCAGGTTTGGTACCATTTTTTGGGGCTTTCTAATATTATGAAATATAAAAAAACTATAATGCAATAATAATTGATCAAATATGCAACGCAACTATCCAAATTATTACGTATCTTTATTAAACATATAAAAAAAGTATTTTCTATTACTTTATATCAATTCCTTATCAAACTGATAGATGTTAACTAGAAATTCATTAAAATTTCTTAATCCATGCCAACATGAATTTCAAGTAAAAGCGTACAAATTTTTAGCCCTTTTACATACTATGTCACAGGGATTCTGCCAACAGGGTGCCGCACTCCCTGGGTGCAATCAAAACAAACAGGGTTATAACTGTCCATAACTGAACCCAAAAAAAATGATGAAAGGGGGCTGGCCGGGTGGAGGATTAGGGCAAATCTCCCTCCCCGCTTCTCCTCTCCTACTCCTCTTCTCCTCCGACCAACGACCTCCTCTCCTCCGACGGCTGTCAACCCGAGCTCTCCTCTCCTCCTCCAACGACTACAAGATCTCTCTCTCTCTCTCTCTCTCTCTCTCTCTCTCTCTCTCTCTCTCTCTCTCTCTCTCCGGGTTCGGCTCCCAAACCTGGGCGGTCGAACCAAGCCTTTCTGGGCTAGGTTCGGCTCCCATCCCTGGGATGTCGAACCCAGCCCTGTTGGGCTGGGTTCTGCCCTGTCGAACCCAACATTTTGGGTTGTGTTCGGCTAGCAGCCTGAGGCTGTTGAACTCAGCCCAGATGGGATGTGTTCGGCTCTCAGCCTGAGGCTGTTGAACTCAGCGGGCTGGGTTCGGCTCCCAGACCTAGGTGGTTGAACCCAACCATTCTGGGCTGGGTTCGGCTCCAAGCCCTGCTGCCTTGCTGCGGTGGGTTCGGCTTCCAGCCCTGGGATGTTAAACTCAGCCATGTTGGGCTGGGTTGTGCTTTGTCGAACCCAACCCATCTGGGCTGGGTTCGACTCCCGTTCCTGGGTTGTCGAACTCAGCTCTTCTGGGATGGATTCGACTGTGGGCTAGGTTCAGCTCCCAGTCATGGGCTATCAAACCTGATATGAATTTTAATTCAATATAATATTGTTTTGGTTTTAAAGACAAAAATGACAAATAAAAAGAAAGGACTTGCAAACAAAGGGATAGGAATTATGTTATCCAGTAAGTTTTGCTACTAGTGTTGCTGGTAGTGGTAGTATTGATTTTAGTTTGTTGGCTACATCATATGATGATGGGGGGCCACTATGAGCACATGTGGATAAGCAGAAGGAAGTGGTGAAAATAAGAGGTTTTGATGCAAGCTAGGTGAGAGATTATGTTGAGTCTTACACGAGAATTAAGACTCATTTATTAAAAATATCAAGACATGGCATTTCAGGATGCAAAAGAGTTGATGAAGCAATGTGGAGACAATAAAAAATATATAAGATGAATATGAAAAGAAGAAGACAATGAGTAATTCTTGTGCAATCAGTTCAGTGTACCTTTTTTAAGTCACCAAGAACATGCTAAACAGTGTTGTGAGAGGCGTACGCCTCAGTACTTGAAGCGTACGCCTCAGAGGCGAGGCGCACGCTCAAGGTACTGAGGCGTGCTGTGATGCGCAAATAGACCCTCATCAACCTCCAGAACCCCCTCCTTCATCCCCAAGTCTTCCTCCTCCGCCCGATTCGTCTGCTGTGCTAACCCCAACTGCCGGTGGATCCACCGTCACGTGCCGGCCAATTGCTCCTCCGCCGCTCCCTGCCTCCCCTCCCAACGCTTCACTTCCATACCAGTTGTGAGAGGCGTACGCCTCAGTACCTGAGGCGTACGCCTCAGAGGCGAAGCGCAAGCTCAACGCCTCACTTCGCCTCATCGCATTTAACAACCTTGATGCTAAAAAAAGAAAAAGGGATGTAATACAGGCATCATTCAATACATATGAAAGAGAAAAGATGGATAGAAAAGTAGGGATATATTTTTATTCTAGTTCACTTCTATTTAATGCAGTTAAAAATCTTTATTGAAAGGATTTAATTACTTCACTGACAATTTGTAACTTGAGTGACTATGTACCTCCAAGCTTAGAAATACTACAAATGATAATTCTTGTAGAAGAGAAGGCAAATGTTGAAAGATTGCTATAGATTAAGAAATTTTCATGGGAACAAAATGAAGTTTTCATTGTTTCTTATGAGTGGACAGATACTCAAGGGCGTCCACTGATTAATTTCATTGCTTCTTCGCTTAGTGACCCAGTATTCTTGAAAGCAGTTGATGCATCTGAATAATATAAAAATGTTTAGTATTTGAAGGGATTGTTTATAGAAGTAATAAAAAATGGGTGATCATAAAGTAGTGTAAAAAATCACAGACAACGCTCCAGTTTGTAAAAGTGCAGCATTGAGTTTGTAGAGTGAGTATCCTCATATTTTTTGAGCTCATTGTGTAGCACACAGTTTGAATCTTACCCTCAAGAGCATTTACAACCCTAAAGAAGAAAATTCAACAGCATATGCTCTATGTACATGGATCGAGAAATTAAAAAAAATATTAAAAGCCTTATAATTTTTTTTGTCAACAACCATCATACTAATGTCATATTTAATAAGCATTTTGATATGAAATTATTGAAGGTTGTTGAAACATGTTTTGCGTTCATCATTGAGATGGTGAAAAAAATTAAGAAAGTCAAGAATGTTTTGGTTAACATAGCGACTGATGAGAATTGAATATTCTATCGTGTTAATGATGTTGTCAAGGCTCAAAAAATTAAAAACTTCATTATTTATGATAAGTTTTGAGATAGAGTCGTATACTTCCTTGAGTTTACGCAACATATTTGAAAAATGCTGAGAGAAGTTGACAAGGATGAGTCCATGCTTTACAAAGCTTAATGAAATGTGGAATAATATCATTGAAAAAATGCAAGTTGTAGTTTTCAAGTATAAGAAAAAAAAGCATGCATTGAATGATTCAGAATTTTTTAATCATATATATTCAATTTTAGTCATAAGATGAGATAAGAGCAACACCACTTTGCATCATATAACACATTCTCTCAATCTCAAATATTATGCAAAGAAGTCGTAATAAGGTGGTGTCGGTTGTGTTCCTCCAAATTTAGACCTAGAGCTATCAAAGCATAGAAATATGTGTATGACAAGACTTTATCGAGAATAACATATTCTAAATCAAGTCACACAAGAGTTTGAAAAAATGTCATCTTCGAGATTATATGGACAAACATTAATAGCGAGAGATGAGAAAAATATAAATCCTATCAGATAGTGGTCAACATATGAAACACAAATACCTTTTCTTCAACGTCTTGCATTGAGATTATTATTTCAGCCTGCTAGTTCATCTTGTTGTAAAAAAAATTAAATCACATATGCTCAAAGCTACAACATGAAGAAAAACAAACTCACCAGCAAGCGTACAGAGGATTTAGTCTATGTTCATTCCAATATTTGATTATTTTCGTGAACCAATAAGGAATACAAATACTAATTGCTTTCTTAGTTATTTGACTATTTCTTAGTTTCTTCATTTAAATATGCAAATATTTAACATTTTAAAATTGTGTTTGAACTGCGGACATAAATCATCCAAATTTGAGAATGTAAACCCAGAAGAGTGTGACTTAGAAGGAGAGCATGATTTCAACATTATAAACATGGATTTATCTCAGTCTACTCTTCCTTCTTATAATGAATTTGATGTAGCAGAAAATTATTAGGATCATTAACTTATAGTCAAATACATCGTGTATGATATACTTTTGGTATGTAATTATGTATTATTTGTTTCTTTTATTAGTATAATTTACTTTTTTTTGTTTACTTGTTTACTTGTTTACTTGTTTACTTGTTTACTTGTTTACTTGTTTACTTGTTTTCATAATATATTTATGGTTGATTTAATTGTGGTATTAGATTTTATTGATGAAAAATAGAATTATACATTGTTAATTTGATTTATTACATACACGATGAATCGATGATATGCTAATTGCTTTTTATTTCATTAGTGTTAATGTTAATTGTTAAAAATTATATATATATATATATATAATTATATATATACCCTCCCGCACCCCTGCACCAAAGTTTTTTTAAAGTGCCACATCACCACACCCGCACCTATGTGACAGTTTACATACTAGTACCAGTACCAATACCTAAACCCATCTCCGAGAGAGAGAGAGAGAGAGAGAGACCTGAATGAGACTGTGGGCATCAGATCTCCTCTTGCTAGCATGGAAACTGACATCAACTCGTTCCCAAGAAACACGCCTGAGCCCAGATGCTAATTTTTCTGCAAAATAAAGTTGAACAATGTAAGAAACCACATAAACATTATCCTGATTAATGAATACAGGAGGCTGATCAATGGATTCAAGCTATTTTAAGTAAACTATTCATCTTGATGCAACAACAGTTTTGAGATGAATTACAAAAAAAAAAAAAAGCACTTCCTTGAAAGTTTAAATCCATAAAATGGACACATACTCCCTCATATGCCCCAAATATTCCAATTTACACTTTCTCTGAGAACAAGAGGCACTTTCATCCATGATCCAATGAAACCTACTCTAGGTACAACATTTCTAATAGAACAGCAACAGCAATTACAGTAGCTGCACAAAACCCAACATCTATAACTGAATTCAATTCCTGGAGAAACAAAACTACACTATCAATTAAGACAACCAGCAGGTATTCCTTCTCCATATACCAACTCAAGTCAAGTACTTTATTCGCAGAACAAGAAAAGCTGCACCCAAATTAGTTAAATCATAATCCCATAGAAACATAACACTGTAAAGCCAACCTCGTGCAGCTGGGATAAATCTTGATAATGATGACGGTAGTGATGATGCCCATCATGAAATAAGAGGCCCAACTGCTCAATTACCTATAGGGAAGTGATTTCTGGAGGGCTTCATGAAGTCCCAGATCACACACTAGGAAAAAATTTAGCTGACGCTAACAAATTTAAAAGGATTAATTCCTTTATCATGCATGTGTACTCAATTAAAGTGCAGGAAATATGCTTAATAACAATTACTTGTTTAAATGTAAAAACTAACCTTCCAGCATATCCAATCCATCATCCATGACTGAAGGCTGTTCACGCCAATCTTCATCCGCCCAGTTTGCAACTTCCTCACGTACGATATGTGGATACCTCTCACATAGCGAGTCCTCCCACTGGTCCATCAAATATATATCACTGATACTTACGATGGAAAAAGATATAAACAAAAGGATATACATTATAGTAATGTGGATAACAGGAAACCTTAGGCAATTCACAGTTATGCCTAATTGACGCTGTTCTCCAGCCTACAATGTCTTAGTTGCATGCGGTCAAGGACAAAAGAAGTTCTAGAAATTCGCAGAATTAATAGAAATATCAGAAAGATGGATGAAAGGATACGATCATGGCAAACATTAGCATATGTCACACGCCGTCTAAACACACGTAATGCAGACCTGCATTATTGAGCAACAAATCATATAACAGCATCATCTGATAGTAAGTACCTTCCAAATCTGCATAACTAGTATAGATTCAACAGGTAAAAGACATAGTATCCACTATCCACAAACATGAAATAAAGGTCACCACAGTCTGCCAGCATGCGCAGGAGTAGCGGCGGTTTCCCTTCTTCATTATCAGTAAGAAAAAGATGCCTGCCAGTTCTCCTAAAGATCAAATGGATGACAAGACAAGCAGCTTTTTCAAGTAAGGTGACACCAAAGAGGAAGGGAACCTGTGAACAAAGTATGCTAAGATGTGAGATATGAATGCAATATGTCCAAAACTAGCCCCCATTAACACCATAGTGACAGGCAGCCACGAAAAAGAAACCAAGTCAAGAGTAGTGAATATGGTGAAATATGTGCACTGAAGCACCTCAATCAACTCAGCAGCACAAGAAATTATACAGATAATTATCAAAATAATAGAACAAACCACATACACATGCACATGCATGCATACATAAGCACTTCATTGTAAGATACTGGGATCTGTTGTAATCTGAAATATTATCCTTATAGAGGAAGCCGTTTTTGAAGGATAACAAACTTTTTGGTGCTTGAACCCAAAATAGATGAGCCATGACATCAATAAGCTGAGCAATATGTTGCACTAGCAGGTAAAGCAATATTTTAGAAAATATCTAATAGAAAGTATCCATACATATACCACTAGCCTCGGTTTTAATTCTATATGGTATGCCTTCTAACATCCATCAGCAAAATCCAAGACAATGAAAGGACTACACGTTGAAATCAAGAATAAATCCTTTTTTAAGGCTTTTCACGGAGTATGACATAATGTATGAATCAAACATTGGCCATAATTTGGTCAGTCTTATCTGCCAACTGCCCTATTTTGAAGATCAAGTAGTGATACACATTTTATGAAGCAGAGAAACCAAACGGCAACTACTAAGATGTTCCATTACCCTATCAAGAAGAAAATTTTGATCAAATTCTTGAAGGTCAGGTTAGCTGCTACTCTATTGACACCTCAATGGCTTTATTAGTAGACTTGACTGTGTATGTGGAGGGGAAAAAACCCAGTAAATTAAATTCATTTGCCAAAGGAAGTTAAAAGAGGATTACTTTTGTTGTGACTTGTGAGGACAAGCTTCCCTTTGTCTGTAGGGAGGTAATGAACTAAAGGAAGTTATTAGTCACATGTAGTTACCAAAATCTATCCAAAAGCAAATGAAAGAAAATAAGGAACAATTTCAAACCAAACTCGGTCAGGGTAGAAACAGTTAGAAGTGATCATAAAAATAAATTCAAATGGAAAAGGCATTTGAATGAAAAAGAAGGAATGCCCTTAGATAGCTGGACATTTCTACCAGCCAGTTACTATAATGAAGTATGCGGAATTACAACAATAAGGTGCAAAAACAGCAAACAAGTCCAATAGTGGACAAATACAAAGGCAAAATGCCTACAAGGGCAACACCAACAAGTGAAAGAACAGGAATATTATTCAATAAAGTGCTTGAAAAGCCATGGGAGAAATAGGGAGAACTCTCCCCTATTTATATACAACACAAGAAGGGGAGACCATTGGGAGCTTCCCTCATAGAGTCGTTGGGGAGCTCCCACCGGTCATATTTATGACCGTTGGGCCCAAAGACTCTATGAGTGTGGCCCCTAATGGCAATGAAAAGGAAATAAAAAACAAAATAAATAGAAAAAATAAAATATAGTTTCTAAAAAACAACTATAATTACATGTGAAAAGACAAAAAATACCCCTATCGGGCAAACTAATATATATACATATATATATAGTTACACCTGTAGTTAGCACTCGACAACACCAACACTCTTAATGAAGCATATAAAACTGTCACAAGGGTTAATTAGGGGTGGACATCGGGGCAGGCCGAGCTGACCCAATTAAGAACCCATTAGGGCCCGATGAGAATTAAGAGCCGATGAAAGCCGGACCTAATAACTATCAGGTTGGGCTAGGCCCATAATTTTTCGGGCTCGGGTCTTAAGGGCTTGCCCGTGACCCGCCGATAATATTGGATCACATCGGGTCAGGGCAAGCCAAAAGCCAGCTCATATTTTTTTAATGCTTAAAGAAGAGGGAATGTCCTCTATTTATAGATTGTGGATAGGGGCACACTACTCTCTATTGATCAATATAGGACTAAAGGTTTGCATGAAAACCTTCCTTTTATATGAGACGGACTAAAGGATGTTAATAGTAAGTTATTTATGAGAGAAAGAACATTAAATGATATATTGACCCATTTATGCATGAGAGAGAGAGAGAGCATTAAATGTGTTCATATATATATATATATATATAAAAGAAAACTTGTTCACGTATCATCCATATGGGCTATAGCATGCAATAATTACTTTGTAGAGAATAGTCCCACATCAAAGAAAAGAGAGTAAAAAGCCCTCCATGGGTTACAAAAGACGGAAACCCTTGTCTCATTTTTTCAATGCAATGGGTTGGGGTTTGCATTTTTATGGCTGACCCAAGACCCGAAACAAAATATATTCTATATAATATATATTATTAATTTTTTATTTTATTTTTAAAAAGTCAGGTACATGAGCCCGACTTAGACAGGCAATATCGGATCGGGTCCGGTCCAACATTTGTAGGGCTGATTCCTCAAATTGAGGCTTGATCCCAAGTGAGGCTGAGTTGTAATCAAATAACAAAGAAGAATCCAAGAGATAGTAATAGACAATAAGCCAAAACACAAGCCACTATGGGCAGTACACAAGCCGCTAAGGGCAATACAAATGCACTAAGGCACAAGAGAATGAGAACAAGAGAGAGCACACACATATAAAAAATATAATTTTATTAAAAATAAAGTTCCCAACAAGCATGCCTTACAAATTACAATGGGGATTGAATCCCATTTAAATAGGCACAAGAGGCTAGAACTAGTAGCCGTTAGATTACACACTCCTAACAACTAGTTCAACAGCCATATTACATTAAATATTAAAAAAACAAAAGCAAAAATAAAGAAACAAAAAATACATTTCTATTTTACATATTATATATTATATATAATACACATATATACATAAATAGTATTACATACTATGTAGTATATATACATATATAAATGTATATACTGTTAAAACTGCTTGGATTGGCAGTTCTATCGTGAATACCAAGAAGTAGGAGTGGGAAGAGAGGAGAGAGGAGAGGGGATTTCCTTGGAATCGGCAGCCACTTCAATCCCTGCGTGCTGCACTAAACATCATTAATGTAGAATAGGTTTACAATAATATTTTACAATGGCAAGATTGCCCTTGGTTAGTAATGTAAAATACATTATGATGTATCAAAACACGTGAGGCTATTCTATATGGATATGGATCCAGTACTGGATCCATATCCAATCTATATTCTAATACCCTCCCTCAAGTTGTACATGGGATTGAACCATGTGCAACTTGTTCTTCAGATACCAAAAGCGGTTACTTGTGAGACCTTTTGTGAACATATCAGCAACTTGGTCTTCTGAAGGCACATAGACTGGTTCAATCTCTTTGTCTGTTATCTTTTGTCTGATGAAATGTTGGTCAATCTCAATATGTTTGGTCCGACCGTGATGAACAGGATTGAAAGCAATTTGTACAGCACTTCTATTATCACACATGAGGGTTGAACTTGAGATACTCTCTCCCATTTCTGTAAGGAGATGCCTAACCCAGGTTACTTCTGCTGTGGTAGCTGCCATAGATCTATATTCTGCCTCCGTGCTAGACCTTGCCACAGCTTTCTGTTTTCTGCTACTCCATGAGATAAGATTGCTTCCAATGAAAACACAGTATCCTGAAACCGACCTTCTTTCATCTGGGTCTCCTGCCCAGTCTGCATCTGTATAGGCCAATATGTTATGTTTCGGTGTTGCCCATGAAGATTGAGCATATTTGAGTCCATCACCCACCGTGCCTTTTAGATATCGGAGAATACGCTTGACGGCATCCATATGACCAGTCTTTGGTTCATGCATAAACTGAAATACTTGATTTACAGAATATACAATATCTGGTCTAGTAAAAGTAAGATACTGTAACATGCCCACTAAACTGCGATACTTGGTTGCATCAGGATACAACTCGCCATCACAAATGTTGAGTTTTTTATTGACAACATTGGGTGTAGGCACAGGTTTGCAATCTGTCATTCCTGCTTTGGCCAAAAGATCAAGAGTGTATTTGTGTTGGGTTAATGACATTTCTCCATCCTGTCTGTCCACCTCTACACCAAGAAAATACCTTAGCTTTCCAAGATCTTTCATCTTAAATCGCATACTCAGCAAAACTTTAATTTGTTGAATACGTTCTGGAGCATTTCCAGTGACCACTATATCATCAACATATATAAGTAAGAAAACTACAGTGGTTCCATCCCTGTATATGAATAAAGAATGGTCTAGTTGGGAACGAATAAAACCATGGTTCTGAATCTCTGAGGAGAAGCTTTCAAACCATGACCGGGAGGCTTGCTTTAAACCATACAATGCTCTGGTTAATTTACATACATATGCTTTTGGGTCTCCCTCTGCATAACCTTGAGGTTGCTCCATATAGACCTCTTCTTTTAAGTCCCCATGAAGGAATGCATTTTTGACATCAAGGTGACTAAGGCTCCACCCATGCTCAATGGCCAGGCCGAGGATAATGCGAATGGTTCCCATTTTCACTACTGGACTGAAGGTCTCATCGTAATCTTCACCATATTCTTGGGTGAACCCTTTGGCAACAAGACGTGCCTTGTATCGTTCAATGCTCCCATCCGGTTTATATTTAATCTTATACACCCATTTTGAGCCAACAACATTCTTATCGGGGGGACGACCAACTATCTCCCATGTTCGACACTCATGAAGTGCCTCTATTTCCTCATTCATCGCCTCAATCCATTTGTCAGATTGGACAGCTTGAGAAAATCCAAGTGGTTCTTCATGTTTTTCAACCTTGGATAGGAAAATCTGAAAATCCATAGAAAAGTTATCGTAACTTACCCATTTTTCAATTGGATGCCTTATCCTACTTGATTTTCTTGGTGCCTCCACATTATTGGGTAATGTCATGTGTTCTCCAACAGGTGCATCTGTTTGCGCTTTGGGTCTTCTTGTGTAGACATTCCCTTTGTATCTCTGACATTCTGTTTCCGACACCTTATCTGAAACCGTCTCATCACGTATGTTTTCAAGAGCCAAAGCGGTACATTCAGCAGCATGTGAGATAAGTTCAGCACTGAGCCATGGATTATACCAATTATCAGCCATATCCCCATGTTCACGACTATAGTTGGCTTTATTTTCTGGAAAGCTATTTTCATCAAAGACAACATTTCTGGAAATTCTGATCTTCTTATTTATAGGGTCATAACACCTGTACCCTTTGTGTTCATCTGCATAACCTACAAATTGGCATATAGAGGCTTTGTCCTGAAATTTGTTTCTCATGGATTTGTCAACATGTACATAACATGTGCACCCAAAAACTCGTAACTCATCATAATTAGGCTGTATACCAAAGAGAACATAATAGGGAGACTGATTTTCAAGGATAGGCATAGGAAGACGATTTATCACATGAGTGGCAGTATGAAAAGCTTATGTCCAAAGGTTGATGGGCAAATTACAACCATGCATCATACTCATTGCACTCTCCACAATATGTCTGTGTTTACGTTCAGCAATTCCATTTTGTTGTGGAGTATACGGGCAAGAAACTCTACGATGTATCCCATTATCTTGGAGGAAGTCTAAAAACTCTTTGGAGGAATACTCACCACCTCCATCACATTGGAGAATTTGAATATTTTGGGAGAATTGATTTTTAACATAAGCATGAAAGTGACGAAAAATAAGAAAAACCTCTGATACCATGTTAAAACTGCTTGGATTGGCAGTTCTATCGTGAATACCAAGAAGTAGGAGTGGGAAGAGAGGAGAGAGGAGAGGGGATTTCCTTGGAATCGGCAGCCACTTCAATCCCTGCGTGCTGCACTAAACATCATTAATGTAGAATAGGTTTACAATAATATTTTACAATGGCAAGATTGCCCTTGGTTAGTAATGTAAAATACATTATGATGTATCAAAACACGTGAGGCTATTCTATATGGATATGGATCCAGTACTGGATCCATATCCAATCTATATTCTAATATATACCATAATATTAAAAATGGGTACCCGATAAGCCGCAGGCGGCCCGACTCGACCCATTGTCCACCACTAGGGTTACTCCAATTTACTCCATGTCATGTCCCAAATAGAAAATTATATAAAAACGGCATGTCTTGTGTCTCTTTAGCTGTGTCCATGTGACAGATCTACAGACTCCAGTTTCTAGTTCATAGGCACACAATACCCCACTAAGCATGCAACATTTACAAACAGCCACAAATACATATTTCGTACTGTTAGTTTTTCTGTTTTGGATTTAAACATGCTTTTTTGTGGTTAATTCGGTTCTTTTTTTCTAAAATTACAAGCATGACTTAGCTTTCAAACCACAACTTCATTGGTTGATAATTATATGAATCATCAAGCAAATAATATGGTCCTTTATTGACTTTTATCTTCTCATGTGTTATGTCTGAAACACTTCCATAGCTCAAACTTCAAACATGCTTACTCTTTTTTATATACATAAATATAAAAATAGGACCATTGCATGTATATACACACATATATCGTAGATACCATTGATAATTTGTAGGAATCTTACACACACACAAAATGCCCCTATTGTCCAGTTTTTTGAAACACTGCATGTGATTCCAACATCCACATCCGTGTCTACTAGGTAACACAGAAAGTATTAAGGCATGACTACTAGGTTAAGAATCACAGTAAGGAACTGTACCAGGAAACGCCATCATATGCTCATAGAACATATCATACTACATCACATTCTGTGAGAGAAAAGAAAAAAAGTTCATAACTGAAGACCCCAATTCAACATTGGTGCCATAAAAGTTTTAGAAAACACGAGACGAGTTATACCTGTTTTTTACCCCTTGAACCAAGATGAGGTGTTGCAACTGTGATAAAATTCATTGCTTCTAGACCACATATTGTACCGCTTGAATCTTTATCTTGTGCAACATTAACTGAAACATCTTGGGTTCCTTTCTCTGAATGAGGGGGTTGGTATAGCCTACCAATAGCATATCTAGTAACTAAACCTCCGACAGAATGTGCAATAAAGGAAATCTTCCGAACATTGGGCATTCGACTGATAACTTCTTCTACCTAACAATTATATACAACTGATTTTGTCAAAGACAAAATAAACTTATAATTTAAAGATACTTGAATGACAACTTTATTTAAGAATGTTTACAAAAGAAAAGCAAACCTCTTCTGCTAAACGCTCCCCCATCACATCAACACCATCTAAGGTCAATCCGGCAACATTTTTTTCACTACCTACATGGAATTAAATTTAGAAACATCTAAGGTCAATATGTCCCCATCACATGAAGGATCCCCACCTTATAAGCAGTAATCACTTGTAAGAAACAATAATAAGAGGAGAAAGTGAAAAAAAACCATCCTTCTATAGCAACTAAGCAAATGTCCCAATGTCCAAATCCTGTAGACACATACGTGGGCAGGGCACACACGACAAAGCATGGGATAAAAAGCCAATGTAACATGGGAAATCTGCATGTATTTAGTTATATAGGACTTTGAATTCCTATTCTATAATTAGAATTAATGCAACATCACTGAGGAATATGAATATAGCCACGTCAATTATAAAATGAAAAAGAATAACTAAAACAAGACTAAGATCACTAGGCATTAGTGTCATGTCATGAAGGACAAGCAAAGCATGTAGATTAGATTGCCAATTTCAAGAGATAAAGACTTTAATTAAGGCGTGCGGGTAATGGGCTGAACATCCACTTGACTGGCTGGGTGCAATCAAACCTGGCCCACCAATAGGCTGGGTCAGGCCATGGGCAAAAACCCTGGCCCAAGCCCATCCTGAATGGATTGGGAAACAGGCTGCCTGGAGGCCCCCCATTTTTAGGAGGCACAGACATAGGCCTGGCCTGGCCTGACCAGATCTTTAACCAGGCTCACAGGCCCATCACTAAGCTGGGCCTAAGCTCGGTTCAGACTGGGCTGTTCTAAAAAAGGACGCCTACACCCAGCAGAAATGAGCCGGCTACAGGTGGCCTGCAGGCCACTGGCCAAATGCACACCCCTAACTATAATTATTCACATAAAACTTAAGGTTGATCCTCCCAAAAGAGCATGTTGCTTGTAGCAAGAAGAGTAGTTGCTTTAAAGCACTGTCACTGAAATCTGCAAAATTTCGAAAATATTGTGCGACATACCAATATTTTAAGGTAGCCGATATTAAAGGTAATATCTAGCGATATTTTCAAAATATCGCCGGAAGACAAAATATCGCGATATCTTTTGGAAAAAACTCTTGTTTTTTTAAGTTTGCATTTTTCTATTTTTGTGATTCTTTTATATTTTAAAACCTTCAAAACATGTTTCTTTATATTTTTGGAAGAAAATTAATGCAAAAAATATTATTTTCTTAGTTTTTTTGTTGTTATTTATATTTTTCTCAATATTTTAAACTCCCAAGATTTATCAACTTTTGAAAATCTCTCCGAGAAATACCCTCGCCGAGAAATTACCTTTAACGATACAGGTGACTATGCTTCAAAGTTATTATACACGAATATTGACATATAATAGATCCTATGATATGCTTTTCTAATCCTCCCTGATTACAAAGCAACTAAGCAAGCAATATCACCCAACTTTCATTGAATTTTATGGAACTATATTTGTTTTAGGCAAGACCAAACATGGCCTATTTTCCTGACTCATGTCCTCAACTAATACATGATTGTGATTCCCAAAATCAATACCTTTGTGAAATTCAGCAGATCCTATTACTTTCAGTTCCTTCCATAGTTTTAAAACCCAATGACTCATCGCTCCATCCATGATTGACTCGTGACTCGGCCGGGTCATGTTAACTTTATATTTTATATAAAATATGTAATATATGTATATATTGTGTATATTTTATAGTATATTATTAATATATTGTATATAATATGTATTATATGTTATTTTTAGAATATGTGTAATGTATAGTTTTATTATTATATGTATAACCATCTTTTTATGTATAATATACATAATATTTATATTATATTTTATATAATATATGTAATTATATATAATATACATGACTCGGTCAAGTCATGAGCATGGGCCGAGTTTTAGCCGAGTCATGCTAAAACTCGGTTGACTCGGCCGAGTTATGTTGATTTTCAGGTCATTCACTGGTTTGACCCAGTAAGTGACTGAGCCGAACCGAGTCAACCGAGTCACTGGGTTGATTCAGTGAGTTTCTAAACCTTGGTTTCTTCTACCAATGTTGTAAGTATCGTACTGATACAGTACGTATCATAACTATGGCCTAACTCGATACAATACACACTTGTATCGCGATACGAGTGTATCATATCCATATCAATTGTATCGTACAGTACAGTATCATACGATACGTGTCCGGCGCACTTTAAAATGGTTGAAACTCGACTTTTTAATTTTGGGGTTTTAAAGACCTCCCTAGGAGTGATTCTCTCATTTGTGTAGAGGCCTTTAGAGGAAAACCCATGCACCCTAAGAGGCGTGAGAGCGATTTAGGTGTTGATTCGTGCACAAGAGAGCTATGTGACATGGGTGCGGGCAAGGTTTTAAAACCCAGTGACTCGGGACTCGACTCGTTCTTTATTGACTCGTGACTCGGCGGGTCAACTCGGTGACTCGGACCGGATTTTGTTAACTTTTGATTTTAAAAGAAAAACAATATATAATTTGTCTCAAACCATGTTTTTCAGTAAACAAGAGATGTTTTTTGGCTCCATGCAGAATCTTGGGTTGAACTGAAATAAGGAGATCGTAGCATGTGGATAAATTGTTCATTAATGAGCAATAAGTTGGAAATGTGGAATGAAAGAGCACAATTTATTCCAGTTACATAGATGCCTTTATGCATTAAAAATGCACATGCCTATAAAGAAAAGAGAAATTTTTGTTGGATGTGATAAGGCAAGGTGAGGACAATTGGTTTTGATTAAAGGGGTATAGCCTATATGAGATACAAAGAAAATATGAAGTCTGAAAGGACAAGAAAGAAGCACCATGTAGATGTTGGAACTCTAGGAATGTTAAGGCCAAAGTTATGTATGACTTTGTTCCAGTTTCTTGTCTATTATGCCTTCATAAAGATGGGGCAAAGAGGAAAGGTGTGAGGAGAAAACCAAATTCTTCCTTGTTATATAGTCATGTTAGTAAAGTTTAAAGCAAAATATTAAATGCATTTATGCAAAGAAACTGCAAAAAATATAATTGTGTAGAACATAATAAAGGCAGCAATCTACTTGATCATAAAATATTAATTAGCTGTTGTTGAATCTGAAGATTGTCCTGCCTGATGCTTCTAGAAATAGATTCATATCCAATAACATTTACCTTAGATCATAGTCACAGATTGTCTTCTTTACATATTAAAGACATTAAGAAAGTAACAACAATATTCTCAATAATATTACAATTTTTTTTTATTCTGAAATACTCAAAAAATCAAATTTTAAACATTCCAGAACTCGCCCGAGTCAGGCAGAGTCAAGTTGAGTCAGGCTGAGTCAGGCTGAGTCAAGCTGAGTCACGGCCGAGTCTTCGCAGACCGAGTTTAGCTTGCCGGGTTGACTCGCTGGAGGGCCGAGTCACCGAGTTGACTCAGTGAGTTTTAAAACCTTGGGTGCGGGTGCGACAAGGGTGCGGAGCAATTTCAAAAATTTTGGACACGAGGACACGGCTATATATATTGTTTTGATTGATGAGTCTAGAGCTGGGGTTAATGCTAAGTTAGAATTATGGAGACAGACATTGGAAGCTAGAGGTTTTAAGTTGAGTAAGAGTAAGACTGAATATATGGAATGTCGGTTTAGTAAGCAAAGAAGTAGTGATGGGAGTGTAGTGAAGCTTGGTGAGCAAGATATACCGGTGAATGATTATTTCAAATATTTGGGATCCATCATTCAAAAGTATGGAGAAATTGATGGAGATGTAAATCATAGGATAAAGGTTGGGTGGATGAAATGGAAAAGTGCTACTGGAGTGCTGTGCGATCGTAGAATGCCATTGCGGTTGAAGGGAAAGTTTAATAGGACGACTATTAGACCCGCTTTACTATATGGTACGGAATGTTGGGCTGCCAAGAGACATCATATTCAAAAAATGAGTGTAGCTGAGATGTGGATGCTTAGATGGATGTGTGGAAATACAATAAAAGATAAGATTCGGAACGAAGAGATACGTAAGAAGGTAGGTGTTGCACCCATTGAAAATAAGATGCGAGAGAATCGTTTACGGTGGTTTGGACATATTCGGCGAAGGCCTAATGATGCTCCAGTTAGAAGGTTGGAGAAATGGGAAAATATATTAGTTAAAAGAGGTCGGGGTAGGCCTAGGAAGACTTGGATGGAGATGATAGGAAAGGATATGAATGCTTTGAACCTCACCGAGGACATGGCGTTGGATAGAAATGATTGGAGGAAAAGGATTCATGTGGAAGACCCAAAATGAATTTCTTTTTTGGTTCATATCGCGGACCCCAATTGTTTTGGGATGAAGGCGTAGTTGTTGTTGTTGTTGTATATATATATATATATATATATATATATATATATATATATATATATATATATAACAACAATAAGATTTTAAATTTTAAAACAAAAATAAAAAAGTAATTCTATTAAAGTAACAACACAAACTTACCAAAATATAACACATAAAGAAGGAGGAAGACGATCGAAGATCGATATTTTTTTTAGTTTTTATATGTCTTTTGCCCTTAAAATGGACGAAAATAGACTCGGTCAAAGGTGGACGGACTCGGCCCCGGTGTGTTGACTGAGTCCGACACTTAGTTGACCGTGTTCACCCCGTGTCCGAAGCCACACCCATGTCCGCACCTGTGTCGGGTACAATCGACGCGGGTGCGTCGACCTTTTAGCCAAGTCCGTGTGACTTAGCAAGAGAGAGGGCTTTTGCGAATTTCTCATGTAAGAGTGCATTACTATCATTTTTCAGATTCATGTGTGAAGTTGTTGAGAATCACTATACTTTTGGTGAAGGTGTTGCAATTGGTTGACAATGAAGACATACCAACTATGAGTTATCTCTACGAGGCCATGGATAAGGCAAAAGTGGCCATTAGAGATAATTTAAAAGTATGAGTCTTGTGGCATGTTCTTCATTGCAAGATATTAATATTTTGCATTGTTCTTTTAAGATATGCATGCAATATTATCTATATTAGTTGATGTTTAATGATGTCTTAAATGCTTCATATGTGATTTTATGATTGTATTTTGTGTAATTCATCATTGTCTCATGTGGTGCAATTTTTTTTTATTTTTTAAATTTTTTGAAGAATCTTATTAAAAATTTATAATTTTTTACGATAAGTATCTAATTTTGGGCCCAACCGATACGGGTAACAATACGCTACTTACAACCTAGCCTTCTACCACATCCTTATGTGCATCAATCAGGTCAGAGCACAATCAGAAGCAAACAATGTTGAAGAGTGCAGGAACATGGAACTATTTTATTGATGTAAGGAAGTGCAGAGACACGATAACATGTATATAGAAGGTTAAAAGAATAAACAAAAACCATAAAATAAACCAAATCAATCTCAAGACTTTTTTTAAGTGGTTCTCTGTAATTTACAATTAACATGATATAAAAAAAATTCACAATTACAAGGAAGATAACAATTAAAAGACCAACACTTACAATGGACAACTACTTTATCTGGAAGCATCTGAACAAATTGTTCAGCAGCAAACTTCCAATCAGTCACACTGCAACAAAGAACCAAAAGAAAAGAGAGAGAAAGTGAAGCAAGCTTCAAATATAGATAACAACAAAAAAAATGATTAGCCAGGCAAAATATAAGATAAACAATGTGCAAGCCAGAAAGGATAGTCATGGTTCTCGTTCTCGTGAAAATATCACAATATTTTGAAAAAACAAGTTTTTCTCAAAAAAGTAGTGGTACATAACTACATATAACTATGCATAATATAAAAATATATAAATAATGTAAAAAAGCTACATAAAAAATGAAATTTTTGAGTCAATATCAGGTTAAAAACATGATATTTTTTAAAATAGGAGATATTTTGTAAATGTCACTTTCTTCTGTATAATATCATCCTCTAGAAAAAGCATGATAAAAACACAAAATTTTCCAAAATATCAGTGATATTTGCAACTATTCCAGAAAACAATTTTTGCTTTTTTGAGGAAGTATCGGTACATATAACTATGGATAATATATAAAAATATAAATAATGTAAAAAGCTACATAAAAAATAATTTTTCGAGATAATATCAGGTTAAAAATACAATATTTTCAAAACAGGAGATATTTTGAAAATGTCACTCTCCTCTGTACAATATCATCCTCTGGAAATACCATGATAAAATCACAATATTTTCAAAATGTCAGTGATATTTGTGACTATTCCAGATAGCAATCTCCAAAAATGTACAAAGCGATACAAGAAAAAATGCACTGCAAATGAAGAACAGATGTTCATTGCTTGAGACAAAACCTGGCAAGTTGTGACCTATGGCATCTGTCATTTTACTTCGATAAAATGTTTATGGAAACAATTAAACAAATCTTACACAGATAGATGGACCAGATTTCAACCAATGTTATCAGTATCGGTGTGTATCGGCTGATACGCATCGTATCAACAGAAAATCGATACACTTCAGCCCTGAATCAGCTATTTTTTTAATAAATGCAAAAAATACTAAAAATTAAATTTTTTAATAGTATTTTAATGGTTTTAACACGTGTCACATTATGATTGACACGTAATATTTTATTATTATTTTCTGGCCGATACAGAACGATTCATTTGAGTATGAGTATCGGCCGATACAGCTCAATCGGTGGCCCAACGATTCAGGGCTGATACCAATACTGACAACATTGATTTCAATAACCAAGCCATTTGATTCCTAAAGAATGAACTATCGTAATCAAAACCTTCCAAGCATTAAATAATTTGAAGCTGAATCAACACCTACCTTTTCACAAAAATTACAACTAACAACACTTTTGACAATTAATCAAAATACTAACACTAACAAACTTTTACCTCGTTGCACTCTTCTTATTTTGGCAGTGGACTCCTAGTTTAAAAGTAAAATGTATCTTTTTGAAAATTTACTACCCAACAGAATTTAGAAAATAAAAAATTACCACCCATGAGAGGTAAATTTTAACTATATCCTAAAAATAAGGATCATAAAAAGTTATTGCCTCTACTTAGTTATTTTATATGGAAAGTATTCAAGTGCATGATTTTTATCCCTTAGAAATATGGATAAGATAAAATTTTACTTTTTCTAACCTATATTTTCTTCTTTAATCTATGCCTCTAAATAAGCACCAGTTTATCAATATGGCTAAAGCAAAATGGGACCTGATGCCTGCCTTAGCAACACAAGGACATGCCATATAGATTAACCAAGTTGGGTCAAGAGGGTTTGTTATTAGGTGGTTCCACTCAACTTAGATCTGGTTAAGGTCAAACATGAAATAGCTTCTTGTCTGTTAATTCACAGCCTTCTGCAAACAAAGATCATTTCAATCCTTCACAATTTTCCATTGAAGTCAAACACCGAGAACAACACGATGCCTACAACTTCAAATCAGACCCAAATTTGATCTTCTAAGACGGACGATCCTCAATGACTTGCATCTAGCAATCCATTCACAAATTAAACAGCAACCGATATTGCAAAATACAGGTACTATCTCCGACACCAATAATTCCAGCGCGTAGAAAATATCATATCAAATTCAAAACCATGATCTCACCTAAACTCACCTTCCCTACCAAATGAAACCCTAAAAACCTCAAACCAAATAATTCTAATACAAAAAATAAAGGCACCAAGACCCTAATTCTACGTGTGCCAAACCTAAAAAAAAACGCAAAACAAAATTTACGTTGCATCCAGGAAAATAACAAATTCTGAACATCATGATCTTTATCTCTCTTCTGTGTCCCAGAATCAAGAAAAACAAATACAACACGACGACATCGGAACCCGAACCCTAATTACCAAACAAAAACCGATGATGATCAACTCAAATTCTAAGTAAAAGCCATAAACAAAAACGGAAAAAAATACAACACAAAATTCTACACGAAAATGAAAACTATGCTTAAGTGCAAAATCAACATCGATGAATCAAAACCCAAAAAGGAACGAAGAAAACCGATCGTGATCGACTCTCATACCTTCCAAGGATCCCGTTGACCATCACGACGAGGTGATCGGGCGAACCCGATGTGCTGCCGCCGTTCACGACGCCGTTCACAACGCCGTTCACGACGCCGGTTCCGACGCCGTCGTCGCTCTCCGGGAAGCCGTCGGGCATTTCCGTAATTTTCGTAATTCGCAGCCACCGAAACGAAAAAATCAACAAGAGGAAACCGAAAAGACTTTCGAAGAAAAACCCACGCGCGATATTTATAGGAAGATATTAGAAGCGCGGCTAATCAATTTAAAACCTCAGAAAAACGCAAATTTTTTTTGTTATAATTTTGTTTGGATGGCTTGGAGTCAAGCAAAGCAAATACTGAATAGGTATGGAACCTAGGGTCTGGGTTAGGAGTTAATAAACTTTGGCTAAAAGTTGGTCAAACTACTACCTACCTGAAAAAGTTGTTAGCTGAGATGGGAGTTAATAATGCATTTGGTGTCAACCGGTCTGGTTGGGAACCAGTTAAAACCAAACTTGGATAAGATTTTTGGGTATGGTATCGGGTTCGGCCTCGGGTTTAATTGGGTTTATTACCGGATAAGAATTACATAATGAAGCAAACCCCTATCTTTTATCATTTTTACATTAAAAATTTTAAGTCTTAATCAGAACTCAGGTCGGGTCTGATATAAAATTTTATTATACCGGGGTTCATGTATTAATCAGACATTCAGAACCGGACCCAAGTCGTAATCGGGTTATCTTATTTATCACCATACCCATACCCTATATGGTTTGGTTCAGGTTGGGTCCCTGTAAACTCGACCCTTTGATACCCTTAATTTGGAATGGAAAGTGGCATTGTATTTATACTAAAGCATGAAATTGACAGCTTCCAGTTTCTAATATCTCAGCTACTAGTTTCCAAAAACAAGAAAAGTGGTAGCGGCTAACAAAATACTTTTCTAGCTAATCGCGGTATTAACTAGGTTTTCAAAGAGGTTTTTTCATGTTTTTCTCAAATCTGATCAAACATATGAGTTCTAGATGCTTTATTTTATAGAAATATATTCTTGGATCATCTGAATCTGATTTTTATAAGGTTTAAAAAATCGATGATCTAAGATTTGTATAAATATTCAACACTTAAAAAATCATGTTTTATTATAAAAAGATGATCCAAGTATCGTTTTCTAGTAAATAGATAGTGGGGAACACATCTTTACGGTCATATTTAAGTAATACATTGGAAAAACTCTTTGAAAGCCCGTGTTAGCCGGGTGGTTAATTAGAAAAATGGTTTGCCTTTACTACCTTCTCAAAATAAGAAAAAGCTTTAAAAAACTCCTTTTTTTCGTAAAGCAGTTTGGGGTTTTCAAGCAATTTGCATCGAACACGTGTCCTTCAGAAGCTTGTATTTAATAAACACCGCCCTCGCGTATTTACCGGAACGTCAAAATTAGCACGTCAAAGAGTGGATTCGTTTCAAGATCTGGATCCGGATAAGATATCATAGTAAAACCTCGGAACTGCATATGACCCACCGCAAACCTACAGATTTTCTCATGGAATAAGATAAATGGGTTGGGTTTCTATGAAATTTCCTTAACAGCCTTAGAACACATATATGCATGATTGTATCACTATGTAGTTTTTTTGTCTGCCTTAAAACACATAACACCTATATGTATGATTGAATCACTATGAAATTTTCTTGATACTTGTTGACTCTACTTCCTCATTTCAGCTCCCACTTCAGAGAGGCAGTAATTAGCGGTTACAACCTTAATGCAGGTTCCGACTGCCACGGTGACTCTCTCAACGCCCTCCCTGCTTTAAATTTTTCATTTAAAAATTGCATTACAAACAGTCATGCAAGTGGGAAGTGGTTAAACCCTAGTTAAACTGATGTGGATTTTCCAAGCCAACTTAGATTTAAGTATCTTAGCCAAACGCGTTCAGGTCCAGCTCAGACCATTTGCATCTCAATCAGTGATTTTTTTTTTAAAGCAATCAGCAAATAAGCCAAGTCATAAATCACACATTTGTTGACCTTACCCCCTAAAGGGAAGTTGGCCTAGTTGGATGGGACCTAGGCCGTCAGACAGGTAGTCTAGATTCAAATCCCATGAGCATCACCTCTTGTGCAAGTTGAAGCGTGACAAATCTCTAAGCATAAGGGGTAAGCTCATAAACTATGTTAACCTTTTTTGTTCTGTATTAGAAAATGTAGATAGTCCAAAAAACTTTCAATCGATTGGCAAGTATGACACCAATTGTATAAATTTGTTGTGAAAATGCCTCATTAGTTCAATGAAGTAACGACTATAGTAACATCTTGAAATGAGCATTGCAATGCATAGGGATGGTAGTGGACTGGGCCTCACCTCTCCTCACTCCATTTGGACTGGGGATGGAGGTTAAAATCAAAACCCATTCAGGGATGGACTTACGCTTTCCCCGTCCCAATCCTTGCTTTGCCTCGCCCTCAATCTTTCTTTAAGAATGACAATGGACCAAGGGGAAACGGGCCCGCCCCGCCCCAGGTTAAAATCAAAACCTGTGTGGGGATGGAGGGCAAGAATTTGAGATGGGGTGAGGGTGAAGACCTTGTCCTCCACCCCTGCCCCTGGTCCACTGTCATCCCTAGCAATGCATATATAAGTTGCCTCAATATAGATAGCACTATTGCAAAGATCAGGTTCGAACTAACCATCAATGGTGGCATTGTGGTGGGATTTAAGTTAGCATACATATGGAAATGAAGTAGGCCAGCTAGAAGACATTCAGGGCATCTAAACATGAAAAAATATTGCTACTACAAACAAGTCATTTGCAGCATCTATCATGAGTATCTAAACAGATATTCCAACACAGCCACTTAACACAGATCTAGAATTGAGCTTCATGGGAGGGTTAATATCAGCCAATCAATATACTAGACTTAAACCCATAATCTACTCTACAATATATTAGATTATAGTAAGAAATATGTAACAGAAAATTTGCATAGTTTAACCTTGTTCTCTTCAGCAATTATCAAACTGTTGGTATGCAACACCAATAAGATAAACAAATGCAAATAAAATCACAAATATAAGTGCTAAAAAGCGTAACTAATGCATGAAAATCTAAAAAAACAAAGGAAAATGAAACCCTACTTCACTAGTACCATACGACATAAAACTCTAAGGGCTTACCCCTCGACCCCAGGGAGTCGCCAAGCTTCGGCTTACTTGGGAGGGGGTGACACCCATGGGATTTGAACCTAGACTGCAAGCGTTCATGAGTTTAAGGTCTCTTCCTATATGGATTGCCAACAACTTTGTGGTGCTCAGGTGCTTTCTGGCAGGTAGTAGAGGCTCTTAAAAGTAAATTAATTACTATTGATCATAAAACGAGCTCTTTAGAGCGCCTCCCTTATGCCAGAATTTTGATTGAATTTTTTTCTAATGTTGTCTTACGTGAACATTACCATTTCTTAAGACTTATATGATTGGGAGCTGAGGCTTGAGTTTGAATCCACTTCAAAGGTTTGCTCATTTTACAATGCCAGATCACATCTGTCCAAAAACAGTTTTGGCATATCAATTGCATTATAATGTTTGGCAACCGAATCATGCTAGAAAAATAAAGAAAGTTTGGGTCAAGAATGGGGATGGCAGTGGACCTGGGCGGGGGTGGAAGACAAGGTCTCCACTACAACAACAACTACGCCTTCATCCCAAAACAATTGGGGTCGGCTATATGAACCAACAAAGAAAAACATTCTCGGTCTTCTACATGAATCCTTCTCCTCCAATCACCTTTATCCAATGCCATATCCTCGGTGAGGTTCAAAGCATTCATATCCTTTTCTATCATCTTCATCCAAGTCTTCCTAGGCCTACCCCGACCTATTTTAAAGTCTTCCTAGGCCTACCCCGACCTATTTTAACTAATATATTTTCTCATTTTTTCATCCTTCAAACTGGAGCATCATTAGGCCTTCCTCGAATATGTCCAAACCACCATAAATGATTCCCTCTCATCTTATTTTCAATGAGTGCAATGCCTATCTTATTGCGTATCTCCTCATTTCGAATCTTATCTTTTATTGTATTTCCATATATCCATCTAAGCATATGCATATCAGCTACACTCATTTTTTGAATATGATGTTTCTTGGCAGCCTAACATTCAGTACCATATAGTAAAGTGGGCCTAATAGTCATCCTATAAAACTTTCTCTTCAACCGCAATGGCATTCTACGATCGCACAACACTCCAGTTGCACTTTTTCATTTCATTCACCCAACCTTTATCCTATGATTTACATCTCCATCAATTTCTCCATACTTTTGAATGATAGATCCCAAATATTTGAAACAATCATCCAACGATATTTCTTGCTCACCAAGCTTTGCTACACTCCCATCACTACTTCGTTGCTTACTAAACCGACATTCCATATATTTTATCTTACTCTTACTCAACTTAAAACCTCTTGCTTCCAATGTTTGTCTCTATAATTCCAACTTAGCATTAACCTCAGCTCTAGAATCATCAATCAAAACAATATCATCAACAAACAACATACACCACGACACATTTTCTTGAATTGATCTCGTAAGCTCGTCCATCACTATAGCAAATAGGAAAGGGTTTAAAGCAGATCCTTGATGTAAGCCAACCATTATAGGAAAATTGGTTGTCACCCCCCCACAAGTGCGGACATTGGTTACTACTCCTCCATACATAACCTTAATTATACTAATGTACTTGAGAGAAACACCTTTCTTTATCATTGTCCACCAGATAACATCCCTAAGTACTCTATCGTATGTCTTCTCCAAATCAATAAAAAACATATGCAAATCTTTGCTCCTCTCTCTATTTCTCTCAATAAGTTTACTAAAAAGATGTATAGCTTTCATAGTTCATCTTTCAAGCATAAAACCAAATTGATTCTCTGATATCATGACAACCTTCCTCAACCTAGACTCAATCACCCTCTCCCAAAGTTTCATAGTATGACTCATGAATTTTATACTGCGGTAGTTTGTGCAATCTTGTATATCACCCTTATTCTTATATAGGGGCACCAAAGTACTCTTCCTTCACTCATTAGGCATCTTATTTGTCCGCCAAATCTTTTTAAAAAGATTTGTCAACCATTCTAAACATGTCTCTCCCAAGCATTTCCAAGCCTCGATAGATATACCATCTGGGCCAACTGCCCTTCTTGATTTCATTTTCTTCAAAGCCTCTGCAATTTCTTTCTTTTGAATCTTGCGCATGAAGTCACGATTCATCTCATGAAAAGGAATGGAAAAGTCTCCAAGATCCTGAACATGACTTTCATTAAATAGCTTATCAAAATAATCTTTTCATCTATCCTTAATCTCCTCATCTTTGACTAAAACCCTTTGTGTTTCATCTTTGATACATCTAACCATACCCAGATCCCTCGATTTCCTATCTCTCATTTTTGCAATCCTATAAATATCCTTCTCACCCTCTTTGGTATCCAACTTGTCATAAACCTCCTTATATACCTTATCCCTCGCGTTCCGAACTACTTTTTTAGCTTCCTTCTTTGCTATCATATACTTCTCTAAATTCTCATTATCACGACTTTTACTTAGATTTCTATAACACTCTCTTTTAACCTTAATAGCTAATTTGACAACCTCGTTCCACCACGATGTATCCTTACCTAGCGGTGCACTGCCTTTAGACTCACCCAATACCTCCTTAGCCACCTTTCTCATGCCACCCGCTATCTTATTCCACATAGATTCTGAATCCTCCTCGAGACACCAATCAACTTTCTTAACTATCTGCTCTACAAACATTCTTTTTTTAGCTCCTTTCAGTGCCCACCACTTAATTCTAAGATCTATCCTATGTCTATCCATTTTGCGGCATTGTCTAATTCTAAGATCTAAAATTAAGACTCTATGTTGTGTAGCTACACTTTCTCTCGGTATAACCTTACAATCGATGCAACAACCCCTATCTCTCTTTCTAAGTAGAAAAAAAATCTATCTGACTCGTATTAACCCCACTTTTAAATGTTACTAGGTGAGACTCCCTATTCCTAAACCAAGTGTTTGCTAAGATCATATCACAGGACAAACAAAAATCTAAAATCCTTTCTCCACTTTCTTTTCTTTCTCCTATACCATAGCCTCCATGAATACTCTCAAATCCAACCCTACTAATGCCTACATGTCCATTAAGGTCACTGCCGATAAAAAGCTTTTCTCCATAAGATATCCCTTGTACTACTCCATCTAAATCTTTCCAAAATTGACGCGTAATGGAATCATCTAAACCTAATTGATGTGCATAAACACTAATAATATTAATAATATCCGTACCTAATACTAATTTAATAAGTAAAATCCTATCACCCTTCCTACGGACATCAACTACATTATACATAAACTCACGACTCATAACAATCCCTACTCCATTCTTATTTCTATTTATTCCTGTATACCAAATCTTATATCCCCAAGGTTTTATCACTTTTGCCTTTTTACTTACCCATTTGGTCTCTTGTAGACATAAAATATCAAAATTTCTCCTATACATAACATCTACTAACTCTACCAACTTACCAGTTAAAGTCCCTATGTTCCAAGTGACTAACCTAATTTCATGGTCTTGGACTAATATCTTTACCCCCACCTGTCCAACAAAATGAGGGAACCCTTGCCTATTGGACACCACACCCGGGCGCCGGTGTGACACGTCGCTTTCAGACGACGACCTAGCAACCCTTGCCCATTTATCATTGTCTCCGGGCCTATATAGTACATCACATCGCTCAATAGGGATTGCCCCAACGAAATTCTCATATTGATTCATATTCATAAGGTATGACTAAGTTTTTATGCTGGTTGTCAATGGCCTACCGCAACCCTCCTCTTTTATCCGGGCTTGGAACCGACAGTGTATAACTAAACAGTTATACACAGGTAGAGCTATACAAGGTCTCCACTCACGTCTCAAAATTGTGCCCTCCATCTCGGCACGGGTTTTGATTTTATCTTTCATCTCTGCCTCCATCCTTGTTTCTCGTCCTTCATCCCCCGATTCAAACAGGGCGAGGCAGGGCTCCATTTTTCCTCGGTCAATGGCCATCCCTAAAGAAGGAATGGAGGCACATCAGGACAAGGCAAGGTTCGGGACGGGAACGGGGGCAGGGTGGGGAAAAGCGTAAGTCCATGATGTCCATCCCCACACACATTCCCCACAGATTTTGATCTTAACCTCCATCCCCCCCCCCCCCCTTCATGTCCTCCATCTGCGGTCCAAATGGGGCGAGGCATGGCGGGGCCGTTCTCCCGAGATCCCCTGCCATCCCTAATCGAGAAATCAATCTAGCCTAATGTTGAAAATAATTTTTAAGTTCTGCATGATTAGTAAATAGATAAAGTTGATATATATACTTAACACAGTCCCAGGTGTATTGCTGGGATTAATTATTCTAAAACAGATTCTGATGGCAATTCTTTCAATGCAGATTTTTTTTTTGTTTTTTGAAAGGCAAGCTGGGTTAGGTAGACCCCCACCAGTTATTCAAAGTACCACTGGGTTTTGAACCTGCTCCCACCACAGGGAGAAGTGCACTGACAGCTCCTACCAACCACGGGGAGCTCCCGTTGGTACTCTTGATTCAATTTTGGGCTTGAATAAATCATCCATCACAGTGACAAACGTTTTAAACTACAATTTCTCGTTTTTCAAAAACTCGTGAGAAATTGAAAATTCTTCATAAATCTCGCATTTTTTTTCGGCAAAATCTCGACAATAAAAAAATAATTTTAAAAAATATAAAATTTATTTTTTATAAGAAAATATTAATAAAATTATCTAAAAAAAATTACACATTTTTTTGGTGATAAATAGCTATTTAAAACGTAAATATCGTGTTTAAATCACGGTATTTATGTTTTTTCATAAATCTCACGAGAAATTACCGTTTTAAATTTTCAGGCAATTTCTTACGATATTATTGCGAGATTTTTCATAAGTTTGTTTGTCTGGTCAGCCTCAAATTGGTGAGTTAGTTAATGATATAATTCATTTTAATTCAAGCGACATTAAGAAAAAATCTGGTTCCTGTTGGTAAAGCCACATCTCAAACGAATATTGAACAAGGTTCTCATGGCACGTCCTGAAAAACCTTCCTGAGTTTAGGACGGAGCGCCAAATGCTTCCTTCAAGCCTAATACCTATAATGTTTTGGAGACCTTGCATGATGTCTTTAGTAGGTATTAATAGTGTGGCAAATGACCTAAAACAAACAAATGCCCACAAGAGCTATGCTCATCTGGTAGGGGGCTATTTGTGAATGCAACCATGTTGATGAGACTTCACAAGTTTGAAACCCATAAGTGGTGTTCCTTGCTGCAAGGTCGAAGCTGGGTGTGCTCTTGGGTGACTAGGGAGGACTTCGACGGTGAAACCAACCAGAGGCCGCATATTGTGCGGTTGCGATGTTTTTTTTTTTCCCTTGGATTTTCTAAGAAAAGAGCTAAACAAACACACAATAAAAGTTTCTCTTTTTTTGTGGCAAGTCCAACTGAGACCAGTTTATGTCAAGATAGAAATTAAAGAAACCAAATTCAAGATGGCTCGTTTACAAGAATAATATTAGAATTCTAACTCCATGCTTATTGAGCCAAGCTCAACGTCTACACAATAAATACATGTTTTCAAAGCTTGAATCAATAGAAATTGAAATGTAAACTTATTGATTGCAAGCCAAACACTTTGACAAAATTTTTTTACACTGTATTACGTAACATAAAATAAATTTATAGTGCTTAATAACAAGCTTGCATGAATTGGGCCAAGCCAAGCACCTCTTGTTGTGTTTGGCTTGTCTCACATATTTTACGAGTTGGAACGAGTTTTTATGGGCCAAGCACAACCCAAACCACAAGCATCTCGTTTTGTTTCTGAACTTATATAGGTATTTAGTGTGCATCCTCCTATCATATGGTTGAGCTCTACTTAACAATAGTGGATTAATAGGTAACTGGTGTTAAGCTTTTATTATGATAACAGCATATCTAAAGCTACTAAAAAAACATAATGTCCGTGCCTTCACTTAATGCTGAAATGATCAGGTGCAATATGATTGCACAAATATTTGTTCGGTCATATTGCACCCGATCTGGACCAGGGTTACCAGAAGCGCTGTATCATATTGGAAAGTGTGCATTTTAGAAGCCCTAAACGTGCGGAGAAATGCTAAAAAAAAATGGGAAGCTCGCTTCCTCTTCACTTGCCCTTTTTTTTGTGTTTTTGTTTTTATTTTTATTTTTCTTTTTTTACTTTTTTCTCGCTTATTAGGTCGCTTCCGAGATGATTCCTGATTTGCTTTTAAGTCGTTCCGCACTTTGTGCTTTCTAAAATTTTGAAAGTGTCTCGCTTCCGCTTCCCAAATCACTTCCCACTCCCGCTTTCACTGACTAACAACTCTGATCCAAACTCCATTTAATGGGCCTGCCTCTTCAACTTGGTTAGCTTATAAACTCTAAGCACACATTCACACACCAATGAAGTTTGATCCAACATATTCATACATGTACCCAATTAACAAAGTATGTAGGGATTAAAACGGGTTAGGTTCAAATCCCATGGGCATGACCTCGTTGGGTAGTGGGGGTAAGCCCTCGAAGTTTTATGCCGATGTGACAAGGATCATAAGTAAAGTAGGCTGAACCAATGCGGCTAAGTCTCTGCGCCCTTGGGGCAGTTTCTCCTAGTAAAAAAAAATGGGTTAGGTTCAAGTCACAGCAGGTTTCTAGTGGAGTGGATTAGAGAAAACTAAACCCAGATCAGTTTAATTTTATTTCCTAATTGGATCCAAATTTACATTATACAGAGTCGGATCCTGCAAGGCTCTCATGTAAAATCCCAAAGCTGAATCCGACCCGATCAGTTCATGGATCTCCAGATATCCAACATAGAGACCGATCGTTAGCTTACATATCCACCATTCATCTCTGAAATGGACGGTAAAGATGTGTAAGGGTGAAACAACGCCGATTCGGTTCCAAATACAAAAAGGAGCGACGGGGGTAAAGATGGTCTTTTACCGTTTCCTTCTCAGGGTTTCGATTCTGGCAAAGAACTGAAGAAGAGTGAGTGGGCGGTTTGCCATCGATCCCGAAAGGCATAATCGATTCTATTGAACCAATGTAAGCATGGGTTTCTTACATTGTTTCAGTTTTGTTGGTGCTCCCACCCTTTTGTTTACTGGAGTTTAAGGTATTTGTTCTTAGTATTCTTGATACTATATGTATATGTGTGTGTGATGTGATTGATTCAGGTTTTGATTCTGTTAAAGGAGTAGAAGGGATTCAATTTTTGGTTTGTTGGTGTTGGTGAATATGCACCAAGTTAAGCATAGAACGCGAGAATTGTGGGGTTTGGTTAGGAGCAATCCCCCAGGCCTGCTTCGATCTCGTTCGTTGGGGAGGTTGTGTTCCCCACTTGGGTTTCTGCAGGAGAGGTCTTATGCGGATGTGGGTTCGATTGGGTCGGTGCCCAAGCAATCTGTATTGCCCGCAGGGGATCAGGTTGAGGCAGGAAAGGTGATTTCATGATCCAACGGTTGATGGTTCTCAGTTTTTTTTTCCTCTTCATGTTTTGTGAATTTGAAACAGATAGTTTCTGTCTTGTGGGTGTGATTATTCTCACGTGATTATTTATGATGGTTAAAATAAGTAGGAATTTGGTTATTGGTAATGGATATTCTGTTGCAATTGGGATTGCAGGTAACAGTCAATGCCAGTAGTGCGGGCAGGTTTGATATGGGTGGCAGCTGTTGGAGAAAGGTGGGCTGTGACTGTGCATTCTTCTTCATTACCCTTGCATTTTTAGTGCCCTCCAGAAATCTGATTCCTTTTGTTGTTCTCATGCAGGCGTCGTCTTCAGGGAATGGTTAGTCATGCCACTGTTTCCATTTAGGGAACGCTGAGATTTTTTTGTGACATTGGGTTACACAGTTTTGTCTGCCTTGAATCCTATTGTTTCTGTGAGGAAATAATATTTCATTATCTATTAGCTGCTCTTCTGCTGCTTCTTTTTTATTCACATGCATTGTCTCTTCATATATGTGTTATATCTTATAGCCATGCATGAACCATGATTTCCACTGGTTTTCAATTGAAATATCTTGTCCAGTGTCCACATTAAACATGCCACCTAGTCGGTATGTGTACATGATGGCCAATGTTCTTGCTATAATGCTTCAACATTATCGTTCTCCTGTTATTTTCGATTGAATAAGACAAATTTAGTGTGGAGCCACTATATTTCAAGACAGAAAATGATTAAAAAGAAAAACCAGATTTAAGAAAAACGTCAGGTTAAACTGGAGATGGGACATGGTGGTTATTGTTTGGGAAATTGGGTTTCCTTTATGACTGGTTATGTAATTTCTGAAGATTCCACATAAGATGAGTGGAAGTGGATCAATGAAGGAGAATGCTGGTTGTGATTCCTAAGTGTAAAAACTAGGCATTATATCATTACATCAGTTGCAGTTATATCTAAAGATAACACTTCCATCACTAGTTCCTAGATCAAGAGAAGGTATCACATGGGAAGGATAATACCTCAAATTCCCAATTTCCTAACTCGCACATAGTTTTTGGAGTCTGTTCATCATCACGCGTGTCCAAGCCTCAATTTATCATGGTGCAATTCATTTTCCTCTGGTTACATGCCTAGTGTCAGAATTGGTGCCAAATACTTGTGGTGTGGGCCATAAAGTTTACATGTGGCGAACAGTGTCCTTTGGGAAGGTGATGAACATTGGATAGGAAGATTACCATGATGTGATTCATTAGTTTTGTGGGGTATTAGGACGCCTAGTTTAAAGCAGTCACCACATTGGCTACTAATCAACAATTGATGACATTGCACATCCATCCAGCCCTGTTTGTTCTTGCTTCCATGTCAAACATGAAGCAAATAAAAATGAATTGTTGAAATGTTTCAAGCTATAAGATACCACTGTCTTTGATCTTAGAATATCATTTAATGTTATAACATAGCAGGGGATTCAGTCAGTCTTGGATATTTGGTTGCTATATACATTAGCACTAGGTGCATGCTACCATGTTATATGGTTCAACTGCAGTGATGGGGTCGGTTGGGAATGTTTCATTTTGTATGTGTAACAAAAGACAGCATTGTTACTTGTCATTTGTCAACTACATGAAGTTCCAGAGCTTCACCATCTATGGCTGGCTCCGTGTTAGATCAGTAA
Organism: Nuphar pumila; assembly: GCF_984573655.1. Taxonomy (NCBI): domain Eukaryota; kingdom Viridiplantae; phylum Streptophyta; class Magnoliopsida; order Nymphaeales; family Nymphaeaceae; genus Nuphar; species Nuphar pumila. The sequence goes on from NC_143261.1 coordinate 3,521,979, forward strand.
AGTTATTCTAGGTTTCCAATTTGCTGATATGAGGGGTGCACTAGTTTTTCTAAAAGTAGGATAGGCTAAAGGAAATGCAATGCAACTTGAGGAGAGGTTGGAAGGCCTGGCCTCTTTATACACACACATACGTATGAACCTGAGAGTATGACCAACACATGCTGATGGTATCAATGTGATTGTTCGTATAATGACAAACTTATAAGGAGAGACGCTGTTGCATGACTAATTCATACAGAGAATTTAGCAGCTTCATGAGGCATCAAAGATGAAATTTACAAGTGATGGCAATGTTGTCTGTAAGTGTCTCAATAGTAACATAGACTTTCTATACATTGGGATCATGTTTATATTTTTTTCTTCCAAATTAAATTCACACACATACCTGATATCGTTATTCATTTGTTGCCGTCTTCATAAATTCATGGGTCGTAATGTTCACATGTGTTGAATACTGTCCTTTGATCGCAGGGTGACACATAAAGTGTTTCAATTATTCAAGAGTTTTATTGGGAAATATAAAGTAATTGCACATTGTCTATTAATCAAATTGATTTCTCTAGATCCATCTTCTTCTAAAAAAGAAGATACCTTTAGATCCGTCTATGTCACTTGTTAATATGTATTCATCCATCCATTTCTGTTTAGCATTTTGATGCCATGTCAATCACTAAATGACTAACGGTAAATTGTCAAAACACATTAATTGGAAAAAGTATTTATATCAGTGTTGGATCAGTAGAGTAGCATGTCATGCTACAATATACCGAGGGACTGAAAGCAGTCAACTGTGATTGGTTGATATATATGTTAACTCCAGGTGCCTGCTGAGTGCTACCACTCATTCATAGTTCAGATGTATTTGCGTACTTTAGAATTTTTTTTCCTTGTTGGTAGATGTAACATAATACAACATCACTTGTTAGCTACATGAATTTTAAGTTTAAGACATGACCACTTATTGCCGTCTCCATGTTGGATTAAGATATCTTTGTTGGATTTCTTCTTTATATGTTATGAGGAGTACAAGAGTTTTTTTATGAAAAAGTGGCACATAGAAAAGGAAATGGTATTGAACTTTAGAAGCGACCGAAAAGTCTTTCTTCTTTTCCACTGATTATTAAGCATTAAGCATATGCATGAGTTTATTTAATGTAATACCTTTAGTCCGACAAGAGTTGTTGATCACAAGGAATAAATTCTCAAAGATATGATCTTCTGAATCCAACACAGTTGATGGATGTTCATGATGCTACCAACATGGGGATTATATAGTGACAAACTTTAGGGCAAGCCTTTAATTGTGTGGTTGATGCTGTGGATGTGGCTGGTGGAACATGCATTGAAGATGGAATTTATGAGCAATGACAATGCTGGTGATATGCATCTCAATCTGTGAAATGGACTTTTATACATGGGATATGTGTTGTGCATTCTTGGCCGTCCATCATCAGTGATGGACGACCCTGGTGAGTAGGCTGCCATAAGAGAGAGAAAGAGAGGTGTTTTTCCTTCCTCTTTCCGCTAGTCAACAGAGAACTAGAAGTTCTTTCGCCGAAGCTAGTTTAGCATCTAGCCCTTTTCAGAACTCCCGGGCAACATCTTCGCAAAGGTATCAAGTGTCCTTCGATGTCACACTCTTTGCCGAAGAAAAAAGAGAAGGGGGGAGCCTGTCCTTTGGAGCCTTTGTAACTTGACGTAACTGGGCTGGGGGGTGTGTGCTTCTTGACAGCAAAAAAGCAAAGGAAAAGAAGCAGCCGACTGTGGCTGCCTAGTTTTTTGTGCAGCCAGCCCTCGTTTGGTCAGGTCTTCTTCCTATAGACGTCACCAAGGAAAGAGGTTCCAATCACGCTATCCTTACCTTTCAACCAACCCCTTCGATTATGTGCCTTTCCACTTGCTCATGGGTAGGCTCGTTGCCGCCCACCAACCCTTAGACAAAGAAAGAGACAATTTGTTCTTTTTGTGATGGTTCCTCACTCAAAGACGGCTGAGCGTAGGTGGGAAACGTGTAGGTGGGGAAGGTGACGGAGGATACCATGTATGTGTCCTTTTTTTTTCTTTCTAAAAGTACACTTAAGAGGAACAAGACAATTCCGATTTAAATGACTTTGCTGAAGTGATGAGCCAGCTACACAAGTTTATCGGAAAACAGAGAGGAGGGGAGGGGCACTGAACTCCCTTTAGAGAGAAATGTTGAAAGCTAGTTAGAGCGAAAAGATGGATTATATATATATATATATATATATATATATATATATATATATATATATATATATAGAGAGAGAGAGAGAGAGAGAGAGAGAGAGAGAGAGAGATGGAAACCTACCTGATAGAAAACATACCAACCCTTACCATACCCACTAAGAATTTTTTCGGTGTTTTTTCGAAATTCTGACATTACAGATCTGTTCAACATGATCGATTTACTAGAAATTGACACTTGGATCATGCATTTTGGAAGAAAAAAATGGTATTTGAAGCCTCATAAATTTATAAAAATTGTAGACTGTTGATTTTTGAACCTTATAAATACCTATCCATGCATCGAAATCAAATGATCCAAGTGTCGATTTCTAGTAACTCAATCATGCTGAACACATCTGTAAGGTCAGATTTTTGAAAAAATCCAATATATATATATATATATATGGAAGGGTGACCATCCAACCAAAGGAAGGTCTAGAATCTACAATCAATGATGATCAGACAACTGCCCTTCTCTAATGTTTGATTGTTTCATCGATCATTTCTTATTATTCTTTATAATTTATTTAGTAAGAAATATGCTTTACACAAAGACTTTATGTTACAACTGTACAATACAAAGTATCGTAGGCCGTTGTTTTTTAGCGCTTTAAAAATTGCATCTAAATATCGAAAAATCGTAATGTAAAATATGGTGCTTACTAAATAAATTATAAAAATCCAATAAGTAGAGTCCAATCAACGAAAAACTCGTTTGTTAGCATTGTTGATCATCATTGGTTATAGATTTTGCACCTTCCTTTGGTTGCACGGTCCCCCTTTTATATATGCTAGATATTTAATGGCCCGTCCATGTGGTCGGGCTTGGATAAATCCTGTCTAGATTAATCTTTTTATAACAAATAAGTAAATAAATACAAACTAATATTTATGTATTTAAAACACATTATAACTTTATTTTTAAAATATACACCTAAATAACTAAAGGGAATAAATACCCTTTTATATGGCTTAATATATATTTAAATTAAAACATAATGGCCCATCCATATGGACGAGCATAGATTATGTTAAATTTTTACGATAAATAAGATGAATAAACACAGAAAAATGTATGTATTTCAAACACATTGTCTATTCCTTAGTATGTCAATATTTGTACATGATACCCTTTGTATGCTTGCATTTTTTCACGTAATGTTTCTGGATTTTATATAACATCTTCAAGTATATGTTTTGGCAGGCATGGGCTTACTGTCTCAAGCAAGACGTGTGCAATCCCCTGCAACTTGGCATACATCAATTTGTTTTGGTTTACAGTGTGAGTATTGGATGGTTCCTTGTTTTGCACGAACACTTACATCCAGTTCAACTTCACAATCTTCAAGGAAAAACATGGAAGAGGTTTGACACTTGGCTGCATTCCTGTTCCGTCCAAAGTTTTAGATAAAATTGGAAGCTTATTATTCTCCTTCCACTTTTGCCTTAGTCTTCATGTACCCTTCTGCATCATGTTATTACTATTCATTGGACTGCTCAAAAAAGAAACTTCCGTTATAACTCATGGAGGAGTTGCAACAGGAAGGTGACAAGAAGTCACCAAGAGTGAAAATGCATCAACATACTCGCACCTTTTTATGATCAACGACTTTAATTCCCTGAAGATCTGGTAAAATTTTGAGCTAAAGTTGCTTTGACATTGGAACCTTGGCAGTTTGAAAGGGTATGATAGCCATGTGAAGGTCTCATTATGTTTCATCTTTTATGTTGGTCTTTTTGTGTTTTTTTCGCATATTTTGCTGTGGAAAAGGTTGTCCTGGTTCTCTCCTGTTCGTATGATGGTTGATGGTTTTTAATTCTCATTGCAGCAAAATTGATCCAATTCAGACTTGGTCAGAATAGGTTTTCTTTTCTCTGTGTAATGTGCATATGTTTTGCTGCTTTTTATAGCTGACAACCCATTTTCCAGTATTGATTTGCAACTATAAACTCCTTGGATCAGTTGAAGTTTGCTTACAGAGGAAGGTGATCTATTATAGATCTCATTCTTTTGCACATGTTACTCTCCCCAACTATTGCTTTTACGGTATTATCTTAATCAACCACAATGTTGCAAGGTGCACGATTTAGTGTTAGGCTGCTGGTCTAGAAGAGGGTGTGCTCCTTGGAGCAAGGCATGGCAATGCTGGATGGCCTTTAGAAGCACATCTTCAATGAAAAGGAGAATATTTTGGCAACATATTTCGGGGATTTAAACCAATATGATGCTTACCTTGGTTTGAAGCATGAATGTAGTTTTTAATCATTAGTGCAAACTCGGTTACATAAATGCTGGTTGTCTAAGCATTCTTTAAAAGCAAGATACATGTCCGGCTACACCCTTATGTATTTGGAATAAGTATGTCTGCTAGATTTTTTCTTTTAGGAGGGGAAGAAAAGAAAATGGAAAGAACTAGTTGTCCATTGCTTGTGTTAAAAAGTGGTCATTCATGTTAAGTTGACAAGTTTCTTTACGGTATTCTATTCATGCTTTTCTATTCTTTGCTGAAATGCATGTCTCGAGTCTCTTGACTGTTGTTTAACCAAAATTTGGGTTTGAATTCTGTGTTCTCTCTTTTGCTCGGTTCTGAACTCATACTGCAGTAATCTTCTCAGCTTAGATTATGAAATATGCTATGACTAGAACTTGGATTCATTTGTCTTTGCAGAAGAGGAAAGACATATCTACTGTGGAGGACCCCTTTGATGCTCCAACATATAATATCCCAGAGAAACCAGTGACATTCACTGAAGGTGCCTCATACAGCCTTGTAATTCTTGCTGGACTTGGTGTAGCAGGAGCTGCTGGCTATGCCGTTTTCAAGGAGCTGATCTTTGAGCCCAAAGAGTAGGATTTTTTAGTTGTGTGTGCTATTTGTAGATTAATGCACTATGAAAGACCACTTCATGAATGGTTTCAAGAGAGGAGCAGTTTTAATAAATGCTTTGTTCAGTGAACAAGATGAAATCTCTAATGTGCTGTTTGGACGTGCTATAATTTATTGTTTTAATTTGTAAACCAGGTACAAAATTTTTGGGAAGGCATTGGAGAGGGTTCAAAATGATAGTCAGGTACAGCTGACTTTGCTGTTCCATCACTTTCATGTGCATTGAGTTTTTAGTTCTGCAGTACTTATGCCTCCTGATATGTTACCGGTTTGTACTGTAATGGTTATTCTTTTGATTGTAACTATTATGACCTCTGGCAGGTAAGAGTTAGAATTGGATCCCCGATCACTGGTTATGGTCATGAAAGCAGGAATCGAGCTGCTCGACAGCGTATTCCAAATAGAACATGGACAGATGAAGATGGTGTTGATCGTATTGAGGTACTTGTATCTTGATTTTTGTTTGTATAATCACGGCCTTTTCTTTCATGAGTTTCTTTTGGAACATGTCCTAAACGAAAATCATCTTGCATGCATTTTTACCAACTCTATTCTTGATGGCTGGAGACCCGTCCATGTAAATGTGACTTAAAACAACGTTCCTCAAGCCTCAGGCCAGGTCTTCAGTTTTTTCAGAACCTGATTTTGTTTGGGTCATGTGAAAAACAGGTCAACTTCTATATCCGTGGCCCTCATGGAGCTGGTAAAGTCTATACAGAGATGTTCAAAGACAAGACTGATAAGAGCTGGAAGTTTACATATCTGATTGTTGAAATTACATCACCATCCCGCACTCAGTTGATGCTTGAGTCTTATGTTCCAGCATGAGTTCCAGGCGGAGAGCAATTTTTTGAGACGAACTAACAAGCAATTTATTGAAATTAATGCCACCTGTCCACCATTCTGCAGCATAGCTACAGGAAAAAAGATGTTTTTCTCCCCTCTTACAACATGTTGCAGGTTGGCAAAGATGATAAAGAAGGGAGGGTTCTATTGCAAAATATTGGCCTTCAACGTGGTTGGCTTTGGCTTGAGTTGGTGGTGGGCGAGTGAGCCCAAGTCTCTGGTTTGTGCTTTGCTTTGAAAATGGGTATTCAAATAAAAAGGAGCACCTTGAAGTGAAAGAGATAGGTTGTGAAACTGCATGAAGAGTGTATTTGATCAGAGTTGACTGTGCTATAAACTTGTCTTTTTCCTGATTAGAGTTAACTATGTTATGAACTCTTTTTTTTTTTATGTTTTTTAGTTAATGGTGATCAACAAATCTATCTGACAAATGTAGAGAACCGTACTAGTTCAAGGTGGATTGTGGCAGTAACGATCAGTTAGCATTTCAGAAATCTCCCAGGTTTATTTTTGCAAGTGTTATTTTCAATGCTTTATCTGATATAAAGGCAAGTTGAGCTAGTTATGGCAGTGGACCTGTGGAAAATGGGGTCCCGCTCCGCCTCTCCCGGTTTGGACCGGGGATGGAGGACATGAAACGATGATGGAGGCTGGGATGGAGGTTAAAATCAAAACCCGTGCAGGGATGGATTTATGATTTTCCTCGCTCTGCCCCGTTCATGGTCCTTTTTTAGAGATGGCAGTGGACCGAGGGGAAACAGGGTCCGGCTCGCCTTGCCCTGTTTTGATCGGGGATGGAGGTTAAAATCAAAACCTGTGCCGCTTACCCCTTGACCCCAAGGTGTCACCAAGCTTGATGCCTATGGGATTTGAACCTAGGCTGCCCATCAAACGGCCTAGGCCCCATCCCATTACACCAAATCCCTTGGGTCTTGAATACCCATTTCGATTCCTTGCTTGACGCATCCAGTTGGTATCCTAATAACTATGGTCGTATACCCCCCCCCCCCCCCCCCCACACACACACACACACACACACTTTTTCCTCAATTTGACACATGAAGTACCAACTTTCAGGACTCGAGGCTCAACTTAGGGCGGTTTCTTCTAGTAAAAAAAAAAGGAAAATGGGTATTCAAACAAACGAAAAAAACTGTAGAAAGCAAGCCCGAAATGAGATTTGTTGACAAAAACACGAAAAAAACAGAACATTAAAATGTAACGATATTTTCACGGAGTTCTGTTTTGATTGCTGCCAAAAGGTTAAACGCTACAAATGACCAAAATGCATTTTCACAATTAGGAGAATCCATTGAATGTCATCAGCTTCGGCAGAGAGAGGGTATGATGGTCAAATCGACTGCTCACCATCCTCAGAACTCCTCGGAGGGGCTCCCAGCTTTGACCTAATTCTTTGACCAATACGCTTCAAGTCGTCCACCTGAACCCAAACAAAACCAACCGAATCATAGTCAACGACTTGCAGAGCTCACTTGGTCAAACACTTACTGGATCCGGATCCACTAGAGGTCCTAAAGTATATGTATCCCTTGATCAGGCTATTACAATTTACAAGTGTAATAGATTTCAATGGGTCGGGTTTGACCCGAACCTGACTCATAACAAACCCTATAGGGCCTCAGGGCCAGGGTTTGGTGATAAAAAAAAGGAGGTAGTGTCAGGGTTTGGTGATAAACGAGGAGGTCCAATTATAATCTGGGTCAAATTCAAAGGGTCCGTTTAGTATATGGCTTATGTAATTTCATACCAGACCCAAGCCAAACCGGCCCCAGACTAAGATCTGTAATTTTTAATATAAAAAGAAAAAATATTATTTTATCAGGTACGGTTCATGTAATCCTTATAGGACCCGGGTATGGTTTCTCTTATAGTAAGTCTGATTGGGCCCGAGTCGGAGTCGGGTACCAGCATCTCAAATCAGATTTGGGGTTGGTTCCACCCGAGTCCGAACCAAACCCGACCAAGTCAGATCTGGACGGGTACAACGTCTGCCTGATGGAGTCCGGATCCTGAGCAGATTCGGATGCGTCTGGTTAGTTTGGAACTGGATCAGATCCATATCCAAGTCAGTAATATCCAAAGCCCGAGATTCGAACTGCCTTCGCAATTTAGGGATGCGTCTTTAAAGTCGCAAATATACCCTTTAAGTAGAAAATAAATTTAAAGGGCATTATGGTCATTTGGGGAAGGAGAGAGACAAAAGAGGAAGGTACTGACCTGGCGGATGCCGGAGGCGTGGAGGGCGCCGGCGCCGGCGCAGAAAGCGGAGCCGACGAAGAGCGAAGCGACGCCGAAGGCCTTGAAGGGCATCAACGTGGAGGAGCCACCGATCCCACGCCTATATGCGGCCAAGCCGGTTACCAGCTGAGCCGATCCGGCGGCCCACCACCACCACGCCCCGCCGTCGATCTCCACCATTGCCACCCTTCAACCTCCTCACGGACGAAGCTCTCTCTCTCTCTCTGAAGAAGAGAAGAAGAGAGAGTGAAAAGCAAGGAAAGAAAGCAAAAGGGAAAAGGGAAAGTGGGAACCCTACAAATTAAAATGGCGATTTTTTTTTTATTTGTGAAGAGATGACATTTCGGACAATTTACTTGTGCCGAGCCAATGGCAGTCGACTCGGACGAATCGGTCGATAAACCCGATTCACGGCTCTCATGGACTTGAGGAGTATCGGGGATCGGAATTGGCTAATTAAGAAACCAGAAAATCAATAAAACGACAATTTTAAACGCCCGTTACATGGGGATGTAGTCAATACCATGTTCGAGTAATCGGATCGAGTATACAGTTTCGAATTCAGATGATGAAAGCTCATACCATATCCGCTTTTTTACATGCAAACAGATTTGGATATCCGTCAAATTTGGATAATTTTCGGATTAGGTAGCAAAATATCAAAACAATATCGCATATGATTATAATCAGATATGATTATGGTTTTGGCTTACCAAATGCAACCAAGCGATCCCGATTCATTGACATCCCTACTTGCACAAAGATTGATAAAAACAAAATATACTTTAAAAACAAAAAACACATACAAAATATAAAACATTATATAAAGGAATATTTAAGTTATTTTTATCTTGGATATTGCCAAAAAAGAATGTAAATATTGCAATAAAATTGTGAAATTTTCTGAAAATAAAAATAGCCAAATATTGTGAAGATAGTACTATATTTTGGCAATTTAAAGTGGCAGTTAAATATCACATTTGTTTGAGATCATGATATTTATTATGTTGATCGATTGTACGCTTTGGTTTCTTCAAAGGAAAGAAAGATTGTACTCTTTGGATCATAAGAATTGCTGCTTGTTATGATAATTTGTCCAGAAAAATATATACTTCACTTTTTTAGATATCGCTTTTATTTATTTCTTTTTTTCTTTGTTTTATACTTTATGGGCACGTTTGTGTGTCCCAAAAAGTGGGCTGTTTCCTCGGAAACGCATCGATGGGCTTGCATTTTTTGCCGAAAACCCTCGATAAGCGTGACATTTTACACGTTGGACGTGGGTTTTCTGCAGAAACGGTTCCGGTGATGGGGGTCCCTATTTGTGGCAGATGAATCCATGGAAGGGTGTGCAGCGCGGCACCCCCATTCCCTGAAGTGCAAACGCTCCCTATGGGATTTCATTGTGAATCATGCCACAGATATCATTTATGTTATTTGTTTAGCAAAAAACATGTTTTTGCGTAGTCTAAATATGTATTGTAATCAGGTTTCACAAGCACTTGAAAAAGCCCAAAACTTTGAAAAAAAATAGTGTTTTTACATCAAGCCAAACGCAGTTCCTAATAAACAAAAATGCTAAACACAAACTAGGGATGGCAGTGGACCCGGGCAGGGGATAAGGTCTCCACCCTCGCTCTGTGCCTATTGGGGAGTAGGCTCAGCATAGGCCTTCTAGCAAGGAATGCCTTTTCTGCATTTCGAACTTGTGACGTCCCGTCAACTGACAAGTCGCCCCTACCAGATGAAGCGAGCCCTTGTGGTCCTGTGGACTGGTCGTACTACATACAAAGTTACCTTGCAACTGCGGTGTTCTTGCTGGAAAGTATGATAAAGTCTGAGTGTAGCCAATTGTGACCCAACGGCTAACGTATGCCCTATGAATCGGGGAGCAAAGACGAGTCTGGGGTAATGGGAACTTGAGTCGACGAGTAGATGGTGATGATGGAAGAGCGAAGCAAGTGCAAGGCATCGTCTGCTTCCCGGAAATTAGGTGCGATTTCATCAACTTAATCAAGGACAAAACAATGGAAACTAACGGGCTTTTGATTCTCGAAATCACGGTGCGTGAAGCCTGAAGAAGAAGGGCAAACGAGCGAGATCCCCGTTTGGTTGATTTGGCCATGGCGGATGTGGCGAACAAATTCATGCTCTTCTTCACCATCGTCTTTATAATCTCATTCGTAAGAACACCCACCTCCTCAATTGATCTTTTTCTTCATTGTTCTCGTCTTTTCTTTCGTTTCCTCTACCACCACCATAGTCATCATCTTTTTTTTTAGCATGCTCTGTTCTTGAGCAGGTACTAAGGGTGGATTCTCAGGTTGCTGGGAGAGAAGGGGAGGGGTCGGAGCTGGTGGGTGTTCTTCTTTTGGAAAAGGATGGGATTTTGGGGCAGAAAGATGGGATCTTGGGGGAGGAGAATGAAGTTTTAAGGGGTGAAAGCAAGGGTTCTGTGGGCTACCCTTTGGTGGTGAGCACATGGCCCTTTGTTGAGGCGGTTAGGGCCGCGTGGGAGGCTGTTGGTAATGAGCATTCCGCCGTTGATTCTGTAGTTGAGGGGTGTTCCGCATGTGAGAAATTGAGATGTGATGGCACTGGTATGAAATGTGCAAGCCTCAGCAACTATGGTCGTTGTTAGATTCAATTTGGTTTCTTTTCTTTTTCTCTTTATGAACTATTTTTCTGGTAGTAATTGATAGTGCAACGTGGGACTAAAACTTTTGATGTTGTCGGTGGGTTGCTGCACTAATGCTACTGTAAAATTCTTGGGTTTCTGCTTTTTGTTGAGTTTTCAGTTAAAAGGAATAGCTAGTCTGGTTTTTGGTTTGCGTTGTTTCCAAGAGTCTCGTAGGTTATACTCATGTGGAGTCAGGTTCAGGAGTTCATGTAGAATTGGTTCAGTGAGAATCTTTATAGATGGGAGTCACTGTGGACCTGGGATTCTTGCTTCACAAATATTTTGCGTCGACTGGCAGTTTGTTTCGAAGATATTGCCGCTTCGAGTAGTGGTTTTGCTAGTTTCTTGTTAGATCAGGTGTTTCCGAAATCAGAAGCTAATATGAAGACTCTATCTGAATTTGGTGCAGTCAATATCTAAATCATGTACCTTTTTCACAATTTGCAGCTTGTATTGTATTTTGCTATCCTTTTTTTTTAAATCAGATTTATCTGCATCTGTGGGAAATTTCTCCATTGATGATACTATTTTAGAAAAATTTCTGTAGAACATTTATTTATGCATCCAACTCATGGTTTTCTTATCTTCATTGTTAAAGCTAAGTATTATGCTTGTTTAATATGGAATTGTATGCGTGCGTGTTCTTCTTACTTTTTCATCTGCATCGGAACTTGGTATAAGAGAATAAAGGCGAAAGTGCTATTTGGTTATTAGATTGTTTAATAGAATTTCTGGATCATGTTTTCTCTGGGAAGCTAACATGATTGGAGATGCATTTAGTTGGGCCTGGAGGAAGTCCTGATGAAAATGGAGAAACCACAATTGATGCTCTGCTCATGGATGGGGTAATCAACTGCACGGAGTTCCCTTATGTGTTTGATCGCCTTTTGCAATATGCACTTCATTGATTGTCATATATATTGAGCAGTCATGCCTGATTTTCTTGTCTAAGGATATTGGTAGGCAACCATGGAAGTCGGGGCTGTCGCTGCTATGAGATACGTAAAGGATGGGATCAGAACTGCAAAATTAGTTATGAGACACACTAGGCATACTTTGCTTGTTGGAGAGATGGCCTCGAGATTTGCAATTTCCATGGGTCTGCCAGGACCAACTGATCTTAGCTCCCCAGATTCCACAAACAAATGGATTAAATGGAAGGAGAATTCATGCCAACCTAATTTCTGGAAGAATGTTGCTCCTGCTAATATGTGTGGACCTTATCTTCCTGTGAATGAAACATTGACCATGGCCAACGGGTGCAACAGTTCAAGGCCGTTATTGCCAGATTCCTGTCATATCAACCGTTACAGCCATGATACAATCTCCATGGCAGTCATTGATAGGGTAAGTAGTGATCCTTGCTGACTACTTGGGTTTCTTTTCCATGTCCTTGATTTTTTACTTTATTTTGCTTAGATGGGGCATATAGCTGTTGGTACATCAACAAATGGCGCTACCTTTAAAATTCCTGGCAGGTAAGCAGTTAGATCAATTTGTTTTTGCCATCAAATATCCTCTCTTTTTTCAAGAAATTTGAGCATGAGGCAGCAATATAAAAGTTATTTAGAGACTGAGACGCAACTAGTGAAGAAATTTTGTTCTGATATTTTCAACATGATGCATATTGGTTAAACCAAGTCATCAATAAGTCATTAACAACTCCAGTTAAGTTCGATAGGTCTTGCATTTTTTTGTTTTATCCCATTTTAAAGAGAAGAATGGCATTCTATTCCTATTTTCTTAATGATGTTGCACATTTCTTTTAGTTTAAGCAATGTATAGCATGAGTTTTCATAGATGTTTCAGAGAAAAACAAAAAAATGACAATGACTTCTGTATTAACTGGTGCTTATATTTTTTACATCTGAATGTCACCTGGAATATTCTGCAACAATTAAGTGACAGTGATTCTTGTCCCTCTGTTAACCTTTGATAGTTATACAATATGAAACCTTTTCATCCCTGAAGTAATACAGGATGAAAGAATCTATAATCCTAACTGTATGCTTCTGGGATTATATGGTTTTTTGTTTTATGACCATGCTACAAACCATTTGAGTTGTTATTTCTTCCATAAGTTGTAGTTGAAGTTTCTAACTTAGTCAGTTCTCTTCAGGGTTGGTGATGGACCAATTGCCGGCTCTTCGTCCTATGCTGATGATGAAGTTGGTGCTTGTGGAGCGACAGGTGATGGCGACATAATGATGCGCTTCCTTCCCTGGTAATCTTTGTTTCCTTGTATACACAAACCAAAATCGGCACAAGCTTGGCAAAATACTGGGTGACTCAGTTTCACAAACTTGATGCTGATTCTTGACTATGTTCTGATTTGTACTGAAATAGAACAAATCAGAAGCAGATTTCTTTTTTATTTCAGTAATAACCCGTTGTTGACTTTGGTTGAGAATCATCATATTTTCATAGTGGGTTGACTATCCAGTTCATGACTTGGTAAAACTTCGAACACTCAGTTGTGATTTTGTTTATCTTTTTTCTTTTTGGCTTTGTTGACTTGATCAAGGTGGACCATCTTAATTGTATCTTTTGTTTCTTGATTTTGGTGTTGCTTACAATGCTTACCACATGCTTTGTAAGCTTATGCTCATAGACAGGTTTGATTAAGGTCTTGCGTCAAATCAAGGATTCATGCTGATTATGTGGCAAACTAAAGATACTACGATACTACCTTGACTGAGTTTTGATTGACTTGGTCCATCCTTTTCAGTCAACCAAGTCAAGGAAGTTTCTGTTGAGCATATAAGTCTTCTAAGTAATTATGATCAAGTCAAATTAAGTTAAGTCAATACTGAGTCAAGCGAGTTCATGCCAGGTCATGAGTGGTTTATTGATGAGATTTTGCATGACACATGGAAACTTTTAAGGCTCAACGTGCAGTGGATGTAATATTGGTAATCGTCTGAATATCTTTTTGGTTATTATCTGTTGAATGGTTCATACCTATGTCACACGGACACTCCATTTTGCCCTCCGTACCCATGTCCCTTGTCGACACGCTTCAACACTTGGACACGCCATGTTACCCTCCGTACATACAAGTTTGTATTCACTATTCAATTCATAATTTATAATTATATTTTCAATATATAATATATATTTTAGATATAGCATATATATTTAAATTATATTCAGTTTATTTTGTATTTATGTGATATTTAATATATATATATATATATAGCTGTGTCCCCGTACCTATATTTTTTGGAATTGCCATGTCGTACCCTCTGCACACGTACCTTACCTGTACCTGCACCCATACCCGCACCGGTACCCAGGTGACATAGGTTCATAGACTGGAATTCATCTCAAGACATGAGCTGGTTCCTACATGGGTAAATATCTGAGTTTAACTGTTTCAGTGAATCCTGAGAAAATTATGACTCCATCTCTGTGTAGGATTATAGGAAATTTTTACTGCATTTTTATGTTTGATTGCATTGTACATACGTGGAATATTACCTGAGACATGAAGAGCTGTCCCTAGTTGTGTAAATAAATGAAGTTTTCGGTTGGCTTGTTGCATGTTGTGCAAATCACATGGCTCAGCCAATGTCTCATTCCGTGTCTGTGATGACTTAGTTGGGTATGCAGATTTTTCAGTGGATGTTTTCTTTTATTTGGGATGTGTTAAGGTGTTAGAGTTGTTTAATATTCAGGCTGACTCGAGCAATCAAGATTCAGTCAGCTCATTGGAGCTTATAGATACAAAAACTTGGCTCTGTTCTCATTCCAAAGTACTTGGGCTACTATGCTGAACCTCGACTCTGTAGTCTTGGTCTATCAGATTTAAAAAAAAGGTAGTTGACCCAGCCGAGTTGACCAACTCTATGGACCAGTTCCAAGTCAATCATGTCTCCAGACTTGTTGCATGCCTCACCGGGCCCAAATCAATAGACAAGATTGTACTATGGTGGCTCGATAGTGATTAGTACTTTCACACTAAAAGGAGAATCCTCATAGATAGCTGAGGGGCAGAATGGATCATTGCTCAAATGTTAGAAAGGTAAAACAATCAGTGCAATCATTAAGCATCATGCACTTGTCTGTTGCTTCTTGGGCATAATGCAATTATACACAGTACTTGGGAACACCAGATTTTAGTTTTTTTTTTTCAATCCTACAAGGGTGTTTTAAAATTAAGGTAAAATTACATAATGAGCTGATGTGGATTGAAGTTGTGTCAATTTGTAGTCTGCAGTGTTTAAAATATAATACTTCATAAATGTATTATTAAGCATCATGCACTTGTCTGTTGCTTCTTGGGCATAATGCAATTATACACAGTACTTGGGAACACCAGATTTTAGTTTTTTTTTTTCAATCCTACAAGGGTGTTTTAAAATTAAGGTAAAATTACATAATGAGCTGATGTGGATTGAAGTTGTGTCAATTTGTAGTCTGCAGTGTTTAAAATATAATACTTCATAAATGTATTATTTTCTGTTTCCAGATTCTCAAAAATAATCAAGCATCCCTTATTTACTGGTACAAACAATTGGCTCTTTTGTGGTGATCAATCTTGTGGCTTTGGCCGTTATTTCCCTCAATGTCCATCTTGAAATTTCTCTGAATTTCATAAATACACACGCAGATGTGCACTGCTTCTTGATTGATGTTTTACAAGTCCATATCCGAATCTTGACTCTTAAGACCCAATTCACTACTTTGGACTAAACGTCTAAATGTCCTCTTTTTTCCCTTGAATTGCAGTTATCAAATAGTGGAAAGCATGAGACTGGGCATGGAGCCCAAAAGAGCCGCCGAAGATGCAATTTTACGAATCACACGAAAATACCCGGATTTTGTAGGAGCTGTTTTTGCTGTAAGTAGGAGTGGTGTGCATGCTGGTGCTTGCTATGGATGGACATTCCAATACTCAGTGAGAGGTCCAAACATGAAAGATGTGGAAGTGTTCACTGTTCTACCTTTAAGATGATTTGCAGCAAAGCCAATCTGCAGACTCATAATTCTGTGACGGTTGTTACTGTTTCCTATGCCATATGCATATGCTGGATACAGACATGTTCTTTTATAGGCGGCCAATGGCATGCTCTTCATTATTGTATAGATTGAGGTGATCCATAATGAACTTGATTACTATATGCTGGATAATTTCATGAAAATTTCCAAAAAAGGCACCTAGCTTTTGGTCTATTTTCAAACACACGCCTTACTTTTGAGATATTATGAATACACGCTAGCTAACAAAGCAATTCTTAAAAATTAGACATGTATTTGTAATATTTCAAAAGTAAGGCTTGTGTTTGTAAATAGGCAAAAAGTTAAGTGTGTTTTTGTAGAATTTCTATTTTCATGGTATCTTTTGAGTTGTCCACAAGGGCTCTGTGCCCGTTCCTGTGAAGTAAAAGCAGAGAAAATAAGCATATAGCAAAAAAGAGGTCAATCAAAAAGCTTCCAGTACGTATTAATGTTAAGAAAGATTGCATTTGCAACAAACGAATGAACAATGAAAAAGAGATTAAGGGTGGGGAGGAGAGAGGCTAGCCGGCAGGTCAGTATCCTCCCACCACCATCCCTGAAATTCCAAAGAAAACACGCGACATCGCCATCTTTTTCCCATGTTGCAGTAAGAATGCGGGAGATGGGATTTGTTTCTTGGTCATAAATTAATGCATGACGCTGCACAAACCCTTCTATCTCGCCACCATATTGGGGTACCAAATATCACGTTCAGGAAGAGCGAGAAAGGAGTAGTAAAAATTGATTTCCATTTTTACTGACGGTTTAAGCCTAGACACCTTTTAAGAGAGAGAGACGTGATGGACGTGGAGGGAGAGAAAGAGAACGGTTTCAAGGACGCTGTATGTATATATATATATATATATATATATATATATATATATATATATAGAGAGAGAGAGAGAGAGAGAGAGAGAGAGAGAGCAGTCTGCGGCTGTTGGAGGAAAACGGTTTCAAAGAAGTGGGGGAGTGGGGAGACATGGGGCGAGACACCGCTTTAAGAAACTTGGAAAAAAAGTTCAAAGTTGATAGCAAGGTGGCAACTAATAATTCCTGACTATACATTTGAAATTTGATTGGTTAATTAATTGCGGCTTTATATATAGCAGTTAGATTAGATAGTTAGATATTTGGATTTGGACATAGATTTTGTGTTGTTATAGACAGTTGGTTTTCTTCAGTAGATCACTTGGAAGATGATAGAGAGTAGCAGCAATGGTCAGATGGGCACCAAAAGTGCAGATATGGCGCCCCCCATGAGGAAAGGGCCATGGCTTCCTGAGGAAGATGAGATACTGTTGGAGTACGTCAAGCAATATGGTGCTAGAAATTGGAGCTCCATTCGATCCAAAGGTTTTCTACCACGGACTGGGAAATCTTGCCGTCTGCGTTGGGTTAACAAGCTTAAGCCTGATTTAAAGAGGTATTATCCCCTGCATCCATAACCAATTTCTTGTAAAAGACTAGACATCCTCTGTTGGTTTCAAATCACATGCAACTCCAAAGCTTATACACCCGCTTGTGTTGGTGTTTATAGTGTTTTTGGTATGCTCTGTAAACGGAAGACAGTAATTAGTGGCATTAATATGGTTGGGACATTAATGTCATAGTTTCTGATAATCTTGTTATATTTATAATATTTCCTTCTTTGCGGTCTATTAATTTCATCACTGCTCGTCCTTTTATTTTTCTCCCAAAAGAAGTCCTACAAATTTCTGATGAATTAGTATTGGCAACAAGCCTAGAAGTTTAGTAGCATTCCTCAGTTTAGCATGGTGCTGCACTAAAAAATGGCAGGGCATGCTTCAATATCACTTGTGAGTGTTAGTTGGGTAGCAGCAACTATTTGTTATATTTTAGTCTGTCTGAATTAACAATTCTTGATTAATTACATTATCCACGATCTTGAAAGATCTATTTACAGTCTGGGTAATAGTTATTATTGGAGATTGTGTTCCTATATTGGCATTGTCTTTTCAATTTTGATGATGGGTTACATAGCAGTGGGTGTAAATTCTCACTTGAAGAAGAGAGGATAGTGATAGATCTGCAAGCCAAATTCGGTAACAAATGGGCCAGAATTGCTACTTATCTACCGGGAAGGACAGACAATGATGTTAAGAATTTCTGGAGTACAAGACAGAAAAGGCTAGCAAGGATCCTACTAGCTTCAGCACCAGTAGAGGCCTCGGCACGGGCTCCAGCTCCAGCACCGGCAGCATTGCCTCACCTACCTCCCAAACTGGATACAATGGATGCCAGTGTTATAGATCTGGTTGCAAAGATGCGATTTTTTCATGAATTTTCATTTTTTGAGGTGAGAAAAAATGACAATTTATTTGTTTTTCTTCATGTAATTACATTAAGTGCTTATCATACCGTTATGCTCATTGGGTTTAGTTAACAAGAATGAAGAAAATCAGTTTCTTTTAAAGTGAACAGCCAATTGGCCATTTTTCAAAATTTGAATTCCTGGTCATCCTTAGGTGCCACCTCTCAACCCCTTGCCATTCTCTGGCGAACCTCAGAGTGGTCATGCCACAAATCCCACAACTCTCGGCAATGCTGATGTTATCACCATGGTGCCCTTGCCGGACCTGGTCAACGATAATTTCCTAGGTTCGGATGGAAACATCAATCAGCCCCAAGAGCTAAAGTGTAGCATCCAGAAGGCTGAAGACGACCCAACAAGCAGCTACATTCCACAGCCCCCACTTGATGCCCAGTTTGTGCCCATGAAGGATGAATTCACTGCCAGATTCTGTGATGGCCCTTTTCCGGCAGACATTATCGGCCAGGACTCTTTGAACCTCCCACTTAGTTTGCCAATTTTTTATTATAATGAGAACAAAGTATACATCAAGCAAGGAGATGCCGATGATCCTGCAACACCTGACAGTTTCTTCGATGATTTCCCGGCAGATATGTTTGACATTGCAGAACCGGTGCCGACACCTACAACACTACCAGATTGGTGAAGTGTAATGCAAGACTGGCAGTTAAAGTAGTGATACTAGCACACTTTGCTCCATTGATCCAACAAACAATGGTAATGTGTTATGTAATATAGGACCGGTACCATACTTTGCTCTTTGTACAGTTAGTGTCTCTTATCCTAGTTTCTTTTGCTAATTTGAACAGTGGCAATCTTGTTGGCCACAGACCCGGTGTTGTAATTTGCATGTTTCATTTACTGCTGGCCCATTCACTGCTGAGCCATTCTGTGTTAAATGAACTACCAAAGTTTGATTTAGTTTCAGTCTTAGCAAGAAATAGAAGGAACAAGGAATGAAGTCTAAAACCAAATTCAGGAGAGGATTAAAACTAGATGCCAGCTCAGATCATGTCTGGCCCAGAAAGGAGATAGCTAGGAGGCAGTGTTCTTTGATCCATGTCCATTATTTGAGCTTGAGACAAGTCTTCCAACTCCCACAGTCTAAAGTCAGATTCGAACTCAAATTCAGAACCACCAGCAAAACAGCCAAACCTGTCTGAAAAAAAAAATACCAGATCCCAGCCAGTTCCATTTACGAATATTGGACTCAGTATTTGGATAGAATCCAAATTCATTTGCATTCATGCAATGTGTTTGATACATTACAGTCATTACTGCAACATTGAAAAGGACTGTGCCCCCAGCTTAGACTTTTTCAAGTTTCTTCTTCATCCACGACCGGCAAACAGGATCGGTAATAAAAGTTAAAACCATGCGGGTCTCATCTAAGGAGCCTTCATATCATGGATAAATCTGGATGATAAAGTTCCTCTGGAAGGGACACTCCAATCTTTTTATATCTTAAAAATCAGATTACAACAGCCCGGTAAAGAGCATTGATATTAGATCTCATCGAAACTGCAGAAAGTTGCTTTGCTCCTCAAAGTAAAGCCAATTTACAATTCTCATTAGAGCTGATCAAGTGAATGAACAGTTCATGGTATGAATTGATCAACCTCCATTGAAGGAAAACCAGACTGTGAACTTTTCAATCCCATAAGATCCTTTGCAGTCTCCCTCTCCTAAGTTCACAGTGAGCAAGATCAGGAAAACAATTATTCAAAAATATCCAAAAAGATTAAACAGAGCACAATCCTTATGAACTTTCAGAGTACCAATCATTTCAACCATTTCAAAAACATTTGCATTCAAAATTCATAGAGTTTCTGCAAGCAGAAAAGCTTTCACATATCAAGAACTAGAAAAATTTAATCTATCTAGCACCACAACCTCAGCTAAAAGGTACTTAATCATTAGAGCCTTAAATTTTAAAGGTCGTGATAGTACGTGTTCAATGCAGAAAATGCTGATTTCCAAGTCAAAATAATTAGAATGAGACAGCCAAAGTTGCAAGTTGGTTTGCCAAGCTGAATCATAAAATTTTCAACCATCTTGGAACAAGTTCAAAACTTCCTGATGTTCACTAACTAATTAGAATATGCAGTGTGAAATGCTAGACAAATTTTGCAAGATAGAAGGCATTGATCTGTTCCAAAGGGGAACTAGCAATACTGTCAAAGTGAAGAAAAGAAAATCCTTTCAGCCACTTGAAAACTGAAACCAGACTTGGCAACTCATATTCAGAGTCAATATGTATTTCCAAATCCACAAGGAACCTAAACAGACAGAAAATAGCAGAACTCTTTCACCCTCAACCTTAGCTGGTAAAGATGTCAGTCTAACATTGGCCCTAGGTGGTCAAGTGGTAAGATGTCGATCAAAACAGGATCTTTTATTTTCTGTGTGTCTTATATAGGCTAAACAAGATGCATGGCCCTCTTTTATGTTATCTGAACAATCAATTCCATCTCAAGCATTCAAGTAATATCAGAAAGGACCGACTTCATAAGAAAAGAATGACAGTTATAGCAGCACTCCTTCATTTTAAGTACCAACAGAAAGGGAAAAAAAGATAACTAACCAGTCCAGTGTAGTCAAGCAGCCTGGTACAGTATATTTGAGCTTCCTCATGCTTGTTTTGAGATTGACAGTATTCAGCAAGAAAACTCAGAGCTTTTACCACATTTGGACCCTCTCTTTGTTCTTCATCCATTCTCTGCAAATCAAGTCTGTAATATGTTGCAGCCTGATCCTGACGATCAAGTTTCTCATGCAGCTCTGCTAGCTTGGATATTGCGATACCTTCTCTCTTATTATAGTTTGCTGCCCGTTTATAACACTTGATTGCTTCTTCAAGCATATTAAGTTGCCCACTTTCATAGCATTGTGCCATTGCAACCCACATACGAGCATCAGTCGGCTGAAGATATGCAGATTTCCTATAATAGTAGAGAGCATAGAAAGGCACTGACATCAATTCATAGGTTTGGCCTAACCCATACCAAGCACGATAATCTCAAACATTTATATCGACAGCCGTCCGATAAGCATCAACAGCTGCAGCAGGATTCTTCATCTCAACATACTCATGTCCCATAAGCGTCCAAGCTGATAAATATTTCCTGTTCAGTCTCAAGGCCCTGCGGAAATATATAACAGCCTTCTCATGTAAACCCTTTAGACTATAATAATTGCCAATGATGCAGCAAGATTCAGGACGGTATTTATCAGTCAAAATTACCCTATGGGCAAGACAACTCAGAGCAGAACAAGACTCTTTTGCATAGAGTACATTTGAATATACATCCATAGCATCCACTCGATAGGGGTCATTTCTTAGCAGATCATCAAAGATTGCATGTGCTTCATCAAACTCACATAAACTATATTGAGATGTTGCAATCTGAGCTTGAATGTAATCACTGAAGCTGAAGCTTCCTTGTAGATATTCATATTTCTTTAGGGATTCACCATACATCTTCAATTCCAGGTATACGCTTGCTAGAAAGAAGTCCTTCATCCAATGGTTCTTTATATTTATATTCACACTATTCAAAATATCAATGGTGGTGCAGAGTGACAAGTTCTGACCAAGCATTCCAGTTCCAAGGATAGCCATTTACAGATTCAATGTGGATGGTCCGAGCAAGGTCATCACAGCCTTTCTCACGAAGAACAACACCATATAAATACAACCCAAAAGGATCAATTGAACCATTCTTGCGAAGCATGCACAACTCCTGCTCAAGACCAACTAGTTCACGGTTAACAGTAGTACCCTTGCCAAAAGGACCCTCGAGTTCAATCATCTCTTCCTCTTTACGCTTCTCTCCAGCCTAAAGTGGGCAATTAAAAAGAAAACATGCCAAATCAGGTTACAGAAAAACTGAATGTCTCAAATTTTCGACATCACAATATGAAACCATGTAGTGAACACAAATGCTATTTTAGATCCATATATTTCTCTTTGTACATATAATAAATCCGGTACATTCTTAAGTATGAAGTAATAAATGTAATTAACATAAAGTGGAACAATGTGAGTAGATTATGTTAATAAAACCGAGAATGGGACAAGCAACCCAACCAGCAGAGAAAAGAAATGTATCAGAGAATAAACAAAAGGAAACAAACAAGTACTATGGTGTATCATTGATGGATAAAGCATCCTGGACATATGCCTCATGATGACGGCAGTTTCATGATAAAATAATATCAGAGAAGCTCAACTCCCTTGTGTCTCAATGATGCAGGACCATGCCCAGAGGCAGTGCATAAAGTTCTGCTTCTTCTTAACATGACAGAATGGAGTTAAAAGGGAATAGATAGGTGTAGAGCTATGTCACATGGACTCTTCATAAGGGTTCCCGCACCCGCGTCGACGCTGGGGCCTGTTAATGCTCACAATGGAGAGCGTATTTTGTTTGTCTGTTCATTTTTCTATGGTCCCCTGTATCCTTAGGACAGGCATCCCTGATGTAAACTTTCTCATGTTGGTTTCCCAAGAATCTCCGACTCATTTCACTAGGCTTTCTCAAATGCTCCTGAGCCCACTTGTTTCCCAGTATTTTGCCAAACACTGAATCTTTTAACTACTTTTAGGACCCCCACTTCTCACTTCTCCAATCTAACGCCTTCTCTAACAACTATAGGAACATTGCTTACAATTTTTGCAATCTAAAGCTTGCTCTAGCAACTCTGTTCAAGCAACAATGCTTCCTCAATCTGTACTAAAAGACAATAGCAAGCATGATCCCCATCAAACCTAGAACAGGTGGCCTATTTAAATTCTTTGTATGTCCAATCTACAACATGAATTACAAAATCCACCTTAGAGGACAAAAGAAGTAAAAGATGATTGCAGACTTGGTAGGTGAATTGAAACCAAGAATGTTGACCCGATCCACCAAAAGTTAGAGTCCACAGTATCTGATTCAAGTGATTTCAATAAACAATTACATTTTAAATCACTATCTTCCTAGTCCATTAAATGCTTCCATGCTGAAGAAACCAAAACATATACAAATTTCAAGAAACCAAAGACTGTAAAAAATTCTGTTTTCACGCATCCAAACACTAAATTGATAACAAGCATACCAGATAAAGAGCATAACCACGCAGAAACATAGATTTCTTCCCTGTATGATCTCTAAGGACATGTGAAGCTCGCCTGTACTCTCTTGAATAAAAATAAGCTTTTGCCAGCAAGTAGTAGTCATTTTCAATCTCCTCTTCCACAAGAATGGGTGTACCCACATAAGACATGGCACTGGAAGGAGTGGAGAAAACCTCACTGGACCTGAAGCGGCGCTTTATGCTCGAACCCCCTCGATGAGATCGGTGCTGCAAAGGAGTTGATTTTCCATGATCTGGATCCAGCCCTATCAATTGCTCCGCTGCCCTATCAAAGTCGAAGTTTGCATTTAATTTAAAAAATAACAAAAAAGGAAAAAAAGAATGTGCACAAATAGGAATTCTTATTCACGATCTTTTCATACTTTAGTTTAATGATTATACAAACGAGTACAGATTCCCATAATCTACAAATGAATGAAAATTACTTAAAACTTACGCTCAATATCACAATGATAAATCAAATGAATGAAAGCCACAACTAAATGCAAAAAAAAACATAAAGAGAGCACAAGGATTCCGCTGGTACCATTTTGCCGCAGAGTAGAGACAGCGATCTCCAAGTTGACAGATTGCAGTACGAAGCACGTTTCTGTACGTATCTCTAGAACTTGTAGCCATTTATATTGCACTTGTTGGGACGAATTTCGAATGCGTTCCTTAAAACCCACTTTGTCACATCAAGCACTAAGAAAAAAACATGGAAATTAATAAACCAACATAAAAAAAAATAGGCGAAATTTTTTACAACCTATGAAAAAAAAACTTATAAATGAACAAATAAGAGTAGCGAGATTCCAAAAAAGTACAAAAAAGAAAAAAACAAAATGAACGCAAGAAAAAAGAGAAAACCCTAAAACAACATGATCGCATGAGACGTATACACCACAAAGTGAGAGAAAAACAGAACCAAAACCAATCGAAGCCAAACGCAATCACAGATTCAGTTTAACCAAACACGATTAAGCGCGCAGATGATGGAACTAATCAAGGCTAAAATTATCAGATTATAAAGTGAGTCCAAGTCCTAATTAAGGATGGCAATGGACCGTGGCAGGGCAGGGGACAAGGTCTTCACTCTCGCCTTGTCTCAAAATTTTGCCCAACATCCATCCCCAGTTCAAACAGGGCAAGGCGGGGTGGATTCCTATTTCTCTCCGATCCATTGCCGTTCTTAAAGGCGCTTTAGTTCTTTTATTAATGGAGATCGAGGACGGAGCAGGATGGGGCGAGGGAAAGCATAAGTTTATCCCCGCCTCCATCCCGCACGGGTTTTGATTTTAACCTTCATCCCTGCTTCCATCCCCTTTTCATGTCTCCCATCTCCGGTCCAAACCGGGCGAGCCCTGTTTTCCTGGGTCCACTGCCATCCCTAGTCTTAATCTGTAATCTGGAAAACAGAAAATGCAAAAATAAAAAACAAATGCAACTTATTTGTTTTCGTGTGGAGCAAATAGGAATGCAAATACTGCAACAAACCAGGATAAAATTCATCAAGACAATATTCTCGATATTTCTCAAAAATATCATCAATATTTTGTTCCTATAGTGGGTTCCAACGAATACCATCATGATGGTTCTTGATATCAATGGTTCGGATCTAAGTATTAAAACAAAAATGGATTTAGCATGCAATCAAAAAATATAAAGTATATATGAAATACAAAACTTCTACAATCTAAACCATATTTAAAAAAAAATGGATTTAGCAAAATTCACTCAATAAATTACAAAAATAAGTATTAAAATAGAGAACCCTTAAAATCCAAAGATACTTCAAAGAAAAAATTGAGTTTAGCATTATTTACCTAATAAATTACAAAAATAAGAATTAAAATACAAAACCCTTAAAACGTAAAGCATACTTGAAAAAAAATGAATTTAACACCATTCACTCAATAAATTACAAAAATAATAATTAAAACGCAAAACCCTTAAAATCTAAAGCATATTTGAAAAACAAAATATGATTTAAAATGCATTCACCTAATAAATTAAAAAACATAGATTAAAATATACGAATCCAGCAAACAAATCAGATTTACATTCATCCAATAAATTACAAAATTATGGCCTAAAATAAAAAACCCTTAAAATCTAACCATACCTGAAAGAAAATAGAAATTCATTCAACAAATTGCAATAATAAGAATTAAAATACAAAATCCTCTAAAATCTAAGCATACAAGGAAAAAATAGAATTTATCACTCATTCACTCAATAAATCACAATAATAAAGATTAAAACACAAAGCGCCTTAAAATCTAAAAATACATTAATAAATAAATTTAGCATGAATTCATCTAATAAATTACAAAATTATGAATTTAAATATAAAACACTTAAAATCTAAACACCAGGCCAATGACTATTGTTTGATTTTGGGAAAACCTGGTAGGCCAGGAACGGATATTACAGTTGCAAATTGATAAACAAGTGCACTTCAGAACTGAAAAAGAATTGTACATTAATAATAAATACAAAGATTACACTGCAAGTGTGCAATTCAAATGAAGCTACATGAACTCCTGTTGGTTAAAGAATTAGTGCCCCATGCAAACCATTCTAACTTTTAAAAGAGAATGATTCCAACCATTGCTTTGGAGCAGCAGGATCAAACTTTTTCAGACAAGCAATGAATCGCTTCTCTGAAGTAGCAAAAATGGTAGCAGGGGCATAGTTTATCTCGATCAAGCCTCTCTCTCTAAGCCATGTAATGAAATTGTGCCGAGGTTTTACTCTTCTTTCCAGATCGAACAACAGATAACCAGGAAACTTTTGCAGATCCGGCAGTTGTAACTTAATTCCGTTGCGAAAGAAATTGACCTTCTGCTCGATCATGGTGGTGCTCTGGTTAAGGATTTTTGGTGACAAACTTATCATTTTCGAAACCGCAGAGAACTGGATTCCCAATCGAAGAAAACAGTTGAACCGCTGCTGTAATTGGTCCTTTGTGCCATGTATTTTTGGAATCGTTTTCCTTGCTATGTGGTTTTGACCGAAGCCGATTCCTTGTAAAAAATCCATCTTTTGAATCAGTTGCTTATCTTCCATGTTTTGATCATCCTCTACAGATGCTACATTGTGTTTCGGCTCTTCAATTGCATAAATGGTATCAAAGCCGACCAAGATTTGATGACCTCCATTTAGAATCCTGTTGCAGAACCAGTCTTGAAGGTCTATAGCTTTCATCATCTCGGGCAAATTCCCAATTCCGTTTCTGCCCAACACATGAGGAAAGCCCAGAACGATCGAGTTCGCCGATTCTTGATCCAAACCTATATAATTCAGATATTCCGGCATCGTAATCACGCAATCTACCATATCGAAATTCAATATCTCCGGATGACGAAGAATCAGCCAACCGGTATCTACATTCTTCATGCCCAGTCTAGAAAAGAAATCCACTTTCTCGATCACATTCTCCTCAGAAGATTCGACAAAAAAACGCAAACTCTCGCCCAATGCCTCCCCGATCTTCCCCTTCTCGCACCCGAGGTCGTAAAAGATCCCGACTTTCCTACAATTCTCGTAACACGAATCGACGCAGTGCGAAGTCGCTAATTCCCTTCCCAGCAAAACCCTCTTCAGATCATCAAACAAGCGTTGATCCTCACCACCTAATTCCCTCCCGCTGCTCAAAACAAAGGGAAACGCCAAGCAGATGCCGATGACGTGCGTCCTACTGAACCCTAAATTCTGAATCTCGCCGAGCCTCTCGCGCAGGCGCGAATTCTCGTGATCGAAGATGGAAACGTCGTGCTTGTACAACACCCCGAGCTTGTTCCAAGGGAACCCGTAATTGCAGAGGGTGCACAAGCAATTCAATAGGTTAGCGTTTTCCGATAGAAACAGACGATGGGTAGGCAAGAAACTCGCGATTTCCGGCGTGGGGATGCCGATGCTCTCGAGAAAGGGACAGTACTCGTTGATGGGATTGTAGCGGAGAAACCTCTGGACGTCGTCGAAGGCTCTGCTCCTCGAGAGCTTGAGGCTGAAGAGGAGGGTCTGGAGAAAGGAAGGTGAGTTCTTGCTGATGTTCTCGGCGTGAGGGTAGAAAAGGGAGCGGGTGGTGTGGAGGTAGTCGGTGAGGGCCTCCTCGGCGGGGATGAGGATGCGGGGGTCTCGGATGGCCCTTCTCTTTCGTTTCTGATAGGGAATGGCGAGGGCTTTAGAGTGATAAAGGAAGCGTTTTGTGAAGAAGGAGTGGAAGGAGGGAGAGTGTGGGGGATGCATATCGTCTCTGGTTGGGCCTTGTGGCGGGGGAGGAGGGTTTTAGGGTTTGGGGAGGGCTTTCGACATAGCCCAGAGAAAGAGAGAGAGGTTGGGGGTGAGAGCAGGTCCACCTACAATTGGATTGTGGATATGGGTCAAGTTAGTAGATCACATTTTTTTTTAGAAAGCACTAATGCACTGGATCTCATGGAAAATCCTCATGTTGCACATTTACTTTGTTTAACATGAAATTAGTATGGGCACTATTAGGTTCTCACAAGAGGGAGATAATGAATGGATCAAGAATTCTAAACATTTCTTACATACCCAATTGGATTTCTTTTGGATAAACCAAATTGATTTTAGTGGGGCCTTTACATTTTTTTTTACCATTAGCTTTTTGTGAAACTGACAAGGGTCACTCACATTGTTTCAAGTTTCTGTACAGGGAAGTTTCTCATTGCCCAAGGGTTTGTTTCATGCAATTTTTATGAAAATTTGCTGAGTTGACAATGCTTTTTCTTTTGTTTTTTCACCGTGAATGAAACAAATATCAAATCATCTTGATAAATAAGTATCATGTTGACATAAGTGGGTTTCAATTTTCCCATCACCTATCATTTTTATGTATGAATCCTTCCATACTTCTCCCCTATGAGTGCATTCTCTTGAAAAGTTTATACTGAAAGCATGTGTTACACATTTATATTCCTTATGATGAAAGGCCTTTCTTTTCCACAAAACAAACCGGCTAAGCTCAATGTCTATATGTGAATGGTCCTTTCCACAAGGTGAAGCAGGAAATTAGCTGGAGGTTGACGAGTGTCACGGGCTTACTTTTTTCAATAAGCCAGTATGGCGCGACGATCTTTTCTTACCGCCGCAAGCTTACTTATTGCTTTGTCACAGGCATAAAATGCTTCGCAAATCTGTGGCGCGCCAAGTTAGCCAGCCTAACAGCCAAAGGCCATGTATCAACACATTTTCATGTGTTTAATCATTTTCATTGTTCCTGCGCACCACCCCGTGCGCAGCTACCTAGCGAAAGCTGATCAAACGCATTTTCAAATGTGCATCCCATGTAGTTCATGCCGCTTAGTGCATAATCATCTCATACCCGCTATCACTTCCAAAAGAGGCATAAACTTTGCTTTGGCCTTGCGTGTCATAGAGCGTATTGCGACTCCATGCGCACGGCATAACAAAACCTCACCATTGAAGGAACAAGACCTTGCGGCCCCCAGTCCGAAGACCAGCTGATGATTGAACATCATAGCAAAGAGCACCACCCCAACTCATTCGTCGGTGCCTAGGCATTTACTCGCCTAGCCCCGAGTCACCATACTCGATTGGAACCACCTAAGGTGATTCTTGGGAGAATTACCCCTAACCCACAGACACCCTCGTGCGTCCAACCGCTACGCATGAGAAACATCTTACAAGTCGAGAAGTCCTTAACCAAAACTCTAAAGGCAACATTCTCTGATCCGTTGGTGCTGCTTAACCGAACAATGCTCCACGTCTGTGCCGCCACACAGTGATGCACTAACGACGATACCGATGCCCATCACATGTCATGCTACCACCGCACGTCACCAATCGAGCGAACGCATGCCACGCATTCCTACACTCGATGTATTTTCCACTCAGTAGAGCTTCGCACTGCCCATGCCCCATTCCGTAAGATCAGCCCAGGATATTCTTCCCCACCCAAAATCATTGTCGTCATCGACAATGCTGGTGCAGGTAAGAACACAGTCTTCACTGATATGTCAGTTTTCCTTTGTACTTGTCTTTGTTTTACTTTTTTTCTTCAGTCTACTCAACTTGTTTTGGTTTACATCCACCATCATCGCAACCTTTAACATGCCAAGTCTCATACCTTTAACGCATCATTGATCACTTATACAACGGTCTTCTGCTTTATCAACATCGAGCATCCTCTGTTCGTGAGACCCCAATGTAGTCTCAAATATAAACGGATCATCCTCGTCTGCACGACAAACTTGTCATCTCGATGCTCATGGTTAGGGTGCCTTCCAACCCCAGCAAGGACAAATACAAGTCCTTCGTGGTCCTCACAGAGAAAGATGACCACCAATGTGTGTCGCAGGGATATCAACTTCCTTAAGCACAAACTTGTGTTTTTTAATGGTTCAAACTAGTATTCAAGTGGGGGACGCCTGCTTACGTATCACCCCAATGCGGTCCTCCAAAGTGTCTTCCTGGGCACTCGTCATCACAAGGGCATTTTGCCCCAATGCTGCACTCTACTCCTGAAGTCAACACACTGAACTCTCTCTCTCTCTGAGTCAGCAAAACGTTCCCGCAGGAACCAACGAGCCACGAACAATAACTTTCTCTACACGCACAATTCATTGAAGATTTGCCAACTCAAGGGACAAAAAACAACGAGCCATCTGCTCAACGTGGGCACTCGGCTAACACACAATCTTGGAAGAGTATCTAGAAGTTTAGTCGAGTCTCTCATACCCAAAGGTGCAAATTCATTCAACCAAATACAACATGCATTTTCTGCATGCACAAGGCAAACATCATGCTCCACCTGTGAGCTTAACACACAACTTGTAGGAATCTTTGGCTTACATATGTTTCCTTAGCCAACTGAACAACAACCTTACACTTCTGCTTTTCATCGACAATATGTCTCTTACCATCCTGCCAACATCTTGCATCTGTGCTCAGCCAACCATACTTCAACTGCGCAAAATTACGTAGTCGAAATAAACCATCATCGCCCTCTTCAGTGTCACGTATCATGAAGAATAAGGTCTCTGTAATTTTTTTTGCTCTGATGCCAATTTGTCATGGCCTTACTTTTTCAATAAGCCAGTGTAACGTGATGATCCTTCCTTACCGCCGCAAGCCTAGCTACTTATTGCTCTGTCACGGGCATAGAATGCTTTGCAAACCCGCGACATGTCAAGCTGCCCAAGATGGTCAGCCTAACAGTTAAAGGTTGCGTACCAACACCTTTCCATGTGATGAATCATTTTCATTGGCCCTGCGTACCACCCCATGCGCAACTACCTAGCAAAAGCTGATCAAGCACATTTTTAAATGCGCATTCCATATAGTCCATGCCACTTAGTGCATAATAGTCTCATACCAGCTATCACTTCCGAAAAATGCACAAACATTGCCTTGGCCTTGCGTGCCATGAACCATATTGTGACTCCATGCGCACATCACAACAAAACCTCGTCATTGAAGGAATAAGACCTTGCAGCCCCCAATTCGAAGACCAGTTGATGATTGAACACCATAATGAAGAGCACCGCCCAGATTCATTCGTCGACGCCTAGGCATTCACTCGCCTAGCCCCGAGTCACCATACTCGGTTGGAACCACCTAAATTGATTCCTGGGGGAATTATCCCTAACCCACACGCACCCCCATGCATCCCACCGCTATGTATGAGAAACATCTTGCAAGCTGAGAGGTCCTTAACCAAATCTCCAAAGCCAACATCATCTCATCTGCTGGCACTGCTTAACCGAACAACGCTCTATGTCTGTGCCACCACACAACGATGTACTAATGACAATATCAATGCCTATCGCATGTCGTGCTACCACCACACATCACCAATCAAACGAACACATGCCACATGTTCCTACACTTGATGCATTTTCCACTTAGTAGAGCTCCGCACTGCACATGTCCCATTCCGAAAGATCGGCCTGGGACAACGAGAATACCTACGGATTTTTACTTTATTGGAGTGACAATAATACATATGGTTGGTGTCATGAATGCACTTTTTTTGCACTTGCTAAGGCACGCATGTGGTCTAGACTCCCCTAACCCAAAGGACTCTAGCAACCTTTCTCCACGCTTAAGGAACTTCGAAAGGACACTCCTGCAAGTCTCCGCCTTGCTGGCTTACTATTGTGTCAACTTGCTTAAGACACCCACATGCACTCTTTCACCCACTTAGCCAAAAGGCTTGATGCCTTCTTTGTTTTATTTCATAAGTTTGAAACTGAATAAATACGTCAATGCCTTATGTTTTCTTCCTCAAAACTTATATACAAATTTTTAGCCACTTAATAAGGTGCAACTTTTCACGTAGAAGGAGTTGCACCCGTTCACATCATAATGGGGTATCCTCTTCACGCACAATGAAGCACCGTTCCAACATTTGCACCCTTCAAGAGTTTTTACTTTATTGGAGTGGCAATAATACATATGGTAGGTGTCATGGATGCACCTTTTTTGCACTTGCTAAGGCACACATGCAACCTAGACTCCACCCAACCCAAAGGACTCTAGCAGCATTTCTCCACGCTTAAGGAACTTAGAAAAGACGCTCCCGCAAGTCTCAGCTTTAATGGCTTACTGTTGTGTCGACTTGCCTAAGACACCCACATGTACACTTTCATCCACTTAGCCAAAAGGCTTGATGCCTTCTTTGTTTTATTTCATAAGTTTGAAACTGAACTAATACATCGATGCCTTATGTTTTCTTCCTCAAAACTTATATACAAATTTAAAGCCACGTAATAAGGCGCAACCCTTCACATAGAAGGAGTTGCACCCGTTCACACCATAAGGGGTTGTCCCCTTCACGCACAATGAAGCACCCTTTCAACATTTATGTCCTTCAAGGGTTGCACCCCTTCGTATCGAGAGGGCTGCAACCCTTCTTGCACAAGGGGACACTCATCATCACCGTAGTGTCGCCCCTCACTGCATCAGAAAGACTTTGTTATGTTGTAGTTGACGATGCATCTCTTTTGGAGGTGTTGATCCCCACAACACCTAAATGCATATCTTGCAACTCCACTATAACGCCCCAAAATCTTGAATTTGTCAAATTTTAGAAAAAAATGGAAACCTTACAATCAATCGTTTTTTGAGTAAAAACAATGGTTAAGCGAAAAACAATATTTAATAAGTCGACGGACTTTGGATGCATTACAAACGAATTTTATTTTCAACACTTTAGGTTTGTATCTCTATATGTTTGTTTGAAACCGTGTAGATTCAAAACAACAAGATTTTATAAGAAGAGTTATTATAAAAGTAACTTTTATATAAAATTACAAAACATGCTCAAGAGTGAAACAATAGAGAGAGTGGGTTCTTGATATCATCGCGTATGTACGTATGATACAATTGTATACATACATGTCGTATATTGACATTCATTTATATACAAACCACCCCAATCGCATGTACCTCATAAATATTACAATTCACTTCATTTTTTTCAGTGATGTGAGACCTTATCAATGGCAACACTCCAACCAAACTAAGTATTAGGGGGTTTGCTTGAGTGCAAGCGTATATTAGCCCACTATAATCTATTTTTTGAAGAAAACAAATAATAGACAAGAACTTGATTCAAGAAAATGAGTGCAATAAAAATATACACCTCGGGCACACTTACACATATTTCTCATATATATGTGGTAATCACATACATACGCATCACATCATACGCAATCATGTGTATGCCTCAATTGTGTATGCTCACTTAAGATCTATTTAAGGGTTGCTATGTTACCTACAACCAATTAACAATTAAATGCTAGTTTTGTCTTTTATTGTTTAAGGTTCAACATGCAAAATAAACACTTCTAACATTGATTCTACTATTTTAAATTCTCCATCCTCCAAACTCAACTCTAGTTAGTTTCATAAATTAAATAGATATACTCACGGACCCCAAAAGATTTTTTATCAACTTTTAAAAA
This sequence comes from Nuphar pumila, assembly GCF_984573655.1. Lineage (NCBI taxonomy): Eukaryota > Viridiplantae > Streptophyta > Magnoliopsida > Nymphaeales > Nymphaeaceae > Nuphar > Nuphar pumila. The sequence continues at coordinate 3,555,306 of NC_143261.1, forward strand.
CATTGTCGCAAATTAGTGCAAGGCTGGGCTATTTTTGTTTGCGGGTATCTAATTACATACCTTTGCATAAGTAGGACCCCGACAAGAGTTTGGAGAATTATACATCTAGAGAACGTGTTTCTCATTTGACATGGTTAATGAGGCAACAACGTAGAAGGGGTGGGGTCCCTTCATTTCTTTATTTCATAATATTTTGGGCTTGGCTTAATTGAATGTTGATCCAACTCACTTACGTAGTCGACCCACTCCTCCTCTAGAGAATGTGTTTCTCATTTGAAATGGCTAATGAGGCAACAACAAAAGAGGGGTGGGGGTCCCTTCCTTCCTTCCTTTCTTTCATAATGCCCTTTTTGGGCATGGGTTAATTGAATCTTGATCCAACTCACTTATATAACTGATCCACTCATAGTTAAGCAAGTTTTTTTAAGTTTTGGTTGATCCAAATCCAATATAGATCGATCCTCTAGAGTTTGTATTGCTTCATCTCCACTTCTTATTTCAAAACTGCAACTCAATGTTTTGGATTGCTTCGAGATCCACACGTGATTTTATGTAAATATCTCAAATTTCACATTTAATTTTTTTTAGATATTACAGATGAAGGTAGTGAAGGCGACATCATGGTTGCCACAATAAGTGAGTACAATAGGGGTAGCAGGTAAAAAGAGTGATGAGGAAATCAAGCACTCTTGAGATGCTGGGGGGTTGGGGGTGGGAGAGAGGGCTCTGTGTGCTTGGTAGGAGTTGTCTGTACACACGTCTCCTTGTGGTGGGACATTGCAGGTTCAAACTCCAATCGTACATTAACTAATAACTGGTGGGGGTTTAACTAACCTGAACTTGCCTTTTAAAATAAAATGGAGGCCACAAGCACGAGAGAGAGGAATGGGAAGTTGAAAAGGCAATGAGATGGGAGTGGGCATGAAGCATGGTTGATGAGTTGAATAAAGGCAGGTTTGAGGTGGTGTACGAGAAGTTATGCACAAAAAAGGTTGCTGATGGTTTTGGAAAAAAGTGGTGGGTTCTTTTTAAATTTTGAAATAAATAGAATGCATCGTCTGACCGGGTTAGGCCAACTCCATATATATATATATATATATATATATATATATATATATATATATATATATATATATATATATATATATATAATGCTTTAGTAATGGCACCATTAAGCATAAATGAGTTTGGATTTCTTACATGTAAGTTGTTTTGATCCAAACTGACCTCATGGATGGATTCAGCATGTTCAAAACAACGAAAAACAACTTTTGGATCATGTTTTTTTAATTAAAAAAACCCAATTCTATGATGAGAAAATATAGCACATTATATGCCATCCATTTTTTAAGTCTTATAAAATCCTGCCTACTTGTCATAATCATAAGATTCAAATGTTGACTCCCACTAAGTGATACATGTGGATCACGTTACATGCATATCACATATGTAATGTTGATTTCATGAAAGAAACTCAAACAATACAGAAAATGAAAACAAAGGGGCATTTGCAGTTTATTGCAACAATAGCCAATAAAGCCACACACACGCACCAACAGGGCTCTACTTGTTTGGTAAGAGCAGTTAGTGTACGTCACATTATGTTAGGACACTGCAAGTTTAAATCCCAATGGCATGATGTATAATTGGTGGTCTGCCTAACCCCTTCTTGTTTATAAAAAAAGGCCATACACACATATGTGTGTGAAATAAACATTATCTAATCATAAGAATGTCCAAAATCTACAATAAGTAATGATAGAATGACTCTCCTTTTCCAATATTTGAGTGTTTTATTAACCAAACCTTGTATATTTGATTTTTAGAATTTATTTAGTAAGAAATATGCTTTACGTAAATATTTTATAACATCCATATATGTTTTTCAATACATGAAATATTGATGGCTCACATGCATTTAAATTTTTATAATACAAAGTTTTATAAGTTGTCAGTTTTTAGCACTTTAAAAAATACACTTAAATATGAAAAAATAAAAATTTAAAATATTACTAAATAAATGATAAAAATCCAATATATAAAGTCTGATTGTAACACCTCAATTTGTATAACCTGAAAAATAGTGATTTTTTTAAAAATACTTTAATAAATACAACAAAAAAATTATCGGGTCTAAAATTTGGCGTGCTACTTTACGTAATCACTTACAAATATACAACTATGAAATTTAAAATTCAATGAATAATTAAACATGCATAAAATAAATCAAAGTCCACAATAACCATAATTAATTATAATCATCCCTGAATCAAATTTAATTAATAGAAAACAGAGTCCAAAATTCATGAAGGCAAAGGAATGTAGGATCAGACCCCATCGCAACCTCCCACCTTCGCTTGTAAGCATCAACTCACTTTCTGAAAAATATGTAATCATAGGGGTCAGACACCATATGTCTCAATAGAGGGACATATACTAAACTCATAAAACATAATTATGAAATTGAAATTTTATCTAACTTTTCATAATAAATTAAATCTAAATAATTAATCATGTATTTTAATTAAGCAAACAAGCATATTAAATATCAAATTCAAACAAATATGCATTATTTATTTCAATTCGAATAAGACAAATGCATGAACAAATAACATGCATAAACTTACCAAATGCAGAAGCCCTTTAATGTATGAATCAATTATTGTCTTTAATTACATTTTCTTTCTTAAATGATGCATGATATGCTAACTAATGTGCAAATATATTAGGTTTCACTTTTTAGCCCTGTTGGTATGATACAGACTTGAAAACCTCTATCGGGGTCATGGCGCAGGAGTATTTCCATACATAAGGGTGGCTTTGACCTGACCAACAATGCTTTTAACCAGATACTGGGTGAGGGACGTCAACGCAAGAGAGATTCTCAACACCTTTAATCTCAATGCATCAGTTTTTTACTCGTGAGTATCTGATCCTCTACTTTGCAGTCTATTGCAGAGATTTTTCTATAGAATCGTGGGAGAGGAGGAACAACCTTCTATGCTCAAAACTTACTTAACCCACAAAGTTTTGTACCACTTGCTATTCTCCTAGCAAGTACCTTTTACTTGTGATATTATATTATTTTTTTTATTGATTACTTAATGTCTTACATGAAAATATAATCGAATCCATCAAAAGGATTTGTCATCTTTGAGGGCATTGGATGCACGTGTAAAGCATTTGCATTGAAGCATTATTTCATTTATGCTTTCAAACATAACGTATGCATATACAAAAAATGCAATTGTCATTCATATTTATTTATTTGGCATCCATCCATACATGCATAACAACATCATCATCACAATCATCATCAAAATATTACATGAATTTCAACAAAATTTTTACTAACATTCATAAACACATTACGTAATTTAGATGCTTCGGTCCATTGATTGCGCATAGCCCCTATTGAGCAACATACCATATCATTTAACATACATGCATGCCTTATCATTGGCACATTGTATCCTGCATAAAAGCATATATTTACATGCATACATCTTCAGTATATTGAATGAAATAAATAAATTTATGAAATACATAAATAACTACACAAGTATCGGGGTTCGGTCCTTAGACCGCTTCCAATTTATGAAACCCTTAATTTTATTCGACTATTATAGGATTAAAAAAAAATTCTTATATTTGGTAATTATAGCTAAGATTTTCACATATTGTATAGAATTTCATCAGCTTTCCATAGCCACAAACCGTTTGTAATTTTTTTTTGTATGAGGACATTATGAATGTTTTACTACAAATATACCAATTTTTATTCCAACTATCACAAAGTCATGCTCATTTCATGAATAGAGCCAAATTTTTCACAGTAGATAGAAATTTTTGTTAGCTTTCCAACACAGTAAACTGCTCATCAAAACTTCTTCGGACGAGAGAGTTACGAGAATTTTACTGGCTAAGCGTCTGACCAAAAAACAAAAATACCAAGTCTATGCATTTAAGTTGGACCAAACTGAGTCACTTGAATCCGTACACCCATATTTTTCTCTGATGATTTATTTCAGAAAAAATAAATAAAAACACAGACATTCACTCTTCATAAGCTACCGCTGACAAATCTATTTTTCCTCAGCCCTTTTTGGCTGAAAAATAGGCTCGTCTCACACATGCAATATTTCCTAAGAATTTAATTTGATAAAATATGTAAATAAATAACTAAATCATAGATTTTGCATACAAATAATAACTAGAAAAATCAATAAAAAATAAAAAATATCCACACACATATTCCACCAACAACAATAAGAAAATTTACATGGGCGTGCTTACGAAATTCATGATTTTCCCTAAAATACCAAAATCTTTTCTTAAAAACCCGATTTGATGAAAATTGCAATGTCTTAAATTTTTGACCATTGAAATCTGTAAAATTTTTACAAAATGTCTATAATATCATATACTACTGACCCAAATCGAATTTTACATGAAAATATTAGCCTAATTTACATATTGTAAAAATTTATATTTTTATTTTCTAAAAAAATGATTTTTGGGGAAAATATATTTTTTTAGATGGGTTTCTCTCAGAAAACCATTCTTTTTCCATCTTTCGATAGCTCTAAGCCAAACCCATGTATGAGAGGGTTTGATTGGGGTCTATACTTATGAAAAATTAGTGGAATTCGTGTTATGAATTTTATTTTGCAAGAGAAGTATAGACCCACCTACCTCAAATCAAAAAATTTGCTCCTACACGAATCAGTGGGTCTTTTCGCATGATTTGACTGTTTTACGCATACCACGACCATGTATAAACTTTTTTTAATCTCTCATTAATCATGTGAAGTCCTCTCTTGTTGGCCTAAGAGAGAAAACACCAAGGGGTTTGGTGTGCAAAAGAGAAAAAAAAGGGAAAAAGAGAAGAGGATTTGAGAGAGAAAGAAATGCTCTAAAAAAATCACAAGGAATCAAAATGGTGTGTATGTGTGTGAACCCATCCTCCCTTTTTATAGACCTTAGATTTGGTCAAAGGCTTGGGCTAATCTCATCCCTTTATCTAATCTAAGCTAAGTTACTAAATTTCAATTCACTTAAGTTGCCTTTTTTTTTTGAAATTATTTTTCCTTCCCTTTTTTTTTGTTAGCTTTACATATATAATATGTATATCATACATCATAAGGTATATATATATTATATCACATACTATATTGATGGGGGAAGGGTTGGTCGATCCCCATGGGTTGACCCCCTTTCCATAATTGAAAACCAAATTTAACTTGCTTGCTTCACAAACAAGTTGACTAAGTAATTGTTTTTTTTTTTTTCATTTCTTTCTTCATTCATTGGTCCAACCCTTGCTGGACCTTTCTAGACCCCTCTAGGGTTTCCCTCCTTATGGGGCTCATTTTTTAAAAAATAGAAAGTCTTGAGTTTTTAAACTCTTGCTTTATTTTGTTGGTAACTTTGATTTTAACCTCGTTTTCAAGTTTATTTTTGTTTTTAACATGTTAAACTTTAAAATGGGATGCCACATAGGATGAGATGACCCACTTATGGACTCCTACCATTTTATAAAATTTAGTTAATTTTTGAAATATATTTCATGAAATTCAAGTCAAATTGTTTTTAAATTAAATTGGAATGTTTCATAAATTAATTTGAATTTTACATGAAATGTTAATACGTGTACTTTAATTAAATTCAAGCCTAAATAAAATTTATTAATATATTTTAAAAGTTTCAAACGTTTAAAATTATTTATTTTTAATTAATTCCATTAAGGCTAACTCCAAATTTTACAAAAAATATGATTCGAAATTCCAAATTCACCTTAAATTGTACTTAAATTCTAAATGTCATTTAGGCCAAAAGTAACTTTGAATTTAAATTAAATTCAAATTCAAATGTAAAGGCCCATTTATGTAAATTATTTATATTTTTTAAGGGTTAATTCCAATTCTTTAGAAATAATTTTTGGAAAATTTGAAACTCAATGGTGTCGATGAGACCCTGGCGCGTGTAGAGGTTCTTTTTTGACAATTTTAATTTCTTCTAAACCCTACAAACCCTCTAGTACATTTATTGGCTAGAACTTGAAAACTGAAATTAAAATCCAAGAATTTTAGAAAAAGCCTTGAAATTCTCGGGTATTACATCCAAATTCAAATCCAGATCCACCCTAAATTTATAAATCGAAATTCACTTTCGATAAACTTTATAAACTAAAATTAGAATTCATTAAGACTCCTAATTCAAATTCAAATATGATCCGAATTTGAATTCTCGAATCAAAATTCATATTGCTAAAACTTAAGAAATTAAAATCGAAATTCAATAAAACTTTAAATTTATAATACACATTTAGTTTAAATATTGTCTAATAGTAAAACTCAAATTAAGATACAGTTAAGTTCAACTTAAACTCAGATTAAATCTGATAAAAATAAAAACCCTGATTCTGAATAAATTCTCAACTCAAACTTTATTTTGAATCCCAATTAATACTTAAATTATAATTAAATTTATAAGTTAATTTTGAATAATATTTTAGCCTTACTTTATTGTTATTTCTCATAAAATTTTAAAAATTTATGGGTTTTACACTGATCGATGAAAATTTTGATGGTTAAAAAAGAAACATTGTTTGACCATTTTTAGATTTTGAACCATCAATTTCATTGAGCGGTCCCCTTCCTTCTATTTAACCTTATATATGGCCACCTTAGGGGCATGAATCTGGCAAGACTACTTGCCTAGAGCAAAAATTAAAGTCCTCGATAACATCACGCTATGTTACGATCTTCAAATTAACATGAATGCGTTTTTTAAATATTTTATTAATAACAAGGCATTACACCTAAACCCTTTAAAACGAAAGCAGAATAATTGTTTAACTGCAAAGCCTTGGACAAAGTAACAATTGTTTTATTTTTTAAAGTCTAGATAGGGTTAGGCAGACCCTACCCATGTTGCAGAGGGATTCGATCCTGGGCCTTCAGCTTGACACAGGACCCCGTACCACCTCGGTGGTACAAAGTACAAATTATTTACTACCAAAGTACGAATTATTTACTACCACCTGTGAGGATCTGAGAGCAGATTAGGTCCAACGGACATTGAACAGAAAACTGTCCAAGGTGTCTTGAATTCTGTGGCTGACAGTTCATCTTGATAAAGGACAGCATCCAAGACACCTTGGACCTGATCCAATCTCTGAAAACGTACATGCCTTTTTTCAAGGTTTGGCCATGCATGGTTCGAACCCAATGTTGTATCACTATTGGCCCCGTATCGTCTGGCCAACTATTCAGGTGAATCAGCCGATACTGATACTCAAGTGAATCGTTTTGAATTGGCCAACAAATATAATATATATATATATATATATATATTTAGAATTGAGAATAATAGAATTTAGATCCCAGACCCACTACACCAAGCTCACACTAATTTATTTGCAAAATAAAAATTTGTTTCAAACTTGTAAGCAATGACTCCCGGAGCAAGGGGTAAAGCCCACAGAGCTTTACACTGCCAGGAGAGCCAGCACAAGCCAAGCCAAACCAAATAATTCAACCATTTTCACTTTATGGGAGTGATTTCTTAACGTAAAAACTAAAAAAAAAATGATTTGAACTCTAAATTTATTCTTGACAAGCCAAATAATTCAACCATTTTCACTTTATGATATAAAATATATTCATTATTAATTAACGAATATTTAAGAGTCAAGCCAAGCCAAGCCAAGCCAAGCCGTGATGAAATTAGCTGTTCATGGTCGAACTTGTTTAGCCTATCTTAGTCGTTAGCTCATATGCATTTTATTTTTTTTTAAAGGCAAGCTGCCAAGCTGGGGTTAGGCAGACCCCTACCAATTATACAACTACACGTATGTTCCTGGTCTAATTTATGAAAAGAGAGGAGATAGTTCCGGTTCTTTAGTAAAAGAACAAGGGCATAATAGTCACAGTGTGGTTTATAAAATCGGGCGCCTATTTTTCCTGGCATTTCCGACTGCGTTCTCTCGCTCGCTTTCCCTCTCCCCCCTCTTCTTAATGAGTAATTATGAGACGCGAGAGTCCTCTTCCGACTACCGTGAGGAAGCGAGCGTCCCGCGGCCGTCATCTCCTTCCGAGGAAGGCGAGCAGAAACCCGACACCGGCCGGAAACGCCGCCGCTCCTCCGGCGACGGCGACGATGAAGACTTCTCGGACGGCGATTTTCCAGCGAAGGCTCAGGCGAGGTCGCGCGACATCATTTTCCGCGTCGTTGTCCACTCCGTCCAGATCGGGCGAGTCATCGGCGTCAAGGGAAACCAGATACGCAAGATCCGAGAGGAGACCAGAGCGACTATCAAGATTGCTGATGCCCTAGCAGTACGCCTCACTATGATTTCTTTCTTTCCTTTTTTTCTTTTCTCTCTTCTCTTCGTCCTCACCAGCCTCTGCTTTTGTGCAATGATTATATGTGTAATTGATTGTTTCTTGGCGTCCCTTCTCTTTCGACTAGCTTGTTTTTCTTCTATTCTGCAATCGGATACCGAGATAATTGCTGATGAGGTAATTAGGTTACTGAGACAATCGCTTTGGTTGGGTGTATCTAGACCGCGTTCTCTCTCAAATCACTTTCCTTTCTCCTTTTCTGCAACTGATTACCGAGTGAACGGGAAATTTTAGAAGTAATTAGATTAAGTCGTGCATTTGTGATTTTTGTGAATTTACTCTGTATCCTTCTTTGGTTTCCGAAAACAAACAGTGAGAGGGAATTTTGGTTAATTTAGATTTTAGATAATAGCGCCAGTGTACATAAAAAAAATTGCTTTATGTGGAATCGTTATTCCTAGCCTCCTAGCAGTTTTAAAACAGTTTAGCTGTGGTTTTAGCTCAGTTTATGAGGAAATGGTTTAATTGTGGTTTTAGCTCAGTTTATGTGGGCACGTCCCCCAGGAGATGCGTGCTGCACTGGGCGGTGTGTTCTACGTGAAGTTCATGTCCAACCATAGTTCCATTTGGTTTTATAGCAACTGTTTTGACCTAGAGTGGCTGCATACCTAATGTTATTTTGTTCAGTCTCATTTGAGTTGGCTTGATTCAGAGAGACAGGTAGGTTTAGGTGGATGCATCCACTTGAGCAGATGACCTGTGATCTGATGCAGTGATTCCTTCAACTATGAATTCTGTACAAATAAAGATTAAGATAGGAGTACTTTGTACTTGCCAAGTAGTTAGGTTGTGTTTTAGGAGAAATAGGTTCCTGCAATTATTATCCAGTTATTCATTTAAGGTTCAACCATGAAAAAAAGCAGTATAAAAGGAGCAGAGAAGGAGGATTAAGAAACTTATGAATCCATATCTATAGATTTGAATTTTCAATGCTGCTTTTCAGTATGTTGATGGATGTTGATATGGGTGTTATGAATATTTTTATTGGTTAACAGTTTCCTGTTGCATCCATGCAAGCATGTCTGCTTGGTTAGTGTGCAATCTTAATAAAAAAACCAAACTGTCATATAAGCAGCCCGAGATTGATCGTGCTAGTCTCAGAAATCACTTTCAGAAGGTATTCCTCATTGCAAATGCTTATGTGCCTTTCAATGTGCTATTGCTTATAGTTTATATCAAATACAGTGTTGTGAAAAGCATATCGGCAGCCATATCGATAGAAGGGGTATTTTAGACTGTATTGTATCATAATACATGAGAAAAAATGCTTTCTAAAAATTCAAAAAACAAAATTTAAAAATAAAAAGTTTGGAAAAATCTGAAACACATAAAATAAAACAAATGTAAGCATTAAAATTGCTAGAGCATATGTACATATACACTACTAGAACATGTTAAGTAATAAGTAACAATTAACAAAGCAAAAAAATTAATACAATAATCTTATCAAGTCAATAAAAACAAGCCTAAACTCTGAAGACATCAATATAACACTAAATATATCATGAATCCAATGATTAATCAATAACATGGCAAAAAAAGATGACCATAAAGAGAAATAAAACACATTCGAGTAGTCAAACTACAACATTAAGGAAATTTAACTATAAGATAAACAACATAAATAAAATATATAACAATGTGCAAATAAAAACAGCCATAATCACGTTGTTATAAAGTCATATCTACTACATGTATCAAAAGGATATGAAGTTAAAAATTAAAAAAGTAAAAAAACAGGTAAGAAAGTAATAAGTCATACAATATAAAATTGTAAATAAATAATGAACTATCAAATATTTACTATGAGAGTGTGAAAAGTTTTAGAAGTATTAAACTATTTCAAAAACAAGGTCTTGATAAGTATCAAGTATAAAAAACGTCTTTCATTAGTCACAATAAACACAAAAATTAAAAAAAGAAGATTCCTCCCCATTGTTAGCTTTCTTCTTTCTTCCCTTCACCAATCACAATAAATTAAGAAGAGAATTCATTTTTTTTAAATTTTCATAGCTTATGAAATAAGTGATTAGGATTCCTTTACATTCACTCAAGAATGTAATGGAGGTGTAGGTAGCACGAAGGAAGTAGGGAAGAAGATATGGGTTGAGTGCGTGGGAAACAAGGAATATGGAATAAGGGGGTCGTCTAGCTTGGGGAGAGAGAATGAAAGAGATGGGCTGAATTGGGTTGGTTGGGTGAGTGGTTTGAGAGATTAGGCAGAGGTTGGGAATGGATAAGTGAAAATCTTAAGAGGTTAGGGATGCTAACCACCTAAGCCTAACCCTTTTAGAGTAGGACACACTCCCAAAGAGAATTCACAAGTGAATGCTTTTCAAATTATATTAAGCAATCAAGTAAGATACATGAGATAATGAGCCCAGAGGCTTAGGTTGACCGTTGGACCTTATATAAGCCATGCCCCCTCCTAACTACCCCCCATTACATGTGTTTACTACATTCGTGCCATGCCAGCTTCTAGTGAAAGCAAAAAGACCAAAATACAAGTGAAAACTACAATGCATGCCATGCCGCCCAAGAGAAGAGCCAAGTAGGCTAGCTGGCCAACGTAGGTGCATGCATTAGACTCTAATAAATCATTCCTTATTTAAAAAGGTATCATTAAAAGTGAAAAAAAATCACTTAAAATATTAAAAAAAACAGAGAAAAATAGCCATGGCTTTTGAAGTAGCATGTATTGTACAATACGGTTTGACACAACACGATATGCTCTGATACGTCAAGGTACATTATGTTTTCCATTTCGAGGGTATATTGTGTAACATGGACTAACAATACTATGATACACTGTATCATATTGTATAAGATATGATTTTATTAACATCTATTGATACCTCATCAAATGGAATGAGATTGTTGTCATATACTAATTATAATAATGTGGTCTACAAAGCCTTCTGATACAGCTGCATGTTAAAATGTACTTCATATATATATATATACCCGATAGGGGTATTTTTGTAATTTCACATAGTTGTTTTAGAAAACAACTATTTTTATTTTTTGTTAAAATGTAATTCCTTTTTTTATTTTCTTTTTTTGTATTTTTTAGGAACCAAAAGGGGCTCCAACCATAGAGTCGTTGGAGCCCCCAACGGCTCCATGGGAACCCCCTTTTGGGCTCTCCTTTTGAGGCCCTTGGCCATCCTTTTCTTTCCACTCCCTCTTGTATAAATAGGGGTGAACCCCTTGTATATTTTCATTCTTGAGAGCTCTCTCTCTTTTCAATAAGAGACTTTTTATATTGTTGCCTTCTTAAAGGCTTGTGCTTGTATTGTCTCATAGTGGACTTGTGATATTGTCTCTTTTATTCATTGTTGTAAGTGCTTATAAGCACTCTTTATATTTCTGCAATATCTCGTTACATGGTATCAGAGCCAGGTTGATTCTTGAAGGAAAATGGTGGTTCGTGTATTTCATATTTTGTGTATCTCTTCTCACTTCTTGGAAACATCATGGAGGCAAAGATCGACCTATCCTTCAAGCTCAATGGAAAGAATTACATGATGTGGGAATCGACAATGGAAAACAACCTCAAAGGAAAGAAACTTTGGGGTTTTGTCATGGGTACCGTTCCAGAACCTAAGCTTATGCTCACGAAGAACGAAGGAGGTCAAGAAAAGGCTCTTGAAGGAGATGCTCTCCTCAAGGCCATTGAAAATCATCAAAAAGAAGTGGAAGATTGAGAAAGCAATCACGCAAAAATCCTTGCGTGGTTTATGAACAATGTTGAGCTTAAGGTATGTGCTAATATAGCGAAATTTCGTCGGGCTAATGAGGCTTGGTCCTTTATGAAGGGTATGTATACCCAAAAGGATCTTGCAAGAGCATATTTTTTGCAAGAAAAGATTAGAACCACCAAACAAGGTGATTCTAGCATTCAAGACTATTATAGTGCCCTAAACCCGCTATGTGATGAATTGGCTCTTTTATAGCCAAAATGAGTTTCTATGGAAGATATTGAATTAAGACAAAAACAAATGGAACAAGAACGATTGTTTCAATTTCTTTTTGGGCTACGTCCCGAATTTGAGCAAGTGAGGTCCTCACTTCTCCATAGATCTATTTTTCCTCCTATTGAGGATGCCATTGCTGAAATCACTCAAGAGGAGGCAAGGCTTGGCATGAGTAAACATGTTGATGAAGTGCTTGCCGTATCGAAACCCGGTAACAGTGTAAGAGCCTATAAACCTCCTCATTTTGGGAAACAAGGAGACTATAATGGAGGAAGAAAAATGATTGTTTGTCATCATTGCTATGAGCCGGGTCACATCAAACCCGCTTGCCCAAAGCTTAATGGTACTTTCAAGCCTAAGGTGGCCTCTCTTGAAGAAACTACCACCAAAGAAGATGAAGGCAAGAATAATGACCTCAAAGAGACTCTTGGGCAAATATCTATGGCTCTCCAACAAATTCTAAAAGCTTCTTCCTCCACATCGGGTGCGGCTATTGCTTCTACATCATCACCCGGTACGTATTCTTGGATCCTTGACTCCGGAGCCTCTTTTCATATGACCCCCATGAAAATGCACTTGGTTATGTTTGCAACAATTCAAAGGATTCTTGTGTCTCTACGACCGATGAAACCTTTTTAAAAATTTCAAGTATTGGCTCTTTTAAAGATTCTCAAAATTTTTGTGTTCCAAAAGTAAGAGTTGTTCCCAAACTAAATTTAAACCTTTTTTCCTCTCCCAAATTGCCGACCATGGATGCGAAATATCTTTTTCATCTAATGGTTGCTTTGTGCAGGATCTCTGGTCCAGGAAGCGGATTGGGCAAGGCCATAGAAATGAAGACTTCTACTATATGGACCATCTTGATCTTCTTACAAATTATTTTTGTGCTTATGTCCAAGAAAAAAATATGGAAACTTGGCATAAAAGACTTGGTCATCCAAGTTATTGCAAAATGTATCTTTTTCCCTTTGGAAACAAATTTTATAAGGAAAAAGAAATTAGTTGCAAAGATTGTATTTTTTGAAAAATGAAGTCTATTCCATTTCCAACTAGAACTTTTCTTTCATCAAGACCTTTTGAATTGGTGCATTCGGATGTTTGGGGGCCTTCTCCGGTTATGTCTAAAGGGGGCTATTCTTATTATGTTACTTTTATTGATGACTTTACTCGGTATGTTTGGATTTATTTTCTTAGTCATAAGTCATAAGTATTTACCTTCTTTAAAGATTTTTATAGAAAAATTCAAAATCAATTCCAAAGTAACATATCTATTTTGAGAACCGATTCCGGTGGTGAATATTTATCTCACGAATTTCAAAACTATTTAACCCAAAATGGAATTTGTCATAAAAAATCATGTCCTAGGACCCCTCAACAAAATGGCCTAGCGGAAAGGAAACATAAGGACATTGTAGAAACCACTAGAACATTACTTGTTTCTAGAAATATTCCAAAGAAGTTTTGGGCCGAAGCCGTTCTAACCGCAACTTATCTAATCAATAGAATGCCCTCTTCTAAATTAAAAAAAAAGCTTCTCCCTATGAAAAACTCTTTAAACTTTCACCCGATTTCAATCGTCTTCGTATTTTTTGTTGCAAATGCTTTGTCCTATTACATAAAAGAGATAAGTTGTCTTCAAAAGCAATTGAATGCGTTTTTCTAGGATATGGTGAAAATAAAAAAGGGTATAGATGTTATGATTTTAAGAATGATAAACTATATGTTTCAAAAGATGTAACATTTCTAGAATAAGAGAATGGTTTTGATAAAATAGAAGAAACAAATGAAATTGATTACATATTTTTATATGATCTTATTGATGACATACAAGAAGATTTCCTTGAAAACATAGAAGATACATGTGAGGCGTCCCATCTTGATATAATACCCTCAAATGATAATAATGCAAATATGAATGTTTACTCAAGAAGAAATCAAGAAAACCCTATTAGTGCCTTCGAAAAATACTCTCAAATTTCTGAGTCTATTGAGGAACCACAAGTTAGACATTCTTCTAGAATATCAATACCCCCAAATAGGGTTGTATCCTATGCTTCCTTAACGCCCAACTATCGAGCATGTTTAATAACCCTACATTCTTATTTTGAACCCGCTCACTATAATCAAGCTAAATCTATACCACATTAGGTTGAAGCAATGCAAGTTGAACTAAATGCATTAAAAAAGGCTAATACTTGGGAAATAGTTAATATACCCCCACACAAAAAACCTATTGGGTGTCATTGGGTCTTCAAAGTCAAAACTAAAAACGATGGCTCTTTGGAACGATATAAAGCTAAGTTAGTCGCTAAGGGGTGTTAGATTTATATCTGTATTGGATATGGATCCGATTTCAGGATCCATATCCGAACAGATCCAAACGAATGTGGCATACTTGTAATTTCTGTGTTGTTTTATTATAAATACATACAGCAAAGAGGGTATCGATATTACGTACCCTATTTTCCCATTCAGCATCCCTTTTCTTTCTCTCTCCCTCTTCTCTCTTCTCTTCTCCCTAATTTGTATTTTCAGGTTGAAGGCAGATCTCCAAGGCTTGAAGGTGCAGATTCTAACATGGTATCAGAGCATCCGTGATCGATCTTTTCCCTGTATTCACGCCTGTCACGATAGAGCAAGTCCTCTTCACGATCGAACGAGTATTCTGCAGGATCAAGCGAGCCTTCACGCCCGTCGCGATCGAGCAGCGAGTCTTCACGCCTGTTGCGATCGAGCGAGCATTCTTCAGCCTCTCAGCCACGATTGATCACGATTAAACCTCGCTCCACCGAGCCACGACTGATCACGATCAGATAGTCTTCACGCCTGTCAATCAGACCTCGCTGGTTCGCTGGTTTTTCTTCTTTGCAGCTGCCAATCAGATCTCATTTCACCGAGCAACATCACGATCAAACCTCGTTCCACCGAGCATCTGTGGACACGCAGTCAAGTATTTTTACCTGTCAATGACTGCTGAGCATTGACTATCTCACTCCAGTTGAGCATTAGCAGTCGAGCATCCTTGCCTGTCCACGTCTGCTGAGTATTGAACTTCTCATTTTTTTTTTTGGCCGAGTATTATTTTTTTTTAAGGGCAATATTATATCAGCATCATAATGTCTACCCTCTCTTCGAGTTTTCTTTCCCAACTCATTTCCCAAAAGTTAACCCATTCCAACTATTTGACGTGGAAACGTCAGATAGTCCCTTTCATTAAGAGCCATTGTCTGTATGGTCACATTGATGGCTCCACCCTAGTCCCGCCTGAATTCATCTTGGGTGAAACAAAGGAGGCTACCAGTTCAGGGACCGCTACAGATAATATCCCTAACCCAGCATATGCTGTATGGATGGCACATGACCAGGCTTTAGTGGCTTATATTACTTCTACTCTCTCTGAAGAAGTACTTGCAGGCATTGATGATGATATCTCGGCTTTACAACTATGGAATACACTTGCAAAGACATACTCTCAAGTTTCAGAAGCTAGATATCTTCAATTGAAGCGTCAATTTCAAAGTATCAATAGAGGCTCTAGATCTGTACTTGAGTATCTTTATGAAATTAAAAATGTAAGCGATCAACTTGCTGTTATAGGTCATCCTATTTCAGACAAGGATAAAGTCCAGCAGGCCCTTAGTGGTCTAGGGTCAGAGTTTGATATATTTTGCACTGCCCTAGAGGTTCTCCCTGTCTTACCCTCTTTTGAAGACTTAAAGGCAAAACTGATTCAGCATGAGGCTAGTAGAGTTCACAGGCATGATGCTTCTATTCCTACTTCGGCTAGTATTTTAGTCACCTCTACACATGGTACGTCAGGGCAGCGGGCACACATCTTGGGTCATACATCTGGACAAGGAAAGGGTATTCTCCCTACTCCTCAGGGCAGCACTCATGTTAACTTGCCGAAGCGCATCCCTACATGTTTTTATTGCAACAAGAGAGGACATGTTAAATCTGAATGTTGGCACAATCCTCAGAACAAATCTAAGGGAGGTCGACGTGATCACAGGCCAAACCCCTCTGCCATTCCTAGATCGTCTTCCTCCTCCTTCACACCTGATGCTCAACAACTCCTAATGACGGCGATTTCTAATCTGAATCTCAAGCAAAACAATGATGGTGTCTGGTATGTGGACTCCGGTGCTGCCGCTCATGTGACTGATGATGCAGGTAAACTATCTAGTGTTTCTCCATACTTAGCAAGAGGTTCTGTAGTTACAGGTGACGGCACCCATCACAAAATCACTCACATTGGAAATGCACATGTGTCTTTGCCAAATACTTCTCTTCCTTTACAAAATGTTTTAGTTGTTCCTAATGTTAAGAAAAACATCATTTCAGTATCTAAACTCATTGATGACTCTTCCACATCAGTTGAATTCACTCCTTCCTCTGTTTTTGTCAAGGACCCTCTCACCAAGACGATATTCGCTGAAGGAATTCGTGAAGGCAACATGTACGTCCTTAAGGAAGCTCCTCCAGTGTCCAAGTCCAGTCCGCTTGTTTCTCCTTCAGTTGATCCGAATGAAGTCAATTTGACTCAAGTTGATATGCCGACCATTTGGCATAATCGATTAGGCCATTGTAGTCATTCTTTTATTGCCAGTCTTGTTAATAATGGATTGTTACACAAATCCAGTTTGAAATCTGTTAGTGAGTCAGGCATGTGCTCAAGTTGTCAACTCTGTAAGAGTCATGCTCTTCCTTTTAATTCCATAAATAAAAGAGCTTCTAAATTGTTTGAAACGATATACTCCGATGTTTGGGGACCAGCTCCTGTCTCATCTCCTTCTGGCAGTAGATACTATGTCATTTTCGTTGATTCCTTTTCTCGCTATACATGGATACATTTCATAAAACACAAATCTGAAGTGTTTCATCTATTTACCCAATTTCATGCCCTCATCCAAAATAAATTTTCATCCAACATAGTGCATTTTCAATGTGATGGTGGTGGTGAATATTTATCATCTGAATTTACCGAATACTTGCTGAATCATGGCATCACTAGACAGATATCCTGTCCACACACACCACAGCAAAATGGCATTGCAGAACGCAAGCACCGACACATTGTAGAGACTGCCTTAAGCATGCTTCATGACACTGATCTCTCTATGACTCTATGGACTGAGGCATTTCACACAGCTGTTTATGTTATAAATCGACTGCCTCTAGCTCTTCTCGCTGGGAAATCTCCTTTCTTTCTTTTGAATAATGAGCATCCTAAATATGATGAGCTTCGGGTTTTTGGATGCATTTGCTATGTTCATGTTGATTCCAGCATCCGGAACAAATTTCAGACACGAGCTATAATGTGTCAGTTTGTGGGTTATGCGGATCATTATCGAGGCTATAGATGCTATAATCCCCTTACAGGTCGTATACATGTTTCAAGACATGTCGTTTTTGATGAACTCAGATTGCAATTTCATACTTCATCCAAGGCCGTTCATGATTCAGCATCTAGACTATATGATCCATGGCTGTGTTCAAATATCTTAAGTGGTGGAATTCAACCGACTGTTTTTCCAGTTTCTTCTGACAGTACTCACATTGAAGCAGATATGTCTGATGCCCAGATGGATAGTACTCATAATGAAGCAGACATGTCTGATGCTCAGATGGATGATCCTCCTTTAGACAGGTTCTCTGGCTTGGTTTATTCTCGTCGCACTCCTGCCCCTACCATTGACTCTGCCATTGTTCCTTCTCATTCACGAAGGTCCACTCGAGCAAGACATCCCGTGGATAGATGGATAAGCTATGACTCTTTCACTTTGGATTTTCAACTTTTTATGACCAGTTTGCATAAACAGACTGAACCAAAGTGTTATTCTCAGGCCTCTCACAATTCCCGTTGGATTGAAGCCATGAATGAAGAAATGGAAGCCTTGAATGAATGTCAAACATGGGAAGTCGTTCCTCGACCAAAGGATAAGAATATTGTTGGATCCAAATGGGTTTATAAAATCAAATATAAACCAGATGGAAGTATTGATAGGTATAAAGCTCGTCTTGTAGCCAGAGGTTTCACTCAACAACATGGGGAAGATTATGATGAGACTTTCAGCCCTGTTGTTAAGATGAGTACAATCCGGGTTATTCTCTCTCTTGCAGTTACTTTTGGATGGTCATTACATCAACTTGATGTCAAAAATGCTTTTCTTCATGGTTTTCTCAAAGAGGATGTTTACATGGAACAGCCACCAGGATATGCTACTAGTGATCCTAATTTATGGGTGTGCAAGTTGCACAAGTCATTATATGGGTTAAAACAGGCTTCTCGTTCATGGTTTGAAAGGTTCTCTCTTCACATTCAAGAAGCTGGTTTTCAGAAGAGCGCCCTTGACCATTCTCTTTTTATCTATCACAAAGGAGGGATCACTACTTGGTTATTGATATATGTGGACGACATTATTCTCACGGGTAATACTTCTTCTCATATTGTCCAGATCAAAGAAGTGTTAGAACAACATTTCAAAATGAAAGACCTTGGGGACCTCAGATACTTTTTGGGGGTTGAATTAGACAGGACTAAGGATTCCCTTACCCTCTCTCAGCACAAATATGCCCTTGATATTCTTACATCCTCTGGTATGACTGATTGTAAGCCCACTAACACACCCAGTGTTTTGCATACAAAGTTGAACGTTTCAGATGGCAGTCCTCCATATCCTGTTCCTACTTTTTATCGCAGTATTGTTGGGAAACTTCAATATTTAACATTCACTCGTCCCGACATTGTATATGCCGTCAATCAGGTTTCCCAGTTTATGAATGCTCCCACAGATGCTCATATGGAAGCTGTCAAGCGTATCTTACGTTACCTCAAGGGGACCATTGGCGATGGACTTACTTATAAACGCGTCTCTCCTACTGTGGATGGCCATATTATCTCTACATACACTGATGCTGATTGGGGAAGCGATCTTGATGAACGCCGCTCTGTTTCTGGCTATTGTGTCTTTCTTAATTCTAATCTTGTGTGTTGGAGTAGTCGCAGACAACGCGCCATTGCCAAATCCAGCACAGAAGCTGAATATAGGGCCATGGCTGCTGGCACAGCCGATGCTACTTGGCTTCGTCATCTTCTTGGGGAATTGTCTCTTCCTATTGCTCAGTCTAACATGCTTGTTGACAACCAAAGTGCCATCAAAATCTCATTCAATCCCATCCTTCACAGTCGTACCAAACACATTGAGATTGATCAACATTTCATCCGTCAGAAAATAGAAGATGAGGAAATCTCCCCTGCGTATATACATACTTCTGAACAAGTTGCTGATCTTTTCACCAAAGGACTTACTGGATCACAGTTTTGGTATTTGAAGAACAAGTTGGGCATGATGAAATATCATGCACAACTTGAGGGGGGATGTTAGATTTATATCTGTATTGGATATGGATCCGATTTCAGGATCCATATCCGAACAGATCCAAACGAATGTGGCATACTTGTAATTTCTGTGTTGTTTTATTATAAATACATACAGCAAAGAGGGTATCGATATTACGTACCCTATTTTCCCATTCAGCATCCCTTTTCTTTCTCTCTCCCTCTTCTCTCTTCTCTTCTCCCTAATTTGTATTTTCAGGTTGAAGGCAGATCTCCAAGGCTTGAAGGTGCAGATTCTAACAAGGGGTACTCACAAGAATATGTAATTGATTATGAACAAACATTCGCTCTCGTAGCTCGAATGACCAGTGTCAGGACTTTAATAGCTGTCGCATCAACCAAAAAATGACCTATTTATCAACTTGATGTAAAAAATGCTTTTTTAAATGGAAGTTTAAGTGAAGAAGTTTACATGGATCCACCACCCGGAATTAATCTTAAGCAAGGTCAAACTCTTCGGCTTTTAAAAGCATTGTATGGCCTTAAACAAGCCCTTAAGGCTTGGTATGATCGTTTCAGTGATATCATGATAAAATTAGGATTTCACTCTTGTTATACTGACACTGCTCTTTTTGTTAAAAATGCAGGTACTAGTATTGTAATATTGTTACTTTATGTTGATGATATAATTATCACTTAGAATGATCAAAATAGTATTATTGATGTTAAAAACATGTTAAAAAATAATTTTGATATGTCTGATTTAGGTTTTCTTAGATACATTCTTGAAATTGAAGTTGCATACTCTTCTCGAAGATATATTTTGTCACAGATGAAGCTTGCTGCAGATATATGTTCTAAGTCTGAGATTTCTGATGACAAAAAAGTAGAGACTCCTGAGGTTATTAATGTCAAATTACGGTTGGAGGATGGGGTTCTTCTGGAAGACCCCACACCCTACAGACAACTCATTGGGTCTCTCACCTATTTAACCATCACCAGACCGAATATCACCCATGCGGTTCACTCAGTTAGTCAATTTTAGCATGCTCCTACAATTGTGCATATGAGTACTGTTCTCCGGATCATCCGTTACATTCAGAACACCATCAATAAAGGGCTATTTCTATCATCCTCTTCTTCCTTGAATATTCTTGCTTATACTGATGCAGATTGGGGAGGTAATCCTAATGATCGAGTCTCAACTACTGATTTTTGTGTCTTTTTAGGGTACTCTTTGATTGCCTGGCGATGCAAGAAGCAACAAAAAGTTTTACTATCATCTACTGAAGTTGAGTATCAGGCTATGACAACCACAACAGTGAAACTTGTATGGCTTTGTAGTCTGCTTAAAGACATGAGGGTTGATATTACCGAAGCTTCAAAATTATGTTGCGACAACAAGAGTGCCATTTATATTGCAAGCAATCATACCTTCCATGAGCGTACCAAACATATCGAAATGGATTGCCACTATGTTCGTGACAAATACTTACGAGGAACAATTGCTCTACCGTATGTCACTTCAGAATATCAGTTGGCGGACTTCTTTACTAAAGCTCTTCCGGCTCCCCGCTTCATGTTTCTTCTTGGCAAACTTTTCGTCATTTCCCCGTAAAGTTTGAGGGGGGGTGTTAAAATGTACTTCACACACACACACACACACACATATATATATACAACAACAACAACAACAACAACAACAACTACGCCTTCATCCCAAAACAATTGGGGTCGGCGATATGAACCAACAAAGAAAATCATTATGGGTCTTCCACATGAATCCTTCTCCTCCATTCATTTCTATCTAATGCCATGTCCTCGGTGAGGTTCAAAGCATTCATATCCTTTCTTATCACCTCCATCCATGTCTTCCTAGGCCTACCCCGACCTCTTTTAACTAATATATTTTCCCATTTCTCCATCCTTCTAACTGGAGCATCATTAGGCCTTCGTCGAATATGTCCAAACCACCGTAAACGATTCTCTCTCATCTTATTTTCAATGGGTGCAACACCTACCTTCTTACGTATCTCCTCGTTTTGAATCTTATCTTTTATTGTATTTCCACACATCCATCTCAGCATACGCATTTCAGCTACACCAATTTTTTGAATATGATGTCTCTTGGCAGCCCAACATTCCGTACTATATAGTAAAGCGGGCCTAATAGTCGTCCTATAAAACTTTCCCTTCAACCGCAATGGCATTCTACGATCGCACAACACTCCAGTTGCACTCTTCCATTTCATCCACCCAACCTTTATCCTATGATTTACATCTCCATCAATTTCTCCGTACTTTTGAATGATAGATCCCAAATATTTGAAAGAATCATCCACCGGTATTTCGTGCTCACCAGGCTTCACTACACTCCCATCACTACTTCGTTGCTTACTAAATCGACATTCCATGTATTCTGTCTTACTCTTACTCAACTTAAAACCTCTTGCTTCCAATGTCTGTCTCCATAATTCTAACTTAGCATTAATCCCAGCTCTAGACTCATCAATCAAAACAATATCATCAGCAAACAACATACACCACGACACATTTTCTTGAATTGATCTCGTAAGCTCATCCATCACTATAGCAAATAGGAAAGGGCTTAAAGCAGATCCTTGATGTAACCCAACCGTTATAGGAAAATTGGTTGTCACCCCTCCACAAGTGCGGACATTGGTTACTACTCCTTCATACATATCTTTAATTATACTAATGTACTTGAGAGAAACACCTTTCTTCATTATTGTCCACTAGAGAACGTCCCTAGGTACTCTATCGTAAGCCTTCTCCAAATCAATAAAAACCATATGCAAATCTTTGTTCCTCTCTCTATTTCTCTCAATAAGTTGTCTAAGAAGATGTATAGCTTCCATAGTTGATCTTCCAGGCATAAAACCAAATTGATTATCCGATATCATGACAATCTTCCTCAACCTAAACTCAATCACCCTCTCCCAAAGTTTCATAGTATGACTCATGAGTGTTATACCACGATAGTTTGTGCAATCTTGTATATCACCCTTATTCTTATATAGAGGCACCAAAGTACTCTTCCTCCACTCATTAGGCATCTTTTTTGTTCGCCAAATCTTGTTAAAAAGATTTGTCAACCATTCTAAACCTTTCTCTCCCAAGCATTTCCAAGCCTCGATAGGTATACCATCTGGGCCAACTGCCCTTCTTGATTTCATTTTCTTCAAAGCCTCTGCAATTTCTTTCTTTTGAATCTTGCGCATGAAGTCACGATTCATCTCATGAAAAGGAATTGAAAAGTCTCCAAGATCCTGAGCATGACTTTCATTAAATAGCTTATCAAAATAATCTTTCCATCTCTCCTTAATCTCCTCATCTTTGACTAAAACCCTTTGCGTTTCATCTTTGATACATCTAACCAAACCCAGATCCCTCGATTTCCTATCTCTCATCTTTGCAAGCCTATAAATATCCTTCTCACCCTCTTTGGTATCCAACTTGTCATAAACCTCCTTATATACCTTATCCCTCGCGTTCCGAACTACTTTTTTAGCTTCCTTCTTTGCTATCATATACTGCTTCAAATTCTCATTATCACGATTTTTACTTAGATTTCTATAACACTCTCTTTTAACCTTAATAGCTAATTTGACATCCTCGTTCCACTATGATGTATCCTTACCTAGCGGTGCACCGCGTTTAGACTCACCCAATACCTCCTTAGCCACTGTTCTCATGCCACTCACTATCTTATTCCACATAGATTCTGAATCCTCCTCGAGACACCAATCAACTTCCTTAACTACCCGCTCTACAAACATTCCTTGTTTAGCTTCTTTCAGTGCCCACCACTTAATTCTAAGATCTATCATATGTCTATCCCTTTTGCGGTATTGTCTAATTCTAAGATCTAAAATTAAGACTCTATGTTATGTAGCTACACTTTCTCTCGGTATAACCTTACAATCGATGCAACAACCCCTATTTCTCTTTCTAAGTAGGAAAAAATCTATCTAACTCGTATTAACCTCACTTTTAAATGTTACTAGGTGAGACTCCCTCTTCCTAAACCAAGTGTTTGCTAAGATCATATCATAGGACAAACCAAAATCTAAAATCCTTTCTCCACTTTCGTTTCTTTCTCCTATACCATAGCCTCCATGGATACTCTCAAATTCATCCCTACTAATGCCTACATGCCCATTAAGGTCACCGCCGATGAAAAGCCTTTCTCCATAAGATATCCCTTGTACTACTCCATCTAAATCTTCCCAAAATTGACGCTTAATGGAATCATCTAAACCTACTTGAGGTGCATAAACACTAATAATATTAATAATATTCGTACCTAATACTAATTTAATAAGTAAAATCCTATCACCCTTCCTACGGACCTCAACTACATTATCTATAAACTCACGACTCATAACAATCCCTACTCCATTCCTATTCCTATTTATTCTTTTATACCAAATCTTATATCCCCAAGGTTCTATCACTTTTGCTTTCTCACCTACCCATTTGGTCTCTTGTAGACATAAAATATCAATCTTTCTCCTACACATAACATCTACTAACTCTACCAACTTACCAGTTAAAGATCCTATGTTCCAAGTGGCTAACATAATTTTATGGTCTTGGACTAACTTCTTTACCCCCACCCGTCCAACAAAGTGAGGGAACCCTTGCCTATTTGACACCACACTCGGGCGCCGGTGTGACGCGTCGCTTCCGGGCGACGACCTAACAACCCTTGCCCATTTATCACTGCCTCCGGTCCTATAGAGTACAACGCGTCGCTCAGTAGGGAACGCCCCAACGAAATTCTCATATTGGTTCATATTCATAGGGTATGACTAAGTTTTTATGCTGGCTGTCACAGGCCTACCGCAACCCTCCTCCTTTATCCGGGCTTGGGACCGGCAGTGTATAACTAAACAGTTATACACAGGCGGAGTTATATATATATATATATATATATATATATATATATATATATATATATATATATATATATATATATATATATATATATATATATATATACCCGATAGGGGTATTTTTGTAATTTCACATAGTTGTTTTAGAAAACAACTATTTTTATTTTTTGTTAAAATGTAATTCCTTTTTTTATTTTCTTTTTTTGTATTTTTTAGGAACCAAAAGGGGCTCCAACCATAGAGTCGTTGGAGCCCCCAACGGTCACAAGACCGTTGGGGGCTCCCAATGACTCCATGGGAGCCTTCTTTTGGGCTCTCCTTTGAGGCCCTTGGCCATCCTTTTCTTTCCACTCCCTCTTGTATAAATAGGGGTGAACCCCTTGTATATTTTCATTCTTGAGAGCTCTCTCTCTTTTCAATAAGAGGCTTTTTATATTGTTGCCTTCTTAAAGGCTTGTGCTTGTATTGTCCCTTAGTGGACTTGTGATATTGTCTCTTTTATTCATTGTTGTAAGTGCTTATAAGCACTCTTTTTATTTCCGCAATATCTCGTTACACTGCATACTAACCGAATTGTTTGAACTAAATTTGAGCCAGGCCATTTGTAACATAGGGGTGCTGGGATTTCAACCTACCACTTCCTAGTCAGGGGTCTAGAATACTAATCTTTACACTGATGGATTTTGTTATGTTAAAGAGAACACAGAACATATACATGCATATGTATGAGTGTATGTTAAATGAGTTTAATCAAGCTTCTGATGGGCCTAAGCTCAAGCTTCCACCTGGGATATATCAGACTTGACTCAGTTTGAGCACAAGCTTAGCTCATATACTAAATTAACAAGCTTGAGCTGAGCCTGCTCACCCCTACTTATGCAACACCATTTAATATTCTGTGTATGTTTTTCTTGCAGCCGTTTGAAGAGCGTGTCATTATTATAAGTTCTAGAGATGATGAAAGTGAAGTCTCTGATGCAGAACATGCACTTCAGTATGTAGCTAAAATTATTCTCCAGGTGATGTGCTCAATGGATCCCTGCGTTCTATTTCTGGTGTCCTAAACTTATGGAGTTTACTGGTCAAGGTTCCATGAATCTCTGTCTGGCCTTCATGTTTGTGTCAAATTATTGTACATAGAAAAAGAAATGAGTAAGAAACTACAGATTTCTGCAAAGGTTTGTTACAACAGTTCCTGTGAGTTTGTTGTCCCTGGAAAACTTTAGTCATGAGAAGGTATTGACTTTCTTAAATCTGGTGGAAGAGTTTTCTACTGAAGCTTGTGGGTTGGTATTGGCATGTATTGCTGAGCAGGATAACAACAGTGATGTTGAAACACCAAAAGTGGGTCCTGGGCATGCTGCTACAAACATGATCAGGCTTCTGATTGCAGGGTCTCAGGCCGGTGGCTTGATTGGGGTTTCTGGCCATAGCATTGCGGAAATAAGGAATTCCTCTGGTGCAACTGTTCAGATCATGGCACCAAATCACTTGCCATCTTGTGCATCTGCATGTGAATCAGACCGCTTGGTACAGGTAATCATTGTAGTATGTTGTCTACACCACAGATACTGAAGTATTCATTTGGACTGTGCAACCATTTTTTGAGGTTTCATATACTAGAGTATCATCTAGTACTGGGAATTTTAGTATCCTGCAAACTTTATGCATATTTATATTGTACCAGGTTTTCTCCTTTGACAAAATATGCACGCACACACAAGTAGGGCATGACATTGAAGGAGATTATAAGATCGCTAGACATTGATGAACCATGAATAACTGAAGAAGATTTAGTTTTACTTTCCGAAGGCTCGGTCCGGGCCAATTCTGATATTTCTACTGGTCACCTGGGTTGGTTATTTTTTCTTTATCAAGAGAGAAGTTCATTAGTTAGAGCTTTTAATGAACTCCTTTGATTTAAAGTGTAATAATCAACAATTCTAAAAAAATCATATTACATAAAACAATGATGAATTGTACAAAATACAACCATAAAATCACATTTGAAACATTTATGTCTCTATGAGCCGCATAAGACATCATCAAACATCACTATCTCACAAGAACAATGCAAAATATTAAATATCTTTCTATTAAGAACATGCCACAAGACTCATACTTTAATATTACATAAGCAAAAATATTATGACAATAGTTTCACTCGATTTTCATTTATTACTTGAGTGCCCCATTGTCATGTCGGATCATCTTTGTTGGAGGAGTGCGAAGCTTGATTTCTACCTTGATATAAATCTTTAATTTTCGCGAATCCAACTTTGCGGTAAGTTGGTGGGGGGGGGGGGTTGTAGGGGTACAACGCCCCCCCCCCCCCCAATTTTTTTTGGAGAGTAGCTTTGTAATTTTACTCATAATAAATATTTTTTATGTTAACCCATTTTCTTGAGTGGAAAAATGATGGAAGTGCAATTTTTTTACCTTAACCCACTTTAGGTGAAAAAACAGTAGAAATGCACTTCTAATGGCCTCTAGACAAATGGAGAAGTCAGCCCTGAAAACCTCTTTTAAAACCCAAAATGAAAAAAAACATTCAACCCTTTTGAAGTGTGCCGAAGGTTTATCGTACGATACACCTCGTATTGTGTATTGTACAATAAACACAATATAGGTACGATACACACTTGTATTGTGGTATGAGTGTATCGTATCGCAAAACAAAAAAGTAATGATATGTACCATATCGTACTATACGGTACAATACACACAACACCTGTAATAATATTTCATGTACTTCACAAGGTCTCTAATTATTTGCTCCCTATGTCACACGGACTCTTCTAACAGGGCACCGCACCCGTGTCGCACCCGCACCCAGGCAGGTGTGAGAATTGGACACAGTTTCTTTTGTGTTAGGTGAAGTCCACGACACCGAGGTCCATTTCTATCTAAAAGTAAATTCAATTAACCCTAATCAAGTCCATTTTTATCTCTCTCTCTCTCTCTATATATATATATATTATACCCTCTCCGCACCCTTGCACACAAGTTTTTTCAAAGCGCCGCACCCGCACCTGCACCCGCACCTATGTGACATAGTTTGCTCCCTATTTCATATATGGCCTTTTTTATTCAGAAAAAGGTAATAAAGATCATTGCAGAAAAGAAACCAAAAGAAGACACTTAGGGGGCGTTTGATTGCCCGGACAAACACTGCCCCGTGGCACTGGGCAGTATTTGTCCAGGACTTGCGAGTTTCACCTCTTTAAAAAAGAATTGGCGGGGACAAAGCGAGGCAACACCTGCATGGTGACCGCTTTGTCCCTATGCGGGCTTGTCCGCGAATCATACACAGCCTTGGGGGCTGAGGTTCTCTACAGTTCACATTATTTCATCACCTTTTGCATACTTCTATGTATTTCCCTTTCCAATTTTGCTCTTGCCCTTGTACATTTGGGTACCTAAGCATAACTTCAGCTCTATGTTTTTATTTTACACTCAGGTTTCAGGTGATATCCCAGAAGTTCTGAAGGCTTTGGAGAAGATAGGCTATAAATTGAGGTTGCTATCATCCTGATTTGTTTCCCTGCACTATTATCAATGTTCTTTTATTTTTCTAGTTTTTTCCAACTTAATGAAAATTATTTAGGGAAAAGCCCCCAAAAAGAGTAATTTCAATCCATCCAACATACAATTTCAACGCGGGTCCTACATCTCATTTAACAGCACCTTCAGGTTTTCCTTTTTTCCTGAATGACTTGCTATTATATCTAATATCTTCCTTCTTTTATTCTGTTAGTTCTCATGTGTGGCATCAAAATAGTATAGCTGATAATTTTTTTTTCTCTTTATTCAGCGGACACTGTAATGTCTGAGATGTTGATCTCAGAGTCTATGGTTGGTGGGTTGATTGGCAAGCATGGCTCCAATATTTCAAACTTCAGGGTTTGGTCTGGCGCGACAATTAGGGTATACTATTATATGCTTATTTTGTTATTGCCATTCTTTTTCTTGAAGCTGTCCATCCTGCCAAATGACGACTTATTACTAATTGACAGGAACATATTAATCATCTTTTTTTACATTGTTTTGTGCAATGCAAAAGTGGATTTGGAAACTTGACTTATTAGAGTTAATATCAGCATGGTCATATTGCTGGCTATGTGGATTTGCCAGAAGGGAAGATATTGTGAGTCTTTCCGAAGTTACTAATCAGTCCTTTTCTTTCCTTTTTGGAAATTAGAAAGCCGAATGCATTTGTCGTGTGGTTTAAATAGTATCTTTATTTTTACCCTTTTTTTGTTGGATCCAAGTATTGGATCCAAATTATAGATCCAGGTTTCAGATCCAAACTATGGCTATTGGGTCTTACCAAAGAATCCAATGAACCATTTAATTAGTGAACCCTTTGTTTGCAGGTAAAGTAGGGGTTATTCGATAGTGGGGCATGGTGATAGAGTTGGTTTGTTAGGCAGATGCCAACACTAGGAGAAGCAAATTATATAGCCCGGGGTCTCTACCGTATGGTATGAGTGGAGTAATAAAACAACCCTTTTGAAGCAAGCCATCCACACGCCAAACTAGTTTAGGAACGTTGGTGCCATCAGTGGTATCAGAGCCTGGATGCATAGACAAAGGGGGCACAAATCGACACCCGACAAAGATCAGAGACATAAAGAGAGGCTTATCTATCCCACAAACTACAAAGTTCATCCTTTCTCTCTCTGTAATTACTCACACACTCCCTCCCTCTTTGACTCAAGAAGTAAGCAGATGGCTCGCACCAAGCAGACCACCCGGAAGCAGTGTTATTAAAAATGCGCCTCAAGGCACAAAAAAGCGTGCCTCGCTTAAAGGCGAGGGCCTTTGGGCTTTGAGGCACATGTATAAAGCGTAAAAGCCCCGAGGCATATGCCTCATTCGCCTTGAGGCATACGCCTCGGGGCAAGATGTGCCTCAAGGTGAGGCGTATACGCCTCATTTTTTTGGTCAAATGAGGGTCAAAGCCCCCATTTGACCAAAATTTAGGTTTTAGAAAATTAGGGTCGGGGGCCCTCATTTTTCATTTTTTGTTCTGTGACAGAACTTCTATCACTCATCTCTCTCGTCTCTCACTCATCTCTCTCTCTCGTCTCTCACTTGTCTCTCTCTCTCGTCTCTCACTTGCAGTGCTCTCACTTGTCTCTCGTCTCTCTCTCGTCTCTCACTTGTAGTGCTCTCTCTCGTCTCTCCCTCGTCTCATTCGTCTCTCACTAGTCTCTCACTCTCTCCCACCTCTCGTCTCGGTCTCTCCCACCTCTCTTTGTCTCATCTGCCATTCCCAAATTTTTCACCATATATATATATATATATATATATATATATATATATATATATCCTCTCCGCACCCAAGTTTTTTTAAAGTGCCGCATCGCTGCATCCGCACCCATACCCGCACCCGCACCTATGTGACATAGATGAAGAGATTTTTTATGCTTTAAGCTTTATGCTTATAATCATATTTATGACTTTTGGATTTTGATATATTGATTCAATATGAACAGGTGGTTGTTAACCTAATGAGTATCTAAGCATGCTGCATACGATAATAATGTACATGGATAGTTGGAGTATAATCTACGGTGAATTCTTGAAAAGTGAGAGCATTAATCATGTTTAACAATCCATGAGATAAATTTTTATGAATCCATGGGATTTTAAAAATTCATAGTACTCCACTAGTGTGCATGAGATGGTTGATTACTTTGCAACTACTGTAAGGTAAACTTTAACGAGGGAATAACACAATTTAATTATCATGTTGTGGACATACCAAATAAGGATGTTGCTATATGCGAGCGTGCAACATCTAGCATTAACCTCAATTCATGAATTAGAGTCTAAGCCAACTTCTATAGCAATTTCTTCTACTTCTTCAACCGTAGGTATGGATCAATGAAATACTATAAATGCTTTTATAAAGAAGAGAAAGAACAAACAAATATATATGTAACGATATATATTGTCATGAACAATTTGCCTTTTAGGTTAGCTAGATGTGATGCATTTAATAAGATGGTTAATGCCATTACAAATTATGAACTTGGTTATACCTCTCTAAGTAGTGAAACAATTAGAACAAAATAACTTCAAAACCTAAAAAAATAAGTTGTAACATTTATTGATGAGGTAAAAAAGTCATGGTCGATATCGGGATGCACTTTAATGTCTGATATACGGACAGATAAGAAAATTCATTTACACATAAATATTTTGGCCTTATGCCCTAAAAGCATAATATTTTTGAAATCTAAATGTGCTAAAGGGCAAAAAGGTGGTGAATATATTAAGGATTATATATCAATTACTATTGAAAAAATTGGATTAGAAAAAATAGTTTAATTTGTGACAGATAATGGCTTAAATTACTTGAAAGCACGAGTGCAGTTGAGGTAAGATACCTTCATATTTTTACATCATCTTGTGTTGCACATTGTATTGATTTAATGCTTGAAGATTGTGATAGATTGCCTAATTTTTTTCCTACATTATTAGATGCAAAAATGATTACAAGCTTCATGTACAAATCACAATCAATTTTGTAACTTATGAGAAATTATACAAATGTTAAATAGATACAAAAGCATGCGGCTACTCGTTTTGCTACTATTTTTTTATGTTTGCAATCTATATTGAAAATGGAAGATATTTGAGGTTTTTGGTTGCTTCTTCATCATGGAGTAATTTAGCAAAGGTTAAGAAATAAGAAGACAAAGATGTGATTGATATTATATAAGAAGAAAAGTTTTGAAAAAACAGAAGAGAAATAATAGCAACATTGTAACTACTTATAAAACTTTTGAGGATGGTAGATGATGGTTCTACCGTAAGTTACTTGTTTGAAGGCATAAATCGTGTTAAAGAAAAAATAAAAAGTTTTTATAAATGTTGAGTAAATAAGTATCTACGAATATGAGATATCATTGATGGTAGATGGGAGGTCAACTTAAGAAGTGACTTATATGTTGTTGTTGGGTATTTAAATCCATAACTTTTTTATAATGGTCTTGTTAAGATGAACCATTAAATCATCAAAGAATTGAAGAAAATGATTAAAAAGATGGTTAATAAGAAACATAAAAAGGATGAGTTTGTTTCAGAATTGACTTATTATCATTCAAAAGATCCAAAGATCTTTAATGAGATTACAATATCTCTTCTCCATAATGCACATCCACATAAGTTTCAATTTTGATTTCTATTTTTGTAAACTTTTATATTTTAGAACATATGATCAATTTCTTCGAACCTCACCGAGGACATGACATTCGATAGAAATGATTGGAGGAGAAGGATTCATGTGGAAGACCCAGAATGATTTTCTTTTTTGGTTCATATCGCCGACCCCAATTGTTTTGGGATGAAGGCGTAGTTGTTGTTGTATGATTAATTTCTCATTACTTGTTTTTGTTTTCATCAAAGATACACTGAAAAATGAGTGGAGCAAATGTCTCTATTTTGCAAAAAATAGTAATTAAAATACTTAGTCAACTATGTTGTGCATCTGGATGAAAAAGAAATTGCAGTGCATTTGAAGCGGCACGTACCAAAAAGAGAAGCCGACTTGAGCCAACAACTCTTATTGATTTAGTTTATGTGCCTATGAACATGCACATGCAGAAAACTTTAATTGGAAAAGAAGAAAATGATTCTCGGCCTATTGCTTATGACGACATTGATGCATTTACATATAGCTCGATTGGAGAAATGAATGAAAAAGATAAAACAAAAGATGAAGAAGAGGAGGATGAAAGCATTGACGGTAAAGGAATTGATGAAGACACTTTTGATTTCTTAGCTAATAGCAAGTGAATAGTCTTTTTATATAAACTTGAATCGTTATGATGTTTGTTTTTTCATGAACTTTGTGATCATTTTTTTTATACTTGATTATTGACACTTAATTTATGATGATTTAGTTTTGATACTTATTTAAATAAAAGTACAATTGATGCACATGCTTGATACTTATTTGATGTTTGATACTTCTTAGATATGGTTATTGTGATTGAAAATAGATTTTATATTTTTTTTGCATGTAAAATTAAATTAGTTTATTTTATTTTATTTTTTAGATTTTTTGAGAATTTATTTGGTTTTTTTAATTTTTTGCCCGAGAATTTGCCGAAAAAACTCAAGAAATATTCAAAAAGTTGAAAATCTCCCGAGAAATTCACTGCCCAAAAGTTGCCATTTTAAACTTTTGTCACAATGCGCACAGGAGCCTAAAAGTGGGTTCCTTTATTAAACAAACAAGCTCTATCTTTTAGTTGAGCTCGGGTTTTTTGCCCACACCTATTTATGTTTCATCATAATTTTCTATTCAATTTGTTCATCCTATAGGTCATCGGTGAAAGAGGTGAAAGGCCACAGAGACATGTACACATTGAGGGCAATGCTGAGCAGGTAAAACTCTCACAAAGTCTAGTGAATTTGCTAGACCTGGATGGTTTCTTTCTTAGTTAAGCAGTTATTTACTTTGCCATAGTTAACATCTGACATGGAGACGCAACTTGATTGAGGCTGGGTCAGGTTGAGTCTCCTTGATAGACCCGACAGGCTCAACAGAAACAGACTTTGCTTAGACTTGGGCTGAAGCCAAGTCTTCGTTTTTTTGTTAAATTGGCCCTTTCTTTGGCAGAGTCGTGAGTTGAACCGTCTTGAGGTCCACCAATTCCCTGAATCCTCAAGCTTTGTCTGACTCGATTGTGTGTTGTGTGTGTGTGCACGGGCGCACGGAAAGCAGGTTGCGTTGGCCAAGATGTTGGTAGAGAATTTCATAAATTCACAACAGAACGGGTCATGATGATAATGATGTTCTTCGCCTTTGGGCACCCTTACCATTTGTATCATTAAAATCTCTCTCTCTCTCTCTCTCTCTCTTACACACACACACACATATATATATATATATATATGTATATAGATGGGTGACTTGCTTTTCTGATTTGGGGCCCTGTTCCCTTGTGCGAAGCCAATAGCTTATTGCCTATAGAAACCTATCTATTGTGATTTGAAACTCATACAGAAATTTCTGACATAACTGAGTCAGCATGAACTGTTTAAGGGGTTCATGCTAAACCAATTTGGTGCTAAACTGCTTGCTAAATGGGGTTTTCGGGCTTCTCTGGTGCTTTTTATGTGGTTCTAACCCCATAAATGTGTTGGGCATGGTCTATTTACTAATAATCCACACCAGGATCATGTGTTTTCAATGAAAAAAATGATGTTTAGAGCCTCTAAAATTTACACGTGCTGGAATCAAAATCCTTATAAAAGTAAGTATATAGATCACATCTGTACGGTCAGAATTTAAAAATAAGATGAAAAAAGTCCTAAAAAGTTATTTATCACCCAGTTTAGCACCAAATTGGTTTAGCACCGACCCATTACTCCCCATTAAATATCAGCGAGTTTATCTTTATAACATGCATTCCACTTATGAACTTCTGAAATTTATTATAGGCTCCCTTTGTCTGGTAGGAGCAGCCAGTGCACGTCACCTTGTGTTGAGACGTTGCAGGTTCAAAACCCAATGGTATAGTTGTATAAGTGGTAGGGGTCTGCCTAACCCGGGCTTGCCTTTAAAAAAAAACGTATAAATTATTGAAGACTATTTTACTGGAGGGAGAGAAAGAGGGGTTCTGTCCGAAAGAGTCCCAAACGGTATTCTAACTTGTAGTTTTTATATCAGCAAATGTATATTAGATTGACCTATCGAAAAAAAAGCATATTAGTTTGGCATTTTGATGCTTAGATGTGTTTACAGAACTTGAAGTAAAAATAAAAAAAATTCATTAAATTAATGGTTCCAAGTTAAAATCCTGTGCAATCCGATCTTCAATTTATAGCATAGTTTATCGTAAACAGCAATGATAAGTACAACTTTTTTATAAAAAAACCAACAAATTCATGCAAAATAAATAATCAAGAGAATGAAACCGTACAAATATAAAGTTAAGTGCATATTGTTGATCGCTTTGTGTTCATGAAGTGTTGCCATGTATTTGGTTTTGTGTCAATTGTCATCTCGGATTGACGTGAGACATGCATACTGATTGAAGTGTCAATGCGACATGCTCTCTAAGTGTGTTTGATTCGTTGTCCCTGGGATGCACCAAGCCCGGGCCCTATGCGTGTACACATGCACATGCAAATACGGGATGTGCTGTTACAATATTGGTGTGTTTCACAGATGGTTATTTGGCGTCCACTGCGGTACTGTGTCCCCAATGGAACAGCGGAGAATGTGCACTCTTGGACCAAAAAAATTCATTTTTTTGGGTTGCATGAACAGGGCAGGACAGTTTTTTCTTGTCCTGTTTGTGGACGTTCTGGTGTGTCCTGTCCATGCGCGTTCATGATTCAAGCGCAGCCTTAGTTTTTGGGATTAGATCTTAAGAGTATATATATATATATATATATATATATATATATATATATATATATATATATATATATATATATATATATATATATATATATATATAGAGAGAGAGAGAGAGAGAGAGAGAGAGAGAGAGAGAGGTACAACCATGTGGAATCATATATGTATGTTAAACTGAAAAAAAACTGCCAAAATAACCAGTTCGTGACTATGTTGGTTTGTACTTACTGACATGTATATATGTACTGTTTTATTAAAAGTTGTGGTATTGAAAAAAACAAAAAAACATTTATTATAGTTTAAGAAAAAGTAGGAGAGGCGGACAACGGGAAGGGGTGTTTCGATGGTTGTGTATAGATTTTCTTTCAAAAATTTTAAGCCTTTCATTTTTTGCTCAGAATTTTTTAAGAAAAAAGGACGGTACCATCCTTGCAAATAGCACATTTTCTCTAAATACTTAGCATTTTGACAAAATCTTTTGCTTATCCAAAATTTCAATTCATGATTTTTTAGGACATTTTTATCCCTTGGCAAATACAACACTACCTTCACAACTCTTTAGAATGTCTCCAAAATGTTAGGTAGGACATTCTCAAATATAGTATGACCTTCACAACTCCATGGTTTTGAAAGCCATATTGTATTGGTGAATATCCTCCTGCTCATGTTTTTTTTATGGACATTTGCAAATGTGTGGGGACATTTGCTGGACATTTGTGTGCAAATGTCAGAACATTTGGTATTTAGGGCACTCTAAAACACGGCTAAAACCAATTGAAAAAATGATGAGTGTATTCCTGCAAGAGCTTTTAGAGGTGTTTTAAAGCGTTGCTGATGGTCCCAATAAATCTGGGACCTTTAGCTTTATCGTTTAGTTAAAGCATCATTTTTGCATTTTAAAACACTTTTGCTCACTGAATGTTCATTGGTCATTACATGTGCATTCTGTTTAGGTAGCTATAGATTAAGCAATTACCATTTTTTTTTTTGCAAACGTAAGTATTGAGTTAAAAGGAGGTTCACAGAATCCCCAAAATGTGGGAACCTTTAATTAAATACTCTCTCACATTTGTAAATGTCTTATCATTAACACGCAAATGTCATGACATTCACACATGAATATCCTTACACATTTGCAAACATCCTTGAAAAAAAAATGACATAGAGAGACATTTGCTAATACAGTACAACATTCACAACGCGTAGTTGCCTAAACTGCCATAATGAAAAACCGGTGCCCGTACCTTATCCACATGCGAGTTTTAATGGGTTCAGTTACCAGTGGGTCTCGATTCATAACTGTATATGGACTGAAATACTGCTGTGAGACCGAATCGGTTCCATAGCTGGACTCTCTCTTCATAATCTGGATCGACGATCGTGTCAACCTTGACCTAACCCATATCCGATCCGATCAGCTTGCCCCCCTTTCCCATAGTTTGGGATTCTGCACTTCAAACGATTGATGGGTTTGAGAGAGAGAGAGAGAGAGAGAGGAACGTGCTCGCCTCTTCTTGATCGCCATGAATATTAAAGGGGAGATGGGTGCTTCTGTTTTTGGTACCTGTAGGGGCGTCTACTCGTATCTTCCTAAGGAGCATATTGTGCTTGAAAAGAGGCGAATTCTTGCTGGAAGGCATGCGTTGTTTCTGCAACTGAGTTTCTTCCCTTTGTTGCTGCATCAGATTCCTGGTAATGAGTCTCTCTCTCTCTCCACACACTTCAAATTCATGCAATTCCAAGGTTTTTTTTGCTTCGTTGGTCATTGAATATGGAGAAGTTTTTGTTTATTGAAGCAGTGTGATTGGGTG
The DNA here is from genome assembly GCF_984573655.1 of Nuphar pumila. Lineage (NCBI taxonomy): Eukaryota > Viridiplantae > Streptophyta > Magnoliopsida > Nymphaeales > Nymphaeaceae > Nuphar > Nuphar pumila. The sequence goes on from NC_143261.1 coordinate 3,592,147, forward strand.
GTGGCCTTTTATTTTTCTTTTTTAAGTTGTTGGTACTGTAATTGAGAAATCTATGATTGTTTTGCCGTGTAAAGTTGAAGGTTTTGTGGGTTCTAATTGACACCCGCCCCGTTTTCACGAATAGTTTTTGCTTTCTGCTTTTACAATTGAAACCAAGTTTTCCGTTCAAACATATAAATTTCTTTTTAACGTGCTCTTTTCTTGAATTTCTTTTAGCCCTTGTGTTTTGCAGCATGAACAAGTTCATGATCTGAATGTCTTTTATTGTAATCCTAAGGACGTTCTTTTTCAAAAAGTAATGACTTATGTCCTTTGTTGCTATAAGAACAACAAAGGAAGAAAAGTTCTCATTTGATTCTCTTGGTCTAGGCTTTCGACTAGTCCACAAGAACTAATTTAGATTTGGGCATATAATCCAATTAGCAGCTCGGTTAAACCAAGCAACTTGATGCTTATTTTGATTAGACATTATGCTTCTTAAGAATGTTGGGGCCTCTTACTGCTTTAAATCGATATATGATTTAAGTTGGTATACTCCGATTATTGTACCTAACATTAGTTTCTACCTTGATTATCCTGATACACAGAAGAAAGACAGAACAAAGATATCTTCGTTGGAAAGAAGAACAAAGATCTATCTCAACAAATTTAAACTTTTTTAAAATGTTCACTTGGGGGAGAGTGTGGGCGAAACCCTGTAAAAAACAAGAAGACAGGGAGCGTACCTGGATTCGCCATTGTCAGTGTAGGCAGTTCGGCGTTCTCCTCAGCCGGTCGACGCCCACAATGAGCCCAGGCCTAATGTCGACGGTGAGCAGGACCCGTTCCACTGCTCCTGAATGCAGAACAATATTTTGGTATGGAAATGTTACGAAATCTCATCATTTTCATAACCCCAAACCTCTTTATATAATGGAGAATTGGGCAGTTACGTGAATGTGGTGTCTCCACATTCACGTAACTTCCACCCACTACCTCCATTATCCAGTCACTTACGTGACCCACTAACAGGGTGTCAAACCGGGTCAGATTGCGGGTTGGACCCGTAACCCATAATGTCTAACATTCTCCCACTTGACCCATTGACACCAAAAGTGTACTAAATCGAGGTGTATACCGTTATCTCGATTTAATTCTTCATGTGGGTTCACATGCCACCCTTTATCACAAGGATGAATCGTATGAGTCAAGGATATGAATACCCCTTTATGAAATGTCATATTTCCTTGTATTACACTATAATTCACCTTCAGTGCTTAGGCATGTAAAGAAATTACCTTTATGAATAGGTTGGTCTCTCACCTATTCTATTGGTCCTTTAATATTGTTATTCTGCTATTCTCTCTAACCCATATGAGAGATTCTTTATGCAAAATCAACAATAACACAAAACTTTAGAGAATCAAAACATAAACACAAATGTGATTACTTAATGTATTGTCATACATCAGAAGGAATAAAAAAGACCCATCCCCTTTACATGTTGGGAATACAATCCCGGTGCTAGCCCTTTAGTAAAGGGATCCACAGTCATTTCCTTCGTCCCAATTGTATCAATACATACCAGATGATTCTCAGTCCTTTCTTTAACAACAAAATATTTTAACTCCATGTGTCGACACGATGTTGAGCTCTTGTTGTTATTTGAAAAGGACACGACTGCTTCATTATCACAAAAGATCTTTAGTGGTCTCTCAATAGAGTCCACTATACCAAGACCCATAATGAAGTTCCTTATCCAAATGGTCTGTGACGAAGTCTCGTATAGAGCAATAAATTCCGCCTCCATGGTATGAGCAGCAGTGGTAGACTGTTTTCCGCTTCTCCATGAGACAACACCACCCGCTAGAAGGAAAATGTATCCAGTAGTGGATTTTCTACTGTCAATACACCCTCCTAAGTCCGCATCAGAGTATCCAATGACCTCTAGGTGATCAGCTTTCCTGTAGGTCAACATATAGTCTTTCGTTCCTTGTAAATAGCGCATGACCTTTTTCGCTGCCTTCCAGTGCGCAATACCTGGATTTGACTGATATCTACCAAGCATTCCCACAGCAAATGCTATATCAGGTCGAGTGCAAGTCTGCGCATACTATAAACTCCCAACTGCTGAAGCATATGAGACAACATCCATCTGAGCCTTCGTAATATCATCCTGAGGACAGTCCTTCAAGCTCAATTTATCCCCTTTCACTATAGGTGCCGAACTAGGAGAACAATTCTCCATCCCATATCTTTTAAGAACCTTAAGGATATAGGATTTCTGAGATAGGCCAATGACACCTTTAGTTCTGTTACGACGAATCTCGATTCCAAGGACATAAGTGGCCTCACCCATGTCTTTCATATCGAAATGAGAGGAAAGAAAATCTTTTGTTTCATGTAAAAGACTCAAATCATCAGTTGCAAGAAGAATATCGTAAACATATAAAACCAAAATTATGAACTTACTCCCACTAGTCTTAATGTAAATACACTGATCAACAATGTTTTCAGTGAATCCAAAGTTCATTATTACCTGATTGAACTTCTTATACCACTGGCGGGAGGCCTGTTTAAGTCCATAAATTGACTTATTTAATTTGCAAACTAAGTTATTTGAGTCATCTATACTGAAACCAGGAGGTTGTTGCATGTATACCTCCTCATCCAGATCCCCATTCAAGAAGGCGGTTTTCACATCCATCTGATGCAGCTCTAAATCAAAATGAGCTACGAGGGCCATGATTATTCTTAATGAATCTTTAGTTGAGACAGGAGAAAAAGTCTCATTATAATCAATGCCCTCTATCTGTGTGAAACCTTTTGCAACAAGCCTAGCCTTGTACCTCTCCACATGACCTTTAGAGTCTGTTTTGGTTTTGTAAACCCATTTACAACCAACAGGTCTAACTCCATTAGGTCGAGGTACAAGATCCCACACTTGGTTCTTTGCCATAGAGTCAAGCTCTTCTTTCATGGCATTAATCCAATGTGTTGATCTTTCACTTTCAATGGCTTCTGCAAATGTGAAAGGATCTTCATCAATGTCTATGAAATCATTTGACTCTTGTAAATACACCACATAGTCCGGATGGATAGCAGATTTCCTAATTCTGGTGGACCTTCATACAGGTGCTACAGGTGGTTCAAAATGAGCCTCTGTATCCTGTTGTTGTTGTTGTATATCCTCATCAACAACCAGATCTAGTTGGGATTGATGTTCATTGACTGGACTTTCTCTTACATTACTTGAAGGAACAATAATAGAGAAAATCGGGTCAGTATCCTCAGCAAGTATAGAACCTGAATCCTGTATTTCCTCAAAATCAATATTTTGAGATGCATCTATCCCAACAGAACCATTTTCAAGAAATCTTGCTTTATCTGTTTCCACTATCTGTGGTGTATGAGATGGACAATAAAACCTAAAGCCTTTCGATCTTTCTGGATAACCAATGAAGAAACCACTAGTTGTCTTAGAATCAAAAGCTTTTATATGTGGGTTATACAATTTAGCTTCTGCTGGACATCCCCATATGTGCATATATGATAAAGAAGGTTTTCTAACTGTCCATAACTCGTAAGGAGTCTTTTGAACAACCTTCGTAGGAACCTTATTCAAAATATGCACTGCAGTCCTAAGAGCTTCACCCCACAAGGTTAAAGGAAGGTTTGAGTGATTCAACATCGCTCAAACCATTTCTTTAAGCGTACGGTTTCTCTTCTCAGCTATACCATTCTGGTAAGCACTACCAGGCATGGTATACTGAGGTACAATGCCTTCCTCTTTTAGAAACTGTGATAATGGACCTTCCTTTTGTCCCATCTCAGTGAAACGACCATAATATTCACCACCTCTATCTGACCTGACAACCTTAATAACTTCACCGGTTTGTTTCTCTACTTCTTTCTTGAAGTCCTTAAAAACCTGAAAGACTTCTGATTTTTCAGATAATAAGTAGAGATACATATACCGTGAGTAATCGTCTATAAAGGTGACAAAATACTTTTCACCCGTATAACACGGTGAAAAAGGGCCGCAGACATCCGTATGCACTATTTCTAACTTTCCATTGCTGCGTTTGACATATTTCTTGTATGTGTTAGACTGCTTAGCCTTTATGCAGTCAACACATGACTCTATATTCGTAAAATCAAAGGATCCAAGGATTCCCTCTTTCACGAGTCTTTGGACTCTCTCTTTCGAGATATGTCCTAACCTCCGATGCCAAAGCAAATAGGATTGATCATCCTTTAGACCACGTTTATTGCCAATCATTGTGTTCTCAATGGAGTGAGATTCCTGAATTTGAAGTTTGGTTCTTAATCGATACAAACCATCACACATATATGCAGAACCTATATTCATTGAATTTTTCATAATAATAAGTTCAGATTTTTCAAATTTAAACACAAAATCAAACTTATTAAGTTTTGAAATTGAAATTAAGCTCCGACTATAAGATGAAACATAAAATGTATCGACCAAATCCAACATGAATCCCGACTCCAACACAATTCTGCAGGTCCCAACGCTCTTGACATGTGAACGCATCTTATTTCCTGAGAAGATGCTTCTTTCATGCTCCGTTGGTTCCCTTTTGTTCAGAAATGCCTGCAAAGAGTTGACAATGTGCACCGTGGCACCAGAATCAATCCACCAACTATGCAATGGAACATGAATTAGATTGCACTCATGAGAAACGAATGACTTATTACCTTTATTTTCGAGCCATTTCTTGAACTTCAAACAGTCCACCTTCTTATGCTCTTTCTTTTTGCAGAAGAAACACTTTATAGAAGGGCCACCAAACTGGGATTTGGCTTTCGCCTGAGAGTTTGAACTCTCCCCAGTGGCACTCTTCTGATTTTTCTTTTTGAAGGAGCTTTTCTTTGGCCTCGACCTCTGTTTATCCTTATGAGAGGCCATATGTGCACTTGGCACCCTCTCACCCTTCAATCTCTCATCTTCCTCAACACACTTACTCAAGAGGTCATTAAAAGACCACTCATCATTATGTGTGTTGTAGGAGATTTTAAAGGGTCCATACTCAGTAGGTAACGAGGTTAAGATCAGATGAACTAAAAACGAGTCAGAGATGGCGAACTTCATGTCATTCAGTTGAGTCACAATATTCCTCATTTCCAAAATGTGCTGTCGGATGTGACTGTCACCAACATATTTCATAGACACTAATTTGGACATGAGGGTACTGCCCCTTGCCTTATTAGAAGTGACGAACTGAGCCTCAATGACTCCCAGAAATTCCTTTACAGTCCTATAGTGAGGAATTGCGCCTCGAATGTTCTTAGCCACCCGAGATTGCAAAAGCAACAGGCTAAGTCTGTTCGAGCGCTCCCACTTCTCAGAGGCAGCCTTCTGATCAGCTGTACTCTGCTCTGTAAGAGTGGGAGGTTCGTCAATTCTAAGGGCCAAATCTAAATCCATATAGCCCAAAGTGAATAACACAATTTTTTTCCAATCAGAAAAATTCGATCCGTCTAAGATAGGGATACTACTAAAACCGTCGATATGGAAGGAAGCTGATAAAATGAACGAAAAACGAAAAGATGTTACTATTTTTGCTCAAACGAGACTCGTGTTGAAAAGGTAAAAGTGAGACCCTTTATTTTCACCTTTTCTGAGACAAGCATAGTTGAGCCATTATCGTTTCACTTTGGTGAAAACGATAATACTCATAATTACTCCGTCTCTTCAATTCCCAAGGAATTGACTTCAGTTGGTGAAACTAGTAGATCATGAATCCAGAGGCAATTCAGCACTGTACCTTTGGGTACGAACATGCTTCATGGGCTGGAATGCACATTTACTATCACACCCTGTGTAAATTTGGAACACAACGACCTACCTTTGGGTAGAATCGATGTTTCATAAATTCACACACAATCATAATTACGAATCTTAATACGGTTCAAAGAATCTTTAATTAACACGACTCAGATCACTTTGGTGATTACATGAATCGGTTAATCAAAATCTTTTACCGAAAAATTTATTCGTATTATGGAGCACACCCATGCACACATTTTAATGCATGTATATTCATGACATAATATCAGTTCATACTACAACAAAAATGCATAAACTAATTGTCATAGATTTAGTCATAATTCATGCTTAAAATCATTATGCATAACTTAACCAACGCTAAATACATGAATTAACATGCATAAGTCATGCATTATTCAAAATAAATAATTTATAAAGCATGAAAAATAACAAAAGCATGCTCATATGGGTAAAACCCAGGGTCCACATGTAGGAACCAGTCTAAAAACACTCTGAACCGGTCTGAAACCGCCCTGAACCGGTCATTTAAGGGTCCGAACCGATTCTGAACCTTATAAACCGATACATAATATGAACAAAAGTTCATAAAACCCTATAACTGTATGCCAAAATCCCTGTATTTCTTTATATCTATGAAAAACAGGGTCTTAGCATCCCGGAATCAGTGAAAAACTAGAAAGAACCGGTCAAAAACAGCTCCGAACCGGTTCTAGAAGGGGTCAGATCAGGTTCCTGATCCGATTCAGTCTCAATAGTGTTTGGATCCTGCATTGCATGGATTCGATCCGGTTTAAATGGGATCCGGGTCTGACCCGACCCATACTTAATACAGATCAGACCCGGACCGAACAGAACCCGGGTTAGACCCGGTCTGAAACAGGCCCGGGTCTGACCCGGTCCAAAACAGACCCGGGCGGACCCGACCCAAAACAGATACCGGGTTCGACCCGGTCCAAAATGGACCCGGATATGACCCGGTTCTTCATGGACCCGGGTATGACCCGGTCCAACATGCACCCGGGTGTGACCCGGTCCAGACAGGATACCGGGTTCGACCCGGTCCATCATGGACACGGGTATTACCCGGTCCAACAGACCCCGGGTACGACCCGGTTCAAACCGGACCCGGGTCCGACCCGGTCATTAATGGGTCCGGATCGAACCCGATCCAAAATCAGACCCGGGTTAGACCCGGTCCAAAATGGACCCGGGTCAAAACCCGATCCTTTCCGGATCAGACCCAGACCCAGACCCGGTACCTTTATGGGTCCGGGTCAGATCCAAAAGAAAAGAGCAGACCCGATCCACCCAAAAGGGTTTGGATCGGGTCTGTCATCGGGTTTCCTCTCCGGACCCGATCCAGTCCGATTTTTAAAACCTAAAACAGAAACTCGATGGTTTCTGTTTCGGTTTTAGGGAAAAACCGAAAAAGGGTTTTCGGTTTCCCCCTTTTTCGGTTTCACGGCGACCCACGTCGCCGTCACGGCGACCGGCGCAGATGCCGGCGACCTGCGTCACCCCACGGTGACGCCGGTCCGGCGTCATCCTCCCCGACAGAAGACGTCGCCCCACGGCGACGATGGTGGCTGCCATCCGATGGCTGAAGTGCACGGCAGCGCCTGCCAGTCCGGCGGCAGCCCCGACGGTGTCAGCCCCTGCCGACAAATCGCCCCACGGCGATCAACCCAGCCCGATGGCTGAAGGAGCAGGGCAGAGAAAAAGGGGGTTTTAAACCCCTTTCTCCATCGGTCGACGACATCTTCCGGCGAAAGCACACCGGCGATGGTAAACCCCTTTGCAACCCAACGGCCACAGGAGATACGAGGATTTACCTCTGCCGGCGATGATCGGCCGATAACGGATGAACCACATCGCCCGCGGGCGATGATCGGCTGGTTACCCGCAACCCAGCGTCCACACCCCTCCACCGGCGATGCATCGAGCGGTGATCCCAGCGAAGGCAGAATCTCCCTGCAGCCCGACGACTACAGGTATACAACGATCCTCCTTTTTTTTTTTTTTATAAGGATCTCATCTGCCGCCAGGGATGTTTGTCGCCTCACGACGACCATCGCCGCGTACAGGTGGTTGTCGCTCCAAGGCGACTTCACCGACGCCCAATGGCAGAGGATTTTGTGGATGTGATGCCGGAAAAATGCTGTCGCCCCATGGTGGCAGCGACTGTTTTTCTTAATACAGATGAGTCAGGCTTAATCTGTTACAGTCCCCGGTAGCCACAGACGCTGCAATACGCCGAAACGGCCTACACAGCCACGCACAACGGAAATGCGTGGCCGTGGGCCAATGTTGGGCAAAACCCTGTAAAAAACAAGAAGACAGGGAGCGTACCTGGATTCGCCATTGTCAGTGTAGGCAGTTCGACGTTCTCCTCAGCCGGTCGACGCCCACAATGAGCCCAGGCCTAATGTCGACGGTGAGCAGGACCCGTTCCATTGCTCCTGAATGCAGAACAATATTTTGGTATGGAAATGTTACGAAATCTCATCATTTTCGTAACCCCAAACCTCTTTATATAATGGAGAATTGGGCAGTTAGGTGAATGTGGTGTCTCCACATTCACGTAACTCCCACCCACTACCTCCATTATCCAGTCACTTACGTGACCCACTAACAGGGTGTCAAACCGGGTCAGATTGCGGGTTGGACCCGTAACCCATAATGTCCAACGGAGAGGGGATAATTGAGTATGGCATTGTATTATCATTTGCTGGAAAATGGTATTGCACTCTCAATTTCTTTCATGCTTGTCTTCTATGCTTCTACGTCCTTATTTTTTTCAATGGTGCATATAATTGATCATTTACTAAAGAGCGATTCTTTTCATATGAAGGAAATTCATTAAAAATGATACATCCACGAAAGTTTTGGGTTGGAATCCACACTTCTGCGTTATCTATTTTGTCTCAAAGGGAAAATTGTCATCCGTGCACACAGCAAGTCTAGAGATAAACAGAGGTGCTGATGAAAATCGTTAGAGTTTTTCTATTAACAGTTTTACTAGTTATGCTTTAGCCACACAGACAGGTAGCAATATGGTGGTATGCATGCCACTTGATCATTCTATTGCATTACCCATTAATATATGCTTATATTGTTTTTTTTTGAGAGAAAAAGTAAACTTAATTTTATTAATGAAATAAGGCGAAAGGCCTCGGGTGATGAGAGATTGGCCCCCAGCCTGGGGCTTAGAGACTGAATCAGGTTGGTTTTGACAACCAAAAAGCTAGATTTAGACCAAGTGTATTTGAGAAAGCCATTTTCATTTATTTCACTTTGCCAACATGATAAGCAGCTGCATTTCATACCAGTAAAGTCAATTTAAGGTTGCTTCTTTTTGCAAGTTGAATTCCGTTCTACAAAAGATAATCTTGAAGTGGCTATTGAGTTCTGGTCTCCAAGTTGTGTTTGTATCTGTAATGCAAAACCCTTGTATCATTGACTTAAACTTTCCAGGACAAGCCATTAAAACTGTGGTTGTATGTGTAGGTGGAAGTAGAAATCGTTATACTTGAAGCAGATGCAAAATCGTTCTCATTTCTCTTCTCTCCTTCCCCTCACTCTTCGAACGGTTGAAGGCGACAGTGGTGAAAGAACCTAAAAAAATAGGACCCCACCATGTCTCGTCTTGTTTGAACTGGGGATGAAGGATATGAAACAGAGAATAGACAGGGGATGGAGGTTAAAATCAAAACTCATGCAAGGATGGAGGCAAAATTTTTGACCGGGCCGGGGTGAAGCCTTTGTCTCCCACCCTTGACCCTGTACGACACACAAAATTTTAGGTATTTTTTCTATATCCATTTTATTTATTTTTTATAATTCTAAGATATAACATAAGAAATTGATAGGACTAATTGAACCTAGAATAATTAATCAGAAATAAATTTTAGAAAAAATATAACCTTATATTTGAATTTTAGAAAAACATATTATATTTGAAATTTGAAAAAATATAACCTTTTATATGAATTTTAGAAAAATATAACCTTGTATTTTAATTTTGAAAAAAATATAACTTTGTATATGAATTTTGAAAAAATATATTCTTATATTTGAATTTTAAAAAAATATAATCTTGTATTTGAATTTTGAAGAAGTATAGCCTTGTATATAAATTTCGAAAAGTGAGACCTTGTAAATGAATTTTGGAAAGTATAGTATTATAATTGAATTTTGAATAATACAAGATTCAATATGAAATTATCTTAAAGTGAGTAAGAATATTTTAAGGAATAAAATGTACATAGTTAAAGTAAATAGAAAATGCAACTAAATAGTTAGAATCTAATTAAAAAAAACAATAAATAATTAAAAGTAACTAGAAAGTACAAATTAGGTAAGAATTACCAATTAGATTCAAACCAAATACAAGTACACTAGAGGGGGCGATTTTTCTTAATGATTAAATTAGATTTTTTAAATCTAATAAAATCTATAAAATATTGACTAAATATCAAAATATCTTCTAAAAAACTAAAGTATCTAGCCTAATAGGTATTCATAATAGGGTCAAGGGTTATGCTTTGGAGAAAAGTGTTGAAAAATTAAAATGATTTAATCTCAACCCTTCATTTAGAAAGTAATCATTATCCTTCCTTATAAATACCCTATCAAATTGAGAGTTTTAAGCATCCAAGGGCTTCTCTCTTCCTTCTCTTTCTTGTTTCTTCTCTCCTTTTTAGTTTTTAAGGTTTTTCTTCTTTCTTCACTTGAGAGCAGTGAAGAGTGCCTCTCTAGAAACTCTTCTATACTCTCTTAGTGCTTTGAAACAAGCAAAGCAAGAAGCAGTTCAAGCCTAAGTCACAAGTCAAGGTAATGTTAAGTTATTATTTATGCATCTTAGTACTATTCAATTTTTATTCTCTCTCCTAATCCTTATTCTCATCCATATAGGCATGTGCTTTCATAACACTTGTAGTATTAAGAAATGAGTTATTATTATACTTTCTATATAATTTTTTATCCCTTTCTAAGATACACGTTCTTTATTATGATCATACGAAAATATGAATGATTTTCATGTCCTAATAATAATTCATTACCATGAAAAAATTTAATTAGCATTATGAGAAATTTTCTTTGATATATGCATCATGCATTTTAGAATTATGCAAGTCATGCTTAATCTAAATTTAAAAGACTTTTTGGAAATCCATAGGCTAATGACAAAATGAAATTTTACTCTAAAAAATTTGTGGAAAAGGATATTTATTAATTATACTTGCAATCCTGAATTTTATTCATGTGAATATAGAAAAATGTATACTCAAGATTCGTAGGATGTGAAATTCAATTTTTTAGAAAACCGTGCAACCATGATAATTAGAATCATGCCCAAAGTAAAGTAGATGAATTGAAGATTCAAATTAAAGAAATTCGGATAGTTGTTCATCTAATCAAAAGGAAAATAGATTTTTGGAAATTTGGATTTCTTTAAATAAAAAAACTGGATTTCTTTTTTTGAATGGGTATAGGTTTTGGAATAAATGAATTTGGATTTTCACTAAGTAGATTTTTTATGTGGATTTTCTCTAATCGGATTTCTTTTAATTGGATTTTGGAGTTGGATTTTCTCTAATTGGATTTTTAGATTTGGATTTTCTCTAATTGGATTTTGGTTTTTGGATCTATTCAAATAGATTTGGATCCTCTTAAATGGATTTAGATTTTCTCTAATTGGATTTTGGATTTGGATTTTTTTCTAAATGGATATTAGATTTGGATCTTCTCAAATGAATTTGGATCTTCTCAAATGAATCTTTGGATTTTGATTTTCACAAATGGATTTAGATTTTTTCAAATGGATTGGGATCCTCTCAAATGAATCTTTGGATTTGGATTTTCTCAAATGGATTTAGATTCTCTCAAATGAATCTTTGGATTTAGATTTTCTTAAATGGATTTTGATATTCTCAAATGAATATTTAGATTTGGATTTTTTATAAATGGATTTGGATCCTCTCAAATGAATATTGGATTTAGATTTCCTCAAATGGATATCGGATTTAGATATTGGATTTGGATTTAACTTAAATGGATTTTGGATTTGGGTATATAAAAATGGTTTTTGATCCTCTTAAATGAATCTATGGATTTGGATCCTCTTAAATGAATCTATGGATTTGGATTTTTTTAAATGCATTTGGATCTACTCAAATGGAGTTGGATCATCTCAAATGAATCTTTGGATTTGGATTTTTTTCAAATGGATTTGGATCTTCTCAAATGGAATCTTGGATTTAAACCAACTCAATTGGATTTGGATCCTCTCAAATGGGATTTTGGATTTGACCCAACTCAAATGGCCTTGGATTCATGTAATAAAAGCTTTGTAAATTGTAATTTTACTCAAATGAATCCATACTCACCCAACCATACATTTGAAAAATGTCAAAAATGTTCTATCAAACGAATCTTTTGGTAATATGAGTCTTATGCAAATCCTTATAATGGATTCGATGCGAAACCCACACCTTAAAGGTGTGATGCTCAAATAAATGAGGCTACCAAGCTCACATCCAACATTCAAGTTGACATACTTTCAATCATCGAATGATTCACAAATATCGTTGCCTTAGAAAGTGACTAGGCTTGTATATAACCAAACTTTGAAAGGTGTTCACATATGCAATAAAAAACTTTATGATCTCAAGCCAAGGGCTAGGCAACAATACAACAACGTTGCATGTGAAAAATGCATACATGTGCTTATAAATATGATGAATGTGCATTGACTTAGACTAACAACTTATGCTTGAAGTACATTATATACTTGTCTATGCATTGGCCAAATATCATATGGATATATATACAACACTCATGTGATAGTGTGTGTACTCGCCTACAAAATGAAGAGTTAGGCAAAGAAGGCACATATGACAAATGAAATAAATGAGTATCACATGTTGCATATAGGCCAATGATATTGATGTTCATACTTTCATGATGCCTTGTAAAATGAAATATTGTTGTACTCCACTTAGCATACTAATTATTGTTGCATTGAGGCATGATGAACATCTCATGTGTGTGGAATGAATTAATTGTAATAAGTCAAAAGTACTTTGTTGAGAGCTAGGTGGCTGCACCTTGTGAGATGAAGTCTCACTACTTGTACTAACTCCTACACATTTAAATATGATATTTATGCTGTTACGTGATTTAGGTTGGACATAGACCTTATCATAATATACTACCTTGCGAGGAGTATGGGGCTGTTGAGCATTTAAACCTCGTATGACATGAGAGCATGACTACTAACATACCCATAATGAAGATGGAGCCGCCCATGTCACCCATTTACAACTAGTTCACCAAGAGAGGGTGAATGGTATATCTCGAGTGACAAATATTGCATGTAGAGTTTTATAACTAATGTCATACCTGACTTGAAAAATGAGGTGCAAAGCATCCTCAGACCTCCGTGACTCAAGGCGTAGAGGTTGGGTCACCTGAGGGTGTACCTTATATGTTGCAGCAGTAGGGATTGCAATCCAAATTACCTATGAATCGATCATCTCTCTATCCTGAGGAGACCGCAGTTTGGGTTATGGATCCGGGCAACAGAAGCTATGGTAAATTTACCTATTGCATAATAAACCCCGTAGTAACTCTCGTTGTCGCGATGACCACCTCTGCGTACCCAAAGGATTAAAACTATTGAAACTTAATACGTGTCAGAAACTCGTGCGATGACCACCCCACTCTGTCCTCGTCCCCACCTTGCCCCATCCCGCCCCGTCCCCAATCCTTATTTAAGGATTGCAATGGATAAAGGGAGAACGGAGCCCCGCCCCACCTCGCTACGTTTGGACCGAAGATGGAAGACATGAAAAGGGGATGGAGGTTAAAATCAAAATCCCTGTGGGTATGGAGGGCAGGACCGCCCTGGTCCACTGCCATCCCTACTAATGCCTTGTGAAATAACGCTAACATTTTCATGTTATGTCACGTTTGATGCGTTGAGTGCACAAAGTGTGTCAGATCAAGCAGAACAAACAATACAACCACATAAGGTAATTATGTAGGTAACGTCGATTTCGTGGATGTAATCGATAGAGTTTACAATTGGGGTTTTACAAGATTTTGAGAGGCGCACGGGTGTTTATTTTTCTTTTTATTAAGGAGTTAATTTACTCGCTAAAACAACACTTGATATAATTACCTGATAATACACCATGTTAAATTTTACTTACCATTTAGCTATTAGCTACTAAAGTTCAAAAGACAAGATATATGTGATTTGTATGACTTCATAACCTCCCATAATTTGTACAGACCAAATTTGACTTCACTGCCAAATTGATAGTTACCCTCAGGGTAAATGGATGACAAAGTCACCATAATTATAATTTGGTAATTTGGTTTCCTTACAACCCGGTAACTAGTAAAGGAATCGGTAGGTCTTCACTAGGGGTGGCAATTGGGTCGGGTTGGCGGGTCAACATAACTCAACACGAACCTGACCTGTTTATTAAATGGGTCGACTGTGGCAAACATGAACCCGACCCATTTATTAAACGGGTAACCCGAGATGACACAGTTAACCTGTTTAATAAACGGGCCGGGTCGGTAAACGGGTTGCCGGGTCGGGTTCAGGGTTTTACATTGAAAAGTTTATGGGTTGGCGGGCGGGTTCGGGTAAACGGGTTCACCCGACCCACCTAACCCGTTGGCGGGTTGGCATACCCCTGACACAAACCCGACCCGTTTAATAAATGGGTTAGGCGGGTCAACCCGTTTATGACACGAACCCATTTAAGCCAAACCCGAACCCGACTAAGAAACGAGTTGGCAGGTCGTGTCAGAAATTGCCATTCTAGTTTTAACCATCCTAACCACTTCAAGAAACCATACTTGAATGTATTTTTTTTTTTTTACATAATCCAAACGCTACGTATGAATCAATTTAAAAAATTAGTTGGAACTTTTTGTAACAAGGTTTTACTGCAATAAGAGCCATTTCATTTAAAAACACGTTTATTTTATAAAAAATATCTAATTTAATATGTGTTTGAGAAGTAAATTACAGATAATACATTTGTAATTTCAAACTAAGCTAGGGATGGGCAGTGGACAGGGGGAAACGGGGCCCCACCCCACCTCACCCCGTTTGGACTAGGGATGGAATACATGAAACGGGGATGAAAGAGGAGACAGAGGTTAAAATCAAAATCCACGCAGGGATGGACTTATGCTTTTTCCCGCCCCGATTTCCTCCTTGACCTGGCCCCAATCTTTATTTAGGGATGGCAATGGATCGAGGGAAAACCGGACCTGCCCCGCCTCCCCCCATTTGGACCGAGAATGGAGGACATGAAAGGAGGATGAAGGCAGGGATGAAGGTTAAAATCCAAACTGGGGATGAATATTCCCAAAAAATGCTTAAAACTGTTTTCTGATAATTACGATTATATTTCTCCTTATCAACACGGAAAAATGAAATTTTCTTCGGATCCAGATTCGATTTCTTGAACCAAACATTCTATGCATCTCCATGGAACAGTAGCCCCCAGCACAATGAGCACATGTAAGAGGAAGTTCTGCAAATAGGGAATCTGTATTGTGAATTTTCTGGCTGAGATTTGTCACCGAGCTATGGTTGCAGATTTATGGGTGGCTATTAGGGCACTTTCTGTTTTTGAAGCTGACTGTATCGTGGACGACTAACTCAAGCTACCGTTGTTTGATGAAAGCAGGACTAAATTGAAGCAGACGGAAGTGGACTGTGAGTTTCTAAAGAGGTGTTGCGATAATCTAACAGAGGAGAACCGGAGACTGCAGAGAGAGTTGCAGGAACTCCGGGTGCTCAAGCTCTCACCACAATTCTACATGCCCATCCCAGCCACCACACTCACCATGTGCCGTTCCTGCGAGAAGCTTGCAGCCATGGCCGCCGCCAACAACCACTGCCGGATCCCAGTTCCTGCCGTTAGCCCCATCACCGTTCGTCGTTTCGACATGCCGGCTCGGTCATGAGAAAGCATTTGCGTCACGGGTGGAACCTTCCTTTTTGTCTGGTTTTCCGCCCGATCTGCTGTGCTTGTTACCATACGTGTGTGTATCTACAAGGTTAACACGGTGGTCTACTCTTGTTATTTTCTTTTCCTTCTAGGCAGAATCTTAAGAGAGAATTTAGCCGGGATTATTTTGTTGTAATTGTAAAAATCTCGAAGTTCTGAAATACCAAATTTCATAACAAGGAAAAATCGCACTTAACCTCTTGAATTTCGCTTGAATTTAACTTGCTTTTAACCTGAATTGAACCTAATTTTTTCTTAAATTTAAAAGTTAAATTAAATAAATTGCTCATGTATTACAAGCTATTCATACTATAATGTTTATTTTGAACGAGTCTCCTTAAAGTCTATGGAGCTAATACAATATAACTTATGGATTGGTAGGAAACCAGATTTGACACACCTACGAAAGTGGGGGTCGATTGCACATGCTCTAATTCTGACACATTTAAGGCATAAGCTAGACAACAAAATACTAAGGTATATTTTTGTTAGGTATCCTGAAGATTTAAAGAGGTATAGATTGTATAACCCTGGAAAAAGTTTTATAGAGAGTAGGGATGTTGAATTCCTAGAAGAAAAAGAATAGAGATTTAATCATAAAAAATATGATGTACCATTTGACATCTTAAATGATGATGACATGCCATTGAATGAACCTGAAGTCTCTGTGCCATTTACAGAGAATCAAGAGCTAGCTGTAGATGATGATCAGTCTCCACAACGTATAATTGGACATAAAAGGTCCAAACTTCCTCCATCCTATTTGAATGATTACTATGTGTATTTCACAGAGAAATTGTATTACTTCATTGATAATCTCAGCTTTCAAGATGCGATTAGTTTGCATGAATCCAATGAATAGATTAGAGCAATAAAAGATGAAATTGACTTACTAAAAAAGAATGGAGTATAGAGTATATATGAGAACTCGTAACATTGCTTGATGATAACAAGGCAATTGATTCCAAATGGGTCCTAAGAAAGAAATATATAAAGCTGATAAGACCATTGAAAAATTTAAAGAAAGATTTGTTACAAAAGGATATACTCAACGTGAGGGCATTGATTATTAAGAAAGATCAATTATTAAGAAACTTACTCTCTAGTAGTGAAATTCTCTTATATTCAAATTATATTGGCCTTAGTGGCATTCTTTGACCTTGAGTTACATCAAATAGATGTAAAAACAATCTTTCTAAATAGTTAGCTAAAAGAAACGGTATATATGCAAAAAGAATGCTTTGTTATAAAAGGTCAAGATGATAAGGGGTACGTCTTGAAGAAATCTTTGTACATGCTTAAACAATCACCCAGACAATATTATATGACTTTTCATAATGCAGTTACCAAATTGAGTTATATTGCAAATAAGTTAGACCACTGTGTATATGTCAGGAAAAGTGAAAGTAAGTTTACTATTTTATCCTTATATGTTGATGATTTACTCATCTCAGGGAATGATATTGGAATAATTATCAAAATCATGACTTATATCATATCATTTTGAGATGAAAAATTTGGGTGAAACATTGTATGTGCTTGGTATTAGAATCACAAGAGACAAACAATCTATATTGTTGCACGTAAGTCAGGAAAGATATATTGACTATATTTTAAAGAAATCCAAAATAAACAATAGTAAAGCTAAGTTAACCCCTATTGTAAAAGTAATGAAACTAAGTATGAATAATTGTTCAAAGGATGGACAAGAAAAACTTGAAGTCGTTTATGCGCAGGTAATTTGTAGTTTGATGTATACTATGTTGTGCAGTAGACCAAACATTAATTTTGCTGTGAGTCTAGTAAGTATATACCAAAGTAATCATGACATTCCTCCTTATGAAGTAATGAAAAAAATCTTTAGGTATCTTAAGGTAAGTAAGAGACTTAAGTGATGTTGCCAAGCAAAAAAGTTAAAGCTTATTGGTTATTTTGATGTTGACTTTGTAGGAAGCATTAATGATGAAAATTTTACTTTTGGATATATCTTTTTGGGAGGTAGAGTTGTTTCTTGGTCATGTAAGAAATAGGATTGTTTGGCATTGCATACTTAAGAAGTTGAATATATAGATTATAATATGGCTGCAACCTTCGAGGTCTGAATTAGTCACTTGTTGAGTGAGTTGAGACTGAATATCTTGAATGAATCAGTCAAGTATATTGTGACAATAAAACTACAATAAGCTTGATAAACTCCTAAGTTCATAGCTTTAAAAGTAAACATATTGAGGTAAAATATCAGTATGTTCATGACATAATAAAATAAAATAAAATCTCAGTTAGTTATTTACCTTCGACATACATGATAACCGATCCAATCCATTAACGAAGACAGTTACTGCATATGTGAGTCAAATGAGACTTAGGTACGTGTAACTTAATCATGAGTGCATAGTTTACTTAGTGTGACATGAATCCTCGTGGTACTTGTATTAAAATTTATAGCATGCGTGAATGTAATTCAAAGTGACAAGTATACAAATGCAAAAGCCCCAAAAAATGGAAGTAAGATTTGTGACACCGAACACCCCTAAATGGTTTATGACCAAGTGAGAGATGCAAGGATTTAGTAGTTATAAGGCCATTATGAAAATCCGATTCTAGATCAAGGCAATGATATATACCTTAATCTAGAATTAGAAAAAAGTAATGATTATTTTATTAATGAAAAGATCCAAGGCGTTGAGAGAGGGTCATCTCATCATTTGGAATCTTAAAGGACGTGCATAAGAGGTCGGCCCACCTCTCATGCACACAACATGGAAACTGAAATGCATGGGATTAAATTTAAAAATAAATTAAAGATCTTAATTTATTATAATTAAGTAATAACATATATTCATGCATAACAGTCCGATGAAAAAAAAAAGGAAGGAGAGAGAGCATTTCAGCAAGATACGGAAACGGATTACAGCCCCTAATTGTTATAAGATCTCTCTCGTTCTCTAAAATAGAGAGATAACACAACGAAAACGAGAAAACAATACCTACAGAGAGGCTGTGATTACAGCCCCTAAAGTAAGCTTTGCCAGAGATGGGATCAGAATGTGGAATACCTCTAGATGCCGTTGATCTCAAGATGATGAATAAGATGCCCATTGCATGAATGGGCCCCACTCTTTTTTATTTTTTTATGGTCCAGAGTTCAGAGTCCTGACCATCCATCATGCAAGGTACATTGAGAATAGGGATGGCAGTGGACAGGGGGAAAGCGGGGCACCACCCCGCCTCGCCCCGTTTGGACCGGGGATGAAGGGTATGAAACGGCGATGGAGGCGGGGACGAAGGTTAAAATCCATCCCCGCCGCGGGGATGGACGTGCACTTTTCTCCGCCCCGTCCCGCCTCATCCCCGTTTGAACCGGGGATGGAGGACATGAAACGGGGATGAAGGATAAAATCCATTCCCCGCCGGGGATGGAGGCAGGGGTGGAGGATAAAATCTTGAGGCGGGGCGGGGGTGGAGACCTTGTCCCCCACCCCTCCCGCCCCGCCCCACTGCCATCCCTAATTGGAGAAACCAAAACATTTGAGGTAGAGCCTATGTTGTCAGTATTGTTTGCCAATTGGCTTGAATTGATTGATTTCTAATTGTATGGGCCAATAAAACCAAGCTGATTTGGCTTATTTTAAATAATTTTTTAAAAAATGACTTAAAATATTTTTAATATAATTTTATTTTTTTTGTGATGATGCCCATCATCTGCTAATTAAAAATGAACTTAAATCGACCAATTCCCTAAATCGTTTTGGATTCTGACAACATTGGTCTGGACCTATTGCCAACCTCATGAGATAGGCTCCCAAATTGCCTCCATTATTGGCACAGGCCAGGGGCATTCGAGGTGCGTGAATAACGAGCCATTTGATCAGGCCTGTCCAGGACGACAGCCACTGTTTGTCCAGTAACACCAGGACAGGTACAGGTGCAAGGCCCATGAAAGACTCAAAAAATGGCAGGTCGATGAGCCAGACCAACTCAGACTTGACCAACAGGAGGAAAGGAGATCCAGTGATCGGACCAATCACTGGATGCCATGCGTTCAGTCAATCGGAGGGTGGGGAGAGGGCTGGGATGCATGGCATCCACTAACTAACTTTTCTTTAATTTTATAACCCGAAGAAACCACACCTGGCACAAAGACCTTGTTTCGCTGGCTCAGCCTGCCATACCTACGGTAATTGGTGCAACTAATTAGGTAAATAATTAATAAGTTTTCATGTACCCAACCAATTATTTTTATAGAGTTTCATAAAATTGATACAACTAATTAGGTAAATAATAATAGTTACCAAGTTACTATATAATTAATTAAATTTTATTTTTTATATTAAAAATTAATAAATAACTCAGGCTCATAGCCCACTGGCCAACCCGGAACCGGCCCCCCTCTTACTTCAAGCAAAATGCTTCATGTCATGGCTATAAAAGGCCCTGAAAAAAATGGGCCTTTTAAGTACTTGAGGTTTAGTTGGTATTTTTTTGCGTATTAATGAAATTTTTGTGAAAAAACGCAAGATTTTAAATTTAAGATTTTTTTTAAATCTTGGAGAATGTAAATTTCATGTTTTTTTCACGAGAAATTGAAAATCTCATGGAGATTTGTGACTATGCTCAAAACAAGGTCATCCACCATTTATTTGAAAACCAAGGAGCTGTTTGTAACTTGTGCTAACTGTAGGGGGACAACTACAACCCTCAACCATTGATCCTAAGAAATCAGCAATCTAGAAGAAAACTGAGGGGGGGGGGGGGGCTTGTAAAAAGAGGTTCAAGGTTTTGCCCTCTTGATATACAAAACCGGCTCTACCTAGGGATGCAAATGGGTCGGATCCAGAACCAAGGGGGGGGGGGGGGGGGGGGGGGGCTCCGCTTGTCTGACAGGAGCAGTTAGTGCACGTTACCTTGTGTTGGGATGTTGCAAGTTCGAACCCCAAATGGTATGGTTGTATAACTGGTAGGGGTCTGCCTAACCCCAGCTTTCTCTGTTGAAAAGAAAAAAATGGGTGGGATCCAGAACAACGAAATACATGGGGCAGTCGGAACTGGATCAGGTTGGAACAGCCAAAAATCACAAAACCTCTATCCTGAATCTGACCCATTTGCATCTCTAGCTCTACCGGTAGAGGATGTTCCACCAACAGATGCCTTCCAAATGGCTTAATGGCATTTAGGGTCAATAATATGCGGACCTATAATGGATGGTATAGCATTGCTCTTTCTAAAAAGATAAAAAATCAAGTGGTACACTCAAGGGTACCAAATGCAAAACCACATCCACCACCCCCACCCACCACCCCACACCCAAAAATCGATGCACGCATGCACCCACACACACATACACATGCACGTACATATCATGGTTACCACTTACCAATATAGATCTCAAAAACATCTTGAAGAGACAATTTCTTGGGATATTATAGGCTTTTCTATAACATCTAGGGGTGACAACGGGTCGGGTTTATCCGGACCCGACCTGGACCAAACCCTATACTGTCTGGGTATGGTGACAAATAAGAAGACTTGATTAAGACCCGGGCCTGGACCCGAAGGTCCGATTAATACATGAAACCCGATATAGTTTGTGAAATTTTATACCTGCGCCCGACCCAAGTTCCAATTAAGACCCGCATTTTTTCAATGTAAAAATGATAAAAGAATATTATTTTACCAGGTATGGTCTGGGTCTGGTTCATATAGTTCTTATATGTCTGAGTATGGTTTCTCTTATAATAGACCAGATTAGACCCAGGTCTGCACCCGATACCATACTTGAAAATCTGGTTCCACACACCCTTAATAACATGAGAGAAAATATGAGGAGGCTTTACTATAGCATCTTAAAAATCATAAAAATAATACTAAAGATATGAAAAGTGGACCATTTTTTTGGTAAAAAGTGTCAAGGGTGAACAATTTCTATAACATGCACATACATAAAGCCACATGCACCCAAGTTCCTACAAAAGATGGAAAAAAACAGTGAAGGGATAAACTACCAAGCTTAGTAAAGCTAGAAGTTAACCAATCTAAGCACTTATATATATGGATGAGTTTGATAAATTTGGAAGTACCATCATGTTGATGTCCCACAACAACAAGAAGTAGGGATGACAATGAACGGGGGGGGGGGGGGGGGGGGAGACAAGGTCTCTACCCTTCACTACAAGAAAAATGTTATTTAGCAACAGAAATTTGCGACAGAAATAATTCATCGCAAGTTAAGACGGATTAGCGAGAGAAAAATATCCATTCCTAAAATTGGAATTAGTTACAAAATTTGCGACGAAAAAATTTTGTCGCAAAGGCCGTCGCAAATTTGCGACCGATTAGCGACGAAAGAATTTCATCTCACACTCCATCGCTACTTCGCGATGGATGAGCAACACCATTTTTTTTCGCTACTTCGTCACAAATTTGCGACAGCGTTTGCGACAAAATTTGGTCGTCGCTAATCCATCGCTAAATTTCTCGTAAAACCCTAATGCGAGCCTCATTTCTTTTCCCTTTCTGTTTTATTCATCCCTTTCTCTCGCCCCGTTGCTCGCCCTCCCTTCTTTCCCTTTCGGGGACCGTCTCCCTCTCCGACGACCTCCTCCCTTCCCTTCTCCTCCTTTCGGCGACCGCCTCCCTCTCCGACCACACTGACCGACGCCCACCCCCTCCCAAGTACACTCTTTCCTTTCTTCTCTTCTTCTTCTTCTGTTGTCGAAAGGCCGACAGGATGTCGTCTCCCCCTGCCGTGCCTCTCTCTTCTCCTCCTCTCCCCAGTCTTTTGGTTTTTCCCCTCCTCTTCCCTCTCTCTGTTGTCTCGATGGGAGGCCGGAAAAAGACCAATGACCCCTACCGCGCCCTCCCTCTTCCCCCCTTTTTTTTTGTTGGTTCGCTGGGAGGCTGACAAGAGGCCCACGACCCCTGCCGCACCCTCCCTCACTCCTCTATCTCTTTGGGCTCGTCGGAAGGTTGGCAGGAGGTCGACGCCCCCCTGCCGCGCCTTACCTCTCCCTCTGTTATGTCGCTGGGAGGTCGACAGGAGGTCGACGACCTCCTGTCGCTCCCTCTCGCTCCCTCTGTTATGTCGCTGGGATGACGGTAGGAGGCTGAAAACCCTTGTTGTGCCCTCTCGCTCCGCCTGTGCTCGTCGAAGGGCCGACAGGTGGCCGACGCCCCCACCTCTGTCGTCTCCCTCTCTCTATTGTGGTTTGTCGGATAGCCGACAGGGGGCCGGTGGCCCTTGCGGCACCCTCCCCCTTCCGTTGGTTATCGAAGGGCCGATGGGAGGTCGACAATCCCCCTGATGCGGTGTGCAGGAAGGGTCTGGCAGGTGGCCCCGTGCCACCCCTCCCCCTCTCCTTTGGGCCCTCCCTGCTCCCCCCTCCTCTCTCTTTCTCTCTCTCTCTCTCTATTCCGATGGGGTCGGGCTCGACCAGGTAGCTGAGCCCATCTCCCTCTCAGTCGAGGTTGAGGTCAGGCTTGGTCTGACAACTAACCTATTCTAGTAGCCTCGCTCCGTAGCCGACCCGCGATTGTATATAAATGTGCTTTGCAGGTGCGTAGCTGAGTTGATTGTGCGATGCTTAGTGCTAAGCATCACATGACTAAAAATGCAATGTAAAAAGAAATAAGAAAAAAATACAAAGGCAATAGCATGCATATCGGGTAAATACTCGTGGTGAGTAAGTGATGCATGCACATTACAGGTTATTTATTTTCTTGGATGCATCACTTTTCTGTTCACACACTCACTTAGTTGTGGATATCTAGGACTGCTTTGATGGAGTTCGGAGATCATGCTGAGCATGATTTTAATGTATGAAAATAGAAGTGCTCTTATTTTTGGAGTTTGGATTTCATGCTAGTCATGGTAGTAGTGAGCTGGATATTAGAGTGTGTTTGTTGCATGTACATGTTTGACATTGTTTTGATATGAATGATTTGAATGTATTGTAATGTTTGATGTGATTGTATCCATGCTTGCATAAAGTTATTTTCAATTTGATTATGCCTTCCATGTGAAAGTGTATAATGAAAACATGCTTCAAATGAATGTATCGTGTTATGAATGAGTTTGCACACGAAAATGAATAATAAGTTATCAATGCTTCAAACATGCTTTAAATGAATGATTTTGCACATGAAAATATTAAGTTATCAATGCATGCATCATAGTTTTTGTGATTGAATGACATCATATATATATATATATATATATATATATGTGTGTGTATGAGAGAGAGAGAGAGAGAGAGATCAAATCATTACATTCACCATGAATACATGATAAATTATATATTTTTTTCATCATAGCATTCTTATGATTCTCTTTTAACTGGTTAGAATAGTATCCGTAACATCTGTCGCCCAAAATGGCTGCAAATCGTGAATGAATGTACCGTAGGATAATTGACAATGAGGTATTGTTTGAATATATGAATGGTGTTGACAGTTTTATTGAATTTGCAATGGCAAATGTTAGTACAGTGGATCCCGCGGGTCAGATCAGGTGCTCCTGTATGATGTGTAAGAATAATTGATTTATAGAACCTCATGGCGTTAGACATCACCTATACAAGAAGGTTTTTGTGAGTGATTATCAGAATTGGACACTTCATGGTGAAGAATTTTGGAACAATTTTGATGCACGGGTGGATATGATGCACGATAATCTTTGTGTGAATTTGATATTTGATACTGCAGGACTAGAACTAGGTTCTGTTATGGGTCCTGGTGATGTACCAACTGGGGTAGAGGAAGAAGCAACAAATGATGCAACTAGTAGATTTTATGATTTACTTAGAGATGCTGATGAGTCACTTTAGAATGGTTGCGAGAATCACACTATCTTGTTTGCAGTTCTTCAATTAATGAATTTGAAGTACGAGTATAATTTGAGCCAATTATGTTTTGACCGTATTTGTGAAGAGTATGTTGCCCAAAGATGAGAAATTGCCACAAAATTTTTATCGTGCGAAGGTTATGGTCAATGCTTTAGGTATAGGGTATCAAAAGATAGATGCTTGTCCAAATCATTGCATGTTGTATTTCAAAGATAAAAAAAATAGCAGATCATGTTCGTCTTGTGGACATCCTCGGTTCAAGTCAAAGACAAGAGGCATTGATAGCATGAGGTCAAAAGAAGTGTCATATAAGTCGCTCATTTACTTTTCTCGCACCCCTAGATTGCAACAATTATATATGTCTTCGAGGACAGCTAAACACATGAGATGACATGCAAATAAAGTTCAACGTGATGTCATATCTTATATTTTAATGTATTACAATGAATGATTTGAATGTATTGCAATGATTTGAATGTTTTGCAATGTTTGAATGTATTGCATGAAGTTATTTTCGATTTTGTTATGTATCCATGAAGATATAGAGTTGTGTAACTGATCAAAATAAAATTTTTATTTGTTACAATATGGTTCGTAGAGGTCACAGTGGTCGAGCACCCAGTGATAGCCAATCTCAGCCTTCATCTTCATGGGTTACTTCAATAGGTATATCATTTAACTAATTGTATACTTGATTAGTTTAAATATGCATTGTGTGAATTTCTAACTCATTTTTCTATAAATGATGTTTCGTCTGCACATGACCCACCTACACCATCTATTCATACACGTCACGAGACAACGCTGGATGCAGGGTCTTCTCAGTCTGACACACAACGACTCATTCAAATAATGTATATCGATAATCGACTGTAAGTATTTCATTTTCACTTATTCAATACTTATCTTATATATAATGTATATCGATAGTTAATGTGTACTGATTCATGTGTAGTGCGAGATTCGAGCCACAAAAAGTAATATGAGAGATTAGGCAGTTACTAGTTCAATATCTATCAGGATCTGTTGCTCAATAAAAAGAGTACCTGAAGGAGGTGTTGGACAGATTGTGGTCCTCATTCATGATATACAATCTTTTATCATAGCTAATGTATTTCATATTTAATTTTTTGTTATAATCATGTCTACTAACTTTATGAAATTATTTATAGGCTTTGAATCGCTTCGCGACTACGATGGAGGAGCAAGACGCGAGGTGGGTGTGGCAGCGGGTGGCTGCCAGTTGATTTGCAGACATGCTGCACAATATGAAGACTGCAACAATAAAAACATCTAGTGTGATAGATGATCCCCTGCAGTGGAAGGGTCATGACCCTCCTACTATCTGGTCAGCTTTTTGGGATGCAATGTGCGACAAGTAGGCGGGGCATGAATTTCAAAACCGCTCAGCAAAGGCTGCACAAAACCGAGAGAAGATGTTCAATGTCCATCTACACATAGGTGAATGTAGGACTTTTGGGAGCCACATGAAGAAAATGATAACTCATCAATATATATGTTGTCAAATTTATAAGTGTTGTTGCATACTTTTTAAATATTTTTTTTATCATTTAACCTTGCAGGAAGAAGAAAAAAGAAGCATTGTGTCTTACAAGGATGTGTTTGTTGAAACACATAAATGTAAGAGCACAGGAGAGTTCGTATCAGAGAAGGCGAGAATGACAACGGTATGTATTTATTGTATTAATAAACATTATAATATACAAGTTACCATGAATATTGTAATTTTTAATTATTAATCTATACTGTAATCATTACTTTGTAGGAGTCATATGAGCAACAGATGGTAGAGCGATATGACGATGACTCAACTCAACATCCGCCTTTTGATCCCGCAGCATGGGTGACTGCAACTGGTGAGTTCAAAAAGGGTCGTGTGTTCGGGTTTGAGAGTAATATGAACACCACACCAGTCGTTACCTCCTCCAGCTAGGGCTCTTAGAGTTCTCCCGCCAGCATCAACTTCAAGTGTCCGATTGACCCGACTAATTCTTGGAATGGTGTTCGCCAGCTTGTTAATGACACAATACGTGACTATTTACAAAAAGCAATTTTCGACATTGTTCGTAATGAGTTGTGTAGCTTTTTTTGGGACAGAGAAACTTCTTCTGCAGCTGCCTGTCATGTATAAAAGTTTCATGTCATTTGGTTCATGTCGTTAGATTTTAAGCTAGTATATGCATGATTTTATCACATATGAGCATGATTTTATCACTATGAAAGTTTTTGACTGCCTTATAACACATATATGCATGATTGAATCACTATGAAAGTTTTTTGACAACATTAGAACACATATATGCATGAATGAATCACTATGAAAGTTTTTTTTACAACCTTTGAACACATATATGCATGATTGAATCACTATGAAAGCTTTTCACAATCTTAGAACACAAATATGCATGCTTGAAGCACTATGAGAGTTTTTTGACAACATTAGAACACATATAAGCATAATTTCATCACTATGAAAGTTTTTGACTACTTTATAACACATATATGCATGATTGAATCACTATGAAAGTTTTTTGACAATATTAGAATATGTATATGCATGATTGAATCACTATGCAAGTTTTTTGACAACCTTTGAATACATATATGCATGATTGAATCACTATGAGAGTTTTTTTTACATCATTATAACACATATAAGCATGATTTCATCACTATGAAAGTTTTTGACAACCTTAAAACACAAATAAGCATGCATGAAGCACTATGAGAGTTTTTTGACAACATTAGAACACATATAAGCATGATTTCATCACTATGAAAGTTTTTGACTACCTTATAACACATATATGCATGATTGAATCACTATGAAACTTTTTTCACAACATTAGAACACATATAAGCCTGATTCCATCACTATGAAAGTTTTTTGACTGCCTTATAACACACATATGCATGATTTCATCACTATAAAAGTTTTTGACAACCTTTGAACACATATATGCATGCTTGAAGCACTATGAGAGTTTTTTGACAACATTAGAACACATATAAGCATGATTTCATCACTATGAAAGTTTTTGACAACCTTAGAACACAAATATGCATGCTTGAAGCACTATGAGAGTTTTTTGACAAACTTAAAACACATATAAGCATGATTTCATCACTATGAAAGTTTTTGACTACCTTATAACACATATATGCATGATTGAATCACTATGAAAGTTTTTTGACAATATTAGAACACATATAAGCATGATTCCATCACTATGAAAGTCTTTTGACTGTCATATAACACATATAAGTATGATTTCATCACTATGAAATTGTTTGTCTGCCTTAGAATACATATATGCACGCTTGAATCATTATGAAAGTTTTTTGACAACCTTAAAACACATATATGCGTAATTGAATCACTATGATAGTTTTTTGACAACATTAAAACACATATAAGCATGATTGTGATACATAAAACATTTATTTGACAGCCTTATAACACATATATGCATTCTTGAATCACTATGATATTTTTTTGACAACCTTAGAACATATATCTGCATGATTGAATCACTATGAATTTTTTTGTCAGCCTTAGAACACATATTTGAATTCTGTTAATGTCCTTCATTTTATTACTAGCTAGCCCATGTGTAATTCATTCATGTTACTTTGATTGCCTTAGATTAGGTGCATTGCATATAATTTATTTCATTATATTTTGTTTATCAATACTAACCTTTCTTTTCTCTTGTAGGATGCTGGAGATAATCAGCATAGAGGAGTTGATGGAGGCATTGATGAAGGGGCAGATCGAGATAATGAAAAAGATGATGCTCAAAATTTTGGCGATGATTAGATCCATGTGTTGAATTTGTTGTACCTTCTTGTTGTTTCAAAAGAAAGTCTTTGTAAATGTTCACTTGTAAATAATTAAAACTTGATGAGGATTATAGTGGATTGATAAATTATTTCAGCTGTTGTGTATATGTATTTTTTATGTGTACTTTGGTTTTTATACACAAGATATATAAATTGTATAACAAGAAATTTTTTCTCGATATTTATATTTCAAACAAATTTATTTTTTGTGACGAATTAGTGATGGATATTATTCGTCGCTAATTAGTATCGGGCTCCAATTTAGCGATGGATTAGGGATGGATATTTATCCGTCGAAAAACTGAATTGGTTGATGTTTTACGATGGATTGTAATCTGTTGCAATTCCGTCACTACAATAGCGACAGACGTGTATCTGTCGCAAAACCAAATCTCTGCGGATTAACGATGGCCTTGCGATGAATCATGACATTCACTAATTTGTCACAAATTAGTGATGAAAGTAACAACATATATTTTCCGTCACTAATTAGCGAGTAGGAACTTGCGATGAAAGTTATCCATCGCTAAACTGTTTAGCGACGAAATTGTGATGGATTAGCAACGAATTACGATCATCGCTAATCCACAGATTTATTGTAGTGCCTGCCCCATCTCAAAATCCTGCCCTTCATCCCCGCCTCCATCCTTGTTTTGATTTTAACCTCCATCCACCGCCTCCATCCCCGGTCCAAATGCAGTGGGGGCTTATTTTCCCTCGGTCCATTGCCATCCCTAAAGAAGGATTGGGGACGGGACAGGGCGGGGCGGCGCAAGGCGGAGATCAGGATGAAGACCGGGCACTATGGGAGAAAGAGTAAGTCCATCCCTGCACAGATTTTGATTTTAACCTCCATCCCCGTTTCATGTCCTTCATCCCCGGTCCAAATGGGGCAAGGCAGAGCGGGGCTTCATTTTCCCCCGGTCCACTGCCATCCCTAACAACAAACATAATTAGCTTGCACTCTGATCAAGTGTTCTTCTCTTGGCATAAGATAAATTTGCAATTGATGCGTTAGGGTGATTCCCTTGACAGTGCTAAGCTTAAATCTAACGTTTTGAGTGCTGCTTATAAATTCTATTAAGCCAGGGTACGGCTGGTAAACGAACCAAACAGCTCGTAGCTCAACTCAGCTCAGCTTCTCACAGACTTGTTTGTGATCAAGTCACACTACAACAAAACATAGCTATGCAGTAAAAAACTGGCGCTATAGCCTTGTGTAAATGCCACTGAATCCAAACGGCAGCAGTTCACCTGCCACTGTTGGCAACAGTGGCATTTTTGGCAATCTACAGTCGCAAGAACTGCCGGAGTTAGTATTCTATAGCAGCATACATTATTTGTCGCTGTTATCTTACAGTGGTATTTACAAACTGCGACTGCAGGTGATTGAGTTCAGTGGTTCCTCGTATAAAATTACTGACTCTAGAGATATGGTAATATGATGGACAAAATTGTTAAAAGAACGAATAGAGCCGAAAGCACCCCTTATTTTAAAGAAAGGATGATGGGTTATTCACATTTGATTTGATGGTCAGAGAAATGGAAGTATCAAACTAATTTCAGTAAGTCCTACTTAAGGCTCGTTGGAATGTGTCGAGCCCAAATTCAGCAGGGTGTTTGTCTCGTCCCGTTCTACTTGTGTAAGCTCATGAGGACACAATGAGGAACATATATCTACGATTTATCACAAACAGCTAGCTTGTTTGTCCAAGCAGTTGTACTATAACAGGCAAGCATGAGGTATGTTGTTCGTGTCCACTGTTTATAAACCCATATAAAGCATTTTACACGAGCCAGCCCGGGCTCTTCTTGCCTGGCTGCTCTTCGCTTGTGCTCAGCTCAGGTAAACACGAGTCTGAGCCCGACCCCGTGCTCTAGCTGGGTTCCATGGAAACGAACCAAGCTCGAACACCCTATGTTTGTGTCGTTCGGCTCGTTTACTAGACCTAGTCTGGGCTTACACTTTGGACAAAGGAAGTAAAGCTGGAGATCATGAATTGGACCTTATTTTGTCAAGCAAAGCCAAACAGGCATATTCGTTGTGGCGATGGAGCAGAATATGTACATGAAATACATGCAAATCCGCGTAGACTTGAGAAAGAATAAGATTAGCTAGCAGTATTGGATGCGGAGTTGGTACCTGATCACATTAAGTATTCAAACTTACTAGTTTAGAATAGATTCTATCAATTTAGCTTTTGATCTTATCAATTGAAAAACAATATTGGATCTGACCCATTTGAGTTAGAATATAAAATTAAACCAATTTAAAGAATGTTTAGAACTAGATGATAGCAAACTTTTTTATAGAGTAAAACAAACTTGATAAATTTTGGTATCGCTTGTTTCATATGCAAAACAAACATAAGAAACTAATCCACGGCGACTCTAAAGTTCCTTTCAATATACACAGAGTAATGGATAGGTGTGAAATGCCAGGTGTTTTTATTTTATTTTATTTTTCATTCTGACCTTACAGATGTGACCTATGAACTTTATTTTATAGGGAACAGCTCTTGAAGTGTTAAGATATTGACACATGGGTGAGTTTTTATAAGATTCAAAAAATCAATGGTTCATTTATCTTTGTAAATTTTTGAGGCTCCAAATATCATTTTTTTCATCTAAAATACATGATCTAGGTGTGGATTCCTCCTAAATTGACCCATGCCCAACACATTTATGAGGTCCAAACTGCAAAACAAAACACCATAAAAACTCATTTAGCATGTATCATTTAGGACGTATCAATTTTGCACCTACCCATTTCTCTTGGAAGCAGATCAGGTCATGATGAACATGAACGTTTTTGCTCATGCTGTTTGCATTTTGGATGAATGCCACGTCGTTTTGTTGAGCAAAATCTGCTTCAATTTCTCTCTCTATATATATAGTACTAGTAATGGCACTTGCTAAATGAAATATGCTAAAAATGAAACATGCTAAATGGAATTTTCAAATCTTTCAGTGTTTTTTTCACCGTTCTGAACCCGTAAATGTGTTGGGCATGGTCTATTTAGGAAGAATCTACACCCTGGATCATATGTTTTCAATGAAAAAAATAATATTTGGAGCCTAAAAAATTTACATAGATTTTGAAATAAAAACCCACCGATGTGTTAGAATCCAACACTTAGAGTTGATCTCTATAAAATCAAATACATAGATCACATCTGAATCATCGGAATTTAAAAATAAAACAAGAAAACCTAAAAACCCCAATTTAGCAAATTTCATTTAACTTGTACCTATTATTCTCTCTCTCTCTATCTATCTATTTGGAAAGGTTGTTTCTATTTTTTTCTAAAATCTGACCAGATGTGATCTTTTTGTACGAATCAACTTTTGGATCATCCAATTTAAACACCAAGTTAGGTTTTTATAAGATTAAAAAATCAATGATCTATAAATTTAGAAAATATTCAATGCTTAAAAAAATATTTTTTTCTCAAAAAAACAAGACCCAAGTGTGATTTTTCTAGAAATTGATCATGCAGAAGACATATGCTGTGTTAAAATTTTGAAAAGCAACATAAAACCCCTTATCTAAGCTCGATAGGCACACGATAGGCACAAAACTTATCATCCACCTACCACATATATATATATATATATAGAGAGAGAGAGAGAGAGAGAGAGAGAGAGAGAGATAGGGTATAGGGTAATTGAAATATTTACACCAGCAAAATATATTGACTGAGATTTTCATAGGTTTTTTTATTTTTTTAAAAATTTAACTGTAAATATGCCATTTAGATGCTTGGTTTTATAAAAAGAGACTCTTACATCACCCGATTACGATATATAAGAAAGATCATTTAAAGCTTGAAAATCAATGGCTTAAAATTTTTGTAAATATTTAAGCATGCAAAATCACATTTCTTGATCTGATTACGATGATCTAGTAGTCGATTCCAAGCAAATAGACCACACCGAATGCATCTGCAAGGTTAAATTTACAAAAAAAATTATGAAAATCTTGATTCATACTAGTTTGCATATTTCAGTTTTTCTATGCACACACACACACACACACACACACACACACACACATATATATATATATATATATATATATATATATATATATATATATATATATATATATATATATATATATATATATATATATATATATATATCCAAGGGACCCTAGCTAGACAATATAATTCATTTTTATACATGATTCCATTTCATATGTGAAATGCATCCCCTTTTCCAAACATGCGCTCATTTTCAAGTGATCACTCTCTAATACAAGTCATTAGTGTTCTGATTGTCTTATAGGAGCAGTTAGTGCATAACTGGTGGGGGTTGGCCTAACCCCAGCTTGCCTATTAAAAAAAATTGTTACCATTTATGGCCATTCTGTCTTTCTCTCTCTCCATATATATATATATATAATGTAGTTTGAATCTCATTTTGACACAATCTAACCTCATAGATGTGTTTGGCATGCTCGATTTAGTAGGAATCATCTCTTGGATCATGTTTTTTTTCACAAAAAACATGTATTTTAATTATTATGAAAAAATGTTTTATTAGTTAGGAAAAATCAATGCCTTCATAGCCATTGATTTTTGGATCATCAGAAAAATACGTATGCAAGTCGGATTTCTGTGATCCAAAAGACAGTTTCCACTAAAAAACTTGTAGATCACATCTATTATGTTAGATATGAGGAAAAAAATAAAGGGGTTCCAACCCTATTTGCTAGGTCTTTTAGACCTATAAACTACTGTAGCAAATCTTTTATATATATATATATATATATATATATATATAGAGAGAGAGAGAGAGAGAGAGAGAGAGAGAGAGAGAGATGAAAACCTGTTAAATAGGCATGGTGCTGAATGAAACATGCTATTGGATTCTCGATATTTTTTTCTCAATTCTTACCCATAAATGTCAACATGATTGATTTACTAGAAATCAACACTTGAATCATGCATTTTAGATGAAAAATGGTATTTGAAACTTAAAAAAATTATTAAAATTATCGGCCATTGATTTTTTAAAACCTTATGAAAATCTTTTTATGCATCAGAATCGAGTTCTCCAAGAATTGATTCCTTTAAAAACAAGGATATAGATCACATGTGTAGGGTAAGAATTAAAAAAAAAAACACTTTTATTTAGCATTGTGCCCATTTAGTAGGTTATATATATAGGTAGGGTTCATCTAATATTAAACTAATTGTGTTTAATATTAGATAGATTCAACCTTATGAAAATAGTTAAAATATTCTTAAAAGAATGATATTTTTATAAATGCATTGGGCCTCGTAGATCTTTTAAACTTGAAAGGAATTGAAAAGTGAAACACCTTTTCCAAAAAAGTAACTTCATGAATCCATCAAATTTATCTTTTTGACCTCAAGAAGTAATTATATTTTTCAAAAATATCACCTTTAAAGATATTTTATTATTTTAATATGCTTGAATTCATTAAACACAACTAATTTAATGTTATATATATATATATATATAAGCAACTTAGGTGGATTGGATTCTCAGTAGCCATTTTAATAGATTAAACATAGAGTTGAGCTTGAAGTGTTCAAGCTTGACTCATTTTTGTGGCAAGCCAAGCTGAGTTTGAGCTCATAATGTGCCCAAGTTAAACTAGATAGATTGTTTATAAAAAAAAACACATTGTTTAAAACTGAAAGAAATAGGATTACGAAAAAATATATGTAAAATATGCCTAAAATATATTTCTTACTACCTAACAAGTTTATAGGAGTTGAGTTGAGTTGAGTTGAGCTGAGCCGAGTACCTATTCATATTATGCTTGTCTAACCAAATTTATGAGCTTGAACGAGCTCTTTATGAGCTGAATATGAGTTCCCAGCCCAATTTACACATGCATCCACTAAATAACATTAAAACTAATACTAATATAAGGGTTATAACCTCTATAAATTACATAAATCATTCTTAATGGGCTCACCATTTTAGTAGCTATTAGGATTTCTTCTTGTGAAACCCTATGGCCATAACCTGGATCTGGAACATTGATCCAACACTCTTCCCTTCCCCTTCTCAGCACTATTGTGGCAAATATCATGAGAATTATGAATTTCTTGCAAAAAATATCATGAAAATTTAACCTAAAAGATTTAAACTTCTATTACTCACCATATTTTAAAAAATATCGCAATTTTTTTGTAGAAAACATAAATACCATGTTTTAAACCTGATATTTATGTTTGTATTGGCTGTTTATCATAAAAGAGCATGTTTTTTTATTTTTAAATATTTTATTCATATTTATTTATAAAACTTTTTTATATTTTTAATTTTTTATTGTCAATATTTTGCCAAAAATATGAGTTTTTTCCAAAAAAAAATTATTTCTCGCGAGTTTTTGACTGCTGATATTTTGCCCTTTTTTAACTTTTATCACTATGCTCAGCACCTGTGTGTATGCATGTGTGCACGTGCACCCGTCTATACGTATTTTTTTGTGAATATGTGTTTTATGCCGCAAAGAGTCTATTTGCATGACATCACAGTCCAAAATTTATTGTATTATCAGATCTTCATCTTTCCAACTAATAGTACTAATGAAAGTCTGCAAACAACAAATTTTATTTCCTTAAAACCAGATAAATAAAAGGAATACCCCAAGGGGTTGGCGTAGTGGGGTGGGGGCTTTGGGTGCTAGACTGGCAGTCAAGGTTCAATTTTCATGGGCATCGCCCCTCTGCGAAAGTCAATGCATAGCGTAGGCCCCGGGGGCAGAGGTCTTAGCCTCGGAGTTTTAGGCTGATTACATGACGACCATAGGTATGGAAGCGGTTTCTTCAGAGAGGGTGGTGTATGTTCCCCCTGGAACACGGTGCCGCGTGTTCAGGGGTCCGAATGAGTGCCACGTGGCACTCATTCGGCTGGTTATGTACGGAGGAAGATCTTGGGTTTTGCAATATTCCTTCCTCCGTACACAACCAGCCGAATGAGTGCCACGTACTCATTCGGACCCCTGAACACGCGGCCCCGTGTTCAGGGGGTAACATACAACCTGCTCGGGTTTCTTCAGGTTGTAAATTAAAAAAAAAGGATAATTAAAAGGAATGAAGGGTCAAATTTAAA
The DNA here is from genome assembly GCF_984573655.1 of Nuphar pumila. Classification (NCBI taxonomy): domain Eukaryota; kingdom Viridiplantae; phylum Streptophyta; class Magnoliopsida; order Nymphaeales; family Nymphaeaceae; genus Nuphar; species Nuphar pumila. The sequence goes on from NC_143261.1 coordinate 3,627,786, forward strand.
CTTCAAATTACTCCATGAAAAATAATAGTATGCCCAATTCATTATTTGATACTCATAGAACTACTTAGTTGAAAACAAATAGGAAAGTCTCTCGGGTCTCCTTGATCCAATAGTTTAAGTTTCTCATCATGGTGTTGTCTTATTGCTGTATCCACCATTGATAACCACCTTAAATGATGTTCTTTGTAATTCTGTGTATAGGTGTGGAACACAGTTGAGAAGCACAAAAAGGCAGAGTACATGCACTTCAATCATTCATGGTACATACTCTCATGAAGAGCATGGCAACTGCATCTTTTGCTGGTACGTACTTTCATCATTATGAAGAATATAAAAGAGGTATATCTTGAGAGTTGTTTCTTTTATGTAGCCTCTTGTAAATTTAATATGCATGTAAATTATATGGTCCAAACCAGGCAATCTATGTAGCTGATTATATCCTTGATGGATCAAGTGGAACAAAAGAAGAGTTTATGGAGGTAATGGTTGTTGATTCCTTTCAATTGACAGGTTATGGCATTCACTGGTAACTTTGGGGATAATAATAGTTTATTATTTGCAGAAATCCTAACATGCAGTATCTGCCGGATACTGATCTATGCAAAGTAGGCTTTGCTAATCAGACCACTATGCTCAAAGGAGAAACTGAAGAAATTGGTGAGTCTAAGCTGCATCAGGGATATGGTCATGATTTAGCTAACTGAAGAAATTTCAAGTAATGTGTTTTTTTTTTATTTATTAAATTCCAACCTGACTTACTGGGAGATTGTTACTTACTGTCTTTAGTCATGATTTAGCTAGTTGTTCGTTCTGTTTTATTTGCAGCAGTTGGTACTGCAGGACAACATTGCACAACATATCGTAGGCTGGTTAGTGTGTTCATGCTATCTGTCATTGAAGTAGGTTCTAGGGCTGAATGTTTTCAGAATTTCTGTTCTCTTTCATTTTTAGAGGAAAACTTAATTTTCTCTAGAACTGTCTGTTTTCTATTTTCAAGGATCAAAGCGCCTGGCATAGTCAGGGAATATATAATTTTTGAAAAATAAGTTTTAAATGGCGTATCCTAAAACTGCACCTTGCTGGCGCAAGTTTGCGCCAGTAAACATCCAACCATTTTTGGGACAAGATCTTTACTGGCTCAGCTCTGCACCAGTATTACATTTTTTCTGGCGCAATTGCACAAGCAAAAATATGTATTTCTTGACGGCGTAAAGTTGCGAACGTCGATGCCTTTTCTGGTACTGTTGCTGGTGCATTCTTGTGACAGCAAAGGTTTTTGCTGGCGCTATTTGTGCACCAGCAAAATTGATTTTTCTTGTAGTGTCTGTGCAGGATATTTTGGCGGTTCAAAAAACAAGGGATTGACAAAACACAAAATTTTGTGATTTAAAAAATTGTATTCTTTCATAAAAAAAAATACCATCCATAAGTCAATTCTTCTTATCAAATCGACCATGATCAAACAATCTATAAGGTCAGATTTGATCAAAACAACTTGCAGGGTATGAAGACTTGGGATGAGTGAAACCTTACTCTTAAATAAGCATGACCCAGATGTTTATTTCGATCAACCTCACCATACCAAACACATCCATGGGGTCAAAAAATATACACATCTCAGCATTTTTTTTTTAATTCTCGCAAAAATATCACGATAAATTCCAAACACAAGATAATACCGAAAAAATTGCAACATATTTAATATATCACTACAATCAAATATCTCACTTATTTATCATACTTTTTTCATAAAAAAATGCGATAAAATATGCTGTTACAACAATAATATTCTAACATGGCATGTTTGTACTAGAGGTGAAAACTAGTCTCATTCACCAAGATTCGTTTCTTACTCTTCGAATGCTAAGACTACTAATATTGAAAATTCATAAATGGTAAACTTATTTTCTTTGGTTTGGATAAGTCCAGGGAATGAAATTAAGGTCAAACTAAAGCTCCCAAAAACACAAGTCAATAATGCATGCCTGTGCCAGAGGTGAAAGCAAGATTCCATGGTTGAAAAACAAGATAGTAGTGGGGAAATACCCTACTTTTAGCCTTAGCATCTCCTTGTCTAAAGGAATCAGGGCCCTCAAGTTTGGGTATAGATTCTAAACAGATTTCTATTGTTTTTTTAGCAGTAGGGAAAAGAAAACAAACATAAAATGAAAGAAATGATTGAATAATAATGTTACAAATTTTCCTTCTTTTATTCCTATCCTTTTATGTACTTAGGTTGGTGTTAGTAGCCTCATAGTTTAATACATTTTATCCTACAGACAGTACATTAATATTTTGATTAGTCAACCTTGTTGAAATAATTTTAGATTTAGGCTAATAGAAAACCCATTTAAATCCATTAATCTTTGTCTTTAAATCACTTTTGTAGCTTGCTCTTTGGACATCCACCAAAATGAACTCTCCAAATCCATTTGAGACATTAAGAATTTTGAATAAGTGAAAATTAAAGTAAATGATGCCAACCCTGTCTAGACAGCTTTATGACCTTGGCAAGATAGCAAAGAAACTTGATGATATATCAATGTCGGTGTGTATCATAGTGACAAAAGTTTTTATCGGCAATTTCTAGTTTTTCAAAAACTCGTGAGAAATTGAAAAAAAAATCATAAATCTCATGTTTTTTTCGGCAAAATCTCGGTAATAAAAATCAATTAAAAAATAAAAAATTTAATTTTTATAAGAAAATATTAATAAAAATTATTTAAAAATAAAACTATAAGATTTTTTTTCATGATAAATAGCCGTTTAAAACATAAATATCACGTTTAAATGGCGGTATTTATGATATTTTCAGAAATCTCACGATATTATCGCGAGATTTTCATAATTCTCGCGATATTTGTCAGACTGGTATGTATACCCATCGCATCAGCAGAAAATGGATAGTGAAAAGATTAGGTGCAATATGAGTGCACAAAAATTTGTGCATTAAGCACCTGATCACCTTCCATCTTGGGGATAGGGCCTGTCAGGTGTGGGGCCCAAGATCTGATGGAGGGCAATCAGGTGCTTAATGCACAATTTTTGTGCAATCATGGTGCACCCGATCCGGACTCAAATGGATAGGCTTCACTCCTGAACAGACTATTTTTAATAAATGTAAAAAAAAAACTAAAATTTATTTTTAATATAATTTTAATAGTTTTAACACGTGTGTCATGTTTTGATTGACACGTAATATTTTTTAATCATTTTTTGGCGGATACAATACTGAACATTGCTTAAAACACATCAACTCCAATCATTGGAAAAACCATGGGCATAAAAGTGCACACCTAAATGTTATTCGGGTAGAACTGAAACCGATCCAAGTAACATGTGGGTCAGCTTTGGGTTGTGATTTTCGCCAGATATCTAAAGCATGCATTTTCTAAATATATATTCTAAATACTCTCTAAATTATGTGGGTTGGGTTTAGGTTCCGTTTTCTTGAACCTGAATGCTTGTTATTTGGGCTGCACATTGGTGGGTCGGATATCTTACCCGTTGACAGCCCTACCCATAGCCTTCTTCTTTCTCAATTAAACTTAAATATTTCCTAATGAGCTTGGCATAGAAACAATGGAGCTCCATAAATTAAGTTGCTTACATCTAAGTGATGCATAGCTTTCACTAATTTACTTTTAAAGATGGAAATAAAAAAATTTGTGATCCGTGATCCATACATCTCTTGGAGACACCCTATCAGCACTTCTTAAAAACTAAAGGAAAGACCTTTAATTAGGGCCAGGAAACAAGCCGAGCAGCTCGTCTCGTGGTTCAGCTCGCCGTGAACTCATTCATGTTCGGTTTGTGTAGCAGAAGAGACTGGCCACAAGCAGCTCATTAACCAAAAACGAGCCCAGCATGAAGAAGAGGTGTTCGGCTCATCCAAAGAATGTATCATATAGAAATTAACTAAGTAATTTTGTACAGTTGGTTATAGTATGTATATGGCATGTAAGAAAGGTTTAAGGTTCACATCCTCTTGTTGGCAATACTAACTTTGATATAACTTTGTTTTACACAAGCCAACCCCCGGCTTGGCTCGGTTGAACACGAGCGGAGCTCGAGCTGACTTAAATGTTAAACTACTAGAGTAGAGCCGGAACAGGCTCAGCTCGGCTCGTTCAGCTCGTTTACCAGCCCTACCTTTAATACATCAAGGATATGGGTTCTAAAGATAAGCACTTCTTTATTTGACATACTTCCCTGAGAAAGCAACAGTGGGATGTTTGGATGTTTGTTGAATTTCATGAACTTGGTCATCTTTCATGTGGCATTAGACATACCCTGATTCATATCAAAAACATTTAACAACAATGCTACCTTATTGTTTGCTCAATCATAATTATCTGCATGTACAACAATGTTATCAGTATCTGTGCGTATTAGACTGTATCGGCAGGCCTAAATCGGCTATTTTTTAATAAATATCAATAAATATTTTTTAATATTATTTTAATGGTTTTAACATGTGTCATGTTTTGATTGACACATAATATTTTTTTTTTGGCTGATACAGAACTATTCAGCTGAGTATCAGTATCGGCCGAATACACCTGAAATCTGTGGCCCAACAATTCAAGGGCCGATACCGATACTGACAACATTGCCCTACAACCTAAAGACTAAACTAGGTCACGGACACGAGTCACGAGTCCAGATGTGCTATGACACGCTGGCATGACTGATATCTATGCACATTATCTTAAACTTTTTAATAGGGCCCAGGATTGAATCATATTGGAGCATGAGGGCTGCCGTTGCTTTATCACAGTTGGGGCAGGTAAGGCTGGGTGGTCGTGTCCTCAACCCGGAGTTTTATCTCGCGAAAAGGTGAGTCCATTAAGCGACCCAGTTCTCAGTGAGGGTTTCTTCTTCGTCAAAATAAAATATTAGATAAAAATGTATTTGTATATTTCAAAATGCAAAAATGGTTTTTAGTTACAAAATAAAAAAAATGGCAAAAGGACCCAGCTATTTTATGGTCCCACAGCACCAATGGACGCCAGGGTTGCTTACTAGTGCATTTCACTTTTTTGTGTGGGAGAAAAAATTGGAAGTGCTAAGAATGTGGAATTCCAAATTCAAGTCTGCGTAGTTCTTAAGCGCATCCAAACACCCCACAAGTAAAACATTAAAGCTAAGATTTTAATGTAAAGCAAGACAAAGAGGAAAAAGCATTCACACAAACTATTCAAACCCCCAAAAAGCAAGAGTAGGATTCCCCAAAGCAAGCATAAATGACTAGGCCTCTCTACCAGAATGCCCTAGTTTGGCATAAAATTTACTTGGATGCCATTGTGCAGAAGAATCTAGAATCATCCATACCAATATATTGCCTTCATAAATATGACTAGAGACCCCTCTTTATAACATCCCAAAATGCATATCAAAGCTTAGAGCCTAATGCTGATGAGTTACAGCCAGTTAATTGCATACCCACAAAGGTAGGAATGATTCTGGTTAAGTAAAGTTGCTCCTTATTCATTAATTAACCATGGATCTACAACCATATCAGAACAGACTTCAAAGCATTGCTGAAACATTTTCAATTTCTCTACACCAATATTTTATTCCTCTAAGAAATATAATTTTTTTTTCAACAATTTCAATAATGTGAGGCCTCATAAAAGTAAAAAATTGGAATTACCTTTTGGCGGAATACATTTTTTTTTTGAAAGGCAAGCTGGGGTTAGGCGGACCCCTGCCATAACAACAGCTGCCCCATGTGGCAGAGGGATTCGATCCTGGGCCTTCAGCTTGACACAGGGCCCCGCTTACCACATGGGATACCACCTCGGTGGTAATTTTGGCAGAATACATGCATATCATATCAATAGGTTAAAATATCTCATTGCCCACATTTTTTTTAGTGAATCTAACCTTACAGATGTGATCTACATGGCCCATTTAGTGGTGTGGGTGTATAAATCACCAGTATTTTGAAGTGTGAGAGTTTTTTAGTGAAAATTTAACGGTCATAAATACATCAAAATTTTGCTACCTAAGAAAAAGTATTGTTTTATCAGAATAACATAACCTAAATGTTGATCCCTGATAAATTGAACTGAATCCATCTGCTGTGTCAAATTGAGTCAAAACAACTTGCACTCATGAGTTTCACCAGAGAGTGTTTCTATTTTATCACGTACCCATTTTTTTTTTTAAAAGCAAGCTGGGGTTAGGTAGAACCCACCATTTATTATTCAACGTACCACTGGGTTTTGAATCTGCAACGTCCAACCACAGGGAGACGTGCACTGACAGCTCCTACCAACCACGCGGAGCCCCCCGTTGGCATGTGTGGCCTTTAACCCTTGAGGTGCTTGAACCCTTAAACCCTTGAGTTGCTTGAGGAGGAATGTGTAATGGCACCAACATTTATTTTCCTTGTAAAGTTAAGGGCAGCTTGGGCATGGCAAATTCTTCAAACATGCAGATGACAGAGATTGGAATTTTGAATTGTGTGATGGCCACCTAAGCTTTTCCCTTCGCTTTTTCCTACACATTTCCTTCCCCCTTAAGATTTCATCTCCAATCACCCCCACCAACCATTCCCCACTTTCCTTTCTTATGTTTCTCTTTCTCTCTGCAACTCCAATCCTTCCAAGTTTCTGTTTCATGGCCTCCTCTTTCCAAACCACCCAACGGCTAGATTTCCCTCCCCATACACCAGACTTACCTGCCCAACGGCTAGTTCCAGAGACCCAACAGAACCAGAGTAAGTACTCTAGCTTCCTTCTCAAAGGCGCATTCATAACCATAGTAATTGCACTGCTACCATTTTATCCCTCACAGCCACCTGAATTCACCAACCACACCATCTTCAACAGAGGTTGGGAGTTCCTGCGCCTGGTTTTGATCGGAGTTGCACTCTCCTATGGCCTCTTGAGCCGTCGCCGGGCCGAAACAGAGGACATCCAGGCGCAGATCGATTCGACGCAAAATTACGTATCAAAAATCCTTCAGGTCTCTCCGGTTTTCGACAGAGAGATCGATAGCCCGTCCTACTCTGATACCAGTAAGGTTCAGACATGGAGCTCTCTGTATTCTCCTTGCGAGCCGATGGTCATGGTGGCAGAAGAAGATCGCGACCGCCATGATAGACCTCTGTTCCTCCCTGTCAGGAGCTTGAAGTCTGGTCTGCCGGACTCGGAGCCCATTGCTTCCGTTCATAAGGTTCCAGGTATTTCTAGGCAAAGCTCTGTTCCTGTGTCTGCAAATGCGCGAACTAATGATGGTATCAGAAATGGAAAAAGAGAAATTGGGGTGTCTAATCTGTATAATTTGGATGACAATGCTAAGGAAAATCTGGTTTTGCCTTCCCCAATTCCATGGCGATCAAGGTCAGGAAGGTTAGAGCTGAAGGAAGATATAAGCCTTCCTCCTGTAGGTACTCTGCAACCCTCTGTTTCTGAGCCTGAGTCACAGAGATTCGAAACTTCCGCATTCCGCTCACCGATTCCTTGGTCGTCTCGGCCAAATTCCTCGTTGACTGCTTCGCCATCGGTTTCGCCTTCACATTCTGTTTCACCAACACCAAGGCCTGCTTCAGTTCCAAAAACTGCAAACAACTCTGTGCCCGCCACTGTTTCTGCTCCCATGGATGGTATGTCTTCCTCTGTTAATGAGTTTATTACCGAGGACAAAAGTCTGCATAGAAACTCAAAGTATTCAGAATCATTTGAAGGTTCCCCAGTTTCAAAATCCGTAAGAACAGTTAGAAAATTCGAGAATTTGAATTCCAGAAGCAGAGACCATAGTGGCGCTGGAGATGAGAGAAGAGAGAGAAGAAGCAGGAGAGAGTCTGAAGCAAGGAAGGTGGAGAACTCTGTAAGAAAGAATAGGGACAGTGAGCATGTAATGTTAGACAGGCCACAGAGAGCAAGGACAGAGTCTTCGGATGCAGGGAAAACAGAGAAGAAAAACAGAGAGGCAGAAGTTGCAACGGTAGAGAAAAACCAGAGGCATTCCAATTTCCAGCCCCTAGCAGAGGTTGTGAAGGTAGAGAAAAACCACAGGAAGTCTAATTTCCAGACCCCACCGCCGCCTCCCATCGAACTGTATGAAGAGTACCAGAGAAACTGGAGGAAGGCAAAAGAAAAGATGGATGAATTGAAGACACCAGTCGAAGAAGTAGCAGACACTGATGATGACGATGAGGAGGAAGAGGAAGAGGAGGGAAAGAAGGAAAATGACAAGCCTGCTCATACTGAAGCTGTTGGATCAAAGCCTGTAGCAGAGACTGAGATCGACGCCGATGAAGTTGATAAGAAGGCTGATGAGTTCATAGCTAAGTTCAGAGAGCAGATCAGACTTCAGAGGATAGAGTCTATCAAGAGAGCAAGTGGTCATAACAAAAGGACCAGATCGACTTCAACTACATGACACGCATAAACAGATGCAATAGAATTGCATTCTTCTTTGGTTATAGTCAGTTGATTGTTAACATGTTCTACAACAATCTTGAATTATTCAAGATTCATCCAAGTAATAGCAAAAATGTAGACAGTTAAGAATTGTAAGATTATGCCCTTAGAAGCTTGAACTGCTGCTATGCTTCATCTCTTTTTATTTTTTTTTGTTGAATTTATGAACTCGAGTTGTCGGTGGATTATTGTTTCAAATATTTGGGATCTGTCATTCAAAAGAATTGAAAAATTGATGGAGATGTAAATCATAGGATAAAGGTTGGGTGGATGAATGGAAAAGTGCAACATGAGTGTTGTGCGATCGTAGAATGTCAGTGCGGTTGAAGGGAAAGTTTTATAGGACGACAATTAGGCCCGCTTTACTATATGGTACGGAATGTTGAGCTGCCAAGAGACGTCATATTCAAAAAATGAGTGTAGCTGAGATGCGTATGCTTAGATGGTTGTGTGAAAATACAATAAAAGATAAGATTCAAAACGGGAAGATACGTAAGAAGGTAGGCGTTGCATCCATTGAAAATACGATGAGAGAGAATCGTTTACGGTGGTTTGGACATATTCGGCAAAGACTTAATGATGCTCTAGTTAGAAGGATGGAGAAATGAGATAATATATTAGTTAAAAGAGGTTGGGGTAGGCTTAAGAAGACTTGGATGGAGATGATAAGGATATGAATGCTTTGAACCTCACCGAGGACATGGCATTGGATAGAAATGATTGGAGGAGAAGGATTCACGTGGAAGACCCGAAATGATTTTCTTTTTTGGTTCATATCGCCGACCCCATTTTTTTGGGATGAAGGCCTAGTTGTAGTTGTAGTTGTTGTTGTGAGTGGGCTTGCAATTCTTGCAAGTCCTCTTCTCATATTTGAAAACCAGTTTTTAAACGTTTTTACTGTCTCTTCCCTGCTTGAAGAGTGTGTGATATAGTCTTCTGGATTCTTGTTTCACAGCCAGAAAAATATCCTGTCAGTGGAATGGTACTGTGGGTACTATCTTTGTCCAAATCCTATCATTTGCAACTTATGAAAACGGTGAGAGTGATCATGACTGTTACAGATCAGCCATCTTTCAAAAGTGTGGTTTTGTGCCATATCCGTTTCGGTGCATCCTTTGCTTGGAAGCTTTGACTCTGTTTGGGAATGCGCAGTAGGTGAGTGTTGGAAGGGATTTTCGGAATCTCCAACATCCACCAATGTGTGGGAGCTTGGATATGATAAATCTCAATATGGAATGCAATTTGGTAGCCTCAAATCCATCTCTTTTTATCTCCCTTCTCAACTTCCTTTTAGTTTGCATTGGCTGTTTGGGAGCTGATAGTTGCCAAAAAAATGCCATGCGACTTGCAAATTCTAAGGCTCGCCAATTCTGGATTTGGGATAGCTAAGATTTGGCTCTTTAATGACAAATACATGCTCTCAATGAGAGCCTTAAAGTAGTGAAATAGCATGCCATATTGGAACTCACAATTTAGCCACAACAAATGTCCAAAACCACATCATATACATCATAATTACGATTGAGACATGAGTGTGTCAACATACTGCTTGGTTTGATTTTATTTTTTTTATGATGAAATTTAAGAGCAGTTGCAAACATGGGATAATCTTTCCTTGAGTTTTGCCTTTTAAGTGGTGTTTGTTTCAGCTCAAAACGAGAGAACGATGACATATTGACATGCCTCACATTGGGGCAGGCCCATTAGGTGACCAGGTTCTCCGAGATTCCCTTGGGGCAAGGGGTAAGCCCACAGAGTTTTATGTTGCCAAGACAATGACCGTAAGTAGGGCAGGCAGAGCCAGCGCAGCTAAGTCTCTCATCCTGTGAGCGAGAAAAGTGACCCGATTCTCATTACGTATGAAATCGGTCACTTTCCCGCACAAAGTGCCGATGAGAATTTAATTCCACAAGAAATGGAACCAGAAACTACCATATCGGACTATTTTTTGCGCATACAAATAGAATTAGAAATATGAACCAAAGAAAAAGAGGAATGAATGGAGCTTTAATGAGGAGGAGGGGGGAACCAACGTTGGGATTCCATTGTGGGGCCCACACTTCCATGCAGCTCTGCGTTCCGTTGAGGCAGCGTGCAACAAACGCGTTTGGATTTCTTTCTTCTTTTACAGGTTGCTTTAATGAGAAGGAACAATGAGACTAACCAAAGGGAAATGAATTTTTTTTTTTTAATCACGATAAACCCTCCCCTAGAACAGGGTCACTTTTTTTTTTTTTTAATCACGATAAACCCTCGCCTAGAACAGGGTCACTTTTTTTTTTTATTTACATGAAGAAACTGCCCACAGGATCAGAGACCTAGCCGCGCTGGCTCTGCCTGCCGTACCTACGATCGTTATCTTGGCAACGTAAAACTCCATGGGCTTACTCCTTACCCCAAGAGGGTCGCCAAGAACCCTGTCAACTAATGTGCCGTCCCCCATGTGAGGCATGTCAATATGTCATCGGGTCCAAGTTGTTAAGAGAAAAATCTGGACTTATCTAAGTAGCTTCAAAAGCATTAGTGGAGCTATTAATTTAGGATAGAAGCTCACTCAAACCTCGATCTGGTTGCAGGCATTATCTAGTCAATCTTAATCATCTAGATGTATTTGTCATCTTCGTTTTAGTAGATCACATGTTTGGATTTTGCTTTGAACTTTTTCTTCTCTTTTTTGTTTTGGGTAAAAGTTTAAGTGGTTTATGTGCTATTGATTTTTATATTCATTTAAAAAACTTGTTTGCAACGCATCTACATGGTTAAATTCACAAAATACCCAATGCAAAACATTAGAAAATCAATTAGGCTATTAGACAGTATAGTACTCTTGAGGGTACCAAAGTATATATATATATATATATATATATATATATATATATATATATATATATATATATAGGGAAATGTAAACCTACAAAATACAAAACCTATTAAATGAAACATGATAGTAGACTTTTATGAATTTGTGATGCTTTTTCAAAATTCTGAGCTTAAAGATGTGATCTATATGTTTGTTTTTATAGTAATCACTTCTTGGAACATTTGATTTCGATGCATGAATAGGTTTTTATGAGGTTTCAAAAATCAACAGCCTACAATTTTCTAAAAAAATTTAGGCTCCAAATACCATCTTTTTCATCCAAAATGCACGATCCAAGTGTCCATTTCTAGTAAATCGATCTTGTTGAACACATCTATGAGGTCCAAATTTTAAAGAAAAAACATCAAAAATCCACTATCATGTTTCATTTGGTAGGTTTATCTTTATATATATATATATATATATATATATATATATATATATATATATATACTGGCTAGTAGACCCCTCTCTTTTCTTCCTTTGTTTCTCATACTTTGTGTATCATGTGATCTACATAATTTACTTGGTGCAAAATGTATTTTGTGTCGTGCAATTACAATACCTATGTGGGATTTTCAAGAGCTTCAAAAATCAACGGCCTATAATGCACTAAAATTTCTTATAATTAAAAAAATAGGTTTTACCCAAAAACCATATATTCGATTAAATGCATGTAAATGAACCATGTCGAACATGCTTATGGGGGTCAAATGAACGAAAATAGCTAGAACATATGTGTGTGTTCATGTAAAACTCAATAGTAACTTACTCTCTAACAGAAAATCATGGTAGTGAATTTTACTACTCACTCTAGGCCCACAAATAAGTTGAACATGATTTATTGAAAATCGCACTTTAGATCGAGTAGTTATGATGTGAGACATGAATTTGCCAGTAGTGAAATTTTAGTGCATTGTGCCCCCCATTGATAGCTCTCAACGATTAAATGATCCAATATATGTATTTTATTTGGTGAATTGGTGAAATTCACGTAGATCACATCTATAGGTTTTTTTTTTGTGAATAATAGGGAGAACCATAGTGATCGTTTAGGGATGGCAGTGGACCTGGAAAAATGGGACCCCGCCTCACCCCATTTGGACCGGGGTTGGAGGACATGAAATGTGGATGGAGGATAAAATCAAAACCCGTGCAGGGATGGAGGCAAGGATGAACTTACTTTTCCCCCGCCCACCTCGTACCCATCCTCGATCCTTGCATTGCCCCGCCCCATCCCAGATCCTTCTTTAGAGATGGCAGTGGACCGAGAGAAAGCGGGGCTCTGCCCTGCCTCGCCCCGTTTGGACAGGAGATGGAGGGCATAAAACGGAGATGGAGGCAAGGATGGAGGTTAAAATCAAAACCCGTGCAAGAATGAAGGCGGGAATGGAGGGTAGGATTTTGAGACGGGGTGGAGGTAGAGACCTTGTCCCATGTCCTCACCCCGGTCCACTGCCATACCTATAAGAGGTGCCATGTTGATTAGGGATGCACAATGAACCCAGCTAGCTCAAGCTTGACCTCATTTGAGTAGATAAACGAGCTGAGCTTGATCACTCAAGATCAGTTGAGCTCGATTACTTGATTTGCATAGTTATATAATGCACAGAGTGTAGTATATGTACAATTTATGTTTTCTGAATTTAATACATCAAATGGTCTTGCTTAGGCAGGCAAAGTGTTAGCCTTTTACGGCGAAGGTGAGTAGCTCAAAACCCACTGTTTTCAGTGCAGTTCAATTATTTTTAAATAAAAAATGCTCGGGTCAAAACAAACTCAAGTTCTACTCGATCCGAGCTTGAACAGTAGCCCTGTTTCAGTGTCAACGATGTAAAACAACACAAGTACTCTCCCATCCTCACCAAAGATAATTTTTAGGGGTGTCAATGGGTCGGGTTTACCCGAACCAACCCCTATAGGGTCCGGGTACGGTGATAAATAATATGACCCGATTAAGACCCCAGTCCAGACCCGAAGGTCCGATTAATACATGGACCTGAGTATAGTTTGTGAAATTTTATAGGAGACCCGGACTCGACCCGAGTTTCGATTAAGACCTGCATTTTTTCAATGTAAAAATGATAAAAAAAAAAATAGTTTTAGTGGGTATGGTTCATGTAGTTCTTATCGGGTCTCTGTATGGTTTTCTTATATTGAACCCAATCAGACCTGGGTCTGAACACGATACCATACCCGAAAACCGGGTCCAAGTCTGGTTCTCATTGCTTTCAACCTCTTGAGTCTTGGCTAATGTTGTCAGAATCGTATTGGACCCTGAATCAATTGATTCAGGGAATTGGCTGACTCCTATTCTGAACCGAAATCGAGCTGAATCATTAAATTTTTAACCAGCAAATGACACATATCAAGAAAAATATATAAAAAAAACTATTTTTTAACCATTTTTAAATGTTATTTAAAAATAAGTAAGCCGAATCAGTTCTTTTTCGTATCGATTTTTAACCGATACAATACCAATCAGCCGATTGGCATCGAATACTGATAACAATGCTCTTGACACTAAAAAAACAGTAGCTTCTACAGTGGCTAACACCAACTTTTCACTTATGACAGATGAGTTGGTTCGAATCAATTTAGGTATGCTTCCTCTTTGAGTTTGGTTTTATAACCAATTAAGCATGAGGCATGGGAGCCTCACCTACTATGAACGGTTGGTTGCATGAGGCACATGAAGGCAGATGCATCTTAATGACATGTTATTGAGGCTGGTAGCCTATTGTGCAGAGTTTAGTAAGGAGTACCCCCAAAACACACACACTTAACCTTAGAGAGAGAGAGAGAGAGTAGTGACCCACATCACACTGGACTTTAAGGGGTAGGGGAGCCCAATGAATGTCTTTCCACCAGAATGGAATTTGTTCACTAACTGCACATGTTGGTGATGCTCCTCACTCTTGAGGGAATAAGATATAGCTGTGCCCCCCCCCCCCCCCCCCCCCCAACACCCTCTCATAGCATCATGTGCAAGATACCTACAATTGGCCTCCATGACCTTGCCATTTTTTTGCTAAAAGCAATTCAAAGCTTGGGAAGGAAGTAGGGAAGGCGGTGGACTTGGGAAAATGGGGTCGCGCCCCACCTCGCTTGGTTTGGACTGGGAATGGAGGACATGAAACGGGAATGAAGGCGGAGATGGAGGTTAAAATCAAAACTCATGCGGGGATGGAGGCAGGGATGGACTTACGCTTTTTTCTGCCCCACCCCATCCTCGTCGCCAAATCCCCGTCTTTTCCCATCCCCGATCCTTCTTTAGGGATGGCAGTGGACCGAGGGGAAACGGAGTTCCACCCCGCCCCGCCCCGCCTAGCCTCTTTTGGACCTGGGGTAAAGGACATTAAACAGGGATGGAGGTTAAAATCAAAACCCAAGCCGGGATGGAGGGCAGGATTTTAAGACAGGGCTTTCCTCGGTCCACTGCAATCCCTAGAAGGAAGTCTGTTTGATATCAGTTTAAAAACATAGTATGCAGCTCAACTTTAATTCTTGATGAAAAGATCAGGTGCAATATGATTGCACAAATATATGGGCATTGAGCACCTCATCACCCTATCTTGGGGACAGGAGTGTCCCAATACTTGATGGAGGGCAATCATATGCTTAATGCACACTTTTTGTGCAATCATATTGCACCGGATCCGGACTCAAATTCTTGGGCCCTGCTCTGCTCATCTGGACCCATTTTTTTGGAATTGAAACTGTTTATAGTTCTCGAGGCAGTGTGCTGACCTGATGTCATAAATCTCGCTATGGGGAAAATCTCGCAATATATTGAAGAACATGTGATTTCTTAGTAAATTCTCGAGAAAATATTGGCATATATAAAAATGTAAAAAATAAAGAAAATTAAAATTATCTTTATCAAACTAATGTTGTGATAAAAACATGATATGTTAGAATAGGTTTAAAAATATTTTGATTTTTTTCAATATTTTATTTACTTTTGAAATTATCTCGACAGATTTGCGGTATATTAGAAATATCAATCAAATTTGTTACATAGCCTGACATCAAACTGAACTAATATGACTTAGATCTCAACTCAGGGTTTAGGGTTCAGTGTTTAGGATTAAGGATTCAGCTCTCAGTCTGATACACTGTATTCTGATGAGACTGTGATTAATGAAAAAAGTTTCTCTTTTTTTTTTTTATAGGCAAGCTGGGGTTAGGCTACCCCACTAGTTTGCTTAACCACAGCTTGCCTATAAAAAAAAAAAAGAATTTTTTCTTCTCCTTAAAAAAAAAAATCAGTCTAATAATTGTATGGACTGTTTCAAATTTATTTCTCCAATTGTGTGCAACATGAATTTATATTATAAACCCCATTGCATTTAAGCTTATTATTTATGAATAGATCTAGTTGATACAGATTTCTGAAATGGGTTACTCCTAGGGATGTAAATGGTTCGGATTCGGATTGGATGTGGCCAATATCATATCCAATTAATTGGATGTTGACTAAATGGACATGAACAATTGAACTCATATTCAGATTTGGATGGTAAAAATCTCATATCAGATATCCATCAATTTCGGTAGCAAAAGCTCAAAACCATATCTGCATCCAATTATAATCGGATATGATTTTAGCTTACCACCAAATGCATCTAAATAGAATAGAATTCAGTGGGATATCTGATAAAATCCTATTCATTGACATCCCTATTTACTCTTACTACCAAACCGATCCCTTATCTGAATCATAGCGATATCTGACCCCTGTGATATGGCCATCTACACTTATAAACCCAACACCGATCCATATCCATCTCTCATTGTGACTTTTGAATCCTAAGCAAAGTTAGTGGATCCAAACCAATGAAAGTAACTATCCAAATCCAAACGTCCTCGGGTCATCAGTTTTTGGTCACCCTCGGGCCTCAGATGGCAAAGGACATACAAGTCATATTGAAGTTGATGGAATATTCCCAAAAATTTTCAATTGGAGCAGTTTACTTTATCCTATCCCTTCGATTCCCCATTTATCAAATTATTTTTTTATCTCAAAAAAGGAAAAAAAAACTCGGTGGTTGTAGAGAGAGAGAGGAGAGAGATTCTGAGGGTTTGTTGGGAGGGAGGGTACCGGCGCAAGGAAGGCATTGAAGGGACTCCTTCGATCCCATCTCTTGCCATCATCTCGAGGAATGATGCTTTCGATTCTCTGACATTGCTTTGCTCGTTCTATGCGCGCAGATTCCGACTCGTCGCGATCATCGCAGTCACTCTGGTGTGTTATCTTGCTATTGCTATTTCATCCCTTTGCTCTTTTCTTCCCGATGTTGAAAGTTGAAACCCTAGTTTTGGTGGTCTTCTATATGAAATTGATGGTGTGGATGTTTTTTTCCGAGTGTTCTTTCGTATTCTGGTGCTTTTTCCCGTATCAGAAGCCCTAATTCGTGAGAAATTTTCAGGGTTTTTAGTCCGATTTATGCTTCAGAGCCATGTTCTTCGCTAGGAATTTGCTTTCCTATCGATCTTTATTTTTTTGAATCCCCTAAATCATCGTTAACTATCTGGAAGTTTTGTTGCTGGTTATTGTATCTTTTCGCGTAGTTACCCTTTTTTTTTTGCCTTTTGATTTGTGTTTATGCACGACAAAACCCTAATTGCTTGTGTTTCCTCTTTTTTTCAAATGATCTCTCCGATATTGAGCCTTGAATGCATTTGCATGCTTTATTTTTGTAATACTTTTTTTCTGATTTTGTTTCCTTTTTAATCAAATATCCTTTGCAATTCTCTATATGTACGTGTAGTTTGTTGCTTGTCTGGTATATGTGTTTCTGATCGTCATATTTCTGGAGTGATGCTCTAATTTCTTAATAACTAAGAAGTGTTTTTTATCTCTTTTTGTTACTCTGGGATGCGACTTTTTTTGTTTTCTTTTACCTGTTTGCTTGCATATATCTTGAACTCAGACGCGTTTTAATGTTTCTTCTTTGTTTGTTTTTTCTAGGTCTTCGTGTTGAAAAATCGGAAAAGTGTGTTTGTTAAAAAGGAGTTTTGGTAATTATGGGAGGAACGCAAACAAGTTTCTCTCCTTGTTGTTGTAGTAGTGTGTAATGTGAAGGTATCTTTGCTCTTTTTGTTCTTACGAAATATGATTTAAAGTTGCGGAGAATTCCCTTATCTGGAAATTGTCAGTTGGGAATTGTAGCTTTCTGAATATTCTAGTGTACAGTTTGAAAAGAAGAAAAAATCATTGATGACAAACTATGTGGTTATGACTTGGTACAGAAATCGTAGATTTGAGGTATTGTGTTATTGAGTCTACCATTGACTTCATGGCTAAAGGAATTGCAGTTCTTTTGATAATTCTTTGCTCTTTTTGTTCTTACGAAATATGATTTAAAGTTGCGGAGAATTCCCTTATCTGGAAATTGTCAGTTGGGAATTGTAGCTTTCTGAATATTCTAGTGTACAGTTTGAAAAGAAGAAAAAATCATTGATGACAAACTATGTGGTTATGACTTGGTACAGAAATCGTAGATTTGAGGTATTGTGTTATTGAGTCTACCGTTGACTTCATGGCTAAAGGAATTGCAGTTCTTTTGATAATTCTATGACTGTGATGATGGAAGATTTAGGCTTTGAAAATATTAGTGTGCTTTGAATTGCTTTCATTTAAATTGAAGTATTTTACATGGATATAATACGGTTGGAATAACAAACGTTTTCTTCTGTATCTATAGTCCATTGTTTTCTGAAAATGTCTATCAGCTAGTCTTAAAATAAATAAATAAATTGGTGATCTATGAATAGTTTGTTTCTCTAAATGATACATGGATTAAGTGTCTGTAGCAACTGAAAACCTTTTAGCATTTCAAAGTGTTTTCCAAGCCATTCTGGTTTCATTATGTTTGATTTTAGGCTTATCCATGGCCGTTCTACATGGCTTTAATTTGAAGGTTGTTCAAACATGTGGTGATAGGAAGCCATAATTTTGAGGAGTTTCAAATTCAGAAAGTTTTCCTTCCTTAGCTAGAAGCATGTACATCGAGGAACTGGAGGAAGAGAATGTGCTGGATCATTGTGATGGAAATCCAGTATTGTACATTTCAAATAATGTGGTTTGTCAATCAAGTGCCAAAAGGGTCTTGATTGGAGCCGGTGCTCGTGTTTTGTTCTATCCAACTCTCTTGTATAACATTTTCCGAAATAAGATTCATCCAGAGTTCCGTTGGTGGGATGAGGTTGATGAGGTTTGTCTTCAATAGCAACTCTTCTTTTTTTCTTTGAGTAATTTAAGTGTATGATAGCTACAGTGTATTATGGATCTAGAAATATGTATGACTTTGGCCTGTTTGACTGTGACCTTGTTACCATTCTAATTATACATGCATAAGTACCATTACTAACATGTGAATACAATTTTTTGACTTTTATTCATGTGCTGCATTATCTTGGTTTACTATACACATTTGGTTCGCAGCATTACTTGAAAAGTAGAATCCTTTTCCTCACCTGTGAGAGAGAAAATATTGAGATTAATAATTTTGTATGTTAAGGGTTTGTGCTGTTCGTAGAGATTCTACCTTCCATTAGTTGTCATTGGAATTGGTAATTGCCAATGCAGCTTTTCATACTGATCTAGCACTTATTCTCTGAAGCTATGGAGGTGATGTGAAAGGTTATGTGTAGGAAACAGTGTAACTATTTATTCATTATTAGATAGTTTAATGTGAGACTCCCACTTCCAAAGCTAGAATTTCCCAGTATCCATTCCTCTGTTACACTCCTTTTTCTTCAGCTTGTCTATGTAAATTCAAGGTCTGCTCTGAGAAAATGTTTTCTT
The DNA here is from genome assembly GCF_984573655.1 of Nuphar pumila. Classification (NCBI taxonomy): domain Eukaryota; kingdom Viridiplantae; phylum Streptophyta; class Magnoliopsida; order Nymphaeales; family Nymphaeaceae; genus Nuphar; species Nuphar pumila. The sequence continues at coordinate 3,646,894 of NC_143261.1, forward strand.
GTGAGTGGTCTTTTTAAAATCATTCCCATGTATAAATTCAAGAACTGCTTTGAGGAAAACATTATCCTGTGAATGGTCTTTTCAAAATCATAGTCACCAATCTTGAAGGCATTTTCAAATATGGCCATATTTTTTGTTGTTCATAATTGATCTTCGTTGCCTAATGTTGCAACATTATATGAGAAACTGCAGTCTTTTAGTGTACATGGCTATGTTTCAAGTGTTAAACGTATGTCCTAAGAAAAAAGTAAGCTTGATAGTTGAAACGTATAGTTCTGTCATGAAAGTTGAAATGTATAGTTAGGAGAGTGGACTTATTCTTAAGTTATTTGTCTCTGCAGATAGTGTTGATCGTAATGACATAGTATGAAAGGGACAGAACTTGGTTATGATCAGCTGCTTTTAATATTATCATTTATCAATTTGGATGTTATGCATTCCTTAGTAATTATATTGCATTATCCCTCATCTAAGGCCATATTCTTATTACTTACTGCACCTGATTTGTCTACCTGCTGCTAACAGTTCAAATTTCAGTTTGTACTTTTAGGTGCTGTTCCATTTCCTAAGGATGTTCCTCGCTTAAAGCAACTGGGTGTTCAGGGAGTGATCACACTCAATGAGCCTTATGAAACCCTGGTTCCTACTTCCTTGTATCAAGTGAGTTTAGCTTATTCCACACAATGTCATCTGTCTTGTGAATTAATAAGTATTCATATTCTGTCTTCTCATAAATGCTTTTACTCATTTGGGCTTTCAAATGTGTGTGCTAGTTATGTTCTGCCATCTTATATCATGTTTCATTGTTTGGAGTTAATTTGTTCTTTTCCTAATTAGTTTCCATGTACTTCAAATTTCAGATTCATGGCATTGACCACCTAATGATTCCTACGAGAGATTATTTATTTGCTCCATCTTTTGCTGACATACACCAAGCTGTGGACTTCATTTATAGTAAGTTGTTCTTCTATCTGTACAGCTTTTAGCATTATAACTTTTGGTTGGTGATACATGTCCATCTGTCTGTTGTCTTTTTGCATATAACAGATTTTCCAGCAAATCAACACCACGTTTCTTTACATTACAATTAAAACCAACTAAAGAATAACCACTTTGAAGAATTGTCAACTGTGGCTGTGTTTTGTGCAGCCTAGGGGTGGCAATCGGGTCGGGTTGGCGGGTTGGCGTGTCAGCATACCTCAACCCGAACCCGACCCGTTTATTAAACGGGTCGGCTGTGGCAAACACGAACCCGACCCGTTTAATAAACGGGTAACCCGACACGACCCGCCAACCCATTTAATAAATGGGTTGGGTCGGGTAAACGGGTTTTCAGGTTGGCGGGTTGACGGATCGGGTTGGCAGGTAGGCAGGTTGGCGGGTCGGGTTGACAGGTTGACGGGTCGGGTTGGCGGGTTGACGGGTCGGGTTGGCGGGTCGGGCAGACGGGTTGGCGGGTTGGCATACCCCCAACCCGAACCCGACCTGTTTAATAAACGGGTTACGCAGGTCGACCCGTTTATTAAACGGGTTGGCTTAAGCCCAACCCGAACCCGCCTAAGAGGCGGGTTGGCGGGTCGTGTCAGAAATTGCCACCCCTAGTGCAGCCCTTGTATTAACAAATTTTCAGTCTTCATCGGGCTCCTCTTATCAAGCTACAATGCTGCATTAAAGTTGTAAAAGTGAACTTTGAACTTCTTGGCTGAGTACTAGTTAGTTTTCCTAAGGCACCTTATAGCCTATTAAATGTCCTGAGATTATCATTGAGATCGTTGTGTATCTTAGTTATTCAGATGTGGCCAAGTTGTCCTTATACCCCTTTGTGAACCAAAAGTTAGTTTTCACTTAACTTGAAATGGTGATTTATGTCACATGAATGCTCCATTTTTCACTCCTGTTTGTATTCCCTGATATGTTTAACATGTTTTTAAAAAAGCCAACACGGATTAATATCACTATTTTTCAAAAAAATACAGTTGAAAATATCATATTAATATCGTAATATTTGTTGCTTTTTAATTTCAGTTTTCTGAACAAAATTTTTTATTTTTAAAATTTTGTTTTATTATTATTTATTTAAAAAACCCACAAGTTTTTTCAGGAAAAACACATGTTAAAAATTCCAATAAAATATACCTCATTAATATTGCTGAAAGCCTGAAACCAATATTGGTAACTATTCTTCCAGAGTATAGATGTTAAACTTGTAAAGAATCACTCATTGTTTTCTCTTTCTTGGGAATATTTAGGACTCAATTTTTGGCATGTGATAAAAGACCAGTAAGCATTTCAAGAACATTTGGTTCTGTGGTCTACGCTACCAGGTGGTATATTTTTTTTGGGGAAAAAAATAGCTTTCTTTTTGGCTAATTTCATGATCATTCAGAACATTGAGAAATATGAGCGATATTGAAACGCATCTTGGTGTCTAGCATACCTTGTCTTGCCGTTGATTTGGCATTCACTAAAACCCCACAAAGGAACTTAAACATTGAGAAATGTGGGCGATATTGAAATTCATCTTGGTGTCTAGCATACCTTCATTGGTTTGGCATTCGCTGAAGCCCCACGAAGGAACTTAGCTACATGTACTTAAGGGTATTACAAAAGATTAAATATGTGTGACCAAACTCTTAAGTAAAATTGTTCGCTCATAGAGACACAAGAAACTAGTATTGCTGAAGCTTTTTACATGGAGTGAAAATTGGATCTTTCCCATCCCATAGAGACAATTTCTATTTTTGTGATTTTAACTCCATCTTTTTACTGCTCTTGCCATGAAGAGAATGCATCTCGTGGAAAAATGACATATGTCCACTGTAAAGCTGGTCGGGGGCGAAGCACCACCATTGTTCTTTGTTACCTGGTCTGTGACATAAAGTTTCTAGTTTTTGTTTAGAAAGAAACGAATGAAAATTCAGTAACAAATATTTCTTGAAACTTTTGACAATGTGTTGTTCTACAGGTCCAACATAAGCACATGACTCCTAGAGAAGCATATGAACATGTGCGGTCAAGCAGGCCTCGGGTTCTTTTAGCTGCTTGCCAGTGGCAGGTACTCATTTTTCTGTCTTGATAGAAAAGGAGTTAAGTTAGAAACTGATAGATATGTAGTCCAACCAGGCTCGGAGTCCTTACCTGACTCTAGACCCAGGCTATTAGCCAGTCTGGTTTGAGTTATAATTGTTCTCAATGTCTGCAAAGTTTGAAACTTATGGCCCTGCTTGCCCCAGTTTTTGGTCTTGTTGGATTTGTGTTTTATGTTATTGGCTTTGATATGAAATGTTGGCAGGCCATGATTTTTGGATAATATTGTATCTGTGGCTTAGTGGTTATGCCATGCCCTCTTTATCATTCCATTCACTGTTATGTTGATTGCAGGCTGTCCAGGAATATTACAAGATGATGATGATAAAGAAGAGAAATCCTCGCGACCACCCAATGATTCCTTCTACAAATTCACTTCAAGTTGTACCAAAGATCCCAGCCAGTCATGCCATACTGGTGGATGATGGGTCGATAGTCATGGTCACAGAATCTGACCTCGACGGTTACAATGACAGCAGTGGTGGTTCCACCGGAATAGTTGGGAATGAAATGTGCGCAGATGTGAGCTTTGTGTGCAGGGTTCAGTTTGCCGGTCAAGCAGCACTGGTGAGGCTCTCCTGCATGTGGTTATGGAGTCACCCAGGAGCTAAGCTTGGTTTGCAAAAGTTGCCGCGGGGAAGCTCGATCAAGATAATAGAGGGTAGTTGCTCGGGTGTTGGGGCTGAGCAGCTGGGTGGAATGGGTGTGGACATTCCCGTCTACTGAAAAGAGTTATGGTTTCCTTTGAACAACCTGCTTTTCTGAGGGCACCAAATAAAACTGGCGGTTTGGTCACTATGTTTCAAGTTGTGTAAGTTTTAGTGAAGCTCTTCGAATGGGTTCGCCTTTGTATCGTTATTTCTCCAATTTTCCTTTTGCACGATGTGTTGTTTGTGTAAATGATAGGTTTTGGCATTTGGTATGTTGTTGGGAAAACAATAATGGACGGTTGAAAAGTGGAGTTTGGTTGTAAGTGGATGCTGTTCTGGTGATGATAATTTAATGTGGTCTGTTGATTGTTGGTGGTTGGCTTGTAAATGAGCCTGTTTACCTGTAGGAGCCAGCTTTCTCATGGGTGAGAATTACTCTCTCTCTCTCCGTCAAATGGTATGTATCATAATCGCTCTAAAGTTGGAAAACTTTGATATGGTTGACTTGTTGAAAGAACGCATTCTAATGGTAGCTCAAGAATGCGGCAGAGGCTGGGCCTGGGTGAGTTGTCAGTGTGGTAGAACCTTGTAATGTATAGGTCAAGCCAAAATTTCAAAGACGTGGACTAAAATTCGGGTTCGAACATCGCTTGAATTGGGTTGGGTCTAAAACCTGCCACCAAACCGTCATAAATCCCAAATGACCATACAAGTGGTCAAGGTGTGTGAAGAGCTGGAGGGCGTTGTTCAAGTTGCTTCACCAAGTTCTCTCTCTGTGATGGTCTGACCATTTAACGAGATGTTATTTGCTTGGCTTTGCCACTAGTCAGGGTGGCTACTGCGGCCTCCCAAACACATCAATCAAGCAATCCTTGCCGTTGGCTCATTGATCAATTTGAGGTCCCATGTCTACGGACACGCTATGACATGTCCTTGTTGATAAAATATATTTTATATATAAAAATAAAATAAAAAATGTGTATCCTCTTGTCCAATGTCAGACCGTATTCACTTGTGACCACGAAAGCGACCTTACTGCTATTTGAGATCGTTTCCTTTTAGCAAGCTTTAGTGTCTACATCGCAAAGGCCGTTCTTAGGCCAATTAATCAACGAACGATTTTTAGTCAGTCGTTCAACCGTTTGGGAGTCAGACATCGCAAGAGAGAGGGAGAGAGAGTACTGTGGTGGCGTGGCGACCATCTTGGAAGTGGATATGGAATGATCATGCATATGAACATCTCAATCCTCAAGCATGGATTCAACTGTGCTTTCATCTTTCTATTCTGTCCCTTGTTTAAACCGCTTGTAGTTCCTTCTATTTACAATTTGGAGCTCTTAAAACTTTCAAAAAAACAATTTCGAGCGTTTTCTCGGGTTTTTTATTGACATTCTGGGCCTTCGCAGATTGGCTTTTCATCATCATCATCATCACTTGCCGTTGCTCAAACAAAATACATCAAAACATCATAAAAAATACAAGGAACATCATTGCCACTGTTGGTCTTTCACTGGTAGCCTTTAACTCCTGATTTCTTTGCAAACAAGAAGGCCCGTAACTTCACGACCCAATTTCTTCAAGCTGTCTTCTCACTTGTTGAATGTCTGGTCTAAATGACGCCGAAGGAGCGCAACAACTCATCGCTAACTGAAAATACAAGAGTAAACCTTCTTCTGTGATTGGACTCTGGTCTCTTTTGCTGAGAAGTTCTGGATCAAAGATCTCCAATACTCTATGGTTGATGATTGCATGTGTCATTGAGGCTGGAAGATGCAGATCCTGACCAGACGGCAAATTCTCCACAATGGGCTCCTTCCCTGTCAGGAATTCAAGTAGGATTATCCCCAGGCTGTAGATATCACTCTCTGTGCTTGCTTCCTTCATCTTGACCAGCTCGGGGGCTTTGTAACCTTGAGATGCTGAGGCCTCAAGCATCTCTTGATTTGCTGTTGGATTAAGCAGTAAGTGAATGCCAAAATCAGAGAGCAAAGGTTGGTAATTTGTGTCAAGTAATATGTTCTTTGATTTCAGATTGCCATGAACTAACGGTCTCGCTAATCCACTGTGAAGATATTCCAATCCTTTGGCAATCCCAATGGACATGCTATAAAACTTGGCCCGTCTCAGTGATTGAGCATGTTTATCTGTTTTGTTAAAGGTGAAAAATTAGTGTAAAGTTCATGAATCTAATGGGGTTCAAACAAGTTCGATATTAGCACAGATATGATTAAAGAAAAGAAAAACGTTTACAATCATCTTCTCCATAAACATAGAAACAAGCCTGTGTGTGCATGTGCACAAACACACACACACACAAGAAAAAAACAGAAGACAGCAAGAACCACCAATTACATATACAGTAAACTCAGAGCCGGACCTGTAAAGAGGCCAATGAGGCTTGGGCCTCAGGGCCCCTGGGCCCAAAAAAAAATTTAGGGGCCCATTTTTAAGGCCCGAGCTCCCCAAAAAAAAATTTAGGGGCCCATTTTATTGTTATTTTGATTCTTTAAAAAAAAATCTGAGGCGCTGCCCCCGAACTCCTACTATTAATAGGGGGCCCATTTTTTTCCTCCGCCTCAGGCCCCATAAAACACAGGTACGGCTCTGAGTAAACTACTTAGTAAAATAACTCAAGGTTCAGCAAAAACTGAAACTTACTTCGAATGAACTGAGACAGTGTTCCTCTAGGAAAAAAAGGATGAACCAGCAGTTTTTCTCCCCTGGGCCCTGAGTAAAAAGCTTGGAGAGGAATCAAATTAGGATGTCTGACATAACCTAGAAATTCAATCTCTGGAATAACAGCTTTCAAACTTTTTGTACAAACAGGTCGAAGAAACCGAAGCAGCATCAATGAGCGACTGTTCCCCTGTAGACCGGCCTTGTATACTGTACCATAACCAGACTTCCCCACAACTTCTCCATTAGCGTCCAAGATGGCATGAATGGTAAGGCTCTCTCCACCAGAAAAAGTAATCAGTTCCTCAGCATCAAGTTTTTCCCCAGAATAAGGAAAACTCTCAATCTCTTTAGATCTTTTTTGCAAAGTTTTCTTACGGCAAATATAAATTATAAATAAAACTAGGGTAACCAGGATAGCGAAAAAAGAAGCAATTAAAGTCTTGTAATGGTTTCCCATATCACATTATGTCCAAATACCAAAGAGATGATCCCATGAAAGTATTTCTGGCAATTTTCACTACCAATAGGTTGGCCACAAGGAGACACCAGGAGATCTCATTGTATTTCATACACTGTAGAATTGAATTGGATGAAAAATGGGCTTAATAAGCACGTGTGAGGGGAAAATGGTGTAGAGAATGGAAATTAATAAGTAAATACTTTCAGCTGCTGAAACCATTTAAAGAATGAGCAAGAATTGTATATATGGGGTTGGACTTTTTGAGCAGCACATTCTTTCGAAACATGATCAACGATCAATGCTCCTGCTCCCAGTACGTTTGCCTAGGAAGCTTCCAATTAAATATTCCATATCTTCAGTACTCCAGCAGACACTATGCTGATATGATCTGAATATGACTTGGATGTACCAGAACAATTTAATTAATCACATCAAGTGAATATTCTGACAATCTTCCGACTCCTGCCTTCTCTGGAAATTTTTTAGGACTCTGATGCATGAAATGAATATGGTACAATCAGAATTCGTAAATTGTCATAGTATCAACCGAAGATAAAAGAAAGAACAAAAAAATGAACTGAACATTAAAAAACTGTCAAATGAAACTTTATCTGTCATCAGATGGCAGAGCAAAACAACTTTATTTGAGTTACAACCAGTAAGGTCAAAGTTACCAAACTCCTTTCCAACTTCAGACAACCTGGACGCAGACCAAATGGCAACAACCACTAGGTGAACCCTTTCAAGATTACATTGATGGTCTCACTTATAGATAGTTCAAACAGAACCCACTCGGGATCCCCCAATAACCATGGTTTTAGAAGAACCGTATTCATTTCAAAAACTTCAAAGCAGAACCATTTTTTGGATCTTAATGACCGTGATTCAAGATTGATTTATGAAACAACCTCACTGAAACTCTTCCATCTTTAGGAACTATTGCTTCAAATACATTTCTCCACTTTAGAAATATTAAAAGATTTCATGTAAGAAGACTTTGTTTCACACTTTACAAGATCCACATCATAAATTACCTCAGAATGTTCCCAATTTTCAGCCTGAATTCTTTGTGATTCTCAACTAAGCTGTACATGGAGATGAAAATTAAATACAAGAATAAAGCGGCAAGAGTTTTATTGACGTTTTTCCTCTTAAGAAAAGTAGTTAAAGAATTCAATTTTTCAAAGACACTCAAGTCAAACAGAAAACCTATAAATTTTTAACAACTAAATCTTACTACTCGAGAAAGTGGAAACCATACACTTTTAGAAATCCATCTTCGGTGACACAAACTAATTCCTTAGTGAATTTGATCCAATTTCTTCTCGCATTCTGTCAAACAGGTTCCCTTTCTAATGGATCATAAACAGGAGAACAAATAAGAGAACTCGTACACGTTTCTTGAAAGTAGCGGGAAAAAAATCAAAGTTTTCCAGGAACAAAAATCCTAAAAATGCACGTATCTTCACGAACGATACAGCATTTCACGAATATTTCTCCTCGTCCACCAAAAGAAAAATTCCACAACTAGCGATCTCAACCCTACATCCCTGACTACTGAACACTTCGTTAAAAAGCTTCTTTCTATTACGTAGAAAATAAATCAGAATCTATTCACGAACAGTAAAAAAAGCCAGAATCTCCACAAAAATCACAATTCACGATCCAGATCTCACGAAAAAAACAATCTGAAACCCGCCTACTAGTTCAAATTCCTATCCAGTAATCGAAAAAACTCACTAAATATCTTAAACTTATCCGATCTCCAAAAAACACAAAGAAATTCCTCCAAATCCGCAGAAAACTCTACAAGAGCATAGATCTCAGCGCCGAACGAAAAAAGATCGTCAGAACGACGGAATAATTCAAGCAGATTCCTGCCATAAAGTAAAAAGAAAAAAGAAAAACAAAGAAGGGGAGAAACCGAATCTTACCGTTTGGCAGAAGCTTGAAACCCTAGCAACTCGTCCTTCGAGGAGCACAGAAGAAGAAGGAAACTTCGTGTCTTATGGATTCCGGAGAGCGACCGAGAGAACGTAACGGGAAAGTGAGGGAACAGTTTTAACTTTTATATGCGCTTGGAGTGACACGTTTCTCCCAGCGATTGTGTGATAAATTATGATATCTTTCCTGATTTTTTAAGTTCTCGATTTTTGGGGTGTGGTTGTCGCTTTCGTCAACAAAGACGAGAATTCGTTTCCTCCGAAACGCGAATCTTGCTAATGTGTCAGTGGTACGAAATGCCTTAAATACCCTTCGAACATTAGATGCTTGCAGGAGAACCATTCAAAGTCTCATTTGAGGAAGATGCAAGAGAGGAGACGTTTGGGCATAACGTAAGGCATTACCGAGTTCATGAACTTGTTCGTGTTTTAGATGATAGTTTGGTGTGGAAACCTTTGGAGTTCATGAACTATGACATAAGAACTTGATTTCTTTTCACGTAAAGGCCAAAAGTACATCTAAGATCATAAAAAAGGATCCAGTCCTTTGACATAGTATGGGTTCCATCTTATGTGGATCGTAGCCGTCCATCCAGCTGAAGCATCTGGATGGATGGCTATGATTAGTTCGCATCCAGATGAAAATGTAGACCAATCCTAGCCGTTGATTGGATGGCTAAGATTGAATGTAGGATGAAACCCATCCGGATCCGTACTCCAAGATCATGGGCTCCCACATGAAAGTCGATGCACTGTGTCTGTTCCAAGCAAAGTAAACCGTACCCTTAGGAGGTGCAACCAGGATCATGGTTGACCCAAATCCAGATCTGGATTTTAAGCAATATATCCGAATCCAGGAATGGATACGATCTCATGAAATGGCATTTTGAATCTGAATCTATATAGTAATACTGTATCTGCAAAAATGTCTGGCTATATTTGAGATAGATCCAACAGAAGATTGTGATCTAGATCCGACGATGGATATGAGAAAGGTCTGGCTGGCAGAATCCCATTAGACATTCTACTCTTATTTTAAGGTTTATATCCGAAAATTACCCGTCCAATTTGGATTGAAAGCATAACCTAACCTGATCCATTTGCAAGAATGCATGTAGATGGACTCCGGGTCAGTTACTCAACCCGACATTTGTGAGGTTTGGCTGCCATGTGCAGTCTGAAGCCTAATAAGTGTCGAGCCCGACCCGATCCAACTAGTAAAATGTGTCAGGTGCAATAGACAAAAAATGACATCTTAATGGAGCCCGGACTGGCCCTGCCCATTTACTAGTCAGGTTTAAAGGGCTTGACAGGATCCAACTCAAACCCACCCCGATGAGACTCAGATCCAGCCTGAACCTAACAAGAGTCAATAATTGGGATTCACCCAGTTTGGTTCTGGTTTGGGCCTATCAGACCCTAATGGGCCTTGGGTCAGGCTGGGCCCATGGCCGCCCTTATCATGACATACTTTGCATGGTGTAATTCATGCGATGATACATGTCACCTGTTTTGGACAGTCCATAAAGAAGTTTTATGCATCTTTGCCTCCTTGCTCTTTCATGTATACTCTTGCTTTCGCTTTTGCCCGTGTGTTGTGAGTTTGTTTATATGCTTAAAAGACCTGCTTTTGATGTTTATAACTACTCAAAGCTATGTTGTTGGGTCACCTAACTTAAGCAATGTAGCTAGAAATCTTAAAGTTTATGAACTAGGCAAATTGATAAGATGAACCAAACAAAGGGTGGATGGGTGTGGCATTTAATTGCAACTTCTGCAAGCAATAAGGCCAGTATCTTTGGTTATGGTGGGGTTGAAGCTTGAAATGACAGTAAAGATTAAGCTTTTTTTTATTATTTGTTGGGATGTAAATGGTTCCAACTCTAATCAGATGTGTACAATACTATATTCTACTAATCGGATGTTGGTTAGACAGATTCAAATTCAGATGGTGAAAAGCTCATACCAGATCCACTTTTTTACAGGTAAATGAACTCGACATCAAATTCGGCAGCAAAAGTTCAAAAATAGCATCCGCATCCAATTATAACCCGGTATGGTTTTGGCTTACCAAATGCAACTAAGCTATAAATCAAATTTGGTCAGTTATCAGATGAAATCCAATTCATTGACATCGAAGAAATCACTGTTATGGTTTGAACGTGCAAGATACACAGTGGGGGTGCCAGTTGAGCCTGACCCTGTTTCAGTGTCTGCAGTGTAAAGCTTCTCGGGTATCCCTTATTTTAGTCAAATTATTATGTTTATGTGGTACCAAATAATTTCTTTTTCTATTTTGTCATCTTAGAGAGAGAGAGAGAAAGATCAGAACAATGACAGTTTATATTTTGGAAGGATTATTACAAATACCGATACAACTTGTACCTACTAATGATCACCAACAAAAACACTTCATGAAGATCACATGACATGGCTGATGGTCATCATAAAAAAGTGTTTGTTCCTTATCGGAAGAATTTAAATGTGATTTTCCAACTATAATACTCTTGGCTTCAAACGTTTTTTGTTTCTAAAATAACTTATCTATAAACAAATGAAACAACAATAAAAAAACACAAAACGAATAAGACAACTCTCTCTCTCTCTCTCTCTCTCTCTCTCTCTCTCTCTAAATTGGTATGTGTTTATCATTGTTCATCTGCTAAAGAAACTCATTCAAATCAATTCAATCATAAATTTGATTTCTTTTTTAATCTTCAAGTTTCGGTGTAATATTAGCATTTTTTATTACTTCTGAACATAAAATACAGGGTATTCAATGCAGATTTTCTATTAACTATGCTACATACAATACATATGCAAGTTCAGATTAAGCAAACAACTACAATTATGCCTTATTAAACCATTTAGGATTGTTAGAAAATAACACTGATTAAGACCTCTCTAAGAGAGAGAGATGTCAAGATTTCTGAGATCTGTTATTACTTGCATTTAACGTTTTGATGATGCCGTCTTGACCTACCTTTCTGCAATTTGCAACTTCATGATTAGCAGTGAGCAACTTGAGCCGGGGAAAGTGACAATTCCAAAGCCATTTTGGCATTCTTCGTGGGGAGGGCGTCCTAAAATCAGCGGGGTGATACCATGTGCAAATTAGGATAGCTCTTAAGAAAAGGCTACATAGGACTAGGGTGTCAATGGATCGGGTTTGGTTCGGACCCAGGTAAAATCAAACTTGAACCAGGGACTCGGGTCTAATCGAACCCACTATAAGAGAAACCATACTCGGATCCTATAAAAATTACATGAACCACACCTGAACCATACCAAATAAAATAATATTTTTTTAGCATTTTTATATTGAAAATTTGTGGATCTTAATTGAAACTCAGGTCATGCCCGTTTGATATAAAATTTTACAAACCATACCCAGCTCCATGTCCGACCAAGATTCTAATCAGGTCACGACCTTATAGGGTTTGATACAGGTTGGGTCTGGGTCAAACCTGACCCATTGACACCCTTACATTGGTCCTTCCACTTGAGGCCAAATTCATCTCTCTCTCTCTCTCTCTCTCTCTCTCTCTCCAGGGGCAGATTGGTTTCTTGAGTGTGCGTTATGGGGTAAGGGCTCTTCTCCAAGATCTCGGTTCTTGGCTTGGTTAATTTTGCATGATAGAGTTCAAACTCACAGTTATTTAAAGAAGTTGGGCTTTCAGTTTTCAAGTTGGTGTGTGTTGTGTCAAGCTGCTGAAGAAACTACTTTTCATTTATTTTGGTTCTGCCCAATCTTTGTAGCCCTATTTAATAGGATGTGGAGATCTCCGAACGTAATTGTCAAAGAAGAGTCTTTTGTGCTTGTTCTTCTCCTGGGCCCTATTGAAATTAGACGATGCAAGCGGTGGAAACTGATCTGGAAGACATGGTTGCTTACTACTTGGTGGTTTGTTTGGATGGCACGCAATGATGCTACTTTTCGTCAAATTTCGGTCATCTTTAATCATCTTGTCCATAAAATCCTGGTTGATGTATATGCAATATTACGTATGCATCTTAGAGACCTCTCCTCTCATTACGACATTCACTTAACAGGTGGTTTCTTCTAATCCTGCGGATCCTGGTTGAGTAGGCTTTGTTGTTTTGTTGCTAGCTGTCTGTAGTTTCTTTTTCTTTAGCTTTGTTTTTTCTATATTTTAGTTTTGTTTCTACTTTGTTCGGTTCATGGGTTCAACATTTTGTTGATCTTCATGAGTATTAATGTCGATCTTCTTTAGTCTCTCTCTCTCTCTCTCTCTCTCTCTCTCTCTCTCTCTGCCAAGTAGGGATGGCAGTGGAGCGGGAAAAAATGGGACCCTGCCCAGCCTCACCCTGTTTGGACCGGGATGAAGGACATGAAATGGGGATGGAGGTTAAAATCAAAAGTCGTGCAGAAATGGAGGCGGGGGATGGACTTGTGCTTTTCCTCGCTCTGCACCGTTCTCATCTCCAATCTCTGCCTTGCCCTGTCCCGCTCCATCCCCGATCCTTCTTTAAGGATGACAGTGAACCGAGGGACAATAGGCCCTACCCCGCCTCGCCCTATTTGGACCAGAGATGGAGGACATGAAATGGGAATGAAAATTAAAATGAAGACCTGTGCGGGGATGGAAGCCAAAATGGAAGTCAGGATTTTGAGACAGGACAAGGGTAGAGACCTTGTCCCCCACCCCCGCCCGGGTCCACTGCCAAGTTGCAACGTATCATAATGCCATCTTTAGCAGAGTGACTCGAGCCATAAATAAATTAAAAAAAAAAAGGACATGAGGAGCACCAAAAAGACACCTCCCTCTCTCATTGCATTGCACCTGATCTTTGCACAGGGATCGCGAAAACCATCTCACATTGTGGGACCAATAGGAAGATAGCACTTCGATCAGGTGCAATCACATTGCACGAAACAAAAGTGGGTCCCCATCTCAGTGCACCACGTGTGTTTCTAGGTCCCGAGTACAGTGGCATTTGTTTGGCCAGCAGTCTGGACAGGTTTCATGCAGCCAATAATACATGTACGTACCTCCGTTACTTCACCTCGTCAGTCATCACCCACCATATACCATATGCTGTTGGGCCCCACAGCTGACAGATTGTACCCTAAAGATGGTGGATGATGGAGCACGTTTGATGTTGAGAAAATAATAGGAAAAATGAAAGTAAGAAAAAAAAATTATTACTTTTCCAAAGTTTCAAACAAATGAAAATTTTTAAAGAAAACTTTTTCCTACAAAGCATGATTTTTTATTTAAAAAAATTTCTTTCACACTTAAAGATGGAAGAAATATTTTTTTTTTCATTGGGGCAACCATTCACCCACAATACATCTCAGAGCTACCAGAACAATTACTTCATCTTAATCTTCCTCCTACCCAACATAATTTTCAGGTCTCACTCTCTCTCTCAGATGAGGCTGATCGACTCTCTCATTTTTATAACTTTTGTTTCTCATGCTACACAAACAAAAGAAAATTTTTCATTTGAAAAAATTATCTTACCAAAATTTCTCATAGGCAAAATTTTATTTTCTTATGAGAATTTTTCTCGCTTCCAACCGTGTTTGGCAGATATCAATTCGTGGCAAAAGCAGGCTATGACTTTTCTCCAAATTAAGATCACATTTAGGCAAGGAGTGGATCAGGTCAAGGGTACCACTGATGGTAGATGTGGTTCATCCAAATGATGAACGGCAGTTAAACACCCATGGATAGATTGCATGTTTCTTGGATGTGGCCCACAAAATTTTTCAGAACCGTCCATTTTCATGAAGGGCATCTGGAGCCCACCATACGGACGTCTAAATTCACAGGTAAAAACAACCGTGTTTTGCCTGCCGTTCATCTCATCTGTGAACGGCATCCAAGACACCCCTGACGACATTTAACTGGCTTCTTTTAAGGGTGTCAACGAGCCTGGTTTACCTAACCCAACCCCAACCAAATATTATAGGGTCCAGGTATATATGGTGATAAAAAAAAGGACCCAGGTCAGGACCCAAAGGTCCGATTAATACATGGACTCAGGTATAGTTTGTAAAAGCTTATACTAGACCCGGACCCCACCCAAGTTCCAATTAAGACCTGCAATTTTTCAATGTAAAAAGATAAAAAAATATGGGTTTACCAGGTTTGGTTCATGTAGTTCTTATCGGGTCCAGGTATGATTTTTCTTATAATGAACCCGACTAGACTCAGGTCCGGACGCGATACCATATCCGAAAATCTCGTTCTACCTGGGTGCCAACCAAACCAGACAAGTTGACACCCCTAACTCCTTTTATAGGTTATATTTCACAGACAAAATTGGACCTAAACTTAGTCAATTGATCTTTGATTAGTAAAAAAAAAAGGGATTGAAATTTTTATGGCCTTATCGTCCATTTGTTTTATGGTAGACCTCAAGACATAAAATGGGTTGTTTAATTAAAGAATAAAAAGACAAAAATGGCACTTAATTATTTAAGCGGGTGTTAATCAGGTGTATCGGCCAATACCGATAGTCAAGTGTATCGTTCTGAATCGGCCAAAAAATAATTAAAAAATATTATGTGTCAATCAGAAAGTGTCAAAACTATTAAAATAATATTACAAAATTAATTTTAAGCTATTTAACATTTACTAAAAAATCACCTGATTCAGGTCAGTATCGTATCGCTTTTCTGGCGATACCATAAGTATCGGCCAATACGCACCGATACTGACAACATTGGGCTGGAGAGAGAAAATGGTGAAGAAGGCAACTTGATTAGCATTCCTGGATATGGAATCTCCTCTTGGAGACAGATAATGTCAGAAAAAGGGTCCACAGTGTGCAGATTTTATTAAGACTTACAAGGATGGGGGCCAATGTTCATTGTGAAGGAGGCAATCACCCATAGTGTTACTTGGCTGGAGATGAGACAAATATTTGGCTTTCATGTGGATAGACACTACTGTCTTCCTTTCTACGCAGGGCTTCGATTTGGGCAAAAACTTTTCCTCCATCTTGGAATTTTTTTACCATCGGTTTGTGCGGATCTAGTTAAGGGTACCAACAAGTTCTTCTCTTTAGCTTTTCTTCTATTTTTTTCAATTATTTTAAATGTTCTTGATGGCAAAGTAGCATTACACTCTACTACTGAGCAATTTTTCGTTTTCTCCATGTTTTGAGGAAGAAAAATTACAGGGAACCAATCTTCACCACTACCATCTTTATGTTTCATGCATAAAGTTGCATAGATAAGTGTTCTTTTGATTTTTAGATGTTGAGATCTACATGTTAAAAGTGAAAGCAATGCACTTAAGAGATGTAGAGAGAACGGAAAGTACCTGACCATTAACCAACTTGATGACATCTGAAAAGATACACGGTTCATACAGGAACAATATCAGAACAAACAGTACTTTTCCGAACAATTTTACGCGAATTAGTACGTCTGAGATATGTTATACAATAGCCGAGTTACTCCTGGAGCTGTGGATAGGAGTACAACAGCAATCATAGATACTGTAGCTTGGTTTCGAGCCATTGGTATGAGTCTATGACAGTAGGCATGGCAGTGGACCATGGCGAGGGTAGGGGCGGGGACAAGGTCTCCACCCCTACCCCTTCTCAAAATTCTGCCCTCCATCCCTGCACGGGTTTTGATTTTAACTTTCATCCCTGCCTTCATCCCCATTTCATGTCCTCCATCCCCAGTCCAAATGGGGCGAGGTCTCATTTCCCCTCAGTCCAAACGGGGCGGGGACAAGGTCTCCACCCCCGCCCCCTTCTCAAAATTCTGCCCTTCATCCCTGCACCGGTTTTGATTTTAATTTTCATCCCTGCCTTCGTCCCCATTTCATGTCCTCCATCCCCAGTCCAAATGAGGCGAGGCGGGGCGGGGTCTCATTTCCCCTCGGTCCACTGCCATCCTTAAAGAAGGATTGGGGATGGGGCAGAGCGAGGCAAGGTGTGAATCGGGATGGGGACGGAGCGGGGCGAGAGAAAGCATAAGTCCATCCCCACCTCCATCCCTGCACTGGTTTTGATTTTAACCTTCATCCCTGTTTCATGTCCTCCATTCCCGGTCCAAACGGGGTGAAGTGGGGAGGGGCCTAGTCTCCCTCCAATCTACTGCCATCCCTATATGACAGAGGAATCGCCCTGGTAAATGAAGAGTTAACTGGCTTTGAGCTTGGAAAGAAGAGTATGGATGCTTATATAAAGGTGAGAGCAGATGGCGTACTTGCCAAGGTTTTTTAGCAGGTGAAACTTGTTAGGTGTAAGAAGGAAGGGAGAGAGAATTCAAAAAAGAAACTCAACTGTTTTGGAGAAGGTGGTCTTGATGAAGTGGAATAGTCCCACATTGCTTGTGCTTGAGTTTTATGTGGGCTTTATAAGCCACTTGTGAACTCATACACTTGTTCTTGAGAACAAGAGAGTGGGATGACCACCACACACGCGCGCGCCCGCCCGCCGTGCCGTGTCGTGCCGCGTCGGACCGGGCCGAGCCGGGTTCGGGTCCCTTTAGGGCCATATCCAATCAAGACAAAGTACCTTTTTACCCAAAGTTTCTTTGGATATTTGGATTCTGTATCGGGTTACGGGAAATGATAACGGGTCACGACTCCTCGTAGTCCATGCCCGTTATGGCTCTTCGGATTCTGTAACGGATCTCGATATTTCAAAGTCCGTTAACGGATCACGTCTCCTCAGAATTCGTAACGGGTCCTTCCACGTTTTATAACCGTTCATGGGTTATAAAAGCATGGTAAGGGTTGGGGTTACACACAGGCTGAGACAGACGCATTTCTGAAGCTCTGCGATTTCCCATCTCCCCTGTTGCTCTCTCTCTCTCTCTTTCCTGAGTTATCCCGAAAGGGTGTTCTGCAACATTTGGTTCGTGGAGGTTGTTTTCGAAGGACGATCCGCCGGCGTGCACCGTTCGGTTCGTCGTGGCTATTGTATCCTGGGGGAAGGACGCCAGACCCTGATTTGCACTGTATGTGGGGGCGAATCTTCTCTAAGGGGAGTACTTTCGTACGCCTTAGTCTGTTACAAAATTAAAACATGTTTCTGTTGTTTTCATTATGTTCTGTGCATCTGTTTGCTCTTATGCTATCCTCTAGATTTTGGTTGTATGTGGAAACCGACATGCTTGCACCCTGTTGTTTCGATCATATGTTCATCATGCTATTTACACTGTTGTATTTCCTGTTTAATATCGTGTTTTATATCATGATGACGATTGCGAAACTGTGTGATCCGAAATATGATCCAACAGTCTTAGAGAAGATTCTAAGCATGTCGTCTTCTTCTGCGTTTTTACCAAAAGTAGACATGTCTGGTATGCCGAAAAAGCTTGTCGGTCAGAATTTCAAGCGTTGGCAGCAACGCATGAAAATCTGGTTCACTACGATAGGGCTACTGTCGGTTCTGGAAATCGACTGCCCTTCGGTTTCTGATACTGACTTTGACCCTGCTGCAGTCACTGCGGCAGTCCAGTGGAAAGAAAAGGACAATATATGTCGTGGCTGCATACTGTTGGCTTTGTCCAACACAATGTTCGATGTGTATTGTTCTTCGTCTACCACTGCTAAGGGTCTATGGGATCAACTTGACAAGAAGTACAATACCGAAGACCAAGGTCTTGAAAAGTACTTCGTTGCCAAGTTTCTGAAATATCAGATGGTAGAAGGCAAGTCGGTCACTGAGCAGGCACACGAGTTTCTGCTGTTGCTCCATAGTTTGGCTGAGGCTGAGATGAAACTTCCAGAGAAGTTTCAAGTTATGACCATCGTGGAGAAATTTCCTAAGTCTTGGGTAGACTTTGGTATGTCTCTCAAGCACCGTAGAGGGAAGATTTTCTTAGATGATCTTATGGTAGCCATTGCTATTGAAGAGGAGCATAGGAGCCAGAAACAGATCGTGATGCCAACTGAACCGCCTAAGGTGAACATGGTGACTGAATTTTTTAAGGGCAAGGGACAAAAATTGAAATCTGCAATGAAAAACCAGTTTAAACCTAAGGCCAAAATCCAGAAAAAGGCAAAGAACAAATCATGCTGAAACTGTGGGCAGGTTAAGCACTGGGCTAAGGAATGTCCTTACAAGAAGGCCAAAGCTCATGGGACCACAGACGGAACGCCTCAAGTCAAAATGGTGACTGAGGTCGTTGGGACCAGTACTGAGTATGTTTCTATTAACCCACAAATCTATCACGTTTATGAGCCAACTGAGTGGCTGGTTGACATTGGGGCTAATGTGCATGTTTGTGCTGATAAGTCTGTCTTTGTCTCATACCAGGCTGCTGAAGGCAGATCCGTGACTATGGGCAATTCAACGGCTGCAAAGGTGGTAGGGATTGGACGCGTGGATCTGAAGTTTCCTTCAGGACGAGTTCTATCTTTACACAAAGTGCATCATGTGCCTGTAGTTAGAAGGAACATTCTAAGTGGTTCATGTCTTGTTAGAGAGGGTTATGAATTTAACTTTAAATGTAATAAAGTTGTTATTTTACATTCTGGAACTTTTATTGGCAATGGGTATTTAGATGATGGTTTGTTTAAACTTCATGTTGAACATGTTTGCAGTGATAAATTAGAAAATGATGTTTCTTTTGATTCATTGTCTAATGTTACATATAACATAGATCATCTGATTTGTGGCATAATAGATTAGGTCATGTGAATTTCAATTCTGTGAAACGCATGATGAACTTGAAAATGATTCCTGAGCATTCCATTGATAAAACTAAAAAATGTGAAATTTGTGTGCAAGCAAAACAATGTAGAAAACCATTCCATACGATTGTTAGAGATTCTGAAATATTGGATCTGGTGCATACAGATATCTGTGAGTTTAATGGAGTATTAACCAGAAATCATAAAAAGTATTTTATCACTTTTATAGATGATGGCACTAAATACTGTTATGTGTATCTGCTAAAATCAAAAGATAAAGCTTTTGATAAGTTTCTTATTTTTAAGAATGAAGCAGAAACACAATCTGGTAGAAAACTTAAAAGATTGAGGTCTGATAGAGGGGGAGAATATACCTTTAATAAACTCGATGATTATTGCAAGTCTGTTGGAATAGTTCATGAGTTTACTGCTCCATATTCTCCTCAATCTAATGGGATTGCAGAAAGAAAGAATAGAACCCTAACTGACATGATAAATGCTCTACTTGGGAGTTCTGAATTACCTACCTATATGTGGAGGGATGCTCTGAATACGGCTTGCCATATTCTAAATAGAGTACCTCAAAAGCATAAAGATAGTATCCCTTTTGAACTCTTGAGAAATAGGAAAGCTAGCTTGAAATACCTTAAAGTGTGGGGGTGCCTTGTTAAGGTACTTGTACCAGAGCACAATAGGAAGAAGCTGGGTCCTAAAACAGTAGATGTTGTCTTTGGGGGTTATGTAGAGAACAACTATGCCTACAAGTTCTTAGTAATTAAGTCTGAGATATCTGGCATAGATGTTAACTCTATTGTTGAGCTTCGAGAAACTACATTCTTTGAGGATGTATTTCCCATGAAAGTTGGTGTACCTCAGAATTTTTCTTCTTTAGATATACCTTCAACTTCTGGTTTCATTCCCGAACATGTGGAAAGGATGACAGATGTGGGGGTAAAACCATCTTGTTCCCATCCTAGACCCATTGAGTCTCAGAAAGTGGTTGAACCTAGAAGGAGCAAGAGACCACGGATTACCAAGGATTTGGGAAGTGATTTTATCACTTACCTTATCGAGGATGATCCTTCCACTTTCCAAGATGCAATGGCTTCACCTGAAGCAATGCATTGGAAAAATGCCATCAAGAGTGAAATGAACTTCATTATCTCTAATGGCACTTGAGAACTGGTTGACCTCCCTCGTGGTAGTTCCACAATTGGGTGCAAATGGATCTTTAAGAAGAAGTTGAAACCAGATGGATCCATTGACAAGTACAAGGCGAGACTGGTTGCCAAAGGGTTCAAACAAAAGGAGGGAATAGACTATTTTGATACCTATTCTCCGGTTACCCGGATGACCACTATTAGGGTGCTTATTGCACTGGCTTCTATTTATGATCTCTCGGTTCATCAAATGGACGTGAAGACCGCTTTCTTGCATGGCGATCTTGAATAAGAGATCTATATGGATCAACCTGAGGGTTATGTGGCTCCTGGTAATGAAGATAAAGTTTATAGACTTGTTAAGTCATTATATGGACTAAAACAAGCCCCTAAACAATGGCATGAGAAGTTTGATAATATTATTTTATCATTTGGCTTTGTTGTCAATTAATCTGATAAGTGTGTTTATTGCAAAGTTAAAAGTGATGGTTGTATTATTTTATGCCTGTATGTAGATGACATTCTATTGTTTGGTTTCAATATGGGAATTGTGAATGAGACAAAGACGTTTCTTAGTAGTAAGTTTGATATGAAGGATATGGGTGTTGCAAATGTGATCTTAGGCTTAAAACTGACTTGTTCAACTGAGGGAATAGTCATTTCTCAGTCTCACTTTGTTGAGAAAGTACTTGTGAAATTTGGCTATAACCAAGGGAGATCTGTAGCAACTCCATATGACCCTTCTATTCCTCTTTATAAGAATACAACTGGGGTTCCTGTGTCTCAATTGAGGTATTCCCAGATTATTGGAAGTTTGATGTATCTTGCAAATTGCACGAGACCGGATATTTCGTTCTCTATGACAAAATTAAGTAGATACACAAGTTGTCCAAATCGCACTCATTGGAAGGCATTGGACAGGGTACTTAGGTACCTGAAAGGAACTATTTCCTTGAGTTTGCATTACAAGAGATTCTCTGCTGTCCTTGAGGGATATAGTGATGTGAGCTGGATAACCATGAACTCTGGAAGTTATGGCGTGACAGGGTATGTATTTACCTTGGGTGGCGGCGCAGTCGCCTGAAGATCAGTAAAGCAGACCATCTTGTCTTGGTCTACGTTTGAGGCTGAATTCTGTGCTTTAGATGTCACAGGATTGGAAGTTAAATGGTTAAAGGGACTTCTTGAGGAACTTCCTTTAATGTGCAAGCCAATTCCTGCGATATCTGTGCATTGTGATAATATGGCCACTATTGCAAAAATTAAAAGCACAAAATATAACCAAAAGCAGAGAAGACACATCCAAGTCAGAATAAAATCTGTAAGGGAACTGATGTCTCAGTTAGTGGTTGTTGTGGACTATGTTGGATCCAAAGAAAACACAGCTGATCCATTAACGAAAGGACTAGATAAGTCTTTAGTCCTGAAATCCAGAGAGGAGATGAGACTGAAACCCATCAGTAGTTCTTCTGCAGTAGCAACCCAACCTATCTGAGTGGAGATCCCACAAAGTAGGTTCAATGTGGTAATAACAAACTGTAGGGTGAACTGGATAGCACCTTATTAAAGTGATACTAAGTATATGTGTTTGTTCTCCTGGTTACTCTGGAAAGGTGCTATAGCTGCAAGTTAAGGAAGAGTTAAAAGTCTGAATGAGTTCAAAGCCTTCTAGGTGAGATGTTAGCAGTGCATCTTTGAAGAAGCCCACCTATGTGAGTGTGACTGTGTGGCTGCAGTTTAAGGAATTGGGTTATTCCTGAAGTCACTCATGAAACAGGATTCGGGCGCATGGCCTTTAACGCGCCGCCCCTAAAGATTACAACCAGAACCTTTATCATGTTGTTGCTAATGGATACTCTTACACCAAAGGTTCAAGTTCAAGACTTCAGTTCACTTCGTTCCTGTGGGGGTAAAGTTAGTCAACTAAGGTAGTGGTTCAAACCGAAAGGTACCATTGTTGAAAGCATGATATGTCCTGTTGCATATTGTCTCATCTTGCATCTTGGTTTCCTCCTGTTTAATTCTTTGAATTTGTGGGGGAATGTTAGGTGTAAGAAGGAAGGGAGAGAGAATTCAAAGGAGAAACTGGGTTGTTTTGGAGAAGGTGGTCTTGATGAGGTGGAATAGTCCCACATTGCTTGTACTTGAGTTTTTTGTGGGCTTTATAAGCCACTTGTGAACTCATACACTTGTTCTTGAGAACAAGAGAGTGGGATGACCACCACACACACACACGCGCCCGCCCGCCGTGCCGGGCCGGGTTCGGGTTCGGGTCCCTTTAGGGCCATATCCAATCAAGACAAAGTACCTTTTTACCCAAAGTTTCTTTGGATATTTGGATTCTGTATTGGGTTATGGGAAATGATAACGGGTCATGACTCCTCGTAGTCCATGTCTGTTATGGCTCTTCAGATTCTGTAACGGATCTCGATATTTCGAAGTCCGTTAACGGATCACGTCTCCTCAGAATCCGTAACGGGTCCTTCCACGTTTCATAACCGTTCGTGGGTTATAAAAGCATGGTAAGGGTTGGGGTTACACACAGGCTGAGACAGACGCATTTCTGAAGCTCTGCGATTTCCCATCTCCCCTGTTGCTCTCTCTCTCTCTCTCTTTCCTGAGTTATCCCGAAAGGGTGTTCTGAAGCATTTGGTTCGTGGAGGTTGTTTTCGAAGGACGATCAGCCGGCGTGCACCGTTCGGTTCGTCGTGGCTATTGTATCCTGGGGAAGGACGCCGGACCCTGATTTGCACTGTATGTAGGGGTGAATCTTCTCTAAGGGGAGTACTTTCGTACGCCTTAGTCTGTTACAAAATTAAAACATGTTTCTGTTGTTTTCATTATGTTTTGTGCATCTGTTTGCTCTTATGCTATCCTCTAGATTTTGGTTGTATGTGGAAACCGACATGCTTGCACCCTGTTGTTTCGATCATATGTTCATCATGCTATTTACACTGTTGTATTTCCTGTTTAATATCGTGTTTTATATCATGATGACGATTGCGAAACTGTGTGATCCGAAATATGATCCAACAAAACTGACCAGCCAAGAAAGGAAGTCATGTGGCAATGCAGCCCCCATTTCTCTCTATATGCTGAAGGAGAGAGAGAGAGAGGCTCTATTATCTGTTTACATTTGTTCAAACTTTCTTGCTAATGGACTTTATTAAATTGATCCTATATATGGTCGTCGGATCGTACTGGCAAACTGTGTTAGAGAAGCTTTTTCTCGAGTTGCTGCTCCACCTTTGCTTATCTATTTCTTGAAATGCCAGCATCACAGTAACCATAAAAAGGCTGGTCGGTTGCACTCACACTTAGCTTAAAATGGCTCTTCATGCTGATTGCCCGGTGCCTCGGGTGAATATTTAGCACGTGAATATTGTATATGATGCTGACTTTTACAGGCAAACAATTTGAGATATAACTTTTAATCTCAATGAGGAATCTCCTGCCAAGTTGCTTAATGTGGAGCCTGTTGAAGAACTTTTGGACCGATGCTACTTCCTCGATGCCCTCTATAAAAAGCTGGTACCAGAGAGTTCGAAGAAGCAGCATAAGCCTAGGAGGAAAGAAGTGGAAATGTTAGATCACTACCTGGTTAATTACTTAGTCTTATGAGCAAGGAATTTAATTGAAATTTATTGCTCAAGCAGCACTTTTTTTAGATAGGTTTTTGGAGCGATTTCTCCCTTGTTCAGTGTAGTCACTATGTATAATATAATTTTCTCTCTCAAAAAAGTTTAATTTCTCTCAGTGGTGGCTGCTAACCGCTGTGCTAACTGGGCTTTCGAAGGGGTTTTCCCATGTATCACTTGAATGTCTTTTTATGAAAAACATAATTTTTTAAGCCTTGAATATTTAAGAAAATCTTATACCGTTGATTTTTTAAATCTTATAAAAAGATACTGGTTGATGAGTCATTCTTTTCACCCTGAAATTTTGTGATGGGCTTGGCCTCATTGGCTGATTTGTCTAGTACAGATCAACAAGAGTTTTTGTCTAGGTAAAATTCCATTTAGAATTCCACCTTTTTCTCATATTCCAAAAGAAGTCCCATATTTTCTGAAGAGACATTTTAGGACCTAACTTTTTACTGATCTGTCAATTAGAGACCTCAGTCGGACTAACTCAAGTTAACCTTAAGTATGTACAATAACTGCCTATATTGTGATCAAAAGGCAAAAAATGATGGTTTTATATGAATTTTAACCATAAAATTAACTTGAGGGCTATATTTGACAGTTTAAACCAAAATTGGGGTCCTGAAATAACAGGCAGAAGGCAGATTTCTACATGGAAATTCACCTTTTATCTATTATCAACAATATAATCATGAAGGCCTTTTTATCATTCTTTTTGGTTTACTCTGTAGAGTACTGTAAGGGAAATCTTCTGGACATCCCTTTCCAACATGTCAATAAACCTATTATTAACCACAAACAACTTGATCAAGTAGATCACTGTTTTCCCCTCCAGTGTTGTACATTACAATATATTCAACACCATACATAACAGTTCACTAATATTATAAGAATTAGTATACATGGTACTATAGTGTGGCTACTGTAACAGCTAAACTGTGCATAAATTAGTCTTTGAATTTTGTAATCCAATCACGTGAATTACATTGTACCACTGCTCCCATCAGTTCTCATTTTCCACTGCTTGTCAGGTACACCGAAATTTGCAAAGCAGAGATAAAGTAGTTTCTGTAAGTCTGAAATATTTTTTTTTTTAAACCTTTCTAAGAAGTATTACGGTTTATATCCACAATGTGAATCCTTTTCCTTTACATGATAGAATGAAGATCACAAAGACTCATAAACAGAGAACAGGGATTTCCCACATAATTTTTGCAGGAACTGGGTGTTTTTAATCAATACAATACATGGGATTTGGCAGTTTGAATGAGCGATTGGCCATGGATAAACCAAGCAAGTCACTCCATTGATCACCAGAGTTTCCACGAATTCGAAATCCCTCTTCTGCAATCTGCACCCGTTTCTCTGACTTGTATGTTATTGCTGGCTTTCCACGATCACCCACTCCCCTGCAGGAAAGAGATAAACTTATTAGATGCAAGTTGCTATGCTAACACAAGTAAAGGCATCAAGATTGGGTTGCAAGGCTCGACGCTTTTGAATAGTTTTATAAAACTGGTCAGGATTTATAACAAAAAGGGAAAGCACAAAAATTACCAACACACGTGTTGTAATTGAACACAGATTCACAACTCAATTATTACCAATAGTTGAAAAAGAAACTCAATCCGTATATTCAGAAGGTTACAGACTTTCTTCAAACTAATAGTGAAGTCAATGATATATGCTAGAGTAATGAAAATTTTGTGCCAAGGTAAACAATCTTTCATTTAATGTATTGCAGTGACATAATATCATGGTTGAGAGGAAGTCCACGTCATACACCAATGAACACAAATTGTAGGATATTGTCTGAAACACGAGAGAATCCTTGGATAACTGAACAACAACAACTACGCCTTCATCCCAAAACAATTGGGGTCGGCGATATGAACCAAAAAAGAAAATCATTTTGGGTCTTCCACATGAATCCTTCTCCTCCAATCATTTCTATCCAATGCCATATCCTCGGTGAGGTTCAAAGCATTCATATCCTTTCCTATCACCTCCATCCATGTCTTCCTAGGCCTACCCCGACCTCTTTTAGCTAATATATTTTCCCATTTCTCCATCCTTCTAACTGGAGCATCATTAGGCCTTCGTCGAATATGTCCAAACCACCGTAAACGATTCTCTCTCATCTTATTTTCAATGGGTGCAACGCCTACCTTCTTACGTATCTCCTCGTTCCGAATATTATCTTTTATTGTATTCACACACATCCATCTCAGCATACGCATCTCAGCTACACTCATTTTTTGAATATGATGTCTCTTGGATAACTGAAATCTGAAAAAAATAACCTACAAACCCAGATCCTTCTTATCAAGAACGCCTGAGACAATCAATGGTTATCGGTCAGACAGGATCCGAAAGTTCAGGAATAACTTCTAGCAAGAATCATGTCATCAACATGTGGTAAAAAAATATTCTCCTACCCAAAATGGGGAGAAAAACATAGGATCTGAAAGTTCTAGTGACACCAAAGCTTCCAAGAAATCTGAATTTCTTGCACCCAGTTCATGAAGCTTATTTGAATCTATATCCTCCTACTCAAAATGGGGAGAAAAACATAGGATTTGAAAGTTCTAGTGACACTAAAGCTTCCAAGAAATCTGAATTTCTTGCACCCAGTTCATGAAGCTTATTTGAATCTATAGGGACGTTCAGTAGTTCCCTAAGCAATTGCATATACAATTATGCCTCCAAATCCCATTTAAGAAAGCACTCTAATTATCAAGCCAATGTAGCCACTAACGAGTATTGCTGCCACATAAATGGCTCTTATGACAGTTTCTCTGCTTTGAGTCATGACCTGAGACCTACAGTCCAGTGTCCTAAACTGCGGGTCTCCAGCAAAATGAGTACAATGTGCATCCATGACACAATCCGCAACCTAGATCCACAACTAGGGTTAAGACAAGCACAAAGCCCAGCAGGCCTAGATGTAAACTCAGACTAGGTGTCCCTGACTTGGCATTTATCTGGCACAAGCCCAAGCTTAGCTGGAAATGAAGCTAAATATGCAACTAACTATGTTCCGTGGACACTTCACTTGGCATGCGTATCTCATGTAGACATGACACGACATGAGGACACACCAAGACACTTCATAAACAGTCAAACTAGTGTCAGACACAATGAACATTGTGTCATTGACTTTATTTATTTCCTTTTAAGATCTTGATTACTTAGTTTGTATTCACCATTTCAACATATTTTTATTATTTGATGTTTTTAATTAGTGATTTATAATTGTTGTTCAAGAGCTTGCACTTGAGATGATATTCACATTTTATTTGCTTAAGGTTAAGAATTATATATATGTATGTGTGTGTCTACAGTCATGTCCCAGTATCCTATTTTCTGGGAACTGCTGTGTCGTACCAGGCTTATCCGCATCATGTAGACAACTAAAGAGATGTCAAATTTTTAATATTAACCTATCAACACCAAGCCTGGTTGCAGGAAAGTAACATAGGACCAGAAAGGTTACTCATGTTGGGGGGTTGGGAACAGACTGAGAGAGAGGGAGAGGGTGAGGCACAATCTCTCATCAGTCAGTCCACATTCTTATCTTCCCATAATCAAAAAGATCTTGCAAAAACCCAGAAGCAATGCTCATGAATCACGGTTCAGATAATCAATGGAAATAGTAGTACGAGCAAACCACAAGACCAGAACTCCAAAGCTAAAATTTTGGAGATCATGTGCAGGGCCATGTACTCCAGTAAAATGAATGTGTTTGAGAAATCTTTCTTGATGATGTTAATAATACAATAATCCAGAAATAATTACTCGATCACCAAAATACTTAAGATTAACATAGATAGCATGTAAATCGACACAAAATGGCATATTTCACTTTAGGATAAACTAGAGATCACCAACAAGAGATATGAAGGAAAAGGAAAATATATAGAATCACGTGTCTCGAAGTAGGAGTGACAAGTTGCAATGATTTGATCTGGTGCTACGTTACCGCGACACAGCACTTAGGGTGTCGTACCCGTGTCGACACGTGTTGACACAGGTACTGGTACCTGGACACGGCATTTGCCGTGTCCTATATTATATTATATATTATATTTTCAATATATAATATATATTTTAGATATTATATATATATATATATATATTCAGTATATATTTTAGATATATAATATATATTTTTCAGTATATATTTAGCCGTGTCCCCGTACCCATATTTTTTGGAATTGTCGTGTCGTACCCTCCGTACCTGCACCCGTTCCCAGGTGACATAGGTCTGGTGGGTCCTCCTATTCTATAGTTATGACTGGAGATCTGTATGAAACATGCTTCTTGTTCAAATGGAGAATGCTTGGTTGTCAAAGAGTTGAGAGGGAGAGGGAGAGAGAGGCACAAAGTAATCTCTCATCAGTCAGTCCACATTCTTACCTTTCCATAATAAAAAAGATCTTGCAAAAGCCCAAAAGCAATCCTCATGAATCTTCAGATAATCAATGGAAATAGTAGTACGAGCAAACCACAAGACCAGGACTCCAAAGCTAAAATTTTGGAGAGCATGTGCTGGACCATGTACTCCAGTAAAATGAATGTGTTTGAGAAATCTTTCTTGATGATGTTAATACAATAATCCAGCAATAATTACTCGATCACCAAAATACTTAAGATTAACATAGATAACATGTAAATTGACACAAAATGGCATATTTCACTTTAGGATAAACTAGAGATCACCAACAAGAGATATGAAGGAAAAGGAAAATCTATAGAATCACGTGTCTGGAAGTAGGAGTGACAAGTTGCAATGATTTGGTATGGTGCTATCTGCTACGTTACCGCAACACGGCACTTAGGGTGTCGTACCCGTGTCAACACGTGTTGACAAAGGTACTGGTACCTGGACACGGCATTTTCCATGTCCTATATTATAGTATATTATAGTATATTATATATTATATTTTCAATATATAATAAATATTTTAGATATTATATATATATATATAATTTTTTTCAGTATATATTTTAGATGTATAATATATATTTTTCAGTATATATTTAGCCATGTGCCCATACCCGTAATTTTTGGAATTGTCGTGTCGTACCCGCACCCATACCCAGGTGACATAGGTCTGGTGGGTCCTCCTATTCTATAGCTATGACTGGAGATCTGCATGAAACATGCTTCTTGTTCAAATGGAGAATGCTTGGTTGTCAAAGAGTTGAGAGAGAGGGAGAGGGAGAGAGAGGCACAAAGTAATCTCTCATCAGTCAATCCACATTCTTATCTTCCCATAATAAAAAAGATCTTGCAAAAGCCCAGAAGCAATCCTCATGAATCTTCAGATAATCAAATGGAAATAGTAGTACGAGCAAACCACAAGACCAGGACTCCAAAGCTAAAATTTTGGAGAGCATGTGCAGGACCATGTACTCCAGTAAAATGAATGTGTTTGAGAATTCTTTCTTGATGATGTTAATACAATAATCCAGCAATAATTACTCGATCACCAAAATACTTAAGATTAACATAGATAGCATGTAAATCGACACAAAATGGCATATTTCACTTTAAAATAAACTAGAGATCACCAACAAGAGATATGAAGGAAAAGGAAAATCTATAGAATCACGTGTCTGAAAGTCGGAGTGACAAGTTGCAATGATTTGGCCTGGTTCTATGTTACAGCGACACGGCACTTAGGGTGTCGAACCCGTGTCAAAACGTGTCGACGCAGGAAATGGTACCTGGACACGGCATTTTCCCTGTCCTATATTATATTATATTATATATTTTCAATATATAATATATATTTTAGATATATAATATATATTTTCAGTATATATATTAGATATATAATATATTATGTATATATATAATATATATATTTTTCAGTATATCTTTAGCCGTGTCCCCGTACCCATATTTTTTGGAATTGCCATGTCGTACCCACACCCACACCCAGGTGACATAGGTCTGGTGGGTCCTCCTATTCTATAGTTATGACTGGAGATCTGCATGAAACATGCTTCTTGTTCAAATGGAGAATGCTTGGTTGTCAAAGAGTTGAGAGATTGTTTAGCACTATCACCTAAGGATATCTCAAGCCAAAGCTTGACAACCGGGAAAGAAAATCCAATGTTGTTGCATAGTGGCAATCATGTTCACCACAAAGTTCACATTGATTGGTGCAACAACCATGGCCAAGCAGGTTGTGGTGCCAAATGTAATGTGTATGACAACGTTTTCCTCTGGCAAGGTCATGTTCATCCTATCGAATTGGAACGCAACCGAAAAAGAGAAACTCCTCAACTCAAAAAGGCATATGGCTTCCACGAAAGATGTTTACCTCAATATTAAACGATGCCATCCTTCAAAACCCGATCTTCTCAAATTGTCCTCTGTAACACCTCTGTGCTCTTCACTCCTTCCTGTCAACAGAAATACCTTGAATCCTAGACCCAGGATCTCTTTGTACAACTTCAAACTGGACTTCATGGCCGGTGCACTACTTAATTCCACCCATTTGTCAAACTTGCACCCATCAAAAACCTCTAACCTAAAATTCATAAGATAGTGAAAAGAGCACTTAAATCAATTAGTAGTCCATTACCAAAGGGAAAAGGAAAAAGAAAGAGAAAACTCTATATATTCCTGACTAATCCTGTCACAAACATTAATTAAGCATTCCAATTTCATACTAATGTTAAGTAGAACACGATAACACAACAAAATAAATTTGAGAAAATGGAAACTATTAGAGAAATCGATCACAACTACTAACCTTATAACCTCTCCACCTCAACAGAAGAAAACATGGAGTTTACTGACAATTGACTGCCAACAAAAACTTCATCTAGGATTCATGCTCAATGAGGCATTATAAACAATTTATGCGGATAAATTTCCACATGGTTAACATAAAGCAATGCAGTCCATTCATCAATATCTCGTAAAGTTCTCATCTTGAAAGTCTACAGAACTTCAATTGGTAAATCTTAAATATGCAGGATTTTAGGCCTTTGTGGTGAACTTCCAGTAGATGAACCAATAAATAGCAGGAAGAACAACCAATTTTCTGTAAGCAAAATATCCATCTTAGAAGAACCCCTCAACCTAGAATCCAACCAAAACTTTAACAAACAAGAGAACGAGAAACCGCTGCATGGTGTACTTCAACAGACCCATTTATTACAACCAACAAACCCAACTCAGAAACACCAAGCAAACAAACATTTCAGAAAACCCCCCTCTAAATAAGGGAAAGAGAAATCGCCGCATGGTAAAATTCTAATCAACAGGCCCATTTCACTACTATCATCAACCCCAACTCAGAGACACACCATGTAACCCAAACTAAATATGAATGAGAAAAGAAATTGACAATACGTAATTTACTTTCAATGAACAAATCCTTCTCACCATAACCAAAAGATGCTCTACCAAGAACCGCCAAATTTTGTACCGAAACCGGTTTAAAGAGAAAAACAACATGGCGAAGTTGGCAAAAAAAAAAGCTCACCCAAATCCATGATCAACATAATAAGGAAGATTCGATAGAAGCGTTTCATCGATGTCGAAAATCCAAATATCGTTTCCATCTCCCACCAATTCGACACTTCTGGCGTAAATTCCGGCCTCCTTGGCGACCATCTCCAAATCATAGCCGTACCCCCTCTTCATCATATAATCCTTCACATAATCCGCGCACTCCTCAGGGATCGTCTTCCACGATCGGATGTTGTTCGTCTCGACACCGAACCTCCAACCCTGGCAATGCATTCTGAGGTCGTCTTCCCCACTCCCATGCTCCACATCCCCCACTCTGATCAGGAAATCCTGGGGATTCTCAACGATCAAGGGCCTCGGTAGGTATGAGGAATCTGGCTTAGTGAGGGAGGCAACAAAAGAGAAGAGGCCGAGGAAGACGAGAAGCTTCAGAGGATTCATGGTGGATGGGATGGGGGGAAATGGGGTTTTAGGGAAAGAATGCGCGGATTTTAGTAGGTGAGTGGTCGGGAATCGTGAAGAAACCAAGATGGGAGGTTGAGAGATGATGGGGAAAGAGGTTCTTAGAGAGAGAATCCGCAGATTTTAGCAGGTGGGTAGTCGGCAATCGTGAAGAAACGAATGTGAGAGGTTGACAAAAAACTTCATGAACGTGTATTCTTTGACATTCTCTGTGTATTTCCCTCTCCCCCACGTTGAGAGAGAGAGAGAGAGCTCTTTGTTGGGGGAGTAACCAGCCGTTGGGGAGAAGGAAACTGACAAACAGGGTTTTTTATTTTTTATTTTATTTTATTAGTATTTTTTTATGAGTCATTCAACCCTCAAAGTCAAGCCGCCCACTATAATGATCCCACGTAGGTAACCACACCGATGGAAAGTTGATTGGGCAAAGGTGCGTATTATTGCATACGTGGCGAAATTCTACTGGGTACTGGAGAGGTCAACACCATTTTTTTATAATTTTTTGACCTTTTGGGGCTTTTGGAGAGTTCGCTTTGAACGCGGACAAGAGAACGACACGACCGCCAGTTGCTTTTGACACACAAGCCATGTGGCTGCCGCGTTAAAGTCGAGGCCTTTATATTTTCAGAAAAACAGCTGGCTTGACCTCTATATTCACCAGCACAAAACTGAATGTTTGGTGGGAATGTCAATGAATCAGATCCGATATCCAACCAAATTTCTCACTTGGTAACCCAAATTCATCTCTGATTATAACTGGATGCAATGTAGTCTTGATTTTTTGCCACCGAATCGGATGAGTTTTTATCAACCCACTACGGTGGTGGCTACTTCAAAGAAATGCATTGGCAAAATTAGGGGTGTCAACGGGTCAGGTTTGGTTTGGACTCGGGTAAAATCAGACCCAGACCTGATTTGAGATGCCGGTACCCGGTTCAGAATTGGGTCCAATAGGACCCACCATAAGAGAAACCATACCCGGATCCTATAAAGATTAGATGAAGCATACCCGGTAAACTAATTTTTTTTTATCCTTTTTACATTGAAAAATAGTGGATCTTTGTCGAAACTCGGATTGTCTTAGGATCTGGTATGAAATTTTACAAACCATACCCGGTTTCATATATTAATCGGACCCTTCGGGTCCGACCCAAATTCTAATCAGATCGTTTTATTGATCATCAAACTTAACCCTATAGGGTTTGATACGGGTCGGGTCTGGGTCAAACCCAACCCATTGTGACACCCCTAGGTAAAATGAGAAAGAAAGTGAGTCGTCATCGTATTTGTATTTACACCATACTCACATAAATCTCTCTGAAAAATATTTTTTTTTGGACAATGAAAGCTTGACACAAGACCCGGCTTATCACATGGGATACCACTTGGGTGGTTCGAGAGGGCTTAGTTGCTCCATGTTTTATGTTTTATCGTTCTTTGTATTTGTTTCGAGAAACAATCAAAATCCAAATTTTTTATTGACTATTTCTTGATGAGATGTATGGATCAATACATTGAAAATATTGAGAAATAATCACCAATATTTTTCAAAATGTCATTGACAAGCCAACTTGTGACCAGTGGCGGAGCCAGGGGTGGGCAGTCGCCCACCCCAGAATTTGAAACCGAAAAAAAAATACTGTGCCTCCAGCGATATTTCGTAAAGAAACAAAGAATCTGATTTTAACTCTTGTATGCTAATGCCTACCGCTATGTGTGTTTTAATTTGTCTGGTTGTGTGACAAACAGAAAATAAGTGTATGTTTACTTTTAATCCAGCAATCTGTTCTGGATATTATCGTTCGTGGTGTGTTGTCATTTAGATGCAGTTTGTTTTAGGTGGCGAGCACTCGCCCAGGACAGCAATCAGCAAGTGGTGCTAACACGTTTATGTCTTCCTGTGGCAGCGGTATTACATACACCCTAAGCTTTCACCTAATCTGGACCGGCGTCTGTCACTCCCCGAGTTCGAATCTGCATTCAACCGGGTTCTGGATTGTGTGTTTTAAGCTTTAGAAGCTGCTTTCGGAAAGCAGCGTAATGTTCTGGTTCCTTGCTGCTTATTTGAGCTGAATGTATGCAAGACTGATCTCAAATGATTTGAGTATATTATGATAAATATTGCTGATTTTTTTTACATTGATAACCAATTGATTTCAATATAATTCAAAGGCTTATTTAAGTTTTATCTCTTCACGAAGGACTGTGCCTCCAACGAATTTTTTTTGGCTCCGCCATTGATCCGAATAAATGGATCGTCCTTCAAGACCATAGCATTGTCCGCGAGACCTGAGGTCTGCCCACCCAACGAAAAACTCCTGGCTCCGCCACTGCTTGTGACTCGGTCTAGTTATCTCCTATCATCCACTAATCAAGTTAAAAATAAATGGTGTAACTTGGTTTAAACTAAAATAGGCTGAGTTAGATAAGTCTCAATAGATTTTCAAAAAAATTGTTTTACTCATAAAAATCTCAACAATTATATAAAATGTAAAAAATAGAAACAATAGCTAGCACTATTTTATTCTTCTTCTTTTTTAATGAAAAAACAGTTTTATTGTTGACGGGAAAAGGTAAATACAAAAGAAAGTAAATAACATATTGTCGAGAGGCCATCTTGCCATGTAGAAAAATACTCAAATTACAGCAGAATATGATAATAGTGCCCAAATTCCTGTAAGTTTTTTTTTTTATGTACTAACCCAACTACCTGAAAAAA
This sequence comes from Nuphar pumila, assembly GCF_984573655.1. Classification (NCBI taxonomy): domain Eukaryota; kingdom Viridiplantae; phylum Streptophyta; class Magnoliopsida; order Nymphaeales; family Nymphaeaceae; genus Nuphar; species Nuphar pumila. Next base: position 3,681,827 of record NC_143261.1, read on the forward strand.
AGACACAGCTAGGAGAAAGCGCTTGAATGAAGTGGTCAATGTGATCGACAAATATCGCGAGATTTATGAAAAACTCACGAGAAATTGCCTGAAAGTTTAAAATGGCGATTTCTCGTGAGAAAGAGCTTGAATGAAGTGGTATCAGCCTTCAATGGCAGCCAGGGTTGCATTGGCTTTTTTTTTACCTATAACTATAAGTTGGTTTTGAGCGGTTGTGGTAGGAAGAAAGCAGACAACTTTGATATATAAGAAAATCACTTATAAACGTGTCATTACTAGTAGTTGAGATTCTATAATTAGGATTGTCTCTTCAATTTAAGTATAAACTATTAAATCTGAAAATGAAGGGGATGATAGAACAGCCCTTTAATTATGGATAATTCACTTTATAACACTCATTTGAACAATGTTGAGATTGACTTGCACTTAAAACTGCATGAGATATGTCAGAACAAGTAATGGACAAATATGTAAGAGAATCAATCAACTGATGATAAGGCATTGATTTTTCTAATGGAATTTCATATTATGTTCTTATCTTAGCATTGATCATTTTTGGAATGTTCCCTTTTCTTGTTCTTAATTCTTGATCAAGAAATAATAAAATAAATCCATATCGAACATGCATGGAGAGAGAGAGAGAGAGAGAGAGAGAGAGAGAGAGAGAGAGAGAGAGAGAGAAAAAAAGGCCCATCTTGTATCCCTTGCACCACAAAACGGCTTAGGCAACTCAAGTCCCTCGAAATAAAAATAAATGGGTTTTAAAAAAAAGGGGTTTTGCTGAGTTGTTTTAAACACGTTTTATTAAAAAAATGTGAATAAAATGCGAGATTTTAATTTTAAGCACACTTTTCAAAATATCTTGTTTAAAATGTTAAAATGGCAGAAATTATTTTTCCGAGTATTTTTTGGATGAGAAATTGAAAATCTCGCTGTGGTTTTCACTATTATTTTTACATGAGACTCGGCACAATCAAGATTCTCGTCATTTTTTTTGGTTAATAATGAGTTTTATTGAATTTATAACTTTTTAATAAGTTTAGGCATTATTTTGTAGTACACCCAATCAAAAAATCCTTTTTCAATGACTTTGCTTATTTGGTTGCATGCATTTCCAATTTTTTTTAGATAGATTTAGTTTCTAATTAATTTTTCTGCATGTGGTACATGTATTTGCCTTTTAGCATGCCTTATTGAGATTACTTCTTTTTCTGCATGTGGTTCATGTGTTTTTTTGTTTTACTTTTAAATTAAGTCTAATAAACTCTTGCTTTGGAATAAGTTTTAGGCCATCCCTTACACCCAATTAAGAGTGCCTTATTTATTTGCTTGTTTAAAGCCAGCCACTCCATTTGCCAATCACAGGACTCAACTTATGAAATTGTTTCTTTATTATCATATTTATTGCTTATAAATATAAGTTGTTTTTTATTTTATGTTTTTCTATAAGTGAAAGCAGCCAAAAGTTTGAAATTGCATGCATGCTCTCTCTCTCTCTCTCACTCTATATATATATATATATATATATATATATATATATATATATATATATATATATATATATATATATATATTGTGTGTGGTCTGACTCTTTTTGTGCCTACCGCATGCTTATTGAGCTTGGATAGGGGTTTTCATGTTGTTTTTCAAAAATCTGACCCTACATATGTGTTCTTCATGATCTCTTTGCTATAAAATTCACACTTAGATTATGTTTTTTTGAGAAAAAATGTTTTTTAAGCATTGAATATTTTTTAAAATTGTGGACCATTGGTTTTTTAATCTTATAAAAACCTAAGTTGGTGTTGGAATCGTACTATCTAAAAGTTGATTCCTACAAAATCAATCATGTAGATCACATATGTATGGTCAGATTTTAGAAAAAATAGAAACAATCTTTTCAAAGCTAGGTAGGTACGCAGAATATACATTTCAAATAAATATACTTCTTAAAAATGTTTGTTATATGTATAAATTATTTATTTATTATTTAATTTTAATAAATTAAATTATAAATAATGACTTGTCTGAGCCACCAAGTCAAGCATGGTCAATATATATCACCATTTTTTGTGATATTGAATATGACCAGATATCTTATGAGAACAGGATTTGAAGTCACTCTCTTTTGGACCATAAACTCCCTGCGCCATCCAGCTCCCAAAGAAAACCTCAATTTTGCTAGCATTGCTTGCTAAATCTAACTCATTTTTATCAGAAAAAATTTAACTAAGCAGCTAATTTTCCCTTTTGGTGTATCTTGTAGTTTTCTCAAAAAATCCCCATAAACAAGACCTGGGGAATAAGTTGGAAGATTGAGAAAATGAGAACGATGCCGCCTAATTTCTATTGATACTCAACATTAAAAAAGGATAGTGTGTTTTTGGTTTGTTAGAGTGTTTTATAAATAGAAAATGCTTAAGGAAAGTTTGGTTAGAAAAAAAAAAATATATATATATATATATATATATATATATATATATATATATATATATATATATATATATATATATATATACACGAAAATGGGTTTGTGCTAAACCCATTTGATGCCAAACCGCATGTTAAATGGGTTTTCAGCTTCTCCGGTGCTTTTTATGTTGTTTCGGCCTTATAAATGTGTTGGGCATGGTCGATTTACTAAGAATTCACACTTGAATCATGTGTTTTCCATGAAAAAAATGATGTTTGGAGCCTCAAAAATTTACAAAAATTTTGGACCGTTGATTTTTTGACCTTTATAAAAACTCACCCATGTGTAGGAATCAAATGCTTCAAGAGTTGATCTCTATAAAATCAAAATCAAGTACATATATCACATCTGTCCTGTTAGAATTTAAAAATAAAATGAAAAAAGACGAAAAAACTCATTTACCACACACACGATTTAGCACCAAATGGATTTAGCATCGACCCATTAATCATATATATATATATATATATATATTGCAAACCTTCCAAATCAATTTTAAAGTGATTTTTGGCAAGTATAACTGTACAGATGCAATCCCCATGATCAAAAGCCTAAGAACCGGCTCTTGTAATGATTTTTTTTTTATGTACGTAGGATTTTATAATGTGCTAAAAATCAATTGTTTGAAAATTTTGAAGTTTTTTAGATCATAAAAATTTTAATCCATGCATCAAAAAATTTCACAATAACAGTCAGTTCTTAGTTTTTTTTTATCACGGAGATCACATATGTATGGTCGAATTTACCAAAAAATGCTTTTAAGTATGATTTTTAAAAGTGATTTGGATGGTATTTTTTTTGGACTGCCTCTCTTTATATATATATATATATATATATATATATATATATATATATATATATATATATATATAGAGAGAGAGAGAGAGAGAGAGAGAGAGAGAGAGAGAGAGAGAGTTGGTACTTGGAGGAGTAAACTATGAACATTGCCCCTAACAATAATGTATAAGGCATTAGTTTGTGCAAGTTGAGTTGGATTGCATTCAAAGTTGAAAGATGTCAAGAGTTTAGTACTTGAGATGCACATCATTTGTCCAAGATTCAAGAAAAGGGCAATTTGTGCAAGTTACAATTTGATGTGACGCTGCAAGTTCAAACCCCACAAGTATGGGTGGTTGAATATAAGGGTGGGCATTGGTCCTGCCCGACCCGAGCCCGTTTACAGCTTGGCCCAGTGAGCTTTAAGTGTGGCCTGGCCCCATTTACTAATGGGTCGGGTTATGGCCCGGTTCTTAACGGGCTTGGGTTTTAAAAGCAGCCCATGGCTCGATGGGCCAATGTAAAGCAGTTCGGTTCGGCCCCACCCAGCCCAAATACATTTGTAAATAGCAATAATTAACAAATTTTTAACATATCATGCACCCAATTAATTATCTTTTTAATTTTAGATTTTATAAAATTAATGTAATTAATTAGGTAAATAATAATAGTTATCAAGTTACTGTGCAAACCTATCATCAAAACGTAATGGCAGAGGTACCTCTTTATTCCGAGGCATCTACCCAAAACGGTACCACCCCTGGACGGATCAGATAAATAACATTGGGGTCACCAGGTGAAAGATGGGGGCAGCTATGGCTTGTGAGTAGGAGGAGCTTGGTGGCTTCTTAAACTGCTTGTTCTCCTTTTTATTGATACTATTTGAAAATAGAGGATAATTATTTTTTTAATTTTTATATTATAAAAAGTTAATAAATAATTTAAGCTCATCGAGCCGGCTCAGTAGCCTGCAGGCTAACTCAGACATTGGCAAGATTTTAAAAAACTGAATAATCCTGAGAAAAAACTCGAGATTTTATGATAAAAACAATTTTTTTAATTTATCCCAAGAATTTCCTTTGCTGAGAAAATCTGGATAACGAGATTTGTGTTTGTGGTGCCCTAATATGCTATGAACCCTAAGCATCAAGCCTTTTGTTGGTGGGTTGTGTTCATAAGGACAGTGATTCGATGCAAGTACCAGATATGAATATGCTATTTTTTTTTTTGGAAAAGTAGGGTTAAAAAAAATGTTCCTTGACAGAGTTAGCCGGTCAGGGTCAGACCCGGACCACGCCCACTTGGGCTTCGGTTTGGCACCGACTTTCTTGAGAAGAAGCAGCAAAGGGTGAAAAGAAGAAGAGAGCCAATTGAAGCGATATCTCTATCTGATGATGGTTGGTTGGTTCTAATGGCACCACCTACGGTCTCCATCCCCTTCACTTCCTCGTTGTTGTCATCGAATCCTCTGCTCTTATTTCCATGTAAATCTCTCTCTCTCTCTCTCTCTCTCTCTCTCTCTCTCTCTCTATGTGTGTGTGTGTGTATGTGGTTTTCTTTGTATTTATGAATTATCACTACAGAATTCAAGCAAAAGCCCATCATGGTGACTTGATTGTTTATTGGATTTTCTCATTCTTGCGTACAAGTTTGCAATGTCACCATTTATCTATGACCAACTGTTGAATGAAATTATGGCTCATGATCAAACCCACCAAAGAAGAGGAACAAGACACTATGCCGTCGACCATGTGGAGCACGTTTGAGTTAGAGTTAGACCAACAATTTTTTTTTTGTTATTTTTCTGTTTTTTGGCTCTTTTGAAATCTTATTTTGCGAAAAAAAATTATGCCCATTTGAGCCCTGGACTGGTTTTGATTCCATTTGTAGGCCAGGCTCGTGGATTCCGTGATTTATCACACAATTGCTTCAAACAGTTGAGACCAACAATTTCTTCTGTTGAAAGGAAGCCGTACAATGTTGGGGTCAATGTAACTCGTAGGCATTTCAGTTTGCTCTCTTTGGTTGCATTTGGTTCTGTTGCGGGAGGCCCTGCTTCCGGGAAGGTGAAGAAGACTGCATACGACGAGAAGCGGTTGCTCGAACAGAATAGGAGGATACAAGAAGCAAATAATGCGCCTATAGGCTTCCCTAATTTCGTCAGAGAAGGTGGATTCTACCATCTTTCTCTCTTCCTACCTGTGTTGCATACCCATGTTGTGTTTCAGTGAAGAATTGCTTATGTTGTACATTCTTGTTGGAAGTCGGCAATTCAGTGGCTTCTTATAGTTCTTCATCCATGTGAAGATGTGTTTTTTAATGAGTTGTTTCGTTCATTTGCAACTGAATCATTTTGGAATGCATTTGCTTGGTTGTTTCAGGATTTCAGGTGAAGGTGGTGACCCCTGAGAAATATATGACAACTGATTCAGGGTTGATTTACCTGGACTTAGTAGTTGGTCAAGGTGATTGTCCAAAGCCCAGCCAGCAGGTTTATTTTTGCATATTCTTTTCTTATCTGCTGCATTTCTTTTTAGATGAGTCATAGTACCAAAATTGGTTTTAATCATCAATGGAAATTCAACAGGAAGTGGGTTATTCAATTTTAATTAATATCATTTTCTTGGCATGTCCATCATGGTAATGGCTGTTGATTTATCATTCTGGTTTCAGAAGCCACTACATAAAAATGAATAAACGTGGTAAATGAAATGCATGAACAACTGTGAGCTAGCTGGTTCAACAGATGGATAATGGATGCACAGCACGATAAAATATATATAGAAAGGTAATATGATATCTGAAATCATTAAGATATAAGCATAACTAGGTGAACATACAGCAGTAGAAACAGACCGAATAAAGAAGCAAAATAAACTATGTTTTCTGCTTTTGTTCTGAAGCAGTTATATGGTTAAATAGGTCAGTGTCATTTTCTATTGTGATATACTTGTTTTATCCTGGAGAAAGAAATACTTGTCATAGAATGGGTTAGTCTATCTATCACTGATGGCAGTACGTAAAAAAAATGGGCGGATTTTAGAGATCTTTCATTTCATTTTGCATTGCTGGAATAAACGTACATTTAGAAAATAAGAATTCAGATTTTGAGAAGCATATTGAAGATCGAAATGCCCATGGGACGTTCATTTGCTGATTAATTGTGATATACCTGATTGATGTCAAGTTTGTGGAATAATAGTCGCAACATCTATAATTTCAATTTGTCAAGCTATCTAGAAATTTTAAGCAAATAGGGAAAGTTATTGCTAAAGTGAATAAATGGCATCTTATATCATGGAATCCCTACCATTGTAAATTTTTCCTTGTGCAGTGTGCACACCTCATGATCTAATCCTTGAAAGTAGTAGCATTGCAGAATCTGGACGACAACTAATCATACTGTTTAGCATGTAATTCATATTGATGAACAAATCAATTTCTAATGGTTCCTGTAATGCTTAAAGAGAAGTTGATCTGCATGGTTATTTTATGGGAAAATGGATGCATATTTATATTTGTCTTTAATAATAATCTGACAAATAAGCCATAGTAATGGATGAATCAATATCTGATGATTTCTGTAAGACTTTAAACAGATGCTAACATGGTCTCCATAGCAGGTGACATTCCATTATGTTGGCTATAATGAGTCAGGTCGCCGTATTGATAGCAGTTATTCACAGGGGTCTCCAGCTCGAATCCGGATAGGCACCAATGCATTAGTTCCAGGTTAGATGTGGCTATGATCCTGGATGTATGACTAGATCATGCTTGTATTAATTACTTGTGACTATGATTTGGTCTTATTTGGGGTTAATAGTCTGAAGTTGGCTTCTTATTTGTAGGGTTTGAGGAAGGTATAAGAAACATGAAGCCTGGTGGAAAGCGAAGGATAATTATCCCTCCAGAACTTGGCCCTCCAGTGAGTTTGTTATCAATTACTTCATATTGTATTGACATGGTCGTGGTTCAATCCTTACTAGCTGTTATACTTGTGCTTTATCTTTCATGTTTTGCATTTGGCCAGCCAATGGAAACTTGCACAATAAATTGCCTCTTAAAGGTGATGACATGATTGCTGACATTAGTCAATTGACTTTTACTGTTCTATTCTTTGTCCATCTAGTGGACATCGACTCTGATGATGCATCAAGAAAATCCAAAAGCATCCTGTGAGCTGGATATTTATGATAAAATCTTTGTAGGATGCATCAGAAAATCGTCTATTGATACCACTGCTCTTGTTGTATTTCCTCATCTTTTACAGGTTAGACATATATACACTACTGGTGTAATATATCTCCAAGGGTATTAATGCTCTTGTGCACTAGTTACACATACTTTCTTAACATTCTTTGAGCAATCCATCTATCCACTGGTTCTCAGTTCATTTTGCCGGAGGAAGAATCCTCTTCTCCAAGGCTTAAACTGCAAACACATCAACCTGCACCCACATTCGTCTCTGCTCAGGGAATCAAGTCTTTTGGAAGAATTGTCAATTTTATCATCATAGAAATGTTCATTGTTGGAAGTTGCTATTCTTTTCACACTTCGTGATTATGTGTGTGATAAACAGGGAAACCCATTCTTTGAAAAAAGATCACATGCTTTATAGGTATGGGGGGAAAGAGGAACTGTACTCTGGATCCCGTCTTTCTTTTTCCTGTCAGTTTAAGTTTTTCCATTTCCCTGCTCAGAGTTGATTAATCTCTGATAATCTTTTCTTCCTTACAGTTTTCATATATCTTTATTTGACAATGTTATTGTGGTAGAATTTTTTTTCTCCTTTGCCCATTTCCTGGGAATCCTGCATCTGCATGCGATATAAATGGAAATATCATCCCTGTAAAACTGCATTCATCAATTTCTGTGGTGTATGGGAGTCATTTCAGTTTTTGTACAGCCCACTAGTGACCCTTTGTCATAAAAGTGCATTCATGCAACTCATGTTTCTGAGTTGGCCTGTATTACCTAAAACCATCTAATTTATAACTGTAACTTAATCTGGAGCTGACTTTTTCTCTTATAGAACTTACTGGCATTGTCATGATGAAAAAACAGTGGTACCACTGTCTAACCTCCAACTTTAACTGATCATTCGGGAAAAGTGATTAATCTGTTTCTTTTTGTTTGGAGAAACCGATCAGTTATAGTTGGCTGACTGAACTGTTTGTGGTTTGCTTCTCAGGTCGGACCCTCCACATTCTTTAGTTCTAAACAGTTTGAGGTATTTGATATCGAGCTGCTCAGTGTGCAGAACTGTCAACGCAGGACCATAGGGTTTTACTCAGACCTTGTATGTAATTAAAGGTGTGTAACATGCTTGCCACATATCTCTCACACACATACACATGAGCATGCAAAGATCTTATGGTCAGAAGCTCACCTACACGCATCACATCATCAGTGTTACAAAGATTTCTTAAAGCTTATAAAGCTTAAACGTTGCAAGATTTGCAGGCATGCTTGATTGAGCTAGAAATCTGCAGTTCAGGGTGGGGATATGCACGAGGCTTTTTAAATTCAGATCGTAGAAAAATCACATGGATGATAGTTTTTCTCTTGGGCACTTGGAATGATATCCGTTCTGCAAATTACACGAAGTGTTGACTGATTTGATCGAGCCATAGCAGTGGTTTTCTTATTGAGAAAATGTTTCACAGTGCTTGTGATCATTTCCCAAGTTTCCTCCTAGGATTCATTTCTCTTTCAAACTAAAGAAAATGCTGCTACCATCTTGTACAAGGACTCTACCTCTTGGTGGGAAATCTTAGTGAGCAGAAAAGCATTTATTTAAGGTGTGCAATTGCCAATTTTCCATTGTGTTTACTGTTAACGTGTAGCATTTTCTGGTGGTGATGCATACACGATGATGTGCAACGAATACATGGAAAAGTGGGACATTGTTTGGTTTGGCTTCACATAAAAAGGCAGGGAAATGGTGTTCTCTCTCTTTTCCCTCTCTCCCTCTAATTATTATGCGATATTTCCCTTAGCAATTCCATTTTCGTTATTTGTCATTTTCATGCAAGAGGAGTTTTTAAGGCCATTTTTGTTTGCGTCCTATGTGATTGAAAATCACATGTAATTCTATTTGAAATTGTGATTCCAAATCACATGGTGGGCAATGTAATTTGGAATCTCATGAGTCAGTAAAATGACCTTGTTTAAACCCGGCCCGGGCTCATCCAAGAGGGTGAATGAGGCGAGCCCAGGCTCATTATAAACGAGCCAAGTGTCATTGGTAAACTGAGCTTGATTATGCCTGGTAAGCCCGGTTATGCTCGTTATGCCTGGTTGCATAAAAGGCTAAAAAAATGAGCCAGGGTAGGGCTTTTTGCATCCATTCAAGAGGTGGCGTTCAAAAGTCACCCTCTCAAAGTTCATGTAATAATTTTTTTTCATAAAATTATCGGTTCGGCTTGAGCAAAGCCGTACTTGAGTCACTTGAGTTTGACATGAGTCTGATTTTGAACAAGACTGTTCAAGCTCCATTCGAGCTCGACTCTTTTTGAAGTGAGCTCAGCTCGACCGGCTCATGCTGAACTTGAGCTCGGCTTGTAAGCAGCCCCAGTTAGTTGGACCAGATTTGCAATTAGCTTTTCCATCCAAGTGTGCATTCCACTCCGAATTCAATTTAACCAATTTCCTCCAATGAGTAATGCCTAGTTCCAATGGGATGTTGCTCGTTTGTATTCCTAGCTCGAGGTAGATGATCCCTTGAATTGGTCAAGAACTGATAGGAACTGAATAAGACAGTACATAAATAAAACAGAAGGAAAATCTTGTCCATTTTCCGAACTGTTTTAGGATAATACAGAATGCTTAAATAACATACAATGCAGTTATAACTGCATGGACTATAAGACTCTGTTTGGGAACCGACAGTCGGAGGGAGGAGTGGCAGCTGCCAATTCCTGGATTTATCTGCTGCCACCTCTAAGAAGTGGTAGTTACCAAATCCAGTTTTTAGTACAAATACAAAAGGGAGATGGCCTCACCTCCTTTCCCAAATGCATAAACTATCTTCTCAATGGCATTCTCCTAAACAGACTCAACCAACTTAGTTCTTACCATATATATGCATAAACTCCCATCCCAGCCACAAGTTCCCAAACCGAGCCTAATTTGTGTTGAAAAATTGTAATTCATACATAATATTTACCTTGACTCTGTTATTTCAGATGCTATACGCCCAAGCTCTTTTGCATGGACTGTCATAGCTAACCAAACAAAAGAAGAATAGATCATGATCTATCCATTTAGAAATGCACGCACTATACATCTATTGATGTTACAAGTTCCGAAGAAACCATACAATGTGTATTTTTCTCCTGTTCCTCTCACTTCTTGTAAAGACTTGACATAAAAAACTCCATTTTTTCAGTTAATTTCCCAAGGGACTCCGCGGTTTGTTTGCTAGTTCCATGAGAACCTTAATTATTTCTCTTTGAAAAAACATTACTAGGTTTTTGCCATCGTAAGTATTTATGTACATCCACATCAAAGAGCTCTCTCTCTCTCTCTCTCTCTCTCTCTCTCTATATATATATATATATATATATATATATATATATATATATATACACAAAAAAAAAATGGTAGCTGCTCACTCGTTGGGTGCTCAAATGGAGGTCACTCATGCTAAGCGTCCATCGCGCGGCATGATGGATCATTTTGGGTAAAAAAAACTTTTAGTGAAGATAAAAAATAGCGCTACTAAAAGTCTCACCAGACACTTTTAAACTTTTACTTGCACTAAAATAGCACCAGTAAAAGTTTTTTTTTGTGCAAAAAGGATGTTGGGCGTCCATCACACCACGGGATGGACGCTCAGCGTGAGTGACCTCCATTTGAACTCGTACGCATCTCTCTCTCTCTCTCTCTCTCTCTCTCTATATATATATATATATATATATATATATATATATATATATATATATATATGAAAAGAAAATGAGAGAATATATATTTGATATAGTGGATCATAAATACAATCAACTTAGCAAAGTAGCAGAACCACTTTTTTTTCCCACAGCTAACGCCATGGATGTCAGGATGTGATCTACATGTTTTATTTAGTGGAAACTGGCTTTTGGATTGCCAAAATCCAACGTGTATATAGTATTTTCCAGTGATCCAAAAATCAACTGTTATGAATGTATTGATTTTTTTGACTCAGAAAGCATATTTTTCCGTCAAAAAAGCATGTCGTTTCCTATTAAATCAGGCATGCTATGTGGTTAGATTGTGTCAAAACAACTAGCATCACGAAAATCCAACTCGATTGTAGGTACAATCATTGTAGCAAATATAAATCCTTATATAATATGAATCTAGTTATTTTTAACATCAGTTGCATTTAACCAATTGAAATGACTAACACAACTTTTAAAGTATAATATTTTTTAAAAGATAGGGTTTCTTTTTTGAGAAAATACTGACTACACTTTGGAGTACCGCATTCTCTAGCTAAATTTTACAGGTACGAGCTTTATTTGATGAATCTAGCTGCATGTTGGTGTTGGTCGTAGTCCATTGTATGCACTTTGGATCATTTCTGCTTAAAGCGATCGAACGATCTAAAACATTAAAACATGTTTCTGACCAAACAAACCATATAAACATATCTATAAGCCTTTATTCACAAAAAAATATAAAGAAAATGCCAAGGAATAAGCTGTTTATACTAGAGGGTAGCTAATATTTTTTATATATTTAAGTAAAGTGAATTTCATTTTTTTTATAATACGGAAGAGTGTATTGAGGGAGCGTCGATACGATTAGCAACTTGATTGAGTTTTTTTTTTTAGAGGGAGAGAGAAGAGTAAAAAGAGAGTTTGGTTTTCCAAATCAAATGTCACGAAGCCGTCAATTGAAGCCATGGGCCCCGTTGGTCCACAGTAGAGCAGTGCAGCATTCACGCGAGCTCGTTGTTTCCTGCACCTGGGGGCCTGTTGCGATCTGTTGTCGCCTTCTTCGTTGCCTTAATTAAGATCGGCATTGGCATCTCGCTCACCAACATCTCAGGAATGCCGAGTTGGGTGGTTCGGAAATCGCATATCTGAAGAAACCCCGTTGTTTCTTCACATGGAATTCACAGATTCTTACAAACAAACCGGCCCTTGTTGCTTCTCCCCCGATTCGCGCTTCCTCGCTATCGCTGTCGACTATCGGCTAGTTATCCGAGATGTTCTCTCTCTCAAGGTACCCTTTTTTCCTCTTCAAACACTGTTTTCTTCAACAAATTGGAACTCATCACTGCTGATTTGTTGCTTATGTGCATATACACGATTACCCAAATCACCATGTTAGCATTTTTGGCACTTTAATCTTGATGACAATGTGAAGATTTTTTTTCTTTTGGGCTCCCCCTGCTAGAAGCCTAGAACCAAATGATCGTGTATATGGTTTTATAGTTTTCGAGATTGCTTTTAATATTTGTGTAAACCTTGTAAGCACCGGAAGGTAAGAAACAGGGCAAGTGAGATTTTATAGATACCCGCCGGAGTTATTTGGGGTAATTCCACTATTGGTTTGATGCTGTTTTGTTTCTTATATTATTGTTTTTTTGGGACTTGGATTTGATGGTTGTTGTAATTTGAAAGAGATATATAGATGTGGAAAAGAGCAATATGCGTAAAAATCCGGTATAATTCACGTCTCACTAAAAGAACATAGACCGGTAACCTGCTTCCATTACATCACAAGACATATTGCATTGTCTGTAACTCAGTAAGGAAGATTTCAGCTGAAATATATATAAAGTTCAGATAAATAGTGACATTGATATAAGTTGCCAGCTTGATGTTAATGTCAATGACGATGATCTTTGTAAGAAACATATGGTCAGTTTCTTCTTTGTTGAGAATAAAGTAAATGCCTGTTGTCATGGTTTGCTGTTTTTGTCCTTGATTGATCATTCAAAGCTCTCCTCTCTTAGAGACAAAATTCTCAATTATAAGTGCATAGTAATCATCTTTCTGATTGTTATATCTCCTACCTTGTCACTTGTTATGATTGACAAAATTCTCCATTAGAAGTGCATGGTAATCATCTTTCTGATTGTTATATCTCCTACTTTTTCATTTGTTATGATTCGATTTTCTTGGCAGATTACTCCAACGATCCAACCAACTATTTGTTGGTTTCTCCTGCTTTTTTTAGAAGCTTGTTGTTTTGATTATTTTTATTTTGCTGATGCGCAATGTGAATTTAATCTTCTAACTTATGTAGGTTTTATTTCATAAAAAAATTGCACTTGGTGGTGGGGGCATTAATTCAGAAGCTAAATTATGTGCTATGGTTACATTGAAATATTGGATCGACTTTTGTGCAGGTTGTACAACTGTATTCATGTGTGGACAAGATAAGCTACATTGAATGGGCTCTTGACTCAGAGTACATTCTTTGTAGTCTTTACAAGAGACCAATGGCCCAGGCATGGTCATTGACACAACCTGAATGGACATGCAAAATAGATGAAGGCTCTGCTGGTATCGCTTATGCAAGGTGGAGCCCAGATAGCCGGCATATTCTCACTACGTCAGACTTTCAGTTACGGCTTACTGTCTGGTCCCTGGTGAATACTGCTTGTGTGCATGTGCAATGGCCAAAGCATGCTTCAAAGGGAGTGTCATTCACCCAAGATGGCAAGTTTGCTGCAATATGCACACGGCAAGATTGCAAGGATTACATAAACCTGTTGTCTTGTCACACATGGGAAATAATGGGAGTTTTCTCTGTTGATACATTGGACCTAGCTGATATTGAATGGTCACCTAATGATAGTGCGATTGTGATATGGGATTGTCCTCTCGAGTATAAGGTAATAACTATTTTACCACATTCTACTTTTCACTGGATTTTAAGATGCAACCTAGTGGGAGCTTCTTTCCCTGGTATAATATAATAAAGGCTTCCTGTTCTGTCATTGGCAACACACGTTTTTGTTATGTAGCATGTTGTGAATTAGGGAGTAAGCTGAGGTTCTTAATACCCTCTTGGTGTTTCCAATTTATACTGTGCAATACCTTACATCCTACTTATCTTGAGAGAATTCGCCTAGTCAAATGTGACCCTTTTTTCTGTGTTTTGATTCAGGTGCTTGTTTATTCCCCTGATGGGAGGTGCTTGTTTAAATATCAAGCATATGAAAGTGCATTGGGTGTAAAAACTGTTGCCTGGTCACCATGCGGCCAGTTTCTAGCAGTTGGCAGTTATGATCAAATGTTAAGAACCTTGAATCACCTTACATGGAAAATCTTTGCTGAGTTTGTGCATGTACCCACAGTTCGAGGGCCTTGCAATGCCACTGTTTTCAAGGTTGAAATGACTGTCTAGATGGCTTTATTATTTTGCATGAGTTAATCACCATTAGAACTTATGATTGTATATTTGCACACTGTTCAGGAGGTCGACGAGCCTTGGCAACTTGATATGTCAGAACTGTGTCTTGATGATGATTTTCCTCATAATATATCAAGTAACTGTTCTGGTAAGCTTTTATTTTTTTCCTTTTTCTAAAGCAATTGTATTAATTAGTTCTTTTCTTTTATATGGGAGTTCAAGCTCTGCCTACAAACAAGACAATGCATTGTTTGCAGGATTTAACACCACTTTAACATTTTATTGTCTTTATTTTAATTGGGGAAAGGCATGCAGAATTTACTTCTGTTGATGGCTGATTAGGTGGCATTTGACATACCCAAAATCCGGATTTGATCTTCGTTTGGATCTGATTGATTCTTTTATTTACTCAAAGTTAATCTTTGTAGTAGTTTCCCGTTACAGTGGCCGTCTTTTTTCTCCAAGAATTTGGCTACTCATAATGACCTCTTTGGATTGGACGCTGTCTTTCTTCAACTAATTGCTTTTTAAGGGTATAAAACAGATCTTTCACATCTTTGTATAAAATAATATACTTTGTTAGGTCTTTAATAATCCTGATAAAGGAAATCCTTTGAAATATTTATAAAGAAATCTGACAGTCATTTGGTTATGTTTTCCTGTGATTCTTTTTACCTTGATGTTGATATGAATTGCTATGATTTCTTGCTATTAACTAATTATACTTTTCTTCTTGGTGTTTCAGAGAATACTTCAGAAAGCCACTTCCGAGTTAGATACAAAGTAATGGAGTTTCCAATTGCTTTACCTTACCTAAAACCACCTCCAGATAAACCAAATCCAAAGCAAGGTGTCGGTGAGTCTCTGAACCATCCACTAATTAGTTGCAATTGCATATGGTGTTTTTATTTTTATCTTCAGGTTTGAGATAGAATAAACTTGACATTCACACTAAATGGTGAGAGATGTCAAATTCTAAGAATTCTATATTGAATAACAGCTCAGTGGAAATAAGAGTGAGGATAGTACCATAAATGATTTTGTATGCCCTTTAAATATACAAGCAACTATTTTGCACTAACTCTTTTGAGATTTATTTGAGGTGCAAGCTGTGTAATTTTTATGCTAATGCTTCAAACCCCTAAAATAGGTGTCAGCAATACTTTTGCAAAAGTATCATAGCCTTTTGATTTTAAAAGATCACCTGGCTTTGTAATTGTAGAAGCATCTGTTTTCAGATCCTGTCTGATGTCTCAGCATCTCTAATCTGCATCTTATTTTGTCCGTTCTGTCTATATGATAATGTTATGGATATATGGTAAAAAATGATCAACAGTTTGTGTAATTTTGCCAGCTAAATATATAATATTGGCCTGATCATTTTCAAAGATTTATTGGCTTTGTAAACAACCTAAGTTAGTTAACCATGTGTTCTTTTAATTCAGAAAATGTGTTCTGGTATCTTCAGTAATCATGCTATTATGTCATGTTTCATATATGTCTAGGTGGCCCTTTTGTTTCTGCATTTGTATTTTTTTGTACATATTCTCTTGTTGCCCTTTAAAAAGTTCAAAGTGCTAAAAGCACGAGTATCATGCTTTAACTTTTAGTCTTTTAGTGGCCTTGTATTCCAAATTTTCAAGATGAAATCCCTATTATATTGAAGAGTTTTAAGAATCTGAACACTTAGTTTTTTCTACCTTTAACTCCTGTTTTTCATACAACACCCACAGATTCGGACGTTTGCATGTGTATGCATGTGAACATCTCTTTGTTCATGTGTATCGCTTGATAACTATTTTTCATTGCATGAGAGCTTCTTGGTTAATTTTCCTTCCCACATGTTTTAGCATATAATTTTGTTTTTTTCTTTTCCTCAATGTTTTTGCTCTACATGGGTACTTTTTATGCTCTGTATTTTCTTTAATAAGACATGGAATGTCAATCTAGTTACCAGTGCTAGAGTCCCATGCAAGGAGTTCAATGATGTCAATAGCCCACCCCCCCACCCACCCCTCTCTCAAGTTGTACTTTTTTATTTCAGGCCTGTTATCATGGTGTAAAGATAGTCAGTATCTGTTCACTTGTAACGACAGCATGCCGACTGTTCTTTGGATATGGGACATATGCCATCTTGAACTTGCTGCAATCTTGGTACAGAAGGAGCCAATTAGGGCAGCAGCCTGGGATCCAACATGTAGTCGCCTGGTTTTGTGCACTGGAAGCTCCCACATATATATGTGGACACCCTCTGGTGCATGCTGTGTAAATATTCCATTGCCACAGTTCATGATCACTGACCTGAAATGGAATTCAGATGGTAGCTGCCTTCTTCTCAAGGACCGTGAGTCGTTTTGCTGTGCTGCGGTTCCCATGTTGCTGGAATCTGATGAGAGCTCAGATGGATAATAGCTATCTTGTCCCTTTAACCGACAATTTAACGTCAGGTGAATTTCTGTTGTAGCCATGAAATCACTAATCAACAAGACAGTACTTGGAGTGTAGAGCTCTTACTAGTTGTGGAGCTGTGATCAGTGAATTCAATGAAATGCTTTGTTCCTGGGCATTATCCAACTGCTCCTTATATTCCCAGAAAGGCTGCTTATTTAAAAAATTACATGAAAAATGTTATGTTCAGAACAATGTTATCGGTATCGGTGTGTGTCGGCCTGTCGGCAGAAAATCGATATGCTTCACCTTGAACCGGCTATTTTTTAAATAAATGCAAAAAATACTAAAATTTAAAATTTTAATATTATTTTAATGGTTTTAACGCTTATCACGTTATGATTGACACACTATATTTTTTTTATTTTCTGGTTTTATACAGAACGGTTCACTCGAGTATCGGTATTGGCCGATACAGCTGAATCGGTGGCCCAACGATTCAGGGCCGATACCGATACTGATAACATTGGTTCAGAAAGCTTAGGATCATGGGGATATGGTGTTTCTCATCTCTGGTGTCTTGCAAATCCTTTGGTTTGTGTTGTTATCCACTGTTTAATGCTCAAACTCTGATACATGGTCTGCGGAGACCTAATGGAAAAAATATAACCTAAATGAGGATGTAATGAGTTGGCTGTATCAAGGCACCAGAAATGATTAATGTTGTCACAAGGCTCAAGGTAACATTGGGTTTCAAGGTGACATTTGGGGTTTCAAAGTGGCGTTGGGTTTCAAGGTGACATTTAAAGTTTCAAGGAGGCCTCTTTCATTGCTCAAGATGGCCCTTCGTTTTTTCCCATGTAATCAATTCTCTTTCCTTGTCTCTCTTTCTTTCTTGTTTTACCTATATATATATATATATATATATATATATATATATATATATATATATATATATATATATATAGGTGAAGTTGCATAATGGAAATCAAGCTTTTGGTGTCTGTAGATGTAGGTCTTCTAAGACCGAACCACATAAATACTTTCTTTTTTTTCTTTATCATGTTTGCATGAATGGTATGCTTTTCAACATGGTATCAGAGCCAGGTTGTTTGGTTCATGTTTTTTGATCAAGTGATAGCATAGTCAATGGCCGAATCAAGATCGTCGTCTTCCCAATCCTCTCAACAAGCGGTGGTGATTCAAGAGCAAGTCAATCCTTCGTTGAAAATCACTATGGTACCTTTAAATGGTTTTAACTATCTTCCTTGGTCAAAATTTGTTGTTTTATTTCTTAGTGGTAAAGGAAAATTAGGTTATGTAAATGAAAAAAAACCTAAACCTACTGATGATGATGTCAAATATGAAGAATGGGAGTCTAACGATCACATGGTTATGTCGTGGCTCCTTAATTCTATAGAACCACGTATTGCCAATGAGTTTATTTTTCTTGATTTATCTAAAGCTGTGTGGGATGCAACCAAAAATCTATATGGTGAACAATATAATGTCGGGAGGAGGTATCAGTTAGCTCAAGAAATTTATAATTTAAAAAAAAAAAATCTTTCACTGAATATCTTGGTCTGCTTCAAGGCAAGTGGGATGAGTTTGATTCTCATATTCCACCTATTACTGACCAAATTGTTTTTCAAAAGTGGCGTGAGCAGGATAAAGTTTTTCAAATGTTAGCTGGGCTTGGACAAGATTATGAACAAGTCCGAAGTCAAATTTTAATGACCCTTGAACTTCCTACATTAAGTTTGGCGTGCACCACCATCATGAGAGAAGAGACACGTCGAAAAGTCATGAATAATAAAAATGAAGAAATTGACAACAACAGGTCTGCTCTTGTCCTGAAACGTGAAGAAAGGCAGAATGGTGAGTTCTCATATGATCTAAACCACAAAAAATTTAAAGAGAAAAAGTTATTATGTACCTATTGCAAGAAAGACAATCATACCAAGGATCGTTGTTGGAAGTTAAATAAAAAACCTTTTTTTTCAAAAGGAAACAATAATCAGGATCATCTTGAAGCCAACATAACTTAGTCAGATTCTAAAGAAGAGCCCTTAACTGTTGAAAAAATGACTCAAATCCTCAAGGAGTTTACCAAATGCAATATGACAGCTACAATCTCCAAGGAAGCAGGTATGTCTTGCTCTTGCTTTATAACTGATTCCTCAAACTGCTCATGGATTATTGATTTTGGAGCTTCTGATCATATGATTGGAAAAAGATCATGTCTGGAGAATGTTAAAAATATTAGCAGTATTAGACCAGTTGTTGTTGCCAACGGCTCACATATGGAGATCATCGAAAGGGGTGAAGTAAAGTTTTTTGAAAAACAACTTGATCATGCATTATATATTCCAAGTCTAACTTTGAATCTTTTGTCAGTTAGTAAGATTACTCATACTTTGAACTGTAATGTGATATTCACTCCTACTGAGGTTATATTTCAGGATCGCAAGACAATGAGGACGATTGGTAAGAGGAAGGAATCAAAGGGGCTTTATTTTTTGGATGGAGAAAATAAGGCATTTCTTATCAATCGATATGATGAAGGAAAAGCATGGCATTTGAGACTTGGGCATCCATCAGGCTCAATTTTGAAAAGGTTAAAACCTGATTTATTTTTTGATTGCATCAATTGTGAAGTGTGTCAATATGATAAGATGACCCGACTTTCTTTTCCTCAATCAGAAACGGTGTCATCTCATGTTTTTGAACTTGTTCACTCTGATGTTTGGAGGCCCTCGCATGTGACTTCTTATGATGGATTCAAATATTATCTAACCTTTATTGACGATTTTTCTAAAGTCACATGGGTATATTTTTCAAGAAGAAAAGATGAAGTGTTTGATTATTTTCTAAAGTTTTATACTATGATTAAAACACAATACAACTGCAAAATAAAAATTTTAAGGACAGACAATGGGACAGAATATATGAATGAAAAAATTATAAATTTCAGAAATATGCATGGAATGCAACATGAAACAACTTATGTTGGCACTCCTCAACAAAACAGAGTCGTAGAACGAAAAAATCGTCATCTTCTTGAAGTAACAAGATCTCTTCTATTCCAAATGAATGTCCCAAAGACTTTTTGGGCGGATGCAGTCAGTAGTGCAAGCTATATTATAAATCGTTTGCCCACTCACATTCTTAATTTCAAATCTCCAATTGAAGTTTTTGATGAAAGAAAACATTCTATTAAACATTTGAAAACTTTTGATTGCATTGCTTATGTCTGACAACATCCTTCCAACAGAAACAAACTTCAACATAGAGCCATCAAGTGTATTTTTATTGGTTATGACTCTTCTAAAAAGGGATACCACTGCTATGATGTCGCAAACAAAAAGCTTTATGTTTCTCGAGATGTGAAATTTGATGAAGAGAAATCATTTTTTGAAAAACAAGGGCAAGAATTTCAGGGGGAGCAAGCTTTAAAACCAGGATTTGTTTTTCCTAATATAACTCAAGAATGTGAGGTTACTTGTGAAAACCAGGTTGGAGAAAATGTTGAGCTTGATGAAGGTAATTCAATTGAGAATGTTGGTGATGAAAATAGGTCTGTTCGGCGGTCCGAACGAACTATTCGGATGCCAACAAGATACCATGACTTTGTCACTTATAGTGTCGTGACATATCCAATTGAAAAATATTTGAGCTATGCTCACGTGTCACAAAAATATTTTGCTTATCTTGCTAAGGTCTCAAATATACAAGAACCAGATACATTTGAAGAAACTTGTAAAAAGAAAGAATGGTGTGATGTTATGAATGAGGAGCTCAAGGCAATGGAAAAGAATCATACTTGGAAAATTGTTGACATTCCTAAAGATAAAAAACTTGTCAGTTGTAAATGGGTGTATAAAGTTAAGTACAAAAGTGATGGAACCATTGAGTGTTTCATGGCAAGACTCGTTGCAAAGGGATATTCTCAAACAACAGGTATAAACTATACTGAAACTTTTGCCCCTGTTGCAAAAATGAAAACTGTTAGAATTTTGTTGTCTATTGCTTGCAATTTAAATTGGGATTTATTTTAGCTTGATGTTAAAAATGCTTTTCTTCAAGGAGATCTCAATGAAGAAGTTTTTATGCAAGTACCACGAGGGCATTCAAGCTATAATAAATCAAATGTTGCTTGTAGACTAAAAAGGGCCATTTATGGACTTAAACAATCTCCGAGAGCATGGTATGCAAAGTTGAGCCAAGCTTTGAAAGAGAATGGATTTAAAAGATGTGTTTCTGATAACTCATTTTTCGTAAAGAAAAATACTCAACATATCACTATTGTGCTCATCTATGTTGATGATATTATTATTACCGACAATAATAATGATGAAATTACAGATGTCAAAAAGTATTTACATGAAGTATTTGATATTAAAGATTTGGGACAACTGAAATATTTTCTTGGTATAAAAATCGGCATTCTAAAAAGGGGTTATACCTGTCTCAAAGAAAATATGCAATAGACCTGTTGAATGAGACAGGAAAAATGGGTGCAAGGCCAGCCGATACACCCATAGAAATAAATCACAAGCTCAAAAAGGCTGATGAGGAGCCAATAGAAGACGTCAAGCAATACCAAAGAATTGTTGGCAGACTCATTTATCTCATAGCTACTAGACCAGATATAGCATATGTTGTTGGTGAGGTAAGTAAGTTCATGCACAATCTTCAAAAAACTCATATGAATGCAATTGACAGAATTCTACGATACATCAAGAAAGCTCCAGGACAAAGCCTTTGGTATAAAATAAATAGAAGGGTAGATGTCTATGGTTATTCTGATGAAGATTGGGCTGGCAGTGCATTGGATATAAAATCTACCACGGGTCTTTGTGTATTTGTTGGAGGTAATTTGGTTGCATGAAAAAGCAAAAAACAAAAAGTTGTATTTCGATCAAGTGTCGAAGCCGAGTATAGGGCTATGGCAACAACTGCATGTGAGTTAACATGGACTGAAGCTTTGTTAGAAGAAATTGGCTTTGAAGTTAAAACTCCTATGCCTATTTATTGTGATAATCAAGCAGCTATCCATATAGCAGCAAATTCAGTTTTTCATGAAAGAACAAAACACATAGAAGTTGATTGTCATTTTGTTAGGGACAATTTAAAATAAAGAGATATCAACTCCCATCATCTCCACCTCAAAACAATTAGCTGATGTTTTTGACTAAAGTTGTGCCAAAAGATCAACTTCGCTATGCTTTGAGCAAGCTGGGAACATATAATATATATGCTTCCCAGCTTGAGGGAGAGTAATGAGTTAGGCACCATAAATGAATAATGATGTCACAAGGCTCAATGTAACATTGGGTTTCAAGGTACGTTGGGTTTCAGGTAACATTTAAAGTTTCAAGGAGGCCTCTTTCATTGCTCAAAATGACCCTTCATTTTTTCCCATATAATCAATTCTCTTTCCCTGTCTCTCTTGTTTCACCTATATATATAGGTGAAGTTGCATAATGAAAATCAAGCTTCTCGTGTTTGTGGATGTAGGTCTTATAAGACCGAATCACATAAATACTCTCTTTCTTTTCTTTATCATGTTTGCATGGATGATATGCTTTTCAACGGGATGCAATATGTTCCTAACACTAGCAGTTCTGCCATAACATTTCTTTCCTGTTTTTTATGTTGAGCATTTTGCATGGTACTATGACATGTCAAGTAAAACTTGCCACAATGTCTTCTTTTCCATTTTCAATTATTATAGAGTTCAACAAATTAGAATAATTGGGTGAGGCAGCAAAACTCAATACCACAAATTACAATGTCTATTGGTAGTGCAGTTATGCAATAATTTCATTGCAATTTTGTGGAATTTTTTAGTAACAGTCAAGCTGGAAGGTAACCCCCTTGGGATTTGAACTGGACCCTTGGATTATGATAGTGCAACCTGACCATCCAGCGATGTCATTGGACTTGAGAAATGGCAGGATTGAATACTTGGAATGTATAAAAGGTGAACATTTACTACAATGTGATGACTCATTGGGCTTGATTGGCAATAAGTGCAAAAGAAACTTTTCAGCATATAAGAATGAGTTCATACGTGCATATAAACATTGAAGACATACCACAATAGCAATAAGGGCGTTATGTACATATATGGTACAATGATTTCAAATTTTTGCAACAAATAAAACTTATATCACAAAGATACATCTCTCCTAGGAGGCGTGATGCAGGTTCTACTCGTAAAATCCAAGTTTTTGAATAATAGGACATGAGGACATGAGGACATGGAATTTTTTATCAATAAAAAATTTAAGAAAATTTTCAAATACCCTACAAACATTTTGGCCTAATTCATGCGCACACCAAACTTTTCAGAGTTTGCAAATGCCCACCAAAGTTTTTACTTTGGTTAATCAAATGACTCCAATCATAAACTAACATAGGATTGATTTTGGGTTAACCTAACTCATGTTTTGAAGTTACCGTTTTACACCTGTAACTAGCAAAATAAAATTATTAGTTTGCCCTTTATTCTAGAATTATGAACAAAGTGTTTGTAGGGTTATCCACAGAATGTTTTTAGTAAAAGGTTTATTGACTACAATGGCACTTGAACCCTTGACCTCCCCAATAAAAAACAAGACACTAACCACTACACCATAAACTCATGTTTTATTATTTAAAAAAAATTATATAAAGCTTGAATTACAATAAGCTAATCAACTCAACGAACACTCTGACCCACCAGTAGTATAACTGGGTCTCTTTGGTTTCTCAATAGCTGGCCTGATAAATATATGAACCCAAACTAAATGCATTTTAGTTGACAAAAGTTTTACTATTTCAATAATCAAAATCAATTAGTTATTTCCATGATGGTGATTATGCCAGTTCTAAGGGCAACTAAGTCCGTTTGGTTCCTCAATAGCTGACCTGATAAATACTTAAACCAAAACTAAATGCATTTTCATTTGACCCAAAAGTCTTGACAAAAGTTTTACTATTTCAAGAATCAAGATCAATTAGCTATTGCCATGATGGTGATTATGCAGCTCTAAGGGCAACTGGTCCATTTGGTTCATCAAGAGAGAGAGAGAGAGAGAGAGACTCATGACTTGTGATAAGTGGGAAAATAAGAAGCTTCCTAAAAAAAGTAAGTTTCCTAAAAAACCAGGCTTTCTCATGGGGCAAGACATATGGGTAGCATGGTCATTTTTTTAAAAAAATATAACCAAATTAATTAGAGATAATTAAATTTGGGTCATTTAATTAACCCAGGTAAAAACTTTGTTGGTCATTTGCAAACTCTGAAAAGTTTGGTGTGTGCATGAATTAGGATATTTGGGGGTATTTGATATATTTTAATAAAAAATAAAAAATAATTTTATATTAAAAAATAGTTAACATATTAAAAATATTAAAATATTGATTGTATGTGTCAGTGTCCGCACGTGTCACCAAGGACACACCACTAAAATGGCGTTTGGCTCGTGACATGTGTTCTGAGCTTAGGTTTGCATTTACAACATTTATCATTGTTGGCTATGTTTGTTAGTTGAGATTTAACTTGAATTGACACACACATTAAACTAATTAGGCAATAACATTTAAGAACTTCTATTAGAGTACTTTTGAGGGCATTGATTAAATTTTGATGCCAAAAAAAAAAAAAAAACTGAAAAAAAATGCTGAAAAAAAAACAAGTTGGTCCACTAGGGGTTCATCTTTTTCACTGTTTTTTAGGATATTTTATCCCTAAAATGCGACTATAGTTTTTTAGAGCAGCGTTTGTTACACTCTCACCGAAGGGAAACCTCTTTCTTTTGAAAGGGCCACTTTGGAGGGAAAGTTCCCTAGGGGAAGCGGTATGAACCTATTTGACATCAAAGCTGTTTATATTTATTATGTGGGAACCATCATATATTTTCCATACATGTTTGTTTCACCCTTTGTAGGAAAGAGACCCTATTCTCTATGAAAGAGAACCTCTTTCATGTGAAAGTGTTACATGAGCTCCATTTGATACCTGCCAACCCACGTAATAAAATACATTTATTTCATCATTTATAAGAAAGACGAATAAACAACTAGTTAACAACCTGATCATTTGTGGCGAGCAATCATGAATGAAATTAGCCAATTCTTGCTAAAAATCTTTAATTAGATTTTCAATACCGGAAAAGAATGTGCCGCAAACATTTTATAAATCAATTTTCTTAATCAAGCATTTTAACCATTGCAAATCAATCCTTTAAAAGTATTCAGAAACTAATTTCCTGTTGAATTACCACATAGGTGCAAAGTAATTAAAAACATTGTCATCATTTCAGATGTACCCAAGCAACAAGAAGAAAGAGATGACTGAAACCAAACTGCTTATCCAAAATCTATAGGAATGGATGTGAGAAGAGATGCACAAATAGTGAAGTAAGAAGCAAACATTAAAAAAAAAACACATGAAGCATGAGGGCTTTAATAAGTATATAAGAGAAAGCAAGCAAGAAACAACAATTCAATTCAAGCTAGTTGAAGGTGATCAAATAAATAAATGAAATGTGTGTTTGAATACGTTTCTTGAGATGTTTCTCAAAAATCTTCATTGTATAAGTAGATTTTATTGTAAAAGCACAATTAAAAAAATCATGTTGTTTCTATTTCTAGCATCAAAAGTGTATTTCCAACCTAAAGAAAAATCAATTTCATAGTTGAACAAGCTTTTCAAGCGATGAAAGTGAGTTTTTTTTATAAAAATAAAATCACTTGGTTTCACATACTCTAAGGGAGCTCTGATGCTGCTTTTAGAAGCTTTTTTTTTGAAAGCCAAGCTGAGGTTAGGGAGAGTTTTTTTAAAGGTAAGCTGGGGTTAATCATACCCTTACCAGTCTATACAATTATACCATTGAGTTAATTCTAAAGATCTCATTGGGGAAAAATAGAGATGTCTCCTAAGTTACCCTTAATATGTGAAATGAAAGTATCGACGTAATTTTAGTCATTCGGGTATGAGGACTAAATGAAGAACATAAGCCAGATGATGGAATGGAGAGACCTAGGATGTAGAAGATCGTAGCATGAGTAATTCAGCAGATTTGGATTCTTAGATATCCACTCATGTGGTACTTCATCATACGATTCATATAATATCCATTCATATGATTTAGAAGAAGCTTGCACCATTTAGGAAGGAGTTTTTATTGATAAAAAAAAGAATCTACTTCAACCAATATGCCCTTAATCACGACCATACATAACATAGAAATAACATAAGGAGAGGTTTATTTGATATCCAAAAACTGCTCAACAACAAACAAGTGGGCAGTCAATATAACTATACTATTGGGTTTTGAACCTGCAATGTCCCAACACAAGGTGATGTGCACTAGATGCTCCTACCAGACGATCTGAGCCCCCCGTTGGTGACTACACGATGGCACACTTTAAGATGTATACTTTTAGTGCCTAAAGACTACAAGTAGTTTTGGCAAACGCGACAAGCAATAGGTTTTCGACTTGGCTTGCCTCATACAAGCTTGCTAATTAGTAATAAATATTATAGATATATCTTATATCATGTAATGTCGCTTATAATAAATAGCCAAAGTATTTAGTCTGGAAGCAATAGCTTTAAAGTTCAAATCCTCTTATTTATAACAATGAAATAATATGTTTTCCTATAAATGAGTGAACTTGAGCTTGGTTAAGTAAGTTTAGAGTTCAAACCATATTACATTCAGCTTTGAAGATCAAACTTGTTTAGTTTGAAACTCTTCACTAGCTCGAGTTCGACTTGACTCGTCACCGAATGAGCCAAGCTTGAACACCTCATGTTAGATTCATCAAAATTGTTTATCAGTATTACATGAACAATGTTCAAACAATAAAATTGTTTGTTCAAGATCAACAAATTGCATGCAACTTAAGTGACAACAATAGCCAAGAAATAAAGCAAAAGGAGACTTGAACACCTTATATTAGGTTCATTCGGCTCGCTTATCAGTCCTACAAAAACAAGGTTCAAACAATAAAAATGCTCATCCATGATCAATAAATTGCACCAAACTTTTTGTTTTTTTTGAAAGGCAAGCTGGGTTAGGCATACCCCTATACCAAATATCTCTTAAGCCCCATGTGACAGAGGGATTCAAACCTAGGCCTTCAGCTTGGCACATGACCCCGCTTAGGATACCACCTTGGTAGTAAATTGCATGAAACTTACATAACAACAGTATTCAAGAAATAAAGCAAAAAGAATGCGAGCACACATGTTGATAGAACATAACCTACTAATATTAAGGTATGTTTGAATGCAGGATGCACCTGAGCGGGGACTGATCAGTTTCTGTCCTACGTTTGATGCATGAGAAAGAAGCAGCCCCGACAGAGACCACTTTCTTCCTACTTTTATTTCAAAGGAATGCCACGGAACCATAAATCCTGTGTTCAGGTGGTGTTTGTTGACTGAATCAAACACAACCTTAAGGGGTTGTTTGATGGCTTGTTCAAGATTGGACGAAATGAACAAAACACAACGTTGGTTCTGTTCGTTCCGTTTCGAGCGCCCCTTGAGTTCATTTCGGCCCATTTTAGGTGGAGGACAATGATTCATACGTACCCTAAGGAAGTAAATGGTTGTGGCCAATGCCATATTCAACTAACGACTAAACACAATCTAATTTAGATTCAGACTGAGACAGTACTAAATCCACTTTTTTACATGTGAACAAATTTAGATATCGATCATATTTGGATAATTGTTGGATCATATGGCAAGAAAATCAAAACCATATCCACGTATGATTATAATTGGATATGGTTTTGGCTTATCAATGCAACTAAATATAATCAAAGCCGGATATTCCTTGACACCCCAAAATAATATAAAGCTCAATGTACCATGTGATTAGCTTGCGTCTTATCACTGGACTACGTACAAATAAAATTTCACCATGTGATTAGCTTGTGTCTGATCACTCGACTACGTACAAATAAAATTTCAAATCTCTCTCTCTCTCTCTCTCTCTCATATATATAATGTTTTTATCATCCCCTCTTCTCTAATTGACCCAATGTCTCCTTCCCCATGACTCCTCAGCACTCGGGATTTTAAGGAATAGTGCTCCCCAAATCCCCTCCACCCTCTCAGAGGGTTAATGACGCACACGCAGCATTCCAATTTCCGTTCACCACTTTGCTCTTAGAGCAGCAGGGTTTGGAGGTCGATTCCTTGAGGGTTTATTAGAGTTTCATCCCCATCACCACTCCCTTTTTCCCAATCCCTCCTTCTCGGCACAACCCTTTCTTTCTCTCTACTCCTTCGAAGGGTTCGCCACTTCATTGCTCATAGAAAGACTCTCTGAATGACAATTGCGGCCACAGGTATGAAATTAGACACGTATTCTTGCATTATTAGTCGATTTGCTGATGTGGGTAATAAAGAAAATCAAAGAAGAATGAATGTTTAGTGTGCAAAATCGGTAGACATATTGAAATTTTGATGTTTGTTTCACCATCATTTATTCAATGCTTTGTGGTTGATTATCTATTCGGTTTCTGCGATTTTCTTATTGTTGCTTATGGCAGGCGAGAACAAGATGAATTAGTGGAATCTTAGCGAGTAACTGTGGCATAATTAACTTCAGTCATTCTGGATTCTGTGAAAACTTTCGTTGGTTCCACGCGAAAGAGGCCGTCAATTGAATTGGTGTTTGGACATTTACGTACTTCAGCGTGCTGTAAAACTTAAAATAAGTTAATCTGGGTTGTTTACACTCTGATTCTCTAGGCGACAACAAGTGAAAGATTTGGGATATTAGGTTTTTGCTTTTTCGGTAGGTTTATATGAAAAATTTGTAAGAGTTTGAAATTTCATCGGCAATGAGCCGGAGAGTACGGCGCAAAGCCATTGTAATTCAGGAGGACGAGAAGATTGTAGTCCAGGATTCTTGTGGCAATGGGGTTTGTGAAGTAACCCATCATTCAGATACTAATTCAGTAGATGTTGACTGGACGAGTTTACCTGATGATACGGTCATTCAGGTGTTTTCTTGCTTGAATTATAGAGACAGGGCTAGCCTTTCTTCTACTTGTATGACGTTTAGGGTGCTAGGGTCTTCACCATGTCTGTGGACTTCGTTGGATTTGCGTGCGCACAAGTGTGATATTGGAACTGCAGCTTCCCTCGCCAGCCGATGCAGCAATCTGCAGAAGCTAAGGTTTCGTGGGTCCGAGGCAGCCAATGCAGTGATGTTTCTCCGGGCCCAAGATCTTCGAGAAATAAGTTGTGATTTCTGTAGGGATATCACTGACGCAACTCTGTCAGTGGTGGCTGCCCGACACGAAGCGCTTGAGAGTCTTCAGATTGGACCTGACTTCTGTGATAAGATTAGTAGTGATGCAATTCAGAAAGTTGCCATGTGCTGCCCGAAGTTGAAGAGGTTGAGATTATCAGGAGTGCGCGATATCGATGGAGAAGCAATTCGCTCGTTGGTGAGAAACTGTAAGCAACTTGTTGAGATTGGGTTTATGGATTGCTTAAGGGTTGATGGGTCGGCCCTTGGAGACGCCGTCTCGGTTAGGTTTCTCTCTCTTTCAGGGTCGAGGCACATAAATTGGAGCCTGGCTTCCCAACTTTGGAGCAAGTTACCAAATTTGGTTGGTTTGGATGTTTCTCGAACTGATATCTCCATTAGTGCTATAATTAGATTGCTATCTTTCCAGAGTTTGAAGGTTATTTGTGCTCTTAATTGCTCGGTTCTCGAAGAAGGTTCTAGTTATGCATCACACGAAAACGTCAAGACTAAGGTTCTTCTTACCCTATCTACAGACATTTTCAAAGAGCTCTCTTCCTTGGTCAGTGGTTTAGTGCAGCTGGATGGAATCCCAAGGAGCGATAAGAAAATCTTATGGAATCAGAGAAAC
This sequence comes from Nuphar pumila, assembly GCF_984573655.1. Taxonomy (NCBI): domain Eukaryota; kingdom Viridiplantae; phylum Streptophyta; class Magnoliopsida; order Nymphaeales; family Nymphaeaceae; genus Nuphar; species Nuphar pumila. Next base: position 3,711,717 of record NC_143261.1, read on the forward strand.
CAGGCAGCCGGCAATGGTACAATGAAAGATGTTATGGATTGGATGGAATGGGTTCTCTCACAATCTCTCCTCCGTGTCGCAGAGAATAATCCTTCTGGACTTGATGGTTTCTGGGTAGGGCAAGGTGCAGTATTGCTGTTGAGTTTAATCCAGAGTTTGCAAGAAGATATCCAAGAGAGAGCTGCTACTGGGCTGGCAACTTTTGTGGTTATTGATGATGAGAATGCAACAGTTGACCCTAGAAGAGCAGAAGCAGTGATGTCAGGGGGCGGAATTCAACTTCTCCTCAAACTTGCTATGTCTTGTCGAGAGGGTGTCCAATCAGAGGCAGCAAAAGTAAGCTTTTATAAGTTGCAGTTTTACACGAACAGTTGTTTCCTTTTAAATTTCAAACCTATTTGTGTTTCATCAACTTGCTTTGCTGTATGTTTGAAGTTAGAGTTTACATAATAATGGTTAAAAAAATCTGTTAAAATGTCCCACTCCATCTTCTTATACTCGATTTTTGTTTTAATCATGGTTTTCCATGCCTAATGTTGGAAGATTTAAATGTGCAGGCCATAGCAAACCTGTCTGTGAATGCTGAGGTTGCCAAAGCTGTGGCTGTGGAAGGAGGAATCAGTATCCTTGCCGCCCTTGCAAGATCTCCAAACAGATTGGTTGCTGAGGAGGCAGCTGGAGGACTCTGGAATCTTTCTGTGGGAGAGGAGCACAAGGTTAGTCATTGGCCAGCTACATTTGTGATGTTCAGTCTTGATTCCGCATGTTTCTTCTTCTTATCTTTTTCTTTTTAACTCAGAGAACTTTATTCTTTGGTCTCTCAGGCAGCGATTGCTGAGGCAGGTGGAGTAAAAGCCCTGGTAGATCTCATATTCAAATGGCCTTCTGGTGGTGATGGAGTCCTTGTACGTGCTCATATTTTAACTTATTTCATGGTTTTAGGGGGCATTATAATGGTTACTATTGAAAAAAACCTTTTTTTGACCTGCTTGTCTTTCAAAACAGGAGCGTGCTGCTGGTGCACTTGCAAATTTGGCAGCAGATGACAAGTGTAGCATGGAAGTCGCTGTAGCTGGCGGTGTCCATGCTTTGGTGATGCTTGCACGTTCTTGCAAATCTGAAGGGGTGCAGGAACAGGTGTGGCGAATTATTTTTCATATGTTATCATGCATGTGCATATTTTCTCATGTTAGCATCATTATTGTAGCATGTGCCCTATGCTGGTGACATAAATTAAAAGCAATGCAGAAAATATCCACTTGGTCACACTCTTCGTATCATCCCTCAAGGTGTTGATTTAGGTAACCTTTTTATGGAAAATGATCCTTACGTGTATTGCTATGAAGGGCTATCGTCTTTTATGATCTTTGTGTTATCTTCACATGATTTTATTTTCCTTTTTTTTTACTTAAAAAGGCATGTATTTTTTTGTAAACAGCTAGTTTATGACATTTTGTCTATGCTTTACACGTAAAAAAGTATAATCTTTACTGTTTTTGATGCTGCTCGTCTCAGGCTTGATGAATCACATGCCTTAGTTGCTAGATCCTATCAAGAGTGATTTACCTTCCTAGCACTGCAGGCTGTCACATGGGTGCGGGTATGGGTGTGACACGGGTGCGGAGCAATTTCAAAATTTTTGGACACGGGGACACGGCTATATATATATATATATAACAATAATAAGATTGTAAATTTTAAAGCAATAAGTTGACTGGTCAAAGTTGACAATATATATATATAACAATAAATAAAGATATATATATATATATATATATATATATATATATATAACAATCATAAATGGACAAAAATAGACTCGGTCAAAGTTGACCGAGTCCAAAATTAATTTTAATAAATGGACAAAAATAGACTCGGTCAAAGTTGACAGAGTCCAAAATGTGGATGGACTCGGCCCCAGTGCGTTGACCGAGTCCGACACTTAGTTGATCGTGTCCACTCCGTGTCCAAAACCGCACCCGTGTCGGGTACGGGCGACGCGGGTGCGTCGACCTTTTAGCCGAGTCCGTGTGACTTAGACTGCAGGTCATTGGTGGTGATCTTAAATTTTCAGGATAACTACTGTACATGAAATTGTTTGAGCCACTGATTGGAGAGAGAGCATGCACATACACACATGCCATGACAATGTGGCGTAGGAGGTTTTCTCAGCCCATGATTGGCATATACGGCCTAGGAGATCATGTTGTCCGTGATATTTCTTATAACTTGGATATTTCCACATTTTTCTCATCAATTTCTGAAATCACATGTTTAGGCAGTTACACACATGTGAAGCATAGTGTAGTTTCCTCTTTCCCAATTTGCAACCAACACTGCTTCTAGTAAGATAGTATATGAATGTGAAATCTAGCTACTGTCTGTTAACATGTTTGAGCCACTGATAGGAGGGAGTATGCACACTCACGCATGCCATGAGAATGTGGTGTAGGAGGCTTTCTCAGCCCATGATTGGCATATATGGCCTGGGAGTTCATGTTGTCCATGATATTTCTTATGACTTGGATATTTCCACATTTTTCTCATCAATGCCTGAAATTAGATGTTTAGGCAGTTACACACATGTGAAGAATAGTCTAGTTTCCTCTTTCCCATTTTCATGCACGTGAATTTTCAACAGCCTGTGCAACCAACACTGCTTCTGGTAAGATAGTATATGAATATGAGATCATTGAAGGAAGGCACATGGTCTTTCACTTGGATGAAACAAATCACAATAACCAGTCAACAAATAAGAGTGCACAAACATATGAAGCCTTAAAGTATGACTACTGGACAATCGTCTGGATAAATCATACATTTATATCCAGTTATAAATAAATGCAACTCAGATGAAAGAGGACGTGAGGACATATTGAAGACTTAATGTGTGAGTATTAGACACACGGATACAAGTCATATTTACATCTACTTACAGGTGGCATTCTTGGAATTCAATATCGGATCGGCCACACCTGACTTGGTGACTTGGACGAGTCACACATTTTTATTTAATTTATTAAAAACAAATTTATAAATACAAAAACTCCTTTTCAAATAGTATATTCATTTGAAATCTGGATTTCTCATACACACACACACAGGGAAACCATTTGGTCACGGTGACATGAGGTACAAATGCCTCATTTTTTTTCATTTTTTTTCGTTTTTGGTCATTTTCGATGAAACTAACCTTACAGATGTGATCTACATGTTTTACTTAGTGGGAATCGGCTATTGAATTGTCCGATTATGACAAGTAGGCATGTTTTTACAATGCTTCAAAAATAATGGTCTACAAGTATGATACCTTATTGGGTCATAAAATTGTGTTTTTTCATTGAAAAATCATGATTCAAAAGCTGGTTCCTACTATTTGGAATATGATGAACACATCTATGAGGTCTGGTTGGATCAAAACAACCTGCGCCTATGACTTCCAAACGCAACATGACGTAATGGTGCAAATACCAAATGTTTTCCCATATATATATGTATACAAAAACTGTGCAAATGCGCAAGATAAAAGAGTGAGTCTCTAGATTCTAAAGATTTGATTTGCATCTTATCATTTTAAATCACACATTTCATTTCTTAATATATCAAATGAAATATACTGGAAAACGGCCTGTCCTTAGGAACGGGTCATGTACACACGCACACCCACACACACACTCTCTCTCATTCCCATAAAATCCCCATGTAAATAGTTTTCCTAAATTCTCTCCCATGAGGTCCTCCATATAAATAGCTTTCCTAAACTATGTCTCTCTCTCTCTCGCGCGCGCACACACACACACGTCCTCATAGGGCGCATATTTAAGTAGCTTTCCTAATTTCTCTCTCCCATAGGATCCCATTTAAATAGCTTTTTTAATCTCTTTCTATATATATAAATATATATATCTTTAACGGCCCTATAGAATCCTATGTAAGTAGCTTTCCTAATTTCTCTCTCTATTAAAATGCATTTATGCCACAACCAATTTAGTAAACTGACATTAAAAATCATAACTCACCTTGTCATTTTACATAATGTTTCATGACATGGGTACTCCTACAATTTTTTTTTATTAAATTACATTAAACCCAAACCACTCCCCTTTTGTCATTTCTGAAATGTTACAATGCAACTGTTTTTAGCCCCATAATGCCATCATCCCTCCTTTATAAGTAGTAAGAAAGGAGACTGCTACAATATAGTTTCGCTTTAACTCGGAATTTACATGTTTGTCTTCACTGGAACCATGTTATATACTATTAAATTGTATCTCATATATATATATATATATATATATATATAGAAAGATACATATACATATATATTTTATATATATGTCTATGTATCTATCTATTTATATATATTAGATATTATATATTATATATATATATATATATATTATATATATATTCTTTGTAATACCCTCTAGGGGTAAAATTGTATTTTTACATGTAACACGCATATTCACTTGAATATGCATCTTTTCTTTTCTTGTTTTTTCTTTTTCTTTTTTTCTTTTTACTTTTTTGTTTTTTATATCTTGGAGGAGTCCACAATATAGACGTTGGACCCCTCCAATGGTCATAAATATAACTGTTGGAGGGGCTCCAACGTCTATATGGGAGCCCCTCCTTGGGTCCCTTGTAGCCTATAAATAAGGGGTGTTTCCCCATTGTATTGTTAAGCTTTATAGTGCTCTCTCTCTCAATAAAAGATTACTTTTTTTATGCCTTTGTGTATTTGTGCTCCTTTGTGAGTGATTCCTTGTGCCTTTGTGCATTTATTCTCTTTGTGAATCTTGTGGGTTATTCAAGTCATCTTTGAACTTGATATTCTTGAAGATATTTTTACATGGTATAAGAGCTTGGTTTATGAGAAGCTAGCACGTGTGCTGCTTCATCACGGTGGTTGCTTCAAAAATCGTGCCCACTCTTCATTCTTGTATTTTGGCATGGAAAGCTCTTGCAATCTACTTCACGTTTGATGTACTACAAGAAATAGCTAAAAGAAGACCCATTGTGGTAAGTGTTCTAATTGTGAAGATTCTTTTGTTTCTCATAAAAGCTCCTCAATGGCAGAAAATGATTCACATTTTCCCTTAGATTCAAACTCAACGGGTCAAACTATCATGTTTGGGCCGGTAATATGGAAGCTCATGTCAAAGAAAAAGGGCTTTGGGGCTACATCAAAAGTACGATTCCGGAACCCGAGCCAAAAATTACTATAGATGAAAAAGGAGAAATAAAAGTCTTTGATGAAGAGGAAAGCGTGAAGGCTTTTGAAGAATATAACAAGAAACATGAAAAATGAGAAATGAAAAACTACAAAATTCTTTCATGGATTTTTTCTACGGTTGAGAATAGGATTAATGCCAATATTTTAAAATTTAAAAAGGTGTCTCATGTTTGAGAATATCTTGAAAGGATGTATACTTCGAGTGATTTATCTCATAAATATTACCTTAAAAAAATGGGTTTAACCCTTCAACAAGGCGAAATGACTATTAGAGAATATTTCACCGAATTATCATCTATTTGGGATGAACTTGCTGTTCTTGAACCAAAGTGGAGTGGAGAAGCCATTGAACTATGACACAAACAATTAGAAGAAGATCGATTTTTAAATTTCTTGAATAGGCTTAGACCCGAATTCGAGCAAATAAGATCCTCTCTTTTATCTTCTTTCACTTCTCCACCTCTTGAAGATGTTCTTACTAAGCTAAGTGGGGAAGAAACTCGAATAGGAATGAGTAAAACCAATCAAAGTGTTCTTGCTATGCCTCCAACCAAAGATAAGAATGAAAGAGCCTATGGCGTCTTTAGGCCAGAAAATAATTTAAAAATCTATAAGCCTTCTCATTTCAACAAATTTCAAAATCAAAATCAAGGAGTAAGGGAAGAAGGAGGCCAAAAATGGAAGATGGAATCAAGGAAGGGAGTATGAAAAAATTATTTGCCATTTTTGTAAAGAACCGGGACACATTAAGCCGGTTTGTCGAAAGTGGAAGAAGAAGGTGGCTATGTCTACCACGTTTTAACCACACAAGGAGGAGAATCCATCTACCTCCAACAATGGAGCATTATCATTAAGTCAAGTCATGGAGGCTCTTCAACCTCTTTTTAAAGAATCAATTTTCGGTGCCGCCATATCATCTTCTTCTTCTCCCGGTAAGATTCCTTGGCTTTTAGATTCGGGTGCCTCCTTTCATATGACTCCCAATATTTTTGCACTTTTCGAATATAAAAAAAATGTTTTACCTTCTTTTGTTTTAACCGCAAATGGCGCTTCTCTTGAAACCAAAGGAGCTAAAAACTTTGAAAAACAAGTTTTTTTTATTCTCAAAGTTAGATTTATATCAAAATTAAATTTCAATTTGCTTTTGATCTCTCAACTCTCAGACCATGGATGTGATGCTAAGTTCTCATCAAATAAATGTTGGGTACAGGATCGCCAGTCCGAGAAATTGATTGGGGAAGGCTTTAGAAAATGAGATCTCTACTACATAGAGTTTCTACAATTTCAAAACATTCTTTTTGTAATCTTGTCCAACATAAAGATATAAATATTTGACATAAAAGACTTGGGCATCCATGTTATCAAGCTTTCCTATTTACATTTTGTTAAAGATCTTTATAAAAGTGACTTCACTTGTAATGATTGTATTATTGGAAAAATGAAAAGTTTGCCTTTTGAACAAAGATCTATGTTCACAACCAAACCATTTGAACTTGTGCATTCAAATGTATGGGAACCGACACCCGTCATATCTAAATGAGGATTTGCATATTATGTTAATTTTGTTGATGATTATTCTAGATATTGTTGGATATATTTCCTTAAGCATAAACATGTGGTTTTTGTATCATTCAAGACATATCATATGTTGATTAAAAATTAATTTAATGGTAATTTAAAGATTCTTAGGACCGATTCCGGAGGTGAATATCTTTCAAATGAATTTAAAAATTATCTTGAAAATAATGAAATTGTTCATCAAAAATCTTGTGCCAAAACACCTCAACAAAATGGTCTAGCCGAAAGAAAACATAGGCATATTATTGAAACCACTAAAACTTTGCTTATTGCTCAAAACATTCCTAAAATATTTTGGGCCGAGGCAGCCCTCACATCCGTTTATCTTATAAATCGTCTTCAAAAAATTTAAATAAAATTTAACCTTTTAAAATTCTATATTAAAAAGAACCCGATTACAGTAGGTTGAGAGTCTTTGGATGCAAATATTTTGTTCTTATCGATAAAAATGATAAACTCTCACCAAAAGCTATCCCTTATACTTTTCTTGGATATTCTGAAACTCAAAAAACTTTTAGACACTATGATATTAAAAATGATAAATTATATGTTTTTAGGAATGTAACCTTTTTAGAAAATGTTAGTGTTTTTGAAGAATGTGAATCTTATATAGATAATGTGGATTACTCTTTTTTATTTGAGTTGTCATATAGAAACACCTTTAGAAGTGCAATTGAGAAATATAGTGAATCTAGTGAGCCTACCTCTACAAATAATCTAAATCCTCGTACAACCGATAGAGCTAGAAGAATTTCTTCTAGATTCATATCATATGAATCCTTCTCACCTAAATATAGAGCATGCCTTAGCACCATCCATTCATATGTGGAACCTAAAAACTTTGAAGAAGTCAAGAAAATTGTCGAATGGAGGAAAGCCATGGATAATGAACTTAGAGCCCTTAAAAAGGCGAAAACTTGAGAATTTCAAGATCTACCTAGTGGAAAGAAGACAATAGGATGTAGATGGGTCTTTAAGGTCAAGACCAAGAGTGATGGGTCTCTTGAAAGGTATAAAGCTCATCTAGTTGCCAAAGGGTATAGTTAAGAATATGGAATAGACTACGATGAAACTTTTGCCCTCGTTGCGTGTATGGTTATTGTGAAGTGTCTTATTACTATTGTCTGAATTAAAAAATGAAACATATATCAAATGGATGTTAAAAATGTCTTTTTAAATGGTGACTTAATTGAAGAAGTCTATATCGATGCTCCTCCCGATACGGATGTTCTTAAAGGTAAAGTTCTTCACCTACGAAAAGCTCTTTATGGTTTGAAACAAGCTCCCAAAGCTTGGTATGATCGGTTTAATAACTTAATGATAGAAAATTGATTTACTTCATGATATACTGACACTGACTTGTTTGTCAAGAAATCCAATGCTGGAATTGTGATTTTATTATTATATGTTGATGATATGCTAATTACAGGTGATGATGCTAAACGGATTAAGTGTATAAAGTCTATACTAAAAGATAAATTTGAAATGTCAGACTTAAGATTTCTGACATACTTTTTAGGCATTGAAGTTGCCTACTCTCACATGGGTTATTTCTTATCTCAAATTAAACTTGCATTTGAGATTATTGACATGTCAGGAATTACAAATGATAAAGTTTGTGAAACCCCTGAAGTGGTATGAACAAAGTTAAAAATCGATAATGAGGTTCTCCTAAAAAATCTCACTCCTTACGTGCAACTTGTTGGGTCTTTGATGTATCTTAGCATCACTAGACCTGATATTTCTCATGCCGTTCATGTTGCAAGTCAATTCCAGCATGCTCCTACATTAGTTCATATGAGTGCAATTCTCCGAATCATCAGATATATAAATGGATCCTTGAATAAGGGAGTATTTCTATCTTCATCTTTTGAGTTAAATTTAATTGCTTATACTGACTCTGATTGGGGAGGTGATCCAAATAACCGTCACTCCACCACTTGTTTTTGCGTGTTCTTAGGTGAATCATTAATTTCTTGGTGTCAGTGTCATCTACTGAAGCCGAATACCGAGCCATGACAACTACAACCATGAAGATTCTTTGGATTTGCTAGCTGTTGGAAGACATGGGGGTTCATGTTCAAGGGCCCACGAAGTTGTATTGTGATAACAAGAGTGCAATCTATATTGCCAAAAATCACACTTTTTATGAGCGCACGAAACATATCTTGATGGACTGCCACTATGTTAGAGAAGAATATATGAAAAAAGTTATCGATCTGCCTTATGTAATATCATAATATCAATTGCCTGACTTTTTTACGAAGGTGTTCTGCTCTCCTAAATTCAATTTTCTCTTTGGCAAACTTTCGATCATTACACCATAAGTTTGAGAGGTGGGTGGGGAGGTGTTAAATTGTATCTCATATATATATATATTCTTTGTATTACCCTCTAGGGGTAAACTTATCTATTTACATGTAAGACACATGTTAGAATATGGATTTTTTCTTTTCTTCTTTTTCTTTTTTGCTTTTTACTTTTTTGTTTTTTATATCTTGGAGGGGTCCACGATATAGACGTTGGACCCCTCCAACGGTCATAAATATGACTGTTGGAGCTCCAACGTCTATATGGGAGCCCCTCCTTGGGTCCCTTATAGCCTATAAATAAGGGGTGTTTCCTCATTGTATTGTTAAGCTTTATAGTGTTCTCTCTCTCAATAAGAGATTACTTTTTTTTTTATGCCTTTGTGCATTTGTGCTCAGTGATTCCTTGTGCCTTTGTGCATTTATTCTCTTTGTGAATCTTGTGGGTTATTCAAGTCATCTTTGAACTTGATATTCTTGAAGATATTTTTACATATACATCCACCCAAAGAGCAGAAAACAATTGTAGGCATTGGCTTCAAATGGGTGATAACTTCTGCTAATCTCTATTACAAGAAATGAGTAGTTTGCTTGACCTGTTAGAAAAACATTAGCACACAATATAGCCTATGTCATATGGATACGGTGCAGGAGCAGGACATGATGCAAATGCACTTAGTACAATACAATAATTTTTAAAAATAAGGACATGGGGACATGACCGTACACACATGGATGTATGTGTGTGAGTGTATACAAAACAATAATTTAAATCACTACATTTCGAAACATCAAATAATGAAACTAAGTTGAAATTGAAATGTAATGTAATTGGTGACACATTTTGAAAGAAAAATAGCTCAAGTAAATGCGAAATAAGTAAATAAGATTGTAAAAGAAAATAGATAAAGTTAGTGACACAATGTTGACTGTGTGTGAAATTGGTTTGACTGTATCGATGAAGTGTCTTGTCATGCCCATGAATTGTTCGAATGTCGTGTCGATATGGGATACACATGCTAAGTGAAGTGTCCATGTGAAATAGCATATAGCATTTAATAAAAACCTTTCCAAAAGGAGAAATTATGAATATTTGAAAATACCATGACAAATCAGCTTACTTTCAAGATACAATCTTCAATGTATCGTCAACTGGTATAGTTGGTCGTCTCCTGATGAATAAAATAGTGCGAATAAAGATGCTATATTCCAAGAGCCAAGTAACTGTAAAGGAGGTGTTCTAAGAAGTTGGCATCAAGTGTTAAATCATACTCTCTAAATAATAATTATACATAACAGTAAAGCAAGCTTAAGAGTTTCAGGAAAAAAAAGAACTTTTGTTAATGCTAACTCAAACCAGCCATAATAGCAAGTTTTCAAAAGAAAGTGAGTATAATCTGGTCTATGGCTATGGCTGATGGATTTACCTTATAATTAAGCAATTAAGCTAGTGAATTAGTGATTGATGTTCAAAACCTCAAACACCAAGAAAGTCCATCTCATTGAATTAAAAAGTGGTAGGGCTTGGATGGAGAAAACATTAGGAAAAGAATGATAAAAGCTTATCCATCCAGCAGACCTCCTTTTTTCTGTTGTATATTGCATCACTACACAAGAAAGCACGATTACGAATATTGCTTAAAGCAGTTAGGAAGCCTTTGGAGTTTTAGAACTTGTGTAATTTGCATTGAAAAAGAAAACAATAGGGAAGTGTGCATGGGGCTCGAGAGAGAGAGCGAGGGGATGTGTGGAAGTCAAAGTGAATTATAAAGGGAGAGAGAAGGGAAATGTAAGGAGAGATGATGCCTTGGGAAGAGAGAGAAAGAGGGGTAAGGGGGAGGGTCGGAAAAACAAGTTTGCATGGGAAAGAGAGAGGGAGTGAGGGGTTCCATGACTAAGTAAAATGAGAGGGAGAGAGAGAGAGAGAGAGACTCAAAAAGGACTTTAGTAAAGAGTCAAAAGAGGTAAACAATAAATGAAATAGTGTGGGCAGCCAATTTTAATATTTAAAATAGTTTGTATTTTTTTATTGACTTATCAACTATCGAATGGCTGAAAGGTTAGGCGGTCATGGGAATAATCTTCTCCCGTCTGTTACAGACCCGCAGGGTCTTCTCGAGTGATGCTCTCAGGAGGTCGCGTTGCAACCTTAGAGGTGCGGCGTTGCTGTTTGGATTGGTTGGTTGTACGGTTGGGTGTGAGCACTACCGCGTGTACAAATGCATCTCCCATGTGTATCTCCCTGGCTCAGCCATTGGCTCCGCGCATCTTTCCTTGGCGCATCGCCATCATGCTTCGATGAATAACCAAAGGGGTCGTAGTCCAAGTTCTAAGGAAGGGGTGATGCTCACAACCAACCAATCCAAACAACAACGCCACACCTCTAAGGCTGCAATGCGACCTCCTGAGAGCGTCACTCGAGAAGGCCTTTTGAGTCTGTAATGGCTGGGAGAAGATGTTGTAATGAAGTGGATTAAATCCGATACACATGCAAGAGAACACTTTCAATCAAGTAAAAATACTTTTTACTTGATTGAATCACGAAACCACCCACACAAGGGTCTACAAACTTGTTATTGCATAGAAGCACTCAAGAATGAGTTGGGAATACTAGGCCACAAGAGGCCCATATATAATACAATGGAGCCAATAGGGTGCAACTCCATATGGCTGTTGGGGCAGCTCCAACAGCTATATGGAGATGTCCCATCAAATTTGAAAAAGACAAAAGGTGAAAAAGGAAAAAGACAAAAAATAAATACATGAAATAAAATACAGAAATGTCAGCCCCTAATACAGAGAAAAGACCAAAATACCCCTAATGGGTATTTTGGTTAACAATAAACACATACATATACGTATATGTATATATATTATATACACGCATATGTATATCTTAACAGATATAACGACCCCAAATCGTACCCCTGAAAAAAGTGCAGACTTTTTTTTTTAAATCAATTGCGAAAATCTTTCCAGAAACCCGAGGCCTTTACAGTTTCATTCTCCACTGGATAAGCCAACCAACCATAAGGGATCTTACACCCCATCTTTCAATCCAAACCCAAACTGAGTCAACTTTATTAATTAAGAAATGATAGAGCCATAAGACAAATAAATAAGAACATCAGAGTGCAAAAAGGAAAATAAAAAGAAAGGAAAGCGCCTCACTGTCCATAGGAGTCTGCAAACAATCATGTGATCCCCTCGTAGCTCCTCTCATGAGCAAGTCACCTCACTGGGCATATGAGGATGTGAAAAACACCAAAAGTAGGGTGTCAGAATCCAAGAAATTCTGCGTACGAATCCCTCTAATGAAAAAAATGAGTATAAAAAATACATACATGATTCATTCAATAATTAAGAAGGATGCTACTAGAATACTTTTCATATTTTCATAAGCAGTAAAGACATTCATCATGCAACAAGATGCAATATCATGAAATTAATGTACAAGACAAGTAAAGAAGCAAGTAAATATGCGTGATCTAATGCATAATAGGAAAATGCATGATCTCAGTGCATATGCATAAGTAATTTATTATCTTTAATAAAGTTCTCTTTCATATGCATGTCTCTATTAGAATGCATACACATTTAAGTTTCACTTTTTATTATTACCATTGCCCGTTGATACACCAAACGGGTAAGAATTCTCGAGGTTAAGTAGGGTTCCCAAGATAACTTAACACACAAGTTGTATTTTATTATTGAGTTTCAAACTTAGCCCTCGACCAAAACAACCTTCAAAACATTAGACCACTCATCTAATGTCGAGACACCATGGACCACACATTCACAAGTACCACTTTTTTTGGTATACTAAAACAACAGTTGTGTCTGCACACCACCCCCAGGCAAATTAGCGAAAACTCCTTAAAACCATAGCCAGGAGAAAGAACCTCAATATCGGATTCAGGGGCAACAACAATGTACACGGTGTTTTTGTATCCTTTTGGTTTTCCCAAAATCGCAACTCCAAGAGTCCCATACTCCCGATGATGCATCTCAAAGGGTACATTACATTGTTCTATTTCTTTAAGTTATTATTAATATTTGTTTCATTAATTTGCAATTCAGCATGCCAAATTAATACCACAAATTCCCATTTTCAAATGCGAGACTCATCACGGGATCACCTCCCGTGGAAAGCATATAACAGTGCAATATAGAAAACAATATCAATATGATTTTTGCGATGCATGAAAAATAAGTAAAAGAGCAATCGAAGCTCAGGGCTCACCAGGCCTGTGATGATTCATTTTGATCTATGTCATAGGGATTCGGCTAGCAGGGTGCCGCACCCGCGTCGACTCGACTCGACGCGGGTGCTGGTGCCGGTGCCGGTGTGGCACCGGGTGTAACACCCCAAAATTTTTACCCAAATTTAAGAGGATTTTTTTTTTAACAGCAGAAACAAGAAAGAATATAGGGTTAAGTATTTCGAGACATTACGGTGGAGAGAAAACCCAATACATTTATTTCATTTCAATATCAATGAAAATAATCAGAGTTCAAATCATAAAAGGAATCAAAGCGATCTCTGGAACAATAAATCCAAAAATCTCGATCCGATGCCTCATCCCGCAGCCGCTCATAAACCCTATTATTTACCTGAAAAATAGTAAATTGATTGGAATTAGACTACCACGTCTAAGTAGGAAAACTGTCACTCTTAATGCAGGTATATCATGAGTCCAGTATGAGATGTGGGTGTCATGGGTGATTTTCAACATATATATAAGCAACTAAGCAACAACAGAAATCAACAATCATATACAAACTGAGCAGGTAAACAATTACGCAATAACAATAACTGAGCAGGTAAGGCATAGTATGCAATATTAATAAGCAAGTGAGGTAGGCGATGCAACAACAATAACAATAATATGCCTAACTTTCACGTAATAGTTCAATCACCTCGTATTTACCCATTTTAGGATTTCAGATCATTACAATTTCACAATATAAAGCATGCTAAAAAAAAATATGCAATTGTCTCTTTAATGATTCCACTCACTGTGATACCTAACTGTTCTAAAAAAATGATTATTTTATCTTATCTTATCCCGTGGGTACACACGGGCCAAGGCAACCATCACAGAAGAGAACGTTCGGGGGTATATTATTCCGAGTTGTTTTATTAACCCAAACATTCTAACTGTGACTGAAATCCCAAGGGAGCGGCCAGTGACCGAGAGAACCTCCCAAAGGCCAAAACCAAAACATGATGCATCCCTAACTTCTGCAGAAGAACAAAGAGCTACCACCTAGGACATATTGGTAGTCCGGGTCCCCTCAACTCCGAGGACTGGGGACCATCGAGTCACTTTAGCTCGAAACAGTAAGACACATGCCCCCGGAGTTTTGTACCACCTACCCTCTCCAAGGTAAGCCCGAATCTGAGTGGGTTAATCTTTTTAATTTAGTTATGTTCCCGAAGTATGGGGCATTTCCCCAACTTCCTTCTACTATCATAGCAGGAGAATTCCCAACCTTAGTCATTTTACCAAGGTGTATAAACCAGTCCCAATCCTTTGTCATATTGATTGCATAACCCACCCAAAGTGCTCCGGTGCCTTTAAACCAGTCAAGCACGAATGCCCCGGTGCCTTTAAACCAGTCGGGCAACCATATTATATTTCCATTTTCATGTAGATTCACATCATAGCTTCGATGGTCTATGCATGACCCTCAACACACTGGCTTGACATTCATATGTTCACAACAAACCGACCCATAGGTTCGGTTATCAAATCATCATTCATCATCATTATTATTTATTTATTCTTTAATAGAAAATTGCCACAACGCCTCCATGTATAAAAAAAAAAGTGGCATGCATTAAAAGCTCTGCCAACAAGCAAAAACACTATTGGTGTCCCTTATTGAGCATGCAGGGTAATCTTAGAAATTTGGTAATACAACTATATACATTTTTCCAAACACCTTCTCATTTGAACATTCCACAAGATATACAGCTTAGTTGGCATTTGATACTTTCAGCAAATATGTAGTGTTAGGCAATAGTATTTCAGAAAAATATACAGTTTAACAAGCATATGAACATTGGAAAATAAACATCTTCATGGTTAATTGAACCTTCTAGATGATATACACTTAATGGCATTTTGCCTATTTTAAGAAATATGCAGTTTAACATGCTAAATTATGTAGCTTAGTATATAAAATTGAATATCATTTTACCATGCAACTCAATAAGCATTTGAGCATTAGTTTAATATACAACTTCATGTAACAGTGAATAACAACCTAATATGCAGTTAAGTTTGCATTGAATATCAACTGGATATGCAACTTTGTACGAAATTGAACATACACTTACTATGCAGTTACATAGGCATTGAACATCTAACTAATATGCAGCTTCATATGGACCCGAGCATCCACCTATAAGCATCTAAATAGGAATTTGCATATCAACTGAATATGCATGTAAATGTTAACTTAAATTCAACTTAACATGAATCCAACTAGATTCTCATGTATACTTGCTTCCAAGATTTCTCCCACAACAGATTACCAGGTATGTATATTCAGAAATAGCAATTGTTTCAATCAGTTTCCAAACAATTTTAATGATCCCATAAAATAAGCATGTTGATTCCTAATCCTATCACATGATGTTGTGAACCTATAGATTTCATTTAACAGAGATCACTGATATCACATACAGGGCTAGTCAAACTAAATTTTTCAGAATCCTATGATGAAACAACAACATAGATTAACATTGATCCTCCTTTGAGATCCAATGATAGTTTAGCTAGTATGACCATTTTACAGGAATCAACAATTAAAAGAAGTCTACATTTTCAGAGCCACACTTAGCACACATATATCAAAGAACCTATTGTTGTCTAATTACACAAAAAGGCAACAACATTCTGAGCTATAATGACATTTAAATAGAAATTTTGCACCACTATGGTTCATCAGAATTGCAACAAATTATACATCGAACTAATTAGCAACGAATAACCACAATATGTCCCACTGGTAATCCTTCCAAAGTAAATTCCCTTTTTATTAGCAGAATTCAGTATGCAGAGGTATATATAAATATATATATCTATATTTGAATATCGCAGACAAGCTATGCAAATGACTAATCCCTTCTTCTTCTTCTTTTCACAGCATAAAGTATAATATAATAACCAATGATTTTTCTGTCAGGAGCAATCTGTATAAGTTACTATGTATAGAACGATGCCAGTTCAACCCCTAATATTAATAGCAACACTCTCCCCTACCCTATTAGAACTGAGACAATACCATGCCCGAATTTCCCTGTTAAGCATACATATTAGTAAATGGTAGAGCTAACCTGCATCCAAAACTAGAGCATGTAAAGGTTGAATCTACAAGGCATATAGTGATACAAACTGGTCATGCTCACAGGTAACAACATTTAAACAGAAAAATGATATCAAACGTACAATGCAATTATACCCAATCAAATTCAAAGGACTGGGGTTTCAACATACCAAAATACATGATTAATCTAAACCTAGCAATGATTTAATACATGGTGACATCTATCATATTATTGACTTACACATAAAATCTCAACATGGAAGGCATTAGCCCGATTGAACCCCTCTTTCTGATATCCGAAATCCCCAACTCAATCGATTTGGGATTTTCGGCACCATAAACCTGAAATCCTCTTTTCCCTGTTAGGGATTTTGGCCACCCACACAGCATGCTCGAACTATGATATACCAAACAAGGAACACACAACAAATCCTACCTTGTTTGGTGATTTCCCCTCTTTCTGTCGTGAATATGGGTGCAGCCGAACTCATGTTCACCGACGAGTGTGAGAATGGAAGGGAACGAGAGGAGGTCGTCGTTGGGTGGTGCTGCCGGAGAAAGGGGAAGCGAAGGTGGCGGTGATGTCACCGGAGCTCGCAAAGGGGAAAAGTTGCAGGGGACCACGACTTGGTTGTTGGGAGGTTGTTGGCGACGACATCGACAGAGAGAGGGAAAAGAGATAGCGAGAGAGGGATGGAAGAGGGGTTCGGGGGTCCCCCTTTGTAGGAGGGTGGCCTCCCGAAAAGGAAGGAAACCCCACCAATTCCCAGCGGCTGCGCTGTGTTTCCCCCTCCCTCTCCATCTCTTGATGTGTTAGGGTTCAATTGAACCCTAACACGATTTATCGAGAGAGGGGGGTTTTCCCCCTTCCCATATGTTTTTATCGGGCAACCCATATCGGGTTGCCCTTTTAACCCTTAATTTTTTTTTCTTTTTGCACGGTGTGGGCCGGGTCCGGGTCCGAACCGTGACCCGCGACGCTGGATCCGGTAGCGATTTGGATCCGTGACCCAACCATCGTTTGGGTCTGCAGGTTGGATCCATATGGATCTAACTGTGGATCCAAATATATTTTATTATTTATTATTTTATTTTATTTTCTAATACGTATGTATGATATTATATATATGTACCCCCCCCCCCCCCAATTGATATGGATCCGTTTACGTTAATCAAAAATTGACATAACTTAATATGGATCCAGGATCCATTGTGCTTCGTAAGTCTTTTTAATAAATTTGGATCCAGAAATCTAGAGTTTTAATTATATGATTTGGAACTATGGATCCAAATGAATTCTTATGGATCCAACTAAATATACATTGATCCTTACGGTTTCCATACAAGGATTCAGATTAATATTGAAGTTTCGACGAAGATCCAAATGAAATGTTATGGATCCGAACATCACCTAGGCTATACCAATCCCACTAAAGTGTTGTAGACCCAATATAGAAATTTTACCATTAAAATTTTGATTTAAACTTCGTTGATCCGCTTCATTCATCCTGGATCCAATATCAAATTTGATCCCGATAATGAGGATCCATTACCAGAAATCCAATCCATTTGACCGAAATCCATTATTAAATATTCAATTTAAGGTTCGTGGTCCGATATCTAAGATCCGAATGGAATATCGGAGTTCTAAAACAGGATATTTGGGATCCAACATTGAAGATCCAAATAGGTTATCCAAGATCCAATTACGAATAAATAATTAAAACAATAAAATATTCTTGTATCACCTTAATGACTTAAAATCTAAGTTTATTTATCTGATAAAAATCGTGGGTATTACACCGGGTGTGGTCAACCCCACCCTGGGTGCGTTGACCGCACCCAGGGTCATTTTTGTCCAATTTTTTGTCCAATATATATATATATATATATATATATATATGCGTGTGTGTGTGTGTGTGGGGGGGGGTGCACTAGAATATGATAACTTGAAATATGTGAACTGAGATTTTCATGTGTTTATTTTTTTATGTGAACTACATGTTTGGTTTTATACTTTATCATAGGGATACAGCCTTTTGGCCCCTGTACCCGTGTCAAATGGATACGGGTCTGGATACAAATCTGATACGGAGTGGGATAAAGTCAAACCATATTGGATACTGTTTGACCATATCATACCTATTTTTGTCTCTGTTATTTAGCTGAGACTCTCATATCCCCTTAGGGCCTTACCTTTTTTTGTCTATGAAATACATTGACTGATTTGACCCTTGTTTTTTGGTCAAACAGTCAAGACATGGGCAACACCAGCTATGCAACACCTAGGGATGGTCTTCCTTTTTATAGAGAAAGAAAAGGATGCCTCCTCCACTTCCCATCAATATGGGACTAAAAAAGCTCCTTTACGTGCAAATAAATCAACTCAAAAGGAGGAGGAGACATCCCTCTTCTGTTGTTCATATAATATGAGTCTAAAAAGGAAGCCTTTAAAAATTTGGGTATCTGGAACAGATCCAAGTTTCCAAGCCAACAACATCCACCATATTCAACATATTTTTAGATGTAAATCAAGGACAAAATGAGAAAAGTTAATATGCATGTTTGGGTTGGGCCATATCCATATGAAGTAGTTCTGTTTGGTTAATCCAGCCCATATATGAACATGAACAAGATCTGCACACACACACACACACACGTGTGTGTATGTTCGTATCCGCGAATCCTATTTTTTGAAAATTGCCATTTGTACGACCTGTATGTATTCATGCTGTATCCCGTTTTCATATCCGTATCTATGTGACATAGGTTTTATAGGGACTGGCTCTTGGATCATTTGATTATGATGCATAAGTAGGATCTTTTAAGGCTTGAAAATCAATGGCTTAGAATTTTCATAAATATTCAAGCATTCAAAAAATAATGTTTTTTTCGGAAAAAAGCACAATCTAGCAGTTGATTCCTAGCAAATGGACCATGCCAAACACATCTGTACGGTTGGATTTACAAAAAAAACATCGGAAATGCCTAGTTCACACTCTGGTTCACATATTTCTGCTTAACATATTCTAGTGTCCCTATATATATATATATATATATATATATATATATATATATATATGGGGGTTAATATTTGGTGCCATTGAAGGCACAAAATTATATGAAACTATTGAGGTAGAAATAATAGGTTCAAGCTTTGTCAACTCAATCTGACCACATATATGTCTTCACGATAGTTTGTTTGCTAAGGATCAAACCTTGGATTGTGTTATTTCTATCCAAAAATATGATTTTTTGAGTCATGAAATTTAAGTGCATTGTGGTCCATTAATTTTTGAAGCCCTTAAAAAGCCTGCTTATGTGTTGCAATCATATGATTTAAAACTCATTTTCCACTAAATAAAACTTGTAGATCACATCCATAGGATTTTAATCAACAAAATAAATTTAAAACCTATGATTTCCAACTCAATAGTTCCATATAACTTCGTGCCTTCAATAGCACCAAATATTTACCCTATATATGTAGGGTAAATATTCAATACTAATGAAGGTACAAAACTATTGAGTAGAAATCACCTTTATTTCATATTCTTTTATATTTTTTTTGCAGATCAGTCCTTATAGATCATAGATGTGATCTACCCTATTTGTTTATACGAAATGGATTTTGAATCATGTCATTATGACATGTAAACTAAGTTTTCAAGGCCTTAAAAAATCAAGTCTATAATGTGTCAACATTTCACAACTCAAGAAATCAATTTTTACATTGAAAAACGCAATCCAAGATCCAATTCTTAGTAAACAAACCATGTTGAATGCATCTAATGTGATCAGATTGAGATGATACACCTTACACTTCTAGCTCAATAGTTCCTTATCTTCATTAGTACCAAATATAAACATTATATATATATATATATATATATATATATATATATATATATATATATAGAGAGAGAGAGAGAGAGAGAGAGAGAGAGAGAGGTGGTAGCTGCCTACCACTTTCTAGGCGAGACCTGAGTGGCCTCGCAGGCGTGCGACGCACATCAAATTTTTTCCACCCAAAGGGCTTTAGCAGTGGTTGTTGAACCACTGCTAAAGGCCCTTTTCATGACTTTAAAGCATGCAACTGTCAGATCGCATGCGATCTGATGGTCACGCGCGGTCCGTCATTGTTGAGCCAAAAATGTGGTAGGCAACTATCACTTTCTCTCTCTCTCTCTCTATCTATCTATATATATATATATATATAGGGATAATGTTTGTTATCCTCGTGGTTTCTAAGCTTTGTAGTGAAACACTAATTTTTTTTAACATTTTTTGTTTTTTGTGCATATCTAATGCTCTGGTTATGATCTATACTATGTTACTGCGACACGACACCTTGGGTGCCGTACCCGTGTCGACACGGGTATTGGTACTTGGACATGGCATTTGCCGTGTCTTATATTATATTTATATTATGTATTATATTTTCAATATATAATATATATTTTAGATATATAATATATATTCTCAGTATATTTTAGATATATAAAATATATTTTTCAGTATATATTCAGCCGTGTCCCCGTACCCACAGTTTTTGGAATTGTCATGTCGTACCCTCCATACCTGTACCTGTACCCGCACCCGCACCCGCACCCGTACCCAGGTGACATAGGATCTATATGTTTGCTTTAGTAGAAATTGGCTGTTACTGTTAGATTATATATTAGGATTTATCTAACATTAAATTAGTTGTGTTAACATTAGATGCATTAAACTTATTGAAATGACTAAAGTGCCTTTAAAAGTAATGGTTTTTTTTAAATGCATAGTTACTTCCTAAGGTCAAAAAAGTAATTTTGACTTTTCATATTTAAATTTGTAAAGTACACTTTTTACTTTTTTGAAAAAGGTATTTGACTTTTTATTTCCCTACAAATCCAGAAGACTCATAATCCCCCAAAATGTACCCATTCATTTTAAAAAATGCCATTACTTTTAAAGATATTATGGTCATTTTAATAAGTTGAATGCATCTAATGTTAAATACAACTAGTTCAATGTTGGATAAACCAGAGTTATCGGAAGCACCTAGGTATAAGGGGAAGCGCGCTTCAGGGAAGCGTCCCCCTTTTTTGGGAAGCGCACTTCCCTTTTATGGGAAGCACGCTTCCCTCACGTTTCCCCCCACGCTTCCCCCTCGCTTCCCCATTTTTTTCATTTTTTTCGCTTCTCCCTCGCTTCCTGTTTGCTTCCTAGGTCGCTTCCGGTTCGCTTCCGAGACGGTTCAAAATTTTCTTCTAAGTGGTCTCACGCTTCCCCGCTTCCTAAATTTTTGAAAGTGCCTCGCTTCCCGCTCCCGCTTCCCGTATCGCTTCCCACTCCCGCTTCCTCGACTGGTAACTCTGGGATAAACCCTTATATATATAAAAAAGAGAGAGTAAAATCATTACGTTAAAAAAATTATAAGACTCAGCTGACTCAGCCATATCTAGTCCTAACCGAGGCAAGCTGATTTCTTGACTTAGGTGCAATACTAGGCAACTTGGCCGAGTCACCAGTTGACTCACCAAGTTTGCCAACTATAGATCTCTACTGTTCTTTTATAAAAGATAAAAGTGATTTTGTCTTTTCTTTCATTTACAAGTAAACTTTTGGAGTGAACAATTTCTTTCCTTCCAGGTTTGGTTATAGAACATTATGCATGTCACTCTTCATGGTGGGAAGAACCTTTCCATTGTTTTTAATCCGTTTAGAATGCAATCTAGACATCTATCATTGTCTTTTTGTCAATCAATTATGATTTTCTTCATTTATTGTTTAAAAATGATTATCAGGCTGCTCGTGCTTTGGCTAATTTGGCTGCACATGGGGACAGCAATGGTAATAATGCTGCTGTTGGACAGGAGGCAGGTGCTCTAGAAGCACTGGTGCAGCTCACTTGTTCTAATCATGAAGGTGTAAGGTAACACAGTGAATGTACTTTTGAAGATCAATTTAGTTCCTTTTTTCTTGTTTGAAGTGAAGTCTATGTCACATGGGTGCGGGGATTTGGCACTTCCAAAAAACCCGGGTGCGGCAGGGGCAAAAATGTAATATATATATATATATATATATATATATATATATATATATATATATATATATATATATATATATATATATAAGGGGGGCCCGGGGGTCCCCCCCGGCGCGGGTTTTTGGGCAAATTCTTTTAAATTCTGCAGCCCATTTCATAGGGCAATTTTTTTTTAAAAAAATCCAAAAAAATGGACCGAAATGACCCTGGGTGCGGTCAACGCACCCAGGGTCGGGTTGACCGCACCCGCGTCGAGTCGCGTCGACGCGGGTGGGGCACCCTGCTAGCCGAATCCCTGTTACATAGAGTGAAGTGTAGATTTAATGAAGGATTACTTGATATACACTTGAGGTCTTGTTGCCTTATTGGAACATCTTTCTGTCACAATGTTACATTCTTAATGACCAAAGTGATTCATTACAAGAGTTTAGGCAAGCAAGAATCTTGATTCTTTACCCAACACGTGTCTTCTGGCACAAACATGATTTGCAACTTTGCTGTTCGTAGTTTGTTGGCCTTTTAGAATGCGAGTTCGTTAAAGATTACTGGTTTTGTTAAGTTGTTGAACATGCAGATAGGTCTTTTTCGTTTTAGTTCAGAAAACTGTTTTTTTGTATGGTCATGTCATAAAAGATCACTGTCAGAACTGTGCTCATTTAGTAGCACTGCGTTCATGTCAGATTATCTGGTCTTTTCACTTTGAGATAACTTTATCATCGTGATGAACTGAAAGATGTTGGTTTCAGTTTCTTGGCAAGATGTAATGGTTGGTGGTGGTTCTGTGGTTTTCCCTTAACTGGAAGATATAAACTTGGTTCAACCTTGGTTAGTTTACTGCTTTCGTTCTTTGACAGACAAGAGGCTGCTGGTGCTCTATGGAACTTATCATTCGATGATAGAAATCGAGAAGCAATTGCTGCTGCTGGTGGTGTTGAGGCTTTGGTATATTTTCTCTTTCTAAATCAGGCCTTTTCCCTCGCTGTTGTGCTTGGTGCATGTGACTTGTTTGGATCTTGCAGGGCCTAAGAAATGTATTGTTTCTATCAGCCTGAAAATTTCTCCTTTCTGTCCTGATGGAACTTGCTGCAATGTAGGAAATGTGTATATAGTAGTTAGATTTACCCCTTGAATTGGTCCTTGGTTAGCAACATGTAACATCATCTGGAATTTCCTAATCACATGATGCTACATGTTATTCATGCTTATATATTTTCTTTTGATAAACATGTCTACATCCTTTTATGCCATGTTTATTTGCCAGTAACAGTCCAACGGAAGAGAAGAAGGTCTATGATTCATTGCTTATTCTACATTTTCAGGGTTGTACTGGATGCCTTTCTTCTTTAAGAGATCAGTGGCTATGTGCACGAGCATGTTTCCATTCTTATATGCGTGCATCTCCCTCTTTTGTCTGTGTATGTGGGTGGGTGAGCGGGTGGGTCACATATGCATGGGCATGTCACATGTGTGTGTGTGTGAGAGAGAGAGAGAGAGAGAGAGAGAGAGAGAGAGAGAGAGAGAGAGAGAGAGATGATTTTTTTAGGTCTTTTTGATTAGAGCTACTTTCTTTCTGTTACTATCTCATGCTTAAGACTGTCTGGATCAATGTTGTCTGTATCATACAATACGGTGTGATATGTATCATATCGATGCAAGAGATCGATACGATACACACCTGTATCTCGATATGGGTGTGTATCGTAGGTGTATCACATGTATCCACGAAAATTAAAGATTTATATCAAGGTAGAAATCATGCTCCAGACTCCTCCAACAAAATGACATCAGGTGATCCAGCATGGCAACGAGGCACTCAAGTAATGAGTGAAAACCGATTGAAAATTGAATGCAACTATTGCCATAATATTTTTGTTTATGTAATATGAAAGTATGAGTTTTGTGGCATGTTTTTAATTGCAAGATATTTAATATTTTTTATTGTTCTTGTGAGATAGTTGATGTTTGATGATGTCTTATGCAGCTCATAGAGACATAAATGCTTCATATGTGATTTTATGGTTGCATTTTGTGCATTTCATCATTGTTTCGTGTATTATGAATTTTTAGATTTTTTTGTTATTTTTTTCTGATTTTTTTTTTAAATTTTTTATTTTTTTCCAAAAGTTATGGTTTTTTACGATACGATACAATACTATCTTATTTTGGGCCCGACCGATACAGGTTACGATACAATGCTTACAACCTTGGTCTGAATGTTTATTCCACAAAAAAAAAACATTGGTATCAAGTAATTGTTCCACTCTTATCCTTCCTCTCTCTGTCCCTTTATGTTAGCTTTGGTTGTTTAGGTTTCTCTAGCACAGACTTGCTCAAACGGCTCCCAAGGACTTCAGGAAAGGGCAGCTGGTGCTTTATGGGGACTATCGGTATCTGAAGCTAATAGGTAAGTAGTCATAAACGAGAATGCTTATTTGCTACACTTGTATTCTCAATTACGTGGTTCACAAAGTTATATTATTTCAAATCCATGTATTTGAAGAGTTCTGATTTAAGGTGCAAACACCTTGTTGTAAGAATATTGCTTGGAGCATATCTTGTCAGTTCATGTACTTTGTGAAAAATAAATTTGCACTAAGAACTGCTACCTGTTGATGTATTTTATTTCCTTTTCAGAGCTGCTGTTTCACGGAGTTGCATGAACATGTGGGTAGTCTATCATGTTAATAGATCATGCTATGATGTTTACAAAATCAGGTGTATATTTATTAGCAGAAAAAGGTGAAGGAGATTTTGAAAAAAACTATGATTACTTTGCTGGTGGTAGTGAACAAATATGAAGTTTATTTTCTAAAACTCAGTGTGTGTGTGTGTGTGAGCACATGTCTGCACTAGCCTCTGGAATCTAGATTGTGTGTGTCTGTGAGCACACGTCTGCACTAGCCTCTGGAATCTAGATTCTAGTCCTAGCCTAAGTCTGTATTTTTCAGCATGTTTTGTTGTCAATGGAAATTGCCATTTGTTAGATGATGACACACCATCTGTCAAATTTCTGCATGTTCTGAATGTTTCACAGATCAAGCCACATAGATATGATCTGTGTGGCTTGTTTTGTGGAAACATTGCTTCGGATCGTAGGATTGCAAGGTGTAAACAGTTTTTTCAAGAGCTTCAAAAAGTGAGGTCCAAATGCACTTGAATTTGATGATCAAAATAATTGAGGTCATGCATCAAAAAGATTATCCAAAGTTTCCACTAAAACGAAACATGCCGAACACATCTATGGGATCATGTCAAGCAAACTTGCACCTATGATTTTCATCATATGGTTAGATACTAATTGTTAAAATGTAAAAATATAATATATATATATAATATAATAATATATTATTTATTTTTATTTTTCTTCTTTCTTTGTATTTTTATTTTTCGTCTAGTTCATTTTGAACTACATTATTTATCTAATCAAGATCACATTAGATCTTGACTAGAAAAGTAGTAGTTGGACCTAGTTCAACGGCTACAAATAGAGTCGTTGGACTAGGTCCAACGACTCTTTGAGAAGAGCTCCTTAACAACTCTTCTCCCCTCTCTCTATTCTTGTATAAATAGGGGTGATCCCCTCTCCTTTGTATTTAATGCTTCTTAAGCATTTTTGTTGGTAATAAAGATTTATTTATTTCATTGTGTTTTTTCTTTTATACCCTTTTATGGGTCTTGCTTGAAGTGTCTTTCTAGACACTCTTTTGGTGGATTCAAGTGCTTTCGTGGAAGACCACCATTTTATTACATGGTATCAGAGCTGTGGAGATCTTAGATCTTGAAGAGCTTTCGCCTCGTTTTATGTGCCCTCCTTGCAAATAGGTGTTTCATCACCTTGTTCTTGTCTCACAGATTCGTTTGAAGAAAGGAGGCTATTGAAGGAACTTTTGCTACAATTTGTATTTTTTCATCCTCTCTCCTATTCTTTTATCGTCTTTTGTTTCTTTCTATTCTCTTATTTATTTCTTTCTCACCCTTATAAAAGATGGATGACAATGATAAGATCACCATCATACCTATGAAGTTAAACGATACTAATTATGTCATGTGGGCTTCGATTATGAAGCACCACATTTGGAGAAAAGGTTTATGGGGTATAGTGGATGGTTCCGATTCGGATCCGATTCGGAACCTAAACTATTTCTCACCAAAATAGAGGGTGGTAAAGAAGTTCCTCTAACGGAAGAGGAAAAAAACAAGGCGTTAGTCACTTATGAAAAGAAATGGAAAGAGTGGAGGATAGGGCATGCAAAAATTATGTCATGGCTAATCAATAACGTAGACATTAAAAAATGCTCTAGCCTTGCTAAATTTGAGCACGTCGATAAGGCTTGGGAATACCTTAAAAATATGTAATCCCTTAAAGATATTGCACATGTGTGCAACTTACAAGACAAAGTTCGGACAATGACTCAAAAAGACAAAACCATTCAAGAATATTACAATGAGTTGTCCGAACTTTGGGAAGAATTGGCTCTTTTAGAGCCAAAATGACATTGTCCCGAAGATATTGAGCTACGTAAAAAATAACTTGATGTGGAGCATTTTTACCAATTTATAAACGGTTTAAGACCGAAATTCGAGTCAACTAAATCGACTCTTCTTCATCGAGGAAAAGTTTCTTCCATCGTTGATACTATAGAGGAACTAACTATGGAGGAAAACAAAATTAGAAAGAGTACTCCAAAACCCGAAGATGATTATGTTCTAGCTGTATCTAGACCGGGTAATCATGTGTGCTCTTACATGCCTCCTCATTTCAACAGACGGAACGGTGACTTTGACAAGAAAAAAGTCATTTGCCACCATTGTCATGAGCCAGGGCACTATAAGCCTCAGTGTCCTAAACTAAAAGAGCTCAGAGAAAAGAGAGTTGCGAGTGCTAGATCGGAACTCAAAGATCAAGATGCACCAGTTTCTATGGCTCAATTAATGAAGATTCTCCAACCTCTTATCAAAGGAGCTTTCTCCTCATTAGAAGTCTCAACTGGAGTAGCGGTTTCATCCTTTTTTAATCCAGGTAACTTTTCTTGGCTTCTTGACTCTGGTGCTTCTTTCCCAAATGACAACAGTTTATCCAAATATTTTAAAAATAAATCAAGTGTCAAAAGTTTTTACAGCTGATGAAACCTCTCTTGAAATAAAAAGAATAGTAAATTTTGAAAGAATCCATAAAACCAAGAAGTTTTTTATTCCAGAAGTCAGATTTATTCCTAAGCTAAATTTAAATCTTTTAAATCAAGAAGGGCAGTTGGCCCTACCTATCGAGGCTTGGAAATGCTTGGGTGTGAAAGGTTTGGAATGGTTGACAAATCTTTTTAACAATATTTGGCGGATA
The DNA here is from genome assembly GCF_984573655.1 of Nuphar pumila. NCBI lineage: Eukaryota > Viridiplantae > Streptophyta > Magnoliopsida > Nymphaeales > Nymphaeaceae > Nuphar > Nuphar pumila. The sequence goes on from NC_143261.1 coordinate 3,739,550, forward strand.
AATAAGATGCCTAATGAGTGGAGGAAGAGTACTTTGATGCCTTTATATAAGAATAAGGGTGATATACAAGATTGCACAGACTATCGTGGTATAAAACTCATGAGTCATAACTATGAAACTTTGGGAGAGGGTGATTGAGTATAGGTTGATGAAGGTTGTCATGATATCGAAGAATCAATTTGGTTTTGTGCCTGGAAGATCAACTATGAAAGCTATACATCTTCTTAGACGACTTATTGAGAGATATAGAGAGAGGAACAAAGATTTGCATATGGTTTTTATTGATTTGGAGAAGGCATACGATAGAGTACCTAGGGACGTTCTCTGGTGGACAATGATGAAGAAAGGTGTTTCTCTCAAGTACATTAGTATAATTAAAGATATGTATGAAGGAGTAGTAACCAATGTCCACACTTGTGGAGGGGTGACAACCAATTTTCCTATAACGGTTGGGTTACATCAAGGATATGCTTTAAGCCCTTTCCTATTTGCTATAGTGATGGATGAGCTTACGAGACCAATTCAAGAAAATGTGCCGTGGTGTATGTTGTTTGCTGATGATATTGTTTTGATTGATGAGTCTAGAGCTGGGGTTAATGCTAAGTTAGAATTATGGAGACAGACATTGGAAGCAAGAGGTTTTAAGTTGAGTAAGAGTAAGACAGAATACATGGAATGTCGATTTAGTAAGCAACGAAGTAGTGATGGGAGTGTAGTGAAGCTTGGTGAGCAAGAAATACCAGTGGATGATTGTTTCAAATATTTGGGATCTATCATTCAAAAGTATGGAGAAATTGATGGAGATGTAAATCATAGGATAAAGGTTGGGTGGATGAAATGGAAGAGTGCAACTGGAGTGTTGTGCGATCGTAGAATGCCATTGCGGTTGAAGGGAAAGTTTTATAGGATGACTATTAGGCCCGCTTTACTATATGGTACGGAATGTTGGGCTGCCAAGAGACATCATATTCAAAAAATGAGTAGCTGAGATGCGTATGCTTAGATGGATGTGTGGAAATACAATAAAAGATAAAATTCGGAAATACAAACTTGTTATTGCATAGAAGCACTCAAGAATGAGTTGAGAATACAAGGCCACAAGAGGCCAATATATAATACAATGGAGCCAATAGGGTGCAGCTCCATATGGCTGTTGGGGCTGCACCCAACGGTCATAAATATAGCTGTTGGGGCAGCTCCAACAGTTATATGGAGCTGTCCCATCAAATCTGGAAAAGGCAAAAAGTGAAAAAAAGAAAAAGACAAAAAATAAATATATGAAATAAAATACAGAAATGTCAGCCCCTAATGGGCTGATGCCTATTACAGAGAAAAGATCGAAATACCCCTAATGGGTATTTTGGTTAACAATAAACACATATACATATACGTATATGTATATGTATATATACATATATATACACACGTATATGTATATCTTAACACAAATATCATCTCTTATACGTGTGTGTGTGTGTGTGTGTGTGTGTGTGTGTGTGTGTGTGTGTGTGTAAAAGAACGGGAAAGATGCAACAAACTTTATGTACAACATCTATGACATCATTTGGACTGTTTGGATTTGATTCAATGCAGTGGCTCTGACTTAATAAACTGTAACTCGTGAATGTTTGTTATAAATGAACTGCCACATGTATCTCAAAAATGATAATTAATAGATTTACATTTATGTGAGTATGAACTTAAAATTAAACATGATTTATTGGATTGAATCTAATCCGTGGAGCATGTGGTTTAATTCAACACAAAGCAAAGATCCTTACCAGGGATTGACATGACATGGATCCTCTTGAAAGATGAGTGCCTTCGGGAGGCAGTCACAGGTGGTGCATGACTATCATCTACTTGTGTCATATGGTGTTAGGTTAAGTTCCACAATGAATGCTATGTAGGCTTTATACCTATGTACATGCATAATCTAATCTGGTAGCTTGTTATGGATTCTGCATTGTATTTCAAGCTGCTGTGGAAACTATCTTCTTTTGCTTCTGGTACTTTGTTCTAGTTAAGTGAAATCCATGACCATGAGGGATGCAACTTTTAGTATTAGTACTACTTGATGTATAATGCTACTTGGGTATGCCTTTTTTGGTCCACAGCTTCTGCACTGTTTTCTCTGTGTATGATGTCAATCCACAATCATCATCATAGAATAGAGTGTGTTGATCTACCACTGTGGTTGATGGCATCCACTTGAAATGTGCATAAACTGGAATTTCTGTTACTTTTAAGAGAAGTTCTATTGAGGTATCTTGATGACTAAGATGAATCTTTTTTCCAGTATTGCTATTGGACGAGAAGGTGGTGTTGCACCACTTATTTCATTGGCACGTTCTGATGCTGAAGTAAGTGTCATTTATCTGAAGAATGGGTCATCCTACCCACAGCATTATAACTTTTAATCTATATCTTGTGCTCTTATCTTTATATACATTTGTCTGCAAGCTATTTTTTTGTCCGTCTTTGATGATAACATCCTAATGTTATTCTTTCTATGTTTTCCTTTACAGGATGTCCATGAGACTGCTGCAGGTGCACTTTGGAATCTTGCTTTCAATCCTGGTAATGCTCTTAGGATAGTAGAGGAAGGGGGCGTGCCAGCCCTTGTACATCTCTGTTCTTCTTCAGTTTCAAAAATGGCTCGCTTCATGTCTGCACTTGCTCTAGCTTACATGTTTGATGGAAGGTACACTATTGCATGGTTACTTTGCGCTACGTTTCTGCTCTCATTTTGCTAAATTAATGTCTTTCTTTGGTCTTCTTATAGTTCATCAAATTGCATATAGCTCTCCATTTACGTATTGGTGGTTAAAATATTCCTTGTTTGGGTTATTTAGAAGCTGTTTCTGTATTTCAGAAAGTCACACAAAAAACATGAAGAGTAAAATTACCGAAACAAAAAATGTGGGTGACAAGCAATCAACCTGAGTACAAGGAGAGAGGAATAGATATACTTGATGTAAGGGAGAGGGAGAGATGGAGGGTCTAGGAGATTATGTGTGAGATGGGAAGCTAGTCCCTGCTCAACAGGGCCAATTCCTTTCAGTATCTGCTTTGAGCCATGTGATATTAGTCTATAGCTTGATCTCATGCTGAATAAATGAATGGAGCTGTTCTCTTTTGATTGCCCTTTAAAGGTCTGGCAGTTTTGTCATTTTCCAGATTCTCCACCATGTGGTGTTTAAAGTCTTGTATTCTACTGATCTAGGGTTTAAAAGCCAATGACTCATGACTCAGCCTGGTCATCATATATATATATATGTATATATATATATATATATATATATATATATATATATATATATATATATATAATGGGCTAATGTATGTTACCCTCATGGTTAAGGAACCCCCTAGTGAAAAAATGTAATACTTTCATTTTTTCAGCTTTTTTGCGCAGACCCTTCAAATGGGATAATGTTTGCTACCCTCGTGGGTAAGGAACCCTCTAGTGAAAAAATGTAATATTTTTTTTCAGTTTTTTTGCACAGACCCACCATATGTGATCTACATATTAAGTTTAGTAGAAACTGACCCTTGGATCATGTTTTTCTGATTTATATGTCCGATTTTATGAGGGTTGAAAAATCAACAGCCTACAATGTACCAAACATTCAAACCTCAAAAAAACATATTTTTACGTCAAAAGACTATGATCCAAAGGCCGATTCCTACTATTTTGACCACGCTGAACACATCCATGAGGTCGGATTTAGTCAAAATAACCTCCCCCTATGAGTTCCAACTAGGGGGTTTCTTACCCACAAGGGTAGCAAATGCTATATATATATATATATATATATATATATATATATATATATATATATATATATATATATATATATATATATATATATATATATATATATATATATAGAGAGAGAGAGAGAGAGAGAGAGAGAGAGAGAGAGAGAGAGAGAGAGAGAGAGAGGACACCAGAAGTCCTGTACCACCATGGAAATTTGTAATTGCCATCTTTCTGAACTTGTAGTTTTAGGTTAATGATTACTATTCTCATTGTTAGCACCAATTTTTGGGAAGTTTTCTGAAATGCATTTATGTATAGTGCATATGGTTTTTGCCCTATGTCACAGTGACTCTTCAACTAGGTGCCGCACCTGCGTCGCACCCGCACCCGATGCGGTCAAGACCCTGGGTGCAGTCAACGCACCCAGGGTCATTTATGTCCAACTTTTGGACTATATATATATATATATATATATATATATATATATATTGTTTTGTTTTTGCCGCACCCCCGCACCCAAGTTTTTTGAAAGTGCCGCACACCCACACCCGCACCCATGTGACATAGTTTTTTGCCACTGCTTTCTGCTAATTTGGTTACAAACATTTAAGTGATGACTAATTAGTACCCTTAAGGATATTATGTTTATCTTTGGTCCTTGAGTCGTGCTTTGTGAAGTGAACATTCATTCAACATTTATTATTCTGTTTAATTTATTAGCAGATTCCTTAAACCACTAAGTCCATTTTTTCCTTTTTGGTTACAGAATGGATGAAATTGGTTTAATTGGTTCATCAACATATACTATTTCAAAGGCTGGAAGCTTAGATGGTGCTAGAAGAATGGCATTGAAAAATATTGAAGCTTTTATCCAGACATTTTCTGATGCACAGCTATTCTCGGCTGCAGCTGCATCCTCAGCTCTTGCGTCTTTAGCTCAAGTAGTGGAGGCAGTACGTATACAAGAAGCAGGGCATCTTAGATGCAGGTTCTTTCTGAGATTCTGTGTTTGAATAAAAAAATTTATCCATTACATGCCATTTTGTAGGCTTAATAATGTGGGTGTCAAATCTTAATTGAAATTGCTCGAGGATAACTAGGACTTTAATGTTGGCTAATTAGTTGCAACTGTAAATTTTAAGATTATTTAAAGTTTAAAATTGGTCTGGTGGGATTTGAAAGACAAAGCTAAGTTGGATGTTAGCTTCTATAAGAGTTATGAGTTTTGGTGTATGGGTTTCTGCGTATCTTCTTCTATGTGGATGCATTATACCACATTATTCGGCTGCAAAGTGCGAACTTACCTTTTTCCTTTAATGTTCCATTATATGGTTTGGTCTCCACTTGCATAGAGTTTTCCATCAATGAAGACCTCTAACAAATTTGTAATTTCCTGGAGCATTTTGGGGTCTCCCCTATTTGTAGTGAGAGTAATGCAAGTGGTATAGTGTTTTAGCTATAGTTTGAGGTTTTGGGGATGGTTGGACTTTTTTCTTTTTTGCTGGTTCCACTCTCCCCGCCCCCCCCAAATATGATCAATGTTGAATATTCCTCTGTAAAATTAAGGTAGTGTCTGGATGTATAGAATACATGGCTTTAACTATTTATATTTAATTTAAATATTTAAAATCTTGTTTTTCATTTTTTATTCATGTTTAAGAATTTTAATAAAAATATATTGAAGTGGCCCCTCTTTTTAAGAAACAAGGGGGAGCTGCTTTTGTTTTCTACTTATATTTATTTTTTTATTTTGCCTCCCTCTCCTATCTTTTTCTCCTTCCCTCATTCACCCATCCACCAACCAGGTTTGATTTGGCAACCATTGACAATAGTGGTTCCAGAAAGACCAAGCACGAAAGAGAATGCTGCAACAAGCATGATTCAAACCAAGGAAGAGCAGAAACTGTTTTAAAGATGTTATCCAAAGTCCAAGCGATCTCCTTCTTTTTTCAAAAGTCCATAAACACAATAAAGAAAACATGAATTTGTCCAAACTGGCCTAGGAGTTGTATTCTATTATCTGTTTATGTTTTCAATAATCCTACTATTTGTTTTAAAAAACTGTCTTTTTTGTTGGTTCTAATTTTCCATTTTCATTTCGCTTCCTTTTATTTTGTAAATGACTTTTATGATTGTTTTGCAGTGGTGCAGAGATAGGGAGATTTATTAGCATGCTTCGAAATACATCGTCTATTCTAAGATCATGTGCAGCTTTTGCTCTTCTCCAGGTACATATGCATCCTTATGAAAGGAAAATGAAGAGTACTGCTATTTATATATTACATTAAACTTTTGACAGCCATTAATGAACTTTCTAAACTTTCATGTGCATGCCCAGAGGACATGTTTTCCAATTTCCAGAAAAGACTTGCTGCTTACTGACAATTTCCAATAAATTAGGAAATTTTGTTGACACTTGATTCTGTTTTTAATGGGTTATGTGTTTATGTGGTCAGGAGAAAAGGCCCCATGTTCTTTCCCCATTCTATTCTATGCACAGGTATCTGTTAAAATATGGTGTATCTTGTATATATATATCAAACCTGATAAGGGTATTTATGTAAATCCACATGTTTTACGCATATTCCCATTTGAGAATATGTTGTAATTTGTTTTCCTATTTTTCTATTTTCTTTTTGTCTTTTTCTTTTTTCCTTTTTCATAAAGTGTACCATGGGGGTCCCCACTACACAAGTTGGAAGCCTCTCCAACGGTTATTTTTCTAACCGTTGAAGGGGCTCCAACATGTGTATTGGAGCCCCCCCCCTCCCATGTGTCTCCATATCATTATAAATAGGGGTTAACCCCTTTAGTTTTTTCTATGCTTTTGTAAAGCCCCTCTTGGGATCTGATATATTGAAAGTTCATATTTTTTCATGCTTTTGTGCATGTGTATCTGTGCCTTTGTGCACTTGTGAGTGTTCTCTTTTGTGCACTCTTTGTTCTTCTTGTATTGTGTTGATACACAAAATCTCTTTTTATAGATATTTTCACATGGTATCAGAGCAAAGTTGTTTGGAGAAAGAAATTGGTGCGGTTCTTCACAATATCAAGTACCTCGAAAAGTGTGCCTTCAACTTTTTTGTGATTGGAGTGAAGATTCTTCTTCATTCAATATTTTAGAAGATTACTACAAGTAAGATTTAAAATCTTATTGTGGTACGTATTCTTTTATCTCATCTTACCTCTCTAATGGGCGAAAATGACTCTCATTTCTCTCTTGGTTTCAAACTAAATGACTTAAATTATCACGTGTGGGCCGGAAATATGGAAGCTCACATCAAAGGGAAAGGGCTTTGGGGTTACGTTCAAGGCTCGATTCTCGAACCGGAGCCTAAAATCACTTTGATTAATGAAGGAGAAATCAAAATTTTTGAGGGAGATGAAAGAACTAAAGCTCTTGAGGAGTATAGTAAGAAACATGAGGAGTGAAAAATGAAGAACTTCAAGATCTTGTCTTGGATCTTTTTCTCCGTTGAGACTAGAATCAATGCCAACATTATTAAGTTTAAAAAGGCTTCTCAAGCGTGGGAGTACCTTGAGAAGATGTATACTTCTAGTGACTTGTCCCATAAATATTATCTCCAAAAGAAGGCGCTAACCCTTCTTCAAGGAGAAATGACTATAAGAGAGTATTTTGCCGAACTCTCCTCTATTTGGGATGAGCTTGCCATGCTTGAACCCAAGTGGAGTGGAGAAGCCATAGAGCTTTGTCACAAACAATTAGATGATGATCGATTTTTTAACTTTTTGAATGGGCTAAGGCCCGAGTTTGAGCAAATAAGATCCTCTCTCCTATTCTCTTTCACCTCTCCCTCTCTTGAAGATGTTATAACTAAATTAAGTGGAGAGGAAACTCGTATGGGGATTAGCAAGCAAAATCCTAGTGTGCTTGCAATGCCCACAAATCAAGAGGAGTGTGATGGTGTTAATGCCGTTTCTAGGTCCGGTAACAATTTGAGGACATATAAACTTCCTCATTTTAAGAACCAAAATCAAGGTAGTCAAGGTGGAAGATGAGACTATAGCAATATTTTGTGCCATTTTTGCAAAGAACTGGGTCATATCAAACCGGTTTGCCCGAAATGGAAGAAACTTCTAGCAATGACAACTACATCTCAACCACCAAAAGAGGAATCTTCAAATGGAGCTCTATCTCTCAATCAAATTATGGAGGCTCTTCAACCTCTTCTTAAGGGAGCTATTTCTGATGCCGCCGTATCCACTCCTTCTCCTCCAGGTAAAACCTCTTGGCTCTTAGATTCGGGTGCATCATTTCATATGACCCCAAACATTTCTTTTCTCTCCGAATATTCTAAAAGTGTCACCTTCTTTTGTTTCAACCGCGGATGGTACTTCTTTTGAAATTAAGGGAATCGGAAATTTTGAAACCCAAAACTTCTTTATTCCTAAAATTAGACTTATACCAAAATTAAATTTAAACTTGCTTTCCGTTTCTCAACTCACGAACCTTGGGTGTGACATTCAATTGTCATCTAATAAATATTTAATACAGGATCACCGGTCTGGGAGATTGATTGGGGAAGGCTCTAGGAAGGGAGACTTGTACTATGTGGACTCTCTTCAAATTTCTAAAAACACTTTTTGTAATGTGGCCCAACATAAAGACATAAATGTTTGGCACAAGAGACTTGGTCATCCCAATATTACCAAGTTGTCCTATTTGCATTTTGTTAAAGATCTTTGTAAAAATACTTTCTCTTGTAAAGATTGTATTCTTGGAAAAATGAGAAGTATGCCTTTTGGACAAAGAACTATATTTAGTACTAAACCTTTTGAAATTATTCATTCGGATGTTTGGGGACCGACACTCGTTATATCCAAAGGAGGTTTTGCCTACTATGTGATTTTTGTGGATGATTTTTCGCGGTATTGTTGGATATATTTTCTCAAATATAAGCATAAAGTTTTTTCATGTTTTAAATCATATCATATGATGATCAAAAATCAATTTAATAGTAATTTAAAGATATTTAGGACCGATTCCGGAGGTGAATATCTCTCAAATGAGTTTAAGGAATATCTTGAAGATTATGGCATTGTCCATCAAAGATCGTGTCCTAAGACCCCCAACAAAATGGTTTGGCCGAAAGGAAGCATAGGCATATCATTGAAACCACTAGAACTCTTCTTATTTCTCAAAGTATTCCAAAAAAAAATTGGGCTTAGGTGGCTCTTGCTTTCGTTTATCTTATTAACCGTTTTCCATCCAAAAATTTAGATAAAATTTCTCATTTTAAGATTTTATATAAAAAAAAAACTTGATTACAATAGATTGAGAGTTTTTGGTTGTAAGTACTTTGTTCTTACAAATTAAAATGATAAACTCTCACCAAAAGTCATTCATTGTGCTTTTCTTGGCTATTCCGAAACCCAAAAAGGATTTCGTTGTTATGACACTAAGAATGATAAATTATATGTCTCAAGAAATGTAACTTTTTTGAAAAATGATAGTGGTTTTGAAAAGAATGAAACTCATTTAGAAAATGTCGACTATTCCTTTCTTTTTGACCTATTATCTAAGAATGATGATATCTCTAGTGATGATGAATCAACATATAACAATGACAATGAAGTGGTTGTGATCAACAATAATTCTAATCCTTATACCTCTCATGAAGAAAATGTATCTAGAGACCCTATCACCTATTCTCATAGAGATAGAAGCACCTTTAGAAGTGCTATTGAGCAATATAGTGAACCTAGTTAATCTATTTCCACTCATGATTCAAGTCCTAGGAGAACTGAAAGTCCTAGAAGGACTCTCTCCAGATTCGTATCCTTTGATTCCTTCTCTCCTAAATATCGGGCTTGCTTAAGTGCCATTCACTCTTATTTTGAACCAAATTTTTTTGAAGAAGCCAAATGATGTATTGAATAGAGAGAAGCCATGGAGAGTGAACTTTAAGCTCTTAGGAAAGCTAACACGTGAGAATTTCAAACGCTTCCCAGTGTAAAGAAAACTATAGGATGCCGATGGGTATTCAAAGTCAAGACCAAAAGTGATGGTTTTCTTGAGAGGTATAAAGCTCGTCTAGTAGCTAAAGGGTATAGTCAATAATACGAGATTGACTATGAAGAGACATTTGCTCCAGTAGCTCGTATGGTTAGTATCAGATGTCTTATCACCATTGCTTCAATTCAAAAATGAAATATTTATCAAATGGATGTCAAAAATATCTTTTTAAATGGAGACCTTAATGAAGAAGTTTATATGGATGCTCTACCTGGTATGGAAATCCCTAAAAATAAAGTTCTTCGTCTTCATAAAGCTCTTTATGAATTGAAACAAGCTCTCAAGGCTTGGCACGATAGGTTTAACAATGTAATGACTGAAAATGGTTTTTCTTCATGTTATACTGATACTGCATTATTTGTTAAGAAATCTGATGTAGGAATTGTTATCTTATTGTTATATGTTGATGACATGTTGATAACATGAGATGATACTAAATGAATCAAAAGGTATTAAATTTATTTTGACTTCAAAATTTGAGATATCAGGCTTAGGTTTTTTGACATATTTTTTGGGTATTGAGGTTGCTTATTCTCACAGAGGTTATTTTTTGTCTCAAACTAAACTTGTTTGTGAGATTCTTGACAGATCAGGAATCACAGATGATAAGATCTGTGAAACTCCTGAAATAGTGGGTTCAAAGATGAAGATTGATGATGGCATTCTTCTAAAAGATCCCACACCTTACAGGCAATTGGTTGGATCCTCAACATATCTCAGCATTACTAGGCCTGATATTTCTCATGCAGTACATGTTGCTAGTCAATGTCAACATGCGCCTACCACCGTTTACATGAGCGTCATCATTCGCATCATCAGATACATAAAGGGTACAGTAAGTAAGAGAGTATTTCTATCTTCTTCTTCTGAATTAAGTTTAATTGCTTATACTGACTTTGATTGGGGAGGTGACCCAAATAATCGTCACTCTACCACTTGTTTTTGTATTTTTCTAGGTGAGTCATTAATTTCTTGGAGATGCAAGAAACAACAGAAGGTATCACTTTCATCCACTGAAGCTGAGTATAGAGCCATGACATCTACCACCATGGAGATAGTTTGGATTTGTAGCTTGCTGAAGGATATGAATGTTCAAGCTCAAGGGCCCACAAAGTTATATTATGATAATAAGAGTGCAATCTACATTGTCAAAAATCACACATTTCATGAGCGCGTGAAACATATCGAGATGGACTGCCACTATGTTCGTGAAAAATATTTAAGAAGGACCATTGACCTTCCTTATGTTACATCAGAATATCAACTGGCAAACTTTTTCACCAAGGTGCTGTGTTCTCCAAGATTTAACTTCCTTCTTGGCAAACTTTCGGTTGTATCACCCTAAGTTTGAGGGGGGGGGGGTGTTAAAATATGGTGTATCTTGTATATATATATATATGTATCTATCTAAGTATATATATTTAAATATATATCTCAAACCCGATAAGGGTATTTATGTAAATCCACATGTTTTACGCATATTCTCATTTGAGAATATGTTGTAATTTGTTTTCCTATTTTTCTTTTTGTCTTTTTCTTTTTTCCTTTTTACTTTTTCATAAAGTGTACCATGGGGGTCCCCACTACACAAGTTGGAAGCCTCTCCAACGGTTACTTTTCTAACTGTTGGAGAGGCTCCAACATGTGTATTGGAGCCCCCCCCCCCCCCCCCCCCCCCCCCCCATGTCTCCATATCATTATAAATAGGGGTGAACCCCTTTAGGTTTTTCTATGCTTTTGTAAAGCCCCTCTTGGGATCTCATATATTGAAGTTCATATTTTTTCATGCTTTTGTGCATGTGTATCCGTGCCTTTGTGCACTCTTTGTTCTTTTTGTATTGTGTTGATACACAAAATCTCTTTTTATAGAGATTTTCACAGTATCGTCTCAGTTTCAGTTGAGAATCCAATTGCCTTGATTGAATCACCAACCTGTGCAGGCATAAGTCCCCACTTTTTTTATGTGGCCTGTTTAGAAAGATATGAGATTCATTATTTGGCTATTAATGTTTACAAATTCATATCATATTTCTTGTACTTTTTTCTTGAAAACACAATCTCTTAATTTTTTTCTGCAAATTATTATTATTTTTTGGTAAATGTGCAAATATTGGTGGCCAATGCTCAGTTTTCCAAAGCATGGACTAGTAACATTTAGCTCTTTCTTCCCTGTCCCCCTTCCTTCCCCTTCACAGACCATCTGCTTTATTTGACGGAGTTATACCATTCTTATTGGTTAACTCCATTTGCTTCTTGGGGTGGTCAAAAGCATGGTTTAAAAACTCGGTTTGTTTGATTTGGAGACTAATTTTAGTTCATCCATATTGCCCTCTACTTGGTTAGTTCGGTAGGTTGACCTGGTTAGAGTGTTCCTAACACCACGTCTTCATACATGAGGGAGGTAGCTTATGTCCGTTATGAAGATGGAGATGATGGAAATTTTAGTTTTGTATGTTTCCTTTGAGAATGAACTTATTGTCATTTTAAGGTTGTACTAATTATCTGCTTTAGATTTGTGATATTGTTTTTTTTTGGAAAATCTGCTCACATTAATCTCACTCCCATAACAAAGTTATTTCATGATGGCCATTTTGGAATTGGATAGTCAATATAAGAGAGTGCAAGTTTATGATGAATACTTGATACACTAGTGTGGTCTCTCACAAGTATCATAAATCCATACTATCTAATCTGTATTTATGAATACTTCGTTTTTAGTTGCCTCATAACATGTTATCTAATGTTATAGACATTTTTGCGATCATGTGCCAGCTGGTCTACTTTTTTGGTCATTAGTTTTACATGGTTTATCGCTTTGCTTGCAGTTCACAATACCCGGCAGCCGGCATGCTGTACACCACACAGGCCTCCTGCATAAGGCTGGTGCCGCTCGTGTGCTGCGAGCTGCTGCAGCGTCAGCAACAGGACCAATTGAGGCAAAGGTCTTTGCAAGGATTGTCCTACGCAACCTCGAACACCATCCAATCGAGGCTTGTAGCTTGACGTGAACGCCGACTCAAGGTTGGCCATAAATTTCTTGTCCTCCGTTATATCAAAAAGTTGGAAGAAATGGATAATAAGTTACAAAATACAGAGAGATGCATGGTGAATATGTTGTCTTTGATCTTATGTTGAAGGTGTGTAATACTAGTTCAGATCCTTGCGTGGGTTTCTTCCTCTTTGGCTGTTAGGATCAAGTAGCTCAGGTGGGGGGAATTAGAGGATGACAAATTGAGGTAATTTACTTTTTTTTGGTGAGGTATGTCATTTTTAAAACGCTTGTATGACTGATTGTGGTTATTCATTTATATTTTTCTCTTTATGTATACAAGAATGTACTGCATGTGAGGACCAGTGTCTCAGTCTTGTAGTTCAGAGTATGAGTGTGCTTCTGTATATCAGCCTTTCCTATTACACTTGATTTCCTGAACAAATGACTTGCAGAAATGGGTGCTTGAGAAAAAAAATATTACTGTGGTAGCTTTAGGACTTGAAAACCATTACCTGGGTATGAGGGAGGCATGTAGTTTATTTCAGCTACATGGAAATGTTTCATTTTTAGCTACATAAAATTGTGGAATGAATGCCTTACTCAAGGTCGAAAGAAAGATGGTTTGGTTCATAACTTCTTTACACAGCGTTTAGTATTGTGATAAAACAAGTGCACTCTTTTCTATCAGGCTTTTTGCTTTGTCGACCAAAGAGAGTAGGGCTGGACAACTGTCGGGTCGGGTTAGCCTGGCCTGGTTAATGAACGGGCTTGACCGGGTCTAACACAAAGCTCACTGCCAGCCGGTTTAGCCCATGGTCCTGATTTAGGCTGGGCTCAGTCGGGTTACAAGTCATCTTTTATTCACCATATTCAGAATTCATTCCCTTAATGCATAAATTTTTTTAGCAAAAATTTAAAAAATACAAAATAATAAATGTGATCTATAATGAATCCATTTTCTTGATCACATACTTGATCCAATTTCAATATATATATATATATATATATATATATATATATATATATATATATAGAGAGAGAGAGAGAGAGAGAGAGAGAGAGAGAGAGGAGAAGGATTCATGTGGAAGACCCATAATGATTTTCTTTGTTGGTTCATATCGCCGACCCCAATTGTTTTGGGATGAAGGCGTAGTTGTTGTTGTTGTTGTAGAGAGAGAGAGAGAGAGAGAGAGAGCTGCCTACCACCAGCCCATTACCAGCGAACTGGTATTTTCAGGTTGCTTTTCGCAAATCTGGCCCTGCAGATGTGTTCGGCTTGTTCGATTTGCTAGGAAATGATACTTGAATCATGCTTTTTCAATAAAGAAAACATGATTTTTAAGCCTTGAATATTTATGAAATCTTAGACTGTTGATTTTTAAACCTTATAAAAATCTACCTGTGTATCAGAATTGGATGATCTAAGAGTCGATTTTTATAAAATCAAGCATGAAACACATCTGTATGGTCAGATTTAAGGATAACATGAAAAAACCTTTCAAAATCCTAGTAGGCTGATGGTAGGCAGCTTATATAGAGAGAGACTAAAACATGAGAACTAGAAATATGGGCATTTTCAACACTTTTTTTGCAAATCCAACCATGTGGATGTGCTTGGCATGGTGAATTTGCTAGGAATCAACCATTGGAGCTTTAATATGAAGACTATGAGCCATTAATTTGAAAGCCTTAAAAAAAGTCTTGTTTATGCATCAAAACCAGATGATATAAGAGCGGGTTCTTATAAAACTAAACCTGTAGATCACATCTGTACGGTTAGATTTAAGACAAAAGAGCAAAAATTTCATGAAAATCGCAATTTACAAATTAGTTCTCATATTCTAGTGTCTCTCTCTCTCTCTCTCTATATATATATATATATATATTATGAGTAATGCGATCCTTTTGCCCACCTTCTCGTTCTGCCCCCTCAAAAATCATCGTTTTTGGGTTTTTTTTCACATCTAACACTATATATGTGATCTATAGGTTGTGTTTAGTGGGAACCGGCTTTTGGATCACTGGAATCTGACATGTATACAGGTTTTTCCAGTGATCCAAAAGCAATATGAAAGTACCAGTTTTTTCTGGCTCATAAAATCATGTTTTTTCGTAAAAAAAACATATTCCAGGAGTCAATTCTCACTAAATCGAGCATGCTAAACACATCTAACGGTTCAGATCTATCATAAAACACTTCAAAACTGAGGCAGAATAGGGCAGAACGAAAAATGAGGTCTCTCACAAACCAGCCAATTAACAGTCTGGCTGGCCCAGCTCGACCCAAGACAAAACAGCTCGGTTCAGGCTGGGCCTTCTTTTGAAAACTAGGCCCAAGCCCTACCTGTTCGGGCTGGGCCATGGGCTACCCCTCTCACACTGGGAAGGACATTCTGGATTCTAAGAGCAGTTATTGGTCGTACTGTATACGATTTTATATTCCATCACCACCGCATGTCTCTCTTGATACAAGGATGTGTAGGGTAACTTTCACACATCTCACGGCTCCCAAGTGAGATGTGTGGTGGGGATTGAATATAACCAAGCATCGATTATATCCAATATGACAGTAATGGATCATCACCCTGAATTCCTTCCTCATTAGCATCCCTTTCATCCCTAACCATATCATTAGTCACCAGGAGACTTTCCTCAACAGAATCCTTTCTCTCTTTAACACTATCCTTATTGACATCAAAATAATCCATTTTCTGTTTATTTGACTATTTTCTGAGCCAATTCCATAGCCTTTAACACCAGCGGTTTAGCATTAGCAAGATAAAACCAAAGATCAAATTTGGATTTAACCATTAAAACAAATTCCTGCTTTTTCCTAACTATGAACTTAGTTTTCATCAAGCTAACTGAATTGCTTACATGTGCTTTGGTTTACTTAATCATGTTGTTCAGGGTATCTATATTGTATTTTATCGATATGCATAGTTTAAGAACTTCTACATCATTAAAACTTTATGTTGGTTATGCCTTTCATGACTTATGCAGGCATAACCACTTTTTGATCTCTATTGTCTCAAATTTCTCGTTATATATATATATATATATATATATATATATATATATATATATATATATATATATATATATATATATATATATATATATATATATATATATTGTAGGAACTGTATTTGATGTGGATCAATGTCACAATCTTCTTTGTCTATGTCATTTTTTATAGTACACAATCTGCATTTGCTTATTGTACACTGCTTCTCTTTAGTGAATTTACTCCATACTCATCTTGCAACATTGAAGCATTTGTATTAATTGATCACTTCTCATATCATTATAAACATATATAAAATAAAAAAAAAAATTAACTCCGCCATTATCATGTGGACATTTTGATTTCACTTCTGTAAATATATTATTTGTTGAGTAGTTTGGTTGTTTGTCAACTAATTTATTCCAAATATTGGCCTGAAAATGCTTCTTGCATCAACACCATCATCATCATCTTGCATCAACACCTTTGCCTGAAAATACTTTGTCTGCCATGTTGAGAATAGTAAATATGCCAAAAATTCTCACTGTATGTTGTTCCGCAAGCTCGGTGCACAGATATCTTCTGGTCTTGAAGTTGGGCTGGATTTCAATTTTAAAAAGCTTATTGCTCCTTTGTAGGGGTTCTTGTTTTCTTATACCATCCCTTCGTTTGTGTGATTCTAATGCTATTTGTTGCTTTGTATTTGTTTTGCTTGGAATTAACAATTTTGAGGGGTAAATTTAAGACTTTTAGGTAGGATGTATTATTGTGAACTTTGATTTGGGTATACATGTTGCTTAATATTATGTGTAGTGTTGTTCATGAGAGAATTTCTTTAATTGTGTTCTTTTTTACTGGTTTTGCCCTTCTTCTGTTGCAAACTCCCTCTGTCTTGTCCATTGCATTTAATGGTTGAACATTTTTTAAAACATTTTGTTTGAAAGAAAAATCTATATTTGATCTTCTTGGTTATTTTTCTTGCGACATAATGGCAACTAGAGTGATTCCTTTTGTTGTTTGTCATAGGTTGAGTGTTGGCATTGTATTATGCTTGATTACTTGTGTTGGCTATATGGCAACAGAGACCGTCAATGGTTGTTGCCTATCCTACATAGTATTGTTCTGCTTCCTTCAATTTATCTTCAAATGTTTGGACTTGGGAGTACATTGGACCATAATAAAAATGATTAGGTTAAGTGGAATTAGCTAGGCATGCATTTCTTTTCAAGGGGCGGGGCCGGAAAGTCTTATTGCATCTTCTTATAATCTTGACTTTATTAACTATTTCATCTGCAAATTTTTGCCAAACATTTACCTTCAGCATAATCTAATTAATGTGGGTCTTATGTAATATTGGTGTTTAGCATGGTCTTACGTCCATCAATATTGTATGAGAGGCTTTCAAACCCATGAATGTAAAACATTATTTTTTAAATGTTCTGTTTTTTTTATAATCAGACCCTCCAGATGTAATCTACATGCTCTGTTGAGTATGGTCGAGCTTTTTTATCATGTTTGAAAAATCAACATTCACAATGTGCCAAACTCCCTCAAAAAGTCATGTTTTTATGTCGAAAACACACAGTCCGAAGGTTGTTCAAGTTGGCCCGACCCATGACTAGGCCCACCTCCAGTTGGGTTGAGGTTGACCCAACCCATGACCAGACCCGACCCACCTCGAGTTAGGTTTAGGTTCAGGTTGGGCTGGGTGGGTTTAACCTATACCCAGCCCACTTCGAGTTGTGTTCAGGTTGGCCCGACCCATGACCAGTCCGATCAGCTCGAGTGGGGTTCAGATTGGGCTGAGTGGGTTTAACCTATACCCAACCCATTTTAGAAGGCCAAGGGTAAGATGGTCCTTTACTACAAAAATAGTGCTTTAAAAGGCCTTCTTAACTAATGCGCCAAACACACCATTAATGTTTAAAAGTCCTTTCAAGTTATAGTTTCCTAACAACTTCTTTATCACGCAGATGAACTTATAAACTGTCATCCCCGGAACTGATTTCTATGGAAGTTCATCCACAATATGGGTGCCAAACGTGCCCAAAGTGTGTTGTATCTCTAGTTGGTACCACTAGATCAATGATGTCACTGTCTTTCACAATTATCAACCAACCTCACAATCGCTGATAAGGCTAAATCTGAATTGGTTTCACCTTCTTAGCTAAGAGAGATTATGGTTTGTCACATGACATAGGATGATTATGTTTGGAAACCCACGAGAAAGTTTGATGCACGTGTGGGTCCAGAGTCAGATCTAAAACAAACAGACAAGAAGAACAACAAAAGATGATGAGCTTGAGATATGAGATCTAATTGGATCCGTTGCTAGTATTTGAGATTCGAGTTTTATTTTGGGTTTGCTTGTGTATTTAGATCTTATCCCAGATCCAACATAGAGTTAAATTTTTTGTTTTGGTGATATAAATATTTGTTATGAGGTTTTTGAGAGTTGATGGATTATGATTATTATTGATTAATTTCTTTTATGAGTTGATTTATTTTAGATTTTCTATTGCTTTCTTGTTATCTTTCGCATAGAACTTCTTCGTAAATCTGATTTCGAATTTGCGTCAAATGGTATCAGAACAAGATCTCGATCTTGTGGCAATGTCGAAAAGCAGTGATAATGAGAATAAGATATCTGTCAAAGTAAAAGCCAAGGATATGGTGATCAATCTTCAAGCATAAGTGCTTGAATTGAAAGTTGATGTAAAAGGTTTGCTAACATTAAATGAAGAATGACAACAAATATCAAATCAAAGGATGTTGCACGTAGAGCAGTTGTTATCCAGAATGATGCAAGAAGTCAAAGGTAGTCGTGCCCTGAAGATTTACAATGTGAGAGCAAGAGATGTAGCCGACCCAAAGGACATGATGCAAAAACAACCTTGTCGCTTGACGAGTGTTCAACGACATCTTACATATAAATACAAATGCTACCCGCGCAAGAGAAGACAAATTTGCAATTTGAGGTTGCCCGGGCGAAACAGGTTCTGTAGGGTAATAGGGATATCGCCCCCACCGACCCATTCCCTTTTTCTTCTTCTCCTCTATCACTATTCAAGGAAGGGGTAGATGGAGAATACACCCAATTGCGGGTGCTTCCCCAACCACCATTGTTGGCACACCTTCTGCCAATACCAATGGTGTTGCCGCAGCCCATGCCGCAACCAGCAAAGGGAAGGTGGTTGCCTGTTGAAAAAATCGTGTGGGCCTACATACGTTGAATCACATATTATAGACTGTCTTAGGTTCAAGCCCGGTTTATGTAATCTAATCCGGTTGGGTCATATGATGTCTCATATGGCATGGTACACTATGTAAAGAGACCTGTTATGTTTATAATTCTGTAATGGGTTGAATTATAAACATACTCTTAATTAGGGTTCTATTAGGTTATGGTCCCCAAACCTTATATAATGACACTTTCTTTGAGACTCCTTATAACCATCAAAAGAAAACAATCCATCTCATAAGGTTTAGAGAAAGAAAAATGTTACATATATAGGTTTTGGAAGATCATACCCATCAACGATCTACCAGATCACTTATAGATTCAGGCAAACTTCCGCATTGAGTTCTATTTCAATTTCGATTTCAACGGTTTAGCAAGAACATGCAAATCAGTCTTCTTTAGTTTTTAGTGGATCTCAAATCCAACAATAAGTATCAAAGCTATTGTTCTCATTGAATCGTTGAAAATATGATTTTATTGCCTAAATTATTATTATTATTGTTGTTGTTGACACCGATCTAGCTTGGTCGGTGGCTGGACGCAGGCAGAGGAAGGGACGATAGACCCTCCTCGGCTATTCAGTTATACCCGGATTGATGGGAAGGCCATTCAACCCTCTCCCTTTGCATCACTGGACAATTTAGTTGGGAGGGCCATTTGGCCCCTTTCCCTTTTTTTTGTTTGATTAGATGACTGACGCCGCCTGGGTAAGGGAGGGGGTTTTCTCTCACCCAGTTGGATGGACATACGTTGCCCGCCCCTGTCGCCGAATAAAAAAGGGTTCCATCATTGTTTCGTTTACCGACATATGGTATGGAGGTCAGTCGCACCCGTTCAGAGTCTCGAATGTTGGACGGTGAGCGACGGAGGGTCCTCCTCCTTTTGATCGCCGAACGGTGGGAGGTCGAATACTAGTAGAGACCTGTCGCTTCTAGTTATCGATCGATGGGAGAGTTCTTCCCTTTTTCAGGTTGGCCGGATGATAGTAGGCTCGTCGTCTTTAGATCATAGGTCACACAGGAATGCATCGCCACTCGGTTTGTCGATCGAAGTGTCATCTGTCTGGATCATCGAACGATGAAAGAGTGGGCGCTCGTTCATCCTGTCTTCACTGGCATCAGGGGTTGATCTTAACCATCGTCGGAAAGACTTGGCTCATCGACGTCTGGAGCCTTTTTTTCAGGCCATCGTCGTTGTCTTTTTAGGACCAACGCATGAAAATAGTCTGTTTCAGTCTTACGTCGGTAGGGATCGACATTCTGCTCAGCCATCCACTGACAGGTTTTGATGCTCGGCTCAGTCTTCAGGTGCCTGTGTCGACTTGGTGGCCCAACGATGACTCGAGAGTCGTCCGATTCAGGCTTTTGTTTTAGAGTCGATTTGACCGTTAGGTTTAGGTTGATACAACCTCCATGCACAGGACATGTCTTATCGAGTTCAGGCTCCACCTGCACACCAGTCGGTTCGGTGCCCGATCAGGGACCGAATTGGCATGTGTGTCTTTTGAGGTTGAGGCCTGTTGACATAGTTCAACCCCATTCAGTTGATACGGGTATTATGTGGATCAAGCCTGGTCAAGACCCAATCCACTGTACAGGCTTGCGTCAGGTTTCAAATTATCAGCTCAGACCCCATACGGGTCAGACCGGTTTGAGCCCGCACCCAATTTTCAGTGTGATGGGTCTGACCCGTTCTGGGTTAGACAGGCTTTGGGACTTGTAGGTGGATCCGGCCAGGCCCAATTGGCCGGACTCGTGCACTATACCTTATAAAAAAATTGATGAATGAAGATTTCATAAAGCTATTTGGCGTGCATTATGGGTCACTTTGGTGGGCCATTTTCGGTTACTTTTTCTGGCTCATGTATATTATTGTGCTTACTTTATTTTCATATGTATATATTGACATATTTGAACGTTGGTATTGTTTGGAATTTTGGGTCTAATATTCTAAATTGAATTAGTTGAATCAATGCATTGTCAAAGTAACCTTTGTTGTGTAGATTTATTCATTTTAGAATATTGTGATGTTTATATATTTGTGGTTTATGTGAATAGTGATCGACCCAAAGGAAGATTACTATTTGGTTGAGCCCAAATATATACTTTCAGTAATAAATATGGGACAATTATACGTTTTTTATATGAATAACGAGTCGGTCCAAAGAAAGGCTCGTTCTTTGACAAGACTAATTGTCCATGTTTGATTATTGTATTGAAAGTACTACTTACAAGTTGATATTTTTGTCTAAAGACTAAATGTCAATGTTGTGTTGGGTATCTTGTGATGAGGTTTACCATAGTTTAAATATGTTATTTTGTGTCATTGCATGTGAAAATGTATGTTAATCATGAGCTTGTTTGTTCTTGATTCAGTTAATACCTATGCTTCTTCAATATCTGCAAACATTAATTTTATCCCTGTTTTGAGCGGTTTCAATTTTAAAAACTGAAAAGAAAATGTCATAATTGTTCTTGGATGTATGAATTTGGATCTTGCACTACAAAAAGATCAACCACTTGCTCTTACAGATGAGAGTTTCACTAAGGATAAAAGGAAATCCGAGCGGTGGGATCGATCTAATCGCATGAGTCTCATGATCATGCAACATGCAATTTCTGAATCCTTTAGGGGTACTATGTTCGAAGAGGTGAATGTATAACGCCCCAAAATTTTAAACTTGCGAACCTTTCAGAAAACAGGCAAGAAACTAGAAAAATCTCTTTCCTTTCAGAGTTTATTTATGAAATCAACGAAAGACTATTCTTTTGTTAAATTCAAAAAGGCAAGCTAACAACTTTGGGTACGTTAGCTAAAAGAACTAAAACTCACTACACATGATACTTGCAAAACACTTGGAAAAAACACTTTCATTTAAAGAAGTTTCCAAATAGTACAAAATTCAGATATCAAAAGGAAAATCCGTGACAAAACCCAAAAACGTTCAGGACGCGAGCTAAGAGCAGAAAAAGGAAATCTTGAAGCCATTTTGCCATCGCCAGTGGTGTACCTAATCATCACATGTACCCATAGAATGGGTTAGTTTTACGAAAAACTAGTAGGTGCACAAGAAAGACTATAATAAACTGAATTAAGAGCATTTAATTTAGCATGCAAAGCAGTTTAAAACAGAGCAACAGTTAAACAAGTAAGCAATGCAACTGTCAAACACAATATGATGATTCATTTGATCGTAAGGTGTGAACTGCCACACAACTAGCAAGTCTTATGACCCATCAACCAGTGTGAACAAACTTATGTTTCGATATTACTGGCCTGCGGGTACGCGCAGACAAATTGTAGAAACAATTGAGACTAGTTCGAACTTCTGTTATTCTATGTATTTTCAATAACCCAAATAGCTAGTTGAGTCCGCTCCTAAGGGGACGACTTTAGCCGAGAGAGAATTCCCCAAATGTAGGTACTTGACAACGGATGCATCCAACTTCTGCAAAATTCCATGGGATCTACCACCTAGGACAATGTCTGGTAGTCCCTTCCCCTAACTCCAATGACTGAGGAGGTCAGATATTTGCCTGTGGGGTGGTTATTAACAATCTGTCCATTGGAGTGTATACCGCTCTGTTCTCTCCCTTGACAGATTACAAGAAGCGAATGAGTGTGTCAAGGGTAAATTAACTGACAATTCATTATGTATACTTTGATCTTTTGACCAAATGAGCATCTTACCTGTGAAGGCGATCCCATTTTTATGTGTTTACAACATTATGCATTTAATGTTGTTCGAGGTCGCACGATTGTCTCATCCGATCATTATAGTACTAACGTGTAGTGCACGACTATAAGTACTCTAAGATAAAAGGGGTATAGTTCCTCAATAGGAGCCTCAACAAAAGTGTTTCACAAAGATGTAATATTTTTTAAACTTTACTTTTGACATTATTTATCTTTTGAAAAAGCCGACAACTTGTGCCAATATTTGACATGCAATTTTCTAGAATCTCATTCACTATCATGGTATCTACATGCCTCGCATGACTCGATAACGACCTCGATGAATGAGATACAGGTTTCTCAACAGAATCTTCGCTAAGAAGTTCGTTCAAGCCCCAATTTGGGGTTACCCGAGATATGTCGAATAAACAAACATAACCAACCAATCACATCCTTCCAAACACTTCGATTTGAGCAGTCTTTAATGCTTTTGCGCAGCTCCCTAAATTCTCAAGTCTACTTTGCAAGACTGCTCACTCAAAAAACCATGATCCCTCTCCTTAGACGAGAATGTATTGTTAAGCTCCCGACTCAACTCTTGTCGCAAGAGGGAGAGCGGTAAATGCCTCTTGCATCCTCCACGATGATGCCTTTTATAGCATATGTAATGAGTGAAAACTTGAGCGTCATCTGCAATGGCAAGACAATAATGAAACATTTGCAAAAATAGGAGTCTGGGCGTAAAGCGCGATGACAAAGTAAAGACATGACAAAAAGTAAAGAATAAGGATCGTGAAATCGTGTCCTTGAGTTAAATGCGTACTCGTATATATATATATATATATATATATATATATATATATATATATTTAATTGTCCTTTTTAGTTAATTAAACTCAATTCAATTGTCCAAGTCCTCTGTGCAATCTTCCCCTACCTTGGGGAGTTGCGAGCTTGTTGACGTATACGGGTGTAAGCGATTAACGGGTCAGGTCGCGGGGTGCGACTGGGATCCATCGTACGCGCTGCAAAAGCAAGACGTCAACATGCTATCTCAATTAGAAAGGTAGAGACGACAGGGGCATTGTCGTTGTCTTGACGTGAAAGAAGCAGAGGCATTGTGCCCCTGCAAACCTGTTGAACGTGAAAGAAGCAGGGGCAGGAGCCGCGAGCCCCTACTGACTTGCTGTCAGCAAACAATGGGGAGGCATGGAGCTGCACCCCTTCCTGTTGACAGTTCAGGCAGAGGCAGGGGTTGTGCCCCTGCCTTTCAAAAAATCGGATAGAGGCAGGAGCTGCTCCCCTCCCTTCCAAAAATGAGAGTAGGCAGGGGTTGTGCCCCTGCCTGACAAGGTGGAAGAGAGGCAGGGGTAAAGCCCCTGCCTAACAAAAACAAGGGAGGCAGGGGGCTTCACCCCTGTTTGCCGAAGGAGTAAGGAGGCCGCTGATAAAAAAAGGGAGAGGCAGAGGGCTTCACCCTTGCCTACCAAAATTAGCGAAGGAAGGGGCAATACCCCTGCCTACTAAAAGGAGAAGGCACAGGGAGGGGGCTCGGCCCCTCCCCCGCCAAACTGAGGGTACAGGGAGGGGCTTGGCCCCTCCTCTGCAAAATGAGTGCATAGGGAGGGGCTTGGCCCCATCCTTGCCAAAGGGTACGCAGGGAAGGGGCTCAACCCCTCCCTTGCATACAGGGGGTACGGGGAGGGGGCTCTGCCCCGTCCCTATCGCTGGAAGGCGCATGGAGGGTCGCAGTCCCTCCCCTGAACAACGAGGGTGCAAGGAGGGGGATCGACCCTTCCCCTGTCGAAAAAAGGGAGAAGGGAGGGGGCTTAACCCCCTCCCCTGTTGTAAAAGGGTGTAGGGAAGAGGTTGGGCCCCTCCTCTGCTAAAGATGGTGCAGGGAGGGGGTTCGACCCCTCCCTTGGTTGCAGGGAGCACAAGGATGGATCGACCCCTCCCCTGCCAAAAAGGAGACACAGGGAGGGGTTTCGACCCCTCCTCCGCCAAATATGGCACGCAGGGAGGGGCTCGACCCGTCCCCTGCAAACAGAGGCATCGGGAGGGGGTTGTTCCCCTCCTTCGCAAAACACATCGCAGGGAGGGGCTTTGCCCCTCCCTTGCGATTTAAGGCAGCAAGGAGGGGGCTTTGACCCTCCCTTGCGATTGAGGGAGGTGGCTCAACCCCTCTCTTCGCAAACGAAGGAAAAGGAGAAGAAGAAGAGAAAAAGGGTGCGTACCTGGAGGTTGTTAGAGGGAAGGTCGTCAGTGTGCGTGTGTCGCCAGAGGCCGCTGCTCGGCAAAAGCAAAGAGCATGGGAGAGGCAGTCGGGGGAGAGAGTGTACAAAGAGAAATGAGAGAGCGAGAGGGGAAAGGGGGTTTCTATTTGAAATCCCTCCCCTACCTCACTGTCTTTAGAAAGCACGAGAGGCGGTGCCTCCGTTGGGTCTAGGTCTGGATCCGACCCAAATCCAAGCCTTTTTTTTAGGTTTTTACAGAATGCCAATTATTTTTTTGAAGAAATCAAAAAACATTTTCTGAAAAACAAAAAGGCTGAGATAAGTATCCTTCTTTTGAGTCTTGTCTCAATGAGGTATAAAGGCAAATGGAACATTAGGGAGTACATTATGGAGATGTCCCATCTTGCTTCAAAACTCAAGGAACTAAAGTTAGAGTTGTCTGAGAACTTGCTTGTGTACTTGGTTTTGATATCCCTTCCTGCACAATACAATCAATTTAAGGTCAGTTATAACTGCTAGAATTAAAAATGAACTCTTAATGACTTCATTTTTCACTGTGTGCAAGAAGAGGATATGATGATGCAAGAGAAGACTGAGAGTGCTTATTTGGCAATAACCTCTAAGGACAGGTTTAAGAAAAAGAAAAGGACTAAGAAAGTTGCAGTTGACCCTCAATCGTAGAAGAAACAGAAAAAACATCAAGACCTAAAGTCTAGTTGTTTCTTTTGCAAATAAGAGGGTCATATGAAGAAGAATTGTACCAAGTATTATGCCTTGCGTGAGAAGAGAGGTACGCTCTTTACTTTGGTTTGTTCTTAAGTTAATTTAACTTCTGTCCCCGAACATACTTGGTGGATGAATTCCGGTGCTACCACTCACATAAGTGTGTCTATACAGGTTGCCTAAGTTGCTGACCATCAATTGATGCTGAAAGATTCATCTATGTGGGCGATGACAAAACAGTTGAAGTTGAGACAATAGAGACATTTAGGTTATTTTTAAAGACTGAAAATTATTTAGATTTGAAAAAAATATTTATTGTGTCATCTTTTAGGCAGAATTTTGTCTCTATTTACATTTTAGACAAATATGGTTATTCTTGTTTATTTAAAAATAATGAATTTAAATGGTATCTCGATTCAAATATCATTAGGATCGGTTCTTTATCTATGGTTGATAACCTTTATTTGCTTGATATTATTGTCTCATTTAATAAAACCTTATATTTAAGTTCTCATGGTACAAAACAAAAATTAACAAATGAGAATTCTGCTTTACTATGGCATAAGCGCTTAGGTCATATTTTTAAACAAAGAATTAAAAGGCTTGTGTCGAGCGAGATTCTTGATTTTCATGATTTCACTGACTTTCAGGTTTGTGTTGAGTGTGTAAAAGGAAAAAGAACAAACATAATGAAATTAAGTGTCGAAAGGAGAACATACGTCTTAAAACTAATCCATACAGATATTTGTGGACCCTTCCCTATGGCTTCTTGGAATGGTCAACAATATTTTATTACATTCATAGACGATTATTCTCGTTATGGGTACATATACTTAATTCATGAAAAGTCCCAGTCCCTGGATGTGTTCAAAATGTTTAAGGCCGAAGTTGAAAACCAACTTGGCAAAAGAATTAAGGTTGTCACATCTGGCCGTGGTAGTGAGTACTATGGCATATATGATGGATCATGTGAATAACGTTCATGACCCTTTGCTAAATTTCTAAAAGAATGTGGGATCATTCCTTAGTACACCATGTCAGGCACTCCTAGTATGAATGATGTTGCTGAGAGACAAAACAAGATCCTTAAGGATATGATACAGAGTATGATTTCTCATTCTATTTTACCACAGACCCTCTGGGGAGAAGCATTAAAGACCGTAACTTATGTTTTGAACAGGATACCCTCTAAAGTAGTAACCAAGACTCTATATGAAGTGTGGACAGACAAAAAACCTAGTATGAAATATTTTCATATTTGGAGATGTCCAGCTGAGGCTAGGCCCTACAGGCCATATGAAAAGAAACTTGATTCCAGAATGGTTAGCTGCTATTTTGATGGGTATTCTGAAAGATCCAATAGCTATAAGTTTTATAACCCTGTGAATAAGTTCTTTTTTGAAACAAGAAACACTTATTTCTTTGAGGGTGTTGAGTTTGTGAGGAGTGATAAAGTAAATGACATTGCTTTTGAAGAAGAGTCTCTTTTTTTTCCTACAGTTGTGGTTGACAATGATCATATTTCTATTCCTAACATTGTTTTCACACATCCGGATCAAGATAATGCTTAGATCTCCCAATCCCAAATCAAGCTTTTACTCCTAGAGTTCAAACTCAACAACCTCAAGAACCAGTGCCATTAAGAAAATCTACTAGAGAGAGAAGAAGGTAATTTCAGATAATTATATTGTCTTTCTACAATAACATAAGGGTGATACTAGCTTAAGGAAATATGATTTAATCAACTTTCATCAAGCCACACAAAGTTTTAACTCTCAAAAGTGGATTGAAGCAATGCATGAGGAGATTAAATCCATAAGGGATAATGACGTGTGAGATCTTGTCCCATTACCTAAAGGTATGAAACACATTGGTTGCAAATGGATATTTAAAATCAAAAGGGATTCAAAGGGTAATATGAAAAGATATAATGTTTGTCTTATTGCAAAAGGGTTTACTCAAAGGGAAGACATTGACTACACAGACTTTCTCTCCAGTTTTCACAAAAGATTCTTTTAGGATTATGATGGCACTTATGACTCATTATGATTTAAAGTTGCATCAGATAGATGTTAAGACTGTACTACTTAATGGGAACATCAATGAGACAATATACATAGTTCAACTAGAATATTTTGTCTCAGGCGATGCCAAGAAAATAGTTTGCAAATTAAAGAAATTCATCTATGGACTTAAGCAGGCTTCTCGTCAATGATATCATAAGTTTCATCAAGTTGTCCTCTCATTTGGATTTGAGATGAATGTGGTTTATGAATACATATACCATAAGTTCAGTGGAAGTAAATTTATTTTTCTGGTTTTATATGTGGATGACATATTGCTTGCCAATAATGATATAGGCATATTTCATGAAACTAAGAGATTTCTGACAAAAAAAATTAAAATGAAAGATCTTGGGGATGCCTCTTTTATATTAGGGATCTAAATACATCAAGACCATTCTTGGGGTATTTTTAGATTATCGCAAAAGAGCTATATCGAAAGGATTATGGAAATGTATGACATGAAGGATTGCAAACCAGGGGATACTTTTGTTGCTAAGAAATATAAGTTTAGTTTCGCTCAATGCCCCAAACACCAGTCTGAAATTAAGGTTATGAAATAGATTCCCTATACATCTGTTGTGGAGAGTCTTATGTATGCTCAGGTATGTATACATCTGAATTTAGCGTATATTATTGAGATGCTAGGCAGATATCTTAGTAACCTATGTATGAATCATTAGAAAGCAGCTAAACACGTTATGCAGTATTTGCAGAGAACAAAAAGTTACATGCTCACATAAAGAAAGTCAGATCAGTTGGAAATCATTGGGTACTCTGATTCTGACTTTGCGGGATGTCAAGACAATCACAGATCCATGTCAGTTTATATTTTTCTGTTGGCCGAAAGAGCTATTTCTTGGAGGAGTGCCAAGCAGACACTCATTGCTTCTTCCACCATGGCAACAAAATTCATATCTTGTTATGAGGCATCCAACCATGGAATATGACTACGTAATTTTGTCATAGGATTGTGGATTTTAGATAATATTGAAAGACCGTTAAAATTATTTTATAACAATAATTCGGCAGTGCTATATTCTAATAACAACAGGAGCTCGTCAAAGCATATTGACATTAAGTTCCTTGTTGTTTAAGAAAGATTGTAAAATGGTCAGATATCGATAGAACATATTGACATAAACTCCATGATTGCGGATTCGCTTACTAAAGGTTTGCCACCCAAGGTCTTTCAGGAGTATACTGCTCAAATGGGTGTTTGATTATTTTATGATATGTTGGTTTAGCAGGAGTTTGTATTTGGACATTCTATGATATAATAAAGTTTTTTTTACCACTTCGATTTAAAGTTAATGTTTCAGTTTTATTTTGTACTCATTTGTTATTATCTCACTAAAGTTTAAAGAAGGATTAGTTGAAAATAGCCATGTTTGATCACATTACATGTAATTTTCATACTTCACATCCATACTTGATCCATGTCATTTGGTTATGTCAATATACGTGATCATTGATGGGTCCAATTACGTTATTTGTAATGAAGACCATTTTGGTTCTATGCTGACATGATCAATGAACCGGATTGGTAGAGATATCAATTGATAAGACAGTGTTTTGAGCTCATAAAGATATAATGTGTGATTATAAGGTTATGTATGTGGCTCGAGTGGGAGATTGTTGGGAAAATTGTATGGGCCTACATACGTTGAACCACACATTATAGACTATCTTAGGTTCATGCCCGGTTTATGTGATCTAATATGGTTGGGCCATATGATGTCTCATATAGTATGGTATACATGTTCAATCTATAATTTTGTAATGGACTGAATTGTAGACAAACTCTCAATTTGAGTCCTATTAGGTTATGCTCCTCAAACCTTATATAATGGCCCTTTCTTTGAGGCTCTCCATAACCATCAAAAGAAAACAATGTCTCTCATAAGGTTTAGAGAAAAGAAAAGGGACACATATACAGGTTTTGAAAGATCATATCCGTCAATGATCTACCATAGCGCTTATGGATTCATGTACGCTTTCGTATTGAGTTTTGTTTCAATTTCGATTTCAATGGTTTAACGATAACATGTAAATCAGTCCTCTTTAGTTTTTAGTGGATTTCAAATCCAACATTGCCCTCCCTCCCCTTGTTCTTTCTCTCACTTTCTAGAAGGCCAGGGCCTGACCACAAATGCTAGATTGTCTAGTGACCTACCGTCGGACAAGGCCGGTTGGTGGAGGCCTAACCCATCGACATGGATCCTCCTGCCATTAGTTGCGTGGGAGTCTAGGGCTGCCACATAGCCCTCACGGGTGGGTGGGTAATGGCTCTCCCACAATGGAGGAACCGGTCAACCGACTCAGCTAGGAAACCAGGTTTCAGACTGGTACACAACCTCATAACCAGATTTCCATTGTTTTGAGATCAGTTTCAGTCCAAAATCCATAGGTTCTAGCTCGGGTGAATCTCTATTCAACCCCAACGCTCCCAGGTTGGATCCAACATATTTTTGTTCTTAATTTATTGAACCAAACTCAAACTAGACTTAATGGGACTCAAATGGAGCTCCAATTTTAATTTGGATCGGGTCAAGACCATACCAACCAAATTTTGGATCTGGATCAATGCAATTTTGGATCTGGATCAAGTTTAAACCAGATTTATACCCTCAAAATCTGACCCATTATCCTACCTATCCAAAATTTGGTCCAACTACTCATTATACTCCTGATTCGGCCACGATCCCCAAACTTAACCTTATCCTTACCAAACCCTAGCCTACCCACAACCATCCAGATATCCTACTTATCCCCCGCCTAGGCTTCCCCAACTTAACCCAAACCTCATTATTGGACCCTGTGGATAGATAAAGACGCTTCCGATGTGATGAAGTTGGATACTTGGGAGGCCCAATGTTTGACAATCTGCAAGCAGGTCTAGTTGGTGGCTTAGCATGAAGAGGTGGCAGGAAAATACGAGAATGCAGAATAGGAGGATCAAGCGGTTCAACACGCACTATCTGTTGAGGAAAAATTCAAATCAAACAGTGATTCGTTGTGGGTAGCTGATGTTAGACAATCTAATACGAGAATTCATTCTCCCAATCTAATGATGCTCTCCTTGGCGGAGCAAATTTGGATAAGCATGATGTGAAGACCACCAATCAGAAGGACCCCAAGTAGATACATCAATGTGAAGATTTTGGTTTTGCACACAACACCAGTTCTCATATGTGGGTAGTTGATGTTAGACAAAGATGCTTTTGATGTGATGGAGTTGGGACACTTAGCAGCCCAATGCCCAACAATCCACTAGCAAGTCCAATTGGTTGAGCATGAAGAGGAGACAAAAAAATGGGGAGGATGCAAAGCAAAAAGAGGAAGCAATCTATTTTCATGGAGACGATTTATTATGCGTCCTCATGCTTGGTGGTGATGATATCATTACATGCAATTCCTCATAGTCAAATCCTTCTCAACATGAGATGGATGACGCACTCGTAGGTCCAGAGTCAGTTCCAAACCAGATGAACAAAGAGAAGAAGAAGAACATTGGATGATGAGTTTGAGATCTTGGATCCAATTGAATTAGTAGTTAGTATTTGGGATTAGGATTTTATTTTTTGACTTGCTTTTATATTTAGATCTTATCTCGTATCCTGCATAAAGTTAGAGTTTTCTTTTTGTCCTATAAATATTTGTTATGGGGTTTTGAAAGAGACTTAATGGATTGGGATTATTGATTAATTTTTTTTATGAGTTGATTTATTTCGTAATTTCTATTGTTCATGTTTTCTTTTGTACTTCGTTTGTAGGAGTAGGGTAGCGCAGAATTTCTGCGTAAATCCGATCTCAAATTTGCATCAACGTTTCTTGCCCCAATATTGAAATCATTTTCCCTGTCTAATCTAGATTTGAGAACAATCAAGCAAACACAGCTTTACACAAATACTGAATTATAGATGAAACCTGCTTTGTTCCCAGCAAGTAATGATCCAGACAAAGTTCTCCACAAGAGAGAAACTCCCACCCATTTCCTATACTGCTAGCTTGGAAAAGCAAGTCTCCACCGAGGTGGTATCTAATGTAGTAAGCGGGGTCCTGTGCCAAGCTGAAGGCCCAGGTTCGAATCCCTCTGCTACATGGGGCTTAAGAGACATCTGGTAAGGGTCTGCCTAACCCCAGCTTGCCTAGAAAATCAGGTCATACGTGGAAAATGGAAAAAAAAGGTTGCAGTATTGTACAGGAGACTTTGATCACTTTCCAGGTGGCAGCGAAAGACTGTTCTTTTTCAAAGTGTTTGAAAGTCTTGAAGACATAATTCTGGGTTCAGTTTAGATGAATGTTAGTTGCTTGCTTGATGCAAAGTTGCTCATAACTGCGCTTGATATTGGATGACTGATGAGTAACATCACAAAAAAAAGTTTTTTTTTCACCATAGAAAGAGCCTTTTTTCAATGGAATAAAGAAACATTTCATTCATAATCAGAAAATGTCATAGTGGTCGAAGAGAGATCGAGCAGGAAAGAGTCCAACATTGTCGAGTTACACATAAACAGTGAGACAAACCACCCTTAAGATTGAAAGCCCCACTTGCGATCCACCATCAATAGTACAATTAAAACGAGCTTATGAATCGAGGCAGCATTAGAATTAATGCCTTGGAATGTTCTTGCATTCCTCTCCTTCCATACCGACCACCAAATGGTAATGATACAACCACACCTGACAAAGCTCCATCGCCCACTCTTAACAATAAGGTTATGCTTGAAATCCAGTAGTGGTACTCTCCCCGACTCCTTACAACTCACTCCAACACGGGTTGACAAACAGAGCCTAAATGAAGGAGGGGTTCTCAAATTTTTTTAGCACCCAACAGTAAAACTTTAAAGTATAGTGTGCCCTTGTGTAGTACTCATCTTTAGTGATAAATAATTTATCTGTTTCTTTTTTTCTTTTTAGAAAGAGAAAGCTGGGGTTAAGCAGACCCCTACCAGTTATACAACCATACCATTTGGGATTCCAACTTGGGACGTCCCAACACAAGGTGACGTGCACTAACTGCCCCTGACAGACAAGGGGAGCCGCCCCCATTTGGTTCTTCTTTTGATCTTTTGGATAATTCATAGAAGGGGTCATTATACACCCCTAGTCACTAACACTTGTATGAATAACTAAGGACCCAATAAATCCAATATTGATTCCTTCAACTTGTCGATTATACAAATACGATTATAGTGATTAGGATGAATATCTTGAAAGATAGCAGTTTGTCCTCGATTTTTGCCCATGAACTATTTATGTCAATTGATAATGTCCAATCAAAGACTTGAGATAAAGAGTGTAGGCTGAAAAATGATCCACAAGTTGTTGAATTTACCCAAATTATTGACATGCATGAACTCAAAAACCGGTATGTGAGATTGAGACTGAGAGGGACTGAAAAAAATATCAGCAAAGGAGTGCCCAGCAAACGCAAATGTCAGATGATCTGATCAGGCATTTAGATAAATCGAACACCCTAAGTGGAATTTTCAAAAGTCAAGCAACAAAGAGGGTCACTCTACCCTTTCCAAAAAAGAGGGTCTCTCTCTCTCTCTCAAGGTTCTCCGGCGATGCCAACATCCGCGGCACTATGACCTAGACGGCAGCCTCACGGCGAGTATACAGCGGGCCGAAGACTCCCAAGGGACTTCCGGCGATGATTCAAACTGAAATGAAGAACCAGAGACGAAGGTTCTCAAAAGGAATTATCTTGTTGCATTTTCGAGAAATTCCTGGAAACGCATTTCAATTCCAGATATTGAATCAGTACGATTCATTTTGGGAGTAACATCGATTCCGTTGTTGAATTTCCAGTCACCCAAGCACATCGGAAACGGAAGCGAAAGAACTCCTGGAACCATAAAAGCCATCCATGGTAGGTGGTCAAACGCAAAGCCAGAGCGATGTTCTTCCTCAACCACGGCAGAAGACTACCGAGAAGCGCCTTTTCCCTCCACCATTTCCCAATGTCACATTCTCTCAGGATCCTTTCAGAGAACCCAAATCCTGCTCTAGAACCTTCCAATTCCCAACAATCCTCCCCAATTCATACTTCCCACCACCATTCCGACTTATTCAAGAAGACCCAGAATGCCGTCCACATCGTGTCCATAAACAATACTCAGAACGCACACTTTGACCCCATCCCCAGATTCTCTGAACTCCTTGCTGACACCAATCCGCTCCTTTATCCTACATTTATCCTCTTCTCCACCTTGATTGAATCATTCTTGGATTCTAGAAGGTTCTTAGAAGCATCAGAAACACTGGGTATGATGGTGGGTCAGGGTGCTATCCCTGATTCGTACACATGTACCAGGTTGCTGTACAAGTTCAATACGCTAGGCCTTATTGACCAGGTACGGTTTCTGTACTCGCAGATGGTGAATTTTGGGATTAGGCCTCATGTTTGTGCTCAGAACATCATGATCCATGCTTTTTGCAAAGTGGGTGATCTCGAAAAGGCTATGAAAATGCTTCGAGATGTAGATTCTGATGTTGTTAGTTATAATACCATGATTTGGGGTCTCTGCAAGAAAGGAATGGTGAAAGCATCAGTTGGGTTGTTGTCGGAAATGGTTAAGAAGGGGTTGGGATTCGACGTGGTTAGTTGTAATACTTTGATCAAGGGGTTTGTCTTGAAAGGGTTGTTGGGTGATGCGGAATTGTTCATGGAAGAGATGATTAAGGGTGGAATTGCTAGAGATGCCGTTGGGTATAATACGTTGATCGATGGTCATTGTAAAGTGGGATCCATGAGCAATGCGGTTGAGCTGCATAGTAGCATGAAGAAAGGAATTGTATTGCCAGATATTGTTAGCTATAACACTCTGATAAGTGGGTTTTGTGGAATTCAAGATTTTGAAAGAGCTAAAGAACTCGTAGGTGAACTTATGGTTGCAGTGAGTCGGGCTGCTGATTTTGAGACTGATCACGATAGTGATAGGAATTGTGACCTATTGACAAGGAATTCATCTGTAGAATATGCAGGGATCAATCTTGAGGCAACCCTTGAACCTAATTTTGTTACATATACAACATTGATAAGCGCTTATTGTAAACAAGGGGAAGTTAAGGAAGCATTTTCTTTGTATGAAGAAATGGTTAGGAGTGGGATCCTTCCTGATGTGGTCACTTATAGTTCACTCATTAATGGCCTATGCAAAAACGACAAGATGGCTGAAGGGAAAATACTTCTCCATGAAATGGAGAGGATGGGTGTTGTTCCTAATCATGTAGCATACTGTACTATTATGGATTCACTTTTCAAGTCTGGGAATGCCGTAGAGCCATTTGTTCTTCATGGTCAAATGGTGGTTCGGGGAATTGCTTTTGACTGCATACTCTGTACCGCTATGATGGATGGATTCATTAAGTTGGGAATGCAATCTGAAGCAGAAAAAATGTTTCAAACAATGACTGAACTTTCTCTTATTCCTAATCATGTTAGTTACTCAGTGTTGATCAATGGGTGTTGCAGGATAGGCGATATGAAACGTACCAAGCTTTTTTTGGAGGAAATGGAGACAAAATCCTTACATCCAAATGTGATTACTTACTCTTCCATTGTCAATGGTTATACAAAAAAGGGCATGCTTGATCAAGCTATGGGCGTTCTAGCAAAAATGCAGGAACAAGATGCTAGTCCTAATACTGTCACCTACACCACAATCATTGATGGCTACTTCAAGCAAGGAAACAAAAAAACTGCCTTTGATTTGCATGAAAAAATGATAAAGGATGGTGTGAGACCAAACAGTTTCACACTTGATGCTCTTGTCAATGGATTAAAAAAGAATGGGAAAATGGAGGAAGCTGAAAGTTTGTTTAGAAGTATGGTGCATGGAGGGATTAGTCCTGATCTAATCAATTATACCTCTCTGATGGATGGGTTATTCAAAGCAAGGAAGCCATCTGCTGCTCTAAAAGTTGGTGAAGAAATGGTGGAGAAAAACTTGAAGCCTGATGTTGTTGCTTATAATGTATTCATAAATGGTTTGTTCAAACTGGGCAGGCCGAAAGAAGCCCAATCTTTTTTCAATGAGATGAAGGAGATGGGTTTAAGTCCAGACGTGTTTACTTACAATGCCATGATGTCTGCAAGCTGCAAGTCAGGAAATTGGAAAATGGCTCTCGAACTAAGAACTGAAATGAAGAGTAACAGAGTCTTGCCCAGTTTTGCCACTTATAGTTTGCTAATACAGGGACTTTGTGAGGGTGGAGAGGTTGATGCAGCAGTAAATGTGTTAAATGAAATGATCATGGCGGGGTTTCATCCAAATTCCACCATCCATGGAATACTGCTGCGTGCCTCCTTGAAAAATGAAGGGATGGACTCAGTTTTCCAAATGCACAGGCGTTTGATCGAGATGGGACTTGTAGTGGAGTTAGCAGTTTACAATAACCTCATTGACATCTTATGCATGCATGGGATGACACGTAAAGCTACTGGTGTGTTGAAGGAGATGATGAAGAGGGGCATTTCAGTGGATGTAACTACATATAATTCCATTATCCATGGATATTGCAAAAGCAGTCATTTAAAGAATGCATTAACCACATTTTCACAGATGCTAGTTGAAGGAATTGCTGCTAATATTGTGACCTACAATATCTTATTATCCGGATTTTCAACTGCTGGTCTGATGCAAGAAGCAGATAAATTAATGGATGAATTGTTGCGACATGGACTGACACCCAATTATGATACTTATAATATTTTGATCAGTGGCCATGTAAAGCTGGGAAATAAGAGGGAATCTGTTAAGCTTTACTGTGAAATGGTGAGTAATGGCTTTATTCCAAAAGTTGGGATGTACAATGTACTTATTAGTACCTTTGCGAAGGCAGGAAAGATGGATCAAGCCAAGGAATTCTTCAATGAAATGCAAAGGAGAGGCATCTCTCCTAATGCGTCAACATACAACATACTGATCAGTGGGTGGTGCAAACAAAGAAATGCAGCAGAGGTGAAAAGATTTCTCGAAGAGGCAAATGCAGGTGGCCATCTTCTTAGTGAAATCACCCTTCGACTTATTGCCTTTGTGTTTGCAAAGCGGGGAAAGAAAGGAAAAGCTCGCAGGTTATTAGAGAGATTGTGCAGAAAAAAGAAGAGAAAAGATAAGGAGCATCACATAGAATAATGTTGGATATAAAAATCATTTGACCATATTTATAATAGCCATTGAGTCAGTTGCTTATCACATGAGGATTGAACATGTTGGCCAGATAGAAAAGTTATGGCATCTAAAATGAGGTCTCAGGTTCAATCTCACAAGGGCCTACTTCATGTCTTGCTGATCTGAAACAGAAGTTACATTTCAGCTTGTGTTGCTTTGATCATGCCGAACTTAAGTCTTTTGATTCAATATGGAACTTTTTGTCAGGCTGTAAAATCTGGATACTCACAAGGACTGGTTGAAACAATTCAGCTAGCAGATTTTATAATGTTCAAGTGTTCCCTTTATGGGAGTCAAGAATTTGTTCTCTAGATATTCTTGCCATTCCTGTCTCTTTTATAGCTAGATCCCAGAGAACAGCTTTCAGGAATTGCAGCATTCTTGTGCTTGTCAGTATAGGAGAAACATATCATCTGGATCTTCATGCTTCTTTTGAAGGACACAATGATCCAATCTTGGTTTGGAAAGTGGGAGACCAGTTTAGGGCCATGAGCTGGTTTCTTGAGCAAAGCATACTTTGTTTTATGAGGAAATTTATTTACAGGTAGTTGCAACAAATTCATGGATGTACTTCACCATAGATTATCATCTATTTTATTGCCCTTGAAATTATGCTTTTTGCTCTATTATCATTTTTTGTCTTTCTAATTCAGCTGATAGAACAAATGTAACTTGGAAGTTGTTTAAGTAGTTATCCGAATTGATATATGGTTGCATGAAATGTATAATTTCATGCCTGAAAGTTTCTCATATTTTTGAAGATTTCATCTAGCTTGGTTTCTATCGGACTGGACCTTGTTATAGTACCAGAAACAAATCAACTCTTGATCTTTCAAAAAAGTCATGGGGCTGAATTTGTAGAGGTAATCATACCTTAAGCAGGTGCTACCATGTTTATCAGGGTAAATATGCTATTTGGAAAAACTAAGACTATGATTACTTAAAAACCATGAAATATGTATTCCAATTTCAAATTAGAAAATCTGGAGATATTTTCTTAAAAGATCTATTTCAAAACACAAGCTCCCGATTCCTTGTCCACTGGTGCCTCTTGCTGCCCTGCCTCTTTGCACTACTTATCCCCCTCTCCCATACTATCTTTATAATGCTCTCTCTCTCTCTCTCTATTTTTATTTTTTGGTTCCTTGGTGGTTTAATATCTCTATAATTAGGCTTTACTTCCAAGTACATTTCTTTGCCACATTTAACATTTTTGGTTTTTAATCTGCAGAATTAATCTTTAGAATTCTTGTCAGTTTGTTACTTATTTAATTGGTATGAAATTATGGTTTAGTTCATAAAAGCCATGGTAATTTTTATTTTGAAATTGTAAAATGAAGAAATCTTGTCATAGGCACTCAGTCTCACGTATGAATTTTATGATGACCATAAGATTTTATTCTATCATATTTGCCAGATTGGTTTGTTTTGAGATCATGGTGTGACTGAAAGCACCATTTTGAATGATCTCAAGTGGCCTTTTGGTATTGTAGCTTTCTGTTGGTGCATAGCCCTGTTTGCATTCATGTACTGGTTATTGATATAAATATTCATCAGTTGTATATGACTTCTGGATGTTAATGAACCATGTTACACATGGGATCTATATCCATATAAACAGCAATGTTCTTTTTTGATTAACTCTCTAGGAACAAATTCTATTAGGCCGGCAATGATATATATATATATATAGTTTCTAGATGCTGGACTTTCATATTGTTGCATCTCTAATTCATTAAAAACTAATAAATAAATAATTGAGTTTTTTTTTCTGGACGTTCTCCAGTCACCCATGTTAAAATGTAATATTCTTTATATATATATGTGGAGAGATACATATACATATATACATATATATATATATATATATATATATATATATATATATATATATATATATATATATATATATATATATATATATATATATATTTCAAAACCCGATAAAGGGTATTTCGGTCATCTCACATTTTGCGCATATTCTCATTTGAGAATATGACTATTTTTTTCATATTTTTTATTTCTTTTAGTTTTTCCTTTTTATTTTTTGTTTTTTGTCTTTTCATAATATGGGGGGCCCACAACACATACGTTGGAGGGGCTCCAACGTATATGTTGGAGCCCCCACACTCCTCCAACATGTATATATAGGGGTGCTCCCCTTCTTGCTTTTTCATCTTTTTGTAAAGCCCCTTTTGAGACCCAATATATTGAAGTTGATATTTTTTATGCTCTCGTGCATGTGTATCCGTGCCTTTGTGCACTTGTGAGACTTCTCCTTTATGCCTTTGTGCACACTGTTAAATATATATATATATATATATATATATATATATATATATATATATATATATATATATATATATAATCATCATACCAGATAAAGGGTATTTTTGTAATTCTGCCCATTAGGGGCATTTTAGTCTTTTTACATGTATTTTATTTTTCATTTTTTTTCTTTTTTCTTTTTTCTTTTTCATTTTCTATTTTATTTATTGTAAAATGCAATTAATGCATTGCAGTGGGGGTCCCAACCAAAGGAGTTGTTGGACCCCCAACGGTCACAAATGTGACCGTTGAGGGCCCACCGAGTCCCCTTTGGGCCTCCCAAGGTCTTCTCTCTCTCACTTTTTCTCACTCTCTCCCTAACTCCTTTGTGTATAAATAGAGGGACATTCCCCCCATGTAAAGTATGGCCTTTTAGGCCCTCATTCAATGAAGTTTATTCATTTTGTGCCTCTTCTTAGGCTTCTTGTGGTGTCCCTTAGTGGACCATTTCTTTATTTCCCATTGCGGGTTTGTGTTTGTTCAATGTTGGACCTTGTGAATGCATTGAGCATTCTTTTAATTCATTTAAACTCACTTTCTAACACACACTTCGTGTTTCTAGCATTGTATTTATACACAAAATCTCTTTTTATAGAGATTTTCACATGGTATCAGAGCAAGGTCGCTTGAAGAAAGAAATTTATGCCGTTCTTCATAATATCGAGTGCCTCGAAAAGCATGCCTTCAACTTTTTTGGTGATTGGCATAAAGACTCATCTTCATCCAATATTTTAGAAGATTATTACAACAAGATTTAAAATCTTATTGTGGTACGCCCTCTTTTTTCTCATCTTACCTTTCTAATGAGTGAAAAAGACTCCCATTTTTCTCTTGGTTTCAAGCTAAATGACTCCAATTATCACGTATGGGCCAGAAATATAGAAGCCCACATTAAAGGAAAAGGGCTTTGGGGTTACGTTCAAGGCTCGATTCCAAAACCGGATCCTAAAATTACGTTGATTCAAGAAGGAAAAATCAAAATTCTTGAGGGAGATGAAAGCACTAAGGCTCTTAAAGAGTATAGTAGAAAACATGAGGAATGGGAAATGAAGAACTTCAAGACCTTGTCATGGATTTTCTCCTCCATTGAGACAAGACTTAACGCCAATATTATAAAGTTTAAAAAGGCTTCTCAAGCGTGAGAGTACCTTGAGAAAATGTACACTTCTAGGGACTTGTCCCATAAGTATTACCTCCAAAAGAGGGCGCTAACCCTTCTTCAAGGGGAGATGACTAAAAGGGAGTATTTTGTCGAACTCTCTTCCATTTGGGATGAGCTTGCTATGCTCAAACCCAAGTGGAGTGGAGAATCCATAGAGCTTCGTCATAAACAACTTGAAGAAGATCGATTTTTCAATTTTTTAAATGGGCTAAGGCCCGAGTCTGAGCAAATTAGCTCTTCTCTTCTATCCTCCTTCACCTCTCTCTCTCATGAAGATGTCATTACAAAATTAAGTGGAGAGGAAACTCATATGGGCATTAGCAAGCAAAATCCAAGTGTTCTTGCAATGCCCATAAATCAAGAAGAATGTGACGGAGCAAATGTCGTTTCTAGGCCCGAGAACAACTTAAGGACATATAAACCTCCTCATTTTAAAAACCAAAATCAAGGTGGTCAAGGCGAAAGAAGGGACTATAGCAAAGTTGTGTGTTATTTTTGCAAAGAACCGGGTCATATCAAACCGGTTTGTCCTAAGTGGAAGAAACTAATAGCAATGGCCACCACATCTCAACCACAAAAAGAGGAATCTACCAATAGAACTCTCTCTCTCTCTCAATCAAATTGTAGAAGCTCTTCAACCTCTTCTTAAGGGAGCTATTTCCGGTGCCGCCGTGTCTACTCCTACAGGTAAAACTTCTTGGCTTTTAGATTCGGCTGCATCATTTCATATGTCTCCAAACATTTTTTCTCTTTTTGAATACTCTAAAAATTCGTTACCATCTTTTGTTTCAACCGCGGATGGCACTTCTCTTGAAATTAAGGGAATTGGTAATTTTGAAACCCAAAACTTCTTTATTCTTAAAATTAGATTTATACCAAAATTGAATTTAAACTTACTTTCCGTCTCTCAACTTTCGGACCTTGGGTGTGACATTCAATTCTCATCTAATAAATGTTTAATACATGATCATCGGTCCGAGAGGTTGATTGGGGAAGGCTCTAGGAAGGGAGACTTGTACTATATAGACTCTCTTCAAATTCCTAAAACCACCTTTTGTAATGTGGCCCAACATAAAGACATAAATATTTGGCACAAAATACTTGGTCATCCCAACATTACCAAGTTGTCACATTTGCATTTTATCAAGAATCTTTATAAAAATACCTTCTCTTGTAAAGATTGCATTCTTGGAAAAATAAGAAGTATGCATTTTGA
Organism: Nuphar pumila; assembly: GCF_984573655.1. NCBI lineage: Eukaryota > Viridiplantae > Streptophyta > Magnoliopsida > Nymphaeales > Nymphaeaceae > Nuphar > Nuphar pumila. Next base: position 3,781,182 of record NC_143261.1, read on the forward strand.
ACAAAGATCTATGTTTACCACTAAACCTTTTGAAATTATTCATTCGGATGTTTGGGGACCGGCACCTGTCATATCCAAGGGAGACTTTGCTTATTATGTGATTTTTGTGGATGATTTTTTACGATATTGTTGGATATATTTTCTCAAACATAAGCATGGAGACTTTTCATGTTTTAAATCATATCATATGATGATCAAAAATCAATTTAATAGTAACTTAAAGATATTTAGGACCGATTCCGGAGGTGAATATCGCTCTAATGAATTTAAGAAATATCTTGAAGACTATGGTATTGTCCATCAAAGATCGTGTCCCAAGGCCCCACAACAAAATGGTTTGGCCGAAACGAAGCGTAGGCATATCATTGAAACCACTAGAACCATTTTGATTTTCCAAAGTATTCCAAAAAAAATTTGGGCCGAAGCGTCTCTTGCTTCCGTTTATCTTATTAATCGTCTTCCATCCCAAAATTTAGATAAAATCTCTCCTTTTGAGATTCTATATGAAAAAGAAACCGATTATAATAGATTAAGAGTTTTTTGTTGTAAATGCTTTGTCCTTACAGATAAAAATGCTAAACTCTCACCAAAAGTCATTCCTTGTGCTTTTCTTCGGTATTCTCTGAAACCCAAAAAGGGTTTTGATGTTATGATACTAAGAATGCTAAATTATATGTCTCAAGGAATATAACATTTTTGGAAAATGATAGTGGTTTTGAAAAAAATGAGTCTCATTTAGAAAATGCCGACTATTCCTTTCTTTTTGATCTATTGTCTAAAGATGATGATATTTTTAGTGATGATGAATCAACATATAACAGTGACAATAAAGTAGTTGAAATCAACAATAATTCTAACCCTACTACCTCTCAAGAAGAAAATATAACTAGCGACCCTATCACCTATCCTCATAGAGGTAGACACACCTTTAGAAGTGCTATTGAGCAATATAGTCAACCTAGCGAATCTATCTCCACACATGATTCAAACCCTAGAAGAATCAAAAGAATTAGAATAACTCCCTCTATATTCGTATCCTTTGATTCTTTCTCTGCTAAATATCGGGCTTGCTTAAGTGTCATTCACTCATATTTTGAACTAAAATTTTTTGAAGATGCCAAACGATGTATTAAATGGAGAGAGGCTATGGAGAGTGAACTCAAAGTGCTTAGGAAAGCCAACACTTGGGAATTTCAAACGCTTTCCAGTGGAAAGAAAACTATAGGATGCAGATGGGTGTTCAAAGTCAAAACCAAGAGTGATGAATCTCTTGAGAGGTATAAAGCTCGTCTAGTAGCTAAATGGTATAGTAAAAAATACGAGATTGACTATGAAGAGACATTTGCTCCAGTAGCTCGTATGGTTACTGTTAGATGTCTCATTACCATTGCGTCCATTAGAAAATAAAATATTTATCAAATGGATGTCAAAAATGCTTTTTTAAATAGAGACCTTAATGAAGAAGTCTACATGGATGCTCCACCTAGTATGAAAATTCCTAAAAATAAAGTTCTTCGCCTTCGTAAAGCTCTTTATGGTTTGAAACAAGTCCCCAAATCTTGGCACGATAGGTTTAACAATGTAATGACTGAAAATGGTTTTTCTTCCTGTTATACTAACATTGCATTGTTTGTTAAGAAATCTGATGCAGTAATTGTTATATTATTGTTATATGTTAATAACAAGAGATGATACTAAAGGAATAAAAAATATTAAATGTATCTTGACTTCAAAATTTGAAATGTCAGACTTAGGATTCTTGACATATTTTTTGAGAATTGAGGTTGCTTTTTCTCACAGAGGTTACTTTCTGTCTCAAACTAAACTTGATTGTGAGATCCTTGACAGATCAAGAATTACATATGACAAGGTCTGTGAAACTCCTGAAATAGTGGGTTCAAAAATGAAGATTGACAATGAAATTCTTCTAAAAGATCCCACACCTTACAAGCAATTGGTTAGATCCCTAACGTATCTCAGCATTACTAGGCCTAATATTTCTCATGTTGTACATGTTGCCAGTCAATTTCAACATGCACCTACTATAATTCATATAAGCGTTATTCTTCGCATCATCAGATACACAAAGGGTACAGTAAACAAGGGAGTATTTTTATCTTCTTCTTCTGAATTAAGTTTGTTTAATTGCTTATACTGACTCTGATTGGGGAAGTGATTCAAATAACCGTCACTCCACCACTATATTCTGCATTTCTTTAGGGGAATCTTTAATTTCTTGAAGATGCAAGAAACAACAGAAGGTCTCCCTTTCATCTACAGAAGCAGAATACAAAGTCATGTCATCTTCTACCATGGAGATTGTTTGGATTCGCAGTTTGCTAGAAGATATAAATATTCAAGTTCTAGGGCCCACAAAACTATGTTATGATAATAAAAGTGCAATTTACATTGCCAAAAATCACACATTTTATGAGTGCACGAAGCATATTGAGATGAACTGCCACTATGTTCGTGAAAAATACTTAAGAAGAACCATATGTTACATCAGAATATCAACTGGCAGACTTCTTCACCAAAGCGCTGTGCTCTCTAAGATTTAACTTTCTTCTTGGCAAACTTTCTGTTATATCACCCTAAGTTTGAGGGGGGGTGTTAAAATGTAATATTCTTTATATATATATATTCTTATATATATATATATGTGTGGAGAGATACACACACACATATATATATATATATATACATATATATGATATATATATATATATAAGTATATTTTTCAAAACCCGATAAGGGGTATTTCAATCATCTCACATTTTGCGCATATTCTCATTTGAGAGAATATGACTGTATTTTTTCATATTTTTTATTTCTTTTAGTTTTTCCTTTTTATTTTTTGTTTTTTGTCTTTTCATAATATGGGGGGCCCACAACACATACGTTGGAGCCCCTCCAACAGTTATATTTATAACCGTTGGAGGGGCTCCAACGTATATGTTGGAGCCCCCACACTCCTCCAACATGTATATTTAGGGGTGCTCCCCTTCTTGCTTTTTCATCTTTTTGTAAAGCCCCTTTTGGGACCCAATATATTGAAGTTGATATTTTTTATGCTCTTGCGCATGTGTATCCGTGCCTTTGTGCACTTGTGAGAGTTCTCCTTTGTGCCTTTGTGCACACTTCGTGTTTCTAGCATTGTGTTTATACACAAAATTTCTTTTTATAGAGATTTTCACAACCCAATGGTCAGAAAATGTCTAAATAGGATTCTTCAATGTACAACAAATTTTTTTTTTGAAAAAAAAGTTGAGAAAACTTTAATAGCATCAGTTTTTTTTTGTGTTTTTTTTATCCAACCCATTTTGACCATCACTGCCCAAAAACTGCTGAGAGATATCATTCGATGTTTTGAAGTTAAAGAACTTGGTGTTGTGGCCGAGCAGACTTTGTTTTTGAAACCTAGGTTTTCTATCACCAAATAGTGCAAAAAACCCAGTTTTGGTTATTAATGCAGAAAATGCCAAAAACTAGGTTTTTAACCTGGTTGTTAGTGCTTGCATAGGTTGCTGAGAATCCTTCCTGAGAAATTATTCTGACTCGTATCAAGAATTTTCATATTAGGTGACAAAACCTAATTTTTGGTGTTTTTTTGTTAACAAACCAAAATTTGAGTTTATGCACCTTTTTGTGAGACAAAACTCACTTTTCAGAAACCTAGTTTTGTGTAAACCTAACTTTGAGAAAAAATCTCTCTCCAGCTTTTTCACCTGAAAACTGGTATCAGGACAGGAGTGCCTGTCACTCTCATCCACCACCCCTCTTCCCCCTATTTCCTAACCAGCCACTATTTGGCCGTATCCTGGTCCGACATTAGTCACAAAATTGCATTAAACATTGCCATCTATATCGTGTGATGTCATCCTAATAACTTTTTGGCCTGAAAATGGTAAAGTACATGGGATAGTTCAGGATTTTCCAACCACCAAATGGCTGTAAGTGATCAAACAATGTCGCCAACATGAATGGCACGATCCCAGTTGTTTTCTGGCTGGTGGGTTGCCCGAAAAAGGTCACAATTTTTATACTTTTTTGGTTTTTTAGCAACCCATTGATTGGAAAATGGCTGAGATGGTTTTGTCCATAGTCCATACTGAACAACACTTCAACTCTTCTCTAGCAGCAATTAGCTGGAAACTAGCCAAAATAAGAGAGAAAATCACAATTTTACTAGGGGTTTCCTTTTTTTTTCCTATCCATTTTTCCTGCCATCCAACAATAGAAAAATGGTTGGGATGGTTATACATGTCAAACAGTACCTCTCAAACATTCTTCTGTTGGGTGGTTAAAGAACAAAACGAAAAACCCAATTTTATTATGTTTTCTAGGCTTTTTGTTTCATAACCATCTTCCTCAATGGCAGAAAAATGGTTGGGGCGATACCACCCATGTCAGAGGGCGCCTCCCCGCCTTTTTCTGGCCATTGGATGACCAGGAAACAACTGAAAAAAAAAAGATAAAACCCTTTTTACTCAGGTTTTGTCATCCAAAGAATTTTGAACCAGCTCTTGGTAAACCCATGTTTATCAAAACCTTGTGTTACTAAAATCCCAGGTTTTGGTATGTGCCATCCAAACCCTCCTACATATTTTTCAAAATTTCAAAAAGTTAAAATTTTAAATCTCCAAACTGGAAAACTAGAAATTAATTTTTTTTGTTTTGCATCCTGGCACCCCCTATAGATAGTGGATTAGTTATGTATTTTAACACAAGACACAGCCCACAAGAGCTCCACTCATCTGGTAGGGGCAACTTGTGAATGTCACCAAATTAATGGGATGTCACAAGTTCGAAACCCGTGGGTGGCATCCTTTGTCGCAAGGTCGAAGCTGGGTGTGCTGCCCGGTGAGCAGGAGGGATCTCAGGGGTTTTACCATGTGGAGGCCAGCCAATGTGCCATGTGATGTTTTTTTTTTTCTCTTGGATTATCGAAAAAAAAAAAACTAGACACACATGGTATTTATTATATGATTAATAGGTAAGCTGTCTTGGTTGCTAGTTCTGAATCAGTGACTGCTGATTGTATCTTAATGATATTTTTTGGAGCAGAATTTGAGAGAGAGCATGCAAATGGGTCATGTCCACCACTAGACAGTAGATGGAACTATTATCTCCTATGTCACATGGGTGCGAGTACGGGTGAGACACGGGGACCCGGCTATATATATATATATATATAACAATAATAAGATTATAAATTTTAAAGCAAAAATAAAAAAGTAATTCTATTGAAGTAACAACACAAACTTACCAAAATATAACACATAAAGAAGCTTGTGAGTGTGATAACAACAAAACTTATCATAAATGGACAAAAATAGACTCGGTCAAAGTTGACTGAGTCCAAAATGTGGACGGACTCGGCCCCGATGCATTGACCGAGTCCGACACTTAGTTGATCGTGTCTGCCCCGTGTCTGTGTCCGCACCCGTGTTGGGGCGTGTCGACGCAGGTGCGTCGACGTTTTAGCTGAGTCCGTGTGATTTAGATTATCTCATAGAGAGCACATTTGAAACTTATTAAGCTTCTCATGGTGTTAGGACATGTGTGTGTATCTTGCTTGCTTGGAGTCTAAGTTTTACTTCATTAAAAGTTATGTCCAAGGCCTTTAACTTCAATTTTTCTGTCGTTTATTTTTAAATTGTTCTTCTGTAGGTGTGGATTGCCAGTTGAGGAAGCAGGAGCGGGAAGCGATACGGGAAGCGGTAGCGGGAAGCGAGGCACTTTCAAAATTTTAGGAAGCGGGGAAGCGTGGGACCACTTAGGACCGATTCGGGAAGTGTCTCGGAAGCGACCTAGGAAGCGACTCGGAAGCGAGGGGGAAGCGAAAAAAATAAAAATAAAAAATAAAAAATAAAAAATTTGAAAAAACAAGGGAAGCGAGGGAGAAGCGAGGGGGAAGCGTGATGGGAAGCGCGCTTCCCATTAAAGGGAAGCGCGTCCCCCATTAAAGGGAAGCGCGCTTCCCAAAAAAGGGGGATGCTTCCCCCCACGCTTCAGAAGCGCGACGTTTCGCGCTTCCGAAGCGCGCTTCCCCTTTTAGCTAGGCGCTTCCGGTAACCCTGATCTGAATTGATTGCACAAGGGAAACAAAAGTCTTGCGCATAGTTTTCCAATTTTTTTTGTGGATTCACTGTAAAAATCTCTACACAAAGAGATTTTGTGTATAAACACAATGCCGGAAACACGAAGTGTGCACAAAGGCACAAAGGAGAACTCTCACAAGTGCACAAAGGCACAGATACATATGCACAAGGGCATAAAAAATATCAACTTCAATAAATTGGGTCCCAAAAGGGGCTTTACAAAAAGAATGATTTACAAGGGGGTAACACCCCATATTTATAATGCAAGGAAGAGAGGGAATGAGGGAGTTGTTGGGCTCCCAACGACTCTAAATAGAGTCGTTGGGGGTCCAACGACTCTCTCTACTTTATGCTTTTTTACTTTGGTCAAAAAAGCATAAAGCCAAAAGGTCCAAAAATAAACTAAAAAGAAAAAGAAACCTAACCTAGTTAAATAAACTAACCTAATCCTAACTAAACTTTAAAAGTAAACTAAAACTATGAGATTACATATTATGTTACATTTTAACACCCTCCCTCAAACTTAGGGTGGCATAATCGAAAGTTTGTCAAGAAGAAAGTTAAATCTTAGAGAGCACAGCGCTTTGGTGAAGAAGTTTGTTAGTTGGTATTCAGATGTAACATATGGAAGGTCTATGGTTCTTCTTAAGTATTCTTCACGAACATAGTGGCAGTCCATCTCAATGTGCTTCGTGCGCTCATGAAATGTGTAATTTTTGGCAATGTAAATTGCACTTTTATTATCACAACATAGTTTTGTGGACCCTTGAACTTGAATATTCATATCTTCCAGTAAGTTGCGAATCCAAACAATCTCCATGGTAATAGATGCCATGGCTCTATATTCGGCTTCTATAGATGAAAGTGAGACCTTCTGTTGTTTCTTGCATCTTCAAGAAATTAAGGATTCCCCTCAAAAAATACAAAAAACAGTGGTGGAGTGACGGTTATTTGGGTCACCTCCCCAATTAGAGTCAGTATAAGCAATTAAACTTAATTAAGAAGAAGAGCATAAAAATATCTCCTTGTTTATTGTACCCTTTATGTATCTTATGATGCAGAGAATGACGCTCATATGAACAGTAGTAGGTGCTTGTTGAAATTGACTAGCAACATGTACTGCATGAGAAATATCATGTCTCGTAATGGTGAGATACGTTAAAGATCCAACCAGTTGCCGGTAAGGTGTGAGATCTTTTAGAAGAATCCTATCATCAATCTTCATCTTCGAACCTACTATTTCAGGGGTTTCACAGACCTTGTCATTTATGATTTCTGATCTGTCAAGAATCTCACAAGCAAGTTTAGTTTGAGACAAAAAATAGCCTTTGTGAGAATAAGCAACCTCAATTCCCAAAAAATATGTCAGAAATCCTAAGTCTGACATTTCAAATTTTGAGGTCAAGATAGATTTAATGCTTTGATTCCTTTAGTATCATCTTCTGTTATCAACATGTCATCAACATATAACAATAATATAACAATTCCTGCATTAGATTTCTTAACAAACAATGCAATGTCAGTATAACAAGAAGAAAAACCATTTTCAGTCATTACATTGTTAAACCTATCGTGTCAAGCTTTGGGGGCTTGTTTCAAACCATAAAGAGCTTTACGAAAGTGAAGAACTTTATTTTTAGGAATTTTCATACCAGGTGGAGCATCAATGTAGACTTCTTCGTTAAGGTCTCTATTTAAAAAAATATTTTTGACATCCATTTGATAAATATTTCATTTTCTAATGGATGCAATGGTGATGAGACATCTGACAGTAACCATACGAGCTACTGGAGCAAATGTCTCTTCATAGTCAATCTCATATTCTTGACTATACCCTTTAGCTACTAGACAAGCTTTATACCTCTCAAGAGATCCATCACTCTTGGTTTTGACTTTGAACACCCATCTGCTTCCTATAGTTTTCTTTCCACTGAAAAGCGTTTTAAATTCCCAAGTGTTGGCTTTCCTAAGAGCTTTGAGTTCACTCTCCATGGCTTCTCTCCATTCAATACAACGTTTGACATCTTCAAAATTTTTTGGTTCAAAATATGAGTAAATGATACTTAAGCAAGCCCGATATTTAGGAGAGAAACAATCAAACGAAACAAATCTTGAGGCAGTTCGTCTAGGATTTGAATCATGAGTGGAGATAGATTTGCTAGGTTCACTATATTGATCGATAGCACTTTTAAAGGTGCTTCTATCTCTATGAGAATAGGTGATAGGGTCTCTAGTTATATTTTCTTCTTGTAAGGTAGTAGGGTTAGAATTATTGTTGATCACAACTACTTCATTGTCACTGTTATATGTTGATTCATCATCACTAGAGATATCATCATCCTTAGATAATAGATCAAAAAGAAAGGAATAGTCGACATTTTCTAATTGAGGTTCAAATTTTTCAAAACCACTATCATTTTTCAAAAATGTTACATTCCTTGAGACATGTAACTTATCATTCTTAGTATCATAACATCGAAATCTTTTCTGGGTTTCAGAATAGCCCAAAAAAGCATAAGGAATAGCTTTTGGTGATAGTTTATTATTTTTATCTGTAAGGACAAAGCACTTACAACAAAAAACTCTCAACCTATTATAATCGGGTTCTTTTTCATATAGAATCTCAAAAGGAGAGATTTTATCTAAATTTTTGGATGGAAGACAATTAATAAGATAAACGGAAGCAAGAGCCGCTTCGGCCCAATTTTTTTTTAAATACTTTGGGAAATAAGAATGGTTCTAGTGGTTTCAATGATATGCCTATGCTTCCTTTCGGCCAAACCATTTTGTTGTGGGGTCTTGGGACACGATCTTTGATGGACAATACCATAGTCTTCAAGATATTTCTTAAATTCATTAGAGCGATATTCACCTCCGGAATCAGTCCTAAATATCTTTAAGTTACTATTAAATTGTTTTTTGATCATCATATGATATGATTTAAAACATGAAAAGTCTCCATGCTTATGTTTGAGAAAATATATCCAACAATATCGTGAAAAATCATCCACAAAAATCACATAATAAGCAAAGCCTCCCTTGGATATGACGGGTGCCGGTCCCCAAACATCCGAATGAATAATTTCAAAAGGTTTAGTGGTAAACATAGATCTTTGTTCAAAACGCATACTTCTCATTTTTCCAAGAATGCAATCTTTACAAGAGAAGGTATTTTTATAAAGATTCTTGATAAAATGCAAATGTGACAACTTGGTAATGTTGGGATGACCAAGTATTTTGTGCCAAATATTTATGTCTTTATGTTGGGCCACATTACAAAAGGTGGTTTTAGGAATTTGAAGAGAGTCTATATAGTACAAGTCTCCCTTCCTAGAGCCTTCTCCAATCAACCTCTCGGACCGATGATCATGTATTAAACATTTATTAGATGAGAATTGAATGTCACACCCAAGGTCCGAAAGTTGAGAGACGGAAAGTAAGTTTAAATTCAATTTTGGTATAAATCTAATTTTAAGAATAAAGAAGTTTTGGGTTTCAAAATTACCAATTCCCTTAATTTCAAGAGAAGTGCCATCCGCGGTTGAAACAAAAGATGGTAACGAATTTTTAGAGTATTCAAAAAGAGAAAAAATGTTTGGAGACATATGAAATGATGCAGTCGAATCTAAAAGCCAAGAAGTTTTACCTGTAGGAGTAGACACGGCGGCACCGAAAATAGCTCCCTTAAGAAGAGGTTGAAGAGCTTCTACAATTTGATTGAGAGAGAGAGAGAGTTTTATTGGTAGATTCCTCTTTTTGTGGTTGAGATGTGGTGGCCATTGCTAGTAGTTTCTTCCACTTAGGACAAACCGGTTTGATATGACCCGGTTCTTTGCAAAAATAACACACAACTTTGCTATAGTCCCTTCTTTCGCCTTGACCACCTTGATTTTGGTTTTTAAAATGAGGAGGTTTATATGTCCTTAAGTTGTTCCCGAGCCTAGAAACGACATTAGCTCCATCACACTCATCTTGACTTGTGGGCATTGCAAGAACACTTGGATTTTGCTTGCTAATGCCCATATGAGCTTTCTCTTCACTTAATTTAGTAATGATCTCTTCAAGAGAGGGAGAAGTGAAGGAGGATAGGAGAGAAGATCTAATTTGCTCAAACTCGGGCCTTAGCCCATTCAAAAAGTTAAAAAAATGATCTTCTTCAAGTTGCTTATGACGAAGCTATATAGCTTCTCCACTCCACTTAGGTTCGAGCATAGCAAGCTTATCCCAAATGGAAGAAAGCTCGGCAAAATATTCCCTTATAGTCATCTCTTCTTAAAGAAGGGTTAACGCCTTTTTTTGGAGGTAATACTTATGGGACAAGTCTCTAGAAGTGTACATCTTCTCAAGGTACTCCCATGCTTGAGAAGCCTTTTTAAACTTTATGATATTGACATTGATTCTAGTCTCAACGGATGAGAAAATCCATGACAAAATCTTGAAGTTCTTCATATCCCACTCATGTTTTTTGCTATATTCTTCAAGAGCCTTTGTTTTTTCATCTCCCTCAAGAATTTTGATTTCTCCTCTTTCAACCAAATTAATTTTTGGCTCCGGTTCCGGAATCGAGCTTTGAACATAACCCCAAAGTCCTTTTCTTTAATATGGGCTTTCATATTTCCGGCCCATACGTGATAATTGGAGCCATTGAGCTTAAAGCCAAGAGAGAAATGAGTCTTTTTCACCCATTAGAGAGATAAGATAAAGAAAAGAATACGTACCAAAAAGAGATTTTAACTCTTACTCGTTGAAGTAATCTTCTAAAATATTTGATGAAGAGAAGTCTTCAAGCCAATCACAAAAAAAAAATTTGAAGGCACGCTTTTCGAGGCACTCGATATTGTGAAGAACAACACAAATTTCTTTCTCCAAGCAACCTTGCTCTGATACCATGTAAAAATCTCTATACAAAGAGTTTTTGTGTATAAACACAATGCCGGAAACACGAAGTGTGCACAAAGGCACAAAGAAGAACTCTCACAAGTGCACAAAGGCATGGATACACATGCACAAGGGCATAAAAAATATCAACTTCAATAAATTGGGTCCCAAAAGGGGCTTTACAAAAAGAATGGTTTACAAGAGGGTAACACCCCATATTTATAATGCAAGGAAGAGAGGGAATGAGGGAGTCGTTGGGCTTCCAACGACTCTAAATAGAGTCGTTGGGGGTCCAACGACTCTCTCTACTTTATGCTTTTTGACTTTGGTCAAAAAAGTATAAAGCCAAAAAGGTCCAAAAAATAAACTAAAAAGAAAAAGAAACCTAACCTAGTTAAATAAACTAACCTAATCCTAACTAAACTTTAAAAGTAGACTAAAACTATGAGATTACATATTATGTTACATTTTAACATTCACCACATGGATTTGTGCAAGTTAAACTTTGAGAAACTTTTTCCCTTAAGTTATTATCTTTTTACTGAGAAAAAAATCTCTAAAAATATTGTGGGGGGCTAAGGCGTAGAGATAAACAGTTATTCTTGTGAAAATGTCTATAATAAGACTTTGTGCACAAGGGCACAATATACTTTGATATAAGCCGTGTGCACAAAGGCGCAAATACAAATGCACAAAGGCATATAAAAATAAAAAGATTCCTTTATTGAATCAAGAGAGAGAGCTTTATGAAAAAACTTATTTTACAATAAAGGGAAGTCCCCGTTTATAAGAGACTAGAGAGAGCCATTGGAGGGGCTCCCACATGTGAACGTTGGAGCCCCTCCAACGGTCATATTATTGACTGTTGGAGGGGCCCAACATTCACATGGGGTGGGCCCCTCCATGGCTAAAAGCCAAAAGAACTAAAAAATAAAATAAAAAAAGTAAAAATTTACATACATATTCAAGAATAAGAATATGCATAAAATAGAAGAAAAAGACAAATTTACCCTTATCGGGTATATATATATATATGAGTAGGTAGATACATATATATACAGTTTAACACCCCCCTCAAACTTAGGGCGTAATGACCGAAAGTTTGCCAAGGAGGAAGTTGAATCTTGGAAAACATAGCGTCTTGGTGAAGAAGTCTGCCAATTGATATTCTGATTTTACATAAGGATGATCTAAAACTCTTTTCAGATATTCTTGTCTAACATAGTGGCAGTCCATCTCAATATGATTTTTCGCAATATAGATTGCACTTTTATTATCACAATACAACTTCGTGGGCCCTTAAACACGTACTCCCATATCTTCTAGCAACCATCAAATCCAAACAATTTTCATGGTAGTAGTTGTCATGACTCGGTATTCAGCTTCAGTAGATGATAATGATACCTTCTTTTGCTTCTTGCATCTCCAAGAGATTAATGAATCTCTTAAAAACACACAAAAACTAGTGGTGGAGTGACGGTTATTTGGATCACCTCCAAAATCAGAGTCAGTATAAGCTATTAAATTTAATTTAGAAAAAGAAGATAGAAATACTCTTTTATTCAATGATCCTTTTATATATCTGATGATCCAGAGAACTGCACTCATATGAACTGATGTAGGCGCATGTTGGAATTGGCTTGAAATATAAACTGCATGTGAAATATTAGGTCTAGTGATACTAAGATACATTAGAGATCCAACAAGTTGCCTGTAAGGAGTGGGATCTTTTAGAAGAATCTCATCATCGATTTTCATCTTTGTTCCTACTATTTTTCAATTGCACTTCTAAAAATGCTTTTATCTCTATGTGTATAAGTGATAGGATCACTAGATGCCCTTTCTTCAATATGATGGTTGGTAGATGGATGAGAAGAGTTGTATTTTTCTTCTTCTTCATTATCACTAAGATCATTGTATGGGAATTCATCACTAGAAATATCGTCATTCATAGATAATAAGTCAAACAAGAAAGAGTAGTCCATATTTTTTTCGCAAGACTCACATTTTTCAAAACCACTAACGTTTCCCAAAAAAGTCACAGTCCTAGAAACATACAGTTTGTCATTTTTAATCTTATAGCATCAAAATCCTTTTTGAGTTTCGGAATATCCAAGAAATGCACAAGGGATGAGTTTCAGTGAGAGTTTGTAATTTTTATCTATTAGAACGAAACATGTTCGAACGAAACATGTTCGAACGAAACATATGCATCCAAAAATTCTCAACCTATTGTAGTCGGGTTCTTTTTTATATAACATTTCAAAAGGTGAAATTTTATTAAGTTTTTTGGATGAAAGACGATTTATGAGATAAACGGATGCAAGAGCCGCATCGGCCCAAAATCTTTTTGAAATGTTTTAAGAGATAAGTAAGGTTCTAGTGGTTTCAATAATATGCCTATGTTTTCTTTCGGCTAAACCATTTTGTTGAGGTGTTTTAGGACAAGACTTTTGACGAATAATTTCATAACTTTCAAGATAACTTTTGAAATCTTTTGAAAGATACTCACCTCCGGAGTCGGTCCTAAGAATCTTTAGATTTCCATTAAATTGATTCTTAATCATCATATGATATGCCTTAAATGATGCAAAAACCTCGTGTTTATGTTTCAAAAAGTATGTCCAACAAATTTTAGAATAATCATTAACAAAAATAACATAATATGTAAACCCTCCCTTTGATACAACGGGTGTCGGTCCCCATACATCTGAATGAACAAGTTCAAAAGATTTGATTGTAAACATAGATCTTTGTTCAAAAGGCAAGCTTTTCATTTTTTCAACAATACAATCATTACAAGTGAGATTGCTTTTACAAAGTTTTTTGACAAAATGTAAATAAGAGAGCTTAGTGACATTGGGATGCCCAAGTCTTTTTGTGCCAAACATTTATATCTTTATGTTGGACGACATTACAAAAAGAGTTCTTTGGTATTTGAAGAAAGTCCACATAGTATAAATATCCCTTCCTAGAGCCTTTCTCAGTCAACTTTCCGGACCGACGATCCTGTATCCAACATTTATCATATGAAAATTTTATATCACATCCATGGTCCGAGAGTTGAAAGACCAAAAGCAAATTTAAATTTAATTTTAGTATAAATCTAATTTTTAAAATAAAAAAACCTTGATTTTCAAAGTTTTAAATTTCCTTGATTTCAAAAGAAGTGTCATACAAAAGATGGAGAGACATTTTTAGAATATTCGGAAAGAGAAAAAATATTTAAAGACATATGAAAGGAGGCAAACTCCGCCTGTGTATAACTGTTTAGTTATACACTGCCGGTCCCAAGCCCGGATAAAGGAAGAGGGTTGCGGTAGGCCAGTGACAGCCAACATAAAAACTTAGTTATACCCTATGAATATGAACCAATATGAGAATTTCGTTGGGGCGTTCCCTATTGAGCGACGCGTTGTACTCTATAGGCTCGGAGGTAGTGATAAATGGGCAAGGGTTGCTAGGTCGTCGCCCAAAAGCGACGCGTCACACCGGCGCCTGGGTGTGGTGTCAAATAGGCAAGGGTTCCCTCACTTTGTTGGACGGGTGGGGGTAAAGAAGTTAGGCCAAGACCATAAAATTATGTTAGCCACTTGGAACATAGGGTCTTTAACTGGTAAGTTGGTAGAGTTAGTAGATGTTATGTGTAGGAGAAAGATTGATATTTTATGTCTACAAGAGACCAAATGAGTAGGTGAGAAAGCAAAAGTGATAGAACCTTGGGGATATAAGATTTGGTATACAAGAATAAATAGGAATAGGAATGGAGTAGGGATTGTTATGAGTAGTGAGTTTATAGATAATGTAGTTGAGGTCCGTAGGAAGGGTGATAGGATTTTACTTATTAAATTAGTATTAGGTACGGATATTATTAATATTATTAGTGTTTATGCACCTCAAGTAGGTTTAGATGATTCCATTAAGCGTCAATTGAGAGAAACTTCTGATTTGTGTTTCATAAAAAATATCCAGGTAAAATGAGAGAAACTGTCAATAAAAGATACATAATATTTGCTTCCAGAAAAGGAAGGATTGGGGGCTGGGCCCCAAACATCAGAACATATTATCTCAAAGGGCATGGAGGCTCTTTTATTTATTTGATGAAAAGGAAGTACATGACTTTTGCAGACCTGACAACTGGGACACATTTTATCCTTCAATGAAGGTGAAACAAACTCTGAAAGAAAACCATTGGACACTAACTTTTCAATAAAGACTTGACTACAATGACCAAGACGAGAATGTCAGAGATCTGACTTATTACATTTGGATATACTTAGGACGTTTTTAGAGATATGGTCAGACTTGAGCTTCAGGACACTGGAGGCTGGATCTTTATTGAAGACGTACATGTTTCCACGTCGCTCTCCTTTAGCGAACATCTCCTTCATTTGAAGATCCTTGACAAAGACAAAAGTAGGAGTAAATTTCACAGATGAATTTGTAGAGTCAACAAGTTTAGAAACAGAGACAATATTTTTCTTTATATTTGGTGCATGAACAACATCAGATAAAGGAATAGATGACTCAGACAAAGGAATGAGGACGTTGTCTATTTTTGAAATAGGGTGGTGAGTCCCATCTCCAGTTACAATGTTAGATTTACCAAAATAAGGAGTCAAAGTAGAGAACTTACCTGCATTGCCAGTGACATGAGCTACTGCCCCAGAGTCAACATACCATATTCCATCATCATTCTGTTTCAAATTCAAGTTGGTCATGGCAGATAAGAGAAGATCCTTAGCATCATCACTGACCCAAAATGTACCTGTCATTCTTGATGTAGCAGCATTTCTATTGTTTTGCGTTCTATTCCGATTTTGTGGGTTGAACCAACAATTGGCTTTGATATGACCTCGTTTGTTACATTGGTAACATGTGGGAACATTCTTTGAAAAACTAATTGTGGAATTTGGTGTAGGTAGTAACCCACGTCCACCTTGGATGGGAGTTCCCCTACCTCTGCCACGTCCTCCTCGTGTACGATCAGCTATCCTTCCTGTGGCAAGAACCTCATGAGTAGAGGATTGTCCTGCTGAAGCATCAGACATGCTTTTCAGAGTCATCTCGTACTGAAAAAGTTTGGCACGTAATTCTTCAAAACTGAGCAACGTAGGTAAGAATAATAGAGAGGTAACAAGAACATGATACTCTGATCCCAGGCCATTCAGTGTTTGTTGCACCTTTTCTTTATCTGACACTGGATACCCAACCCTGGCTAATTGATCTGTGATGCTTTTGACTTGATTTAAGAATTCAATAATGCTCATTGCCCCATTTTTTAACATCTGAAATTCACGTTTAAGAAACAACACTTTAGCCTCTGATATCTAAGAGTTAGGGGTGGCAATCGGGTCGGGTTGGCGGGTCGGGTTGGCGGGTCGGGTTGGCGTGTCAGCATACCTCAACCCGAACCCGACCCGTTTATTAAACGGGTCGGCTGTGGCAAACACAAACCCAACCCGTTTAATAAACGGGTAACCCGACACGACCCGCCAACCCATTTAATAAATGGGTTGGGTCGGGTAAACGGGTTTTCAGGTTCGCGGGTCAGGTTGGCGGGTTGACGGATCGGGTTGGCAGGTAGGCAGGTTGGCGGGTCGGGTTGATGGGTCGGGTTGGCGGTCGGGTTGGCGGGTTGACGGGTCGGGCAGACGGGTTGGCGGGTCCGGTTGGCGGGTTGGCGGGTTGACCCACCCGCCTAACCCGTTTATTAAACGGGTCAGCCGGGTTGCGGGTTGGCATACCCCCAACCCGAACCCGACCTGTTTAATAAACGGGTTACACGGGTCGACCCGTTTATTAAACGGGTTGGCTTAAGCCCAACTCGAACCCGCCTAAGAGGCGGGTTGGCGGGTCGGGTTGGCGGGTCGTGTCAGAAATTGCCACCCCTACTAAGAGTAGGTCTGAGCTAAAGCCTCCCACAAAACTTTAGATGTGCAATCATCAGGAATGGAAATCAATACTTCTTGTGACAATGTGGAAGTGATGTACGCGACGAGTACCTGATCACGCTTCATCCAAGTAACAAATGCAGGGTTGCGAATAATATTCGGCAATCCTCCATCCTCTTTGGCTTCGGTTGTGATAAATTCTGGAAGTATTGGGGTGGAGCCATCCAAGTGACCTGAAAGATCTTGACTACGAATAAAAGGAACAATTTGCCTTTTCCAAGTCAGATAGTTGTTTGTAGTTACCTTTTCCGAAACTAGCTGCCTCAGGAAACTGGAAGAAAGGCCTGAATTGACTGAAGTATCCATTCGTAGACTTGTGTTTTTTTTTTAACAGAATGACGCTACAGAATGACACTAGTGGCTGAACATAAACTGACACAGTTGGCAGAAATCGGCACAGAGAAAAACAATGTCACGGCAAGATAAATATATTTATAGGTGTAAAAAAAAACTTTACAGAAAATGAATGGAAGACAAAAATTGTAGATCTCTGACAGGTAAAATGAACGAGAATAAGGCAGGTATGACAGGTAAAACAAGGTGGACAGACAGGTAAAACCAGGGAACTCAAAATTTTTTTTTTTGATATTAGAATATTAGACTATTCACAGCAAAAAACAAGTTGTGAGATAAGATAAGAAGAGAAAGAAAAAAAAACAGGAAACTCGACCTGTTTAGAGAAGAACTTGGCTTTTGGGTTCAGCTAAAGAAACTCGCCTTTTTGGGCTCGACTAAAGAAGATGCAGACGATAGCAGGCGTAACAGAGAGGCGCAGGGAGAAACTCGCCTTATAGCAGGCGTAACAGAGAGGCACAGGGAGAAAACAACAGGTGTAACAGAGAGGCGCAGGGAGAAAACAGCAGGTGTAACAGAGAGGCGCAGGGAGAAACTCGCCTTATAGCAGGCGTAACAGAGAGGCACAGGGAGAAACTCGCCTTTTTGGGAATCTGCAACTCGCCGGGCTCGACTGGACTCGAATAATACTCGGTTGAAGGACTCGGCTTTTGTGAACTCATCTGAAGTAGAGAAGATGCAGAAGGTAGCAGGCGCAGGGTCGACTTCCAGAGGCAGATCGTGGCCAAAAAGGTGCAGATCCTTTCGTGGTGCAGGGTCGACTTCCAGAGGCAGATCGTGGCCAAAAAGGTGCAGATCCTTTTGCGTTCCCGATGAAGACACCTTTATGCCCAGGGTTGTCGTCGCCGCTCTGATACCATGTTAAAACCCCTACAAAATCGAGAAAGGAAGAGGAGAGGGAGAGCTCGAATTTTCTTTCTCTTTGGGAATCGGCAACCACTATTCTTTCTTGGTGGCTGCACTAAACATCATTAAGTTAAATAGGTTTTACAAGACTTTTACATAGACAAAACTGCCCTATGTTAGTAATGTGTATTACATTATATACACGTGAACCATATGGATCCTCTATTGGATCCATATCCGATCCGATCCATGTTCTAATATAAGGGTGATATACAAGATTGCATAAACTATCGTGGTATAAAACTCATGAGTCATACTATGAAACTTTGGGAGAGGGTGATTGAGTCTAGGTTGAGGAAGGTTGTCATGATATCGGAGAATCAATTTGGTTTTATGCCTGGAAGATGAACTATGGAAGCTATACATCTTCTTAGACGACTTATTGAGAGATATAGAGAGAGGAACAAAGATTTGCATATGGTTTTTATTGATTTGGAGAAGGCATACGATAGAGTACCTAGGGACGTTCTCTGGTGGACAATGATGAAGAAAGGTGTTTCTCTCAAGTACATTAATATAATTAAAGATATGTATGAAGGAGTAGTAACCA
This sequence comes from Nuphar pumila, assembly GCF_984573655.1. Lineage (NCBI taxonomy): Eukaryota > Viridiplantae > Streptophyta > Magnoliopsida > Nymphaeales > Nymphaeaceae > Nuphar > Nuphar pumila. Next base: position 3,799,928 of record NC_143261.1, read on the forward strand.
ATGTCCGCACTTGTGGAGGGGTGACAACCAATTTTCCTATAACGGTTGGGTTACATCAAGGATATGCTTTAAGCCCTTTCCTATTTGCTATAGTGATGGATGAGCTTACGAGACCAATTCAAGAAAATGTGCCGTGGTGTATGTTGTTTGCTGATGATATTGTTTTGATTGATGAGTCTAGAGCTGGGGTTAATGCTAAGTTAGAATTATGGAGACAAACATTGGAAGCAAGAGGTTTTAAGTTGAGTAAGAGTAAGACAGAATACATGGAATGTCGATTTAGTAAGCAACGAAGTAGTGATGGGAGTGTAGTGAAGCTTGGTGAACAAGAAATACCGGTGGATGATTGTTTCAAATATTTGGGATCTATCATTCAAAAGTATGGAGAAATTGATGGAGATGTAAATCATAGGATAAAGGTTGGGTGGATGAAATGGAAGAGTGCAACTGGAGTGTTGTGCGATCGTAGAATGCCATTGCGGTTGAAGGGAAAGTTTTATAGGACGACTATTAGGCCCGCTTTACTATATGGTATGGAATGTTGGGCTGCCAAGAGACATCATATTCAAAAAATGAGTGTAGCTGAGATTCGTATGCTGAGATGGATGTGTGGAAATACAATAAAAGATAAGATTCGGAACGAGGAGATACGTAAGAAGGTAGGCGTTGCACCCATTGAAAATAAGATGAGAGAGAATCGTTTACGGTGGTTTGGACATATTCGGCGAAGGCTTAATGATGCTTCAGTTAGAAGGATGGAGAAATGGGAAAATATATTAGTTAAAAGATGTCGGGGTATGCCTAGGAAGACATGGATGGAGGTGATAGGAAAGGATATGAATGCTTTGAACCTCACCGAGGACATGGCATTGGATAGAAATGATTGGAAAAGAAGGATTCATGTGGAAGACCTAGAATGATTTTCTTTTTTGGTTCATATCGCTGACCCCAATTGTTTTGGGATGAAGGCGTAGTTGTTGTTGTTGTTGTATATGAAAGGAGGCACCCGAATCTAAAAGCCAAGAAGTCTTAACAAGAGAGGAGAATGTTGACATGACGGCCCCGAAAATTGATCCTTTGAGAAGAGGTTGAAGATCTTCCACGATTTGACTTAGAGAAAGAGCTTCATTGGTGGAAGTAGATGAACTATCTTCCTTATGTGGTTGAAATGTGGTGGACATAGCCACCATCTTCTTCTATTTTGGACATACTGGTTTGAAGGGTCAAAGCTTTTTTTTGTAGATAATATTTGTGGGACAAATCCCTTGAGGTGTAGATCTTCTCAAGGTATTCCCATACTTGAGATGCCTTCTTAAACTTCAAAATATTTGCATTGATACAAGTCTCAACCGAAGAAAAAATTTATGAGAGAATTTTGTAATTCTTTATTTCCCATTTCTCATGCTTTTTATTATACTCTTCAAAAGTCTTCTCTCTTTCATCTCCACCAAGAACCTTAATTTCACCTTTTTCAATAGTGGTGATTTTTTGTTCGGGTTCGGGAATAGTGCCTTTGACATAGCTCCAAAGGCCTTTTCCTTTAATATGGGCTTCCATATTGTCGGCCCAAACATGATAGTTGGACCTATTGAGTTTAAATCTAAGAGAAAAGTGAGAATCCTTTTCCCCCATGGGAGCGCCTTTATGAGAAAGAAAGAGTCTTCACAAAATAAAATCTTATCACAACGGGTCTTCTTTGAGCTTACTAGATGTATTGTGCTTTCCGTGGAATGATTTGCAAGAGCTTCTTGTGCCAAAAGAATGAAGAAAAAAGAATGGACATGTTCTTCGAAGTGACCACCAAGATGACGCAATACTCGAGCTCTTCTTCTAGAGACCAAGCTCCGATACCATGTGAAAATGTCTATAATAAGACTTTGTACACAAAGGCACAAAATGAACACCCACACAAATACAAATGCACAAAGGCATATAAAAATAAAAAGAATCCTTTATTGAATCAATAGAGAGAGAGAGCTTTATGAAAAAGCTTATTTTACAATGAAGGGGAAGTCCTCTATTTATAAGAGACTAGAGAGAGCCATTGGAGGGGCTCCCACATGTGAACGTTGGAGCCCCTCCAACGGTCAAATTAATGACCGTTGGAGGGGCCCAACGTTCACATGAGGTGGGCCCCTCCATGGCTAAAAGCTAAAAGAACTAAAAAATAAAAAACAAAATAAGGAAAAGAAAAGGGAAAAAATTACATACATATTCAAGAATAAGAATATGCGTAAAATAGAACGAAAAGATAGATTTACCCTTATCGGGTATATATATATATATATATATATATATATATATATATATATATATATATATATATATATATAGGCGATACAGTTTAACAATTCTTACACCATTTTTCCTGGACCATGACTTGTACGAGTCTTGGGTGAACATTATGCAAGGAAATAATGTGAGGATCCTAGGCCTGGTTTTTGTTATGGAGCATTTTCCAGTGCACTGGTGCATTTTTTTATTCTGATAATTTATTGTCCTTATGTTTCTCTCATGTTTCAGGTCAATGCAATATTTATTGTCAATCAAGAATAGTAGAGGTGGGCTTTGGTCTCCATCCGGAATGGTTTTGCTGCTCTCTTGCCAGAAAGAAAAGTGTGTAGTTTGTGGCAATCAAAGAACTCATTCTTGTGCATGATTTCTTAGAGCATTGCAAGTGAGAACGATGACTGCAGACTGGTAAGTTGCTTCTTTTTTCTTGTCTGTTTGGTTTTGGTTGGGGGGCGGGGGAGGTGGGAATGGTTCTTTGCCTTTTCTTTTCAAGGAAAACAATTTGTTGTTAATGTACCACGTAATGCTAATTCTGATCCTTCAGGGTTTCTGGTTCAAATGCTAGTTTTTCCTGCCAGGATAGTTATCTGGTTATTTATTATGGGAGATGGCCAGCTGTAGTAGGCAAGCCGGGGAAGTGTTGCTGCATCTGACAAAGTATCTCAAGTCAAAGAGAAAAGGAAAAAAATCAGAAGAATTGATGCATTTACCATGCTCACAGACATTCTTGGGACTTTGTTTAGGCTGAAACCTTAAGTTGCCCAAGTTAAGATTTGAGGGGCACTAACTGTTTCATCAGGTCCCACATTTGTTCTTTGTGGCTTCGACATCAGATATATGTTTTGAGTTAGATCACTAGCTTAACCTTTGTAGCCTAAGCTTCTCTTGCTATTTTTTTGATCCTTTATTTTCTCTAGGTAAGCATGAATAGACGCTCTGCCAAGTTTTGCAATGGTGTCCAGGAAATGATAGTTTTTTTTTCAGAAAAACATTGGAACATCTATCGGGAATTGATTGGAATGAATGATAATCAAGACAACTTTCTGTACAAAAAGATTGAATCATAACTGGTGGCTGGATGTTTTGGTAAGACACTATAATTTGTCGGATCAAATCAAGATGGTATCAGTCTAATGAAAGCATGACTGTTGGAAGATCACCAAAAATGCATGCATGAACACTTGTTTCTATTTATTGGCTTAAGGGACATACTACAAGCCAAATATCCATAGATACATCCAATCATTCATTGGTGATATAAGTTATCTTCCAATATAATGTGCAAATTCTTCTTTTATTTTTCTGTTCCTTGTGGATGACCCACCGAAGGTGCCTATTCTTTGTACTTTTAGAGGTCAACCTTAAGTTCTTATCTGCAGTCTATGGACAGCTATTTTTTGGTATTTATTAGCCTAAATCCAACTTTTCAGGTCTTTTCCAAACTTTATTGCCTCTTTCCTTAATGACTGGTGGTGACTAATATTCCTTTAACATGGATCTATGTATAAAGTTTCTTGTCCTAGGACCTCTGATGGCTTGTTTGTTTGATGTGATTTGACCAAGTTAATCTTAACTACTTGCAGACAAACTTTAGCCACTATGACTCAATGCTTATGAATAGATCGTGCTATGCCTTAGTTGGGAGTTAGGATTGACGTTTTCAAATGGGACATGATTTTATACCCATGTGCAGAGGTCAGCCAGGATAGTTTACCACATTCCACACATGAAGAACTGGAAACTGCAGTTGGTGCTGTCACAGAACGATGACTTCTGCCTGAAGCCTGTCATCGCTGTGTCCAACCTTATGAACACTAGACTACAATCCCAACAACTCTGAATTCTTTATCAGTTGAGGGCAACCATTTTTTGTTATCATTACTACTAGCATATAAGACCGAGAACACTTTAAAGCAATTTTAAAATATCACCCTATCAGATACTCACTTGCCATTGTTCTTCAATACGTAGCTTACAAATCCAGGTCTATTGAAATTCAAGTCTGTAATCTTCACACGCATTTATTTTGTGACTTAGCATTATTTGGCTATCAAACATGTGCATGACTGCATGCAGGTTACAGATTGGATTTCTTTATTCAACAGCTTCCCTTCTTGATGCTCCTGTCATTGTGTGAGAGCTGCTTCTTTTCTTGAAAGAATAGAATTTTCTCCATGATATATTCCAGAAATTCAAGAGGGTTCTGAAACCAAATCTTGGCTGTGCTTCGTGCGTCCTGCATGTTCTGCCCTCTATCTTTGCTTCTTTCACCTGGACATTTACAAAGAAATCCATCAATTCTATGCTAAAACCAGACATGGTTGAACTAGGCTAGTGTTCGAGGAGTGTATGTATGTATGTGAAACAGCTGCATATTTAATGTGAACAAGATGAAGTGTGGGTTGGTTTTTAAGCTCGATTTACAAAACTTTAAATTTATGGATCTAATAGCATAGCTGGGGTGGAGGCTCACCATCTTAATGGATGGGTCCAATTTTTGAATGTCGCTTGGGGTTAAACCCCAGCTTGCCTATCCACAGAAGAAGAAAAAGAAGGGAACATTAGACAAAAAGCCATAAACAGGGACAGAATAAAAGCACAAGGTGCATTCAAGCTCATAGGGGATGGCTACGCGAGCAGTGAATTTTAGTCCAACTCTGATCACACCATGGTAGCTCAGGTCTTTTAGTACAACATTATATGGAGCTGATTTCACTTCCATACTTCCTTTCTCATTTCCTTCTGTGAGAATTCCCCCTAGATGTATCCTGTAATTCCATCGTTGAAACAAGTGAGAAAAGCAGCTCACACTCCAAAATGATAACAATAGACTGATGTCATTATTATGACAGAAACTAACTGATAATTTCTAGTTTATGAATGCTGCTTTTATGATCATTTTCAAAATGCCTACTGTATCTTGTATATTTTTTTATCATTGTTGAATATTGAGAAAATAAAGAGCTATCATTCTTGAGACACCAACCTAATTTCAAGAAGCTAACTGGCAAAATGACAGCCTTAAACATCAGTGGGCTGAATTCTTTGACTCACCTGCACACACTCATTCATCCTGAATTTCCTACACCAAGAATTTGGCAATACCAGTCTAGTAATGGCAAAAATTAGGAAGTTATGAACTTTTAGTAAGTGCATTTGTTGCATCCCCAGCAGAAATTACTTGTTTTTCTAGAATGCATTATAAGTTGCATTCATGTACATTTTGATGGTCAATTCATACTAGTGTTTCATTATATTAGAATGAATCATAAAATTTTGTATCTCCAGAAGTAATTATGATGTAAACCTTAACTATCAATTAGGTTTGATCATTGAATCAATGTGTATGTGTGAATTTTTTATAATAGTTATTTATATTTTGTGCATTTTACGTAGAATTTATGTGGCTATAATTTTCTGAGATCCCCCCTCCCAAAAAAAGGGAGAAAAAAGGCCACATCTGGAAGTGGGAGAAAGAGAAGAAATTCTCTGGAAAATTTGAACGTCCCAGGCTATTCTAAACAATATCACATTCTTTACCATTTTCACATATGTATGTATGAAGAAGTTCGCCACCCAAAAACGAGGGAAAATGGTGGTGAAATTTTTCTCAACTGTACATCACATGCTTTTATATGCTGTGAAAGTCCAATTTTTCTAACGTGGCCTTGATTTATTGCATGATTTTCTCTCACCAAGAAAACCCTAATGTGGTATCTGTCTCATTGATCATAATGTTGAATCACCCAATCAAAAGTTAAATGAGAAAGAAAAAAAGATTTACAGTGTTTCTCCGACAGGGTTGTTTGCAAAAATGTTGGAATCCATGATTCTCAAAACAAGCCAATGTGAATCCCCTCCGTCTGTGGCCGGAATTCCGAATACGAATTTCTCATTCCATCTTGCTGTTTTGCTTTTCACTGTGTTCAAAATTACAGAAACTCATGTTTGTAAAGAATATAGTAATACCATTTATTCATTTGTCTTGGAGGGAAATGAAATTGAGCCATCTACCAAGAAAGAGGTTCATCAACATTAATCTTTTCTTTTTTTCGATGGACATGATTATTAACCTTGTTCCAAACCAAACAAAGGAATTGTGACTGGATATTCGCACTGTGATCTCACGCAAAATGCGTGAATTCACAATCAGTTGGAATATCCAGATGCAGGAATTGGAATTCCATGTGTCCAAACACATGATAGGTTTGAACGTTGTCTGAATTAAATCTATATCTGATTCAGCAGTTGTGAAAACAGACCTTGAACAGCTTTGCTTTTCTGAGTCTGGTCTCGGTATTGGATAACAACATAAATATCGCCACCTGAACCCGTTAAATAAAAAAAAACAATATGAAGTCATAAAGATCATGCATTACTAATTAAAACAAAAAAAGTTTAATTAAGAATTACAAAGTTTAATTAATGATTACTTAAAAACAATCTATAAATATGTTTACACTGATTTCAACTGAACAGTTACGTGGAATCAACCGCTGTGGACTGATCATTTTTAACAAGGTCTAAGCCGGATCTCCTGATTTAACCAGGTTATTGTTTAGATCCAATCAGTTGGGTCCAAGTAAAGGTTAGGATCTGCCAGCCAATTGTGTATAGAGGCCAACCTTTCTCAGGATATGTATATTTTTGTTTAGTTTAAAGTTAAGAATATATATATTTTTAGGCAAATGTATAATTTAGTGTGCTTTGGACTCTGGTAGAGCGGTAGCTTTGATGGACCCAACTAAATGGTCTTTTAAATTTGTACCATCCATGGCAAAAACTATTAAATCGATCAGGCTAGTGTGTATAGTGCACACACAGATGTATGTGTATAGAATTGAAAATCTTGGTTCATAATATATATATATATATATATATATATATATATATATATATATATATATATATATATATATATATATATATATATGGTTTATGTTTGGTGCTATTGAAGGCACAATTGTATGAAACTATTGGGCTAGAAATCATGGGTTTAAGCTTTATCGACTCAGTCAGACCCCATAGATGTGATGGTTTGTTTGGTAAGGACCAAACCTTGGATCTCGTTATTTCAATCCTAAAGAATGATTTTTTGAGTCATGAGATTGTAGTGCATTGAGGGTCCTTAATTTTTGAAGCCCTCAAAACAACCTGATTATGTGTAGCAATCATATGATTTTAAACTCATTTTCCACTAAACAAAACTTGTAGATCACATCCATATGGTTTAATATATAAAAGAAATCTAAAACATATGATTTTGAGTTCAATAGTTCCATATAATTGTGTGCCTTCAATAGCATCAAATAATTACCCATATATATATATATATATATATATATATATATATATATATATATATATATATAGAGAGAGAGAGAGAGAGAGAGAGAGAGAGATGGTGCTGTCCTCATTGCAAAAGCCGGAATTTTGACAAATTATGGACGAAACAAGCCTGTCATCGCCATCGGGATCAACCAATCGATTGAGAGAGAGAGAGACATCAGATTGCCAGAGTCAGGTCTGGGATGCTGTTGAGAGGTCGACGAGCGGGGTTTGACATGCATTCTTCTGGGAGTGGAGGTCAAGACAGGGGAGGGGGGTTCGACATGAGTATCGTTCCCATCTCTCTCTCTCTCTCTCTCTCTCTCTATATATATATATATATATATATATATATATATATATATATATATATAGAGAGAGAGAGAGAGAGAGAGAGAGATGGGAGTGTAGTGAAGCTTGGTGAGCAAGAAATACCGGTGAATGATTATTTCAAATATTTGGGATCCATCATTCAAAAGTATGGAGAAATTGATGGAGATGTAAATCATAGGATAAAGGTTGGGTGGATGAAATGGAAAAGTGCAACTGGAGTGCTGTGTGATCGTAGAATGCCATTGCGGTTGAAGGGAAAGTTTTATAGGACGACTATCAGACCTGCTTTACTATATGGTACGGAATGTTGGGCTGCCAAGAGACATCATATTCAAAAAATGAGTGTAGCTGAGATGCGGATGCTTAGATGGATGTGTGGAAATACAATAAAAGATAAGATTCAGAACGAGGAGATACGTAAGAAGGTAGGTGTTGCACCCATTGAGAATAAGATGCAAGAGAATCGTTTACGGTGGTTTGGACATATTCGGCGAAGGCCTAATGATGCTCCAGTTAGAAGGTTGGAGAAATGGGAAAATATATTAGTTAAAAGAGGTCGGGGTAGGCCTAGGAAGACTTGGATGAAGATGATAGGAAAGGATATGAATGCTTTGAACCTCACCGAGGACATGGTATTGGATAGAAATGATTGGAGGAAAAGGATTCATGTGGAAGACCCAAAATGAATTTCTTTTTTGGTTCATATCGCTGACCCCAATTGTTTTGGGATGAAGGCGTAGTTGTTGTTGTTGTTGTATATATATATATATATATATATATATATATATATATATATATATATATATATATATATATATATATATATATATATATATGAATGAGTAAATATTGGCTACTAATGAAGGTAAGGAACTAATGAGTAGAAATCACTTTTTTCTTCAAAAAAATTCAATTTTTTGTAAACCAAATGTTATTGATGTGATCTACATGGTTTGTTTGTAGGAAACTTGTTTGCATCATATGATTACAACAAGTAATTAGGTTTTTAAAAGGGTAAAAAAATCAATGACCCACAATGTGACAAAATTTCACAACTCAAAAGATCCACATGATCCAAGTCTTGATCCTTAGCAAACAAACCATGTTGAACACATCTATGTGGTAAGATTAAGCCGATACAACTTTGACATATGATTTCTAGCTCATTAGTTCCTTACCTTCATTGTAGTAGCAAATACTTTCCCTATATATACATTGTGAGAGAGAGAGAAAGAGAGTACCAAAAAAATGTGAGCCCTTCACTCGTTCAGCACTAACGAGAAGCACTTCAAGAATTCCACTCTGCAATTCCATTGTAGGAGGAGAGAGAGAGAGAGAGAGAGAGAGAGAGAGAGAGAGAGGCCTTATTATACGGCTACGTGCATGGAAACAGCATATGAATTATGAGGCTCATAAAATGCCCGTTTCATAGCTTGAAACAGCCATGTCAAGCACAGGGGTCTTGGTTGTGGCTTGAACCGGGTTGGTTCTGCCGGTAGTTTGCCTGGTCGATGTCAACGTTACCGAAGGCTTCACCGCGGACTGGCTGACTCAGCAAGCGAACACTAGAACCGGTTCAGCAGAGTTGGTGCGTCACTGCCGAACCGTCATTATAGTTGCACAAATTTCAGAATTATTTTCATTTCTCTCGACTCGGACCGGGCTGAGTCGGTTCGAAACGGACCGAGCTTGTAACTCTCCTCTTGTTCTCTACCTCGCATGCCTTCAAACAGGTGCGTCCATTTATAAAGAGTGATGCCCATTGAAGTCTGTAGACATGAATTTGGCAGTTAATTAACCATAAAGATTGCCATTAGTTTCAAACGCTTGGGATTGAAAATTACAGAAATGCCTTTATGTACACATGCACAAAGCATATGTATACATGTTACACGTGCAATGCAAGAACACATGCTTGTTCTTTTTTTTTTTTATCATTTTGGTTAGACCAATGTTGTCACTATCGGTATCGGCTATGAATTGTTTGGCCAAAGATTCAGGTGAATCGGCTCGATACCGATTCTCAAGTGAATTGTTCTGAATCGGCTAAAAATAATTAAAAAAATATTTCGTGTCAATCAGAATGTAACACGTGTTAAAACTTTTACAATTTTATTAAAAAATAGCCTATTCAGGTTAGGTTCGTATTGATTTTCTGCCGATACCATACATACAACATTGTGTTAGACCAATAGAAAATCTTCCTCCTTTCAGTCACCAACTCACATTGGCAGACCTCTGGTTGACAGAACCCTTGAGGTTTCTCTTGTCCACTGGAAAGCTGTTCGAACTCGGCTTGCTTCACAATGCCCCTGTCCAAGCTCGAGCTCGGAGCCGAGCCGAGCTGAGCTTGGCCATTGTTTCAAAAAATAATTTATACGAGAAGGTGGGATTCAATCTCAACCTCTCCAAAAACTACACAAATGACCCACCGTTTAGCTAGAACATGTACTTCACTTATTGTGACCCAGAAATATGTCTTACCCAACAGGAAAACAACAATGTTATTGATTTATTTTGCAAACATGCTATATATATATATATATACATTATACAAGCTTAATCGAATTCAATGACTTGATCAAGCTTGGCTTGTTTAAGCACACCAAACCTGAACTTGTATTCAAATTCGCAGACGAGCTCGAGCTCGAGATGAGCTTAAACAAGCTAAGCCCGAGCCAAACTCGAGCTAGCTCAGCTGGCTGTGCATCCCTACTGAAAAGTACAGTAGGCTTTGACCTTGCAGCAAAGGGGCTCGCTTTTTAGGTTTTGAACTTGTGAGCTCTCATCAACTTGGTGACGTTTACAAATTGCTACTACTAGACGAGCGAAGTCATTGTTGGCCGTTTGCGTTATATGTACTACAATGATCTACTATGATACGGTTTGGGGATATAAATGGTTCATATTCGGATCCGATATTGCCGATACCATATTCTATTAATTGTATGTGTTGCCTAAACTAATTCGGATTCAGATTTAAACTTGGATGTGAAAAGCTCGTTTGGATATCCATCAAATCTGCATGTTCATTAACTTAACGTTATTTTCGATCCACCTCCCCCCTGTTGCAAAAAGATCAGGAACAAAGGGAACAAAAAAAATGTATCGGGGCGCCATGCCCGTCGATGCGTCTCTCTCTCTCTCCGATTTTACAGAGTAAGGATCGACAAAAAAATCGAAGAGAAAAGGAAGGGGAAGATGGGATGGTGTTCAAGGGCAGATTCTTCCTTTCATTCTCTTCTTCCTCCTCCGAAAGCACCACCAAGTCGAGTGTTTGTCTTCGTCGGGAGCGGAGCTGTTCCAGCGGTTCGCCAGCGTCGGCAAGTCGGAAACCATAGAGTTCTTCGCCAAGGAAGACGAATATGAGCAGATTCCAGTGATGGGTGATGACGATTTCAACTCCAAAGAGGAGGTCATCACGGATCCGAAGGTGGTCGTTATCAAGCCCGACCATCTTCGTGACTCGTCGAAACCCCCCCAAATTGGTACCTTCCCACCTCTTGATTCTCTGGTTTCTTGCATTTTCGTTAACATTTCCACCTTCGAATCGGCTTACCTTCAGTTGCAAAAGGCGCACATGCCATTTGATGTTGAAAACGTGAAGGTTGCAGATCGAGCGATCATTGCCCAACTTCGAAAACTCTCTGAAATCAAGCACTCTTATCGGAATTGTGGTGAATTGCCATCCTTGAATTGGGTTCTGGAGGCATAGGCTGAGGAGAGGCAGAGTATGCTTAGGACCTATCAGATGATGGTGAACCGTCTCCAGTCTGAGATTGTCCGGTACGGTCGATGGTGTCATCAACGTGAGAGGTGATGCGGTTGTAGACGGAGATGGGAAACACTACTTGAGAAGAAGGGTTTTGTTGTTACGGCATCGTCGAGGATGTTCACGCTGGTCGTCAATGACCAGGTGCTTCACCGAAGTCTCGTTGTGTACGGAATTATCCATGTCCAAGTTGTCTGCACATCGTCATCAAACAATGAACATTTGAAACATAGCATCTGAATACGGTTTAAACGAATGTTGGATTTGGAACAGTTGTTATAGAATAAACATAACCAATGTTCTCATTTGTCTTTTTTGTTTATTTCGTTCAACCCTGAACAAGCCATCGTACCTAAAGGCATGTTTGGAATCTAGGAACTGAGATAGGAGTTAATGCATTTGGCAAAAACTTGGCCAAACTACCACCTAGTAGATGTTTGGAAACTGGTAGCTGGATGGGAGTTAATGCATTTGAGATAGGAAGTGGCATTGTATTTACACTAAACATGGAATTGACAGCTGCCACTTTCTGAAATGCCACTTCCCATCCCAGCTACTAGTTTCCAAACAAGGCCTAAACGAAGTAGGATTCGGTAAGATATCAGATAAAATCTGATCCATTGACTAATTCGGTTCTTATTCAACCCTTTTTCCTGGCATATGTAGATTGTTTCCAAAAGTAGGGTGGGGGTGAGTAAAGGGAATCCAGGGATCTCTTAACAGATCTCTTTATGTGCCACCAGCCAATTACATGCAGTATTTTGAGTAGAGCTCATTAAACGTTGTCATATGATTGGCTATGTAGCACATAAGGAATCACTTAACAAATCACTGGATCCCAAGTTGGGGCTAGGGCCCTTTCCCGCCACCATCCCCTAAAAGGCTAAAACCCTAAACCCCTGCCTTTCTTCCCGGCCCGGCCCATATATAAAAACTAACAAAAAGGTACCCCCTTTTTCAAAAACCTCACAACCACAAAAGCCCCTCTCCTCCCTCGAGAGAGAGCTGTAGCTTTGTATAGAGGAAGAGCGAGGGAGGGGAGGTCCTCTGCAATCTAGAGAGAGAAAGAGGGATTCTAAGAGGAAGGTCTTGCAACTCTAGAGAGCGAGAGAGCAGCCATGGAGGGGAAGGCCAGAGTGCTCGTCCTAGACTACGGTTCCCAATATACCCACCTTATCACCCGCCGAATCCGGCAACTCCGCGTCCTCTCTCTCTGCATCTCCGGCACCTCCCCGCTGCAGACCATCGCCGACCACCACCCGCAGGTCATCATCCTCTCCGGCGGCCCCCACTCTGTCCACTGCCCCGGCGCCCCAACCTTCCCGGAGGGCTTCCTCCAATACGTCGAGGAGTCCGGCATCTTCGTGCTTGGGATATGCTACGGCCTGCAGCTGATCGTGCAGTCCTTGGGCGGTGAGGTGGGTTCGACCCACCGGAGGGAGTACGGCCGGACCGAGATCTTCGTCTATGGCCGGAGCCAACTTTTCCCGCGGGCGGAGGGGCAGTGGAAGCAGTTGGTCTGGATGAGTCATGGCGACGAGGTGGTTCGGTTGCCCAAGGGTTTTGATGTGGTCGGGAGGAGCAAGGAGAGCAGTGTCGCTGCGATCGAGAATCATTCAAGAAGGATTTATGGGCTTCAGTATCATCCAGAGGTATAAATTTTTTGTGGGTCATTTGAAAAATTCTATTTTTTCCGGCTTCCTTTCATCTTTGATTGGTTTTCATTAGGATGATAAGTAGGATTATTGGCATCTAGTTTGCCAAAGAGTAACATTATGGTATTTTCTTTAGTTGGTGTTTACAAAAGTGGTGATTTAAATTAAGCTCAGCAGTCATTGAGAATTGTTACAATATCTTAAATATCTTGATTACTTTATAGTTCTGTTTGCTAGTTTGCTCTAACTCTTTTGTTTATGTTGATACGGTTTCTTCCATCTTCTCCTTTTCTTTATCTAAATCACCTGTTAGTAAATTTATTGAATTGTTGATATTAGAGAATACAACCATTTTCTCTGTTGAGGCTCAGAAAGAAAAACTTTATAAAAACAAAATTGCCGCTGAGTGACGAAGATGTCACTCGTGGTAATAGTTGTGTCAGTGTTTGACACTGGTTTTTCATGTGTTGGTTTTTCCTTTTACTGTTGCCTTTTCCTCTTTTATATTTGTTTATTAGTTGATGGAATGTGAATTTGGTATATGAACCTATCATGAACTATGGCTGAACGCCTGCAAGAAAATAAAAGGGATTTTATGTAATTATCTGTCTTGTAACTAATGTTTGAAATAAATACTATTTTGGAGCTGTATTGTCTGGTTGATGTTGCGTAGAAGTTATGACTTCATTATCTTAAGTACCCTGGCGTGGTGCAAATGATCAACTTAGTTTTGCGTCTTCAGTTTCGTATCTTATCGTGCCTATTATGCTTTTGAACACATACTTGCATGAGTCTGGAAGGGCGATATTGGTTGGTTTGATTGTTTATGGTGAACATGATTAATGCGATGCATGTGGTTGCTATAAAAATGCCATTGGATTCATTGGAGGTATTAGTTTTGGGTATGTTTGGTCTTGTCAACATCTTTTCTTTGGTATGGTGATTTTTGTCTTTTTTTCGCTTCTTCCCTAACTAGTGATCAGGTTTTGCTTTGCTTTGATGAGACTAAAGTATGACTTACACGGTCCTTTGTTTGATCATGCCTGAGCACTGATTAGTATTAATAGAATTGTTGCCAATTTCCTGTTTGGTATGTTTCTGCATGTTTGAGCTTCTGCTCATATAATAATTGAGAAAAATTGAGACATCATTATAGAAAATGAGTTGACTCCTTTTTGTCATTATTTTTTAAGCTAGGACGGCTAGAGTTTGGTCATGTTCCAACTGGAACTTGACCAAAATCCTAACTATCTAGTTCGATATGAACTAGATAGTTATGACACAAAAAAAAAATACATATAATTCTTTTTACATTTTAACACTCCCCCTCAAACTTACGGTACAATGAGTGAAAGTTTGTTTTTGAATCAACCAAACAAGTGTCTAGAAAGACACTTCTCACAAGACCCATAAAAGGGTAAATATGGAAAATACAAAATAAAAAAAAAGATTTTATTCAAAATATGAAATGCTTAAAAAGCATTTTCTTCAAGTTACAATGGGGGATGCACCCCTTATTTATAAGCGAGAGGGGAGGAGAGCTCATAAAGAACTCTCCCTCTAGCCGTTGGACTAGCTCCAATGGCTAGCGTTTGGTCAAGTTCCAACTGAAACTTGACCAAAACCCTAACTATCTAGTTTGATATGAACTAGATAGTTATGATACAAAATAAAAAATAAAAATACATATAATTCTTTTTACATTTTAACACTCCCCCTCAAATTTACGGTACAATGAGCGAAAGTTTGTTTTTGAATCAACCAAACAAGTGTCTAGAAAGACACTTCTCACAAGACCCGTAAAAGGTTAAATATGGAAAACACAAAATAAAAAAAAGGATTTTATTCAAAATATGAAATGCTTAAAAAGCATTTTCTTCAAGTAAGTTACAATGGGGGATGCGCCCCTTATTTATAAGAGAGAGGGGAGGAGAGCTTTCCCGTTAGCCGTTGGAGCTGCTCCAACGGCTAGAGTTTGGTCAAGTTCCAACTGGAACTTGACCAAAACCCTAACTATCTAGTTCGATATGAACTAGATAGTTAAGATCAGTGTTGTGAAAAGCATTGAGGCGTAGCGAGGCGCTCCACCAAAATCTGAGGCGAGGCGTAAGCCTCGAGGCGCAAAGCGTAAGCCTCAAATTTTTTTTTTTTTAAACTTAAAAAAAACTATAAAAATGATCTAAAATTATAAATAAATAAGAAATGCTTTATTGATGAAGCGCCAACCAACACGAGTTTCAGGTAGAGTTTCCATCAGATTGGGAGCCTCCCGACATTTTGCAGTTAGAGTTTCAGGTAGCGTAGTCTGTTTGGGTGCATTCGGGTTGCTTATGCCCTTCATGATGCTGCCGGTTTTATCAGGGTGGCTGGTGTAATGCAGAGCCCATTTGATATCATTCTGCCTGAGACTGATGTGTTGTCTGATATGCTAAATGATGAGGATCCGGCTGGTTCATTTGTCGGTGTTGTCCAACAATTCTATTTGGCTTGCCTATATGAAGGAAGCAATGAATGGACACGGGTGCTCTTAGGAGTGAGATCGTTCAAAAACTCTTAATGCTGCACTGTTGTTTAAGGAAGAAGCGGCCTGATTTGATGCTGTGTAAATTGTTGGATACTATTTCTGTAGATGGAGATCAAAAAAAAGAAAACCAAAAAGATTTGAACGCTAAAACTTATTACTTGCAAGCCAAACACTTTAATCATCTCTATGATACAAATTATAACTTGGAATATGGTTATCTCAGTGATGTCTTGGCCAGATATTTGAAACATGGCTCAGATGGTTTGCATAAAAATAGGCAAGAAAATTCAAAGGAAAAGATTTAAGTGGGGATCCACAGAAATCCATAAAAGCTTTTAGATTGTGGACATACAATTGAACAAAGGGAAAATCTAACCAAACTGCGATTAAACAGGACGCGAGCTCTTATTTCACAGCATATACGAAACATAAATCCTGAATCTCATTAACCATCAATGCTGTGTTTGGGATCCTTGAACTAGAGATGTGTTGCGGTTTCCCCAACATCCTCTGCACACCATTCAGCAATTCTATTCCCAACACCACATTTGAAAAACATATTTTAGCAACGACAATTTGGCAGAACCATCTCTCTCTCTCTCTCTCTCTCTACAGTTTCAACAAACCATTTAATTATAAGTTCATGTTAGACTACATAGCTTTCACTAAACTTACTGGAGGGTTTTGCAATCCTTTTTTAAGAGTTTAGACATTTCTTTATTTGTGTTAATACAGTGATAAAAAGGTGGCACTTTCAAATAAGAGATGTATCGTAAATATCGTTTTTTTCGACATATATTCTTTCAAAATATCGTGATAAAAGCGTATCTCAGATAGGTGAAAACCAATAATAAGGTAAGCAGCAAAACAAAGAATTTATAGGAACAACTCGCAACACTTTGCCTGCGGTTTCTCTCACAAGAGTTGGAACTACACAATAAAAAATACATATTGGAGCGCCACTACTTCTTCTCTGATCTTCCCCACAGCGACTGCCAGAAAACGGGCCAGTTCCTCTGAGCTTCGTTCCATCCCAAAAGGGACCCTTCCCTCAAAGGGTCCCAACAAGAGGACACAATCCCATAACTCACCCCCAACAGAGCAGAACCAAAGAAGAAAAAGGAGACGGCGAAGGGCAACCACGTGGGCACATCCAACTTCTGCACAACCTTCAGATAATAGAAGAAAGGGAAGAAGGGGAGTCCTAGTACCAGAGGGATTCCAACAGAGAAACCCATTCTTCTCATCATTCGATTGGTTATGATCCCTTCTCAGCAGAGGCGATGATCGGCGAGTGGTGGCCGGCGGCGAGCAGTGGCAGTGGACGAGAGGGGACAGAGTGGAGAGAGAAGGGGCGAGGGCTTTCCCTCGCCCCGAAGCGCCTGTGTCTTTATCTTTCAAGAATACGGGCCCGGATCCGGGTCGAACTCGGGTCCGGGCCATCCGATGTTTAATGCGCGCCTCACTTTGAGGCGCGCCTCGCCTCAAGGCGTACGCCTTGAGGCTGTTGCACTTTTTAAGTGCGCCTCAAGGCGAAAAGGGCCTCGCCTCGAGGCGAGGCGCGCTTTTTGCGCCTTGAGGCGCGCTTTTAACAACACTGGTTAAGATACAAAATAAAAAATAAAAAACATAAGAAAATAAAAAATAAAAATACATATAATTCTTTTTACATTTTAACAGGTATGATGTTATGGTTGAAGTTGTAGCACCTCTCCAATTATGATGATAGAATTTTATTTCTTGATGAAAGCTTTACTCATGAAAATGGTATTCTTTTCTTTTTTCCATGGCGTGAGGGACACATACACCACAAGCTTGAAACAATGGTCTACTCAGTCTTTAAAATTGATGTAGCAATCTGTGTGTGTGTGTGCGCGCGCGCTTGTGTATGTATGCATTGTTCGTCCATTGCAACTGAGTTTCTTTTTCCTGCTTTTATCCTTTGGTTAACCGATACATTTTCTAGTGTGCATGTGCCATAGTCACAAATATCGGTATCGGCTATATCTCTGTGAGGTATAATATCGAGATATTATAGGTTTCCAATAAATCTCAAGAAAATCTTGGGATTTAAAAAATAAAACAAAAAATTTGAAAAAATAGATGTAAAGCAAAGGAGCCACTGAGACCCTTCCTTCTTTTTTTCCTTCCCTTGTTTATTTCTCTGTTGCGGGGCAGCCACCTAGACCTCCTTCCTTCCCTTTCTCTTTCTTTCTTTCCTTCCTTCCTTCTTTTCTTCCCTTCTTCTCTTCATTCCTTCCTTCTTTCTTTATTCCCCTGTCGCAGTGAAGCCACCAAGACCTGAGACCTCCTTCCTCTTTCTTTCCTTCCTTATTTTCTTCCTTCCTTCTTTCTTTCCCTGTCGCAAGGCAGTCACCGAGTACCGAGGGTCAACAGTAGACCTCCCTTACGTTAAAACTTAAAAGATTTAAAACCCTAAGGGGTCTTTTAAAAAACTCATTCCAAAAGTAACCTTTTAAAAAACTACTAACATATATATCCTTTTTTTTCTAAAATCCCAAAATACCCTTGCACAAACACTTTTGAAAAAATAACAGCACTCGTCTGCTGAGGTTTGCAATAGCGATATTATTGTGATGATATCGCAACATATATAAATTGCTGATATTTTGAAAATATTGCAATATTTTACATTTAATATCGCTTTTTTATTTTACAGCTTTAATATCGCGATATTTTTAAAATATCGGCAATATCTGTGACTATGATCTGTGCATGTTCATGTATGCTTAGTATATCAAAATTTTAAACCTTTTTTTAATCTTGTCTTTGATCTGATTAGTAAAGCATGTTTTCTAGTGGATGTTTGATTATTTTTTATGGTTTATGCAAGGAAAAGGGCATGTAGTGGTACCTTTATAGATTATTATAAGTTTCATGTATTTTACTGTCGTTTGTCTGTGCAGTATATTATCACAAGCTATTAATTGTGACAGGAAAAGAATAGTAGCAAAAAACCCCTAGAGTCATGTAAGTACCTCCGATATAATTCAGTAAGATGGGGCTCTTTTTCTCAGCCATGTTGTCTGCCACTTTTTTCTTCCTCCTCTCTTTCTTGTACTCAAAGATTGTTCACAATTCTTGTGAGAGAAGCACAAATCTGATAATTTGTTTATGAGTTTATTGCACTTTTTTCTTATTTCATCATTGACTTGTGAACTTGATTAGTTAATAAAAATTTTGTCTGAGTAATTTACTGGTTTGTGCTATTTGTATTTTTAGCTAGTGTTTGAATTCCCTCTATAAAGGCTGTTTTATCATAATTTGGTTATGCATTTCTGGGTTCCATTTGTGGTTCTTTTCTTGTACTTGCAATATTGTGTATTCCTTATAAATCCAAGTGTTTGCTTAATGTTATAGCTGATGCCCTACAGGTGACTCATTCTCCACAAGGAATGGAAACTCTACAGCATTTCATTTTCAATATCTGCGAGATAACTGCTGACTGGAACTTATATGATGTACTACAAGAACAAGAAAAAGAGATCAAAGGGATGGTGGGACCTGAAGAGCATGTAATTTGTGCACTATCTGGTGGAGTTGACTCAACCGTTGCTGCTACTATTGTCCATAAAGCAATTGGAGATAGGCTGCATTGTGTTTTTGTAGACAATGGTTTATTGAGGTTGGCTTCAAACTGCCTTCTTGGGGTTACTCTTGAATGTGAAAACACCAGCTTTTGTTGAAACTTGAAACTGATGTACTGTAGATTATTCATGAGATTATCTTGTCTTTCTTTCTCTAATACAGCTATCTTTATCTAGGTATAAAGAGAAAGAACGTGTCATTTCAACATTTGAGAGTGACTTGCATTTGCCAGTTACATGTGTAGATGCAACAGAGCGGTTTCTTAGTAAGCTCAAAGGTGTTGAAGATCCCGAGTCCAAAAGAAAAATAATTGGTGGGGAGTTCATCTCTATTTTTGATGATTTTGCCCAAGACTTGGAGCACAAGTTGGGAAAAAGGCCTGCTTTCTTGGTTCAAGGAACATTGTATCCAGACGTGATCGAGTCATGTCCACCACCCGGCAGTGGAAAAAATCATTCTCACACCATCAAGAGTCACCATAATGTGGGGGGCCTTCCTGAGAACATGAAGTTGAAGCTTATTGAGCCACTCAAGCTCCTCTTCAAGGATGAGGTTCGACTGAATGCATGCTTTGTCTTGCTTGGCACCTGAGTCTCACTCTCACCTGATCCTCAGCCCAAGTTGTGTCTAGGAATTATATACTTCGATTTTGATGCAGTTTGTCTTGAAGTTGTGTGATGGCTTTTCATATGCAGGTCCGACAACTGGGGAGCATTCTAAATGTTCCTCAAGCTTTTCTTAAGCGCCATCCTTTCCCAGGACCAGGACTGGCTGTGCGGATATTGGGTGATGTTACTGAGGGTAACAACTTGGAGATCCTGCGTCAGGTTTCTACTAAGGGGCATTACCAGAACGTTAATGCATTTCTTTTCATCTGATATTTTCTTGTTCTTATGTTTTCTTAATGCATTAGGTTGATGAGATATATATTCAGTCAATCAAGGATGCTGGGCTTTATGACTCTATCTGGCAAGCATTTGCTGTTCTGTTGCGAGATAGAACAGTGGGTGTTCAAGGTGATCAAAGAACTCATTCTCGTGCAGTATCTCTTAGAGCTGTCACAAGTGAGGATGGGATGACTGCAGACTGGTGAGCTACGTTTTTTTTGCCATCTTTATATTCTCTTTGAAGGCAAAACATTTTGTGATGCATGTGTTTCGGGATTTCTTGATACGATAGGATGCAACGTATTGTGCTAGGATTGTTTTCATATTATGTATGTCTTATGAAAGAACTGAATGTAATTGTCCATGGGTGAGAGTTGTGACCTGTCACATGGATACTGCTGAAGATACGGGGATACAGCCATTTTTATGAAGTTTTAAATGTAACTAGTATACAAGGGAATACGGAAGGGCAGTCAAAGTGGAGTATCCGTGTGACATAGGTTGTGGCAGAGGACAATTGGGTGCTGGAATGCAACCTTGTTTAACTAAAACTTGAGTCACAATCCACAGTTCAGTATTTGAATGGGTGCTGGCACTGTCGTGTCAGATCTATATCAGCTCATTGTGTCTGCACTACCAGGCAAAGGCTTTGAGTTAGATAACTGAGGTAACCTTTGCACCCTGAACAACTATTCTGATATGGTAACCCTTGTTTGTTTTAGGTTCTATTTTGATCGCGAGTTCCTAGCGGACGTCTCTGCAAAGATCTGCAATGGTGTCCAAGAAGTGAACCGGGTTCTATTTGACATAACATCGAAGCCACCATCTACAATTGAGTGGGAATAAATGATAATAAAAAAAGCTGCTTCTCATATAAGTCATAAGTTATATATGGCTGGTGGTTAGGTGCTTGGGCAGGGCAGAATAGTTTGATCAAGTGGATCAAATCAAGATGACCTTGGTCGTATGAGGAGAGGGGCCATATGCTGGTTGGGAATTGGGGAGATCAGAAATTGCTCTAGATGAAGGTATGGTTCTTTGTATTGGCTTTTGGGGACCTTTGTAATCCAAAGAGGCCTAACATTATATGTATTCAACCATTCACAATCACTGCATACATAATGGTATACATTCGTGTCTTCCTTTTTCTTTTTCTTTTTTGTATTTCTTGTGCTTGTTGCCTCGGATCTTGGTGCCATCTCAAATCCTTGGATCTGAGATCCGAGGCTTTCAAACACCCCCTTATGGTTTCTCTGAATCTTTAAATTGGTCAAGATTGCATGGATCAGCATATAGGACCAAATTACATGTAACACACTTCCATGGAGGGCTTCGAAAGCTATAGGTTTGCTCCTTCTGCCCTTAATAACCTTATAATGACAAAAAATTAGGGAGAGCTTGTGCTTTTGGATGGGGTGCCTCACTGACAGTCACTGCCTCCCCAATTATGGGCGCAAACGGGTTGGATATAAGTTGGGCCATCCTTATCCTGACACTGCTTTTTACTTTTGAAGAGTGGGTTTGTTCTGGATTTTACAGTGGTGTTTTCAGATATGGTTATTTGCATCTTTGTTATGATACTGGATTTTACAGTGGAGTTTTATGCGTCTGGGTTGATGACCGTAGGTATGGCAGTCTGAGCCAGCTCGACCAAGTCTTCGAGTCTAGATGATGTTTCCTTGTGTCATAAACCAAAAAAAAAAAGAAAAAAAGACTATCAGATGATTGGGTTAAAATGTTATATTTGTGTCCATAAAAATTCATACTTAGGGTTGGGGTTGCATAGATCCAAACTGAATAGACTCAATCCAACCTGCTCTTGTTGTACCCATGTTCTCGGTCGGAAACCTAGATCTGATTAGAAATGGGCTACTTTTAAATTTATGACCTGAATCCATTTTTACTGGACCTGTTTCTATACACGAGGCTTTGGTTCTTTATAATTTGAACCGGCACCTAATATGTATATGGAACTCATTTGTACCATACCCATTATAACCTGCCTGAACTAACGAGACTTTAACGGATTTAAACCCTGCTCAAGTGTATACATATTCTCAATTTTTTGTTTACATTATTGATATTCAAAATCTTTTTCACACTAATTTCTTCTATAGTTATGATGTTTACTGGTCAAGTTCGACCTCTTTGACCTAGTTTGAGGCCAACTAATGGTCAATCTACTTGATGACCTGAATTGCAAAGCCGATCCTGTCAAACCTCACCCACTTACTGTAGCTCAGTACAAGTGAGACCAACAGAGGGGTGGGGTTTGTGATTGCTAATCTCACCTGGCCTTTTACAGGATCAGCTTGCCCTGAATTGTCGAGCCATTCACACCATAATATTCCTGACATGTTCGTTACACAGGATACTTTTTTTTTACTCAGAGAAACCGCCCCAGGCTCCTAGACCTAGCCGTGCTGGCTCAGCCTACTGTACTTACGGTCGCTCTCGTGGCAGCATAAAAGCTCGAGGGCTTACACTTCGACCCTTGGGAGTCGGCAAGCTTCGGCTTAGGCAGGAGGTGACACCCATGGGATTTGAACCTAGACAGACTGCCCATCAAATTGTGTAGACCCCATCCCACTATGCCAAACCCCTTGGGTCTGTTACACTAGATACTTATCTGACCTGCCGAGCCCAAGGATCCATTTGGGTCCAAAAATACCCAGAACCAAACCTGAATCCAGAGTACATCACTTAGGCTTGGATCCATTTTCAGACCCGATTAAACCTCTCTCTCTCTCCCATTCACGATTTAGTCTAATGCCCACATTTTGTAAGTTTTTTTCTCTTTAGTCTAATGCCCACTCTGTGGTCGTTTTTTCTCTTTGGTTCCAGGTGAGGACCCACCTTGACCCCCTTGGAAATGCCATTTGTTTGGTTTATGTTTGATTAATATTGATTGTAGATGTAATTATTTGTATTAAAAATTGATTTTTCTAATTTCTTTGCTTCTGTAGTTTAATTGTGAAAACCTGGTATTTTAAGAATTATTTTACTTATTTTATTTGTTTATGTCAAGATTTTGCTGATAAAGCTTGAGAATTATAAAAAAAAAAAACTTTAAAATCTAGTTTCTTAAAACATTTGTTACATGTATTTATGGCTTTTAAAATGAGTCATGTATGGAATACAATGCAACTATAGTTTACCAAAGGTGGGGAGCAGCTAGTGCACGTCACCTTGTGTTGGGGCGTTGCAAGTTCAAATCCCAATGGTATCGTTGTATAACTGGTAGGAGTCTGCTTAACCCCTGCTTGCCTTTCAAAAAAAAAATGCACCTATGGTTTGGATAATCCAAAGTACCTTATTTTGGTTCTATATTCAACATAAAGATGTGATCAGATGTGTCAAGCTGAAGGCTCAGGATTGAATCCCGCTGGCTCAAGTGAGCTGTCGTTGCTTTATCATCATTGGGGCAAGTAAGTCTGGGTGGTGGTGTCCTCAACCCAATGTTTTACCTTGCAAGGAGGCGGGCTCATTAAGTGATCCAGTTCTTGGTAAGGGTTTTCCTTCATCATAAAAAAAAAGTGTGATCAGATGTCCCACTAACTAACCAAACCCTGTCAGGTTTCTCCTTTAACCATAATAAGATTGAGGATGGTTCCTCGGCTCCAAGTAGGTCCGGGTCTTGAATTCTACACCCAAAGCAATTAGTAAAAGACCAAACTATCCATTTAAGAGAAGTGATCCAATGAGGGCACGTTTGGTCTTTGCTTTATCCCTTACAGGTAGGGGTGTCAACCGGTGATTTGGTTCAGACCCAGGTAAAACCAAACTCAGGCCTGATTTGAGATTATGGTACTGGGTCTGGACTTAGGTCTAATCAGACTCACCATAAAAGAAACCATACCCGGATCCTATAAGGATTCCATAAACCAGACCCGGACCATACCCTGTAAAATAATATATTTTTATATTTTTTACATTGAAAATTTGTGGATATAGAAAACTTACAAACAATACCCGGCTCCATATATTAATTGGACCCTTCAGATCCGACCCAGATTTTAATCGAACCTTCTTGTTTATCACCGAACCCTGACCATATAGGGTATGGTACCGGTCGGATCCGGGTCTAACCCGACCCATTGACATCCCTACTCACAGCCTTAGTTTTAGCACTAACCCGATTCCTCCTTGCTCTCGGATGGACCAAGTGAAGTTGCGGTGGGTCTTGGTGGCTTTGCTTGGCACAGTCTTCTCCTCAACATTGCCTCAGCGGGAAGGAAGCAAAAGGCATGGATATTTTGATTCTCCCCTCTTCACCATCCTCCATTCAAAGCAGAAGGGTACCTGTTTCAGCGCCTAGGCTGTGCAGAAATGGGTCTTTGATAGGCAACAAAAACCCCCATTTCAGCAAGTGGGTACATGGGTTTTCTGTCAATCCTTCCAATTCTCGTGATTTTCTCTGGTGGGTGTCTGGTTTCCACCCTATTAAGAGTGTGCATTATTCTATCAAAGGCTATGGGAGCCATGGATTGGTGATCAGATGTGATGGTTCTGCACAGAGGGATGATTCCTTCTACATGAGGAGGTGTGTGGAGCTGGCCAGGAAGGCACTTGGGTTCACTAGTCCAAACCCAATGGTGGGTTGTGTTATTGTCATGGATGGGAAGGTTGTGGGTGAAGGGTTCCATCCAAAGGCAGGGCAGCCTCATGCTGAGGTACCCACTTGTTGTTCTGTTCCATTTTTATTCTTTCTTTTTGCACCACTCCTTCTCTTCAACCAAGTATGAGATTGGATGTAGTGGTCTTACTCTGATGCAATAAGATGCTTCTAAGACTGCTTGTGTAGGGTATTTTGCTTGCAAATGTGGTAAAGATGCTGATCCCAAAAGATATAAAATGATGGCAAAGTGAAATGATGGTACCATAAGGATTTCAAAGTGTTCTAGCCCCACCCCAAGGGGTTTGGCGCGTAGACAGGTGGTCAGTGTTCCATTTCATGAGCGTCAGCCCCTTGCATTAATGAGGGCAAGGAATAAACGCTTGTTCAGCGGAAGATTGGCTACACCCTTGGGGCAGGGGTGCGCCACGGGTTTACACCGTTGGGGCAGCGACCGTAAGTACGGCAGGCTTAGCCATCGCGACTAGGTCTCTGATCCCGAGTGTAGTTTCCCCATCGTTAGTGATTAAACAAAATAAAGGATTTCAAGTGTTCTATGGTATCTTCAAGATGCTGGTGCTGGTTTCACTAATGAGAATCAGTTTCTCTGATTTTGTGTTCATATGGGAAGATGAATGAAAATGAATCTGCATTCATGCCGAAATGAAGATGGACACTTGCATGGCTTGCAACTTCAAGATTTAGAGAGTCATTAATAGTGGAAATGATGCATAACAGAGCCTGGCCTCGTTTTTGTCAATTATATTCAGATTTATATGGTACTTACTACTTAGACATGCTGGGTTTGTTATATATTTTAGTTTTATCAAGTCAAAGTCATATATCAAGAACATTAAAGGGTACACCCTATAAATAAGGGTAAAATTAATAGCCGAAAGAAGATGCTTACATGGTATCAGTTGTTCAACTATACTCAGTTTCTAGCTACTCTGCATTTGTTCTTCGTAGTAAACGTCCCGTTCGTGTTTTATAATTTTTTAATTGACATACAAAACTTTTCCTGCCGACCCCAATTGTTTTGGGATGAAGGCGTAGTTGTTGTTGTTGTTGTTGTTGTTGACATACAAAACTTTTCCGGGTCTACTTCCACCTTATGTATTGATAACTATTCACCCTCCTCCAACCTGTTACTAGAAGTTTTGGTTTGCTGCTTACTTAGAATGCTGAAGTGTTTGAGACAGTGCTAATATTTTCAGGTCTTTGCACTAAAAGCAGCCGGGTCATTGGCTAACCAAGCTACTGCATATGTAAGCCTGGAACCTTGTAATCATTATGGGAGAACCCCTCCCTGCACTGATGCTCTTATACAAGCTAATGTTAAACGTGTGGTTGTGGGAATGGTGGATCCAAATCCAATCGTTGCGTCAAAGGGAGTAGAAAAGCTTAGAGAATCTGGAATTGATGTGACAGTTGGCGTGGAGGAAGAACTCTGCCGGAAACTCAATGAAGCTTACATACATCGGATGCTTACTGGGAAACCTTTTGTTACGTTAAGGTATATTTCATAAGTAGCCTAGTGATTTGGTCTTTGTTAGTTACTCTTGACATGATCACATATGTCAGCACATTTGGTTACAAATCCATCTGTACACGGATTTTCGATTTTTCTTTGTTAAATGGAACAGATAATAGAACGTCCTGAGGTTTGTCATGCTATTGTGAAAGATAAATCTTGAATTCACATGGTGGCAATCACACTCTTTAATCCTTTCTTTATGTTTATAGTTTCATACCCTCTTTCTATTTAATCTGTGGTTTCTTTTAGGAGCACTGTTTCCGATGGTAAGACATTTCTATTTATGTTGCTTTTTAACTTTAAACCCTTAAATAACTAAATTCATGATCAAACTCCAATAAGAATCTTCAACTGGGAATCATGAAATGATTTTGGCACCTGGAAAAATGGCTTTCTTGTAGCAGTCTGTCTACATAATGTTGCAGATAGATTGTCGGGCAGGTCTGAAGCTATCTCGGCATTTTCCAATAGGATTAAGGATATCCTTGTCTTTCATATTTTTCAACAACAACAACAACTACGCCTTCATCCCAAAACAATTGGGGTCAGTGATATGAACCAAAAAAGAAATTCATTTTGGGTCTTCCACATGAATCCTTTTCCTCCAACCATTTCTATCCAATGCCATATCCTCGGTGAGGTTCAAAGCATTCATATCCTTTCCTATCATCTCCATCCAAGTCTTCCTAGGCCTACCCCGACCTCTTTTAACTAATATATTATCCCATTTCTCCAACCTTCTAACTGGAGCATCATTAGGCCTTCGCCGAATATGTCCAAACCACCGTAAACGATTCTCTCGCATCTTATTTTCAATGGGTGCAACACCTACTTTCTTACGTATCTCCTCGTTCCGAATCTTATCTTTTATTGTATTTCCACACATCCATCTAAGCATCCGCATCTCAGTTACACTCATTTTTTGAATATGTCTTTCATATTTTTCAAATAAGAAAAAAATATCCTTGTTTTTCATTACACCAAATGAACTTCCAAAGCATTAAAAAAGAAAACCAAGAAACTTGACATTGGGAAGAAGACCTTTATGTTGCAGTGTTTTTGTTACTCATTATCTGGATGTACTTTTCTTGCAGTGTTTTTGTTACTCATTATCTGGATGTACTTTTCATTTTGTTGTTAATGAAATAAAAATGTTCAAGGTTCCGATAGACTGTATTGAACGTTGTCCAGGTTACTGTATTTTTTTTGGGACATACTGCACACTCAATATGATTTTTATTTGTTTGGTATTTTCATAAGATCATTCATTCATTATTTTATGGGCTTATGCCTTTTCGAGATATTTCGGACTGTGAAAGGGTAACTGTAAGTACCAATCTTCAACATCTATTTCTTTCTGAAATTTAGGTACTCTCTCTCGTTCAATGGTGTAGTTCTTAATCAGATCGGTGAATGCACTGGTGATATTGGCGGATACTTCTCTCAATTACTGCAGCAATATGATGGTGTCATAATTTCTGGGCCTGATTTAACCGATAATGCGTCCCTGATGTCTTGTGAAACTGGAGCTAATCAACCTATCCGAATCATTATAGCAAAAGATCTGAAGCTTCCACCTGATCTCTCCACTTTCAGCACTACAACTACCAAAACACTTGTTTTTGCAGGGAAAGATGCACTTCCTGGTGAAGAAATGGAATCAATGTCAAGAGAACGCTTAATTGAAATTGTTACTCATGATCAGATAAATATGGATCTCATATTGGATCGCTGCTCAAAGCTGGGGTTGTGCAGTGTTTTAGTGGATTTTAGAGGAAATGATAATGCTTATAACGGGATTATTGAACAAGCTATGCAGGAGGGAATGATTAACAAGGTGGTCATGGAAATTTTACCAGTTTGGGGTAGATTCAGTCAGGAGAGTCCAATAGCAAATGTGAGTAGAGAGCTGAAGTTGAAGAACTTGCAGACACGGCTCTCAAAGAATAGTGTTATTGTGGAGGGATATTTTTCTTAGTGATTCGTATGCTTGATTGACTTTGAACCCTTGTTGAAGGCAGCTGAAATAACAATGACGTCTGCGATAACATTGGTGTTGAGCCGCATAAAAAATTTCATGAACTCTTGAAATGTAACAGTACCAATGCATTCTTCTTTAGTTTTGTAATCAAAATTGATATTGTAGCAGATCGTTTATGATCACTTACATCTTATTAGGATGGAATATGATGATGAGAAGCAATAGTTATTGATAATTGGAATAAGTAATGTTTATATGATTGCCTGTGTATTTGTAAACTTCTGTTTTGGATTCCGGTTAAGAACTTGTTGAAACTTTTTCTAGATTTTTCTTATATCAGGCATGTACAGAAGGATACTGTAGGAATGCCTTCATTAAAAAGAAAAGGGATTGTTGATGGTCATAAGAGAAAGATAAGGCGCCCATCTCAGGGACATTGACGAACCTCCGCCAAATGTGCTAACTATGTATATGACGCCCAAAATAGACCGATTTGAGATCACCCTTCCATTAGAATTATTAAACAGAAAAATTTGTGTGCATGTGCCACACAGGATAAACTAATAGACTTCTTGTAGGCTTAAATTTTTAATGTTTGAATTTGTTATATGTTATTATGCAAGTGCTGGCACCTTTTGCACAAATACCTTCAGATTTTGTGTAGTGGTGCAAGCTTTAACGGTCGAATCCAGCTCCTTCGAGTTTACGTCACATTGAACGAGGAGCAGCAGCTGGGCTGGTTCATACATGAACCAGATCCAACTGCATAGGGTCTAATCTGCAATTGGACCGGGTTAGTTGAAGGCATCATGATTCATGGTAGTCGAATTGAAACCCAAAGACCCGTTCACGTTCTCGGCTCAGTCACAGGGTGTCAATGGGTTGGGTTTGATCTGTACTCGACTCGTACCAAACCCTATAGGGTCAATGTTTGGTGATGAAGAAGAAGGTCCTATCAGAATCCGAGTTGAAGCCATAAATAGTATATGAATTTGGGTATGGTTTGTGAATTTTCATACCAGACCCGGATCCAACCTGAGTTCTGGTTATGATCCCTATTTTTTTAATTTTTAAAAAAGCTATTATTTTATGGGTATGGAGCGGGTCTGGTTCATGTATTTCTTATAGGATCTCGGTATGGTTTTCTTACGGTGGCCAGCACCTCAAAGCATTGTTGTGAAAAGCATCGAGGTGTAGCGAGACGCTCCCCCAAAATCTGAGGCGGGGCGTAAAGCATAAGCCTCAAAGTTTTTTTTTAAACTTAAAAAACTATAAAAAACATCTAAAATTATAAATAAATAAAAAATTCTTTATTGATGAAGCAACAACCAACAAGAAATAAAAAATCTCAAATAAATTATGAAAAATATGAGATTAACATGTAAAAATAACATTAATGCAACAACTTGATCTATGTAAGCATCTAAGAAATAAAACATGAGCATTCATTAGATAAAAAATTAACATTAACAACGAAATGCATATTAGCATTAACAATATCATGTCATAATTAGAAAATGTATTTTAGCATTAACAACCAAATGTTAATATATATATATATATATATATATATATATATATATATATATATATATATATATAGGGTTGTGACTGCATGTAATTGCATGACTTGATTTTGCCACTAAAAGGGTTTAACGTCACATTCTAGAAGAGATTATTGCTCCTACGAAATTGAATACAATGAACCAATTGACACGATGATATTAATTTTCTATGAAACGAAGCAACTAATCTCAATGACTTCATTAACGTGGTTGCTTTGAGTGTCTATTAGACTGCAAATTGGTGAACCTGCTACTAAGGGTGTCAATGGATTGGGTATGACTCAATCCTGACACACATTGGATCTTATAGGGCCAGGGTTTGGTTGCAAAGAAGGGATTCTGATTAATTATTCATGTTGGACCCATGAGGTCCGATTATTATATGGGTTGGGTATGGTTTATAAAATTTTATACCAAACCAGGTCTGACCGAAGTTTCGGTTAAGATTCTCAAATTTTCAATGTAAAATAATTAAAAATATTATTTTGCCAGGTATGGACTGGGTCTAGTTTATGTGATTTTTATCGGATCTGGGTATAGTTTTTCTTATAAAAATCCAGTTAAACCTGAATCTTGATCTGATACCTACATTACTTAGTCGGATTCAAGTTTGGACCCACTCATTTTAACATAGGTCCAACTAATGAGTTGTGGAGCCTGATTCAGGGTTTTTGCCTTTGCAGTAAGGGGAGTCTGAGGGCTCCCCCGATGCGGGTCTCGATTTGACAGATTTTTTTTTGTGGCTTATGTTTGAGACCCAGTGTCTTATGGATCAGACCCGATTTGTTTAGGTTTAAGGTTGTCGCCCTTGCCTTGTATAAATTCTTTCTTTTCTTTATCTCTTGTATCTGTCGAGAAAGAACAATAAAGTTTTTCCTCTGGGCGGCCATGGTTTTTTACTCTCTCTCGGATTTGAGGGACCCATTGACACCCCTACCTGGCCCTGTCATGCCCTTTTTTTTTTATATTTACACATAGAAACCACCCCTATGATCAGAGACCTGGCCGTGTTGGCTTTGTCGGGTGTGCTTACGGTTAGCAGGCTTGAACAGGGTAGTAAATTCCCTTTTTACTAGCAGCTTAGTTAAAACTGCGTAAAAAAAACTCTAATTTTTTGTCAAATGAGGGTGAGCTTTGACCCTCATTTGACTAAAAAATTCAAGGCGTGTACGCCTCAGCTTGAGGCGTGCCTCACCTCGAACCTAGGAGAAGGGTGAACGAAAGAATACCCCTAACCTTTCCAGATATTACGATATTACCATCTATGACTTGTGATTCATTCATTGAGCTTACAGAGTTTACAAGTTTATCATTTACAAAATGAAGTGTGTCCCGAAATTTGCCCCAATCTTTTTTAAATATCGGTTTAATTTATAAAACACATTTGCATTTTCTTTCGTAAAAGACAGGGGAAGACTTTAAAAATGCCAAATCCACCGTTTACATCCATAGTCGTGTAATAAAAGATCAATTGATTATTGATGCCACAGAGAATATAAAGCCCATATGCAAAGTGGAAAAAGTAGGAGCCGCATGTATTATATATATATTATTTATTTAGAAAGTGTTTAGATGCTTTGATTTAAAAAATAACTATATATATCTAGGAATGTTTGATTTCTAGAAAATGAGATTTTCTTTCAAAATATGCCTAAGAAAGACTCTTAGTATTCTTTCTTGCTTGAATTAGTGCCTCAAATTAAGGGTAATCCTTTGTATAAGAATGATAGAATTGAAGAGTCTCAATCAAATCAGGATGGTCAAAACATTAAAACTGAAGAACCTAGTATAATTAAATATAGAAGACATAACAATAATAGTCAACCAAATGCCTTAGAAAGGTACTCTACCTTAGAAGATCAACAAACTGAAATAGTTTCAAAGATCAGATAGGACGTCTAGACCCCCTAATAGATTTATTTCATATGAATCCTTTCCCTCTTAATACAGGACTTCTCTAGCTAGAATATTGACCTATTTTGAACCTACCACATATAAACAAGCCAAAGAATATCTCGAATGGGTAAAAGCTATTAATGAAAAATCAGGAGCACTCAAAAAATCCATGACTTGGGAATTCTCTGATTTGCTTAAGAGCAAAAAACTATAGGTTGTAGATGGGTGTATAAAGTTAAAACTAAGAATGGTGGGACCCTAGAAAGAAATAAGGTCAGGTTAGTTGTCAAAAGGTATGCACAAGAATATGAGATAGACTACGATGAGACTTTTGCCTCAGTTCCCATGATGACTTTAGTTAGGACCCTTATTGTTATTGCTATTAAAGGTTGACCTATATACCAAAAAGATGTAAAAAATGCCTTTTTAAATGAAAATCTAAAAGAAAAAGTTTATATGAACTCACCTCCTAGATACGAAGTCCCCTCTGGTAAGGTACTTCGATTGAGAAAAGCCCTTTTTGGTTTAAAACATGCACCTAAAGCCTGGTATGATCGCTTTAGTTCTACTATGTTAAAGCTTGGTTTTAAATCTTGTTATACTGACCCTGTTATGTTTAGTAAGAAATCAAATGCATGTATTGTTATACTTTTCCTTTATGTTGATGATATGATCATTACAGGTGAAGACAAACAGGGAGTAAAGGATATTAAATATATCCTTAAAAAATATTTTGAAATGACTGATCTTGGATTTCTCAATTTTTTTTTCTTGGAATTGAGGTTGCTTAGTCTCCTCGAGAATATTTGCTTTCTCAAACCAAGTTTGCTAAGTCGGGCATTACTGATGTAAAAAAGGTGGACACACCTAAGTTATTAACTCCAAGATGGATATTAATTATGAGACACTACCGGATGATTCTACTCCATATCGTCAAATGATTGGCACTATGACCTATTTAACTATTACTAGGCTTGATATTGTGTGTGCGGTTTATACTGCTAGCCAATTCAAACATTCTCTCACCAAAATTCACATGAGTGCTTGATGAGAATTGTTAGATATTTACAAACCTCTACCTCTAGAGGTCTTTTGTTATTCTTCTTTTCTTCTCTAGAGTTGATTGCTTATTCTGACTCAGACTGGGGAGGGGATCCAAATTATCCATGCTCAACTACTGGTTTTTGTGTTTTTGTAAGTGATTATTTGGTGTCATGGAAGTGCAAAAAGCAGTATAAAGTATCTTTATTGTCCACTGAAGCCGAATTCTGTACAATGACCACGACAACATCAGAGATCGTTTGATTGAGAAGATTACTTGAAGGCATGATCGTTCATCTTCAGACACCTTCTAAACTGTGTTGTAATAATACGAGTGCGATATACATAGCTGGCAACCATACATTTCATGAGAGAACCAAGCATATGAAAATGGATTGCCAGTATGTGCGTGAATTGTGAAGAATTTTTGAAGCATACCATCACTTTACCTTATGTTGCTTTCGAATATCAACTAGCAGACTTCTTCACCAAGGCGCTTCTGTCACCTCAATTTTAATTTCTTCTTGACAAACTTTTGGTGATCACACAGTAAGTTTGAGGGGGGTTGTTAAAATGTATTGTTTATGTAACACATTTTTGGCAATATATGTCTTTTAATATGTATATAAACTGGAATACCCCTTAGGGGTATTTCAATAATTTTATAAGGGGTATTCCAGTAATTTTACCATGTAACAGGTGTTAGTTCACTAGGGACTGATGAGTTTTTATTTCTCTTTATTTTTTACTTTTTTATTTCTTTGTATTTAATGTTGGACAACATTGTATTTAATGCTGGACAACATTGGGTGTTTGTCCAACTAGCTCTTGGACCATCTCCAACGGTTAGATTAGGGCTGGCCCAACCGCTAGTTGGGCCCGCCCCTTAATACTTGGAGTCCCTATTTAATGGCACTCTTTCCTCTTGTAAATGTATGCTTGTTGCCAAGTATTGTGCAATAAACTCTCTATTATTTTTATGTGTTCTTGCTCTCTTTTGAGAGTTTGTGTGATTAGTGTTAAATTATGTAAATCAATCTTGTATTTTCGTATATATATTTTATATATATAAGGTAATACATATACATATATGATATATATGTATATGTATCTACCTATTATATATATATATATATATATAATATATATTGCTAAGGATAGTTTAGGCATTTTACACATATTCATTTTCGTGAATATGTTTTGTAATTTTTCTTTTTCTTTTTCTTTATTTCTTTTCTTTAATTAAT
Organism: Nuphar pumila; assembly: GCF_984573655.1. Taxonomy (NCBI): domain Eukaryota; kingdom Viridiplantae; phylum Streptophyta; class Magnoliopsida; order Nymphaeales; family Nymphaeaceae; genus Nuphar; species Nuphar pumila. The sequence continues at coordinate 3,834,210 of NC_143261.1, forward strand.
ACAACTTGTACTTGCCTTGAGAGGGGCCCAACCCACTAGTCGTTGGACCCCTTCAATGGTCACATTTGTGACCGTTGGAGGGGCTCCAACGACTATGTGATTTTGTGTAGTGATTACATATGGGCTGCTCCTCTTGTATTTTTTAAGGGTTTTGGGATTATTTCCCAACCTTTTCTTGTTTATGAATCTTATGAGTGCATTTGCACATTTGTGATTTTGTGTTCTTGTGTTTTTTGCACAAGTGTTCTAAGTGTTCTTGGTGTGTGTATGTTTACACATTTATTCTCAAGGAATCGATTATAGTATCTTGTTGAAGATACTTTTACATGATATCAGAGCGAGGTTGAAGAAGAAGGATTGTGATTCGCCTTCACTTGCGTTCCTCGAAAAACATGCCTTCAAGCTTTTTAAAATCGAAGTGAATCATCTTCCTCGGGCAATATTTTAGAAGCTTCTTTTGACAAGAAAGATGCGAAAAAGATTTGAGGTACGTATTATTTCTTGTCTTCTTTCCTTCCTAATAGGCAAAAAAGACTCTCATTTCTCTCTTGGGTTTAAGCTTAATGGCTCAAACTATCATGTTTGGGCCGGGAATATGGAAACTCATATTAAAGGAAAGGGGCTTTGGGGTTATGTTCATGGATCTATATCGGAACCAGAACTCAAAATCACCATCATCGAAGGAGGAGATATTAAGATTCTTGAAGGGGAGGAAAGACAAAAGGCCCTTGAAGAGTATTCCAAAAAACATGACGATTGGGAAATGAAGAACTTCAAGATCTTATCTTGGATTTTCTCATCCGTTGAAACCAAGATAAACATCAATATCATCAAATTCAAAAAGGCTTCCGAAGCATGGGTGTATCTTAAGAAAATGTACACTTCAAAAGATCTATCCCACAAGTACTTTCTCCAAAAGAGAGCCTTGACACTTCAACAAAATGATATGAGCATTTGGGAGTATTTTGCCGAATTATCCTCTATTTGGGAAGAGCTCGCAATTCTTGAACCAAAATGGAGTGGAGAAGCTATCGAATTAATGCACAAACAACTTGAGGAAGATCGGTTCTTCAACTTTTTAAATGGCCTTAGACCCGAATTTGAACAAGTTCGGTCCTCTCTTCTCTCCGCGTTCACATCTCCCGCACTTGAAGATGTTATCATCAAACTAAGTGGTGAAGAAACATGCATTGGGATTAGCAAGAATAATCCTAGCATTCTTGTTGCCTCTTCTACTCAAGAGGATGGTGAAATGGTTAATGTCGTGTCAAGACCGGGGAATGACATGAAGACCTATAGACCTCCTCATTTCAAGAACCAAGGTCAAAGAGGAAATGATCGGCATGGCAAAAGAGACTATAGAAAATTGAATTGCTACTTTTGTAAAAAACCAGGACATATCAAACCTATGTGTCATAAATGGAAGAAATTGATTGCAACGGCTATGGCATCCCAAGCAGAAGAACGACCTCCATCATCAAGTGAGTCTCTTTCCCTTCAACAAATCGTAGAAGTATTACAACCTCTTCTCAAGGGAGTCACTTCTGGAGCCGCTATGTCATCCTCTTCCCCCGGTAAGACATCTTGGCTTTTAGATTCCGGGGCATCCTTTCATATGACCCCTAGCTCTTGCTCTCTTTCAAATCTTTCTAAAAAAAAAAATTCATCCTTTGTCTCAACCGCGGACAGAACATCTCTTGAGATTAAAGGAATAAGTAATTTCGAAAGACAAGACTTCTTTATTCCAAAAATTCGTTTTATCCCAAAACTTAATTTGAATCTTCTTTCCGTCTCCCAACTCTCGGACCATGGTTGTGATATAAAATTCTCTTCTAATAAATGTTGGATACAAGATCGTCAGTCCGGAAGATTGATTGGGGAAGGCTCTAGAAGAGGAGATCTCTACTACATAGATTTTCTTCAAGTTCCCAAGAGTCAATTTTGCAACGTCGTTCAAAACAAAGATATTCATGTATGGCATAAGAGATTGGGTCATCCCAATATTGTTAAAATCTCCTATATGCATTTTGTTAAACATCTTTGTAAAAGTGATTTTCTATGTAATGAATGTATTCTTGGGAAAATGAAATGTTTGCCTTTTTCATCAAAGAACCATGTTTACGACAAAACCATTTGAGATTGTTCATTCCGACGTATGGGGCCCGGCTCCTGTGATGTCAAAAGGAGGTTTTTCATATTATGTGATTTTTGTGGATGACTACACTAGGTTTTGTTTGATTTATTTTCTTAAACATAAACATGAAGTTTTTTCAACTTTTAAAAGTTTTCATATGATGATTGCAAATCAATTCAATGGATGCCTAAAAATCCTTAGGTCCGACTCTGGAGGAGAATACCTCTCAAATGAATTCAAAAGATATCTTGAAAATTTTGGTATTCTTTACCAAAAATCTTGTCCGAAAACCCCTCAACAAAATGGGTTAGCCGAACGAAAGCACCGACACATCATTGAAACAACTAGCACTTTACTTATTTCACAAAACATTCCAAAGATTCTTTGGGCTGAGGCAGCTCTTACCTCTGTCTATCTCATAAACAGACTTCCATCGAAGAATTTAAACAAAATTTTTTCCTTTGAAAAACTATACGATAAGGAACCTGATTATAGCAGGTTAAGGATCTTTGGGTGTAAATGTTTTGTTCTTACTGATAAGAATGACAAACTTTCGCCTAAAGCCATTCCTTGTGCCTTTCTTGGCTATTCTGAAACCCAAAAGGGTTTTCGTTGTTATGATGTCAAAAGTGATAAACTGTATGTTTCCAGAAATGTGAGTTTTTTGGAAAATCTAAGTGGATTCGAACATAGTGACCCTCATAGTGAGAATATGGATTATTCTTTTCTATTTGATTTACTGAATAAAGACGATGATACTAGTGATGATGAGTCGGATCAAAGTAACCCAAATGAATTTGAAACTGAAGAAAACATCCCCTTGATTCCTTCGTCACATCAACATATTGATGAAGGATTACCTAGAAACCCTATCACCTATACTCATAGAGATCGAAGCAACTTTAGAAGTGCTCTTGACAGATATAATGATGCTAGTCCCAGTGCTGCTCAGAATGAAGATATCCCTCGTAGAACCGAAAGAAGTAGAAGGCCTCCTTCTAGGTTCATTTCCTATGACTCCTTTTCACCTAGATATAGAGTCTGCCTTAGTGTCATCCACTCCTATATAGAACCTAGAAATTTTGAAGAAGCACGAAAGTGCCCTGAATGGATTAATGCAATGGACAATGAACTTGAGGCTCTAAGAAAAGCCAAAACTTGGGAATTTCAGAATCTTCCTAAAGGTAAGAAAATAATAGGGTGCAGATGGGTTTTTAAAGTTAAAACTAAAAGTGATGGATCCCTTGAAAGGTATAAAGCTCGTTTGGTTGCGAAAGGATATAGTCAGGAATATGGTATTGACTATGAAGAAACTTTTGCTTTTGTAGCTCGTATGGTTACTGTCTGATGTCTTATAACCATTGCTTCTATCTACAAATGGAACATCTATCAAATGGATGTTAAAAATGCCTTTTTAAATGGTGATTTAAGCGAAGAAGTTTATATGGATGCTCCACCTGGAATGGAGACTCTTAAAGGAAAGGTGCTTCATCTACAAAAAGCACTTTATGGTTTAAAACAAGCCCCCAAGGCTTGGTATGATATGTTTAACTCTGTAATGATTGAAAATGGATTTTCCTCTTGCTTTACTGACAATGCTCTATTTGTTAGAAAATCTAATGCAGGTATTGTGATTTTACTATTATATGTTGATGACATGCTCATCACCGGGAGTGACTCTAATGGGGTTAAGAGTATAAAATCTATCTTAAAAGATAAATTTGAAATGTCTGATTTGGGTTTTCTAACTTACTTTTTGGGGATTGAAGTAGCATACTCTCTTAGAGGATATTTCTTATCTCAAACTAAGCTTGCTTCTGAGATCATTGACAGGTCAGGTATTACAGATGAGAAGCTTTGTGAAACTCCTGCCGTAGTAGGGGCCAAAATGAAAGTTGATGATGGGGTTCCACTTCTGGATCCTACACCCTACAGACAACTTGTAGGATCATTAATGTATCTGAGTATTACTAGACCGGATATATCCCATGCAGTCCATACTGCAAGTCAGTTTCAGCATGCGCTTACATCAGTTCACATGAGTGCCATCTTACGAGTCATAAGATACATAAAGGGTACTCTAAATAAGGGAGTTTTTCTGTCCTCTTCTTTCGATTTAAAATTAATGGCTTATATTGACTCTGATTGGGGAGGTGACCCAAATAACCGTCACTCCACCACTGGTTTTTGTGTATTCTTAGGTGACTAATTAATTTCATGGAGATGCAAGAAGCAACAAAAGGTGTCGCTCTCCTCAACATAAGCTGAATATCGTACCATGACAACTACTATCATGGAGATTGTTTGGATTCATCAACTGCTAGAAGACATGAGGATCACAATAGAAGGGCCCACCAAGCTGTGTTGTGACAACAAGAGTGCAATCTACATTGCGAAGAATCACACCTTTCATGAGCGGACCAAACACATTGAAATTGACTGTCACTATGTTTGTGAAGCATATCTCCGGGGAGTCATTGATCTTCCTTATGTCACGTCCGAATATCAATTGGTAGATTTCTTTACTAAAGCCTTGTGCGCTCCGCGGTTCAACTTCCTTCTTGGCAAACTATCGGTCATCTTGCCCTAAGTTTGAGGGGGGGTGTTAAATTATGTAAATCAATCTTGTATTTTCGTATATATATTATATATATATATAAGGTAATACATATACATATATGTATCTACCTATTATATATATATAATATATATTGCTAAGGGTAGTTTAGGCATTTTACACATATTCATTTTCGTGAAAATGTTTTGTAATTTTTCTTTTTCTTTTTCTTTATTTCTTTTCTTTAATTAATACAACTTGTACTTGCCTTGGGAGGGGCCCAACCCACTAGTTGTTGGACCCCTTCAACGGTCACATTTGTGACTGTTGGAGGGGCTCCAACGACTATGTGGAGCCCCCTCCAAGGCCTCCTAAATGCCCTATAAATATGAGCTGCTCCTCTTGTATTTCTTTAAGGGTTTTGGGATTATTGCCCAACCTTTTCTTATTTATGAATCTTATGAGTGTATTTGCACATTTGTGATTTTGTGTTCTTGTGTTTTTTGCACAAGTGTTCTAAGTGTTCTTGGTGTGTGTATGTTTACACATTTATTCTCAAGGAATCGATTATAGTATCTTGTTGAAGATACTTTTACAATTAGATCTTAGTGGCTCTTGTTCTATGAGTGTGCACCTTTGTACCTACATTTGACATTGTATTTGTGCACTTTCTGTTTCATTACAAGGGCTTAGGCTCGAATTTGAACATGTTCATGTTTTTATCATCCATCGGAACAAAAAACAAGAGGAGCTTTCACCTTTACATGAGATTTTAGCCCAAGTTTGTATGAAAAAAACAATGCTAAAATCCATGACCGAATCTAGGGAGACCAAATACAATGTAATGGTGGTTTTTAGACCCAGTGTCAATAGTCATTCCTATAAGCCTCCTCACTTTTACAAGAATGATTCTTAGAAGTCAATGAGCAATGATAGGAGATATAATACAAAAGAAAAAATTACTTGTCATAACTGTGGAGAACCGAGGCACATCAAACTTTTTTGCTCTGAATTCAAAAAGGATGAGAAAAGAGTAGCTACCCTAGAAACTCCTCAAGGAAACAAGCGTCTAACTTTCGGTTACCAAGGCATGTCCTTGTCTCAACTTGCAGAAGTCTTACAACCATTCCTCAAAAGCTCATCCTCCTTAACCAGTGTCACGGTCTCCTCTTCCTCACCTTTCGATAATATTTCTTGGCTTATAGATTCCGATGCCTCATTTCATGTGACCTTTATAATATTATGCTCTCCAATTGTGTTTTTAATTATAGTAGATCTAATGTTTTTACCATGGATGGATCCTCTTGAAATTAAAGGGATTGAAAATTTTTCTATTCAAAAAATCATAATTATTCCAAAACTTAACTTAAATCTTCTTTCAATTTCCCAAATAATTGACCATGGTTGTAAGGTCTCCTTCACATCTGACTACTGTTTTATACAGGATCTCCAGTCCAACAAGCAGATTGAGGAAGGACATAGAGAAGAGGATCTCTACTACATGGATAAGTTGATCATTCTCAAAGATTCTTTTTGCTTCAATGTAAAAAAATTAGATATTTTCTATGTCATAAAAAAGTAGGTCATCCTAGCATTTCTAAATTGTCCAATGCATCTCATTTGAAAAAATTGTCCTATGTATCTCATTTCATCAATAAATTTTAGATTTTTTTATATTTGGTTCCTCTTGTTATAGCCATTGTTGGCTTTTGTATTGTCTTATAGTGGACTTGTGCATGTGCACTTTGTGTTTACGATCATATATTTTATAAAAAAAATCTATTAATTCTTAATATTTATCATAATGTTAGTAAAAAGTTTAAGTTTATATGAACTTATAATATTTTTATCCATATCATATTATTGCCATAGATTTACTAACGAGGATTGGGGAGGAGGTGGGACGGGGGAAAGCGTAAGTCCATCCTTGCATGGGTTTTGATTTTAACCTTCATCCCTCTACCATGTCAAACGGGGCGAGGTGAGGCAGGCCCCATTTCTCCCAGGTCCATTGTCATCCTTGAAGGCATTTTAGTTAGTTATTTTACTAGGTGGGGAAGTCCATCCCCTCACCGGTTTTGATTTTAAACAGGGCAAGGCCGGGCGGGGCTCCTTTCCCCCTGGTCTACTGTCATCCCAATTTGAGGTTGCTGCTAAGCAATTTAATTAAATAATGAGCGAAGTAACCAGTGACTTGTGTTAGAGAAAGGAATGACCCATTATCAATAATGCCATCACATGTAATAATAAGAGGGGTCGTTCGATGAATGCATCCTTGTCACAAACATGGACACAAGGACGCATGATACGCTCAAGTTCAATTTTTTTGAAAAAATAGGACACGATGTCACAAACTTTTTAAGTTTTAATTAATGAAAAAAGTTTTTTTTTTATATTTTAATGGTAAAAATGTATTTGATTAAAATAAAACTTTAAAATATTTAAATATAATACAATTTTATTAAAACATTGTTCATACATGTCAGTGTCTATGTTCCAGCGTGTCCGGTCATCTCACACACCACCAAAATGGCATGTCCCTGTGACATGGTATGCATCCAACTGAGTCTAGAATCTAGCCCATCATGGGCCAGCTGGTCCAATCCACATGGCATGTTCTGAGTCCCTGTATATGTTGGCATCTGTGAGTCAGACAAATCCTGGTGGGGCCATGTGTGCTAGGGGTCCTGGTCCGCGGTTTACTGTCCACAAAAAAGGACCCGTCATAAGGGTTTGACACCTTGGACAAATTTCCTCAATGACCAAACGAATATAGAATATCTGGACATTACTGCATCAAATAAAAATCTAGGAAGTATCAAATTTTTTATGACATCGAGAATTCATCTGAAAAAAAACACGTGGTCAGCTTGTACTTGACATTATTCGTGTGGAATCTGTAGGCCTAGTAAACGCGCCCAGTTTGGGCTGTTCAGGCTCGGCTTGTTAAGGGCACACTCTTGCTCGGGCTCAGCTCGTGAACTGGCTTGTTTTATAAAAAAAAAATATATATATATATATATATATATATATTATTTAAGTATTGTTTAATGCTTGATAATATATAAGTATATATATATATATGACATATATAATATGCATTTTAAGGATATAATATTTGTATAAAACACTACAACAAAGTAGTAGATTAGCGACGACCACATTCCGTCGCTAACCATGTTAGCGACGGATTAGCGACAACGAGGCGACAGTATGCTTACGTCGCGAATATTTCGACGCTAACTGGCGACAGAATTATTCCGTCGCTAATTGCGACGGAATAACGAGCGCTATATTCCGTCGTCAATCCGCCGGTACTAAACGGCGACCACGGCTTGGCGACGGATTTAATTCCGTCGCTAGATTAATATGAATAGCGACGGATTGTTCCGTCGCTAATCCGTCGCAAACACGAAAAAAAATCAAACAATTTCTATTTCCTGTACAATTTATATTTCCTGTAAATAAAAAACAAACCACACAAAAAAAATCATATAACAAGTATCTACAACAATTAATCGTTCCACCTTAAAATTAAGAAGTTTAATTATTTACAATTCAACAATTACAATTAGGAAAAATAAAAAAAATAAAACTTCTTCAACACAGTCCTCTAATCATCGCCAAGATTTTGTGCGTCTTCTTGTTCATTGTCTTTATCTGTCCCTTCAGCTCCACTACCCTGATTATCGCTAGCAGCCTACACAAGAAAAGAACAGTCAGTATTGATAAACAAAATATAATGAAATAAATTACACACTATATGTGATTCTATCATGTGCTCATGTGTGATCTAAGGCAATAAAAAAACTCTATATGTGATTCTATCATGCTCATATGTGTGCTAAGGCAGTCAAAAAATTGAATATGTGATTATAGCATGTTCATATGTGTTCTAAGGCATCTAAAAAAACTCTATATGTGATTCTACCATGCTCAGATGTGCTTTAAGGCAGGCAAAAAACTATATATGTGATTCGATCATGCTCGTATGTGTGCTAAGGCAGTAAAAAAATTGAATATGTGAATATAGCATGCTCATATGTGCTCTAAGGCAGGCAAAGCCAAAAAATTTATATGTGATTCTATCATAAATGATATATAACATGTTCATATGTGTTCTAAGGCAGTAAAAAAACTCTATATGTTATTATAGCATGCTCATATGTGTGCTAAGGCAGTCAAAAAACTGAATATGTGATTATAATATGCTCATATGTGTTCTTAGGCAGTCAAAAAACTGAATATGTGATTATAGCATGCTCATATGTGTTCTAATGCAGTCAAAAAAACTTTATATGTGATTCTATCATGCTCATATGTGCTCTAAGGCAGACAAAAAGTTATATATATATATATGTGATTCTATCATGCTCATATGTGTGCTAAGGCAGTCAAAAAACTGAATATGTGATTATAATATGCTCATATGTGTTCTTAGGCAGTCAAAAAACTGAATATGTGATTATAGCATGCTCATATGTGTTCTAATGCAGTCAAAAAAACTTTATATGTGATTCTATCATGCTCATATGTGCTCTAAGGCAGACAAAAAGTTATATATATATATATATGTGATTCTATCATGCTCATATGTGTGCTAAGGCAGTCAAAAAACTGAATATGTGATTATAATATGCTCATATGTGTTCTTAAGCAGTCAAAAAACTGAATATGTGATTATAGCATGCTCATATGTGTTCTAATGCAGTCAAAAAAACTTTATATGTGATTCTATCATGCCTGAATATGTGATTATAAGATGTGCTTTAAGACAGTAAAAAAAACTATATATGTGATTATACCTGAGAGGGACCTGGAATCGAAGATCCCCTATCCTGAACAGCGGCCTTGATCTCATTTAGGAAAAAGGGGGCGACGGTGTATTGGAAGTAGTTATTCATTGATTCATTAATGATCTCGCGTACATCATCACCGGAAAGAATAGTCGGTTGCTTGGAGCTTATGTCGGCGCAAGAAGTCGGTGAGCCGTAACTGGAAGAACCAATAACTGGTGAAGTGTTCATATTACTCCCAAACCCGAACACACGACCTTTTTTGGGTTCACCTGCTGCAGTCACCCATGTTGTAGGATCAAATGATGGATGCTGAGTAGCGTCTTCGCCATATCGCTCTACCATCTGTTGCTCATATGCCTCCTACAAAATAATGTTTAAAGTATTCATTAATAATTAATGATAACATTATGATAACTTGCATATATATTGCAATGATTATTAATAGAATTAATACATACCGTTGTCGTTCTCGCCTTCTCTGATACGAAGACTCCCGTGGTCTTCCGTTTATGTGTTTCTACAAACACATCCTTATATGGTACGCTGCCTCCTTTTTCTGCTTCCTGCGAAGTTAAATGACAAAAGATTTAGTACACAAGTTTGCAACAATACTTATAAAATTAATATTATATATTGATGACTTACCATTTTCTTTAGGTGGCTCCCAAATGTCTTAGATCCACCTGTGTGTAGATGGGCTTCGGGCATCTTCGATCGATTTTGTGAAGCCTTCGCAGAGCGATTTTTAAATGCATCTCCTGCCCACTTATCGCACATTTCATCCCAGTAATCTCTCCTGATAGTAATAGGACCATGGCCCTTCCACAGTAATGGATCATCTACTACGCCAGATGCTTTTTTTGCTGCAGTCTTCATAGTGTGCAGCATGTCTGCAAATCGATTGACAGCCACCTTCTGCCACACCTTCCTTGCATCATTTTCTTCCACCGTAGTTGCAAAGTGATTCGAAGCCTACAAATATTTTCAGAAAGTTAGTAGACATTGCTTAAATAAATTAAATATGAAACACATTAACTATGAGGAACAACTGTATACCATGAATGAGGACCACAATCTGTCTAACACCTCCTTTGGGTACTCTTTCCATTGAGCAATTGGTCCTGGTAGATGTTGAAGAAGTGAATTCCTAATCTCCCGTACTACTTCTTGTGGCTCGAACCTCGTGCTGCACATGAATTGTTACACAGTAAATATCAATATAAAATATTTAAAAGATATGCAATAATTGAAAACAAAATACTTACGGTCGATTATCGATATACACTATTCGAATGAGTCTTCTTGTGCCAGCCTGAGAAGACCCTGTTTCCTGTGTTGGTTGTTGACTTGTGCGATCAACTGGTGTAGGTGGGTCGTGTATAGGCGCAAAATCATCTGTAAAAAAATACATTAGAAATTCTCAGAATGTGCATTTGAACTAATCAAGCATCTAATTAGTTATATGATATACCTATCACAGGAGCCCGTGAAGATGAAGGTTGAGTCTGGCTACTACTGGATGAGCGACCACTATAACCTCCACGAACCATATTCTAACAAATAACATATGTCATACAATACATTCAAATAATTCACATCAAGTATTACAATGCATTCAAGTCATTCACATCAAGCATTGCAATGCATTCAAATAATTCAAATCATTGACATCAAGTATTGCACTAATTCAAATCATTCGTTAATTGCATAAATTATAATACATTCAGATAATTGAAATCATTCACATCAAGTATTACAATGCATTCGAATCATTCGTATCAAGTATTACAATACATTCAAATAAAATTTATGTTAGCTTCTTTACCAACTGTTTCAACCACTTCACAAACTTAGTTTCACGTTCTTTTTGTACTTCTGCATTAGTGAGATGTGAAACTTCGTTTTGGAACTCCAGATCAAATCGTCTGCAAACCACAAATACTTATATTACCGAGTCATGTATCCACATATAGAACATAAAAGGATTTATAATTGAGTTGCATATACATATACTTACTCGATGTATGGGTCGATCGCTGAGCAATTAAAAAGAATATAGATGTGTGTTGCATCTTGCTCTCGATCTGTCAATAGCCTTGATCGGCAACTACCAAATGCATGCCCAAGTGGTTGAAATATCGACAGCTTGTCAGCTACAATTACTTGTTCTCCATCATCGTTACGGGGCGGGCATGTGTAACGTGTTGGAATATGAGGTTCGAAGTACATAGATGAGAAATTTGAAATCTCTTCTAAAGTGTACGCCTCACAAATAGAGCATTCTACTCTTGCTTTATTACGAACCTTTTTTTTTAGGTCGAACATGCATCTGACAAGAATATACATTTCAAATTTTAAATATCTGTCATTAAAGAGACAAATATAAAAAAACATATACCTTTCAAATGGGTACATCTATCGATATTGCACAGGGCCACCAACCCTTAGTTCATATGGCAGATGTATGATCAAATGTTCCATAACATCGAAAAATGCTGGCGGAAATATCTTTTCTAACAGACAAACAGTGGTGATGACAGAGTCCTCGAGATTCTTTACATCTGATACAACGACCTCCGATGCGCACAATGTTCTGAAAAATCCGCTCAACTGAGACAATACCCCCCATATAGGTTTGTCTAACATATCATGGAATGCTAGGGGTATCAATCGTTGCATAAAGATATGACAATCATGGCTCTTCAACCCATATAACTGTCCATCGTCAATCTTCACAGTCCGAGCAATGTTAGAAACATATCCATCTGGAAATCTCAGTTGTCTCAACCATTGACATACATGTTTTATTTGATCAGGTCCGAGCACGTACTTCGCCTTAGGTTTCAGTACTTTGCCATTATACTCTTTGAGTTCCAATTCTGGTCTTTTACATATTAATTTTAAATCCATACGGGCCTTCGGATTATCCTTCGTTTTTCCTTTAATATTCATTACTGTATTGAACACATTATCAAACACATTTTTTCTCTACATGCATCACATCCAAATTATGTCGTATCAATAGGGCCGGCCAATACGGTAGTTCCCAAAAAATAGATTTTTTCGTCTAATTGTGATCCTTCCCAAATCCACGGAAGGGTGTAGGACTGCGGGCATCTGTTAATACATCTGCAAAGTATCGCAATCTTCTTAGAATCTCTATGCCAGACAATCTTGAGGATGGACCTTCCGTTTCAGTTGTGCCTGCTGTAAATGCATTCTTTTGACGTCGGAACGGATGATCGCTGGGTATAAATCGACGATGGCAATCAAACCAGCAAGGCTTCCTTCCATGCGTCAATCTAAAAGCTTTGGAATCCTCCATGCAGTACGGACAAGCCAACCTCCCATGTGTGCTCCAACCAGATAACATACCATATGCAGGGAAGTCACTGATTGTCCATAGAACAGCGGCCTTCATGTTGAAATTTTGTTTTTTGTGGGCATCATACGTGGTAACACCGTCATCCCACAGTACTTTTAATTCATTAATCAATGGCCTTAGATATACATCAAGATTTTGGCCAGGTGAGGTCGGACCAGGGATCAACAGAGACAAGAAAAGATTTGGACGTTTCATACACAAGCTTGGTGGAAGGTTGTATAGAGTTACAAATACTGGCCAGCATGAGTATGGAGTTGATCTACCCCCAAATGGATTAAATCCATCTGTACATAGACCGAGTCTAACATTTCGCACTTCCATTGTGAAGTTCTGATGAGTACGATCAAAGTGCTTCCAAGCTTCAGCGTCAACAGGATGCGTGATCTTGTTTTCATCGTGTCAAACTTTATTTGCATGCCATCTCATGTGTTTAGTTGTCCTTGAAGACATATACAATCGCTGCAATCTAGGAGTGATAGGAAAGTAGCAGAGCGACTTGTAAGAAACTTCCTTTGATCTTGTGCTACCATTGCCTCTTGTCTTTGGCTTGAACCGAGGATGCCCACATGACGGGCATGATATGTCGTTTTCCTGCTCCTTGAAATACAACATGCAGTGATTTGGACAAGCATCAATCTTTTTGTAACCCATACCTAGAGCGTTGACCATAACTTTCGCACGATAGAAATTTTGTAGCAATTTCTCATCTTTAGGCAACATGCTCTTCACAATCATGCACAAACGGTCAAAACATGATTGACTCAAATTATACTCGGACTTCAAATTCATTAGTTGAAGAACTGTAGACAAGATAGTGTGACTCTCACAACCATTCCAAAGTGGCTCATCAGCATCTCTAAGTAAATCATAAAATCTACTAGCTGCATCGTTTGGTGATTCTTCATCTACGACAGTTCTTACATCACTAGAACTCATAGCAGAACCCAGTTCTGTTCCTGCAGCATCAAATATCAAATTCGTATATGGATTATCGTGCACCACATTCACCCGTGCATCAAAATCGTTTCTAAATTCTTCTCTATGAAACATCCAGTTCTGATAATCACTCACAAAACCCTTCCTGTATAGGTGATGTCTAACACCATGAGGTTCTACAAATCGATTATTCTTACAAATCTTGCAGAGACACCTAATCCGACCTGTGGGATCTACCGTACTGACACTTGCCGTTGCAAATTCAATAAAACTGTCGACACCATCCATATATTCATGCGATAACTCATTGTCCACTATCCTACGGTACATCCATTCACGGTTTGCAGTCATTCTGTCGTATGATGTTACGAATAGTATCCTAACCAGTTAAAAGAGAACCATCAGAATGCTATGATGAAGAAAATATCAAATTTATCATGCAATATATGATGTCATACAATCACAAGAATTATGATGCATGCATTGATAACTTAATATTTTCATGTGCAAACTATTCATGACACGATACATTCATTTGAAGCATGCTTTTAGTATACAATTTCACATGGAAGACATAATCAAATTGAAAGTAACTACATGTAAGCATAGATACAATCACATCAAACATTGCAATACATCGAAATAATTCATATCAAACAAATGTCAAACATGTACCTGCAGCAAACACACTTCAATATCTCACTAACTACTACCATGCATAGCATGGACTCCGTACTCCAAAAATAAGAACACTTCCATATTCATACATTAAAATCATGCTCAGCATGATCTCCGAACTCCAACAAAGCAGTCCTAGATATCAACAACTAAGTGAGTGTGTGAACAATAAAGTGTTACATTCAATAAATTAAATAACATGTGATGCGCTTGCATCACTTACTCACCACGGGTATTTACCCGATTTGCATTGTTTTTGTCACTTACTTACCACGGGTGGCGGGGCACAAGCGAGTTCTGTTGAGAAATCTGCAAAAAAAAAATGATGTTTTAAAATAAAGTCACCATGAAATTATTCGACCATATTAAATCATAAAACCTTAAAATACAAGAAAATAAATTATAAATAAACCAAAACATCATAAACTATAAGAAAAATAAACCATAAAATTAAATAAAAAAGCCACAATTTAAACCTTAATCAAACAAGGAAAAAACCTGCCCTAATCAAATACAAAAAAATCCTTAATCAAATTAACTAAAAAGTATTAATTAAAAAAATGTGATTTAAATCCCTAATTATAGAAAATAAAAATAAAAACTCTAAATAAATAAAAAAACCCTAATCAAATTAATTATAAAAGCCTTAATTAAAAAATTTTGATTTAAAGTCCTAACCAAATTAACTAAAAATCCTTAATTAAAAAAATTATGATTCAAATCCCTAATCATAGAAAATAAAAATAAAAGCTCTAATCAAATCCAAGAAAACCCTAATCAAATTAACTATAAAATGCCCTAATTTTTAAATTTTGATTCAAAGCCCTAATAAAACAGAATCAAATAAAAAACCCTAATTAAATTAACTACAAATAGCCTTAATTTAAGAAATTTGATTCAATTGCCTAATAAATGAAAATCAAAATAAAAAATCCTAATCAATGAAAATCAAAGAAAACTAAACAATAAAAATAAAATAAAAACCCTAATTTCTGAAAAAAGAAAAAAAAGAGCAAGAAACCAGGGGGTCGACCCCCGACCGGACATCAAAAGGGGTTGACCCCCTGCCGGACACGGCAGGGGGTTGACCCCCTGGCGGACACGACAGGGGGTTAACCCCCTGCTGGACAAGGCAGGGGGTTGACCCCTGGCCGGACACGGCAGGGGGTCGACCCCGGCCGGACACGGCAGGGGGTTGACCCCCTGTCGGACATCAAAAGGGGTTGACCCCCTGCCGGGGTTGACCCCCTGTCGGACATCAAAAGGGGTTGACCCCCTGCCGGGGTTGACCCCCTGCCGGGGTTGACCCCCTGCCGGACATGGCGGGGGGTCGACCCCCCCCCCCCCCGGCCGGACACGGCAGAGGGTCGACCCCCGGCCGGACACAGCAGGGGGTCGACCGCCTGGCGGAGTCGACCCCCTGCCGGAAAACGCAGGGGGTCGACTCCCAATCCATTTAAGGTGAAATACGTACCTGTGGTTGCTCCGGGCTGCGGCGGCGGCAGCGGAAGGTTGACGGAGATCGACTTCCGGCGAACGGTGGGGGCCGGCAGAGAGGTCGACGGGATATATAGGGCGGCCGAAGGAAGAGGGCGGCGGGCGGGAGCAGCGAAAGGAGAAAGGAAAAAAAGGGCTGGGATTAGGGGTAATGCGACATTTAGCGACGGATTAATTCCGTCGCTAAGCTATCGCAATTCAAAAAACGAAAAAGGCGACAGAAAATATTTCATCGCCTAGGTCGTCGCTATGTTGCGACGGAATTTTAGTCGTCGCAATTCCGTAGCTAACTGTCGTATTTATTGCGACAAAATATTCTCTCGCATAATCCGTCGCTAAGTAGCGACGGATTGGGCGAGGGAATATAATCTGTCGCTAGTTTCGTAAAATTCTACAAACATAGAGACGGATTCATTTCTCTCGTTAATCCGTCGCTAAGTAGCGACGATATAACGCCGTCGCTAAATTCCGTCGCTAATCAACTATTTTTTTGTAGTGAAATATATAATATATAAAATGAGCCTATATAAGCCGAGTTTAAAATGTTCGTGCTCGCTAGGTTTGCTAAGTCAATTTTTAAGCAGAGCTGAACAGCGAGCTGCTTGTCTTGTTTCCCAGTCCTAATTGAGCTAGGGATGGACTTGGAGGCAAAATTTTGATACCTAACACAATGGAAAGATCAAGTACACTGCAGCCACAATGGCTCTGTACACCTGTGTAGATTAGGGATGGCAGTGGACCGGGGGAAAGCGGGGCCCCGCCTCGCCCCGTTTGGACCGGAGATGAAGGGTATGAAACGGGGATGGACGTGCCCTTTTCCCCACCCCGCCTCAACCACTTTTCCCAGCAATATCCCCGCCTCATCCCCGTTTGAACCGGGGATGGAGGACATGAAACGGGGATGAAGGCGGGGGTGGAGGATAAAATCCATCCCCGCCGGGGAGGCGGGGCGGGGGTGGAGGATAAAATCTTGAGGCGGGGCGGGGGTGAAGACCTTGTCCCCCGCCCCGCCCGGCCCCACTGCCATCCCTAGTGGATATGGGTCGACTAATTTGATACCTAGGGTGCACATCCTTTGCCGCAAGGCCTAAGCTAAATAGAAAACTATCTCCCAGTGGTCTGGGAGAGTTCTTGTGGAGATTTACACTGTAGACACCGATGATTGAATCAAACAACTTTTTTGTAAGAATGCATGCACTAGCGGAAGGACGGACCCGGGGTCGAAGGTGTACGCTTGTGGACTGATCATTTGTTTCACAGCCTCTAGCCCTTCAGTTAGATTTCTTGTTCTTTAAAAATCTGTATTCACTTCCAACAATTCTTGTATCTCGGCTGGATTGAGATATGTCCAATGAAGAAGTGCCCCTTCAACCCCAAGAGTCACAACCCTGACCTAAACCAAGATTCATTTTTTCTACCAGATATGTTCCTAACACCTTTTAATCAGAGAATGATACATGTCGAACAAAGTTAAAATAATATTAACAATATTAAAAAACTAATTTAAACTAATTTTCTGATTTATTTGAAAATTAGCTGATTCAGGTCTGTTCTGTACCGATTTTCTGCCGATACCAACGACGTTGCTCTGTGCATCTTTTTTGAGACAGGAAAAGGAGTTGTGTAGTCTTAGAGCAATGGATTCATGGCTCCTTTTGACTCATGACCCATCTGAATATTATTCTTGAATAGCTTAGTCCTATTCGTGGGGTAGTATCTTATCTATATATCTATCGGCTGTGCATCTCTATATAACTTTTTGCAGGGATTGGAATTTTCTAAATTCTCAATCATCCTTAGGACAGGCCATACTTTTCTCCTTTAGTGGTGGTTGTCCGTCATATCTATGCAACTAGACCCCATCTGATGAATTTCTTGTCGCTCTTTTTGTTCCAAGATTCTGTGTAAAGCTTCTGCTTTATGACTGATATGTTCTTCTTATATGACTTGGTCATCACGGACCATATATTCCCATGATCTAGAGCTTTATTCCAAGGGCACAGTTGGACAACCAACATGTTCTCAAAAATCTAAAATTTCAAACCTTTTGGACTGACTCAGACTTGTTGGACATGAGTAGTTTGGTTTTCCGATAATCGGGTCGCTCACCGAGTTCATTGAGGGCAATCACTTACACCTAGCTTCGGCCTTGTGGCAAGCGATTTGTGGGTTTTGAATTCATGATTTCTTTTCTAATTGGTGCCATTGACGAGTTGATCCGATCAGATGAGTGTAGTCTTTGTGTCATCTTATATATATATATATATATATATATATATATATATATACATGAACATTGGTAGCCACTCACTCGTTATGTGCTCCAATGAAGGTCACTCACGCTGACCGTCCATCCAGCAGAGCATCTTTTTCGTGAAAAAAGACTTTTGCCAGCGCCAAAATAGCTCCAGTAAAAATTTAAGGGGACATTTTTAGACTTTTACTGGTACTATTTTGGCATCGGCAAAAATCTTTTTGTGCAAAAAAGACATTGAGCATCCATCACGCCGCGCAATGGACGTTGCACATGAGTGACCGCTGTTTGAGTACCTAACAAGTAAGCAGCTACACATCACTATATATATATATATATATATATATATATATATATATATATATATAGAGAGAGAGAGAGAGAGAGAGAGAGAGAGATGGGTTCTTGATGAAATATGCAAAATAAAATATGCTAAATGGGTTTTTCTGCTTTTGGTGTTTTTTTGCAGTTTTGATTCCATAAATGTGTTAGTCGATTTATGGGGAATCCACATCTGGATCATGTGTTTTTTATGAAAAAATGATATTTGGAGCATCAAAAATTTACAAAGATTTTGGACCGGTGATTTTTTAAACATTATAAAAACCCACCCATGTATCAGAATTGAACACTTAAGAGTTGTTCCCTATAAAATCAAGTACATAGATCACTATCAGAATTTAAAAATAAAATGAAAAAACCCAAAAAACTCATTTAGCATATTTCATTTAGCACGGACCCATTAATTACTATATATATAATATGTTAATTGAAAATATGTGAATCAGATTATGAATTAGGCATTTTCGACATTTTTTTGCAAATCCAACCCTGCATATGCATTCGGCGTGGTCCATTTGCTAGAAATTGATTGTTTGATTATATGTATACACTATACACGAGAATAGATCTGAATTATTGGGATATGAAAAATGCATAATGGATGCAGGAAGAGCATATTTATTCACTACAAATCAATGTCAATCAAGATTCAAAAGCATATTCAATAACATATTTTATAATTCAAGCCTGACATATTTGTTGTGAACAAACATTTAACTAAAAACTCATAAAGTTTGGATGTTCATTCACAAATGTATGTTGCAAATCTCCTTACCTTCCTAAGGGTTTGACTTTCATATAACTTATACAATATACCAAAGGTTTTGAGAAATTCACACAATACATAATATACATCCAAACTTTATGTAAGTTGTTAGTTAAAAGAGGTTCACATGGTATCAGTGCAAATGTCGTGACGTCTTCAAATGTGTGATATGAACCTGCAATCGAAAAATATGTGAAGGTAAAGACGTGAATGTTAGACATAAATTTGTGAACGTATGTCAAGACTTTATGCAAGCTTTTAATTAAAAGAGGTTCGCAAAGTATCTGTGCGAAGGACATGACATCTACAAATATGTGATGGAAACCAGGCAAAACTCAAATCATAAAACATATGAAGGAAAAGACATTTGTGAAGGTTGGTCATATATTTGCGGATGTATGCCCTTTAAGTTTTTAGTTAAAAGATATTTGTATGACGTCTTCGTCAATGTATGGAGCAAACTTGTCAAGCTCAAACTTTTAAATTTTAAAAAGTTTATATCGGGTTTGTGAATCTTAAAAGATCTACGCATTTCAAATGTGAATCTCCTTTGTTGGGATTCAAGTTAGCCATGTTCGCAAATACTTTATGCAAAATTCATAAGATTCGCAAAATGTTAATACGAATCTGTTTTTTATTGAGATGTTGCAACCTTCGAACTACACACGTATATATTGCATGGACATCAGCATGTTCACTTGTGTGAATGGTAACAATGTCCTAAAAAAAGTAAGGAATCATAATTTTTGGCATGAAAAGGATTTCGACCAAGCATTTTCAAAATCATGTCATTTTACAAAGACAATCCAGTCACTTTCTAAATATTGACATGCAAAATTGGAAACGCCCAATAGAGAGCATTTGTATCTTTAAATTTGCAATGCAAGTTTTGAAACTGAAAATGATTGTATTGTCCTATAAACATATAAACATGGTGTGTTCTTTCAAAAACTCACAAATCTATCAAAATACTCTGCATGTTCAAAATCATTCATTTATGATTTATTTAAGACTAATTTACCCTTTCTAGTATATTTGTGCAAACCTCACGCAAATATGTTGTGAACCTTCTAAGGTTCGAACAAATATGTTGTGAACCTCCTCATGTTCACATGTGAACCTCCTCACACTAATATGTTGTGAACTTCCTTACATTCACATGTGAACCTCTTAAAGTTCACACAATTATGTTGTGAACCTCCTAAGATTTGCACAAATATGTCATAAACCTCCTAATATTTGTATGTGAACGATTCACAAAATATTTTGTGAACCTCCAAACATGATTGCAATCAAACTAAGAAGATTCATGTGATATTTATGAGACCTTACAATATTCACATAAATATCTTATGAACTTTAGACTCGTATAAATACTTTTGTGTTTTTTTGTAATTCTCAACAGTATGTTATCCTTCATCTTTCGGTGAATTTCGGGTGATTTGTGTGAATGTCGGCAGGTCCGTGCATCTATTATGAGAATATTCTCAATGATTTTTACTATATTTAGATGTTCACATGATACTTGTGTGGATGTTGAGAGATCTACACAAATGGGAACAAAATGTTGCAGCAAGTAGGAACCTTCTTCTTAGTGGGTTTCATCTTTTAGAGGTTCACAACATATTTGCGTGAACCTCTAAAATATAGTAAAAATCATGGTGCACCAACCTTTCTATTAAAAGAAATATTTTTTTTTCAATCACCAATAACACTTTTTTCTAGCTTTACCCTTTAATGATTTTTTAAATGTGGGAACATATTTCGAGTGGAAAGCAAACTTTTTGCAGCATCTATGGGTGATATTGGAGGCTTAAGGACGTTTTGAATCCTCTTTAGCATTAACTTGAGAATCAACTCATCCCCTTTTTCACCCATAATGGATCTTGACCCGTTGAATTTTGAATAAATGGTAAACATATCGAGGTGATCTGAAATTGTTGCCTCTATTCTGGAGAAAAGAAGCAATAAAAGTAGATAGTGCCAACAAAACATTCTTGGGATCCACTATCCATTGACCCAACCCATGATTCCTGCATCCTTCTATCTCTGCAACTTGCTCTCATCAAAGTTTACACCCATTCAAATCCCTTCAAAGATCCTATTGAAGTTTGACATGGTCTTGGTACCGACCTAGGTGTATGCAAGTGGGATTAATTTGATATATATATGAGCCCACGACGGTTTGACACACCTGGCTAAGTGGGTAGACATAAAGTGTTCAAGTTGAAGGATGTCAAGAGTTTGATACCTGTGCTGATCCTTTGTCTCACAGCTCAAGCAGCAATGTCCTTGGTGGACAAGAGGTGTTATTTTTTTTAAAGGACAAGAGGTGTTGTTAAAAGGTTCTAACCGCTTGGGTGTGGTCCATAGGGCAGGGCATCAATTTTTCGCCGATCCAATCATTTGATCTGGGGTTTTTCTCGTTAAATTAGAATAAAAACGCCTGCTATAAAATTTATTCAAAACAAATTGGGCTTTTTTTTTCTTTGATAGGCAAGCTGGGTAGGCAGACCAGTTATACAACTATACCATTGGGTTTTGAACCAACAACGTTGCACTAGCTGCTCCTACCAGACAAGCGGAAACCCGTTGGTAGAACAAATTGGGCTTTACTCAAACATGAGTTAGATGTTAAGATCCAACCACTACTTTCCCCCGTAACATGATAAAAACCCTAAGAATACAACATACAAGCTAGTAAAAGCAACTGAAAATATACTACAAAAACTATTAGAATTGCAAGGCAAAAAGGCTATTTTTGATGTAACGTCATTTGATCATTGGTAAAGCTGTCACCAATTGAAGAAGTGTAATAGCTAGGAATAGGCCGTCCCACCTTGTTTGGACCGGAGATGGAGAACATGAAACGGAGATGGACTTACTCTTTTTTCAGCCTCACCCTATCTTTTATCCTTCTTTAAGGATGACAGTAGACTGAGGGAAAACGGCTTCTGCCCCCCATTTGGACTGGAGATGGAGGACATGAAATAGGGATGGAGGTTCTTTCATTGGCAAAATTACTCAACTATTAGAGTGAATACATAGGGGAGGAGATGTCACCCCAAGGCCAGTAAATATAGAAAAAACAGAAACATAGAAAAATAGACAGTACAACGTCACCCACTTTGGAAGTTAGGAAGATCGATTCAACCCAATTCTGAATCAGGCTATTTTTGTGCTAGACTGAGCCTTCGGAATGAGGCAGGTGCACTGTAGAGCTCTACTAAGTGGAAAATGCAGCAAGTGTAGAAATGTGTTGTATGCGTTGGCTTGATCGGTGACCTGCGGTAATAGCACGACACGTGATATGCAACAGTATTGTCGTTAGTGCATCGCTATATAGCAGCACAGACATAGAGCATTATTTGGTTAAGTAGTTCCAACGGATCAAATGATGTTGACTTTGAAGATTTGGCTAAGGACCTCTCGGTTTGCGGGAGTTTTTCACGCGTAGCGTTTGGACGCACGAGGGTGCGTGTGAGTTAGGGTTAATTTTTTCAGGGATCACCTTAGGTGATTCCAACCGAGTAGAGTGACTCAGGGCTAAGCGAGTGAATGCCTAGGCGCCGGTGAATGAGTCTGGGTAACGCTCTTCGCTATGGTGTTCAATCATCAACTGGTCTTCAAAGTCAGGGTTGCAAGGTCTTGTTCCTTCAGTGGCGAGGTTTTGTTGTAGCGTGCGCATGAAATCGCAATATGTTTTATGGTATATAAGGCTAAGGCAAGTTTGTGTCATTTTCAGAAGTGATATCTGTATGGGACGAATATGAACTAAGTGGCATGTTCTAGATAGAATACACATTTGAAAATATATTTGATCAGCTTCCGCAAGGCAGCTACGCCCAAGGTAGTGTGCAGGGCCAATTAAATTTTTTTGGCATATAGAAAAGTGTTGGCGCCTTTGGCCATTAGGCGGGCCAGACTGGGTTGTCTGGCGCGTTGCGGGTTTGCAGAAAATTATATGCCCGTGACAATTTCAATCTACACCTTTGACATAGCTCTCATTGAATAGTACCTATTATAACGCTTTTAGGCTTGGAGCTCTCCTTATAAATCCGTGAGTTGCGCCTCATTTTTCATTTTTTTTGAGAGAGAGTAATATTATTAATCCAAAAAAATAAACATACATCGCCTATGGAAAGATTTGGGGAGTGATGAGATATCACGCCCCCAAGCATAAATGGCTTTAGATACACAAACATAGAAGCGCACCCTAAACCAGCCCATCAAACACCCACCCTATTGACCCCAACCAATCAGTGGGCTGTCCAACCATTTGAGAACATGATCTTTTATTTGCCACAGCAGCTGAAAAAGAATGGCTTCCAAATCTCTCGCTTTTCCCTTGAATTTAAGTTGGTTTCTTAGAGTTACGTTTTATGTAGATTGCCATCCAAGCAATCAAAAGCCAGCATGGATGCACGAAGAGCCATTTGAGGCCTTTGGTCTGTAGTTCACTTGCCAAGAAGATGTCTCTGAAGGTGTGGTGTGTTGTGATGTGCTGACCCGTCTGGAGCAAGATTTTCAGTTTAGCCTTTTTAAGATTTTATTGATTAGATGAGATTAGTGTTCATATATATTATAAGATATAATTTCTTAATTTGAATCTTAAACTTGTTTAAATATGTGACTTAATTGAGGGATTGAATAAAATTAATGAACAAGGGGAGAATGAGCCTTTTCTCTGAATGTAAACCTTTGGTGGCATGTGTAGTTGTTTCCCTTTTTCTTTCCTAATTTTTGTTATTATTTTTAATCAGTCCATCCTATATTTTTTACAAACTACATCCTCATGAGGACTGGACAAATCTCCTCTCATCACTAGGGGTGGCAAAATCTGACCCGACCCGCCAACCCGCTTCTTAGCCGGGTCAGGGTTTGGCTTAAACGGGTTCGTGTCATAAACGGGTTGACCCGCCTAACCCATTTATCAAACGGGTCGTGTTCATGTTAGGGGTATGCCAACCCGTTTGACCCGTTTAATAAATGGGTTAGATGGGTGGGTCAACCTGTTTACACGAACCCGTCAACCCGCAACCCGAGTCCCGCCAAATACACAAACACAAATTCTATTATGGTAATCGGGTCCCATCACCAAGACCGGCATGTTCCTTAGCGAGATTTTGGTCGATGACAGCCCCATCGGAACCCTAATCCTCCACCTGAAGTTGACAACGGTGTGCTTTCTCACCGGAAAGGCGCTCCTTGTGCGGATCTCGACACCAGAGAATAGGCCATTGATCACGCCGGCAAACGATCCCGATGTCACTGCCGATCCGTCGAGCTGCTCAGCCGTGACCACTCCTTCGTTGCAAAACCCTAGCCGAAGACGATCGACCGATCCTCCATCGCAGTTCTCCTCCAAGAGGTTGTTTACCTCCAAACCCTCGCCCATCTTCCAATCAAAGAAGGCATCGGAATCATTGGAGAATCCGATCTGCGGCGATCTGGCTGTCTTCTTGATGGAGAAATCGTCGGCCCGGGGGTTGAACCAGACGAAGAACTTGGGTTCGCGGTCGCCGCGGAGGAGGTCGAACTCGGCGCTCATGGAGAGCGGGGAGGCAGCGGGGGAGCCGAAGGGGCCGATGCCAGTCTTGATGACAAGGCGAAAGGCGTTGGAGGGGTCGTTGGGGCGGTACGAGAGGCGGACAGGCGTCAAAGGCGGTTGTGAGGCTCATGCAGAGCTCGGTGGCGGAATCTCCGGCTGAGACCCGTTTATTAAACGGGTTAACCGTGTCGTGTCGGGTTGCCCGTTTAATAAATGGGTCGTGTTCATGTTGAGGTATGCTGACCCGCCGACCCGACCCGATTGCCACCCCTACTCATCACCCCTCTGGTCTTTCTCTTTACACTGGCTCACAAACAGAGCATAAGTGAATCTGCCAAAGCTGTGGGTTGTAAAAGTGTATTGAGTAGTCAATTAAACTGAAAAACTCTAACCCCCATGCACACCATTTCACTTGAGAAGTTGAAACAGAAAGTGAAGGTAAAACCTCATTATTGGATCTAAAAAGAGAGAAGAAACTCATCTGACCAAGAAGGATAAAAGAAAGTAATCCTCCTATCCATACTGTAATTTTTGTTGATATTTTACATCTAGCTAGCTCAGTGCATTTTAAGTTCACTTTTATGGTTCTCATCTCAAATACACTAACTTTGTCGTCAGAACGCTTTTGAGGTGCAAATGGCACTCAGCTATCTCTCTATCATCATCTGATTCTGATTCCTCCATTCTTTTTCTTTTCTTTTTGTGAAAACATACAACTCCCAAGTTTATTCCTACCCTCAAAAGGGGAACTCCCCACGCCTCTATATACCATCAACCTTGCACAAAAATCACCACCAATCTTGTTTCCCTTTAAGCTCTTCTGGTCATCCTCACTTCTTACACAGAAAGCAATGGCATCCCGTTCCTTGAACTCCTCGTGGACATCAAAGCAGAACAAGTCCTTCGAGCAGGCGCTAGCCGTGTTCGATAAGGACACCCCCGACCGCTGGAAGAATGTGGCCGCCATTATCGGAAGTAAGACTGTAGAGGAAGTGAAACGACACTATGATCTGTTAATGGAGGATGTGAAGTCCATTGAGTCAGGTCAGTGGCCAGCTCCAAGCTACAAAACTTCCTGTGCCACCAATAACAGCAGCAAGGCTAAGAACTCTAGTTTAACAGATGATGATCACAGGTGATTGGTTCATTGATTCAGTCATTCTTTTGATTGTTAACATCATAAGATCAATTGGGTTGATGTGTTTTCTTAAGGCTTAATTTTTGGTAGTTATGTTTTTGGTTTTTTCTGTTCCAGGCTTTTGATGAATCTGAAACTGCAACGTCAATAAGAAGTTGTCGAGCAAAGAAAGTTGTTTACAAGATCAATAATACGGTGGGGTGGTCTGCCTTCCTCCTTCCTACACTCTGGCGGTTTAGTCGTGTAGTTTCATGGTACAGTCTGTAAAGACAATTAATCTGTTTCTCTGCCACAGAGTTATATACTGGGTCTGTAATTTAATGTTAGTCTGGTACAGTTGAAACTGTAAAGGTTCAAAGTAGTTGCAAGTATATGTAGGATAGCAGTATGATTATGGTTGCCTGGGGAAATGGAAGGCTTCCTTAACCTTAACTCTCTCTCTCTCGCATATTACAAGTCATAATGTGACAGTGTAGTCTTTGTTCGGGTTGCGTAACTTAAAGAAATATGGTAGACAGAGATCAAGAGAACCAAACCACTCTCTCTCTCTCTCTCGTTCTTTTATTTAATTAGAGAGGTAATACATATCGGCTCAGACATAGATGTTGCCTTACGTGATTTTCTTTTCTCTTTCATTTGAATCATTCTTATCCTTGTCTATTTTGTTGGAAATGGAACTGTTGGATCCTTGATTTTAGTAACTGCATTATCCTTTATTTCCTTGATTTTAGACAACCAGCTCATCATACTATATTGACTGTTAAATGACGCATATTGTTAATATGCCTTCTCAAACTAAGATGGTTACAGAGGCTTAGTTTGGATCTTTGACCCAAAATTTGATGTGTTCTTAGTGACTTAGTGAATCTATCCACTATCTGCTTATTGGAAGGCACATACTTGGTGATGAGATTATCAGAAGCAACTATCTCTTGAACATAATGAAAATCGATATATATATGCTTTAACCTATTGTAAAAGATTAGATTGATGGTTATATGCAGAGCACTCAGTGAAAAATTGGAGCAGATTCTACCTTTATTCCAATATCTCGGAGAATGAAAAGAATCCATGTGATCTCTGCTTCAGTTGATGCCATTGATTAATATTTTGCTTCGGCACTGGAATGAGCTACAGTGCTTTGTTTCTTTGCACTTCAAGAAATACAATTTGCTTCAAGATAAGTACAGAACCCGATGGTAGATCTTCTAGTGATTTGACCGCTTGCCCAATCTGCACCTAAAAAACATATAGGTTCATACTGCTTTGCATCAAAATTCGAAAATCTCAATCAATAGTCCCTTTAACATATCGAAGAATTCGTTTCACTACTTGATAATGACAGTCCATTTCCTCATGCATGAATTGACTAACAAAATTTACACTAAAGGATAATTCAGGATGGGTTATAGTCAAATACTGAAGAGCGCCGACAAGACTGCATTATAAAGTAGGATCTTCAAAAATTTTATCTCCTGAGAATGTAGTATCAACTTTAGTCACCATTGGCATGCTGATTGGTTTACAATCCATCATATTAGCATGTTCTAGAATATCGCAAGCACATTTGCTTTGGCATAACAACAATCCTTTTGTAGCATGAACAACCTCAATTCTAAGAAAGAAATGTAATAGTTCTAAATCTTTCACAATAAATTCCTTTTATAAATCCTCCAAAATAAGTGCTCTTAAGGCTAGACTAATTTCCAGTAAAAACTATATAGTTAATATATACAAGAATGAGACAATTTTCTTGATCATGATATGTACACATAGAAGGTTCAGAAATACGGCTTTTAAAACCATATTGAAAAAATATTACTTAGTCTTTCAAACCATGCTCGAGAGGCTTGCTGTAAACTATATAGAGTTTTCTTAAGACGATACACATGATTTGAAAATATTGGATCATCATACCCAGGCGGTCGTTGCGTAAAAATGATTTCATTAAGGGATCTATGTAAAAACACATTTTTAACATCAAGTTGTCATATTTCCCAATGCTTTACTATAGCAACTGTGAGAATGGTTCTAATACTTTTCGATTGAATAACTAGAAAAAATATTTTGCGAAAATCAATTTCCCTCAATTTGAGTAAACCCTCTAGCAACAAGTCAAGCCTTGAGATGACTTAGGGTTCCATCGGACTTGAGTTTCGTCTTAAAGATCCATTTTGATCCTACTATATTCATATTAGTTTCCAATGGAACTAATTCTCAAGTTTGTTTTTCAGTCAAAGCCACCATTTTTTCATCCATGGCCGCCTTCCATCCGGTGTGCAAAATAGCAGCCCTAACCGTCTTTGGTTCATCCATGGCTGCCTTCCATCCGGGATTAGGTTTATAGACTCAAGAATAAGATGTTCATCAATATTTTCTTCATGTGAAGGATCAATCTCAGTAGGGTCTTGATGAGGATCATTTCCAGATAAGGTATTAGTAGGTTGGTTATGTAACAGTTGATCTATATCAAGCAAGGCAGACCTTTTATTGTCTTCATAAGAGTGATTTCGATGATCCCTTTGAATATAAGAATCGATTTCTGAATTGGTAGCTTGATCATCACCCTTAAACTGTCTGTCAACGTTTTCATTTTTTAAAAGAGAGGCAGGATTTCTAAAAGAAAAGTTTTCTTAATCAAATGCTACATGTCTTATACTCTTTATACTTTGAATTGTACCCAACAAAAATACATGGCAATGATTTTGGGTCAAATTTATCCTTTGCATATCCTCTAAGGTAAGGAAAACACTAGCAGCCTAAAACACGCAAACTTGAGTAGTCTAGATGATTCTCAAATAAGTAATGAGATTGCATGCTTAGGGTGAAAGATTGTAAACGATTGATTAAAAATACAGTAGTACAAAACTTCTCAACCCAAAAAAAAATTGGAATCTCAGTGTAATACATCATAGTCAGACCCAATTCGGTGATTTTTCGATGCTTTCTCTTTGTGACTCCATTTTGTTTAGGAGTCTTAGGACAAGAAACTTGATGTCAGATTCCTGGATTATTCAAGTATCTTATTATTTTGGCATTCATATATTCTCACCCCCATCCATTTGAAAGATTTTTATCCTTTTATCAAATTATCTTTCAATAAATTTTTTAAAGTTCACAAAAATCTCATAAAAATCCAACTTATTTTTCATTGGATAGAGCCAGAAAAACTAGGTACTGTCATGAACAAAAATAACAAGAACTAGAAGCTGGCCCCATACATCCGGGTGAATTTTCTCAAAAGGTTAATATTCAACACCATCAGAAATAAGAAAAGGGAGACGACAAGCCTTTCCTATTTGACAACTTTCACGAATATAATCCTTTAAATCATCTAAAACCACATCAATAAAAAATTTATTTTTAAGAAAAGTAACTACTCCATCTCATGGATGTCCAAGATGAGCATGCTATTTATTTTCAGTAACTTTCCTTAATCGATTTGAGAAAAGAGTTGAGTGGTCTCCATCAATGGCATAGACTCCTCCATGCCTACTCCCTATAGCTATCGTCCTTCATGTTCTCCTATCCTTTAACATACAACCAGACTAAGTAAATTTAAAGGAGTAAGGCAAATCATGTGTTAACTGACTCACAAAAATTAAATCTTTCTTTAGACTTGGAACAAACCAAACATTTTTTAAGATGATATCTAATGGCTTGGATTTAATTCTTTCTTATCCAATATGAGTAATTAATGGCAATTTTTTGTCCATTTTCTACCATGACCAGATCATTTTCATAGTATGAAACATGATTGTTAAGTTTGCGAACATTACCTGACATGTGCGTTGAGACACCTGTGTCTGCAAACCATTCTTCATCTTGACTTTCTTTTATTGTCATGGTCGTCAAAGCTTTAGGATTGTCATCAACTTGTAAGTCATGATTGAATCGGTTGTAATATTTTAGGGCTAAATGTTTTTTTCTACAAATTTGACAAATTATAGTCTCTGCATTATCTTTCTTAGAAGAGAAACCTCCATGACCTTGTTTCTCTGATCAAAAAGCCTCACCTTGACCTCGACCACCTTGGGCAAAACCTTGCCCTCCATAATTTAAACGGTATTGATTATTGCCACTTTTATTGTATTGATTCTATTAAGCATAGTAAGCAACATGCTGGCCACTGGGTTCATAAAGCTTATTTCAAACCTCATGATCTTGGAGTAATGAAACTACTTTCTCATGTGAACAGCTGACACAAAAGACTCATATTCAAAACCAACCCCTAAAGAAGCCAAAAGGTTTTTTCTTCATCTTCAACAAGTTTCCATGTAGTTTCTAGATCATCACAAACAACTTTGAACTTTCTGACATATTCTTCAAGAGGATCTGATCCTTTTTTGAGATATGTCACCAGGTAAAAAAGATGAAAATCTCACTCTTGAGATTCCTGAGTGAAATAATTAACGAGAGTTTTCCAAATCTCTTTTGAAGTTTCAATCCCAACTACTAATCTCAGCGCACTTTCAGAAAGTGTGTCAGTGATCCAACCACTCAATAGCCGATTAGATCAGTACCAAGCAACAATATGCTGGGTTTTGAACAACTTTTGTTATATCAGATGGATCAACAATAGTGGGTGGCATGGTTGTTTCATCACTTAGAAACACCCCCCTGCATATCTTGGCTATCAATGAGTGCCATCATTTGGGTTTTTCACAATAGAAAATTTGTTTGATTCATCTTGAGTGAAACAAAATTGGCAACATTCAATTGAAGTGGGTATGGGTAAGAAGATGAGTCGGTCATACCTTTAAAAGTGAACATCGACTTGTACACTTCAAGCTAGCTCTGATACCACAAAGAAATATGATAGACAGAGAGATCAAGAGAACCAAACCATACAAAAGAAGCAATCTTTAATGTGGTTGAGATCACACATATCCTACATCCATGGGTAAAACTCTCTCTCTCTCTCTCTCTCTCTCTCTCTCTCTCTCTCTCTCTCTCTCTCTCTCTCTCTCTCTCTCTCTCTCTCACACACACACACACACACACACACACACTTTTAACATGGTTAAGATCAAGGTCGGGGGGTCGAGGGGTGAGGGGGGTGCGATATTTGTTTTAATTAATATATATTATATTTTATATTATATAAATACAAGTTGAGCCTTATCGAGCTTGGTTAGTTGATCAGGCTCAGCACGTTAGCTCATCTAAACCTCAACGTAGTGTATAAGCTCGGCTTATTTAGAGCTCAAGCCGAGCCCAAGCTGGCTCGGTTTGTTATAAATCCCTAATCCTAAGCCTTGGGATGCACTCTCCTTGTAGTGTTTGAACTGTTGAACGAGCAAAGCTCAGCCCATACTGAGCTTAATGGATCGAGCCCAGCTCGGCCCAGGCTCAATATGAGCCGAGTCTGACAGTGGTTTAGGCTTGAACCGAGCTCGAGTAGAGCCTGAGCACCATTTTACATGGGCGAGCCGAGATCGAACATGCCAAGTTTGGCTAGTGTGCATCTTTAACTCACACACAATCACAGCCAGAACACAAGTGCGAGAGAGTCAGAGGGGGGGACCTCCGGATAGTTCTCTCTGGTGTTAATGGTGAAAATCCCCGATCAAGACCTAAATTTGAGTGGAGAAACTTAAAATTGACTCACCTTACACACCGATGCCGGATTGGTGAAGTAGAAGACAGACACAGACATGTTCTTCACCCTCTGATTTCCTCATGGCTTTAATGGAGAGAGAGAGGGAACATATCATTCATGGCAGAAGAGACAGAGAGAGAGAGGCGTCTTTCGGGGGTTCGTACAATTTTTTTATTTTTTACATTCAAATCACTTGCCCCATGACATTCATTCCACATTTGCATGCCAATATTACTTACACATAAATATATAAATAAGAATTTTACTCTTAAAATCTCTACAGAAAACAAATGAACCAAAATACCCTCAACACATAACAAGAAGACAAGACCCAAACACACTACAATTTAACATAGGTCGCCTGCAGCTTTGAACTAAAGCAATTAACTGTTGTACCAAAGCCAAGTTGTCAATGCCCAATGGAGACAACTACAAGAATCATCCTTGCAAACTCCCTCTCATCTCAACAGCAACTTCTCCATTCTCTTCTTCCCCAACAATCCTCTGCCAAAACCAATGCTTTCTCCACACCCGAGACATCTGCTCGATAGGCACATTCTTCGTCTCTGGGAGCAACAGATAGACAAATCCAGTCATCACCAGCACCCACACTGCAAAGAAGAAGAAAATGCCAGACCTCATGTGACAAAGCATTGCCAGGAAGGTCTGTGCTATCAAGAAGGTGAAGATAAAGCTAACAGCAACAGTGATACTCTGTCCAGCCGACCTGATCTCAAGCTGATAAATCTCACTAGGCACCAGCCATCCCAGAGGTCCCCAGGATATTCCAAATCCAGAAACATAAACACCAATCAACACCAACACCAAATAAGAATCAGCTTTGCTCAGACCACCATGATCACCAAGCTTTGCTGCCATGATTGCACCCACAGCTACCTGTGAGCAGAGCATCAGAATTCCTCCTCCCATAAACAGAGTCCTTCGGCCGAATTTATCGACAATTAGCATCGACAAGAAGGTGGTAACAAGGCCTACACCTCCTGTCACTATGGCACTCATAAGTGAGGCACTCTCCTTCAGTCCTATAGTCCTGAACAGGAGTGGTGCATAGAAGGCAATCACGTTGATGCCAGTTACTTGTTGAAAGAAGGGAATCATGATTGCCATTGTCAACTGTGCCCTGTACCTTCTGCAGAAGATGCTCATAAACGGGTGTGTGACATTCTTAGACACATTCCTTGCTTGTAGCATGTCATTCAATTCCGATTGCACGTCAGAGGTGCCGCGGATCTTGCAGAGTGTGGCAGTTATCTTCTCATGGGGAGCGCCTCGGTCGATTAGGCTATTGGGGGTGTCTGGAAGAAAAATGGAGCCAAGAGTGAGAGCTGAAGCAGGTACAGCAGCCAATGCTAAAGAGACCCTCCAGCCCCATCCTCCAGATATGTTCCGTGTTCCATAATTGATGATATTAGCAGAAAGTGCACCTATGCCTATACTGAACTGGAAGCCATTGTTAAAGAACCCCCTGAAACGAGGTGGTGCCATCTCTGACAGATATAATGGAACTGACTGCAATGACAAAACTGGCAGCATTAGATTGATGGCATGCTATCTCACACACATATGGCCATAGGTTATGGAACATGGGCATTATTGTTTAGAGCAATATACATGGAGATATAGCAACTTGTAATTGGTGAAATGTTCATCAGTACAATTCCCAAGCCTACATACAAGACAAGGGTAGTACTTGGTGAGATGTTCCGGTAAAAATTCTGCTAGATCATATGAAAATCCTAGATGTGAAGGTATAATGTAGTAGAGAAAAGTGTATCCATATCATATAGCTTTCTGGCACATGAATATCTGTGTTTGCCAGGCTGATCATTGAGCTCAGGAGGCAATAAAATACAAGTGAGGAAGTACTCCATCTGAGCAACATACAGAAACTTTAGATAATCCAGTATGTGAGAATTATCATGCAGAAGAAAGGAAGTTATTGGCTATGTAATAAGAAACATGCATTACTATGGAAATATTGGCTAACCTGATTTGCAAATCCGACACCGAAACCGAGTAAGACACGGCCCAAGATGAGCATGTAGACCTTTACAGCAGCAGCACCAAGTGCAGATCCAAGTAAGAATGAAGCACCACCTAAGATCATGGACAGTTTCCGGCCGAATTTGCGAGTTATTGTGGCTGCAAAGAAGGTAGAGATGAGGCCCGCTACGTAGAGAGAGGAGGTGAAGGAGGTCAGGAGTTGGCTGTCGAATTTGCAGTAGTTGCTGGTTGTGGATTCTTTCATCTTTACGTAGACACTTGGGAAGAACTTCTTGAGAAAAGATTCCATGGAAGTCACTCCACCTAGCACAAATGCACACTGCAAAAATATGAGACAAGCTTGATGGACTAGGCTTGGAACTGGGTCAACTAGATCTGCATGGGTCTAGTCTTAGTTGATTTCTTTTTTTCCATAAACTCAAATACGATTCTGGGTTCAAGGGGGGTGCTTCATCTGTTGTCAAATTCAAGACCTGGCTGACTCAGACCAGACCATGATAAGAGTAGGCTAAGGCCAGGTCTAGAAGAAAAACTTCCAATGAGTCAGTTGTCTAACCCAGTACATAATCAACTACTACAGCCAACTAAGACAAATCAGGTCATACCACAGCTTCAATGGACAATGGATGAGGGCAGATCAGATCCTATTGCATATAACCGATCAATGGTTATATAAAATCTCCACCTCACATCTCACTTGGGCACTCTGAGAGTGGGGCCCACGCACATCTCCATCAAATGAATTGTGCGGTGGGGATCCAATATAACCAAAGAATTGGTTATATACAACATGACCCGATCTGCCCTCACACTAGATATAGAGTCAGCTGCGAGAGTACTAAAAGTGCTTTTAGCTAGGAGAGAGCTAGTTCAGGGTCTCAAACTGCAACCATGAGTCAACAGACTGATACATGAGTAGGATTGCTAGGGAAACTGGCTTGGTCTTTGGGAGCCATGAGCCTCTGGTCAATTTCAGAGTCAAACGTGGTCTTTGACTCGGGTCCACCAAGTCCAAGCCGGACCAATTTCAGAGTAGGTGGGATGAAAGCTGACAGCATCTAAATATAAAGATGGTATATGGGGGTCTGAGATGAGAGAGAAAAGACAGTCAGTCTCAGATTGCAGAACCAATGAAAAGCTCTCTCTCTCTCTCTCTCTCTCTCTCTCTCTCTCTCTCTCTCTCTCTCTCTCTCTCATCAATTTCAGGAAGCACCACTATGCATGGTTGATGGATCATTCAATTGGTTTTGATCTAAGAAGAGAGGAGAAGAGAAAGACCTGAGATTCCAATATCATATCCAAAGATGACACCCCCCATGGCCGCCATCATGCAGCTGAGCACCACATAAGGAGTTATCTTCCATTTATAGTCGTATGTTGATGATGATGATGATGACTCATCGCTCTTCAAACCAATCCCCACCGCCATGGCTTATGTCTCCCTACAAAAGAGAGAGAGAGAGAGAAAAGAAGAAAGAGTTGATCATACAACCGTTTTTTGTGGTACTATTGTCTTGTCCTTCTCGGCCCTATACCCATCAATAATCAAATTTTCAGCCTCCTCATTCCCCATCTTAAGACTTTAAAGATCGAATAGTGTGAATAAGAGTTTGGGAAGCAAGAACAGCCGTTGAAGGGAGGATCCAATTATTGGAGATCGATTTTCTGATGAATCAAGCCTTCTGCAAAGTGCCTGGTCCCACTGAGACTTGATTTTCTTAACTTTATTGGCTGTATGGGCTGATTTTATATTCTATCCATTCTCAACCACAGGAGTGATCGGTGGCTGGTTCGGCTCAAGTTTGACAGGACCCGATTTTGAATAGGGTCTGAAAATTAGACCCAAACCCGAGTTGGTGTGAACTGGGTAGGTAAGTGTTTTGGGTAAAATATTTATTTTAGGTCCAATGGATTTCATTGGGTTCGGCATATTTGATGTTGGTTGCACATGGGTCAGGTGAATAATTTTTCTTTCATTAAAAAAAATAAATGGCTCAACGTTTATGGGTCAGGTTGATAACAGTTTGGATTAGAAGAGGTACGAATGTAAATTGGTTCGAATCTGTGACCAGTTCCAATTGGTTTACCTTGGGTTTGAATCAGTTAGGTTGCTAACTGTCTTGGGCTTAAACTAGGTTTAAATGGTTGACCTTGACTAGGAAAGTTCACAAATTTAAGGGCAACTTGGATTGAATACGGATATTCATAAGATTTTAATTAGGCAACTCATTTCTGAATGTAAGAAACATATCGATGTGAGTTTAAACCCGTTCGGGCACAAATCTACTTGGATTTTTATCCGTTCTGGTACAAATTGGTTCTGGATCCCATCAGTTTGGGGAGGGTGTTGTGTGTTCTCCCCCGAATACGAGGTTTGCTACATTGCGCCACGTATATAAGCACATGGGGCTCGTATCCACGTGTGTGTCGGCATCACTTAGCATTGGAGTCCGGTGTGGTTGCAAAGACTTAAGTACCCTTTCCTGTCATTCTTGTTGTGAAACGATGGTTCAAGAAAAGGACAAAAATGTCCTCTATCCAAAAAAGAGAGGATGATCTTAACTCTTCAAAAAGTCCAAATGTTCAATTTTCGCCCTAAGCAATAAACTCCTATGCTACCAGCGGATCACCCTTTGACGATGCACCATCTGCTGTAATAAGAGCTCCCTTTGACGACGCACCATTTACCCTTGTCTGCTACCGCCGGAGCACCCTTTGCCATCGTCTCAAGTCCAAGTTCCCGCCTTGGCTTTTAGCTTTTGTCATTTTCTCATTCCTGCCTTGTGTTACGAAACATTCTCGAGTTTGTTCCTACCTCGTGGAGATAACTATAAATCGATCGACTGGTTCGATCATTGGTGGGCGTCATAGGGGTATTTGTCAGCTATCTCTTTTCACAGTCTTCTCTTCTTCTTCGTTTTGTTACGCAATATGGAAAAAAACAATGATGCATAAACATTTCAACAAGTGTCATTAAGGTGTCGTGAGTACCTTTCCATGTCATCATGCTATTGTTGAAGAACGTATATCGTTGTGAATGCCATTAAGGCATTGTTTTGTTATTGCAGGTGGATGTTGTCTTTTTTACGGTTGAAAAATTAAAGATATTTGTAAGATGCTAGGACCTGTTGACAAGAATGCTTGTTTACAGATACGAGAAAGGGCATCTACCCTATTTGGTGTCGTTCATTTACTCAGTATATGCAATGTAATATAAATCACGATTGTAGTAACATACTACCGATTTCTGAAATGTTGTTTTGTTTGTTAATATCGATTTGTAAGCTATTATGCTGAATTTTTGTAACGATTTGTAATATATTATGTGATATGTATATCGATTTGTATGATATTATGTATTTTGTAGTGTCGATTTGTAAGCTATTATGCTGAATTATTATATCAATTTGTAATATATTATGTGATATGTATATCAATTTGTAAGATATTATGTGTTTTCTAGTATCGATTTGTAAGATATTTGTAGTATAATTTTAAAACGTGTGTGCGAAAATACATTGTTGTATGCTTGTGGTGGCGATTTGCGTATTCAAATCGCTGCTCATTTAGCGATTTCTACTAAAATCGCTTCACAACGTCGTAGATATAATTAAAGCATTGTCATGTGAATTGCTATCGTCAACACACATATACGATAAATCATTTCTTTTATGGGCTTGATAAATAACAACTCGATGCATAGTATAAGCAAATAACAAATCACTGTTACTTTTATACTGTGATTCATTTAATCGTTTCTTTGACTTGCTTAACTAATCGGTATTCGTTGTTATATGCATCTTGAATAAATTATAGTAAATGTATGCATCGGCTAACACAAATTGATATCTTGCTTATGATAGTGGTGAGCTTATCATCTCGTTGCAGTGCAGATGATGTATCTCAATCATTGGAAAGTTATGGAGAAGTGAACATATGTACTAATGATACACCTAAAGAAGTGAACATGTGCACTAATGATGCACATGATAAGAATGATACAGGCATTGGATTTACTCTTGACTTAAATGTTCCAGCAGAATAAATGCAATTCGCTAATGAGGTAGACGATCATGACAATACACTTGATAAAGGTGCAGGCACTGAGAATGTACATGACAATACACTTGACTATGTTCCCGTAGAAGGAATGTAGTTTAATAACGAGAAAGCTGCATATAAATTTTACAATGATTATGCCTTAAAACTTGGTTTTAGTGTTAGAAGGTATTCTTGGTCAAAAAATGCACAGGGTGTCGTGGTGAGAAAGACATATGTTTGTTCTAAGAAAGGTTGGAAGAAGTCAAGTGAAAATCCAACAAGGAGCAAGCCAGATTCAAGATGTGGATGTCCAACGAGAATGGTGTTAAGAAGACTTCGAATGAAAAATGTGTAGTTCATACTTTAATCAGTGATCATAACTATGAATTAGCAGCTTCATTTATGACTCCTATGTTAAGGTCGCATCGTAAAGTAACTGAAACGCATGCTGCAATTACTAAAATAGCCGATAGCATCGGCATTGCACCAAGGAAGACATACAATTATGCGTGCACATAGATGGTGGTCGCGAGAATGTACCATTCACATCTATGGATCTAAAAAACTAATTGAGAAGGAAGAAAACATATAACATGAAGAATGAAAAAATATGTTCTTTGGTTGATTACTTACAGAAGAAATCAAGCAATAACCCTGGTTTTTTTAGTGCAATGCAACTGGATGAAGATGGATATGATGTGAATATGTTTTAGGTAGATTCGAAGTCAAGAGTAGATTATGAATGCTTTAATGATGTGCTTGTTTTTTATACGACATTGAAGATTAATACTGAATCATGGTTATTTGCGCAGTTTGTCAGAGTGAACCATCACTCACAAAGTTGTACATTAGGCGTCACTTTTTTTTATGACCAGACCAAGGAAAGCTTTGAGTGGTTGTTCAGAGTATTTACACAGGCAATGAATGAGAAGCAACCTAAAGTTGTACTTATATATGGTGATCACGCAATTACGGCTACAGTGTCTCATGTATGGCCAGATGTACATCATCACCTATGTTTATGGCATATCTTTCAAAATGCAGCAAAGAATATAGGACACATATTTAATCAAAAGACAGAGTTTGAAAAAAAGTTTATAAGGTGTGTACTTGAGAGTGTAGACAAGGTCACATTCATGTCTGATTGTGAGAAAATGATTCAAATGTACGACCTTGAAGACGGTATGTGGTTACAAAATTTATATACAGACAAAGAGAAGTGTGCATTGGCATATGAAAGACAATACTTTTGTGCAGGTATGATGAGCACACAAAGAGTTGAATCTATGCATGTCACACTGAAGAAAACCTTGTATTCATGTTTAACAATGTTTCACTTCATGGAAAAATATGAATTATTTGTAGACGGTCTTAGACAGAATGAGCTTGAACAAGATGTGAAATGCTTCAATACACGCCGTGTAACTTTGGGCATGAAAATATTGATCTGACCTGTAGACCTGTATACACTTACTGTATTTGAATGAATTAAGAAGGATGTTATACAGGTCATGAATTGTAACATATAAGAACATATGCAAACTGAAAATATGCATAAATATCATATTGTATGAAAGGGCTAAAAGCATCCAAAAAGATAAGAAACACATGTTACGTACAATGTTGACAACAAAATAGTTGAATGTACGTGCAAAATATATGAATTCAAAGGTATTTTATGTCATCATACATTAAAGGCACTTAATCAAGAAAAGATACATGAAATAATTGAGTCATATTTAATACGAAGATAGATGAGACAAGCAAAGATTGAACTGTTGGATACAAATAATGGCAGTCCATTTGGTATTGGTGAGAAGTACTACATAGCCTTCTGTTACCAACAACTATGTAGGTCACTTATGCATGTTACAGATTTAGCATCGAAAAGTGAAAAAGCCTATGTATGCATGAGAAAAGTGTCAAGAGAGTTACTTGAAAATGTGGAGTTAATTCACCATCAGTCCGGTGTAGCTCATGAAGACCAGTCCAAGAAAATGAGAGCGAATAACGAAGGTAAAAATCATGCTTCCCTTGACCCGCATGAGAAGTTGTGCCAAAGCGTAAACACTATATTCAACAAGACAGGAGTCAACGTTGTAGATTATGATAAAAAATTCACCTAGCGAAGGGTATCAAAAGAAAACTTGTCTCTGATAGCAGTCGTCGGAGGACAAAATGTGCACTAGAATTAGTTGGCACGAAAAGATCGGAGAAATAACCTACCCCTAAGCAAAAATAATCATGCTCTTCACATGAACAAGTATATAATACATTATATTGCTTTCCATGTAAATTGCATTATGTGCAGTTTATCAATATCTAACTTGTATAATTTCAAACATACAGCAATACCCTACAGACATGCACTACAATGTTGAAACCTTCAATCCTTCTGACCAGTTTGAGTAGAATGATAACATTAGTTTTACAAGTCTTTTGGTATGCAATCAATGTTGGGAGGATATTTGCATTTTTTGTTAAACTTAATGTAGTGTCTTATATTATTTTGTTTCATGACATACTCAGTTCAATTCAAATGTGAGCTATAGAACACATGAATCACATGTGAATTTTGTTTAATAATGTATCCTTCACATATATAAATCATTGTAATATGTATCTTTCACATGTATAAATTGGTGTCTCATCCTGCATCTGCAGCTAAACCTGTAATCATGTATATTCTCATAAAATGGGTCAGACTCATGAAACCCTGATAGGTTTATACCAGAAACACATAGTAAGTATACAAAGTTAATACACATAACCTATTAATAATAACATAATTCATTTAATCAAATATCCATGATATATATTCAGCATGTACACATACGTGATATATGTCAATAAAAAAAAATTCTAATACATTTATTAGCAACATGACTAAGTAGACATGCACCACAACAAAGCAGTAGATTAGCGACGACCACCTTCCGTCGCTAATCCGTCGCTAACCATGTTAGCGACGGATTAGCGACAACGCGGCGACAGTATGCTTACGTTGTGAATATTTCGACGCTAACTGGCGACGGAATAATTTTGTCGCCAAGTCCGTCGCTAATTGCGACGGAATAACGAGCGCTATATTCCGTCGCCAATCCGCCGGTACTAAACGGCGACCACGGCGTGGCGACGGATTTAATTCCGTCGCTAAGCCGTCGCTAGATTAATATGAATAGCGACGGAATCATCCGTCGCTAATCCGTCGCAAAAACGAAAAAAAATCAAAAAAAATTTATTTAAAAATTAATTACGGAGAACTGTACAATTTATATTTCCTGTACAATTTATATTTCCTGTAAATAAAAAACAAACCACACAAAAAAATTCATATAACAAGTATCTATAATAATTAATCGTTCCACCTTAAAACTAAGAAGTTTAATTATTTACAATTCAACAAATACAATTAGGAAAAATAAAAAAAATAGAACTTCTTCAACAAAGTCCTCTAATCATCGCCAAGATTTTGTGCGTCTTCTTGTTCATTGTCTTTATCTGTCCCTTCAGCTCCACTACCCTGATTATCGCTAGCAGCCTACACAAGAAAAGAACAGTCAGTATTGATAAACAAAATATAATGAAATAAATTACACACTATATGTGATTCTATCATGTGCTCATGTGTGATCTAAGGCAATAAAAAAACTCTATATGTGATTCTATCATGCTCATATGTGTGCTAAGGCAGTCAAAAAATTGAATATGTGATTATAGCATGTTCATATGTGTTCTAAGGCATCTAAAAAAACTCTATATGTGATTCTACCATGCTCAGATGTGCTTTAAGGCAGGCAAAAAACTATATATGTGATTCGATCATGCTCGTATGTGTGCTAAGGCAGTAAAAAAATTGAATATGTGAATATAGCATGCTCATATGTGCTCTAAGGCAGGCAAAGCCAAAAATTTTATATGTGATTCTATCATAAATGATATATAACATGTTCATATGTGTTCTAAGGCAGTTAAAAAACTCTATATGTTATTATAGCATGCTCATATGTGTGCTAAGGCAGTCAAAAAATAGAATATGTGATTATAATATGCTCATATGTGTTCTTAGGCAGTCAAAAAACTGAATATGTGATTATAGCATGCTCATATGTGTTCTAATGCAATCAAAAAAACTTTATATGTGATTCTATCATGCTCATATGTGCTCTAAGACAGACAAAAAGTTAAATATATATATATGTGATTCTATCATGCTCATATGTGTGCTAAGGCAGTCAAAAAATTGAATATGTGATTATAGCATGTTCATATGTGTTCTAAGGCATATAAAAAAACTCTATATGTGATTCTACCATGCTCAGATGTGCTTTAAGGCAGGCAAAAAACTATATATGTGATTCGATCATGCTCGTATGTGTGCTAAGGCAGTAAAAAAATTGAATATGTGAATATAGCATGCTCATATGTGCTCTAAGGCAGGCAAAGCAACTTTATATGTGATTCTATCATGCTCATATGTGTGCTAAGGCAGTAAAAAAATTGAATATGTGTTTATAGCATGTTCATATGTGTTCTAAGGCATCTAGAAAAACTCTATATGTGATTCTACCATGCTCAGATGTGCTTTAAGACAGTAAAAAAAACTATATATGTGATTATACCTGAGAGGGACCTGGAATCGAAGATCCCCTATCCTGAACAGCGGCCTTGATCTCATTTAGGAAAAAGGGGGCGACGGTGTATTGGAAGTAGTTATTCATTGATTCATTAATGATCTCGCGTACATCATCACCGGAAAGAATAGTCGGTTGCTTGGAGCTTATGTCGGCGCAAGAAGTCGGTGAGCCGTAACTGGAAGAACCAATAACTGGTGAAGTGTTCATATTACTCCCAAACCCGAACACACGACCTTTTTTGGGTTCACCTGCTGCAGTCACCCATGTTGTAGGATCAAATGATGGATGCTGAGTAGCGTCTTCGCCATATCGCTCTACCATCTGTTGCTCATATGCCTCCTACAAAATAATGTTTAAAGTATTCATTAATAATTAATGATAACATTATGATGACTTGCATATATATTGCAATGATTATTAATAGAATTAATACATACCGTTGTCGTTCTCGCCTTCTCTGATACGAAGACTCCCGTGGTCTTCCGTTTATGTGTTTCTACAAACACATCCTTATATGGTACGCTGCCTCCTTTTTCTGCTTCCTGCGAAGTTAAATGACAAAAGATTTAGTACACAAGTTTGCAACTATACTTATAAAATTAATATTATATATTGATGAGTTACCATTTTCTTTAGGTGGCTCCCAAATGTCTTAGATCCACCTGTGTGTAGATGGGCTTCGGGCATCTTCGATCGATTTTGTGAAGCCTTCGCAGAGCGATTTTTAAATGCATCTCCCGCCCACATATCGCACATTTCATCCCAGTAATCTCTCCTGATAGTAATAGGACCATGGCCCTTCCACAATAATGGATCATCTACTACGCCAGATGT
The DNA here is from genome assembly GCF_984573655.1 of Nuphar pumila. Classification (NCBI taxonomy): domain Eukaryota; kingdom Viridiplantae; phylum Streptophyta; class Magnoliopsida; order Nymphaeales; family Nymphaeaceae; genus Nuphar; species Nuphar pumila. The sequence goes on from NC_143261.1 coordinate 3,877,386, forward strand.
TTTTTTTGCTGCAGTCTTCATAGTGTGCAGCATGTCTGCAAATCGATTGGCAGTCACCTTCTGCCACACCTTCCTTGCATCATTTTCTTCCACCGTAGTTGCAAAGCGATTCGAAGCCTACAAATATTTTCAGAAAGTTAGTAGACATTGCTTAAATAAATTAAATATGAAACACATTAACTATGAGGAACAACTGTATACCATGAATGAGGACCACAATCTGTCTAATACCTCCTTTGGGTACTCTTTCCATTGAGCAACTGGTCCTGGTAGATGTTGAAGAAGTGAATTCCTAATCTCCCGTACTACTTCTTGTGGCTCAAACCTCGTGCTGCACATGAATTGTTACACAGTAAATATCAATATAAAATATTTAAAAGATATGCAATAATTGAAAACAAAATACTTACGGTCGATTATCGATATACACTATTCGAATGAGTCTTCTTGTGCCAGCCTGTGAAGACCCTGTTTCCTGTGTTGGCTGTTGACTTGTGCGATCAACTGGTGTAGGTGGGTCGTGTACAGGCGCAACATCATATGTAAAAAAATACACACCAAGTTCTCAGAATGTGCATTTGAACTAATCAAGCATCTAATTAGTTATATGATATACCTATCACAGGAGCCCGTGAAGATGAAGGTTGAGCCTGGCTACTACTGGATGAGCGACCACTATAACCTCCACGAACCATATTCTAACAAATAACATATGTCATACAATACATTCAAATAATTCACATCAAGTATTACAATGCATTCAAATCATTCACATCAAGCATTGCAATGCATTCAAATAATTCAAATCATTGACATCAAGTATTGCACTAATTCAAATCATTCGTTAATTGCATAAATTATAATACATTCAGATAATTGAAATCATTCACATCAAGTATTACAATGCATTCGAATCATTCGTATCAAGTATTACAATACATTGAAATAAAATTTTTAATCATTCACACCAAGTATTGCAATACAACTCACATCAAGTATTACAATGCATTTAAATAGAGGTTTCTAGTATAAGATTTTGCTCACTAGCTTGAGAATTCTTCCTCGTCACTAGTTTGACTTTCTTCTTCTTCTTCTTCTTCTTCTTCTTCTTCTTCATTGTTTGCCCATCCACTTGGTACATCATTTGGATCACATTCCTCTATGAATGTTTCATCAGCCAATGGAGATATGACATGCATATCATGCGCAACATCGTGACCATAAGCGAAGTCACAGACATCATCTGATTGATAGTAATCACTGTCTTCAGCTAACTCATCTTCTTGTAACTGATCATACTCGGGGTATAGTTTGGATTTCACCTTGCAAACTGCCCACCATTCATTTCTATCTGACTTTTTTATACTCGGATATGAAGTATAATAAACTTGTTGAGCTTGCGAGGCTAATATGAATGGTTCATATGTTCCAAACCTGGATTTATGATTCACCTCCACAATGCCTGAAGCTTTGTCGAGTCTTGTTGCAGTTGGATCAAACCAATGACACTTGAATACCGTAACCCTGTTATTCATGCCTAAGTAAGTCAACTCCATTATTTCCTCTATAACACCGTAGTAATCATGTTCATTTTCACCGTAGTTGCTACCCTTGACACACACGCCACTATTTATCGTTGATTTGTTTATACCGTAGTCTTTTGTATGGAATCGATAACCATTTACGATATACCCGTTGTAGCATTGCACAACTTTGGTCGGACCATTTTCTAAATCACATATTCCTTGATCTTTAACATCACCATGGCGAACCTACGCACAGACATAAACAATTATTGTGATCACGATCAATTAAGTAACTTAGTGTTGTTTATAAGTACAAAATTTATGTTAGCTTCTTTACCAACTGTTTCAACCACTCCACAAACTTAGTTTCACGTTCTTTTTGTACTTCTGCATTAGTGAGATGTGAAACTTTGCTTTGCAACTCCAGATCAAATCGTCTGCAAACCACAAATACTTATATTACCGAGCCATGTATCCACATATAAAACATAAAAGGATTTGTAATTGAGTTGCATATACATATACTTACTCGATGTATGGGTCGATCGCTGAACAATTAAAAAGAATATAGATGTGTGCTGCATCTTGCTCTCGATCTGTCAATAGCCTTGATCGGCAACTACCAAATGCATGCCCAAGTCGTTGAAATATCGACAGCTTGTCAGCTACAGTTACTTGTTCTCCATCATCGTTACGGGGCGGGCATGTGTAACGTGTTGAAATATGAGGTTCGAAGTACATAGATGAGAAATTTGAAATTTCTTCTAAAGTGTACGCCTCACAAATAGAGCCTTCTACTCTTGCTTTATTACGAACCTTTTTTTTTAGGTCGAACATACATCTGACAAGAATATACATTTCAAATTTTAAATATCTGTCATTAAAGAGACAAATATAAAAAAACATATACCTTTCAAATGGGTACATCCATCGATATTGCACAGGGCCACCAACCCTTAGTTCATATGGCAAATGTATGATCAAATGTTCCATAACATCGAAAAATGCTGGCGTAAATATCTTTTCTAACAGACAAACAGTGGTGATGACAGAGTCTTCGAGATTCTTTACATCTGATACAATGACCTCCGATGCGCACAATGTTCTGAAAAATCCGCTCAACTCAGACAATACCCCCCATATAGGTTTGTCTAACATATCATGGAATGCTAGGGGTATCAATCGTTGCATAAAGATATGACAATCATGGCTCTTCAACCCATATAACTGTCCATCGTCAATCTTCACAGCCCGAGCAATGTTAGAGACATATCCATCTGGAAATCTCAGTTGTCTCAACCATTGACATACATGTTTTATTTGATCAGGTCCGAGCACGTACTTCGCCTTTGGTTTCAGTACTTTGCCATTATACTCTTTGAGTTCCAATTCTGGTCTTTTACATATTAATTTTAAATCCATACGGGCCTTCGGATTATCCTTCGTTTTTCCTTTAATATTCATTACTGTATTGAACACATTATCAAACACATTTTTCTCTACATGCATCACATCCAAATTATGTCGTATCAATAGGGTCGGCCAATACGGTAGTTCCCAAAAAATAGATTTTTTCGTCCAATTGTGTTCCTTCCCAAATCCACGGAAGGGTGTAGGACTGCGGGCATCTGTTAATACATCTGGAAAGTATCGCAATCTTCTTAAAATCTCTATGCCAGACAATATTGAGGATGGACCTTCCATTTCAGTTGTGCCTGCTGTAAATGCATTCTTTTGACGTCGGAACGGATGATCGCTGGGTAGAAATCGACGATGGCAATCAAACCAGCAAGGCTTCCTTCCATGCCTCAATCTAAAAGCTTTGGAATCCTCCATGCAGTACGGACAAGCCAACCTCCCATGTGTGCTCCAACCAGATAACATACCATATGCAGGGAAGTCACTGATTGTCCATAGAACAGCGGCCTTCATGTTGAAATTTTGTTTTTTGTGGGCATCATATGTGGTAACACCGTCATCCCACAGTACTTTTAATTCATCAATCAATGGCCTTAGATTTACATCAAGATTTTGGCCAGGTGAGGTCGGACCAGGGATCAACAGAGACAAGAAAAGATTTGGACGTTTCATACACAAGCTTGGTGGAAGGTTGTATGGAGTTACAAATACTGGCCAGCATGAGTATGGAGTTGATCTACCCCCAAATGGATTAAATCCATCTGTACATAGACCGAGTCTAACATTTCGCACTTCCATTGCGAAGTTCTGATGAGTACGATCAAAGTGCTTCCAAGCTTCAGCGTCAACAGGATGCGTGATCTTGTTTTCATCGTGTCGAACTTTATTTGCATGCCATCTCATGTGTTTAGCTGTCTTTGAAGACATATACAATCGCTGCAATCTAGGAGTGATAGGAAAGTAGCGGAGCGACTTGTATGAAACTTCCTTTGATCTCGTGCTACCATTGCCTCTTGTCTTTGGCTTGAACCGAGGATGCCCACATGACGGGCATGATATGTCGTTTTCCTGCTCCTTGAAATACAACATGCAGTGATTTGGACAAGCATCAATCTTTTTGTAACCCATACCTAGAGCGTTGACCATAACTTTCGCACGATAGAAATTTTGTGGCAATTTCTCATCTTTAGGCAACATACTCTTCACAATCATGCACAAACGGTCAAAACATGATTGACTCAAATTATACTCGGACTTCAAATTCATTAGTTGAAGAACTGCAGACAAGATAGTGTGACTCTCACAACCGTTCCAAAGTGGCTCATCAGCATCTTTAAGTAAATCATAAAATCTACTAGCTGCATCGTTTGGTGATTCTTCATCTACGCCAGTTCTTACATCACTAGAACTCATAGCAGAACCCAGTTCTGTTCCTGCAGCATCAAATATCAAATTCGTATATGGATTATCGTGCACCACATTCACCCGTGCATCAAAATCGTTTCTAAATTCTTCTCCATGAAACGCCCAGTTCTGATAATCACTCACAAAACCCTTCCTATATAGGTGATGTCTAACGCCATGAGGTTCTACAAATCGATTATTCTTACAAATCTTGCAGGGACACCTAATCCGACCTGTGGGATCTACCGTACTGACACTCGCCGTTGCAAATTCAATAAAACTATCGACACCATCCATATATTCATGCGATAACTCATTGTCCACTATCCTACGGTACATCCATTCACGGTTTGCAGTCATTCTGTCGTATGATGTTACGAATAGTATCCTAACGAATTAAGAAAAAAAGAATCAGAATGCGACGATGAAGAAAATATCAAATTTATCATGCAATATACTATGTCAAACAATAACAAAAATTTTGATGCATGCATTGATAACTTAATATTTTCATGTGCAAACTATTAATGACATGATACAATCATTTGAAGCATGCTTTTATTATAAAATTTCACATGGAAGTCAAAATCAAATTGAAAGTAACTACATGCAAACATTGATACAATTACATCAAACATTGCAATACATCATAATCATTCATATCAAATAAATGGCAAACATGTACCTGCAGCAAACACACTTCAATATCTCACTAACTACTACCATGCTTAGCATGGACTCCGTACTCCAAAAATAAGAACACTTCCATATTTCTACATTAAAATCATGCTCAGCATGATCTCCGAACTCCAACAAAGCAGTCCTAGATATCAACAACTAAGTGAGTGTGTGAACAATAAAGTGCTGCATTCAATAAATTAAATAACATGTGATACGTTTGCATCACTTACTCACCACGGGTATTTACCCGATTTGCATTGTTTTTGTCATTTACTTACCACAGGTGGCCGAGCACGAGTTGGTTCCGTTGAAAAATCTGCACAAAAACAAAACAAATTAAGTAACAAACTAACTAATCATGAAACAAGATGAAACACTAACTAAAAAAATTAAAACAAATTAAAACAACTCTAACTAATTGAAAGAAGAGAAAAGAAAAATAGTATATATGTTAAGCCAAATCTAACTAGAAGATGCTAATTTAACAAACCAGCTATAACATGTTGAACCAGTCGACTAACATAAAGTCATAGACAATTTCTAATCTGAACTACTTAGCAAAGGAATAGTAAATCAATCAATTAGTTACTAGAAAAGATGTGAACTCCGTTTAACCACCACTATCATAAAGAATTCAAATAGCCCTAATCTAACTAACTGATTGTGAGAACATTAAATACCAATCTATCTAAGAAAAATATAATTATAAAAGACTAATAGATTGAAATACTCTAACTAACCAGATTTCAAGAAAACAAATTGAAGTAAAACTAACTACCAGTAGACATTAACAAACTAACAAATTGAACAACATGGACAACTTGTATATATACATTACAAAAAAAAAATTCAACTTAAAATCCATATGGACAACATATATGCAAACTACACTTAAAACCATATGGACATCTTATATACACATATTACAAATTTTTTTTCAAGCTAATCACATGGACAACATAGGGATCACATAATAACTTTTTTTTTTTAAAAAGAGATCACATGGGCAGCATAGGTATCCATAACAAAAATTCTTTTCAAAACAGATCACATAGGCAACGTAGGTATCTCATAACAAATTTTTTTTCTAAAAACAAACACATAGGCAACATAGTATTCCTACTAAAGATTTTTTTTTCAAACTGATTTACATAGGCAGCATATGCATTAAAAAACAGATTTTTTTGAAATCAATTCACATAGACAGCATAATATATCTCATAACAGATTGTTTTTTTCAAAAGCAATACACATCGGCAGCATGTTATTCCTACTACAGATTTTATTTTTCAAACGATTCATATAGGCAGCATAGGCATTCAAAAACAGAAATTTTTTTTTGACAAGTCACTTAGGCAGCATAACGCAGGGGGTCGACCCCCCCTGCCGGAAAGCACGGCAGGGGGTTAAACCCCCTGCCGGAAAGGCAGTTCCGGCATGGGGGGTTGACCCCCTGCCGTGCCTTTACGGCAGGGGGGTCGACCCCCCATGCGTTTCCGGCAGGGGGTCGACCCCCCATGCATTTCCGGCAGGGGGTCGACCCCCCATGCCTTTCCGACAGGGGGTCGACCCCCCATGCCTTTCCGACAGGGGGTCGACCCCCCTTGCCGGAAACGCAGGGGGTCGACCCCCCCTGCCGGAAAGCACGGCAGGGGGTTAAACCCCCTCCGTTTTCGGCAGGGAAGGGGCGTACCCCCTGCGTTTAGAAGAAGAAGAAGAAGAAGAAGAAGAAGAAGAAGAATATTACCTGCGCTTCGCCGGACGGTGGCGGGAGGTTGACGGGGAGCGGCAGCTGGCGAGCGCCGGCTGGCGAGCGGTGGACGGGGAGCGGCGGCTGGCGAGCGGCGGTGGCCGGACGGTGGCGAGAGCCGACGGGCGGCGGGAGGGAGCAATACAGCGAAACAGGGAAAAGAGAAAGAGGGATGGGATTAGGGATTTACGCGACATTTAGCGACGGCTTAGCGACGGAAAAATTCTGTCGCTAAGCCGTCGCGAAACCCAAATACCAAAAAAGCGACGGAATATATTCTGTCGCTAAGCCGTCGCTAATTAGCGATGGATTAGCGACGACAGAGTTCCCTCTCTAAATCCGTCGCTAAAATGGTGTTCTTGTAATCAAAAGTAGCGACAAAAACATGCAGTCGCTAATCCGTCGCTAAGTAGCGACAGATTAGCGATAAACGTCGTTTCTTCGCTAATCCGTCGCAAATTAGCGACAGATTCTATCTCTAGCTAATCTGTCGCTAAGTAGCGACGGGAAAAATCCGTCGCTAATTTCCGTCGCTAATTAACAATTTTCTTGTAGTGATGATGTGTCATTCACCGAATAAGTTAATATATTCGTTCGTAGGCGTGATGCATCATTCACCTAATATATCAACATATTCATTTCAATCATAGTGTGATCTATATTTGATCTGAGTTCAACATATAATCATACTACAAAATTTGTAGTAAAGCTAAATTCATAGATTCATAATTGGCTAATTCAACCAGCTCATTCGATTATCACAATTCATCACAACCAATATATTTAACACGTTAACACTCACCGAGATTTACCATATATTGAAACAAGTTCTTTGTCGGATTACTTGGTATTGAAAATGTACATTCTCACAAGTTCATCCTTATCGGATTACCTAGTATTAGATCAGTACACCTTCAAAGAATCATCCTGATCAGGCTACTGGTATTGGACCTGTACATCCTCACAAGTTAATCCTGGTCAAACTATTCGGTCTTGGATGTGTAAAACCTCACAAGATCGTCTTATTGAAAACAATTTCTCAATGAGTTATTTTATCAAGTGATTTCTATTGTCATACATGCATAAATACATTTGTCCGCTCATAAGGTTGATGGCTACCAATTCAGAGATAAACAAGTATACATTCAATTAACAAAGTACAAGGTTATCAGTCACCACTTTGGGGCATATACACATATCAATTTAGTTGACCATCCATAAGGTCACGAGCTCTTTATTTTGGTTTAATTAATTAGTCGATCTCATATAAAAATAAGCTCTCACATATCTTATTTTTATCTTGATGTAATTCAATCATTTCATACATGCATCACATCGTCTAGCAGCATCTCATAACATTGTATTTTATAATATTCATATGTTCATAAATCGATCATCGAAATATACACATAAAAATATAAAACATGCATATTCGATGCCTCAAGTCAATTACATTTCATAACATGCATATTTAATTTCAAACATATATATTTCACAATACAAGCCTCCTAAACCTTAGCACATGCAAATATATACCTATATTCGTAAAATCATGCATGCAAACATATATACATATTTTTATTTATAAGACAATGTATGTGAGCATCTATTTTACTTAATATAATTCATGCATTACAATTGCACAAATACCAGAGTTAGTGTAAATTTACTCTACTTCAAAATTTATGCAATTTTACAAGGAATAAAATTTCTAAAAAATGACAAACTCATTAAATAGTGAGCTTCCACACTTGAGACTTACCTCAATTTCATAAATTTAGAGAGAGCCTAATTATAAATTACTACCAAAATTGTTAAAAGAATGCGTTTTTTTACTCCAAGAAAATTGACACCAATGAGAGGAGAAAAATAGAGAGAGTAAGAAAAAGTTAATAAGGGAATTATTTATAGAGGAAAATACATAATGGTGAATATGAGTGTAATGTGAGAGGTATATAGTTTAGGGATTTAAGCGAATATAAATAAATGATGTCGTGGTGAGGGGATGTGATGGTTTTCAGTTTTGGGTTCTTAGATCCAAACTCAAATCTATTACACATTTTATTTTTTATGTTTAAATAGAAATCCAAACACAATTTACTTTTAATTTGAATTGAATCCACAAGTATATCCAATCTCAATCAGGTGTGTTGATCCACTTGGATCCTCTATATCCAAATAAGGATCCAAACACATCGAGTTAAAAAAAATTGTTTTTGTTAGGTTGACTCATGTGGATACATTAAGATCCAAACCCAAATAAATTTTGGTTCTATTGGGTCCGGCATGTTCCAATTGGATATTATGAATTCAAAATTTTGTAGGTGAATTTTGATCGGATCTTTACTAAGATCCAAACCCGAATACCTCTTTCGATATTGTAAATCCCAATCAATAATTGGATAATTTAAAGTCACTATCTCTTAATCATATTATTGTAACATATAAGTAGGTTTTTTAACGGCCTAAAATTTTAACAGTGCATAATGCACTATAATTTTCATGCTTCCAAAAATCACATTTTTTTATCGAAACAACACAATCTAAAGTCCATGTCATAGTAAAACTAAGAGGGCTTAACCCTCGACCCCAAGAGTAGCCAAGCTTCAGCTTACGCAAGGGGATGACACCCATGGGATTTGAACCTAGACTGTTGTCTAACAATGTAGGTCCCATTCCACTACGCCAAACTCCTAGGATCTAGTTCTATGATGTTAACATGTATTTGCATTTAGTATTCATTTAAAGTGGGTGGAATGAATGTCACAACCTTTTTGAAAAAGCTTCTTTGCATAACTGCACTCAAGCAGCTACCCTAAGTATGGCAGGCAGAGCCAGCGCAACTAGGTCTACGATCCTAGGGTGGTTTCTCCGAGTAAAAATAAAAAATTAACTGCACTCGTACAATGAAGAGATGCTTGGTGTAAAGTTTTTAAAATTTATATATACATTTACCATCAAAACAAGGGGATTTGTGGCACAATGATTTTAATTTTTGTTTAAATGTATTTGGTTTATTATTTTTTTTTAGTAAGCCAAGAAAACCCTGAAATTGTTAGCTTTTATTTATTTATAGTTTGCTAAAATTATACACACCCGAATAATTTTCAAGATTATTAATAATTTTTTTAAGAGTTGTTAATTCTTTAAACCAAACACGGCTGCCCAACGCCACTCCGCCACTTGAAAAAGCTTCTTTGCATAACTGCACTCAAGCAACGACCGTAAGTATGGCAGGGCGCAACTTGGTCTACGATCCTAAGGTGGGTTTTCTGAGTTAAAATAAAAAACTAACTGCACTCATACAATGAAAAGATGCTTGGTGCAAAGTTTTTTAAATTTATATATACATTTACCAACAAAACAAGGGGATTTGTGGCACAATGATTTTAATTTTTGTTTAAATGTATTTGGTTTAATTTGTTTATTTTGAGTAAGCCAAGAAAACCCTTAAATTGTTAGCTTTTATTTATTTATAATTTGCTAAAATTATACACAACCTAATAATTTTCAAGATTATTAATAATTTTTTCAAGAATTTTTAATTCTTCAAACCAAACATGGCCGCCCAATGCCACTCCGCCACTTGAAAAAGCTTCCTTGCATAACTGAGTATGGCAGGCAGAGCCAACGCAACTTGGTCTACGATCCTAAGGTGGTTTTTCTGAGTTAAAATAAAAAAAACTTATTGCACTCATGCAATGAAGAGATGCTTGGTGCAAAGTTTTTAAATTTATATATACATTTACCAACAAAACAAGGGGATTTGTGGCACAATGATTTTAATTTTTGTTTAAATGTATTTGGTTTAATTTGTTTATTTTGAGTAAGCCAAGAAAATCCTTAAATTGTTAACTTCTATTTATTTATAATTTGCTAAAATTATACACACCTTAATAATTTTCAAGATTATTATTATTATTTTTTAAGAATTATTAATTCTCCAAACCAAACACGGCCGCCCAACGCTACTCCGCCACCGGTCTTCAAGAGTCCGCCAAGTTTGACCAACGACTATTCGAGTAGTGTGTACCGGGTCACACTTGAATGGCATTTACGTTAAAAGTTTCAATACGTGAGGGTATTTTGATAATCGAATATAACGCGGTCCACTTTGTTTACGTAGGCCAGACCTGGTCATCTGTGGTGGGGCCCGCGACGTTTTTTTTTTTACCGGAGAGCGCAAACGCTTCTTCGTCCGTCCGATCGAAACTATGCTTACGGCTCAGATTTGTTCCCAAGTAGTCTGCCGTTGCTTTTGCACGTGGCTCGGAAACTACGCCTTTGTTTTGGAGTAAATTACAGAAAGCAGGTCCAACGTTTCCTTTATTACCTTCAGTTCATTTTTTTATCTGAATACCTCTATATTCTCGTCTTTTTTTTTTGTTTTTAATTTAAATGATAATAAAACCTATGGCGACGGTTCCTCGTTAAAAAAAAATATAATAAAACCTATGACCCCGAAAGAAGGTTGGCATAGCGACAAATATCGTGAGATTTATGAAAATTGTGCGATAATATAGAGAGAAATTGCCTAAAAGTTTGAAACGGCAATTTATTGCGAGTTTTTTAAAAATATCGTGAGATTTATTCAAAACATAAATATCGTAATTTAAACTTGATATTTACATTTTAAACAGGTATTTATCATGAAAAAACCTTGTATTTTTATTTTTAAATAATTTTTATTAATATTTTTAAAAATGATACATATTTCAAGTATGTTTTAGATTTTTGTGTGATATCAACACTTTTCAACTATTTTATAATTTCTCTGCTTTTTACATCCTAGGGCGTGTTTGATATGCACCAACGCCTGGGACTCATATTTCATGCAAAAGAGGACCCAGGTGGGAAAGTTCTTCCTCATGAGGAAAGATGCAATGCATGTTTTGAACTTTTGATACCAAACAAAACTCTTTGTGGGGCTATCCATTTCATATGAAAGAGGGTCTCTTTTTTAGGGGTGAACCAAACATCAACACGAGAAATACATGATGAAGTCTATATAATAAATGTAAAAAACCATCTTTCCTATCTTAGGATGTTCACAATCACACCTCCTCTCATGGGCAGCACTTTCTTAGGAAAAGCATACCTTTCAAGGAAAAGGTAATTTTTCTCTAGTAAGGGTGTAACAAACTCTCCCTTATAATTTCAATATTGTGTATACGGTAATATATTTTTGTGTGAAAACTTTCCTTAAAAAACATTTTTTTTCTAAAATTATCAAGAGATCGTGCATCAGCTGGATGACAATATTTGTAAAAATTGGTCACCTTTGAAACATAATCGAAAAAAATCAGCAGCTGAAAGTAATAACCCAAAAATTGGGCCGCTTTTGTAAAAACGTTGATAGTATAGCGGCTTCCTTGTGAAATTTTTTTTTTTTCACAAATAAAAAATTCGCCGCAAGACGCTTCTCATAAAAGCAACAAGCGGCCTCCAAACCCAACTCTCTCTCGCTCCCTCTCTTCGGAACCAGCAGAAACGAGAAGAAGAGGAGGAGCTTCAAACCCTAATCAAGAGGTTGAGATCGATTCCTTTCCTATTTCTCTCCATGTTCTCGTGTTATTCGATCTATATTTGTTAATTGAATCTTGTGAAGAGAGATTTATGCATGTTAGAATCGAGTCGTGGTTTTGATCGTGTTGTTTCTTGGTATTTTCTTTTTAGGGTTTGAGGTTTCGAGAATTAGGGTTTGTCGAGAAATCTAGGGATTGATTTGGGTGAGATGGACAGCCGTTACGGTTTTGAATTTTCTTTTTATTTATTTTTTGTTCCCCTTTTGAGGGAAGGTTGTTGTTGCGAAACCCTAAATCTTTTGGGTTGTTGACACGATCGCTAATGGGCGGTGCTTTGCTGTTTCGTTGATATACGTACGGTGTGATTGATTTTCTTTTTGTTTTTTTATGTTCTTAAGTTTGTCTCTTTTGTAGAAATCCTCTACGAGTTCCTGTAGATCACAACGTTGTTGAATTTTGTCTTGGTGTTTGGGTTTGGGATTCCGAATTAGGGTTCTTGATGTTCGGTTGATGGCGAGATTCTATGGAGATCCCTTGTTTTGGGGTTCTTTTATTACGTTCTTATGATTTTGGTTCTTTGTTCCCAAAGCTAGGTTGTTGATTTCTGTGACTGGTAGTTTTATGATAACATGAGTGATCGGAATTTTAAGTGTTAATCATGTTGGGCGCCATTTATAATGGAGATGGGCAGAGAGGTTACTGTCCTTGGAATGAATTTTAAGTATTTATCATGTTGGTTGTGGTTTATAGTTTGGAGGGGTGGTGAGGCTGCAGTCTTTGACTCTTTGATATCATGCACCCAACAATTAGCACCGTCTTGTTGTTGTTATGTCTTATTTTCCCTCTTTGTTTGTAGTTTTTGTCGGATGTGCTTTTTATGACAAGTTTTTGGGCTTATTGTTACTTAGGTCTGAGCTGATGGATCATTTGTTTCATGCTTTCTCTGTCATTTTTTTTATTAATTAGATTGCTTATGATCTTTTATGTGTCTATTTTTAGGTGCTGCTTAAACTCCTGGCAGCTTAGTCTGGAGTGTTTCTGTCATTGGACGTTGTGTTATTGAAAATCTTCAATCATGTTTGGACGTGCACCAAAGAAGAGCGACAACACCAAATATTATGACATTCTTGGCGTTACTAAAAACGCAACTCAAGATGAGCTTAAGAAGGCCTATAAAAAGGCTGCCATAAAGAATCACCCGGATAAAGGTGGAGATCCTGAGAAGGTGAATGAATTAGTCGATGATGCATTTTCATGAGTGCTTAAACAGGAAGATATATGCCTCCCCCGCTCTTAGGAAACTGTTGACATCTATTAACAGTTTTTTATTTAAGCTATTAATATTCGTTTTTTTCTGGCTTCAGTTCAAAGAGTTAGCTCAGGCATATGAAGTTCTTAGTGATCCTGAGAAGAGGGAAGTCTACGATCAGTACGGAGAAGATGCACTCAAAGAGGGGATGGGGGGAGGTGGTTCTTCCCATAACCCCTTTGATATTTTCGAGTCATTCTTTGGTGGAGGCTTTGGTGGTGAGTTGTTTTATTTCCAGATTTCTCCTACCCTTCAAACTTTTCCTTTTTTGTAGACATGATGTTTACGTATTACTCATCTTGCATTTCTCAGGTGGTAGTTCAAGAGGAAGGAGGCAAAAACGTGGCGATGATGTTGTTCATACTTTGAAGGTATCTCTTGAGGACTTGTACAATGGAACTTCTAAGAAGCTGTCCTTGTCAAGAAATGTGCTCTGTCCAAAATGTAAAGGGTATGCCTTTTAAACACATGCCTATGCTGTGTTCATAGTGTTGTCTGGGTTTCTGTATTAGCATGTTCTCCCATTGGGAAATCAATGATTTGTTAAAGTCTTAAAGAAATTAGATGTTTGGGAAATTACTACAATGATCTCTGGAAGTAGAATATATCTGAATCAATGATTAAGACAGTGACCTACAATATATATATATATATATATATATATATATATATATATATATATATATATATATATATATATACAACAACAACAACAGCTACGCCTTCATCCCAAAACAATTGGGGTCAGCGATATGATATATATATATATATATATATATATATATATATATATATATATATATATATATATATATATATATATATATATGATGTTTTGACTTTGTATGAGCATTTTCTCTTTATGTCAATTTTAGTTGAATAAATAAAGAGCTGCACGATGCACTCTTCAGGAATAATGGTGGGTTGCAAGTATCTTAATGTGGAGCTGCAATTAGTTTCCTAATATTTTTAGGATGACAGTCAGTGTGTTTATGTGTATGGGGGTGCATGGGGCATCTTGTGTCCACTAGAGCTTCCTGCAAAGCTGATTCTGTAACCTAGTGGCATTGCTGTCTGATCAGCACGGGTTGCACAATCTCCATGGCCGTCATTGCGGTCAAAATCTAAATCAGCTTGAAGGCCAGGAGCTGGAAGTAGCTCGTTTTCTTCGCATTGGAAATGCCAGAATAAAGACAGCGTGCATGCCTAGCTATATTCAATTTTTATTCTCCAATATTACATGGATACTTCATTTTGACTCCCGTTCTAATCCTCTTATACAGTGATCATAGGAAACTTCATAAAAGTGACTACTCCCATATCCACAGCCATTTCCATGTGACATGGTTATTCTAACAGAGCCTCATTTTCAGTTTATTGTATCTTGATTTTAGATTTACATGTGTATTTCTGTGATATGAACTGTGTGAATAGATATTCCATCTCCAAGAGAAAACACTATTATATTCTGTGTGAAATGCCTATTTTTCCCTTTTGGTTATATATATATATATATAAGGGGGTCCGGGGGTTCCCCCGACGCTGGTCGGGGGTCCAATTTTTTTTGCTGGTGTGTTTGTTTTAAGACTCGTTACCCACGTTCTGCTTGTTGTGTACTTTGAGGCAACGGGACAAAATTGATGAAACGAAAGGATTGGCAATCTGATTGACCCAGCCTGCTGTGTTCTGCTGACTGTCATGATTCAATCATGTCTGAAACTCCCTGGTCTTCACGAAAAAAAATATAAGCGGAAGGTTTGATGTGGTTTGTTGGAGAGAGAGTCTTCATGAGGCCTACGACTCCACTGCCACGCCATAGGATTATTCAAATTTCATTTTATATACAGCTGCACGATAGCTAAAAGAAATTTATTGGATTGGACATGTGGAAAAGAGAGGTCTACACAAGGCTACAGCTAGAGCACCCATCTCGTCAGGAGAACAGTGAATACTAATAGCCAGCAAGGCTACCACCATCATTATCATTTATTATGGAGAGAGAAAATCCTTTGCGAAAAAGAAGGATCTGGATTGAAAAGGCTCTACAATTTTAGATGGTTTTAAAAGTGCCCCTTTATAAAACAAGAGCAGCAGCAGCAAGCAGCTGTCAGCAGAATTTTTTTTTTTTTAAATTCCGCAGCCCCATTTCATAGGGCAATTTTTTTTAAAAAAAATCCAAAAAAAAATGTACCTAAATGATCCTGGGTGCGGTCAACGCACCCAGGATCGGGTGGACCGCACCCGGTGCCGCACCCGCACCCGCGTCGAGTCGCGTCGCCGCGGGTGCGGCACCATGCTAGCCGAATCCCTGTGACGTAGATGCAACTCCATTGTCAAAAACCTAAGAACTAGTTCTTGTAGCGAAATCTTTTGATGTTTACATACTACATAGTTTTGGCGGACAAATAAGATGCCTAATGAGTGGAGGAAGAGTACTTTGGTGCCTCTATATAAGAATAATGGTGATATACAAGATTGCACAAACTATCGTGGTATAAAACTCATGAGTCATACTATGAAACTTTGGGAGAGGGTGATTGAGTCTAGGTTGAGGAAGGTTGTCATGATATCGGAGAATCAATTTGGTTTTATGCCTGGAAGATCTACTATGGAAGCTATACATCTTCTTAGACAACTTATTGAGAGAAATAGAGAGAGGAACAAAGATTTGCATATGGTTTTATTGATTTGGAGAAGGCTTACGATAGAGTACCTAGGGACGTTCTCTGGTGGACAATGATGAAGAAAGGTGTTTCTCTCAAGTACATTAGTATAATTAAAGATATGTATGAAGGAGTAGTAACCAATGTCCGCACTTGTGGAGGGGTGACAACCAATTTTCCTATAACGGTTGGGTTACATCAAGGATCTGCTTTAAGCCCTTTCCTATTTGCTATAGTGATGGATGAACTTACGAGATCAATTCAAGAAAATGTGCCGTGGTGTATGTTGTTTGCTGATGATATTGTTTTGATTGATGAGTCTAGAGTTGGGGTTAATGCTAAGTTAGAATTATGGAGACAGACATTGGAAGCTAGAGGTTTTAAGTTGAGTAAGAGTAAGACAGAATACATGGAATGTTGATTTAGTAAGCAACGAAATAGAGATGGGAGTGTAGTGAAGCTTGGTGAGCAAGAAATACCGGTGGATGATTCTTTCAAATATTTGGGATCTATCATTCAAAAGTATGGAGAAATTGATGGAGATGTAAATCATAGGATAAAGGTTGGGTGGATGAAATGGAAGAGTGCAATTGGAGTGTTGTGCGATCGTAGAATGCCATTGCGGTTGAAGGGAAAGTTTTATAGGACAACTATTAGGCCCGCTTTACTATATGGTACGGAATGTTGGGCTGCCAAGAGACATCATATTCAAAAAATGAGTGTAGCTGAGATGCGTATGCTGAGATGGATGTGTGGAAATACAATAAAAGATAAGATTCAGAACGAGGAGATACGTAAGAAGGTAGGCGTTGCACCCATTGAAAATAAGATGAGAGAGAATCGTTTACGGTGGTTTGGACATATTCGACGAAGGCCTAATGATGCTCCAGTTAGAAGGATGGAGAAATGGGAAAATATATTAGTTAAAAGAGGTCGGGGTAGGCCTAGGAAGACATGGATGGAGGTGATAGGAAAGGATATGAATGCTTTGAACCTCACTGAGGACATGGCATTGGATAGAAATGAATGGAGGAGAAGGATTCATGTGGAAGACCCAGAATGATTTTCTTTGTTGGTTCATATCGCCGACCCCAATTGTTTTGGGATGAAGGCATAGTTGTTGTTGTTGTATACTACATAGTTTTTTATAATGTGCTAAATCAACGGTTTGAAAATTTTGAAGTTTCCTAGATCGTAAAAATACAATCTATACATCAAAAAGATTTTCAATAAGAGTAAGTTCTTAGGTTTTTGATCATGAAGATCACATCTGTACGGTTAGAATTGCCAAAAAATGATTTTAAATATAATTTTTAAAGTGTTTTGGACGGTTTGTAACTTCCTTTGGGTGGATGGTCCCCCTTCCCTATCAAGGTAAATATTGCAAAGGTGTGTTTTATGCATGGATGTCAATCCCTATTCCCTCCCCCCTTCTCTCTTTGTGGGTGTTACATTGCTGAGATCATCTTGAATCATCATTGGGTTAAATAACTTTGTGTGCATCCATGTGTGTGTGAGTGTGCACACACTCAAATGTTGTTGTAGTTGTCTTGTCATAGAGACAGATTTTTCTTCTTGTATTATTTAATATAGCATAGTCAGTAATGTAAACTAAATGATATTTTTCACGGGCAGTTCCGAGTTTCCCCCTACTCTCTGACCCAAAATCCTCATGCTTCTGGTTACTCTGGAAAAATACTGAGGTTTTGAAATTTTCTTTTTAATTATATGATCTGCATTATTTGGATTTTCTAAAGTGCTTTTTAGATAGTTGCCTTTCAATTTTGAAGCACTGTGCTACCTTGATAGATTCTATTATTTTGCTTATCACTTTGTGCAGTTGCATCAGCTATAGAAATGGCTTATTACTTACTATAATTATCTGTAATACAACTCTTCAGAAAAGGTTCAAAGAGTGGTGCATCAGGGAGATGTTTGGGATGCCAGGGCTCTGGAATGAAGGTGTCTATTAGACAGCTTGGACCAGGCTTGATGCAGCAGATGCAGCATGTTTGTCCTGAGTGCAGAGGGTCCGGTACGTGTTTAGGCCATTGCTTCTAATCGTGGTTCTCCCTTTGTCTGTGATCATGTTTTGACCATTGAATCCTTGCTGCAGGCGAAGTTATAAGTGAGAAAGACAGATGTGGACACTGCAAAGGAGAGAAAGTTGTTCAGGAGAAGAAGTTGCTGGAGGTGCATGTTGATAAAGGAATGCAACATGGTCAGAAGATTGCATTTCAGGGTGAAGCTGATGAAGCTGTAAGCCCAGTTCTTTGATTGTGCTCAAACTTTTCCATGAATAATTTTTTGTTATGCATATGATTTTTTTTTCTGCTGTTTGAAGAACCGATTTCCCGAGTATTAGTTATTCTGTCTGGTGGATCCTCGGTCTTATACGTTGCCTTCAAATATAATCGTCACCTGCTAGTCGGGGAAAATTTTTGAACAAGGGGGATATTTTTTGTGTTATGGCTACCTTAATACTCTTCGCCACTTTCTGGTTGGGTAAATGACAATGTGACATCAATAAAAACACCCATACAAGACGCAAATATATAATTATATATATATATATATGCATGTTCTATTTTATGTTTGTATGTCATCTGTTACAAGGCAACTTTGAATAGTTGCTTATAAAATCTTTTTGAGTGCTATATCTGCCTCTATGCTGCTTATGTTAAGGAAAAACAATTATTCTGACATCTTTAACTGCAAATAGTGTGTTTTTATATGATATTGTAGAAGCGCAAGTATGATGAATAAGTAATGGTTAGACCTGTTAATAATGAAGTCAGTAATGACATTTTAAAATAACATATATTTTTTTGTAGTGATGCTGTGTAATTATACCTGCCTATGTCACATGGGTATAGGTTCGGGTATTAAGGTTACGACAGTGATTTCAAATTTTGCGAGTACGAGGATACAACTATACATAAAGAATCAAGGTGATGATATTTTGGAAAGATTGGAGGGTATAGGAAAATATTTTAAAAGGGAGGGGCTGTTCTAGACCCAAAAATCCTACGGAGATTCGTAGTTTTTTGGGATTGGTTGGGTACTATCGGCGATTTGTGGAAAGATTTTCTATATTGGCAGCTCCAATGACAAAACTCACTGAGAAAGACAAAGTTTGAGTGAAATGTCAAGTGTGAGCGGAGTTTTCAGGAGATAAAGAAGTGTTTGACCACTGGTCTAGTTTTGGTCTTACCTTCTGCATATAGAGGCTTCATTATTTATAGTGATGCTTCTCATAAGGGATTAGGTTGTGTTTTGGTGTAGTATGGTAAAGTGATAGCGTATGCATCTCGCCAACTGAAAACACATGAAGTTAACTATTCAACACATGACTTAGAGCTAGCAACCGTTGTATTCGTCCTTAAGATATGGAGACACTACTTATACAATGAATAATTTAAAGTTTTTACTGACCATTAAAGTCTCAATACTTGTTTTTCCACAGAGTTAAACTTGAGATTGAGGGGATGACTTGAATTTTTAAAAGATTATGACTTTAAGATGAAATATCATCCGGGAAAGGCGAATGTAGCCATTGACGCTCTTAGCAGAAAGTCAGGAGCATTGGCCGGACTTGCAGATTGGGATTTGTAATATTGTTTTATATAAAAGCAAAAAGCTTTTCAATCTCTGTGTGTGTGTGCGTGGCACCTTCCACGGAAGGAGGCCCAAGTACACCTCTCTCTCTCTCTCCGTCCTCCTTCGTTTCTTCTTCCTCGCTCTTTCGCTCTTTATCTCTGGCACCTTCCACAAGCGAAGGAGGCCCAGTTACGCCTCCTCCCTCTTTCTATCCTCCATCTTTTCCCTCTCTCTTGTGCCCTGCCAATTTCTTCTTCTTCTCTCTCTCTCTAAGGGGGGTAGGTTTGACCTAGAGTTGACAGTCGAGGAAGCGATTTAGGAAGCAAAAGCGGGAAGCAAGACACTTCTAAAACTTTAGAAGCGAACCGGGAATCCTCTCGGAAGCGAGAAGGAAAGCGAAGAAGAAATAAAGAGGAAAGCGACTTAGGATTCAAGTGGGAAGCGAATAGGAATCGAGTTTTCTCAATATTGGGCAATTTTTTTTGTTAAACGCTCTAAATTTGTTCTGATATTGGAAAGCGAGTGGGAAGCAAAATGGGAAGCACACTTCTCATTTAAAAGGGTTGCTTCCCTGCGTGTTTAGGAAGTGACGCGCGCTTCCGAAACACGTTTCGAGGTCCTATAACGTTTTCGGCAACCCTGGTTTGACCCCATGGCAAACAACAAATTTTTTTGGTCGTGTAAGGTTGGACTCGACCCGGCCCAGCATACTCCCGTGCCGTGACCAGTACCAGTGCCTGTGTCGACACGGGTAAGGCTACTAATTTTCCGTGTCTATGTGACATAGATACCTGCTTGTTTGAATATTTTAAAATTTTACATCCTTCCAGGCTTTTGTAAGAACCTGAGTATCAGATGTGTCATACTAGGCACTAGGCAATGCTGTTCTGCTTTTCGTATCTATTACTGTGAGGGATTGCTGCACCCATGGAATGTTCATGGTGTTTTGTGTATGTCCAGGCAATATTGAGCTGCTTTATTTGTTTTGTTTTATCTGGGAGATATTACAAAGCCATCTTTTTGGTCTTACAATGTCTCTTTTGAAATTTTCATTCTAACTTTTGACATTATACCAGTCACCAATCACGTTCTTTGCAATTTCTCGGTGAGTTTTTTCTTGGGAATTTTGTTCAAAAAGTGATTCTCTTGCAAAAATCTTGGAACTTTTAAAAAGTGAAAAATGTAAAGAATAGTGAAAAATAAAACAAATAATAGCTTTTGTATTTTTTAACGAAAATATAAAAAGGTTGGATGAGTTGTTACTTGTTAAATATAAAAGAAGAAAAAAAGAATGTCTACTTAATATATAAAATTAAGAAACTTTTTGAAAAATTTCACAGAAATATCATGATATTTCACATTTTTTGTCTGTTGCAAAAAAAGTACTGTGATATTTTCAAAATATGGGTGACATTGGTGATTGTGCATTATGCATGTTAGTATGTATAGTTGTATACACTTCAAAACGCAAAATGCATAGGCTCCTCTGGCTTGCATAATGTTTGTCCATGAAATCGCCCATGTTTTTTGGTGCATTTTTCTGTGATTGCTGTTCCTTGATGGCAAAGAGTGAGCTAGCTAGGGCAAACCAAAACAAACAATAATTAAACTAATACCTTTTCATAACGAAAACTAAACTAATATCTCAAAATAGGAAAAGTGGTAACTGCCTACCACTTTTTTGGCCTACTGCGAGTGAATGGGTGTTTTGGGGTTGTTTTGCAAGACCCTGCATATGTTTTCAACATGGTCAATTTGCTAGGAAATGACACTTGGATCATGTTTTTCGATAAAAAAACATGATTTTTTAACCCTTGAATATTTATGAAAATCTTAGCCTGTCGATTTTTAAACCTTATAAAAACCTACCTGAGTGTTGGAATCGGACCCTCCAAGAGTCGATTCCTATAAAATCAAGCATGTAGAATGCATCTGTACGGTCAGATTTAAGGAAAAATGAAAAAACTCTTCACAATCCTGGTAGGCCAGAAAAGTGGTTGGCAGCTACCATCTACTCAAAATAATACCTGGAGGGGAACACCCAATTAACCGACATTCAGGAGCTAAAATTTCATGGGGTGGGATTCCCTCTATCTTTAGTATTTGAATTAAGAACCCCTCTCTCTGTGCGCAATGAAATCACAATATTTTCAAGAAATCTCCGATATTTGTGCCTGAGTTTTGTAAATGGCTGGGAAATTGGTGGCTTCTTGTGATTCACTCTTTGCTCAAAATGCTTTGCTGTCTGAATTTTGAATGTGAAGTAATTTAAACAAATACTGGTACGATTGTAACAACATGCACAAGTTTCCTTGCTGGCAACTGTCTTTCTTTTTGCTACCCATAGTGCTTTAATATCTTGTTCTTTACTGCCTGCAGCCTGACACAGTTACTGGAGACATTGTATTTGTCTTACAACTGAAGGAGCATCCAAAGTTCAAACGAAAATCTGATGATCTCTTCGTGGAACACACACTCAGCTTGACAGAGGCCCTGTGTGGTTTTCAATTTTCTCTCACACATCTTGATGGCAGGCAATTGCTTATTAAATCAAATCCAGGAGAGATCGTCAAGCCTGGTAAGAATTCTATTTATCAAGTCTTACTATGCTTCAGCCAAGTGCTTATGATTGCTTGACTGGAGCAACATGTTAGTTCAAAAGCTGGAGCAAACCATCTTTTGACTTGAATTGAAGTTTGATCAACTAAGGTAATTTATTATAATTACTTTATATGAGTGAGTGTGACATATCATTGGTGAGAAAATGCATCCAGCTTTCTGATGGTGAACTGCTGAAATAATGGGGTTGGTCAAAGAGAAAAAACTTCCTTTTTAACCAGCATTTCGGTATTAAAGTGGGTCACACCTCCCCTGATGAACAAGTTTCCCACCACATTTTCTCTCCCCGGGGCCCTTAATGAATGCAAAGAGTTTTCAATGGGCCTACTGATTTTATGAGTTCTCCCTGAATATGAAACAAATGTAACATGTTTTCTTATGAAAAT
Organism: Nuphar pumila; assembly: GCF_984573655.1. Lineage (NCBI taxonomy): Eukaryota > Viridiplantae > Streptophyta > Magnoliopsida > Nymphaeales > Nymphaeaceae > Nuphar > Nuphar pumila. The sequence goes on from NC_143261.1 coordinate 3,900,268, forward strand.
TATCTCATATGCTTCTATCATCATATGAAACACAAATCGCATTGAGGTTTTATTTCTATTTATCACCTCTGAAACAAATGCCCCCTACACAAGAATTCCATGATTGGACAAATAATAGTACTTCAAAGGGTAAATTGCAAAAGGACTTCAAGGTTATCAGCTTCTTAGAAAGACCTGCCAAACTTTTTGGTTATTACATGCAACTGCTTGCATTTTTCATCTTTTTTCACAAAGGCTTGCCTGGTCAAAAAATCAATTGGTTGACCATGGTTTAGTAAAATATAATTTATAGAATACCCTTAACATCTTGTCCATTAACAAAAGGAGATATAAAATTTGATTATTCTATCAATGAGCGGATGTGGCACTGGTTTTCTGTTAATGAATGACAAGTAATTTTATGCATTTTGCAGCTGTTTGAAATGCACTAGGAAACCGCAGGTGGTTGAACATAATAACCTAAAAGTTGGGTAGGTTTCTGTAAATAGGTGTCAGATGATAATAAGTTCACCCTGTAACGTTGTACAAAACTCACACTTTATTGGAAAGTTTACTCCCATTGACAATATCTTGTTGCATGTCTTACCTAGGAATTTCGACGAGGTATAATTTGTACCATAGTCACAGATATCAGCAATATTTTCAAAATATCCGATATTATTGCTGTATAATTTGTACCATAGTCACATATATCAGCAATATTTTCAAAATATCCGATATTATCGCTGTATTTGCAGCAAACACTATTATGGGTAAAATATCGTGTTATTTTGAAGATATCGCCAATTTGATAATATTGTGATATTATGATGATAATATCGTGATATTATGACGATAATATCGTGATATTATCACGATAATATCATGATAAAAACATGCTAATATCGTGATAATATCAATTATTGTTATTGTTTTTATTTATTTTCTACATCTTAAATGTGTTTTTCTTCTTTATTTTGCATTTTTACTTATTTATTTTATTATATATGTATTTTATTATCTAAACATGATATTTTCTTACTTATTTTTGTTATTTTTATATATTTTTTATTTTTTTAAGCCCCGAGATTTATCACCAAACCTATAAATATCGTGAGAAATAGCCTTGCCGAGATACAGCTGATGCCGATATTTGTGACTATGATTTGTACATATGGAATAAATTTTTCTATTACTTGTCATTATAATATTTGATAATTCCTAGTTGTTATTGTTTGCTTAGAGATTGCTACAGCTAGAATCACAAGTTGACCTGTTTCATTTGGTTGTAAATATCTTATCTGTTTCGATTTTTATCATATTATATTGTAGTTGTCTTTAACTAGGAAGTTTCATGAGTTATTCAATGAGTATTTGTACACATGGAATAAATTTTTGTAGTGCTCGTTATTATAATATCAAGCAATTACTAGTTGTTATAGAGATTGCTACAGGTGGAATTGCAAGTTTACCTGTTTTGTCTGGTTTTACATATCTGTACTATTTTGTCATATTATTTGTAGGCCAATACAAGGCTATCAATGATGAGGGAATGCCACACCACCAAAGGCCATTCATGAAGGGTCGGTTATACATTCACTTCAACGTAGACTTCCCAGATTCTCTTTCAGCTGACCAATGCCGGTCTCTGGAGACAATTCTACCACCAAGGCCAAGCAACAACCACGTATCAGATATGGAGTCGGATGAGTGTGAGGAGGCCACATTGCATGATGTCAACATTGATGATGAGATGAGAAGAAAGCAGCAGCAACAGCAAGAAGCATATGATGAGGATGATGAGTCATCTGCTCCGCGTGTGCAATGCGCACAGCAGTGATTCAGTTATTGCTTACTTCACTATTGGGGTAATATTTGCTTCTCTAATTTTTTGGACTCATTATTAGTATTCAGTGTATGATGTTGGGAGTACTTAATTTCTTTAGTTTTTTCTTCCTTTTTCTTTCTCACTTTGATTGTGATTTTGGGGTCGCTATTCCCTTGTAATATGATGACATCCTGATCCAACTTCGTTCAATTAAGCATCCGACCTATGCTCTTATTTATTTTCCTATCAGATAGGCTGATGCTATATGTGTATTAGCTTTGGAAATATACAGGAAAAACGTAAAAAGATTCTCTTGGAAGTAGCCTTTGTACAGCAGATGCTGCTGCTGTTGCGTATCCAACCACCACCACACATGAGAACGTGCACGCAACACACACACAGAGGCATGTATCCAATGTTAAAACAAGAATTTGTTTGGCGCTAAAAGTCGTTCTATATTTATTGACATGATTGTGTTTGTGTGCGATACCTGAAAGCTTTATTTATACTTTGTATATGAAAATGTTCTTTTGTTTGCTAATGAGTTGGAATGCTCTTTCCGCAATATTGGGCTATTGGGTTATGTAATTTGATGGTTGCAATAACTGTGGGAGAGTACAAAGGACGTTGAAAGGAGACACTGTACATAATTTGACATTGGCATGAGTTGGTATGTTTGAAAGATCTTATATATGTATGTATTAGCAGTTAGTGCACGTCACCTTGTATTGGGACGTTGCAAATTCGAATACCAATGGTATGGTTGTATAATTGATAGGGTCTGCCTAACACCAGCTTTCTATGTCGAAATAAAAGCTGATATCAGAGAGAGAGAGAGAGAGAGAGAGTACATTCCTGGCTATCCTTGGATTAGTTTTTATAAAGAATTCAAAGTTGGTTTAACCATATAAGTTATGAATAAGAGTATTCGGCAAAATATAATAGCATCTATCTCTCATCATACCTGCATTTGGATTTGGATTTTTGGGTCTGATTGTTTTTACAGAAAAGTAATAGGGAAGCGAGTCAGACCAATGTTGTCATTATCGTATAGGGCCGTGAATCATTTTAGAAACAATTCAGGTGAATGGATCGATTTGGATTCGGAGCTTGAATCCAACTGACTCCTTCAACTTTCAACAAAACAATGACACTTGTTACCAAAATATTAAAATAATATTTAAAAATATTTGATTTTTTTGCAAATTTGTCCCCCCTTATCAGCCATTTGCAAATTAGTCCCCATCTTATCTGATTTTGCAAATTGGTTGCCGCCTTTTAGTTAGCCTTTGCAAATTGGTCCCTGAGGTTAACAGCCGTCCCTCAACTTAACGTAAACCGCATCTTGAGTCTCCTATGGTTCGCTAGAGTGGGAAACTCATAGATGGATGGTTACAGAGGTTATGGAATGGACTGCCAAGATTAGGCATAGCGTTTGGTTTTGTAGGGAGATTTTCCCTAATCCCTTATAGACCGACAGTGCTCCTCACAAGGACTGAATGCATCCTTCGGGTTTTGCTGCAGACCAGTCTAAGTTGTCGAAGAGATGGGCAGACGAGGGTCATTGTTAACCATGGTCAGTGTTTGACCATGGTTAAACTAATGGATGTTCACAGAAGGGCTATTTTGTAATAACGGTGAGAAAAAAGTGGGGGCCATTTCCCAAACCCATAAGGCGAGGACTAATTTGCAAATTGCTGACAAGGCTGGTATCAATTTGCAAAAATTTCAAAATATTTTTAACTATTTCTTGTCATTTTTAGAAAATAAGCTGAATGGGCCTTTCAAAAAAATAGAAAACCATCGAGTCAGACATGATCAAGATCGATCATCAGGCATGTTCGGTTGGATCACATGAGATTCACTTTCTCATTTTGTATAAGCAGCCGAACATAAAAAGGTTAGAGGCAGACCCCTATTAGTTATACAAATATACCATTGGGTTTTGAACCTGCAACGACCCAACACAAGGTGACGTGCACTAGCTGCTCCTACCACACAAGTGGAGCCCCGTTGCTAAATGGCTAACCTCCTTGCCGTAGGTTAACCAACTAATTAAGGCTCAAGGGAAGAAAGTGCGTAGGTTCACCAATAGGGTGGTTGAGCATGGTGTTGGGGATCAGGGCCACCAGGACTCACCCTCCTGGACTCTAATCCAGACTCTGCCACCTTCTTGCTTCCTCACCTTCCCCTTGAACATGGAGGAACCATTACCACCGTGTCATGTCTGACTAGATTTGAGGAACACGAGATTCAGATAAGGCCAGCTGAGTCAAGAGAAGAATCAACACTACTGACACTGCACTGAAGCTCGCCATGATAATGATATGTATGTATATGGCTCTGTCAACTTCTAGTTGCTGGCATATTGACATGGTCATGGTTCATGGTCTCTTTATAGATGTAGCAGGCCATGCTCTCAGAGATGATTTTGAATAATTTAGTGCATATTTGTAACAATTGTCTATAAAAATAGACATGAGTGGATGACATGATTATGATGATGATCAGGCCCAATGGAGTCCGTTGGCCTGTATTCCTTTTAACTACCCATCCTGTAAGTTAATAAACTAACCACCAACCCTCAGCCTTATGTGTGCTCCAATATCATCCTCTACCAAAGAAACCTCGGAGTTTTGCTGAATCCCCCTCTCTCTCTCTGTGTGTGTGTATATATATATATATATATATATATATATATATATATATATATATATATATATATATATATATATATATATATATATATATATATATATATATATATATATATATATATATATATATATATATATATAATGGAAACTACAAAAATGGGCACGATGATAAATGAAACATGCTATTGAATGTTTTGTGTTTTTTCAAAATTCTGACCATACATATGTGATCTATATGCTTGTTTTTATAAGAATGAGTTCTTGGAGCATTTGATTGGGATGCATGGATAGGTTTTTATAAGGTTTCAAAATTCAATGGCCTACATTTTTTATAAAATTTTGAAGCTCCAAATGCAATTTTTTCCATCTAAAATGCATTATCCAAGTGTCAAATTCTAGTAAATCAATTATGCTGAACACATCTATGGTTTAAAATTTCGAAAAAAACACCAAAAATCTAATAGCATATTTCATTTAGCACCATGCCCATTTTGTAGGTTTTCATATATATATATATATATATATATATATATATATATATATATATATATATATATATATATATATATATATTAACTTTAACTCATCAAAATAGTAATTAAAACATGTTAAGCAACGTTAGAGTTAAATTTAACACACCAAAATAGTAATTAAAACATGTTAAGCATGATCCAAATGTTAGAATTAGAATTCTTGCCAAGGATTTTCCAAATCCATGTTAAACTCGAATGTGATCTTCAACTAGAACTATGGATTTTATGGTTCGCACGTACTGGTTTCCAAACAGCGTAACATAATTACAATTTTACATTGATGGTTGTGGCTAAATGCTTAGTCATTGTTGGTCTTAGGCAATTTTTTTTGCGACAACAGTAAAAAATATATTGCAGATGGAAATAATTAAGCTTCAAATAAGTAGTGCAACATGCAAAAGACAAAGGGTTGTGCAGTTCTTGTTGTGGCATAGCTGTTTGGCTTTCTACCAAAAAACTTCTGAGTGGAACAGTGACACGCATTCTCTTTGCATGGAGAATAGAAAAGTGCTCAAAATAACAACCTGCCAGGACCATAATCAGGTGCCATGTGTGATTTACTGTCAAGTGACAAGAGTGGATAGCTATTTGTGGTGCCCATGAATAGCTCTGAAAAACAAAATTGTGGTGCCCATGAATAGCTCTGAAAAACAAAATTGTGGTGCCCGTTTAAAATACAAAGTAAGCAACCATAGTGTTGGCTGCCGTTCATCGCAAGGATGAAGGGCACCCTGGTGATCCTATACATAGCTTTTGTTTAAAATTTCCGGTTCTTCATAGCTTTTATAATACAGAATACCTGAGTTTTCTTTACTGCTACCAGTACCAAACACTCATGGTCTTCAGAAGATAAATTCCTGAGTCCTGATCCGAGCCCAACCAGCTTAGGCTGGACCAAAACCCACCTAGGAAGCTTGTTAGCTTACTAGTGCGTTCATTCTTACCTGAACCCAGTTAAAACATTCGCTGGCGTAGCTAGGATTCATGTGAGGGGGGGGGGGGGGGGGGGGCAAACAGGGGTGTAGCAAAAAGAAAAAATTTGTGTGATAGTCGGGGGTTCGGGGGCAGCGCCCCCATTTTTTTTTTTTTGAGATAAAAAAAATGGCTATAATTATTAATAAAAATCTATTTCATATGGACGAATCAAACTATTTGCTGCAGTCAGAGCTGGGCTGGGCTACAAAAATGGATAAAAATCTATTTCACATGGAATCAGGGCTGGGCTAGGACTGGGCTTGTAAAAAAAATATCTTTTTTTTTAACTGTTTCGGGAGGCAGGACTGGGCTGCCCCCTCCTAGCTACACCTATATATATATATATATATATATATATATATATATATATATATATATATATATATATATATATATATATACCCACAAAAAAACATGCCAAACCTACCAAATAAAAAAATGTGTTCAGCATGATTTGTTGTTTTTTATTTTCAAAATTCTGACTGTACAAATGTGTTCAGCATGATTGATTTACTAGAAATCGACACTTGAATCATGAATTTTGGATAAAAAATGGTATTTGGAGCCTTGAAAATCTACGAAAATTGTACGCCATTGATTTTTGAAACTTTATAAATACCTATCCATGCATCCAAATCAAATGCTCCAAAAACTGATTTCTGTAAAAACAAGCATATAAAACACATTTGTACTGTCAAAATTAAAAAAAAACATCAAAAATCTAATAAAACGTGTGGTGGGTAGGTTTTCATTGCCTATGTATAAGTAGCTAGATCCATACAAACAAGCGTGTGAAATAGTATAGAACTATATTATATTTTTCATATATATATATATATATATATATAAAATCTGCAAATAAGCCCTCCATAATTTCATCCATCTCTCTCAGGTACTAAATGGTTAGAAACTATTACAAATTGATCACATGTCCCCTTCTCAACAGCCAGTGGATAGAGTCTATATCCTATCCTTGGTCAACCCTTGAGATTGCTTTTCTTTTGAATGTCGTCCAGAATGAGGTCGCGCAGGAGGTGCTTGAAAAAGGATTCGACTTAGATTATGAGTGGAGTGAACTCAACTTCAAGGCTAGATCTACTTGAATTTGGACTTGACTTAGATCTCACATCAGGGTCTTTAGATCTAGTTAGAAGAGGTAAAAGCTGCTAATTTTCACATGGAATAAAACAAGTTGGATTATGCCCATTTCTTATACCGAGCTCATCATATTTTGCTACTCGATTTTGATTTCCAATCTCGACCCAAAACACCATATATCTGAATTGAGGCCGGATCTAAATCATATATAGTCTGGTATAGTTAGGGATGCAAACATATCAAACTTGGCGCAGTTATAGGCATTATTGAATCTGACCTAATCAGTTTTGACCTAATTGGATTCTCATTCAGATTCAGAGTTAGATGCAAAAAAGGCAAATATCAAACCCATATCCTGTTAGCTAATCAGATATATTCCATAAGTAAACTCATTCCATATCATCTGCCAAGTTTCAATTCAGATACAGATCAAAATCTGCATTCCCAATCCAAATCTGATTACTCATCCTTTTCTTTTCGTAAAATCCAGCTAACTGGATTTGGATTCCGTTGGACATCCAATTCAAACCCAATGCCTTGACACCCCTAAGTTTAGTCTGATATGGACAATAATCTGATAAATAAATATGGCAGGACTTAGGCCAAACCCTGGTTCAACTTTACCCATTTACCCTTTTCACTTGAAAATCAATATCCGTACCCATTCTCAATGGATCTGGTACTTGTACGCTATTATACAATGCCAAAGCATAAAGATGTGTCAGTTAAATTAAAGTTGTATAAGAATAAAAAAATGAAAACTGATAAGATTAAAAAGGCAAAATATTGAAAAGTAATTCTGACTTCCGCTTGTCTGGTAGGAGCAGCTAGTGCACGTCACCTTGTGTTGGGATGTTGCAGGTTCAAAACCCAATGGTATAGTTGTATAACCGATACGGGTCTGACTAATATCAGCTTGCCTTTTGAAAGAAAAAAAAAATTCTGACTTTTTTTTTTAATAATTGTTTGGTAACATAAAATCCCATGGAATTAATATGAAGGAACTAATAGTAAGTACCATTTTGGTATATAGGTAGGCCCCTGCCTGCCTCCGTATATATGGTGTTAATGTTTGCTACACTTAGGGCATGTTTGATGTGCCTTTCCCAGCTGGATTCGGACCAAAATCCGGCTAGGAACAGCCTAATCGAACTTGGATGGCGTTCTCTGTGTCCGTTGCGTTCATAACTGTATGTAATTTTTTATCCACCTCTCCCTCCCCCCTGTTACAAAAAGAACAGGAACAGAAGGGACAAAAAAAAAATGCATCGACGGGCGTGCTGCGCTCGTCTATGCGTCTCTCTCTCTCTCTCTCTCTCTCTCTCTGTATGAAAGGGCTCCACTGGAGCGATGGGTGGCGGTACCACCGTCTTCGGTGCCAAGAGGGGGCATTCCTTCGGCAATAAAACGGTGGCTCCTCCTCGTTTGTCGCTGTCCACGGTGACTGTGCCGTCCCGTCGACCTTTCATATTGATTTTTTTATGCATTTCTTAAGTGTTCCTATGATGCATTGTTGACAGAGGTTGGCGAAGGCATAGAACTGAGAAGCAGCAGACAGATCTCCATCTCTTTCTAGATTTTATTGCTGTTTCTGTGAAATGGAGAATCTCTCTCTCTAGATTTTGTTGTTATTTCTGGAAAACGGAGAAAGGGAAGAAGAAAATGGAGTGTTTGTAGCCATGAAAGAGGAAGATGGAAGTCTCTTTAGAACGAGTTTCTTGCCATTTTGGATTTTGCTTCTTCTGCCTGTTGTTCGCGCCACCACTGATCAAGCCGACGATAATTTCTTCCCGGCTCTTGCATTTTGTAAAATAACGAGCAGAAGAGGAAAATAACCCCTTTTTGTTTTTGCATTTTTTTTGGTATTTCTCGGATCAAAATATGGTTTTTGTCTTTAGTTGCAATGGAAGAAATAGATATCCTTCCCTGCATTTCCTGACTAGTGTTTTATTTATGTGTTAAAGAAATGAAAAGGAGAAAATGGTTTTATATGTTCTTCTGCTTAGTTGCAGTCTGTTCATGTCTTTTTGCCATTTGATGGTTTGCTTATCGCTGTTGTTGGGGATGCATTTTCAACAATAATAATCAGAAAGACATCACCACCATCAATGGTAGATGAAGATGGTCTCTGGAAGAAGTTATAAAAGTATAATTTTGGTTTTGGTATCTGAGTTTTTGTACCTATCAATTTATGATTAACCATGAGAGAAAATTTCATGTTTGATTTTGGAAAAATTAGTTCTTTAACTATGTAGGATTCTGAAAAAGGACATGAAAAGGTTCATTAAAATATCCTATTTCGGTTGACACCTTACTATTTATTGATCTTCATCTGGTTAGCATCGTTAAAAACACTGCTTAACTATAAAACATGCAATAATCTCCCAAATGTTAAAATTCCAAGTACTATTTACCTGCAATGTCGCTTGTTTGATGTGCATAAATAATATTGGTTGTGGAATGTGTAAGTCTTTACTATAAAACAAGAATGCAACAACAAACAACAACAACTACGCATTCATCCCAAAACAATTGGGGTCAGCGATATGAACCAAAAAAGAAATTCATTTTGGGTCTTCCACATGAATCCTTTTCCTCCAATCATTTCTATCCAATGCCATGTCCTCGATGAGGTTCAAAGCATTCATATCCTTTCCAATCATCTCCATCCAAGTCTTCTTAGGCCTACCCCGATCTCTTTTAACTAATATATTTTCCCATTTCTCCAACCTTCTAACTGGAGCATCATTAGGCCTTCGCTGAATATGTCCAAACCACTGTAAACGATTCTCTCGCATCTTATTTTCAATGGGTGCAACACCTACCTTCTTACGTATCTCCTCGTTCCGAATCTTATCTTTTATTGTATTTCCACACATTCATCTAAGCATCCGCATCTCAGCTACACTCATTTTTTTAATATGATGTCTCTTGGCAGCCCAACATTCCGTACCATATAGTAAAGCAGGTCTAATAGTCGTCCTATAAAACTTTTCCTTCAACCGCAATGGCATTCTACGATCGCACAACACTCCAGTTGCACTTTTTCATTTCATCCACCCAACCTTTATCCTATGATTTACATCTCCATCAATTTCTCCATACTTTTGAATGATGAATCCCAAATATTTGAAATAATCATTCACCGGTATTTCTTGCTCACCAAGCTTCACTACACTCCCATCACTACTTCGTTGCTTACTAAACCGACATTCCATATATTCAGTCTTACTCTTACTCAACTTCAAACCTCTAGCTTCCAATGTTGTCTCCATAATTCTAACTTAGCATTAACCCCAGCTCTAGACTCATCAATCAAAACAATATCATCAGCAAACAACATACACCACAGTACATTTTCTTGAATTGATCTCGTAAGCTCATCCATCACTATCGCAAATAGGAAATGGCTTAAAGCAGATCCTTGATGTAACCCAACCGTTATCGGAAAATTGGTTGTCACCCCTCCACAAGTGCGGACATTGGTTACTACTCCTTCATACATATCTTTAATTATACTAATGTACTTGAGAGAAACACCTTTCTTCATCATTGTTCACCAGAGAACGTCCCTAGGTACTCTATCGTATGCCTTCTCTAAATCAATAAAAACCATATGCAAATCTTTGTTCTTCTCTCTATATCTTTCAATAAGTTGTTTAAGAAGATGTATAGCTTCCATAGTTGATCTTCCAGGCATAAAACCAAATTGATTCTCCGATATCATGACAACCTTCCTCAACCTAGACTCAATCACCCTCTTCCAAAGTTTCATAGTATGACTCATGGGTTTTATACCACGATAGTTTGTGCAATCTTGTATATCACCCATATTCTTATATAAAGGCACCAAAGTACTCTTCCTCCACTCATTAGGCATTTTATTTGTTCGCCAAATCAAGTTAAAAAGATTTGTCAATCATTCTAAACCTTTCTCTCCCAAGCATTTCTAAGCCTCGATAGGTATACCATCTGGGCCAACTGCCCTTCTTGTCAACCATTCTATAAAACAAAAATGCAGTTGAATTTTTTTCATCAGACGAATGATTCTATCCATTACAACTTTGACCACTTTTTTTGGTTTAATCTATGGTACCAACCATATCCCTTTTTTGTTTAGTTCAAGTCCTTCAAGTTATATACAACTCACTGAACCAACCAACAGCGAGCAGAGGTGATCCATGTGGGGGAATCGTGGATGGGAGTCTCCTGTGTGGGGTCGTCAGTTGTATCCATGTATGCACAATTTTCCTGTCAATGAGTCTTTTAAATGTGCTTTGGTGCTCTTTCAACATATTTTCATTGTTTTAATTGGACCCATTATTCATGACTGTCCAAGTTGTTTGCACATCGTCATCAAACAAACGGACATTTCGAACATAGCATTTGAGTATGATCCAGCCAAACGTTGGACTTAGAATAGTTGTTACAAAACTAAAAACCAATGCTCTGTTTCGTTCTTTTTGTTCATTTCGTCCAACCTTGGACAAACCATCAAACATGCCCTTAAGGAACCCTTTAGTAAAAAACTGTAACATTTCTAAGGCATTCCTCCAAATGTGATCTACATGTTTGGGTTAGTAGAATTTGGTGCAAGGATTGAAAAATCATCGGTTTACAATGTATCAAATTTTTGACCTTGTTGATTCTTATTATTTTGACTATGCTGAACATATTTATGGAGTTAGAATCGTTCAAACCAGCCTCTTAGCACTTGTTTTTTCCTTAATCCTAACTTATAGATGCATTTGTTGTTACTTATTCACTAAAACATATGCTTTAGATTGAATCAATTTGATTATAAACCCCGATTTCTATTTCAAGTTTTGGTGCAACATGAGTCATCGATCTTTAATCACTCTAATTACACATCTAAACATAAAAAATGCCTAATTTAGTACATGTTTTCTACTAAGTAAGATACGGAGGATACTATGTGAGTTTGGATTAAACAAACACCTGAAACTTCGTTTCTTAGATAAGGCTGTTTAGGAGCTACTCATCCTAACGACTTCAGAGAAACAGAGTTTCAGGTGTATAGGTTTTATGAGATATGACTGTATAAGAGCTACTGCATATATATATATATATATATATATATATATATATATATATATATATATATATATATATATATATATATATATATATATATATATATATATATATATATATATATATATATATAATGTTTTGGATGTGCAAACGATCTAGCAAATGAGGCAGGCCCCTTTGTTTTTTTTTTCTCATATCTAACACCATAGACATGATCTACATGTTTTGTTTAATGGGAACTGGCTTTTGAATCTTTGGATTCCAATCTGTACACGTATATAGGTTTTTGTGGTGATCCAAAAATCAAAGACTATGAAGACATTGATTTTTTTCAACTCATAAAAACATTTTTTTCGTCAAAAAAACATGATCTTAGAGTCGATTCCTACTAAATCAGGCATGCTGAACACATCTACGACGTTAGATTGTGTCAAAACAACTCGCATGATAACATTTAAACTAGATTGTAGGTACAAGCGATTGTACCAAATATAAACCTTTCTATATATATATATATATATATATATATATATATATATATATATAGAGAGAGAGAGAGAGAGAGAGAGAGAGTGTACTTCTTTGACCTGAGGTTGCCGACCAAATGAAGTGCCATTGAATTCAGAACCTACTGGTGAGGCACAATATCCAAGTGGATCATGCTAGTTAGTAAGATATCTACCACTGTTACATGAAGCCCACTGGGAAGCAAAAATGGCTCGCTTTTGCACCTCTGGCCTGGCACCAATGTATTGTGGTTCCTCATCAAAACAATCTGAGTCACACAAGTACTGATGAGATGTTGGAAAAAGCCTTTCTTATCACTCCATAGTTGGCAAGTACCAATGCCAACTTTATTCGGTGAGACCAGTTCTTCGATTACTGGATCACCAAACAATGATATGGATTCTAATGGGGTGCTGGGTGCACCATTTATCCAGGTGAATGGGCCACTGGGTCCCACTTTGAAGTTACTAGACTTTTTTCCCCCTAGGGGTCGATCTATGATCTACTTGTTACCACCAGGCTGTGGGTTTCTCTAAAAAAATAGTGATAATAATATTAATAGTAACGGCAATATATATATATATATATATATAATTAAAATTATTAATATTACTGTTGCTACTAATATTATGTTTTTTTACAGTTAGGATCTGTTGTAGTAGCAGAAAATGTAAAGGCCAATAGTTGTTTGTTTATTTATTTATTTGGTAAGCATCGGGTTGGGACAAGTTTTGATAAGGATCACCTTAACCAGTTGGTCGGATCATATATGCTTAAATAAGATTAGATCCGGATGAACCCATCTCACTAGCCCAACCAATGTACTGCTATTGATCCACGCTAGGGCTTTTGATCCATATCCGGCATCAGGTCCCATCCATGTTTGACTGATGGGTGTCTTTATCTAAGGAGCTGGATCAGACTAGGGTCCGATCCGATCAGCTAATCAGTTATCTTGACCTGGACCCTGAAAATTCCTGCCTAGATGGGTATGAATCCGTCCCAGGCTATGTATCCAACTGACCTGAGCCCATAAACTTATGGGCTCACCATGCAACTTGGTTAAATTGGAGTCTGGGCCTTACTCGTTGACAGTCTTATTTGCTTAAGATTTCTCATCAGTTCTAATTAAAAGGAAACGGGATAGGGTGATCGATTACCAAGAAATTATCCAGTCACCTAAGAAATTGATATCCCATTGGAAAATGAGCTTGTGGTGGGGCCCATGTTTTATCAGCTGTGAGACCCAACACTAGAGAACGAACCCCATCATTTGACATAAGATTGGGTTCCATCCTACTAGCCATCAAATCAACAACTACGATTTGTCCACATTCTAACCTAGATGTGGACTCACCCGGATCAACATAGGATATACAGAGCATCCTATGTCAAAGGATGGGATTCCTTTGACAACAATCTCGGATGGGAGAATTAAGTTGCTTAGGCCATTGAAAATATGCACATCTGAGGCCCTTCTTAGATATCAAATCACGAAACAGGTTATATGTTCTCCCCCGAAGAGGGCAGTTAGCTACATCTTGTGTTCAGAGGTCCCAATGAGCACCACGTATTTAAGCATGTGCGTCTCGTATCCCCATGTTTGTCAGCATTAATTAGCGTTGGAGTTTGATATGATTGCAAAGACTTAAGTACCCTCCCCTTCATTGGTGCCAAAAAAAAATGATGATTCTAGAAAAGGAGTGGTTGTAAAGACTTAAGTGCCCGAAGATGATTATTTAAGACTCAGTCTCTGCACTGCAGGATTATCCGAGAAAGAAATCTCCCTTGGAGGAGGCCATGAATATCAACCCTCTCACTCTCTCTCTCCCTTTTTTTATGCTTCTGTGCACATCCAGTAGAAGATCCTACATGGCTCCATCACTATAGCGATTTATAGTATTTTCGGGTCTCCAACAAGCCTCACAGCTATTTATAGTGTTATCCGGTCTTCCAACAACGATTTGTAGTGTCTTTCGCAAATCACTATAGAAATTTGTAGGTCTTCATTGAGCTCCACAACGATTTATAGTGTTGTCCGGTCTTTTAACAACGATTTGTAGTATTATCGGGTCTTTCTACAACGATTTGTAGTATTATCGGGTCTTTCTACAACGATTTGTAGTGTTTTTAGGTCTCTAACGAGCCTCACAACGATTTATAGTGTTATTCGGTCTTCCAACAACGATTTGTAGTGTATTCTGCAAATCACTATAGCGATTTGTAGTGTTTTTGAGTCTCCATTGAGCCCCACAGCGATTTATAGTGTTGTTGGATCTCACTATAGCGATTTGTAGTGTCTTTCGCAAATCACTATAGCGATTTGTAGTGTTATTCAGTAAGCAAATCGCGGTAAATCACTACCCGAATTATGACCAACTTGTCAGGGTCATATCTCTCTAACCGAATGTCATATTCCAAATCCGTAAAAAGTGGTGTCTTCGTTATTGAGTCTAGTTTATTTTTGTCAAATTTTAGTGATTTCTATGATCATTTCATTCTCCATTTTAACTAAAAACCAGACTCCTATTATTCTATATTATTTGAGTTGTACAACACTACAAAAGTGTAGGCACTGGGAATGTACATGGAAGTACACTTGACTATGTTCCGGTAAAAGGAATGCAGTTTAATAATGAGGAAACTGCATATAAATTTTACAATAATTATGCCTTAAAAGCTGGCTTCAGCGTGAGAAGGTTTTCTTGGTCAAAAATACACAGGGTGTCGTGGTGAGAGACATATGTTTATTCCAAAAAAGGTTGGAAGAAATCAATGGAAAATCTAACAAGGAGCATGCCAGAATCAAGATGTGGATGTCAAGCAAGAATGGTTTTGAGAAGACATCCGAATGAGAAATTTCTAGTTCGTACTTTAATTTGTGTTATTTGAGTTGCACAATACAGAATAATAGAGGTCTGGTTTTTAGTTAAAATGGGAAATGAAATGACAATAGAAATCGCTGAAAATCTACAAGAATAAACTACACTCAATAACAAAGACACCACTTTTTACGGATTTGGAATATGATCTCTGGTTAGAGAGATATGACCCTGACAAGTTGGTCCTAATTCGGGTAGCGATTTGCTTACTGAATAACACTACAAATCGCTATAGTGATTTATAGAAGACACTACAAATCGCTATAGTGAGATTCAACAATACTATAAATCGTTGTGGGGCTCGATGGAGACCCAAAAACACTATAAATCACTACAGTCATTTGCGAAAGACACTACAAATCGTTGTTAGATATCCCCCCCTTGGACCCCCCGCCTGTTGACCGCGCAGTGGGACCCACGCCGGGGGAGAGCCTCCGGACCCCCCTTCTGTTAGGGCAAAAACTCTAAATCAGGATCCACAACTCATCAAGTTGAATGATGCTACCCACGTTGGGAGGAGCCCCCAAACCCCCTCCTGTAAGAGCAAAAACTATGAATCAAGCTCCACAACTCATCAAGTTGAACGATGTTACAGTCAGTGTGCAGGTCAGTCGGTGTTTGATGGAGCAATGTAGAATCGTCTGCTGGATGTGCACAGAAGGAGAAAGAGAAGGGAGAGAGAGTGAGAGGGTTGATGTTCATGGCCTTCTCCAGAATGAACTCTTTGCCTCCATTGATTTCTTCTCTAGAGAGAGAGAGAGGGTTTTACAGTGTTTTACGGAGAAGGAAGAAGAAGAAGAAGAAGATGATGATGAAAAGTTCAAACAGACATTTTTGATGGCTCAGGTTCGTTTCGCCGGATGACCATCGGATCACCGGCTCACCATCGTTTCGCTGGATCACCATCAGATCATCGGCTAAGGTTCGTTTCGCTATGTGGACTTTGAAGAGTCAACATTATCCTCGACTTTCTGGATGAATGACATGTTTGTCCTTTATTTGAACTGTTTGTTTTCCTTTTTTCAATGAAGGTCATTTTTATCATTTTCTCAAGCCGTCATTTTATGGCAAGAATAGCAAGAAAGGGTACTTAAGTCTTTGCAACCGCACCAGACTCCAATGTTGAGTGATGTCAACATACATGGGAATACGAGCCCCATGTGCTTATATACGTGGTGCTTTTCGGGACCCCCGAACACAGACGCGGGATTCAGTGAATCATCAGGGGCGAACATACACCACCCTCCCCAAATCAGGGGAATAGACAACCCTTATTTGTATAAGAGAAGGATTTAACATGGGCCTCGTTCCAAAATCTAGGGTGCACATGAGCCGGGCTCGAGCCGAGCTTAAACAGCATGTGCCTCTCGCACAAACATCAAATACACTACCCACTTAACCGAGCTCTAATACTTGATCAAGCTCGGATCATTTATATTTAACGAGCTTGAGTTTGTGTTCAAGCTCCACTTGTTTATTTATAACTCAGACAAGTCTGAGCCGGACTTTGCAGACCTACCAAAATCCAATGATTGAATTTGAGGTTCGAGGCATTCAAACGGGTTGTATGTCATAATTGAGAATAACAAGATAATTCTTAAGAAAAAAATGATGTGATATGAACATTGAATAGAGTTATTTTACGTGTGTTTGAGTGCCTTGAACTTTAGACCCGTTTCGATACATGATCTGAACCAAAAATATTTTGGGCACCATATACAATGGGATTTCAATGAGGTTCCCTTTCATATACAACCCCTTCTTTTTTGGAGTTTGGCATATTGAGAGTTTCAGTTTATTGGAAATTAGGGTTTTGTGAGTTCTGTATTCTGCCATTATATTTCTTGCTTTGCTAGTGGACTTTCTCACTCTTTCGCCGGCTCATGTAGGCCTTAGTGCTAAACCAAGTCAATCTTGTGTCTTCTCTTGTTTTCTCTATTTATGTTGTGGTTTATGTTTGACTGTGGCTTCCTAACGACAGGTTGGGGCAAGTTTAAGCTTCTATTTGAAACAAGTCATGAAAAGGTTGAGCTATGTTCACATACGCTCACTGGTGGCTTGGACATTGACTTGTCGTCTTAAGCCTTCTGTTGGGTTGGGTACCGGGTCCGCCCATGATGGGCGAGATCCGGACCTGACCCACATTTTGATGAGGGGGCGGTTTGGAAACCGCCCACCTCCCCATCTTTTTCTCTTATTCCTCTTTTACGTAAAAAAAAAAGAGAGAGAGATATCACAAAAGAAGAGAGAGGAGAGGGTACTGGAGCATTGTGTGTGTGAGAGATATCACAACAGAGAGGAGAGTGTGCACAGTGAGTGCACGTTTTGAAAAGGAAGAAGAAGAAGACAGTGAGGCCATCTTCGTGGTGACAGTGTATTGTGGAGCACTTAGATTTGTGGATTCGTCGTTCTCTCCAAGTGAGGGCACGCATCTGTTGAGCAAGACGAGCATCAACGATCAATTTTATGTTTTCGCTTCAAAGAGGTATTTATTTTTTAATCCTTCACCTTCATTATTATGCTACTAGAAATCACTTTGAACACCAAAAGTAGAGGGCAGTTGTGCTTCAAAATTATGGTTCTTTGGCCTTGGATACTTTTGTATGCACATACACCTTAGATAAAATCTCCTTGTTGGTTTCAATATCTCCAAAAAAAAAAAAAGAATTCCACCATTCAACTTAGTGCCTATTTGGAATCTAGCTAGGCGGGGCGGGAGTGAGAAGTGTGGAATACCCATTGCCAAAGTCGTTTGGGATGGATGTAGAAAATGATGGAACTGGATGGTTTTTAACACCTTTCATGTTTCACTTCTCACTTACATGAGGTGGTAGTTGGCAAATGTTACACCAGTTCTCACACTCGTGCCTACTCCGACCACCTTCCCAATTATCTTTCAGTTATAATTTCAACTTTTCAGCTGAATTCTAAACAGCTGCACAACTGAAAGTGATAACCACTTATCCCAAACAACAATGTGGATTTGCTAAAACCACAAATTTTGAGGATTATGTAATTGCATCCTTAGCTACTAACGAGTGTTGGATCTTATCCGGATATGAACAACCCCAAGAGTCAACTGGGTTCATTATAAATTATAATTAAATCAATTAAGTAAGATTAATGTGAATATTAATCTTGACTTAATGGTTGAATGATAACCTATATGATGTTTATGAATGAAGTTACAAAACTAATGGGGCATTATTTTCAAGTTTAATGATGAAATTAATACAGCCTCCTTGGTTGCTTATATAATGGCTCATGGCCATGGCAATGTCAAGCAGAGTGAGCAAGAACAATAGCTCAAATGGGGAACTACAAACAAGTCCAAAGTTTGGAGAGGGCTGAAATAGCTTAAAGGGAGAGTGTTATTCACAAGGTTGGAAGTTTAACCCCTCATTCCGGTGCACATGCCCTATTGGATTCTAGTGACCCTATCCATGTCGATTTTAGGATCCCTTGAGATCCATAAACACGGCCTTAATCGACCACAAAATTCATCACATGCCCCACATTTGGAAATCTCAAAAAATAAATAATTCACATTATTCCTTCTTTTCTATCGAATTTGTGACTACAACCGACCTAAATGTGCACTCCAAATGTTCGATCAAATGAAATACATGATTCACGTGACAACAAATCCCTTTTTTAACGTTGAAGTGGACTAAGACTTTTTTTTTTCTTGAAAGGCAAGCTGGGGTTAGGCAGACCCCACCAGTTTATTATTCAATGGTACCACTGGGGTTTTGAACCTGCAACGTCTCACCACAAGGAGACGTGCATTTGATAGCTCCTACCAACCACACGAAGCCCCCTTTGGTAAAAAGGAACTCTCTTTGATTTTGGCTAACACGTGAATTTCCCTTTTTTCCTCTAAAACCTACATACCACCATTGAGATGCAGAAAATATTATGTACTTCGGGCCTACAAACAGTTGATCAACCATTGAATTTGAATGATCAGCCTAATGCATCTTCTTTAGATTTTCTATAATTTGTTTTGAGAGCTCTAAGTTGAAATGTGTCTTTGTCCAATTTTCCTACCCGCTTAAAGTGATGCTTCATTTTTTTTTCTTCGAAAAACCATGGGAAAAAATCCGCATTGTTCACTGATTTCATTGGCATAAAACCTTACCCCTCCCCCAGCTTTGACCTCGCAGAGAAGGCACATACCTATAGGTTTGGAACTTGTGACATCCCATTAACTTGGTAATGTTTGCCCTACAATATGAGTGGAGCCCTTGTGTGGACTAGGTGTAATTGGTGCTTTAGTTCAACTTTTTGATAGCTGGTCTTATTAAGGAAATTAGTGGATATAAACAAGCAATTGCTTTCTTTAGGCTTCCGTTTGGGAGCTGAGAGTCTTGAGGAGCTTATGGATTTGAAAAAGTAGAAGCCATTAATTCCTAAAATCGACAGCTACTAACTCTAAGAGGTGGTAGTTTTTTCTTTTCATGAAGGACGTGGAAACCACCATCAGGATCAGAGACCTAGTCATGCAGGCAAAGTCTGCCATACTTATGGTCGCTTTCCCGATGGTATAAACCTGTGGCGCACCGCTTGCTTCTAGGGAGTCACCCCTTTGGCTGAGCCCTTATCCCTTGCCCTCATTAATGCAAGGGGTTTGACACTTATGGGAATGGAACTCTTACCACAATCTAGTGGCCAAAGCTCCCTCCACTGCACCAAATTCCTTGAGGCTCTAAGAGGTGGTAGTTGCCAATTCAAATACAAAGGAGATATTGTCTCACCTCCTTTCTCATTTTCACAAACTACCTTCTCACATGTTTGAAATGAATATGATTCTTGGATCTTCTCGACTTCTTGTGATTGCAAATCACAATCATAGCCTTTTCTCAAATTTTAGTGAAATTTGATAGAATGCTCCCCTCTTGAATGCTGTGAAAATTGGTTACATTAAAAAAAGGTTATAAGGTTACAAGACGGACTTATAACCAAGAATCATGGCTTTTGGATTCTCAATTGCTATTGCTCATCCCACCTGTGATCAAAGCAAATGTGCCAACATCTTTTCCCAAACCATCACCACTAAGTTTGAGCAAGTTTAGTTAAACCCAAATCCTCAATTCTCATCCCAGCTACCAGCTCTAAAACTATGCCATAGTGACGCACCATTTAGAGAGTGTGTCGTGGGTGATGAGCTCTGTAACAAACATCGACGAGAAAATGCCTGAAAGTTTAAAACGACAATTTTTTGCGAGATTTTCAAACTGTGACAAATAGCACGATATTTACAATTTTAGCGGATATTTATCGTGAAAACCCTCAAGATTTTTATTCTTAAATATATTTTATTTATATTTTCTTATAAAATTTATTTTTTATATTTTTAATTTATTTTTTTATTGTCGAGATTTTGCTGAAAAATGTGAGATTTATGAAAAATTTCAAAATCTCGAGTTTTTTACTACCGAGATTTTGCCGTTTTAAATTTTTGTCACTATGGTGATGAGTCAGCAACACAACTTCGATCCCAACTGTCGCTATTTTAGTATGTTTATAAATATTTCAGGAAAAAATACATTTTATATATCAAAAATAAAAATAGACTTTTATCCAACAAAACTAAAATCCCATGGCATCGTACACTATTTCGCAAAGAAAATTCTAACCTTACGCAGGCCAAACTCGAATCCCATGTCAGATCATACGCATGTCTTTGTGACATAGCTCCAACACAAAGCCTTGGCTCTTTTATGTGATAAACCCTTGGCTCTTTTATGTGACAAACCCTTTTATATAGACTAGAACCTTAACCCTTGGCCCTCTAGCTTTGTTAACAAACAACAAGACAACCCTAATTTGAATAATGATATGTCATTTCGAAGAAGCCACATCAGCGATTGAAGACCTAGTCGCGCTAGCTCAGCTTGCCATACCTACGATCATCATCATAGATGCGTAAAACTTTGAGCCTAGGATCCTCGCTTTGAAGCAAGGCTTCTAGAAACTCCATCTACATGCGAGAAGCACATTCAATAAAAATTTATTTTTGATAAGAGAAACTCAACATTTTTGAAACATGTGAAAAACACATTTTCTATCACATCAAAACGCTAAAAAGTTAAGATATGTGTTATTTAAAATTATTAATTATTTACTTTTTGATAAAAATCTTATAGTATTTTTTTTGCATTGTTTAAAGTTAAAATAGATGCAATGTGCTTGATTAAAGGGAGAATTTCATAATTTAATATAATTGTACAATTTTCTCTTTATTTCTTCAATATATCGTATCTAAACCCTAAAACCCTATGTTGTATTTAAACACTTTATATATGATATCTATTATTTTATTAAAGTGGCTTAACCTTACACTCATTTAGAGAAAGTATTAACAACTTGTGCAATTGTTTTGTAGTCATAGACAATTTATTTATATATCCAGAGGGCTAAGTAGCGCCTCAAAGGGCAATAATCACAAAGTCAGGTCGGAGCGTGTATCAACGGATCAAAAGCCCTACGGGAACAGGAATCACAACCGAGACTACAAGGGGTCACCATAGGACCATACCCAATAAAATAAAAAAAAATAATCTTTTTTACATTGAAAATTTGAGGATCTTAATTGAAACTCGAGTCGGGCCAGGGTCAGGTATGAAATTTCACAAACCAACCCAGTTTCATATATTAATTGGACACTTTGAGTCCGACTCGAATTCTAATCGAACCTCCTTCTTTATCACCAAACACTAACCCTATAGGGTTTGGTACGGGTTAGGTCTGCGTTAAACCTGACCCATTGACACCACTACTCATTAGGGTAGGGGGTGGCATGGAGGGTGGAGATGCACGACTTCCATACATTTGTGAGGTACTCGGCCAAGTACTGGATCTGCTCTGGTTCATCAAAATCAGTTCAATACATTAGATAACTTGTGTCCTTTGTATACACCACAAAAAATGAACGGATCAAAACTCTTGAAACGGTTGCAGTGCATACGTACATAACAACTAATGCCCAAACGAGTTTTAGTCAAAGATATGTATAACACCTACATTTTTTATTTATATTAACTTTTAAATTCAAGCAAAATACAAGTTAAAATCAAGTAAATTCAGGTAAAATTTAAGAGTTTAAGTTGAATAAGGATAGTAGTTAGATTCGTTATGAACCATAGATCTTGTAGCGGATCAAGCCTAGTGAAGCACCATATGTCAATGCAGTGCTCACAGGAGGCCTTGGAGGTGGCTAAGGGTATTTTAGTTAATTTCATAATCTCTACGCCAAGTGGCAATTCCAAAACACGTAGAAATCTTTTGGGTGAGTCCCATGACACTTGAAAATATAAATAATTACCAAAATAGTAGATTCTAGATAGGTTATATATGGATCTAGACATTAGTAATTAGATCTAATACAAATTTAGATTAATTAATAAATTTTGGATATAAATCTAAACCATATTAACTAGATCCAATATGGATTTAGATTAGATTTTGGATTTAGTCTCTTAATTAAGGAGTTTGGACCTGACTTGATTTGATCATTTGATTTAATCTCAAATAGATTGGACCTATAGGGTGGGACACTCCGAACAATTACTGTTTCGACATAAATTTCGGCCAATTGATATTGGCTCACCTATTAAATCGAAGTCAACCTTGATGTTCAAGTCGGTCGAAGTTCATGACTATTTGCAGGTAAAAAAATTGTGTTTTTCGGCATCAACTATTTTTTTCCGGTCGATCTGTGTGCATATGATTAAATTTAAGATAACCACGATGATATATGTTTCGATGTCTATCAAATCAACTATTTAAATGTTGAATTCTGATGAGTCTTTGTGTATGTAGGCTTCTTGAAAGGTTACCCTGCCACTGAAGCCCAAGCCAGGGTGAGAAGTCTCCGCATTTCTTATTTAGTTTAATTAATTTTAAAATTTAATAAGCTAAGACCCATCATTTATGTTTTTGTTTTATCAATAAAAAAGATTAATAGATATTAACCTCTTATATTAGAGGGGAGACTTTTGCCTAAGTCCATCTATAAATAGAGGTCCTCGTGAGAAAGATTAATAAGGTTAGTTCTTTCTCCCTCTCTCATTCTCAATAGGATTCTACAATCTCTCTATTTTCTCTCATTTTCTTTTCTATCTTCTTATTCCTTTCTCCACACCTAGGGTGGTGTATGGGCAACCATTGAAGCTGCAACTCATGGTTACAATGAGAGATAAAGGCGTTAGCACATCAAAAAACTTAGTTTAGGTAGGATTCATTTTACTCATAGCCATAAATCAAATGCAAGTGCATAGATTATGCGCCTTGCCGATTCTATGGGATGGTCCATTATGGATCATACCTAGAATAAATTATAGAAAGTATTTTAAAATTATTTTTTTAAATAATACCATGCTTTAAAACAAATTTAAGAATACGTTTTCGGTAAAACTATGCCTGAACGGACAAATTAAAAAATCAGGTAGTATGAAACACATAATTCCATGTTCCTACATGATTTAATATTGATATATCGTTGTTTCTAATATGATTGAATAAATATTTATTTTATTTCATGTGTTTACAATATGAATCATGTTTTTGCAAATTTATTTTATATGTTCTATGATGATTTAACATGCTAGTATCTTAAACTATATATTATGTGCATAAATAATAAGTTATATTGAAAGTTTAGGATTTGATGCATGTTTTATGATCATGTGCTATGAGCCTACATGGTGTGTCTGTATTGTATATATAGTTGATGCATGATTGAAAAATAATATTACTCGTTGATGCTTGTGGTTTTCCTATATGTACCATGTTTTATATTATGATGCACACGCTATCATGATTTTCCTAATTGATTCATTATAGTAAAACATTTATAAATCTCAAACCAAATCACTTCTAGCAAAATCTTTTTGTTGAGACCTTCTAGACATCTAATAGGTGTCGCATAAAACTATTGTCGTAGTGGTGGTACGAAATTGAGGGTTATGACTGCTATAACACAAGAAAAAAAATTGTCCTATGTGCAGAGCAAATTTCGACACTCGGTACTGTAGAAAATTCCATAAATCAATAATTTGATTTGTATGACTAATTTTTTGATATGTTATGGTTATTATATGAATGAATCTGATAAAAATAATAAAAAAACTAGATTAATTATTTAAGAATCACAAAGTTTCACATAAGTAAGGTAAAATTCAGGATTCTACACAAAATCTGGATCTGGAACTGTCCAAGATAAGGTCTAGTCCAAAAAATCCAAAAAAAATATATGATAGAATTTTTGGTAAAATCATATTCTTTCGAAAGCTAACAAGTATAGCTAACACCAAAAATCTTGGGAGGTTGAGATTTCTCTCGGATTAGGTCTGGTGAGTGCTTCTTTATTAAGCAATTTTTTGTCAGGTTCTGGCAGAATTTCTACGGGCAAACAAAATTGGGATTATTTGAGTTATCACTTGAATATGATAACTGATACCCTTTAGTATGACTACAAATTTTTTAGGGTTCAGATAGGCTAAGGATAATGGTCTAATAGTAGTGTAGCGACAACAAAAGCTTTGATACCAAAATAATGGTGGAGTCGGCATTGGAGTCAATCCAGGATCCAAGATTCAAATAGACCTTCAGGCGCGAAAACTAAGTAAAGCAGGTGAGTACGAACATGACTCAAACAATTTGTGATTCGAGTTCTGAGCACTTTATTTTGATAGAGGTAGCCAACATGAGAAAGTTGCATGATGTGCACGCCTTTCCAACGGATCTAAAAACTCTGGATTTGGATCTGTATTGGTAGAGATATGACAGATTCTGTCAGACGGATGGATAGGATACCCAGAACATGCAGGTGTCCAGTCCGACTACTTGGAGAGAGATTTTTATCCCTCTGCTGATGAAGTTTGGGAAAACTTCAAACAGGCAAGTTATGCCAAATCTTATTATCTTTCCAACGAATCTGAGTTTGTAATTTTTGGAGCAAGATGTTGAAACTTATGCCTAAATTACAATGTTGTATTTTCTTTTCTATGATAAATGAGATGATGAATAGGGTCTCAAGCATGTAGAAAAATAATCAACTTTTTTGACATAGCAAACAATGGATCTAGCAAAAACTCAAAACATGAGGATTCTCAATCAGAATATTATCTTTTCAGATCATGCTTTAGTTCAATAAGCAAAGTGGGAATGACAAAGATGCACTACAAATATGAGATGCTATCAGGAATATAACGGACAGTCCAGATCTAAAATATCTTTTGATCAACAGTGATTGGAGGCTCTTTTAGGCTAACATCAGAATCGATTCAGGAAAATCATAGACATAAAAGATTGAGATCCAGATGTTAGCTTTCCAATATTTGCAAATTTTTGTCCACTAAACAAGAAGATATGATGAAATCACAGAATAGTAGCAGAGATGCAATGGACAGAACAGAACTTTGGTCTTGTCCAGACGTCTGAAATTTGCCAGAATTTTTTATGGCCTAACAAAAATGATTCAGGAAAAATGATAAACAAAAAAGTTAAAGGTGAACTAGTATCTATGGAGATACCGTCAAAACACTGGGACTGTATCAAACAGACCCGAGTGCAGAAATGAATACCTGAGCAAAAATATGAAATTCAGCAAAACCCAAACATGCATAAACCAAAATGAGTTTTAGAACAACTTAAATCACATGAAAAATATCATTAACACTTTAGAAATAGTTTCACAATCTATAACACGAAATCTATCAGTCAAGACAGAAAATACACAAGACACAATGCTAAAGATAACAAGTTTGGGAAGGTGTTATCTTGTTTGCAACCATAAAATCAAAGAACACGATATTCAGCAGCCTCCACCAAGGTAAACAACAACAATGAAAGGGTCTTCCACCCACAGAACTCTTCTCCTTTCTCACACCACCAAAGTTGATTTTTCCTTTCTTCTCTTTTTCAAAATTCAAGCTTCCTAAAAATGGTTGACCCCCCCCCCTCCCCCTAGAATTTATTCAACATAGGGAAAGGGCCTCATTAAAGAGAGAGAACCCTTACCCAAGTTAGGGCTCTCCCAAGGCTTGACTAAGCCAAAATTAGCTCAGGGGCATTAAAAATTTCTTCCACAGCTAATTTTGACTTTGAGTCAAATGAGAATTTCAAATTATGGTCATGGATGTCCACTCTAAGTGGCACCACCCATGGGGGTCCAACAAAGGTTTGGATCTTGGATAAGATCCAAAAGATGTTGAGGATCTGGACCCACAAGCAAAAATTGCATTAAAATAAAATACAAATAAAAAATAAAACCTATCTTGGATCTCCATACACCCTGTAGTACCACAAAAAAAATCTTATAGGGCACTAGAACTATCTGAATTCGTAGAATCCAACACCTAAAAAAATAAAAAATAAAAAATTAATATGATTCCTTACTTGCATATGAGTTTTAAGCAAATAGATATGTCATGTAGTGTGTATTGGCATACATGAGATATTTTATGTTATTCATGGTTTATGCTATGTTGAAATGAGTCTCGTATAGCATGTAGAGTGGTACATGACATGTAATGTGTTATAAGTCATGTAGAAAAAATTTACACTAACTTTAATATATCTAAATTCTAATATATGTATAGTTTTTACGAGCTTTTATGTGTGTTTATGAGCTTTTATGTATGTTCATGAGCTTTTGATAGTGCATGTATGAATTACATATGTATGACTTGAATAACGTACATAGAAAATACATATGCTTGAGGTTTAAATGTTTTATATTATGAAATACATATGTTTTGAATTATGCGATATAGTTGATTCAATGAATCGAATACACATGCTTTGAAGTTTAATTTATGAACGTATAAATTTTAAATAATATGAAATGTGATGTTACATGTGGCTATGTTATGATGTCAATGGGTTTGATGATGTGCTTATATGTGATATTGAAATGCTATATGAGTTGAGGTTACAAATGCATGCGATAAATGTTTAAGCTCAATGATGGAGTTAATGGATCGTAGAACCCTATTGATATACTAACATGTGATTAAATGTTGAATTGTCATAAGATCGTAACTTATGATGTGATGTATATTGAATGCATATATGTTTGTGCCTGAATTGATGACTATTGATTTTGTGAGTGATTAACTGTGTTTATGCCTATATCACAATAGATATATTAAAAAACTGTTCCAAAAAAATTTATCTGTGAGGGTGTATATGACCAAGATTGGGTGATCCGACTAGGACGGTAAATCGCAGTCAGAAGGTGCATTGACCAAGATCTGATAACCAACTAAGATGGTAAATCCCTATAAAAAAGTATATTAACCAAGACCAGGTAATCCGACTAGGGCAAAAACTCCTTGTGAGGTTATACATTTTCAAGACCAGGTGATCCGGAGTGGAACTTGTTTTCAAGATACAGTAAATTATTGAGGATGAACACTAAAAGTAAATTTTGATATACCAAATTAAGGATGTATGTTTGTGATTACTGTAGTAGAAATTGACTTCTTATGGATCACTTTGAGTTTTTCTTAGTCACGAACCTTTCTAGTGGACATTTTTTGGACTCTTCGAATCGATAAAAAAATTAAAACACATGGCATAATAAACACCACAACTAATTGGTGAGTGTGAGTTAAGTTTTTGAAAGTGTACCCATACAGGATAGTAAAAGAAAAATAATATAATAATGCATTAGATGATGTTCATATGAGTTCATGCATATGTTGGCATATTTGATTTTATCTTTTTATGGTTTTGATTACTAATGATGTGGAAGCAGGTGTCTTATTTGGAGGTAATAATGATTAACTGTGAAAGCCCGTATGCTTATGTTTATCATCATTGCAATCATGATTCTTGATGTATTTGTATGTTAAGTTAATGCCATGCTATGCTATGAATTAATTATTTTTGGAAAGATATATGCTTTGTGTGTTTGTATTCTTTCCAAGCTTATGTTGTAAGGTGTTTTTTAAGAGATTATTGTTAATGCTCTTACTTTTAATATTTTCAGGTAAAGAGTAAGTTAACAGGAGACTCGAGGTGGTGCCATAAGAGTCACATTCTTTTTAGGCTTTGGGGAGGACTTGAGTTGTTTTATTCATTATGTTTGAGTTCATTAGAATTATAAACTTTGATTGAGACTAGTATTTTGATTTATTTTAATTTAATTGATGATTTGATTAAGTTAATTCTAGTTTTATAGTCAGAGCTGGAAACTGTAACTCGTACACTGCTTAAACCGTGTTTAAAAGAGTTTTCATGCTATTTCTTATTGTATAAAAAAACATTTAATTTTTTATTTCAAAATTTAAGACGTTACAATATGAATGACTATTTTTTAACGTAGTATTTTTTCTAAAGAAAAAGGGAATGCCAACCCAAGTGAAATGATTGAAGGGCATATCTTAAGGATCTTTTTGACATTTAGAACGGTCAAAGCCAGTGTAATCATTAAAACAAATGATTATGTCATTGATTGAGAATTATCTTAAATGGCAGAGTAATCAAACATGTTTGATTCCTAACGTGAGTGATAGGAAAGTTAAAGGGTAAGGAAAATTTGAAAAAGAAAAGGAAAAAAAAAGGAAAACTAGAGAAAGGTACAACACCAAACACTGCATTGACCCACGGCAATGACTTTTGAGAGTTCATTTTCCAGTAAGTTTTGTTTTGTTCACTTAGTTTGGCTGGTCTTGACCTTTCTCTCTCTCTCCCTTTTTTTTTTAATAAACAAAAAAAAGTTAGTATTTGACAGAGTTCATGTGACTCAAATTCACTTCAACACTCTTGCTTCATTAGTTTCTAGTATTTCTCTATGTCCATCGTCAGTAGGGGTGTCAACGGGTTGGGTTTGGTTCGAACCCAGGTGAAACCAGACCTCGATTTTCAGTTATGGTATCAGGTATGGACCTGAGTCTAATCGGACCCACCATAAGAGAAACTATACACAGGCACTATAAGAATTACATATTAAACCAGACCCGGGCCATACCCTGTAAGATAATAATTTTTTTTATCATTTTTACATAGTACTGCTCTTCCAGGTCTGGTATAAAATTTCACAAACTATGTCCGGCTCATGTATTAATTGGACCTTTGGGTCTGCACCCAGGTATTAATCCGGTCTTCTTATTTATCACCATACCAGGACCCTATAGGGTTTGGTATGGGTCAGATCCGGGTAAACCCGATCCTACACCCCTAATCGTTAGTAACACTTTCAAAGCTTCAACCACCTACATATACCGGACAAGGTGGGGTTAAGTTCAATTTTGTTACTCAATGTGGTTGATATTTCTGAATGGGAATTAATACATTTGTTTGTTCTATAAGATTATGCAAAGGATTCTTTTTGTTTAAAACTGTCACAAATATCGCCAATATTTTGAAATTATCACAATTTTAATCGCAATATTTTGAAAAGTTGAAACAGCCGCAAACAAAAAATAGGCGTTTTCAATTATTACATGTTTTGAAAATGTCACTCTTTTATCATGCTATTGACAATAATACACTGTTTAGAGTTTAATATATTTTCAATATTTTTAATATTTATACATGTCGGCATTTTATCAATTACAGAAGAAAATTATAAATTTGACACATGATTTTTCTCACTGGTATTTTCTTTTGAAGGAATCCACACTGATATTTTTGACAACGAAATCAATTTGTGCCATTGCTTTAAAATATATACTTGTTATCAGGAGAAAAATATGTACCCTTTACTGCCTGAGAGTCCCTGCTCATGCAATTATATCAAGCTTCAATAATGTTTTGTACTGCGTTAGAACCGTATACAATTGTATCTAGCAACTCAATACCGGCCTGCGATTGTCACTGTGACAAAACGTTCTTTTGTAACCTTGTGAGGAGTAGCTCACCCATCACTATCACCATCCTTATTTTACCTTTGAGAAACTTGCAGAAGCAGGAGCTAGCGCCATGCACAAAGTAATATATATATATATATATAGACATGACAAACTACCTTTATGGTTCAGACATCCTGTTATGAGCTTGGAGGTGCCACATTGACTGTGGCCATGTTTTTGTGTCTGTGACATAAAATGCTGTCAGTACTCTAACCATGCCCCCCTCGTATGTTAGCTAAGTGTATATATATAAAATGGTAGCTGCACAACCCTTGGGTGTGCAGCTACTTGCCCAATTGCGTTGGCAGTCTATCGCGGGGCTTGATGGATGACTATAAAAAAAATGCAAAAAGGGGCAAAAACATACTATTTGTATGTTTTTGCCTTTTTAGGGATGGTCTTTGGCGATAAAAAAACTGTCACTAAAGGTCTCAGTAGAAATCGGGACCTTTAGTGGCAGTAAAAAAATGCTTTTAGCATTTTTTACGGTGGCCATCCATGAACCCCCGCGATGAACAATCATTGCAATTGTGCAGGTAGTTACATACCTAACGGTCTCTCTCTCTCTCTCTCTCTCTCTCTCTCTCTCTCTCTCTATATATATATATATATATATATATATATATATATATATATATATATATATATATATATATATATGACATGACAAACTACCTTTATGGTTCAGATATCCTGTTATGAGCTTATATATATATAATGAAAACCTACAAAATGAAACATTATAGTGCATTTCTAGTTTGTTTTTTTCAAAATTTTGACCCCGCAGATGTCGTCAGCACAATTGATTTACTAAAAAACAACATTTGGATCATGCATTTTTTATGGAAAAATGGTATTTGGAGTCTAAAAAATTTATGAAAATTGTAAGCTGTTGATTTTTGAAACCTTATAAAATCCTATCCATGCATCTGAATCAAATGTTCCAAAAAGTGATTCCCATAAAAACAAACATATAAATCACATGGGTTAGAATTTCTAAAAAAGCATCAGAAATTCTTGTAGCTTGTTTCATTTCGTATGTTTTTATTTTTCATATATATATGTATATCATGGTGTTGAAAAGATAAAAAAACATCACCATTCATCTGGGCATTCATTAGTATTTCCATTGGATTGGTGCCCCAAGTATCCATCACTGTAGGGCAGTTGTGGGGGACAATATGGGTCCCACCTTACCTCACACGCTTGTGGGCATGTGAGGTTAAGGCCATGAGGCATGTGAAAAGCGTCTCCTTCCCATTGAGATCTATCAACAGGTAAAGTATGCCGTCCACCCACCCCCATATTTAGCTATTGGGGTTCAGATAAAATAGTTGAACACCGACCCCCATATGGGGATGTTTTCCCAAAGGTCAACAAACCTTAGGCTGGCCCCTAAAAAGATTGTTGGCAAGTCATGGTTGTAAAGAAAATGCATCTAATCAATGTGGTGAAAAGGAATATGGTATACACACCTCTCACTTTTGCTCGGGCCCCACCCATACTTGGCTTTCCCAAACACCCATTTTGATTGAGGAATAATAAAAGCTTGGTACATCACTCATTCATACTCATTCCTAGTGCACCAACTCAATCATGGATGAGCCACACAACACTAGCTCTTCTTCCTCCTCCTTGGCTCCTGCTGCTGCTCCTACCAGCACCATCACATTTGCCACAACTTTGGCCTACGCTCATGCCTCAACGCAGCCAGAATGCAGGAGGAGTAACCAATGCCAGTATGATGAAACAACAAGGAGATCATCTGAGACGGGCAGTGATGAAACCCGGAAGCGGCGCAGAGACGGCAAGCACCCGACGTACAGGGGTGTTCGGATGAGGAACTGGGGCAAGTGGGTGTCCGAGATACGTGAACCGCGCAAGAAGTCCAGAATTTGGCTCGGCACCTTCCCAACGCCGGAGATGGCGGCACGGGCGCATGACGTCGCTGCGCTCACAATTAAAGGCCGATCGGCACACCTCAATTTCCCAGAACTTGCACCGGATCTGCCAAGGCCGGCGACTACGTCTCCGCGGGACATCCAAGCAGCTGCAGCCAAGGCTGCTGCCTTCATGTTTGATGTCCCAAAGGTGCATGCTGTTGAGCCAACCACCGAGTCCGCTAGATCAGCTCACCCATCTACCACCACCAACACAGTTTCCTACAACGGTGTCGGTGAGGATGAGGTGCTCTTCAATCTACCGGATCTCTTTCACGATGTCGCCGATAACCTATACCTCTTCCCCACGTGGCTGCCGGCCGGAATCGATACCGGATTCCGGCAAGAGGAGGCCACTTTGTGGGATTACTGCTGGTGATTGTTACCACAATAATGTCTGTACATTTCAGTAGACATAAATTGGTAAGTGGAAGGACCTACAAAAGCAACAGGGGACTTCATTTTGTTATATAGATTTTATCTTCAACTTGTATGTATGTGTGTCCTTCTGCTTCAATGTTACACCATCTTTCTACATAATAAAATTAGTCCCTTTTTTGTGCACCGACTTGCTCTCTGTTTCTGCTAAAAGCTTGCAGGCATGACTTCAAGAAAGGTATCTAGGATGTAATTAACTGTTCAGGTTCAAATCAGATAACTAACCTAATCCCAGCCCATTTAGTGGATCCGGTAACCAAATCTAGATCCAAACGATAATTGGACTCAAATTCACGTTTAACAATTTTACATCCAAGTTTGAATCTGAACACAAGCCTGATTATGTTCGTCAAGATCCTAACCCATTACATGTATTTGATCTAATCAGTGTGTAAGCTCTAATTGGATTAGGATTTGACTATCAATGTTGTGGGAATTGGCCTGAATCTGCCGACTCGTATCGTAGAAATCGATGCTAAACCAAGCTGATTCAGCTTATTTTTAATTTTTTAATAATGATTTAAAATACAATTTTTTTTATTTTTAATATTATTTTTATATTATTTTAATATTTTGTGACACGTGTCATCTGCTGGTTAAAAATAAGACAATTCAGTTCAGAATCGGAATCAGCCATTAATTCTCTCGAGTCCGATACAATTCTGACAACATTATTGGGCTCTACACATCCGAGTCCAAATCTGGGTCACATCCTATTATATCGGACCCACTTACATCCCTAAATTAGGCTGAATAGTTAAAAACAATGTAAGAGACTACTGCACGAGATGAGACTCAAAAACAAAGAATAGAAAAGAAATGACGAGGCAGAAAACTACCACTAACAATAATAGAGGGGAGTCATTAATTATCTGATAGGGTGGGGTTGTCATGACGGCCCCTAGGGGTGGGAAACAGCTAGCCTGATCTGGCCCGTTGGACAAACCCCATTCCACGGCCCATGGGCCTAATTGGGTCGGGCCTATTATATAATATATTATATATAAAATATAATGTATATTATGTTATATATGTAATATAATAGAAAACTTACCAATCCTACAGACTAATTTTTTTTTGGTGTTTTTTTTAAATTCTGACCTTGTAGATATGTTCAGCATAATTGATTTACTAAAAATTGACACTTTGATCATGTTTTTTTTATGAAAAAATGATATTTGAAGCCTCAAAAATGTATGAAAATTGTAGATCATTAATTTTTGAACCTTATAAAAACTTATCCATGCGTTATAATCAAATGATCCAAGTATCAATTTATAGTAAATCAATCATGCTGAACACATCTGTAAGGTAAGAATTTCAAAAAAAAAAGCTGAAAATTGACTGTCCCAAGCAATCGGGTACCATGCAGATGCCTTACGACCTTTTGGCTAGTTGTGTCAAGTGTCTTAAATTGTATCAAGTGTGAAAACCCTCAAAATCACCGTTGAGTAAACTCCAAAAGGGGGCAATAATAGCAACGATATTGGCTTCCAAACTCAGAGAGGGGCCGTACCATGTCCCTCAGAAAAGCAGCATGCAAGAATTTTGTTGGCATTTATATGTCACCCTCATGCATGTTGGCATTGTCTATTTGCAAAATCACAAGGAATATATAATAATAACAAAGTTATTAGACAAACCTCTGTGTTAAGCATGGTCAAACATGACCACAGCAACACCTAAGCATAGTTCCAGGGCTACCATCCATCATATCTAACTATCTAAGGGTTTCCATGTAATTATTGCAGAAAAAATTGAATGAATTCCTACAAGATTGCTACGTAGTACTTGCTTTGTGTGTTAAATAATATGAATTTGCAGAAGTGGTTCAATGTAAAGGTGTAACTTGAGCTAATATGTTTCGTTTGATAATGTTATGTTTTTTTTTTTTTGGTAATTTACATATAAGCTTATAGCAAATTTACAATTAGCTGCCTCAAGTTCCAGATATTTAATACAAACACCAACTTAATCTAATTTGTGTGCACCAACTTGCTCTCTACTTCTGCTAAAAGTTTCCAGGCATGGCATTCACTCAAGAAAGGTTAGGGATGTAACGTATGGAAATTTTACAATCAGCTGCCTCAGGTTCCAGATATTTAAGGTAAATGCTTACCTTTTTCAAAAAACTACTCAAATGGACCCATTGTGTTAAGTTTACCCTTTGATTTCACTGTAGGTATAAAAGTGACCATCAATAATTTACATAAAAAGAAAGGATACAAATATTATTATGAAAGAGTTAACTAAAGTTGCATGATATAACAAGCAACTCAGATAGTCATCCGTGCAATTTCTTGGAAAAGATAAGCATTTATCTTAAATATTTGAAAATTGTGGTGATGGATACTTGCAAAAAAAAATTAATGTTCAAAAAGAAAGAGGGGTCGTTCATTTCCACACCTTCTGGTGGACATCAGTATGCTAACCAAGCACTCCTTGCTACTTGCAATTTTTTAAGCCTAAAATGGTCTAGTGCATTAATTGGTACTTAATGAGTATATAAAAATAATGCAAGGGATTGGTAGGTTGTGTCTAGCATATTTACACATGAAAGAAGTTAGCTAGGTTATTTTCTCTGCTAAACAACAGGATTTAAAATTTATCTGCAAGGCTGTCAAATGATTTCAGTAGCCTTCTTGAACAATAACATGTCTCGGACCAATTAACAATTTTAAGTATATGGTGGTTACCCATAAGGTCAGCAGGGTCCTATGTCAAGATGAAGGCCCAGGATCGAATCCCGCTGGCAGATGGGGGCTCCCCAAAAAAGGGATTGAAGTGTTTCATGTGAAAGGAAAATATGTTAATTATTCTAAGCTTTAGTGCTCAGTCATGTTTCTTTAAACGTAGTTTGTTTTTTAACACATCTTTTAATTTGTTCTTGGAATCATTGCATTGCTTAGTGGCAAGACAAGGTGAGCAATGCTCTACTTTTGGGTGGGAAAGCATCATTATTAGATACTTGTATTCTTTTCATATTGGACTTTCTGCTTTATTTTTCAGCACTTGGGCCCCAATAAACAAAAAAAAAAACTCCTATTGCTTTATTAGTGTAAGCTAATACTTCATCTTTTCTACCTATAATTTATGCATGCTTCTTTTGCCCTAAGTTTTTTTTTTTCAATTTTGTGATTACATGAGAGCACATGGATAACACCCAATTCACTTTGTAATCATAACTGCAAAAATTTAACAACCTCCCTTAAAAGTACCCATCTTTACTTGGTGACAAATAAATCATTTGTTTTTTTTTTCTTTCAGATGCTTCAAATATGGGCCCTCTGTAGTCTCCAATTCTTACATGAGCGGCAAGGATCAAATAAATCCAATTGACTCCTTTGGACACATCAATTGGACAAGTACCTCTATAGTAACTATAATTAGGGGTGTCAATGGGTTGGGTTTGGTTCGGACCCAGGTGGAACCAGACCTGGCCCAGACTTTTGGGTATGGAATTGGGCCCACACCGGGTCTAATCGGATCCACCATAAGAGAAACTATATCCGGATCCTATAAGAACTATATGAACCAGACCCGGGGCATACCCGATAAAATAATATTTGTTATCATTTTTACATTGAAAATTTGAGGGTCTTAATCGGAACTCGAGTCAAGCCCTGTGTCTGGTACAAAATTTTACAAACTATACCTGGATCCATGTATTAATCGGACCTTTGGGTCCAGACTCGGGTCTTCTTATTTATCACCATACACAGACCCTAAAGGGTTTGGTACCATGCTGGTCCGGGTATTCCCGACCCGTTGACACCCCTAAATATAATGGATATCTCGTGGGCGAAAAATATTAGTTCATCCTATCGTGGGAAAACATGCATTAGGAAATACTTTCATTGTTCTCCACCCTCTCCCCTTTCCTCCTATTTTTTCAGTTGAGGAACCAGGTTTATTGTGAAAAAAGGAAATAACAATGATACCATCCTTGCCATTTTACAGTCATCTGAAAAAATGACTAAAATATTTTTGTTTTCCCAAGTATGATGTGTAGGAAAAAAGTTTGCTAGAATTGTTTTTATATACAAATAACTTAACAAATCTCCTTTTCTTAAACTTTTTTTTGTTTTTGGTAAATCTGGCCTTATAGATACAGGGACTGTTTTCTGAGAATTGATATTTTGATAGCTATATTTGAACATGTGTGTTCTTTTTTTTTTTTGTGATCCAAAACTTAACGGCGATAGACATTTTACAATTTGTCAACTCATAAAAAAGTGCTTTATCATTCAAATTTCATGATCCAAAGGTCAATTCTTAACAAATTAATCATGTTGAATGGGCATACCATTGTAGTATATATATAATAGAGAGAGAGAGAGAGAAGGGTGTAACGTGGAACTACAAAAAGTTTGGCGTTACATCGGACACGTGCACACCGCTCATGATTAACGGTGCACGCAAGTTAAAAAATTAAAAGACTTTTAGTGGCGCGCAAATGTTTGGAGGCTTTGGCAGTGCATTTTGTGTGCCACTAAAGGCCCCAACATTTACTGACGCTTTCATACACCATTAATGTATTTTTTTTTTCATCAGTGCACACGTCCAACCACTGTTTGATGGTTGAGGCGTTGGATACGCCTCTCTCTCTCTCTCTCTCTCTCTCTCTCTCTCTTGCTCGGTGTTGGGTGTTATCAGAGTTATTTGTGCAGTTAGATTGAATGGCAGGATTTTTGAGTTTAAAGCTCTCTCTCTCTCTCTCTCTCTCTCTCTCTCTCTCTCTCTCTCTATATATATATATATATATATATATATATATATATATATATATATATACCTAAAAGCACAAACAAAAACAGATGCAACCCACGCAGTTTTTGGATCTTTCAGTGGTGGTTATGACCGCCGCTAAGGGTATAAGAAGCCAAAATAAACTTATCCGTTTTTTTTTTCAGGTTTGCTGATAAGGGTGTTCTCTCTCGACCCCAACTATCCGGTGACCACATAAAAATGTGATATCACACACGTTTTCCGTACGGGCAAAATCCTTTTAGGTGACCCCAACCACCCGGTGACCACGTAAAAAAGAATACGTTATAAATATAGTCTCACATATCTCCAGAGACAACCACCCCTAGCAAGAAGCCGTATTGACACTGACTCTTCTTTCTGCAAAGCCTTCCCACCTAACCTTTCAACCAGGGTCGGTCCCTTTTTTCTTAGGGATGGCAATGGACCTAGGGAAAACGGCCCCCCACTCCGCCTCGCCCCGTTTAGACCAGGAATGGAGGACATGAAATGGGGATACAGGCCGAGATAGAAGTTAAAATCAAAACCTGTGCGAGAATGAACTTACGCTTTCCTATCCCGTCCCGAGGGAAAATGGTACCCCGCCCTCCTCACACTATTTGGGCCGGCGATGGAGGACACCAAACAGGGAGGGAGACTGAGATGAAGGTTAAAATCAAAACCTGCGTGGAGATAGAGGGCAGAATTTTGAGATGGGGGCAGGGTGGAGACCTGGTCCCCCAACCCCGTCCACTGCCATCCTTCTATAAAATTGGACACGTTCATAATGGCCAGTTGGCAATGCATCGCAAATGGGACCACAGGGAATTATAAACTGAGCTAGAATTTTATTATGTATCACTATCAGGTACACTTATTTCATGGTCCCCTTGATTTGATGTGCATTTTAGCTCTTCTTGATTCTGCAAGGAGATTATCTTGTCTGCATCTCATCTCTTCTAAAGGGAGCTATTTTTAAACGTATAAATGCCTGAACCAAACTTTTCACCCATCATTAGAAACTAGCAAAACGTGGGAATTCCTACTGATTATTAAGCATGAAAAGAGATTTTATATCGGAACTGAAAACCACTTGAAACGGGTGTAAACTCGGGCGCACCCTTTGACTAGGGCTGATAAAAGAACAGAGCAGCTCCTGACTCGGCTCGAACTCGTTCCTGATCGGTTCGTATAGTTGGCAAGCCGATCCACAAGTGGCTCATTTAGCATAAACGAGTTGAGCCCGAACACAGGGTGTTCAGATCGCTCGGCCTGATAGTGCTCTTATAGATAAAATATATATATATACTTTTATGGATAATATATATTTTGTGTAACATATAAAAGGAAGAATGCATGAAATATATATAAAAAAGAAGGATGAATGAAAAATATATACATAAAATATGGATTATTAAGTGCAATTTTATATATTTTCAAGTATAGTATATAAAAATGTATATACTATGTATAAATTACATAAAATATTTTTACACGAGTCAGCTTATGTTCGGATTGTCTCATTCATGGACAAGCAGAGCCACGAGCTCAATCCACTAGTAAACAAAACCGAACCCAAACATGCCCTGTTCGGTTAGCTCAGCTAGTTTACCAGCCCTACCCTTGACCCCAAGGAGTCATCGATGAAAAGAGAAATCTTATTATCAAGATACGTAATTTATACTTTTGCTTTTCAAAAATGTCAATTTGCATTAAAACTCATTCAAATTGCATGTTGAGTTTGAGATTCTTGGCTCATCCTACAAGCAAGCTTGATGCTGAGCCGAGCAAGACACTCTCTTAGCGGGATGGTTGTGTGGGTACTGAGATGAAGGCGCCGGATCAAACCCCACTGGCACACAGGTGGGCCACATAAGGCAGGGTGGTCGTGAGGCCCCACCTGAGGTTTTCTTCACTCCGGCAAGGGTTCCTTGTAATAAAAAAAGGCCCAACATCTAATTTTATAGTTTGGATTTTTTTTTTTTAAATTGAGTCATACCTTGTATTTGAATATTGAATCTGTATCAGATATATATTTAATTAGGATGTTTATTATCATTTGCAAATTTATCAGAATA
This sequence comes from Nuphar pumila, assembly GCF_984573655.1. Taxonomy (NCBI): domain Eukaryota; kingdom Viridiplantae; phylum Streptophyta; class Magnoliopsida; order Nymphaeales; family Nymphaeaceae; genus Nuphar; species Nuphar pumila. The sequence goes on from NC_143261.1 coordinate 3,939,848, forward strand.
GAAAGTTGAGCCATTGGAATTACAATCCCTTATATATATATATATATATATATATATATATATATATATATATATATATATATATAATGTACCATTACTAATCTAATAGTATGATGTATCTATTATTAAAATCTAACCAAGGACAATGAATTGTTCATGCTCTACACTGAATATCATAAGTACCAACAAATTCTTATTTTAAATTTCTAGTCATATAAAGTAAGTATGTCTTTTGAGTTCCATCCAAAAACTTTAGTCTTAGACTAACAAAGTATCTGCTTTCTGTATATCTTGGCAACATCGCCTCAATTGGAAGCGTTCAATATTTTGTAAGGAAACAACTATATGAAGGGTAAATCGGTACATAATCACCATTATTTCTATTTTTTTTAATTCAAGTTCATCAGTCATGGGAAAGAGCCATTTCCATATCTCTCAGCTCTAGGAAGCAAATTGTGTTTGGAAAAAAGAAGTGAATGCTAATATAAGATACTATCTATAATTTAATAATGTGATTATGTCACCAACCTGATCAGTCTTGGAAACCCAGTTGACCCTTACTCTTATGTAACAAATTGGCGATATTTTGAAAATAACATGATTTTATGATGATGTTATCAGATGATGAAAAATTCAGAATCTGATGTAATCTCAAAAAGAAATGTAATACTCTAAAATATCACCGATTTTGAAAAATATCATGCTTTTTACTTTGGTTATGTGTTGCATTATATATAGGGCCACTAGAATATAAGAACTAAAGTGTGAACTAGGGTCCCAAGGGGAATTGGCTTAGTGGGGTGGGGCCTTGGCTGCTAGACGAGCAGTTAAGGTTAGATTCACATGGGTGTTGCCCCTCTGCGCAAACCAAAGGGTAGCATAGGCCCCAGGGTGCAGGGGTCCTAGCCTTGGAGTTTTATGCTGTCAGCACGATGACCGTAAGTATGACAGGCTGAGCCAGCGCAACCAGGTCTTCGTGCTGGGTGCAGTTTCTTCGGGTTATAAATCTAAACAAAAGAGTGTAAACTAGGTATTTTTTGTGTTTTTTTAGCAATTCCGAGCCTGCAGATATGTTCAGCATGCACCGTTTGCTAGCAATCGATTGTTGGATCATGTTTTTTCAACAAAAAAAACATGATTTTTTTGAATGCTTTATTATTTATAAAAATTTTGAGCAATCAATTTTTAAGCCTTAAAAAATCCTGCTTATGCATCAAATCAGATGATTCAAAAGTAGGTCCACTTAAAAACAAACATGTAGATCACATCCATACAATCAGTTTTAAGAGAGAGAAAAAATACCATGAAAATCTCAGTTGACACTCTAGTTCTCAAATTCTAGTGGCCTGTGTTACACAAGTTTAATTTTGGTTTTTGCTGAAACAAATTTTTTTTAATATATCGCACGATTTTCTCTCAAGGAGATTTCCCCAAGAACAAGATTTGTGACACTGCCTTTACTCGGACCCGAGACTAGTCCGGGACGACCCGGACGACCCATTTTTCACTTACAATACTTTTACGTAGATGCTAACAAAGTGACCAAAGTATTAGAATCTTGCAACAACGTCACCAATATCTGAAGTAAATCTCCACTGTACCACGTGTCAAAATGCCATTAGCCCATCCTCTAATGAAGCGACTAGGGCCCTACATCTCTACCAAGTTGCTTGTTCTCTTCTAACACAGTGCCAGATTGAGTGATCATAAGAAACAATGGAGCCAAAAGAGAGTGACCATATAACCTACTTTTAATTCCATTACATGGTGCATCAGACAATCATGTGGTGTACTAATTTTATATGGCTGGCATTCATCACCATAGTGACAAAAGAAATTTTTTTTTTTTTTTGAGGGGGGGGGGGGGGGGGGGAGTAAATATTGACAGCCAATTTCCTGTGATAAATTGTTTTTTATTTTTATTTTTCACGTATTTTGGCCAAAAAGCCAAACAAAAAAGTAAAAATAAAAACCAAATTTACAAAGGAAAATAAAAAATTAAATTAATTAATTTCTGACTTATATTTACGTTTTATCAGCTGGGTAAATTTTGTATCTTTCTTGAAAAAAAAAACACCGATATTTGCCACCACATGGGACTCATCTCCATCAACATGACTTTTTTCCCATGACCAAGTCATGCTTAACTCATGCTAAATGATGGTAACAAATTACGAATTAGGCCCTCTAATTGGCCATGTTAGCATTTCTAAAAGTGATGATGATGATAGACTATATGGAGGGAATTATGTTGGATATTGAGATGATTATTCCTCTTATATATATATATATATATATATATATATATATATATATATATATATATATATATATATATATATATATATATATATATATATAAGTGGTACTGTGCCACCATAGCTTATGGTGCACTTGATTTACGTTGATCTAAGCTTCAAAATTAAAATCTAACCATACAAGCATATTCAATTAATTAACTCAAATATGATGTTTTATACTATTTTTAAACCATGATTTTTTCATGCATTGTGAGTCATTGATTTTTTACCATCTCAAAAATAGAATCTCACGGTGTATTAAACATGATAAAACCTTCTAATATATATATATATATATATATATATATATATATAGAGAGAGAGAGAGAGAGAGATATGCTAAACCGCATGCTAAATATGATTTTTGGGTTTTTTCATTTTATTTTTAAATTCTGACCGTACAGATGTGATCTACGTACTTGATTTGGTTAGGAAGCAGCTCTTGAAGCATTTGATAACACATGGGTGGGTTTTTATAAAGCTCAAAAAGTCAACGGCCCAAAATTTTTGCAAATTTTTTAGGCTCCAAACATCATTTTTTCATCGAAAACACATGATCCAGGTGTGGACTCTTAGTAAATCGACCATGCCCAACACATTTATAGGGCTGGAACCGCATAAAAAGCACCGGAGAAGCTTAAAACCCCATTTAACACCAAATGGGTTTAGCACGGACCCATTACTCTCTCTCTCTCTCTCTCTCTCTCTCTCTCTCTCTCTCTCTCTCTCTATATATATATATATATATATATATATATATATATATATATATATATACACACACCAAGCGCAATAAGGGAGTTGGTAGGTGGAGGATTAGGTGCATTTGGGTCATTTTTGTGAAGGGAAGCAGATGAGATAGACAGATAATGTTCTTGACGTCCCTTCTGCAATTTATTTATTGGTACAGTTGCTTAAAGATACAAACAATGACACTGACAGCCCAACTACAAAGTAAGATCAATGAGTTTAAGTTGGACCAAAAAAGAAAAAAAAAACGAGTTTTAATTATCAAATAAAGACGGGCAGAAAAATATGTGAATCACAGAAACAGAATTGGTAAAAATAAAAAGATGGAAGGAATATATAGTCTGGATGGAGGGAAAGTCAATATGACAATTTTAAAAAATAATGTTTTTATCTTCATGTTTTTCAAAATCTCACCTCTTTAAAATATATGGTGATTTTATCATGACACTAACGTGATACTAACGCCTTTTTTTTTTAAATCTTTTATGTTTTGACTTTTTCACATATTTTTAGCATTGTACATTCTGTAAATCCAAAATCACCAATAGACTTTCCCTCGAATCTTAATGCCAATGGTGACATTGAGTTCAAAGTAGGAATGGGTCAGACTTGCCTTGGATCCATGGTCCAGACGAGTTCCGATTGACTTTGAGTTAGTGATACTGGGCTCGTATCTGGTCTGAACAACCTGGCTTAGTAAATCAACCCCAAGTCCATATGCAGCTTGGCTCTTGTGTGTCTGACCCGATTAGCTAATCAAACCTGTTTCATTAAGCACAAACACCATTTTATCTGATCCAATCTGTGTCAGAATTAGGGCTGCAGGTAAATGAGCTGAACGAACAGAATAGAGGGTGTTCAGGCTTGGCTCATTTCGTATAAAGCCAAGCCGAGCTTGAGCTCATGAAAAGCACGAGCTAAATAAGCCGAGCATGAGCAAGCTCATATACACAAAAATATATAGTATTAAAAATTAAAAATAATAGAATTTAAACCATAAACCCACAAAGCCAAGCTCAAACTATCTCATTAACAAAATAAATAATTGGTTCAAACTTGTAAGCAATTGGATTTGAACTCTAAATTGTTTGCATGCCAAAAACTGATCATCTTCATTCTATAATATAAAGTATACTTATTAAAATTAATCGAGCTTGTATGAACTGAGCCGAAATTAACATTAGTTATGCTTTAGTTTGTCGAGCCTTTTTCACGAGTTTGAAAGAACTCTTTACGAGTCGAACATGAGCCAAGCCACAAGTGGCCCATCTCATTTTTTAGCCATATGCAGAATCCAACCATACCCAACCTGTTGACATCACAAGTTTAAATGGAGTTTTGTGATGTTCCCTTAGGGTGTGTTTGATGGAGCGTCCAAGATTGGATGAAACAACATAAAATACTATGTCCAGTGTTCGTTTTGACTGAACAAAAAATTATGTCCCTTGTGTCCAGCGTTTGATTTTTATGTTGTTCGGACAGTTTGAACACACATAGATATGGGCAGAATAACTTCATTTTGGATTGTAAGACTCTATCTGTCCAATTATATGAGTTTTTAAACATGTTTATTATTGAATTTAGCTCTGGGTATGCATCTCAAATTGGATCTAAAAGCTAAAAGATGTTTAAAATTTGGGTAATTTAAGAAAAAATAAGAATTGATATTTTTGATATATAAATGCTTTAATCGATATCATATTGGATCTAATTATAGAAGTTTATCAAAAAAATATAGATTTTAACCTCAAATATGAATATCAAACTGGATCCAAGTACAAAAAAATATTTAAATTTTGGGTAATTTGAGAAAAAATATGAATTCATATTTTTTATACACAAATGCAAAACCCATAAATAAATCATAAAACCCTAAACTGCAAGAAAATAAATCATAAAATAAACCAAAAAATCATAAACTACAAGAAAATAAATCATAAAATCAAAAAAATCATAAATAAACTATAAAATTAAATATAAAAAGCACTAATTCAAACTCTAATCAAAGAAGATCAAAGAAAAACAACCCCAATCAAAAGAAAATCTTTAATCAAATTAAGTATAAAAATCTTTAATTAAAAAATTTGATTCAAAACCCTAATCAAAGAACATCAAAGAAAACAACCATAATCAAATTCATGATATTTGATTCAAAACCCTAATAAAAGAAAATTAAAGAATTTTTTTTAATCAAATCATAGGAAATCTCTAATAAAATTAAATAACAAAAACCTTAATTAAAGATATTTGATTCAAAACCCTAATCAATGAAAATCAAAGAAAAATTCTAATCAATAAAACTAAAAAAAAATCATAGAAGAAGAAGAAGGGAAAGAAAGACACATAGAGAAGGTGTCGCTATGGGTAGCTGCAAAAGAGAGAGAGAGAGAGACTGCTGCGTCCAGCGTTTGATCGCCCCACACGATCAGACACCCCCTTGGGTATATTCCACATAAAATAGTGGCACTGATCATTATGTGGCTTATTAATTATTTCCACCTAAGTAACCAAGTCTGCAACTTGTGACAGGCTACAGCAAATTTTTGCTGCTAAGTGCACTACTATATATATATATATATATATATATATATATATATATATATATATATATATATATATATATATATATATATATATATATATATATATATATATATATATATATAGAGAGAGAGAGAGAGAGAGAGATTTGCACAACCCTTAGGTGTGTGGCTACCTGCACAATTGCGCTGGCCATTGCGTGATGGATGACCACAAAAAAAATACGGTGATTTTTTTACCGCCGCTAAAGGTCACAGCTGAAACTGGGGCTTCTAGTGGCTGTCAAAAACTGCTAAAACGCTTTTAGCATTTTTTATGCTGGCTATCCATCAAACTCTGTGATGAACAGCCAGTGGTGCGCAGCTACCACTTTATATATATATATATATATATAAGAAGCATTTAAGCAAATGCCACAACCGAATATTGATTACAATGATTTAGCATGGTCCCTCATCTGCGGTGGTCAGTAGGGCAGATATGATCCAGTTTCCACCCATATTTTATGACCAGTTGGGTCCAATAATAAATTGAAACTGAACGGATGCAGAAGCCAATTCAACTAGGTCCCCCATGAATCATGGCCAATAAATATATATATATATATATATATATATATATATATATATATATATATATATAGAGAGAGAGAGAGAGAGAGAGAGAGAGATTTGCACAACCCTTAGGTGTGTAGCTACCTGCACAATTGCGCTGGCCATTGCGTGATGGATGACCACAAAAAAAATACGGTGATTTTTTTACCGCCGCTAAAGGTCACAGCTGAAACTGGGGCTTCTATGTGGCTGTCAAAAACTGCTAAAACGCTTTTAGCATTTTTTACGCTGGCTATCCATCAAACTCTGTGATGCGCAGCTACCACTTTATATATATATATATATATATATATATATATATATATATATATATATATATATATATATATATATATATAAAAGAAGCATTTAAGCAAATGCCACAACCAAATATTGATTACAATGATTTAGCATGGTCCCTCATCTGCGGTTGTCCGTAGGGCAGATATGATCCAGTTTCCACCCATATTTTATGACCAGTTGGGTCCAATAATAAATTGAAACTGAACGGATGCAGAAGCCAATTCAACTAGGTCCCCCATGAATCATGGCCAATATATATATATATATATATATATATATATATATATATATATATATATATATATATATATATATATATATATATAGATAGATAACGGCTATGATAACACTTAAAATGCATGCGGTTATTTACTTAACCGGTTCAGCATGCTTAATAAATGCCAACTCATTAATAAAAAAAGTAAGATTATTTTGCTGATTTTCTTTTAATGGGTGATAGGCATGGATGCATCACATGATCTTACATGAATCCAGCCTCATTTATTACGTTATTCAGTTTTCAAACTCTCTCTCTCTCTCTCTCTCAAGAACCAGTCAAAGGAAAAAGCAAAACTAAAATGAAATAGTAATTTTTTGCTAATTAATTAGTTAAATTGACTACTAATTCTAAATTAGATTCTTAAATAGCAGTAGGTCGGTAGGCTTCCTAAGAACCATACTCTTAACTTCAGAGGAAAAGCTAACTAATACACGTTTTATTAGATTTTTAGTGTTTTTTTCAAAATTTTGACCGTTATGCTTGTTTTTATAGGAATCAGTTCTTGGAGCATTTGATTCCCATGCATGGATAGGTTTCTATAAGTTTCAAAAATCAACGCTTACAATTTGCATACATTTTCAAGGTTTCAAATACCATTTTTTATATCCAAAATTCATGATCCAAGTGTTCATTTCTAGTAAGAAAAAAAATACTTAAAAATTTTCGTTGGATAGGTTTGGCATGTTTTTTGGTGGGTAGGTTTTCATTTTCCCTTTACTTCATATTTACAAGGCCCACCTCTTAAAAAATCATGAATGGAATGAATGTGTGTGACTGGACCACCGCAGGGTCAGCCCATGTGTCCAGCGGTGTGGTTATGAGGGTTCTGAGATAAAGACACCAAATCAAACCCCACACTAGTGCACAAGTGTATATGTAGCTTTCAGAGGTGGGCCACATAATGCAGGGTGGTCATGGGGCCCCACCCGAGGTTTTTCTCGCTTTGGCGAGGGTTCCTCATCATAAAAAAAATGACTGTGGCTGGTCATTTGGATGCCTCAAAAAAAGGTTGATAAAGAAAAATATTTCGATGAGCTATAATAATTATTTGATAATTTTCAATTTCAAAAAAATGTTGCATATCAATTTAGAAGGCAAGAACAGTACTTAGGAAAATGGTAGCGGCCATTGGAGTTGTGCCACGTGACCAAAAGAATCATCAGTTTGCCCAAATACATCCTAATTTTCCATTTATTCTCTTGTCAAATTCTTCCTATCCGTTGGTGGCCTCATTTCACATATGAAAAGCATTCACCATGCCACTAGTCAAAAGGGGTGCCAATGGGTCAGGTTTGGTTTGGACCCAGGTTGGACCAAACCAGTGGCGGAGCCAGGGGTGGGCATGGGTGGGCGGTCGCCCACCCTAGAATTAGAAATCGAGTCGACTCGGCGGCCGAGTCAACTCGACTCGGTACCATCACGCAGACGCAGAGAAGAGTTCCAGCTTAGAAAAATCCAGAATGACAAGTTGAAGACTGAGGCAAAAGCACGCGGTGTGAAAATCAGCACTAAGCGACAACCTGAGGGTCCAAAACCTGGTTTTATGGTGGAAGCGGCGACACTCGAAACTGTAACCCCAATCCCATACGATGTTGTCAATGATCTGAAGGGTGGTTATTGATCCACTTCATATGGCCCAGTGGCGGAGCCAGGGGTGGGCGACCGCCCACCCCAGAATTAGAAAAGTGGCGGAACCACTTTGAGGCTAGGGTTGGCAAGTGCCCACCTTGACCAGAAAACCCCACCAATAGGGAGTTAAGGTCAGGGTGGGTTGTGTCCACCCTGATCCAATGAAAGACGGGTTAGTGCCCACCCTGATGAGAGATCGGGTCATGGCACCCACCCCAACCTGTTTTTCGTGGCCCCTGCTTGACCCTGATTCCCCTCTCTCTCACCTTTGTCGTAGTTTGCCATTCAGCGGGCATCTTCGGTGCATGCCCCTGGTGGCTGATCATTGGGTCATCGCCTTCATCTTCTTCTTTTCTTTTGTTCCTTTTTGTTTTTTTCAAATTATGATGTTTGTTAGTGCTTAGGTCTTTATTTAGTTTTTTAATTTAAATAACATGAATGTTTAATGAAGATTTTAAAGTTTTTGTATTTTTTAATTAAGATTAGGCATGTAATGAATGCTTTGTTTTGATTAGAATATTAAGGGTTTTGCTTTTCTTTTTCGGTTAGCATAAATCTATGAATGTTTCTGGACTTATGATATTGATTTTAGATTTTTTTTTCTCAAAATGACGTGAAAGTTTTATTAGGGTTTAGTTTTTTTCTTTTCAATTATCATTAAATATGATTTCATGAGTGAAATGCTTGATTTTAGTTTTTTTTCTCAAAATGATGTGAAAGTTTTATTAGGTTTAGTTTTTTTGTGTTTTTTTCTTTTCAATTATCATTAAATATGATTCCATTAGTGAAATGCTTGATTTTAGTTATCACTTATCAAACCCCTAAATCTATGATTTTTGTTAGGATTTAAGTTTTTTATTTTTATTTTTGAAATAAAATGAATATTTATTAGGTATTTTTGTGTTTCTTTTTCAATCAACATTAAAAATTATTCCATGAATGCATGCTTGACTTTGGTTAGAATTTTAAGGGTTTTATTTTTTTAATTAACATATGTAAATTATTTTTGTTATGATTTAAGGTTTTGAATTGATTTTTTTATAATAATATAAATGCTTGGTTATAGTTTTGGAGTTTTTTAAAACTACCACTAGGCATGAATCTATGATTCATAAGTGCTTGTTTTTAGTGGAATATTAATGACTTTTTTTATCAATTAGCATAAATCCATAATTTATGATGTTTGTACTAATTAGGGTTTCAATTTTTTAAAATTTGTATGAACGTTTAATTATGGTTTTAAGGTTTTTCTTTCTCAAATGCAGAAATCTATGAATAATGAATGTTTGATTTTGGTTAGAGTGTTAGGGATTTTTTTTTATATCAATTAGCATATCTGAGAGATCTGTGATCTTTATCAATTACTATTTTTTATAATTAAAAATAAATCAATTATGAATTATTTTTCAAATATAAAAAAATGATGATGTCAATTGTAAAAAGTATATTTTAAAATAATTGCTTGATTTTTCTAAAACATATTATTATTATTTATTAATATTTTTTTACTATATATTTTTGCCCACCCTAGTTTAAACTCCTGGCTCCGCCACTGGACCAAACCCATGTCTGATTTGAGATGTTGTTTCTAGGTTTGGACCCATTATAAAAGAAACCATACTGAACCTATAAGGATAACATGAACTAGTACCATACTTGGATAAATAATATTTTTTAATCTTTTTTTACATTGAATTTTTTTGGATCTTAGTTGGAATTCGGGTCGGGCCTGGGTCTGGTATGAAATTTCACAAACAAAATGAATGAGGGACTGAACCATTGGGAAGCTAAAAATGTCTTAAAGGGAAAAAGGTCCAATATGAAAAATGTTTTAAAGAAATCAACCAAAAAGCTTAACATTAAAAGCCAAAGTAACGATCAAGCTCAACAAGATTGGCATTTATCACCAAATTACTTAAGACATGAGTTCAGAAATAACACATGAAAGATTGCTATAGTCTCTCCTGCCAAGGGCAATGGAGAACAGAGAACAAGTTGTTTCATGCACACTGTGTCATTATCTAAAGACACCCTTGCAAAGCATGTCTGTTCAACCCAAGAATATTTGAAAAAAAAAAAAGATTTATAGCTCTGATCAGCCAACCAAAATGATAGTTGCATTACACATCCAAACACTAGTTAGTGTTAATTGATAGTTCAGTTGGCTGTTAAGGATGCATCACCCACCTATGCTGTTAAGGCTGCATGATATGAGGGCTTCCGCAGACCTTATATCAGTGTCGGACCATTCGCTCATTCACTTGGCTTGGGGTGAGGGAGATGCTACTGTTGTGGGTCTTTTAAAATGGAGTTATGGTGTTTCAAGGAGGGATGAGGGTATTAAGGCCCTTCTTTGTGTGGTTGGGAGGAGTGAATTGCTTGCATAGATGGGCATCACAACGTCTAATTTGTAAACTAAACTTTGTTAGGGGAAGGCTAATTGAATGGAACATGCATGGCAAAATTTAAACACTATGAAGAATGGGAGTCACAGCTATGTTCATTACAAGAACGTGAGTCACGGGTAGAAGATAAGACAGTGGCTAATGAAATAAAGGAAATGAGGGTACAACTGGTGCGAGATATATAATAGTGAATGAAGAATAAGGGAATGAGTGCATATGATGGAAACAGTGAGCGCACATTGACCTAAATCTGAGGAACAAAACACTAATTTTTTTCACGTGTTTCTCGGCCAGAAGGAGAGTAAACAACCTAACCTCAATGGTTATCAATGGACAAATGTTCGATGGGGAGGATATTCTTTCTGAGGCCACTGGTTATTTTAAGGAAAGGTTCACCAACCATATTTTGTCACACTATGATATGTTGGCCATGCTCTTCACGCAATTGCAAGAGGATGCTAAGAGATCAAGCAAGTTGTTTGGTCCTTGCCCAATGGTAAAACACAAGTTTGAATGGATTTTCTATTAAAAATATGCATGAAGATCTTTTTTTTTTTAAATATGACCTACATGGCTAGCCGTGGCAATGGTCGAAAAGTAATAAGTAGAAAAGGGGCTCTGGGATATGGAAAGGATGGGTAACAGTCCTGGTTTTCTGTGGAGGATTGAAGATTGGATGAGGAATGACTCAGCTACTATGGTTGAGCAGGACGTATGGTGGGACGGCGAAGGAGGTGTTTTCGGCCCTGTATGAAGCGATTCACAAGAAATATTGCACGATACAGAAAGTCTGGTCCATGGAATCTAATTTGTGGGTCATAATGTTGAGGAGACAGCCTTCGGAATTTGTGTTTCTGCAGTGGTCCGAACTCATGCATGTGCTATCGACCATCACCTTATCGCAGCAAGAGGACAACTGCAAGTGGACACTAACGAGTGGAGGGATATGTAGTGTGGCCTCTCTTTACAGGTCCCTGTGTAATCCGTCTAGGAAGTGGCTTCCGCGAAAAGCATTGTGGGGAGGTGGACTGCCTCTTAGGGTTTCCTTGATGGGGTGGTTAATACTGCATGGGAGAGTTAGTACTGATATGAGACTAAAGCGCACGGTATACATGTTGCAAGCAGGTGTGCTATGTGTCTGCAAGAAAGAAACAGTGACACCTTTTTTTGGGAATGTTCATAATTGAGGAGGATGGTGGACTGTGTGTGTGACTTCCTGCATGATCTACTCATTGCAAAACCACTTGATTGCAAGGGAAAACGATGGAAATTTGGATACTCTGGGTGTGGTACCTCATTTGGCAGAAAAGGAACCAATGAATTTTCAAGGGTTCCTGTTGCTATGTTGAGGTTTTGCTGGAGTGAATCCGATGGGAGATCAAGGATAGGGTATCTCGTGAATGGCCGGGTCAGGATTTGGCCTGGATTGGCAAACAGAGAGCTATCGTGTAGCAACATATGAACGCCGTTTGGAAAATTGGATCATGTTTAGTTTTAGGATAGCTTGCTCTTCGAGAGGGTGTGATATCTCATCACCCCTCTGGTCCTTTGTTGTCCTTCACCTCCTCTGCTTGTGTTTCTTCTCTTGTTTTTTTTTTACTGTGGCCGGGTTGTCATACGGAATTTTTTATGCCAATATATTGAATATTCTTTCAAAAAGAAGATAGTTCAGTTGAAAATTTATCTATGCACTTGTTCTCTTCCTAACTTTTCATTACTTTTAGAAACCCAAGAATTAATATTTTTTTACCGTGTAGTTGGCGTTACAAAGGCTCCATGGCCTTCCAAATTGCACTTATGAAAAAAAAAGGCCAAAAGAAAAAAGGTTCTTTCTTTCATTGAAAATACAGCATCTGAAGGGAAAAAAAAAACATATGAGAATCTCTAAACATTCAAGAGTTTTGTACAATCATTTTCATGTTTTTTCAACTACTCAGTGGACACATGAATTTCCCCACAACTAACATGTGCCCCCATACTATTTTGGAAAGTTTGCCTCCACACTGCCCATCTTGAGTAGATTAAATTACTAAAGAAAGGAAGGAATTTTTGTTTACAGGAACCAAACTTTTTTAAAGAGCAGATATCTTAGTCTGCTAAGTATGAACAAATTCATCATTGAATTCTAGAAATATACACTATCCATTAGGATGGTTCTTCCCCAGAAAATAATTAAAGTGGCATTAAGTCTATACCACAAAGAGTTCTCGCCTCTTCTTGTTTAGTGCTCTAAGCCATTTTCTGAAGGATGGCTGGATTGACATCATTTTAGCCTGTTTCACTTTAGACTATACTTTGAAAATTACAGGGCCAACATCTTAGAAGAGGACATATACTTCCTTAAATGAGAAAACAAACCCTAGTCATTATTCATTGTGTCTGATTTGGATGCTTCCATTCTAGCCTGTTAAGTTTTGAGTATCTGAAAAATACCAACCTCGAATTGAATCCCCATTTTATTTTTCTCAAGACTTCCTTTCCCATTTTCAAGAGGTTTACAACTGACGCCATCAACATTATGGAATAACCACTAGTTTTGTCCGGGGGGGTGAAGTGCAGATTCCCTTATAAAGGATATTTCCAACCTTGTTTAAACAAAGGTGTGGAGAGAGAGAGAGAGAGAGAGAGAGAGAGAGAGACTTTGAAAGGTGTTAGTAGGAAAATGTGGAACTGGTCATGCTGATCATCCTCTTCACACCTTTAACTTGTATATTCAGAAAATAGTTGTGAGTAGGGCCATCTACCATGGAGTTATCTGACATGACAAAATCAAGGTGTTATAGGATTCTGGACCACTTGGGGTAGCAGAACAAGGGAATTTGACTCATTTTAACTTGTTTCCTTCTTTGCTCAGAGTGTGGAAGTGAACAATGGTCCTTTTATTCACTGAGGCTTGAACTCTACCGAGTCGTTTTAGGGCCATGGGGCTGTACGGAAGGAAAGAATACGAGAGGTGCCAGGGAATTCTCTTTTGGGAGGTGCTGGTATAGGACAACCTTGACTTGGACTGCACCTTGTGTCCATGGCCACCAAGGACAGAACCAGTCGAGAATGGGGGTCTCCTTTTTTAATTATATTTCGTGTCGCTTGCGCTCGCATGCATGCATAATGCGGGCTGGACCAGGTGTGCCAATGTCCAGTCCAACATGAGGGCCCCTTTAATGGGTCTAGTTTCACAGGTCAAGGTTCAGATCCGGATCCTTAACACTTTACGTGGCCCAGCCCTATCATATACGCCCTTTTTCATCACCTGATTATATAAAAGAGTAGGACCTTTACAGGGTCTTGGGTGAGATCATGCTCTGAGTAAAAAGTAAACAAACCAAGCATGTTCCCAACTAAAAGCTGGGTGATACAGAGACACCAAATTTAAATCTATCAGATCCATTTAAATCGGTTTAGCTCTGCGTCACATCCAGTCTGAACCAGCCCATATTGGCTGCCTTTGTTCAGTGGCGACTCGTCTTAAAACTGCAACTATAGTGCACAAAATGCATGTTTCTGCACCACTTTGGCTCTTGGTAACAGAGAGAGAGAGAGAGTTTGGACTCGGACACTCATTATTCAAGGACCATGGCCGCCACATGACATGGGGAGTTTGGACTTTCAGGTAGTACAGATGCAGGTTGGAACAATGGGAAGTTAGCTTTCACTTTCAGGAATAAGGATGGTCACTATTTGGAAGCTGGAGTATTAAGGTATTCCAACGCCCCACTCCTACAAGAGACATCTCTGCTGTACAGGGCCCTTGCATCTGTTGGTAGCAGTGTGGACAGCATCTCAGTGGTAACCCCCAACACCCAATGGCGTGCCAACGTGCGTGCCATGCAAGAGGGAAGATTCCCTATCCATCCAAGGTTCGAACACCTCATTCACAAAATGCTGGTTTTGCCATCTTCTCAGTCCCTGTCTACCTGCCTTTTGCTCACGCCTTTGTCACCAGATGTGTGGAGAAGAGATGGAGCAATAGACCCACTGAGTGGGATTTTGTAAATGAATGCGAGCAAGGACGGACCCAGAAACTTTTGTTGGGGGGACCAAACATAAACCAAAAAAAAAATCTTAGTGAGGGCAGAAAAAAAGTAATATTTTTTTAGCGGGGGATAGGGAAGGGGCAGAAATTTTTTTTTTTTTTTACCTATACTGGGATCAGCCAGATAAAGGCTCCAATGTAAATTTTAAATTCTTGGGGGTTGGGGGCGGGCCCCCAGTCCTAATGTAGGTCCGTCACTGAATGTGAGATCTCTGACTAATTTTTCATGTATATCTCACGATTTGGATGTACATATCTTACTATTAATGGAAGGGGGCCTAACCCCCATCATACTCATTGTCGTTTTTTTATAATGTTTTACATTTTCTTAACAACAACAACTACTACGCCTTCATCCCAAAACAATTGGGGTCGGCAATATGAACCAACAAAGAAAATCATTCTGGGTCTTCCGCATGAATTCTTCTCCTCCATTCATTTCTATCCAATGCCATGTCCTTGGTGAGGTTCAAAGCATTCATATCCTTACTTATCACCTCCATCCATGTCTTCTTAGGCCTACCCTGACCTCTTTTAACTAATATATATTTTCCCATTTCTCCATCCTTCTAACTGGAGCATCATTAGGCATTCGTCGAATATGTCCAAACCACTGTAAACGATTCTCTCTCATCTTATTTTCAATGGGTGCAACGCCTACCTTCTTACGTATCTTCTCATTCTGAATCTTATCTTTTATTGTATTTCCACATATCCATCTCAGCATACGCGTCTCAGCTACACTCATTTTTTGAATATGATGTCTCTTGGCAGCCCAACATTCCGTACCATATAGTAAAGCGGGCCTAATAATCGTCCTATAAAACTTTTCCTTCAACCGCAATGGCATTCTACGATCGCACAACACTCCAGTTGCAATCTTCCATTTCATCCACCCAACCTTTATCTTATGATTTACATCAACATCAATTTCTCCGTACTTTTGAATGATAGATCCCAAATATTTGAAAGAATCATCCACCGGTATTTCTTTCTCACCAAACTTCACTACACTCCCATCTCTATTTCGTTGCTTACTAAATCGACATTTCATGTATTTTGTCTTACTCTTACTCAACTTAAAACCCCTTGCTTCCAATGTCTGTCTCCATAATTCTAACTTAGCATTAACCCCAGCTCTAGACTCATCAATCAAAACAATATCATCAGCAAACAACATACACCACGGCACATTTTCTTGAATTGATCTCGTAAGTTCATCCATCACTATAGCAAATAGGAAAGGGCTTAAAGCAGATCCTTGATGTAACCCAACCGTTATAGGAAAATTGGTTGTCACCCCTCCACAAGTGCGAACATTGGTTACTACTCCTTCATACATATCTTTAATTATACTAATGTACTTAAGAGAAACACCTTTCTTCATCATTGTCCACCAAAGAACGTCCCTAGCTACTCTATCGTAAGCCTTCTCCAAATCAATAAAAGCCATATGCAAATCTTTGTTCCTCTCTCTATTTCTCTCAATAAGTTGTCTAAGAAGATGTATAGCTTCCATAGTAGATCTTCCAAGCATAAAACCAAATTGATTCTCCGATATCATTACAACCTTCCTCAACCTAGACTCAATCACCCTCTCCCAAAGTTTCATAGTATGACTCATGAGTTTTATATCACGATAGTTTGTGCAATCTTGTATATCACCCTTATTCTTATATAGAGGCACCAAAGTACTCTTCCTCCACTCATTAGGCATCTTATTTGTCCGCCAAATCTTGTTAAAAAGATTTGTCAACCATTCTAAACCTTTCTCTCTCAAGCATTTCCAAGCCTCGATAGGTATACCATCTGGGCCAACTGCCCTTCTTGATTTCATTTTCTTCAAAGCCTCTACAATTTCTTTCTTTTGAATCTTACGCATAAAGTCACGATTCATCTCATGAAAAGCAATGAAAAAGTCTCCAAGATCCTGAGCATGACTTTCATTAAATAGCTTATCAAAATAATCTTTTCATTTCTCCTTAATCTCCTCATCTTTGACTAAAACCCTTTGTGTTTCATCTTTGATACATCTAACCATACCCAGATCCCTTGATTTCCTATCTCATTTTTGCAATCCTATAAATATCCTTCTCACCCTCTTTGGTATCCAACTTGTCATAAACCTTCTTATATACCTTATCCCTCGCGTTCCGAACTACTTTTTTTAGCTTCCTTCTTCGCTATCATATACTTCTCCAAATTCTCATTATCACAGCTTCTACTTAGATTTCTATAACACTCTCTTTTAACCTTAATAGCTAATTTGACATCCCCGTTCCACCACGATGTATCCTTACCTAGCGGTGCACCGCCTTTAGACTCACCCAATACCTCCTTAACCACCTTTCTCATGCCACCCGCTATCTTATTTCACATAGATTCTGAATCCTCCTCAAGACACCAATCAACTTCCTTAACTATCCGCTCTACAAACATTCCTTGTTTAGCTCCTTTCAGTGCCCACCACTTAATTCTAGGATCTATCCTATATCTATCCCTTTTACATTTTCTTAAAAAAATTAATATTATATATGCCACATTTTCCCAAGATTCGCAGAAAAAAAAACTTTCAACTTCATCACAAAACTTCCATTCAACAAGAAGATACGAACACCAAAGATTTGTGACATTGGGTGAGACCAATCTTTTTTTTTATCGGCAAGCTGGGGTTATAGGCAGAACCCCACCAGTTACACAACATACCATTGGGTTTTGAACTTGCAACGTCCCAACACATGATGACGTTAAGTAACAGTAACAGCTCCTACCAAACAAGCGGAGCCTCCAAAAAATGACAACAAAATAAAGGAAACAATGATAACAGATTAGGTAAATATGCATATGCACACATGTACACACCAGGCGAAGCAACTAGTTCGCAGTACCACCGAGATCCGAACATTCACCTCAAAGAGTGCAGATGACACCATCCCCTCCCTGGACCATTGCCACTTTCCAATGTTTACCATTTCAAGGTATCCAACACAACCGCAGAAGAGGAATATAGCCGAAGAGCTACCCTGCATATGCTCACAATGCTACAAACAAGAAAGAACAGTACTACCTTTTTCGAAGCCAAACCCCTCAGATTGATTCTCAGATCATGTTCCCTCATAAACCTCTGAACTGCATGGCCCACCATCACCAACCATGACCCCATACCACACACCACCATCCTCACAGCATCCATGGCACCACCAACTTGAAGGTCATTGGTGCTCACATCCAAATACCTCCATCCCCTCCCTGTACCCATGCCATTCTGCCATCCACATGTTGCATCCCTTCTGCCTTGCTGATCAAGCCCAAGAAGGTCGTTCGCCCAATATGACAAGCGAATGAGAATCCTCACCAACCATGCCACCTCGCCCTCGGTTATCGGCCTCTTCATCCAGTCACCCTTGTATTTTACATCCTCCCATGTGCATTTGCCTACACCCGGGTGCTTTGGGGTGAATACCTCATCTCGGGCTTGCGCAATGTTGATTGGCTCAGGTATTGCTGACCTGAGTTTTTCAGCAGGGCCAAACAGTGTGGTGACTAGAGACTTCAGAGAGTCAAGATCTTGGAGGCACCGCAACCGTTTGTCCCCACCGATAGATTGGACATCAGTTTCAGCCCTCAAGATAAGTAGCTGCAACAGGCATCATAAGAAAAAAAAATGACAGTCAATCCTCAAACTGAGTTGAATATCAATAAAATCATGCAAGATAGGCTTCAATCAGTTCCACTCAGAAAGATTCCACACACATGTTTTATAAATTAACCTACACTATCAATCACATTGATCAAGGGCACAGTTCGAAAAACTTATCTAATGGGATCCAGGAATCATGTCTGATACGAACCACAGTTTCCACCTAAAACACATTCAAGGCTAGATTCTAACCCTTCTATCATTATTTTTCGAAACTGTAGGCATAAGTGCAGAAGGTAAATCCATTGAGGCCATGTCTAGGTAATACAACCTCTCTCTCTCTCTCTCTCTCTCTCTCTCTCTCTCTCTCTCTCTCTCTCTCTCTCTCTCTCTCTCACCTCCTCATACAAAGCTAGCAAGACTAGTTTAACCTTGCTTATGAATCTACATCAACTAGGATAAAAACGATTAAACACCAAACTGTAATTTCCTCGGCAAGGTGCTGGATGTCAAGTTGACTATGACGCTTAGAGCCAAAAGCAATAAGTTAAAACTACTACAAATACTTGAGAAATCTTCAGAAACACAAATGGGAAAATGGGGAGCAGCCTGAGTCATGATACTAAGTTACTAACCAAAGACATGATGGAACCAATAGCTATTATATTTTGTCCAACATCCCCAACCACAAGCACCAACTCTATAGGAAATAATAAGAAATATGTATACAACATAAAACCAATCAACAATAAGCAATAGACAAATAATATGTTGAACACTCTAAAGCAATTATATTACAACAACAAACAACAACAACAACAACTACGCCTTCATCCCAAAACAATTGGGGTCAGCGATATGAACCAAAAAAGAAATTCATTTTGGGTCTTCCACATGAATCCTTTTCCTCCAATCATTTCTATCCAACGCCATGTCCTCGGTGAGGTTCAAAGCATTCATATCCTTTCCTATCATCTCCATCCAAGTCTTCCTAGGCCTACCCCGACCTCTTTTAACTAATATATTTTCCCATTTCTCCAACCTTCTAACTGGAGCATCATTAGGCCTTCGCCGAATATGTCCAAACCACCGTAAACGATTCTCTCGCATCTTATTTTCAATGGGTGCAACACCTACCTTCTTACGTATCTCTTCGTTCCGAATCTTATCTTTTATTGTATTTCCACACATCCATCTAAGCATCCGCATCTCAGCTACACTCATTTTTTTAATATGATTTCTCTTGGCAGCCCAACATTCCGTACCATATAGTAAAGCGGGTCTAATAGTCGTCCTATAAAACTTTCCCTTCAACCGCAATGGCATTCTACGATCGCACAGCACTCCAGTAGCACTTTTCCATTTCATCCACCCAACCTTTATCCTATGATTTACATCTCCATCAATTTCTCCATACTTTTGAATGATGGATCCCAAATATTTGAAATAATCATTCACCGGTATATCTTGCTCACCAAGCTTCACTACACTCCCATCACTACTTCGTTGCTTACTAAACCGACATTCCATATATTCAGTCTTACTCTTACTCAACTTAAAACCTCTAGCTTCCAATGTCTGTCTCCATAATTCTAACTTAGCATTAACCCCAGCTCTAGACTCATTAATCAAAACAATATCATCAGCAAACAACATACACCACTGTACATTTTCTTGAATTGATCTCGTAAGCTCATCCATCACTATCGCAAATAGGAAAGGGCTTAAAGCAGATCCTTGATGTAACCCAACCGTTATCGGGAAATTGGTTGTCACCCCTCCACAAGTGCGGACATTGGTTACTACTCCTTCATACATATCTTTAATTATACTAATGTACTTGAGAGAAACACCTTTCTTCATCATTGTCCACCAGAGAACGTCCCTAGGTACTCTATCGTATGCCTTCTCTAAATCAATAAAAACCATATGCAAATCTTTGTTCCTCTCTCTATATCTTTCAATAAGTTGTCTAAGAAGATGTATAGCTTCCATAGTTGATCTTCCAGGCATAAAACCAAATTGATTCTCCGATATCATGACAACCTTCCTCAACCTAGACTCAATCACCCTCTCCCAAAGTTTCATAGTATGACTCATGCGTTTTATACCACGATAGTTTGTGCAATCTTGTATATCACCCTTATTCTTATATAAAGGCACCAAAGTACTCTTCCTCCACTCATTAGGCATCTTATTTGTTCGCCAAATCAAGTTAAAAAGATTTGTCAACCATTCTAAACCTTTCTCTCCCAAGCATTTCCAAGCCTCGATAGGTATACCATTTGGGCCAACTGCCCTTCTTGATTTCATTTTCTTCAAAGCCTCTGCAATTTCTTTCTTTTGAATCTTGCGCATGAAGTCACGATTTATCTCATGAAAAGGAATGGAGAAGTCTCCAAGATCTTGAGCATGACTATCATTAAATAGCTTATCAAAATAATCTTTTCATCTCTCCTTAATCTCCTCATCTTTGACTAAAACCCTTTGCGTTTCATCTTTGATACATCTAACCATACCCAAATCCTTCGATTTCCTATCTCTCATCTTTGCAAGCCTATAAATATCCTTCTCGCCTTCTTTGGTATCCAACTTGTCATAAACCTCCTTATATACCTTAGCCCTCGCGTTTCGAACAACTTTTTTAGCTTCCTTCTTTGCTATCATATACTTCTCCAAATTCTCATTATCACGACTCTTACTTAGATTTCTATAACACTCTCTTTTAACCTTAATAGCTAATTTGACATCCTCGTTCCACCATGATGTATCCTTACCTAGTGGTGCACCGCCTTTAGACTCACCCAATACCTCCTTAGCTACTTTTCTCATACCACCCGCTATCTTATTCCACATTGATTCTGAATCCTCCTCGAGACACCAATCAACTTCCTTAACTACCTGCTCTACAAACATTCCTTGTTTAGCTCCTTTCAGTGCCCACCACTTAATTCTAGGATCTATCCTATGTCTATCCCTTTTGCGGCATTGTCTAATTCTAAGATCTAAAATTAAGACTCTATGTTGTGTAGCTACACTTTCTCCTGGTATAACCTTACAATCGATGCAACAACCCCTATCTCTCTTTCTAAGTAGGAAAAAATCTATCTGACTCGTATTAACCCCACTTTTAAATGTTACTAGGTGAGACTCCCTCTTCCTAAACCAAGTGTTTGCTAAGATCATATCATAGGACAAACAAAAATCTAAAATCCTTTCTCCACTTTCATTTCTTTCTCCTATACCATAGCCTCCATGGATATTCTCAAATCCATCCCTACTAATGCCTACATGTCCATTAAGGTCACCGCCGATGAAAAGCTTTTCTCCATAAGATGTCTCTTGTACTACTCCATCTAAATCTTCCCAAAATTGATGCTTAATGGAATCATCTAAACCTACTTGAGGTGCATAAACACTAATAATATTAATAATATCCGTACCTAATACTAATTTAATAAGTAAAATTCTATCACCCTTCCTACGGACCTCAACTACATTATCTATAAACTGACGACTCATAACAATCCCTACTCCATTCCTATTCCTATTTATTCATGTATACCAAATCTTATATCCCCAAGGTTCTATCACTTTAGCTTTCTCACCTACCCATTTGGTCGCTTGAAGACATAAAATATCAATCTTTCTCCTACACATAACATCTACTAACTCTACCAACTTACCAGTTAAAGACCCTATGTTCCAAGTGGCTAACCTAATTTTATGGTCTTGGACTAACTTCTTTACCCCCACCCGTCCAACAAAGTGAGGGAACCCTTGCCTATTTGACACCACACCCGGGCGCCGGTGTGACGCGTCGCTTCTGGGCGACGACCTAGCAACCCTTGCACATTACGTAACACAAATAATGTCTTCTTTTTCTTCTTAACAATAGACATAGTACAAGCAATGGACAAATAACATGTCTTCTCCTTCTTCTCGAAGAAGAAAACAAATGATGTCTTCAAAAAAAAACTTAGGCTCTAGAAAAAGCCTAGGCGGTCGCAGCCTAGGCAGTAATATAGGGCCCCACTGCCCAAACCTGGTCAACCCAGGCGGTGGGGCTGCACCTAGGTCCTAGGCGGCGCCTTTGACAATGGCTGGACCAACCAATATGACAGCCAAAACATTCAACATGAGTATATTTGCTCTAAGACACAACCGCAATTGCATGCAAACACATGCCTTGCAGTGCAGCAAGTGCCCCGTGCAAATCATACTACTAACGAATATGGGCCTACAAGTTGATGCAATGGCTTATCAAGACCAAAGAGCTAAGTAACATTTTACAGGTTTCATCAAGGTAGCAGACAATCAGGATGTGCAAACTCCATGACAGCATGCTAGCCAAGAAAATGCAATAATCCACTGTGTTAAAAGATTGTAATGTTATATATATATATATATATATATATATATATATATATATATATATATATATATATATATTAGGTATTTGTAATAGGTAATACCCTGTAGGGATATTTTGGTCATTTGACCTTGTAATAGAATCTGCCATTAGGGGCAGAACTGTCCTCTTATGTCCTTTTTTTTGTATTTTCTTATCTGTTTTTTTTTCTTCTATTTGTATTTTGTATTTTGTTGGTATTGTCAAGGATATTTTTGTCCCTGTGACCATTGGGGGGCTCCCAAACGGCTAGAAATCTAGCTGTTGAAAGCTCCCCAACAGCTAGTTTTTTGTGTATCAATATGGGGCTATGGCCCCCTTGTAGCATTTTGTGTGCATTCTTTACATAATAAAACCATTGTTTTTATGTGTGCTCGCTTGGCCCTTAGTGGTTATTTTTGTTTGAACCCATATTTGGGTTTGTGATTTGTGAGATCTTTGTTTCATTACACACCGATCCCATCCCCATAATGAAATTGAAGGGTAAAAGAAAAACTTGAATTTTGAAGTTCAAACTCCAAATATTTTAATAAATGTAAAAGATTAGGTGTCAATGACAGAAGAATACACAATAATCTACTAGAAATGCAAAATAATCAAATTACTTCAATCAACATATACGTTGTTGCAAGCACGCATGAAAACAGTATACTATTGAAGTTTGAGCACAACAGCCTAGGACGGGGACTGGGTACTCGTGCAGCAGGGATCAGATCATAGGTGTGTTGGAAAAGAGTTTCTGCCTGTTGGAAAAATGAAAAGTCACCAAAGAAACAACAAATCAACAAGCAAGCAAATGAGAAAAATCCCTAGCTGTCTAGACCATTCCATTCCCACCCTACAAAGGCCAACTGAATACATACCCAACTAAATGGAAAACTATTTGAATTGATCAACACACATAATTCAGTTTTCCACCTAAAGCTTCAATTATCGTATCAAGCCAAGCCGCCCATCCATTATTATTCATTCCACACCAAAATGACAACCCAGCCAAAACGCTCCACCATCACCTTCCTACCAATTTTCAATTTCACATCTCATCAATCTAGTTGAAATTTGTAAAGTAATTTACATGAACCCCTCGATCAGAAAAGAGGGAACACAAACGCATGAAGACCAATTCTGCAAGAGAGACAACAAACATGACAACCAAGGATCATCAACTTGAACATTCTCAATGGTATGCGATTTATGAGGAAGCCAACCATGCAAAAGTTTTCACCCTAAGGGACGGTCCAAACCCTAAATTGTTTTCTTCAGAAACCAACTGGCGGCCCCACAATGTCTGCCCCAAAAAAGAATAGCAACAAGGATTGACCAAGGAAGAACCATGAATGCCACTTTATGACATGATGCATCACAAAGAAGATAGAACCACCGGACTGGCGGCATCGATCCACCACTGACTTGCAATAGAACTAATACTCGTCCACAAAGCAATAAGTGCCTCTAGCACACGTAACCAAACTGCTAAATCAGCCAACATGCAGGTCCCTATGAGCCAACAAACTCTTTCAGAAAAGGCTACTCACTCTACATGTTTGTTGTGCATACCAACACTTTGTGAATGTATGGACAACCCACAACAATCCCTTCAGGTGAAAGTTTCTAAGGTTTATCTAGATTAATTATGAATAGGAACAACTAAGGTTGGAATCTTTTTACAGAAAATACCAAACAGACTCCAGCTGAGGTTTGGCATGACTTCATGATTAAAGCAGCCAAAGGTATCTAGGTTTAGTTGTTCATGAGACACATTGTCCTTAAAGGTGTATTAGGCATTGGAAATTCCGCCAAATTTTAGGCCACTTGTAGGGTTGCACAATGAGCCGAGCTAGCTCGAGCTCGACTCATTTAAACCTGGCTCGAACTCGTCCGAGCAAGTAAACGAGCCGAGCTCGATCGTGCATTAGAGTTCAATTAAGCTTGATGAGCCCGATTAAGCTCGACAAATAAAGTCATATTAGTGGCTAGTTTTTAGGATATGTAAATATTTTGTTGAATAATAAGCACAAAATGAGGTTACACTCAAGTGGGTAGGGTGTTGCTCGTTTATGTATGAGATTTGGGGTTCAAATCCTGTCCTCTATGCAGGCATTTCCATCTTTTTTAAATAAATAAATTTGACTCTGTTGAGACTAAGAGGCTTTTAGTAACATCTTTTAGTCTCAACAGACTCAAGCCAAGCCGAGCTAGGCTCGAGCTCAAACCTGGGCCGAGTTTGTACACAAAGCATTCAAGCTCGGCTCCACTCAAGCCCGGCTTGTGTGCACCCCTAGCCACTTGCTAACATCAATAACAAATGAAGCATGAAAGGACTACTAATTAGGGCGCCCTCACGAAGACTGAAGACTTACTAAAACACAAACCAATCAAATGAATCAAATAACATAGCTAACATAATATATATGGAAGGGGCAAGATGCAACCAACATTATGTGATACACCTATGGCATGACATAAACCATTGGATCAGATTTAATTTTCCAAAGTTAGATGCTCATAAATAGTAACTTACTCATCAAATATCATTTATGAACTACCTCATGCATGGCAACTCGTTTATAACCATCATTTATGAGTTACCACTTATGAAGGCCATCAAATCTGTCCAAGAATAGAGTCCCAAGAGTGCAGTCTGCTCAAAGTTTGCACCATCTTCAAGGAACAAGGTCCACTTTGTAAAATAATATGTAATAACCTAGGCTAACTAGGAATTATCCTTTTCTTTATTTTAGTTAGAATAGGACTTATTTTTCTATTTTTTACATTTTTAGCCTTTTGACTAGTCAACTTTTTGACTTAAGTCAAAAAGCAAAGAGTCGTTGGACTCCCAACGACTCTATTTAGAGCTCCCAAACGACTCTATTTAGAGCCGTTGGGAGCCCAACGACTCCCTCATCTAGCCTCTTACTATGTGTATAAATATGGGGCTTTGCCCCCCTTACAATTTATGTATTTCTTGAGGGTGATTCTCAATCAATAAAATATATTTTTTCTCTCGATGTGGCATACTCTTTTTTGGGTATTTTGTATGAACCTTAGTGGTTCTTGTGAGTGATCTTTGATTGGAGCTATTTGAAGTTTCGATTGGTGGTGATACAAGGATGCATCTTCTTACATAGTATCAGAGCTCGGAGACCAAGCTAAGTTTGTAATGAAATGGTGGTCTTCAACAAATGCAGAAATAACTCACAAACAAGTGTCTATTGGAGACACTACAAGCATGACCCTTGAAAGGGTATAAAAGGAAGAACACTTGAAAAATAAATAATACTGTATTCATGAACAAAATGCTTAAGAAGCATGGTTGTTTTACATTGAAGGGGTTCACCCCTATATATACAACAAAGTGGAAGAGAGAGGAGAGCTCATTTTGAGCTCTCCAAAAGAGACGTTGGATTCCAACGTCTCTTAATATAGCTGTTGGACTAGAGTCCAACAGCATTTATTATAGTTGTTGGACTACAGTCCAACAGCTATTTGCACAGTCAAGTTCCAACAAGAACTTGACTGGATCAAATATCTAGTTTCTATTGAACTAGATGCTAAAAAAGAAAATAAAGAAAAATAAAAAAAAAATAATAAAAGAAAATATAATAATATTAAATAATATATATATATATATTACAGTTTACATTTTAACAAAGTTTTGGTGGTGCATCGGGAAATGTGTCATTCAAAGTTTGAAAAAGAAGTGAAGTTTTTTTTCAAGTGTGTGAAATCATGATCGTGTAAAAGCTTGAAAGCTTGGAGGAGCACTCGTACTCATTATCCGTGGTGGAGTACTAACTATCCTCACTTTCATCTCTCCTCTTCTTCTCTATTCTTTTTCTTTCTTCCCTTCTTTATTTTTCGTCTCAAGCCTTGTAAAATGGATGACAATGATAATGTCACCATTAAACCCATTAAGCTCAACGATTCAAACCAAAGTTACCGGAAGCTTCTTAGGTAGGTGGGAAGCTCGCTTCCGAAAACTCGCTTCGGAAGCGCGATACTCCTCACTTTTGAAACTTCATAGGAAGCTCGATTCACCCACGCTTCTTCTATGCTTCTCATGCACATGGTCTATGCATAGTATACGCTTTTCTCTTCATCTTTTTCATGTATTTTTTCTCACGCTTTCACTCACTTTTCATGTACTTTCTTTAAATTGGTAACCATCATTTTAGATTTTAACAAAAATTGAACTCTTTTACAGAAAAATCATGAAATATAAGAACGATCAATTTTATTTTAGTTTGTAATTGTTTCTTGTTTGATTCCATATTGCTTCATTCTGTATTCATATTTTGCTTTTAAATTGAAACTTCGCTTCCCGCTTCGTATAAATTTTAAAATGCCTCGCTTCTCGGTTCCGCTTCCTAGTTTGGCAACCTTGATTCAAACTATGTTACATGGGCTTCAATTATGAAGCACCTTATATGGGGAAAGGGGTTGTGGGGATTAGTGGATGAAACCGATTTAGAACCTAAGTTAATCATTACGAAGGTGAGAAAGAAATACCTCTTACGGGGGTTGAGAAAAACAAAGTCATTACGACTTATGAAAAAAGCAGAAGGAATGGATAATGGGACATGCCAAGATTATGTCTTGGCTCATTAGTAGTGTAGATATCAAAAAATGTTCAAGTCTTGCAAAATTTGAACATGCAAATGATGCATGAGATTATCTTAAGAGAATTTATTCTCTTAAAGACATTGCACATAGTATAATTTACAAGACAATGTATGAAATATTGTTCAAGGGGACAAGAGCAATAGAGAGTACTATAATAGCTTGTCCGAATTATTGGAAGAGTTGGTTCTTCTTGAACCGAAGTGGCATTGTCTTCGTCAAAACCAAATAAATACGAAGCATTTTTTCCAATTTATTAGTGGATTAAGATCGAAATTTGAATCAACCAAATCCATTCTTCTTAATCGAGGGAAGGTTCCTTCAACATAACACACAATAGAAGAATTAAACATGGCAAAGAATAGGCCGAAGAAGAGAATCTCCAAGTGTGATGATGACTCGGTTCTAGCCGAGTCTAGACCAAGAAACTATATTCGTACCTATAAACCTCCACACTATGGGAGGACAAATGATGAGAAACAAGAAAATGAATTTGCGATAAAGAAAGTTATTACTATTGTTGTGAACCGGAACATGTGAAAACTTATTGTCCGAAATTGAAAAACTCTACGAGAAGAAGGTTGCCTTTATAGGACCTCCACAAGAATCAAGTGAACCATCCATTAGAAGCATGTCCTTAACACAATTAGTGGAGGCACTTCAACCTCTACCCAAAGAGGCATCTTTATTCACTAGAACCGCAGTCTCTTTCATCGGCATCTCGGATCCCGGTAAATCTTTTTGGCTCCTTGACTCAGGTGCCTCTTTTCATATGACAAGAAACATTGATATGTTATCTGAATGTCATAACTCAAGTGGATCAAATGTTTTTACCGCCGATGGAGCATCTCTTGAAATCAAAGGAATAAAAAAATTTGAAAATATTTTTCAAAACGCAAAAAGATTTTGTATTCCACAAATTAGATATATTCCTAAACTTAACCTAAATCTTTTATTTGTCTCTCAAGTATCTGACCATGGATGTAATGTTTTCTTCTCTTCTCGTGGTTGTTGATGAAAGATTTACACCGCAGCCCTATTCTGCAGAAAATAAGAGAAGAAGATAAGAGAGAGAGACTTGCAAGAAAAAGGGAGGAGGTTGCACACATTAACCCCTCTCAACCCTAACATGATTACTTATATAACATGATTTACAATATGTGAATATTACAGAATGCCACTGATTAATGAAAAGAATATAGCACATGCTGAAAACCAATATAAGTGAGCAGTTTGGATCTATCCGACGTTTGGATCTGGACCCAAACGTTCTCATACTCGATGCACGACCTCTTACCACCCTCCCTCAAGTTGTACATGGTCCTGGACCATGAACAACTTGCTCTTGAGAAACTAAAATTGATGTTTCGTTAATCCCTTAGTGAGAAGATCTGCAACTGGTTCTTTTGTACAAACATACAGTGGTTGGATTTCCTTAGTCTCCACCTTGTCCGATAAAATGTTGGTCTATCTCAATATGTTTTGTGCGACTGTGATGAATAGGATTAAAAGCAATGTTAATGGCACTTTGATTATCCACCATTAACACTGAATCCTTGACCTTTTCTCCAAGATCCTCAAGTAGACGTCCAATCCAAGTCACTTCGGCAGTACCGGCTGCCATAGATTGATACTCAGCTTTCGTGCTAGATCGTGCCACAGCTTTCTGTTAAATTATGTATATATAAATATATATCTATACATATACTTATATATATACATACATATATATATAAGTATATGTATATATATATATACATATTTTTAATTCCTTTGTTTTTCTTGTACCCCAAAAACCCAATAGGGGTATTTTGGTAAATCACCATGTAATCTTTTTCTTTTTTTGTATTTTTTCTTTTTCTTTTTTCTTTTTTGCTTTTTCTTTCTTTTTTTCATATTGTAAAGACCACAATGGGCCCCACTCATCTAGTCGTTGGGGCACAAACGATCATATTTATGACCATTGGGGCTCCCAACGACTAGATGGGAGCCCCCTTGTGGTCCCTCCTCTTTAGCATCCTCCTCTATAAATAGAGGAGGTTCTCCCTTGTATCGTTATGGGTTTTTCACCCTTCTTCACTCTTCAATAATATCAATCTTATGCCTTATAGGCATTTTACCCCTTAGTGGGTTATGTTTGCACTTTTAGTGCTTGTGTTATTGGCTCCTTTAAAGAGTTTGTTGTATTATTGGTGTTTCCGCTATTTTCATTACACTTTCTGTTTGCGACTACTCCATGACACAAGATTTTGCCCAATGAATATGCAATAACCAAATGTAGACCTCCTCTCATCAGGGTCTCCTGCCCAATCTGCATCTATATAAGTAATAAGCTTATGTCATGTCCTACCTTCCTCACTCTTATGATAGATAAGACCATCTCCCATTGTTCCCTTCAGATAATGTAATATCCTTTTAACTGCATCCATATGAGTCTCTCTTGGATCATGCATAAACTGAGAGACCTGATTAACAGCATAAACAATATCAGGCCTAGTAAACATAAGATACTGTAAAGCCCCAACAATACTTCGGTATCTAGTGGGATCGATGCATAAATCTCCATCATATGCACTTAATCGCTGGTTTAAAACACTAGGAGTCCGAACAGGTTTACAATCTGTCATACCTGTTTTATTCAACAAATCAAGAGTGTATTTTTGTTGCAGCAGAATAAGATAGTTGGTATGTCTGTCAACGTCTACCCGAAGAAAGTATCGAAGGTCTCCAAGCTCCTTCATTTTAAAAAATTTCATTAGAAGAGTCTTCACTTCCTCTATATGTTTCTCTCAACTCCCAGTGATGACAATATCATCAACATATATGAGCAATAAAGTGATTACGTTTTCACTTTTGAAAATAAAGAGGGAGTAATCTAGGGCACACCTGCGAAATCCACATTCTTGGATTTTGAGAGAAAAACTGTCAAACCACGATCTCGAGGCTTGTTTGAGACCATAGAGAGATTTCTGCAATTTACAAACCCATAGTCGAGGATCGCTTTCTACATATCCACGAGGTTGTTCCATGTATACTTCTTCCTTTAGGTCACCATGAAAGAATGTGTTTTTAACATCCATTTGACTTAATTTCCACCCATGTTCTACAGCCAAAGATATTACTACTCGAATAGTGCCCATTTTAACCACAGGACTGAATGTCTCATCGTAGTCCTCACCAAACTGTTGTGTAAATCCTTAGGCCACGAGTCTCGCCTTATAACGCTCAATGCTCTCATTGGGTTTATATTTTATTTTATAAACCCACTTGGAGCCTACTATATTCTTTCCTTGAGGCCTAGGAACAATTTCCTAAGTTTGACATTCACGAAGGGCATCCATTTCTTCATTCATTGCCTCTATCCATTTTCGGGATTGAGATGATTGCTCAAAGAAAACGTGTTCATCTTGCTTTGCAGCTTGAGTCATGAAAAGTTTAAAATCCAAAGAGAAGTTTTTTTAGCTTACCCATCTATGTATGGGATGTCGTGTCCTCCCATATCTCCTATTTTGTTGTTGTTCTTGACTCCTATTATTAACACTTTCAGAACTCCTACTCCCTTCTTGTCGAGTGTATACAAATCCTGAAAAACGATGAGGCATCGCGTCATCCTTTCCCTCTGCATTAGATTGCAAATCTTTTATATCATCCGAAGGACAGCATAATGAATTGTTGATCTCATTTCCATAAGTGTTCTCGGCGAATAATTCAACACTCATCCATGGATCATACACTTCAACTAATTGTGAAGGTTCTACAGACGTACCAAAATTTTTTTCATCAAACACAACGCTTCTAGAGATTTTGATCCGCCGGGCTGCGGGATCATAACACCTAAACCCCTTATACTCATCTGCATATCCATCAAAATTTGCACTAAACAACTTTGTCATGAAATTTATTCATCAATGAAGCATCAATATGGACATAACATATACTTCCAAACACTCATAGTTCACTGGAATCAGGATGACGCACAAACAAAGTGTCATATGGAGATTTGAGCTCCAAGAGTGACATGGGTAAACGATTTATTATGTGAACAGTTGTATGAAAAGTTGTTGTCCACAATGATGTGAGCACATTACTATCATATCATGCATCATGCTCATGGTTGTTTCAACAATATGTCGATGTTTACGTTCGGCAACTCCATTCTGCTGAGGAGTGTAGGGACAGGAAAGTTGCCGAGTTATTCCAATATCTCGTAGAAAAGCAATAAAGTCATCTGAATAATATCCCCCCCCCACCCCACCATCACATTGGAAGTGCTCAACTTTAGACGAGAATTGTGTTTAAATCATTGCATGAAATTCTCGAAATAATTGGAACACTTGTGATTTATGCCTCATGAAGTAAATCCAAGTATATCGAGAGTAGGAATCAATAAACAAGACATAATATCGAGAACCAGATAAAGAATCAATGGGAGCTGCTCCTCATACATCAGAACATATAAGTTCAAAAGGTTCAGAAGCCCTTTTATTCAGAGCATTGAAAGGAAGCACATGACTTTTGCAAAGTTCACAACTTGGACACTTCTTGACATTTAAAACAGTAGACAAACTGGACATTGGAATAAGACTCTGTGACACAAGCTTTTCAATAAAAACACGACAAAAATGACCCAACCGACCATGCCATAAATCTGGCTTATTACATCGAAGAGAATTATCAACATCCGACTAAAGACGAACTATGAACTGATGACCAAGAAGACGAAGGATGACTTGGCTCCAAGGCTAACTCCAATGAAGACGATGAAGGACTGACAGGAGGCTCCTTGAAGACATACATGTTTCCTTGTCGCTCTCCCTTAGCGAACGTCATCTTCGTTTGAAGATCCTTGACATACACAGAGGGAGTGAATTCGACAGAAGAATTTGTATCGTCAACAAGTTTAGAAATTGAAATAATATTATTTTTAATATTTGGAGCAATGACAACATTAGACAAAGACAAAGAAGAAGATGACATAGGAATGTGTGCACTACCAATGTGAGTAATGGGGTAAGTTTTTTCATCACCAGTGACAATATTCCCTCTACCGAAATAAGGTGATAGACTAGACAGTTTACCTGCATTTCCCGTCACGTATGTGGCTGCCCCTGAATCAACATACCATTCCCCTTCTTCGTTTTGCTTGATCGTCATGTTTGCCAGTGCAATCATTAGCAACTGTTGTATATTATCTGGTGAGGCCCTTTGGCTCTGCCCTATCAGTATATTCTATGCTTTGTTTCCTTTATCCTTGTTTTGGGGATTTAACCAACAGTTTGCTTTTACGTGACCCTTTTTGTTACACTGAAAACAGGTAGGAACTCTTTTCTGACCCCCTAACTGAAACCCTTCTGGAGTACTAGGTGTAAGAATAATGCCACGACCCCCTTGTCCAAACCGACCACGCCATCTTCCTCCTTGATATCCTGCATTTCCACGTCCATGTCCAGTTAATGTGTCCATAGCCAACACATTATGTGAATTCCCACCTTGGTCAGGTGTTGCTTCATACTCATCTCATGTTGTAATAGCTTGGCTTGTAGCTCTCCAAAAGTAGGCAACACAGGTAAGACCTCAAGAGCTATAGTGAAGGCGTAATACTTTGGTCCAAGTCCACTAAGAGTTTGTTGAACCTTTTTTTTATCTGAAATCACACTTCCAGCTATACCCAACTGATCTGAGATGGTCTTAACACGATTGAGATACTCCATAATTGGCATCGATCCCTTACTTAGATTCTGAAATTCCTTCTTCAAGTAACCCGAGCCTCTGATATTTGAGACTATGTATGTGCAAGCGTTGCCCATAATTGTTCTGTTGTGAGGCCATCTGTGATGGAGATTAACACTTCTTGAGAAAGAGTGGAGGTGAAGTAAGCAACCACACACTGATTCTGTTTCATCCATGTAGTATATTCTGGATTGCTAATCTGCTTAGAAGAAATTGTCTCTCCTTTCTCATTCTCAATTTCCTGCAAAATAAACTGTGATGGGGTCGGTGTAGAACCATCTAGATGCCCAAAGAGATCTTGGCTCCTTATGAAAGGAGTGATTTGTATTTTCCAAGTCAGGTAATTAGAATGGTTAAGTTTTTCAGAAATAAGATGGGGAAGAAAGCTCGAGGACATACCATTTTGAATAAAAGAGGAATCCATTAAAAATTGAAAGGACAAATATTCAACCAGCAACACAAACTCAAACTGAACGAGCCGTTCCAAACAATTTGTAAACCTATGCCCGTCAACCTTTTTTTTACAGTCTCAGCAGTAAAATGAACAGATCGTCTGGTCGATGTTTAGACAGGAGGCACTGATTTATGAGCATTGTAAAATTCAATTGTAAATAACTGCTCACAATAAACGAAGAACACCAATATACGTGATCTTACGTTGCTGGTTGAAAAGGCACAAAAAAACTGGTTTTGAGAAAACAGAAGACAATAGAAAAGAAGTTTTGTTGATTCAGCCTGCTAGCAAACAGAAAAAATAGGAATAGAAGGAGAATAAATCAAATATCCACGGTAGAAATATAAGCAAACAGAAATTTCATAGAATAAAGAGAGAGTATCAGATCGGAGAATAAATCAGATGTCCACAACAAAAAAAAGGGTTGAATGATTTGACGAAAGGCCCAAAACAGAAACCGATTAGATTTGACTTCAAACAAAGGCAAATCTTAATGACAGCACAGGAATATTAGGTTTCGAGAAGAAAAAAAATTATTTAAGATAAGAGCAAGAAGAAGTTGAGGTGATGAGAGAAAGAAACAACCGGAATAGAAGGAGAATGAAGAGAAACAAGTACCCACCGTTGGATTGACTAAATTAGATCTCTCTGGGCATACCTTCAGGCAAGACGGCGAACCTTGCTCTGATACCATGAAAGATTTCCACCGCAGCCCTATTATGCAGAAAATAAGAGAAGAAGAGAAGAGAGACTTGCAGGAAAAAGGGAGGAGGTTGCACACGTTAACCCCTCTCAACCCTAACATGATTACTTATATAACATGATTTACAATATATGAATATTACAGAATGCCACTGATTAATGAATAGAATATAGCACATGCTGAAAACCAATATAAGTGAGCAGTTTGCATCTATCAAACGTTTGGATCTAGACCCAAATGTTCCCATACTCGATGCACGACCTCTTAACAGCCGAGTATAGGATCATCAGTCAAGAAAGCTGATTAGGGAAGGCCATAGAGAATGAGGCATATACTACATGAATTTTTTGAAAATACCCAAGAATACATTATGTTGTAATGTTCAGAAAATGGATTTGGATCTATAGCACAAGAGACTTACGCATCCTAGTGTATCCAAGATCCAATTTTTTTCAAAGATGAAAAATTTTTGTAATTTAGAAACTTTTACATGTAAAAAATGTATTCTTGGTAAAATGAAGAGATTATCTTTTCAAGAAAGAACCTGTCTCTTCTCGACCACTTGAGTCAATACATTTGGATGTGTGGGGACCCGCACCTGTTATATCAGAAGGTGGTTTTATGTATTATGTAATTTTCATAAATGATTTTACATGACATACTTGAATATATTTTCTTAAGCATAAATCTGAAGTTTTCTCACACTTAAATATTTCATAATCTAGTCAAAAATCAATTTAAGCATAATATTTCAATCTTTCGCACAGATTCAGATGGGAGTTTTTATCAAAAGAATTTAAAAATTATTTGAATTTATACGATATTACACATCAAAGACCATGTCCATATACCCATCAACAAAATAGTTTAGTAGAAAGAAAACATAGACATATTATAGAAACAACAAGAACCTTACTTATTACACACCAAGTACCAAAGATTTTTTTGATCGAAGCCACTCTAACTGGTGCATTTTTAGGATATGCAAATCACCAAAAAAGGCTATAGATGTTTTGATCTTAAAACTAAAAAGTTATGCGTTAAGAAATGTATCTTTTTTGGAAAAAGAAAGTTTTTTTTAGAGTGAGAACTCTAAGGAAATAGACACGTATTCTTTTTTATTTAACTTAGTTTCAAAGATTGATGAAGGTGATATTGATGAAAGTCGAGAAGATCAAAATGACATGACAAGTACTAAATCACTTCGTGATAGTCAAGATTGTATTCAATACTCTAGGTGGGGTAATTTAGAACAACCATGTGCTCTCGAAAAATATACTAAAGAACAGGAATAAATACCAACAAGAGTGTCAAAAGTCCCTGAAAAATGTGTTCTATGAGTCTTTTTCACCGAAGTATGAAGCCTACATTGCCATAATACATTCCTATATAGAGCATTCTAATTATGTTGCAGCAAAGGAACAGCCTGAATGGGTCGAAGCAATGAGAGCGTAATTAAATGCCTTAGAAAAGGCGAATACCTGGACTATTCAAGATATTCCGCCAGGCAAAAAGCTCATAGTTGTCGATGGTTGTATAAAGTTAAAACCAAGAGTGACAACACTCTTGAGAGGTTTAAGGTCTGATTAGTTGCCAAAGGCTATTCCCTAGAGTATAGAATAGACTCGGAAGAGACCTTTGCGTCAATCGCTAGAATGACCACAATTAGGACCTTAATAGCTCTTGCCTCTGTAAAGAAATTACATATATATCAAATGGATGTCAAGAATGTATTTCTCAATGAAAGCTTAATTGAAAAAGTATATATAAAACCACCACCTGGCATTAATATTCCTAAAGGAAAAACTCTTCGTTTAAATAAGGTTTTGTATGGTCTTAAGCAAGCCCCAAAAGCTTGATATGACAAATTTAGTTAAGTTATTCTTGATTTTGGTTTTCAATCTTGTCTTATTGACACAGCTTTGTTTGCAAAGAATTCTGATGCAGGTATTATTATCTTTCTCTTCTATGTAGACGACATGATCATCACTGGAAGTGATAAACAAGGAGTTGACAACATTAAAAAAAATCTCAAAACAAACTTTGAAATGAGTGATTTGAGATTTTTAAAATTCTTTTTTGCTATAGAAGTTGTTTATTCCTCTAGAGGCTATTTGCTAACTCAATCTAAATTTGTTCTAAATATTGTTGACAGGTCTGGTATCTCAGATGAAAAACAGGTTTACACACCCGAAGTTGCAAATATCAAAATGAAGATTGATGATGTAGAACCACTAAAAAATCCAATACTTTACAAACAACTTGGCGGGGCATTGTCTTATCTCTCCATTACAATACCTGACATTGCGCATGTCATTCACACAATAAGCCAATTTCAGCATGCTCCTACCATTGTTCATATGGGAGTTGTTTTACGTATTATTAGATATATTAAAATCTCCATTTTTTAGAACTTTTCTTATATGCTTCTTCCTCCTAAGATTTAATTGCATATACTGATGCAGATTGGGGAAGCAATCCCAATAATCGATACTCAATTACTGATTTTTGTGTATTTTTAGGTGGTTAGCAGTTGTAGTGTTTGCCTTGAAGTCATAGCGACATTATATGTACGGAGATATATTCAAGGTCTTTTCTGACCACAAGAGTCTCAAGTATTTATTTTCTCAGAAGGAATTGAATATGAGACAACATCGTTGGCTCGAGTTTATCAAAGATTATGAGTTCACGTTGTCTTACCATTCTGGTTACGCGAACGTCGTGGCAAATGTGCTTAGTCGCAAATCGAGCGATGTTCTGGCTAGTTTTGTGTGGAGCCAGAAGTTGATCGAAGATTTTGTAGCTTGAAAGCCATTCTTTATTGGAGGCGGATCGATCAGATTGTCCGGTTTGACCATTCGATTAGAGTTTTTGCCTAAGGTTATTTAGGCACAGAAGCGAAACTCCCAGTATAAGAGGTTCGTAAATCAAGCTCGTGAAGAGGACTCAGTTTTTTGTGTTGATGACAACGGTTGTATCTGTATGAAGGATCAACTTTGGGTGCCAGATGACCCTGAGTTGAGGAAGGAGATCCTTGATGAGGCACATCTATCGAAGTACACCGTTCATCCTAGTGGTACTAAGATGTTCAAGGATCTTCAACGAAAGTATTGGTGGAACGGGACGAATCGTGAAGTCGCAGAGTATGTATCGAGGTGTTTGACTTGTTAGCAAATCAAGATCGAGCACCAACGTTCCGGAGGTTCCATGCAAAGGATCGAGATTCCTTAGTGGAAATGGGAAAAGATCACGATGGATTTCGTGGTATCAACTAAAGTCAAATACAGAGTTATGGCTACAACCACTATGGAAGTAGTCGGGCTAAGACGCTTGCTTCATGACATGAGTGTTCATAGTACAGGAGCATCGCGACTATGCTGCTATAACAAAAGTTCTATTTACATTGCCAGCAATCGGATATTCCATGAACGAACCACGCACATCGAGATGTATTGTCACTATGTACGAAAGGAATTTCTACACATCACCATTGATCTTCCCTATGTTTCTTCAGAATATCAACTGGTAAATTTCTTTACCAAATCTCTTGCAGCTCCTCGATTTTACTTTCTCTTGGACAAACTTTCGGTTATCCAATCGTAAGTTTGAGGGGAGAGTGTTAGATAATATGTAATAACCTAGGCTAACTAGGAATTATCATTTTCTTTATTTTACTTAGAATAGGACTTTTATTTTTTTATGCTTTACATTTTTAGCCTTTTGACTAGTCAACTTTTTGACTTAAGTCAAAAATCAAAGACTCATTGGACTTGCAGCGGCTCTATTTAGAGCCGTTGGGAGCCCAATAACTATCTCCTCTAGCCTCTTACTATGTGCATAAATATAGGGCTTTGCCCCCTTACAATTTATGTATTTCTTGAGGGTGATTCCCAATCAATAAAATAATTTTTTTCTCTTGTTGTTGCGTACCCTTTTCTGGGTATTTTGTACGAACCTTTGTGGTTCATGTGAGTGATCTTTGGTTGGAGCTATTTGAAGTTTTGATTGGTGGTGATACAAGGACTCATCTTCTTACGCACTTTTGCACACACGTTTGCATGCAATTGTGCATGCTTATGCATGTATATTCATTGTTAGGCAACCCCTAGTAACCATAGTTATTGAAAGCTTCTAAAAACTCTAAAGCTCACATCCCAAAAAGCTAGCTCTGAAAGTGTGAAACCACATGCTTCTTTCACACTTCTAAAACTTCAAAAGGAACTCGCTTCCAAAGAACAAAACTTGTTTTTTCCTAATATAAAATCAACTTGGGAAATATAATTCTTATTCTAAAACAACTTCCTTGAGTTCGCTACTTAGTTTTTCCCTTCAGGGGAAAGACAACTTATTAATTATTATGACAACTTATTGGTAATTGCTACTTGCACACAACTGTTACATTGTAAACAAGGATCATTATTATTTAATCTCTGAGCAGATGCTGATTTAAAAGGTGTTGGTCGTTGATTATGAAACTTTAATCCAATTGTGCTATAAGAGCAAGATGCCCTAAAGTTGAAAGCATGCACTTAGAGAGAATTAGTTCTATCAATCATTTCTGTTTAAAGTCGTCACCAAGAGGGATCAATCTAGCTATCAAAAGAATAACCATGTAAGCAAACCCCCATAGTTGAGGCTATATGCTTGTGAAATTGGTTATATGTGCATATGTCCTATCTAACAGGCTTCCCATTTTTACTGCATCAACATGCAACTTTTGGAAACGACTACATGCAGCAATTATGTATAACTCTATCTGGGCTTTTCAGCCTACACCCTTAATGATCTATTCTGTGTTGCTTTATGCTCCCTGTACTCTTGCTTAAAATTTTTCAATATATACACCCCAAGGTGCAGGGATTAGCCATACCCTAAAAAATTATTAACAAAATAATTATTTCAATGAAAAGTGAAGCCTAGTACAAATCATAAACTAAAGTCAGTAACCAATGATTCGGTATGCCAATAACAGATCCAAGCAATCTCTATAATTAACAATCAACCCAGGAGTAGACCCAAGGGGTTTGGCGTAGTGGGAAGGGGCCTAGGCTGCTAGACGAGCAGTCTAGGTTCAACTTCCATGGGCGTCACCCCCTGCACAAGCCGAAGTTTGGTGACTCCATGGGGACCCCCTGGGGTCGAGGAGTAAGCCTTCGGAGTTTGATGGTGACTGGACAGCGACTGTAAGTACGGCAGGCTGAGCCAGCGTGACTAGGTCTTTGTGCCTGGGGCAGTTTCTCTGAGTAAATATCAAAAAAAAAAAAAACAACCCATGAGTAATCAAGAATTCAATCAAGACTAGTTTTAAATGAGTGCATATCATTTATTCAAGTATTTGATTAGCATCAAAGACTTATGAACATAGACTTTAAACAACAACAACAACAACAACAACAACTACGCCTTCATCCCAAAACAATTGGGGTCAGCGATATGAACCAAAAAAGAAATTCATTTTGGGTCTTCCA
Organism: Nuphar pumila; assembly: GCF_984573655.1. NCBI lineage: Eukaryota > Viridiplantae > Streptophyta > Magnoliopsida > Nymphaeales > Nymphaeaceae > Nuphar > Nuphar pumila. The sequence goes on from NC_143261.1 coordinate 3,979,708, forward strand.
CATGAATCCTTTTCCTCCAATCATTTCTATCCAACGCCATGTCCTCGGTGAGGTTCAAAGCATTCATATCCTTTCCTATCATCTCCATCCAAGTCTTCCTAGGCCTACCCCTACCTCTTTTAACTAATATATTTTCCCATTTCTCCAACCTTCTAACTGGAGCATCATTAGGCCTTCGCCGAATATGTCCAAACCACCGTAAACGATTCTCTCGCATCTTATTCTCAATGGGTGCAACACCTACCTTCTTACGTATCTCTTCGTTCCGAATCTTATCTTTTATTGTATTTCCACACATCCATCTAAGCATCCGCATCTCAGCTACACTCATTTTTTGAATATGATGTCTCTTGGCAGCCCAACATTCCGTACCATATAGTAAAGCGGGTCTAATAGTCGTCCTATAAAACTTTCCCTTCAACCGCAATGGCATTCTACGATCGCACAGCACTCCAGTAGCACTTTTCCATTTCATCCACCCAACCTTTATCCTATGATTTACATCTCCATCAATTTCTCCTATGAACATAGACTTTGAAAACCTTAAAACTAATCATAGACATACTCGACTAATATTCTGCTACTTTGCATATTTGCAAACCCAATAGTTCAGTTATTATCCCTGAAGTGCATCCTGTTATTCAGTTTACCTTCCATATTCTCTAGATGAACAAAATGTGTAAAATCACTATAAGTAAACGAGAAAAAAATGAAAGACCAAAGATCATGGAGAAATGGTAGAATGAATAGGCAAGAAGCAGAAGTCATCCTTATAGCACATGCAACATTAGGCTATTCATTATATCAATTTCATTTTATTGGTCCTTGCAAGGGAAGTAAATATGATTCTTTCGAAACCCAACCAAAGCAACCTTCTCCAACAAGGGGCACAAGAGTAAAAGAGGGGATAAATGGGTAGGCTCCCAAAGTTTAAAAAAAAGTCTGCCACACCTAAAAAAAACATTAAAAAAAAAAGAGAAATGCTATGATGCATGCTTTCTCTAGTATGCATGTATGCATGTATGCATGCATGCATGTATGCATGTATGCATGCATGTGTAATAGAAATAGTCTCTAGGATGTAAATGACAATGAACATGTTGTTTCCTTGGTTTTATGACAGATGCAAACAAAAACTGTTTACCATAGATTGCAATATTAGATCATAAAATGGATACAAATTCTGGATGAAAATATGAAGTCTCTTAGCCTATTAAGTATTTTTCTTCATAAACATGTGTCCTAAATGATGTTGATTAAACAAGTAACAAGAATAAAGGCACACCTGAAGCAACTGTTTCCCACCATCTTCAGAATCACTAAAGAATTTCAAAGCGGGAATCGAGTTTTCAAGCAAGGAAGACCTTTCAGCATCACCTGTACCAGATAAACCATCTTCCCAGTCCTGACAATAGCAAAGAGAGTGGAGGGGGGAGAGGGGGAGGGGAAGGAGTTGCAGAAGAACATAAGTCCCCAAAAAAATGAAAAAGAAACCATGTCTCAGTATTACCCAGCCTGAAGAAGTGTGCACAGGATACCAACAAAATTGCATATACCTGCAACTGCTCACGGATAGATGGCACATATTTACATAAACTACCAACTGAGGGAGAAGGTCCAGCTGGTTTAGAAAGATAAGCAGCATCAAGTTTCTTAAGAAGATCCAACAGCTCCCCATTTGAAATTAAAATAATCAATACCTGTATAGAGTAGAATCTTTTATAAGCTCACAAAAAGCATTTTCTTTAACTACAAAACTTTCCATTGACTAAAAATCCTCAACGAAGTTCAACAACAAAAACTTCCTAAAGATTCTCAATAACATTGCATTTAGTATAGTAAGGGTCTTCTAGCAACCTAGCAAGTTGCTAGTTAAACCAACGCATACTGAGAATTTTCACTAGCATGATGCATCATATCATGCACAAGGCATTTCATGTCTCTTCAATAATTCATTATTATTTTTAACCAAAATTTTTCAAGAATTCATTAGAAGAATATGGAAATTACTACCAGTGACTTACGCATTGCACCTGTTAAGATAAGTCGACTAATTAGAGTTTTATCCATGCTTAAGGTTGTTTCTTATATTTTATAAATAATAAGGGACCTAACTGTAATTTTATTCTTTTGGCTAATCTCTACTTAAATAGGAGATTAGACCTAATTTAATAACAAGAACGACTCTTCCTCTCTCTCTCTCTTTTCTCTCTCTCGGTTCTCTACTGTACCAATCTACATGGTATCAAAGTCGACGCTCTTGGGAACGTGACCTCTGGTTCTGCGCCAAATCTTGCGTGAAGGTCATCGGATCTCGTGACTTCGAGATCGCGTGAAGGTGGATCGTGTGAAGAAAATCGCGCGAAGGTGGATCGCGTGATTTCGAGTGTGTGAGACCTAAACTCGTGGACGTCAATTTACTGCCTTATTGTTGTCATATGATCTCCAACGATGGCAAAACTCAGGCTGTTGATTCTGATTATTTGGCGTGGTTAAGACATGATCAACTCCTACTCAGTTGGATCATATCTTCCCAATCTGAATCGGTTCATGCCCAGATCAAGGGCTTAAGTCCTCGTATGAAGTATGGAATGCTCTAAAAAATACCTATGTTGCACAGTCCAGATCAAAGGTGTTACAAATAAAAGATCAACTACATAACTTGAAGAAAGGCACAAAAGCAATAGATGAGTATTTTTAAAAAGCTAAATTACTATCATCAATTAGATATGGCCTCACGTCCTCTGAATGCTAAGGATATGATTTTACAGTTGTTATGAGGGCTTCCCCAAGAGTATGTTGCATTCAAAACATTTGTGTCCACTCTTAGTGAGACAATCACTATAAAAGAACTTCCCAGCCTACTGCTGATTGAAGAAGCCCAGATTACTGATACAGGCCACGATGTATCATCGTTCACAAATCCAACAACCAACTATGCCCAACATCAAAATAATTTTAATCAATCCAAATCTTACCAAAACAACAGAGGTGGAGGAGATCAAAATAACAAAGGAAGAGGTCGGTTTTGAGGATGGGCTTCAGGATATGGAGAAAGTAATGAATCAGGCCGTGTTATATGTCAGTATTGTGAGAAACCAAGACATACGGCTAAACGCTGTTTTCAAATCACTCACAATTTTCCAAAGAACTCAAATGAAACCCGTGAGATGACTCCCCAAGCATATCAAGCCACAATCAATACTATGGAAGAAGGGAACTGGTGTCCTGATTCTTGAGCGTCCCACCACATTGGGCATGATTTAAATTCTCTTCCATTACACACTCCATATGAAGGCAAAGATACTATGAAAATAGGTGATGGAACAGGTTTGCAAATTCAGAATATTGGGTTTTCTCATTTCACTATTAATGGTTCAAGATTTGATCTCATAAATATTTTACATGTTCCACACATTTCTCAAAATTTGCATTCAGTTAATAAATTTGCCCGTGACAATAATATTATATTCGAATTTCACCCTAAATATTGTTGTGTTAAGAATCCTAATTCAGGGACAAAGATCATCCGAGGGCGGAGCAATGAGGATCTTTATCAAAATAAAGCTTCCTACGGGCAATATGAATAAAGATGAGCAGAAAACGGCATTAGTAGGCAAACGGGCAAACTTGGATCAGTGGCACCACGTTGGGGTCACCAAGCTATGTGTGTGGTTCAAAAAGTGATGTACAAATTTGGTCTTCATTATTATTATCATGATTTGAATAAAATTTGTGATGCTTTTCAGTCCCAATTAACAGTTTGGACCGATATCGATATTACATTCATTTTGTTGATTCTTTTCAAGATTTACATGGATATATATATGATTGCTCACAAGTCTGATGTGGCGTATGTGTTCCGTGATTTTAAAGCAAAAGTTAAAAATCTTTTTTGGAAAGAAAATAAAATCGTTGCAAACTGACGGTGGTGGAGAATACAAAGAACTAGAGTCATTTTTGCGTGAATGTGGAATCACTCACAGAATCTCTTATCCACATACGCATGAACAAAATGGTGTTGCAGAAAGAAAGCATTGTCACATAGTAGACACAGGACTAAGTCTAATGAGTCAAGCAATTGTCCCTACTAAATTTTGGACCTTTGCCTTTAATACCGCGATTTACCTAATAAATCGATTGCCTTCTCTTGTTTCTCACAATCGATGTCCCTTTGAAATTTTGTTCAACCAATCCCCAAACTACAAGTTTTTAAAAATATTTGGACCAATCCCCAGACTACAAGTTTTTAAAAAATCTTTGGAAGTACATGTTACCCATGCCTTCATCCATACCACTCCACAAAATTAGACTTTAAAATGAAAAAACATGTCTTTTTAGGAATATAGTAACTCCCACTATGGCTATCAATGTCTTAATCCCAAAACTGGCAAAATCATTGTTTCTCAAAATGTTATATTTGATGAAAATCAAATTTTCTTTCAGAATCCTAATATACCATCTCTTTCAAAGTTGTCACCTACCTTTTCTGCTCCGGTAAATTTCTTTCCTACCTTATATATTATTCCTAATCCTACACTAACTATGCCCAGCTCCCCAAATGAACCTCCCTTATCCTCCCCAACGTCACCTGCTCAACCATCCTTATCCCATGACACTTCCAATGAAGATGACCTGGTTCCTATACCCCAATCCAGTCCCATGTCTACAATCGACCCTATACATGACCCTGTTATCTCAGCACCTTCTGCTGACCACGATCTTGTTATCGCTCCCTTGTGAACCCATTCAATGATCACTAGGTCACAAGATGGAACTCTCCTTCCCAAAATATACTTGTCTACTTGTCATCCTTTACCTATTGCATTAGTGGCCCAATTCTCTCAAGATCTAGAGCCCAAAACCTTTCGTCAAGCAAATAAAGAACCTCACCGGCGTGCTGCTATGACAAAAGAATTTGATGCTTTGCTCCAAAATTCAACCTAAACTCTTGAACCTTCCTCTCTTAACCAATATGTTATCGGTTGTAAATGGGTCTTCAAAATTAAAAGAAGGGCAAATGGTTCTCTAGAATGTTATAAAACTCGACTAGTAGCCAAAGGGTACGAACAAGAAGAGGGTATTGACTACTTTGAGACCTTTAGTCCTGTAGTCAAACCAACCACCATCTGCACAGTTTTGTCCCTACCAATTACTTATCAATGGCCCATCAAACAACTAGATGTCCAAAATGCATTTCTTCATGAAGTTGTATATATGGAACAATCTCTGAGATTTCAAGATTCTCGGTTTCCACATCATGTTTGCCGACTTCATAAGGCCCTGTATGGACTCAAACAGGCACCTAGGGCTTGGTACCAACATCTCTGTAACGTTCTTCTCACACTGGGATTCACCAACTCTCTCACTAACACTTCCCTGTTTACATTAAGGACCAAGTCTTTGGACATCTTTCTATTGGTTTATGTTAATGATATTTTAGTAATTAGCAACTCATTTGGGTTTATTAATTCTCTCATCTCTTAATTGAGAGAATTGAAGCCACGTCCACCAAACAGGGTTTGATGCTATCTTAACGCAAATTGTGGAACTTCTCACTTGAGAAGATATGATGGGTGTCAAACCGTGCTCCACTCTGTTATCCTCTTTTGTTGCTCTCTCTATTGGATCTGGGCCTGCTTTTCACGATATGACTATATAAAAGCATAGTTGGCACTCTCCAATATCTCATCCTCTCTCGGCCAGACTTAGCTTATGCAGTAAATAAAGTTTGCCACTTTATGGCTCGACCAAGTGTGGATCATTGAAATGTTGTCAAGTGTATCATTCGCTATGTCAAAGGCATTGTTGATTATGGCGTGCTTATTCGCCCTTCTCACGATCTTTCTCTCTATACCTACTCAGATGTTGATTGGGCTTGTTGCCTTGATGATAGGAAGTCCACCGGAGGATATGCCATATATCTTGGCCCCAACTTGCTATCCTAGAGCTCCAAAAAGCAACTCACTGTAGCTCGCTCCAGTACGGGAGCAGAGTATCGGGCCATTGCTAACAGTGCAGCTGAATTAATGTGGGTACAGTATCTTCTATGAGAACTTGGAGTCCAATGCTCATCCATCTCGATTATCTGGTGTGACAATGTTAGTACTACCTACATGGCTACCCGTCCTATTTTTCATCAACGTAGCAAGCATGTTGAGATTGATGTTCATTTCGTTTGGGATATATTTCAGAAGCATCAGCTTGTTCTTCGTCACATTCCATCCCACCAGCAGATTGCGGATATTCTTACCAAACCATTACCAATTCAACAATTTAGGGCCCATAGTTTCAAACTCAACATTTTACCTGCCTCGTTGAGTTTGCGAGTGGATGTTAGAGTTATGGGTATCTATGGGTATCCGATCTGATCAATACGGAAATGATCCAAATGTCAAAAGCTATCCTGAGTGCGAGTGCAGCAAGAATCAAGGAACTGATAAGGCAAAAGGAGAGTCAAAGAAGCAACTTACCTTATCTCCCCCATAACCGACGTCCTGTTGTTATACATATCAATAACAAATTCAACAAGATAACTGATTATCTTGAGAGATCCTCAGGATCTCCTCAAATCTTGTAACTTCTTCATATAGTCTTTCCTCACACACATTGACAGTTGAGTCTGTCAGACCTAAACTCGTGGATATAGGTGTATTCACCGAACCACATTAACTATGGTGTGATATTTTTCTTTGTTGTCTTTACTTTTTCATTTTATGTGTGAGGCTCACAGCTTTTAAACACAAACATGAGTAGAACGGATGATATCAAGCTAATTCCAGCATCAAATATCAATCCATTGTAGGTGTTTAAATTATCAGATATTGTATCGATATATCATACAGCAAAAACTCCAAACCAAAGGCAACCTCAATAGTTAATAGCGGATAACATAGGACAATATTAACATAAGGCAGAGATGAATACCTTCAGTGTCATCTGGATTATCACCTCCACGTCAACATGAAGAAACTTATGAGCAAGACCAAGGAAATGAACCACAAGCGATGTGTAAAAGAGGTAATTTGATACAACATAACCTTCCCAGCAGGGTGTGTACTTATCATCTGACTGATTTACTTTGTCATCCTCTTCACTATTTTTACGCTGATTACCCTTTGGAGAAAACCCAATGAACGCCTGACTGCTCAGGCAATCAACCCCTTCTACTTTCCTCTCCTTTTCATCCAACTCAGCGTAACGCCTCAAACTGATTTTCCAGGGTTCCAAGTATCGCATCCACAGATGGAAAACCTCGGCAACATTCTTAATAGAGCTCCCCACAGTGCAAAACTCGAAAGTTCTCAATATGTACCGATATATAGGTCGCCGTAGCAACAAGTTCCATGGATCTAGATGATTACCATGCCTTAAAACTTCATTCCAACTCGAAATCTTCAATCTCGAATCAGGTGCATCACCAGACTGCATTACATTACAATTCAAATACTCAAACAACAATGTTAAGCTCTCACCCACGCCTGCAACCGGAGGCAATTCATCCAAAGCAGCATGGAAGGCGAAAGAGACCCCAAGCGACCGCTGAATGTTCACAGGAACCGGCGAGAAATCATTGTCAACCAGCCAAAAATGAATAAATGTATACACTACAAACTCCTCCCTCGATTTAACATAGCTATCATCCGTAGCAGAATAATGAAGCAAAGAACTCCGGTACGGGTAATACGAAGAACTGAGACTCTGATTGGGCACGAAAGCTTGAAGATAGGCGTAAAGAAGCCGGCCATAGAGACCGACCTCAGTCTTCGACCCCGGCCGTCTACTACCGCCTTGTATGGCCATCAACGACGAAGTCCATTTCTCTAACATAAACCGTTTGTTCTTCCGAGTGACCGGAGTTTCAGAGCTTTCACCCCTCCCTCTAGAAACCGGATGATAAGCAAACCAGAACATGAAGTACTCTAAAACGTTCAACTGAACCTGGGCGGGATCCTCCTTAATCCTCGAACCGAACAATGGGCACAATTCAGGCAAGAACGTCCGGTACCTATCGTTCGCTAACACGACCTTCACCCATTCCGGCAGCCTCTCGATCGGGAACACGAACTTAACGAGAGACCGCCGGTCCACGGCGAAGATCGATGAGAAGAGCAAGCCGGAAGGCGATAGAAGGTCGTATAGACTACCTGAGAGCTCGCCGTCGCGGAAGCGGTCGATCCATCCGAGGGGGAAGGGCGGTTTTTGGGCAGGAGAGGCGTCGAAGCCGAAGAGCTTGCAGATCAGGGCGGGGAAGGCGAGGGAGAAGAAGGGGCGGGATTGGTCGGCGGGGTGGTTGAGGAGGAATGATCGGACGGAGGATATGGAGGCCGAGACGTCGGCGGGGGAGGAGGAGCGTAGGATCAGAGACACGAGATCCTGAGCCTTGTGGAGAGAGTCCATGACGAAGGGCTTCGCAAGAAGAATTAGGGTTTTTCGGATGAGGATTTGCAGAGTGAAATTCTAGATCTAGGGTTTCGAAAATCAAACTCTCTCTCTCTCTCTGTGTGTGTGTTTTGAAGTTCAAACTCAGAGAAGGGGCGGAGTTATGGCGCCTTGGGGAATCGCAAGAATGGCGGTCATATTTATAGCGTAGCGATACACGTGGCATAATTTTAACGCGCCACGTAAGCGTTCTCGCTACGTACGCGATCTCCCGATCAGGTGCGTGCGGTTGCATTGCACAAAAACTAGTAATCCTCATTCCAAGTTCATTCAATTACTTCAGCCTTGGTAAAAGGGTCTAGCACTCAAAGTCCACCCAATTGCATTATCCTCTGTATCCAATTGATAGATAATACTTAAATGTTTTCTAATTTAGTAACAGGAAACTTAGCGTGATGATGGGAGCTTTTTGAAAAGGATGGGCCATCGTACCTCCAATATAAGAGTTCATCCAAACTCTTTCAGCCTTCATGATGACAAATTTTCTAAACTAAAATATTGTGTCGGTGTAGCATGGACGGATGACTGTTCATGTTGACAATGCATTCAGATCGGACGTGGATTTGTTCAAAAACTTTGCATGTGTCCTAATCAAATGCTCCAATAAATTATTCCTATAAAAAAATCATATAAATCAGTCAGAATTTCCTAAAACACCAAAAATCCAATAGCACGATTAGAGAGAGAGAGAGAGATGGGAGTAGCGTCAAACACTTTGAGTGTTCGACATTATCAGACAAATGTACACCGTTGATCACACAATCAGCTGTGCATACTTTTTTTTTTTTTTGCATTTTTAGGACCTTTAACGGTGGTCCTAAAACACCACTAATGGTCGGTTTTTTGCCCAAACCTTCAACAATGGTCTAGGACCGCCACGACCACCATTAAAGGTAAATAAAATCATAATAGGATGTGTTAGGCACATTCGACCTTGTTCTAAACCTAATGTGTCCGATGTTATGCTCGTTAGTGTGTATATATATATAATAGAGCAACCCATAATAGTGGACGAGCAAGTCGTTCAATTTTATCGGACATAAAATTCGACATTCGTCCATCGTTGATCATGCATGGATCAGTGGCAGACATTTTTTTAAGTGTAAACGATAATTAGCGACAGTTAGCAGAGGTCACTACTATAGCTAATTGTCGTTTTTTGCCAAGACAATTAGTGGCAGTACCACTTAAATTAACGTTGAACGTGCGTTCAACCGCATGTTTAATAATTGGGCATCCACTATTATGGGTTTTTCGTATATCTGGTGTTGCCTACCACTTTTTTAGCCTATCGGGCTTTTGAAGGGTTTTCTATATTTATCTTAAATTTGACTATACATGTGTTATACATGCTTGATTTTATAGGAATCTACTACTGCGTCATCTGATTTAAACACATGTAGGTTTTTATAAGGTTTAAAAATAGATTGTCTAAGATTTTAATAAATATTTAAAGCATAAAAAATCATGTTTCTATAAAAAAAACATGATCTAAGGGCCATTTTCAAGTAAATTGACTATGTCGAACAAATCAAGGTCAAATTTGCAAAAAAAAGTCTGAAAACACTTGTTCACGTGTGGTAGGATGATGGCAAGCTAAAAATGTGATAGGAAGCTACCACTTTTCATATATATATATATATATATATATATATATATATATATATATATATATATATATATATATATATATATATATATATATATATAAGAAAATAAAAACCTACAAAATGGATACATTGACAAATGAAACCTGCTATTGGATTTTAAGTGTTTTTTTTTTAATTCCAACCCCATTATGTGAGTTCAACATGATTGATTTACTAGAAATAGACACTTGAGTCATGCATTTTTTATGAAAAATGGTATTTAGAGTTTTAAAATTTTGTGAAAAATATAAATCTTATAAAAAAACTATCTATGCATCGGAAATCAAAAGTTTCAATAAGTTATTCCTATAAATGTAAGATTTTGGTCATAAGACAATCTCGTTGCTCAACGGTTGAGCTATGTAAGACAAGAAACCAACATACTCATAGTTTGCATTCTTAAGTCGAGAGTGGTGACTCTTGGGTTGAAGGGATTTCTTTAAAGAGCATGTTTTCATTCCAACCTCTTTCAGGATTACAAGAAGGGACATAGGAGCTATCATAAAGTTGACCAAACACTACAAGAAATCTGTAGATTAGCGACGACCTCAATCTGTCGTGAATCCGTCGCTAAACAGTTTAGCGACGGATTAGCGTCGGCTTAGTGACAGATGGCTTTCAGCACAAAATTATAGTCGATAATTAGCGACAGAAACTATCTATCACAAATTTCATCGCTAATTTGTGACGAATTAGCGAATGTCATGATTCGTCGCAAGGTCATCATTAATATACGAAGAATTTGGTTTTGCGATGGATTAAAATTCATCGCTAATTTCATTGCTATTGTAGGGCAAACTTAACGACGAATTAAAATCCATCGTAAAAACATTGGCCAATTCACGTTTGCGACTGATTAATATTCGTCCCTAATCCATCGCTAAATTGGACATCGGTAGTAAATAGCGACGAAAAATATCTGTCGCAAACAAGACAAATTTTAAAAAAATTTGTTTAAAACATAAATATCGACAAAAAATTTCTTGTGATAGAATTTAGATTTCCTATGTATAAAAAACAAAGTATACATAAAAAATATATATAAAAAGCAACTAAAACAATTTATCGATCCACTATAATTTTTGTCAAGTTCTAATTATTTACAAGTGAACATTTAAATTTTTGAAACAACAAGAAGATATAACAAATTCAACGCATAAATCTAATCATCGCCAAGATTTTGTGCGTCATCTTCTTTATTGTCTCGATCTGCCCATTCAGCTCATCTACGCTGATTATCTCCAGCAACCTACAAGAGGAAAGAAAGGTTAGTATTGCTAAACAAAATATAATGAAATAAATTATATGCAATGCACCTAAGTTAAGGCAATAAAAGTAACATAAAATCTAACGACATGCAATACATCATATGAAACTTTCATACCTGAGAGGCACATGCACACGAAGTACCTCTATCCCCCCAAAAAATGCACAACTCATTACAGGCAATGTCAGAAATTGCTTCATGTAAATAGTCACGCAATGTGTCCTTAACGAGCTGGCGTACACCATCTCAAGAATTAGGTGGGTCAGTCGAATGCTTGGAGCTGATGCTGACGGGAGAACTTTGTGAACCGTGACTGGAGAAAGCAACGACTGGTGAGGTGTTCATATTACTCTCAAACCCAAACATACGACCCTTTTTGGGTTCACCTGTTGTAGTCACCCATGTTGCAGGATCAAAAAGTGGATGCTGAGTGGAGTCATCGTCATATTGTTCTACCATCTGTTGCTCATATGACTCCTACAAAGTAATGATTATAGTATGAATTAATAATTAAGAATTATAATATTTATGATAACTTGTATATTATAATGTTTATTAATACAATAAATACATATCGTTGTCGTTCTCGCCTTCTCTGATACGAACTCTTCCGTGGTCTTACGTTTATGTGTTTCAACAAACACATCCTTGTATGGCACAATGCCTCCTTTTTCTGCTTCCTGCGAAGTTAAATGATAAAAGAATTATTTAACAGGTTTGCAACAATACTTATAAAATTGACAATATATAGATTAATGAGTTACCATTTTCTTCAGGTGGCTCCCAAAAGTCCTAGATCTACCTGTGTGTAGATGGGCATCAGGCATTTTCGTTCAGTTTTGTGCAACCTTAGCTGAGTGGTTTCGAAATTCATGCCCCGCCCACTTGTCGCAAATTGCATCCCAAACATTTGACCTGATAGTAGGAGGTTCATGGCCCTTCCACTACAGTAGATCATCTATCCTGCCAGATGTTTTTTTTGTTGCAGTATTCATATTGCGCAGCATGTCTGCAAATCGATTGGCAACCATCTTCTGCCACACCTTCCTCGCATCATGCTCCTTTATCGTAGTCGCAAAGCGATTCGAAGGCTATAAATATTTTTAGAAAGCTAGTAGACATGACTATAACAAAAAATTAAATATAAAACACATTAACTATGAGAAACGATTGTATACCATTAATGAGGACCACAATCTGTCTAACACCTCCTTAGGGTACTCTTTTCATTGAGCGATCAATCTTGGTAAATGTTGAACTAGTAAATTTATAATCTCTTGTATTGCTTCTTGTGGCTCGAACCCCGCGTTGTATATGAATTGGTATACATTAACTATCAATGTACAATATTTATAAGATAAGTATAAGATAAGTCAAAATGAAATATTTACGGTCGATTATCGATATATATTATTTGAATGAGTCTTCTTGTGTCAGATTGAGAAGACCCTGCATCAAACGTTGTCTCGTGACTTGTATGAACAACTAGTGTAGGTGGGTCATATGCAGGCGAAACATCATTTGTAGAAAAATGAGTTAAAAATTCACAGAACGCGCATTTAAACTAATCAAGTATACAATTAGTTAAATGATATATCTATCAAAGCAGCCCATGAAGATGAAGGTTGAGACTGACTACCACTGGGTGATTGACAACTGTAACCTCCATAAACCATATTCTACCAAATAAAAAATGTCATGCAATACATTCAAACATTGCAATATCTTTAAATCATTCAAATCACTGCAATACATTTCAATATATTCAAATAATTCAAATCATTCACATCAAATATTGCAATATATTCAAATAATCCAAACACGTTATAATACATTCAAATCATAACTCTGTACGTATCGAAGATATATAATCAAAGAATAAAAAATGTCATGCAATACATTCAAACATTGCAATACCTTCAAATCATTGTAATACATTTCAATACATTCAAATCATTCACATCAAATATTGTAATGCATTCAAACCATTCAAGCATGTTACAATGCATTCAAATCATAACTCTATACATATCGAAGATACATAATCAATGAATAAAAAATGTCATGTAATACATTCAAACATTGCAATACCTTCAAATCATTTCAATAAATTTAAATAATTTAAATCATTCATATCAAATATTATAATACATTCAAATCATTCAAACACGTTACAATACATTCAAATCATAACTTTATACGTATCGAATATACATAATCAAAGGATAAAAAATGGCATGTATTACATTCAAACATTGCAATGCCTTCAAATCATTGTAATACATCTTAATACATTCAAATAATTTGAATCATTTACATCAAATAGAGGTTCGTATTACAAGATTTATTTCACTAGCTCAAGAATTTTTCTTCTATCACTTGTTTGACTTTTATATTCTTTTTTTTTCTCCTCTTTTTATTCTTCTTCATTATCCGTCCATCCACTTGGTATATCATTTGGATCATATTCTTCCATGAATGTTATATCGACCAATGGAGATATGACATGCATAACATGCACAACATCGTGACCATAAGAGAAGTCATACATATCATCTGATTGATAGTAATCACTCTCTTCAGTTAACTTGTCTTCCTATAACTGATCATAATCGGGGTATAGTTTGGACTTCACCTTGCAAACTGCCCACCATTCATTTTTTATCTAACTTCTTTGTACTCAGATATGAAGTATAGTAAACTTGTTGAACTTTTGAGGCTAATATGAATGGTTCATATATTCCAAACCTTGATTTATAATTCACCTTCACAATGCCTGAGACTTTGTCGACTCTTGTTGCAGTGGGATCAAACCAATGACACTTGAATAAAGTTACCCTATTATTTATGCCTAAGTAAGTCAACTTTATTATTTCTTCTATAACATCGTATTAATCATGTTCATTTTCACCATAGCTGCTACCCTTGACACACGCCACTATTCATCGTTGATTTGTTTACACCGTAGTCTTTTATATGGAATCAATAACAATTTATGATGTACCCATTGTAATATTGCACAACTTTGGTCGAACTATTTTGTAAATCACATATTCCTTGATCTTTAACAACACCATGGTGGACCTATAAACATAAACAATGATTGTGATAATGACTAATTAAGTAACTTATTGTTGTTTACACGAACATCATTTATGTCATCGTCCTTACCAACTCTTTCAACCATGCCACAAACTTAGTTTCACATTCTTTTTGTACTTCTGCATCAGTGACATATGAAAGTCCTCTTCGCAACTCTAGATCAAATCGTTTACACTTAACAAATACTTATATTACCAAACCATGTATGCATATACATAACATAAAAGAATATAGATTTGTGTTGCGTTTACATATACTTACTCGATGTATGGGTCGATCGCTGACCAATTACAAAGGATATAGATTTGTACTGCGTCTTGCTCTCGATCTTCCAAGAGTCTTGACCGACAACTGCCAAAGGCATGCCCAAGTTGTTGAAATATCAATAGTTTGTCAGCTACAGTAAAATATTCTTCATCGTCATTACGAGGTGGGCATGTGTAACATGTTGAAATGTGAGGTTCAAAGTACATAGATGAGAAATTTAAAATCTCTTCTAAAGTGTAGGCCTCACAAATAGATCCCTCTACTCTTGCTTTATTTCGAACCTTTTTTTTAGGTCAAACATGCATCTGTCAAAAATATACATATCAGATTACAATAATTTGCTCAATAGCATTGAAGAGACAAATATAAGAAAATATATATCTTTCAAATGGGTACATCCATCGATATTGCACAGGACCACCAACCCTTAGTTCTCATGGCAAATGTATGATCAAATATTTCATAACATTGAAAAATGCTAGCATAAATATCTTCTCTAGCTGACAAATAGTAGTAACGACAGAATCATCGAGATTCGTTACCTCAGATACTATGACTTTCGATGTGCACAATGTTCTAAAAAATCTACTCAACTCACATAATACCCCCCATATAGGTTTGTCTAACATATCATGGAATGCTAGGGGTATCAATAATTGCATAAAAACTTGACAATCATGGCTCTTCAACCCATATAATTGTCCCTCGTCTATATTCACAGTCCGAGCAATGTTAGAGACGTATCCATCTGGAAATCTCAAATGTCTCAACCATTAACATACCTGCTTTATTTGATCTAGTCCAAGCATGTACCTTATCTTTGGTTTCAGTACTTTTTCATTGTACTCTTTGAGTTTCAATTCTGGTCTTTTACATATTACTTTTAAATTCATATGTGCCTTCGAATTATCCTTGACACACACGCAGGTGCATGTTCTCGGGTCTGAATGAGCGCCACATATGTAAGCACGTGGGGCTCATTTCCCCGTGTGTGTTAGCATCACTTAGCATGAGAGTCTGGTGTGTTTGCAAATACTTAAGTACCCATTTTCACCATTAGCGCCATAAAACAATTTTTCGAGTAAAGGACAAAAATGTCCTCCCGCCAAAAAGGGTTAAAACCATCATTGTTTTCGCCCTAAGGAGTAAACTCCTCTACTTTAACAAGAGCTCCTCGCAATATGTTGCCCTAAACATTCTTGATCACCCTTTGGTGATGCAGCATCTGCTGTATCAAGAGCTCCGATTGACGACACACCATTTGTCATCGTCTGTTGTCGCTGGAGCACCCTTTGTTGCTGTCTGCTATTGTCGAAGCACCCTTTCTCGTCATCTGTTGCCGCCAGAGCACCCTTTGTTGTCGTCATCGTCTATTATCGTCGGAGCACTCTTTGTCGTCGTTTGTTCATGATAAATAGTTGAACTACCAGAAAAATCAGTATTCTGTCTATTGTTCATCATGATATGAGGGTGCAAACATCAAACTGAGTAGACAATGAATAGCGATTTATAACAGAGATAATAATGACAATGTCAAACAGAGTAGAGTAGCATTTTACAATAGAAATCAGATAAGAGAGTAGCAATTTATAGTAAAAATCAAATAAGAGAGTAGCGATTTACAGCAAAAATCAAATCAAAGAGTAGAGATTTACAATAGAAATCAGATAAGACAGTAGCGATTTACAGTAGAAATCAGATAAGAGTGTAGCGATTTACAGTAAAAATCAGATAAAAAAGTAGCGATTTACAGTAAAAATCAGATCAAAGAGAAGCGATTTATAGCAAAAATCATATAAGAGAGTAATGATTTATAGTAGAAATCAGATAAGAGAGTAAATCCCTACTCTCTAATCTGATTTCTATTGTAAATCGCTACTCTCTGATCTAATTTTTATTGTAAAACGCTACTCTCTGATCTGATTTCTACTGTAAATCACTACTCTCTGATCTGATTTCTACTGTAAATCTCTACTTTTTTATCTGATTTCTACTGTAAATCACTACTCTCTTATCTGAATTCTACTATAAATCGCTACTCTCTAATATGATTTCTACTGTAAATCGCTACTCTCTGATCTGATTTCTATTGTAAATTGCTACTCTTTGATATAATTTCTACTACAAATCGATACGCTCTAATCTGATTTCTACTGTAAATCGCTACTATTTGATTTGATTTCTACTGTAAATCACTACTCTCTTATCTGATTTCTACTGTAAATCGCTACTCTCTGATTTGATTTCTACTGTAAATCATTACTCTCTTATCTGGTTTTTATTGTAAATCGCTACTCTCTAATCTGATTTCTATTGTAAATCGCTACTCTTTGATGTGTTTTTTATTATAAATCGGTACTCTCTGATATGATTTCTATTGTAAATCACTATTCTCTGATCTGATTTATACTATAAATCACTACTCTCTCATTTGATTTCTATTAGAAACCCTGATTTGGCAAAAATTCAACATACAAGACTATTTATCGAATTTCAATAAACAAAGCCTTTGTTTTGATCTTTTTCAAAGGTCCTTATAAGTAAATAACATAAATATCTTTGATCGAATATAAAAATAGCAACTGAACTTAAACTAGTAGACCAAAGTACATGTCAATCCCTATTAACCATACATATTGGTTGGTTCAAATCAATGATAATTAATCTTGATTATACTGATTGACTCAAGTCAATGCTAATTAATCTTGACTAAATGAATTAAATCTTATGTGTTTGTTTATGTGAATAAAAAAATAAAAATTTAGCTAAAACTATATAATATATTTTAGGATATAGTCAAGATACTTACCCACACGAGTAAATTTGAAGATGGATTAAGATAAACATAATAAAATTATGAAATATTTTAGTTAGGTATGTGCTTTGAAAAACCTTGGTTCAAATTTTATATTGGACTAAACGATTATTATGTACAACAATCCATATTGATAGTATGAGATTCAAGATTACTTCATGTTTTGTTGGATATATTTTTTTGGTATTTCATGCTTAGATCTTGATGATACATGAATTCAATTTAGTCTAGATTTTTATAGTAGATCTAGATAAGGGAAAAATGGATAAGTTTTGAGTCTATGTATAAATTATTATTTGAATTACAATCAAATCATAATGACTCATAATTAAGCATATGAATGAACTTGATATATAATTAGTTCATATCCGTATAATTGTTTAACTTTGTGCTTGTATCAAGCTTATTTCAAATGTTTTGATGATAATATTTCAGTTGATGTGAATATGTAAAATCCATACTAGCATAATGAAATTCAAAAATATTTCTAGGGTTATACAATATGAATGATTCATGATTTGTTAAATAATTATGTGTTGGGTCTTTACTTTTTGATCAACATATATAATGGATTTAGACTATAGTAAAGTCCTGTATAACACATGGTTTTGTTTGGCTATTTAGCCTTGCATGAAGATTGTATTTTAACTTGATGAAAATATCTTGAGTGGTTTTTATGATTCATATGAATCCATTGGAATTAGTATGCTAATAACATGGATTTGAACTATAGTCAAATCCTGCATGACCCATAATCGAATGCATAACCAAGTGAATATGATTTATGTTTGGATGTGGTAATATGCTCATTCGACTTAGATGATAATCATATGAATTTAGATGACATTCAAATTCTATAAGATATATGGTTGTTTTTAAAACAAAATTAATCTCTATCTTGTTTGGCTTGATGAAAACATCTCAAGTTAAAATTATATATGAATTGAATCCAATGAACTTGCTCTTAGATCTATATATGGATCTAAAGGTTCATGTGCTCATGTGATATGTCAAGAGTCTGAAAAAAATAGGTTTATAACATTTGTCATAATAATTGAGATGAGATAGAAAAAAGATTCTCCCATCATATTTGATTCTAATTCATATCAAATTGATTTTAATTAAAGAACTTATGTTTTGTCATAAAAAATAATACATGTGAGTAACATGTGATGCTTTGCATTGATAAACTGATATCCATAAAAAAGTTGGAGTGTAATTTAGTTTTATTTTTTTACGTGAATATTTGTTTGGAAATAGTGACAAATAATAATCACTAATTAAGCTCCTTAAATGCTTTAAAAAGTTAATTCGATATCACAAGGCTAATGAATTATGTGCACCATCGATTAGATAGTTCAATTCATAATATTTTGGGTCTAGATATATTGATAAAAAATGATCAGAAAGTGATAGGCCCGATTACAATAGATTTTGCAAATATATGATGTGCATATTAACTGGATGATGATCCTATGTACCTAAAAAAGATTTAAAAATACATACAATGTTGATTTTCTTTATTGTTTGAATAATGCACATTAATAGTGGGAGTTTGATTTACCAATAAAATGATATATATATATATATATATATATCCATGCAAATGATGAATGTTTTTCCACTAATCTACATATAACTATTATATTTAAGTAAGGGTATGTTATTTCGACTTAGTATAAACTATGTGCAAAGTTGGCACAATATGTCTTAAAGTCATGAAAGAGTCACAAGAGACCCAGTTGACCAATTTATACATATGAGCTTATATGATATAAAACAACGTTGGCGATATGTGATATATGAGCAAAAATATGACAAAATTCACCATGGTGGTACTCTAGATAAGAGTATATGATTTTTTGATCTACTAATATTTTTAATATATAAGTTTGATGCATTATTTACACTATGGGTTAAATCTATGTAAGAAGATAATTGAAAATTTCATATATCTATATAAGATAGGCATGACTTAGATCATGATGGTAAAATGCTAGTAAAAAGACTTCTTGATGTCATAAAAAATTTATAAGCTTTGTGAATAAATCATAATCTTTAATATGCATGTTAACATAAAAAATCATATATTTTGAAGATAGTTATTCGTAAGGTATTATGAAAATTTTGTTTTTGTGCATAGTACGACAAGTTTGAGATGAGTATAAAATTTCACATGTATGAGATGATGATTAGTGTAACAACTAATATCATAAATAATTTTATATCATGACTATTTATTTTGTATATGATATGAAAATGAAAAATGATAGCAGTGAACTATTTATCTCCATATGATATATGATATGAAAGCTAATTAAGTAAAATTTAAAGCAAATAACTTTTAAAGCAAATATTTGAGTCAAGGAAGACTCAAATATTTAAAAGTCTTATGAGAAAATTATAAAAAGTCTACAAAATGTGCGACTAGCATACACATAATAAAAGCTTTACGAGGTATGCATGGAAAATTCTCCTAATGCATGACAAGCATACAAAGTATACTAATGCAAAACCCAAAAGTGACAGCAATCATTACAACACACGATACCTTGTGGCCAAATGAGAGATGTAAGGTTGCAATCATAAGACAACCGTTGAGAAGCAATATGCTTTTTATTAAGCACCGTACCTATTTTTTAGGTTTTCATCCCCTTGTAAATATATAATACCGATAATTTGCGAGTACTTATGTTATAATATCGCCAGAATTCCCCCCCGGAGCGAGATTTGCGAGCACGGCCAAATTTATTCTGCCAACGAATCGAGGATAAATAAAAAAGAATCAAATCGAACGATAATAAAGGGGAGGGCACCGAGAGCGATCCAACCACACGCAAATCGATAAACACGATCTCGAAATTCTTCTTCACTCTTATCCTCGAAGCTCTGTCTCTGGTTGTCGTGGAAGGAAGAAAAAGAGGAGCAATGGTGCTGTCGCAGAAGATTCACGAAGCGTTCAAGGGAGCCGTGGAGAGGATCACGGGGCCGAGGACGGTCTCGGCTTTCAAGGAGAAGGGCGTGCTCATCGTCGCCAGCGACAATCTCGTCTCCAAATGCCCCACTTGGTCATGGTACTCGCTCCTCGTTTTCTCCCCTTTTCCTTTGGCCGTTCGCTAAATCTTATTCTCTCCGGTTTCGTTTACGGATGTTAAGTTGTAGGGTTTGAAACTTTGAATCGGTTGGAGGGTTTTCGGATTGTGTCCGGGTCTTAGCACGATCAATTTGCACGTTTTTCTATGGTGTTTGGCAAATTTTGGGAATTCTGATGCTAATTTCAGTTGATATTATTGCAGTCCGAATCGAAAACTATCTAATCTATCTGATTGATAGACGGTATTCGATGATGCTGTAGAAAATTGCGTATAATGATTCACTGAGGTGGTAGTTGTTCCTATTTATGAACTGAAACAAGTGAAATTGCAGGCTCTGCAAATTGGACTTTCGGCATCATTGAAAGGATTTTTTCTTTAAAATGTGAATCTCATTCCTGTAAGCTTTGGCTTAAAAGTTGGGTTTTGTGATCCGATTATCGTGTTGCCAATGTGTTGAATTATTATGAGCGAAGTTTATGGACCATGTAGAAGTTTTGTTTAGTGGTGTCCGTATTTTGTTAAATGTTGATGGCAGCTCTTCATGGTTTCTTTGGTGGGCAAGTTAGATAGATGTCTTTGTGGGACTTCCCAGTAAATTGTGCTTTTCATGTACAATAACCTCTATTTATTTCTTATTTACGTGGTTTGTTGTTAAAATTACGTCATCTTGTGTAATTTAACAGATAATCCAGTGAGCCAAGCAAGAAAAAATCTTACCTACCCGCTGATAAGCAGTACCTAATTACTATAAATGGTAAGGCAGTCTGTCAACTTTGGTTTACATTTTCGTCCCTTTACTCTTTTGGTGTTGTTGCAATGATTGTTATTGATTGTTGTTGTTATCATTATAATTTAAAGGAAATTGATGCAATTGTGCAGGGATCATGAGTAGATGAATGGTAACAAAATGAATGCAAAACGGGACATTATAATTTTAAGACAACGTGAATTAATATCCACAAATATGCTAGTCCTAACTCATCTTGAACAGTTCAAGTATTGCATAGCATCACAAACTAACATGCAACGATTAGCAAGCGAACTTGCAGAAGTAATTGTTGAGACTAAGATGTTTTTAGTAAATAAGTTTTTCTAAACTAGAGGTTATTTGCATCCTATTCTTTAATGAGGGACCTAGGTGTAATTTTGTTCCTTGGACTATCTCTATTTAACATAGAGATTAGCCCTAATTGAGATGAAGAGGTTCTATTATTCTCCAGCCGTCTCTCTCTCTCTCTTCCTCTTTCTCTCTCTCTCTCTACCTCGGTTTCTGCGCCTTTCATCTTACCTTCAACATGGTATCAGAGCAGCGTGCGACCTTGGGTGCTTAAGTTCCAGCATCATCTTCCTTCGAGCAACATCTCATCGGATAGTCGGTCCTTTTGTGTGAAGATCAGACCTGGCTACAGATCTGCAGTCAGACCTAGTCACGACTATTGACTAGAGGTCGTGACTCAGATCTGAAGCCAAATCTGGGAGCAATTTGGAAATCTATTGAAGATGGATCGTTGTGATTTGGCAAGCTGGAGCAGCAGGTGGATATCTGGGTATTGAAGTCTTGGCATTGACGATGTTGCAGTTGGTGGTGATTTAGAGCCTGTCGCACGGTGTGGACCAGATCTGTCTCCATTGCAGGCGTGTTAAAGATGGTGATCAGATCTGATCTGTTGTGGTCGTGAGTTGCTGCTGTTATTATCGTTGTGGTGCTGGTGATCAGCGGTCTTTGTGGTGACGTGGGTTGCTGTTCTTGTGGGTTGACGTGGTAATGTTAAATCAGATCATATTCAGATCTGATATTCGTTTTTGGTGTAGTTGAAGTTGTCTACTGCAGATCTGCACCTTGGTTCCCAACTTGGTGTGCTTGCGCCTATCAAATATTGATTTGCTGGAGTGTAAGCATCTCAATAGTTTTACTCCATTAAAGCTCTCACATGGTATCATGAAACTGATTTTATTTTGGCTGTCGTGATTTATATTGCTGAGAGTTGCTTTCGTGAGTTCCTTTATTTATGTTGATAAATACGCAGCTGTCGTGAATATCTTTATCTATGTTGATAAGTACAAGTGCTGTGCAGAAGTCGTGAAATTGGAATTTTTTTTGGCTGTCATGAGGTATATGGCTGGGAGCAGATGTTGTGAGTTAAAAGTATTTAGCAAGCAGCTGGGTGTTGTGTAATGATCTTTTTGACTTAGCAAGAAGCTGGGTGCTGTGTCGTGACCCTTTTGACACAACTGACTTTTGAAAATTGTATGTTAATAAGTTTTTTTTTAATCAGCAGGCGTGATTCCCTGCTGTGCGAATTTTTTTTTTAATTCTGTTTGTGGGAACCGTGTCCCTTGAAGTGGGATTCTGTGTTGGGCACTGTGGTATCACACTCTAAGTCGTGTGTTGGGTGCTGCTACTGGTTGTCGTAGTGGCGAATGTGTGATGATAACACACTCTAAGTCGTGTTGGATGTGTGATCTTGATTTACAGCCTATAGTCATCCTTGGTTAAGGTGAAAGGTTTTGGTCAAGTTTCTTTAAAATTATATTTGGAGTTTGGATCTGAACAGTCGAAGGTCGTGTTTCTCAGATTTCATTGGTGAAGTCAAAACTTGACATACTCAGGATTGCTGTTGATTGTGGGTATGCGCGTGTGGTTGCTCCTGCATTTTGTGAATCACGCCCATTAGTTTATATTATGGCTCAAGTGGTTAAATCAGATGCAGATTCCTCCAATGATTGTGTAACTCTTAGCAGGGCTGAATATGACGAGCTCCTTGCTTTACGATCATCCAATTCAAAGTCTTTTGTTGCGGAGGTTGTGTGCTCGGCAAGTGATGGCCTATCTGCTCAAGGTGGTAGGTGGGTTATTGATTCTGGAGCCTCTGGTCACTTGTGCGGAAACTCGAGCAATTTTTTGAGTTTAAAACCTGTGACAGGTTAGAAAGGGGTACGTCTTGCTGATGGTAGCTCGTCCCCAATTGTAGGGCAGGGAAACATGTCTATTACCCCTACTCTTCAATTGTCACATGTTCTTCATGCTCCTTCGTTTCCACAGAATTTATTATCAGTCAGCCGAATGACAAAAGAGTTGAATTGTAGAGTGATTTTTGATCCTATGGGATGCACCTTTCAGGACTTGCTGACGGGGAGAAGGATTGGCGGTGGCTATGAGGAAGGTGGTCTGTATTACCTTCACCAACCAGAGGTTTCGGCTCACTCTGCTGTTACATCATCCTCAAGTCCTTTATTGTGGCATCATCGTTTGGGTCACCTTCCAGTGACAAAACTTCGTCGTGTCATTCCTCATATACCTTCCTCAGTTTCTTTTCAGTGTGAAACATGTCAATTGGGAAAACATTGTCGAAGCTCTTTTCCCTCCAGTCAGAGTCCATCAAGTCAAGGATTGTTTAATCTTCTTCATGTAGATGTGTGGGGTCCGAGTCAGATTCCTAATAGGTCTCAATGTCGTTATTATCTAGTTATTGTTGATGACTTCTCAATACTATCGTGGGTGTTCCTGTTAAAAGATCGGTCTCAAGGTCCTGGCATTCTTAAATCTTTAATTGCAGAGATAAAAACTCAATTTGACATATGTGTTAAAATTGTTCGCACTGATAATGCTCTTGAGTTCAAATCCAAAGACTTACTTCAATTCTACTCTGGAAATGGGATTCAACCTCAATTTACATGTCCCCATACCTCCCAACAAAATGGGGTGGCTGAGAGGAAACATAGACAAATCCTTAATGTTGCTTTGTGCCTTATGATTCAATCCAATATGCCTGCTACATACTGGGGCGATGCGGTTTTGACAGCGGGGTTTCTTATAAATCGCATGCCGTCCAGTTCTATAGAAGACCAGATCCCAATTCAAATTCTCCATCCAGAGGCTCCTCTCTTTCCTATCCCCCCTAAAGTTTTTGGATGCGTGTGTTTTGTGCATAAGCTGGGTCCTGATCGAGATAAACTTGCTGCACAGACTATTAAATGTGTTTTCCTTGGGTATCCTAAGAACCAAAAAGGATATCGTTGCTATGACCCTATATCTCATAAAGAGTATGTCAGTGCGGACGTTACCTTCTTTGAGTCTATTCCTTATTTTTCGAGTACTACTCCAAGGTTACAAGAGAGTCAAGGTGATGTTTTTCCTCTGCCAATTCCCCCTTTTCCTTTAGAGTCGTTCACTCCAAAGCCTGTGACTCCATCCTCTGGGGAGTCTCGATACAGAAACCCTCCTATAGTGTATAGTCACAGGTTACCCCTACCTCCATGCCCCCATTATCTTCTTCTCCTGAGGCAAGTATCACTGAGCATACTGAAGTTTCTGCTATTGATGAGGATCTTCCTATTGCTCTGCGAAAAGGGAAAAGACAGTGCACCCTTCATCCCATTTCTCAGTTTGTTTCTGAAGTTAATCTTGGGGCTTCTATGAAAAAGTTTATCTCGGCTTTGTCTGCCTCCTCTGTTCCGCTTCATCACAGTCAGGCTCTATTCGACCCCAAATGGATGCAGGCTATGAAGGATGAGATGGATGCCCTATGTTCTAGGGGCACTTGGGATTTGGTGGCTCCTCCAACTGATGCAGATATTGTTGGCTGCAAATGGGTATATACCATTAAATATAACTCGGATGGGTCAATTGAACGGTATAAAGCCCGGTTGGTTGCAAAAGGTTATACTCAGACTTATGGTGTTGACTTTTTTGAAACTTTCTCCCCAGTTGCTCGTCTTGGCACTATTCGTCTTGTTCTTTCTGTTGCTGTGCACCATGGATGACCCTTGTTTCAGTTGGATGTCAAGAATGCCTTTTTGTATGGGGATTTGCAGGAAACGGTCTACATGCAACAACCCCCAGGCTTTGAGGTTCAGGGGGAGTGTAAGAAGGTGTGCAAGTTGAAGAAGGCTATTTATGGTCTGAAGCAGAGTCCAAGGGCATGGTTTCACAAATTATTTGAGGTCATGTCTAGGTTTGGCTTTGTCAGGTCAGCTTCAGATCACTCCTTGTTCATCAAGAAAACCAGTGCTGGAATTGTTGTTATGGTGGTATATGTCGATGACATCATATTAACAGGCAACAGTGCCCAAGATATTTCTGCCACAAAAGATCATCTTGAGAAACACTTTGTTACTAAAGATCTTGGTCACCTTCGATATTTTCTGGGTATCGAAGTTGCAAGAAACAAAGAGGGCTTAGTGTTGTCTCAAAGAAAGTATGTGTTGGACTTATTAAAAGAGACTGGAATGCTAAGAGCCAAGCCAGCTAATATTCCAATGGATCCCAAAACTCACATGTTCGATGAGAAGTCTGAGTATGTAGACAGTGCCAACTTTAGATCCTTGGTGGGTAAGTTACTATATGTGACAGTTACTAGACCTGACATTTCATTAGCTGTGAGTAAAATCAGTCAGTTCATGGACAAACCTACAAAAGTTCACTGGGATGCAGCTATGATGGTTATTCGGTACTTAAAGGCATCTCCTGGTAAAGGTCTGTTGTTTAAACGAAATCCATCTTTGGACGTTGTTGCTTACACTGACGCGGATTATGCAGGATCTGTTGAAGATAGGAAGTCAACATCTGGATTTTGTGTGTTTGTGAGAGGAAATCTTGTTACCTGGAGGAGTAAGAAACAAACCGTTGTAGCCAGGTCGAGTGCTGAATCTGAATACCGAGCAATGGCCCAGACTGCAACTGAGATTATGTGGGTAAAATCAGTCTTAACCGAGCTTCAGGAGAAAGTATCCCTACCTATATTGATGATGTGTGACAATAGGGCTGCTACATATATTGCCAACAATCCAGTGTTTCATGAAAGGACTAAACACATTGAAGTTGACTGTCACTATGTTCGCGACTTGGTTCAGGCTGGTTATATCTGCACCGATCATGTATCTTCCGAAGATCAAGTAGCTGATGTTTTTACCAAAGCCCTGGCGAGACCAAATTTCTCAAAGTGTTGTGACAAGCTGAGCATGATTGATATCTATGCTCCAGCTTGAGGGGGAGTGTTGAGACTAAGATGTTTTTAGTAAATAAGTTTTTTTAAACTAGAGGTTATTTGCATCTTATTCTTTAATGAGGGACCTAGGTGTAATTTTGTTCCTTGGACTATCTCTATTTAACATAGAGATTAGCCCTAATTGAGATGAAGAGGTTCTATTATTCTCCAGCCGTCTCTCTCTCTCTCTCTCTCTCTCTCTTCCTCTTTCTCTCTCTCTCCACCTCGGTTTCTGCGCCTTTCATCTTACCTTCAACAGTAATAACACAATAAAGTTATAGTTATGCCTTGAAATGCCTTTGCGACAATGTATAGATTTTTCTGAAGAGTTGTAAATATAATTGAAACTTTTAAAGCTCAGTGCTTGATTCAAGATGAGGATGTTCGTTAGGACTCTAAAAGTGTTCATCACCCATAAATAAGCCAGAAAAGGCAATGATTGTCGCTGGTTAGCCTTGCACTTAGCTAGACATTTGTATCTGCATTTGTTTTGTAGGTTGAAGAACCATCCAACAGGTTCCGGGGTTTTGACTAGTTGACCAATGTGTTCTAGTTGACTAGGCGTTGCCCACTGTTGCCTTTAGCTGCGTGGTTTATATTTATACTCAGGAATGTCTTTTGTACTGATTTTTTAAGCATCTGGTTCTCTGTAATAACAAGTGACCACACACACATAGAATAAATTTTCCATTCCTTATATGTATTTTGGTAACCTGATGATTTGATCAGAATTGCTGCTTCAGATAGCTTTTTGTTGAAATCAGCCTGACGTTTGGACCTTCTCTTGCATCAACTTCATGAGAGAGTTGGTTTCTTCTTGTTTTCAGTGCCAAAACTGTGATTTCACTATAAGTTTCTGTAACTTGCAAAAAGTGGCACATTCATGTTATTGTCATTGCATGCCTGTTTGCCACTGCCTTATACTTAAAGAGTTTTGCTAAGAAAAGGAGATGATTCTGTAGGATTTATTAGTCCATTATGTGACATCTTTTCTTTATGTTATCCTTTTGTGAATGCAGCAATCAACATTGATATTGGTTATTTTTGCACTTTATTTTCAGTGCCATGTCTTCGTAGAGTTCATTTTGTTAAAGAATACGAAACTGCAGTGGCAGACACTCTTCCAGAAAATGAAGATTTTGATGGGTGGTTTTTTACACATGGAAACCCCAAGGGTACAACTGTTAAAATGTAAAACTGTACATATATGTATATATAATAATATTATATTATTATATATATATATAAATACATTTTTCATTTCTTTCATTTCTGTAATTTTTTTTCCTTTATTTTTATTTTTTGTCTTTATGTATGTCATCTAGTTCAGTTTGAACTAGAATGACTGTTGCTAGTCAAGTCCTGTCTTGACTAGCAATAGAGCTGTTGGACTGACACAGTCCAACAACTCTTAATAGAGCTGTTCGACTGACACATTCCAACAGCTCTAAATAGAGCTGTTGGACTGTGCCCAACAGCTCTATTGAGTCCTCTTTCAGCTGTGTATATAAAGGGGTGCAGCCCCTCTTGTATTTAACTCCAATGCTTCTTAAGCAATTGGTTTTTCATATCAATAAAGAATACATTTTTATTTTTATTTTGTTTCCAGTTATACCCTTTTTAAGGGTTATGCTTTAGTGTCATTCTTGACACTTGCTCTTGTTAATCTAAGCTCGTGTTTCGAAGATCCCCATTTCATTTCCTGGTATCAGAGCCGCAGAAGTACTAAATCTTGAGGAAAAGCTGCCTCGGTTTCCGTGCCCGTTTGCACAAGTGTTCGCCACTTGAAGAGAAGTGTTTTATCACTTCATTGGAGAGGATTTCACATCTTGTTGTATTGTTTTTTTTTTTTTTCATTTTCCTTCTTGTTTCTCTTCTATCCCTATTCTTTCTCTCCTTGTAATCGATGGATGACAATGATAAAGTCACCATCATGCCTATGAAATTAAGTGATACGAACTATGTAACATGGGCTTCAATCATGAAGCACCATATATGGGGAAAAGGCTTATGGGGGATTGTGGATGGTTTCGATTCGGAGCCTAAGCTATCTCTTACTAAAAAGGAGGGAGATAAAGAGGTCCCTCTATCGGAAGAAGAGAAAATCAAGGCTATTGTCTCATACGAGAAGAAATGGAAAGAATGGAGAATATCTCATGCGAAGATAATGTCATGGCTTATCAATAGCGTTGACATTAAAAAATGCTCAAGTCTTGCCAAATTTGATCATGATGATAAGGCATGGGAATACCTTAAGAATATGTATTCCCTTAAAGATATTGCACACGTGTGCAACCTCCAAGAAAAAGTTCGAATGATGACACAAGAAGACAAAGCTATTCGTGAATATTACAATGGGTTGTCCGAACTTTGGGAAGAACTTTCCCTTTTTGAACCAAAGTGGCATTGTGCCGAAGACATCGAGCTTCGTCAGAAACAACTTGATGCTGAACATTTTTACCAGTTTATCACTGGATTAAGGCTGAAATTTGAAATCACTAAATCGGCCCTACTTCACCGGGGAAAAATTTCTTCTATTGTTGAAACTATTGAAGAGTTAACAATGGAAGAAAATCGTCTCCGGAAAGGTTCTTTAAAAATTGAAGATGATTCCGTTTTAGCCGTGTCTAGACCAGGGAATCATGTTCGATCATATAGGCCTCCTCACTTTAACCGACAAAATGGTGACTATGATAAGAAGAAAGTTATTTGTCATCACTGTCATGAACCGGGACACTACAGGCCACAATGTCCCAAACTTAAGGAGCTGAGAGAAAAAAGAGCTGCAATTGCTGGATCGGAGCCTAAAGATCAGGATGCACCAGTTTCCCTGGCCCAACTAATGGAGATTCTTCAGCCTCTCATCAAAGGTGCCTCTTCCTCATCTGAAGCTTCAACCGGCGCAGCAACCTCATCTTTTTTTGATCTAGGTAAAATTTCTTGGCTTCTTGACTCTGGTGCATCTTTTCATATGACCCCAAATAATCAAAGTCTATCCAAATGTGTTAAAAATAAAACAAGTGTGTCAAAGGTCTTTACTGCTGATGGGACTTCTCTTGAAATAGAAGGAATAGGAAATTTTGAAAAAATTTATAAAACAAAAATTTTTTTTATTCCAGAAATTAGACATGTTCCCAAATTAAATTTAAATCTTTTATCTGTATCTCAAATTTCTGATTATGGGTGTAATATTTCTTTTTCTTCTCATGGTTGTTGGGTACAGGATCGCTAGTCAGGCAAGCTGATTGGGGAAGGCCATAGAGAAGGAGGACTCTATTACATGGATTTTTTGGAAATGCCGAAGAAAGCTTTTTGTTATAATAATAAAAAAATAGAGTTGGAACTGTGGCATAAGAGACTTGGTCACCCACATATAGCCAAAATCCAACATTTTTCAAATCTAGGGAAATTTTGTAACTCTGAATCATTTGATTGTAAAGATTGTATTCTCGGCAAAATGAAAAGATTACCATTTCAGAACAGAACCTTTTTCTCTTCAAGACCACTTGAATTAATACACTCGGATGTTTGGGGTCCTGCACCAATAATTTCTAAAGGAGGATTTGTTTACTATGTTATTTTTGTCGATGATTTCTCCCGACATACGTGGATGTACTTTCTCAAACATAAGTCTGAAGTATTTTCATACTTTCAAACTTTTCATAATATGGTTAAAAACAAGTTTCAAAATGATATTACTATTTTTCGCACAGATTCAGGGGGAGAGTTTTTATCCACAGATTTTTAAAATTATCTTAAATTGCATGGCATCACACATCAAAGATCTTGTCCTTATACACCTCAACAAAATGGACTGGCAGAACGAAAACATCGCCATATTATAGAAACCACTAGGACTTTATTAATAGCAAATCAAGTCCCGAAAGACTTTTGGGCAGAAGCTGCCTTAACTGACACCTATCTCATTAATAGGATGCCATCTTCTTCGTTACAAAATATCACTCCCATTGAAAAACTTATGAACATTTCTCCAGACTACTCTAGACTAAGAATATTTGGGTGCAAATGTTTCATATTTACTGACAAAAATGATAAACTTTCCCCTCGTGCGATTCCCTGTGCCTTTTTAGGATATGCTGAAAACCAGAAAGGTTATAGATGTTTTGACTTCAAAAATAATAAACTATATGTGTCTAGAAATGTTTCATTTCTTGAAAAGGAGAGCTTCTTTGATTTTAGAAAATTAAAAGACGTCACTGAGTACTCATTTTTGCTAGATCTAACATCAACATCTGATGAATATGACTTTGACTGTAACTTTGATGATGATCAAAGAATTATTGATCTTAATGTTGAAAATGAAGAAGTTCATAGAGATACTAGTATTCAATATTCCAGGCGACAAGAGTCTAATCCTCCATGTGCACTTGAGAAATATTCTAACATTCCAACTAGACAATCAACCCGAATCTCGAGGCCTCCAGGAAAGTTTGTATCATACGAGTCTTTCTCACCCACATATAGGGCAGTTATTGCATTAATTCACTCATATGAAGAACCATCCACATATTTTCAAGCAAAAAATGATATCAAATGGATAGAAGCCATGGAAGCTGAATTAGATGCACTTGAAAAGGCTTCTACATGGAATATTCAAGATCTTCCTTCAGGGAAGAAAACTATAGGATGTCGATGGGTTTATAAAATTAAAACCAAGAGTGATGGTACTCTTGAAGATATAAAGCCCGTTTAGTAGCCAAAGGTTATGCCCAAGAATATGGGATTGATTATGAAGAAACCTTTGCTCCGGTGGCTCGTATGACTACTGTCCGTACCTTAATTGCCTTAGCTTCTATCAAAAAATGGTCTATTTTTCAAATGGATGTCAAAAATGCTTTTTTAAATGGAAAGCTAGTTGAAGAAGTATATATGAAACCCCCTCCTGGTCTAAGTATTCCTAAGGGTAAAGTCCTTCGCTTAGAAAAAGCTCTTTATGGACTTAAACAAGCACCAAAAGCTTGGTATGATAGGTTTAGTCGTGTTATGATTGATATTGGTTTTCAATTCTGTTTAACTGACACTGCTTTGTTTATTAAGAATTCTGATGCAGAGATCATTGTGCTTCTTCTCTATGTGGATGATATGATCATCACCGGAAGCAATTAACAGGGAGTTGAAACAATCAAAACACTTCTTAAATCTCATTTTGAAATGACTGATTTGGGTTTGTTGAGATATTTTTTAGGCATTGAAGTTGCTTATTCTCCTAGAGGATATTTATTATCTCAGACTAAATTTGCTTTTGATATTGTTTTCAGGTCTGGTATTACTGATGATAAGAAAGTCGACACTCCAGAAGTTGTTAATGTTAAAATGAAGATTGATGATGGAGAACTTCTTGCAGACCCTACTCCTTAGTCCTTACAGACAGCTTGTCGGGGCACTTTCCTATCTATCCATTACCAGACCAGATATAGCACATGTTGTTCATACAGCAAGTCAATTTCAACATGCTCCTACTTCTGTTCATATGGGAGCAGTCATGCGTATTATCAGATACATCAAGTCCTCTCTTTCACGAGGACTTTTCTTATCTTCCTCCTCTTCTCTTGATTTAATTGCATATACTGATGCTGATTGGGGAGGTGATCCCAATAACAGACACTCAACCACTGGCTTTTGTGTCTTTTTAGGGGAATCATTAATCTCGTGGAGGTGTAAAAAGCAGCAGAAGATATCTCTCTCATCCACCGAAGCTGAATACAGAGCCATGGCAACCACGACCATGGAAGTAGTTTGGCTCCGACGACTGCTTGCTGACATGGGAGTTGAAGCAACAAAGGCTTCACAAATGTGTTGTGACAACAAAAGTGCGATCTATATTGCCAGTAACAGAACATTCCACGAACGCACCAAACACATCGAAATGGATTGTCACTACGTCAGAGAGGAGTATCTACACGGGATAATTGATCTGCCATATGTCGCTTCAGAATATCAGCTAGCAGACTTCTTTACAAAGCCTCTTGCTGCTCCCCGATTTCACTTTCTCTTAGACAAACTTTCGCTCATTGTACCGTAAGTTTGAGGGGGAGTGTTAAAATGTAAAACTGTACATATATGTATATATAATAATATTATATATATATATATATAAATACATTTTTCATTTCTTTCATTTCTGTAATTTTTTTTCTTTATTTTTATTTTTTGTCTTTATGTCATCTAGTTCAGTTTGAACTAGAATGACTGTTGCTAGTCAAGTCCTGTCCAGACTTGACTAGCAATAGAGCTGTTGGACTGACACATTCCAACAGCTCTAAATAGAGCTGTTGGACTGTGCCCAACAGCTCTATTGAGTCCTCTTTCAGCTGTGTATATAAAGGGGTGCAGCCCCTCTTGTATTTAACTCCATTGCTTCTTAAGCAATTGGTTTTTCATATCAATAAAGAATACATTTTTATTTTTATTTTGTTTCCAGTTATACCCTTTTTAAGGGTTATGCTTTAGTGTCATTCTTGACACTTGCTCTTGTTAATCTAAGCTCGTGTTTCGAAGATCCCCATTTCATTTCAACAACAACCTTGCAGGCTCACTATCTTGATTAGATTGTTATGTGGAATAATATTTTGGAATCTTGAATTTTTAGAAGATAAAATGGCTTATGGCAATTTGCCAACATATAAGTTTTAACTTTTAATACTGAAATGACTTTGCATTTCTTCCCACTTTAGAAAATAAAAGTAGCGAAGAGAATTTGCAAGATAAAATGGCTTTGCATTGTTATGTGGAACAACCGGGCTTTAAATCTCTCAAGAGTGCCGTCACTTTTGGTTTTAACTTTGTACATCCATCGACAACCTATAGGCTTTTTGCCTGGTGGAATATCTTGGATAGTCTAGGTATTTGCCTTTTCTAAGGCTTTTAATTCTGCTGTCATTGCTTCGACCCATTCAGACTGTTCCTTTGCAACAACATAGTTAGAAGGCTCTACGTAGGAGTGTATTAAGGCAATGTAGGCTTGATAATTCGGTGAAAAAGACTCATAGGACAAATTTTTTGGGAACTTTTCACACTCTAGATGACTTTCTAATTGATACGTGTTCCTGTTCTTTAGTATATTTTTGAGAGCACATGTTTTTTCTAGATTACCCCGCCTAGAATATTGAATACAATCTTGATGAGCATCAAATGGTTATGTGCTTATCATGTCACTTTGATCTTGGTGACTTTCATCAATATCACCTTCATCAATCTTTGGAACTAAGTCCAATAGAAAAGAATACTCATCTATTTTCTTAGAGTTCTCACTTTAAAAAAAAAATTCTTTTCTAAGAAGGATACATTCCTTGATATATATAACTTTTTAGTTTTAAGGTCAAAACATCTATAGCCTTTTTGGTGACTTGCATGTCCCAAAAAAGCACAAGGAATAACACGAGGAGAGAGTTTATCATTTTTATTAGTAAAAACAAAACATTTGCACCCAAAAACCTTTAACTTAGAAAAATCTGGAGTTTGCTTGAAAAGTTTTTCAACATAAGAGATATTGTTTAGTGAAGAGGAAGACATCCTGTTAATAAGATAAACTTCAATAAGAGTGGCTTCAGCCCAAAAAGTTTTTGGTACTTGACGTGTAATGAGTAAAGTTTTTGTTGTTTCTATAATATGCCTATGTTTTCTTTTTGCTAAACTGTTTTGTTGAGGAGTGTAGGGACATGATCTTTGATGTGTAATACCGTATAGGTTCAAATAATATTTAAATTATTTTGATAAAAACTCTCTCCCTGAGTCGGTGCAAAGGATTGAAATGTCATTCTTAAATTGATTTTTGACTAGACTATGACATATTTGAAAATGTGAGAAAACCTCGAATTTATGTTTAAAAAAATAAATCCAAGTATATCTTGTAAAGTCATCTACAAAAATTACATAATACATGAAACCACCTTTTGAGATAACAGGTGCTGGTCCCCATACATCCGAATGTACTAACTCAAGAGGTCGAGAAAAGACAAAAGGTTCTTTCTTGAAAAGGTAATCTCTTCATTTTTCTAAGAATACATTTTTCAAGTGTAAATGTTTCAAAATTACAAAAGTTTTTCATCTTTGGAAAAAGTGGGATTTTGGATATACTAGGATGACCAAGTCTCGTGCTATAGATCCAAGTCCATTTTCTGAACATTACGACATAATGTACTCTTCGATATTTTAAAAAAAATCATGTAATATAAGTCTCCTTCTCTATGGTCTGTTAAATTGTATCTCTATTTTGTATACACACACACACACACATATATATATATATATATATATATATATATATATATATATATAATTTTCACATCTTGTAACCCCAAGGGTATTTTAGTCTTTTTTACTTTTTACGCATATTCACATTAGTGAATATGTTTGTAAACTTTTTTTTTTTCTTTTTTTTTTTTCTTCTTTTCTTTTTTGTTGACTTAGTCAACCTTTGGAGGGGGTCCAACACTAGACGTTGGACCCCTCCAACGGTTAGATCTTTATTATAAATGGGGGTGAACCCCCCTCTTAATTGTATTCAATGCTTGGATCATTGTTCTCTATTGTTCAATAAAATTCTTTATATTTTGGCATTTGTGTTCTCTATTTGTACCTTGTGTACATTTTGTTCTAAGTGTTCTTGTGCCTTTGTACACATATCCCTTTGTGGAGGTGGTGTTTATTTTGCACATTATCTCTTTTGAGATATTTTCACATGGTCTTCCCCAATCAGGTTCCCTGACTGATGATCCTACACTCGACAACCACGAGAGGAGAATGAAACATTGCACCCATGGTTAGATAATTGAGAGACAGATAAAAGATTTGGGTTAAGTTTAGGAATATATCTAATTTGTGGAATACAAAATTTGTTTGAGTTTTGATAAATATTTTCAAATATTTTTATTCCTTTGATTTCAAGAGATGTTTCATCAACGGTAAAAACATTCGACCCATTTGAGTTATGACATTCGGATAACGTATCTATGTTTGGTGTCATATGAAAAGAAGCACCTAAGTCAAGAAGCCAAAGAGATTTATCGAGATAAAAAATACCGACAGAGGAGACTGCGGCTCCAGTGGTTGAAGTGTCTCCACTAATTGCGTTAAGGACATGCTTTCAATGGATGACTGACTTGATTCTTATGGAGATTCGACAAATGCAACCCTTTTTTCATAGGGTTTCTTCAATTTTGGACAATAAGTCTTTACATGTCTCGGTTTTCAGCAATAGTATCAAATGACTTTCCTTTCATTCCCTTACCTCTCATCATTTGTCCTCCCATAGTGTGGAGGTTTGTATGTACGAACATGATTTTTCGGTCTAGATACGGCTAGAACCGAGTCATCATCACTCTTGAAAATTCTCTTCTTAAGCATATTCTCTTCCATGCTTAATTCTATTGTGTCTTCTATGAAAGGAATCTTTTCTCAAAGAAGAAGAACGGATTTTGTTGATTCAAATTCTGATCTTAACCCACTAATAAATTGGAAGAAATGCTTCGTATTTATTTGATTTTGACGGAGTTCTATGTCTTATGGACAATGCCATTTTGGTTCAAGGAGAGCCAACTATTCCCATAATTCGGACAAGCTATTATAGTACTCTCTAATGCTCTTGTCTCCTTGAACCATATTTCTAACTTTATCTTGTAAGTTGCACACATGTGCAATGTCTTTAAGGGAATACATTATCTTAAGATAGTTCCAAGCATCGTTAGCATGTTCAAATTTTGTAAGACTTGAATATTTTTTGATGTCGACACTACTTATGAGCCAAAACATAATCTTGGCATGCCCCATTCTCCATTATTTTTACTTTTTTCGTAAGTGGTAATGGCTTTGTCGAGGGTAAGAGGTATTTCTTTCTCTCCTTCTTCCTTTGTAAGCATTAACTTAAGTTCCATCAACTAATCCCCACAACCCCTTTCCCCATATGAGGTGCTTCATTGTTGAACCCCATTTAAAATAGTTAGAATCGTTAAGGTTGATGGGTTTAACAGTGACATTATCATTGTCATCCATTTTACAAGGTTTTGAGAGAGAAATAAATAAATAGAGAAGAGAGATAAAAAAGGAAGAAGAGATAAAGGAGAGGATAGTAAGTACTCCACCACCGATAATGAGTACAAGTCCTTCTCCAAGCTCTTCACACGATCACGATTTTGAAAATAACTTTACTTCTTTTTCAAACTTTGAATGACATGTTTTCCAATGCATCGAAAATAAACTTATCTTGATCATCAAGCTCTGATACCATGTAAGAAGATGAGTTATTGGATTATCACCAATCAAAGCTTCAAGTAGATCCAACCAAAATACCGAAAAAGATCATTCACAAGAACCACAAAGGTTCATACACAATACCCCTTGATTTTTTTTTTATTTGAATGGGAAAACACCCCTTGAATTCATACAACGAGAGGGGGCAAAGCCCCATATTTATATACATCATAGAAGGCTTAGAGGAGGGAGTTGTTGGGCTCCCAACGGAGCCATTAGGAGCCCAACAACTCTTTGCTTTTTTGACTTTAGTCAAAAGTTGACCAGTCAAAAAGCTGAAAAAGTAAAAAATAAAAAGGTTAAAAAAATCCTATTCTAACTAAACTAAAGAAAAAAGTAATTCCTAGTTAGCCTAGTTTATTACATATTATTTAACAATGGCTTACCGAATGAGATCTGTTGTGATCCAATGTTATTCCTACCTACTCTGATAAATACAACTGCTGTGGTATAACTATAATCACTTGGGTATGTTTAGACCTCGTATTATATTCATGATTCTAGTTCACAACTTTCATTTTTTTCATTTCAATGGGGCTAAACTTTATAAGTTTTTTTTTTAAAGAAAAATATGGTTTCATTCAAATTAGATAAGAAGAATTACTACTTGTAGTGATGAGATGG
Organism: Nuphar pumila; assembly: GCF_984573655.1. NCBI lineage: Eukaryota > Viridiplantae > Streptophyta > Magnoliopsida > Nymphaeales > Nymphaeaceae > Nuphar > Nuphar pumila. The sequence continues at coordinate 4,017,225 of NC_143261.1, forward strand.
GACTAAACTTTATGAGTTTCCCTCCCCAAAACTATAAGAAAAATCTACATCATATTGTGATGCATCAAATCATGTGACATGTCCACCTTGAGCTGAAGTAGTAAATTACAAGTGCACGACTTTTGTACATCTGCAGATCAGTGAATACACTAACCTTTAAATTTTTTGATGCACCAACGAGTATTTGCCATTGTCCCTTGCAATGAATTGGTAGTCATCACAGATAGCGATGTTTATGAATCTAACACAAAAGAGAGAGACTGAAGGGCTATATAAAATTTTCTAATATAACATTTCTGTTGCTTTGAAAGGCAGTATATTAATGTAAACTTAGCGAACAGACATCTTGCTGGGAGAATGTGTTGCCTGCCTCTTTAGTCAGAGTTAGATAACCCTCAACACTGTATGCATGGTATTGATTGGTTAATATAGGCGTCAGATTTTTGGGTGACAATTATTTACACAATCTTGTGCAAAATTTCTTGGCTTCTGCAGGTCCACTGTGGTAATATATAGAGGAAATGTTAATCTTCTTTGCAGATGTTCATACACATTTATGTACACACATCATATCATACAGACACGCACACATGCACACTTCAGTGTAGAAACACCTGCTTTTGCCAGCTCAGGCAAAGACTGAAAGTGATCAGTGTCACCATCTATAAGTGATGGTACTACCTTATTGGTTCCCAACCAAGCCAGTGCCAGTATCCTACCGTTTAGAGGGAAAACTATTTGGTCAAATCAAAGTCTAGACCTGACCCATTCCCCCTATACTTGAAAGGGCTTATCCAGAAGTTCATTTTGCTTGATATGGTGGTCAAATCCACAGATTTCTAGCTTTCGATGCCTAGAAGCTGGTAAAATGTACTGGCCATGGCCCATTATGTGTGTGTGGCACGATTAGCTGACTTTTTTCTTTTGTATTATCAATTTATATAATCAGTATTTTTAAATGAAAAAACTATCCATGCTGAAATGTAGCATAAGTTCATTGGGTGCTTTTGCATGTTTTTTGTGGTCTTCTTTATTGCAGTTTTAGATGCTTATAGTTTTATCTGCTTCCTTTGGTCGGGTTCCATATAGGTCACTATTGAGGACCATCCTCACTTGCCTGGAAAGCATGCTTCTGTCCATCCTTGTCGGCATGGTGCTGTGATGAAAAAGATCATTGATGTTCTAATGTCGCATGGGGTTGAGCCAGAAGTTGACAAGTACCATTATTTTCTGATGCTTCTTTCTAGTTGAATTAATTTTTTAAGTGATGATCAATTATCATTACTTCTTTACATCATTATGCTGTTTTGCACTTGAGTGAAGTAAATAACTTAAAACCTACAATATTTTTTTTGAGACTATTAAATGTATAATATGATATCCTTTTTTTCTTTTAATGTCTCATTATGATGCTGACTGTTCCTCTATGTTTTGTCTCTTTATATCGCTGAGTTGCTCTCCATGGGGAGTGCACCGAAGTGTAAATTTCTGGAGATCTCTGTGAAGGGACAATGTAATGCTTGTGGCTGAATGTGCCTTTGAAAGTAAATCAGTCCCGAAGTCGTGCCCTTTCATCTCTGCCTGCCAGGAAGACAGCTCTTTATAATTAGCTTTTGATGTGTAATGTGCACTAGACATGTGTGTGATGTTGTTGCTTCTTATTTAGTTCATGCGGATCATGTCCATGTTTCGTGAAATTTTCTGCAGTATTTCTCTATTGTCATGTATTGTGTTTCTTTGCTTCGTAATGTAATTTTGGTGGATAATTGGAGACCCTTGGCCATTCTTTTATCCTTTTGTTTGGGCCTCCTCTTTTATTCTTTGCACCTTTTCTATGTTCTTCTCATCAATCTTTCTTGATTGTTGTCCAGAAGGCAGTGAACTTTTCTGTAGTTCAACATTTCTAGGAGAAATCGCTCTTGCTTTTGCTCCACTATAAAGTTAGTATGCACCTTCTTTCTGTTCTTTGCAAAAAACATGATTTGAAATCAAATTTATATTCTCCAAATCTTATGCTCTAAGCTATTTTTTAATCTTCAACAGCGCTCATCTGCACCCATGGGACAAACATGAAAATGTCCAATTTTGTTTATAAATGCATTAACACACACACACACATGCTTGCTATTTCTTTCCATGTCACATTGCCTGCAGAGTTTGTCTTATCCTGTTAATTTCATTATTTTCCGTTTTTACTCAAATCTCAAATTTCAATTCTACAGGTACCTTTTCTTATTTCTTAAGTTTGTGTCTTCTGTGATCCCAACAATCGAGTATGGCTACACAATTGACTTTGATATGGGCAAAGCTAGCTGATGATTAAGAGGTAGTCTTTGTTGATGGTAATTTTCTTTTCAATTTTTGTGGTGGCAACTAATTGCAATCATAATTGAACACTTCATGTTCTCTCTTGAAATATGATGCTAATATGTATAAATCTTTGCTTGCAAATCATGCTAGAACAATTTATCTGTGTGACTTTTCTTATCAGATTTAAACAGTTGTTTTCTTCCTTTTTTAACTTTTACCTTATTTGTTTAAAAAATGTATTGAGTTTCTACCAAAAATTCTTTGTAGAGGCAACCACTAGAAAGGGTATTCTTTGCTAACAAAAAAGGGTATTATTCTCATTTACGAGATTCCAATGTAATTATGACTGGTGTAACTGTAAAATTGCAGTTGATGCCTTGACTAAAGAAGAACCATAAAGTGTTTATGCTCCTTCATTCGATTAGAGGAAATGTCAATAGGGCTTTTCTATCTAGTTTGAGGCAAGAGGCATCCAGGGGCTTATATAATCTTGGAGCATCTCTAGCATTACTAGTTTTGCTTGTCATTGATGTCCAGTTCTGCAGACATGCATGTAGCTGTCCCTTGAGGGGGAAGAGTGAAACCATGCATTTTTTTATGCTCTTAAAACTTTATGAGAAGCTAGCTTCGAAAGAATGGAGAACTTACTTTTCTTGGTATGAAATTGAACTTGCTCAATGTTGGAAATACACTTTTTCTGTTAGAGGAATCATACTTTCTTTTTGAAATTATGTTTTATAATAAAACCTACATGTATGATTGATAATTGTGGTAAAATAACTTGAAAAATAGTAAACACATTTTATTTACTTTTTCTTTTGGTTGCTTCTTTCTGGCTTCCCCTTATGCTTTCTAGACGCTTCTCGTTTCAAAGTGCTCACTTTTCCCTTCATGGTTCAAGCATAAGTTCTTGCTCCCACTCCTTGCTGTCTTATTTTTTTGCTTTCTTGGCATTCACTTGTTGTCTTCAGCAGAGAAAATTTGTCCAGTTTGGCTATTAGACATCCTTAAATGGGTCCTTGCTTCTCACCTGCTGGTTCGGCTGTCATGAGCAGGGTTCCCATGATTTCATCCTTTCGTGCTTGTATAAAAGTTTATGCCATTAGTGTTTCTTACTTTCCCGGCCAGTTTCCGGGAAACCTCTAATGCTACGTAAGGTTAACAAACTCCAAAGTTGGGTTATTATTATTCAATGTTAACCTTGATTGGTTACATTGTTACAATAATGCTTTATGTGAGCTGTATGCAGACTCACTTTAAGTTTATCGTTAGTTCTTAAATAGAATTAGTCTAGACAAATTTTCTGTTCTGAGTATGTTACCCGAGTGATGCACCTTACCATCATATCAATTATGTTTTTAAGTCCGAGTATAGATATGGACTTTGAAACACAAGCTATGTTAGGCACTGCAGACTCTGGTTTGAAGCTGTTGGTGGTGGTTGTCATTCTTTCTTGTAGAACTTCAATCTGTTGGTTCTTTGCTGCAGAACGATGATGTATAATTGTTACTTAGATTTATAAAGAACTTGGACATGTGCATGATCGTTAGATTTATATAGAACTTGGACATTTGCAACATCTGCATTTTTTTTTCAGGTTCAGAGGATTCCCTGCTGCAAAACATGAGGTAGTCCTTTTCAGCTGCAAATGGTAGCTGACATAGTTGTGGAAAGGACGCTCTTCTTTCTGTTTCTTCATGTACATATTATTCATTAGATTTGGCTGTGTTTTAAGGAACTGTATTATATCCTTTTAGTTGAAAATGCTTGTAAAAGGTGTATTTATTTTAAAGATCCAATTGCTTGATGTGATATACGTGGCCCTAAGTGGTAGTTACCGAAACTGATTTTAAAATACTTTTTCAGTTGAAGCCTTGAAAAAAAGAACAAATACAACTCTTTTCTTCCAGTATGCAGGCAATTAGAACAGCAAAATTTATATTAAAAAATACTTTTGCCAAAAAAAAATGCAATATGAATCCAATACTTTGTAAATTCATGCTAAAAACATTAAGATCCCGCTATTACATGCAACTTTTTTTTTTTTAGTTTTTTTTTTTATAAACAAGCTGGGTGTTAGGCACACCCCTACAATCCTATTAGTGCAAAAAACAAAAAAAACAAAAAACAAAGACATGAGTCGAGAGCTTGTAACTCATATTCCATCGACATTTTTCATTAAATAACACGTTTTTTCAAATGTATTAGAGAGTAGAGAGAAACGCTCTTCCACATCTTAATCTAATATAAAATGGCTGAGAGGAAAGGCTTCTTTTGGTGGGTACTCCCGGGAACAGATCCAGTGGAGACGGGGTGAGACCTGTAGCTCAGAGGATTAGAGCACGTGGCTAAGAACCAGGGTGTCCGGGTTCGAATCCCTCACCCACACTTGGAGTAATGACTCATTTTATCATCAGTATTATATATGCTAATAATTCATTCTTTGCAGCGTCATAATGAAAAATGTAACTCCATATTATTTTTTCAAAAACATGAAAGATAAGTTTGAATTGTATATGATAGAAGTTTCTCAAGTATTTAGGCTGAATTTGTGCAAAGACACGAGACACTCTTACTGTCACACGGATACTCCGTTTTGCCTCCCGTATCGTGTCCTTTAGTTTCATTAAAACCTTTTGTAAAAATAATCACTCCGCTATTCGCAACCTTGTCCATGTGATGGGCACAAGGAGTGCCACTGTGCCAGGTACCAATTCAAACGCATCATTAAGAGTTTGAAAAGTCAAGCTGTTCATCCAAAGGGAATCTGTCTTACACACGTGACATAGGAAAAAAAGATTGGAACTACGTGATGATGATGATGATGATGAACCGCACATGGATGACACATGCTCATCATCATGATGATGATTCATGAGCATGAGAACCATAGAAGACAGACCTCCCCGGCTTGGTGGTGGTGGTGGTAGTAGTGCAGCCGTCGATGATGGAGTAGAGCTTGTAGGGAGGGGCGTCCAAGGCGAGCCACTGGCGGATGTAGAAGATGGTCTGGCTGCAGCCCAGGTGCGGACCGGTGGCTGTCACCTCCACGTACTGCACGTACCAGCCGTGGTGCGGTCCCGTGCCGTCGGATGTGAGGTTGAGGTAGCAGATCGGACGGTCCAGACACCTCCCACGCCCGCTGAAGATGTCGAGGTTGCCCCGCTCATAGTAATCGTGGCCAGCGGGCATGAGCCCTCCCCACGTTTCCAGGTCCTTCACGTACACTGCATGCTCACCAGAGGAAGAATCGGAGATGGTGAGCGAGATCTTGGAGTCGGTGCCCGCCTTGATGATGGATCCCGTCCTGATGTACACCGTGTACACGCAGTTGTCATCCTGTGCCCACGAGATTGATGATGATGATTATAATGAGGCGGGGGGGGGGGGGGGGGGGGCATGTGATGTAAAGAGTATGATCATGCTTGTTATGGAGATGACATATATATGGACATCTATGCATGATGATGGTAGCGATCATGATGATGCATACACTCATAAAACTCAACAGATTATGATGATGTACTTACAGATGCAACGGTGGCGACATGCAGAGTCAGGAAGAGGAGGAGGGCAGGCAAGAGGTGGCGAATCGGAGCCATGGTCCTTTTTGGGTGCCCTGAGGGTATGGTAATGGTAGGATGGGGATAAGGGTCTATTATTAGAAGGCAGTGCCTACCAAAATGCCTGTCGCTTGTCTAAAATTTGCCAAACCAACCTTGGTTGCTTTGGGCCTTTGCCTCTTGCACAAACTCCGAAATGTCAACGGGTCGGGTTTGGTAATTCAAGTGAACCAGACTATCAGATTTTTGGGTATCATATCAGGTCCGAATCTGTGTCTAGTCTAATCAGGTCTATTATAAGAAAAATCATACCCGGACTCAGTAAGAACTACAAGAACCAAGGACTATATCCGGTAAACCCATATTTTTTTTATCATTTTTACATTGAAAATTTGTGGGTATTAATCAAAACTCAGGTTGGGTCGGCTTCTGGTATAAAATTTCACAAACTATACCTGGGTCCATATATTAATCGGATCTTTGGTCTGAACCCAGGTCTTCTTATTTATCACTATACTTGGATTCTATAGGATTTGGTTCGGGTAAACTAGGCCTGTTGACACCCTGTGAGATAGTTTGGTAAGGAAAGATTCTTCCAAGGATATTTATGATAATTGCTTGAGAGGCAGCCAATTATTGCACTTCATGAATATCATGACAAAAAAGTGGTTGTGGGCGTGGTATATCTTGTGAAGATGCTGCACATAAATGTTCTTTAGAATTTCATCTATTTTAAGAATATTACATTTTTATGGCAATGTTAGCGTGAGAAAGCACTTTTGATCTTTTGTATTTTTACATTTTTTATATATTGTGAACCTCAAGTTCCTAATAAAAAATGGTTTAGGTGGGGGAGGAAGTTAGAAATTTATTTGTTTCGTTGGACGTGCTTGCCTCTTTTAGACATGTTATCATCATAGATACGGTAATGGATAATAGTCACTGGTTACTACTACAAAAGTATAGCTATAGCAGCAGTCAAAAACTGCCTATATATAGCCTTGTGTAAATGCGACAGTTGGTAAACGGCGGCAGTTTACTGGTGGCACTGTAGGTGCTGTCGCTGTTACTATAAGTCCTACTTGAGACCCGTTTTAGATTGCACTGGTACCAACAGTGACAGTTTGTAGCTACCCTATAGCAGCTCTTACAAACTGCGGGGTTGACTACTCAGACAAGCAGTGGCAGTTTGTAAATTGCCTCCATTTCCTACATATTAAAAAAAAATATAATTGGCTGTAAAAAATATAATACATAAAAAAAACACAAAAACATAACATAAAAATAATTGATTGTAAGTGTCCATCTTGATTTACAATAGCAAGAGTGACAAATAACAAAAGTATAGAGACATTTATCATAATCTCTCTCATATGCAATAACCACAAAGACAATCAGACCAAAACCACCATAAAATTTCAACTGCATTGAGAATGTTTAGTTAAAAAAAATTTCTAAGCCAAATACCCTAATCAAAGAAAAACCCTAATTAAATAAAAAAGTCTTAATCAAATAAAAAACCTTAATCAAACTAAATATAAAAACTTTAATTCAAAAAATTTGATTCAGAGTCCTAATAATTTTTTTTATTCAGAGCACTAATCAAAGAAGAAAAAAAAAGGAAGAGAAAGAGAGAGTGTGCCTGTTGCTGCCTGGCCAATGCAAAGGGGAGAGAGGAGGGGATAGAACCTTCTAGCCAGAGTTTTTTTTTTCAAGCGGTGTAACCACTGTCCCTGCTCCCAGCATAACATCATGGCAGGGGTGGGTGGGGCGGGCAGTGGGTGGGTCTGCTAGGTCCAGCGTTTGATGCACGTGACGATGCCCTACGCATTCATGTCATCTCGTGACATACCATTAGGATTCACAGATAGAGCACATGTTCTGTAATAACTGTACTACGTCCAAAGTTTGTTTCGATTGAACAAAAAATTGTTAACCAATGTTTGATTTTTTATGCTGTGCAGACATCTTGAACACATATGGATAACGGGTTGAATAACTTTGTTTTGGATTGTACAACTCGATCCATATGAGTGTTTTAACATGTTTATTATGGACTTTAGCTCCAGATATGGATCTCGGATTGGACCTTAAAATTTCAAAATGTTTAAAATTTTGGTAATTTAAGAAAAATAAGAATTGATATTTTTTATATATAATTCCTTTTATCAATGTCATATTGGATCTAATTATAAAATTTTATCAAAAACTTATGGATTTGAGGCCCCAAATATGGATCTCAAACTGAATCTAAGTGTAAAAAAAAGTTTAAATTTTAGGTAATTTGAAAAAATAAGAATTCATTTTTTATATAAAAATGCAAAAATCATAAATAAATCATAAAATCCTAAAATACAAGAAAATAAATCACTAATAAAGCATAAATAAAAAAAAACCCTAAAGTACAAGAAAATAAACCATAAAATCAAATATAAAAAGCCCTAATTCAAATTCTAATAGAAGAAGATCAAAGAAAAAAACCTTAATCAAATACAAGAAAATTCTCAATCAAATTAAGTATAAGAAACCCTAATTAAAAAATTTGATTCAAAATCCAAATAAAAAATCAAGAAAAGCCCTAATCAAATTAATTATCAAAAATTCTAATTAAAAATATTTGATTGAAAGCCTCAATCAAAGAAAAAATTCCTAATCAAATCAAAGGAAAGCCCTAATAAAATTAAACAACAAAATCCATAATTAAGGATATTTGATTCAAAGCCTTAAATAATAAAAATCAAAGAAAAAACTTAAATCAATAAAAAATTTTAAAACTTAATAATAAAAACTAAAGAAAAACACCTAATAAGAGAAGAGAAGATGAAGAAGAACAAAGAAGAGAGAGAGAGAGAGAGAGAGAGAGAGAGAGAGAGAGAGAGAGGTTGGGGTTAGACCCATCCACTCAAATATTTTTTTCAAGTGACGTTTCCGGTCCCGTTCTCATCATAACAGGGGAGGGAGTGAAACAGTGTTTGATCGTTCCACGAACACGGTTTTTGTTGCGGCATCCCTCGTGACGAGCGATCAAACACCCAATAAAAGTTCCAACATGAGCCACATATTTCCATGATAAAATTCTATGCCATGGATCGGTCACCATTCCAATTTTTATTATTTTCTTCTATCTGTCTCTCGAGTAACGAAAAGAAAGAAATTTCAATTAGAAAGTAAAAAAAAGGGCTAAAAATTGCTGGAATTCTGTTCGAAAAATGGTTTTTCTGACAAGGATCATGGGACTGTAGTATTGCGAAACAGAGAAATTTCGCTGGAGAATGGATGGGAGGACATGCTTCTCGTCGAGGATAAAGTAGGAGAGAAAAAAAAAAACAGAAAAACAAAGATAAGGTCAGAGGTATAGCTCGTCGAAAAATGATACTCCCTTCAGTGATCGGTCTCCCGACGACAGCGAGATATTTAGAAATTATACTCCAAAGGCGATAAAAAATTGTTAACATCATGATATTATCAACATCTTTGTGATTTTATTGTGATATTAGGACATTTTTTACTTTTGTATTTTATTTTTTACTTATGTTTTATATTCTCTTAAAAGCTCTAGATTTCTTACATGCTGATATTTTTTGAGATTTTCACAAAAAGCGTAAATTTGATTTATAATAGTATTTTCCTCACCTAGAAAATCCCACACATATCATCCATTTTTAGGTGTTGCGATGCTATTGTGATATTAATTTTTTCTTTATTTTTATATTACTATTTCTATTTATGTTTTATATTTTCCTAAAATTTATAAATTTCATACATGCTGATATTTTTTGCAAACGCATAAATTTTATTTATCAAGAGATTTTCCTTGCTTCAATTGTAATGACCCGATCTGGGTGCTCTTGAGCCATGAACATTAGTTCTGAGAGAGAAATTTCTCTAATAACCTAAAAAATCATGTCAATTTTTTTATTCAATAACTGAAGGTCCATACAACCATTTACAATAATCATAATCATCCAAATGCATAAGTAGAATAAATAGAAGAGTGAAAGTGAATCATACTTCAAACATGCCAAAATTTGGTGGCAGAGTCGAAGTCCACTGTTAAGTCTTGCAGTTGGCAGCAGTTCCTGAACCTATAGTTGGAACAAAGAGAGGGAGTGAGTTTACAACCCAGTAAGTTCTCATTTACAATTAGATACAATCGTTACAACTGTAATGAACTGTAAGTTCATAGTCTTAGTTTAGTTTGCTAGTTATGCACACATGTTTATGAATTTTACTCCATTTTATCATATCTCTATCATCATACTCAAGCGCATACTTTATTTTAATCGGCTATTTTGGACATAACTTCCTCGAGCATATCTATCCATGCAGACAACTCAGAGTCTACAACATTGGCCAGACATATGAACCACTCACAACAACATAGTTTAAACCGACTCAAACTATGAACACAAGTGTTGCAGCTGCTCGTCGAGAGCTATAAAGAACTCAATCGATAGCTGGCCGAAGAGCTAGTGTGGCTATACCCGCCCCCCAGGTACTCAAAGAGTCATTCCTGCTCCCAAGGTGTCTCAAGGAGCTATATCTGCCTCCAAGGTATCAAGAAGCTATACCTTCTCCCAAGGTTTTTTTGTTCATGCTATAATCCTATATGTGTTTAGTGGGCAATGTTTTAACTTTTAATGGTCACTTAGGAACGTCTGAGATATTCTCAAAGTACACATGAGGTACACACCTCAATAATGCTGTAGACTATGCTTCCTAGTAGAGTTCCTTATTATGATCTATGTGGTTATCCTATACACATTATTCTTTCAACATTTATATCTTAAAGTTAGTGTATTACACAATCATTATTGTATATCCATTAACTACTTTTTAACACATGATCACATATTAGAACTTTAAGGATAGCTACCCACCACAAACTTATTTAAGTCATGACAATTACAATGCCCCTCTCAAGGCATAAGCATGACATTTTCAGGATAACTCTTACACCAAAACTCTGAAACTCTACTCTCAATTCTTAATATCATACATCAATCTTATACATGCAGAAATGTTATGATTTTCTTCACACATGATACATTCATAATTAAATCATGTTATGAATCAAGAAACATGTATTATCATATTTAAGCATCATACATAACATCACAATTCATGGATCCCTAATCATGCTAAACATTGTTCTATTAAAGATAAATAAAATTAGTATACTTAAAACACATGAAATCACATTGAAATATGCCTATACCAACTATCATGCAATTTATTTCACTAAGGAGGAATTTTCAAATGTTCACTTACCTGAAATGCTTAAATTTTCACTCTAAGGAAATTCCTTCTTGCAAGTTTTGATATGAAATCAATGAATATTCCGTATTATCATTTACAATTTCGGCTTTATAAAGATTACCAAAATACTCTTGGGCTTAAATGCCAAACTCTGACTCTGTTCTTTCAGAGCTTGTCATCACATTCACCTGCTAATGAATCATACTTGAAGAAAAGAATCCAAGGATCAAAAAATCACTTGAATTCAACTCTAGGGTACCAAATTAAGCCTTGTTTGCTAATCATGCATACTGAAGAGAAAATGATTTTTTTGACCACTTGTAACGACAACTATGTTGTCTTTACACCACATCTTTACACCATGTCTAATTCATATTGAATTTCGGATCCAGATCTACTCTAATTTCAAAATTGATCACTTAGGTTTTTTAACTACCATCCTGACTGAATCTTGGATTCGTTATGCCCGATCCAAACCTTTTCGTGATGGTTTAGCACATGAATGGTGTCTATGCTGGATAGTCTTGTATTTGAACTAAACTTCACTAAATACACTTAGTTTTAGATCCATTTTGGGTGTTAGCGATCAGATTGAGATCCAAACTTGGATCCGATTCATATTAGAAAATCGAGGTCTTCGCTATCTTGATTTTCCACTACACCCATTCAAATCCACTTAGGTGCACTCATATATATACATATCTATATATATAGTTTGCCTCGGTATGGACTGAGTTGGTCCGCAGAAACAGACCTGACTTGACCTGGCCAGACCAAGACGGTCTGCCTTATACATTATTCGAGTTCGGTCTATTAAGAAAATAGACCTGACTCAGTTCATTACAGCCAATCAGACCTGACTCAGTCTGAATAGACCGAGTCAGTCTGCCAAAAAAATCAGATCTGACTTGGTCTGTTCAGACTGAGTAGATCTGTCGCAATACACAAACCGGACTCGGTATGTCCAGACTGAGTCGGTCTGTCAAATATTTTTTTTCTATAGCTTGGCTCGGTCTGGGCATACCGAGACCGAGTCATATCCTGGTCTACACCAGACCATGCTCGGTTTGGGCCATGCCCAAACCGAGCGATATGGCCGACCCAGTTTGCAAAAATTGCAGATCAAGTTTGCCATTCACGGTTTGCAGCAGTTCTGGCAACCCACTGTTGCCAGACTGCTGCAGTCCTCTGCAAGTGGGGCGACACTGCTGGCGATCGTCGGCAGCTGCCACCCCCCTTTATATTTTCCATCACCGATTGTTGGGGGTTTTGATAGTAGAGGGAAAACTCTTCTGCTATCCCCTCTTCTGTAGAAGGCAGAGACATGGTTCTCCCTGTCCCTGTACCTTTGTAACTCGTTGGCAATCGTGAGGTTGCCGACGACTTCTGCATTAAGAAGAAACGAGAGGGAGAGGGGACTTACCTATCGACCGGAGAGTTGCGTTGTCTCATCTTCTCCTTCTCTCCCTCTCTCTGAGTGATTTCGGATAGGGAAGGGAGGAGGCCCCTCATGACTTTTATAGTTATGGGTGAGGGGCATCCATTACCCCCTCACCACGATCCTTCCATATATGGGGAAGGGCATTTTCCCCTTTCCCTCTTCCCCTTTCCATTTTCGTGGAAGGGGAAGAAGGAAAAACATTTTCCCCTCTTCTCATAATCGCCCAAACGGGTGTTATAATTCTATCTTTCTTAAAAGAAGATTTATCATGAATCATACTCGAAAATAATTAGGAAAAACTGTGTGTAAATGTCTGCCTCATTCTCCCATGTAGTTTCATTCTTACTGTGATTCTTCAGTGTCACCAAGACTATCAGAACAACCTTATTTCTTAGCTTATGCTTTTTAAATTCTAAGATCTCGATTGGTTCTTTTAGAACACTTAAGTCTTATTGGATATTCACCGATTCTACTATGTCTAGTATATGTAAAGGATCTTGCACATAATTCCTTAACATGAATACATGAAACACATTATGCATCCTGGAGAGCGATGAGGGTAATTCCAATTGATAGGTTGTAGACCCTATTCTTTTCAAAATTTTGAAGGGTCCGATATACCTTAGACTTAATTTGCTCTTCTTTTCGAACCTCATTACCCCTTTAAATGGTGATATTTTTAAGAAGACGTGATCACTTTGCTCGAATTCTAATTCACGTCGCCTCTTATCTGCATAACTTTTCTCATGACTCTGAGTTATTTGGAGTCTTTCATGGATGAATCTAATCTGCTCCATTTATCGAACCAACTCAGGTTCTAAGGTTTTTCTTTCACCTACCTTGTCCCAGCATAGATGCATTTTACAACGTATCCCATATAAAGCTTAGTAGGGAGCCATACCAATATTGTCCTCAAAACTGTTGTTATAAGCAAATTTCATTAATGGTAGAATCTCGTGCCAAGATTTGCGATACTCCAATATACAAGCTCACAACATATCCTTTAGCGTTTGTATGGTTCTTTTCGATTGCCCATCTGTCGGAGGATGAAAAGCTGTACTCATCTTCAATTGAGTCCCCATGACTTCTTGAAAGCTTTACCAAAACTTAGAGGTAAAATTTGAATCTCTGTCTAATATAATAGAGTCTGGTACTTTGTGCAATCTCACTATCTCTCTAATAAAGAGATGAGCCAACTACTCAAAGGAACATGTTGTTTTGCATGCAAAAAAATGCATAGACTTGGTCAGTTTATCGATAATCACCCAAATTGCATTTATTTCTTCATTGGTCTTAGAGAATCTTGTGACAAAATCCATTGTTATATCCATCCACTTCCATACAAGGATAAGTAGCGGTTGCAATAGTCCACCCGACCTCTGATGTTCAATCTTTATTTGCTAACATACCAGACATCTACTGATAAAATTAGCAACATCCCTCTTCATTTAATTCCACCAAAAATTATTCTTCAAGTCGTTGTATATCTTTGTACTGCCAGGGTGAATAAAGTACCTGGAATGATGTGCTTTGAAGTTATTTCCTAAGTTCTTCGGTCTTAGAAATACACACTCGATCTCGAAATCTTAGAATACCATGGTTGTCCATTTTAAAATTTGGATTTTCACCTTTAGATACTGTTGATCTGATCCATTTTAATTCTTGATCTAAGGGTTGTTTCTCCTTAATTTTATCCTAAATTTTTGACCCTAAGGTCGCCTGGACAAACATCAGTCGACCTGGAAGACATTGCATTTCTGCTTTTTGCTCTACAATGCTGACAAGCAGGTTTGACACAAATAGTCTTGTGGCTGATTCTGCTTTCCGATTAAGTGCATCAGCTACTACATTGGCTTTCCCTAGATGATATTTTAATTCAAAATCGTAATCTTTGAGTAGCTCCAGCCATCGCCTCTGTCTCATATTCAATTCCTTCTGAGAGAACAAATATTTTAAAATTTGATGGTCGGTATAGACCTCAAATTATTCTCCATATAAGTAGTGTCACCAATTTTTGAATGCGAACACTACTATAACAAACTCCATATCATATGTTAGGTAATTCATCTCATGCACTTTTAGTTATCGAGATGCGTACGCGATAATCCTGCCATGTTGCATCAAGACACAACTCAATCATTTATGCGACACATCGCTATAATTGGTAAAATTGTCAGTGCCAGAAGGTAGAACTAACACTGGTGTAATGGTTACTCAATTATTAATCTCTTGAAAACTTTGCTCGCACTTCTCGTTCTAATCGAACTTTACATCTTTCTTTGTTAGATTAGTCATTGGGGCTGCCAATTTTGAAATTCCTTCTACAAAGTGCTAGTAATATCCAACTAACCCAAAAAAAGTCCAAATTTTCATGGCATTCTTAGGTGTAGGTCAGTTGGTCACCACTTCAACTTTTGTTGGATCCACCAACACTTTTTCTTTATTGATAATATGTCAAAAAAATGAGACCTGGTCTAGACAGAATGCACACTTAGAGAACTTAGCATATAGCTTATGATATCTAAGTATTTACAAAACTGTTCTCAAATGTTATGCATGTTGTTCCTTACTGACCGAATATATGAGAATCTTATCCATGAATACTACCACAAACTTGTTCAAAATGGTTTGAACACTCAATTTATTAGATCCATGAATGCCGCTGGGGCATTCGTCAGCTCAAAGGGCATGACCAAGAATTCATAATGCTTATATCTTGAGCAAAAAACTGTCATTGCTACATCCTCTTCTCGGATTTTCAATTGGTGGTACCCGAAACGTCGATCCAACTTAAAAAAAACAAGTTGTTCCTTAGAGTTGATCAAATAAATCGTATATCCTTGGTAGTGGATACTTGTTTTCTATTGTCACTGCATTCAATTTTCTGTAGTCGATACACATACGCAGTGACCCATCTTTTTTTTTATGAACAAGATTAGTGCGCTCTAAAGTGACACCGATGGTCAGATAAATCAAATATCCAACAACTTTTGCAGCTGACCTTTGAGTTTCTTGAGGTCTGCAGGTCTCATCCTATATGGTGGAATAGAGATGAGAGCTGTGACATGAGCTAGATCTATCTGAAATTCGACTTTCCTATCGAGTGAAAGTCCTAAAAGTTCTTCAGGAAAAATATCTACGAATTCTCGCACAATCTCTACCTCTATGAGTGAGAGTTTATCATCGACTTCGATTTTCATATAAGCTAAATATCTAATACAATCCTTTTGTAGGTAACGGTTGGCTTGGAGACATGAAATAATTGTCGACTTTGCAAGTTTTCTAATACCTTAAAAGGTAAAAGTTGGGAAAACTGATGCATTTTCTTCGACAATTGATCATCGCATGATGGTTAGATAACCAATCCATTCCTAAGATAACATATACTCCCTTAAATTTTAATATTAGAAGGTCTACCGACAATAGACGTTCTTCAATTTGTACCATGCATCCCTTGATAACCTTATTTATATCAACGGTCTTTCTCACTGGTGTGTCTACTTGATACTTTATTAAAAAGACATTTTTACAGTGTTTTCACAAGTTCTTCCATAATACAAACTGTGAATTCTAACGAACAACTAAGCAACAACGGTTTTTATAACATGACTAACAAGACACTAGAGCAACATCATAAAATTCACTAAGGTGTAAGGGTACTTGGGGTGTAAGTGGGTTCTTCTTTGTCCAAAGTGTCTGAAGGAACCCTAACAGGTGCTGTCGTATTGCTAAAGACACGTAGGTCCTCTACCTCTCCTAGGTAGGGGCATCCCTCGAAGAGGATGCAAAAATTCTCTTATTTGATCTTTTTCTGGGATGACAGTGTTTCTGTCTTGTTGTACTAATGTCCCCCTAACACCCTTGTGATAGGATGTTCTGGGTTGCTCTTGACTTCTTTTCCTGCTACTGGTAGGTGAAAAAAAATACTTTTTCATTCTTGATGTTGCATGTGGGGCCCACCCAAAATAGAAAGTTTCTCTATATGAATCTCTCTATGAAGGAAAAACTTTCCCTGCCATCAAACACACCCTTAAGTAACTTTTCTTGATGTACACAATACACTTTCTATCTTAGCCAAGATTTGACAGTTAGCAAATAGATTGCCCCCTCGTGACACAAGCAACATTGTCTTTCCAATGGGTGTAAAGTTTGGACTGAGGTGTGATCAAATATGCCCTATTGAACCAACGAGGGCTCCTATTATCTTGTAGGAGCACTTGGTGCAAGTCACCATGTCTTCAAACCTCCACTAGGGTGGTTGAATAACTGCTGGTAGCATGAACAAGCACCTGGCCTGCATGGGTTGGCTTAAAGCTGTTTGTAAAGTACCATCGAGGCAGTATCCCATGTGGTAAGCAGGGCCTGTGTCAAGTTGAAGGCTTAGGATCGAATCCCTCTTCCACATGGGGCAGTTGTTGTTCTGATAGGTGTAATACCCACGAAATTTTCATAAATTTCTTATGATATAAAAGAAATAATATTGCAGTTGAATTTATGATTAAAGGGATTGAATTCTAATTGAAATTATTATTTAAAACATATGATTAAATGTGCATTATATAAATATGTAATTATATGTGTTTAAATGTGTATTTAAGATATATTAGAATTAGAGTTAGTTAAGGATTTAATTAGATATGAAATTGAGTGAATTCATTATGAGAAATTAAACCCTATAGATTTTCAACCGGACCTGGATATGATCTGAAGTCCAGAAGCTCTATCCAAATAAGAATTCAAATCTGAATCATTTGTCGGATCTGGATGCTGATCCAAACCCATATCAAAAAATAAAATAGATTTTTTTAATGAATCTAGATATTATCCAAATAGATATTTTAGTGGATCTAAATATTTATCCGGGTCCATATTTCAAGGGCATGCTTGTAAATATTAAATTTATTTAAGGACATATGATAATTTTACAACCAAAGGGTATTTTCAGATAATTAGTTAAATTGTTTAATGGAAAAATGATAATTTTATGACCCAGCAACATATTCTAAAAAATAGTTAAATTATATTGGGGTAAAATAGTAAAAATAAATAGAATAAATAAAACTAATAATATAATAATAAAAAACCATCAAAGTTGATGGTTTTGACTAGTGGTTTTGGAGGTGAAACCCACTTGAGGAGGGTAAGGCTCCCCTTTCTTTCCCATTGGTGACACTTAGTAAGTCACCCCTCCCCTCTCCTCCCTACGATACCCAAGGGGGTGTCGGCCCTACCTGAAAGGTTATAAGTTGCCCCCCTCCCTCCTCACGTATGCATGTTCACTAAATTTTACGTGACCATCATTAATAAACAAGCGATAAATATAACATAATAAAGGATGATAACGTGCAAACCCATGTGAATACGTGATTTCGAGTATGGTTTTTACATGCCTTTTGAAGCACGAAGGCTCTTAAAAGGCTAATATATCTCGAATTTTGAGGCACGTAATGTAATCCACAATATTTCTCATATGCACCACATTCATTTTTAAACTTTAAGCCATCCAAATCGATACAAACTCACAATAAATTGAAGCAATCACCCCACTTTTTCAATCAAATCTATTTCACTTAAAAATCAT
The DNA here is from genome assembly GCF_984573655.1 of Nuphar pumila. Lineage (NCBI taxonomy): Eukaryota > Viridiplantae > Streptophyta > Magnoliopsida > Nymphaeales > Nymphaeaceae > Nuphar > Nuphar pumila. The sequence continues at coordinate 4,035,379 of NC_143261.1, forward strand.
GAACAACTTCCTAAAACAGAATATGGAACTAAATAAGGTTCTTTCTAAAACGAATAGTTTTTTTTAGAAGGAAAAAAATATTATTAACAGAAAATCAGCATGGACGAAGAGGATTCATCATAGATACAAAGAATATAAAATGCTTAGGTGGAGGAAACAGCTCCCTAAAGTAAGATCCAAGAACAGAAGCGCCCAGCCAAGAGATATCAACCTGATGCCCAACTGCATGAGCCGAGTGAAACATATGCGATTGAATAGCCTGGAATTTCTCTCCCACCAAGCAGAGAGCAGCCAACATTTTCATGCCCATCACCATCTTTTCGAATAATTCACGAATGGAGGACCAATAATCAGCGACCTAAGGCTGGCCGACACCTTCAAATGCAGATCTAAGGAGCGCCAGGCCATTTTAAAAAGAGTTTGGAAGAAGGGGAAGGACCAAAAAATGTGATCTGATTCCGCAACTTGTTTATTTGTTTGCAAAGACAACATCTATTCACTAGCTGCATTCCCCATTTCTAAATTCGATTAATTAAAACACAATTCTGCATATTTGTATGGTCCCACACTTTCTAATTAGATTTGAAAACAGAGCTGTCTTTCCTTTAGGAACTTTTCTGCTAAGACCAATTTGGATAACCATCCACGTTCACAGGACAAATTTGTAACCAACAAATATAAATTGCAATACAATCCGAGTGGCATTTTCTAAAACCAGTTCAAGTCCTGTTGTGACATATTCCAACTTGACTACTAAATACCATTAAAGTGATCCCCAGAATTTCTCACATTTAAGCAGAAACCATACAATATGTATCAACAAGCTCTTGCACCAAACTGACAGATTATTATAAGATTTATGTAACCATAAATCTATAATAGACTAAAAATTAATAACCAGAATTGATAAGATCATTTCATTGGGATCCATTGAACTATGTAACCAATAATAATGAACTCCAGCAATTGCTATTTTCTTTTTTTTTGTCCATCGGATGAAAAACTGAAGCAGAGCACCCAACACGAGAGAACTTTAACCATAATACATTTTATCTGTAATTGCAGTTCATTCCTCTCAGTCGTTTGCTTTCTTGGTGGCTTTCTGAAGTGGAGGCCACATTAAGACAACTTGCAAACTTTCCAGTTTCCACTCGTTCACCTCCAACAAATTCCATTTACTAACTAAAGAATAACAGAAATGCACAAACATCCAACAATTATTATTTTCATTTTCTTTTAAAATAAATTAATACAGGAGTATATAAACTGGAGAAACCATGAATTGCATCCATTTGATAAAACCATCTTCTTTATTCCTCTGTTTTTTTCCTGGATTTTCAAGTGGGGCATCTACACCTCTCTTTCGAGCCATATGCATAGGCGGAGCGGGGGGGGGGGGGGGGGAGGTAGCCCAGTTCTGCCTCCCGACCCAGTTAATTTTTTTTTTAAAAGCCCAGTCCTAGCCCAACCCTGATTCCATATGAAATAGATTTTTATCCATTTTTGTAGCTCAGTCCTAGCCCAACCCAGCTCAGCCCTGACTGCAACAAATAGTTTGATTTGTCCATATGAAATAGATTTTTATTAATAATTGTAGCCAATTTTTTATTTTATTTCAAAAAAAATTTTTTGGGGGCGCTGCCCCCGAACCCCAGACTAGCTATGCCCCCTGGCCATATGAACAATACCCACAAACACAAACATAACCATTAACAAGAAGAGAATCACAATGGTGAAAGAGAGGAGGGTGGAGTGGAAAACCCAACACAAGGGGACTCATTTGAATCTCAATTACAAGCCATAAATGAGCTAGGAGCACTTGACTTTGATCCACCTGATGCCTTTGCGGAAGGAGGCCTTCAGTTTCCCTTCTGCGCTGTACAACTTATAGCTGGCAATGCACCTCTTGCGCTTCATCTCGGGGTCGTTGAAGCCTTTAAGGGCAATGACCTGATGTGGGAGGAACCCTTTTTCTTGGCCTTGTCGGTGCAGCTGCTGCTGCTGGAGGATGAAGGCCCGCCAGAAGGTGTTGGATAGGAGGGAGAAGGCGGCAACCATGTCTGGTTGGCGCTGAAGGGCTGTGAGTCTTCAAGCAGAACCCAGACCAAAACAAGTACAGGATGTGCAGGAGAATATATATATATATATATATATATATATATATATATATATAGAGAGAGAGAGAGAGAGAGAGAGAGAGACTAACTATAAACATCAACATTACGAAAAGGGTCAACAAACATTGAACCCGGCTGCAACGCAAAACAGGCTCAGAGCACAAAAACAAAACTAAGAACAAAAAGAAACAAAAACCAAGCTAGATCAGCCTGGTTTAGGGAGGGTCCAGGACGACATAAAGCGCTGAAGATCGGGGATGGTAATGCGCAAAATGACGTACATATCCGCCAAAATACAGTTCACTAATTTATTGAAAACTGCCAGAACTTGCAAGAAAATGACATTGTTGCGAGTCATCCACACAACCCACCAGGATGAGAGAAGCCACATTCTCCAAATAATCTGCCAATGCTTGCAACTGCGAACTGGCTGAGGGCCCTACAAAAGGTCTACATCGAACGACTCCTGGCGCACGGTAATGAGAAGCGGGCATTGTTGTGAGTCATCCACACAACCCACCAGGATGAGAGAAGCCACATTCTCCAAATAATCCGCCAGTGCTTGCAACTGCGAACTGGCTGAGGGCCCCACAAAAGGTCTACAACGAACGACTCCTGGCGCACGGTAACAACAAGCTTATTGCAGGTAACCTTAAAGAGGTTTTGAAAAATAGGGCACTCCCAGAAAAGGTGAAACGCAGATTTTTCGGCCGCCTCACACATAACACATTTACTGAGAAGATGGAAACCAATAGATTTGAGAAAGTTGTCCGTCTGCACCCGTTCGTGAAGGATTAGCCATGCCAGGAAACACAATCGAGGAGTAGGTCCCTTGCCCCAGATAAGGCATGCAGGGAGCCAATCCACCCCCGAAGAAATGAGAGAAAGGTAGCAAGCTCTTGTGCGGAAAGAGCCGTTAGGGGCGAGAGTGCGGTGAAAGAACTAGGCCCGAGAGACATCGTCGCCCTTGTTAGAAAAAGCGACAAACCACGCTTGGATTCACGAGCGACGCAACTGCGAAATAGTTGGCCAAATCGCGCGGTGGTCAACAAACAACGATTCAACCGATCTGTATTTAGCAAGAAAAAAGCTTGCACATGGGGACCCCGGTTGGTGCGCAAGCCAGCTTTGCTTCACAATGAGAACAATACTTCTTAACCTGGAATCTGGAATCCCCAACCCCGCCGTATAGCCAGCATAGAAGCAGGGGCATTTATCATGGACATACGACACTTATCATAGTTCATAGATAAACCCGACATCGATATAAAAAAAGAAGGATAAGCTTGATTCTTAACATTTGTTGGATGAATGCACTGTAAAAAATTATCATGTCATCGGCATAAGTAAGGATACGACTAGGGAACTTCTAGATTCCGAGAGAACCAATGAGACCACACTCCACGACCCTCTTAAACAGAACCACAAGGTCTTCAGAAACGACATTAAAGAGCAAAGGAGATAGGGGGCATCATTGCCGAAGACCACGACCAAGTTTGAACTGCTGGCCACAGACCCCATTGATCTGAATTTGTGACTGGGCATTTGTAACCAGCTCACGCACCCAACTAGAGAAACGCCGACAAAAACCGAAGTTTGCCAGCATGTGGAAAAAGAAAGGTCAATGAATCGAGTCGAAGGTTTTATGGAAGTCAAGCTTCAGAGTGAAGAAAGGTTGCCACTGATCTTGAGAGAGTGTAGCACTTCTGTGGCCAGAATGAAGGAATGTTGCAGCCGTCTATGAGGGATGAAGGCGAACTGTGCGTCCAAAAAAATCTGAGGAGCGACTGAACGCATCCTATTCGCCATGACCTTGAAGATAATTCGATAAATTTCTCCTAAAGCGGAAACAATGGTCAGGTGATAGTGAATCGGCAAACGACAGTTGCGATGGAACTCAGCGAAGACACTAAGAATGTCACTCTTAACACAGAGCCAGAAAATGCGAAAGAAATCCACAGGATAACCATCAGAGCCCAGAGCTTTCCAACCTGACGAATCTCGCATGACAGAATAGATTTCCTCTTCAGTGAAAGAAACCTGCATAGACGAGGAAAGAGCACGATCCATGGACTAAACGAAGGCAGGACCCATTGAACTACCGACCGAGTGGCTGTAGGAATACATGTTAATGAAATAATTGGTAACCACTGGTAAGACTTGTTTGCCCGAGTAGGAGATACCCTCAATTGAAAGAAAGTGAATGGCTTTCCTCCTATGCCTATGATATGCGAAGGAATGGAAAAACCTGGTGTTTCCGTCACCCGCTTTAAGCCATATCACACGAAATCGTTGCTTCCAGCAAATCTCATCATTTAGTCGCCAAAAATACAATAGCAGAGTCAGCTCAGCAGATCTTGCATTGAGGCTTTCAATATCGGAGGCAGACAGTGAGGTCATAGTCGAGATAGACTGATGGATAGAAGACAGTTCGCGCTCCCATTCCCCCAGATTTTAGAATTTGCTAATGTTACTGGAAATAAACCAAGATTTGATGTCGCGAGATAAGCGAAAGAGCTTGACTAGGCAACGGGTTGCCGCCCTAGCCGTAGAGCAAGGTTACTCCAAGAATGAAGGACGACTGACTCGAAACCAGGCTCCTTAAGCCACCATTGCTCAAATCGGATTACAACCTGACTATGATCCAAGACGGATTGGAGTAGGAGACAACACGAGATGTCATTAAGAAAGCCCAGCAGAACCTAAAAGACGAGCACGCGGTCGAGCAGGCGGTAGCACGGGCAAGATCGCCAATTGAACCAAGAGAAAGCTTCACCGATATGGGGGATGGGATACAGCTGGTGCATCTGAATAAAGTTTTGGAAGTCAATCATAGAAGCCGAGTAGGAAATAGGAATGCTTGAGTCATTTGACAACAGCAGGCAATTGAAATCGTCCATGATGAGATGTTGCTCCCCGAGGAACTGAATGACCCTATTCAGGTCTGACCAAAACTTCTCCTGACGGCTCTGTCGGTGGGGACCGTACACCATGGTGACCACGGTCGACACAAGCTTGACAGGAAGGGGCAGGGCGACGGAGATGGAGAACGCGCCTTCGTCCAGTTGGTAGCATAATGGAGCGCAGGCTTCCTATGGATAAGGAGACCTCTAGCATAATGGAGCGCAGGCTTGAAGAAAAAATCCGCACCTCGTCAGATTTCAGATACGACCGAGCGCAAGACCTCCACCAACCTTGTCTCACAAAGAGCGATGAGATCGGGTTTCTCTTGACGGATCCAGCTCGCAAGGAACAGACGCTTTGAGGGGCAATTTAGGCCCCTCATATTCCAACATAGAATCCTCATAACTGGAAATCAAGAAAACGCCGAGTATGGTTTCGCGCTGAGCGCCTAGGAGTTACCTCATACTGGAAGGAGGGAGAATGCAAGGCCCGACGATGTCTCCTCTGGGAGAAACCAACACGCCCCGGAGATGAACAACCCCCGACCGAAGGAGGAGGTGCGTTGACTGTTGGGATATGCGGATCAACAACGACCACAAACGACAACTCATCTGCGATAGCATTGAAGGACTCACACATAAGGATGTAGATGCTTTGTATCTGCGACTGAGGGAGCGATAGATCAAGACGCCGAGCTGCTTCGGCCACAGACATACCCATAGAGGAAGAAAGATGACTTTATGGAGAAGGCAGAGCGACGATTGAAGGAGAGAGCGAGATGGGAGCGCCCCCCTGTCCATCAAACTCGGACTCCCTGGAGGATGAGGTATCGACAGAGGATGACTGATTCCAGACAACCGCAATAAATGGTAGGGGACATATAAGACTGTTGGAAATCAGGCATAGAGGAGATACATTGCTTCGATCTTTGAGAAACGACACCATGACCGAGATGCCATCAATGTGCATGCAGAGGAATCGAGGCAGACGCAAGTCTTCAAGGAGAGGCTGATGATTGACCCACACCGAAACAGAAGCATCCGAGAGATAAACCGTCGGCCGCGAAAAAGGCACAAGAGCTGAACCACCATTGTGAAGAGGAGACAAAAATGATGATGCAACCTTGTACGATGGGCTGAGAGAAGACTGCGACTCCTGGATGACCGCGAAAGGGCACCGAGGCCTATCAACCTCGGGCAAGTGGTCCACCATATAGGGCGGCTACAGCGAACAACGCTTATTGAGCATCCATTCAGCCCACCAAACACTGGAGGGGCGAGATCTTGGCATAGATTGTTCAAAACACCTGCCAGCCCCCTCTTGAGCCGGCCCGATGCCTCGGGAATGAGAGGTAAGGCGGGAAGATGTGAAAGGATGCGTACGACATGAACCACCACTCATCCCAACCACGGACTCCAAAGCGTAAAGGGGCGGACCCCCAGGACGACTGTCAACTCTGGATGAAGTGCCAAGAGAAGAGGTGACAACATTAAAGGAAGATGACGAGGTCTCATGCAAAAGTTGATGATTGTCGTATGTCGACCCATCGGCAGATGAAAGGAGAAACGATGGCTTTTGGGAACACAGACGAGATGATCTACCATCTTGGAAACGAGGACAAACAAACACTAAGGCTTCAAGGGGCGAGCCTTGAGCAGATTGAGTACCATGGAAAACCTCCATAGGGCTTTTTGACCCAACGTCGTCGAGCAAGAGAACGACCAGAGCAGATGGCTGCAGCCGGACTTGATTACCGAGGAGCCAATGCGGCCACCAAAGGATTGAATGACGGAATCAAGGCAAAGCTAAGTCGAAAAGACCGCCTGCCATTCCTTTTGCTGCCAAAACCAGAGAGCACTTGGACGACACCCCAGATCTGAGATCATTGCTGGAAGAAGAATCCACAGAGTCAACGGCAGCACTAGAGGAAGGGGGAACCGACATTGAGGCGCATGAACCAAGACGGGCACTGGGGGCGAGAGGTCCACCGAGAGGGATGCGACCGAGATGGGCTTGCCGAAAACATTTTCCCGTAAACGACATAGACGCGGACGGCGACGAAAAAGTCAACACCCAAGTAGAACCGATCTTTATAACCATGAAAGAAGACGAAGGATCCTGCATCTGGTTGATCTTCAACCAAGGCAAGAACGCAGTTTTGCGCCGGGGGTGCTTAATATGCGAAGAAGCCCGACTGCAGAAAAAAGATGAGAGAACAATACTAGAACGCCTGCAGACCGAGTGTCGCTTGGACTGGAAAGATGAAGCACAAAGGTGGCAAACACGATGCTTGCGATAGTTGAGTGACTGACAAATGGCACACCACCAGTCACTCGGCTTAGCTTAGGGAATACTAGAGCGAGATAGATTCTGGGTAAATGACTGCTGCCAGGGTGACTCAACCTCTTGCCAGCCACGTAAGTCGTTCGATCGAAAAGAAATACGGTAGAAAAAAAGAGCACAAAGCAGGGCGTTGACCGAGCAAGTATGAAGGGGTTCAACCTTGACGGCCCACATGAAATGCCTTATGTCACAAGGGAGCAGCTAGCCTAAGGCCAGACAGAATGCGAACACCTCTGAGAGGCAAAAGAACATAGGAAAGGAGAGGCAGAAAGTGAGGGCAACATAGACGTCTAGGCGATGCAGGGCGAAAGCTAGCTCCCAATCATTCAAGGCCTCTTGGATGAAAAAGAGGGCATGCGGGTTGACAAGTAGAGGATGGGTGAGGCATAGGCCCTAAAAGAAGAGGGATGAGGGAGGCATGGGCAAGACAAACTAAAAAACCTTAAAGTATGGCCATAGGAGAGAGAGTCTCCAAAGAAAGAGGGGCGCCGAGAGAGGGGCACCACTCACCGTTGAATTATTATCGCTGACGCTGTCATGTCGAAACTCATTTTGCTCTGTAAATCTCTCAAAACTCCCTTTTGCTCTCTCAGGCCATCTAAGACGCTACGGTTTTTTCCCCACAGAACGAGCGATCCCGGACTGTAGCCGACGACTCAGAGCCACAGGCTGCCCACTGATCCACTACCGAAGCGTGCTACAACGAAGCTGAGACCACAGGCTGGTACTGTCACCGAAAAAAGCCTTCAAGCAGGCGTGACGTCGGGCTGTAGGAGACGCTAGGGTTTTTCCCCAAAGAAATGAGCGATCCCGGACTGTAGCCTACGTCTCTCAGACCACCGGCCGCCCACTGATCAACTGCCGATGCGTCTGAATGGTGCGTGCTACAGCGGAGCTGAGACCACCGGCCGGTACTGTCGCCAGAAAATGCTTTCAAGCAGGCGTGGCGTCGGGCTGTCGGAGACGAACTCGTCTAGGGTCGTGTGGCTCCGGTGGGGACTGGAGGTCCCGGCAAATGCAGAGAGAGGGGGAGGTCGCAGGGAGGGAGTGATCGCAGGGGGAGAGCCAGGGGGCTCCGACCAGTCGAGGAGGGAGGGGGATCTCGGCAAGGTGTGCCAGTGCGCCAACGTTAGGGTCGGGTTCGAGGAAGGAGAGGGAAATGTCGGGGGGAGAGAGGCGGGACCTGAGGGCAAAGGGGGTTTGTCCGGGCGAGAGAAAGAACGCAGAGGGGGAGTCGGGAGGTCTTCAGGCGAGAGTCGGGAAAGGGTGGTCGGCGAGGGTTCGGCCTTCTGCCGGCGTGAGGAAATTTCGACGAGGGGCTCGGGTCCTCTGGTGTCAGTCGAGGGGAGAAGACTGCGCAGGGAGGAGCGTAGGGGCGTTTCGGGTTTCAGGTGGGCAGGACCTCCAGCGAAGCTCCGGCGAGGGAGGCGGTCGGGTCCCGCCGGCGAGACGAGAGAGAGAGAGCAGCTGCAAGCCTGCAAATTCCCTTTCTGTCTCTGACTGCCCAGAACACTCACCATGATCGGTGCATGAACAGCAGGTTAGGGATCAGAGCAAGGGGGGGAATGGGAACGGAGCAGAATAGAGGTTGAGACTCCAGAGGAGAGTAGAGAGAGAATGGTTGTTTCTGTGGTAGGGTGGGATTGGTTTTGACTGGGAGGATACAGCCAATTCTTGGGACACAAATACTTATCTTTGGATCACGGGGGCTTTTTCTAGCAGGAAAAAAAAAAGAACATGAGAAAAATCTAAAATAATCCATCCACTCACAAATACTCGCTTTGTTTTATTTATACTGCCCCTTACTCTCATAATGCACATTTAATGACAAATATGCGCCTTCACACGTGTGTGAATCGGGTTGGGGGTGCAAGTGGACAAAACCCAATCTGAACTGATCTGATTAGATCCGACTCAACTTGATTCTAATAGGCCCATGGATCGGGATCAACATTTGTATCCATTTAAAAGGCGAGTGGTTCTTGGGTATAAACATTTAAGACTCAGAACATGTTTGCATCTACCCGGTTTCTGTACACCTCGATTGGTTCTATAGTGTGGCCATTGAACTGACCCGAACCTGTCCTAATTTGGACAAGAACCTGCTCATACCCGAACCCATTTCTTCATGCACCTGCAACTACCCTTGTCAACCAAGATCCAAACCGATTTATATTAGAATGAGTTAAAATATGATAAATTTGTAGATGAAGCGATTTAAACCCTACATGAACATACACGTCCTTAATTTTGCAAGTCTATCTAATCAAAATCTTTTAAACGTCCTTGTTCAACACTTGAGTTCCCAGACAGCCCTGATTCTGAATATATATCCAAATGCTAACCCAAACCCAAATCCAAAAAAATGTATATATACCTGAAAGAACCCAAGCTAATAACCTGCTAGACTGGTTAATGATTTAGTTCCAAATCAGCATAAGCAAAAACCTTAATTCATACCCCAATCTACACAGTGTGCACCTCCAGAGAACAGAAATCCATAGAAAACCATTGTTTCTGATAATAATAATGTTATTTAAACAAAATATAGAGCATTTATATATTTGAATCAGATTCGTTTTACCTGACGCTAATAACGTTTCACAAAGAGAATAGCCTTGCCATTTCACCATATACACGTCAAAAACAACACACACACATAGAGCACGCACCAGCACAGATACAAAAAAGGTAAGCAAGAAATTAATGCAACTTATGCCGAGGAAGCAATTCAATACAAGAACATATGCCGATTAACTCTCTGGAAATTTTATTCACTGTTGAATGCTCAGCCACTCGGCCTTAGCCGTGAGAACTTACATCAATTGTTCATGGGAACTGCAGATTCTCAATTGAAGTTACAAATGATTCATCATCATTGATCACTGGCAAGAACAAAGTGTGCTCAAAACTATACAAGGGTCAGGGACCAGCCATCTCACATTTAAAAAAAAAGAGAAAAAGAAAAAGAATTTACATCCCTGAGTCAAAGCCCTAATATTAAGGCGAGGTTGGCAAATCACACCGACCAGAGAAACCTCTAGACACCAAGAACCAACCATCCGGTCAAGATATCTTACATGGGGAAAAAGATTCAAGCAACGGCACGAGCGAACCTGCGGCAGCAAAGAAATCTTCTTGCTGGGGCAATTGGTTCTGTTTCTGTATATGCCTTAGTCTGCCATATCTATCAGAAGTAGACTTTTAGGACATCATTTGGCCCAAAGCTTGTGCTACAGATAGGGCACTTGCGCTGTCGGCTCTCAAGAGCTCTTTGGATGCATGGATGGCAAAAGAGGTGGTAGCATTTTGCCATAACAACCTGAAATCCAAGAGCAAGGGATCAAAATTTTGGACTTCATTGTACATGAGCAGGGTTAAAAAGACAGGGTAATAAGATCAAGATTAGTGGCCTTTTTTCTTAATTCCAAATTCTAAGATTTATGGGTTGTGTTTTAATTTGTAACTCATCCAATGAATTGACTCCCTGCTGCAGAAGAACAAAGTGTCATGCACCAACTAGATCCAAGTCAATTCACTGAGGTTAACTTTGCTTTCAAATTTCTCTGAAGGGAACAAACGGACACTGATGATGAATTTACAGCTTATACAAGATATCGATCTCAGCAAAAAAGTAAGAAACAGCTGCTGTGATGCTTGTCTCACGAGACCATCCAGTTGCCAGTTGACTAAAAATAAATAAATAACCCAGTCACATTTGAACAGTCTAAAGACCTGCTGTACATCTCATAGAATCAAGCAACTAGGCTCAAAGGTACCAGCCAAAGCACAAGATTTCGCAGAAACTTTGAAACAAGATCTGCATGATATTAAATTCTGAAATCAAGGGATTTAGATTTTGATCCTTACTAAAAAACAGCTGGCTTGCACTTTCAGTCTTTCATGACTTGAAAGCCATGCAGACAGATACTGCATTTTCACTCCCGTTTGCGTCCTTGCATACAAGTCATATTGGAAACATCATAAAAATGGTCGCATCCCCATATCCTCAGCTGTATCCATGTGACATAGCTTGAAAGCATAAATGTGAATCTAAGACTTAACTTTTTTTCACTAATGATTATTAGGAATGATTCAAACCTTCAAACAACCAAATTAAAGGATATCTTACATAATGACAATCACCAATTACATGAATGGAACACCAATGATGAATCTTACTATTCTAAGAATGCTAATTGATAATAATGAAGAAAACAGGCACCCAAATTAGAGAAGAGACAATTACCTCTTTGCGTCTATCATTGCAAATATTGCACTTCAGTATGGCTTCGTATGCTTTAATTTCCTCCCGAAGCTTTTCTAAAACTGATGACCCACTATCAGTGTGTGCACTAAGGCGAGCCACTTTCCTATCTAAAACTTCCAATTCCTCTTCCATTCTTTTCTTTTTATACCTGGCAAGATACCTTGTTTATGTAACATCAAAAATAAGAAAACTAATTGCGCTAAATGGAGACTTGGAAGAACATGATGTCATATCCACAGCAGATCACCAAAAAGTGAAAATCTGTGCAAGAGGCATTCAGCGAAAATTCTGACACAGATGTGGTCTTGAAGCATTACTAGAGCACATTACCTCTCATTCTCCAGTTCTATGTGAATCTCAGAAACATTATTTCTGCTTCTCTCAACCTTGGATTGACATTCGTCCAATGTTTGCCGCAGCTGATGAGATTCACCCTGTAAATCCAGAATTCTCCTTTTGGAGTTCTCTAAGATCACTGAGCTCTGCCAACCATCCTCTGCAAGCTTGCCGATCTGCTCTGAGAAGAACTTTGTCTGACAAAAGAAGCATTTGCTTAATCCAAAAGCATTTGGGGCAAGTGCTTGGGCTGCTTGTAAATATTTAAAACAAACCTGTTCTTCAATTCGCAAAGCCTTTAGCTTGAAGAAATCCAAGGATGAATGGACTTGGTGCACTTCTTTTTCCATTGATTGTTTATCCATGCGCAAAGCATCATGAAGCTGGCTCGCCTTCACACCTTCTAGGACCAACTGGCAGTTAAATGATACTGGGTAAGTGCAAATGGTATCATGGAGCCAAAACATAAAATACAATCAAGGATGAAGAAACTAGCCAACTGCAATATTTTGTTAGTTCTTGAGTTTTATTCAGCACAAGTTTAAGGTGTGATTGAGCCAAACATGTCATATGCATTGATTTTATATTTATAACTTTTAGGGGTATCAATGAAAATAAATCATTTCAATACTTCCAAGTTCCAACAATATGTAACACCTGGTTTCGAGAAATAAGAATACAAACTGTTGCTAATATCTTTGGTAACCTGGGTTAAATGTGATAGTGGCATGGTTAGTTTACGAGTTCAGCTATGAATGTAAGAAGGCACAAGCGAGAGGAGAAAAGGAACCTGGAAGCTTCATTCTTTGAAAGACAGGTTGATAACCCCCTTACAATAATTACTTGCCTAAAATGCCCCTCACAACATAAGTAATGCAAGAGCAAATAAAATGTAAAATTCTGGACAGATTTGACTCTCATCTTTGACTCTAATTATACACATGTACAACATTATTTATTACATTTAACCTTCAACAATCCCTTCAAACTCGAGATGATGTAAAGATAATCATCTCGAGTTTGGTAAGAAATGACCGAAATTGAGATGTGGACAAACTTTTAGTAAAGAAATCCGCAATCGATTGAGATGTGTCAATGTACGACTAAGATATAATGTCTTCCAAGTATGCTCTCCTTGTGAAGTGACAATCTATCTCAATGAGAGTTGTGCGCTCATGAAACTCTGGATTTTTGGCAATATGAACAGTACTTTGGTTGTCACAATACAATGGTGTCCCACTAGTCAACAAATGTCTTTGAAGGCTGGCCTCTCAAATGGCCCTCCTAAAAATATGAACAGTATTTGTCCCTAAAATTTGGCACAAATTTGAAAGGCTGGTATCCATTATTTTTACACTTTATTTGAAGAGTTTTGGCCTCATTGCAAGAGTTAGTTTATGAAACCATCCATTCCCACCCTACCCCCCTGTCATGCCTTGTAGTTGTAATGCTCATATATCTTGTACAACATTCCTTGACATGGTAATTGTTACACAATTAAAGCAAAGGGTCAGCAAAGACAAATTTTGGAAGAAACGATTTTCCCAAATCATCACCATGCCCTGATTGTATGGTGGATCACTCCTTTCTAGTGGCACTTTCACTGGTTTGCAGTCCTAAGACCTTTTTGTACTCTGACTTTTGAGTCTCCCTCCAGTACGTTTACAGCTACTATGCTCAAGGTAGAGGGCCCTACAGGCCACAGCCATTAGGTTCATAATGACCACCCAGCATGAGATAGAGGACACACAGGGATGCAAAAGAACCACAAAGGTATTCAATCAAAGCACTCTATTTGCTTCCATGGGATGGAGATGAATCATTTATAACTGTTGTTCATGAGGCTTTTTCCTTGTTTCCACAAATCAAAATGGTAACTTTAATGAAAAGGCACTTCTGTTTTTCCTACAAAAGAAAAAAAAAAGTTCTAGGGTATATTTCACTGGCTAGTTTCCCCAAATAACAGCTACTGCCTTAGGATTCTGTGGTGGATGCAAACTTGCAGAAGGTAATACTCCCAAGTCCTAACCTTCATGCTCAGATGAGACTTGCAGATTCTAGGGCATATTTGACTGGCTAGTTTCCCCAAACAACAGCAACTGCCTTACGATTCTGTGGTGGATGCGAACCTTCATGCTCGACTAAGCCTTGTAGATTCTGCAGAATCTCCATGCTATACAGTCATTTTTTTCAATGGGCACTCTGTATTGTGCTTCACTAGGTACTGTTCCCATTCTCTCCCCAAATCCCCTCCCTCAAAAAAAAAAAAACACCAAAAAAGAAAAGTCTGTATAAATAATTAGCATGATATTAATCACATAAATAAAGTCAACCATGAAAATACAAAAGAAGCTAAACTAATAGACATCAAAATTTTAGGTGATCAAACAATATGCATATTCCAACTGGTCCTCACATATCATCATTCATTCTAAGCACATGGTACATGACACCAAGAAACAGAAATGTGATAAGGCATCATGTTATTTTACCTTAATATTATAATCATCCCTTTCTGTGATTTGCTGTAACAAGTGTTGATTTTGTGTCTGTATATCCTCATATGCCTGGCCAATTGTCTACCAAAAGCAGAATGTTATAATAAGCAGTCTGATAGTACCTGCCAAAGTTCTAATTGTTTCATGACTACCCACATAAAGAAAAAAGGCCAGAAAGGAAACCTCAATCTCAGACAGATAGACTTCGCTGCCCTCATTTTTTGATTTCAGCATCTCATTAAGTTCAACTAATTCCCTATAGAAGAAAACCAGAGGCACTATGTTTAAGTACACCACTCGTGTCATTCAAGCAGCTTACTCATGCAACTGCAAGAAGTGAATTAGAGGAAAATAAAAGTTGCAACTTGAAACAAGATGCCATGGTTTACATAGGAAAAAACAGAGGATCCGATAATCTTTAAAGACTAAACCTTTGAAAAGCTTCTAACTTCTGCCTCAGATCAGCAATCTCAGCCTCAGCAGTAGCTAGCCTTTGTTGTGATATTGCTTCAGCTTCATTAGCATCTTTGACACGCAACTCCAAGTTATGTTCATCAAGAGCAGACTTTAGACTTTGAACATGTGCCCATGCTTTGTACTCTGAGTCCCTTGCATCCATAATATCTCTGCAATTAAAAACCAGAACATGAAAAACAAAAAGGTTTAACAAACAAAGGCACAAGTCTCATCTTTGAGTGGTGCACTTTTGCAACCCACCAGTCCAAATTAAGCCATTCAAAATGTAGCAAAGCTACACAGGAGGGTGCGATAGGAAAATAGATGTCCCACTGGCCAGTCGTGTTTCACAAGGCTTACTTTGTTCGCTAATTCATAGACCGAGCAGGTTTGCCATTTACATATCATGATTACAACTTTGCTTGACATTAGAAAATAGAGCATTGTAAAAAGGTCAAGGAATTGCCTCCATTTGATTGCATCCATTTCTATTTCCAGCTAACAAATTTCAAAGACAATACGAGGGAAAAAGATATTCGCCATCAATATGCATCAGTTCATTGTTCAAGATACAGAATCACAGTAATGCAAGTAGGAGTGGCACTGGGCACGTAAGAGCAGGGCCAGAGCGAGGAATCTAAACTAAGGTGGGCACAAATGCACAGTGAAAAGGAAAAATAATTAATAATAGACTATATTAATAACATGTTTGCAAATAGTTTCTTTCAAAATTCTCTCAGTAAATCAATCTTTCTGCTGAATAAGTAACCATAAAGAAGCATCTGTCATAAAGCAGCATGCAACCAATGCAAAGCACAACCGTACTAATTCACTGAATATGATTAAATAAGTAAACCATGAACGGGAACTCAAAATTGTAATAGAAAATAGACTTTCCAAATATTATAAACCAACATGGACAACAATGTATCGTTTGGAGTATACAGTACAGCAGTTCCATTTGTCATTTTCTTCTTGAAATACATGTAGGAAGAGATGATGTAGAGATAGTGCTTTTTTTAATCCATGAAATATGAAGGAATAAAAAGTTGAACCATATCAATTTCCATCAACGAAAAGCACCAATACAAAAAGTTTCAATCCTATAACAAACTACTCATGATTTGTGAACAAACTGAACAAAGGAAGCCTGAAATACAGAAAACTGGCAGAAACCAACGCAAATAACAGCTTGTTTGCCCGCATAATGATCAAGCAATCAAAATAAAAAAGGTGAAACCCGCTTGATTTTCTGTTCAATTTCATGCATAAACCTTGAAAACTGAGAAATGCCATGGAGAGAGATTGCATACATCAAGGAAGAACCAGAAGAAAAAGAGGTAACACAAAAACGAGCATGGAAACATTGGGGAAAATCCCAACCCTAATTCCGATCAGGGATCTTGAGAGATTAACCCGGTGTGAGGCGTCTAAAGATCACGATCGGGAGGGATCGGTGTGTAGACAGGCTCCACGAAGACTTTGAAGTACGGCCTATGCTGATTCCTGCAGGAATCACCATTGCTTCCCTTCCTCGTTTGAGAAACCCTATAATTCCCAAGTCTACTCAGCAACGGCAGAGGCAAGCGAGGAAGAGTGGTCCTGGGAAAGGGGTTCACCATGCTGGAGAGGTCGTCGGACAGTGGACGGCCAGAGTCCAGACGCAGGGGCCACAGGCAGCAGCTGCAGCAAGCCTGAGGGCTGAGGCCCTGACCTAGCCTGAGCATTGAGCAGAGTTTCGAGAGAGAGAGAGAGAGAGAGAGAGAGAGAGAGAGAGAGAGAGAGAGAGAGAGAGAGAGAGAGCACATCATAAAAGGCCTGTGAATCGGGCCCAGATGATGCCCACCCTGTCCCGAGCCTCTCATGTGCATTCTGGGTCTACCCCTTAATAGAGGATTTTCAAGTCAGGGTGTGTGCGTGCCCACCCTGGCACCAATGTAGCTCCGCCCCTGCATCAGAGTAATCTTAAATAGGGACCGTAAGAAATGACTAGCAGTATATGCATCATTCAATGTGATGCAAAAATCAGCAACTAAGATTCAAAGCTGGAAATTTGTGCCTAAAGTAAAGCTTTTATACTGTATTTATCTTTAGAGAATCACTCTGCTGATCTGACATGATAATGACATTAAAATTCATTCTTAAGTAACAAAAATACAAGATCAAGAAATCAAAATACACAATGATTTCTGACCTTGGGTCTGTGGATTCACGTTGATACATTTCCGATATCAGCTTTAATTCTTGATCGCTCTCTCTTAAATCATGAACCTGTATCAAATACCACACAATTAACAGTAATTCAACCAGCATGTACATTAAAAAATTAAACATGAACACACAATAGCTAGGCCTGTAACATAAGAAAGGGATATTGGGTTACATAATCCCATGATTTAAAAAATAAATAAATAAATAAAATAATTAAGTCCTTGCTATTGGTCCATAAACAAGAAAACCAGACCATCGGGAAAATGCAAACCAGAAGCACAGCACTACACCAGATACCAACTCCCAAAGACAATTCAACAACTACCTCT
This sequence comes from Nuphar pumila, assembly GCF_984573655.1. Classification (NCBI taxonomy): domain Eukaryota; kingdom Viridiplantae; phylum Streptophyta; class Magnoliopsida; order Nymphaeales; family Nymphaeaceae; genus Nuphar; species Nuphar pumila. The sequence continues at coordinate 4,052,843 of NC_143261.1, forward strand.
TGATTTTGACTGCAGAGATGGGACATAACATCTTAGCCAACCATGAAGAAAAGTTGGAAAAAAATTAACATAAGCTAAGGTACTTTGGACCTGATCCGTAGATTATCTAAAACTAAGTGGTATCCTATACAAAGATATCTTCTTCCCAGTAGCACCTCAACCAACATGAAGATTTTTCCTCAACAATTGGCCAGCCATGGACATATCAAAAGAGGGTAGCTTCAGTTTTTTTATTTTCCTTATCCCACAGCCTTTTTGAATAGGTTGAGTAAATCTTATTCATGACATAAATTTACAAATCAGCTGCATCAATAGACCTCCTTCCCTGATGTATTATTTTTCACAAACCATAATAAAAGCATCATGTTTAGATGATTGTTCCAGCTTTCTGCAATAGTAGCATTAGCCTTTCTCCAAGGTCCAGATGTTGCTCGCATACAAACCCCCTCAAATCCTGATATGGCATTCTTTTTCAGTAATCCACAATCATCATCATGTTCAGATGACAGTTCCATCTCTTTGCAACACTAGCAATAATAGCTCAGCAAGATCCACTTAGCACATCAATCGTTGGAGAATAATGGACAGAAAGACATGCTCCAAAGAGGGGACAAAATGTCAGTTTTGATCATTCTACTATTGAGTAAATGCATAGGCAAATGAATCACTTGATTCATTACAAATTGCTACAGGAACTGGCTCAGTCTGTATGAGTTCTGAATCAGGTCAAAAATTTAAATCTTTGCCAAAAATGGTTACCAACTCAGAATGAGCAAATAGAAAAAGGGGATCATCTAATTTTACTTTGTTTCACAAGAATTACATCGTGGGCAAGCTAATAAATTCCTAATGTCATTATTTGAATCGCTGAGAAAGCAAATAAAAACCTCAGGTGAGCTGTTCGGGAGAAGGTTCCTCTAATTTTATTGTCTTCCACAACCAACTAACAGGCAGCACAAATTCAAAACTGCCCCAGACCCACCAAATGAACAAGTAAATATGAAGCCACATCAGTTCCACGCACTAAAATGGGCATTCATATGAGCTTTGCACACAATTAAGGCCCATTTTTTGACCCAAAAAAGTGGGGAAATGTCCCATTTCATACATAAATGAGAATCCACGCAACGTATTATGGGTCAACTGAATCTTCTCGCTCCAGGGTGCCCCACAGGAATATTGAAAGGAATAAATCACTATTTACCAGCATGTCTGAAACAAGCACCCACCATGTGGGCCCTACTCTTTCCATAGGAAATGGCATGATTCCATTGAAAATGTGTTCACATCTCCCTCCTTGGAAACATTTCCCCCATCCTTTTAATGACATCTTCAAAACGTGTGTTTTTCATACAAAAGGCCCTTCCCTTCCCTGCCATTGATACAAAGGAGCCCTCAAGGATGACCCTTTTACCATCCCATGCACCTATTAAAATGAAGAGTTTGAAAGAGAAAGAGAAATAAAAAGACAAGTTCATGTTCAAGACAGTGATAGGCAGGATCCTGCAATGATAGGATGCCTACACAACAGCTTGTATATGAAAACAAAATCAGAGTAACACATGATGAATATGATTGTTAAAGAATTGTTTGGCAGAGTGGATCTTGAATAGATGCATGTACAGCATCTTTCAACAGCTTTCAAGTCTTCCAAGAGTTAAATCCATTTATCCAATTCCATAAACAAAACAATGTGATTATTCTTATATTATTTGACATTTGGAAATACATATTTTATACATGATAAAAGAAATTGAACGTACCAAAGCTTGCACTTTCTCTATTTCAGCAATTTGTCCAGCAGATCTGTCATATAATGTCCGTAGTTCATTAGCCTGCAGAGAAAAGTCATTCTCAGTCCTTCCATGGTATTATAAATTGTAATTTGTAAACCATATTAGCAAAATTCAATTTGTGCATTCATTAATAAGGAACCAGCATGCACTGGTGAGCAAATAAGTTCAGATTATCCACACAGACCTTCCTATCAAGAATATTAGACAATGATTGAACTTCTGCACGTAAAGAATGAATATCCAGGGAAACTTCTTTATATTTGTTTAGTTCAGCTTGCATCATATCCATGTCTTTGTGCAGTGAGGAAACAATGACCTTGAACTCCGCAATTATGTCTCTCCTTCCTGCTATAACAAAAGAGTGTCCCCAGAAAATATTCTACACTGCTACAAGCCAAAACAAGGGAAAAGAGGAGATCTAAAAATGATTCCAATCCCTATTCCAGATTTCCGTACCTGGTTCCTTTGCAGCATCTTCTAGTTTAATTTCCAGCAGATTTCTTTCATCAGTTTGCCTCTGTATCTCCTTCTCTAAATCATCTATCCTTGATTCAGCAACAACAGAGGCCCTTCTTGAAATTTCAGCTAGGTCTACTTTAATGCCCACTTCTTTCTCTCTCCAGGAAAAAATATCCTTCTCAGCCTATCAAACCAAGATCCAATCATATGGTCAGCACCCCATGTTACATTGAAATTTTAGCAATATAACAACCATATTGGTAACAGATTCTAAACATATCTACCAACCAGTTACCACCTGAAGTTTCTCCAACAGTCCCTGGTACTGCTCAACTTCTGCTTTTGACTTTTCAAGCTCATCATTTAACACACGAAAAGCCTTTGATGAAGAGATGTAGTACCTCACATCCTTCAAGGGTGCCTGTCAAAACATGTCCATATGACATTAGAAAAACCACTATACACAGTTCTAGGGGACAATAAGAACCACAATCATTAAAATCAAATAAAATATCAAATCAATAGTACTTGGATGTACAATGAAACAATTCAATAGAACAGCCAAAGATTGAAAACATGATTTACCAAAACAAAATAAAAAAGGTAATAAAAGTATTGACCTGCAAATTGTCTAGTTGTCTTAAGATATTTATCCTTTCCTCATGCGCACTCCTAAGCTCTAGGAATCGACTTGATGCTAAATCCTGTTTAAATCATGCAATACAAGTCTGAGATACCATACAACAACATATGGCAGGTGTTGGCTACAAATACTAATATGTATTCCTTACTGTGGACTCTTTGACAGCAGATTCAATATCTTGCAAATCCTTTGATTTGTCCTTGACCTTCTCTCCAGAAGCATGTATAGTCCCTGAATTCAAGACCGGGAAAAAAGAGCCTTGCCCAGAATCCCTTTGAGCCTTCAGCAATGCTAGTTTACAGTTGCTTTCTTCAAGTTCAGAAATAGTACCCTCCAACTCACCTATAAATGGCACAGAAAATCTACATCAGCCCTTGTTATCTGTGAATGTTTACTTCACTAGTAGGTTTATCTTTAAATCATAAAAAATGCAACGAAAAAACAAATCATACACTGAATGCTATTCATGACAATAGCATTACGTGCAATTGAACCTATCTAACACAAAAACATGTGTTCCAGCAACAAAAAGAATTTTGCTACATGGGCACTTGCGCAGTTACAGAAAAGTGAACAGCAACCCTCCCACAAAAAGTGCATGCAGCAAACTACACATTCCAGAATAATGTCATTACCTGCCAAACATTTAAGCTCCAATTTATTCTTGGCATTAGCATCTCTTCTGGTATACACTTCATTTGACAATGACCGGTGCCTCAAATGAAGATCACCTAGTGTGATTCTTAAGCTTCTAACCTCCACCTTTAAATCACTCACAGCTTTCTGCAACTGTTTACTTGACTCTATTTAAGAAAGAACAAGATATCAAAATACATAAAAAACAATATAAACAAAAAGTATATACATATATAAGGTGATCCAATGAGAAAAATGCCACACAGATATCTTTTTTCTTACCATCATCTGGTAAAAAGCTTTCAAGTGTAGAAAACAATTCATCATTTTTCTCCAAATATTCATCAATTGTAGTCACTATGTTTTGTAGAATAATCTTAGATGATGCACATGCATCACCCAGATCATCTTCCATCTGGTTAGACGGTAAAGTGGCAGAGCTAGTATCAGTGGCACCAGTGTCCAGGAGTCTACACAAGAAAGTATCCTCTGGTCTACACGAAGCCCCATCTACCAACAAGAAGTAACAAAACCTCATGAGACTACATGCTTGATATACTTGCATAAACATGAAATGGACATGCAAAATTTTAAACATTTGCAAATATATGATGTATGCACAAGAAAGTATCCTCCAGCTTAGAGAAATAGATCATTTAATATAGATAATTAAGAATTTTTTCTGTGGTTTAAGAAGCTTTAAAACCATATCATATTGCACAGTAATAGCCGATACAATATAACTATGTTCACATAAGTAAACAGTGCAAGCACATGCACTAATACAATGTCCAGTCCAAGGTTGCTGGACTAAATGATACAGGAAGCAGAAGCGAGAAGCGGGACATTTTAAAATTTATAAGAAGCGAGAAGCAAAGTATCAATTTGAATGCGAAACAGGAATAAAAAAGGAAGCAATATGAGAACTGAATAGGAATTGAACAAGAAGCAAATAAAAACTAAAATAAAATTGATTATTCTTATATTTTATGATTTTTCAGTAAAAGATTTTTTTTGTTAAAATCTAACAATGATGGTTGCCAATTTAGAGAAAGCACGAGAAGTGAGTGGAAGCGTGAGAGGAAGCACATGCAAAACATAAATAGAAATGTGAGAAACATATAGAAAGTATGTAAGGAAGCATGGACAATGCAATGTGGCAAGCATAGAAGAAGTGTGGGGGAATCAAGATTCCCATAAAGTTCCGGAAGCGAGGAGCATCGTGCTTCCGAAGTGAGTTTCCAGAAAGCGCACTTCCCACCTACCTAAGAAGCTTCTGGTAACTGAGCCAGACACTCTTCAATATACCATGCGTTAGGTTGCCCAATGTACAAAATATGCACTCATTTTAGCCATCACAATTAAGGACACAATGTCAAACAAAGACACCAAAACAATCCACCAAACATCCATTAGAATACCAACTACTACTTGCTCTCGTCAACATCGTCATCATGTTCCTGATAGTTTTTTTTGTTGAACTCCTAAGCAATATGTGCTGTAATGTTAGCAAAAAAACAACTGAATAAACAGGATACTAAGTATCATAAATATGTCTTATAATCTAAGATCCATGAGGATTTCATACCATGGGCACCATTTGATGCTCCCCTTCCGTGGATAGATATAGATTCCAAATCACCTACCAGCTGCCAGAAGAGTGCATTAGTAATAAATTATCATCAAAGAGAGGAATGGGAGAAAAAAGGAAAGAGAATATTCAAAAGGATGCAGACCTGCTCCCAAGCTTTATTGACAACAAGCAATGTACTGTCATGACCGTGTTGTTTTGCCTTCAGCTGACTGAATTTATTCTCAAGCACAGAAAACTCAGATTTCTGAGCTTCTAGTTGCTGGAAAAGCTTTTGATTTTGATATTCAAGTACAGCAGCATCAAGCTGGAAACAAGTAATCAGTAAGTGAGATTAAGTAAAGAAGAAGGAACACGCAAAATACTAAACTAAAAATGGTGTTAAGAAAATCTTGGAGATAAGATGACATCTTATGCAGCTCCCCGTCATTCATATTCTATGTCAAAGGATACAAGTAGGAAGGACTTCAACCATGTCATAAGATTCATGATTAGATAGAGGTGGCTGTTGGATTTTTCTAGGTCTCTTTCCATGCTGCACAGAGCAATCCCATGGCCAGATGGCATCTGGAAACAGTGAACAGAAAATAACAATTCTACCAGTGAACCGTTGCCTATAAGGAAGTTATTTTTCTTTCATAACTAGGGAGAAGTGAATTACATAACCAGCAAATATTGAAAGATTTACACTCTTGTACAGGCATAATCAATTCCCCAGGCAACTGTATCCATTATTCTTTTAAAGGGATCCTAACAATCTATGTATCATGCAAAGAAACATACTGAAAAGCTTTGAATGACCATAAAACTCTCGACGAAAACCACAACATAAATGAAAGGTGCATGAAACAAACAACTGAAGCCCATTAAGAGCTATACATATAAGTGACAACCACTTATGGCATCAAATATGCTTCGCAGAGCCAGATCAATCTGTAGCACCTTTAGTGCCAGGTGCATGTGTCATTATGATACTGCCGACCATTCTTATGCATGTGTGTGTACTCACCACTATGATTTCATTCAGTTTATTGTTTTCTCAAAATCAAAATATCCTGATAAACTAAAAAGTAAACCTATCATGATAATATCGCAATATTTTCCTGAGATTTTAAAAAAAAAATTCTATTAAAATTTCAAAACAAGCATAGTTTTTCAAGTGAAAACCCACTTGTTTTCAGAGTGTCCCAACTCTTGACACACACACACACACAAATACATACATACATATGTATAATCATAAAAATATCTTGAAATTATACCAGACCTTGAAAAAGAATTTCCGTACAGCTCTGTTTTCTTAGCATGCTAAAGTCCTACATAGAAAATTTATTCTCTGAAAACAGTTAACAAATTCCTTCAAAAGAAGTTCCTCTAAATAACATTCCTTGCATATCTTTGGGAAAAAGGTACATAACAAAGTTATAACGATGGACATCTGAAAAAAGATTATCATAAAATATTGCCAATACTTTGACAACAAGAAACAACAAAACTGGAACCAGTTTAATGAAGAATAACAATCACCACAAAACAATTAGATCAACCTTATGAAAAATATACAAAAAAAAAAAACATCCCTAACAACTATAAACTAGACAAACAGCAAGGCTGCAAAAGATAGAAAATCAAACTAGTGCAACAATACAAAAATGAATTCAGAAAAGACAAAGAGCACCTAATTCAGTAAAAGATGCAACAAACCTTAATAAGTTCTGCCAAGAAAGTACACTTGCATTAAAAAAAATCCAACGAAGGCGCAGATAAACAGACAAGCTCAACAACTGAGCTACCAAACACTAACACTTGCCATTGACAAGATACATATGCCCAAAGCAAACTTGTCTGATACGGAAACCCAAAATTAAAATGAGTTTGCAGTTTGCACTGCCAAAGATGGAAAAAAGAACAAGAGTTCCAAAAGAGAGCAATTCAACCCCAACAAATTCCACTACAAAATCATATGCACAAAATAACAGTCATGCCCTAAAACATGATATCAAACAAGTGCAATATCTAAAGCAAGTGAGAGGGAGAGAAATATGTAAATAAGAAAACCAGAACAAGAAGCCCTAAAAGTTCTGCTACCAACATGCATACATTCCACACCCGAAAGTTCAGAAATAACAGAGAACATAAAAGAAGACAAAAGAGAAAGTAGACTATCTAAAAGTGATCCTCCAAAACTAATAAAATTTTATGGATCACACCCACGCCATAAGAAGCAAAAACAGGTTCAAAATCAACTTTTAAATAGGAGCAACCAAACCCTAACAGATTTTGCAACGGAAAACGTTCATGCCACAGGAGATTCAAAAAATAGAGTGTGCCGCATCCCAACAGCAGTAAAAAAACAGAAGTGTGAAAAACCTAATTCTGAAAAGAGAGCAACTAAAAGCCTTAGCAAAGTCTGCCACTAGAATCTGGGCACGCGAACCAAATATTTGTTGCGCAAACAATACGAAATCAAACGATCTTATGGCCAGAAACATTAAAATAGCACACAAAACTCTAATTTGAGACAAGAAACCCTAATGAATCCCATAATCAACATGCACATAGCCAACAACCACAAGTGCCACAGACAATACATAATCGAAGATGCCGCACCGCCAGAGAACGAAAGGAAACCTGGAATTTTTTAAGTCAGGTGAAAAACCCTAGAGTCTCAAACCGTAACTAAACCGAACCCAACGAATCAAGGGGAAGACAGAAACAATGGGTGAATCGAGCAAACGACGAAAGAAGACCAGAACTGCGAAATTGCCAACAAAAACGAGAGAAAGAAATGAAAATAAAATAAAAAATCGTGCCTTTTTGTCCTCGGATAAGGGGAGGAAGGGGTGCTTCTTGGTGGAGGTGGGCGAGAGGGTGTTGAAGTGGCGCCTTTTCCGGTCGGGCTCCCCGGCGCTACCCATGACGCTCCCGGCGATCAGCACCCAATTCTCATTAGAGCGAAAATAAGGAGAAACAAACAGGGAATCGGTCTCCCCCGCTTGTTGCCTTACTTTCTCTGGGGCCTTAGGGCTCTGCTCCGTCGCTCAAAACCCTAACAGAAGAGAGCGAGCAATGCGAAAAGAGAGTATGGGAAGATGACAAGGGGAGATGGGGCGAAGGGAGAGAAGGAGGAGGAGGGAAGGAGATGGCGGGAGATGGTGGTTTTATGAGGAGTGGGAACATGGAGGGGGGTGTGAAAGGGGGAAGGGAAGAAGAGGTTGGGGTTCGGAGATGGGGGAGGGAAGAGAAAGAATGAGAAATTGGGAATCAACTCGGCTTTTATATTCTTGATTTCTTTTTTTATAGAGACGGAGGGCCTGGAAGTTACGAAAATCTATCGGAGTTCTTGGTCAAAGACAGGAACTCTTCCCCTTGCTTTAATCAGCGATATTTATACTCTTTAGTTGAGAGAGAGAGAGAGAGATTGCTAAAAAAACGTATTAAGTTGATAGGAACTCTCTTCATTGCCTTCATCAACGGTATGAACTATTAATAGTGCAGTACAACCATAGTGACAAAAGTTAAAAACTGTAAAATATAGTTTTTAAAAAACTAGCGAGAATTTGAAAATTTTTCATAAATCTTGTGTTTTTTCAGCAAAATCTTGGCAATAAAAAATTTAATTTAAAAATATAAAAAATATTTTTTATAAGAAAATATTAATAAAATTTATTTAAAAATAAAAACACACTGTTTTTCACTATAAATAGCCATTTAAAATGTAAATATCACATTTAAATCACGGTATTTATGTTCTTTCATGAATCTTGCAATATTTTGAAAATCTCCCCAGAAATTATTGTATTAAACTTTCAGGCAATTTCTTTCAATATTATAGCAAGATTTTAATTATCATGATATTTGTTACTACGAGTACAATTAATGTTTTTTAGAGAGAAAGATAAGTTAAAAAAGACATAAGATTTTTTGGTCAAAAAGACAGGAACTCTTAGCCCACAAGGGCTTTGCACATCTCGTAGTGGCTACCTGTGAATGTCACCAAGTTAACCAGAAGTCACGAATTCTAAACTCACTGGTGGTGTCCCTTGTGGCAAGATAGAAGCTGGGTGTACTCTCAATGAGACCTTAAGGGTTTTTCCAACCAAAGGCCAACCAAGATGCTGATTGTGATGGGGGGTTTGCACTTGGATTATCCTAAAAAGACAGGCTCTTCTTATTGCTTTTACCAAAGATAGAGAGGAGGCTTGGAAGTTACAAAATCTGTATTGAGTTCTTGGCCAATGTCAGGAACTCACTTCATTGCTTCCATCAAAGGTATGCCTTCTTTTTGTTTTGAAGAGGGGGTATGGAAGTTGCAAAAAGACCATTGCCTTTTTTTGGGCAAAGACAAGAAACACTCACTTCATTTGCTTGCAATTTTTCATAGCATTAAATGCTCAATTTCATGTTTAATCTGTTTGTTTGGGCAGGGAGACTTTGGAGTTAGGAAATTCCTATTTGATGGTGGGGTTGTAAACGGTTTGGACTGTTGGACCTCCAATCTCTCTCTCTCTCTCTCTCTCTCTCTCTCTATATATATATATATATATATATATATAAAGAGAGAGAGAGAGAGAGAGAGAGAGAGAATATATATATATATATATATAGAGAGAGAGAGAGAGAATGGTGGCTGTGTGAAATGATACGTGTTAAATGAGTTTTTCTGCCTTTCGGATGTTTTTTTCACCGTTCTGACCCCCATAAATATGTGGGGCATGGTCAATCCACACCTGGATGATGTGTTTTCGATGAAAAAAAATGATATTTGGAGCTTTGGAATTTTATAAAGATTTTTGGACAGTTGATTTTTGAACCTTATAAAAAATCATCCATGTGTCCGGATCTAATGCTTAGAGAGCTGATCCCTATAAAATCAAGTAGATAGAACACATCTGTATGGTCAGAAATTAAAAATAAAATAAAAAGCTAAAAAAACCCATTTAGCATGTTCATTTCAAACAACTACCGATCACTATATATATATATATAATTTTCAAGTATGGATCTTAAAAATAATCCAGATATGTTTTTAAAATAGGTTTGGACTTAAATGGATACTCTTTTTGGATTCAGGTTCTCATTTGTTGGATTTGTATGTGGATCAGGGTCACTCTCGCAACAGCCTTAACAGTTAAGAGGCAAGAGTTGTGACATTTGGGTTGAAGGGATTTTTTCAATGGACATGTTTCCATTTCAACCATTTTCAGGATTACAAGAAGGACCGTAGAGGCCGCGGAAGAAAGATTCAAATACAGAATTCTTGAAAGAAAGAATTTCAGGTTTTATGGGATTTACACAAAACACCCTAAAGCTAAAGCTAGAGGTTGTTATCCAAAGAACAATCATTGGCGAAGCAACTCATGCTTCAACCCCAGGTCTTCTCTTTCTCAAATGTCTTAAATCTAACATTGGTATGAGAGGACTGGTTCGAGGAAGGGTAGAGAGACCCTCCTTTTTTTTGTTGTTGTTTGGTTTTAACGTTATTTAAGATATTTTCATATTCAAGTCCATTGATTATTATTTATTTTCATTTAAAGGACCATGTAAATTTTTTTCTTAAGGGTTCTGGTGCAGGTTGAATTTTGCAGAAACAGAGTCATTGTTTATTGATATTTATTGCAGTAATTTTTTTATTTTTTAAAAATTACGTAAAGAGGCTTGAAACTTATGTTTAACTCAAAATTTCTGATATTCACTGTGTGAGGCTTTAGATTTTTCTGACAATGTAGAAAAGTGTCTAACTTTTCTGTTTAACTCATAAAGCCATCTGAATTGTTGTTCAAGGTCATATTTTATCATTATTTTCATAAGAATAACCCTTTGACTTTTATGAAATCACAGAAATGTGGTTATTTCTTGTTGAAAAGCTCGTACTGCTTTAATTGGATGAAATTGCACGATATTAAGCACTTTTTATGTATATTGGTTTATTTAAAAAAAAATTTATTGTATGCCTAAACTAGAATATAATCACAAAACACATAAATTGACTATTTTATAGGATATTTTTGAGAACTACTAGTTGATGAAACATTTTTAATTAATCATAGTATTTCTCTATGATTAGGCAAATGAGAAACAGAATAATCATGGTTTTGCACATAAATAACATAATGTTTTGTGTGCTTTGTGATGTCCGCAAAAAAAAAAAAGTGCAGACCTCCTTTTAAGTGAGAGTTTGCGGTACCCGACGAGCGCTCATGAACTTTGTGAGTTTCACACATGAAGAGTAAAAAGGTCCTAACGAAGTTTGCTATTTATGGTTTTGATCATCCGGTAAATTTTAACAAATTATGTCATTTTTAGGAAAACACTTCATTTTTACCATACAGTACAATCATTTTTCATTTTTTTCATCAGCTTCATTTGCTTTTACACCTTCAGACATCAAGCTTACCTAAAAGTGTCATTGACCGGAGCTGGTTCTGAAGTCAGGCAGTTGCTACAAAGTCACGTCTGGGTTTGGATTCAACTCAATCTGGGTAGTCCCCTACTACCCAGTGTAACAACATTTCCAAACATATCATACATTCTTTATTTGACTCCCATACTACTTCCTGCCTGTGTTTTCATACATCAGCACACCTGCCCGGCCATTTTCCGGCTGGTAGCTGGCCAGAAAATGGCCAGCCCATTTTTTTTAGTTTTTGGTGACCAAACACCTGGATTTTTAGGTTTTTGGTCATCCAAACAGTTACGGACCTGGATTGCCAAAAACCAGGTTTGTAGGAAAAAACTGGGTTTTTTAGACCCTGTCATCCAAACAGTACCTTAAACACTCTCACTCAGCCAAATTATCCGATCCTTTATCTCCTGAACATTCAGTTTGACTATCTGTCCAAGGTATACCTAGGTCAGCCCATATCCACATCTTATAAGCAACCCACTTGTGCTTTGCACGAGCATTTCATTTTTAATCTTCGTAAAATATAGACAAATTACATGTATGAGTTGAAATTGGATTTGACTAGTATATGCAGCATCCATGTCATATCCACATCTACATGGGTATTTACAACACACATATAAACAATAAAAAAAAAATTGCTTAAAATTTACTGTGCCTTTCCATCACATTATCGACATTTGGCAGTTACCTTTCTCTCATCTTCCCATCAGCAGGAACATACGTTACTCAAAGTTAATAAACCTAATAGGTGGCTAAAAATTTATACGTGACACCAAACAACCTAAAAGAAAGAAAGGAAAAATAGGGAAAGAAATCAAAGTTTTGTACAATATAGTGCTTACTGAAAATAACACAATTTTTTTCTTGAAGAGAGAAAGTAACTTATATTTACTGTGAAGTTCAAACAGATAAAACATAAGAGAAGCTCTTGTTTTATGGAGCTATAGCAAATGCCAAACTTTATCTCATCGTAGCATTCGTTTATACAAAGTATACGATGAATGGATCCTGTTAAAAAAGGTAAAGTTGCAGAATCTTGACCAGGAGGCCCCTTAAAAGTCCCATAGTGAGGGCAATCACAGCTTGTCTATAAAAAAAAAAAGGAGAAAAAGAAGGAACAAAATGGATGAAGTACATAGATGCCCGGCAAATTTTGTATATGTAGATCTCCATGCTATTAAATAAGTTTAACCACAGAACATACACTTGATTGGTTGCCACTTTGAAGGTTAGATGCCCAAGAGAGTAACATGAAATACATTTTGATTGTAAACCAACAAGGGGAGAAGGATATCTCCTCAATGGTATCAAGTGCTGTAACTCTCACATGCTCCACCTTGATAGTAAGCCGCAGCAAGTCAATGAGGACAGTTAGAATTTCCATTCTCATGTGCACCTCTTCAAACTCATCATTTCATCTTCGGCTGCCCTTGGCCAATAACCAAGTATGTCACTAAATAGACCAAGGGGGATGCTTCAATTAATCCTTTATGTGTATTTCCTAACAACACTTCCAAATTGCCTGTTGATTTCTACCCTTTTTCAATTGCAACAAAGTTTTTATAATCATGACCAGCACAAGCAGCATTCTAGCAAGATTAGCCACACGAGTTGCATTATCTTAACGATAGGACTTAAGGTTTGGACCCCCCAACCCAGGGGCTATCCCCCAGCCGGCCATTGAGAGAAAAACAGCACGCTAGCATTGACTACCACTTGAATCATGCACTTTTATTTAGTGACCAAGGAAAGAATTGCCCAAAGCACTATAAGAATAGCATTCAATCATCTTTAGCTGCACATTCATGTCTTCTCTTCTGTCCAATTTCCACAAGTAATGCAAGCAAAGCTTCACACATCTGAGAAGCGCTAGCTTCATTAGGGTCATCATTCAAGGAAGAGTAAACCATCCAACCATGGTCCATTTTCTTCTCAGGTCGGACCACAACTGAACCTGGAACCTCGGCATCTTTCCGTGTCACAAGTCCATCACTCTTCTCACCATATCTTAGCTGAAGTTGCAGTGCACAAGCAGCCATAGCAGCAGCAAGGGGAAAGATTACTGGTAGCTTTGTATATTGACCATCAGCTGCTGCTTCGGCTCTGAAAACAGGCAAAGGGAAGCAAGGAAGCTCTGCATGTGCAACATGTGACAGTGTAGCAAGGACACTGGGAGCAATGCTAGCTTCTGTATGGAATGAAACCACGGGCAATTCTACTGGCAATTTGTGTTTACGTAAGAACTCTCTTCTTTTCTCATAGGTTAAATCCTCCAATGCCTGCATATCACCCTGTAGGATATGAAATAAGAGCCACAATTAATAAATAAGTGAACATTTGTTTAAGGTAGACTTCACAATGCTTAAAATGCAGACTTGACTACAGACTCATGGAAAGTAAGGTCCTGAATGGACTTGAGGCAAGTTAGATATGATGGTTGGGGCACAGGTTGAAGTGATACAGGCAATATGAGATTGACCTCGGGCCAATTAGGACCATCAAATCCTTGAAAGATTCGATAGAAAGATGTTCATGACATAAACTCAACACCTTACAATCAAGAACTAGGTGGATTGAAAGATGAGAACATCCTGAAGATGTTCTAACCTCTGGAAATGCACAGATGGTCATTTTGACCTTTTATTTTTATCATTTATAGCTGATCAAACGGCTTCAGTCGCAAGCATTTACCTTGATGACTTTGCAAATCAACAGCTCCAAAAGTTTCCGTGTTTCAGCATCTGCCAACTGGCCTTCTCGTAATATATCTGAAGCAACTGGGCTACCACCATATGGGCTTTGGGATAAAGCCAGACCTGCAACTTTGTCCTTCAAGTCAGACCAGTATAAGGACAACGCTGCTGCTGCATCTACTCCGCCCTTGCTGTGTCCAAGAATTAGGACACGCTTATTGGTGCCCCAATAAATTTCCTCAATGTATGATTTTATTTCTCTGGCATTTTTCTCAACTGAAGCCTGACATTTTAGACCTGAAGTTGTGAGATGCAAATAATAAAATCAAGAAGCACAGATCTACAAGTCTACAAACAGGATATGGTTTCTGACCTCACTATGAATCTTCGCAATGTGACAAGCCAGTCCCATTTTTGAAAAGGAAACTTTTGTATTAACAAAATAAAGGGGGCCGTGATTGCTAAAAAGGCCTGTAAGAGTAGAAAAGAACTAACGTGATCAGTATAATTGAAAATTTTACTAATCTCAACAGAACCTTGAAAAGGAAAGTTTATTAAACATTACCCGGAATAAGCAAATAGACCATAGTGTTTGGTAGCTTGTGTTCGCCTTTTCTGAAAGTGAAGACAAGTTAAAGTAAGGAGATAGAAGAACAATCGGAATAAAACTTATCCATAATTGATGACACTGAAATAGAAGATCTGAGTATATCATAAAATACTACCTTATACCCTCAAGCAATTCCATGAACCTCCCCGTACCATCCTCGACTGGTGGCATCCCTGGTTCACGCTGTAGCCAACCTATATCCTCAGAAGATCCACGTAGAGTCTTTTGCACACGTGAAATTAGACTGCAGGTCCAAAGGTAAATATTCATCATTCTTAAATAAAAAAACCCATAAAGATGGTCTAAACTATTATGGATAAAGACAAGAAGGTTAAAAAAGCAAAACAAACCGTCTTATCTACTATATGGAATCACACATCTATGAAAAATCCCCAAAAGTTAGAACTGGTAGGTTTCAAAGTAATTTACAAATGAAAGTCATCTGATCTTCTCTCTTTTTAGGGTGGAAGGATAAAAATATGATTGTCAATAAATAATTTAAAAAAAATCAGGGAAGCAAGCAGATTGCAATTAAATTTTCTTAATGCTCTTCAACCAGTATGCACATTACCAAGGCTGATTAATCATTCTGTTTGAGATAAGAACCAAAAAAGTTCCACAAAAGTTATACATTGATTGTGAGATTTGTCCACAAATCTGAATATTTCTATGAAGTCTTGAGTTTTAATATCATAATGGACTGCCGACAGAAAGGTGCAACATAGTTTGGTTCTTAATAATGCATTAAGCAGACGCTAGAATCTTGTCATAAGTATATCTAGAAGGTTTGGTACATTGGTTTGAGAAGCAGTCAAACATTCATAGAGGGTTTCAATGCAGTAATGTCTCACTTAAGAAATAAACATTATACGGGGTCTCAATACATTGAATGTGATTATTTAGCAGTTTTTTTTCTTTTCAATCTCTGAGGGATTTTACCATTTGCTATTTATGGGAGATCAATTTCATAGGCAACCTAATGGCTTCAGAACATAGTTGACAGGTACAGGGATCTTTATGGTTCATGAGGTGCATGCGTGCATGTGTGTGGAACCCTCACTGTGTGGAAACAAGAGAACAAATCATTATCATGTCTGGATTGTATGCCAAAAGCAAAGGTTCGCTTGAAACAGCATGGCAAGAAAAACTTGTAATTCAAGTCAATTAGAAAATAGTAGCGACAGTTCATACAATCCAAGTTGCATCAATTAGGTTGGTTGAACCTTTTTATTTTGTTGGCAAGTGTTTGTATACCCAAGTTGATTTAGATACAAAAATGCTAACTATTTGGCCATCACATTTAACTGGTAAAGCAAACAGAGGATGTGAAAAGTGATGAAAGGATTGGCATGAGAAATATCACCCTGCTCCAACTGCTTTCTGAAATGCAACATGGATAAGACCGGACCAATGTCTAATGAAAATACAAAAAGAGTACAAGTGGGTGCCTCTTATGGACATATAAGAACACAAGAACATACAAAGTCAAGACCACTTATGAGTCAATAGAAGAGCACAACCACACAAGCCACTTAGGGGCTAAAACACAAGTAAAAAATATAAGAATATTTTTAAGAGAATGCTTGTGAATAAGCTTGACATACAAGAGTGGTTACACCCCTTATTTATATACAAAAGGAAGCAAAGAAGAGCCATAGGAAAGTGCTCCCAACATCTCTATTCTAAGGGCATTATAAGGACTATAATGCTCTTGAGGAAAAGAATAAAATATATTAAAAAAGAAAACCCTAAAGTGCCCTTTAGGAATACCACTAATTACATAATGTGTAATTGTAATGAAGTGGATTGAATCCGATACACATGCAAGAACACACTTTCAATCAAGTAGAATACTTGATTGAATCAACGAAACCATCCACACAAGGGTCTTAACAAATTGTTATTGCATAAAAAGGCACTCCAAAGAGTTGAAAAATATACATGGCCCAAGGGGCTATTTATAATACAATGAGAATAAGGGGCTGAACATGTGACTGTTGGGGCTGCACCCAACGGTCACATTTGTGACCGTTGGGGCAGCTCCAACGGTCATATGAGCTGGCCCCTTTTGCATAGAAAAAGACAAAAGCAAAAAAACAAAAAAGGTACAAAAGCAAAAAGAAAAAGACAAAAGCGAAAAAACAAAAAAAGGTACAAAAGCAAAAAGATAAAATATCAGCCCATTAGTGGCTGACGCCTATTTGGTGAAAAGACCAGAATACCCCTAAGGGGTATTTCGGTTTATATATACATATATATATATATTAACTATATTTTACACCTCCCCTCAAACTCATGGTGGAACAACTGAGAGTTTGCCAAGTAGGAAGTGAAATCTGGGTGACGGAAGCGCTTTGGTGAAGAAATCCGCTAGTTGATACTCTGATGAAACATAGGGGAATGTGATAGTCTTTCGCAGAAATTCTTCACGGACATAGTGACAATCCATTTCAATGTGTTTTGTCCTCTTATAGAACGTATGGTTGCTTGCAATATACACAACGCTCTTGTTATCACAGCACAATTTGGAGGGTTCTTTGATGTGGATTCTCAAGTCCTCCAGTAATTGTTGAAGCCACACTAACTCTGACGTGGTCGTTGCCATGGCGCGATATTCAGCTTCAGTTGAGGACAGAGACACCTTTTGTTGCTTCTTGCATCGCCATGAGATTAGAGAGTCACCTACAAAAACACATAAACCAGTAGTTGAGCGTCTATCATTCACATCCCCTCTCCAGTCAGAGTCTGAGTACGCAATGAATTCTAATGAGGAAAAGGATGACAAAAACAATCCATAATTTATAGAGTTCTTAATATATCTAATAATTCTCATTACAGAGCACTCATATATACTGTAGTGAGAGCATGCTAAAATTGATTGGCTGAATGAATAGCATGAGAAATATCAGAACGAGTAATAGAAAGGTAAGACAAAGCTCCAATCAATTGTCTGTATGGGGTTGGTGTAAAAGTATCTTCAACAAGATACTTTAGTCGATAACGCAACAACCTTAAGAATAAATGTGTGAACATACACACCCAAGAACACTTGTGCACAACAAACACAACACACTGAATCACAAATGTGCACTTGCACCCATAAGTTTCATAAACACTAAAGAGGTTGGGCTATAATCCCAAATCCCTTGAAGAAATACAAGAGGAGCTGCCCATATATATAGGGCTTTGGAGGAGGCCTTGGGAGGGGCTCCACATAGTCGTTGGAGCCCCTCCAACGGTCACAAATGTGACCGTTGGAGGGGTCCAACGACTAGTGGGTTGGGCCCCTCCCAATGCATGTACAATGCATTAAATGAAAAAGCAAAAATAAATAAAGAAAAAAGAAAAAAAGGAAAATACAAAAAACATATTCTTGAAAAAGAATGTGTAAAATTCCTAAACTACCCTTACTATGACTATATATATTTTATATATATAATTGGTAAATACATATACATATATTATATATATGTATATGTATTACCTTATATATATAAAATATATATACGAAATTACAAGTTTGATTACATAATTTAACACCCCCCCTCAAACTTAGGGCAAGATGACCGATAGTTTGCCAAGAAGGAAGTTGAACCGCGGAGCGCACAAGGCTTTAGTAAAGAAATCTGCCAACTGATATTCGGACGTGACATAAGGAAGATCGATAACTCCTCGGAGATATGCTTCACGAACATAGTGACAGTCCATTTCGATGTGTTTTGTCCGTTCATGAAAGGTGTGGTTCTTTGCAATGTAGATTGCACTTTTGTTGTCGCAGCATAGTTTGGTGGGTCCTTCAATTTTGATCCCCATGTCTTCTAGCAGTTGGTGAATCCAAACAATCTCCATAGTAGTAGTGGCCATGGCACGATATTCAGCTTCAGTTGAGGAGAGCGACACCTTTTGTTGCTTCTTGCATCTCCACGAAATTAGTGAGTCTCCTAAGAACACACAAAAACCAGTGGTGGAGTGACGGTTATTTGGGTCACCTCCCCAATCAGAGTCAGTATAAGCAATCAATTTTAAGTCAGAGGAAGAGGACAGAAAAACTCCCTTATTTAGAGTACCCTTTATGTATCTTACGACCCGTAAGATGGCACTCATGTGAACGGATGTAGGCGCATGCTGAAACTGACTTGCAGTATGGACTGCATGGGATATATCTGGTCTGGTAATACTCAGATACATCAGAGATCCTACAAGCTGTCTGTAGGGTGTAGGATCCAACAGGGGAACTCCATCATCAATTTTCATCTTTGCTCCTACAACCTCAGGAGTTTCACACAGCTTCTCATCTATAATACCTGACCTGTCAATGATCTCAGAAGCAAGCTTAGTTTGAGATAAGAAATATCCTCTAAGAGAGTATGCCACTTCAATTCCCAAAAAATAAGTTAAAAAACCCAAGTCAGACATTTCAAATTTATCTTTTAAGATAGATTTTATACTTTTAACCCTGTTAGAATCACTCCCAGTGATGAGCATGTCATCAACATACAGAAGTAAAATTACAATCCCTGCATTGGATTTTCTAACAAATAGAGCAGTGTCAGTAAAACAAGAGGAAAAACCATTCTCAATCATAACAGAGTTAAATCTATCATACCAAGCCTTGGGAGCTTGTTTTAGGCCATAGAGTGTTTTCTGAAGACGAAGCACCTTTCCCTTAGGAGTCTCCATTCCAGGAGGAGCATCCATGTAGACTTCTTCGCTTAAATCGCCATTTAAAAAGGCATTTTTCACATCCATTTGATAGATGTTCCATTTGTTGATAGAGGCAACGGTTATAAGACATCGAACAGTGACCATACGAGCTACAGGAGCAAAAGTTTCTTCATAGTCAATACCATATTCTTGACTATATCCTTTTGCAACCAAGCGAGCTTTATACCTTTCAAGGGATCCATCACTTTTAGTTTTTACTTTGAAAACTCATCTGCACCCTATTGTTTTCTTGCCTTTAGGAAGATTTTGGAATTCCCAGGTTTTGGCTCTTCTTAGAGCCTCAAGTTCATTGTTCATGGCATTAATCCATTCAGGGCATTTACGTGCTTCTTCAAAATTTCTAGGTTCTATATAAGAGTGGATGGCACTAAGGCAGGCTCTATATCTTGGGGAGAAAGAGTCATAGGAAATGAACCTAGAAGGAGGCCTTCTACTTCTCTCGGTTCTACGAGGGATCACTTCATTCTGAGAGGCACTGGGACTGGCATCATTATATCTGTCAAGAGCACTCCTAAAGTTGTTTTGATTTCTATGAGAGTAGGTGATAGGGTCTCTAGGTAATTCAATAGGTTGATGTGACGAAGGAGACAAGGAGATGTTTTCCTCGGTTTCAAGTTCATTTGGGTTACTTTGATCTGACTCATTATCACTAGTATCATCGTCCTTATTCAATAAATCAAATAAAAAAGAATAATCCATATTTTCATTATGGGGGTCACAACGTTCAAATCCACTAACATTTTCCAAAAAACTCACGTTCCTGAAAACATACAATTTATCACTTTTGATATCATAACAACGAAACCCCTTTTGGGTTTCAGAATAGCCAAGAAAGGCACAAGGAATGGCTTTTGGAGAAAGTTTGTCATTCTTATCAGTAAGAACGAAACACTTACACCCAAAGACCCTTAACCTGCTATAATCAGGTTCCTTATCATACAGTTTTTCAAAGGGAGAAATTTTGTTTAAATTTTTCGATGGAAGACGGTTTATGAGATAGACAGAGGTAAGGGCTGCCTCAGCCCAAAGATTTTTTGGAATGTTTTGAGAAATGAGCAAAGTCCTAGTTGTTTCAATGATGTGCCTGTGTTTTCGTTCGGCTAACCCATTTTGTTGAGGGGTTTTCGGACAGGATTTTTGGTGAAGAATTCCAAAATTTTCAAGATAACTCTTAAATTCATTTGAGAGGTATTCTCCTCCAGAGTCAGACCTAAAGATTTTTAAACATCCATTGAATTGATTTGAAATCATCATGTGAAAACTTTTAAAGGTTGAAAAAACTTCATGTTTATGTTTAAGGAAATAGATCCAACAAAACCTAGTATAGTCATCCACAAAGATCACATAATATGAAAAACCTCCTTTTGACATTACCGGAGCCGGTCCCCATACATCGGAATGGACAATTTCAAATGGTTTTGTCGTAAACATGGATCTTTGAGGAAAAGGCAAACATTTCATTTTCCCAAGAATGCATTCATTACACAAAAAGTCACTTTTACAAAGATGTTTAACAAAAGGCAAATACGAGATTTTAACAATATTGGGATGACCCAATCTCTTATGCCATACATGAATGTCTTTGTTTTGGACGACGTTGCAAAATTGACTCTTGGGAACTTGAAGAAAATCTACGTAGTAGAGGTCTCCTCTTCTAGAGCCTTCCCCAATCAATCTCCCGAACTGGTGATCCTGTATCCAACATTTATTAGAAGAAAATTTTATATCGCAACCATGGTCCGAGAGTTGGGAAACGGAAAGAAGATTTAGGTTAAGGTTTGGGATAAAACGAATTTTTGGAACAAAGAAGTCTTGTTTTTCAAAATTACCTATTCCTTTAATCTCAAGAGATGTACCGTCCGCGGTTGATACAAAGGATGGAAAAGCATTTTTAGAAAAATTTGAAAGAGTGCAATAACTAGGGGTCATGTGAAAGGATGCCCCGGAATCTAAAAGCCAAGATGTCTTACCGGGGGAAGAGGATGACATAGCGGCTCCGGAAGTACCTCCCTTGAGAAGAAGTTGTAGGGCTTCCACGATTTGTTGAAGAGAAAGAGACTCACTTGATAAGGAGGGTCGTTCTTCAACTTGAGATGCCATAGTCGTTGCAATCAATTTCTTCCATTTAGGACACAAGGGTTTGATATGTCCGGGTTCTTTACAATGATAGCAAGTTACTTTGCTATAGTCTCTTTTGCCATACCGATCATTTCCTCCTTGATTCTTGAAATGAGGAGGTATATAGGTCCTCATGTTATTTTCCGGTCTTGACACAGCATTAGCCATTTCACCATCTTCTTGAGTAGAGGAAGTAACAAGAATGCTAGGATTATTTTTGCTAATCCCCATACGGGTTTCTTCACCACTTAGCTTGGTGATAACATCTTCGAGTGAGGGGGATGTGAAGGCAGAGAGAAGAGAGGACCGAACTTGTTCAAATTCGGGTCTAAGGCCATTTAAAAAATTGAAGAACCGGTCTTCTTCAAGTTGTTTGTGCCTTAATTCGATTGCCTCACCACTCCATTTAGGTTCAAGGATTGCGAGCTCGTCCCAAATAGAGGATAATTCGGCAAAGTACTCCCGAATGGTCATGTCATTTTGTTGGAGAATCAAAGCCCTCTTTTGAAGAAAGTACTTGTGGGATAGATATCTTGAGGTGTACATTTTCTCAAGATATACCCAAGCTTCGGAAGCCCTTTTAAATTTGATAATGTTGGCATTTATCTTGGTCTCAACGGATGAGAAAATCCAAGATAAGATCTTGAAGTTCTTCATTTCCCAATCATCATGTTTCTTAGAATACTCTTCAAGGGCCTTTTGTCTTTCATCCCCTTCAAGGATCTTAATATCCCCTCCTTCAACAATGGTAATTTTGGGTTCCGGTTCCGGTATGGATCCATAAACGTAACCCCAAAGCCCCTTTCCTTTAATATGGGCTTTCATATTACCGGCCCAAACATGATAGTTTGAGCCATTAAGCTTAAACCCAAGAGAGAAATGGGAGTCTTTTTTGCCCATTAGAGAAGAAAGAATGCAAGATATAGCATGTACCTTAATTACTTTTTGCGTCTTTCTTGACAAAAGAAGCTCCTAAAATATTGCCCGAAGAAGATGATCCTCTTTGATTTCAAAAAACTTGAAGGCACGCTTCCCGAGGAATGCAAAAGAAGGCGAGTCGTGATTCTTCTTCTTCAACGAGGGTCTGATACCAGGTAAAAGTATCTTCAACAAGATACTTTAGTCGATAACGCAACAACCTTAAGAATAAATGTGTGAACATACACACCCAAGAACACTTGTGCACAACAAACACAACACACTGAATCACAAATGTGCACTTGCACCCATAAGTTTCATAAACACTAAAGAGGTTGGGCTATAATCCCAAATCCCTTGAAGAAATACAAGAGGAGCTGCCCATATATATAGGGCTTTGGAGGAGGCCTTGGGAGGGGCTCCACATAGTCGTTGGAGCCCCTCCAACGGTCACAAATGTGACCGTTGGAGGGGTCCAACGACTAGTGGGTTGGGCCCCTCCCAATGCATGTACAATGCATTAAATGAAAAAGCAAAAATAAATAAAGAAAAAAGAAAAAAAGGAAAATACAAAAAACATATTCTTGAAAAAGAATGTGTAAAATTCCTAAACTACCCTTACTATGACTATATATATTTTATATATATAATTGGTAAATACATATACATATATTATATATATGTATATGTATTACCTTATATATATAAAATATATATACGAAATTACAAGTTTGATTACATAATTTAACGGTTGGATCTTGCAGAGGTTCTCCATCATCCTTTTTCATTTTTGTAATTATGACCTCTGGAGTGTCAACCCGTTTCTCATCTAAGAGTCTTGATCTCTCAATAATCTTTGTTGCATACTTAGTCTTTGACAAAAAATAACCATGAGGTGAGTAAGTCACTTCAGTACCAAAAAAATATCTTAAAAAACCAAGATCTGTCATATCAAAGTTGTCTTTAAGCACATCTTTGATATGATTTACTCCATTCTTATCACCTCCCGTGATTATCATATAATCCACGTAGAGTAGCAGTATGACCATCCTTGCATTTAAAGACTTAACAAACAATGCAGTGTAAGTAAAACAAGATTTAAAATGAAGTTGAGTCATTAAATTACTAAATTTATCATACCAAGCTTTGGGAGATTGTTTTAATTCATACAAAGCTTTTCGTAACCTAAAAGTTTTTCCAAGTGCTAAATTCAAACCTGGTGGAGGATCCATGTAGACCTCTTCATCTAAATTACCATTCAAAAATGCATTTTTTACATCCATTTGAAAGATAGGCCATTTTTTAATTGATGTTATAGATATAAGGGTTCTGACAGTCATCATTCGAGCAACTGGGGCAAAAGTTTCATCATAGTCAATTTCATATTCTTAACTATATCCCTTAGCTACTAATCGAGTTTTATAACTTTCCAATGTCTCATCCCATTTAGTTTTAATTTTGTAAACTCATCTACACCCTATAGTTTTCCGTTATTTTGGTAATGTTTGAATTTCTCAAGTTTTTGCTTTTTCTAAAGCTTTTAATTCATCATTCATCGCTTCAATCCATTCTTGATGGTTTTTTGTTTCAGAATAAGATGATGGTTCAATATATGAGTGAATAGCCATTAAACATACTCGTTATCTTTGTTCAAAGGAATCATAAGATACAAATCTACTAGGGGCTTTGGAAATTCTTATTGATTTTCTAATACTAGCAAAGTTTACATCTTGATTTTGTTAATATCTTTCTAAGGCACATGGTGGATGATCTTCGGTCCGCCGAGTGTATGTTTGTATGGTAGTATAAAGTGGGTCAATATTATCAAGACCATTGTCAACATTTTCACTTACATCATGAGTGCCTTCATTTTCACTCTCATGCTCATTATGAATGTTTTCACACCTATCATGTTCATTGATAAGATAAAAAAGAAACGAATAATCATAGTTCTCTTGGATTTTTTTTTTGCTAAAACCATCTTCATTTTCCAAAAATGTAGCATTTTGTGAAACATGTAACTTGTTTTTTTTCATGTCATAGCAACAATATCCTTTTTTATTTTCAGCATAGCCTAGAAAAACACAAGGGATTGCTTTTGGGGAAAGTTTGTCATTTCTATGGGTAAGAATAAAACATTTACATCCAAGGACTCTTAACATTTTGTAACCAGAGAAGATTTTAAACAATTTTTCAATGGGAGATATGTTTTCAATAGTTTTTTAAGGCATTCTATTTACCAAATAAACTACCGTAAGAACGGCTTCAGCCCAAAACATTTTTGGAACATTTCTTGATATAAGAAGTGTTTTAGTAGTTTCAATAATATGTTTATGCTTTCTTTCAGCTAGACCATTTTGCTGAGGAGTGTATGGGCAAGATTTTTTATGAATAATCCCCTTTAGGTCAATTTTTTTTTTAATTCTTTTGATACAAATTCCACCCCCCCAGAATTAAATCTAAAAATTTGAATGTTGGTTTTGAATTGAGTCTTTACATAGAAATAAATTTTTTAAAGCATTCAAATATTTCTGTTTTTTTTTTAAGAAAAAAGATCCAAGAATGTCTACTATAGCCATCTACAAACACAACATAGTATGATACCCCACCTTTGGATATAACAGGAGTCGGTCCCCACACATTCGAATGTATTAACTCAAAAAGGATTTTTTGGTATAAAATGTCTTTGTTCAAAGGGCAAAGCTTTCATTTTGCCAAGAATGCAATCTTAACAAACCAAATTCTTTTCTTTATAACTAGTAAGAAATGGAAACAAATGTAATTTAGTCGCACTAGGAAGTCCTAGTCTTTTGTACCAAATTTCTATATCTTTCTTTTCAACAAAATTATAAAAAGATTGTTTTGATAACTTAAGATTGTTCATTACATAGAGATCTCCTCTTCTATGGCATTGCCCAATCGGCTTTCTGGACTGGAAATCCTGTATTAAACAATCATTAGAAGAAAATAAAACTTTGCAACCATAATCCGTAACTTATGAAACTGATAAAATGTTTAAATTTAGTTTTGGCACAACTCTAATACTTGGTATTTGGAAGTTTGGTGGTTTTTTAAAAATTCCAAAACTTTTGTTTTTTAAAGATGTTTCGTCGGCAGTTGAAACATAAGAATTATTTGGGTTAAAATGGCATTCAGATAATATTGACTCATTTGGAGTCATATGAAACGAGACACCAGAATCTAAGATCTAAGAAGTCTTACTAGGGTCACCACTTATGGATACGACCGCCCCCGAGAAGGAAGAAGCTTGACCTTTGAACATTGGTTGTAGCACCTCCATTAATTGAGCTAAAGACAGTGAGCCTATGCATTTTGAGTCGTCTACATCATTTCTTTCTACCAAAACAACTCTCTTATCATCACAGTGATCTTTTTTCTTTCTTTTGGGACAAAAATGCTTGATGTGTCCCGGTTCATAACAATGATAGCATATGATTTTGCCACCTTTTTTGTATTCATGATCTCCTCTTTTATCGCTTCTTTCATAGTTGTTGGGATTTCTCCCATTCTCATTCTTCACAAAGTGAGGAGGCTTGCAACTCCTAGTGTGGTTACCGGGCTTGGACATATCAAGTACGGTTTTTTCATCCTTTGAAGTGAATGGCTTCTTTAATCTATTCTTTTCCATAGTCAATTCTTCAAGAGTTTCGACTATGGATGGCACATCTCCTCTATGAAGGAGAGCTGATTTTGTTCCCTCAAATTCGGGCCTAAGCCCATTCACAAATTGGTAGAAATGCTTCATTTTAATTTGGTTTTTACGGAGTTCTACATCTTGAGGGAAACGCTATTTTGGCTCAAGAAGAGTCAATTCATCCAATAGGAGAGAGAGAGCATTGTAATATTCTCTAATATTCATCTCTCCTTGAGTCATGGTTCTGACTTTATTTTGGACATTGCATATGTGGGCAATATCTTTAAGACTATACATGTCTTTAAGATATTTTCAAGCATCGCTAGCAAAATCAAATTTTGCTAAGCTAGAGCATTTATGAATATTTACACTATTGATGAGCCATCCAATTATTTTGGAATGACCTATCCTCCACTCTTTTAATTTTTTCTCATAATCGAAAACGGTTTTACCCATTTTCTCACCTTGAAGAGCAATCTCCTTCCCATTCTCAATTTTCGTAAGAATGAGCTTGGGCGCTTTTTCGGTACCATCCACCAAACCCCATAACCCCTTTTCCCATATCTTGTGTTTTACTATGGATGCCCACATCACATAGTTTGTATCGTTTAGGCATACGGGAATGGAGATTATAACCTCTCTCTCATTCTCCATTTCTTTACAATGCGAGGAGAAAGAGATAGTGGAAAGAAGAGACAATCCTTGATTTGTTGTATCCACTAAGCCCACAATCCTCCTCTTGATATTCTCACGATCTTTCTTTTAGAAAAATGCCTTTGAATCACCAAAGCTCTGATACCATGTAATTAAGTGGATTGAATCTGATACACATGCAAGAATACACTTTCAATCAAGTAGAATACTTGATTGAATCAACAAAACCATCCACACAAGGGTCTTAACAAATTGTTATTGCATAAAAAGGCACTCCAAAGAGTTGAAAAATATACATGGCCCAAGGGGCTATTTATAATACAATGATGTAATGAAGTGGATTGAATCTGATACACATGCAAGAATACACTTTCAATCAAGTAGAATACTTGATTGAATCAACAAAACCATTCACACAAGGGTCTTAACAAATTGTTATTGCATAAAAAGGCACTCCAAAGAGTTGAAAAATATACATGGCCCAAGGGGCTATTTATAATACAATGAGAATAAGGGGCTGAACATGTGACTATTGGGGCAGCTCCAACAGTCATATGAGCTACCCCTTTTGCATAGAAAAAGACAAAAGCAAAAAAACAAAAAAGGTACAAAAGCAAAAGGAAAAAGACAAAAGCAAAAAAACAAAAAAAAGGTACAAAAGCAAAAAGATAAAAGTACAAAAGCAAAAAGACAAAATATCAGCCCATTAGGGGCTGACGCCTATTTGGTGAAAAGACCGAAATACCCCTAACGTTTATATATATTAACTATATCTTAACAATAATGACCAAAATACCCCTAATGAGTTATATATATATATATACTTTAAGACTCCCCCTCAAACTTACGGTTTCATCACCGAAAGTTTGTCAAGCAAAAAATGAAACCGGAGAGAAAAAAGAGCTTTCGTAAAAAGGTCGACCAACTGAAATTCCAATCATCCATAAGGCATGATGATGGTCTTATTCAGATACTCTTTACGAACATAGTGGCAGTCCATTTCAAAATTTTCAGTGCCTAAGAAAATAAATTCACATCAATCGAGAATAATCATCCACAAAAAATACATAATAAGTGAATCATCCTTTAGAGGCAATAGGAATAGGACCCCAAATATCCGAATGTATTAATTCAAGTAGTTTTGAAGCAAAAAAAGTTCTCTCTTGATAAGGAATTGCTTTTATTTTCCCAAGAATACAATCCGTGCATTAGATTTTTTCATTAGATTTTTTCTCGATATATTGGATAATTTAGAGAAGCTAGGATGACCTAATTTGCGATGCCACAAAAACATATCCAAATTTTTGTACATTTAAACAAAAAGTATCTTTGAGAATAATAAATTGGTCCATGTAGTAGAGGTATCCTTCTCTATGACCTTCCCCAATTTGCTTGCCGGACTGAAAATCTTGTATAAAACATCGGTCAGAAGTGAAGGAGATACTAGAACCATGGTCAATGATTTGGGAAACTGAAAGAAGATTTAAATTAAGTTTTGACACAATTCTGCCTTTTGGAATAGAAAATTTTGAAGAATTTATAAAATTTTCAATTTCTTTAATTTCAAAAGAAGATCCATCCGCACTAAAAATATTAGATCTACTTGAATTAATATTATAGACGGAAATTATAGTTTCATTAGGAGTCATATGAAATGAAGCACCGAAATCTAAGAGCCAAGAGATCTTACCGGGAGGTGAGGAAGAGGAGACTGTGACACCGATTAAGGAGGATAAGCCTTTGAGGAAAGGTTGTAAAGCTTCTGCGATTTGAGACATAAACATGTTTTTGTAACCAAAGTTGTTGATATCTTTGTCTTCTTGAGGAACTTCAAAGGTAACTACTCTTTTTTCATCCTTTTGAATTTCGGACAAAAAGGTTTAATCTACCCTGGTTCTCCAGGGTTATGACAAAAAAATTTCTCTTTTCTATTATCATTTTTCTAATCATATCTCCCATCATTGTTCCTTGGCTTCCAATTATTTTTGTTGAAATAAGGAGGCACATAAGGATAAGTATTGGCACCGGGTCTAGAAACCACCAATACATCATCCTTGGACTCCCTAGATTCGGTCATGGATTTTAGCCTTGTTTCTTCCATGCAAACTTGGGCTAAAATATCATGTAAAGGTAGAAGATCCTCTTCATTTTTGTTTCGGTGGATGATAGATACTCAAGCATCTTCAAACTCGGGCTAAAATCTTATGTAAAGGTGGAAGCTCCTCTTCATTTTTTTTCTGGTGGATGATAGATACTCAAGCATGTTCAAACTCGGGCCTAAGCCCTCTCATAAATTGAAAAAATTGCCCACCAAGGATTTGATTTTTTCTACGGTGAGCATAGTCAACGGTATCCCAAATTGGCTCCATTTTGGTCATTTGGTCCCAAAGTCTTTTAAGAGTACCATAGTACTCCTTAACACTTTTTTCACCTTGCTTGTAATTGTGAATCTTATCTTGCAAGTCTCATTTATGGGCACCATCATGTTGGGTATAGATTTGTTTGATATAAACTTACGTTTTATCCGCCCTCTCAAATTTCAATATATTTTCACAAGGTTCTTCACACATATTCTCATAAATAGGGATATAACCTTGGCATGACCAACATCCCACAAGTCCTTTCCAACTAAGATTCTTTTCATGATGGTGGATAACATATTATAGTTTTTCCCATCAAATTTGATGAAAACAACCGTAACCAATTTTTCGACCATTGTACCAAGAAAAGAAAGAGTAGAGGAAGATAAAAGATAGAGAAAAAAAAGAGAAGAGGAAGGCAATAAATGTGTTGAAGAAGTTTGACACTTCCCGAGGCAACGAACTAAAACTTCACCACTCTTCATGATCTTCATGTATGAGATACAACCCAAAAGCACCAATGCTCATGTAATGAAAATACAAAAAGGGTACAAGTGGGTATCTTTTATGGGCATACAAGTGTAAGAAAACAAAGGGTTCAATAATGAACCCCATAAATGCACACTTAAGGTGCAAATACACAAACCCACAAAGGGGTTAAGCCAAAAGGCTAAAAGAATATTTCTTTATTATGAAAAATAGGGTAAAAACCCTTTTACAATGGAGCTAAAGCTCCCTCAAGTATTTCTTAAATACAAGGGGAAGTCCCCTATTTACAACAAAAGAGGTATCAGAAAAGAACGAGAGGAGAGAGAAGCTCTGAAGGTTGCAGGAGAAACCCCAATAGGGTCGGCTATGCTTGCTTTTCATTAAGTAAACTCATGTACAGAAATTAGGGTACAAAAATACCCATTACAGACAATACTAAAATTACAACATGCCATTAACGAGCATGTGTTAAAATAGATAAAACAAATCGGGTCTGGATCTCAGGGTCCAAACCTAGATGTGAATGGCTACATCTTTTCACCCTCCCTCAAGTTGTACATGGTTTTGAACCATGAACAACTTGTCTTTTAACATCCAGAATCTATTTTTGATAAGTCCTTTTGTAAACAAGTCAGCAACTTGATCAGCAGTCCGAACATATTCTAGTTCAATTTCTTTTTCTTCGACCTTCTGTCTTACAAAATGTTGATCAATTTCAATATGCTTAGCACGGCTGTGGTAGATGGGATTGAATGACATATTGATAGCACTTTGATTATCACACAAGAGAATGCTTTTAGAAATCGATTCTCCTACTTCTGTCAACAGGTGTCTGATCCATGTTACTTCAGCTGTAGCAACTGCCATTGATCTATATTCAGCTTTTGTGCTCGACTTGGCTATGGCCTTTTGTTTCCTACTGCTCCAGGAGACAAGATTTAAGCCAATGAAAACACATTATCCTGAGACTGACCTATGCTCATTTGGGTCTCCTGCCCAATTTGCATCTGTGTAAGTAAGAAGTTCATGCATGTGATGGTCATGCATACTTTTTCTGTACAGAAGACCATCTCCAATAGTTCCTTTTAAATATCGAAGAATGCGTTTAACAGCTTCCATATGTCCAATATGTGGTTCATGCATGAACTGAGATACCTGATTGACAGAATAGACAATGTCGGGTCGAGTAAAGGTAAGATACTGAAGCATTCCTACTATCCTGTAGGATCCTCATACAAATCTCCTTCTTGGGAACTGAGTTTCTGATGAAGTACACTGGGTGTGCTCAGAGGCTTGCAATCTGCCATACCTGTCTTGCTAAAAACATCAACAGTATACTTATGTTGAGTAAGTGTCATGCATTCAGGAGTCCTGTCAACTTCTACTCCAAGAAAGTATAGCAGCTTACCAAGATCCTTCATCTTGAATCTATGGTTCAGAAGTTCTTTAACCTATTCAATATGTTCATTAGAGTTACCTGTAATGATAATGTCGTCAACATATATCAATAACAGGGTAACTATATCTTTGCATTTGAATATGAAAAGAGAATGGTCAAGAAGAGATCGACTAAAACCATATTTTTCAACTTCAATCGAAAAACTGTCAAACCAAAATCGAGATGCCTGCTTCAAACCATATATAGCTCTCTTTAACCTGCACACGTATTCTTTAGAGTTTCCTTCTGTATACCCAATGGGTTGCTCCATGTACACTTCCTCCTTCAGAGTTCCATGTAGAAACGCATTTTTCACGTCCAGTTGGCTGAGAGTCCACTGATGTTCAACAACCAATGTCAGTATGATGCGGATAGTGCCCATTTTCACGACTGGACTGAAGGTCTCATCATAGTCTTGTCCTTGCTCCTGTGTATAGCCTTTGGCAACCAGTCTAGCTTTGTACCGCTTGATAGTGTCATCTGACTTATATTTTATCTTATACACCCACTTTGACCCAACCACATTTTGATTGTGTGGTCTGAGAACAATATCCCAAGTGCCACATTCATGAAGAGCCTCCATCTCTTCGTTCATGGCTCCAATCCATCTCTTAGAATTTATTACTTGATAAAATGTTGTAGGTTGATCTTCCTTGTCGAGAGAGGCTAAGAAGAGTTGAAAATCCATTGTGAAGTTCTCATAACTAACCCACCTATCAATTGGATGTCAAGATTGGGTAGATCTTCTGTGAACAGGTGATTGAATGGAAGCAGAAGGAGAATTCTGCTCTTGATTAGAGTTGAGAGGTATCTTCTTCTCACGTCTAGAGTAAAGAATGCCTTTATACCTTTCGGGAGCTGACGGTCGTTCAGAAATCACACTTTCCTGAGTTCTTTGTGTAGCAGTGGATACATTTTCCTCGCCTCTTTGATTACATTAAGAAGAACAAATATCATCAATACTAGAAAAGAGATCTGAGTTCAACCAAGGATGATAAACTTCAATGTCTGGAGGAGTGTCAGCACTATGACTAAAATTTGATTCGTCAAACACAACATTTCTGGATATTTTGATGTGCTTGAACACAGGATCTGCTCACAGGATCATAGCATATGTACCCTTTGTAATCATCAACGTACCCAACAAAACTGCACTTTAGAGCCTTGTCCTGAAACTTGTGCCGCATTGAACTGTCAACATGAACATAACATACACACCCGAATACACGCAAATCATGATAATTTGGATACACACTATGCAAAGAGAAATAGGGTGATTTGTTCTCCAGGATGTTCATGGGCAATCGATTTATGACATAAACTTTTGTATGAAAAACCTCTCTCCAGAAGGAAACTGGAAGATTATTGTCGTGCATCATGCTCATTGCACTCTCGACAATATGGCGATGCTTCCGTTCAGCAATCTCATTCTGTTGAGGTGTATGAGGGCAAGACACCTACCTCTTTATCTCACTTAATTAGAGGAAACACATAAAGTCATTTGAAGAGAATTCACCCACTCCATCACATTGAAAACAAATGATATTCTCAGAGAATTGATTTTGAACAAAGGAATGAAAATTCTGAAATAACTTGAAGGTTTCAGATTTACTTTTCATAAAGAAGATTCATGTATATCGAGAATAGTTGTCAACAAAAATGAGATAATATCTAGTGCCAGACATTGAAGAAACTGGGGCCGGACCCTAAACATCAGAACATATGATTTCAAATGGTCTTGAAGCTCTTTTATTAATGGAAGAACATGACTCTTACACTGAAGATAACTAGAACATTTTTTAGTATCGACACTTAAATTCAGACTTGACTTGGAAATAAGACTACTTGAAACAAGCTTATCAATAAAGCGACTACTACAATGACCCAGACGACCATGCCAAAGATTTGGCACAATACATTCAGAAAGATTACAGAAGGAACTGAAGATGATGATGTGAGCTTCAAGGTGGAGTCAACAGGCTGAACACGAGAGGAAGGATTCTCTTGGAACACATACATATTTCCTTGGCGTTTTCCTTCAGCGAACGTTTCCCTCGTGTGAAGGTCCTTAACACAAACAGAAAAAGGAGTGAACTCAACTGAAGCATTAATGTCATCAACAAGCTTAGATACAGAAACAATATTTTTCTTGATATTAGGAGCATGAATAACATTTGAAAGAGCAAGAGAAGAGTTGGACATAGGAATTACAGAATTTCCAATGTGTGAAATATGATTATGAGACCCATCTCCAGTGACTATACTATTTCTACTAACATAAGGAACAAGATTTAGGCGCTTACTAGCATCACCAGTGACATGGGTGGCTGCACCAGAATCAACATACCAAGTGCCTTGATCATTCTGTTTGATGTTCAATTCAGCCAAGGCAGATAACAAGAGTTGTTTTACTTCTCCACTATTCTTCAATGTATCTGTTTCCTTTCTTGTCTCCAATTGCTTTCCTCTATTTTGCGGGTTAAACCAGCAATTTGCCTTTATGTGCCCCCTTTTGTTACAGAGAAAGCAGGTAAGTATTGTTCTTTGCCTTTGCAGATTATGAGGCATACTGGGAGTAGGTAATATTCCACGAGCTCCTTGTCCATTCTTCTCTTGACCTCCCATTTCTCGAGATTCATACTTGTCACGTCCTCGACCATAGTTAACTCCGGTGGCAAGAACATCGTGTGCTCCAATGGGGTTGTGATTACCTTCAGAGAATCCTTTCAAAGTCATTTCATATTGTAAGAGCTTAGCGCGAAGATCTTCAAATGTAGGTAAGTCTGGCAAACACAGCAAGGAAGTAACCATCATATGATAAATGGGTCCCAGCCCGCTCAAGGTTTGTTGCACCATATCTTTGTCACTGATCGCGCAACCCACAATAGCCAACCGGTCTGTGATAGTTTTCATTTTGTTTAAATACTCCATGACAGTCATGGAGTCCTTTCTCAGCATTTGAAACTTTTTTTTAAAAATAAAACTCTAGCCTGGGAAACTTGAGAATACGTCTGAATAAGACGATGCCATAGTTGTATAGCAGTGCAGTCATCTGGGATCGCCACAAGCACCTCCTGTGACAGCGTGGAAGTGATGTAGGCAACCAAAGCTCGGTCTTGCTTTATCCAGGATATATATTCTGGATTTCTGACAAAAGTAATGGAAGTTTCACCCTCCCCAGTCTTGCCATCTTGTGATATGAACTCTGGGAGAACAAAAACATAGTCATCTAGGTGTCCAAAAAGGTCTTGACTTCTTATGAATGGGATGATTTGTCTTTTCCAGGTGAGAAAATTGGAGTTGTTCAGTTTCTCATATACAAGTTGGCTAAGAAAGTTGGAAGAGAGGCCAGATTGAGAAGCAGAAAAAGAATCCATAGGCGATTGAAGGAGAAAGCAAGACTATGAATCAGAACTAAGAACAAGTTTCAGAGAACTCGGCTGCCTTTTTTTTCACGAGGCAGAAACCGAGGTTATGCAGCAAGACGATCTGAATAAAAGTTAACCAATGAAGTGCAAAACAAAAACACATTATTTGAATATAACATGCTTTTCTTTTCAAAAAAGAAAAACAAATAGGAATAAAAGAAAGGAAACCCGAAAGGAAAAGAGATCTGATGTTTTATTCAGATCGAAATCTCTAAATCTGACCTTGTCTTTCTGGAAAAAAAAAACAATATAGACGTGATATGAAAAGAAAATGAAAACATGTCAAAGAGAATAACGAGTAAGAAATAGGAAATAGAAAAATATGCAGAAACTTGCACAGAGAAGGAGAATAGGAAAGGATAGGATTCAGACAATAGTCATCCGATTTTAGAAGAATACGTTGGCTGGAATATGCAGATTCAAATTTTAGAAATAGGAAAAGAAAATAGGCAGAAAGAAAGAGAATGGGAATATGCAGAAAAGAAAGGAATACGTTGGCTGGAAAAGGAGTAAGAGAAGAAGAAATACCTTGGACTGAGACCTTGGAGAGGATCACCACTCTGATACCATATCAGAGAAGAACGAGAGGAGAGAGAAGCTCTGAAGGCTGCAGGAGAAACCCCAATAGGGTCGGCTATGCTTGCTTTTCATTAAGTAAACTCATGTACAGAAATTAGGGTACAAAAATACCCATTACAGACAATACTAAAATTACAACATGCCATTAATGAGCATGTGTTAAAATAGATAAAATGAATTGGGTCTGGATCTCAGGGTCCAGACCCATATGTGAATGGCTACGGCTTTTCAAGAGGAGCCACTTGGAGGGGCTCCAACGCTCCAATGTGGTCGTTGGAGCCCCTCCAACGGTCACATTTGTGACCGTTGGAGGGGCCCAACGACTACATTGGCCCCCCCAAGGTGGATAAAAAAGGCAATAAAAAAGAGAAATAAAGGAAAAAAAGAAAAGAAAAAGAAATATAAAAATACAACCATATTTCAATTAAAATGTGTAAAAGGTAAAAAGACAAAAATGTCTTTGTCGGGTTTTATAATGATATATCAATATATATATATAGAGAGAGAGAGAGATGTGCATATATATACATAGTATATATACGAAGGGTTACATTTTAACACCCCCCCCTTAAACTTTGCGTGGGGAAACAAAAAGATTAAAGAATACAAGAGGAAGAATCTCAAGGCTTCAAGAGTCTTCAGTAAGAATGTCATTGAAATTTGTAAATGTCTTCCTCAAATTGTTTTTAATGGTGAGCACCTTCCATGATCTATCCAAGGTATTTCTTTCTATCTTATCTTCAAGATCCTGTGGAACAAAAAAAAAAGGTCCAACTAAAAAATATCTTTGCACTTTAATCAAGTGGAATATTCCAAACAAGATGAATCAACAAGACCATATCATATGATTCATCAAAAAACAATGATGCAAAAAGATATTCTATGCATTTTAATAAAAGCATAATTATCTTATTTAAAGCACAGGATCTACCAGGACAAGATAATTACTTATACATGTAAAATGTTTTTAGAATACCAACTTTCAAAGTCATATACTTGAAATAGGTAAAATGAGAAAAATTTAAAATATATGCGAAAATGTATAATAAGAATTTTTAATGCATCCACACGATCCAATAATGGACAATCAAGAACCCACAATGGAGAATATCGAAATAGTCCACGAAGGGACAACATAAAGAGCCTTCAAAGAAGCAACACATAAAAAATATATGAATCTTTGTTGAGTGAGGGCTTAAAAAAAAGGCCATTATGAGCATATGTATACGATATTATGTAATGAAATGAATCAACACTAAAAGAGTCATTAATGAACATGCTCCACTCATACTTTAATCAAGTATATTACTTGAGCTTGCAAGATGAGAGAAAAAAACAAGTGTTATTGAATAGTGCAATTCTCTTGAAAGAGATTTCACAAAGGAAATGCTCAAGAGCATATGATAAAAGAGAATGTATTAACCATAACAAAGTGTATAAACACAAGAGTTCAAAAGTTTTACGTCCACTTATGAGACAAAAAATAGTCAAAAACAAAAAATATATATATTCTTTGATTCGAAAATGTGTTGTGGATCTTCTTTAAGCCCTTTACTATTTGCTATAGTGATGGATGAGCTTACGAGATCAATTCAAGAAAATGTGTCGTGGTGTATATTGTTTGCTGATGATATTGTTTTGATTGATGAGTCTAGAGCTGGGGTTAATGCTAAGTTAGAATTATAGAGACAGACATTGGAAGCAAGAGGTTTTAAGTTGAGTAAGAGTAAGACAAAATATATGGAATGTTGGTTTAGTAAGCAACAAAGTAGTGATGCGAGTGTAGTGAAGCTTGGTGAGTAAGAAATACCGATGGATGATTGTTTCAAATATTTGGGATCTAACATTCAAAAGTATGGAGAAATTGATGGATATGTAAATCATAGGATAGAGGTTGGGTGGTTGAAATGGAAAAATACAACTGGAGTGTTGTGCGATCGTAGAATGCCATTGCGGTTGAAGGAAAAGTTTTATAGGACGACTATTAGGCCCGATTTACTATATGGTACGGAATGTTGGGCTGCCAAGAGACATCATATTCAAAAAATGAGTGTAGCTGAGATGCGTATGCTTAGATGGATGTGTGAAAATACAATAAAAGATAAGATTCGGAACGAGGAGATACGTAAGAAGGTAGGCGTTGCACCCATTGAAAATAAGATGAGAGAGAATCGTTTACGGTGGTTTGGACATATTCGACGAAGGCCTAATGATGTTCCAGTTAGAAGGATGGAGAAATGGGAAAATATATTAGTTAAAAGAGGTCGGGGTAGGCCTAAGAAGACTTGGATGAAGATGATAGGAAAGGATATGAATGCTTTGAACCTCACTGAGGACATGACATTGGATAGAAATGATTGGAGGAGAAGGATTCATGTGGAAGACCCAGAATGATTTTTTTTTTTGGTTCATATCGCCGACCCCAATTGTTTTGGGTTGAAGGCGTAATTGTTGTTGTTGTATTCTTTGATTCGAAAATCATGTGCACATAACAATTGTGCTATAAAATGAACATGAGATAGAAAATCTCATATCAACATCCAAATTTCAAATTCTCATAAATATGGATTTTGCTCGCGCCTCGTGACCCGACCCGTTAATCGCTTATACCCACAGACGCCAACAATCTCGTAACTCCCCAAGGTAGGGGAAGATTGCACGGAAGACTTGGACAATTGAATTGAGTTCAATTAACTAAAAAGGACAATTAAATAAATATATATGCATATATATATTTATACGAGTACGCATTTAACTCAAGGACACGGTTTCACGATCCTTGTCCTTTACTTTTTGTCATGACTTTTCTTTGTCGTCGCGCTTTGCGCCTAGGCTCTTGCTTTTGCAAATGTTTCGTTACTGCCTTACCATTGCAGATGATGCTCAGGTTTTCGCTCATTGCATGTGCTATAAAGGCATCCTCGTGGAGGATGCAAGAGACATTTACCACTCTGTCGCTTGCGACAAAAGTTGAGTCGGGAGCTTAACGATACATCCTCGTCTAAGGAGAGGGATCCCTAGCAGGGATCCTGGCTTTTCGAGTGAGCAGTCCTGTAAAGTAGACTTGAGAATTTAGGGAGATGCGCAAAAGCATCCAAGACTGCCCAAATCGAAGTATTTGAAAGGATATGATTGGCTGGTTCTGTTCGTCTATCCGACATATACGAGTAACCCCGAATTGGGGCTTGAGCGAACTTCTTAGCGGGAGGTTCTGTTGAGAAACCTGTATCCCGTCTATCGAGTCCGGTATTGAGTCATGCAAGACATGTAAATACCATGATAGTGGATGAGATTCTAGAAAATCACATGTCAAATGTTGGTACAAGCTGTTGACTGTTTCAAAAGATAAAGAATGTCAAAAGTAAAGTTTGAGAAACATTACATCTTTGTGAAACACTTTTGTTGAGGCTCCTATTGAGGAACTATACCCCTTTCATCCTAGAGTACTTGTAGTTATGCACTACACGCTAGTACTGCGATGATCGGATGAGACGGTTGTGCAACCTCGAACAATGCTAAATGCACAATGTTGTAAACACATAAAAATGGGATCGCCTTCACAGGTAAGATGCTCATTTGGTCAAAAAACAAGAGCATATAGAATGAGTCATCAGTTAATTTACCCTTGACGCACTCATTCGCTTCTTGTAGTCTGTCAAGAGAGATGATGGATCAGTACAAAACTCCAATGGACAAGTTGTTAACAACCACCCCACGGGCAAAGATCTGGCATCCCCAGTCATTGGAGTTAGGGGAAGGGACTACCAGACATTATCCTAGGTGGTAGATCCCATGGACTTCTGCAGAAGTTAGATGCATCCGTTGCCAAGTACCTGCCTTTGGCGAATCCTCTCTCGGCTAAAACCGTCTTCTTAGGAGCGGACTCAACTAGCTATTTGGGTTATTAAAAATATATAGAATAACAGATGCTCGAACTACTCTCAGTTGTTTATACGATTTGTTTGTGCGTACCCGCAGGCCAGTAATATTGAAACATAAAGTTTGTTCACACTGGTTGATGGGTCATGAGTTTTGCTTGTTGCGTGGTAGTTCACAACTTACGATCAAATGAATCATCATGTTGCGTTTTGACAGTTGCACTGCTTACCTGCTTTGAACTGCTTACCTGTTTTGAACGACTTGTTTAATTGCATATCTGCTTTAAACTGCTTAGCATGCTGAGT
Source organism: Nuphar pumila (assembly GCF_984573655.1). Taxonomy (NCBI): domain Eukaryota; kingdom Viridiplantae; phylum Streptophyta; class Magnoliopsida; order Nymphaeales; family Nymphaeaceae; genus Nuphar; species Nuphar pumila. The sequence goes on from NC_143261.1 coordinate 4,092,228, forward strand.
TAAATGCTCTTAAGTCAGTTTTCGGTAGTCTCTCTTGTGCACCTACTAGTTTTTCGCAAAACTAACTCATTCTATGGCTACAGGTGATGATTAGGTACACCACGGGCAATGGCGCGATGGCTTCAAGATTTTTTTTTCCTGCTCTTAGCTCGCGTCCTATATGGTACGGAATGTTGGGCTGCCAAGAGACATCATATTCAAAAAATGAGTGTAGCTGAGATGCGGATGCTTAGATGGATGTGTGGAAATACAATAAAAGATAAGATTCGGAACGAGGAGATACGTAAGAAGGTAGGTGTTGCACCCATTGAAAATAAGATGCGAGAGAATCGTTTACAGTGGTTTGGACATATTCGGCGAAGGCCTAATGATGCTCCAGTTAGAAGGTTGGAGAAATGAGAAAATATATTAGTTAAAAGAGGTCGGGGTAGGCCTAGGAAGACTTGGATGGAGATGATAGGAAAGGATATGAATGCTTTGAACCTCACCGAGGACATGGCATTGGATAGAAATGATTGGAGGAAAAGGATTCATGTGGAAGACCCAAAATGAATTTCTTTTTTTGGTTCATATCGCTGACCCTAATTTTGGGATGAAGGCGTAGTTGTAGTTGTTGTTGTTGTTGTTGTTGTTGTTGCTCTTAGCTCGCGTCCTGAACGTTTGTGGGTTTTGTCACGGATTTTCCTTTGGATATCCGAATTTTGTACTATTTGAAAACTTCTTTAAATGAAAGTGGTTTTTCCAAGTGTTTTGCAAGTATCAAGTGTAGTGAGTTTTTATTCTTTTAGCTAACGTGCCCAAAGTTGTTAGCTTGTCTTTCTAAATTCAACAAAAGAATTATCTTTCACTGATTACATAAATAAACTCTGAAAGGAAAGAGATTTTTTTTAGTCTCTTGACTGTTTTCTGAAAGGTTCGCAAGTTTGAAATTTTTGGGTGTTACAATATATACTTTAACACAATGCATCTCATAGGTCATTTGATGATGCAAGCGGCAACATGAGTGGATTTATCAGTCACTAGGATGTTGATGGATGGGAAGCACACCTACTAGATAGCTTAGAAATGATAGAACTTGATCGGACTCAAAATTAAATCAACTCACATAAAAACCTGATAAAGCAGCATAAGACCACCTAAAGACAGAGGTGAGAGAAAATTGCAGCAAGCCTTTCCATCCAAGGAGCACTTTGAGTTTTTCGTTTCTAAACAAATGTTTAAGTGGATAAAGAAGCAAAAACATATGAAAACTATCATCTGAAGTGAAAAACTAATGATAGGATGCACTAGGTATAGAGTTCAGGAAGCAAGCTTGTAAAGCTAATATTGAGGCTTCTTGCAACTATGTGCCAAATTAGACCCATTTCTTATACAAAGGGGATGACTCTTTTGGTTTAGATAAGCTCTTTGAGCACACAAACATGAACATCCAGAGGATCTCAGGCACAAGCAATCAGCCGAACAGAAAAGGAAATACTTTGACTCGACAGAACTATTCCATGTAAAAGCTTCTAAAAAACATGATAGTTATTAAAACTTAATTGGCAATTTATGCTACAAACATAAAGGAGACATGCAAAAAACTGATTGGTGCACCTTTCAGTAACCCATTTTTTTGATAATGTCATTCTCATGATGAATTCACTTTAAGAATAACAAGCACTTTCTAAACTTCCATTTTGAACAATCATACCTTTGAAACATGGACGTTCTGGCACCATTTCTCTGAGCTGCAACCACAACTGCTGCTGTATCTCTAGAAGATGTTCCAGTATGTGCCTTCTCCCTTCCATCAAAAGCATTGCTAAATCCAAAAGAAGGCTCAGATGTAGAACAACCATTACTTGTAGATTGAAAATCATCTGAAAGGTTTGTGCTCTGTTGTCCAGGAGCTATGGTGAGCAATTCTTGTTCACCCCAATCATCATTTAACATGCCATCATCTGATAAACACAACTCACCTATGAATATTGTGGAATTGCTTGTACTAATTAACACATATGCAGCATAGTGCAGAAATGGGTATGGAAATGACATGTCATGCTATGCCATGCATTTTGTAGGCAAAAGCACCATAACTAAACTGATTCCAATAAGTATCTGCTTAGTGCAAGTAACGCCTGTATAAAGTAGTGAAGTGGCTAGACCAAACCAACTTTACAAGATTAGATGAATTGCTACAGTTGATATTTACTCGATATTTTTTTATAAGAATACCAACTGGTAGGACCGTAGGAGTTAGGGCAGCCTTATTCACCCCAAATCTTGGTAAGCTAAAATTAGTGCAACCCTCACATTCTTACAATAGGCAGTGAATCACTAGAAGGTAAATGAAGCAAGTACATGAAAGGCATGACCTTGACTCAGACGTGCCATTTCTATACTTGAAATTGGTTGGATGGAACCTCGATGATATAGGTGTTTTTCTCCTGTGATGTCAAGAACATGCTTAAATTACTTGAGATAAACAAACATGAAACATCATACCATCTCTAGCATTCTTTTCCTTCTTATAGAAACTAATAATCAAAGAAATAAAAGAGAAGTATTGAAAAAAATGGCATGGGCTTAAAGCTAATCCTTGATGCAGCATAGATCAAGTTATACAAATTGGAGATGAGAAAAAGAAGAAGAAGAGCTAAAAATAGTCTTTCATATATTCTCTCTAGAAGTAGCTGCCTAAAAAACATGTTATTAAATAGCCTCTGTAATTTAAGCATGTATTTACAAAAAAAAAGAACTTATAAAAGCTGTTTGAACATGAGCAGAAATTTGAGCAACAAAAACAAATAAAGAGATGGTGCGAGAAAAAACACACACAGACAAAAAAAGAAAAGAAGAGTAATACATCCATATCTTGTTTCATCCAAGATTCATGCCTAGTTAAATCACATGATAACATAATAATGAAGGAGGAAGTGCTACTTTTAGTGTTCCTCACCAGCAAAACTGCAGAAACAGCGGCTTAAATAGGAACTTGTTTGTGCAAGGTATGAAGAAGCTTCACTGATGGATGGAACAGAAGCAAATAGCTGAGGGATGAGCGTTTCATTCACCAACTCATTGCTGTGAACCTAATGTATCACACAATCTCAAAGTCAAAAAGTTAATAAAATAATTAAGATTTTCAGAAATGAGATCCCCATATGTATGTCAATGTGATCATGTGATGATGATGCACACATGTATGGGAAATGCGTCTGAAGCATGAAGCATATGGTGATGCATTTTTCCTATCATAAAGATCCAAACACCAACAACTAAAGCTAATCTCTGGAATATGTTTTCCATAACCTATTAGACATTTTTATATAAGAAGGTGAGTTCAATAATATTCAAGCCATTATTTTGATAATGGTTCTGTTGAAGTATATAAATAGCCAATTTCTTGTACTCTATAAAAATGAATGTTGTACCTTACTGGTTATGATAAGGTCCTCTAGAATAGTAGTATGCGAGCCCCTATCTGATAGGTCGGATTCAGATTATGGTTACTAGATCCATGAAAGCCAAAAAATATAGGTATCATGGATTAGCATCAGCATAGCCACTACTGCATCTATGTGCCTGCTCGAGTGGACTTATGCACGTGCACCATCAAATTGGACATCCCATTTCAATGCAAGTTACTATTGCATTGCGTGTCATCATAATCACTATATATTTACTTTGAATAACTCCAATAATTTACCAATTCAGCTTTGCCTAAAAGGGGTCAAACATATACTATTATTTTCTTAAAGATTAAATACAGAGGAAATTTTAGACCAGGCAACCCATGTTCATATGTTTTGCTGATAGTGAAGTAAACCCAAACGAAAAGGGAAAGATGTGAAAATATGACTATATATATATATATATATATATATATATATATATATATATATATATATATTGTAATAGGGACAGTCTAGTAGAGACTGTTTATTGGTATTTTGGTCAGGGGTATTTTGATCATTTCCCCTATTGTAATAGGGACAGTCTAGCAGAGACTGTTTTGTAATATTGTTTAATTTTATTTCTCCTGTTACAGTCAAATATGACTGTTACAATCAATATGACACCGGTCATATTTTTTATTGTTGGAGGCAGTAGTTGGACTGCCTCCCTTTGCCCTCTCTTAGCTCTATAAATAGAGCTATTCTTATTGGTGTAAAGTTGTAAACCTATGCTTTTTACAAGCATATTTGAGGTTATATAAATTTATATTTTTAAAATTGTGACTCTTGTGATTGTCTCCTTAGTGAGATTGTATTTACCCCAATAGTGGTCTTTGTGATCTCTTGTAGCCTTTAGTGGCATTCTATTGTGATTATTATTCACTTCATGGTATCAGAGCCTAGGGCTCTTGGTATTTGAAAGTTATTTTGATCTTGCTCCCCTAGTGGTGGTGGTCATCTTCAAGTCATCTTCTTTACCGTGATTGTCATCATGGCCGAAAGAGAATCTTCCGTAAACTCCTACAAGCTCAATGAAAGCAACTATTTGATGTGGTCTACCGCTACGGAAAACCGCATCAAAGGGAAGAAGTCATGGGGTTTTGTTAGTGAAACTACTATTGAACCCCGATTAAAGCTAACAAGGAAAGAAGGAGATCAAATCAACTCTTTCTGAAGAAGAAAAATAGCTCTACAAGAATATCAAGAAAAGATGGAAGATTGGGAGGCCAATAATGCTCAAATACTCATATGGTTCAGGAATACCATTGGGAAGCCAACAATGCTCAAATACTGCCATGGTTTATGAATAACATGAAGTTCAAGATTATCACCAATATTATCAAACTCAAGAAAGCATATGATGCATGGATGTTTTTAAAGAACTCGTTTATTCAAAAGGACATGACTCGTTTATATTATCTCCATGATAAGGTATGCACTACCATAAGGAGATAGTAGTGTAAGAGATTATTATAGTCTCTTATCTCCTATATATGATGAATTGACTATTCTATAGCCCAAGTGAGAAGGTTCGGAAATAGAAATGAGGCAAAGACAAGTTGAGAGAGAAAATCTTTTTTTTTATCTTATACGGGCTTAATCCAAAATTTGAGCAAGCATGATAATCCTTTCTTCATATTACTTCCGCTCCTTCTAAAAGTGAGGCTCTTGCCGAAGTATGCCAAGCAGAAACTAGGCTTGGATGCACAAGACTAGTGATGAGGTTCTTGTCATTTTAAGGTTCGGGAATCAAGTAAGGACTTATAAACCTCCTCACTTTGAGAAAAAATATAATGGAGGACATTTTGAAAAAAAATACAATGGAGGATGAAAAAAAATTATTTGTCATTTTTGTAATGAATTGAGCACATAAAACCGGAATACCCAAAACTCAAAAGAAAAGTGTCGGTGGTGAGCAAAGAGGCTCCAAAACGAGAAGAAACAAGTAAAAGAGGTGACCTCAATGACTTGACGATCACTCAAATTGCGAAGACCATTTCACAATATCTAAAAGTCACTCCATCTACATTAGGTGTTGTCGTACCTACTTCTTCTCCTCCGGGTAAGTCATCTTGGATTTTAGATTCGGGAGCTTCTTTTCATGTGATACCTAATGAGTCCTTACTTTTCGATTACACCAATTTATGTTTCTCCTGTGTGTCAACCACCAATGGAACCTTTTTAAATGTAAAATTTATAGGAAATTTTAAAAACTTTTTCAAATGATTCAAAACATTTTTTTGCTCCAAATGAAAGAGTTATTCCAAAACTTAATTTATAACATTTTTTCAGTTTACCAAATTTTTTACTATGGGTGTAAGGACTTCTTCTCATCTAAGGCTTGTTGGGTGCATGATCTCCAGTCAAGGAAGTAGATTGGGTAAGGCCATAGAGGAGGAGACCTTTATTATATGATTTTTTTTGTCTTTCTAAAGACTCTTTATGTAATCATGCCCTAAGATATCGACTTAGATCTTTGACATAGACGATTAGGACACCCAAGTATATCCAAACTCTCTTTTTTCATTTTTGAAAAAATATTGTAAAGAAAAAAACTTTGTATGTAATGATTGTATACTTGGAAAAATGAAAATATTGCCTTTTGGATCTAGAATTTCTTTATCCAAAAAAAAATTTGAATTGGTGTATTCGGATGTATTAGGTTTCGCTCCCATTATGCCAAAAAAGTGGATTATCATATTATGTTACATTAATAGATGATTTTAGTAGACATACTTGGATCCTTATATTCAAATCTGAAGTGCTTGCATCTTTCACTCTTATTTAGGGGCAAGAATTTCTATGGTATTGTGTATAAAAAATCATGTCTTAGGACTCCTCAACAAAATGGAGTTGTCGAGAGAAATCATCGTCATATTGTTGAAAGACTTGAAACTACTAGGACCTTACTTATTTCAAAAGGAGTTCAAAAAAGGTTTTGGGCCGAAGTTGCTTTTATCCTGGTTTATTTAATAAATAGAATGCCTTCTCAAATGTTAGAAAACAAGTCTCCAATAAAAAAGATTTTGAAAACTAGCCGCTATTTGAAAAGATTAAGGGTTTTTAGATGTAAGTGCTTTGTGCTTCTTGAAAAACATGATAAACTCTCTCTCAAAGCTATTGAATGTATTTTCTTTGGATATGTCGAAAACCAAAAAGGCTATCGGTGTTATGGCAACTTTATGTGTCTAGGAATGCTACCTTCCTTGAAAAAAGAAAAAGGATTTGATATTGAAGAATTTAAGGATATGCTTTTTTGTTTGACTTATTGCCTAAGTATAATATTGAGATTGATGATTATGAAAATGTTGAAAATGAAATGTGTGATAATCTTGAACCAAGAAATGAACAAAGTGTTGGTAGAGAACCTACTCGTGAACTCATACATTACTCTATACGTGGTAAAGGGGAGCATCCATATGCACTTGAAAAATATAGGCAATCACTTAAAATAGAAGGACCTAGTGTTAGGAGATCGGAACACATATCTATACCTCCAAATAGATTTGTCTCATATGAATCATTTTCTCTCGATTATAGGACATGTCTTCCATCCATTTAATCACATCATGAGTCATCTAACTATAGAGAAGCCAAAGACATAAAAGAATGAGTTAATGCTATGAACTTAGAACTAAAGGCATTACATAAAGCCAATACTTGGAAAATCCAACATCTCCCTAAGGGAAAGAAAACTATAGGATGCATGTGGGATTTTAAGATTAAAACTAAGAGTGATGGATCCCTAGAAAGATATAAAGCTAGGTTGGTAGTGAAATAGTATTCCCAGGAATATGGTGTAGATTATGAGGAGACATTTGCCCCAGTAGCTCATATGACCATAGTTAGGACTCTCGTTGTGGTAGCATCCATTAGAAATTAACCTATATATCAGTTAGATGTTAAGAATGTCTTTCTAAATGAAAATTTGAATGAAGAAGTCTACATGGATCCTCCCTTTGATCTAAGTATTAAAAAATGTATGGTTCTCTGCCTTCGTAAAGATTTATATCAGCTTAACCAAGCTCTGAAAGCTTGGTATGATCAGTTCAGTAAGACTATGTTAGATATTGACTTTAAATAATGTTAAAATGACAGTGCACTTTTTATAAGATTTCTACTCTTGTCATTTTGCTCCTATATGTTGATGATATGATTATTACTGAGAGTGACAAGAAAGGAGTTAAAGAAATTAACTCTATGCTTAAGAAAATTTTTGATATGACTGACCTTGGTTTCTTAAGATATTTCTTAGGTATTGAAGTAGCTTATTCACCAAGAGGCTATACGGTCTCAAATGAAGTTTGCAACTGTTATCATTGAGCGTTCAGGAATCACAAATGAAAAACATATTGAACTCCTGAAATGATCAATGCCAAAATAAGAGCTGAAGATGGAGTCTTATGGGATGATCCAACCCTTATAGACAACTTATTGGATCACTAACGTATTTGACTATTACTAGACCAAACATTGGGCATGCAATGCATACTGCAAAGCAATTTCAACATGCGCCTACTTTGTTCCACATGAGTATTGTATAGAGAATAGTTTGATACATTAATAATATTATATCTAAATGGTTATTTTTATCTTCTTCTTTATCATTAAATCTTACTGCATATTCTAACTCTGACAGGGGAGGTGATCTCAATAACCGACACTCAACTATAGGTCTTTGTGTGTTCTTACGTGATTCGCTTATATCGCAGAGATGCAAAAAGCAACAGAAGGTATCATTATCCTCTACGAAGCTGAATACAAGGCGATGACTACAACAACAACTGATATTATTTGGCTAAGGTCTTTGCTTAAAGATATGAGAGTTGATGTCCCGGAACCTTCAAAACTATGTCACGATAACAAAAGTGTCATTTATATTGCCAGCCATCATACATTTCATGAACGAACGAAGCACATCGAGATGGATTGCCACTACGTTCAGAAATAACACTTGAAGGAAACTATTGATTTTCCATACATACCGTCTGAATTTAAGATCGCAAACTTCTTCACTAAAGCACTTCCATTACCGCGATGTCTTTTTCTCCTTAATAAACTTTTGATCATCTCAGTATAAGTTTGAGGGAGAGTGATATAATATGACTATATGTATGGATATATATATATTGGTCAAGGGTATTTTGGTCATTTATCTTGTTATAATAGGGATAGTCTAGTCGAGATTGTTTTGTAATTTTGTTTAATTTTATTTCTCTTGTTACAGTCAAATATGACTGTTACAGCCAATATGACTGTTGGGGCAGACTGCTCCCAACAGTCATATTTTTTACTGTTAGAGGCAGTCCAACTACTAGTTGGACAACATCCCTTTGCCCTCCCTTGGCTATATAAGTAGAGCTATTCTTTTTTATATAAAGCTATGCCTTTTACAAGCATATTTGAGGTTATATAAATTTATATTTTTTACATTGTGACTCTTGTGAGATTTGTGCTCTTGCGATTGTCTCCTTAGTGAGATTGTATTTGATCCAATAGTGGTCTTTGTGCATTTGTGATCCCTTGTAGCCCTTACTGGCATTCTATTGTGATTATTATTCGCTTCATTTCAAAAATCATAGTGCAAGTTATATATGAGTTGAATATCTAGCATTATGATGGTCGCAGTAGACCAACATTAGCCAAATTTCCAGTTTCCTTCCCAATTTGGAACAAAATTAAAGAGGCACAGTGACATATATGTGATTAAACGCCAACAATTATTCTGCAGGTAATGCATTGTCTGTTGGAATATTTAAAATTACATAGCAAATCAGTGGTAGAAGCTACAAAAGCTTCTCATGGGCATTGCATACCAAGCATCATATAGTCTTAGCTCTGATTGCTTAACTCGCTGAGAAATACCATTTATTCAACTTGACTTGGACTATGTACTATTAACAAGATAGAATATGCAAGGGCAGGCATCAGACTGACCCAGCCCGATTGAACCCGACACCAAACCCAGACCCAGGCCTGCCGAAGCTGACCTAACTCTTGTCAGGTTTGGGCTGGACTTGGCTCTTACCAGGCTGAGGCCTAGGTAGGTCAGATTGGGCTACAATGAGATCTTATTTTGGCCCTACACAAGCCCAGCCCATTACTAGTTGAGCCGGGGCTGGTCCGATTCTTATCGGTCTCATGTTGCAGTAGGCGGCCAAACCTGGCCTATCTTGGCTCAGGTACCTGACCCGAGGCCCAACCTTAGGAGTATGTACAGAAACATAATCTTATGACTTCCAAGACAATTCTTTATGCTCAACAACTTTTTACAATCAATTGGCAGAATAAAATTTAAAACTATGGATGTTTTCCTCAGAATACAGAACATGAATAAGTAGAGACTAACTTAGCTGCCTAAAACTCAAATAAAGCTCATAAGCACTGTTTGGAGTGGGTCATTGGTGGTATAGGAGTTTAGGACTGGGGTTAGAATTTTGTCAAACATGGCAATGGTCGTTTGGGGAAAGGCACTGAAAAGGCATTTCAGGAATTCAGGAGGTACTTCTTTACTCCTTTGTATTTGCACCAAAAGCAGAGTTGGCAAATACCCACCAATTCCAGGAATTGAAGAGCTTTCCTTTTTCCAAATACTCAACTCCTTCTGATGCCAAGTTAGCAAATAGAGCCTAAATCATCAGGCTAACGACCAGACAGATGAAAGCAAGAAACTAATAAAAACAAACTACTATGATAAAGTCATCTATCTGGCAATTAAGTCCTACGACCCCATATATGTATGTAATTCTTACAGCAGAACCAGTGGTAGAGCCTCGCTCATCAGAAGGTGTGCCGTCCATTTCCCAACAAGAAGATTCTAGTGAATCCAAGAAGAGATAATCAGTTTTGGGACAAATATGCTTGAAGAAATAGGTAAGATCAATACAATGCACTATTTACAATAATGAAGATTGGTATCTACATTATACAAGAGATATCTATGTTTACATATTTATAACAAAGATAAAGACAAATCATTTCCTGAACCGAGAATTCATATATCTGCAAGTTGAACATGAATGCAGTAACAGCATGGCCCTATTTGTAAGGTGCTGATGACTCCATTTAGCAAAAAAGCAGAATATGAAACAATTCGGAAGAGATATGAGATTTAATCAAATAAATAAAGAACATAGCTTGGTATATGGTTTCTTTTTCTAACTCTTTCTTTTTTCTCAATTTTTCTATAAGAATTATTTTTTCTTCCTGGAAGCCCTTTTCAGATTATATGATCTTTCAGACCGAAATTCACAGAACAAGTGGCAAACTTTTCTTTCTAAAAACACAAAGTGCCCAGTGCGTTCATTGATAAATGGATCCTCTGGATTTTTGGAAAAGAAAGCTTTGTAAATGTAAATAATGACTACCGACATCGTCTGTATTGCATTGGATACACACAAATAAAAGAAATATCCTGACAAAGAACACTGAACAACCACCACAGCAGATTGAGCAGAAAAGCAAGTCAGAATGGTACAGTGTGCTCCTAATGCGTTCAGAATAAACAACCATATATTTCACATTTCTTCTATATTGCAATCCAAACCACAACATTGTTTCTCTTCAGATTTCCAAAATGACCAATGCTTCCCAAAACAACCAAACCAACAATTAAAGAACAAATCTCGACAACTGGATTGATGAACCGACTGCGACCAAGTAACAACCCGTTCAGGATCCCGGCATAACCCGCCAACAGGAATCCGGCATAATTGAGCCAGGCGCCAACGAAAACACGGGATTCATGGGTTCCACCAACTCCGACAATTCAGCGGCAAAAAACAACGCTTCACAAATTAGGCATTCTCAAACCACCAACTCCGTGAAGTAGCGGTTCTGCCGACGGCTAGTTCCCCGCAGAAACTCAAATTCCAACACCCCGAATTCGCCAATAACGACATCAACATGAATAAGATTTTCACAACACCACCTTCAATCCGATCAAAACGAAAAGCTAATCCTAAATTCCAAGGAAATTCCCCTTCCGATATCAATTTTCCCTCCGAATTTGATAAATACTGAAACGATTCTTAGATCAAAACAACAATTAACACAAACCCTAACCCTAAAAATTCAAAGAGAACCGTTCAAAATTAACCCAAACAATGCTTCTGAGATTTTAAAAAAAGGAGCAGAAATTAAAACAAAAAGTGATTAAACTGTCACCTTGGCGATCGATGATAGCAAATTACAGGGATCTCATTAATCACAACTTCGCGATAAAAATGGAAAGATCGAGGAGGAGGAGACGCTAACCATGCCTTGCGGATCAAATACAAAGACCACTAAATTACTGTCTCACCCGCTAAATACGGCACAATTCCACGTTGTTGATGTTTAGCACGGCTCGAGATTTTGTTTTCAAGTAGAGGTAAAAGTGGAATATTAGGGATCCGAGGGGTCTTCACCAGCGGGAGACACGCGTTTCCTTCGCGAGGAAGTATATGATTGGGTGGGAACCGAACGTATGGGGCCCACGATTGCGATAGGTTCGGGTCGGGCCGAGATCTCTCCAAGCCCGGAACAATGAACTAAGCGGGTCTGGGAAATTCGGCCTTGGCCAGGTCATCAATCTTTGGAACCCGAACTCCCAAGCAATATATCCGATTCCAAATTCGGATCCAAACAAGATCCGATGATGTTAGATTGAACACGTGTCCTAATTTTATGTGGTGATGCTGGGTCATCTGATGTAACAAAAGAATCCAGATGCGAACTTTAAATAGTAATAAAAAATCCAATAAGAAAAGGTCGACAACAAGGGTCTTAAACGTAGAAAGTGCAAATGAATTGGATTTGATACACATTGAATCTGATCCCGAAAAAGTACCAACACAAATCCAAATCCTAATATAAAGAGTCCAATAACGTAAGTCACAATGTTGGTCCAAATATGCATCCAAATCTTATTTTAAGATCCATCTCCTTGCTTAATGTGTTGAATTTAGATCAGAGGCCTGACATTTTTTCCATTTGCACCCCTAGCTGGAAACAAGAATCTTATGCAAAAATTATTATCGTATCTAACTTAATCCAGATCCAGATATAGATTTGATAGAAAGTATTGTATCATATCCAAATCTGATTAGAAAATTTCTGACTACATAAGTCCGGATCCAATTTAAGACCCATGTTCAAGACAAGTATGTCAGGTAGGTCCGATTTGTTTTAACCCCAGTTGGGCATGGGAATGAATCTTGCATACTTTACCTTAGGGCTTGTTTGACGCAGCGTCTCACGTCTCGTGCCGGATGAAATGAACGAAAACCACACATTTTGTAACAAACGTGGGATGTGGAGGACGTGCATAACGCATTCCACCACGTCCAGAATATGTCGTAACACTGTTCCACCACCCCTGTTACGAAAAGAACAGGGACTGGGAACAAACAAGCATAAAAAAAAATGAAATTTTCTTACCCTCAACACTCTTCCGCTCTGGAGCTCTTGTGGCACAACCATATATATTACTACTATACATGAATGCAAATAATTATATATATAATTATATATATATATATAATCAATGAAATGAGTCAATTGCAATGAATTTGTACATTTTGTACACATACATGACAAAAACCTAATGGCATTATCTGTAATAGCAATATATATATACACCAATTTAATCAATGAAATGAGACAATTGCAATAAATTTCAACATTTTGTATACATACATGACAAACAAATCAATTGCATCACCTGTAATAGCAATCTATATATATACATATATATATATATATATATATATACATATATACATATACATATATATATAAGTTTGATAAATAAAATTAGGTAATTGCAATGAATTTCTATATTTTGCAAACATACATGACAAACTAATCATTTGCATTCATGTATAATATATATATATATATATAAATAAATTTAATCAATAAAATCAGTCAATTATAATGAATTTCTACATTTTGCACACATACTTGACAAACTAGTCAATTGCATTCATCTATAGTACCAATATATATATATATATATATATATATATCAATTTAATCAATGAAATCCATCAATTAGAATGAATTTCTATATTTTGCACACATTAAAGATAAACTAATCATTTGTATTCATGCGTTGTAGCAATATATATACATATACTAATTTAATCAATAAAATCACTCAATTGCAATAAATTTCTATATTTTGTACACATACATGACAAACTAATCAATTACAATCATGTATACTAACAATATATATATATATATATATATATATATATATATATATATATATATATAATCAATGAAATGAGTCCATTACAATGAATTTATACATTTTTGACACATACATGACACACTAATCAATTGCATTCATGTATAATAATAATAGTATATATATATATATATATATATATATATATATATATATATCAATTTAATTAAGAGGAGGGTCTACTTTCTTCTGTGCATGAAGCGCAACATCGAACTATTGAGCGGTGTTCACATCCGACCCAACCACGTAACCCTCACTCACATCTACTTCATGAGGAGGGTTTACATTAACCTCAACCCTGGTCATGTACTTTTTTTGCCCTCTCACCACTACTACTACTACAGGTGGTTGCATCTCTGACTCTATTTTTTCTGGTATTAAGGTTAGCAACAACCTCCTATCCAGCCAATGGGTCACCCTCCCCCTCCTTAGATGCTTTTTGAATGAGAGTCAAGATTGTGCCTACAAACTACATAACTTTTTCTACACATTCTACCTTAGATACAAGTCACTTTATGTGCAACAATTCAGCTTTTTTTTCCACCTCATTGCTTGAATGCAACTGTATGATTATCGATAGTGAATATTTTTGCGAAAAATGTTGTCACCCACATTTTTGGCAATGGATGTGGCTCTTTATTTACCTACTTATGCACATTAAGTCGTGCTTTCAAGTCACTAGGATAACCCAATTTATAGTTATTCATTGGTTTCTGTTATTGTGCTTGAGAATTTCCAGATGATGTGAGTGTGGTCCTTTTAACACAACCTTTTTCTTATTTGTTATATTGTATTGATAAACATATTCAAATTTTTCTACAATAACAATACAGGGAATATTAAACAAGTACTTCAAAAAATAAACAATAGATTTGCATTTCAAAATACATAAAAAAAAAGTAAACAATGTTTTGTTCAACCATTAAACAAAATTGAAAAATGTTTGATTCAACCGTTAAACAAAATGGAACAGTGTTTGATTTAACCATCAAACAAAAGGGCACATTGTGCTTACCCCCAAAAATGCGCCATTGATGGTTCAGTAATGAAATACCTTCGATAAATAGTTGATGAAAATAGTTGTTGAAAGGGAAGTAGGTCGAGAACCACTGGTTTGGGACAAAAGATAAAAAAGCCCCTAGATTATGCAAAAATAATTGCTTGGGAACCACAACAGGTTTATATATAATTCAATAAAATATTTCACAACAAATAATATCGCATGTCGCATGCTTTCACAAATAGTTATGTAAGATATTTGCAATATAAAGTGATTCACAAATTACGTTATGCGAGAAAGTATAGTATGTATGAATAAGTAAGATAATTGTGAATTTAGTGGGGTTTCGCAAAATAGAACAGTGTTATAAATTTATGTGATATCATGTCGTATATGCGAATAAGTTTGATATTTGTGAATTTGGTGGTAAGTGATAATTGCAGTTTCACATATAAATTTATATGAATTCAAAAATTATATGCGAAAAGTAAGTTATTTGCAAAATTAGTGTTAAGTGGAGATTCACATATATATTTATGCGAAATATGAAATATATGTGAAAGAGTATGCTATTTGTGATTTTGGTGGTTTTAGTTTCACCAAGATTTCACAAATAAATTTATGCGAGTCCATGAGGTCTAAATTCACATAAAAAAAACTTGTGATTCTGGATGAAGTGAGTGTTGGACATATTTGATGGGCAGTATAATTTTATCAAAAAAATACCTAAATTCGCAGTTGCAAAGGGTAAAAGTATCCTAACAATGTCGGATATTTACGATTTTGAATATCAAGAGAATATAAAAAATTGTAGAGTTTTTAGTGAATCATGTCAAATTATTTGTACAGTACGGCCATTTTCCAAAAAACAAACAAACTACATTCTAAATGATGTGGGGGAGATTTAATATTCCATTTTCTCACTTGACATAAACTGAATTTGAACCCAAGTGCTTGTTATTTGGGTGGGTTTTGGCTTAACCCTAATGGGTCAAATAACTATATGTGAGGCACACTACAAGAAAATCGGTGATTAGCGACGGAATTGAGCGACAGAATAATTATGTTGCTAGTTAGCGACGGATCAACGAGAGAAACACATCTGTCGCTATAATCAATGAAATTTACGAAAATAGCGACGAAATATATCTCGTCGCAAAATTCGTCGCTAATTAGCGACAGAACATTTTGTCGTAATGGACGCACCATTTAGCGACATTTTTGTGATGACAAATTTTCTGTCGCTATTTAGCGACAGAATTGGCGACGAAATATATTTCGTCGCTATGTTTGTAAATTTGATTTACGGTGGCTTAGCGACAGAATTAATTTGTCGCTAAGCCATCGCTAATTGTCGATAAACCTAATCCCAGACCAAATTTTCCTTTTCTTCTTTCGCTCCCGCCGTTCGCCCGCTCCTGCCGTTTGCCGTACGCCCGGAGACAGGTATTACGGGGATCGCATTTTTCGGCAGGGGGTTAACCCCCTGCCGGAACAGACAGGGGGTCGACCCTCGTTCCGGCAGGGGGTTAACCCCTTGCCTATTTCGGAACGGAGGTCGACCCTCTGCCTGTTCTGGAATGGGGGTCGACCCCCTGCCTGTTCCGGCAAGTAAGTGGTAAGTAAGTGACAAAAATAATGCAAATCGGTAAATACTCGTGATGAGTAAGTGATGCAAGTGTATCACATGTTATTTAATTTATTAGATGTAACATTTATTTTTCACACACTCACTTAGTTGTTGATATTTAGAGTTGCTTTGTTGAAGTTCGGAGATCACGCTGAGCATGATTTTAATGTATGAATATGGAAGTGTTCTTATTTTTTGAGTACGGAGTTCATGCTAAGCATGGTAGTAGTTAGTGAAATATTGAAGTGTGTTTGTTGCAGATACATGTTTGCCATTTGTTTGATATAAATGATTACGATGTATTGCAGTTTTTGATGTAATTGTATTCATGCTTGCATGCAGTTACTTTCAATTTGATTATGGCTTCCATGTGAAATTGTATAATAAAAACATGTTTCAAATGATTGTATCGTGTCATTAATAGTTTGCATATGAAAATATTAAGTTATCAATGCATGCATCATAATTATTGTCATTGTATGACATCACATATTGCATGATAAAATTGATATTTTCTTCATCATAGCATTCTGATGGTTCTCTTTTAATTAGTTAGGTTATTATTCGTAACATCATATGAAAATGACTGCAAACCGTGAATGGATGTACCGTAGGAATGATTTGAATGCATTGCAATACTTGATGTGAATGACTTGAATGTATTATAATACTTGATGTGAATGACTTGCATTATTGTAATGCTTGATGTGAATGACTTGAATATATTGTAATACTTGATGTGAATGAAAGAGTTGTATTGTACTTGATGTGAATTATTTGAATGTATTGTAATAATTGTTGTGAATCATTTGAATGCATTGCAATACTTGATGTGAATGATTTGAATGTATTGTAATACTTGATGCGAATTATTTGAATGTATTGTATAACATATGTTATTTGTTAGAATATGGTTCGTAGAGGTTACAGTGGTCGTTCATCCAGTAGTAGTCAGGTTCAACCTTCATCTTCACAAGCTCCTGTGATAGATATATCATTTAACTAATTGGATGCTTGATTAGTTGAAATGCGCATTCTGAGAATTTCTAACGTATTTTTTTACAGATGATGTTTCGCCTGTACACGACCCACCTACACCAGTTGATCACATAAGTCAGGAGCCAACACAGGAAGCAAGGTCTTCTCAGTCTGGCAAAAGAAGACTCATTCGAATAGTGTATATCGATAATCGACCGTAAGTATTTCGTTTTCAATTATTGCATATTTTATAAATATTTTATATTGATATTTACTGTGTACAAATTCATGTGCAGCACGAGGTTTGAGCCATAAGAAGTAGTATGCGGGATTATGAATTTACTTCTTTAACATCTACCAGGACCAATCGCTCAATGGAAAAAGTATCCAAAAGAGGTGTTAGATAGATTGTGGTCCTCATTCACGGTATACAGTTGTTTCTCATAGTTAATGTGTTTCCTATTTAATTTTTTTTAGTTATGTCGACTAACTTTCTGAAAATATTTATAGGCTTCGAATCGCTTCGCAACTATGGTGGATGAAAATGATTTAAGGAAGGTGTGGCAGAAGGTGGCCGCTAATCGATTTGCAGATATGCTGTACAATATGAAGTCTGCAACAAAAAAAACATTTGGCGGAATAGATGATCCACTACAGTGGAAGGGCCATGACCCTATTACTATCAGGAGAGATTATTGAGATGAAATGTGCGATAAGTGGCGGGAGATGCATTTCAAAATCGCTCTGCAAAGGCTGCACAAAATCGAGCGAAATTGCCCGAAGCCCATCTACACACAGGTGGATCTAAGACATTTGGGAGCTACCTAAAGAAAATGATAACTCATTAATATATAATATTAATTTTATAAGTATTGTTGCAAACTTGTTAACTAAATCTGTTATCATTTAACTTCGCAGGAAGCAAAAAAATGAGGCATTGTACCATATAAGGATGTGTTTGTTGAAACACATAAACGGAAGACCACGTGAGACTTCGTATCAGAGAAGGCGAGAACGCCAACGATATGTATTTATTCTATTAATAATTATTGCAATATGCAAGTTATCATTAATTATTAATGCATACTTTAAACATTATTTTGTATGAGGCATATGAGCAACAGATGGTAGAGCGATATGGCGATGACGCTACTCAACATACATCATTTGATCCTGCAACATGGGTGACTGCAGCAGGTGAACCCAAAAAGGGTCGTGTGTTAGGGTTTGGGAGTAATATGAACACTTCACCTGTTATTGTTTCTTCCAGTTACGGCTCATATACTTCTTCCACCGACATAAGCTTCAAGCAGTAGCCTATTCTTTCCGGTGAAGATGTACGCCAGATCGTTAATGACACATTGCGTGACTACTTCCATGAAACCGTCACCGACGTTCTCCGAGCTGAGTTCAACAGTTTTTTGCTGAATAAATGAACTTCGATTGCAGGTCCCTTTCAGGTATAATCACATATTCAGTTTGTTGACTGCCTTGGAACACATATGAGCATAATCAAATCATATATATAACTTTTTGCCTGCCTTAGAGCACATATGAGCATAATAGAATCACATATAGAGTTTTTTGCCTGCCTTAGAGCACATATGAGCATGCTATAATCACATATAAAGTTTTTTGTCTGCCTTAAAGCACATATGAGCATGATAGAATCACATATAAAGTTTTTTTGACTATCTTATAACACATATGAGCATGCTATAATCACGTATTAAATTTTTTAAATGCCTTAGAACACATATGAGCATGTTATAATCACACATTCAGTTTTTTGACTACCTTAAAACACATATGAGCATGCTCGAATCACACATTCAATTTTTTTACTGCCTTAGAACACATATCATTCATAACAGAATCACATATAAAGTTTTTTGCTTTGCCTGCTTTAAAGCACATATGAGCATGATAGAATCACATATAGAGTTTTTCTGACTACCTTAGAACACATATGAGCATGCTATAATCACATATTCAATTTTTTGACTGCCTTAACACACATATGAGCATGATCGAATCACATATATAACTTTTTGCCTGCATTAGAGCACATATGAGCATGGTAGAATCAAATATAGAGTTTTTCTAGCTGCCTTAGAACACATATGAACGTGATATAATCACATATAAAGTTTTTTTACTGCCTTAGAACACATATCATTCACGATAGAATCACATATAGAGTTTTTTGCCTGCCTTAGAGCACATATAAGCACGATAAAATCACATATAAAGTTTTTTTACTGCCTTAGAACATATATGAACACATATAGTGTATAATTTATTTCAATATATTTTGTTTATCAATACTGACTGTTCTTTTTTTTTGTAGGTTGCTAGCGATAATAAGCGTAGCGGAGCTGAAGGGACATATCAAGGCAATGGACAAGAAAACACACAAAATCTTGACGATGATTAGATTAATGTGTTGAAGAAGTTTTATTTTTTTTTGTTTCAAAATTGTAATTGTCGAAGTGTAAATAATTAAACTTGTTAATTTTAAAGTGGAACGATTAATTGTTGTAGATTCCTTTTATATGAAATTTTATGTGTACTTTGTTTTTTATTTTCAAAAAATATAAATTGTACATAAAATATAAATTGTAGCGTTTCTCGATATTTAATTTTCAAATAATTTTTTTATTTTTTCTCTTGTTCGCGACAGATATATCCGTCGCTATACATAAAATTTAGCGACGAATATAAATCCGCAGCCAAGCCGAGGTCGCCCTTTAGTACCGGTGGATTTGCGACAGAATACGTCATTCGTTATTCCGTCACACTTAGCGACGGAACTGACGACAGATTTATTCCGTCGCCAGTTAGCGTTGAAAAATTCATGACGTAAGTTGTTCGTCGCCTCTTCATCGCTAATCCGTCGCTAAGCCAGTTAGCGACGGAATGAGATCGTCGCTAATCCAATGCTTTGTTGTGGTGGCAATGACATGACATTTTGGGGCATCGCCTCTCCCAAATTGGGCTTAGGCCCAGCCAGTCCAAAGGTACTAGTACGTGGGGCTACAAATGGATATGATATATTTGAATATCCTATCCGTGTAAGACATACTATTTCTAAATTTGATCCTTTAAGTAAATTCTAGATTCAGATACGTTCAACAAGATTTGAATTTGGATTCAGGTCAATATTTTAAGTTGGATCTGGAATTGATCCTAACATGATTGCACTTTTTACATGTAAATGGCTTGTTTTCTATTTTTCCTACATCCAATATTATCACTTGTATTTCCTTTTAGGTTCAACCTTATCTCATTGGATCTGGCCCAAATCTAACTGGTTTGCACCCTTACTAGTACGCCAATAGGCCGGCCAAGCATGCCCAAAAATTTGGATCTGGGCAGTATTGTTGAAATTAAAATTAACGTAAAAAAGTTGCATATTCCTACAGGTGGACGGTGCAACTTGAGGGCTTAATTCTCAAGGTAAAGCCCGGGTCAATTGAGACATATTTCAAGGCGAACCCATATGGGGCAGTGGTGACACTTTATCAGAAACGAGGGGTATTTCAGTAATGAGGCATGGACTTCCTCAACAAACGGTCCAGATCCTCCTCATTACATCGGACGGACGCCATTCGTCACTCCGAAACCCTCGAAAAACCTAAATAAAAAACGCTCTGCCTCCCTCTCAGAAGAAGGAAGAGGACGAAGAAGGGGAGGGATAGGGTTTCCTATCGACGATGGGTAAGCGATTCCTCTTCCCTTCTCCGATCTCTATTCTTTCGTGTTTTCTCGATCGATTTCGCAGAAGTTCTTGCTCTGAAAATATTACCCAAGAAAAAAATTAAAAGAACGTTTGTATGAAGGGTCGCGGTTTCTGCGAAGTTATTCTCTCTCATTTTTTGGGTTTTTGCCATTTTGGGATTTGTTTAGGTAAGATCGGTTGAAGTTGAATCCATCATCATCGTCGTTTCATTTTTGTTGTTGTTTCTTTTATCGGCTGTTCTGGATGCATCCGTTTATCTTGAAACGTGGGATAAACGGAAAAGGCAAATTTCCCAGCTTATCTCACTTTTTCTGGACATGTGGGGACATCCATACACCTCCTTAGGCGGTGTTTGGACGCAACCACTTCTCTAGATTAACGGGAGAAGGTGGGTTCTTCTGTTATAGTTGATAATGCGATTTCCCACATTGTCCCGTTTATCTGGATAAGTGGGTGCTCCCAATCACCACTTTAGTGTTTAGGGTTTGGATAAGTCCGTAAAGATGTCAAGGTTTTGGATTTATTTTTGGGGGATTGAAGTTGGTTCTGTTGACTATCTCGATCTTACTTTTTCTATGGCAATTGAATTTAATGGTTGGAGTTATTTATATATTCCTTGTATATGTTTACGGGTTAGAAGAACGCATTTTTTTTACTTCTTTCCGTTTGGACCACCATGAGGCTTTTTGGTTTTTGGGTTGAACCGAAGCGCCTGTTATCGTTATGTGTGCTTTTAGGTGAAAATTTTTGTTGCATTTTCAATAGGAAGGGCGTTTTTTGGTTTGCGGTTCTGTGTAATGGTCACCGTTTAAATGGTGGGTGCAGTAGATATGAGGCTATCACGACCGTGATGTGTCCTTTTAATTGGAAGCCTATAGTGAGAGGGTTTTTGTTGTTCTCAGAGTTAGCTGATCATTTCCGAACCTCCTCATATCTTATGTTTTATTCTTTATTTTTCGGAGTTTGCTTGCGCGTGGTTTTAGTATGATTGTTTCTCAGAGGTACTTCCCTACATTTAGCACCTAGGCATCTACCAAGGATCCATACACACACACTAGAGGGATGAAAATTAACAGATTTAGCGTTTCAAATGTAAGAAGGCATGATAACATCGTATAAAAATATAACCTAACAGTCGAACACTCATACACCGCACACAACCACAACCTCTTACACCTTAATACATTCTGACAGTATCATAAAATAGATTAAATTAAATGTTCAATACAATAAGAATATTTCAACGAAAAACAGCAAACGAAAATTAATGCCATTTTCAAAATGCCAACTGTACAATCAGTCCACACTTCACAGTGATTGCTAATTACTCATAATACACCAGAAACTCAGGCTTTTAGGGGCGTGGACCTAGACATCTTTATTCTTGATGGATCATACCCTCTTATGAAATGGTTTTCTGTATCAAATTGGCCTGTATGAAGAGAAATTTTACTCTGGGACTTGCACAACTTGGGGTTAACATTGTCAACCCTGTAATCCTGTATCTTGCACCAAATCCTGCACTGCAAATTATTAAATACTTGGTCTAGTGGGTCAAGTAAAGAACATGTTTTATATTAATGTCATAAGAGGGTAACATCTAGGATAACACATGACACAATGATATTTTGATATTTGTACAAATTTCAATGATGATTAACAATCAATGTCCACAATGCACCAAAATTTCACAATACAAGGAAACCAATTTCATATCAAATCTGATCAAGGCTTATTCCTTAGGAGGAGAGCTTGATAAGCACATCTTTAGGTCCAGTTAAGTAGATAAGAATTGGTATCTAAGTGCGAATATGTGACATTCAACAAATTAAATGGTCCCTACCATTCGTTAAGGATCTTTAACTTGCTATAAATGGATGCTTATTTTAACATGTAAGAGGATAAGAAGATATCAACCTCTGTGTCATGTGTTATCCTAGATGCAACTTGGACTTAGAATTTGAATATACTGAAGTTTGTGCCATATACAGGGGCTTACAAGTATGTTTCTGAATTGTGGAGAAAGAAGCAGTCTGATGTGATGCGATTTTTGCAAAGGGTGAGGTGCTGGGAGTATCGCCAACAACCTTCAATTATTCGCGTCACTCGTCCAACTCGCCCTGACAGGGCTCGTCGACTTGGCTACAAAGCCAAACAGGTATCTTGCTTGTGCTTATTACCCAGGAGTTTCATCCTCATCATTGTTGTTGTTGTGGTGGGGGTGGTGATAAAGTATGTGAAAGATATGGAAGTAAAGGGATCATTTCAAAAATTGGGCCTAGACAAGATATGTGGTATTTGCAGTATGGAACACCAGTTAATATTGGTATTCAATCTGTTAGAAAAGATGGCTGATTCTCATATGGTTTGATTTCCTAATTTCTTGTTCTGGTTATTTATCTGCTTGATCCCGTTCACTTTTTGACAGTCTTTCAGTGACTTAGCGTTACTAGTTTGAGACTGTGTTTATTACTTGTGATTTAGCGTTATGCCTATTTCCTTCCTGGGCTTTTCTGTGCATTAGAAGGTCGTGACTTGTTTGACCCCCTCTGTTGTGCGGTTTGTTCCTAATTTTTAACGGGACAATGTTGAGCAATAGTTCGTTGATTACTTTTATTTTTTATCTCCAATTGAGACACTGTCTTAGCTGAAGGATCTTGGGTTTGAATCTCATTGGGTAACCCTTAGTTGACTATTACAAAATTAGGAAATAAAAAGTAAAGATGAAGAATGTAACTAAAAAAAAGTTTTCAGTGGTTGGTCATGGTTGATGATGTGTCTTTGGTAAGTTCCTTATCGTCTAACCATAACTGTCTGTTAGCTTGTCACCCTGACTCAGCTTTCCTAGAGTTGTTTTTGAAACTAAAACAAATGCTGTTATTGATATCACAAGCAATCTAGAGTTGAGAAAATAAAGGTGTCAGGTGCTCTTAGCCCTTGATAAATTGTTTTGTTTCTATGTTTCCTAATCATCTGTACTTCACTATTCAGGGATATGTCATCTACCGGGTTCGAGTTAGACGTGGTGGGAGGAAGAGGCCCGTGCCAAAGGGTATTGTCTATGGTAAGCCTACAAACCAAGGTATTACCCAGCTCAAGTTCCAGCGCAATAAGAGATCAGTTGCTGAAGAAAGAGCTGGCCGCAAATTGGGTGGGTTGAAGGTGCTCAACTCGTATTGGGTGAACCAGGTGAGGGGAGTGTCCCTAGTTCCTTGGAAGTTTGTAACTACTTTTAACTGCTTGGTTTTTAAGATTTTTTCTCTTACCTACAATCTGGGGAAATTATAATACCTAGACACTTCTAGAAGTTGAAAAATTGTGAATGCCAAAACTTCTTAGAAATTTATTTTACCAAACTACTATTATTGACTGAATCTGGTTGTCATTTCCTTGATAATCACCGTTCATGAGATCCTTGAATTTTCATGGATATGAGTTAAAAACTTTGCTGTGATGGCATGTCCCTAAGTACTAAGGCTTTTTTAGGGTCTGAGACCATGGATGTGCCATCTGGTGCCTAAGTTGCAGAGTGACCAGGTCCCTTTGGCTTATGTGTAGCACCGTGAAATTGAGTTCCAGCCTCCAAGTTTTGTCTATCTAGTTATTTGATTTCGCAAAACCTTGTCACATACGTTGTTACTTGTGTGGTTCTAATCCTTGCTCTGGCTTATGCAGGACTCAACATACAAGTACTTTGAGGTCATCCTTGTTGATGCTGCTCATAATGCTATCCGCAATGATCCTAGGATCAACTGGATCTGCAACCCAGTCCACAAACACAGAGAGCTTCGCGGATTGACATCTGCTGGAAAGAAGTACAGGGGTCTTCGTGGGAAAGGTCACGCTCACCACAAGGCTCGTCCTTCTCGAAGGGCTACCTGGAAGAGGAACCAAACCTTATCTCTTCGACGCTACCGTTAGTTTTGGTTTTTATTTTGTTGGTCTGTTTTCTGCACAATTTTATGAGAGTTTGTGAACAACCGAACTTTAGATCCTGGGGAGGTTTTTATATGTTGTGCATTTAACATTTGCTTTCAATCTTAGCGACCTCGACTTATGGTCTTCCATCTTGTTATAGTGCTTAAAATTTGTTTTATGATTGCAACTTTGTTTGTCTGCGCAAGATGCCAAGATATGTATCATCAGCTCCCTTGCATATTTCTTCTTGCATCAAATGGGTGCATGTCCCCCCTCCCCCTATTTATAACTCAAAGAAACCTCGCCTGGCACAAAGATCTGGTTGCGCTGGCTCAGTATGGTTGTGGTGCCGGCAGCATAAAACTCTGAGGCTATTATCTGGGTCCCGTCCTGGGGTCTATGCTGGGCGTTGGCTTTTGTATAGAAGGACTATGCCCATGGGAATCAAACCTTAACTGGTAGTCTAGCAGCTAAGGCCCCACACCGCTATGCTAACCCCCCTTGGGCCAAATGGGCGCACGGGTTATTTTCTGCTTAACACCAGACTGTGGTGTGACTTTTGTGGCCTTGGCATCCAATTATGATTTTGTAGGCTTGAACCGATTAGGAACCTCGAGATTGATCAATCTTAGCCCTCTTAGATTTTTCCATCATATGGGGGTAGTCATGACACGATTTCTCTCTTTAGTTTCATTACTTTTTCCAAAATTGCAAAATATTTCAAGAATACTTCATTGAATTCTAAATTTCTTTTGTCCCTTAATGTTGCTGGTAATGGTACCACCTCTGTCCAAAAGATTAGCCATAACCAGACACATCCCCTTTAGCCCCAAGGGTTTGGTGTAGTGGGAGTGGACCTTGGCCACTAAACGGGTAGTCAAGGTTCAATTCTCATGAGCGTCAATCCCTTGCATATAAGAAACGGCAAGGGCATTATGTCGTTTGCTTGTGCTGAAGTCAGGCCACTCCTTGAGGGCAATGGGTGCACCACGGTTTACGCTGCCTGGAAAGGGACAGTTTATAGCGGGTGGGGGTGGTTTCCTGGTTCCTCATAAAAAAGGATATATCCTCTTCTCGAATCTCTGGCCAAAGACCATAGGACAACGGCTCTTTTTTTGTCACTGTGTCATCCAAGGCATCTTTTTTTTCCCCTTAATCATAAGATACGCCTCATTACACAACAGAACGTTATTGCCTTCTCTTAAATATCATTTAATTGAGAATTCAGATAGGTAAATCTCTCTCTCTCTCTCTCTCTCATGCTTTTCAGTTTTTCCTTTTTATTTGCATTGTTTTATTTTTTGAACTATTATGATTATAATGGAAATTCCTTTTCAGTAGTAATGACGGTCACTTCCCACTAGTTTCTCTGTAATAGCAGGAAGCTGGACTGGGATAGTCTTAGGACGTCCTTTGGCAGAGAATTAGGGCATGTTTGCAATGCCATGTGATAGTACTTCACAATCAAAATACTTTTTTGCCTTGAATCTTTGTGAAAGTTGGTAACAATTATAACTTTTACTTTTTCACCTGTGACCAAAACAAACAAGACTCAGGTGTCTACTTGATTCATTCATCCAAACATAGCCCTAGAATACACGACAGTTCTGCTGCACATATCACTTGGGGCCTATAGACACCTTCATCAAGTAAGATGTGCAGTGGTCATGGAATATAAGTTATATAACCAGTAATTTGCTCATACAGACGATCTCTGCTGTCCTGGATTGGATAAGTGTGTAGAGACCTTCGTGGAAGTTCCTAAGGCTCTCAAGTGAAGTAGAGCAGGAATCACATTGCTTGACAGATCTCCCAGTGCCAATTTGATTAAACAGCTCTCAATTTAACTTTTTTTTTTTTTACTTGGAGAAACTGCCCCAGGTGTAGAAGACCTAGCTTCACTGGCTCAGCCTGCCATACTTACTATCTCTGTTTATGTCGTCATGAAACTCTGAGGGCTTACCCCCAACCTCAGGGAGTCGCTAAGCTTCAGCTTATGCAGGGGGTGATGCCCATGGGATTTGAACCTAGACTGCCCCGTCAAATGGTCTAGGCCCCATCCCACTACGCCAAACCCCTTGGGTCATCAGGTATTTAACTTTTGTGCTGGAGATTTATCCCTACACTCCTGAATCAGCTATTTTTTAATAAATATAAAAAATACTTAAAATTATTTTTTAAAATGAGTTTATTATTATTGTAATGGCTTTAACACGTGTTGTGTTCTGATTGACACATAATATTTTTTAATTATTTTATGACCCTTTCAGAACGATTCACTTGAGTATCGGTATCAGCCCGATTCACCTGAATCATTGGCCATTTGGGAGGGTCTAGGATGGCTGCACCATTTATCTGAAGAATCTAAACCATCCATTATTCTAAAGCGAGGAAACAACATACAATTTATTATTTAGATAACTAGAGATAAACGAGGAAAATGGCCAGAAAAGCACGAGTAAAAAGGATTTACAGAAAAATGGCAAAATATGTAGGAAGAAAGCAAGCAGGAGCATGTAATACAAAATTAATCCAAATTCTATAGTAACAGAGAACGTGCTCACACGATACACAAACTCACACACACTATCAAGGCCAAATTTAACGTGGTTCGGTTAAACAACCTACGTCCACCACAGTCTGAATAGGGACTATTCTCTTCTCATTATAAAGGTTACAAGGAGGATCAATCTTAATACATTTGAAAATTTTTAGAATTAGAGATCAACGTCTTGGCTAGAGATCCTTTCTTCTTATGATCCTCATCTTTAAGCTTTGGAAATGAAGATCTTAATGACTCACCCAGCTGGTCGTGATCTTATAACGATTTGAACTTTCTTATCTGCATAGAATTTCCAAATGTGTCAACTCCTATGTTTGTTGGCTTTCCTTTCATATCAGCATTATCGTGAGAGTCTATTTGGGAAGGACGACCCTTCCAGATTCAGTGCTCTAACAAGTAGTAACTGTAATCCCAAAGTTCATTTCATGGAATCAATATAACTTGTTTTACGCATTAAACACGATACAGAACACTAAATTCCTCAAAGAAATGAGCAAAGAGCAGCCATAAAAACGCCCACTCCTCACACTTTCACAATTCTGGATGCCTTTTGAACGAACCAAAATCCCTGTAATGGGGAATCGGCCGTTAATTCCATCAAGTAAACAAGGCTTTCTACAGTCCAAAATGGCAAAGTTGAACCTTAAATACGTCTTTTTCTGTCCAGATATGGTGCAGTGTAGATTGAGTATTCAGTATTGGCACAGAATGCCCACTATAATTAGGCACAGGGGGTTGTTGTTTGGGCGTGATACAATTGTAGCAAGCGCCTAAGGGTGGAACCATTCCGTAGAGTAGTGAGGGATTGGCTCCTCTGGCTCAGCTTCTGCGCTCTTCACAAACCGGCCCTTTACTCTTGGCCTTTTTTTCGGCATAATAGGCCTTGCCCGAAGCATACCGTATCTTATTGGCAAATTGGAGCTTCTTTCTTTTCTCTCTGTATCTCGACACCCTTGCTTCTCTCTCTGCTGCAGAGCTTCCTTAATTTTGGTTTCTCGCATCTATGGTTGTTGTGCAGCAGGAACCAGGGTCCTAAGACAATTCACAAATGCTTTATCATCCTTATAACAAATGATCTATTGATCAAATTTTCTTTTATATCACAATTTAGTTGAAAGCTTCTAAAGTGATGCACAGATGTTCACACATACGTATGCACTTGCTTCTTTTCTTAAAGCTTGTTATTTCATTCATGTACAATTTATTACTGACAAATATCTGAAGGAAAAAACTAGGTTACTTGTAAATAAAATAACACAGATATAATGAAAACATACTAAAAAGTTGGCTAAAAATTGCAGAAAAGAAAGGAAAGCTATGTCTCTGCACGTTGGTTGGACCATTTTCTGGTATGGGAGCAGTCAACTCAACAAGGGAAATTTATTTCTGATCCCTTTCTTACCTTCAAAAGGAGCATTCCCCATTTTGCCAATGTATGATTTTAAGACTTCAAGTAATGTAAACTGATATTACCATGACTGCATTTATAACCCCAGTCTAGGTGATCATAACTATCCCCAACCTAAGATGGGGTAAAATACACATACCAAACTGGTGGCTTACTTGGTCACAGACTATTTGAGCGTGATGTGTAGAAAGAAAAAAAAGTTTGTGTATGCATGTATATATGTGTGTGCAAAGGTCACAGACAATTCTTTTCTGAAAAAGTTTGTTGTATAGGGGAAAACATTTAAAGAAAAAAAAACAATATGACCTACCTTCAAAGATGATAAGGAGACCTTCAAGGAGCATTCTTCGATTTCACAATTTTCACATTACAACACTAGCCAATATATAAAATTTAAGATGTTAAGTTTGTCATTAATTTTTGGCTAGCATGTTTTTGTTGGCTTTTATGGAAACCAGAACCGGAATGTAAAAAACAAGAATACATACCGGTAGACGCTATGGATGAAATGAGCTTTGGCGCAGGTGCACGGCATTCTCCTCAGCCTATTGATGCCCATGATGAGCTCAGGTCATCAAGTCGATGGCGAGCAAGACGTTGAACCCAAATGAGAAAAGAGGACACTAAGCAACCATGCCTCAATTTATATTGGAGTGTGGGGGGTTACATACATAGTATTCATCAATCCACACAGTAAAGGAACTGAAACAAGACCACAGGCATACTAGTAGATAAACATGAACATGGACAATTTTTTTTTCATAAAGAAAAAGTTACCAAAAAATATCCCACTTGCTGATTTCCTGTAGATTACCTGTCCATGGACTGAAAACTCCAAGGGCTGAGACGCCGAGGAGGTTTCAGTACTGCAAACATCTAAGGTTCGCTGCTGAAAGTATGAATTGGTCGGATCAATGGAATTCCCTCGAGTCGGCGGCAGCAGCAGCGGCGGCAGACGTTCAACTGTATCCGTGATCTGGCCCTTGGTTGCCAGGAGTTATTGTAAAGCCAAGTGGGTGTATCATCAAGTGGAAAGTGTAGGAAC
This sequence comes from Nuphar pumila, assembly GCF_984573655.1. Classification (NCBI taxonomy): domain Eukaryota; kingdom Viridiplantae; phylum Streptophyta; class Magnoliopsida; order Nymphaeales; family Nymphaeaceae; genus Nuphar; species Nuphar pumila. Next base: position 4,122,189 of record NC_143261.1, read on the forward strand.
TCATGGAATTCAGGCATAGGCTGACCGGTATTGGCTGGGCTTTCATGGTGGTATTGTGGGTTGGTTGTGCCAAGGCACATGAAATCATGGCTGCTACTTGTGTGCCTGAGTCATGGTTAAGATCATAGTGGCTTGAAGGAGGTAGGGGAGGATTCATATCAATCAGGCAGGTGGGGGCAGCCTAGAGCTTCCCCTTAAATGCTGGGGAGGGGTGATATTTTGTAGGTGAAGGGAACCAATGATAGCCAGGGAATTGATCACCTATTATCTTGGACTTTGATGACGTGGCAGATTCTTTTCCACTTTTAATAGTGGTATATATACGTCAGGGATTAAAAAGAAAAAAAAGAGGGTGAAATGAGAATATCCCCTCCTAAGTTGAGTGCCTTTTCTGTCACAAATGGGTGTGGGGTTTTGCTCCAAAATGACCTACATATCCTGAGAGGATACAGTAGTAGTCCTCAAAGTTGCCAAGATATCCCTAGAAGTAAGGTTTGTCAATTGGACAGGACTTACCTGGGTTCAACCATGATCATAACGGAGTGCACATGGTCTTGGGCAGGGTTGCAGGTTTCTAAATTAAGCCTTGACCTGCTCTCAATTTGGATCTTATCATGTCTAAGTCAGTTGAAACTCGGTTCAATGCACAAGGCATAAGCAACACTATGTAAAATCCATTGCTTTTTCGAAATGACAAATCAATTTGACTTTAAAATCCGTACTGTAACTTTTTTTTAAAAAAAAAGGCAAGCTAGGGGTAAGGGAGACTCCTACCAGATATCTCTTAACCCCCATGTGTCAAAGGATTCGAACTTGGGTCTTCAGCTCGGCACAGGATCCCACTTACCACATGGGATATTACCTTGTAGACGAAACCCATTTGAGAGATGAGTAAAAGCTACTCACATGTGGTAGTCAGATGATGTGAAAGATGATTCCTGTTAAGCTCATCATGTAGATCACATTTATATGGTCAAAATTTAAAAATAAAATAAAAAATAAAAAATTAAGACTGCCCGTACCTCTGATCCGGGTAGGAAGAACCGATCACTCTATATAAAATAATTGGTTTCTCTTACCATCCATACGGTGTGGACAGTGCTGATTTTTAATGTTTCAATGCTTTGCAAATCAGACCTTATAGATGTATTCAACATGATTCATTTGCTAGGAATTGAATCATGTTTTTTTTTGTTTATGAAAAACCATGATTTTATCAGCTTTGAAATTTATAAAAGTTACTGGCCGTTATCTTTTAAAACTTTGAAAAACCTACTCACATGTGGTAGTTAGATGATGTAAATGCTTATTCCTACTAAGCTGACCATGTAGATCACTTTTGTAAGTTCAAATATTTGAAAAAAACCAAAAAAAAAAGGTAGAAAATAAAACTGTCCATTCCCTCTTACGGGTAGGAAGAACTGATCACTCTATATAGGATAATTTGGTTCCTCCTACCATCCATACAGTGTGAACAGTGCTGAACTTTGATGTCCCAAGCCATGTTTTGCAAATGTGTTCAACATGATTCATATGCTAGGAATTGATTCTTGGATCATATTTTTTGTCTAAAAAATATGATTTTATCAGCTTTGAAAATTTTATGGGCTGTTGATTTTTGAAGCTTTAGAAACTCCTGATTTCATGTGGCAGTCAGACGTTGTAAGAGTTGATTCCTACTAAGCTAGTCATGTATTGTAAGGTCAAATTTCAGAAAAGGAACAAAAAAAATGAAAAAGTTAAAAATTAAGACTGTTCATACCCTCCTATTCGCGACCATATATATATATAGTCACTAAAATATGAGAATTAAAAATATGAGCATTTCCAACATTTTTTTTGCAAATCCAAATGTGGATGTGCTCGACATGGTGAATTTACTAGGAATCGACCATTGGATCATGTAATTTTCGATGAAAAATAAGTTTTTTAAATGCGTGAATATTTATGAAGATTATGAGCCATTGATTTTAAAGCCTTAAAAAAGATTCGTTTATGCTTCAAAATAGGACACTCAGTGCGAGTTAGTTCGAAAGTGATCATGCACCTACGCACTACTCAATATATAATATCTAATTATATAATATGTAAATTAAAATAAGCCTGCACCAGCCTGGCCGAGCTTACCATGTCGGTGCTCAGCTTATTTACCTAAACGGCTAGCCCGTAGCTAAGCTCACCGATAACAATTTTCAAACCGAGCCATCTCATTTCCTAGCCCTAACATGTCTCAAATCACATGATTCAAAAGCTACTTCTTAGTCAACCAAATTACCAACATGATAGATTACATCATAGGGTTCTCTCAACAAAAAAGAAAAATATAAAAGGAAGTGATTACTATAGTCAATAGTTTGCCTTGATACACCGTTTGCTTCAGAAGGGTATTTGCAGATTCTGCGTTGATTCTTCAACGTTGTGCCTGCTTCAATTGAAACTCTTCACACTGTTGAGTTGTGCGTGATTATAGGAGCTGGATCCGTTAGGAAGGATATCGTAATATGGATGCTTATCGGAGGTTGGAGGAGTTGATATTTTATTGGGATCTATTTCCCTTTTTATCTCTTCTTCCTCCCTCTATTTATTTCGATGATTATAACCTTGAAGATATAATAAAATTCTTTTGGAGAGTGGCTCCATTTAGTCATGGATGTAGGCTACCATATCCTAACCACGTAACTTCTGTGTTCCTGTTTGTTCTTTTTCTCTTTGTAACATGGTATCAAAGCGGGTTCATCATCAGTCTTTTCGTGATCTCTGAAGTCTTGTCGTTGAGTTGCCTCGCTAAGAAGGTATTTTTTCCTCTTCTATGCTGTTGTTGCTCCACCTTGCTGGCTCTGTTATTGTGGTGGACCTCTGCTACACCTGTGACGCTGTAGCACTCTGTCATCCTCTGGTTCAACGCCTACTAAGATCAAACCGGGATCCTGTTCAGTCTCTTTCCGGCGTCATCTGTGTTAGCAAGACCGTCTGTTTGGTCGGCTAAAATCAGGCTCCCTGTATCTTGTTACTTTTGCTGCAACACTTGCTCTTTCTCGAGGTCTGTCAAGGTCGATGCTACTAGTCATGGTGTTTTTTCACAACATTCAACCAGTAACGGCCTCAGTTTCACGATTCTTCTAATCCTGCAATGAAAATTACTAGTCCCCTTGAATGGATTCAATTATCTTTCTTGGTCTAAATCTGTCATGTTATTTTTTGAGTGAAAAATCTAAGTTGGGTCACATTACGGGTCAAACTCCTCAACCTTCTGTCGATGATCCAAAGTTAAGTGAATAGATATCAACAGACCACATGATCATGGCGTGGCTTCTAATTCAATGGATTCAAAATTTTCAAATGGGTTTCTGTTTTTAGAATCCGCCAAGGCTATTTGGGATGCAACTAAGGACATTTACGGTGAGCAATTCAATGCTACTCGGTGTTATCAGTTAGGCATACAAATTAGGGATCCTAAACAGGAAGACAAACCATTTAGTGAATATATTGGATCTTTAAGAGTGATGTGGGATGAATTGGACTCACACAGGTCTGTTGCGATTGATCCGACAACTATCACCAAGTGACGGGAACAAGAAAAAATGTTTCAATTGCTTTCTGGCTTACGCCCAGAATATGAACATTTACGTAGCCAAATCTTGATGACTCCCGAGCTGCCCTCTTTAAGCATTGCATGCTCCATTGTTATGAGAGAAGATTGTAGACGAAATTATGAACACATCTCTGAAAGAAGGGGAGAATCAATCTGCTTTGTTGGCAAGCGGTAAAGAGAATATCCACTCCTCATCAACTAGTGAGACACAGTGCAAGGTGAATAAAGTCAGCATACCCACTCAGATGTTCTGCACCTACTGCAAAAAGAAAAATCATACCAAAGATAAATGTTGGAAGTTGAATAAGAAAAATCTGTTTCAGAATTCCAAATCCAAGAATACATATGCGGCTGTTAAAAGTATCGAAGAAGAATCGTCATTCACCATTGAGAAACTAACTCAAATTCTAAATGAGTTCTCTAAACGGAATGTTGCGGCTACTGCCATAAAAGATGATACTGCAGGTACTTCCTTCCTAGCTTTTCTCTTTTTTACCAATCATTCAAGTTGGATTGTTGATACTGGGGCGTTTGATCATATGTCAAGTTCAACACTTGGCATGATAAATTTGCAGACATTTGATAAAACGGTGACCATTGCTAATGGTACTAAAGTCAATATTGAAGGAGAGGGAATCATTCCTTTCTTTTACTCAACCGACAAAAACAAAGTTTTTTTCGTGCCTCAACTCGCCTCCAATCTTTTTATCAGTCAGTCAGATAACCAGAACTCACAATTATGATATTATTTTTTCCCCATCTAAAGTGATTTTTCAGGATTGAGCGATCGGGAAGACCATTGGAGAAGGATTTGAACACAATGGTTTATATGTGATGCAACATGCGTCTACTGCATTTAGTGCATCTTTAAAGGAATCTGGAGTAAAATGGCACGCGCGCTTAGGTCATCCCTCAAGTCAAACATTATCTAAAATATTTTGTGATTTACATGTTGGTTGTAATCAGTGTGATGTTTGTCAATTCTCTAAGTTTACTAGACTTCCATTTGAATCTTATGAAACTAAGTCGCTCTATGCTTTTGATTTGGTGCATTTCGATGTATGGAGCCATGCACCCGTCACTTCCTACAATGGTTTAAAGTACTTTGTGGCATTTATTGATAATTTTTCCAAAACTACTTGGGTATATCTTCTCAAGTCAAAGGATGAAGTCTTTTCTCAATTTCAAAGGTTCTATAATACGATGTTCACTCAGTTTGAAACAAAAATAAAAGTTTTAAGAACCAACAATGGGAAAGAGTATGTGAATAAACTCTTTTATGTTTTTCGTCATACTCAAGGAATCAAACATGAGACAACCTGTGTAAGTACTTCTCAACAGAATGGGGTGGTCGAACATAAAAATCGTCATCTTCTTGAAGTTACTTGAGCCCTTCTTTTTCAAAGCCATGTTCCTAATGAATTCTGAAACGAAGCTGTTTGCACAACCAGTTATCTTATAAATAGGCTACCCACTAGTGTTCTAAATTATAAATCTCCTATAGAAGTTCTCAAAGAAAAAAAACACTCTCTCAGGCATTTCAGGGTTTTTGGAAGCACAACATTTATTTTGCAACATCCTCATAATAGACATAAACTTGATCGTAGGTCCATCAAATGCATTTTCTTGGGTTATTCTTTCTTCCAAAAGGGATACAAATGTTATGACTATTCGACCAAGCGGATGCACATTTCTCGTGATGTAAGATTTATAGAAGATCGGCCTTACTTTGATAATGATTTGAATCAGCCCACTTCAACGTCTGTATCCAATAATGCGCTGCCTATTATGTGGTTTGATTCTGCTTTAACAAAATCTACAGATTCAGAGTCGGCCACAGAGGATCAACTTTAGGGGAGGCATGATTCTCATGATGAGCAAAATCTTCATATTCAAAATCAGAAAGAAGTCATTCAACGACGATCCACTCATGAAGTTCATCCTCCATGTCGACTCCAAGATTATGTGTTATTTCAGACAACTCAACATCTGATTCAAGCTCATGTTTCCTATGAGCATCTTCCAAAAAGTTATGTCGCATTTCTGTTAAGCATTTCTTAACATAACGAGCCAGAATTGTTTGAAGAAGCCAACAAGTCCCTTGAGTGGAAAAAGGCTATGGAAGGAGAGCTTCAAGCTCTAAAAAATAACAAAACATGGGTGATTGTTTCTTTACCTCCAGATAAGAAACCGGTAAGTTGCAAATGGGCATACAAAGTCAAGTATAATAGTGATGGCTCGTTAGAACGCCACAGAGCTCATCTGGTAGCCTGAGGTTTCACTCAAACCCAAGGATTTGACTATACCGAGACATTCTCTCCCGTAGCTAAGATGAATACCTTAAGGATTTTGTTATCAATGACAAGTAATCTTAAGTGAGACATGTTTCAATTAGATGTAAAAAATGCTTTTTTGCAGAGCCATCTTATAGGAGAAGTACATATGTAGTTGTCGCCAGGTCTTTACAACAAGGATCCAACGTTGGTTTGCAAGCTTGAAAAATCTATTTATGGATTGAAACAGTCACCTCGTGCCTGGTATGAAAAATTGAGTTTAGCTCTTCTAAATTATGGTTTCTTAAGAAGTCCTTCTGACAACTTGTTATTTACATGAAAAAGAGAAAATGAGATTGTTCTTATATTAGTATATGTAGATGATATTAGTATAACCGGCAATGTTGCTCAAAAGATCATACAACTCAAGACTTATCTTCAAAAAACCTTCGATATTAAGGACTTAGGCATTCTTTGGTATTTCTTGAAAATTGAAGTAAGACATTCCAAAAAGGGGCTATATCTCTCACAAAGAAAGTATGCTCTTGATTTGCTACGTGAAACAGGAAAAATTGGAGTCAAGGCTATAAGTCTACAAATTGAAATAAATCATAATTTAGATAAGACTACCGATGAATTGGTAGATGACGCGAAACAATACCAAAGATTGGTTGGAAAATTGATTTATCTAACAATTACCCAGCCAGATATTACCTATATTGTTAGCGAAGTAAGCAAATACATGCAAGCTCCTCGGGTGTCCCATCTAAATGCAGTAAATTGAATTCTCAAATACATTAAGCAAGCTCCAGGCCAAGGCATTTGTATGAGAAGAAACTGTCATTATAATATTGAAGCTTTTGCATATGTTGATTGGGCAGGAGATAACACAGATAGAAGGTCTACAACTGGCTTTTATGTCACAGTTGGAGGCAACCTGGTTTCGTGGCGGAATAAAAAACAAAAAGTTGTATCTCGTTCCAGTGCTGAGGCTGAATAAAGAGACATGTCCATAGTGACATAAAAAATTATATGGACTAAAGTTGTTCTCAAGGATATGGGGTTCAAAATTTAGCCAGTCATGTTTCATTGTGATAATCAAGCTTCCATACATATATCAGCAAATCCTATATTTCATGAAAGGACAAAACATATTGAAGTCGATTGCCATTATGTTCAGGAAAAGGTTCAAAGCGGTGAAATCTCAACTATTTACACAAAAAGTGAAGTTCAAGCTGCTGATATCTTTACAAAGGTTGTTGTTGGATCACGCCTCAATTATATTCTAGACAAGCTGGGAGCGATGAACATATATCGCCCCTAGCTTAAGGGGGAGTGCTGAGCTGTGCATGATTATAGGAGCCGGATCCGTTAGGAAGGATATCTCAATATGGATGCTTATCGGAGGTTGGAGGAGTTGCTATTTTATTGGGATATGTTTCCCTTTTTATCTCCTATTCCTCCCTCTATTTTTTTCGATGATTGTAACCTTGAAGATATAATAAAATTCTTTTGGAGAGTGGCTCTGTTTAGTCGTGGATGTAGGCGACCATAGTCGAACCACGTAACTTTTGTGTTCTTGTTTGTTCTTTTTCTCTTTATAACATACAATTAATTCGGCATTGAGGGATTGGAACCTGCTTTTGAAGTGGCGTGGTCTAGATTTCTGATGGATTGGCGATGGTGGAGCATATAGCATGCCTGGTTTCTTCTGTCATTTGTTGTGGTTCTGCTTTGTTTGGACTATCTATTATCTGCGTCTAATGGCTGTGATATCTCATCATACCCATGTTGGACATTTCGGATCAGGTCCAACCGGTTTAACACAGGGCACACTTAATGATAGACATAAGTGAGGAAGAGGCCATGTGAATGTGAATGGTTCACATTCAATAAAAGCATGTGCTCTCTCGCTTCTACAATGAGAGGCATGGTTGCTTGATGAGTTCCATTAAAGACCTCTCTCTCTTTTATTTAGGTTCAAGGTCTTGCTCACCTTTTGACCTAACGGCTTGAGCTCATTGTGAGCATCAATAGGTTGAGGAGAACGCTGAACACCTGTGTCTACGCATGGTTCGACTGGATCAACTATGACAGCTTTCATTATGTTTTCGTTCTTCATATTCAACCCAATTATACATTTGCTATAGTTTAATCTGTTAAATCAATAATATTTATTCTTCATTCAAATATATATATATATATATATATATATATATAATATAATATAAAAGAAGTGATTACTAGTCAATAGTTTCATGCCTCTTTATACAAGGTCTCTCTCTCTCTCTCTCTCTAACTTTTCTCCCTCTCCCCGGTATGTGCAAATTCTGATATGCAAAATTTTGTTTTGTTAATTCATTTAAAAATGGGGAAAGTGGGAAGGTTTTAGCCAACGTTGTCAGTCTATCGTTGGGCCACTGTTTCAGCTGTATCGGATACTCTAGTCAATTGTTCTGTATCGGCCAAAAAATAATAAAAATTATTATGTGTCAATCGACACTTGTTAAAACCATTAAAATAATATTAAAATAATAATAATAATAAATTTATGGTATTTTTGCATTTATTTAAAAAATAGCTGATTCAGGGTGAAGCATATCCATTTTCTGCCGATATGGTGTGTATCGGCCGATACAGATGATAACATTGGTTTTAGCCATTTTCTTGTAAGGGTTATGATTTCAAGGGGAATCTTAAGCATAATTTTATGTCTACTAAAGCTTGGAACAAGATCCAACAAAGGGAATGTTGAGCTTCCAAAATGAGGTGATGTAATTTTGGGGGACGTTGAGATTGGGTTTGTTTACAATGCAGGAAAAGCAAGAGAATTGGACCCCACATTGGGTCCATGACAGTAGACAAGCCCATCTATCATCTTTTTACTTTTACTTAAGATTATATACTATATACAAAAGCACATTAAAAAGTTTAAAAGGCTAGTGATTTCTAGATTGATCTTGTACCTGAACTAGTCTCTTTCATTAAAAAAAAAAAAAGATTGTGGAATGTTATCTTATCTTTAGTTTGAATGTTCTGAAACCATGCAGGTGCCTGAGCCCTCTAACAATTTTGGGTGCAAACGGATATTGGATATAATCGGATACCACATCCAAATCCAACATATCGTTTTCAGATTTGTATCCTAAAAGTAGATCAGAATGTGCGTTAGGGTCCGATTTAGTCTGTTAGATTGAATGATTTTCAAATTCAGATAAGTAGTTTAGGACTGATCCAGTTCAGATTTGGATCAAAGTACGACCCGGCTGCATTTTTGCATTTGAAGAAATCGTTTTTATTCTTGTTTTGAGGATCCAATACATTTATCTGAATTCAACTCTACCTCATCAGATCTGATTTGCACTCCTATTGTCTGCATTTTGGATTCAGATTTGGACTGGCACGATCCGGTTCCGATCCGTTTGCACCCTCCTAAAGGACCAAAGCGGCCATGATTTATGACTCTTAGGGGCGATACTTTATGTTTGAAATATGTGTCATCTTTTTTTTTCGTTTTATATTTGGCATCATTACTTACCTGAAGTATTGGCTGTTATATTCAAACGTCTATTTTGCCAAATATTTTATTTTCATGCAAACAAAATCGTTGGCGAAAACTAGAAAACAGGAAAGTAGGTTAATTTGAGATATATATAGGAAAATGCAAGGCTACTTGATGAATTGGTGCTTAACCACTCTCATCATCATCCACCGCAAGTGCGTTACGAGCGGTCAGCCTAAAAAAATGGTAAAAACAGCAAAAAAACGAACTTTTTGCCCCCAAGTAAGGCTTTAGTGGCACAACGAATCAAAACGCTGCTTAATGGTACACAGGAACACGTCCAGCATTTTGAAAATGTTTTTAGTGGCATTTTTACGCACCACTAAAGGATCCATCAGAAGTGAGACCTTTGGTGGCACTGTAAAAGCATCACTAATACCCCTTTTCACTCATTTTTGTACAAAAAAAAACCTGAGTGTCCACCGTGCACGCACGCTATGGACACTGAGCAACATCAAGTAGGTGATCAAGCACCTATTAATTTAGAAGTCACTCATCTCTCTCTCTCTCTCTCTCTCTCTCTCTCTCTCTCTCTCTATATATATATATATATATATATATATATATATATATATATATATATATATATATATATATATATATATATATATATATACTTGATGAAAAGGTGCTTAACGGATGCTCAAGGGCGTAGCTAGGGGGGGGCAGGACTGGTCCCGAAACAGTTAATTTTTTTTGTTTTTTGTTTTAAAAGCCCAGTCCTAGCCCAGCCCTGATTCCATATGAAATAGATTTTTATCCATTTTTGTAGCCCAGTCCAGTCCTAGCCCAGCCCTGACTGCAGCAAATAGTTTGATTTGTCCACTTGAAATAGATTTTTATTAATAATTGTAGCCATTTTTTTTATTTTATCTCAATTTTTTTTCGGGGGGCGCTGCCCCCGAACCCCCAACTATAGCACAAATAATTTTTTTTTGTTACACCCCTGTTTGCCCCCCCCCCCCCCTCACATGAATCCTAGCTACACCCCTGCCGATGCTTAATCACTCTCATCATCCATCGCAAGTGAGTGATGAATGTTCAGCCTAAAAAACGGAAAAAATAGTAAAACAAACTTTTTGCACCAAAAAAGGCTTTAGTGGCGCTACACATAAAAACCTTGATAAATGTTACACGGGAACACGTACAGCATTTTGAAAATGTTTTTAGCGGCATTTTTATGAAACACTAAAGGATCCAACAGAAATGAGACCTTTAGCGGCACAGTAAAAACATCCCTAATACTCTTTTTTTCATTCATTTTTGCGTAAAAAAAGGCTGAGTGTCTATCGTGCACGCGATGAACACTCAGCAACATCAAGAAGATATTCTAGCACAGCTAAGCATCACTATATATATATATATATATATATATATATATATATATATATATATATATATATATATATATATATATATATATATATAAGCGGAAGTAGCAATGTCGAGTAAGCATGATGGGCCGCTTTGCTCGAGTAATATCCAAGTCCGACGTACTTTGTTTCTCTTACTTCCCCCTTCAAGAGGTTACATTTGAGGGGGTGCTTGTCCTGTTCATTAGTGGCAAAAGCAATGTTGTCAGAATCGGTCTGAATCGACCGATTCAGATTGAATCGTTCTTTAGCCGATTCACTTGTCATTTCAATAAAACCTTTTGAATATTTTAAAACATTATTTAATAATACAATATTATTTGCTGGTAAAAAGTTGCCGGTTTGCAAACGATTTTATTCGATTCAGTTATTTTTTTTTAGAAACCGATTCACCTAGTGAATGGATTTTAACAACATTGGGCAAAAACAATTATGCTCCCATAGTTTGAGGGCACCCATGTCTGGTGGTTTGTACTTGAAAGACCAGTGGTACTCCCGACGTATCGGTTTTTGAACTGATTTGTTTTTTTAAACGGTTTAGAGAATTGAATCTGAATCGTTTAGGATAGGCTTTTTGAAATATTTTATTTTTTTAAAAATCATAAAAATAAAAAATCAGGAAACATTATATAAAACAAGGAAACTATAGAAATGAGGTAAATGGTGACTCATAAGGTCGAATCAAATTCTAAAATATGTTTTTACTGACTGAAGAATATAATAGCCAATAAATATCTTAATTATGATAAAAAATAAAAACCATTGGGGTGATTCTCAAGAAAACCGATTGGATTCGTTTATGACAACATTGGGTTATCCCAACTTTGAAAATCTCAATATCACTATCCAAAAGTTTTTCAAATTCAACAAGGTTTTATTTAGATTTTAATTGAGTTTGGTTTGATTAGTTTTTTTATTTATAGCCCGGCAGCAGCGGGGCATAAAGACTTGGTCATGCTGGCTCAGCCTGCCATACCTACGGTCATCATGCCGGCAGTGTAAAACTCCGAGGCTAGGACCGCCATCCCCAGCGCCTACGCTACACATTGGCTTGCACAGAAGGGCAACACCCATGATAATCGAACCTTGCCTGTCCGTCTAGCAGCAAGACCCCCATCCCACTACGCCAACCCCGTTGTGGGGCCTGGTTTGATTAGTTGGAACTTTTTTTTTTGGGTGTGTGTGTGTTTTGGTTTGCTATCATTGTCACGGTCCCCCGCTGTTGTGGGGAATATAATGATATGAACTCTTTATACTTGATCACTGCATCCAGACTCAACATCCACTTTTTCCTTTTTTCTCTTTAATTTTTTGTCTTACTAAGCTAGCCTGGTTTATTTTTTTTTTATGGCGAAGGAAAACCCTCACCAATCACCAGCTCACTTGAGGTAAAACTTCGAATTGAGGACACCACCACCCAGCCTTGAACACGTGATAAAACAATGACAGCCCCAATGCACCAATGGGATTTGATCCTGAGGCCTTCAACTTGACACATGAACCCGCTGACTGCATGGGCAACCACCCGTGTTCTCTACTTAATTTATTATATCTTGTCTTCGAGTATTCGAACGAGGACCCTATAAACATAATGATGAAATAAAATCTAATATAATTTAAATTCAGTTTTACTATTTTTGATTAAATGCCAGATCTGACTCCAAATCTGTAAGGGTGTGCCTAACCCAAGCTTGCCTAAAAAAAAAAAAAGATCGGACTCCAATGACATGTTTGATTAGGTTTTCTTCTTCCTATTCTAAATCTGATTTATATCCAATTACGTCCGACCCAAGTCCAATCCACTGACATGGACAGGCATGATAAAAAAGGTGCACACTCGATGGTTGTGGACCACCTTCAGTGCACTCATCAGAAGGATTGGTTTTCGTATTATCTAGGTCTGACTTCAGTTCACGGAGAAAAAAATCAGATCTAAAACTGGATTGGATTCTAAAAGTCTAGATACCATCCACTATCAGAAAAGTTGTGTGAAAAAACATAAGAGGAAGACTCGGAAAACAAGGGGCTAAAATGGCTAGGGATGGCAGTGGACCGACGCGGGGGGGGGGCGGGGGTGGGGTGGGCCGGGGCGCGGCGGGGGACAAGGTTTCCACCCCAGCTCGGTAACAAAATCCTACCCTTCATTCTCGCCTCTATTCCTGTATGAGTTTTGATTTTAACCTCCATCCCTGCTTCATGTCCTTTATCCCTGGTTTAAACCCGGCGAAGCAGAGCGGGCCCGTTTAATTCCCTTGGTCCACTGCCATCTCTAAAGAAGGATCAAAGACGGGATGGGGTGGAGAAAAGCACAAGTCCATCTCCACCTTCATCCCCGCATGGGTTTTGATTTTAACCTCCATCTCTGTTTCATGTCCTCCATCGTCCTCGATCCAAATGAGGCGAGGCGGGGCCCCCATTTTCTCCTGGTTCATTGCCATCCTTAAAAGTGACTGAACATATTTTCCTAATAAGATTGATGAAAATATTTTACTCGATAATAATAATAATAATAAGGTTGGGAATGGGCATGGATGTTGTTCTCTTAGGATGCCATGCGTAATGATGTGGTGAAACTGTGAAAAAGGAGGAAATAAGGTGGGAAAGGGAGGAGGACAATGATTTAGTCAAGGTGGGGGGTTTGAATGGTGATAAGAAATGGTAGGTCAAACCCCACGGCGTGCCACTTGGGTGGCAGTTTGTGCCAGCCTTATCCATGTTGAAGCTTTAAGTCAATGGGTGCGTGGGTCCCGCAGCATGCCCACTGTTTCATAGTCTCAACTTTCACTTCCTTTCTCTCAATTCATCCATCCATCTCATGCCTCCTCATTTCTTTTCCCTAACTTTCACTTCCTTTCTCAGAATTCATCTTTCCACCCTAAGAATGGCAGTGGACCCTAGAAACAGCCATTTGGACCGAGAATGGAGGACATGAAACCAAAAACAGAGGTAGAGGTGAAGGTTAAAATAAAAACCCATGCGGCGATGGACTTACGTTTTTCCCAGTGTTGTGAGAGGCGTACACCTCATAGGCGAAGCGCACGCTCAAGGTATTGAGGCTGCTTCACTCATGTGAAGCGCACACCTCATGTCGAAACACGCTTCGCTTTAGAGCGTACGCATCTGTGTAGACCACCCCTTTCCTGCCAAAATCCACCGTCGGAGACACCCCTGGGCAACCCCTAGGCAACCCCTAGGTACCCTCTGAATCCCCGTTGCCTTTCTCTCTCCCTGTTTGCCTAAACCCCCTCACTCTCGAGCCCACCTTGCCTCGAGCCCTCGCCGGTAGGCTCAATCCGACGAGCACCTCCCCGGGTCCCTGCTTCCACCTCTCTTGCCCGACACCCCATCCGTCCCTGGGCTCCCCCTCGCCGGTCACCTCGCAGGTAACCCCCTCTTCCTGTGTTGTCTTTTCTTCTTCTTCTCGTTCTTCCTCTCCTTCATCCCCTTCTTCTGTTTGTCGGGATTGACGCAGGCAACCTCGTCGACAACCCTCGCCAAAGAACCCTGCACATCCATCCCTCTCAGGTGACCTCTCTCCCTCTCTCACTCTGTGTTAGGCTCGCAAAGGAGGGGCGCTGCCCTCTTCCCAGCTCCGTCACTCTCTGGTTCGCCTTGCTTTTTCAGAAGATCAACTGGCAGGGGGCAACGCTCCTTGCCACCCCTGCTCTATCCGTAACCCCCCTCTCCCCCATGGATGTCCTCTTCTTCTTCATCCTTGTCTTCTTCGTCTCCGTTTCTTTTTCAGCAGGTCGGCATGGGCGACGCCCCCTGCCGCCTGTGTTCGATCGATTCGGCAGGGCGATATAAATACAATTTTATTGTTATTTGTATATACTTATATTTTTTTAAATTTATGCTTGCTGATAAGCTTTTTATATTTTTTGAGAAGTTTTTAAATTACTCAAAAAAAATTTACCCCGCGAGAAATTCCTGATAAAAGTTTTTTCACGCTGTATCAACCAGTGAGTCCATGCAATGGGCTTGTTTTGGGGATGAAAATTTGACTGACTAGACCCAACTTGAACCAATGCTCATTAGAGCCCGATAGACTAGGCCCCATGCCCGACTTAGAGGAAGGATCAAGTGCAATAGTATACTGTTTCACCTGATCAGGTGTAGCAGCACACAAAAGTATGCAATCACATTGCACCTGATCTGCTCTGGCCCAACCTACCCAGGATTCGCCCCAAAAGGGTTTGGCGCAATGGGATGGAACCCAAGTTCTACGGCTGAACCAAGTAAACCTATCTGACCACTTTGGTGGGTCAAGCTCCAAATCATATGAGAGAGAGACTATATATTATAATTTTGTATTGAATTAGACTCGAATAATAATTTGTAATATATAGATCAATTATAGTTATACGATTACCAATGGAGGGCCCAGTGTCAAGACGAAGGCCCAGGATCAAATCCCCCACATGGGATCTGATAGGGGTCCGCCTAACCCAGCTTGCCTTTAAAAAAAAAAGTTATAGTTATATGATTAATTTAGTTATAATAAATAATTTAGAAAGAAACATTTTATTAATATTATATATTTTATTATTCTGATCATGAAGCTTACGCTTCAACGCCTCGAGGCTTACGCCTCGCTTCATAACATGTTCAACGTCTCGCTTCGCCTCATCGCATTTAACAACCTTGGTTTTTCCTACCCCGCCCATCCCCAATCCTTCTTTAAGGATAAAAATGGACGGAGAGAAAATGGAGCCCCGCCAGCCTCGCCCCATTTTGACGGAGATGTAGGACATGAAACGGTAATGAAAGTTAAAATCAAAACCCATGCCGAGTGGAGACCCTCGCCCTCGCCCCAGTCCACTGTCATTCATATTTTTCCCTTCTTCATTTACATCTCTCTCTTTCTCTTTCTCTCTCTTTCTCTTTTAACTTATCATTTTTCACTTGTTTCTTTAAAAAGAAAATATACTTATTGGTAAATTGCAAAAACATATGCCTAAACATGATGTTACGTTGTCCCTTGGGGGTGAAGCTTGGCCGTAGACTTGGCACATAAAGTACGTCTAAGTAGACCTGCCAACATAAATATAGTTGGTAGTTCTATGCATTCACTTGGACCCTCTGCCCTTTTTTTTATTGTGATATATATTCCATGGGCTAGGCTTGGGCTGCGATAAGAATTTAGTTTTTGTTTATTACAGTGATAAGCTATAATTGAGATGGGAGACCTGGCCAATTCATCTTTGACAGATATACTTAGAGCCACCGTCTCCGCAGCTTACAGTTCCATGGACGTTAAGGAGCCTCCTCTCTTTCCTTGTGAAAAGATGCAGTCACATGGGACTTGAACTAGCTCCAAAGGGGTTAGCGTAGTTAGAGCGGGCAGTCGGGTAGGGATGACAGTGGACCGGAGGGAAACGGGGATCCATCATAACCGGTACCATTTGGGGCAGGGATGGAGAACATGAAACCGGGAATGGACTAGGGATGGAGGTGAAAATCAAAAACTTGCAGGGATGGACTTACTCTTTGCTCCAACCTCTATCTCGGTTGATGAAATTACTAATATACTTTTATTATATTATAAAATAATATTTAAATCATATATATATATATATATATATATATATATATATATATATATATATATATATATATATATATATATATATATATATATATAACCCTAAGTTCATACTTCCTAACCCTAAACCAGTCTTTTAGGGTTAGCAGAGACATTATCTTTTTTTTTGGACAGAGAAAGCTGAGGTTAGGCAGACCCTACCAGTTACACAACCATATATCTTTGGGATTCGAACTTACAACGTCCCAAAACAAGGTGGCGCGAGACTCGAAGCTGAGACATTACTTAGACCACATGGGTGACCCCTTGGGATCTCTTCCATCACAAATATTGACAGGAGATGGGCTTCTCTAAATATTCAAAGCTACAATGTCATATAGAGATCTTTAATGGTTAACTGTACCTTTCTCATGTGATCTGAATTCAAGACAATTCAAATTAATGAGTGAGAATTCCACTATCCAATTCAACAATGAAAATTGAAATCCTGCTTTGCACTGATCAGTAAACTCGTTCACTGAAACCCAAGATGAAACGTTTCAGTGACTCAGTCTGACAAAGTATACCCACAAATGGAACTCAAAAGAAGTAAAATGATTAGAAAGAGAAAAGAAGAACATCACGGACTCAGCTCTAATCTACAAGGGTGAGTAACGCTTACGCTTTGCTTTGCATGAGTTAGCTACTATCATTTCAGGTGCATTCCAAATGATGGTTGTATCCCGAATGCCCACATATATAATAACTCAGTTTGCACGTGAGAGGTGCCATCAGAAAACATGATGATTGTTGCTTGCCCATTCCCTACTTGTTTTGATCTAGGCACAGTATGTCAGGTAATTTCCCTAGCTACCTACTTAAACACACACTGGCAGTATCCAATTATCAATAGAACTGCTCTCTCTCTCTCTCTCTCTCTCTATATATATATATATATATATATATATATATGGAAAATGAAAACCCACTCACTAGAACAACCTACCAAACCTACCCACTAACAAATATTTTATCTGATTTTCGGTATTTTTTTGAAATTTTGACCTTACAGTTGATTTACTAGAAATTGACACTTGGATCATGCATTTTGGATAAAAAATAATAATATTTAGAGCCTCTAAAATTTATGAAAATTATAGGCCATTGAATTTTAAACCTTATAAAAACCTATCTATGAATGGGAATCAAATGCTCCAAGAACTCATTCCTTTAAAAACAAGTGCATAGATCACATCTGTAAGTTCAGAATTTCAAAAAAATACGAAAATCTGATAAACTGTTTATTAGTAAGTAGATTTTCATTCTCTAATTATATCAGGGAAAATATTGACGATCTAATATTAAAAATATAATGAAAATGCCATTTTCGCCACATATCCTCTGTGACATGAAGTTGACATGTTGTAGCACATGACCCAGATACGTAAGGATAATATTGTTTTAACATTTTTTATAGATCTATAATAATTTTGTATTATATTTTCATAAAAAGAGTTTTACATATTAAAATATCAAGAAATGTTTTTTATCAATTAAAAATTAAAAAATCTATGCTCTGCTGTCCTATTCTCAAAGGATATATGTGTGAATCTCGCATCCCAAATTTGTATCATGTGTTGGGTATTACACCCCTATACTTGTGATATAGGAACATGCATAAACATATATATGAAATATAAAAACCTAAAAATAAAAAGTTAACAAAAAATGTTGATTTATAAGTTTTTTTTTTTTAAAAAATATGCACTATGCTATCAATCATGAAGTATGCTTAAGAAGTCAATCTACGTAAATACAACCACGTATTTTATTTTAAGTATTCCATTTTAACGCTATCAATCATGAACTAAGCCTAAGAAGTCAATCTTGTTCTCAAAAGAGAACTATATATAAAACTGTTTTCTAGAAATATTAGATATTATATGGTGTAGTCATTTGTGTTATATCCATATATCTCTTTGTTGGGCCCACCAAGACAAGGCTTTAGAAAAATGTGTTGGGTCCCTATTCCCTTACTAATATGGGGTGACGTCAGTAAGAGAGAGAGAGAGTTTATGGAGGTTCAACTATCAACTCGTATGCTGTCGTTATGTAGATTCTATAGATACCACCACATGGTGAGATGGATCGCAGAGATGCCAGCCACACGCGTGCAACCCACTGAAAGTACGCGTGTGAAGGAAAAATCATGCTTGATAAGTGGTTCAAACACGTGCTGAAGAGCAGAGAGAGGGGGGGGAGGGGGGGAGTAGGCAGGACCATAGTGACAAAAAGGTCGGCTTGCCTAGGACTTGATCTTGGCACCAGTCCATAACGATCAAAGTCCAATCGAGAGCCTATTAATGAAGCAAATTCAATGAAGCAACAACTGGTACTATAGAGAAGCGGCCATAAACTGGAAAGTCTTGACCAATTCAAAAAATCATTCAATGTAGTTGAAATAACTGAATTGGGGGTTGTTCGGTCAAGGAACGAAAACTCCATAGAATTCATAACTGTCTCAATGGAACCCTTTCCTTTTTTTTTATTGTCTAAATATTCAGGAGCTAAGACCATTCCAATGCTCCTTTTCGCCATGCATAAACTGAACCAACAACTAGGATAAGCACGAAAATCAAAGCTTCTATAAATACGGATACACCCAATACAATGAAACTCATGGCCCATGGATAAAGAAAGACCGTTTCGAAATCAAAAACAACAAAAACGAGAGCAAACATGTAATAGCGGATTCGGAATTGTATCCAAGCATCCCCTATTGGTTCTATACCTGACTCATAACTGGAGAGCTTCTCTGGTCCTTCACTAATTGGGGCTAAAACCCCGGAAATTATAAATGCCAAAATAGGAATAACACTTGATATCATTAGAAATGCCCAGAAAATATCATATTCGTGAAGCAAAAACATAGATGTACTCCTATGAATGTAGAATATACCGAATTCATTGATTAATTAGAATTGTAATTGTCAATTTATCCATAACTCCAACTGCTTACTCGAAACAAGAATTGATTGTGATCGAACCAATAGTTTGTTTGATGTGGGTCATGTCTACTTAATTAACTTACTTATTTATATTATATTTCTTGGTGTGGGGTAGGCATATCATGCTCTTATATTATACGAATAATTTTTCTTCAGGTTCCCCATAAAAACGAATGAAATTCATTCTAATGAATTGAAATTTATTCATTTTCATTAATCTTTCGGGCATCAAAATCCGTTTCAAATCGGCAAAAATCTTGGCAGGCAAAAAAACTCACGAGATTTAATTTGAAATTTTTCATAAATCTCTTGTTTTTTTTTTGGAAAAATCTCAGGAATAAAACATAAGTTTTATAAGAAAATAAATTAAAAAATAAAAATCTCAGAGGTTTTCATGATAAATATATTGTAAAACTATAAATATTGGGGTATTTGTCACGGTTTGAAAAGCTAGCGAGAAATTGTCGTTTTTAACTTTCAGGTATTTTCTCATGATATATTGGTGATATTTTTTGTAAATATCACAATATTTGTCACAGAGGGCAGGACTGCAATTGGATCAGATACGTGATGGATCTTGTTACATCCAATTCTGAATCAGAATGTACGATGTGGATCTGAGTCTGAAATATTGGGTCGGATCTTGTTACATTCAAATCCGAATCAAAATGCACAATGGAGATCCGAGTCTGAAATTACGGGCTGGATCTTGTTACATCCAAATCTGAATCAGAATGTACGATGTGGATCCAAGTCTGAAATTATGGGTTGGATCTTGTTACATTCAAATCCTAATCAAAATGCACAAAGTAGATCTGAGTTTGAAATTACGGGCTGGATCCTGTTACATCCAAATCTGAATCAGAATGTACTATGTGGACCCGAGTCTGAAATTATGGGCTGGATCTTGTTACATTTGAATCCGAAACAAATTGTACAAACTAGATCCCAGTCTAAAATTACGGACTGGGTCATGTTATATCCAAATCTGAATCAAAATGTATAATGTGGATCCAAATAAGATCATATGGTAAGGATGAATCCGTACCCAAAAGGCATGTGGTAATACTGAATCAAGTAAGAAACCATAAAGAAACTAAGCTCTTTAGATAAAAACAAAGAAACAAAATTGAATCATATTGTCATTCAGATTCAAATTAGATCCGACCTGAAATACTGATCCAAACCAAAGAAACCTAACTTAGCAAATCTGAATCTGATCCAAATTTATATCTGGATGTGATTGTAGGGATTTGAATCCAAAATTAATGTGCCAGACTCGGTTCAGATATCAGACAGTATCCGATCCGTTTGCAGAGAGCAGACGTGGGGCCCATGAGACGGTTTAAAGAAAAGCACAAAGAAAAGGTGGGGCCTTGCTATCATTGCCATCCAGATATTCCCCTCCCTCTTCAGCAACGAAATTGAAGAAAATAATGGAAAAGTTTAAAAAGGGAACGGTTTACACCCAGGCCATATTCACACACTTTTCCAGAGGCACTGCCACTGCCCAGGATCCAGATCCAGGTTGCTGTGATACTCAGTCCCACCACGATTATCTGGGGCGCTAAACTGGCAAGACCCAGATGAACCAGGTCCTGGGCCCACTACAGTCAAATATGGTCCTTTAACCAGGGATCTAAACAGTTTGGGTATGGGCTGGACATGATCAGGTGTAGCTTGATTGGATTTGGAATCAGAATCCCGTATGATGAAGAAAGTCTTTACCAAATCCAGATCCAGTCGGCTAATTATCCTAATCGTATGTATATTTTTGCACGGATGAAGTCGGATATAGTCAGATCCAGATTTCGGCATAAAAACATAGAACCCAATCTGACTTACTTATCGGGTCTGAGACGTTTATTGGATCTTATTATTTGGATTTGGGTTGGTCGGATCATACCCAAATCGCTTTATTTGTACAGCCAGATCCAACGTGGTCAAATTTGGATACCCATCCGGTCTTTTTGAAGTTAATTGGATTTGATCCAGAAGATCCAAGTAAGAAGTACAGCCGATCGAGTATGGATTCAGTTCGGATATATGCGTTACTGAATCCAATATAATTGGATTTTGAGATTTGGAATTGGAATTAGATTTTGATGGAAAAGGCTAGAACCAAATCTGAAGCCTTCTAGTTGGATTCTGATTCAGATCCAGTTGGATTTCCCAACTGAATCCGAACCATTTACGTCCCTAGAGCTGGACACCAGGTCAGGCTGCCTGCAGGACTACAGCGGTCTGGCATGTTTGGGCCAATTTTGGTTCAGAATTTTGAGAGTCAGACTAGCCCTGACTAAATTTTGGCATCCACAGTTCAAAGTTTTGTCTAGGGGTGTCAACGGGTCGGGTTTTCCCAGACCTGACACGGACCAAACCATATAGGGTTCGGGTATGGTGACAAATAAGAAGACCCGATTAAGACTTGGGTTCGGACTCAAAAGTCCGATTAATACATGGATCTGGGTATAGTTTGTGAAATTTTATACCAGACCTGGGCTCGACCTGAGTTCCAATTAAGATCCACAAATTTTCAATGTAAAAATGATAAAAAAATATTAGTTTACCGGGTATGGTCCAGGTCTGGTCCATGTAGCTTTTATAGGGTCCGGGTATGGTTTCTCTTATAGTAGACCCAATTAAACCCATTTTCAGATCCGTACCATACCCGAAATTCTTGTCCAAATCTTGTTTCACTTGGGTCCGAACCAAACCCTACCCGTTGACAACCCTAGTTTTGTCCAAGCCTGGGTTAGTTTTTTGAGAACTGGCCCAGCTTGGACAGGGTATATGTTTGGCATGTTCGAACAGGTGGAAGTGTTTGATTTGTGGCCGGTTGACGGTCGAACTAAAGGATGTCCTGACAACTTCTTGATATTCATACCAACTGGGCTCGACGTTGTTGGTAGGAGCTGGTAGTGCGGTGGAATGTTACAGTTTCAAAACCCAACGTGGTAGGAGCTGTCAGTGCAAGTTTCCTTGTGGTGGGATGTTGCAGGTTCAAAACCCAATGGTAGGTTGAATAGTATAACTGGTAGGTTAAAAAAAAAAACTTATTGATATTCACAATTCACACCTACTTAGATGAGTGGGTGGATCAAGGACACCTTGGTGCATGGAACTTGTACAGTGCTCTCAAACACCAATTGAGGTGTACTACTATTGAAGGAGAGGACCAAGCAATTGTTAAAGATTTTGACCCACCAACTGGGTCTATGTAGGTAAAAAAGTTGGTAAATACTGGAGCTGAATGAATGCTAGGATGGTTAACGTAAGCACCCAACAGACAACACGTTGGCCACCACCACCTTGATTGATTGAGATGGATGGGGATGATGCAAACAAAGGCACTAAGCCTGGACGCCTGGCCCAGCATGACATATTACTTGGATCAAGTTGACCTGTAAGAAACTGAAATGGATAGTAGCGGTAGTAGCCAAGGCGAGATGATGCCATACCTCCTCGGCGGTCTCTGCCACTTGTGCCTAGGAGACCATAAGTACAAAAGTGACATTCCTCCCTTTACCAACTTTTTTGAAACGAGAACACGCGAAAAAAGAAGGCTGGCTGTCTATTTTTCTCTTTGTTTTGAGTACAGAACAGTTTCAATGTAGAGAAACATATTCCATTTCTCTCTCTCTCTCTCTCACACACACACACACACACACGCACACGCACACACACAACACTGGTTTCATAAGTGTGGAACTTGAATGCAATGGGGTTGGTTAAAAATGATGAAACGCATTAATCATCGACACTTAAGCACCAAACGCCACTTATTCATCTGCTGGATGCCAAAGTTTTGAAACGTGAACACTATTCAAATCCTTTTTTTCAAAATTGAAGTGCATGCATTGAATTATATTTACTTCTAGAAATAAAGTTACTTAAATATCAACATTAACTTGCTAAGAAAAGCAGCTAAAGCAAACGGTAACAGTAGCAGAAAGATCAAATCGCCCCTTAATTGGCTCAAAAGCCATCTCTCATGGGCAGTTTTCACTATTCCACAGTAGAGAGAGAGAGAGAGAGAGAGAGAGAGAGAGAGAGCATGTGTGTAAAAGGAGTAAAGAAGAAGGGAAGGAAGCAAATTTTGCCTCTACCTACCTACAGAAGTCTACTGCTCCCACAGCAGTCATCATCATGAACCCTCTGCTCCAAGCACTCTCAAAAGGCACCAACCCTCACCCCTTAAATCCACAACCCAATGCCGCTCCCTCCCTCACTCTCTAGCCACTCACCATGCTTTTCCAGACCACCCTTCTGCTCCTGCTCCTCCTCCTCACACCCTTCACCTTATCCAGCACCATCCCCCCAACCCTCCTTTCCCTCCTCTCCCTGAAAACCTCCCTCTCTGACCCCTCCAATACCCTTCACGATTGGAACATCACCACCAACAACAACATCAGCACCGCCTATCCCAGACCATCATGGTGCAACTGGTCCGGCATCACCTGCCACCCCCGTACATTCCACGTCATAGCCCTGGACCTCTCCCACCGGAACCTCTCCGGCACAATCCCGCCAAATATCCACCTCCTGACGCAGCTCCGTCACCTGAACCTCAGCAACAACGCCTTCGAGGGCCCGCTACAGCCGGCCGTCTTCCGGCTACCCGCCTTGAGAACCGCGGATATCAGCCGCAACAACTTCAACGCCACCTTCCCCCCCGGTTTCGATAGCCTCCTTTCGCTGTTTCATTTCTCCGCCTTCAGCAACAGCTTCACCGGCCCGCTACCCTCCCGGCTGCCCCCTCTGATCCAGCACCTCAACCTCGGGGGCAGCTACTTCACGGGCGGTATTCCGGCGATCTACGGCGGTTTTCCGTTGCTCCGATTCGTCAACCTCGCCGGGAACCTACTAGGGGGGGCCCTGCCGCCCCAGCTCGGCAACCTCACCCAGCTCGAGCACCTCGAGATCGGCTACAACGCATACTCCGGCGGCCTCCCTCGCGAGCTCGGCTCGCTGACCGCCCTGACCTACCTCGACGTCTCGTCCGCCAGCCTGTCCGGGACGCTCCCGCCCGAGATAACGAACCTCACTCGTCTCGACTCGCTGTTCCTCTTCACGAACCGTTTTACTGGCGTCATCGCGCCGGAAGTCGCCCGGCTCTCGTCGCTCACCGTTCTCGACCTCTCGGACAACCGGCTCTCCGGGGAGATACCTCCCGGAATTTCGCTCCTGAAGAACCTGACTTTCCTGAACCTCATGGGCAACCGACTCGGGGGAAGCGTACCGGTTAACGTTTCGGACATGCCAAATCTGGAAGCGCTCCTCCTGTGGAACAACTCGCTCACGGGGCGGATCCCTCCGGGACTCGGGATCAACGGGCGGCTCCTGAAGCTCGACGTCTCGTCGAACTTCCTCACCGGTCCGATTCCCGATACTCTCTGTACCGGACAGAGACTGTACCGGCTGATTCTCTTTTCCAACCTCCTCACCGGTCCGATTCCAGATTCTCTCGCGAATTGCACCACGCTTTGGCGATTCCGGGCTGAGGACAACCGACTGTCCGGCGAGATCCCGCACGGGTTCGGGTTCTTGCCCAACCTGACGTACGTCGATCTGAGTGGGAACAATTTCTCCGGGAGTATTCCCGACGATCTAAGTCGGGCGCCGAGACTGCAGTTCCTGAACATATCGAGAAACCCATTCGATTCGGTCATTCCGGATCGAATTTGGGAGTTCCCGACTCTCCAGATATTCTCGGCGAGTTACTGCGATCTGAAGGGAAGAATCCCCGAGTTTCACGACGGGTGCCGCAGCGTTTACAAGATCGAACTCGAGGGGAATCGTCTAGCCGGAAGCATACCGGAAGACATCGGAAACTGCGAGAAGCTGGTGACCGTTCAGTTCAGCAAGAACTCACTCTCCGGCCGAATCCCGCAGGAACTAGCCACGCTTCCTGCGATCACCGAGATCGATCTGTCGCAGAACTCGCTCTCCGGCATGATCCCGGAGCTGTTTGTGAACTGCAGCACGCTCGAGAGCTTCAACGTCTCGTACAACTCGCTCTCCGGCAGGGTGCCCTCGTCGGGGCCGATCTTCCAGCAGCTCCACCCATCGTCGTTCGTTGGGAATCCGGGTCTGTGCGGCGGTGTCCTCCTTCGGCCATGCCCGGAGCCCGCCGAGGTTCCGTCAGAGAATCCCTCGAGGCAGCGCCGGGAGAAGAAGACCGCTGGGCCGCTGGTGTGGATTCTCGCCGTGGCTTTCGCCGCTGGGATGTTCGCGCTGGTGGTCGGTGGCCGGGTGCTTCACAGGAGTTTCTTCGTGTACGGAATCGGCCGAAACTATAAGCGGGAGGTGAAGATGGGGCCCTGGACCATGACTGCCTTCCAGAGGCTGAACTTCACGGTGGATGCGGTGCTTCGGTGCTTAAATTCCGGTGAGAACATTGTCGGAATGGGTTCGGCGGGCACCGTATTCCGGGCAACCATACCGAGCGGAGAGGTCATCGCCGTGAAGAAGCTCTGGGGGAAGCCGAGTAAGGGGAGAATGGCCAAATCCCCCGGTGGAGTTGGTGGCGTTCTGGCTGAGGTGGAGGTTCTCGGGAGGGTGAGGCACCGGAACATCGTCCGCCTCCTGGGGTGCTGCAACAACGACGATACGACGCTGCTGCTATACGAATACATGCCAAACGGCAACCTCGACGATTGGTTGCACGGGAAGAAGGACGGAGAGACGTCGTCCGCGCCATTGGATCTGGCAGACGACGACGGCGATCCAAAGAAGGACGGTGCGGCACCCGCGGGCGACTGGGTGACGCGGTACAAGATCGCGGTGGGCGTGGCGGAGGGGATCAAGTATCTGCACCACGATTGCCAGCCGTTGATCGTACATCGGGATCTGAAGCCGAGCAACATCCTACTGGATGCGGACATGGAAGCCCGGGTCGCGGACTTTGGGGTGGCCAAGCTGCTGGACGAGTCCGATAGGTCCATGTCCGTCATCGCCGGGTCCTACGGCTACATCGCGCCCGGTATGCTTGCTTCTTCTTTAGGTTTAATTGCGCGTGTTGGAGACGGGCCAAGTTTGGTTTTGGTCTCACCGAGTCCTATTGAGGTCAACTGCGTTCAAACCAAAAACGGGAGAAACAAGTACTGGTAAGTGGTTATGGTTTCAGTGGGTCCCAAGGAGCTCAGATAGGGGACGCTGTCCCTGATCGTCTGCGACGAGGAACGTGCTGTATACCGTCCTATAGACCCAGATTTGGTCTGTACTCTGTAGTAGTAGTGTGGGTGTGTGGTTCACATGAGTCCAATTATAAAGTCAAGGGAGACAAAAGTCTCGCTCGTGATCTCTCTGGGTCCCACTGAATTTAGAACAAGGCGACCCCACCTGGGCACCGAGCAGTTACATTCATATTTGGATACAAATGATGCTGGTTATATTCAATCCCCACCGCACATCTCTCTTGGAAACCGCGATATTCATTTAAAGTGGGCCCCACGTATACCTTCAAGAGAGATGATGGAATATAACTTGATATACAATATGATGGTAACTGCTCTCCATGTGTGTCATCTGTGTCACGTAGAATGAATAATGCTGCCGTCTTCGTTTAGGATTACCACGGATAGGGTGCAATGTCATAGCACCAAAAAATGTACTGCCACATCTCCTCCAATGACACCTTGCCGGTTCAATGCAAGAACCAGTCGATTCTTTTGGAGATCAGATCAGGTGATATGTCACAGGACTCACAACACAAATTTTCTGTGCTTTGAAATCATCACTGTCCATAGCCTTCGTCTTTGTGTGATAATGACGTCAGCTTTTCTGGTGGGCCACATTGTTTTCGTAACAAATTTGTGTTTTGACGTATCACTTGATTTGACCTCGGGTTCTTAGGCCCAGGACAGGTGTTCCTCAAAGAGAAAAGGCAGTACATTGTTTTGTGCAATCACATTGCACCAGATCAGAGACACTATGTTCGAGCCAGACCGTTAGTTGGCTCGAGCCAATTATGGGTCCAACTTTGCGCAACAAAAAACCCTTAACAAAATGAGCTGATACTTTGTGTTGCAGAGTATGCGTACACACTGCAAGTAGATGAGAAAAGTGACATCTACAGCTTTGGGGTGATTCTAATGGAGATCATAAGTGGAAGGAAGACTGTGGATGCCGAGTTTGGCGATGGGAACAGCATCGTTGATTGGGTGCGAGAAAAGATCAGGACCAAAGAGGGAGTGTTGGAGGTGCTGGACAAGAAAGCGGGGGCCGAGTGCGATTCTGTGCGTGAAGAAATGATGTTGGTCCTAAGAGTGGCATTGTTATGCACATCGCGATCCCCTGCCGACCGGCCATCGATGCGCGATGTCGTATCCATGTTGCAAGAAGCAAAGCCAAAGCGGAAGGTAGCAAATGGTTGTGATGTTAGTGTCAATGGCGGCATCGGTGATGGCCGTTCTGTAAAATAAATGTTTAGTGTTGAAATATATGGGCAATTGGATTGTGGATTCTCCAGGGCTTGGGATTTTTTTCTTTTGTTTTTTTTTTTCATGTGAAGTTATTCT
Source organism: Nuphar pumila (assembly GCF_984573655.1). Classification (NCBI taxonomy): domain Eukaryota; kingdom Viridiplantae; phylum Streptophyta; class Magnoliopsida; order Nymphaeales; family Nymphaeaceae; genus Nuphar; species Nuphar pumila. The sequence continues at coordinate 4,150,043 of NC_143261.1, forward strand.
TGTTTTCTTACCCTTTTTTTTTCCTTTTGATCAGTCTAAGAGAATGTGTATAGGCTTTTTGGTCTTGATATGTTACTCCCATTGTATTGTGAGAATTTTTAGTAACTATTTGAGTTAAATTAATGATAGTTTATCTTTTCTTCCAAATGTTCACTGATCAAGAAAAGTAGGGGGATAGCTCCCGGTGGGATTCGAACCCAAGACTTTCAAGTTTAGTGCTCCATATGCTCTTTTACTTCTTTTTGATAGAGAAAGATAGTAAACTCTGCCTACCTTGCTTCTGGAAATTGCATTGTTGTCCTTGCTTGATTTATTTAAGCAAGCAGAGATGGCAGCATGGCTCTAGTTTTTCCATCAGCAAAGGATGGAAATTTGAGACAGGCAAACACATTTTCCACTACCCAAAGCACATCCTCATTGAGGACGAGGTCAGATCAGGTGAGTTGTGAGAACACAAATTTTGTGTTCTGAAATCACTGCCGTCCACGGCCTTCATCACTGCCATTCATTGTAGTAACAGTGGGGCCCACAAAAAGTGCTGATGTAATGCTTACACGGAGATCAAGACTATGAACGGTGGTGATTTCCAAACATAAAGACTTTGTGTTTTGACATATCACCTAGTCTTACACAGTGGAGCTCTGATTGTTTGGCAGGAGCAGTTAGTGCATGTCACCTTGTGTTGGGATGTTGCAATTTCGAATCCCAGTGGTATACAGCTGTGTAACTGGTAGGGGTCTGTCTAACCACAGCTTTCTCTGTCAAAAAAAGATCTCACCTTCAAAGATGGTGGCTGCATTCGACAGTACATCACTCTAGGGTAGACATTCATATCCGTAAAATTTATATGATCAATTTGACTTCATAAATGCATTCGGCACTTTTTCTTTATCAGGAACATGATAAACCCTAAGTCTATTTTGGATTCAAATGAATCCATTAGATAACGGATCTAATTTTTAAAAAGCCCAAATAAAAACTCTAAACTAAATTGAATCCAAATGAATATTTATGGACATAGGTCTTTTGCTCTGCTCCTGCATCATTATTCTTAGTGTTTTTTAAAAATGTAAATATTAGAGCAAGGAAGTTGATATACTCTATCTCAATTCAAACAATTTTAAGTGTTTATGCTCAATCTAAACCGTTAAATGTGCTTATTATTACTTATTTATTAAAAAACAAGCTTTCTTTTTAAATTTATTTGATGTAAATGTAAATATTTTATTATAAAAATTTACTACATTGTTACCCGTTGATTTTTTTTTACCTCTTTAAAATATACATGATTAATCAAATACATATTCTCTATTGAGTAAACAATAACAAACACATGTAATGCTTAAGATAAGCATAAAACACTTTAAACTATGATTCTTGGATGGTTCTAACGGTGACCTAACAAAAAAGAGGACATGATAATCATATATATATATATATATATATATATATATATATATATATAGAGAGAGAGAGAGAGAGAGAGAGGTTGGTGGTTGTTCAATCGTTAGCTACTCAACAAAAACTCGATTAAGCTGGCCATTGGATCTTATTTAAATCTAACAGCCATCAATAACCCTACTTAAACCCCAAATTTTAGCATTGTTTACCCTTCCGCCCCCATTTTTGCTCTCTCCTCCATCTCTTTCCTTCCTCTCCTCCCCTATCACGCCGAGGCTGCATGCTCTCCTCTCTCCCCCTCACACCTATCCCTCCTCCTGCAAGCAACCAACTTATATATGTGGGGGAATGGAAACCCTCCCCAATGATTTTTTTTTGGTATTTTTTTTTTCAAAATTCTGACCATACAGATTGATTTATTTTAAACCAACACTTGATCATGAATTTTGAATAGAAAAAATGGTATTTTGATCCTAAAAAATTTATGAAAATTGTATGCCGTTGATTTTGAATTATAAAAATCCATCCATGCATCCCAATCAAATGCTTCAAGAACTGATTCTTATAAAAACAATCATAAAGATCACATATATGTATGGTCAGAATTTTGAAGAAAACAACAAAAATCCAATAAAACGCCTATTAGAGAAGTTTGGAAGTGTTTTCCATTAAAGATGTTTTCATTTCCTTTTATATATATATATATATATATATATATATATATATATATATATATATATATATATATATATATATATATATAGAGAGAGAGAGAGAGAGAGAGAGAGAGAGAGAGTTGACTACATTTGTCAAACTCATCTCTCTCTTTTTTTTCAGGCATGACCCTCCATATGTCGAAACGAACTTAGGGATGGCGGTGGACCGGGGGAAAGCGGGGCCCCGCCTCGCCCCGTTTGGACCGGGGATGAAGGGTATGAAACGAGGTTGGAGGCGGGGATGAAGGTTAAAATCCATCCCCGTCCGGGGGTGGAGGCGGGGATGGACGTGCACTTTTCCCCGCCCTGCCCCGTCCCTGCCCCGATCCCCGCCTCATCCCCGCCCCGACCACTTTTCCCCACAATATCCCCGCCCCGCCCCGCCCCGCCTCATCCCTGTTTGAACCGGGGATGGAGGACATGAAACGGGGATGAAGGCGGGGGTGGAGGATAAAATCCGTCCCCGCCAGGGAAGCGGGGCGGGGCTGGAGGATAAAATCTTGAGGCGGGGTGGGGGTGGAGACCTTGTCCCCCGCCCTGCCTCATCCCTGTTTGAACCGGGGATGGAGAACATGAAACGGGGATGAAGGCGGGGGTTGAGGATAAAATCCATCCCCGCCAGGGAAGCGGGGCGGGGGTGGAGGATAAAATCCATCCCCGCCAGGGAAGCGGGGCGGGGCGGGGCTGGAGGTTATAATCTTGAGGCGGGGCGGGGGTGGAGACCTTGTCCCCCGCCCCGCCTCATCCCTGTTTGAACCGGCGATGGAGGACATGAAACGGGGATGAAGGCGGGGGTTGAGGATAAAATCCATCCCCGCCAGGGAAGCGGGGCGGGGGTGGAGGATAAAATCCATCCCCGCCAGGGAAGCGGGGCGGGGCTGGAGGATAAAATCTTGAGGCGGGGCGGGGGTGGAGACCTTGTCCCCCGCCCCGCCCCACTGCCATCCCTAACCCAACTGTTACACTGTTGGTACTTCAATCATGTTTTTCAGGCATGACCTGTATGTTGGGTCTGGGTTGGAACATCAACAGTTTATGTGAACAAATTTCATTTGTTTATGACTTCGTCCTTTCCGACATCCTATGCACAGTAACTTGTTCAAACTTTAACCTAAAAGAATTCCTAACGTTTCATATTCAATATAAGTCATAAACAGCGTGGGTGTGAATGACTTCCTTTTCTTTTTAATCTGGAAAAGCAAAGTTAAAGTTTGCTATGCCGCAGGAGTTTATACAAGTGTACCATTGGGTTTTGAACTTGCAACGTCCCCAACACAAGGTGACATACTAACAGCTCTTACCAGACAAGCGTAGCCCCCTCCTCGGTTGGTGATGGTTGTTCACAGTTACTTGGTTGCAAACTTGCAATTATCCTTTTTTTCGTTGTTGTCAGTATCGGTGCTTATCGGCCAATACATGTATCGCCAGAAAATCGATACCATACTGACCTGATTAGATGCTAAATTTTTTAATAAATAAAAATAGCTTAAAATCAAATTTTTATATTACTTTAATGGCTTTAACATTTGTAACGTTCTGATTGACACGCGTAATATTTTTAATTGTTTTTTTTGGCCGATTCAGAACAATTCACTCGAGAATCGGTATCGGCCGATTCACCCAAATCATTGGCCAAACGATACGGGTCCGATTCCAATACTGACAACATTGCTTTTTTTACTCGATTCCAGACCCGTTAAGATTCAAAGATGCTTTGTTTTATGGGGAATAAATTCAATTAAATTTCCATACCGAAAATCATACTATAGCATCACCAAATCAGAGTAGGTTCTTGATTTGATTACCTATTTTCTCATAATTTAAGGGGGTATTTTTCATAACACATAAATGAAGAGGTTGCATATTCAACCAGCACTTTAATAGAATTAAAAGCTGAACCATCCTGTTTGCACCTCTAGGTAGTGTTGCAAATGGGTCACATCTGGCTAACCTGAATCTTGATCCGATCTCGAAGGGGGTTACAGATTCAGATCCAATTTAAACGCATGGTATATATATAGCTCCAGACCTGGATATGATGTGACCCCCTCAGACATTGGATCCGTAGAAAGTCGGGGTAGTATTAGTATATTGGTTTTTAGTTTAGGAAAGAAATTCTTTAGATTTTCAAATGTTTATACTATTTTTTATTTCCTTTAATGAATTTAATCCAATGATGTTTTAAAATTTAAAAAAGTTTTAAATTCTCTGGATAAATACATGGCCGATAAATTAAGTTTTATAAGACTTCACTGTACTCTTTTTGAAGAATGTTGACAACCACAAAAAGGTGGATCCTGCCATGTTTTATAAGATTCCAGATGATATGATTGGTTCATATATGATTCTCTCTTGTTGTTTTTTTCTTTCCGATTGATCATACTCTTTTGTGAGTAGAACAAATCTCACCTCATCTTAGCCAACCCGACAAGGTGTTGGGTTATAAGAAGGTCATGGCTTACATATATGTGTCCTATCTCTTATACATGACAGGACTACTCGAACACGAACCCATACCCGTACCCGTACCCGTATCCAACAATTGGTTATCTAGTTGGATATGGATAAATCCAAATGGGTTGAATATCCAACCCCTTGACAGCCCTATCTATAGTTTGGACCAAGGTTGCCAAACTAGGAAACCGAAGCCAGAAACGATATGGAAAGCAGAAGCGAGAATCAATGCATTTTAAAATGTATAAGAAGCGGGAAGCAAGAAATAAGTAAAAAACAATATAATAATTGAATGAGAATAAAAATGGAATACAAATAAAACTAAAATAAAAGTGACAAATCTTAAATTTCAGGATTTTTTAGTGTAAGAAATACATTTTTAACAAAATCTAAAAAAGACGACTGCCAATTTAGAGAAACCACATAAAAGTGTGAGAGAAAACACATAAAAAACTTGAAAAACAGAGTGAGAAGACATATAAAAAGAATAGATAAAGTGTGTGAAAAGCATAAAAAAAGCGTGAATAGATTGAATTCTCATTAATTAAGTTTCGAAAGCGTCGCATTTTCGATAAGCGAGATTTCCACCTACCTAAGAAGCTTTCAGTGACACTCTCTCATTTGAGAACACTAATTTTTCTCATTTTCTTCGTCTTCTTCTTTTTCTTTTTTCTTTTTAAAATGTTAGGATTCGGTGATAGGCATAAATTTGCAGAGGGAGAGAGAGAAAGAAGGGTGGTGGATGCCTTATGCAAAGTAAGGATTATTCTCAAATTTTAATATTAATTTCTGTTTTCACTTGGTTCCCCAGCATGTACAAGTTTCACACTATAAAGCATTGGGGCGTTGCTTTATAGAAGAAAGCGGACTCGAAACATTTGGTACTTTCTGAATGTCATGCAAGGAACCAATTTCTGTATGGTCCTGTCTCATTGTTTTCACGTCCAACAAAATGTAGCTCATTTGGTAGATCAACCCCAACGGTCCCACTTGAAGGAGGCAAAACAGAAGCTCATAAACATCCTTCTCAGCTTTTTGCTTTGACTACCCCATGACTTTCCCAACCTAACGTCCTTTGACCTTTTTTTTTTTTTTTTAAATAGTGCGCTCAGCTTAGCGAGTTCATTGACCTAAAATACCAGTCACACTTGCGGGCAGGAAGCTCACTTTACTTTAATTTCATGACAAGGGATGCATTCGAACTTGTAACATCTCATCAACTTGGTGACATTCATGAGTTTCTCCTACCAGAGATGACGGGGAGACATCACTGATCATGAAAGAATTTTTTCCACCAACATAGTTTGTTTTGCCATGCTATTAATCGCATGTGGATGGCAGTGGATGGGAAAAAAATAGGGATTCATTTGAACCCACTTTGTTTGGACTGGGGATGAGGGACATAAAATGGAGAATGAATTGAGAATGAAAGTGAAAATTAAAACCTGTTTGGGAATGAAGGCGGGGATGGACTTACTCTTGCCCCCACCCCGTCATTATCCCCAATCCCCGTTAATGAAGTTATTAATATACCTTTATATTATAAAATCTTTATATATACAAATTTGTCGCTAAAATCCGTAATATTTACGAAAATAACGACGAAAAAACTTTCGTCACCAAATCCGTCGCTAAATAACGATAGCTTAGCGACGTCAGATCTTTGTTACAATACCTGCGGCATTTAGCGATGGATTTGGCGACATAGGTTTTTCCGTCACTACGTAACGATGACGTTAGCGACATAAATATTTCGTGGCTAACTGGTCATGTAAATTTGCAATGGAGTTACGACGGAAGTAGGTCGTCGCCAAATCTGTCACTAACACTACAAAAAAATGTTGCTAATTAGCGACGAAATTAGTGAGGAAATTTTTATGTTGCTAATCTGTCGCTACTTTTCAATTTAAACCGTCCCTTCTAAGGCGCGAAATTTTCCCTCTCCCCCGTTCAAAATTTAAACTGATGTGAGATTTAAACTGTTCCCAAACAAGCGTTCTTGTGAGCAATTTTTCTGCCTCCGTCCTGATCTTCCCCTTCGGCCCCATCGAAGCCCAGGCGTCGAGGAGGTCAAGCGACCACTGGCAATTCCGCAAGAGGATGCTACCAGTGTTTAATCTGATCCAGTTCTTCTGATCGTAGATCATCTCGTTCCACCCGTGCATCAACAAATTGGAGTTTTTGTAGCGATCCCAGGGGAGCTCGAAGACCATGTCAGTAAACATGGCGTCGTTGTCCATCCACCAGAGGAATTCGACCTCCAGGTGCGAGAGGAGGAGCTTCCGAATCAACGAGAGCTTCACCTAAAAGCCGGCCATCTCGGCGTCGAGGAGGGCCATGTTGTAGAAGATCTCGATGCCATGGAGGTGGCAGTAATCGATTTTGTTCTTGATCGATTTCAGAAGGTAATGGTCGCCCATCGGGTTTTTGCATGCCTTCGACGATGAACCGGTGACGAGAAGGACTCGGGCCTTGCCGGGGGAGACAAAATTGGGGAAATGCGGGTGGCGGGCGATCCATTCTGACCTCTGCGAGTCCAGATCTTGGGGTTGAGGGAGTACGGCTTGCTGGGATCCAATGGTGGGTCATCTTTTTCCTCCGCCGCCGCTGACGAATCGGTCCTAGTCCGGCCTATTGCTGCCGGAATATCGCATGACAGGGAGCAATTTTTTAAATTTTTTTTTATTTAGCGATGGATTAGTGACGGATATTATCTATCTCTAATTTAAAATAGTGACAGACTCGCGACGGATCATTTTTGTCACTAATCCATCGCAAATTAGCGACGAAAGTAGCGACAAATAAGTTTTGTCGCTACTTTAGCGACAAATAAGTTTTGTCGCTACTTTAGCGACAAAAAAATCATGATAGAAGCTATCCGTCTCTTATTTGACGCTAAGTTGTTTAGCGACAGATTAACGATGAATTTAGGTCGTCGCTAATCCACAAGTTTCTTGTAGTGATGGGACCAAGATCTTATATGTTAACCTTTATGATAAAGTACAATCAAACATTGCTATATTTGACATAGAAAAGGATGATAGATGCTTTCAGCTAACTGAGCCTACCATCTAAGGTGCAGTAATCCACTACTTTAGCAACCTGAAACCAATTACAAAGAAAGTAAACACGTAATTTGCTGTCAAGTGTTCAATTGGATCTAGTTCATCTTTGCCCTTACTTTAATGCTTCAAAAATTTAGAGACTGGAAATTTTACTAAAACTTTATATTTTTTAAACACAACAAAAAACATAAACCAACTCTGAGTCTTTGGATTTGTCAAGGTAAAAGAAAAATTACAATAATTATTTTAAAAATATTGTACTCAATTAAATAAATATCAAAACATATACAAACCAAAATCACAAAAACTCAGATACAATTCAAATTAACCTAATCTACAGCAAAATCACGGTTGAATCCTCATGTACTATAGCATTCACTTGTACATCTCTATGAATATGAAAATTTTAAAATAAAAACAAGACAACTTAGTATCATCATATATACTAGTAGACCTCCATCGAGTCTCTAGTGTGTATTAAATTATGTACACAAAATATATCACATGTGAATTTTCAAAATACATCCAAACGACATTTGTTTCAAACATTTTTTTACAATCATAATACATATTCATATGACAATTTCTTTAATTAAGTCGAATCAAATTGTAATGAAATAATTATAAAGAATTTCTTGCATCGCACAATCCTTTATGAATTATGTATATAATCTAAATAATCATAAATAATTACTTGCATCTCATATTGCTTTTATAAATATAAAAATATATTTAAAAATTTAATAAAATAGTTAATTATATATTTACATGTTTACCCTATATGTATAAAACATATTATTATCTTTTAAATTAGATTCCTTTTGTAGCAAACAATTCACAAAATTTAAGTAACTATCCCGATTCAACAACATTTTGAGGCACCACTAGGTTAGTCCACTATGAGCATACATACTTTCAAGGGTTGTTCGTTTGCACATTTATTTCACATTTTACCTCTGAAAGCAAAGAGGTCGATATCAGAGTAAATGAACATTCGTCAAGGCTTTTCACGATTGGCTATAATCGTAGTCAACTACTACACATGTACATGGTTGAACTGTCAACATCTTTTTACTGAGTCTCTCTCTCTTTACATTCGCCGTGGATTAAGGACAATATCACTCATCTTTTATATTTTTTTATCTTGGGTTTTCACCCTCATAACCCTTCTCAGGGATAGTTTATCTACCCTTGGGTTTTCATCCTCACAACCCTTCACAGGGATTTCACAGGGATGGGTGCAAAGCAGCAGTACTATTTGACCAATTCGCTAGTTGTCAAGTTCTCACCGTCAAACTAGCTCCATAAATAATAATATTGATTTTTTTATCCTTTTGATATCATCTTTTTAGTGCATGATATTAAAAGTAAATGCAGCATGTTCAAAATTTACAATATTTGCACTTTTGGGTCAATACCCATAAAACATTTTGTACATTAAAAAATGTATCACCATGCAGTTACAAAATTTATCAGAATTGCAATTAAATACAAGTAACATAAATCATCATTATAAAAGATGTATTCAATCATAAATAGATCTCTAGACAATTCGAGAATCTCTCACTCATGACTCAATCACAATCTTGCATGCAATTTTTAGTACATGTATCACATACAAGTCTCATAAACAAATTCAATTAGAATTTGGGGTTTGAACCCATAATCTCTGCAAATAAAAGTGCCAAACATTTTTTATTAATTTAAAAAAATAGTGTCATCTTAGAGCCTACAATATAATTTAAATTTTTTAAAATAACAATAATTCTCTTTTGAGTATTTCAAATTCAAATCAGACAAAATTGCTGATTCAACATTATTTACCTTATAACGGACTACGATATTTAAATTTTATATAAAAAAATAAATTGTATTTATATTATTTTAGTATGAAAAACCCAAAAATTATTTTAGAAATTTTAGCAGAACCTCTCCTAAATTTGTATAAAAAATCTCAAAATTTATTTAAAATTTTCGATAGAACCTCCTCTATATATGAGAGTAAATTGACTGAAGTTTTAAAAGAATGAATGCATTTTAATTCATAAAGAAAATTCTAAGGGTTTAAGAGAAAGCTTAGAAAGTTCTATAGATGCATACAAGGGATCATATGAGTCATGTGAATATATACCTTGTTTGTGGGATTTTGGGTAGCGATTTTGTAGCATGGTTTCAAAGCCTCTGAAAATTTTGGTAGCGCTTTCGGTACATGTTATCAAATTTTCTGATGGTGAGTAAACATTTTAGCAGCCTAATGACGTAACATAAGCATATTGCTCAATTTAAACAAACGAACACACAACTAGATGGAGGTTGTTTTAGTCTGTCGCACACAGAGTTGTGCACATACACAATAGTGCAGGCATATAGAGAAGTTCATTGGCAAAGGAGGGAAGCCAAAAAGGCCACAGTGCTATTAGTGAACTGTGATAGGTGCCTAAGTGGCACCTATGAATTAGTAGGTTTATCGACAAAGGAGGGTGGCTGAGAAGGCCTCTAGTGCCTTGAGCTGACCATAAAAAACACCTTAACAAATGTGAGGGTGCTAAGAAATGTGCACAACGGTGAGGAGCTTTACAAACAAAAGAAGATGACCCATTAAGGCCTTCAGTGTTGCGACTGCCCGTCTAAATATGTCTTGACCGAGGCATATGCACCTAGAAGTGCACTCTAAAGAATGCAGAGTAGTGATGTCTCCACATCATAGGGAGTGGCCATTTAAGGCCTCGATGTTGTGATGGCACTGTGTGAAGCGTCTCAAATACGCTTTAAGGATTAACGTAAGCAAAAGACGTGCATACACATGACCTAGTCGTAGGAGAGCTTAGATTTGCTTGCTGAATCAAACAACACTCTTGTTGGCGACATTTCAAAAACCAATTTTGTTTGGGGAGGGCTCTCCCAAACAAAATGAAACCATCAAGCTGTAGAGGCAAGTAGTGCGATGCAAAAATCATCAAATTAGGTGTTTTTTTTTAAAAGGGTGGATGTTTTTTATTATTTTATTATTGTTATTTATTTATTTTATAAATTTCATAATTCTGTTTTATTTTTACTAAAATAACCTTGTTTTGATTTCGTTGCCATTTGGGTCATGAAATTACCTTTTTGTCCTTCAATAATTTAAATATTTGTCAAAATATGCTCCTGAATAATTAATTACTATTTTTCTCTTATATAATTTAACTATTTTCTTAAAAAATATCCTTAGATTTAAAATTTTTATTTTACCCATAGACAGTTTAATTATTTTCCAAAATATACCCTTAAGTTATGAACTTACTATTTTGTCCCTAAACAATTTAAATATTTTTGAGCATATATTTTTGAAATATAGATTTGGACCTTTAAAAATATTCACTTGAATAATGTTCATATATGCTTAAAGGATCGAGTCGCTATGGATCTAGATCAGTATTCAGAACAAACAAAGGATTTAGATCTTTATCTCACTTTGATTGAGCTTCTCAAATCTCATTCAGATTCGAGTCAAATTCGATGGGGTTCAAGCTTACTTCAAAAATCATAATAAAAAAATTTATTAAACCTTTTACAAATTTCAGGTATTACACTTGCACGGCCCCATGTGACCAATTATTTGTCACCATACCTGGACCCATAGTCACCAATATTTACTTCCATCCAGACCTTGAGGCCCAAACTTAATATCAACGATCAACCATGCTCACTATCCCCCAGTTTTTAGATCAGTATCCGGTCCAAGAAAAGTCATTTATGTCCATGACCCAAGCGATCGGGAATTTGAATCGCCACGTGGCGTACTTGGTACGCTACCGGCATCGTATAAAAGAGCCTTAACGTTTTCGGGAGACCGCATTTTCCCGCTCCGTTCTATTGCGTGCGCTTGAGAGAGAGAGAGAGGCGGTCGCTCTGTCGTCGGAGAAGAAAGCGGAGGTATTGAGACCCTCTCCTTATTGCTTCTCCTTAATAAAGTTAGGTCGATCCTTGATTTTCTTACGCTTTCCGTTATAGTTCGATATCGATTCTTGATTGAATTTCAGAGTGATTTCGAATCAGTATACCTCATTCTTTCTGAAAATTAGGCGAGAACATGTCAAATTTTGAAATCCAGTTCTTGATTTATATTAGTTTTTGGCTTTTCGGCGCGTCTTGCTGTTTTAGATCGGTAATTGAACACGATCGGTTTGCTTATATAGGGTTTTGATGCGCTCTTTCTCGCTCATTCTCCCTTTCAATGTGCGTTGAAGGTTTTGATTGCGTTGGATGGTAGTTTGTTATTTTTGTTGCCTGAATCTGTTTTAAGTCATTGAGTGTTTTTTTTTTTAAGTTTTGGACCATATGGATGTTTGGTGTGGTTGCTAAATGGAATTAGAGAGTTCTATGTTCAGTCAGTGGTACTTATTGATGGAGATATTTTGTGAATGTCTTAGGCTTAGGGTTGTCCGTACGCCAATATCAATAAATAGATTTGGTGAGGATGCTGGGTCAATTGTTGCCTCAACTTAAGGGGGAAAAAGGACTGCTGTTCCTAGCTGATGCGCTCATTTAGTCCAAAACTTGCTTTGGTTTGCTCATATTGCCGATCCGTCATTGTGTTTATGCATTGTTCGATCACCAAAATACTAACTATCCCCTTAAGGAAAAAAAGGGGTCTCCTGAGAAAATAGAGGACCCGAAAGAGAAGAATTTACAGTAATAAAAGGGATTATCATTTATTTTTCTAATGCATTTGTATATTTTCTCACAATCTTTTCTCATAACTGTAGGATTTGGATGCTGTTTTGATGAGCTTGATGCTCCAGTTTGCAGACCCTAAAATAAATTTTTTTTTGCATGATTCCTTGCTGATTCTAAACTCATGGCAATCACAGTTAAGTCTTTCAGCTTCTACCGGCTCTAAATGTCAAGAATAAGCATTTGAATATGTCATAGGTTGGACTGCAGTAATTTTGGTGAAATTCGTTTGCATGGGTTCATTACTTCCTTTACGTTCACAGATTTTGAATGCTATGAGATGAGCATAGTTGCATTCATGCTTAATGACAATGTAATGTTGCTTTTGTTTGTTATTTTCAAATAATTTATATTTCATTTCTGTAGCATTTCATATCCTACTAAACTATGCATGCATGAATTTAATTGGTTGGTTGATGTTTGCAAGTTGATTAAGAACTTTTGCCTTGCCTTTGAAGTTCAAACTTGTTAATTTTATCCTTAGTTGAATATTATCACTCGGCTTATCTAAAATTTGAGTGCTGATCTGACTGTTTTGTTTATGTCCTGTGCCAGTTCTTGAGAAATCAAATAATTGAATATCACTATCCCATAATCCCATTGTGCAAGAGTTATTTAGGACTTTTGGCATTGTATTGATGAATGTGCGGCACACTTAGTAGTTGCACAATGCTACAATTGATGATCTAATTGATACGTGTATTTCAGTTTTAAATTCTGTATGTTGTTAATTAACATGATCATTTTCTTCTCGAAGTGATGATAGATTGCCAATTCTTATTGGATCTGTTGTTAGGGTTGGTGTGGCTTCATTTGGCTTGAGGTCACATACTAACTTACTGTTGCCACATTGCAGTTGGCAGTTTATATCAGAATACAATGTCTAAGCGTCAATTAAGTTATCCCTTTATATTTATTCTTCCTCCAAAAGAGCTGCAATTTGTGGTTTATTTCGGGTATCTGAGCTGGTGGTATTACTCTTTGACTGCTAAACTTTTGGGTTTTGTATCAAAATGACAAAAAATAAAAGGCTGTATAGAAAAAAAAACTTCGAGACTCACATTCAAAATCATGTGTCTGTGTGCACGTGCATGTGTACATATATGTTTCTAGGCATCTGTGCATGCATGTAAGCTTTGAAAGTCTAAATGATTCATATATTTCTAGGATTGAACAAGTCATTGATGAAGATATACTTCATGCAGGGGTTTCTCATTTTGCACATGCTCAACATAGCTTTGCAATCAAAGAACGAATTAAAGGATTTCTTGGTGCCTGTGTGTGATACTAGTGAATGTCTTGCTAGTAATGACATTGGTGGTCTTCACAGACAACACTACACTAATTATTTTTAATGATTATTTTGTTGTTTTGAAGTTTTTATTTGCAGTGTGGTAACAATGCATAGTCTTGCAACCACCACGGGGGTCGCCCTTGTGGCCAGTAGGGTTATTGAGAGGGTGCTGAGATGAAAGCACCAGATCAAACCCCGCTGGCGCATGGGTGTGTCCGTTGCTTTCAGAGTTGTGCCACGTAAGGCAGGGTGGTTGTGGGGCCCCACCTGAGGTTTTCCTTGCTTTGGCAAGGATTCCTCATCATAAAAAAGAAATGCATAGTCTTGCAATCAGTTGTGCAGATGACTATTATGCTGCTAGTTCTTGACATGATCTTCATCAGCAGTCAAAAACTCTGCTTTAGCATCTAAAAGAAAAGTGGAGGGCTTCTAGTTGATCTATTCAGGTTGGTGCTTCTATTCTCTTCTTTGCAGTGTTTTTTATCCATCATGTTTGTAACAATCCTTTCACTTTACATGGAAGCAGTTCTGAATAACTAGACATTTTTTTATTTGCAGTCCTTTCACTTGGTATCTACAGGCACTTTTTCAACCCTTGAAGCCCACATAATAAAAATACAAAATAATCCTATATGAACACCCAAGAATTTCTCGAAAAGCTGAGAAAATCCTAAACTTCAGTACACAGGTATATTGTCATATGCTGGAAAAATCACTAAGAATAAGCTTTTTGAACAAGCACAATCCATTCGGAAGGTGTCATGAAGAGAGAAACCAGTGAGTGCCAAAAAAAGAGTAGGCTATAACAGCAAACGTTGGGTATATAACACATTTAATACCATTTCATTTACAAAAGACTATTGGCTCGCAAATAAAGGTTTACTATTTACAGGTAATGGATATACACATGAAACATAAATAAAATAGTCTATTACATTTCCCAGTCACATACTTTCAACTACAAACATATTGCGTAGCTTCTACACACTACAAAGTTCCTTCATGAATATCAGTGAAAGATTATCAGATGCTAGTTATTTCTTGAGAATAATGTGGTTATGGCTCTCAGTGCCAATCACAAATCATGAGATGTAAGGAAAACAGGACAATGAATATTAATACTGTACCAATTCTCTGTTTGGTTAGCATACACAATCAAAAGCTACAATAGCATGGCTTAGATGTCACCAAAGCAAAATCTACAACCAAAAAAGTATTACTTCTAAAGGCACTACCCATCATGGATAATTGATCAGTTTTCTCCAAGCTAGGAAACCTAGCATGAGACTGTAACCTAATGAAGACACTGCAAGTCAAGGCAAAAGCGTTCAGTTTTATATCTTCGTAATCTAAAATCTCCCACAAATCTTACTGTTGTAGTAAAATATATGGGAAAAGTGATGCACAAACCTGTAGTAAATTATCAACTACTGCTTCCAACAATGCTCCTGTTTAAGCTGGACCAGAAGCCAAAGCATTATAATATACCAGTCAGTGCCAATAATTGAATTCACGGACATAGCATACTAATAGACTTGAACAATCACACTTGGGCCAAAAGAGAACTAGGTCTGCTTTGATACAATCAGATTCAAACTTGCACATGCTTTGACTCAGACATAGGTAAAAAAAGACTCAAGCATGTTTCAAATTAGGGCCGCTTTGACCCTGGTCTGATTTAGACTTGGGGAAAAAAGGATCCAGGTCTGATCAAACCATGTCTGACTTAAGTCTCAACCAAACCTGGGTCCCGCATTTCAGATTTGGGTCTGACCCAGGTTTAATATTTGTAGTATATATTTTTTTCATGGTATTTTGGACATTTAGTTAATATTTTTTTTCATAGTTATTAATATTTCACTTGGTATCTTTTACACACACACACAGAATATACATATAATCTGCCACAAAACCCTTGAACCCCATAAAAGTACAGATACACAAATAACAGAAGCTTTAGGTGGTACATAGGTACACAAGCTGTCATGTGCAGAAAAAATTAACTGAAAATAACGGGATCCATTCCAAACCTAAAATCTACATAATTTTAGGTACACATACACGCATTCAAAAGAATACTAAAAATACATTCACAAAGCATATTAAACACAATCTTTCTTGATAAGAGGCCCCTCTTAATACAGCTTTTTGAAAAGATAACCTCTTCCATCAAAACACAAGGTCATCTTCTGTAATGAAAAAACATGAATCCGTAGTAAGGTCGTCTAATAATATAAGTATGCCACTTAATACAGCAGAATGCTAAGACAGGTAAAAACAGAAAATAAAGGTAGTCAAGAATAGCCAATCTGAGTATACATAAAGCAAAACAAAGCATGTGCTTCTTTTCTGCCTTTCTGAGCCAATGCTCCATCTGGAAGGACAAATTACCACTGGTTTCCAACCAGTTTGAACCTCTGATTTGTATTTATTTTCCAATTGATTTGAATCTCTGTTTTGCACACGTTTTTCATCTCAATGAATGGGTAAGGGGTTTCCCAACCCCAACTTCATCTATTAAGATATATGCATTGTATTATATACCTAAGTATACTAAGGTATTCTTATAGGTATTTTCCATTGTATTTCTTTTGTGTTTTCTTTTTCATTGTAATTCCAAGTATACTAAAATATACTTATTGTGATTTAGATTTTAGTAGAAGGATAGTTTTGGATAAGTATACATATTGTATACTTTTATGGTAGAATAAGGATTTTATTTTTATTATTATTAGTCAATATTTAGGATGACCAATTTTTGTAGTTTTATTTATTTATTTACTTTTTTTTTTGGTCAAATGAGATTGACCAACTAGCCGTTGGGGTTTGTATAGCTGTTGGGATTTGCTCTAACATTTAGTTTCACCAGTCAAACTGCTGTTAGGACTAGCTCTAAGTGTCAAACTTGCTGCGATATCTTCCTCTATATATTACTCATCCTTTGTTGTATAGGAGAGGATGAATGCATGCAGTGTGTGTGTGCATGAGTGTTGTAGTGATGTTGTTGACTTGTATATTCGTGTGAATATTTCTCATTAATAAAATATTAGTTTTTTATGTTTTGTTTTTCCTCATGACTATGTATGGTTTATTGTCTCTAGACAAATGCATTATGAGAATGCATTTGAATTTCATTTATGTTTGATAAAATTGTTGTTATTCTTTTATTTTTTGTGTCTCGGATTTTGTGCCATTTTGTGACATTATCATAAATAAAAAAAGACTCTTTTTTGCTGGTTGAAAATCCACATTATATGTTGAGGCAGTTAAACTGGTTCATGAAACAGAATAGTGAACCATTCTCCATTCTGGTTGTGTTCACTCTGAAATGTTCTTTTGCTTTATATCAGCAAGTGGGAATCAAACTTGTTGCTTTTATGTAGAAATAGAATATAACTAAGTGGGCTGTCCTAACATGTCTGTCCTTGAGATTGTATGGCTGATTATGGAATTGATGAGGGTTGGTTCAGGTTGGCACATTTTAGGCATTGGAGAAACCAGGATAGGTCAAGCCCAGCAGGATTCTTATCAAAGCTTGGGTCTAGTGCAGTTCCATTTGGACTCGAGCCCCAAACTGGATATTAGCCAAGGTAATATCAACCTCTTCTGTCGGTAGACTTACATTAAAGCTATATATGTTCTCCAAGGATTACACCAGTAAGTTGTCAACCTAGGTTCAGTTCAGGTTGGGCGTAGTCTTTCCAGCTTGCCAATCTTGTATGGCGGACTTCATCACCTTCAGGCCCAAAATCCCATATATTGCCAATCTTGTATGGCGGACTTCATCACCTTCACACAACTTTGTCATGTTTGGCACTTCGAGGAACACTCTCAGGTTGTAAGTTCCTGAAAAACATTGTTGTCGTTTCCATGCAGTTTCTTTTAAAATACGATCCCATCTGTATGCGTACAACATCCTTCCCTTGGTTGAAATCTTTGCCTCTTTATGTCCTTTCGAAGAGTTGCCACTGACATTTCAGAATTTGGTTGGTAAGGAAAGACTATCACCAACCAAGCAACTAGAGGTGGAAATACAGACTTTAAACGTAGACATCTCTCTCTGAGAGAGAGAGAGAGAGAGAGAGAGAGAGAGAGAGAGAGAGAGAGAGAGAGAGAGAGAGAGAGAGAGAGAGCTGGTGACTGCTTTTCTAGCTAACCGCCATACTACCCGGGCTTTTGAAGAGTTTTCTCATGTTTCCTTAAATATGACAGGTACATGTGTTCTACATGATTGATTTTATAAGAATCATCTCTTGGATAGGGATGCACAACGAACTGAGCCGGCTCGGGCTCGGCTCGATAAATCTTTGTTCGAGCTCAACACATGCCGTAAATGAGCCGAGCTTGAACTGAGCTCGAGGCTCGACCGAGCAAACAAGCCGTGCTTGATTGGCTTATCGAGCTTGATAAGGCTCGGCTTGTATTTATATAATATATAATACATATTAATTATATAAAAATAAGACTCAATAAAGTTCGTCCCTCTCTCTCCCACCTCTCTTGGAAGCCCCATCTCTCTCTCTCTCTCTCTCCCATGTATAACGTATTCGATCCATTTGTAGCCCTACCATCAGCACCCAAGGGGCGGTGAAGGAGCTCCCTCTGGCTCTGTCAGGCGGTGCCGATCGGGGAGGAAAACTCGTCCTACTTGATAGAGGGTGATCGCCGAGTGATAGGCGGTGAGTGGTGGTAAAGCAGATGAGATATGAGAAGATGGTGCCGAGCTCTCGGAGGAGGTAGTCGTGGACAGAGGAGGGAGGCAAGTTCAGAGTGTTGCATATGGTGGTGAGGTGTTGGTGGCCACCACCACCACCAGCAACAACAAGGTTCATACCCATACTCGACACGAGCCAAGCTTAAACACTAGTGGTTTGGGCTCGGCTCGGCTCGCTCGGTCCGAGCCGAGCCGAGCCGAGCCGAGCCTGTACATTGGTTTACATGAGCGAGCCGAGCTTGAACATGCCAAGCTCAGCTCGAGCTCGTCTCGTGTGCATCTATACTCTTGGATCATCTGATTTTGATATGCATGTAGGTTTTTATAAGGTGTAAAAAATCGAGGGCAAAGATTTTTCTAAATATTCAAACCGTAAAAATTCATGTTTCTCATTGAAAAACATGATCATGTGTCTTTTCTTAGTAAATCGACTTTGTCGAACACAGATGTATTGTCATATTTAAGTAATACATGGGTTAAGTCGACACCCATACTTTTGGCCATCGAGCAAGTTCTCACTCTCTATCTACGTGCCAGATCTCATTCGAACTGCATAGTATGAAATATCAATCAGTAGGTAATTTTTTTGTTCGTTTTTTGTTCATCTATTTGCTCTATTCTATTAGTAGATGTTGGTGTAGGTGTTGTTGGTTTCATGACGTTCTTTTTAATCATTATTTTATAATCAATAAATGAAGAATTTACTACACAAACAAAATAGATAAATTGGTGATTGAAAAATCATTTCTATAGCAACTAACAAAAGTAAGCATCATCTCTTTACATTAAAAATAATATCGAATATTGCATTTGCCTAATCATATGCCTTTTTAGAAGATGTTTTTTAGTTTATTTTTCTTCTTTTGTTTGCAAGATGAAAATGACAGAAAAAAATGACAACGCACAAGGAAGATGAAGCAAAGAATAAATATTTATTAAAATTGAGACAAATGGTTCACTTTTATACTTTTCTTTTTTGTTTTCTATTTTAGATGTAATACAATCATCTAAACAAGAAATATGTGTTAACATGTATAACATTTGATGATCATGAAACGATAGGGATAAAAAACAATTTATACTAAACAAAAAAGCAAATACTAAAAAAATAATGAAAAAGAAAAAGATCATAATATTGATTGGTTCACTATGGTTTCAATTATGTAAAACAGGATAGGATTAAGAACCTTTACTCATGTAAATTTTTTAATATGGGTTTTTGTGAAAAAGTATAAACTCATGAGAATGAAGATGTTTAGGATCAATTAGGCACTTCTTAGAAACAACTATATTCAAACAAATTTAATGATTAAAGGTAAACAATGCGCTAAATACAAATTTTTTGTAGTGTAAAGCTTGTGACCACATCAAACAAACAACCACGTAAAAATGAAGACATCAAATTAAGAAAACAAAGTGAGAAACTGAGACACATGAAAATGAATGAAATAAATAAAAAAATGAAATAAACTATTGAATATGCAAAGATAACTTGAGGATCATGCAATTCTTTCACAAAATAACATATTCATGTCAACGTTCAGTTAAAATTACTTATTCATGCTAAACGTTTCAAAAAATAATTGATTCTGCCGTTAAAGCTCTATTTACCAGAATATCTCGTCATCGATGATGTTTTAGATGCTCAAAAATTGCCGATAAAGTGTCGTGCAACAAACAATAGTGTCAGAGAATTTTGTTAAAAAATAGTCACTGAAAATAGTTGCTGAAAAATCATCAAAAAATTTTGTCAGGACAAACACAGTGGGCTAAAAGGGGTACGAGGCTACAAAAATAACCCTAAAATGCATACCATAATTTAAAAAAAAACGAAGTGTCACATTTAATGCTTATATGAACATTCGTAAAAACATGAGAAGATTTACGTTTAAGTCTTGAAAAAAATTGTGAATCTCATGTTCAATGTGCGAATGCTCGAAAAGTTCTTAAAAGAGGTCACAAGATTCACATATACAAAGGATGTTCGTAAATCATTTTGCGAATGTCATGAGGATGCTTGCAAATGAATATAGACATTCTCAATCGGTATTTACGAATGTCAGCATGCATTTGCGGACCTCCTTGAAGAGTATTTAATTAAAGGAGGTTCATAGGTTTTCTTCTTACGTATTATATTTGTGAAGATTGTATTGTATTTGTAGAGGTCTCATGATAGTGCGAATGCCAGAGGCATTCACAATAGGTATTTGTGAATGCGCTTCTTGAAGAGTGTTTACTTTAAGTGAGGTTCTCATGTTATATTTGTGAAGGTCATATTGTATTTGTGGATGATCGCAAAATCTCTTTTTTAATGAATGGTTGGAAACTTTCTATAACGTACCTATATATTGCGTGAACCTGACCTCGAGTTCGCATGTGCGAATGACAAAAATATCTTAAAAAAGTCAGGAATCCGCAATTTTGGATATGCAAAGGATTTTGTCAAATTAATAGGTATTTCAGAAAGCTCACCATTTTGCAAGGACAGTACTGTCATTTTTTGAATATTTAGAACCCCTTGGTGCAAAGTAGGTTTGCAAACATTGTGGTAATGGACTCATGGTGCAAGCAAGAGATCTCCAAAGTGAGAATGTCTGATATCTGTCGCTGTTGTTCAGAGGAGTTCCACACGCACGCTCACTGCCCGTAGATTCAGTTTCAGCCCAAGTTCAGAGCATTGCCAGCAGTGGGTTCGGCTCATGCAAGTGATCTCCAAAAGGTTTCTGAAAGGGAAAGAGGATTTTGCGCGATCCAACAGGCGCCAAATCCCCAACTTTTTTTTGGAAAGGGAATTTGGCACCCTGGTACTTGACGGAGCCTCATTTGCCGTTAGGTTAAGGCCATCTCGCGTATTGACTGATGTGCAGCTGATATTGAAAATCAACAAACCATAGCCAAATCTTGTTTTCAGGATACCCTTGGTGTGGGAAAATTTTGTTAAATTTAAAATTATCAGTATATGTAAAAAGTGTAGAATATATAAAAATATGAAAGAAGACATAAATACTATAAAATATTGAAGTTTTTGTTTTTCTATTTTTTTTTTGACAAGCAAGCTGGAGATAACCTTTGTGGGAGTTGAACCCTTCAACCCATGCCTTTATTGTCATATAAGATTCGATATTTTCGAAATAAGCTATATATATATATATATATTGCATCATATTAGCTTTTGAAAATATCACGGTGAAGTATTGGTGACATTTGTGCAGTGGTGTACAGATCGATTTTTGTTAGCTACATGTTTTATATTCTAATACTTTATTTTCAGACATGGATCTTAAAATAAGATCTAATAGAGTGTTTGCAACAGATTCTAACTTATATGAACGGATTTTGTGGATTTGGATTAACATTTTTTGTTGGATCTTTAGTCAGATCTAAGATCAAATGCTATATTTGTGCAAACTTTACATGTAAAACCTTTGTTTCCGACCTTTGTTTTTAGTGGATCTGAGATTGCTACGTAAAATTTAATTCCAAGCTGAACTTCACTGCGTCATATTTAATTTTGTTGTGGACTTAGAATCAATGCTGCTGTTTAATTTTCAATTTTGGACCTACCATGATATGACCTCTATTATGTTGGCCAGCCACGTGGCTTTATGCCATTGGGCATGGTGACTTGGGTGGTCATCGGTTCTGTTACTTGATGGGTACTTGGCCCTTGGTCAGGCCCAATTAGGTAATTAGGCCCAAAGATGGGCCAGCCCGATCAGGTAATTGGGCCCCAAAGGGGCTTGACCCGTTCTTAGATGCAGTGGGGCCCGAACAGTCCCGACCCATTTACTGGGTTGGGCCCAATGTTGTCAGTATTGGTGCGTATAGGTCTGTATTGGCCGGTATGTATCGTATCGCCAGAAAATCGATATGAAACTGACCGGAATAGGCTATTTTTTAATAAATATAAAAACATAGCTTTAAAATTATTTTAATGGTTTTAACATGTGTCACGTTCTGATTGACATTTGATATTTTTTTGCCGATTCAGATCGATACACTTGAGTGTCGGTATTGGCTACGGATACACCTGAATCGTTGGCCAAACAATACAGGTCCGATTCCGATACTGACAACATTGGTTGGGCCTAAAAGGCCCAGCGTGAGGCTTGCAGGACCAGGCTTGAGTGGATTGGGTTTGTTGGGCCCCAATCCGGTCAGGCTAGGTTGGTCTGATGTCAACCCCTAACTGTAGCGTGACAGGGACTTAGTAGAAGTGTCAACGGGTCAGACCCCTACTAAAATGGTGGGTTCACACTCGAATCTGACAAAGTGATATGAGTATTGGATACAGATTCTGGTATAACTGGATTTTTCATAAGGAAAACATACCTGGATCTGATAAGAATGACAGAAACCTGTCCGTACCCAGTAACATAATGTTTTGTAAGTTTATTACATTAAAAAATTGCGGATCTTAATTGGATGGGTTTGGTATAAAATTTCATAAGCCATACCTGATCCATTTAATAATCGGGCCTCATGGGTTTGAGCTGGATAGTTAAGTGGACCCCTTTTTGTTACCGAACCCTTTCCTATAAGATCTGGTACGGGTCAGGATCGGGTATGACACCCCTAGAATCTAGCACGGTTGGTCTCCCGAGCCAGTGCTGCTCTTTCCCCGTGTCATATGGGAAGAAAAAAGGGGCTTCCCGTTGATCTAGTTTTACTTCTTGTTCTTGCTGCTCGTGCATTGTGTTCGTATAGTAGACCAGGAGATGGATCCAGGTACGCTTCAATAAATAGATCATGGATCGTATCAATGAACTCCGAACCCGGATCCGAACGTTGACGTCGATAGTCGGTAGCAAGATCCTTTCTTCGTTTGCGAGGCAAAGGTCTCAACCTCTCCGTGGTCTCTTGCCTCCCTATTTCCTCCTCCATTTACCATCTATATACATTTACTTTATGGTATTGTGCTTTCTTCTTCTGGGCTTGAGTGGTTTTACGGTTTTACCGGTGAGAGCTTTTTCTGAATCTGGAAATTCTGGGGTGAAAAAAGAAGTCCCTGCCTTTCCCAGTCCCCTATTTTGTCGATTTTTCTTAGGAGAGTTCATGGGCGTCTTGTGATTTTGTGGTGATTCTGAAGACGTTGGGGTTAAATGTTAAGTGGGTTTCTCTTCTTTTCTGTTTTTGAAGTGAGAAAGGGAAGAGAAGTACAGAGATTGTTGGGATTTGGAGGTGGTTCTTTGGTTTTTTTTTTTTGAAGGGAAGAAAGGGTTTCCGGAATTTGGTGGTTCTTCTTCATGATGGCTGAAGATACGGTGAAATCTCATTACGTGAAGCTGAGG
Organism: Nuphar pumila; assembly: GCF_984573655.1. Lineage (NCBI taxonomy): Eukaryota > Viridiplantae > Streptophyta > Magnoliopsida > Nymphaeales > Nymphaeaceae > Nuphar > Nuphar pumila. The sequence continues at coordinate 4,173,694 of NC_143261.1, forward strand.
AAGGACCAAGATGTGCCCATGGAGGAGATTGTGCCGGGAGAGCTGAATCAGCCCATTCAGGTTCCTCAGGTAAGAAAAAGAGACAACTATTTTTTTTGTTTTTCGGCTCTCTCTTTCTCCTGTGAAATTCTAAGTTCTTACGACTCTTGATTGGCGCTATTGTTTTTGAAAATTGTGATCTTGATCTTGTAACTTACGGAAAAGTGCTTAGTTGTTTTGATGCTTCTATGCTTTTACTCTTTGATTTTTGTGGATTCAGGCAACAGTGGTACCAATCAATTAGATTCCAGTGATGGGCTCCCAATTTGATTTGGTCACATTTTGTTATTCTTGTTGGATCGGACGTTATCCATTTCTTTCTCTTTTCTTTTTTAACGCAACTAATCACTTATACATGATCTGATTAAGTTTCAGTGACTCTGAAACTGGCACTGTTATTAGTTGGTACCTTGAATTGATAAATGAAAATTTTGTTAGGACAATCATGGGAAATAGCAAAAAGGCCCTTTCTGGCTTGACTAACTTCGAATACATGTTTAAAGCTTTAACGATCTCATGATGCATTTTAAAGTTTGGGAAACTAGTTCCCTTTAAGGTGCTTCCTCATTTCTGACTACAAATGAGTATTAACTTTTGTTGAGCATCAGGATTGTTGTCAGTGGCAGGTTTCATTTTATAAATCTACAGAAGCTAGCATGCAATAACTCCTCATTTCTTGCAGAAAGCATGAAAAAAATTTGATGAAATATTTTCCATTTATCCAACATACTTTGTTGGGAACTTAAGAACTGCTCTGTTGTTTTCTGCCCCTTTATGTTAGAATCAATAGAAGTATGTCTTTACTGGTCCAGTGTTAGCAGAACCAATTCTTAGATACCTCTGATTGTATTCTTTGTGACAGTTGGTTGTGCACAAATGTCGTGAGTGTGGACAGCCTCTCCCTGATAACCATGAGCCTCCTGCTGATGAGCCCTGGACTACGGGGATTTTTGGATGTGCAGAAGATACCACCAGCTGTAAGTCTCCGTTCTTTGCCTAATGTTTATGACTTTGGAACCATGATGTGCTCCTGTTTCTTTAGCTAAGCAAAACCACAATGTAAATTTTCTAGAAGTTCCTATTATCCTATATAATTATCAGGTTCTAATGTTCTGTAGATGGAAGTTGGATTATTTCTTGTCAACACACAAATGTGCACTCACATATGCATGCCCATGTTTGAACTCTGAGGAGAAAGAGCCATGATATCAACTCATCAACGATCAGAATAATAACTGCTAGTCTATTTAGGTTATATCCTACTATCTGGATGAGTTTTGCTTGTTAATTTGTTAGGATGGGTGCTTGTCACATAGGTGCCGGTGCGGATGCGGTGCAGGTACGGGTGCGGATGCGGCGATGTGGCACTTTAAAAAAACTTGGGTGCGGAGGTGCAAGGAGGATATATATATATATATATATATATATATATATATATATATATATATATATATATATATATTTAAACAGTTTTAAGTTAACACTACGTGTATTTGTGAGCATTTATGTATTTATATATATAATATAGATAAAAATGAACTTGATTAGGGTTAACTGAATCTACTTGTGGATAGAAATGGACCTCAGTGTGGTTGACTTCACCTAACACGACGGAAGTTGTGTCCAAGTGTTGCACCCGCCTGGGTGCGGGTGTACGGTGCCCTGTTAGAAGAGTCCGTGTGACATAGGATGGGTGTCTTGTGACATCTTGAAGGGATTAGTTCTGTTCTGAGATGGTACAAGAATATCAGCAAAGTTGACCTCACACATTTCATATTTTAAAGTTATGAATTTTTTTATTTGCTTGTGTATGGTGTCATACTTGAATGTAAATTCTGTTTTAATTCCAAGATATTGGAATCACTACTTTATTGAAAATGTATTTGAAGAAGAAGCTTATAACATTAAGGATTCAAGTCATTATTAATGTTCTTCAAATTATGCATTTTGGGATTAAGTAGAGGCCAAGGGCATAGTTAAATTTGATAATGATGTTCCATTTGGCTGTTGCTGCGCATCATGAGGCAAGGCAAGGTGATGCAAGCCTCTTCTTACATGGACATGTTATAAGTATCATTGGTCTTTTCTTCTTGATGCGGACCCAATTGTGGAGGAACCCGATCTGCATCCGCTGTCCCAACTCCCAAGATCTTAAAATGGATCCATGTATTGCTAGCCCAAATCCAAACCCGATGCATCAATTACTCAAAGCAGCTCCAAGCTCCAAGCTCAATCCAGTTGTGGGACCCATCATCAGGATACCACATCATCAAAGGCACCAAGTAGGACAAGTGGGACCCGCTCAAGGCCCTCTTGGTTTAAGGGAAGAAGTTTGTGGGACCCACTTAGGGGGTGACTCCCCTATTTTTGGAAGACTGGAAAGACGTGTGGGCTGGCCTAAACGTGGTTGGGCTAAATCTGGCCAAGTCAAATAGGTTTACTTGAAATAGTTTTGGATCAAAAGATTTATCCTAAGTCACACGGACTCGGCTAGGGAGGCGCCGCACCCGAGTCGACACGCCCCGACACGGGTGCGGCTTAGGACATAGCCCGGACTCGGTTAACGACGAGTCAGACTCGGTCAACAAATCGAGGCCGAGTCCGTCCTCGTTTTGGACTCTGTCAACGTTGACCGAGTCCAAAAATATCCATTTTTAGGGCAGAAAAAAATTATATATATTTTTAATATATATATATATATATAGCACGAGTCTCAAACATACGCCCCAGAAAAAAATTTCTAGGGGGCGTTGCCTCCATAACCCCCCCTGCAAGGGGTGGCCCCCTAGGACCCGTGCCGGGGGGAGCCCTGGACCCCCCTTTCTGCAAGGGCAAAATTATAATTTGCAAAGTTTGTAAAAACACTCATGCTGGTGCCAAACTTTAGAGGACAATATCCACATATATGCACACACTGGATATATATATATATATATATATATATATATATATATATATATATATATATATAGAGAGAGAGAGAGAGAGAGAGAGAGAGAGAGAGAGAGAGAGAGAGAGAGAGAGAGTCAAGCGTCACTTCAATTTTGCATATCTCAAATGGGGGTGCTCAAGAGGGTATATTTATACCTCTTCACAAGTTACAATAATGAAGTAAATGCAATCCTAAAACTAGTAAACACCTTAAGCTCAAATCTAATATTAGTAAACACCTACTAAGACTTAGGCCAATATTAGATAAATCCTATGTCACATGGGTGCGGGTGCGACACGGGTACGGTGCAATTTCAAAAATTTTGGACACGGGGACCCTCTCTCCTCTCTATTGGGTGTGGCCCTCTCTTCTCTCTATTGGGCGTGGCCTACTCTCTCTCTCTCTAATTGACTCTAGTCACTCTCTTTCTCTCTTTGCTCTAATCTCTACTCTCAAAGGCACATGAGCCTAACCTGTTGTAGGTTTGCTCCCTTAGACCTTGGTTGTTGCATGCTCCCAAGGGTTGAACGGTGGACTCAATCAAGCAACTATGGTAGTTGCCCCCCCTTGTCGAACCAAACTTCATCCAGATGACCTAACCGACCTGCAACCTAGTACTAGACACTCCCTATTAGTGTACTGAGCCCTAGTAAGTCCTACCAACCCTTACCTTAATCCCAAACTTTCCCTTGAACTCACCCAAACCAAGTGATCCTAGTTTGGGCCTAGTTTCTGTTGTTGTGAACTGCAGGAACTGGTCTGACTTGGCTGAGTCATATCTCCCAAACCAGAGTTGATCTCAGGTTGAAACTTTAACCCTAGGTTCTCCTACGTGTTCCCCGAACAAAAACATGACCCAGTCAAAAACCCTAATTTTTGTCGTCTGTTCTCGAGCTCATATCTCCCGAACCCGGTGGAGTTAGGCCCTGAGAGTTTAACAGGTCTCCTTTTCACATGTCTAGAGCCTTGCCCTAAAATTTGATAATTTTTTATGCAGTAGTTTGAGAGAACTAAAATTTCTCCCGAACTCTGTTATAACTAAACTGAGCCAGACCTTGGCCTATCTCGTATGTCTGTCCCGTTCCTAAATTCATACATATTTGTCTTGGTGTTGCCTGACCATGAAACTTGGTCTGTACCTTCATTAAGGTGTTTGGAATCATCCCTCCAAAATTGGGATTTTTTCTCCACACCATTTGGGTGAACCAATTTTCCTACCAAAACCTATCAGTTTATCGACCTTGTCTTACTCGGTTTTGACTTTGACCTAATCCTTAACCTAGTTGATTCTACCCGCTGCCTAAATTTTCTCACCCAGGCCCAGTTGTGAAACAAGAACACATCACTTCCTCTGCCATGGGGAAGGTTACTTAAATTGACATTCACCCTTGAGCATTTTATGAGACATTCACCCTTGACCATAGATTGCTAACATGATATTTGGCCTTGCTATATTGGTGAACTTTAGCATTCTTATGAGATCTAGAGCATTGAATTAAGAGTGTGAAGCTTGATCCCTAATTTTCGCGGATCCAAAATAGGTTACATTATACTCCTATTTAAAGAGGGCAATCCACCTTTTGTAACATGTGTGTATTTTCTCAATCTAAATAGTGGATCTCAGTGCACCGTTGACACATGCAACTCTTGCCGAACCACGTAAAATCCTTGTTCCTTGTGTGATTGATTTTCTTCTCTTCTTCCCGTTTTTTTGTTTCATTGATCTATCAATATTGCGATCTATCAATAGTGTGTTGTGTTGTTCCCCACCATTCTTGTGAGATCTAGAGCATTGAATTAGGAAGCTCCCGTTACAAAACAAGTTTCAAAATTTCAGGTTGGATCCTTGAGAGAGGTTGAATGGAGTCCATTTCTTTTAAAGAGTTCCATAGGAAATTGACATCGTGGAATGGTGGCTTAGATAAATAGCATGTAAAATCACATTTATTAATTCAAGGTGAGAAATTTCTTGGTCTCCACATGTCAGTCCTTCATTCTCTGAATAAAAAGTGGTTGACATGATTGAGAGCTTCATAAAGATCTTAAGTTTAAAAAAATTATGCCCTCGCCTCGGTGCATTTTTGGCAACTGAAAAAAGAAAACTTATTTATGACCAGCACTATTTTGATTATGCAGAATAGATTTCTGCCTTTTCAGTGGGCATTGCTTACATCTGAGTCAGTTCATACTAAGTACTTTCCTGGAGGTTGTAATTGTAGCATTTAGTGACTGAATTTCAGAGGTGGCCTTATGGAGATGAGTTTAGTTGTCAAAAATAGTGCTTAGGTGCAGCCCCACCGCATGGGCTTATGGGTTTGGGTGGTGGGCCCCTTTTTTCCCAACTAGGCAGCGTCTAGGCTCTCTCCGCCTGGGCTGTGGAGACATGTCTTTTTTTTTGGGCTGAAAACAGATCGGATATTCGAGCCAGATTTGAATATTTGTTTTTATTTCAGATTCGAATTCAGATCTGGCCTACGTTCGACCCGTTTTCACCCCCATTAGGGAAAATATAAAGGGGGAAGCCCCCTTCTCTCTCTCTCTCTCTCTCTCTCTCTCTCTCTTGTGCCCGCGCGTGGGTCATGGCTGCGAGAAGAAGAATGCGTCCCCCTGTTTGCTCTCTCTGGTCTTGGATGTGAGAAGAAGAAGAAGATCAAGTATTATTTTTTTCCTTTCTTCCTTTTTTTCTCTTCTTTGTTTCTTCTTCCTCTTGCTCTTCTTTTCTTCTTATTCTTTTTTTCCTCTTTTTTCCACTATCTTCTTCTTCCTCTTCTTTTCTTTTTCCTTTCCTTTTTTTCTTGGTTTTGTTTTCTCTTATTTTTCTTCCTCCGCTGACCTCACACCCTCTACCCTCTTCTTTTTTCTTTTTTCCCTTTTTTTCCGTTTTCTTATTTTTTTCTTCTCCTCTTCTTTTTCTTCCTCCTCTGACCTCACACCCTCCACCCTCTTCTTTTCCTTCCTTTTTTTTCACTTTTTCCTTTTTTTTTCCTTCTTTCCTTTTCTTTTTCTCTTTTTTGTTCTCCTTTTCTTCTTCTTGCTCCTCTCACACCTCCACTCGGTTATATATATATATATATATATATATATATATATATATATATATATATATATATATTCTAATTGTTTTTGTTTATGTTCTATATTATGCTGAAGTACACTATTATACTTCATTCATAGTCACAATGATATGTTTGTTTCTTAAATTTAACAATTTATTGTGATATTTCTATTTTTTTCAACATTTTTTTTTCTTTTTGGTCCCACCTTAGGTGTCTTTCTCCTAGGCTCCACCTACCACTTTTGACAACTAAGATGAGTAAAAGAAGGGTATGTTTGGCCTTAACGGTGTGGGATGGTTTCAGCTTAGGGCAGTTCCATGCCAAATTAACAAATGAATTACGAAATAGGCACCAAAAGCCTGTATAGTGAAAAGTGCAACTAGGTATCACATAGTCAACCTGGGTGCTGGCTGGTGACTCACCTAGTTGCCAGAAGCTAGAAAAAGGCCTGAGAAACGAGCAACTTAGGCAACATGGACAATGCCTAGGCGTGCCAAGCAGCAAAGCGGGGTCCATATCACTTTTGACTAAAAAGCACAAAACAGATAATAGGGCAAAAAATCTATGCAGAATTTAAAAGAGCCATGAGTCTGCTGCCTAACAAGCCCATGTACAATCCCTCTGAATTTTTTGCAGTTTTAACAATTTTGGTTAGGGTGTTGCAGTCAAGAGGCAGCAAAGTCAGCGTCATGAGTGTCTAGGGTGTTATGGAAAACTGACTTTCTACTTGATGGTCTGATTGATATTAGTGCAAGCAATCCCAAGTGATATTGCAATCAAATCTTGTCAAGTTTCTTGGGTTAATACTTGATAATGATGGTTAATTTCGTTTCCTGATTCCATACCGATACTAAGACCTTCACATTTTGTCACTTGTCTTTGATGATGGTTCTGGATGACCAAAGATTTCAATTATGTTATAAATTCACCTCTTAGACTGTGAGTGCATCAATATTAAAAATAGTTGAAAGCAAACAGTTTGTAAGTTGTCAACGGCTTCTAGATTATCCCAAGTTTTGAAACTAGTAATTCATGTGCCATATATTTCAGGAGTCACATCATACATGGTGTATGTTAGGTACCCTGGAGCCTGAAATATGAGTTTATAGTTTTTACTTTCCCTTCCCCCCTTAGGCACACATGGCGTACCTACAAAATGCCTACATGTATTTATTTATTTCAGGCTGCTTTTATCAAATATGATGCATGTTTATTGTTTATACATCCCTATCCAAAGCCTAGTTTTTTCAACTGGATTAAAGTTTTAGGGCTTTGAAGAGGTAAACTGTTCTGGTTCTTTTATTTTAATTGAGCCCAATTCTGTTGTCACCTTCTTTAGCAATCTATTTCAACTTTAGTGTTATATTTTTCTTCACTTGTTGCTTGGTTCTTACTTTTGACTCTTTTGACCTGTTGTGAATGGTTTGGTGTTGCTATAATTTGGAACAGACAATGTTAAGCGTCTTCTATTGACACTGGAGAACTGAATGAATCTAGTCATCCATTTTGGTTGAAACTTATTAGTTTCCTTTTTTCACCCCTTCATAAAGAACTTGTCAGTCATTGAGGCTCAATTGAAGAGAGATTGTCAAAAAGGATTTATCGGTCCTTGAGGAGTTGTCATTAAAGAGAACTCTTGAAATGGGGGTGGGGAGGAAATGGAAGGCAAAGCACTAATATTTTCTTTCTGCGCTAATGACATGTAAGGTATGACAGTCTGTCATCGGAAGCAGAAAAAAATGCCTTGAAGACTCATGAATCTATATTTATCTGCTGAAGGGTGGCCAATATCCTAAGTGTCACTCAAGGAATAACTAACTGATTTGTTGTTGCAGGTTGGCATGGATTGTTTTGCCCATGTGTGCTATTTGGGCGCAATGTTGAAAACTTGAGAGAAGACATTCCTTGGACCAGACCTTGTATTTGTCATGCCATATTTGTTGAGGGTGGCATAGCACTCGCGGCAGCAACTGCAGTACTCCATGGCATTGACCCATCAACATCATTCCTGATTGGTGAAGGATTACTGTTTACTTGGTGGATGTGTGGCATTTACACAGGCTTATTTCGGCAAGAGCTGCAGAAGAAGTATCATCTGAAGGTCTCTCTCTCTCATATATATATATATATATATATATGTGTGTGTGTGTGTGTGTGTGTGTGTTTATATTTATATATTTGTATGTTTGTATGTATATGGGATTAAAATTGGTAACTTTCAGGCTACTCTACTCTCTTGTAGCCCCATTTATTTTCTAATGTTTGCATTAGTCTTTTGTGGATCTGACTGTACAGATGAGGCCTCCATAATCCTTTTTCTTCTTTTTAGTATAGGACATACATTAGATTTAAGTAATTTTGATGTGGAAACAGGTTTCTAGAGGAATCTAAAAATCAACATCTCATAATCACTATAATTTCATTTCATAAAAGAAAAACCAATTTGCATAAGTTAGACCCAAAGCATGTTTCTTATTAAGCAAACCGTGCCAAACAAGTGTGCATGGTAATACCTGCAATTTGTGTGTGCGCGTGTGTGTACACTCAAGTGCATCACGTCCATGATGCACTGTAGCCTTTTCCAATACCATCATGGCCAATGCCATTGGCACGCTTCATGTTGGTGCTAACCCACCAGCTTCTCGCATAACCACTACTGGAAACTTTTAAATGAGTGTATACGCTTGCCTATATATTTGAGTATACAATCTGTATTGTATATAGTTGCTGATGTTAACAAGTTACCATGGCTTTTTTGCCCCTAACATATTCAAACTGATTGCCATGGTTCCATATATTGACTGACACCACCACCAGGAACATCTAGCTGTTCAGAATGAGTGGAAGTGTTTGTTACTTTGAAAATTCAACACATCTTTTAATGTGCTATTTTTGTAACCTTATTAAATGCCCTTGGTGGTAGCGAATAACCTATGAAATTGCTGTAGCAAACATGTAAACATCTGCTTAAATATTTGGCCATTAACATTGCCATGGACACAGATGAATATGTAAAGGAACTGAGCAGTATCATAAATCAGCTCAGTTTGGCTGATTGGTCAGCTCATAAAGTGGGCATATCCACCAAGTAGACAGAATCTGTGAATCTGTTGCGCATCTATAAATGGTAATGCTGCTATGCTAGTTATCTGATGAATCTTGCATTCTTGTGTCTTAGAACTCACCATGTGACCCTTGCATGGTTCACTGTTGCATGCACTGGTGTGCACTTTGTCAAGAGCACCGGGAAATGAAAGGACGGCTGGATGATAATGTTGTTATGCCCATGACAATTGTAAACCCCCCGCCTGTGCAAGAAATGCAGCTGCCTGAGAACCGTACTTCAACAAGTGAGAATGGTGGTGACCAAGCCCATGTGGAGATGCAAGCTGTCTAGTTCGATATGCAGGTGTACCTATGCTTGCTGCCCAGAACCTTTGTAAAATTGAGGCATGAAAGCGCCCATCATTCAGCCATCTAGTGGGTTTTGCCTGTATTTTGTCCGTTTGTTGCTACTTTCAATGAAACTATATGGAGTTTGTCCTCAAATATTGAACTCTGTTTTACTTCTCTGCGTTGTTTCATGTATCTCTTGAGGGGAATTTTCTTGAATTAAGTACGTCACATTGTTTCTTCAGGAATTTCTATAATGAGACATTTTCTTTGTTTATTTAATATTTCATTATTGAAATTGATCGTGCAATTGATGACCAGGTTAGTAAAATGTCATCCAAACAGCAGAACCAGGTAGTTTGCGGTAAACTGAACCTGTCATCCAAACGGGGCCTTAGGGTGCATTTGAATCCATCGGATTTTATCTCTTGTCCGACCTTCCCCTGCCCCCATCAAATGTTTTTTTTGCTGTCATCAATTTTGCAAAATGATTTTATTGCTCTTTGTTGATATGTATTTAGATGTAGCAGAGTTGTATAATTAAGAGATTAGCCTGCCAATGAATTTGACAATTTTATTAGTTGCATTTTTAATATTTAGATATTTATAATTTTTATGTGATATTCATGATCTTATCAATTAATGATAATTTGCAATTTTTCCCATGAATCACAATTTTTATGAAAGATGTTTGTGTGTTGATCGATTTTTCCCCTGATTAATCAGGATTTGCTCGATAAGACTACCATGCACCCATCAACGTCTGTAAGTCAAGACGTTGCAGCCTGCTTCAGCGACGCGTATATAGTCTCAAGCACAGTAAAGGGATTAGGGATGTAAACAAATTGGACTTATGGCAGATATAATCAGATGCAGCCTAATTAGATATTAGAGTTGGATGCAGTCCTAACTCCTATGCCATGGATGGATCTCTTCCAGAAGTCTGTAGATATACCAAGGAAGGTCCACTTGGTGTGGGGTCCATGCTAGATCCTACCTTCTCCCCAATTAGGGGATCTCAAATATGATGATCTAAGATCCACGGTTTTTGGTCCAAAGGGGAGGGGATTAAGCCTGAAAATCATATATTTGAGATCCTTCATCTCAAATCATAAGGACTATGAGGCGCAATGAGCTGCCCTGGCCCAGTATGGGTCGGTTTTTAGAACCCAGGCCTAGCCAGGACAATGGCCTGGTTGGCCCATCCAATCCAAGGGATGTAAACAGTTCGGATTCAGATAGGGATGTGGCAAATACCATATCCCACCAATCGGACCTTGGCTAAACAGTTTCCAATCGTATGTTCAAAAACTCAAACCAAAACAGATTATTTTTTACATGAAAACAGTTTCGGATAACCATCAAATTCAGATATTTGTTCGATTCACTAGAAAAGATCAAAACCATACAGCGTCCGATTATAATGGGATAAAATCCGACCCATTTACATCTCTAATCGGATTTGTGGGCCAGGCTTATTGTCCATCCCTTGTATAAAGTGGGCAACGGGTCAGACGTGGGGATGCAAACTGTTCGGATTCAGAACAGCTAAATACATGGGGATTCGTATCAAAATTGGACGTGAAACAGCCAAAAATTGCAAAACCTCAATCCTAAATCCCACCCATTTGCATCACTAGTCAGGTGGCCAGCAGTCCTGTTTTTTGTACCCTTGACCAGTCCAAACTGGCCTAGGCTCGGTCCATCAAAATGACAGGCCAGCCTGTTTGTTTCCCACCCCTACCGAAGACCTCAAGACACTTAGATGTGAGATCTGATGGATCCAAACGCACCTTAACTATTTATTCTAATCAACATACATATTGACAAATGGACTGAATGTATTCAAACTTGTCGAATATCTCACAAAAACCCCAACTTTTAACATGCCTACAGAAAATAGATCCGATGTAGCCAAAGCCATAAACGGATTCAAATTCTAATTGGGCTTCAGATGGTGAAAAGCTCATACCAGATCAGATTTTTTACATATAATTGGATTTCGATATCCGTTAAATTCAGATATTTGTTGGATTCGGTAGCAAAAAATCAAAACCATATTCGCATCCGGGTTTCGAATTCGGATCAACAGTATAAAAGCCCCCTCTCTCTCTCTTTATCACCTCGATTCTTTCCTTCTCTTGTTCTTGACGAAGACGCTTGGGCCACTCCTAAAACCCTAAACCCTCCCCTCCCCTCCCCTCCCCTCCTCTTGCTCTCCCTGAGTGGTGAATCGGGTTTAGAAAGATGTTGTTTAGGGTTTATACGAAGGTGTGGCATTTCCCGCACCATTTCCACTCTCTCTCTTTTCATCCAAACGGACCGATCGGTGGTTTCAGGAGAAGCCTCGCCACAAGCCTAGCGTCCTTCAACACCGGTAGCAATCCTCATGGTCAATCCTCTCCTCGATTCGTTTCCACTCCCCTTGATCGGATGCGTTTGCGATTGTTTTCGTTTTCTTGATTTTCTTAAGCTCTTGCACGAGAGAACGCAATTCCGAATTACGGGTCGAATTTTATTGTAGTGTTGTGTGTTCATTATATAGTTCTCACTGCTTCCTGCTGAAAATTACATGGAAAGTATCATCTTCACAATTGATGTGTGTGTATGTTTTGACGGTCTGATGGTTTTTGAAGTCTCACACTCTGTAGTTAGTTTTTAGTTTGGTTGCGGTGTGGAAAAGGGGCTTCGATCGACGTAGAGTTACATGTATGTATGGTCGTTGTTGGGTACCACTATGGTAATATGTGGTACAGGTTGCAAGAGAAATGTGAAGGTCAATTCAGTGCCTATATTTAATTTATGTAAGTGAAGTTATTTGTAATTGGGAAATAGCTAAAACCCACGGTTGCAGCTCTTATTGCATCTCCAAATTGACGTTTGGTATATCAATGGGAATATGAACAAATAAGTAAGAAGTCAATAGGTGGAATAGGAAGGATGTGGCGCATAAAGAATAACTTTCGTTCCCTTGTTGCAGAGAAAAGAAAAGCTAGCATTTTATTTTGCTCATTTAATTGCAAGCATTTGGAGCTTACCATCTTATGTTTTGCTGGTATTTCTCAGGAAACTCTTTTCTTCTGCCTGGTGCAACCATAGCTACCATAGTGATGCTTGGCGCTTTACATGCAAGGCGTCTTTATGATGACAGGAAGGTAAATGACTTTTGTTTAATACGTGTTTAATGAAAGTAAGTTGATTGATCTGTTTCCACATGATCAATATTTCAAACGATCTGCCTACAAGTTTTCATTTTCATTGTTAACAAATGACGTTATATTTATTAGATGGCAGCCCATGTGGGAAATATAGAGTAACACATGATGCATAACAACTAGTCCGTTAAAAAAGAAAAGACTGCAGTCTGAATCCTTGCCCACATGGAGCCCATCAACCTCTTTTAATTAGGTAAAGCGACATACTGAGAGTTGGATCTAAATTGCACTGGCTAAAGTCTAGATTGCACTAAATCTGTTTATTATGCAAAGCTGACTAAATGGCTGTGTAAACTGTATAGGGATTAAATCTGTTGGGTTAGAGTATGTACTGTATAGTTTGATCCTGTTTATCTCTCAAAGCCTTCTGGATTCCCTAGTGGACCTTATATATGCATGGGTATTTTAATTCCTTGCTCGGATAAATTCAACTGTAAGGAAATAGAACCCCAAACCAAACTTCAAAGGGAAACTCACAAAAGATCTTTCTCGATGAACACAAAGCACACTCACAAGAATAAAAATATTCAAAAGAGTGCACATACTAAGAGAGAAAAATACATCTCATTAAAAATGGGATAAACCCACACAAAGAAAATTATATAAACAAGTAAAAGCCCGTATTTATAGTGCTGAAAAGGAGCATAGAGAGGGGGAGTCGTTGGGCTCCCAACGGCTCCAATTAGAGCTGTTGGGAGTCCAGCAACTCCAATTAATGCTGTATGCTTTATTGACTTTTCAGTCAATGAAGGTATAAGCCTATTTGAATGTCCTAAAACAAAACAATGCTTTATGCTTTATTGACTTTTCAGTCAATAAAAGCATAAGCCTATTTCAATGTCTTAAAACAAAAAATAAAAGTTATTCTAACTAGCTTAATTTTAACTAAACTAAAGGATAAGATTACATATGATAGAGTTAATCTCACATATGAGATTACAATTTTAACACTACCCGGTTTCCTTTTCTCTTAGACAAACTTTCGATTGTCCAACCATAAGTTTGAGGAAGAAACGACCGTTGGTGTAGATCTTGGTGGTGGTAACAAATATTCAAATGAGAACTTTGAGGACCGAAGAAGGGAAAAGATCCATGTGAACGGCACTTGCACATGGGTTAGTTGATCCGAAGAGGCACGGGAAGCTCGTTAGATAGCCTGGATCACACGAACCTCGAAAGGGAATTGGGTTAAAATTCCCGAACCGGGACGTAGCGGTTGATGGCAATGTTTGGTAGTCTGAACACGTTGGCAAGGGCCTTAGGAAGAGTTATCTTTTCTGTTTAACCGCCTGCTCACTCTGGAAACGACTATGATACCATCTAAGAAAATAGAACCCCAAACAAAATTTAAAAAAAGAAACTTACAAAAGATCTTTCTCAATGAACACAAAGGTTCATTCAACACACTCACAAGAGCTGAAATATTCAAAAGAGTCACACACCAAGAGAGAAAAATATATCTCAATTAAAATGGGATAAACCCACACAAAGAAAATCATATAAACAAGTAAAAGCCCATATTTATAGGGCTGAAAAGGAGCTTAGAGAGGGGGATTCATTGGGCTCCCAACTAGGGATGGCAATGGACCGGGGGAAAGCGGGGCCCCGCCCCGCCTCGCCCCGTTTGGATTGGGGATGAAGGGTATGAAACGGGGATGGAGGCGGGGACGAAGGTTAAAATCCATCCCCGTCCGGGGATGGAGGCGGGGATGGACGTGTGTAATGAAATGGTGGTCTTCAACAAATGCACGAATAACTCACAAACAAGTGTCTATTGGAGACACTACAAGCATGACCCTTGAAAGGGTATAAAAGGAAGAACACTTGAAAAATAAATAATACTTTATTCATGAACAAAATGCTTAAGAAGCATAGTTATTTACATTGAAGGGGTTCACCCCTATATATACAAAAAAGTGGAAGAGAGAGGAGAACTCATTTTGAGCTCTCCAAAAGAGACGTTGGACTGTAGTCCAACGTCTCTTATTATAGCTGTTGGACTACAGTCCAACATCATTTATTATAGCTTTTGGATTACAGTCCAACAACTATTTGCACAGTCAAGTTCCAACAGGAACTTGGCTGGATCAAATATCTAGTTTCTATTGAACTAGATGCTAAAAAAGAAAATAAAGAAAAATAGAAAAAGAAAATAATAAAAGAAAATATAATAATATTAAATAATATATATATATATATATATATATATATATATATATATATATATATATATATATATATATATATATATATATATTACAGTTTACATTTTAACACTCCCCCTCAAACTTACGGTACAATGAGCGAAAGTTTGTCTAAGAGGAAGTGAAATCTGGAGCAGCGAAAGACTTGATGAAGAAGTCTGCCAATTGATATTATGATGTAACATATGGCAGATCAATGGTTCCATGTAAGTATTCCTCTCTGACATAGTGACAATCCATCTCAATGTGTTTAGTGCGCTCATGGAATGTCCGGTTGCTTGCAATGTAGATCGCACTTTTGTTGTCACAACACATCTTTGAAGCTTGCGTTGTTTTAGCTCCCATATTTGCTAGCGATTGTCTGAGCCAAACAACCTCCATAGTGGTGGTTGCCATGGCTCTGTATTCAGCTTCGGTGGAGGAAAGAGAGACTTTCTGCTGCTTCTTGCACCTCCACGAAATTAAGGCTTCACCTAGGAAGACACAAAAACCAGTAGTTGAATGTCTATTATTGGGATCACCTCCCCAGTCAGCATCAGTATATGCAATTAAATTTAATGAAGATGAAGCAGACAAGAAGAGTCCTCGTGAAAGAGAGGATTTTAAGTATCTAATAATACGCAAAATTGCTCCCATATGCACGGAGGTGGGAGCAGAGCCGTACCTATGTTTTATGGGGCCTGAGTCGGAGGGAAAAAATGGGCCCCCTATTAATAGTAGGAGTTCGGGGGCGGCGCCACAGATTTTTTTTTTTAAAGAATCAAAATAACAATAAAGTTTGCATTCACATTAAACAAATATAATATTCCAAATATTTATATTATATTAAATAAAAATGTATAAAATATTTATATAAACTACCTAAACAATACTCATTGGCCTTAAAAATGGGCCCCTAAAAATTTTTTGGGCCCAGGGGCCCTGAGGCCCAAGCCTCATTGGCCTCTTTACAGGTCCGGCTCTGGGTGAGAGCATGCTGAAACTGACTGGCTGTATGAACCACATGAGTTATATCTGGCCTAGTAATGGACAGATAAGAAAGAGCTCCAACAAGCTGTCTATAAGGAATATGATCATCAAGAAGTTCTCCATCATCAATTTTTATTTTAACATTGATAACTTCTAGAGTGTCTACTTTCTTATCATCTGTAATTCCAGACCTGGAAACGATATCAAGAGCAAATTTAGATTGAGATATCAAATACCCCCGAGGGGAATAAGCAATTTCAATGCCTAAAAAATATCTTAATAAACCTAAGTCAGTAATTTCAAAGTGAGTTTTAAGAAAAGATTTGATATTTGCAACTCCCCGTTTGTCGCCTCCGGTGATGATCATATCGTCCACATAGAGAAGAAGCAGTGTCAGTTAAACAAGGTTGAAAACCAATATCAAGCATAAAATGACTAAATCGGTCATACCAGGCTTTTGGAGCCTGTTTAAGACCATAAAGAGCTTTTTCTAGACGAAGAGCTTTATCCTTAGGGATATTAATACCAAGTAGGGCTTCCATGTATACTTCTTCAACGAGATTCCCATTCAGGAAAATATTTTTGACATCTAATTGAAAGATAGGCCATGTTCTAATGGAGGCCAAGGCTATTAAAGTTCTAACAGTGGTCATACGTGCCACAAGAGCAAATGTTTCTTCATAATCGATGCCATACTTTTGGGCATATCCTTTTGCTACTAAACGGTCCTTATATCTTTCTAGGGTCCCATCACTTTTGGTTTTGACTTTGTATACCCACCTACAGCCTATAGGTTTCTTACCTGGAGGGATATCTTGGATCGTCCAAGTATTGACCTTTTCTAGTGCATCCAATTCTATTTTCATGGCTTCTATCCATTCTATATGATTTTTGGCTTGAGAATAGGATGATGGTTCAACATATGATTGTATTAATGTAATGGCGGCCTTATACGTGGGTGAAAAAGATTCATAAGACACAAATTTTTCTGGAGGTCTAGAAATTCTAGACGTTCTTCTAGGTGAGACTTCAGAGTATTTTTGTAATGCACATGGAAGATTTTGCTCTCTACGTCTTGAATATTGTAGACTAACATCCCTGTGGATTTGCTCCTCATTATCATCATTTTCAACAACAATAGGACTTTGATCATTGTCAAGGTCACATCCAACATCACATTAATTGGATTTTAAAGTTGGATCAATTAAAAACGAGTATTCAGTGGCATCCTTGGATTTTTCAAATTCAAAGAAGCTTTCTTTTTCCAAAAAAGATACATTTCTTGACACATAATTTGTCATTTTGAAAATCGAAACACCTGTAGCCTTTTTTATTATCAACATATCCTAAAAAGGCACATGGGATTGCACGAGGAGAGAGTTTGTCATTTTTGTTGGTGAAAACAAAACATTTGCATCCAAAGACTCTTAATCTAGAATAATATGGAGTTAAATTAACAAGCTTTTCTATTGGAGTTGTATTCTTTAATGAGGAAGATGGCATCCTATTAATGAGGTAGGTTGCAGTTAGGACCGCTTCAGCCCAAAAGCTTTTTGGAACTTGATTTGCAATTAGCAATGTCCTAGTAGTTTCCATAATGTGCCGATGTTTGCGTTCGGCTAGGCCATTCTGCTGTAGAGTGTGTGGACATGATCTTTGATGTGTAATACCATGTAAATTGAGATAGTCTTTGAATTCGTTGGACATAAACTCTCCTCCTGAATCAGTGCGAAAAACAGAAATATCATTTTGAAACTTATTTTTAACCATTTTATGAAATATTTGGAAGTTAGCAAAGACATCAGATTTATGTTTAAGAAAATAAATCCAAGTATGTCTAGAAAAGTCATCAACAAAAATGACATAATATGTATAACCACCTTTGGAAATAACTGGTGCGGGGCCCCAAACATCCGAATGTATTAACTCAAGTGGTCGTGAGGAAACAAAAGTTCTACTAAGAAATGGTAACCTTTTCATTTTGCCAAGAATGTAGTCTTTACAAGAAAAATTTTCAGAATTACAAAAATTTTCCAAACTTAGAAAATATTGAATTTTAGACATATGAGGATGGCCAAGTCTTTTGTGCCATAAATCCAATTCTAATTTCTGAATATTATAACAAAATGCATTTTTGGGTAATTCCAAAAAGTCTATGTAATAGAGTCCTCCTTCTCTATGGCCTTCCCCAATCAGCTTCCCTAACTGGCGATCCTGTACCCAACAAGCATGAGAAGAGAATGATATATTACATCCATAATCAGATATTTGGGAGACAGATAAGAGATTCAAATTAAGTTTAGGGATATATCTAACTTCTGGGATAATTTTTTTTTTTGGATTTTTGAAGATTTTCAAAACATCCTATTCTTTTTACTTCAAGAGATGTGCCATCGGCTGTAAAAACCTTTGACACACTTGAGTTATTTTTAAGACATTCGGATAGACTATTAACATTTAGGGTCATGTGAAAAGAAGCACCAGAATCTAAAAGCCAAGGAAAGCTACCTGGACCGGAGAAAGATGCAACTGCCGCTCCAGTTGAGGCTTCGGTTGAGGAGGATACCCCTTTGAGAAGAGGTTGAAGGATTTCCATCAGTTGAGCCATAGACACAGGTGCATCTTGATCTTTTGACTCGGATTCAAGAGATGCAACTCTTTTTTCTTCTCTTCTTTTTAACTTTGGACATTGAGGCCTATAGTGCCCCGGTTCATGACAATGATGACAAATAACTTTTCTTTTAGCAAAGTCGCCGTTTTGCCTTCCAAAATGAGGCGGCTTGTAAGTACGAGTATGATTCCCCCGTCTAGATACAGCTAAAACTGAGTCATCATCAACTTTTGAAGTACTTTTTCTAAGTCTATTTTCTTCCATAGTGAGCTCTTCTATAATATCAACAATAGAAGGAATTTTTCCACGATGTAATAGGGCCGATTTGGTGGATTCAAACTCCGGCCTTAGACTATTCACAAATTGATAGAAATGTTTTATATAGAGTTGCTTTTGGCGAAGCTCGATATCTTCGGCACAATGCCATTTGGGCTCAAGAAGAGCCAACTCTTCCCAAAGTTCGGACAACTCATTATAATATTCTCGAATAGTTTTATCGTTTTGAGTCATTGTCCGAACTTTGTCTTGTAAATTGCATACATGTGCAATATCTTTAAGTGAATACATGTTTTTGAGGTATTCCCAAGCCTTATCGGCATGCTCAAACTTAGCTAGACTAGAGCATTTTTTAATGTCTATGCTATTGATGAGTCATGACATAATTTTTGCATGCCCTATCCTCCACTCTTTCCATTTCTTTTCATAAGTGGCTAACGCCTTACTCTTTTCTTCTTCCGTTAGAGGAACCTCTTTATCACCCTCTTTCTTGGTAAGAGATAATTTACGTTCCAAATCGGAACCATCCACTATACCCCATAAACCTTTTCCCCAAATGTGGTGCTTCATAATCGAAGCCCACATTACATAGTTAGTATCATTTAGCTTCATAGGAATGATGGTGATCTTATCATTGTCATCCATCTTTTACAAGGGTAAGAGAGGAATAAATAGGAGGAGAGAGAGAGAGAGAAATAAAAAGAAAAGAAAAAAAGTAGACAAGGGAATAAGAGAGGATACAAAACCAAAATTTTTTGTAGCACAAGTTCGCCTTTCTTCAAACAAATCTTCTTGAGCCAAGAACAAGGTGATGAAACACCTTTTGCAAATGTGGCACGGAAATCAAGGCGGAAGCACTTCAAGATCTAAAGATTTTGTAGCTTTGATACCATGTAATGAAATGGTGGTCTTCAACAAATGCACGAATAACTCACAAACAAGTGTCTATTGGAGACACTACAAGCATGACCCTTGAAAGGGTATAAAAGGAAGAACACTTGAAAAACAAATAATACTTTATTCATAAACAAAATGCTTAAGAAGCATAGTTATTTACATTGAAGGGGTTCACCCCCTATATATACAAAAAAGTGGAAGAGAGAGGAGAGCTCATTTTGAGCTCTCCAAAAGAGACCAACATCTCTTATTATAGCTGTTGGACTACAGGCCACCAACATTTATTATAGTTGTTGGACTACAGTCCAACAACTATTTGCACAGTCAAGTTTCAACAGGAACTTGACTGGATCAAATATCTAGTTTCTATTGAACTAGATGCTAAAAAAGAAAATAAAGGAAAATAGAAAAAGAAAATAATAAAAGAAAATATAATAATATTAAATAATATATATATATTACAGTTTACATTTTAACAACGTGCACTTTTCCCCGCACCGCCCCGTCCCCGCCTCATCCCTGTTTGAGCCGGGGATGGAGGACATGAAACGGGGATGAAGGCGGGGGGGGAGGATAAAATCTTGAGGCGGGGCGGGGGTGGAGACTTTGTCCCTCGCCCCGCCCCACTGCCATCCCTACTCCCAACAGCTCTAATTAGAGCTGTTGGGAGTTCAGCAACTCCAATTAACGTTGTATGCTTTATTGACTTTTTAGTCAATGAAGGCATAAGCCTATTTGAATGTCCTAAAAAACAAACAATGCTTTATGCTTTATTGACTTTTCAGTCAATAAAGGCATAAGCCTATTTCAATGTCCTAAAACAAAAAATAAAAGTTACTCTAACTAGCTTAATTCTAACTAAACTAAACTAAAGGATAAGATTACATATGATAGAGTTAATCTCACATATGAAATTACAATTTTAACATCAACCTTCATTATTAGTACACATTTGGCATTCTATGGAGAAAAGATGGGAAGCCCTAGGATCACCACAATAACAAAGTGGACACTCAAAGAGTTTCACCAAAGCACCAAAAGAACATACACAAACGACAAAATGGGCTCACAAACAAACACCCACTAAAAGGGCCAACACAAGGAATAAAAAATAATATTCTATTGATCAACACTATGCAAGAAGCATTACAATATTTATACACAAAGGAGGACACATAGAGAGTCGTTGGAGTCCCAACGCCTCTATAGTTTGACTAGTCAACATTTGTTGACTAGTTCAACTATAACAAAAAAAAATCTAAACCCTAGTTCCTATTCCTAGTTACTATTTAGTTATATTATATATGACTGTATATATACATACATACATACATATAAATATATGTATATGTACATTTATTTTTAACAAGCGTAACATCCACATCATTTTCAGTTGTACCAAGTCGATGGGGGAGTTGCTGATTCTCCCTTGACTTGACCTGCATGGTCCATGTCAGAATCGCTCAGTCACTCTAGCTGGGTCCAACAGAATCGGTTAAGCACAACCAACACCTGTTTGCTGGATACGGTTTACTGTTGGCCATTCTCTGGACTTAAACAACTTGGCTCATGCATAATCTCATTGCAGTTTTTCTATTGCCAAGATTATTTGTTTACTTGCTTATCCTTTTGCTATGGCAGATCGAGGGAGGCAAAAGAGAGAGGTATTGACTTGGAGTTTTTGCCTGATGTAAAAGTAAGTAGCTTTTGATGCTTTAGCATCATTATTTATTTCAGGAAAATAATTCATTTTGGGTTGTGCTTTGAAAACTTCTATTGTTCATAGATTGTTGTCATGCTCCATAAATTAATCTTCTTCTTACCCAAAAACCCATGACTTCTAAATGTAGGCTGCTTTTTTAAGGTTGCTACCCTTGCGGACCATGTCCCGCGTTTGGGGTTTCATCACAAATGTGGTTAGTGTCATCCTTCTCCTCTAATAAATTATATTTTGCATGACAAATACGTTTGGTCTGCAGTCTTATTAGTCTTCATACTCACCACGATTGACTTGATGTGATTGAAGCAGAGAGTAGGTTGCTTCCTTATTTAATAATTTGTTTCCCATTTTTTGAAATATTTAATGGTACTTGTACAATGTTTAATTTATGTCATAGGAAATACCGACAATGCTTCGATCTTGTGTTTACAAAGGCTGGGCTCTAGCATTTCATACAAATATGATTTCTTCCTTTGTTTTCTGTGATTGCATAGCCATATTCCACTGAATGGTTCTTGCAACAGATGTACCTTTTGCCAAGCATGGCCTTTTTTTTTGTTTATTATTCTCTGAATATCATGCATGGTCATGGATAATTTGTAACTACAGTTATGTTTTTGTTAGTCGTCTTACTGTTCCTATCTGAGACAGCAATAGCATGCATAAGATGTGTATATATCATAGGCTAGCTTGACAACAAACTTTCTTGTGAGATAAGATGAGTCTAATTGGTTTGGTTTTCTCAAGGTAGTTTCTATTTGAATGGCATGTTCCTTGTGTTCTTTATCTGGGATGGTCATGAATAAGATGTGTATATCATCTTTTGTAGTGGGTTTAGCAATTCTGCTATTTTTGGTCCTTTTTATGAATATCGTGCACACTGTTATTGTTCTTAATGTATGAAAAATAGATTTTGAACTGCTTTTTACTACTTTTGACCATTGTTCCTTGTGTGGTGTCTTTCAAGAATAGTGTATACTCATCGAAAAGATCAAAATATGGTGGCGGTTCTTGATTCAGGAGAATCAGAACATCCATGCTCCACCATTTCTAACGACGTCTTTGTTGAATTCTTTTCCTTTTCCACATCTTACTTCACATGACTTCTTGATGCTTTAATTTTTGTGGATGAGAAGACTGGTTTGAAAAACCATGAAAACCCAAGCATGTAGCTTATTTTTTAAAAAGTTCCGAGGGAGAGCTGCTGCTGCAGATACTTTAACTCTTAGGCTTCCTTTTATCTCTGCTCGAGGTGATCCTAGGACAGGGATGCATCCCTAGGTTGTCCTTTCACAACTTGTTGCACTGCTACTCTCATTTCATATGTAATGTGGGCCAAAAACTTGGGAGGTGCATCACAAGGTTACATGCCAACATGAGGTGTCTCTGCAAAAATGATATGAGCCACTCCAAACATAATCAAAAGATGGTATTTGGCTATAATTGTTAAGAATCAGAAGGAAACTCTATTTTCGTGTTCTCTAATCTATTTGAAGAATGGAGAATTGTAGAATGCCAATAATTTTTATCGGTTTCCCATTCTGTGGTTCTACTGCAGATGCCTTATCCGCGATATCTAATCTATTTTCTGTTAATGCAAACATATGTATATATATGCATATGTATTTCTATACATACGTATCCTAAGGGCATTTTTGGTCTTTTCACATGTACTGTATTTTTATCTTTTTCTATCCTTTTTTCTTTTTTATTTATTGTAAATATTCCCAGCCTCAGGGCTTATTGGGAATATCCCAATAGAGCCGATGGACCCTACCCAACGGCTACATTTCTAGCCATTGGGTAGGTCCCAAAGGCTCCTTTGAGCCTCCTCTTTGTGTATATATATATGGGGCAAACCCCCTAAACAATGTAAGCTTCTAAGGGATTCTCCCTAATTCAATATACTTTTTTCATGTGTTTCAGCCCTTAAGTGGCTCATTTCTAGATTCTATTTGTGTTTGACCCATTAGTGGTCATCTCTCAAGATTGTGTTCTAGCCCATAAGTGGCTCATTGCAGCATTAAATTGGTGCATGACGTGGTATTTGAGCTTTCTTTGATTCTTTGGTGATATTTAGTTCCTCGAGCATATTTGAGTGTTGCAAAGATCAGGCCTTGCCTTGGAAAGTGTGCCAACCACTCCTCTTACAGATTTATCATCTTGTGAATGCATAGAAGTATTGGTCCTTCAAAGGAAGCTGAAATTGTTCAAAGTACATCTTCCTTCTCTCTATTATTCTCTTTTGTCTTATATACATTGGTTTCATGGCCGGCAAAGAAGTTGTGATGGTAATTCCAATTAAATTTGATGAAAAAAATTATAATCTATGGGCTACCGCCATCAAAAAAGGATTATTGTTGGAAAAGGTTTGTGAGAGTTTGTTGATGGCTTCGTGATTAAGCTTCAACTTTTACAAAATCCATAAAAGATAAAGATGGAACCATTAAATAAGTGATCAAAGAAGATGAAAAAAGAGAAGGTTATTAATTTATAAGAAAACCGTGAAAGGAGAAATTGCCTATGCCAAGGTTTTTTTCCTATTCATGGGAAGTATGAATGAAGATACTTGTGAGATTATTTTGGAATTTGAGAGAGCCAATAAAGTATTGACTCTTTATCAAGCAAACATATACACAATGTGATATTGCCTTTAGATTGGAACTTCCAGATAAAATTCATAATTATAAACAAGGCGAAAAGAGTGTTAGAGAGTACTTTGACTTCTAAAGAAATTGTGAGCCCAAATGGTTAAATTGAAACACATTTGGAAGACTTTCAATGCAACTTAAAATAAATAAATAAATAATGAACAATTTTTTAAATTTATAAAGAGATTGAGACTCGAGTTTGAGCAAATGAGAACTAATATCATTCATTATAGACAAGATGAACTTAGTCAATCTCCATGTATACAAACCACCACACTTTTACGAGAGAATAATAACTACGAGAAAAATCATATGCACGAGAAAAAAGGGGTTTGAAAGAAAATGAGTATTATTGTGTTATAATTGTGGAAAATCGAGACATATCAAACCATATTCTCTCGAATTAAAGGCAAAAGAAGAAAGAAAGATTGCTTCAGTTGAGACTTCACAAGCTGATCAAGAATCTTCAAGTAAATTTATTTCAAACATGTTTCTTTCTCAACTTGTGAAAGCATTGCAACCTCTTCTCACTTCTCCTTCAAGTATGACTCATTGGTTTTTAGATTCAGGTGCTTTATTCCGTATGACTTAAGATAGTTTATACTTTCTAATTGTAGTAATACTATTAATAAAAGAAATGTATTTACTGCCTATGGAACCCCTTTTGATATTAATGGAATAGGAAACTTTGAAAAATCACTCGGTTTCAGTATTCAAAAAATAAGGATTGTTCTAAAACTGAATTTAAATTTGCTTTGTTTCTCAAATCGTTTATCATGGAAGTAAAGTCTCATTCACTTCTAATCAGCTTAATACAGGAAAAGGCAATGAGACTTATATTACATTGATCAATTGAAAATTCTTACTGAAACCTTTTGTCTTAATGTTCAAAAATAGGATAAAGGTTTGTGGCATTAAAGACTAGGTGATGCAACTGACTTATTGGAGTCGGTTGGCGAAAGTACCTAGACCTTGATTTCAAATGCAGAAGTGATTTGATTTTTGAAAACAAGATATAACTTGAAAACACATTTAGATTGTATTGAAATATATGCAAATCAGATTGGGATATGGGCAGTAGGCATGATATAGACACACACACACACACATGATGAAGCTACCTGCATCCAAACACTTTGACTATGTCCCCCAACTTTCACTTCACAATTCAAACATAAGAGGCACTTCAATAGTAATCACCAAGTATTCTAAGAACAACCAAGAGAATATATGAGGCGTGATAACAAAGGAAGTCAGATCAGATTAACTCAGACCAACACTAGGTCTGGATTGCCAATGGGTTTGAGTGTAGTTGACTTGTGCGCAATATAAACCAAGCAAAGGAAAAGAAACAGCTGGTGCCGGACGTCAATCCCGACCCTGCAGGTCCAATGGTTCTGATCTGCACGCACAGCGGTCACAAAAAAATAACGTTGACGACACAGTTGGGTCGTGCTGTGACGTACACAATGGATCAAAGAGATGTCGCTGCCAGTGTCCAACAAATTTCAGAGTGAAAATAGACACTTAGGCTGTTCAGAAATAAGAATCACAACTATACTCAAAGGTCTTAAACACTTTTTCCCAGTGACTGATATAACAGAAAAACATAAGCTCAGATTTGAACAGGCACAGGTCCACTGAAATCCAACTACTTAATCGCCTTAACAATTCCAAGAGCAGAAGATCTGTAACAGCATGCACAATATCGTAAATATGATATCCAACAAGACTATTTTTACTTTAATCAAACCTCAACAGCTTGAAAATTACTTCAAAAATAAGCCAACTAAACCAGTAGAGTCATGGGTCAAGTTCACGCAGCAACGTTGACTGATCAATTGAGGACCTAGAGCGGGTATGCAGCACCTCCAAAGCGTGACTAGACAGGTTCACACCCAGCAGTGTCTGATGGGGCTCCCGAACAACACCCAACATTCAGCTGGGAGCCTGGGACTCCTGAACAAAGGTTAGGTTCACGCCAACAATAGACAACAACCTGGGGTTGCGTCCAACGAATCCCCACAAGCCTCATGCCCAAGATGAGCAGGTTCACAGTCTCACGCTGGTCTGGTTCAACGCCCATCCACAAGATTCACAAACGCACAAAAATGGGCAGTTCTCAAACTCCTGGATTCTTCACACGATAAGATTCGAAAACTTCACGAGCTTCACCGATGGCCCGTCTTCTCCATGGAACGATGCCAATAAGGAGCAGCAAGGAAAGTGTTTGTGGTAGATGACCACCTTCTCCAGTGTCTCACGTCCAACACGAGCTTCCAGCAAGGAAGGTTGCACGATTCATCCTGATCCTGAGTGATTGGTCCTTGTATTCTTTTGGCCCTGCTTCAGAGTACGTGTGTATGTGCCCGTTTAATGGCTCACATTTCTCATGTTTCAGTTTGTTGTCTCTAGTCGTTACAGATAACTTAAAATGCAATCGCTGATTTTGTAAGCTTTACATTAAATTTTTTTTTTTTTTGGATTTATAACTCGAAGAAAAAAGATCTGGTCGCATTGGCTCAGCTACGTTTTACATTCTTATTGATGATTTCTCCGTTTATTTTCCTCGATATTTCTGCGTTGGGAAAACAGGCAAGAGACTCTAGACTTCCACAAACAAGGGACTTCAGGGTCGGATCAGAGGCAAATAGCAATTGGAGGATGGTTTGCTTTACAGTAATTACTGCGTAGAGTATGCTTCAGAAGCGTTGCAGCAGCAAAAGGGTATGAAACTTGGGATGCTTAACAGCGTGCATTGCCCAAGTCCTTTTGGAAACTCACTAGAAGTAATACTTCTGCATAAGACATGCACCACAGGAGTGGAGGACATGAAACGGGGATGGAGGTTAAAATAATCAAAATTCATGCGGGGGATGGAAGGCAGGATTTTGAGAAGGCCCTTGCCCCTGTCCACTGCCATCCCTAGGGGTGAGGTTTCTTAGTGTTATATATATAAAAAAACAGTATACAAATCACAAATTCACAATGGTAATCACCCACTTACATTGAATTGCATCATTACCCACTTGGAATAACATGCTAATCACATTCTATGACATTAAAAAAAAAAAAGAACCCATGAAATCTAAAGAAGATTCAGCAGAAATTTGCTTTCTTTTTTTAGCCACATTCTTGTGAAAAAAGATTCAAAATCAACCACCTCTACCAAACATTGCAAGAAATCACGCGAGGTAATTGATCGAACAATACGAATCGATAACTGAACAAACCCCCCAACACAGAAATTCACACAAAGATTAGATCAATTTCCAATCAAAACATGCCAAATCGACAAAGAGAAAAGGCACACCTAGGTCTGCTTGGAGTAGGCCGACGACGAAGATGGTGCGCGCTTGTTCCGGAACATCATGTATCCGACCGGAAAAACGACGCCGACCATCATGATCATAGCCCCGATTGTGTACCTCAGAGGGCCCGGTGGCCCTACTTGTAGAAGCCTCCTCATCTGCAAAATATATAGAATCAGAACCCCCATACTCATCAAAATCACACCCACCACAAAACCATAATTTTCTTCCCATAATCCCACAAAAAAACCCAGATTTGGTTCTTCCAGTACCACCCAACAAGGAAAAGAAGAGGAAAACCACATAAAACCAGCCAAGTCAATGCATAAGAACACTCAAAACCCTAGTTATTTCCCCAATTTCGAAACCGCATTTTTTTCTCCACACCACCCCATAAATCCTGAAGCAAATTTACCAAAATAAAAATTAATAAAAAGAAAAAAATAAAAGAAACTCACCGGCATGGTCCTTGTACAATGTTTTCTTTGAAGATAGTTTCTGTTTTCTGCTATTTATACGTAGCCGATCGATGGTTATATTCAATCTACACCGTACATCTCATTTGGGGAGGGGGGGAAGCCCTTTCACATCTCTCCATCAAGTGAGATGTGCGGTGGGGATTGAATGTAGCCCATGAGTTCGTTATGTTCAAGGCGACTTGACTGGACTTTGGATGTAAACGGGTCGGATTCATCTAATCTAGACTCGGAGTCCACTATAAATACGGATGTACAAAGCTAATGCTAAATGTGGAGTGTAAAAATAAATTTTCTGGTAGCAAACATTCCTTCACCCTTTCTTTCCATGGAAGAATGTTTTCTATAAAAAAAAATATACTTTTAAGAAAAACTCTCAGTGAAAAAAATTCTCTCGATTTGAAGGGTTGGAAAATACGTATAGATTTTTCATTTCACATCACTTTTATTGCATCTTTCTCGCTTCCAAAGGTGCCCAAAATGAGTTTCTCAACACAGAACTTTGGAAAGTGTTGATAATAGAAAGCCATTTTTACTAATTGAGAGTTATCTAAAAATGTTGAAATTGAGAGTTGGACTATCTTATCTAAAAGAGTTCAAATTGCATGGGATGCCCTCCTCCAAGTTCTAACTTTCTATTTAAAAAGGTGTACATACACACACGATTGCCCGTAACGTCGAATGGGCAATCGTCGAACAATGCTCATGCATTGATGTTTTGAAAAAAAAAAAATATCGGTGGTCATTGATCGCGCTAATTCCCTGAGAAGACATGCACTCATCCGAAGTTGAGTGTTTGACGTTAAGGAGAGCTTATATATATATATATATATATATATATATATATATATATATATATATATATATAGAGAGAGAGAGAGAGAGAGAGAGAGTTCTGGATGTTGGATTGGATATTTGAACTTTGTGAACACCATATCCACACGTGGAGAGTTGTCACGATTATCTAAATGATCGCTGATTATATTTGATTCGCACTTTACATCACATTAGGAAACATGAGATACATAAGAGCGGGGCCCACACTAGGTGAAATGCACAGTGATGAAATAGAATGTCATATACAATGACTATGACTGCTATCGTGTGTGGAGAAGGGACAAATCTGTTACACTCATCCCAAATTTATCCTTATCTTCCTACCCTTCTTTGGGATTTCATTGATGTAGGCTTTTTTTTAAAGGCAAGCTAGCACTGTCAATTATAGGTCTCTATTATTTTGAACATGCAATGTTTTCTCTTATCCAAAAAATAAAAATACAAATATAAATCATCTACAGCACCAATATATATATATACCCTAAAAATAGTGAATTATAAATAAAAAGATTAATGCCAAATATTAAATAAAAACACAGACAAATATATATAAATCTTTTAATATAAAGTCAAGTTAACCGAAAGATGCAGCAATCTCACTAAAATACTTCAAAATGATTTCACATGAATCATCACAAACGGGAGAGGTGAAAAGAAACTATAATGACTTTATATATGAATTAACAAGCATGTGAAAGTCGAAAACATTCACAATAGGTATTTAAGACTCCTTGAGGAATATTTAATTAAAGGAGGTTAGCAAGTTATATTCGTGAATGCCGTATTGTATTTGTGAAGGTCATATTATATTTGCGGAGAGTGTGAACATCAAGAACATTCACAATAGGTATTTGCAGAGTTTCTCAATGAGTATTTACTTAAAAGAGGTTTGCAGGTTATATCCATAAATTTGTATTGTATTTGTAGATGTCTCATTAGAGTGCGAAAGTTTGAAACATTTCCAACTGTTATCTGTGAAAGTCACACACATTTGTGGAGCTCCTTGAAGAGTATTTATTTAAGTGAGGTTTGCAAGGTATATTTGTGAAGCTTGTACTATATTTACAAATGTCGTATTATATTTGTAGATTTTTGCAAAATTTTTTTATTGAAAGGTTGCAAACTTTGTACAATGTACCTATATATCACATGAAGGTTAGCATGTGCGAAGGGCAAAAATATCCTAAAAAATTAAGCACCAATGCTTTTGAATATGCGAGAAATATTATCAAATTGCTAAGTATTTCGGAAAGCACTCCATTTTAAAAGGTTAGTAAAATAATTTGATGTTTAAAAAATACATTGTTTTAAACAAGCCAGCATAAGCTCAACTCATTTAACTTACGTTCACCATGAGCTCGAGCATGGCTAGGCTCACCACAAGAACCGGTTGAACTTGAACACCAGCTATTTGGCTCATTCAGCTAGATTACCATCCCTAGTGTGTTGGCTTTGTATGTGTTGTACATAACCTGACTTGCATCATTATATTGATGAAATCAACAATACTATATACCAGCAAGTAGTCATGGTTGCAAGCTATCTGATGCAGAGCATCCTGAAGATCCGCGCATTGAAGGCAAAGTTGGATCCATATCTAACCCATCAAATTCGATCCAGGATGCGATCTATGGCAGATCCAATCAAGCAGGACCATCTGGGTCCAATTGGATCTTCACGTATCCAGATTCGTTTTGAATATCATGTTCCAATTTCTAAGATATTTTATTTTCTCAGAAACTGTATTTCTATGTTTGATTCCATTTTGTATGTCTGGAATCATTTATGTTTTTTTTTATGTATTTTATTTTATGTAAATTTTATTTTTATTTTTTGGTGCCAGATTCTACGGATCTGGATAGTTCTAGTGCCTTGTAGGATTGTTTTGCGGCACTAGATGGTGTATGGGGTAGTCAGGGTAGTTTTCTTCTTTTTTTCTAATTAAAAAAAAACCAATATCGTGAAGGGTTTTTAGAGCAAAAACATCATTTGGATCTTATCCAAGATCCAATTCAGCCCAAACCATAGATGAAGCCACCTTGATTGAACCTCTATAACCCTCATTTGAAATCAGTTTGACCATAGAAGGTCAAAAATGGTTGTTGGAGAGGCAATGATGCCCATTTTCAAAAGAACCTCATGCATTGGGCAAGTGGGCGACACCTTGGAGAAGCCCACCCTCCTTTTGGTGTAATTGGAGCTGACGGTGGCATCATCATTCTACCCTCCAGTAGAGCTTAAGAGCCTATGTGGGTCGACCATAGAGGGGGTCTTCTTGTTTTTGAGAAAGAAATTCGAAATGGTGATGAGGGAGGAGAAGATGTTATTTGAAGGATGAATACAGTCTCGGTATTTTAACCGTATCTTCCTAGATACTAGTCCACATTGCATGATCTTTAGCTTTCTGAAAAGCTAAGATCATGCTCTACAAGTTTTTTGTTTAGCATTTAGCTTGATTCGGCTTGGTTAAGCTATTAAAGTTTCAGACAAGTTTTCTGTTGACGGCATCAAGGAAGAAGGTGAAAGAAAAACTCGAGTTTGGAGGAGTGATATTGTTAGTGTATGGTTCGGCTAGTGGCTGATTGTGGCAGCACTAACTTGAGGGTGTTGCAGGTTGAAAGGTCGTAATGAGCTGTTGTGCAAGGGCATGAGACGGTGGCTGCTATCCAGCAACTATCCCTCTTGGTCCATCCGACTATTGTGCTTGGTTTTGTTTCTTTCTACTCGTTTTTGTTGTTAATTGCTAAGATCTTTGTTCATCGATTGCAAACTGCAAAACTAATTGATTGTTGTCCATGTACTGAGTGTTTACCAATTTTTTATGATATTTAAGGTGATCTTTAGCCATGTTTTGATTCTGAACATAAGGTTTTATCCATTTTGTTTTCTGTTAAAAAATCGGATTCTCGATTCTGGAGTTGTCAGAGATAACTCCAAAGAATCGATGGTATATGCTAAGATGCTGGTTCGATTTTGGTGTTTTGGGGCTTTCTGGAAAGCTAAGAGACGGGCGTACAACATTGTTGTTTAGGTTAAGGTCTGATTCAGTGGGTAGAATCCTGAAAAATCCTTATCAATTAGTCTGTCGAACAAAATTTGTCAGACCCTGTCCCGTCCAGAACACTTTGAACATTGTTCCGTATTTTGAAGATTCCTCATGACTCCCACCATGAAACTTTAATTTATTTGATTCTGTAGAAAGCTAAAACATAACTCTACAACTTTTATGTTTATTGCCAAGGTTGAATCTTCGTCTAAGGGTCTTAAAACTATCCATCTTTCTGCTGTTGTCGAACAACTAATAATTTAAATCATTTGTTAATATCTAGATTTAGGATCTTGAGATTCTCGATTTCTTGATATTTCTTGAATAACTTGTGAATCTGAAACAAGAATTGATTAGCTGAAATGTTTTTTAACTTAATTCCTATTCTGAGTTTCATCTGATTCGTATGTCTGCAAGTCTGAAATTCATGTTGATATAATGCATGTTATGAACCTTAGATTACAATCTATATCAAGAACCATATATCGATTTGAAAGCTCAAAATTCTGTATAGGGTTGTAGGGAACTCATAAAATTCCAAATTATAGCTCGTTTGAAAGGTCCGACCTACGATATCTTTGTTGGGAGTTTTGACAAACTCTGTCGTTTGAAGAGTCAGAAACCTCTTTGAACAGACTGTCCACCAAACCCGGAGAGTCTGTCATAGATTTGACTTTCAGTTCCGGTTTCGAGTTTGTGGAGCGGACATTCCTGATCCAAATCCAATGATTGTAGATTCGTTGGAAAGGTGTGCGAGTCACACACAACTTTTTTTTGGACCGCTTCTGTAGAAATAGAGCGCACGAGTCTTAAAAACCTTATTTCCTAGAGTCTTATTCGGACTCATCTTAGTGAAAAAGCTTCCGCATGTTTTGAGATCCGTTTGGATCTTAGATCATGGATCGGGGCATACCGAGTCCACATCACTATCACTAAAAAATGGGACACACACACACATATATATATGGGGAAATGTTGAATGAATAGATCATAAAATATGGTATTTTACTATTCTTTTGTAGGGAAGGTACTACTCTCAACGAGAATGGAATTTTCATAATTTTTGCAAAATCCTTTGATATTGTTTAAGAATAAAAACTCCTGTTGGGCCCAAACCTAAAATCATTAACTTAAATGATTAAATGATTACGTTGATGTGGTCAAGTAATTAAGCATTTCACAAGTAGTGAACTAGATTTAGGGCCAGCTCCTTTAAAAAAAATGATTATAATCACTTTTTAATTTGCTTGAGATTCATAATGACATGGGGTCTCATGTGATTTTGAATCTCGGGCAAATTAGAAAGTGACTCATTTGTAAAGGCAAATGAGATTCACTTTCTCACAGCTTTAACTTTTTATGTGTGGCTACTTATACAAATCAGATTTACTTTCTCATTCAAATGTGAAAGTAAATCAGCATCATCCAAACGAACATGCTCTTATTGTCATTGTCATAACCTAATTTTTTAATGAGTTCATAAAAAATTGAATTATTTAAACCACGATAATGAGCAAGTGCAGATATACTCTAAAAAAAGAAGTGAATATAGGACGCGTTAGCCTTTTAATTTATATTGCAATTTTTTCCAACAAAATCGTAACCTATACAAATCTAAGACTACGTTCTGGAGCTATACAAAGGTAGTTATTAAATCATTAGCACCATATAAAAACATTTCGCTTAGATTAACTGTTAAAACAAATAACAAAAACTCTATTATAGCCATTTATGTATATTCAATGTATTATATGGGTAAAAAAATACATAGAGTTGAACATGATAAAATAAGAAATTAAAAGATTATGTTGAAATTATTCGTTTATATATATAGTCATTTGTATATACAATATAATAAAAAACTATTTTTTTAAACTTTTATGTCAGTTTTAACCTTACATATATGATCTACATAGTTTGTTTGGTAGAAAATGGGTTTTGGATAGTGTATTTGCAACATATAAGTAGTTTTATTAAAAGGCTTCATAAACCAAAGACAAACAATGCGCCAAAATTTGATGAATAAAAAAACATATTTTTTTGTCAAAATATACAATTTAATATGTATTTCATAGCAAACAAAACATGTTGAACACATCTATGAGGTCAGATTGACTAGATATCCCTTGCACCTTTGATTTTTTAAACTAGATTATACATATCGAAGACCAATGTTGTCAGTATTGGTATCGGCACCTATCAATTTAGGTGAATCTAACGATTCTCAAGTGAATCATTCTAAATGGGCTAAAAAATAATTAAAAAAATATTTCGTATCAATCAAAACGTGATAGGTGTTAAAACCATTAAAATAATATTGAAATAATATTAAAAAATAATATTAAGCATTTTTTATATTTATTAAAAAATAGCCGATTCATGTTACTATCATATCAATTTGCTGCCGACGTATGGGCCAATACTGACAACATTGTAGCAGACAACAGCAAGTATTTTTTGTGATTTCCCAACTAGATGGGGACATAGACATGAGTCAAATATCCAACAAATATAAATATATATAATAGATGCACCTGAACAACATACGCAAAGGTTGGGGATAAGATCTAATCGGACGTGTATTTAAAAGAAGATGGACACGGGTACGATACGTGCCAGACCCAAGGCAAATCCAAATGCACTTTTGATCGATGCGGATTTTAATCAACCAAGACCCGACCCATCTCCTGTTTTCAGCCCCTTTCAAGCCCCTGATCAGGGTACTAGTTCCACGAATCTGGAGAAAAGCCGATCCTTTTCCGACTCGGATCTTAAATCCGATTCCTTATAAAACTTCGGCAACCAGAACCCAGCGCACCGCAAAAAAAATTCTACGACTACGAATTATGTCTCTCCACGTGTCCAATCTACCTCCCTCCCGCCAATAAGATGGAGGATTTGGAGGGGGTGAAATGAGAGAGAGAGAGAACCATGTTTGGGAGGGCCTCGAAGTTCATGAAAAAATCAGGAATTTCTAGGTCCCTCGGATCGTGGAAGGCCGTAGGCGATTCTCATGACTGCATCTCCGGATTGCACGTCTTCCAATGCCCGGTATTCGCTTCTTACTCTCTTCTTCTTCCTCGTTATTTTGATCCAGATTCTGCATGTCTATTTTTTCATGAATTTGCGTTTTTTTTTCTGTTTTTTCGCTAATTTATGGCTGGATTTGGATTGCTTCGAGTCGAATTCCTTCATCCGGTCAGTTTCACGATTAGTTCGGATCTCAACCTCTCAAATTCTCGATTGAATCTTTTGGCTAGAGTGAATCGATTTGATCCATCGTTGCGAATTGATTAAAACGGGCTAAAATAGGGTTTCTGATTCCGAATTTGCGATATTTTATCTTCGAGTTTCTATCGGAATTTGGTTATCTTAGGATGCAGTGTGATTGTCTGGAGCAACTTGTGCTCACCAATCCAAAAAACGGAAAAGAACAAGAGAATTTTACTGCTGATTAGAAATACGTTGTGAATTATGAACGATTAACCGTTGTTTTTCACTTCCGTAAACGTGCGCATTGCTTGAAGTCAGGGTTAGGTGTTTTGAATTTCTTTTGTGATAGATGGCCTTCTCTTTAGAACCTCATTCTTGGATTGAATTTTCTTTGTAAAGGATCGGTCGGGAATCGTAGCTAAAATAACAGAGTGCATTGCCTCGAGAGGAGGGAACATTCACTCTGTTGATGTCTTCGTCCCTGATCACAAGCGAATCTTCTACTCACGGAGGTCAGTTTTAAGTTTCACTGCCGTGCTGATTGTATTTTCCGTTCCAATTGAATTCCTTCTGAAAATTCTCATTCAATTGCGATTTATCTGAGAATAGGCACTGATACCACTTGGCAGTGAGTTTACCTTCGACCCTATACGATGGCCACGGGTTGTGATGGACGATGATTTCCAGAAGCTATCCAAAATGTTTGGTGCCGAGAAATCCATGGTGCGGGTGCCAGATCTGGATCCAAAATATAAGATTGTAATTCTTGCTTCAAAGCAGGTAAAGACCAATTGGATGCTGTATGTGCCATTCAACATGTAAGTTTTTCAGAACGTTCAATTGTACTTTTGTGTTGTCTGTACAACACATGCATAAAAAATGTGGCTGTTGAGACTAAGATATTTGGACATTGGAATTCAAATTATGTATAAATTGTGGTTGCATTTTTTTGTGTACTGATTGGCTTTGCATGTAGATCTTGAATAAAATTGGTTTCCTTTGCCCAGGATTTATAAGGAAACATTTATTTTCCTATGTTTGCATTATTGTTCATCCCACATACAGCTAAAACTTTGCTGAACGTAGGACCACTGTTTGGTTGATTTACTACATGGGTGGCAAGAGGGGAAACTACCAGTTGATATAGTTTGTGTCATAAGGTGATTTCCTTCATGCGCACTTAAGTCTGCTTAATACATATGTTCAGTTCACTGATCTGTTCCCTCTGATTCTGCACAGTAATCATGACAGAGCTCCAAATACTCATGTTATACGTTTCCTTGAAAGGCATGGATTACCATATCATTATTTACCAACAACTAAAGGAAACAAAAGAGAAGAAGAAATTCTGGAGTTAGTGGGAGGCACGGATTTTCTTGTGCTTGCAAGATACATGCAGGTATGCTGGATGAATACCTGTTATCCTCAGTATCTTTATAAGAACATTTTAGCATCTTTATGAGCCACATTAGCCAATCAATAAAACATGTGGGAATTCTGTATTTTTTCACTTTGCATTATGAAGTACTGATTGAAAACAATGAGGTGGATGATGAGATTGACTTACATGTTGCCTTAGAACCTAGATTCTCAGGTTTGAATCCCATTGGATGTTAATCCTCCATCTTAGCTACCTAAAAAAAAGGAAATGAGATGGAAAGATGATGGTCATTTCGTTCATGGATTAGGTTCCTGTTATATAATCTTAAGAATGCAGCTGATGATAGAGCAAGGGGAAAAGATAGGCACTAGAAACCTGATGTGCACTCTAGTTAATATAAAAAATTCTCTCCTGGTGCAGCTGGGAAAGGGTTGATGTTGAGGCTTCTCTTCAGTCTCCTCAATGAAATTTCAGCCATAACCAATGCCTGAAACCACTAGAAATTTGGTTAATATCGGTGCTTTGCAAACTTGTTGATAAATTTACTCCCGTTACTTTCTGGCCACAGCAAAACTAATCATATCTGTCTGTTTGTGGCATTAGCTTTGGGCTTCAAACCCCAAACTTATTTTAGAATGTGAGTGGATGCCTCCAGCCATATTCTGGCATTTTGAAAAAAAGGGTATCACATGCACCTTAGTTAAACATGCTCTGTCACGGTATAATACGCTCATTCAAGTGTATTTGAAATTTATGGTTTCAAGGGGTGGGGATCATTTGATAAGGATTAAGGACAATTTTCAATATCATAGTGCAATAGTAGGAGGCCTTTTCTATTGGAACTTGCATGATTTCTGAATTTCAGAGCATTTTTATCTTTTACAATAGGTAAATATACCAAAAGACAAAGTTGTGTGGTCCCTTGATAGGAAGCATGATTGTGTGTGTGAAAAGTTTTCTCAAGATCATAGTGCAATAATAGGGACCTTTTTTCCCTTGGAACTTGCATGATTTTTTAATTTCAATTCAGGGGCATTTTTATCGTTTATAATAGGTTGAAAGGCCAAATACGAAGTTGTGTGGCCCCTTGCTTGATAGGAAACACACACGTGTGTATGTGTGCATGTGCAAGCAGTCTGTGTATTTATTGGCTTTTTTCGTTTTTCTGGGACAAAAAGTGAGGGATGGCATGCTTTGATAGTTTTTTTAGTTAAATTCATGTTAAGGGAGCTCTCTTCCTTGGATCCTTTTCACTGAGATATACTCTTCTTCTTTTCTGTTGGTTGCTTGTTGGATATTTGATACAAGCTGGAGGTAGATGCATTTTTTCACACTCTTTGTGACTATATAATATCTTTTTTTTTTAATCTTCTGTTCCTCTATGTTACAATTTTATTCTTCCTTTTAGCCCTTTGTCCATGAATTCTTATAATGCCAATTTCATTTACCCTTTTCCTGGAAAGATAAATCATACACATTTTTTTACATCAAATATCTTTTGAGATTAGAACCTGCAAGTTTATTCAGGTCTTCACATGTAGTTCAGTCCCTCAACCCCCGTGTAGTGAGGCTGATAAAATAAATCATAAAATGCCTGCTACGTCACTTTCTTTGCCTACTGTGTATGGCAGACTTCAAGGGAAACTCTTGGAACTTGACTGCCCCTCACAACACATGCATGCTAACTTGAAGAGAGTTGCATTCAGAAAATACAGAGTAGCTCAAGAATGTAGGTCAATGTATTTGCCATTTGACATTGAGAAGCCTTGTGCTATGTATGCTTGTTGATATTTGACTATGGTGTATTTTGTAAGGCATGATGACCAAGTTAACTTTAACATCCAACCCATGAAACATGTTAGCAACCAGCTGTTTGCTGTTTTGCTAACCTAATGCTAGACTTTGGATCCTTTTCATATTAAAATGTATAATTTTTAGTCATCTATGTCAATCACTATTAATAAAATCTGCATAGCGATATTGAATTCTATCTTCCAGATTTTGACAGGAAAGTTCTTGGAGAGGTATGGGAAGGACATAATCAACATTCATCATGGTCTTTTACCATCATTTAAAGGTGGCAATCCTTCTAAACAGGTCAGCA
Source organism: Nuphar pumila (assembly GCF_984573655.1). Lineage (NCBI taxonomy): Eukaryota > Viridiplantae > Streptophyta > Magnoliopsida > Nymphaeales > Nymphaeaceae > Nuphar > Nuphar pumila. The sequence goes on from NC_143261.1 coordinate 4,212,025, forward strand.
TTGCTACTTTTTTCTCAACAAATAAATTTAGTATCACCTTCAACATCTTTTGGGCATTGTGGTTTACTGGAAAAGCATTCTCAGGCTTTTGATGCTGGTGTAAAACTAATTGGTGCGACAAGCCATTTTGTAACTGAAGAGCTTGACGCGGGTCCGATTATCGAACAGATGGTAATGTCATTAGCATAGTTGCTGACTCTTTCAACACAATTGCCATTTTGTGACTGTTAAAGTATTTAAGAAGTATCATAAGCAGCATTGAATCTACGTCACAGGGACATGCCATTTTCAATTTGTGTCCCTAGTGACATGCTCAGACACGCTGACACTGACACTGACATGTACAACATTATTTTACTATTTTTAAATAATATTTTATTACATTTTAATTTATTTCAATAAAAAGCCATTTTTAATGTTAAAATATTTGAAAAATGGCTTTTTGTTGGTTAAAAAATAAAAAATTCTGTGTCCTCGTGTCCCATTTTCTAAGTCACAGGGGCACGCCACCACACGAGTGGACACGGTCAGACATGTGGATACGGACACTGACACGTACGGAACATATTTTAATATTATTTTATTATTTTTGAATGTTTAAAGGTTTTATAATTGTATTTCAGTAAAAATGCATTTTTTAACAATAAAATATCAAGAAATTAGATTTTTATTGAATAAAAAATTAAAAATTTGTGTCCTGGTGTCCTATTTTCCAAAAAAAATTCAAACTTTCTAATCGAACCCGCATCACCTGTCCTTGTGTCCAGTGCCTTTGTGACAACCCATTTTGAAAAAAAAAAATCTAACTTTCGAGTCAAATCTGAATCCCACGTCCTTGAGTCCACAAATCATTGTGGCATAGCACTGCATATAGTCCCCCCAAAAAGTTGATTCTAGACTTTGGCATCTTGACCTGACTTAGCAAGCGGGATGTCCTCAGACAATCCCAAAGGTCTAGATGACCTGAATGGAGCCACTTATGGACTTAATATCAAGTTGATGTTCCTCTGGCTTTAGACCAATCCACTCTGAGATATTTGATAAATCCTTGGCTTTGGGGAAGTACAAGAGTTCCCTGTGTTCTAGCAGCTTTCCTTGATTCTTGTTTAAACATTATTATTCAAGCAGTCAGTTTGTCAGCAAGTTTGAAATGGAAACTGTCCTTGTTCTTATTCTTAAAAAATCTTGAGAACCACGTTACCAGGATGATCCATTTTCCCTCCACACTCCTATCATTTTTTATTATTTATCACATTCAAATCCAATCAAGAACATGAAAATATTCTTTGTAATTACTTTTCCAAGTTGTCATTCTATTATATAAAAATCTGTCCATTCATTTTTACATTTGAATGTGATGAACGGATGGTAACATTTATAAACAAGATTCACCCCATGAGGATTGAGAAGTTTGTATTGAAGGATGTGATTAGTTAGGATTTTCCTTTGCTCTTTCTTATGATGAAAACCATATTCCTAAAATCCATAGTATTCTCTTTCACAAGTTGATTGCTCATTTGAAAATATGGTTGTACATTTAGTTTATTTTCAGAGGAAGGATCAATAATAATTTTCCTTGGTATCACTCTTTTTTAAAGAAACAAATGACATATCTGCATATGCAAATCACTGGCATTTTGTCCATTAACATATATTTCCTGGCCATACACATTGCAGGTTGAGCGAGTTTCTCACCGGGATAACTTACTAAGCTTCGTGCAGAAATCAGCGAACCTTGAGAAACAATGCTTAACAAAGGCTGTTAAATCTTATTGTGAACTTCGTGTTCTAAATTATGAGCAAACTAAGACAGTTGTTTTCTGACAAACGCCAGGTAGCTTGTGGACCTGTTTATTAATATCAAGTTTCATTTCATAAATTTGTTCTTTATATTTCTAATTCTTGAGAAAGACGAACTCTAAGGTCATCTGTCTTCTGGAGCAAGGTGTGGTGCCTGGACCACAGTTTATGGTGATCAATCTTTCAGATTTTGGCAAGATTGATCCAGTCACCTTACTCCACCTAGGTTTTTCCAGACATGTTGCTAATTTGCATGGTTTCTGTGCAAAATAATGCTGATGCTATTAAATCTTGGCCATCATTTTTCAAGGCATGTAAGGTTCATAACAGAAGGAATGCGTGCAGTGAATCATCATTTCTATAAGGTTTCTTGCTCATCTTTTACATTATTATGGCCATTTATATTTTTTATGATATGGATAATCTAGTCCTAGATGTTTTCCCTCTGGTACATCGAAAATTTCCCATACTGTAATTTATACACTTGAATCACTTAATGGTTAAATTTTTCCACTCCTCACAAGCAAATTCCTGACACCATCAACGCATTTCTGCTTTTTTTCCTCATTTTTGCAGTCAAACTGCATGATTCCTCCGTGCATTTTTAAGCTGAAATATCTCTTTTCACCATTGTTTTCTCTACCTCTACCTGGTCATGAAGGAATATCATCACAAACTCCACATACATACCAGAGTTAAATGTTAATCCTTCATCTTATGTTGCTTATTGATGGAACTGTAGACTAGACAAGTAGGATAGTAAATTCAAAACAGGCAATCCCAGTTTTATTTGTTCAACTACCCCAAGATTGTTCTGAGATTTTTTTTTTAATTCTCTCGACAAAAACCTGCATTGACATCATTTTTTTTCCAACTCGACGAAAACCCTCATTGACATCAATTTTTATATCGTGGTATTCGTCCACCCAGACCACACTATATTTCTTTTTTCTTTCTCTCCATTCTCACCTCTTATTTATGACATACTTTGTTGTTGCTATCTATATTGCCTTGCTGGAGCATTGAGTCTGAACAACATTCTGCAATTAATCGGTGTCTTGATATGTAAAATTGACAATAAAATTTTTATGATCCGCCTTTCAATGAACTTGGGTCTAAAGCATTGCTTTGTGCTTCCTTGTGCACTCCTGCTTTCAGTGCTGCTGCTGATGCTCTAAATGCTGAACCATGGTCAATCAAAGTTAAAAGCCCTGATGTTCAAATTTTGGTTTTTATCAGCTTAATGAATTTGGAAACATAAAATGCCAAGACAAACTTTAAAAAAAGAAATGGAGAAAAGGGAATTGTATAATTTGGTGAACTTATTGCATAACTAGGTTGGATTCTGTTCAAACCAATGTTGTAAAAACCATCTCGAACACTGAATCGATTCAGGGAATCAGGCGATTCAGATTCGGGGCTGAATCAAACAGAACCGGCCAACTTTCAACCACAAAAGGACATGTATCACGGTGGTATCCCATGTGGTAAGCGGGGTCCTGTGTAAAGCTGAAGGCCCAGGAACGAATCCCTCTGCCTGTTGTTCTGGTAGGGTTCCGCCTAACCCCAACTTGCCTTTCAAAAATGTATCAAAATAATATTAAAAAACAATTTTGATCATTTTTAGATTTATTTGAAAATAAGCCGGTTCAGGTCAGTTTTGTACTTATTTTCTGCCGATACCATAATTCATGCCAATTTGCAACGGTACTGGCATTGGTTCAAACATAAGCGTCATTGAATCATATACATTATTGGATATGGCGTAATATGAAATGGAGTTGCATGAAATCAGATTAGGATGTCAGTCGGGTTCGGATTTGCATTCTGATTCGGATGTAGCACTCACATGACACCTGAATCTGAATTTGATGACTAATCAGTGATTCACACCATTCAGCACCCTCACTGGACATAAAAGACGGTAAATTAAATCATATAAGCATTTGTTGCAATCCACGTTCGGTTGATTGGATTTGCAAGGGCCTTACTGAATCCGTGTATCGGATTTACGAACCAAACCCGACCCCTTTACGTCGCTTGGCAGAAGGGCCGTTCTCCTCATTTGCGTTTTCGCGAACGGTCACGACTCCTCTGACAAGGAACGCGACCGTTTGTTTTTCAGGAACTTTGAAGTCCTGCATAAATCAACAACACGCGAAGATTCAAACGAACTCTCTCCCTTCTTTCTTCTTTCTCCTTTCATCGTCATCTTCTTCTTCCTCCTCTGGTTCTCCATCGATTGACAAACAGAGAAGCAAGAGAGTTGGACGAGAAGAAGAATTAATAGCATCAAAGTGATTAGAAGATGACATCGAAGTTAGTGAGCGCTGTGTCCGAGTCGGTGACGCTGCCTTCTCTGCGCTGTTACTTCGCAGAGTTCACGTCCACTTTCTTCTTCGTCTTTGCCGGAGCCGGCGCTTCCGTCTCCGTTGGTCAGTTCTTCTCTCTCTCTCTCTCTCTCTCTTGTTTGGTAAGAACGGTTAGTGCACGTCACCTTGTATTGGGACGTTGAAAGCTCAAAACTCAATGGTACTATTGTATAACTGGTGGGGTCTGCCTAACCACAGCTTGCCTATAAAAAAAAAACTCTTGGTAATCACTTCTAGTTGAGATTGTAAACGGTTCCAATTTGGATGGGATGTAGTCAATACCATATCTATTAATTCGAATTTGCATTAGAAATAGAAAGGTGGCAAGCTCATACCGGATCTGCTTTGCATGTAAAGCAATTTGGATGTCTGTCCAATTCTATATCAAAAAATGAAAACCATATCCGCATCCAATTATAATGTGATACTCTTTTGGCTTACCAAATGCAACTAAAGGAATTCACCAACTGGGGCTTCGCTTGTCAGGTAGAAGCAGCTAGTGCACGTCACCTTGTGTTGTGAAGTTGCAAGTTCAAATCCCAATGGTAATATTGTTGTGTAACCGGCAGGGGTCTGCCTAACCCCAGCTTGCCTTTCAAAAAAAAAAAAGGGAATCCAATTAGATCGGGATAGCAGATAAAATCCGGATTATTCACATCCCAACTTCTAATAATTTTTCTTGGCGCTGAATGAAATGCATTGTCTGGAATAGTTTCTTGGATGCAGAATGTGAAACCACTTTTAGTCAATTTCTTGGTAACTGATGCCATGCGGTTACTATAATCTTTGTCTTGGCTTTTGGGAGTCACTGATGATCATCTAGGAATTTTGCTTTTATTTTCCATCGTTTCTTATCGTGAGAGATGATGCGATGACACCTGTACAGGAAAGCTGACATCAGATGCCACGTTGGATGCGGGCGGGTTGGTGGCGGTCGCCATGGCACATGCATTGGCATTGACGGTGGCAGTGGCGCTGGCAGCAGATTGCTCGGGAGGCCATGTCAATCCAGCTGTCACCTTTGGAATGGTAGTTGGCGGCCACATCAGCATCCTAACTGGCGTGTTCTACCTGGCATCCCAATTGCTGGGGTCCATCGTGGCATGCTTCTTTTTCTCAATGGTTACCGCTGGACAGGTAAGGTTAAAAAAATAATGGTACCCATTGGGTTTGGATGACCTACATTTCAATGCATAGAATGATTTCGGGTCAGGTAATGAGGACCACCAGGCCAACCTTATGTCCACCACTAAACGTTAACACTATCTTATAAAAAGAAGGTTCTGCATGTATGAATCTGATCTAGGGTCCTTACTGAGATCGGGTTAAAAATATATCCAAGTCAGATCTGGATCATACCAACTGGACCCGATAATCCTATTGAACCTACTTCAGTCTATGGAGGTATAGGCCTTTTATGCCCCCATAATTGGTCTAGGGGCAGAACTGTGGTGCACATGGAACAACGCTCTAACATATCTGGTTCTAGTTTCAGGCCATCCCGTCCCATACTGTGGCTTATGAGATGACTGCTACTGGTGGAGTGTTGATGGAGTTTGCATCGACGTACGCTCTGGTATACACAGTGTATGTCACAATGGAGGACAGGCGACCGGGTTCGCGGAGTCTGTTCGGACCGATCTCAATTGGGTTCATTGCAGGAGCAAACATGTTGGCGACCGGACCCTTCACAGGTGGATCCATGAACCCGGCTCGTTCGTTTGGAGCAGCTATTGTAAGTGGCAAGTTTAAGGATAGTTGGATCTACTGGGTAGGTCCCATTTGTGGTGGTGGTGCAGTTGGCTTGGTCAAGGGGAAGGTTTTCGCGAGAAAAGCCACAAATAACCATACCAATAATACTAGTGATAATAATAATGATAACAGCGCTTCATTACAAGTGTAATTTTTTTTTTATTGGTTTGTTATGTTGTACTAAAAAATAAATGAAATATATAGCAATTCTCAGTCTATGATCTCCAGCAGTGAAAACATTAAGTTTTTTTTTATCATTTTTGTACTTTGATCAAGGAGAGAGAGAGAGAGAACTTGAAGATGACCCTTGCGTTCATAATCACGAACAAAGTGAAAATAGATTTCAATGTGTTTGATTATTGTGTGAAAAACTGGATTAGCCAATAGGTAGAGAACTCCAATGTAGAAGAGATGTTAACCATAGAAGATCAAAAAATGCACATGCTAAAGATTTATACTTGGACTCGATCGAGCGTCGGTCTTCTACTTGCGGCAGGACCATGAAATCACATTTTGGCCAAGAAAAACAATGAAGTCGTCTGTAGATTTGTGATTTTCAGGGCACCTGGCTCAGTTAGCATCCGAATAACCACTGAGCTGGAGAGAGGAAGGCCAGCAAAAAAGAAGACCACGTTGCACCGTCTCTTTTAGATAACGGAAAATCCTCTTGACAGTCGACCAGTGGACATCAGTCGGCATGTATTGGCAAACTTTATTGACTGTGAAGGCAATATCCGGAAGAGTGAGAGAGAGGTATTGCAAGCTACCAACTATGCTGCGATACAAAGTGGGGTCATGAAAAGGAATGGAGTCATCCTTTTGAGTTAAATCTGAATGAAAAATAACAAACCCAGTAAGAGTTTAGCCTTTGATACTATGCTCTGATGGAAAGTGGCTAGAGAGAGAATGACCGTGATTGTGGTGGGTTTAACAACTGGGCTGAATGAGCTGAATGTCTCAAAAAAAATCAATGCCTTCCTCTTAATGAAACAAGTACGATTCTTCGTGAAAGTCGTGTATTCATCCACTATTGTTGACAGCCATTTTTGGTGCTTTGAAGTCTGCTTGATGCTTGTAGGTTCAGTTTGGAGAAGCAAAGCATTGAGGCATATATGTGAGGAAAATAGGATATAGGAAAGCTGAAAAAGGTTTGGGCTTAAAAGAGCCCGTTATCGTTTTAGTCACCATGTGGTGAACATGGTCAGGTCTCGGGAGCTGCATCCAAAGAGGGTAGGTTAGGGGAGGTGTCAATTGAATAGGTGGGCTCTAGGGTTGGTAAGACACTGGGAGAAAGCGGAGTGACAACATGGGTGGCAGCAGGTGGGCTCGGGTTAGAGACAGTCGTGGGATGTGGTGTGATGCTTGTACTGGATGTAGAATCAAGAGGCATTAAGGGAGTGCCGGATGGTGAAACAAGAACAACCGGGGAAGATATTTCCCAGTGCTTGAGTTTAAGTGGTATCTTCTGCAGGCACATCTGGCATATGGGATTCCCCGGAGTTCTGTGAGAAGGATTGCCTTGTTTCATAAGGTCGCTCTTCCATTTTCAGTTTGTATTTCCTAGATTCCGTGAGCCACTGTGTTCTTTGACTGCAAGGCACAGCAAATGCCATTACAAAACATGTTGGATTTACTTCAATTTCTTGCATTTCATCTTCCATAATTGCTTGAATTACCATGAAATTGCACATTATTGGATGTCTGTGATACTCCTAGGATTCTTTTTTATTGTGATCATTATGGGTTTCGGTGTTGAGGCCTGTATCACAGTTTAGCAGGTGGTGTTTGAGTAATAACCTATTGCTGGTGAGAAATATGTGCAGTTTTTTCTCTCTTCTTGACAAGCTTTAATTTTCTAACAATGCTGCCCAACTCGTCGTAATAATTTCTGTTACAGGCTGCATATAATATTGGAGGTTACATAGTGAGCGCCAACTCTATTGAGCATTTCATACTATGCTTCCGAACTCCTCGCATTGGACGTGTAAGATACATGAAAATTTTCTTATTTGCTAAATTAGCTCCTGAACCAGCTTTTGAGTTCTTTCATAATAAATTCGCAGTGGTTTGAGCCCATCCTATCAACAGCTCTGAGAATGAGATCAGGAGAAGGGCAACTACTTCGTTCAAAGCTCGGTGTTCCAGAGCTGCAGCCCGTTGTTTGCTTTGCTCTTTGTAGTGGCGCCCGCTCCGACCCAGTGGTAATGATTTGAAGCGAAACCATTGCTGGATTTGGACTACTTTTTATCTAATTTTGCGTAGCATCACCTGAAATACACTTTGTGCAGCTAAGAGTGTACTCTGGTAAAAATGTGAATTTGGAGCTGGAGATGGCAATGAAAGAGTTCCTTCAAGCCAACGTGGTGGTGAACAAATCTACGAAAGTATTGCTTCCCAAGGTGCTAGAAAGGTATGCAAAGGAGGCATCTCTCAACTCTGAACGTTTACTTGGTTGGGTGTCTAGGAATGTGGATAAGAAACTGCATGATGCTATTTCAAAATGCATAAATAGTAAGTCTAGAGGAAAGACTGCACAAATCATAGAATGGTTGCCATATAATGCAAGGTTCAGGTACGTGTTTTCTAGGGACTTGATAGATAAAACATGGTGCATTTAAGGGAAGAAGTATGTCTTAATTGTTCGCTCTTCCTGTCAATGAGCTCATTGCACTAGATAAAACATGGTGCGTTTAAGGGAAGATGTCTTATTTGTTTGCTCTTGCTGTCAATGAGCTCATTGCACAATGCTAACAAACTTGGTGACCTTAGTTAAATCTGTCTGGCATGGGAGCATGGTTCATTGTTTGGAGGATCTCTCTCTCTCTCTCATGCGTGTGTGGGTGTGTGTGCATGCACACTAGTATGTGAGATTTTGGGGTTTGGTTGCAGTGATGCATGGACATCTTCTTCAGTACCTAAGCTTGAACACTTTGCTTTTCAATTGCGCCTGCTACTTGAAAGTAGACGTCAATTTCATACTGTCCAGTTGATCGAACTGACTTCTTGATGCGAATCCGATACTAGATTCGCGAACAGCTCCAAATTCACTTATAATGAGTATTTATAGAACAAAGTAATGGTTAGTAGGACCTTAAACTTGGTTGGTGATCCCAAAAAGTTTAGTTTTCTGGTTGTACAATAGGATGAGGAAGGTGTCATGCCATCATAGAGTTCTATATTAGCAATCCTGATTGCAGTTGTAATTCTGATTTTGTTGGATCATGGATGTTTAAGCAGTTCAAACTGTTATTTATTTATAGCTTGCCATATTCAAGTAGATTTGACTACCTAATTGCTTCCCACTTCTGATGTCTCTCCCTCCTAGATTTGGTGTCACTGGGAATTCGAACCTGTGACCCTTCGGTTATGATAGTGTGACCTAACCATCTAGCTATCACATTTTACCCCGAATAAGTCTTGTATAAGTCAATGTGAACATGTATACAAAGAAAATAAAAGCTTCAATTAACTGCAATGCCCGCTTACTAAAATATAATCCTCCCATTTTCTGTATTCTCATCGTTTTTCTCTGGAAAGCCATTCATAAAAGGATCTGAAATTGGTATTTCAACTATGAAGTAATGTCAGGAATTATCCCATGAAATGCAAAAATTATATGCCACCTGCCAACCTTTATAGTTTATACATGCCAACAATGACATGAGAGTTTAAAGCATTTTGTGCAATTGCTGGATCAAAATTGAGCTTAAAAGCAATCTTACATTGTTTCCCTAGGTATTTTCATTCATTTATCATCTTGTTAAAGCAATCTGCACAACAGCACCCCTAAATACCCTCTTTAGCAGTGGCCGCTTTTACAGAGCCACCCACTATATATATCAGAGTTAGTGAAAGCGCCTAGGCATATGGGGAAGCGCATTTTTCCGAAGCGCATTTCAGAAGCGTGAAACATCGCGCTTTCGAAACGTGCAGGGAAGCAATTCTTTTTTTTGGGAAGTGTGCTTTCCATAAATGGGAATTCCACTACAAAAGCAAGAACAATAACTTAAACATAAAATTTAAAAAATATCAAGCATATGTTTATTTTTGGATTCGAGATGGATCCATTACATTAACAAAATATCTAAATCTAAATAAACCAAACAAAAACCCTAAAATAACTGGATCCAAATAAATCTCTTATGAACCTGGGCTGCATGTTGCTCCACTCTTGCGAGTAGTATATAGCATGGTTTAAAAACTCCCTGGATCCGTCCAATGACTTGGTTGACGGTCATTTATTGGGTCAACCTAGTGAATGACCCAGAAATGAGCAAAACTCAGTTGAGTCAGCCGAGTTTTAGCATGACTCAGCCAAGTCAGCCCATGACTCAGCTGAGTCATACATATATTTTATATTTTGTATATAATTATATATTAAATATAATATAAATATTATATATAAAAATATGATTATATACAATTAAACATTTTATAAAAATATCATATAATGCATATTATATACAATATATTAGTAACATAAGGAAGATCATCTACTGGTGCTTGCTACAGTGCGTGTTCGGGGGGGGGGGGGGGTGCACACATAACCTGCCCCGGAGTAAGAGGGATCCGTCGCTCCAGAACGGGCCGCAGCACAGCTACGCTGCACGCGAGCCTGGCGTGGCTTTCCTCTTTAAATAAGAGGTCGGCCATCCGTGTGAAGAAGGACGACCCGTGTCGTGTTCTAATTGGGTATGAATTTACCCAAAATCGGCCGTAACGTGTTGTCTGAATCAGCAGAAGTAGAAAGCGATGCTTCCTCTGCCATCCTTAAACTCTGGCTTTATTAAGGGCGCGCAATTCATGAATGCCATTGAACGTTAAAAATATTACGATAATATCCTTCCCTCATTTTCATGGGCGATTCGCTTTCAAGGTACCCATCGACAAAAGAAAATCAACAAAGATGCCACTCGTGTGTTCCCGGGCTGTCAATGGGTCGGGTTTGTATCGAGTACCTGATCCTATACGATTTTAAAGAGTGATGACTCGAATAATATTCGGGTCAATCTGAACCTGACCCCAGCAATATGCGGGCCGGGTACCCAACCCGGATCAGATTTTTGCCAAGTACCTGACCTGACTCAAGTGTTTTATATGTATTTTTAGTAAAAGTGAACTTCTGAAATTCTATGGATCCGGGTTTGAGATTTTATTTTCATGACCCAGCAAAACCCGACAATTTCTTATTTGGTGGATTTAGGTATACCCTGATGGGTTAGGTACCTGATCCATTGACCTACTCATGGATCCAAGGAGTTTCAAATTTGTTCATACGTGCATTTCGAACGTTGTTGCGTTAGGGCTTATCCAAAAAAAAAGGGACCGGGTCATAGGATACCTGGCCCACAGTGAGCTCCCATAAGAATGGGGTTCGACCCAGCCCGAAGGTTAAACAGGACAGGCCTGGGTACGGCCAAAATACAATTCCAATAGAGCTCAACCCAACATGGCCCGTTTAACCATCGGGCTTAAAGGGCCTGGCTCAATTTAACTTGACCCAGCCCGATAATAATCAAGCTTGGACCAAACACAACAGGATTCAGGTCCCTTGGGTCTGGATCGGGCTTGTTGGGCCTTAGCGGGCACTGGGTTGGGTTGGCTTGGCCTGACCCAATGCCCACCTTAGTTAGATATGCTATGCCACCGAAAACAGTTCATAGATCCCACTTCCATTGTAAGGGATCCATGATCTGGATCCATTAGTTAACATCATTTTAATATTTTAAAATGTTCTTAGTATTATTTCAACAAAAATATATTTTATTATTAAAATATTAAAAAATATTTGTTTTTATTATTTAAAAAACCTTCCATGTTCTTGTGTCCTATTTTCCAAAAAGAAATCACAATTTGTCGAACCCGCAGCACGGGTCTTCGTGTCCGCATATCTTTGTGACACAGGAAATTAGGGATGTAAACTGGTTGGACTCAAGTTAGATCTAGCCAAAACCGAGTTCCACATAATCGAATCTGACCTAATCAGACTTCGATTCGGATTCGGAATCATATGAGATCAGCTAAAACCGAAATCCAAATCTGATTAACATGAAATTCGACATTTACATGTTTTCGGATTCAGATTCTAGTCTGGTTTTGTTCTTAGTCCGACTCGGACTCTGGTTTTGATGCAAAATTCAATACCAAAACTGGATCCTATTATTAATCTGATCCTGCATTGGCTACCGGATCCGACTAATCAGATTCAGATTCGGGTTGGATGTCGGGTAATATCTAACCCAATCCACATCCCTGTAAGAACTGGTGGTTTTCATACCTCGCATCCCCTAGAAAGAAAGTTGGCTTTGTTGTATGTGATGTTTAAGATTTTACTCCTTTAAAAAAAAAAAGTATGTGATGTTTGAGGAAAATTGTTAATTGGATAAATATCCAAATTCTTGTACAAAAGATCGATCCAATTATGTCATTGTCAACAACAATCCCTGGGACCCTGCCCTTCATCTGTACCTTTATCTGTCACACGATTTCCCTTTCCATTGAGGGCTTCATCACAAAGACCTTTTCTTTTAATTAAGCTTCCTTCTTCAGTATCTTTTATTTCCTATCTTAAAAGATCCAACTGTTAATTGAAAATCCAAACAGAAGTGAATCAGACCTAGTGGGCCTGCTTTTTGGATCTGATGATCTAATGATAGGGTCCTATAGTGACATCTGGGTGTGGGTTCCATTTTATGCATATCATATATGATTGGATCTGACCCGCCGTAGACCGGACCAGGACTGTACTAACATGTTAGCTTCTGGCTTGAAAAACATCGCATTCAGACATGTCATGCCTGGACAGAAAACGACCTGGGTCCAATCGGGATAGCTTTCTGTCATACCCAAATAGAGCAGACAAGTCCAGTCCTAGTATTGTGGTTCAAGCACCCACTAGGTAGTCAGGGACTCGAGATCGATAAAGGTGGGTTTATCCAGTATATAGGTGGGTCCAGGTCCAACCAGGCAGGAACCAAACCCGGTGATTAAGTTTGGATTCAAACCTGCCCTCCGACCCAACTTTCGAAATCTGTTCGGATTGGTTAATAACCAATTAACCATCTATTTTCAGTCTAAGATCCAGAATAGCCCAACTAACTAAGTAGGTCTGGTAAACGAGTTCAACGAATCGAATAGGGGTTATTCGTGTAACACCTCAAAAATTTTAACTTGTAAAATTTAGGAAAAATTTTTAAATTTTGTAGTTAATCCATTTTCAGAGTTAAAATGACAGTTCAATGAAATATTTGTTGAAAAATATCAAGTTAGTGAATTCTAGGTGGGTTACAGATGAAATATTCAGCAAATGGATTGAGTCCTCAAATGTTTCAAATTTCGGTGTGCATTTTCATACAATCACTAAAACCCATAATGATTCAAACCAAAGATTTAGATAAAAGTAGTTTTATACAAAAAAAATTCATATAAAAAATATCAAAATGTGTTTATGAGCGAACAAACAAAGATAGTGGATTCTTAACATCGTTGTGTTACCGTGTGTACCATATCACCTTGATCCCATAAAAAAGGGTCAAGCTCATGAAAGCCTATTAGATACAATGATATCACATAGTTGTACAAAACTAAGACATATATTAATCATACTTCAATAATATTATAACACATGCAAATGAACCATCCACGAATAGTTGTACGAAACTAAGACATGTATTAATCATACTTCAATAATGAACCATCCCTGAATTTGTATAAGCGAAGTATCATTTTTATTTCGATTTGCATTGTGAATATCATGTCTTTATTTCGATATTGACCTATTTTTGGGTATTCATATGACAAAATTGTGGAGACAAAATTGGATAATTAAGGAGTTTTTATTTCATGTAAATTGATTTCTTGAATGACTAGTTGAATCCGCTCTAAAAGTGATGGTATAGCTACCGAGAGAGAATTCTTTATAGGCCGAGAAAAATGAGGATGCATCATAAATTTTATAGAAGTTGTAGGATCTACTACCTAAGACAATAATTAATAGCTTTGTCTATTAACTTCAATGACTGAAAACATCGAGTCAGTGCTACTCGTGGAGTATAGTTTTTAACAACTTGTCCATCAAAACTTGTACCCTATATCTTGTTCAGATAGACATTATGTGTGAATGGGTTGTTAGGTTATCTATTATTAAGAAGAATTTACTATATTGGTATATGCCTTACTCGAGAATGCATCATCTACCCATTGTTGGTAGTTTCTCAAGTTTGTTATTATTGTATTTCAATTACTATGCTCTGATCTTTGAAATCAATTGACCATCTTGTTTGTGAAGGTGATCCCAAATGTTGGCGTGCATGCGAATTTTTCATTGTACAATGCATTGTTGCATTCCGATGTTTACCATAAACCTTAATTCATTCATAGTATGGTGTGTTGTTGTAATGCGAGGTTTGCCATAAACCTCAACTCATTCATCAGTGTACAGGTCTACAACAATGATGATAGTTAACCTGGTTTTAAAAAAGATTGCACTATTTGTATTTAAAAACTAACAGGGTTATTCTAGAAAATTATCGCTTGTCAAAAATAATTTTTTGAACTTCAAGTCGTGGTAAATCTAGGTTGTTCCCATATGAATATCAGGAATCTTGATATACGCGTGGCCGAAGTCCATGCAATCGAAGTCCTGCTTTTGTCCATTAAAAAAATAGAATTGATTGTGTATTTTTGAAATGTATCAAACTTATTTTTTTAATCAATCTTTTCAAGTTAGAATCACGCATGGTTAATGTTTTGTAAAGTTTGACATTTGAACATGCCTGATGTATGCAAACGTAAAATCTTGCACACGTGCTTTTAAAAAGTAAATTAAAGCATGTGTATGCACATTAATGTGTCGATACTTAAATAAATTATGCATAGTTTAATAAAACAAACATATGCAAAAACTGTGTACATGAGTAGATGCACGCATAATTTAAATAAAGCAACATCTGCATAAACACCATCGTAAATAAAAGAGCATGTAATTTAAATAAAGCATGCATACGCAAATAAATGCATGTATCGTTTAAATAAAATAGCATGCACATAAATACCATCATAAATAAATGTGCGCATAATTTAAATAAAGCATGCATACACAAAACTGCGTACGTAAATAAATCATACATACATATGTATGTATGTATGTATGTATACATAATACATACATCAAGACCGTACAAATATGGACATCACATGTAATTTTCCTACCTCAAAAAATGTGTGATTCTTGGCAAAGTTTGATCATAGGCAACAACTTTCTTGTGCCTCGGTATTTGTGTCAAAGGTACAAAAATCCTCTTATGTGCATGTTTGCATTGCTTATGTGGGTTTGTGAAATGAGACGGCAAAACTAGTGATGAATAAAATGATAGTCAATTTTTCTGGCGGAGGTGGTGGTTACAAGCTTCACCATAGCCGAACCCAAACCCGAATCGAGCTCAGGTTGACAGAACCAAGTTGGATTTGGCTTGCCAGAGTCAAACCAGGCTTAGTTTAAGCTTAACTAAGCAAGCTCAATTTGACTAAATCGAGTTGGGCTCGAATGAGCCGAGCTTTGTTGGGTTTTGAACCGAGTTGGGCTCAGTTAAAATTGAATTGAGCCAAGCTTGGCTTAAGTTGAACCGAGCTTGACTCAGTTGAATTGATAAAAAGCAATAGGGGAGGGGGAGAGAGATTTTAACCGAGTGAGGCTTGGTTCAAGTAAACCGAGTTGGGCTCCGTTGGATCTAACATACTTGGGGCTTGGTTAGAGGGAATCGAGTTGGGCTTGGTTTGAGTTAACCAAGTTGGGGATTGATTAGAGGGAACGAAACTGGGGCTTAGTTAAAGGAAACTAAGTCAGGCTCTCAGAGCTACAAGCACAATGAGCAACAATAGAGTTGTTGTTGTTGTCGTTGGTGGCTCGCCGGAGAAGAAATAGGGAGAGAAGTAGATGGCGATGGCACTGGTTGCGCCGCTGTGAACCATGGAGGAGGTGAAGGTTAGCCTCGACCATAGCAAGCATAGGGTAGCACCACCAGCAGGGTGGTGGTGCTAGGCAATTGAAGGAAGAATAAGGAGATCGAAGAAGGAGAAGAGAAGAAGATGCGGGGAAGGAGGACCTTACTGATGGCTTGGCAGGGTTTGGTGCCCAGTAGAGAGAGAAGGAGAGCATGGAGATGGGTTTGCTTCCAGCACGGGTGCCATTGATGGTGTTGGTGGCGCACGTAGGGCAAGAGCCGAGAGGGGTCAGAGAGTGAAGCAGGTTATATGCACCCCCCCAACCCCCCTAAAGACGTGGGTGCGTGTTCGGGGATCCAAATGAGCACCACGTATATAAGCACATGGGGCTTGTATCCCCGTGTGTGTCAGCATCACTTAGCGTCAGAGTCTGGTATGGTTGCAAAGACTTAAGTACCCTTTTCTGCCATTCTCGCCATGAAATGATGGTTCAAGAAAATGACAAAAATGTCCGCTATCTAGAAAAGTGAAATGTCGGTTCAAGAAAAGGACAAAAATGTCCTCCATCCAGAAAAGGAAGGATGATGTTAACTCTTTAAAGTCCAAACGTTCCGTTTTTGCCCTAAGCAGTAAACGTTTGCACCATCTGTTGTAACAGGCACTCCCTTTGACGATGCATCATTTGTTGTCATCTGCGCTATAGTCGAAGCACCCTTTGTTGTCATCTACTACCGTCAGAGCACCCTTTGTCGTTGTCTGTTGTCGTCGGAGCATCTTTTGTCATCGTCTACGCAGTGGAAGCATCATTGCCACCATCAGCTACATCTACCTTTTGAGTGTTTCTCCTCCACTATCGGATTACCAAAACTCATGTCATTTTGGTGAGTTTCGTCGAATGTTTCGTTATGTAAACAAATCAATTTGTAAATCTGAATGCTAAATCTTACAACTGGTTATACTATTCATGCTAAATAATACCTATTTTCATACTGAAACTAATCGATTTGTACCTATCTACCTTCTAGGCATCGAAAAATAGTTAGCACGATTTGTTCATATGAAGGCCAAACATTACAATGATATGTACTTATGAAGGCTAAATTTCTACAATGATTTGTACGTTGGAATGCAGCAATGATTTATACATTTAATGCAGTAGCGATTTGTACGTTCGATGCAACAACGATTTATATGTTTGAAGCAATAGCGATGTGTATTTATGATTTATGAAGTTACCACGATTTGTACTTAAGTTTGCTAAATCGTACAAGAATGTTTACTTATGAAGCCCAAATGTTACAACGATATATACTTATGAAGGTTGTGATTTCTACAACGATTTGTAAGTTTGAAGCAACAACGATTTATACATTTAAAGCAGTAGCGATATGTATTTATGAAGTTACCTTGATTTGTACTTAAGTTTGCTAAATCTTACAACAATGTTTACTTATGAAGCCAAATATTGCGACAATTTGTAATGTTGGTGATTGTTTAACGAATGGGATAATTTGTAATATTATATACTTGGGGAGGCGGTTGTAACATATAATGATGCGGTTAAATTTATGTGTTGTGTAGGTTAGTAATGACTAAAGTTCACAAGACAAAAAAGCCCCCATCATTTGATGGGATGACTATTGGAGAAATTATCCGCCAGTCCCATATATATGAGCGTTATAAAAGGTACCAAAATATAATAAAAATTAATAATGATAAAGACAGGGACAAAGCATTGGAATTGTATAATGCAAAGCATTATCCATCAAATATTGAGGTTGAAGAGCAAAGGAAGAAGGATAAAGAATAACTAAAGATGAAGAAGAAGAAGGATGACGAAGAAAAGGAAAAGCAAAGGAAGGAGGAGGAGAATGAAAAGCAAAGGAAGAAAAGGCAAATGAAGAAGGAGGAGGAGGAGAGGGAAAGGCAAAGGAAGGAGGAGGAAGAGAATGAAAAGCAAAAGAAGAAAAGGCAAATAAAGAAGGATGAGGAGGAGAGAAAAATGCAAAGGAAGAATAAGGAGAAGGAGGAAGAGAATGAAAGGCAATTAAAGAAGAAGAACGAAAAGGAGAAAGAGAAGGAAAGGCAAATGATAAAGGTGGAAGAGAAAAGGCAAATAAAGAAGTATCAGGATAAGGAAGAGAAGAAAAGGCAAAGGAAGGAGAAGGACAAGGAAGAGAAGGAAAGGCAAAGGAAGGAGAAAGAGAACAAGAAAAATAAGGAAAGAGAAAGGAAGAAGCAGGAGGAGGAAGAAAAGAAAAGAGAAAGGAAAAAGTAGGAAGAAGAGAAGAAAATGGAAAGGAAAAAGCAGAAGGAGAAAGAGAAGGAAAGGGAAAGGAAGAAAGAAGTAAAAAAGCAGAGGAGGGAGGCAAAGGAGCGAAGGAAGGAAGAAGTAGAAAAATAGAGGAGAGAGGCGGCATAGCGAAGGAGCAACAAGAAAGGTAGAAGAAGAGAGTAGAAGGAGAGAATGAATGGAGAACAAGAAAGGCAGAGGAGAGAGGAGGAAGAGTGAATGATGGAGCAATAAGAAAGGCAGAGGATGGAGGGAGGGGATGAAGAGGAGAAAAGTGTGACCAAGGTACGTAAATCGCTCCTATCTGTCATGATTTACTGTGATAGGTATTATTATATATAGTGATTACTATGATAGTGATTACTATATATAGCGATTAATGTGATAGCGATTACTATGTATAGCGATTAATGTGATAGCGATTACTATATATAGCGATTATTGTGACCTATGTATAACAATTATTATAATATTGATTAGTACGTATAGCGATTATGTAACGATTTACTGTGATAGATATTATTATGTATAGTGATTACTGTGATATCGATTACTATGTATAGTGATTACTATATATAGTGATTATTGTAACCTATGTATAGTGATTAGTATGTATAGCGATTACTTTGATATCGATTATTATGCATATGATTACAGTGATAGCGAGTGTGCAACGATTATTATATATAGCGATTACTGTGTACAACGACGTCTAAAAGTGTAAATGAGACTAATTTTGATTTGATGCGAATAATATGTTATTTTATGTTACAAGGAGGTTAGAAGAGAAGTAGAGCACCAGGTGAAAAGCTTAGAGGGTGCTGTCAGTGGCATGTAGTTCTGTCGTGGTATAGACAACTGAGTGAATATCAGAAGGATCGATTAGGAAATATGCACTTTGGTGGCCTTCTTAACCAGCATTATTTTGAAACGTGCTAGAACACCATGACCCATCTGGTCAATAAGTGGAATCATAAGACAACCATATTCCAGTTTGATTATTTTGAAATCACCATGACCCTAGAAGATGTGGCATAGATTATGGGTCTTAAGTGCCATAGAATTATTGTCTTAGCATGAGATTCAAACTATAACGCAAGGGATAAGTGCACGACCCTTCTAGGAATATCGATGGAGGACTGGGGTCATTGTATTTCTGGTGAAAGCAATTCCACATCGATGAAAGTTTCTTCTTTCTGTAATAAATAAGAAGGTTAGTCCGCTACATGTGCATTTGAAAGAGTTGACCAAGAGTTGTGCGACTTCCTTCTTTATTTTTTTGGACTTACTTTATTTTTGGATTTGTCTTGTTTGATGTTAAGTTACCTGTGGCTATAGTTCTTGAAAGACTTAGATGAAGTCGACAACTATGCATGGGGTGCTGCTATGCTCTTACACTTGTACAATCAACTTTACCGTGCGAGTAAGGGTACAAAAATCGCCGGAGGGTTTTGACCATTTATCCAAGTAATTGTTTATTACATATTTAGTAGTTGTAGACTAAGATCGTTGAAGGTTATAGTCTTACTAATATATCATTTTTGTAGGCCTGGGCATGGGAGCATATTGTCGCCTTGCATTCTCAGTGTGGCCCTGTGATTTGTGGTTTTTCTAAGATCGGCCGGTAGGCTACAATAAATGTCGAGGAGGATAATGCTAAGTTAATTTTAGATGATCTGCAATTAAATGAGGTAAATGGTTTAAAATCATTTACAATTGTTTCAACATTTATCATTCATTTGTATAAATCGTTGAAATGTTTAGCATTCTTAAGTAATCATCGCTGCAGGATTTTGTCTTCATTAGTACAAATCATTATCGTATTAACATTTAGCATTCATTAGTACAAATCATTCTAATGTTTAACATTCTTAAGTAATGATTGTTACAGGATTTTGTATTCTTTAGTACAAATCGTTATCGCTTTAGCATTTAACTTTCATTAGTGTAAATCTTTGAAATGTTTAGCATTCTTAAGTAATCATTGCTGCAGGATTTTGTCTTCGTTAGTTCAAATTATTATCGCATTAGTATTTAACATTCATTAGTATAAATCATTCTAATGTTTAACATTCTTAAGTAATGATCATTACATGATTTTGTATTCCTTAGTACAAATCGTTATCGCTTTAACATTTAACTTTTATTAGTGTAAATCTTTGAAATGTTTAGCATTCTTAAGTAATCATCGATGCAAGATTTTGTCTTCATTAGTACGAATCGTTATCGCATTAGCATTTAACATTCATTAGTATAAATTGTTCTAATGTTTAACATTTTAAAGTAATGATCGTTGCAGGATTTTGTATTCCTTAGTATAAATCATTATCGCTTTAGCATTTAACTTTCATTAGTGTAAATCATTGTAATCTTTAGCATTCTTAAGTAATGATCGTTGCAGGATTTTGTCTTTGTTAGTACAAAGTGTTATCGTTTTAGCATTTAGCATTCATTATTGTAAATCATTGTAATATGTAGCATTTATCAGTGTAAGTCATTTTAATACAAAGCACTCATTAGTAACAATCATTGTAATATATTTAGCACTTGTTATTATAAATCATTTTAATATTTAGCATTTATTAGCACGAATAATTATGTCTATACCTAAACCATAATCTCCAACGTACATGTTGTGTGGAGACTGTATGAAGATGGGGAGGATAATGACCAAGAGGTTGTTGCAGAGGCTGCGAGACTGTCTGGATGTGATATTTGGCTGTTTAGCATATTTGAAGCTGAGTTGCAGCATGGTAATCGAGTTCTCCTACAAGCTGGCTTGGGACAGTCTACCCCAAAGCAGCTTGTGGAAGTGAGAAGGAAGACGAATAGTAGTGGGGTCAGGCACATGAATTGGCATAAACGCTTCAGAAAACAATTGGATAGCTAGAATAAAGGAGGTGTTCATGCCATAACATATGATTATAAAGAACAACAATATGACCCCAACTATTTCAAAAAATATTGGGAACCCATGCGTCAAAATCTGGAGATTGAGAAGAAGCAACGTAGAAATATTGGGAACCTATGTGTCCCTCTTGTCCCTCCGGCTACAACAATGATTCTCTCAGTTGCAGTACATGATGAGGAGTGAACACAACTCACAAAAAAGAAGGTAGTCTCTGCCATAAGGTTAGAGATGTTGGAGAGGGAGAATAAGGAGTTATGAAAGCAGGTGCAAAATTTAGAAAGACAAATGTGATCACAATATGGTACATTGGTAGAGATGATTACCAACGATTTTAATAGGATCGAAGGAACCAAGAGGTCACCGAGGAAAGACAATCCACCAAGGAAAATAAAGAGACAATTTGTATGTCATAGTCCATATGAGTCGTCAAGTGCCACTGAATAAACATTATGTGATTTTTGTATCCCAATAATTATTTCTTGTAATTCTATAATTCTTTGTTGTAATTTTATAATTCTTTTTTATAATGTGACATTCTATAAATGCATAATTCTTTTTTTAATAAGTGTAACACACAAGTGCCACTAAACAAATTATTGTAATGTTCGACCTTCATAAAAAAAATTTGAAGAAGTGTTTGGCATTGTATACTGTAGAAATTATGATTTGCTTTTACGAGTTATCCTCCTATCGTGATTTACACAATGATTGATAAAAGGCTGAAACGATTTGTACATATGAAGACTACGTGCTATCGCGATTTGCTTGATACCGATTGGCTTGCAACCAACTATAATTCTTTGTTGTAACGTAACATTCCATAATTATATAGTTCTTTTTATAAGCGATAACGATTTGTTTTTTACTAAAGAAGTATTCTATCAAGATCTGTACAACAACAGACATAAAGCAGAAATGATTTGTCTTGTCGCAATTTGCGTTTATGAGCTTTGTCTATGTGAACAATATGTTCTATCGAGATTTACACAATGACAGGTTCATAAAAGGCGGAAATGAAAAACAATAAACAAATTGACACGATGTTTAGACTTAGTAAAGAAGAAATCAATGATCTTCAACGATACAACATGACCAATGGTTTGGCTTAGATACAATACATCACCATCATCATCAAAGAAAACAGAGAGCATCACCTCCACATCCAAATAGTGATGTGCTTCGAATGCAATCTAAGTGCGCAGGAAATCCAGCTTGCTAGGGCAGAAAGCTTCGAGGCAGAGCTGACGAAGTTGCAGAAGGTATGGATCCCAACAGGCAGAG
The DNA here is from genome assembly GCF_984573655.1 of Nuphar pumila. NCBI lineage: Eukaryota > Viridiplantae > Streptophyta > Magnoliopsida > Nymphaeales > Nymphaeaceae > Nuphar > Nuphar pumila. The sequence goes on from NC_143261.1 coordinate 4,234,376, forward strand.
AAGATGGATTCTGCATGACTGTAGCATATTTGACATAAAGTATATCAAAGATTAGGCAAATATTTTTTTAAATACAAAAGATGGTTTGCGAACGATGGAGGGTCCGACAGTAGGAATAGATTAAATAGATGGTCATCAACATCACCTCTGTCTATCATGTAGAATATATGTGTTTGATCTTGTATGACGGCAACAATTGAGGATAATTATGATTGTTATATTTTGCGTAAACTTTGATATACTTCACGATAAATACGTCACAGTCGTATGTGTCGTAAATATATTGATGTATACATAGAAGATAACCACCATAATTATCATCGAAGATTATTCATACCTTTTTTCACGGCATGAAACAACTAGGTTATCAACATCAAACTCCATCTATTAAGCACAGGTAGAAGGAACACAGAAGAACAAAGAAAAAAGCAAAATACAAGGAAGAAGAAGAATGAGAAGAAGATAAAGTCGAAGGAGAAAAAAGAAGAAGAAGTTGCGCTGCCACAAAAAAGAGGAAGAGATGTTAAATAGATTAGGATTTTAGACCTGGACAATGGGTCGGGTCAGGTAGGATTTTACATAAAATAGGGTTTTACACAGATCAATATTAGGATTTTACATATACTATGGTTTTATGCACGTGTACACAAATTGACATGATATTTAGATTTAGTAAAGTACAAATCGAGGTAACTCCATAAATACAAATCGATTTACAACTTGATACTGATTCATATTGCGATTTGCCTTTATGAGCTTTCTTTATATGTGTAACGCCCCAAATATTTAGCTTAAAAGTTTTGAAATAAAATTTTTTTTCTAAACAACAGCGGAAAAGCTTTATTAAATCCTTAGTCAAATTATTTGGGCGAGTTACAAGTAATAGCATAGACTCAAGGCATTAAGTAAAATAAACTCTTGCATTAAAATACTACAAGTTATCAATTACAACTTAATGATTTATTATAAGTCAGAATTCCTCAAGACATCCGAAGAAGATATGGCCACATGACACTGTTCGCAGCGATGACCACAATTGCTCGCCATACTATTTCTTGAAAAATATTAATTCAGAAGGGGTCAGACTATCCCGTCTGAGTAAGAAGCATAATGTTCATATGAATGTGCACAATGTCATGTGTACAAGTATATGTGCAACATGTTTAGATAGAACTAATAACCTTTTTGATAAGTGATAAATGTATAGTTCACTAAGGTCAAATATTTCATGACATATTCCATAAGCATCAAAGTACGATACATCATATGCATGAACCACATTTAGGTTATCCTGTTTCTGCATTTAAAGAAAATACATGTCTAAGATATGCATCACACGAGTGAACCACAATCATACCCTAACCATAGAAACCTCAAGTATTATGTGCACACCTGAAGACTTTTAGAAATGTACTAACTTTAAGTTTCTCTTGTTAATTACCATGTGGGTACGCACAAGTATTCGACAACGTAGCAGACCGAGACCACACTGGGGTCTATTATTTTATAACTCGTGTGACTATCCGTACGGATATCCAAAGGGAACGGTTCATGACCGAGAGAGTACTCCCTAATAACTAAAACTAGAATTAGGATGCACCCTGTACTTCTGCAGAAGACTTGGACCTACCACCTAGGACGCATTGGTAGTCTTGGCCCCTAACTCTAAGGACTGGGGACCGGGTGAGATGCCTAGCCCTCACAAAAACAAGAATATCCCATGGAGTTCGTACCATCTACCCTCTAAGGTAGACCATGGGTCCAGTAACATGCACTGTCTTTCAGGTGTACCCAGAGCCCTGGAAAACCAGTAACATATATCGTTTTCAAGTATACCCAGTATCCCGGGAAACCAGTAACATATATTGTCTTTCAGGCATACTCAGAATTTCTTATTTATTTTATATATGCATATTTTTCATTCTTGTTTGTTTGGGTCCAGTAACATACACCGTCTTTCAGGTGTACCCAGAGACTTGAAAACCCAGTAACATATACCATCTTTCAGGTATACCCAGAATCTCAAAAGAAACTGGTAACATATACCGTCTTTCAGGTATACCCAGAATCTAACATTTTCATATAGGTTTTCATGTATAGATTTAGTTTTTTTTTTTTTGTCTTTGGTGCTAGGGTATGCATATTGTACCCCACTGGTTATGCCACAACATGGCATAACCCAACCTTAACAATTCATAAGTGCATGTATGGCACTATCACACTATGAGTGTTAAACTTGCACCTACTCATGGTAGGTCCAATGCCCTTTATTTAGCTAGTTTTCGCAGGCAATCACATACCAACTGACACTGGACATAGAGATAATCATTTGTACGAAATCATCTTGAAATCCATGTGTATCATAAGTGCTCACAGAGCACTACAAAAGTGTTGTATGCATAATTTTCATATTGTACCATCATGTCATTGTAATTTTTCATCAATTGAGCAATCATAACCAGTATCTGCATTTATTTACAAACCACATACAAAATCATAGGCAATATGAATACATCATTGCTATCTCGTTCAATCCTCAATACGTACATTCTCTTTTTAAGTAAGAAATACACTCATTATGCTATTTAAACACGTGTATTGTAGTGAGCCTTTGCCCTAACCAACGTATGTGCGCATCAGTGCATTTTCGGCCTATGTCGAACAAGGGCATAATAGTGAATTTCAAATGTAACATACATTTTATTATAGGAGAAATAACAAGTACACTTGGCATTGTATAACTCAAGAATGAGATAACATTCATTCCAGGAACTAACAGTGCAAAACTGCAACTTTGGAAAAAATGTGTATGCTTGTCTATCCATCACTCTTTCCTTAATTATTAAGTGCAAAATGACAACCAGGGCAGATTTTAGAAAACCATGGATTTGAGAATGCAACTGGGGCAGATTAACTTAGAACTATGCTGAAATATTATTAAAATCCTCTGAAACCAGACCCAAGTGCAACACTCAAAACTCCACCAAGATCTATAGAAATGCTTTTTGAAATACGGAATTGCCCCTTTGATCACAAACGAGAATGCTGCAAAAACCGGTTTTAGAAATCCGAATGACCACCAGACCAAACCAACTTCAATTTCAATGACATTTGGTCTGGGTCTAGTAGACACCCCGCTACACACTATACCGAGATCTCAAGTCAAGACTCGATCAGTCGATACATAAAACATTGTGCTCAGGTTCATTGTAAAAACATGGTTTTCGCAAGAAAATTTCCTTTTTCTACTTGTCTAACGACTTGTTAATGATGAGAAGCTACTTACTCTTAGTCACAGCAAACTGACTGAAACAACTACCGAAAATGGTCAATCTAAACCCTGATTAAGAACAAGACTTAACTTAGAAGAATTCTGGATTTAATTAAAAGTAACACAATCGGAACTCAACTAACGCTTATACTAAACACTAAAGTAAATGAACATGAGAATTACACATGACAGCAGTTGCAACAGAATGATCATGAATCTCACTCTAATTGAACAATATTACTAATACCTCAAACTTTAAATTCCATGAATAAAATTACTTACCAAAAACCTTAGAGACCAATTAACGCAGGTACATAAGTTATGCAAGATAAGAGATGGGCTTTGGATGCTCAATTACATAACACCCTTTACTAACTAAGGACTAATTGTAAAATGGACTAATCAATACCTAAGGAAAGAAGAATTATTAAAAAAAAACATACGTTAAATATTGTTGTAGCATACGTCACCCTATATAAGAGACTTAGCTAAGGTAATGAAATTGCTACTTTCTAACGGATGGAATATTACAACTACTTTCCTAAACAAGGGGATGTTGGACAGCTTCTTAATGTAACATGTTTCAAAATAAGAAAAGGATAGTAATCTAATTAAACTAGCCAACCGTCCACCTATGTGGTATTAAGAGAAAAGCATAAGCCTTGGGGCCCACACGTTTTCGTTTAATTCCAAAGAGGTATTCAATAGAAATTCCAATCCGAGCCCCTTACCAAACTTAACCCAGAAGGTCTCCCTATAGGCTGATGTATTGAAGTAATGACATCACCCCTTCCTGGATTGATTGGGCTGAATTGAATCAGTTACGCTATGCACAATATGCCCACGCTCATATGTTGAAGCATAGGAATAACCCAATTGAAAATGTACTTTTCTATGGCTAGATCTATTTCACTGCACCCATCTTAACCTCATGACATGCACCTAACGAATACTAAGTAAGGTCAATAAAATTTAAAGATGACAGAAAGCAATAAACAAAAACTTTTTAGCATGTAGAACTTCAATCAGCTATACTGATAAGCATCGGATCTAGTCGATTGAACTCTCTTTTGGAACTATGATCAGACCTTTTATTAAATTCTTATACTACTCAAACGAATCTGTAGCAGACAAGAGAAAAATCCAAGGGCGAGAAAACACTACCTGCTCTACTATGATGCAAACTAACTACAAGAAAAGAGAAGGGAAGACTCACATTCATATAGGCAGTTTACTACAACATTTTTTGCAACCTCATATTCAGGTTTGTATAAATATACCGAATACAATTTCTTGCATATTCCACTGAATAATGATATCACGTCATTCTAAAGAAAACTACCAATTAACTTTTTAATCCCATCAATAACACGTGCTGATGAAAATGAAAATTCTAGCAACTTACCACATGGGAAAAATCAGCAAACACTAATTAAACGCTCTATGCTAAACAATGACATGACTGATAAAAATGAAAATTCCAGAAATTTACATGGAAAATTTGACAAACACCATGGCTACTTCAGATGGCTAGATGTATGCATTTTCATATGTATTTTCAAAGGGATATGCAACATATGTGTCCCACAGGGCACTAAACACATGCATAGAGATACCAGGCCCCTTACTTTGTGTAGACGTGAATCCTAAGATGAAGCGTTCTTCCCCACAGATGTCTGGTAGCTTTGCACAAGCTTCTCGCTAGAATCGATGGTGGAAGGGGACAAATATGTTACACGACTGGGCTGAGAGAGGTTAGGCTTGGAAAGAGAAAGGGAGCTTGTGAGGGAGAAGAGAGTGCACAGTGGTAGAGAGAGGGAGAAGAGGGCGAGTTCCAAGGTAAATCAAATTTTGTAACCCTCCACCACTTTCCATTTTTTTATCTTTCTTGTAACTCCCTCTTTGAATATAGTCTCCTAAAAAAAATCAATATTGTAACTTCCTTCCCAGCACATTCCACAAGGCCCCTTCACCTTCCAAAAAAAAAAATGAGCCCTCATAATTTTTCTTGAATCACCACCCTTCCATCTTCAATATTGTACGTAACCCCCCCCCCCCCCCTCTTTCTTTTCAAAAACCGTGAGAAATGGTAACCTTCCCAAGGCAAAACGGTTTCCATTTTAAAGGTTTTTGGTAGGGTTTCTCCTTTGAGAAACCGCCTAGCTCACTTTCCTTGAGCGTCACACCAATCCTCATTTAAGTTTCTTAAATGGTGAAGTTGAAACGTCCTTTCTTATCCAATTCCAATAAAAAAATTTACTATATATTATTTTTGTAAAAATATTCTTCCTTGTTGGCGCACAGGGGGATTTGAACCAGGGTCTCCTCTCTAAGGGGTAACGAGCCCCACCAGTGCGCCAATATTGATTTCGTTGCAATTCCTTGCAACAAAATTTTATTTAACTCATTATGGTGGAATGGCTCTTATAAACAAAAAATGTTTTCAAAATAGAAACGTTATGTCACCCAAGGTGATTTGAACCTGTGACCTATATACCCTGTGAGTCCATCTTTCTAACCACTGTGCCAACTCTTCTTTAGTTGCTCTTTCTTGCAACTTAAATTCTCTTATATACGAAATTCTCTTTTTGACGAATCTCAATTACGAGTCAGATTGAAAATATATTTTAGATCTTCTAAACTTCCTAACTACATTTTTGGATCTTGATTGAGATTCAACCATATTAAGATCCAATTGTATTCTAATTGGGTTTTGGATCCATCCAGGATCCGAGTCCATAAATCGTATCTGAATCCAAACAGTGGATCCATTTGATCTTGTTTAGATTTAAGATCCATTTGGATCGACCCTATATCACATTACCGTATTTATTCTAAAGTATTTTACCATTTATTTATTTTGATAATTAGCAAAATTTCATGAGTTTTACAATATGAACGATATGTCCTATCGCAATTTACACAATGATTGATTCATATAAGGTAGAAAAGAAAAACAATAAATAAATCGACATGATGTTTAGACTTAGTAAAGTACAAATCGAGGTAACTTCAATGATACAAATTGAGGTAACTTCATAAATACAAATCGATTTTATTTAGAAAGATAAACAAAGACAGGGTTTAATGTCGATTGTATGGGAGGGCGAAGAGCATTCGAAAAGGCAAGAAGCACATGTTACGTATAATGTTGACAACGAAACAGTTGAATGTATATGAAAAATGCATGAATTCAAAGGTATTTTATATCGTCATGCATTAAAGGCACTAAATCAAGATAAGATACAAGAATATACATAAATACCATATTGTATGGGAGGGCGAAGAGCATCAAAAAAGGCAAGACGTATATGTTGAATGTATGTTCAAAATGTATGAATTCAAAGGTATTTTATGTCGTCATGCATTAAAGACACTTAATCAAGAAAAGATATAAGAAATACCTGAGTCATATTTAACGTGAAGATGAATGAGACGGGCAAAGATTGAACTATTGTATACAGATAATGTCAGTTCATTTGGTGTTGATGAGAAGTGCCACATAGTCACCCGTTACCAACAACTATGTATGTCATTTATGTATATTGCAGATTTGACATCGAAAAGTGAAGAAGCCTATGTATGAATGAGAAAAGTGTCAATGAAGTTACTTGAAAATATGCAGTTAATTCACCATCAGTTTGTTGCAGCTCGTGAAGACCAGTCCAAGAAAATTGAAGCAAACAACGAAGGTAAAAATCATGCTTCTCTTGACCCGCATGAGAAGTTGCGCTGAAGCATAAACATCATCTTCAACAAGTCAGGAGTCAATGTTGTAGATTATGATAAAAAAAATCACCAAGCGAAGGGTATCAAAAGGAAATCTGCCTCTGATTGCAGTCGAAGAAGGATAAAGGGTGCACTAGAATTGCTTTATAAGGAAAGGTCTAAAAAACAACCAACCCCTAAGCAACCAAGCCCTTCGCATGAACATGTATGTAATACATTATATTACTTCCCATGTAAATTATATTACGTGCAACTTATTAATATCTAACTTGTATAATTTCTAACATGCAGCAATACCCTACAGACGTACACTATAACGTTGCAACCTTCAATCCTCCTAACCAGTTTGAGTGAAATGAAGGAATCAGTTTTACAAGTCTTTTGGTATGTAATCAATGTTGGGAGAATGTTTGCATTTCTTGTGAAACTTAATGTGTTGTCTTATATTGTTCTGTTTCATGACAGACTCAGTTCAAATCAAAAGTGAGCAATAGAATACATGAATCGCGTGTGAATTCTTCAGCTACATAATTATATTTGATTGTATTAACATGTTTGATCGTTGTAATATGTATCCTTCACATGTATAAATTGTTCTCTCATCTAGCCTTGTAAACACCCCAAATTTTCTAAGTTCCAAAATTTATCCTTTCTAACCTTGAGACCCACCTTCTGATTCATTCAGAAGGGCAATTGGGTCAATTTTGAATCATCTCTCAGATTCACTTCCGTGTTGAAGATCTGAAACCTAATTTCATTTTCTATACTTGACCCAATCTCGGATCCAGATCAGACATCCAAATCCAGTTCTGAGTCTGGATCTTCTATTTTCAATCCAAAATCTAAAAATCCAAAATCAATTCTCTATATGGATCAGGTATTTCATTCATATCCAATCTCTATTTGGATCCATTCCTCTCATTTTTCCTCAGTTCGAGATCTAAATTCGATCATTACTCAAAACCTCGGATATAGATCTATTTTTTTTTTAAAAAAAATCAATTTATTTAAATTTGATTTCAAAAGCTCTCATTTGCAAAATCCTCAAATTTCAAAGTCAATATTTCGCAAAATCTTGTAAAACTCCATTTGGATCCCATCTCTTAAATCTCTCACAGTTTTCTTATATTTTAGGTTTTCTTTCAAAAAAATTATATAAAAGGGGCAAAATTTCATAAAATAACTTTAGGCCCTTTTGAAAATCTTCGTAACTAAAACCTTCTCTTTGAAAATTTTAAAAAATTGGAAGGACTTTTTTTGAAAATTTTGTAACTGTTATCTCCTTTATAAGAGCATGCAAAGGAGAGAAGAGGGGGGGGGGCATCGAGTTATTGGGAGGACCATCTGGAAGGAGGAGGAGCGAACGAGTTTCTCTATCTCCCTTTCCGGTCTTTCCTCTCTTCTTCCTTCTTCTCCCTCTTTCCTCTCTCCCCTCTTCATCATTAAAAGCGTTGGAACTGCCCAACTGAGAATATCGAAGAAACCGGCCTGCGGGTATCCATTCCACTTCAGTTGATCCGATAAGATGCTCTCTCTCTCCCTTCATTTTTTTTTCATTTTATGAATTAGATCAATTGGTTTGTTCAGGTATTTTATTAGAATCGTTTGATTGATCCACTCTTTTGCTAGGATTATCTAGGATTCATTTATTTCGTTTTCCTTTCCTTTACTACATTTTCTATTTGTTTTGTTCCTGTTATTCATTGAAATCTTGCTCGATAATATTGATTTGCTTCATATTGTACTCATCAGCATTCATCCACTATGCACTTTGTTTACATTTGAGAAGCTTTTCCACCGATTCATATTGCATCTGCATTCGCCGATATCATTTGATTAGTATCAGATATGCAAGCTCTCTAGCTTCAGATCTATGTCAAAATCTCACTCCATTAGCATTATTCATCTGTATTTGATTCCATTACTTCTCTGATTACATCTCGGTTCATCATATTCAGTTGCATATCATTACCTAGTTCATTTTAGCATATTCCCTTTGGTCACGCCGTTGCTTTCTCTGCATATTTTAATTCTTCATTTTTTGCATCTCTTGCAACACATCAACTTCACCCACTGTGTTACTCGGCATCTCATTCACATTGGATTCGATGCAGAGTTGAAATTGTATCCTTTGTTACATGCATTATCATCGGTTGTATTTTTTTCTCACCCATGCATATTCTGTGATTTTGCTTTTGGCATTTGTTTACAATTCCTGTGATTGCTTCATTACATCATCATTTGCTTCTCTGTTTCATTTGATTTCTGTTACATTGCATTGTTGCATTTGTTCATCTCATTCACTGCATACCTGCACTTATCATTAGTCACCCCGCATGTAACAAGCATTAGTTCATAATTATCATTAACATATCATTGGTCAATTAGTCTACTTGTTATTAGTTAGCATATCATAATATAACATTAGCATATCATTAGTTAGTTCACAACATTAGTTAGTTCTCATCAATTAGTTAACTAACTATGCTTACACACTAGTTAATTCACCGCAGTTAGTTAACTAACTATGCACACACACTATTTAGTTCATAGCATCACATTCCCACAGTACTCTAGTCATTGCCTGATTACCACTACATCATTAGTGGTATTCAGAGCATCAGCATCATCCAATCCAGGAACTGCTGAGCATCGACATTTCATAGGTTTTTTCTTTGCATTTGCCGTGAAGCATATCTCTACTGTATCATGAATACTTCTTTGGATTTACTTGTAAAAACTCAAATTAGTGTCTATTGTCTATTTGTAATTCGATTCTGCATTTGCTGTGAAGTATGCTTCTGCTGCACCGTGAAGGCTTCTTTGGACTTACCTGCAAAATTTAAAGTCATCATCCCCTGTTGATTTGAAGTTGAATTTGCATACAATTCATTGTGAAATCCTCTGGTTTCAATGTGAAATCCTTCTATGCTTTTGATTCTATCGTAAATTTTTTTTTTTGCATTTGATTTTACTGTGAAAATCTGAGTTACATTTCTTGTAAAAGTAGTTTGGTCTGCTCACAATTGATCCATTCAATGGGTTTCATGGCGTTTGAATTTTGCATCATTTTATTCCCACAACTTTTGTTTCACAATATCATATGCTTTATATTATCTTCATTGTTACCTCATTTTATTCATTACTTTTCTGTGTCACTCGCATTGCATTTTCTCTGCATCTGGTCGGCATTGTGTTTCACCCAACACTTTCATATGATTCTCATTTTGTTTCATTTTATTTCAGCTAATTTCACTTCATATATTGTTCATCACTTATGATATTTGTGCATTCATAACAACTGTGTTCATATGCATATGCATTCCAGCATATGCTGCGAATCACATTTCAAATGTATTACAACATATGTTGTGAATCACATTTCATCCTTCATTACATAGCTTTATTGAAGTTCAAATTTCCACTCTTTTGAGTTGGAAATACTTAATTTGTTGGATGAGATATTCTATTCACACATTCTACCGTGGAATTAGCTCACTCTGTGAACAAGAGATATGAGTTTTACTGTCTTTACTGTGGCATTCACTTCACTGGATTGGTTTATGAAGTGAAAGATGGTCTTGAATGGACATAAAAGAAAGGACCGTGGGGTTCTGATGATAAGGAAGTATGTCCTTCTCCCTATGGAGCTGTCTTAGCTGCTATACGCGTGGAACTTTACTTGTATTTGGTGCCTTATTTCCCATTACCACAGTTTTCTGGAAGCAGCTCAATTACCAATCCCCGTCTGGGTTTACAGCTCCTTGGAAATGTTTACTTCATAGGGTCCATTTCATAGGCATCCGTCAGTCTCAGATTCCGTGGCTGGAGAGATACTGTCCTTCCCAGACCACGATGGGATCGAGCAAGAAATGTTGTTAGGGTAGGTTTGGCCAAGAGTGCAGTGAAGCTGCCTCTTGTGTGGAATATTCCAGTTAGCATATGGCTGTGTTACTATGTCTATGAAAGACTCATCCAGAAAGGGAAGAAACCAGGCTTCCTGTAGTTGCTGATGACACAGACAATGAATGCACAGTGTGAGCACATGCATTGCATTTAAGCACCTGCATATTAGAATGGATTAGCGTTTGTATTAACTATACATTGCATTAGTCACCTGCACAGTAGTTAGTATCATTTGCACATTAGTCATATATATGCAATTCATTCCAGCATAATGCTTATGCTTCATTTCTGCAGTTTTGCATACATATGAATGCATTTCATTTCAGCATAATGCTTATGCTTCATTCCTGCATTTTTGCATACATATGTATGCATTTCATTTCAGCATAATGCTTATGCTTCACTCTTGCACTTTTGCATACATATATATACATTTCATTCCAACATAATGTTTATGCTTCATTCCTGCATTTTTGCATACATATGTGTGCATTTCATTCCAGCGTAATGCTTATGCTTCATTCATGCATTTTTGCATACATATGTAAGCATTTCATTTCAGCATAATGCTTATGCTTCACTCCTGCATTTTTGTATATATATATATATCATTTCAACATAATGTTTGTGCTTCATTCCTGAATTTTACATACCCATATTCATTTCCATATACATATGCACTTTCATTTCATCATATGCATTTTCATTTTCATTTTAACATAATCTATGCATTTTCATTTTAGCATAGTCTATGCATCTTCATTCTAACATATGCATTAGGCATTTCATTTATGCATATGCATTACATCATAGCATATGCATTAGGCATTTCATTTATGCATAGACATTGCATCTTAGCATATGCATTAGGCATCTCATCATTAGCATACACATTTTCATCTTACCAAAGCATATGCATTCTCATTTTGCCATTAGCATATGCAATTTTATTCTATCATTAGCATATGTATTTCCATCTGATCACATCATATGCATTTTTATTTCAGCATATCACATGCATTTTCATTTAGCATATGCATATGCACTTCCATTCAAGTATAAGCATAAGCATTTCATTTTAACATAATCATATATATTTTAGTTTTAATAGAACATTTGCAATTTCTTTTAATATTTCATATTTTTGCTGCTTTGGGTTATTTTGTGTTTTGCAGGGAAGCAGAGAAGACCTTGGCTTCGCTTTTATATTAGAAAATTTCCATGTTCAATTTTAATTTAAGATTATAATACTTTCATATTAATGAGAATTTTCATTTTTTCTGTTTAGATTAGAATGAATGAGCATATAGTTTGAAATCCAAAACAAACCCAAGCCTTACTACAAGGTCTAATCCAAAGCATATGGATTTGGTTGAGATTGGGTTGAGTCCATTTTGGATCCAACTCCAATTTATGATTTTTAAATATTAAAACAGTAAGATTTTATTAGTTGGGTTGGATTAGAATGGACCCAACCCATGTATCATTTTAAGTGAGACCCACCTTGGGTCTTGTTTGGATCTTAGATCCAAATAAAATATTTTCATACTTATATTCTTATCCACACACACACACATATGTGCCTATTGATTTTCACTTTTAAGTGGATTGGGTCCATCCAATGGATCCAATCCAATAACAAGATCCTTAGTAAGGATCTACAACTTGTTATATGTATCACATATATGTTATATTTTTTTTTTGTATGTTGAGAATTGGCCCCTCTATTTGGATCCAATTCTAGATCTCATGTGTCTAGCAATTTGGATCTCTTATGGATTCAACTTGGTTTGAGATTGGATCTACCTAATTGATCCAAACCTAAGTCTTAATGTTTGAGAAATCCGAATTGATTTCGAGATCCAACTCAAAACTGTTCTTATCTTGGACCGAGTCCATCAAATGGATACGATCCCTTATTATATGGGTTTGCAAATTTGGGTCTTTCTTTGGATTCAAACTTGTTTAAACTTAGAGATACAGTGGATCCTAAGTGTTCTAATGCACATTTTGAACTGGGTTTCATTGGAGTCGATCCTCATGGATCCCCCATCAAGATCCAAATTCAAAGATATTAAAAAAACTCATAAATCTTAAATAACTTGATAAAATCAAAAAAATCTCGTCAATAATTAACTATTAACCAACTATTCACAAAAATACAAAGATAATTCCCTATTATTTAAAAAAAAAAGATCCAAAAAATTTGCTGACTTTACAGTTTGGGCTAGGCTCATTTACAACCATATAGTGTTCGGACTTGGCTCATATGGCTTGTGCGAGCCGAGCCGATCTCAACCCGTATAGTCCCGAGCCAAACAAGCCGGAGCTGGCTTACCTAAATAAAAAAGTATTCTTTTTTGAAAGTAAGCCCTGTTACATGAAAGTTGGCCCAACGACCCAATTGAGCTAATATGCCTTTTTGACATTTATAGTGCTACATAAGCTATCTAAACGAGCTTATATGAGCCGAGCCTAGATGAACACCCCTTGTTCGTGTTCGATTCCACTATGTATAACAAACAAGCTCATGTTCGACTGGCCATCCAAATGAACAGAACATGAACGAGTTTGGGATGAGCTGAACTAAGCAGAGCCACGAGTTGCTCGGTTCGTTTACCAGCCCTATAACTAAGCACTCTGTCAACAGGTCAGGTGAGTCCCGATTAGACCCGAGACCAAACCTCTAAGTCAGATCAGCATCCAGACCCGGATGGGACTTGCGCATATCCAACCCAGTGACATCCTGGATCTGTTAACGGGTCATATCATACCTGAACTGGAACCTGGAGGGTCTGGATCTGGGTCCAACTTTAAGGTATGACTACCAGGTCCAGGACTGGATATAAATGACACGTGCCAGACCTGTTAAAAAGATATATATTTTTTAATTGAAAAATTTCGGATCTTAATTGGAATTCCGGCCAGACCCAGGTCCCGTTTGAAAATTTTCAAAGCAGACCCAGTCCATATACAACTAGGGACCTACAAGTCCAAACGGACTAACTAATCGGTCTACCTCATTGGTTTTAAACCCGGGTCCTATAGGAACTGATCCGGTTTGGGGTCGGGTCAAACCCGACCCATTGATAGCCCACTAAACAAGCCGCGAGTAAAGTAACCATCAGTAAAGCGGCTTTGACCATAACGACACAGAAAAAGAAGGTTAGAATCGTAAATAACGAAGGATGAAGGGGCATTTACAGAACTTGTGCTTAATTCAAATGTGGTTTTTTAAGTTCTTGGATTTCAATCACACGCTTTGTTCGTCCCTTTCGTGTCCAAAAGAGTGAATAAAAAAGGAAGAAAAATAATCGAGGGAAAGCGAGCAAAAACAAAAAATCCCCCTCTTCGCTTATCGGCCGGAAAATCTCGCCGGATCTGATCTAAAAAATTTACCGGTGGGGCCAATCACCGCTTTAGCCACCGTCTCACGGCCGACATTCGCGGCTTCAGGTGGCGGAATGAGGGTTTACTGGAAGGCGGAGCCTTCTCGGTCGCCGTCTCCGGCGGGTTTTGCCCTAGGGAAATGAAATTGCAGGAGAAGAAATTTTCGGCCTTGGAGGAGCAAAGGAATCGAATTTTCCACCATATGGAGGGAGGTAGAGCACGTGATCTCTCTAATTTTGTTGTTGTTTTCGCCTTCTTTTTCTATCTGGAGGACGGTTAGTGGCCGAATTGGGTCAAATTAGGGTTTTTAATTGGGTCGGTTTTAGTTGTTTAACTTACTGGTTTTGGATACATAAGTGGGGGCGGAAATGGGTGGGTTCGTTGTTGGCTTTAGAACTCTGAGGTTTTTGTATTCTTTTGCGCGGTACTAAGCCACTTTTCAGTTCTCTTGCGTACTGTAGTATTGTAAGTTGGCTCGAAACCTAGGGTTTTTGTAAGGGTTTGATTTCCTCTTCTTTTTTGAAGTGTTACTGAAACAATAACCTAGTGTATACTTCCTTGTTGCGACACTTATCTGAAGTAGTTGTGTTTCTTACGTATGCTTAACTTATCATCTTATGGAATCCCTAAGAATATTTGGGTTATGCATATACTTAGTAGTAATAGAGTGATTACCTGGATGACTTAGAAATCAAGCAAAAGATATGTTACAATCAGCACAAACATATTTATTTTTGGGGAAATGGGTTAGTACGTCCACCAGGAGGTTAACTTCAAAAGAGCAGGTTGATAGTCACCTTGATGGTGTTTCTGTTCTTGCTAGCTTATTTGGATGATTGAGTGCAAGTATTTGTTCCCTAATTTCATATATTTTGTTGATACTTGCAATTGGAAGGTCCCTTTGGAAGTGTCTTTCATTAGTTACTCTTCCCCAAATCCGATGGAGGGTATAGTCTTTTGGAATTATTGAAGGGGATCAAAACACCAAGCTTTGTTAGGTGCTAATGTTTCACGTTGTGTCTATGTTTTGTTGAAGGGAGTGCTAAGGAGAAACCAATTACCCTTCAGCGACTATCGAGGACATGGGATGATTATTCTCCTGCATTGATATACCGGTGGATATCTTGATAAGTAAGGCAGGGCTTGTTGGTCCCATAAAGCCTGTGGAAAAAACCAGGCCAATTCTTAACTAGAATGGGGGCTTAATTGTGACTGGAAAATAGTTTGGCCGTAGTTGTAGGCTTGATCTGGTAAACGTGGTCCACCTCACAAGCAGAGTTCCCAATCCCATCATGTAGCATGGCTCAATTCACCAGTAGTTGGTATTAGAAATAAAATTTGCCTATATATATATCACTTGTCTATGTAAGAGACTTAGCTGGAACCTTATAATTGTATAGTTGTGAACTGCCACTATTCTCTCTGCTAAAATATTTTTCTCATATTGTTTGACGCAGTTTCCTGTTTTAGTAACCCAAATTATTAACCATGTGGGGTTAGGAATATCAGAAGTGGTAACTTAAAGCGCTAGTTAACATCTTGTGAACATTATTATTTGTGTAGTCATTGTAACTTGAGGGTGTCCCTAGTTTTTTTCAAAGTGTTTATCTTCAGAATATGGTATGAGAGTTAGTAGGGTGTTTGTTTTACTTTGCAAGCTTACAAACTCTTCCAGTTGAAGTTAATCCTGTCATTGTACCTTTTGTTTTGGTGTATAATGATACCAAAAGCTGATGTATCATTTAAAAGGCTCAATGCCAACACAGTATTATGAATTTTCCAAAGACCAAAATACCTTGTTGTATATGGTAGTAACTACAAGCTAGAAATTAATAGGGACATAACCTGATGAAAAGGGAACGAGTTGTTGTTTTACGGTACAATTATGATATCCACTTATGCTGTCCTTCTAAGGCAATGTTGGAGAATCTGCTGAAGCAGCTGATTTGAAGGAGTATCCCTTCCCCTTTAGCCAAGCCTAGCATGTTTAATTAGTTCATCTCAATTGGCAAATCCCTTACTGTTTATAGTGTTTCTATGCAACGGAAACTTGAGTTCATCATTTGGGTTAGCTGCTATGTTAAACTTCATATCACTGAGCATGTCCTAGTGATGTGGAAACTGGTTAGCCAGAGGCAAATTGCTTGCGGGGGAGGTAAAAAAAGTGGTCTAGTTTGAATTTCATGGCTACTGAAGAGATGAGCAGTCACATCTGTTCTTTTTAAGATACTGCCCGCGAATCAGATCTAGGCTGTTCGTGGGACAATAGACTGTTGCACATTCATCTCACTCTATCAATTCCTTTTTTTTTCATGTCCACATGTCTGCTTTAAACAATATCCCCATGGGCTGCCCATTCCTCGGAGTAGGAAGAGGACGCCCTGCTTTTTTTGACTTACGACTTTCCTTCCAAGTGATCAAATAGTTGCCAACAATATAGGATGATCCATTGTTGGACTATTTTATGGTGAGGTTTCAACATAGCGTGGACTTGGACTAGCTGGACAGGGTCTTGGCCTCTTGATGGCACCATCTTAGTCTTATAAACCATTATTGGCACCTTGCTTATTTTTTGTCCCAATGAGACTTTCGGCATTTAGAGGGATTTAGATCAATAAAAGGACTGGTAGAATATCCATTCTCCCAAGGAACAAATAGATGGCTGAAAGTGCACTATGCTCTCCAACATATGGAACATAGTTGTCACAGTTTCTGGTCAGTGGTTATAATTATATTATCTGAAATTGTTTACAGGAGCATCATCTTGGGCGTCTTGGTTGTCAATTTTACTTCCAAAGCATACTGAAAGTACATAGAGAGGAACTGATTTGAAGTTTGATAATTGTTTTGCTTACTTGCTACCCTTTCATTCCCCCTTAACTCCTAAATTCATCATTCATTCCATATATTGAATGAAGAATATCTATTCTGAACGATGGGTTCCTAGATTGGGGGTTCTATTCAAGGTTAAATAGCGTATCGTTACCCGTATCAGTCGGGCCAATAGTAACAACGTATCGTAAACGTATCGTAAACGTATCATAAAATTTTAATAAATTTTTTTAAAAAATCAAGAAAAATCAGAAAAATAGTAAAAATTCTAAAAAAATCATCACATCAAATAATGATGAATTGCACAAAATACAAGCGTAAAGTCACATATGAAGCATTTATATCTCTATGAGCTCCATAAGACATCATCAAATATCAATTGTCTCACAAGAATATTGCAAAATATTAAATATCTTGCAATTAAGAACATGCCACAAGACTCATACTTTCATACTACATAAAAAAAATATTATGACAATAGTTGCACTCGATTTTCAATCGGTGTCCACTCATTACTTGAGTGCCCTATTGCTATGCCGGAATGCCATTTTTGTTGGAGTGTGGAGCCTGATTTCTACCTTGATATAAATCTTTAATTTTTATGGATCCTAATAAGTTTCTCTTTAGGAACAAGAAGTAGAAGACAAGAATATCATAGGCCGTTTCCTCGACTGGAAATGTGTGGGCTGTTTTGATTATATTTATCACAACTTCAGAAAGAAAAATATATTTACACATTTGCCCCCACACTTAATACAACAACATAATAATAAGTGGGGTTAAAGAAGATAACACTACAATACATCACACATGTACAACTTTATCGTGAATATGGATTAATAATGGATCCATATTCACGTCCCAATAGCCTCCCTCAAGTTGTGCATGGTTTTCACCATGAACAACTTGTTCTTCAAATACCAAAATCTTTGTATGGTCAACCCTTTAGTGAAGATATCAACTACCTGGTTCTTCGTTCCCACAAACTTGGCCTCTAACCCTCCTTCAAGTTTTTGTCTAATGAAGTGCTGGTCTATTTCAATTGTTTTTGGCCTTTAACTCTCTTTCAATTGTTTTGGGATGAAGGTGTAGTTGTTGTTGTTGTTGTTGTTGAAGTGCTGGTCTATTTCAATATGCTTAGTTCTGTTGTGTTGAATCGGATTCATTGATATTCTAATTGCACTTTGGTTGTTACAAAACAAGATAAAACGTGATACCTTTTCACCTGGTTCTATGAAAAGAAATATCATATATGTCAATTCTGAAGTGACCGCTACCATAGCTCTATACTCAACCTCCGTATTGGATCTTGAAACTGCCTTTTGTTTCCTACTACTCCATGATATAAGATTGTCACCAATAAAAACACAATAACTAGAAATTGAGTGCCTTTCATTTGGATCTCCAGCCCAATCAACATTAGAGTAGGCCATTAACGACAATTCATGTTCTCCTTGCACTCTTCTTTTATATACTAACCCTTCTCCTGCGGTACCCTTCAAATATCTGAATATTCTTTTTGCTGCATCCATATGACTGATTTTCGGCTCATGCATAAATTGCAACACTTAGATTGACTGCATATGTAATGTCAGGATGAGTAAAGGTGAGATATTGGAGCATACATATGCTTCTGTATTCTATGGGATCTCTGCATAATTCTCCATCTACGCTACTCAATTTATGATGCATTAGACTTGGTGTGGGTGCTGGTTTGCAATCTTTCATACTTGTTTTGGCAGGCAAATCCATGGTGTATTTGTGTTGAGTCATAATGAGACTGCCATCATTAATTTTATCAACCTCAACTCCTATAAAATACTTCAACTGCCCATAGTCCTTCATGTGAAACCTCATATTCAATAGAGATTTGACCTCTTTGATGTGCTCTTTTAAATTCCCGACCACTATAATGTCATCAACATAAATAAGCAACAATGTAATTATTCTTTCTTTCTTGAAAATAAATGGCGAATAATCAAGAGATGATCTCTAGAAGCCATGTTTTTGAATCTCTAGAGAAAAACTTTCGAACCAAGATATTGAGGCCTGTTCAAGTCCATATATGGCTCTTTTCAACTTACAAACATATGCATCTTGATCCATAACACTGCACCCTGACGGCTGCCCCATATACAATTTTTAATGTAGGTCACCATGCAAGAATGCATTTTTCACATCTAAATGATTCTAAGGGCTACTTATAATCAACAACAAGAGATAAAATTAATCTTATGGTACACATTTTAACAACTGGGCTGAATGTCTCATAATCCAAACCATATTATTGAGTGAAACCTTTGGCAACTAACCTTGCCTTATATCGCTCTATTGATCTATCTGACTTATATTTTATTTTATACACCCATCACGAGCCAACAACATTTTTCTCCTTAGGTCGTGGTACGATCTCCCACGTTTGACATTCATGTAAAGCCTTTATCTCTTCATTCAAGGCCTCTACCCATCTTTTGTGTCTTGCAACTTGATTATAAGACTTAGGTTCATCATGCTTAGTTATTTTAGCTAGAATTAACTGATGATCTGCCAAAAAATTATTATAACTCACCCATCTTTCAACTAGTTGTCGAATCCTGGTTGATCTCCTTGGTTCAACATTGTCACTTGCATCATGTGAAAGTTCTTCTCAGTGTTGTGAAAAGCGTTGAGGCGTAGCGAGGCGCTCCACCAAAACCTGAGGCGAGGCGTAAAGCGTAAGCTTCAAAGTTTTTTTTTTTAAAACTTAAAAAAACTATAAAAAATATCTAAAATTATAAATAAAAAAAAATTCTTTATTGATGAAGCAACAACCAACAAGAAATAAAAAATCTCAAATCAATACTGAAAAAATATGAGATTAACATGTAAAAATAACATTAATGCAACAACTTGATCTATGTAAGTATCTAAGAAATAAAACATGAGCATTCATTAAATAAAAAATTAACATTAACAACGAAATGCATATTAGCATTTACAATATCATGTCATAATTAGAAAATGCATTTTAGCATTAACAACCGAATGTTAATATATATATATATATATATATATATATATATATATATATATATATATATATATATATATATATATTAGAAAATGCATGTTTTCATTCCCATATATATATACACAGGGTTGTGATTGCATGTAATTGCATGACTTGATTTTGCCACTAAAAGGGTTTAACGTCACATTCTAGAAGAGATTATTGCTCCTATGAAATTGAATACATTGAACAAGTTGACACGGTGATATTAATTTTCTGTGAAACGAAGCAACTAATCTCAATGACTTCATTAACGTTTTGGCTTTGCCGGACGTACTTACGGTCAGCGGGCTTGAACAGGGTAGTAAATGCCCTTTTTACTAGCAGCTTAATTAAAACTGCATAAAAAAACCCTAATTTCATCCATAGGATTGACATAATCAGGTTGCTGACCTCCCTCTTGATCCCATTTCCCAATATTCAGATAAGATGACCTATAGCAAGCAAACAACGATCTTAGAGATAATGACGAAGACACTCTATAATATCATCCATTGTGTGATTTTAGTGCATAGGAATTTTTACCTGAACATTGCGTATGTAAGTTCGACTCCACAATGGCTTAAAAACAAGATTGGAAAATCTCATAACGGTAAGATTTTCAATGATGTTTCTGATGAGTTGTGGAGCCTGATTTAGAGTTTTTTGCCCTTGCAGTAAGGGGGTCCTGGGGCTCCCCCCCTCCGGCGCGGGTCCCGCTGCGCGTTCAGCGGTCGGGGGGGGGGTGTCTTAGAAGAATTTTTTTCTTGGGCTTATGTTTGAGACCCGATTTCTTATGGATCGGACCCGACTTGTTTAGGTTTAGGGCTGCCTCCCTTGCTTTGTATAAATTCTTTCTTTTCTTTCTCTCTTGTATCTGTCGAGAAAGAGCAATAAAGTTTTTTCCTCTGGGCAGCCATGGTTTTTTTCTCCCTCTCGGATTTGAGGGGAGGTTTTTTCACGTAAATTTGTATGTTCTTGTTGTATTTTGTTTCTTTCGGTTGTTTCTTGCTTGCGATTTTCGTAACAGTTTTTTCCTAGTAGATGGTCGATTTTGAAATAAGTTGGGAAATACATGAAAACATACTACATATATTTTAGCTTTTGTTGAATAAGGCTCCGGTTAATTCTAGCAATAATCTACTAGAGAGAAGATGAATAGGCACACTTGAAATAATAAGAAGCCAACAGGATAAAGACCTGTATATCTGCTTCTCTTCAAAATTTGAAAGAAGGGACTGTGTCAACATAAAGGCAGATTGCAAATCAAAGCCAAAGGCTTCTCAATTATTACTCTGTTCCAACCTCTTCTAGTTTGAGCATTCTCAGCCAATGTTGACGCAACATCTAGAAGTGCCTCTTGTGGAACAGATAGGTAAAATATCCGGCTGGCTTCAGAGTGACCCTAGAAAGCAAAGAATAAACAAAATTCCAAAATTTGAGGCATGTACGCCTCGGCTTGAGGGGCGCCTCGCCTCGAGGCGTGCGCCTCAAGGCGTATGAGGCGCATGCCTTGGGGCTTTTGTGCTTTGTACATGCGTCTCGAGGCATAAAGCCCCTCGCCTTGAGGCGAGGCACGCTTTTTGCGCTTTGAGGCGCGTTTTTAATAACACTGGTTCTTCTATTCTTGGCTCTGCATCTGAATCTTTTGGTCTTCTTTCATAAACAAAACCTTTGAAAATCAACTTAAAGTGATCCATTACTAGGATCAACACTCTGCATAGGAGATTTCAATTCCTCAACATTCATATCTTGAGTACTTTGTCGTGGAGAACAATCAGGATTGGGAACAACAAAAAGTTCAGCGTTAAGCCCGAGCTGAGAAAAATCCATATGAGTTGCAATGTTGGCCGTGAGTGGAGCCCATTTATCTTTAGTCACATCTTGATACAACAGTTCATCAAACACCACATTTCTGGATATTCGGATGCATTTTTCATATGGATTAAAACAACGATACCCTTTATACTCATCTGCATACCCAACAAATCTGCACGCCCGAGCTCTTTTATCAAACTTATTCCTTAAGAACTTGTCTACATGGACATAGCAATTACAACCCCATGCCTTCAGCTCATCATAATCTAGGTGCTTTCCATATAACATGTAAAACAATGACTTGTGTCATAAATTCTTCATGTGTTATTAATTCTTCTTGTTTATAACAAAAACAATAGAGTGAAAAGCCTCTGTCCATAATAATAAGTGCATATTACTAGCATGAATCATTGCAAGAGTACTCTCTACAATATGGCAATGCTTTTTTTATGCAACACCATTTTGTTGAGATATATACGGGCATGATATTCTACGATTAATTTCATTATCACGTAAAAAGTCAATGAATTCCTTTGAACAAAACTCTCCACCCCTATCACATTGAAAATTAAGGATAGGACTAGAAAAATAATTTCTAACAAACATGTGGAATCGACAGAAGATATTGAAGACCTCATATTTATGTTTCATAAAATATATCCAGGTATAACAGGTAAAGTCATCAACAAACAAAACATAATACTTGCACCCAGATAACGAATTCTTGGGTACAGGACCCCAAACATAAGAGTGAATAATTTCAAAAGGCCTTGAAGCATTATTATTTGATGAAGAGAATGGCAATACATGACTCTTGCACACTTGACAAATGACAACTTGGTCATAATAACCATTAGACAATTCATCTAAACTTGACCCAGGAATAAGACGACTTGAACCAAGTTCCTCAACAAAGGACTTTATCAATGAACTAAACAACTATGCCATATTTCAGGCTTATTGGACTCAACGATACTGGAGACATAAACAAAAAAAGATGACGATAATGACAACAACTTCAACTTTGGCAGCACCTTTGTAACTGGCTCTTGAGATCCGATTTGACTATCCCTGAAGATATACATATACTCGCATTTCTCTCCTTTAGCGAACGTCTTCTTCGTGAAAAGATCCTTTACATAAACAAAATTGAGGGTAAATGAGATGCTTGAATTTATATCATCTACAATACAAGTTTAGAAACAAAGATCGAATTTTTCGTGATGTTTGGAACATAAAAGACATTGGATAAAGAAAGAGTTTTAGAACCGAAAATAGGAACAAAGACCTAACCAACATGTGATATAGTGTCGAGTTCCATATCCAGTTGTAACATTACCTTTACCATGATAAGGAATCAAAGTAAAAAACTTACCATATCACCATTGATATGATTTTCCGCCCTTGAATCAATATACCATATCCGTTGTTCATTCTGCGTCAAATTCAAACCATTAAGAGCAGCCAATAATATGTTCTTATCAAACACAGGGTTGTTGGTCTCACTCAGTGTTGTTAAAAACACGCCTCAAGGCATAAAAAGCGCGCCTCGCCTCGAGGCGAGGCCCTTTTCGCCTTGAGGCGCACTTAAAAAGCGCAACAGCCTCAAGGCGTACGCTTCATGCGCCTTGAGGCGAGGCGCGCCTCAAACTGAGGCGCACATTAAGAAATCGGATGGCCCGGACCCGAGATCGACCCGGATCCGGGCCCGTATTCTCGAAAGATCGAGAACCTGTCTTTAAAAAAGACAGACGCTTCGGGGTGAGGGAAAGCCCTCGCCCCTTCTCTCTCCACTCCGTCCCCTCTCGTCCCCCGCCACTGCTCGCCGCCGGCCACCGCTTACCGCTCGCCACCGGCCACCACTCTTCCACCTTCTTCTTTCCTTTGCTGAGAAGCCATCAGCGACCCGCCGGCCACCACTCGCCGCCGGCCACCACTCTTCCACCTTCTTCTTTCCTCTGCTGAGAAGCCATCGACGACCCGCCGACCACCACTCGCCGCCGGCCACCACTCGCCATCGGCCAGCGACTCACCGCCACCGCCGTCCATTCCGGCGACCTCTGCGCATTTCGGTGACAGGTAAGATCTGTGTGTTTTTCCCCAGCTTCTTCTTTTGTCATTTGTTCTTTGTGAAACCGTGTAACCTACGTTTATGGGGAACCCGGCTCCACTCATCCCTATATCATCCTCTGTGGTCATAACTCCCTCTGGGATCTCATTGGTACTAAGTTATTTTGATCAATCTGGCCCTATCGATGGGTTCAACACGGTTGATTTAATAGAAATCAATCTTTTGATAGTGTTCTTTAACAAAAAAAAACATGATTTTCAATTTATTTTGACAGTGTTCTTTAACAAAAAAACCATGTTTTTATTAATGGTTATTGATTTTTGAATCAGCAAAAAAGTCTTGCACATAAGTCGGATTCTGTCTATTCAAATGCCGATCTTCACCAAATGCCGATTCTGTCTATCGATGTGTTCAACATTTCTTATTTATTTATAATTTTAGATCATTTTTATAGTTTTTTTTAAGTTTAAAAAAAAAATTTTTGAGGCTTACGCTTTGCGCCTCGAGGCTTACGCCTCGCCTCAGATTTTGGTGGAGCGCCTCGCTACGCCTCAACGCTTTTAACAACACTGGTCTCACTTGATTGGCCCTTGAGTTGTCTTGGATTTCCCACTTCCTGATTATTTTGAATCATGTTTAAATGAGTATTGTACTTGGGATCATCCTTGAATCAACAATTGACCTTTATGTGCCCTGGTTTCTTGCATAAATAGCAAGTGGAAATGCTGTGTCCTCCTTGATTATTAGATAAAGGTGTGCTTGGAGTAGGCAATAAACCTCATTCTACTCATCATGAGACTCCTTTTGATTTTTGTTCTCATTGTCAGACAATTCTTTGAGAGAGATTTCATATTCAAGCAACTTTGACCTTAAATTCTCGAACGTTGAGAGAGTTGGCCAGCCCAAGGTAACAAACACATGATACTCTGGCCTCAATCCATTAAGCGTTTGTTGCACTTTATCTTTGTCTGACACTTCATATCCAATTAGAGCCAAATGATAGGTTATGGTCTTGATCTTGTTCTGATAATCTAAAATGTTGGTGCTGCTATCCTTTTTCAGATTTTGGAATTCACGCTTCAAGTACATAACCTTTGACTCTGATATCTGAGAATAAATTTGTGCCAAATGCATCCACAACTGCATGGCTGGGCAGTCATTTGGAATACCAATCAGAACTTCCTGTGAAAGAGTGGAGGTAATATACGCTACGAGTGCTTGGTCCCTTCTTTCCCAATTAATAAACTCTTGATTGCTGATCGGAATAGACTATATAACCTGCCCATTCGCATCTTTTGTATCTTGCAAAATAAACTCAGGCGAAACCAGGAGAGAGCCATCCAAGCTATGTCACATGGGTGCGGGTGCAGGTGCGACACAGGTGCGGCGCAATTTCAAAAAATTCGGACACGGGGACTCGGGGACTCGGCTATAAATATATATATTAAAAAATATATTTTAAATATATATAATTATATATATAGCAATAAATTAACACATAAAGATTGTAAATTTTAAAGCAAAAATAAAAAAGCAATTCTTAGCAACACAAACTTACCAAAATATAACACATAAAGAAGCTTGCGAGTGTGATAAACAACAAAACTTATCATAAATTTGCCTCATCGTCTGAATTTGAGGGAAGAATAGGATCGATGTAGTCCATGTTGAGAGTATGCAAATTATGTTCTCCCTTAAAGTCAAAATCTTCTGGATTTACATCCCAATTCTTGGATGGTCTACAACTGCATCAAAAAATAACTATATTGGTATTGAATACAAATATTTAAATACAAACTTTGAATACAAAGAAAAAAAAAGTACCTATACTCTTCTTTGGTGCGGCGAGAAATTAATCGTAGATTAGAGTGAACATAAACCAAATCCTCTGCTCTTTTACTAGTGAATTTGTTTCTTTTAATGTTGTGAATTTGAGCATATGTACTCCAATTTCTTTCACAACAAGATGATGTAGCAGGTTGGGATAACAACTTCATTGCAAGACGTTGCAGATTTGGTGTCTCTGATCCATATGTTGCCCACCAATTAAGGGGATGTTCCTCGTCCCTTGCCACTAGTGCGGCTAAAGAATCAAATCTCCCAGTAGAAAACTTGCCAAACTCACTATTTACAACCTCAAACATGTAAGGATCATTAAAAGTCTTCCCAAATATATCATTCTATTTTTTGATATCTCAGGATCTTCATTTGGAGAAACACGACCAACACCTACTGTCAACCATTTTTTTGCATAGTATTTTGGATTGAGAGAGTGTGCCATGCAATGCAAAGGTGTATTGCTTTTATCCCATCTTCTCACTAAAACTGAATGTACATGATTGTAAAATTCTGAATCATCAAATGCAATATCTTTCTTCTCATGTTTAAAAATGATACTTTGAATTTTTTCAATCATATTGTCCTACATTTCATAAATTCTATGAAGCATGGGTACATCTCTGTCAACTTCTCTCAACATTTCCCAAATAGGCTCTGTAAATTCATTATCCCACCAAAAATCATCACAGATGCAGTTTTTGATAGCTTGAGCCTTGACATCATCTTTAGTACGATAAAAATCCCAATCTTGATCAGCCACCATCATTATCAATGCATTTTTGAGTTGCTTAATTCTTTTCATCATAACAATGAGAGAAGCAAAACGAGTTTCAACAACTTTCAATAACTTGAGATCATAATGCCTATTAAATATAGAAATGACATGATGATGATTTACAACAAAATTTCTAATATTTCGAACATCATGCTCTATTTCCTCAATCCATAACCACATTTCATGTGCATGTGCATCATCTTTTGATGGATTGCATATACTCTTAAGTGCCAAATTTAAACTGTGCTGCACAAGGAGTCCAAAAAATATGTGAATATGTATCTTCACTTGCCAAATTCATTCCTGCACGACTGCAAACTGGAGCATTGTCAGTAATGATTTGCACCAGACTTTCTGCACCCACTTCTTTTATCACTTCGACAAATAATCTCTTTAAATATTCAACATATTTATACTCTCCAGATGCATCAACAGTCTTCAAAAAGATTGGCCCATTAAGTGAGTAAGCCATGAAGTTTATCAGTAGTCACCTTTGTATATCAGTCCACCCATCAGAAACAATCGACACTCCATGTCGTTTCCATGAAAATTTTTGGGTCTCTAACAAGTCTTCAATTCTATTTTTTTCCTCTGCAAGAATGACTGTTTTTAGTTTTTCTGAACTAGGAGGCACATAACCACTCAAATTACAATTAGCCAAAGATGTAATCATATCTTTCCAATATGGACTTCTAGCTACATTAAAAGGAATTGAGCTTGAGTAAAAGAATCGACCAATCTTTTTATCAATTTCTGCTCTTGCCATGTTTTTGAATGACTCTTGTATTGTTTTATTGCTTTCCATCTTTCTTTTCTTTAAAAGCTCTTCTTGCATATCACTAGCAATAGAAAAAAACATATTAATCGAATCATTTCTGATTTATGCAATTTTCTTCTTTTCGGCTTCCTCTTGTTCTTTCTTTAATTGCTTTAACATGTCTTTGTCAACCCCAGAACATGCCCTAATTCCTTGACCACAAATATGCAAAAGATGTGCTATCACACGCGTATAAGAACCCGTGAAAACAGTCTTACATAGATTACAATGAAACTGCACATTCCCACCACCACCACCAGCTTTTATCCCTTTTGTCAAAAGCCTCTAAAGTGGTTGAGAATCTTCTAATTCAGGGTTAGAACTTGAACCAAATGTATTGACACTACCGCTAGAACTTGCCATTATATTTGAAAAGTGAAAACTGAAAAGAAAATAAGTAAATAAAATAGAATCTTCTAATTCAAGCAATTGCTGAACCTTGCCGAGCCCCTCTTCTGCGAGCAGAGGGTGCAGGGAGGGGGGGCTGTCGAAAAATAAGAACGAGGCAGGGGCAAAGCCCGCTGCCTCGTTATTTTTTCTGGCAGGGGTGCCCGACAGGTGTAAGAAGGAGGAGTGGGGGAAGGAGGGGGCTCGACTGACAGACTGAGCCGAGCTGAGCCTTGCCCCGCCGGACAGAAGGGAAACGAGGAGGGCCGAACAAAATGGAAACGAGGAGGGGCCGAGCCCCTCGTCGTTTCCCTTCTGTCCGACAGGGCAAGGCTCAGCCTGTCAGTCGAGCCCCCTCCTTCCCCCACTCCTCCTTACCCCTACCGGACAAATGGGAAACGAGGAGGGGCCGAGCCCCTCCTTTGTGAATCGGAGGCACAGGGTGTTAGAACATCAGTTTCCACCTGAGTTGATCTGCAAAAGAGGGAAAAGTGAGAAGAAAAAGATAGAAGAAAGAGGAGACGCTGAGTCGTTTTTGCTGCACACAGGCTCACGATTTTCATTATATTATCGTGGCCTTGTTTAATGTATTTAAGCATTAGGTATTAGGTTACAACTTATGGACATGATTGTCCTATAACAAGTTACAATATTACATCCGTGCCCCAGTAAACACGTTAATTCGCAATCCCAGCTTGGATCTGGGTCAGACCCAAACTGGGTCCAACACTACACGACACTTAATACCCTCCCTCAAGTTGTGCATGGTCTTGAACCATGGACAACTTGTTCTTCAGGAACCAAAATCTGTTTTTCGTCAAACCCTTTGTAAATAAATCCGCCACCTGGTCTTCTGTAGGAATGAAATGAGGCTCCATCTCTTTGTCTTCAACCTTCTGTCGAATGAAATGCTGATCTATCTCAATGTGTTTTGTCTTATTGTGAAAAATAGGATTAAGGATATATTAATGGCACTTTGATTGTCACACAATAAAATAGACTTGGAAATCTGTTCCTCCAATTCATTCAACAAATGCCTTGTCCAAGTAGCTTCAACAGTTACAACAACCATTGATCGATATTCAACCTCAGTACTTGATCTAACTACTGTTTTTTGTTTTCTACTGCTCCAGGATACTAGGTTTTCCACAAGAAAGATGCAATATCCGGAAACCGACCTCCTTTCATCAGGATCTCCTGTCCAGTCCGCATCACTGTAGACTATGGCATCATTTATGCTTCCTCTTTTCCAACTTTTCTGATACACCAACCCATCTCCAATAGTACCTTTTAAGTATCTCAACACCCTCTTGACTGCATCCATATGCCTTGTTTGTGGCTCATGCATGATTTGCGACACTTGATTAACAAAATAAACAATGTCCGGGCGAGTAAAGGTAAGATATTGAAGCATGCCAACTACACTTCGATATCTTGTAGGATTCGGGTACAAATCTCCATCCTGTGAACTGAGCTTTTGATGTAAGACACTTGGTATAGACAAAGGCTTGCAATCTTGCATACCAAATTTCTTCAATAAATCTAGTGTGTATTTATGGTGTCAAGGTTAGGTAACCATCCTTCCTGTCTACCTCGACCCCAAGGAAATAACGCAAATCTCCCAAATCTTTCATCTTAAACCTTTGACTTAATAGTCCTTTTATTTTTTCAATGTGATTCATTGAATTCCCTGTAACTATAATATCATCAACGTATATCAACAACATGGTGGTTATGCCTTTATCCTTGAAGATGAATAAGGAGTGGTCTAAGAGAGATCTACAGAACTCGTGCCTCTGTATTTCTAAGGAGAAACTCTCAAACCACGAGCGTGAGGCCTGCTTCAAACCATATATGACTCTTTTTAGTCTGCATGCATACATATGTGCTCGGGTCTCCCTCGGCATATCCTGGAGGCTGTTCCATGTAAACTTCTTTCTTCAAGTCTCCATGAAGAAATACATTTTTGACATCTAACTGACTCAATGTCCATCCATGTTTGACGGCTAAAGACAATATAATTCTTATTGTCCCCATTTGGACCACGTGACTGAAAGTGTCATCATAATCCTGACCATATTCCTGTGTAAACCCCTTTGCAACAAGTCTTGCTTTGTATCGTTCTATAGTGCCATCGGGTTTGTATTTGATTTTATAAACCCACTTGGAATCAACAACATTTCTGTTAGGAGGTCTGATAACAATTTCCCATGTCTGACATTCATGAAGCATTTCCACTTTCTCATTCATGGCCTCAATCCATTTGTTTGATTTCACAGCATGATGAAACCCTATGGGTTCATCAGGCTTATCAACCTGAGACAGAAAAAGTCAAAGATACATAGAAAAATTATTGTAGTTGACTCATCTGTCAATAGGATGTCTGATTCTATTCGAACTCCTCAGGTTTCCAACAGGCACATAAGTATCTGATCCAATGTGAGGATCAAGAGGAGTACCTTTTTCTCTTCGCACATACACATACCCTTCAAATTTGTCAATAGGATGCGATTGTGGGTCTGCCCCTCCTTCAGTGTGTGAAGCTCCACCGACCTGATCACCAGATTGAGGTAAGCATGCTTGGCCTGAGTCAATATTATTTTGGTCAGCCG
This sequence comes from Nuphar pumila, assembly GCF_984573655.1. Lineage (NCBI taxonomy): Eukaryota > Viridiplantae > Streptophyta > Magnoliopsida > Nymphaeales > Nymphaeaceae > Nuphar > Nuphar pumila. Next base: position 4,264,851 of record NC_143261.1, read on the forward strand.
AGTTTGTTTCTTGAGTACACTGAGGTGAGCAATCACCATAAGCATCTGCAAATAATTCTGCATTCATCCACGGATGATAAACTTCTTCTCTGGGAATCCTTTGACAGGTATTAAATGACACATCTCCAAGATTATTCTCGTCAAACACAACATTCCTGGAAATCTTAACACGCTTAGTCATGGGGTCATAACACCGATAACCTTTATAATCATCAGAATATCCCACAAATCTACACTTGGAAGCCTTTGGTTGGAATTTGTTCCTGAGAGAATCATCAATATGAACATAACAAATGCATCCAAACACACGCAGAGCATTATAATCGGGTTGAATGCCGAAAAGAGAACAGAATGGTGAACTATTTTGCAAAACTGTCATAGGCAGACGATTTATAATATAGACAGCTGAATGGAATGCTTCTGTCCACATACTAATGGGAAGATTACTGTCGTGCATCATGCTCATGGCCGTTTCAACAATATGCCTATGCTTTCTCTCAGCGACCCTATTTTGTTGTGGCGTATGTAGACAAGACACTCTACACTTTATTCCATTACTTTGGAGAAAATCAGTAAAATCCTTCGATGTATACTCACCACAATGAAAATGCAGAATATTGGTAGAGAAATGGTTTCGAACAAAGGCATGAAAGTTGCGAAATATGGAAAAAGTTTCAGACTTATGCTTCATAAAGAATATCCAAGTATAACGAGAGTAGCTGTCAATAAAGATGAGATAATATCTGCTGCCAGAAGAAGAGCATACGGGCGCAGGACCCCAAACATCTGAATAAACAATTTCAAAGGATCTTGAAGCTCTTTTATTTATAGAATCAATGATTTAGGAATTAATTTGCTTGATACAAGTTTCTCAAGAAAAGAATAACTGCAATGACCAAGACGATTATGCCAAAGACTCGACTTATTACATTTGGAAAGACTAAAAACAAACTCAGGATATGACTTAGATAACTCAGACTGAAAAGACTTAGACTTCAATAAGGCCTTCAAGACGGGACTGGTACGCGCAAATGGATCTTCCTTGAAGATGTACATATTTCCTTTTCGCTCCCCTTCAGCCAATGTCTCCCTCGTTTGAAGATCCTTGACATACACAGAAGAGGGAGTGAATTCAACATAAGAATGTGTATCATCAACAAGTTTAGACACAGAGATGATGTTCTTTTTTATGTTAGGAGCATGAACAACATTTGACAAATTAAGAGACGATTTTGACAGAGAAATGATTGCATTTCCAATGTGAGAAATGTGATGGTGAGATCCATCTCCAGTAACAATACTATTTTTACCAAAGTAAGGAACCGAGTTCGAGAGCTTACCAACATCTCCTGTAACATGGGTCGCTGCTCCTGGATCAACATACCATGATCCTTGATCATTCTGTTTCAAGTGTAACCCAGACAGTGCTGGCAGCAAAAGTTGTTTCACCTCCCTATCAGACTTGGTAACATTATCTTCCTTCTTGCTCTCAGTGTTTTGCAATTTGCCTTAATATGTCTCTTTTTATTCCACAAGTAACATGTCGGGACAACTATTTGAGTTTGGTTCTTCGCATTAGAGTTGCAACATATTGGGTGCAGGAAGCAAACCTGGACCTGCAAATCTACTACAATCTCTTCTTCCTCCGAAGCCATTTCCTCCACGACCAAATGAGAACCCAGTGGCTAATACATGTTGGGAGTCAGATTGAGCACCAGAATCTTTAGTGATGCCTTTCAATGACATTTCGTATTGTAGAAGTTTTGCTCGGAGGTCTTCAAATGTGGGAAGCACGGGCAAGCACTGTAATGAAAAGAGGCGGAAGCACCAATGGAGTAAAAAACACTCTTTAAGAGTGACCTCAAGAGCCAAGAACACAAACACTAAAAGTGCACACACAAAACTCTCAAAAGTAGAAAATGACTTAGTCATAAGTTGGATTTATTGAAGAAAGGAAGAGAAGGGTGAAAACCCAAAATGCTTACAAGAGGAGAATACCTCCTCTATTTATAGAGGAGGGAATCTAAAGGAAGGGACCACAAGGGGCTCCCATGTAGTCGTTGGGAGCCCCAACGGTCATAAATCTAACCGTTGGGGCCCCAACGACTATATGTGTGGGGCCCTTGTGGTCTTACAAAAAGGAGAAAATAAAAAACAAAAATGGAAAAAGAAAAAGAAGAAAAAAGTAAAAAAGAAAAGGTTACATTGTGGTTTTACAAAAATACCCCTATCGGGTATTCCAAGAAAGGGAAAACTGTATATATATACATATATGTATATATATACTTATATATATACGAATGTATATATATATATATATATATAAGTATATGTATATATATATACATATTTTAACAAGCACAATAATGATGTCACCAATACATGATAATATGGGCCTAAACCATTCAATGTTTGTTGCACTTTATCTTTGTCCGACACTTCACATCCAATAATGGCTAGTTGATCTGTAATAGTTTTCATCTTATTCAAGTAATCCATGATAGAGACCACCTTTTTTAAGAAGCTGAAATTCTTGCTTGAGGAATAAAACTCTTGCTTCAGATATTTGAGAGTATGTCTGTGTCAACCTATTCCACAATTCCATCGCTGTGCAGTCGTCGGGGATAGCAACTAATACTTCCTGAGACAAGGTAGACGTGATGTAGGCAATTAATGCATGATCTTTTCTCATCCAAGATACATAATCCGGGTTGCGAACAGGGTGAGTAGATGCAACCTCATGAGCATCTGTTTCCTCCTTTGCAATGAACTCTGGTGTAACTGGAATTGATCCATCCAGATGACCAAAGAGATCTTGGCTCCTGATAAAAGGAACTATTTGTTTCTTCCAAGTCAGGAAATTGGAGTTATTTAATTTTTCAGAAACGAGTTGACTAAGAAAATTTGATGACAAACCGGATTGGGTTGGAAAAGAGTCCATGGTTATGAGATACAAGAATATAAAATGGAAAGCTCTCTAACAAAGAAGCAATCAAATGACTACTTAAAACTCAAGATAGTGTGACTGTTTAAAATCAGTCCAGAAGAGAACTGGCTATAACAGAACTCGGATCTGCCCCCTTTTTTTTTGTGCAGATAACAGATCACGAGACTATTCAAATTATCAATTCAATATTTATGAATCAAGCCAAAGCACAATTACTCAACGTTGTGAATATTCAAGTTATCGGATCACGTGAATAAGTGTCAGATCACGTTGATTAACCGAGTTTTCAGATTAATCAACGATGAATATTCAGATAAAGGAATGAGAAAACAGATTCAAGAGAAAGAAAAGAAAAGAAAAGAAAAGAAAAGAAGGCACGAGCAGCGATTCAAGAGATGTTGATTAATCGTGTTTTCAGATTAATCAACGATAAAAGAATGAGAAAACAAATTTTAGAGAAGTAAGAAAGAAGAAATCGTGTTTTCAGATGAAGGAAGAAAGAGGAAATCACGAGTTTAAAGAAAGGGTTTCAGATGAAAACACGAAAGTGCTTTCAAGAAAAAGAAAATCTGGATGAGAAGAAGAGATCGTTGGTTTGAGAGAAAATACAATAACACAGATTGTGGAAGAGGGAAAGTTTCCTGACCGAAATCAGATATTCTCTAAGGTCATACCTTTTGGAATCAATACCGAGCCCTAGGTCCAACCGTGCTCTGATACCATGTTAGAACATCAGTTTCCACCTGAGCTGATCTGCAAAAGAGGGAAAAGTGAGAAGAAAAAGATAAAAGAAAGAGGAGATGCTGAGTCGTTTTTGCTGCACAAAGGCTCACGATTTTCATTACATTATCGTGGCCTTGTTTAATGTATTTAAGCATTAGGTATTAGGTTGCAACTTATGGACATGATTGTCCTATAACAAGTTACAATATTACATCCGTGCCCCAGTAAACACGTCAATGCGCAATCCCAGTTTTGATCTGGGTTAGACCCAAACTGGGTCCAACACTACACGACACTTAATACAGGAACCCCTCTTCTACGAGCAGAGGGTGCATGGAGGGGGGGGGGGGGGGGGCTGCCGAAAAATGAGAATGAGGTAGGGGCGGAGCACCCTGCCTCATTTTTTTTTCCGACAGGGGGCGGAGGCAAGGGGCTCCGCCACCTGTCGAAAAATGTGCAAGGGGGAGTTCCATGCCGGACGAATAGGAGAGAGTGGGAATGGGGGGCATACCTGTTGACGGAGGAAAGGGGGAGACGGTTGCTGGCGTCGCCTGCGGCTACGATCGTCGGAGTGGATCGCCGGCGTGAGGAAGCTGCAGGGGATGGGGGGAGGCAAAATCGACAGGGTAAGCCCCTCCCCCTGTCGTAAACCCCTTTTAGGGTTTGAAAGAAAATTTGGATCTGGGTCGAGTCCAGATCCGGACCGACCCAGATCCAAAACATATTTCAAAAATGGACATTTTGGACTCGGTCAACGTTGATCGAGTCCAAAACGAGGACGGACTCGGCCTCGACTCGTTGACCGAGTCCGGGCCGTGTCCTAAGCTGCACCCGTGTCAGGGCGTGTCGACTCGGGTGCAACACCTCCCTAGCCGAGTCCGTGTGACATAGCATCCAAGTGTCCTAATAGACCTTGACTCCTTATAAAGGGAGTAATTTGCCTTTTCTAAATCAGGAAATTGGAATTATTGAGTTTTTTAGAGACTAATTGAGGTAAAAAATTCGACGACAGGTTGGGAGAAATAGAAGAAGGATTGGAATTCATGGTATGACAAATTCAAAGAAAAAAAGAAGACAAATTCAAAGATGAAAGAAAGAAAGGATGTCAGAGAGAAAATACCTACTTCAATAAGATCAAATATATATCAGAAAACGAGATCCCCATTTTTCCTCCTTTTTTTTAAATCTGAGGCTGCTAACCTTGCAGGTATTGAATCCTTGCTTAGATTGATATAAAAATATATCCTTCTTTTTCCTTTAAAGAATTTATATTTGATCTTACACAAGAACCAACAATTTGAAGTAGGTTTATCAAGAAAGAGACTCAGTTAGGTACCCAAGAATCAAGAAGAAGATACAAACTCAAGCAAAAAACAACTCACGATTTTGAATCAGGCCTGGTACTATTGACACGATGGAGGAAACACAGTTTGCAATCAGATCTGGCGTGAAAGATGTCTGATCTGATTGGCTTATGGTCAGATCTGTCGTGAGGAAGGCATATCTGATCAGATTTGAATAATGCAAAATAGATCTGATCAGTTTTGATCAAATCTGAATGAGGGAAAATAGACTTGACGTGAGATCAGACTGAATCTTAATCAGATTCAATCATATCTGAATAAAGAAACAGATCTGACGTGAAATCAGATCTGAGTGAGGAGAGATTTAAAAGAAAGATAGATTTGAGGGAAAAACAAGAGTTTTGAAAGATTTGAGGAAAAACAAGGAAAATATCAAGGAGAAATAATCGATTTGAAATAGGCAGATCACAAAAGGGAGTCGAGGTCTATAAGAACATACCTTGGAGACATCTCATCGATCATTCCTAGCTCTGATACCATAATAAGTTTCTCTGCAGGAACCAGAAGAAGAAGACAAGAGTATCGTAGGCCTTTAGAAAATGTTTCCTTGACTGAAAACTATGTCACATAGGTGAGGATGCGGGTGCGGATGTGACACTTTAAAATAAACTTGGGTGCGGGGGTGCGGGGGTGCGGGGAGGGTATATATCTATATATGCATAATTTTTAACAGTTTTAAGTTAGCACTAATGAAATAAAAACAATTATCATATCATCAATTCATCATGCAATAAATCAAATTAATAATCTATAATTGCTAGTCCTTATCAATAAAAAATAACACCACACTGGTGCGGAGGTGCATATATATATATATAAATATATGGATGTATGTATACATGTATGTGTGTGCATTTATGTATTTATATATATAATATAAGTAAAACTAAAATTCATTAGGGTTAACTGAATATATTTTTGGATAGAAATGGACTTCAGTGTGGTTGACTTCACCTGACACAAAGAAAGCCGTGTCCAAGTGTCACACCTGCATGGGTGCGGGTGCGACGCGGGTGCGGTGCCCCTGTTAGAAGTGTCCATGTTACATAGACAGGAAACATGTGGGCTGTTTTGATTATATTTATCACAACTTCAGAAAGAAAAATACATTTACACATTTGCCCCCACACTTAATACAACATAATAATAATAATAAGTGGGGTTAAAGAAGAGAACACTACAATACATCACACATGTACAAATTTATCGTGAATATGAATCGGTAATGGATCCATATTCATGTCCCAATAGATCCAACTTCACGGTAAGTTGGCGAGGGGGTTGTAGGGGGAAGCACCTTCTGAGGCAAATTTTTTTGGAGAGTAGCTTTGTAATTTTACTCATAATAAAGATTTTTTTACCTTAACTCATTTTCTCAAGTGAAAAATTAGTAGAAATGCATTTTTTTTATCTTAACCCACTTCTTTGGGTGAAAAAACAGTGTAAATGCACTTCTAATGGCCTCTAGACAAATGAAGAAGTTGGCCTTCAATAGGTATTTAAAACCTAAAAAAAAAATTGGCCTTTTTAAAGTGCACCAAAGGTGTATCATACGATATGCCTTGTATCGTACGATATAACACGATAGAGGGGTGTATTGTACCCGATACGTGTATGATACACACTCCTATCATGATATGAGTGTGTATCGTATTGTAAACCTTAAAAGTAACGATACATATCGTACCGTATCATACGATACAGCACGATACAAACAACCTTGGTTCTATTGTTATTTAAACCTTACTGCACTTATTGTGGTGGGCATATGATTATGATTCATGGATTGCAGCAGAAATCATTTCCATTCACATTGCCTGAGAAAACTTGGATCAGTTGCTTTCTATAGACCTATTTTGGTTATTTATGGAATATTGGAATGTATTTGGGGAATCTTCTTCTATCTTGGCAGGTTATTCTGTCAGAGGCACTGTTTACTCCTTAATAATCTTGCCTTCTGATCACCTGTGTTTGTCTTTCAGCAGTGATGTCCTATAACCTATAGCTTCTGGAAATTTTCTTTTATAAATTGATATTTGTTTTTTGGAAAATAATTGCATGGTGCATATATGTTTCATGCTTGGTGAGTATGACTATTTAAAATTATTTCCATTCCGCAGAAAATTTTGCTTGTCTGTATAGGTCCTCACAAGCCTGTCTTTAATGTGATTCATTTTTCCAACATTTGAAATTGTAGGGATTCACTCATGGATTATGATGACAATGAATTTGTGTCCCAAAACACTCGATTAGTCGGTGAAGAGGATAGTAAATTTCCTCCAGGCTTACGTTCTTATGCACTTCCTAAGTTTGACCTAGATGAACACCTTCAAGTCCATTTAAGGTTTGATAGTTTAGGTGAAACAGGTTTATTACTTGACATCCCAAATCAGACTGAAGACCACTGGATTGAGGACTATTCAAGAGAAGATAGCAATATTCTGGTGCTTGATCCAGTTTCTCAAGGCATAGACTTTGGTGTGAGCGCTGAAGAGTCCTGCACTATTTCAAGGAAGAATAATGTTTGGTCTGAGGCTGCTTCTTCTGAATCTGTTGAAATGCTACTGAATTCTGTTGGACAGGATGAGATGAACGCTGATAAAGGTGACACTGCAAAACCAGATGCTTGTGATACACTTGATAAGTTCAGCAAACAAATGAAATCTGGATTTTGTCAAGATGATTCCTTTTCTAATTCAGGGAATCTCTCCTCGTCTGAGCCTATAGTATCACTTGACAATTGTCCGAAAAATTCACCTCCACTAGAAAAGGATGCTCCAAATGATAGTAATCAAGATATGATGACAAATGACTTGCATGAGAGGGAAGCAAGTAGACCTAGCAGTTCATCAGAGAGGATCTCAACTGCAGTTGAATCATTTCAAGATACTGATGCTGAGTTGCTAGTAGATGATAAAAAGTGCCTTGAAGGTGTGCATGTGAAAGGTTTAGTCCCTCAACAAGCAGAGAGGAGTAACTTACTCAGTGAGGGCCCATTACATGGTAAATCTGTTGTGAATGATGTAGTGGATTATGATTCTGCTTTTCGAAAGGAGGTAACCTCTAATAAGCTTGTCAGCACAGCCGATGATGCCAATGCTACTATTGACAAAATTTCTGGCAATGATGTAGAAATGAATAATCACCCTATGGAGGATGAATTTGTGGATAAGAAAAGTGATCAGCTTGATGAAACACATTTGGTTGAAGACAATAGTGTAGCTGTGAGAAACCCCTGTTTGATACAAAAGATGTCTCCTTCTAGCAATACAACTGAAGGTATGCAAGTTTTCTCTCAGTTCATTGACTTCAGTTGCATAAAATTTCAAGCAAATACAGAAGTTGTTGAGAGTCTGGAACCTATTTCACAGAAGGAAGTTGCTGATGAACTAATAGACAGTAGTAAGATGGATCCTAGTCCTACTGTAGTTCACAATGGCTCAGAAGTTCTAGAAAGTCATGGTCCAGGATCACCTAGCATGGAAGATCATAGTGTAACAGACGTTCATTCCTCAGGGTCTTGCTGCAAAGATGCTTCACAACAATCATGTGGTGATGGCATGCTTGATTGTGTACCTGTTCTTGACAGTGAGACTTTGGCATCGTCAGGATTGGACATGTCTAAAGCTGCTGATGTTTGTGATCTTGGAAAAATGGGTATGAGATCTCCTCAAGATCTTGCCAAGAAAGATACAGTACAATGTAAGATGGTTGGTTTTGACGCTCAAGCCTCGGAAAATATGGTCTCTGAAAGCTTGTCTTTTGCAGCCTTGACAGTTGTGGATCAGGTTAATCCTGGACCGACTGGGGTTGTTTCAGGGAATGTATTTGGTATTGCAGTTACTGACAACTCAGAGGGTGCTGTTCACCAGACAGTTACTGAGGATACCACCATGTCAAGTAAGGACCGCCTTCAACAAGAAGAAGGGACATCATGTATGCCTGGATCAGGAGAAACAACAGGCAACCGAAATTTGGTTGTATCAAGTTCTTTAGGTGAGCAAGTTGATGGTGAAAGCCAGACAGTAAGCAGGACTAATCTTGCTTCAGGTACAGGAGAAAATGTACACCACAGTAATGAAGCAGAATTATCTAGTCTGGTGATGGGTCATTCTTTGGCTTCTGTACGATACTCCTCTCATGATATGCAACATAAGGAGCTTCAGGCATCTGAAGGTGAAAAGGGCACTCTTTGGAACTCTACAAAAATGGAGGATTTTTCTGCTTCCTCTCGTTCATTTGTTGAACAAACAGATTCATCTGCAGTTTCTGAAGTCTCTTTGGAAAAATCTGAATTTTCAGCAGTAATCGTCACAGGTAATTTAGTTGAATCATAAGCTGATTTATGGTCCTGAATCTTTGCATTCATTCTTTCTTACCTTAGGTTCCTAGGTGATCACCATCAGTTAGTGTGTTTTCTCTCCACATTTTCTGTGGCTTTCATTGTGCATATAATTATGAAGTTTTTAGGCCATGCATGTGATCTCAAAAGTTACAAGAGGAAGAACTCATGGGATCTGTTTCTGGTACTTGTGGACGCTGCATAGGCGTTGAAGATGGTTGGTGTTTTGCAGATAAACCAAATGGAAAAGATGAACAACCTGTACCACCTATTGTTTCTGCTCCAGGATCTATGACTACCGTGTGCGATGACAAACATCAGACTAGTGAAGCTAGCATTGTATTTTTAGAAGAAACTGCCTGTAAAAATCCTCCTTCAAGCACAAATAATGAGACATGTTCTGTTGCCTGTTCGTCCACTGTTACATTGACAAATCCTTCAGATTTAAATTTAAAGGCTGCTTCTGATGGTATAAAAGCCCCACTAGTGCCAAATTCAGGTACCTTTTTCTTCTAAGGAAAGCACCTTATTTTTTGTGTTTGGTCATGCTATTTATGTGTTGTTTACTCCAGAAACTGGAGATATGATAAATTGTTACTTAAATGACGAAGGAAGTGGTTGTGTTGTGATGAATTATGATGTTGGTTTTTTTTTAACTTGCTTATCTTTGCTTTTATTAGTTTCTTATACTAGTGTTATACCATGATTTGCATTTTGTAAGTAGGATTTGGTTAGGTTTGATCTAGGTTGGTTCAATGGTGTGAATCTGGATTCAGCTCTTCTGTATGTACCAGACAGAGTATCAACTTGGATATAAGAACTGGGTTTTGTTTCCTTTGGAATTTTGACTTGGTAGAACTAATTTGGGTAAAATGGGTGATGTCAGGGTTGTAGTTGTACACATGGTAAAAGGGAGAAAAATCAGCCCAACTTGGACTGCAATCAGCGGCAGAGCTAGGATTTTCTGGACTTTGGATGGTGGCAAAGCCTAAGCTAAGATGGATAAAACCAATACATGAGAGAGAGAGAGAGCTGGGGCTTAGAGTTTCTGTACATAATCTATGAGGGAGATATGAGCTCTTAGGTGGAGCAACTGCTCCACTTCCCATCATTTGGATCTATCCCCGACTGTGATTCAACTCATGTTAGGGTGCAGAACGAGTTGAGTAGCTTGAGATCAGTTGAAGCTTAATTTGTTTAGTAAACAGGCCAAGCTTGAATCCTTGTTTGAGGCTTGCTTAGTCAAACAAGCGATGCTTGGGCTTGAACCTGGGTTCATTAAAGCTTGGTAAAGCTCATTTGGGCTTGCACAATTTTTTGTTTTGAATGTGTGCATTCATATCATTACTCATGGTTAGGGTGCTGTATTCTTTTAAGGAGGTGGTGATTTTGAATCCCATTCCCTCCTTGATAACAAAGGTGTTCAAAGGTTTTTGTCATTTTCCGACTAAAAATACTGCAGCTTGAGCCGAGCTAATCATAAGTCATGCTTGCTCGAGCTTGACCTGAGCCAAGCTTGTGCAAGGCTGTTCAAGCTTGGCTTGAGCTTGAGCTTGAGCTGAATTCGAATATGGATCACATTAAATGAGTCGACCTTGAACATCCCAGACGGGGACCCAGCTTGTCTCCTGTGCAGCCTTACACCTATATGCTTGACCTTCACCTATTTTCTTATTTCTTGGTCATGCTTGATTCTGGCCTTGACCCAGTAATGTATTCTGGTTTGGATCCAGAAAGGGCCTCCAATGCATTGATCTCTGTAGATTTAAGATCCGTTTATAAGTTTCTGATTTGGTTCAAGTGCTGGTATTATCATTAAATGCCTGTTGACGGTCATATAAATTGTTTCTTCACAGATGATGCACTAAATTGTGTTGAGGATGTCTCCTGCAAGAGTGATTCTTTGAAGAATGATGTGGATGCCCCTAAAGCTGACAAGGATGTTGTAAATTTTGTTGAACCTGATTGTGGTTCACCTACCATCATTAGTTGCAGTGAACCTTGCGTGAGTGAAGGTGAGTACCGTGAAGGTGAAAAGCAGTCGTTGGTTCAGAGTTCTGCTTCTGGGAGCGTGTCTTGTGCTGCTGTTGATATTTCTGGTCACTCTGATCAACTAAAAGTAACTGATAAAACTCCTGGAGGAAGTGATACGTCAGAAAGTGACAAAAATTTCACATTTGAGGTAGGAAAACTGGCAGGTACATTTGTAGATGAAAAGAATGGAAAAGGTTGGAAACTATTTCCTTCTGTTCAGCCTGTTGACTCATTTCAGGTAGCTTAATTTGGCTTGTTAACTTACTCTTGGCTATTGTTTCATTTTTTTTGTATATATGCTTCTTGACTTTTATTTATAGACTTGAGGACTGCCAACAAATTTTCTCTCTTTTTATCAGACCAACCCTAGGGGGTCAGGAGAGGGGAAGTCTTGTGGGAGTCAAGTACCTAATGAACAAAAGATGATTGAACCTGGAAAGGATCACAGTACAGGTAAAAGCAGGTCAAAATCTGGTAGTGGAACTGAAAGGGTAACCACCGGTAAAGGAAAACCTGCAAAAGAACCATCATCAACAAAGCCGACATCATCAATTGCATGTGATTCTAAAATTGTGGCTAATGCTTCAGCTAGTCCTGGCAAAGTTTTACTGCGAACTCCTGTGAAAGTGGAAGAGGTGCAAAAATTAGCATATGTGGAAGGTAGCACTACAAAACCATATTCTGTTGCATCTGTCCAGGCATCTAATCTATCAGATTTTAATGCCTTAGCTTCTCCGACATCAGCGTTATTTCAGCAGCCTTTTACAGATATGCAGCAACTACAGCTACGTGCACAAATTTTTGTTTATGGATCTCTAATGTAAGTTGGTTCCTTTGTTCTCCTTGTTATGCTGTCCATGCCTGTGGCTGTTTTTGCTTTTGTTGGACTGATAGGTTGTGCTCTATTTCAGTCAGGATACAGCACCAGATGAGGCTTGTATGATTTCAGCCTTTGGTGAATCTGGGAGAGGTCTGTATGGCCTTGCTTCCAAAGCTTTTTTTTTTCTGACTTTATGCTTTCCTCCTTTTGCAATGGCTTGCTGAATTCTATTGGGTTTTAATGGTTCTACTTTTTATGTAACAATCAGATGGTGGAAGGAGCATGTGGGAAAATGTGTGGCATGTGGCTGTTGAACGGTCTCGTAGTCAGAAATCTTGGGCTACTAACCCTGAGATCTCTCCCCTTGTTTGCTCAGGTGCACTTTTTTTTTTCTTGGAGATGACATGTCCCATTCTGAGAGTTTAATTTACATCTGATTTGGAAAAATGTAAAATTTCAGGGACAAGAACTACTGAGCAAGCATCAAGAGGAAATTCTGTTCAGGGTAAATCTGCCATTATTTCTGCTGGTAGAACAGCTAACAAGGGTTCCTCTGTGTCTCTTCTAAATCCTGCAGTTTCAGTGCCTTCACCAATGTGGAGTAAGTCAGCCTCGTCTTGTGATGTAGTGCAGGCCAATAGTGTAGCAAGGGCCTCACCTATTGATCCTCATACAACCCTCACACCGTTACACCTATATCCATCCCCTCACATAAGACCTTTCGCAGGACACCACAGCCCGTGGCCTTCTCATGTCTCTAGTCCTGTTCCCTGGATTTTGTCTCCTCAAACGTCAGCCCTGGATGCTGGTTCGCCATATGCCACTTTTGCCATGCCAGAAACTGTTCAAGCAACTCCTAATCGAAACCATCCAGTGGTGTCTGTTACTGTCAGCCAGCCAGTTGCATCTACTCCTTTTTCCTCTACTGTGAGTTCTGCGGTTGTTCCTGCAAGCATTCTGACAGAACCTAGGGCTGCTGCTGCTACTCTTGGTAAGCAGCCTTCTGCAGAGAAAAAGCCAAGGAAGAGAAAGAAGAATGTGCCTTCAGAGGAGAGTCAGCTTTTATGTGTTCAGCCATCCACAACTGAATCAGGATCACCAACAGTAATTACTAAGCACATCCCTGCATCTATTTTCCTTCCTGCACCTACTGCTTCAATGTTCACTTCTGCAGTCTCTGCATCTAAAGCTGCTTCTGGTGATTCTATGTCACCTAATCTCCCTGTGGCACCCTCCACAAATTATCAGTTGATATCTGGTGGCTACACTGAGGGAAGAGTCACTATTTCAGAAGAGACTTCCAGCCGAATTGAACAAGCTAAGTTACAGGCAGAAGATGCTGCAGCAATTGCAGCTTCCACTGTTAGGCGTAGCCAGGAAATATGGAGTCAGCTTGCTGCGGAGAAGAATTCTGGACTTGCTACTGATGTTGAAGAAAAGCTGGCCTCTGCAGCTGTTGCAGCAGCTGCTGCTGCTTCAGTTGCTAAGGCAGCTGCTGCAGCGGCTAAGGTTGCTTCTGATGCTGCATTGCAAGCAAAACTGATGGCTGATGAGGCATTAACAGTGAATAGGGAGGTCAATGGTGGTCGTGGTACTGAAACTGGCATTTCTGAAGTTAGGACAAATTCTGGAAAGGTTATCCCTGCATCAACTTTGTCAAGGAAAGGGAAACTGGGCATCTCGGGTTCGGTCATTGAATTTGCAAAGGAAGCCACTAGAAAGAGGGTTGAAGCTGCTTCAGCTGCCACAAAAAGAGCGCAGAATCTGGATGCAGTAGTAAAGGCTGCAGAGCTAGCTTTAGAGGCTATATCGCAAGCAACTGCAATTGTTGCAATGGGTGACCCTATCCCAATGACATTGAATGAATTATTTGAAGCTGGTCCTGAGGGTTATTGGAAACATCAAGATATCTCTGGGCTATACACAATGAAAGCAAAGACCATGGAGCTAGGACAGCCTTCTAGCAGGGATTCTGGAGATCCTAATAGCTTGAATGGGATGGCTTCATCGAAAAAAGATATTACTCGAGGTTCTGACGAGAGGAACATTAATTTTTCTAAAGAATCATCAAAACAATCAATTGTTAACCGGATAGAGCTTGTAAATGGGATAAATCAAGATGTTCCCATCATTGAAACCACAGAGATTCACCAGCAGAAAACCTGGAGAATTTCTGATTCTGCCAACAGTGCTGGATCCATCCCTTTATCAGAACTTGAATCAAGAAATGCATCCATCCTTGAGCAATCTGAAGACCTCGAAAAACGCGAGCATACTGAAACTTCAAAAGGAAACTCCATTAAGCAGGGAACACTTGTTGAGGTGCGTTTTGAGCCATTGTTCAGTTTTATGATGGCAGCTTGCAATCTTCTGAAGTCAAGCTGATAATTGGTGTGTGTGTTGTCAGCCATTCTGTTTGTTAACCTTTTATGTTGTATAAAATGACAGATTATTTCTGATGAGGAAGGTCTCAGAGCAGTCTGGTTTTCAGCCGGGGTATTGGAGGTAAAGGATGGGAAGGCCTTTGTATGCTACAATGATCTTTTGTCTGATGAAGGTAACTTTGTAAAGTTTGGTGACTGATACTTCTGCTCTACTCCCTAGTACCACTGCTTTTGTCAATAGACATGCTACATGTAGAATTTAGATGTATGGGGTGTAGGTTGTTTATAATATTTCCTTTCAATTCTCTATTTGCTATGATGAAGGCTCAGGGAAGCTAAAGGAGTGGATACCTCTTGATGCTGCTGATGGTAAACCTCCCAGAATACGCATTGCTCATCCTATGACTGCCATGAAATTTGAAGGTACAAGAAAGCGGCGTAGGGCGGCTTTGGAGAACTTTAGCTGTTCTGCTGGTGATCATATTGATGCCTGGATGCGTGATGGGTATGAATTATGAAAACATTTTTGTGTTTCTGTTTCATATTATTGGATGATGTGACTGAAATTTGGGTTTCTTGTAATTGTTGCATACTACCGGCTAATAGGCCACAAAACCAACACATGAAGAAAGCAAGCTGTGAATTCTTTTGTTGATAATGCATAGAGTAAAGAACATTGGAAACTGCCTAACAATGCAAAACAGGTCAGGGTAATTAATTCCACTTGGAGACCTTCAAAAGAGGTGACTTGATTGGTAAATCCCTCGTAAATGTGTTGGATCTCACATTCCCAGTATTATCTTTTGTCATATGACCGTGTGATAAAATTTGATGTTAATCAGGTCATTTAACTACATGTGGCAGCCAGTCGATTACTACAGCCATATGTCTGCATGACCTATCTCAAAGAAATTTGATTTGTCCACAAATCGCTTTCTCTGCATTATTGTGGCATTCTGGATGGTTTTGATGGTCTCACATTATATGTTTTCAGTGACATAATGCATACTCCTGGTTCTCATCTTTGTTTCATGTAATCTTTGAGATTGACTTAATGTAGCCCACTGTAACTTACCCAACTGTTCCTTTCTGTCACACAAAGGAAAGGAAAACTTCTCTTCATGGTTTGCCAAAATTCGCTGCTAGGTTGTAGTTAGATTTTATGGCAAGTGCCATCTTTACTTTTGCACCAGAAGCTTCTTTCACAGTTTTAGCACTCTCGTTCTGTTCTGGATTTGGGGGCATACTTTCCTTGTCCTAATCATGCTATATTAATTTTCTTTTGTTGGATGATGGGTTTTTTTCAGGTTTTCCATAAGGGCAGATTTTGTTTTTGTTCTAGTCATTTCTATTTGTTCTGGGTGCATCATATCTCATTGAATGCACAGAATTCTTTTACAGGTGGTGGGAAGGAATTATCACAGAGAAAAGCAAGGCAGATGAAACCAAATTGACTGTTCATTTTCCAGGTAATGCTAATAAGGTCTACCTCACTATTTTATTTCTTTCACTTGTAAATGCATGTAAAAGATTTGCTTGCTTTTTTTTCCTTTTTATTGTACTTTGTTGCACATGAATGAGTGCTACTGTTCCTTATTGCTACTCATTTTTTATTGTTTTCATACTTTTAGCCAAGTCTCTTTGGTTGCATTGGTCAGGTTTCATGGCCCTGGTTTTAAACTCTCACAGATTCTAGTGTTTACTTGATCATTTATTTAACTACCACAAAATTAGAATGAATGAACATAAAACCTAAATGCAGGGTTCCTTTAGGGCTGCATAACGAAATGAGCCTCTTGCGAGAGAAGCTCATTAAAACTTTGGTCGGTCTTCACTTGTTTCTTTAAAGAGATGAGCCTTAGCCTTCTAGGCTTGTTTAAGCCAACTATCACATTTAATGCAGTTTTTAGCATGTCATCCTCTCTTCTCTCAAAGGAAGAGGTCACAGGTTCAAATCAGCCCAAATTTTTCATGCATGTTGAAAAAAAGAAATGGGTTTTTTCTTTGTTGTTACAAAGCTTGGCTGAGCCGAAAGCAAGCATGTGCCTAACCCCAACTTTGTACCAGTGTCACTGAGGTGATCTTGACAAGGCTCAGCTCAGCTCTGGTGCAGTCCTAGCGTTCTATAAGGATTATTTTTTACTTGATCCGTGGGATGAATTTGTATCAATATTGTGTTCTTTTGTCTCACTTTCACTTGTTTGTTTATGTTTGTTTCTTTTTTTTTCTTTTCTTTGAAAAGCATATTGTTATCTATCTTAATCATAAACTAATTAATGAGTGTTGAAATTGTATTTACAATTGGGATTGTATATGCAGCTGAAGGAGATATACGGACTGTAAGATCCTGGAATATTCGGCCATCTTTAGTTTGGAAGGATGGTCAGTGGGTTGAATGGTCAAGGGAAAGTGATAGTTGGCTTAATGAGGTTGGAGTGAGTATTTTGTTATAGTTGGTTGGTCATCCTTTCCTAATGTTAAATATAGCAATATTTGATTGGATTTGCTTCTTCAAAAAAGATTAGTTCATGGTAACTGTCATATCAGTTCTCATTTTCTGAACATGCTATGATTAGCAGGGTGATGCTCCACTTGATAAACGGCAAAAGTTGGGTGGAAAATTTGAAAGTGATACACCAATTGACAAGGGGAAAGTGAATCTGTCAAAGACTGCACATTTTGATGGCTTGACGAAACATCAAGAGTCGGCACCATTGGACTTATCAGCCAAGGACAATTTATTTTCTATTGGAAAGAACACCATAGAAGATAATAACCTGGCTGCAGGGAAAGTAAGGCAAACTAGATTACAGAAGGAAGGATCAAGGGTGGTAATAGGGATTCCTAAGCCTGGGAAGAAACGGAAATTTATGGATGTTAGTAAGCACTATACTTCCGAACAGGTTGGCAAGGTTGGCGAAACAAACAATGTGGCCAAGTTCTCCAAGTATTTGATGCCACAAAGATCCTCTGGGTTGAAAAATGCTTCCAAAGATGATCCCAAGAGAGGCCGAGTAACTAACACAAAATCTAAGGATGTTAGGTCAGGAAAGTTGCAGGGCACTCTAAGCAAAAGCAGATCTGAAAAGGTTGTTTCATCAGTTTCTTTTTTGCCTCCTTCAAGTGGGACTATTGGGGTTGATTTTCCAAATGTGCAACATCCCGTTAGCCATGAAGACAACCTAGAGAGACGGAACCAAAGCAAAATTGGTTCTTTGCCCGACTCTCCAAAAGTACCAAATTCTTCGGGTCTGTTTACTTCCACACAGCGGGGTTTAGACGTATTTCCACACAGGAACAAGTCCTCTTCAGCTGTAGATTCTAGGAAGGCAGCTAAAGTAAAACTTGCACCGGCTAGTGAAAAGTTCTCATCTGATGAAGAAAAGGCTTCGGTTGTTGCCAATGTTCAAGGAACTCTGGCTTCTGACTCTAATGAGCCACGGAGGTCTAACCGAAGGATTCAGCCAACCTCAAGGGTAATTTCTTTTGACTCATCAATGTTGTTCACATTAGGTTTTCTTTCTCTTTCTGTGACTGAGTTAATTTTGCATCACAAAATACCATAACTGGATTTAGCACCCTATGGCACAAAATACCAGAACTGGATTTTGCATCACAAAATACCAAAACTGGTGTTTTTCTTTCAAGGGTGTGTTTGGGCCCAAGGGGACTAATTGAGTCCTCTCTAGACCCACATTTCATCTGTTTGCTTGAAATGTGGAAATGTGTGGAACAGTACTGTCATTCCATCAATTTATTATAGCCTTCTCAATGGGAATCACTATCACCACTAAGTAGTTCAAATTCCCAAAAAAGTGAAAAGGTATTGAGCCCCTAATGGACTGCAATTCTAATTCTCTAGGAATCCTCATTAACGATGATTCCTATTTATCTTCTGTTTTTTTTTTTGGCAAATAACCAAACTGAGCGGCTAATGTGCTTTTGCTTTCTTATTTATGGTTTCTTATACATGTATGTTTCTGGATATAGTTTCTGTAATGAAATTCCATTAGTTGCATCATGGTTGCCAGTTGAGGAAGCGGGAGCGGGAAGCGATACGGGAAGCGGGAGCGGGAAGCGAGCCACTTTCAAAATTTTAGGAAGCGGGGAAGCGTGGGACCACTTAGGAGCGATTCGGGAAGCGTCTCGGAAGCGACCTAGGAAGCGTCTCGGAAGCGACCTAGGAAGCGTCTCGGAAGCGAGGGGGAAGCGAAAAAAATAAAAATAAAAAATAAAAAATACAAAAAATTTGAAAAAACAGGGGAAGCGAGGGGGAAGCGTGGGGGAAGCGTGGGGGAAGCGTTGGGGAAGCGATGGGGAAGCGTGGGGGAAGCACGCTTCCCATTAAAGGGAAGCGCGTCCCCCATTAAAGGGAAACGCGTCCCCCATTAAAGGGAAGCGCGCTTCCCAAAAAAGGGGGACGCTTCCCCCCACGCTTCGGAAGCGCGACGTTTCGCGCTTCCGAAGCGCGCTTCCCCTTTTAGCTAGGCGCTTCCGGTAACTCTGAGTTGCATGTTTACTACCAATACTTCTACCCAGACAATCATCGTGGCTTGGCCCATGTTTGAGTTTCGGGTCTGGCTCCAGCTGCATGGGATATGCATAGAATCAGTCGAGGATCATACCCAAGTTACCAGTTTTGTTGGTCGGTTTAAACATTGGTGAGAACTAATGCCATGGTACTTTTCTGCAGCTATTGGAAGGATTGCAGAGCTCCTTAACTATAGGCAAGGTTTCTTCCAGTGCTTTGCATGAGAAGGGTAGCAAATCTTCAAACAGGAACGTTAATTCTTCTGCAAAAGGTAAGGCTTCACCTTGTTTGCTGCATTTTTAGTCCCTTTTATAATTGATGGTTTAATCGGCGTTGTTATGATCCAGGAAACAGCCATGGCTTACAGAAATAGGGGAATTCAAGATACAGGTTTTTCTTTGCGTCATCAACTGATGATGAGGTGAAAGGGGGAATATTGCCGTTTCTGTTGTGTACATAAATTTAGCTGTAGGTGACGAGATATGGATGCCCTGTTTTTTTGGGGAAAAGACGGTTGTAGCATGCATTATGTATGCCATAATCTTAATTTCCCCCTTTTATATGAAAATTTCATTTTTGTATGGTTTTGTTGTAGGCGCATCTGTTAATACATGCACATGTAATTGGCCAATCCTGTTTATTTTTCATCTGCGGGTGGTAAAGATGCCAAAGCTCTTTATTTGTTCGTGATTCTTGGGTATATAAGTACATTTACAACCTTCTGGACTTCCTGATTTCATGGATAAAGGTAAAAAGTTTGTGGAAACAAAAGATTACAGGTCTCATTCTCTGCGTGTGTGACAGTTTTTCCATAATTTTAATGGTGTAAATGCGAATTTTAAAATTTCACTTCAGCTTTGTTAATAGGCAGAAGTTAACCTAATGAAAATTTGTTTTTAATAAAAGCCAAAAATTCTTAATTACATATTTGCCAATCTGTAGTACTGAAATGTTTTGAGTTCCTTTCCAGAGAGTACTGTGAATGAAGCGAGCTGCTCACGGTTCATTACAGTGCAGCTCGCATGGAGCTCGTTCAGGCTTGTCGATTGAGCTCAACAAGTCGAGCAGCACGTCTAGTATGCAAGTGAGCTAAGCACGAAAAAAGGTTGAGCGGCTTGGCTTGGCTTGTCTAAATTAGCATGTATTGCATTTGTGAATCATTTATGCTAATGATAATATGTGGACGGATCCAAACGTTGTGCTTGTAACCAACAGGTTAGGGGTTCCATCCTCAGTGTGAACACTATGAAAAAACTGTTTGTTTTGATGGGCCGGACTGGGCGTGGTTTGTCGGGCTCAGGCTCAGGCTCATACAAGCTTGAGTTTAGCTCGACTCTCTTGAGCTGACGAGTGGAGCCCTAACAGTGTTCTAAACTTTCAACTGCAAATGAGTCCAAGCACCGTATGAGTCCGGTTCATTTCTACAACTGAATTCACAGAGAGAGAGAGAGAGAGAGAGAGAGAGAGAGAGAGAGAGAGAGAGAGAGAGAAGGGCCACACATGTCTGATATGGCCTCTGTTTCTCTGGGTAGTCAAACTGAGACCTACTACCAATTGATCATCAGTGACAATAATACTCTCATTTGATGAGGCAAAATGAGTATTTTTCAACTCCAAAGTGCAATTAAAGAAAACTCCAAACGTTGGCGGTTAACACGAGGTCTCTATTTTGGTAGTTTTCAGAAAACCTGTGGCCAATATCAGGAAATTCAAAATGGAAATGTTTCCAAATTCTTTATTACTTATATCGACCGTTTAGAGAGGGAGAGAATATGTGTATGATTATAAATTTAACTTTTCATTTCATGGGTTGTGTAATGGGTTTTATTGATTGCAACTGATTCCTATGGTTGTTTGTATAAAAAACCTGCTTTATGTATCTTAAACTAACTTAGTTTTTTAATGCGCACACATGCATCCGAGCATACCTGGTTCAAGCAGAGTTCCCGTACCCATTGAGTTGAATTTTCAATAATTGTAAAGCAATAATATGCATAACGGTGACTACATTCAAGGTTAAAATGAATGGTATATGATACACATTTGATTTTACATATCGATAGATGCCTAAACATATGCCTTGTGTTTTGTGTGACTATATAGCCAGTCTACCTATTAGAATCATTGAAAATATGTTTTAATATATTTTTTTATTTCAAAGACAGTTTGAAAAATATGAGTTTTTTCATAGTTAAAAAATGACTAGATGCATGATCTTTTAGTTGGACCTTACACTAGATCCAAATTTTGTTGTTTGGATCTTCTTTGGATCCCGATCCATATATTAATCCACTATATGGTATTCCATCTTCTTAAGATTAGAGTTTATTTGTTTTTGCATTAATAAAGATGATAACTGATTTTCAAAGTGGTGTAGTCACTAGAGGTCTTTTCTATTTTTTTTTTGAGATGTTTCTGGATCCTATTTTGGATGTGTTTGTTTCCAAATTAGATCTTAGATCCATTTGAGATTGAAATTCATCTAGCCTCATTTTGTAGTAAGACATAAAAAGATGCACTGTCTTATCTTGCATTAGGTTTAGTTCGTTTTGACCTACTTCTCATGTATTTAGATCTGGACCAATGTTTGTTGGGTTTTGCCTATCAATTCTCATTGAACTTGAGATCGTGTCATGAGCATGCATGTAGTATACTTGTTTAACTGTAGATTGGCCCAATCGTGACCCATTATTGTTTTCTTTGGATCCATATTTTGAGTCTTGAATATCATGTACTACATCATATTTAAAATAATGTTATTTAAAATAATATTTTGGACTGGACATGCATATTTTGTGGTTGTGTGCAATTTAACTTGGTTAAATATGATAATTGCTTATCTTATGTGATATACAAACAATTTATGTTTGGATTAGGACAATAGTCTATTATTCTTCAATATCCATATCTAATTCAAAAAAATCTTTCAATTGGTGTACCTCAATGCATAACCAAAATCATGCTTGAATAATGTCACTGATAAAGGTGTCCTTTTTTGAAATATTAGATTTGGAAAGACCTTTTGCATGAGAAAATATGGACTTGTGAGACCTTAGTATAAAATCCTAAAAGAAAATATAATATTGGCATTAAATCCTAAGGTTATTGTTCTAGTTTTTTGACTTAATGATATTATCTATTTTGTGGGGTATGAATATTGATGAATTTATAAAATAATTGAGATTGACATCAATTTGCTTTCTTTTTCTTTTGCATCTTGCAAGTTATTTGAGTTTAAAATATGATTATAAATAAATAAATAAATTTTGATCAAGCACAACTAAAGATTCAAAACCAATATGAAGCACGGGCTCATCAAAGAAAATAAAAAAGTTATCATGGCAAACAAAGTCACTTTATTAGAAGTAATCTCATTTTAATTGAATCGGAAAGGAAAGCATACATGATAACCCCAACCACATCTAACTAATTGAATGCTTCTGCACAGTAAACCCTAGCCCCAATCAAACAGGGATAAATATTGACAAAAAAAACTAATTTTATCGAAACAATAACAGTAAAAAACTATTCACCTGAATATCGCCAGAATGTCGTCGAAAGATCGCTAAAATGATTGGGGATCACCGGTTGGAAACCAAAAAAACCCTAGGATTGCAAAAATAGGGCATCAAGATACAAATAAGGCATTGAAAAATGAAGCGTCATTTATATATAATAGAATTTTGCAAGAAAAAAGAATTTCATAATACCGATGTAATACTCATCACAATTTCGCATAATCATATTTTCACAAGTTTTTTGTAATTTCGCAATACCTCATGGAATACTCCTTTAAAATTTTGCAAGGTACAAACTTTCGCAACGTGTTTTGCGATACTCGTCACGAGTTTTACAAGTGTTTTGAAATTTCATAGTCTTTTTTAGAATATCGCAATCTCATATGTGATTTTGTTGACGAGTTTCGTGGGTCGATTAACTTTTAGCGTCATGACCCACAAAAATTAAAAATTTGCAGCTACAAGGGGTAAAAGCATCCAGTTTCAGTAGACTATTTTGCATTTCTGTTATTGCAGAAATTTTATATTTTGAGTATTGCAATATGAAACCAAAGAAGAGAATAAAAGACAACCTCCAATAGTCTTGCCAAAGAAAAGTAAAAGTACTTCAAACACACATCATGAAGTATTTGATGATATTTACGCAGTGGGTCATAGTTCTTATCAAGAAACATACAATAAGCTTAACCTCTAAGCAGAGATGAAGCTTGCTCTATGGCAAAAAAACTGAGTGTCAGATGTAATGCATAAAAAAACACTTTCACTGAGTTGGACTGTAGAAATCTTCTCCCAACCCAACAAAAGCTAGCATTTCCAGAATAGCCTAAAGATGCAGATGAAGTTGCAAAAAAGACTGACAAAATTGCAAGCAAAATATTATCTCCTATCTTGGAAGCGTTGAAGGAGGGGAAGGGGGACCCATTGGTGAAGAAGTTTGAGCCATTGGCTCACCTTGAGGCTATTGTTAACCTCAATCTCCAACTAGATCAAGCTAGAGACGCAATTACTTGTAATCGTAGAGGCGAGATGGAGGAGAGTAAGAGCACTGAAGTAGAGGATAGTGACAACCTGAAAGTTGAGACCGTTGTGGAGGGTCTACAGAGAGTGGAGGAGAGAAAGGGCCTGAAAGTGGAGAAGAGTGAGGACCTGAAAGTTGAGGCAGTTATGAAGGGTCTGTAGGGAGTGGAGGTGAGTGAGGCTGGGCTGTAGAGTGCACATGAGATTTCTCCTCCCTAGGGATCAGAGATAGTGCAAGCTCTGAAGAAGATGTCACATTAGCCAATAAGGTTTGATGTTCGTATAGAGGTACTTTTCTTAACTTCTGTGTAAGCATGCTTTTAGGTTACAGACAAATCGATTGAATCTTGCATTTAAATCTTTAAAATGTTATATTAGTTTGTGTATGCATGATCCACAAAGGGAAGATGCAGAGGGTCCAACATCCCGCATGTATCAATTCTACTGGTTTCAAACACTGACAAAGAACACAAAGGATTGGTTTAATCTAATGCATTTTTGAAAATTCTTGGAGATCACATCATGGAACATCAATCACAGTTTCCTAGAGTCCATTGTTTAGCTCTGAAATCCGTTAACAAACACATTCTGATTCAAAATCATTGAGATAACTATTACATTAGAGGACATGACACAAATCACCATATTTAAGTGCCAATGATTAGATGCCAGTGAAGAAATTTTAAGCACTTCGGTCAAATGCTCCTTGAAGCGAAGGAGGATGCATTCAAAGGTGACATGCTCAAATTAGGATGGTTGAGGAGCCACTATGATCCTACCATTTCATAAAGTTCGAGTGTGAAACTGCCCAGTTTTGGAGGGAAGGGCATGTATAGTCTTAACATGGAGGTGCGAGCAATTTTGCTCTACTTTTTTGGCACATGTTTCTTCATTGACATTGGTGAAAGGACAATCTATTGATCATACTTTGAATGTGTCATCTCACTAGATCATGTCGATGAGTATGCATGAGTTGTTGCCTTAGTTGCACATCTATATATAAGTTTGAATAAGTGAAAAAATGATAGAAAAACATTTTTAGAATGTTGGTGTTGGAGGTATTTACTCTTTTATTTTTTTTAACTTCTGATTTATACTCAAACAATTTATAGAAATTATTGATGTACTATATTGTGTGTTAATTTGTATCAATCCTTATATTAATCTTTGAAGGTTTAGATACAAGTGCATATATCCATTTAAAGGCTTATGGGATGTGACATGTCCCCTGAATTTACTTGTATTGCAATATGGAGACAATCACACAATGACAAGGGTAGTAAAGATCGAAAAGGGTTGGGTCCTCATATAAGCAAGGAAGCTTGCATTGCAAAATTGCGTAAGATGACCATGAAACATGTAAGTATTTTTGAAATAATTTCTTATAAATTTTGTTATGATGAGATATAGGACCAACCATGAATGAAATGTTATCATAGGTAACACGGTGCCCCTATGAAGACGCGGTGGATGGGGATCCATAAGATGTAGTTGTGGCAATGAAGGGCCTCTCAAGGGGGATATTTAGTTACACAATATGAATAGAGTTGAGCACCAACTAGCTAGCCGAATGATCTGGCAGTTTGGTTCTGTTCAGCAACTATCCCGTCTCCCTGGTATTGTAAGCAAAATCATCTATGACACATTCAATGATCGAAAGAAAGATTCCTCAACGTTGTTTGAATTCGAACTTGAAGACTGATACTACAACGAAGAAGACGTCAACAACTCATTCATAGAGAAGGAAGTTGGGTCAAAGAGTCCAGAGCATGAAGGGAAAAGTGCTACCAGAGCCGATGTACAAGTGTTTTTTTTAAGAGAAAAAGTTGACACACTAAGGGAGTGGCTTAAAGCAAAGAACGTCATGCTACAAAGTCAAGTTGACCTTATAAAAAACGGGGATAAGGTTAATAAGAAATTACTGATGCTTAAGCATTATGAACATTTATTGCATATTTTTTACTGTTTTGTACAATAGAAACAACATTAGACTTTGTTATATATATGATTGCAAATAAAGTTGTAATTTAATTATTGTTTCTCAATTTAACTAGTTTGAATTATATATGCCTGTTATTTGATGTGCATTTGAAATGAAGATTGAATTGTGTATATAATATATGACACTTTGTTAAATTGCAGTTTGAAATGAAGATTGAAATATATATAACAGGTGGCTGTGTTGAAATAAAATTTGAAATGTATTTGAAATAAAGATTGAATTGTATATATAACAGGTGACACCTTGTTGAATTGAAGTATTAAATGTGTTTGAATTGAAGATTGAATGGTATATATAACAAGTGACCGTGTTATGTAGAAGGTTGAAATGAAGATTAAATTGTATATAAAACATGTGACTTTGTTAAAATGAAGTTTGAATTTTATATATAACAAGGAATTGTATTGTATATAAAACAGGTGATCCAAATATATACTATTGTTGAAATGCAGTTTCAGAGAATTTTGTATATAACAAGGATTGTTATGAAATACAATTTCAAGGAATTTTGTGTATATAACATTGTTTAAATTAAAGTTTGAAATGTATTTGAAACAAAAATTGAATTGTATATAAAATATATGATCAAAATATGTTAATTTTTTATGCAAATTCCCATATATACATGCGAGTTTTCTTCAAAATAAGTAAATTTCTAACTAAATATGCAAATTTTCTATGTAAATTCACACTAATATATGCGAGTTTCCTTCAAAATAAGCAAATTTTTAACTAAATATGTGAAATTCTTATGCAAATTCACATGCAAGTAAATTTTCTCCTTATGTGCGAAATTTTGGAAATTTGCACGTATACATGCACATGTATATATGCAAATTTTGTACTTATGTGCAAAATTTTATTAAATATGCAACATTTTAATTTTAAATTTTATCCATAAACATAATAGAACAGTTTCACCTGTTTAACAATTTAATAATACATACAAACAAAACTTCTGAAATTTATAACTAGAATTCATCAACAAACATAACAGACCAACTATAAATTCTGTCAACCTTTACATGCAAAAATACAACCAAGTTTTTAAATACAATAATAAATGAACTTTACATCCAAATGACATCCAAGTTTATTCATTTTTTCAAAATTATATTCATGTTTTTTATTATCAAAACAGAATATACATAACCATCAATGTATACTCTCTAGGATTGTCTACAACTAAACTATCTTTTCATTGTCATCCGACCCTCATCATCTAATGCCATCTCTTTAACCAACTGCAAAGAGACCTTATTCCTCTCACATTTATACAATTTCATCATATACTTCCTGTAAATAGATATATCATTCTGAAAAAGAGTTATTAGTAAACAACTAATAATAGCTTAAATAAAAATAATAATAAAATATAACATACAATACAACAACAACAACAACAACAACAACAACAACAACAACAACAACAACAACAACAACAACAACTACACCTTCATCCCAAAACAATTGGGGTCGGCGATATGAACCAACAAAGAAAATCATTCTGGGTCTTCCACATGAATCCTTCTCCTCCATTCATTTCTATCCAATGCCATGTCCTCGGTGAGGTTCAAAACATTCATATCCTTTCTTATCATCTCCATCCATGTCTTCCTAGGCCTACCCGACCTCTTTTAACTAATATATTTTTCCATCCTTCTAACTGGAGCATCATTAGGCCTTCGTCAAATATGTCCAAACCACCGTAAATGATTCTCTCTCATATTATTTTCAATGGGTGCAACGCCTACCTTCTTACGTATCTCCTCGTTCCGAATCTTATCTTTTATTGTATTTCCACACATCCATCTCAGCATACGCATCTCAGCTACACTCATTTTTTGAATATAATGTCTCTTGGCAGCCCAACATTTTGTACTATATAGTAAAGCGAGCCTAATAGTCGTCCTATAAAACTTTCCCTTCAACCGCAATGGCATTCTACGATCGCACAACACTCCAGTTGCATGCTTCCATTTCATCCACCCAACCTTTATCCTATGATTTACATCTCCATCAATTTCTCCATACTTTTGAATGATAGATCCCAAATATTTGAAAGAATCATCCACCGGTATTTCTTGCTCACCAAGTTTCACTACACTCCCATCACTACTTCGTTGCTTACTAAATCGACATTCCATGTATTCTGTTTTACTCTTACTCAACTTAAAACCTCTTGCTTCCAATGCCAGTCTCCATAATTCTAACTTAGCATTAACCCCAGCTCTAGACTCATCAATCAAAACAATATCATCAGCAAACAACATACACCATGTCACATTTTCTTGAATTGATCTCGTAAGCTCATCCATCACTATAGCAAATAGGAAAGGGCTTAAAACAGATCCTTGATGTAACCCAACCGTTATAGGAAAATTGGTTGTCACCCCTCCACAAGTGCGGACATTGGTTACTACTCCTTCATACATATCTTTAATTATACTAATATACTTGAGAGAAACACCTTTCTTTATCATTGTCCACCAGAGAACGTCCCTAGGTACTCTATCGTAAGCCTTCTCCAAATCAATAAAAACCATATGCACATCTTTGTTCCTCTCTCTATTTCTCTCAATAAGTTGTCTAAGAAGATGTATAGCTTCCATAGTTGATCTTCCAGGCATAAAACCAAATTGATTCTCCGATATCATGACAACCTTCCTCAACCTAGACTCAATCACCCTCTCCCAAAGTTTAATAGTATGACTCATGAGTTTTATACCATGATAGTTTGTGCAATCTTGTATATCACCCTTATTCTTATATAGATGCACCAAAGTACTCTTCCTCCACTCATTAGGCATTTTATTTGTCAGCCAAATCTTGTTAAAAAGATTTCTCAACCATTCTAAACCTTTCTCTCCCAAGCATTTCCAAGCCTCGATAGGTATACCATCTGGGCCAACTACCCTTCTTGATTTCATTTTCTTCAAAGCCTCTGCAATTTCTTTCTTTTGAATCTTGCGCATGAAGTCACGATTCATCTTATGAAAAGGAATGAAAAAGTCTCCAAGATCCTGAGCATGACTTTCATTAAATAGCTTATCAAAATAATCTTTCTATCTCTCCTTAATCTCCTCATCTTTGACTAAAACCCTTTGCGTTTCATCTTTGATACATCTAACCATACCCAAATCCCTCGATTTCCTATCTCTCATCTTTGCAAGCCTATAAATATCCTTCTCGCCCTCTTTGGTATCCAACTTGTCATAAACCTCCTTATATACCTTGTTCCTCACGTTTTGAACTACTCTTTTAGCTTCTTTCTTTGCTATCATATACTTCTCCAAATTCTCATTATCACGACTTTTACTTAGATTTCTATAACACTCTCTTTTAACCTTAATAGCTAATTTGACATCCTCGTTCCACCACGATGTATCCTTACCTAGCGGTGCACCGCCTTTAGACTCACCCAATACCTCCTTAGCCACCTTTTCCATGTCACCCGCTATCTTATTCCACATAGATTCTGAATCCTCCTCGAGACACCAATCAACTTCCTTAACTACCCGCTCTACAAACATTCCTTGTTTAGCTCCTTTCAGTGACCACCACTTAATTCTAGGATCTATCCTATGTCTATCCATTTTGCGGCATTGTCTAATTCTAATATCTAAAATTAAGATTTTATGTTGTGTAGCTACACTTTCTCCCAATATAACCTTACAATCGATGCAACAACCCCTATCTCTCTTTCTAAGTAGGAAAAAATCTATCTGACTCGTATTAACCCTACTTTTAAATGTTACTAGGTGAGACTCCCTCTTCCTAAACCAAGTGTTTGCTAAGATCATATCATAAGACAAACCAAAATCTAAAATCCTTTCTCCACTTTCGTTTCTTTCTCCTATACCATAGCCTCAATGGATACTCTCAAATCCATCCCTACTAATGCCTATATGCCCATTAAGGTCACCGCCGATAAAAAGCCTTTCTTCATAAGATATCCCTTGTACTACTCTATCTAAATCTTCACAAAATTGACGCTTAATGGAATCATCTAAACCTACTTGAGGTGCATAAACACTAATAATATTAATAATATCCGTACCTAATACTAATTTAATAAGTAAAATCCTATCACCCTTCCTACGGACCTCAACTATATTATCTATAAACTCCCGACTCATAACAATCCCTACTCCATTCCTATTCCTATTTATTCCTGTATACCAAATCTTATATCCCCAAGGTTCTATCACTTTTGCTTTCTCACCTACCCATTTGGTCTCTTGTAGACATAAAATATCAATCTTTCTCCTACACATAACATCTACTAACTCTACCAACTTACCAGTTAAAGATCCTATGTTCCAAGTGGCTAACCTAATTTTATGGTCTTGGACTAACTTCTTTACCCCCACCCGTCCTACAAAGTGAGGGAACCCTTGCCTATTTGACACTACACCCGGGCGCCGGTGTGACGCGTCGCTTCCGGGCGACGACCTAGCATATACATTAAGACACATATCTCACAATCATACCTATAACAATCATATACCAAGTTAAGAACATGTACATGTATAAATTGAGTTGACAAACATGTAGAACGTAATTACGAGTTATTTTGATTAGAAATATCATACCCTACAGTGGCCATCGAGATAATGTAAACATCGTTGCTAAATCACTCTGCAAAAAAAAAATGAATCCATAATATAACATTTAACCTAATGAGTACTTGAAAAAAATAAGCATATTATTGAATAAGCAATATTTAGTGCACATTACCTTGTGTTTTGACGTTTCAGGTTCAAAACTCAATGGTATAGTTGTATAACTGGTAGGAGTCTACATAACCCCAGCTTGCCTTAAAAAAACACAATGTTATCGTACCATATCTCCAAGGCTTTGATCAACAAGATCTATAGACCCCATAAAATTATACAACCTAAACTCCTTCGCATTTATATCTATTTTTTATAGAACCCAATGATAATTGCTCCAATTGACATGAATCAAGATATGCAACATAAATCGAGTTTAAGATCGTTATACAATTAAAAATTTATGTCATGTAAATATAAACGTTAAGCATACATTATCATATTCACATAATGAATATGACAATTGGTTGGTCTCCAAGCAAGTGTGAGCTTGTTCTTTATGTTTTGACATTTGAAGCATTTGTTGTGAATTTTAATGTTTATCAATTAGTCTCTATTAGATGGTAGAAAAACAATAGAAACAACACTTTAAAGGCCCACAAAGAAATATGAGGTATATTAAATAGTTTTTGGTAGTCTGCGTCCTGCTTGCATTTGCTCCATGTAATACTTTTGGAGTCTCTCTATGAGTTTTTCTTGGTGTTGCATCATCAAAATAAGTGATGCATTCATGTTAGATTTAAATAAGTGCACGTACAAATATAACAAATAAATAACCAAACAAATAACCAAACATGTATACTCATTTTATGGACCAACAATATTTATTCTCTGAACATAAGCACTTCAATATATTTTGGTCATTGCATACCTAGTTCATTCTCATCACTATGCTTTTATTACCGACTAAAATTGAATATCAACACATACACATAAGTACCATTGGTTGTATATACATATAACTCAGGATGTTAATAATTATACTTCATCTACATCAATTGTGACCTTGTTTGAGGGTAGCGTTGGAGCCAGTGACATGAGATTGCAGGCCTTTCTTTTGCCATGTGAATACACAATACCTTTCACAAGATATCTAAGATATACACATCAGACATAAGACATTGACTAATGCAAAACTCTTGACGAAATACGTACTCTAATCGCCTATATATACTTAAATTTGCATGCTAAAACAGAATTTTGTATGCAAAAGCACATGAATTTTGCATCAAAAGATAGACTTTTGCTACCACCAACGCGAAACTCTTGACAAATTTCGCAAGTGATTTTTGCAAGAAGTGTCACAAATTTTGTACTATTTGTGCAAAATATGTGATTTCTGCAAAAATATCATGCTGATTCCATTTTTAGTGAGATTTAGTGAGATCAGGTGCGTATTGCGACGTAATGCGAGAAAATCGGGGAGTTCCATGAGTGCCAAGGGTAAAAAAGGCCTTAAAATATGAGAACCTACAAAATTTGTGAGATGTTTGAGGAAAGATGTCAAATGTGTCATACAGTACTATCATTTTTTGATATATATATATATATATATATATAATGAAAACCTATAAAATGGGCATGATGCTAAATGAAACATGCTAATGGATTTTTAGCGTTTTTTCAAAATTCAAACTGTACCAATGTGATTTATATGTTTGTTTTTTTATAGGAATCACTTCTTAGAGCATTTGATTTCAATGAATGAATAGGTTTTTATAAGGTTTCAAAAATCAACAACCCACAATTTTCATAATTTTTTGGGGCACCAAATACCATCTTTTCATCAAAATTGAAAGATCCAAGTGTCAATTTCTAGTAAATAAATCATGTTGAACACATCTATGGGGTTAAAATTTCAAAAAAAAAAACCCCCAAAATCCAATAGCATGCTTTGTTTAACACTGTGCCCATTTTGTAGGTTTTCATTTCCCTAAATATATTTTCTTTTGACTATTAATTCAAATCCAATTAGATTGGATCAACTCAAATTTAATAATGTATAGATCCAAATTAATTTATTAGGATCCGTTCATATTCCTGCTAGTATACGTTCTTTTTTTGGCTACCTTATTCTAAAAGAATAAAAACCCTCGCATCAATTCCATGATAAAAAAAAATATGAATTCCTCAAAGAAAAAGAATGAGCATGTTCAAATGATTAAAATGCTAGAAAACTTGAGATTGGAAATTCTCTATATTGAGAAATCACTTTTCTATGAGAATTTTCTTCCAACATATCTAAATGCACTCTAAGGGCATGTTTGGTTAGGTCTCATGGGATTTGCACTCATGCAAACGAGAGAATAAATCTCGCTGGGATCAGCTAAACAAACATGCAAAAATAAGTGGCGAGAAATGGACTCTCATTTGCCTTTATAAATGCGAGTTGGTTTCTCATTTAAATGAGAATAAGAATCACATGGAGTCTTATGTTATTCTGATTCATAGATATCAAATCATATTTGATTTGGAATCACATGCGGCTCAGCAAACAAAACTTACCGTAAATACACAAGGATTGCTTGGTTTTCCAAGTTTTAGCTATTATTATAGCAATGCAGAAAAGTAGGAAAATTGATTCTTCCTAAGTTGATGCCCGATTGGTCAATGGGGACGGACTGTAAATCATTGGCAGTAAGCTGGAATATCAGATCTGAGCTGATTTGAGAACCACCTAATAGATATTCTAAGATTTTGTCATCCAACATTTTCCCCTATCAGGCTAGAGAACCGAAACCATCTGAGGGGGCTTTGAGGATATCAAATACATGTATATAAGATCCTCTGTTTCCTGAACTAGGGTTCTGGCATGAGTATATGTACATTTGTTTGGTATATATACTCATTGTAGAGAAGAGGGATAGAGCTAGATGAATGATTATTAATGGTTTTAGTTACTTTCCTTCAATTTTCTGTTATTTTTTTTTCATATTTTTTAGTTTTGTGGTTGTAGGGCGAGGTTCAGGAGCGATCCACCTAATAACTGCATCAGGTCACCAATACCGAAGCTCTCACACAACCCACCAATTAAAAGCACCAGCACACTTGTTTCTTCGGTTCGGACTAATGTTGGTGTATGTATGAGTTCAAATTCTTTTTAATATAAAAGTAGACTATCTACTCAACCAAACAAAGCAATTTTCCTTTGTGTTTTTTTTTCTGCCAAACTCCTTCTCCTTGTTCTTTGGTTGATAATGGCAGCTTGCCGGGCTTCTCAGTTGCAAATGGCAGGCGTGCTTCTCCTTTAGTTGAAATGTTCTGCTATGTGCATAAAAGTTTTTTTTTTTTTTTTTTATGTACAAGAAGGATAAAATGAGGTGAAAAGATCAGATTGCACAAATATTTGTGCATTAAGCACTTGATCACCCTCGATCTTGGGGACCCAAGACCTGATGGAGGGTGATGGGGGTGCTTAATGCACACAATTTTGTGCAATCATATTGCACCGGATCCGGACTCCACATGGTTGGCTGAAGTTTTATAGAGAAAAGGAGCCTATCTATCTTTGGCCCTGCGTCTAGTGACACAACACGACACGAGGACACATTTTGACACTCAAGGGCGGAGCTACATATGAGCCAGGGTGCGCAAGTGCCAACCCTGACCCAGAAATCCCCGATTAGGGGGTTTAGGTCAGGGTGGGCACCCACCCTAACCCAAACGTTGTGCCCCCTTAAACCCACCCTCTATCTCTTTCTGCCAGCCACCCCCCCCCCCCCTATGCCGACCCTAATTTGGATTTTAGGTTCCGCCATTGGTACTACTTTTTGAGAAAACTACCTTGCTCATTCACGAGGTCATTGGTGTAAAAACCCTTGAACCTCCTTGCCTGCCAAGGAGTGCATCCAGCTTTGGCTTTGAGGCAAGGCCATGCACCTTTTAATTTCAAACTCTTTGGCCTTGTGTCTAGTGACACGACACGAAAAAAAAGGACACAATGTGACTTTTTTTTTCAGATAATCGGAAAAAACTACTTCACACACTCACAATCTCATTAATGCAAAAAACACATGCCCTCCTTGCCAACTAAGGAGTGCACTTGGCTTCGCCCTTGTGTCCAAAGACATCCCCTCATGGGTTTCGAACTTTTGAAAACCCTTAGGCTTTGTTTGTTTCATGCAACTTTCATGGAAAAGTGCTGAGCTGACAATCCTGATGTAATCCTTTCCCACCATGAATGAAACCAACTTTAAATCATAATGGTGAAACAGCAAGTGCGTCCTAACTTTTTCCACAACCTACCACTTTTTTTTTTTATGTGTAAATCCTTTCATACCTCCAGCATATGTCATGAAAAGGCTGAGCTGAGTTTATTTATTTTTTAAATCTATGTCCATTGTCATGAAAAGCCTTTCATTTACATGGGAACCCAACAAACCAAGCCTTAAGGTTGATGATGTTCATGAGTTTCCCCTACCATATGAATAAGGCCCTTGTGAGCTACATGAAGTCACTCACTCTTACTAAATATTTTATCTTTTAATATTTTTAATAGTTTGAATAATTTTTCAATAATAAATATATTTTATATGTTAAAATATTAAAAATACAATCAATTAAATAATGAAAAAAACTAGGGTTACTAGGAACACTAGAAGAGGATGGAAAATGCGTTTCCCATGAAACTGTTTTCGAAACGGGAAACATTGCATCTGTGAAACGTTTGGGAAGCATAAAAAAATTTATGAAAAACATGTTTCTCACCCTAAGGAAAACGCTTTTCCCAAGCGTTTCTCTTTCGAGAGATACATGTTTCTCATGTTTCGTTTCATTAATTTATTATGTTATTAAGGCTTTTCGTTTTTTCTTTTTATGTTTTTCATTTGGTTTTCGATTTGTTTCCTAGTCATTCCCCGCTTCCTGTTTGACATGTGATTGAAAAACCTGTTTCCTATTATTGTTTCTTTTAGACGTTTCCCATTTCTGTTTTCATTTATGAAAACTTTGGGAAAAACACCGTTTTCATGTCCTATTTTTGAATGTTTTGTTAACTCATGTCTTCAATTCGTATAGAATCATGGTTCGTGTCTTTGTGAAACAGATAGCAGATTACAACACCAACTAAAT
Source organism: Nuphar pumila (assembly GCF_984573655.1). Lineage (NCBI taxonomy): Eukaryota > Viridiplantae > Streptophyta > Magnoliopsida > Nymphaeales > Nymphaeaceae > Nuphar > Nuphar pumila. The sequence continues at coordinate 4,300,219 of NC_143261.1, forward strand.
TTTTTCTTTTTGTTGCAACAAGACATCACTAAATCAGTTAAGAGAAAGCTTCATCCCTAGACTGCAAATCTACATGTACAATAGCCACTAAAAACATAATCGAGCATCTAGTTAAGTAGGATCACATTGTTGGGGGAGCTTCCTTCAAAAGGAAGAATAAGAATATGAAATTGAGAAACTCAAATATGATGACATTTATTCCTAGATTGCAGGAAATAATGGTAAATTCTGGCAATGATGGGGATAAAGTAGGATGCAATAATAGGGTCTCCACCATTCCTTTCTAGGGTTCCCTCTTTAGGTAGGTATTCCATGTCACACTTATTGGACCTTTCTTCTATCTTTTGTTGAAGGTGGCCACTCATGCCACCCACATCATGTGACATCCATTAAAAACTTGGTGCTTTTTCTTCCTCGGATGCCCTCCCTATTAGTTATAACCTTTAGATATGCTTAGAAAAAATACCAAATGTCTTCATAGGGCGTAAACAAACAGCCTTCAATACGGGTGTAGCTGGGTCGGGTATACTTGACCTGATGTCCCGAACCGATTATACTTGACCTGAACTGATATTGGTGGATGCTTGGGTTTGGGTCAGGTCAAAACTGTGCTAAAAGTCATTTTTTTTAAAAAATAAAAAAAGAATGCCCGAAACGTTTGAGGATATGCTCACTTGGTATATATATATATATATATATATATAGTCACTATAATATGAGAACTAATGTGTGAACCACGATTTTCATGGATTTTTTGCTCTTTTCTCTTGAATTTAACCCTACCGATGTGATCTACATACTTGGTTTTATAAGAACGTACTCTTGAATCATCCTATTTTGATGCATAAATGATCAATGACTCATAATCTTTATAAATATTCAAGCTTTCAAAATTCACATTTTTTCATGGAAAATACACAATACAATGGTTGATTCCTAGCAAATTCACCATGCCAAGCACATCTACATAGTTGGATTTTGAAAAAAAATGTTGAAAATTAATACCCATAATTTTAGTTCTCGTATTTTAGTGATTCCTAGAATATATATGTAACTGGTATGCACCAACATTTTCATAGGTTTTTCTCTCTCTAAAATTTCACCATACGGATGAGATCTGTGCTTTGTTTTATAGAAACTTACTTTTAGATCATCTGATTACCATGTATAAGAAGAATCTTTTAAGGCTTGAAAATCAATAGATTATAATTTTCGTGAATATTCAAGCATACAAAATCACATTTTTTAGTCCTATTACGATGATTCAATAGTCGATTTCAAGCAAATGGACCACTATGAAGGCATCTGCAGCATTAGATTTGCAAAAACCTTATGAAAATTTTGGTTCACACAAGTTTATATATTTTTCTGGTTTGCGTATTTCAGTTTTCCTATATCATATTATATATATAGAGAGAGTTTCTTTAAGGTCTATTAACTACTGAGTTAGAAACACCAATTCTTTTAGCCGCTTAAGCATGCTAATCATTGCAATCTTCTTGAAAACCACCCGTTGTCACTTGTTTGCTGACTTTAGTTTGCTAAATATAGGTTCTTGCCATATTTAACTCAATTTAAAGTTTATATATGACCTTAGAATCTTTTGTGAACGAAGAAAACCCTAGTATCTGAGGTAGTAAAAAAATAAAAAAGAAGCTCAAGTAGTCCAGACACAAGCCCACTTGGTTGGCATTGATTGGCGAAAAAAATGGGTGAGGACTAAAGGGCATTGACAAATTAACTATTCCCAAGGCACGATTCTATTAAGCTTGAAATTAGTGCTCCCTTGTCTTGGAAGCAGAAAAGCTTGCCATGGTCTTCCAAAATTCGTGCTAGAAACAACCTAAATTTGGAAAGTTAAAATTTTAGAATAACGATAGAGGAAAAACACTGAGGTGGTATCCCATGTACCAAGCTGAAGGCCCAGGCTCGAATCCCTCTGCCATGTAGGCTTAAGAGATATCGGGTAGGGGTCTGCCTAACCTCAACTTACCTATCAAAAAAAGCACTCAAAGTTCTACCAATAGAGACTTTGCTTGTTTGGTAGGAAGGAGTAGCTAGTGCATGTTGTTGGATTGTAAATCTATTGAAATAGCTGAAAGGACCGATTTACATGTTATCGGTAAACCGTTGAAATCAAAACTGAAACATAACCTAATGCGAAAGCGTACCTGAATCTATAAGCGCTCAGATAGATCGTTGACTGGTATGACCTTCCAGAACCTGTATACGTGACCCTATTCATTTCTCTAAACCTTATGAGAGAGACTGAATATCTTGATGGTTATAGAGAAGCTTGAAGAGAGAACCATTATATAAGGTTTGGGGACCATAAATGTGTATTCAATTAGGAGTCTGTCTCCAATTTATCCCATTACAGAATTATATACAGAATAAGTCTCTTCACATAACAGACCATACCATATGAGATACCATATAGCCCAATCGAACTAGATCACATAAAGTGAGCCTGAACCTAAGACAATCTATAATGTGTGATTCATCGTATGTAGGCACACATAATTTTTCCTAACAATCTTTCACTTAAGCTATATACGTAACCTTATAATCACATTCCCTCATAGATTTAATCTCCTCATGCATTGCTTCAAACCACTTTTGAGAGTTAGAACTTTGAGTGACTTGATGAAAGTTGATTGGATCATCTTTCCTTAAGCCAGTATCACCCTCATGTTCTTATAGAAAGATAATATAATCGTCTAAAATTGTCATTCTTCTCTCTCTAGTGGATTTTCTTAATGGCACTGGTTCTTGAGGTGTTTCTTAAGGTTATTGAGTTTAAACTCCAGGAGTAAAAACTTGATTTTGGATAAGGAGATCTAAAGCATTGCCTTGATCCAAATTTATGGGAACAATGTCAGGAATGAAAATCTGATCATTGTCATCCACAACTGTAGTAAAAGAAAGAGACTCTTCTTCAAAAGCAATGTCTTTTACTTTATCACTCCCCCCAAACTCATCACCCTCAAAGAAACAAGCATTTTCTGTTTTGAAAAATGACTTATTCATAGGGTCATAAAACTTATAGCCCCTAAACCTTTAAGAATACCTAACAAAATAGCAGCTAACCATTCTGAAATCTAATTTCTTTTCATGTGGCTTATATGGCCTAGCCTTAGCTGGACATCCCCAAATATGAAAGTGTTTCATACTAAGCTTTTTGCCCATCCACAATTCATATGGGGTCTTGGTTATTGTTTTAGAGGGTACCTTATTCAAAACATAGGCTGCAATCTCTAATGCTTCTCTCCAAAGGGACTCTGGTAAAGCAGAATGGAAAATTATACTCCTTACAATATTCTTAAGGGTCCTATTTCGTCTCTCAGTAACACCATTCATGCTAGTTGTGTCTGACATGGTATAATGAGGAACAATCTCACATTTCTCTAGGAATTTAACAAAGGGCATTGGACGTTGTTCACTTGATCCATCATATCTATCATAGTACTCACCACCACGGTCAAATCTGACGGCCTTAATTCTTTTGCCAAGTTGGTTTTCAACTTCAACTTTAAAAGATTTGAACACATCCAAAGACTAAAACTTTTCATGAATTAAATATAGGTACCCATAAGAATAGCCGTCTATAAACGTAATAAAATATTGCTGACCATTCCAAGAAGCTGTAGGGAAGGGCCTACAAATATTTGTATGAATTAGTTCTGAGACGTCTGTTCTCCTTTCCACACTTAATTTCCTTATGTTTGTTCTTTTCTCTTTTATACAGTCAATACAAACCTGAAAGTCAGTGAAATCAAGAATCTCACTCGACACAAGCCTTTCAATTCTTTGTTTAGAAATATGACCTAAGTGCTCATGCCATAATAATGTAGAATTCTCATTTGTTATTTTTTGTTTTGTACTACAAGAACTTAATTGCAAGGTTTCATTAAATACGACAATAGTATCAAGCTAATAAAAGTTATCAACCGTAGATAAAGAATCTGTCTCAATAATATTTGAATCAAGAAAGAATTTAAATTCATTATTTTTAAATAAACAAGAATAACCGTGTTTGTCCAAAATGAAAATAGAAACCAAATTCTGCCTAAAAGATGCCACAACAATTGTTTTTTTTTGAAATCCAAATAATTTGTAGTCTTTAAAGTAACCTAAAGGTCCCTATTGCCTCAATTACAACTATTTTGCCATCGTCCACATAGATGAATCTTTTAGCATCAATTGGTGGTCGACAACTTAAGCAACCCTGCATAGACATATTTATATGAGTGGTAGCATCAGAATCCATCCACCAAGTGTGTTTGAGCACAGAAGTTAAATTAACCTCATAACAAACCAAAGTAAGGAGTGTACCTTTTTTCTCACGCTAAGCATGATACTTGGTATAGTCCTTATTCATGTGACCCTCCATTTTGTAAAAGAAACAACTAAACTTTGGGTCCTTATGTCTTTTCTATTTCTTCCGCGATTGAGGGTCAATTGCAATTTCTTAGTCCTTTTTTTTTTCTTAAATCTATCCTTAGAGGTTACTGCTAAATAAGCACTTTCTGTCTTCTCTTACTTTATCCTATCCTCTTCTTGCACACAGTGTGAAATGAGCTCATTAAGGGTCTATTTTTCTTTCTGGCAGTTATAATTGATCTCAAACTGACTGTATCGTGCAGGAAGGGATATCAAAACTAAGTGCATGAGTAAGTTCTCAGACAACTCTAACTTTAGTGCTTTGAGCTTTGAAGCAAGATAGGACATCTTCATAATGTACTCCTTAATATTTTCTTTACCCTTATACCTTATTGAGACAAGACTCGAAAGAAGAGTACTTGTCTTAGCCTTTTCATTTTTTGCAAAATGCTTTTTAATTTATTAAAAAAAATGTTTGGCATTTACCTCTTTGGACATGGTGCCTCTCCAGGATTCAGAAATTACACGTTTCATGATCGTGAGACTCATGCGATTAGATCGATCACACTGCTCGAGGTTTCTTTTATCCTCAATGGAACTCTTATTCATAAGAGCAGGTGATTGATCTTCTCGTAGTGCAAGATCTAAATCCATACATCCAAGAATAATCATAATGATCTCTTTCCAGTTTTTAAAATTAGAACCACTCAAAACAAGGATCAAATTAATGTTTGCAGATATTGAAGAAGCAGATGTATTAACTAAATATAGATCAAACAAGTTTACAATTAACATATATTTTCACATGCAATAACATAAAATAATATATTTAAACAGTGATGAATTACATAACAAGATATCCAACACAATATTAACATTTATTCTTTGGACAGAAGTGTCAACTTGTAAGTGGTATACTCAATACAATAATCAAAATATGGATAATTAGTCCTATCAAATAATGAGTCGTTCTTTAGACTGACTCGTTATTCATATGAAAAACCAAATAATTGTCCCATATTTATTACTGAAAGTATATATTTGAGTTCGGCCAAATAGTAACCTTTCTTTGGGCCAATCACTATTCGTATGAACCATAAATATATATACATCACAATATCACAAAATGAACTAATCTACACAACAAAGGTTACTTTGGCACTATATTGATTTAACTAATTCAATTTAGAATATTGGACCCAGAAATAAAAATAATACCAATGTTCAAATATGTCAACACATGCATATAATCATAAATAATGCATAATCAATAAAGTGCATGGGCCGAAAAGTAACCGAAAATAGGCCCGCCAAAATGACCCATAATGCACGCCAAATAGCCTTATAACCTTAATTTTTTTTATATAAAGGCTAGTGCACGGGTCTAGCAAATCAGACCTGGCCAGACCCACCTGCGGGTCCAAGGCAGGTCTGACCCAGTTTAGGTTAGACCTGGTGCATTGCAACTAGGTGCAGATCCATAACTTGTCTAGCCCAAATAAGGTCAGACCTGGTAATTTGCAACAGTCTGCAACACCGCGTAGTGGATCGGGTCTTGACCAGGCCCGATCCACACAAACTGCAACTGACTCAGTTCAGCCCCTCAACCGAACGGGGCTGAACCGGGTCACCAGACCTCCCACCCCTCAAAATGACCTTAAACGGTTTAGCTGACTGAATGTCGAACCATCCATAGTCCAATCGATTGGAAGCCGAACTGGTCTACAATAGAAGACCAAAACCACATGTCTCGGTGGGGCAACCTAAAGGAGGGCTAACAGATCGATCTAGATTCGATGGTCGAATCGCCCAAGTCTGAGAGAGTCAACTGAAGGGGCACCAAATCGCCCATGAGCACCAGAGAAAATCGGTCAGAACCGAATAGCCGATTCGACCTCTTTGCATAAAAGCCCAAACCATATGGTCGACTCAGCCCAAGGAATCGGGCCAGACCCAATCAATGAGCTAAATCAGGTCTGTCCCGACATGGGTTAGACCTGAATTAAGTACACCCAAAATGGGCCCAGTCATCTGGTCGGGATCGATTGGGGTCTGACCCATGAGTCAAATCGAAACTAAGCCGGCACGGGTCAAACCCTGACCTGAGCCAATTCGGTCCCCTCAACTTATGGAAACTGGACTGGTTCAGTTCCTTATGTGGTCTCCGCCTGGCCTCACCCTGTGATGCAGATCTCGATATGGCACCATTTCGATGGTCGAAAACAGCCCAACACCACCCCGACAGCCAAAAACGGCCCGACACCACACCGAAGGAGATCACCGCCAGCTCAACCCCAGCTAGAGGCCAAACCCAGCATGGTTCGATGGTGGAAACCGAAACCCTGTATTGGTGGTTGGCCAAAACCCTCTTGAGTGCCTCCTTCCTAATCACCTAACAATGGTTGGGCTAACCAAATGCCCAGACCACCATCGCCGAGCACTGACCGGCGTCCGGTGAGAGCAATCTGATGGAAACTTAAAGGCATCCGACGAAAAAAAATGGGAAGGACCGAAACAGTCCATCCCCTTTCGGTTCGGCACCCATCGGGTGGAGATCAGACATCGCTGACACTTGAACACCCGACGATGGTGGCTGGAGCAAACCAAATGCCTTGACGCGTCATCACCGAATGTGGCTGGTCCCCAAAAAAGACTAGTAGTGGCTGGGGCAAACCTGATGCCCCAGTCACTGACAGATATTCTTCCAGAGAGTGACCCCAAACAAGAAATTGGGAAAGGGGTCATCGATCAACAAAAAGGGAAGGGTCTGCCAGCCCTTCCCATCCGATCAAAACTGAATAGAGTGAAAACCCCTATTCAGCAGTGACGTTTCGGTATCCTAAACAAAGAGCATTGATCAGTCCTCGCTCCGATCAGGCTTAACCGAATGGTGCAAGAAAGGGTCGATCGACCATCTCCCGCCTTGTTGCTGATCAAAAGATCGACACTGAAAAAAAAAACAAAATATATAATAAAATTGTATATTTCAATGATTCAACAAGAATAGTAGCTTTGATACCAATTGTTGGATTATAAATCCATCGAAATAGCTAAAAGGACCGATTTACATGTTCTCTCTAAACCGTTGGAATCAAAACTGAAACATAACTTAATGCGAAAGCATACCAAAATCCATAAGCACTCCGATAGATTGTTGATGGGTATGATATTTCAGAACCTGTATATGTAGCCCTATTCCTTTCTCTAAACCTTATCAGAAAGACTGAATGTCTTGATACTTATGGAGAGCCTGAAGAGAGGGCCATTATATAAGGTTGGAAAACCATAACCTAATGTGTATCCAATTAGGAGTTTGTCTCCAATTTAGCCCATTACAGAATTGTAGACATAACAGACCATACCATATGAGATACCATATGGCCCAACCAAACTAAATCACATAAAGTGGGCCTGAACCTAAGACAGTCTATACCGTGCGATTCATCGTATATAGGCCCACACAATTTTTCCTAACACGTCACCTTATCCTAGGATCAATATTATGAAAAGCATTGAGGCAAAGCGAGGCACTCCACCAAAAACTGAGGTGAGCCGTAAAGCATAAGCCTCAAACTTTTTTTTTGAAAACTTAAAAAAACTAAAAAAATATATAAAATTATAAATAAATAAAAAAATGCTTCTTTTTCTTTCGCTTCCTCTTCCTTTTATTATTATTAGTCTCCTTCTTCTTCTTCTTCTTATTATTATTATCATTATTTTATTATTATTACTATCACACCTTAAGTTGGCGCCTTGAGGTGCAGAGGGTCTCGCCTACCTTGAGACGTGCTTTTAACAACACTGGTTAGGGTGTTGCTGGTTCAAAACCCATTAGTATAGTTGTATAACTGATAGCTAGTACACATCACCTTGTGTTAGGACGTTGCTGCTTCAAAACCCAATGGTATACTTGTATAACTGGTCGGGGTCTGCCTAACCCCAACTTGCCTTAAAAAAAAACACTAAAGTTCCTAAATTTGAGGAGTTATGCAACATATTCCCGTAGTATATGCTCATCAGTTATCCTTTTAAGATCATTTAGAAAATTACATGTGAAAATGAACACCACAATACGATTAGGCCCTTTTCTATTACTAATCAAAACAATGATGAATAAAATTGTTTTTGTTTTTATCTTTTTGAGAGGAAAGCAAAACAATTCCATTCATCATTTTCAGGAAAATGCAGCATTTTACATCAGAAATGGTGGAAGAGAGGTCGACCAATAAATAGTGAAAAAGAGGACTAAAATTTTGATAAATTGGCCTGCACCATCAAAGAGAATAAAAACCCCATGTTGTTCTGAGGAAGAAAACCTCATAAAGGATATTAAGAGAGAAACGGGATCCCAGAAGCAAATCCGACTCCATGATTCATCTTTTACAATCCAGTCGGGCAAGGACCAAGAAGAGAGGAATATCCTTTGGAAGAAGAAACTATAGGACCAGAAGATATGCTGACTGGTTTTTTTAGCAAACCAGCAGAACATGCAAGCGCTGCCCATCTTCGGCAGACAATCGCTTCATGTTGTTGTCCAACGAAAGAACCCAGACGAAAGCCTTGGCACGAGAAGAGAAGAGGGACATGCCCCTCAAAGACTGTAGGGAATTAAAGGGGACGTACCCGGGGCTATCAAGGAGTAGTAACAAGAGGATACCGAAAAACGACCATCCTTGGAACACAACTAGGCAATGACGAGAGGCCTGGATGAATCGAAAGCAGTGCGCTCACAATGCAGTTCTCTCTTGCCTTTGGTTTTCACCCCTGACCTTGACTAGCATGCTTCTTCACCCGCAAACTGAAAGAGTTGCAGGAATTGTAAAGCTTGGTTTTGTCTCCCTTGTCCACCAAGAGATTGAGCACTTTATTTATAGAGCAGAGAAACAATAATACATGAAAATGATAGCACATAAAAACAATAATAATAGAGTACACACTTGGACTATCATTTTATGATAATCTTTATCATCACACACGACTACAACTAGAGTCTTATAAAGAGAACAACTTCTGGTGGGTTCAGAATATCTTGTTTGAGATGGACTCTCCGTGGCTCAGGACTCTCTTGTTGAAGCTAGACTCTTTGTGTCTGGACTCTTCCAGACTACCTTGAGGTTAAACTAGACTCTTTATTGGTTTTGGAGTTTTGAGAAAATCGTCATTTGCTTTGTCTCTATCATGCCCCTTAAGCGCAACATGGGGTCAATGACGTTGAGCTTCTCCCGAAGAAAAGCAAACCTCGAGAATGGAAGAGGTTTAGTTAAAGCATCATCTAGTTGATCAGAAGAGTTTATGAATCAAACTTGAAGATGACTTTTTTGCACATGATCCCGAACAATGTTAAAATCAATTTCAACATGTTTGGTACGAGCATGAAAAACTAGGTTCCTGCGAGATATAAAGCTCCAAGATTATTGCACCACAAACTGGGTGGAGCAGGGGATGCACAACCTAGTTCAGTAAGTAATGACTTGAGCCAAAGTAGATCAGATGGAGCACACACTAGAGATTTATATTTAGCTTCAGTGCTGGATTAGGCTACAATTCGCTGCTTGCAAGAAGACCAAGAGACTAAATTAAAACCTAGAAAGACATCAAAACCATTTGTAGACTTACGATCATCAGGACTACCAACCCAATCAACATCAGAGAAGGCACTAAGCTATTGACAAGGAGACTGTGAGAGTTGTAGGCCATGATGAATAGTCTCTTTGATATAGCATAGAATACGTTTGACAACGGACTAGTGGGTAACCATAGGTTGGTTCATGAACTGACAGACCTTGTTGACTGTAAAGGCAATATCAGGCCACATAATGGCGAGGTATTAAAGACCGCCCACAATGCTGTGATATAAAATAAAGTCATGAAACAGTGCCACATCATCTTTAGATAACTAAGTGGAGGCACTCAGAGGAGTAGTGATCGACTTAGCATCAACCATAGAGGCCCAATGAAGTAAAGTAAGTGCATAGGTGCGCTGGGAGAGAAAAAGCCTAGATGATGTATAAAGAACTTTAATACCAAGAAAATAATTGAGGCGGCCAAGATCTTTGATGGAAAAAGCAAGATTGAGGTGCAAAATAAGTTGCTTAATAGCACCATTGGAGTTGTTAGTAATTATGATATCATCAACATAAACCAATATATAAATAATCAAGCCACTGTCTTGAAGAATAAATAGTGAAGCATCAGAAAGGGAGATGCGAAACCCGCGAGATTGAAGATAAGAACCGAGTCGCTGGTACCAAGCACGGGGGGCAAGCTTGAGATGATACAAGGCTCGATACAACTTGCATACATACCAAGGAAAAGCAGGGTCTTCAAAGTCAAGAGGCTGCGCCATATAAATATCTTCAGAAGGGATACCATTTAAGAAGACATTATTAAAGTTGAGTTGATGGATAGGCCAACCTGACAAAACTGCAAGTGCAAGAAAAACACGGATGATGGTGGGCTTTACAACTGGACTAAATATCTCAAAAAAGTCAGCACCTTCCTCGTGATGAAAGACCTTGGCAACAAGACGAGCCTTATAACGTGTAACACCCATATTTCTTATTTTTTTAGGATAAAATAAGAAATATATTTAAAATTAATTATGGTAAGAGTCCATAGATGAGCCATCCCATCCTATGTGGCACTTCAAAATAAAGATTTAAAATATGATATCAAAATACAAGCGAAAAATGTTAAAATAAAAAACTAGTTATTTGGTGTAATTAAAAGATTATTATTATTTTTTAACTTTTGAGAGGAGGACAATTTTCTAGAGGGTTCCATAGGGGTGGCGTTACCTCTAGCGAGTCCTAAATGGAGTTGAGGGATGAATTAAGAAGACACCAAGCTATTTAACAAAAAAATAAAACTCTATTGTTGACTAGTCAACTTGCTTATTTGGCAAGCAAGGAAGGAAAAAAAAATTAGCACTCTATTCTAACCCTTAGATCAAAGGGATGAAATTATTTTCGGCCCTTAATCTAAAGGAAAATGCCTATATATAGAGGAGGGTTGCATGCCCCCCATTATTGCCATATTTTTTTAGCTCTCTTTCTCTCTCCCCAAAAAACCTATATATCTCCCTTATTCTTCTTCCCTACACTTCAATATTGAGTCTTCTCAATGCAGTCTAACATAGGAGGCTTTCACGCACATTGAGGAAGCTTGGGAAGGTCTTGAGTGAGACCTTCGTTGGCGTAGAATGGCTGGTTTTTGCAGGGAGACCCATCTATTCTCTCATAATCGATTTTCATTGTTAAGGTAGGGAGTTCTATACTCTACATGTAAACCGGGATTCATGGGTATGAATACCTTCAATTTTTTATGAGTATGGACTCTAGATCATGCCTCTCACGTGTGGGTTTGATATAGAACTGTCAGATCATGTAATTGGAAGGGGTTTTCGAAAGAAAAACCATAAGAAAAATCATTTTTTATCTAACTAATTTCTTCAGAACAAAAAATGTAAAAACGGTAAAAGATCCATGGTAGCTGATTGTTTTTCTGAATATTTTGTTTTTGGTTGGTAGATTATAATAATATTAATATTTTGTAAAAAATTTATGAATTTGCATGGTCATTTTTTTAGAAAATATGAGTTTTTTAATTCGGGTTCTTTAGAAAATGGTTTATTTTTTATTTTTCGACCTAACACTCAATCGATAAATTCATATTTTCCTCGTTCAGAGGGATTTCGATGAGCGGTTTATTGTGTTAGAAAGCTAATTTTTTTTCATCTACTGTGAAATTGTGCGCTTTGTTCACGAAATAAGCATGAATCTGTAACAGTCGAAATAAAAAAGTATAGGCCTGCACCAAAATGTTTGTATTTTTCTCGTTCGGAGGAGTTTTAAGAAACAATTTAAGGCATCAGAAAACTGACAAAGTTTTCTACGTTCTGGAAAAATTTTAGGTCTGTCCATTGTATACATTTTTTTTACAGCCTCTCTAACAGTCAGACAGAGTTTGATATCGAGTTTATGCTTGTTCTTGATAAAGATCGATAATTTGAACCTCTAGGGTAGAGTATTTTATGTTTAGTATGATTAAACATTACGTTGTTGTGTAAATAATTCATGTTTCATGATTGTTTATGGTTTGTTATAATTCTTGCTTAACGAAAATTTTATTCGAGTTATTTCTCAATAGATTTACGATTCTTCGACAATGTATTTTAATATTTTAGCAAGCTAAGCCTGGACATGAGAAATTATTTATTTGATGATGAAAACATGTTTAGACTATCAAAAAAATCATGATTTATATTGATCTTTACCTTGAGGTTGCTCTTTCTTATGTTTGTCCAGAACAGGGTTTAGTCCCAAAATTTTCTTGATTTATCTATCATGAATTTTTCATTTCTTTTTTTTGAGTTGTTTTCTTGACACACTTATGTATTTGAAAAAATATTAAGAAAATATAATTCCTAATCTATAAATTTTGGTGAATTTTCCAAAATCAGGCTGACAGAATCCCGAAACTGTGAATTTTGATATATATTAAAATTGTTGCTATGCATGCAAAAATATGAAAGCTTATCATGATAGTTATTGATATGTACACATGGTTACTGAGCAAGATGTATGAATCTGAGCAAGATGTATGAATGGATGATTTAATGCCTATTCAAACTTGCAAATTGAGATCCGAAAGTGGCCGAATTAGCTTTCATAAATTTCGTTATGGTATTGCATGAAAAATACTAATGCAAATAGATAAAACTATAAAACTAAAGCATTGACTTATTAAGAGAGAGTAAGCAGTATAATTTGACTTCATAGATATTGTTTGAGCACGGAAGGTTGCTCATTTCCCCACCCACGAAGAAAAGAGAAGAGGAGAGAAGAGAAGAGAAGAGAAGAGAAGAGAAGAGAAGAGAAGCCTCTGCATAGTCTACAGCGCAGAGAATAGATGACTCATAAGAAAAATCTGATGCATTAGGTATATTATTATTGTGTTTGAAGTCTCTCTCACTTTTGGCATCCAACACATATACTGGTGAAGTATACTCGACCAAGCCAAAACCACCATTGCATGAAATTATACCTAAGCCATGGTCTTTCATCAGGTTATTGTCTGTGTGGTACCAACTGAGCTAACAAGTGGAACCTAATTGTATGTGCATCATGTGGGCATGACATGCATCATATAAGAAAAAAATATAATCAAAGATAAGAATTTATTCATACATAAAAATAGCCTCTGCATTGGTAAATTCATACATATTTAATTGTTCATGCATTTTACTCAAGTGAATGATGAATAATGGTTATATGTTAGTGCTTATTCGATATACTTGTAATACTTGCTGATTATTGCCAAAATTGAAATATAAGTGCATGAAAGTTTGAAGGGATTCCTACTTGTGAATTCTAGATTACTTGCTTAGTATAGCTTTACTCTACTGAGACATGTTCGTTTGACCCTATGAATATTCAATATTTTTCAAGAGGTGATTGTATTTACATGCGATAGTGGGAGGTTGCAACAGGGGTCGAGTGAAATCTTTTCCAAGCTTGCCAAAGTTGATGAATAAGAGCATATTATTTGCTCAGGATTCTGATTAAATTCATAATTTTTATTATTAATCAAGAACATGTGAAATCGTGATTTCTATTATAGATATTCAAAATTCTAAGATTTAATGTCTGTCCAAATGTGAATATGAAGGAAAAGTAGCATGCTAAGTTTTACTCTCGATTGATTTTACCCCACTGTAATTTTATAATTTTTTTATGCTTTTCAGGACTTAAAAATTTGAGGTGTTAAATAACGAGCCATAGAAACATCAACATGCCGTTTGATACGTAAAACCCATTTGGAACCAACAATATTGTAATAAGGACTGGGAGGAACATGGTGCCAAGTATGGTTAAGTTGGAGGACATAAAACTCATTTTCCATAGTCGTGCGCCATTTGGGGTCAAGGTTAGCATGTTTAAACGGAGTGGGTTTGAGGGTGAGAAGGATAGAGCTAAAACAAGTTAGAGATATAGGATAACGAGTAGTGGTGAATACATGGAGTTTAAAGGAGTGGAGCGAGTGGCCATAGGATGAGTATGGTCTGGTGGGCGGCTCACAACAGATTTAAGGAGAAAAGAAGGAGAGGATAACAGTGAAGAAGTGTCAGGCGGATCGGGAACATGGATCACATGAGAAGAAGCAGGTGAAGAAAATGATAAGTCAGAGGGAACAGGCGATTGTGAGAGAGGCGGTTGAAGAGGGTCGAGAGGGGGTAGGACAATAGAGAGGGAGAGGCCCCATTCAGATAGACAGGACGAAGAAGGATGAGGAGACAACAAGTGGGGTCCAAAGACTGACTCATCAAAGTAGACATGGCAGGAGACATAGGTACGAAGTGGGGAAGGATCGAAACAAAGATAACCTTTATGACGAGAGGCATATCCAAGGAAAATATATGGGGTGGTCTTTGGCTGAAATTTGGAAGTACAATAAGGTGTTAGCAAAGGATAACAATGGGCACCAAAAATACGAAGATGATGACTATAGTCGGGTAGTTTATGAAATAGAAGCTCATACGGGGTCTTGCGCTTAAGAACTAGTGCTGGAAGATGATTAATAATATAAACATCAGTGAGAAAATCATTGACCCAGAAAGTATGAGACAGGGAGGAAGTATGTAACAAACTAAGGTTGGTTTCAACGACATGCCTATGTTTGCACTCAATAAGGTCGTTCTGTTCTGGGTATGCGGGCATGAAAATCTATGCATTATGTCATGGTCTCGCAAAAGTTTTTCAAACTTATGGTTGGTTAACTCTCCTTCATTATTGGTTTGAAAAGTATGAATAGCAAGTTGAAGATGTTTTTCAGTAATATACTTGAAAGACTTAAAGCACTCAAACACTTGGGACTTGGTTTGTAACAAAAAAATCCATGAAAATGAGAAAAATTATCTACTATGAGAAGATAAAAGCGAAAACCTTTTTGTGAAGACACTGGGGCTGACCCCAGCCATCAATGTATAAAAGTTCTAGTGGAGATGTTATAGAAGAGCAAGATTTACCAAAAGAAAGTTTGTGAGCTTTGCCAATAAGACAACTCTCACACTCTTTGAATTTGTTATTCTTATTAACAAAAACAGAATGTCTAGAATTTAAATAAGAAACAATATTTTTATTTACATGTTCGAGGCATTGGTGTCATATATCAAAATATGCCGCTCGGCTTGCATATGCCGCCACCTGCAAGTTATCATCAACCTTGATTGGATAAAGTCCTGCGCTAGATTTCGATCTCCTGAGGCGAACCTTGCCTGTTTGTCGGTCCTTAACACGAAATTCAAAAAAAGTGAATTCAAATATATAATCATTATCTTCAGTAGACTGGCCCACAGATAAAAGGTTCCTCGTAATAGCAGGAACATGAAGAACATTCTTTAAATAGAAGAAAGAGTCATGAGCTTTTAGAATAAGATTACTGGTATGTGAGATAAGAAACATCTTACCATTGCCAATCGTGATTTGCTCACTTCCTTGATATGATGATTTATGGGAGAATTGTTGATAATCCATAGTTAGATGATTTGAAGCACCAGTGTCAGGATACCAATAATCATCAATACTTTGCTGAAGAGACATGGCAGAAAATGCTTTAGGGATGTCCAAACAAGTTTTGGCAATGTGTCCTCGCTTGTCGCAGTATTGATAGGTGACAACTCCACGACCACCTTGAGTTTGGGACACAAGGTTGCTATTGGGTGTGTTGGGAGAGGAGTTTCTTCCTTGTCCTCTGCCACGACCTCGAGAGAAACCGTGGCCACGTCCCCTACCTCTGAAGGTAGTAAACACAATTTGCTAATGTTCTTGCATTTTAGGAGACTTGGCATGAGTGAGAAGCACGTGTCTTTCCTGGTTAAGGAACACATCATACAGATCTGTGAAGGTATACAGGACCGAATTGGTAGTGATAGAAGTTATAAAACTTTCATATTCAAGGGAAAGGCCATTCAAAGTTATTTGGACTAGTTCTTCATCTTCTACAAAATGACAAGCAACGACAAGAGAGTTAGCTAAAAACTTGATTCAAGATCCAAATAGGACATATTCATACTTTCTTTTTTTATAAAAGTCGGATCTTTCTTTAGAGGCATGAGTCTCAAAGGGGATTGAGATCCATACACTTTTTCTAGAAGAAGCTAGGCTTCACGAGCCATTTTTGTTCTTATAATTTGTTTGAGAACAACTTCAGACATAGTGACTTTAATTCAACTAAGGGCTGATTGATCAGAACGAATCCATATAGGGTAACTTGGATTTTCGATCTTACCTTCATCTGCTGTGGTAATGAACGGATCTGGTTGAAGACAAGATCCATCAACAAATTTGAGGAGGTCATGGCTGATCATGACAGATTCAAGTTGAGATATCCACAAAAGGTAATTGTTTCAACTTAATTTTATCGAAACTAAAACTGGCGATGGCATTTAATTGGGTCATGAAAGATGAAAAGGACGATGAAGAGGCCATTAATAACTAGTTTAAGGTTGCAGTCCCTGATACCATGAAAAAGTTGCAGGAATTGTAAAGCTCAGTTTTGTCTCCCTTGTCCACCGAGAGATTGAGCACTTTATTTATACAATAGAGAAATGATAATACATGAAAAATGTCAGAAAAACAATAATAATGAAGTACACACTTGGATTATCGTTTTATGATAATCCTTATCATCACTAGATTACAATTAGACTCTTTTAGAGAGAACAACTTTTGGTAGGTCCAAAATATCTTGTTTGAGCTGGATTTTGCATGGTTCAGGACTCTCTCGTTGGAGCTGAACTCTGCGTGGTTCAAGACTCTCTTGAACTCTTCCAGACTACCTTGATGTTGAGCTGGACTATTTATCGGTTTTGGAGTTTTGAGAAAACCGTCATTTGCATTGTCTCTATCACAAGGAAGGAAGCCGATCAGGTCAGGCTGAACATGAGCGTTTTTGCTCATGCTGATATCGCGGCCATCCGATTTGCATTTTAAAAAGCTCTAAAGTCAACAAAACCACGTGGCATTCATAAAAAATGCAAACAGACGGCCACGATGTCCGCATGAGCAAAAACGCACGCTCATGTTCAGCATGACCTGATCTGCTTCCCTATCACAAACTTTTTTGGACTGGTGTCTCATTCGGGTGACCCATTCGGGTGAGTCCTTAGTGATGGCGGGCCCCACTTTATGTTTTTCCTGGATTGTTCCTTTTCTAATCATCTTTTCAACCCAGCCCCCCCGTCCTGCCATCTCGCCTTCCCTTGCAAACGACACCTGAACATGCGATCCCCTTCTGACTGTCCTTTCCTTTTCTGTTGGGTCTCAGCTTCCTTGTTGCGTCCCTATGTATTGCCATTTGACTCACATGTCCTTCGCATGTTGTTCCCGACCCCTCTCCCCTATCTCTCTTTCATGTAACCTCAAGGGCCCCCCTCTGCCTCTTTACCAGGTACCACTATTCCTACCTCAGCGCTAACACCTGTCTCTTCATGTAACCTCAAGGGCCCCCCTCTCCCTCTTTACCATGTAGCACTATTCCTACCTCAGTCTCTTCCTATCGGGGTCAATTTCTATATGCTCCACTCTCTACTGGGCACTTCCTTGGAGGTTGAGCTCGATGAGTTAAACACGCACTGTAGCTACAGTGCATAATGTTCGAGCTGGGAGAAGACGCAGCACCCTCTCATGGACGAGGGTTGTCTTGGCTTCAACACCATCTACTAGTCTCAGGCAAATCAAACTCCTTGCAAGTGTTGTCCATTCACTGGTCGGTACCACCTCATTGCAGCACTCTCTTCGTAGGTTGGTTCTTCCAAAGAATACATTGAAACGAAGACAGTGTTTTGAAATATCATAGGGTTAAATTTTCCTTTAAAAAAATAGGTGTCAATTTGGTCACTATCCAAGCTGAAATCACCTTGCTCGGATGGTTTCCTGGTCGATCTATTCAAGTGGTTCTAAGACACGATTAAATTAGATCTGCTTAATTTTCATTATAATAAAACCCTGTTAAAAGCTTTTAACAGGGTCGAACTAGTGCTTATTTCGACACCCCTTCATCTGAATAGCTCTCTCTCTCTTGAAACAGTCGCTAAGGTGTTAGCGTCCACGTTGAAGTGTGTCATTGACCGCATCATTGATCCGGTCCAACGGGCATTCCTACCGGGTCCGCGTTTACAAAAATATTTTGCGTTGGCTTATGAGGTTGTTCATGATCTTTCATGCTCTGGTAAGGCAACATTCATGTTAAAGCTCGACCTCACCAAAGCCTTTGATTATGTTTGTTAGTCTTATTTATTGGATTTGCTTCTAAGTTTTGAATTTGGAGATTCATGAATCTAATATCTAATGCTCAAATGGAGGTGAACTTAATTTAATGGTAAGGTGGGGGAGTCTTTCAAGCTTACTGTGACAGGGCTGCCCAACCCGATGGGCTCAAATTTTATTTATTCTATTGTTCTGCATGGTACACAAGTTTCATTGATTCAATATGCAGATAAATTCTTTCTGTTTGGGGTTGCTTCATCTCAATAGTTGTGTAGAATCAACCACTATTCTGATGGACTTGTCTATGGTTTCAGGTTTGTCGATCCAAGACCTTTGCTTGGCTAGTTATGCTGAATCCACCAGTTACACAATCCACATTTAAAAAAATGATGATTTCATATGGCTAGATGATGTATCATGACAGCTCAAGAGACAATTTATCACTTGTTTTGGGCATGTGTTCACTTTCAACATTTAGTGTCCTCCTCCCGAACCAGTATCACTTGGATTATCAGGTAGGAATCTTTCACCAAGGACTCGATTCTTGACCTGTGACAATTCCCAACAACTGTCGTTAGTACTTAATTTGTTTGGCACTGCCGGCTTATACTTGCATGGTGGTACGCTTAGAAAGAAAGAAACGATCACACTTTCAGTGAAATTTTCATTGCCCCCGATTCTTTCAAGCATGCTCTCTTAATAGACATCTTTCACCTGGTTAGGATCGGATGAGGATCCCAGGATGTGAACTGGTTATGACCTTTGTTTCGAGCTGATTCCTCTTCTTTTCAAGTTTTATTGGTTGAGTCCTTAATCTAAGACTGTATTATCTATTTACTATTAATAAAAAAATTCTTTCCCTCAAAAAAAAAAAAAGAATGAACTTTTTAGATTATTAGCTGAACATAGTGAATTGCCGTACTTGTAAATAAGTATACCTAACATGTTTTATAACCCATAATATAAATCTACACTATTGGGTTTTGGTTTTAAGTAACAGTAGCATTTTCAAATAACCAACGTTACTTTGTTTAGAAAAAGAAATTGCATAGAGAAATATTATCCAAGTTTAAAGTACAAACAAAATGAGGGTTCTGTCTGTTAGATGAACCAAGGGTTTCTGAAAGTGCCATAGGACATGAGGTAGCGGGCTTCTCTGAAGCGTAAAACATGGTGCTTTTGAAATGTACCGAGAAGCGCCAACAGAAATTAGGAAGTGCACACTTCCCATTAATGGAAAGCCTTCCCTTTCAGGGAAAGCTCACTTCCCCCTCGTTTTTCCTTTGTTTTTCTTTTTTTTCTTCTTGTTTTTCTTTCTTTTTTTCGCTTCTCCCTCGCTTCCACCAAGCTTTCTAGGTCACTTTCGGTTCGCTTCTTAGGTCAGTTATGGTTCGCCTTACTTCCGAGACAATTCCTTGTTTACTTCTAAATTGTTCCGTGCTTTCCACTTAAAATTTTGAAAGTGCCTCGCTTCTTGCTTCTGCTTCCCGGCTCCCGCTTCCCCAGTTGGCAACTATGGATGAACCACTTTAATGGAAAGGGAAGATAAGGGGCCTATGGGTTATAAAAACCTTTGTAGGGTGTCATGTTATTTATTAATAACATATCTCATTTTTGGCAATATGATGGTTTTGTGTTTGTAAAGTGATATAATAAAACAGTAAACACACTCAGTTATACCTATATTAATAGTGCTAATAAATAAAATTGTTTAGATTATTACAACATTTAAGTTGAAAACCTGCTTATTTGAGAAACGAAGTTACAATCATTTTTTCAATATTTTTCGAAGAAACATTTTTACAATATTCTTTTTAATCATCATATATAGAAGAGTACTATTTCTTACAAAAAAAAGATGAAATGCTTTCACACAAATGTGTGTGTGTGTCTCTCTCTCTCTATATATATATATATATGTGTGTGTGTGTGTGTGTGTGTATATATATATATATATATATATATATATATATATCAGAAGATCCTACATTGCTCCATCAAGCACCGACTGACCTGCACATTGACTGTTGTGGGTCCTTACTGATGAGCTGCCTCTAAATTTATTCGACTCTGGGTCCTTACTGCACTTGAAGTTGAGTCGTTGTATTTTTTGTTGTTTGGTGGGTGGTGAGACCCTCCTCTACTCTCTCAAGACTCTTAGCTTGGGCAATCTTTCTTTTGATGATTGTGGTTGTAATGTATCATTGAAGTTAAAATGGGGAATGAAATGACAATAGAAATCATTGAAAATTTACAGAAATAAACTAGACTCAATAACAAAGACACCACTTTTTACGGATTTGGAATATGACCTCCGGTTAGGGAGATATGGCCCTGACAAGTTGGTCCTAATTCGGGTAGCGATTTACAACGATTTGCTTACTGAATAATACTACAAATCGCTATAGCGATTTGCGGAAGACACTACAAATCGCTATAGCGATTTGCGTAAGAATCTACAAATCGCTATAGCGATTTGCGTAAGAATCTACAAATCACTATAGCGATTTACGGAAGACACTACAAATCGCTATAGCGATTTGCGATTTGTAGTATCTTCTGCAAATCACTATAGCGTTTCATTGGAGACCCGAAAATACTACAAATTGCTATAGGAAAGCCCGATAATACTACAAATCAGCGGGATCCGCGCCGGGGGGACCCCCTCCTGTAAGGGCAAAAACTCTAAATTAGGCACATAAGTAGAGAGAGAAGGGAGAGAGAGTGAGAGGGTTGGTGTTTATGGCCTTCTTCAGGAGGAACCCTTTACCTCCCTTGATTTATTCTCTAGAGAGAGAGAGAGAGGGTTTTACAGTGTTTTACGAAGAAGGAAGAAAAAGAAGATGACGATTGAGCAATATAGGATCGTCTGTTGGATGTGCACAGAAGTAGAGAGAGAAGGGAGAGAGAGTGAGAGGGTTGATGTTCATGGCCTTCTTCAGGAAAAACTCTTTGTTTCCCTTGATTTCTTCTCTAGAGAGAGAGAGAGAGAGGGTTTTACAGTGTTTTACAGAGAAAGAAGAAGAAGAAGACTTTGAAGAGTCAACATCATCCTCGACTTTCTGGATAAAGGACATGTTTGTCCTTTTTTTGAACAGAAAA
Organism: Nuphar pumila; assembly: GCF_984573655.1. Lineage (NCBI taxonomy): Eukaryota > Viridiplantae > Streptophyta > Magnoliopsida > Nymphaeales > Nymphaeaceae > Nuphar > Nuphar pumila. The sequence goes on from NC_143261.1 coordinate 4,321,971, forward strand.
AGAAGAAGACTTTGAAGAGTCAACATCATCCTCGACTTTCTGGATGGAGGACATGTTTGTCCTTTTTTTGAACTGTTTGTTTTTTCTTTTTTGAATGAAGGGCATTTTTGTCATTTTCTCAAACCATCACTTTATGAGAAGAATAGCAAGAAAGGGTACTTAAGTCTTTGCAGCAACACCAGAGTCCGATGCAAAGTTATGTCAACATACATGGGAATACGAGCCCCATGTGCTTGTATACGTGGTGCTCATTCAAAGCCCGGAACACAGACGTGGGATTAAGTGAATCATCGGGGGCGAACATACACCACCCTCTCAAAAAAATGAGCCCGTGTAGATCCTATTCGATAAGATATTCTTAGACAAGACAATGGAACCATCACTTGATCCACAACATCCGATAATGTAAAAAAAAAGCTGCTTTGGTCCACCTGGTAACACTGATCATAGTCTATGTGAACCACTGATTTTCTGGTACAATAAGTTGAAGCTACACTCCCAATTTGAAATTTTATGCTAAAGAGAAGCACAAAGTAATTTCATGTTTTACACCGCCCAGTAGGGATGGCAGTGGTTGATGGGTTCGTGTAAACGGGTTGACCCGCCCGCCTAACCCGTTTATTAAACGGGTCAAACGGGTTGGCGGGTTGGCATACCCCTAACACGAACACGACCCGTTTAATAAACGGGTTAGGCGGGTCGACCCGTTTATGACACGAAACCGTTTAAGCCAAACCCTAGCCCGGCTAAGAAGCGGGCTGGCAGGTCGGGTTAGATTTTGCCACCCCTACCACCCAGATTGCCTGAGTGGCAACAGGTTTAGGGAGAAGTTGTTGGACTCTCACCGGGTGTGCAGGTGCTTTTAACTGGTGGGTTTCATAAGGGCTTGGTCGTCCTTGACCTAACTTGGGTTTACCTCACATGGAGGCAGACCCAATTCTCGGTGAGGGTTCCTTGTCATTAAACATAAAAAAGTAATTTCAGGTTCAACTGGTTTACAATTGAATTCTAGCTTTTCTTCATTGAGTAGGGTTATTTCACTTGGGGTGTGTTTGTGCGCGAGAGAAGGAGCTTCCAGTAAACAAGTTGGATTCCCTCCTCGCCAAACATGAGAAAGCTTACCAAGAAAATTGCCGGAGAGGGAATGGGGGAGGGTGTGTACTGCTCTTATTGATTTTGGGGCCTGCTTTCCTAGAGTGTATGCATTGTCATGGTAAAGCCCACAACGACTCCTTGTTTTTCCCATGTTTTCACAGAAAGAAAACTTTTCCCTAGAACACAATATGCAACTTTACAGGGCGTTTGATTGCGTGGATAGCAGCGCCTGAAGGTTGTTGCTGTCCAAGCTCCATGCGGTTGATGCAAAAGGCAGGCACACAACACCTGAAACACGACATCCCGCGCATCTAGCAAGACACTTTTTATGTGTCACTCGCTGTTCCACCCATCCTGAGCAATGGTGTCTACAATACTTGGGAATACAACTTCACTTGTTCAGGACACCTCCGTGCAGTGTCTAGACAGGACTGTTCTACCCATTCATGTCCGTACAATCAAACGCGCTATGGAGCATTTGAAATATGGGACAAAATCTTGAGTCATGCCCGCTTAATGTTTGAAACCATTTTATCATTTTTTTTTTTTTGAGAGAGAGAGAGAGCTGGGGTTAGGCAGACCCCCATCAGTTATACAACTGTACTATTGGGATTAGAACTTGCAACATCCCAACACAAGGTGACGCGCACCAACTGCTCCTGCCAGACAAGCAGAGCCCCCTTTGGTGGAACCATTTTATCATCTATCCCATAACAAATAGCACAATGGCACACATATGCCATTAGTTTTTCCAAATTTTATTGAACACAGAGCCCATACATATACCAAAGAATACAGTTCCAAGTCCTTTCGTACATAAACAAGTGCATACCAAATTATTCCCCCTAAGCACAAAACTGAAAGCCAGTGTTCGAAATACATGATGTTCCCTGGTTCACATGAAGGAATCCCTTTTGCATTTTGAAGTAACCATGGTGACAGAGAGCACTCTAGAGTTGCAGGTTCAAAACCCAATGGTATAGTTGTTTTAACTGGTAGGGGCCAAATTATATTTTTTTCAATAAAAAAAAAATGCTAGGGTCTGCCTAACCCCAGCTTGCCTTTCATAAAAATAAAAATAAAAAGGAGAGCACTCTTGCCCAGCTTTCCACATGGGGGCCATTTTGTATGACAAAGCATTCCCCCATTCAATGTTGTAGTAGTGGCTTCGTATAATGGGTTTCAGATATACTACAACGTGGCACAACCCCAATCACCAATTTATATCTCTTTCTTTAGATTATCATGCAGTATCTCATTATATAATGGAATTAAGGGGCTAGGCCCTACTATATAGGTTATTTGTTAAAAGAAAAGAAAATAAAAAAAAAACAAAAATATTGATAACTTTATTCCTGTGAAGTGAGAAAGAGAAAAGAGGGGTGCCCTTGACACGTGGCAGCAGACCAACTTCAATTATGGAATTAACTGAAAAGGGTATTTCTTTTTAACCTATGGGTGAAAATGGAGCTTTGTCTAGGCCCTAGGGTATTGTGCCTATACTTACATAGGTTGCCATTTTGCTTTTCAACTATAATCAAGGTGTCTTTGATTTGGGTACCTCTTTCTAGAGTCTTTTTTTTATTTACCAATTGGTAACTTGGTATTATCATATGTATGTAAATTCAAAAAGTGCAGGAATTTTCGTGTCATTTTGACTCGTTCATTCAAGAATCAAGAGCAAACTAAAAAAAACCAAATAAAGAAACAATTTCTTAATGAGTAATTCATTGCAATTGCTGCTTCTGAATTTCCTGTTGCGTCAAATTACTACAAACAATGTTGCTGTCTGCTTTTGAGCATGTCTATTCTTGCTACTTCCAGTCAAACAATCTCCCCCCAACTTTACTACATCGCTTTCTTTTTTATGTTCTTTTTTTTCTTTTTAGTCTTCAAATATGTAAAACAAAAATATCCCATCCTTCAAAAATGTTGGCACAGGGTGTTATTGTCCCTTAAATAATTACTGCAATATTTGTCTTTTTCAGCATTCAAGATATATTTCTTTTTATTTGAAAAAACAAATATATAAGCATGCAATTTGCACCTTTTTCATTTATTAATTAAAAACAGAAAAATAAAACGGTAGAAGACAAGAACAAAGCTCCACAATGCATTAGTTAAATTAACTAACAAAAGGCAACGGTTATATTATGAGCAGAGCATTTTAGATTGATATTGATGGGAAAAGACTTCTTATAGAAGTTTAGATGATATATCCATATTTGGGAGATTCAGGCATGAGACGTTGCAAGAAATCTCCACTCAGTCTAGAGGATAGCTGAATAGATGCTTAAGTTTGCTTTGAACATAAATGATTGTGGTTGTTTTTTAGTTTTTTTTTTGCAGCTGCTGAATGTATTTATGCAGTAGTTGAATTGGAATCAATGGATTGTAAATGTGTTCTTTGCAATGTTGTCCGTGTCGGCAAAAGATCGATGCACATCACCTTTGAATTGGTTAATTTTTAATAAATACAAAAAACTAAAAATTAAATTTTTTAAAATGTTATTTTAATGATTTTAACATTAGACATGTAATATTTTTGGACCGATACAGAACTATTCACTTGAGTATTTGTATCGGCCGATATAATATAATGTTTACTTTTTTATATATTAATAAAATCTTATTTCTTTAAAAAAGATGATGACATATCTTTCCGTTAAAAAATGCTGCAATCAGAAAATAAAAATAAAAAGAAGACTTATTTTAAGTAAAAAAAATAAAAAAAGTTATACTTTTAGCTTGATTTGATGTTAAAAAATATAACGTTTTTTTATATAAAAACATTTAATACTATTGCTTTCAATGCCGAACTTTCCACCTCTTTTTCTCTCTCTCTCTCCTGCGCACAACACAATTTAAAAGACATCCCACCTCTCGTTTTTCCTCTCTAAATGGTCGCCCATCCCCCCCTGTCACAACTACTACGGTGGTAACACTCCATGATCCTGCTTTTGTCTCGCACGTGTGAAGCACTCGGTAGCCAATGAGGATAGAGACTGCAGAAGGCTGTTGCGGAAGTGCCGAGCAATAGTATGTCTGTCCCCCTCTTCACTGTCACCATCACCGCCATCTCCACGTCCCCTACTCCCCCCCCCCCTCTCTCTCTCTCTCTCGTTCACAAAGATGTAATCTGTCCTTCTCTTGCTGGTCCTCTAACCTTCTAGAGAGAGATATCAAGAGCACAGAGTTGTTTTTATTCCCCGGGAGAGAGAGGAGGGATGGATGATAACAATGGGAATGGAAGAAATGATCACCATCGTCAAAGTCATCATCACCATCCCCACCGCGACTACTATCGAACCACATGGAATTTCTCTCAAGATCCCAGCACCAGCAGCAGCAGCACCACCACCTACCTTCTTCCTCCTTTTGACCAGCCATCCTCCTCTTCCTACTTATCACCACCCGCCTTCAACCATCACCAACACGACCACCACAATCACAACGATGGCTTCCTCAACAGCTCCACCTTCCTCCCCCTTGAAACGAAGGCCTCTCAATCCCTCCTCTTGACTCCCACCGATCTCCTCGCCTCCTCCAATTTCCCCCACCACTCACCGGGCATCACCTCCGACTCTCTCACCCTCAATCTGGGCAAGCGCTACTACCACGAGGATGAGAGCGGTGGTGGTGATCTAGCGAAGCTGAGCCCAATAGAAGAACCCCAAGTATCCGGTTTCTCCCTGCTGAAGAGGGGGAGGGCCTTCCTACCCCACCACCAACCAACATCATTATTGTCTTCGCCCTCGGTTGCGGGGATGCCTTCGCCGAGATGTCAGGTGGAGGGATGCAACGTTGGTCTGATGGGTGCTAAGGAGTACCACAGGAGGCACAAGGTATGCGAGATGCACTCCAAGGCTCCCAAGGTAATCGTCCAAGGATTAGAGCAACGGTTTTGCCAACAATGCAGCAGGTGAGTTCCTGTCTCTCTCTCTCTCTTTATGGCCCTCTTTGTTCAGTTGACTGTAAACGTACATCTTGTCTTTCTTGTCGCGTTTGCTTGCTTCAGGTTTTGTGATTATGGTCGATTATGGATACTTGCTCACGCCATTGTTTGCTTTTGTCTTCTGGGGATTGGTGCTGCTGTATTACACTTGAGGATTTGAGTCTATAGGGAATTCTCATTAGTTTCTTTTATGGGTTTGTGGTTGGTTTCTTCAATTTTAGTCATTAAGGGGAAAGAGTTTGATATGACTTATTCAGGTTGGTTAGCTTCTTCCTCTTCTTCATGTTATCAAGTTTTTTTAGTTCTTTCGCCTAACCCCAGCTTGCCTATAAAAAAGAAAAGTTTTTGGGTTCTTTTTCTTTCACAGTGTTTTCTTAGAATATTGTTGCATTTTGTATTTACACTTCTGTTCCCAGTTTTGTTTACCATATTATCCAGAGAAGACCTCTCTCTAGTTCTTGATTTTATATGGTTTTCTTTTCATTTTGATTGTGCTCTTTCTTTTCCTTCTTTGTGGTTTTCTTGTACATGGTAGTCGATTCATGGAGATTTCTGGAATTGGATTTCTCACTTCTCAGATGTGTCTCTGTGATTCACTTGCTTTTGATGCTTGAGCACTTCCCTTGGTTCTCCTTCAAGTTGCCGAGGCATTCTTTGAGCTTGAAGTAATAGTGTTAATGGATCAAGTTTCAGTGTTAGGGTTCCTTTAGTTGGCCTCATCGATTTTGACCAACCTCTTAGTTTAGTGCTTCTATTCGTCTGAGACATGCTTCTTCCTCGTCATTCTCATGTTCCCAATGTTTCTTTGAGTTTTTCCTATATATTGCCTTTGTTTATACAGTCTGTTTTGGGATCTGCAACGAATTTTTGGGTACCGACTATCTATTTTGTGGTCCACACATGGAAAAGCAGTTAATTAAGCTATCCGTTCCTTTACATTGTCAGCATCTGTCTTTTTAGAAGTTTTGCTGCAGAAATAGCTTCTTTTTGGGAAGTGAAAGGCCGATTTTGACGCTATTTAGTTTTGAGCGTAGCCCGGCTCTGGTTTTATTTTTATGTGGTACTTGGTGTTTTTTTTTTTTGAATGAAGGAACTTGGTGTTTCATTATCACTGCATTTGCTGGGACAATTATCTGTTTCTCCTTTTCTTTTCTTCCCCCATTCTCCATTTTCGTTATTTGTGTTAAGTACCAAAACTTCTATAGCTCAACATGCCTTGTGGTTTATCTATTGTGTAATGTAGGTTCCATGTGGTTTCTGAGTTTGATGATTCTAAGAGGAGTTGCAGAAGAAGACTGGCTGGTCATAATGAGCGTAGGAGGAAGAACTCTTCTGATTCCATAACTAAGAATAATCCTCAAGGTATAGTTAGTAATCCCTTTTTAGCTTTTGCATGGCGTGTGTGTGGTTGGGGGGAGGAGGGCTAGGTTGGCATCTCCATGCCCTTTTCAAAATGAGCAGACATATGCTTCGGGTATGGGGTACTTTTTAGATGCTTCAAGTCCATAAATATGTGCAAATATGGGCCTTATAGATTCGAGAAGGAGTAAGATTCGTAGAGCACCAAAGATTTCATATTTCCTTATTTTTTTGAAGGAACGTTTCATATTTCCTTATATGCTTGTCATATTGAAAACTTCATAGTCAATAAAAATTATTGTATCTCTGTATCGGCAGCCATATCCATGTGACATAGAATGTAATAATAGTTATAGATGATAACCTTATTACGGATTGTTTCTCTGTATCAGCACAAATAGATGATAGCCTAGCACTCAGGGCTGGATGTACACTTGGCATGATTGCATGTTCTCACTCGTATTTAACTGATATATATGACTTGTCAATCTTAGTAGTAATGTAGCCATAGCTGCAGTTATGCTCGCTTAGTTTAGTAGAATCTGTTTAGTTGTCTACCACTCTCTTTTAAAAGAATTGTTTATCAAGGAAGTATGTGGGAGTTTGTTTGCAAACTTGAAAGAGTGCTTTGCTAATTCTTCCTCCTAAAAACTGTCATGCGCACAAACCCATAAGTTATGATTTGGATATTTACATATTGATAAGCTAGATGTGACCTTTAATAGCACCACCCTTGTTACTTTTCAGTTTTTATCCACATGATTTGTTTAGGCCTCTAATATTTAGCTTTATTAATTGCTCTAGCTGTCATCTGCACAAACCCATTCTTAAGTTATGATTTGGATACTTACATACTGAAATACTAGATTGACATAATATCTATGATCATGACTGTTTAGTTTATATCTTTTGATTTGTTGATGACAAGTCTTATTGATTTGAATTGTGATTAAGAGAAGAGCTGTGATTGAAAGTCATACTGCATCTGTTTGACTGGACCGTACACACCTTCTATGGTGTCAGAATATTTGTGCAGGTCAAATTTTGCTCTAAAAGAAAACTATTGCGACTATTTCTAAAACTTTTGTAATGTTGATTATGTTGAATAGTAGTATGAATGTTTAATGTTAGCATTATTGATATCAATGTAATATTCTAATTTTAATAATTATGGTTATGATAAAAATTCATACTATGTTGTTTAGGTGTCTTCGTATTTGTTGAATGTTTGTGCAATATTCCTAATGTTGTCTAAAAATCTCCCATTATTTAGTCACTTCTATCTATTCTACAAATTTTACCTAATAAGAAATTTGTCGATTAGAGTTCGATTTCTTCTACCCTTTTCAAATTGTCCAGGTTTCCTTTTTGTATTTCTTTTGTAAATTTTATTAATGTATAAATTGTTTTTCAGTTACTTATTTTGGTATTTAACTATCAATACTAAATTTCTATTAAATTTTCACAGTGCAGTTCCTACTTTAAAAATCTATCCAACTCCAATATTCAGGAAATCAACCTTTCTCCAATTTGGGTTTTTGTATATCTTCAAAATCTTTTTAAAAATTAATGTGCCTTGATGGAAGCCTTTGTCTTTTTTGTGTTTGTGAAGTGTATGTAAACATGCAGCATTTCCAAGATTGCTAAGGCACATATGCATTATGCATTATATTATGTTTGACTATAACTTTGCTTGCTAAGGATACTATCCGTTGGCTTTAGTGGTCTGTGTAAAGAACCAAAGAGCCTTCAATCATAAGCAAAAGTCCACCCAAAACCAAAATTGAACAAGCACAAAAGTAGTCTCTATGGACACACTCACAAATCCCACCAAGAAAGGTCAAATATTGAAAAACAATATTTTATTATTCTAAAAAATATACATGAAACATTACATTCAATGAGGGGGTTCACCCCCTTTTATATACACTAGAGAGAGCCAAAAGTGACGTTAGAGATAGTCCAACAACTCTATTTGTAGCCGTTGGAACTAGTCAAAGCCTTGTCAACTCTAGATTAACTAATCAAAGGATAAAAAATAAAATGCAAAAAAATAAAATAAAATAGTTTACAAAATATATACACATTATATATGTATATACAATTTAACACTCCCTTCAAACTTATGGTAAAATAACTAAAAGTTTGCTAAGAAGGAAGTGAAATCTAGGAGCTGAGAGAGGTTTGGTGAAAAAATCTGTCAATTGGTACTCATATGTGATATAAGGCAGATCAATGTCACCTTGAAGATATTCCTCTCGTACATAATGGCAATCCATCTCGATGTGTTTAGTTCTTTCGTGAAGTATTTGGTTGCTCACGATGTAGATATCACTCTTATTGTCACAACACATCTTTAAAGCTCATTAAATTTTGATTCTCATATTAGTTAGTAGTCTTCTTAGCCATACCACCTCCATTATAGTAGTAACCATGTTCCGGTACTAAACTTTCGTTGAAAAAAGAGAGACCTTCGGTTGCTTTTTAAACCACCACGAAATCAGAGATTCGCTTAAGAAAATACAAAAACCCGTAGTTGAGTGCCTATTGTTGGGATCACCTCCTCAATCTGTATCAATATAAGCAAGTCTAATACAGATGAAGAAGACATAAACATGGCTCTAGAAATAGAATTTTTAAGATATCTAATGATACACAAAACAACCTCCATGTGAATAGATGTGAGATCATGCTGAAATTGACATGATGTGTGAACATCATGTGTTGTCGATAGGGTGTGGGGTTATCAAGAGTCTCCCCATCATCAATTTTTATTTTTACATTTGTAACTTTGGGAGTATCAACTCTATTGTCATCTGTGATTCCAGACTTGATAATAATATCATAAGCAAATTTAGACTTAGATAATAGATATCCTCTAGGAGAATAAGCAACTTCTATATCTCTAGAAACTATTTTAAAAAACCAAAATAAGTCATTTCAATTTTTTTTAAGAATCTTTTTAATATTTTCAACTCTATATTTGTCCCCTCTAGTGATAATAATGTTGTCAACGTAGAAAAGCAAAATGATTGTACTTACATCAGATTTCTTAATAAACAGAGTAGTGTCAGTCAAACAATATCTAAATCTAATGTCAAGCATAACTTTGCTAAATTTATCATGCCAAGCTTTTGGCACTTGTTAAATGCCTTTTTTAGGTGAAAAACCTTCCCTTTGGAGATGCTCATACCTGGGGGTTGCCTCTATGTACACCTTTTACATAATATTTTCATTGAGAAAAACATTTTTAACATCCATTTGATATATGAACCAATTTTTAAGTGAAACAATTGCTATAAGGGTTATAACGATGGTCATGTGGGCAACAAGGGCAAAAGTTTCTTCATATTCTGTCATATTCTTGTGAATACCCATTAGAAATTAATCTAGCTTTATATCTCTTAAGGGTCCCATTACTTTTAGTTTTTACCTTATATCCCTACCTTTAACATATGAGTTTATTTCCTTGTGAAATGTTTTGAGCAACCCAAGTTTAAGCCTTTTATAATGCTTCTAATTCTATTTTCATGGCTTTAACCCATTCAAAATTTTCTTTGGCTTCAACATAAGATGAAGGTTCTACCTAAGAATGAATCAAGGCTATGCATGCTTGGTATTTTGAAGAAAAGGAGTCATAGGATACAAATTTCAATGGAGGTTTTAATTTTCTAGATGATCTCTTATTTTGTAGTACACCTTCACTTTAAATTTTAGAAATTTTTTTAAGTGCACATGGAGGTTTTTGATTCCCACTTCTAAAGTATTGCACACAAGTTTGATCATCATGAAATTGTTCTTCACGAGACTATATCTCGACTCATTAACATTCTCAAGATCATACTCACAACTACCATCATCAGTATCTTGCTTTGAGATAAGATCAAGAAAATAAAAAAATACTTAGTTGCTTCCTTATATTGTTCATTATCATTTTTTTTCTTCAAAAAGGTTACATTTCTTGAAATATATAATTTTTCATTCTTAGAATCATAGTACCTATATCATTTTTGGTTGTCAGATGTCACATTTCTTGAAATATATAAATTTCCATTCTTATCTTTAAAAAAAATAATTTTTCATTGCACCTATATTCCTTTTGGTTGTCAGTATAATCAAAGAAAACCCAACAAATAGCTCTAGGTGAAAATTTATTATTTTTATTAGTTAAAACAAAATATTTGCAACCAAAAACTCTCTTTAGGATTCAATCAGAGAGATATTTTATAAAGTTGAGGATGACATTCTGATTATAAGATAAACAATGGTCAAACGAGATCTGCCTAGAAAACCTTAGGAACATAACTAACAATAAGCAAGGTTCTTGAATTTTTCATAATGTGCATATGTTTTCTCTGAGCTAAGCCATTTTGTTGTGATGTGTGGAGACAAGATCTTTGATATGTAATGCCATGTAAGTTGAGGTAATTTTTAAATGTATTGGACAAAAATTCTTTCACTGAATTAGTAAAAAAATGGAAATATTATTATTAAATTTATTTTTAATTAATTTATGAAAGTTTTGAAAATGTGAGAAAACTTTAGATTTGTTTTTAAGGAAGTAAATTCAAGTATATCTAGTGAAGTCATCCACAAATATCACATAATATGCATATTTACCTTTTGATATAATTGGTGCAGAACCTCAAACATCTGAATGAACTAACTCAAGTGATATAGATGAAATAAAAGTTCTATCACTAAATGATAATCTCATCATTTTTTCAAAAACACAATCTTCACAAGTCATTAATATTACATTTTTTTTAATCTTAGAAAATATTAAAATTTCGATACATTTTGGATGTTCTAATCTTTTATGCCATAAATCTAAATATAATTTTGGTACATTACAATAAAAAGTACCTTTGGGTATATCAAAAATAAAAAAATCATATAGTAGAGACCTTCTCTATGACCTTGCTCAACATTTAATTAAAGAGAAGGAGATATTACAACCATAATAAGATATTTGAGAAACAAATAGAATATTTAAATTTAATATGGGAATGTATCTAATTTTTGGAATAAATAATTTCTTTGTGTTTGAAAGATTTTTCTCAAAAAAATTTATTTCTCTTTAATTTCAAGAGATATACTATCGGAACATTTAACACACTTGAGTTGAAGTGAGATTCAGATAGTATATCATGATTTTGCGATCATGTGAAAAGATGCATCAAAATCAAGGAGCCAAGAAAGTTTATTGGGGTTGGAGTAGGATGAGATCACAACTCTAGTTGAAGAAGATGACCTTCTAAGAAGTGGTTGGAGAGCTTCTACCAATTGAGACAAGGACTTAGATATTCCATTGGATGAATCTTGAGAGTTATTAACGTCTTTAGTGATGCAGAGCATCCAAGGATTCAGAGTTCAGAAGCGGAGTTGGACCCAATCCAACTCTCCAAACCCGATCTGAGCATCGCTACCCAAGGCGATCCACACACTTTCTGGATGTCTCTTGTCCTAGTAGATCTGCAGTTTAGTCGATGCTCTCCGTGATCCTTCTCTAGATTCTTCCATGATATCATAATTTTTGAATATTTTGTCTACAAACTTTATTTCATGTAATTTTTATTTTTTATTTTTTTTAGGAGCCAGATTCTACGGATCCGGATAGTTCTGGTGCCTTGTAGGATTCTTTTGTGGCACTAGAGGGTGTACGGCGAATGCGAGTAGTTTTTATTTTTCACAATTGCATTTTTCTAATGCATTTTTTTTTGCAGGATCCAATTTGCCGCATAATTTGGATCCAGATCTTGATCTATTTCAATGGAACTAGTTGGCCATTTGGAGTGGACCATCTTGGACCTCATTCAAATCTGGCCTTGACTATTCCAAGTCAATATGGCTGTTGGACCTCTTAATGGTCCTTAGCCAAAAATAGCTTAGTCAAAATTGTGGGTTATGCTATGCTTGAGAAGGCCATTTTCCTCTTTAATGTGGCTCTTCCTCAAGATCCAAGCTTATTAATGAAGGGAGGTCGACCAAGGGGTGGGGGTGGCTTCTCATTTTGAAAAAAATTCTTGCTGTGTGGCTAGTTCTAGAGAGAAAACTTCTTTGGGTGAAAGAAAGTTTGAGGCTCATTTGTGCGTGGAAGGTGATCTTGAGAAGATCGACCTTGCCCTGTAGTGAAAACTTGAGATTTGTGGTTGCTGGCCCTCAAAGTGATCGTTCAAGCTGCAGTTCGTAGTGTTTTCAGTTTGGTGTCGGCTGCTTCTCAACGACATCCCATTGTCATTTTCATCCGGATAAAAAAATCGCTGGTTCACTTGTCCCTTCATTTCATTTTTTTATTTTTTTTCATGTGTTTTGTTTCTCTCATAGCATATTGCTTGTAAGTTGCAATAGGTTATTTGGTGTTTTTTTTTATTGAATGTTTAGAAGTATTTCATGTTACGAATTGATTCTACTGTTCACAAAAATATTCAGTTTTACTTGTTATTACATAACTCGGTTTCCTGTCAAAACCCGAATTCCCGAATTCTGAGTTGTCAGAAATGACTCCAAAGAAACAATCGTATCGGTCTCGATACTGGTCGGTTTCTAGTGTTCTTTAGCTTTTCGGAAAGCTAAGACGATCATCTACAACTTTGTAGTTGAGGTCATTGCATGAATCAGCCTTATAGACCCTTGAAAAGTACTGACAAAGTCTCGGGCTGACAGGATTTCATTGTCACCTGTTTGGTTCATAACACACTTGGAGGTGTTCAGTATTTTTTAGTTATCTTGAGATTCCCTGAATAAAAAATCAATTTGTTTGATTCTATGGAAAGCTAGAACTTAGATCTAAAACATTCATGTTCAGAGTTCTAGCTGAATCTTCGTTTGTGTGTCTCAAAAATATCAATCTTTGTTGTTGTTGATGAATAGTTAGAAATTTAATTCATTAATCAATATCTCATGCCATTTTAAAGAATTCAAAAATTTGTAGAGACTCATAGAAAACTCAAAAAAATTCAAATCTTAGTTCCTTGAAAAGGTTTGGATCTGACCTACGTTTTCGTTGTTGGTAGTTTTTGCAAAATCCATCGTTTGAGGGGTCAAAAACCCCTTCGAACAGACTGTCCGCAGAGTCCGAAAGTCTATCATAGGTTTGTTTGTCCGTCCCAGTCTCGAGTCTGTGGAACAGACACCTCTGATCCGAATCCAATGATTTTGGATTCGTTGGAAAGGTGTGCGAATCGTGCACAACTTCCCTTTGGACCATCTATTCAGACTCATCTTCGTGAAAGCTTCCACGCGTGTTAAGATCTGTTTGGATCTTGGATCGTGGATCGTGGATCGTGGATCGGTGTTCACCGAGTCCACATCACTTAGTCTCTTGAGGTATTTCAATCGTAGCCACTTTTTTTTCTATATAATTATTTTCATCCCTTTTCTTTAGCTTAGGACACATAGGTTTAATGTCTCGGTTCATGACAATAATGAGCAAGGAGGCTTGTAAGAAGAGTGTAAGAAGAACACTATCTCACGAACCGACGAACAATACTATCTTCAAGTTCTAAAAGCATGAGGCTATGATACCATGTAAAGAACCAAAGCATCTTCGATCATAAGCAAAAGTCCACCCAAAACCAAAAGTGAACAAGCAAAAAAGTGGTCTCTATAGGCACACTCACAAATCCCACAAAAAAGGCTTGAATATTAAAAAACAATATTTTATTGTTATCATAAATATGCAAGAAACATTACATTCAATGAGGGGTTCACCCCCTTTTATATACACTAGAGAGAGCTAGTCAAAGCCTAGTCAACTCTAGGTTGACTAGTCAAAGGAACAAAAATAAAATACAAAAGAAAAAGAAAATAGTTTACAAAATATATATACATATATAATACATATATGCACACACATGTATATACATATACAATACATATACATAAGTATATATATATGTGTGTGTGTATAAAATTTAACAGTCTCATCTGTATGGCTTACTTTGCAATGGCTCTTGTATAGGAGGGAATCATAGGAACACCAAGTGGATGGTTGCAACCATCACGCATTGCTAAAGTATCTGAGAAAGTTGGACACTTTTTTCTTCTTTTTCTTATGTGAGAAAACTCTTCCTAAAGCTTGAGGAAAAAAAGAGAGAGCTAAAATCAAGATCATATCCTTTTGAAAGTTCTCCCATTGTTCTCCCCGGGAAAACAATCCTTGATTTTCTAAGGACAACCATCTACTTCATCTAGGTTTAACGGTTTCCAACATGCCCTAACTTTTAGCATTCTCATCTTGCCTTCTCAGCTACATTCTTTCTTTGGCTCTCAGTATTTGGCATTGAAGCTTAACATTCTTGAATTCGGAGCCCCTTTGTTAGTTTGTCCGTTATTTTATGGCTAATTCTCCTTGGTTCTAGAATCATTCTATGTTTATTACCAAATGCCATTCTTGACCTTTTAATTAGCTTATTTGACTATGTTGCTGATGTGGTCATGACATCCATCATAGGCTTGAGATCCAATATCTGGCATTGCAACATCGGAGCCTATCATCTATTACAATAGTGGCTCAGAGATTACCATTATTTTGTTACCAATGCTTTGTGAATAGGAGACAATAATATGAAACCACACGGGAGTTATTGCTATGTTAACCGTCTTTAACCCGTCGGGTGATGTTTGTGTCTCGCTTTCTCCTACTTATACATGAAGGGCACATTTTAATGAACCAAAAAATAGTCCACTGAATATTAGTCCAAGTGGAAAATCAAGGAAAAATAGTCCTGCTGCTTACACAAAAAGATGTGTAATATTTTCTGTTTTTGTCTATAAGGTGGTCGAGCCCTATAAAAGTGGGACAAATAGTCCATCAAGACTATTTGTTGTTGTATTCAAATGCACCCGAAAACATAATGTTGTATATTCAATCTAGTCATTGCTTTTTCAAGGCTACAGTAGCTGAAGTAGGGAACTTGAAGTTTTTCTTCTTGGTCTTATAAGGATGATACTCTTGGTGCATAGTTAATGCTCGCTCAAGATATCACACATTTCATATTGCACAATTCTTCATGGACACAACAGCCAGACTGTTATTTTCAAATATTTGACAGGAAAAATGAACCATATATTGAATAAAATACTAGGTCATTGATATGAATATTTATGCTGAAAAAGAAATCATGTGGCATGCACTTGTGATAGTTCTGTACTATGAAATCCAATCAAAAGCTTTTAATTCTTTATATAAATCAAAATCACTTTTCTCAGCAAGGTATTTTCATTCTTTCTCTTGATCAATTTCTCCAAATGGCCTCCATTTAATCTCTTGTAGGTTGCTAGTGAAACATGTTTGTTGCTACTGGGCGTGGTAATTGTTATGGCTAATTGTCATAGTTATGACCTATGAACTGTTTTGCTAGTTTCATATAGGGTATGTTAAACATTTGGTTGTCTTTAGTTAGGGCACGTTTGGAAGCGAGAAAGATGTAGGAAAAGTGATGCAAAATAGAAAATTCATACAGATTTTTTGACCCTTCCAAACAAGAGACTTTCGCTGAGAGAATTTTTCTAAGTACACTTTTTGATAGGAAACATCCTCCATGGGGGGGGGGGGACGAATGTTTCCAACCAAGAGAAAATTTATTTTTATACTCTCCACCACCCATCTCACCACCACCACCACTTACCATCACCACTACCATCCATCTCACCACCATCACCACCACCCTCCTCTTCCTCTCTCATTTTTTTCACATTTTCCCAATCTGTTTTTCTCATGTTACACAAACAAGCGAAAAACTTTCTTTTAGAAACTTTCTCATAACAAAAACTCTCATAGGCAAAACTTTCTTTTCCTATGAGAGTTTTTCTCTCTTCCAAGCGTGCCCTTAGGAAAGCATACCACCAACGTAGGATTGAAATTCTCAAGTTTCTTTTGCTGTTAAGATTATGATATAACCTTAATTATTATTTGTCACTTCCTATCTTATATTATTCTCATCTTTATTTAATTTTGTGGAGTTGTGCTGTGTGTGTGTGTGTGTGTGTGTGTGTGATTGATACTTCACTCTTGCTACCAAGTTGCTTAATAGCTTTTGCAAATTTTTGGTTATGTTTTGTCTATGAATGATGGGGACATCCAATCAATGGTTTTTGTGGGGGACGTCCTCCATTTCATTGGCAGTTGTGTCCAATATTAAACTAGTTGTCATCTATATTTAGTTTACATTTATAACTATCGACTTAGAATGCAATATGGAACTGTAAACAACCTTTATGTGGATTCTTAGACGTGCTTTCTAATGGCTTGTGCAACCTGGGCATGATTGACCTTGTCCAGCGGGCAATACAATTCCAAACTCTAATGGTGGTGAAATCAGTTGCATGATGAAAATTGACAAAGGTTGTTGGATTTCTGCCCCATGTGTACTAGTACACTTTCAAAATTGTTCAATAATGGGAAGGGAAATTTGAAAATGGTAATTACTTGGATTGCTAAAATTAATTCTATTATTAATATGATCATTCTTTGGATGCATTCATGTGCTCAATAATTTAATAATAATTATGAAATATGAAATGCATTGAATATTTTTATTTCAATTTCTATGTTGCACACCTTTTGCTTAAGTTGTGATCCTAGTTATGGTGTTCAAGCTACAAAAGTATTAATTTGAATATGTTCATCAGTTGTCATGTGATTTGACATCTTAGTCGATGCGAACCCTACTAGAGGATAAACGCTAGCTTGAATTCTGTTCTTGTTTTATATTTAATACTGATTTTATTAAGTGAATTGTGAAAGTACTACTTGCTAATGGGTCTACTTTCATGAGAGATCAGAAATAATGCAATTCCTACGCTAAATAGGCAAATGTTGTGGCAGCATGCATGGAGTATTCATATTCATGTGTGTGCACACGCCCCCACATGTTTGCACAGGCTAATGTTTGTGCAAATATCAATATGACAAGGCTGCAAAGTTTTAGTAGAGGAAACATGCTTATCCCCTGCCTAGTCCCAACTGGTTTTTCTCTCATAAATTGATTATGTCACTAGAAGTTCTAGTGTAGGAAGTTTTCCTACTTCCATCTGTCCGGATCTCTTGGAAATTCATTAGTTTATTTCTTTTTATTCCAGTTCGGTTGTGTTATGCCAGCAGATTGTCTATCCAGTTCCAATCAGATCACCCTATTTTTGTCACTAGAAGTTCCCAGTCTAAGAGGTTTTCCTTCTTTCATCTGTCTGGATCACTTGGAAATTCATTACTGTTTATTTCTCTTGTTTCCGTTTCAGTTGTGTTGTGCCACCAGGTTGCCCATTCCATTCCAACTAGATCATTATAATTTTGTTGCATGTAATTCTGAACCTATTTGTGATTGTTCAAAAGTCAAATCATGGTAATGGCTATATTAAGAGGTCAGCATTTCCCATTACATGATTGATCTGGTGAGTTTGGTCATAAGATATAATAAGCGGCTCTAGTGGTGTGCGCTCAGCTAGGGCTAGGTTGCACACACCAAAGCCTCGGCACACAAGGCCATGCGCAGAAGGGTGCGGTGGGAGTCAGTTTGCTTCCTATAGATATTGTGCTCGGTAAAGAGGGAGTCTCTGGGCTGAGACCCCTCCAAGTGATGTACAGGGTTCATGGGTACCCCATAATGGCCAGCGCTTGACTGGAAAGTCGCTGGAATGACCGGAGCTGCTCCAGTAATGCTGACGGGTCGGGATGGCTGGCTGCAGCTAGCTGGTGAGATCGGTTTCGGCGCCTCCAATGAGCAAAAGGGACCAATGCTCTAGGTACACTGGTCCTAATTGCTGAGAATGCTCAGGGACCAGAAAGAGGCCTGAGCTCCAAATCGTACTCACCAGAAATGGTGAGTTAGACAGCTAGAGGTCTGCCGGGTTCTTAATTAGAGAGCGCTTTGGAGGATCGGCTGAGTGGAGACGATGGTCTTCTTTTTTTTGTTTTTTTTGTAAGGCAAGCTGGGGTTAGGCACATCCCTACCAGTTATACAACTATATTATTGGGTTTTGAACCTGCAACGTCCCATCATAAGGTGACGTGCAGTAGCTGCTCTTAGCTGAGTCCCCGTTGGTAACGATGGTCTTTACTTGGCTGAACCAACTTCTAGTTCAACTCAGGTGGCTGAGCGAATTAATGATTAAGTTGAAGATTGGTGAGGCAAGAAGGAAAAGAGACAAGGAAAAAGACAAAGGCAGCAGACGACGATAGGGGAAGAAAAGACGTGAGAGAGAAGAAAGAGAGTTCCACACTGGTATGGAAAAGAGACAAGGAAGAAGACAAAGGCAGCAGACGACGATAGGGGAAGAAAAGACGTGAGAGAGAAGAAAGAGAGTTCCACACTGGTATTTCACTCCATATTTCATGCATACTTTGGCTTATATAGCCTCCTATAACCTACTTCCCCAATTTGCCCTTATAATTTTCAAAAAGACCCAAAACCCAAAACAAGCCAAACTAAATCTTCTCTGCCCTATGTCACATAAGTACGGGGTATGACAGCAATTTCAAAAAAATGCTGTTATGGAAACAATTTAATATATAAAAAGATAAAATATAATTTAAAGAATATATATATATATATATATATATATATATATATATATATATATATATATAAGGGATATATATATATATATATATATATATATATATCCCTTCTTCTATCTTGTTTACCCCAACCCCACTACCTCTTTCTTCCACTCTTTTTTAACCATCACCCACGTCTCTCTCTTTGTAACCCTTATCCCACCGCCTCTCTCTCCCTCTCTCCTCAATCGTAATCCCACTCACACCGCCTCTCTCTGCAATTTAGAGAATATAAAAAAGAAGAAAGTGAAGGTGGTACCTCTCTCTTTCTCTTCTTTGCTTTCCTTCTGCTGCTGAGGGTGGGAAGGGGGACGGTTAAAAAGAAAAACAAAGCGAGATTGTAGGTTTCAGGTTGGGTCTTGGGTGGTTCTGAGGGTGCTGAGAAGAAGGCACCGGATCAAACCCCATTAGTGCACGGGTGCGTCCATAGCTTTCAGAGGGGCGATGTAATGGGCCCCTCTCGGGGTTTTCCTCACTTTGGTGAGTGTTCCTTATCATCCAAAAAAAAAGAGCTGAGATATCATAATACATCGATGTGAGCTCCTTCAAAGGAGATCTGATTTGTCACTTTGTTATCTTCTTGATTGTATTAACAGGGATGGAGATCACTTAATCTGGAAAGGACAAACTTCCTAATTGGGTGCCGGATCCAACCTCTCAGTGTGATGTACCGAGTGGTTTTGGAGGGGGGGGGGGCATATAATCTCCCAGCTGTTCAATAAAAAATGGAAAAACTGGTATACATGGTTGTGAAGGTGAGAGCTACAAGTGATTGTGATGGTGAGTGCCATACGAGGTTGTGATGGTGAAATTGGTGAGATAGCGTTAATCATGTTGGAAGTGGCAGATTGTGTGTTGCGAGTAACACCTGTAGTAGTAAGAGTGGTAGTAATACAGATGGTCTTATATTGTGAAATTATTTGTTTGATCTGATCATTACTCAATCACTAGTGGTAATAAGGATGGTCTTATGTTATCAGAATATTTATCTATAAAGTTGGTTTAACCTGGACCGTTTACCCTTGTTCGATCGGACAAAATGGTTTGGATCACTCAGCTTAGTCGTAGTCTTTGAGTAGCTGTTTCTCTTTAGATCCTGACTTTCACACCTTCACCCAAAGTAAAAAGGGAGCAGGAGTGTGGTGTGACTGGCACCAGCTATGTAATATTATACCGCCAACACCATCTTGACAACCACCATATTATCAATGATAAGGAAGCTTTAAGAGAAGACAGAAGGTTGCATCTCAAGTCAGGGTACTACCATGGTACCATCCTATCCTCTTTATATGAGTCTAGGTAGCAGATAAATATGGACTTATTAACGTATCTTTTGCTTGCTCATCTTGGTGTGCATGTGGTAGTGAATTATTGCCACCTTTTGGAAGTTCAATGGGTGATGTTATATTTCTTGCATATTGTTTTTTGAATCAATTGTCTAACACCATCAGCCACTGTATAGTCATGAGTACTGTTTGAAACTTGTTCAACTTTTCATACACATCCCTTTGGCATTTGTTGGTATGTTTTTACGTACTATGGCATGTGGGGATGCTTTAAAAAAGTTGTGCTGGTCCACTGCCATCCAGCTTAGAGTTGCTTAACCCTTTTCTGCTGTGGGTGGTGTTGAAAGTTGCTTGCTTTTTGGCTGGTTTGCACATATCCGTATGCATGGTGATGATCAATTGGATGGATATACAGGAAGTGTAGTTGGTCCATTGACATGATGGTGATTGGTTGCAGACTCTTTGTTTCATATGATACAAAACACTTACATCTACTTTTGTCTTTCAACCATATATGATTTTATAGTGTAAGAACTTGAAAAAGACACCTATTAGAACGATTCCACCACTTTGAGATATGTTATTTGGGGGTCCTGCCGGTTATTCTCAATCCTTCACATGACAACGAAACATAACAATATCAGCAAACTAAACAGTCCACCAATCACTGTGACGTCATACACTTTATACTCTATATTAGTGTCGTGTCCATGTATTAAGCTTTCTTGTGAAGTTGATGTACACATGCACGCGTGTGGGTAGATTCGTAATTTCTGTGAAAAGAGCCAAAAGTATTATATTTTAAAAGTTTTCAGCACTAATGCTACTGTCCCTCCTATTTTGAAAATGACCAACATACCCTTGCCGCTGAGACTACTAAGGACTCGAGCAAATGGCATGAAAGTTATTTTGGTGACAGATAAGGGCGTAATTTTCTGACACATCCTGACGTGAGTTTTTTCTTTTGGAAACAATATATTTGGATGCAGAAAATCGAATAATGGGTGGCAGGCTCCCATTGGCCTACAACACGTCATCTTCATCGTCAGCAGGACGTGCTCTCTCTCTTCTGTCATCCAAAAGCTCGCCGTCCTGGGCCCCACCTTCCGACCTCTCCTCGCGATCTAGCGCGGCCCTACGCGAATTAATCGCCGAGAACCGAGCCGCCACCCTCTCCAAGCGACTCATCTCGCCCGAGGCCGATTTGTCCATCTCCCACGTGCCGTCCCCTAACCCGGCCTCCTCTGCGATGCGCTTACACTACCACCAGCAGCCGCAGCAGCAACAGCAGTTCCTGGTCTCTCAGGCCCTCAATGCCCGGTCCCCTCCGGTTGGCCTGCATTCATTCCAGCCGGGGTCGGCACACGACAATGGCATGGGCATGTGCCTGGCAGTCACAACCACGCTCGACCTGATGCAGGTGCCGCACATGTCCTCGCAATCTCCAGCATTCCAGCTTCTCACTGCAAGGGACGACCGGCCGGCCACCGGGGCTAATGAGGATGTTGAGTGTGAGATTTGGAGGTCCTTTTAGTAATTAATTGTGATTATTAAGTTAAACGTTGATCTCATGTCTTTTAATTTAATTTTTTAAAAATCTTAATTAATTAGCTTACATATTATATTATGTTATTTAGACTATATAATGTGCTGAGCTGACTTATGACTAGAGTTGGGCTTTTGATGCATGCAACTGAGGCTATGTTTGGGAGCCTTGCAATGGAATGAAAAGACGGTTTCAGTGTTGCCAAAATTAGGGATGGCAGTGGACCGGGGGACAATGGGGCGGAGCCCTGCCTCGCCCCGTTTGGACCGGGGATGAAGGGCATGAAACGGGGATGGAGGCGGGGATGAAGGTTAAAATCTATCCCCATGTGGGGATGGAGGCGGGGCTTTTCCCTGTCCTGTCCCAATCCCTGCCTAGCCCTGCCCCATCCCCAGTCCTTTAAGGGATGACTATAGATTAAGGGGAAATGGCCTCCCGCCCTGCCTCGCCCCCGTTTAGACTGGGGATGAAGGACATGAAATGGGGATGGAGGCGAGGGTGGAGGTTAAAATCCATCCCCGTGCAGGGTTGAAGGTTCAGATTTTGAAACCGGGCAGGGGTTGAGACCTTGTCCCCCACCTGGGTCCAATGCCATCCCTAGACAAAATAATGCTTTGCCAATGTGATGTTGAGAGATGGAGTTGCCAAAAATGTGGTGTTGGGCCTGCCAACACCAGTCCCAACACATTGCTTTAGCAACGCCACTGCTCCAAGCAGCAAAAGAGTATGAGAGCATGGCCAAAACCACAAACACAGTGGCAGATTCAAGGCTCCCAAACATAGCCTGAATCAGTGCTAGGGTGCCGTTATGGTGCACATGAATCTATTTTGACGGGCATTTGAGTGCTAAGTAATAGAAAGAGCAGGTTAAATAGTATGAAGATGTTTTGTTTTTATATTTTTTTATACTTTCATATTTTTCCTTATAGCCTGATAAAAGTACTGTATTTGCAAAACAGGTGAATTGTGTCATTTTGAGATCATAAAGGTTCTACAAAATGTCATGCATTTTTTTTTCTTTTGAATGAAATAAAATTTTATTTAACTAGCCGGTAACCCTATGCATGTACAAGAAATGTTAGACTTAGTCCTATAAAAGTCTATGAAACCCTTTAGGCTCTTTTTTGGATGAAGTCCCTTTCATCATTCAAAAGGAATAAAAAGGAACTTTCATGCGAGGACCCATTGGTCAAAGTGGGAGGTCCAGTTTCTGGGAAGGAGCCGTATGACATGAGTGTCATGTACGGTTCCTTTGAGAAGGGTCTGAACGAGCGGTCCACAGAGTTGCATCCTTACTCACCTGGTCCATGCATATCACTCTTCCCAGGAGGTTGGCCACTTATCCTAGATCTTCCTATTTTCAATCAGATCCATCCAGTTTAGATCCATCCAGTTTAGTATCAAGGTGATTCTGTTTCTGTTCATATATATATATATATATATATATATATATATATATATATATATATGGGTCCGTGTAGCATGATTACACTGATCAGGGGGCTAGCAGTCACCCCCATCAACCTAAGACAGGGTCATTCATGTTTTAATCATATCATTAATATTTTGCTGATATTTGTTACATAGTGTTGAGTTACTTCTCTTCTTACAGGATAAACGAAAATGCAGTACGTTTAAAAAACAGGCCTATGTTGCAAGTTCTTCCATTTTGTTGTAACAATTGACCAATTTGAAGCACGGTGAATGGGACAGATGGATGGTTCACATCATAACCAATGAATCTCGGGTTCGAATCCCACGGTGGCTATCCCCTAGCTTGCCTATGGAGAAGAAAAAAAGTTGTCCAATTTAAAGCAAGCGGACTCACTGGATCAACAGAGCCCTTACTGTTTTTAGCGCAACTGGCTTTGTTTTGATAAGCAAGCTGGAAGAGGATAACTTCGGCAAGATTCGAACAAGACCCCTCAGTTATTATAGTGCGACATAACTATGCAGTTGTCTCACTGGACCCCTGAGAGTCTTCATTTATGCACGTAAGAAAATGGAAAAACACAAGCAATTGAAGCAACTTGGTTGGATGCCAGGCCTGAATCCAGCACATTATTTCTAGATACTGATCCTAAAAATAAGATCTGAATATGAATTAATCCAATTTAAATGGATTGTTTCAGATTAGCTTTGATGTTTTATGTTAGATAAAATCTAATCTGTTTGCCTTTCTTACCTGCACAGACCTTGTTGTTAGTCCTTTTCTGCTGGATCCAGTATTGTCATTTATATTTTGGATCCAGATTCAATAATCACATTGGAAATCATTCTGATCCAGACTCAGATATGGTCCCATTGCATGCATTTAGGATTTGGATGCCATGATTTGCCTGTGTCCGATCCATTTGCATCCTTTAGCCACTAGGAAACTTTGTTGTTAACCCTCCTATATAACACTACTAATCAAGCTAGTGAATTAATTAGGAACCTATGCAACCCCAGTTAATAGAAATTCTGTTTCTAGAAATATTGGGTATAAGTATGCATAAAAATCACCTGCTCACAATCTCTGCGTGCGGTATCTTAACATGAGAGTTTTGGTGTTCTTGATGGACTTAAGCCATAGGGAACTATAGTCTGCTAATCTCTGCTTACATTATGTATTCTAATCATATCAAAAAAATGGATGACACCACAAAACGAGCTATATTTACACCAGTAAACACTCTTTGAGGCTGACCGCCATTCATGAGTTCAGTTGGTTTGGATGTTTTCTCTAAAACCGAATGTACAAGCTACAAACTCTAGGAAAGCGCCGACCGATCTGATCTATTTGATTTGCTTAGTAATTGGATTACGTATTTGCAACATGTAAGCATCTTTTTCAAGGGCTTCAAAAATCAGTGGTGCATAATGTTGGACTGATTAGAAAGACAGGGCAGGAGCATCCAATTTTCCACCTTATTTAGAGCAAAGGATTCTTTCCTTGAGTCATCGGGGAGGGTAAATTGCCCACATAAGAGAGACTGAAGAAACTTGGTGTTCAACTTCCCAGCAGGTGTTATCCTTGTGGTCGGTAGGAGGAATCTCATGACCACATATTCCTGGACTGCCAATGGGCTAAACAGGTTGTGCATTTCTTTGGGAAAAGATGGCCTGGCAAAAGGAGTATTAAGGAGGCCCTCGCGGATTGTCTGTCAGTAAAATTCGGTTAGAGAAGATGCAGTCCAGTTGGAACATTTGTTTTCAAATAATGACATGGAAGACATGGTGGGTTAGGAATGAAGTGATTTTTGGGGACAGCAGCAGATCTCCTAGATGCTTGCAGAACAAGCTTTAAAAACAGTAAGGGAACATGTCATGAAGATTTCGAAGAATGACGACAGTCGACTACCATGGTTTATTTAAAAAAGACAGTCGACTACCATGGAGATGGAGAGCGATCTGCACCTAAAGCTGGCTGGATAAAAGTGAATATTCATGGAGAATTTCAAAGAAAATGGCACGTGGGGTACGTGATTAGAAATCACCAAGGCCACTTTTTGGAAGCAGGAAGCCTTTCTTTTGATGGCTGTAAGGAAGATGGCGAATGGTTGGATATTCTACAGGAACACGATTCAGCATCAAAAGTGGTTATTGAAAAATGTCGCCCAGATATGGTGAATTCAGTCAAGAGGAATTTGGAAGGGAACAATGCGAAGAGACCATTCCAAACTGTGTCAAAAGCATGTCATTGATTTTTAACAGAATTCACTCAGGTGTACAGTGTAAGGAAAAGCAACCCACATTTTTGGCCAGACAATTAGGAAAATTAGTGGTTTGAATATTTTGGAAAGATCACCACCCTGACTGGCAGCCCCTCATAGAGGGAGATAAGTAATGTGTATTTGATATGCAATTAACTGGTTTTATTTGGTAAGGGGTCTGCCAAACCCCAGCTTGCGGATCGGAGAAAAAACAAAATCTATTGATGATCCAAAGATAATTGCCAAGGTTAAGGGTCGGCCAGTGAGAAAAGAGACCAGCACACTGGAGCATGATCATTTGAAAATGATAAAAACACCAGGACCCTTAGAACAATGGGCTAATTGCAGTACAAATAAAAGAACACTAACTATACAAAACAAGAATAGCAGGAACAAACCAAACAAAAGCCAATTAAGCGAATCAAAATTATGTTGTTAGTATTAAACTATTAATTGATACACAAAATCCTGAATGCCAAGGTTCTAATCCGCTAACAATAAAGTTCACCTAGAATTGTCTTCTAGAGTCACTAATGATCTGAGAACTCCTGGACTGATCTTGTCAGATAGAGCCCCTTTCTCTGAGATATGAAAGGCTTTCTCTTTCACAAGGCTTTGCAGTTTATTTGATTCGTAATCCAGCTTCTCTTGATCTGCATTGACATATCACAAGCAAGTAAATAAACCCCCACCTTAAGAACAAATACCAACTAAAGGAGGATCAATCAAATAAGATACAAGCAGAATTCACCTTTCTCCAGAATGGAATGAGCAGCATGAAAGGGTATGCGAGCAAAAGTTTCTGATCCAGGAAACATCATCCAGGTATGCTCCTTCGGATCGTGGCTGCCGCATGTTCGACAAATCTCCTTCACCAAGGGACCAGATTCATTACCCAAGGCAGATTTCATCATGGACTCAAATGGAGATGGTACGCTACTCTTGGTAGTGTTAGCTCTCCTACGCAATGCTGTTAAAGCTTCTCGGTTTCCATTCCTCAACTTATCATTTTCAACAAGCTGCAGACAAGCCATAACAAAGTCAGCAGAGCATGTAAGTTTTAAGGAAACCTAAACATCGATTCCAACCCAACCCATCCCACCTGATGCCGTGCCAGAAGAAGATGCTCTGCTTCAGTTTCAGTCTCAATGAGAGTTTGTTGCAGACGCCTCATGCCAGGATCCATATTGTTTCTGCAATTTTTTTTTTCTTTTTGGTTGGTTTAGAAAGATAGAGGAAATAAATTAAGCAACCAAATACAAAGAGAATCCAAGACAATGTTCATAGCTTCCTCTTAATTGTGTTAACTTATAAATGCAATTATGGGTGTGTTTTGGATATAAACCAACTATTTAATTTTCTGGCTTTTTATTTTTATTGGTTTTATTTGGTTTTTTTACTTTGAAAACAGGTCATGTTTGGTTCTACCTGAAAAAATATGTACGTTCACTGCCAATAAATTACATGATATAACAAGCCATTCAAGTACAAAACTTACAAAGTACATTCAAAACCCTCTCAAGAGCGTATTGCAACACACGAGGCAACTAAAACAACAATCAATGGAATTATGCAAGGAATAAAAAATTTAAATAAAGTCATTCCCTACCCAATCCATTTTTTTTTAATTTGGACAGAATTGGCTACTTTATAGATTCTACATCCCCAACTCAAAAAGGACGTTCAGCTAGAAGTTAGCATCATTAAAAATCTAGACACAAGTTTTAAGAAACAAGTAAACAATTAATTAAGGGTCAAATTACACGCAAGACAAAATCATGCTGATCCATGATATGTCATCTCTTTCAGGCATTACAACAAACAGTTGACATGCAACTTCCCGTTCCTCAAAAGTCCCATAAAGAAGAACCACAACGATCGAACAAATATCTCCGTTACCGTCGAGTCTAGCACATTCATCAACAGTGGAAGCTGGACAAGCAGCATTTCTCTTAATCATTTTAACAAATATTTGGTGTACATCATCCAAGCAAACTGTTTGGTGTACATCATCCAAGCAAACTGTTTCTGACCCAAATAAACAAATGGCTTGAATTGTGTGCCTTATCGTAGCTCCCAGTACCATGGAAAGCTCAGTATATGAGTATTAACTACCAGAATAACCAATCCGACCAAACTTTTACGACCACATAAGCAAAACTCGATGAGAGAGACAGATCAGTTACAAATTCATTAGCAGCAAGAGAAAAACCAAAGAAAGGGTATGTGAAGCAAGCGGGAAAGAAGATGAAACAGAGGACAGTAAATCCCTAAAATGACAAAAAAAAACCTAAAAATTATCAGAAGGGTTGCCCCTGGAACTTCTACGGTACTACCAATAATAACCTCACCACACAGACACAAAGAAAAAGCAAAGAAAGAAGGAGAAGATCGAACCCTCTTCTAGCGATGGTAGGGATCGCAGGAAGAACCGATGGATGGGGGACGATGCGCGGTGGGAAGGAGACCGGTAATCGCCATCTGCCATTTAACTTAGGTGGGCCCCACCGCCTAATTCCCGAAGGGATGTTCGACAGAGAAAGCTGGGGTTAGGCAGTAGGGGTGTCAACGGGTCGGGTTTGGTTGCGACCCAGGTAGAACCAGACCTGGTTTCGATTTTCGGGAATGGTATCGAGTTCGGACCATAGTGACAAAATATTGCGAGATTTATTAAAATCTTGTGAAAATATCGCGAGAATTTGCCTGAAAGTTTAAAACGGCAATTTCGTGCGAGATTTTCAAAATCTCGTGAGATTTATGAAAAAACATAAATACCGCGATTTAAACACGATATTTACGTTTTAAACGGTTATTTATCGTGAAAAAAAAACATGTATTTTTATTTTTAAATATTTTTTATTAATATTTTTTATAAAAAATAAATTATATATTTTTAATTTATTTTTTTATTGCTGATATTTTGTTAAAAAAAACATGTGACTTATAAAAAAAAATCAATTTCTGGTGAGCTTTTGAGAAACAAGAAATTGCCGTTTAAAACGTTTGTCACTATGGTACGGACCCAAGCTTAATCGAACCAATCATAAGAAAAATCATACCCAAACCCTATAAACACTACATGAACCAGACTCGGGTCATACATGTAAAACAATACTTTTTATCATGTTTACATTGAAAAATTGGGGTCTTAATGGGAACTCGAGTTGGGCCCGAGTCTGGTATAAAATTTCACAAACTATACCGGGGTGGATGTACTAATCAGACTTTTGAGTCCGGACCCAGGTCTTAATCAGATCTTCTTATTTATCACCATAGGGTTTGGTTTGGGTTGGGTCTGGGTAAACCCAACCCAT
This sequence comes from Nuphar pumila, assembly GCF_984573655.1. Classification (NCBI taxonomy): domain Eukaryota; kingdom Viridiplantae; phylum Streptophyta; class Magnoliopsida; order Nymphaeales; family Nymphaeaceae; genus Nuphar; species Nuphar pumila. The sequence goes on from NC_143261.1 coordinate 4,350,780, forward strand.
TGACACCCCTATTAGGCAGACCACTACCAGTTGTACAACTATATACCATTGTGGATCGAACTTGCAACGTCCCAACACTAACTGGATCCTGCAAGACAAGCGGAGGCCCCCGTTGGTATGTTTGTTTCACCTTAGTAACGAGGAGATCTCCTTTTCTTTTGAGGCCTTGTTTGGAAACTGCCAGTTGGTGGCAGTCAGTGTGACAAATATCGTGAGACTTATGAAAATCTAGCAAGAAATTGCCTGAAAGTTTAAAACGGCAATTTCTTGCGAGATTTATGAAAAAACATAAATACCGTGATTTAAACGTGATATTTACATTTTAAACAGCTATTTATTGTAAAAAAAAGCATGTATTTTTATTTTTAAATATTTTTTATTAATATTTTCTTATAAAAAATAATTTTTTATAATTTTTAATTATTTTTTATTGCAGATATTTTGCCAAAAAATCCAAGATTTATGATTTTTTTTTCAATTTCTTGTGAGTTTTTGAAAAACGAGAAATTGCCGATAAAAATGTTTGTCACTATGGTGGGAGTTAAGGATGCAGTTAAAGAATTCCCAAATGTTTTGGTTTTAGGCTTTATTAAAATTCACAAGGTTATTATTTTTTTTTTCACATAGAAGGCTGGGGTTAAGCAGATCCCTACCAGTTATACAACCATATCATTTGGATATGAACTTGCAACATCCCAACACAAGGTGTGTTGTGCGCTAACTGCTCCTGCCAGACAAGCGAAGCGAACTGGGATTGTCGTCCGACCTCATCGGTGAGAAGTGAAATGTGTCAAATACATAGTGACAAATATCACGAGAAATTGCCGTGAAAGTTTAAAACGGCAATTTCTAGCGAGATTTTCAAAATATCGCAAGATTTATGAAAAAAACATAAATACCATGATTTAAACAAGATATTTACATTTTAAACGGCTATTTATTGCAATTTAAAGGTGATATTAATAAATTTTATTAATATTTTCTTATAAAAATCATTTTTATATTTTTAAATTTATTTTTTATTGCCGAGATTTTGCCAAAAAAATGTGAGATTTATGGATTTTTTTCAATTTCTCACGAGTTTTTGAAAAACGAGAAATTGCCTATAAAAACTTTTTGTCACTATGGTCAAATACCACCCCAGTTCCATCATTTCCTACAATTGCGTCCATTCCATGATGGGTATTCCCCACTTCTCACTCGGGCTAGTTTCCAAACAAGGCCTGAGAGAAGGTGTCTTTATGGAAAGTGGAGGAGAAACAAACACCCAGAACCATTTCAAATAAATCTCGGGTTTCTTAATTTTTTCTTTTTTTGATGACTAGGGAAAACAGCCTTGCTAAGCAAGCTTATTGGTGTAAAAATGTAATTCTGCTTATATTAGCATAAAATATAAGGGTGGTTTAATAAATTTGACAAGGTCACTAAATTTCTGTACTAATTTGATTTTTTTATTTTATTTTTTGGAAAGGCTTACGAATTTGATATATGGTAAGTTTTTCTCCCACGAAATAAGCTCTTATTATTTGCATTGATAATACTTAAGCAGAGTTATCTGAATCTCACATGATACATTGGACAGTATAGCAGTTTAGAAAGCCCCTTTTTTTCTAGAACCGGGTCACTTAATGGGCCTCATTGGACACATAGTGACAAATCTCGTGAGATTTATGAAAATTTACCCAAAAGTTAAAAATGGCAATTTCTTTCGAAATTTTCAATTTCTTGTGAGTTTTTTTTATCAAAAAACATAAATATCATGTTTATGTTTTTATTGGCTATTTATTGTAAAAAAATGTCTGTTTTATATTTTTAATTGTTTTTATTTTGTATTTCCTTATAAAAAAATACATTTTTTTATTTTTAAATTTATTTTTTATTGTTTGAATTTTTGTCAAAAATGTGAGATTTAAAAAAACAATCAATTTCTCGCAAGTTTTTGGCACTGTGACTGGACAGTATCAAAGGACCAGTTTTTGTTAATTAAGAGGAAATGATGAGGACTGTACTGGGATTGTGAGAAACGGGGTATACTTGATATGGAACAATAAGTAAAAGGATGTCCTGTTTATGCAATTTTAGTTTTTCTCTTTTTAATTGTGATTTTCGTAGCTTTTAAATATTGTAAACCATCAATTTTTAAATATTATAAAAACCTACCAGTTTGTCTGAATCAGACAATACAACAGTTGATTCCTATAAAATTAAGTATGTAGATCAAATGTGTAGGGTCAGATTTAAAAAACAAAAATAGAAAAAAATGCTTCAAAAGACTGGTAGGCTGATAGTAGGCTAGAAAACTGGTAGGCAGCTACCACCTACTATACATATATACCACCTTCTTTTTCATTAGGTCACCATTAGGACCTTCCAAAAATCATAGTTTTAGGTGGTTTATGCTAGATCTAAACTGTTAGAGGTGTTTATTATTGTTTACTCAATAAAAAAACATGTATTTGATTAAGCATCGTTATGCTCATGTGTATTTTAAGGATATAAAAATAATAATAGTTGATATTGTACACAAATCTGATGATAAATTAAGCATATTTTTACATCAGATTAATAATTGGTGATATTAAAGGCATGGAACTATCGAGTATAAATTATCACCTTTTTCCATTTTGTTAAGATTTTTTGTAATTCAGACCTCCTCATGGATGTGTTATACAAGGTTTGTTTAGCAGAAAATGTGTTTTGAATCATGTGATTGCGACATGCAAGCAGGTTTTTTAAGGACTCAAAAAATCAATGGCCTACAATGCACTAAAATGTCTTGACTCAAAAATCATACTTTTACATCGAAAGAAGATGATCCAAGGTTTGATCCTTAGCAAAAAAAAAAACTGTGCTAAAGAGATCTATGTGGTCAGATTGAGTTGATAAAGCCTGAACCTATGATTTGTAGCTCAATAGTTTCATGCCTTCAATAGCACCAAACATTAACCCATTTACATCAAATCAATTTGAAACTAAGCCGGTTTCTTAATCAATCTTTAGGTTTATAAGGATTGCATAAATCTGATCCCTGTTCAAACTCTGATAAAAACATATTTTTGATATTTTTCACATTGAAAATTGTAGATTTTAATTAGAATTCATGTCTGATCTGTGTTTAGCATGAAATTTCATAAACCATACCCAGCTTCTTATACTAATTGGACTATGTAAGTCCATACCGAACCCTTAATCAGACATCCTTATTTATTACCAAACTCGGTTCTTATCAGTTCTGATACAGATCAAAATCGGGTCATACCCTACCCACTGACTGTCCTCGAACTGCTTCTTGGACCATCGAAGGCGTGTCAAGGACAACATATCCACCAAATCTGATCACGCTTTGGTACTCATCTGCGTTCAAAGACACTGTATGTTGTCCTCTAAAAACTAAACAAAAAAACTTGTTAGATTGGTTAAACTAGATCTATGATGACCCAGAATTTCTAACCTAAAAATTTGCTGAAAATTTTCTTATTAACCATTAAACAACGAAAAATGATGTTTTAACTTTAGGGTTAAACAAACTCCAAGCACATCACAGTGAGAATCATCCAAGAAAAACTGATAAGTCCAAAAGCCAAAACACTTGTATTTATATTAGAGTTTAGGGTCAAAACAATGTATGAACAAAACACTAAGCTGGCCCGTGATCTGTGGAAATCTGGTTCAGGATGCTATCACTGTCTCGCGCCATCCACTGTCGCGAGGTAATCATATAATGCATTCAATAAAAAAAAACTTTCTTTTTTTTCTAAAAAACATTCAAAACAGAAAATCAGTGTCTTTTGTGTCCTATTTTTTTCAAAAGATTTGCAAATTCGCATCACACACTCATATCAAGTCGCGGTTCATGGACACGAATTTGTGACACAAGAAAACCAAATTACAGGACGTTGATTATTTCACATGTTCCACTTCACAAGAGATCTAGTTGCTTTCCTCGCCTAATGGGCTTTGGGTTGGGAATTTGGTTTTATGCTTGGATTAAGGGAGTTTAGTGTAATTGTAATCCAATTCCACCAATGCTTTTGCAACTTTTCATTGACAAAGAGGAATTTAGTGAAACTGTGGAACTTAGTTACAATTCCACTGAATTCCTTGAATCCAAACAGGAGCAGTGTACTTGTAGATTATGTTGAAGAGCAACACTATAAATAGCTATACTTGGGTTTGGTTTTAACTGGAATTTTAACAGACATGCGTGGCATTCTTGTTGAGATGTTGCCAGCGTGGTGGAACTGAATAGGATAGTTGTTTCCTGTTGATTCCCTGATGGGGGTGGCGTTTGGATTCATGGAATTGGGAGGATCAGTTTAGTAGTACCTAATTTTACATTTTGGAGATAAGTAATGGAGTGTTTTTTTTGGCTCAGCCTGCCGTACTTACGGTATCTGTCCATGTTAATGTAAAGCTCTGAGGGCTCACCCTTCGACTCCAGGGAGTCACCAAGCTTGGGCTTATGCAGGGGGTGAGGCCCATTGGATCTGAAGTCCCAATCCCACTACGCCAAACCCCTTGGGTCTAAAATAATGGAGTGTTCCTATTAGCAGAGTTGTGAGGAAACTTCTATCGCAACTCCCCAGCCAATTGCACCAAGTCAGACACCTGGATTGGTAGAACTGTGATATCGGAAATCAAATTCAGCCCAGGTCCTGGATTTCCACTTCTTTAGGGTTTGAACTTTGAAAAGTGAGATTGATTTTTCCGTAGGAAAATGACAACTTTTACTCTGATCAGAAAGTTTTTTCCAGCTTTCCTATTAAACCTCTTTGGTTATAGCTTAGATTTGTTTCTCGAGAGCAGCCGCATAAAATTTCACTGGATAAGTTTTTCTCTCCTATGACAATTATGGGTCCTTTTGAGTTTTGCCAGAAACTTTCTCACTTTGGAAAAAGTGGCATATATAGTTTCTTAGGTAAGAATGTGCTTCAGTTATGTAAGCGTGCTCTTCGGGCTCATTTGTTTCATTTCCATATAAAGGAAAGGCCTTTCATAAGAATGAGCACAGATTTCTAAAAAACCTACCGTTATACTATGAGAATGCTTTCATTAGGAAGAAGGGGGGGGAGGTACCAAACGATTTGCACATGAAAAGTAGTAAGTGGTGAGAAAAACTGGGGTCCACTTAGGACAGCATGACACTTTCCTACCACCGCGACTTATGTTTGTTTCACTTGTGATGGAAAAGTAAGAGAAGGGAAAGGGATGCCAGATCAGCAATTTTCCATAAAAATTACATGAAACGAACAGGTCTTTAGTGAATAAATCATAGATCCCCCCGTTTTTAGCTGGCCTTATGATGCAACATAGGAGACTGGTTCAATCTATGTCCTGCTTGAAAACATGCCTCAAATGATGATAGCAAACAAGGTATCCTTGAGCTGAGTTTGATCATAGACCATCTAAAACCCTCATCTTTCCCATGACATTGATTATACGGAAAATGATCGTACTCTACAACAAAAATATCGTGTTTCTTGAAATGCTTTACAATTTTTGAAATCCACATGAAGTCTAAATTCGTAAATTTTAGGCTATAAAATAACATTTTTACCCTTCACACAAGTGAATTTCTTCCATATATGTGAACTTTCTCTCAAATATCCAAATATATGAATTTTCTCCCAAATATGTGAATTTTCTCACACATTTTGGAACGTCCTCCTGGTTGTGTCCCTTATGCGATTTTAAATAAATACCTCCCGAGCACTACAAGAAATCTGTGGATTAGCGATAACCTCCATATGTCGCTAAACAGTTTAGCGATGGATTAACGACGAATAACTTTCATCGCAAAATTCTAGTCATTAATTAGCGATGAAAACTATCTGTCGCAAGTTTGGTTGCTAATTTGCGATGAATTAGCGAATGCATGATTCATCGTAAGGCCATCGTTAATATGTAGAGATTTGGTTTGGCGACAGATTTTAATTTGTCGTAAAACATTGGTCGATTCACTTTTGCGATGGATAAATATTCATCCATAATTCGTCACTAAATTAGACGTCGATACTAAATAGCGATGGATAATATCCATCGTCAATCCATTGCAAACAATAAAAAAAAATGTTTAAAACATAAATATTGAGAAAAAATTCTCGTGATACAATTTATATTTATTGTACAATTCATATTTTCTGTGTATAAAAAACAAAGTACACATAAAAAATACATATAAAAAGCAACTAAAACAATTTATCGATCCACTATAATCCTCGCCAAGTTCTAATTATTTACAAGTGAACATTTACAAAGATTTCCTTTTGAAACAACAAGAAGGTACAACAAATTCAACACATGAATCTAATCATCGCCAATATTCTATGCGTCATCTTCTTCATTGTCTCGATCTGCCCCTTCAGCTCCTTTACGCTGATTATCTTCAGCATCCTACAAGAGAAAAGAAAGGTTAGTATTGATAAACAGAATATAATTAAATAAATTATTTGCAATACACCTAAGTTAAGACAATCAAAGTAACATGAGTGAATTACACATAATCTAGCTAGCAATAAAGTGAAGGATATTAACAGAATTCAGATGTGTTCTAAGACTGACATAAAAAATTCATAATGATTCAATCATGCAAATATGTGTTATAACCATGCATATACTAGCTTGAAATCTAACAACATGAAACAAATCACATGAAACTTTCATACCTGAGAGGCACCTGCAAACGAAGTTCTTCTGTCCCGAAAAAAGTTGCACAACTCATTATGGACAACGTTGAAAATTATTTCATGTAAATAGTCACGCATTGTGTCCTTAACAAGCTAGCAGACACCATCCCAAGAATTAGGCGGGCCAGTCGGATGCCTGAAGCTGATGCTGATGAGAGAAGTCTGAGAGCCATGACTGGAGGAGGCAACGACTGGTGAGGTATTTATATTACTCCCAAACCTAAACACCACGACCCTTTTTGGGTTCACCTGTTGCAGTCACCTATGCTGCAAGATCAAAAGGTGGATGCTGAGTGAAGTCATTGTCATATCGCTCTACCATCTGTTGCTAGTATGACTCCTACAAAGTAGTGATTATAATGTGGATTAATAATTAAGAATTATAATGTTTACGATAACTTGTATATTACAATATTTATTAATACAATAAATACATACCATTGTCATTCTCGCCTTCTCTGATATAAACTCTCCCATGGTCTTACGTTTATGTGTTTCAATAAACACATCCTTGTATGACACAATGCCTCCTTTTTTCTGCTTCCTGCGAAGTTAAATGATAAAAAAATTATTTAACAGGTATGCAACAATACTTATAAAATTGACAATATATATATTGATGAGTTACCATTTTCTTCAGGTGGCTCTTAAAAGTCCTAGATCCACCTGTGTGTAGATAGGCATCAGGCAACTTCGCTCAGTTTTGTGCAGCCTTCGCTGAGCGGTTTTAAAATTCATGCCCCGCCCACTTATCGCATATTGCATCCCAAACATCTGACCTGATAGTAGGAGGGCCATGGCCCTTTCACTGCAGTGGATCATTTATCTTGTCAGATGCTTTTCTTGCTGCAATCTTCATATTATGCAATATGTCTGCAAATTGACTGGAGCCACCTTCTGCCACACCTTCCTCACGTCTTGCTCCTCTATCATAGTGGCGAAGCAATTCGAAGCCTATAAATAATTTCAGAAAGTTAGTAGACATGACTATAACAAAAAATTAAATATGAAACACATTAACTATGAGAAACAATTGTATATTATGAATGAGGGCCATAATCTATCCAACACCTTCTTCAGATACTCTTTCTATTAAGCATCCGGTCTTGGTAGATGTTGAACTAGTGAATGCCTAATCTCTCATATTACCTCTTGTTGCTCGAACCTCGCGCTGCACATGAATTTGTATACATTAACTATCAATATATAATATTTATAAGATAAATATAAGATAAGTGAAAATGAAATACTTACGGTCGATTATCGATATACACTATTTGAATGAGTCATCGTGTGTCAGACTGAGAAGACCCTGCATCCAGCGTTGTCTCGTGACTTGTATGAACAACTGATGTAGGTGGGTCATGTACAGGCAAAACATCATCTATAGAAAAATAAGTTAAAATTTTACACAATACGTATTTAAACTAATCAAGTATACAATTAGTTAAATGATATACCTATCGAAGCAACCCATGAAGATGAAGGCTGAGACTATACCACTGGGTGCTCGACCACTGTAACCTCCATGAACCATATTCTAACAAATAAAAAATGTTATGCAATACCTTCAAATCATTGTAATACATTTCAATACATTCAAATCATTCAAATCAAATATTGCAATACATTAAAACATAAGATATGACATCACTTGCTAATCATGGATAACTTATCCTTAACTTGCAATACAATTTGATCAGTTACACAACTCTATATCATCATGAATACATAATCAAATCGAAAATAACTTCATGCAAGACATTCAAACATTGCAATACATTTAAATCATTCAAGTCATTGCAATACATTTCAACATATTTCAATCATAACTCTATACCTATCGAAGATACATAATCAAATCAAAAATAACTTCATGCAATACATTCAAACATTGCAATACCTTCAAATCATTCAAATCATTATAATACATTTCAATACATTGAAATCATTCAAATCAAATATTGCAATACATTAAAACATAAGATATGACATCACTTGCTAATCATGGATAACTTATCCTTAACTTGCAATACAATTTGATCAGTTACACAACTCTATATCATCATGGATACATAATCAAATCGAAAATGACTTCATGCAAGACATTCAAATATTGCAATATATTTAAATCATTCAAGTCATTGCAATACATTTCAACATATTCAAATCATAACTCTATACCTATCGAAGATACATAATCAAATCGAAAATAAATTCATACAATACATTCAAATATTGCGATACCTTCAAATCATTCAAGTCATTGCAATACATTTCAATACATTGAAATCATTCAAATCATTTACATCAAATATTGTAATACATTAAAACATAAGATATGACATCACTTGCTAATCATAGATAACTTATCCTTAACTTGCAATACAATTTGATCAGTTATACAACTCTATATCATCATGGATACATAACCAAATCGAAAATAACTTTATGCAAGACATTTAAACATTGCAATATATTCAAATCATTCAAGTCATAACAATATATTCAAATCATAACTCTATACCTATCAAAGATACATAATCAAATCAAAATTAACTTTATGCAATATATTCAAATATTGCAATACGCTCAAATCATTCAAGTCATTGTAATATATTTTAATATATTTAAATCATAACTCTATACCTATCGAAGATACATAATCAAATCGAAATTAACTTCATGCAATACATTCAAATCATTCAAGTTATTACAATACACTTCAATACATTCAAATCATTCACATCAAATAGAGGTATGTATTACAAGATGTATTTCACTAGCTCAAGAATTCTTCCTCATCACTTGTTTGGCTTTCATATTCTTATTTTTCCTCCTCCTTTTCATCATCTTCTTCTTCTTCATTGGGTGCCCAACCACTTGGTATATCATTTGGATCACATTCTTTCATGCATGTGCCATCGACCAATGGAGATATGACATGCATACCATGCGCGACATCGTGACCATAAGAAAAATCATACATATCATCTGATTGATAGTAATCACTCTCTTCAGTTAACTTGTCTTCTTGTAACTAATCATACTCGGATATAAAGTATAGTAAACTTGTTGAGCTTGCGAGGCTAATATGAATGATTCATATGTTCCAAACCTTGATTTATGATTCACCTCCACAGTGCCTGAGGTTTTGTCGACTCTTATTGCAGTGAGATCAAACCAATGACACTTGAATAAAGTTACCCTATTATTTATGCCTAAGTAAGTCAACTCCATTATTTTTTCTATAACACCATAGTAGTCACATTCATTTTCACCGTAGCTGCTACCCTTGACGCACACACCACTATTCATCATTGACTTGTTTACATGTAGTCTTTTGTATGAAATCAAAAACCATTTACGATGTACCCGTTGTAACATTGCACAACTTTGGTCCGACCATTTTGTAAATCACATATTCTTTGATCTTTAACATCACCATGGCAGACCTACAAGCATAAACAATGTTTGTGATCACAACCAATTAAGTAACTTATTATTGTTTACACGGAAAGAATGTATGCCATCGTTCTTACCAACTCTTTCAGCATCTCTAAGTAAATCATAAAATCTACTAGCTGCATCATTTGATGCTTCTTTCTCTACCCTAGTTGGTACATCACTGGGACCCATAGCAGAACCGAGTTCTAGTCCTATGACATCAAATATCAAATCTACATATGGATTATTGTGCACCACATCTACCCGTGCGTTAAAATTATTTCTAATTTCTTCACCATGAAACGTCCAATTATGATAATCACTCACAAAACCCTTTCTGTATAGGTGATGTCTAACGCCATAAGGTTCTACAAATCGATTGTTCTTACACATCATGCAGGAGCACCTAATCCGACCTATGTGATCCACTATACTAACACTTGTCGTTGCAAATTCAATAAAACTCTCAACACCATCCATATATTCAAGCAATACCTCATTGTCAACTATCTTACGATACATCAATTCACGGTTTACAGTCATTTTATCGTATGATGTTACATATATTATCCTAACTAGTTAAAAGAGAATCATCAGAATGCTATGATAAAAAAATATCAAATTTATCATGCATTCGTGATAGATATAATGATTTGATATATATCACACACACACACACACACACACATATATATATATATATAATATCATACAATCACAAGAACTATGATGCATGCATTGATAACTTAATATTTTCATGTGCAAAACCATTCATTTCAAGCATATTTGAAGCATTGATAACTTATCATTCATTTTCAAGTACAAACTCATTCATAACACGATATATTCATTTGAAGCATGTTTTCATGATACAATTTCACATGAAAGTCATAATCAAATTGAAAGTAACTTCATGCAAGCATGAATACAATCACATCAAACATTGCAATACATTCAAATCATTTATATCAAAACAATGTCAAACATATATCTACAACAAACACACTCCAATATCCCGTTAACTACTATCATGACTAGCATAGAATTCAAACTCTAAAAATAAGAACACTCTATTTTTATACATTAAAATCATGCTCAGCATGATCTCCGAACTCCATCAAAGCAGTCCTAGATATCCACAACTAAGTGAGTGTGTGAAAAGAAAAATGTTACATTCAAGAAATTAAATAACCTGTGATGCACATGCATCATTTACTCACTACGGGTATTTACCCGATTTGCATTGCTTTTGTCACTTACTTACCACAGGTCATGGGGCACAAAAGGGATCCGTTTAGAAATCTGCAAGAGATACTGTGTTAAAATGGAGTTTATTTCCCGATAACAAGAAGAGTGACGCCCCCTGTCGGAAATGAGTTCAGATAGGGAGACACAACCCTCTGGTGAAAGTGAGACAGACAGGAGCATTGCCCCTGCTGGCAGTAAGGTCAAGGCAAGGAGGTCTCACCCCTTCCCGTATCAATCATGAGGCAAGGGGTCTCGCCCCCTGCCGAGGCAAAATTTTCCGGTAGGGGGATCTGCCCCCTGTCGAGCAAAATTTCCCAATAAGGGGATCCGCCCCCTGTCGAGCAAAAAAGACAAGGGGCAAGGGGGCTTCGCCCCCTGTCGAAATTATTGAGGACAGGGGGGTGAAGCCACCCCCTGCCAGAGAAAACAAAAGGGCAGGGGGCTTCTTCCCTTGTCGATCATTCTTCGACAGCGGACAGGGGGGCCCTGTCGGCAAAGTAAAGAGGACAAGGGGGCCTCTGTCAGCAAAGTCAAGAGGACAGGGCCCCCTCTGTCGGCATTTGAAAGGATAGGGGCGAAGCCCCCTGTCATGCCAGAGAAAAAGAGGACAGGGGCGGAGCCCCCTGTCCTGCCGAAGAGATCATGAGCAAGGGGAGGGCCTGGCAGAGGCGATCAGGGCCTCTGTCAGCCCCCACCGACTACACCGGGGTGGAGAGGGCCCGACAAAGGCTGTTGAGCCTTTGCTGGCCCTCTGACAACCATAGGGGGAAGGGGGCGACTACACCATAGGGGAAAGGGAGAGGGTTACCTGTGGACAGGGCTTGTCGGAAAACCCAGAGAGAGAGAGAGAGAGAGAGAGAGAGAGAGAGAGAGAGAGAGAGAGAGAGAGAGAGAGAGAGAGAGAGAGAGAGAGAGAGAGAGAGAGAGAGAGAGAGAGAGAGGTCGTCGGGAGGTCGATGGGCATCGGGCAGACGACAGGAGGTCGCCGGTTGGGCGGGCGATGGGAGGTCGACGGGCGGCGAGCGGGTGACTGATGAAACAGAAAGGAAAAAGGGGCTTACATTAGAGATTTACGAGAAATTTAGCGACGGATTCGCGACGACAAAATTTCATCGCAAACGCTGTCACAAATGTGCGACGGAGTAGCAACAGAAAATTTTTGTTGCTGAGCCATCACGAAGTTGCGATGGAGTTTGAGACATAATTGTTCTGTCGTGAATCCATCACTAATTCACAACGGATTTCTGACAGAATTTTTTTTGTCACTAATTCTGTAAATAAATTGAATGTTAGCGACAAATAGTTTTTTCTAGTTAATCCGTCATAAATTTTCGTCGCTAATTAGAGTTTTTCGTGTAGTGGAGGTAAGAATTCTAGAAAGTATTTATTTAAAAAAGATGCACACATTTTGGGGATATTTGTAACTAATGGTTGCGAATGTTCTAGTATATAATGTCAGGACAAACAAAGGGCCTTATGCCTGGTATTTGCAAAAGTGCCACTAAAGCCAGTGGCACATTAAAAGTGTCAATAAAGCCTTTAGGAGAAAATTCACATATTTAAAAAAAAAACACATATTTAAGAGAAAATTCACATATTTAGATATTTAGAAGAAAGTTCGTATATTTGAAAAAAAATTACTTGTGTGAAGGGTAAAAAGATTTTTTTACATCCAGAAGTTTACAAATCCATCAGATATGGTTGTGGGTCCCACCTAGAGCTTCTTAGGCAACCCAGAACTGACCTGTTTGCTTCCGCATACTTGGCCCTCATCTTAATCATTTTTGAACTCCCAAATGTCAATAACTCTACCTCTATGCACGTGGCAACACCGAGTTGGTTTCTTTGATATTTGGATTCAATCTATTCTACTATCAATAATCAGTTAACTATGAATGAAGTCCCAACACGATTGGCATAAATATTTTGGAATTACAGAGTAAGATGTGTGATGCATGTGATTGGTGCGTCAAGGCAAGGAGATTGCAGGAAGGATAGAATTTGGTAGTTGGATGATAAAGTCGCTACAATATAGCTGAGAGATTATGGTTGGGACACTTAAGGCTGGGTGGTCGTCTCTTCAACTCGGAGTTTGTCCGGAGGCGAGCACATTAAGTGACCCGGTGAGGTTTTTCTTTGGTCATAAAAAAAGTTGGGATTATAGTTTTTTTGTTAAGTTCCTTATACCACAACCAATAGTAATCAAGTTGCGCCTTTCAAAATAAAAATAAAAATAAAAATTAGTAATCAAGTTGAGAGATAATCATGTGAGACTCAATTTCTTAACTCTTAAGCAATATTGCTCACTTGGACCAAGTTCAACATTCCTTAGAGAATCTCAATCTGAGCTCTAAAACAAATAGTGGTAGTTGATGAAACTGAATTAGCATAACGAATCTGGTTACCTTTGGTAAAACCTTTGAGATTCCGCTCGCAAACAAGGAGTACACCCAGCTTCGATCTTACTGCAAGGTACACCCCCGTTACTTACATACTTGGTTGCCCTCGCCTTGGCTCACCACTCAACACAGGGACATTTGAAGTGGACTGGTATTAGCAATAGTAAATCATATGATGTGCATTAGATTAGATTCTTACCTTTCTACCTTCACTGCAGCAATTCACTTGCTAATAACTAGGATGCACCAAGATCCCATCAGCTCATATGTTACTAAATGTGATCAAGCCCCCTAAAGCCCAACTTATCTATTTGCATCACATGTACCATACAAAACTTTATGAGTTAAAATTCCTCTAATTTTTCTTTTATGATAAAAAAAAACATATGGGTCAGATCCAGGACAAAGTTTTGCAATTTTTGGCTGTTCCGGATCTGACCTCGATCTGAATCCCCATGTGTTTAGCTGTTCCTGATCCAAACCATTTGCATCCCTAGTTAGAAAGTGGGGTTGGAAGCCCACGTGAACCGGCCCCTAATTTTTGCTTACTAGTTTCTTTCCATTCCAATCAAATGTCCAATCATGATCTTAAAATAGATAAGGTCCTAAGATGCAAAAAGAAGTGGCTGTAATCTCTTGGGCCCACACAATTGACTTCCATGTTAGAAAACTCAAAAGCCAAATTCATCATCATGTGGTATTAAGACATTGACCAACAAGACAATCCCTTCTGTGTTATACGAACTGGCGTGGTGTCCATGCCTCCAATGAGACACAAAGCACATGCAGAGACACCTAAGTTCCATAGACAGCAAATCCCACCACCTACACTTGTCCTCGGATGGTACACATCCACAAATTTACAAAGATCCCCCCACCCGGCGCCCCAACTTCAAGAAGACGGCAAAAAAAAAAAAAGCTGTTTCTGCCTGATGAATAGGTTCGGAACCTACACGGACATCAAACGGTCTAGGACCCCGTCTCCCCATCCCACCAAGACAAACCCCTTCGTGTCTGAATAGGTTCCTTACTTGACAACACAGAAACAAGGACCTTTTCCTACTATAGCCACACCCGAGTACGGTAAGTTTTGTGACCAAAATGACCACAGTTTTGGGTAACACTAGGGGTGGCAATCGGGTCGGGTCGGTGGGTCAGCATAAACACGAACTTGACCCATTTATTAAACGGGTTGGCTGTGGCAAACACGAATCCAACCCATTTATTATTAGCGGGCGGATTGGCGGGTCGAGTTTGGGTAAACGGGTTGGTGGGTCGGGTTGACCTGCCCGCCTAACCCATTTATTAAACGGGCCAGCCGGGTTGATGGGTTGGCATACCCCTAACACGAACCCGACCAGTTTAATAAACGGGTTAGGTGGGTCGACCCATTTACTACACAAACCCGTTTAAGCCAAACCCGAATCCGACTAAGAAGCGGGTTGGCCGGTCGGGTCAGATTTTGCCACCCCTTAGGTAACACCATCAACCAAAGAAGAGATTAGACGGCTCTGGAAATCCTTGTGGGGCCCAAGCAAGATATCAGTAAACCAGCCACGGTTCTCGGATGCCGTCCATCGCCTGGATGAAGGGCATAACTGTCCTGACGATATGTACCCCTGACCTGGTCCGAGCACGTACTCCATGCACGGATGAAACTGGTAAAGCAGCAGCAACTACTCTTTAAAGTACCACAAACAGGTCACTACCCCCCAATGGTGCTTTAAATGCAGTAGGGCTAGCTGCGAGATTCAATGCATCCACTCTTTCAATCCCTCGAAACTGTATCATCCCATCCACATGCTCAACCAAACCCCATCATCATCACCATCACAAAATGATTCCTTTTATACGATCAAAAACAATGATAGGGTTCTAGAAGGAGTGGATTTACACAAACACTTAAAATTAACCTCTGCTTACTCCAGTCACCAACTTGGCAACTTCCAAGCAAAGCCTTATCATAGTTGAAAGCTTTAGTGGGAAGATGATGGTGGTCGGTTTCATAAATAAATAAATGAGAACATTCGTACTCATTATGCACTGAAAAAAAAAAAGACTCGATGTGATGCTCATTTATGACACACATGACTCCCATCTACCCCATGTTTAAGAACCAACCTCAGTAATCATCGTCACCGTGTCAAAAACCTAGCATTGTTCAGTAAATTTGTAGCAATAATATGATAATAAGGACAACGATATTAACAGACACCACCCTCTGCGCTGAAGACCCTACTCATATCAAATCAACATCACAATCAATAGCCCCCATGAATGTTTAGGAATATTAGATGGCAGCAAATATAAGAAAAGGAGATAATTAAAGTAAAAATAAACATACTGATGAAGAGGTTGATGATTACAGTAGCTGCAATCTTCGACATGTTGAAGACCTAAACGATGCTATCATCATCATCATCATCATCACCAAAGTAGTCTCTAATATAAAACATCACTCTCATGACCATACAGGGGAAAAAAACTGTACATGGGGGTCGTACATGGGTGTCACTGATATTACAAAGTCTGGGCTCTATAGACAAAGGTATCACCAATATTCACACAAAGGAAGTTGACACCACACATAAAAACTCGCATACTGTCTTCAACACATAACATCTTTCAGCAGCTTATACCTACGATTGGCTGGCCTTGAAGACGAAGCACTGCCTGCATTTTTGCCTTTGTCATGGCTCTCCAAGCCACCCTTGTGCTTCTTGCTGCTAGAATTCTCATGGCGGCTCAGGCTTCCTCCCTCGTTCTTGTCCAACTTTGTCCAGCTAACCATGCGGTTGCCGCCTCTCACCTCCGACTGGCACCAGTCGCACACTCCAGACGCCTCTAGTTCATTGTAGTAGTTACTACAGTACCTGAAAGACCATAATTTCTCAGCAGATTCTGACCAACCAGAAGAAAATAACAACAATGATAAAATAACTCCAACGAAGAGGTTGATTATGTTAGCAACTACCTTAACCGGGCATTATTAACAAACATAACAACCAAGATGATGATGACGATAAGATGAGTTGGTGATTTCAATGACAAGAAGTAATTAGAAAAACAGGTCATAATCATGATGAGTAGATATACTGGGTCATAATTAATAATGAAAGACCTACCAACCCTCTCAGCTCAAGTCCAAGCCAACATATGCAATGATATTTGCAGATAAAATCAGAATCTAAACGGGGTTACTCACCTCTTCGCCTAGAAGGAACAACAGAAGTGTCTCTACTGCATTACTATTTCCTAAATCAACAATTCTTCTTGATCTCTATTCCTAATTCTAGACCTTAAAATGATGGTGGTGATGAAGATGATGAAGTTGTGGATGGTGATTGAGAGCATACGAGTGCTGGTAACGAGAGCAGCAGCTGGTGCAAAGAAAGAGCTTGTTGGGGAAACCAACATCCCCACACATGCAGCACACTGAGGAAAGGTCATGTTCTCCCATGGCCTCCTGAGAACAGGTGCAGAAGAGCACCAGAAGCAGAACTGCAAAGAGAAAAGAAGGAAGAATGAGAAGGCCCAAAAGAGGGAACAGAAGAAAGGTAAAAATACGTGCGGCTGTTTGGGGTGTCTACCAAAGTCAGTCAGAGAGCAGTCATCATCAGTAGGAAGACAGAGAGAGCATGAATCATTGTGTGGTGTTTTACAGTCTTTGGTGGGATGAGAGGGACTGCAACCCATGACCTGCCGCCCCACATCTATACGTGTGTTGGTGTCTACATACAGGAGCCAAAATCGTAAAGGGGAAGCAAAAGGGTACAGTTTGGTACTGTGGATAGCTATGAATGAGATACGATTTAATGTACAAAATAGGTGAAGCACATGGGAAAAACTGGAGCCGCACAACACTATCATGTGTCTCAAGTAATACCAACAAATAGTTTTGGTCAAATAAGTCCGAGCAACTTAAGAAATAAGGGCGAAAAAGGGTGCCTCGAAACTTTGGAAAGGAAGGTCCTAGATACTTGGACTCAGTAATTTACGAGAATACTCATATAACAGCAAGGATATAGTCTTATGGATAGCATTGAAACCTGAAGAATAGTTCAGACGTTTTGAGAATCCAAGACTCGAAATTCAAAGCACCATCGTTTTATAACGAAGAAAGCTTTTCCTGACTGGATAAACTCGAACTATGGAATGACAGAATGACCCCTTCTAGTGAGATTTAAGTCCATCATCATTTTTTTAATATATCACCACTTCTGCTGCTTTTTCTCGAAAGTGAAACACAAAGTCGAATACATCTTTGAGCCCTGCCCCTAGCTTCTGCTGCGAAAATGGGCTTTCTCCTGCCTTTCTCTTCACTCCACTATAATGCCATTGCCAGTAATATCTATTATGATTTATAACTGTGCGTTTGAAAAAGTTTGATTGACACAGATGGGAACATTGAATATCTTTGTCATCGTCTATAGAAGAAACCATTTAGTCAAGAGGCTATGTTGTCTTTCACAGTTTAACCAAGAGCATCCCTAGTTTTGTGGAGAACAGTAATACGTTGCCCACACAGAAACCAGAAAATCAAGCTCCCCATCATTTTATGCTGCCAGTTGTAGATATTTGAGGTGTTTTGGAATCAATAGAAAAGGTGCAGGAGTTTTGGACAGAAAACCTTGATAACTTTTAACTAGGGCAGCAAATAGCACTCAGTAGGCTGATTCTAGTTGATCATTGGTTCATGCTGCACTTTCCCACTTTTTTGCAAAACCACCTTTAGTTTCAAGCTTCTGACTCAAACAAAGCCACTCCCAGTCTCCCCACCGCCTCGCCTAATGTTCAAATCTAAGAGATTGGTCATTTGAAAAACCGCCCAACGTTCGTAACATCAACATCCCTACATAGTTTCTCAAAAATTAGAAGAATAGAATCTGCAAAACCGCCTTCAATCCCAAGATTCTTTGTCCACAAAGCCACCATCCCCAGTTTTGAGAAGAATTTTCAATTTTCTAAACCACGTTCAATTTCAAAAGATTCTTATATACCACGGTCTCACTTAAGGAGGTACCCTTCCAATAAAGCCTTAGACTTTTTAAAATCGCCAACTCTTTTGCAAGATTCTCTTAATCCACCCCCCACCGCCTTTCTTAATGCTCAAAATTATGAAAATGGAATCCAGGATCTTAAAGCGAGAAACAAGTCATTTCAGTACTCCCCTGCAAAAGAAAAACGTCCTTTTTTTAACAGGGGTAATCAGAAAAACTTTTTCTTCTACATCCACTTTTCTGCTCCTCAACATAACGCCATTCATAAAAGCATATTTCTTTTTCAAACAGTTGAAAAAATCAAAAAGATGTGACAAGGAACCATAGCAACACACACTGCATGTCAGCCTGCAGTTTGTACCTACATCTTCTTTACCTCAAAAAGATTGTCCTTGAAAAGGAAGTGAACAGTGCAACATCACTAAGTTTGAATAGCTCAACAATCTGTGGTCGGAAATACATGAACTTCACAAAAGGCTCTCTCTCTCTCTCTCTCTCAAAAGTGTCAAAACTGCCCTCTGTCTGAAAGTGGTCTTTCATATCCCTGCCCACCGCCGTCACTTTCAAACCTAATATGGGCAGTGGAGAGAATTGCCAATTACTTGAAGTTGTATTCTCAAATGGAGAAGATAACAATAGTTCATAGATTAGGAAATCAGATGAATGGAGAAGCGAACAATGTTTCTATTACAAACTTAAGCCCCTTTAAGCCTTCCCGTCAACATCAAAAAGCCGTATTGACTATCATCGATGATTTCACACTTCATTCAAATTTTCTGAATGCCAAAGAAAATGAAAATATCATGGACGATTTCGCACTTTATCCAAAATTTTCCAATGATAAAGAAACTGGAAAAGAGGTTTATCATGATTTTCGAGAAAATTATTTTGAATGGTAATTTGGAGGAGAATGCAAAGACTTTGGTTTGTTGGAATGACATCGCAAAGCCTAGAGAGTTTGGGGGATTGGGTATTCATGACATTCACAAATTTAATTTAGCCCTTCTCACTAAGTGGATTTGAGTGATATTCAAAACTAAGGAAAAATATCAATGGTATTTATAAAAAAAATGTGGTCTTTCTTAATGGCCATGAAATTGGGTGGCAGACCATAAGCGGCATGATGAATCGGGTATTTGGAAAGGATGGGCAAGGGTGATTGACACTTTTTGTCATTTTCTTAAGGTGGAGATTGGTTATGGTGAATTCACCCTATTTTGGCATGATGTGTGGAAGGACTCTTGTATGCTTAAAGACTAGTTTCTCGAGTTGTACTTCAATGCTAAGAAAAAATATTGTAAGATCAAAGATGCATATATAACGGACTCACATGAATGATCGATTGTTCTTAGAAGGGAACCTTGAGAAGAAATCTTTAGACAATGGAGTAACCACATGTTAGATCTTAATTCGATATCTTTGTCACAACAACCGGACAACATTGTATGAAAAATTACTAAGGATGGGAGTTACTTCACAACTTCATTCTATTTGGCTATATCTAGGCCTTCGGTCATTTAGATGCCTAAAGGTTCTCTATGGGGAGGGGGCTGCCTCAACGGATCTCCCTGTTAGGGTGGTTAATCTTTTAAGGTAAAATTCAAACTGAATTTTAGTTGTAAAGAAGATGAGTTCATTTAGCGAGTATGTGTTCTCTTAGTTTATGCGAAGAGAAAATTGCTCAACATTTATTTGGGACTGTTCTTTTATTAAAAGGTTGAGACACCATGCGTGGAATGATCTAAACTTTGTTTGGGAGGAGATTACCTTCTCAAGACAACTGTTGATCGCGGATCACCTTCTCCAATGTGCTAAGGAATGGAGGTTTGCATGGTGGGTTTGGTAGCTCTGGTATGACAATTCATTTGCCTGGAGCAAAAAATGATTGCATTTTCAGAGGGTTGCAGCACGGTCCGGATCATATCCTCCCTTCATCTTAAATGGAAGGTGAGTAGTAGGCTAAGCAGAAAATGGTCAGACTTGGACGTTCGAAAGCTGGGCTCGAATAGGGTGTTTTTTTAGAGGATACTGCTGCTGCTCGCAGGGTGGTTGTCTGTTTTTCTTTATTCTAATGTTCACTATTATTGTTTTTTATGAGCATTGTTTACTGGCTGGTGTAAGGTGATTGGTGGTGGGTGATATCTCATCATTCTCACTGGTTTCTCAATATATTATACACTTAATGGAATATATATTTCTTTAAAATAAAAAGCCTTATTGACTATCACATCACCAGTTGCCAGAAAGTAAGGAAATAGCTCGGTGATATGGTAAACCTTATAGTGTGTTCATGGTTTTATATATTTATCCTCAGAACCTTATGCATGTAAACTATACAGAATCTAACGTGTCGGCACGTTCTCTCACACATAGAGACGTAAAGAGCAATGAAGACTAGAATACAAACTGACCACTTACAAGAAAGTCCCAATGAATGAATGTCTTAAAATTGCTCCAACGCATGATACTGAATAAAGAGATGTTGATTGATCTTGTTCATGATGAGATGTATGCATTTAAGAGACAACAGGTTTAAACTTGCAAAGGTGCATAATTGCTAAGGCCCTCCTCAACTTTACTTATACATTTGCCTCTTTAAAGAACTTTACTCATACACTTGGGAATGAAACTTAGGGTACGTTCGGGTGTTTCAACTTGACGAATCATTCTGATTCCAAATCCCAGGGCAACCAGTAGGATTTAAAAATCTCACGGATTGTCATGATTTTTAATCAGAATGATTCGAAATCACAGGCTGCTTCATGAGATTTCAGGCTTTTAGAATCGCGATTATGTGGGAACAAACCAAACCTCTCCTAAGAATCTAATTTGGAATTGGTGAAAATGAGTTTTTTTGGGCACATTTCTGCAAAATTTGTTGGATGCAGAGTTTGCAAAATGTGAAAAGACACTAGATAAAAACTAGATGGGCACATTTTTAACGAAGCAGGTTATATGTCCCCCCCCCCATGGCATCTCATGCTCGGGGGTCCCAAAAAGCACCACGTATTTAAGCCTGTGTGTCTCGTAAACCCATGTTTGTCAGCATTAATTAGCAATGGAGTTTGATGCAATTGCAAAGACTTAAGTACGTACCCTCTCCTCCATTGGTGCAAAAAAAAAAAAATAACGATTCTAGAAAATGAGTGATTGTAAAGACTTAAGTGCCCCGAAGATGATTATTTAAGACTCAGTCTCTGCACTGCAGGATTATCCGAGAAAGAAATCTCTCCTGGAGGAGGCCATGAATATCAACCCTTTCACACTCTCTCTTCTTTCTCTTTTTGCTTCTGTGCACATCCAGCAGAAGATCCTACATTGCTCCATCAAGCACCGACTGACCTGCACATTGACTGTTGTGGAGCTTGATTCAGAGTTTTTGCCCTTACAAGAGGAGGGTTTGGGGGCTCCTCCTAGCGTGGGTAACAGCATTCAACTAAATGAGTTGTGAATCCTGATTCAGAGTTTTTACCCTTACAAAAGAGGGGTCTGGGGGCTCCTCCCAACGTGGGTAGCATAATTCAACTTGAAGAGTTGTGGAGCCTGATTTAGAGTTTTTACCCTTACAGAAGGGGGGTTTGAGAGCTCCTCCCAGCGTGGGTAGCATCATTCAACTTGATGAGTTGTGCAGCTTGATTCAGAGTTTTTGCCCTTATAGGAGGAGGGTTTGGGGGTTCCTCCCAGCGTGGATAGCATCGTTCAACTTGATTCGTTGTGGAGCCTGATTTAGAGTTTTTTCCCTTACAGGAGGGGGGTTTGGGGGCTCCTCCCAGTGTGGGTAGCATTGTTCAACTTGATTCGTTGTGGAGCCTGATTTAGAGTTCTTTCCCTTACAGGAAGGGGGTTCGGGAGCTCCCCCCCGGCGCGAGTTCCACTGCACGGTCAGCGGGGGGGTCCAGGGGGGGCGCCCCTGGCGGGGGGCAGCGCCCCCCGGACCAATTTTTTTTGGGGTCTTGTATAATTTTTTTATTTTCTTTCCCTCTTTTAACTATCAAAAAAGAGCAATAAAGCCTTTTGTTTAATCGTGGGGCTCATGTTTCCTTCAATTGTTTCTTGCTCGAGGTTTTCGTAACACCCCTTCCCACGATTTTTCTATTTTTCTTTTTCTGTTTCTTTCCCACGATTTTTTCAATGACTCTCTTATAGTGATTTTTAGTGTTGTCGGGTCTCCAACGAGCCCCACAATGATTTATAGTGTTATCCAGCCTTTTAACAATGATTTGTAGTGTCTTTCGCAAATCACTATAGTGATTTATAGTATTTTTGGGTCTCCAACGAGCCCCACAACGTTTTATAGTATTGTTGGATCTCACTATAGCGATTTGTAGTGTCTTCTGCAAATCACTATAGCGATTTATAGTGTTATTCATAAGCAGATCACTGTAAATCGCTACCCGAATTAGGACCAACTTGTCAGGGTCATATCTCCCTAACCGGAGGTCATATTCTAAATCCATAAAAAATGGTGTCTTCGTTATTGAGTCTAGTTTATTCTTATAAATTTTCAGCGATTTATATTATCATTTTATTTTTCATTTTAACTAAAAACCCGATTTCTATTATTCTGTGTTATTTGAGTTGCAACTCAAATAATACAGAATAATAAGGGTCTAGTTTTTAGTTTAAATGGGGAATGAAATGACAATAGAAATCGCTAAAAATTTACAGGAATAAACTAGACTCAATAACAAAGACACTATTTTTACGGATTTGGAATATGACCTCCGGTTAGGGAAATATGACCCTAACAAGTTAATCCTAATTCATGTAGCGATTTACAGCGATTTGCTTACTGAATAACACTACAAATCGCTATAGTGATTTGCGAAAGACACTACAAATCACTATAGTGAGATTCAACAATACTATAAATCTTTGTGGAGCTCGTTAGAGACCCAAAAACACTATAAATCACTATAGTGATTTGCGGAAGACACTACAAATCGCTGTTGAAAGGCCGAATAACACTATAAATCATTATGGGGCTCGTTGGAGACCCAAAAATACTACAAATCACTGTAGGAAAGCCCAACAATACTACAAATCACTGTTGGAAGGCCGAATAACACTATAAATCGTTGTGGGGCTTGTTGGAGACCCGAAAATACTATAAATCGTTATAGGAAGGCTCGACAATACTATAAATCATTGTTAGAAGATCAGACAACACTATAAATCACTGTGGAGCACATTGGAGACCCGACAACACTAAAAATCACTGTAGGGGAGTCATTGAAAAACTCGTGGAAAAGAAACAAAAAAAGAAAAATAGAAAAATCGTGGGAAGGGGTGTTACGAAAACCTCGAGCAAGAAACAACCGAAGGAAACATGAGCCCCACGATTAAACAAAACGCTTTATTGCTCTTTTTCGATAGCTAAAAGAGAGAAAGGAAATAAAAAAATTATACAAGGCCACAAAAAAATTTGGTCTGGGTGGCGTTGCCCCCGCCAAGGGCGGGCTCCCCTGAACCCCCGCACGCTGATCGCGCAGCGGGACACGCGCCGGGGGGGGGGGGGGGAGCCCTCAGACCCCCCTCTTGTAAGGGCAAAAACTCTAAATCAGGCTCCACAACCAATCAAGTTGAACGATGCTACCCACACTAGGAGGAGCCCCCAAACCCCTCTCCTGTAAGGGCAAAAACTCTGAATCAGGCTCCACAACGAATCAAGTTGAACGATGCTACAGTCAGTGTGCAGGTCAGTCAGTGTTTGATGGAGCAATCTAGGATCGTCTGCTGGATCTGCACAGAAGTAGATAGAGAAGGAAGAGAGAGTGAGAGGGTTGGTGTTCATGGCCTTCTCTAGGGGGAACTCTTTGCCTTCCTTGATTTCTCCTCTAGAGAGAGAGAGAGAGAGAGAGAGAGAGAGAGAGAGAGAGAGAGAGAGAGAGAGAGAGAGAGAGAGAGAGAGAGAGAGAGAGAGAGAGTTTTACAGTGTTTTACGAAGAAGGAAGAAAAAAAAGATGACGATGAAAAGTTCAAACAGACATTTTTGATGGCTCAGGTTCATTTCGCCGGATGACCATCGGATCGCCGACTCACCATCGTTTCGCCGGATCATCATCAGATCGTCGGCTAAGGTTCGTTTCGTTGTGTAGACTTTGAAGAGTCAACATCATCCTCGACTTTCTGAATGAAGGACATGTTTGTCCTTTTTTTGAACCGTTTGTTTTCTTTTTTTGAATGAAGGACATTTTTGTCATTTTCTCAAACCGTCGTTTTATGGCAAGAATTGCAAGAAAGGGTACTTAAGTCTTTGCTACCGAACCAGACTCCAATGTTGAGTGATGTCAACATACACGGGAATACGAGCCCCATGTGCTTATATACGTGGTGTTTTTTGGGACCCCCGAACACAGACGTGGGATTCAGTGAATCATCGGGGGTGAACATACACCACCCTCTCCATTTTTAACATGAAAGACCCGGTTTTTAGGCACCCAATTGACACACCATCTCCCCCTTAAAAAAAAAACACTCCCAACTTCCCTCTACCCATCGTCTGGTCCGGCCATTTTTAGCCACTTACCATCAGGAAATGGCTGGGCTGGTACTGTTTTGCATGGATAGTACCAACCCCGCCTCTTTTCTGGTAGAACATCCAGCCACCCAGCAGCAAGAAAAGGCTGGGCTGATATCTTTCATGTTAGACAGTACCGTGTGGCCATTTTTAGGCCGGTGGATGACCAAAAGTACGTAGTTGGAATTTTTTTATGTGAAATCTTCCAGCCACCCACCGACCAGAAAATGGTCGATCTGGTACGGGCTAACATGGGAGATACCAATCCAGCCATTTCCAGCTGATAGGTGCTCAAAAACTTGGCCAAAACTTTCTTTTTTTTGTATTTGCTAGCTCGTTGGGTCATTTTGTAGCCACTTGGCCGGAGTGGGTGGCCTCTCTCTACCTGTATTATACACATTATATATATATATATATATATATATATATATATATATATATATATATATATATATAGAGAGAGAGAGAGAGAGAGAGAGAGAGAGCCGTTCAACCAAAAAAAAAAGTCCAAAATCTACAACCGATGGCATTCCTTCTCTAAGGATCAAGTTTTACATTGATCGAACTTTACATATATATTATATTTTTATCATTTATTTAGTGAGTAATATGATTTAGATTATGAATTTTCAATATTTAGATGTCTTTTAAAACGCTAAAAATCAACAGCCCACAATACTTTGTCTTGTAAAGTTTTAAATGCATTGTGAGCCGTTCTATTTTTCATATTTCGTGTAAAACATATTTCTTACTAAATAAACTATAAAGAACAAATATATGAGGTTGAAGATTAAAGGGGGTCTTCCAATCATCATTGGTTGTAGATTTTGGACATTCCTTTGGTTGGATGGTCCCCCTTCTATGTATATATACACTTATTTTAGTTTTAAAGAATATAAAAACTGAATTTTGCTCTCATTATCTCTCCACCTCTCACGTTAAGACACAATAAGGATTTTTTTATTAGAAGAGATGCTAAAATTTAGAAATGCCAAATCTCACAAAAAATTATCATGCTTGCTGAAAAGGTTAATGTTATAAGTTGTTTTGGTAAAAATAAAAAAAAATATCCCTAAACCAGGTTAACTGTCGTTCAAACAGCAAAACCATGCTTTTTATAGTTCTACAAAACCAGCAGATTACCAATCTAGGTTTTCAAAAAAACAAAAAAAGAGGGTTTTGTTTGTCATCCAGATGCCCCCAACGTCGTCCGATCGCACCCTTTTATCGGCCCCTTCATGTCAACTGAAAAGGAATGCTTCACACTTGAGAAACTTGACAGACTCTCTTGTTCACCGAGAGTTGCAAGGTTATGTATTTATAACCAAAAAGACATGATATAAGGTTTACCCGAGGCAGTCTGTTAGCCTCATTTGGTAACAAGGAACAATTTGGTAACAAGAAAACAAAAAAAAAAACATCAAAATGTTACACGATTATGATAATATCTGATAATAATAGAAAGACCAAATCTTCATCCCCATTTATCGTTATCTTCATAGCCTGTATTCTTATCATTCCCCCCTCAATCTGAGCATAGGCTCACCGACGCACAGATTGGATCTAAACTGCTGGAACTGACGTGTAGAGAGAGGCTTAGTGAAGCCATCTGCAAGCTGTTCGGACGAGCGAATGAATTCAATCAAGATATTTTCCTTCTTGACGTGATCCCGAATGAAGTGGAAGTCAATTTCTACATGCTTTGTCCTAGCATGAAACACCAGGTTCGATGCCAAAGAGAGTGCTCCTACGTTATCACACCATAAAGTTGGAGATGTTGTAGGTGTGTATCCTAGCTCTTTAAAAAGAGCTTGTAACCATAGTAGTTCTGTAGTGGCTCCGGCTAAAGCTTGTATTCTGCATCAGTGCTGGAGCAGGCTACTGTCTTTTGTTTCTTTGATGCCCAAGAAACTGACGTTATCTCCTAGGAAAGTGATGAATGTTGGGCATTATCGGTTATGGATCCAACCCACAAGTGTGACCCTGTTTGACACCCATTAGTGGGTCACGTTAGTGGCCAAGTAATGGGGATAGTGGGTGGGAGTTACGTGAAAGTGGAGAAAACCACATTCACGTACCTGCTTAATCTCGTCATAGTGTGTTTAGGAAATTCATAGTATTTTACCCTGCCAAAATAGTTCTGCATTCGGATACAGCGGAACAGGGTCCTGCTCACCGTCGACCTAAAGCCTGGGCTCATTGTGGGCGTCAACCTGCTGAGGAGAACGCCGAATTTCCAACACACACTATGGCGAATTCAGGTACGCTTCCTGTCAATATTTGTTTTACAGGATTCGCCAACATTGGGTTGTGGGCCCACAATGCCACACATTTCCGCTGCGCGTGGCCGTGTAGGCCCTTTTCGGCGTTTCGCCTCGTTGTCTGAATTCTGCGACAACATGTCATCGTGGGGTGATATCCTGGCAGACGCAAACATCACTGTTTGCGACAGAGGATGCAAATCATTTTTCTGGCAGACTGTCGTCGTAGGGCGACAACCTTCATCGGCAACTGTCGCCACGGGGGCGACAATATTTTCCCAGCAGTGGTCGACTCAGGCGACCCTCATTAAAAAAAAAAGATTGATGTATACCTGTGGCCGTCGGGTTGCAGGGAGGATCTGCCGTCGCCAGGATCGCCGCTGGAGCCATCACCTGAGTTCCCCTGCGCCGTCGGGTTGCAGGGTGGTCGGCATATGCCAGAGGAGTTGTCGGGGTTGAGAACGCCGGATGGCCGGCGTTTGGGGTTTGAAAACCCCCTTTTCTCTGCCCGGCGTTCCATCAGGCTGCCAGTGAAGTCGCTGTCATCAGAGTGTCTACGGGCGATTCCAGCCGGTAGCTGGTGCCGACAATCGCACGTCGCCGTGAGGCGACGTCATTAGCCGATGGGAGGGCGACGTGGGTTGCCGGAGGACTTTAGGGCATCCAGAAACGGCTGTTGCCGCCATTTGGATCTGTTGGAGCCGAAAGACTGTTGCCGGATCGGACGATCATCGTGGGGCGATGTGCCAGCTAGATTGACTGTCGGTTGCCGGTGACCTTGCCGGCGCTGCTACACCAGTCGTGCCCTTTCTTCCTCTGCCTCTTCAGCCATCGGATGACAAAGCCTCGCATCATCGCCGTGGGGCGACGTCATTCGTCGGTGGGTTGATGTCGGTCGCCGGCTGGCGGCATAGGACGCCGACAGCCGGCGTCGGTCGCCATTCGGTGACGTGGGTCATCGTGGAACCGAAAAAGGCTGAAACCCTTTCGGTTTCCCTGTTAAAATGAAAACAGAAATCAGGTTTCTGTTTCATTTTAACAGTGGATCGGATCGGGTCCGGAGTGGTGATCCGATGACAGGCCCGATCCAAATCCATTTTGGATGGATCGGGTTTGTGGTTTATTCTTGGATCTGTCCCAGACCCATGATGGTTCCGGGTCTGGGTCTGATCCGGAAAGAATCGGGTCTTTCTCAGATCGGGTTAGACCCAGGTCCATTTAGGACCGGGTTTGATCTGAATCCATTAAGAGTCTGGTCTGACCCAGGTCCGTTTTGGACCGGGTCTAACCCGGGTCTGTTTCGGACCGGGTCTAACCCGGGTTCTGTTCGGGCCGGGTTCGACCTATATCAAGTATGGGTCGGGTCAGACCCAGATCCCATTTGAATTGGGTCGGATCCATGTTAAGCAGGATCCAAACACTATTAAGACTGAATCGGATCAGGAACCTCACCGAGGACATGGCATTGGATATATATATATATATATAGAGAGAGAGAGAGATAGAGAGAGAGAGAGAGAGATTTGAAAATAAGTTCAAAATTTCAATGTTCCATATTTCATTGTTTATTAAACTACCCAGGGATGGGGGTGGAGGTCCAAAGTTTTCCCTGCCACAGGGATGGAGAGTAATATTTTGAGATGGGTCAGGGATAGAGACCTTGCCCCCCATACCCGGTCCACTGCCATCCCTACTCTTGTCCACCTTTTTTTTTCTGCTTTTACAAGAAATTGGTGTGTCATTACCAAGGTACAGGAATCACTATTGCAAGGGCGGTTCACGCATTTTAGAGGGGCTCTTGTTTCTGTGTTGATGACGGCTTGGTAAACGATTCTTTCTGGCTTGGCTCTTGTAAAGATAATAATTTATAGATCTTTAGGTTTGTAAGCAACTATTTCTGTACTTTTCACTGATCAAATACTAAGATCATAACTTCTAGATATTTGGATAGCGATTTCATTAGTTTCTGTGAGCTTCATTCATGGTCATCTTTGTTTTTGGAGCTAATTCTGTTAGCCCAAACATCTGAAATATGCATAATGTTGTGGGTGTCTTGAATTCTAAACCTCCTCTGATCCATGATCTAATCCAAAAATATTTTTAGAGATCGTTCAATGAGGTTTGCAGTGGCCCCGAAGGGCTTGGGTTATTCCAGTCTTCTTTTGTAATTTTCTCATGTACCGGTTAGGGTGGTGTTCCCTTTTCTTATATGTAACCACCTCCTTTTTGAAGTTAGGTATGAAATTGGGGATTAGGGTTTTGAGAGTTCTGTATCTCTTCATTGTATTTCCTCACAACTTGCTAGTGGATGCTTTCTCTAGAGAAGTTGAGGCCCTAGTCATATTTCATTGGAGGCCCATATTTCTCCATTATTTTTTTTTTCATTGGAGGCCCCTCAGCATGAGGCACATGCATGTGCCATGTTTAATTGGAGGCCCTCATCATGTGAAATATAAGCCTTATATATATTTTTTTCATTTGAGGCCCTAGGTGGCAGCCTCAAATATCAAAGAGCCCAGCCAGCCCTGGACATAAGCCTAAGTGTCCAACCATGTAAATCTCGTGTATTCTCTCTCTCTTTTCTTTCCTTCTTTTCCTTGTCCCAAGTGACATTGTAGAATTCAGAATGTTGGTGGTTTTGGAACTTACAGTTGGCAATGATTAATATTCAGGATTGGTGTTCCCATAACTTTCATCTGAGTACGTATAACCGAACCTAAAGGTCCTTTTCTTTTTTGTGGTGATACTTGTCCTGAGAACGATATGTTCCACATTTAGTTTTTATGCTTAGGCTTGCTATGGAAGGTGATTGTTTTTACAAACTAGGCTTGTTCAAAATCGATGGCCTATGTGGCCCACTGGCTTTAAGCCCAAATCTTCTCTCTGTGCTGATCTCATTCTGGGTAATGTGAATCTCTAATGAGAGAGAGAGAGAGAGAGTTTGTCTCAAGCATGCTCATCAAATCATTTTTTACTTCTCTTTATTTCCACCAATTCCCCTACAAGTGCTTCTTTCACTTAGACCATGTTTGGGGAGACACACTTGTAGGGGAATTCGTGGAAATGAAGAGAAGTAAAAAATGATCTGATGGGCGTGCTTGAGACAATGATAAGTGACTTGAGGAAACTCTCTCTCTCTCTCTCTCTCTCTCATTCATCTTGGCCTCTGAAGTCATTCACTCATTACATCTTAGTGGACAACCCTACTTTTCTCTTAAATTGGATTTTCATAAAGCCTTTGATTCTGTGCATTGGCCCTTCTTATTTCAAATGTTATCCAATTTTGACATTGGTCGTCGTTTTTCTGGATGGGTGAGAGAATTGGTCTCTAATGCTCATGTCATGATTAAGATTAACGGCACTAGAGGTGGCCAGATCAAGTTGGGGCGTGGATTAAGGCAAGGCTGCCCTCTATCTCCTTTGTTGTTCAATGCCATTGATGAGGGTCTCGTGGTGTTGCTCAAGCGTGCTGCGGAGAAACGCCTGATAGATCCTCTAGATGTTCCAGATTTTTCGGACCATATTCTTATTTATGCTGATGATATGATTATTTTCGAGTGAGCAAACATGCAGCAGATGCTTAGATTCAAGCTTATTCTCCAGTTCTTTCTTTCTCTTTCTGGGCTTTCCCTAAATGATAGCAAATGCTCTCTTACTATGTTCAATGTTCAGTCTTCTATGCTTGCAGTGGGTAAACAGATTTTAATTGTGCACTCTCTGAGTTGCCGATGACATATTTGGGTCTGCCGTTACAAGTGAAACGCCTCTCTTCCACTGCTTGAGCTCCAACTATTCAAAAAGTGAAAAACAAGCTTCTTTCGTGGCAGGCTTCTTATCTCTCCATTGCTGGCCGTCTGACCTTAATCAGACATGTTCTTTCTTCTATCCCTGAATTCTTCATGTCAATGTTCGTGATGCCTGTGGACGTGGAGAAGCAAATTTGTCGTTTAATGTCGGATTTTCTTTGGTCTGGGTGTCACCTTAAGAGTAAGCGCCATTTGGTTGGTTGGCGAACGGTGGTGTTACCGAGGCGTATGGCTGGCTTAGGTGTTTTTGCTCCAAGACAGAGGAGTATTGCTCTCGTAGCCAAGCAATGTTGGATGGCTCATCAACCAGGCTCTCCATGTGCTCGCTTGCTCCATGCTAAATATGGTGCTCCTGATTTATCTCTTTTTCGCTATGGAACCCGGGGTCTGGCGATCTCGCACTTGCGAAGCATGTGGCTTAGAGCCTTATCGTCCTTCAGAGATCAAACTGGGGATGCTGGAAATTATGATCAGTGGTTGCAATGGGCGATTACTCCAAATGGAGCGTTCCACACCCACAAAGTGTATAGATCGCTGCTCCCCCAAGGGGCAGATTGGTTCCCTGAGTGTGCGTTATGGGGTAAGGGCTCTTCTCCAAGATCTCAGTTCTTGGCTTGGTTAATTTTGCATGATAGGGTTCAGACTCACAGTTATTTAAAGAAGTTGGGCTTTCAGTTTCCAAGTTGGTGTGTGTTGTGTCAAGCTGCTGAAGAAACTACTTTTCATTTATTTTGGTCCTGCCCAATCTTTATGGCCCTATTTAATAGGACGTGGAGATCTCCGAACGTAATTGTCAAAGAAGAGTCTTTTGCGCTTGATCTTCTCCTGGGCCCTATTGAAATTAGACGATGCAAGCAGTGGAGACTGATCTGGAAGACATGGTTGCTTACTACTTGGTGGTTTGTTTGGATGGCACGCAATGATGCTACTTTCCGTCAAATTCCGGTCATCTTTAATCATCTTGTCCATAAAATCCTGGTTGATGTATATGCAATATTACGTATGCATCTTAGAGACCTCTCCTCTCATCTGAACGACGTTCACTCAGCGGTGGTTTCTTCTAATCCTGCGGATCCTGGTTGAGTAGGCTTTGTTGTTTTGTTGCTAGTTGTCTGTAGTTTCTTTTCTTTAGCTTTGTTTCTTCTGTGTTCGGTTCATGGGTTCAACATTTTGTTGATCTTCATGAGTATTAATGTTGATCTTATTTCGTCTCTCTCTCTCTCTCTCTCTCTCTCTCTCTCTCTCTCTCTCTCTCTCTCATGACATGGAGGTTATTAAGCCCCCTCGCATTAGGCAAGAAAATATTCTGGGCATGGACTGCAATTGGTTAAGGCTTAATCTCTCAATTGATAAGATTAAATACGAAATTTCATGATTAAGCAGTAAAACATGTAAGACGAGCTAGGATCACAATGCAGTAGACAACCCAGAAGAACATGGAATCATGAAACCCACAAGGGCTCCACTCATCTGGTAGGAGCAACTTGTGAATGCTACCAAGTTGACGGAACATCACAATTTTGAAACCCACGGGTAGCGTCTCTTGCTGCAAGGTTGAAGCTGGGTGTAATCACTGATGGGCAGGGGACCTTAAGGGTTTTACCAACCGGAGGCCAGCCAAGGTGCGGTCAGTTACTTGGATTATCCAAAAAAACATGGTATCATGAAAGACTGCTATTCAAGCCAATCCAGATTTGGGTCGTTGTGGTGTGATACAAATTTGATAAAACACCTTGGAAAGGTGCAGGTCGTCACAACATATTTTTTTCATGGAAAAATGAAAGAGTTTGGTTGGGTCAATAATCCATATAAAAGCCAGGTGTTTTATAATTTATTTACGCTTTCCGACGCCTATCTACACATCCAGCATGTTGGGATTGAATCAAATCCACAGAAAAGGAACCATATCCAAGAACTTGGGCGGATCAAGGACTGAGTTAAAGAGCACTTAGGTTACTTGGCTATTTCCTATAGATTTTAAGAATTTCAAGTGCTGTTAGGTAGCGTGGTCATTTGCCTGCTACATATGATCCTAGAGACATGGGCCTCCAGTATACATTGTCACAGCAAAAGGGAAACACAGGACACAGCATTTTTGTGTGATTTTCTATTAAGAATACTATACAAAGAATGAGATGAAACCAAAATAAGCCTGATTCATACTGAATAGACTAGACTGAAAAGTAATTGGGAAAGCCATAGGCGTTCATAAAACACTTTAATAGAAAAATATTCATGCTAACAGAATTACTCTAAAGGACTTTTTTTTTTTCTGAAAAGCAATTAAATGTCATTTGTAATTTCATGACATGCTTATAAATAGTTCAAAGAAAATTTGCATTTCAATCTCGGGTTAACCGGGTCAAATTTGATAGGCAAATTGGTCTGGGCCCTGGGGTTTAAATTTCGCAGGAATACTGAAATTCAGCCATCATTCAGTTTACATGTATCATTCTTTCTATGTCTTGGCAAAGATATAGCACACGACAAGTCAAAACCGGTGTGTCAAAAGACCAGACTCGACAAAAATGAGTGAGTTTTATTTGAACTGTTTGCATTTCTGAATATGATTCAGCATCAGCTTAACATATATTTATTAGTGGATGGGAGATTCAAGAAATATGCTTGACAAGCTTATCCAACAAAAAGCAGATACAAAACGAGCGAACAATCAGAAAGACATGGATTGCCTAAATCTGAGTGAAGGGGCCTGCAGGAAAATATTCAAGATATTACCCATATGACTAGCCACACCAACTTGTTTTGGTAATCCATTAGTTACATGATCAACACACAATTTCTTTAAAAAAAAAAATTAAATGCCATATTTGCAGTCCACCAGGAAAAACATCAAAATACCACCCATTGCATTCTTGACCTGACAAAAACTATCCAAAAAACTGAAATATAGGAATCTTATCAAGAAACTAGACTCCATTATACTAAAGTGACACAAGGTTCAACATAATAATCAAATATTCCTTCATCTCCTCCACATACAAAAAGTGAAAAAAGTACACAGAACAACTACACCATGAATCATTCTAAATTTCTAATACATCTAAAGAAACATTCAAACATAAAATTGCACTACAAACACTACTTTTTCACTTCATGACTGGTATTTCTCATGCATATCCGTAATGATCTAAGGGAAGCAAAAAGAGACCAATTCAAACAGAAAGGAGAAAGAACAAGGTCAATTGACCTCTAGATGATGATGTGCAGACGTCAGCATTGAGAAAGAAAGTTAAGCTCAATAATGACCAAAGAGCATTTGTAGTGGGTTGTCTTGCATATTTCTGGACCTGGTAAGCCTAATCAAATATGGAGTTCTGTAACAAAAAAGGAGATGTACTTTCAACAGTCCAAGACATCCACAAAAAGAGTTCTGGTCATTATCAAATACTTCAATTTTTCTAATACCAATGTCGTTGTGACACAATATGAACACATAATCCCAACCTGAAATGACATTCTTGAAATGGGTATTTGTCACGTCTGTCCGTGTGCAGAGAGAGAGAGAGAGAGAGAGAGAGAGAGAGCAGTTCATCACATTTTATACAATATAATTATAAAGTTCATAAACCTTTGTTATTGGTTACTTATTCCAAAATCCAAAATTTTACATTAATGCACTGTATTGGCTCTGTGCACACTAACTGCATTCATAAAATTTTAATCACCTTTTATCTAATACATAGCATTTTCAAATCTACACAATCTTTTTCAGAAAGGTAATTATATATTTTATAGAATTACTGGTATACTCCTAGCTGCGGAAATCAATACAAAGGCCCTACCATGAAATGTTAAAATTTGTCAAGGATACACAGTTTGGTGAATATGCAGAAATTAGCAATTTTTTGATCCTCTTTCCATTAGAATTTTCAAAATATGATGGTGGTGCCGCCACTGGTTCTTTTGCATTGTACCATTACAAGTACATTAATATTTTTACAGAAATAAAAAAAAAGTTTTCTTACCTTCCTAATATTTTAAAAAGTTAATATGATATCCCAATAATTGTTACAATATCCTCAAGTGGTCAACCAAGGGACAACCAAGGGACAACCATGATATCCCAATAATTGTACGGGCAAAACATGCGATTGGACTTAAAGGTTACTCTCCATACAAGAAAAATGTTTTAGCGAACTCATTAATGTTCACTAATGGACATGTCATAGGGACACCTTTCTCTCGTTCCCTCGACAAATTAGATCTAAAAATGAGCCGCTTCCAGTTTGTCTATATACACAAATATGTTTGATCTCTCATTTGTTCAGCACATAAGATGACCATGAATGAAACTCTCTCATTAACAGCCATGTGTTAAAATCTCTCTCTCTCTCAAGGTTGTATTAACACATGGTCATTAGTGAGAGGGTATCATAAATGGTCCTCGTGTTTAACAGAGTGGTTTGCTGTCTATTTTCACAACTATGCTTGATCCCTGCTTTGCTAAGAGTGATGGCAGCTATGCATGGTACTCTTTCACTGAGCACCACTTGGTTAACAAACCAACAGAGAGAGAGAGAGAGAGATGTCACTAACACATGGTCGTTTAGTGAAGAAGCAGTTTGTTTTCTTTGTTCAGAAGGTGAGTATCCTAGACAAGCAGAAAATAGGACTTAATACAGGATTATGGCAGTGAACCTTAGATTTAGTTATCTGAATCCTACTTAGTTCATGTTTAGACACTGTATTCACCGATTGATCATAATAGATCGTGTTATTCCTGTTAATATATATATATATATATATATATATATATATATATATATATATATATATATATATATATATATATATATATATATACATATATATATGCACATACGTATCCTAGGGGCATTTTAGTCTTTTCACACATGTACAATTTCTGTATGTATTTTTCCTTTTTCTGTTTTTCTATTTTTATTTTCTTATTCCCAGCCTCAAGGGCTTACTGGGAACTCCCCCAAAAGAGTCGTTGGACTACCCAACGGCTACATTTCTAGCCGTTGGGTAGATCCCAACGACTCCTTTGAGCCTCCACAATGTGTATAAATATGGGATTAGCCCCCCATTCCTTGTATCACTTCTTGAAGGGATTATTCCCCAAAAATATTCATTATTTTATGAGTGTTCTCAACCCTTAGTAGCTTATTTTCATGTGTGACCCATAAGATGTATTATTCTCTAAGTATTCTCTTGCCCATAAGTGGCACACCAAAGCATCTACTTCAGCTCGTGACATGGTATCAGAGCCTATCGACTTTCTAGTGTTATTCAACTCCTTTTCAAGCATATTTTGAGGTGGCGTGAAGATCAAGTCTTGCCTCGGGAAATGTACCAACCAATCTTCTTGAAGATTGGTCTTCTTATGAATGCATAGAGAGTTTGGAGCTTCAAAAAGAGTTAAGTTTGCTCAAGTATTTATTTATCTTCCTCTTTCTTCTCTCTTGCTTTGTATTCCTTGGTTCTACAACCGAAAAAGTAGTGACGGTAGTTCCAATTAAATTTGATGGAAAGAACTACAATTTATGGGTTACCACCATCAAAAGAATCCTTATTGGTAAAGGATTTTGAGAGTATGTTGATGGTTCCGCAATAGAACCACAACTCATCCTCACAAAAACCATTAAAGAAAATGACAAAACCATTAAAGAAGAGGTTTTTAAAGGAGAAGAAAAAGAAAAAGCTCCTATAAGATATAAAAAAGCTTTGAAGGAATGGGAAATTACCCATGCCAAGATACTTTCCCTATTTATGGAAAGTATGAACGAAGACACATGAAACTATTTTGGAGTTTGAGAGAACCAATGAAGCATGGCTTTTCATTAAACAAACATATACTCGATGCGATATTACATTTCGATGGGAGCTTCAAGACAAAATACATAATTGCC
Source organism: Nuphar pumila (assembly GCF_984573655.1). Classification (NCBI taxonomy): domain Eukaryota; kingdom Viridiplantae; phylum Streptophyta; class Magnoliopsida; order Nymphaeales; family Nymphaeaceae; genus Nuphar; species Nuphar pumila. The sequence continues at coordinate 4,388,041 of NC_143261.1, forward strand.
AACAAGGTGACAAAAGTATTAGAGAGTGCTTTGGCTCTTTAAAAAAGTTGTGGGATCAAATGGCTAAGTTAGAAAGAAACTCCCAACGATACTCAAACTAGAAAGAAGCAAATAAACAATGAGCAATTTTTTCAATTTATGAGAGGACTGCAATCCGAGTTTGAGCAAATGAGAAGCAACATCATCCATAGAAGACAAGATGAGCTTCCAGTAATTCAAGAGATTTTAGCTCAAGTTTGCATGGAAGAGATTAGATTAAGGTCTCAAAATAAAATAAAAGAAGCTACGGACAATGTTTTGGCCGTTAACTGGGAGCCAACACCCACATATATAAACCTCTACACTTTTATAAGAGCAATAACTACGGAATCAAGTGTATGAGGATAAAGGAGATGGAAGGAAAAGAGGAGGAATTTTTTGTCATAATTGTGGGGAACCGGGTCATATCAAACCATTTTGTCCGGAATTCAAGAACAAAGAAGAAAAAAAGGTTGCCTTGGTTGGTACTTCACAAGTTGATTACAACTCTTCAAACAAAACAATTTTAAACATGCCTCTTTCTCAACTCTTGAAAGCATTGCAACCTCTTCTCAAAGGACAATCCGTGACCGGTGCCATTGTCTCCTCCAGGTATGACTTCTTGGCTTTTAGACTCGAGTGCATCATTTCATATGACATATGATAAATCTATACTTTGTGATTGTAGAAGTTCTACTAGTAAAAGAAATGTTTGCACTGTTGATGGAACCTCTCATGATATTAATATAATTGAAAATTTTGAAAAATGTCCTAGTTTTAGTATTCCTCAAATTAGATTTGTTCCAAAACTAAATTTAAATTTACTTTCTTTTTCTCAAATCACTGATCATGGTTGTACAATCTCCTTCACTTCTAACCAATGCTTAATATAGGATCTCCAGTTTGGGAGGCAGATTGGGGAAGGGCATAGAGAATGATACTTGTACTATATGGCTCAGTTGAAAATTCCTGTCAAAACTTTTTGCCTTAATGTTAAAAAATTAGATAAAGTAGTGGCATCAAAGACTAGGACACCCTAGTATGTCTAAATTATCTAATATTCCTTGTCGGAGGATCTTTTGTAATGAACAAATTTCTTGTACCGATTGTATTCTTGCAAAAATGAAATCAATTCCATATCAAGAGAGGACCGTCTCTGCTACTAAACCTCTTGAATTAATTCATTCTGATATTTGGGGTTCTGCTCCTGTTGCCTCTAAGGGAGGATATACTTATTATATTATCTTTATGGATGATTACTTCCGCTATATTTGGATATATTTTCTCAAATATAAATATGAAGTATTTGAGAATTTTAAAACTTTTCATAAGTTAATGACAAATCTCTTAAAGTCCAATATATCTATTTTTAGTTCCGACTCATGGGGTGAATATATATCTAATGATTTTCAACAATATCTAAGAGAAAATAGAATACTTCATCGAAGGTCATGTCCTAATACACCATATAACAAAATGATTTGACCGAAAGAAAGCATCGACATATAATAGAAACTACGAGAACTCTTCTCATGTCTAAAAGTGTTCCTAAATATTTTTAGGCTGAAGCATTCCTCACCGTTGTATATCTTATAAATAGATTACCTTATTGAAAAATTCAAAATCTTTCACCATATGAAAAAAATTATAATGTCTCTCCTGATTATCCTAACTAAAGGTCTTTAGGTGTAGATGCTTTGTTCTCACCCATAAGAATGATAAATTATCTCCTAAAGCTATTCCATGTATATTCTTAGGATATGGAGAAAGCCAAAAAGGATTTAGGTGATTTGACCGAAAGAAAGCATCGACATATAATAGAAACTACGAGAACTCTTCTCATATCTAAAAGTGTTCCCAAATATTTTTAGGCTGAAGCATTCCTCACCGTTGTATATCTTATAAATAGATATTAAAAAATTCAAAATCTTTCACCATATGAAAAAAATTATAATGTCTCTCCTGATTATCCTAACTAAAGGTCTTTGGGTGTAGATGCTTTGTTCTCACCCATAAGAATGATAAATTATCTCCTAAAGCTATTCCATGTATATTCTTAGGATATGGAGAAAGCCAAAAAGGATTTAGGTGTTATGATACTAAAAATAACAAGCTTTATATTTCTAGGAACGTCACATTTCTAGAACAAAAAAATGGTTTTGACACCATCTCACCCAAAGATGAAAGTGAGTACAAGCTTTTAGAAATATCCTCTCTAAATGAAGACATTAATGAGATAACTTGCAACAAATCTCAAGCTAATGAGCTCTACGATCATAGAATTCTCATAGTCATAGCCTTTGTGAAGAAGTAGCCAATTTATCAAATAGATGTTAAAAATGTTTTTTTTAAATAGTGATTTAATAAAAGAAGTATATATAGATTCATCCCCTGGATATAATGTTTCTAAGGGCAAAGTTCTACGCCTTAAAAAGGCTTTGAATGGTTTTAAGCAATCTCCTGGTACGATCGTTTTAGTTCTCTTATGTATAAGCTTGAATATACTTCCTGTTATACCGACACTGCTTTGTTTATTAAAAAATTTGTTGTAGGTATTGTTATTTTGTTACTTTATGTTGATGATATGATCATTACTTGAGCAGACAAACAGGGAGTAGATCAAGTTAAATTTATTCTTAAGCGAAGTTTTGAAATGACTGACCTTGGTTTTCTCAGAGTTTTCTTAGGGATTGAGGTTGTATATTCTTCTAGAGGGTATTTGTTGGCTCAATCTAAATTTGCAACATAAATTATTGATAGGTCTGGCATTACTGACAACAAAAGAGTGGATACTCCTGAAGTAATAAATGCAAATATGAAAATTGATGATGGAGAACCTCTGGATAATCCTACTCCATATCGACAGATGACTGAAGCGTTGACATACTTGACTATTACTAGATCGAACATAGCGCATGTAGTTTTACATGGCTAGTCAATTTCAACATTCTCCTACAATTGTGCACATGAGTGTTGTGATGCGTATTATTATATATTTAAAAAACTCTACTTCTAAAGGATTATTTTTATTTTTGTCTTCTCTTCTTAGTTTAATTGCTTATTCTGACTCTGATTGGTGGGGAGACCCTAATGATAGACGCTCAACTACTGGTTTCTGTGATTTTTTAGAAAATTCCCTCATATCATAAAGAAGTAAAAAAAAAACAGAAGATATCTCTATCCTTCATAGAAGCCGAATATCGAGCTATGACAACAACTACAACTGAAGTTGTTTGGTTGAGGCGTCTTCTCAAGGATATGGGAGTAATCGTGACAGAGTCATCAAGACTATGATGTGATAACAAGAGTGCTATCTATATTGTTGAAAATCATATTTTTCATGAGCGCACTAAATATATTGGATGAGTTGTCATTATGTTCGTAAAAAGTTTCTAAAGAAGACCATTTCACTGCCATATGTGACTTCAAAATATCAGCTTGCAGATTTCTTCACAAAAGCCTTGCCTTCCCAAAGGTTTCATTTTTTTATTAGGCAAACTTTTGATGATACCACCGTAAATTTAAGGGAGAATGTTAATGTAAACATATGTATTTTTATACATACGTATCCTAGGGGCATTTTAGCCTTTTCACATATGTATAATTTTTGTATGTATTTTTCCTTTTTCTGTTTTTCTATTTTTATTTTCTTATTCTTATAATTATTCTCAGCCTCAAGGGCTTATTAGGAACTCCCCCAAAAGAGTCGAGCCATTGGGTAGATCCCAACGACCCCTTTGAGCCTCCACAACATGTATAAATATGGGGTTAGCCCCCATTTCTTGTACCACTTCTTGAAGGGATTATTCCCCAATAATATTCATTATTTTATGAGTGTTCTCAGCCCATAGTGGCTTATTCTTGTATTTTCATGTGTCAACCCATAAGAGGTCTTATTCTCTAAGTATATTCTCTTGCCTATAAGTGGTACACCAAAGCATCTACTTTCAGCTCGTGACAATTCTTAATCTCTTCCTTTCTGTTGGTTTCGTGACATCTACTCTACCCAATGGCCACATTTGTAGCTATTGAGTAGATCCCAACGACTCCTTTGAGCCTCCACAATGTGTATAAATATGGGGTTAGCCCCGCATTCCTTGTATCACTTCTTGAAGGGATTATTCCCCAATAATATTCATTATTTTATGAGTGTTCTCAGCCCTTAGTGGCATATTCTTGTATTTTCATGTGTTGACCCATACAAGGTCTTATTCTCTAAGTGTTCTCTGGCCCATAAGTGACACACCAAAGCATCTACTTCAGCTTGTGACAATTCTTAATCTCTTCCCTTCTCCTGGTTTCATGCCTCAAATTACTAATAGAATCAGTCAATGGACCTACATGACCAATAATGACATAAATTTGCTGAACTTTGACAAGTCCAACTGACAAAGTTAAAGAATGTGGAGATGTATAAGCAAACCTAGGAGCATACAAGTTTACCACTTGCTAGTGGAAAATTAAAATTTATGATGGAGAATAAAACAACATGCAAAACAAACCAATCAACCTTCAAATCAAGTAGGGGGAGAATCATGGTCAATAAAGCCAACTGGTTGACCTAGTAAGTCGCTCAAGTGAACCGAGCTGCCCCCAGCCAAATCAATTCAGCTGGTTGACCCAAATCCACATACACCTTCACTATATCTATTTTTAGGACTTAAACTACAAACTGACACCATGTATAGGAATTACGAATACATAAATCTGTTTTATTTATTTTATTTGCACATGAACCCATTCTCATGTTACCTTATTAAGGTTAAACATTTAGCTTTTCTAATTGCTATTGTTTACTATATTAGGAATACCGTGGTTGTGCTTTGTTTTGATTGATCACTTAAAGCTATTGTAATAATTTTGCATGGTACAAACTACCTTTTCAAAAGATAAAAAATAGTATAAAGGGAATGATTCATGATTTGGTTAGTGTTTACACTTTACACTACATATCATGATTATTTTTTAATTTGTATTAATTTCACAAGGTCACGTCCTCATCTCATGATAGTTGTTGTGGACTTGGACAATTTATGCATAATAGTTCATAGTCAATATACTACATCAGCCAACATTCTATAACTTGTATATTTTATGCCTAAATACTAGTTACATCACGGAATGTCATTTATTTGTTACTTAAATGTTAACATGTTGACGTCATAGACATTTGTACCATTGTACTCAAGTATAATTTTACTCTCCTTTATACATAAAAAGAAAGAAAAAAATTTCCAGAAACAAAGAGATAGATCTAATAAACTGGTGAGCTCACTAGGTTGACCCGGCTAAGTTTCAAGTTGGGACCAAACAATACCGGTCACATGTAAGAACCAATGGATTTTGAGTCTTATCCCGTGTTAGTAAAAATGTTTCATTGTGAGACCAGAATATGGTGTCTCATTTCACACAAAAGGACCGCAATAACAGCCCTGCACACAATTTTGCAGCTGCTGTAGAGCATGGTACAAGCACAAAAATTCATGCAACAGCCAGGCATTGGAAAATCAATAAGATTCACTTTTCTTAGTTAAGGTAAATTTTAACCTAGCATAATCCTATAAAAAAAAGAAAGCCTGATAAAGTATGAATGATTGCATTAATAAATGGTTCCCATAGACAACGACTGACAGTTGTTTCGGTAAGGCAATCATAACTTCTAGAGAGAGTGGTACTACTCATAATACAATGTGAAAGTTACTTGCTTTATTGAACTCTATTGTTGCAATCACCCACTTGATTTTATGGCTTTCCAACACATGAAGAATGATGTATGGGAGGAAACATAACATACCATGTGCAAGGACTATCAATACCAGAACTTCCTACAAGCTCAATATTTCTATCTGCTCAGATGGAGCTGCATATAACCGGGTCAAACATTTACATTATGAATGTATTATTTACACTAGAAATTTTTAAGAACCTAAGCAATTTTTAGTCTCTGATGCATAGAGTTTTGGCTTTTTAAGAGGAGAAAAAGCAGCAACGTAGTAGTTCTTCAAATAAATGAAAGAAAATAAATCTGCTACAACAGATGTAATGGCTATATGAAACTGCATGCAAGCGACAACATGCCAGGCTAAGATACACTAAATCTGCTACAACAGATGTAATGGCTGAATCTATGAATACAAAAGTAAACAATTAATGGTCCTACACATATGTCAAAAGCCTAAATATAACAGATTGTTGCAGCAGTTTGATGTGGTAGCCGCTAAATAACCTTTGGTTCCTCTGCCAGCTATCCCAGTTTTCTGATGACCAGGATGCAAATGGCATAAGAGGAAAGGGAGTTGTTACATATTCAGCGAAAGTGGAATTTGAAATAGACATATAGAAGTGCTGCTGCACAAAAGAAGATTTTGATGCAAAATGGATGAAATTGTGCTAGTATGGTACAAATGATCATCCTCTCCCTTCACCGGGATTTTAGGAAGATACTAAGCACCTTCTTCTATTAACCATATTGCTGAAAAATGGATGGCCAATTTGCGACTGTGTCATCAATGCAAGAGACATGCAAATACATGCCATTTGGAGATCAGCAGATTCAGGATTTAGAAATTTATACCCTCTTAAAAAACTTGCCACCTTTGGCTCCCATTCCTGTCCCTGCAAGGCTAGCTGCAAGAACAGATTTAGTGTCTGGTCGCCATTTCAACTCTTTGAGGACTGAAAAGACACTGGCCAATGCAGGTGTAACTTCACTATCCTTTATATTGTTACATGAAATAACTCTCATCCTTTGAAGCTCCTTCCAAGAAAGAACCACAGACTCCAGGCCTTCCATTGTCAACAAAGAGCAGCCTTCCAATGACAGTAACTTCACTCTCCTGTGGAGAAAGACAAAATGGTATAAAGTTTATGATGACAAACAGCCACAGTTTCTCTGAGCTAATAGTGTATAGCAAAACTGAAATAAAGGGAGCAAGAGATCATTGATACGGATTATAAAATTTGAGTTTTAATTATTACAGCTGTTGGCCATGGTCATTAAATCTAAGGTCCAAGAGTCTACATCATGTAAAAAACGAATTAGGACACAGATGGGAGATTGTTGATGTAGATTTTTTGCAGCAGATGGACATTTTGAAGGTCCAATAACCTAGCTGAGACCAAATCACATTTTGGCCAATTCCAAATAAACCTTGTAGCAGGCATGGGCTACAATCAATCCAAGTGAGTGAGCCAACTAGCTCAGATCAATTTCAATTGCAAGTAGTAAGTAGTTTGTGGTTATCAACACAACTGGGAACCAATCAAACGACTGAACACATGTTGTAGCTTTAGTTGTCATACTTTCTCAGCCTAAAAGATAATCAGAGTCCATGGCATTAACATATGAAGTTGTGATGATGTCCAGGAGCTTTGAAAGGCATGTATTTGATTTTCCTAATATAATAAAAGCAAGATTTGTTTTGAAGGAAAAATCTAATAAAGCAAGATGTATGGACATTTCTCAATAAATAAATTGAAATGACTCAGGAGTTCCACAGCTGAAAGATAAAAAATATCCAAATTTCACTAAAGTTGATGAAATAAACCAACTCACCCAAAAATCAGAGAAAAGATCAGAAGCAAATTTGGTAAGTCATCCAAAGTTGCGGAAAAATTGTACAGTTGCATTTAGTAATCCTCTAGTTTCAGATGCATCTCCAATTATAGCTCAAACTTACTAGCATGAGGTTAAAAATGCTGTCAATATCTAGAGAAAGCTAATAAAATAAACGAAGTGCAGGATATCCAAATGCGTGACGCGAGTTCTTCAGGTGGCAGAGGCACATTTAATATCTTATAATCATTTATAGCAAAAACACCAACTCACCATCAATCAAAGTAACCAGGAGTTAACGTGAAATTACTCTTACCAACCACAGCACATCTATCAAGTATCAAACTTCAGCTACATATAAGAGTGAAATTAAGAATTGCTGAAATCGTCATATACCTGCAACTGCTAGCAATGCTAAAGATCTCATTGTCCAAACCCCAACAATCCTGAAACTCAAGTTCTCTCACGGTTCCGCACACCATAAACAAGGCGCCGACGCCCTGCTTGTCGCGCACATTGCATCGCTGGAATTGCAACCTCTCCAGCGTCCGGCACGACCCCAAGTACTCGGCGGGACCTGGATCCGAGTCGATCCTCCTACAACTCTGCAGCCTCAAGGTCTTCAAGTTCCCGCAGAACTTTAGCCCGGCGACCCACCCCCCGTCCATCCGGTGATCACACAACGTGAGCTCCTCCAACATGAAGCAACACTGCCCAATCGCGCTGATCCCATCGTAGCTCCCCTCGCACCCGCTCAGCTCCAATTTCACCAACCGCTTGCATCCATGAGCCAATGTCGTCAGACCAACGTCCGAAACCACCGATTCGTACAACCCCTCCGAGCATCCCACCACCTTCAACACCTGCAGATTCCTGCAATTCGAGATCGACCTCAACGACCAGTCCGTGGACCGGTGCAGCTCCAAATCCTGCAGCATCAGGCATTCGGCCGCGATCCTCGACAACCCGGTATCGGGGGGCGGCCCCTCGTCGGTCGAAAACGCCCTGCCCTCGTCGTCGATCGGGCCGGAGACGTCGACCAACCTGAGTTTCCGGAGGTTGGGGCACCCTCCAGCGAGTACCCTCAATCCCCGATCCAGCAACTCCGGCGACAACCGCCTAACCTCGCCGAGAAGCCGGCCGGAAAGATCGAAATCCGACCAATCGAGGGGGATGGTGACCATGTTGTGGGTGAGCACCAAACCCCAATTGCAGGTGGGTGTCCTCTTGATGCAAGCATTGATCAGGTCCACGTCTGTGAGGTTGGGGAACCTGGAAACGAGCCTACCATGTTCTAGAAAGTTCCAATCACGGAGCTTCAAGGTGTGGAAGAGGGTACCATGGATCCTGCACCACCTCTTGCACACAAGGGAGCATGAGAGATGAGGCAGTGGGAGCTTTGAGAAGATTCTTGCCAGGAGTTGGTCAGAGAGGAGGAGGGTGAGGTCGGTTCCTTGCTCTCCCTCTAGCTGCATCTTGAGGAACACATGGCCGTTTAGGGTTTTGGGGTTGTGGGTGAGGAAGAGTGTGGGGAACCAGCTGCTGGTTTGGGGCTTCCGAGGGAGGGTGGGTTTTGTTGGGGGCTTGAGACAAGGCATTGGGTTTTGGGGGATTGGGGGGCAACAGGGGGCATCATCTGCATTTGGGGATTCTTCCCCTTTGCCTTTCTTGTTGCCTTTGTGTTTGTGTCACAAAACCGATTTCTATACGTGGAAAAGGGTAAAATTCATTTGCATTTGGCGACACCAGAAAGAAGAAGGGAATGAAGGAAAATGTTTTAGTCCCATCTTCTTTCTGATTATCTGCATCAATTAATGATCATCCCCTTGTAGGTGAACAAAGGTTAAAATGACATTTATGACCAATAAGTATTTCAAATATGATACATGCATCCCTATCTCCAAATTGGTTATTTTTTTTAAAGGTTTGAGGTTCTTGGAGTTTGATTGGAACATCTATGCGTGTTAACTTGGAAAAATAAAAGAATGATGGATCCTATCTTCATTCTATCGTATAGTTTCTTGGTTAGATATCAACATTCATTGTCTTGAAAATGTGATGAGAAGAGCATGAGTCCAAACTTAGATATTGAGGCAACTTAACAGCGCTCGCCAATCATTCAATTTATTGCATCGAGGGATATTTTGGTAATTTCCAAGGAAGAAAACCCAGGATAAACTTGCGAGGTTGCCCTTTGAAATAATTTTAGAAGTTAGCCCTGCTGACTTGAGAGTACCATCTTATTCAAAATTTTCTATCCGTTGGAGCTTTTTACTAATATGGAATGAAAATTTTCTACCCGTTAGAACTTTTTAATAATAGGGAAATGATAGCGAGGTTGCCGAGACTTCCTCTCTTTTTCGTTCGATAGTGTGGAAAACCGATACCTCAAGTGGAGCACCACACCAAGATCAGAAACTGCAATGAATTCATGAAGTTTTTTTTTTATGAAAGGCAAGCTGGGGTTAGGCAGACCCCTAACAGTTATACAACTGTACCATTGGGTTTTGAACCTGCAACGTCCCAAGACAAGGTGACTTGCACTAGCTGCTCCTACCAGACAACCAGAGCCCCCGTTGGTAATGAATTCATGAAGTTGGTGATACCTCATTTCATGCCAAACATGTGTGAAAGAAATCCATTAGGAAGCTGCCAACCTAGAGTGAACAGCGTGTCCAAATAGGGATGGCAGTGGGGCGGGGCGGGGGACAAGGTCTCCACCCCCGCCCCGCCTCAAGATTAGAACCTCCATCCCCGGTTCAAACGGTGATGAGGCAGGGCGGGACCCCGCTTTCCCCGGTCCACTGCCATCCCTTTGTCCAAACATGTGATACTTTCAAACAGGGGCGTAGATAGGATTCATGTGAGGGGGGGGGGGGGGGCAAACAGGGGTGTAGAAAAAAAAATTGGTGTGATAGTCTGGGGTTCCGGGGCAGCGCCCCCGGAATTTTTTTTTTGAGATAAAATAAAAAATGGCTACAATTATTAATAAGAATCTATTTCATATGGACAAATCAAACTATTTGCTGCAGTCAGGGCTGGGCTTTTAATTTTTTTTTTTTTTAACTGGGTTGGGAGGTGGGACTGGGCTACCACCCAGTTCTGCCCCCACCTAACTCCGCCTATGCTTTCAAAAGCCATTATGAAACAACAAAACACTAGATGTTCAAAATATCACCTATTTTGAGAAAACCAAGTTTTATCACGATAAACAATTATGTAATTTTTTTCTGTTTTTTATTTATATTGTTATGTTTTATATATGCAATTGCTTTTTTAATTGTTCTTAAAGAATCCATTTTTGTTAAATATCGCAAGATTTTCTCTAGCAGGGATTTTGCCAAGAACAAACTTGTAACACTACTTTGTTCAAATACCAAAAGAAAACCAGTATATCATCTCACACCGATCTTCAAGAGAGACATCTAAGGATAAGTCATAGGCATCTATGGATAAATGGTACGATCCATTCATTACATTACCTTTTCCAAGCTTGGGAAAAGTCTGGCATCATTTGTTCTCACTAGTAGATCCCTTTACTGATAGGTGCGCATGGCTACTCATTGAACCATAAGCCATCTTAGCGTGTATAGACAGGAAAGGTGAACCAGTGCTAATTGTAAAGCATTGCCAAATTATACAAAAGGCAGGCCTCTTACACGAGGCCACATTTGTGGGCCAATTTGTTATGAAATGAAGGGACATCTCGAGTTCGAGTGCATCCTGCATGCAAGCTGAAACATAAGGGTGTGTTTGATGGTGCGACCAAGATTGGACGGAACAGGAGAACATAACAGACAGAATACATGTTCTGTTTGTTCTGTAACAACTGTACTAGGTACAGCATTTGTTTCGATTGGAAAAGAAATGTTCCTTGTGTTCAGTGTTTGATTTTTATGCTGTGCAGACAGCTTGGACACACATGGATCACATGGATAATGGGTCAGATAACTTTTAACGGCAGGCATGAGGGAGAGTACCTGTGGAGTTTTACACTGACGAAGAACATATAATTCACAAAATTACATCTTGGGGATCTAAAAATGGATGGTTTCTCCCTGATTTTATTAAAAAAGAATAATTCATGAAAATTGCTTGCATTTGCCACATTCATCTCAGCATTTTGGGTATCAGATATAGCATTTCTAATGATTTTACAAAGATGGGATCCTAGAAAAAAGTTGTACTACAAGTATAGTTGATTACGCAAAAATGGTGCTCATTCATTGATGCACCATCAAACTTTCAATGGTGCCAATCAAGTTGTGTTATGATGCCTCACACGGTCGCACCATTCATGCAAAAAAAAGGCTCATAAGAATCAAACTGATCCAATTTACAAGATTGAATTGGTCCTAATCACAGGCTAATCCAAAAAAATGAGCTGTGAGAAACATGAGTTGTTTTCTCATTTACGTGAGAATCGGAATCACAAGGGGCCTCTTGTGATTCCGATTCATATGACTCAAAATCAAATTTGATTTGTGTGGTGCAGCAAACCAAATGTAGGGTGTTTAATTGGCCCACAAATTCGAGGATCTCCTGACTCGAGTTTGGATTTGGCATGAGACCCACACCAAATCTGAGGATTTGAGATCCTTATAACCACACTGAATCCAATGTTTTTTGGTCTGATTTAGGGAGGAGAGGACCAGACATTCAGGGATCTGAGATCGTAGGATCTTAGATCCTTAGGCTTGATGATTGCCTCAAGTCCGAGATCTAAGGCAATGTATAGCAAACCCTTAATGAAGAAACCCAAGATCCACCCTTAATGAAGAAACCCAAGATCCACAGCTTGCCAACAGAAAAACTTGGGATAAATTCAAATTTCATTTTTTAGAAAGGTATTGGGAACTTTTAAGTATATTTATGTTAAACACTATAAAATTTTAAAATAAATAATAGATAATTTAACACAGTAAAATTGATATTGATTGGAAATAAGCAAGATGTGAACTGAAGTTAACAGCTTATGAGTGAGCTTGCAGCACAGAAAACTCATGCTGATCAAGTCTTAGGCCATCATATATGTCCATGACCATCTTTTATATATATAAAATAATGTTCATAACATTAACCTTACAAAGTTTTCAAGGGGATGTTACTCTTGTATGTTAGATAATTAGCGGAACTCAATCCCTTAAACCTCTGGTCTTGTGGGTACACAAACTTGCACTTGAAGGCCATATCAAAGTGATACATCATCCTCCCTTTCCAAGGAACGTCCTTTACAAACTTTTCTACTTGAGAAAAGCACTCAATAAAAAGCTCTAGCTGCCATCATTGCCAAGAAAGATATTCTCAAGTTAAAAAGTACAAAGTTACAGGGCAAAGGAGCATGTTTCATAAAACAGATGCCTAATTAAGGGCTTCATTAAAGATCTCAAAAAGTGTACTTATAAAGGATTAGATAGCCTTTTCTCTATTTTTGGAAAGGCAAGCTGGGTTTAACCTTGGTGGGGTTCGAAACCAAGACCCCTCAGTTATGATTAGGGATGGTAAACGAACCGAGCTGCTCATGCCTCGGTTTGGTTCTGCTCACCTGAATCTCATTTAAAGTTGTTAAACTGATCTCAGTGACCGGAACTACAAGCAACTCGGGTAGTGTAAGCTAGCCTAGCATTTGCAATGGACGTTTGGCTCGGCTTGGCTTGGCTAGGTTCATACAGATGTGCTTATATAATATCTATGTACAATACATGTTAAAAAGAATATGTTTGGTCAACTAGTTGGATGGGTATGCTTATAAGAACCAACAGGGTAGGTGTTCTATTCTAACTATAAACACTATAAAAATTTTGAAGAGCTAGCTTGGCTTGGCTTGTAAGATCTTGATTTATGATTGAATGAGCCAGACAAAACAAGCCCCAGCAGTGTCTGGTGGCTATAAATGAGTCTAGCCTGAATAACCCATGTTGGATTTGCCCCAAGGGCGTAGAGGCCTTGACCGCTAGACGGGCAATCAAGGTTAGATTTTCATGAGTATCTTTCCTCTGCGCAAGCCGACGCACAGCATAGGCTCTAGAGGCAGAGGTTGCCAATACGACGACTGTAGGTATGGCAGTCTGAGCTAGCGCAACCAGGTCTTCATGCCAAGTGCAGTTTCTTCGGGTTATAAATAAAAAAAAACATGTTGGATTTGCTCGTGTTGCTAATTACGAGAGCTAGTTATGTTAGTGTGACATTACCATATGTCCAGCTACTTCATTCGACCCCAGTTAGATTGTCATTTTTGTTAGCATGTCTTGTTGCTGTGATGGATCGATGACGCAATCAAATTCTTTTTTATGCTTGTTTGGATAAATTTACCATTGATGCCTAAGTGAAAATTTTAGGCTTTCAGACGGGAAAAAAACTTTTTTTAAACCTGGTGCACTCATAATAGAAGGATGCCTACATAATAGTAACTAAATTTTTGTGCAAAACTCAAGAGTGCAACTAAAATTTAAAAGTTTTCCACAAGGCACCACAGTTTTGGTTCTTTCTTAAAATTAGCTATAGTTACTGCTAACATATACCGGGTAAGTACAAAAAGGTTATGCTTTTACCCTCAAACAGTTGAGTAAGTTCACCTGTTTTCTTTTTTATGAATATATAGTATTTGTCCTTTGTAGCAAGATTTTGGTGACTTTCCTTCACCGGTCCTACTCTCCTTTTTATAGTATTCTGAATAGATTATTTTTTCTCTCAAAAAAAAAAAAAACAGACAATAATGATGGTGCCATTAGTGACGATGGTAGTAGTGATGGTAGCAATGGTGATGATGGTGGCGGAGGTGATGGAGAAGTGGTGGTGGTAATGGTGATAGTAATGATAGAGAAATGATGATGGCAAGAATGGCAATTGGTGATGACGATAATGATGGTGATGGTGGTGGTGGTTGTAGTGGTGATGATGATGGTGGTGGTGGCGGTAGTGATGGAGAAGTGGTGGTGGTAATGATGATAGTAATGGTGGTGGTGATGATGGTGGTAATGGTGATGTGGGTGGAATGAATGAAAAAAAACAGGCACTCAACAAAAAAAAAAGTAGGTCTCACTTTTAAAAAAAAAAGAGGTGAAATTTATAAAATGTTATTATAAAAAATAAAAGTAAATGATCCAAACACCAAAATTTGTTACCTAAAATAAATATAAATGGTAAGGAGTTGTTTATAAAGTGATCCAAACAAGGGGTAAAAGAATAAAAGTTAAGTGTTTTTTTTTTTCGGTAGAATGAAAAAAGTTAATTAGGTGGGTTTTGAAATAATAACTTTTCCCTTGATTTTGATTTCCATTGCAATGGATCTAACCATAAAATGTATTGGTCGTTAGATCATCAACATCATGTCCCTGCCAATACGAATTAATTATTCATCCAATAAAAAGCAGAGATTGAACATTGAAGGAGAAAAGGAAAAAAAAGCACTTAACCAAATTTTAAAGGTTATATTTAATATTTTGCTATAAGCTTAATGTCAAATCCTCCCTCAGATATTGCTAATTTAACATAACACAAGTGCTTTTTTCAAAATATTTTTGAAACTTAAGTGCAATTTTGAAAGATGGTCAAAACATAGGCACCAATTTTTGAAAACTTCCTTCGTCCATGATAGTATCCAGTGTAAATTTCCATTCCTTAAAAATAAACACGATAGTATCAGGGTGATAAGTAGTTTCTAAACAGTTTATGTCCTAAACCACTGAGACGCTTATAAAATACATAGTGCATATATTTTTTACTTAATCTTAATATGTAAATGTGCTTAATTATTGTTTATTCACTGAAAATCATTTTTTTCAGCAAATCATTTCAATGATAAAACATAATTTGTATTTTGCCAAGTTTTGATGCAATATGAGCCATCAATTTTTGATCACTGTAAATATGCATGTAATCAAAGAACATGGCTAACCTAGTATATGTTTTCTACTAAGTAAACTATTGAGAATAAGGATACATCTTTGTAAATGCTATCCAAATCCTTACGTTGAACAGTAGCACTTTCCAACAAAGAACTTTGGCTATATACACCACCGAGGTGGTATCCCATGTGGTAAGCTGGGTTCTGTGCCAAGCTGAAGGCCCAGGTTCGAATCTCTCTGCTACATGGGGCTTAAGAGATATCTGGTAGGGTCTGCCTAACCCCCGCTTGCCTATAAAAAAAAAAAACTTTGGCTATATACAATTTTGCGAAAAGGAAAGTCTTTTCATGAAAAGACATTTTGCAATGGTCATTGACAGCATGACCAATCCAACAAGGAGATGTCTTTCAATGTCACAATTCATGTCAAAAAACAACCTTACGGCTTGATTTTTTTTCGTTTGTTTCAAGAAAATTTCAGCATACATATAAAAGTAAAGACTTTTTTTTAATTGTTTTAATATCATAAAAAAATATGTTTAAAAGGGATAATGTTTGCTACCCTCGTTATTTCCAAATCCTCTAGTGAATATATATATATATATATATATATATATATATATATATATATATATATATATATATATATATATATATATTCTTTTTTTTAAATTTTTGTACATCTAACCATTCATCTACATGTTTAGTTTAGACGAAACCAGTCCTTAGAACATGTTTTTTCGGGTGTATATATCAAATTTTCTGGGATTTAAGAAATTAATGGTTTGAATTATATAGAATTTTCAACCTTCAAAAAGTCATGTTTTTAATAAGGAAAGAATACCATGCAAGGGTTAATTCCTACTATGTTGATTATTCTAAACATACCCATGCAGTCAGATTTTGTCAAAAAACAACCATATCCCTTATAAACTTCAACTAAGTGGCTCTTTACCCACGAAGGTAGCTGATAATTTATTTTATTTAAAATAAGAAATATTCTAAAACTATCACAAACTTTTGGATATTTTATTGACCTCAGAGAATATTGCTATAAACTCACCACATTTTCAAAAGAGGGCATTTTTTATGCAGCGGCTTCATTATCCCATCTCAGCAATTCTGGAGATGGAGCTAGACCACACACCATATGAGAAATACCAAGATGGGTGGCTGTCAGTGGCGCTGCATCATGCAGAGTTGCTGTACATAATGTGAACACATCAAAATAACAGTGATGTCTGTGGTATATATACCAATCGGACTCCTCTTGTTTGGTAGGAGCTTTTAGTGCACGTCACCATGTGTTGGGACTTTGCAAGTTCAAAACCCAATGGTCTTTTCTGTAACTGGTAGGGGTCGGCCTAACCCCAGCTTGCCTTTCAATATATATATATATATATATATATATCTTTGGGAATGTGTCAATCCAGCTAGCAGGACTAGACTTGTATCCTTTTCAGAAAATGCACCCAGCAAGTTCAACAGTGTTTCCGAGGCATCTTTCTGCATTATAGCCCAGTCGAACTCAAAACTATAAAAAAGTAACCAACACAGTTGATTATAACTTGTAAAGTAAAGCTAATCATAGAAGTGTCCCATCAATGGACAGAAATTTGATTACCTCCTCAAAACTAGGACAGAGATCCATACCATATAGAAAGATCATTTTTTTTTTAAAGAGAATTTTCATTTAGTGACCTGCTTTGTTCATAATTTTCAAGACAGACCTCTCTTTTTCCAAAATTCTTGATAAGTTTATCTAATAATTGTCAATTATAGATCTTCCATGACCTATCATTAGCCTTAGCCACTTAACGAGAGCTAAATAATTTTAAATAACAAAAATACTCTTCTCACCATAGAAAAAAAGAGAAAAAAGAAGAGAACAATCATGTGTTTTATTAGGAAAAAGATAGAAACTTCATAAAAAAAAGTACATGTTTTCCACTATATTTTATGACAGAAATTATCCCAAAGTCCTTATCTTACACTTTGTCAAACCATCTAGATTTAGGATTCTTGAAAAGCTGATACATGACATGCAAGATCAAGTAAAAAGGGCATCCCATCAAGATTTTTTTTTTCCTAAAAAGAGCTGAACCATGTTTCTTTCCACGATTTAAAAGTAGAAACGGTTGGGACAGAATGAGATAGATGAATGGTTAGGTAGCCCTATCATATAATCAAGGAGTTTCAAGTTTAAATCTCAGTTATTCCCAGCTTACCTTTAAAAAAAAAGTGATTGATTGACTATCAATTCACATTAAAATCTCATGAGCATCACCCCTTGGGCAAGCCCGTGGCCGCTTCCTGAGGAACGAGGTAAGCCCATGGAGTTTTATGCTGTCAAGACAGTGATCATAAGTACAGTATCAGAGCCAGTGTGGCCAGGTCTTTGATCCTGGGGTCAGTTTCTTTGTGTAAATATTAAAAAAAAAAGTTAAATTAAAAAAAAAGTTATGTTAAAAAAAAAGCTTTCTGGGACATTATCGCTAGGCTATGAATTGTGTATACTTATCCTAAAAAACCACCTTTTATTAATTACCCCCCTTATTGCTACAATTTTTAGAGGTTACAAGGCTAATCTAATTTAATCTCACATATTATCCTATTGTAAAGTATTTTCTAAATAATTAAGAAAAAACACCAAGCTCATGGTGTAAAAACCTCATGTCCTATATGGGTGTAAAAACATCATAATTTATAATCGTAATGAAAAAAAAAGGCATGCCTTATTATTTTTTAGCCATATCCATGTGACATGTCATGCAAAATCTCAAAAGAGAAGTTTTAAGGTAATAGCCATCAAAATCTTCTTCATTATCAATCTTAGCTTTTCCCATATGTCCCTAGGATCATGGAACTATTAAAGGTATTTATGATGGATACTTTGAAGTGAATTCTATCATGCATTTTCTTAAGAAAATTAAGCATGTTTGCCAAAATAAGGACATTTCTTCCCCCTGCAGATAATGAGCATGTCTAACCCTTTAAAGGGTTGGAGTTGAAAAACAACTCTCCAAACACGAGACATATCAGTAAGGAGGGAAAAAGCCAGGAAAGTTATAGTTTTGTTGCCATGTCGTTACATTTGCTTTCAGGGTACCCCTGAATGCCACAAAAAATATCAAAGATACCCTTTGAAGGCTGTCAGTGTGTCCAGTTCATGAACATTTTAAATGGTTAAGATGTTACCATATTTAACTTGAATATAAATATTATAAATTTTTTGAAATATTCATTTTTTGTCGGATATAAACTCAAGAAAAATGTTTTGATATAATTGAGTTTTTTATTCTTTTTATTGTATTTTTATAAATTATTAAATTTTATTTACAAAAAATGCTTATAATGTCCTTGCAAAATGGCACATTTATGGAAAAGCGTTACTAATTGCTGAAATCCACCCCATGTCCAAAATTTTGATTCTCAAGTATTTTAGGACATTTTTGCCTTTTCTCAAATATAATACTATATTTGAAATTCATTGGTGTGAATATCTCTATAATATGTGAACCTCCTACTAAAAAAATCGCATAAGGGACACATACAGGAGGACATTCACAAATATAGTACATCCTTTGCAACTCGTGGTTGTAAATGTTCGCAAAATGTGTGAACATCCTTTTACTAAAATCACATAAGAAACATTGGTAGGAGGATATTTGCAAATATGTGAGGACATTCACATGCAAAGGTTAGAACATTCACAAATGTGCAAGGACATTCGTAAATGTGGGAGTATTTAGTTAAAGAAGGTTCACACATTTTGGGAACCTTCTTAACTCATGGTTCTGAATGTTCCCAAAATATGGGAACCTCCTTTTACTAAAATTGCATAAGGGGCATAGGAGAACGTTCACAAATGTGTAAGGACATTCTCATGTGAAGGTTAGGACATTAACAAATGTGAGAGTATTTAGTTAAAGGAGGTTTCCATATTTTAAGGACCTTCGCAAAATATTCGCAAATGTGTGAGAATATTCTCATGTGAAGGTCAGAACATTTGCAAATGTGAGAGTATTTAGTTAAAGAATGTTCTCGCATTTTGGAGACATTCGTTGATAGGAGTTAGCAAGGGCATACTATATATATTTGTGAATGTCCTCCTGTATGTGTCTTTTATGCATTTTTTATTAAAAAAAATACACATTTTGGGAACATTCGCAACAATGATTTGTGGACATCATGTTATATTTGCGAAAGGGCAAAAATATCTTAAAAAAATTGAGAATCAAAATTTTGGACATGGGGTAAATTTTGACAAATTATAAGGTTTCTTCGAAAGTGTGTCATTTTACAAGGAAAATACAATCCTTTTCTATTTTATTTATTTACAAGTGAAAATATGATAAATAAAAAATTAAAATTTATTAAGAGAAAATGACAAAGTTAAAAGCCATTTAAACTTTTGTCCATTTTATGGCATTTCCCAACTGCTCTCTATTTTTGGGCTTGAATGAACTTTCCAAATAATTAGGAGGGCAAGTTTAAGTAAAGCCAAATTCATCTTACCTATGTTACCCATCAGTTGAGATGCAAACACGTTGGATATAGGTCTAGTTATAATTGACCTGATCATCTCACTTTGAAAGAGTGTGTCCAGTTTTTTATCTTAATTTGATCCAAATCTCATAATAGAATAGCCTGCAAGGGTTCCACCTTCTTGGCAAGAGGTGGCCATGGTTTTACACTTGACATAAGATTACTACAGTTAGAAACTCATGAGGAGGCATCCTTTGCCGCAAGATTGAAGCTAGGAGTACTTTTCGGTGGGTTGGGGGACCTCAAGGGTTTTACCAATCGAAGGCTTGCCAATGCGTAATCGACTTTTGGCCAAGCAAAAAAAAAAATTCACAATGGAATCTTGGATCTGATTATGATATAGAAAGTAAAATAGGTTGGAATAAATTTGACTTTTACTTGGAATCCAGCAACATTTGCTCTAAATTCGATCAGTTGAATTAGAATATGCTGCATGGATCTGATGATATGAGCTAGATCTGGTTGGGTCCCTGGTTAAACCACGATGGTTGTGTAACACCATGATCTAAGACCTCTCAAGTTTGGGTTTGTGGGTATTACTTTTTAGAGGAAAAAATGTAAAGTGAGCCCAAAAAAAATATGGCATAATTTTTTTTCTAAATTAAAATATTCACATAACATAACCATAGTCATATCAGTTACATCATCTAACTCAAAAGCATATATTTACATAAGGTTCAATAAATAAAGACAACAAAGTAAGTCTCTATATGACCCTCTGACCATTTGCGAATACCTATAGACAAAAGCAATTACGTCGACTTGCCTCAGATAGATCTCTTAGAACCTATACTTATAATTATTAAGGGGGTGAGTCTAAAACTCGGTAAAAAATAATTATAAACAATTTAAGACTTTGACTTACAACTATAGTGGGATCTAAGCCCATAGTCTTGGTTTAGTTTTGATCATATAACATACATGTTTGTCTCTTTTAAATTCTTCTATTATCTTTCTCAAACTCATAAGTTAACATTCACTCAATGCTAACTATTATACTAGATTGGTTATACTAGTAATAGCCTACTATAGGCATAGCAACCTCTGTAGAATACTCCAATTTTATGATATTGGTTAGACTATGAACTACTATGATCGATCTCGACCGGGATCCTTAGGCATTGTAGTGAAAGAAGATCCACTGATAGCTAGTCAAAGAGTCAGACTGAGGAGTTATATCTGCTCCTAGGGTTCGTGGTTCATCCTACATCTTGATCATCTACCTAGAATCTCACTCACTATGTGAAAATAACCCCTAGGATATTTTATTCAACTCTCATTTTTCTACGTGAACTACATCAACTTTATTTTCTCTCTATCACAATCAAATTTCTCAGAATATTCTTAAGGTTATGATATTCACAAACATCTAAGCATGCAAAAAATGTAATGTCTCTACATCGATGTAGTGTCTCTATATCAATAAATTGCCAGTGGTCCACACTTATAGCGGCTCTCACTTTGATGGCTATTAGGTAACCCTTTCCATTCATCCCCTCTTTCGGGATTTACAAAGTAAGTCTACTATGCTTAATAACTCAAATCTCACAATAAGTATATCTGAAAGAAGGGACTCAAGGAAAATACTTAAATACTCAGTTTTATTCTTATGCAAGTAATTCTATGTTCTCAAGCTCAATTTTGGGCCGTTTTAAAACATTTTTTCCCTTTCACAAATATAGCACTACATTCACAAGTCATTGTTATGAATGCCTCCAAAATGTACAAACCTCCTTTTATTAAACAAAACCCGCATAAGGGGCACAAATAGAACATTTACACTCTTGCATTTGTGAATGTTCTCACACATTTGTGAATGTCCTCTTGTCTCTGCCCCTTATATGATTTTAGTAAAAGGAGTTTTGCACATTTTAGGGACATTCGTAAACATGATTTGTGAAGGTCGTATTATATTTGTGAGCCTCCTTTAACAAATACTTTCATATTTATGAATGTCCTCATCTTCACATGCAAATGTCCTCACACATTTGAGGATGTCCTCCTGCCAGTGCCTCTTATGTGATTTTAGTAAAAGATGTTCACATATTTTGGGGACATTCACAAACATGATTTGTGAAGATCATACTATATTTGCAAACCTCCTTTAACTAAATACTCCTACATTTGCTAATGTCCTCGTACATTTGCAAATGTTCTTCTGCCTGTGCCCCTTATGTGATTTTAGTAAAAAGCGGTTCGCATATTTTGAGGGCATTCTCAAACATGATTTGTTAATGTCGTACTATATTTATGAACCTTCTTTAACTAAATATGCTCACATTTGTGAATGTTGTCACATATTTGCGAATGTTCTTTGCAAGTGCCCCTTATGCAATTTAATTTAGTAAAATGAGGTTGCTTATTTTGGGGACATTCGCAAACATGATTTGTGAAGGTTGTACTATATTTGCAAACCTCCTTTAACTAAATACTCTCACATTTGTGAATGTCCTGATCTTCGCATGTGAATGTCCTCACACATTTGCGAATGTCCTCTTACTTGTGCCCCTTATGTGTTTTAGTAAAAGGAGGTTCACATATTTTGAGGACATTCACAAACATGATTTGCGAATGTCCTCCTGGTTGTGCCACTTATGCGATATTTTTTGTTAAAAGGAGGTTCATACATTTTGAAGATATTCACAACAATAATTTGTGAATATCGTGCTATATTTGTGAAAGGACAAAGATATTCTAAATAAAGTTGAGAATCAAAATTTTAGACATGAGGAGGATTTTGGCAAATTGTGAGATTTTTCCATAAACAAGCTATTTTACAAGGACAATACAATCATTTTTTGTATATTTAATCCTTGCCATACATATGTGCATGACCCCACTATCACGGTTCGTAAGTGAGATGCATCTTGGGATGGCATATAATTAGGGATGCAAATGGATTGGACCCAGATCAATTAAATACATAAAAAGTTGAATCCTAATCGACAATAGCCAAAAATTGCAAAAATCTTGGTTATTTTAATCAATATTATTGTTATACTAACCTTTATTTTATTTTATTTAAATTTCTAGGTTTTCATATATTTTCCTTATAATCCTTTTCTAAAACAACTATGTATGGAAAAGAAGAATGAGGAATATATGAGATTTTCTATTTTAAGAAAATAACTGAAAAATGGATGAGATTTGTGATTGATTCTAACTAATCCTCTGTTACGATATAGTACAACTCCAACCATTCAGTTAGGGATATAAACGATTTGGATGTTGATTAAACGGATTCAAATTCGGATTTGGCTTTAGATGGTAACATGTTGACACCAGATCCATTTTTTTACATGTAAATAGATTTAGATATTCGTCAAACTCTAGTATTTCTCGGATTCAAAAGCAAAAAATCAAAACCATATATGTGTCCGATTATAATCATATATTGTTTTGGCTAATCAAATGTATCTAAATGAAATCGAATTTGGTCAGATATCGGCTAAAGTTCCACTCATTGACATCCCCACATCCAGCTATCTTATTTGACTCCGAATTACCTTTTTTTTTTTACAAAGAAAGCTGGGGTTAGGCAGACCCCTACTAGTTATACAACCATACCATTTAAGGTTCGAACTTGCAACATCCCAACACAGGTGACGTGCACAAACTGCTCCTGCGGAGCCCCCCTTCCCCAAGTTGGTGACTTACCTTGGCTTGTTAGTTGTTACTAACTAGTAACTTTGTTATTTATTAAAAAGTAGGGCACGACAAACGGAGGTGTCCGCTTGGTTGGTAGAAGCTGTCAGTGCACGTTCGCTCTATGGTGAAATGGTACATGTTCAAAACCCCAGTAGTACGATTGAACCATATCTAACCCCAGCTGGACTTTACAGAAAAAAAGTAGAGCACCTTAGCGGGAGAAGTCAAGATAAATTTCACCAATTCCCGAACCCTGAAACCTTGTGGACTGAGATGGGGGCTTCAAGATAAAAAAAACAAAACCACCATCGTTGCTTTAGTATCTGTGGGTAACCTCCATGTTGCAGGTTTTCCCCTCACTGAGCCCTCCCCTGGAGGGATACCCTAGACTGGACCCCCACATGCTACCACCCACCTAGAAGGAATAAAAAGAAGGGAAGTCACTGGGGGTGGTGGTATTATGAACGCCCATAGATAAATGGATGTGAGGTCACTTAGGGAAGTCTTATAACCGCAAGAGTAAACACCAGAAGGGTCATTAAAAAAAGAGGGGTTGGCATATGAGGGCAGTGAATGCTGGGCGTGGCAACCTACCTGCAAAACTTTACACGTGTCCACATGAGCCACTCACATTTCTTGAAAAGATCTCATGTGGACACCTCATGCCCCCCAATCCAGGGGCCTTTCCCTCATCATCCCTACAGCGTCATCCTTAACTGCACTTACCTCTGTTTCTCTCTCTCTCTCTCTCTCTCTTTTCCTTCCACACAAACCATTTTCTTTCTCTCTTTTTTTAGGGGAGCCACATCCACATCCTGTTTTTGCCTCTACAAGCCCTCTACTTCCGTTAAACCATCTCTCTCTAGGAGGTTGGCTGCTCTCTCTCTCTCTCTCTCTCTCAAACCTCATCCAATGATTCACAGCGTCCCTCAGTTGGAGATGGAAAGCCAGACGAACTCTAACAAACAAGGAGCTTTTGCCCACAACCATAGAGACCCCTTGAGTGACAACTTATCCATGTACAATCCCTTTTCTTTTGTCCTAGTTTTCTTATTTTCATATTCTTTGTGTGTGTGCACCCATATAGACTACTGAGTACACATGACCCTCTTGGAGAGAGAGAGAGAGAGAGAGAGAGAGAGAGAGAGAGAGAGAGATCATTAACTCTATATATACACTTTATCATAATAGTTTCTAATGATATACAATATTATGTTTTTGGCATCACCTTTTTTGTAGGTGGGATTATGAAGTTGCAGAGCTCACATGGCAAAACGGCCAACTGTCGATGCACGGTCTAAGTCCTCCCAAGCTAACCTGCAGGCTCTCCCCCAAACAAGCGTGGGAGAGGCCTCAAGGCTGTGGCACACTCGAGTGCATAGTGAACCAAGGCACAAGCGTGCTAGGCAAGGCTGTCAAGGTGCCACAAGCCAAGGACTTCTCCCCATGGCTCATGGACGCCTTGGTCCCTTGCTCGGTCCCTGACGCACCGGGCCCGAGCTGCATGGGCTCAGACAGACCATACGACTGTGCCCTTGACCGCACCCCGGGCTCGAACATCCGTACCTGCGTGGGCTCGTGCCAAGGACCCTTTGCTAGCCAAGATGTCCATGACAAAATGGAAGAGCAATCTGAATCTCATTCCAAGCGCCAAAGGCTTGCAACGGTACCGAAATCAAATTTTGGAATTTCCGGCAGTGAAACTCATGGCCAGGACGACACGTATGTAACCATCAACACTTGCGAAATGAGCGGCTCTGCCTGCCGGCTGACAGCGCCGATCGGATCGATGGAAAATACAAGCACAACAAAGGATGAGCAAGACTCAGTGTGCCATAGTAGGTCCAAGGTAAGCACTTGTGCTGTTTCTCTATAATTCTACAATTTTTCATTAGGCTTGCCTGGATTGCTAGCCGGAAAATCTTTCCGGCGAGTTTCCTGGAAGCGTATCTGGGTGTGGATCTTGATCTTTACACCATTTTGTCAAGTTGGTTCTGATCAATTCCCAACGTTTCATGTATGTGTTGAAGAGGGAGGAAGAGAGTGGGAACCACAAGGGTAAGGGTCAAGGGGGACGTTCAATCTCTACAAGAAGAATTAGAGCTGCCGCTGTTCACAACCAATCAGAACGTGTAAGTTTAATTATTTTGTTTTTTTCCTCTGGTCAGTTTGTGGTTGTACTTTTTTCTTTCTTTCTTTTGGATGATTAAATTTGTGGTTACTGTCAAAACCATAAAATATAATTCCTTGAATGTTTAGTTAAAAATAAGAAGTCCTCGAATGTTAATATGATCAGATTTTGGGATATGAATGTTGTTTTGAGGATAAGTTGATTGCATATTTGACAATTGTATCCCCAGTACTTTTTAGGTCATTTAAAGATAAAAATAAAGAAATGAGTAGTGGGACTTATGTTGGGCACTCTCATGTATGTTATGGGCGACTATGTATCTTATAATAATAATAATAATAATAATAATAATAATAATAATTGATGCCATGGTGAATATGTTTGCAGAAAAGGAGGGACAAGATCAACCAGAAGATGAAAGATTTACAGAAGTTGATACCAAACTCAAGTAAGGTAAAATATCACTAACCATTATTGTGATAAATTGTCTTAAAGATGTCTTTCCATTTCCATATTTAGAAATGTCGACTGATTAAAAGAAAAAAAATAGAAAAAAAGGAAAGAAGGAAACATGTTATTTTGCATATAGATAAATGGCTCTTTACATTATAAGCAGAAGATGCTCCCTTTCAGCTCATAGCCGGTGAAAATAGATTACAACACTAAAATATTCATCACTTTGTCAATAATTCAGAAGATTTTTTTTGTGTTCTTTTTACTTTTTTCTTCCCCATCATATAAGGATTTCAATAGGAGATGATCTCAGATTTTCCTAACAATTTGTGCCATCTTATTTCAAATTCAAGACCGACAAAGCTTCTGTACTAGACGAGGTGATAGAGTACCTAAAGCAGCTTCAGGCCGCAGTCCAAGTAATGAGCCAAACAAACATGCAACAAATGATGATGCCAATGCAGCAACTCCAAATGTACATGCTAGCACAAATGAGTATGGGCATGAATGCTGCGATCTGGCCCGGCGGCACCGCAATCCCTCAGGCCGTAAATCCATCAAACTTCATGCTGCCAAACCTTGCTGCGGCAGCGGCCGGTTCGCGCAACAAACTGAAAGAGAGGATGGCAAGTGCCTCATTTCCTGATCCACTCTCTACCTTCCTTGCATGCCAAGCACAGGTGTGTGCCAAGGCCAAGTCTAATTCTAGGCATCTTTGGTGTTACTCTGCTGCTTAATACTATAACTTTTGAGCTGTTGGGGATCTCTAACAATACTTTTATGTTAATCGCAGACAATGAATGTGGATCCCTTTAAAATGGCAGCGATGTATCAGCAGCTATATCAATCGCCATCATCCAACGTCAATGGTACAAGGGATCACTAAGGAGATAATTCCTCCCACAAAGATGTACTGAAATATGTATACCTACACAAATGTCAAAGAGAAGTCTCAGTTAAAACTCTCATTCCAGTGCGCTTGTATGAGCACGCGCGCGTGTGCATGCTTGTGTGCTTGCCCCCCCCCCCCCCCCTCTCTCTCTCTCTCTCTCTCTCTATATATATATATATATATATATATATATATATCTATATATATATATATATAGTCACTAGAATATGAGATCTAGAAATATGGGTATTTTCAACATTTTTTTTTTTGCAAATCAAACTATGTGGATGTTCTTGGCATGATGAATTTGCTAGGAATCAACCATTGGTTCTTGTATTTTCGATGAAAAATGTGATTTTTGAATGCTTGAATATTTATAAAGATTATGAGCCATTGATTTTAAAACCTTAAAAAAATCTCTTTTATACATCAAAATCGGATGACTAAAGAACATGTTCTTATAAATCGGATCACATTAGTATGGTTAGATTCAAGAGAAAAGAACAAAAAACCCATAAAAATCACAGTTCACACATTAGTTCTCATATTTTAGCGACTCCCTCTCTCTTTCTATATATATATATATAGAGAGAGACCCTAAGAAAATAAAGTTCACCAAATTCGCTTATAATTTTAGAGCTCTCACATTCAAGTCTTAAAAACAATAAATTGCACAGATTAAATATGACAAAGAAGTTTTGAAGTGCTCATGGAAAATGACATTGTCATTATCATATGGGATGTAGATTCAATACCTCTTTTTCTAGACCATATTAGAATCCACCAATGATTACTAAGGCAACAAAAGACACATATTCACATATCTGCTGCAAATACATGCATGCACCCACACCCACTTCACACATATGAAGGCATACTCACAGTAAATACTTTGATCTAGTAAGGTATTTATAACAATCTAAATTGTACCAAGTAAATCATGATTATCACATTCTATTAGGTTTGATACCATTCGATACTATGTGGCTAACATAATTCGAGCCTAGGATGACATAGTAGTTTACTATAAAACACAAATATGATATTTATCTAATTCTAGCTAAATGTGTACATTTTCTCATTAACAATTTTTTTCCCTTTGCAGTTTTTTGAGTAAAAACAAACCAATCTAGCAAATAATAACAGTAGAATGACGATCATGATGTCCATGGCAATGAATTGCAAGGCTAAATTTATACAGAAGGCCATATGTGTACGTAGGTCCAGGTCATCTTTGGAGAGTTGCTCGAAAAACGACATTGTTAAGTTCGCCACCACCGCACCACCGAACATTTTGTTCAACCATGCAATGACAAGTTGGCCTCACCGACTCTTATCCTTATCGGTGTTCATGATTTTTCAATGCAAAGGTTGCCAATTACAATAATAATAAGTTAGTAACATAATGCTCTATTTGTTCAACTTATGCTTAAATTGTTTACTTAGCATGGGTGCCACACTGGGAAACAAGCCATACAACCATATAAATTAAGATACCTCAACTGTTGGGTGATGAGATTTTTCTATAATAAAATTGAATGTTGATTTGATTTCAATCCGCAACAATCACTAGTTTACATACAAGCAACTTTTAGCATGCCATTACATTAAGGAAAAGGGATACATGTTACATATTGAGATGCTTAGCATAAAAAATGTAATGAATTGATGACATTTTAGTTAATTACAGTTTATGAATTTAAACAATACTATAAAACCTAACTTTAAAAAAGAAAAGAAAAAGCTATTAACAATGATGACAATCATTATAAGTGATGACAATCACGATAAGTGATGACAATCATGATAAGTGATGATAATTGAGGGGGATCTGATTAGGCACCACTAACTTCCAAGGGCATCACAGAATAAAT
The DNA here is from genome assembly GCF_984573655.1 of Nuphar pumila. NCBI lineage: Eukaryota > Viridiplantae > Streptophyta > Magnoliopsida > Nymphaeales > Nymphaeaceae > Nuphar > Nuphar pumila. The sequence continues at coordinate 4,417,006 of NC_143261.1, forward strand.
GTTTATAAAGAAGACTATTTCCCCGCTTGACAAGGAAAAAGCCTGATATATACTGAGGGTGATCCCGTCACCACATATATGGAAGTGTAGGGACACAGCCCCTTTAAAATTCCAAGGAAAATCATGGAATTATTAATTCCTAAACAAAAAACATGAATTTGGGATTTACTTGGATTTAGAATTCTCATATGATTGAATGGTGGGCCCAACATCCACACAAAGGCTCCTTTGATTGGATGGTGCAGATGTCACATTATCTATGCAACATTATCACTGGACCAATATTGTACTATAATCTTGACTTCATTCTAACATGCAACTGGAAAGAGCCCATTGAATATGACTTCTCACCAGTAAGGATAGGCCTGAAAGCAAGTATGTGATTGTGATGAACTTAGAGGACCATTCTATGTTAGCATGGTTAACCTCTATATATTTGACTACTCATATTGAGATTATTGCTTCTTTTTGCCAAAGTATGAAAGAAAACCAAGTCTACGGCCTTTTCCTTAACCAGAGCCTTCAATTAGGTCACCTCATTTCAAATATGATTGTATTTAAATTAAATAAAGGAAATGATATGGTGGTTATGTACCATGATTCCACACGGTGGTACACACTCTTGTTTGTATCTATCTAGCCACCAAATGATAAATCTAACTATACAGATGTGTTTAGTAAGGTTTTATCATGTCTAATACACCATAAGTTTCTGTTTCTAAGACAATGAAAATCAACTGCTCACAATACATGAAAAGAAGAGTGGTTTAAAAATGGTATAAAACATCATATTTGAGTCAACTTTATCTTATGAAAATAATAAATAGAACATGCTAAACATAACCCAATGGTCATATTTTGCTTTTGGAGCTTAGAACTTAGTAAATGAAGTGTATACCATCATAGAAGCGTCCATTAAATAATATGTTTGAACCTTTTCTTACTTTTTTTTACTTGTCAAAGTAGTATGCTTGTTTTTTAAAAGCATTTTATTGATTTCCTTGGTGAATGGAAGAAATTGGGAGAAAAAAGGATCAATGGGAATGATTGGGAAGATAGAAAAATCTTAAGGAGAAAAAAGATTTTTTTGGTTAGACACATGGAATGGCTAAGCATTTTCTTGAATAGATGTAGAACAAGAATGGATGGTTTTATGCTTATTATCAGTTCTTCCCTCCAAGTTGAGGCAAATTATTCAAATTGATGGGGGTAATGAACTTTACATGAAATAATTGCTATATCATTTAGCCTTATCCAAAAATCAACGGTTCTAAAAATTTTGAAATTTTCTATGTTATAAAATCACCTACACATCAAAAAAGTTTGATCAAGAGTAATTAATCTTATGTTTTCAACCATGGAGATCACATCTATATGATCAGATTTTCCAAAAAAACATATCTAACGTGCAGATTTTGAAGGGGAGGACAAGGAGTGGACCATCTCCCTTCTTATTAATTGTCACTAGTTAAAAATAAAATAAAGGAGAATATAGTAACGGTTATAAACATGCACAAGTCCAAAAGTGTAAGTGGACTAGCTTGGGAGGAGCTAACCTCCCAAAGAGGGAACATAGACATGAAACTAAACATCAACCACAACATCGAGCTAGATTGTCACTCTTATAGTTTCCTTCTTTTCCACTTTATCTTTATGGCCGAGTTAGTAGCAATCTACGTTATGAAAAAGAAACCAAAAGTCTAAAAGTAGGAAAAGAAGCAAAGAATTACGAGCCATATATAATCTGAACTTTATATGATGGGATGCTTATTCATGTTACTTTGGGGGATAAGTGGAAGAAAAAGGAATCATCCTAATAAATCCTATCTACATATAATTAATAAAAGTGTGATTCAAGAGTTTATTCATATATTTTCAACTATGAAGATCAATATCCATATGGTCAGATTTGCCAAAAAAACATACCTAATATACATATTTTGAAGGGGAGGACAGGGGGTGGACCATACCCATTCTCCAATCTAATTATATGTTTATTCAGAATTTATATAATCTTTCAAGAAAATTTTTGAACTGTTGAATATATATATATAAAATCTAGAATCACTAGAATATGAGAACCAAAATATGAGAACTGGAAATATGGGCAGTTTCAACACTTTTTTTGCAAATCCAACCATGTGGACATGATTGGCATGATGAATTTGCTAGGAATGAACCATTGGATTGTGTATTTTTGGTGAAAAAATATGATTTTTTAATGCTTAAATATTTACGAAGAATATGAACCATTGATTTTAAAGCCTTAAAAAAACTCATGCATCGAAATGGGATGATTCAAGAGTGTGTTCTTATAAAACCAAGCATTTAGATCACATCAGCGTGGTTAGACTCAAGAGAAACTAATAAAAAAATTATGAATTGTGGTTCACACGCAGTTCTCATATTTTCAGTTATATATATATATATATACACCACTATTTGAAGAAATTTCTAGCTGTATATTTATATGCTTGCTTCTTTATTACAATTGCAATTTCCCTAAAACAAAACAATAAAAAATACTTTTTCTCTTTTCTTCTTGTTTTCCTGGTTCTCAACAAAGGGGTGGAGAAGGTGATAGCTACTCTCTCTCTTATGATTAGCACACGCGTGGCACTTTTGGATACAACAGAGTCGGCAATGAGCTGTCTTTCTGGCCTGAGCCCTCAGTTCATAATTAGGATTGACCAACACTGCAGCACAGAGTGGGCCATGAGATCAATGCATTGTTGGAGAGAATCATTATGCAGGACAAGTCAGATAGTACTTAAGCTCCTCTTTTAACTATCTCGTACGTCTATTTAACGAGTAAAGTTCCACTAGAGTCTTGCCAATCGTTTAAAGTCAAGTATATTTTCCAGATATCTACTTTGGTGAACCATATAGAGGAAGTTTAGGGATAACTTTGGATTTGCCAATTGGAATAAAATGAAACATGACCAAGTTCATGAACTCCCCCACATATCTGCAAACATAGAAAGGTTTGAGTTCATGAACTTGGTCATGTGTCACTTGATGCCAAACTGCGCACTTCATAGACTTCCCAAATATGTGCACCTTTTATGTCTCTATATGTCTTCCACTCATGAAAGAGCTTTCCTTGCCAATTATTCTTCAACTTAGTGCAAGAATTTATGGTTAGAAAAGTGAGCAGAAAACCTAGAGCCTGAAGGGGCAGCTTGGCAGATCAGTTGTTCTGTCATAGTTACAACACAGTGCCGTATCTGTGAATATTGCCTTTTTTTGAGACATCACATGGGGTTTCCATGGAATCCCAAGCATATATGGACATCTTTGCCTTCATGTCATGGGGACGTGTAAGGTCCAGCACGATGTGAGCAACTCATAGTTTCTCAATAAAGTGAAACCGTGCCATATCTCAATACCCCACAAGGCCTAGTCTTGTCTCTGTTTTAGGTGTGGTAAGTTTGTTATAAAAACCATGGCCAGCAATCAAAGCAGGAACAGCTATAGTTATCCTTAGACTTGAGACACATTAAATTGTCTAAATCATTTGGGCAGTATCTGGACCCAGAAAATTTGTTGTCAACTACCTTTTGGTCACTAGATAGCTGCTCATTTTTCTTCAAATTTAACACGGTATCTATCTTTCTATCGAAAGAAAAATATGGTATCTAACTTGTGCTCGAGCAACAGTTTCCAAGGGTTAAAGTCACAGAATCTCTTGGCTACTAGGGAGCCACGCTTTCCTTTTTCCTCTTGTTCTTTGACCCTTTTCTGATATTTGTTTAACTTAGCATCCAATACAAATGTTCAAGTTCATGAACTTGGTCATCCTTTATAGTTGTCGATCTCAATCTTAAGATTTCAATGCAGTGAAACTAGGGTAAATAACAAAAAAAAACCTTTCAGGAGCTAGGTGCATTCTGTGCCACACTGTTTCAATAGACTTTGTGGGCAAAGCCTTTGATTTTAATTTAAAAAGTTAAATAAACACATTACATCTGATAATAATAAAATTTAGTGGTAGGTACTGAAGATAATTTTTAGGACAAAAGAACCATGAAAATTTGGAGAATCTTGACTGCTGGAGTTTTTAGGGTCACTCATGAGTAACGTTGAATAGTGTTATGCAAAAGTTGCATGTCATTTCAAGGTCATCACCAGTGAAACGATTCTGAACACTAGGAGGGATAGGTGAAAATCTTGGATTGGGACCAACTTGGGGGGCCGGGCCGTGCCGGTATCTTGTTCAATCATGATTCAATAATAAGCCAATAAGTAGACATGGACACGCCAACTGTTTTGGCATGCCTGCTAGGTACAACCCTAATCAATGCGTTCCATGAACTTGAACTAAAAGTCTCTCTCTCTCTCTCTCTCTCTCTCTCTCTCTCTCTCTCTCTCTCTCCATACATGTGAGATTGTGCAGGGGCCCTAAGTTTGGACTTCGTTGGGGATATATCTCTCCCCACAAACATGTTGCCACTAGGGCGACCCAGGCGGGTGTTATTTCATAGGCAAATTTAGTTTGGAAAGTTTACACATGAGAGAAACCAAAGGACCACTAAAGTGTTTCCCTATTTATTTTATGTAAATTATTTTTAGTTGGATAATTTACACATTATACAAGACAAAGGATGTGAATTATTATCCATAAACATTTTTTTGGAAATGAATTCTGATCAACGACAGCAAAGACCAAGATGTTTAAAAAACAAAATTGCTTCTTAAATGAGGAGATATTCATATATAGTACTTTGTTGCAGCACATATGTCCTTTGGCTAACAAACAACTGTGACTATCAGTGAGCTTAGGGTATGTTTGAATCACCACCACCCCACCCGAAATGGGACGAAATGAACGTGGGGGACGGTGATTTCAATAAACATTGGATGCAATGGACACTTAGAACGCGTCCGCCACATCCTTACAAAGGTGTTATTTTCGTAACACCCTTCCCCCTATTACAAAAAGAATAGAACGCAAGGAACGCATGTTAAAAAAAAAAGTTGGAGGTAGGGGTCCCCCCAACTCTCTCTCTCTCTCTCTCTCTCTCTCTCTCTCTCTCTCTCTCTCTCTCTCTCTCTCCTTTGCAGCAAGGGGGTAACCGATGTCGGGGATGAGGCTGCCGTCGATGCGATGCGAGGCTGCCGATGATGAGATCACCGATGAGGTTTCTCTTTTCTTCTTTCTTCTTGTTTTATTACGGTTTGCAACAAATTCCTTTTTATGGAATTTTTAGGTTTTTATATATTAGGGTCTTCTTAGATTAGGGGTTTTTGTTTGATTCTCATATATTAGGTTTTTGTTTGATATTATTGATTAAGGCTCTCTTCTTGATTAGGGTTTCTTCTTAATTAAGGTTTTTTTTTCATTGATTAAGGTTTATTCTTCTTCTTCATTCTTCCCCATCAAACAACAAACATTTGGATTTGAAACAAAAAGAACCGAATGAAATGAACCAACGTTGTATTTCGTTCTGCTTGTTCATTTTGTCCAATTCTAGACAAGCCATCAAACAACCCCTTAAGGAACATGAATTCATCTTATGGTGGAATGATAAAGTGCTTGGGCTGTCAATTTGGAATCATTGGTTCGAGACCTAACAGCAGTCACTTCATGCAAAAGGCAAAATGTGTTTGGATGGTTTTTAATCTGCCCTTCCACACCCTTACAGGCATAATGGTTGTTAAAACCCTATTTTAATTTTGTCCTCAACTCAGATCATAGTAGACTGGCGCCTTGTCACCTTTCCCCAATTTTAAACCAGATTCCACCATGAATGAAGTTGGGCTGATATCAATTGAACTGAATCCCTTCGCAATTCTGAGAGACTCAACCATGATCAAACGCTTGGATTTAAGATTGGGTTCCATGTCTGAATTTGTTAAAACCCCCAAAAACATAAATAAGATTATGCTACTTGCATTCAAATTTAGATCATATGAGGGAGGGCTAATTGGATATGCATCTAGTAAGGGGTGTTCTCCAGTTGGTTTTATCTATATGCAAATGGATATTGACCATTTGCAGCCCTAGATACTTTCAATGCTGTAAATATAATATGCTAACCTTCTAGTTAGCATGATACATCAAAACCAACCATCTGAAATTCGAAACAAAGTTAACACAGTTGCGGGCACACTAGCATGCTTGATAATTGATGAGTTTGGCGCTTGTCTTCTACCACTTTCCAAACAAGAATTAAATCAAGATTTATCCTAGTGATGCTCATTTAGCATAACTAAAGTTGGGACAGAGCAGGTAATGACTGTAGACCATAGTGTTGAATATGATGATACTTTCTTATATGCCAAAAATGGAGGCAAAATAGCAAAAATTTCAAAACAACATGATTTCATTCTCTAAAAGAACAAGACTTTGTAATGATATATATATTTCATTGGCAATTTCTCAAGCAAAACTTTTATTTGATTTTTCATGTCCTAAGTTTAATCTTATATATATTTTTTGAAATATAAATAAAAGTTCTCAAAAAACCCAGAGAAAAATTAACAGTTTGAAACATACCACAAAATTTCATATCCAATGAATTTCAGTTTTAAACCTTGGTCACTGTGCTATAGACACATGAATGGAAGTCCATGATCTTAGCACAAGGGATAATCACATAGATTACTATTGTAAAAAAAAAAAAGGAATTAAGAACACAGGAAATGAGGTTTGCTTTCCATAATAGTTACTTGCCTTTGTGATCAGTTACCGAGTTTTTTCTTTTTAGGTAACCAAGAAAAACCACCTCACTCGGTCACAAGCGTATTGGTGTAAAAACCCCCATGTCCCCCTTGCCCACCAGGGAGTACACTCAGCTTCAGCCTCACAGCGAAGGATGCACATGCATGGGCTTTGAACTCGTTATGTTCCTTCAGCTTGATTGCTTTGCAAGATACCCCTACCAGATGAGTAGGGCGCCCTTGTGGGTAATCTGAGATTTATGGAAATGAATTAACTAAGTGGTTGAATTAACTAAGAACAATTTCAAAACACTCAATTACCCTTATTATATATGGAACCAGTGTGACAAATATCACGAGAAATACAAATTTTCTCGCAAAAAATTGAGAGAAATTCATCAAACGATAAACGCTTTGTTAATTTCGCAAGATGATTGCTGGTGACTAAATATCGCATTATTTTAAAAATATCGTGAAAAAACAGATGTTTTTTGTTTCTTTTTTTTTTAACAAAAGATGTTGCCCTCTTCTTGCCCCTCTCTGCCTCTCTCCTCTCTCAACGATAGAGCGCCAGGCCCATGGGAGCTCAGACTGCCGGTGAACTATTGAAGTTTGTCGGCATAGTGTGACTGACCAGTGAGTCCAACTCTCTCTCTCTCTCTCTCTCTCAATGACAGACCCCTAGCCCCCTTTCTCTCAGATGTGGTCATATGTTGGTTTGTGGTGGGGTTGGATGGTGGTGATTTTCTTGCTTCATATATAGTTGTGCGTAATGCAGTATTATGTTGGGAAGATAGAAAAAATTGTGATTTCCCCTCCCCAACAGATTCATAAATTTGTCTGCAGCTCTATGTGAATTCGCTTCACCCATTTGTTTGTTTTATCATTCTAAATGAGTTGTATTTGAAACTCATGCCTTATATAGCTCACCATTCTGGTCTCAGCTGCATGTTTGTAACAACCCGAATCGGAGCCTCTCGAGCCCAAGTTCGTGGACGTTAATTCTTATAGAAAAAATTTCAAAAACAACCTCAAAAACCAAGTCAGATTTTTTTTTTTATAAAACAAGGTCTCCACATCACTATCAGAAACATCTCACATGCCATACCATCCATGTATATAAACAGAAATGTCCAAGTAAATCAAATGAAGTACTCCAGAGTAATTCAAGTCACCGATAGCTGAGTCCAAGTCCACAAGTCAAGTCTTCCTATCTAACCAAATGGAACAGTAAATTTTTATTTATAAATAAGACACGACCATTACAATTGTAGTGAGCTATAAGCTTCTATTCTTAGTTTAGTTCACTAACTAAGCATACACGTTGTTTATGTATTTTATCTCTCTTTATTGATTTTTTGTTCTTATTCTCAAAGTAGATATTTTCAATGTCATACTCTACATTATTCAGTTATTCTCAAAATAGCCTTCTGGGGCGTAGCAACCCATGTAGACAACTCCAGAGTCTATGGTGTTGGCCAGACATATGAACCACTCACAACATAATTCAAACCGGCTCAGACTATGAGCTCATAAATGTTACAATTTTGCTCGTTCATTGCAAGCCGAAAGCCCAAAAATGCTCGTCGATAGGTAGCCGAAGAGCTCAAGAGGTTATACATGCCTCCAAGGTGTCCAAGGAGTTTGTATTTTCTCCTAAGGTTTATGGTTCATGCTACATCTTAAATGTGTCTATTAAGTAATATTTTCAACCCCAGAGGGTTACCCAAAAATTCTTGAACAAATTCTGAGGAGCACAAGTGAGGTACATATACATGAAACAAAGCCCTAGACCATGTCTTTCCTAGTAGAGTTCTTTGTCATTCTCTTTATTGTTACCCTAAGTGTATTATTCTCTTATATTTCATTTTTTGGCATTAGTGCATTATACAATAACAAATATATGTTCACTAACTACATTTAGCATGTAATTATAAATACATATCTTATTTCTAGGGATAACCACCCATCACAAAATCAATTTATCAATTCATCATGTCACGATACTTACAATACCCCTCCCAAGGTATATGTCTGAAATCCTTAGAATAAATCATATTCTGAGAACTCTAGAACTCTACTCATTTTTCTCAAAGTTGTGCATTCCTTTTAGTAACATATTACATGTATCAAATATCATGATTATTTTCACCATAGGATACATTCACGATACGGGTCATATCATCTTATAACATTTACATAATATGATTAAGAACTTAAAATAAACATAGAATATGCATCATAATTTTTATGCATCTTACTAAAAACATCAGAAATATTGATTCTTAAGCATGCCATTCAATTGATCTACTCAAAACATGAAATCACTAGCATACTTATAACACATGAAATCACACAACAAAATGTATATACAAACAAGCATGTATCTTATTTATCTAGGAAGAAATTTGCAAATGTTCACTTACCTGAATCTTTTAAATTTCAAATTAAGGAATAACCTTAGTCTTCCTGTAAATCCTAATATGAAATAAGTAGAAATCCCAAAATTTTATAAAATATCATTTAAAGTCTCGTCTTATATAAAATTATAAAAATATCCCTAAGCCTCCTTGCCAAACTCTGATTTTACATTTCTAGAGTTTTTCGTCCTACCCACTGCCAATGGATCATTCTCGAGAAAAGAAGTTCAAGGATTCAAAATTCACCTGAATCTGATATTAGAGCGAAAAGTAATGCCTGATTTACTAAATGGGTATAATAAGAGAAAAACAATCTTTTTACCTTTCATACAGATAAAAAATCTGAGTAATGAGATTCTCCAAAGATTCGGACTATTATCTAGATCAGATTTCTAAATTTTGAATCAATCTGACCCAGATCTGAATTCATAAGTATTCAACCCCAAACAAGTATACGTATATTTTTTTGCACTCTTTATTCAACCAAAATAAGATGGTCTACTAGTAAGGTGTGATTTTTTGTACATGAGAGGTTGAGGTTTAAATCATAACCTGTCTTTTTCATAACTCTTATCATTTTTTTGGACACATTCTATATTCATTGAACTTAACCTAGACCCATCCAAACCTGAGCTCTGTTCTAAATTGAACTCACGCAATACTGAACCTAACCCAGACCCATCCTGGGTTGAGTCCAGTCCTATCTTTCCACCAAACCTAACCCATACCCACTCTGGTCTAGGTTTAGTCCAACTAGATCTTCTTGATTCAAGTCTGGATCCAAATCCAATTCTATTCTGATATAGATCTTAAACTTTAAGCAGAGATCCAATTCTTGGTTCTCATACTGAATCCAGATCTAGTACCACAGATCTCAATCTTGTTTATATTGGGTTTGGTAGAAAAATGTTAACAATAGTCAAATGGGTTTGGGTTTGAACTGGACCCAAACTAGATCCAATTAGGTTTGGTTCTACCGAATCCAAACTTGCTTCATTCTAATTTGGTCCTATTGGATCCAAATCCAATATGTTGTAGTTGGGTCCATAAGATCCGATCAAACCTATTTGGTCTACTGGATATGAATGAGATCCATTCTAAGTTTGGATCCAACTGAATCCAAACCCAAATCCAAATCATATTGGGAAACCGAGATAGTCACCTTATCAGTTTTTAGCATGTCCAATATATATATATATATATATATATATATATGTTGTATACTTACTATTATTATTATTATTATTAATCCTTGACTAACTTGGTCTATTACCGACAGACTCGACTCAGTTTGGACTGAGTCGGTCTGTCAATAACAGACCTGACTTGGTCTATAGTGCATCCAAACTGAGTCGATCTGGTACAGACCATCCTGACTCAGTTTTGTTTGACTCTCAGACCGAGTTGGTTAGCCACATTTGCTTTGACTCGGTCCGGGTCGTACCTAGACCGAGCAGGCCGGCTGACCCGATCTGGTTCGATCCCCGGATCAAGTCGGTCTCGGTTAGCTCCTTAAAAAAATGAGACTGAGGTGGCTCGAAGCCTCTCTCTGTCTCGAACTGGTTGCCACCGACAGTCACTGCTTGTGGCTGAGGCAAGGGCACCTCCCTCTTCTCTCACCTCATAGCACCACCGGCAACGATGGTTGCCGACAGCAAGGGCAGAGAGAGGTGACTCCCTCTACTCTCCTTCCAGGAAGGCGGTAGGGACAGGGGCGACCCCCCTATCCCCAGCCCCTCTCTCTTGGACATCCTCCACCGGCAACCACTAGGTTGACGGTGGTTCGGTCCTAGCAGAGATAGAGGAACACCCTCTGTCTCCCTCCACCCCCTCCCTTTTCTTATTTTTTTTTACCACCTGCATCGACAACCCCTGTGGTTGCCAATTTTTCTCTTGGGACATCCAGTGCCGGCAACTTCCATGGTTGCCGGTGACTGCCTCTAAAAAACAACAAGAAAAGGAAAAAGGAGGGAGATTTTTACCTCTCACCGTTGCCTCCCATGCTCCCTCTCTTCCTCTTCCTTCCCCTCTCTCTTTCACTCAACCCCTCTCTCTCTCTCTCACTAAAAAATGTGGCTGAGAGAGAGGAGACCCATAGCTTTTATAAGCCAGAGGAGAGGGACATTTCCTCCCTCATAACCCCCTCTAATTAAGAAGGGTTCCTTCCTCTCCCTCCACTACTCATACGTGGGAGAGAGGGGGTTTCCCTCTTAAATGTTAGGAGATGGGGACCCCTTCCGCTGCCTACTAAGGTCTTAATGTGGAGAGGGGTCCCTCCTCACCTGACCCAGCCAAACCAAGCGGGATTAAGCCCACCTAGTTGGCTGGTATTATAATGTCCAACACAATAAGCACTTATGACGCCAACTTTAAACTGATTATTGATGTCATCAACATCAATTTGGTTATATGTAAGGAGAAGCCCCAACATGTACAAAGGTATCTTTTAAGAAAATAGATTGATTTTTTTCTTATATATAAAATTTAATTGTCTAATCGATTTATTTTCATTTTATTTTTAATTATTTTTGAAAATTTTAAGAAATCATTAGATTTCTTTAAATTGTCATAGATTTTGTCGATAAAAACTTAAAAAATATACAAAATTTTGAAGATCTCATGAGAAATTTACAGTTGAAAAATTGTCATTTTAAACTTTTATCACGATTGGGGACTCATAATGCTACCTGATTGGGCCCTGCTCTTACTCAAACATCAATCATTGTCTTTGGAGCTGCTTTTAGTTGGAGGATCTCTTGGCCAACATGCGCAAGATTTTGTTGACTCAGTCCAATCCCACTTGACGTGGACCAAGCCAGATAAGTGTGGGTCCAACTTGATTTAGAGGTGACCAAACCCAAATAAGTTGGGTCCAAACCCATCTAATCGGTTCAAATATGGGGCATTGGCTTGATAGAACTTGAAGTGGCAGCTCAACACTTAAGTATTCCAAGTTTTTGGATCATTTATATGTAGATTGGCCATCAAAAGTGGCAGCTAAATAATGAAATTGGGGACAATCTTTCTAGTTATGAAAGCCATGTTTACTGAACATGTTGTGTCCCAAGGACTAGAATGGTTTAAGCACATGCAAAGATGCCATATGAAAATGAAGATTATTTTCAGACACATACTTTAGATCAGCCCTTTAGTTTCCAATGTCTAATCTCTTTTACAACCCTCAAACAACTAACTTGAAGAACAACATACAACGAGGTGATATCCCATGTCTTGTGTCAAGCTAAAGGCCCCTACCACATGGGGTGGTTGTTGTTCTAGGTAGGGGTTCGCCTAACCTCAACTTACCTTTAAAAAAAAAAACTTGAAGAACACCAAACACAATGCCCCAGTTTATATAATTATAGAGGATAATTGTCGTTCAAAATGATGTTGACTTAATGTATTTTGATTTTGGGGTTCATGCGCAGGATCACATTAGGTCATACTTGATATTGATGTGATTAGAGAATGTTGACAATCACAATAAAAAATAGGAAACAAGCAAATAATTATAAAATAAAAGAATTTTACGTGGTTCAACAAAATTACGTACATCAACTGAAAGAGTACTGAGAGCCTTTATTAATATAATCAATCACTGATACAAGAGAAAATAAATAAAACTACAAACGAGAACCACACATGTCGTTCGACTCACCAAGATGATCAATGCATACAACCCAAGATCTTCTTGTTCATCACCAAGGAAAATTGACACACACTCTCTAAATCCTGTAAAAACTCTATAGAGCACACCACTCTCTCTCAAGCCAAGAAACCATGAATCTTTTTTAAAAGAAAACACACCCTCTCTTTCTATTCTCTATCCTTTTTAAAGTTTTAATGAAACCCATGTTTCCTTTTGAGTTTCAATCTCACCTTATGTAGGTAACCAAAAAGACAAAAAAAGAAGAGTCCAAAAAAAGACTCTCATGTGATACATGTGGGTCTCATTTAGACACATTCAAGCCACAAATCAACATTTTCTATATTGACTTGAATGCTCTCCAACCAACTCTTTTTAAATACCCTCTCTCCCTAGGGACCAAACAATCTAGTTCATAATAGGGACCAAGTTCTGGTCAACCTTGAACTTTACAATCTTCACTGGTATATCTTTTTCACCTACAAAAGCCATATTTTTCATTCACGAACATGAGTCTTAAGTTGATAAAGCGTACACTATCACATCATCATCTCGTGCACACCTATGAGCCTAAGTAATCTTTCTCTGAAATTGAATCACCTTATGTAGTGGGCTAACCCGTGACTGAATGTGGGAAGATCTTAATGAAGAACCATCATCTTTTCTTTTCTTTTCTTTTCTTTTCTTCTCAACTTTCTGCTCCACTCGCAGCAAAGTTTTCTCACCCTGAACCTTTATTTATTTTCCTTTGCCACAGAGCTCTTGATGATATCAACATCACAACCAGTCATGCTTCTTTTCTTCAACCCAAGCAAGTCTTTTTGTCCAACACTACTATTCAAAGAAGAAGATACTATAGCTGCCCTGACTATCACATTCCAAATTAGTTGGTATAGGTTTCAAAACCTCTTTCTTTTCATCAACACCTGTGCATGTCTCTTAACCACCAGGGTTTCCTTCTTTGCATTAATGAAGCAACCCTTGGAATTCAATGCACTCAAAGAAATTAAATTCATTTATAATTTTGGAACATGTTTAACATCATCGAAAGTTCGAACCATTCTATCAAACAATCTTGTCTTAACTATATCAACTCCTACTACCTTACAATGAGAATTAGTCCTTATAAAAATCATCTCACCATCATATGTAGTGTAGGAATCAAATATATCCATGCTATGACACATATGATAAGAATAACCAAAATCTAAAATCTATGAATCATGAAAGGAATTCATACCTCAGGAGACAATCAGACTTTCTCCATCATCCTCAGAACTGCTCACTACAACACTTGCTTGATCAATACTATTGGCCTTTTTTTTTATATCTTCGTCATGCTTTTTTAAATCTATTTTCTTATGACCCAATTTCTTATAGGAGTAGCACCTCATAACAAACTTTTTATTCTCATTATCATTCATGTCTTGGTCATGCTCTGTAGATCGTCTTCTCCTTAAGTCGTCTTTGATCATGATATGATGTTTTCACCATTAAGCTATCATCTTGCCAAATACTAGAGCTAGTATTCTCAAACATCTCATTAGAGAACAATGATGCAGTTACATCATCAAACTTGACACTCACTTTCCCGTACAAAAGAGTAGTCTTCAAATTTTCATATCTCAAAGACAATGATTTTAAGAAAATTAAAAATTAATCATCTTTTTTAAGTACCACATCAAATTTCAAGAGCTGACTTATGATCTTGTTGAAAACATTCAGATACTCCAACATACTACTACTTTCCTTCATCTCCATATCATAGAGTTTTTGCTTCCTATAAAGTTTATTTGTCAAGGACTTCATCATATACAACTCTCTAGCTTTTCTCACAACTCTTTCGCAGTAGCTTTTCTCACAACTCTTTCGCAGATTCTTTCTCAAGTACATTATATGTTATCTCATTTGCAAGGCATTACTGAATCGTGCTCGATGCTCTAAAATCTAAATCCTCTCAATCTTCGTCATTTATAACCGATGTCTCACTGGATGTTGCCTTATCACTAGATAATGCCGCCTGTTTATTTGGCTACTGAATAATGCCTTATATGCACCTTGTTGAATCAACATATTCTTAACTCTTTTTTGCCATAATATAAAGTTTCATTTGCCATCAAATTTTTTTACCTCGAGTTTAATATTTATCCTCCTTGAGTGCCATGATAAGATTTTTCCTACAATAAATAGCTCTGATATCACTTATTGTGATTTTGGGATTCATGCCTAGGATTACACTAGGTCGGATATAATATTAATGTGATTAGAGAACATAGATAATCACAATAAAAATGATAAAGAAGACAATAACTATAAGACAAGAAGATTTTATGTAATTCGATAAAATCGCATACATCTATGGAGAGATTACTGATAACCTTTATTAATATAATCAATCATCAATACAAGAGAATAAATAAAACTACAAATGAAAACAATTGCACATGTTGTGACCTACCAAGTGGATCGATGCGTGCAACACAAGATCTTCATATTCATCACCAAGAAAAACAAACACCTCTCTCACACTCCTCTTAAAACCCAAAAAAAGCCCCAAAATCCTAGAGAGCACACCACTCTCTCTTAAACCAAGAAACCAAGAGTTTTTTTTCAAAAGGGAACATACCATGTCTTTCTATTCTTTCTCCTTTTTAAAGCTTAAGGAAACCCACATTTCCTTTTGAGATCAAAGTCCCACCTCACGTGGATAACTAAAAAGACAAAAAAAAGAGAGTAAAAAAAGGACTCTCATGTGGCACATGTCCATTTGGACCCATTCAAGCCACAAAGCAAAGTGATGCAGTATAGTCTCTATATTGAAGAGACAACTGAGAATATGGCAGTTGTGACCGTGAGAAAAGATTCAAAGCAAAATTATATCTCAATTCGGTGAGAATTTGTTGTTAATTGGTCGAAGATAGAGATAGTAAGATATATAGTTGACATCTAGCAACACAAAGTGTAAGACCCATAATTTTTCAGCAAAAGTTCTGAATAAATTCATGAGGCATTTCAAGTGAAAATAACATTCAAACTCGGAATGAAAATCGAATCGATTTCTACGAACCAGTTATACTTAGGATATTTGTATCTTCCTGAATATATACTCAAACAGTCAGGGAGCCATAACTTCCTTCCTAAGTAAAATTAAGAAATTTGTACGAGCCAACTTTCTTAGTTACGTCAGTACAAAGAGAATGGCGTACTCAAAATTTTTTAGAAAAAAAAATTCCTGAAAACCATTTTTTTTTGTGGGACCCACGAGAATGTTGGTGGGACCCACAAAAATATTCCTCAAAAAATATCTAGTGGGACCCACAGAGTATTCCATAGAATATTTCATGTGATCTCCACACAAAAGAAACCTCCTATCTTTATTGAGAAAGTTAGGGGCAAAAAGTAAAAAAGTTAACTTAGGCTATAAATAGCCCTCCTCCCCTCTCTTTCCTTTCATAAAAATCGCCCCCCCCCCCCTCTCTCTTGTTTTCCTTCTCTCTCCTAAAGCTCCCCTACCTAGCCCACTTGGTCTGAGCCTGCCTGACCTGGTCTGAGCCTGCATGACTTGGTCTGAACCCACCTAACCTGGTCCAAACCGACTTGACTTGGCTTGAACCTGGTTGGGTTTAGTGAAAGTTAAAGTCCCTTTTGGTCTCAAATCCAGGTTTGATTCACTTGACCCAGACCCAGCCTACTTAGGCTAAGTCAGAACCTGCCCCACCCAGTTGACTTGGACTGAACCCTATTTAGTTCAAACCACTTAGGTTTAGCAGTTTGACCTGCTCTTCCTCTTTCTCAACTAGGTCAAACCCATCTAACCAAGTCTGACCTCTCAAAAAAAAGTTTGAACTCAGTTTGAAGCAAACGAAGCGTTCTAGAGTCATTCTTCACCGATTAGAAGTAAGTTCGCTTCATTGACCCATCTCTCTCAAGTATTTGTGTTGTGATATATAGCGTATACCTTCTGAAGTAGTATCTGGCAATAAGTATATACACTCATTTACGCTGTCGCCATATAAAGCACAGGCTTCTGCTTATATTACATATAATGCTTATTGAGATACTGTTACATAACTAGACTCGTAAGGGCCATCGTGTCTGAGTATGTTGTTCACCCGAAAGAGGTGAGATGCTCGTGATGGCCGTAGATGCTGAGAGCAGAGTCAAGTATGCATATGAATAAGACTTAAAGTCTAAATGAACCCCGTGGTTGAAGACCATGTTAGGGGGGACTACTGAATGAGGTCAGGTACATATGACCTCAGTGCAGGAGGCACTGATTTGCCCAAATGGTATGCACATATTTGACAAGTAATCATAAGACCGGCAGACCCCTTCAGGACTATTGCTTATTGTGTCATACGATGATGGTACAACCGCAAGTGACATATATTTGATTATGAACCTGATAGAGTTCAATGGGGCCTCCAGTCACTCAGCGGTTTCAAGATCGTGGTTATCCTTAAATATCTAAGGATTAAACCTAACTACTATAGTAGAGGATGCATCCAAACCGGCCTGTTAGGGTTATCTCGGTATGAAAACTACCTCCCTAACATGAATAGGGTCAACATGTCTCTGGGGTATCTAAAATACATGGAATAATCAACCCCGAGAACAACACGTTGATGCCTGAACAAAACTTCTCCCATATACCAGGAGGTGAACTGCTAATATCGAAACAATGCATTAACTCTAGGTTCAGCAATGTATGAATGTATGAGTAAATGGACATTGTTGTGTCAAGTCCTGCATAACCTTGAGAAAGGTGTCATAATTGATATACTACTTGATCGATGGGACAAAGACCCGTGTGGTATATACACGACTAAGCGAAGCTCGAGGAGCTTGCATTTAGGTTCATGGGATACATATATGCCAAGTATGAAAACTTGAGCTTTGACGTCCTAATTGAGACCTTTAAGAGGTTTTTGCTAAGTCATGAAGACTTGAGCATGGTATTTAAATCACAGCCCTGAAGAAGTTCACGCTAAGTCATGAAGACTTAAGCGAAGTGTTCAACTCATAGCCTTGAAGCGGCTCTTGCAATATACACTAAATCATGGAGACTTGAGTGTCGTTATTGCAAACTGTGACCCTGAGTGGTCAACGCATTTACTTGAGTTGAATGAATGTGTGAATGAATGTTTCCTTACCAGACCATCAGTGGTTCTGACCCTGTTTAATGGGGATTTCAGGTGTTGAACCTGCATTGCGATATGCGGAGCAAGGCGACATCGAGTTTTAGGGTTTCTCTAGACAGGGTTATACTGCTTCCTTTATTAAAAGTAAATACTACTTTTTCAGGCAATGATATTTGTAATAAACAAGTTGCTTTGATAAATGAAACACCTTAGTAGTCAAGAAGTGCTTGGCTATATATATGTGACTTGCCCAAAGTTTTCTAAAACTGACAACTCATTATCGTCTGATTCCGCTACTAAAAGCTTTTCTAAGTTCTGTTGCAAAGAAAAAAAATTCATGAAAATTTTAACTTAGCTTTGTTTTGGAAATCTAGGGCATTACAAAATTGATATCAGAGCAAGTGTCTGAGAAACTTGGTTCAAGATCCGTCATGCTCGCGGTATCGCACTGTAAGTATAGATTTTACACTTTTTCTGATTTGGGTGCATCTGTGTATATATGAAAACTCACGACTCACGTAACTATTGTTATCAATGCAACTTCATGCACGATGAGTGGATATGCCCGTTGGAAGTCTAAGACTGTTAATATTGTGGTGAAGATGGACATTCTGCCAAAGAATGCCAAAGGAGATATACCACCGATATGGGTCGGCGGGCATCGCTTGATCTTAAGGATGAGACTTCATGCGTCAGTGGACCACATCACTCAAGTGTTAGGAGTAGTCGTACCCTATCAACTTTAGATGAATTACCACATCTGGTAGACTTTGACTTGAACTTCCTTGGGGAATTCAATTGCTTGCCAAACTATCAACAGGCATCACGTACGCCTAGCTTGCACAATCTGAATGAAGGACACAACTCATGGTATTCTCTCATTATGATTTCGAACTCCTCGAGTCATGATGCTATTGTATGAGAGAATGGACCGGCATCACATACGTCGAGCCTGAATGGCCAAGATGAAGAATACAACTCGTATTATCCCATTATGATTTCGAATTCCCTGAGTCATGATGCTACTGTATGGGAGAGTAGACCGACATCACTAATCTATCCACAGGATTCAATCGAGAGTGTGGAAGTGCCGCCCAAGCCAACTCCAACTATGCCTAAGCCAAGGCGATGTGGCAGTCGACAGACCTACTTTGGGTCGTTTATGTCAAAAAAGAAACTCAGTTCTTAAGAAACTGGTTATATTTAGAGTCAGTGGACTCGTATGTATGTTTTCTCACTGTCAGTATGGCATGACGCTTGTATATAATGGTGATATATGTGTAATAGAATATATAAAAAGTAAATAAAATTTTGCTTTCCTATATATATTAAGAAACTAAAACACGTGCTTGTATGTGAATAGATAAATGACTTATACGACAAGGAGAACTATGTCGATCGAGGAGTCCCATACGCAAAGGTTCCTGCTAGAGACACTCAATAACCTGGTAATTGTCATTCGTGAAACAAGACAAGAACCAACCCCGCCTCGCAATGAGAACCTTGAAGGAATAACTTACGAAAAGTTCCTCAAACTCGACCCACCAGTTTTTGTCGGCAGAGCCAATCTAGAGCTTGCAGAAAGTTGAATCGAGGAAACAGAGCGTGCATTTCTGGTATTGGGAGTATAAAAGGATAAAAAGACTAACTTCGGCATATATAGGCTGAAGGACAATGCACAAAAATGGTGGGATGCCACTAAGATCATCCAGTTCTCACAACTTGAGGTCATCCCTTGGGATGACTTTTAGAGAACTTTTATGGATAACTACTTCTCGTTGCACTCTATAAACAAGAAAAAAATGGAGTTTCTAGAATTAGAGCAGCGTGGTATGAGTCTGATCGACTATACCACCAAATTTCAAAATCTTTAGAGGTACTGCTCTCGATTGTTCGAGACAGATCAAGAAAGGGCCGACAAGTATATCAATGGGCTACAGTCTTGAGTAATAACCAACATGCCCTAGACTTTTCAAGTTGTTGTGGTGGCAACTTCAAAAATTCAAGTTGACTAGGAACGATCTAAGGTGATTGTAGTAAAGAGACTGGTAGTGGATAATGGGAACCACAAAAGAATGTTCCTAGGTGGGCAGGGATCATGCCCACCTTTTTGCAAGAGAGAGTTCTAGAGGAAGAACTTTGCTCAGCAGGTCGTAAAGCCACCACCAAGGAAAGATACAACTCAAAATAGCCAGCAGTTCAACTCCAACTGCCAGAAGTACCGTCTGAACCACCCAGGAAGACCATGTCCTTGCGACATAGTTGGTTGCCTTTATCGTGGCAAAATGGGCCACTTTATGAGGAAGTATGCCAAGAAGGCTGCAGATGAACAAAGGAAGAATCCCAGATCAGTCAAACCCTCTCGACAAGCACCACAACACCCTCAGTTCTAATGACCGCCACCTAGAGTAGAACAAAGACCTGCAGTAGGTCATGTATATGTTGTAACAACTGAATAAGTCGAAAATGGTGACCTAATTGAAGGCACCATACCTGTGAATGGACATGCTACTTACGTCTTGTTTGATTATGATGTTACTCATACCTTTATCTCTGATGATTTCATCGAACAACTCCATGTTTCGGTGCAACCAATTGATAAAATGATTGAAGTATACAAACCATTAGGTTCACACACCAAATGTATCAGGTGTGTGAAGAACCTAGATATAGAGATAGCAGGGCAACATTTGCCTACTGATGCCATCTTAATCGATATGGTGCAGCACGATATCATTCTGGGAATGAACTGGTTAGCCCAGAATCATGCAAGGATTTTGTGCTGCGAGGGCAGAGTTATTTTATCCCGACCTAGATTGCCTAAGGTGGAATATCGATTATCCAAACCTGTCCCATGTAAATGGCTCATATCAACTCTTAAGGCATAAAAATACTTTTGAAAGGGTTGTGTGGCCTTCCTACTGAGTCTCTCAGCAGAAAGATCAATTGTCCATCCCCTTGAGAGTTTGAAAGTGGTGCGAGTGTTTTCTGAAGTATTTTCTGAAGTGTTTCCTGATGAATTGTCAAGACTCCCACTACTTCGTGAGGTTGAATTTGGAATTCAATCCTTACCTGAAATTGCGCTAATATCAAAAGCCCCTTATCGTATGGCACCAGAAGAGCTCAATGAGCTGAAATGTCAATTGAAAGAACTAGTAAAACAAGGGTTCATCCGACCAAGTGTATCACTGTGGGGAGCACCAGTACTATTTATAAAGAAGAAGGATAGATCCCTACGTTTATACATCGATTATTAGATGCCAAATCATGCAACTATTAAGAATAAATATTTGTTGCCTCGGATTGAGGACTTATTCGATCAACTAAGAACAACAAGAGTATTCTCCGAAATCGACCTCAGGTCTGGGTATCATTAACTCAGAGTTAAGGAGAAAGATATACCCAAAACTGCCTTTAGAATAAGATATGGCCATTATGAGTTCGTAGTAATGTCGTTCGGACTCACTAATGCACCTGCTGCTTTTATGGACCTGATGAATCGGGTGTTCAGGCCCTATTTGGACACGTTTATCATCGTCTTCATTGATGACATTCTCGTTTATTTAGAGAACGAGGAACAACACAATGAGCACTTGAGAATTGTCTTGAAGACTCTTCAAGATAATCAACTCTATGACAAGTTTTCAAGATGTAAATTCTGGCTAGATAAAGTGATGTTCCTTGGCCATGTAATCTCTAAAAAGGGAATCACAGTGGATCCTGCGAAGGTGAAAGTTGTGCTGGATTGGAAACAGCTAGAGAATATCACTGATGTCTGCAGCTTCTTGGGACTTGCTGGACACTACCAGAAGTTCATACAAGACTTCTCCCGAATTGTCGTACCTATGACAAAACTATTGAAAAAGTGAGTCAAGTTCGAATAAAATGACCAGTGTAAGGAGTGCTTCAAGATTCTTAAACAGAAGCTTACTACGCTCCATGTTCTTATCTTACCTTCTGGTCAATGAGGCTTTGTGGCTTATACTGATGCCTCAAGAATAGGTCTGGGTTGTGTGTTAATGCAACATGTCAAAGTGATCGCTTATGCGTCATGACAATTGAGGATCCATGAAAAGAATTATCCAACCCATGACCTGAAGTTTGTTGCGGTGGTGTTCGCACTTAAAGTTTGGCGACACTATCTGTATGGAGAAAAGTTTGAGGTCATGTCGGACCATAAGAGCTTGAAATACATTTTCTTCTAAACGGAATTGAATATGTGGCAACGACAATAGCTGGAATTCCTTAAAGACTACAAATTCATGTTTTTCTATCATCCTAGAAAGGCGAATATCGTAGCAGATGCCCTTAGTTGCGAGACTGTTGGCACTCTAGTCAACCTCGCAGGACAGTGAAAGTTGATGAAGGATTTTGTCAACTATAAGTCATTCTTGGCTGATTCAGGCAGAATTCGATTGTCAAGTCTGACAATGCAGCTTAAGATCCTCGATCGAATCATAGCCGAGTAATTCAAGGACCCCCAATACTTGAAACTAAAAGCTAGGGCCGATTAAGATACTTTCTTCCACTTAAAGTATGATGGAAGTTTATAGATAAAAGAAAGGATATGAGTTCCAAATAACCCTGAGCTCATAGAAGAAGTACTCCAGGAAGCGCATAGTAGCAAGTACACGATCCATCCTGGAGGTACCAAAATGTTTCAAGATTTACAAAAAAAGTACCGGTGGAGGGGTATGAAGAGAGATGTGGCTACATTTGTCTCAAAGTGTTTGACATGCCAGCAAGTCAAGATCGAACATCAGTGACCTAGCGGTAGAATGCAAAAGATCAAAAATCTATAATAGAAATGAGAGGGTATTATGATGGATTTCATCGTAGAATTACCTCGATCCAAGAAACAACATGACTCGATATGAATGATTGTGGACAGACTCACCAAGTCTGCTCACTTCTTGGCCAATCAACACCAGATATTAACTGAAAGATTGACAAAAATCTATGTTTGAGAAATTATCAGACTCCATGGAGTGCTGATATCGATCATATATGATCGTGACCCGAAGTTCACCTCTCACTTTGGGGAGCAACTGCAGAGTGCCCTGGGGACGAAACTCAAGTTCAGTACAACATTCTACCCTCAAACTGATGAGCAATCTGAGTGAACCATATAAACTCTTGAAGTTATGCTAAGAGCCTGTATGTTGGAATGAAAGGGGATTGGGATTCCCACTTAATGTTGGGTGAATTCGCTTACAATAATAGACATCACGCTAGCATTGGGATGACACCGTACGACACCCTGCATGGAAGACCTTGTCGATCACCAATCCATTGGGGTGAAGTGGGTAAGCGAACCTTGGACTCACCCATTGTGTTGCAACACTATACTGAGCAAGTCCATATGATAAAAAAGAAGCTACTGATTGCTCAGAGCCAACAGAAGAGCTACGTAGATAAAAGACGTATAAAGCTTACTTTTTCGATTGGAGACAAGGTTTTTGTCAAGGTCTCCCTAACCAAGAGTGTGTTCCATTTTAGAAAGAAAGGGAAACTCAATCCTAGATTCATTGATCCCTTCAAAGTTTTAAACCAGATCGGAGAGACCGCCTACAGAGTAGCATTGCCACCGCAGTATGCACAGATACACAACGTATTTCATGTGTCAATGCTTAGAAAATATGTTTATGACCCTTCCCACATCATCCAACATGAAGACATTGAGATTCATAAAGATATGACAGTGGAAGAAAGACCGATAGAAATTATAGACCGTCGAAAATAAGTGCTCAGAATGAAGGTCATTTCACTTGTTCAAGTGAAATGGCAACATCATGAGATCGATGATTGCACTTGAGAGCTTGATTCCAACATGCAGGATAAATATCCTAAGCTATTCACTTAGTATTCTTAACAGAATTTTGTGGATGAAATTCTTTTAAGGGGTAATGATGTAAGACCCATAATTTTTAGCAAAAGTTTTGAATAAATTCATGAAGCATTTCAAGTGAAAATAACACTTGAACTCGGAATGCAAATCGAATCGATTTATATAAACCAGTTATACTTAGGATATTTGTATCTTTGTGAATATATGCTCAAACAGTCAGAGAGCCATAACTTTCTCTCTAAGTAAAATCAAGAGATTTGTATGAGTCAACTTTCTTAGTTACATCAGTACGAAGAGAATGACATACTCAATTTTTTTGGAAAAAAAATTACTGAAAACTCAAATTTTTTGTGAGACCCACGAGAATATTGGTGGGACACACAGAAATATTTTTCAGAAAATATCTAGTGAGACCCATAGAATATTCTATAAAATATTTCATGTGGGCACCACACAAAAGGAACCTCCTATCTTTATCCGAAAAGTCAGAGGCAAAAAGGGAAAAAGTTAACTTGAAAGCTAAGTTAACTTTGGATATAAATAGCCCTCCTCCCCTCTCTCTCCTTTCATAAAAATTGCCCCTCCTCTCTCTCTCTTATTCTCTTTCTCTCTCATAAACCTCCCCTACCTCGCCCACTTGGTCTGAGCCTACCTGTCCTGGTCTGAACTCACCTAACCTGGTCCAAACTCACTTGACTTGGATTGAACCTAGTTAGGTTTAGTCAAAGTCAAAGTCTCTTTTGGTCTCAAATCCAAGTTTGATTCAATTGACCCAGACCCAGTCTACTTGGGCTAAGTCTAAACCTGCCTGACCCAGTTGACTTGGATCGAACCTTGTTTAGTTCAAACAACTTAGGTTTAGCAGCTTGACTTGCTCTTCCACTTTTTCAACCAGGTTGAACTCATCTGACCTAGTCTGACATCTTAAAGGAAGGTTTAAACTCAGTTCAAAGCAAATGAACCATTCTGGAGTCGTTCTTCACCGATCAGAAGTAAGTTTTCTTCATCGACCCTTCTCTCTCAAGTATTTGTGTTGTGGTATATAGTGTATACCTTCTGAAGTAATATCTGACCTTAGTCCTTGGCTGAGCCTTCTAGGACACTTCAATGTTCACGTGCTCACCTTGTGACTATCGTCGGATATATATGTTTGAATACACGGTGTATGCGTTCTTAAAAATGATACCTCACCCTAGTCCTTGGTTGATGCCCTCTAGGACACTTCGGTGTTCATGCGCACACCTTGTGACTATCATTGGATGCTAATTCTTGTATATATTATATTGAGATTATCGTCGTGTTATATAATGTCAAGACTTCTGCTTTTTGTAATTTAAATTACACATTTTGTCTTACTATTGCGTTGAACAATGTCAAGGGACATGCTTTCTGCAATTATATATGTAAGATATTTCGTTCGGTTTCACCCACCGAATAATAAGTATATGCACTCATTTACGCTGCCACCATATAAAGCGCATGCTTCTGCTTATATTACATATAGTGTGCATAAATGAGCGTTCAAATAGAGATCAACTCAAAATCATCGATGCAATTTTATTACCACTCCTCGATCAAGATTCTGCATGATGAATGAAGCACTTATTGGAAAGGCTTTACTTTTGCGCAAAACTGTTTTTTCGTAAAGACCTAAGTCACTTGCGCATGGCCTGGATATGGCCCAAGGTTCTATCGAACCTCGATGGATGCAAAGTATGCACAATGGTATGCATCCATCCCCGAGTTAAGCATAGCAATTTCTCCATCAAAAGAGGAGAAATGCTGCCAAATTTCTGAAAAGATGCTTATCGAGCTTAAAAGAAACACACGCTTCTTCAGACAAAGAGAGAGAGTGCTGCTGAAATTTCTGAAGAAGCTCAATAAGTTCAGAAAAGGCGTAGCATGATACTCTGTCATACAAAGGAGGTGATGCTCAAGTTCTGAATGGTACTTTCTATAACGTAGAAAGGATCAACTCACTCCTGCCGTTGAAGTATGAGAAGTGTTGTCGAAATGGTTGGTAGAAGAGTTGCCTGAACCAGTGAAATGGCACGAGGATGCCCTATTGTCGAAACGTTGCCAAAATGGCTTATTTTCATGTTCGCCTGTAAAGGCACTTTACTCGTAAGGGCCGAAGAGCCAAAGTAGTTGTTGCGCCTTGACTAGGCCAACTGCTCATTGCAGTTATATACGCCAAGCAGTCGATCCATTGAGATTGTGTCATATGCATGCTTATTGAGATACTGTTACACAACTAGACTCGTAAAGGCTGTCGTGCCGGAGTATGTTGTCCACCCGAAAGAGGTGAGATGCTCATGATGGTCGTAGATGCCGAGAGCAAAGTCAAGCATGCATATGAATAAGACTTAAAGTTTAAATGAACCATGTGGTTGAAGACCATGTTAGGGGGAACTATTGAATGAGGTCAGGTACAAATGCCCTCGGTGCGGGAGGCACTGACTTGCTCAAATGACATGCACATATCCGACAAGTAATCGTAAGACTGTCAGACCCCTTCAGGACTATTGCTCACCGTGACATATGGTGATGGTACAGTCGCGAGTGACATGTATTTGATTATGAACCTGATAGAGTTTAATG
This sequence comes from Nuphar pumila, assembly GCF_984573655.1. NCBI lineage: Eukaryota > Viridiplantae > Streptophyta > Magnoliopsida > Nymphaeales > Nymphaeaceae > Nuphar > Nuphar pumila. The sequence continues at coordinate 4,443,325 of NC_143261.1, forward strand.
GAGCCTCCAGTCACTCAGTGGTTTCGAGGTCGTGGTTATCCTTAAATATTTAAAGATTGAACCCCACTACTATAGTGGAGGATGCATCTGAACCGGCCTGTTAGTGTTATCCCAGTATGAAAACTACCGCCCTAACATAGATGGGTTCAACAAGCCTCTGGGTATCTAAAATACATAGAATAATCAACCCCTAGAATGTCGCATTGATGTCTGGACAAAACTTCTTTTGTGTACCAGGGGTGAACCGTTAATATCCAAACAATGCATTAACTCTAGGTTCAGTGATGTATAAATGTATGAGTGAATTGACGTTGTTGTATCAAGTTTTGCATAACCTTGAGAAATGTGTCATAATCGGTATACTACTAGACTGATGGAGCAAAGACCCGTGTGGTATCTATACAACTAATCAAAGCTCGAGGAGCTTGCGTCTAGGTTCATGGGATAAGGATGTGCCAAGTATGAAGAATTTAGCTTTGACATCCTAATTGAGGCCTTGAAGAGGTTTTCGCTATGTCGTGGAGACTTGAGCACAATATTCAAATACCAACCCTTAAGATGTTCACGCTAAGTCATGAAGACTTGAGCAAAGTGTTCAACTCATAGCTATGAGGAGGCTCTTACGATATACGCTAAGTCATGAAGACTTGAGCGTTGTTATTACGAACTATGACCCTGAGTGGTCAACGCATTTACTTGAGTTGAATGGATGTGTGGATGAATACTTGCTTACCCGTTTACTGAGGATTTCAGGTGTTGAACCTACATTATAATATGCAGAGCAAGGCGACATTGAGTTGCAGGGTTTCTCTAGACAGAGTTATACTGCTTTCTTTATTAAAACTAAGTACTGCTTTTTCAGGAAGTGATGTTTGTAATAAACAAGTTGTTTTGATAAATGGAACACCTTGTTGGTCAAGAAGTGCTTAGCTACATACCTGTGACTTGCTCGGAGTTTTCTAAAACTGATGAGTCATTATCATTTGATTTCGCTACTAAAAACTTTTCTAAGTTCTGCTGCAAAGAAAAAAAAAAGAAATTCATGCAAATTTTAACTTAGCTTTGTTTTGGAATTTTGGGGCGTTACACAAAGTATGAGAACCCAATGAAAGCTTGGTTCCCCTATAAAGCTGTGTATAAAGCTGGAAGCTAAGTGCTTTTTAAACTTGGTTCCCTTATTATGAGAAGTAAATTTCTAAGGACATTAAATTTTCACCATGAAAATTGAACTTTCATTAAAAGAACACACATCCCGAAGTACCTCCTCCCACCTAATTAAAGCTTTAGATTGTCAAATTGCTTAAACTTTTTAGCTGATCAGACCCTATGGATATAATCTATAAGCATTATTTAGTAGAAAACAAGTTTTGGATAATGTGATTATACCATATATGTATGTTTTTTAAGACCTTTAAAAATCAATGGTTCACAATGTATCAAAATTTCATGATTAAAAAATATTATTTTATGTTAAAAAACATGATCCAAAGCATGATTCCTATGAAATAAACTATGTTGAGAACATCTATAAGGTTTAATTGAAAAGATACAACCTACAACTCTGATTTCTAGTATGCGGGAGTAGGTACTCCCACCACAGCATCTCTCAAGAACACGTGCTCCCAGAGTACCTACTCTCACCTAATTAAAGCTTTAGATTGTTAAATTTCTTAAACTTTTTAGTTGATCAGGCTCTATACATATGATCTATAAGCATTATTGAGTAGAAAACAAGTTTTGGATCATGTGATTATAGCATATATGTATATTTTTTAAGACCTTTAAAAATCAATGGCTCACAATGTATCAAAATTTCATGACTTAAAAGCATCTCTTTTTACATAGTTAATTAATTGTGATCCCTATAATAAGAACATAGTTGACCTATTTTAATTAGATTCAAGAATAAATCTTAAATGACAAAAACATGCCACAAGGTGAGAAGCATCTTTCACATGAAAACCCAACTTGGGTCTCAATTCACATGCACTGTGAACTTCTCTTTCTCGCTTCCATTTCCTGCATTATCTTCTCAATTGTGCTTCAAATGTAGATATGCAAGGGAAAGCATTTGATATCCTCGTGGGTAAGTAACCCCTAGTTACAACTCATAGGGAGAGGCTGTTTTGATTAAATCTGACCACATGGTTGTTTTCATAGTGGTTAAAATAGTAATAAGTAACTCTTGGATCATATTTTTTTGACATAAAATATGATTTCTTGATGGTTGAAAATTCAGTACATTGTAGAGCATTGATTTTTCAACCCTTAAAAAATCTGATACATGCAAGAAAAAAATAATCCAAGAGCCAGTTTCTACTAGGCCAATTATGTAAATCACATGGAAGGTCATATATGCCAAAAAAAAGTAAAAACAATAAAAAAAATTGCAGTTTTTCACTAGGAGCTTCTTACCCACGAGGGTAGCCAACATTATCCCCGTTACTTAATGTGAATAATGGCTAAATGCATAAGGTGACCATAATAAACCCAACAACAATGCAGGTGAAGAGTTGGCCAACCTATTAGTTCTTGAATGAGGAAAGAGAACTGCAAAAAGGATAGTAAAACATGTGTGAGTATATTGGAGGACATGTTTAAAGGAAATATCTGTTAGAGAATGTAACCATACATATGAAGAGCACATGTTAACGTGGTTCAGTTATCCAGCCTACATCCACGGGAAAGTCACTCTGTCTCAGATTATTTTTACCCACTGTTGGTTACACGATATATAGAAAACTAGCAATAATAACAATAACAATAGCAATTTCTTGAGATAGACGATAGCTCCATCTAGAGAAAATAGGAAACAACGCACGACACAATAATCTTGCATGATGTAGTTGCCTATGTTGGCTCCACATTTTTTGGGAACTGAATTCATACGATAACAACATTTGTTGATGGACACCTCAAAACCGCATAGCGATTTGCTGAAGGACACCGCAAATTGTGACACTGCAAATCATGTAGTGATTTACTAAACGACATAGCAATTTGCTGAAGGATCCTCTTAACTCTAATAATGATAACATTGGAAAAGGTAAGGAAGTGCGCGCAACAATCTCCCCCTCAAGTTGATGCGCAAATATCCATCAAGCCCAACTTGGAACTTAGTTTGAGATGATTTTCACGGCTTAGGGATTTAGTAAAAATGTCTGCTAACTGCCCTTTACTGCTGACATATGACGTGAATACTTCTTTAGCTCGAATCTTCTCTCTAACAAAATGGCAGTCAACTTCTATATGTTTGGTTCTCTCATGGAAAACTGGATTTGCTCCAATGTATATTGCAGCCATGTTGTTACACTTGAGTTCCATCAGTTGAGGGTTTTTGATACCCATATCAAGGATGAGAGCCTTGATCCAAATGAGCTCACATGTACATGCTGCCATAGCTCAATACTCAGCCTCATCACTGGATCTGGCAATAATAGACTATTTTTTGCTCTTCTAGGTGACAAGATTTCCACCAACAAAAGAACAGAAGCCTATTGTTGACCTTATATCATTCGGGTCTCCTGCCTAATATGCATCAGTAAAACCAATTATGTCAAGACTGTTATTTCTCTTCATAAGAACTCTTTTGCCAGGGATCCCTTTAAGATAACGAAGAATTCTGTGGGCAGCTTCAACATGTCTAGAACAAGGTTGATGAATAAACTAACTGATCACACTCACGTCATATGTAATATCAGGACATGTGATAGTCAAATATAATAGCTTTCCCACAAGCCTTTGAAAACTCTCAATGTTGGCAACAGTATCTCCTTCATTTTTCTTTAATTTGCAGTTAGTTTCCAAGGGTGTTTCTGCAACTTTAGCACCAATCAAGGCAGTATCGTTGAGAAGATCTAATGTATACTTTCTCTGACACAGGAAAAGGCCTTTGTTGGAATAAGTGACTTCTATGCCAAGAAAGTACCTTAATTTTTCAAGGTCTTTAATTTTAAATTTGGCATGAAGAATTTCTTTGGTTTTTTACATCATAGCCTTATTATCTTCTGTCACAATTATATCATCAATATGTATATGCAAGATAACAGTGTCCTATGAAGAATTGTGCACAAACATGGTATAGTTAATTATACTTTGCTTAAAACCAATTTTGATAAGAACCTCACTGAGCTTGACAAACCAGGCTCGAGGTGATTGCTTCATACCATAAATAGATTTTTGAAGTTTGCACACTTTCCCATGATCATATTTATACCTGGGAGGAGGATCCATATATACTTCTTCCAACTCTCCATGTAGAAAAGCATTTTTTACATCTTCATAAAACTTTCAAATGGTTGATGGAAATTTTTTTTTTCTCAAATTTTCAATGGGGATCTCATTCTCCATACTAGCACTTGGAATTTGGTTTATGATGTAACAAGTAGTAGCTATGGCATCAGACCAATATTGTTGGGGAATGTTCATATGGAACAAAGGAGACCTTGCCACATTGAGTAAGTGACAATTTTTCCTCTCGACAACCCCGTTTTGTTGCGAAGTTCCGGCACAAGTAGTTTGAGGCATTATACCTTGCTCAGACATGAAATCACCAAGAACTTCATTAATATACTCTCCTCCATTATCACATCTCAAACATTTAATCTTGTGATCATATTGAGTACACACAAGATTATAAAAAATTTTAAAAACTTTGGCCACTTCATGTTTATGTTTTAGGAAATACACCCAGGTGACCCGAGATCTATCTTTAATCAAATGTGACATAGTATCTAAAACTGAACACAGAGTCTATGGGGGCTGGACCCCACACATTAGAATGCAATAATTCAAAAAACTCGCTACTTCTATTAGAGGTGTTTTGAAACAGAAGCTTGTTGGCCTTATCAAATTCACAAGCATGACACGATAGGCTATTATTATTCAAATCAGGTAGCAAAGATTTTATAGTCTTAGCAGAAGCATGTCTAAGGCGGGAGTTCCAAAGGCTATAAGTATTACTTGATTGTGTACTACTCAAAAACACTATCTTTGGTTGACTGAAGATGTATAGACCGTCCCGTTCGATGCCTCTACTAATCATCCTCTTCGATCTCATGTCCTGAAAGACAACCTTCTTAGAAGAAAAAATAGCCAAACAATTATGAGACTTAGTAATCTGGCTTATGGATATAAGATTGGCAGCAAGCTTAGGAATAATGAGGACTTTAGAATCAAAATCGTAATTCATAAATTTAACCTTCTTTATGCCAGTGACCATCATGAGAGAACCGTCGACGGTATATACCGGTTTTCTTGAGCTGCTCAAGCCTTCACCATGGTTTGTCATGTGGTCCGAGGCTCCAGAATCTATAATCCACTCATTGTTTATAATACATGAAAGAAGAGCATGAATCTTACCTTGAGGTACGACAGGAGCATCACTGATGGGAGATGACGATGCCAAGTTAGTTTTGGCCATCTGCTGGAAAAATTGAGTAAGATCATCTTTGGTGACAAAGTTTGTAGCATCGTGCTTAGTATTGTTCTCCTTGTTACGCCTACGTCGACCCACGAGATCCCAACACTGATCTTTGGAGTGACCCAACTTTTTATAATAGGAGCATTTGAGCTTCAACCTTGGTCGAGACCAACCTTGAGTAAAGTTTTTTGGAGGCTCTGTGGCTGAATAACTTTGTTTTACATCAACCTAAAATGTCATTTTTTTTTGGCATGTTCTTCTTTAATTTGCATGTTTGGATTCATAACTTTTCGGCGAGTTTCTTCGCGTTGAATCATTGCGCATATTGTGTTATATGAAGGAAACTGCATTGTCATCAAGATATGGCTTCGAAGATTTTCATAATCCGGGCCGAGACCTGCAAGAACTTTAAACACTTTGTCTTCCTCAAACCTTTTTTTACTTTCAAGGATATCACCAGTAGGGGGACGATATTGAAGCAATTCATCCCACATCCATCTAAGTGTACTTATGTATGTACTAAAGGGTTTGTCATCCCAAGTATATTTAGCTATTTCCAATTGAAGCTCGTAGACTCTTGCAAGATTGAACTGTTAACCATAAATCTCTTTAACCGCATCCCAGATTTCCTTTGTTGTGTTCATAAATAGAAAGCTTATGGCAATAGCCGGTTCCATAGAGTTTAACATCCAACTCATGACCAAATCATTTTCAGATTTCTACTTTTCATAAGTAGGATCGGTGGGTTCTGGTTTTTCATTTTTTCCAGTGATATATCCAAGTATGGATCTTCCACTGAGAAATAACTTAACAGCTTTTGCCCATCATAAATAATCAGCCCTAGAGAACTGCGTATTAGTGATTTTAAGAAGATGATTCAGCTCAGAGTAACCAACCTTATTATCAATAACTTGAGTGGAGGAACTCCCACTATTCTCAGCAACGAAACCTTTGATGGTATTGACAGCATTGTCGACTATTGATCCTCTACTCAATACGAATACTGCCTGATCGTCGATCACTTCAACACATCACGCTTTGATACCATGTTAGAGAATGTAACCATACACATGAAGAGCACAAGTTAACGTAGTTTGGTTGTCCAACCTACATCCATGGGAAAAAATAGTCACTTTGTCTCAAATTATTTTTCACCCACTGTTGGTTATACGATATATAGAAAATTAGCAACAACAATAATAGCAATTGATCGAGATAGATGATATCTCCATCTAGAGAAAACTGGAAACAACCCACGACACGATAATCTTGCATGATGCAGTTGCCTATGTTGGCTCCATATTTTTTGGAAACTAAATCCATACCATAACAACATTTGTTGATGGACAACTCAAAAACGCGTAGCAATTTGCTGAAAGACACCACAAATCACATAGCGATTTTTTGAAGGACACCACAAATCACATAGCGATTTGTTGAAGGATCCTCTTATCTCTAGTAATAATAACATTGAAAAAGGTAAGGACGTGCATGCAACAAGATCTTTTTTTTTAGAAAAAAGTAAAGAAAAGATATTATACTGAGTTTTAAGTCGGCACACACTCATGTACAGAACTCATGCGCATATTGTTCTTTAGGCATTTGTAGATCAGTTAAACCATGGCCAACAAAACTATTTGCGATGCCTAAAAGCCTATAGATCTAATTATAAGAACCCATTTTTTCTTATAGTTACCATGAGAAATTCTAAGGTGGCATTTTTTTCCATCTCTTTTCCACCATGGGTGAAACAAACATCCAAGCATCATGTAAAAAAGTGCTATGCTGGCACAAGCGGGTATAATTTTTCCCACCACCTTCCTCTTTTTCATGCTTAAAGCCTTTCAAGACCCTCATATGAAAAGACTTTCATGGGAAACTTGAGCTGGCAATTCTTGGAAACCCATGTCCTTTCTCATGAAAGACCCTTCTCTTCCATGAAAATGAAACCAATGGGCCCTAAAAAACATGTCATATAATTTCTTAATAATTGGGACAAAGATGTCCTCTTGAAACTTTTGAGAAAATCTCTCTTCTAAAAAGTTATGGGATTAGTATAGTCAATAGACTACACCAATGAGAGCCAATCCTTGTGTACAAACTGCTTTGTTATTACAACATGATATACAGGATGGAGAGTTGCTGTTTTGGAAGGACAAACTGATAAGGATAACAATCGAGCAGTTATAACCGAATGAGATAAGGATAAAAATCAAAGCGATAAAATCATTTTGAAGAAGTCTCCCTTAGAAAGAAACTCCAACGTCAAATGTGAAAAGAAGTTGGACTCCTTCCATAATGGCAGATCTCATGTTTTGGATAAACCAAAGGAGTTAATGTGAGATTAGAATTATTGTTTTTTATAATATTATTTTTGTATTTATTAGTTTTAATAATTGTTGTTATTATCTTTTGATGGTTGTTATTGTCATATCAAAAATGTGCATTTCAAAACTATTGTAACACATTATACTTATATAATAGAGTGATCAATCCTCTCGATGGACAAGAGAGAAATTATCAAATTTGTCTATCAAGTTTATTGTTCTTTCATGGTATCAGAGCTACTAAGCTCAAACAAGTGTTCAATGGCCTCCTCCTCGTCCCTTTCCTTTCTCACGACCCAGTGGAATGCTATCGCCAGTCTCATTTCAATAAAATTAAACTAAGACAACTATCTACTATAGAGATCTCAACTCGAATTGATCATGATCAGCCAAGATCTCTTCAAGTTTGTCGACAACTCCTCACCTCAACCAGATCAATTCATTATTGTATCAGATGGAGGTAAAACAGAGAATCCAAATTATCTTATTTGGGTTTGTTCTGATCAATTGGCACTCAGCTGGATCAAGACAACTATTTCAAAGCATGTTCTTAGTCAAATTATAAGAACAAAAACAACACGTGAAGCCTGGCTTGTTCTGGAAAAAGCATATGGGTCTTAATCTCCTTTGAGACTCATGATTTTGAAGAAAAAATGGACTTTCATCAAGAAAAAGAGTATGGATATGTTGTCATATCTAGACAACATAAAAGTTTTAGCTAATTCTCTTGTCGCTGCCAACGACTCCGTAGATGATGAGGAACGAGTTCAGATAACCTTGAATGGTCTCCCTCTAGAGTATGAGAGTTTTATGACCTCAATCACCACCAATCTAGCACCTTACACCTTTACAGATTTGTATGATCTCCTTATTAATAAAGAAACATGTGTGTTCTTGATCCATACCAAGCCCATTGAAATGCCTAAAACTTAGCACACTGCTTTTTTTGCCTTTAAAGGTCATGGACACAGACGCGGCGCGGCTTCTATAGAGGTCATGGCAGGGGCCAAGGGAGAAATTTTCCTCAAAATTTGCCTAATGACACTTCAGTTACACAAAACCAAGGAGGTCATGGGGCAATCACCTATCAATACTATAAAAAACGAGATCATATTGCCAAAAATTGTTGGGATATACCTAAAGCTTTCTCTGCAATGTCCTTTCAGCAATCTACTGATAACTATTGGTATCCTATGTAATGCCCCGAAATTTTAACCCAAATTTTTAGAGGATTTTTTTTATATAACAACGGAAACAAATACTAAGCATTCTGGAACATTACAGTGGAGAACAATCTAAATCATTTACTTCATTTCATTATCAAATGAATAATAACATCAGAGTTTAATGACATGTGTTAATAATTAAAAAGGAATCTAAAATATCCCGAGAACAGTAAATCCAAAATATCGATCGAAGCCTCATCCCGCAGTCGCTCATAAACTCTATTCTTCACCTGAAATGATAAATTTATAGGAATTAGACTACAACTGTCTAAGTAGGAATTACTGTAAAATTTCTCGCAGGTATAATAAGTGTCAAGCATGTGATGTGGGTGACTTGTGTGATTTTCAGTATTATTAAATAAAGCAAATAAGAACTACACAGATATACTAACATGAATAATTTTCATATAACGATTACAACAGGAAATCAATTGTCTCATAATTACCATTTCTAAAACATGCTGGAAGTAAAGAAATACATTCTACAAGAATATGTAAAATTCGTAATATACTAAGTTTACTCAATGTGATACCTAAACTGTTCTAATTAGTGTTTATCTTTTCTTATCCCGTGGGTACACACGGGCAAAGACAACCGTAACAGAAGAGAATATTCAGAGGTATATTATTAAAAGGTATTTTATTAACCCGAACGTTCTAACTGAAACTGAAATTCCAATGGAGCGCCCAGTGACTGAGAGAACCTCCCAAAGGCCAAAACCAAAACAGGATGCATCCCTAACTTCTGCAGAAGAACTTAGAGCTACCACCTAGGACACATTTGGTAGTCTGGGTCTCCCAACTCTGAGGATTGGGGACCTGTAAACACTCTAAATTTTCAATCACCTTCCCCGACATCTCCAAGCAGTCACCCCAGTCTGTCCTCTGAAATCTTTAGAGGGCAAAATGGTCAATTTCTGAGCATGAACCCTGTAAAAGTCAAAATTTTATCTACAATTCTCAAAATTTTCATATTCTGGCTCAAAACCTTCAAATCCAGTCACGAATTTCCAAAGTCTCACTCATGATGGGAGACTGGAATCTCTGATTCCTTATTCAAGGTTGCATTCCGTGAGACATGTCTTTGCATATCATCGCACAACAATTCATATCATCTCACTGCATAGCATACCATTTCAAGGTCCAGAACTCCTGATTTTAAGATCTTCAATCCAGATTCAAGTTTTAACTCTTTCAAAATTGATTCCAAACCCCTAGGTCTACAAAATTTGCCATTTTTTCCCATTTTACCCCCAGAACTCTGAATTTCAAAATGTTCTCTCAAGAAAACAGTCTGGATAATTTTCAGTAGTGATTTTTAATTTCTGTCAGTTGGACCAACTATGCCTAAAAAAGGGGACAAGGCTTTTCATTCCAAATTTGCAAAAAGGACTTTGAATTTTGTAAAACCTTTTATGGGTGATTTCAAAACCGTTTTATAAATATGCCCTAAGGGGTCACTTTCTTCCAAAATTTTCCATGATCAAGTCAAGTTATGTCTATTAGTATAGGTTTTTATGAAAAATCCAAAAAAGAGGTTTTAAGTTTTACCTTTTACTTTTTGTCTTCAATTTCAATTTTCAACCAATAAAGAGCTGGATATGGGCCCACCATGAGGTGGCGCCACATCTGGAATTTGTTCCCTTTACTTTTGCTTTTTTTCTTTATTTTGTTAAAAATCTGAATTCCATGGGGTCCACCCTGAAGTGGCGCCACCTTGGATCTTCCTAAAAAAAAATAGGTTTTGTTATAACTTTTGCAAAGGCCTAAAAATGAGGAGCCGCTGCTCTCTGAGGTGGCACCCCTCCAAAAAGATTCTTTTTTTATTCATTTTATTATTTATCATTTTCAAAATAAAGTGGAGCCCCTCCTGAGGTGGCGCCATCTGGTGCTCCTCACCTTCACTAGCCATGTGGCAGTATGGGGACCACCATGAGGTGGCGCCACATAGGCCTCCCTTCAAACAACTGCAGGTTTGAATTTCAAAACACCTATAGAAGGGGAAGGAGAGTGGTGTCCCACCCTGAGGTGGCGCCATCCTTGAAGACCCCTAAAGGTAGGTTGTTAGCATGATTTTAGGAAAAGCCACAAAGTTCAAAAAATTTCCAAAAAAAAAGAGAAACTCGCCCCCCTAAGGTGGCACCTCTCCAGAAGCTTTTATTGATTTCCATTTTCTTATTAAATAAAAAGGTGGGTCCCCACCTTGAGGTGGCGTCACATTGAGGATTTCTTCAGAAAAGCAAATGACGAATTTCAAAATTCAAATAGAACATTCCTAAAAGTTAGGAAAAGCAAACCTGATTTTCCTAACCTTTAGCACAATCCTTTTAAACTCCCCAGGGGTCGACCTACAGGGGATCCAAATTTTTTTTTGGGCTCTCATTCTTCTTTCTCTCTCTTACTACACGCCCCTCTAGCTCCCACCTTCCCTCAAATCACCTAAGAGTAGCCAGCATCTTTGGAATCCATCCAAGCTTCCAGCATTTGGAGCCATCATTTCCCTCTCCTTCCCTCTCCATCTCACGCCTCTGGGGATTTACACCCTCCCTTTGGTTCAGCACCCAGGTAGCAGTCCATCACCAAAGGTCAACCTCTGCTGCCATCGCCAATACCAAGGTAGCTTCAACTTCCTCTCTTTTATCTCACAACTTACCCAGGCAATACTCAAGATGAAGATACCTTGAAAACGATGGCTGAGGATGCAAGAAGAAGCTCATACCCGAACCAAATTTACAAAAGAGCATGAACTCACCATGTGAGTTTCGATTCCGAGAACCAAATGAGAGGGTGATTCATCTGAGTCAATGGATCGAACCCCCTTCCCCGATGGTGGACATCAAAAGAAATCCATGCCTCCCTGATTCATTTGCATCATAACAACATGCTCATGCATTTTCTATATTAGTTAGTAATATTATCATATCTTGTTTCGATATGATATACATAGAGCACAATTTCATGGTTTTCTATTTTGATTTCTGTGATAGTCTGATTTTAGCAGTTGGTCCCTTCATCATTTCATGCTCGTATCCTATTCTAAAAATCCCAAAAAATCATGTAGCATACGGATAGCTGTCCCTGATATTTTGCAAAAAAATCGTAATCATTTGAACTTGTTTATTTTATTCGAAGCCCAAAGAGTTGAATCAGGTTTTAAGACTTGAGAAACGCCAAGGATATCGGATCCTGGTTTGTAAAATCAAGATCTCCCTCATGGGAGATCCGATTCCTGATCTGAAAAATGCCCTAAATTTGGGATTAAATCTAGTTTTAATATGTTTTTATCAGATTTTTACGAATTATTTTACTTCCTGTCAAAAATCTGAGACCACAGGACATGTGTCGGAGCCTGATACGAGCTCCTGAGACTCTGGATCCACTTGAGTCAATTGGTTCTCCCTCAGGGTAACTCCAAATCCAGATCTGTAAAAAAGGAAAGTTATGTTCTGGATGTATACTATTCGAATCTAAAATTTTACAATTTTCAGAACAGGCTAAATGCCCTTCTTGTGATTTTAAAGTCGAACTACAATTTCATGGTGCATCTTCAATTTTTTGAGTTATACATGTGCAATCGTATTTATATTTCTCTTTCTATGAGTCAAATGCCAGAACTGCAAACATAAAAGTTGTTTGATTGCCTGTTGGGAATGTTCTCTTAAATTTTTGGGAATTTTGATGGCAGACCATTATTTTTTATCTGTTTTTGTAGCGGATGTTGTTAATTCTATGCCTATCAGAAATAAATCTCTGCTATCGAATGCATTATAGGTCAAATCTCAGAGCTATAAAAGCCAAAGTTGCTCATTTTTATGTTTGTCAACACCTTGTAAAATAACAGATATTTCTATGGTAGACTGCTCTGTTATTAGGTTAAATACCATGTTTGGTTCACGCCCGCAGGGGAAATTTGCATATTTTAGGAGTTTATTTGAAATCTTGCATTTAAATGATATCATTTCATATATTTTATGATTCCATTCTGTTTTTAAGAGCCAAGGGAGGCTCCATGCCGAATTTGGCATGATTTGAAGATCATTTGATGATCGGTTTAACCGTATCATCAAAACAAGGTTCCCGCGGGACCCTGATCCAGGCGAAATTCATCATTTTGGCCAAATTTCTATATCACTTCTGATTTTTATAGTCCCATCATGATTAGTAGCATGTCATCACATCTCATCATTCATTTCATCGTCCTTTGGTTCAATTTAAATTTCAAAATTCTCAAATTTTATCAAAATCCCTTCAAAAACCCTGATTTCAAAAGGTATAACCTCAATATTAGGGGTATTTTGGTCATTTTGACCATAATTCCGAATTTCAAATCTTTATTACCTTATTTTTTGATATTTTCATGATTTCAAATCATATTCATACCAAGGAGGCATCATAATGGGTTTATATCCAGATAAATCTGATAATTTCTGGATATTATCGAATACTTCTGGAAAAGCCTACATGTCTATACTAATCCAATTTCTAGTTTTGCAGGGACACTCGAAAGGAGGAATTAGAATTTCTTTCATTTCCATTTCATTTATTTCATTAATGTAACTGTAAAATAAATGTTGGAATAAGAGTTACTTTTTTGCTTAGATTAGGATGCATATCATATAGTTTATTTTTCTGCAATATCCTGATTTTATGAATCATGTATTTTTCTTCGAAAATCATTATAGATAAACACGAATGGCACGTGCACCAACTCTTAGGGAGTTGATGAACTCGGTGGAGTCCATATTTACGGCCATGGTCGGAATATGGACGAGACCCAGATTCAGCATCTCCCTATTAGCCACACTGAGCTTGCACTATTAGGCTACCTTTAAAAGTCATGGCATATTTCCCGATTTTCAAAATGCTTTGGAGTTAAACAAGTCGAATTCCAAACATATTTTCGGCCATAGTTGGAATATGTGAAGGATTTACCTTGATTTGACTTCAAAATGCACATTTTTCAATAAATTCCAAAAAAATTTCCTGAATATCTTCATAAAAGAGCATTCATCCATTTAAGTCTGTCTGCACCATGAGATTATATTCATTTCTCTGGTTTTTCTCGAGAAAATCCCATTCTATGAAGATCGATTTCTCAAGGATACCCTGGATTCCTTCAAAAAAATTCTGGAATTTAAATTCTTCATTCTCACAAAGGGGTTTTTCCAAGGTTTCTCAAACAACTTCCCAAAATCCAAAATCGATTCTTTCAATCCTCAAGACTAGTACTTTCAGAATTTCAGCTTTCCCAAAGATTGGATTTTCCCATCCCAAAAGGATTTCCCAAGAATTTCCAGCATTTTCCAAAATCAATTTCCAAAAGTTGAATCCTCCCATATGCTTTTCCTTAAAGATTGTTTGCTTTCCCATGACTTGGATTTCTCAGAAACTCATTTTCCAAGGATTTTTCATTTAAATCCAATCCCTGACTTTCCAAATGGCATTTCCCCAAGACAAGGAAGTCGACTTTCCTTAAACCCTCAGAATTTTTCAGGATCATTTTCAATTAAAATCATTTTACTAGGGTTTCTCTAGGAAATCAATTTCTCTTTCTCGAAAACATTTTCCATCATTTTCCCAAATGTTTTCAGAAGCATACATCATATTTTTCCAATGTGCATTTTACAAAGTCTCATAGCACATGCCTGAATTCTCGGTGCATTTAGGATAGAACATCAATTTTGATAAATAAGATAAGCTAAGCACTTTTTGATCCTTGGTTCGACTACCACTGTTAAAGGCAACAGGAACGGTCGAACCTCGTACTGACAGGTCAAGTCCCATTCTACAAAATTTTCTCGATATTTTCAAAATGGAGGCGAGTATTTCAAAATCATTTTCAAACTTTGGTCAAGTTTGACTCGCGGAATGTTTCCCCTCTTTCCCGCAGGGAAGAATTTTTTTTTGCGACGATAACAGGTTTGGCGACTGTGATTGAACATGTCTTCGTTTGATCAATTATGTGCTTGATTTAACTTAGTTATCAAAATGGTGTTCTCAAAATGTTAGCTTTTTAATTTTTAATATCATGTGAGCCTAGGAGCCTAGACTCTGACCCAACTGACATTGACTGCATATAGCCTAGGCATGGTTTGGTAGGACTATATTGAGGAGGTATATTCATGCTCACATAGACTTAGGTCTCATACAACCCTCCTCAATTTAGGATCTGAATGCAAACAATGTGTGCGTCTTCAAAGTTTTTTAAGATTCTATCTCTCTAGGTTTTAGAGCCTTTTATTTCTTGCATGTGATCATTTTTTCAAACCCCCTTTACCTATCATTACCCAGTCTTCACATTGCTGGACTTTCTTCCAGAACCATAGTTCGGGACAAAGTCTTACAACTGGGCCACTTATTTGGGCTGACGTCTCCCTTGCCATGTACTATGGGCCATAGTCTGAAGTATATCGGTAGGTGCTCAAGGATATTGGAAAACACAAGCTTAGAACCAAAGATGAAAATTCTATGCCACGTACTTCGGGTCTCGACTCGAGTATATCGGCATAACTGGATTGGACAAAGATGGTCTGAACCTAGAGTTAGGATTAGGGTCCTACAACTGTTTTCAAAATGATGTATTTAGAGTCAGTCTCTTAGGGAGTGTTGTATGCACATAAATGATTGTGCAGGATGTGATTGTCTGTATTTTATTTACATTCCCTTTATCCTTCTCATATTTATTTTTCCCTAAAATATTAAATGATTTTTCCAAATACCCTCATTTTTTAAAATATTTTTCTTATTTCATCAAAACCCTAGACAATTTTCTTAAAATCCCTTATTTTCCCCAAAAATTCAGGTGACTTTCTATTCCTACCTTTCTTTTGGACCTCGAATTTCCATCCCATTTCTATTCTGCATGCAAGTTTTCAAAACTTTCATATTTTCCTAAGTCTAATTCTGAGTTTTCATCCACCTTTCAGTCTGATGGCATCCAGTCAGCTTGATCCTATCTTTCTCAAAAGTCACATCTCCTACGAGGTGTGACAAGGTCGTCCTGAACATCGAGCCCTTAGCACTGGATCCTTCATTCCCCGGTGGTATTATTCGTGGCTCAAAAGCTTTTCTTGAATGTTCCCAGACAATTTGAGCGAGTGCGGATTGGAATTGGCATCTGCGGTGGGGAAGCTGACAGTTAATGGTAATCTGATCCATGCAATGGCGGAACGGTGAAACCCGCGCACCTGCATATTCTGGTTCCCATGGGGGGAGATGACCCTATTGATAGATGAATTCTCAAAGATCATGGGATTACCGGAACCAGCTGGTCAACCAAAAGATTCATTGAAGTAGCAGTTTCTGATTAATGACAAGGGTTTGGACCCCCGAGACGCTCTAGCTCGTATGACAAGCCGTCGATCTTGGCCTCTAATTCAGATGGATGAAAATGAATATGTTGATTTGCTCGAACTATATCGTCAATACGGGACCTTTGCTGAAGTCAGCTCACTGTCAAGAACAACTCAAGAAAGAATTCCGAACGCAATGGTTCTATGCACTGTAGGATTGGCCTTCTTCCCAGACAGGCAGAACTATGTGGACATCAGGATAGTCCAACTCTTGTGAAGATGGGAAAATCGATAGACCAACCGTCTCTCCATAGCTATGGCATCACTCGCCTTCTTGTACCGAGGGTTGACTCGTTTCACACTCGAAGAGTCTATTCTAATCGAAGGATGCACTTACGTGCTTCAGTCATGGTTTTTCCAGCATATCCCGACCCGAGCAAGTTCTTTTAGGTACAATGGTCAAGAGCTCCTTCCTATAACGTAGTACAGATCCATGATCGATGGCATTCAAGAAGAGAAAGACATGTGGGACTACTTCGATCGGCAATCATCCCCTCCCAGATACACATATGCTTACGACAAGCAATTCAAGCTACTGGGACCTTTTTTCTGCATTTACTATCAGCCAGAGCAATGTGTTTGACAGTTTTCGCAGAGACAACAACATATAAAAACTCGGCTACTATCAGGGGCTATGGCAGAATTCGATCTCACGTCTGCACAATGGTCTTAAGCTTATCATTTTGCCCGCTACGCCTGGGACTCCTTTGTTACCCTTACTCTTTTTCCTTGTCCTAAAGTGTCTGTCGACTATTATGAATTGTGGCAAATTGTTTGTCCACATCCTCTTTGTTAAATTCATCATCAATGAAATAATATTTCTCTTCAATGCCCTGTTTTTCTACTATGGTTTGATGACCTCGCATGTCTCCAGTTGCTCATTCTTGCGAAGAATGGCAGCACAATTATCGTGACTCCCACGATAGCTCAGTGGGATACTCTTCCCAACTATCCACCATGTTTTCAGCAAATATTTTCCTTCAAAATCAAAAAAAAAATCTCAGAGTCTAACCAAGCCTTATAGAGCATTTCTTCATATTTGATGGTTCAGACAAGGTCAGGAAGAAAGACAACAACATCTCAACACATCTCATATTCATCAGCTTTAGAGGGAGAGATGGACTCCCCCAGATCTGTCAGGAGTCAAGGCCAACAAGAGGATGATGGCATCGATCCGCAAATGCATGCTATGTTCCAGAAGAGGATAAAGAAAATGATGAGCGAGCAGGCCGAGTCCAGCTCAGAAAAGAATCGCTTCAGACAAAAGCTCCAAGGTCACACGACTAAGAAATCAATGAAGGCTTCCAGGAGGCAGGTTCAGCCAGAAGACATCTCAGATGAAACAGAATCAGCAGAAGATACCGATGAAGAATATGAGGTACCCACAACATTTTAGAAATTTGCCCGGGAGCAAAGGGGTGCCCGCAAGCTGAAAAGCCAGGTCACGGAGGATCCACTGCAAGCTCAATTCAAGAAAATGGCCAGAGTAGTCAAGGATCTACAAACCCGCGACAAGGGCCAGAAAGTCTTCACCAACGAGGATTTCTATGATGACTTAGAAGGGGATGATAATCTTGAAAATCTTTCCCAAAAATTTATCAAGTTCGACGGTTCCAGTGATCCCAAAGCACACCTCACCATGTTCTTCGCGGAATGCTCTAAGTTCAAGAGGGACAATAGAGCCCTATTCCTCTGCTTCTCCCGCAGCCTAAAAGGAACCGTTGCAAAATGGTATACGAAACATATAAATCCCATCGAGCTAAAAGAATTCGACAAGGTAGTGAATTTATTCATTGAGCGATTTTTTTTCAACACGGAGGCGCTCCCAACATTGAGCCATCTGTGCAACCTCAGGCATAGAGAAAGTGAAAAGGCAAGGGATTTCATTCATCGATGGAGGTCAGCCTGCAACAAAATGAGGGACCCCATATCCGAGAGACATGCTTTGTCCCTGATCCTCAATAATTTTTCATACACTCTGAGAGGTTTAATCTTCACTGCACCATCCAGGAGTTTCATCAAGTTGACTGAACGAGCTGAATGGCTTGAACTAAGCGTAGAAAACGGAGTCTATGAAGGCTTCACATTTTCTAAGAACAACCATCAGAATGAGCAGAAAAATAAAGCTCATTTCACATATTCTGCCAGCAATAACAATCGCAATCATTACAAAGGGGAGAAGAAAGGCTATTGTTATGATGCAAGCAATGCAAAGGGCGATCAGAAAGGAAAACCCATTCCCCAATTCAACAAGCCCCCATAACAAGGTAAAGAACCAAAACCACGAGAGAAAACCAAGCATAAAGGGTGGAGTTACGAAAGAAAATTTTCTCCCCTCGATCAATCACTCGAGACCATGCTCGAGTACATGTTGGCCAAAGAAATGGTCAAGCTACCTAGACTGGTCGATCCCCCCGTGTCCATGGAGAGGTTAAAAGACCAATTCTGCAAGTTTCACCAGACAGTGGAACACAGTATTGAGAACTGCTTCGTTCTCAAAAACATTATTCAGGATTACATTGACAAGAATCTTCTAGTAGAAGGTTCTAAAGAAGAAAAGATGAACATCTTGAACCATCTATTCCCTCATCATTCTACAACAGTGGTCACTAAATAGCATTTTCAGCCGCAAGATCATATAAAACTATGCTCCAAGCAAGATATCCAAATACAACATCAAGTCTTAGTGTTGCATCAAGCACAACCCGACAACAAGAAAATGGATCTTATCTCAACCATTAACAAGTTAAAAGTATATACGGAACCTGCAGGGGCATCCCCAGAAGTTGCCAGGATGATTCCCGGATTCCCCAAATGCTTCATCAAATCCATGCCGGTAAAAGGAGAGACATCAACTCAGAAGCCATTAACTGCCCTATCCAATGTCTCAATCCTAGACTTAGCACAAGCCTCTGCTAAGCAACAACAAGTACTGGACAACCTTATGAGAAAAATCAAAGTAAAGCCCAGTACAACTCCTGAAGATATGACCCATATTGTCAACTAGGCCATGACTAATGTGCCGATCACATTTTCAGATGAGGATTTACCAAAGCCTCACACTTTCCACAACAATGCACTCTACATCGTCGTCAGAACCAGGGGGATGACTGTACCCCATGTATTGGTTGATGGAGGCAGTAGCCTCAATATATGTCCTGAGATGACCGCCAAAGCTTTGGGTCTCAAAGAGGAGGAATACATTCCGGATCCGATCACCATTTATGGATTCGATAATCATGGACAGACAGCTAAAGAAAAGGTTTTACTGGAAATATTCATCAATTATTCGGTCCATTCAGTCCTCTTTCATGTGGTAAATGTGTCACCCACTTACAATCTGCTGCTAGGAAGAACATGGATCCACAATGCAAATGGTGTGTCATCCACTCTGCATCAATGTATCAAATGGTCCAAGGACAGAATGATCACAACCATATTGGGAGAAGATCCAGAGGAAAGGCTTCCATAGCCTATGATCCCCAGGCCTAGCTTCACTGCAGATATTCCCAACATCAGAGAAAAGGAAAAGATCAGTCTCGGAGAAAGTCTGGAGATACTCCAAACATCAGCACCATCATTGCATACAGTAGCCATGACCCGATGGAGGGGTCCTCAGTTTTTCAAGATCGGAGGTCGACTCAATTACAGTACTCTCAGAGATCATTCGTTGTTTCCCCAGTTTATGAAAGCTAAGAAAGGATTCGATCTGCTACTAAACATGGGTACCAACCTTTTAAAGGTTTGGGCAAGAACGAAGATGGGCAGATTGAACAAGTGATCCCAGGGCATCACCCTCACAGAGCAGGATTAGGCTTCTCTGGAAAAAGATCACAGAAGAAGACTATTTTCATCAAAGGAACACATTGAGAACAATATTTGTCATTCTTTTTTTTTTATTCCATGAATGACACATTCTCGCGACCACCATCTATGTGTGTGCACAAATTGTATGTCTTCCTTGGTATAATGCTGACGCTATCAGCTATTTCAGCAATTATAGCATGCGCTTCAATTACTTAATGATGTGACCTTAACATAGGAGTCATAAATGAAGCTGTTAATTCATGGTTATGATCACTGATTAAAGTATGAACTACATATTTCTCATTCAGAAGTCTTCTTAACATTATTCTCGCTGGAGAACCACATCTTGAATCTGGCTTGCGCCTTGTTGGATTTTTACTTGACTTCTTCCTACCTTTCTTAGAACAAACATATGTCTTTTTCACCACGACACCCTGTGCATTTTTTGACCAAGAATACCTTCTAACATTAAAGTCAAGTTTTAAGGCATAATCATTGTAAAATTTATATGCAG
Source organism: Nuphar pumila (assembly GCF_984573655.1). Lineage (NCBI taxonomy): Eukaryota > Viridiplantae > Streptophyta > Magnoliopsida > Nymphaeales > Nymphaeaceae > Nuphar > Nuphar pumila. The sequence goes on from NC_143261.1 coordinate 4,463,973, forward strand.
CTTCCTCATTATTACACTGCATTCCTTCTACGGGAACAGAGTCAAGTATACTATCATGTATATTCTTAGTGCATGCACCTTTATCAAGTGTATTGTCATGATCGTCTACCTCATTATCGAATTGCATTTCTTCTGCTGGAACATTCAAGTTAAGAGTGAATCAAATGCCTGCACCCTTCTTATCATGTGCATCATTAGTGCACATGTTCACTTCTTCAGGTGCATCATTAATACAAATATTCACTTCTTTATAACTTTTCAATGATTGAGATACATCATCTTCACTGCAACCAGATGATAAGCTCACCACTGTCATAAGCAAGATATCAATTTGCATTAGCCAGCGCATGTGTTTACTACGATTTACTCAAGATACATATAACAATGGATACCGATTAGTTAAGCAAGTCAAAGAAATGATTGAATAAACCACAGTATAAAAGCAACAACGATTTGTTATTTGCTTATACTATGTATCGAGTTGTTATTTACCATACCAATAAAAGAAACAATTTATTGTACATGTGTGTTGACGATAGTGATTCACGTGACAGCGATTTAATTATATCTACGATGCTATAAAGCGATTTCAATAGAAATTGCTAAATGAGCAGCGATTTGAATACACAAATCGCCATCGCAAGCGTGCAATAATGTATTTTTGCACGCACACATTTTACAATCATACTACAAATATCTTACAAATTGATACTAGAAAATACATAATATCTTACAAATCGATATACATATCGCATAATATATTACAAATCGATACGGCAATTCAACATAATAGCTTACAAATCAATACTACAAAATACATAATATCCTACAAATCAATATACATATCGCATAATATATTACAAATCAATACAAAAATTCAGCATAATAGCTTATAAATCGATATTAACAAACAAAACAATATCTCACAAATCAGTAGTATGTTACTACAACCGTGATTTACCGATTTACGTGACATTAGATGTACTAAGTGAATGGATGATACCGGATGGGGTAGAGGCCCTTCCTCGCATATGTAAACAAGCATTCTTGTCAACAGGTCCCAGCGTCTTATAAATATCTTTAATTTTTCAACCGTCAAAAAGCCAACATCTACCTGCAATAACAAAACAATGCCTTAATGGCACTCACGATGACATACTTTTTCAACAATAGCATGATGACATGGAAAGGTACTCACGACGCCTTAATGGCACTTGTTAAAATATTTGTGCATCATTGTTTTTTTCCATACTGCCTAACAAAAATGAAGAAGAAGAGAAGACTGTAAAAAAAGATGGCCGACAAATGCCCCTATGACGCCCACCAATGATCAAACCAGTCGATCGATTTATAGTTATCTCCACGAGGTAGGAACGAACCCGAGAATGTTTTGTAACACAAGACAGGAACGAGAAAGCGGCAATGTGTTGTAACACAAGCTAAAAACCAAGGCAGGAACCTGGACTCGAGACGATGGCAAAGGGTGCTCCAGCGGCAGCAGATGACGATAAAGGGTGCTCTGACGGCAGCAGACGATGGTAAAAGGTGCATTGTCAAAGGGAGCTCCTGTTACAGCAGATGGTGTGTCGTCAAAGGGTGATCCGCTGGCAGAATAGAAGTTTATTGCTTAGGGCAAAAACAGAACGGTTAGACTTTTTGAAGAGTTAAGATCATCCTCCCTTTTCTGGACAAACAACATTTTTGTCCTTTTCTTGAACCATCGTTTCATGGTGAGAATGGCGGGAAAGGGTACTTAAGTCTTTGCAACTGCATCAGACTTCGACACTAAGTGATGCCGACACACACGGGGATACGAGCCCCACATGCTTATATATGTGGCGCTCATTCAGACCACCGAACACACACTACAGCAAATCCCTCATCTTCGGGGGAGAACACACAACACCCTCTCACACTTCACCATCAATGAAAGTTTTCTTTCACAAGCTTCACATGTTGTAAGCATAACTGCCACATTCAGCCTAACAGAAATGCATGTGACATCCAAAAAATGAAAAACCTTTCTTTTCTTTTTCCACTCCAATAAAATTTTCACATGTTTTCCTTTTTAAAGCTTTGTTCATCAAATTAATCTCTTTTAGAGACTTGAAGACAATATAATCTTACAGACTGGAGGATATATAACTAATAACATGGTAAGCAATGGAAATTATAAGTACCATAAATGCTTTATTCTTAATATGGTGCTTGCTTTAGACACGAGTCAATATGTTAGCACAATGGCTACTGTGGCATCCTAGAAAATGCATGCTTGTGGTGTGTTTTAATGTAAATAGGAAAGAGGGGTCCATTTTGGCTAAGAATAAGCAATGAAATTGCCATGACTGGGAATGCTCAGAGCAAAAACCCAGTCTCTCTTCTTAGTTCCTTCACACTTGCATTTTAATGGAAACTCGTAGAAATCATGTACAAAATGAAAAATATATTTGGTTTATTCAACATTGTTGCCTGAACACATATATCCAATCAGGACTTGAAAGAATGGTGATTCCACAGGTATCCACAAAAATATTTGTCAAGTGGAAAAGGGGAAAAAAAAAGAATGATTGAGATGTTCTTCTTGATCATTATAGTTACAATTTTTTTTTTTTGTATATGTAATTCTTGTTCATAAAAAATTGCCAGGTTCTTTCAAGTTCTAGTTCAACCCTTATGGTTTGATGAACCAATCCCTACCTGCAGCCATGGTGATGAACCATTCCCCAAGTTCATGTCCTTCAAATCACTAAGCTTCCCAATCTTCACTTTACTGTCTACTTCATCATCCATAGTCTTTGAACTCATCCCCAGCCAAGAAGGGTGCATCAATGAAGCTGTCCCCTTCACCTTCCTCTCTTCTTCCAAGTTTCCAGTGTGTTCATCGGCCGGGGCCGGCAAATTCAGATCGATTTGATCCTGGAAGATGGGCCTCGGCGTCTGGTTTCTCAATTGATCTGCTCTTAGCACCATAGCATCAGTTGAATTTGAGGTCACCCAGTGGCACCTTTTGTGGCCACCAAGGGCCTGTCCTGTATCAAATGTCCTATGGCAGATTGAGCACTCATGCACCTTTTGTTTCTTCTCGGTTGGGGGCAACATGTACTGTTGTGATTGAGTCAAGAATTTAGCTCTCGACGGTACAGAGTGCTCATCATTAGTGATCACATCCTCTTCCAAGTAGCTCACCTCTTGATCATCAACCTTGGCATAACACCCTTTCACCTTCTTGTGGCTAGCTCTATGCCCACCTAGTGCTTGGTGTGAATTGAACACCTTCTTGCATGCTTTGCATTCATATTGGCCCCTCGGCACCACAGGAACCCCTGCACGCTCGCCGGAGATTAGCCGGCTGCTCGGCAGATCTTCCTTGGTGGCAGATGCGCACGACTCTTCCGACGTCTCTGCTGGAATCCGGTGGTCCATGGCGATTCGGTTATCGACCCGGCCCGCAGATAGCATTACCAGGCAATTTGCAGCCAAGTCCTCCTCCTCACTTGTATGGGAATTGGAATTTCCCTGCTTCACCCTCTTGGACCTCTTCCCTTTAACCCACCTCTCATCTCCGGCTCCTGCCGCCGCCTCGTCGTCACCGGAGGCGAGAGATTCTACGTCCGACGTGCAATTCTCGCAGGCTCGGCAGTTCTTGAGTCTGTTGGGATTGGTCCGGAGCGCGTACATGCGCCTGATCGGCGACTTGCCGAGCTTGTCTTCCCAGTCGTTCGCCGGATCATCGTTTTCGATTTGCCCGTCGGCGTCGCTGCAGATTCCGTGGGCTCTCATATGGCCGCCAAGAGCTCTTCCACAGTCAAACCCCTTCTTGCAGATCTTACAATAGTACTTGAAGCCTTTTTTATGATGATGGTGCTGGTGGTTGTGTTCCATAGTACTATACCAACAATCTCTCTCTCTCTAGACTATTGGTTTATTTCTCTTCTTGTAATGCATGCCTTTCGCAGTGGGTGGTGAATAGAAAGAAAGGTGAATTGAGGGGAGCAGAATAAGAGATCTTATTGGAGGATGAGAGCCAACCAAGTAGTGAGAGAGAGAGAGAGAGACTTTTTCAATGAGTAGGAGGGATGGTGGTGGAGAAGGGAGTGGGGAGTGGTGGTGGTGAAGGGGTGGCGCCGCCGGAGTGGGTCAACGTGCCGGAATCGACGATCGACTGACAGGATTTTCGGGCGAGGGGACGTATAACGGACGGCCATTATTTACATCGTTTCAATTGTAAGCCAAGAGAAGGCTAACCGTTCCCCTCATTTGTCGCTTGGTGACCACGCCTTGTTCTTTCCCCATAATTCCATTTATATCTCACCTTCAATATTTTTTTGTATTATATATATATATATATATATATATTGGTAATTTTCAGACCACCAAACTTTTCCAAGTACCCACAAACTTAAAAAAAAACACCCACAAACTTTTAACTTGAGTTGAGCATACATCCACATGAGTTTAACTCCCATTAAACTTGTATGCAAAAATGGCCAATTTACTCATAAATATAGCTAAAAAACATTTTAATTACAAGCTTTAAAACCATCGTTGCTCTGACCACTTCTTTGTCTCAAACAATAAAAGTGACCAAGCAACTTCCTTCTACCTGTGTTAGACACATGGCAGTAATGCACATTTGTTATGCTTTAACGGTGGAAAAATAAATTTATATCAAGAACAAAATAAACTGTAAATGCATTTTATTTTAGGGTTAACCAAGTAATTTCAACTCCATATTCAACATTAGAGTACTTGTTTAAATGTGGCAAAAGTTTAGGGGCCTTTTGAGAAATGTTATATGCTATTAATAAAGATATAAAGTTTGTGGGCCTTTTGAGAAATCTTAAAAGCTATTAATAAAGATAAAAAGCTTGTGGGAATTTAAAAATTATCCTTTTTCTTGGTTCAAGATAAATTCAGCATAAACACCAAGAAGCCTTTGACTAGGGATGTAAATGACTTGGATTCGGATAGGATGTGATCAATACTATATTCGACTAATCAGATGCTGGCTAAATGGATTCGAATTCTAACTCAGATTTCAATGGTGAAAAGCTCATACCAGATCCAATGTAAAGGGATTCTAATATCCGTCAAATTTGGATATTTGTTGGATTGGATCACAAAAAATCAAAATCATATCTGCATCCAGTTATATTTGGATATGGTTTTGGCTTACTAAATGCAACTAAATGAAATAGAGAATTCAGTAGATGGATAAAATCCAATTCATTATCCCTACCTTTGACCATATTTATGCTTATTGGCCTCTTTAAACGACCAAAACTACCTTCAAGTCTCAAGTTCTTGGAGTGTTTTTTTAATTTAGGGGAATAAATAGGGTTGTTTACTCCCAACCTTGATTAGGCCCTTAGTCATTTCAATTTTGAAATATGAGCTGCATGATCATTCTTGCATATATGCTTCTTATTTTGAAATATAAATGTGATTGATTTTATTCTTTTTCTCTCCATTAATAACCATAACTATGATTTTTCATGGAGAGCTTTATTCTCCAAAATAAAAATAAAAATAGAATTATGGATGTAAAGGTTTTCACTTGAGAAGGTGTGACAGTCATTTCTGATTCTATGGTTGGGGATATTGGGTCGCATGCTATCATATGAGACAATTGATGCATCGGAACAGAGGATGGCTTTGGAGGAGGCTTCCGATGGAATCGCTGTGATATTTTTACCTATGTCCAGCCTTGTAGATCTACCACTTCCGTCGACGAGGCCTCTTTTGGGCAAGGATAGCAAGCACCAAAAACATAGGCTATTGATCTACATCTTGTGCAATATTTGATTGAGCTTTCATAGACAACTTCTTGAAATCTGCCTCGGCCCATGTCGATTTTGACAGTGGCCTAGGGTTTTAAATCGATTGGCACTTCCATTTTGATTTGAGTATTCTTTCACGTGTCCGGGGTCTGAGTGTAGACATCTATTGTTGGTGAATCCTGTAAAACAAATACTGACAGGAAGCGTACCTGAATTCACCATGGAATTCGTGTAGGAAATTTGGCGTTCTTTTCAGCCGGTCGACGCCCTCAATGAGCCCAGGCCTTAGGTCGACAGTGAGCAGGACCATGTTCTGCTGTATCCGAATGCATAACTGTTTTGGCAGGATAAATGCTATGAATGTCTCATCATCCTCATAGCCCCTAACCTCTTATGTAAAGGGAGATTAGGCAATTACGTGAATGTGGTTTCTCCATATTCACATAACTCCCACCCACTATCCCCATTACGTGGCCACTAACGTGACCCACTAATGGGTGTCAAACCGGGTCACAGTGTGGGTTGGACCCATAACCCATAATGTCCAGCATGTTGGATTAACCACCACGATTAACGTGGTGGTTATCCACAATGTGGATACATCCCCATTGAGGGGTGATCCTGTCGATAAATCAGCATGAGATAAAGGGTAACGGTGCGTAACCGTTCCCACCTTATGCATATAAGTACAGGGTATCATGAGCGACCCTGTGTGGGAGAAGGAAATCGAAGGTCTACTCACCGACTGCATCTGGTAGCCTGGGCTCGTGAAGGGCTGCAGTCCGGCTGAGCAGAAATTCCGGCGACCTCCAACCTCTGTAAATGGCAGCATCAGGTACGCTGTCTATTTCTTGTTTTTCTGTTCTGTTTTTTGCAGGGCCACCGCCATACAGGGAGGTCGATCTGTGGTCTCGCCGGAAAACCTCCAATCTCCCAACATTGGGTTATGGACCCACACCCCGCTTCCGCTGCGGGGTGTGCTCCGGTTTGACCAGCAACGCAAGTCACCGTGGGGTGACCCTACTGCTGGTCACCGGCGCCTGCCGCCGGCACCGGCGACTGTCGTCGTTGGGCGACAGATTAAAAAAAAATACTTACCTCTGTTTTTGGGGGTTTCCTGTGGGCGAGGACCCCGCCGGTGCTTCACTCCACATCCGCCAGTTAAAGCTCGGCTGGGATCGTTGCCGGCAACTATTGAGTCGCCGGATTTCAGAAATCTTCTGCGGCAACGGTTTTGGCCGGCGGATGGATGCTTTCGCCGGAGTTGGGGCGCCATCAGATGGCGGCGTTGGTCGCCGGCGGACGGCGGCATTGGTCGCCGGCAGGCGCCAGCGTTGGTTGTAGGCATGCGGCGGCAACACCCTGCAATTTTTGAAAAAGGGCGAAATAGGGTTCAGAAAACCCTAATTCGACCCTTATCATTTTGTTTTTTTCGGTTCGGGTTCATTTTTTGAACCGGACCCGCCCACCGGAAACCGATCCATAAGGTGATTCGAATCGGATCAGGGATTCGGGTGGGGACCCGCTCAGGTCTGACCCAGATAAGGTAAACCTCGGGTCAGACCCGGATCCAGCGGTTACCGGGTCCGACCCGGATCCGGTTATTACTAGGTTCGGCCCGGATCCAATACGAGTCGGGTTAGATCCGGATTCGGTTTTTACCGGGTCCGACCCGGATTCGGTTACAACCGGGTCTGACTCGAATCCGGATAACCCCGGGTCTGACCCGGATCCGGTATGTACCGGGTCCGACCCGGATCCAGTGAGTATCGGGTCTGACCCGGATCCAGTGAGTATCGGGTCTGACCCGGATTCGGATTGTATCAGGTCTGACCCGGATCCGGTCTGTACCGGGTCTGACCCGGATCCAGACCATATCGGGTCCGGCCCGGATCCGGATTGTACCGGGTCTGACCCAGATCCGGTCTGTACCGGGTCTGACCCGAATCTAGACCATACCGGGTCCGGCCCAGATCCGGATTGTACCGGGTCTGACCCAGATCCGATTTGTACCGGGTCTGACCTGGATCCAGACCATACCTGGTCCGGCCCAGATCCGGATAACCCCAGGTCTGACCCGGATCCAGAAGGGTCCAGGCACTATTTGGCTGGAACCGGATCAGGGACTGACTCAGTCCCCTTCCGGGACCGGTTCAGAGCCGTTTTTGGCCGGTTCCTTCCAGTTTCTCACCGGTTCCGAGATGCTAAGACCCTGTTTTCTTAAAGATAAGAAAATACAGAGGTTTTGGCATACGGTTATAGGGTTTTAATGAACTTTTGTTCATATTTGACCCGGTTCATAAGGTTCAGAACCGGTTCCGACCCTTGGTTGACCGGTTCGGGGCTGTTTCAGACCGGTTCAGAGTGCTTTAAGACCGATTCGTGATACATATGACTGGTTCATTCAGTTTAAGAACCATTTCGAGGGTCATATGTCTGGTCCATTCGGTTTACGGACCATTTTAAGATATAATTTTGCATATTAGCATTAAGGATAGTTAAATGAATCGGTGTTTTCATGTCACCAAAGTGACTGAATACACGTGAGTCATAAATGAATTTTATATTATCATAAAGTTCCTAAGCTGATATGCACATTGTACTTATATTCATGAAACGATAGACGACCCAAAGGTAGTTTTATCGTGTTTGGAATTTAAGTAGGGTAGAATAAGGTAAATGTGTCGAGATACATCACACATGTGTATCCAAAGATACCTTGTGTTGATGGTCTATCTTCACAAGAACCTTAGTTTTACCGAATATGGTCGGTAGGCGAAGTGGTTTCGCGTGTCCGAGCTCTTACCAAAGTAGGACTCCGATGACCCCCTTCACTCGCCTGGAAAGAAGCATATCAAGGGCCTTTATTATTTTGCTTTTTCCACTAAAGTTTTAGTCTCGTATGAATGCTTCCTGATACGTGTCTTTTGTCATGCAGTTTCTAGTTCTGTGTTTTTAGATGGCTCTAGCTCTATACCTTTTCTAGATGGATCCAATTTTAGTGATTGGAAAGAAACTGTTACTTTTGCATTAGGGTATATGGATCTAGATCTGGACCTAAGGATAGATGAACCCGCTACCCTCACTGATTAGAGTATTGCTGATCAAAAGATTGCTTTTGAGAAGTGGGAGCGCTCGAATAGACTTAGCTTGTTGCTTTTGCAATCTAAAGTAGCTAAGAACATTCGAAGTGCTATCCCACAATGCAGAACAGTGAGAGAATTCATGAATGCCATTGAGGCACAATTTGTGAGTTCAAACAAGGCCAGAGCCAATACCCTGATGTCAAACCTGATATCTATGAAATATACTGGAGGGGGAAACATTCGCCAACACATTTTGGAGATGAGAAACATAGCGTCTCAGCTGAATGACATGAAGCTCACCATCTCTGATTCTTTCCTAGTGCATTTAGTCCTAACATCCTTACCCTTGGAATACAGACCTTTCAAAATCTCGTACAACACACATAATGATGAATGAACATTTAATGAACTCATGTCCAAGTGTGTTGAAGAAGAAGAGAGGATGAAAGGTGAGAAGGTGCAAAGTGCACATATGGCTTCTCATACGTCCAAGGTAGGACCAAGGAAGAATGCATTTAAGAGAAATGCTAGGAAGAAGCCAACTGGGGATAAGTCATCCTAAGATAAGCAATCCAACTCTGCTCCCATAAAGTGCTTCTTTTGCAAGAAGAAGGGACACATAAAGGCAGATTGCATAAAGTACAAGAAGTGGTTGAAAAAGAGAGGTAATTTGTCATTTGTTTCTCATGAATGTAATTTATTACAAATTCCTGAAAATAGCTGGTGGATTGATTCTGGTGCTACTGTTCATATTTCCAACTGGCTACAGTTGTTCCTGAGCAGAAGGGAACCAACAATGCATGAGAAAAACATCTATTCGGGAAACAAGATGCGTTCACATGTGAAGGGTGTTGGAATCTGCAGGATTACTCTGGATACGGGCGTAGTTTTAGATCTTCATGATGTCTTTTATATTCCATCGTATAGTAGAAACTTAATTTCAATTTCAAAGTTTGATAAATTTGGATATTATTTTAAGTTTGAAAATTTCAAATTGTTCATATTCAAAAATTCAATTGAAATTGGTCCTGCATCAGTTTATGATGGTTTATATAGATTGAATATGAAGATCCAAACTCAGGAGTCTTTGACTTCTGAATACGCATTAGTTGGAAATAAACGTAGCATGATGAATGATAAATCTTACATGCTTTGGCATCGAAGGTTGGGTCATATCTCTGAAAAAAGAATAAAGAGACTAGTAAATGAAGGGATCTTGCAATCTCTAGATTTTACTGACAATGACCCATGTGTTGATTGCATAAAGACTAAGCATACAAACACATATAAAGAGGGTGCCAAACGAAGTAGTGAGATATTAGAAATAGTCCATACAGATGTATGTGGACCGTTTTCCCCCTGTTACACAGGCGAAAAATATTTCGTCACCTTTATTGATGACTATTCTCGGTATATGTATCTCTACTTGATTTTCGAAAAATCTGATGTTTTTCATATGTTTAAGAAATTTAAGAAAGAAGTAGAGAAACAAACCGATAAAGTTATTAAGATAGTCAGGTCTGATAGAGGTGGCGAATATTATGGTAGGTTTACTGAGATGGGGCAAAGGGAAGGACCATTAGCACGATTTCTTAAAGAGGAAGGCATTGTGTCTCAATATACCATGCCTGGTAGTGCCTATCAGAATGGTGTAGCTGAAAGGAGAAATCGTACGCTTAAAGAAATGGTCAGGGCCATGTTGAATTATTCAACACTTCCCATAAAGTTGTGGAGTAAAGCCTTAAGGACAGCTGTGTATATTTTGAATAAGGTTCCTACGAAATCTGTGCCTAAAACTCCTTACGAGCTGTGGACAGGTAGGAAACCATCATTGTCTTATATGCACATATGGGGATGTCCTGCAGAGGCTAAACTGTATAACCCTCACATTAAAGCCTTTGATCCAAGAACAACCAGTGGATATTTCATTGGTTATCCAGAAAGATCAAAAGGGTACAAGTTTTATTGTCCATCTCACTCACCACAGATTGTTGAAACGGATAAGGCTAAATTCCTAGAAGATGGTTCAGTAGGATTAAATGCACTTCAAAGCATTGGTTTTGAGGAAATACAGGATCCAGCTTCATCACCTGTTAAGGAAAACATCGAAAGATACCACATTGTTATTTCTAATGATGGTGTGGTTGATCATTCAATTGTTAATGCACAAATCCAAAGTGAACCTATTGTGGACAATGCGGAAGAGCACGAACAGGATGATCAGGTTCTATCTGAGCCTGAGGAACGACCTGTTTGGAGATCCACAAGGATTAGGAGATCTGCCATACATTCTGATTATGTGGTGTACCTTCAGGAGCCTGGTGATTTGATAGATATGGATGATGACCCGTTGACTTTTATGGAAGCTGTTGAAAGTAAACAATCTTTGCACTGGATTGAAGCCATGAAAGAAGAGTTAGACTCTATAGCTAAAAATCAAGTGTAGGATCTTGTCACGTTACCTAAAGGAGTAAAGCCCGTAGGGTGTAAATGGGTCTTTAAGACTAAGAAGGACTCCAAAGGTAACATAGAGAGACATAAAGCAAGATTGGTTGCTAAAGGATTCACCCAGATGGAGGGCATTGACTATAATAAGACATTTTCTCCTGTCTCAACTAAGGAGTCAATGAGGATTATTCTGGCCCTCGTAGCTCATTATGACTTAGAGCTACATCAGATGGATGTGAAAACAACGTTCCTCAACGGGGATTTGAATGAAGAGGTATACATGGAACAACCTCTTGGTTTCTCTGAAAATGATCGTTTGGTTTGTAAGCTTAACAAATCAATATATGGACTTAAACAGGCCTCCCGACAGTGGTATATTAAATTTTCCCAAGTCATTGTGACTTTCGGGTTTACAGAAAACATTATTGATCAATGTATATACCTTAAGGAAAGTGGGAGTAAGTTCATTATATTGATGTTGTATGTGGATGACATCTTACTTGCAACCAACGATATAAAGTTACTTTCAGAGACAAAACAGTTTCTTGCATCACATTTTGATATGAAAGATATGGGTGAGGCTGCTTACGTTCTTGGCATTGAGATGGGTCGAGACCGAGCAAAAGGTTTTCTAGGCCTCTCCCAAAGATCCTATATAGAAAAGGTGTTAAAGCGATATGGGATGGAGAATTATTCTCCTACTTCTACACTCATATCAAAAGGTGACAAGCTGAGCCTAAAGGATTGTCCACAGAATGATATTGACAAAGCACAGATGAGTGCTTATCCATATGCATCAGTTGTTGGCAGCTTGCAGTACGCGCAGACATGTTCTCGACCAGATATTTCTGTTGCAGTAGGGGTACTTGGCAGATTTCAGTCTAATCCAGGTTTACCCCATTGGAAGGCTGCCAAAAAAGTCTTGCGGTACTTGCAGGGGACAAAAGACTATATGTTAACGTATCATAAAGTTGATCACCTCGAGGTCATTGGCTACTCAGATGCGGATTTAGGAGGATGCCTTGATAGTAGAAAGTCTACTACTGGGTACGTCTTCTTACTTGCTGGGGGAGCGATCTCTTGGAGGAGTGGAAAGCAGACGACCACTGCTGCCCACACCATGGAGGCAGAATTCATTGCATTGTACGAGACTACTTCGCAGGCTATACGGTTAAAGAACTTCATATCACAGTTAATGGTGGTCGATTCCATTGGGAAGCCACTGAAGGTCTACTGTGATAATGAAGCTGCAGTGTCCTTTTCGAACAACAACAAAAGTACTACGTCATGCAAGCATATGGAATTGAAGTATTTTGTTGTTAAAGAAAGGACGGAGAATCATTTAGTGCATATTGTCAATATTGGTACCAAAGAGATGATCGTTGATCCTCTTACTAAAGGGCTAGCACCGGGATTATATTCCGAACATGTAATGAGGATGGGATTGTTAAACTCTTTTTGACATATGCATATAAATAAAGTGATCACTTTCAGTCTTTTGATTCTCATTATGGTTGTTGTTAATCTCATAAGGATTAGAGATTCAACTAAGAACCTTTAGAATAAAATATAAAGGCCATTCTATTCATCAAGTTATTTCCATAAAGTTTTTTGGTTAAAAAGATTTATCGTCGGATCAAGTGGGAGAATGTTGGATTAACCACCACGATTAACGTGGTGGTTATCCACAATGTGGATACATCCCCATTGAGGGGTGATCCTGTTGATAAATCAGCATGAGATAAAGGGGAACGGTGCGTAACCGTTCCCACCTTATGCATATAAGTACAGGGTATCATGAGCGACCCTGTGTGGGAGAAGGAAATCGAAGGTCTACTCACCAACTGCATCTGGTAGCCTGGGCTCGTGAAGGGCTGCAGTCCGGCTGAGCAGAAATTCCGGCGACCTCCAACCTCCGTAAATGGCAGCATCAGGTACGCTGTCTATTTCTTGTTTTTCTGTTCTGTTTTTTGCAGGGCCACCGCCATACAGGGAGGTCGATCTGTGGTCTCGCCGGAAAACCTCCAATCTCCCAACACAACATTCTCCCACTTGACCCATTGACACCAAAAGTGTACTAAATCGAGGTGTATACCGTTATCTCGATTTAATTCTTCATGTGGGTTCACATGCCGCCCTTTATCACAAGGATGAATCATATGAGTCATGCATATGAACACCCCTTTATAAAATATCATATTTTCATATACTACGCTACAATTCACCTTCAGTGCTTAGGCATGTAAAAAAATTACCTTTATGAATAGGTTGGTCTCTCACCTATTATATTGGTCCTTTTAATATTATTATTCGGTTATTCTCTCTAACCCATATGAGAGATACTTTATGCAAAATCAACAATAACACAAAACCTTAGATAATCAAAATATAAACACAAATGTGATCACATATTGTATTGCCATATATCAGAATGAATAAAAAAGACTCATCCCCTTTACATGTTGGGAATACAATCCCGGTGCTAGCCCTTTAGTAAGGGAATCCACAGTCATTTCCTTCATCCCAATTGTATCAATACATACCAGATGATTCTCAGTTCTTTCTTTAACAACAAAATATTTTAACTTCATGTGTCGACACGATGTTGAGCTCTTGTTGTTATTTAAAAAGGACATGACTGCTTCATTATCACAAAAGATCTTTAGTGGTCTCTCAATAGAGTCCACTATACCAAGACCCATAATGAAGTTTCCTATCCAAATGACATGTGACAAAGTCTCGTATAGAAAATAAATTCTGCCTCCATGGTATGAGCAGCAGTGGTAGACTGCTTTCCACTTCTCCATGAGACAACACCACCCGCTAGAAGGAAAATGTATCCAGTATTGGATTTTCTACTGTAAATACACCATCCTAAGTTTGCATCAGAGTATCTAACGACCTCTAGGTGGTCAGCTTTCCTGTATGTCAACATATAGTCTTTCGTTCCTTGTAAATACTGCATAACCTTCTTCGTTGCCTTCCAGTGCACAATGTCTGGATTTGGCTGATATCTACCAAGCATTCCCACAACAAATGCTATATCAGGTCGAGTGCAAGACTACACGTACTCCAAACTCCCAACTGTCGAAGCATGTGGGACAACATCCATCTGAGCCTTCGCAATATCATCCTGAGGACAGTCATTTAAGCTCAATTTATCCCCTTTCACTATAGGTGCCGAACAAGGAGAACAATTCTCCATCCCATATCTTTTAAGAACCTTAAGGATATAGGATTTCTGAGAGAGGCCAAGGACACCCTTAGTTCTGTTACGATGGATCTCGATTCCAAGGACATAAGTGGCTTCACCCATGTCTTTCATATCGAAATGAGAGGAAAAAAAATCTTTTGTTTCATTTAATAGACTCAAATCATTAGTTGTAAGAAGAATATCGTCAACATATAAAACCAAAATTATGAACTTACTCCCACTAGTCTTAATGTAAATACACTGATTAACAACGTTTTCAGTGAATCCAAAGTTCATTATTACCTAATTGAACTTCTTATACCACTGGCAGGAGGCCTGTTTAAGTCCATAAATTGACTTATTCAATTTGCAAACTAAGTTATTCGAGTCATCTATACTGAAACCAGGAGGTTGTTGCATGTATACCTCCTCATTCAGATCCCCATTTAGGAAGGCAATTTTCACATCCATCTGATGCAGCTCTAAATCAAAATGAGCTACGAGGGCCATGATTATCCTTAATGATTCCTTAGTTGAGACAGGAGAAAAAGTCTCATTATAATCAATGCCCTCTATCTGTGTGAAACCTTTTGCAACAAGCCTAGCCTTATACCTCTCCACATGACCTTTAGAGTCTGTTTTGGTTTTATAAACCCATTTACAACCAACCGGTCTAACTCCATCAGGTCAAGGTATAAGATCCCACACTTGGTTCTTTGCCATAGAGTCAAACTCTTCTTTCATGGCATTAATCTAATGTGTTGATCTTTCACTTTCAATGGCTTCTGCAAATGTGAAGGGATTTTCATCAATGTCTATGAAATCATTTGACTCTTGTAAATACACCATATAGTTCGGATGAATAGCAGATTTTCTAATTCTGGTGGACCTCCATACGGGTGCTACAGGTGGTTTAAAATGAGCCTTTGTATCATGTTGTTGTTGTATATCCTCATCAACAATCAGATCTAGTTGGGATTGATATTCATTGACTGAACTTTCTCTTAAATTACTCGAAGGAACAATAATAGAGAAAATCGGGTCTTCATCCTTAGCAGGTGAGAAACCTGAATCCTGCATTTCCTCAAAATCAATATTTTGAGACGCATCTATCCCAACAAAACCATTTTCAAGAAATCTTGATTTATTTGTTTCCACTATTTGTGGTGTATGAGATGGATAATAAAACCTAAAGCCTTTCGATCTTTCTAGATAACCAACAAAGAAACCACTAGTTGTCCTAGGATCAAAAGCTTTTATATACGGGTTATACAATTTAGCTTCTGCTGGACATCCCCATATGTGCATATATGATAAAGAAGGTTTTCTACCTGTCCATAACTCATAAGGAGTCTTTTGAACAACCTTCGTAGAAACCTTATTCAGAATATGCACTATTGTCCTAAGAACGTCACCCCACAAGGTCAAAGAAAGGTTTAAGTGATTCAACATCGCTCGAACCATTTTTTTAAGCGTACAGTTTCTTCTTTCAGCTACACCATTCTGGTAAGCACTACCAGGCATGGTATACTGAGGTAGAATGTCTTCCTCTTTTAGAAACCGCGCTAATGGACTTTCTTTTTGTCCCATCTCAGTGAAACGACCATAATATTTGCCACCTCTATTAGACCTGACAACCTTAATAACTTCACCGGTTTGTTTCTCTACTTCTTTCTTGAAGTCCTTAAAAACCTGAAAGACCTCTGATTTTTTATATAATAAGTAGAGATACATATACCGTGAGTAATCGTCTATAAAGGTGACAAAATATTTTTCACCCGAATAACATGGTGAAAAAGGGTCGCACACATCCCTATACACTATTTCTAACTTTTCATTATTGTGTTTGACATCTTTCTTATATGTGTTAGACTACTTAGCCTTTATGCAGTCAACACATGACTCTATATTCGTAAAATCAAGGGATCCAAGGATTCTCTCTTTCATGAGTCTTTGGACTCTCTCTTTCGAGATATGTCCTAACCTCTGATGCCAAAGCAAATAGGATTGATCATTCTTTAGGCCACGTTTATTGTCAATCATTGTGTTCTCAATGGAGTGAGATTCTCAAATTTGGAATTTGGTTCTTAATCGATACAAACCATCACACATATATGTAGAACCTATATTCATTGAATTTTTCATAATAATAAGTTCAGATTTTTCAAATTTAAATACAAAGTCAAACTTATCAAGTTTTGAAATTGAAATTAGGTTTCGACTATAAGATGACACATAAAATGTATCGACCAAATCCAATATGAATTCTGACTCCAACACAATTCTACAGATTTCAACGCTCTTGACATGCGAACGCATCTTATTTTATGAGAAGATGCTTCTTTCATGCTCCGTTGGTTCCCTTTTGTTCAGAAATGTCTGCAAAGAGTTGGCAATGTGTACCGTGGCACCAGAATCAATCCACCAACTATGCAATGGAACATGAATTAGATTGCACTCATGAGAAATGAATGACTTATTACCTTTATTTTCGAGCCACTTCTTGTACTTCAAACAGTTCACCTTCTTATGCCCTTTCTTTTTGCAGAAGAAACACTTTATAGAAGAGCCTTCTGACTGGGATTTAGATTTCGCCTGAGAGTTTGAACTCTCCCCAATAGCTTTCTTCTGATTCTTCCTTTTGAAGGAGTTTTTCTTTGGCCTCGACCTTTGTTTATCCTTATGAGAGGTCATATGTGCACTTGGCACCCTCTCACCCTTCAATCTCTCATCTTCCTCAACACACTTGGCCAATAGGTCATTAAAAGACCACTCATCATTATGTGTGTTGTAGGAGATTTTAAAGGGTCCATACTCAGTAGGTAACGAGGTTAAGATCAGATGGACTAAGAAGGAGTCAGAGATGGGGAACTTCATGTCGTTCAGTTGAGTTGCAATATTCCTCATTTCCAAAATGTGTTGTCGGATGTGACTGTCACCAACATATTTCATAGACACTAATTTGGACATGAGCGTACTGGCCCTTGCCTTATTAGAAGTGACGAACTGAGCCTCAATGGCTCCCAGAAATTTCTTCACAGTCCTACAATGAGGAATGGTGCCTCGAATATTCTTAGTCACTCGAGATTGCAAAAGCAAAATGCTAAGTCTGTTCGAGCTCTCCCACTTCTCAGAGGCAGCCTTCTGATCGGTTGTGCTCTGCTCTGTAAGAGTGGGAGGTTCGTCAATTCTAAGGGTCAGATCTAAATCCATATAGCCCAAAGTGAATAATATGATTTCTTTCCAATCAGAAAAATTTGATCCGTCTAAAATGGGGATATTACTAGAACCATCGATAAGGAAGGAACCTGATAAAACAAGGAACGAAAACGGAAAGGCATTACTATTATTGCTCAGACGAGACTCATGTTAAAAAGGTAAAAGTAAGACCCTTTATTTTCACATTTTCTGAGACAAGTATAGTTGAGTCATTATCGTTCCACTTTGGTGAAAACGATAATACTCATAGTTGCTCCGTCTTTTCAATTCTCAAGGAATTGACTTCAGTTGGTGAAACTAGCAGATCATGTAACCAGAGACAATTCAACATTGTATCTTTGGGTACGAACATGCTTCATGGGCTGGAATACACATCTACTATCACACCCTATGTAAATTTGGAACACAACGACCTACCTTTGGGTAGAATCGATGTTTCATAAATTCACACACAATCATAATAATGAATCTTAATACGGTCTAAAGAATCCTTAATTAACACGACTAATATCACTTTGGTGATTACAAGAATCGGTCAATCAAGATCTTTTACCGAATATCCTATTCATATTATGGAGCACACCCATGCACACATTTTAATGCATGTATATTTATGACATAATATAAGTTCATGTTTCGACTAATATACATAAACTAATTGTCATGAATTTAGTTACAATTCATGCTTAAAATAATCATGCACTACTTAACCAACGCAAAATACATGAATTAACATGCATAAGTCATGCATTATTTAAAATAAATACTTTATAAAGCATGAAAAATAACAAAAGCATGCTCATATGGGTAAAACTCAGGGTCCTCAAGTAGGAACTGGTCTAAAAACACTCTGAACCGGTTTGAAACCGCCCCAAACCGGTCATCAAAGGGTCCGAACCGGTTCTAAACCTTATGAACTGATACTTAATATGAACAAAAGTTCATAAAACCCTATAACTGTATGTCAAAATATATGTATCTCTTTATATTTATTAAAACAGGGTCTCAGCATCTCGGAACTGGTGAAAAACTGAAAAGAACCGGTCAAAAACGGCTCAGATCCAGTTCCGAAAGGGGTCGGATCAGGTTCCTGATCCGATTCAGTCTTAACAGTGTCTGGATCCTGCTTAACATGGATCTGACCCGGTTCAAATGGGAACCGGGTCTGACCCGATCCATACTTGATACAGATCGAACCCGGTCCAAACAGAACACGGGTTAGACCCGGTCCGAAACAGACCCGGGTTAGACCCGGACCAAAACGGACCCGGATCGGACCCGACTCTTAATGGATCCGGATCGGACCCAGTCCCAAATGGACCCGGGTCTAACCCGATCCGAGAGAGTCCTGATTCTTTCTGGATCCGACCCAGACCCGAAACCATTATGGGTTCGGGTCATATCCAAGAATCAACGGCAGACCCGATCCATCCAAAAAATGGGTTTGGATCGGGTCTGTCATCGGATCTCCACGTCGGACCCGATTCAATCCCCTTAAAAAAAATGAAACAGAAATACACGATTTCTGTTTGCATTTCTAGGGAAACCGAAAGGGTTTTCGCCCTTTTTGGTTCCACGACGATCCAAGTCGCCCCACGGCGATGTGCCGGCTGGATCGACGCCGGTTGCCGGCGACCTGCGTCACCCCACGGTGACGCCAATCTGGCGACAACCCCCCGGCTCCGATAGTTCCAGACGGCGACGGCTGCCATTTCCGGATGCCCTAAAATCCCCCGGCGACCCACATCGCCTGCTCATTAGCGACCGACGCCGGTGTCCAGCCGGCAACGCTTATCACCTCAGGCGATGCATCTACGCCGACGGACGTCGGCAACCGACGTCGTCCCACGACGACATCCGATGCTCTACAGTTCGATGGCTGAAGGAGCAAAGGAAAAAGGGCACGGCTGGTGCAGCAGCGCCGGCAAGGTCGTCGGCGACCGACGGTCGATCCAGCCGGCACATTGCCGCACGACGATCATCCGATCCGGCGACAGCCCCGGCACCGGCTGATCTTGATGGACGCCAGGCAGAGATAAAGGGGTTTTTCAAACCCCAGACGCCGGCCATCCGGCGTTCTCAACCCCTAGGGCTTTCAAAATTCCTTCAAAAATCGACTTCGACCATAGCTCAAGTGAAAGATGAGGGAGGGCTCCTGGACTCCACGTACCAGTTGGTGATGAGGGTTCGGCCTGCCACTCTCTCGATTTCTCTTCAGCAAATGACCTTCAAGTATTCTTCACATTGGATTGATATAAGAAACACACTGTCATTGAAGGATGCTAAGGATCGACCTTGCATGGGAAGCCACTGGGCATTTAAGTCGTCAAACATATAGTGGTATGAGAGACTCTGATCCATCGTGGTCTCCAGAAAACCATGCAATAACTTACCAACGCATGGGTTCCAAGAGTCTTTCATAGTGGTCAGCTGGAATGGAGATGCTATGTTTGGAGCTCAAAGGGTGGGGCTAGAAACACAACAATGTAGCTCACGTGACCCCTCCCATCTCTTCCACTATTCTGGCCCATGAAGATTTTATCTCTGAAGTAAGTACTTGAATTAATGTCCATCACCACATCATTTTTCAACGGAACATGGTGGGTTGGTGTAGCCGCATTGTCTTCCATTAATGGAGTTGGTTGCAAGAGGAGGCCAACCCTCTGATCTATCGCCTGGTGACCGTCCTCCTCACCATTGGTGCCCTCTCCTGAATCGATGTTCATCTTTTTTTCCAAAACACCCTTATTCTTGCCACAAGAAGACGAGTTGCTTCATTAAAGAACAAAAGCATCAAAGTATACTGTATTGTATACTTATTTTGATATTAACAATCATGGTGTTGCCAGTGTCGTTCAGCATGGATGAACGATATCAAAAGAACCCTAGTAACCACCACCGGGTTGCCGGAATCAAACCCCACTAGCGCACAGGTGTGTCTGTAGCTTTAAGAGGTGGGCAACGTAAGGCAGGGTGGTCATGGACTCCCACCCAGAGTTTTCCTTTCTTCGGCGAGGGCTCTTCATCATATAAAAAACCTTAGTCGGGGTGGGCATTGGGTGGGTAGAGCCTGGCTGGTATAATAGGGTCCAACCCCTCCCAAGCCGGATATGGTTCTGGTGGGATTGTCCGCAGGCATGGGTTGGGGCATGGCTGGTCATGCTCTGATAAGCATTGGGCTGGGTCAAGGTCAGGTCAGGTCAGGCTGGCCCAATATCCTCCTCTAGAGGAAGGGATGTCAATGATACGAGTTCAGGTAGGATATCCAACTGACCCAAATCCATTTAGCCAGATTTACAAATTCTTGGATCTGATTAATTGACGGGGTAAGATTAGGTTTCAGATTTGAACATCCAAAACTGAATGTGACTCAACATCCATCTCCATTTACATGTAAAAATACATCTGATAAGAAGATATAGCCAATTGGATCTGGGATTTGGTAAGGCAATTCTTCGTCCTACACAAATTTGACTCTGATTAGGTTATGTCCACCCACCAAACTCACCCAGCCTGAGTCCCATATTGCTGGGTCCATGGTAGGAAATACTCATCTAGCAAAACTAGACTGAGCCTGACTCCCAGATTGCTGGGTCCATGCTAGGAGAAAACAGGAGGATAGGTAATTTGGAAAATAAATATGATCCAGGTCCAAATCTGATCTTGATTAAGCACACGTTGGTTTGATCCAATCAATCTTAACTTTTTTAATTGAAAAAGAAGCTCGCTTAACCGAGCATTTCAATCTGTTTTACAAGATATGGTTCCATCCAGTCAAAACCTATCATAGACCAGGATCCTGTCAGGCATGGGTCCAGATCCATATAATAGCTAAGTGCCCTCTGGCTTAGATCACTTGGTCAGACTCGACAAGCGTATGAGTACCAGACTCACTGGATTGGACTAAGGTCTGGGTTTCGTCCAGTGAGGTCTAGGTTAGGCTTGCATGGACATGATGCACTCAGGGGCTCCAAACAAGCCAGGTATAGGTCAGGATATAAGAATCATGATCCGATGCTGTTAGGTCCAATACCAGACCTATGATCTTTCACCCCTCTTGCGTGCTTTCACACCAAGCAACAAAGATTCAAATTCTGCCAAATTAACTGATTTTCGTATGAAAGTTTCTTTTTAACTCTGGATTGGATTGGGCATATGTTATGCCATATAGGGAGGTAATCGTGGCATCAACGAATCCGATCTAATTGGATGCTGCCTAATTATATACTCTCAAACTCAAACAAGGATTCAACTAGCTTAAGGTAACAGTGCATTTTTTGTACATAATGAATTTCAAACTCCAAATTTAGATGTAGATTTCCAAATCAAATCTAAATTCAATTCTTGATTAGATGTCATCTCAATGACTAAATCAAACGGATTCGGATTCAGTTAAACATCTGACCCAAATGCAATCTGTTGACATTGTTAATGATGCTTCTATAGGTTCCATCAGTTTTTACGATGGTCTAAGCTTTTATAGTGAAATATTCACCAGAGAGTGCAATTCAGTTTCACTTATGTCCTATGGACTATGATCATAACCCATCTTAGAATCTCATTGATGTAAGTTGCTTCGATCATATCCAATCCATAGATGTGATCCACATGATCCATTTAGTGAATATTAGCATTTAGATTGCAAGAATCGACCTGGTTAGGTGGGTCTGCTTAAGGCTTTCAAGTTCAAGAAGGCTGAAAGTTCAATATCACCTGCCCGTGGAGTGGTCAACATAACACCTCTCAGCCTGAAACGGGGCGGCCAAACTACAACAGTGGTTTCTCAATGCTAAATAAAAAACAGACTCGCTCGATCTACCACAAAATAAATAATGTGATGGATCTATGCCAAAGCAAACATGTTTACAACTATATCTAATGTTCAATGCAATTTTTTTATTAGCATATTGGATAAAGCAATAGCTAATATTGTACTACTTTGTCATTCTTCAAATTTGATTACACTTTTATCATCTTCAAGCCTTCATATTCAACTGTAGCACATTGGATGTGAACACCATACCATCCATCTAAGTAGGATCTATGTTGATATCAACTACATAAGGCTACATCTAGAACATGTTATATACACAAGGAGCATCACCCTTTTTTTTATAAGATTATGGGCAATTTAACTCAACAAAGGCTTAGTCTGCTCTTGGCTCTCAAGCAGGTAGTCATCATCCGTAGGAAGAGCATATCCTTCTTTCCTTTTAGCCCACAGCACAAAGTAAAGGCCAACAAATATGAGGACCATCCCAGAAAGACTGCAAGCAAACATATTGAATTTACTAACATCAATGAACCGTGGAAGGCAATTACATTATTTATTATAATTTCAGAGAGGGAAAATTGGCTCATCTATATATCAATTGGTTGGATCTTAAACTGAGTCTGGCTAAACTCCAAGAATCATAAAGGATCTAGGCCAGATTCAAGACTTTATCCATTTTTTACAATATGAAAAACAACCCTAAAGACCGTTTGATTGCGTAGACAAAAAAGTGTAGAACTGGCTTGTCTGGATACTGTTGATCAAGTGTGAAGGTGTACTGGACAACTCGAGTTTTTATCCCAAGTGTTCCAGTTTCTTTTTTTCTTTTTTTCTTTTTTTCTTTTTTTCTTCTTTGGTTTTTGCTCTACGTGTACTCCCAAACACCATAGCTCCAAGGGGAACAATGGAACACCACGATACACTTAAAAGGTGTTTGGCGTTCCATGCATCCGCCATTTATGTTGGAGGCATGAGACCCCTGTCCCCACAATCAAACA
This sequence comes from Nuphar pumila, assembly GCF_984573655.1. Taxonomy (NCBI): domain Eukaryota; kingdom Viridiplantae; phylum Streptophyta; class Magnoliopsida; order Nymphaeales; family Nymphaeaceae; genus Nuphar; species Nuphar pumila. Next base: position 4,487,471 of record NC_143261.1, read on the forward strand.
CCCCCCTAAAGGAACCCATATTCTTGATTCATCACACTGGATCTATATTCCTAAGATTTTTGTTAGATTCAATCCATATTAGCAACAGTTTGTTCTATCGGTTGATCCTTGTCATCCAAAACTGACAATCTTACACTGGGTTTGGAAGCCACATGGTGGAATAATGTTTTGGTGGGAACCAACCAATACTCATATAATAAATAATGAGTACATACTCTTTTCATAAGTTCCTTAGTTGCTTTCCACGATAAAAAATACCCTGGTTCATAGAATAACACACTTTTGGAAAGTTCCCATTACCAAACACAGTACCATAATCATACTCTATAAGCAATGTCATCAATCCTTCACTTTAATAATCATATGAAGAAAATAAGACCCAAATTATCATAAAAATAATGATTGCTTAACTATATCACATTTTGAGATATGGTTTTGTTATGATAAGCCCCATTTATAACATACAAAATCCTTGTGTCACATAAAGTTATTTTGCTATTTTTAATTATACTTTAACAAAAAATATGTATCTTCTTCTCTTATCTTTCAAAAAAAAATACAACTCACTTATCAAACTCGTACCACACATTAAAATGTGACCACCAGCCCATCTGCAAAACACATGTCCATGGCACCATAACAAGCGTCATGGGTAGAGCTGGTCAACGAGCCGAATGAACCCAGCTTGGGATGTTAGGGCTAAGCTTGTTAAGGCTGATGAGTTGTGGAGCATGATTCAGAGTTTTTGCCCTCGCAGAAAGGGGGGTCCGGGGGCTCCCCCGATGCGGGTCCCGAGGGGGGCCGCCCCTGACGGGGGCAGCATCCCCGGAAGAATTTTTTTAAGGGCTTATGTTTGAAACCTGATTTCTTATGGATCAGACCCGATTTGTTTAGGTTTAGAGTTGTCGCCCTTGCCTTGTATAAATACTTTCTTTTCTTTCTCTCTTGTAACAGTCGAAAAAAAGCAATAAAATTTCTCTCTGGGCGGCCGTGGTTTTTTACTCTCTCTAGTTTGAGGGAAGGTTTTCCCACGTAAAATTGTCGCTCTTTGTGATTTGATTGTTCTTGTTTCTTCGTTTTCTTGCTTGAGCGTTTCTTAACAAAGGCTACACCCCTCCTTGGGCTCAGTTCATGAACTTGTCACGAACCGAGTCAAACCCAAACTCGTTACAAGACAAGCCATGGCAAGCTTGTCATGTTGGTGTTCAGCTCATTTACCTAAATGAGCTGGCTTGTAGCTCAACTTGCCGAGCTCAATTTCTAAGCTGAACCGAACCGCATGATGCTCATCTCGTTCCAAGCCCTAGTCATAGACCGGTTAAAACTGGTGGGGTCTTGTGTCGTCAGTCAGCGGGCTGCACATTTTTTTGTGTAATGTGATTGCACCTGATCTACTGGCCGTTTATAGTGGCATATCAATCCTTTCCTTTTATAGATAGGGATCATGTCATAAGGAGAGGACTAGGAACAGTGCATGCACAGACCCATCTTAGATGATGCAATCTTCTACACATAACTAAAGGTAGAGATCAAGCAAGCAATTGGATTTTTGTTCCTTTGTCAAGATGTTGTTTGGTCTCTACAGTTAATCCATAGGTATTGATAATCAAAAATTCTTATAGCATAACATGCAAGAATAAGATGTGTTTTCACATACCTTCCCAAACGTAGAGAGTCTCCCAAGATGAGGGATGAGAGAATAGCTGAGCAAACTGTGCCCACTGGGCTGAACATGGAGACCATGACCGGCCCTCTTTTCTTGATTGACCACCCTTGGATGCTGAAACACACCCCATTCACCAAGCCCACCTAATGAGAAAACCAAGAGGAAGTAAGATACTGAAGCCGATGTTTTCCCTAGACTTTCCCAAGAAAAGAAACTTTTTGGTGAGATTTTCCCTGGATGAGAAAATCCTGATATTGGAAATTTGTCTGTCTGACTGGCAAATGACCCGAATCAAATAGTAGTAAGACCTCTGAAGGGTCCGAATCCAAGCTGGAAATACCCGAACCGTTTTTGGCCTCAAGGTAACAAGCCCTCCAAACTAAAAATGAGTAATCCGATTTGATATCGCTAGGAGGATCCATAACCACATTCTGTTGGATCAGATCCCGCCCACCGAAAGCCCAACAAACAAAACTAAGCAGCACAATGTATGATCCTGCTGAGACTCATAGAGCTCCAAGTCCAAACCAGATCCTACCCATATTGTCAGATCCAGTTAGGTTATTAGACTACAAGTCAGATTTGGAACAAACATGATCAGTCTATTCAGATCCGTGGATCCAGACCTGAACCGGATACAATCTGAAACATTTTACATTTTCCACAAGAGAGTGAATAGATTTTACCCATTTTCAACAGGTCCAGTTCCAACGGACTCATATCATAACCGGATCTGAGACTGTTAAGCTCCAAGTCGGACCCAAATCCAGAACAGACCCACTCTTCAAACAAAATTGGATACCGTATCGGGTTATTAATGATGTGACCAACTTTCGCCCCTACTATGGTTCTCCATATGTGGGACCCGCTAAAGCTCACATAAAAACACCAAAAACGAGAGCAAAAGAAACTAAGCCCCCAAAGGGGTTTGGTGTAGAAGGATGAGGCTTAGGCCGCTAGGCTAGACGGGTGGCCTAAGTTCAAATCTCACAGGCATCACCCCTTGTGCATACCTAAGCAAGGTGTCTCCCTGAGGCCAGGGGTGGGACCACCGAGTTTTAAGTTATTGGAACAATGACCATAAGTATAGCAGGCTAAGTCCAGTGCGACTAGCTAGGTCTCCAATGTGAAAAGATCAGGTGCAATATGATTGCACAAATATTTGTATCACAATCCATCTTGGGGAGAGGGCCTGTCAGGTGTAGGGCCCAAGACCTAATAGATGCGGATCGGGTGCTTAATGCACAATTTTTGTGCAATCATATTGCACCCAATACTCTCTCATCTCCGATATGTGTGTGTGTGAAAGTTTAATAAGGGGAGAATTTCAAATTGTAGTACCAATATAGCAAGGACAGTGAGGTATTTGAGGCTGAGTGTTGATGGACCAATGTCGATCCGGTGCTCCTGGACCAGCTGGAGAACTGCTGTGAAGATTGAGCCCATTAGCGATGTTATGACACCTAGAGATAAAGGAGCTGGGTACTGCATCAGAGTCGCAGCCTGCACCCAAAAAATATTGGGTATTTTAGTGACAAAAGTTTAAAATGACAAAATAGCGCCATCTTTTTCTCGTGAGAAAATGAGAATTTTTTATTTTCTCTCATTTTCAGCAAAATATGACAAAAAATTAATAAAAAAGAAAATTTTACAAAAGAAAAAATCTTAAAAAACAGGAAAAATTTTAATTCCTCTCGATATTTAGAGTTTTATCGGCTAGGCAATTTATTACATTTTTTTGCTATTTTTTTAAAAAAGTCGCAGATATTTTTTACTACCAATCACGCTAAGAGTCGTGCTTAAAATTTAAAAAGACCTGTTACTGTTTATGAAATAAATAATTTAGTCCTTAGGAAGTAAACTCGTAGGCCTTGACAAACCACCCTTGAGTAGGAGTTTGCAAAATTAGGGTGAAAATTTTTTCATAGCAGAAACTTTCTCAGCTGACAAAGTTGATCCATTTTGACACGGAAAAAACATTCTCTCATTTACACACTTGAAGTTTTTCTACAAATTAAGTGACTACTTTCATAGGTCAGAAAGTGTTAGGGTTTGCAAAACCTGCTTTTACTTTGTCATCACATTTTCTAAGGTACTTGAAAGCTTATCATTCTTTGAGAAAGAGATTTCCCCTGTTTCTCTTTGATTTCTTAAATGATCATCAACTGCAGTAATTGCAAAAATAAGAACACAATGTCTTTTAATTACTTGGGCAGGCATGCTACATGTGTGCCCTTTTGGAACTGTTGACTGCTGCACAGTAAATTGCAATATAGAAGAAGAAAATTTAGACACATTGAGATCAAAGCCAAATCTGAAAAACAAAATAAAATTTTGATTTGGGCATGATCCAATTTTAGGCAAAAGCACCTAAACCAGATGAATTTACTAGAAAGATAACCACACAAGACCACAAAGCAACTTTACATGCACCAATGACAATGTTGGGGATACTGACTTTTAGACCATCCTGCAGTAAAGAATGTCAAAAATCAACCAAATGGTGTGTGTTACAAAATATAATGATTAATGGAAAGATGACCTATTTGAGAAAGGAAAATTTTGGTTTGATGGTGATACAACATGGAAGCCTGATAGTTCCCTACTAACAGTTGAGAGTAGGTTTTTCTGTCCCTGTTAAGGTACCAATATTTTTCTATTAGTTCTAAAACAGCCACTTTTGAGACTGGCATTGTGGCTACATGACACAATGAAGACTTTCAGGACTTCTTACACATAAAAGCAGATTTGTACAAATCAATGGGATAAATGATAAATCCACCAAACCATTACAAGTCAAGAAGACAGGAAGAATCCAAAACAAAGTTCTTGTGGCAAGCTAATGCTGCTCATCAAAAACTATAAAAATAAAAAATAAAAAATAAAAAATGCATAAAAAATTCACTTTATATATACCTGTAGGATCATGACGCAAGAGAGCACAAAGACTGCAACAAGTAGATACATGCAACCAACTAGCCTGTCTTGGTTGTCCATGTTAGCTGCTGACACATTTGCCCGAAGGGTGAGCACGTGTGGGTCTGCTGGGTACCCCTGCAAGAAGCTCATGGCCATTGCGCCACCCAAGCAAATCAGGGTCCCCATAATCTTGGCCCAACTATACTTGCATCTCAAATCAACCTTCTCTAATCTGCTCATACAGTAAGTAGAGCATCATTCTTGTTATTATTATTATTATTTTTAAAATAAAATACACACACACACACACATATATATATATATATATATATATATATATATATAGATAGATAGATAGATAGATAGATAGATAGATAGATAGATAGATAGATGATAGATAGATGATAGATAGATAGATAGATAGATAGAGAGAGAGAGAGAGAGAGAGAGAGAGAGAGAGAGGTTACCTAAGAAACCATGCAATTAGAAAGATGAGGCCAGGAGCCAAATTGGGCATGGCAGAAGCAATAGCAGGGGAGGTTTTCTTGATGCCCATCAACATGAGTGCTTGAAATGCGGTAACACTTGAGAAAAAGATGACAAAGTTAAGCATTTATAAAAATTATTAGACTATGCGGACAAAAGCAGAGAATTACAGAGAATTTTAAAATATTATTTGATCAATTTGTTTATGAAAAAAAAAATCCAGCGATTTGTTACTCACCTACCAATGGCAAGGAAGAAAAATTGGATTAGCAGCCGTAGGCTTAACTTGGATGGTCTCTTACCTCTGTCGAACAAAAGAATACAGACACAAGAAATTAACTATCAAATATTTTCTTTTGCCCAAAATAATAGCTGAAAATAAAAAAAGAGAAATACGACTATTCTAGTAAATACTCGCACCTACATCCGTTTCATCAAAATTCAAAAAGCATGCAAGTGGTTTACGAAGAAACCGAGGAGAAAGGAAAAGATGGCTACTTTTTTCATCGAAAAATATAAAGCAAAACCTGATTTATGCTTTGGATGCACCAAGAGGAAAAAGAGAAACACAGACTAAATGGGAAATTCAGAAATAAATCAAATATTGCAGGTAAATTTATAAACAAACTGTTTTAGTTTTTTAAAAGCACTAACAGAAATAGTAGCATCCAATGCTTATTTGCTACTTCCTCAAGGGAAAAAAACATTTTTTTCTCTCTTTTTTTTCACAGAAATCTGTGGAAAACATAAAAACCTAAAGAAGTCTCTCTCTTCTTTTGCCAAACTAAAAGATAGAAACTTGTAACCATTTCGACGATGCATCACTTTTTCTCTTTAAATCACAGTTCCTGTATTTTTATGCGTTTTTAACAACCAAAACATGCAGAAAAGTTTGCGCCGGTAAAATTTATACCAAGAAGAAAAAAACACAAAAATGGAAAAAAGATGAAAGATAGCCAACCACCACTTTCATGCCTACGAATGCAGGAAGGGGAAAAAAAAAGAAGACATGGAAACTAATTAAACAGAATAGGAAGAAAAATGGGGAAATTAAATAAAAAATGTGTACCTCTCAATGAAGAATGCAAATGGGGAGAGCAAGATGGCAGTGACAAGGCTTCCAAAGATGACAAGGAACAAAGGGTCGAGGCCCGTGGCCAGAAGCTGACCCATGAACACTGAAAGCGATCCATAGAGCAGTTGGGTAGCGATCAAACCAATGATGATAGACACATCCTCCACTGCTTCAATGGAGGGCCACAACATTGACATGGTTTCTTCTTCTTCTTCTTCTTCTTCTTCTTCTTCTTCTTCTTCTTCTTCTTCTTCTTCTTCTTCTTCTTCTTCTTCTTCTTCTTGGTAGCCTTCTACTCTACTCTGCTTCTCTATCTCCCCTTCTCCTACCAAATTTGAAACACCACCAACTAATAGTCTTATGGCTCAAAATGGGCTCTCTCTCTCTCTCTCTACTAGTCTTGGCTTGGTTGGTTGTTTTTATTCTCTCACTCGCTCCAAAATGGGAGGGGGGAGATGAGGGAGTTATAAAAGTCACGCAAGCAAACAGCAATTGCTTAGAATGGAACGCACCAGTTAGTGGTTGATTACTCATTTGCCCCTCCTATCTTTATTAGATATTTTTTTTAGGACTGAATCTCGTTAAGATTTCAGAATCACCAAAGAGAGTGCTTTACATGGGTTTTTTTATATATAATCCGAACAAACAGCACCTGACACTAAGACCTCGTCATGCTGGCTCAGCCTGTTATACTGCCTACGGTCATCCTACAGCGTAAAACTCTAAAGCTAAAACTCCTGCCTTTGGGGTTTATGCTATGCATTAGCTTGCGCGACACTCATGAAAATCTAATTTTAACTGCCGGTCTTGCAGCGCAGGTGTCTTTAACTGAGTAAAGATTCCGATGTCTGTGACTCCACTCGGGATTTACCTTATAACAGGGCGGACTCATTAAGTGATCAGTTGTCGAAGAGGGTTCTTAGTTTTAGGGATGGCAGTGGACTGGGGGGCTTGGCCCCACCTCGCCCCATTTGAACCGGGGATGAAGGGCATGAAACGTGGATGGAGGCGGAGATGAAGGTTAAAATCTATCCCCGTGCAGGGATGGAGGGGGGGATGGACTTAGGCTTTTCCCCGCTCTGCCCCATCCCTGTTCCCGTTCCAATCCCCGCCTAGCCCTGCCTCATTCTCAATCCTTTAAGGGATGACTATAAACTAAGGGGAAACGGGCTTCCGCCCCGCCTCGCCTCTGTTTGAACCGGGGAGGGAGGACATAAAACAAGGATAGAAGGGGGGGGGAGGTTAAAATCCATCCCCGTGCAGGGATTGAGGTTAGGATTTTGAAACGGGGCCCACTGCCATCCCTACTTATAGGGGTGGCAATTTCTGACACGACCCGCCAACCCGACCGCCAACCCGCCTCTTAGGCGGGTTCGGGTTGGGCTTAAGCCAACCCGTTTAATAAACGGGTCGACCCGCGTAACCTGTTTATTAAACAGGTCGGGTTCGGGTTGGGGGTATGCCAACCCGCCAACCCGGCTGACCCGTTTAATAAACGGGTTAGGCGGGTGGGTCAACCCACCAACCCGACCCGCCAACCTCAAAACCCGTTTACCCGACCCAACCCATTTATTAAATGGGTTGGCGGGTCGTGTCGGGTTACCCGTTTATTAAACGGGTCGGGTTCGGGTTGAGGTATGCTGACACGCCAACCCGACCCGATTGCCACCCCTACCTACTTAGTTTGGTTGTTATTGGGGAGGTGGTTGACAGAGTTGAGGAGATAGTTGCCATTTGTAGATGAAGGATTTTGACTGAATATTTTGATGTTAGGTGAGAGGAATATTACTAAAAGGTGATCAACGGGGGGTCCATTGTCTGGTAAAAGCAGCTAATGCACCTTCTCTTGCGTTGGAATATTGTATAACTGGTAGGGGTCTGCCTAACCCCAGATTGCCTTTCAAGAAAATATTATTAAAAAGGTGGAAAAAAAAAATTAGGGAAAAACAAAGGAAATGAGAAGCTTAGAAAAAGGAGGAATAGACGACTCGTGTAGGAGGGCTGCACCCGCATGGGCTCAGCACGCCCAAAAATGATCTAGTCTTTTAACACGAGATGGATTTCATTCTATGTTGATCCTAGCCCTTCAGCTGAAGCATATGAACGAACAGCTAGTGATAGTTCACACCCACATGAAAGTGGACAACTCCTAACCATTAATTGGGCTGCTATGATTGAATGTAAGATCAAACTCATCCTATGTCAAAGGACTGGATCCGTACTCCAGTAAGTCTGGTTAGGTGGGTTCCGTTGTCTGGTAGGAGCGGTAAGTGCACGTCCCCTTGTGTTGCGACGTTGCAAGTTCAAATCCAATGGTATGGTTGTTTAACTGGTGAGGGTCTGCCTAGCCCAGCTTGCCTATCAAAAAAAAGTCTGGCTAGGTCGGTTGGATGAAGGTTATATAAGCTTACTTGCAATTTTCCTATTAAAAAAAGGGATACCTACAATTTGTACAATTTGCTTCTACTTGTCCGTTATGCCATCCCCCATCATCGCAACTGTATTGATGCAAGTTTTGATTAAATATAACCTCATAGATGGATTGTTGATTTAATAAAAGTTGACTTTTGATTTGTATCTTTTGGTGAAAAAATATGATTTTTTTTTAAATTTTAAAAGGTCATGTTTTCACAACCGTCGGTTTTTTGAATTATAAAAAAAAAACATGAAACAAGTCAGACGGTTCAAATGTTGATCTTCACTAAAATCAATGGCTATGAAGGTATTAATTTTTATTGGCTCATAAAAATACATTTTTCATCAAAAAAATATGATCCATGAGTCGATTCTCACTAAATCAAGCATGCTAAACACATCTAACGGTTCAGATCTATCATAAACCACTTTAAACTATTGGGGCTAATGGGGCAGAACAAGAAAAGTGAGCCTGATATGCTCTCTCTCTCTCTCTCTCTCTCTCTCTATATATATATATATATATATATATATAGAATATGAGAACTGAAAATATGAGCATTTTCAACATTTTTTTTTTAAATCCAACCATGTGGATGTGCTTGGCATGATGAATTTGCTTGGAATCAACCATTGGATTGTGTATTTTTGATGAAAAAAATTGATTTTTGAATGCTTGAATATTTATGAAGAATATGATCTATTGATTTTAAAGCCTTAAAAAAATCTCATTTATGCATCGAAATCAGATGATTCAAGAGTGTGTTCTTATAAAACCAATCTTGTAGATCATATCCTTATAGTTAGATTTAAGAGAAAAGAACAAAAAATTATAAAAATTGCGGTTCACATTAGTTCTCATATTCTAGTGACTCATATATATAATCGCAAGAATATGAGAACTAGCGAGAACTAACGTGTGAACCACTATTTTCATGGATTTTTTGTTATTTTCTGTTGAATTTAATTGTACGAATGTGATATGCATGCTTGTATTTATAAGAACCCACTCTTGGATCATGAGATTTTGATGCATAAACCTGATTTTTTAAGGTTTTAAAATTAATGACTCATAATCTTCATAAATATTCAAGCATTCAAAAGTCAGATTTTTTCATCTAAAATGCATGATTCAATGGTTGATTCCTAGCAAATTCATCATGCCAAGCACATCCATTGAATTTGCAAAAAAGGTGATGAAAATGCCCATATTTCTAGTTACTCTAAGTATGTATGTATACCTGTGTCTATGTGTGGTGGGGGATTATCTTACCTCTATTTCTCTTAGGTCTTTGTTAAAAACCTTCAAAAATTGTACTTTGAAGTATCTGAACCATTAGATATGTTTATCATTGTTTACTCAATAAGAAACATGTATATGTGTGTGTGCTTGGGGAAAAAGTGTAAGTCCACCCCCGCTTCCATCCTCGAACGAGGATGGATTTTAACCTTTGTCCCTGCCTCCATTCCCGTTTCATACCCTTCATCCCCAGTCCAAACGGGCCGAGGCGGGGTAGGGCCCCACTTTCCCCAGGTCCACTGTCATCCCTACTTTAAATTTGTGCAATAAATGAAAATTATTTTTTTCTTTTTTTTATAATACTTACACTTTTTTTATTATAAAACTAAAAATGAATAAAATAAGATGACATGCACTTACTAGACATAGCAACTAATATTAAATACGTACCTTATCTTAATAACAAACTTTGCGTGCACATTTAGGTAGAGAGATGTGCATTTAACATTCTAAGACTACCTACCACCGTGGAGATCGTCCGTATGGCCAGCCGGGTGGGTGTGAGGGTGCTGAGATGAAAGCAACAGATCAAACCCCACTGGCACACGGGTGTGTCCGTAGCTTTTAGAGGTCGGTCACGTAAGCCAAGGTGGCCGTGGGACTCCACCCGGTGTTTTTCTCACTTTGCAAATCATTAAAAAAAACATTCTAAGGTTACCACACACCGGTGTGCGGGTGGTGCCTTTAACTGGTGGTCTCCATATGCATAGTGACAAATATCGTGAGATTTATGAAAATCTCGTGATAATATCGTGAGAAATTGCCTGAAAGTTTAAAACAGTAATTTCTCGCAAGATTTTCAAAATATCATGAGATTTATGAAAAAACATAAATACCATGATTTAAACACAATATTTACGTTTTAAAAGGCTATTTATTGTGAAAAATTTTGTATTTTTATTTTTAAATAATGTTTATTAATATTTTCTTATAAAAAGTAATTTTATATTTTTTTTAATTTATTTTTTTAGCACCGATATTTTGCCAAAAAATGCAAGATTTAAAAAAAAAATCAATTTCTCGCGAGTTTTTGAAATGCGAGAAATTGCCGTTTAAAACGTTTGTCACTATGTCCATATGTTGTAAAGGTCCTTTTCACTGTGCAAGGGTATTTATTAATATTTAAACGAAGTCAGGGTAACTTGGAACTTTCATTTTTATTGGGGCCAGTGACTTACATGGGCTTGCCCACACCCTATCAATTGCCGTGCCTTCTTAACCGAGCAACTATAGCTTCTCAAGTTCTCATGGACACACTTGCACGCCAATGGATCAACGCCCATAGTGATATGCTGCAATCGACTCTACCCAAACTGAGCTGCGAATAGAGCTAGTAAACGAACCGAGAATCTGGTGGCTTGGCTCAGTTCGGCTCACTGAATCTCGCTCAAGATCGTCAAGTTGGCTCAGCAAGATGATCCACGCAAAGGCGTAGCTAGGGGGGGGCAGGACTGGGCTGTAGCCCAGTCCTGCCTCCCGAAACAGTTAAATTTTTTTTTTTTTTTTAAAAGCCCAGTCCTAGCCCAGCCCTGATTCCATATGAAATAGTTTTTTATCCATTTTTGTAGCCCAGACCAGTCCTAACCCAGCCCTGACTGCAGCAAATAGTTTGATTTGTCCATATGAAATAGATTTTTATTAATAATTGTAGCCATTTTTTATTTTATCTCAAAAAAAATTTTTTTGGGGGCGCTGCCCCCCAACCCCCCGAACACCCCTGTTTGCCCCCCCTCACATGAATCCTAGCTACGCCCCTGGATCCACAATTTGCTGGTATAGTGTAACCGAACCAAGAATGAACAATGGGTGTTTGTCTCGGTCGTGCTGGTTTAGGCTCGCTTTATAGTAGACAACCAAGAGGTCAGGGTTTCCATTTTTAATATGGACCCTTTAAAAAAATGTTTTTTTTATTAAACGAAACAGCAAATGACTTAGCTTGTCTGTCTCGGACCCATATGAGCTCGAGCTCGGCTTGGCTCGCACAGGCCAGATGAGCTGAGCTTAGCAATGGCTTGCTGTAAAGGAGCAGAGTCCGAACCCTTGTTCGGTTCTTCAAGCTTGTTTACCAGCCCTAGCTAAGAAGATGCACCTGTGGTGGGATTTCATTGCCAGCCATTTTTTTTAAATCTCTCAATTTTATTGTCAGTTTTTCAAAAATCTATTTAATATCAAGAAAAACATGATATTTTCAAAATATCGTGGCAATATTATCATGTTAGTATTGTAATATTTATATTATTATATCTTATTGAATATTTTTAAGACTAGTTATACCAATATTTTCCCCATAATTAACCCAGAAAAAACAATTTTTTTAATTTATGTCATGATCTTCCTTTGCAGAGAAAATCTCAGTAATGAGATTTGTGACTGTGGTCAATTCCAAATTAGGGGTATAAATTGATCTTATGAGTTGGATTCCCGGTATCTAAATTCCGCACATTATTTTCCGATAAGATCAGCTCCGACTTATACGTTAAAACTTTTTTATGGATGCGAATTTTGATTAGGATCGACATTTTCTATGTAATTGCACCAAATTTATTTTTTCAAAAAAAAATGATACTATTGTCCTTGCAAAAAAACGGCACACTTTCAGAAATACATATTAAATTGACAAAATCCCCCGCATATCCAAAATAGCAGATTCTCAACTTTTTTTTTTTTTAATAATATGTTATAAAATTTACAAGATAGAGTTTAGGAGTTTTACATCAACAAGACTATTTAATTAACTCCTAAACATGAGACCCAACTTAGTTGGGAACCTAAGATTGGATGAGACCCAATCACCTTGTCACTTTGGGTTTCCTTTTTGCTACGGTTCTCCTTAGACTGATAGATTCCCAGCTTGATCTTGGGGTCTTGGATTCCACCTTGATAATGATTGATGCCATCGTGGACTCTATCTTGATGAGTTTTCATCTTGACACCATTCACGATTACATCGTGGACTCTATCTTGATGAGTCCCCTTCTTGACGCCAACTTGATCTTGATCTTGATCTTGATCTTGATCTTGATCTTGACCTTGGCTACTCATTTGGATCTGGAACTGTCTTGATCTTGATCTTGATCTTGATCTTGATCTGGACCTTGGCTACTCAGATTTGGATGTCATCCATCATGTCACCAATGATTTAAGCAATTTGTCTCTACAATCTTATTATCAAGGCCGAGATTGGGTTAAGACTGGCAATGGGATAGGTTGGAAAATCCACCGGTACTGAATTAAGCTTGAGCCGGAGAGGAAAGAAGCTTTGATGGGTCATTAGTTTATATTTGATCAGTGGCATCAGTGTCTTGGTCTCCAACCATTTACTTACTGAGGCCCATCTTAAATAAGTACAAGCAAAGTGTCATAATCTTCCTTTTGCTGTCTGTTCGTGATTTTATTATGATGTTTGGAGACCATTGCTCGTTGTTTTTTTGTTATTATGTTCATTTTATGAATGCTCACACCAAATACACTTGAACATACATGTTGACGCAAAAAATCAAGTGTCAAAAATTTTCAAAATTCTAAAGCTTTTGTAGAAAATGTGATTGGTCACAAAAATAAATTCCTTTCATACAGATTAGGGAGGAGAGTACATAAGTATTGCAAAATTTTCGGACTTTCAAGGCATACGGCATAGGATCTCGTGACCCGGGTCCGCCAAAGAAAGCACAGGCATATAGTTGACGTTGGGCTTTCTCTTATGGCTCAAGCAGGGGTGCCTCAAAAGTATGGTTGTTTGCCTTCTCCACTGTTTATATATATATATATATATATATATATATATATATATATATATATATATATATATATATATATATATATATATATATATATATATATATATATATATATATAAATCAATTGCCTTCAGCGGTCATTGGTTACCAAAATACAATGAGTTTTGCATTTTTGGATGTCCATGCTTTAGACCTTACAGGGTACAGAATTATGTGTGTTTTTTGGGCTATGCTAGCAAACATCGGGGGTTCTATTGCCTGAATCCCAAAACAAAGAGGATTTTCATTTCTTTGTCATGTTTTTTACTAGAAACATTTTCTTTTTCTTGAACCTCAATAAGCCTGTCCAACATGTGCCATCATCTCTTGTTATACCCATTGAGTTAGGTTCGGTGCCCATCAACCCATCCCTGGCCGAGTCTAACCTGATTCTAAACCAACCTCACACACCAGTTGTCTCCCAAACGAACCCACATTTACCTTCTTTTGGATCCTCTAGCCATGAGGGCTCAGCCGAACCTATTAGCTCGAACTCTTCATCTGGATCTGACTCTGGCCTTAATTTGGTCGTGGATCTTGGCCCCATTCCTCACCAAACCCAGCCCCCTCCTGCCCCCACCCACACCCATCATATGACCATGAGGTCTCAGGATGGTACCCTCAAGCCCAAGGTTTGGATCTATACTAAACATCCTATTCCACTTGTCTATCTTACTGAGCTAACCCAAAACCCTGAACCCATATTGTTTTTCTCAAGCCAACAAAGACCATCGATGATACTCTATTATGCTAGATGAATTTCATGCCCTCCTTTAGAACCTAAACTCTTGCTCCTCCTACAGCTTCTCAACATATGTTGTTGGATGTAAGTGAATTTATAAGGTTAAGTGTAAAGCAGATGAATCACTTGAGTGCTACAAAGCTCGCTTGGTCGTTTCAAGAAGCTATCATTGATTTTTTTGAAACTTTTTGCCCTATCATCAAGCCTCCATATATTCGATTTGTTTTGTCTATTGTGGTACGTCATGATTGGGATATTAGACAGCTCGATGTCCACAACGTATTCCTCCATGGGGAGTTAACCGAAGAGATCTACATGGGTTAACCCCTTGGGTTCCAAGATTCACAATTTCCACATTATGTTTGTGGCCTTCAAAAATCCCTCTATGGGTTGAAGCAAACACCCAAGGCATGAAGCTCAATTAGTTTTTTGTTCAGTTTAAGTCAGATATGTCTCTCTTTATATATCACAAGAATGGTGTCATGTTTTATTTGAAAGTGTAGATGAATGATATCATCTTGACCGTCGGCTCCAATGTCACTATGCACCAGCTATGGCAACTCTTGGGCGTCAATTTGCTATTAAAGATTTAGGCTTGCTCCATTTCTTTTTAGGCATACGAGTCAATCAAGGGCTTGCAGGTTTATTGTTGTCTCAAAGGAAATATCTTCTTAAATTACTTCAGAAAACAAGGATGTTTGGTGCCAAACCCGTTACTTTCCCTTTGCCCGTCAACACCACCTTGTTAGCCACTTCCAGATCTGAGTTTCATGATCTGACTCTGTTGTTGGAACCCTTAAGTATGTCATCATTACTCGCCCTGATCTTTCATATGTAATTAATAAAGTTTGTCAGTCCATGCACAAACCCACCATTGATGTTCATTAGAACACAGTAAAATGTATTATTAGCTACATCAAGCACACTTTAGATATGAGCTTGCTTATCTCTAGATCTACGTGTTCTACGAACGCAACCTACGCAGGTGATGATTGTGCCAGTCGTCCAAATAATTGCAAGTTTATTCACAGTCTTTCTTGGCTCCAACCTCATCTCATGGAGCTCTTAAAAGCAACATATGATTGCACTGGTTCTTGGCAAATGTTGTTGCTGAAGTTGTTTGGGTCAAACAATTACTTGTGAATTGCATCATCCTCCTAAGTCTTCTGCAGTCATGTGGTGTGACAATATATATGTAGCAATTAATCAAGTTCTTCATAATTGCAACAAACACATCAAAATAAATGTGCACTTTGTTCGAGACCTGGTGGTTAAACAAGAAATGGTGGTTCATTGTCTCACAACTCGACCAGATTGTCGATATTTTTATCAAAGCTCTGAATGTTGCTCAAGTTGCTGACCTTTGATCCAAGCTTCACGTCGAGACTTGTTCACTCAGCTTGCGGGGGGATATTGTAACAACCCCAATTCGTACTCATGAAAAAGTGGCAAATTTTATTTTATTTTTTTCAAGTGAGAAAACATTTTAAAAAACCTGAAGCTCTTACAGTTAAACACAATCACCACCACAAGAGATCTTATACTCATCTTTCCAACCAAACCCAAACTTTATTTATTAAAATGCATAGAGTCTAAGATATAAGCAAATAAAATATGAATAAAGCAGAAAGAAGAGCCACGTTGTCTAAAAGTATCTGTCAAGTAATCGTGTGGTTCCCTCGTAACTCTTCTCAAAATCAAGTCGCCTCACTAGGCATCTGAGACTGCGAAAAACATAAAAGTAGGGGTATCAGAATCCAAAGAATTATGTGTACGAATCTCTCTAATGAAACGAATAAGTAAAAAAAACATAAATAAGATTCATGCAACATTTTAGAGGGATACAATTATGACAAATTCATATCTCAATTAATCATTATGCAATAAAAAATAATTATTAAGCATGAAGGATAGTTTAATAAACAATAGGGACCACAAATTTAAGAATAAGGACATTTACATGTTATCATGCATTCACCAATATATCATGATTAAGGGAACAAGTAATTATGCATGATCTAATACATAGCAAGAATATGGATTATTTCAGTACACATGCATGAATAAATTATTATCATTTATCATAATTATTTTTTCATATGCATGTCTCTATTAAATGCAAACAATTTAAGTTTCTCTTTTTAATTATCGTTGTCCGCAGATACTCCAAACGGGTAAAATCTTTGAAGTCAAGTAGGGTTCTCAGTGTAACTTAGCACACAAGTTGTATTTTATTACTGGGTTCCAAACTTAGCCCTCAACCGAAACAACTTTTCAAACATTAGACATTCAAATCTAATATCGGGGACACCAGAGACATCCAAATCCACAAATGTCACTTTTTTGGTATATCAAAACAACAATTGTGTCTACACACCACCTCCAGGCAAAGTGGCGGATTCTTCATAAAACTATGGCAAGGAGAAGAACCTCAATATTGGGTTCAGGGGCAATAACAACGCACACAGAGTGTTAGTATCCTCACGGTTTTCCAAACCGCTAAACCCAAGATTACCTTTTCGTAGAAAGAATATCAAGAAAACGTAAATTATAATGTTCTCTTTATTTATCTTGTTATTAATATCAATTTTCATTATTTGCAATTCACCATGCAAAATTAATAACATAAGTTCGCATATTCACATACGAAGCTCTTCACGGTCCACCCGTGGCATCAATAGAACAATGCAATTAGAATCATGATATCAAATAAGATTTTCACAATGCATAACAAGTAAAGAGCACACCGGCTCAAGGCTTTCACAGCCTATGATGATTCATCTTGATCATCTATACATTCAGATGCAAAAAACTTAAGGAATAAGACAATGCATTCTTTTCATATCACATGTCTTTTGATGCACACTCATGAATGCCAATTTAAGGATGTGCATGAAATAATAATATTCATATGCATGCGCATGTGTTCACATAATCATGTTAATTTCGAACTTTCATCCAATACACATATTCATGCCAAATGCATGCTTTCATTCATGAATCGTTTCATTTAAAACTTGTGAACACTCATGCAATATTTATATGCAACAAAGTATCAATTTCATGTATGTTCATGCATAAGAAAACAACCTTATATTAAAACTTTAACTCAACATAGAATATTCAATTTAAGCATGTGAACATTTATGTGATTACTTACATGCAAAACACATCGATTTCAAGAATGCACGTGCACATAAGAGCAATTGTGCATTAACACTTCAATTAAGCATGATATACTAATGTGCAAGCATGTGAAATTTTTATTCTTTTACATACATACAGTCAAGCCTAATTTGAAATAACAATTCTGAAAATTTTCATGCCAAACTATATATATATATATAAATATAAATATATATATATATATATATATATATATATATATATATATATATTTTCTATGCATATTCAGTTCTACCCAGCAGACAGTGGTTGGGCTTTACCAATCATGTGATTGCACAATTGATTGTCAGCTGGGCCCGCAATGGCTGTCATATGATGGTAGAAACCTGCAGAGATCGACAATATCTATTTTTGAGAATGGAATCTAGGTGAAAGATGCATATGATTTTATTCAAACCTTCAAAACCACTGAGTGCATCTTTTTCTTTTTTTGGTTGTTTGTATAAGCATGCCCTTCTCTATATTTTGGGCGTTTGCAAGGCTAAGTTGTAGATGTATAGTCTTGATTGTATAGTCTTGACATGATGGATAAGAAAAAGTGTGAAGAATTTACATCAACAACTGGTAATGATGTGTTTTTTGGGTGCTCATGAAGAAGAGAAGATGGAAGCAGTTATTAAGGCCTGAAATTGTGGAATATTTGCTTGAGAAAGTTTTGTAAATTTCACTGCTATCATTAGAATCGTATCATTTATTATTTGATATATGCTTTTGGAGGATACAGGTTAAGGCATATGACCTTGTTAACATGATTGTGTGCCTTGAAGCTATTTTAATTGCCAATGATAAATATGCAATGTAGAAAGAATGAATTGGTAAAAAGAGGTGGAAGTCCACATGCATGGACCACATGTGCTCATACATTTATTTTAGGATTCAAATATATCTATAGTCAACCAATATGTCCACAAAATACAAGGTACATGATGTGTGGATGTGTGCATACATGTGTTTGTGGAGAGTGTATTCACACATGCATGTGCATGAATGCACATGTGTGCTGCACTTTTTCTTTGTTTCTAACAGTAGTTGTTATGTCATGGTATACCATGTAATTTACCTTATGATATCCACCGTTTATTGGGGTCTTATAAATGGTTCCTTCTCATGCAAGGCTAAGGAGCTAGATTGATTATATATGCAATGACATAAACATGAGGTTGCCCAGCCGACAACCGGCTGGGTCCACCAAGCACATATATAACACATATAAACTTTCTCTTAAGTTTGATGGGGCTCAGCCCAGCCAAACCAGTTGGTTGGGACTGAGCAGTATGCAGCTTTGCCCAGCCAAATTGTTCAGTTGGACTCAGTTGCAACCAATCATCCCCTATATATATATATATATATATATACATGGATTTATGCACATATGCATGAAAAAACATATCTATGCATGCATCGACCAAATATAAGGCATATTCAAACCATGAAGTTAGTTTTAAATCTGAAAAATACCTAAACAACTATGAATCCTCCGATTTTTCATAATCCAACCATAAGAAACAAAAAATCAGATTTTACGGATCCCTTCAAAAACATCACCTAAATCAGATTTAAGCTCTTTTTCTTATCCGAAACAAAAGAGAAAACCCGTACCACACCTGTAGATCGAAAAAGAATATAGATTTGATGGTGAAAACGATGAAAGAATCAGAGAAGAAGCTCCCTTCTTCTTCTTCTTCTTCTTCTTCTTCTTCTTCTTCTTCATCTTCTTCTTCTCTCATTTTCTCTTTTTCTCTCTTTTTGCTTCTCTTTCTCTTTCTTCTTCTTCTTTTTTAACTTTTTTATAGATCTCTAGATGGACTGGAGAAGAGAATGCAGCCCCAGCTAGAACTCTCTTCTCTTTTAGAGTTTCAAAAATTTTGAAACTCTCTAAGTTGACTTTTTTTTAAGTTTTATTTAATTTAAAATTTTATGTTTCTTAAACCTTCTTAGATCCTTCTAGGAGTGTTTAAGGACTCTACTAAGAGTCCTAAATAAATATCAAAATAAATTTTCAGAATTAAATTAATTATTTATTTATTTATTTATTTAATGTTAAATAATAAATAAATTTTCAGAAGCTTCCAAAAATTACCAAATTAACTTGGAAGGCTTCTTAACATTAATTAACTCTAATTTAAAGGTTTCTAATGAATTTAAAGTTGGAAAAACCTTTGGGTATAGTTTTAGATCTGGATTCAGATCCAAGATCCAAATCCATCTAAAAAATCGAAATGGGTATTGAGCTTGTTCCAATCCAGATTAATATGGGTCTTGTATATAGTTCAAATCCATATTAATTTGGATCAAATCCATCAGATATGGTCTGATTCAAATCTAGATCCGAACCGACAAACTGCTCATTGTTTTTTTTTAAAATATGATTTCTGGGCCAACCATAACCTGAATCAATGAGAATAAAATATCGTTATACTCAGAATTTTGAGACGCACCCAACAATATATAACTCAAATTTCGTTTCTGGAATTCATTCAAAACTAACTTGAATTTTGCTTGAATTTAAAAGTTGAAAATAAAACTTTCTCTCATGTTTTGATTGGCTCGCTTAAGCTTTGACAATGAGACCTGTGCCAAGCCCAGACTCTAAAGAATCGGCCTAATATCGAGGTTTAAATGGTTTTTCTTCTATAGCTAAATTTTTGAAAATCTCAAAATGATTAATTGTGAAAATATGTGATATTACAAATATTAGAGGAGCAAATATTGATTTCAAGATCTATGACCCAGCCTGAGAGGATAACTCATCTAGAAGCATCTCTTAGAAGGTTGGTTCAAAAGAAGAGAAACCCAATGAAGAAGGAAAGAGAGGAGATAAGAAGGAACCCATGGGTAAAATCCATTGTATTGGAAACAACCTTAAATCAAGGGACAATTTAGGGAAAACATATCATCAAGATTCACTACAAGAAAATACGTTGTTAGCGACGGACTTTAGCGATGGAATATTTCCATCGCTAGTTAGCGATGGAGTAACGAGCGAAAAACATCCATCGCTATAATGAATGAAGGTTACGAAAATAGTGACGGAATATAGTCTGTCGCTAAGTCCGTCGCTAATTAGCGACGAATTTTGCGACATATTGTTTTGTCGGTACGGCGATAACATTTGGCGACGACGTTTGCTACAAAAGCTCTTCTGTCGCTAATTAGTGACGGACTTGGCGACGGACTATAGTCCGTCGCTGGTTTCATAAATTTGACTTACGTTGGCTTAGGGACGGACTTAATCTGTCGCTAAGCCGTCGCTAATTTTCGAATAACCCTAATCCCAGACAGTTTTTCCTTTTCTTCTTTTGCTGCTCCCGCTCCCGTTGTTCGACAGTTCCGGCCGTTCGCCCGCTCTCGCCGTTCGGCCACTCCCGTCGTTCGCCGGTCCCACCTTGCGCAGGCCCCGCCGCCCGAAGACAGGTAAACGATGCCCCCCCCCCCCCCCGTGTTTTTCGGCAGGGGGTTGACCCCCTGCTTCTGTTCTTGTAGGGGGTCGACCCTCTGCTTGCTCAGGCAGGGGGGCGACCCCCTGCCCGAACAGGGGGTCAGTTAACCTCCTATGTTCCTTAAGGGGGTTAACCCCCGATGTTTCGTAAGGGGGTCGGCCCCCTGTCGGAACAACAGGGGAGTCGACCCCTTGCCGGAACAACCTCTTTTTTTTGTGGTAACTTCATTTTAAAACATCGTTTTTTGTACAGATTTTTCAACGGAACCATCTCGCGCTCAGCCATATGTGGTAAGTAAGTGACAAAAACAATACAAATCGAGTAAATACCCGTTGTGAGTAAGTGATGCAAGCGTATCACATGTTATTTAATTTATTAGATGTAACACTTTATTGTTCACACACTCACTTAGTTGTTGATATTTAGGGTTGCTTTGTTGGAGTTCGGAGATCATGCTGAGCATAATTTTAATGTATGAATATGAAAGTGTTCTTATTTTTGGAGTACGGAGTCCATGCTAGGCATGGTAGTAGTTAGTGAGATATTGAAGTGTGTTTGTTGCAGGTACATGTTTGTCATTTGTTTGATATGAATGATTACGATGTATTGCAATGTTTGATGTAATTGTATTCATGCTTGCATGTAGTTACTTTCAATTTGATTATGACTTCCATGTGAAATTATATAATGAAAGCATGCTTCAAATGATTGTATCGTGTCATTAATAGTTTGCACATGAAAATATTAAGTTATCAATGCATGCATCAAAATTCTTGTTATTGTATGACATCATATATTGCATGATAAATTTGATATTTTCTTCATCGTAGCATTCTGATTGTTCTTTTTTAATTCGTTAGGCTATTATTTGTAACATCATAAGAAAATGACTGCAAACCGTGAATGGATGTACCGTAGGATAGTGGAGAATGAGTTATCGCATGAATATATGGATGGTGTTGAAAGTTTTATTGAATTTGCAATTGCAAGTGTCAGTATTGTGGATCCCACAGGTCAGATTAGGTGTCCCTGCAAGATTTGTAAGAATAATCGATTTATAGAACATCATAGCGTTAGACATCACCTATACAGGAAGGGTTTTATGAGTGATTATCAGAACTGGACGTTTCATAGAGAAGAATTTAGAAACGATTTTGATGCACGAGTGAATGTGGTGCACAATAATCTATATACGAATTTGATATTTGATGTCGTAGGAACAGAACTGGGTTCTGCTATAAGTTCTAGTGATGTAAGAACTGCCGTAGATGAAGAATCATCAAACGATGCAGCTAGTAGATTTTATGATTTACTTAGAGATGCTGATGGGCCACTTTGGAACGGTTGCGAGAGTCACACTATCTTATCTGCAGTTTTTCAACTAATGAATTTGAAGTCCGAGTATAATTTGAGTCAATCATGTTTTGACCGTTTGTGCATGATTGTGAAGAGTATGTTGCCCAAAGATGAGAAATTGTCACAAAATTTCTATCGTGCGAAAGTTATGGTCAACGCTCTAGGTATAGGTTACAAAAAGATTGATGCTTGTCCAAATCACTACATGTTGTATTTCAAGGAGCAGGAAAACAACATATCATGCCCATCATGTGGGCATCATCGGTTCAAGCCAAAGACAAGAGGCAATGGTAGCACGAGATCAAAGAAAGTTTCATACAAGTCGCTCTGCTACTTTCCTATCACTCATAGATTGCAGCGATTGTATATGTCTTCAAGGACAGCTAAACACATGAGATGTTCTGCAAATAAAGTTCGACACGATGAAAACAAGATCACGCATCCTGTTGACGCTGAAGCTTGGAAGCACTTTGATCGTACTCATCAGAACTTCGCAATGGAAGTGTGAAATGTTAGACTCGGTCTATGTACAGATGGATTTAATCCATTTGGGGGTAGATCAACTCCATACTCATGTTGGTCAGTATTTGTAACTCCATACAACCTTCCACCAAGCTTGTGTATGAAACGTCTAAATCTTTTCTTGTCTTTCTTGATCCCTGGTCCGACCTCACCTAGCCAAAATCTTGATGTATATTTAAGGTCATTGATTGATGAAGTAAAAGTATCGTGGGATAATGGTGTTATCACGTATGATGCCCACAAAAAACAAAATTTCAACATGAAGGTCGTTGTTCTATGGACAATCAGTGACTTCCCTGCATATGGTATGCTATCTGGTTTGAGCACACATGGGAGGTTGGCATGTCCGTACTGCATGGAGGATTCCAAAGCTTTTAGATTGAGGCATAGAAGGAAGCCTTGCTGGTTTGAGTGTCATCGTCGATTTCTACCCAACGACCATCCGTTTCGACGACAAAAGAATGCGTTTAAAGCAGGCACAACTGAAACAGAAGGTCCATCCTCAAGATTGTCTGGCATAGAGATTCTAAGAAGATTGCGATATTTTCCAGATGTATTAACAGATGCCTGCAGTCCTACACCCTTCCGTAGATTTGGGAAGGATCACAATTGGACAAAGAAATCTATTTTTTGGGAACTACCATATTGGCCGACCCTATTGATACGACATAATTTGGATGTGATGCATGTGGAAAAAAATGTGTTTGATAATGTGTTAAATACCGTAATGAATGTTAAATAAAAAATGAAGGATAATCTGAAGGCCCGTATGGATTTAAAATTAATATGTAAAAGACCAGAATTGAAACTCAAAGAGTATAATGGCAAAGTACTGAAACCAAAGGCAAAGTACGTGCTCGGACTTGATTAAATAAAACATGTATGTCAATGGTTGAGACAATTGAGATTTCCAGATGGATATGTCTCTAACATTGCTCGGGTTGTGAAGATTGACGATGGACAATTATATGGGTTGAAGAGCCATGATTGTCATATCTTTATGCAATGATTGATACCCCTAGCATTCCATGATATGTTAGACAAACCTATATGGAGGGTATTGTCTGAGTTGAGCAGATTTTTCAGAACATTGTGCGCATCGAAGGTCGTAGTATCAGATGTAAAGAATCTCGAGGACTCTGTCATCACCACTGTTTGTCTTCTAGAAAAGATATTTCCACCAGCATTTTTTGATGTTATGGAACATTTGATCATACATTTACCATATGAACTAAGGGTTGGTGGCCCTGTGCAATATCAATGGATGTACCCATTTGAAAGGTATATGTTTTTTTATATTTGTCTCTTTAATGACAGATATTTAAAATTTGAAATATATATTTTTGTCAGATGCATGTTCGACCTCAAAAAAAAGGTTCGTAATAAAGCAAGAGTAGAAGGCTCTATTTGTGAGGCGTACACTTTAGAAGAGATTTCAAATTTCTCATCTATGTACTTTGAACCTCATATTCCAACACGTTACACATGCCCGCCCCGTAACGATGATGGAGAACAAGTAACTGTAACTGACAAGCTGTCGATATTTCAACCACTTGGGCATGCATTTGGTAGTTGTCGATCAAGGCTCTTGACAGATCGAGAGCAAAACGCAGTACACATCTATATTCTTTTTAATTGCTCAGCGATCGACCCATACATCGAGTAAGTATATGTAGACGCAACACAATTATAAATTTTTTTATGTTCTATATGTGGATACATGGCTCGGTAATATAAGTATTTGTGGTTTGCAGACGATTTGATCTAGAGTTGCAAAGAGAAGTTTCACATCTCACTGATGCAGAAGTACAAAAAGAATGTAAAACTAAGTTTGTGGAGTGGTTGAAACAGTTGGTAAAGAAGCTAACATAAATTTTGTACTTATAAACAACACTAAGTTACTTAATTGATTGTGATCACAATCATTGTTTATGTCTGTGCGTAGGTCCGCCATGGTAATGTTAAAGATCAAGGAATATGTAATTTAAAAAATGGTCCGACCAAAGTTGTGCAATGCTACAACGGATACATCATAAATGGTTATCGATTCTATACAAAAGATTACGGTATAAACAAATCAACGATGAATAGTGGCGTGTGTGTCAAGGGTAGCAGCTACGGTGAAAATAAACATGATTACTACGGTGTTATAGAGGAAATAATGGAGTTGACTTACTTAGGCATAAATAGCAGGGTAACTTTATTCAAGTGTCATTGGTTTGATATAACTGCAACAAGACTCGACAAAGCTTCAGGCATTGTAGAGGTGAATCATAAATTCAGGTTTGGAACATATGAACCATTCATATTAGCCTCGCAAGCTCAACAAGTTTATTATACTTCATATCCGAGTATAAAAAAGTCAGATAGAAATGAATGGTGGGCAGTTTGCAAGGTGAAGTCCAAACTATACCCTGAGTATGATCAGTTACAAGAAGATGAGTTAGCTGAAGACAGCGATTACTATCAATCAGATGATGTCTATGACTTCGCATATGGTCATGATGTTGCGCATGATATGCATGTCATATCTCCATTGGCCGATGAAACATTCATAGAGGAATGTGATCCAAATGATGTACCAAGTGGATGGGTAAACAATGAAAAAGAAGAAGAAGAAGAAGAAGAAGAAGAAAGCCAAACAAGTGACGAGGAAGAATTCTCAAGCTAGTGAGCAAAATCTTGTAATACAAACCTCTATTTAAATGCATTGCAATACATAGAAGAGAATGATTTGAATTATTTGAATGTATTGTAATACTTGATACGAATGATTCGAATGCATTGCAATACTTGATGTGAATGATTTGAATTATTTGAATGTATTGTAATACTTGATACAAATGATTTGAATTATTGCAATACTTGATATGAATGATTTGAATTATTTGAATGCATTGTAATACTTGATGCGAATGATTTGAATGTATTGCAATGCTTGATGTGAATGACTTGAATGCATTGCAGTACCTGATATGAATGATTTGAATGTATTGTAATACTTGTTGTGAATCATTTGAATATATTGCAATACTTGATGCGAATGATTTGAATTATTGTAATACTTTATGCGAATGACTTGAATGTATTGTAATACTTGATGTGAATTATTTGAATGTATTGTATGACATATGTGATTTGTTAGAATATGGTTCGTGGAGGTTACAGTGGTCGCTCATCCAGTAGTAGCCAGGCCCAACCTTCA
The DNA here is from genome assembly GCF_984573655.1 of Nuphar pumila. NCBI lineage: Eukaryota > Viridiplantae > Streptophyta > Magnoliopsida > Nymphaeales > Nymphaeaceae > Nuphar > Nuphar pumila. The sequence goes on from NC_143261.1 coordinate 4,513,559, forward strand.
TCTTCGTGGGCTCCTGTGATAGGTATATCATTTAACTAATTGGATGCTTGATTAGTTCAAATGCGCATTCTAAGAATTTCTAATGTATTTTTTTACAGATGATGTTTCGCCTATACACGACTCACCGACACCAGTTAATCACACAACTCATGAGCCAACACAGGAAGCAAGGTCTTCTCAGTCTGACACAAGAAGACTCATTCGAATAGTGTATATCGATAATCGACCGTAAATATTTTGTTTTCAATCATTGCATATTTTATAAATATTTTATATTGATATTTACTGTGTACCAATTCATGTGCAACACGAGGTTTGAGCCACAAGAAGTAGTACGGGAGATTAGAAATTCACTTCTTCAACATCTACCAGGACTGGTTGCTCAATGGAAAGAGTACCTAAAGGAGGTGTTAGACAAATTGTGGTCTTCATTCACGGTATACAGTTGTTTCTCATAGTTAATGTGTTTCATATTTAATTTTTTTAAGTAATGTCTACTAACTTTCTGAAAAAATTTGTAGGCTTCGAATCGCTTCGCAACTACGGTGGAAGAAAATGATGCAAGGAAGGTGTGGCAGAAGGTGGCTGTCAATCGATTTGCAGACATGCTGCACAATATGAAGACTACAACAAAAAAACATCTGGCGTAATAGATGATCCACTACAGTGGAAGGGCCATGGCCCTATTACTATCAGGAGAGATTATTGGGATGAAATGTGCGATAAGTGGGCGGAAGATGCATTTCGAAATCGCTTTGCGAAGGCTGCACAAAATCGAGCGAAAATGCCCAAAGCCCATCTACACACAGGTGGATCTAAGACATTTGGGAGCCACCTGAAGAAAATGGTAACTCATTAATATATAATATTAATTTTATAAGTATTATTGCAAACTTGTGAACTAAATCTTTTGTCATTTAACTTCGCAGGAAGTAGAAAAAGGAGGCATTGTACCATATAAGGATGTGTTTGTTGAAACACATAAACGGAAAACCACGGGAGACTTCGTATCAGAGAAGGCGAGAACGACAATGGTATGTATTTATTCTATTAATAATCATTGCAATATGTAAATTATCATAATGTTATCATTAATTATTAATGCATACTTTAAACATTATTTTGTAGGAGGCATATGAGTAACAGATGGTAGAGCGATATGGCGATGACGCTACTCAGCATCCATCATTTGATCCTGCAGCATGGGTGACTACAGCAGGTGAACCCAAAAAAGGTCGCGTGTTCGGGTTTGTGAGTAATATGAACACTTCACCAGTTATTGCTTCTTTCAGTTACGGCTCACAGACTTCTTCCATCGACATAAGCTCCAAGCAGCAACCTATTCCTTCTGGTGATGATGCACGACAGATCGTTAAGGACACACTGCATGACTACTTCCATGACATTGTAGCCCCCTTTCTCTGATATGAGTTCAACAGTATTTTGCTGAACAGGGGATCTTCGATTGCAGGTCCCTCTCAGGTATAATCACATATTCAGTTTTTTGTCTGCCTTAGAACACATATGAGCATAATCGAATCACATATATAACTTTTTGCCTGCCTTAGAGCACATATGAACATGATAGAATCACATATAGAGTTTTTTGCTTGCCTTAGAGCACATATGAGCATGCTATAATCACATATAAAGTTTTTTGCCTGCCTTAGAGCACATATGAGCATAATAGAATCACATATAAAGTTTTTTTGACTGCCTTAGAACACATATGAGCATGCTATAATCACATATTCAATTTTTTTACTGCCTTAGCACACATATGAGCATGATCAAATCACATATATAGCTTTTTGCCTGCCTTAGAGTACATATGAGCATGGTAGAATCACATATAGAGTTTTCCTAGCTGCCTTAGAACTCATCTGAGCATGATATAATCGCATATAAAAAATTTTTAATGCCTTAAAACACATATAATTCATGATAGAATCACATATAGAGTTTTTTGCCTGCCTTAGAGCACATATGAGCATGACAGAATCACATATTCAGTTTTTTGACTACCTTAAAACACATATGAGCATGCCAAAATCACATATAGAGTTTTTTTACTGCCTTAGAACATATATCATTTATGATAGAATCACATATAAAGTTTTTTGCTTCGCCTGCCTTAGAGCACATATGAGCATGATAGAATCACATATAGAGTTTTTCTGTCTGCCTTAGAACACATATGAGCATGCTATAATCACATATTCAATTTTTTTACTGCCTTAACACACATATGAGCATGATTGAATCACATATATAGCTTTTTGCCTGCCTTAGAGCACATATGAGCATAGTAGAATCACATATAGAGTTTTTCTAGTTGCCTTAGAACTCATCTGAGCATGATATAATCGCATATAAAAAAAATTAATACCTTAAAACACATATAATTCATGATAGAATCACATATAGAGTTTTTTGCCTGCCTTAGAGCACATATGAGAATGATAGAATCACATATAAAGTTTTTTTATTGACTTAGAACACATATGAGCACATGATAGAATCACATATAGTGTGTAATTTATTTCATTATATTTTGTTTATCAATACTGACTGTTCTTTTCTTGTGTAGGCTGCTAGCGATAATCAGCGTAGCGGAGCTGAAGGGACAGATAAAGGCAATGAACAAGAAGACGCACAAAATCTTGGCGATGATTAGAAAACTATGTTGAAGAAGTTCTATTTTTTTTTTGCTTCCAAATTGTAATTGTTGAATTGTAAATAATTAAACTTGTTAATTTTAAGGTGGAACGATTAATTGTTGTAGATTCCTTTTATATGAAATTTTATGTGTAGTTTGTTTTTTATTTACAAGAAATATAAATTGTACAGGAAATATAAATTGTACCGTTCTCGGTATTTAATTTTCAAATATTTTTTTTTATTTTTTTTTTCGTATTTGCAACGGATTAGCGACGGATGTTTTCGTCGCTATGCATATAAATCTAGCGACGGCTTAGCGACGGACGTAAATCTGTTGCCAAGCCAAGGTCGCCGTTTAGTACCGGCGGATTGGCGACGGAATACATCGCTCGTTATTCTGTCGCAATTAGCGATGGACCTGGCGACGAATTATTTTGTCGCCAGTTAGCGTCGAAAAATTCGCGACGTAAGCATATCGTCGCCTCGTCGTCGCTAAGCCGGTTAGCGACGGAATGTGGTCGTCGCTAATCCATTGCTTTGTTGTGGTGATTGAATGTAATCAATCCTCTCTTGGGAATATATGGTCATAAGATAACCATTGGGAAGGGTCACCTCCAATGGTTACATGTTTTCCGAAAAATAATTACAAATCCAAGGGATGTAGCCCTTGAGTTGAGAGGGCATTTCTTCTTTGAACTCACCCAATTCAATATCCTTGATGGATATAAATATGGCTCTAGAGGCTGGTTTTCATATATAGATAAATACAAAAAATCTATAAGAGAGACCCGAACCACCATGGGTCGGGTTTGGGCCACGCTTTTAGACTCAGGCCTATTAGGTACCAAGCCGAAACCCAGCCCGTTATAAACATGGGCCAGGCTCGGGCCGACCCGCGGGCTACTGGGCCAGCCTTATGGGCTTGAGTTATTTATTAATTTTCTTAATAATATAACAATTTTAAAAATTAACTATTACATAGTAACTTAGATAACTATTATTATTTACCTAATTAGTTGCATGAGAACTTGCTATTTATTAATTGTTATTAATTTATATAATTAATTGCACTAATTAAGAATTAGTTGCATGAAAACTTGTTATTCTCTCATTAACCCATAATTTCAGTCAAGCATTTATGCATTTTAAGATTGGGTCAAGTCGGGCCAGGCCGGACCCAGCCTGCTTCACATAGGCCCATTAGGCCAATGGGTAGGGTCATGGGCATCTCTTCAAACCCAACTCCATTAAGAACCGGGTACTAACGGGCCAGCCCGATGCCCACCCCTAGATAAGATATTGTGATTCAAAGCCAGTGCTCTACCCTCTTTCACAATCTAACTGTGGTATAAGAGCCCTCGTTCGGTTCGCCCTGTTGGTACTAGATCGGTGCTTGGTGCGTGTGCATTGGTGAAGGAACATGCCATAGTTATTTCTGAAAAATCAAAAGGATGTTTTAGCTAAACAAGTCAGTGTAAATCCTTGTTTTTTTTTTTTTAACAAATGAAAAAGATAGAGCAAATCTTGTTTGTGAGAAAAGCCAAAAGGGGGATCGTTCCTCAAGGACTTGCCTGGTTCACAGTGAACGGCACCAGAGCGGTTGTCACTAGTTGCCCATCTTCGTGGGAGAGTTCTGGGCGAGCCTACTCCACTCTTCGTTGTGAAACAAGAAACAGAGAGTGTGATTAAAATAAAAATAAAGATTTTATGAGCATGCTGAAAAGCTTGGTGTTCTCGAAAAATTCGTTGTCGATGGTTGCCGACGAAGATAAAACTCCAATAACATTTTTTGAGCACTCGAAAACCATCCAACATTCAGTGGTCTCTGATTGCTCAAAAGAGGGGAAGAAAACCCTAAATTTTGAGGGATAGAGGAGGAAACAATAGAGAATAGAAGGGACTGTCACCAGATATCAACGTGTCAAGGATGAAAAAGCCCCTAGATGGAGCTTCTCTTGTTGCACTCGGCCTCTGAAGTCACTGAAAAATCTCTCTTGTCGGAAGATTCTTTTCCCACTTTTTCTTGACCCTTTTATCAGTAACTAGAGGAGGTTGATCGAGGGTCTCTCCATCAAAGGGATCGAGTCACATCTTCGAACAACCATAGTAGTGTGCCACTGTTCAACAATGGCTCTGGCAAAGAATCTTCGAAGGGAGTTTGAGGAGGCCGACCAAGGGCCTCTCCGATTGAGAGACTCATGAATTGCATCCTCAAAAATAACTTTGTAAGTCGTTGCTCGCAGGTGGTTTCGGCAGTGGATCGCTAGAGAAAACCCTTGGTAGGGTTTTTAGCTTGAGGACGAAGAAAGGGTTAAGGCCCTTCTTCTAGATTTTTAATCGGTTTTCATATTTGATTGATTTTTTCATATTTGATACAAGATATTTATTTTATTTACTTATAAGAACCTCTAGAAAAATTCATAACAGAGGCCCTATATCTTGAAATTCGAGAAACAGACTTGTATTCTGGAATTTTCCAAGATAGGGGTTATTTATGTCTTTTTCTAGAATCAGACACCATATTTTTTAAAAATTATAGAAAGGTGCCTGTAACTTTCTGTTTAACCCAAAAAAGACTCAAAATTGTAGTTTTGATATTTTGCTCAAACAAGGTTCTGACTTTTCTGATATTACAGAAAAATTGTTATTCTTTTCTCGAAAGGTCTCAGACATATAGGAGTGTCAACGGGTCAGGTTTGGTTCGGATCCACGTGAAACCAAACTTGGACCACATTTTTTGGTATGGTATCGGGTCTGGACACGAGTCTAATCGGGTTCGGACCTGAGTCTAATCAGGTCCACTATAAGAAAAACCATACTCGAACTTGATAAGAACTACATGAACCAAACGCAGACCATACCCGATAAAACCATATTTTTTATCATTTTTACATTAAAAGATTATGTGTCTTAATCGAAACTCGGGTTGGGTTCGGTTCTTGTATAGAATTTCACAAACTATACTTGAGTTCATGTATTAATCGAACATTCGGGTCTAGACTTGAGTCTTCTTATTTATCACCATACCCGAACCCTATAGGGTTTGGTTCGGCTGGGGGTTTGGGTAAACTAGGCCCATTGACACCCCAACATACAATGTTATGGTTTGTTGTTTATTACAAAACAAGGTATCTAACTTGTTTGAAATTATAGAAAAGAGGTTATCTTTTACTAAAAACCTCTTAAAGCCTTATTTTATTGAAATTGCATAAAATTTGATATTTTTATGTGTATTTTTTCACATTTAAAGATTCTTGGTGCATGTCTGAATTAGAATAGAAACAAAAAACACATAAATTGAATATTTTATGGAAAATATTTATGCAAATTATTAGTTGACAAAGCACTTTATTAATCTTAGTATTTCTCTATATTTAGGCAAGTGGCAAATAAAATAAGCATGGTTTTACTAAGGCAATCAATGTCGAACTGGAATATAATTGGTTGTAGGTATGAATCTAGTCAAAATTGAGTTCATTTATTTTGTTATCAAACCTGAAATAGTTACTGAGATCCATTACAATCAAATTCATATTATGCTGTATATAATGCAACATGGGTCATTTCGGTGTTTTAAATGGGTGCTTATACATTATTATGTGTAGAAAGTTTTTTTTTATATCATGTTATGAAGATGAAATTGATCATGACTTGATTCATATAATGTTATTTTAGAAATATTATGGTGAGAATAAGTCGTAAGATATAAGATTTGCAATGGCACTAAAAATAAAACTTTTATATGCTTAAGTATCATAACCCAAAACGAGATAAACAGATTGATGAGATGAAATGTGGATATAGTAGATGTTAAATTGAGTTGGTTTTATGAACAACTTAGGCAATTATCCATTAAAATTGTATCGCCTTATTGGAATTTGATTGATTGAGTCATTTTGGATCAAGTCATGCGTTGTGGATTGGTTTGTATATATTGATTCAAAATTCGGCATAATCAGATCAATTGGATTGTATTAATAACTGAATAAAGTTAATTATGATGAATTGTATTAGATCTATTTAAATCATGTTATGTGAAACTAGGAAAATTGATGACTCTGTTTTGAACATGACAGATTTATTTTGGTTGTTTTAGTCTAAATTTAGATTATATCTGATCTTATGAACCTTGTTTGGATCTATGAGATATGTTTAAACTTAGAAGATCTGATCGAACTTATTTAAGTTATGCAACTCATACTGAATCAATTTGGATTTAGCATTTTTGTTCAAACCTCGTGGATTATAAAATCTGTTCGAATGAGGCTCAGTCATGCTTATTGTGATTAAATCAAAATCAAGGCAAGTTTACGTAGACCCATTCTGATGATTCAATCTGGATGGACCTTAATCAATTGCTCATGGTTGTATGAACTTGATCAGTTTCAGTTAAATCAATTTTGATTTGAATAGACCCAATCGAGGTAGTTTGATTCAATTGAAAAAGTTTGGTCAAGTTGGACCAGATAGAATCTAGTATTTAAATATTAGATCTTCTTGGCTTAAACTAGATGGACCAAAGTACATGTCAATCCCTCTTAACCATCATATTGGTCGGTTCAAATCAATGATAATTAATCTTGATTATTCTAGTTGGCTCAAGTTAATGATAATTAATATTGACTGAATGGGTTAAATCTCATATGTTTGTCTGTGAATTGAAAACAAAAAATTTGGCTCAAACTCATGCATTATATTTTAGGATCTAGGTGGAGATGGGTCTGAATAAGCGTGATAGAATAATAGAATGTTTTACTTTTTTATGTGTTGGATAGCCTTGGTCCAAACTTTATATTGAATCAGAAGAGTGTCATATTGGATATGGATTTATATTGACAATATAAGATCCAGGATTGCTTTATATTTTTTTGGCATTGCATGTTTTGTTAGATATGCTTTATTGGTATTCCATGCTTATATCTTACTGATACATGAATTCAGTTTACTCCAGATTTTTATGGTGGATCTGAATAAGGTAAAATTGGATAAGTTTTGAGCCTAAGTATGTATAAATTATGATTTGGACTACAGTCGTATCATAATGACTCATAATTAAATATATGAATGAACGTTATTTATATTCAATTCAAATCCATATAAATATTTATCTATGTATTTTGAATGTCTTGATGATAATATCTTAAGTTGATGTGGATATATAAAATCTATAATAGTAGAATGGTTTGTAAATAATCTATGATTTGTTGCAAAATTATGTAATGGGTCTGAATAATTGGGTGTTAGATATTTTTTATCAATGTATATAATGGATTTAGAAAATAGTCAAATCCTATATAACCCATGGCTTTACTTGAGCTATCTAACCTTTTATGAAGATCAAATTTTAACTTGATAATAATATATTAAGCGAATTTTTATGACCCATATGAATCCATTGGAATGAGTATGCTAATAATATGGATTTATAGTATAGTCAAATCTTGCATTACCCATAATTGAATGCATAACCAAGTAGATATGTTCTGCATTTGGATATGGTAATATATTCATTCGACTTAGATGATAATTATATGAATTTAAATGATAGTCAAATTCAGTATGATATATGGTTGTTTTGAAATAAACTTGATGCCTATCTTATTTGTCTTGATGAGAATATCTCAAGTTAGATTTGGATATGAATTGAATCCAATGAACTTAATCTTAGATGAATCTAAAAGTTCATGTGTTCATTTAATATGTCAAGAGTATTAAAAATAAGTGTATAGCCTTTGATATAATCATTGTGATGGGATAGAAAAAAAACATCATTGAGTTTGGATCTAATTCATATCAAATTGATTTTGTTTAGAGGACTTGTGTTTTATTCTAAGAAATAATACATGTGTTTGACATGAGATGTTTTTTAGTGAAACCACAATTTAGTTTTGCTTTTTCATTTGAATAATAATGATAAATAATTGTCATGAATTAAGCTCTTTAAATGGTTTACGAAAAGCTAATTGAATATTATAAGACTAATGCATGGTGAAAAACATGGATTGGATAGTCCAATTCATGATGATTTGAGTCTAAATTTTTATTGATCCAAAGTAATCAGAAAATGCTAAGTCTAATTAGAACATATTTTGTAAATATGTGATAAATAAAAGTACATGTTTTGAAATGCACACAATATTGATTTTTTATATTGTTTTGAATAATGCACATAGATGGTTGGAGTATGGTTTACCAGTGAAATGGTATGTATATTTGTCACAGATCCATGCAAGCAATGAATGTTTCTCACTAATCTGCATGTAACTGCTACCTGTAAGTCAGAATATGACTTAGTATAGACTATGTATAATGTTGGCACAAGATGTCTTATGGTCATGGGAGAGTCATAAAAGGCCTTAGTTGACCAATTTATATATGAGCTTCATGAAAATTTGATTATATAAGATAAGACAATGTTTTTTATACGTGATGTATGAGCAAAAACATGGTGGTACTCTAGTTAAGAGTATATGTTTATTTGTTATATTAATATGCATAAGATTCATACATTATTTATTAAAAGGGTTATGATAAAAAGTTGATTAAAAATTACATATATCTATGTAAGATAAATATGACTTAGATCATGATAGTGAAAGGTTAGCAAAAAGACCTTATGATGTCATGAAAAAATTGTGAATAAGTCTCAATCTTTAATATGCAAGTTAATATGAAAACTCATATATCTTGAAGATAGTTATTCTCAAAATATTATGAAAAAGTTATTTTATGCATATTATGACAAGTTTGGAACGAGTATAAAATTCAATATGTCCATGAGAAGATACATTGATGATGATTAGTGTAATAACTAATATCATAGATAATTTAATGTCATAGGAATTATGGCTCATAAATAGATAATTAACCATTTGTTTTGTGCATGATATGAAAATAAAAAATGATAGCAATGAATTACTTATCTCCATGTGATATGAAAGTTGATCAAGTAAGAATGAAAGAAGATGACCTTTAAGGCAGGTGAGTCGGAGAAGACTCAAATATTTAAAACTTTTATGAGGAACGTATAAAAAATCGCAGAATATGTAAATAGCATACGAGTAATAAAGGCCTTACGAGGCATGTATGAAAATTTTCATAAAATGTACGACTAACATACATATGACCATAAGGTAACAATTGAGAATGGTCACCTCCAATGGTTACATGTTTCTTAAAAAATAACTATAAATCCAAAGGATATAACTTTTGAGTTGAAAAGGCATTTCTTCTTTGAACACACCCCATCCAACACCCTTTGATAGATACAAATATAGCTCTAGAGGCCGGTTTTTATATACAAACGAATACAGAAAATCAGTAAGAAAGATGTGGATAAGATGTGATTCAAAGTCAATGCTCTTGACGATTTATTGTGTAAACATTTTTGCCCTTCCATTCGAGTTCACCCTGTTCCGCAATCTAACATCCTCTTATATTAAGGAAACCTCTTATAGAAGAAACATAGAGAGGGGAGAAAAAACTTTCTATCGTCAAAGTAGGCTTGTGAGTGGTGAACCATGTTACATTTGGTTCACTATTCTTGTGTGTGTGTGTGTGTGTGTGTGTGTGTGTGCGCGCGCGCGCTATCTGCTTTGGTGCCATCATGCTTGGGGAAAAGCAAGGAGCAAGAAATGAATAAGATGACCCACACGACAAAAAAAGGTGTACATTGGTGGGTCTGAAAGGGTGCACGGGAAAGAGAATGGATAAGCACAAACCCCATTAATTGAGAGATGAGAGTCTTTTCATGGGCATTTTTTTCCAACTGCAAGATGATCCAGACAAAGCAGAGACAGTTTTCACAAGTTACTACCAAAAACCAGCACCTCAAAGCAATAGCAAGGTTGCTTTTGTAAGTGTCATGAAAAGTCTCTTGAGAATTCCAAAGTCTTGTGTTTTGTTTCGAGTAAGAAACATGAAAAGTGCCCCCACTTGTGTAGAGTAGTGTGTCTAAAGAAACTGGCCTTGGTTCTCATTCCAATGGTTTACAAGCACAGAGCTCAATGCTACTGGTGTTGAAAACTGCCCACATCGATTCATGAATACCATGGCATGCTTATACTGCATGAGATGGTGTTAAAAACTGACCACATCGATTCATCACTACTATGGCATGCATATACTGCATGAGAGAGAGAGAGGCATTCAAAAATTGATAGGCCTAGCTATGGTCTGTTTGGACGTGAAAGGAATTCACAACTTCCATGAAGGTTGCTGCTTGTTAAGATTGAAGTAAAAAATGTTATAAGTCCATTCAATAGCGTTCTTTAGTATCTGATTCTGGTTTCTTTGTCCCCTTATCACCATACTTCTCAAAAAACCAAAACAGCCCCACCCATGTCATTTCCCCTACCTCATTAGTAGGACACATCCATAGTGACAAACGTTTTTTTAGGCAAAAATCTCTTTTTTTCAAAAACTTGAGTTTTTTTAGGCAAAATCTCGGCAATAAAAAATAAATTAAAAAATATAAAAATAATTTTTTATCAGAAAATATTAATAAAAATTATTTAAAAATAAAAATACATGGTTTTTTCATGATAAATAGCCTTTTAAAACGTAAATATCGCATTTAAATCTCACGATATTTTGAAAATCTTGCAAGAAATTTTGCGATATTATCATGAGATTTTTTATAAATCTCGCAATATTTGTCACTATGAACACATCTAACCATTCAGATCTATCATAAAACACTTCAAACTATGAGGCCTAACATGACAGTATGAAACAAGAGGGCCTAATATATTTAGTTCTCATATATATATAAAAGAGAGAGAGATTGGGATGATAGTCTCTAGTGGGATTTGAACCGCGACCCCTCAGTTAAGATGGCGCAGTACTGAGTTCCAGATATGCATTCAACCCAGCCAAAGAAATGCTGCTGGTCTGCACACGGTGCTTTTCGTATGTCTGGCATTTCTTGAAAATATCGTTAAAAAATATAATATTTTAGGTTACCCTTTAAACGAAAAGTTGTCAATTTTCAGTCACAATATTTTTCACTAAAACACGATTTCATCTTGATATTACGAATTTATTAACTATTTTTGTGATAAAATGGGTGCTTTTGTTTCTATATATTAATTTTTATTTATATTTGTTCTTGTGAATGTATTTTCTTTTTTTTATTGATATATTTTTGCTGATATTTTGCCTATAAAAACACAAGAAATATGATAGTTTCCAATTTTTCTCACGCTAATTTGACAGCTGCTATTTTGTCGTTTTAATCTTTTGTCACTATGATCTTTATTATTGTTTGTACCAAATATAAAAATGGTCAAAATAGTATGAGAGAGAGAGAGAGGGGGGGGGGAGAGGTTAGGAAACCAACATTGTGGAAAGCACTCACTCAGCACCTTCCATTGATTTCCAAATTGAACGGTTCAGATGTGCCCACCTGCCACTGTGAAAAAACAAAATGGTAAAGACCATTGAATAGGGCTACATACTAACCCACTGCTACATGTTCATGCCAACCATCATCATCATCATTATCATCAAAATGAGGTCCACTTTATAAGGTATCCACCGACTATCTTGACCATCAACCACCAATGCCATGGTGGGTTAAATAAAGGACCACCATTGATCTGGTAGGTTTCCACCAACTAGCCAATTACTTTTTCTTTCGTGTGAAATTCAAATGCCAACCTCTCAGTTGTTTTCTTTTCCTACCTTTTTTTAAGTTCTACACGTTGAGGTCCTTTTGTCCTTGACTAGAATGAAAGCAAGGGAATTAATGAAATTTCTCTCAAGAAATAACCAGAGAAAAGGTATAGTAACAAGACAAAACAGGGGCCCAAGGGGGGTTGGCCTAGTGGGGTAGGGCCTTGGCTGCTAGAAGGGCAGTTAAGGTTTGATTTTCATGGACGTCGTCCCTCTGTGCAAGCCAACGCGTAGCATAGGCCCCAGGAGCAGGGAGGGGTCCTAACGTCAGGTTTTATGCTGCCGGCTTGATGAATGTAGGTAGAACCAATGCGACCAGGTCTTCCAGTGTAGTTTTTTTGGGTTATAAACCCAAAAAAAAGAAGACAATATATATATCCTAGATTCCGTTACCAATCTTTAGTTAATAAAAGATTAATAGGAACTGAATGGTAAATATTTGGTACTAATGAAGGTACAAAACTATTGAGTAGAAATAGCTTTTTCATATTTTATTTTTATTTTTTATTTAAAATTCAACACTATAAATGTGATTTACAAGGTTTGTTTAGTAGAAAATGGATTTTGACTCATGTAATTGTGACCTGAAAGTGGGTTTTTCAAGAGCTTTAAAAAATCAACGTTCACAATGTACTAAAATTTCATCACTCAAAAAATCATGTACTTACATTGAAAAGCATGATCCAAGGTTTTTCGGTTTATAAATCCAAAAAAAACAAGACAAATAGGATATATACCCTAGACTCCGTTACCAATCTTTAGTTAATAGGAGCTGAAAGGTAAATATTTGGTACTAATGAAGGTACAAAACTATTGAGTAGAAATAACTTTTTTTATATTTTATTGTTCTCTTTTATTTAAATCCAACACTATATATGTGATTTACAAGGTTTGTTTAGTAGAAAATATGTTTTGACTAATGTGATTGTGACCTGTATGCGGGTTTTTCAAGAGCTTTAAAAATCGAGGGTTGACAATATATTAAAATTTCATCACTCAAAATATCATATTCTTACATTGAAAAGCATGATCCAAGGCTTGAATCTTAGGGAACAAAGCATGCCAAATGTATATGTGTGGTCAGACTGAGTTGATATAGTTTTACTTCAGGGATTAGACTGGGCACCAATGAAGGTACATAACTATTGAACTAGAAATCATTGGTTAACCTAGACATAAAATGATAAATGGACAAATTTGAGCTAATAATATGATTCATATTACAAGAAATGTCTTTCCCATAGAAAGCTAGAAATCAAGTTATGCAAACCCTTGTGAACCCAACCTTTGGTTTGGGGGAATCAGAATTCCCATACATTTAGGTAGTTATTGAGATTATCAAGGACCATATAAGTCTTTCTATTAGAAAAGGACTTACCGTCTTCCATTTCTGCAAACATGAGAATGAGGTTACCGTATCCAAATATGCCAAGTGACTCACACATGATCCTTGAGATCCCTCCAAAATCTTTTGTTTTTTCCGTTAACCTTTTTTTTATTTTTAGTTCAATTTTCTTTTTCTTTTTTTCTTTCTTTCTTAAAGGGATCCCTCCAACTTAAGGATGGAAGACATGTCCTTTTCAAATTTGTTTACTCCAATATTTCTGGTGGTAAGTGGAAGCATCCAAGTTCACTATTTATTTTCCCCAACAATTTTCAAATAGTGTCCAAAACTTTTTAACAAGTCAACGGTTACAAAGTTAAACCAATGAAGCATTTCCTAATAATTAATACAGTGGGTCAATATTAGGTCACCGGTAACAGGTGTGAACCAATTCTTATGGACCTAAAGATTTGAAATCTCAAGATTTGAGTCCAAGGGGTTAATGTAAACAGTAAAACTGGTGACAAAGCTTCGATAATAACGATATATATATATATATATATAAACGTCCAAGTTCTCTCTCTCTCTCTCTCTCTCTCTCTCTATATATATATATATATATATATATATATATATATATATATATATATATATATATATATATATATATATATATTCAATAAAAGATGAGAACTAATGTGCGAACCACAATTTTCATGGACTTTTTGTCGACCTTTCTCTTGAACCTAACTATCCGGATGTTATCTACATGCTTGGTTGGTTTTATAAGAACTGGCTCTTAATCATCTGATTTTGATGCATAAATAGGAATTTTTAAGGTTTTAAAATCAATAGCTCATAATCTTCATAAATATTCAAGCATTCAAAATTTATAGTTTTTCATCAAAAATACACTATCCAATGGTTGATTCCTAACAAATTCACCATGTCAAGCACATCTACATGGTTGTGTTTGCAAAAAAATTGTTGGAAATGCCCATATTTCAGTTCTCATATTCTAGTGACTATATATAAACCATAAATATGTGAACCAGAGTGTGAACTATGCATTTCTGACACTTGTTCGTAAATCTGGTCCCATAGATGTGTTAGGCATAGTCCATTTGCTAGAAATCAACTGTTATATCTTATTTTTTCAACCAAAAAGTATGATTTTTAGATAATGAAATATTTATAAAAAATCTAAGCCATTGATTTTCGAACCTTAAAATATTATAATAAAAAAGCCAGTCCCTATAAAACCATGCATATAGATCATATCCATATGGTGAAATTTAATATATATATATATATATATTTGAGCTATATATATTTATATAAGGCATTATTAGGTCAACTCAGAACAAACTACATGACATATTAGAGGAACCGTTGGACAAAAGCAAGTTGTCAATTTGCCAAAGTTACGTCCCTTCATTTGCCTTTGTTTATTCAAGTTTTGCCTCATTGTCATGCCAAGTACGTGCAGCAGCATCCTCCGCAATTAAGCCCCAGAAAACCAACACCATGAGGTTGAGGCCATGCCATACGGTCCCCTCGGAATCCCAACTCTTTGAGTAGCAGACAGGTAAGCATCAGCACATCCACATCCACATCCACATCCTCACCACCACCACCACCACCACCCTAGCAAATGCATGCCTCCACATGCATGTGCATAATAAGAAGAAGCACAGGCACATGCATGAGACACGTGGGCTCTCTGTTGTTAGTGTGACTTCATAGCAATTTCATGTCATAATCAAGCTTAGGCAAGTAGGCATCGCCTCATATAAGCATGTAGATAACCCTAACCCTACACTGCTACACACCCACATGATCTTTGAAAAAAAAGAATGAAGAAAGGTTCTATTCTTTATATGTACCGTTGTACACAGAGAACGTACATTACAAGATGGATTGGACAGTAGGTGCAGCTTGAAAAATGACTGCACTCAGTTGTCTAAACTCTAAAGTAGAAAAGAAATAGTAGGTAGTAGCTTACACCAAGAAAGCAGAAAAAAATGTGCTCTGCAATGTATACCACTAAGATATACAATAAGAACCAAGGAAAAATTTCTGTTTTTGAAGCAATCTCGTGAAATATTTACCTCGAGACGGTTTTGGGTACGACAAGTGTGGTCATACCATCATGTACCATGCATCTCGAGATGAGATAGATAGACAGGAATGTTGTGTACTGCGGAAAAACTGACCCCACATTGGAAGAACACATAGGAAAGAAAGATAACATCTCTCTCTAAAAAGTTAGGAAAACTTCTAGCAGAAACATACAGAGAAGAACCTAATCTTCTTTAACATAGATACCAATAGATGCTCCCATTGCAGGTACAGATGACCCAATTCTTTACTCCCTACAGAACACAGAAGGCAGTGTCTGGGCGTCTGGCAGCTCTCTCTCTCTCAAAAAAAAAAAAAAAGAGGGAAAATGATAATTACCCAAGAAAGTCAAACGTCCTAAGGCACTAAGACAGATCTCAAGTGGCATTCTTGACATTGAAGAAATTATAGGAAAGGAAGATGCATTGCACTTCATACCATCAAAGTGGCCAGAAATGAATGATTGGTTACAACTTTTATCACCACCTACAAGCAAATAAACTACTCAATTAATTAAACTTGTATAGCTGAAAAATCATGTGAACCAGGATGTAGGTGACAAACAGGACTTTGCTAGTTAGCTTCTCAACAACTGGAGGGGGCGGTGCCATTGGGTGCCAAAATAGCTAGTAAGAGATGGTGAAAAGCATAAGTAGAAACAAGAAGAAACAGAACAAAGAAGAACCAGCTGGAAATAACACAAAATTGGATGGTGTTCAAGCATACTGTTTTATACTACAGAACGATGAAAACCAGCAGCAGATTGAATCGGTGAGAATTTAAACACTTGAAAAGTCCCAGCAAAAACATATAAATTTCTAAAAATGAAAAAAAAAACAGAGAAGAAGAGAGATGATTCAGTGCAGAACCCCCCAAAATATAAAACAGAAATTCTAAAAAAAATAAACAAAAATATACAATGAATATCAGACCAATTTGTTACCTCAGATCATAGAACGGCCATCGGAACTCTCTTGGGTATCATCGGAATCTTCATGCACTCGCCGGCAACACCACCTACCGACTAGCTGCCACCGGATTTTCCGGAAAACTGGATCCGAACTCAATTGGGTATCGCGTCAAAATCACAGGCACGGTTGATCGCTCCTCATTGATTTTCAACCAAATGAATTGATCGAGATCACAGGTGTTACAGAGCGAACCGAAACATCCGATTTTTTGACGGAAATTTCCAGGTGAACAACCAAGAAACGATCGGAAAATCCCATTTTGAAAGCTCAATTGGGGTTGTCCGGATCGATGAACTCGGCATCGGAGAGAGCCGAGGTCGAGTCATCGACAGTTGCCGGAAGGTTCAGATCGAGCATGCTGTCGTCTGTCTCCGGCATCGGAATTCCCACTCCGGCGCCGGAAACGTGGGTCCTCTTATGACCCCCGAGGGCCTGGCCGGACCCGAAGATCCTGAAACAAACAGGGCATTCATGGATTTTTCGGTCGCCAGAGAGCTCCGGGAGGCCGTCGAGTCCGACGTGAGCGCAGCTCCCTTTGGTCTTCTTGTGGCCGGCACGGTGGCCGCCGAGGGCCTGGTAGGAGGGGAAGACCCTCCGGCAGGTGCCGCACTGGAACTTCCGGTGACGCCTGGAGCGGATTCCTCCGGGAGAGGAAGAGGAGGCGACGATGGAGTACTCCGGCTGGGGGCGGAGGTCGCGGGAGAGGAGCATGAGGGAGATGGCGACGTCCTCCTCTGGCGAGGTGTCGGAGATAGAGCTCGCGGGCTCCTCCGGAGAAGCTTCGCCGCCGAGGGCGAGGTGGAAGTGGAAGCGAGCAGTTCTCTTCCTGCTCGGCCTGCGCCGGGTTGCCGAGAGCTCTTCCGTCTCGCTCTGGCTATCATGGACGCTGGTGGTGCCGGCAGGCACGACGTGTGGCTGGGCGGCGGAGGAAGAGGCGTCGATGGTGAAGGAGAACTCGGGATCGGAGAAGCGGAAACTCTTGCGGGGATTCTCTCGGAGCGAGTAGATGAAGTTCTCCTCGATCTCTTCTCTGTTTGTTTCTTCTTCCTCCTCCTCCTCCTCCTGCTTTCCTCCTCCTTCAAATTCTTCTTCTTCTTCATGGTGATGATGATGGTGGTGTTTCTCCTTCCGTTGGTTGTGGTGGTGGTTGTTGGGGGGGTCGATGGGGAGCTTGAGGGTGGTCATGTGCGACCTCATGTGGCCGCCGAGTGCTCGACCGCATTTGAACGCCCGGTCGCAGATTTTGCAGACGTGTGCTTCGTCTCTCTCTTCCATAGCCCCAAGTAGGTGTATAGTTTGCAGAGAGAGAGAGAGAGAGAGAGAGGTGAAAATGGTGGGGAGGCGGAGAAGAAACGGTAGAAAGAGAGCAAGAGAAGCGAGTTGGGTACTCTCTCTCTCTCTCTCTCTCTCTCTCTCTCTCTCTCGTGGGTTGGTGAAATTACTGAAAAAGTCTCTAGCTTGGATCATGAGACTCGGAAATTGTTTGATTCAGAATTATGTGAATCGGATCGCCTCGGTGCATTTTGTTTCTTCTCTCTCATATTTACAGGAGCTTATAAGAATAGGAAATCAACTAATATGACGGTTCCGAGTTTCTCTCTTTTCTGCAAAAAATTAAAGCAATGATATTCTGACTCATGGTTCAAAGTGACACTGCTTTAGATATCCCAAAAGAGGAGTGCAGGAGAAGTAGAAAAACCTTCCATTTTTTTCATTGAGAACTTGTCCGCAAATTCCTGTCAAGACTTATCTACAAAACAAGTAAATGCATCAACCAGATTATTGCTCATTACTAAACCAGCCTGGTGCAACAAACAAAAAGGAATTGTATAATCTACTCGGAAGAGATTGATTCGTTTTTTTTCAACCCGGATTCCTTCTATACACTTCTACCATGGCTTTGGTCAAAACCCACTTGGTTCACCCAAAAGAAGCACCATCAAATGAGCCTCTTCACCTCAAGTGACTCAATCTCTCTCCTAAAATGGGTGAGATATGACTGATTACATGAACTCCAATGCTTCCATTTCTATAAACATGTAGGCACAAGAACTTGGTCACTTGGTTCATGCAATTCCCAAACAATGACAAAGAGTCTTCTTCTTGATTGAATTTGGGCAAACTTCTCTTAAGCTTTGGAGCTCAGGATGAACCCGGCCGTGAACTGAGCTCACTGGGCCACCACCAACTTCTTGATCAAGTCAAACGTCTTGAAAGCTTAGCCAACAACCCAGCCTTGTTGAGTCTTCTGCAAATTCCGAGTCCGGCCAAGTGCTCAAATTATGAACAAATACAATGGTTAAGGTAGCTTTTCTTCCCCAATTAAGTTGAGGGGGCAGTTCTGTTTATTTGGGAAATAGTTAATTGGCTTGTTGGGCTGCTGCATGTGAGTTGTTGCTTAGGTTTTGACTAGGGCAATATATGGTACATTTTTTTGTGGGAGTGGGGCTTCTTGAGTCAATATCTTAAAGAGTAGGGATGCTTTTGCCTTTTTCTTTTATTTTTCAATAATCATTAATTTTTTTTTCAGCTGGGGAAATCTGTTGGCGCACCGAAAGATGCCTTGATTGCTTGCAAAAGGATGAAAAACTAAAAAAGTGGGAAGCTTTAAAGTGAAAAAAATCACCACAAGATTGTTTTCTTTTCCTTTCTCCATTTTTCTTTTTAATGATTCCGTTTGGGCTTGTTGGAAAACTTTTCCATAAGAACTTATGGTTCTTAGACAATTGAAGAATGCACCTAACATATCCAAATTTCCAAAAAGACCCCAAAGTTTTGTTTATGTAGATAAAACCAAAATTCCTCAATATTAACTGCATTCTAGTAGCCCATCTTGAGTTGCTAGTTACTACAAAGAATTTTACTACTTTATCCTCCAACAGTAAAAGTATATTCTTGCTCTTATATGCCAACTTGGATTAAGAGTTAGATATTCCTCTCACTTTTTTACTTTACTGATTTTGATAATTTATTCTTAAAATGTATTGATATTTAGATCATCATGTCTCCGTGCCACAGCAAACTTAATCTAACTTATAAAAAAGAGAGTTCTAAGTTTGAAAGAGAAGAGAGCAAAAGTGACTCATAAATTTTTAGAAGTAAATCTTTAAAAGTTAAGTTGATATTTTACTATAAATTTAATGTCTAAACTATTCATGAGATATTTTTTATTCATATAGGAAAAATTTTCCATAAGAACTTATCTAAATTTCCATAAGAACTTATTCATGAGTAAATCTTTAAAAGCTTGTTGGGCTTGTTGGAAAACTTTTCCATAAGAACTTATCGTTCTTAGACAATTGAAGAATGCACCTAACATATCCAAATTTCCAAAAAGACCACAAAGTTTTGTTT
The DNA here is from genome assembly GCF_984573655.1 of Nuphar pumila. Lineage (NCBI taxonomy): Eukaryota > Viridiplantae > Streptophyta > Magnoliopsida > Nymphaeales > Nymphaeaceae > Nuphar > Nuphar pumila. The sequence goes on from NC_143261.1 coordinate 4,533,665, forward strand.
ATATAGATAAAACCGAAATTCTTCAATATTGAAGGTCATGGTTTTAACCAAGTTCACCTAACAACTTGGTCATATTGAATGTTGAGTTGGTGAGCTTTTCACACTAGTTTGATCCTATCAGGATCCAAGGGAGTTTGGTTGAGTCAAAGCTCTTCTAGCCTAGTCTAGTGCAGCTCAATGAAGTCATCAAGGTGTAGGTTGAACAGTACTGTCTCAAACACAGCTTGGCTTGGCCAAGTATGGATCAGGTTTCAAATGAACTAGGTTTGTGTACAGGCTTAATAGGAAAAATAAAAACTACTCTCATTAATAGTACTCTCTCCAGCATAAACTACCCAATTTAACATTTTTTTTTTACTTTTTTATAGATCAAGCTTTGGGGATATGATCTACATGGTTTACTTAGTTTTTTTTTTTTTTACGACAGAGAATCCTTGCCAAAGCGAGGAAAATCCCTGCCAAAGCGAGGAAAATCCCGAGTTGGGGCCACAACTATCCTGCCTTACATGGGTCACCTATAAAAGTTACGGACACACCCGTGCGCATGTGAGGTTTGATCTGGTGCCTTCATCTCAATACCCTCAACCACCTCGCTGGCCATGCGGGTGACTCCCATGGTGGTTGGTTTACTTAGTAAAAAGCATATTTGAGTTGCTCAATTGTACTGTCTAAGCGAGTTTTTTAGAAGCTTTAAAAATAATGGCCCTCGCTAAAAAAAATTTAAAAACTGAAAATTTATATTTCTACATCAAAACCACTCTATCTAATATGATGGTAACCACTGGATCAAATATGCAATTCTTAATAAATAAACCATGTTTAACACATCTATGAGGTTATGAGGTTTGCAGTGGCAGAGCCAAAGGTGGGCATGGGTGGATGGTCGCCCACCCTAGAATTTGAAACCGAGTCGACTCGGAACTCGAGAAACCGAGTCGACTCAGGACCCAGGCTCTTGATGAGTCTAGAGCATGTGTCTTAAAGACACAGGCCGAAAGGGACGAGGGGTAAAACCCTCCTCACTTTTTCTCTCTCCTCTATGCTCTGCTCCTTCGTTCCGACGTTCCCCATCTGTCACCGGCAACCCCATTCGCCGTCTCTCCTCCCCTGTGCTTTGCAGCCACTGACGACTATGCGGTCGGCCTCCCTTCGGTGAACCCGCGGTGTCGGTGCCCCCCTTCGAGCTTCTCCCTCTCTACTACAAGCTTCGACGATGTGAGCTACTAGCGTTGCAATCGTACCTTCCTCCTCCTTCTCCGTATTCCTTTCGCTGGCGACCATCGCTAGCCGCCGGCCGTCGCACTGTCGCAGGTAACCTCCCTACCCCATCGCTCTTGAATCTTGATGTTGTTTGGTAGGGGGCTTTGCTCCCCCCTGCCTGTGTTGTTTCTCGACGGAGGCTTTGCCCTCTGACCCCTTGTTTCCTGACCCCTTCCCTCTTATGTTTTTCGGTAGGGGGCTCTGCCCCCTGCCTCCTTGATGTTTTTTCGACAGGAGGCGTCCTCTGCCTTTTTGTGTTTTCTTGCCGAGGGCGAGCCCCCCCCCCCCCCCCCCACCCCCCCACCCCGATAATTTGGCAGAGGCCGAAGCCCCCTACTCCTGCCTCGTGGTTGTTTGCCGGCAGGGAGTTCTGTCCCTTGCCTCTTTTTCCCCGGTAGAGGGGCGCCCCCTGCCTTTGTTGGTGTTTCTGGGAAGGGGCTTCACCCCTCTTGCCTATGCGAGTCATTCCCGACAGGGGGCTTTGCCCCCTCTCTAGCAGGGGCTTTGCTTCCACTGCCTCCTCTATTTGCCAACGGGGGGCTTCGCCCCCTGCCTTGTTATTGTTCTTGTTGTCATTTCATTTTGCTCGATCTTTTTTTGCAATGAGATCTGGCTCATATAACATTGTCATATTTTTTTCGTTGCATAGGAATAGATAAGTTTATAATGAAAATCTTTGATAAATCTTCTCTAACTCGAGAAGGAGAACCAAGTCAGAAAATAATCAAAACAAAAATTGATGAATCAGAGTTACCTGCAGACCCTGTACTTCGTCCTTCTATTTCTAGTTATCATCCTAATATCCAAGATAATGTCCGTAGAGCATATATGATATGAGGTCTTTGCCAACCTCGAGATTGTACGTTTCAACTAAACCACCAAAAACGAAGGTTTATTCTAGCTTGGTATGATGAGTATAAGGATTGGTTGGAGTATAGTATAAGTAAGCATAAAGCATATTGTTTGTAGTGTTATCTTTTCAGGCCAAAAAGCACAGAGAAGATTGGTGTAGAGGCATTCGTATCTGAAGCATTTTATAACTGAAAAGACAAGAAGATGTTTGATAAACATGTTGGAAGCTCTGGCAGTTTTCATAATTCAGCACGAATGAAGTGTCAAAATTTGATGCAGCAAAACAACATATTGATGCTATACTTTATCAACAAAGTGTTCGACAGAAAGATGAATATAGACTTCGCCTTTGGGAAACTATTAATGCAATCAGATACTTGTTAAGTCAAGGATTGGCATTTCGAGGGCATGATGAAGCTGAAGAATCTCTTAATAGAGGAAATTTTATTGAGTTGTTGAAGATATTTGCAAAGATCAATGATGATATAAATAAAGTTGTATTGAAAAGTGCTCTAGAAAATAACAATTTGATATCTCCTGATATACAAAAGAATATTGTCAAGGTTGCTTCTATACAAACCACAAATGCTATTATCATGGAACTTGGAGATACTTTTTTTTCTGTTTTACTTGATGATTCTCGTGATGTATCAACTAAATAACAAATTACTATTGTTTTATGGTTTGTTAATGAAAAAGATCGAGTGGTTGAGCGATTTCTTACTCTTGTGCATGTTCTTGAAACAAGTTCTATGTCACTTAAACAAGCAGTTGAAGAAACATTTTGTAAGAATAAATTAAGCATATCAAGTTTGCGTGGACAGGGTTATGATGGAGCAAGTAATATGAGAGGGGAGTTTAATGGATTGAAAAGTCTTATATTACATGAAAATGCATCTGCATATTATATTCATTATTTTGCATATCAACTTCAATTGGCATTAGTTGGTGTTGCTAAAAAAAAAATCATTGCTTGATGTGTTTTTAATATATTAGGCAAGTTGTCAACTTTTTTCTCCATTTCATGCAAAAGATCTGAGCTTATTCAAGAAGCAGAATTTATGTGAATTGTTGAAGCACTTGCATTGGGTGAACTTGAAACAGGGCGAGGATTAAATCAAGAAATAAGTTTCAAATGACCTGGTGATACTCGATGGAGTTCTCATTACGATGCTTTGGTTAATTTACTCAGTATGTATTCTTCTGTTATTCAAGTGTTAGATTTCATTACAGAAGATACATATTCAGGAAAAAGTTTAGATGCAATTATTTTATATCATCTGTTGCAAGATTTTGAATTTGTTTTTTGCTTATATTTGATATGTAAAGTTTTGGGAATAACTGATGATCTTTCACAAGCACTTCAGCGAAAAGATCAAGACATTGCGAATGTTATGAGTTTAGTCACTATATCAAAACAGTGCCTTCAAGGTCTGAGAGACAATGGATGGTACTCTCTCATAAACAAAGTGTTTATATTTGGTAAGAGTTTTGATATTCTAATTCCTTATCTAGGGGACTCATATACACCTCAAGGACGACCAAGATGTAAGGTTGAAAAGATCACCACATTGCATCATTATCGTATTGATGTGTTTTATGCGATTATTGATTTGCAACTTCAAGAGTTGAATGATCGTTTCACTGAAGAAAATACAGAGCTCCTCCTTTCAATGGCATGCTTGAGTCCAAAGAATTCTTTTTCTACTTTTGATAAAGATAAGTTGATTCATCATGCTGAGCTTTATCTTAAGCACTTTTCTAAAGTAAACATAATTAAACTTGAAAATCAATTGGATATATATATATATATATTGCAGACATGTGAAACAGTGATCAGTTTTCAAGTTTAAAATCTTTAGCAGAGCTAGCAGAGATGATGGTAACAACTCAAACGCACATTGTATTTTCTCGTGTGTATCTATTGATTAAGTTGGTATTAACTTTGCCAGTTGCAACAACAAGTGTTGAAAGAGCATTTTCAGCTATGAACAATATCAAAAGTCATCTACGTAATAGAATGGGAGATGAATGGATCAATGATGTTTTGGTTACTTACATAGAGAAGGAGACATTTGATACCATCAGTGATGATGCAACTATGAATTGTTTTTAAAATAGAAGATGTCAATTGTAAAATTTTCATGAATTTAGTTGTTTGTATTTCTTAAGTGAACAATCTTTATTTTAGTTTAAAAGTACAATTTAAGGTTTTATTTTATTATGTTCAAAAATTCAGTTGTTTGTGTTTGTAACAATTGTTATTTTAATTCAAATGTTTATTTAAGTTTTATCTCTCCACGAACGACTGTTCCTCTAGCGAAAAAATTTTGGCTCCGCCTTCAAGACCATAGCATTGTCCCCGAGACCCGAAGTCTGCCCACCCAACAAAAATCTTTTGGCTCCGCCACTGGAGGTTTGATTAGATAAAACTTTCAACCATGACTTTCTATTGGAGAGTGATTAGAGTCAAATGTATATCAAATATAATCTTGCATAAATATACAACTAAAGTTGGTCAATGAGCACTAGCCTTGACACTGAACAGGATCAAAATCCTTGACCCAATTGAGCCAAGTCAAAAACATGCAAAAATGGTCTGGTCTCTAGCATAATGTCATTGCAGCAAGTCCTGACTCTGGGTTTTCCTGAGAATATCTAAAACTATGGGCAATTGTTTGGAAATATTTTATCTTTACAAAACATGAATTATCTAATTTCTTTTGAATTTTATTTTTTAAATAAATCAATATTTGGGGAGTCTATGGGTTAGTTAGTTGTAACGAGTGGGGCAGGAAGAAAGAAGCACGTGGATGCAAGCTGTTACAATCTTTTCTGGAAATTTCTGAATTTATTTTGTATTTTTTGCTTTTCCTTTTTTCTCGTTCCCACCCACATGGTTGTAAGTAGTAATGTCAACCGGTCGGGTTTGGTTCAGACTCAGGTGGAACCAGACTTGGATCAAATTTTTGGGTATAGTATCGGGTCCAAACCCGGGTTTAATCAGGTCCACTATAAGAAAATTCATACTCGGACATGATAAGAACTACATGAACCAAACCCGGACTATACCCAGTAAAACCATACTTTTTATGATTTTTACATTGAAAAATTATGGGCCTTACTCGGAACTCGGGTTGGGTGCAGGTCTGGTTTAAAATTTCACAAACTATACTCAGGTTCATGTATTAATCGGATCTTTGTGTCCTGATTCGGGTATTAATTGGGTATTTTTATTTATCACCATACCCGGACCCTATAGGGTTTGTTTTCAGGCAAGGTCCGGGGTAAACCAGGCCCGTTGACACCCCTAGTCGTAAGTTAGCATGTCTGCTGCCAATGAGTCAGATACAGGGCCAAGATGGACTCGTAACGTCCTGTTAACTTAGTGATGTTCACCCGACACCCCTACAAGATGAGTCGAGCCCTCACAGCTGAAAATTTGTGTTGAATTTGCCTACCAAAGAATGTTTATGTTCAAATTTCAAACATAAATAGAGATTAGTTTTGAACCTTGAACTTTTACCTTTCAGATGAAATTGCATCCAGGGTTGTCAAGGGATCGGGTTTGGTTTGGACCCAGGTGGAACCAGACTTGGACTCGGTTTTCAGGTATGGTATCAGGTCTGAAACTGGGTCTAATCAAGCCCACTATAAGAAAAATCATACCCAGACCCGATAAAAAACTACATGACCAGACTCGGACCATACCTGGTAAAACCATATTTTTTTGTCATTTTTACATTGAAAATTTGCTGGACTTAATCGGAACTCGGGTCAGGTCCGGGTCTGGTATAAAATTTCATAAACTATACCCAAGTCCATGTATTAATCGGACCTTAAGTCCGAACTTAGGTCTTAATCAGGTTTTATTATTTATCACCATATACCCGGACCGTATAGAGTTGGTTCAGGTCAGGTCCGGATAAACCCAACCCGTTGACACCCATAATTGCATCCAGATCAAAGGCCCTACATATTTGATATTTTATTTTGAATATCCAACCGACTAAGTCAACAAAAATTAGTCAGAGTTGGATCAACAATGGCTGGTTTTGACTTGAATACCCAATTTGTAATGTTTTGGGCCTCTCTCTCTCTCTATAGGTGGGGACACAACCACCCTGATGAGCCGAGCCACGAGCAGCTCATTATCCAAAAATGAGTCGAGCACAAACAAAAGGTGTTCGACTCTGTTCGACTTGTGTAAGCTCATAAAATTATAATATATAAAATTTTAGTGTAACATTTATCACAAAGGTACACATATTTTGAGTCTTTGATATTAGATTAGGGATGTTAAGGGATCAGATACGTTCATCTGACATGATTCTGAATCCGATTAGTTGGATCTTGTTACTAATACTGAATCCTATTAATTATTGGATTCGGATTTGCTTTAGGATTTCATGACCAGATCTGATGGATATTCGAATCCGGTTACATGTATTCTTTGGATTTGATATTAGCTTTTTCCCATCTGAGTTCAATTAGCCAATATCCTATTAGTCAGATTTGGTATTGACTACATCGGACCTGAGTCCGAAACGTTTACATCCTTATATGAGATTGTCAGTTGGCATGACCATGAGAGTTGGTGTGGGCTCAGGCTAAATTGGAACCACGAACATCCAGATCCTATCCATTCAAACACGCCCATAAGGACTGTGATGACTCCACATGGTTGTTGGTGTAGGTGGATGTACGAGAGAGAGAGAGAGTGTGTGTGTTTGATAACGTTGGTTTTATATGACACTAGCATTGCAGTTGATAGGCTGAATACCAGAGATGAAGGAGGTTGCACCTGATCCTTCTTTTACTTTTTTTTTTTAAGAAGAAAAATAAAAACATTTTATTAATCAGAGACATGAATGACAAAGTCCTCAAGTTACAGAACAGGAGATTGGGTCGAAGAACTGTCGACCAATATAACCGGCCAAGGATTAAAGAGCAGCAAGCTACAAGCAGCACGCCAAAAGAACAGCCAGCCAGACCCCTTTGAAACTAATGACTGGTTCAAAAGTAGGTCTTGATTCCTCACTGATACATATTGTCATTTGCAGTCATGAAGCTCTAAAGATGATGTGCTGAAAATAGTGCAAGCCCAAAACAGGTGGCAGTCGGTCTCAGGCAGTCTTGCAAAGACAGCAAAGCCCGCTAAAGCGAAGCCCTCGCATGCAAGATTGTCCGACATGAGAACACCATCTGAAGCCACTAGCCAAGCGAAACACTTTGCTCGGAGAGACACACCAGCCGACCAAAGCAACCCCTTCGAAAATGGGTCAGCCCCAATGCAGCCAAACACGAGACAGTAAGTGAAGATGGACAACTCAGTTGATGATGAATGAAGCCAGGAGCATCGAAACTCATCATTACCGGGTGGAGCGATACAAGTTATCAAAGAGATTTGACCCATCGAAACTCATTGAAACCCAATGCAGAGAGTTGGGATTTGACCCGATCAATGATGGGTTCTCAAAGGTGCGCCAAGACCATACAGCAATGCAACGAAAGCCTAAGATAGAATGTAGAAAGCTGAGAGAGTCGACAAACAAATAGATGTGAGGCCATAGCTGAGGCGTGCACACCTGCATTAAAGAGGAAAAGTTCACTCTTCTCTTCATTTACACTAAGACCTGGCATTCGAGCAAAGGCTATGAGAATCGCAAAAATCCTTGTCCTTTGCTCCAAGAATGCCTCGCCAAAGAGCAAGAAGTCGTAGAAAGATACGGGATTTAAGAAACCCAAAGAGACGACTCGCTTGAGCAAGACTAGCTGCCCCTCGAAAACTACATCAAACAAATAGACACCCCTCCCGCAAGCCACCATGCAAATCAAAAGTGTATCCCTTATCATCGGTAAAGCATATGTAAGCCAAAGCACATCGCACGAGGGCACTAATCCAAGAGCACCAACGAAAACCAAAACCAAAACCCATGCAGTTTAGAGATTGCATGAGGAAGTCCCAAGAAACTGAATCAACAGCTTTGAATACATCGAGACAGAGCATAAAATATGGTTGAGACAAAACTTGATCCTTCCTTTAGTAGAAAAATGTGTAAGCTTACATACGTTGAACAACACATTGTAAACTTGTCTTAGGTTCATGCCTGATTCATGTAATCTAATCCGGTTGGGCCCAGTGATGTCTCATATGGTATGGTATATTATGTGAAGAGACATGCCTTTCTACAATTCTGTAATGGGCTAAATTGGAGACAAACACTTAAACACATTAGGTTATGGTCCTCAAACCTTATATAAAATCTCTCTATTCAGATTTTCTATAAGTCAGAAAGAAAATTCAGTCTCTCTCTCATTAGGTTTTGAGAAAGAAAAATGATCATATATACAGGTTCTGCAAGATCATACCCGTCAATGATCAACAAGAGCGCTATGGATTCAGGTAACGATTCCACATTAAGTTTTATTTTAGATTTGATTTCGATGGCTTAACGAGAACATGTATTTGATCTTCTTTTCGGTTTTGGTAGATTATTAAATCCAACAATTGGTATCAGAGTGTATGTTTCCGTTGAATCGTTAGAACATATATTTTTTTATATGTTTTATTTTTTTTTTCAACATCAATCTTTTGATCAGCATTAGGGCAATGTTGAGAGACGGTCGGTCATGCCCGGTCTCTGTAATGACTGATCGATCCTCTCATCCATTTTGTCGGTTCCATGAGGCCCTACCCCCTTTGGTTCCTTAGTTTTCTATTTGGACGCTAGCGGAGGAGGACCGATCAGTCCTTCTCTCACCGTTCGGTGGTGCTCAGAGAGAGGGAGGGTCGATTCAACCCTCCCACCCTAGTTTTGAGTGGAGGAGAGAACGATCGGCCCCTTCCCATTTCGGTTTTGGTCAGGGGAAGGGATGCTCAACCCTTCCATGTTTTTTCAGACTGTGGCGGGTGCCAACTGGGCTACCGCTTGATCACCCTCGTCGAACGTCGATCGGTGCCCGGTGGTGGTGGTCCAGGCATTCTGATCACCCAGCCAAACCTCTGATTTTGATTATGGTTACAAGAAGGGCCGATCATCCCTTCCATTTTATCAAGCGACCGGAGTGGGATTGTCGGTAGGCCCCCGATTGATCATCCACACCAGACGTCGGATGGCGCCTGCGACAGTGGCTGAGTTTGGTTTTTCCCCAGCCACCGATGGGTGACCAGATAAAGGAGGTTGGCAAACGGGGCATTATGTTCACCCCAGGCATCGTCCGGTGTATAAGGCCGGCTACTTTCGACGACGGTGGTGAGGCATTCGGTTTGCCCCAACCACTATCGTCGAGTGGTTCAAAATTGTCAGTGTCTTATGAAGGCCAACGGAGGTCGACATCTGGTTCCTCTCTTTGTCGGTGGTGTACTCACCTTTAGGTGAGTCATTCAGATGCGTTCAACCCTCAAGTGTTACAGGATAACTTGGGACTGGTTTGGCTTTCAGCTGAATCGACAACCCGGGTGGTACAGTGTAATCTCACTGTGTAGGCCGGTTCAACACACTATCAAACAGATCGATCGTGCAAACCAGTTTGGGTATTTGACATGAGACTGTTTGGCAGTGCCTTAGCTGGTTAAGTTACCTGCACAGAGGGTGGTTCACTTTTATCCCAGATTGGATATTTGACATGAGATTGTTTGGCAGTGCCTCAGCCGGTTAAGTTACCTTCATAGAGGGCGGTTCACTTTTATCTCGGATTGGCCGGTTTGGTCTTCAGCCGACCAGCTCAGAGTTGGTTCGGCTTTTAGCCGACCGGTTCAGGGCTAGTTTGGATCGGGGCAAAGCTGACCTGGTTCGATCCCTATTTGGGCGCGAGGACTGAACTGAGTCATATACGGGCCATGCCTATTCGGACCCGACCTTGTGGATTTCACCCGAATACAATGGGTTAGATCTTACCCGATCTGGGTCAAATCAACTTCGGGACTCGTTGGTGGGTTCGACCTGGCCAGACCCGTGCACTATGCCTTATAAAAAAAATGAGGATTTTATAGGGCTATCTGGCGTGTATTATGGGTCACTTTGGTGGGTCAATATTCAGTTACTTTTCGGTCCATGTATGTTATTATGCTTGCCTTATTGTTCATGTGCATCTATTGATATATTTGAACATTGATATTATGTCTGATTCGGGGTCCAATATTTCAAATTGAATTAATTGAATCAATATATGGTCAAAGTAACCTCTGTTCTATAGGTTAGTTCATTTTGAAATATTATGATGTTTATATTTTTTCGGTTCATGCAAATAGTGATCGACCCAAAGGAAGATTACTATTTGGCTGAGCCTAAATGTATACTTTTAGTAATAAATATGTGACAATTATTTAGATTTTTATGTGAATAATGAGTCAATCTAAATAAAAACTCGTTTGACAGGACTGATTGTCCATGTTTTGATTATTGTGTTGAGAATACCACTTACAAGTTGACACTTCTGTCTAAAGGCTAAGTATCAATATTTTGCAGGGTATCTTATCATGGAGTTCACCACTATTTAAATATGTTATTTTATGTTATTGCATGTGAGAATTGTATATTAATCGTGAGTTTGTTTGTTCTTTATTCAATTAATACATCTGCTTTTATGATATCTATAAACATTAATTTCATTCATGTTTTGAGCAGTTCCAATTTCAAGATCTGAAAAGAAAATATTGTGATTGTGCTTAGATGTATGGATATAGATAATGCACTATGAAAAGATCAACCACCTTCTCTTACGGATAAAAGTTCTACTGAAGATAAAAAGAGCTCTGAGCGGTGGGATCGATCTAATCGCTTGAGTTTCATGATCATGAAACGTGCAATTTCTGAATCCTTCAGGGGCACCATGTTCGAAGAGGCAAATGTCAAACATTTCCTTGAAGAGGTTGAAAAATATTTTGTGAAAAATGAAAAGGTTGAGACAAGTACTCTTCTTTTGTGTCTTAATGAGATATAAGAGCAAAGAAAACATTCAGGAATACATCATGGAGATGTCTCATCTTACTTCAAAACTTAAGGTACTAAGGTTAGAGTTGTCTGAGGACTTACTCGTGCACTTGGTTTTGATATCCCTTTCTACACAATACAGTCAGTTTAAGGTCAATTACAATTGTCGAAAGGAGAAATTGACTCTTAATGAGCTCATTTCATACTGTGTGCAAGAAGATGATAGAATGAAGTAAGATAAGACTGAGAGTGCTCATTTGGCAGTAACCTCTTAGAACATGTTTAAGAAAAAGAAAATGACTAAGGAAGTTGTAGTTGACCCTCAATCGCAAAAAAATTAGAAAAGACATCAGAACCCAAAGTCTATTTGTTTATTTTGCAAAGAGGAGGGTCACATGAAGAAGGACTGTATCAAGTATCATGCCTGGCGTGAGAAAAAAGGTGTGCTCTTTACTTTAGTTTGTTCTAAATTTAATTTGACTTATGTGCCCGAACACACTTGGTCGATGGATTCTGGTGCTACTAATTACATAAGTGTGTCTATGCAGGATTGCCTAAGTTGTCGGCCGCCAATTGTTGCTGAAAAATTCATCTATATGGGCGATGACAAAATAGTTGAAGTCGAGGCAATTGGGACATTTAGGTTATTATTAAAGACTAGAAATTATTTGGATTTGAATGAAACATTTATTGTGCTATCTTTTAGGCAAAATTTGATTTCTATTTTCATTTTGGATAAATACGGTTATTCTTGTTTATTTAAAAATAATGAATTTAAATTATTTCTTGATTCAAATCTTATTGAGACCGGTTCTTTATTTACGGTTGATAACCTTTATTTGCTTGATACTATTGTCTCATTTAATAAAACCTTGCAATTAAGTTCTCATGTTACAAAACAAAAAATGACAAATGAGAATTTTGTTTTGTTATGGCATAAGCGCTTAGGTCATATTTCTAAACAAAGGCTTGTGTCAAGTAGGATTTTTTATTCTCTTGATTTCACTGACTTTCAAGTTTGTGTTAAGTGTATAAAAGAAAATTGAATAAACATAAGAAAATTAGGTGCCGAAAAGAGAATAGACATATTAGAACTTATCCATACAAATATTTGTCGACCCTTTCCTACGGCTTATTAGAATGGTCAACAATATTTTATTACGTTCATAGACGACTATTCTTTTTATGGGTACCTGTATTTAATTCATGAAAAGTCTAAGTCCTTGGATGTGTTCAAATCGTTTAAGACCGAAGTTGAAAACCAACTTGACAAAAGAATTAAGGTCGTCAAATCTGACCATGGTGGTGAGTACTATGGCAGATATGATGGATCAGGTGAACAACGTCCAAGACCTTTTGCTAAATTCCTAGAGTAATGTGGGATCGTCCCTAAGTATACCATGTCAGGCACCCATAGCATGGATGATATTGCTAAAAAATGAAACAAGACTCTTAAGGATATGGTAAGGAGTATGATTTCCCATTCTACCTTATTAGAGTCCCTCTGATGAGAAGCATTAAAGACTGCAACTTATGTTTTGAACAGGGTACCCTCTAAAGCAGTAAACAAGACTCCATATTAATTGTGGACAGACCAAAAGCTTAATATGAAATATTTTCGTATTTGGAGATGTCCACCTGAGGCTAGGCTCTACAAGGCATATGAAAATAAACTGGATTCCAGAACGGTTAGTTGCCATTTTTGTTGGGTATTCTGCAAGGTCCAGGGGCTATAAGTTTTATGACCCTACGAATAAGTTATTTTTCAAAATGAAAAACACTTGTTTCTTTGAGGGTGCTGAATTTCGGGTGAGTGATAAAGTAAAAGACATTGCTTTTGAAGAAGAGTCTCATTCTCTTCCTACAGTTGTAGATCATAATGATCAGATTTTTATTTTTGACATTATTTTTACAAATTTAGATTAAGGTAATGCTTTAGATCTCTTTATCCAAAATTAAGCTTTTACTCCTAGAGTTTAAACTCAACAATCTCAAGAAACACTTCCAAAACCAATGTCATTAAGAAAATCTACTAGAGAGAGAAGAAGGACAATTTCAAATGATTATATTGTCTTTCTAAAAGAACATGAAGGTGATACTAGCCTAATGGAAGATGATTCAATCAACTTCCATCAAGCCACACAAAGTTCTAACTCTCAAAAGTGGATTGAAGCAATGCATGAGAAGATTAAATCTATGAGTGACAATGACATGTAGGATCTTGTCCCATTACTTGAAGGTATGAAACTCATTGGTTGCAAATGGATATTTAAAATAAAAAAGAATTCAAAGGGTAATGTGGAAAGATATAAGGCTCGTCTTGTTGCAAAAGGGTTTACTTAAAGGGAAGGCATTGACTAAACAATGACTTTCTCTCCAGTTTCTATGAAAGACTCTTTTAAGATTATGATGACACTTGTAGCTCATTATGACTTAGAGATGCATCAGATAGATGTTAAGACTGCATTTCTTAATAAGAACATCAACGAGACAATATACATGGTATAACCAGAATATTTTGCCTCAGGTGATGCCAAGAAAAAGGTTTGCAAACTAAAGAAATCCATTTATAGACTTAAGCAAGCTTCCCATCAATGGTATCATAAATTTTATCAAGTTATCCTCTCATTTGGTTTTAAGATGAATATGGTTGATGAATGCATATACCATAAGTTCAGTAGGAGTAAATTTATCTTTCTGGTTTTGTATGTAGATGACATAGTGCTTGCCAGTAATGATATAGGCATATTGTATGAAACTAAGAGATTTCTGACAAAGAAATTTGAAATGAAAGATCTTGGGGATGCCTTTTTTGTATTAGGGATTCAGATACATCGAGACCGTTCTTGGAGTATTCTTGGATTATCATAAAAGAGATATATCGAAAGGATTCTTTAAAGGTATGACATGAAGGATTGCAAACCAGGATATACTCTTGTTGCTAAAGGAGACAAATTTAGTCTCGCTGAGTGCCCCAAACACCAGTCTGAAATTGAGGCTATGAAACAAATTTCCTATGCATCTATTATGGGGAGTCTTATGTATGATCAAGTATGTACGCATCCGAATTTAGCATACATTGTTGGGATGTTAGGCAGATATCTTAGTAACCCAAGTATAAACCATTGGAAATCAGCCAAACGGGTTATACAGTATTTGTAGAGAACAAAAGGTTATATACTCACATACAGGAAGTCAAATCAGTTGGAGATCATTGGGTATTCTGATTTTGATTTTTCGGGATGCCAAGACAATCGCAGATCCACGTTACGCTATATTTTTTTGTTGGCCGAAGGAGCTATTTTCTGGAAGAGTGTCAAGCAGACACTCATTGCTTTCTCCATGATGATAGCAGAATTTATAGCATGTTATGAGACATCCAACCATGGAATATGACTACGTAATTTGTCATAAAGTTATAGATTTTGGATAATACTGAGAGACCGCTAAAGTTATTTTATGACAATAATTCAGCAGTGTTATATTCCAATAACAACAAGATCTCATTGAAGTCAAAGCATAATGACATTAAGTTCCTTGTTGTTAAAAAAAGAGTGTAGAATGGTTAAATATCGATAAAATATATTGGCATAAACTCCATGATTACGGATCCGCTTACTAAAGGTTTGTCACCCAAGGTCTTTCACGAGTATACTGCTCACATGGGTGTTTTATCATTTTATGATATGATGGTTTAGTGGGAGTTTGTATTTGGATGTTCTATGATATAATAAAGTTTATTTTTCCACTTTAGTATAAAATTAAAGTTTCAGTTTCATTCTGTACTCATTATGTTATGATCTCACTAAAGTTTTCAAGAAGGACCAGTTGGAAATAGGTATGTTTGATCACATTGCATGTAATTTTCATGCTTCATATCCATACTTGATCCATGTCATTTGGTTATGTGATCATTGATGGGTCCAATTATGTTATTTGTAATGAAGACCGTTTTGGTTCTATGTTGACATGATTAATGGACCGGATTGGTAGAGATATCAATTGATAAGACAATATTTTTAAGCTCATAAGGTTACAATGTGTGATTATATGGTTACGTATGTGGCCCAAGTGAGAGATTGTTAGAAAATCATGTGGGCCTATATACGTCGAACTACACATTGTAAGGTTGTATTAGGTTCAGGCCTAGTTCATGTGATCTAATCCGGTTGGGCCCTGTGATGTCTCATATGATATGGTACACTATGTGGAGAGACCTGCCATGTCTACAATTCTGTAATGGACTGAATTAGAAATATACTCCTAAACACATTAGGTTGTGGTTTCCAAACCTTATATAAAAGCCCTATTTTCATATTTCTTACAAGTCAGAAAGAGAATTCAGTCTCTTTTTCATTAAGTCTAAAGAAAGAAAAAAAATGTAAGATATACAGATTCTGAAAGATAATACCCGTCAACGATCAGTCAGAGTGTTATGGATTCAGGTAACACTTCTGCATTAAGTTTTATTTCAGATTCGATTTCAATGGCTTAACGAGAACATGTATTTGATCCTCTTTTTGGTTTTGATGAATTATTAAATCCAACACCCTTTAGATATCTTGCATTTCATCGTAAACTGAACTGTTACCAATAAAATTACGATGAAAAAGGTAACTTTATTACCAACAAGGGCTCCACTTGTCTTGTAGGAGCAGCTAGTGCACATCACCTTGTGTTGGGACGTTGCAGGTTTAAAACCCAATGATACGGTTGTATAATAGGAAACTGTATTACCAACAAGGGCTCCGCTTGTCTTGTAGGAGCAGCTAGTGCACGTCACCTTGTGTTGGGACGTTGAAGGTTTAAAACCCAATGATACGGTTGTTTAAAACCCAATGATACGGGTGCCTGCCTACCGAGCTTTGGAAAGATTGTTTCAATTTTTTTTAATATCTGACCATACACAGATTTGATCTACATGCTTGATTTTGTGGGAATCAACTTTTGGATTGTCTGATTCCAACACCAAGTTAGGTTTTTATAAGTTTCATTAAAAATTCATTTTTTTCTCAAAAAACATGATAAGTGCAGAACACATCTGTAGAGTCAGATTTTTTAAAAACAACCTGAAAACCTTTATCCAAGCTTAGGGATAGCAGTGGACTGGGGCGAATGCGGGAGACAAGCACTCCCTCCCCGTCTCAAAATTTTGCCCTCATCCTTGCCTCCATTTTAGTTTCGTGTTCTCTATCCTCGGTCCAAATGGAGCGAGGCAAGGCGGGGCGGCCCCATTTCTCCCCAGTCCACTGCCATCTTTAAAGAAGGAAGTCGAACCGTCAAAAGGTATTTTAATTATTTTACTAACTGGGATCGGAGTTTTGATGAAATGTCTAAGAACTTCAATGGTCCAATCACAGCACAGCTTGGAAAGTCATTGAACCACCGTGAATTTTGGATCAGAATGGTGTAAATCAACTTGAAAATACAGCCAACTCGAACTAAACCAAGTCTTCAAATTCAAATTTCCTTTGGATTGTAAGAAAAGGGATTCTTTATAATTCTCTTCCAATGAAAACAAGCATGACCAAGATCAACAACGTGGGACACTTTACAAGCCAACCATTCAAGGTTTGGCATTTGACAAGAGGTGGCCCACATCTGCCCCGAGTGGCAGTGAGCCTGGAGAAAAGATGCTGATCCCTTCATCTCAGGTTCAACTATCATCGGGTGTGTGGGTAGCTTTTATTGATGAGCTCCATAAGGGCTTGGGTGTCAATGACCCCACCTGAGGCTTATCTTGCAAGGAGTGGGCTCATTAAGTGACCTAGTTCTCGGTGTATGTTCCTCGTCATTATATATATATATATATATATATATATATATATATATATATATATATATATATATATATATATATATATATATATATATATATATATAGTGAGAGAGAGAGAGAGAATATTGAAAATATGAAAACTAATGTGAACCATAATTTTAATGAATTTTTTGTTCTTTTCTCTTGAATCTAACCATATAGATGTGATCCACATGCATGATTTTATAAGCACCTGCTCTTGAATCATCTGATTTTGATGCATAAATGAGATTTTTTTAAAGATTTAACATCAATGGCTCATAATCTTCATAAATATTCAAACATTCAAAAATCACATTTTTTCATCAAAAAGACATAATCCAATGATTGATTCCTCACAAATTCACCATGCCAATCACATCCATATGGTTGGATTTGCAAAAAAAAAAGTATTGGAAAAGCTCATATTTGTAGTTCTCATATTTCAGTTAGCATATTCTAGTGACTTATATATATATATATATATATATATATATATGGGTGCATGCTAGTCATGTTTTTTTCATTTTATCTTGATTTTACAAGGATCGACTCTTTGAAGTTCGATTCAAACACGGGTGGATTTTTATAACGTTCAAAAAATCAACTATCAACAATCCAAATTCTTTGTAAATTTTCCAGTCTCCAAATATCATTTTTTTCATTGAAAACACCTAATCCAGGTGTGAATTCCTTATAAATCGACCATGCCCAACACATTTATGGGGTCAGAACTACAAAAAAAATACTGAAAAAGAAGAAAAATCCAATTATCCCATTTTATTTAGCAAGTACCATCTCTCTCTCTCTCTCTCTCTCTCTCTCTCTCTCTCTCTCTCTCTCTCTCTCTCTCTAGTATCACCTTCTTATGGAGGATTTCAATTGTTTGCTATCGATTCATGACTCTAATAACCTCGTCAGTCCTAATCCCTCTATGCGAGGTTTTCAAGACTTTGTTCATTGGCATCTCCTCTACCCTATTCCTTTAACCGGGGCAGACTTTTCTTGGTTGAATAAGCGGTCTTGCCCGTGCTATAGGGTCCTTGACAGGGTCTTTGTCACCCTTAATTTATTGGACCTCATTCTCGACGTTAAGTGTGTGTTGCTTGCTCCCTCAATCTCAAATCATCACTCATTGGGGGGATGACTTTCATCCCACCAGGAGCTTTGCGTTTGAAGAATGATAGCTTCAAGAGCTAGATTTTCTCTTGGTTATTGTTAATTCTTAGAACAAGGCTTCTGATGAGCATTGGGCAGCGCTCCGGGTTCAAAAGAAGCTTTCTCGTCTAGCTAAAAATATCAAAGCTTGGCTTCATAGTCGTAATGTGAAGAAATTTCAACAAATGGTTACATGGGATCATGAGATTTCTGTGTTATATCAATCTATGTCTTCTCCTGGCTCTCTTTCTGATTTACAACTTCTCAGTCTTCAGGCTAAGTCCTTATATTTAACTATGTTCTTGAAAAGCTGGAGGGTCAAAGAGGAAATTTGTTGGAAGCAGAGGTCTAGGGTGAAATAACTTGCGGCTAGTGATGACAACACTAAATTTTTTCACTCATATGCTTCTCATCGTCATAGGAGGAAGGTCGTTCCTTCTATCTCCATTGAGGGTGTTTCATATCTCGATCAGTACGTTAATTCGGCAGTCTTGCTATATTTTAAGACTTTATATCCTGCTTCGTTAACTGCAGATGGTGTCTTTGGTAATGTCATAGTTAGGTCAATTCAGCATGAGCAAGCTAGATCTATGCAAAGGAGGTTCTCTGAAGATGAGATTTTCAGGGCCATTAAGGATCTGTCGGGTTGAAAAGTGCCCGACATTGACGGGTTTTATGTCGACTTTTTTAGAATCTTTTGGGACTGTGTTAAATCGAACGTGGTGAGCATATTTGATGAGTTTTATCGTAACTCAAGAATGCCTTATCATTTTCATGTAGCTATTATTTTGCTCATTCTGAAAGATAATGAGGCCACTGATATTTTTCGGTTTCGCCCAATCTCAGTTATGAGTGCTCTCTATCGAATGTTTGCCAAGGTTTTGGCGAATAGGCTGAAATTGGTAGCTCACCAGATGTTTTTAGACTCTCAGTTCGCCTTCATCCATAATAAGAGGGTCCAACACTCATTCATCATGGCGTCTAAGGTTATTCATTCCTTGCAGCATAGCGGTCAGCCTTATTTTGTTCTTAAATTAGACTTTCATAAAGTTTTTGATTCCGTGCATTGGCCCTTCTTATTTCAAATGTTAGCGAATTTCAGTATTGGTCATCGTTTTTCTGGTTGTGTGAGGGAGCTGGTCTCAAATGCCCAGACCATGTTAAATATCAATGGTGTTAGAGGAGACCGCTTCAAGCTGGGGCAGGGTCTGCGGCAAGGGTGCCCCCTCTCGCCTTTGTTGTTTAATGCGGTTGTTGAGGGTCTTGTGGTCTTGCTTAAGCAAATTGCGGTATCGCGTTTCATTGATCTTTTGCAGGTTCTGAACTTTTCTGGTCATATTCTTACTTATGTTGATGATATGATCATTTTTTGTTGTACAAATGTTCAGCAGATGCTTAGATTTAAGCTTATCCTTCAGTTCTTCCTCTCTCTATCTAGACTTTCTCTAAATGAGACCAAATGCTCGCTTACCATGTTCAATGTTCAGTCCAATATGCTTGCATCTGGGAGGAAGATTTTTAATTGCACTATTTCTGACATGCCTATAATGTATCTGGGGTTGCCATTACAAGTGAAGCAACTCTCTTCTGCTGCATGGGCTCAAACGCTTCAAAAAGTGAAGCTCAAATTACTTTCATGGCAGTCATCTTATTTCTCTATCGCTGGCTGTCTGACTTTAGTCAGACATGTTTTCTCTACTGTTCCAGAATTTTTCATGTCTATGTTTGTCATGCCTGTTGGAGTAGAGAAGCAGTTGGCGCGCTTGTTGGCAAGTTTTCTTTGGTCTGGGTGTCAATTTAAGGGTAAGTGTCACTTGAATAGTTGGCGTTCGGTGGTCTTACCTCGACGTATGGCTGGTTTAGGCATTCCTGCGTCCAAACTGCGGAGCATTATTCTTGTCGCCAAGTAATGTTGGTTGACCCACCAACCTGATAACCCTTGTGCTTGTTTGCTTCTTGCTAAATATGGGGCTCATGCTCTTATCCTGGTTCATTTGGGAACCCGGGGTTTGGCATTCTTGCACTTGCGTAAATCGTGGTTGAGGGCTTTAGCCTTCTTTAGAGACCATTTTGTGGACTCCGAAAATTTTGGTCAGTGGTTGCAGTGGGCGCGGGCGCCAAGCGAAGAGTTTCTCACCTCAAAAGTCTATAGATCGTTGTTCCCCCCGGGGGCTGATTGGTTGTCCAAGAATGTGCTTTGAGCGAAGAGATCTTCTCTCTGTTTTCGTGTCCTGGCTTGGTTAATTTTGCACGATAGGATCCAGACCCACAGTAATTTAAAGAAGTGGGGCATTCAGCTCCCGAGTTGGTGCGTGCTTTGTCAAGCTGCAAAAGAATCTACGTTTCACTTGTTCTGATCTTGCCCAATATTTGTGAAACTCTTCAGCAGGACCTGGAGGCATCCGAAAGTGCTTGTTAAGGAGGAGTCCTTTGCGCTAGATCTGATCTTGGGCCTAGTTTGTATTAGGCGTAGTACGAGGTGGAGGTTGATCTGGCGGACGTGGTTGCTTACCTGTTGGTGGTTTGTCTGGATGGCACGAAACGATGCTCATTTTCGTCAAATTTTGGTTAACATTCATAACCTGGTGCATAAAATCTTGGTAGATGTTTATGCGATCTTAGTGATCTTCCGCTCCCTCCTGCTAACGCTCCCTCTCTTTTGCCGCCCTCTAGGCCAGCGGCTCCTGTGTTAGCCCGTTTTGTCTGTTGTTTTTTTTCTCTTCTGCTTTCTTTATTTGTTTTGGCTTTTGCTCTTGTTCAGTTCATGGGTTCAACATTTTGTTGATCTTCATGAGTGGTGGTAATGTTGAATTTCTCTCTCTCTCTCTCTCTCTCTATATATATATATATATATATATATATATATATATATATATATATATATATATATATATATATATATGTGTGTGTGTGTGTGTGTAGGGGAGATGTGAGCACTAGGGCAAGCACTGCCCCCGTGACTCATAAACAAATGCGTATAGTCATAGACAGCACGAGATCAACCAAGACAAAAATATTAAGCCTGCCCAGGATTTGAACAAATGAAGGTGAGAAAAACTGTCCCCACATTGCCTAGCGAATTACAATATCCAAACGCGTCCGAAGAAATGCTGTAATTATATCTTGGATCAGATCTCTAGATCCACGGGACCAACCTCTTGCTAGGTGCTAGTGAAAATGATGGGGGCGACACATAGGCATCCTCCTTTTAATTGTTCATTCCCAACTTGTGTTTTGGACAATTTTATGACTTTTCCATGAACATCATTCCACCAACCAATTAATGCGAATTTTATGGCACGCATTTCGTATTAGCTAACTTTTTGTTTTTTTTTTTTCAAGTACATGTTAGCTAACCTTTGGCACAAACAAATTTTACAATGCAACGAATAGGCTATTTATTTCCTACACTTTTTTTTGAAAGGTAAACTTTTTTTTTATAGGCCAATAGAAAACCCCCCATCACCAACTACACATTGGCCGGCCTCCGGTTAATTACTCGCGATCTTGTGGAAAGTGAATCCAACTTAGACCTTGCGGCAAGGGATGCCTCCTGTGGGTTTGGAACTCGTGACATCCTATCAACTTTTAGTAAAAATTTAATCCTAACTCTAATATTCATTTTAGTGAAAAATTTCAGGTTTTTGGGCTGACTAAGTGGAGCAAGGTGGTTGAGCTAGAGTATGTGGATCCTTAATCCTCAATTCTCAAATCAGATTCCTTGCATTTGAGATCTGAGGAATTCAAAGCACCTTTAAAGGCTAGTCAAGCAGGAGTGTCATATGACCAACAGGAGTGAGCATAGGTGCAGGCTAGCCATTTGACCACAATGGTCAAAAGCTTGACCACAATTAGGACCAAGCTTGATCCAATGAGTGTACTTTTTGTTGAGGGGTCCAGAAAAGCATATGTTCCTTTGCTTTTCTCAATTATTTCCCCCCTCTCATTCCCTACAACTATTCTATGACAATCCAACCTCTGTGGTTGAGTGAGATATCTCTTGCCATGGAATTCAAGTATTTGCAGAATTGCAGTGCTGAGATGCATAACAGTATTACCAAATTATTTACCATATTCAAGGCCGGATCCAGGCATGCAGTCAGAAAGTCCTTTAAAGCTACCGGATCTGAACCCATGTAGCTTTGGACTGGTACCAGCTCTGAATTCTCACATATAGGATATCCTAACTGGATTCGGTTACTTATCACAAATTTTGTTGGGTTCTTATTTGATTTGGATTTGAAAACCACTCACCAGATCCAGCGATTTGTGTAAACCCATATCACAAATATCACGATTTTACCAGATATTTTCAATGGTCGATATTTTATTGAAAATAAGATAGATATTTTGAAACATTTATATTGAAAACATCATGTTTTTGACGTGATTTAATATACATTACTAATTATATCAGTACCAGTTTTTGAAATATTTTTATAGTCCGTATGTTTACTATAGTTTTTATACATATCTTTATATGCCACGATTTTCTGAGATTTCCCCAAGATTTTCCTGGAACCAGATTTGTGTATGCAGTAAAAGAATGATCTAATGATCTGGCACTATTAACAGACATGATTAAATGGATCTGGGTTGGTAGCAGTTATTCGATCCAAACATGTATCACTGACATCCCCCGTGTGTAGGAACCGTGGGCAATATTGCTTAGCAAATTTGGATACAGGTCCCGGTTACTAAATAACCAAACAATGTAGATTGGTTTGAAACTTGTAGTCTAAAATAGGAACTTTTGGATAATTTTGATTCTTTTTTTTGCTGAGGCTAGGCAGACCCCCACCAGTTATACAACGTACCATTGGGATTTGAACTTGCAACATCCCAACACAAGATGACGTGCACTAACAGCTCCTACCAAACAATCAGAGCAGGAGAAAATTGGCCTTGTTTGACTGAGTTTATTGTCATAAGACCCATGTCCCTTTTACTGCTGGGGGGGGAGTGTACCAAACTTTAGGCTTGCAGCAAAGGATGCAACTAGCAAGCCCATTTGAGTGACAAATATTAGCTAAAAGGTGGGATGTGAGAATTACAAAACCAGCAAATCCAAACACTGTATATGTAAATGGGATAAAACATGATGATGATATGTGTGTGCATTCTTTTACCTTCTTAGTCAATCTTTTCAAGTGATCAATTTGACCATTGTGTTCCATTTGCTCATGGACATGGATGCTTATGTTACTATAATGCATATTGGGACCAAATGATTTGATATTCTCATTCCATGGTTTGCTTTTGCCATCAAAGAGGCATAGTGGGTTGGCATGTTTGATGCTTTTTAACAACTTTAGCTAAGGTTGGTTGCATATATATGCAGCATATAGGCTGAGGCAGAGAGAAATTCAGACCACACAAGTGTATTCCCACTACCCACATGGTGATACCAAGGAGAGAGAGAGAGAGAGATTGTAGAAGAAAAGTGGACACCTAAACTTGAATAATGGAGAGGACAGGGTCGCTTCCATTACTTTTCATGTATTTATGATCATTTTTAGTTTTTTGTGCAATATATTTTGCGATTTTAGTCGAGATGTTGCTAGTTTGGCACATGACAGGAAACGTGAACAATGACTGTGTTAGGTCAAAGCAGGTTATATGTTCCCCCCCCCCGAACAGGGCAGTTAGCTACATCTCATGTTCGGGGGTCCCAAAGAGCACCACGTATGTAAGCATGTGTGTCTCGTATCCCCATGTTTGTCAGCATTAATTAGCGTTGGAGTTTGATGCAATTGCAAAGACTTAAGTACCCTCTCTTCCATTGGTGCCAAAAAAAATGACGATTCTTGAAAAGGAGCGGTTGTAAAGACTTAAGTGCCCCGAAGATGATTATTTAAGACCCAGTCTCTGCACTGCAGGATTATCTGAGAAAGAAATCTCCCCTGGAGGAGGTCATGAACATCAACTCTCTCTCTCTCTCTCTCTCTCCCATCTATTTCTGCTTCTATGCACATCCAACATAAGATCTTACATTGCTCCATCAAGCACTGGCTGACCTGCACATTGACTGTTGTCGAGCCTGATTCAGATTTTTTACCCTTACAGGAGGAGGGTTTGGGGGTTCATCCCAGCGTGGGTAGCATCATTCAACTAAATGAGTTGTAGATCCTGATTCAGAGTTTTTACCCTTATAGGAGAGGGGTCTGGGGCTCCTCCCAAAGTGGGTAGCATCATTCAACTTGAAGAGTTGTGGAGTCTGATTCAAAGTTTTTACTCTTACAGAAAAGGGGGGTCTGAGGGATCCTCCCAGCGTGGGTAGCATCATTCAACTTGAAGAGTTGTGGAGTCTGATTCAGAGTTTTTACCCTTACAGAAGGGGGGTATGAGGGCTCCTCTTAGCGTGGGTAGCATCATTCAACTTGATGAGTTGTGGAGTTTGATTCACAGTTTTTACTCTTATAGGAGAAGGGTTTGAGGGTTCCTTCCAATGTGGATAGCATCGTTCAACTTGATTTGTTGTGGAGCCTGATTTAGAGTTTTTGCCCTTACAGGAGGGGGGTTTGGGGGCTCCTCCCAGTGTGGGAAGCATCATTCAACTTAAAGAGTTGTCGAGTCTGATTCAAAGTTTTTACCCATTCATGTTTTAAGGCATTAGATCTCATGTTTGAACATTCACGCATGTGCAGTTTGCTTTCATCATGTTCAGTTGCTTTCTAGATTATACTTTGAATTCTGGTGCATTTTAGATCTATCGATTTGTATATAACCAGAGTTCATTTTAATCTGAATTTTTTACTGCAACTTCATGCATATGTCTTCATGCTCTCCACCAAAAATCAAATCATTCTGAGATTGTTTGACCTACTTTAAAAATCGAGATTCAGAACCTGTTATTTTGCACCGTCAGGATTTTAGCAGAATCAGGACCAACTTGCGGGAGTGATTTCTCCCTAACCAAAGATGAACTTTCCAATCCGTAAAAAGGGTTATTTTTTAAATTGAATCTAGTTTGTTCATACCAAATTTCAGTGATTTCTATGGTGTTTTTATACCAGTTTTGGGTAAAAAACCATAACCTTGTCACCCTGTGTTATTTTAACGGCTTAGATTTTGATCCATTTTGTTTGAATTTTATTTCCCTAATGGGAGATCATTTTTCAATTTTGTAAAACGAGTTCTCTTCGTTTATGTGTCTAGTTCATCCCTGTAAATTTTCAGAATTTTTCATGGTCAATTACTATTTTATTTTGATTAAATACCAGAACCTTGTATCCAGATTTTATAAATGTTCTGATTTTGGCCCCCATATCATGACTGTTGTAGCACTTCTTCAACAAATCGCTATTTGATTGACAATATTCTTCAGCAAATCATTGTTATGATTTTTTTTGGTCTCTAATGAGTCCCTACTATGATTTTTAGTATTTTTTGGTCTCCAACGAGCCTCACAATGATTTATAGTGTTGTCCCGTCTTTTAACTATGATTTATAGTGCTTTGGGGTCTCCAACGAGCCCCACAATGATTTGTAGTATTTTTGGTCTTTTAACTATGATTTATAGTGTTTTCGGGTCTCTAACGAGACCCACAGCGATTTATAGTGTTGCTGGATCTCACTATAGTGATTTCTAGTGTTTCTCGCTAAACACTACAGCGATTTGTGATACAAATCGCTATCCGAATCAGGGCCAACTTATCAGGGCTAACCAGAGATCGGATTTCAAATCTGTAAAAAGTGGTGTCTTTGTTATGAAGTCTAGTTTATTCCTGTAAATTTTCAGCGATTTCTATGGTAATTTGATACCCTATTTAGATCTAAAATCAGACCCCTATCAGTCTGCCTTATTTGAGTGACATAGGTTTTTATTTCATTTTGTAAGAGTCATATCTCCCCAACGGAAGATCATTTTCCAAATCCATAAAAAGGGTTTTCTTCCTTTATGTGTCTAGTTTATATCTGAAAAGTTTTATAACTTTCTATGCTCATTTGATATTTCAAACTTCTTAAAAACCAAGACATGTCTCCAACAAGTTATAATTAACTTTCATTCACTCAGTTAAAAGGGAATAATAACATGTCTCGGTTTTTAATAAGTTTGAAATATCAAATGAGCATAAAAAGTTATAAAACTTTTTAGATATAAACTATACACATAGAGGAAGAAAACCCTTTTTACGAATTTGGAAAATGATCTGCCGTTGGGGAGATATGACTCTTACAAAATGAAATAAAAACCTATGTCACTCAAATAAGGCAGACTGATAGGGGTCTGGTTTTAGATCCAAATGGGGTATCAAATGACCATATAAATCGCTTAAAATTTACAGGAATAAACTAGACTTCATAACAAAGACACCACTTTTTACGGATTTGAAATCCGATCTCTGGTTAGGGAGATATAGACCTGACAAGTTGGTCCTGATTCGGATAGCGATTTGTATCACAAATCGCTGTAGTGTTTAGCGAGAAACACTACAAATCGCTATAGTGAGATCCAGCAACACTATAAATCGCTGTGGGTCTCGTTAGAGACCCGAAAATAGTATAAATCATAGTTAAAAGACCGAAAAATACTACAAATCGTTGTGGGGCTCGTTGGAGACCCCAAAGCACTATAAATCATAGTTAAAAGACGGGACAACACTATAAATCATTGTGAGGCTCGTTGGAGACCCAAAAATACTACAAATCATAGTAGCGACTCATTAGAGACCCAAAAAAATCATAACAATGATTTGCTGAAGAATATTGTCAATCAAATAGCGATTTGTTGAAGAAGTGCTACAACAGTCATGATATGGGGGCCAAAATCAGAACATTTATAAAATCTGGATACAAGGTTCTAGTATTTAATCAAAATAAAACAGTAATTGACCATGAAAAATTCTGAAAATTTACAGGGATCAACTAGACACATAAACGAAGAGAAATCGTTTTACAGAATTGAAAAATGATCTCCCATTAGGGAAATAAAATTCAAACAAAATGGATCAAAATTTGAGTCGTTAAAATGACACAGGGTGACAGGGTTATGGTTTTTGACCCAAAACTGGTATGAAAACACCATAGAAATCGCTGAAATTTGGTATGAACAAACTAGATTCAATTTAAAAACAACCCTTTTTACGGATCGGAAAGATCATCTCTGGTTAGGGATAAATCACTCCCGCAAGTTGGTCCTGATTCTGCTAAAATCCTGACGGTGCAAAATAACAGGTTCTGAATCTCGATTTTTAAAGTGGGTCAAACAAACTCAGAATGATCTGATTTTTGGTGGAGAGCATGAAGACATATGCATGAAGTTGCAGTAACAAATTCAGATTAAAATGAGCTCTGGTTATATACAAATCGATAGATCTAAAATACACCAGAATTCAAAGTATAATCTAGAAAGCAACTGAACATGATGAAAGCAAATTGCACATGCGTGGATGTTCAAACATGAGATCTAATGCCTTAAAACATGAATGGGTAAAAACTTTGAATCAGACTCCACAACTCTTTAAGTTGAATGATGCTACCCACACTGGAAGGAGCCCCCAAACCCCCCTCCTGTAAGGGCAAAAACTCTAAATCAGGCTCCACAACAAATCAAGTTGAACGATGCTACAATCAGTGTTCAGATCAGTCGGTGTTTGATGGAGAAATGTTGGATCGTTTGTTGGATGTGCACAGAAGTAGAGAGAGAAGGGAGAGAGAGTGAGATGAGGTTTTACCCCTCTTTTGCAAGGGTAAAAACTCTGAATCAGGATCTACAACTCATTTAGTTGAATGATGCTACCCACGCTGGGATGAACCCCCAAACCCTCCTCCTGTAAGGGTAAAAACTCTGAATCAGGCTCCACAACAGTCAATGTGCAGGTCAGTCGGTGCTTGATGGAGCAATGTAGGATCTTCTACTGGATGTGCACAGAAGCATAAAGAGAAGGGAGAGAGAGAGTGAGAGGGTTGATGTTCATGGCCTCCTCCAGGGAGATTTCTTTCTCGGATAATCCTGCAGTGCAAAGACTAGGTCTTAAATAATCATCTTTGGGGCACTTAAGTCTTTTCAAGAATCCTCCATTGATTTCTTCTCTAGAGAGAGAGAGGGTTTTACAGTGTTTTACGGAGAAAGAAGAAGAAGACTTTGAAGAGTCAACATCATCCTCGACTTTCTGGATGGAGGACATGTTTGTCCTTTTTTTGAACTGTTTGTTTTTTCTTTTTTGAATGAAGGGCATTTTTGTCATTTTCTCAAACCATCACTTTATGAGAAGAATAGCAAGAAAGGGTACTTAAGTCTTTGCAACAACACCAGAGTCCAATGCAAAGTTATGTCAACATACACAGGAATACGAGCCCCATGTGCTTGTATACGTGGTGCTCATTCAAAGCCCCGAACACAGACGTGGGATTCAGTGAATCATCGGGGGGGAACATACACCACCCTCTCGTGTTAGGTAGAGAGTATCATCATTCACATCAAGAAAACCAAAATCATGACTTGAATCTGTTTGGCAAGGCAAAAAACAAGATCATGATTTCAGATGACTTTCCACTAAAAACAATGGCTAGCACGTTGCTCTAAGCCATGTTCTGTGGCTCCACCAACCTTGAAGCATCACTAAGGAATTAGTCTAAGCTTATTAACTTTTTCTATTAAAAAATATACTCAGATTTCGAACCAAATATTTCTTAAGAGAGTCCCCAAGGAAATTATAAGGGATTTAGTTTTGTGGGCACCAAGACTGGATATCATTCATGGGAAATCATATATTAATCTTTTTCCTTGGTTTTCCTAAGATCACAGAATGCCATAAATCAGAGTTTCCTTGTATACCTGACTGTGTTTAAATAATTATGATACTATATACCATCATCATTATCAATTGAAATAATCAACCCTTAATCCCTCAAAAAAATATGATCAACCTTATCCCATTAAAATGGGATCTGCATTATGGTCTTAAAATTAAACACCTTCATTCCTAGCCAAGGCTAAACCTTTAATCACCTTTAGGGGCTGTTTGGATGTCCCTACATATTCAGAAAAGGTGGGATAAGATGGGAAATTGGCATTGCCCTTTACAATTAAAAATTCCACTTATCCAACATTTCAAGATAAAAACGCCCCCATTAGTGTGCAATAAAAAATTACCACTGACGGTTCCACTTGGAAGAGATTAAACCCCTAGTATGCCATTATCAAGATTTGTGCACCTTCTCCCCCAAACCTCACTACACCAAAATGACCCTATAGTAATGGCTCCAATCTGTCACTCAAAAGGCTGGAGCCATCACTATAAGTAACAGTGACGATTAGTGCTCAACACTATAAGTTATGTCACTAATAGTGACGACTTGGTTGGTCACTAATTCATTGTTTGACCGTCACTATAGGTTAACACAAATGACATGTCTTCATGAGTATTAGTGACAACTTTCGCCGACTCTGTCACTGATTCCTTGTTTGACTATCACTATAGGTCCACACAAGTGACATTTTCATGAGTGTTAGTAACAACTTCAGATGTCACTAATACATGTTAATAGTGACGGTGTCACTAGTGCTCATTTAGGGCTAAAAAAAATACCCAAATCATGCTAGCTAAAATTTACAGAAAAACACTATATATGAAGAAAGACCACCGACAGAAAAACTAAAGCCACTGCATTCCTCTATTGTCATAACACAAGTCTTGCTCATTAATGACAATAAACTTTTATACTTACATGGAAACTAAAATATTTGAATAAAATTTAAACACCATAGAACATACTAGAAGAGTCAATAATGCTCCAAGGCTCAATTTCACAACTAACAATTGAAGACACTTAACTCGCAGCTAAAACCAACATTATCACTTTCGCAAATTGATTGTCACTAATTATTCATTTGAATTTGTTACCAATATCCAAAGCCAAGAAGAAGAACATTGAAATGATATAAAGCCAATACTAAAGAGCATTATAAGATCATGAAATTGTTCATGGGTATCACCACAATTTGTCACATTTCTTTTCACAGGATGAGAAAAAGTTCATTTAAAAAATTGTTAAATTTTTTTTTTTAAGCTTACGCTTGGGGGTCTGGCTTCAGCTTGATTGATCAGGCCCAGCGGCCCTGTGACCCCCACCTACTTGGTTGCGCCTTCACTCCTGCTTCCCTTGGGGTACAACAGGTGTCTTGGCTCTGCAGTCGCCCTTGGATCCAGTCTCTTATAAGGATATAGGATCTCGGGCTACGGGGAGCAACAAGCAAAATGATTAATTTATTAATTTCGAAGGTGATGCTGCCTATCGTTGACTCAGGGATTGCACTTTCATCAGCTTGCTTTGTTTTGTTTTATTACGTAAAACAAGATAAGTAAGACTAGCATTATCGTAGAAACAACAATTCTTGGCAAACAACCAAAAAGTGTTTACTAGTAATATAAGAAAAATGTTGCATTAAAAAAATATGTTCACGTAGAGCATACCGATTTTTAAATCACCTAATTAACACTAAAAGACATCTTGCTAGATGTAAAATCAAGAAAAGCACGTGAATATATGACATAAGCCAATTATAAGCAGCAAGATTTTGAAAAGCTTTGGCAACAAAGACATACATAATGAAAAAATATTTTACAAGGATCACGAGCACACTCACACCTGGACATTGCATTCTTCCATCAAGATCTCCTTAGCCTTCTCACATAATGTTCTTACTCGCATTTAAAAAAAATATATATGCAAATTATTAATGAACAATTCATATCAATTAGCCATGTCAATACACTACAAGAAAAATGCTAATTAGCGACGGAAATTTGCGACAGATTTTTTCTGTCGCAAATTTGTGATGGATTAGCGAGAGAAAACTATTTGTCACTAACATTCGAAATAATTGCAAAATTAATGACGAAAATATCTTTCTCGCTAAATCCGTCGCTAATTAGCGATGAATTAGCGACAATATTTTTTCGTCGCTAAAATACTACAAAAATGCTAATTAGCGACGGAATTAGTGAGGAAAATTTTCCATCTCTAATCCTTCGCTAATTAGCAATGGAAAAATTCTCTCGCTAATTTTTTATTTAAACCGTCTCACCTGAGGCACGAAATTTTCCCTCCCCTCGTTCGAAATTTTCCCTCCCTCCATTTTTATTGATGGAATTGCAGGTTTTATTGGTCATGGAGATCCCTACGACCATGATTTGCTGATAATGGTGGTTGTGGTCCCCACCACCACCACCACCACGCGCTTCTCAGGATGCCAGAAGCTCCGCCCTTCCTCTGACAACGTGCAGCGGCCACCTCTCTCACCCTTTGAGCGCGACAATGGCGTCGGCCCCCGGAGGCTAAAGGCTCGCGAGATCAACTCCCACTACCTCTCCCCTGCACCGTCCTCCTCCTCCCAGTGGTGCCCCTCATCAGTCTTCACCGCCCGTCCCACCTCTCCCTCGCCGGATCCCGTCTCCACTACGACCCTGAAAAGGTCGCAGTCGGCCGATCGACGCCGCTCCTCTACCCCCTCCCGCGCGTCCACTCCTTCGCCAACAGTTTATTCCATGAAGCGGGCATCGGAGGTCCTCTGGCCATCGACACAGAACTTGTCGGTCTCCTTCTAGGGGGAGTCGTTCTCCCTCTCGATTGGCCGCCGCGAGAGGTTGCCCGTGTCCCTTCTCCCGTCGTGACTGGCTCGCTGCGGAAAAGCGTCCCGATGCCGAAACGCGACGGTTCTGTACAAAAGGCCACATCAAAGAATGCACCGGTTCTGTGCAAAAGAACACGCCGGAGAACGCGTCAGTTCTGTGCAAAAAAATTTGCTCCTTGTCGGAGAACGCGTCGACAAAGAGCAATTTTTTTTTACATTTTTTTTTTAAATTTAACGACGGATTAGCGACGGATATTATCCATCGCTAATTTAAAATAGCGAAAGACTTGCGACGGATCATGTTCGTCGTTAATCCATCGCAAATTAGCGACAAAAGTAGCGACGGATAAATTCTATCACTACTTAGCGTCGAAAAATTTGCAATGAAAGTTATCTGTCTCTAATCCGACACTAATCCGTTGCTAAACTCTTTAGCGACGGATTAGCGATGGTTTTAAGTCGTCGCTAATTCACAGGTTTCTTGTAGTGAATAACATCAAGATTATGTATTTTCTAATAACAAATACCACTAAAATATTAAAAAAAAACGTGAACCATTAAAATTTCACAAAAAGTTAGTTACCATTTATCATAATTAAAAAAAAATCAATAAAATTAATGGCTATGAAGTTCTACCCCCGGTGACTCTCAGGTTCTGTCTATCGGCATGTTCACACTTCACACATGCCTGTGTGCTTAACTGATAATCAATGAACCTTGAGAGAAAATCTCAAGATAAATTTAAAAAAAAAAACTTTAATTTTACAGGAAAGTTGGGAAAAGAGTGGCGTATAAAATTTTGAAAAATAAACAAATAAATAAAAGCACAAAATGTTTAAAAATAAAAAGTTCTTAATGTTGATATAATATCATGATAAGAGTGTGTTTTCAAGTTCTCATTATTTTTTAGATTTTATCAGCTCTGTGCAGTATTTTAAATTTACGGATATTTATGATTATGGTCATAATTTCCAGATGACAGTGGATGCCACAGCATAATTTTTTTTTTTATTCACAAGAGTAAATCGTTTTTTTTTTTTGGGGAAAATTTCATTTAAGGGCCAACCTTTTGCCCCTAATCCAAAAGTGGGCCTGATATGGAGCACAACTTTCCTTAAAATGCCAAAGAGAGACCATAGGTTATCCTCCAACACCTTGCGAAACATGATTCTTTTGAGCTTTTTCTATTGCTCTTTGAAGAATAAAAATACTTTGTTACCTAATGAAAACGAAAAGGCTAGGTATTTTAGTCGTTTGATTATATTATTGTCAATTGATTCAATTTAATTTAGATTTAAACTTGAATAATGGTCAATGGTCTGGCAGTTTTCATAAACAGAGACGTATATCAGGAAATTCAGAAATGTGAGCGTTTTTCTGAATTAAGAGCAAATGCTTCGCCCGTAAATGAAATTCTCTATTTTTGGGGTTAGGAATGTCAAGGCCCTTGCACAATTTTTTCGACAAAGAAGGCTGGGGTTAGGCAGACCCCTACCAGTTATACAGCTATACCATAGGGGTTCGAACTTGCAACGTCCCAACATAAGGTGACGTGCACTAACAGCTCCTTCCACACAAGCTAAGCTCATGCCGCTCCACATTTTTGCAATATTTAACATTTTTAATCACGTGATTTATGTGGTGACTGTCTTGGGGGGGTAAGGCCACCGAGTTTTACACTGCCAGGAAAGAGACGATCTCTGATCTTAATGTAAATATTAAAAAAAAATCACGTGATTTAAATATAATAATTGGACTGATTAAATATAAACGGGTCATTCTTGAAACAAACTTGGATATTCTATTCCTTTCTCCTCTCTACTTGCAACCGGATCAGTCAAACCTGCCCACTAGATGGTTATGGTTTTAATGCCTTTTTTTAATAATTTTAATGTCAAAAATTTCACAAATCAAACTTGCATGAGCCAAGTCAACCCAACCGGAGAGCTAGGCTTGATCCCACTTGGTGGTCATTGTTTTAATACTTCAAAGTCAAGATTAATAGCACAAGTCAAAGACTATATGCAACCCGGAGCTGTATTAAAGCAGGTCAAATTTGGACATATGAATTAAAATCCCTCTCTCTCTCTTAGGGACCCGGGAGAGAAACGGGCCCTGCCCGCCTTGCTCCGTTTGGACCGGGGATGGAGGACATGAAACAGGGATGGTGGTTAAAATCAAAACCCGTGTGGGAATGAAGGCGGGGATGGACTTACGCTTTCCCCCGCCCCGCCTTGCCCCTCTTCGCCCCATCCCCAATCACTATTAGTAAACCTTCCTCGCTTTCTTTAGAGATGGCAGTGGACCGAAGGGAAACGGAGCCCCTCCCCGCCCCGCCTTGCCCCGTTTGGATTGAGGATGGAGGTTAAAATCAAAAACCCGTGCAAGGATGGAGGGCAAAATTTTGAGACAGAGAAGGGGTGGGGTGGAGACCTTGTCCCCCACCCCCATTCACTACCATCCCTACTCTCTCTCTCTCTCTCTCTCTCTCTCTCTCTCTCTCTCTCTCTCTCTCTCTCTCTCTCTCTCTCTCTCTCTCTCTCTCTGCCCACAACCCCTTCACCCTCTTACCTTGTGTGCCCTATCTCCTCCGGCAACGGCGAGCCAGCACCGTCTCCGTGTGACGTGGCCTGAGCAATAACCAGACCTACAGGGGCACCAGCGCAGTGGGAGCTCAGCCCCCTACCTCAGACTCATAGCCCTCTGCTTTGTCTCTCTGATCTCTCGATCTTTCTCTGTTTTCTCTTCTCTCCCTCTCAGAAATTTTGGAAAAGAGAAAACCCCCTTAGGGTTTCCCCATCTCTCTCCACCTCCATCGTCTTCTTCGATGAGGGTTACTCGACCTTGATCGAGATCGGTGGTTTCTGGCGTCTCCTCATCTTGGGCGATCGGTGGTTTTCGGCATTGAGATCGGTGGTTACTGACGTCAAGCGTCTCTTCCTAAGCATTGTTTCCCTAACAGAGGATGTGCGGCAGCGGTGACAAAGGAACATAGCATTCTACTTGTGAAAAGGATGTGTGGCAGCGGCGACAAAGGAACATATCATTCTACTGGTGAAGGTCTCTCTCTCTCTCTCTCTCTCTCTCTCTCTCTCTCTCTCTCTGGCCTCTGGCTCCGACCACCACTGCCAATCTTACGCGATGAAGGAGATGGGAGATGCAGATGAGCGCCAGAAGTATCCATAGTGTTCCTAGCTACGTGTTGGTTTCTTCACCTTGCCTATGCCCGGTGGATCTTCTCCTCTCCTTTTGTCATGTCCTATTCTCCATGTCATTTTTGGGGGTTTTGTCGCACCAACTCTCTTTGAGTCAACCAACATGCGCTTCTCTTCATCCAGGACGCTTTCAACGACTGGGGCTTGGCTTTCTCTATGTGCCAGCATGACATTGTTGTTGCCCTCCCTTTCCGCCTTTATTTCAAGATGTTCTCTTCTCTATCTGAGGTTCTCGACTCTTGCCTAGCCTCCGGCTCAGTTCAGCACCGAGATATCAAGATCTTCATTTGTTCTGTCAGGTCAGAACCTCTCGTGGCTTGCTCCATGGATGCTACGTTGCACGCCCCTTTCTTCTTTCGTCTTCCTCTGACCCTGGATAGCTCCCACGCTTGGCAAACCATCAAGTCGTCCTGGCAGTGTTCTTTCATCCGTCGCTTAGCTTGGTCTGTGCTTTTTAATGCTAAGCCCGGTGACTGGTGCTGTTTCGTATGTCTTTCTCTAAATTTTAGGAAGCGCAGGGTCTGCCATCGTTGTGCCTCCTCCTTCCTTTCCATACGACATCATGTCTATAAGCAAAAGCTAGCACCTATGCTCCACCACTTTAGCCACTTAGCGCAGCAACCAACGCCATCCATCATCAGGGAGCATAATCGTCCCAGATCTTCTAAGTGCAGGGCTTCCTTCTCGATCTCGGTACAGGTGGCCAACCTGTATGACCTCTCATCCTCTTTTTTCAGTGTCAAGATCAGATCTTGCTGGGTGCTGACCTCTCCATCGCCCTCTGTGCCCATATCTTTTGTCGAGAAATCCTTCTTCCTTCAGGCCGGCCAATCTGCGACCAGTGCCTCTGGCACTTTCAGCGACAATCTTTGTCCCTCTAAGCCAGATCTTCCTCACAGATCTGTGTCAGCCCAATCCATCAGATTGCCTTCGCTTGGATTACCTTACTTCAATCACTACTGTCATGGGCCGACGTTTCTTCCCCCTTACGTGGTTGCCTCTGTGCAAGGTTTGTTTTTCGCCTCAAGTAATCCATCGTCATATTAGAATCATACCTCTAACACTCCTTCCCAAGGCGTGTTGGTTGATGACTGCAGCTCGAACGAGTGCTTGCCTCGAATTTCTCCCTTGTGTTGGCCAAGGTGGCCCCTTGTATCTCCCATGTGCTTACCGTCGCCTTCTGATGTGGAGTGCTCTCTCGCAGAAGTTGAATCATCGAGTCGGGCTTTAATTCTCCAAGTTTCTGCATTGGGCATCCGTGCCTCTTTTAATGACCTTCGGCCCATGCAGCGGTGCCCCTTCGTTTGACATTCCTTCCATGTAGGTGGGTCTTCATTGTCATAGAGGCAGCTTCTCGTTTCTCGTGTTCCCTTGCTGCAATCCTCATTGGCGGGCCGCTCGACCGAGATCTTGGGATATCTCTGCAATGGCTCAGTTTCCCAAATCTATCAATTGGCTCCATGCGCCTATTCCAAGACTCACGTCTGTCTTCTACCCTATTTTCAAAATTTTGGCTCATCATTGAGGACGGGCTACACCACATCGTCTGACTTTTCAGCTTACTCTTCCTTTGTATGGGACTTTAATTCCTTGAGTAGTGGGGTCTCGAAAGTTTATCTTTCCCCATGCACTAGCCATCTTGGGTGTTCATCTACGGTAATGGCTATCCTCGTTCATAGCGACTCTTCTGCAATTTGCATCATCTCTCTCGTGCTAGGCCCGCCACCTTCATATCCTGCAATTTCTTGGCCATCTTACCCACCATTTGGTTCAGTTGCCTGCCAGGATCTGGGAGTTGAAACAGACTTCAACTCTCATATCCCACCATCCACTGTTGATGCCGCTTCACAGCCGCCGCT
The DNA here is from genome assembly GCF_984573655.1 of Nuphar pumila. Taxonomy (NCBI): domain Eukaryota; kingdom Viridiplantae; phylum Streptophyta; class Magnoliopsida; order Nymphaeales; family Nymphaeaceae; genus Nuphar; species Nuphar pumila. Next base: position 4,570,321 of record NC_143261.1, read on the forward strand.
TAGTCCCATTTCCTCATTAATGGGTATCAGTGTCGGTGAAGCCGCTCAGATTTTTGGCGTCGCTATTTCTCAAGAGCAGCTTCAATTCACCAAAGACGCCATGCTCCATTCCATCAGCCTCTGCGCCGACCTAGTGGCTTCGTCGATTTCTTTCGAGCAAGATCAGGCATCCCTAATCTCACCTTCTAACATCATGAGGTCAGCTTCCTATATTGCACCGAGTGGTTCCTGTCAAGGGATCCATCGGCGGCGGCTTAAACTAACGGTTTCCGTAGCCGATTTCTCTCTGAAATGGTCACCGTGTTTGCATACCATGAGGTGTTTCCCTGGTTTTCAGTTATGAAGCTCCTTTGATGGAATATCAGGGGTCTTAACTGCCCCTCTAAGCGCCTCTTCTTGGCAAGCTGGATTCATCAAAAAAAGGCGGACATCATCACAATTTGCGAAACTAAGATGGCCAAGGTGTCACGCTATGTTGTATATGAGATTTGAAGAGGTGTTGACTTCATTTTTAAGTCAACTATTCGCTTTGTCAGAGGTATCCTAATTCTTGGCAAGTCCTCTATCGGCATCTCTCAAGTTGATGTTGGCTTTTTCTCCATCTTGATCTCTTTACCTTTTCATGTTAGGTATACCTCAGCTGCAGCTGTGGTTACCATCGTCTACGGCCCGAACCGTTAACACCTAAGGGTGGCCTTTTGGTCTGACCTGTCTAGGGTTTACCATTCTTTCGGGAACATGCACATTTTTATGGAGGACTTCAACTGCTTGTTGTCTACCAACAACTCCAACATGACGGTCTCCAATCTCGCCTCCATGCACAGTTTTCAGGCATTCAACCAACTGCACCAGCTTTATCCAATTCTGCCTGTGGGGGAGGTCTTCTCCTGGTCCAACTGCAGATCTCGTTCGTGCTATCGGCTTCTCAACCGCGTGTTGGTATCTATTGATCTTATGGCTTCTATTCCGGACATCTCACACCAGTTGTTTCCCCAATCTATCTCTGACCATAGCCAAGCAGTTACTTGCTGAGAAAACGATTTATTCGTTTCTCGAAATTTCTGTTTTGAGCAGTGGTGGCTTAAGGAACTAGATTTCTCTTCGATCGTCCTTCAATCTTGGTCAAAACCGTGCTTCGAGACTAGGGTTGCAACGCGTTGCATGGTGAAGCTATCTCGCCTATCCCACGACATCTGTAAGTGGCTTTCTTTAAATAGGATTAATAAATTTATGCATCTAGGTGAATGAGAATCAGACTTGTCGGTTATCCACCAATCGTTGTCTCTTAATGAAGCTGCATCGGATTCCAGTATTGAGGGCTTGAAAGCAAGATCCATTGAGTTGTCTCTTCTATTGCATTCTTGGAGGCTTAAAGATGAGATCCGTTGGAAGCAAAGGTTCAGGGTACTTTTGCTTCAAGCGGGTGACGGGAATACCCGTTTCTTTCACTCTTTTGCCTCGCATCGTCATCGGAATCACGCCATCCCTTCTATCTCCATTGAAGGAGTTTCCTACTCAGCAGAGCATGTCCCTCTTGCTATTACCAGCGATTTCAAGGATCTCTACGATCATAACTCATCCACAGGTGGCTCTATCGGTAGTCTATTGGTTTGATCCATGAGCTGCACTATTTTCAGATCCCTTCGGGCCTGTTTCGTTGAATCTGAGATTTTTTCTGCTATTCGGGATTTGTTTGGGTGGAAAGCACCCAATTTTGATAGTTTCTCGGTTGATTTCTTTCGCATATTTTGGCATTACGTTAAAGTTGACATGTTTTAGGTCCTAGCTGAATTCCATCGTAATTGTCGACTGCTGGTTCATTCTTATCTAGCTATTGTCTCTCTTATTCCAAAGGACGCAGCATCTTCAGACATATCCAGATTTTGTCCTATCTCCGTGTTGGGGGAGATCTACCGTATCATTGCTAAGGTGTTGGTCAATCGGCTACGTAGCGTCGCCCCTCAGATTTTCTTTGATTCTCGATTCATATTCATCCCTAGCAGGTGAATTTCACATTGTTTCATTCTAGCATCCAAAGTTATGCATTCTTTAAAGCACATCGGTCAGCCATTCTTCACTCTAAAGCTCGACTTTCATAAGGCTTTTGACTCAGTTCATTGGCCTTTTCTCTTCCACATGCTAGACAACTTTGGTTTCGGTAGTTGCCCCACTAGCTGGGTGCGCGAACTTGTCTCTAATGCCCACTCTCAAATTAAGATTAAGGAAGTCCAAGAACAACAGTTTAAGCTCGGGTGTGGTATCCGGCAAGGGTGCCCCCTATCTCCTCTTCTTTTTAATGTTGTCGATGAAGGCATTATAGTCATGTTAAGGAGGGCAGCTCTGCATCGGATTATTGATCATATTGGAATCGAGGAATTCCTCTTTCATATTCTTACTTATGTCAACGACATGATCCTTTTCGGCCACGCAACCTTTCAGCAAATGCTGCGTTTCGAGCTTGTCCTCCATTTCTTCCTTTCTTTGTTTGGGTTATCCCTGAATAACAGTAAATGTTGTCTGTCCATGGTTAACGCATCTCCCTCTTTGCTTGCCATTGGCCAGAAGATTTTCTGCTCCTCTGTCACGGAGCTTCCTATGTCCTACCTGGGTCTTCCTCTTCATCTTTCGCGTATTTCAGCTACCTCTTGAAATACTACTCTTCAGAAAGTTCAAACCAAAATTTCATTCTAGCAGGCTTCTTATATCTCTATTGTGAGACGTTTAACTCTAATCAAGCACGTTCTTTCATCTATCCCGAAATTCATAATGTCCATGTTCATGATGCCTTTCGGTGTGCACAAAAAGCTCTCTTGCTTAATGGAGAATTTCCTTTGGTCTGGTCGCTCCCTTCAGCATAAGCGTCATCTGATGGGTTGGAACTTCTTGTCGCTTGCTCGGAAAAGGGGGGGTTGAAGATTATTGACTCTTATATGCGTATCATCATTCTCGTCGTTAAGCTAAGTTGGCATGCTCACCAACCTAGATCTCCTTGTACGAATTTCTTTCTCGCTAAGTACTGCTCCTTCGAGTCACTTCAATATGATTCTCGCTCGAACAGACTTCTTGCCTCTCCGCTGCGTAGGTCATGAATCAAAGCATGGTCGTCCATCATCTCTAAGGAGGGTAACCCTCAACCCATTTTCTAGTTTATCCAAAGAGCTATTGTGCCAGACGGCGAATTTCACTCCAAATCATGTTACTTGTCTATGTTATCGCTGGGTGCTGATTGTTTTCCTGCTAGCCTAATTTGGGGTCGGGGGCCTACTCCCCGTTCGAAGTTCATTGCTTGGCTAATCGTGCATGACCCGGTCCAGATAGTCTGTCTTCTAAAGCGCTTTGATTTTCATCTTCCGAGTATGTGTATCTTGTGCAAGGCTGCTGAAGAATCCGTGTTCCATCTTTTCTAGGGATTGCCTCAACTTTAGGGACATTTTCAAGCATACCTGGAACGAGTCTGAAGTCATCATGCATCAGGAGTCTTTCGCTCTGGACTTGTTGTGGGGTTCGCAATCTATTCGAAAGTGCAAAAGATGGAGTCGCATCTAGAGAACGTGGCTTCTTTCCTCATGGTGGGCAGTCTAGATGTCTCGTAACAATGCAATCTTTCGAGAATGCCCAGTTACTTTAGGCAAGCTAGCACACTGCATCTTATCATATGTGCACTGTATTTTACGTTTCTCGATCCCTGACCTTCAGCGCTTTCTGACGCTTTGTTTCATCCATAATTGGGCTGATCAACCAGTGTTTTTTGCTCTGCATCTCTGTTTTGGGTTTTGTTTCTTTGGCTTTCAGGTCTGTTCTTCTGTGCTCTTGGGCTCAACTATGTTGACCCTTTATCTTTATCTTTAATGTTGATGCTTATTTTAGTCTCTCTCTCTCTCTCTCTCTCTCTCTCTCTCTCTCTCTCTCTCTCTCTCTCTCTCTCTCTCTCCAATTAGACGCAAAAAAAAAAGAGTACTATTTAGAGAGTTTGGTTATTTACGGTGTGGTGGTTCATATGGATGGCCAGAAATGATGCTACTTTTCGGGATGTCCCGTTCAACCTTAACTGTTTAACTCATAGGGTCTTGGCTGATGTGTATGCTATCTTACGCATATATCTCAAAGACCTGCCTCTACCTCCAACCGATCTTCATCTAGATGTCTTGGTCCTTGATGAGTTTTTTGTTTTGTGTTTGTGTTTTTGTGTAAATGGTGTTTTCATGTTTTGCTGTGTTTGTGCTTGTGGGACTCAACCCTTTGTTGAGTTCCACTTTTAAGTAATGTTGATCGCTTTTAGTCTCTCTCTCTCTCTCTCTCTCTCTCTATATATATATATATATATATATACAACTGTTAGTCACACCAGCCAGTACTAATGAGCACCACCCTAATGGATTTTGGCCAAGTCAAAGAATGGCTTGTTCCAAGTTAAAGAGGGTTCACAATTATCCCAATTATTATAGTGAAGGGCATTCATGAGTCTAAACATTCTATGGCCAGCTACGGGCTGTGATAAGACAGATTTCACTAGTTTCCGGTATTGCAATGGCCGAAAAACTGTAGAGTATATAAGGTTGCCTATACGCTCGTGTATAGAATCAGCACCTAAGCCTCATGTTTCTTGCATCAGCAGATTCAGGGCCATGGGATTCCAAGTCCCACCAAATGAGCCAGATGTGTAGCAAGGCCCATATCCAATGTGAATTTACAAGATCCACACTGCTTATCCAGTGTGAATTTACACCAGTAAGTTTCATGGCTCTAATGGGTTTGAAATCTTTTCTTTTTAGATATAAAGCAGATTTTGGAATAGGAAATACATCCCTTTAAGTTATAATTTGAGAGATAGTGCAAGTCATATTGGATTAGGATTGACCCAGATCTAACTCAGTTATGGCCCTACCGCCCTAGCCATACCACATTTTGTCTTGAACATGAGTTATATCTGTCAAGGTCGAGTTTGGATACTTTGAATCATTGGCTCACCTAAGTCAAGTGACTTGTGGGATGCCTTGATCTATGCTGAGCCAATCACAAATTGATATAAATCAAGTTTTGAACTACAATTTGGATACGTACAAGTGTAGCCTACATAGTAACAAATATTACCATCAGCAGCATGAAGCCTTATCCTAACTCCATGAGTTGATTCACTTTGATATGAATATAACATTTAGAACTAAATGTTTATTTTTTCTTTACAATCTTGATTTGGAGCTTGCATGTCAATGGCAGGGTTGGACCAGATATGTCAATTTTGGATCAGAATGTTATATCTGTACCCCAATTTACGCCAGACAGAATCTGCGCAGAAATTTGGAGATATCCGGCTAAACTTAATTTTGGGGTGGATCCGGACATTAAGTTGGATCAAGATTCAACAGGATATGCTGTATAAGAACGAGTATAGGCACATCTGACTCAGATGATTCAGATCTGAATCCAAAATCAGCGTTCCTTTTTTTTTTTTTGCCTTTGATCTCTCTCTCAACTTTTAAAGTGGTATTTATGAGGTACAAATTTGTTCAAAGAAATGTTAAAAGGGTTTTAGTCAAAGTCAAAACATGACCAAACCAAATCGGGTTAAAACTGAGCTAGGTTGGGTTGAATTTGAATCCATGTCCAAGTCCAAAGCTAAAGTTGAATCGAAGTCCAATGTCCAATGTTTAAAGTTTAATTGACAAGCTCAAGATCTAAGCTCCTTCTTGCCCTCTAAGCCAACTCTTCATATTTTAAACTCAAAATATTTTCCAAAAATAGGCCAATGTTAAAGTGAATTTTTTTTCTAAAAAGTTTTCTCACAAACTTTACAAATAAAAGGATATTTGGACAAACACATTTATTTAAAAAAAAAAAAGTCTAATTTCGAGCCAAACACTAACACAAACAATGTTGTCAAATAGATTTTCAAAACAATTCAGAGAATGAGTTGATTTGGATTCTAAGCATAATCAAATTGAATTGACCATTTTTTTTAAAAAGGCAGTACAAGAGAGAACCGGTTCACTTAATGGGCCTGCTTCACTGCTACTTAAAACTCTCGGTTGAATATACAACCACCCAGCCTTACATGCTCCAACCATGATAAAACAACAACAGCCCCCATGTGCCAGCGGGATTTGATCCAGGGACTTCAGCTTGACACATGTAGCTGCTGACCACATGGATAACTCGTAAAACCGTTAAATTGTTTCCAAAATTTTAATAAGTTAATTACCTTCTGTCTTGTCTTTATCGTGAACACTTCACGCGTTTACTAACGGGGATCAGCTTGTCTGGTAGGAGCAGCTAGTGCACGTCACCTTGTTTTTCCCTGTGACGTTGCAGGTTCAAAACCCAGTATAACTGGTAGGGATCTGCCTAACCCCCAGCTTCACGCGTTGGTTTGACTACTTAGCAATAGAAGATGGGAAATCTTATTGTTCATTAAAAAAAGGCTCCAAATAAGGCTACTTTATGTTTCTTAAAAGAAAATAGTTGTAATAGCACACAACATATTTTCCAACGCAAGTAATGACAACACAAAAAAATAATTGGAAATTTGTCTCTTGTTTCTTTGCGTGTTATGCTTGAGGCATCCCCCCACGTGTAGGGATGGCAGTGGACCGGGGGAAAGCGGGGATCCACCCCGCCTCGCCCCGTTTGGACCGGGGATGAAGGGTATGAAATGGGGATGGAGGCGGGGACGAAGGTTAAAATCCATCCCTGTCCAGGGGTGGAGGCGGGGATGGACGTGCACTTTTCCCTGCCCCGCCCCGTCCCATCCCCGCCACGATCCCCGCCTCATCCCCGCACCGACCACTTTTCCCCACAATATCCCCGGCCCGCCTCATCCCCGTTTGAACCAGGGATGGAGGACATGAAACGGGGATGGAGGATAAAATCCATTCCCCACCGGGGATGGAGGCGGGGGTGGAGGATAAAATATTGAGGCAGGGCGGGGGTGGAGACCTTGTCCCCCGCCCCGCCCCACTGCCATCCCTACCCACGTGCCTTCCTCAATAACCAATTTATTACTGTTTTCACAGTTGGAATATTTAGAACCATTTTGACCTTGTGACTGGTAGGTTGAGTGGCTTGCAAATTGGGGTAAGCTTGTTTTAGCCTAGCTATTTAGGTCAACTGAAATCACACTGAGTCGTCTGAGTCCAGATCATAGCAAGCTTGATTTTGCACAATTAAAGTGGACCTAATTGTGGTTCATATAGTCGACCCCAATTGTTTTGGGATGAAGGCGTAGTTGTTGTTGTAAAGTGGACCTAATTGTCTAAAGGACCTAGTTGTTTACACATACCTACCACTAAATTTGCTGCCATATATACTCAACCAAATGAAACTGTCTCAAAATTGTTTCTTTAGGGATGCAAACAGTTCGGATTCGGATCAGATGTGGCCAATACTGACTAATCAGATATGGGCTAAAAGGATTCAAAATCTGATAGTGAAAATCTCATACCAAATCTGTTTTTTTAAGTGTAAACGGATATGACTTCCCAAAATGCAGCTGAACTTAATTGAATTCAGTCAGATATCGGATAAAATCCGATTGCTTGACATCCCTATGTTTAAAGGTTGCTCTCAAGAAAAGACATCCTTATCTTTCAAGGCGAGTGATTCTCAAAAAATTTCATGCTTTGGAGGAATTCACTCTCACACTTAAGGATTGGTCGATTGCTTTGCTCATGATCGACTTCCAAGTCCACTTTCAAAGCAAGTCAATTGATTAACCATGCTTAAACAAAAGTTCACTCAGTTTTTTTTATTTATTTATAACATGAACAAACTGCACCCGGCACGAAGACCTGATCGCACTGGCTCATCCTGCCATACCTACGGTTGTCATGCCGGCAGCATAAAACTTTGAGACTAGGACCCCTGCCCCCGAAGCCTATGCTACGCATTGGCTTGAGCAGAGGGGCGACACCCATGAAAATCGAACCTTAACTGCCCGTCTAGCATCCAAGGCCCCACACCACTAAGCCAACCCCCCTTGGGGCAAAATCCACTCAGTTGGTGAGGCATTTTCCAAAGTTTTCTTTTTCTTTTTCTTATGAGCAAGTTGAAAAATGACTTCAACCCTTAATTATGATAGTGCGACCCAACCATCCAACTATCTCTTTTAATTCTGAGCGGGTTTTAAGCCAAAGGATTTATGCATATTAATGTAAGCCATCCCCAACTTTCATATCCACTGAACCAACCTGATTAAGTCCTACTTGTTCTCCATGATTGGAGTCAAAACCATAGTAACAAAAGTTTAAAAAAGACAACCAAATTCCCACAAGAAAATAAAAAAATTTTCTTGACAAACTAAATGAGTTAAAAAAGTAAAAAATAAAACGCAAAATATAAATAACCTTTTTTAGGATAGGATATAGCTGATATTAACCTAAACATCACGTTATAATTGAGATATTTTCATTAAAATAATGAAATTAAGACACTCTGTCCATTTAAAACGACGACCAAAATATTCTCTTTTTAAGGGTGTTTTCAAAATATCAACGATATGTGTCATTATGCCCACAACCTAGAGAAGCTGCATAGTTAAGGCTAAAAGAACCTATGTTTTTACAAAGAAGCCAAACTTAAAACTTTCACCACCAATCAAAACTTCATAGTGGGATATGGTGATCATTGAAGAGCAATTACGTAGTGGATCTTCTATCTCATCCATTAAAATAATTAAACAAATAACTATAAAAAATATTACTAATAAGTATACATTCTATTACACAAATCTCTCTCTCTCTCTCTCAAACAAAAAAAAGAGGCAAATTTCACAAGGGCGTTTATTCGTGGGTGGTAAAATGTCGGCTGGGGAAAACAAAATCTCCCCCCCTCTCATAAGGGTTTCTTGACTTTCTTCTCAGTTACCCTCTCTCTCTCTCTCTCTCTCTCTCTCTCTCTCTCTCTCTCTCTCTCTCCAAGCCATTGATAATCTAGGTACACCCTCTAGTTCTTCTACGTTTTCTTTTTAATTCGTTGTTCTTTTGCTCTGTTTTTTTCCTTATTAGATATGCAATCGCGTGGATGTTTCTTATTCAAGCAATGCGTTTTGTGGTTGTGTTTGGTGTGATTCTGGGGCGTGTTTGGTCTCAAAAGGTTTTGAATTGTGATCGATTTTTGTGTTTTTTCCTCCCTCTCTGGTGGTTGGTGCTGTAGGTCTTTGTGGGTACTGAGATTTTAGGTCAGAGAAGTGGTTTTGAGATCTGGATCTGCATTGGTGATGGATTTGTGATGAGGGTTTTGAAGATTAGAAGGTTTTCGGCTTTCGTGGTGCTCTGAATGGGGATGGCGGTTTGGGAATTGGGTATTGGTTTGTTGGTGGGTTCTGCTCATGTCGTTTGATTAGTCTCTCTTGATCGGATCCAAGGGTTTCGTGATCTGGGTTGATTTGAATTTTGGTTGGTTCGGAAGAATTTTGGCGAAGAGCTTGGGAATCATTGCAGGTGGAGAGAATTAGGTGTTTCGATTTAAGGATTTGGGGGTTTTCTGTTAGGTTTTTTATCCCTTGATGGCGACTCCTCCATTTCTTATGGAGGATCAAACGGGCGAAGATTTCTTTGATAAGCTTGTCGACGATGAGTTCGGGATCAGTGGTTCTTCCACAGCCGGGTTGCAGGAAGGTGTTGATTTAGATGGGTTTAATGAGGGGCTGCCTGCTGTCGCTTCCTTCGCAAGCCTTTCGTTGAGCGAATCCGAGAAACTTTCAGACGTTCATAGTGACAAGGCTGTTGTTGGAGAAGTTGGCTCTTCTGATGCCCGGAACTCGATTGAATTCAAAACAGAGAAAGACAGTCAGGCTGCAGAAGAGAGTGTTGCTCATGTGCCCGTTGAGTCCAAGGCATCTGTGGAGTCTGAGGAGTTAGCTGCAGATGGAGTGGTCAACTCCAACGATTCCGAGTCAGATTTTTCGTTTGGTATGGGACACCAACCAGATAGGACCAGCGTGAAGGAGGTTCAGTGGAGTAGTTTCCATACAGATATGTCTGAAAATGATTTTGGTGGGTTTGGTTCTTATTCTAATTTCTTTGCTGAATTGGGTAACGATAGGGCTGGACAGGTTGGAGAGGATCATGTCAGTGTGTTCTCGTCGATACCATCGCAACCTCAAACCGACTTTATTCATGCAGAAAAGCATCAAGATGATGCAACCAATGCTTGGTTGCATTCATCTTCATCTGTTGTGTTTGATAATTCTTTTGTACCTGATTCTCAGAAGGGTGTAGTTGAGAAGGAATCTAATGGTTGGGGCGCAAACTACAAAGTGGAAGCTCAAGCTTATAGTACAGAGGGTGCCCAGACAAATGAGCAGCTTGAGTATAGTAGTGAGAATTGGGAAAACCTGTACCCAGGCTGGAGGTATGACTGTAGTACGGGGGTGTGGCGTCAGATAGATGGTTATGATGGAGCTTCTTCTGGTTCTCATGCTCCTTTGGCAGATAACCTGGCGATTTCTCAAGAAAATGGGCCTCAAAATGCTGTTGGAGGCAATGTCTTGTTGGATCATGGATCAGAAATTTCTTATTTGCAGCAAACACCGAAGTCTGTTGTGGAAACTGTAGCAGAGGAGTGCAAAACAGAGAGTGTTTCTAACTGGACTGAAACTTCTCTTGGTAGTACTGGATACCCTTCAAATATGTTTTTTCACCCCGATTACCCAGGCTGGTACTATGACACGATCACTCAAGTGTGGCATCAGCTGGATGCCCAACTTGATCAGTCTGCACAGATGGTTTCTAGTAACTTTGAGCAGTCATATGGCCAGCAAGCTCAGGTTGATACTGCTTCTTCTGGCAATCATTTGGCTAATAATAATGCTACCGTTCTATCTAACGAACAAGGCCAGATAGAAGAATACAACAAGCAGGAACAAAGGGGTGAGTGGGTGCAGTCTGCCAGCGGCTATACCCATAATGACCAAGCGCCGAGTTCTTCACAACAAGTGTATTCCGACTGGGGTTCTGTTGGTGGTGCTTCCGAAAACGTTTCTGCTTACCATCAAAGTAATGGACAACTATTTTCTCAAGTGGATACGTCTCGACCAACAGCAGATATGAAGTATTACATGGATCGACATATCAGTTCTGAGGCCCCAGAAATGGTTTCCTCTTATTGGCAAGCAAACAACAGTTACAATAGTAACATCAGTGGAGCAAAACACCAAAGTCTTTCCTTTCCTGAGAAAACATATGGCTTTAATCAGTCAAATGTTGCACAGGACCATCAGGCCTATTACAGCCACAGTTATTATGGGAATCAGCAACAATCAAATTGTCTCCAACCGGGAGATTTTTCCCATTCGTCTGTCTCCTATGGTTCTTCTCCGGAGAGAACATCAGCAGGTCGTCCTCTGCATGCTTTAGTAACATTTGGGTTTGGTGGAAGAATTGTAGTCATGAAAGTAAATGATCCTTTCGGCAGAAGCTCAGCGCTTGAGAACCAGGTAACTACTTCTGTCAATTTTACATTTTTGTGTCTCAATATGTGACCTTGGAGGACTCTTTTTCAACTTAAGAGCATACTTTAAGCTATGTCATTGATCTTTTTTATTTTTTGGTCAGCTTAAAGCTGCTGATGCTTTCTGTTTATATATTATTTTATGTGAAGGATCCTGCAGGAGGCGTGATTTCAGTCCATAACTTGATGGATGTTGTGAAAGCTAAATCTGGTGATGGAAGCAGCGCATGCGATTATTTCTATACTTTATGCCAGCAGTCTTTTCCTGGTCCACTTGTTGGTGGCAGTGTTGCTAACAAGGATGTTCATAAATGGATTGATGAAACAATTGCAACTTGTGAATCTTATAATGTTTATAGAAAGGGCGAGTCATTGCGATTGCTATTGTCCTTGCTAAAGATATCCTATCTGCATTATGGAAAACTTCGTTCTCCTTTTGGTGTTGAATCAGCATCACAGGTAAGTCGTTATTGAGTGTTAGACTTTTAGTAAAGAAACTTGGGAATTTTGATTTCTACTTGTATTCTGTTGAGAAATATACATCGTAGAATTTGGTTGGTTTGAACAGCCAAAAGTAAACAATTCATGACCATGATCAAGTTAAAAGTTTCATGTGTGGATTTCACAACACTTTATTTGTTTTTTGTATGGTTTGAGCCGCAATTTGCCAAATCTTAGACTCTGTTGTTTCACTGTGGGTAATTGACTGAAATTCTTGAACTCATCCTAGTGGTTATCATTACTTATTTATGTACAGAGAGTTATACGGAACTAGTATTATAATTAGCAATAACGTTAAAGCATATGTACGTATTGAGCTATGACTTTAAGGATTTTTGTTGTTAGCTATAGATGTTAGTCCTTAAAAGGAAAAAGGAAAAAAGCCCATCTCAAGGAAACAAAAAGTTTAAGGCATGGATTGTGCTCATTTCTTGACATTTTTCCACATTCTTGAGGACAAGTTTCAACTTTCTGTTGTAGTTGAAACCCAAATATTTGCTCATCGATGGCAGTGATACTGAACATTTCATCTAATTCTCTGGAGTGCTGCTAACATTTCAAGTCAAAATTAGATCTATTTAAGTTTGCCATGTCAAAAGGTCGCTTGATGTTCAACCATTGTCATGGCACCCAAAAACTTTCTGAGGTCTTATCCAAATATGAAATTCAGGACCATGTCTATGTAAACACCGGTTGATGTTCATTCAACATAATGTACTCTTGACAACTCTTGGTTGAGGGAAAAAGATTGACTCCAAGTGCAGATTTTTCCATGGAAGACTGTTTGGCTTTTGATGACTCTTGTGTCCTATTGAAGTTAATGCATATCGAAGCCGGTGTAATGAATGTAGTGTGTTATCTAGGATGGTGGGTGGGAAGTTGGCTCTCAATTTCAACATCTAGAATGAAATGTTCAACTTTTGACTGCAACTAAATCGAAAGGCATGTGGCAACTTTGGATTTTTTCTACTAAAGGGAAAGCATAATGGGAGTTAGGACTTTACGAATGATATATTGGCTATAATGAATTAATAAAGTATGTAGGAGCAGCTTGAAGTGTAGAACCTTACATCCTAGATGCTTGGGTAGCTGTCCAGAAACTAGATATGGATACAGGTGTCCTGTCACAGTTCTTGTTCTTTTCTTTTTGCTTTTCCTTTTAAAAAGTAATTGGGTCTTTACAGAGGTGTGCATTGTAGGAAATGAATTGTAGTCACCAATAGATTCATGGAAAAGGCTGAGAAACACTGGAACTAGCGTGATTTTAATGCTCTGGGAAGTGCCTTCAAAGGTCTCTCTTGGCTTGCTCTCCAGGTCAAATCCTTTGTCCTGTTGAAATATCTTAATCATGCTTTAGGTTTAACCGTGCCATAAAATTCTTGGGTTCTTTTCTTTTTTCAGCATTAGCTACTTCTACTTCTCTTTGGACGTAGTCTCCATGCAAAGATGCCAGTTAGGCATGCCCAGCAAATATAGTGTTGAGGAAGGAAGTGGTTATGTAATTATCAAGCATATCCCAGTTGCTTTTTTTAGCTAGTGAAGGGTTTAGCAATGTCTGACCAAGCCATGGATTAAATATATTTAATTTTGGGTCTAAACCATAGTCACCTGTATCGTTAAAGGTAATTTCTCGGCGAGGGTATTTCTCGGAGAGATTTTCAAAAGTTGATAAATCTCGGGAGTTTAAAAATTGAAAAAAAAATAAATAACAACAAAAAATCTAAGAAAATAATAAGTTTTTATTTTCTTCCAAAAATATAAAGAAACATGTTTTAACGGTTTTAAAATATAAAAGAAACAAAAAATAGGAAATGCAAACTTTAAAAAAAGAGTTTTTCCCAAAAATATCACAATATTATCGTGATCGCAATATTTTGTCTTTTGACGATATTTTGATAATATCGCAAAATATTACCTTTAATATCGGCAAACTTAAAATATTGGTATTTCTCCTGATATTTTCAAAATATCGCCAATATCAGTGACAGTGGCCTAAACACGGTATCTTTACATGAATCTAGAAACAAAGATCCCCTTTTTCATGGCCGGCCCACACTTAGCGAAACCAGAGATGCCCATAAGCCTTCTTTGGTTACATATATATATATATACACACGAGTTTAGGCATCACAACTGGAACTGTTTTGGTGCCTAAGAGGAGCAAATATATACTGTTATTGTGCAATATTGTTTCAGCAGGAATGTAGGATTTGCATGTAAAATTGTTGGGTGTTGATCTTTTTATCTTATTTTGAGTCCTTTATTTTAGTTTCGGATGTAATCTGTGTATTTTTTGCTTTCTACTATGTCATATGGACATTTTCTGTTCCTACATCATCTGGAAAGTATCCATGGAGGATATGAAGTCAGGTTTTCTTCAATGCTTCAGTGTATTTTTTTGACAGGAAAATGATGGACCAGAATCTGCTGTAACTAAGCTGTTTGCATCTGCTAGAAGGAATGGTACACAATTTGCCGAGTATGGTGCCTGTACACAATGTCTGCAAACTGTGCCTTCTGAAGGACATATACAGGTAGGAACAAAATGCATAACCTTTACTTTTACTGATTTTTTCCTATAGTGAATCAAAATGCCCATTCATTTCCTTTTTGTAGTCGACTGCGATTGAAGTTCAGAAACTTCTTGTTGCCGGTCGCCGGTTAGAAGCTCTCCAGTGTGCGCAAGAGGGTCAGTTGTGGGGTCCTGCTCTTGTTCTTGCCGTTAAGCTTGGTGAGAAGGTTCGTCTTACATACATAATATAAGTCCATTTTACTCTGAAATATTACACATCATTGTCTTTTCATGTATGCCCTGTAAAGTCATGCCTTCTGAGGAATATAGTCTGAATCCTTCCTGAAGCTTTGCGCTTTTTCCAATTTGGTGAAAGCAGTTCTATGTGGACACTGTGAAGCAAATGGCACATCACCAATTTATATATGGGTCACCTTTGCGGACACTATGCTTGCTTATAGCTGGGCAACTAGCTGATGTATTTTCCTCTGAAGTCACAAGTTCCATACGATCTGGGGAGGTTAGCATCTCTCAGCCTCCAGCTCAGGTGAGTTTTTCTACTCAGTGTTTGTGGCATGCATCAGAATTGCATTTTGATTCCAACATTGTATATAATATGTTATCCTAATTCCAAGTCAGAATTTGAGTGAACTTTTAATGTTTTTGGTTCCTTTGTTCATGAGCATGTGCTGCTAGCATTTTTCTTCACCAGGAGAAATGCAATCGTTTACTGAAAATAGCAATTAGTAGTCTCATATTTCCTAAACTTATAGGTACCTTCTTGCGTTAGGCTTGTATTTCCCTTTCTATTTCTGTTCTAGTTCTTTTGCATTCATGTGTTTCTTCAGGTCATCCCTAGTAATCACACCATCATTAAAAGAAGAAAGGAGTAATATTATAACTGCTTGCCTAAATGGGATGTATTTGATTTATTGTGTCATAGACTCGTGTGAGTGGCATGCTGGACGATTGGAAAGAGAATTTGGCCATTATAATTGCAAACAGAACAAAAGATGATGAGCTTGTTATTATTCATCTTGGAGACTGTCTGTGGAAGGAGACAGGCGAGGTGTGGGTCTTTGGTTAATTTATTTTACTACAGTCCGTATTATTCTTGTTGTATTGGTTTTACAGTTGTGAGGTGACTGATATTACAGGTTACCGCTGCTCATGCCTGCTACTTGATTGCGGAGACAAACTTCGAGTCATTTTCAGACACTGCTAGACTGTGTCTAGTTGGTGCAGATCACTGGAAGTCGCCAAGAACATTTGCTAGTCCTGATGCTATCCAGGTGAATGTCGTTTGCAGCTGCTATTAATAGCATTTTGGAAGTTCATAGAGATTTTAGCTTTTTTTATCTTATCAGTGCATAATAGGCTTATGGTCTGTGTTATTTGTCTTTTCAACTTTGTCTCAACTACCTCTGTATATAAAAAACATCACCATGTTTTGAGATTTTCTTCTAATGGAAAATCCTAAAATATCTCAATATAATTAAAATAACGTTAGATGTGAATTTGCTGTTTTCGTGGTTCCTTGTCCAGTTATATCCAGTGCATTACAATTGGCATCTCCTTGGGCATGTATATCTTAAATAGTCTGAGCAAGCCATAGAGCTTTTATTGTTTTTGTTGATTGACACCACACCCTGATTGAGCTGTTCACTATTTCAACAGAGAACAGAATTGTATGAGTATGCAAAGGTTCTTGGCAATTCTCAGTTTGTCTTGCAACCATTTCAGCCATATAAACTTGTCTATGCCCACATGCTGGCTGAGGTGGGAAAGGTTTTGGAATCTTTGAGGTTGGTCTTGTCCTCTCACTAAGTTTCTTAATGTTCATCTTCCCGTGTCTTAGTGAACATTGATTAACCAGGTATTGTCAAGCTATACTGAAGTTATTGAAGAATGCTGGTCATACAGCTGATGTCGAAACATGGAAGCTTCTGACATCTTCCTTGGAAGAACGCCTTCGAACCCATCAGCAGGTGCCTTTCTGTTCTTATGCTTCTTATTTGTATTTTGATAATCTCGTGTTGACCTCTTTCATCTTTAGGGAGGATATACCTCAAATTTGGCACCTGCAAAGTTGGTGGGGAAGGTCCTGACCAGCATCGATCGATCCATTCACCGCATTATTGGTGCACCATTGCCACCACTGCCACCCGTCACCCAGAGCAATGCACAAAATGTTGAAACTGATGATCGCCCTGCAGTTGCTAAGATGTCAAATGAATCAAGAACAGGTGTTGTGTCTCTGATGCCATCAGCGTCAATGGAGCCCATTAGTGAATGGGCAGGTGATAACAGTAGAATGTCAATGCACACTAGAAGTATATCTGAGCCGGATTTCGGAAGACGCCCAAGACAGGTGAAATGCACAAACACTTTTTTATATTGCACTTAGTTAACGAAAGCCCATCTTTATCTTTATCGCATACACCTTGCACTTGCCTATTTGTGTTTATTGTTTTACATTGGATTTATGTAGAATCAGAATGCACAAGTGTCCCCATCCGATACACAAGGCAAAGCATCAAGCTCAAGTGGTCCGACTCGCTTTGGTCGCTTTGGATCACAGCTTCTGCAGAAGGCTGTGGGGTTGGTCTCAAGAACCCGTCAGGTAAGTGTTTCCTTGACCTGCTATCCACGGTGATGCATTTGCTGAAATTCTTTTCCTTTATATGTTTGAAGCCCTGATTCATATGTACTGGCTTTTTACAGGCTAAACTAGGAGAGAGGAACAAGTTCTATTATGATGAGAAGCTTAAGAGATGGGTAGAGGAAGGTGTTGATCCAGTAGCAGAATCTGCTGAACTGGCACCACCTCCAACAACCACTGTGTTTCAGAACGATTCATCTACTCACAACATAAACAGCACAATGAAAAGTCAAAGCTCATTGCCTAATGGTGTGCCAGAGACCAAAAGCCTGCCTCCATCTGGGCATAATTCTGGCATTCCACCAATTCCACCTAGCACAAACCAGTTCTCAGCACGGGGCCGCCTTGGCGTTCGCTCTAGGTAGATACTTGAATTAATATTGGCAAATCAACATTTTATTTTCATTTTGAAATTTCATGTTAGTAATTAGGTTAACATGTTCAACTTTTTGGTGACCTTGAATTAGCTCTGCTGGAATTTACATAACAATCGTTATGCTTTCTCAGGTATGTGGACACTTTCAATAAAGGTGGGGGAACTACCCCCACCAACACCTTCCAGACACCTGCTTTTCCCACTGTAAATCCGGGCGGTGCAGCTGCCAATTTTTTTATCCCCACTACCACAACTGCTGAAGCTGAGATCAATCAGACTGCAGATGCTACTATAAGTGAAACCAGTCCAGGACCTGCTGCCAATGAGGTTTCTGTATCGTCCACACCAATGTCATCACCACCACCATCATTGTCACCACTGACATCTTCATTAACGCCATCCACATCATCATCCATACAGCGCTTTCCAAGCATGGATAACATCACCCCATCTAGCAAGGGAAAGGATGGGTCTGCCTTACTCTCATCTCGTTCTCGTGCTGCTTCATGGAGTGGTAGCTACACAGAAGAGCTCAGGGGTAGTACAAGATTGGGAGCTAGAAGGCCACTAACAGAACCGTTGGGCAGTCCATTCTTGCCTTCAGCATCCCCTCCTGGTCGTTTATTGTCGGTTCCTAATAGTATGAGAATGTCACCAAATGCTGGTAGTTTTGGGGATGATATGCAAGAAGTTGAGCTCTGAGAAATGCCTGCCGGACATAATTCAAATGTTACTCAATCTTCTGGCATGCGAATCTCAGGCTGAACTAGCCGATATCACGGCGCAAAAGGAATTTGAATGTCTCACAGGAAGCAAGGTGAAATTTCTGTTTGATTAGTTGATGTGCTCTGTTAGCAGGTTTCCTGTATGCTTTTTGTCTTTTGACCTGGGTGTAGTGCCTGCTGCTCTCTCTCTCTCTCTCTCTCCCTCTCTCTAAGTTGAGAGGACTCGGTGGCTTCCTTAAAATGCATCGGATGTGTAGCCCCCTTTGTACAGCCAATTTGTTGATTTATTGGAGACCGAAATCCAAAAATGTTTAAGACTAGTAGGGCTTTTTTACCCGGAAAAAGTGTAAACACAATACAATTGAGTATTGAAGTTTTGTATTTTTCCCTCATCTCCCTCATGTTTCTTCCTTCCAGTCAAATCTGTAGAAATGATTGAATTAAGATCCCATGTTTTCTGACACAATGGATGGAATAATATGGTTTTAAAAAGAGTTGCTTATAGCAACTTTGCATAAATTAATTGAAAAGCAAGGAGGATAGTAACTGTATTGCTATTTACAAATTCCTGATGATCAACAAGAGTTGCCATCTGGTTATTGTGGGAAAGGCCCCCTTCAATGCTTCT
Organism: Nuphar pumila; assembly: GCF_984573655.1. Lineage (NCBI taxonomy): Eukaryota > Viridiplantae > Streptophyta > Magnoliopsida > Nymphaeales > Nymphaeaceae > Nuphar > Nuphar pumila. Next base: position 4,589,170 of record NC_143261.1, read on the forward strand.
ACTGCTCTGGAATGTTATAGTTGTGCCCACAAACCATTCCTGCACCACCGTCTGCGCGAATGGTTGCAATTACATGCCTTTGCCCTAGATTTTGTTACACTGGCTGTTCTTCAACGGAGTGGAAACAGAACGCAGGTGGCTTCTACGTATCTTCTTTATTTATAATGTTAGGGTCTGTGGGTAGTTGAAAATAAGCTGCATTCCCGACTATCTTCCAAAGATGGGCTTCTATCTATGGTAATTCCTTGGGTCAACAAGTGCTATCCGCGTAATTGCTATGAGGAGACCTGCCACCGCTTATTCGTCTCTTGCTCTGCTACAGCTTCGATCTGGAGCTTTATTGCCAGAAAGTTCAACTGTCGTCGGGTTCCTAGTGGTTCTTTGCAGCAAGAACTTGAATGGTAGTTATCCAAGTCCTTTAAATTTGGCTGGTTACAGGTGTGCCGGAGTTGAGTTTTTCATATTATTCTTTGGAGGATTTGGTTTAATCGCAACCAAGCTTTCACCTTCTTGATCGAGAAAGGAAGATGCGGATTCTGCAGTTCTTTCTTCCAAAGTTCGGCATGCGAATGAAAATATAACCATTGGGCTCATGAAGGATCTCTGGAGCTTGTGTTGTGTTAATTTTCTCAAATTGAAGTGATCTGACATGGAGAGCGGCTTGTCCAGGTTTGGTCGCAATTTCGTATTATCTGTTCAAGCTGGCCCCCTCCTGGTGTTTGCCGTGTTGACATTCGATTAGCCTCAGCACGCTCTGATCTGGGTTGGAGGATATCATGTGCAGTTCATGAAGATGGCGATAGGTTTGTTGTCGCTGGAGCTCTGCAGAATGGATCTGACTCACTTTGTTCTGAATTTGAGGTCTTGGAAGAAGTCTTCGGTTTCATTCATTCTCAAGATCAATTGATATCTATTTCCAGTAACAAGTCTTGGATTTCATGGATGAAAGGAATTGTAGAAGGTCGTAGGAGGGTCGGTCCCCACCTGAGAAAGGTCCATATGGTGTTTCCTCCGTTTGTAATTCTGGACAGTTCTTGTCTTTGGATCTGTTCGTTGTTGAACAGTGTTCATCATGTAGGGGACCGCCTTCCCTGGCGTACCCGTCCCCCTAATTGGGTTGACTAGTATCTTTTCTCTGCAAGGAACGGGGGCCTTCTCCCCCAGCTCTGTTATGGAAAAAAAAATGAGCCATCTATACATAATTCCTAAAATTTGCTTAAAGTATGAATGGATAGACAGACAAAAATATTGGCATTAAATATCAGTTTAATATATGTGTGTAATTTTATAGGTGTGTAATTTTATAGAACTAGATTGGAAACTATAAGACTGGATTCTATTCGTACCTGAGATCCAGTAAAATTAGACCCATATGAAATCGTTTTCAAAGCACTTGCACCAATAAAATTATACCCATACGAGAAACCTTTTGAAAGTATTTTTAAGTATATTTTTGCACACTAATTTTTTCTGTCCAAAGAGCATATCTTTTTGCAAAAATACCTTAACAAATTCAGATCAGTAGTTAATAAGGATTTTGGTAGATTAGTGGCCATATATAGTTGTCAATTACCAAGCAGATTCTCATGACCTCATTTCTCTTCTTCCTCTCAATTCCATCACAGTTATTACAAGATCTCAATCTAAAACTGTCTTTTTATTTTCAATAAAAGTGTTTGTGCAAACCGTGCATCAAATAATAAAAACCGACTCGCACTAGTGGTGGAGTCCGGGTCGAACTCAGAGAACGAGAAAATACTTTGTATTTCACATAAAATTAAGCTACTTTTTATTGCCTTGAAAAAAAATTAATTAATTAACTAAATAAGAGTATCAAGAGGGCTTAAACAAATAAAGATAAAGTGCCTTATTACAAACCCCAAATTGAATTAATAAAATAAATCATAATCTAAAAGAAAGAGGAAAAGTCTTCAATGCTTCAAGTCTTTAGTCCCCTTGATCCTTGTGCTTCCCTCTTACTAGTATTGTATTCCTATTTAAATGTCTTGTATTCCTAAGGGCTCTTTGAGGGGCTTGAAGGGCCTTTTCAGGACCTCAGAGGGTACTTCGAGGGCTTAAAATGGGGCTCACCGCACGTCTGATCGCTTCCCTGCAAAAATCAAACACAAAACGCAATAAAGCGAAGAATACAAAAACTAAACTAAAAATAAGATTTAAACTAACTAAAAACAAACTACTAAAAGACGAAATAGCAAAACTAACTAATAATCAAGAAATTGACTTATGTAACAAACTATTAACAACTTAATTAAAAGAATAACTAATTAGCTAAAAAATAACTAGATAAAAGATAAAAGTGCATAACAAACTAAAGAAAACGACTAACAAATAACCCATGCTACTACTATACGGATTGTAAACTAACTTGTAACAAATCTGGGAATAAAGTAAGACTAGCTATAACTATTTACCCTAATCAATAATAAGGAATAAATATCAATAGCAAGACTCGGCTAGATTTAATTCTATACAAAAAAATATGATAATCAAATTCTAAACTAAACAAATAACATGCATCTAATAAACTAAACTGACGTGCATAAACTAAACTATTGGCTACTAATGAATTAAAAATTGAAAGTAATCTACAACTAATCACGTTTTACATAAAAAAAAAGAGTCTAAACTATAACTATTGAATCGGCTAAATCAATTTATTTAAGTAAAAAAAATGATAATATAAAACAAGTATATTCTGATCTAAGCATAAAAAAACTAGTTTCTGGAACTAAATAACGATTTAAACAACTGATAAAGACAGCAAATGAAGCTAGTTGTTCGATTGGAATAGTAACAATAAAAAATGACTAATCGACGATTTCCAATTTAAACTACAAAACTAAAGCAAATAAACTAACTAACTAAAACATCAAGAACATGAGTTAACAATAGCTAAACTAACTTGATATTGAAAATAAACAACAAAGGTTTAGATCTACTTGATGCCAAAATAAAATTTTAGAAAACTGATGCCAAAAGCTAAATCGGCTTAAAAAAATTTATTTACGTGATCTAAAAACAAAACACCGAATATAAAAACATGCTGCAGACTATTCTAAACTAGATCTAATCTAAAACTAATAAAAAATCAAGAAAGGATACGAAAACCCTACGATAAAATTAACGATCTACCTAGATTAGTGTTATTCTATGCACAAATCAAGAAATGGCCAAAAATCGAGAAACTACCGATTTTTCTTTTATACTTTCCCAAATTTTTGAAAAATCTCAAAATGACTAAGTGTGAAAATATGCGGTATTACATCTCTACCCCCTTAAAAGAATTTCATCCACGAAATTAAAATATACCGAATAAGTGTGGGTAGCGCCAAAATCAAACATTACACGTGCATAATGATCGGCGACTAAGAAGATACCTTCAATCAGATCAAGTTGATCGTCTTGCATAGCAGTCGTAGCAGCATAGATCCGCCTGTTGGTCCTACGCTGACCCTGCTACTGCTAAGGCCTCTGTTACTGCTGCTGCGGTAGCTGCTGCTGATGTTGTCCTCTCTCAGCCGCTGGCTTGTTTGAACAGTATGGAGCAATGTGCTCAGGCTGCTGGCACTGGTAGCAGACTCCCTTAAACATCGGACAAAAGCCCAGAGGATGACTTTTGTTGCACTTGCGACATACTGATTGTGCCTTACCCTGCTGGGTCCGCTGGCTTTTACCCCCCTGCACCTTGTCGCCCGCAGAGCTATCTTCACTACCGCCTCTCTTCTGCGACTCATTCCTAGACCGTTCCCACTTCTCGTTCAGGATGATCGCAGACTCTATTGCATCACTCAATGAAGTTAGTTGACTCATCATCACTCAGACTCGAAGTTTGTCCTTCAGTCCACGAACGTATTTGGTTGCCCTCGCCTTATCATCAGCGAATAGGTTCAGACAATACTGCTCTAGACTCCTGAATTTGGTGGTTTAGTCCACTAAACTCATACCTCTCTGAGTCAGCTCAAGGAACCTCTATTGCATCCTTTCTCGTGCGTAAGAGGGAAAGTGCGTGCCTAAAAACTCTGGCCTTAAAACCCTCGAGGGAATCATGTTCACCCCTTCGTACTTCACCCTTTGCAGGGTGCCCCACCACTTCTTGGCATTGCCCTTCAGGCGGTACGTGCCAAAAGCGGTCTTCTTATCCTCGGGGACAGGTAGGACGTCGAACGTCCGCTCAGTCTCATCGACCTCACTCTCAACTGCCTCTGGGTCGGCCTTCTCTGCAAAAGTTGACGGATCTAACTTCAGGAATCGCTCGTAAATGACATTACCGAGGTTCAGAGCAACCTCGACAAGATAGACACAAGTAGTTGTGTGCGCAATCGGCATCATCACAGTCTCGATCAGTCTGTGGAGGGCATTCATCATGAAATCCCTTTGCTCTTGCCAGTCCACGGGAGCACCAACAGAAGTCAAAGCGTTCTTGCGTCGATACAACTAAAACATAAATAAAAATTGCAAAGTTATGCCCTAATTGATCCTACCCTCTTAGGATTGATCCTGAATACATTTACAATAATTACAATTATACAAGCATGTCTCAATTTCTTAATTCGTCTCACAAAAATTATGAATTGAACCATGAACACATAAGAAATTCACATACTTTCATAAAAGTACCCCATAGCCTTACTAGTGAAGGAGATTATTCTGAAGCATGAGGCACGACTTGCTGACATTCTTGGATAGGGCTCAATAACCAACATAGACTTTTGGTACAAAAAGATGATAGAATATAAGATTTTGTGGTGTGCTCTGATACCAAACCTATAACGACCCCAACTCATACTCATAAAAAAGTGACATTTTTTTTCTTAAAACAAGTGCAGAAACATTCTCAGAGACCCATGGCCTTTACAGTTACAACACATACACAACCACAAGGGATCTTATACTCATCTTTCAAACCAAACCAAACTTTATTTACCAAAGTGCATATAGTTTGAGACATAAGCAAATAAAATATAAATAAAGCAAAAAAAAAGAGTCACACTCTCTAAAAGAATCTGTCAAAAAGTCATGTAGTCCCCTTGTAGCCCTCTTGAAAGCAAGTCACATCACTAGGCCTCTAAGACTGAAAAAAAATTAAAAGTAGGGGGGTCAGAATTCAAAGAATCTTGTGTATGAATCCCTCTAATAAAATAAATAAGTAAAAAGAACATAAATAAGATTTATACAATATTTTAGAGGAATGCAATTATGATAAATTCATAACTCAATTGATTATTCATGCAATATGAAATAATTATTAAGCATGAGAGGACAATTTAATAAACAACAGAGACCACAAATTAAGCAGTAAAATATTTAACATGCATTACAGAACAAACATCATGCATTCACCCATACATCACAAGGGAACAACTAAATATGCATTATATGCACATACATGAATAAATTATTATCTCTTATCAGAGTATTTTTTTCATATGCATGTCTCTATTAAATGCAAACAATTTAAGTTCCTCTTTTTATTATTGTTGTTCGTGGATACTCCAAACGGGTAACAATTTTCGAGGTCAAGTAGGGTCTCTAGGGTAACTTAGCACACAAGTTGTATTTTATTGTTAGGTTTCAAACTTAGCCCTCGATCGAAACAATCTTTGGAACACTAGTCCTCTACATCTAAATGTTGGGACACCAGGAAACTCCACATCCACAAGTGTCATTTTATTGGTACACCAAAACAACAATTGTGTCTATACACCACTCCTAGGTAAAGTGGTGGATTCTCCCTAAAATCGAGGCCAGAAGAAGAACCTCAATATTGGGTTCAGGTGTAACAACAACGCACACGAAGTTTTAGTATCCTCACAGTTCCTCAAAACTGCAACTCCAAGAGTCTCATTCTAACGGCAGGATATCTCAGAACGTATATTACATTGTTCTCTTTATTTATTTTTTTATTAATAGTCATTCTATTAATTTGCAATTCAGTATGTCAAATTAGTAACACAAGTTCACATATCCAAATGCGAGACTCATCACGGAACCACAGTCCGCGAGAAATATAGAACAGTGCAATATAGTGAAACAATATCAATGTCAATTTTGCGATGCATTAAAACAAGTAAAGCATGAACAATCCAAGCTCCAGACCTACATTGATCTATTTTGATCATCGATGCATCACATGCAAAAATCATAACATGTCATATGCAATGATGTCAACATGCTTTCCAATGCACATTTATATATGTCAATCTAAAAATGTGCGTGAATTACAACATTCATATGCATGTGTTCACACTATTCAACTGCATGTGTTTGTGTAATTATGCCACACATATGCTTTCATTCATGAATCATCTCAATTAAAATATGTGAATATTCATACATTTACGTACATACAAACACACATCAATTTCATGTATGCAAATGCACTTAAAACAACTTTGAAATAACATATTGCTCTAGCATGTCATATCAAGTCAAGGCATGTGAAAAACTCCATTCTTACACGTATTAAAGTCAAAATTCATGCACACAAAAATTTGGAAATTTACATACATATTCAAATTTAGTTTCAGATTTAAGCAACCACCATGTGTCAAAAGTTTATTTTTGCAATAAGACACTCGGGCCAAGCTGATCCTATCGGCTGGGGTTCAAGCCCCAATTCAGCTGAGCCCAATCAGCTGGGTGCAACAGGCCACCCGCCTGTCACCAAACAAAATCCTGTTTTTTAAAAAATTTATTTCAGATTTTTTTATTTTATTAATTCTGGCTCAGCTAGCCAGCCGAGCAGAGCTCAGCTGGTCTGCTGACCAGCAACCACCCTGCACAGGCTAAGCCTGTGCAGGTCTGGCAGACCATGACAGGCCAACCGAGTATGTCTCGGCTAGGCTGCCATCGAGCTTAGTAACGACAATAAAAAGTAAAAATAACGTGCCAAGAGGAGACTGCAGAAAAAATTTAAGCATGAATATATAATGCTCAGATTCATCAAAGTACAAACATCCTCATAAAGATTATTATGGAGATATGTATATTCAACTTGCATGTATATGCTTATTCACTAATTGTTAGCACATGCATATTTAGACTTTTAAACATGATATGCATGGTTAGATTACATATATATGCTTATTCCAGAATACATGCATTTTTTTATCTATCAAGGTGATATGCATGCATAAACAAAATTTTTTTCTCACAAAATAACATATGTCCAACGGCTCATTCAATGGAAATCAATTCTAGCATAGAACAAGCACTTCAGAGGCTATTTTATCATGAAATAAATTTTGTTTTAGCATGAGAATAGACATGTACAAAATTTTATTTGAGAAAAGGTGAAAAGAACCATCAACACATCCATGGAAGGAGATCCATTAATCCTCGTCCATTTATTTTAGGATAAACATCCATATTTACTCATTTTCTATGAATTTTCATTAAAATATTGCATAGAAATCCAATCTATATTCAATTTCTCACTTGATTCAAGAAAAGAAACCCGTACCATACATGTAGATCAAGAAAAAATATGGATTTGATGGTAGAAACGATGGATGATTGAAGAAGGAAGCATTCTTCTTCCTCTGCCTCTTTTTCCCTCTCCTTTTCTCTCTCCTCTTTTTCCCTTTTCCTTCTTTTTCTCTCTTTTTTTTTTTGATGTTTAAATAGAAAAAAGGAGGGTGACCACCCCCCCTCCGCCTTCTCCAGGCCCTTCTAGATGGGCGGGAGATGGAGGGTTTCTCTTTTTGGGACTCTCATACCCTTATTTCCAAAAATTTCAAAACTCTCTTAAAATTGACTTTTCAAAGTTTTATTTTAATAGACTTTCTAAAACCTTCTTAGATTCTTTTAGGTGTGTTTAAGGTCTCTATTAAGAGTCCTAAACAACTATAAAAATTAAATTTCAGAATTAATTAATTATTAAGTATTAAATAATTAATAATTATCCAAAAGCTTCCAAAAATTGCTAAATTAACTTGGGAGACTTCCTAAAATTAAATAACTCTAATTTAAAGTTATCTAATGAATTTAAAGCTAAAAAATTGTTGGGCATAGATTTGGATCAGGATTTGAATTCAAGATCCAAATCCAAATGGGTCTTGAGCTAAATCAATACCGGATTAATATGGGTCTTGAATAGAGTCCAGATCCATATTAATTTAGATCAAATCCATTAAATTTGGTTTGATCCAGATCTGAATCGACAAACTGCTCCTTTTTTGAAAAAATATAATTTTTGGGTCAATCGTAGCCCGAGTTCAGAAAAGTAAAATACCATTACGCTCAAAATTTTGAGATGCATCCAAACGATATATAACTTGAATTTTACTTTTGAAATTCGTTTGAAAATAACCTAAATTTTGCTTGAATTTAAAGGTTCAAAATAAAACTCTTTTAAGTGGCTCGTTTAGGCCTTGACAACGAGACCAGGGCCAAGCCCAAACTCAAAAGTATCAACCAAAAATCGAGAAACTACCAATTTTTCTTCTATACTTTATCAAAATTTTAAAAAATCTCAAAATGACTAAGTGTGAAAATACGCGGTATTACAAAATCAATCATGTTGAACACATGTATGGAATCAAAATTTGAAAAAAAACACTAGAAATCCATTAGCATGTTTTATTTAGCATAATGCCCATTTTGTAGGTTTCCATTTAACTATATATATATATATATATATATATATATATATATATATATATATAGAGAGAGAGAGAGAGAGAGAGAGAGAGAGAGAGTACATGGTGGTGGTTGCCTACTACTTTTCTAGACTACCGCCAGCCTCCCATGCTTTTGAAGCGTGTTCCATGTTTTCCTTAAATTTGACTAGACATATGTGTTCTACATGCTTGATTTTATAAGAATAGACTCTAAGATAATCTGATTCTGACATGCACGTAGGTTTATATAAGGTTTAAAAAATGACACTAAGATTTTCATAAACATTCAAGGCTTTAAAATCAGGTTTTTTATTGAAAACATATGATCTAAGTTGTTTCGTAGAAAATCGACCATGTTGAATACATATGCAGGACTGGATTTGTGAAAAACAATCTGAAAACACCCATAGGCAGCTACCACTTTTCTAGCCTAATGCCAACCTACTGGGATTTTGAAGGATTTTTTCAGTTTTTTCTTAAATATAACTATACAAATGTGTTCTACATGCTTGATTTTAAGGAATCAACTCTTGGATTGTTTGATTACGATAAGGAAGTAGGTTTTTATAAGGTTTAAAAATTGATGGTCTAAGATTTTTATTAATATTTAAGGCTTAAAAATTATATTTTTATCAAAAAAATATGATCCATGTGTTGTTTCCTAGCAAATCGACCATGTTGAATAAATCTGAAAGGTAAGATTTGAGAAAACCAATCTGAAAACACTCGTTTGCATGTGGTAGGTTGGCGGTAGGCTAAAAAAGTGGTAGGCAGCTACTACTTTTTTTGCCTCAAAGGGGTTTGGCATAGTGGGATGGGGCCTAGGCCGCTAGGCAAGCGGTCTAGGTTCAAATCTCATGGGTGTCACCCCTTGCGCAAGCCAAAGTGTGGCAACTCCGTGGCGGCAAAGGATAAGCCCACAGAGTTTTATGCTGCCAAGACAATGATCGTAAGTACGGCAGGCAGAGCCAGCATAGCTAGGTCTCTTATCCTGAGGGCAGTTTCTCTATGTAAATATAAAAAAAAACTATATTTTTTCCAATATATATATATATATATATATACCACCATGGGTCACTAAGAACCAAGCTATTATCAAATCAATTTAATAAACAATTTGTACTATCAATTTGTAAGATCTTGTATCAATTTGCAGATATTGATTCTTACACTCTGGCAAACTGCTCAGCATTTGGTCTTATACATGATGGATTTACAAAAAAACAAATATGGTGCTACAACTCATTGGACTTTCACACTGGTGTATAACGTGACATTTTGCATTTGGTAAGTTTTTATCTATAAGGGTATCGTATCATGTACGGTGGCTCAGAATTTACTTGCTACTGCATTAACCATAGGTGGGATTCGTCAAAGACGTTTTGGGTGTCGATATTGAGGAGTGGAGGTTTTGCTCAGCACACGATGCTCCTTTACAAAATAATGGCATCGATTGTGGCGTATTTGTAATGAAGTATATTGAAGCAATATATAATGAGCGAGAACCTGATTTCGACGTTGTATGCTCTATACTTAAACATGTTTTATTATCCTCTATTATTGGGGACTCAATTTATATATTGGTGTCACATTATCTTTTTGTTGCAGGATGATATACCTGGATTCCGCAGAGAACTATGCAAAAAATTGACGAAGTTTCTAATTGCGGAAGAGAAAAAAACTCAACCGACAAGAATAACTAGAAGGCAACGAACGATGCGACCCCCCCCCCCCTCAGGGGTAATATGATGTACATCGACTTCTAACAGATTTTGTAGACTGTATAACCAAATTTTGTAAGACTGTGTATATAAATTAATGTAAATCTCTCTGGGTTGAAATAAATAAAATTTCAATTTTACTAAACATGCCAATAAGTTGGATTGTTATTTGTAGCAAAGGCAAATCGGTGTTATGTTCGCCCTTCATAAATAAAAATCGAAAAAGCGATTAGCGTTGTGTATAGTGGTAACGCGCACTTTTCTATAACGTGACATTCTATAAGTGTATAAATCTATTCTAATAAGTGTAGCACACAAATGCCACTGAACAAATCATTGTAATAATCGGCCTTCGTAAATAAAAATTGAATAAGCATTTATATATGGCTGAAACGATTTGTACAAACATTGATAAACGGCTAAAACGATCAGTGTTGTGTACAATTAAAATCATAATTTGCTTTTACGGTCTTGCTATCATGATTTACACAATGATTGATAAAAGGTTGAAACAATTTGTATGTATGAAGGCTAAGGGCTATCGCAATTTGCATGATTGATAAACGACTTGCAACCAATTATAATTCAGTATGTAATGTAACATTCTATGATTATATAATTCTTTCTATAATAGATCGTGATTTGCTTTTACGGGCTTTGTCTATGTCAACGATATGTTCTATAGAGATTTATAAATCGATTTAAGTAACAGTTGCAAACCGATATGAGTAAATCGTGATTTGCTTTTATCATTAGATCTTTTTTTTTCTTGTTGAATGAATTTATAGAACTCTGATGCATGCATTACGCGGCTACTTGATGTATTTCTTATTTTGTTTTTACGTGTTTTGTTTCTGGATTCATAGAACCAAGTACGCAAGGATGATGAATCTAGATTGATGATTGCTAGACCTTTCTTACTAGTTGAGTATCAATACAACTCATTCACATGGGTTTGGTATGTTGAGTATGAAAATGGTGGTTGGAAACAATAATTCTCTTCCTCCTTTCCTTAGCAAGATGGTTGATGACGATTTATATACCAAATAAATCACCATAAAGGCGATTTACTAATGGTTTAAAAATTAAGCTACAACGATTTAACAACGATCATGCACAAGTAGTAAATGTAACAACTTTTTGCTTTTAAGATACTTTATTTACAAAACAACTTTTGCGCAATGATTCAACTACTGTATATGTATAATGATTTGTATATGTGAAAGTTAGATGAAATAACGATTTTCACTAATTGTATAAGCACTGAGCAACGGCGATTTACCTTCGGTATAAAAAATTGTAGCTCTGTAGGCTAGATGAGACAATGATTTATACATGTGAAGGATAGATATTACAACGATTTATACATGTGAAGGATAGATATTACAATGATTTATACATATGAAAGATACATTATTAAACAGAATTCACATGTGATTCCTATGTTCCATAGCTTTTTTTATGAAGCCATTTCAGTGTATAAGCATATTCACCTCCTGTTTTGTTAAACAACTCTTAACAAATCCGACAATGTGAAAATTGGGCCATGCAAAGAGGCATAACAACTAACTTTATGTTAAGACTTACTTTCTTTTGTATCAAGAAAATGATATATGGTAAGACTTAAACATAATTCACACGTGATTCCTGTGTTCCATAGCTCGCTTTCAAATTGATCTGAGTTTATCATAAAACAAAACAATATAAGACACTACATTAAGTTTCATAAGAAATGCAAACATCCTCCCAACATTGATTACATACCAAAAGACTTGTAAAAGTGAAGCTATCATTTCAAAAAAAATGGTCGAGAGGATTGAAGGTCCCAACATTGTAGTGCACGTCTATAGGGTATTGCTATATGTTAGAAATTATACAAGTTAGCTAATGATAAGCTGCACGTAATGCAATTTACATGGGAAGCAATATAATGTATTACATACTTGTTCATGTGAAGGGCTTGGTTGCTTTTGCTTAGATGTTAGTAGTTTATTTGATATTTTCTTGCCAACCAATTCTAGTGCAACTTTTATCCTCTGACGACTGCGATCAGAGGCAGGTTTTCTTTTGATACCCTTCGCTAGGTGAATATTTTTATCATAATCTACAACGTTGACTCCTGACTTGTTGAAGATGATGTTTACACTTTGGCGCAACTTCTCATGTGGGTTAAGGAAAGCATGATTTTCACCTCTGTTGTTCACTCCCATATTGTTGGATTGGTCTTCATGAGCTGCAACTGACTGATGGTGAATTGACTGCACGTTTTTAAGTAACTCCCTTGATAATTTTCTCATGCATACATAGGCTTCTTCACTTTTCGATGTCAAATATGCAACATGCATAAGTGACCTACACAGTTGTTGGTAACAGGAGGTTATGTGGCACTTCTCATCAACACCAGATTGACTAACATTATCTGTATCCAACAGTTCAATCTTTGCTTGTCACATCCATCTTCACATTAAATATGACTCAGGTATTTCTTGTATCTTCTCTTGATTAAGTGTCTTTAATATATGACGACATAAAATACCATTGAATTTATATATTTTGCACGTACATTCAACTGTTTTGTTGTCAACATTGTACGTGACATGTACTTCTTGTCTTTTCGGATGCTCTACACCCTCCCATACAATATGGTATTTGTGCATATTCACAGTTTGCACGCGTCCTTCTATGCTGCAATTCATGACATGCATAACCTCTGTCTTAATCCATTCAAATACAGTTAGTGTATACAGATTTGCAGGTCGCATCAATATTTTCATGCCCAAAGTTACAGGACATGTATTGAAGCATTTCAGATCTTGTTCAAGCTCATTCTATTTAAGACCATCTACAAATAATTCATATTGTTTTATAAAGTGAAACATTGTTAAACATGAATACAGGGTTTTCTTTAGTGTGGCATGCATAGATTCAACTCTTTGTATGCTTATCATACCTACACAAAAGTATTGTCTTTCATATGTCAATGCCCACTTCTCTTTTTCTGCATATAAATTTTGTAACCACATGCAGTCTTCAAGGTCATATATCTGAATCATTTCCTCCCAATCAGACATAAAGGTGACATCGTCTACACTCTCAAGTACACACCTTGTAAACTTTTTGTCAAACCTTGTCTTCTGATTAAATATGTGTCATATGTTCTTTGTTGCATTTTGAAAGATATGCCACCAACATAGGTGATGATGTGCATCTGGCCATACATGAGATACTGCAGCCACAATTGCGTGATCACCATCTGTAAGTATAGTTTCAAGTTGTTTCCCATTCATTGCCTATGTAAATGCTCTGAACAACCACTCAAAGCTTTTCTTGGTATGGTCATACAAAAAAACGTCGCCTAATATACAACTTTGTGAGTGATAGTTCACTCTAATAAACTGCGCAAATGGTCACTGTTCAATATTAATATTCAATGTCGTATAAAAAACAAGTACATCATTGAAGCATTCATAATCTACTCTTGACTTTGAATCTGCCCAAAACATATTCACAACATATCCATCTTCATCTAGTTGCATTGCACTAAAGAAACCAAGGTCAATGCTTGATTTCTTTTATAAGTAATCAACCAAAGAACATATTTCTTCATTCTTCATGTTATTTGTCATTTTCCTTCTCAAGTGGTTTCTTAGATCCATAGGTGTGAATGGCATATTCTCGTGACCACCATCTATGTGTGCGCACAAATTATATGTCTTCATTGGTGCAATGTCGGTGCTATCAGCTATTTTAGCAATTGCAGCATGCACTTCAGTTACTTTACGATGTGACCTTAACATAGGAGTCATAAATGAAGTTGCTAAATCATGGTTATGATCATTGATTAAAGTACGAACTACATATTTCATATTCGGAAGTCTTCTTAACACAATTCTCGTTGGACATCCACATCTTGAATCTGGCTTGCTCCTTGTTGGATTTCCACTTGACTTCTTCTAACCTTCCTTAGAACAAACATGTCTTTCTCACTACGACACCCTGTGCATTTTTGGACTAAGAATACCTTCTAACACTGAATCCAAGTTTTAAGGCATAATCATTGTAAAATTTATATGCAGCTTCCTCATTATTAAACTGCATTCCTTCTACGGGAACAAAGTCATGTGTACTATCATGTACATTCCCAGTGCATGCACCTTTATCAAGTGTATTGTCATGATTGTCTACCTCATTATCGAATTGCATTTCTTCTGCTAGAACATTCAAGTCAATAGTGAATTCAATGCATGCACCCTTCTTATCATGTGCATCATTAGTGCACATGTTCACTTCTTCAGGTGCATCATTAGTACAGATGTTCACTTCTCCATAACTTTTCAATGATTAAGATAGATCATCTTCACTGCAACCAGATGATAAGCTCACCACTATCATAAGAAAGATATCAATTTGCATTAGCCAACGCATACGTTTACTATGATTTATTCAAGATGCATATAACAATGGATATCGATAAGGTTAAGCAAGTCAAAGAAACGATTGAATGAATCACAGTATAAAAGCAATAACGATTTGTTATTTTCTTATACTATGCATCGAGTTGTTATTTACCATGCCAATAAAATAAACAATTTGTCATATATGTGTGTTAACGATAGCGATTCACGTGACAACGATTTAATTATATTTACAATGTTGTGAAGCAATTTCAATAGAAATCGTTAAATGAACAATTATTTGAATACGAAAATCACCACCGCAAGCACGCAACAATGTATTTCCGCACTCATACATTTTAAAATTCTTTCTACAAATATCTTACAAATCAATACTAGAAAACACATAATATCTTACAAATCGATATACATAGCGCATAATATATTACAAATCGATACGGCAATTCAGCATAATAGCTTACAAATTGATACTAAAAAAGACATAATATCTTACAAATCGATATACATATCACAAAATATATTATAAATCGATACAAAAATTCAACAAAATAGCTTACAAATCGACACTATAAAACACATAATATCTTACATATCGATATACATATCGAAAAATATGTTTCAAATCGATACGAAAAATCAGCATAATAGCTTACAAATCGATATTAACAAACAAAATAATATCTCATAAATCGGTAGTATGTTACTACAACCACGATTTGTAATATATTGCATATACTGAGTGAATTGATGATACCGGATGGGGTAGAAGCCTTTCCTCACATCTGTAAACAAGCATTCTTATCAACATGTCCCAGCATCTTACAAATATCTTTCATTTTCCAACCATCGAAAGGACAAGATCCACTTGCAATAACAAAATAACACCTTAATGGCACTCACGATGACATACGTTCTTCAACAATAGCATGATGACATGGAAAGGTACTCACGATGCCTTAATGGCACTTGTTGGAATGTTTGTGCGTCATTGCTTTCTTTCATACTACTTAACGACAATGAAAAAGAATACAAGACTGTAAAAAGAGATGGCCGACAAATGCCCCTATGACGCCCACCAATGATCGAATCAGTCGATCGATTTATAGTTATCTCCATGAGGTAAGAATGAACCCGGGAATATTTTGTAACACAAGGCAGGAACGAGAAGGTGGCAATGTGTTGTAACACAAGTTAAAAACCAAGGCGGTAACCTGGACTCAAGACGACGACAAAGGTTGCTTCGACGGCAACAGATGACGGTAAAGGGTGCGTCGTCAAAGGGAGCTACTGTTACAGCAGATGGTGCAAAAGCTTACTGCTTAGGGCGAAAATGAAATGTTTGGACTTTGAAGAGTTAACATCATCCTCGACTTTCTGGATGAAGGATATTTTTGTCCTTTTCTCGAACTGTCGTTTCCCTCTTTTGAATGGAAGACATTTTTGTCCTTTTCTCGAACCGTCGTTTCATGGCGAGAATAGCAGGAAAGGGTATTTAAGTCTTTGCAACCGCACTGGACTCTGATGCTAAGTGATGTTGACACACACGAGGATACGAGCCCCACGTGCTTATATATGTGGCACTCATTCGGACTCCCGATCGCGCACTGTAGCAAACAGTGCATCTTCGGGGGAGAACACGCAACACCCCCTCCTACTTGACAGAGGAAGACTCGCTTTTATTAGTTGCAGAGAGAGAGAGAGATGCATGTGGACGATCTTTGCGTGTTTATCTCTTTGGCAGCACACACGCATGCACCGAGTAGTATGTTACAAAGATACATAGACACGAGGATGCGACGCGGGTTTGACTTGTAACTTTCAAAATTGTTTGGAAAATAGAACACGAAGACACAAATTTTAAATTTTTTTAATCAATAAAAATCTAAATTTTGATATTGTAATGTTAAAATTACATTTTTATTAAAATAAAACTTTAATATAAAATAACTAAATAATATTAAAATATTATTCATGTGTGTCTGTGTCAGTCCACGTGTCTGAGTGTGTTCGGTTGTGTCACTACGGACACTCCACCAAAATGGTGTCACTGTGACAGACCTTGTGTTCTTGTGTAACTGAAGATTAGGGGTGTCAACGGGTCAGATTTGGTTTGGACTAAAGTGAAACCAGACTTTGAACATATTTTCAGGTATAGTATTGGGTCCGGACTCAAGTCTAATCGGGTTCACTATAAGAAAAATCATACCGGGATCCGATAAGAACAACATGAACCAAACCTGGACCATACCCGGTAAAACCATATTTTTTATCATTTTTACATTGAAATTTTATAGGTCTTAATTGGAACTCGGGTCTGGGTCTGGTATAAAATTTCACAAACTTATACCCGGGTTGATGCATTAATCGGACCTTCGAGTCCGGACACGGGTCTTAATCGGGTTTTCTTATTTGTCACCATACCCGGACCTTATAGGGTTTGGTTAGGAAACCAGGCCAGTTGACACCCCTAATGGAGATGTTGGTATCAATGGGTCAGGTATGACCCTATCTCAACCCATACCGGATCAGGTAAAAACTCTAAATTTGGTAATAAAGAAAGAAGACTATCAAATATTCGGATCAGACCCATAAGATTCATGAAACATACGAAGCGGTGTTCAGTTTATGAAATTTCTTACTAAACCCAGGCCCAAATGACTCCCGATCAAAACCCACAATTTTTTTAACACGTAGACATTTTACAAGTTTAGCCTAGGTATGGTTTATGTTATATAAGATCCAGATATGGTTTTTCCTTTTGTAGGTCAGATCTAACAAGGACCCAATAGCTGTACCTCAGAATCAAATCCGAGTCTGGATCCACCCGGGTCTGGTGAAGGACAAATTCATACAAACAGGTTAGACTTGGAGCAGTCAGATTTTAGGTTTCTCAATATCTTTCCTTAAAAATAATTGGGAAAACACAAGTCCATAGAGCCATTGATCCGATATAAGAACAAGCAAGAGCACGTTCGGATAAGGGAACTCATATGTTGCCTAAATCAAGGGGGCATTCAGCTAAGAAATTGAGCTCGCCCAGCCGAGCTACATGCCAGCTCATTTAGGTAAACAAGCCTAGCACGAAAATGGCAAGCTCGGCTCATATAGGCTCGTTCTATGTAACAGAGTAATGGGTAGGTGCTAAATGATACGAACTAAATGAGTTTTTCAAGGTTCTTTCGTTTTATTTCTGACCGTACAGATGTGATCTATGTACTTAATTTTATAAGCATCAGCTCTTTAAGTGTTCGATTCCAACACATAAGTGGGTTTTTATAAAGTTCAAAAAGTTAACGGTCCAAAATCTTTGTAAAATTTTTAGGCTCCACATCATTTTTTCATCGAAAACACATCCAGGTGCCGATTCCTCCTAAATCGACCATGCCCAACACATTTATAAATCAGAACTGCCAAAAAAACAAGGGCAAAAGAACCCATTTAACATGTATCAATTTGGCACCTATTTTTCTATATTTAGATATTGTGTATTTATATGGATATAAACATAATATGCTTATTATGTATGTTTTATACATGTATTATATACCAACGGGGCTCCGCTTGTTTGGTAGGAGCAGTTAATGCACGCCAAATTCAATTCCCAATGGTATGATTGTACAACTGGTCGGGGTCTGCCTAACACCAGCTGGTCTATCAAAAATACATATATGTATTAGACATATTTTACATATATTATATATTACCAAGTTTTAATTAAAAAAAAATTAAATGTGTCAGCTCATGATTGGCACATAACAAGCTCAGGCTCGGTGAGCTCACGAGCCAAGACCGAGCCAAGCTCAACCTCAGCCCTAACTTCAAGTGTAACCAACCTCACAAATCACCAAATGCTGTAAGATTTCACATTGCACAAAATGAACGCAATTTAACATCAGTGGCCTTAGCAGGAAGCTCGGCACAAAAATAATACAGCTAGCCATGCCCATTCACAATATGATCATGATCTGTTTTATTGAAAAGGCAAGCACAAGCTTGCTGTGGATGATTGAATGGGAGGTAGTAAAAAAAAATAGCCTGTTCAATCAAAACAAGATGTCCATCAGGAGTCAGTCAGTTCTTGCTTCAACTTTAACTTCATTCATGGGCTCTGGTACTGGTTTCGGTGTTGACGACAAATCTACCAGCGTATGAGCAGGGGCAAAGTACATATGGAGGGACATCATGCAAATAATAATTCCCAGAAAAAGCTGTGTAAAACCGATAAATAGGACATGAGAAAGTTAGCAACACATGAGCAAGAATAATAACCAAATGAAGTAAAAGATTTCAAGAATTAATTGTGTAAGTAAAACAAGCCGCACGGTCAAAACAAGATTGTTCTATTGAACAAATTTACCTGAACTGTAGGCCTGAAATCAAAGAGAGAGATGGACAGGACCATAGTCAGCAGCATTGCCACTGAGGTTGCATAAACCTGATGAAAAGCAAAGCCCATGATTGTTTGCTCTGCTTAAACAACAATTTGATCTCATAAACTCAAACAAGATCAATGATGCAGTTCATTCAAGGTTCACATAATGTTTCAGATGCATGCTTCAAGAGATTTACTAGGTGGGTAGGCTTAAGGAGTTCAAGTTGAAGGACGTTGGGGTTGATACTCAAGGTGTATCTCTTGCCACAAGGCCAAAGCCCATGGGAAATTGTAAGCAGGGGGAAGAAGTACTCATAGAGTTTTACACTGCAGAAAATGAAACAGAGCCACATCAACGTGGCACCTCTCGGCCCATAACAGGACATCCGTATCATAATGGTAGTTTCTCACTGTTATCCCCAAAAAAATAAAGCCCCTCTGATTCATGCTTCAAGAGATCTGATGACTGGGTAAACTTGCAGAGGTGCAAATCCTACCATCACCATGTACTTGAAATAAGAAAAAAATACGCAGATGCTTCTGTGATTTGTTCAAGGACAAATCCAAAACACGTGCATGACATCATTCCCAGAGTCCAGCACCATATACAAGGATGAACCAGTTAAGAAACATTATCCTCTAAAACAGAAATAATTGACTTCATCTCAGGAGAAAAGCTGTCTGCATGTTGAACATTTATTCGTACCCAAAACTAGTTGCATAATTAAATATGACCATGAAAAAAGAATGGGATCCTAATGTTTCCGAAGGACCACCTCACACATTTTGTTGTTGATTCGTCATCTACTTCTTACAATCTTTAAGATGCAAGCCAGATGGCTTCAAAATTTTGGGTTTGATACTCCTAGATGCACCAAGCCAATAATAAGAGGCAGAATTGTATATTGAAAGAGTAAATAGACAAGAAACTGACAACTGGATTTTTATGCTATAGTAGCTCAAAAGTTGTAACTCCGCCTGTGTATAACTGTTTAGTTATACACTGCCGGTCCCAAGCCCGGATAAAGGAGGAGGGTTGCGGTAGGCCAGTGACAACCAGCATAAAAACTTAGTCACACCCTATGAATATGAACCAATATGAGAATTTCGTTGGGGTGTTCCCTACTGAGTGATGCGTTGTACTCTATAGGCCCGAAGCCAATGATAAATGGGCAAGGGTTGCTAGGTCATCGCCCAGAAGCGACGCGTCACACCGGCGCCCGAGTGTGGTGTCAAATAGGCAAGGGTTCCTTTTATTTGTTGGACGGGTGGGGGTAAAGAAGATAGTTCAAGACCATAAAATTAGGCTAGCCACTTAGAACATAGGGTCTTTAACTGGTAAGTTGGTTGAGTTAGTAGATGTTATGTGTAGGAGAAAGATGGATATTTTATGTCTGCAAGAGACCAAATGAGTAGGTGAGAAAGCAAAAGTGATAGAACCTTGGGGATATAAGATTTGGTATACAGGAATAAATAGGAATAGGAATGGAGTAAGGATTGTTATTAGTCATGAGTTTATAGATAATGTAGTTGAGGCCCGTAGGAAGGGTGATAGGATTTTACTTATTAAATTAGTATTAGGTACGGATATTATTAATATTATTAGTGTTTATGCACTTCAAGTAGGTTTACATGATTCCATTAAGCATCAATTTTGGGAAGATTTAGATGGAGTAGTACAAGGGATATCTTATGAAGAAAAGTTTTTCATCAGCGGTAACCTTAATAGACATGTAGGCATTAGTAGGGATGGATTTAAGAGTATCCATGGAGGCTATGGTATAGAAGAAAGAAACGAAAGTGAAGAAAGGATTTTAGATTTTGGTTTGTCCTATGATATGATCTTAGCAAACACTTGGTTTAGGAAGAGGGAGTCTCACCTGGTAACATTTAAAAGTGGGGTTAATACGAGTCAGATAGATTTTTTCCTATTTAAAAAGAGAGATAGAGGTTGTTGCATTGATTGTAAGGTTATACCGGGAGAAAGTGTAGCTACACAACATAGAGTCTTAATTTTAAATCTTAGAATTAGAAAATACCGCAAAAGGGATAGTCATAGGATAGATCCTAGAATTAAGTGGTGGGCACTAAAAGGAGCTAAACAAGGAATGTTTGTAAAGCAGGTAGTTAAGGAAGCTGATTGATGTCTCGAGGAGGATTCAGAATCAATGTCGAATAAGATAGCGGGTGGCATGAGAAAGGTGGCTAAGGAGGTATTGGGTGAGTCTAAAGGCGGTGCACCGCTAGATAAGGATACATCATGGTGGAACGAGGATGTCAAATTAGCTATTAAGGTTAAAAGAGAGTGTTATAGAAATCTAAGTAAGAGTCGTGATAATGAGAATTTGGAAAAGTATATGATAGCAAAAAAGGAAGCTAAAAAGTATTTTGAAACGCGAGGGATAAGGTATATAAGGAGGTTTATGACAAGTTGGATACCAAAGAGGGCGAGAAGGATATTTATAGGCTTGCAAAGATGAGAGATAGGAAATCGAGGGATCTGGGTATGGTTAGATGTATCAAAGATGAAACACAAAGGGTTTTAGTCAAAGATGAGGAGATTAAGGAGAGATGAAAAGATTATTTTGATAAGCTATTTAATGAAATGCATGCTCAAGATCTTGGAGACTTGTCCATTCCTTTTCATGAGATGAATCGTGACTTCATGCGCAAGATTCAAAAGAAAGAAATTGCAGAGGCTTTGAAGAAAATGAAATCAAGAAGGGCAGTTGACCCAAATGGTATACCTATCAAGGCTTGAAAATGCTTGGGAGAGAAAGGTTTAGAATGGTTGACAAATCTTTTTAACAAGATTTGGCGGACAAATAAGATGCCTAATGAGTGGAGGAAGAGTACTTTGGTGCCTCTATATAAGAATAAAGGTGATATACAAGATTGCACAAACTATCGTGGTATAAAACTCATGAGTCATACTATGAAACTTTGGGACAGGGAGATTGAGTATAGGTTGAGGAAAGTTGTCATGATATCGAAGAATCAATTTGGTTTTATGCCTGGAAGATCAACTATGGAAGCTATACATCTTCTTAGACAACTTATTGAGAGATATAGATTGAGGAACAAAGATTTGCATATGGTTTTTATTGATTTGGAGAAGGCATACGATAGAGTACCTAGGGATGTTCTCTGGTGGACAATGATGAAGAAAGGTGTTTCTCTCAAGTACATTAGTATAATTAAAGATATGTACGAAGGAGTAGTAACCAATGTCTGCACTTGTGGAGGGGTGACAACCAATTTTTCTATAACGGTTGGGTTACATCAAGGATCTGCATTAAGCCCTTTCCTATTTGCTATAGTGATGGATGAGCTTACGAGATCAATTCAAGAAAATGTGGCGTGATGTATGTTGTTTGCTGATGATATTGTTTTGATTGATGAGTCTAGAGTTGGGGTTAATGCTAAGTTAGAATTATGGAGACAGACATAGGAAGCAAGAGGTTTTAAGTTGAGTAAGAGTAAGACAAAATACATGGAATGTCGGTTTAGTAAGCAACGAAGTAGTGATGGGAGTGTAGTGAAGCTTGGTGAGCAAGAAATATCGGTGGATGATTGTTTCAAATATTTGGGATCTATCATTCAAAAGTATGGAGAAATTGATGGAGATGTAAATCATAGGATAAAGGTTGGGTGGATGAAATGGAAAAGTGCAACTGGAGTGTTGTGCAATCGTAGAATGCCATTGCGGTTGAAGGAAAAGTTTTATAGGACGACAATCAGGCCCGCTTTACTATATAGTACGGAATGTTGGGCTGCCAAGAGACATCATATTCAAAAAATGAGTGTAGCTGAGATGCGTATGCTTAGATGGATGTATGGAAATACAATAAAAGATAAGATTCGAAACGAGGAGATACGTAAGAAGGTAGGTGTTGCACCCATTGAAAATAAGATGAGAGAGAATCGTTTACGGTGGTTTGGACATATTCGGCGAAGGCCTAATGATACTCCAGTTAAAAAGACGGAGAAATGAAAAAATATATTAGTTAAAAGAGGTCGGGGTAGGCCTAAGAAGACTTGGATAGAGATGATAGGAAAGGATATGAATGCTTTGAACCTCACCGAGGACATGGCATTGGATAGAAATGATTGGAGGAGAAGGATTCATGTGAAAGACCCTTCATATCACCGACCCCAATTGTTTTGGGATGAAGGCGTAGTTGTTGTTGTTGTTGTTGTTTGTTGTTGTAGTAGCTCAAAAGCTGTAAAACTTTGAGGGATTACCTTAACAATAATGTCAGCATATTTCATCAACCATGATACTAGCAACCCAGAGGACCCCAAATTCAGCACAACCAACCATGTTGTAATACTGTACCCATTGAAAAGACGCTGCCACCATGGGCCATTTTCAAATTTGTTGTTGATGTCATCTAAAAGAAGTCGTGCCATGTTGAAGATTGCACCAAATCTGCAGAATAATTTCCATCCAACATGTATATAATAAAACAAATAATGACCATCAGCAAATATAAGCCAAAAGCACAGCAACTAGTTGTAATGCAATATTTCATTCCAGACATTACAAGATTTATACAAGATTCTGGGGACAGATAGGAATACCTACGTATACAACTGAACATTCTGCCAGTAGAGACTATCATTGTTTTTCTTCAAAAGAAACTCTGTATAGACACCAGCTAGTGCTGAAAGACAAGCAGATAAGATTCCAAGCAAGTATCCCTGTATAGGTGCTGAAAAAAGTGAATCACAAGAGGCCTCCCCACAACCTTTTACCTGAAATGGCAAGTGTAAAATTTAAATTACAAGGTAAAAATGTGATGCAAATCGGTTGCCCAATTATCAGAACTACATTACATATTAAACTAGAAACTGGAAATTAAAATTAATTAAAGAGAAATAACAATAACAATAAAATAATAGGAATAAGGAAAAGGGAAAGAGAAGGCTGAGAAATCACATCAAGTCTGCCTATCAGAAGTCCCTACAACAAGCATTTATAGGGAATAACCAAAACCCTAATTCTAAATTGGATCTGAGATAGATCCATTACAAATTAAGAACTAGATTTAGATGAAAACTCAAATAATAACCTAAACTAAGAGCTGGATCCAAATGGATCCTTTAAACCCGGATTGCAAGCTGCTCCGCTCCTGCATCATTCTCCCTAAAAGACTCAACCTCGAGTCTGGTGTCACTTTAGTTTCTTCCAATTCTGCTCTACCTTTGAGGACCACAGAAATAATGCAATCTCTGGCAGATGTGGATCTTCTAGGCATTGATTCCGAGGAGCTGATGATGGCAGGATCCATTTTGCAGGCCATTTGAATAGGGAAAGCATTTAGCCCAATTGCTTCTAGGTGGATGGCGTAAAACAATACCAAATGGATCTGTCAGAAGTATATGGATCGCAGACGCACTTGGATCCGATTATAATTTTGCATGGGTATTTGTGGGTGCTGGGTGCTGGGTGCAGGGTTGGGGTTAGGTTAGGTTGAATCTGGGTCCGATTCAAGTTTGAGGCTCGTACAAGGTTTGGGTTTAGGTGGTTTAGATTTGAGGCTTGGTTTGGATCTGATTGGTTCATGATTGGATAGAGGTTTTGATGAGTCGTTGGACCTAGAGTAGGATAGGTTGGGCTATGGATCACGCTTTGGGGTAAAAATGTTTGGTTTGAACCTGATCCAGACCCAAAATATTGTTGGATCTGGTTTTGATCAGGCCCAAGAGGTATTTGGAGTTTCACCCAAGTCGGATTAAGTCTAGTCTGGGTTTGGATTGCATGAAATAGATAAAAAATGGTGTCTTGGGTCCAACCCAGTGGGTTTGAGACTGAAAACGGGTCGATCCGGGTTGGAATAACCTGAGATTGAGTTTGAACCGAGTCCAAAACCCCAGAAAATGGGTCTTGTGGGTCTGAACCAGGTTTTGGATACTCGGCTCAGGATGGTAAACCGGGTAGAACCGCTTCCCGTAGGACCCGGTTCCTCCACCACCTGAGTTAGGGTTCAGGGGTGGAACCCCCACCCTGGCATGGGAAGTGCCGCCCCGCCAACCTGCCTGGGCCAGCGGGCAGTCACTGGCCACGGCACAACCGATGGTGGCTCTGCCACTTAGGAAAGAATCTGAGAGAGAGGGAGGACCCAAAAGGGTGGGGAGAGGAGCGGTGGAGGCAGGGATGGCCACCCTACCGATTGGGACACCTCCCACCAACTTGTCTGAGCCGGCGAACAGTCGCAGCCTGCGGCACGGCCGGTGGTGTCCCTGCTATCCGGGAATGAACCTGAGAGGGGGGGGAGAGAGAAGCAGTGGGGACAGGGAGACAACGGGGATCCTGGTGATAGCCGGGAGGCTTTGACGGTGTCCTTTGTCACCTGGGAAGCCCCCACAGGTGTCAACTCCAGCAGAAACAGCGACAGCAAAGAGGTTGAGAACTGTTGTTGTTGGGAGGAAACTGCATCAGTTGAGAGGTGTCGGTTGATCCTCTCTGTCACCTAGGAAGCACTAATAGGAATCGATAAGTTGGTTCCCACATGCAGCTCTTATGATTGATTTTGTTGGTCATACATGACCGTGAATGGCCATGTTCACGCTTAGGTTCATGCGTTGTGGAGAGAGGTGGGCCCACTCTCTCCAATGCAACAACCGACCAGTAGTGGGGCATATCTAAATGAGGCACATTCAAATGTGCTTCATTTGGATAGACATGGTCAGTTACCGATTTTCTATCCTTAGAGAGAAAATCAGTAGATCTCCTTTTCTTGGGTAACGGCTACCCAAGGGTGCGATAGATACCAGCAACTCTCCTTTATTAAAGAAGAGGTTCTCACTCAAGCTAAGGCATTCCAAAAACACAAGTGAGATATCCCCCTTGAAGAAGGCCTAGGCCTGTTACGAATCATACCTTTCTACTCCTCAAGTCTTCATCTGCGCACAACAGGTTCATAGATCCCTTCAGTGGTATCAAAGTCAGGCTTAAGGTGCCCATCCTCAGTTAGCTGATCATCGCTCAGAGTTGCATAACACCGCTCGGATCTGCCTATCATCAATCGCTCGAACTCACAGGAAATCGAAACAAGAAAGCAACTTTAATTGGTCAGCATTTCTTTTCTGTTTCGAGGATATCGCCTGATAATAGGCCACCCTCTCGCCGGAACTTTTTTTTTTACAAGCAGAGAAAAAAAAACCTTTTTTTCACCTGATTGGTGGCTGCCGGCTTACAGTAGCAGAGGGAAACACCCCTCTCTCATCAGGTGCCCCCTATATATCAAAACAAAAAAAAACAAGAAGTAGGTTGCCGGATTCTGGAGAACTTTGTTTTTTTCTTCTTCAACAAAAAATAATAATAATATAAAGAGTTTGTTTTTTTCTGACTGTCCGGGTTGGGGGTGGCGTCAGGGGCATCGATCCTTGCCGGATTCCGACTGAGCTTGTCACCACTTGAAAAAAAAACAGTAAAAAAAACAAAAAGGGAGGAGGCAAAAAACCCTCTAAGAAGGAAAAAGAAGACCCTGAGTCGGGTCTGTCCGTAAAAAAAAGGGAATTTTTTTTTTAGAAACCCCATCTCTTCGTTTTTCGATTTGGGGTTCCATTTTTAAAAAAAAATACAGACCCCGAATCAAGGTCTGTGTCCAGCCACAAGGAGGTCGCTTGTTTCAAGTGACCTCTAAAACTAAAAAAAAAGATTTAATGAACATCTTTTCGATGTCGCCGAGAGAAACAAAAAAAAAAACTACTCCACCAATTTTTTTTTTGAAAATGCAGACCCAAATCGGGGTCTGCATCTATCTTCAAGAAGCCACCAGATTCTAGTGACCTTGGTCACTAGGATCATACGCTCGTCTCTTAAAAAAAATAAAAATAAAAAAAGGAAATCACAGTGGGTCTCGAGACACCAGCAACCCCTGTTCTCTGAGAGAAAAAAAAGGGGAGGAAGAAGATCACCTGTTTTTTTTTTCTTTGTCAGCGGCGCAGTCAGTGAGCATGCTCCACCACCTTCGACGACGACGCGACAGTGGACATCCTCCGCCTTATCGAAGGTGCTGAGAAGTTTCAACGACTCAGTCGGTGGCTAAAGTTGGTCCACCTGAGGAGGATGAACAGCCACAGAAGATAAACGAAAAAAAAATGAGAATAAGGTTTCTCGAACCTTTGGTCCCTTTCATACTCTTAGACAAGAAAATTTACTGATTTTCCCCTAGTCTTTTTACATAATGCCAGTCATATCATTTTTCAGTTTATTTACTAATTTGCTCATCCTTTTCTGTTAATTTTGTTGATATCTTGCTTCAATAAATTTACTTCTCCGCCCTTGTTAATTTTAAAATTGATGCATGTACCCTCTGCTTTATAAAAAAGGCCCCTCATTTTCTGGTAAATTCTAGAAAGAGACATGTACTCTGAAAAATATCCGAGACAGGCTCCTTTCTGAGAATTTTCAGAAAGCCCCTTGAATTTTTTTAATTTCGAACAGTGTTGTGAGAGGTGTACGCCTCACAGGCGAGGCGCACGTTCAAGGTACTGAGGCGCACACTCAGTACCTAAAGCGTCGGTGCCTCCTCTGATCTGTGGCTAAAACCGAAAACAATTACACAGTGAGCAGAGGAGGATATTCCGGCGAGATTTACGGTGGAATTTCTTCTCTTCGTGGCCTGAAATTGGATTTACTCGCCGGGAAAAAAGCAAAAGCTTCTGGTGAGTTTAACGGACTGAGTTCTTTTGACCGTTGCCGTAACTTGCACAGAGCCGTCGGGAAGCAGAGCGATACCCTCTGACGAGGTTTCCAGCAGGGGGAGGGGGGGGACTTCAGTCATGATCAAATTGCTCATAGCCATATGAACTCCCAATAGACAAAGATAGCAAGTTCAGGTGGTGTTTGATACACAGGACAAACACCGTGCGTTCTGAACATGCGGTGTTTGTCTGGTACTCACCAGTCGCGACCGTGGTGGTGCGACTGGTGCGTTCCACTCTAATGTGTTGTAATGCATTGTATGGGACGCAGTTTGTCCCGTCTGAACCGGCTGCACACAGTGTGTATCAACCCAGGATAGCGCGTGGGCATGGAGCGGTCTGTCCCCACTCATGTGCATCTCGTGATTCAAACGCGACCTCAATTTCAAGTTTTCAACCCAACCAGTCAACCACCCAACAAGAGAAATTGCTTATAGACTGCTGGTGACGTTAAACCAATCATAGTCCAGATAACCATTATCAAATAACATGATGCATTGATTTTCCAGGAAAATAGCACAACTACAAGTAGACTAAGATCAAGCATTTTTTCCCTGTTTATGTGACAACTTTGTTCACGAATAAAAGTACAAAAGATATTTCACAAAGACTCAAATTATAAGGGGTCACCACCAGACTCTTTGAATTGAGACCTACTCTCTTGATCATGAAGCTTACGCTTCAACGCCTCGCTTCATAACATGCTCAACGCCTCGCTTCGCCTCATCGCATTTAACAACATTGATTTCGAAAGTTCTGTTTTGGTGGTTCTACTTTTTGGAACAGACCTCTGACTTTTCAGAAATTACAGAAAAGTGCTTAGAATTTGCAGTTTACCTCGTAAAGCTTTGTTTTAATTGAAATAAGTTGGAAATTGAGTCTGTCGCATTTTATTTTTATTTGCATGACAAATATGTTTCATATCATGAATTTACAAATTGTG
This sequence comes from Nuphar pumila, assembly GCF_984573655.1. Lineage (NCBI taxonomy): Eukaryota > Viridiplantae > Streptophyta > Magnoliopsida > Nymphaeales > Nymphaeaceae > Nuphar > Nuphar pumila. The sequence goes on from NC_143261.1 coordinate 4,617,978, forward strand.
AAAATGATATTTTGTGAGTTCATGGTTAATGGTGTGATATTTATCTTCTTGTTGAATGTTGGACATATTTTTATCATATTTTGCCAACATAAAATACTTAAAACTAGAAAGATGTTTAGTAGGGTTTATGCTACTGAGTTGGCCAAAACTGATAAATTGAATGGAATCAATTTCTATATTTGGAAGAGGAGGATTCCTCTTATTTTGACCTTAGAGGGCATCAAGAATGCTCTAACTACTGAAATGAGAGACCCTTGTGACAAAGCTCCTAAAGCAGATATGTTTATCTTAAATATAAAAAGGATAACATGTAAGCCAGAATCATCATGCTCACCTACATGGATGACGATCTTATTAGGGTGTTCAAAGATTACCCTACTGCAAAGTAAATGTTTGAAGCTATTTCAAAAAAATATGATACTACATCAGAAACTCACATACAATTGCTCTTGGAGCAATATAATTCATATAGGATGCAAGAAAATGACAATGTAGATGATTACGTGAATAAATGTTAATAATGGCAAAAGACTTGGCAATCATTGGGAATGTGATTTCTAATCGTATGCAGATATCCATTATTCTGCATAGTCTCCCATCTTCATGAAAGATTGTTCAAACAGATTGAACTCTAAAAACCTGACACTAGAAGAGCTGCCTACTCAACTTAAAATTGAGCAGCAATATATGTAGCAAGACAAGAAGAGTGAATTACATTTCGCTAAAAATGCTCCAAACAATAGCCATAATCCTTTCAGGCACCCACATTTCAAAAGAGTTTTTTAAAGATAATGGCAAATTTGATAAAAGAAAAAAGGTCCAACATTCCGCAAGCAGCAGACAACTGCCTCTCAAGTGAAGTGTTTCAAAGTGTGGAAAACCTAGACACTTCAAGAAAGATGGATGGAGTCGGACGAACAACAATAATAGCAGAAACAACAAAAAACGACAAGCAAAAGGAGAGGTGATATAATCTACGTGATATCGAAATACTCATATGCGGACCAGGCACTTTCTAGATGGTGGGTGGACTCTGGGGCGACACGACATATAGCCAAGAGGAAGGAAAGAATGGTGAACATGGTCGAGTATAAACCCGAGGAACATCGGTTGCACATAGGGAACAACACCTATTCTGATATTATGCGCGTTGAGACTTATCGTGTTGAAACTTCAAAGAACAATGTTCTGTTATCAAATGTTCTGTTTGTACCGTCCATGAGACAAAACTTAGTGTCTATTCCAGCATTGGTTGCTAGGGGTTTTGAAGTTAGGTTTTTACCTGAAAAAGTTACTATGAAAAAACACGGTCGGGTTCTCTTTAATGGGTTTCATAAACAACATGGTCCGTTTAAAATTTCAAATTCTAAGATTAATAAAATTTTATCTATTTCGGTTTGTATTGATAATGTCTTTAATGTGGATGTGAATGTATGGCACCAAATACTCGGACATTATAATTTAAAGAAAATGAAGAAACTTGTTGAATTAAATCTAATACCGAACTTTGATGAATCGTCCTTTCACAAATGTGAACCTTGTATTTATGGTAAAATGACAAAAAAATCATTTTCACATAATGCAATAGAGCATCTAAATTATTAGAAATCATTTACACTAATATTTGTGGTCCTCAGGACTCAAACTCATAAAGGAATACAATATTTTATATATATATATATATATATATATAGTTGTGTATATCTTATAACATATAAGTATGAAGCATTAGAAAAATTTAAAGAATATTGTCAAGAAATTGAAATCCAACTTGGTAGAAAGATTAAAGTTTTACAGTCCGACCGAGGAGGAGAATATACCTCAAATGAATTTTCTGAATATTGTAAGGCTACAACAACAACAACAACTACGCCTTCATCCCAAAACAATTGGGGTTGGCGATATGAACCAAAAAAGAAAATCATTTTGGGTCTTCCACATGAATCCTTCTCCTTCAATCATTTATATCCAATGTCATGTCCTCGGTGAGGTTCAAAGCATTCATATCCTTTCCTATCACCTCCATCCATGTCTTCCTAGGCCTACCCCGACCACTTTTAACTAATATATTTTTCCATTTCTCCATCCTTGTAACTGGAGCATCATTAGGCCTTCGCCGAATATGTTCAAACCACCGTAAACGATTCTCTCTCATCTTATTTTCAATGGGTGCAACGCCTACCTTCTTACGTATCTCCTCGTTCTGAATCTTATCTTTTATTGTATTTCCACACATCCATCTCAGCATACGCATCTCAGCTACACTCATTTTTTGAATATGATGTCGCTTGGCAGCCCAACATTCCATACCATATAGTAAAGCGGGCCTAAAAGTCGTCCTATAAAACTTTCCCTTCAACCGCAATGGCATTCTACGATTGCACAACACTCCAGTTGCACTTTTCCATTTCATCCACCCAACCTTTATCCTATGATTTACATCTCCATCAATTTCTCCATACTTTTGAATGATAGATCCCAAATATTTGAAACAATCATCCACCGATATTTCTTGCTCACCAAGCTTCACTACACTCCCATCACTACTTCGTTGCTTACTAAACCGACATTCCATGTATTTTGTCTTACTCTTACTCAACTTAAAACCTCTTGCTTCCTATGTCTGTCTCCATAATTCTAACTTAGCATTAACCCCAACTCTAGACTCATCAATCAAAACAATATCATCAGCAAACAACATACATCACGCCACATTTTCTTGAATTGATCTCGTAAGCTCATCCATCACTATAGCAAATAGGAAAGGGCTTAATGCAGATCCTTGATGTAACCCAACCGTTATAGAAAAATTGGTTGTCACCCCTCCACAAGTGCAGACATTGGTTACTACTCCTTCGTACATATCTTTAATTATACTAATGTACTTGAGAGAAACACCTTTCTTCATCATTGTCCACCAGAGAACATCCCTAGGTACTCTATCGTATGCCTTCTCCAAATCAATAAAAACCATATGCAAATCTTTGTTCCTCAATCTATATCTCTCAATAAGTTGTCTAAGAAGATGTATAGCTTCCATAGTTGATCTTCCAGGCATAAAACCAAATTGATTCTTCGATATCATGACAACTTTCCTCAACCTATACTCAATCTCCCTGTCCCAAAGTTTCATAGTATGACTCATGAGTTTTATACCACGATAGTTTGTGCAATCTTGTATATCACCTTTATTCTTATATAGAGGCACCAAAGTACTCTTCCTCCACTCATTAGGCATCTTATTTGTCCGCCAAATCTTGTTAAAAAGATTTGTCAACCATTCTAAACCTTTCTCTCCCAAGCATTTTCAAGCCTTGATAGGTATACCATTTGGGTCAACTGCCCTTCTTGATTTCATTTTCTTCAAAGCCTCTGCAATTTCTTTCTTTTGAATCTTGCGCATGAAGTCACGATTCATCTCATGAAAAGGAATGGACAAGTCTCCAAGATCTTGAGCATGCATTTCATTAAATAGCTTATCAAAATAATCTTTTCATCTCTCCTTAATCTCCTCATCTTTGACTAAAACCCTTTGTGTTTCATCTTTGATACATCTAACCATACCCAGATCCCTCGATTTCCTATCTCTCATCTTTGCAAGCCTATAAATATCCTTCTCGCCCTCTTTGGTATCCAACTTATCATAAACCTCCTTATATACCTTATCCCTCGCGTTCCGAACTACTTTTTTAGCTTCATTCTTTGCTATCATATACTTCTCCAAATTCTCATTATCACGACTCTTACTTAGATTTTTATAACACTCTCTTTTAACCTTAATAGCTAATTTGACATCCTCGTTCCACCACGATGTATCCTTACCTAGCGGTGCACCGCCTTTAGACTCACCTAATACCCCCTTAGCCACCTTTCTCATGCCACCCGTTATCTTATTCCACATTGATTCTGAATCCTCCTCGAGACACCAATCAACTTCCTTAACTACCTGCTCTATAAGCATTCCCTGTTTAGCTCCTTTCAGTGCCCACCACTTAATTCTAGGATCTATCATATGTCTATCCCTTTTGCGGCATTGTCTAATTCTAAGATCTAAAACTAAGACTCTATGTTGTGTAGCTACACTTTCTCCCAGTATAACCTTACAATCGATGCAACAACCCCTATCTCTCTTTCTAAGTAGGAAAAAATCTATCTGGCTCGTATTAACCCCACTTTTAAATGTTACTAGGTGAGACTCCTTCTTCCTAAACCAAGTGTTTGCTAAGATCATATCATAGGACAAACCAAAATCTAAAATCCTTTCTCCACTTTAATTTCTTTCTCCTATACCATAACCTCCATGGATACTCTCAAATCCATCCCTACTAATGCCTACATGCCCATTAAGGTCACCGCCGATGAAAAGCCTTTCTCCATAAGATATCCCTTGTACTACTCCATCTAAATCTTCCCAAAATTGACGCTTAATGGAATCATCTAAACCTACTTGAGGTGCATAAACACTAATAATATTAATAATATCCGTACCTAATACTAATTTAATAAGTAAAATCCTATCACCCTTCCTACGGACCTCAACTACATTATCTATAAACTCACGACTCATAACAATCCTTACTCTATTCTTATTCCTATTTATTCCTGTATACCAAATCTTATATCCCCAAGGTTCTATCACTTTTACTTTCTCACCTACCCATTTGGTCTCTTGTAGACATAAAATATCAATCTTTCTCCTACACATAACATCTACTAACTCTACCAACTTACCAGTTAAAGACCCTATGTTCCAAGTGGCTAACCTAATGTTATGGTCTTGGACTAACTTCTTTACCCCCACCCGTCCAACAAAGTGAGGGAACTCTTGCCTATTTGACACCACACCCGGGCGCCGGTGTGACGCGTCGCTTCCGGGCAATGACCTAGCAACCCTTGCCCATTTATCACTGCCTCCGGGCCTATAGAGTACAGTGCGTCGCTCAGTAGGGAACGCCCCAACGAAATTCTCATATTGTTTGTTTGTTGTTGTTGTTGTAAGGCTAACAGGATCAGACATCAAACTACGACTCTAGGCACACCTCAACAAAATGGTGTGATTGAAAGATACAATAGGACCCCTCTTGACATGGTTAGATGCATGTTATCTAACGCTTCATTACCCAATGTATTTTAAAGAGAAGCGATACATACAGCAACATATGTTTTAAATAAGGTTCCTTGTAAGGCTATTGTCTTTATACCTTATGAATTATTGACCGGAAGAAAACCTAACATAAGGCACCTTCGTAGATGGGGTTCAGTAGCTTATATAAAGATTATAGAACGATCAAGAGATAAACTCGATACAAGATCTATAAGGTGTATTTTTATTGGATATCCCAAAGGATCAAAAGGTTATAGATTTTACCATCCAAATAAAGGTTTAATCGAAAGTAGAGATGTATTCTTGGAATATCAAAACATGGAACCAATTATTCTTGAAATAAATGGAGATGATCCTATTGATTTATATTATGACTCTGATGACTCACAAGAACGTTTAAGTAATGATAAACCAACTGTTAGTTCTTCGTCGTCTTCTCATCAGACTCAGATTGACCATAAGAGATCTAGAGCTCCCCTGTCATGCTTGGATGACTATTATGTCTACTTATCGGAGGAATTGTGTTATGCCTTTGACCTTGATGACATGGAAGATAACATGTCATATAATGAGGCAATAAAATCACATGAGTCAACAGACTGGGTAAAAGCCATGGATGAGGAAATTGAGTCCATTGAGAAAAACCAAGTCTGGGAATTGACTAATTTACCTGAGAAAAGAAAAGTCATTGGATGTAAATAGATTTTAAAGAAAAAATTCAAATTCGATGAAAGTATTCACATGTTGGTAGCTAAAGATTTTTCTCTGAAAGAAGGGTTAGACTATGTTGATACATATTTACCTGTTGCAAAATTTGTCTCAATAAAGATAATTCTCACTATTGTAGCTCATTACGATCTAGATCTAAAACCGTATTTCTAAATGGTGAGCTTAAGGAAACCATTTTCATGGAACAACTTGAAGGTTATATTATTAAAGGCCAAGAAGATAAAGCATATAGGTTGAAAAAATCTCTATACCATGCCAGTGGTACTTAAAGTTTCATAAGGCAATTACTTCATTGAAATTTGTGGCAAATAAATTTGACCAGTGTGTTTATGTCTTGAAAAGTGGGAGCAAATTTGCTATCCTCTCACTACATGTGGATGACATTCTTTTGACTGAAAACGATAATGATATGATTGTCAAAACCAAGTCATGGTCGAGATGAAAGACATGGGAGAGGCATCCTATGTTCTTGAAATTAAAATCACCCGAGATAGAAATTCTAAACTTTTAAGCTTGAGTCAAGAAAGGTATATAAACCATATACTCAAGAAATTCATAATGAGTGATTACAAGTTTGTTAGAACGTTTGTGGTAAAAGGTGTCAAATTGTGCAAGAATGATAGTCCTAGTGATGGACAAAAAACTATGAATATTCCTTATGCACAAGTTGTTGGAAGCTTGATGTATGTTATGCTATGCACAAGGCCTGATATCAACTTTGTTGTTGGCCTCGTTAGTCGCTATCAAAGTAATCCTAGTTGGCCTCACTAGCAAGCAGTGAAAAAAATATTTCGATATTTAAAAGAGACTATAAACTTGAAATTATGTTTTCAAGATGATTTAGAATTGACTGAATATTTTGATGTTGACTTTGCAGGCAGCAAAGATGATAGTAAATCCACTTCTGGATATGCTTTTCTCCTCAGAGGAGGAGCAATTTTCTAGTCATGTAAGAAACAAGGTTGCGTAGCTCAGCATAATCAGAAAGCAAAATATATTGCATATAATGCTGTTGCCACATTTATTGTTTGGAAAAGCCGCTTCATTAATGATTTGAAGCAGGATATAACCAACGGGCCTGTTCAAATTTATTATGATAACCAAGCTGCCATCTCTCTTATGAAGAGTGGAGCGGACAATTCTAAAAGTAAACATATAATGGTAAAATATCATTATATTCATAACATGATTGAAAGAAATGAAATCAAAGTCAGTTACTTACCTACATCTGATATGATTGTTAATCCCTTAACAAAGGGCATATCGGAGAAAATGTTATTGAAACATATATCCTATACGGGATTAAGATATGTCTAATAAGACATATGGCTGGATGAGTAACAAAAAATTAACTCATTCCAGGAACATTGATGAAAGTAAAACACTCCAATAGTAGGAGGCAAAATCCTGCATCATGATTATATTCACATGGCCAAGTGGGAGGTGTTGGTCATACATGACCGTGAATGGGCCATGTCCACGCATGGGTTCATGCGTTGAGGAGAGAGGTGGGCCCACTCTCCCTCCAACGCATGTACCGCCCAGTAGTGGGGCTTATCCAAATGAGGCACATTCAAATGTTCTTTATTTGGATAGACATGGTGAGAGTCGATTACCGATTTTCTCGCATTAGAGAGAAGATTGGTAGATCTCCTTTTCCTGGGTAATGACTACCCAGGGGTACGACAGATAACAACTCTCCTTTGTTAAAGGAGAGGTTCTCACTCCAGCTAAGGCATCCCACAAACACAAGTGAGATATCCCCCTTGAAGAAGGCCTCTTACGAATCATACCCTTTTTGCTCCTCAAGTCTTCATCTGCGCACAACAGGTTCGTAGATCCCTTCAGATTCGTCGTCGATTCGTCCTTTTGATCGTTCCCCACACTTTGGCGATAAGTTTGTTCCACATAACTCTTTTGAGACTTTGAATGTATGCAATCGATCCTAAGTTCCCTTGTATTTGTATTAAACATTCTTCAAATGGTTTTAGAATCTTTGTGAAGTTTTGCTCAAACGTCTTGAAGCCTTGACACGCTCTCTCTATTGTCTGGTGCATGAGATTCATATGCTCCTTTTCAAGGGCTTTGATGTCTGTCATCTTTCGAAATTTGTGCCATTATAGAGCTCGATCAATCTGACCTTGTTCTACTAGCAGTTGATGCAAATCGAATGCCCAATTCTCAAAACTACGCTAGTAATTAGACTACGAAACTAGAAATTCAATAAATCAAAGGGAAACGACAGTAACAATAAAGAGAGAATAGGAGGGAATAGGAAAAAGAGAAAGAGAGGTTTCTGAAAATCACATCAAAACTACCTACAAAAGAACCTACAATGAGCATTTATAGGGAAAACAAAACCCTAATTCTAAATTGGATCCAAGATGGATCCATTATATTAAAAAAATGTCCAAATCAAAATTAAAACTCAAATAGAAAGACTAAACTAAAAACAAGATCCAAATGGATCCCTTGGATGCTCCAAGGGGGGTTGGCGTAGTGGGGTGGGGCCTTGGCTGCTTGACGGGCAGTCAAGGTTCGATTCTCCTGGGTGTCGCCCCTTGCTCAAGCCAACGTGTAGCATAGGCCCCGGGGGCAGGGGTCCTAGCCTCAGAGTTTTACGTTGTCGGCCCGACAATCGTAAGTATGGCAGGTTAAGCCAACACGACCAGATCTTCGTGTCGGGTGCAGCTTCTTCGGGTTATAAATTCAAAAAAAAAAATGGATCCCTTGACCCATATTGCCTCATTGCTCCTCTCCTACATCAAAATGCCTCTGAAATGCAATACATTTGACCAACACTACATTTCAAATACTGATTTTCCAGTAAGCTTGATATGAGAATTGGAACATTTCCTAGAGCCAGAGCTTCCAAAGGAGGAGAAACGGTGAAGCGGAAGAAGAAGAACGGGTCAAGAACAAAAGTAATAGACCATGCCACATCATACAGAACAGAACATAAGAAGAGCAAGAGAAGAACAAAAAAAAGTAACAACTTACTCCATATCAATATAGAGTAAAATTCATTCAAAAAATTTATACATAATTTTCTTATAGTAAGTTTTAGGGTTTTTTCCATATCTATCCCTACCTAAACTGCAACCCATAACAAATCTCCCAAAACCTCCTCATCTAATGATCTTTATACGACCTCTTCAAATCTTGCATAAAGTTGTGTTCCTAATGTGTGCTTACATATTGTCTGGTTCTAACATGGAAAACACTAAGTTTATAGCATCAACAACTGGTTCTATATTCCATGGGTTCACTTTAACGCCTCCACTTAAAAGATGGAGAGCATCCAATGAATCTGAGACAATGATTATGATAAGGATAATGCTCATACGATTACATCTCCTAATGATAACGGTTTCTCATAAACCAAATGCACCAAACAGGTTTTGGATAACTTAAATAAAGTTCGAAAAGATAAATCAAATGAAGTTACAAGACGTCGGATTTGATCAGGAGTATCGTGAGCCAACCATGTATCCAATATTACCGTTTTTGATAGAATTATCAAAAACGATAATTGTTATCATTTGTTAGTTGTTTTGTTATCATATCTAACTGTGTAAGTCGATATTCTAGAACTGTGTATTCTAAACATTGTTATGTTTATAAATAGAATACTCGATCCTCTCGGTGGACAAGAGAGTGAAAATCGAGTTTATCATCTTGTTCCTTATTCTTTCATGGTATCAGAGCTATCAAGCTCAAACGAGTATTCAATGGCTTCCTCGTCATCTCTTCCCTCTCCTATGACCCAGTGGAATGCTATCGCCAACCTTGTCTCGATAAAATTAAATCGAGACAACTACTTGTTGTGGAGATTTCAGCTTGAATCGGTCATGATCAGCCAGGATCTCCTTAAGTTTGTCGACGGTACTTCTGTTAAAATGTAAACTGCAATATATATATATATATATATATTTAATATTATTATATTTTCTTTTATTATTTTCTTTTTCTATTTTTTTATTTTCTTTTTTTAGCATCTAGTTCAATAGAAACTAGATATTTTGATCCAGTCAAGTTCTTGGAACTTGACTGTGCAAGTAGCTGTTGGACTGTAGTCCAACAGCTATAATAAATGTTGTTGGACTATAGTCCAACAGCTATAATAATAAATGTTGTTGGACTGTAGTCCAACAGCTATATTAAGAGACGTTGGAATCCAACGTCTCTTTTTGGAGAGCTCAAAACGAGCTCTCCTCTCTCTCCCATTTTTTTGTATATATAGGGGTGAACCCCTTCAATGTAAATAACCATGCTTCTTAAGCATTTTGTTCATGAATAAAGTATTATTTATTTTTCAAGTGTTCTTCCCTTTATACCCTTTCAAGGGTCATGCTTGTAGTGTCTCCAATAGACACTTGTTTGTGAGTTATTTGTGCATTTGTTGAAGACCACCATTTTATTACATGGTATCAGAGCTACGAAATCCTTAGATCTTGAAGTGCTTCTGCCTCGATTTTCCTGCCACATTTACAAAAGGTGTTTCATCACCTTGTTCTTGGCTCAAGAAGATTTGTTTGAAGAAAGGCGAACTTGTGCTACAAAAAAAAATGGTTTTGTATCCTCTCTTATTCCTTTGTCTACTCTTTTTCTTTTCTTTTTATTTTTCTCTCTCTCCTCCTATTTATTCCTCTCTTACCCTTGTAAAAGATGGATGACAATGATAAGATCACTATCATTCCTATGAAGCTAAATGATACTAACTATGTAATGTGGGCTTCGATTATGAAGCACCACATTTGGGGAAAAGGTTTATGGGGTATAGTGGATGGTTCCGATTTGGAACCTAAACTATCTCTTACCAAGAAAGAGGGTGATAAAGAGGTTCCTCTAACGGAAGAAGAGAAGAGTAAGGCGTTAGCCACTTATGAAAAGAAATGGAAAGAATGGAGGATAGGGCATGCAAAAATTATGTCATGGCTCATCAATAGCATAGACATTAAAAAATGCTCTAGTCTAGCTAAGTTTGAACATGCCGATAAGGCTTGGGAATACCTCAAAAACATGTATTCCCTTAAAGATATTGCACATGTATGCAATTTACAAGATAAAGTTCGGACAATGACTCAAAAAGATAAAACTATTCGAGAATATTATAATGAGTTGTCCGAACTTTGGGAAGAGTTGGCTCTTCTTGAGCCCAAATGGCATTGTGCCGAAGACATCGAGCTTCGCCAAAAGCAACTCGATATGGAACATTTCTATCAATTTGTGAATGGTCTAAGGCCGGAGTTTGAATCCACCAAATCGGCCCTTTTACATCGTGGAAAAATTCCTTCTATTGTTGATACTATAGAAGAGCTCACTATGGAGGAAAATAGACTTAGAAAAAGTACTCCAAAAGTTGATGATGATTCCGTTTTAGCTGTATCTAGACCGGGGAATCATACTCGTACTTACAAGCCGCCTCATTTTGGAAGGCAAAACGATGACTTTGATAAAAGAAAAGTTATTTGTCATCATTGTCATGAACCGGGGCACTATAGGCCTCAATGTCCAAAGTTAAAAAGAAGAGAAGAAAAAAGAGTTGCATCTGTTGAATCTGAGTCAAAAGATCAAGATGCACCTGTGTTTATGGCTCAATTGATGGAAATCCTTCAACCTTTTCTCAAAGGGGTATCCTCCTCAATCGAAGCCTCAACTGGAGCGGCAGTTGCATCTTTCTCCGGTTCAGGTAACTTTCCTTGGCTTTTAGATTCTGGTGCTTCTTTTCATATGACCCCAAATGTTAATAGTCTATCCGAATGTCTTAAAAATAACTCAAGTGTGTCAAAGGTTTTTACAGCCGATGGCACATCTCTCGAAGTAAAAGGAATAGGATGTTTTGAAAATCTTCAAAAATCCAAAAGATTTTTTATCCCAGAAGTTAGATATATCCCTAAACTTAATTTGAATCTCTTATCTGTCTCGCAAATATCTGATTATGGATGTAATATCTCCTTCTCTTCTCATGGTTGTTGGGTACAGGATCGCTAGTCAGGGAAGCTGATTGGGGAAGGCCATAGAGAAGGAGGACTTTATTACATGGACTTTTTGGAATTACCCAAGAATGCATTTTGTTATAATATTCAGAAATTAGAATTGGATTTATGGCACAAAAGGCTTGGCCATCCTCATATGTCTAAAATTCAATATTTTCCAAGTTTGGAAAAATTTTGTAATTCTGAAAATTTTTCTTGTAAAGACTGCATTCTTGGCAAAATGAAAAGGTTACCATTTCTTAGTAGAACTTTTGTTTCCTCACGACCACTTGAGTTAATACATTCGGATGTTTGGGGCCCCGCACCAGTTATTTCCAAAGGTGGTTATACATATTATGTCATTTTTGTTGATGACTTTTCTAAACATACTTGGATTTATTTTCTTAAACATAAATCTGATGTCTTTGCTAACTTCCAAATATTTCATAAAATGGTTAAAAATAAGTTTCAAAATGATATTTCTGTTTTTCACACTGATTCAGGGGGAGAATTTATGTCCAACGAATTCAAAGACTATCTCAATTTACATGGTATTACACATCAAAGATCATGTCCACACACTCCACAACAGAATGGCCTAGCCGAACGCAAACATCGGCACATTATGGAAACTACTAGGACATTGCTAATTGCAAATCAAGTTCCAAAAAGTTTTTGGGCTGAAGCGGTCCTAACTGCCACCTACCTCATTAATAGGATGCCATCTTCCTCATTAAATAATACAACTCCAATAGAAAAGCTTGTTAATTTAACTCCAGATTATTCTAGATTAAGAGTCTTTGGATGCAAATGTTTTGTTTTCACCAACAGAAATGATAAACTCTCTCCTCGTGCAATCCCATGTGCCTTTTTAGGATATGCTGATAATCAAAAAGGCTACAGGTGTTTCGATTTTCAAAATGATAAATTATATGTGTCAAGAAATGTATCTTTTTTGGAAAAAGAAAGCTTCTTTGAATTTGAAAAATCCAAGGATGTCACTGAATACTCGTTTTTAATTGATCCAACTTCAAAATCCAATGAATGTGATGTTGGATGTGACCTTGACAATGATCAAAGTCCTATTGTTGTTGAAAATGATGATAATGAAGAGCAAATCCATAGGGATGTTAGTCTACAATATTCAAGACGTAGAGAGCAAAATCTTTCATGTGCATTACAAAAATACTCTGAAGTCTCACCTAGAAGAACGTCTAGAATCTCTAAACCTCCAGAAAAATTTGTGTCTTATGAATCTTTTTCACCCACGTATAGGGCCGCCATTACATTAATACAATCATATGTTGAACCAGCATCATATTCTCAAGCAAAAAATCATATAGAATGGATAGAAGCCATGAAAATAGAATTGAATGCACTAGAAAAGGCCAATACTTGGACGATACAAGATATTCCTCCGGGTAAGAAACCTATAGGTTGTAGGTGGGTATACAAAGTCAAAACCAAAAGTGATGGGACCCTGGAAAGATATAAGGCCCGTTTAGTAGCAAAAGGATATGCCCAAGGGTATGGCATCGATTATGAAGAAACATTTGCTCATGTGGCCCGTATGACCACTGTTAGAACTTTAATAGCCTTGGCCTCCATTAGAACATGGCCTATCTTTCAATTAGATGTCAAAAATGCTTTCCTGAATGGGAATCTCGTTGAAGAAGTATACATGGAAGCCCCACCTGGTATTAGAATCCCTAAGGGTAAAGCTCTTCGTCTAGAAAAAGCTCTTTATGGTGTTAAACAGGCTCCAAAAGCCTGGTATGACCGATTTAGTCATGTTATGCTTGATATTGGTTTTCAACCTTGTTTAACTGACACTGCTTTGTTTGTTAAGAAATCTGATGCAGGCATCATTATTCTTCTTCTCTATGTGGACGATATGATCATCACCGGAGGCGACAAACAGGGAGTTGCAAATATCAAATCTCTTCTTAAAACTCACTTTGAAATGACTGACTTAGGTTTATTAAGATATTTTTTAGGCATTGAAGTTGCTTATTCCCCTCGGGGGTATTTGATATCTCAATCTAAATTTGCTCTTGATATCGTTTTCAGGTCTGGAATTACAGATGATAAGAAAGTAGACACTCCAGAAGTTGTCAATGTTAAAATGAAAATTGATGATGGAGAACTTCTTGATGATCTTACTCCTTATAGACAACTTGTTGGAGCTCTTTCTTATCTTTCCATTACTAGGCCAGATATAACTCATGCGGTTCATACAGTCAGTCAGTTTCAGCATGCTCCCACCTCCGTGCACATGGGAGCGATTTTGCGTATTATTAGATACTTAAAATCCTCTCTTTCACGAGGACTCTTCTTGTCTGCTTCATCTTCATTAAATTTAATTGCATATACTGATGCTGACTGGGGAGGTGATCCCAATAATAGACACTCAACTACTGGTTTTTGTGTGTTCCTAGGTGAAACCTTAATTTCGTGGAGGTGCAAGAAGCAGCAGAAAGTCTCTCTTTCCTCCACCGAAGCTGAATACAGAGCCATGGCAACCACCACTATGGAGGTTGTTTGGCTCAGACGATTGCTAGCGGATATGGGAGCTAAAGCAACGCAAGCTTCAAAGATGTGCTGTGACAACAAAAGTGCGATCTACATTGCAAGCAACCGGACATTCCATGAGCGCACTAAACACATTGAGATGGACTGTCACTATGTCAGAGAGGAATACTTACATGGAACCATTGATCTGCCATATGTTACATCAGAATATCAATTAGCAGACTTCTTCACCAAGCCTCTCGCTGCTCCCAGATTTCACTTCCTCTTAGACAAACTTTCACTCATTGTACCGTAAGTTTGAAGGGGAGTGTTAAAATGTAAACTGCAATATATATATATATATATTATTTAATATTATTATATTTTCTTTTATTATTTTCTTTTTCTATTTTTTTATTTTCTTTTTTTAGCATCTAGTTCAATAGAAACTAGATATTTTGATCCAGTCAAGTTCCTGTTGGAACTTGACTGTGCAAGTAGCTGTTGGACTGTAGTCCAACAGCTATAATAAATGATGTTGGACTATAGTCCAACAGCTATAATAATAAATGTTGTTGGACTGTAGTCCAACAGCTATATTAAGAGACGTTGGAATCCAACGTCTCTTTTTGGAGAGCTCAAAATGAGCTCTCCTCTCTCTCTCATTTTTTTGTATATATAGGGGTGAACCCCTTCAATGTAAATAACCATGCTTCTTAAGCATTTTGTTCATGAATAAAGTATTATTTATTTTTCAAGTGTTCTTCCCTTTATACCCTTTCAAGGGTCATGCTTGTAGTGTCTCCAATAGACACTTGTTTGTGAGTTATTTGTGCATTTGTTGAAGACCACCATTTTATTACAACTTCACCTCAACCGAATCTCTTCATTGTCGTGACAGATGGAGGTAAAATAGAGAATCTGAATTATCCTATTTGGGTTCGTTTTGACCAGCCGGATCTCAGTTGGATCAAAGCTATTGTTTCTAAAATGGTCCTCGGTCAAATCATGAGAATAAAAACAGTCTGTGAAGCCTGGCTTGTCCTGGAAAAAGCATATGGATCTCAATCTCATTTGAGACTCATGATTCTGAAGAAAGTCTTAACTTTCATTAAGAAATAAAGTTTGGATATGTTGTCATATCTAGACTGCATAAAGTTTCTAGCCAATTTTCTTGTTGCCGCCAATCACCCTGTAGAAGATGAAGAACTAGTTCAAATAACCTTGAATGGTCTTCCTCTCGAGAATGAAAATTTTGTAACCACCACCAATCCAGCCCTGTATACCTTTACAGATCTATATGATCTGCTTCTTAATCAGGAAAAGTGTGTGCTTCTGATTCATGCCAAGCCTCTTGAAACGCCAGAACCCCAGCAAACTGCCTTCAGGAGTCGTAGCCGCGGTTTTTATCGAGGTTGTGGAAGGGGCCAAGGAAGAAATTTCTCTCCAAAATTGTCTAATAGCAACCCAGTTGCCCAAACTCAAGGTGGTCGTGGGACAGTCACCTGTCAATATTGTGGAAAACGCGGGCATATTGCCAAAACTTGTTGGGATATCCCTAAAGCCTTCTCTGTCATGTCTCTTCAGCAATCCACTGATGACTATTGGTACCGTGACATTGGTGCTACGAATCATCTAACTATGGATGACTAACAATTTTTCAATAAATCAAAGTATCATGGGGGTGAGCAAATCATGGTTGGCAATAGTAAGATGCTTCCTATCTCCCACACCGGTAATCTCATTCTGAAATCTCATGGATCTTCCTTTGATTTAAAAAATGTTCTTTACGTTCCTGATATCACAAATAACCTTTTATCTGTGAGTCAATTTACTGCAGATAATTATTGTATTTTTGAATTCACTCACTTTGAATTTCTTGTCAAGGACGGTCAAACAGGCAAGATTCGTCTCAAGGGACCGAAATCTAGTGCGGGACTCTATCCAATCAAATCTGATGATCATATTCAAGTGACGGCATATGCAGGCAAAGTGGCATCTTTTGATATTCGGCACCAACCTCTCGCACATGCAAATAAGAAGATTGTTTCTTACTTAAACTCTAGTCATGCTATCTTTGTTAATAAAAACAACAAAATAAAAGTGTGAGAGAGTTATCTTATTGGAAAAGCTCAAAAACTTTCTTTTGGTCACTCATTTTCTTCTAGGACATCACCACTTGAACTTCTCCATGCCAATGTCTGGGGACCTGTTCTAGTCTCTTCCCGCGAAGGATTTCATTTTTATCTCGTCATAGTGGATGAATTTTTTCATTTTTCATGGATTTTTCTCTTGCATGCTAAGTCTCAAGTGTTTGAGTGTTTTAAGTCTTTCAAGCATGTCACTGAAAAGCAACTTCAACTCCCCATCTGTACCTTTCAAACTGATAATGGAGGCGAACTTACCAGTCGTGATTTTGCAAATTTTCTATGAGACCATGGCATACTCTATCAGTTTTTGTGCACGCATACCCCGGAAAAGAACGGGCTCATTGAGCGCAAACATCAGCATGTCATTGAAACCAGACTCAACATGTTACATACTTTCTCTCTGTTCTATTCCTTTTGAGTTAATGCTTTTCGCACAGTCGTTTACACTATTAACTGTCTTTCAACCTTAGTGCTAAATCGTAAGACCCCGTAGAAGCTTCTTTTTCACAAATCGACCAACTATCACCATCTCCGTGTCTTTGGTGCTCGTTGCTATCCGTTTTTAACCCCTTATCATACTTCTAAATTTCAGCCCAAAATTACTCCCTGTATTTTTCTTGGCTATGCCTCTCGCTATAAGGGCTATCTTTGCTTTGATCCCTCTCAAAACCGCACCTATATCCCTCGTCATGTTTACTTTAATGAAGCTGTCTTTGGGGCCGCCTCTCCCTCTGCTCGTCCTTCCTCACCTAATCTTTCTAAATGGGGTCTTTCTCAGTTCGTCGTCCTACCTCCTCCTGATCCTCCTCAGTCGCTTCTTCCTGTTCTGATGGTCCCCCCTGACATCTCTGTCTCTACTGATTTGACTGCCCTTTCCTTCCCTGTGATTCAAATTTCTGTTGCTGACCCACCTGCCTCTTCTTCGACATTGCCCACTTCTTCTCCTCTTCTTGATTCTCTTATTAGTCGCCCGTCTGACCATACCCACCCCATGATCACTCGCTCTATGACCAACTCTCTTAAACCCCGTGCATTCGCCACTACCCGCTATCTACTCTCCCTTGCCTGTTTTAGCTCTGTCTTACTCACACCCAAACCTATTTTTCTTAAACAGGCTAATCTTGACCCCAAGTGGCGCACGACCATGCAGGATGAGTTTAATGCGCTCCAACTTAATCATACTTGGCACCTCATTCCTCCACGACCTCATTATAATGTCATTGGCTCCAAATGGGTTTTTCAGATTAAATGACATGTTGATGGCTCATTAGCTCGCTATAAGGCTCGTCTCGTTGCTAAAGGATTTCATCAAGAGAAAGGCATCAATTTTTTCAAGACTTTTAATCCAGTTGTGAAACCCACAACCATCCGCATTGTTCTTGCTCTTGCGGTTTCGTCAGATTGGTCGATTCATCAATTGGATTTTAATAATACTTTATTAAACGGTCTACTTTCTAAAGATCTTTATATGGCACAGCCTCCTGGTTTTGAAGACTCTTCTTACCCTCAGCATATATGTAAGTTGGACCGGGCCTTGTACGGCCTCAAGCAGGCTCCGCGTGCCTGGTACCAGCGTCTCAACTCTTATCTTCAATTATGCAGTTTTCGTATCTCGCTTTCTGATGCTTCGTTATTTATTTTTCAAGATCGATGTTTGGTTATTTATGTACTGGTTTATGTTGATGATACCATCATCACTGGCAGCTCCACCGCTGCCATTAGGCAGTTTATTCAGCGCCTCAGTCTTGCCTTTTCCATTAAAGATCTCGGACGCTTAAATTATTTTTTGGGTATTGAAGTTCATTATGCCATCTCAGGTCTTTTTCTGTCAATGCACATATGCTCTTACACTACTTCGTCGTGCCTCTATGGTCGATGCAAAGTCGATTTCTACGCCTTTGAGCTCCACAACCCGATTATATAAGGATGATGCCCCTATCTTTCATGACTACTTTATATCAAAGCATCATGGGCGGTCTACAATATCTCACCATCACACGACCCGACCTTGCCTTTGCAGTCAACAAGGTTTGTCAGTTCATGCATCAGCCCACGGTTACCCACTGGTTTGTTGTCAAATGCATCATCTGTTATCTTAAGGATATCATTCAACATGGTTTGTTCTTCGCACGGTCTTCCTCTCTTTAGCTCAACGCCCTATCTGATGTTGACCGGGCAGGCAGCCCTGATGATCGGAAGTCTACTAGTGGTTTTGTTGTTTTCTGGGCTCTAATTTGGTTTATTGATCTTCTCGAAAGCAACAGACCGTAGCTCGATCCAACGTTGAAGCCGAATACAAGTCTCTTGCATGTGCTGTGTCGGATCTTCTTTGGCTCAAGTCCCTTCTAACTGAATTTGGCTTCATTCCTCCTTCGCCACCTACTCTTTGGTGTGATGATATTCGGGATTCATATCTCGTTGTGAATCCGTTTTTTCATGCTCAGACCAAACATGTGGAAATCGATTTCCATTTTGTTCAGGATCATGTGCAAAAGGTCATCTCCAAGTTGAGTTTATCACCTCGTCTGACTAGCTGGCTGACGGTCTCACTAAGGCTCTTCCATTTTTCAGGTTTGTTTTCATTCGTGACAAGCTCAACGTGGTCGACCCCATGTTTAGCTCGCAGGAGCATGATAAGGATAATGCTCATACGGTTACATCTCCTAATGATAACGGTTTCTCATAAACGAAATGAGCCAAACAGGTTTTAGATAACTCAAATGAAGTTACAAGAAGTCAGATTCGATCAGGAGTATCGTGAGCCAACCGTGTATCCAATATTATCGTTTTTGATAGAATTATCAAAAACGATAATTGTTATCATTTGTTAGTTGTTTTGTTAGCATATCTAACTGCGCAAGTCGATATTCTAGAACTTTGTATTCTAAACATTGTAAACACTGTTATGCTTATAAATAGAATACTCGATCCCCTCGGTAGGCAAGAGAGTGAAAATTCAGTTTATCATCTTGTTCCTTATTCTTTCAGATTATGGCATTTTTGGGTGTTCCAAATGTTAAGATATATATATATATAGATGTTGTAAACCTAAATACCCAGCAAGGGTATTTCGGTCTTTTATTGTAATAGGCGTCAGCCCATTAGGGGCTGACAATCTTTTACTTTTATTTTTATTTTGTTTTTTTTTTTGTTTTTCGGTTTTTGTGTTTTGGGGGCAGCTCCAATATAGCTATGGAGCTGCTCCCAACGGTCATAAATATGACTGTTGGGAGCAGCCCAACAGCGGGGCTGCTCCCTAGTGATCCATTTGTATTATAAATAGGCCCTTTGTGGCCTTGTATTTTCAACTCATTTTTTAGTGACTCTATGCAATAACAAATTTGTTACTCTTATATGGGTGGTTTGAGGATTCAATCAAGTATTCTACTTGATTGAAAGTGTGTTCTTGCATGTTTATTGGATTCAATCCATTTCATTACACCAAATCCCACTCCCTACAGGCTGCACTCAAGATGGTGCCCATCTCTTATAGTTGTGACAACACATTTAGCAATCATGCAATAAGCAAATCATTCATATACAGGAACTGACCTATCAATTAGCATAATGTCTGTGTATTCTAAAGACTCAAATTCTTCATTAATTCATTTATAGCTGGACAAGATTTGAGTTTGCAACTCTTCTACATCTCTCCCTTCCCCTCTTGCAGGATTGACAATTT
The DNA here is from genome assembly GCF_984573655.1 of Nuphar pumila. Lineage (NCBI taxonomy): Eukaryota > Viridiplantae > Streptophyta > Magnoliopsida > Nymphaeales > Nymphaeaceae > Nuphar > Nuphar pumila. The sequence continues at coordinate 4,638,132 of NC_143261.1, forward strand.
GAACCGAAACAATCTTGTTTCTCTATCTTGGGTGTTGTCTGAGGAGCTATTACAAGGCTGAAACCATTGTCACCAATCTCAGAGATATTTTGAAAATATTGCGAGAAATACCGATATTTTAAGCTAGCCGATATTAAAGGTAATATCTTGCGATATTTTTTAAAATATCATGATATTATCGCGATATCGTAATATTTTTTTAAAAGCTCTTTTTTTATTTTAAGTTTGTATTTCCTATTTTTTCATTTCCTTTATATTTTAAACCTTTAAAACATGTTTCTTTATATTTTTGGAAGAAAAATAATGCAAACCTTATTATTTTCTTAGCTTTCTTGTTATTTATATTTTTTTAATTCTTAAACTCACAAGATTTATCAACTTTTGAAAATCTCTCCGAGAAATTACCTTTAACGATAAAGGTGACTATGGGCCTATGGCTGAAACTTTGATATTTATCCCAAAGGAAAGGAGGTGATTTTATCATCTAGAGCACATAAAGAACCTGGCATTGAAAGGGTCCAAGAGAAGGCAAGATTAAGGTTAGGGGAGATGAAATTGCATGTACCTAGTTTTTAAATAAAATAAGTTTATTTTTATAATAGCATAACTATGGTAAGCTGCTAACCCTGGTTAAACTAACAGCACTTAACAGAAGAATGGATTTGTCTAGAGGGAGAAAAAGCTAGGGATGAACTTGGGATTCAATATCAGGGATGCTTTTGAGATTAGCCTATAAGGTAGGGATGATTTTGGGAAAAAAACCTAAATTTTATTTTCATTTTTTATAAGATAGGAAAACACAAATGTAAGCCAAAAGTTTGAAATTTGAAAATAAAATTAACTGAGGAAAGAGGATGAGTTCAGAAAATGAGAAAATACAAAGAGAAAAAGTAAAATGATGGACCTGTTATTAGAAAAAAAGAAATAAAATATTTATTCTTAGTTTTCCTTTATCTTCTCTGTTTGTTGAAATACTTTTCCCATTTTCCTAACTTTTTGTCATATATAAAGAAAAGGTTTAACATGGATATAATTCAATTCTTGAGAATCAGAATATTCCAATCTTTTGTGGGTCCTACTTGGATGATCGGCAAATAAAGCCAGCTTCACAATACACCAATTATGGAATCCATAATTCTGAAATTCAGCTTTGACTATTGGTTAGAAGCTCGCAGATAATAATGTTTGGACAAGGGCAGTTCGTCAGTTTTCATAGAATGTTTTAAATTTCCAATGTCAGTTGCTCACAATTCCCCAGTTTTGTGATTCTTTGGTCAAACAGTTTGCAGTGACCACTTGGGTACAGAACCATGTGAGATCAATCAGAAGAATATTTGTTTGTCTATATACATCACAAGGATCCAGATAAAATTTCAGATTCCAGATCTCCGTGGGAAGGCATTGCAAATCAGCAGAATCTCAATGCTTCCATTTGTATTACCGCATATCCAACCTCAACACTCACACAATTGGGTACAAACAGGTAACCATCCCCAAATCCAAATGTGATGTAAGACATGACATAATCCAAACCCTATAACTTCGACCACTAATTCAATGATCTATTATATTCAGCAATCATCTGGGGAAATAAAACAAAAATAAAAAATAAACAATAAACAATCTACACTGGAAAAGATCTGTTTGCTGTAACCTATGTCACCTGGGTAGGGGTGCGGGTGTGGGTACAGAGGGTAAGACACAACAATTCCAAAAAATGTGGGTACGGAGACACAACTATATATATATATATATATATATATATATATATATATATATATATATATATTAAATATCACATAAATACAAAAAAAGTCAAAATAAACTGAATATAACCTATATATATAGGTTATATCTAAAATATATATTATATATTGAAAATATAAAGTTATAAACTGAAAATATAATTATAAATTATAAATTGAATACAAACGTGTATGTACAGAGGGTAAAATGGTGTGTCCAGGTGTTGACACGGGTACAGAGGGCAAAATGGAGTGCCCATGTGACATTAGGCCGTAGCTATTTCCTCGTCAATAGAAAGTAAAGATCAATATTGGTTATTTCCTTTCCACATTGAACGCTACAATGTTCTATATAATGTACCAGGCACCAAACAGTGCATGACATACTGTAGAAAGAATGTGCAGCATATGAATGAAGAACCAATTCCATGTACACAATAAGATACAAAATTTTAAACAATTAAACCTAATGAAGGAATATTGGGGGGGGGGGGGGGGGACTAAAATGCCAACAAGAAAGTGGTTTTGCAATATTCTGCAACTTACCTGACTTGTTGTAGTGCCCACAGCTAGTAATGTAATGGCCATCCACTGCAGATTTGATAACTTCCTCCTCAAGAACATGCTGAAACAGTAGCAATTTAGTTCAATCATCTTTTACAACATAGAAGATGAAATTATACACCAAAATTTAACGTGTACATAGAATTACAATTGAACCCCAGAATCTAAATTCACTTCATACAAAACAAGTGTGGTACCTGAACAATATCCCAGTTGTGACAATCTTCAGGTTACCCATTATCTGATAAGTTGATGTATCCACATAAATCAGGGTAGCAAACTGTACATTATTGTGGATCAAGTATATGATAGAAGGAATGGGGAACAACCGCAAACTCCTCCAGTCGGTAGTCATCTTTGGAGGAGTCGATGATCGGCACTCTCTCCATAGCAGAAAACATGATGCCACAAGCTGTTTTAACATCATATCAATACAAAAATTTACTGGGATAAAGCGTCAATAAAATTCAGAAGAGTAGCAAAGCACTTAAATATTATGCACTGCAATGTGACCTAAACTTAACCAGTTGAATGTGCTGCTGTGTTGAGGACATAGTAGTCCAAAGAAATTGACCATACTTTTTTCGACTTTCGTAATGTGAGTTATACCAATACTATGAGGCCATTTTTGTCTTTCCTAATTTTGTACTTACTGCACATCTTTAATAAAAAGGAATCCATCTCTTACCTACTCCTCTCTACATTTCTCTCATCTTTATTTTGTATTGCTCTAACCAAGGTTGTTCGTATCATGTCGTATCATATGATACGTGTCGTTACTTTTGGGGTTTACGATACGATACACACTCGTATCGTGATACGAATTGTACCCGCATCAGGCATATCATACGATACAGCCCTGTATCGTACAATACGGGTGTGGCGCACTTAAAAAATACATGAAACTCAATTTTTTTTTTATTTTTTTTTTTGGGGGGGGGGGGGGTAGAAGGCCTCTCGAGGGCCGAGTTCTCTATACGCTTAGAGGTTGTTAGAAGAGAGCTCATGCACCTTAGGTTTCGTGAGATCGATTTGGGGGCCGATTCATGCGCAAGAGAGAGGGTTTTGCAATTTTCTAAAGTAAGAGTGCATTTCTATCATTTTTTCACTCAAGAAAGTGGGTTAAGGTAAAAAATCCATATTCTTTGTTTCTTATTGAGTGTTTTTTAGAGAAGATGATATTAGAGGATCCGACATGGCAATAAGGCACTCAAGTAATGAGTGAAAACCAATTAAAAATCAAATGCAACTATCGTCAAATTTTGTTTCGGGTGATATCTCTCGGTTGAAGCATCGTTTAGCCAGGACACATCATAATGTGCAAGCATGCATGTCAAGAAAATTGTCAGATGCCGTGAAATGACAATATCAGCAATTACTTGACGATCTGAGAAAAAAAAGACAAGAAAGAAAGATGAATAAGGCAAAAATAAGGTATGTGGAGCCCTGAGAGGATGCCTATTACAAAGATGAGCTTTCTACTTTTGATCGTACTGCTCATAACATAGGATCAAAAGTAGAAAGTTCTAAAGTAAAGGGAAAAGGTGTGGTTGGTGCCAGTAGTAGTGTGTCGGCTGCCACCGTAGGCACAAAAAGAAGAGAAGAAAGAAGAGGAGGGAGTTCTTCTAGAGGAGGGCCAAGAGGTAGAGCTAAAAGCTCGGTTAGATGTTTTTTTCCTCCTAGGACTGCCCAGAGTTACCAGAAGCTTCTTAGATAGGTGGGAAGCTCGCTTCCCGGAAATTCGCTTCGGAAACACGATACTCCTCGCTTCCGAAACTTGATGAGAACCTCAATTCCCCCACGCTTCTCCTATGCTTTCCACATGCTTCATTTATTCTTATTATATGTTCCCTTACTCAAATTTTCATGCTTTTTATGTGTTTTCTTTGACTCTTCTCACTCACTTTCATGTGCTTTTACTAAATTGGTAGTCATCATTTTTAGATTTTGTTAAAAATTTAATTCTTACACTAAAAAATCATGAAATTCAATATTAGTCACTTTTATTTTTGTTTTTATTTGTGTTTTATTTTGATTCTCATTCAATTCTTATATTTCTTTTTTTTATTCCTCGCTTCCCGCTTCCTATATATTTTAAAATGTATCGCTTCCGCTTCTCGTACCGTTTTCCGCTTTCGCTTCCTAGTTTGGCAACCTTGGGACTGCCCCTGTGACGTAACTCGACATTCGTACTGCGATGACTCCTTAGCATTTAGTCGAGCAGGCAGATGTCACAGTTGGGAGATGGTTTTATGATGCCTGCATTCCCTTCAATGCGGCAAATTTTTTTCATTTTTAAGTCATGGCAAATGCCACAAGTAGTATCAGGTCTGGATATAAAATGCCTTCATATCATGCTTTGAGAGAAAAAGTTTTAGATGTTAATGTGAAAGAAGTGAAGGCATATTATGATGAGATGAGGCAGTCATAGAAAGAAATTAGATGTAGCATCATGGCAGATGGGTGGACAGAAAGAAAGTCAATGACCTTGATAAAAAAAATTATCTATTGCCCCAAAGGAACCATGTTTTTGAAATCAATTGATTTGTTTGATACGCCCAAGACAACAGATGTATTGTTGAGGGTTTTTGTCCAGGTTGTGGAAAAAGTTCAACCTCAAAATATTATACAATTCATTACTGATCATGCAATAAATTATAGGGTAACAGGTAAAGAATTGGCAGAAAATTTTGGGTCATTCTTTTAGACCCCGTGTGTTGCCCATTGCATAGACCTCATGACTGAGGACATCGACAACATAGATGAGGTACATCAGACAGTTGAATGTTGCCAAGAAATTATTAAATTTATTTACAATCATGCATGGGTTTTGAGCCTAATGAGAAAATACACTAGTGATGCTGAGTTGATTCATAGTGCAAATACCAGATTTGCTATGAATTTTTTGACAATGCAAAGTCTAGTAAAGAATAGAGTTGCACTAAAAAAATATTTTGATCAGATGAGTGGAATACATATCCCTATGCAGAAAAAAGAAAGCTCATAAAAATTGTAGATATTGTATTCAAAAGTGAATTATGGGATTCATGTGTGAAGTTGTTGAAAATAACTACAACTTTGGTGATGGTGCTTTCATTGGTTGACAGTGAAGACAAATCATCAATGGGTTATCTTTATGAGCCCATTGATAAGGCAAAAGAGGTCGTTAGAGATAATTTGAAGGAGAAAAAAAAAATTTGTACATACCTATATAGAACATCATTGATCATAGTTGGACTGGGCAACTTCACCAATCTCCTCATGCTACAGCATATTATTTAAATCTTGCATTTTGATACTCCTTTACATTTAAAATGGACAAGAAAGTCAACAAGAGACTTTTGGATTGCATCTAAAAGTTGAACCCTGATTATAGGGTTCAATATCAAATTCATAAGTAAATGAAAACTTATGATAATGCATTGTATGATATGGGGAGACCTGCATCAGTGCGAAATCGTGTCACGATGTGTTCAGGTAATTTATTTTGTGTATTTAATTTTAATTTTAATTTTAAATTGTTATTTAGTTATGATGTTTTGTATGATTGTATATATGTTATTGTCTTATTGATTTCTCATTTTCTTGTTTGTTTTTCAGATATGTGGTGAGCTAGGTTTGAAAGTGATGCTCCAAATTTGAGAGTTTTTGCCATTCGTATTCTTAGTCAAACATGTAGTGCAAGTGGATGTGAGAGAAACTAGAGTATCTTAAGCAAATTCATACCAAAAGAAGAAATAGATTGAAGCACAAAAGGATCAATAACTTCATCTACGTTCGCTACAACTTACGACCAAGATAGAGGTATATAAAATTATAAAGTTTATTTGTCATTTTCATTTAAAACCCAACTAAATTTAATTTTTTCATGTCATCTTTTTAGCAAATTGAAAAGTTATTAACAAGCAAAGAGCAATTCAATCTAATTAGTTTGAAATATTTTGATGAATTGAATGCATGAGTTAAAGAAGAAGCAGAGACTCTTTTAAATAAAGAGGACATTCAATGGATTAACATAAAAGGAGCACAAGAGGTAGATAATGAAGACCCCACGTATCTTGGAGACGATGTGGATGTTGAAGGAGGAGAAGAAGAAGAAGATAATGATGATGAAGAAAATGATTATGATTATTGAGGTTTTATCATTAATATGTTTTTAAAAAAAAACTTAGTTATTTGACACTTAATTATTCATAAACTTGGTTATTTTGTCTTTGTTTATGTAATATAAAAGTATGAGTCATGTGGCATGTTCTTAATTGTATTTTGCATTGTTCTTGTGAGATATGTATGCAGTATTATCTATGATTCTATATTAGTTGATGTTTGATGATGTCTTATGCAACTCATAGAGATGTAAATGCTTCATATGTAATTGTATGGTTGTATTTTGTGCAATTCAGCATTATTTCATGTGATATGATTTTTTTTAGAATTTTTCTGATTTTTCTTGATTATTTTGGATCTTTTAGAAATTTTTTATTAAAATTTTCGAAACCCATTGTTTTCATTGCCGTTCAAAAAAAAATTAAATGAAAAATGCTTGGCTCGAGCCGAGCCGAGTCAAGCTCGAGTTCGACTCGAGCCGAGTTTGGACAAAAGTTGTTCAAGCTCAACTTGAGCTCAAGCCAAGCTTGAACATCAAGTTTTTTTATTCAAGTCGAGCCAAAACATCCTAAGCTCGGCTCGAACTTGGCTTGTGCGCATCCCTATATGGAGGCAATGAAGAGGATCCTACGATATATTGAGTACATTGTCAGATGGATTGGTATAAAAAAAGGGGTCAGTTGCTCCCATATTCACAACTCATGGTGGTAGATTCGGATGCGGACTGGGTAGATCCTAACACTAGAAGATTTATGACAGGTCATGGTGTAAGTATATTTGGGATCATATCTTACCTCTTGGTCCAACAAGGGACAAAGAACAATGGCAAGATCTAGCAAGGAGGCAGAGTACAAGACTATGGCAGCAGGAGGGACAGCCGAAGTGTTATGGATATGTCATCTTCTTGTAGCCCTTCATCAAAGAATAGGAAGATCAGTATTGTATTGCGACAACAGAAGTGCGATAGCCATCTCCGTTAATCTGGTTCGCCATTGTTCCTTGCACCTCACGAAACAGCAAAAAATGAACACTCAAAAAAAAACAAAAAAAAAAGTCATTTTGGGGGGGCATATGGACAAAACAGGTTTGTGTGTCATGTCCTATTTGCGGACGTGTGTAGACGTTCTGGAGCGTCCCATCCACACGTGTTCGCGATTCAAATGCACCTTTAAGTTACAAAGTTATACATATAATGATATAAAAGGATGTGACCCTACCATATGGGTTGTCTTTGTTTGGCTACCAATATCTCTTCTTCTAATCCTTCTTCTCCCAAGGCATGATCTCCCAAGCAGTATCTCAAGGTATTTAAAACTATGTGGTTGGTAATGCGAACTCTATTCACTAATTAGAGCTCTCCTAATCCAACTAGGAACTTAAAGTTTGTTGATGGATCTCCTTCCCCTGTTTTGGGAAAGGGAATTGTGTTTACTTTTTGCTTTCCTTAAAATTCAGTCCTGCACACTCCAAAGTTTCCTGTGAACCTTTTATATGTTAGCTCTACCGCTAAAGACCTCAATTGTTCTATAACCTTTTATCTTTCTTATTGTATATTTCAGGATCTAAAATCGAGGAAGATCTTTAGTTGTTTGCTTGAAGAAAAGGATTGTACCTATGTGACAGGGATTCGCCTAGACAGGTGCCGCACCCGCGTCGACGCGATGCAACGCGGGTGCGCGTGTGGGTGCGGCACCCGGTGCGGTCAACCCGACCCTGGGTGCGGTCAATGCACTCATAGTCATTTTGGTCCATTTTTTTGGATTAAAAAAAATCTGCTTTGGAAAAAAAAAAAAGAGACCCTTGCTTTAAATTCATTTAAAATGCATTGAACAACATTATTTTCAAGTGAATAAATTCTCATTAAAGTCTCTCTCTCTCTCATTTAATAGTAATAAAACTTCCTCTCATCCACCAAAAAACATAAAACGAGTTTCTCAACAAGGCAGCTTTAGAAAGTGTTGATAATAGAAAATGGTTTCCTAAAATCTATCTTGGAAATTAAAAGCTTTCATTGAGAATAGGAAAGGTCTCCTAAAGTCCAACGCGTAAATTAAACCCATATTTTGAAGTTTTAAATTATTTTATTTAGATTCTTGGAAATTAAAAGCTTTCATTGAGAATAGGAAAGGTCTCCTAAAGTCCAACGTGTAAATTAAACCCATATTTTGAAGTTTTAAATGATTTTATTTAGAAGTTTCAATTTTAGACCCCCCTTCTATATATATATATATATATTTTTTTTTCTGCACCCCCGCACCCAAGGTTTTTGAAAGTGCCGCACCCCCACACCCGCACCCGCACCCATGTGACATAGGATTGTACCATCTTGAAGCACCAAAGGAGTTGAAGTCAACAAGTCATCATGTGTCCTATAAGTCTGCGTCAGTTTTGTTATTGCACCTGAGATTAGGGCATGCTCCTCTGTTTAGGCTGCGAATTTTGTATCTTGGTTTAGTGGAAAATGAGGGTAACCAGGTCTTACATTGCGATACTTGTCAGAGAGCTAAACAATGTAGAGTCCCCTTTGCTTTGAGTCAGTCTAGTAGTAGTAGGCCTTTTGAGTTAGTTCACTCTGATCTGATGTTTGGAGTCCAGCCTCTGTTGTGTCGATTTTTGGGTATAGATACTTTGTATCATTTATAGATGACTACTCCAGGATGGCCACTATTTACAAGATGAAAACTAAAGATGAAGTTTGTAATCATTTTCTTGTGTTCCATAAAATGGTTGAGAATCAATATCATACCTTATTTAAAATTCTTATCTCTGTTAATGGTGGAGAGTATATCTCACAACAACTACAGAATTATCTTCAAGAGTATGGTATAGAACCTCAACATATTTGTTCCAACACTCAGCAAAATGGGGTTGATGAGAGAAAAAACAGACATCAGTTAGAAGTCACTAGAGCATTAATGTTAGAAATGAATGTCCCCAAGAGGTATTGGTCTGAGGGAGTTCCCACTGCATCATATTTAATTAACTGCATGCCCCACAGACATTCTAAAGGGAAAATCTCCAGTCAATATCTTAAAACCTCAAGAACCAATTTCCATGTAACTCCTAATGTGTTTGGGTGTGTCTGATACGTACATATTCCTAGTGTGTATAGAGATAAGCTTGACCCTAGAGATAGGAAGTGTATCTTTATAGGGTATCCAAAAAGGGTACAAATGTTATGAACTCATTGCTAAGAAAAGATTCATATTCATGGATGTAACCTTTTTCGAAGAGGTACCTTACTATGTCCAAGAAGAAGGCAAGTCTTTAGATTGGGAAAATATAGCCACTAAAGTTCCATGTCTGCCAAGAGTTCCTCTTGAGGTCCCTGCTAGTAGTCATGGTGCCCCTAGACCTGAGACACCAAAACCTATGTTAGAAGTGACAGGAATGTCGTTTTGCCTTCATTGCCTATGATGGAGGAAAACCCCAATTCAAAAGTCCCAAGTTGATAGACCGGAAGAAAGACCAGGTGCATCCAATCCCTCTGCTAATGGTGGAGTGCTCGTGTGCTCATGCTCTTCATTGAAATTGCTCTCTTGGTGTTGGAGTGCTCATGTGTTCATGTTTTTCATTGGAGGTACTCTCTTGGTGGCGGAGTGCTCGTGATCTTCTTAATTATCTCTTCTTTGTCTTTCTCCTCTCTATCATTTATTTTTCCTCTTAACCCTTGTAAACATGAATGACAATGATAATGTCACCCTAAAACCCATAAAGCTCAATGACACAAACTTTGTAACATGGGATTCAATCATGCAGCACTTTATACAAAGGAAAAAGTTGTGGGGATTAGTGGATGGGTCAGATTTAGAACCCAAACTAATTCTTACTAAGATAGAAGGAGAAAAAAAATACCTCTTACGGAGGTGAAAAAGACCAAGGCTATAACCACGTATGAGAAAAAATGAAAAGAATGAATAATTGGGCATGCCAAGATTATGTCTTGGCTCATTAGTAGTATTGATATCAAGAAGTGCTCGAGTCTAGCTAAGTTTGAACATGCAAATAAAACATGAGACTATTTCAAGAGAATGTATTTTCTTAAAGATATTGCCCACATTTGCAATTTACAAGACAAAGTACGCACTATGACTAAAATAGAAAAAAGTACTAGATAATACTTTAGTGAGTTGTCTGACATTTGGAATGAGTTGATTCTTCTTGAGCTACAATAGCATTGTCCCAAAGACAGAGAACTTCGTCAAAGACAAATTGATGTAGAGCATTTCTATCAATTCATCATTGGTCTAAGACCGGAGTTTGAGTCTACCAAATCGGCTCTTCTTCATAGATAAAAAGTTTTCTTTATTGAAGAGCTAAGTATGGAGGAAAATAGACTAAAAAAAGACATCTAAAAAAGATGATGATTCGATCATAGTCATGTCTACGCCAGAAAACAATGTCCATGCTTACAAACCACCACATTATGGGAGACCAAACAATGATAACTATGGAAAACAAGGCAATGAGTTTCAGAAGAAAATTTTTATTTGTTATTATTGTCGTGAACCGAGACATATCAAGACATATAATCCTAAATTAAAGAGGCCCTATGAGAAGAAGGTAGCATCGGTTACACAAAAGTCAAGTGAGCTAAAAGCTACACAAGAATCAAACATTAGGAGCATGTTTTTTACTCAACTTGTAGAAGCTCTGCAACCTCTACTCAAAGGAGCTTCATCAACCGAAGCCGCAATCTCTTTTGGTTGCATCTCTAACCCCAGTAAAACTCTTTTGCTTCTTGACTCAGGTGTCTCATTTCATATGACACAAAATGGTGATATCTTATCTAAATGTCATAACTCAAGCAGGACAAATGTTTTTAATGTTGATGGGACACCCTTGAGATAAAGCGAATATGAAATTTTAAAAAACTTTCAAAAGGTTTTTCTATTCTAAAAATTAGATATATTCCCAAGTTAAACCTAAATCTTTTGTTTGTGTCTCAATTATCTGACCATGGTACAATGTTTTCTTCTCTTCTATTGGTAGTCGAGTGCAGGATCGTCAGTCAGGAAAGCTGATGGGGAAGGCCATAGGGAAGGAGGATTATACTACATGGATTTTTTGGAAATACCCAAAAATACCTTTTGTTATAATGTTGAGAAACTGGATTGACTTATAGTATAAAAGACTTGGCCATCCTAATGTATCCAAAATCCAACACTTCCCAAATGTGGAAAATTTTTGTAATCTTGAAAACTTTTCATGTGAAGATTGTATTCTTGGCAAAATAAAAAGATTACCATTTAAAGAAAGAACTTTTGTCTCTACATGACCGCTTGAGTTGGTGCATTCAAACGTTTGGGGTCCAGCAACTTTTATATCTAACGGTGGGTTTGCATATTATATCATTTTTGTTGATGATTTTACTAGACATACGTGGATTTGTTTTCTCAAACATAAATATGAGGTTTTTTAATATTTTCAAACATTTCACAAATTGATCAAAAATAAATTTCAAAACGATGTCTCTATCTTTCGCATTGATTCAGGGAGAGATTTTTTATCAAAAGATTTTACATGGGATACAAGTGTTTTGATCATGTTGCCAATAAAGTTATTGTTTCCCGACATGCCATCTTTCGTGAGAATGTATGTGGAAGTATGTCTCCTGCTTCTAACTACAACTCCCTGGAGTCATTTTGGCCTTCATCACCGCCATTGAAAAGTGTTGTCAACAATACAACTAAGACTACATCACCATAGTAAAGATGTACCTCTAGTTGATAAGGTACAACATCGATTTCAGTTTTTTGATAATGTATACAGCAGAAGAACCAGCCAGCCGCATAAAGCATCAATGAATCAACCTGTGACGCCCACAGCTAATCATTCACTTGATCCGATTACGTGCAATTCTGGCAATACTACAGATCAGATCAGCCCCAATATTAATCGTGATGCGCCCTTACAACAGTCGGCTTTGCCCACATGTGTGTCTAGTCGAATCAGACACCCTCCTGACAGGTGGGTCAGCTATGAAGCTTTCTCCTTAGAATTTCAGGTATATGCAGTTGTTCTTGACCACATCCAAAAAGTTGAGATCCTTTGCTGAAGTCAGTCAACATACTCATTGGACTAATGCCATGAATGAAGAAATTAAAGCACTCCATGGATGTGGCACATGGATAGTAATGCCTAGACCTAAAAATAAAAATGTAGTTGGATGTCGTTGGGTGTACAAGGTTAAAAAAATATTTGATGCAACATTAAACAATTTAAAGCCAGGTTAGTCGTGAAAGGTTACACTCAAGGGCACGTGCTGGACTTTGATGAAACATTAAGTTCAGTGGTTCGGATGGGCACTATCCAAATTGTTTTATCTCTAGCTATATCAAATGGGTGGAGTTTATTTCAGTTAGATGTTAATAACGCCTTTCTTCATGGCGATCTCTATGAAGAGGTGTATATGGAGCACCCACCTGACTACCCTGAGGGAGACCCGCACTCCATTGTGCTTCAGATGAAAAAGGTTATATATGGTCTTAAACAAGCATCTCAAGCCGGATTTAACACATTTAGCACAGTGGTTCGATCTTTTGGCTTTCACCGGAGTCGTTATGACTACTCTCTTTTTGTTCATAATGATAAATCTAATCTTATTATTGTCTTAGTGTATGTGGATGACATCATTATTATAGGGAACAATAGAGCAAAAATTGAACATGTAAAGTATATCCTTCATCAGCAATTTCACATGAAGGATTTAGGACCACTTCGTTTTTTCTTGGGAATACAGGTAGACCAACAACTAGATCGTTTGGTGTTATCGCAGCATAAGTACGCTCGGGATATTCTACAATACAGCGGGATGTTAGAATGTAGGTCAGTGCACACTCCCATGGTTGTTCACTCTCAATTGAGCATTCCATCTTCTGATAATGCAAATTTTTCGAAGCCAAAAAAGTATCGTAGCATTGTTGGGGATCTGCATTACTTGACTTTTACGCACTCAGACCTAGTTTTTTCAGTGAATCAGGTTTCGCAGTTTAGGAATAAACCTCAAGTCAAGCATATGGAAGTTGTGAAATGAATCCTCTGATACATTAAAGGTACTATTTCAGATGGGCTTATATATTTTAGACCTGTGTCAGGTTCCACTCATGTATCCATTAAAATTGTTGCATACTCTGATGTGGATTGGGCTTATAATCCTACCACTTGTCGTTCTGTCACCGATTATGCAGTGTATTTGGGATCCCATCTTGTGTCTTGGGCTAGCCGCAAGCAGAAATTTGTTGCCCACTTTAGTACGGAAGTCGAATATCGCGCTATAGCAGCGGTGACCGCCAAAGTTGCATGAATCAAACATGTTCTATTCAGCCTTCATCAGCCGATCTCAAGTTCCTTATTATATTGTGACAATCATAGTATTGTCGTCATCTCCACTAATCTTGTTCAGCATGGTAAGATGAAACATGTGGAGATTGATCAACATTTTGTCAGAGAACAGGTAGAGGCCAAAGAAATCCAGCCACTTTTTATTCGAGGAGAGAACCATGTAGCTGATCTTTTTACTAAGGCTCTTACTATAAATCGACATTAGCACTTGAAGTCCAAATTGTTTATGGTTCTCCACCATGCTCAGTTTGAGGGGGCATAATAAAATTATACTGGATCACATAAGATCCAGATCTAGATCCACATAATAGAACACGTGTATTCAACAAAAGGGTTAATGTTGTAATATGTCACATACATATATATAATACAAAGAGATGTCACCCTAGAGTGTGGGTTGACTTTTTTGTTTCAAGCTTTCTCTCTTCTTCTTCTTCCTCTTGTTTGTTTTATGTTCAGAACACGATTTCCAACAGACATCTTTACATTTGTCACTTTATTCGAGGAAATATTGAAGATGGAACATTTAAAGCACTCTACAAGAACAATACTGAGCAACTAGCAGATATTGTCACCAAGGCAACAAGTAGAGGGAGACAGAAATGTCGAGCAAGTTGGGGAGTGTTAAGAAGGACATAGTAGTCCAAAGAAATTAACCATGCTTTTTTTTACTTTCTTAATGTGAGTTAAATCAATACTATGGGGGTATTGTTGTCTTTCCCCAAATTTGTACTTACTGCACATCTTTAATAAAAAGGAGAGGGTCAAAGGACCCAATGGTTCTCTCTCTTTCACTCTGTCTCTTCATTACTCCTCTACATTTATCTCATCTTTATTTCCTATTGCCCTAACCCTTTGTTGCAACCAGTTTCAGTATCAAAGGGCAGTCAAGCAACCTGTAAAGAAGCAGCTTATGATGCTGATCTAAATGTTAAGCACATACATATAGAAGAATTCCGTAATCTACCTTAAAAACTTCAGCAAGAAAAGGAACAGTTGCATAGTCATATTTATACCCGCCATTACTTTGCGAAAGTGTTGTCAAAATTCCCTGCCAAACAATGCAAAGTGTGCTAAATAACCAGCACCAGAAAGGTATTCCAACAATACTGATAAACATGCACAGGTAAAAACATTTCACATCTGTCTTCCAGGTTAATGCCATTACAGAAAGTTGGTGAATAAGGCTAAACTTGAAAACTAGAACCTTCAGCATCCACGGAATTTGGATAAATTAGGATGGTCAATATAATTTCATTTCCATTTTCATATCAATAGCAATAACAAGAGAGACACCACCAAAAGGAGGCTAATCTAGTAAGGAGCAATTTAAGAGCTAATAACAACAATGGTAGTATTCACAGGAACAGTTAGAAAAGCAACTGCAGCATTCAGAAGTAGACAAATTCGCTATCTCCATTTATTTCCTCAACAACCTATCTTAAAGCAAGGGAAAAGAAAATCTATGTGAGAATCAATCTCCAGAAATTCACCAAAGAGCCATTCTAAGAGAGGAAACAAAGATCGGGAACCAGAAAATCCTAAGGTTGAATTCAATGTTCCAAAGATCATCTGCTGAAAGGAGACAATCACATGTTTTAATGCTTGAGTGAACTGAATCTGTGGAGAATGCAAGGCTACAATGCATGATGATTTTGTTCGAAAATAGTCTGCTTGTTCCCATTGTCTTAGTGAAAAGCAATTAATATACGATGATCCATTCTTCAATCTGTTTCTATTTTTTCTGAAAGGCACTCAATCTTGAATATTGTAATAATGTCATGTCATGGTACATACAAGATACATCCCATACAGTATTGAGTATACATTTTGTATTGATAATTATCAGCCAATCCTACAAGTTCCCTTCATCTTGGTTTGAACTTTACAATAGCATTGCCTGATAATGTTTCCAACAGCACAAGTTTAAGAAACACGATACAGAGGGTTATCCATGTTATGCAGCATGTGTCAGACAACCTCCCGTACATTGCTGCTATTCACTCTGCCAATTAGTGGATTTCCATCATAAACCTTATCTTCTGCTGCGCTTTGCCAGTATTATTTCTCATACACGAGGTCTTTCAGAAAATTGTACTGCAAGTTGACTATGTGAAGCTACGATCTTCAATGTACATATGAGGAATATATTATGGAAATAAAAAAAAAAGTTATCCCAAATGCCTTTTATGCTTGTCTCAATAGTTGATACTGCTCACGTCCATGAAGTGTTGATGTCAATAGTCACTGTTCACAAGTGCCCATTTATTTTAGTGGGGACTTGATGTACCACAAGAACTACAACCCACGAAACCAGATCAGTAGTGCAGGTATTAGTGCCTCCTTCAAGATTGATAAATCCTTTGCCTCTATGGTTCATATCCACGTTTCTACATGACAGTTTGCAACCGTGTTGAGCAACTGTGAGTGACCAAGATGAGCCAAGACCAACCTTTTAACATGACTAGTAGCATGACACATTCACACTGAAAACACTCACAAAAAGAAGAAAATAATTGAAAACTTAAACAAAAGCAAGGAGTCCATGCAAAAGCAAAGCTTGCAAGAATACAGTGGGAATAATTTCATTTCATTACAATGGATATCTGACCAATATTGCAAGAAACTCGTAAGGAATGTCTTGCAGCAATCAAACTAACAGGCATGTACCATTGTGCTCAGGGGGTCAGATTGTTGCAAGGACACATGATATCTGGGCACTGCCATCATTGTTGGGAATGCACCATCGGAAGGAGGACATAGGAGGGAGGGACACCAGCATCTCCCATGGGGCTCTCTTCCACAGAACACTCCATTGAGCGGAGTTTTTCTCACCGGAAAACCCTTGCAATCAGAAAAAGGTGAATCGCCAATGATATGAAACAGAGAGGTGGACTTGGCAGGGCTTTCTGAACCGGACACAAAAATGTCCTATTTTAGGTGATTTTAGGTAACCATGTTATGCAGCATGTGTCAGCCAACATCCCATACATTACTGCTATTCACTCTACCAATTAGTGCTGATTTCCATAATAAACCTTATCTTCTGCTGCACTTTGCCAGTATTATTTCTCATACACGGGGCCTTTCAGAAATTTGTACTGCAAGTTGAATATGTGAAGCTATGATCTTCAATTGCTCATTGTGATTGCTTATAGTTGACTTTTTCAGTTGATACTTAAACACAGAAGCTCACATTGCAGAAGACATGATCCATGAACGGTTATCTCTTAGATCTTTCTGCCAAGTTTTCTCTTTATTTTAATGTGTGTTTCATGGATAAAACTATATGACAAGCGATACAGCTATTCTCCTGGAGCTTTTTGTTACTAATGACAACAAATATGGGAATAGACGCTTGGATAGAAGTTAGCATCCTCTGCAATATGAAAATTTGCTGCATGAATTTAGGCTCTGTTTGTGAGCCAGAGATAGGCACATGTCTGTCTTCCCACCAGGAAAAACGTCCAAAACCAAACAAGTCTACTTTTCGACCAAAACACTCGATCATCTCAAATCTATCACATGTATAGGAATACTGGAATACTAGCACACACACACACACCAACTTGTCCAGAAAAGTGGGATAAACTGGATAGTACAATGATGCACCCACTTATCCAGAAACGGGGTTTAGGTTGGAGAGCGTTATGATGCACCCACTTATCCAGAAACAGGGAGAGGGAGGATTCAAAATGTAGGAAGCCCGTCTTTAAACCAAAACGCTTGATTTTCTAAATTCCATTACATATATGGAAGAGTGCTATGAGGCACCCATTTATCCAGAAACGTGGGATAAGTTGGAGGATGTTATGATGCACCAGCAGAAATGTAGGATAAGTTGGAGAGCACTATGATGCACCCACTTATCCAGAAATATGGGATAAGTCGGGATATTGAGATGCGGGTCACAAGACGGCACTTCCCAAGCCTATCCCGGCCTTCTAGATAATTGGGTGCATCCAAAACCCCCAGAAAAAGGATGAAACTACGATCCCACACAGTCACAGAAACCACGTGATCACGAAAACAAAACTCGGAATTTGAATATCGAACACCAGCATTGCTAAGTCATCAATATCAGCACAGATCATAGTAAAGAAGTGCAGGGGAAGCGATAATTCAAGAAGAAAAAAAGTCCAAAAGATCAGGAAACACAAACATAAACGTAAATGCTTGTCTTGAACTAATGAATCAAAAAGGAAGGAAGAAACAAAAAATCCCGACGCAATTGCGAATGCAAGGCAAAGAGGAAACAGCCAAACAGGGGTAAACTTTTGATGGGTTAGGTGGGTGAAACTGACCTGAGCGCTGGTGAGAAGGGTGAGGATAGCAGCGACCAAATACCACGGAACCATATCTCGCCCTTCGCTTCCCCAATGCCTCCTCGCTCCCCTTCACCTACAGATCGGCCTTCTTTTTTCCTTTATTGCCTTTTTTGGTGCATCTTAGAGGCCCCCTTCCTTCGTTATCCCTCCACATGGTGTGGCGGAAGATGAACATCAAAAGTATATACCGTCGGATTTCTTCCGGGCAGAGAGATCGTTAGAGAGAGAGAGAGAGAGGTGTCGAATGTCCCTAATGTGTTTACTGGTGGACACTTCGGTCTTCAGGAGCCCACTAGAGCTCTACTTATCTGGTGTAGGCGATTTGTGAATCAGATCTTGAAGTTTGGGATCGGCTAGGGCAATTGACGAAGTGAATTTCATCTAAGGTTTCAACTTGTGCTTTATACTCGTAGGAAGTCTCTTTCCTTTGAAAGTGCCTCCCCATTAGAGGAGGCATGAACCCATTTTGACAGAAAAACTGTTGTCTTACGTTTATTATATAGGCATATATTTCTCATGCTAACGGAAAAAAGTAATGGTGCAACTCGTGTGAGACTTCTTTCACTGATGCATTAGAGAGCCTCTATCTTATATCATGTTGCGTTGTATCTTTGATCCTGACTTTTTGAGGATTTGAGGTATGTACTTTTTCTGGATTTATAACCGGAAGAAACTGCACCCGGCACAAAAATATGGTTGTGCTGGCTCAACCTGTCATACCCCTAAAACTCTTAGGCTAGGACCTCCCCCCCCCCCTCCATTGCCTTGGGTAGAAGGGCTATGCCCATGGGAATCACACCTTGACTGCCTGTCTTATGTCTATCAGCCAAGGCCTCACTTTACCCCACCAACCCTTTCTCAAATTGACTTGTGAGACCTTGATTTTTGTGCTTTTGATTTGACTAAAATAAGTGAACAAGTAGATTCTCCTTTGCAATACTAGTGTAACGCACCAAACGTCACTCAATTCTAAGTTTGAATTACAAAGTTATGCTTATTTTTACTAAAACGGATCTTGGGTATACATAAGAGTATTTTTATTATTTCAATAATTATTCTTAAAATTCAAAAATAACTTAAAACTTGATTTAGATCTATTTTTTATCTAGATCCAAAACTGATCCAATCATATATATAGGTTTGATTTAGATCCAAAAATGATCCGAACCAGATCCAGTTTTGTTCTGAATCCAGAATAGTCAATCCGAGTCCAGACCCAAATCTCTCTGAATCCTGTTCTATTTGGATTGGTTTAGGTTAACTAAATCCATAATAGGTCTGATCCAGATCAAACCAGATCTGAATTGAGAACTAAGACCCAGTCAGACTCGACTAAGTTTGGTTCAAACCAAGATCGGTTCAGTCTGACTGAGTCAATTAGAAATGGTTCGGTCTGACCCAGTTTGATCCAAACTAGTTCAGTTCAGACCAGTTTGAGTTGAACTGCTTTGACCTATACCCGATTTAGTTTGAATATGTTCGATCAGAACTGTTTTAATCGAAACCAATTCAAACCAATCCCTTTTTTTCACTCACCATGCTCGATCTGGCTGTACCGATCCGGTTTGACTTTTTTCTTAAAACCATTTGGTTCAATTTGGGTCGTGCCTAGACCAACTGGTCTATCCCTTTTAAAATAGAAACCCTAAAAGCGGAAGGGGTACGTTTTCTCAGATGAAGATGGGTTGACTCTCTCCCTCCTTTCTCCCTGTGATAGAGGGACCAGTGTCGCCCCCCCCCCCCCCCCCCCCCCCCCTCTCTCGTGTGCAATTTCCCCATTTTTTTCGTTGTTTCTACAGCTCACCAGCATTGGAAAAAGAAAGGAGGAAAAGATGAAGACTCTTATCGGATGTCGCCGGCACCAGAATCCAGTAAGCTCTGAATTTTTTTTTCTTGCATCTCCCTTCCTCTACCGCTCACTTGGTGAGTGGTGGAGGGGGTCTGCGTGAGAACTTTTATAGCCCTCACGCAAGGTGAGGGGGGTGAGGATAACCCTCACCCCCTACAGCGGATTGTGGGGGTGAGGTTTATCCTCACCACCTTCGGGTTACCGAGAAGGCGGTTCTCCCAAATGGGGAACCGTCTCTTTTTTTTTGTTTTATTTTAACGATCTCATCCCCTCCGTCATCGGAGGGGGTTTACATTGACCAAATTCCGGTTGCATAGTACTCTCTCACATCTTGAGGTGCTCGTATTTCTTTCTGGTGTTCATTTTGAACAGCCAATAGCCTGAAGGTGGTGCTTCTTACTAGAGAGATGGTGATGCCAGGCTAGTTGAGGGGAATCAAACATGGATCATTTGGTCGTTTTCTTGGATGCTTAGTCCAGCCAAGGCCACTGCTTCCAAGCCCACTGGTACTGGTCACTTAGGAGTAGGTATGTGAAAATGTTTCCCTCTTAAACACTCCTTGATAGGGCATCCTCCTCTGGGATCTTTTGTGCATCTGCATTTTGAAAAAAACCATCATCCACAACCTTGACCGTGCGATTATGAAGTTTTCAACTTGCTTTGAACAGTGGGAAGAGTTCAGTTTAATAAACTGTTAGGTACGTCATAGACATATAACACTATCCAACCACTTGCATCAGCCCTTGCAGTGTAGACCCTTATACAGTTGGTCTGAGCCATTAATCTAATTCCATAGGCCATACCCTAGACTACCAAAATAAGTTGAGCATTCACCAAGATGATAAGTCAGCCTTTTATTAATTGATCTCCCTGAATACTTTAAACTCATAAGATTACTTTACTGTATCTGTCAATTCTGATGAAATCCAACCCTTGTTTGTATGTGTACCTCAAAATTTAACGACTTAAGAAATCATAATTTTATTCGCTAAAAGCATGATCCAAGGTTTGATGCCTAATAAATATATAATGCTTAACATGTCCATAGTGTTGACTGATTTTGAAATCAGCTAGCCACCGGACTTAAACTACTTGATAAATTAAACCAGAAATTTCTTTTTTCACTTCACATGCGTGCACACACACACACACTCACATACATGCAGAACAAAAAAAAAGCTAAAAATGGATATAATTGAAATTAGGATAGCCATCTAAAATTATGGGACTATATCATACTGAAATTAAGCAAAGCATACAAGGGACGTCTTTTCCTCGCTTACAATAAAAAAAAAAGAAAACATCACCAAGTGGGGGCCACCTAGAATAGGGAATGTGGCCCCTCACCTTTATTCTTTGGTTCTTCAACTTCTCTATATATTCTCCATGTAAACTCTTCATCTGTGTGCATCTGCCAATGGCCTTAAACTTGTTTGCTGTGACCAAGCTCTGGCACTGCTATCAGCCACACAACTATATGATCATAGCACTCATGTGGCCCTTCACTACCAAGCTTCACATCTGCTATCAAGCATCCGGATCTTTTGGTGATTTTGTTTCTTCTTCAGCATTGCTTATTTTTCATTTGCGCCAAATCATTTTCCAAGACAATTTGATCCCCAAAGGCCGGAGATGGGAACGGGTTATTTGGTTGCTTCATGAGAGGATTTTTTATGCCAACCGGATCCGTGCGAGCCAGCCCGATGAAGCCAGCATGCATAGAATCTCCATGGTTGCACTCTAGGAGCCTTGCACATGAACCTGGTATAGTCATTGGATGGAGTTGTTTGATTACGATACCTATGTATTTGTGTGTCAGAAAACACTTCTTTATGGCAAAGTGTGTTGATCTTAAATGCATCTTTCACTTGATTTGTACTGTTGTGAGAAACCACAGTAATGGTTCTCCCTGCAGTCCATTTCTTCCTGGTTCTTCAAATATTGTCAACTTGTGATCAATACAATGTCACAAGGGAATTCAGGAAGAAAGTAATGCTTTTGAATGATTTTATGTTTCACAATGGATTTTTTTTTGTTGGTTGGACAAGCCAGGTAGATGCTAACCAAATATGGTCTAGTAGATTAGACATTGAGCTTGATCTAATTTCAAATTTCTTGGATTTGACTCATTTATTTGATCCTAAGGAGGAAAATCCATGATTGACCAGTATAGAGAGTTACTGAAAGCCTAGGATAAAGCACTCAAGCAAACCTATTCAAAAGAGATGAATAGCCAAAATCAACTCAGTTGATCAATGTTAACTATGATCGACGTTCTAATGCTCATATTTACTAGTGAACTCGAACTTATGAACGAACAACATGAAAGAAAACAAGTTGAAAGTGTGGGAATTGGCACATTTGCATGGATATGCATCTCGGCATCTTCTAAAACCAATACACCTGAAAGAATCCGGCACCTAACTCCGGTGGGAAGTGTCACCGAGATGTCCAATATCTTTCATGTCAACCTATGAATTGGCATCCATTATTTCCAATCAAAGAAAAGCATGTAACCTTGCAAGCTCTAAAAAAAATAGATTTTTTTTTATATTTTGGTAGTAAGTTTAATTTAAGCCCACCAGGACAGTGACTGTAAGTACGACAGACAGAGCCAGCGTGGCTAGGTCTATGCTCTTGGATAGGGGTGGCAAAATCTGACACGGACCCTCCAACCCGCTTCTTAGCCGGGTTCGGGTTTGACTTAAACGGGCCAGTTTGTGTTGTAAACGGGTCAACGGATCGGGTTTGTGTTAGGGGTATGCCAACCCGGCAACCCGGCTGACCCGTTTAATAAACGGGTTAGGCGGG
The DNA here is from genome assembly GCF_984573655.1 of Nuphar pumila. Lineage (NCBI taxonomy): Eukaryota > Viridiplantae > Streptophyta > Magnoliopsida > Nymphaeales > Nymphaeaceae > Nuphar > Nuphar pumila. The sequence goes on from NC_143261.1 coordinate 4,660,880, forward strand.
CGAGTCAACCCATTTACTTGAACCCAACCCGCCAACCCGTTTACTCGAACCCGACCCGCCAACCTGCCCGCCAATCCGTTTACCCGAACCTGACCCGCCAACCTGCCCACTAACCTGCCAACCTGTTTACCTGACCCGACCCGTTTATTAAACAGGTTAACCGTGTCGTCGGCTTACACATTTAATAAATGGGTCGGGTACGTGTTTGCCACAGTCCTGTTGAGGTATGCTGACCCACCAACTGGACGACCCGCCAACCGGACAGGATTGCCACCCCTACTCTTGGGGGTGGTTTCTCCCTGTAAATATCAAAAAATTCAATAGCAAAAAACAAAATGAAATTGTTAAAAGATTCAAATGACCTCTACAACCGGAACTCCCGGTCATGGAAGCACGGGCTCTGAAAGACACCTTGGTTAACCCAGGACAATAGTACCTGTGGGTACCACCTCTCTCTCTCTCTCTCTCTCTCTCTCTCTCTCTCTCTCTCTCTCTCTCTTTGTGCGTGTGGAGAGTGTGTCTCTCCACGTTACACACGCAGAGATCGAACTTTGAACGCCACCAACTTATCCTGAACCGATCAAGGGTGGGTTACCCTGGGATATTACATTAATTGTGGCAGAATAACCCACTTTTCTGGATGTGCTTACAAAGATCCCATTTGAATCCCCTCTTGTAATGAATATCATTGGTTACTCCCTCATAGGGAATTTTTTTTTATTTGACTTATTGCATATTCTGAAATTTAAAATGCAACAGATCAATCTATGAGGTTATCAAAAGTTTCTTACTGAAATCTCCTCCTCCATCCCCTTCCTCACCCCCAAACCTCAAAAAAAAAAAAATCCAAATTTACCCATATTGTGTAAATCTGGCAGCATGATATGTTGGAAACTTGACCTTTTGGTTATATTGTGGCTCAATGTAATTATGAACGAAGAATTATGCTGAAAAACTTTGAAGTTTTCTGAAATGCCCTGACATATTATGTATTATTTTTCTGGAAGTGGATAGAATCTTTGTTCACAATTGGCCCTAGAAAATACCCTGCTCACCTAACGGTTTGACTAGAGGAAAATTTTAAACCAACTACCAAAATACCACAGTGGGTTTAATTTATCAAGTAGTTGGCTAGCTGATTTCAAAATCAATCAACACTATAGACATGTTAAACATTATATATTTATTAGGCATCAAACCTTGGATCATGCTTTTAGCGAATAAAATTATGATTTCTTAAGTCGTTAAATTTTGAGGTACACATACAAACAAGAGTTGGATTTCGTCAGAGTTGACAGATACAGTAAAGGAATCTTATGAGTTTAAAGTATTCAGGGAGATCAATTAATAAAAGGCCGACTTATCATCTTGGTGAATGCTCAACTTATTTTGGTAGTCTAGGGTATGGCCTATGGAATTAGATTAATGGCTCAGACCAACTGTATAAGGGTCTACACTGCAAGAGCTGATGCAAGTGGTTGGATAGTGTTATATGTCTATGACGTACCTGACAGTTTATTAAACTAAACTCTTCCCACTGTTCAAAGCAAGTTGAACTCTTCCCACTGTTTTTTTCAAAATGCAGATGCACAAAAGATCCCCGAGGAGGATGTCCTCATCAAGGAGTGTTTAAGAGGGAAACATTTTCACACACCTACTCCTAAGTGACCAGTACCAGTGAGCTTGGAAGCAGTGTCCTTGGCTGGACTAGTCATCCAAGAAAGCGACCAAACGATCCATGTTTGATTCCCCTCAACTAGCCTGGCATCACCATCTCTCTAGTAAGAAGCACCACCTTCATGCTATTGGCTGTTCAAAATGAACACCAGAAAGAAATACCAGGACCTCAAGATGTGAGAGAGTACTATGCAACCTGAATTTGATCATTCCAATCCCAAACCCAAATAAGATCTGATGATGTAAAGATTGAATCCGGATCCAAAATCTATATATGATGATACTAGATCCGATCAAAGAAGGCTGAAATAGTCTCCAAGATATTCACAAATCCTGTTATCAGGGTTTTCTCAGCAAAGTAAAATCTCATGATAACTTTTAAAAAATTGTTTTCTTGTGGGAATTATTGGTATATTTAAATTTTAAAAATACACAAGAAATATATAAAAATATAAGAAAAGTTATGAAAATTATAAAAATATATAAAATGCAAATATTGCATTTATAATGCAATAATATCATGATAAAAATACAATATTTTCATAGTATGTGATATTTTGTAAACATTGTGTGTTTCTTCAAGATTGTATCAGCTTTTGAAAATCCTGCTATAAAATCATGACAATGCTGTGATATTTCTGACTACAACAAAAGACAAGCCAGACACTGGAAGGGACAAAAGGGGAGTTGATGCCGCCATATTTTCTGCTATCATCACAATGCCTTTGAACAGTTTACTTGTAGATGCCACAATGACTCACAGTGCAGATGCATTTGATGCAATGGTACATCCCAACTCCATATGAATTAGGAGCCTTGCACCTCATGGATCCATTCCCAATCTACAGCTACTCAAATCTATAATAGCATTCATCTTGCTCTGAGTTGACAGATCTATTCACCATCTGCCAATTTTATGATCCACTGATCAAAACCCCAAGACCATATAAAGCAAGCAACTTCCAGATCATAGATTCCTTATCAATCACCAATGTTAACACAGAATTGTAGTAACACTATCTTGCTTTGACCTGATGGAGGAACATTAGCAGCTGCCAATTATATGACCAAGATGATCATTTTGCACTTGTCACACACTCACAGATAAACATGCTTCATGTAACATGCAATTATTTTTCTAAGAAATTAAAACTGTGGCTGTAGAAACATCATCAGGGAATGAATTCATGTAGACATAACACAGCATCAAAGAACAAGCCCAGTTTGCATCGAGGCATTTGAAAGAATATACAAACAAGTCTTTCTGAAACTAACTTGTACAGTGTTGAAGTAGCAAATTGTTGTGTTATTGTCCTCAAGCATGACCCAAGAGACAGCTTCTGTTAACAACAGATTACCTAAAGAAAAAATTGAACCACAAACAAGAAAATATAACCTACTGAAGCAATGTTGATAACTGGATGTGCTGCTTAAAAAAAATGTACTTTTACCGCTTGAAAAAGTTGACACCAGGTCCTTGTATGCCCCTTTCCAACTTGGATAAGATTTTGACTACTTGCCCTTCCATGAGGTTTTACTTGAGCCTTCTTAGATCAATATCACCTCCTAGCTTTCAAGTCACACGCAATTGCTTTTGAGGTTATATCCAGTGATTCATGAAACAGAAGTGACAACACTTAAGAATCTAAAGAACAATCTCTAAGATACCCTACTCCTGGGTGGTACAGGAATGAAGAGGGACTGAGAGGTCCTAATTTGAGGAACTAGAGCAGTTCCCACATCCAGTGAATTGCATCCCTCTGACACACAAACCAACAGTCACATTGTTGTCACTTGTTTTTTTATGCAGTAACACGTCGTAGATCCTTTCAAAACTCATTCTGATGCAATAAAGTGAACTCCACATGTGAGCTGCAGGTCATTTCCATAGATTATTTCCTGTTCATAACATGTTTCAGCCTTTCAGGAATGCAAACAAGCAAAATATCTTTTCCAAATTGGATAACAGAAATCACATTTTCTATGATCTGTTATCTGCAGGCAGTTCTCATTCAGGAACAGAATGCATGATATATTTCATCAAGCAGATTAATTGTCAGAGTATGGGTCCGCTATTGCAGGTCAGTTGGAAGCCAGCTTACATGGACGCGTGGCACCTTGTTCCACTCTTAGATACACCACTGAGGTCCTGAAACATTTTGAGACCAGGCGCACATGCAATGCAGAAAAAGATTAGTCAGACATCTTAGAGATCAGAAAGGGTTTATCATCCAAGTTGCACATGTCAGTGTACTAACAATTTACTGAGCACCACATAGCAATGTTGTCTACCAACTCACGGAAAGTTTCAGATGCATTTGCCATAGGCACCATTCTTTGCCTACATATTTTTGTTTGAAATTTGCACAAAAGCATCTGCACGAATATATGAAGAAAATATGAGGGTATAATTAGCAGCTTCAGTATCTTATGTGTGAAGATGTAGAAAATGAGAAAAAGATATAGTTGCATAGGAGCAAATTAGCTGGTAAGAACATACCTACTTTGTCCTGAAAGGACAATCAAAATTCACATTACCTCCAATAGAATCACTCTACAAATGATTTAACATTTAGATGAGTTAGCTCTTCACTAGTGGATTATGCATCAGAAAAGTCAAGCACAATGAAATAGGTCAAAGAGAGCTAAAGAACAGCATGCACATGCACATACATTGCCAGTACGATATTGCTTTGTTTTTTTCACTCGTCCGCTCTTCATCCAACAAGTCACCGAGATACTCCATGAACCCATTTTTGATAACATATTCAGTCATCGTCATCCACCATTATCCTATATATCCTTAATGGATCATACAATGTTAAACACACAAACTTTCTTTTCATGTATCTTAATCAAGAAGGTGAATATCTTTCACGCTTCCTTTATATACAAATTGATCGAAAATCGGCCTCATGACCCTCCTACCTTTTATATGTAGTTATTGTCACAATATCCACTGGGAATCCTATCTTCTTCAGTTCCAAACTTTGTTTATATCCTTGAAACACATTCCTTTTGATCAGTAGACTTTTGATCCTTCTCCGTCCACTCCCCGCCCCAGGTTCCTTCTTGCCAACTCCCACACACTTTACATCTAATGTTAGCTAGAGTTATCTTCTTTGATGATCACTGCATCTTCTTATGCTTCATTCAGAAATGTTCATGAAGATCTAATATCACCTACTTATTCCCCACTATCAAAGCAAGCTTGTTGGATCTAACCAACTCAATCAATTTTAAATTAGTTCACAGTTTCACAGGAACTGAACTTTCCTTCTTGGACCACTTTACATAAGGTCAAGGAGACCTACATCAGTAGCACCCATTGGATCCAGCAGAACACAACCAACACCAACATGAAGCAGCCATAGGATTGCGGATTTATCCTGTGGGGACAAAAGACTTGTGTATAAGCTACAGAATGAGGTTCTGCTTTACATGTCAAAATCGTGCTTCATAAGTCTAAATCGTGTATGATAGAGCCAGTGGCAGGTACAAATATAAACATAATGAATAAAGAACTACTTTTATGAAGCTTTAGCTTCAACCCTGATTCCACAAAATTCTACTTGGCATTGGTCATATAAACCGGGAGGGCCTGATTTACCATAAAACTACCCACTACGAATTATTTAAGCTACTTGCAAATAAATTAATAGAGAAGCAACTGAAAAATCAATAACATAAAGAGTTTAGGAAAAAGTACCAAGAGGTCTCATCAAATAGTTGAATTGTTCTCTCTCTCAAATCACCTAGTGATAAAAACTCTCTCTAGATCTGGATATTCATGCAGGCTTTCAGATCCGATCAGATTGGACCACTCTCTTGGAACCATGAATTATAGGCTAGGGCTATAGGTGAGCCTTGTCATTCTCTCGTGCTCCGTGCAAGCCTCTGAAGAGAACCCTCACCTCGGTTGGGTTCTCCGTCCATAACGGGGTCCACCCAAGAATTGGGCCTGCCACCCTCCATCGGAGTTGCATCAAGCGTACCTGGATCAGAGTCTCCTTGGCAATCTTGGACCTGCTCTGCACCTGCAGCATTCTCTCTTGGCTATAAAGAATTCGGCTCCAACGAATTTGTATGTTCATGATAAGAATATAGATAAGCAACATTGAAGATAAGCGAGATTTGCCAACCATCGGGCAGCTCAATGATGCAAGCATTGTTTATGAGACGCAAATGACTGAATTTTCATGGGCTCAATTTTCCATAAGTACCAACAGGAAAGCGCTTAGGACTCATATAGACCATGACCAAATCACCCTTTACAAAACCACCATCACGGCAACCCTTATAGATCCGATACTTATCGATGGCATAATTTTCTTCTAAGTTCTTTTTCACATGGGAATGGACTTCTTGCATATAATCAACAATATCATGAGCCATTGGCAAGGGCTCTCCAACACGAGGAAGCGATGTCAAATCAATCATATGACTAAGAGATCGACTGTAAACAATCTGGAATGGGAACCTTCCAGTGAACTGATTCATCATGATGTTATAAGCAAATTCAGCTTGGGGCAAAACCAAATCCCAAGTTTTAAGATTGTGGCCAACCAAACTCCATAACAAATTACTCAATGTGCGGTTGACCACCTCTGTTTAATCATCTGTCTGGGGGTGATACAAACAATCGACAACGAATAGAATAGAATAAAACTCATGCGTTATCCTAGGCAACCCTAACACAAAATCCATGGAGATGTGTTCCCAAGGACGGTCAGGAATAAGAAGGAGAGTATAGAGACCTATATTTTATTTGTACCCCTTTGAAACCTAACAAACTCGACATCCCGAACAAACCTATTTATATCACGTCTCATTCTAGGTCAGAAATAATGTTCACTCACAAGAGCATACGTCTTATCATGTTGTAGGTGACCTACAAGACCACCTTCATGCAAATCTGATATTAAGAATAATCTGAGGGAAGAATCTGAAATGCACACACGATTCCCTCTAAACAGGTATCCATCATGGATTTGAAAGGGAAAGTCCGACGAGCATGTGTTAGAGAGACACTTATCCCAGATGTTCTTAAAATTAGAGTTGAATGAATACAGGTCCCGACACACCTCAAATCCTACGACATGGACCGACATAGATGACAAAAGATTATTCTTTCAACTAAGTGCATCAACTACTTTATTAAAAGTACCAGATTGATGTCTGATAGTAAAAGTGTACTCCTGTAGATAACTAACCCACTTAGCATATCTAACACTTAACTTCTTTTGGTTGTACTCCTGAGGTACTTGAGTGCCTCATGATTGGTGTATAGTACAAACTCCTTATAGATAAGATAGTGATGCCAATATCAAAGGGCTTGTACTATCGCATAAAACTCAAGATCATATGTAGAGTATCGATGTTTCGCATCTGATAGATTTTTACTAAAGAAGGCTATTGGATAGTGATTTTGACTCAAGGCACTGACAATACCTACATTAGAAGCATCACACTCGACCTCAAAAACTAAAGAGAAATCAATGAGTGCTATCTTAGGAACGTGACTCATTTTATCCTTAATGAGGTTGAAAGCCTTCTCAGCCGCTGGGGTCCACTAAAATTTAACATATACCAAAAGACATCACTAGCCACTCATACATGCCTTCTCGAGTTTTAAAAGTTGTTTTTCACTCATCTCCTTCACGAATGCGAACTTGATGGTAGCCACTCTTTAAATCGATCTTCGAGAAGATCTTAGAGCCTATTAGTAAGTCAAGCATCATCTAATCAAGGAATCGGAAAATGATATTTGACTGTGATTTTGTTGATCGTAGAACTATCAACACACATACATAAACTCCCATCTTTCTTTGGGGTAAGTAAAATTGGCACTACACAGAGGCTAGCACTCGCACGAATAAAGCCCTTGCCTAGAAGTTCTCCAACTTGTCGTTGTAACTCAATACTCTCAGCGGGGTTCATGTGATACGCATGAAAGTTAGGTAGACTAGACCCCAGAATCAGGTTAATTGCATGTTGGGTCGATCTCAAAGGAGGCAACCCATGATGCAACTCATTTGACATGATGTCCTGATATTCAAGAATCCGAGGTTGCATGATAAGAAGGATATCAGGGACCACAATGCACACCTTCTTAGCCACAAGAATGAAACAATAAACATCCTCATGACAAGATTCTTAAAATTCCTTATAGGAAAGACCAATCAATCAAATTTCCTTAACTTGTTTATGAACACTAGGTTGGAAGGTCTCTCTAAGAGGTAGGAGTTTGATGTTCTTATCAGTAAGTCTAAATGAGTATGTGTTCTTGTCACCAAGAATTGACGGTCTTCTTATCAAACTGCCAAGGGCGGCCCAACAAGACATGACAAGTATCCATACGGGCGACATTACACCATACCTCACCTTAGTAATGTTGTCCTATATTGAATGTGATTAAGCAACGGGTAGTGATCGGGACTTCACCCCCTTTTTTGAACCATGACATCCGATAAGCGAGAAAATATTTTTCGGTCCTCAAATTGATCAAATAAGTGAAAACCATATTTTTGCATGCACCACTATCAATAATAACATTACATAAATAACCCTCACAAGTGCATCATGTGCGAAAAATATTGTTCCTCAACCACTTTTTAGGTCAGAGAGATTTAGGAGAAATCACAACGTGTCAAATAGACAAGCATGTTCCAACATCCTCAGGATTGATCTCAATTGTCTCTTTGTCATCGTGAACATGCTCGTCTCCCTCTGCTTTCCTGAACAGCTCAACATGCTCGACTCTTCAAACTCAGAATCGACATCGACAAAATTGACACTCTTGCTTGAGCACTGAGCTGCCAAATGCCCGAGTCCCAGACAACGAAAACAACTAGTTGCTTCTTTCACTGCACAGATCTTGGACTTGGTATGACTATGGGCCCATTAGTCACAGGACGAGTTGCAGCCTTTGAGTCCGTTTTAGCGGGCTTGCCGCTGCCCATACTGGAAGAGGTTACTCCCCTAGTTGGAGGAGCACCCCTAGGTTGCTCAGACGCTTTTCGCATGGGAAAACGCAACTCACTTTTTAGTTTCAATTTTTTTCTCAATATGCTTAAAGTAATCGGATGGTGCTTTGGTTATGCATATGCATCCGTGCTAATCTTTCTCTCCAGTGCATCCATTTGGTTCATTTAGTATAGATGGTTTATGGTATTGAAAAGATTAGCTTTCTTCCTTTGGTTAAGGAACCAACTAAATGGTTAGAAGTGATTTTATTTCCACAAATTTTCAAGTGGCTGTATATTTCTCCTTTTTCCTTTTTTTACTCTACCCTTTCGTGGTTGGCTGGTTCAAACTCTTCAATTTCTAGTTACTTTTTGTCTCTCTTCACACACACACATGCTGGTTAAATGCCTTGATTCTTTGAAGCGGAGGCAAGTACCTATCAAACCTTGCGATTTGTTAAATATAGTAAGTGAGTGGTGTTTCAATCTACCATTTTCGTTTATTCTTATATATGCATCTGTGTTTTTAGGGTTGAGAGAAGGATTACCAAAAAAATACATATAAAATCTATATTTCTTAATACCTAACAAGCTTCTAGGAGTTGAGATGAGCTGAGTACCTCTTGTTCATATTCAGCTTGCTGAGCCTATTTTACGAGTTTGGTCGAGCTTTTACAAGATGAGCCTGAGCCAAGTCATGAGCGGCTCGGCTTGTTTCCTAGCCCTACATGGTTTAGGACTTAAAGTGGGTCCAACTCCATTTTCAACGGGTCTGGATCTGTTCGGTTCAGGTAAACTTTCACATCCCTATATAAAGCTTCGAGGGGTTAATTTCCCCCCTTAAATTCCTCTGATCCTTCACTCCTTCCCTCCCAATCTGCCTCCGGTATTTCTTCCTCCTACCGGAGGCCAAAAACCCTAAAACCCCTCCATGAAAACTAAGGTTTTTGGAGAATTGACAGCAGCAACGATCGGGACGAAGATTGTCTGGTTGTTTCTTCTCTCTTCCCGTGTGGGGTTTCTCTTGGTATGAATCCGCGGAGCTCAGAAGAAATCATCAGAGAATGATGTCCTTCGGGCAATCAGGAGGAAGATGTTGTTCCTGTGGACCGCTGGGTTCCTCGTGCGCAGAAAATCATTCCTCGTCGTAAGTAGTTTCCCACGTTCGTTTCCGCTGTTCAGAAAATTTCACTCTGTAAATAGAAATCTGAAGCTCGTTAAATTGATCGAATTTCCATTTTTGAGATTGAAGCCTTTAATGGTTTGCTTTTCGACGGATATGAAACCCTCGAAGTCTATGGATAGCGTAGATAGGAGAACTCTGTGTGAATTTATACAAAAGGAAAGGTGGGAGGAAATTCGCGTTGTGGTTTTGCAGGGATCAAGCTTAGCTCGGGTTAGGGTTCACAGGGTTATCGTAGAATTGAGGGGGGAGCCGCATTTGGCATTGAAGTTTTTCACCTGGGCTAAAGGGCAGAAGGAGGTGCAGCTCACGAGTGAGAGTTACTGCATCGTTGTCCACATCCTTTTCGCTGGTAGGATGTATCATCAGGCTCAAGAGCACCTCAAAGATCTTGTTGCAATGAGCCAGGCCCTGCCCGACTCCAGTGATGTGTTCGACGCCCTGAGGGCCACACGGGCTATGTGCGGTTCAGGTGCCGGGGTTTTCGATTCACTTTTCAGTGTTTTGACGAAATTGGGGATGCTCGAAGCAGCAAGCGTGTGTTTTTACAAGATGAAAAAGTTTAGGGTATTTCCAAAGACACGCTCATGTAATATGCTCTTGGATCGCCTGTTCAAGTCGAGTCGGGGAGAGTTGTCTAAGAATATTTTCAAGGACATGGTTGCAGCTAGGATAACTCCAAACGTTTTCACGTTCAACATAATGATAGATTTTATGTGCAAGGAAGGAGATTTAGATTCTGCAATAGAGTTGTTTTCTCAGATGAAGGAAATGGGAGTCCCTCCAGATGTTGTCACATATAACTCCTTGATTGACGGGTTCGGGAAGTATGGTAAGTTGGAAGAAACACTTGGTTTGTTTCAAGAATTGAAAGGGGCAGGTTCTGACCCAGATGTCATAACATATAATGCTTTGATAAATGTACATTGTAGATTTGGAAATCTTCATAAGGCTCTTGTTTTTTTGAATGAGATGAAGACCAACGGTGTGAATCCTAATGTTGTAACTTACAGTACCTTAATCGATGCCTTTTGCAAGGAAGGAGTGATGCAATGGGCGATCAAGTTCTTTATTGACATGAGGAGGGTTGGACTTTCTCCTAATGAATTCACATATACTGCCTTAATAGATGGAAACTGTAAGAGAGACAACCTTCGTGAAGCTGTGATGCTGGTTAAAGAAATGGTGCAGGTGGGGATCCACCCAAATGTTGTAACCTATTCTGCTTTAGTCGATGGCCTATGTAAACAGGGGCAGGTGGTGGAAGCAGAATTGATATTGCGAGCCATGACAAAGACTGGTATGGCTCCTAACCAACTAGTGTATAGTTCTCTTATCCATGGGTATTTCAAACAGAAGATTTCCGGTAAGGCAATGAAGTTAGTGGATGAAATGAAAAAAGATGGTTTTAAAACCGATCTGTCATTTTATAGTACAGTTATCTGGGGTCTATGTAAGCAACGAATGTTATGTGAAGCAAAAGCTTTGATGTGCTCATTGTCAGCCAGTGGTCTAAGGCCCAATACCGTTATACTTACAACCCTTATGGATGCTTATTTCAAGGAAGGAAACGTGTCTGAAGCTCTCACTTTGCTAAATGAAATGGTTGATTCAGGAATAACTCCAACAGTTGTGACATATTGTTCATTGGTTGATGGGTTATGCAAGGCAGGTTCCATCTGTGAGGCAAGATGCCATTTTGATAAAATGAAAGAGCTTGGGCTATTGCCCAACACAACAGCTTACACTGCTCTTATTGATGGTCTATGTAAAAATGGTTGCTTAGAAGAGGCAACAAAGTTGTTTGATGAAATGCTAGCAAGGGGCTTGGCTCCCGATAAGGTCACTTATACATCACTTATTGATGGTAACATGGAGCATGGAAATCTTCAAGAAGCCTTCGTTCTTAGGGATAGGATGATTGAAAATGGTCTTGATCTTGACCTTCATGCATACACTTCATTGATCTGGGGCCTTTGTTCCAAACGCCTCATGCAGCAGGCAAGGGACCTTTTTGCAGAGTTGATTGACAAGGGTATTCAACCTGATGTGGATGTTTACGATTGTTTGATAACCAAGTATGAAGAACTAGGACAGCTTGATGATGTCTATGAATTGCAATGTGATATGATGAGAAGAGGTCTGATAAGTGCTGTGCCTTGTTCTGTTTCCAACAAGCGTACTGTTTGAAGCATTCATTTCCACAGTGTTCCCTTGAAAAACACATTGCAATGTTATGGAACCAGATCTTGATATGGCATTGATTAACCTATTTAAATTGTGTGTTGCAAAAACAAAGATGTTTAACATCAAAAGGGTGAACAATTGCATAACTCAGGCCTAAATCTCAGAAATCCCCTTCTTGAGGACATTGCTCAGTTGTAGCTTCTCAGGCTTTAAGAGGTATGCTATTGCATGTTTCTTTCTGATGAAATAGTTGCTTTTATTTGTTTTATAAATGTATTTGAAGCATGTTATTTTTCATGGAAGAAGGATATTGAAAGGCTTTGTTAACTGTAGTTTTTTTTTTTGCAGGGTTACAACAGGTGGAGGCACGTAAAATGGAAAACATTCTTGTTATTTGCTAATTTTATCCAGGTTTTGATATCAATGGATGAATGATCCATTTGTGCTTGTAATTCTATGTTTGCTTCTTCATCCTCCGAAAAACATCTCCTAAGAAGACATATTGTGCCAACGTCTTAGGATTTTAGAGTTGAAGGTTTTATATTGAATCCGGACTAGATCCACATCACGTTTAGGAAAAGAGGCGTTGTAGGTAAATTAAATTATTATGTATATCCTATATCCAATAATGTTCTGTCTCTTTTATATGGCATGTTTGAAGCTTGTGTTTTCTTCTTAATCATGCTTGTTATTGCATATGGTCCATGTTCAATGTCCATGTAGAACTTTTTGTCAGGTTTATATTTTTATGCAAACAATGATATTGTATACATGGCCAGTGTAAGTATATTGCTTCTTTAAGGGTCAGTTTCCTCCTTTTTACTGCAACCAATAATGTTTGATTCGTGCTGAATTGCTGGTACACCTCAATTATGTATTCAGAGATATCTGGAAGCTAGGTTTTTGGGTAGAATGTACTCTAGAAGCAACACATGGTTTATTTCTTTTCAGTTTATGCTCACTTGCATGAGTTATTTTTTTAAGTCTTAATTGCAGTGATAAAGTATTTGAGACTATTTTGAAGACTTCCATCTACTACAATGTATAGATTCAGAATGAAGAGTGTTTTGCTTTCTCTCTCTCTCATATAATAAGTTCCTCAATTTTCATCAAATTATATAGAAAAAGGGTATTGTGATGTGTATATTATATACCATTCCTTGTTAAGGACAAAATCTCGTATGTAACAATGTGAGGTGAATGCTGTGTCGCACATTCAAATATTGTCGAGTGTGGCTATTGGATGTCATGCCTACAAATCAATAGTGATGGTTAACCTGTTCAACTATGGAGAGTGTAATACTGATGTTTTGATGTTCTAAAATTTAATCCACTCCTGGAGTATTCTTTGTCAGTTATCTTCCATAAGGGTAGGGACTATACACAGACAGGGTGCTGTTAACCTTGAGAGCCTTTAGTTGACATGAATATGATCAGAAAATACTGCTGCTTCTAATTTTATACAGGTCTTAATTTCCGTTCCACAGGTTAATTATTATCATCAGTGGATGATTAAGTAATTTTAGAAAGTAAACAACACATTTCTTGGTTGTACTTTAAAATGCAAGCCATCTTCAATGTGTATTTGTTAAACTGCCCTTGGTAGTTTTGATTAATGCTTACAGCCAGCATGTAACCCCAAAATTTTTAAGTGCAAAAAGATTCCCTGCACTTGTTATTATCTGCCAGCATGTAACCCCAATATTTTGTTTGTGTTTCTTCTTGATTGTCATTAACCTCACCACGCCATTGTTTTGCAGATAATATTTTGTTACACATTCAATTGGTGAGAATTGGGGGATCTGCATATCCTTTTAGCACGTTGATGGCAGATGTATTAGTTGAGACAACACAGGAACTCCCAAAGAACGTCAAGCCGTACAATCACTTGTTTGATTGGTTAGCTTGATCCAATTTTCGTCATCTTTGATGCTGTTGCTGCATATGTACTTCCTAGGGCTGCCCATGTGAAATTATATGCATGGGTGGTTGCATCTTCCCTGCTGTGCAAGCTCCAGCTGCTAAAGAAGGAAAAGAAAGGAAGAAGTTTGTAAATGAATTTATGCATATATGTGCAAGTGATGAATTATGGTGGTTGATGTGATGCTAGCAAGAAGAAGAAAAAATTTATGTGAAAGAATAAAGCTTCAATGTGTAGATTAAGCAAAGGAGAAATTAATAAGTTGGTTCATCTAATTCTTCATCTTCAAGAACTCTTCAATTTGACTGGCCATTTTGTTGGTGACAAATGTTTTTCTTGCAGATCCTTGACAGCCCAGCCATTGATTGTTGCGGATTCAACACTGATTATCTTCTTATAATAGCATCAAGGCCAAGGTCTGCTCTTAATTGAGACTTAAACAAACAGAACAATATGGAAGAGATTGAAGGGGGGAGAAAAAAAAAACAATAACTTGAGCACGTGGAATAAACAAACCTTTAACTGAAGGCACTAGTCTTCCAGCTACCGGGTTTGATTGTGGTAGGCTTTGTCTCTTTTGCTGTATCTCACTTTTATGTACATTTTTTAAGTTTTGCATTGACGTGATTAGTGTTCTTTTCAAAGGATGTTTTATCCAAATATGTGAATGAATTTCCATCAGTGTTAATGAAGCTGTGATTGTCACACTGTGATGTAATGTTAAATCATCATGGTTAGTGGATCATGTTTTTGCTATTCTTGTTTCTTTTCTTCCTGTTGTGATTGGTGGTTAGGTGTCCAGGGTATGGGCTTGGGTTGGATATCCAACTGAATCAAGCCTCTTTTCTCAGGGGTTTGGTAAGGTCTTCTGGATTCCAATTAGTTGAATGGGTTGGACTCAATTATAGGTTGTGTTCGAATCCCGGCCTGACTTCAAAGTTGATTAACATCTGAACCAGTTTTACAGGTCAAATAAAAGTGTATCTAATCAAATTCAGGTTTGGTGAATTTTTTTCTTCCATTTTATCCTGGGAACTCTTTGTCTGCATCTGATTATGTGGGATTCAGTAATCCCTGCATCCTTTTGTTTCATAGGGTAACCATGGATGAGTTTGGACGTGGTATCTGCTGCTGGAGTGGCCAAGAATATTTGCCTCTAGTGGTTCAGGTTTCATATTCTGATCCTCTCCAACTCTTTGGAAAAGTGCAATTCTAGGGTTATGTATTCTCCAATACTGCCATCTGATTCCAAGGTTGATGTCGAATCACCTCTGTTCAGCCTGTGTAATAAAGTGAATGATGCTCACAGTTAGTGGTCCTGCCAATGATTTGGAGAGAGCTAGTTCAATATTTTTTTTGTTTCCCAGCATGATAAAGTTGTCATTTCTCTTTTCTTAAGAATTTGCTTCCATGGTGATTCTATTAGTTAATGAGTTTATATGTCGATCTTTATAGGGCTAGAAGATTTTTTTTTTATTTGTCGTAATTTGAATCTAGTCATGGGGCAATGATTTGAAACTGGGCTTTGGTTCTTTTTGTAATGAAATGGTGGTCTTCAACAAATGCACAAATAACTCACAAACAAGTGTCTATTGGAGACACTACAAGCATGACCCTTGAAAGGGTATAAAGGGAAGAACACTTGAAAAATAAATAATACTTTATTCATGAACAAAATGCTTAAGAAACATGTTTATATACATTGAAGGGGTTCACCCCTATATATACAAAACAATGGGAGAGAGGAGAGCTGATTTTGAGCTCTCCAAAAAGAGACGTTGGATTCCAACGTCTCTTAATATAGCTGTTGGACTACAGTCCAACAGCATTTATTATTATAGCTGTTGGACTATAGTCCAACAACATTTATTATAGCTGTTGGACTACAGTCCAACAGCTACTTGCACAGTTAAGTTCCAACAGGAACTTGACTGGATCAAAATATCTAGTTTCTATTGAACTAGATGCTAAAAAAGAAAATAAAAAAATAGAAAAAGAAAATAATAAAAGAAAATATAATAATATTAAATAATATATATATATATATATATATATATATATATATATATATATTGCAGTTTACATTTTAACACTCCCCTTCAAACTTACGGTACAATGAGCGAAAGTTTGTCTAAGAGGAAGTGAAATCTGGGAGCAGCGAGAGGCTTGGTGAAGAAGTCTGCTAATTGATATTCTGATGTAACATATGGCAGATCAATGGTTCCATGTAAGTATTCCTCTCTGACATAGTGACAGTCCATCTCAATGTGTTTAGTGCGCTCATGGAATGTCCGGTTGCTTGCAATGTAGATCACACTTTTGTTGTCACAGCACATCTTTGAAGCTTGCGTTGCTTTAGCTCCCATATCTGCTAGCAATCGTCTGAGCCAAACAACCTCCATAGTGGTGGTTGCCATGGCTCTGTATTCAGCTTCGGTGGAGGAAAGAGAGACTTTCTGCTGCTTCTTGCACCTCCACGAAATTAAGGTTTCACCTAGGAACACACAAAAACCAGTAGTTGAGTGTCTATTATTGGGATCACCTCCCCAGTCAGCATCAGTATATGCAATTAAATTTAATGAAGATGAAGCAGACAAGAAGAGTCCTCGTGAAAGAGAGGATTTTAAGTATCTAATAATACGCAAAATCGCTCCCATGTGCACGGAGGTGGGAGCATGCTGAAACTGACTAACTGTATGAACCGCATGAGTTATATCTGGCCTAGTAATGGAAAGATAAGAAAGAGCTCCAACAAGTTGTCTATAAGGAGTAGGATCATCAAGAAGTTCTCCATCATTAATTTTCATTTTAACATTGACAACTTCTGGAGTGTCTACTTTCTTATCATCTGTAATTCCAGACCTGAAAACGATATCAAGAGCAAATTTAGATTGAGATATCAAATACCCCCGAGGGGAATAAGCAACTTCAATGCCTAAAAAATATCTTAATAAACTTAAGTCAGTCATTTCAAAGTGAGTTTTAAGAAGAGACTTGATATTTGCAACTCCCTGTTTGTCGCCTCCGGTGATGATCATATCGTCTACATAGAGAAGAAGAATAATGATGCCTGCATCAGATTTCTTAACAAACAAAGCAGTGTCAGTTAAACAAGGTTGAAAACCAATATCAAGCATAACATGACTAAATCGGTCATACCAGGCTTTTGGAGCCTGTTTAAGACCATAAAGAGCTTTTTCTAGACGAAGAGCTTTACCCTTAGGGATACTAATACCAGGTGGGGCTTCCATGTATACTTCTTCAACGAGATTCACATTCAGGAAAGCATTTTTGACATCTAATTGAAAGATAGGTCATGTTCTAATGGAGGCCAAGGCTATTAAAGTTCTAACAGTGGTCATACGGGCAACAGGAGCAAATGTTTCTTCATAATCGATGTCATACTCTTGGGCATATCCTTTTGCTACTAAACGGGCCTTATATCTTTCCAGGGTCCCATCACTTTTGGTTTTGACTTTGTATACCCACCTACAACCTATAGGTTTCTTACCCGGAGGAATATCTTGTATCGTCCAAGTATTGGCCTTTTCTAGTGCATCCAATTCTATTTTCATGGCTTCTATCCATTCTATATGATTTTTTGCTTGAGAATAGGATGATGGTTCAACATATGATTGTATTAATGTAATGGCGGCCCTATACGTGGGTGAAAAAGATTCATAAGACACAAATTTTTCTGGAGGTTTAGAGATTCTAGACGTTCTTCTAGGTGGGACTTCAGAGTATTTTTGTAATGCACATGGAAGATTTTGCTCTCTACGTCTTGAATATTGTAGACTAACATCCCTATGGATTTGCTCTTCATTATCATCATTTTCAACAACAATAGGACTTTGATCATTGTCAAGGTCATATCCAACATCACATTCATTGATTTTGAAGTTAGATCAATTAAAAACGAGTATTCAGTGACATCCTTGGATTTTTCAAATTCAAAGAAGCTTTCTTTTTCCAAAAAAGATACATTTCTTGACACATATAATTTGTCATTTTGAAAATCGAAACACCTGTAGCCTTTTTGATTATCAGCATATCCTAAAAAGGCACATGAGATTGCACGAGGAGAGAGTTTATCATTTCTGTTGGTGAAAACAAAACATTTGCATCCAAAGACTCTTAATCTAGAATAATCTGGAGTTAAATTAACAAGCTTTTCTATTGGAGTTGTATTCTTTAATGAGGAAGATGGCATCCTATTAATGAGGTAGGTGGCAGTTAGGACCGCTTCAGCCCAAAAACTTTTTGGAACTTGATTTGCAATTAGCAATGTCCTAGTAGTTTCCATAATGTGCCGATGTTTGCGTTCGGCTAGGCCATTCTGTTGTGGAGTGTGTGGACATGATCTTTGATGTGTAATACCATGTAAATTGAGATAGTCTTTGAATTCGTTGGACATAAATTCTCCCCCTGAATCAGTGCGAAAAACAGAAATATCATTTTGAAACTTATTTTTAACCATTTTATGAAATATTTGGAAGTTAGCAAAGACATCAGATTTATGTTTAAGAAAATAAATCCAAGTATGTCTAGAAAAGTCATCAACAAAAATGACATAATATGTATAACCACCTTTGGAAATAACTGGTGCGGGGCCCCAAACATCCGAATGTATTAACTCAAGTGGTCGTGAGGAAACAAAAGTTCTACTAAGAAATGGTAACCTTTTCATTTTGCCAAGAATGCAGTCTTTACAAGAAAAAATTTCAGAATTACAAATTTTTTCCAAACTTGGAAAATATTGAATTTTAGACATATGAGGATGGCCAAGCCTTTTGTGCCATAAATCCAATTCTAATTTCTGAATATTATAACAAAATGCATTCTTGGGTAATTCCAAAAAGTCCATGTAATAAAGTCCTCCTTCTCTATGGCCTTCCCTAATCAGCTTCCCTGACTGGCGATCCTGTACCCAACAACCATGAGAAGAGAAGGAGATATTACATCCATAATAAGATATTTGCGAAGAACAAGGTGACGAAACACCTTTTGTAAATGTGGCACGGAAATCGAGGCGGAAGCACTTCAAGATCTAAGGATTTCGTAGCTCTGATACCATGTAATGAAATGGTGGTCTTCAACAAATGCACAAATAACTCACAAACAAGTGTCTATTGGAGACACTACAAGCATGACCCTTGAAAGGGTATAAAGGGAAGAACACTTGAAAAATAAATAATACTTTATTCATGAACAAAATGCTTAAGAAGCATGGTTATATACATTGAAGGGGTTCACCCCTATATATACAAAACAATGGGAGAGAGAGGAGAGCTGATTTTGAGCTCTCCAAAAAGAGACGTTGGATTCCAACGTCACTTAATATTGCTGTTGGACTACAGTCCAACAGCATTTATTATTATAGCTGTTGGATTATAGTCCAACAACATTTATTATAGCTGTTGGACTACAGTCCAGCATCTAGTTTCTATTGAACTAGATGCTAAAAAAGAAAATAAAAAAAGAAAATAATAAAAGAAAATATAATAATATTAAATAATATATATATATATATATTGCAGTTTACATTTTAACACTTTTGTCTCTTCTTTCCAAGCTTCTATGGGTTTTAGCAGCCACAAGTTGAAGAGTTGGTTACGTTTTTTTTATCCTGCAAGCTCAGTGGGGATGAAACACTGGCTTGGGAACCTGATTGGTTGATATCCATTTTCGAGGATGTGGATCCTTGTATCAGTAGAAAAGGTCACGCCGAGTGTGGTTCTGTAGTCCAGCGTGCTGACGAGGGGTATACTGAGGTTGGTCCTAACCTTCTGCTTTTGTTGCTATAGGTGGTTGCCCTCATGAACCAGCATCTCCATGCTGACAGATTGATCACTTAAGTTTTAATTGCGCCTAGCAATGGCCCCTCATCCTCTGGTCTCCATTTAAAAAGGGGATGGGTATAGCTGTGTCAGGCAGCACCTTATATATATATATATATTCACTAGAATATGAGAACTAATTGTGAACCGCTGTTTTCATGGATTTTTTGTCCTTTTGTCTTGAATCTAACCTTACGGATGTGATCTACATGCTTGGATTTATAAAAACCCACTCTTGAATCATCCCATTTTGATGCATAAATGTATTTTTTTAATGTTTTAAAATCACTGAATCATAATCTTCATAAATATTCAAGCATTCAAAAATCACATTTTCATCAAAAATACATTATTCAATGGTTGATTCCTAGCAAATTCACCATGCCGAGCACGTCACGGTTGGATTTGCAAAAGAAGTGTTGGAAATGCCCATATTTCTATTTCTCATTACTTTAGTTACTATGTATGAAACATTTGCCTGTGGGCACATTGAAGGTGGGGTCCCATGGGACAGGCTTTTTGGTGCCTTTTCTTATCAAAAAGACACTTTTTTCCCATGCCATTCAAACAGGGCCTGACAATAATTTTGTGGAAATGTTTGGTTTCGCATGTTTCAAGTTGTGGAACGTCTGTTAGTGAAGTGAGACATTCGGCTCGGGAGACAATTGGTTCTTGGAAGCTCATCCCATAACGGGATGGGCTTGAGCCCAGTGAACACATGGTTTTTGGGCCGAGTGCTTCATCCTTTTCCCTTTTTAGTAGGTCGGCAGGGCCCAGTTGCACATGGCACAGGATCCGGTTTGCCACTGAACCCGGGCCCAATCCCAACATGACCTAGGCCATGCTGAAGATGCAGCACTGCACATGGTTCCGACAGAACCCGGCTTCATCTGGCTGGACGCATATAAGGGTGTGAATGAACCATGTCTTGTCCGATATCCATCATACAGTTGACACGTTACACTTAATGCTTGCCCCGATTCAGTATCCAGACCCAAAACTTGGGTCCGATCTAGTTTCCTTTGTGTTTTAACTGGGGTTGCAAATGGATGAGATATGGTCAAATATCCAATTCGAGATCTACATGTTTCCATATTTGAATCCTTAGTAAAACTTCAATGTGCATTTGGATTGGATTTGAGTCAGATTTGAATCAGTATTTTAAGTCGGATCTGGAATTGATCGTAATCAAATTCAGATCCGACTACATTTTTTACATGTAAATAGCTTGTTTTCCTTCTATTTTTTCCGGATTCAGTATTATCACTTGTACTTCAGATTCGGATTCAACCTTGTATCATTGGATCTACCTTTGCATTTTGGATTCAGATTAGGATCTGATGGGATCCAGATTGAGTGTGACCCGTTTGCACCCCTGGTTTGAATCCACAAAGAAACCCAAATCTGGTTGTGTGCATCCCGCATAATCAGCTTTTTGGACGAAAGCTTGATTAGATTTGGATCCACCAAAATCTTTCACTAATTGATCAGTCCCATCCCGTGTCCATATCCGAACCATATTCTTTTGAATCTGATAACTTCCAATCCGATCCGGATCCGAATGCGAGGGCGCCTAGGGGGTCCCACGACACAAAAATGGAAGCGAGGCCTCCCGCCAAAAGAGAAAAACGAGGGAGAAATATCTTCTTCACCCTCTAAAGTTTTATTTATGGCACAATTTTCCCTGTGAGAGTTCAAAATTGCTAATTGCCTCCTCTTTCCTTCTAATAAAAACCAGAAGGGCAAGCCTTGCAGAGCAAACCCTTCTCGACGCGGAATTCTCGTCCCTCCGATCTCCTCCGCTTCTTTTATCGTCGCGATAACGTTGCTGGTTCTCGATCGTCGATCCTGTGAATCGTAAGAGCGATCTTGCGGCAAAGGAGGTGAGGAATTTTTCATCTGAATTTGATTTGCGTTGTTTTTCCAGTTTTCCTTAATTTTTTGCTGATTTTTCTTGCAAATTTGGAAATATAATCTCAATCAAATCCGTAGTTCGTATATCCAGGGAGATTTCCCCCCGAATTTCTCGTTTCCCCGTTTTTTCTAAACCCTAGGGCATCTCGAAACCCTAATCCAACCTCAATTTCCTTTTCTCACTGGCGCGATCTCTGAATTTTTTCGTTGTATTTCCTATTTTCGGGACATTAGTAAAGCAAGAAGAAGAGAAAAACAAATGGTTCCGTGATTTTTATCGAATTTTAGATGATTTGTTGGGTTTGGAACATAAAATATATCATAATATATTGATACCTATGTAATTGTTGAGGTCGTGTCGTGGATAATTGACTCTGTTCATCATTTGCAGAATGTGGCATTAGTTGATTTGTTTTTTCTTTTGGTGCCTTAACTTTCCTCCTTTCTCTTCGCTTCTTTTATATCGTTTTTCTTTTCTGGCGGTGTCTCGTGGTAATCTGGGATTTAGTACTACTATATATTCACAGAATAATAAAAAATTATGAGTTTTCTGTTGAAAATAGATATTCTTCTTGTCCAGGAGCGGTGCTAGAATTCGATCCCAAGTTTATATCAAAACCCTGGCTAGTATCTCTTGTTCATATGGATTGGGCTGCAAATTTCTGTTTCTTGCTTCCCTGTGAGATTTCGTCGGTTGTCATTACGTTGAAGGATGTTTGGATAGACTCGCTTAGGTGGATAAATAGGATATTGGAAAAAAAATCAAGAATTTTAGTTTTCAAGTTGTTTGGTTAGTAAAGATGAGATTAATAGAATTAGGATAACATTAAGAAAGCTTGAAAAGGGGAATTTCAGCTAATAGTTGATGCGTGGGGAGTTTTCTCATAGTTTTTTTTTTTCCAAGGGGGCGTTGGTTTCACCCCAACATGAGGAAAAGAAGCTCATTTTCCTATTAAATGGGCCTCTTTCTTATGCGAGGTTGATCCAATGCCCTCGTGGGATTCCACGTTGGAGCCCATAGCTTTTCATATAAAACAATGCATTTCGTATGAAAAGCACATCGCACCCTCCCTCCGTGGGAAGCAATTTCCCATGGGAGGGGCGTTTTCCTGCGACACTGCCTTCCCATCGCCAGTGGGGTGACAAAAGTAAAGTACCCTAAAAAATGGGTTCCCCTTTCTCACCTGAAGGTTTGCTCTTTCCCTCTCCTGCATGCTACCTTGGTTGTTTACTTTGTCTCCCTATCCTGCGATCATCTCTCTCTCTCTCTCTCTCTCTCCGTGTGTGTGTGTGTGTGTGTGTGTGCACGCTCTACATTTGTTAATTATAGTTGTTTAGTGAAGTGAGCATAGCTTTCATATACAACATGCATAAATTCTACTTAAATTGGTCCTGCATGCACTTAGATTTGATCTTTTTTTTTTGCATTAATTGATCTATCATGAATTCAAAATGAATGGTAAGGAGTAACAGTTGCCAAATCAGCTGCAGAAGATGAAAATGTTGCGAGATTTAAATGTGTTCTAGAGAAAAGCTGTAATACCTTGCGATTTCTCTTTAAACACTTATCATATTCTTACTGTGAAGGATCTTTATTCTATAACCCTTTTCTTATTTTGATCTTGAGGCTCATTCATTGGTGAATATATCCAGTATATGTATTGTACGACCATGTCCATGCATATTCAGGTCCGAATGCAAGCAAATTCTGTATATATTTGGAACTTTGATTCCATCATATGGTGCAAAAGCTTTATTGAATCTGACCATTACTTCTGTGATAGAACAAAGAAAGGTTTCTTACTTTCTCAACGTTTTGAACTTTTGTACATGCTAGCAGCAATGGCCTCTGCTTCAGAGTCTTGGATGAGGGAGTTTAATGAAGCTTCCAAGATTGCGGATGACATTAATGCTAGAATTTTGGAGAGAACGTCATTGCCTCCATCAGGCCCAGAGACACAACGCCATCTGTCTGCCATTCGGAGGAAAATTACAATCCTTGGAACTAGACTTGATACCTTGGAATCCCTTCTGTCCAAGCTTCCCACTAAACAGCCAATGTATGGCACTTATCTGAGAATGAATTGGTCTGGTTAATGGTAAATTTGCTAGTGTTTTGCATTTATGTGGAAACTCTTTTATGGTTGGATTGACTTCTTGACTTCCGATGATGCAAAATAGATGTTTGTTTGCAAGCCATTTTTTTCCCTAGTGTACATAGTGATTCTATTTCTCTGAATGGATCATATTAGGATGATGATAAAATGGAGATCAACAGAAATCATTGATTTTTTTTTACTCTTAACATAAATAAGTAACTGTGGAGATGCTAATTTTCATGCATGATCATTTGTTGGAATGCTTTTTATTGCTTTTGGTTTATTCTTCATGGTTTACTTGTTTACCTTAACGTGTTCAAATTTAGAGCACCTTTATCTTATGGAGGAGAAATAATTATCTTACTGATGTGCTACTTATCTATCCTTAAGCTAATTTGTGGACTTAATGTCAATCTTTGTGGTTATTTTTCTTATTATTTGTTTCATTTATTGCAAAAAAAGCAAATAAACAGGGATTGGACACTAGGATTTTATCATGTAACACTATCATTTAATGCAAGTTTCTTGGTGAAAATACATTGAAAAAGTTCTAGGTTTATAGTGATCTTGTAACTTATAGGTGTAAGGGCTTGTCTCTTGATAAAGCAGCTGTTAAAAAATGCATTCACTGTGAGAAGTTCCAAAACTATTAGCTACTGAAACTAATGTTGCAAAATAGGAATGGTTTAAGATAGAAATTTATTGTACTGTACCATATTATATAGTGTTGTAAGATATTAGAAAAATAAAATTAAATAAAAAATAAGAAAAATAAAAATTATTAGAAATTTAAAGAATATTTGATCACAAAGGAGAAAAAAACACGGTGATCAAAAACTGGTTACAAGACAAATTGAACATGACTATATATGTTTAAAAACAATCAATAATTCTGGATATTACACAT
The DNA here is from genome assembly GCF_984573655.1 of Nuphar pumila. Classification (NCBI taxonomy): domain Eukaryota; kingdom Viridiplantae; phylum Streptophyta; class Magnoliopsida; order Nymphaeales; family Nymphaeaceae; genus Nuphar; species Nuphar pumila. The sequence goes on from NC_143261.1 coordinate 4,685,573, forward strand.
AAAATAAACATAGTAAACATAGTTCATAAGCATGATCATATCAGAACCACCTGCTTATGGAAGAGTATAGATATGCAAGTGCTCAATCCAAAATGACAAACATGATGACATAAAATTGCAAATAAAGTGTCAATCACTAAGTTCAGTGGTATAATAAGTTTTTGTAAGCATAAACTATAACCAATAAAAAAAGAAGGAAAGAAATCTCAATCTATTGATCAGTTTCACCAATCGCAATGACTATGATAACATAATAGCAGATATTCTCACCCTTTCCTTTATGTCTGGTTCAACCTCATAAACTATCAGCACTTGTCACGCCCAATTTGGCTTTAGTTTAGTGGTGGTGGTGGCTAACTATGATCAGGGGAAGTTAGTGGGCATGGGCTTTCATGTTTTGTTCATGCCAGTGTTGTGAAAAGCGTTGAGGCTTAACGAGGCGCTCCACCAAAATCTGAAGCGAGGCTTACGCCTCGAGGCGTAAAACGTAAGCCTCAATTTTTTTTTGAAAACTTAAAAAAAGCTATAAAAAATATCTAAAATTATAAATAAATAAAAAATACTTTATTGATGAAACCACAACCAACAAGAAATAAAAAATCTCAAATAAATACTGAAAAAATATGAGATTAACATATAAAAGTAACATTAATGCAACAACTTGATCTACATAAGTATCTAAGAAACCAAAATTCTCTCACAGCATGAGATGTTCTTATTTATGTTGTTTTTCAAACATTAGAAACCAAAATTCTCTTCAATTAATAACCTACCACTATTGGTAAATTGAACCAAATGGATCTGATTTCTTTGCCTGGATCAGGATACCCAATCCCAAACTTCACCAATTATTCAATTGGATACAAAGGGGCCTAAAGAACCCTTGCCAACTGGGTTTTGTTAGTTTTAATTAGCATTAGCTAGGGATGCTAACAGTTTGGATTTGGGTTAGATATCCAACTGAATTTTTATCAATTTAATCGGATTCAATAGAAAAAAGGAAAAGCAAAAGTTTTACATCTGAATATGGAATTCAATCCCACTAACATCCAAATCTAGTTGTGTATGAGGGATATCCGAAATTGCCAATAGCTAATTGTATCTGGATTTGGTAGTAGCTTTTTCATCTGAATTGAGTCCAGATATGAGAGTGAGGATTTTCAGTGATGTGGATCCGAATCCTGCCTGTTAACGTCCCTACAATAGAATCTCTTTCTCATGAAAAACTCGGCAAGGAAAAAAAGTCCTATATACTAAAAGATAGGTGTTTCTCCATAAGAAAAATATCGCACAAATCAAAATATAAAGAATGCCAAAGATTTACATAATCATATAGAGGGAAGTATGAACAATATAAAAATATCGGAAAGGTGCTTTTATCACATTATAAAAGCGGTATTTTTTGAACTAGGGCTATTTTGAAAATATTATGCTTTTCGCTATATAACTTCCCCAAAAATATCGCCACGTGAATTTTTAACACTCAAGAAAATGAAGGTCGGATCCCCTCCCTTCGTTGAAGGCATTAGGGATGTAGAAGTCATATTATATATGTAAAAGGGTATTTTGGATGTTTTTTTCCGCAATCAGCGTCCAGACTGAGGCACCAAATCCCGGCAAGTCCATTTTTATTCAGGTGAAGCAAGAGAAGAAGAGCAACAACAAGTGGAGGTGCGTGATCTGCAACGGGAGGCAGTCTGTCCGGAAGGTCTTCGCTCGGTCGTTGCTCGTGAGGGACTTCCGAGGGTTCGTGCAGAAGGCCAACGTGGCCTCACCAAAACAAGGTGAGGCGTGTACACTTCACCTTGAGGCACGCCTCGCTCTGAGCTGTGCGCCTCAGGGCTTTTGCGCCTCAAGGCACAAAGCCCCTCACCTTGAGGCGAGGCATGCTTTCTGCGCCTTGAAGCACGCCTTTAATAACACTGGTTCATGTTGTCATTGAAATCTTCTTGACCATGAACACTAGGACATGTTAAAAATATGTGTACATATTTATATATATATATATATATATATATATATATATGTAATGTAACTAGATAGTAACTAGGATTAGGATTTTTCTTTTTTTCTTTTTGCTTTTGAACTAGTCAACATAAGTTGACTAGTCAACATAGGGAGTCGTTGGGCTCCCAATGGCTCTATTTAGAGCCGTTGGGGCCCCAATGACTCTCTATGAACCCCCTTCTCCTTTGTGTATAAATATGGGGCAAAGTCTCGCTTTAATGTACGCTTCTGGTCTTGGTTAATAAGATTTTTTTTTATTTCTTGTGTTTGCCCCTTTAGTGGGTGCTTGTGTGTGAGCTCATTTGTAGCTTGTGAATGTTCTTTTGGTGCTTTGGTGGAACTCTTTAAGTGTCCACTTTGTTGTTTTGGTGAATATCTTTTGGAGGACCTTGTTTCCTTTCATGCTATCAGAGTTTCGTGATCAAACTGATTTTTTGGTGCATTGAAAAGTGTGCCACTCAAGATTTTGAAGAGATAAAGTCTCTTTTGCAAAATTCACTTAAGTGCTTGCGAGATTGTTGTGCCCTCTTAGTGGTGGAGTGCTCGTGCTCTTTATTGAAGGTGCTTTCTTGGTGGTGGAGTGCTTATGTGTTCGTACTTTTCATTAGAGGTGCTCTCTTGATGGTGGAGTGCTTGTGATCTTCTTAATTATCTTTTCTTTGTCTTCCTCTTCTCTATCTTCTATTCTTCCTCTTAACTCTTGTAAACATGGATGACAATGATAATGTCACCCTAAAAGCCATCAAGCTCAATGACAAAAACTTTGTAACATGAGCTTAAATCATGAAACACTTTATATGGGGTAAAGGGTTGTGGGGATTAGTGGATGGGTCGGATTTGGAACCCAAACTAATTCTTACTAAGATAGAAGGAGAAAAAGAAGTGCCTTTTACAGCAGCTAAAAAGACCAAGGCTATGGCCACATATGAGAAAAAATTGAAGGAATAAAGAACGAAGCATGTCAAGATTATGTCTTGGCTTATTAGTAGTGTTGATATCAAGAAGTGCTCGAGTCTAGCTAAGTTTGAACATACAAATAAAGCATGAGACTATCTCAAGCGAATGTATTCTCTTAAAGATATTGCAAACATTTGCAACTTACAAGACAAAGTACACACTATGACTTAAGAAGGAAAAAATATTAGAGAATACTTTATTGTGTTGTCTGACCTTTGGAATGAGTTTGCTCTTCTTGAGCCACAATGGCATTATCCCGAAGACATAGAACTTCGTCAAAGACAAATTGATGCGGAGCATTTCTATCAATTCATCATTGGTCTAAAACCGGAGTTTGAATCTACCAAATTGACTCTTCTTCATAAAGGAAAAGTTCTTTTTATTTAAGATACCGTTGAAGAGCTAAGTATGGAGAAAAATAGACTAAAAAAGAAGACATCTTAAGAAGGTGATGATTCAGTCCTAGCCGTGTGTAGGTCGGGAAACCATGTCCATGCTTACAAACCACCACGTTATGGGAGACCAAACAATGATAACTATGGAAAACAAGGCAATGAGTTTGATAAGAAAAAAAATATTTGTTATTATTGTCGTAAACCGGGACATGTCAAAACATATTGTTCTAAATTAAAGAGGCCCTATAAGAAGGGTAACATCGGTTACACAAGAGTCAAGTGAGCTCAAAGTTATACAAGACGAGCATGACTTTGACTCAACTTGTAGAAGCTCTCTAACCTCTACTTAAATAAGCTTCATCAATCGGAGCCGCAGTCTCTTATGTTGGCATCTCTGACTCCGGTAAGATTCTTTGACTTCTTGACTCAGGTGCGATATTTTATTTGAATGTCGTAACTCAAGTAGGAAATTTCAAAACATTTCAAGGTTTTTTATTCGAAAAAATAGATATATTTTCAAGTTAAACTTAAATCTTTTGTCTGTATCAATTATATGACCATGGGTATAATGTTTCCTTCTCTTCTATTGGTTGTCGAGTGCAGGATCGTCAGTCAGTGAAGCTGATTGGGGAAGGCCATAGGGAAGAAGGATTATACATCATGAATTTTTTGAAAGTTTTCAAAAATACCTTTTGTTATAATGTTTATACACTAGATTTGAATTTATGGCATAAAAGACTTGGCCTTCCTAATGTATCCAAAATCCAATACTTTTATGGAAAAATTTTGTAATCTTAAAAATTTTACATGTGAAGATTGTATTCTTGGCAAGATGAAAAGATTGTCATTTCAAGAAAGAACTTTTGTCTTTACACAATCGTTTGAGTTGGTACATTCGGATGTTTGGGGCTCAACACTTGTTATATCTAAGGGTGGGTTTGCATATTATGTAATTTTTTTTTATGATTTTACTAGACACACGTGGATTTATTTTCTCAAACATAAATCTGAAGTTTTTTTATATTTTCAAATATTTAACAATTTGGTCAAAAATAAATTTTAAAGGATGTCTTTATCTTTCACACTGATTCACAAAAAAAAATATCAAATTTTTTTAAAGATTACCTGGAATCAAATGGTATTACACATCAAAGATCTTGTCCCTACACTCTACAACAAAATTGCTTGGCCAAAAGAAAACATAGGCACATCATAGAAACCACAAGAACTTTGTTTATCTCAAATCAAGTACCTAAAGAATTTTGGGTTGAAGTCACTTCGACCGCAATTTATCTTAACAACTGAATATCGTATGTTATCTTGAAAAATATATCACCAGTTTAAAAGCTTTTTAAACTTATTCATGATTATTTTAGACCAAGGGTTTTTGGATGCAAATGTTTTGTATACAGTGATAAAAATGATAAATTTTCTCTTTGTGCTATTCCATGTGTCTTTTTGAGATTTAAGCAACCGGATCTTCCACGAATGAACCAAACACATTGAGAATGCGAGAAAAATTCTTACACGGCACTATTGATCTTCCCTACGTTACTTCAAAATCAATTGTCCAATTTCTTCACCAAACCTCTCGCTGCTCCTAGATTCCACTCTCTTGGACAAACTTTCGGTTATCCAACCGTAAGTTTGATGGAGTGTTATATATATATAATGTAACTAAATAGTAACTAGGATTAAGATTTTTCTTTTTTGTTTTTTAGTTTTGAACTAGTCAACATAAGTTGACTAGTCAACATAGAGAGTCGTTGGGGGCCCCAACGACTCTCTATGAACCCTTTTCTTCTTTGTGTATAAATATAGGGCAAAGCCCCACTTCAATGTATGCTTATTGCATGGTCTTGATCAATAAAATATTATTTTTATTTTTTGTGTTTGCCCCTTAAGTGGGTGTTGTATACGAGCCCATTGTTTTTGATTTTGTGGCTTGTGAATGTTTCTTGGGTGCTTTGATGAAACTCTGTGAGTGGACCCGCTTTGTTGTTTTGGTGAATATCTTTTGGAGGACCTTGTTTCCTTTCACAGGTGATCCGGAAGAAAAGAAGTCTTCAAGGGAAGATATCTTGAAAATATCGTGCTCTTTTTTTGGGATTTTATCAGTTTTTGAAAATCTCATTGATAAAATTGCAATATTTTAAAAAATGGCCGATATTTGTGACCATGGTGTAGAATTCATTTGAAAGATGGAATTTGGAGAAACTCGTAAGCTGTTTCTGTTTTGTTCTCTTCTCATCCTACCCATATCGAGCCTACATGTGAACAATCTTATTGCACTCATCCACAGTTAGAAGTGTAACAGAAGCAACTATGAAGGTATTTCTGGAAACAATTTGTCCTGCTGAGTGACATGAAAATCTCTCTCTCTCTCTCTCCTGTTAAACTGATTACATCTTTTTCTTGGTTTATTATGGATAAGACAACTTGCTACTGGCATTGATACCCATGAGGAGCAGCCACTTTCATGTTAGGAATTTTGTAGCTATGACAGGAACCAATGGGAAATCAAGTGCACCGGTCTTTATCAGTCAACGAATGGTTAAAACTCGTTATTTCTTGTGTTATATATTTTTGAAAAAAATTGAAAACTTGACAATAAGAATTGCCAACTCATGATCTATTTCTGTGTTTCTAATTTTTTTGACTATTAATGGAGGTTTTCTTCAAAGACATGTGACTCATTTATCAGCCATCCCAGCAAGATGTCTTCAAGTACATGCTAGCCTTGCTAGGGCATTGATCATATTCTCCAGTAATTGATCCACTTCTGATGTAGTCCAACATTCAGCACTCCGCTGGATTTTCTTTGTAACTAAAGTTTTTTCGAAGTTGTTGGTTTAGCCTGAGGAACTGCTCATCTTTTTTTCTGATGAAGGCATTCTAACTTTTTTCGCCACTGATTATTGGTTACAGAACAGAGAAGGAACTTCATCGGCGCCAAGATATGCTCACAAATCTCAGATCAAAAGCGAAACAAATGGCATCTACACTAAACATGTCCAACTTTGTCAACAGGTTAGCATTACTGATGGATAATTTTCTGTTTGCATACTTAGATGCTGTGTTTCCTCCTGTACATGGACACTTATTCCTTCTTGTACACTAATCCTTATAATATTATTCTTTATCAAAATTTTCTCCAATGATTTACAGTTGTAGTTCTAATATATTCTGATTCTTTGAGTCAACTGGGTTAATCTAAGCCAGCGAAAATGGTTCTATGTTGAGCTTATACTTGGCATTTTTGAAAGATGATTTCCTTATATCTTTGCCTGGAGGCGTACTTCTTATGGCGGCAACTTGTTAATGTGTTATTTACACAAGTTGATGATGAATTGTTTACAACCTCAGGGACAACTTGCTTGGGCCAGAAAGTAAATCTGCCTCTGAGATCAATAGAACTGCTGGCTTGGATAACTATGGTCTTGTTGGTCTGCAGCGGCAGATTATGAGAGGCATGTCATGTTTGCCTTGCTCTTGCTTTTCTGTCATGGAGCGTGTGCACTTGATTAACTCTTGATTTACATCTATTGTAGAGCAAGATGAGGGTCTGGAGAAGCTGGAAGAGACAGTGCTAAGCACGAAACATATCGCATTGGCTGTCAATGAGGAGCTGGATTTGCACACACGGCTCATTGTATATTTCTTCAATATTCTGAATTTTATATCTTCTAATTTGGATGATCTACTAGATTCGTAAAATCATATTCTCTTCTCTTTCAGGATAACTTGGATCAGCATGTTGAATCAACCGACTCCCGTCTTCAGGTCTTACTTTATTTAGTTTTATACTCTCTTTTTTCTCAAGTGTTCATATATCATAGTTACAGATTGGTATTTGAACTCTTACATGGTCAACTTGGATTTTTATTTTATGTCTTGGGTTTGGCCAAATTCTGTTGGTGGTTGAGACCAGTTCTGTCAAGCCAAAGCATATGGTGCCAACAGAGTTCTCCTAGCAGCCAGGTTGCTAAGAGATGCAGTCCCATTTGTCCAGCTTGTATGCTTTGGCGTTGTCTTTCTAATGGAGTTAAAGGTGGTAGAATTCAGTTACAAGTTGATTCCATGTCTGTCAAGTTGATATACATTCGTGTGTGAGTTGTGCGTAACCAACTGGGTATATCACCTCCAGTAGTGACTAGGAGCCAAGCCATGTATACTTGTTTGTGTGTGTAACCCCTTGTTGAGTCTATGTTTTTTCTTTTTTTTGTCATGCAGCGTGTGCAAAAAAGATTGGCGATCCTCAACAAGCGCACAAAAGGAGGATGCTCTTGTGTGTGCCTCTTGTTATCTGTGGTTGTCATTATCATTCTTGCAGTTGTTGTATGGCTCCTAATTAAGTATCTCTGATGGCAAGATGAAACTGGTTAGCTGTTTCTTTGATAAGTTGCCTTTAGTTTGTATTTCCGTGTGTTTTTTATATTTGGTGCTGCAACATTCACGCTTGCAACATCCATCAATGCTGTGCCCCCCCTTGTTTGTGATCGCTGCGGAGTTGCATATCCTGCTGTGAATCTGAAGAAATGTGCCAAGATCTTTTTTTTTTGGTTGCTTTAGTGCGGTGTTGATGACTCTTCATAATTGTTACATTGCTTTCTAATGGCACTACAAGGGTCAAGGCAGAAACAAGGTTAAATAAAATTCCTGTTTTCCTCATGCATTAGTACAGTAAAGTCATGTATAAAAAATAATAACATATGAGTAAAATATGTATTGAAGAAATAGACCATGCGATCATGAGTTTGAGAACTGTGTGGCTGCTCTTTGTCAATTGAGTGGGATATTTTCTTGGCCGACAAGAACTGTAATAGGGGTCTAGAATCTGTCAATCTGGTCCCTAGGATACAGATACGATGCATTTCTGAGAGCAATTTTTTCCACCAATATCTGGATCATGTGGGTATGATGTTCTTAATGGGACTCTTGAACATCAGCATACCCTTCAATTGTCCGTTTCAAGAGTTGGACAATTGAAGCTTCTTTGCTTTGTGCCAGAAATCACGAGCTAAGAGAATAGATTGCGGTGAGCCAGGCGCTCCTCGCTGTTCCTTGGCAAGCCGCCTCCTGATTCCTTTAGTAAGGGTCCCTTGGCTTGGTTTGTTTCACTCATTTCACACATGGAAATGGGTAGTTTACGTATGAAACTCCCCGTATGCAGATCAAACGAACATGCCAACTTCATTTCCTGTGGGGCCCACAATCAACAAGGGTTTTCTTTTCACGTTGACCATGCATTTAATACTTAACCTCCCACCCCTCAACTTCCTCATGAACTTTTTCACATATAGGATGGCCTTCCCATGGTAGTCTTTTCTTATTGGTGGGAATGAAGCAAATGAAACCTTAAGGCTCTATTTGGGAGGTGTGCTCTGGTAAGGTTTTGAGAAGGTGTGAAAAAGTGGCTTTGATCAAAGTATCTTGAGGATCTCTGTCTTGAAAAAAGATATTGGGAGGCTTTTGGAGTTCTGAGATGTGCTTTGGAGGGTTTTGCATTTGAGAATCTCTCATTTGAAATGGCATATTTGTAGGTGTACTTAGATCCCTACTTCTTTCCAAGCCTCAACTCCCTCAAAAGCCACGAAGGGCCTTCTCCCAAACAGACCCTCGGAAAGGGTGGGAGGTAACCATGGTCTTGTATCTTTTTTTACCAACTTGGCACCGTTATTTCAAGAGCGGTCACTGCATGCAAAATGCAGAAGGTTAGAACTGTATCCAGTCAACCCCTTCCCTTCACCCTGAAATATGGGATCACAATAGTTATGGCCCTTTATTTTGGCATGATCGTTGGAGGGCATAAATCCAGTTTCCTGTACTAGTTTGTTCAGGTTCAAATCTCATGCTAGAGCCATTACCCCAGCTTGCTTTGCTAGAAAAAAATGAAAAAGAAACATGTAAATGGGCTGAACCCAGCGGACCCTTGATTAATTGCATGACTGAGTAAAGCCTTGATTGGGTCCCGGCCCAAACTTGGCTTTAACTTAGTGTGTGATAAGCCTCTTCGATCCAATGGTGACTCCGGTTTCAGCTTTTATGCAGATTCAGAATTAGTTCACGTCCACTTCCATCGAAGTTTAACATATACGGATACTGTTTGGTTATGGGCTGAGTTCCTTGTTCAATTGGACCAACAAATTTCCATGCTATTTATGTATTTCTCCTTTGTGTGCGTGTGATCTGTTTGGAGATTGCCATATATTATATCTCCCATAAGTAATCATAGTTAATTGCAGGTTATATCTTCATATTTTTATGGTGAGGTCAGGAAGCTATGTGGATTATACATACAGAGCATAAGCTATTTCATTCTCTTTTATATGGAGTTGAAGTTTCTTGTTTTTAGGATCGAGAGATTGGGATCAACTCGGGCAATCTGCATAATCTCCACTTCCTCAACTTGGCCGAGTCCACCAATGTTTTTTTTTTCATAACAGAGCTGGGGGGAATTGGGGCCTCCTCCCTTTTACAAACAGCCTTTAGCCAACCCAGACATGCCAGAGGCCTGTTCATACTACCATGAAGTTATTCAACCACCCATACACCAGTGCGATTTGAACTTACAACGTCTTATCACATGGTGACTTGCACAAACTGCTCCTACCAGATGGTCAGAGCCCTGTTGGTCCACCAATATCCATATGGAGTCTTATGGCTTGGCTGACTTCATTCGGCTATTCCTACCTGGTATGTTGAGACTCAACCAAGTTCTTTTACCTCACATTTTTTACGAAGAGAGGTGAATCATTTTATATAAGGATCAGAAGAAAATGAGTCTGGATTTTGGGAGATCCAAAATGTTTGATTGATTGGTTCAAGATTATCACACACAAAAAAAAACGATTTGTCCAAGTCACTTCATTTCTTCTTGCTTCCAGATACTTGTCCAGGAAAATCCCATTAGACCAAATTGACAGGTGAGCATTGTTGCTATCTTATCTAAAAATAATCAAGTTATTAATGACTTGGATGCAATTCTCGCGCGCTCATTCATTTGCATTTGCACCCTTGACCTGGATGCAATTCTTTTGACTTGGTAGTGTACAAGTTCTTGGCAGTCAGTTGTGACTCTATTGGCTCAGCATGTCTTACTGATTCGGACTCTCTATGTCAAGTAGGGGTGTCAACAGGTCGGGTTTAGTTCAGATTCAGGTGGAACCAGACCCAGACCTGATTTGAGATACCGGCACTGGATCCAGACCCGAGTCCAATCAGACCCACCATAAGAAAACCGTACCTGGATCCTGTAAGGATTACATGAACCAGATCCGGATCATACCCGGTAAAATAATATGTTTTATCCTTTTTACATTGAAAATTTGCAGAGCTTAGTTGGAACTCAGGTCGGGCCCGAGTCTGGTATGAAATTTCACAAAGCATACCCGGCTCCATATATTAATCGGACCCTTCAGGTCCACCCCGGATTATAATCAGACCTTATTTATCAACAAACCCTGACCCTATAGGGTTTGGATCGGGTGGGGTCTGGGTCAAACCCGACCCATTGACACCCCTAATGTCAGGAGTCCACAAGTATGGAACTCATCATCTTCATGATAGAGTGGGACATAACTGAGCTTATGATAGTTCCATGTCACAATGAGTCCTGGCTATTAGAATAGTTCCATGTTAGTTGTGTTTATCCTCATAATGACACTTCAAGGTATCAAGGTGGAAACAAATCATGACCGTTCATATCACAGCTTTAGAATGTTCTGTTAATCTGGAGCATAGGATCACTAGGTAGCAGAGTGAGCTCCATCAAATTGGCACTAAGGGGCCTTAGGCACATGGGCACGCACAAACAGAGAGAGAGAGAGAGAGAGAGAGAGAGAGAGAGAGAGAGAGAGAGAGAGAGAGAGAGGATGATTTTGTCAATAGGAAATGTTTGGGGATTTATTTTATGTGAGGGCTAAACAAATCTACCTGCATCAATCATGAAGCAACCAGATAGAACAAAAGAACAGAGAGAACAAACTTACATGGTTTGGAGAATAAAAATAGCTAAAATACAGGAATACCCCCTGTTCTGAATGTCAGACCAACAAAGCCTCCTTGAATCCTTGAGTGATGATAATGCTCTTTGGCTTTTAACAAACCAATGCACGATAGTTAAAGTCAAAGACCTTTCTTGTGACTGACTTAGATCAAGGGGAACATTACATACCATGGGGCATTTTGATTTACTTAGTGAAATGATAACATCAGGACCTTTTGTTGCTTTATCCCATGAAAATTACATGAACAGCCATTGTGGTAGTGACCAAGCAGGTGAAGATAAATGCCATAGGATGACCATAATGTTAATCTCAACAAGGCTACCACCATGTGTGTTTTGGATCATTCTTTTATTAGTTAAGATCTGCTCAGGACCTAGTGTTATCATTTCCCTTCTTGCTAATCTCAGGCATCCGATGGGGCAATCCAGTGCCGGCCATTGACAAAGCTCTTCGCAAGGAAAGGATGTGCAGTATCATAATCGAGCTCGCGGGCCCACGAGACTCCGCCGACCGCTGCAGCGCCTGGGCCAAAGCATTTGTATACACCAAAGAACACAGTCCTGAAAATACATGGTTGAGACCAGTCAATATCATCTCTTTTAGTATCAAAGACAGATATATCACTTGCCTTTGAAAAACCAACTTAATTACATGTTGAAAAAACATGATTCACTATGTGTTTTCTACTAAAGAAACTATATAAATCACATCTACAGGGTTAGATCTAAAAAAATAAAAATGTAAAAAAAAAGTGTTTTGGACTAAATTAAGTAGCATACTTACGTCCATAGTAAAAGACTGTTGACTTAAAAAGTAAGGGACCTGCCCACAAGGCCTCCCCTCATCCGGTAAGGGCGACTTGTGAATGTCACCAGGTTGACAGGATGTCACAAGTTTGAAACCCATGGGTGGCGTCCCTTGCTGCAAGTTTGAAACTAGGTGTACTTCCCGGTAGGCAGAGCAGATCTCAAGGGTTTTACCAATCAGAGGCCAGCCAATGTGCAGTTGGTGATTGGGAGAATTTCTCTTGGATTATCCAAAAAAAAAAAGTTACTTTTCAATTAGCTCATTCTTTTGTAAGGTAATGTCATGTGTGATGGCCCTGTGGGCCTTTCCCTTACTGGGGTCTGAACAGCAGAAAATAATGCATTTCACAATCAGGCCACATATCACATCAGATTACCATATTGGGCTAAATACAAGGACTACCTTGTCCCAACGTTGTTGGCATAAGGTGTTGCCCCCATTCACACTCCCATTCAACTGAGGACACTGGACAAGTACTACCATACCTTTGAAAAAGTATGTTTGGGACAAATCTGTAAGTCACTGAAAAACTATGTTTGGGACAAAATCTGTAAGTCACTGAAAAACAATGGGTCCCTTGTAAAGAAATGCTAGGACAAAGTATTGTTTCTGCTCCTAACTATTAGCATATATATATATATCCTGAAAAGTAGGATAAACTTCAGGATAAACTGAGAAATTATATCACGTGGAAAGCGGAAGCACACAATCCCAATTTATCTCACTGTCTTGGATAACGGGGTGTGGCCCAAACACCTCCTAAGAGCATAAATAAACATGATTGGACCAGCTTTTGGTGCACATGACAGACAAGAATTTTAGGGGACGTGCAAGTCTAACTGTCTAAGTAAGCAGGCCTTCATGCCCCACCTTCAACTTTTAAAATGCAAAAATGCCCTCAGAAAATATAAAGGGTGCATGCTTGACTTACTTATCCTTGCTGCTTTGGTGATCCCAGTCATCCCAGCCCTCTGCTGCAACCATATCTTCAAAATAGGTATACGCAAACACTATCCTTGAATACTGCCCCATGGCGCGCCCGACATACACCGGACCTGACCCTGTGACCCGGCAACTCACGAAAGAGAACCCGGTCTTCTCGTTTGGATCACGCCGGTCTTGTGCGGCTATCGACCCGAACTTGGTTGCAATGGAGTGCAGCTCACAGTCCTAATAAAATGAACACAGAAAACACTCAATAATTGGCTTGCATGCATGACACTACCTATGCAACAAATGCAAACAATATCTTGAAATTGTGATTTTATATAGATATATATTTTAAAGGTTGATATACTCCAAAAACACAGTACTTTCAAAATATTACCCATTTTGACAATATCATGTTTTTATCACGATATTAAAGAGATAGAAACATTTTTATTGCATTATATATTTTTTAGTTTTTATGTCATTATTTTTCCAAGAAAAACAAAAATTTTCAACACATGGTGACATTGATGCTATGCTACGAGTGAGCACCGTAGCATGCACCCACCCATGCGTGCATGCACGCAAGTAAACGCACTTAAAAGGCTATTAGTGAAAAGATAGGGCTAATCCTGTCATCAAACAAAAAGTCCAAGTCAGAAGCCACTATCGTCTCTTCCGTGGTTCGGGGCCCACTATGACGTGGCCTCTCACTTAAAGTTGGGAAGCCGATTCACGAGAAATTGCAAAACACCATTTTACGCACACTAAAAGCGTGAAATATTCACATTGCACTTGATCCTCCCTTGCGGCCTTCTTCTAGTGAAACCATTGATAGGGATCACGTGAAGAATCACCTAATACCTACCACCACCACCATTGATGAATGAAAGGCACTCGAGGACTAACCACCTCTCTGACAAATATCGTGAGATTTATAAAAAAAACTTGCATATATCCCAATAAATTGTCTGAAAGTTTAAAATGGCATTTTCAAATCGTGACAAAATATCATGATATTTATATTTTTAAAATATATATCATGGTATTTTAAAAAAAAAATTTGGGTTGTACGGATTTGTTCAGCTTTAAAGGGGTGCTCTCCGATATGGCCAAGAACACCCCTTAACTTTTTCGAAAAATGGCATAAAAAGGTTTCTCCCCCAAGTTTTTTTTTTTATTCCTAATTAATAAATCAACCAAAGTTATCTCATTTTTTTCAAATAACAGATCCGAACGTTAACTTAGTTGAATGACCCCATAAGTTGGTTCCCGTTAAACTCCTATGTACTTGAATGAGAATTTCCTCATACAGCAAAAAGAAAAAGGGGTTATTTTCTTTAAGTTGACAAAATTTTGGAGGTCTTTGAAAATTTGTGCCAATTATGGTGGGCATATTAATTAGGAAAAAAAAAAAGAGCTCAAGAAACATCCCATCCTATCTAGCACCAAGGAGTGTGGATGGCCATCACATGGCATAAATTTTTGTGCCATACTCACTTGATCACCCTCCATCTTGGGGACAGGGCCTATCAGTTGTGGAGCCCAAGACCGAATGGAGGGCAATCACGTGCGTCGGGCACAAAAATTTGTGCCATGTGATGTCACTTGATCGGGACTTGGCCCTAAGAAACATCCCATCCTATCTAGCCCCCAAAGAGTTTGGATCAGGTGCCATCACATGGCATAAATTTTTGTGCCATACTCACTTGATCACCCTTCATCAGATGCATAAAGCACAAAAATTTTTGTGCCACCTATGGTTTCTTCGAGTTATAAATTCAAAAAAATAAAATAAAAATCATATCCATTAAATAGCATCTCCAGCTTCCACCTTACAGCAAGGGACACACACCAGAGACATCTCTTCAGCCTAACAGGCCTTTCAGCAAGGGACTCACACCCTACAAGTATCGAATTCGAAGTGTGTCTCTTCAATTTAACAAGTCTCAGCCCAACCCCTACCTTGCCAGCCCTCTTGGGCTCTTCACTTACTAGACTTTGTATGATCATGAATAACCGAACTACCCTTTTATGTATGTATGTTATTGGGTCGGGGCTAGTATGATCAATACCTTGTACATGGATCTTCCATTCCCGAATATGAAGTCGATCGAGCCCTCGATGTAGCAGTCCTTGAAGTAGTGCCGCCCGACATCATCGCAGAGCGTATCCTGGGCACCGAAGAATCCGCAGCCGGAGAAGTACGCCTTGTCGCCGGAGATCCTAAATGCGGCAGCCTGCCACCCCTCCATACCCGGCATGGGGGCGGGTGCAGTGTTCTACAAAACGATGGTAAAACATTAAAATGAATTAATTGAATCGCCCTCTAATATCTTGAATAACTCCAATTACCCACAAGTTGCAAAAATTAATGGGAAAAAGGCTGAACTTGAACCTGTAGCCATGCTCATGCTCAGATAAAATGACCAACAAGCTCTCCAACCTATCAAAATGAGCACATTGCCTTTTACCCAACTTTTGAGACTTGGTTAAATGAGCAAACATATCTTTTTTATTATCGACCGTTTCTTGAAGCACCAGTTATATAGTTCCCCAAAAGTCATTTTCCAAACATAAAACTCGTATAGTATGTGGAACAGTAGTCCATCTAGAGATGGCAGTGGACCTTTGGGAAACGAGGATGGAGGTTAAAATCAAAACCCGTATCAGAATGGAGGCAGCTAATGCAAAAACTCTTTGTTTGAGGACACGACCACCCAGACTTATCTGTCCCAGGAACATCCAAATCCAGGGACGACCAAGATAAGATGGGATATAAATATGGAGATGTATGAACTCCTGCGACTTGACTTGGTAATTCCAACTCCTTTACCGTACAGAGCCACACATCCATCCAAGCATAGCACAAGGAGCCACGTGAGATCTAGCGTTGCCAATTAGTTCCTTCAAATGGGCTATCTTGTCTTCATCACCCTGATAGATAGATCGCGAGATTTATGCGATAATATCGCCAGAAATTACTTTAACGTTTTAAACGGTAATATATTCAAAATATCATGATTTGTTAGTCAAAACATAAATATCATGATTTAAACACAATATTTCCGTTTTTAATTGATATTTACCTTGAAAAAAAACGTGGTTTTTATTTTTAAATATTTTTTATGTATATTTTCTTATAAACATTATTTTTATATTTTAAATCTATTTTTATTGCTGAGATTTTGCCTAAAAAATGCAAGACTAAAAAAAAATCAAATTCACACGAGTTTTTTATAGCTGATATTTTGCCGTTTTTAACTTTTGTCACTATATACACTTATGATTTGAGAGAGAGAGAGAGAGCCGAAAGAGGATCAACATTATCACACATGAAGATCAACAAAATGTTGAACCCATGAACCCAACAAAATAGAAAACAAAACTAAAATATAGAAAAACAAAAGGAAAAGGAAAAGAAAAAAAAACTACAGTCAGCTAGCAACAAAACAACAAAGCCAAGCTCAACCAGGATCCTCTGGAAAAGAAGGAACCACCGATGAGTGAACGTTGTTCAGACGGAAGGAGAGGTCTCTAAGATGCATACGTAGAATCGCGTATACATCAACCAAGATTAACATTAATACTCATGAAGATCAACAAAATGTTGAACCCATGAACCGAACAAGTAGAAAACAAAGCTAAAATATAGAAAAAACAAAGCTAAAGAAAAAGAAACTACAGACAGCAAGCAACAAAACAACAAAGCCAAACTGTCTGTATGTTTTTAACCTGATAATCTCGGCAACATATACTTGTTTGAGAGAGAGAGAGAGAGAGGACCTTGAAGCTGATGTTCCTGGCAGAGAAGTGGTCGGCTAGCACTATGACGGAGGCAGAGTTGTAGGTATGAATGCGTCGGCCGGAGGGTCCGAGGTCACCGGCCCGGTCATGCCACTCGATCACCGTCACCTCCCTTCCTTCCCCCTGGAATGTTATGTATGGCTTCGTCACCGGCACCACCACCTTCTCGCTGCCACACCGTCAACCAATACAGCATCGCAATCAGGAACATATAGGTCGTTTTGGAAAATCTTAGGAGAAAGAAACGTCATTTCAAGACCTACCAAAGGGAAGAAGAGAAAACCTACACGTAGTTACAAGAAGAGATTTGAATGAGAACTTTCTGATTGTTGTTCGCCTTCACGGAGTCCACGGCAGACTGGACGGTCAGGAAGTCTCCATATCCATTGCAATCGACGGTGATGAAGCGGTGACCCACCGGCCCACCCCATCCCTCCTTCTTCTTTCTGCTTGTGAGGATGCTTGAATTGAACCGTCCAACCCCAACGGCTATCTCTATCTGCAATACCAACAACATGGTCACCAGAAGCCTGGCCATAGTTGCATCCATGCTTTCAGAGAGAGAGAGAGAGAGAGAGAGAGAGAGAGAGAGAGAGAGAGAGAGAGAGAGAGATGGGGAGTTATTGTTATTGTTTAATGGTGGAGTGTGGGGAATGGGAGGAGGACCGACGACATTCTTTGAAGGATTTAAGAAGAACACGAGAGAAGGTCACTCTTAATATACAACACTCAGAGGGAGAGAGGTGGGGACGGAATCCAAGGTTTTTTTTTTTTGTGGTGGGGGGGATAAAATATTTATTTTTTAGTGAGGGCATGGGAGGGGTGGGAATAATCCCTCTCTGTCTAACGGTTAGTTATTAAGATGAAAAAAGAATGGTCCCCCTTCTTGCCCTGACCGGATTCACAATTGACAGACACATCCCTCTCACCATCTTGTTTAATTATAAGAGAGAGAACCATTTCATGTAATTGTACTGAGCCCACTGTGCTGCAGTCATACCATGCATGGGACTCAACCCAGTTGCAGTTAGGTTCAAGCTGACTCCATGACTTGACTAAGGTTTGTGCTTGTTATGTTGGCTCATTGATTTAATAAAGACTAGGTCCAAGTTGAGCAGTTGACTTAACACTGGGTCTAGTTTCACTTTTTTCTAATTACTTGGGATGAGAGACCTTCTGCACTAGAAAGTCTTGCCGAGCTACAATCGCCACAGTCAACGGTGTAAAACACAGGCCGGACCCCTAGCCTTACTTCGGCCTCTTAGCAAGGGATGCATACTCCATGTATCAAACTCTTGATGTCCTTCAGCTTGAAAGTCTTAAGCCAACCCACCTAACCAGGTGTGCAGAGCCCTTGTGGGTGTGTCTAAGTTCAAGTTGACTCTATAACTCTGCAAAGTTTTAACATTGGGTTGGTTGCGATAAAACTCAGGCTCATAAGACCTTGTGCAAGTCAAACAAAGGATTGACCGGTTTCTCAAAGGTTCACTGTGTCTACGGCTTTCTGGAGGTCCGGACCTACACCAAGGTTGGTCAATATCCCCAAACTTATTCTGGCTCCTTTTTTTTAAGGTTGATATCCCTAATGAGGTAATGTTTGCTACCCTCGTGGGTAAGGAACTCTCTAATGAAAAAATGTAATATTTTATGTTTTCAGCTTTTTTGTACATCGGACCTTTCAGATGTAATCTCATAATACGTTTGATAGAAAAATGTCCTTTAGATCGTGCTTTTCTGACGTTTTTAAGGGTTGAAAAATCAATGTATCAAAATTTAAAACCTCAAAAAGGCATATTTTTATGTCAAAAAACTATGATTAAGGGATAGATTCTTAGTATTTTGACCATGCTGAACACATTCATGTGAGCGAATTTCTTCAAAACAACCTCTTTCTATGAGTTCCAACTGAAGGGTTCCTTGCCCACGAGGGAAGCAAATGCTATCCCATATATAATAGGGCAATGTGGATGATAAAATGGTAAGAAAAATGCTGTAGCTGGCCTAGTCCCTGAATTAGGGTGGTCCTCAAGTTTCTGACATTGTAATTCCAGAAACCCTTGGGATCTACTCCTTTTGCTGGGTAACTGAAATCTTCATTTAGTGCCCCCTCTAAGCTGACCGCTGAATCATTTGTTCTTCTCTCTCTCTTTTTTTTTAATAGAAAGTTGGGGTTACTTATAAAATTGTTTTTTGTCAAATTTGTAATTATTGCTATTAGTGTTATTTGACAGATTCAGTTCGGAGTTATATATTATTATGAGACAAGATTCCAAACTAATTCAATCAAATAATAACAATAGCAATACTGTACTTACCTAAAAAGAACCTAACAATTTTAAGATAAATAATACAATTAAACAGAGAAAGACCCCCCCCCCCTCTCAGCTTAAACAAATTTGGCAAACCAGAGTCCTGTCAAAGGATTTGGCTAACATAAGCATGTCACAACCTGAATTCCACCAATATAATGACAAACAACAGGTATTGGAGTCTACTAATCTAGCTGTCATTATTATTATTATTATTATTATTATCATCATCATCGTTATCACATACCACACATTAGCTGGCCTCCAGTTGGTAAAACCCTTGAGGTCGACCCCCCACCACGGCAGAGTATACCCAGCTTGGACATTGCGTCAAGGAATGCCACCTATGGGGTTTGAACTTGTGACACCCATCATTATTGTTACATTATGGCCTAAAGTTAATGTAAAACCAACAAGAGGGCATTTCAGGAATTTGAAGAAACAGAAGAGGTTTCTTTGTATAGCTACTGAAGTAACTTTTGTCAAGAGGAATTTACCTTGATGGTTGACATATGAAGAGAATTGGAGAATGAGGATAGGCTTGGTCTCATGCTTAGGATTCCAACGGTCATCTATGAGGAGTAGCAGCTAGCTAACTAGCAACCAAACAGCTTTGGTATTGGATGTGAGAGCATGGCGTTTAGTGTATTGTATTTGAGAGGTTGGAATTTTGGAATACCGTTTCCGACCGTTGCAAGGCCCAAAAAGTTGTAGGCAGCTGGTTCCATTCTTTTATAGTGTGAAGCACACTATAGCTGGGAAGAGCCAAGGCACTAGAGATAAACCAAATTCTATTTCTTTCACCATTTTGGGGCAGACCCATTGTGGTGGGGGCTTGGCCCCAATTACCTCAATGGTGGTGGCTTTTGGGAAGTTTAACATTTTTAGCGTTGGAAGGTTTATGGACCAAGGGATGCTATTGGATGGACCACAAAGCTAAAATACGGAAAAAAAGAAGCAAAAGAACAAAACTAGACAATGAAAAGATGGGGAACAATCTGTTTCGTAAGTTTTCACTTTTCAACGGCTAAGTAAATGTGATTCACTACCAGGGAGGTGGAATCCCATGTGGTAAGAGGGATCCTGTGACAAGCTGAAGGCCCAGGTTCGAATCCCTCTGCCACATTGGTATTAAGAGATACCTGGTAGGGCCCCAGCTTGCCTTTAAAACAAAATATGATTCACTGTGGCGTAATTTAATGGGAGTTGATAGAAATCATGGTGTGAATTGGTAAAAGTTGAAAGTTTGAGGATCTCTCATTCAGGTACTAATAATTGAATTAGGTTCTCTGCTATTTAAAAAGATTTAACATATTATGTTGGCACTGTTTAATATGATGTGATAGGGGTGCAAGCCTGTCACGACTTTTCTTTTTTGCATTTTCTGTGAGACGTGAAGAGGGAGTTTGGTGAGATGTTTAAACCATGCGGCACAGAGTTTGCCCATGTACACAAGCAAATTCTAAGCAGAAAATATTTCAGGCTTGTCGGAAGCAGCAGTACAAAACTAGTCAATAGGGGTCTGATGCTAAAAAATTTCGAGTATTCAAGCCAACAAAGAATGGATGTGTCACCTTTATATGATTAACACACAAGCAATTGAAGGTCGTCCGAATAAGCATCACAGACATTAGAGTGAGCATCGAGTTTTCGAGATGTATCGAATGAGGGGCATATTGATTTTAAGACTTATATGCCCTGTAAAACATAAAACACACTCTACAAAGAACCCCCTACTATGATAAAAACCTTTTGGCCTCCAATTGAAGTCAGTTGCTAGTATGACGTAGTAAAACTTTATAACAAAAAAAAATCATCATCGCTCGATATGTACTCGTCAAGCTTCTCGCAAAGGTACAAGGTTGGGCGGCAAGGCAGGTGACAGAACGAGTCCTGCGTATGCTTAAGATGCCCATGAAAAATTTGCATATTCGTAAGCATCCCATACGCTCCAATATGCTACTCACGAGATATAGGAGTTGCTCACTCTGAACTGCAAGGTGGTGCACCAATGCAAGTCAAAAGAAATGTCCTCTATATAAGTGTTATGGACGCTGACCTCTCTCCCCTCCGTCAGTAGGAGGAACTTTAATACCACTTGAAAATGCAACACTTTTGTCCTTAATAATATTCTCAAACCTAAATTTCGTATTTCGCCAAAACAATCATACGAAGGTCTTCCTCACATATGAATGCGTCAGTGATATTTTGATCTTGGCTTAGAGATATGCAGCCTTGAAGTTTGGGCAGACTCGCATACAAGCATGGCACCATTGAATGAAGTAGCTTATTTCTGTGTTCTGACTTCACAAACATATTTTTCATATATGATTGTGAAGAAAAATATTCGACTGTGACACATGAAATCTGCATATAAAGTCTTCTGTTGTGTACACAAAGTTGAGACAGACCGCGAGTAGCGTAGCATCCTTGAAGCATAGCACATGACTACGAGTGATCGGAGAGACCTCGTGGCACGAAGCATAGAGTTGAGTAGATGCACTTGAAAAGTAATATGCACACTAAGGCTTGATTGTTGAATTGCTAATGAGCAATGTTGTGTTATGCATGTCATAAGCTGGGCATGAGTTTTCCACTTAGCAACGCATGTCTCACCATGAGCCCCGGTGCAAGGCACACACAAAGGGGGGCATTGACCAATAAAGTTTGGCCACGATGGTTCTACTGTTGCACACTTATACAGTACATTTATTTATACTTATATAGACGCTTATTACAATCTAGTTTACTTTCTAGCCACCTCAGTTTGTAAATATTTTAGATAGTGCTTGCCTCTTCAAGAAATTGTTGATGCCCTCCCGACTTGTTTTCTATAGCCTAACTCTAGTTAACTCCTTAATTTGATACTTACAACCTTTACTTCTTTAAATTATCGAATACCACTTTTAATGCTCCTCATTTTTAGCTACAATTAAGGTCAAATAAGTAATTTCTGAGGTAAAACTAACGTTGAAGGACTGTCTTTCCTCACTGGGTCTTTCATGATGTGCTGGATTTCTGAATGGGCGTGCCTAAAACTTATAGGAATGAATGCTGAGAAGATAACTCGTGAGGAGATACGGGACTTGGTGAGAGTTAAGTTTCAAGTTGAACCAATGGCGGCTCCGTGTAGTTGGTAGGATCTGTCAGTGCACGTCTCCCTGTGGTGGGAAGTTGCAGGTTCAAAACCCCAATGGTACGTTGAATAATAATTGGTGGGAGTCTGCCTAACCGCAGCTTGCCTTGAAAAAAAAGGTTTCAAGTTGAAGGGTGGCCGTCTTTTATCTGGATTAAACAACATCTTCCACGGGCAGGGCCGTGTGGTCTCTAACGCTTGTATTTTACATGCTGAAGGCCTCCAATGAAACATGGCATATGCTGAGGGCATCCAATGGAAAAATATGGGCCTCCAATGAAATATGCTTAGGGCCTCAAGTTCTCTTGAGCCGCCCGTCCACGAGCTGCTTGGATTCTTTTTTTCAAGTTGTAAGTCCCGGCTTCTTACCTTTGACAAAATTCAGCACCTTGTGTTGGGTAGTTGCAAGTTTGAATCCCAATGGTATGGTTGGATAACCTGTAGGGGTCTGACTAACCCCAGCTTTCTCTGTCGAAAAAAAAAACTTTTGCTCCCTTTTGCGAAAATGATCAGGCGAGTAATCATCACCTCATGGTGGAATGTGCTTGTTGTGCATGAAGTTTAGAATTTTGTTGGTCCTTTTGATAAGCGTTACACTCTGCACCTGAACTTAATTCAGGAACTCCCAACGGCGGTTCAAAGTAAAATTTAAGCAACAATGGCTGCAAAGATGTTGACCGCAGATTCTTCACATTATAATATGGAAGATTTGGGGATGGAGAAATAGAATTGCTCATGATGGTGTTGCCCTTTCTATATCGAATTTTAAACATGGCGTTTAATTGAACTGCAAGTAAAATATTTTAAAGCTCAGATGGTCAGATAATGACAGAAGAGCTGTTCTCAGTTGGTGCAAGTTTGGCATCATCTCATCCCTCTGGGTTCAGCCAGCACAGTCTTAGTTGGTAGCAGTGAGCAGGGCCAAAGATTGCGTCATTGCTTATGCTTGCAGAGACTGTCAACGACAATTCATTCATGCTGGGCTTTTTTGGAAAAAGAAAGTGATGAGCTTCTTTCCTGAAAAATGAACCTCTCAACCAAATTTTGGAGTTTTGAGGACCTGAAGTACAAGGAAGTTAAGGTGTTTTATGCTAACAGGGGTTGTATAGGATGGATGGATAAGGCTGCTATAGACCGGAGGTGTAATGCTAAGTGGCCCTAAGGTGACTTTTGGGGGCCATTCTAACAGTCACAATACTCAAATGCAAGAGACGTGTCTCTTGGGAATGAGATTTCTCTCAGGGGTGCGTCTCAAAAACTTGAACTCTTCACAATTATAAATGCAGTGAAAAGAGTATGTTTCATAGATGATGAATCATACAAGCATTCACAGAAAATAATGGTTTCAGTTACTAAAGGCATTCAAACTTGTGAAAGGGTTGAGAGTGGACTCCCCTACAATTTTGAGTGTAACAACAACATTTCACCCCCGCTGCAATTCTACATTCGTGCATAGAGATCTCAACATTGGTATCAGAGCAAATTCAACACATCCCTAACGGTGCAGGAAGCAGTTTGTGTGTGCGAACGTGTTGATGCAAAAATCAAATGACAGTGATGGCAACACCTCATCACCAGAAAAAGGTGCATAAAGAAAATTCAAAATTCAAAACAAGAGGCCAATTTTTATTTTTCTGATTTAGACAAATCGGCGAACCAAGCATTCTCGATTTGTATAAAAAAAAAAAAAGAGAAGAGGAAGAGGGCTCGGTTCCCTCTTTCCTCTCTCTCTGTTGAGAGGTGTTACCGAACGAAAAACGCCTGCAGAGGTGTCAGTTGAAGCCATTGAAAGAAAAAGAAGAAGAAGAAGAAGAAAGGAGGCAAAGAATCACTCACCTTTTTTTTTTAATGGAGACTGGATTTGCCGCTAGATTTTTGCTTGCAATTGCAGACAGAGGCCACATAGGCCTTTTGAGGTCGTGCGGCGACCGTCGGTCACCTAGTCTGGTGCGGTGTGTTGTCGTCGGACTGATAGCTGGGTGCCATCGGGTGTAGTGAGCTACTGCCGAACCAACGCTGGATTTCTGCCTACAACGGCAAACAAACAATAAAACGAAAAAAAGAAAAAGAAAAAGGGAAGAAGGGGAATATGGTCTTCACCTGTTCGGGGCATCGTCGGACAGGCCGGAGGAGGTGGTCATTCATTGTCGGACTATCAGGTGTCAAAAAACCCAACGTCACTCTGGCGGGTTCCCCTCTTTCTCATAACAAAAGAAAAAGAAAACGAAAAGGGCGGGTTCCCCCTTCATTTTAACGCATAAGCCTTTTTTACATAAAAAAATAATAAAATGTTTAGTTTAAACCTAAAATTTCCTATAAATACAAAAAAGGGCTGGTTTTCCTTAAAAATAGAAAACATTATACTGACTTTTCTAAAATTACTGAAAAGTGGTTCATTTCTTTTCTGTTAAACTCAAGAAATTTCATATATATATATAGTTTGTTGAATAATTGAGAAAAGGCTACTAATCTTTTCTGAAATTACAAAAAGCGGGTTAAATCTTTTTGTTTAACTTATAAAAATTTTCTTTTTGAAGTTTTTGTTTTTGTTTTTGCTTAAAAAGGCTTCTGCCTTTCTGAAAATTGCAAAAAATTGGTTTATCTTTTTTGATAAACTAAAATTTTTTAGAAAGTGTTCTACTTTATTGAGTTTTTAAAGAAGAGGGCCTCTTTACTTTTCTGATATTACAAAAAGAGAGTCAGAACTTTATGTTTAACTCAGAGAGTTGAAAAAACAGGTTTCTATGATTTTTTTTACACAAAACCTCTCATATTACTTTCTGAAATTGCAGAAAAGTGGTTTTGAGTTTCTGAAAATCACCTGCTACTTACTATTGTCAAATAGTGCTTAAATTTAGTAATTTTTGCAAATTTCTTACATACTTAAAAACCATATTGCCTGCTAAAGTAGTTTAGAATGATCAAAACTAGTTATATTTACAAATATTAGTTGAAATAAGCTTTATTAATTCTAATATTTATTTATAATTAGGAATATTGAAAATCAAATAGTCATGGCCGAGTTATCAAAAATAAAAAAACTCAATGGAACGAATTTTGGAATGTGGAGAAGGAAGATGGAATATCTATTAATACATGGCCAGACCCTATACGTATTGAATAATGTAAAATCTTTACTAACTGATAAATCGAGTAAAGAAAAGAAGAAAGCTCATAATAAGTTTATCGAAGACAGTCAACTTGCTCGAGCAACTCTTTTAACATTTATGTAAGATGACCTCATCTGAGTATTTGAAGACTTTCACACTACAAAGAGAATGTTGGAAGAAGTCAGAAAGAAGTATGATATGACTTCAAAAACCCACGTTCAACTTCTTTTAAAGCAATACAACTCATGTAGGATGAAAGAGTCAGACAACGTAGTTGATCATATGAATCGAATGCTGATAATGGCTAAGGACTTAGTCATAGCTGGAAATGATGTTCTCGAGCGTATACAAATCTCCACTATACTAAACAACCTTCCTCCAACTTGGAAGATGGTGTCAATTGCCATGAGATTAAACGAGAAAAGCCTTACTCTAATTGAGCACCATCTATAATTAGCCCTTCAGCAAGAACACATGTCAAAAGACAAAAATGGAGAAGTTACGAATACCCAAGAATCCTTTTTGGCAACCTCTCACAAGTTCAAGCCTAAAGGCACATTCTTCAAGAAATTTAAGAATAATAAATTCAATAAGAAGCAGTCAGTGCAAACCAAAAACTTCAAGACTGCAACCAGGGGAGCATGTTTCTTTTGTAGAAAAGTTGGGCATTTCAAGAATAATTGCTTCAATAGAACCAAGAAAGAGAATCTAGGAAAGCAAGTAAATGGAGAACGAGAATTAGTATGCACTATGTCTGAATCATTGATCACAGATAGTGATCTCCCAAGGTGGTGTATTGATTTAAGGGCAATGCAATATGTGTCTAAGACAAAAGAATGACTCGTGAAGATGAAGAAATTGATGCCTAGAAATCATAAGGTGTATATAGAAAATAACACCTATAGTGATGTAGTCGGGGTAGAGACCTATGAGTTTCAGGTAGAAGAGACCAGTCTCTTACTAACAAATGTACTTTATGTACCTTCCATGAGAAGGAATCTTTTAGCCGTGAGAGATTTTGTTAAAAAGAGTTTCGAAATATACTTTCGGGGTGATAGGGTCACTATTGAAAAAGATAAAAAGTGAAGCTCAGTGGTCGCTATGATGTTGACCATGGTCTCTTTTGTCTTAATGTAACTCTTTCTATAAATAATACAATGAATATTTTTTGTTATAGTGGTGTAGTCCACCAGGATCATGTCCCTCTAGGTTAGGTCGAGGAACTTCTGTTGCACCTGCTCCTCGGCGTAAGACGAAAAATATGTGTCCAAGAACTCCTCCCGAAACACCTCCTAGAGAATCACATTCATATTGGCAAACTTCACCCTTCGCACGGTGTCCCACCACTTTTTGGCATCGCCTTTCAGATGGTACGTGCCAAAAGGTGTCTTTTTGTTCTCGGGGATAGGTAGAACATCAAACACTCTCTCAATCTCCTTGACCCAGCTCTCAGTTGCCTCCGGGTCGGCCTTGTCTGCAAAAGTTAGTGAGTCTAACTTCAAGAACCTTTCACAGAAAACGCCGCTCGCGTTCAAAACAACATCAACAGGAGGATCACAAGTAGTTGCTTGTGCCGCCTGTAGAGCCTGAGCCGTCTGTATCGCTTGTGCTGTCATGGTCTCGGTTAGGGTGTGGATGACTTCCATCATAAAGTCTATCTGCTCCTGCCAGTTTGCGGGAGCAGCAGTGGAAGATGAAGCACCTCTGCTTGAATACGATATCTACAATGCACATATTTTTTACAATTTAGACCCTTACCGGTCCTGCCCCTTTGGGGTTGATCCCGGTCAAAAAATCTTTCCTGCGATTACATCAAATTTTTTAATGCAAACCCTAAGAGAATTACTCATAAATACAAACAAGCATAAAAGATTCATTACTTAACTAAGAGTATTGAATTGCCTTACCAGTGAAGAAGACTGCTCTAGAGTATGAGGCACGACTTGCTGACGCTTCAGAACAGGGCCCACATACCAAAATTTAAAAACTTAATGCAAAAAAGATGATAAAAGTACAAGATTTTGTGGTGGCACTGATACCAAACCTGTAACGACCCCAACTCATACCCCTTGAAAATACAGATTTAAAAAAAAAAATTTAAAGACAAGTTACGAAAATATTTCCAAAGATCCGGAGCCTTTACAGTTCCACTCACAATTGGATAACCACACACCACAATAGAGTTTACACTTATCATCCATGCCAAACAAAATCATTATTCATTTATTTAAAAGAAAGAATGTTTAAGCAATAATTGTAAGAGACATATCAGAGTTATTTAAATGACATAAAAGTAAATAACCCAAAAAACTGAGCCACGAGGTCTCTCTGTGAACCATCTAGCAAGAATGTGACACTCGTAACTCTCTTAGGAGTCAGTCGCTTCACTGATCGTCTGTAGCTATGAAAAACCATAGAAGTAGGGTGTCAGAACCGAAATCCTGAGCATAGGTATCTCTAATGAAACAAGTGAGCTAAAGAATATAGATAAGATTTCATGCAATAATTTAGAAGAATGCAATTATGATAATTTCATAATTCAATTAAGCATTTATGCAATAAGAAGCATTTATTAAGCATGAGAAAAATTTAAGCAATAACAAGGATCGTAATTTAAGTGAGCAAGACATTTAACACACATTAGAGATTAAACATCATGCACCCACCAACATGTAACAATTAAGGGAACAAATGACATATGCATGTTTTAATGCATGACAAGAATATGCATGATTTACGTGCAATGCCTGAACACATCATTATCTTTCATTAAAGTTTCATTTTTCCATATGCATGCCCTATTAAATGCATACAATTTAAGTTCCTCCTTTTAATTACCATTGCTCGCGGATACACCAAACAGGTAAAATCTCCGAGGTCAAGTTAGGTTTTTAGGGTAGCTTAACACACAATTTGTATTTTATTACTGGGTTCTAAACTTAGCCCTCGACCGAAACAGCCTTCGAAACATTAGACCACCCATCTAATGTCGGAGACACCAGGGACACCTCACGCCCACAAGTGTCACTTTCTTGGTATACCAAAACAACAGTTGTGTCTACACCCCCCCAGGCAAAGTGGTGGATTCTCCATAAAATTGGAGTCAGGAAAGGAGACCTCAATATCGGGTTCATGGGACAAAAGTAAAGCCCACAGAGTTTTTGTATTCTTACAGTCTTCCCAAAACGCGATATCTAAGATCCTCATTCTCCATATGGGAGATCCAAGAACGTATATTACATTGTTCTTAATTATTATCTTTTTATTAAGAGCCAATTATTGAGTTTTGCAATTCAACATGCAAAAACAAAAGCAAAAGCTCGCATCTACCCCTGCGAGAACCATCACGGGACTCCCGCCCGCCGAAACACAGAGAACAATGCAATTCAGAGTAAAATACTTATGTGATTTTTGTGATGCATTCAAAATTAATAAAGGAGCAACCCACAGTCTGAGGCCACCCGACCCTCGATGATTCATTTCAATTATCGATGCACCATATGCAAAAACCATAAGAGTGTGCAATATACGCAATGATATTAACACGATTCCACATGCATAATCTTTCATACAAATTTAGTAATGTGCATGATCCACCATGCTCATATGCATGTGTTCACCATCCCAGGTGCAAGTACTTCCTTTCACACTTATATGACGGTTCTTTTAATATCAAAATTATCAATTATCAAGCTGAGCACATAGTTGGGTTGAACACATACTGTGGTATTCTTACATTGTAGAAACTGCACAAATTCATATATGCGTCAAGATACAGAAAATGCACAAATTCAGAGTCTTGACATGGACCTTAACAAACAAAAATGTAATTTTTATCATGGATCCTCACAGAAATTTAATTTCTATTAACAAACTTATCACCTATGATCATTCAACCATTGCATTTAACAATTTAGAAAGTATGCAACTTAATCGACACATATTAACATTGAATTAACCCCATGTATATCTTGTACATGTTTATACATTGTCATGTGAAAAGCCAAAATTTCTTTGTGTATGCTATGGTTTGAGTGTGAACATTTCAGAACATAGGGTAGTATAACCGTGGAATCATACTCCGAACATGGAATAGTTTGAGAATTCAAATATCAAAATCAATGATCTTTTAACAGAGAATAATTCAAAATATACTTAACGCCTTTTGTTCAGCCACTCTAAGGTAAAAATCAAGAAACTATTACTAGATAGTAAAAATGTGTGGTATAGTATGGATGTAGTATCCGGCATTGGATTGCCACCAACCCATGAACCATTCAACAGAGAACTAGATAGGTAGTAGATAATGTAACCCCGCTTCAGTCGATCCAATGGGTGTCCCAATGTATTTCGATGGAACCACACATGACTGCTTTCATGGCGGAGTTTGATATATTACCCACAATACACGCTACAAAAGTTGAACATTACAATGGCAATACAAATTAAGCAACATATGTTCAAAGATCAAAAGGTGCAGTCCCATTTGAAAAAGATGAATTTTATCAATGGATAACAGGAAACAAGGATTTCCCAAGTCTAAGATATGTAACTAAATTGTTTTATTTCCCTATACATGATCAACAAGCTCAAGTTTAGACAGCAAGCTGGAAATTTCAAAACCATGAGACCTTTAGTTGCCATCACGAACATCAAACACTATTATAACGAGAAAGTCATGTGAGGGTTCCTAAGCATGATGGATGGTGGAAAAGCAATAAATAAAGCATATTCAAAAGTATACATTAATGAAGTATTGTTGTTGCAGGTAGAAACACACTGGCTTTAAAATATAGAATCTTGTCAAGCTTCAATCTAAGAAAAACCATCAAACTTATACAAATTTGAAGTTTGTTGTATCATATAAATACAACAGTATAATTCTAGAACCATCTATGAGACTAAAAATACTAGATGAGGTTATATAGTCTAGTCTATATGTATATTAATACCCACAATTTAGGTTATATATAAAAAAAAAACACAGAGAAGGAAACTACCACCGTAGGGATAAGACCCCTTTTAAAACAAAATTCCATAACTACATCTAATTAAACCTCTTTTGGTGTCGTTTCACACACAAGAGCACGAATATGCATAAAAAAAGTTATAGTTTCAATACCGATCTCCCCAAAACCGATATGTTAATTGAGAAAACAAAAACTCTATACAGGGCACGCTTGTTGAACCTAGATTCTACCCTTTTATTTTAAACTCACTTGAATGTGTTGAGCAACTTCTTATATGATACTTGAGACAAGCACTCCACTGAACCATAAAAAAACCCATAAAATCAAAAATTTCAAACAGAAACTTTTCCAATAGCAACACAGTGCATGCTTGACATTGACACATGCAAAAACACATGAACCCTACATCAGTACTCACGCAAGACACAAAGAACCCTCTGTAATCCGAAAACAAAAACTTTCTCTTTTTTTTTTTCTGTAGCGTCAGCCATAAAGAAAAAAAAAACATGATCAAGAAACTCGATTTGGGTTTCCTTGGTAGTCTAAATCATGCAAGAAAACTCCACCCATAATCAATACCTTACTCAAATCACGAGAGGGAACCCGTACCTCAGAACTGGCGATCAGAGACTGCTATCGCGAAAGGAGGGTCGGCCGACGCTGGTGCTACTGCTGCCGCGCGCGAAAACGAGAGGAAGAAGGGGATACAGAGGGTAGAGAAGAGAACGAGAGGCGGAGGGTGTAAAGCAGAGAGGGAGATGAGAGCAGAGGTGGGGAGGAAGAGCACGGGAGGCCCTTTGTAGAAAGGGGGTCTCCCAAAAAGGAAGGAGTTTACCTTCCATCTTTTGGCGGTCGCGTATCACCCCTCCCCCCTTTTGCGATTTTGGGGTTTCTTCTGTGTTAGGGTTCATTCAAAACCCTAACTCTTTATTTTTATCGGGCAACCCGTATTGGGTTGCCTTTGAGTTTTTATCTTTTTTTTTCGTTTGTTTCACAAGGCACGGGCCGGGTCTGAGACCGAAATCCGAGTCCAGTCGGGGTTTTGGGCCCGCACCACCCAGGCGATATGGATCCAGGGGTTGGATCCAAATGGATCCAATCTTGGATCCCTTAATATACTTATATCCATATATATATATATATACATACATACACACACACACATATATATATATATATATATATATATATATATATTCCACTTCTTATTTTATTTTTCTTAAATATATATATATAAGATATTATACTTATATAAGTAAATATCTTGGATCCGGAATATGGATCCCAGGCTTATTTACGTATTTTATCCAAAAACAAATTCTAATTAATTCCCCCCAAAAAATGTGGTTATTACATCCCTACCCCTTTAAATAAATTTCGCCCTCGAAATTAGAACGTACCAATTAAGTGTGGATAATACCAAAATCAAATATCACACGCTAATGATCGGTAACTAAGATGATACCTTCAATCAGATCAGTTTGATCTCCCTGTGTGGTAGTCGTAACAACATAGACTCTCCCGTTGGTCATTCGCTGACCCTGCTGCTCCTGATGTCTCCGTTGTTGATGTTGTTGTAGTTGTTGTTGCTACTATCCTCCTTGAGTCGCTGGCTTGTTCGGACTAGAGTTGTTGTTGTCCTCCCTGAGTTCTCTGAAGATCATTGAACATCTTGGTGAAACCAGGATGAACAAAATATCTATACTTGTGAGTTCCACTCATCAGCTCTTCCTGCAACGCCTTTAGAACCCACAATCTGTCTCCGAACATGATCGTTTTGTCCTCTTCTCGGCGAAATTGCGCTTCTGGCTTCTCGGCACTTTCACATAACTTCTCAAAATCTGGATCAACTTACTAAAGCTCTTCGATCTGATCTATGATCTCTGGTCTTGCCTGCATCCCCACACAAAGGATGCATCCGGAGTCATCCGCAAACGGCTGTCATCTAACAAACTCCTTGACCAAATCCCGACTGCGCCCAATCAAGCTAGCTGTTGTGACCAACGTCTTTTTGCTTAATGCATCTACCACCACATTTGCCTTACCCGGATGGTAAGCGATGGAGAAGTCGTAGTCCTTTAAAAATTCCAACCACCTACGTTGCCTCAAGTTCAAGTCCCGCTGTGTGAAAATATACTTGAGGCTCTTGTGATCGGACATGACCTCAAATTGTTCTCCATAAAGGTAGTGGCACCAAATCTTTAGTGCGAAAACTACTGTCGCTAACTCCAAGTCATGTGTGGGATAATTCTTCTCATGCACCTTTAGCTGTCGGGAAGCATACACTATGACCTTTCTGTGTTGCATAAGAACACAACTCAGTCCAATCCCCAACGCATCATTGTACACTACAAAACCACCCGTCCCGGAAGGCAATGCCAAAACCGGTGTCGTGGTCAACATCTTTTTTAGCTCTTAAAAACTATCCTCGCATCGAGGTGACCACTCAAATTTTACTCCTTTCTAAAGTAACCGAGTCATTGGGACAGTTATACGAGAAAAGTCTTGAATGAATCGATGGTAATAGCCCATCAATCCCAAGAAACTCCTAATGTTCATCACTGTCTTCGATTGTTCCCCTGACAAAATGGTCTCCACCTTGACTGGATCAACCTCAACTCTTCTCTCAGATATCACGTGACCGAGAAACATCACCCTATCATTCCCAAACTCACACTTTGAGAACTTGGAGTAAATCTGATGTTCTCTTAGTGTCTACAACACAACTTGCAGATGCTTTCAGTGATCTTCCACACTCTCTGAGTATATCAAAATGTCATCTATGAACACAATGACAAAAAAATCCAGCCACAACTTGAAAACCTGATTCATCAGATCCATAAATGTCGCATGGGCATTAGTAAGTCCAAAGGACATTACCAAAAACTCATAATGCCCATATATGAACCTGAATGTTGTTTTAGAAATATCCTCTGTTTTAATCCTCAGCTGATGATGCCCTGAACGAAGGTCAATTTTTTAGAATACTTTTGCTTTTCTCAACTGATCGAACAGATCATCGATCCTAGGTATAAGGTACTTGTTCTTCACTGTCACATGATTTAACATGCGATAGTCAATACAAAGCCACATTGAATCATCTTTCTTCTTAATAAAGAGGACCGGTGCACCCCAAGGGGACACACTCGGTCTAATAAATCCTTTGTCAAGAAGCTCTTGCAATTGCTTCTTTAATTCTCCTAACTCTGCAGGTGTCATGCGATACGGAGC
The DNA here is from genome assembly GCF_984573655.1 of Nuphar pumila. Lineage (NCBI taxonomy): Eukaryota > Viridiplantae > Streptophyta > Magnoliopsida > Nymphaeales > Nymphaeaceae > Nuphar > Nuphar pumila. The sequence goes on from NC_143261.1 coordinate 4,719,241, forward strand.
GTGAGACACTGGTATCGTACCCGACACAACTTGATTGAAAACTCAATTTTCTGATGCGGCGATAAACCTGACAAGTCCTCAAGAAAGACATTCAGGAATTCACATACGACGTCTAACTACTCTAAGGGTGTCGTCTGGCTATCCTGAGCAGACACACTGGACAGGAACACCACACAACTCTGATTATGGTACTTGGAGATCTTTAAAGCTGAGACGATTTTCACCCTGTTTGTCGGTCTTGGCGAATAAAAAAACAACGTTGACAACTCGGGATGCTCCAAGGTTACTTTCTTGCCCTGACACTGGAGGGTCGCATTATGCTTGGACAACTAGTTCATACCCAGAATGACATCATAAAATGTCATATCCAAAATGACCAAATCGATGGAGAACTCATGGCCTTCTATCACAATGCCTATTGTCGGGAAATACTTCCCGCATGAAGAGGATGCACTCATAGGTGACATCACATCAAGATCCCTTTCAAAGGTAGATGGAACTAAATCGAGCAACTTTGCAAACAAAGAAGAAATAAAGATGTGGGTTGCACCTGAGTCAAACATCACACGTGCAAAGTGTTCAACAACTAAGAAGATACCTTTGATCAGATCAGTCTGCTCGCTCTGAGAGGCTATCGTTGCCACGTAGAGTCGCCCATTGGTCTTGTGTTGACCCTGTTGCTACTGAGGCCTCTGTTGTTACTGCTGCTGTCCTCCCAGAGCCCCAGGCTTGTTCGGATAGAAGGGAGCAATGTGCCTTGATTGCTGGCACTGATATCAGACCCCCTTGAACGATGGGCAAAACCCAGTGGATGGTTCTTGCCACACCTGTGACAGTGGATGGGCCTTCCCCTATTGTCTCTGCGGCTGAGGTTGACCCTGCTGCACTCCCTGTTGTCGCCCATCATGGCTCCACTGCTTCTTCCCACTCTGCACCTTCCCTCCTGCCGGTGGGTTCTTCCTCATACCCCCCGAACAACCCCCTTCGTTGCCGCCTCCCTTTTGAAAACTTTCCTTGAATCTCTCCCAATCCTCGGTCAGAACGGTAGCTGACTCAATCACATCGGCCAAAGTTGTAGGCCAACTCGTTAGGACATGAGTCTGTAACCCGTCCTTCAATTCATGCATGAACTTGGCCGCCCTCGCCTTCTCATTGGCGAATAAGTTTGGACAGTACCTCTCTAGACTCCTGAACTTGGTGGCATAGTCCACCAGGCTCAGGCTTCCCTGAGCAAGATCCAAGAATCGATGCTGCATCTGCTCTTGGGAGTAAGAAGGGAAGTAGGTGTCTACGAACTCCTCCCTAAACACATCCCAAGGGATCATCTCCATATCCGCGTACTTCACCCTTCGCAAGGTGTCCCACCACTTTTTGGCATCGCCCTTCAGACGGTATGTGCTAAATGGTGTCTTTCTATCCTCGAGGGCAGGTAGGACGTCGAACGCCCATGCAATCTTCTTGACCCAACCCTCTCCAGCCTCTGGGTCGACCTTGTCTAAGAAGGTCGGTGTATCCAACTTTAAGAACCTCTCAAAAGTCACTCACCCATTGTTCAAAACCATCTCAACTAGAGGTTCTTGGGCTGCTGCCTATGCAACCTATGCCTCCTGCAAGACCTGAGCCGCGTGTATCGCATGCGCCGTCATAGCCTCAGTCAGGGTGTGGATAGCACCCATCATGAAGTCTCTTTGTTCTTGCCAATTCGCAGGAGCACTGGCGAAAGATGAAGCACCACGACGTTCGTACATCTACAATATACAAAATTTATTCAAAATTTAGACTTCTTTTGTTTTTCGATACTACCCCCTTGGGGTTGATCCCGTATAGATACTTTTAGAAGATCACATAAGATTACTAATGTATTCTATACTGAAGTTTACCCATGGATACAAGCAAGCATACAAAATGTTAATGCTTAAATAAAAATATCTAAATAACCTTACCAGTGAAGAAGAGTGCTATGGAGGACGAGGCACGACTTGTTGATGCTTCAGAACATGGCTCACATACCAAAAATAAAATTTAATACAAAAAGGATGATAAAGATGTAAGTTTTTAAGTGGTGGCGCTGATACCAAACCTATAACGACCTCAACTCATACCCCTTGAAAATACAATTTTTTTTTAGATAACAAATACGGAAAACTTCTCAGAGACTCGGGGTCCTCACAGTTCCAATTCCAATTAGATAACCAAACACCACAAAAGGACTTACATTTATCATTCACGAAAACTAAAGCAAACATCTTTATTTATAAATTAAAATCCAACTCCAGAGACAATGTTTTATTTAATGGAAAATAAAATAGTCACTGGCTAAAGGAAGAGAACTGAAAGAAACTGTAAACTAAAAGACAAAAAGAAAGAGTCACTTTGCCCGCTAGTGAAGTTGTCAAGAACCAAGTGTGACTCTCGTGCCTTCCCAGTAGCTGCCAACTTCACTGATCACCAGTTCCTGTGAAAAACCAATAAAGTAGGGTGTCAGAATCAAAATTCTGAGCACAACTACTTTTTAGTGAAACAGGTGCGACAAAGAGTTAAGATAAAATATCATGCAATAGTTTGAGGGAAATGTAATATGACAATTTATAGCTTTTAAGAAATCTCTATGCAAAAGGTTATAATTGTTAAGCATGCAGAAGCATTAAAGCGGTAGCAAGTAACACGAACTAAGTAACAAACCTTCAACATGCAATAGGAAGTAAATTGCATACACTCACTATCATATAATGATTGAGGGAACAATTAAAATATGCATGACCTAATGCACAACAGGAAAATGCATGATTTATGTGCAATGCATGAATCCCTTTATTATCTTTCATTTAAGTTTTCCTTTTCCATATGCATGCCCTATTAAATGCTACAACTTTAAGTTTCTCTTTTTAATTATCATTGCTCGCGGATACACCAAACTGGTACAATCTCCGCGGTCAAGTTAGGTTTCTAGAGTAGCTTAACACATAATTTGTATTTTATTACTGAGTCACAAACGTAACCCTCGACCGAATCACCTTCGAAACAGTAGACCTCTACATCTAATGTCGGGGACACCCCATGCCCATAAGTGTCACTTTCTTGGTACCAAAATAATAGTTGTATCAAAACACAACACTCCCAGGTCAAGTGATGGACTCTCCCTAAAACCGTGGCTAAGAGAAGGAACCTCAATATCAGGTCCATGGGACAAAAGTAAAGCTCACAAAGTTTTTGTATCCTCACAGTCTCCCAAAGATCGAATCTCTAAGATCCTCATTCTTTCGATGAGAAATCCCAGAACATAAATTATATTGTTCTTAATTATAATCTCTTTATTAAAAGTTAATTCTTAAAGTTTTGTAATACTATATGCGGAAGCAAAGTAAAAGCTCGCATCCACCCCTGCAAGGACCCCTTACGGGACTACAACCAGTGAGGACAACAAGAACAGTGCAGTAGTGTACAATACTGACATGTGTGGTTATAAGTGATGCAAATTAAATATATGTGACAAACAACCAAACCCAAAACTCTTCAGGCCGGTGATGGTCCATTTAAACCATCGATGCAACACACGCCAAAACCAAAGCAATAACAAAAAGTCTCATATTCCATATGCACATACACATATGCAATGCTTTATTGAATATGCAAATAGACTATTCATAAACATGTGATTTCTAAGGATATATGTATCTTTACTATGTGAAATCCAACCTTAACATGCAGGTCTCCATGCCAAAACATACTCCCTTGAGTGTGTGTGCACGTGAAAGAACCCATCAATTGTGCATATTCATATTAAATGAAACATGAGTCACATAGTATGCATGACAACATAATTTACATGATTTTTTGCGTAACCATAACACTGCTCATGTCAAATTAAATATTCCATATAGTAAATTTGCGTTCTGTTTGTCAAAACATGCAATTCATCGTGACATTGAGCTATTGGTAGGGTGTGTCAATCCTCGGACCGGAAAACCTGCTGGCTCAACCAGTCCCAACAAAAAATCCCATGAGCATACATGCTTATTCAATGCAACAAGAACAAAATGAAAATTTTCTTACATGTATAGCTCTGTGTACTGCCAATTTTTTTTTGAAGAGCATACACACAACCAGCCAGTCACTCAACTGGGTCTGACAGCCTATGCACAGGCCCAGTCTGGGCCTGTGTATGCTATAAAAAACCGAACATCATATCAATTGGTTCAGTCAAAAGGAAAACAGGTATGTATGTATATATATATATATATATCACCTGTACCACAGGCTACCACCCAACCGACTGGGTCGACTGGGCCTGCTATGGCCCTGTCATAGGCTCACCTAGCACCCAGCCAATTGGGTGCTGAGCTTGGCGCACCCGCCAGCATGCTGGCAGTTCGTCGAGTGCTACTCGGCTAGCTACCAGTCAGCCACCAACGTGAATAAAAAGATATTTTTTTTGAAATAAATGGATCATATCCAGCCGATCACTCGGCTGAGCCAACAATGAGGGTTTATGGCCTGACAGGCCAGCCGAACTGGGTTCGGCTGGTCTGTCAGCTGACTATATACCATTGATCGTGCCATGGATTTCTTTTTGAAAAAAAAATGAAAAACACGGAAAAATATCTATATAACATAGTGGATTCATAGATCCATTAATTCGCCATGGATTTCCATCAAAATGTGCATGGAAATCCTACCTCTACCCGATTTCTCAAACGTTTCACATAAGAAAATACTCATACCTTTAGAGAAAAATGCGAAAAGGGGTTATGGAAGGGAGCTTGGCTGAGCACAAAGCCTCCAACCTTCTTCTTCTATCTCCTTCTCTCTTTTGCTCTTTTTCTCTCCCTTTCCTTCTCTCTTTTCTTTCTCTCTTTTCCTTGTTTTTTTTTCTTTTTTTATAATGTGAGGGACAAGGGCTGCCCCCTCCCCCCTATTTCCAGAAAACTCTATAGAGAGAGTTCCCAAATATGGGACTCTCTCTCTTTATGGGAGTTTCCAATTTTTTTGAAACTCTCCTCTTGTTGACTTTTTGACTTTTTTTCCAATTGGAAACCTCTAGCCTCCCATTTGGTTAAGCAAGAGGCTTAACCCTAAATTGGTCTAACCTCTATCCTGAAATTAATAAAAATTAATAAATTAATAAATTTAATTTTTTTGAATTTATTAATTCTTAAATATTTAAAAGCTTTTAAAATTGGTCATATTGAGCGTAGAGACCTTTTTATATGAAAATAACCTCAAATTAAAGCCCCCTAACTGAATTTAAAGTTGTTAAACATGTTGGGCATGGAATTGGATCAGAATCCGACTCAAGATCCAAATTGCTCTCTATTTGCAAAAAAGTTGTGAATTTCGGGCTAATCGTAGCTTGAAATAAGGAAAATAAAGTACCGTTGCGCTCAAAATTCTGAGATGCATCCAACGGTATATAACATGCATATAAACATCCGAATTTCATCCGAAATTGTCCTGAATTTTACTCAAATTTCTCTTGTATTTAAAGGTCGGATTTAAAACACTTTACTATGTTTCGATTAGCTTGCCTCGACCTTGTCGATGAGACCTAGGTCAAACCCAGACTCTAAGACATTGGTCTAAAAATCGAGCCTCAAACGATTTTTCTACCAGACGGCCAAATTTTTGTCAAAATCATAAAATGATAGGTGCTAAACTATGAGGTATTACAGTGAGTCTTGTGACCAACATTCTCAAGTTTTCAAAGAAGGCAAGAGATCATACTTGAGTGAACCAAATTCACAAGTTGCACTTTCTCATGTTTAAACCCAAACCTGAACTTGAACCAAATCCGATCAGGTGCATGCATAATTTAAGTCCATTTAACAATTGATCAGACTGTACTCAACAAGATTTACACCCGAACCCATTAACTCATACAGATTTACAAATTCAGTCATTTTCAAACTCGGATGGACTTGTGTTGGATTGTGCCCAGATCCAACTTAAGACCTGATTTTTAGTCCAAGAAAAAAATCCTCTCATCACGACCATAACTGGCCTGTGGTTAGGGTAAAACCTTTGAGGTCCCCCCCCCCCCCCCCCCCCACCACCACCACCACCACCACCACCACCGAGTACACCCAGCTAACCTTGCAGAGTAAGGGACACCACCTTTGGGTTTTGAATTTATGATGTCCAGTCAACTTGGTGACATTCATCAGTCACTACTACCCAATGCTGTCTGTATCGGTATCAGCCCTGAATCATTTGGCCAACCATTCAGGTGAATCGGCCCATACAGATTCTCAAGTGAATCATTCTTAATTGACTAAAAAACTAATTAAAAAATATTTTGTGTCAATTAGAATGTGATACATGTTAAAACTATTAAAATAATATTAAAAAAATAATTTTAAGTATTTTTACATTTGGGAGATCTCCCTTATGTGAGAGTCCCATAACTCTTCTTTGATACAATCTTGAATTGATATGCCTTTTTTGGACTCCTTTGATTTGCCTTTCTTGAACTCCTTGATGAATGAATGAACTTATTGTTTATGTTGGACTTTTTGAGCCTTATTGGATTCAAATCCAGACCTGAAGATTGGCAACTAGTAACCAAGGCCAAACTTGCGCAATGCTGTTGGAGGTTTTTTTCTTCTTCTTTTTAGCTCTGAGCCCTTTACTACTTGGGCTTGTTTTCCCATTTGGATCTAAGGAGTTTCATCTTCTTCTTTTGGATCCACTCTTACTCGACCTTAATACAACCATAGGCCACTCATTGGGATGTCCCTCCATATATAGAACTATTCTGTAAATGCCATGTTCGTTTGACTGTCTCCTCGAACTCTGAAGATTGCCTTTATCCACTCACATTTGTTGATTCCCATAACGGGTCTGAGGCACTTCCACCTCCATCTCATTGATGCTCTCATCTTCATCATTAAACTCTATAATAATTTCCAACTTGTTCTTGTCATTATTTCAGCCACAACTCATTTCCTTTCTTACCAACGATGTTCACATCAGATTTGGATCTGAAACTGATTATGAAGCCAAAGCTAGATCTAGAACTGGACTTGGTTTACTAAAAACTAATATAGTGTCTAGTCAAGCTTGACACCCACATCCAACTTGTTTGCAGCCCTACTGACCTACTATCTACTATACAAACTACATATCATTGAAACACAAGTCACATTTGAAAGCTTAATCGTTCGTTAATCTGGCAATAATAAAAAGTTCATAAATTCTTACATAAGCAAGAAACTTTAAATGGGTACACAAGATCAGACACAAGACTAATGTGCAGTAGCTTTTTGAATTTATAACCCGAAGACACCACACCCGGCATGGAGACCTGGTCGCTTTGGCTCAGCCTGCCTATAGTGTAAAACTTTGAGGCTAGTGTTAGGAAAAACCACGAGCAAGAGAGAATCAAAAGGAAACAAAGAACAAGAACGATCAAACAAAACACAAGAAGAACACAGATTTACGTGGAAAAACCTCTCCTCAAATCCGAGAAAGAGTAAAAAACCACGGCCACTCAGAGAGAAATATTATTACTCTTAACAGACAGTTACAAGCTCGGGAAAGAAAAGCGAGAATATAAACAAGGCAAGGGCGACAACCCTAACCCTAACCAAATCGGGTCGGATCCACTAAAAACCGGGTCCCAAACATAAGCCTCAGAAAAAAATTCTTCTGGGGGGGGCTGCCTCCCTATAACCCCCCGCCAGGGGCGGCCCCCCTGGACCCCCCACCCGCTGACCGCGCAGCGGGACCCGCGCCGGGGGGAGCCCCCGGACCCCCTTCCTGCAAGGGCAAAAACAGTGAATCAGGCTCCACAACTCATCAGCTAGAACCCTTGCCCTAGGGACCTATGCTACACAAAATGTGCAGTAGCTTACATGGCACAATTCAAATTATATTAACGTAAAAACAAGAAAGTGTTATGCTATTCATGGAGATAATTAGACCACCTTTTATTTTCTTTTTGTAAAATATATCCTATATGTTAATGGATATGATGGTAAATGCATAAAAAGAGCATGTTTTCAAAGAATCAATTCACTAATATCTTTTGAGATATTACACAATTTCACTAAAAGCTTGGAAATGGCTATGGATTGAAATATGATATGATTCTAGAACGTAGCTCAATATCATCATAAGAGTAATTAGCAGGTACGTGGATTTAATTTTGTTGCATCCAGGCAAACAATTCTTGCTTCAGTTTTGGGTCCACTCACCCCCTTGTGTTGTCCCCCATATATTCATACCCCTCCTAAATCTTACCATGCAAGTTTGTTCTGACATATCCGACCCTATAGAGGGATTCAGCATGGTCGATTTAGTAAGAATCAACCCTTGCATCATATTTTTTTAAAGAAAAATATAATTTTTAAGTAGCAAAATTTTGTGTTGTCAAGCATTGATTTTTTAAACCCAAAAAAAACATTGCACATAGGTCAGATTTCAGTGATTTAAATGTAGATCTTTGCTAAATTTATAATGTAGATCACATGTATGGAGTCAGATTTGATCAAAACAACTTGCATCAATGAAATCCTGAGGGGTATGAAGCTAGGGATGAGTGGAACCAATTTAGTGCAAAATGTGTGAGAATTTGGTCCTCCTTATTAGGGGTGGCAATTGTGGCGGGTTGGCGGGTCAGCATACCTCAACCCGAACCCGACCCGTTTATTAAACGGGTCGGTTGTGGCAAACACGAACCCGACCCGTTTAATAAACGGGTAACCCGACACGACCCGCCAACCCATTTAATAAATGGGTTGGGTCGGGTAAACGGGTTCTCAGGTTCGCGGGTCAGGTTGGCGGGTTGACGGGTCGGGTTGGCGGGTTGACCCGCCCGCCTAACCCGTTTATTAAACGGGTCAGCCGGGTTGGCAGGTTGGCATACCCTCAACCCGAATCCGACCCGTTTAATAAACGGGTTAGGCGGGTCGACCCGTTTTTAAACGGGTTGGCTTAAGCCCAACCCGAACCCGCCTAAGAGGCGAGTTGGCGGGTCGGGTTGGCTGGTCGTGTCAGGTTTTGCCACCCCTACTCCTTATGGGTATGCCTGCTTGTACTTTACAAGATTCACACGAGAATTGGACTCTCGTGGGAATAGCTCTCATGAGAATAATTAGAATGGGGGTCATGGAATCACCCCCCATGACTTCCACTCACGAAATGTAGAGAATGAGTCACACTTGGTTCAGCTGATCAGCAAAAAAATAAAGGGGGAGGTTCAATGGAGGTAGTAGAGGAGAGTCGTCTTCCAGGGTGGGCACCTTGATAAGGCGATCCAGGTGGAGCCAAGCAGAAAGATGAAGGCTCTAGTTTATTTGACAGAACTATATATATGTCACAAGCATTCTCCCCAATCCTATGAGAAGAACTATATATATGTCACAAGCATACTCCCCGTGTCGTGTCCAACTGTGTGCTACTTTTGATGAAAAATAACATGAAAACAGTGTGACGTGTCCTTTTAGCTGTGTCCATGTGACGTATACTGCTACCGAACAATGCACACTGGTTGGTGGTCTATGTTGTGGGCAGCAGTTGACGAAAGAAGCATGCAAGAGTTGCTAACCTTTTAAATTATCGTTCTCAAGGTTTTGGTCATTATATATGCGCTTCTCAAGATAAACAAAGTTCATGCATATAAAACTTAATAATTAAATATTATTTTATAATAAAATTATGGTAGACTACGTACTCTACAAAATATAAACTTCTCATCTTACTTTGATAATTAAAATTGCATTGTACTTGCAAGTTGTGATGGTGATCAAAGGAGCTCAGAATGTCCACTAGAGGCAACGAATAGTTGATTATTAAAATGAACAATTAATTTTTCTAAATGTTAAAATAATAATAAAAAAATAAGCAGACAATTGCATTCTTTCCACACAAAAAAAAGGAAAAAATAAAACACCGTCTCCTTCCTCATCTTATTTTTATTAGTTGCAAATAGTAAAATATTTTAGCAGGGGACAGAACTCAGTGTTTCAGTGACCGTGCCAGGCAAGAACTTATCAGGGGTAGGCATTATAATACATGCAGGTGCTTTTGCTCCCAATTTAACTAATTACCCAGTTTTTTATTATGTACATGCAGGGCCGTACCTGTGTTTTATGGGGCCTGAGGCAGAGGGAAAAAATGTGCCCCATATTAATAGTAGGAGTTCGGGGGCAGGGCCTCGAAATTTTTTGAGCCCCTATTAAAAATGGGCTCCCTAAAAATAGGCCCCCTATTAATAGTAGGAGTTCGGAGGCAGCGCCTCGGATTTTTTTAAACCCCTTATTAATAGTAGGAGTTCGAGGGCAGCGACTCCAATTTTTTTGAGGTCCCTATTGAAAATGAAATCTCTATTAAAAATGGGCCCCTAAACTTTTTTTTGGCCCAGAGACCCTGAGGCCCAAGTCTCATTGGCCTCTTGACAGGTCCAGCTCTATGTACATGAGGCATCCACCTAGGCCTTTTCACAGAGCATGACAAATTGAACTAGTGCAACAATTTATTAACCCAGCTCATGTGCAGCTTCATTGAGGTAAGAGCAGTCCAAACCTTGGGATGTTCTATGCACACCAGCCCATGTAGCTAAGATCACACACTAGTGTGCCAAACCTTCTTGTAAATGGGAACTCTGAGTCTAAGACTAGACATTGATGTGTCAAACCTGCATGCAAGTCTGAAAACTCACCCTAAGGAGTACAAGACTAGACCTTGATTTGGAGGCTTTTTTAGCTTAAAATGGTGTCAGATCCACAGATTTGATAACCCTTGATCGAGAAGGGGGTCTGATCAAAGCATGGGCCCCACACTTTGATCCGTGTGTTCTTCAATTTCCTTAAAGATCAATGGCATTCAAACACCCCTAAATATTTTTATTATTATTTATAATTCGAAGAAACCCCACCCAGCACGATGACTTGGTCGCAGTGACTCAGCCTGCCATATACATACATAAAAAAAAACCCGAGTGTGGGACCTCGCCCTCAGGGCCTATGCTAGGCATCGGGTCATGTAGAAGGGTGACACTCATGAGAATCAAACCATGATCACCCATCTAGCAGCCAAGGTCCCACCCCAATACGCTAACCCCCTTGAGGCCAAACACCCCCAAAGTTATCAGCCATAAACCTTCCGCTAAAGAACATAAACTATGTTTATTAGCATAAATACTTTTTAATTGATGAAGTTTCTTTTTTTGTTTTTTAATAATTTTGGGGGGACAAAGAGAATTAATCAGTCTACAAATGCCTTTGATTGTAGGAGTATGTTGATAACTTCAAAAGGTCCATGTCAAGGTCATGATCCGGCCTTCGACAAGAATCTTGGCTCGTGGGGAGATGTGCAATGCGGGTCCTTGGTTGTATGGGTGGCAATCGTGTCGGGTTGGCGGGTCAGCATACCTCAACCCGAACTCGACCCGTTTATTAAACGGGTCGGCTGTGGCAAACACGAACCCGGCCCGTTTAATAAACGGGTAACCCGACACGACCCGCCAACTCATTTAATAAATGGGTTGGGTCGGGTAAACGGGTTCTCAGGTTGACGGGTTGACCCACCTGCCTAACCCGTTTATTAAATGGGTCTGGTGGGTTGGCATACCCCTAACACGAACCCGACCCGTTTAATAAACGGGTTAGGCGGGTCGACCCGTTTATTAAACGGGTTCATTTTTTCCAAACCCGAACCCGCCTAAGAGGCGGGTTGGCGGGTCGTGTCAGGTTTTGCCACCCCTACCTGGGTGCAGCATTGACTGTTTGCAGATGCTTGGCATTGGGAAGGAGGCTGCTACTTTTACAATACAAGGGCCAGATGGGCGCAAGCATAAACATAAAAATTAACACTCTATTGATTTTTTATTTTCACCCACCATTAATTTATTAGGGGCACGTTGAAGAGAGAAAGAAAAGTGATGTAAAACGGCGACTTTCTAATCAAGTTTTTCCTATGAGAGTTTTTGAGAGAGTTTTTCTGAAAAAATACATTTTTTATAGGAAATATTTCTCCATGAAAAATGGTGGAGGAATGTTTCCTGCCAAGAGAAAATTTATTTTTACACTCATCACCACCCATCTCACCACCACCACCGACCCACCATCTCACTATCACCACCACCACACCATCCATCTCACCACCCCTTCATTCTCTTTCTCAATTTTTCACATTTTCTCACTCTGTTGTTTCACAAAGTTAAGAACTTTTTTTTGGAGAACTCATATCAAAAACTCTCATAGGCAAAACTATGTTTTTTCTTCTGAGAATTTTTCTCTCTTCCAAAAGTGCCCTAGGTCTTGCTGCAAGGCTGAACCTGGAGGCTCCACCGAGCAGTAGGTCGATATTCATTGAATTTGATTCTGTTGAGTTGCATTTGGTAATCCAAAACCATATCCCATTATAATCGGATGAGGATTTGGTTTTGATTTTTTAAGACTGAATCCCATAAATATCCAAATTTGATGGATATCTAAATCTGCTTGCATATAAAATGATGATATATGGTATGAGGTTTTTATCATCGAAATTTGAATATGTTTTGGTCAACATCTGATTAGTTGAATATGGTAATGACTGCATCTGATCCCAATCCCAACCGTTACTTATGGAAGTTCCTCTCGACTTTGTTCCTATGCCAATGGTGGATGCAGGAATAAAGGCAGGAAGTCAACAGAAGGTAATCGATTATGCAATTTTTATAAATTCATTACTCATTCTTCTGATAAATGCAAATAGAGGAACCAGACGGACGAGATTACCACACTCCAAGAGCCTAAAGAGGTAGAGGGATGAAAGCAAGTGAGGGTAGCTCAAAGGTCAAAGAAGTCACCAACATTGAGGAAGGTACAAGTTGGAAACCACTTTCCCTTACTGCAGGGGAGCACAGTAAAGGGAAGGATTCAAAGGCAAGGGAGGCGATGAACACCTTGGTAGGGGGAGTCTTTTAAGGCTCAACAATTATCAATCACATCCCAACCAAGTCCTTGCAAGCCTAGTTGTCATTGTCAGAACTTGGAAGGGAAGGACTTGAAACAACCTTCGGGGTTTTCTTTTACCAGCTTCTTCATTCATGTATCTCACAAGCGTTCGGAATTGGAAATCCATCGAAAACTAAAGAATTGATATATATGTTCGTGGTAAATCGTTGAAAACAAAAACATAAACCAAATCATGATGCGGAAGCATACCTGAATCCATTGGCGCTCTGGTAGATCGTTGACGGGTATGATCTTACAGAACCTGTATACGTGGTCATTTTCCTTTCTCTAAACCATATGAGAATGACTGGTTGCTCTTTATGATAGTGAGGAGCCTCAAAGAAAAGATCACTATATAAGGTTTGGGGACCATAACGTAATTTGAATCCAACTGAGAGTCTCTCTCCAATTCAACTCATCATAAAGTTGAAAATAGATAAAACAGGTCTCTTCATGTAATAAGACCATACCATATGAGATATCATATTGCCCAACCTGATCAAATCATGTAAACTGGGCCTGAACCATAAACAACCTATAACGTGTGATTGTGTATATATATATATATATATATATATATATATATATATATATATATATATATATATATATATATATATATATATTCACACGATTTTTTTTAACAATTTCTCACTTGGGCCACATATGTTACCTTATAATCACACATTATATCCTTATGAGCTCAAAAACATTGTATTATCAATTGATATCTCTACCAATCCGGTTTATTGATCATGTCAATATAAAACCAAAGTGATCTTCATTATAAATAACATAATTGCACATATCAATGATCATGTATATTGACATAACCAAATGAGGGGCTTCAGTTGGACTGCTGACAGGAAGCCAAGGAGGCTCGCAGTCTAGGGGGCAGCCACTGTTGGGTGAGGTCCTTGTTGACTGGCGGCCTGTCGTAGAAGGACAGGAGAGATAGAGGAAACGGGAAAACAGGAGAAGTTGTAGGAGGCTTCGCCGCCGGCATGGTAGGGTCTCATCGACCTGCGTTGTTTGGCAAATGGTCACTAGCGGAGCTGGTGCTCTCCCACTTCAGTTCTGGGTAGAGGGTGGAAGAGAAAGGGTAGTGAAACCCTTTTGCCGACAACTGTGGTGCAAGGCTTAACTGGTAAGCTCTGATCTGCGAGTAGGGGTCCCACCATCCTTATGACCAGACCAGTGAGGAGCCACCGAACTAGTTTTGGCTGCCAGCATCTCCTCCCGCTACGTAGTGTCCTACTGGGGAAGGAGGAGGAGACGGTGGTGATGATCAACCACCATATACGACCAATGATGACCCTTGTAGTCAAAAGGCGACCATGGTTGCAGCTGACTGGGGATGACCATAGGCAGATGGGATGAAGAACCATTGTGCCAATGGTGTTGTTGGTTAACAGCCATGATTACCATCGTTTTGAAACTTTTGAGTAGCTGTAAGATGTATCATAGTTGCCAGAGACGGGTAAGGGGCACATGTATGGATACACAAAGCTCTCAAAAGTTTCAAGTATATCTTGATTGAAACTAGTTTCTAAAAAATGTTTGTACCAGTGTGTAATAAGCATTGGTGCATGATTTTCTTAACATTGGTATAATTTTCTAATGAAATTGATACGAGTTTATAGAAATTAGACCTCATCATTTACCTTGTAAGGATAATAATATCTTATATATTGAGATAAAAGAAAATCTAAGAACAAGAGCAAATGAACTAATCAATAACTTAGCCATGTATAGCTATTGCAACTTGTAGATTTCAAAATCAGAAACCAAAAGCAAAAGCAAAAATTTAAGTGAACGACTATTTACCTGTTCATCATAGAGTGACTATGAGTAATGATAGCATAAGTTCAACAGAAAAATAAAATTCAATTTTTTAACAACGGTGACCTAGACCGACTTGCTTAAAAAGTGATGGATCAAGACTTGAATGTATATGTCCTGTATACCTAATTGGATCCTTCCGTTAAACTTTTTTTCCCTGCTTCTAAGTTCATAGGGATGGGTTGATTATGAGTCTCGGATCTTGATTACATATCAAGTCCACGAGCTTCATTATCTGACTTGGTAAAAAAAGCTAAAGAGTTATGTACATTATTCAAAACATAAAGAAGAGGTTGTTTAAGACCTTTAGGTTCTGGTTGTCATGAGCCATATAGTTGGAGGTGGTCAAGCAGGTGCTGTTGTTGGTATTGAGGACAAAAACAGGGTTATATAACATAGAAGAAGGATGGGAAGAGTCAGATTGGGTCTCACCAAAGGGAGTTGTCTCTGATCTATACACATAGTGAGTGCAGTGCAAACCCAGGTAACATGGATATTTGAACTATATGCCTGTTGTGCATGAAGAGCCAATGAAACCATGCATATAAGGAACCAAGCAAAAGAGAGTACCAGCACCAACAAATCGTGCACATGGATCTAGAGTTCTCTTCTTCCTCTTTTTGTCAATTTCAACTTTGAATGACTCGATACCTTCATTTTCAAGCTCTCTAAGTCGTTATTCTTCTTTCTTTTGTGTTTATTAACTTAGTGCTTAGAATTTAGATAGAATAGGAGGAACGTGGAGAGTAGAACAGTAGTTCCTGTTTAGAATTTTAGTACGTTATTTATTTCTTTTTTATCTCATATTTTACCTGACTAAAGTGGGGGCAGTCTTATGTAGCTATTACCATGACTACCACCAATACAAATGAAAACCTGATACTAGTTTCATCCATATATGGGATGGGTTTTAATATTCACATGGATCAGTTTCTTATGAACTTAGAAATGATACCTCTTGTGTTTTAGAAATGAGTTTTTAGTTTTTTGGAATGGGTTTCATACCAATATTGGTATGCTTGAAACGAGGTATGCAAGGCAAAGAGGCATTTTTATGCAACTATGAGATGTATACTCGATCAATGTTGCCTCTTAGGTTATACAACTCATAATCTCAAAGCACCTGGATCATCCTTGGATTTGTCCCTTCAAACAAATTGAAAGGTAGTTCTTGCTTTAATACCAACTCGATATATATCGAGGGAAGCTCGGTTTATGAGCAGGGTGCTTTGATACCAATTGATGTAAACTGAGAGGGCTCGATTTAAGATAGGATGCTCTGATATCAACTTATGTAAATAGATGAGAGCTTGATTTATGAAAAAACTATGTTACCCTACTCCTATGAACTAAATCCATAGAAAAGCAAAAAAAACTGAAAATAGCATAAAACTCAAGAGAATAATAATTCTTAATCATTGAACCCTCAATTGTCCAGCCCCTTTACATAGGGCTCTCATCCTTTTATAAATTAAGTCTCTTAAATACCAATTCAAGTAAATTACTTAATTTGATAAAGTTCTAAAAAGATAAAACTTATTTTAATTAAGATATGGATAAAAAACAAAGATCTAATATCCATTACAAAATAACCTAAATATGAAAAATGATCTAAATGATTAAAATATCCAAAAATGTCAAAATTTATTCAAACAGATGTTTATAGTCTCAAGTCTTCTGCTACGCTCTTGCATCACCAAGCCTCCTAGCTAAGTTAAGCTCATGATGTGCCTATTTTGACTTTAACTTTCTATGTTCTTCTAAATTAGTTGTTAGAGGAATTGATTATTGACCATTAGGCACTTAAATGAGTTAGTTGTTATGTGATCGTTGGACACTTAATTGTGTTAGTCGTTTTCAAACTGGTACCCACTAGCCATTGGATATAATCGTTGCATATTTATTTTGTAGTCGTTCAACATTTATTCATAATTGTTTGACATTTATTCTTTAATTACCATTAAACCTAAACTTATATATACTAGGATCCTTTTGTGAGATAATCATCCTTTCATTCTCTTTGCCTCTTCCTATCTAAGGTGATTCTGTCATAGGAGACAACCTCCCTAGTGTAATTTAAGTTGTGTTTAATGCGAAAAAGTGTAGTTTGATTGTATTCTATAAGCGAAGTTACAGTCAACTTTATCAATTCTAAAAGGTCAATCGATTCTTTAAAGATAGGGATTATATGTGTGCCTTCAAGTCAATTGCTCAATTGATTGAGTCTATGTTTCAGTTATTTTTTCCGACATCTGATCTAGTTTTGAACATATATCTGATCGACACAAAATATTAAACTTAATCTGATTTTTTAATAAAATAATCCAATTATGAAAATCCAAATCTAATCTAATCCAAATCCAATTATGAAAGACAAACTCGTGCCTTATTTCAAAAATCTGTATCAAGAACAAAGTGATGGATTTGAATCATAGGACCGACCAAACTGATCCATTTGCAACCCACTGCTCATTTATTTCATATATTACAAAAAAATGAGACAGGATAGGGTCAGATCCAGATCCAATTCCACAATACTAGACCTATATATATCCGACATGCTAATTCGCTGTCCTGGATCCAAACGATCCTTTATCATCAAAGTTACAAAAATTATGGCTGATGCACTTCATGACAATGGTGGGGTCCAACCAATTGACAGCCCATGTTCCGTAATGGACTTTAAGCTTAAGTCTTTCCTTGTAGGGTCCAAATGACCAGAGTTTCCCCCACTTCAAGGACAACTTTATTTGCATAAAAAATATTAGCTCTCCTTTAGTCATTTATTTTAATCTTGAATACTTTTGAATTCCTTATATATATTATCTATATGCCTAACCAACCTTCATGTCGATTATATATATATATATATATATATATATATATATATATATATATATATATATATATATATATATATATATATATATATATATATGGCCGCGCATGTGTGTGTGTGAACTGTGATTTTTATGATTTTTTTTTTTCAACAGAGAAAGCTGGGGTTAGGCAAACCCTTACTAATTATACAACTATACCATAGGGATTTGAACTTGCAACCTCCCAACACTAGGTGACTTGCACTAACTGCTCTTGCCACACAAGCAGAGACCCGGTTGGTATTTTTATGGATTTTTTGCTTACTGAGGCATAAAAAGTCCGATTGTTTAATCTAAAAATTTAATTCTAGGGATGTTATCTATGTGTTTGGTTTTATAAGTATCGGCTCTTAAATCATCCAATTATGATGCATAAGTAAGATTTTTTATGGCTTTAAAATCAACGTCTCATGATTTTTATAAATATCTAAACATCCAAAAAATTTATTTTTCATCAAAAATACAATACCCCCCATAAGTCTTAGCAAAGAGTTAGGTCCTAATAATGTCATTTTCTAGTTGAATTAAATGGCTTGCAATACTGATGGAGTCAAAGTTAGGTTGTAATGTAGTGATAAGTGCATTAAAAAAAACGAGAGAGTTCCAAGTCATTTGACGGTGGATGATGGGATCATGCTTGGCACAGATCTAACTAACGTCATTTTCTAAGCACCGTCAAGGAAGAAGCAACATCACATCTTGATCACCAACCCCCACTTTGGCTGGCTCTTGCTCTTGAGTCATACTTGGCTTCTTACCATACCAACCCTATGGCAACCGCCACGTGGCAGTTCGCAAGCTCTCAGCAGCGCCTCACTTGCTTTTCCACAGTGGGGTTGGCCCACCACGGCTCATGGCTTATACGGCTCAGCTTTCACAAGGCTTACTCTCACGGAAACTACGCAGAGGTGCAAGCGGACCGGATAAAATATAGTCGGATATCCGATTATAATCTGACATGTTATTTACCGATTCAGATCTTTAAAGTAAGATCTGAATGTATAGTTTAATTAGATTCAGATGCACAAGTACTTGGATTATTTAGGTTTGGATTGTAGTTGAAAAAGAATTTTAGGTCCGATATAGTTCGGATTGAGATAAAAATGCAATTCGATTGTATCTTTTACATGTAAAGGGCTTCTTTTTAAAATTATTTTACTGATCCAACTTTACCACATACGTTTCGGATCTAGATTCAACCTTGTCTCATTGTATCTGATTCGGATTCTACATATTACTTATTCAGATGTGATTCGTATACTGTTTCACATTAATTATTGAGATGCGATTTGTCTAACTATTGATGTAGTAGTTCAAATTAAAAGAGAAATGCAAAGTTGATTCCAAAATAAATTTTGGCATTAAGGTTAGGGGTGGACATCAGGTTTGACCCGACCCAGCCCAATCTGGAACGTGTTATGGCTTTAGTGTCCAACCCATCAAAAGCCTGACCTAGTCTTTTTGGTTTCAGATTTGGCCGTCGGACTGGATTATGTTCAGGTCAAATTAGGTCCTCTTAAACCTGCTTGTTATTGGGTCAGGACAATTGAGCGCCCTTGAAATGGTCATTTGTAGGGCTGTTAACAGGTGGGATCCCCAAGTGGGTCCAAACCCAGATCCAAATTTATGGTGCAGAACCGGGTCCAAACTTGTGCCTGATTAGGTCAACCATAAATAAACCCATATCCAAATTCTATAAGGATTACAAGACTGGACCGGTCCATACCCTATAAAATGATAGTCAAACCCAAGTGTGGTATAAAATTTCACAAACCATACCTGGCTTCATATTACCAATCAGATACTTTTTATGGATCAGGATTCTAATCGAACCATCTTCTTTATCACCAAATCCTAATTGATGTAAATCATAATGTAAACTGAAATGACTGGATTTAGGATAAAA
This sequence comes from Nuphar pumila, assembly GCF_984573655.1. Lineage (NCBI taxonomy): Eukaryota > Viridiplantae > Streptophyta > Magnoliopsida > Nymphaeales > Nymphaeaceae > Nuphar > Nuphar pumila. The sequence goes on from NC_143261.1 coordinate 4,738,806, forward strand.
CTACATTACCCTACTCCTATGCACAGAATCCAAAGAAAAGCAAAAAAAAAAAAAACTATAAGTAACAGAAAATAACTCACTTAAATGTTCTCAAATTAATTTCTCAACTGCCCATCAAATAAACTCCATAACAATTATTTATAGCAAAATAGGAAACTCTACCCTACATCGAATATTGGATAAGATCTGAATATAAAAAACAAACCCAAAACGGAAATCTAAATCTTAAATATTATGGATCCCAAATTGCTTGTAAACACGGGTTGCATGCAGCTACACTCCTGTATCATTCTCTCGGAGTTGAATAAAGACTCGGCCTCAAGTCTGATTTGCTTTTGTTTCTTTTAGTTTCACTCGATTTATAAGAATCACAAAGGTGTTGTCATCTTTAACGAGAGTATAGATTGATGCATTGATCCAAAAAAACTGATGACGACAAGATCCATGTTGTTCTCTAGTGGTTGGTGCAGCATAATACTAAATGAATCCTCTTGTAATATTGGAGACAAGACAGATAAATAGGTGCAACTGTAAAGGCTTCTAGATCTAAATATAACTTATCGGATCCAAATTGGTTTCACTTGAGTGAAACAGGTACTTCAAGGGTTGTTTAGGTAGTGGATAGGTGTGCATGGGTATTGGTAGATTTCATATGACATTTTAGTTTGTGTAGACCCATTTAGGAGATTGGGTTGGGTTTGGGTTAATTTTGACTTGGTTAAGATCCGAATCGAGAACACAATGATTCGTGATACCCATAATGGGTTGGGTCAGATACTAGATGGAAGCTTGAAGGGGATACGTCTAATTGAAAATATGTTTGGGTCTGATCTTGACCCGTTTCAGTTTTGAAACTGGAGTTGTGTTAGAGTCAGATTAATTAGATCTTGTTTGAGTCTCACTATTTGGGCCAAAATCATGATTTTGAGCACAATCTGGAGGTATAACACATTGCATTGGACCTATAGTACCCAGGACCAGGGTGTATAGGGTCAGAATCAGTGGAAACCGGCTTGGACCCGATGCCCAAATACCCAGAACCAAGTTATGTGCATGTAAACCATGTTGGAACTCGGTTTCAGTACCGAACCGGTTCGGCCAGTTCCTGCCTCACGAGAAACTCCACTCTTGGAAGGAACCCACGGGTGGGTTTCCTGTGGGAATCCCGGCAAGCAGTGGCCCTCATCCACCATCGTCGGTAAGGGGGGCTACCGTCAGTAGGGTTGCCACCGCCGACCTACCCCGTCTAGCAGACACCCGTCGAATGGTGACTGGCAGACGATGGGGCTCCCACCGACCCTTCTTCCATCCACCCTAAAGCGGGTGCGACAGCGAAGGGAGGCCCACCGCCGGCCACCCCTGATCTGGCCGACGAAAAGATGTCGGTCGGATTCTGGTAGCCATTGTGCCCTTGCACGACCAGTTGGACCTCCCATATAAGAAGAGGCTGAGGTAGAAGAACCATCCACTCTTTCTCCTAGTGAGTGAGGGACCCCGATGGTACAAAGGAGACTACCTGCCGTAGGGTCGGGTTGTTGCCATCCCTTTGTAGGGCACAATGAGGGAGGGTGGTGTATGTTCTCCCCCCATGATTCACTGAATCCCACGTCTGTGTTTGGGGTCTGAATGAGCACCACGTATACAAGCACATGAGGCTCATATTCCCGTGTATGTTGACATCACTTAGCATCGGAGTCTGGTGTGGTTGCAAAGACTTAAGTACCCTTTCTTGTTATTTTTTTCATAAAACGATTGTTTGAGAAAATAACAAAAATGCCCTTCATTCAAAAAATACAATTCAAAAAAAGGACAAACATGTCCTCCATACAGATCGTCTGTTTGAACTTTTCATCATCATCTCCTTCTTTTCCGTAAAACACTGTAAAACCTTCTTTCTCTCTAAAAAAGAAATCAAGGGAGGCAAAGAGTTCCCCCTGGAGAAGGTCATGAACATCAACCCTCTCACTCTCTCTCCTTTCTCTTTCTACTTTTATGCACATCGAGCAGACGATCCTACATTACTCCATCAAACACCGGCTTACGTGCACACTGACTGTAGCATCATTCAACTTGATTCGTTGTGGAGTCTGATTCAGAGTTTTTACCCTTACAGGAAGGGGGTTTGGGGGCTCCTCCCAGCTTGAGTAGCATCGTTCAACTTGATTCATTGTGGAGCTTGATTTAGAGTTTTTGCCCTTACAAGAAGGGGGTCCCGCTGCGCGGTCAGCGGGCGAGGGTCCAGGGGTGGCCACCTCTGGCGAGGGGCTCGGGGGGCAGCGCCCCCCGGACCAAATGTTTTTAGGGCCTTGTATAATTTTTTTATTTTCTTTCCCTCTTTTAACTATTGAAAAAGAGCAATAAAGTGTTTTGTTTAATCGTGGGGCTCATGTTTCCTTCGGTTGTTCCTTGCTCGAGGTTTTCGTAACACCCCTTCCCACGATTTTTCTATTTTTCTTTTTCTGTTTTTTTCCCACGATTTTTTCAATGACTCTCCTACAGTGATTTTTAGTGTTGTCGGGTCTCCAACGAGCCCCACAACGATTTATAGTGTTATCCGGCATTCCAACAACGATTTGTAGTATTGTCGGACTTTCCTACAACGATTTATAGTGTTTTCGGACCACAGCGATTTATATTGTTATCCGGCCTTCCAACAACGATTCGTAGTATTGTCGGGCGCAGATCACTATAGCAATTTATAGTGTTTTTGGCTCTCCAACAAGCCCCACAACGATTTATAATGTTGTTGGATCTCACTATAGTGATTTGTAACGTCTTCCGCAAATCAATATAGTGATTTGTAGTGTTATTCAGTAAGCAAATCGATGTAAATCGCTACCCGAATTAGGACCAACTTGTCAGGGCCATATCTCTCTAACCGGAGGTCATATTTCAAATCCGTAAAAAGCGATGTCTTCGTTATTGAGTCTGGTTTATTCTTGTAAATTTTCATCAATTTCTATTGTCATTTCATTCTCCATTTTAACTAAAAACCATACCCCTATTATTCTCTGTTATTTGAGTTGCACAACACCATTCTCGCTTGACATCCACATCTTGATTCTGGCATGCTCCTTGTTAGATTTTCCATTGATTTCTTCCAACCTTGCTTGGAACAAAACATATGTCTTTCTCACCACGACACCCTGTGCATTTTTTGACCAAGAAAACCTTCTCACAAACTCTAAATCAGGCTCCACAACGAATCAAGTTGAATGATGTTACCCACGCTGAGAGGAGCCCCCAAACCCCCCTCCTGTAAGGGAAAAAACTCTGAATCAGGCTCCACAACAAATCAAGTTGAACGATGTTATCCACGCTGGGAGGAGCCTCCAAACCCTCCTCCTATAAGGGCAAAAATTCTGAATCAAGCTCCATAACTCATCAAGTTGAATGATGCTACCCACGCTGGGAGGAGCCCTCAGACCCCCCTTCTGTAAGGGTAAAAACTGTGAATCAGGCTCCACAACTCTTCAAGTTGAATGATGCTACCCACGCTGGGAGGAGCCCCCCAGACCCCTCTCTTGTAAGGGTAAAAACTCTGAATCAGGATCCACAACTCATTTAGTTGAATGATGCTACCCACGCTGGGAGGAGCCCCCAAACCCTCCTTCTATAAGGGTAAAAACTCTGAATCAGACTCCACAACAGTCAATGTGCAGGTCAGTCGGTGCTTGATGGAGCAATGTAGGATCTTCTGTTGGATGTGCACAGAAGCAGAAAGAGAAGGGAGAGAGAGAGTGAGAGGGTTGATGTTCATGGCCTCCTCCAGGAGAGATTTCTTTCTCGGATAATCCTGCAGTGCAGAGACTGGGTCTTAAATAATCATCTTTGGGGCACTTAAGTCTTTACAATCACTCCTTTTCTAGAATCGTTATTTTTTTTTGCACCAATGGAAGAGAGGGTACTTAAGTCTTTGCAATCACATCAAACTCTAATGCTAATTAATGCTGACAAATATGGGGATACGAGACGCACAGGCTTAAATACGTGGTGCTTTTTGGGTCCCCCGAGCATGAGATGCCCTATTCGGGGGGGAACATATAACCTGCTTCGCACAATGAGGGCTCCTAATGGTTGGTGATGACATCATCGGCTAAAACTTTTTCAACGGTGGATCGTTGAGATGATCCCTATCAGTAGTGGGGGTTTTGCTTAAACACATTCATTGATGAGTAGTTCGAGAACACCCTATCAGTTTTTGGATGATGAGATCCATCAACACAGCTTTATTCTCGAGCTTTGGGAATGGGCAAATGTTCATACTCGAACAGGCGTTGCTTCGTCCTAAACAACCTTGGATCAAGCATTTCTAGTCTTTGATTTGTATCCATTACCATCGTCCTCAGCAGGGTTTGCATATCAGCTTTCAGATTCGTCAATCCTTAGCTCCAATAATGATTTCTTGAATATTATTTCTTTGATCGTCACCAGATCTCGAGATCTTACTTTGATATCAATTGATGTAAATCAAACTATGTTATCCTACTCTTATGCATGAAATTAACTCACTTGAATATTCTCAAATCAACTTCTCAGCTATCAACTCCCATAACAATTATTTACTGCAAAACAAGAAACCCTACCCTACATTGAATCTTGGATAAGAACCGAATACAAAAAAACAAAAAATCCAAAATAAAAATTCAAATCCTAAATATTATGGATCTAATTGAATCCTGGATCACTTGTGAACTCGTCTTGCATGCAGCTTCGCTCCTGCATCACTAACCCTATAGGGTTTGGTATAGGTCGGGTCTGGGTCAAACCTCTATTCAAACATATGCCTATACACTACCAGGGTTATTGGGCTTCGGTATGTGAAGTCGAGTCCTTAATTAGGGAGAGAAGTTCCCAGTGATTGATTACCTTGAAAAGTACTTGGTCCAACGCATCCTCCCACTTGGGAGGGGGAGTGTGGGGGTATCCATTTTACTAAGTTGAAAAACTCTGTAATCGGCCGAGTATTGGATTTGTTCTCATGATTATGTTGAAAACGTGCAAGGTGAATGTCAGTCCAGCCACTAGCAAAGAGGTTAAGGTTAATTTACAATAAACGCAATTAAACTTATTAATAGGTGGCAATAAACAATAGTCGAGTATAAGAACTGAAACATGAGAACCAAAATATGAGAACGGGAAATATGAGCATTTCCAACACTTTTTTTGCAAATCCAACTATGTGGATGTGCTCATGATGAATTTTGCTAGGAATCAACTATTGGATTATGTATTTTCAAAGAAAAAATATGATTTTTGAATGCTTAAATATTTTTGAAGAATATGAGCCATTGATATTAAAGCATTAAAAAAAATTTACTTATGCATCAAAATCGGATGATTCAAGAGTGTTTTCTTATGAAACCAATCTTGTAGATCACATCAGTATGGTTAGATTCAAGAAAAAAGAATAAAAAACATCATAAAAATTGTGGTTCACATATTCCTTCTTAAATTTTCAGTTCTCATATATATATATATATATATATATATATATATATATATATATATATATATATATATATATATATATATATATATATATATATATATATATATATATATATATATATATATATATATATACATCCAGTTGGTAGGGCTCTAGTTGGTATAAAAAGCAATATATGAGGGAGAGCCTGGCCCATGTGATGCTGCATTATTTATTTGAATCTTCAGTTACCAAACTCCAGTTGGTAGGGCTCCGCCCACCCCTACCCACCGTTTTAAGGTTTGAAAAGGTATCGATCTTATGAGGATTCACATTGTTAGGGATGTAAAAGATACTAGATTCGACTAATCGGATGTTGGCTAAACAGATTTGGATAGCTTAAAGCTCATTTCATATATGGGTTTTACATGTAATTAGATTCGGATATCCATCAAATGTAGATAGTTATTAGATTTGAAAGCAAAGAGTCAAAACCATATCTGCATCCAATTGTAATTGCATATCGTTTTGGCTTATCAAATCTTACTAAATGGAGTCAGATTTGGTCAGGTATCCGGTCAAATCCTATCCATTGTCATCCTGTTTACTGGAATCCAACTAGACGCACTTAAGTAAGAGAGAGAGAGAGAGAGAGATTAGGTAAAACTTTTGAGAGTGCATCTAGTTTGGACCGGGGATGAAGGGTATGAAACGGGGATGGAGGCGGGGACGAAGGTTAAAATCTATCCCCGTCGGGGGGTGGAGGCGGGGATGGACGTGCACTTTTTCCCGCCCCGCCTCATCCCCGTTTGAACCGGGGATGGAGGACATGAAACAGGGATGAAGGCGGGGATGGAGGATAAAATCCATTCCCCGCTGGGGATGGAGGCGGGGGTGGAGGATAAAATCTTGAGGGGGGGCGGGGGTGGAGACCTTGTCCCCCGCCCCGCCCCGCCCCACTGCCATACCTAGTGGTGTGGAAACACTTTTGAAAACCGTTGTATACGTGTTTGAAAACAAAAGGAATAATAACTTCAAAAGTTGCCAAGCCTTTTACAACCTTTCACCAGAATCAATACAAAAATAATTGGTCATAACTAGGCCTTATAAGCATGAGGACCACAAAAGAAAAAGAGACGGGATCAGGTCCTGATAGCACCTCTGGAATGAGATGCCTATTACATTTTGATGGGCCCCCATTTTTTTTTTTCGATGTGCATTGAAATGTTTTAAAATGAACGACTCATAATAGTTGTTAAATAAAAGGCCAAAAAATGTGGTTTGATACTTCAGGAGGCATTTTTTTTTGGATATATAAGCCAAAGAAACTGCACTAAGCACAAAGATCTGGTTGCCTTGGCTCAGCCTACCATACCTATGATCCTCGTGCCGACAACCTAAACACAAAAGCTATGGCCTTTGTCCCAAGAGCCTATGCTAAGCATTGGCTTGTGCGGGCAATGCTCATGAGAATTGAACCTTGACTGGCCGTGTAACAGCCAAGGCCCCCACCCTACTACGCCAACCTCACTTGATGCTACTTCAGGCAGCATTTAAAATGCATTCAGATAAAAGTTTTACAAGACCTACCAAGCTTCATATATTAATTGGACCCTTTGGGTGCGACCTAGATTCTAATAGAATATCCATCTTAATCAATCACCAAGTCCAAGTCAAACCCAACCCATTGACACCCCTAGTAAAAGACCTATATGGATCGGATACAGGATTAATCGTGGTTGATCAGAGCCCCGATTCCGAATCTGATGAGATATATAGCTAATGAGATAGATTTGAACTCAGATCTGAAATATTTATGTAGCAATAATGGAACAAGTAAACAAGGATACTACTACTACATGTGTCATATCTGAGAGCAAAATGATTCGAACATAAGACTAAAGTGCAATCAGGATCGATCAAATTGAATAGAATGCATATTATTAAGATATTGTTTTGAGATGCATATCAAAGAAAATTGAGTAGGATCGGTTCAGAGGTCTGACCCACTTGCAGATTTTAGGAATGTAAACGGTTCAGATTTATATCGGATGTGGTTGATACCATATCCTACTAAAAGGGTTGGTTTTCGGACGGTAAAATGTTCATACCAAATCTGCCTTTTTACTTGTAAGCAAATTTGGATGTTATTCAGATCCGGATTTAAAGAAGATCTGGCAGCAAAAATTCAAAACCATATCCTGATTATAATTGGATATAGTTTTGGTTTACCAAATTCAACTAAACAGAGCTCCGATTCAGTGGAGTATCCGATAAAACCCTATCCGATCACATCCATTTGCTGATTTGCACCTCCCATCTGGGTGTCCCAAAGGCGTCGGCAGCCGGGCGGAGCCGATTGTGGACCCGAGAGGCCAACCAAAAAAAAAGGGGGGTTGGGTGGGGGTTCCTTTGTCACCGGCTGTTGGCGGTGACCAAGGGTCGGGCGAGTCGCTGTCGACCCACCCACTCCGAGTAAGATCTGGCCGCACAATGTCCTCGAGATCCTTTGGATGGAAGAACGACATCCGTCCGATCTGGATTCTTCGAATGGTGGCAGCTGGAGCCCGTCACGCTCGACGCGCGAGCACTATAAATAGCTCGGGCGTGACCTTCGCTTAGTCCCGTCGAAGAGAGTCGTTTGAACGGGGGGCTCCTCTCCACCTAGAAGATCCGCGCGTTATTACCGTTCGTTCGTTTTGTTCGCTCATTCTTCTTCTCGACCAAAGGTGCGCGTCTTCTCTCTCTATAGATTTGTTTACCAACTAAGATCTGCGGCTTCGTAGTTCTTTCGGTCGAGATCTGGAAGTTTTTCGGGTCTTTTGCGCTATGCTTTGGGTTTTTTCTCTTAAGAAGAATAGATCTGGTGAAGAACACCGTTTGTGTTCTCTTTTTGTGATTTTTGAAGGAAATATGGTGGTTTTTTCTTTGCGATTTGGATGTGAATAGTTGAATCCGTTATAGATATACTTTTATTGGATGATTTTCTCCTGTGTCGTGGATTTGGACTGGTTATAGGGTTTTTTTCTCTATTTTTTCTTGAACGCGTTTGAGATTTCGTAGATCTCTGGTGATGTTCTCTGTATTTGTTTGATTTTCGAATGAGATGATTTTCTCTTTAGTTTCCTTCTGGTATCATTTTCTCAGATAGTAGGAACAATATGGAGACCTGCTCTTTTTTTTGTGGGGGTCGGCGGGTGGGCGTTTCTTTTTTCCAAACTTGATTTTTGTCTGGGACTGTATTTCTGCAGTCTTTTATAGATTATCCGAGTCGGAGGTCCTTGCCATCTCTCTTTGTATGGTGGACAAGTATTGATCTGCGTTTCGAACCTAGATCTGCTTTTTTTCGTCTCTTTTCATTTCATGGTTATTCATAACGATTATGTAGAGAGATTCTACTCACTGGATCTGGTTCGATATTATGTTTGTCTGTTTTATTTTTTCTTTGCGTCAAAATCATTTGCTTCATTAACGATTCATGGGATCATCTTTGGAAAATCTTTGAGTTGCTTGTTTGGTTTACTTTCAGAAATCTGGGGAGATTGTAAATCGGTATGCTATTTCGAGTCGGAATGTAAAAGGAAAATCTGATAACTCTAGTAACTTTGTTATCAGATCCTATCTTCCCTTTTCCAAAACATTCCCTTCAGTTCTAACAAATTCTGAGAGAAGGTTCAGCGGTGCTATCTTTCCTTGTGCTCTGGATGTCAGTAGTGTTATCTTTCATTGACCTCTGGCTGCTTGCCTTTGGCGGATTCATCAGATACCTCTTTGATTGATGCCTCCTCACAAAATCAGTAACCTTTGTTATAAGGTGTCATGCTGGTTTTGTGTACTTTTATCAAATGTTCAAAGTTTCTAAAATAGGCGATGGTTTATACTTTTGCTTCTTTCTAATTAGCTGCATCTGAAGGCGTTGATCTGGTTGTGATTGGTGGGGATAGGTGTAGGTCGTCTTCTTAGTTAGGCCACTGGCTTGTCATTTGCAAGTCCCACACAGCATAGCCAAATCTATTCCATCAAATGATCGATTGGGATATAGATATCAATGCTGAATAGATGTTACAGATGCCTGAGAATAGTTCCCTCTGTGCATTTGGTGCACCGTTTGGGGGGTTCTGCTCAATCTTTTCAATCTTATCCTTAGGGTTCCTTTAGTATACAGGCCTTTCTGTATGTTAGTTTAGCTGTTCATGCTTAAATGAAATATCTGATATGTTTTGTCAGTTTCATTAGTTGAGGTTCCTTTTTTAAGCATATAAGTGTTTTTATCAAGTTTGCTGGTATCTCTTGCAAAGTGAAGTTGATCTTCCAATAATTAGTACAGTAGGAATCAGCATATTGGCAAAAATTGGAAAGATTCCTCAATAATGTCCGTTTCCTTTGTTGTCTTGATGAATCTTCTCTGGTTTTAAAAAGTTGGCATCTCTACACCTTCAACTTGGTTATGTTTTGAGAAAAAGTGGGCGGCTACTTTACGTTATGCTAAAGTGACTAATAGCATTGTGGTCTTAGTGTCTTGAGAATCAGGTTATCTGTCAAGGGTATATTATTTGATCACTTTTTAGGTTCCTTCTAGGTCTTGTTCAATTAACAAGAGATGTAAGTTGATGTTTTATTCAGTTTGGAACTTGGAAGTTTCTACACAATAACGGTGACTTAAATTGACCATAGTGTTGGTGAAATCATGGCTCATACTAAACGCCCTCTCCTGTTGTATGCAGCTCAGAGAAATGGAGACCTTCCTCTTTACCTCAGAATCAGTCAATGAGGGTCACCCCGACAAGCTCTGTGACCAGATCTCCGATTCCATCCTCGATGCCTGCCTTGAGCAGGACCCTGACAGCAAGGTCGCCTGCGAGACCTGCACAAAGACCAACATGGTGATGGTGTTCGGCGAGATCACCACCAAGGCTAATGTAGACTATGAGAAGATTGTCCGCGATACCTGCCGTGGCATTGGCTTTGTATCCGATGATGTTGGGCTTGATGCCGACCACTGCAAGGTCCTTGTCAACATTGAGCAGCAGAGCCCTGATATCGCTCAGGGTGTCCATGGCCACTTTACCAAGCGCCCTGAGGAGATTGGTGCTGGTGATCAGGGACACATGTTTGGCTATGCGACTGATGAAACCGCAGAGTTAATGCCCCTCAGCCATGTCCTTGCCACGAAGCTTGGTGCTCGCCTCACTGAGGTCCGCAAGAACGGCACCTGCCCCTGGCTCCGCCCTGATGGCAAGACCCAAGTCACTGTAGAGTACTTCAACGACAAGGGTGCCATGGTTCCCGTCCGTGTCCACACTGTGCTCATCTCCACACAGCACGATGAGACCGTTACCAACGATGAGATTGCAGCGGATCTCAAGGAGCACGTCATCAAGCCTGTCATCCCAGAGAAGTACCTTGACGAGAAGACTATCTTCCACCTTAACCCATCAGGCCGCTTCGTCATTGGTGGGCCGCATGGTGACGCTGGGCTGACAGGCCGGAAGATCATCATCGACACCTATGGTGGTTGGGGAGCCCACGGTGGTGGTGCCTTCTCCGGCAAGGATCCAACCAAGGTCGACAGGAGTGGTGCTTACATTGTCCGCCAGGCTGCCAAGAGCATTGTGGCCAACGGCCTTGCCCGCCGTTGCATTGTTCAGGTTTCTTATGCTATCGGTGTGCCGGAGCCCCTCTCCGTGTTCGTGGACAGCTACGGCACGGGTGTGATCCCAGACAAGGAGATCCTGAAGATCGTGAAGGAGAACTTTGACTTCCGGCCTGGAATGATGACCATCAACCTGGACCTGAAGAGGGGAGGGAACGGTAGGTACTTGAAGACCGCTGCCTATGGGCATTTCGGGAGGGACGACCCGGACTTCACATGGGAGGTTGTCAAGCCGCTCAAGTGGGATAAGCCCGCCGCTTGATTTTCATGCTCGCTCTCTGGTTTCTTTGGCTCGGCTCCTCCAAGCACTTTATCTTTACCAGGCAAAGCAATAGGTCAAGAATGTTCGGTGTTAGCTCATATGCTTTTGTTTTTGTTTTTGGTAAAATGACTGAAAATCTGTGTTTTTCTTTCTCCTTTTTCCAGTTTTTTCCCTTTTGGGATTTAATGCCTAGTGTTTTGTAGCAAATGCTCCTCTGTTGGTAGACAGAGGGGCTATGTCTTGATGTATGGCAGGGCTTCTTATTAAGCAAAATTTTATGGAATCTTTTTTTTGAAAGGCCAAAATCAGAATCTTTTATTTTTACCCAAGAGTTCAAACTTGGGTATCTCTATTTTCTGTTAAAGAGAAACGTCATCCAGCTGCCGTTTTGGATGTGTATTGTTGTAATGGTGTTGGGCATTCGTCATCAGAGCTTGTCTTGGCTGGCGAGGAGGCATGACGTTTCTATATTAAACTAATGTTTCTGCTGTAAAAAAAACACCACTTCATGCGTTGGCAATCTTTTGCTGAAAACCAAAACACTTGGCATTCATTCATCTGCGGAATCTGAGGAGCATTTGTCTTTTGTTTTTTATTTGGGGCCAAGCGAGCACAGGGGGTTAAGTTGAGAGGGTTTCCGACCCCAAGAGGTTGATCAAGCTTTGGGAATAAAAAGGTGCTTCGTTCGGATGCGCAGATGGAGTCCCCATGAGATTCGGGCTGCTGAGTCACGTTTCACGTGGACTCGGAATTTCAGATGGAGTCTCGGGAAAGCACAAAGACGTGGGATGGAAGTTATTCATATGAGTTTGTGATAGGCTTTTAGAGTAAAAGTCAATAGCTGAAGATTCATTGAATGTAGACGCGAACATGGGATGGCTGGTGCAGCCGGTGCCAGAAATCTCTATATTTACCCAAACTGAAGACATTAGACTCCAAAATTCGGATACTGTTATGATGGGTACGACGGGGTGTATACCTACGAACCAGCTTTTATTAGGAGCTGGCATTTCAATGCCTTTTGGCAAAATGTTCATATTATACGCAGCCGCGCTGCATGATGCAGCATCAACAACCCATCTTGCCATTTCTCGAGATGGGTGTGGTCTCCGTCTTAACAAATGGCCGCGGCGCTGCATCATGCATAAAAAATGCCCTCTTTGGTAAATTTAACTAAGCATCATCCTCAGATGTGTTCGCCACTGTCCATTTGTTAGGAACTAACAGTTGGGTCTTGTTTTTTTTTAACAAAATAATATAATTTTTTTATCCTTAAAATTTACAAAATTTGTGGGGACGTTGGTTCTCAACTGTCGCATGATCCAAGAGCCAGTTCATTCAAAACCATGTAGTGTACATGCGTATGTAAATTCAAATGGAAAAACTATTGAAAATATCCATTTTTCAGTTCGCATGTGTGCACCCTACTCTAGCATTGCTATATCTTGATCACTAAAAAGAGACATAGCTGGATGTTGGTTCGCACCTTTGGATTTTAAATATTTGAATTTATGTTTTAAGTGCTTGATGCATGTGATAAACAAACAACTGAAACTAGCTTTGACTACTCACCTCCTCATCCTCTTCAGATGCAATCAAATGTCTAACTTAGATGGTATTAATACTACTGGATAAACCTCTACTTACAGGGGATAACCACTAAAACTAGTAGTTTTCTCTACCTATGGAACCGACATCGGGTTATTGAAGCAGTCATCTCAAATCATTTTTTAGATTTACTTGAGTGTAGTGGAAGAGGTAATAATTACCCACTTTATTTATCTTTCATACCTTTTCTTTTCTTAAGTTAAACTGGGGTTAGGCAGACCCCACCAGTTATTATTCACCGTACCACTGGGGTTTGAACCTGCAACGTACCACCACAAGAAGACGGGCACTGACAGCTCCTACCAACCACCGGAGAATATCTTTCGTACTGCTATCCCTGTAAGAGCGACCATTTGAATCATTGGTCTACTTCTCATTGAATGATACAATGTTAGGACTGACATAAGTAGGAGCTGGTGGATCACAGACTCACAGCTCCCTGGCATCATAGCTGCCAGCATCATTAGTTGTTGCAGATATCCATTACTCATATAATATCACTATTCAAGGGGGTCATTGTATTTGTACCCAGGGGATAAGGCCCCCCACCAAAAATGTATGGGTGATAGATCCGCCACAGGATTACTCAGAGATATACACCGAGACAATAAATGTCAAGGGTATGCTGATGCCAATTGACTTTGTTGACTTTTTTTTTTCTATGCTTAGGAATTCTATTGGGCCTGGATCTTGGGGGGGTGCTAGGCATTTTAGAAATGGTTATTTTGTGAAACTTGAAGGACTAAGCCATGATAAATGTTTGGTATCATCTGCCAAGCCCTTCTATCCTCCTGAGTTCCAAACCCTCGTGTTAAAACTCATAGGAGGTAGTTTTCACTAAATTTAACCGTGTGGATGTGTTTTATGTGATCAAAACAGTAGGAATCGACTCTTAGCATAAAAATTTGGTAAGATGCGCTGCGATTCTTCTATTTTCTCAATATCCTATTATTGTAAATTACAATTACAAGTTAATGAAACATGAAAAGTTACAAGTTATGATTGTGTTTGATCCTGCCTTAATCTTGCAAACCTTGGTTACAAGATTGACCTCGTGACCAACCAACAATAATAGCTTTTACTTTCTCAGTTGTGATTCTAAGCAAAACATTCTCTATAAGCCATTGATTTTTTCAACCTCGAAAAAATTTGACATATACATTAAAAAATCATGATCTTCACGAGAAGGTTTGAAACCCACAAGGGTAACAGAGAGAGAGAGAGAGAGAGTATGTATACAATTGATTGGACTGGTGTATGGTCAAGCCAAGTTCATAGTATTGTATTTTGTTGAGACTAGCATGCTCCATCTACTTTCCAGGCCCCGGCTAGGCCAGTCTAGTGAGATCTAGGCTGCACAGGCATGTGAAACCTGGCCCATCCTAGTATAGAAAATACATTACAAGGATGCAGGTCAATAGCAACCGTATTTCTTGCTGCTATAGGGCTATACAGTGAGAATTGTCACCAAGGTTGTTAAATGCGATGAGGCGAAGCGAGGCGTTGAGCCTGCGCTTCGCCTCTGAGGCGTACGCCTCTCACAACTGGTATGGAAGTGAAGCGGTGGGAGGGGAGGCAGGGAGCGGCGGAGGAGCAGTTGGCCGGCACGTGGCGGTGGATCCACCGGCACTTGGGGTTAGCACAGCCGACGAATCGGGCGGAGGAGGAAGACTTGGGGATGAAGGAGGGGGTTATGGAGGTTGATGAGGGGCAATTTGCGCATCACAGCACGCCTCAGTACCTTGAGCATGCGCCTCGCCTCTGAGGCGTACGCTTCAGGTACGGAGGCGTACGCCTCTCACAACATTGATTGTCACTGACAAGTCGTCAAAAAAAAAAATTAGCTTGTTGAGTAATAACAACATTTGTAGCTCACCATTAAAGGTGAACCAACACCAATGACGAATCTAGCTGGAAATGAAAACACCACTAATGGTGTGGCAATCTTTAACGGTGAGATAGGATATAACGGTGAAACCTTTGGCTCATTGCTATAACGGGGAGAACTAATTCGCCGTTATAGGCTATAATGAGGAGACAGGGATCTCGCCTATAACAGCGAGACAGGGATCTCGCCTTTATAGGCTATAAACCTGCAAAAAAAATAAAAAAATAATGAATGTTGGCCTATTTGTTGTAGTTTCATTTGTGTTTTGGTGGTTTTCAGGGTATTTACCCAGGACCAAATTAAACAAAAGTAACGGTTTGCAAATACCAAAACAAGGATATATTTGAGAAAAATAAGCATTTAGCAACGATGGTTCCCACTTCACTATTGTTCATATTGAGAAACATAGGTCAACTTTAAAGAAAAAACTAACCATTAATAAGATGCTTATCACTTGAGTCGTTGACAAAGGCACTCTTAGCAAAGTTCAATAAAGAATGGAAAACCTACTCAACTGATTCCACGTACACTCATATATATATATATATATATATATATATATATATATAAAAGTAATGAGAACAGTGATGGGATCAAACTCACCTTGTCTGTACCTTCCGCACTAAAAGGATGCACCATCACAATAGCTAAGCTTGACTCTTAAGTCTGAGAATCAACAAGCATCTTGAGGATTTATCCCTCGATAACAATACAACATTCAAGTATTCCAGATACAGCAGGATATCTTACTTCCAATTCATAAAAAAAGAAAAACGAGAACATGGTAAGCAAAATTTCAACAAACCAGAATAATAAAACGTTCAAGTATTCCAGATACATCAGGATATCTTAAATCCAACTCAGAAAAAAAGAAAATAAAAACATAATAAGCAAAATTTCCAAGTGACCTTTTTTTTCTGGAGCATAAACAATTCTGATCTGTTTAAAAACAAAAACAGCTGCCGAATCGATAAAACCCAAACCCTATCATTTTCAATCGCTTATAAAAAGTAACAAAAATCTGAAAAATACAAGCCGGATCATCTAAAATCGAACCATCTCTATCTAAATTAACAAATGCACACACCAGCAGTAGCGGAAACCCTATTTCCATCAGATCCATAACGGCTCGCTAAAGCCCTAACAATTTCTATTTTCTCGTTCGACATTCGCCATCGCAACCAAATAAAACACAAAACAAATCAAATCATTTGCATTTCTGACTTCAGAAACGATAAAATAAGATCAATATCACACACAAAAAAAAACTCAAAAAATCATGAAAAAACTGAGTGCTCCATGAAACGTCTCAAGACTCACGCTTTCCCCCTCCGAGGACCTTGTGCACGGGCTGCTTCCTCCCTAAGAGCCGGTTGATTGCTGATGAAACGGATGGCTTTGGCTCCTCATTGTCGGAATCTGACGAGGAGGAGGAGATATTGTGGATCTTCTATGTTATCTCCTCCACTATGCTCTCGATCACTGAATCGATGCCCTCTATGGCATTCGACATGGCTCCCTTCCTTCCTCTCCATAGAACCCAAAGGAGAAAAACCTTAACGGAGAGAGAGAAAAAGAAAAACATAAAAAGAGCATGTTAGGCTTTTGTTTTTGTTTTTTTATAGACGTCACTTTATAAGAGAGCCATATCTCACAGTTATTGATTTATAATTGTGAGATTATCTCTCGTGTTATTGTTAAAAATTAATAACTGTAAGATAAGACCCTCCCCTCAAGGCAAGACACGCTTTTTGTGCCTTGAGATGCGTTTTTAATAATAACTATCACCGTTATAAAGTAAAATCCTATAACAATGAGAGTCAAATCTTGTTATTATTCATCTCTAACCATTAAATATACCTATTAAAACGTTTTAACGATAATATCTAACAGTCAAAGAATCTCATTGTTATACATATGTCTTTAACCACGAGATGCGTGCAAGAGCAAGTTATTCCAAGAGATATTCAACTCGCCATTATTAATGAAACTAATAACGTCGAGATTTGTGGCCATAGTAAAGTAATAACAACGAGATTAATGGATTGACGTTATTGATGAAACTAATAGTGAAGACAAAAATCTTGTCATTATTGTTTTATCAATAGTGGTAAGATTTTTTTTCGCTAGAAAAGAGTCATCACTTTTGACCCTCATCCTTATAGTGATAAGATAAAATGTTCATACGTAAATAATTTGGTGAAAATGTTAAGTAAAATACTTTATTAACATATATTTTAAGTATTACAATCATGCTATATTAAAAAAATGATAAAAAAATGATAACGTTTTGATACTTTCAAAATATCGCCCATATTTAAAATACAATGCTTTTATCACAAAACGATCACAAAGTTAATGCCTTTTTATTTTTCCTGTCTTATGTTTTTGCATTTTTATATATTTTCCATTTTTAAAAATTATATATGCCAATAATTTCCTTAGATTTTTCTAAAAGACAAGTTTTTTAATTTGTGGGATTGAATATTAAGACAAAACCTAGGTTATGAATTAATCTCTTCACTCAACTTCAAAAAAGAAAAAGAAAAAGGCAGTTCCTAATTGCCGATCTCATCAATCGTATAGTTCAAGAAGCTTTTGGCATATAGATATAATTTTTGGGATAGCCTACCATGACTGATTGGGAATTTTCAAGTTGTTTTTCACAAATATGACCCTTCAGATCTGGTTGGAATGGTTCATTTGCTAGAAAACAACACCTGGATTATGTATTTTCATAAAAAATGTGATTTTTTAGCTATTGAATATTTATGAAATTTTAGACCGATTTTTAAACATTATAAAACCTACCTGTGTATCAAAATTGGATGATCCAAGAGTCGATTCCAATGAAATCAAGCATATAGAATATATGGTCAGATTTAAGGAAAAACATAGAAAAAAACTTTGAAAATCTGATAGGCTGGCTAAAGGCTAGAAATGTGGTGGGCAGCTATCACCTACTATATATATAGGGTTAAGTTTGCTATAATAGTTTGACCTAGCAAATGGGGTGGAATCCCCTTATTTGATTTTTTTTCACATCTAACACCATACATGTGATATGCATGTTTTGTTTAGTGAGAACTGAATTTTGGATCGTTGGAATCCGACTTGTATATAGGTTTTTCTGATGATCCTAAAATCAATGGCTATGAAGGCATTGCTTTTTTCAACTCATAAAAACAATTTTTTTCTTAAAAAAAATATTGTCCAAGACTTGATTCCTACTAAATTTAGCATGTTGAACACATCTACGAGGTAAGATTGTATAAAAAACAATTTCATCATGAGATTCTAACTAGATTGTGAAATTCCACTAGAGGGGGGGGGGGTGAATAGTGAAATACTAAATAGATCGATAAATTAAAAATAGAATGCAATAAGGCACAACACATAAAACACATAATTTATATTGGTTCGGTCAAGACCCTTACCTACATCCAGTTCTCAAGCAAAGCACTTGAGCTTTCCACTATAACATCCGAGTTACCGGATAAATAGTACAACACTCTCTTCCTCAGAGGTCTTCTTCTCTCAACAGAGAAGGGGCACAAGGTCTTCTTCTCTCAACAAAGAATGGGAACACCCTCTTTCACAGAGGTCTTCTTCTCTCAACAGAGAAGGGATACACCCTCTTTCACAGAGGTCTTCTTCTTTCAACAAAGAAGGAATACAGTGAATAACAGAAAGTTACAATACTTCCTATAGAACCTTCAGAATGATATGAATGCACGAATGAAGGATTTCTCAGAATGTTCTGTTATTTTAACTCAGGAGATACTCTTTGTCAAAGAGCTATTCTTGACTTTTTCTCTTTCTTTTCTCTTTCTTTTTCTAGGCTCTCTTTCAAATATCGAATAAGAATTTTTCTCGTTGTAAGCTCACATGTCCATGTTGAATAAATTGTTTTGATTGTGTTTATATAACCTTAGAAAAATAGTCGTTGCCTTTTTGAAATGATGGTCTTTTTGGGATGTGAGATGTCAAGTCATTTCAAAAATATTTTATGTTTGTTCGAAAAAGTCTTCTTTCTATAAGTGTAGTATTTGGGGTACACTATTCGTTGTAGTATTTTAGGTATGATATATTTGATGTAAAAAGTCTATTTCTCATAATAGTACATTGAACGTTGGATTGTAAGTCATCATGTAGTTTTGTCTTTATTCAATTTAATGATTTGTAGTACTTTAGTATTTTATTTAGAAATCATCACTTCTTGACTTAAATGTGTGTAAGTACAATAAATATTTTGAATTCTTTTTGTAAATTGTCAAATCTCAAAATACTTTATGATGAGTTATTTAATGTCTACAAAGAGAATGAAGACTTTAAGTAAGTCGACATTCTTGAGTGGGATTAAGATAGTCATTTATAAAAAAGTTTTTGAGGAGGTATTTAATGTTTTATAGAAAGAATGGTGACTTTAAGTAAGTCGACATTCTTGAGTTGTAAAAAGTGACTAAAGTCTTTTCTAAACATATAATAATATTTGTTTTTCTTTGTTTAGTTCAACTAGCCGATTTCTATGTTTGTTTTTTTCTTACATACTTGAAATCATTATTTTTTTTATTTCTTTTCAAGTTGTCTTATACATAATATAAGGTACAATTAATGCTTTTGAAATCATGAGCTAAAATACCTTTCTCATAAAAGTTTGTAAGAAGGTACAATGATTGATTTTCAAAAAAAGGTGATTTTTAAAAATATCGTATACTTTTATGAATGAGTGACTTGTATGATAAAGTATGTAATATGCAATATGCATGCTTCTGAAGGTTCTGTTATATATGACTCTAAAGAAGAAAAAATCTTCATCTTGAAGTAGCCGATCCCTTTAGATGATCTTTAAGAATGAATGGCACATCAAGCTTTTTCTTCAAGGAGTATGATTGCACCAAGGTTGTACTTGAACAAGAGGTCTCCATCCTTTTGGGTGAGATATTCTTGCATCAAATACTCGTTAGATACATGACTAAGCATATTCAGTCATAATATAACATTTTTCATAAAGACATATTATCATATCATATTAAATCAAATATGACAGTGTATCATATTGTGTGTCATCAAAATATAGTTTCTCAACAGATTGTAGGTATAATCAATTGTACCAAATATAAACCCATATATATATATAGAGAGAGAGAAGGAGGTGGACCTGTCCCTTTTTTTGTTTGGACCTTCTGAAAATTATGAGTTCAAGTATTCATTTTGTACTGGTAGATGTGTTTATCATTGTTTACTCAATAGGGATTATATATATATATATATAGAGAGAGAGAGAGAGAGAGAGAAAAGGAGGTGGACATACCTTTTTTTTTGTTAGGACTTTCTAAAAATCATACTTTCAAGTATTTATTGCTTGATTTGTACTGTTAGATGTGTTTATCATTATTTACTAAATAGGGAGCATGTATTTGTTTAAGATTTTCTATGCTCAGTTGTATTTTTGAAAGAGGCAAAACAAATCAATGGTTGATATTATTTTTCACATCTAACACCATACATGTGATATGCATGTTTTGTTTAGTGAGAACTGGATTTTGGATCGCTGGAATCCGACTTGTATATAGGTTTTTCTGACAATCCTAAAATCAATGGCTATGAAGGCATTGCTTTTTTCAACTCATAAAAACAAATTTTTTCTTAAAAAAAACATTATCCAAGACTTGATTCCTACTAAATTTAGCATGTTGAACACATCTACGAGGTTAGATTATGTAAAAAACAACTTTCATCATGAGATTCTAACTAGATTGTAGGTATAATCAATTGTACCAAATATAAACCCATATATATAGAGAGAGAAGGGGGTGGACCTGCTCCTTTTTTTGTTTGGACCTTCTGAAAATTATGAGTTCAAGTATTCATTTTGTACTGGTAGATGTGTTTATCATTGTTTACTCAATGGGGATTATATATATATATATATATATATATATATATAGAGAGAGAGAGAGAGAGAGAGAGAGAGTGAAGGGGGTGGACATACCCCTTTTTTTGTTAGGACTTTATGAAAATCATACTTTCAAGTATTTATTTCTTGATTTGTACGGTTAGATGTGTTTATCATTATTTACTAAATAGGGAGCATGTATTTGTTTAAGATTTTCTATGCTCAGTTGTATTTTTGAAAGAGGCAAAACAAATCAATGGTTGATATTATTTCAAGATAAAATATTTATATTTTTACATCAAATCAATTTTAAAAAAGCTTGTTCCTTAGTAAATAAGAAATAATAAACACACCTAATGGTTCAAATTGAGCAAAAAAATACATAAAAGTATGATTTTTAGAAGGTCCTAACAAAAAAAAGGGGTGGGATCATTTCTCTCTCCCTCTCTCCCTCTCTCTCTCTCTCTCTATATATATATATATATATATATATATATATATATAGGTGCTAAATAAAATATGTTAAAAATCAACGGTCCAAGATCTTTGTGAATTTTTGAGGCTCTAAATATCATTTTTTCATCAAAAACATGTGATCCTAATGTGAATTCCTCATCATGACCAACACATTTATGGGGTCAAAACTATGAAAAAACATCTAAAGAGCAAAAAAACCCATTTAGCACTATCATTTAGCATATTTTATTTAGCACCTCTCTCTCTCTCTCTCTCTCTCTCTCTCTCTCTCTCTATATATATATATATATATATATATATATATATATATATATATATATATGTGTGTGTGTGTGTGTGTGTGTGTGTGTGTGTGTGTGAGTAGGGGGTAGCTGTTTACTCCAATATGTGCCTACCATCAACATATTGAGCTTTTGAAAGTCTTTTTTTCATATTTTTCTCAAATCTAACTATACAAATGTATTTTAAATGTTTGATTTTATAAGAATCTACTTTTGGATCATCCGACTCTAACATGTGAGTGGATTTTTATAAGGTTTGAAAATTGGTCTAAACTTTTCATAAATATTTAAGCTTAAAAATTCATGTTTTTATAAAAAACATTTTATAAAAAAACATAATTCAAGTATCATTTCTAAAAATTCAACTATGTTGGATGCATCTGTGAGGACAAATTTGGGAAAAAATACTCTAAAAACCCCTGTTTATTTGTAGTAGACATCTACTTTCTACTCATATATATATATATATATATATATATATATATATATATATATATATATATATATATATATATATATATATATATATAGTTTTTTTAAAGAACATATATGAGAACTGAACATATTAGGCCCCATTTCTCATTTTGCCTCATAGGTTTTAAATGTTTTATGATAGATTTGAATTGTTAGATGTGTTTATAAGGCTTGATTTAGTGGGAATCGACTCTTGAATCATGTTTTTTTGATAAAAAATTTTATTTTTTTGAGCCAAAAAAAAAATTGGCACCTTCGTAGCTATTGATTTTGGATCACCAGAAAAAACTGTATACATGATAGATTCTGGCGATCCAAATGTTGGTTCCCACTAAACAAAACCTATAGATCATATATAGTGTGTAGACATGAGAAAAAATACATAAAACTATGATTCTTGAAGGGGCCTAACGAAAAAGAGGCCTAAGGAACACATTACTATATATATAGTTAATCTAACATTAAACTAGTTATATTTAACATTAGATAAATTCAACCTTATTAAAATAACTAAAATATCTTTGAAAGTGATATTTTTTAAAATCCATAGTTATTTTTTAGCATTAGAACTCTTTTGTACTTGACCCTTTGACACACATCACACCACCCCACAAACTGTCAAACCTGCTTCTTCATACCCCTCCATACAAACCCCTACTGAAATGTCGATAGATCCACTGGACCCCTGATGACCCATTGTAAGAGTTGTGTGGTATTGCTCTATAAGAAGAGTAGTCAAATCAGACTCAGGAGGAACTGCTATACGCTCAGCTGCATCACCAAGTTCCCCTAAATTTTGAGTTTGGTAGCCTCTTTTCTCTGGATCCGCACACCATGTACTCCCACTGGAGGTTGTCTAGGAAGAGAAAGGTGACGACGATCATGCTAAGACACACCAACTTATTCTCATGTCCTCGCTGTAAGAGGGTGTCGACTACCTGATTGCAAATCACCTTGCAGTATTGGATCCCAAAGCCGTACCCCAGGAGCTTTGAGATCCATTTCTACTATATGTGAATGTTCACCCGCTGCTTAAGCATGAACTTGAGATTCCTATGGTTTGACTGGACTATAAAGTGTCAAACAATCAAATATGGTCGTCACTTGTCCACAACCAGGATGACGACCATAAACTCTTTCTCGTACATGGGCAGACCTCACTTTTCAGCTGTGGTGACCTTGCTGAAATAAGTGAGGGGGTGCTCCTGCTGCATTAGAACAACCCCTGTACCAAGCCTGGACGTGTTGGTGTCAACCACGAAAGTCTTTGTGAAATTAAGAAGGGCCAAAACAGGTGCCTGAGTCATGGCCTTCTTCAGAGACTCGAAGGCCATAATAGCCTCCACGCTCCAATGAAAGGTGCCCTTCCTAAGGAGGGCCATTAGAGGATAGACGATCTGAGTATACCCATGAACGAATTTTTGGTAGTACCTAATAAGGCTGACAAATCTCCGCATTCCCTTGAATGACTGGAGTACTAGTCAAATCTGCATTGACTCGACTTTTTTGAGGTTTAACTCTACACCTTGACCCGAGATAACATGTCTCAAGTAATGGACATGGGTCTCACCAAAGGTATACTTGATCCACTTAGCATATAACTGATGCTTAGTAAGGGTCTCCATGACAATCCACAGGTGGCACTTATCGTCTTCTCAAGAAGGACTATAGATCAGGATGTCATCAAAGAAGACTAGTATTAACTGTCGTAGGTAGGGCATAAAAACATCATTCATCAGAGCCTAGAAAGTTAGAGCGTTGGTAAGTCCGAAAGGCATCACCAAGAACTCATAGTGGTCATTGTGCATCCGGAATGTCGTCTTCTGAACCTCTTTTGGGGCTATGTAGATTTGTTGATAACCGAATTTGAGGTCCAGTTGCAAAAAAAATGTGTCCCATGGAGTTCATCTACCAACTCATCGATTACTAAAACTGAGTGCTTGTTCTTAATTGTAATCTGATCAAGGGCCAATAATCGATGCAAAACTGTCATGATCTATCTCTCGTTTTCACCAACAGAACCAAAAAAGAATACAAACTCTTACTGGCCCGAATGATCTTGTCAAAGAGCATCTCTCAATTTTCAACTTATGAGCATGCACATACCTGTAAGGCAGTACATTTGCAGGCATGATCTGTGACTCAATGGGGATTGCATGGTTGTGAGACCAAGAGGGCGATATGCCCTTGGGCTCATCAAACACGGTGCCCAGCTCCTGAAGCAAGGCCTCCAGGTCAACCAAGGTCTTTGTAGGGGTCATGATTACTCCAACTGCCTCCATCATCAAGAACACCTGAGAGACACCCTTGAACAACCTTGACGAGTTATTTAGACTCAACCAGAGAAGAAGGTGTCCTGGGAGAAGCGTAGATCGAGACCTGGTGGTCCCCGTACTCAAACTTCATTATCATGTCCTTGAAGTTCCAACAAATAGAACCCAAGGATTGGAGCTACTACATTCCTAAAACCATGTTTGCACCCTTCATCAGCATTTCATACATATCTATGGTCAGGATGGTTCCCTAGATCTCCAAATGAACCCCAGGGCAAAGGGTGGTGCATTTGAGCTTGCTATCATTCCCGACCACCACTTCAAAGAGGTGTTGAAAGGTAATTATGCATTTGGCCCATTTAGCCAGTTGAGCACACACAAAGTTATGCATCAAACCAGTATTTATCGACATTGAAATCATCAATTGACTGATTCTATCATGTACCCTCATCGTTTGAGGCACCTCCAAGCCAGCTAACACATGGTATGATATCTCTAGAACCTCCTCTAAAGCGTCATCACCCATATCGGTCAACTCAGGATCACTGAGCTCATTGTCCTCAACCCCACTCTCGATAAGGTACAAATTCAGAACCTTATGCTTGTGGTCCTTGGTCCATACCTCATCGCAGTGACTTGACTAAGCGACTGAGAGTGATTTGTGGCACACTCGGTAGACCTAGGAGGGATGAGGCATAATCTTGCTAGAAACCAAATTCTTCTGGGTGTGTATCTCTGAGTGGACGTCCCCCCTGTCCGGATCCAACACGAGTTCACCCTGGATGGACAGTTTCTCTTCGATCACTTACGCTAATTCAAAACCTTTCATCAAGGAGATAGGTCTAGCAGCCTGAACCTCGATTTGTAGGTCCAATTTGAGGTTCACGATAAAAGTCTCAATCAATAACTCTTGGGATCAGACAATGATGAGGTTACTTAACCTCTCAAACTTTGCCTGATAATCGATAATACTGTCCTATTGAAGGATCTTGGACAACGAGATGTGGTGATTGGCATAAACAAAGATAAAAATGTATCATTAGGGCTCTGGAAAAGCCATCCCAAGTAGGCTTCCCGAGTTGGGACACTAACTAGTGATACTAGCAGATGTCATCTTTCTTGAGGTAGATCAAAGCAAAGGCCACGCAATCCTCCTCAGCCATCTTGACAATCTTGAAATATTGCTCAGCCTGAAATGGCCAACACGTAGAACCGGCCCTAGAAAATTTCAACTGGAGTTGGCGGGCCTGATAGGGTCCGTTGGTGGAACCCGAGGTCTGGCCGCTAGAGCCAGATTCTCTATTACGATCATCTCGATGGTTATTGTGTCCATTAATACGCATGAGGAGCTGCCAGAATTGGTCATACAGCTTCCCATTGAGCGTAACCATGTCTTTGGCCGACTGAGCGAGTTGCTCGTGGACTCGAGTTTGTGATAAAATCACAATATTTTCATCTAAACTGCAACACCACATTATTGTGAAATATCACGATTCCTTACGATATTAAATGGTGTCTAAATATTGCGCTTTTCACAATATTTTCAAAATATCATTGATATATTACTGTGGCCTTTGGTCCTAACTAGGCTTCACTAAACCCTGAAAATATCAGGACATTTTTCACACTAGGTTTATGTGTCAAACACCTGAACTGACTTTACCCAGAAAGCCTTGACCTAGTATACTGCGTCAATGTAATGTAGTCTGTCCAACTGAGACAAGTCCAGGATGATCAACCGTATCCTGCGCTTGACTCGGACTCGCACCCTAATCAAATCCTCGACAACAAATGTCCGGATACTCTTGGCGACCATCATAGTCCACGATAATGGAACTGCGTGTTACAAGAGGAAAAGTGAACAAAGCGTTTGGTGGTCTCGCCTTCTCGTCTGCCTCGATTTTCATCACATGAAACTAACGATGAAAGACGTGAAACAGATCGTGGTTGGGTTTCTTTGCTTTGGAATTTTCGTTTTGCTCATCAATTTGAGCACCAACAGACCACCATTTGATCCTGAGGGCCTTCCTCTTCAGGTACTACTATACAATGGCTTCCATTTCTTCTTGTTTTGGTGATATATGTCATGAATGGTAATGGGTGTAGCTTTTTCTGTTTTTTTTTTCTAATTCTTTTCCATCTAAGGTTCACTCTTTGTTGAATTCTTGATCACCCATTTTCTCTTTTTCTGTAAAAATGTTGAAGGAGAAGAGTGTGAATGCAACCAGTGTGGTGGGTGATGGTATTATGCTGAAGAGCATGAGTAGGGAGAGGCTGCTTCGGTTATGGGGTCAGCCTGGACCCTTTCCGGAGCCTTGTTGGGAAAAGCATTTGACGGGTAACTTACTTTGGACCTATTTTTCAGGGAAAATGGGTTGGTTGCTTGTTATCTTTGATTCTATGAGTTGGGGTTTTGGTTACAGAACTTTTTGTAGAGCTTGATAAGGCAATTGGACAATGCCCATTCTTTGGTTTTTCCTTTCCGAATGATTGATTCAGTCTGTTGGTTTGCCGTTTAATTACTTGATTATGTTAATCCGCCGTCGTCTTCTTTTTTCTTTTTCTTTTTTTTGCTTACTTTGTTGAATGGACCATTTGGTTCTTATTCTGATTTAGCGAGTTGAAGCAGACTAATAGTTTTTTCATTTTTTTTTATGAATGAAGCAGCAGACCAATAGTTGCTTCAAGGTCAAGTCTCATTTGCATTGCTAAAACTTTGTGCTAGAGGATCATCAGTTTTTCCCCCATAAGCAGATAGAACTGAAGAAAACGATTGCAAGCTGTTGACCATAAATGGCATGATTGGAAGCGTGAGTGGATTCTAAGTTTGGACTAGAATTGCACATGAGAGAGATCTCTAATGATGGGCTAGAATTTTCATAAAATGAATTGAGACGGTAAAATGTTTTCGGTGGAAAGTAACAATTTGGGTCATTTTTTATTTTTTCAAAGAATGTAGTTAGAAAGACTGGAATTTGCTTAAGAAAGTTGCATAATAATCTCTAAAAATGTTGCTACAACAGATTTCTTTGGACAAAAGATGGTGGGATTTAATGCTCGGATGTTTGACAAACATGAAGTGCTATAGAAAAAGTTCTCCTTTGAATGCATTACATCCATCTCTTACCATGTATGAGGTTCTTTGAGATTTGGGTTTCTTTGGTTTTGTGGAATGAGTAGCAGGCTGAGAATCATTTGTATTGATTGAATAAACAGCAAAACCACAAAAACAATGTCAGATTTAAAGAGGAGATTTCTTTATGCAATGGTCATCATTACTGATACCTTGCCTACAGCTCTACCCTTCCTTATGCCTTGCTCACTATGTCTATTCCTGCTATCATTATGTCCAGCACTTCTGCTATCCATGCTGCCTGCTCTACTTCCTCTATGCAGTTAGAGATTCCTGTCCTTCTCATCAACTTTCAAAAACTTTACACAAAATGCCTCATTGTTAAGGCCTCCTTTCAGAGGTCTTTGGCATATTTGGCCTATTACACACTACTATGGAGTCTGGCAGTTGGTTATATGAGAGAGATAAGCACATAAAGTAAGTTCTGTCACATAGGTGCAGGTGCGGAGGGTGTGACATGGCAATTTAAAAAAGCTTGGGTGCAAGGTGCGTATATATATATATATATATATATATATATATATATATTGTGTGTGTGTGTGATAGATAAAATTGGACTTGGTTAGGGTTAATTGAATCCACTTTCGACACAAAGGAAGCCGTGTCCAAGTGTTGCACCCACATCGGTGTGGGTGTGACATGGGTGCATTGCCCTTTTAGAAGTGTCCATGTTACAAAGAGTAAGTTGAACACCAGTTTGATGTAGTAATTGGGGGCAGTACTGTGTCTTCCTCAACTTCTGGAAGTGCTATTGCTTCAGTAACTCAGTCCAGTTGCTATTTCACTCTTAACATAGTTGATCTCCCAATGTTGTATGTTTTCTCAACAAATTTGGCCTATTTGGATGATGTTCTTCAATGGTTGGTAAACATATGGCATAATTAGGAGTGAGAGAGTAGTTGGCAGGGATAGCAATTATTTAGCTGTGGAGAAGGCATAGTTCAAGCACAATTGTTATTTATGTTCTATTTTTTAGTGAGATTAATGGTTTACAATAAATTATCATTAAGCTTGTAACGACCCCAACTCCTACCTTTGAAAAATGCGGAATATTTTTTTTTTCTAAGAGTCGCGGAAAACTTCCCAGAGACCTGGGGTCCCTACAGTTCCAATTTCAGTTGGATAACCACACACCACAAAGCAACTTATATTTATCAATCATAACCAATCCACTGAATTCTTTTATTAATGAATCAATAAGAGTAATATGTTCCATGTCAAAAGTGAAATATCAAATTGCAGGAAATCAGAAGAACTAAAAGAAAATAACAGTAGAGCCACTCTGTCCGTAAGTGAAGCCGTCTGAAACAAATGTGACCCTAGTATCCCTCAGAAGCGAGTCGACTTCACTGATCACCTGTGCCTGTGAAAAACCAATAAAATAAGAGGGTCAGAAATCCGAAGAATTCTGCGTACAGGTTTCCCTAATGAATCAAATAAGAAAAAGAGCATAAATAAGATCCATGTAATATTTTGAGGAATACGATTATACTCAATTCCTAAGTCAATTAACCATTCATGCATAATTAAACATGTAACATTTAACAGGAGGGAACACGAAATATGTAACATTGATCACAACTTAATCAATAAGGCAATTAAATGCAAAAGAGCTCAACATCATACAATGATCAACATAAACAACCAAGTGAACAGGTAAACATGCATGAACTAATGCAGAGCAAGAATATGCATGATTTATGTGCAATGCATGAACCATTTATTATCTTCCATTTAAGTTTTCCTCTTTCCATATGCATGTCCTATTAAATGCACACAATCCTTAAGTTCCTCTTTTTAATTACAGTGGCCCGCGGATACACCAAACGGGTATAATCCCCGAGGTCAAGTAGGGTTCCCGGGGTAGCTTCACACACAATTTGTATTTTATTACCGGGTTCCAAACTTAGCCCTCGACCGATATCAGGAAATAACACCATCTATCGGAACCTTGGAAAACAACATCCAAAGTCGGGGACACCAGGGAAACAGCATCCACTGGCGCCACTTTCTTGGTATACCAAAACAAACTCACAGCTGTGACTAACACACCACTCCCGGGTAAAGTGGCGGACTCTCCCTAAAACCGTGGCCAGGAGAAGAACCTCAATATCGGGTTCAGGGGCAACAAAATGCACACGGAGTTTTGTATCCTCACGGTTTCCCCTAAACCGCAATATCCAAGACTCCCATGCTAGAGCAGGGACATCAAGGAGAAAGTGAATTACACTGTTCTTTACATTCTTTTATCTAGTTATTAATTCATTTAATTTACATTTGCGAATTTTACATGTAGAATTAATAACATACGCTTGCACATCAGCATGCTAAGCTTTTCACGGGACCACAGCCCGTGACAACATAGAACAGTGCGGTAAAACAACAATATCACATTTGATTTGTTGCAATGCATCAAAAACAATTAAAACAGAGAACAACTAGTTCTCGAGGCTCACCCAGCCCCTGATGATCCAATTTATCATCGATGCACCACATGCAAAAACCATGAATAGCATACCACAAAGCATCACTTTTGAATGTTTCACAATGTACATTTATGCATGCCAATTAAAAATGCGCACTAAACAATGATAAGCATATGCATGCATATGAATTCGCAGTCTCATATTTATTGCATGTGTCCCTCGGATTTGCATATTCATGTCAACGGCATGATTTCATTGAGTATTTGTATGCATGCTTTCCCTGCAATACACACGTACAACGGCTATGTGCACACTCATACAACCACTCGCATGTAGACATACTTCAATTCCATGTAGACTCATGCATGAGAAAACAGCCAAGTGTTACCATTAGTAACGCAGCATAAGCTATCCTACGTATCTTGATCACCATGTAAATGGGCATGAACAAAATACATAAACATAAATCAAGATAGATTTGGTGTCCTAAGATTATGATAAAAATGCACAACCCTTGCACCAAAACTTTTTCCAAGAATTTTGAAGGTTGACAAATAATATGAATATTAGGCATATGGTTTAAGTAGCACTGGTGAACACTGGGCGGCCTGGACCAAGACCATGTTGGCTTACCAAACAGAAGCTTCTAGCACTGGTTACTGGACCAAAAAGAGTTATGTAGAAAACTCACCCAAAACACGAGTCAACAATTCACCAATCATACACCACAATCTTAGTAAACCATGTACAATCTTTCTAGGACACTGAACTTGGAAACAGATTTTTGCAAAGGTAGTCACATTCATATATATATTGTTCACGAGATAAAGTATAACCAGAACATTTACATATGTTGAACATAAAGTAACATATAACAAGAAACCGTTATACACATGTTGGTCATGAGATAAAATATAACCAGGGTAACACTATAAAATCGGTATAACTGTTGTGTGTGTGTGTACAATAATGGGGTAATGATAGGTGCAGCCCCCCTACATAACCAACCGAGCGTGTATGCATATGTTGCAGTCAGACAATCTGGACATATGTTAAGTCTGGTCCCCCAATTAAAATTTGTTTGGCCTTCATATAAAGAATGACTATTATGCACTTTACAATTAAATAGGGGTATTTCTACTTACAAGAAAATAACATAACATGATGTATATTAACTGGATGGGTGGAATGTAATGTACAGGTTACATGGTCTAATCTAGCATCCCAAAAACAGACTGGTTTAGACTTCCAGACCCAACAAGCATATCAAAGTATTTGATAAGAGTGAGCATTAGCATACCAAAAAGGTTTTCAGTTTGCAGGCATAATAATCATAACTTCTAAGTTATTATTATTCATCTCTTCACTGACAGCAGCTAAAACAAAACACAGAAATGCAGCCTACTCAAAACAACAGAATATGCAAGACCATAAAAAAAAAGATCAAGTAATCGATATTATTAATAAAAGACCAGATAACTTGGATCATTACAATATATATATATATGTATATATATGCAGGATAATAAAAATAACACACCCCTTTTTAGTATAGACAAAACAGAATTTCTAATCCCCATTTCATATCTAAATGAACTGGTCTATTGAAAAATAAATGAATGTAGCCAAAACCATAAAAGATCTGGACAACTTTTGATTTCAGCAAGCACATGTCTAATTATATACTACACAAGGTCATATACATTCCAATAGAATAGACAAACTCTTAAAAGAAATGGGATCCCTAAAATCAGTACCTACGAAAAAACCTTTTATGATATTCAGCATACACACAGAACTAAGGTTTTGCAATGATTTAGTCCACTCATAGGGAGTGTATTGCAAACCCTTACACATCCTTGGAACAAATACCCCACAAAATCACGATAGACCCCACTTATGCTAAACAATACCAAACCAGCCACACAATCTCAACATGTGCAACTCGATTCCTAAAAAAAAACTGAAAATCAGATTACTAGACTATCGGTCATGGAGAAAACTTCTGCTAGACAAACCTATCAGCCACAAAACTAATTTCGATAGCATCCTCAACCCACCCAATAAGGTACCAGTATAACCCATAGCCTCAAATTTCACAAAACTGACGATTTGGGGTTCCGACGACTCAAACCCCCAAATCTGCCCCTCTAACGATTTTCCTAAAATATTCCATGGAAAACAAAATTTGCACCCTCTTTCCCACTCGAAATCAAGAGGAAAAACCTGTACCTTTACAATCCGATGTTTTGGGGGTTGCGGCTGACGTGAGGAGGCGAGCTATTCCACCGGCCTCGACTGCTCCGGTGTCGTGATGGTCGCACGCAAGGGAAGAGGACAGGAGAAGAGGGCTGGTGGTGGCTGCAGCTTTCCGGCGACCCCCAGCCTTCCACTGTACGCCCACACGAGAGAGAGATGAGGGAAGGGAGAAACGAGGGAGACGAGGGAAGAGGGTGAGACCCCCCTCTTCCACTTCCCATTTATCGCCGAACCCCCCCCCTCTTTTCTTGCCGAGATGGGTGGGGGTTTCGGTTACGCCTGCGTAACCCCCCCCTCTTTCCCCTTTTCTGCTCTGCTACAACCCTATCGGGCAACCCTATCGGGTTGCCCCTTTCTTTAAAAGGGTTACACAAGGGGTGCGGCTCGGGTCCGGACCCGAGGCCCGTAACCCGACCCCCAACCATATGGATCCATCAGTTGGATCCGAATGGATCCAACTGTGGATCCTCGGATAATTAAAAAAAATAAAAATAAAAATTTTATTTATATATTATATTATTAGTTTTATTATGAATATGGATATAAAGGCCATTTTATGGATCTTAGATCCATATGTTGGATCCATTTGGATCCAAACACGGATCCAACCTTAAATACTCGGTTTTTCTTTTCTTTTATACTATTAATTAATTATTTAACTATTATAAGTATAGTTTTAATACCCCATTGTGGGTTATTTACACGTTCTATTATGGATCCGGTAACAGATCCGAGGCCCAAATTTAGAAAAAATATTCGTTGTTTTCAAATAAATTTAAATAAATAAATTACAAAATTTGAGGTTATTACAAAGCTTCCTTTCCAGAAAATTTGTACAAAGACTGTTCAAATCTTTATGCTTAAGGGTTTGTATATAATTTCTTGTGGGGATTAAGGTAAGGCAAGGTTGGTGGTAATTAATATGTTGTAACTAGGCATAAAGAGCTTCCTTCTCTATTAGCCATCTTATTAATAAATTAAATTATTCTTCATATTTCTCACTTCTTATATGCATTGACATGAAGGGTAACTTATCTGAACATTGATTCTATGTATGTTCTTGCCACAGTGCTCTTCATCACTGGACCTGCAGTACTTCTTCAGCACTACATACCTGTAGCCTTAAAAATGTTGATAGAATTAGGTATTTTCAGAGTAAGGATGAGGTCCACTAATGACATATTTTTGCCACCTGCTTGATTGAGGCTCCAAAGTCCATCCCCATCTCTGGCATATTCTCCCAAATATTTGATACTCCACACAAGCCCACGCCCTTCACCGCTCCCTCTGCCACCTTCTTCTGTATTACTTGGGCTGAGACCATTATAGACTCTATTTTATATTTCTAAAGACATTTCCCTTTACCTTTAACCCTTAACAATTAGCCATCATCACTTCAAATTGACGTATGAAAATCCCCTTGTTTTAAGTTGCTTGGACAATTTGTTTAGCTGGTGTATCTGTTGATGCATATCCTGTGATGCTTCATGCGTATAGTGAAAACAGTGGTCATTGTTAAGTTGTATATATATATATATATATATATATAT
This sequence comes from Nuphar pumila, assembly GCF_984573655.1. Lineage (NCBI taxonomy): Eukaryota > Viridiplantae > Streptophyta > Magnoliopsida > Nymphaeales > Nymphaeaceae > Nuphar > Nuphar pumila. Next base: position 4,772,420 of record NC_143261.1, read on the forward strand.
ACCTATTAGGGGTATTTGGTTATTTCAGTACTTGTAATAGGCTGTGCCCATTAGGGGCACATTAGAACTTCTACTTTATTCTTTTTTTTGTCTTTTTCTGTTTTTATAGGGACTATTTGGTCAAATACCAAATAGATCCGTTGGGTTCATTTTTGACTAGTCAACATAGAGTTGACTAGTTAATAGAGCTGTTGGAACAGTCCAACAGCTCTATTGAGACTGCCTCTTGTGTATAAATAGGGGTGAACCCCCTCTTGTTTTTTTATACTTGTTCTCAAGGACTCTCTCAATAGATTCTTTATATTTTTTATGTTGTCTCTCTTGCCCATAAGTGGCATTGTGTATTGTTAAAATGTAAAACTGTACATATATGTATATATAATAATATTATATTATTATATATATATATAAATACATTTTTCATTTCTTTCTTTTCTGTAATTTTTTTCCTTTATTTTTATTTTTTGTCTTTATGTCATCTAGTTCAGTTTGAACTAGAATGACTGTTGCTAGTCAAGTCCTGTCCAGACTTGACTAGCAATAGAGTTGTTGGACTGACACAATCCAACAACTCTTAATAGAGCTGTTGGACTGACACATTCCAACAGCTCTAAATAGAGCTGTTGGATTGTGTCCAACAGCTCTATTGAGTCCTCTTTCAGCTGTGTATATAAAGGGGTGCAACCCCTCTTGTATTTAATTCCAATGCTTCTTAAGCAATTGGTTTTTCATATCAATAAAGAATACATTTTTATTTTTATTTTGTTTCCAGTTATACCCCTTTTAAGGGTTATGCTTTAGTGTCATTCTTGACACTTTCCCTTGTTAATCTAAGCTCGTGTTTCGAAGATCCCCATTTCATTTCATGGTATCAGAGCCGCGGAAGTACTAAATCTTGAGGAAAAGCTGCCTCGGTTTCCGTGCCCGTTTGCAAAAGTGTTCACCACTTGAAGAGAAGTGTTTTATCACTTCATTGGAGAAGATTTCACATCTTGTTGTATTGTTTTTTTTTCTTTCTTTTTCATTTTCCTTCTTGTTTCTCTTCTATCCCTATTCTTTCTCTCCTTGTAATCGATGGATGACAATGATAAAGTCACCATCATGCCTATGAAACTAAGCGATACGAACTATGTAACATGGGCTTCAATCATGAAGCACCATATATGGGGAAAAGGCTTATGGGGGATTGTGGATGGTTCCGATTCGGAACCTAAGCTATCTCTTACTAAAAAGGAGGGAGATAAAGAGGTCCCTCTATCGGAAGAAGAGAAAATCAAGGCTGTTGCCTCATATGAGAAGAAATGGAAAGAATGGAGAATATCTCATCCGAAGATAATGTCATGGCTTATCAATAACGTTGACATTAAAAAATGCTCAAGTCTTGCCAAATTTGATCATGCCGATAAGGCATGGGAATACCTTAAGAATATATATTCCCTTAAAGATATTGCACACGTGTGCAACCTCCAAGAAAAAGTTCGAATGATGACACAAGGAGACAAAACTATTCGTGAATATTACAATGGGTTGTCCGAACTTTGGAAAGAACTTTTCCTTTTAGAACCAAAGTGGCATTGTGCCGAAGACATCGAGCTTCGTCAGAAACAACTCGATGCTGAACATTTTTACCAGTTTATTACTGGATTAAGGCCGGAATTTGAAACCACTAAATCGACCCTACTTCACCGGGGAAAAATTCCTTCTATTGTTGAAACTATTGAAGAGTTAACAATGGAAGAAAATTGTCTCCGGAAAGGTTCTTTAAAAATTGAAGATGATTTCGTTTTAGCCGTGTCTAGACCAGGGAATCATGTTTGATCATATAGGCCTCCTCACTTTAACCGACAAAATGGTGACTATGATAAGAAGAAAGTTATTTGTCATCACTGTCATGAACCGGGACACTACAAGCCACAATGTCCCAAAGTTAAGGAGCTGAGAGAAAAAAGAGCTGCAATTGCTGGATCGGAGCCTAAAGATCAGGATGCACCAGTTTCCCTGGCCCAACTAATGGAGATTCTTCAGCCTCTCATCAAAGGTGCCTCTTCCTCATCTGAAGCTTCAACCGGCGCAACAGCCTCATCTTTTTCTGATCTAGGTAAAATTTCTTGGCTTCTTGACTCTGGTGCATCTTTTCATATGACCCCAAATAATCAAAGTCTATCCAAATGTGTTAAAAATAAAACAAGTGTGTCAAAGGTCTTTACTGCTGATCAGACTTCTCTTGAAATAGAAGGAATAAGAAATTTTGAAAAAATTTATAAAAAAAAAATTTTTTTATTCCAGAAATTAGACATGTTCCCAAATTAAATTTAAATCTTTTATCTGTATCTCAAATTTCTGATTATGGGTGTAATATTTCTTTTTCTTCTCATGGTTGTTGGGTACAGGATCGCCAGTCAGGCAAGCTGATTGGGGAAGGCCATAGAGAAGGAGGACTCTATTACATGGATTTTTTGGAAATGCCGAAGAAAGCTTTTTGTTATAATATTCAAAAAATAGAGTTGGAACTGTGGCATAAGAGACTTGGTCACCCACATATAGCCAAAATCCAACATTTTCCAAATCTAGGGAAATTTTGTAACTCTGAATCATTTGATTGTAAAGATTGTATTCTCAGCAAAATGAAAAGATTACCATTTCAGAACAGAACCTTTTTCTCTTCAAGACCACTTGAATTAATACACTCGGATGTTTGGGGTCCTGCACCAGTAATTTCTAAAGGAGGATTTGTTTACTATGTTATTTTTGTCGATGATTTCTCCTGACATACGTGGATGTACTTTCTCAAACATAAGTCTGAAGTATTTTCATACTTTCAAACTTTTCATAATATGGTTAAAAACAAGTTTCAAAATGATATTACTATTTTTCGTACAGATTCAGGGGGAGAGTTTTTATCCACAGATTTTCAAAATTATCTTAAATTGCATGGCATCACACATCAAAGATCTTGTCCTTATACACCTCAACAAAATGGACTGGCAGAACGAAAACATCGCCATATTATAGAAACCACTAGGACTTTATTAATAGCAAATAAAGTCCCGAAAGACTTTTGGGCAGAAGCTGCCTTAACTGCCACCTATCTCATTAATAGGATGCCATCTTCTTCGTTACAAAATATCACTCCCATTGAAAAACTTATGAACATTTCTCCAGACTACTCTAGACTAAGAATATTTGGGTGCAAATGTTTCATATTTACTGACAAAAATGATTAACTTTCCCCTCGTGCGATTCCCTGTGCCTTTTTAGGATATGCTGAAAACCAGAAAGGTTATAGATGTTTTGACTTAAAAATTAATAAACTATATGTGTCTAGAAATGTTTCCTTTCTTGAAAAGGAGAGCTTCTTTGATTTTAGAAAATTAAAAGACGTCACTGAGTACTCCTTTTTGCTAGATCTAACATCAACATCTGATGAATATGACCTTGACTGTAACTTTGATGATGATCAAAGAATTATTGATCTTAATGTTGAAAATGAAGAAGTTCATAGAGATACTAGTATTCAATATTCCAGGCGACAAGAGTCTAATCCTCCATGTGCACTTGAGAAATATTCTAACATTCCAACTAGACAATCATCCCGAATCTCGAGGCCTCCAGGAAAGTTTGTATCATACGAGTCTTTCTCACCCACATATAGGGCAGTTATTGCATTAATTCACTCATATGAAGAACCATTCACATATTTTCAAGCAAAAAATAATATCAAATGGATAGAAGCCATGAAAGCTGAATTAGATGCACTTGAAAAGGCTTCTACATGGAATATTCAAGATCTTCCTCCAGGGAAGAAAACTATAGGATGTCGATGGGTTTATAAAATTAAAACCAAGAGTGATGGTACTCTTGAAAGATATAAAGCCCGTTTAGTAGCCAAAGGTTATGCCCAAGAATATGTGATTGATTATGAAGAAACCTTTGCTCCGGTGGCTCGTATGACTACTGTCCGAACCTTAATTGCCTTAGCTTCTATCAAAAAATGGTCTATTTTTCAAATGGATGTAAAAAATGCTTTTTTAAATGGAAAGCTAGTTGAAAAAGTATATATGGAACCCCCTCCTGGTCTAAGTATTCCTAAGGGTAAAGTCCTTCGCTTAGAAAAAGCTCTTTATGGACTTAAACAAGCACCAAAAGCTTGGTATGATAGGTTTAGTCGTGTTATGATTGATATTGGTTTTCAATTCTGTTTAACTGACACTGCTTTGTTTATTAAGAATTCTGAAGCAGGGATCATTGTGCTTCTTCTCTATGTGGATGATATGATCATCACCGGAAGCGATAAACAGAGAGTTGAAACAATCAAAACACTTCTTAAATCTCATTTTGAAATGACTGATTTGGGCTTGTTGAGATATTTTTTAGGCATTGAAGTTGCTTATTCTCCTAAATGATATTTATTATCTCAGACTAAATTTGCTTTTGATATTGTTTTCAGGTCTGGTATTACTGATGATAAGAAAGTTGACACTCCAGAAGTTGTTAATGTTAAAATGAAGATTGATGATGGAGAACTTCTTGCAGACCCTACTCCTTACAGACAGCTTGTCGGGGCACTTTCATATCTATCCATTACCCGACCAGATATAGCACATGCTGTTCATACAACAAGTCAATTTCAACATGCTCCTACTTCTGTTCATATGGGAGCAGTCATGCGTATTATCAGATACATCAAGTCCTCTCTTTCACGAGGACTTTTCTTATCTTCCTCCTCTTCTCTTGATTTAATTGCATATACTGATGCTGATTGAGGAGGTGATCCCAATAACAGACACTCAACCACTGGCTTTTGTGTCTTTTTAGGGGAATCATTGATCTCGTGGAGGTGTAAAAAGCAGCAGAAGGTATCTCTCTCATCCACCGAAGCTGAATACAGAGCTATGACAACCACGACCATGGAAGTAGTTTGACTCCGACGACTGCTTGCTGACATGGGAGCTGAAGCAACAAAGGCTTCACAAATGTGTTGTGACAACAAAAGTGTGATTTACATTGCCAGTAACAGAACATTCCACGAACGCACCAAACACATCGAAATGGATTGTCACTACGTCAGAGAGGAATATCTACACGGGATAATTGATCTGCCATATGTCACTTCAGAATATCAGTTAGCAGACTTCTTTACAAAGCCTCTCGCTGCTCCCCGATTTCACTTTCTCTTAGACAAACTTTCGCTCATTGTACCGTAAGTTTGAGGGGGAGTCTTAAAATGTAAAACTGTACATATATGTATATATAATAATATTATATTATTATATATATATAAATACATTTTTCATTTCTTTTCTTTTCTGTAATTTTTTTCTTTTATTTTTATTTTTTGTCTTTATGTCATCTAGTTCAGTTTGAACTAGAATGACCGTACACAGTCCAATAACTCTTAATAGAGTTGTTGGACTGTGTCCAACAGCTCTCTTGAGTCCTCTTTCAGCTGTGTATATAAAGGGGTGCAGCCCCTCTTGTATTTAATTCCAATGCTTCTTAAGCAATTGGTTTTTCATATCAATAAAGAATACATTTTTATTTTTATTTTGTTTCCAGTTATACCCTTTTTAAGAGTTATGCTTTAGTGTCATTCTTGACACTTGCCCTTGTTAATCTAAGCTCGTGTTTCGAAGATCCCCATTTCATTTCATGTATGTGATTATATCTTGACTCATAAGTGATCTCCATTTGTGTATGTTGTACTTGCCCATAAGAGGCATTTGTTTGTATTTGCCATATTTCATTACAATCATCAACATTGTTTTGTGTCTTCACCCATATTTTATGCTTTCGAGCCTTTGTTTTGTCACTACTTACTGTTTTTCTTTATAATTTCTATTGAAATGCTGATGATTGTATTTTTTTAACTTGTCTGAGTCTTGACTTAGTAGCCATAATTCTGCAGTAGTAATTTTGAATCTTTCTCTCTCTCTCTCTCTCTCTAATAATACAACAATGTGTGTGTGTGTGCCTGCATATGCTTGTGTCCTCTTCAAAAAATTTCCTTGTCCTTTTGACGTAGCTCCTCTGTTGTTTTTTTGTTTAGGATATGGAAAAGCCCTTCTTATTCGGCTTGCTTATTTTAAAATGCTCCAACCTAGAAACTTATTCCATGTTTCCTGGATAAAGAAATTGGCAGTATCAAAACAAAGGAATTCTAGAATATAATAGAATCTACTCTAAAGCTGAATAAAATCAATATCTTATTGATGTTGTCTTTATTTTTTCAAGTGCCTAAAATATGTGCTGAGATTAGGTTAACACAAAATGCCCGTTGCACCACTGTAATTGAAAGTTTTACATATTTCTTAGTTTGGGTTATCAATGCAAGAGGCAAGAAGCAAGAGATGGGAATGACAAATCTTCAAGATAGCCTCATTAACTAAATAATGAGAGAGTAATACAACTTATGGGGTGTCACGAAATGGTGCGGATTCCAATGCACTCCATGATCTTCTTTAAGACTCAAAACATTATACATTTAAACAACAAACTTAAGAATTAAAAGACACATATCAAAATATAAATAAATAATTTTATTCATAATGGACATTAAAAGAAATACAAAATAAAATTACATTTAAACCTCACTACAATGCACTAAAAAAAAACAATAAACAACCCTAATATTACCCATCACTCTCTCACCTTACACATTCACCCACACTCTTTATTTATAGAGGAGAAAGGGAGGAAGAAGGAAAGGAGAGAAGGAGAGGAAGCTTCCTCAGAAACCAAAGAAATAAAAGCCTCGTTAAATAAGTTGACTTAGTCCCAACATCTAGAAACTTAGTCCCTATAATATATATATATATAATATATTGATATATATATATATATATATGTATATATGTGAATGTATACGCATATACCAGAGTTACCAGAAGTGCCTAGGTAAGTGGGGAAGCGTGCTTCCCCCGAAGTGCGCTTCGGAAGCGCAGAACGTCGCGCTTTCGAAATGCGCGGGGAAGCGCCCTGTTTAAATGGGAAGCGCGCTTCCCATACCTTTAATGAGAAACACACTTCCCTTTAATGGGAAGCGCGCTTCCCATCATGCTTCCCCCATTTTTTCAAAATTTTTTGTATTTTTTGTATTTTTTATTTTTTTCGTTTCCCCCTCGCTTCTTAGGTCGCTTCTGGTTCACTTCCTAGGTCGCTTTCGAGACGATTCCCGATTCGCTCCTAAGTGGTCCCATGCTTTCCGCTTCCTAAAATTTTGAAAGTACCTCGCTTTCCGCTCCCGCTTCCCGTATCGCTTCCTGCTCTCGCTTCCTCAACTGACAACCATTTTATATACTATACTATATACATAAATATGTATATGTATAAATAACAATATACATATGTATATACATATATATAAAAAATGATACATTTAATCTTAACACTCCCCCCTTAAACTTACAGTGACTCATTGTAAGTTTGCAAATACAAATAAGCAACCCATTATATAAAATATCATTTGTCTTTTTCAATTTCTTTAATTCATTGCTTCCTTCATGAGGTGCTCTATCATATGCTCCATTTCATAAAGGATCTTCAATATCATCAATCCTTGATATTCTCGAAATGTCTTTAGAATCAATCAAACCACCAATATTTGAAGAACTTGTAAAGAGCGCAAAACAAAAACAATCTAACAAAAAATAAATATATTTATATATATATATTATGGAGAGATGATGGCCAAGCACACAAACATAAGATACGAACAAAATAAGTCAATTTAACATTTTTCAAAAACATTTAAAATAAGAATTTTGAACAAACATTAATTAAAAACATGATAGTCATTGACAAACTCGACCATAATAGAATAATATTAAGAGAGATACAAACAATGAAAATCATGCATATATATTTTTATCACAAAAGACATTAATGTATAACAATTATAGATTTTTATCATTATTAATACTATGAAGGAATAACTCAATAACAAATCATCTTTACACAACAGAAGATATAAATAAGCGTGAATAAATTATAAGCAATATTTAAACTAACAACTAATGCATATATGAATGAACCATGCAATAATTTAGAACCAAGTCACATATGAACCAATAATCAATCTTTTAAGAACACATGCTTGAAAATAAGCAAAACTAAAGGAATCCGAATGAGGATTCACACAAATACAATAGAAGTGCTCAAACACTCAAGAGCAATCAAATGCCTACAATAGCCACTATGGGTATACACATACGAGATTTTACTAATGAAATGTTTAGAAAAGCATATAATAAAATATGTGAAATTACAAAAACAAAGTGCAAAAACACATACAAGTCCAAGAGTAGACAATACAAAGGCACAAAGACGTAATATAAGCACAAAAGTGCAAAAGCACAAGTTCACTATAGGACAACACAAAGGGCCAACAAAGGGCAACACAAACAAGTAAAAAAAATCTATATATTTTTTAATGAATATATACTTAAAAATGCATAAACTTATGCAAATTATGCAAGACAATCAATCATGAAATTACTCATGCAACTAAAGCATAATGCAAAATGCATTAAAATATTTTAACAACAATTTCTCATAAAAGAGCAAATGAATTTAGGAAAATTATGAAGAGATTTTAAAAATCTCATTCATCATAATGAATGAATCTTGCAAATTAAAACATTAGTTTGACCATCACAAGGAATCAGCTCCTAGGTCTCAAAACCTCAAATATCAAGTGTATCAGTGACTAGAACACAAGCATAATCATCATGCCACTAAAGGGCCAAACACACACAAAGGTGTGTATAAATATCTCTTGTTTACATATAATAACACTTAAAAGCAAGTGTATGAGCGACTAGAACAAGAGCATAATGCCAACGAAGGGCTAAAATCACACACGAAGGAGTGAATAAACATCTCTTGTCTACATATAATGACACTAAAAAATTAAGTATATCAGCGACTAGATAAGAGTATAATCTCAATGCCAACAAAGGGCTAAAAACACACACGAAGGTGTGAACAAACATCTCTTGTCTACATATAATGACTCTTAGATAAGAGATATAAAAATAGGACATCCGAGGTAAGAAGGCTTGTAATGGAAACACACTAATGCCATCAATAAGAATATCAATTTCAACAAGCTTTCAAAACACCATGGTTTAAGAAATAGATAGCCATCACAGATAAACAAAGTTATAAGCATCTATAATAATAATGGCCATACAACAAATGAGTGAAACACCACACTCAGATCTAGAGATCAAACAACTGTCAGTTAGAGTCAAACCATAAGTTGACAATCTAAACTGACATAAAATGAGGTGCACACAACTCACCCCAACAAACATCTCTGAATCAACAAAAGCATATATCGATTCAGAGGCCAATCAACTATCAATCAGATCCAAGATTGATGTCAACACGACATACATATACTTTGATAATTGAAGATTGATAAGATGACATGAGGTGCACATACAACTCACCTCAACGGCTAACCCTGACCCAACCACAAGGCCAAAAGAAATGATGCATCATATAAAATTTTGTGATGGACAAATCAAAATGCCATAAAAAGACAATACATACTCACATAATTCAATTTTCAAATAGGTGAGTTCATATCAAATATCCGATTTGAAAAGACAAGTTTCAAATCAAATCCAAAAAAGTTAGGTCAAAACATTAGTATAAAAATTAGTGCAATCATATGCACAACAATATGTCAATAGATGCAATTATATGCAATACAAGATGTCTCATGACAATTTTCATAATCTTGAATAAGCAAATAACGAGTCATGCCCAATATAAGCACTCTTCATAGAGGTGGTGGAATTATGAAGTTTGAGAATCCTACAAAAGATCATAAATCCACTAATGAGAACCAAGTACACTAAGCACATCTCATACAAAAGATTAATAAATCTCATTAAAGAGACAAGAACACATATGACTAAGAAGTTAGAGCTAAATCATAAGTCTATTATGAAGCAATTGAAGACAATCAAATGGAGATTCCTAAGGAGCTATATAGATCCACATATATATGATCACACTAAACAAGAGATTTTTCTCATAATGTAACATTTTTTAATAAGCATGATGTAGAATATCAATACACAAGAGAAAAATCACAAAAGATAAACACATTTTTATATGATAACAAGTCATGTTTATGCCTTTCAATAATTAAGACATATACCAAAAATAAAATCTTAATCTAACACGTGTCATTTGAAAATAATCTTTACTTAATAGAGCAATATTGCTCAAATATATATGAAATAACATATTAAAAAATGTCTCATTAAAAATAGATCACGATAAAAGATTATGCTTGATCACATCATAATATATTAAATTTTTTTAAAGATAGTTCATACATATGTCTGGAAATATAAATTTTAGTATTTTCCAAAACACATAATATTATAAGAAGCCACATATTCAACTTGAGTGGATAACTACAAAGGTATTCTCTAAGGAACACACTCACAATACCCACAAAGGGAACCAAAAATGGGTATTCTAAAAGAACACAATCACAAACCCCATAAGAGGATACACAATAAGGCATAATACAAAAATAAATATTTTTGATCAAATGAAATGAGTGTTCAAAAGCATATACAAAATATAGTTTTTCACTACACATATCCATAATCTAAGACATATCAAAACACCACAATTTTCACATACTTCACAAAAATATTTATTTTTAACATAACTCTTTTTTAAAACTTACCATACATATGAAGAACAAGAAGCCAAAGATACATACCAGAATGAGAAATCTTTGAATCAATTTCATTTATTAATACAAATCCTTTCCAAGACCGATGCCTCGCTCTGATACCATGTCACAAAATGGTGCGAATTCCAATGCACTCCATGATGATCTCCAAGACTCAAAACATTATATATTTAAACAACAAACTTAAGAATTAAAAGACACATCAAAATATAAATAAATAATTTTATTCATAATGGATATTAAAAGAAATACAAAATAAAATTACATTCAAGCCTCACTACAATGCACTCAAAGAAAAATAATAAACAACCCTAATACTACCCATCACTCTCTCACCTTATACATTCACACACTATTTATAGAGGAGAAAGGGAGGAAGAAGTAAAGGAGAGAAGGAGAGGAAGCTTCCTCAAAAACCAAAGAAAGAGAATCCTCTCAACGACTAGAATTCTAGCCGTTGGGACTAAGTCAACTTGTTTGACTTAGTCCCCATAATATATATATATATATATATATATAATATTCATATTGTATGTATATAAAGATATATATACATATACATGTGAACGTATATGTATATACTGTACTATATACATAAATATGTATATGTATAAATAACAATATACATATATACATATGTATATACGCATATATACAAAAATGATACATTTAATCTTAACAATGGGGGTCGACGCCTCTTGGTTACACTAAATGACAAAAAAAGTTGACCGTCTAACCTCTTTACAAAATATAAAAAATAACCCTCTTAAATAATCTTATGTACATGAATAGGAGGGTAGCACCAAAACTGGAAATACATATAATACAACCATATCACTTGTGTTGCAGTATTCAACATGGATCACATAAGCTAGATTTAGCTGGAGGTGCCTTTTCCTCTATTTAAAGGTAAAATCTAGCTTACTGCTCTATGATTGTACAAGGCTGACATGTAGAAATGGGTGAGAGTGTCTACTCTTTGGTTTCATGGGATTTTCTTTGTTTATGGTTTTAAACCCCTGCACACCCTTAAAATATTGTTGGACTAAGCAATCATTGCTCTTGATGCTCCATCAGGAAAAAAAGCATTCTGATAGCTATTCTGGGTTAAGAATCCTCTACTTTTGATTTCTAACATGTGTCCCCATTCATTTTCACTTTCCTTTCTGCAGTTCTGAAAGAGAGGCCACTGGGCTATATTGGTGTTATACTTTCAAATGGGCCACATTACCATCGTGTCCAGGTATATTCTCAATTTTGGTTTGCAATAGGTTGCTATTTGGTTCATAACACTGAGGTTGTATTTGGTTCATAGCACTTAGGCGATCTTGTGAAATTCAGAGAGTGAACATACCAACCAACTTTTTGGCGTATAAGCTTCAAGAAATGCAGATACATGTTTTCCTCTATTTATTTATTTACTGTTCATTTATATCTTAGTTAAAATTGTATTTGTCTGCTAGTATTCTAATTTACTTGCCATCATTTATAAAAACATAAGGCTTTATCAAGTTTGTAACCTTTGACACACATTGTTGACTGCTAAGTGGTTCTGTTTCTGAGTGGAAAACATTTTTTCTTCCCCATAATCTTTTATCTGCTCTATCAGTTAACAATATATCTTTTAATCATGTCTTGTTTTAATCACATCCAATAGTTCTTTGATCTTAGTGCATACCATCTTTTTCTTTTCAGGTCTAATGCATCTCCCAATGATGTCACATTTACTTTCTGTTAAAATATTGTATTTCCATATATATATATATATATGTATATATAGGGTAATGGATTGGTAATGGTGCCATTACATACAAACGAGTTTGGATCTCCCATGTGCAAGTTGTTTTTATCCAAACTGTCCTCATGGATGGATTCATCATGTTCAAAATAGTGGGAACCAGCTTTTGGATCATTTTTTTAATGGAAAAAGATGATTTTATAACCCAGGAAAGTATCACACATTGTAGGCTGTCTATTTTTGAAGCCTTATAAAATCCTACCTATGTGTCATAATTAGACAATTCAAAATCTGATCCCCACTAAGTGAAACGTGTAGATCACATCTGTAAGGTTGGTTTTATGAAAAACATAAGAAAAAGATGAAAAAAATGGGATGTTTGTATGTCATGGTGACATGACCAAATGTGGCCCCATATATATATGTATTAGTATATTTATTATATACATGTATTTTTATTAGTTTATAAACTAGGGTGTTTTATGTAATTTTTCCTTTATTCTTGTATTTTTTATTTTTTATATTTTACATTTTTGTGTAATAGGTTATGCCCATTAGGGGCATTATTGTGTCCTTTTTATAGCCTTTGGAACTAGCCTAATGGCTAGTGGAGCTAGCCTTCTTCTCTTCCCCGTGTTTATTCCATGCTTTTCTTAAGCATTCTAAGAGTTAATAAAATAATATTTTTATATTGTGCTTCTGCTCTTTTGTGCTCTATTGTGTGTGTGTGCCCTTGTGGCTTTGTAGTTTCCTTTAGTGTCTTGTGCATTGCCTTAGTGGTCTTGTGCTTGTGCACATTCTTGTTTGCCTTTTTGAGGCCTTGTGATTGTATTTTTCTTTGTTATTTGTATTAGAGCCTTGGGCTCTTGAGATCTTATTGTATTTTTTCTTTCTTCTATCTCTCTTGTTCATGGTTGTGGTAAGAAGCTATCTTGGAGTGAAAGACATTTTGCTTGGTCGTGACTCTTGATTAATGCTCCTATCTTCAATCATGGTCAATAAAGAACTCGTGACAATGATCTCATTCAAGCTCAATGATTCCAACTATCTATGGGCCGCCACCATAAAGTTCATCTTAAAGGGAAGAAACTTCGGGGGTATGTGAGTAGTACAAGGAACCATAACTCATACTCACGAAGAAAATGGTGACCAATTCAAGGCTTTTGACGATAGTAAACATGAGAAAACTCTTCAAGAATATCAAAATAAGATGGAGGATTCGGAAGCCGAAAATGCTCAAATCTTGTCTTGGTTCGTGAATAGTATGGAGCTCAAGGTTGTTCATATAGTTAAATTCAAAAGAGCGTGTGATGCATGGATGTTTCTCAAAGGGATGTTTATGCAAAAAAATTTGGCTCTTGAATATTTTCTTCAAGACAAAAAATGAGCTATAAGACTAGGCAAAAAGAGTGTTAAAGATTACTATGGGATTCTCTCCTTTATGGGATGAGTTGGCTTTGCTTGAACCTAAGTAGGAAGGTTCAACCATTGAGATGAGACAAAAACAACTAGAAAATGAGCATCTATTTACTTTCCTTTTTGAGCTAACGCCTGAATTTGAGCAAGTTAGGTCCTCTATCATTCGTAGGACCATTGCTCCTACTCTTAATGAAGCCCTTGCTAAAGTATATTAATAGGAAACATGACTTAACATGTTCAAATGAGGAGAGGAAGTTCTTGCCATGTCTAGACCCGACAACAATGTGAAAACATATAGATCTCCTCACTTTGGGAATAACTATGGTGGGAGGAGAAAATCATGTTACTTTTATAATGAATTGGGGCACATCAAGCCGGAATGTCCGAAGCTCAAAAAGAAGGTGGCTATTGTTGAAGAATCTTCTAAGAAAGGAGATGGGACAAGTAAAAAAGGTGGAGATCCTAAGGACATGTCAATTACTCAACTTGGAGAGACTCTTCAACAATTTCTCGAGTCATCTTTGACATCTACCTCTGGAGCCGTGATATCTACATCTTCTTCCCTTGGTATGTGTTCTTGGATTCTTGATTCGGTACTTCTTTTCATATTAACCCAAATAAATCTTTTATTTCTATTGCGGATGAAACCTCTTTAGAAATAAAAATCATTAGAACTTTAAAAGGTATTTCAAAAGAATTTTATGTTCTAAATTCTAGAGTTATTCCTAAACTTAATTTAAACTTATTTTTTTATTTTCAATTTTCAGATCATCACCAGTCAGGGAATCTTATTGAGGAAGGCTATAGAAGGGGAGATCTCTACTACATGAAATTTCTTCACATTCTCAAAGAATCTTTTTGTAATTATGCAAAGGAAAAAGATATTGTTTGTAGCATAAAAGATTGGGCCATTCAAATATTTCTAAGTTGTCTTTTTTTTTTTCCATTATTGAGGGAGTCTTGTAATGAAAAATAATTTGTTTGCAATGACTATATACTTGAAAAAATGAAATCTATTCCTTTTAGTTTTAGATCTTTTGTTTCTACAAAACCCTTTAAACTAGTGCATTCGGATGTACGGGGCCTGCTCTTGTTATATCAAAATGAGGCTTCTCATGTTATGTTGTGTTTATAGATGACTATATTCGATATACTTGGATCTACTTAGGCTAAAATATGAGTTTTTTGCATGTTTTAAAGAGTTTCATAATATTGTGAAAAATCAATTTAATACAAACCTTATTATCTTTCATTTCGACTCGGGTGGTGAATATTTATCCAATGAATTTAAAAATTATATGAAAGATCATGGGATTACACACCAAAGGTCTTGTCCAAAACCCCCACAACAAAATGGTTTAGCCAAAAGAAAACACCGACACATCATTGAAACAAGGACCTTGCTTATTTCTAAAAATGTGCCAAAGAATTTTTGAGCTGAAAATGCTCTTGCCGCGGTGATGCACTCCGATACCAGTTGAGTGCGTTCTTGGTGGGCCTAGGTTAGGTTTGAGGGTTTAGGTGAGCTTGGTTAGGTTTAGGATTAGATCAAGGTCAAAACTAGGTAAAATAGGGTAGGTAAACTATCAGGATATGGTAGAAAAATCGATACGCCCAAACTGTGTGGAGGAAAAATCCCAATTTTGGAGGGATTGTTTCAGACACCTTAATGAAGGTACAAACCAAGTTTTAGGGTTAGGTGACACCAGGACAATTTTGTACAAAATTAGGAACGGTACTGACAAGCAGGACAAGTCCGAGTCTGGTGGTTCAGTTTAGTTCTGATAGAGTACGAGAGAAAATTCAGTTCTCTCAAATTACTGCACAAAAAATTACCAAACTTTAGGGCAAGGCTTTAGACACGTGGAAGGAGGTCTTGTTAAAATATCAGGGCCTAACTCTACTGCGTTTGGGAGATGTGAGCTTAGGAATGGGTGATAGGGATTAGGGTTTTAGACTGGGTTAGGACTGTGTTTTGACTCAGACAGGTTCTGGTATAAAATCTGGATCTCAAAATTGGGTTGGGGTAAAATACTAACTTTTGGAGGGTAGGTTGGGGACACATAGAACCTTGGGTTAAAGTTTCTACCTTAGATCAACTCTAGTATGAGAGATATGACTCGTGCAAGTTTGGTCAGGTTCTGCTGTTTACAACAAACAAAATATAGGCTTAGGACTAGGTTTAACGGTTTGGGAGAGGTCAAGGAGAGGCTGGGGCTTAGCTAAAGGATTTGGTCAACTTACTAGGGTCAAGTGGGCTGGTTGAGGAAGGTATGGTCCATTCGGGGTTGGCCAAGGCTCCACGTACAAGGTTGGGTTGAGTCGAGTCCACTGAGAAGTTGGTACAGTCCACAGGAACCAAGAGTAGAGACAAACTCCACTTTGCACTTAGGTAAATTCAGACCTAAGCAAGGTCTAAACCAACTTTAGCTGATAAGGATGTACCCTTAGAAAAGGTGAACGAGTCAGGGGGTAGGGACTCACAAGTTAGAGCTCGGCTCGCCAAACTTTAAGTGTGGCCCAACTTGGAGATGACCCGACCCATTTACTAACAGACCGGGCTTTGGCCTGGTTCTTAACGGGCTTGGGTTTGAAGAGCAGGCATTGACCTGACCCATTGGCCTAATGGGCTAATGTGAAGCGGGCCAGGCCGGCCCAAACCCAATTAATTAGGTAATAATAAATAATTAACAAGTTCTCATGTACCCAACTAATTGTCTTTCTAGTTTTCATAAAATTAATGCAACTAATTAGGTAAATAATAATAGTTACCAAGTTACTATGCAATTAATTTTTAATTTTTTAAATTTTTATATTATTAAAAATTAATAAATAGATCATGCCAGTCGAGTCAATCTGGTAGCCCGCAGGCTGACCCAGACCCAGCCCACGTATATAACGGGCCGAGTTTCAGCTTGGTAGCTAAAGGGTCTGGGCCTAAAACCTCGACCCAAACCCGGTCCATGGCGGGCCTGGTCGGCTTGGCCCATCGGGCTGCCCGTTTGGTTGCCCACCCCTACTTACATCGAAAGAGAGAGAGAGAAACATCCAAGAGAGGGGGGACATCCAAAGAGAGAGAGAGAGACGAGTTTAAGAGTGAGAGGTAAGATCAATTCTCATTTTATTCTTCTATTCTTTATATTCTACCGAGCCCCTTATATAGGCTAAGGAGGCTACACAATCTACAAGGCATAATAATTAGAAAACACCTAAAATAGATAAACCTACTCTTGCTAGGTATAACCTTCACTTGTCTCATTAACGTAGAGCTCAATTCACAAGGTCTACTTGGGCTTCCAAGGTCCATAAAGGAGGGAACCCAAAGGGCTCCACGAGTTTTATAAAGAGGACCTTTAAGAGGGCTGCACGGTTCACCAGAGCCATTAACCATGGCTGGGGTGTGTAATGAAATATGCGGAAATAAATACAATGTCCTAAAATGGACATTCATACATAGAATCCAAAGATCAAATCCATAATGGACATACACAAAAGCCAACAATTACTTGCAAACACAAAAATGTTATAAAAGCAAGAAATGGGCTTCAAGAAGCCTTACAATGCAAAGGGGTCTACCCCTTTATTTATAGACAAGAGAGTGAGAGAGAAAGAGTGGGAGAAAAGTGAGGAGTGGTCATTGGGGGGCCAGACAAGGAGTCGTTGGGCCCCCAACGCAACATGCATTTAATGAATGTACAATAAAATAAAAAAGGAAAAGAAAAATAATAAAGAGAAAAAAAGAAAAAGAAGAAAATCATGAAAAAGACTGAAATGCCCCTATTGGGCAGAATTACAAAAATACCCCTGGTCGGGTATGATTGTAATATATATATATATATATATATATATATATATATATATATATATATATATATGAGTACATATATTTTAACACCCTCCCTCAAGCTTTACGGGGACATGACCGAAAGCTTGTTGAGAAGGAACATAAAACGAGGAGCAGCAAGAGTTTTGGTGAAGTCCGCCAACTGGTACTCAGATGTAACATACGGCAAAGCTATAGTCTCTCTTAGATATTCATCACGAACATAGTGGCAGTCCATCTCAATATGTTTAGTACGCTCATGGAAGGTGCGATTGCTTGTGATGTAAATTACACTTTTATTGTCACAACACATCTTCAAAGGTGTAGAGATGATTATGCGCATGTCACTGAGGAGACTTCTAAGCCACACAAGCTCCATGGTTGTAGTAGCCATTGCACGATATTTCGCTTTCGTTGAGGACAACGATACTTTTTGCTGCTTCTTGCATCTCCAGAAAATCATAGTCACCTAAGAATACACAGAAACCAGTAGTTGAGACTCTATCATTGGGATTTCCTCTCTAATCAGCATCAGTATAAGCAATTAAATCAAGTGACAAAGAAGAGGAAAGAAAAACTCCCTTAGTTATAGTATTTTTAATGTATGTGATGATTCTTAAGACTGCACTCATGTGCACGGTTGTAGGTGCATGTTGAAACTTACTGACTGAGTGAACTGCATAAGCTATTCTGGTCGAGTGATGGATAAGTATGTCAGAGACCCAATGAGTTGGCGGTAGGGAGTGGGATCTTCGAGAAGAGTTCCATCTTCCAACCTCAACTTTGCATTGATAACTCTAGGGGTTTCTATTTTCTTGTCATATGAAATGCCAGACTTTAAACAAATGTCAGTAGCAAGTTTCATCTGAGAGAGAATGTACCCTCGTGGAGAGTATGCTACTTCAATACCTAAAAAATATCTTAAGAAACCAAGATCAGACATGTCAAAATTTTCTTTTAAAACTTTCTTAATATCACTAATTCCTTGCTCATCACTTCCAGTGATGATCATATCATCAACATAAAGCAATAGAATAACTACTAAAGACCCTGCACTTTTCACAAACAAAGCAGTGTCAGTAAAATATGAACAAAAATTTAAACTTGTCATTATATTACTAAATCTATCATACCAAGCCTTTGGAGTTTGTTTCAAAACATACAATGCTTTGTTAAGTTTGAGAACTTTATCTTTACCAATACAAACTCCTGGTGGAGGATCCATGTAGACCTCTTCATTTAATTCACCATTTAAGAATGCATTCTTAACATCTAATTGATAAATATGCAATTTTTTAACTGAAGCAACCACAATAAGAGTCCTAACACTAGTTATTCTAGCTACGGGAGCGAAAGTTTCTTCATAGTCAATGTCGTATTCTTGGGCGTATCCTTTGGCTACCAACCGAGCTTTATAGCGTTCTAATAACCCATCACTTTTAGTTTTAATTTTGAAGATCCATCTGCATCCAATAGATTTCTTTCTAGTGGGTAATGAAGTTATTTCTCAAGTTTTTGCGTTTTCAATGGCACTAAGTTCTAAGTTCATGGCTTCAACCCACTGAGGAATATTTTTGGCTTGATTATAATGAGATGGTTCATGAAAAGAGTGTAACACAATTAGACATGCCCTATATTTTGGTGTTAGAGACTCATAGGAAACAAACCTATTAGGAGGATTAGAGATTCGGCCAGATCTTCTTAAAGAGGTTTCTTCTATGTTGGACCCTTGAGAGTATTTTTCTAAGGCACTTATGGGAACTTGTTGACCACGCCTAACATAGGTTTGAATTGGTGTACTTTCAATGACATCACTTTCATTTTCAACATTGTAAGAGGAATATTCTCTTGGTCATTTGACAAATCATTAGAAACAACCTCTTCTTGAGGAGTCATATCTTCTTGAGGAAGAAGATCAAACAAGAAGGATACTCGCTTTCATCAATATCTTTTGTTTTTTCAAAACCATTTTCATTTTCTAGAAAGGTTACATCTTTAGAAACGTATAGTTTGTTGCTTTTGGGTGTTAAAATGTAAACTGCAATATATATATATATATATTATTTAATATTATTATATTTTCTTTTATTATTTTCTTTTTCTATTTTTTTATTTTCTTTTTTAGCATCTAGTTCAATAGAAACTAGATATTTTGATCCAATCAAGTTCCTGTTGGAACTTGACTGTGCAAGTAGCTGTTGGACTGTAGTCCAACAGCTATAATAAATGCTGTTGGACTATAGTCCAACAGCTATAATAATAAATGTTGTTGGACTGTAGTCCAACAGCTATATTAAGAGACGTTGGAATCCAACGTCTCTTTTTGGAGAGCTCAAAATGAGCTCTCCTCTCTCTCCCATTTTTTTGTATATATAGGGGTGAACCCCTTCAATGTAAATTACCATGCTTCTTAAGCATTTTGTTCATGAATAAAGTATTATTTATTTTTCAAGTGTTCTTCCCTTTATACCCTTTCAAGGGTCATGCTTGTAGTGTCTCCAATAGACACTTGTTTGTGAGTTATTTGTGCATTTGTTGAAGACCACCATTTCATTACATGGTATCAGAGCTACGAAATCCTTAGATCTTGAAGTGCTTCCGCCTCGATTTCCGTGCCACATTTACAAAAGGTGTTTCATCACCTTGTTCTTGGCTCAAGAAGATTTGTTTGAAAAAGGCGAACTTGTGCTAAAAAAAAAAATTGGTTTTGTATCCTCTCTTATTCCTTTGTCTACTCTTTTTCTTTTCTTTTTATTTTTCTCTCTCTCTCCTCCTATTTATTCCTCTCTTACCCTTGTAAAAGATGGATGACAATGATAAGATCACCATCATTCCTATGAAGCTAAATGATACTAACTATGTAATGTGGGCTTCGATTATGAAGCACCACATTTGGGGAAAAGGTTTATGGGGTATAGTGGATGGTTCCGATTTGGAACCTAAACTATCTCTTACCAAGAAAGAGGGTGATAAAGAGGTTCCTCTAACGGAAGAAGAGAAGAGTAAGGCGT
This sequence comes from Nuphar pumila, assembly GCF_984573655.1. NCBI lineage: Eukaryota > Viridiplantae > Streptophyta > Magnoliopsida > Nymphaeales > Nymphaeaceae > Nuphar > Nuphar pumila. Next base: position 4,793,134 of record NC_143261.1, read on the forward strand.
TAGCCACTTATGAAAAGAAATGGAAAGAATGGAGGATAGGGCATGCAAAAATTATGTCATGGCTCATCAATAGCATAGACATTAAAAAATGCTCTAGTCTAGCTAAGTTTGAGCATGCCGATAAGGCTTGGGAATACCTCAAAAACATGTATTCCCTTAAAGATATTGCACATGTATGTAATTTACAAGATAAAGTTCGAACAATGACTCAAAAAGATAAAACTATTCGAGAATATTATAATGAGTTGTCCGAACTTTGGGAAGAGTTGGCTCTTCTTGAGCCCAAATGGCATTGTGCCGAAGACATCGAGCTTCGCCAAAAGCAACTCGATATGGAACATTTCTATCAATTTGTGAATGGTCTAAGGCCGGAGTTTGAATCCACCAAATCGGCCCTTTTACATCGTGGAAAAATTCCTTCTATTGTTGATACTATAGAAGAGCTCACTATGGAGGAAAATAGACTTAGAAAAAGTACTCCAAAAGTTGATGATGATTTCGTTTTAGCTGTATCTAGACCGGGGAATCATACTCGTACTTACAAGCCGCCTCATTTTGGAAGGCAAAACGATGACTTTGATAAAAGAAAAGTTATTTGTCATCATTGTCATGAACCGGGGCACTATAGGCCTCAATGTCCAAAGTTAAAAAGAAGAGAAGAAAAAAGAGTTGCATCTGTTGAATCTGAGTCAAAAAATCAAGATGCACCTGTGTCTATGGCTCAATTGATGGAAATCCTTCAACCTCTTCTCAAAGGGGTATCCTCCTTAACCGAAGCCTCAACTGGAGCGGCAGTTGCATCTTTCTCCGGTCCAGGTAACTTTCCTTGGCTTTTAGATTCTGGTGCTTCTTTTCATATGACCCCAAATGTTAATAGTCTATCCGAATGTCTTAAAAATGACTCAAGTGTGTCAAAGGTTTTTACAGCCGATGGCACATCTCTCGAAGTAAAAGGAATAAGATGTTTTGAAAATCTTCAAAAATCCAAAAGATTTTTTATCCCAGAAGTTAGATATATCCCTAAACTTAATTTGAATCTCTTATCTGTCTCGCAAATATCTGATTATTGATGTAATATCTCCTTCTCTTCTCATGGTTGTTGGGTACAGGATCGCCAGTCAGGGAAGCTGATTGGGGAAGGCCATAGAGAAGGATGACTTTATTACATGGACTTTTTGGAATTACCCAAGAATGCATTTTGTTATAATATTCAGAAATTAGAATTGGATTTATGGCACAAAAGGCTTGGTCATCCTCATATGTCTAAAATTCAATATTTTCCAAGTTTGGAAAAATTTTGTAATTCTGAAAATTTTTCTTGTAAAGACTGCATTCTTGGCAAAATGAAAAGGTTACCATTTCTTAGTAGAACTTTTGTTTCCTCACGACCACTTGAGTTAATACATTCGGATGTTTGGGGCCCCGCACCAGTTATTTCCAAAGGTGGTTATACATATTATGTCATTTTTGTTGATGACTTTTCTAGACATACTTGGATTTATTTTCTTAAACATAAATCTGATGTCTTTGCTAACTTTCAAATATTTCATAAAATGGTTAAAAATAAGTTTCAAAATGATATTTCTGTTTTTCGCACTGATTCAGGGGGAGAATTTATGTCCAACGAATTCAAAGACTATCTCAATTTACATGGTATTACACATCAAAGATCATGTCCACACACTCCACAACAGAATGGCCTAGCCGAACGCAAACATCGGCACATTATGGAAACTACTAGGACATTGCTAATTGCAAATCAAGTTCCAAAAAGTTTTTGGGCTGAAGCGGTCCTAACTGCCACCTACCTCATTAATAGGATGCCATCTTCCTCATTAAAGAATACAACTCCAATAGAAAAGCTTGTTAATTTAACTCCAGATTATTCTAGATTAAGAGTCTTTGGATGCAAATGTTTTGTTTTCACCAACAAAAATGATAAACTCTCTCCTCGTGCAATCCCATGTGCCTTTTTAGGATATGCTGATAATCAAAAAGGCTACAGGTGTTTCGATTTTCAAAATGACAAATTATATGTGTCAAGAAATGTATCTTTTTTGGAAAAAGAAAGCTTCTTTGAATTTGAAAAATCCAAGGATGTCACTGAATACTCGTTTTTAATTGATCCAACTTCAAAATCCAATGAATGTGATGTTGGATGTGACCTTGACAATGATCAAAGTCCTATTGTTGTTGAAAATGATGATAATGAAGAGCAAATCCATAGGGATGTTAGTTTACAATATTCAAGACGTAGAGAGCAAAATCTTCCATGTGCATTACAAAAATACTCTGAAGTCTCACCTAGAAGAACGTCTAGAATCTCTAAACCTCCAGAAAAATTTGTGTCTTATGAATCTTTTTCACCCACGTATAGGGCCGCCATTACATTAATACAATCATATGTTGAACCATAATCCTATTCTCAAGCAAAAAATCATATAGAATGGATAGAAGCCATGAAAATAGAATTGGATGCACTAGAAAAGGCCAATACTTGGACGATACAAGATATTCCTCCGGGTAAGAAACCTATAGGTTGTAGGTGGGTATACAAAGTCAAAACCAAAAGTGATGGGACCCTGGAAAGATATAAGGCCCGTTTAGTAGCAAAAGGATATGCCCAAGAGTATGGCATCGATTATGACAAACATTTGCTCCTGTGGCCCGTATGACCACTGTTAGAACTTTAATAGCCTTGGCCTCCATTAGAACATGGCCTATCTTTCAATTAGATGTCAAAAATGCTTTCCTGAATGAGAATCTCGTTGAAGAAGTATACATGGAAGCCCCACCTGGTATTAGTATCCCTAAGGGTAAAGCTCTTCGTCTAGAAAAAGCTCTTTATGGTCTTAAACAGGCTCCAAAAGTCTGGTATGACCGATTTAGTCATGTTATGCTTGATATTGGTTTTCAACCTTGTTTAACTGACACTGCTTTGTTTGTTAAGAAATCTGATGCAGGCATCATTATTCTTTTTCTCTATGTGGACGATATGATCATCACCGGAGGCGACAAACAGGGAGTTGCGAATATCAAATCTCTTCTTAAAACTCACTTTGAAATGACTGACTTAGGTTTATTAAGATATTTTTTAGGCATTGAAGTTGCTTATTCCCCTCGGGGGTATTTGATATCTCAATCTAAATTTGCTCTTGATATCGTTTCCAGGTCTGGAATTACAGATGATAAGAAAGTAGACACTCCAGAAGTTGTCAATGTTAAAATGAAAATTGATGATGGAGAACTTCTTGATGATCCTACTCCTTATAGACAACTTGTTGGAGCTCTTTCTTATCTTTCCATTACTAGGCCAGATATAACTCATGCGGTTCATACAGTCAGTCAGTTTCAGCATGCTCCCACCTCCGTGCACATGGGAGCGATTTTGCGTATTATTAGATACTTAAAATCCTCTCTTTCACGAGGACTCTTCTTGTCTGCTTCATCTTCATTAAATTTAATTGCATATACTGATGCTGACTGGGGAGGTGATCCCAATAATAGACACTCAACTACTGGTTTTTGTGTGTTCCTAGGTGAAACCTTAATTTCGTGGAGATGCAAGAAGCAGCAGAAAGTCTCTCTTTCCTCCACCGAAGCTGAATACAGAGCCATGGCAACCACCACTATGGAGGTTGTTTGACTCAGACGATTGCTAGCGGATATCGGAGCTAAAGCAACGCAAGCTTCAAAGATGTGCTGTGACAACAAAAGTGCGATCTACATTGCAAGCGACCGGACATTCCATGAGCGCACTTAACACATTGAGATGGACTGTCACTATGTCAGAGAGGAATACTTACATGGAACCATTGATCTGCCATATGTTACATCAGAATATCAATTAGCAGACTTCTTCACCAAGCCTCTCGCTGCTCCCAGATTTCACTTCCTCTTAGACAAACTTTCGCTCATTGTACCGTAAGTTTGAAGGGGAGTGTTAAAATGTAAACTGCAATATATATATATATATTATTTAATATTATTATATTTTCTTTTATTATTTTCTTTTTCTATTTTTTTATTTTCTTTTTTAGCATCTAGTTCAATAGAAACTAGATATTTTGATCCAGTCAAGTTCCTGTTGGAACTTGACTGTGCAAGTAGCTGTTGGACTGTAGTCCAACAACTATAATAAATGCTGTTGGACTATAGTCCAACAACTATAATAATAAATGATGTTGGACTGTAGTCCAACAGCTATATTAAGAGACGTTGGAATCCAACGTCTCTTTTTGGAGAGCTCAAAATGAGCTCTCCTCTCTCTCCCATTTTTTTGTATATATAGGGGTGAACCCCTTCAATGTAAATTACCATGCTTCTTAAGCATTTTGTTCATGAATAAAGTATTATTTATTTTTCAAGTGTTCTTCCCTTTATACCCTTTCAAGGGTCATGCTTGTAGTGTCTCCAATAGATACTTGTTTGTGAGTTATTTGTGCATTTGTTGAAGACCACCATTTCATTACATTGGGGTCGAAGCATCTAAAACCTTTTTTATTTTCTCCATATCCTAAGAAAACACATTCAATAGCTTTCAGAGATAATTTATTTCTTTTATGTGAAAGAACAAAGCATTTGCACCCAAAAATTCTTAATCTATTAAAATCGAGTGTTCTTTCAAATAATTTTTCATATGGAGATGTATTTTGTAAGGATGAAGATATCATTCTATTTATCAAGTAAGTTGATGTTAAAGCAACTTCGGCACAATAGTTTATTTGGAATTTCTTTGGAAATAAGAAGTGTCCTAGTGGTTTCCAAAATGTGTCTATGCTTTCTTTCGACTAGACCATTTTGTTGAGGAGTTCTAGGACAAGATTTTTGATGACAAATTCCATTTGATTCTAAATAATATTGAAATTCATTTGATAAATACTCTCCTCCCGAATCGGATCTAAGAGTAGAGATATTACTTAAAATTTGATTTTTGACTATCATATGAAATTTCTTAAAAAAGGCAAAGACATTAGATTTTAGGTTGAGAAAATAAATCTATACATATCTAGTGTAGTCATCAATGAATGTAACATAATAGGAATATCCTCTTTTCGATATGACCGGAGAAGGGCCCCATACGTCCGAATGAACTAACTCAAATAGCCTCTTGGACACAAAGGTTCTATTTGGAAAAAGAGTAGATTTCATTTTCTCAAAAATGCAACTCTTGCAAACAAAATTTTTCTCATTACAAAATTTCTTTCCAAAGGGAAATGAGTACATTTTTGAGAAACTTGGATGTCCAAGTCTTTGGTGCCAAGTTTCAATATTTTTATCTTGGACATAGTTACAAAAATAGTTGGTTGGAATTTTCAATGAGCAATAGAGATCTCCCCTCCTATGGCCTTGCCCAATCTGCTTCCCGGACCAGAAATCCTATATAGAGCAACCCTTAGTTGAGAAGGAGATTTCACATCCATGATCACATAATTGAGAAACATCGAGGATATTTAAATTAAGTTGAGGTACCACCCTTACATTTGGCACAAAGAAATCTTTGGGAAAACTCAACGTTCCAAAATTTTTGACTTGTAAAGATGTACCATCGGCAGTTGAAATGTAAGAAGTTTTTGAGTTATTACATAAGTCAGATAACCCATTCTCAAGAGGTGTCATATGAAAGGATACTTCGGAATCAAGGATCTAAGATGACATACCTGGAGGAGAAGAGGAGGCGATGGCGGCACCTGAAGTTGATGGTGATTTGAGTAGAATTTGAAGTGCCTCCGATAGTTGAGCAAGAGAGAAGGAATCCTTCCCTTTGATAAGCTCATCCTTCTTTTGAGTAGTTTCCTCAACAGAAGCAACCTTACCTTTGGGTGCTTCATTTAGCTTAGGGCAATTAGGTCTTATGTGACCCAGTTCTTGACAATGATGACAAATGACTTTTCTATAGTTGTCATTATAGTTATTTTGCCTTCCAAAGTGTAGAGGCTTGTAAGCTTTCACATGATTGCCGGGTTTAGATACAGCCAAAACTTTATCTCCTCCTTTAATCATGCCAAGACGAGTTTCTTCTTGGCATATCTCGGCAATGACCTCTTTCAACGGAAGAGGCTTAGATCTATGAAGTAGGGAAGATCTAATTTGCTCATATTCGGGCCTAAGTCCATGTAAAAATTGAAAAAAGTGTTCTTTTTCTATTTATTCTCTTCGTAGTTCAACATCTTCACTAGAAACCCATTTGGGTTCTAGATAGCTCATCCCATAAGGGTCCAAGGGTGCTAAAGTAATCTCTTACACCCATTTCCCCTTGCTTAATGGTACAAATTTTCTCTTGGAGGAAGAATTGTCTACTAAGGTCCTTTTGAGTATACATACCTTTCATAAAGAACCATGCTTCGTTTGCCATTCGAAATTTGGCAATGTTGGCGCAAATTTTGAGCTCCACATTGTTCATGAACCATGCAAGAATCTTTGCATGTTTGCTTTCCCAATCTTCAACTCTAGATTGGTGATCTTCTGTTAAAATGTAAAACTGTACATATATGTATATATAATAATATTATATTATTATGTATGTATATATAAATACATTTTTAATTTCTTTCTTTTCTGTATTTTTTTTCCTTTATTTTTATTTTTTGTCTTTATGTCATCTAGTTCAGTTTGAACTAGAATGACTGTTGCTAGTCAAGTCCTGTCCAGACTTGACTAGCAATAGAGCTGTTGGACTGACACAGTCCAACAGCTCTTAATAGAGCTGTTGGACTGACACATTCCAACAGCTCTAAATAGAGCTGTTGGACTGTGCCCAACAGCTCTATTGAGTCCTCTTTCAGCTGTGTATATAAAGGGGTGCAGCCCCTCTTGTATTTCACTCCAATGCTTCTTAAGCAATTGGTTTTTCATATCAATAAAGAATACATTTTTATTTTTATTTTGTTTCCAGTTATACCCTTTTTAAGGGTTATGCTTTAGTGTCATTCTTGACACTTGCTCTTGTTAATCAAAGCTCGTGTTTCGAAGATCCCCATTTCATTTCATGGTATCAGAGCCGCGGAAGTACTAAATCTTGAGGAAAAGCTGCCTCGGTTTCCGTGCCCGTTTGCAAAAGTGTTCGCCACTTGAAGAGAAGTGTTTTATCACTTCATTGGAGAAGATTTCACATCTTGTTGTATTGTTTTTTTTTTCTTTCTTTCTCATTTTCCTTCTTGTTTCTCTTCTATCCCTATTCTTTCTCTCTTTGTAATCGATGGATGACAATGATAAAGTCACCATCATGCCTATGGAACTAAGCGATACGAACTATGTAACATGGGCTTCAATCATGAAGCACCATATATGGGGAAAAGGCTTATGGGGGATTGTGGATGGTTCCGATTCGGAACCTAAGCTATCACTTACTAAAAAGGAGGGAGATAAAGACGTCCCTCTATCGGAAGAAGAGAAAATCAAGGCTATTGCCTCATACGAGAAGAAATGGAAAGAATGGAGAATATCTCATGCGAAGATAATGTCATGGCTTATCAATAGCGTTGACATTAAAAAATGCTCAAGTCTTGCCAAATTTGATCATGCCGATAAGGCATGGGAATACCTTAAGAATATGTATTCCCTTAAAGATATTGCACACGTGTGCAACCTCCAAGAAAAAGTTCGAATGATGACACAAGGAGACAAAACTATTCGTGAATATTACAATGGGTTGTCCGAACTTTGGGAAGAACTTTCCCTTTTAGAACCAAAGTGGCATTGTGCCGAAGACATCGAGCTTCGTCAGAAACAACTCGATGTTGAACATTTTTACCAGTTTATCACTGGATTAAGGCCGGAATTTGAAACCACTAAATCGGCCCTACTTCACCGGGGAAAAATTCCTTCTATTGTTGAAACTATTCAAGAGTTAACAATGGAAGAAAATCGTCTCCGGAAAGGTTCTTTAAAAATTGAAGATGATTTCGTTTTAGCCGTGTCTAGACCAGGGAATCATGTTCGATCATATAGGCCTCCTCACTTTAACCGACAAAATGGTGACTATGATAAGAAGAAAGTTATGTCATCACTGTCATGAACCGGGACACTACAGGCCACAATGTCCCAAACTTAAAGAGCTGAGAGAAAAAAGAGCTGCAATTGCTGGATCGGAGCCTAAAGATCAGGATGCACCAGTTTCCCTGGCCCAACTAATGGAGATCCTTCAGCCTCTCATCAAAGGTGCCTCTTCCTCATCTGAAGCTTCAACCGACGCAGCAGCCTCATCTTTTTCTGATTTAGGTAAAATTTCTTGGCTTCTTGACTCTGGTGCATCTTTTCATATGACCCCAAATAATCAAAGTCTATCCAAATGTGTTAAAAATAAAACAAGTGTGTCAAAGGTCTTTACTGCTGATGGGACTTCTCTTGAAATAGAAGGAATAGGAGATTTTGAAAAAATTTATAAAACAAAAAATTTTTTTATTCCAGAAATTAGACATGTTCCCAAATTAAATTTAAATCTTTTATCTGTATCTCAAATTTCTGATTATGGGTGTAATATTTCTTTTTCTTCTCATGGTTGTTGGGTACAGGATCGCCAGTCAGGCAAGCTGATTGGGGAATGCCATAGAGAAGGAGGACTCTATTACATGGATTTTTTGGAAATGTCGAAGAAAGCTTTTTGTTATAATATTCAAAAAATAGAGTTGGAACTGTGGCATAAGAGACTTGGTCACCCACATATAGCCAAAATCCAACATTTTCCAAATCTAGGGAAATTTTGTAACTCTGAATCATTTGATTGTAAAGATTGTATTCTCGGCAAAATGAAAAGATTACCATTTCAGAACAGAACCTTTTTCTCTTCAAGACCACTTGAATTAATACACTCGGATGTTTGGGGTCCTGCACCAGTAATTTCTAAAGGAGGATTTGTTTACTATGTTATTTTTGTCGATGATTTCTCCCGACATACGTGGATGTACTTTCTCAAACATAAGTCTGAAGTATTTTCATACTTTCAAACTTTTCATAATATGGTTAAAAACAAATTTCAAAATGATATTACTATTTTTCGCACAGATTCAGGGGGAGAGTTTTTATCCACAGATTTTCAAAATTATCTTAAATTGCATGGCATCACACATCAAAGATCTTGTCCTTATACACCTCAACAAAATGGACTGGCAGAACGAAAACATCGCCATATTATAGAAACCACTAGAACTTTATTAATAGCAAATCAAGTCCCTAAAGACTTTTGGGCAGAAGCTGCCTTAACTGCCACCTATCTCATTAATAGGATGCCATCTTCTTCGTTACAAAATATCACTCCCATTGAAAAACTTATGAACATTTCTCCAGACTACTCTAGATTAAGAATATTTGGGTGCAAATGTTTCATATTTACTGACAAAAATGATAAACTTTCCCCTCGTGCGATTCCCTGTGCCTTTTTAAGATATGCTGAAAACCAGAAAGGTTATAGATGTTTTGACTTCAAAAATAATAAACTATATGTATCTAGAAATGTTTCCTTTCTTGAAAAGGAGAGCTTCTTTGATTTTAGAAAATTAAAAGACGTCACTGAGTACTCCTTTTTGCTAGATCTAACATCAACATCTGATGAATATGACCTTGATTGTAACTTTGATGATGATCCAAGAATTATTGATCTTAATGTTGAAAATGAAGAAGTTCATAGAGATACTAGTATTCAATATTCCAGGCGACAAGAGTCTAATACTCCATGTGCACTTGAGAAATATTCTAACATTCCAACTAGACAATCATCCCGAATCACGAGGCCTCCAGAAAAGTTTGTATCATACGAGTCTTTCTCACCCACATATAGGGCAGTTATTGCATTAATTCACTCATATGAAGAACCATCCACATATTTTCAAGCAAAAAATGATATCAAATGGATAGAAGCCATGAAAGCTGAATTAGATGCACTTGAAAAGGCTTCTACATGGAATATTCAAGATCTTCCTCCAGGGAAGAAAACTATAGGATGTCGATGGGTTTATAAAATTAAAACCAAGAGTGATGGTACTCTTGAAAGATATAAAGCCCGTTTAGTAGCCAAAGGTTATGCCCAAGAATATGGGATTGATTATGAAGAAACCTTTGCTCCGGTGGCTCGTATGACTACTGTCCGAACCTTAATTGCCTTAGCTTCTATCAAAAAATGGTCTGTTTTTCAAATGGATGTCAAAAATGCTTTTTTAAATGGAAAGCTAGTTGAAGAAGTATATATGGAACCCCCTCCTGGTCTAAGTATTCCTAAGGGTAAAGTCCTTCGCTTAGAAAAAACTCTTTATGGACTTAAACAAGCACCAAAAGCTTGGTATGATAGGTTTAGTCGTGTTATGATTGATATTGGTTTTCAATTCTGTTTAACTGACACTGCTTTGTTTATTAAGAATTCTGAAGCAGGGATCATTGTGCTTCTTCTCTATGTGGATGATATGATCATCACCGGAAGCGATAAACAGAGAGTTGAAACAATCAAAACACTTCTTAAATCTCATTTTGAAATGACTGATTTGGGCTTGTTGAGATATTTTTTAGGCATTGAAGTTGCTTATTCTCCTAAATGATATTTATTATCTCAGACTAAATTTGCTTTTGATATTGTTTTCAGGTCTGGTATTACTGATGATAAGAAAGTTGACACTCCAGAAGTTGTTAATGTTAAAATGAAGATTGATGATGGAGAACTTCTTGCAGACCCTACTCCTTACAGACAGCTTGTCGGGGCACTTTCATATCTATCCATTACCCGACCAGATATAGCACATGCTGTTCATACAACAAGTCAATTTCAACATGCTCCTACTTCTGTTCATATGGGAGCAGTCATGCGTATTATCAGATACATCAAGTCCTCTCTTTCACGAGGACTTTTCTTATCTTCCTCCTCTTCTCTTGATTTAATTGCATATACTGATGCTGATTGGGGAGGTGATCCCAATAACAGACACTCAACCACTGGCTTTTGTGTCTTTTTAGGAGAATCATTAATCTCGTGGAGGTGTAAAAAGCAGCAGAAGGTATCTCTCTCATCCACCGAAGCTGAATACAGAGCCATGGCAACCACGACCATGGAAGTAGTTTGGCTCCGACGACTGCTTGCTGACATGGGAGTTGAAGCAACAAAGGCTTCACAAATGTGTTGTGACAACAAAAGTGCGATCTACATTGCCAGTAACAGAACATTCCACGAACGCACCAAACACATCGAAATGGATTGTCACTACGTCAGAGAGGAATATATACACGGGATAATTGATCTGCCATATGTCACTTCAGAATATCAGTTAGCAGACCTCTTTACAAAGCCTCTCGCTGCTCCCCGATTTCACTTTCTCTTAGACAAACTTTCGCTCATTGTACCGTAAGTTTGAGGGGGAGTGTTAAAATGTAAAACTGTACATATATGTATATATAACAGAGTTACCGGAAGCGCCTAGGCAAAAGGGGAAGCGCGCTTCGGAAGCGCGAAACGTCGCGCTTCCGAAGCGTGAGGGGAAGCGTCCCCCTTTTTTGGGAAGCGCGCTTCCCTTTTATGGGAAGCGCGTCCCCCTTTTATGGGAAACGCGCTTCCCATAAATGGGAAGCGCGCTTCCCCCACGCTTCCCCCACGTTTCCCCCACGCTTCCCCCTCGCTTCCCCCTCGCTTCCCCCATTTTTTTCATTTTTTTCGCTTCCCCTCGCTTCCGGTTCGCTTCCTAGGTCGCTTCCGGTTCGCTTCCTAGGTCGTTTCCGAGACGGTTCGGAATTTTCTTCTAAGTGGTCCCACGCTTCCCCGCTTCCTAAATTTTTTAAAGTGCCTCGCTTCCCGCTTCCCGTATCGCTTCCCGCTCCCGCTTCCTCGACTGGTAACTCTGATATATAATAATATTATATTATTATATATATATAAATACATTTTTAATTTCTTTCTTTTCTGTATTTTTTTTCCTTTATTTTTATTTTTTGTCTTTATGTCATCTAGTTCAGTTTGAACTAGAATGACTGTTGCTAGTCAAGTCCTGTCCAGACTTGACTAGCAATAGAGCTGTTGGACTGACATAGTCCAACAACTCTTAATAGAGCTGTTGGACTGACACATTCCAACAGCTCTAAATAGAGCTGTTGGACTGTGCCCAACAGCTCTATTGAGTCCTCTTTCAGCTGTGTATATAAAGGGGTGCAGCCCCTCTTGTATTTCACTCCAATGCTTCTTAAGCAATTGATTTTTCATATCAATAAAGAATACATTTTTATTTTTATTTTGTTTCCAGTTATACCCTTTTTAAGGGTTATGCTTTAGTGTCATTCTTGACACTTGCTCTTGTTAATCAAAGCTCGTGTTTCGAAGATCCCCATTTCATTTCAATCTTCAATGGCCTTCATGCAAGCATTTCCTTCAAGTGCTTTTTCTTGATCACCGTCCATATTTGTGAGTTGGAGTTGTGGTTCCGAAATAGTGCCCATAACATATCCTCAAAGCTTTTTGCCCTTGAGGTTGTTCTTCATGGCGGCGACCCACATCATGTAGTTGGTACCATTAAGTTTGAAGGAGAGATCGATCTTTTGTTCTCCTTCCATTAAAGCTCAAGGAAGGATGACAAACCAAGAAAGAGAAATACAATATGCAAACTATAACTTAATCAACTAGTTATAGCAAGAATCAAGAGCATAAACCTTGCTCTGATACCATGTAATGAAATATGCGGAAATAAATACAATGTTCTAAAATGGACATTCACACATAGAATGCAAAGATTAAATCCACAATGGACATACACAAAAGCCAACAATGACTTGCAAACATAAAAATGTTATAAAAGCAAGAAATGGGCTTCAAGAAGCCTTACAATGCAAAGGGGTCTACCCTTTTATTTATAGACAAGAGAGTGAGAGAGAGAGAGTGGGAGAAAAAAGTGAGGAGTGGGCATTGAGGGGCCCAACAAGGAGTTGTTGGGCCCCCAACACAACATGCATTAAATGCATGTACAATAAAATTAAAAAGAAAAATAAAAATAATAAAGGGAAAAAAAGAAAAGAAGAAAATCATGAAAAGACTGAAAAGCCCCTATTGGGCCGAATTGCAGAAATACCCCTGGTCAGGTATGATTGTATAATATAAATATATATATATAGAGAGAGAGAGTACATATATTATAACAGGGTGCCCAAGGGGTAGTGCCCACACGTCCTTCCAAGCCCTTCTAGAGGGGACGCTCCATGTGGGTCCTACAACAACAACAACAACTACGCCTTCATCCCAAAACAATTGGGGTCGGCGATATGAACCAACAAAGAAAATCATTCTGGGTCTTCCACATGAATCATTCTCCTCCAATCATTTCTATCCAATGTCATGTCCTCGGTGAGGTTCAAAGCATTCATATCCTTTCTTATAATTTCCATCCAAGTCTTCTTAGGCCTACCCCGACCTCTTTTAACTAATATATTTTCCCATTTCTCCATCCTTCTAACTGGAGCATCATTAGGCCTTCGCCGAATATGTCCAAACCACCGTAAACGATTCTCTCTCGTCTTATTTTCAATGGATGCAACACCTACCTTCTTACGTATCTCCTCGTTCAGAATCTTATCTTTTATTGTATTTCCACACATCCATCTAAGCATACGCATCTCAGCTACACTCATTTTTTGAATATGATGTCTCTTGACAGCCCAACATTTCGTACCATATAGTAAAGCGGGCCTAATTGTCGTCCTATAAAACTTTCCCTTCAACCGCAATGGCATTCTATGATCGCACAACACTCCGGTTGCACTTTTACATTTCATCCACCCAACCTTTATCCTATGATTTACATCTCCATCAATTTCTCCATACTTTTGAATGATAGATCCCAAATATTTAAAACAATCATACACCGGTATTTCTTGCTCACCAAGCTTCACTACACTCCCATCACTACTTCGTAGCTTACTAAACCGACATTCCATATATTTTGTCTTACTCTTACTCAACTTAAAACCTCTTGCTTCCAATGTCTGTCTCCATAATTCTAACTTAGCATTAACCCCAGCTCTAGACTCATCAATCAAAACAATATCATCAAAAAACAACATACACCACGGCACATTTTCTTGAATTGATCTCGTAAGCTCATCTATCACTATAGCAAATAGGAAAGGGCTTAAAGCAGATCCTTGATGTAACCCAACCGTTATAGGAAAATTGGTTGTCACCCCTCCACAAGTGCGGACATTGGTTACTACTCTTTCATACATATCCTTAATTATACTAATGCTCCAAGAGGGGGCGCTTAAGGCCAGGTCCCACATTCATGACCTAGCGAGGTGGCTTGCATGGTTGATGTGGTGACACTTAACTTGGGTTCCACTTGGCTGAGGTGGCTTGCTTCAGATGGAGCTTGGATCTAGGGTCTGGATTGCCCGTACTTGGATTCGTTTGCAAGATTTGGATCCTTGGAGAAAAAATTGTATTCTTCCACCATTTGGTCTATATCAAGGACTTGGGCAATGGATTCAGAGCGATGTTTTCAAGAATTTGGTTTGTGTTACGTGGTGTATCATATAAACAAGATGCCTTCAATTTCTTTGCAAAACATATTACCTATCTAAATACTTTTCAAAACCACTCTTGATTTGAATAGGCTAAGGGTTCTTGGATGCAAGTATTTTGTTCTTTTTGATAAAAATGACAAACTCTCTCTTAAAGCCATTGAATGTGTTTTTTTAGGTTATGCCAAAAATAAAAAGGGATATAGATGCTATGACATAAAACATATCAACTTTATGTTTCAAACAATGTTACCTTTCATGAAAATGAATTTAGTTTGGAAAATCCTAAGGAAAATATTAATTATTCTTTCTTGTTTGACTTGTCTAGAAATGAAAAATAATTGTTGATTGTGAAATTGTTCATGATAGTAATGAGATTGAACACATTGATAATGATAGTGATGTTTTAAACAATGATAGTGATTAAATGTTATTCTTGAAGAACGGGTGAAAACCCCCCATGTGCACTTAATAGATTTATGCAATCCCAAACCAGAGAAGAACCTAATGTTAGGAGATCTGACCGGGTATCTAGACCTCCTAGTAGATTTGTTTCATATGAATCCTTTGCCCCAAAATATAGAGCTTGTCTTATGTCCATCCATTTATTTTATGAACCATCATCATATAATAAATCTAAGGACCTTCTCAAATGAATAAATGTCATGAACTTAGAATTAGATGCGGTAGAAAAGGCCAAAACAAGCGAGAGACAACCTCTACCTATAGGAAAAAAGATTAGGGTGTATATGGGTTTTTAAAGTTAAGACCAAAAGGGATGGATCATTAGAGAGGTACGAGGTTAGACTTGCAACTAAAGGTTATTCTCAAGAATATGGATAGATTATGAAGAAATATTTGCACCGATAACACACATAAAAATTATTAAGACCTTTATTGCTCTAGCTTCCATTAGGAAGCGGCATATATATCAAGTAGATGTCAAAAAAACCTTTTTGAATGGAGACCTTAATGAGAAAGTGTACATGGTTCCTCTTTTTGATCTTATGATCAAGAAGGAGAATGTTCTTCGACTAAGAAAGGCTTTGTATGAGCTTAAACAAGGCCCCCAAAGCTTGGTATGATAGGTTCAATAAGGTAATGTTAAGTTTGAGTTATAGATCTTCTATACTGGCACCATTCTCTTTGTTAAAGATACAAGTTCTGATATTGTTATCCTCTTGTTGTACGTGGATGACATGATTATTACTGAAAGTGATAAAATGAGAGTACAAGAAATATCTTAAAAATCATTTTGATATGTCTGATCTTGGTTATTTGAGGTATTTTTTAGGTATCGAGGTGACTTACTACTCAGGGAATATCTCCTGTCTCAAATGAAGCTGATTGCCGATATTATAGCTTGATCAGGGATCTCTGATGATATGCTGAAAGTTGTCAATTTCAACATACGTCAACAATGTGCATATGAGTGCAATGTTAAGAATGATCAAATATATCAAAATTTCTATTACTAAAGGTCTTTTCTTATCCTTTTTTTTCTCTTTAGAGTTAATTGCTCATACTGATACAGATTGGGAAAAAAATCCTGATGATAGTCTTCGACTATTGGTTTGTGTGTCTTCTTAAGAGACTCATTTCTTGTATGTGAAAAAAGCAAAACAAAGTCACTCTATTATCAACGGAAGCAGAATATCATGTCATGGCAACGACGACAATGAAGATTATTTGGTTAAGAAGTCTTCTCAAATACATGGAAGTCATCTCTAATCCTTCGAAGATGTGTTGCGACAACAAGAGTGCTATCTATAGTGCTAGCAATTGGTAAATTGTATATATATAAATATATATGTATTATGTACACATACACATATATATATATTTATTGTAACTAGGTTTTTAGTTTAGTTTTTATTTTTCTTTTAGTTCTTATTGAACTAGTCAACTTAAAGTTGAGCTTCTAGGACCAGCTCCAACGTCTCTATGGTGTTTCATGTATATAAATAGGGGTGGACCCCTCTCTCAGTGAAATGCCTCTTGCATATCTTCAACTTCAATAAAATATTGTTTTTTACATTTTGTGAGCTTCTTTTGTATGCTCTTTTGAGGGTTTTGTGGGTAAGCCCTTTTGTGGCTCTTTTGTGTGTCCACTTTGGTAATTTGGTGGACTTTCTTGGAGGCTCTTATTTCCTTTTATGGTATCCGAGCTTGGTGGTTCTAAGCTTCTAATTGATGTTAGAGGGATCTTGGTTGCATACTTGAAGATTCAAATCCAAGTGTTCGTGTGATCCATTGGTGGTGCTAGATCAGATGTTGCCTCTACAAATTTTTTTGGAGTGATCGTGCTTATGTACTTGTTTCTTTTTTGTTCTTCCTCTCTATATCCTCTCTCTCGCACCTTTGTAAAATGGATGATAAATAAAGTATCATTATTATGCCCGTGAAACTTAATGATTCCAACTATGTAACATGGTATTCAATCATGAAGCACCATATTTTGGGGGGGGAAAGGGTTGTGGGGACTAGTGAATGGATTCGATTTAGAGCCTAAATTAGTTCTCACTTGACATGCCAAGATCATGTCTTGGCTTATTACTCATTAGTAGTGTTGATATCAAGAAATGCTTAAATCTTGCAAAATTTGAGCATGCAAATAAAGCTTGAGAATACTTCAAGAAAATGTATTCCCTTAAGGATATTGCATATGTGTGCAACTTACAAGATAAAATTCTAACTATGACTCAAGGTGCTAGAAGCATTAGAGAATTTTATAGTGAATTATCCAATCTTGGAGAAGAATTGACTCTCTTTGAGCTAAGATGACATTGCCCCGAGGATATAGAGCTCCGTAAAAAACAAATGGATGTAGAGCATTTCTATCAATTTGTGAATGGTCTAAGACCAGAATTTGAGACTCCTCTATAATGAAGTATGTGAAAATGTAATATAAAAATGCTAATGCATTCACAATGTCCAAGAATGGATAAACTCAAAGGCACAAGAGATAGATAAGAGAGAAGTCCACTATGGGACAATACAACAAGCCTTAAAAAAGCTACACAAATAAAAAAGTAAATAGATTTATTGAAGAGGAACTCTCAAAGCTTAAGACTTACAAAGGGAGAACACCCCTATTTATACACAAAGGAGTGAAAAAGGAAGCCATTGAGGGCTCCCACATGTAGTCGTTGGGAACTTGGGAGCCCCCAACGGTCATATTTATGACCGTTGGAGGGTCCCAACGACTATAGTGTGGGATCCCCAATGTATAAAATACAAAAATAAAAAGAAAATAAAAAATAAAAAAAAGATAAAAATGAAACTACCTATTACAATAGTTGTTTCTAGAAACAACTATGTGAAATGACTAAAATACCCCTATCGGGTATTATATATATACATATTTTAACACCCCCTCAAACTTTACGGGGAGATGACTGAAAGTTTGTCAAGAAGAAAAATAAAATAGGGAGCAGAAAGAGTTTTAGTGAAGAAGTTCGCCAACTGATATTCTGACGTGACATATGGGAGGTAACCGTTCCTCTTAGATATTCATCACGTACATAGTGACAATCCATCTCTATATATTTGGTGCGCTCATGAAAGGTGTGATTACTGACAATGTAAATTGCACTTTTGTTATTGCAGTATAGTTTCTAAAGATCGAAGATGTCGACACCCATATCTTTGAGAAGATTTCATAACCAAACAAGTTCCATAGTGGTAGTTACCATAGCCTGGTATTCAACTTTAGTAGAGGTCAATGCGACTTTCTGTTGCTTTTTGTATCTCCAAGCAATCAGAGAATCTTCTAAAAAGACACAAAAGCCAGTAGTTGAGATTCTATCATTAGGGTTTTCTCCCCAATCAACACCAGTATAAGCAAATAAATTTAATGAAGAGGATAAAGATAAAAATAGCCTTTTAGTGATGGTATTCTTGAAGTATTTGACAATTCTTAGTACAATATTTATGTGGACAGTTGTAGGAGCATGCTGAAACTGACTATCAGAATGAACAACATGAGCAATATCTGGTCTGGTAATGGTCAGATAGGTGAGAGACTGAATGAGTTGTCTGTAGGGTGTGGGATCTTCTAGAAGAGTCTCATCCTTCAGTTTTAATTTAGCATTGATCACTTCAGGAGTTTCCACTCTCTTATCATCTGAAATTCTAGATTTAGTACATATATCTGCAACAAGTTTCATTTGAGAAAGTATATATCCACGGGAAGAGTATGCAACTTCAATTCCTAAAAAATATCTCAAGAATCCTAAATCAGACATATCAAAATTAGTTTTTAACATATTTTTAACATTACGAACACCAATTTGATTGTTCCCTGTTATAATCATATCATGACATAGAGTAGAAGAATAACAATACCAGTTCCTGCATTTTTCACAAAGAGAGCAGTGTCAGTATAATATGAACGAAAACCCAGACTAGTCATAACATCACTAAATCTATCATACCAAGCCTTGGGAGCCTGCTTAAGACCACATAATGTTTTTAAAAGTTTAAGAATTTTTCTCTGTTCAATGTTAAATCTCGGCGGAGGATCCATATAGACTTCTTCATTGAGGTTTCCATTAAGGAAAACATTTTTAACATCCAATTGATATATAGGTCATTTTTTAGTTGATGCCACAACTATTAGGGTTTTAACACTAGTCATTCTAGCTACACCAGCAAGGGTTTTCTCATAGTCAATACCATATTCTTGTGAGTATCTTTTAGCTACTAATCTTGCTTTATATTGTTCTAAAGTTTCATCACTTTTAGTTTTAACTTTAAAAACCCATTGATATCCAATAGGTTTCTTGTTTGGAGTAAGTTTAACTATTTCTCAAGTGTTAGCTTTCTTAAGAGCATCAACTTCTATATTCATTGCTTCAATCCAATGTGGTATATTTTTGGCTTGATTATAATGTGCGGGCTAATGATAAGAGTGTAAAGTTATTAAGCAAGCCTATAATTAGGTGTTAGAGTTTTATATGACACAACCTATTTGGTGAAATGGATTCTCTAGTAGATCGTCTAAGAGAGGCTTTTTCTAGAGACTCACTGTTTTGAGAGAATTTTTCTAAGGCACTAATAGGTTTATTTTGCTCATGCCAGGTATAAACTTGAAGGTTTTTATCAATAATATCATCACTATTTGGTGATGCTTCAATATTAGAGTTTTCATGATGTGTATCATCTATTATTTCAAAATGATTCAAAGAATCATCACTAGTATGCATATCTTTCGTTGGAGAAAGATCATATAAAAACATATAGTCAACTTCATCTTTTTTATCAAGATTTTCAAAACCATTTTCATCTTCTAAGAAGGTCACATCTTTGGAAATATAAAGTTTGTTATTTTTGAAATCAAAGCATCTGTATCCTTTTTTATTTTCACCGTATCCAAGGAAAACACATTCAATCGCTTTTGGAGACAACTTGTCTCTTATATAAAAGTACAAAGCATTTACAACCGAAAATATGTAAGATATTGAAGTCGGGTGCCATGTTGAAAAATTTTTCATAAGGAGAGACATTTCTTAAATTGGATGATGGCATACGATTTGTTAAATAAGTGGAAGTTCACATGGCTTCGGCCCGAAAACTTTTAAGAATATTTTTAGAAATAAGCAGTGTTTTTGCGGTTTCTACAATATGCCTATACTTTCTTTCCACTAGCCCATTTTGTTGAGGTGTTCTAGGACATGATCTTTTATGATAAATTCCATTTTGCTTTAAATAATCTTGGAAATCATTGGATAGGTTTTCTCCACCCGAATCAGGTTTAAGAATAGATATATTACTTTGAAATTGATTTTTAATTTTTATGCAAAATTCTTTAAAAAAGGAGAAAACTTATAATTTAAGATTAAGAAAATAGATCTATACATACCTAGTAAAGTCATCGATAAATGTTACGTAATATGAATAACCACCCTTAGACATAACCGGAGATGGACTCCATACATCTGAGTGCACCAATTCAAAAGGTCTTGTTGAAATAAATGTTCTAGTTGGAAATAGAATAAACTTCATTTTCCCAAAAATACAATCTTTGCAATTTATATCTTTTTCTTTACAAAATTTGTTCCCAAAAGGAAAAAGATACATTTTTGAGTAGCTTGGATATCCAAGTCTTTTATGCCAAGTTTCAATACTCTTTTTTTGGACATAAGAACAAAATAAGTTTGAAGGAAGAGTCAAATGATCCATAAAAGAGAGGTCTCCTTTCCTATGACTTTGCTCAATCCGCTTTCCGGAGTGGAGATCTTGCACAAAGCAACCATTAGATGAGAAAAATATTTCACATCCATGATCGGCAATTTGAGAGACTGAAAAAAGGTTTATGTTCAATTTTGGAACAACTCTAACTTTTGGAACAAAAAAAAATTAAGAATTTTTGGGATCTAGTGTTCCTATACTCTTTATTTTTAAAAAGGTTCCATTGGCCATAGAGACACAAGATATTTTTGAATTTGTGTACACATCGGTTAAAGCATCATGGGGAGTCATATGAAAAGATGTTCCAGGATCTAAAATCCAAGAATACATACTGGGTGGTGATGTGGAGGCAATGACGGCACCCGATGTAGAAGAGGTAGCTTTGAAAATTTATTGAAGAGCCATGGAAATTTGTCCAAGTGTTTCTGTAAGATCTCCATTCTTACCTTCATCTTTCTTTTTGGTGGTTGATTCTTCAACGGAAGCAACTTTAGGCTTGAAAGTTTCATTTAATTTGGGGCAAGCAGGTTTAATATGACCCAGCTCATAACAATGATGACAAACAATCATCTTTTTACCTCCACCATTGTTATTATTGTTGGTATAGTTACCTTGCCTCCCAAAGTGGGGATTTATATGTTTTAACATTGTTGCCGGGTTTAGACACGACTAAGACTTCATCAACACTCTTACTCATGCCAAGCCAAGTTTCTTCTTGAGTAATTTCGGCAATAACATCTTCCAGATGTGGAAGAGTGGATCTATGTAGAAGGGAGAATCTTACTTGCTCAAATTCGGGACGAAGCCCAAGTAGAAATTGAAACAATATTTCTTGTTTCATGGCCACCCACTTAGGCTCCAAAAGTGTTAATTCATCCCATAAAAGATTTAAAACACTATAATAATCTTGAATCTTTAAATCACCTTGTTTGGTGGTTCTCAACAACCATTAACATTTCCCACATGTGCTCTGTATGAGTTTTGGATCTTAGCCAGATTTGACCTAATCCACTCAGACCCCTACCTAGTAGTGTACCCATACTTGTACCCGTGTCCAGGCATGTTGATGCCGGTACCCCGTCCCTTCAATCGTACCCATGTTTTGTAGCTTAATTATCCCAGTATAAAAGGCTTGCAGATAACTTTTCTATAAAGAAGCTACATACTCGGAAAGAAGTAATTTTTGCAGTTGATCATGCAACCTTTTGTTGTTTCAGAACACTATGGAACTGCACTCTATTGTAAAGTCTTGGTATGTAGTAGTGGCCCTTCTAGCGTTGGGTTCCTCTGAACAAATATAACATTCTAGAGGCAAGCTTGATGATGGGTTGAGGGTGTTTTTGATGCAAGAAGGATCCTTTTTACAACTTCCATATGTGCATCCTGTGGTTCATCTGTGAACTGGCATTCTGACTTACATAACATCAATATAATGAAGGTTCACTATTTTAGTTCTCCTATGTTTTGATAGGTAAATGTTGGAGCGTATGCAAAAAGGATCCTTTTTACAACTTCCATATGTGTAGCCTGTGGTTCATGTGTGAACTGGCTTTCTGACTTACATAACATCAGTATGATAAAGGTTCAATATTTTAGTTACAACTTCCATATGTGTATTTTAGTTTTGTTCCTTTTGCCCATCATTAATTACATTGTAGTCACTGTGTCCTATATTTAAAGTAGCTAAAGTTGCAAGAAAATTCTTCTTAATCATGGTAATATTCTTTGCAAGGTCCCTGACCCAGTTAGCAGTTCCAAATTTTATGCTTAAATACCATAGGTTTTGGATAACATTCTTCTGAAAGGTATCTCAATTTGAAACAAATGTGCTTGGTGTTTCCTACTGCTAGATGTTTTTTCTTTTTCTTTTGTTAATGTCATCAACCTAGTCTTGATACATGTTTTTTGCTTGTGTAAAATCTTTTGTGGAAATGATCTCATTGATTATGAAGTGATGACATCTATAAGTGGGTTAATACCAAGGTTGCAAAACTAGGAAGCGAAAGCAGGAAACAATACGGGAAGCGGAAGCGAGTCATTTTAAAATTTATAGGAAGCGGGAAGCGAAGTATCGATTTAAAAGCTAAATATTAAAAAAAATGAAGCAATATGGTAATTGAATAGGAATCAAATAAAAACTAAAATAAAATTGATCATTCTTATATTTCATGATTTTTCAGTAAAAGAGTTAAATTTTTGTTAAAATCTAACAATGATGGTTACTAATTTAAAGAAAGTACATGGAAAGTGAGTGAAAGCGTGGGAGAAAATACATGAAAAGAAACGTGAGAAAAGCATGTAGGAAGCATAGACCATGTGTGTGGGAAGCAAAGAAGAAGCGTGGGGGAATCAAGATTCCCATGAAGTTTCGGAAGAGAGGAGTATCGCGCTTTCGAAGTGAGTTTTCGGGAAACGAGCTTCCCACCTACCTAAGAAGCTTCCGGTAACTCTGGTTCTTACTTTTTTTTTGCAAAAAATAAGCTTTTGCAAGTTCTTTTTGGCTATACATACCCTTCATAAAGAACCAAGCCTCGTTGGCTCTACGAAATTTAAAGCTCTTGCAAGTTCTTTTTGGCTATACATACCCTTCATAAAGAACCTAGCCTTGTTGGCTCTACGAAATTTAACTATATTAGCACATACCTTGAGTTCTACATTATTTATGAACCATGCAAGAATTTTTGCATGATTGCTCTCCCAATCTTCCACCTTTCTTTGATGATCTTCAATGGCCTTGAGGCAAGTATCTCCCTTAAGAGTTTTTTCTTGATCTCCTTCTATCTTGGTGAACTTTAGTTGAGGTTCCAGAATAGAACCCATTACATAACCTCAAAGTTTTTTTCCTTTGAAATTATTCTCCATTGTGGATGCCCACGTCATGTAATTTTTGCTATTGAGTTTGAAGAAAAGATCAATCTTGGATTCCATTGCACGGGAAGGAAGAGGGAGAGTATTGTCATGACTTCAACTCCAAGAACCATATGACTCTGATACCATGTAATGAAGTATGCGAAAATGTAATATAAAAATGCTAATGCATTCATAATGTCCAAGAATGGACAAACACAAAGGCAAGAGATAGATAAGAGAGAAGTCTACTATGGGACAATGCAAGCCTTAAAAATGCTGCACAAATAAAAAAGTAAATAGATTTATTGAAGAGGAGCTCTCAAAGCTTAAGAATTACGAGAGAACACCCCTATTTGTGCACAAATGAGTGAAAAAGGAAACCATCGGGGGCTCCCACATGTAGTCGTTGGGATCCCCCAATGGTCATATTTATGACCGTTGGGTGGTCCCAACGACTATAGTGTGGGATCCCCAATGTATTAAATATAAAAATAAAAAGAAAAAAAATATAAAAAGATAAAAACTAAACTACCTATTACAATAATTGTTTATAGAAACAACTATGTGAAATAACCAAAATACCCCTATCAGATATATTATATATATATATATATATTTATACATATATTTTAACACCCTCCATAGAGGGAAAGTTCCTTCTATTGAGAATACAATTGAGGAGTTAAGCATGAAAGAAAATAGGCTTAAAAGGTGAACTATAAAGAATGATGATAACTCTGTACTAGCCGTAGCTAGGCCGAAAAACTGTGTTCGTATCTACAAACCACCTCATTATGGAAGGCAAAGCAATGAGTATTATGAAAAACAAGGCAATGGGTATGAAAAGAAAAAAATTATTTGTTATTATTGCCATGAACTAGGACACATTAAAACATATTGTCCTCAGTTAAAAAGGACATATGAGAAGAATGTTGCCTCGGTTAGTCCTCCACAAGAGTCAAATGATGTTAGAACCACACAAGTCATCTATTGGGAACATGTATTTGACTCAATTAGTGAAGGCTCTTTAACCTCTCCTTAAATGAGCATCTTCATCAACTAGAGTCGTTGTTTCACCCTTCTCTTATCCTGGTAGGTCTTTTTAGCTTCTTGACTTAAATGCCTCATTTCACATAACACAAAATGGTGGTATTTTATCCGAATGTCATAACTCAAGTGGGTCAAATGTGTTTACTGCCGATGAGACATCTCTTGAGATAAAAGGAATAAAAAATTTTGAAAATATTTTTCAAAGCTTAAAAAAATTTGTACATAAAAAATTGGATATATTCCTAAATTAAATTTAAATATTTTGTCTGTTTCTTTATCTGACCATAGATGTAATGTTCCCTTTTCCTTTAATAGTTGTTGGGTACAAAATCACTAGTCAAGGAGGTTGATTGGAGAAGGTCATAGAGAAAGAGGCTTATACTACATGAATTTTTTGGAAATACTCAAGAATACTTTTTGTTGTAATGTTCAAAAATTAGGTTTGAATTTGTGGCATAAAAGGCTTGGTCATCCTAATGTATCCCAAATTAAGTATTTTTCAAATTTGAAAAAATTTTGTAATTTTGAAAATTTTATTTGTGAAGATTGTATTCTTAGCAAAATAAAGAGATTACCATTTCAAGAAAGAACTGTTGTTTATTCTAGACCGCTTGAGTTAGTACATTTGGATGTTTAGGGCCCAATGCCTATATTATCTAAAGGTGGATTTGCTTACTATATAATTTTTGTTAATTTTTCTAGGCATACTTGGATTTATTTTCTTAAACATAAGTCTGAAGTTTTCTTACATTTTCAAACATTTTACAGTCTGGTCAAAAATAAGTTTAAAAAAGATATTTCTATCTTTCGCATTGATTTAAGGGGAAAATTTTTATCAAAAGAATTTAAAGATTACCTAAACCTAAATGGCATCACACATAGAAAATCTTGTCCTTACACTCCACAAAAAAATTTAGGCCGAAAGGAAGCATAGACATTATAAAAACAACAAGAACTTTGCTTATAACAAACCAAGTACCAAAAGATTTTTGAGTTAAAGTCACATTGACTAGTGTTTATCTTATCAACCAAATGCCATCCTCTTCTTTGCAAAATGTGTTGCAAATTGAAAAACTTTTCAAATTAATCCCTGATTATTCTAGATTGAAAATCTTTGGGTGTAACTACTTTGTCTTTACTAAAAAAAAAATGATAAACTTTCTCCTCATGCTATTCTTTGTGTTTTTTAGGGCATGCAAATAACCAAAAAGGCTATAGATGTTTTGATTTTAGAAATAAAAAACTATATGTTTAAAGAAATGTGTCCTTGGAAAACGAAAGATTCTTTGAATTTGAAAAATCTAAAGAAATAATTGAGTATTCTTTTTTTTGGATTTAATTCCAAAATATGATGATTGTGATTGTGATCTTAATGAAGGTCATAAGCTTAGAAATGATGTGGTGAGTGAAGAACACTCTCATGATGATGAGATTAGAGAAGAGCATTCTTGTAAAGATCAGAATTGTATACAATATTCTAGGCACATTGATTCTAAACGTCCATGTGCACTTAAAAGATATTTTGATATTGAAAACTAGTCGAAAATATAAACTAGGAGGTCATCTAGAATCTCAAAATCCCCTAAAAAACTTGTCTTATGATTCTTTTTCACCTAAGTACCAAGCCTACATTGCATTAATACATTCCTATATATAACCCTCGACCTATGCTCAAGCAAAAGAACACTTTGAATGGGTAAAAAAAGGGTTATCGGAAGCGTTACATGACATGGGGAAGCACATTTTCCTGAAACACGGTTCAGAAGCATTAAATGCCACTCTTCCGAAATGTCATGGGAAACTCACTTTTAATTTGGGAATTGAGCTTCCCATTTAGGGGAAGTGTGTTTTCCCCTAAAATAAAAACGCTCTTCCCCAAAATAGGAAGCGTGATTTCCTCTACTTGGGAAATGTGCTTCCCTAAAAAGGGAAGTGTGCTTCCCCTAAATGGGAAGCTCACTTCTCATTTTAGGGAAGCGATCTTCCCATTTTAACCTCGTGTTTTGATTTTTTTACAAAAAAAAAATGATTGTAAAATACCCTTTTTAAAATGGTATTATGGTAAATGGTCCCTATAAAAGGGAAAGTCAGCCCTATTTGACTCTCTCTCTCTCCTGCTCCCTCGTTTTTTTGGCGACCTCCAGTGACGATGAGGCAACATGGGTAGAATCACAATGTACACATTAATCTCCCTCTCTCTCTCTCTTTTTCTCTTGTCTCTCTCTCTCTCTCTCTCATTCTCCCTCACTCTCTTTTTCTCTCGTCTCTCTCTCTCTCATTCTCCCTCTCACTCTCTTTGTCTCATGCTTCCCTCTCTCTCTCAATCTCTCTTTCTCACGCTATTTGTCTCTCGCTCGCCCTTTCGCTCTCTTTTTCCCTTACACTCTTGAGTCTCTCGTCTTCCTCTTGCTTTCTGTCTCTCACACTCACTCTCTATCTCCCATTTGTCTCTCACTCGCTCTCAGTCTCTCTTCCTCTCTCGCTCTCAGTCTCTCATGCTCTTTCACTCTCTGTTTGTCTCCCATTTGTCTCTCGCTCTCTTTTTCTCACAGGCTCTTTGTCTCTCACGCTCTCTATCCTCTTTCTTTGTCACGCTCTCTCTCTCTATATTGTTCTTAAATATAATTTTTTAGTTTTAAGAATATGAATTATGGATCTTTTTGATGTATTATTTATTAAATGCTTGCAACATGATGCATTTGTTAAATAGTTGCAACATGAATATGAATTATGAATTTTACTTGATATATTATTTATTAAATACTTGCAACAGATGTATTTGTTAAATGGTTGCCCTTTGCATATATGATTCAGTTTTTAGATACTCATGTTTTATTTATTTTTTAAATATAATTACATTTTTGCTTCATAATCGCTTCTCTTTGGCTTCCTACTTGAATCCTAGGTCGCTTCCCTCTTTGTTTCTTCTTCGAATCCTGATTCACTTCCATTTTGATTCCTAGGTTGCCTTCGGTCCGCTTCTCTTATCGCTTTCGAGATGATTTCTAGTTCGCTTCTAAGTCGTCCCGTGCTTTCCTCCCCCTAAAATTATGTAAGTGTCTCGCTTCCTCGACTGACAACTTTGGGTAGTAGCCATCAGGGTAGAGCTAGAAACCTTGAAAAGAGCCAATACTTGGGACTATTCAAAACATTCCCCAACGAAAGAAACCTATAGGTCAATGGCGGAGCCAGAAGTTTTTCCTTGGGTGGGCAGACTTCGGGTCTCGGGGACAATGCTATGGTCTTGAAGGACGATCCTGTAAAGAGTATGCACAAGTAGCAATGACAGTGGAATTAAATGTATGAAATTCTCAAACTATTTAACATGACTAGCGACTGGTTTAAGTACTGATTTATGGAACAAAATAATTCAGCAAACTGTCTCCTAAAAGATGCCTAAACGCTGTTTAAAATGTGCGAACACTGTAGGAACTCGACCCTTAGAAAAAGACAATGGGTGGCCAAAAAATATGAACCAAACTGGTTTAGCTGAGTCAGTGAGCCATTTCACCAAACAGTTGGTGTGTGTCCCACACCCATACTACTAACAGCGCTTTTGGCTTAAAATCCAAGACGAAAAAAATCGTGAAACACAAACCCTATCCTAAACCAAATTACTAACAATTCAAGCAAGCAAAAATAGAAATCAGATTTAACTCAAAAACTACATATACCAGTTGGAGTTGGTTAACACAGATAAATAGGAATAGCTAACTGCCCGACAAATGGTATTCAAATTGAATTGAATAGCGTCAAGTAGATAGGAAGATTAACAGCTAAATGCAAACAAAATAACCCACTGAAAATACGCATTCAGCTGGGATGTTGGGACGTTTCACCCAGTGGCGGAGCCAGGGGTGGGCATGGCTGTGCATCGTGTTGGCAGTCGTCGCCGGCAGGTCTTTTGGTCGGCGACATGGGCGACATGGGTCGTCTGATGCTTTGCGGTTTCTGAGAAACTGAAGGCTTCGGTTTCTCAGAAACTGCAAACAGGGTTATCGTGTTTGCCGATCGACAAGAAAAGCAAGAGAGAGGGGGTAGGGACTAGGGAGGTTACCTGAGACAGTGCGACGACCGGCTGCTAACGATGGTCGCCAGAGATTGGCGAAGGTCCGACTGACTGCGACACTGGTGCCTCGCGTCGCCGGAGATTGCAGCAGAGAGGGAGAAGCTCGGAGGGGGCCACCGCCACCGCGGGTTCACCGAAGGGAGGCCGGAGACACTTCAGAGCATAGGGGTTGCCGGCGAATGGGGTTGCCGCCTTGCCTGTGACAGAAGGGGAACGCCCGGACGGAGGGGCAGAGCACATACGATAAAGGAAAACTGCGAGGGTTTTACCCCTCGCCCCTTTTGGCAGGCTCTAGACTCATCGAGAGCCCGGGTCCGGTCGACTCGGTTTCACGAGTCCCGATTCGATTCGGTTTTCCGAGTCATGAGTCGACTCGGTTTCAAATTTTAGGGTGGGTGGCTGCCCACCCCTGGCTCCACCACTGCTATAGGTTGTAGATGGGTGTATAAGGTGAAAACCAAGAGTGATGAAACTCTTGAAAGATACAAAGTCAGATTAGTTGGCAAGGGATACTTTCAAGAATATGATAAATTTTGAAGAAACCTTTGCCCCAATTGCTAGGATGGCCACAATTAGGACCTTAGTAGCCCTAGCCTCTGTGAGAAGATGACTATTATATCAGATAGACGTTAAGAATGCATTCTTTAATGAAAATTTGGTTAAAAAGTTTATATGGAAGCACCACCTAGTGTAACTATTCTTAAAGAAAAAGTTATTCGTTTGGATAAAGCTCTTTATGGTCTTAAATAAGCACCGAAAGCTTGGTATGACAGGTTTAGTCATGTTATGCTTGATATTGGGTTTCAATCTTGTTTAACTGACACAACATTGTTTGTTTAGCTTTTTGATGCAGATATTATTATTCTTCTTCAAGAAACATTTTGAAATGATCGATTTGAAGTTTTTAAAATATTTTCTTGGAATTAAAGTTGCTTATTTTTCTAGAGGTTATCTATTGACTCAATCTAAATTTGCTCTTGATATTGTTGCTAGGTTTGAAATCTCAAATGATAAGAAGGCTGACACTCCTGAGGTTGTCAATGCTAAGATGAGAATTGATGATGGAGAACCACTTAAAAATCCAACTCTGTACGGATTGCTTATCAACGCACTTTCTTATCTTTCAATTATGAGACCTGACATAGCGCTGCAGTTCACACAACCAGTCAATTTCAGCATACTCCCACTCCTGTTCACATGGAAGCAGTCTTGCATATTATTAGATATATTAAAACTTTTATTTATAGAGGCTTTTTCTTATCTGCTTCTTCCACATTAGATTTAACTGCTTATAATGATGCAAACTGGGGAGGTGATCCCAATTACAGACACTCAATTACGGTTTTTTATGTTTTCTTAGGTGAATCGTTGATCTCATGACGGTGTGAGAAGCAATAAAAGGTCCCTCTCTCTTTGATTGAAGCAGAATAGCAAACCATAGCTACAACCACTATGGAGGCCATATGACTTAAAAGATTGTTGTCCAATATGGGAGTTCAGATCAAAGGTGCCTCACGAATGTGTTGTGATAACAAAAGTTTCATCTACATTGCCAGCAACTGGACCCTTTCACGAGCATACCAAACATATTGAGATGAACTATCACTATGTACGAGAGGAGTATCTACATGGCACTATCGATTTGCCCTATGTTACCTTAAAATATCAGTTGGCGGATTTCTTCATCAAACCTCTCGTTGCTCCTAGATTTCACTTTCTCTTAGACAAACTTCTGGTTGTCCAACTGTAAGTTTGAGAGGGAGTGTTAAATTATATATATACATATATTGTAGATACATATGTATATGTATTGTAATAAACGGCAAAAAAAAAAGCTTGGATTCGGGTCAGATCCGGACCCGGACCCGAAAGGGAGGCACCGCCTCCCGTGTCTTTTGAAGACAGCGAGGCAGGGGTTTCAAAGAGAAACCCCGCCCCCCTTCTTCCTCTCTCGGCCTATCTCCGCCGACCGAATCCCTCTTTCCCCCTCGTTCGTCCCTGCGGCCAGAGACGCCGGTGACTCGCCGCCGGCCACCGCCTTCATCCCGTGTGCTGTAGGGAGTCGACAACCTCAGCTGTCGGCCATCTCCTTCCCTCTCTCTGCTGCGAAGGTGCCGGTGACCCACCGCCACCGCATTTCGCTCCGGCAACCCCAGGTACGCATCCACCTCCCCTCTTTTCCCTTCCTTCTGCCTCCTCTTCCACTTCTTCTTCTCGGTGAGGGGTCAACCGACAGGGGGGCAGGGCCCCCTGTCGTCGCCTCTCATCGGCAGGGGGTTACCCCCTGCCTTTCTCAGGATCAACCGACAGGGGGGGGGGGGGGCTGAGCCCCCTGTCGTCGACAGGGAGACTCGACCCCCCCCCCCCCACTGTCTCTCTCTCTTTGGGTCGACTGACACGGGGGGGCAGAGCCCCTGTCGTCGCCAGGGGGCTCCGCCCCCTGTCACTTGCTGTGTCGACAGGGGGCTTCGCTCCCCTTGTCCCTCTTGTTTCGCCGGCAGGGAGCGGAGCTCCCTGTGTCGGCCCACCTTTTCGGCAGGGGCTACTGCCCCCTGCCTTTTGTGGATTCCTCAGCAGGGGCGGAGCCCCTTCCTCTTCGTGGTTCTCACGGCAGGGGAGGGGCTGAGCCCTCCTCCCTGCCTCCTGTTACGGCAGCCCCTCTTTGTTCCCTCTGTTCGGCAGGGGAGGGGCACGACCCCTGTCTGCTTCTGTTACGGCAGGGGAGGGGTCGAGCCCCTCCTCCCTGCTCCTTGCTCCCTATCATGGCAGGGGAGGGGCTGAGCCCCCTCTCCGCTCGTTGTTTTGACAGGGCAGGGGGTCGAGCCCCTCCCTGCTCCTTGTTGCGGCAGGGGAGGGGGCCGAGCCCTCCCTGTGCCTCTTTTCTCGTTAGGCAGGGGCATCGCCCCTGCCTTCGCTGTTTTTCGGCAGGCCGGGGCAAGCCCCCTCACCTCGCTTTTCCCTGGCATCAGGCGGGCCTCCGTTCGTTGTTGACAGGCAGAGGCTTTGACCCTGCCTCTCTTCTGCTTTGTCAGGCAGGGGCGCAACCCTGCCTGCCCTCGCTTTATGAGAGCAGGGGTGCAACCCCTTGCCTCCTTGGAGTTCGCTGACCGCAAGTCAGCAAGGGGTCGCAGCCCTTGCCCCTGCTTCTTGCGCTTATAGCAGGTGTGCATGTGCACGATGCCCCTGCCTCTGCTTCCTTTACGTCAGGATGGCGATAGTGGCCCTGACCTTCTATTTTTGGTATTGGCTTGCTAAGATCGTCATTTTTGCAGCTCGTACGATGGATCCCGCTCGCGCTCCGCGACTTGAGCCATCCATCACTTACTCTTGCAGACGGCAGCAAACTTGCAACTCTTAAAGGTAGGGGAAGATTGCACAGAAGACTTGAACAATTGAATTAAGTTCAATCAACTAAAAATGGACCATTAAATAAATATATATATATATATATATATTTATACGAGTACGCATTTAACTCAAGGACGCGGTTTCGCGATATTTGTCCTTTACTTTGTCGTCGTGCATCACACAAAGGTTCTGCGTTGCACTTCTGCTTACCGCCTTTACTTTGCCGTCGCGCTTTGCGCCTAGGCTCTTGCTTTTGCATGTGTGTTGGTATTGCCTTGTTATTGCAGATGACGTGCAAGTTCTTGCTCTTTGCGTATGCCTTAAAGGCATCCTCGTGGAGGATGCAAGGAGCATTTACCACTCTCCCTCTTGCGACAAGAGTTCAGTCGGGAGCGAGCGACACATCCTCGTCTAAGGAGAGAGATACCTCATAAGGATCCTGGCTCTTCGTGTGCACAGTCCTGCAGAGTCGACTTGAGATTTTAGGGAGTTGTGCAAAAGCATCAAAGACTGCTCTAAATCGAAGCATTTGGAAGGATGTGACTGGCTGGTTCTGCTCGCCTTTTTGGCATATCTCGGGTGATCCTGAATCGGTGGTTCGAGCGAACTTCTTAGCGGGTGTTCTGTTGAGAAACCCGTATCCCATCTATCGAGGCCGGTATCGAGTCATGCGAGACATGTAGATACCCCGATAGCGGATGTGATTCAAGTTAATCACATGCATAATGTTGGCACAAGGTACTGATGTTTCAAAAGATAAAGTAAAGTTGATAAACTTTACATCTTTGTGAAACACTCCTGTTGAGGCTTCTATTGAGGAGCTATACCCCCTTCATCCTAGAGTACTTGTAGTCGTGCACGACACGTCTAGTACTGCGATGATCGGATGAGACGGTCGTGCGACCTCGAACAACGTTAAATGCAAAATGTTGTAATCACATAAATGGCCTCACATTCGCCTTCACAGGCAAGATGCTCGAGTGGTTTAAAGACCACATCATAGGATGGGTCGTTAGTTAAGCAACCCCTAACGTACCTATTCGCTTCTATGTGTCTGTCAAGGGAGAGGCCAGAGCGGTACAAATTCCAATGGACAGGTTGTTAACAACCACCCTACGGGCAACGATCTGGCCTCCCCAGTCATTGGAGTTAGGGGAAAGGGGCTACAATAGTTAGCTCAACACTTCTACAGAAGTTGGATGCATCCGTGGCACTGCCTTCTTTGGGGAATCCTCTCTCGGCTAAAGTCGTCCCTTTGGAGCGAACTCAATTAGCTATTCGGGTTATTGAAAATACATAGAATAACAGACGCCCAAACTAGTCTCAGTTGTTTCTACGTTTTGCCTGCGCGTACCCGCAGACTAGTAATTATCGAAACATAAAGTTTGTTCACACTGGTCGTTGGGTCGTGAGATTCACTTGCACTATGGGTTCGCTTGCACTATTGATTCGCTTGCACTATTGATTCGCTTGCACTACGGATTCGCTTGCACTACTAATTCGCTTGCTTGCTCGGTAGTTCAGTATGCTACTCGTTGAGCTGTGCACGCCTGTCAAGGCGTTACTCTAGTTGGTTAAACTGCTTACGCAGTTCTTTGCGAAGTAATAAGGAGCTTCTCATACTAGTTAAATGCTTATAATAATAGCAGTATGCCAGTTGCTACATATTAGCATGTGACATGCTTTATCCCTTGGTCGAACTGTTTGGTGCTTGTTGTAGCGTAGCACTTGTTGGCTTGTATCTCTTATGATTGATGTGATTGCATACAACTCGTATTCTACGAACTGGTGGCAACTAGGATTGATGTGACCACTTGTCTTATAAGTTGCTTACATATTGTGATATAACTGCTGCCGTATGATTGCTTATGAATGGCTTGTGATGCAATGGTTTATGCCTTACGATTAATTTAATTACTTGTTGATGAACTGAGCCATTTGATGATAATTGTATGTTTTACGAGCATTGTTATGAGTGCTCGTCTTATTCAGTTGTTTTGTTTGGCTGACGGGTAGAGTTAGTTACTCTTCGCCCATAGAATCGACTGGATTGTCATATCTGCGTGTTCTCATGTGTCGTTTATGCATGCTTTGAGGTCCTATTTGAGGATTGTAATGTTCCTCGTGACAATAACATGATGCGTAGGATTATATGCTTTTATGTGAATTGATACAATGCATATTGCCGATATGCATGCTTGTGCCCATATTGTGGCTACTGACCCCGAGGCGGTCAATGGTTCAAAACAGTCGATTAATGATGCATGTATCACTGAGTAGTGCGTCTGTCGAGGACCTGATCTCCAAAGGATTATCTGCGAGGGTGTGTATGATCAAGACCAGGTACCCGGCTAGAGTGGTAGATTCTCTGTGAGGGTGTACACTGTCCACGAACAGGTAACTGCAAAGGCGGTGAACTCCTGTGAGGAAGAGTATGGTTCAAGACCAGGTATACCATCTAGGACGGAATTCCTTGTGAGGTTATACATTTCCCAGACCAGGTGATCCGGCGTTGATCTTGTTGTTTGTATTAGTGGCTATCGACCCTGAGAACGGTCATTTGTGTTGATGCGTGTATCACAATGATTTTCATTGGATATGGCATTTGTTGGGGACCCGTTTCCCAAAGGGGTTCGTTGTGGGGGTATGTATGGTCCAAGATCAGGTATACCCTCTAGGGCGGTAATTCCTTGTCAGGTCGTATATCTCTCGGACCGAACGATCCGACGTGGATCTTGTGTTTTTGCTTACCATAAAAAGTTATAGTGAGCTGTGATGATCTCCTGAGATTGTTTGTGATAGCCAACTATGAATTCATAGTTTCGGCTTTCTATTTTAGCATGATTACATGCAGGACTCAGATGTAAGAATCCGATCGTTAGCGATTTGAGTTAGTGATTATGTTTTGGACCTTCTACGGAAGTGTGAGCTTTTCTGAGAAAGTATGACACCTTAGTGAGTCATAACAGGTGGCAGTTGGCCGCGTAAGGTTTTGAGAGATGAGAATAAATTAAGGTTGTTCAGGACAAAGCGTTTGTTAGAAGTAGTGAGTGACAAACGATGTCCTGATGGTGATTAGACGCAGAGACCTCATTCTAGGAACGAGAACAAGCTAGTTGCGTGGTGGTTCACAGCCTACGATCAATTGAATCGCATGTTGCGTTGGTCAGTTGCACTGCTTACTTACTTTAAATTGCTTACTGTTTGCACTACTTACGCACTTGCACTACTTACTCGCTTGCACTACTTACTCGCTTGCACTACTTACTCGCTTGCACTACTTATTCGCTTGCACTACTTACGCGTTTGCACTATTCACCTGCTTGCACTGCTTACCTGTTTAACTGCATATCTGCTTTAAACTGCGTAACATACTGAATTAAATGTACTTAATTCAGTTTCTTGTAGTCTCTCTTGTGCACCTAATAGTTTTTCGTGAAACTAACCCATTCTATGGGTACAGGTGATGATTAGGTACACTACGGGCGATGGTGCGATTGCAAGATGACTTCAAGACTTCTTCTTCCTGCTCTTAGTTCGTGTCCTGGACGCTATGAGTTTGTATCGGATTTTCCTTGGGATATCCGAATCTTGCGAGTTTTGGTTCTTTTAGCTAACGTGCCCAAAGTTGTCAGCTTGCCTTATGATTTATCAAAAGAAAAATCTTCCGCTGATTTCATAAACAAACTCTGAAGGAAAGAGATATTCCTAGTCTCTTGCCTGTTTTTCTGAAAAGGTTTGCAAGTTTGAAATTTGGGGCGTTACATGTATACTATATATATTGTAACTAGGTTTTTAGTTTAGTTTTTTTCTTTTTCTTTTAGTTCTTATTGAACTAGTCAACTTAAAGTTGACTAATCAATAGAGACGTTGGAGCAAGTCCAAGCTCAAACGTCTCTATGGTGTTCCATGTTGTATATAAATAGGGGTGAACCCCCTCTCTCAATGTAATGCTTCTTGCATATCTTGAACTTCAATAAAATATTATTTTTTACATTTTGTGAGCCTCTTTTGTGTGCCCTTTTGAGGGTTTTGTGAGTGAGCCCTTTTGTGTGTCCACTTTTGTGATTTAGTGGACTTTATTAGAGGCTCTCATTTCCTTTCAGCAATCACACCTTTCATGAACAAAAAAACCATATAGTGATAGACTTTCATTATGTTAGAGAAGAGTATATAAGAGGAACAATAGAGTTGTCTTATGTGTCTTCCAAATATCAACTTGCAGACTTTTTCATCAAGGCCTTGCTCTCTCTTCGCTTTATGATTCTCCTCGGCAAACTTTCGGTTATCACACCATAAGTTTGAGGGAGAATGCTAGAATATTGTATTTTCACACACACACACACACACACACACACACATATATATATATATATATATATATATATATATTAGCAAAGTGGGACCGTCCAACCAAAGGAAGGTTCAAAATCTACAACCAACTATGATCGGATGGATCCCCTTCTCCAATGCTTGAGCAGCTCATCGATCAGACCTTATATATTTGTTCTTTATAATTTATTTAGTAAGAAATATGCTTTACATGAAGACTTTACGACATATAGACATGTTTTTCGAAACATGAAAAATCAACGGCTCACAATGCATTTAAAACTGTACAATACAAAGTGTTGTGGGCTGTTGATTTATAGTGCTTTAAAAAACACATCTAAACATAGAAAATTCATAATCCAAAACATGTCACTCACTAAATGTATGATAAAAATCCAATATGTAAAGTCTCGATAAAAAACTTGATCGTTAGAGAAGGAATACCATCAATTATTATCGGTTGTAGATTT
This sequence comes from Nuphar pumila, assembly GCF_984573655.1. NCBI lineage: Eukaryota > Viridiplantae > Streptophyta > Magnoliopsida > Nymphaeales > Nymphaeaceae > Nuphar > Nuphar pumila. The sequence goes on from NC_143261.1 coordinate 4,829,920, forward strand.
TGGACCTTCCTTTGATTAGCCGGTCCCCCTTCCTTATATATTAATATGTATACTATATACATTGTATATGTATATATATTAGTATATTTATATATACATGTATTTCTATTAGTTTGTAAAGTAGGGTCTTTTATGTAATTTTTTCTTTATTATGGTATTTTTTATTTTTTTATTTTTGTGTAATAGGTTATGCCCATTAGAGGGCATTATTGACTCTCTTTTTTTATAGCCGTTGGGACTAGCCTAACTAGGTGTTGGGCTAGTCCAGTGGCTAGCTAATCTAGCCATTGAACTAGGTCAACGACTAGTAGAGCTAGCCTTCTTCTTCCCTTTGTATATATATGGGGGCTTCCCCATTTGTATTCCAAGCTTTTCTTAAGCATTTTAAGGGTTAATAAAATAATATTTTTATATTGTGCTTGTGCTTTATTGTATGTGTGCCCTTGTAGCTTTGTATTTGCTCTTAGTGGCTTGTGTATTGCCTTAGTGGCCTTGTGCTTGTGCACATTCTTGTTTTTCTTTTTGAGGCTTTGTGATAGTACTTTTCCCATTGATCTAAATGTTACAATGATGCAAGCTATTTTATTATCTCTTTGCTCATGAGTTTGTAGGAAATATAACTTGCTCATCAATCTTAATCGTTTTCAGGGTTAATTGTTTATTCTGGCTGCATAGGACATGTTCAATTTGATGATATTTATTGCCTAAAATTGATCATCTGTTTTCTCTACTTGGTAGATGGCTGATGCTGTGCTCATTGCAAAGTACTTGGGAGCAACATTGTTGTTACCAACCATCAAGAATAGTGATAATGAACCCAATGGGTGAGTACTGATGGTCATAATTTATTTGAAAATATTAAACGTTGGAATGGGTTTACCCAGCAATTGTTTTGTAATTTGCAAAAGGGCTAGATTTTCTTGGCTATATTAGTTAATATATTGAATTTGAGAATATATAACTAGACTATCAGAATGAATCTCAGGATGACCCAGTTGTACACAGGTCCATGATAAACTCTGGGTCTGGGTTCTGGGTTGGGATCCTGATGGGTAGATATGCAGAATATTTCTCCAAATAGCATTGAGTTTGGAATCACAAAACAATCATGACCAGTCTACCAACCAAACTACAATGAAAGCCTATGCATGGCCTACGGTTTTGGTCTCCAAGGGATTTAATTAAAACCCATACCAGCTGTATGCATTCTTGAGGGTTGGATTTTCTGGTAAGTCTTGTGCCCTTTACTGGTTCTATTTCTATGCTCATTTCCACTGGTCCTAGTCAACAAGCTGATTTCAATCTTGTAATCTCTTTTTTTGGTGCATGGATTATGAAAACTGGCATATTTTCACTAGCAGCTGGTTCTTTGATATTTATTTCAAATTGTGATATTTGAGGGTGGTTCTTGATAATTCTTTAGTGTCCTTATCTTCTGTGAAGCCCCATATTGTCATCCAGCAATAGTTTCTGTATTTTCATACAAAAATGCTTTCTATGTGAAACATGGGCCCCACTGTTAAGCCAACCAGGGGTTATTTTAGTCATTATGCCCTGCAGGGCCATTTCTGTAATTTGTGAAGTTGTCAAGGGCATTTTTGTCCTGGATATCCCATTTATGGTGGGATTGTAATTTTATGTGCCACTAGTTAATAGTGTCAATAGGGGCAGGTTAATGTAGTATAGGGACTTGTAATGTGTAGATAGAGAAGAAGCTAATGCATCATAGAGAATTGTAAAAGTGAGGCTGTGTTAAATGTTACTGGATAAATAATTCTCTTCTATAAATAAGATATTGGACCATCTCACTTATTTCTCTGTCCTTTTGGTTCACAAGGTATTCTTCTCCCTTCTCTCTTCTTCTCTTCTTTTTTTCTTCTTTCGTGTATTGCAGCCATCGAAGATTACCAAATTTTTATGTCTAAGTGACCAAGACTCTTCTTAAAGAGATGAATGTGTTGTTTACATAAGGAAGAAAGGTACTGGGAGAAAAGACATTAGCTTTAGAACAATGAAAAGTTTCCAAAGAGTTGGAAAAGTAATTTCAATGGCAAATGGTAAGACAGTGTTGAAACACACAATCAGAGATAAGTTTCTGTTCTGTTGGTTGAGGGCTTCCTAAGAGGTTGGCTTATTCCTCCTTTCTTTTTTAAGTAAATTACTTCCTCTGTTTTCTTTCTTTCTTCTTTTTATTTCTTCTGGAACATTGCTCCAGGACCAGTGTCACCTCTGCTGACTCCATGCCGTACAATTGACATCGTCAGCCATATGATTACAACATCACTGCTGACATCATCCTAATGCAGCATCTGTGTCTTATTTCAACCCTCTTTTTTGTTTCCATATCCTAAAACCTTTTCAATCTCAAGACCTGTTGTTTATTCAATTCCCTTTGCATTTCTTCCATGGACTCTTCTTCTTCCAATATCAGTGTAATTTTTCTAAGGTTCGAGTTAAGTCAATAGACTCAATACCCATTAATTTTATTGTATGGAAAGGAGTTGTTTCTTCTTACATTCAGTACATGAATCTCTCGAGCCACCTTGATGCGACAACACCACCACCTCAAGAATATATGGCCAGGCAGGATATAGGAACCATCATGGGCCAAATCCAGCATATGGCCCTCTCTTAATGTATTTCATTTTTCTTCTGTAACAAAATCTTACGTAGAAGGCATAAAAGTTTTTTCTTTCCAAATACATGTTATATCCCAATGTTTCTGTACACATGGGAAATTCATGTGCCGAATAGCAGGAAATGTGTTTCCCATGGTATCAGAAACAAGTTTTCCCAATTTGTTTTGCATCTGTCAAACATTTTTGAAATGTTGTGATTCATGTTTTGGAAATGATTTCCTGTCATGCATTTCTCATACAAGAAGTTTGTTTCCATGCCTAAGTAGTGTTTGTGGTAACCCTGCTCATCTATCCGTCATCGATTTTGAGCTAAGATAGTTCTTACTATTGTGCATTTGATTTGTATATTATGTCTCTATATTGTATGTGAAAATCATGTACCTACTGTGCAGGCGGTTCGATAATATTTACCACACCAGTAACTTCATCAAGGGCCTGCAAGATGTTCTGCGAGTTGTTGGTCGTCTTCCTGATGATATGAATTCTGTTTCTCCAGTAGTGATCAGTGTTCCATATGAAGCCACACCTAGATTTATTGAGGAGAACATACGGCCTATCTTCAAGAAAAGTGCTGTCATCATTCTTGGGAGTTTCTTCTTCAGTAAAAATCAGGTTCAGGAGAAATTGCTTCCTGAACTTAAAGCACTGAGGTGTCATGCCATGTACAAGGCCCTGCAGTTTCATCCTTCTGTAACTAAACTGGGAGATCACATCATTAGCCGAATGAGAGAAGCAGGTGAAAGTGCTGGTGGACATTTCATATGTCTCGACTTGTCAGCAGATAGTACAGTGCCTAACAATTGCAACTCTGTCCGAGATGGGTTTGATCTTCCGAAAACTAGAAAATGTGTTGATACCTCTGGCATTTGGAGGTTTTTGGTAGACTTTGGGTTTGAAGATGATACTGCAATATATCTGACAGAATCTCGACTGAACACCAACTTAGGTCCCTTGACTAACATCTTTATAAATGTTCACACAAAGGTAAAAAATTACAAGTTTACAACTAAAATCTCTGTAAATGTACTGATTTACATTCTTCACTGTCATATGTTTGTCTGAAACTTAAAATCGGGATTGCTTACATGATTGATGGGACAAACAGAGCATGTTTTTTATGCTCAGTCTACACTAAGATTGGTTTGACCCTGAAACAGATAATTTTTCCTTGGTAGGTTGAAAATTTATCTGATTATCTGATATCTGTACTTATCTACAAACATTTTCTGATAGGTGCATGTCGCTCTTTTGGCCTCTTTCATTTATACATGGTAATTAAATTCTTGCTCATAATTTTTAGTTCACTCTAAATTTTAGTGGTTGTTATTAACACCGAGGTGGTTTATAACAGAGTTACCGGAAGCGCCTAGGTAAAAGGGGAAGCGCGAAACGTCACGCTTCCGAAACGCGTGGGGAAGCGTCCCCCTTTTTTGGGAAGCGCGCTTCCCTTTTATGGGAAACACGCTTCCCATTTATGGGAAGCGCGCTTCCCCCTTGCTTCCCCATTTTTTTCATTTTTTCGCTTCCCCCTCGCTTCCGGTTCGCTTCCTAGGTCGCTTCCGAGATGGTTCGTAATTTTCTTCTAAGTGGTCCCACGCTTCCCCGCTTCCTAAATTTTTGAAAGTGCCTCGCTTCCCGCTCCCGCTTCCTGTATCGCTTCCCGCTCCCGCTTCCTTGACTGGTAACTCTGGTTTATAATTTTATAAAGAATTTGAGGAGTCATGTTTACATTAAAACATTTGTTAAAGTGCCCACACATATTCATAAATGTAAATAATTAGACGTGTGGGATACTCAATCAACCATCTGATATTTCTTTTGTCAAATTAATGTGTGTTAAGAGAATTATTTATTATCGTTGGGTGGTTATATGTAATTTTCTATTTTAGATGCATGTCTTTTATATTTTCTCTTTAGTATGAGGACCCCATTTGATATTTTGGCTAATCCTTATTTAAAAGAAGGATTAGACCTAATTCAAGTACTTTTCTCCTTTCTATCATTCCTCTCTCTCTCTCTCTCTCTTCCTCTAGTCATCACGCTGCAACATGGTATCAGAGCCGGTTCATTGCTGAGCAGCTGAAGATTATCAAGGGTGGCATCCGGAGATCATCAAATCTGCCGTCAACCTTAGATGTTATTCTTAAAAAAGAGGATGGTAAGAAACCTGTCGCTGTGGACCTGATTCAATTCAGGCCTGTCACAGATCTAAGAGTTCTTGAGATTGTGGTCGCGATTCAGATCTAACAACAGATCTGAATATTGCATTGCCGTGAATCTGGATCAGATATGGTTCATCGCAGATCTGAAAGTTATCGAGGTTGAAGTTGTAGATCAGATCTAGTTGCAGATCTGAGTGCAATAGTTGTGAGTGTTGTTGTCGTGAAAAAGGGGAAACCTGACGCAGATCTGAAAAGTATAGAACGGAATCAGAACTGGACGCAGATCTGATTTTGTGGTAACGTGACTCAATTTATTGTTGATCTGAATGAGGCGTGGGTCTGATTGATCTGTGAAGCAGTTGTGGGCATCAGATCCACGCAGATCTGTGTAAAAATATGGTCAGCAGGTTAGTATAATTTTTTTTTAAATAATGTGGAGGAGAATGGTCTGATGGTAGCGATTCAGTCACAAAATCAGTCTTGATGGCTATGGTTGAGACTTGAGGGGGCTAATTCATGTTGTGATTCTCTATTTTGGCAGTTTGATAATTATGTGGAAGTGTCTGATCTGATTATTGGTTTATTCATGTCTATTCTGTTCACTGCCAGAGGTTGTCTATAAACCAGCAAGTATTGGTTCAGATGAGACGAGAAAGTTACATATAGTTTGTTGTCAGGAGGCTAAGCTAGTGTTAGGTGACATTGTTTGCTGGCCTGAAATCTGTCAAAAGTTTTAAAATAATGGCTGATTCACAAAGTCAGAATAAGGAACTCAAACCTGAAGGCCTTGGAGAATATAAAGCGTTTGCAAATCCCTTCTCGTATGGGTCATCAATCAAATTAGATGACACTAATTATGCACGATGGTCTCGCACTTTTATGATGTCAGTTTCAGGACATTGGAAAAAACATGTTTTGCTGGAATCCGAGTCATTAGAAAAAACAAGAAAATATGCTACATGGGAGGAGGATAATGACATTGTTATGTCTTGGATTATGAATAGTGTGCAACCTCATATTGCAGATGAACTTATTTATTATACGACAACCAAGCAGATGTGGGACAATCTTTGAGACACGTATTCTCATGAAACAAATGTAAGTCAAATTCTTCAAGTTGAACAAAAAATCTATCAATTACAGCAAGGAGATCAGACTTTAGCACAATACTATGCATCAGTAAAGTTAGCTTTTGAGAGGCTTAATGCTCACAGGCCGTTGTGTTGTACCAAGCAGAGAAGTCATCAAGAATAGACTATGGTAGCGAGGTTTCTTACAGGTCTGGCTTCTAAATATTTTGTTGCCAAGGTTCAAATGCTAACTGGTTCAAATGTTCCTACTTTGGCTGAGGCTTATAATCGTTTGAGTAGATTGGCCATTGCTCTTCCTCAGGCACAACCTGAATCTCAATCTTCTGCCCTCGCAGTTACTGCAGGACATGGTCGTGGCATCCCTGTAAACACAAGAGGAAGAGGTCGTGGATGAGGGGTAGGAGGCAGAGGAAAGTTTCAGTGCACTTATTGTGGAAAACCAGGGCATTTAGAGGACAAATGTTGGGACAAGAATGGTCGCCCCCCTAGTTCTTTTTCAAAGTCGAATGTGCCTAAAGCTCAGGTTGCAAAATCAGGAACAGTGACGACACTTGATTCCACCAACGATTCAATTACACTGAGTCGTGCAGATTATGATGAATTACTGGCGCATCGTCACTCAAGCTCGAGTTCCCCCTCTCTTGTTGCAAATGTTGCATGTTCTGCAGGTGGTAGCTTCTCTTCTCCAGGTAATAGATGGATTATTGATTCAGGAGCCTCTAGACACTTATGTGGGCAATCCAATAATTTTTCTAAGTTGGATTCTATTTTTGAACATCGTAATGTCATGCTTGTCGATGGGAGTCCCTCACATGTAGTAGGTCAGGGAGATGTTGTTTTATCTCCTACCCTACATTTGTCTAATGTGCTTCATGCTTCCTCTTTTCCTCAAAATTTATTATCTGTTAGTCATCTTGCTAAGAAGCTGAATTGTAGGGTGATATTTGATCTAGTTTGTTGTTCTTTTCAGGACTTGCTGACGGGGAAGAGGATTGGTGGAGGCTATGAGGAAGGTGGCGTCTACTACCTATACTATCCATTGGGATCAATTTACTCTTTAGTCGATTCTTCTTCCAGTCCTTTACAGTGGCATCTTCGTCTTGGACATCTTTCTTTTGCCAAAGCTTTGTCGAGTCATTCCTCAAATTCCTCAGTCTGTTTCCATCCAGTGTGAAGCATGTCAGTTGGGCAAACATCACAGGGCTCTTTTCGTCCAGTCAGAGTCCATCTAGTTCGAGTCTGTTTGAGCTTCTTCATGCTGATGTGTGGGGTCCCAGTAGGATTATAAGTAGGTTAATGTGTCGATATTATCTTGTCGTAGTCGATGGCTTCTCAAGATTGTCATGGGTATTCTTAATAAAAGAGAGGTCTGAAGTTCCAAATATTCTTATGTCATTGATCATTGAAATAAAAACTCAGTTTGATTCTCATGTCAAGATAATTTGTACTGATAATGCTCTCGAATTCAAAACCAAGGGATTATTACAATTTTATCGTGATCGAGGAATTAAACCTCAAACTACCTGTGCCCATACTTCTCAACAAAATGGGGTGGCTGAGCGAAAGCATAGGCAACTCCTTAATGTAGCTCGTACCATCATGATTCAATCCAATGTACCTACTTTATATTGGGGGATGCAATTCTAACTGCTTGTTATTTAATCAACCGTATGCCTACTTCCTTGCTGGGAGAACAAATACCGTTACAAATCTTATATACTAATACCCCTTTGTTCTCCATTTCCCCCAAAGTTTTTGGGTGTATGTGCTTTGTCCAAAAACTTGGTCCTGACCATGACAAACTTGGTGCCCAAGCCATAAAATGTATGTTCATTGGATATCCTAGAAATCAAAAGCGGTACCGATGCTATGATCCTCTATCCCGTAGAGAGTATATCAGTGTTGATGTATCATTCTTTGAGTTTGTTCCTTATTTTTCAAGTACTACTCCCAGATAACAAGTTGACCAAGGTGACACCTTTCCTCTCCCTATTCCTCCTTTTCCTTTGGAGTCTATTCCTTTGCCATCTTCTAATCAAGGTGACCTAATTTCACGATTCCATGATCCTCCTCTGGTATATACTCGTAGACTTACTCCTAATTCAGAGCCTTCTCCTTCATTTTCTCCAGAGGTAAGTCATTCTGATACTCATGAGCTTCCTGGTATTGATGATGACAAACCAATTGCCCTTCGAAAGGGCAGAAGGCAATGCTCCATGCATCCTATTTCTTAGTTTGTTACAGAAGTGAGACTTGGTAATCATATGAGACAGTTTATTTCTGCATTATCGGCTATACCTGTTCATCTTACTCATCAACAGGCCCTGTTAGATACCAACTGGAAGCAAGCCATGCAGGAGGAAATGAATGCATTACTCTCCAGGCACACGTGGGATTTGGTTGATCCTCCTACAGATGCATATATCGTTGGTTGTAAGTGGGTGTACACTATTAAATACAAGTCTGATGGCTCCGTTGAAAGGTTCAAAGCCAGGTTGGTGGCAAAAGGCTACACACAGACATATGGTGTTGATTTCTTTGAGACGTTTTCTCCAGTTGCACGCTGCCTTCTTGTATGGGGATTTGTCTGAGACTGTTTACATGCAGCAACCCCCAGGGTTTGAGGTTCAGGGGGAGTGTAGCAAGGTGTGTAAACTCAACAAGGCCATATATGGCCTGAAGCAAAGTCCACGTGCATGGTTTCAAAAGTTGTACGATGTTATGTTTGCTTTCGGCTTCAAAAGGCCAACCTCTGATCATTCTTTTTTCATCAAAACAACTAGTTCTGGCATTGTAGTTATGGTGGTATATATAGATGATATCATACTCATTGGGAGTAGTATGAAAGATATTTCTGATACTAAGGCACACCTGCAAAAGCATTTTGTTACAAAAGATCTTGGTCCTCTCAGATACTTCTTGGGTATAGAAGTAGCAAGAAGCAAAGAAGGGCTGGTTCTGTCACAGCGAAAGTATATGCTCGACTTACTAAAAGAAACAAGAATGTTAGGGGCCAAACCAACACATATTCCTATGGACCCTAATCTTCACTTGCATGATGAGAAATCAAACTTAGTGGATAGTAAGAGCTTTCAGTCTCTAGTGGGAAAATTATTATATGTCACAGTTACGACACCAGATATTTCCTTGGCAGTGAACAAAGTAAGTCAATTTATGGGCAACCCTACTAAAGTGCATTGGCAGGTAGCAATGATGATTCTCAAATATTTAAAGTTATCTCCTGGTAAAGGCCTTCTCTTCACGAGGAGCTCTACACTTGATGTTGTTGCTTATTCAGATGCTGACTATGCAGGATCAATTGATGACAGAAAGTCTACTACTGGGTTTTGTGTTTTTGTAAGAGGTAACTTGGTTTCTTGGAGGAGTAAGAAGCAAACAGTGGTAGCCAGATCAAGTACTGAATCTGAATATCGAGCTATGGCTCAGACCGCAGCCTAGATGATGTGGGTTCGATCTGTACTACATGACCTACAAGTGAAGGTTCCATCTCCTATGTCGATGATGTGTGACAATAAAGCTGCTACCTATATAGCTAATAATCCTGTTTTTCATGAGAGGAAAAAACACAATGAAGTGGATTGTCACTACATACGTGACATGGTACAAAATGGGTATATTTGTACATATCATGTGTTATCAGCAAATCAGGTTGATGTTTTCACCAAGCCTCTTGCAAGCTCTAGGTTCAACAAGTGTTGCACCAAGCTGAGCATGATTGATATCTATGCTCCAGCTTGAGGGGGAGTGTTAAGATAATTATTTATTATCGTTGGGTGGTTATATGTAATTTTCTATTTTAGATGCATGTCTTTTATATTTTCTCTTTAGCATGAGGACCCCATTTGATATTTTGGCTAATCCTTATTTAAAGGAAGGATTAGACCTAATGCAAGTACTTTTCTCCTTTCTATTATTCCTCTTTCTCTCTCTCTCTCTCTTCCTCTATTCATCACACTGCAACAATGTGCAAATCAGTCTTGTATCATACTGTATTGTACGATACACTACGATATGCATCGAACTTTGGAAAAAAATGATACAATACACACCGTATCTCGATACAGGGTGCGTATCATACTTGTATCAGGTTTATCATACAATACACCTTTGTGTCATACTATACACCCCGATATGGGCATATCTTACGATACACAATCAGTGCAAATTAAGTTGCTCTGATTTCAAATTTTTTATTTACAAGGCCCTTTGGCGAGTCCATGTTCATTCCTAATGAGCTTGAGAGTGATTTGGCATTGATTTCTTGCAAGAAGAAAATGATCATCATAATAATGATTGACGTTATCTATTTTTTTTATTTGAATTTTGAAAAAATTTGGTGATGTAAAACTTTAAGTATTGAAAAACACTTTGTTATTTTGTTTTTGTTTATGTAAACAGGCACTATTATGAATTTGTGACTTGTTAGTTTAGTTTTGTTTAATATGCATATAATTTCATGGTTTGCATTTTTCTTGTGAGATATGCATGGCATTCATAGCATATTATCTTTGATTATTGAATGTTTGATGTCTTTTGCAACTCATAATTGTTTGATATGTGATATTATGGTTTTATTTGTCATTGTTTCTTGTGTTATGATTTTTTTTAGAATTTTTCCTGATTTTTTTTATTTTTATACATTTTTTTTTAAAATATGATTTTTTATGATACAATACATTTCTTATTTTGGGTCTAGCCAATATGGTTTACGATACACTTGTTACAACCTTGGTGCAAATGCTGTGTATGGATGCATTGAGGGCCATTCTGAACAATATGATACGAGGTCTGCAAATGTTTGTGTACACGCACACATATTACGTAAAATTATTGGGAATTATCTTATTGCATTATTACATGAAATTATTGTGAATTATCATTATTCTTTTAAAACTTCTTTTCTTGTTGTTTTCTATTTTCAAGTATATATATTTTTATTCTTTTAAACAGTTAGCATTTTGTGAAAACTATATATAAATTATTGTGAATTGTTTCATTTGGTATAGTGGTTAGCATTTTGTTTTATGTTAAAGAGGTCATGAGTTCAAGTGTCATTTTAAACGGTACGGGCAAACTTCTAAAATAAGAATAAATTAGTAATTTTATGTCACATATAAGGGTAAAATGGTAATTTCAAACATGAGTTAGTGTTAACCTATGTCACATGGGTGCGGGTGCGGGTGAGGGGATTCGGCACTTCCAAAAAACCCGGGTGCGGCAGGGGCAAAAATGTTAATATATATATATATAAAGGGGAGAGAGAAAATCCTTTACGAAAAAAAGGATTTGAAAAGGCAGCTCCTGACAGGAGCTGTCAGCAGAATTTTTTTAAAAAAAAAAATTGCAGCCCATCAGCAGCTGTCAGCAGATTTTTTTTTTTTTAAAAATTCGCAGACCATTTCATAGGGCAAATTTAAAAAAAAAATCCAAAAAAAAAAATGGACCTAAATGATCCTAGGTGCGGTCAACGCACCCAGGATCGGGTTGACCGCACCCGGTGCCGCACCCGCGTCGAGTCGCGTCGACGCGGGTGCAACACCTTGCTAGCCGAATCCCTGTGACATAGGTGTTAACCTAAGAACAACCCAACATTAATTCATGATTGGGGCAATTTGATTAACCCAAGTAAAAACTTTGGTGTGAATTTGCAAACTTTCAAACTTTTGGTGTGCCCATAAATTAGACTGAAAAGTTTTTTTGGGGGTGGAGGGTATTTGAAAATTTTCCAATATATATATATATATATATATACACACACACTATGTCACAGGGACTCTCCAACTAGGTGCCACACCCGCACCCGATGCGGTCAACCTGACCCTGGGTGCAGTCAACGCACCTAGGGTCATTTAACTTTTGGACTATATATATATATATATATATAGTCACTAGAATATGAGAACTAAAAATATGGGCATTTCCAACACTTTTTTTGCAAATCCAACCATGTGGATGCGCTTGGCATGGTGAATTTGCTAGGAATCAACCATTTGAATGACAATTCACACTTGAACTCATGACCTCTTTTACACAGTTATAAAATATATATACCAAATGAAATGACAATTCACACTTAAACTCATGACCTCTTTTACACATAGTTATAAAATGACACTTGATTTAGTGTTTAGCATTTTGTTTTATGTTAAAGAGGTCATGAGTTCAAGTGTCATTTTCAATGGTATGGTCAAACTTTTAAAATAAGAATAAATTAGTAATTTTTATCACATATAAGGGCAAAATGGTAATTTCAAAACATGAGTTAGTGTTAACCTAAGAACAACCCAACGTTAATTCATGATTGGGGTTATTTGATTAACCCAAGTAAAAACTTTGGTGTGAATTTGCAAACTTTCAAGCTTTTGGTGTGCCCATGAATTAGACTGAAAAGTTTGGTGGGGTATTTGAATTTTTTTCCAATATATATATATATATATATATATATATATATATATATATATATATATATATATATATATATATATATATATATATATATATATATATATATATATATATATATATATATATATAGTCACTAGAATATGAGAACTTAAATACTATGTCATAGGGATTTGGCCAACCAGGTGCCGCACCCGCATCGACGCGACGCGGGTGTGCGTGTGGGTGCGACACCCAGTGAGGTCAACCAGTATGTCCAAATTTTGGACTTAAAAAAAACTTAATCAAGTTTTTTTAAAACTTAAAACTGTTTTGTGATTAAAACTTAAAAATTATATATATATATATAATTTTTTATACTTTTGCCCTCCCGCACCCCCGCACCCAAGTTTTTTTAAAGTGCCACACCCACACCCGCACCCATGTGACAGCTGAAATATGAGAACTAGAAATATGGGCATTTCCAACACTTTTTTTGCAAATCCAACCATGTGGATGTGCTTGGCATGGTGAATTTGCTAGGAATCAACCGTTGGATCGTGTATTTAAGATGAAAAATGTGATTTTTGAATGCTTGAATATTTATGAAGATTATGAGCCATTGATTTTAAAGCCTTAAAAAAATCTCATTTGTGCATAAAAATTGGATGATTCAAGAGCGAGTTCTTATAAAACCAAGCATGTAGATCACATTCGTACGGTTAGATTCAAGAGAAAAGAAAAAAAAAATCCATGAAAATTGCGGTTCACACATTAGTTCTTATATTTCCAGTTATCATATTCTAGTGACCAAAAGGGGGGAAATTTTTTTATTGATCCTCATGGCAATAAACATCCCTCAAACTGATGCTAAGATTAAGGGAAGGTAGCAAAGGAGATATGAAAGCAAGTAGAAGGTAAAGATTTTGTGAAAGATTGTGCCAGCTAAAGCTTAGAAGTGACACATTTTAAGGTGATGGAAATTTCCAGAAACTGCTACTTGACAAAACAACAATCTACCTCTATCTGCATTGTGTCAAAATATATGCCAAGTAGCAAATTAGATGGAACTCACTCGTATCAGAAAATAGTGGGTCAAGGATGGATGCTGATTGTCATATACAAATTTGCTGACATACTGAGATTTGAAGATATAATACAGGAATGTGGAGATGTATTCATTATTCAGTAGAATAAATACTTGACATGATCCACATCTTCTTCTTGCAGAATCTAAAGTGGCTGGTGATTCTGCTTGCTGAAGGGCAATTTACAGTTTTGAGCTTAGAGCTCTCAGTCAACCTGCAGATGTATTTGTGAATTCTTCTATGTCCTCAAAGGAACTCTATTTATCCACCATCATAGCTTGTTCATAATTAACTGAAATAAAACTTGTTAAGTTTCTGTTTTAGGATTTTCAAAGCCAAATCGTGAGGCTCTGTTCTAGAAGTTTTTCTTGAAAACATTTAGATTTTTGTTGATTGATACTATAATGTTTAGCTTAGGTAATATTTTTTCTATTTATAGTTTGCATTAGATTCTACCATGATGTTAATGCTTGCCTAGACAGTATTGTGACACTTTATGCACTTGCAGATATTAGCAAATTATTGACAGTTTATTCTCAGATTGTAGTAACAGTTATCGATACTGCAATTCTGTCTTGAGATTTCTACATTTTAAATTAAGCCAATTGCAATACTGTTTCTGTTACTGGTTTCTCTTAACAGGAGTACAGCATGCCCTTTAATGAAGAGAAACAAATTCTTTACTCTGGAAGGACGCAGTTCGAGAAGGCCTTGGACTTCTATATTTGTAGCCGAAGTGATGTTTTTGTGCCAACTGTTTCAAGTATGTTCTATTCAAATGTAGCTGGAGAAAGAATTCTTTTAGGAAATACTCATATCCTTGCTCCTTCCCTTCAATGCAGATTGACTGCAAAAACAACAAATTTTAGTGCTTGTCTATCACGATATGTGGTAGCGAAGGACCATTTTGTATATAAATGCCTGTGCTCTGTCAAAGACAAGGTCTGAAACGCTGAATTTTCCTTTAGCCTTACTACTGAGTGGCCTTTCTTGTACATTCACCATTTATTGGGTATATAGTCTTTTTACAGTGGTTAAGATCAGATCATATTAGCTCAAAGTATAGGTCTTTGCGCGTCCTTGAGAGGTCCAGCTTGAATAACATTTCAAAAAACTAAAATTTTTATAAAATTCAATCATAAAAACAAAAAATTCAAAGCCAAGTTAGTATTGACTAATTGAAATGGTATTTACTCTCTCCTTCTCTCCACCAGCACCACTAGTGTTGTCAACAGGTCGGGTCAGGGCTGCATCAAGGTTGACCCAGACCTGCCCATATAACTAATAACCAGGTTCGGGTTGGGGTTTTGTTGGGTCCCAAACCCGCATAATTTTAGAAATATATTTTTATAAAAAAGATATATATCGGGTTTGGGTCTACCGGAATATTATTTGGGTCAGCACTTTCCATGCCCATACCCGAGAATTCAGGTTTGGGTTGGGTACCCGATACAAACCAGACCTATTGGCAGCCCTAACCACCATCTTCATGTTTTTTTCTCATTCACAACCATAATCACTAACATGGGCCATCCAGGTACCTGACATGACAGAAACTGGTTATTTCTGTATTAAGGACACCCACTAATTTAGGATGTAGAGATAACAATCTCAGTATATTTGTTGGAAAATAACCGTATTGTATGGCAAAAATTCAAAATGCCCTATAATTTTTTAAATCCACCCGATGTTCAAGTTCACAATCTTTTGGCTTTAAAAGAACCTTTTTACTCTTTCCATGAGTGAATTTTCTTCAGGGAATTTCCTTTCAAATATATGATTTTTTTTTCAAATATGCATTTTTTTCAAATATATGAATATGTGATTTTCCTTTCAAATATGCAAATTTTCTCTTAAATATGTGATTTTTTCATAAAATGTGATTTTCTCTCGAGTTTTGTACAATAGATCACTATGTTCTTCAAATCTTGCAACCTCTCACTAAAAAATGTATTCGCACAATGTTTTCGCAAAAATCCTGAATTTTGCATAAACCTTATTGGTACTCTTTGAGTATAGTAAACTCTCACTAAAAGGTAGGTTTACACTTTTTTTATGTACTTCACAAAATTTGCATAACCAAATATGTGAACTTCGGTATAAAATGAAAATAACTTGCAAGATCCTTATGAAACTTCTTCTTTGAGACTTGTGAGATTCACATGAAAATAATATGTTCATATAATAATTTATTAAGTTCATTAAAAAATGAACATGCCCATACATATATTCATTTTATTCATTAAAAAATAAACTTGTCTATATAATTATATATTATTTCATTAATTAAAAAATAAACTTGCTCATACAAAAATGGACTCTTTGTGCAATTAAAAGATATACATTCTAAATTCTAAAGCGTTGTAATTGAATTCATTTTGGTGGATTATGTCGTACAAAGTCATTAATTGATGAAATAGGGAAAACTCAATATCAAGGGTTGTGAATCTTACAATCCGACTCGGAGCATGCAATTGCTCTTCCAAGGGCTCACCTTCCACCTCCTCATACTCCTAACATCTTCTTACACACTCTCCACAACCAAGGCCTTCTCCTTCGGCTGAAGACCATCAACATCATTCATTACCTTGGCATTTTCACCTCCTATCTTCTCCACCTCAACCATGATATCTGCCCCTTGTTGTTTCGGTCATTAATGATATACTTACTGAAATATCTTGCCATCGATGATGTTCCAGACCCTCAAAAAGTCATTGATTAAGGGTTGTTGAAAGTACTTGTCGAAAATAGTTATAGAAAAAAGGTCAGGAATTTTGTCAAAAGAAACACGATAGAAAAAAGGGGTTTTGGAATCACAAATAAAGCCCTGAAATGTGAACCATCACTTTTTAAATATAAAAGCATCACATTTAATGCTAGTACAAACATTTAAAAAAATTAAGGAGGTTTGTATTTAAGTTTTAAAAAATTAGTGAGTCTCATATGCAATGTGTGAATGTTCACGAAGTCTGCAAATGAGGCACAATATCTGCATATACGAATATTTGTGAATGTCTGTATAGATTTTCAAATCTCCTCAAGGAGTATTTACTTATTAGAGGTTTACAGGTTATATTCGTGAAGTTTGTATTGTAATATACAAAATTCTTCACACATTTACAGATCTTCACATTTGAATCATATATAAAGTTATTTTTGTTTATTTTATTTCTTTTTCTCGTTTGTTCTGAAAAGAACCTAATACTTTTTCTCTAGAACCCTCAATATTTTTTCTTTCTCCTTGCAGTGATTCGCGTGATTTTTTTTTTCATTCTGACGAGGATGCAATATCCTTCACATCGACTTCTTAGGTTATGTCAAAAGGTGAGTTTCATATAAACAATATATATATATGCATATTATTTTACTTTATTCTAAACTTTTTTTATTTGTAGATATGAACATTTAAGTGCCTCATGCGTATTTGTGTTTTGTTGTTGCTGTTGATTTTTTTGTATGTTTCTCTGTGTTTTATTTAATATTTGCTACCAAACATGTTTACTATGTTTAAGGTTTTTTTTCATATATTTGTTTGTGTTGTAGCATATTTATATTTGTTTGTTTGTCTAATGTCTTATGTGTATCTTAGGCCTTTCACGATGTGGCGCCTAAAGAGAAACATGGCAGCTTGAAGGGAAAAAAGGTTAATGAAAAAAAGTCATGTGAAAAGAGTCCAACTATACAGCTGCCCAAGCATGAGTTCTACATGGACACTTTGTTGACCAATGATGTTAGTGTTAGGTTTGTATATATATTTTTTTGTTATATTTATATGTACTCATTTGAATCTAACATGAATGTGTTATATATGACGATTGTGTAACATCTATATTGATTCATATAAAGACTTATTTAGAATCACAATCAGGACATAACAACATGAAATGAACAAAGAAAGACAATTTACCTTACCTCCTATTTCTCAATGAGTCTCCAAAGCGATAATCCTCTTGTTTTTCTAATGACTCATCGAAACCAACAACTTAACATTGTTCATAGCAAATGGTTAAATGTCCCAATATGAAAGAAGAGGCTCATACTTTCTTGGAGAACCAAAACATGATGTATCTTTTCCAGGATTGTGACAAGGTATCTATTGAACAACATTGCATACTTACATTTATGTTTATATACAAATAAATTACTTATGTCTTGAACTCGATATATGCTGTAAATTTTAATTCCTCTCAACTGAGACAATAAATACTAGGCTATGTGGAATATGACCCAAAAAGAAAATGAGTTCAGGCTCTACAATTCTATAAAGTCGATATACAATGCAGATACAAACATAAAAAATAAACTCATTACTTATTCAATAATATCTTTATTTTTCTCTTATATTAGGTAGAATTAAAGTTGGGTTGCAGGTTAAATTTTTTTGCTGAGTGCTTTGGTTGTGACATTTACTTAGATTGGATGGTTTGTCCCGTGGATGATATTCTTCAACAAGAGAGCGGGTGATTACTTTGCACATGTGTCTAAACTCAATACATACTTATACATGTTGACTTTTTATATAATTGTTCTTATGTATATGCTATATTTGGGCAAAAACATGAGCCTTGATTTCATGCATGTATGATCATGTATTTATTTTAGCATTTTATCATATTAATTCATGCATGATCCGATGAATAATCATATTAAATTCTCACATTTATCATTAGTTTCGAGAAAACACGCGAAAAAGTTAAATATCGGAAAAAACATAAATTGCAAGTTAATTTGGCAAATTAGGTCATTTAGGAATTAGTTAGAAATATTTTCTTTAGGATTTAGATTTTTTTAGGCGCAATAGTTTTTTAGAAAGTCTAAGTAGTTTAGTAAATAGTATAGGTTTTTGGAGTTTTTAGAAAACATTTTTGTAAAAAAACCTCTTTTGAGAATTTTTATAAAACAGTAAGAGTTAGCATTAAAAGTAGCAAACCCCCTCCTCTCTTTAAATATCCCATGTATGGGATTGAGAGAGGAGTCCTCCCTTGAGAAAACATTTCTCCTTCTCTTCTCAACCCTTTTTCTCCATTGAATTTTCTTCTCCCTTCCTCTTTCTCTCAACCCTTCTTTCACCAATGGAGGCCTTCCACAATAGAGAGTGTCGATGCAAGGGATAGGCCACTTCTCCTCCCAACAAGTCTGAAACGTGTGTTAAGCTTCTTCTTCTCTTCTTCTTCCTCGTCTTCTCTTCTCTTCCCTCTTTAATTCATTAATTTCTGTAATTTTCTTTTTCATACATATTCATTGTTCACTGTTGCATTGCATTTCATAGACGCACAACACAAGCATTCATCATCTATACAAATTGCATACGCATTTGTTGTGAAAGCTGCCGGATTCCACTCTACATCTGTCGTAAATCCATTACTGCAATGAGTTCAGATCAGATCCAGTATTGGATCTGATTTGTTGTGCAATCAGATCTACATTTTTGTCTTTGCCGGAATTACTCCAGCAACTGCTGGAATCCCTCTGTCTCTGCCGGAACCTGCTCCAATCTTCCGAAATTCATTTCTCTCTCCGACTAGAATGCCTTTGAGCCATCTGAAACCATCCAGACCGACCGAAATTCCCTGTTCTAGCCGGATCCGTTATTGTTTATGCCTGATTCCTTTGCCCCTGTCATGCTTCCTCTGTTGTTACCGTGAAATCCATTTCACGGTAACAACAAGTTAGTGTTAAAAACAGTTTGAACTTCACAGCAACCCATCTTCACTCCACCGTGAGGCCTATTTTCATGGCAGCTTGTTTTTAAAGTTCTTTTCATGGCATTATTCTTCTTAATACATATTTCACGACAATTGTTATTCACACCTGAGCATCATTCACAGCGATTTGCATCTTCACGACTGAGAGTTATTTTCACTGTTCACAACACTTTGATTTTCACAGCAGCCGATTTCACCTTGTGCCTTTGATTTTCACAGTATTAGTTTTCAAGTAAATCTTGCAGCAATTTTTAAATGCATCTTCACGGCAACCTGTTTTTAACATTTTTCGTTACGACATTAGCAATTTGCATTTCACGGATTGCATTTTTCATGACATCACATATTCATCGTTTTCATTTAGGTTTTTACTACATTTCATTTTAGGCATTTTAGGTAGTTTTTTAGGCATCGCATTTTAGGAAATTTCATTTAGATTTTTACGTCATTGCATTTTAGGCAATTTACGCATTTTTGATTTTCGCATTTTGCATACCTTTCATTTTGCACATTTTTGTGTATTGTCCATCTTTTAGTTTAATATTAGTTTTTCGTCTTTCACTGCTTGTGTGTTCGTGTTTTGTAGGAAAGTGCAGAGTGAAGGCAAGTGAGCAAGATACGTGGTGGTGCGCACTTGACACGCGATACGAGGCACGAGCGCAAAAGACACTTTTTACTTTTTTTTTAGAATTTAGGAATTTAATTCAATTTTTGGGTTTGTAATAAAACCATTTTAAACCCTCCGTGTAGGGTATTCATTTGATGTAATAGTTAAGTAGTTTTATTTTTTTGTACTTTTTCATTTTGGCAATAAACATAGTTTAGTTGCGTGTTTGAATACAAGTATCCCCCATTCCCTGAGATCGACCTGGACTCCACTCGTGGGAGCCAGTTTTATTTTTTGTGTCTGGCTTTCACGTACTTTAACATAAAAATCTTTTTGAAAAATATTTCATAAAACAAAAAGAGACATCAATGTACATGTTTAGATTTTTTGTTTTGTTATGTTATTGCAATGTAAGCTAATTAGTTATTAAGAAATAATCTTTTTTTAGGCTGATCCCACAAACTTTAGGAAGCATATGGTTAATTACTATAAGAAATTGAAGAAGAAGAATAAAAAAGAAATAACTCAAAAGAATGGAGCAGAGAGGCAACAAAGCAAAAGGGACAACAACAAAAAATATCCCCCCCAAGGAAAACAACACCTACTACCTCAAAAGATCTAGAGGCCAAACAAAAGGATCTAGAGAAGGAGGCACCAGAGGACCTTGATAAGGTAGTTGACATGAAGCAAATGTGGGATTGTTTGAGTCGTTGTTGACAATACTATAATAAAGTGTTTTCAATATGTACTTTGTAAATAAAATTAATATATGTGCATTATAAGTTTTTTTTTAATGATTGAATAAATGAATATATGTATGAATATGTTCATTTTGAATCAATAGAATGTATGTGTGTTTGAGCATGTTCATTTTTTAATGAATGAATGTATATATGTATGAGTATATTCATTTTGAATCAATGAAATGAATGTATGTATAAGCAAATTCATTTTTTAATGAATGAATGAATATATGTATAAGCAAAGGGCCCAAAAATCAATGGCCCACAATATGCCAGAATTTTATAACTCAAAAGATCATATTTTTACACCAGAAAAGCATGAAGGCTTGATCCTTAACAAACAAAACATGTTGAACACATCTATATCCTTAGATTGAGTCCATACAACCTGCACATATGATTTCTAGTTCATTAGTTCCTTACCTTCATTAGTAGCATATATTTTTCACACACACACACACACACACACACACACACATATATATATATATATATAAGTTGGTAGCTATGCAACTACCCGCGCAACTATGTGGGCCGTCCATTGCGGCCTTGATGAATAGCCTACGCAAAAATGAGAAAAAATACATATTTTTCACTTTTAGCAATTGTCAAAGACCACTGCTAAAGGTCCCAGTGGTAAAAAAACCTATCACTAAAGGCCCGAGTTTCCATTGGGGCTTTTAGTGTCAAACTTTTGACCGCCGCTAAAAGTAAAAAATGAAAAAACATGCATTTTTGCGTGTTTTTTGCTTTTTTTGTGGTCATCCATCATAGGTGCACCTAAGGGTTGCACAACTACCACTCAATATATATATATATATATATATATATATATATATATATATATATAAGTGATAGTTGCCTAACAATTTTTTAGCCTACCTTTGACCTACCATAGTAAATAGGTGTGTTCATATTGTTTTTCGCAAATCTGACCCTGGAGATGTGTTTGACATGGTCAATTGTATAGGAAATGTCACTTGGATAATGTTTTTTTAAGCATTGATTTTTTTTTTTAAATTGTAGACCTTTGATCTTTAAATCTTATAAAAACCTACCTTCATGTCAGAATAAGACAATCCAAGAGTTGATTCCTATAAAATTAAGCTTGTAGATTACATATGTATGGTCAAATTTTAGAAAAAAATAGAAAAAACTCTTTCAAAGCCTAGAAGGCTGGCAATAGGCATGAAATAAAGTACGCAGCTAATACCTACTCTCTCTCTCTACTAGCCTCTTTTTTAGCTAACCACTATGCTAATTAGTTTTTTAAAGGGTTTTTCCATGTTTTCCTTAAATATGATTGCACTGATGAGTTCTACATGCTTGATTTTATAGGAATTGACTTTTGGATAAACAGATTCTGATACACAGGTAGGTTTTTATAAGGTTTAAAAAATGGACGATTTAAGTTCTTCCTATATATTCAAGGCTTAAAAATCATGTTTTTCATAGAAAAACCAGATCCAAGTTGTTTCCTAGTAAATCTATTGTGCCAAACACATTTGTAAGGTCGGATTTAAGTGATACATGGAAAAACACTTTGAAAGCCCAACTTTTCAAGCTAATTGGGCTTGTAATGGATTTTTCCATGTTTTCCTTAAATCTGACCGTACAAATGAGTTATTCATGCTTGATTTTATAGGAATGGACTCTTGAATCATCCGATTCTGATACAAGTAGGTTTTATAAGGTTTAAAAAATCAACGGTCTAAGATTTTTCTAAATATTTAAGGCTTAAAAAATAATATTTTTCATCAAAAAATATGATCCAAGTGTTGTTTCCTAGTAAATTTAACATGCCAAATACATCTAAGGTCATATTTAAGCAATACACAGGGAAAACACTTCAAAAGCCTAGTTCGAAGCATTTTTCCCATGTATTACCGTGCTAATCGGGCTTTCAAAGTGTTTTCTCACATATTTCTTAAATCTGACCTTACAGATGTTGTAACGACCCTAACTCATACCCTTTGAAAATGCAGATTTTTTTTTTAAACCATTGCGGAAGTCTTTTCAGAAACCCTGGGTCTTTATAGTTTCACTCCCAATTTGATAAAACAACCAACCACAATAGAGCTTACAATTATCATCCATACCAAACCAAACCAAACCTTTATTGAAATAATGAGTAGTAAGTATCGAGACAAGTGCATAAAGGAAATGTTCAGAGTGCAATATCAACTAAATAAAACAAAAAAAATAAAAGAAAATTGAGCCATGTTGTCCATCTGTGATTTGTCTAACATGTGTGTGACACTCGTAACTTTCCCAAAAGCCAGTCGCTTCACTGATCACCTGCAACTGTGAAAAACTATAGAAAGATGGGGTCAAAAATCAGAAGAATTCTGCGTACAAATCCCTCTAATTAAAATAAATGAGCATAAAGAACACAAATATGATTTCATACAATAATTCAGAGGAATGCAACTATGACAATTATATAATTCAATTAAGCATTTATGCAATATGAAACATTTATTAAGCATGAAGAACATAAATCAATAACAAGAATCATAATGTAAGTAAGCAGTATTTTTAACAAGCATTAAAACTTAAACATCATGCATCCACCAACATGTAACAATTAAAGGAACAAATAAAAGATGCATGTCCTAATGCATAACAGGAATATGCATGATTTATCTGCAATGCATGAACATTTTATTAATTTTTTTTCTTAAAGTTTTTCATTTTATATGCATGCCATATTAAATGCATACAATTTAAGATTTTCTTTTTAATTATCGTTGCCCGTGGATACACCAAGTTGGTATAATTTCTCCGAGGTCAAGTTAGGTTTCCAGAGTAGCTTAACACACAATTTGTATTTTATTATGGGGTTTCAAACTTAGCCCTCGACCGAATCACCTTCGGAACATTAGACCTCCACATCTAATGTCAAGGACACTAGAGACACTCTACGCCCACAAGTTTCACTTTCACTTTCTTGGTATACCAAAATAATAGTTGTATCGAACACACCACCCCCAGGTAAAGTGACAGACTCTTCCTAAAACCGTGGCCAACAGAAAGAACCTCAATATCGGGTTCAGGGGTCAAACTAAAGCACAAAGAGTTTTTTTATCCTCGTGGTCCCCCAAAATCGAACATCTAAGATGCCATTCTTTCGATGGGAGATCTCAGTTTATACATTACATTATTCTTTTTTCATTATCTTTATTTAAATGCCAATTATTAAGTTTTGCAATTCAGCATGCAAAAATAAAGGCAAAAGCTTGCATCTACCCCTGCGAGAACCATCACGGAACTCTCACTCGTAGAAACACATAGAACAGTGCAATATAGTGCAATCAAAATAATTGTGATTTTTGTAATGCATTTAAAATATATAAAGAAACAGCAAACCAACGCTCGAGGCCCACCAGGCCAATGACGATTCATTTCGAACATTGATGCATCGTATACAAAAATCATAACAATATGAAATTTATGCAAGGATACCAACATGATTCCAAATGCATATCATTCATACCAATTTAACAATATGCATAAGCTACCAGTGTCATATGCATGTGTTCACCATCCATGTGAAATTGCTTTCATGAAATCACTTAACACACATGCATTCATTCATGATTCATAAGTACATGAGAACATTTATCCAAGATTGTACATGATAAACACACATCGATTTCATGTATGCACATGCACTTGAAACCAATCCATAAATGCACGATAATTAAACATGTCCCATAAATGTAGGCACATGAAAATGTTCATTCATAACATATGTTAACATCCACACACATGAACATAACCCGGGTCTAGAAATTGAATTTCAAGGCAGCACACATTCATATCATGTATACACATGTACCAAAACAATCTTTGCCATAACATGTTAACAAGCATGCATTCATATCCAACATGTCATATAGGAAATAAACCACATACTTTCTAAATGCACATCCATATATGCAAACCTTTATCATGCGTATGAAACAACAATATTCATTAGCATGTATTTACTTAATTCATGTGCAACTATATCAAGTGCATGTTTTCATTTAATGCATTCACTCATATCGAATGCATGTTTTTAATTCACATACTCACATCACATGCAAACCTTCATTCATAAGTCTTTTTACACATGTGACTACTTGTGTAACTATATATATGCAACATGACCTAACAATTCACATTGATACATATTCACAAAATACCCATGTAATAACATTGCCTTAGAATATTGATCACGCAAAACGTGTTAATCATAAGCAGGTAAAAATCTGGAATCTACAACGGGCATCACACAATACAAATAATATATATATATTCATTAGTAAACAAATTTATGCTATCAAACTTGTAGTACACATGCATATCCAGATTTAAGGACCCCTGTATTCACTTGGGTGCATATGTGACTTCAAGTGTAGGCATTAGGCATGATTAACACTAGTATGCATGTACCAGTATACACATAATTCCCACAAGACTTATAGGCAACATATGCATTCCACTTGCATGTTTGCATATTATACTTAGATGAATTCATGCATTCAACATATGCATATTACATCTAGACGAATATATGCATGTCTATATATACAGATTTATATTTGAAACGATAAAGAGAATCAAGAACCGATCCATGGGGATCGATTTTATCATGATGCCAATACATAACCAGCTATCTTTATCATAACATAAACTCTGTTTTTGCATAAAACTAAGCATGTACAGAATTTTATTTTCATAAGAATGAAAGGAGTCAAAGGCACATCTATGAGAATCAGTAATACCATAACACAACCATAATCACAAGCTATTCTATCATGAAATAAATTCTGTTTTGACATAAAAGAAACATACATAGAAATTTATTGTAAAAAGGGTGAAAGAAATTGAAAATAAACACATGGATGAGGATCTCTCATGTATTATAGAGTAGACATATGGATCTACTCATTTTTCCATGGATTTTATGTCTAAATCTTGCATAGAATAGAACCGACATTCGATTTCTCACTCATATTCAAAAGAGAAGACTCGTACCTCAGAACCGACACAGGTACGAGCATTCTCTGTTGCGCCAACTGCGAAAAAGGTAATCAATTAACCATTTGAAAGAAAACTGGAGGGGCGGGCGGACTCATCTGTGAGCCGGACCCAACCTGGCATTCATTAAGGGAGGCAGAGGCAGGGGCTTCGCCCCTGCCGACCTATAGAAGCTACAGAGGGTGGCAAAGAACGACAGGGGACCCAGCCCTTGCTGATCCGTAGGGAAGACATAAGGCAACAGAAGCTAAGTGTGAACACCTTAAATTTTTCAAAAAATTCAAAAAATCCCCTTTTGCCCCTATACATTCACCTTCTGAGATATTCAGAAGGGCGATTGTGTCAATTTTCATTCATTTCTCAGATTCATTGGTTAAAGATCCGAAATCCAATCTCATTTCCTACATCTGACCCAATTTCAGATCCTGATCAAATATCCAAATCCAATTTTGAGTTTGATTTTCCATTTTGTAAAATTCAAAAATACAAAAAACAATTTTCTAAATGGTTCAGACATTTCATCCAGTATCCATTTGGATTCACTTATTTTGTTTCCTAAATTTCAAGATTCAGACTCGAATTTTTATTAAAAACCTCCAAATCCAGATCCATTTTTGAAACTCAGTTTTTGAAATTAAACCATGTATTGTCATAAAACCTCATTTTCGTAAAAACCTCGAATTTCAAAAACAAATATCTTACAAAACTTCTTAAAAATCTCATCTGGATCCTCTCCTTCTCATATTTTTAAGGTTTTCTTTCAAAAACTTAAAAGAAAAACTTTTAGAAAAGGGGCTCTACCCTCATTTTTTAAAACTTTCCTCTTTTAAACCTTATTTATGAAAGTTCTTGGAAATTGGAGGACCACCTTTGAAAAAATCCTAACAACTTCTTTTTATAAAAG
Source organism: Nuphar pumila (assembly GCF_984573655.1). Classification (NCBI taxonomy): domain Eukaryota; kingdom Viridiplantae; phylum Streptophyta; class Magnoliopsida; order Nymphaeales; family Nymphaeaceae; genus Nuphar; species Nuphar pumila. The sequence goes on from NC_143261.1 coordinate 4,856,289, forward strand.
AAACCGCAAGGGTCGACCACCTCTTCATCCGCCTTTACCCTTCCACCCTCTCTGATTGATGATCTGTCTTCACCCCACCAAGCTCATGCATTCCTCTCTACGCATCCTCTTCCCTTTCCCCCCTCTTCTCCTTCTTCCTCTTCCTCTTCTCCCTTTTTTCCCCCTCTTTTTCTCTAGTTTTTCTTTTGGTCGATTGAAAAAGTCTGATCCATCTTCAACACCTAGAGGAAGCACCACTACCATTCAATCAATCAGCCGTGAGTAAATCTCTCTACTTCCCCTTTCTCTATTTTTCTTTTCTTATCTTCTTACGCACTCTCCTCTTTCCTTTCTGTTTTTTTTTTTACAATTCTCTGGTTTCTTCTTTATTATTTTAACAGCAAACCTCCTTGTAGTGCCAATTTGCGTATAGCAGTATCGACTTGCACATGGCAATATCACTGAAATGTTTCTATTCCAACATTTTGTTAATTTTCTTTTGCAATTTGTTATCGAATTTCTCTTGCCTTATGTATATTGTTGAATATTTGTTCCTTAAATTTGGTATTCTCTTGTTTCTGCATTTTACATGTAATTACCTTAGATCCATCTCATTTGTTGTTTTGTATTTCTTTTCATTTATGCCTCTTCAATTTAATGCACCGTGCATCCTCTTATTCACGTTGCATCTGCATTTTGCTTTTACTTCATAATTGGCCTTTGCATTTGTATTCACAACATCAGTTCTATGCATAACATTCATTCGTGCACTACGTTCCTTCATTACATACACAACACAATGCATCATATATCTGGTGTACAACTATTTTTTCCATATATGACCATTTCACTGTCAGCTCCTGCATATTTTTCATAAACACCTCTTGTTCGCCATAATTAGTTCTATATTGGATCTAATCCTGATGGTTCATCTAGGTGATATGCTCTAATCACCCTTTTGATATGTTTGAACACTGCTGACCGCTCTGACTTCTGATGCAAAGTCGAAAGTGTTGTAGTGTTAACCTGAGGTTTCAAATGCAAACGTGTCATATTGTAGGTCTGTTTGAGTGTCGTTGTTACATTTTGTTCCAGTATCTTGAATCATTGGTTTACATATTTCTACATAAATTCTGATTTTTTTAGAGTTGATTCATGTATGTGTTGGTGATCCTTTATGAAAATTTTGGATTATTTTGAATTCGGTATCTATGTTAAAAAAATCAGACACTGAAACCTAATTTCTGCACCGTGAAAACGCTATACAGAATTAGGGTTTGGTTGTCGAGGTCATATCTCCTTCGTCAGAGATCAGATAGACGATCCGTAAGTTGCAGTGTGTTCATTGGGATGTCTACTGTATTCTGTAGAAATTTCATATTTTCCATGGTAGTTTGCTATTTTTAATTTGTTAGAAATCAGAATCTGTTTCTGTCATGCTGATATGCCTTGTTCGAGCCCCGGGCTAACTTGCCAGAATCGTATCTCTCTAATCGAAGATCGCATTCTCGATCCGAAAAAAGCTATGAACTCATCTGCATGTCCTTTGTTTTCTGTTAAAATTTCACGATTTTACATACTATTTTGATATTTTTTCCTGATTTAATATCATAACTTCCTGTTTTTGAACTGAGATATATTCGTCGGGATTTAGCGTATATTGTCAGAATCGTATCTCCCTAACCGGAGATCGTATTCCAAATCTGTAATTTGATTTTTATTTGTATATCTGTCTACTATCTCCATGTAAAATTTTATAAATTTCTATGGTGAATTGATATCCGAATCAGGTCTGACACTGTGATAGGTTCGTGACTACATGTAAAATCACTTGTTTTTCTCATTTTTATTCAATTCTTGTATTAGAATAATCTCAAAAATTCTTTTTTTTCAATTTCAGTTTAATTTTAGGATTCTCAGGACTATCCATGTCGATTTTCATTATTTTTTGCATTTATTTGATATATTATTTAGTTAAATCATGAAAATAGGGTGCCCGCGGAGTTTCGATTCGAGTAAAACATTAGAAAAAGTTGCTATTTTCATGATATTTCATTTTTTTTAGAAATATTTTTATATTTTTAGGCTTTGATCATGTTTTTAATCATGTTTGGGTTCTCTATGTCCGTTTTGGTGTTTATTTGAATTTATTTGAGCCCTAAATTAAAAGTTTTACAAAAATCTTTTCTGAAAACACTGATTTCAAGGCCATAGTTTTGTTTTCAGGGGCATTTTTATCATTTTTCTCAAAATTTTGAATTTTAAAATTATTTATCTTTATTATTTATTCAATTTTATATCATCTTTTATTATGTTTATCTTAGAAAAGCATAGAAAAAGGCTTATATCTGGATAAATCTCTCAATTTCTAGATATTATGGGATAAATTTAGAAAAACCAACATATCTCAACCAACAAGTTTGCTAGTTTTGCAGAGACATTCAAGATTGTATTTTCTTTTATTTTTTTAATTTAATTTAATTAATGATGTAAATTAATTATAAATTTAGAATAAAAATTTACTTTTCCTGCTTAGAATAGAATTTGCGTTGCATATAGTTTACTGTTTTATATAAATGTTTTTCTCCTTTTAGAATCAAATGAGTTATATTCAATCCATATCTGTGGCCACAGTCAGGGATATGTAGCGAATTTAATCAATTGAAATTCTATAAAACACAAACTTTATTTTTCAAATATTTTTCTTAAAAGTTCTTCAGAAAATGTTTTCTCAAAATAGCATTCATACATCATTTAGGGTTAGATTGCATCATGAAAGTATTTCATAGGGCCACACGCCCTTTTTTTGATTTATTTTTCTAATTCTATTTCAGAAAAATTGATTCATTTTCAAAATTTTCCAAGGCTTTCTTAGAAACTGATTTTCTCAAAACCCTTGATTTTTCAAGGATTTTCCAAACACTTTTTTAAGTATAATTCACGATTTTCCAAGTTTCCATATTCTCTATTTCAAAGTTCGAATTCAGAGAAATCAAGTTTTTTTAAAGTTATTTAAAATTCTTCAGAAATCGATTTTCTTAAAACACTTGGATTTCTCAGAAATCGACATTCCCTTTTCCTCAGAAAGATGCTTTCACCATGATTCACGATGTTCAAAGTGTCATTTTTTCTAAGAATTTTTCAAGTATTTCAAATCTTTGAAGCATACATCATGATTTTCAGTCAAATTTTTTTCTAAGTCATAGCACATGCCTGATTTTTTGTGCATTTAGGAAATAATACACGATTTAAACAAGTTGAGCATAGCAAAGCACATGATTGATTTTTGGTTCAATTATCCCTGATTATGGCGCCAGGAATGGTTGAACCTCGTATCAACAGACGAGTCTCATTTTTCAAAATTATCCTGCATTTTAAAAATAGAGGTGAGTTATTTTCAAAACTTTTTAAAATACAGTTTAACTTGCAAAAGTAAAATTTTCAATGATAACAAGATATTAGAAAAAAATTATGTTGTAAGAGGAATTAAGATGGAAATGTCTATTATGAGAGTTTGTTAAAGAAAGGTGGTTGTCAGAAAATCAAATATTTTTTCAAATCAAAATTAACAGTAAATGTTTGTTGAGAAACTGAATTCAAATCCTAATCCGAGAACATCTAATCATTTGGATTTGGTATTTTGACTATTTCCAACCTGAATCCAAACCGCTTACATCTCTGAGCGTGATCTCCATAAGCACAGTTGCTCAACTGTCCTGCGCAACCACGAAGAATTAATTATACATGATAGAACTCCGAGTTTGACTTGTTTGGCAATCACCATGCGACTACCCACCAAAGCACTAACCCTTCATAACCATTTATGAACATGATGACGGCATAATGCAGAAATTCTTGTCACCATCTATCTTTGAGAATTATGTTTTTCAAGACGTGGCAATTGCTAATAAGCTAGTGATCATCCATCCCTTTGTGACTGACAGGGTACAGTTTGATCATTTTGGCTCCTCTGCCTCTGAGAGAAGCTGCAGTGAGCACACTGCTAAAATCATCCATGTTGAGTCTCGTTAGCGTTGCACCGCAGGAGAAGGTGGTAGCCTTGTGAAAACATTCAATATCAAGGGTGGTATTCAAGAGAAACAACCTATAAAGCCACTGCAAAAAAAAGCAGCAGCAAAGGCAACAATGAAATTTGGTCAATTTAAAATCATGGATTTGGTTTCCAGTCTGTCCCTTGAGCTGTTTGACTTAACCCTCTCTCTCTCCTTTTTTGCTTGTTTTGCTCTTTAAGTTTAATCCAAACCCAACCAAAACCAGGAAAATGAAAACTCACAAAAAAGGGAAGAAAGAAAGAAATCCAGTAAGAACCAACCCATTGCTTCCAAAGATTCTGTTAATCAGTCATCTTCTAAAGCAATGACAACCATATTTTATTCATTCTCTGTGAAAACCAGAAATAAACTCCTCCTTCATGCTTGTGACTTACTGTTGTTCCATTCCCTAGAAGGGAGGGGTCATTGTACCTAGTACCTACCACTGATAATAACTCATCTCTTTCCTTCCCTTCTGTCCCTTCTTTTTTCCCTTCTCTTCATTCCATCCCTCCATGACCCAATATCCGTCACTGCATCACACAAAGATTGTTGGTGGTGCAGAAGGGTTGGGTCTGGGATCAACATTTGGGCTTTTGGGGGGGTTGACAAAGGTACAGTCCAGCACAGATTCAGGTACCCAGTTGGCCCACATTGGGTTTTTAGCAAAAGCTCCACCTGAGCTACCACCAGTCCTTGGTGGGTTTCTTGGAAATGGGGTTGATCAGGGGTCGCTGTGTTGGGTTTATTTCATCTTGCTCTGGGGTTGTTTTCTGAGTGGGAGATCCTGATCTGGGGGGATTTGTCTCCAAGTGTTTGGTTTTCAGGAGAAGGGCGCTGGGAGGAGATCAAGCAAACCAGGTATGGCAAAAGAAATAGGAACGAAGAACTTGTTATATTCCTTTTCTTCTCTTCACATTCTTCTCTTTTCTTCTTCCTTTTCTCCTTTTTGGTGCAAGTGTGTAATTTTCTACATGGGCTGTTGGTTGCAATTTTGATTTGGTCTTCATTTCTTTATGTGCTTTATTTTGTTGGTGTTATTCCTATCCTTTCTTTTGCTTGTTTTTCAACAATGGTTTGTTCCTGTTCTGGAGAAATTTGGGGTCCGATGGAAGTTGTAGATTTGTGAAAATGGGTTATAAGTGCGCAAAACTGTAATTTGTTTGATCTGAGCGAATCGTGTTATGGATCATACAAGGTTATGGAAGGATTGAGTTACAGTTTGTTTGGTCTGAGCGAATCGTGTTAGGGATCATATAAGGTTATGGAAGGATTGAATCCTGGAATGCGTGTGAAGGATCAATGTGAGGTGGGAATCTATAGAGCGTCAAGAGTCTGAAGAGGAGAAATTAAATGGGGTTCAATCTTTTCCTCAGACGTTAAAAGGTGGAAAATGGATGGAATGGAGTCCATATACCTGCTTTGTGTCCAAATAACTGCTGTTGGTCCCTTGATTACAATGTGTCTCTGCAGTTTCTGTACGAGTTTTTGCTCTACCTGTGGTACCATAAATCTGTTATCAAGCTGGTACATGTTAAGACTGCAAATCTTTTGATGTTCTTTACCATTCATGAACAATTGTAGTCGGTTTGCCTTGTGGATTATACGTCTTTTTTGGTTGACTTTGTTTTCCAGCATTGTTGATTATTTTGGGATGCTTGAATGACATCATTTGGGTACCTTGGCAATTAAGAAAATGTCGTCTGGTGGAACTCTCAATAATCATCTGTCTCAAAAAACGCCTGTTCTAGGCCTCAAAATTTGGGTTCTAATTGGAATTTCTGTGGGAGTCTTCATCGTGTTGATCCTTGTTGTCCTATCCATCTGGCTTACTTCTCGAAAGAAGTCAAGAACGACAATCGATCATTTCCCACAAGGCCAGATACCAGCCATCTCGAAAGAGATCAAAGAGGTGAGGGTGGAGCAAGTAGCAGCTCATGGCTTCGCTCCTAGCAATGGGATTCTGCTCACCATCCATGACAAATCTAGTGATAAAGATTCTGACAGGGTTATGGTCCATGTTGGCGTTGGTAAAATGAAAAATGCAGATAATAGCAGCCAGTCAGGTTCGTTTCATCACATAGACAAGGATTGTGCATCACAGTCAGGTGATGAAGGGAGCTCGGGGACAGTTACTATTTGCAGAGGCGCTTCCTCATACCCTATCACTGCTCCTTCACCTTTAAGTGGGTTGCCAGAATTCTCCCATCTGGGTTGGGGCCATTGGTTTACTTTGAGAGACCTAGAACTTGCAACGTATCGCTTTTCTAAAGATAATGTGCTTGGGGAAGGTGGCTATGGTGTTGTCTACCGTGGTCAGCTGATCAATGGAGCTCCAGTAGCTGTAAAGAAACTCCTGAACAACTTGTAAGTTAACACTATCTCTTTGCTGCAATTTCCTCTTTTCTTAGTTTTGATTTACAAAGAAATAGCTTCTTGACATTCTTGTTGATGTTGGTATCTAGGGTCTTTAGTTATCTAAATTGAATATAATGATGTATCTTCATCTACCATTTCTCAAAATCAGCAATTGGTCCTCAATTTCGCTCTTTTATTTTAAAGGATTTATGTTGGATGTTTTGTAGGGGTCAAGCAGAAAAAGAATTCAGAGTGGAAGTGGAAGCGATTGGTCATGTCAGGCACAAAAATCTAGTCCGGCTTCTTGGATACTGTGTGGAAGGAATTCACAGGTATGTGATCTCTCTCTCTCTCTCTCTCTCTCTCTCTCTCTACTGCTCTTGCAATGGAATTGCTTCCAAGTTCCATCACATTTACTTATGCTAAGTTGCCAACATTGATCTGGTTATGACATGTATCAGACAAACACCTTCACCAGGACTAGCAATCTCTCATCTATAAATAGTACAAGACACTGAATTATGTTTCAATTTCAATATGTCATTTGACTTTACTTCATTATATCCATATGATTTTCTCAGAATGCTGGTCTATGAATATGTCAACAATGGAAACCTAGAGCAGTGGCTGCATGGAGCCATGCGCCAGAGAGGCTTTCTTACTTGGGAAGCTCGCATGAAAGTCATACTTGGTACTGCTAAAGCGTAAGTCCACTTAGAAGTAGCAGTTCAAATTGTTTGTTCATGCAGTGGAATGACATGGTTAGGTTATTCTTTCTTCCCTAGGAAAAAGGAAAAACTTATAATCAACATGTGGTTTCTGACAGTCAAAGTTACTGGGAGGTCATGCTATTTTTTCTTTCTAATTTGATGACAAAATTTTGTTTGTTAGATGCAGATTGTTAAAATATATGTATTAATATATATATATATATATATATATATATATATATATATATATATATATATATATATCTTCAAATACACCATAATACCTGATAAGGGTATTATGGTCATTTCACATAATACCCGATAAGGGTATTTATTTTTTTCTTTTCTTTTTTGTATTTCTTTTCTTTTCTGTTTTTATTTTTTATTTTTATTTTTTTGAAGCCACATAGGGGGGCCCACCATAGAATCGTTGGGCCCCCCAATGGTCTCAAATGTGACCGTTGGGGGCTCCCAATGACTCTATTGGGAGCCCCCTTGTGGTCCCTTGAAGTGTATAAATAGGAGCTTTCCCCCTTTGTGTATGTTATGCTTTTATGAGCTCCTCTTTAATAAAGAGTGTTTATTTTATGTGTGTAGCCTTGTTACAAGGTATTTCGTATTATCCTTTGGTGGATTTCTTCTTTGTGCCTTTGTGCTAAAGTCTATTGTTGGACATTGTGAATGTATTTGCATTCTTGATTCTTCTGCATACTTCATTACATGGTATCAAAGCCATCTGATTCTTCAAAGGTGAAATTCTTGTCTCTCTCTCCACTTTTACATATTCTCTTATTGAAGCAATGGAGACCAAGATCGACCTATCATTCAAGCTCAATGGAAAAAATTACATGATGTAGGCATCCACAATGAAAAATAATCTCAAAGGAAAGAAGCTTTAGGGTTATGTAATGGGGATCGTTCCAGAACCTCAACTTAAGCTCACAAAAATGGAAGGAGGTCAAGAAAAATCTCTTGAGGGAAATGCTCGCCTCAAAGCAATAGAAGACCATCAACGACAAGTGGAAGATTGGGAGAGAAACCATGCAAAAATCCTAGCATGGTTTATGAATAATGTTGAACTAAAGGTATGTGCCAATATTGCAAAATTTCGCCGAGCCAATGAAGCTTGGTTTTTTATGAAGGGTATGTATACCCCAAAAGATCTTGCAAGAGCCTACTTCTTGCAAGAGAAAGTTAGAACTACAAACCAAGGGGATATGAGCACCCAAGATTACTATAGTGTTCTAAATCCTTTGTGGGATGAATTGACTCTTTTAGAGCCTAAATGGGTGGCTATGGAGGATGTTGAGTTTAGACAAAAACAAATGGAACAAGATAGATTGTTTCAATTTTTATTTGGGCTTCGTCCCGAAATTGAACAAGTGAGATTCTCACTCCTTCGTAGATCCACTCTTCCTCCTTTAGAGGATGTCCTTGCCGAAATTACTCAAGAAGAGACTCGGCATGGCATGAGTAAAAGCATGGATAAAGTTTTTGCCATATCTAAACCCGACAATCATGTTAAAATATACAAGCCACCTCATTTTGGAAAACAATAGAATGGTGGAAGGAAGATGATCATATGTCATCATTATTATGAGCTGGGACATATTAAACCTACATGCCCAAAATTAAATGGGACTTTCAAGCCTAAGGTGGCTTCCGTTGAGGAATCCTCCACTAAAGAAGATGAAGGCAAAAACGGAGATCTCAAGGACACTCTTGGTCAAATATCCATGGCTCTCCAACAAATCTTAAAAGCTACTTCCTCCACCTCCGGTGCCTCCATTGCTTCTTCATCACCTCCTAGTGCGTATTCTTGAATTTTAGATTTTGGAGCTTCTTTTCACATGACTCTCCATGAAAATGCTTTAACCAACATATGCACCAATTCAAAAATTTCTTGTGTCTCGACGTCCGATGAAACTTTTCTCATAATAAATGGAATTGGAACTCTTGATCCTAAAAATTTTCAAATTTTTTTTGTTCTAAAAGTAAGAATAGTTCCTAAACTAAATCTCAACCTTTTTTTCGTTTCCCAAATTGCCGACCATGGATGTGAAATATCTTTCTTATCTCAAGGGTGCTTTGTGCAGGATCTTCAGTCTGGAAAGCGGATTGGGTAAGGCCATAGAAAGAGAGTTCTTTACTACATGGATCACTTGACAACTCCCTACAAACTTTTTTTGTATTTATGTTCAAGATAAAAGTATTGAAACTTTGTATAAAAGACTTGGACATCCAAGTTATTCTAAAATGTATTTTTTTCCTTTTAGAAATAAGTTTTGTAAAGAAAAAGATATCAATTGCAAAGATTGCATTTTTGGAAAAATAAAGTCTATTCCATTTCCTATAAGAACCTTTATTTCAACTAGACCTTTTGAATTAGTGCATTCCGATGTGTGGGGACCATCTCCGGTTCTATCTAAAGGTGGTTATTCATATTATGTGACCTTTATTGATGATTATACTAGATATGTATGAATTTATTTTCTTAATCTTAAATCGGAAGTCCTTACATTTTTTTAAAGAATTTTGTGCAAAAATTCAAAATCAATTTCAAAGTCACATATCCATTCTTAGATCGGACTCCGGAGGAGAATACCTATCAAATGAATTTCAAACATATTTAAAACAATATGACATTTGTCATCAAAGATCATGTCCAAGAATTCCACAACAAAACGGTCTAGCAGAAAGAAAACATAGGCATATCTTAGAAACCACTAGATCATTACTTATTTCTAAAAATATTCCTAAAATTTTTTGGGCCGAAGCCGTGTTAACCTCTACTTACCTAATCAATCGAATGTCGTCCTCAAAATTAAATAATATCTCTCCTTATGAAAAACTTCTTAAAATTACACCTGATTTCAATTGTCTTCGTATTTTTGGATGTAAATGCTTTGTTTTGTTACATAAAGGAGATAAATTATCACCAAAGGCTATTGAATGTGTATTCTTGGGATATGGTGAAAATCAAAAGGGTTATAGATGTTTTGATTATAAAAACAATAAGTTATATATCTCAAAAGATGTGACATTTCTAGAAGATGAGAACGGATTTGAAATATTAGACAAACAAAATGAAATCGAATATATGTTTTTAAATGATTTTTCAGAAGATATACATGGTGAAACTTTAAGTCATTCAGAAATATTAGAAGATACACATAATATTGAAACATCACCAACTAATAGTGACAATCTACATGTTTACACCCGGTGTGAGCAAGAAAAACCTATTAGTGCTTTAGAAAAATTCTTGCGGCTTAATGAACCTCTAGAAGAAACTTCACTTAGGCGCTCCTCTAGAGAATCAATTCCACCTAATAGGTTTGTTTCATATGAATCTCTCTCACCAAATTATAGAGCTTGTCTAATAGCCTTACATTCATACTATGAGTCTTCTCATTATAATCAAGCAAAAATATATCGCATTGGATTGAAGCAATGAGGGTATAACTAGATGCCTTAAAGAAGGCTAAAACTTGGGAAACAGTTCTACTTCCTCCAAATAAAAAAGCTATTGGATGTCATTGGGTTTATAAAGTTAAGACAAAAAATGATGGTTTCTTAGAACGATATAAAGCAAGATTAGTGGCTAAGGGATACTCATAAGAATACGACATTGACTATGAGGAGACTTTTGCTCCTGTTGCTCGAATGACTAGTGTCCACACCCTAATTGTTGTAGCATCATCTAAGAAATAACCTATATTCTAATTAGATATTAAAAATGACTTTCTTAATGGACAATTAAATGAAGAAGTATATATGGACCCTCCGTCGGGAATTACTCATGAACAAGGTCAAACTCTTAAATTATTAAAAGCTTTATATGGTCTTAAACAAGCCCCTAAGGCTTGATATGATAGATTTAGTGTTATCATGATTAAGTTGGGATTTCGTTCTTGTTATACTGACACTGCTCTCTTTGTTAAAAGTGCAGGTAATAATATTGTTATTCTTTTACTTTATGTTGATGATATGATCATCACGTGCAATGATGAAAGTGTATTATTACAACAACAACAACAACAAAAACAACAACAACAACTACGCCTTCATCCCAAAACAATTGGGGTCAGCGATATGAACCTACAAAGAAAATCATTTTGGGTCTTCCACATGAATCCTTCTCCTCCAATCATTTCTATCCAATGTCATGTCCTCGGTGAGGTTCAAAGCATTCATATCCTTTCTTATAATTTCCATCCAAGTCTTCTTAGGCCTACCCCAACCTCTTTTAACTAATATATTTTCCCATTTCTCCATCCTTCTAACTGGAGCATCATTAGGCCTTCGCCGAATATGTCCAAACCACCGTAAACGATTCTCTCTCGTCTTATTTTCAATGGATGCAACGCCTACCTTCTTACGTATCTCCTCGTTCAGAATCTTATCTTTTATTGTATTTCCACACATCCATCTAAGCATACGCATCTCAGCTACACTCATTTTTTGAATATGATGTCTCTTGGCAGCCCAACATTCCGTACCATATAGTAAAGTGGGCCTAATTGTCATCCTATAAAACTTTCCCTTCAACCGCAATGACATTCTATGAACGCACAACACTCCAGTTGCACTTTTCCATTTCATCCACCCAACCTTTGTCCTATGATTTACATCTTCATCAATTTCTCCATACTTTTGAATGATAGATCCCAAATATTTAAAACAAGCATCCACCGATATTTCTTGCTCACCAAGCTTCACTACACTCCCATCACTACTTCGTAGCTTACTAAACCGACATTCCATATATTTTGTCTTACTCTTACTCAACTTAAAACCTCTTGCTTCCAATGTCTGTCTCCATAATTCTAACTTAGCATTAACCCCAACTCTAGACTCATCAATCAAAACAATATCATCAGCAAACAACATACATCACAACACATTTTCTTGAATTGATCTCGTAAGCTCATCCATCACTATAGCAAATAGGAAAGGGCTTAATGAAAGTGGTATTATTGATGTTAAAAATATGTTAAAAGATAACTTTGATATGTCTGATTTAGGTTTTCTCAGATATTTTCTTGGCATTGAAGTTGCATACTCTCCTCGAGGGTATATATTATCACAGATGAAGCTTGCTGCAGATATATGTTCCAAATCTGGAATTTCAGATGACAAAAAAGGTGGAGACTCTAGAGGTTATCAACGCTAAACTACGGTTAGAGGATGGGGTTCTACTGGATGATCCTACACCCTACAGACAACTCATTGCATCTCTCACCTGTCTGACCATCACTAGGTCAGACATCGCTCACGTTGTTCACTCTGCTAGCCAATTCCAGCATGCTCCTACAATTGTGCATATGAGTGTCGTGCTTCAGATTATTCGCTACATCAAAAACACTCTAACTAAAGGGCTATTTCTATCCTCACTCTCTTCATTAAATTTACTTGCCTATACTGATGTTGATTGGGGAGGAAACCCAAATGATAGAATTTCAACTACTGGTTTTTGTGTCTTTTTAGGAGATTTGCTAATTGCTTGGAGATGCAAGAAATAACAAAAAGTCTCCTTATCATCTACTGAGGCTGAGTACCGAGCTATGTCAACCACTACAATGGAACTTGTGTGGCTTCAAAGTCTTCTTCAAGACATGGGAGTTGAAATTTCCGGTGCCTCGAAGTTTTGCTATGACAACAAAAGTGCCATCTATATTACCAACAATCATACCTTCCATGAGCGGACCAAACATATAGAAATGGACTGTCACTATGTTCGTGATGAGTATCTTCGTGGGACAGTTACACTGCCATACGTCACATCCGAATATCAGCTCGCAAACTTTTTTACTAAAGCACTTCCTGCTCCGCGCTTCTTGTTTCTCCTTGGCAAACTTTCGGTCATCTCCCCGTAAAGTTTGAGGGGGTGTGTTAATATATATATATATATATATATATATATATATATATATATATATATATATACACCATAATACCCGATAAAGGTATTATGGTCATTTCACATAATACCCGATAGGGGTATTTATTTTCTTCTTTTCTTTTTTGTATTTCTTTTCTTTTCTTTTTCTTTTTTTGAAGCCACATAGGGGGCCCCACCATAGAGTCGTTGGGGCCCCCAACGGTCACATTTGTGACCGTTGGGGGCTCCCAACGACTCTATTGGGAGCCCCCTTGTGGTCTCTTGAAGTGTATACATTGGGGCTTTCCCCCTTTGTGTATGTTATGCTTTTATGAGCTCCTCTTTAATAAAAAGAGTGTTTATTTTATGTGTGTAGCCTTGTTACAAGGCCTTTCATATTATCCCTTAGTGGATTTCTTCTTTGTGCTTTTGTGCTAAAGTCCATTGTTGGACATTGTGAATGCATTTGCATTCTTGATTCTTCCGTATACTTCATTACAACAGATATCCTAAATTTTTTCTTGACTGCCATTTAAAGGTGTTTGTTTTTGTTTCCTTTGTATTTCTTTTGCAGGCTTTCATACTTGCATGAGGCTATTGAGCCAAAGGTTGTGCACCGAGATATTAAATCTAGCAATATATTGATTGATGAAGAATTCAATGCCAAGGTATCCGATTTTGGACTTGCAAAGCTTCTCGGTGCTGGGAAGAGCCATATCACAACTCGTGTGATGGGGACATTTGGGTCAGTTTCCATAACTCTTTGTTATCAACACTAATTCTTTTTCATGATTAGTTTTTTTTAGTGTTGACTTATTTTATAAATTTTATTGAAATGACCATGTCTCCTGCTGCTTTTCCCTCCAGTTATGTGGCTCCAGAATATGCAAATACAGGACTCTTGAATGAGAAAAGTGACATTTACAGCTTTGGTGTAGTGTTACTAGAGGCTATAACTAGTAGAGATCCTGTTGACTATGGTCGTCCTGCAAATGAGGTATTGATAAGTTGCAATTTAACCTTTTTTGTTTTTTTGAGGAGTTTTAACGTTTCAATTTTCATCTTAGGCTTGTAGGCGTCATATCAGAAGTGGTAGGCTCAGTGATGGGAAAGACAATTGCTTTGGGATTTAACAGAAATTTTCTGTTCATTCATGATGACCATTTAAAAACCAAGCATAATCACTTGAATTTCCAAGTGGATGTTTTGCGGCTTTTTCCTTTAATTACATGCAAAAATGCATTAATGGAACCCGCCTTCTCAATGTTCTGTTACCTTATTAGCTATCAAAAATATCCCGAGATTGATATGTATTTTACATGCCATGAGTTCACCATTTTATTTGGTATTCCTGTCTTTAAAAATTACCCCATAGCAGTTTGACCAGTTTTAGGAATCATTGGTAAATGCTTTCTAATTGCTGTTTTGTGTATCTAAATAACACTGCAGCTATTTTGTCTTCTAAAGAATTTTTAGACCTTGCTTGCATGAAATTACGAGACCTACCCATGGTTCTCTTTTCTTCTTGAATATTTTCATCTGTGAAGTATGTTCTTGTAGGTAAATCTTGTGGACTGGCTTAAAGTGATGGTGGGGAGTAAACGCTTTGAAGAAGTGGTGGACCCAAACATAGAGACCAGGCCACCAACACGGGTCCTTAAGCGGGCCCTCTTGGCTGCATTGCGGTGTGTTGATCCTGATTCTGACAAGAGACCAAAGATGGGCCAAGTAGTCCGCATGCTTGAAGCAGAGGAGTTCCCTTTACGTGAGGTTTGTGTCCTACCCTTCCTCATAATAAGTGACTTAAGGAAAACCAAAAACAGTATTCTGTTCTTACCTAACCACTTAAAATGCATGCCTAAACTACTTTAGTGGAACTAGTGCCACAAATTCAACATGAATAACACAGGTAATTATTTTTCCAAAACAAAATGTTTCTCTGTTTTCTTTTTCTGATATGAAGAAGTCTACTGTGCTAATGCGTCTCTAATTCGAATGATTCTGACCTAACATCTCTGGCCCATAGGCACCTGGGACCCACAACAAATGGCCTTAGTAACTATGATTTTGCATAACCCCTAAACCACTAGAAAAAAGAAATGAGAAAAAAAAGGATTACCCAGTTTCACTGTATTATAATGTAACTTGTCTCAGAGAGAGAGAGAGAGAGAGAGAGAGAGAGAGAGTATGTGTATGTGTATGTGTGTGTATTATATGATCCAAAGTTATGAGATTATGCCATTTCTTTTGTTATAACTTTATGAAAAACAGCATAAGGAATTAATCATTTTACAATGCCCCGTGAAGTAAATCTTTTCATTCATTAGGATCATGTCGTGGTTCTTTTTGTGTGTCTATTCATGAAACAACTATTATCATTGGTCAAATTTCAATAATGGAGATTATCACATGATTGTGCTTCACTGCATGTTGGATGACGTCTGTGTATCAAGTGATAGGCTTGGATCTGATGCTCGACAGTGAGAATCACTCAAAACTTTCAAATTCGTGTGCTTCACTGTCATTTTACTTTAATCTTTTTCTGATTCAGATAAATATGTAAGCCTTTATGAAAATATGTAGTATTTATTTATTTATTTTGTTTATAAACCTGATGTTAAGTTTGATCAGAGCAGTGTATGCCTTTTCTTATCTGCTATTCATAAATCATAACTAATTTGCAATGTTACATACTACACAGGAATTGAAGAGACTATCGGGCTCTTTTCTTTTCCCAAATTTATGCTGCTTTACTTGCATTAGTACTGACATTGGACCAGTAACTGTACTTGAATTTGTAATTGCAAAAAGGATGTTTCTTTAGTTCATCTCGCAATCAACTTTAGAAGTAGAGAATGCTTTTATTCCTCCAATAAATCAGCTGTCCAGGTAGAAAATAATTTTGTTAAGTCTGCAATGAGGTGGAGATGTGGAAAGTTTAACCTTCTGGAGCTAACCATAGACTGGTGATCGACCCTGATGCAGTTAATTTAGTGTGAGAAGACAAATTGTGGTGATTTTTGAAGTAATCTGACTTTTTTTCTGATTGGAGCTGGAAAATTGATAGATGTTGCATGGATTATCGAAGAAAGGTCTCAACCTCTCCTTGCATTGTTTGTTTCATACTACTGTCAGACTACAAGAAGAGTGGAAGAAAGATTAGTCTAAAACAGTTAAGAAAATGATGGTCATGTAATAATCTAAGACAGTTATAATCTAAAACAGTTAAGGGAATGATGATCATGTAATAAACTATCTGAAACTTACTCAGGGTGCACAATAAACTCAGAGGTATGAGATGAAGAGGAAAAAGTGCAAAAAAAAAATATATGTAAGATGGCATTAGCTTAGGGTGTTCTGGAGCATGGATGAAGCAGGCAATATGGATGGCCTTGAAACTAGATTTTAATTCTATCAGAAAGGTATCAGGAGTTGAATTCTTGGTATTTATTGCAAGAATCAATTTACTATGTGGTGGAGCATGGATTTTGCAGGTGATGATATTGATGGCCTCAAAAGTAGATTCTAATTCTATCTGGAAAGTATCAGAAGTTGAACTCTTGGTATTTATTGCAAGGGAATCAATTTGCCTATGTGATAACATGAACAGACAAGGTTTTGTAACTTTTATTGGGCATGGGCCTGGAATACCTAAGCATTCTGAAAGTCTACCTGAAAACTGATAGGTCTACTTGTTTCTATAGATATTGAATATGATTGGCTGTCTGTTAGTCGTGGCTTAAAATGACTGTCCTCGGCCAAAGAGCAATAGGAATAGGATTTCTTATGCAAGTGATAATTAATAAACAAGGTTCTCTGATACCTAACACAAAACTTGAGGGTGGGAAATCCCAATTTATTCATTAGACCAAGGTTGATCAATCAAATACTCTTTTAGTTGAACAACTACCACTCTACCATTAAGGCCTTTTTGAGTTTCCCTTTTCATGTGAAGGATTGTTGGATGATGAAATTATGCAGCATTTTAGAGAATTTTGTATTGGCTGGTCTTTAACATCTCTTAATTGATAAGAAACTGCTAAGCATTGTGCACATTGCCCAGGCTCTCCTTGATAAAATACAAATCTTAGTCTTGTGACATTAAAAGGCTGTTGCCCTTGGTTTGGTGATGCCTATGCAGTAAAGTAAAGGTGGTGACCTTCCTGGAATAAGATTCATCAGGTTCTTTTTCTAATTGAAAATTCAATGATAGATCAGTATACTTTGGTTGTTGCTACATTCAAGGAGGAATCAGTTCAAGGAATGGCCAGCAGCATGATGCTGGCATCTTAGAAAATCATCAGCAGGATGCCCTTAGGTACAGAGAAACAATAACATAAGCTATAGTTATGGCACAGAGACGTGTTGACCAAGGGAAATGATGTTGGCTTAGGGGCAGTTTTACGAGAGGCCTGCTTGATAAGGTGGATCAACCAAGAATTTGGTCAAGAAGAATGAAGTACGCAATGCACCAAGACAGTGGTCTTGGTCAAGACAATGCAGGTGACAAATTTGTAACACATTGTTTACAAAATGAATCATGTGAAGAGTTGCAATAATTAGGGATCTTCCACAAAATGAATCATGTGAATAGTTGCATCGATGAGGGAGCAAGGTTTCTTATTGTCAAAAAGTAGGCTATAGACACAAAATGGAGAAGTTAATAGCAACATAGTAAGGCATTCAATGGAGAAAGATGATTGGAGAAGCGCATGAAGGTGGTGGCCTGAAACAAGCACCCAGAAATTTTACTGCTGCAAGGTAACACTTCCATTTTGGTACTCCCCTGCACGTCAGATAATTCTGTAACTGGGCAGTCTTCTCCACCAATGGTTGAGTTCATCACGTCGACGACTGCATCAAAGCTACCGACCAGTGATGGGGCCGCATTGGGCATCTCTGTTATCTCATATGATCATGATGAGCATACTTTAAGCAAAGTCTTGGCTGCAATCAACCTTAGGCTGGCAACGTCGTCAAGGTCGGCGGTCCTTTCAGAATTCAGGATAGCTAGAAGTCGGGTCCTAACGAGGTCCAGGACTAGGTCGGGCGATAGCTTGCGTGCATAAAGTGGTGTATTAAGGGTAGGGACTAGGTCAGATTTATTTCTCATGAAGATCATGATGTGGAACACCCGCGGTCTTGGTGGCCATTCCAAACAAGTTTTTCTTACCGATGTTATCATGGAAAAAAAAACTGATGTGATTAGCATCCAAGAGACTAAATTATCAGAAATAGATTGCTTTTTCTTGAATGGCATATGGCAGAGCTGTTCGTTTGTGGTTCGCCCTTCGGTTGGAAGCTCCGGGGGCATTTTGATGGCATGGAAGGAGGGTGTTGATGGTGCAATGGTTCATGTGGGAAAATACTCTATTTCGGTCCACTTTTTAGGCACGGGAATACTTAACAAGTTTCTTTTAACCGCTGTATATGGACCTTGTACGACCATTCTCAAAAAAAAAATGGGGATGAATTGGGGGAGATCAAAGAGGTACTTGACATGTGCTTCATCGGACTGGTGCATTGGAGGGGATTTCAAATCTATCCTTCGGTTGGGCAACTTCAATCGCGCCCAATTGAGAACAAGAAACAAGAGGTGTTTCACCACTTTTATGGAAGATGCACACTTATCAGACCTACACATGCATGGATCCAAATTTACACGGTCCAACAAGCGTGCATCGCCGGTTATGAGAAAGCTTGATCGGTTCTTGGTTTCTTTTAGTATGGTGCAGCAATTTCATGATATACGGGCATCGGCGGATCTGAATGAGGTGTCTGACCACTCTATGATTTGGTTATCATGGGGGGAAGGAAGCACATTTAAGAGTCGCAAATTCAAACTGGAAATGTGGTGGTTTAGAGATCCCGGACTCTTGGATCTCCTGCATGAGTGATGGAATTCTGCTTCCTTGATAAGTGGTTGGACTGCACAAAGAATCAATGTAAAACTAGGTTTGGTAAGAAGGAATCTTATCGAATGAAATAAATCAAAGTGTAGTGAAATTCAAGGAGTTGGAGGCTTGGGTAGCTCATCTACTTAGATTGCAATCACTTGAGGAAACTAGCATTGACGTGATGGAAGCCAATACTCTTAAAGCAGAAACGGAAAATCTCGTTAATTTCATAGGAGAATGGCGTGTTCGTGATTTTTGCAGTGGAAACAACGAGCGAAGGCCCATTGGCTGAAATCGGAAGAAATGAACTCTCACTATTTTCATCAATGTGCTTCCATGAGAAAAAGGATGAATGAGGTTACCTCTATGATCATAAATGGGGTAAGAATGGAGGGTTCCCATATTTTGCCATGTGTCACCAACTACTTCAAGGTGCATTTCTCCAATGTTGTCATTGCGGATTATGATCTCTCCAATTTGGCTTTCAATTCATTAAGTGAATCAGAGAGGGCGGGGATTTCTAGTGCCTTTTCCTTAGTTGAGCTTAAAATGGCTATTTGGTCTCTCCCTAACAGAAAAACACCGGGTGTTGATGGCTTTCCTATTGAATTTTAAAAGTACACGTGGGATAGTATTAATGGGGAATTGCTTCAAATGATGACGGACTTCTATGTACATGGGAAAATCTTGGTATCTTGTGAAAATCTTATCCTTATTCTTAAAAAATCGCATGTCGAGGAAGTTGGAAGATTTAGACCCATTTCATTGCTGGGAACTCTATTTATGATTATCTCAAAGGTATTGGCATCAAGGTTGAAGGGCATTATCGGGCGTCTTATATCGGATTCCCAAAGTGCGTTCATTTTGGGCCGATGACTACATGATGCATGTGTCATTGTTCATGAGACTATCCGCTCCATTAAGCTTGCAGATTTGAGATCCTTCATTTTAAAAATTGATTTAGAAAAATCTTTTGACTCCCTTGATTGGTGATTTTTGTTAGTTTGTATGCAACACATGGGATTTGGAAATAAACGAAAGCATTGGATAGAGGGGCTGTTGTCCGCTACCTCTCTTTTCATTATAGCTATGGAGGCCCTTTCGGTCATGATTGCTAATGTGGAAAGGGTGGGAATTTTCAAGGGATGTAAGTTATCTGATTCAGTCTCAATCTCACATCTTTTATATGTGGTTGACCTTTTGATTTTTGGGGAAGCTTCGGAGGAAAACATGTGGAACTTGTGGATTATTCTCAATTTTTTTCAGAAATCTCGGGCCTTTGTATAAATGAGGGGAAGACTCAAGTAATGGTGTTTAATGACCCTTCTGGTGACTCCCAAAATTTGGCTTCTTCTATCTTTAATTGTGAAGCAGGTACCCTACCTATGAAAAAATATTTGGGGCTACCTTTACATTTGGGGGCCTCTAGTGAGGCTCATTGGAGTGAGGTGGAGGATCGAATTTGTGGAAAGATCCAATCTTGTGCCTCTCGATTTCTTTCTAGAGCGGGAATGATTAGCCTTGTTCATTTCAATATTGCTTGCTCGGTGATTCATTATCTTCAAATGTTTAAAATTCCAAAAAAGGTAAAGAAGAGAATCAACTCCTTATTTCAAAAATTCATTTGGAATGGGACATTGGAAGTCCAATGTAAGGCGGGAGTGAATTGGTCGGCTATCTCTAAACCCTTGGATGTTGGGGGTTTGGTAATTCTCAATTTGGGAAGGTTCAATAAAGCACTCATGGCTAAGTGGATTTGGAGAATTTGTAGAAAAGAGGGTACCTTTAGTCAAATTTTTGTAGAGAAGTATGGCTTTGAGGGGTGGTCTTCGAATTGGACTGAAAATTGCAAATGGATAAGGGGTTCTGGAATTTGGAAAGGATGGATCACGGTGTTAGACTCATTTAATGAGGCGTTTAGAGTGAAAGTAGGGTGTGGCAACCACACTTTGTTTTGGCAAGAGCTTTGGCTAGGGGATCTTAAACTAAGAGATTTGTATCCTTTGGTTGATGAACTCTCTGGAAACAAATATGGCAAGGTGTGTGATTTTTTGTCCTCTACGATGGCCTCATGGGATATTATTTTGCGAAGGGAGCCTTCGGAACCGGTTGTGCAACAATGGACTGCTCTAATGGCTCTCTTAACGGGATCCTCTTTTTCGCCTAGAGAGGACTCGGTTTCTTGGATTCTAACTAGTGATGAATATTTTTCTACTTCATCAATGTATATTTTTCTTGGACCGCCAGCAACCTCCTTGTTCTGTAAGCATACCTTGTGGGGTGCACGCCTCCCTCCAAGGGCATCACTCATAGGATGGCTTATTCTATATGATGCGGTCAATACGGACATCAAATTGAAGAAGAGAGGCCTTCACCTTGCTAGCTGCTGCACATTATGTTTTTGTGATGAATAATCTACATCCCACCTATTTTGGGAATGTAGTTTCTTCCGCATTTTATTACACGGGCCATGGAATGATGTCTACAATGATTGGAATGACTTGCTATTCCCTAGAGAGGTTCTCATTGCACCACACATCAACTTTAAGGGCACTCGATGGAAATTCATTTGGCACACATGGGTATTATCGGCTTGGTGAATGGTCTGGACAGAAAGAAATAACCGTATTTTCCATGGGAAATCAACTGATGTGGAGGACATTTACTGTCAATTATGCTGGGAAATTGGTGCGAGAGCTCATCTTAAATGGCCGGGACTGTCCACGGACTGGATAGGGAAGCATCAAATTGGTTCAGGTGGCACTACCTAATTTTGGCTGCCATTGCCTTGTATGTGATTTCTGTTGTAATGGAGTCGGATATGTTGTTTCAGTACTTGCCGGAGGAATTTTTTGGCCGATGTTAGTCTGACCAAGCTGCAATTGGTTGGCTGTCATGGAGATATGTGTGTGTGTGTGTGTGTAGGGGGGGAGGGGGGGGGGTATGACTGTGGGGTGTGTGTTGGTAAATGTGGGTGCACTTGGGTGCGTGTGTGGGTGTATGATTTTGGGCGACTGTCCTGCCCCGTGGGTGGTTAATTATGGATGTGTGTTTTATGGTCTTCGGATTCAAAGCTGGATCTGATTCTTAGTGGCTACAAGCTTCCACACTCGGTCCTTTTAATAAGGACTGGGTCAACTGTTGTTTTGGCTTTCTCAGCCGGTAGCAGCTAGTTGCTGACTTTCAAGGAAACTGGACAGGATCAGCGGTTCAGCTACTCGGTGGTGGTCTACATGCTAACCACGACCTGCGCCTCTTCTAGGTTACTTCACAGGTCACTAGCGTCCCAGCCTCCACATGCAAGGATTATGTCCGCTGTTGTCTCTAATATGGACAACCTGTTTCAGATATTTGCAGGTTGCAAGGGGAGCTGAATAAATTCATCCATTCTGCAAGAGGTGCATCATTTTTGCAGGTTGGACACCTTCCATTGCATTTGGTGGCCCTGGTCTCTCATGTCTACGGAACATTCAAATTCATCTGCTTTTCTCAAGATCGTCTGCATGTCTTTATCTGCTGATGTTTTGTCTTGATACTTTCTGGACCCACTACATTAGGACAGTGAATTTCTGTTTTTGTTTTGTTTCTGTTTTTGAAACCTGTTGATTGTCAATTTCAGGTGATTTCTTATCACCTGTTCCTGTAATGCTGTATTGGTTTTACTACTTTATAGTATCAATAATATCTTACCTCTTTCAAAAAGAAAAGACTGTAATTTATGATGCATTTATAAAATACATGTGCTAAGTTAATTTCAATATGCTTTTCATATCCAATATGTATCTTGTCTGACTTTTCACTCCGTAACCCTGTAAATGTTAAATGGTAAGCTTAAACTCCATCAAACTAAAAAACTGACATGAACTTTAATGTCCACAGGATCGAAGGCAACGACGAACTCAAGCAGGAAGCATGGAGATTGAAGTTCTGAGGGACAACTGACACCGACAGAAATGACCATGCAGATCAGGAAGCATGAAGATTGAAGTTCTGAGGGATAACTCTGACACAGACAGAAATGACCATGCAGATTCTTGATCAGCGAGTAGAAGAATGTGAGCATTGGACAAATGACTAATTGGTCAATGGATAAGAACCTATAATTTACATTTTTTTTCTACTCCTGTTGTAGTGGGCTTACTTAGTGGATTTGCAAGAGAAATTCCCTGCTATTGAGCGAAGCCAGCTCAATAGCAGGGGAAATTCTTTTGAGTCTTTTTTTTTTGTCGTAAAGGATGTTGAAGAGGAAGAAGCTATTTTGTATGTTTTTTTTTTTTCTTTTTTCCAGGAGTGGCATTGAACTCTATGTACAGAATTTGCTCGGTTCTTTGAATAACTTGATTGGTTTGCTATTGTTAATGAAGGAAATGAATTTGCTCTTATATACATGCATGGTGTCTGATTCCTGGTCCTTCAATACTTTTTAATGCTATAACCTACGTCTCGGGGATACTTATACTATTAAATATTAATGACAACACATGGTCTAAATGGATCTGGCTTTATACTCCACAGAATTCGAGTGGGGACTCGAGTTCCTTGGGCATGTTTTCATTGGAGCTGGTTCCAATCAAGAGATGTCATCGGATCCGCCTGCTGATGGGATCTTTATCCGCTATGATCTAGACATTTAGTTCTATCAATATCGTTGATTGAGTGGAAGCAAATTTTTAGTGGGACCGGAATTGTTCATTCTCAACTACCTGCCCCACTAAAACTTGTTGGAGCCAGCTTGGTAGCGGGTTTTCTAGGTCAGAGGTGGACCATGGACCTGCTCCAATGGCCCCACTAAAGAAGTTACTGTTATTGGAGCAGGAAATTGTTGGACACCCAGATAAGCCTTTGGCACTTTTGGAAGAAATGCTAGGGTGTTTTTTGAGGGAGGTGGTGACATTGGCACATGCAATACCGACCAAAGGACAACCGAAGATTCATGCTATTCAAGTCTACTCTAAATTGGGCAGCCTATACTACAATACAAGGTCTCATTGGGATTGATTAAGAAATGTGTGTATTTATCCTTTTCCAAGGCCCTGTCTGGCATACAAGTTGTATAATTGGGTATCTATGTTATAGGAAGGCCTCAGAAAAACCAATTGGACCATCTCTGGCAATGACCCCACATACCCTCAACACCTAACGTACTGTACTGTCTTGTGCATCCCCATAGTGCCTTGCCTGATGGCAAGCTAACTCACCCATAGAAAAGATGCCTTTAACCCATTAACTGAAAGTCTTGGCGTAGTGGGGTGGGGCCCTTGCCACTAGATGGGTGGTCCATGGGTGTCTCATATCTGTGCAAGTCAACGGGTAGCATAGTCCCTGGGGGCGGGGGTCCTAGCCTCGGAGTTTTACGCCCTCCGGGGCATGATGACTGAAGGAATAGCAGGCTATAACAGGCTGACAGTGAGATCAGGTCTTTGTAGCGGGTGCGGTTTATTCAGGTTATAAATCCAACAAAAAAGAAAGAAAACAACATTAACCGAAAGCTACAAAAAGTAGGGTTAGTCCCATCCGTCAGGGCTAAAAATGTTAAAGCCCAAAATCTTTACTTCCCACCAACGTTGGGTGAGCCCATTCAGCTTGGTAGGCCAAATTGATTGCATCTTTTGGCCCATTGTCAAAATGACGCTGCATCATCCATGGGGCCAGATTTCATTAGGCAATAGAAGGTATGTTCTCCTGTTTCTGGGAAGGAGACTTGCATGAGGTTGAGATGGGAGGGATTCAGGTCAGGTCATTCTGCGAATGAAGGTCATTCGACGACACCGTGATTAATTTCGCCAATGAGCACCACATGGCCCACACAGCGGATCTTCCTTCTCTATCAGAGTGGACAAATTCTTGATACGACATGATGGGTGCAACCTGAATAGAAATTTACATTCAGCATTTAAAATGATATTCAAACAGACATTCTGTGATAGTAGAGCTACATCTCCTATCATGATTAGACCCAAAACCAATATGGCATACATGAATACAACAATTCTCAGGTATGCAACACAAGAATAGTGGCACTAATCAGTCAAGGCTGCAAGTGGATCAAGTGGACTACAAGGATATATGGCAGGTAAGATTCAATATAGTCATCAATCATCACAACATGAGAGCATCAAATGGAGGGGGAAATTGCAGATTGCAAAGATCAAATGCTAGAAATTTTCTTCCAAATAATGGCAACCAAATAACAAGTACTGGTTGAAGAACCTTGTCACACATGCAACAATGAAAGAGCATCTCATATACAGATATTTCACTGAAACAACAGTCGGTAAAGCCTGAACTGTGCTCCTTCTCTTTGAATGGAGTAGCTGTATTCAGGACCTTAGGTAATGTCAAATTCTGTGAGTTGACAGCAACTGCTGAGGTAACAGGAGTACCACCTTCATCAAACTTTGATCCGAACGCCAAAGCTGGGCCACTCTTCTGTGCTCACAAACGATCTGTGTTACTCTCTGCTGGCCCTTGGCTGTTTTTCTGTTCAAAGAAGCATAAAGACATTAAGATGATCATTGATAACACAAAAGAATATCTCAAAGCCAAAAAGATACTTCTAGGTCAAGATTTTCAGAAGATATCATTAGGAGTGCATATTAAGCACTCAGCAACAAACAATGTATTTCTTGTTTACCCTTCTCCCCAAGAAATGTCAAAGTGCACTTGGTTTGTTGAATTTGAATCTCATTGAATGCCATTGAACTAATATATACATTCCTTCAGAACTTATGAAGAGATTACTTTCTGCATTACTATTCCACTACTTTCAACACAGTTCATATCAGATTCCAAAAAAATTGTATTAAACCAAATGAAAATGTCACGAGATAAACCATGCCCATTTGTATTAGACCATGTCACAAAAAAAAAATGCATTAATGTTAGTCCATGAAATATTAAAAGCTCATCTAATCTATAATTTCTACTAACAAAAACAAATAATAAAAGATGTTGTCAATGACGAAGAAGGTGAACTCAAAGAAGAAAACATGCAAAATATACTGAAAATGGACAGATCGAAAATATAAAACTCCAGACTTCAAGCTAAACGTGAAGATTCACATTTATCCCCTTAGACTAACAGCATAGAAACATATGAAATTCCTGCAAAGTTCCACATACAAACAGTCAATACCCGGTAATTTATAAACTGGGTACACCTTTAAAATTCCTATACACTAGACCCCTTACCAAATTACGTTATGCCCTAATGGAGAATAATTGAACCTCTTCCAAGTGAAACTGCAAAAAGAACCTCTGACAAACACCTGTTTATCACCCATCAGGACAAGATGATGTATAGATCTAAGCTAGATTAAGTCACTAAATGTTTAAGTCCAAATCAATTAGAATTTAGATCACATATATCATCCTTTACGTGAAACTTAGGCTCCGATGTTTTCCTCTTACAGATTGAACACCAAAAATTCAATAGGATAATCATGACAGCAAAGATCCAAGCCACAGTCACCAAGGTCATGGGTTGCCAACAGCCAAAAGAACTTGATATGCTAGGGTAAGATCATCTGAATTAAAAAGCCAAGACGCATCCAATCATAATTTCCTTTTTAATTTTAGAGGGGCATAGATATGGGCTGAATGTGTTAATGTCCACACATGGTCATGGAAGTCAACAGCTATACATTAATGCAAATAATGTTAAACTTGTTCCGAAAGTTGTTTTTTCTTCCATCACTTTTACCACCAAAAACCCCAGATAAAGGTCCCTTAATTCTTAAACCAGTTGTTTTCCCCAAACAATATTTTCTCTTGTTTCTAAGGAAAAATTGTGAAAAAGAGAACCACTGAACTCTAACCACAATGATCAAAACACACATAGAAAACCCCAAATCGAAGGCCACAATCACTTCAGCGTTAATCGCAATCTAATCTCATCCACCAAATAAAAGACGGAAGAAAAAAACGAAACAGTGAACCACGAAACCTTAACCATAAACCTAATGATTTCATCAGAGAAATAAAGTAAATCTCGAACGGATCTCATCAACCCCTAAAATCACATATCAAGATTAAAAAAAAAAGATCAGCGACAATCCAAAACCCTAAAACAAAACATAAACACTCAAACAAAAAACCTCCAGCGCAGGAGAAATGTTCCTACCTGAGAAACTGCGGCCTTCGGACAGGGTTCGGTGCAGGGCTCCGGCGTGGCGATGGACGATGCTGCAGAGGAGGTCGAGAGGTCAGGCGATGGTGGCTTCGGCGCGGCGAGGAACGACGCTGCAGAGGATGTCAAGAAGTCGGGCGATGGCGCGGCAAGGGACGATGTTGCAGAGGAACTGCAGAGGTCGGGTGGTGGTGGCCCTGGCGCGGCGAGGGACGACGCTGCAGAGGTTGGGAGATGATGGCTCCGGCGCGACGAGCAACGACGCTGCAGAGGAGCTGCAGATGTAGAGAGAGCAGAGGTAGAGAGAGCGGCGAGGGACGACGCTGAAGAGGTCGAGAGAGAGAGAGAGAGTGTTACCAAAAGACGCAGAGTCGTCTATCAGGGCTTCGTGTTTTTTTTACTTTTTCTTAAAACTATTTTGAAATGCGTCGTTAACGGTCCGCTGGGTGGGCCACGTGGTGCACATCGTCGAAATTAATCGACGGTGCCAATAAGGTCTTAGCAGACCTACCTAACTGGCCGGGTTAAGGCATTCAAGCTGAAGGACGTCAAGAGTTTGATACCCAGGTTCATGTCTTTTCCCGCAAGACCGAAGTTGCAGGTTCCTTGATGGGTGAGGGTGAGGGTGATGATTAGGGATGCCAGTGGACCGGGAGACAACGGGCCCACCCCGCTTAGTTCCGTTTGGATCAGGGATGAATGGCATGAAATGGGGATAGAGGCGGGGATGAAGGTTAAAATCTATCCTCATGCGGGGATGGACTTAGGCTTTTTCCCACCTCGCCCTGCCCTGCCCGGCCCGCCCACCCCGCCCCATCCTCAATCCTTCAAGGGATGACTATAGACCAAAGGGAAATGGGGCCCCGCCCGGGGGATGGAGGACATGAAAAGGGGATGGAGGTTCGGATTTTGAAACGGGGCAAGGGTGAAGACCTTGTCCACGGCCCGGTCTATTGCCATCCCCAGTGATGATCAAGGGGTTACAACCCCTTGAGGGTGGGCCATATAGCAGGGAACCCCACCACATGAACTAGATTTTACCCTGTAAAATATCAAAAACAATTTATGATGTTAATGGGAACCAGATTGAATAGAGAGACAAAGGCCCACAAGCAGAAGATAAAGTCACGAGATCTGCATAATTGGTTCTTAGAAGACTAGAAGATGCGTTCAGCACAGCCTTCATTTACTGAACATAATGCCCCGCAATGCAAGTACAGTGGTGATGGATGTAAGAACATTTAATATAGAAAAAGTGGTAATCTATTTTGAGATGCAGTTGGAGGGGTTGCTTGTTGAAAATCTAATCCCAACGATAGTTGAGCAGGTTCAGGATCACCCAGGAGACTCTGATCCATGTAGGCTTCATTTAACTTCGATGGAGGATGGTAGGTCCAATCTTCAGGTGGACCCAGTTACCGATCGAGAAATCAACCGAGGTGAGAACACTCTTCAAAGGTTTGTCCGGAGCACGAGATGACGATAGAGGCTCACCTATAACCCATCGCCCTAGCCAACATTTCTTGGAGCCAAGATAGTGGTCTAACCAGATGAAGATCAGATCTGAACGTTTACATGAAGATCCTGATTCAAAGGGTTTTTCTATAAATAAGTTATTTGAGATAGAGAGAATAGTTCAGTTGTAGATGATACCTATTGATTTCCTTTACTTTTTTCGGGTATTTCTCTTGAATTCTTTACGTTATTGAATTTTCAGTTGTTGGGTAGTTTTTATCGTAAATGGAGCTCTCTCAATTTACATCAATTGTGGTATCAGAGCTGAATTTTCTGATTGTATTTATGATGTTGACGAGCGAAAATGAAAAAAAATATTAAAGAAATTAAGATGGAACACAAAGATGCTTTATTGGAGCTATCGAAAAACATGGCATCATTGATGCAAATCTTTCTCCGCCTAAACAATGATGTGGCATCCATAAACAGGAAGATGGACAATGTTCAAGGTGATCAGAAGTTGATGAATTGTCAATTTGAAGCAATAGAAAGACAGATTGAGGGCCTTGAACAATGTATAGAAAAATGCCCCATCGAAGAGCTTATGCCTAATGAGAACCTCTATCAGCCCTTAACCTACTCACAGCCATCCATTGGTTTCATGAATCCCCCACCTAGGCCTCCCCACAACCCATACACTCCTTTTGGATCAAACCAAAACTAGGGTCCATTTCACAGTGCTCATTCGAGACTCGTTTTACAGGGGGGTCGTTTGGACTAGCATGCTCACATCCCAGTAGGTGCACATTGAGATCAGAGATAGGAAGATATTCCCCATGGCCATGAACCTGAGAGGCCGCCTCCGAGACATGCGGTTCGAGGAGATCCGCCTGATCAGGTTATGGATTTTGATGATGATAAAGATTTTTGGTACGAGCACCCTCCAGGACCAGTTATGTGGTGACGGGGGTAGATGACTGAGTGGATGAACACTTACAGGACTAGGTTAAACCATCCACAGTTCGCATGCCAACTTGATCCTAACACTTACTTTAACTGGAGGATGGTTGTGGACATGTCCTTTTCTACTCACTGAGTTTCAAATCACTAGCGAGTAGAGCTTGCATAGACTTGTCTATGATGACTGATCTTGTTGTGGTGGATAGATGTACAACAGGTTCAAGAAGGCCAAGGTCTTGGACCTATCAAGATGTGGGAAGAGATGCAGGAGGCCAAGTTCTCTCCACTCGGCTACTCCCAACAGGCATATCGACGGTGCCTTTTACTTTGATAGGGTTCAAAGGTCATGACCTAGTACACCTCAGAGTTTCATCACCTAAATATGTACAGTATACATCAGGAGACCGAGGATCAACATGTACCAGGTATGTTATTGGCCTTCACTCTACAATTTATGATGAATTGGCTTGTTTTTTTATATTAAGTGTAGATCAAGTAACATAACATGCCTTAACCATTGAGAAAAAGTTAAAAAAAAAAAGTGAGTTGTGATTCCGTGTGCGATAAGCGTTTGAGTGACCTAGGGGTGCTCCTCCAGACAGGGGAGTAACCTCTTCTAGTATGGGTAGAGAGACTACAAGAAACCTGTGGATTAGCGACGACCTAAATCCATCGCTAAACAGTTTAGCGACGGATTAGAGTCAAATTAGAGACGAATAGCTTCCATCGCAAATTTTTCGGCCCTAATTAGCGACGGAATATATCTGTCGCCCATTCTGTTGTTAAGTAGCAATGAAATTTATCTGTCGTTAGTTTCGTCGCTAAGTTGTGACGGAATAACGAATGCCAACATCCGTCTCAAGGCAGTCATTACTAAACGAAGATTTTGGTTTTGCGACGGATTTATAGTTGTCGCTAATCCATCGCTACATTCAACGCTAATAGTAATTAGTGACGGATATATCTGTCACAAATCCGTCGCAAACAAGGAAAAAATAAAAAAAAATATTTGAAAATTAAATATCGAGAAAAAAATTCTCGTAATACAATTTATATTTTCTGTTAAAAAACAAAGTACACATCAAAATACCTATAAAAGGAAACTAAAATAATTAATCGATCCACTATAAAATTCGCAAGTTCTAATTATTTACAATTCAACATTTACATTTTTGAAACAAAAAGAAGGTAGAACAAATTCAACACATGAATCTAATCATCAACAAGATTTTGTGCGTCATCTTGTTCATTATCTCGATCTGTCCCTTCAGCTCCACTACGCTGATTATCACCAGCAACCTACACAAGAAAAGAAAGATCAGTATTGACAAACAAAATATACTAAAATAAATTATACTCTATATGTGATTCTATCATGCTCATATGTGTTCTAATGTAGTAAAAAAACTGTATATGTGATTCTACCATATTCATATGTGTTCTAAGGTAGTAAAAAAACTTTATATGTGATTCTATCATGCTCATATGTGCTCTTAAGGTAGTAAAAAAAACTTATATGTGATTTAATCATGCTCATATATGCTCTAAGGCAGTCAAAAAAATGTATATGTGATTCTACCATACTCATATGTGTTCTAAGGCAATAAAAAAACTTTATATGTGATTCAATCATGCTCATATGTGTTCTAAAGACAGTAAAAAAACTGTTTTTTGATTCTATGATGCTCATATGTGTTCGAAGGCAGGCAAAAAACTGTATATGTGATTATATCATGCTCATATGTGTTCTAAGGCAATAAAAAAACTTTATATGTGATTCAATCATGCTCATATGTGTTCTAAAGGCAGTAAAAAAACTGTATATGTGATTCTACCATGCTCATATGTGTTCTAAATCATATGTGTTCTAAAGGCAGTAAAAAATTTGTATATGTGATTCTACCATGCTCATATGTGCTCTAAGACAATAAAAAAACTGTATATGTGATTCTACCATGCTCATATGTGCTCTAAGGCCGTCAAAAAATTTGTATATATGATTCCATCATGTTCATATGTGCTCTAAGGCAGTAAAAAAAACTGTATATGTGATTCTATCATGCTCATATATGTTCTAAGGTAGTAAAAAAAAATGTCAAATATGTACCTGCAGCAAACTCACTCCAATATCCTGCTAACTACTACCATGCATAGCATGTAATCCGTACTCCAAAAATAAGAACACTTTTATTCGCATACATTAAAATCATGCTCAGCATGATCTCCAAACTCCAACAAAGCAGTCCTAGATATCAACAACTAAGTGAGTGTGTGAACAGTAAAGTGTTGCATCCAATAAATTAATTAGCATATGATGTGCTTGCATCACTTACTCACTACGGGTATTTACCCGATTTGTATTGTTTTTGTCACTTACTTACCACAGGTGGCGGGGCACAACTGGGATCCGTTGAGAAATTTGTAAGAGACATTGTGTTAAAATGAAGTCACTCTCTGCCGAAAGAAAAATATTTAGAATAAATATCAAAGTCGGACGGGATTTCAGCGAGACGAAACGCCTCCTGGGCGTCGACCACCTCTTTGTTTGGCCCGACCTCCCTCAAGTTCGGTTGGCCAATCAGTAAGCCAGTGGTGTACAATAGTGGCACGAGGTCTTCGGAGGCAGTGATCATCCCCCGGAGCGGCAGGCACGGGGTGATGTCGTGGTTCAAGAACCCGGCGATTGTCGGGCGCCCCCCGACCCCCTGCCAGAAATTTTTGATAGTATTGTTTTAAAAAAAAAATGAGGCAGGAGGGGCGACCCCTTGCCGAAAAAAAATGAGGCAGGGGGTCGCCCCCCTTGCCAGAAAAAAAAGAGGTCGGGGGGCGATCCCCTACCGGAAAAGCAGGGGGCGACCCTCTACCCGAATAAAAAAATGAGGAAAGGGGGGCGATTCCCTATCGAAAAAAAAAATGAGGTAGGGGATCGCCCCCCCCCCCCCTGTCAGAAAAAAAAATGAGGCCGAAAAACAGAGGGCGACCCTCTGTCGAAAATAAAAAAATGAGGCAGCCCCCCCCCTGCTGAAAAAAAAAATGAGGCAGAGGGGGCGACCCCCTGCCGGAAAAAAAAAACTAGGCAAGGGGGGCAAACCCCTGCCGAAAAAAAAATGAGGCATTTACTTGGCTGGGGAGTACGTCAGGCATCAGGCGGTGGGCCGGGGAGTGCATCAAGCGATGAGCAGCCGGCTGGGGAGTGCGTCGGGCGGCGGGCCGGGGAGTGCGTCGAGCAGCGGGCAGAGGGCTGAGGAGTGCGTCAGGTGGGAGAGACGAAACATAAAAGAGAAAAAAAGGGTTCTGATTAGGGATTTACACGAAACTTAGCGACGAATTTGGAGATGACCTAATTCTGTTGCAACTCTGTCGCAACTTTACATGACCAGTTAGCGACAGAATATTTCTATCGCTAACATCGTCGCTATATAGCGACGGAAAAACTTTCGTTGCCAAATCATTCGCTAAGTGTCGTGGATATTGCGACAAAAACCTGACGTTGCTAAGCCATCGCTAATTAGCTATGGATTGGGCGACGAAAGTTTTTCCATTGCTATTTTCGTAAATATTACAAATTTTAGCAACGGCATGGTTTCTCTCGTTAATCCACCATAAAGTTGTGACGAAAAAAATCCATCACAAACTTTCGTCGCTAATTGGAATTTTTCTTGTAGTGAGACAAGTCTGCTAAAATGGACCCAAAGGCCACAACTCATTTTGTGACTGATGGGCCCCACAACCCATACTAGGTTTAAGACCTGTGTAGTGGAAGAGGCAACTCATTGTTTTTGTTGTTAGGGACTTAGGCATTTGGCAATTTAGTGCCCAAGCAAGAGTGTCAATTTTGTAGACGTAGATTTCAAGTCTGAAGAGTCGGGTCAATAGAGTTGTTTGGAGAATGAGAGATAGACGAGAACGTTCACGACGACGAAGAGACCATTGAGATCATCCTTGACGACGTCGAAACATGCTTGTCGATCTGACATGCTATGATTTCTCCTACATCTCCCTAAACTGAAAAGTGGTTAAGGAACAATATTTTTTGCATGCGGTGCACTTGAGAGGGTTATTTATGTAATCTTATCATTGATAGTGGTGCATGCAAAAATATGGTTTCATCTATAGTTGTAGATTTTCTCAAATTAAAGACCAAAAAATATCTCCACCCTTACCAAATATCCTGGTTCAAGAAAGGGAGTGAAGTCCCCATTGTTACACATTGTCTAATCAAATTCAATATGAGACAACATTATCGAGATAAGGTGTGGTGTGATGTCACTCGTATGGATGATTGTCATATCTTATTGGGTCTTCCTTGGCAGCTTGATAGGAAGACAATGCATCTTGGTGTCAAGAACA
Organism: Nuphar pumila; assembly: GCF_984573655.1. Classification (NCBI taxonomy): domain Eukaryota; kingdom Viridiplantae; phylum Streptophyta; class Magnoliopsida; order Nymphaeales; family Nymphaeaceae; genus Nuphar; species Nuphar pumila. The sequence continues at coordinate 4,890,062 of NC_143261.1, forward strand.
CCTACTCATTTAGACTCACTGATAAGAACATCAAACTCCTATTTTTTAAAGAGACTTTTTAATTTAGTGTTCTTAAGCTAGTTAAGGAGTCTGGATTGATTGGCCTCTCTTACAAGGAGTTTGAAGAGTCTTGTCATAAGGATGGGTATTGTTTAGCCCTTGTGGCTAAAGAGGTTTGCACTCTGGTTCTCGATATCCCTCCTACCGTGTAAGCTCTGATTCTTTAGTATCAAAACATCATGTCAGATGAGTTGCCTGATGGGTTACTTCCTTTAAGGTCAATCCAATATGCAATTGACCAAATTCTGGGGTCTAGTTTTCCTAACTTGCCTGCATATTGCATGAACCCCGTTGAGAGTATTGAGTTACAATGGTAAGTCGAAGAACTCCTGCGCAAGGGCTTTATTCATGAGAGTGTCATCTCATGTGTAGTGCCAACTTTGCTTACCCCAAAGAAGGATGCTAATTTATGCATGTGTGTCGATAGTTGAGCAATCAACAAAATAATGATCAAATATCATTTTTCGATTCCTCTACTAGATGACATGCTTGACCTACTGGCAGACTCTAAGATCTTCTCGAATATTGATTTAAAAAGTGGCTACCATCAAATTCGCATCACAAAGGAGACGAGTGGAAAATGACTTTTAAAACTTGAGATGCCTATACAAGTGGCTAGTGATGCCTTTTGGTTTGTCGAATGTACCTAGTACCTTCATGATTGTTATGATCAGGTGCTTCGATCATTTTTGGGCAAGTTTGTGTAAAACCTATAAGTTTTGAATATTATAAATAAATAAAAAAAGCATCCTTGTTATCGAGTTAGAAATTTGTTTCTAACTTTTAAATTTTATTCCGGGTGAATTTCGTATTCATTCATTCATTTCTGGCCAAAATGGGTAAAATTGGTATTTCTAGAATTATTTTAGACAAATTATCATTTAAAATATTTAATTTATCATTAAAACTACTTATTTTACTGAGTTATGACTCGTCAAGGCATTTTCAAAGTGTTTTGAGCCTAACTAGATGTATTTTAGTGGCTTTTGAAAGAAATCCTATTAAAGAGTATTTTGGTCATAAATAATTTATTGAGAATATGTTAATCAAATAAATTATTAGTTTAGAAAGTACCAAAGCCATGAACTATATAGAATTAGCAGAGCTATTTTGAGTTTGTATGATGAAAGAATTTATTTTGGAAAATTTTATGGATTTTTAGAATGGACCCAAAATCTATATGAGTTCGGATCCCAATGGGATAACTCAAATTAAGGTTTTTATGATTTTTTTTAAATAAGGGATTCATAGTTATTATATTTTGTAAATTTGAAATCAAATACATATATAAAATCTTTTAATTTAATTTTTTTTAGCATTTAATTCAATACAAATCCGATTCGGGGTTTGGGAGTGAATTGGACCCAAATCAGACGAAATTGGATCCGATTTTGGATGGACGCAAGACCTAAGAGGACTTTGAGTGGAGTGGGGCCACTAGGGCACCCGACTCCCTCTATCCCCTTTTCATTTTTACCCCCTGTTTCCCTCTTCTTCCCCAAAGTTTTTTTCTTCATTAAACCCTTTGTCTTTCACGAATTCCCTCTCTCCCGTGTTCTTTCTTTCACTGATGCGTCCCATGCCCATCGAGCTCCGCCAACACCTTTCCCTTTGTTGGGAAGCCAGTCAGCCAATACCTCTGGCATTGGCTGACGCACGGAAGGCTCATGCCTTTTCACGTCTTCTTCCTCCTGTTCAAACGTCGACTGGAGGCCGACCACCCCTCTGCCTCTCCATCTACAGTTCCCCCTCCCCCTCTCTATAACTCCCAATTTGGTCGCTGGTGATGGTGAGAGCACCACCACCATTACCCCCTCCTTTCAGTGCTAGCCACCGGAGGCGTTCCCTTGCTTCTGGGTTCTGCCGGGAGCCACGCTGAGTGCCCAGGTTCTGCCGGGTACAGAGCCATCCCCTGGCGGTGACTCTCTCTCTCTGGGAATTTCCCTTTGTTGGTATATGGGCATGATCCATATCCATCGTGGGTGGGCCCACTCACGGTTACGAGTTTTTGTGGATCTTTTCAAAAAGATAATTCAAAATCAAATTTCTGTTTTATAAAATTGTTTTAATAAAGATCATGTGTCGCTTTTCTCTCAATAGCTTTACTGTCAAGATTGGGCAGTAGGGAATCCAAGAGTGTATAAATATATGCTCAGCACATAAAAAAAATAAGAAATAAATAGCACTCTTGAAACAAACCTACAAAAGGCATATACCTTCGTATTCCTCTTCTACTCCATCTTCTATTATTGTAGCTGCTGAGGTGAATCCAGGTTAATGCTCATTTTGCTGCGCCATCTGTGGTATTAGAGCCTTGGTTGGTGCAGGGGACCTTATTTTTAATCGGTGGTACTCTTCCCGATGAGTGGTGATCAGGTTCTGAATGCTTGTCTCGATTGTGAATCACACTTATCCACTTCAACAAGTCACTAGCAACCAGATTAAGCGTATATAAGTAAGTCAGGGCTTAATAGAGAAGCCTCTTATCTGGCAATGCATGAACAAACATGCGCACAAATTCTTTTTTCTTTGTTCTTTGCCTTTACGAACTGAGGCTTGATAAAGTCTTTAACTTTATATGTTAAAACAACTAGCTTAGTTAAATACCAGTACTATTTAATGCATGAGTGCTTGATTGAACCTAATTTTTTTCGTGCATATTGATTTAGAAAGAGAATCATAGTAAGTTTTCTTTAAACAAAACAAAATAAAACAGAAATAAGCTCTTCATTGAATCATACCTAATTTTGTTGAAACTTTAATCCTTCTGAATTTCTGTCTATTTTTTTTATTCTGCTGAGAGATCTTTTTTTTGAGCTTTCAGATTCCCTGATTTTTATTGTTCCTGAAAACACACACACACGGGGGAGGACACCATCGAAACAGAGTCATTAGACTCTTTCATCTCAGATCCCAAAAGAGGCACATAAGTCAGGGTCTTCTTTATAGACTGGGCCTCCGGACAGATTCAGCCTCTTCTTCCGGTGTTTAAACCACGTCGACCATCACCCCCTAATCACAAAAAAAAAATGGTGAAGGCAAACTACAATAATAAAAAAAGAAGGAACTACATTTTTTTTGGCATTAAAACACGCTGATTGACTCCAAAAAAAATACACACAAAAAAAATGCAGAGAAGCTTCGTGAAGAAGCCTCAAGAAACGCAGAGAAGCTTCGTGAAGAAGCCTCCAAAAAATGCAGAGAAGCTTAGTGAAGAAGCCTCGAAAAACACAGAGAAGCTTCATGAAGAAGCCTCTTGAGAGAGAGAGAGAAAGACACATCTAATAAGAAAACAAAAAAATTTGGGTTTTTATACCCGTCTTTAGAAAAAATTCAATTTGCCCCAGAAATTGTTCATTTCTTTTAAAAAGGGGTTCAATTGTGTTTTTATTTAAGCTGCCACCTTTTTATGTTTTCAGTTTTGCAAAAAGAGGTTTGCGTCAGAAAATTTCTTGTAAAAACTGAAAGTTATAAAGAAATTCCATTTCAATACCTTTGAATTTCAGAATTTAGCAGAAAACGTTTTATTTTATCTTTTTAGCCGTGGACCATTATTCCAAATTAAACCTATTACTAATTTATTTATTTTTATCCTTCAAGAATTATTTTGCTTCATTAAGTATCAACCATCTTGGTTTCTTCAAGTAAAACTAATATAATTTTTTTTCTGTTAAACTTGCTATAATAATAAAAATTTAATACTTAGAAAATGGCGAGTAGGGTGTGTGCGTCAGAACTTGCTAAAACCGATAAGGTAAATGGGACCAACTTTCCCATTTGGAAGCGTAGGATTCCCTTGGCCCTGACTCTAGAAGGCTTGGAGTATGTTCTTCAGAAAACTATGATTCAACCCGGGGAGACTGCCACTAAAGAGGAGGAAGAAAAATATGACAAATTTAAAAAGGATGATCTTATGACTAGGACCATCATGTTAACGTATATGGATGATGATTTAATTAGAGTCTTTGAGGATTACAAAACTGCAAAAGAAATGATGGATGACATAGCTACCAAATATGATACAATATCTGAAGTATATATCCAATTGCTCCTTGAACAATACAACTCATATAGAATGAAGGAGTCTGATAATATAGTTGATCATGTCAACCGGATGTTGGTAATGGCTAAAGACCTAGCCATGGCAGGTAATGTTATACCAGATAAGATGCAAGTACCCACTATTTTGAATAGTTTGCCAGCTTCCTGGAAGATGGTAACCACTGCTCTTAGGCTAAACACCAAAAGCCTTAACCTAACCGAACTACCCCTTCAGTTGACCATTAAACAAAAGCATATGGCTAAAGATAAGAAATCTGAGCTAATGGTAGCCCAGGACAATCCCTCCAATAGTCGAGTACCCTTTAAAGCCAACCAGTTTAAAAGAAAGGGTAATAAAAATAGCAAGTTCAACAAAGGTCAAAATGCAGGTTTTCGAAGGCCTCAAGGGAACAACGGATCTCAAGTGAAGTGTTATAAATGTGGAAAGCTGGGACATATTCAGAAAAACTGCAGTACAAAGTTCTCCAACAATGAGAACCATGAAAACTATGGGTACAATGGAAGAAACAACAACAACAACAAGAGAAGAAATGACAACAAAGAAGTCATCTGTGTAGTGTCTGAATGCTTATTTGCAAATGAAGAGTTGTCTGGATGGTGGGTAGATTCTGGAGCTACTCGACATATATCCAAGACCACAGAAGGGGCAGTGGATATGAAAGAGCCTGGTCCTGGTGAACATAAAGTGTATATGGGAAATCATTCCTACTGTGATGTAATGGGTATTGGGTCTTATAGACTCAATGTGGGGGGCACTAGTGTAAAAGAACATAGTATGTTCAAGTTATGTGACTATAAATGATTTGTTTCTACTTATATTGACTGTGCATTTAATGTTGGGGTCTGGCATAAAAGGCTAGGAAATATAAGTATAAAGAAAATAAAGAAATTAGCACAGCAAGGAATAATACCTGTCTTTAATGAAACTCACTTTGAAAAATGTGAGTCCTGTATTTATGGTAAGATGGCAAGAAAACCTTTTCCATCCAATGTGATACATGCTACTAATTTATTATAAATTATCCATACGAATATTTGTGGACCGTTTAGAGTCCAAACCCATAGTGGCATGTTATATTTTATAACGTTTATTGATGACTTTTCAAGATATGGATATTTGTATCTAATTAGACAAAAGTCTGAGGCTTTTGAGAAATTTAAGGAATATAAAAGTGAAGTCGAAAGACAACTCAGAAGATATATAATAAGGTCTGATAGAGGAGGTGAATACACCTCAAATGAATTTTGTGAATATTGTAAGGATCTTGGGATAAATAGACAAAGAACAATGCCTAGAACACCACAACAAAATGGTGTTGCTGAGAGGTGTAATCGAACCCTCTTGAACATGGTGAGATCCATGTTGGCAGGAGCACAATTTCCCAAGGTATTTTGGGAGGAAGCTGTAAACACAACTATGTATACATTAAACAGAGTGCCTTGCAAAGCAGTCACAACTACCCCTTATGAAAGATGGACTGGTTTGAAACTAGAGTTGTGTCATCTCAGGAGATGGGGATCTGTAGCACATGTGAAGATCTTAGATCCAAAGATGGATAAATTGGATAATAGATCTGTAAGATGCATATTTATTGGATACCCAAAAGGATCCAAAGGCTACAGATTATACCATCAACATATGGGACTGATTGAGAGTAGAGATATAGAGTTCCTAGAAGAACTCAATAATGAATCCACTGATCCAGTGGAAGACCAATTTGATTTACTGGATGATCTAAATGAACAGTTAGGCAATGAACCAACTGTAGAACAGTTAGGCAATGAACCAATTGATTTTGGTGCCTCTACTTCTCAAAATCGGGGTGGTCATAAAAGGTCTAGAGCTCTCTCATCCTATTTGGATAATTACTATGTTTATTTAACTGAGGAGCTTTGTTATTCTGTAGACCTGGATGAAATGACTGATAATCTGACATACAATGATGCAATAAATTCACATGAATCGTCAAATTGGAAGGAAGTCATGGATGAAGAAATTGAATCCATTGAAAAGAACCAAGTTTGGGAAGTTAACAAACCCTCCTGAAAGAAGAAAACCAGTTGGTTGTAAATGGGTTCTAAAAAAAAGTATAAAGCTGATGGAACAATTGATAAATTCAAAGCAAGAGTAGTAGCAAAAGGTTTCTCTCAAAAAGAATGTATTGACTATACATAAACCTATTCACCAGTAGCTAAGTTTGCCTTCATCAGGATAATTCTTTCCATAGCAGCTTTCTATGATTTAGATGTATGGAAGATGGATGTAAAAATTGTCTTCCTAAATGGTGACTTAAAGGAAATAATATATATGGAACAATCTGAGAGAGATATTATTGATAAAGACAAAGTGTGCAAGTTGAAAAAATCCTTATACGGGCTAAAACAATCACCAAAACAGTGGTATTTGGTTTTTCACAAAGCTATCACGAAGATTGGATATGTAGCCAATCAATTAGATCACTGTGTATATGTTTGGAAAAGTGGGAGTCATTTTTGCATTCTGTCTCTATATGTTGATGACATATTATTGATAGAAAATGACGATGACATGATAACTAAGACCAAGCATTGGTTGAACACCAATTTTGAAATGAAAGATATGGGTGAAGCATCCTACATTTTAGGAATTAAAATCACCCGTGACAGAAAGTCTAAGATCCTTAGTCTTAGTCAAGAAAAATATATTGATTATATTTTGAAGAAGTTTTGGATGCATGACTCCAAACCGGTTGGAACTCCTGTAGCTAAAGAAATTAATCTAAGTAGGAGTGATTGTCCAGATGAGGGACAACAGAAGCTAAACATACCTTGTGCTCAAACTGTTGGCAGTTTGATGTACGTGATGTTGTGTACAAGACCTCATCTAAGTTTTGCAGTAGGTCTTGTCAGTCGATATCAGGGAAATCCTAGGTGGCCTCACTGGCAAGCTACTAAAAGAATATTCCGATATTTAAAAGGGTCGAAAGGACTTCAATTGTGTTTCCAGACTGATGAGCTGCAATTGGTCGGATATTCTGATGTTGACTTTGCTGGATGCAAAGATGATAGCAAGTCTACCTCTGGCTATATCTTTTTGTTTGGAGGTGAAGCTGTTGCTTGGTCATGTAAGAAACAAGAATGTGTTGCTCAGCACACCCAAGAGGCTGAGTATATCGCTTGTAATGTTGCCACCACATTTGCTGTCTCGATTAACAGGTTTTTAAAAGAACTAAAATTGAAAATTGTAAAAGAACATGTTCAATTATATAGTGATAATCAAGTAACAATCTCATTAATAAAAAGTGGAGCTGATAGCTCGAAAAGTAAACATATAATGGTAAAATATCATTATGTTCATGAAATGATTGAGAAATGTGAGATAAATGTTGACTATTTGCCGACATTATATATGGTGGCTGACCCTTTGACTAAATGGATCTCAGAGGAACTGTTTACTAAGCATGTAGCCCATATGGGGCTAAGATATATGTGAATGGATTACGATGAAAACCATGATATGGAAAATCCGTAATCTTTGTTGGAAAGCCCATGAAAGTGGGAGCAAACTAGCAGTCTCATGGCCAAGTGGGAGATGTTGGTATATGGCCATGATCCATATCCTTCTTGTATCTCATAATCGTGGGTGGGTTTTCTCACGGTTATGAGTTTTGCGGATCTTTTCAAAAAGATAATTCAAAATCAAATTTCTATTTTATAAAATTGTTTTAATAAAGATCATGTGTCGCTTTTCTCTCAATGGCTTAACTGCCAAGACTGGGCAATAGGGAATCTAAGAGTGTATACATATATGCCCAGCACGTATACAAAAAATAAGAAATACACAACACTCTTGAAGCAAACCAAAAGAAGGCATATACCTTCATATTCCTCTTCTACTCTCCATCTTCTATCATTGTAGCTGCTGAGGCGAATCTAGGTTACTGCTCCTTTTGCTGCACCATCACCCTTCACTCTGTAGTTTCAACCGGGTGATTTCCTCTTTATGCTCGATTTGGAAGCTTGTCGCACGACCACCGAGGGCCCTCTTTCATCGAGCTTTCTCTCGCTTGTGGTGTTCATTGTCACGACCACACATACACATCGCAGGCCTCCTCTTAGATGGGTGTTGCCAGAAACCCCCCTCTATTTCTCTGTTTCCCTGATTCACCTGACCCTTGTTGTTTCCCCTTTTTCCTCCGGTGTTTTGCTAGAGATTGAAGCGAGCTTGAGCTCGGCCTTCCCATCATTGCGCGAACTAGGCAGCGAGAGGTGGTGTAGGACCACCCTGACGCTCTCGGGTTTCGATGACAGAATCTACGCCCACCGGTGGTGTCCACCTTCGGGTTGCGGCCTACAGTTCTCACCGAAATCACCCTACAACCTCCTCTACTCCTTACCTTGAAACAGGAAAAAAAGAAAGAAAGAAAAGAAGAGTTTGGATGGTCTGCGTAATGCCGCCGAGTCCAATGAGCCCCATATCACTGCCTCGACACATCGTATTGCATGTAGTCATCGTGAGAGTCCTGGCAGCATGCAAAATGCCCCTACCAATCCATTGTGTGCCCACGGTTTTGGAGCTTTTGACATTTTTTAATGCACACAAAGTGTTTGGTGCATTGTTAGCATGAGTGGTCTTTACGGATTTTGAAATCCCTCTGTCTTTTGAGTTTAGATTAGTTATTTTTTACATTATTATTGGTAAGATTCATTAACTAAAATTGTAGAAAGCATATTTAAGCATTAATCGTGTAAGTTATTGTTTTTGTGCTAAATACTTAACTAAAATTCAAACACAAGTCATGCACAATCACTGCACCTAGTTGTGAATATTTAGGGATGTGATTGCTCTAAATGTTTACTCAAAATTCAAATGCAAGTTATGAGCACACACCACGTTGTGGATATTTAGAAATGTTATGATTCCCTATATGTTGGTGAGTAGCATTCACTATGCTCATATAAAAGGGCAAACGGTCTTGAGTAAGTGTGTATGATGCAATGCATCAAGCAAAATAATAATAGAAATTGAAAATCATGCTAAGAATGATTTGAATATATGATAATAGAAGTGTCTTTTTATTGTGGTTCAAGAAATCATGCTTGACATAATTTTAGATTGGTGAAAATATGAAGCTTATGTGCTATAGGTACCCTTATGCATGGGTTGATACATCTCATGATCTCATGGATAAACAATGATATATATATGTGCTATGTATGAGACATATTATGTATGAAATGTTTGTTTTACATGTTAATTTATGTGGTAAAAAATGTATATATGACTTGAATCTTGTGTGCATAATTCAAAATATGTAGGAGTTACGTATGTTGAGGTTTAGTTGCTTCATATTATACAATGGGCATGTTCACGTACGCATGCATGAAATTCATGTTTCATTTAGGCATGCTTCGAGGTTAAATCTATGAATGTGTAGATTTTTATAAAATTTGATGACTAGAGGTGGCTATGTCATGATAAGTGTTTATGTGATATTAAATGTCATATGATTGAATTTATGAATGCATGCAATAAATGTCTAAGCTCAATAGTGATCTATGGTTCTTGAAACGCTATTGGCGATATTATGCATGTGATGATATGATTAAAATGTCATAATATATAATGTGACATATGACATGTTATATGATGTGATGCATTTTTATTGATGCATGCATGGTAATAGTATTCACTAGATAAAGTACTCATTAAAGAATTTTTCTCGAGGGATTCTCTGTAAGGGTATGCATGACCTGATCAGGTAATTTGGCTAGTGTGGTAAGTTTCTGTGAGGAGGTGCATTGTCCAAAAATAGGTAACCTACTGAGACGATATAGTCTTGTAGGGAAGTGCATTGTCCAAAAGCAAGTAACCCACTGAGACGATATACTCTTGTAGGGAAGTGCATTATCCAAGACCAGGTTATCTGACTAGGGCTATATCTCATTGTGAGGGTGTACATTTTTCAGACCAGGTGATCTAGCGTGGATTTTGTGAATCTTTATTATGATTAAATGCAATGTTATAATGGATTGTGATGATCTTATGACTTAGTCAAGATAGCCAGTTAAGCAGCTATAAATTTGGCTTTTTTTTTATAGCATGATTATATGTTGAACTCAGATGTGAGAATCAGATCCTTATCTATTTTAAATTTTGATACAAGGTTATAATTGAAACACTTATGTTTGCGTATAGGTAAATGACACATCACGCCTACAAATGATTGAGTTGACTTAATTGGTGAATAATATATCATGCCTACATAGTCTTGTTGCAAATGATTGTATTATGATTGTCTGATAGAGATATATCATACATATGCATTATGATTGATGTATATCATGAATATCTAACTGATTTATTTGAAAAGCATGTGTGTGTGTTTCACGCTGGAATGGTCAAATGAAATTTGACCTATTGTTTATAAGAATTATGCATGCATATGAAAAATGATGTGATAGTTTGAATGCATATGGATTATGCTTTATGATGTGAGTTAATATTGAATACTATATTAAGTGGTGAAATGCTTTTAAATGCCTTATGTTTGAATGCATGAATGAGTGAATTATGGGACATTGTCCCCTTATCCATAACTTGATGATGATGAACGATACATCATGTCTTTACCTTTAAATGGTTGATATGCTTTCTTCAATTTTGAAATTGGTTTGCCTTACCAGGCTTTAGCGAGTTTGGCCTTATTTTATGAGGGACAGGTGATGTTGGTAAAGAATGATGAGTAACTGAAGTGAAGAACTAATTGAGTTGTATCTTTGAGGGTTCACTCTTACCTTACGATCTTGGTAGATATGATCTTTTTGTTTTAAGTACTTGACCATGTAAAGACTAAACCTTTGTTTTTATACTCTAATTTGGAATAAAATTAAAACTCCTTAAATTTTGGTCTTAAATTGTATGTGGTTTGAAATGTGTATATTTTATACATCTTGGTTTGATTTTATCTCTAGTGTGACCTCGCCCAAAGTCTTAACCATTTGAGAAAAATGTTTTCGCATTAAAAGATTTGATTTATTTATCAAAAAAAATATTGGTCTCAAAATATCAATATTGGGAAAGTAATTATGGTTAAATTTTGGAGGCATTACAGTTTGTAGTTGTTTATTTTGATGACATTTTAGTGTATAATCCTAGTGAGTCTGCTCATGTTTTCTATCTTAGGCAAGTCTTAAAGGTTTTGTGTCAAAAAGTGTTCCTTCTTGACATCCAGTTGAATGTTTTTAGGGTTTGTAGTGTCATCTCATGTTGTCCAGGCCGTTCCTTTGAAAGTCCAAGCAATAGTTAATTGGCCGATCCTGCGAAATCTGGATGAGGTGCGTAGTTTTCACATATTAGCCACCTTTTATCGTCGGTTCATATAGAACTTCAGTATCATTATCACACCTATCACGGAGTGTCTTAAGGGTGCTAAGTTCCAATGGACCCCAACAACTGAGAAGGCATTAGGCCTTATTAAGGACAAAATGAGTCATGCCCCTATGCTAGCATTTCTTAATTTTTCTTTAGTTTTTGAGGTAGAGTGTGATGCTTTAAATGTAGGTATTAGTGGCGTCTTAAGTCAGAATCGACATCCTATAGCCTTATTTAGTGAAAATCTATCAGATGTCAAATGTTGATATTTTACATATGATCTTGAGTTTTATGCGGTAGTATAAGCCCTTCTATATTGGCATTATTGTCTTATTTATAAGAACTTTATATTGTACACTGATCATGAGGCACTCAAGTACCTCAATTGTTAAAAAAAAATAAGTACTAGACATGCTAAGTGGATCAATTATCTACAGGAGTACACTTTCATTATCAAGTATCAATTTGGTACTCTTAATAAAGTAGCAGATGCACTTAGTCAAAAGAATAGTCTTTTGTCATTTATGTTAGTCCATGTCCTAGGATTTGATGTGTGCCGGGACTTGTATGATGGGTACTTATTTAGAGGGAATCGTGTGTGCATTCCAGATTCTTTCCTCAGATTATTTTTAATATCATATTTGCATGAATGTGGTCTTGCAGGTCACCTAGGACAAGATAAGATGTATGCTCTTGTGAGTAGACGTTATTTCTATCCTAGAATGACATGTGATGTTAACAGGTTTATCCGGGGATGTCGAGTTTGTCAAGTTTCGAAGGGGCACAAACAAAATACAGGTCTCTATACACCCCTTCTCATTCCTGACTATCTCTGGGAACATGTCTTCATAGATTTTATGTTAGGGTTGTCTAGGACATGTGGGATTGATTCTATTCTAGTCGTTGACGATCGATTCTTTAAAATGATTGTATTTATCCCGTACAAATGCACTACTGATGCATCACTTGTAGCCTCCTATTATTTAAGAGACATAATGTGTTATCAAGGGCTTCCTTGTTCTATCACTTCAGATTAGGATACTCATTTTCTTAATAATTTTGGAGGTCTATTTGGTCATTGTTAAAAAACAAACTCTAATTTAGTAGTGGGTACCACCCCCAAACATGCTCAAACGGAGGTGGTCAATCGCGCGTTGGGTAATTTGTTACATAGCTTTGTTGGCAACAATATCAAAACTTGGGATTTGGTTTTGCCTCAAGCTAAGTTTGCTTATAACAACACGCTGAATCTGTCCATAGGAAGGTTCCCATTCCAGTCTGTTTACGGTCAGTCTCCCATTCATGTGGTTGATTTAGCACCGATTACTCGTGTTTGAGAGCCCTTGCCAGCGACTCAAGATATTGTTGATTACATGCAGAAAATCCATTCCCAGGTGAAATAAAACCTCAAAGATAATTATGTCATTTATAACTCACAGGTCGACTAGAGTCGCGTTAGCTTCGTAAAAGGTGATTTGGTCATGGTCTATTTGTGTCCTGAGCATTTTTTTGTTGGTACTTATAATAAATTGAGCCCACAAAAATTCAATCTTTTTTGTGTGCTAAAACTTTTAGGGAATAATGCTTACGTCATTGAGATGCACAAATATTGACAAATATTGCTTATCTTTAATGTTGTTGATCTATATTATTATTAGAAACAAACAAATTCGTCAAAGCCGAATTCTTTTCAGCTAGGGGAGAATGATGCAGGTGCAAAGCAGGTCCAGGCTTCAGAGGTCTGTGTGGAATACGAGAGAACGATGGATACTCGCCTATAGCCCATCGCCCTAGCTTTCATTTTTTGGTGCCAAGAGAGTGGTCCAATCGGATCCAATCCAAACGCTCACATGAAAATCCAAATTCAAAAAGTTTTTTTATAAACAGGTGATATGAGAGAGACAACAGTTCAGCTGTTGATGAGACTTATTGATTTTTTTCCTTGAAATTTCCCTTGAATTCTTTTACATTATTGAATTTATAATTGCTTTCCTATTGTTTTTATTTGCAAGGAGCGTAGTCGAGTAGTTAGTCCTCTCAATTTACATCAATATCTCTTAACAGATCCTGTTAGATTAACCTGCTACTCTTGTCAAATCAGGCTCTCCAAGTAATTTTCAATTGAATTTGAATTTGGAGACCTCAAACCATAACCGCCTATCTAGAACTCATCAGGGTAAATGGTAGAAAGTCGGTCTGGCACCTGCATCATACATGCCCCTACAACAAGCACTAATGGGACTTCCACTTTATAAAATATATGGTCTTCGACACTGGCGATGTCTGATTGACCAAGAATTCCTTAAGGCTTTGGTGGCATCCATATGGATGTGATATTATGACCTTAATAGCTATTATGGCCGTTAGATATGCCTGGTCAAGCATCCACTGCCTTTGGATCAAACAGGTGTGCTGGTTTCATGAACGTCAAACATCAATGAATACAAGAAACGGTCACCACTCAGAATATGCAGTATGGTGAGTGCATGGATCGATCATACTGTTGCCCATACCCCCTCGTATGCACATACCTCCAAATCTGTCTTCAAACGCAGTCAATGGCACAATCTGTCTCAGTTTGCACAATGACAAACTTTAAACTCACAAGGGTCTTCCATTTTTTCTCAAAAAAGAAAAAGAACAGATTATGAAGTTTGCAGAATGATACATTAATCTACAATCACTCGATTATCGACAAACTCGATGCTAATATTGGCTGGACAGGAGCAGAAATCAGGCAAGAGGTAGAGGGATAATTCACAAGCTTGGAGCTTCACCAGTTGGCACAGGACGTGCATTTAGCAGAGGTTGAAGAGCCTTTACAACAATGCTCATGTTTGGCCGAAAGTCTGCTTCATATTGCACACACAAAGCAGCTACTGCAGCCATCTGCTTGCACAAAAAATTATACAACTATTAACCAGAGCACTAATTTCGAATACCAAAATGTATTAGATTTATGACTAAATGCAACAACCGGTTTGAGGGCTACCGGGTTGCGACTTGGTTTTATGCTTTACACAAATAGTTAAAGGAATTTGGGCACAAAAGCTAATTGGGAGGTCACCACATTGGAGTCATATGATAATGCATCAACCTACAAGAGATGAGAGAAAAGGGTAAAACCTTTGCTACTGCTTTAGGAGGGTAGTCCCCTCCCAGCCGAGGGTCCACACATTGTCTGACCTTGTCTTCACTCAGTCTCGGTGTTGCCTGAAGAGAATATAACAAATATACAACGGTAAGCAAACACACGCAAGCACATACAGTACAAAGCAAGCAACCAACCAAAAGATTCATGCACATGGTTGAGAGACGATCGTTACCCATGTCACGAGACTCTGTTGTCCCCTTGGGAGTGTGTGATCAACAGGCTTGCGACCTGTCAAGAGCTCCAGAAGGACAACACCAAAGCTGTAAACATCACTTTTTGAGCTCAGCTGCCCAGTCATAGCATATCTGCAATTAACAAACAGGACTCAGCTCGGACATATGGCCAAGAAACAACACATTGATAACAGAAACATATTGTAGCCAAACCATCTATCACTAGAAGATCATATGCTGTCAAAAGAAAAAATACAATTTGCCACCAAGAGCACTTCGAGCACGGAAAAAAACAGAAAGGTGAAGTTTAAATTTTTTTTTAATGATATGCAATGTTTAGACCAAATTCAAACTAAACCACTGCAAGCATCCAGGCCAAGCAGGGGTCAAGTTCAAGAGCAAGACCAACTAGAATGAAGGTGTCTTCATTTTGAAACCTTGATGTCATAAAATGGTTAGTAGAATAAAACATTGAATTTACTATAATTTTGCATATTAATAGGACCAAAAGACAGCAGATCAAGAATCATATCTCAAATCATACACGGCTAGTCATATTCAAGGGAAACTTTACAGAGGACCTGATGAATCACCAGTATCCATTTTTTATACATTAATATGGTCACAGAACATTGTTGGTAGGCTTTCCTCCAAAAAAAGAACATTATCGGCTAACTAAATTGCAAGAAACCTGATTCATACTCTTTGCAACAGAGGATTCATATGCAAGAAACATGTCCCTCCCTCCTAAGATTGCTGATGGCAAAAAGTTAGATTACATCTTTTACCATCAGAAGTGATGTTTCATCCTTCTAAGCTCTACCCACCCGTCGGATTCAAGGTGTACAAGATAAAATAATGTATTTCCAGCAGTCTGTTTCAAGTAAAATCAAGAATTTGCAACCACCCTTTCATGACCATGACCCATTACTCCCACTGTTTATCCAGGCCCATTGAAGATCAGCAGCTTATCCTAACCAGCAGCCACCACCAGCTCATGAGAACTTGATTCAAAGTTACCATTCCTTGAATGCCAAAGACCGGCTACATTACATTATTCAGGTCCATAAAAGATGCAATACATACCAAGCAAAAGTCACTTCACTTATTATCTGAATTTCTTGGCCCATCTCTCCTGACTTGCTTTGGACTTAATATAGACAGACAAACTAGGAGCCTAATATTGTAAGCAACACCATGCGGCAAAGGACAAGGACATGCTCTTAATGTTGCCAATTATTTGCTCACTCAATTCCACACATTTCAAGTTTTTAACATGTTGGCAGCTAGGGCTGCACAACAGGTCAGGATAGCCCATCAAAAGGTCGTGGCCTGGTCAAAGCAGCCTGTCCACTTGGATAGGCTGGGCCGATGCTCAACACCCTGGCCCAGGCCCAGCTCACTTGGGTCGGGCCACAGGCTGCCAGCTTCTTCCAACAAGGGGACAAGCTAAGCCGGCCTGGCCCAGATGAGGACACAGGTTCAACTATGTCTATGAAGTGTCATTGTGTGCCTTGCGTCCCCATCAATGCTTTGTAGTGTTGATATCGGACATGCATGCTAAGGCTCCATGTGACACAGACCCGCACTAGCTGACAGTAGAAGGCAATCAAGATTACATTACACTATCCAAGAAGCAAGATGCACACCTAAAGACACTTATACACAATGCACAAATTAGTGAATTGAATCTTATTTGAATTCACCTAACAAAAAAATATTATTTTAATCCAACAAAATAAATTATTCAAGAGCCTTATGATTAACTCTGTCTACCCTATAAAGGCAGGAAAAGCAGCACCACAGAGGGCCTCCAGGCAGCAGAAAGCCATGAGACCAAATTGGTTTCTCAAAGGTTTTATGGCTGCACCAAATGTTTCCTTATTTATATCATTTTCCAGCTGTTGTCATCTTTGTAGTATTGTTGAATATCTTGCTAAAGTAAAGGCCCTTTTACAGAAATATTTGTACTCTGGCTTCCTCTAAGCCAAAGCCCAGTTATACATAAACCATCTATTTGAACTTCCTAATTCTAGAATGCTGTCGATCAAATTGTTTCATAGGTGACATGAGTAAAGGCCAAAAAAAAAAATTCTAATGCATCAAATATATATGAAGATAACTGAATCATTAACAGACAATGTGGACGACAATTTTCATGGGTAGAATGACTGAGAGTAATTAAAAGCCTATAATAAGGTTTTTATTTGATGAAAGTAAACATAGCCAAATGTTAGATCAGTTAAGGAAAAAAAAAACTCTTTAGAAGAGAACCCAATAGATGTTTGCATACCATTAATAATGAAAACCTTGAAGCTGAAACCTATTTACCTAATAAAGAAATGAATTATATGACTATCATGTATTACCATAAATAACTTCTCAAACACAAATATGCTGGACATTTCATTTAACATTTTATACAGAAATCTTAATCAGAAAAGAACTTACTCTGGAGCATGATATCCAAAAGTTCCCAACACACGAGTTGAATGAAGCCTTGCCGCATTATCAGGCGATTGATTTGATAGGTCAAAATCAGCTATCTTAGCTGTATAATCGTCAAACAACAGAACATTGCTGGATTTTATGTCACGATGGATAATGTGAGGCTGTGCTTTTTCATGTAAATATTCAAGCCCTTTTGCAGCACCTACAGCAATTTTCACTCGCTGGGCCCAACTTAAAACTGGACCTGGTTGAGCTCCTTTGACACCCTTACGTCCTACACCATGCATTCATACTACGTATCAAAATTCATGTCCTATATCCAACACATTCATGACAATGAATGAAAGGAATCAGAATGCCATATAATGACTAACATGATGCTTCTGTCATCCAAGTTACACAGATCAAAAGTTCATAGAATATTCCTTGCATTTGTGTTCTCATATCTAGAGAAAAAAGCACATCCTTTTACTAGTGAAAAGTTTCTCCTATAGGATATTAGAAAGGAGAACTAATAAGACAAGGCATGAATGGATCATTTCTTGTGTAGGATCAACAGAAATGAAAGGAGACCTGTAAGAGAAGTAATCTGGACTGTATCATTTATACAAATTCCTTCTTCAATCTCCACAACTTTAACTATAAGGCCACAATAAAAAAAAACATGGAAACAGTATTTACATTCTCCACAATTTGATGCTCACAGGTCCTATTTGCTCCTGTGTCTCGTTTTGACGTAAATGAACACTTTATCACACATGGTGGATACAGTCACAGCTGTGTTGAACATGATCAATACCACAATATCCAAATTCATCCTGACTCATGATAGATGTTTATTTCTGTGAACTAATTCTTCATCTATGCAATTCAACTTTAAGTTAGATTTGTTGATCATAATGCATTGAAACTGTTATCTACAGACTGATGGCAATTTCCCTAGAATATTTTTAGCATTTTGTGCATGAACCAATGTTGTAAATAGCATATCGGAACCCGTATCACATGAGCCTCAGATACGGGTATATTGTACCATATCGTATCGGATGATACGGTAAAAATTTTGAATTAAAAACCACACAAATCTAAAAAAATACAAAAAAAGAGACAAAACTCCAAAAAAATTAAAAAATCAGAAAAAAATTATAGAATGCAATAGAAAAAAAAACATGAATATATGAATTATGAGTAACTAAACATAAACATGCACTAGTAAAACATTGAATATGAGACTGATAACGCTCCTAACAAACATTTAACAAAAGTCACAAGTCACGAATGTTTGATTATTGATATCAAAGTTATATATTACATAACAAAACAAAAGAAGAAGCATCATAATCTATCAATCATAATGAAAACGATATTCAAATGATGGATTTTCTTCTTAGTTGTCTTCTTCTCCTCCTTTATCCACATTCATCTTTGGGCCAGCATAATCATTGACATCATCTACCAAGCCTCCATCTCAGCCTCTAAGTGCCTCCAATCCTCTGTTAATATATATATATATACCCGATAAAGGGTATTCTTGTAATTCTGCCCATTAGGGGCATTTTAGTCTTTTACATGCATTTTATTTTACATTTTCTTTTTTCTTTTTATTTTTCATTTATTGTAAAATGCATTTAATGCATTGCATTGGGGGTCCCAACCAAAGGAGTTGTTGGACCCCCAACGGTCACAAATGTGACCGTTGGGGGCCCAACGAGTCCCCTTTTGGGCCTCCCAATGTCCTCTCTCTCTCACTCCTTTGTGTATAAATAGAGGGGTATTCCCCCATGTAAGTCATGGCCTTTTAGGCCCTCATTCAATAAAGTTTATGTAACTTATGCCTCTTCGTAGGCGTCTTGTGGTGTCCCTTAGTGGACCATCGTGTTATTCCCCATTATGGGGTTGTGTTTGTCCAATGTTGGACCTTATGAATGCATTATGCATTCTTGTAATTCATTTACGCATACTTTCTAACATGGTATCAGAGCAAGGTTGTGACTCAGTTGCTCTTCGGTGCATCGGGAAGTGTGTTATTCAAGAAATATTAAGAAAAATGGTGAAGTTTTTTTGTTCTCGCTCTTTTCTTTCTTAAAGTTATTTGGTATGTATTCTTTTTCGTTTAGTATCATGCATTATAAAGAAATATCTACTTCCTTAATAATCTATATGTATGTGTGTTTTGTTTTTTAGTACTTGTGTTATTCGGTTCTTCATTGAGCCTTTGCTTTTGTGTATATCACATTTGATATATTTTTAAAATCTCTTAAAAGATAATTAGTTAAATCAGTGAACTTGTTTGTCATTGCTTAAAACTTCCTTTTAATAGGGTCGTTAATCGTGCTTATCTTTCAAGCATAAGTTGATGTCAATCTTGAACTCGTGTGTATGGTTTTAGGAGTCTTTGTGATTTTATTGTTGTTTTTCAAATCTTACATATGATTTAAAAGCTTTGTATTGATGGACATCTTTGACTCCTTGAATTTAAATTTTTATCAAATAACTTTGGTACTTTAAAGTTATCTCTTGCATGTTTGCTTAAAAGCATGAATTATATATGTGCGGGAAGTTTTTAAAGAAAGATGAGTTGAGATTGAAGTTCTTTAACATATAAAAGCCTGTGATAATTCACATCCTTTTCTACACACTTGCTATCATATATTATGAGTAGTGATGTTTTTTTTAAGAATCTCAAAAATGATTTCAAATCACGTCTTAGTGCATTTTTTTGTAATTAGAGATTCCTCATGTAGTGATGTATGAATACCTCTAGTAACTCTTGAAGTATGGATTTCTTCCATTTGGAGTTAAGTTTTTTCCTTTCTTCTTTGCTTTACATACTCGTTTTTGAGTGTTGTGTGATTCTTATTGGTGAATACTATGTGTGAGACTTCCTCAGTTCTTGTAAGAAGAGTGTTTGTTCTTGTGAAAATCCTTCAAAGTTTCGGTCTTAAAAGGATTGTTCTTTTGGGAAGTTTTGTTGTGGGCATTTGAAGGTCTAATTGTAGAAGTCAAATTCTTTCTACAAGTTTGGTCCTTTACTTTTGGATTTTCTACTAATATTGCAAGTTTTACAAACTTGTTCTTTTTGTGTGAATCTTTCCGCATGAGTTTTTCCAAATTTTACCGCATCTATTAAAGAATGCCCATATTAAACTAAATTTGTTATATTGTCATTCGACATCTTATATTACATAAAAATTGCATCTATTATCATTTGGTGTGCATATAATTTCCCTTTATATCTATCATGGTTAAAGCTTGAGGGATTATAGCCCAAGCTCTTTTAGTGAAACTTATGACTTTTGGGTTCGCATTTGCGAGTTTGTATTGTGCTCTTTGTGCACAAGTGTTCTTGTTGTGCGTGTGTGCTCACATTTGTTTTCAAGAATATTGTAATATTGTTCTTGGTATCTTGTTGAAGATACTTTTAAATGAGTAGTTAAGGTTTGATTTGACTCTTGGATTATTCCAAATCAGTTCTTGCACATGATGTTGCTTAATATTTCATGTTGTATCTGTTGCATAATAAACCTTTTTGGTATAAAATAACTTCTTTAAAGAATTGATCATGATAAAGCATAATTCGTGTTTATGCATAATCGTTGTTATAAAGCATATTGTTGTGATTGATTATATTGGACCTTTGATTTGATTTTTTCAAATAGACCCTCTTTATAAAATCACCTATTTGGAAATTGATTGCCTTTTTATGGCATTTATATTTATCCATTACAGGTTATTATTTAATGCATCATTTATATGGCCTTGTTATTGTGATATTAGAGATGTTTGTTGAGGTGAGTTATGTGCACCTCGTGTTATGTCATTTTAGATTGTCAATTTGTAGTTTGACTCTAAAATGACTTGTTATGTGATCTCTAATTGTGAGTGTGTCACTCGTTTTCTTTTTGGCCATTGATTTTATGAATGCTCTTAATTATGTATACCTGTGATGGATGTATGAAGTTTGAAACCTTAAATGTTTTAAGGTATATTAATGTTTTATTTGTTAAATGTTCGTCATTACAAGTCTTATAGCCTCAAAAGTCTTCTCCTTTTATACTTCTTATCTAAGTGTCATTATATGTAGACAAGACATATTTTTAACACATTTGTGTGTGTTGGTAGCCCTTTGTTGGCTTTGTTGTAGTAGTTGAACACACTTGTTTTGAGTGTCATTATATGTAGACAAGGCACGTTGAGTCACATCATTGTGTGTGATTTTTAGTCCATGTTGGCATTTGTGTCCTTGTTCTAGTCGCTGAGATGTATGCCCATAGTTGGCTTCTTTCACTCATTTCAAGTGTCATTTTATGTAGACAAGAGATGTTTTGTCACACCTTCGTATGTGTTTTAGCTCATGGTTGGCTTGATACTCTTGTTCTAATAGCTAAACATGCTTGATTTTGAGTGTCATTTTATGTAGACAGAGATGTTTTTAGTCCATGTTGGCATTATGTTTATGTTTTAGTTCTAGTAGTTTATACACTTGATTTATTGGTTTTGGAGGACTAATGAGGTGGTTGCTTGTAGTGGATAAACGATTGTTGAAATTTACAAAATTTCATTATTAATTTACTTTTGATCCTCATATATCATATGAGATTTCCCTCTAAATGAGTTTTTCTTAATCCTTACTACTTGCAAAAAAAAATATTTATGGATAAAAGGATCATATCATTGATATCCATATTTGAAAATCAATTTTACATCTTGGCATTTAACCTATAAGGGAATTCAAATATTTTGCATATTAAGTGCTTATGATTTTCGGCCACCTAGTGAGTTTTTGCATTTGTAAATATTTGAGTGAGAAATTCCTCAATGTGTAAGGTTCTCTACTCAAATAATATTCATTCTTGACTCTTGGGTGGATGTTTTTTTAATTAGATCATGTCCTTGCAAGTTCACATATGGCATTTGTTTGGCATAGAATTTCTTCTCTCTAAGATATGAGAGAAACCATTAACTCATCTTTTGTTGATAAAATGTTTCCCTATTGTTGATCTATGTGTGTTAAACATGCTTTCTTTCGTATGCTCTTATACACATTCCCTTGGGAGCAATTTTGTTCTTGTGTGAACATTGTCTTCTTAGATATATTTCTAATACATGAAAATTTTTACTTGATCTTAATACAAATCTCATATTTTGTGTGTCTTTGTGCACTTGTGAGTGATCTCCGTGCACACTCCTTACTTCCAAATATTAATAAAACCCTTTGTAAGAATGTTTTTGGGAGCCTTAGTGCTCACCTATTCTAAGAGATTCAATCTTTTGCATTTGTGGGTGTCCCCTTTGTACCTTTGGGTACTTTTATTCAAGTGTTCTTGGTGTATCTTTGCACACGTATTCCTTTGTGGTGTTGGTGCTTGAAGTGCACATCTTTGAAGACATTTTTACATGGTTCTTGGAGATATTTTTGTTCAAATGTTCTTAGTATGGCCTTTGTGCACTTATCTCTCTTCAAGAACTTAGTGTGTTTTATCAATGTTTAAGGTTAATTCGTGTTTTACATAAATACTCAATCAAAATGCATAAATTATCTTTTAAATCATTGTCCTTCTTAATCAATGTTATGGTCTATTATCCATTTTTGATATCTCTTATTTGATTAAGATACAAAGATACTTTTTACTTAGAGTTCTTTTGGCTTGTTCCACCGGATCTTCAAGATGGGATGAATGAAGCATCTATGATACATCATGAAAGGAAATTGGGGAAGACAGCTAAAGGTTGACAAATGCAAAGTTCTTTCATGTGCTATAATGTTGATGACTTCCATTGAAGACTTGGAACCCTCATTTTTTATCTTCAAACTTCTCGTTATCCCCATGCAAAGTTTGAGGGGGTTGTTAAAATATATATATATATATATATATATATATATATATATATATATATACACACACATCTCATCATACTCGATAAAGGGTGTTTTTGTAATTTTGCCCATTAAGGGCATTTTAGTCTTTTTACATCTTTTTACATGTATTTTATTTTACATTTTCTTTTTTCTTTTTATTTTTCATTTATTGTAAAATGCATTTAATGCATTGCATTAGGGGTCCCAACCAAAGGAGTCGTTGGACCCCCAACGGTCACAAATGTGACCGTTGGGGGCCCAACGAGTCCCCTTTTGGGCCTCCCAATGTCCTCTCTCTCTCACTCTTTCTCTCACTCCTTTGTGTATAAATGGAGGGGTATTCCCCCATGTAAGTCATGGCCTTTTAGGCCCTCATTCAATAAAGTTTATGTAACTTATGCCTCTTCGTAGGCTTCTTATGGTGTCCCTTAGTGGACCATTGTATTATTCCCCATTATGGGGTTGTGTTTGTCCAATGTTAGACCTTATGAATGCATTATGCATTCTTGTAATTTATTTCCGCATACTTTCTAACAATCCTCATCATCATCCAAGACACCAGGCTCTTCTTCAACCCACTCATCTAATATATCAAGGTTATCAATACTAATGGGATAGTAGTTGCTCCTTTAGCATCTTCTCGATTCTTTTTGTATTTGTTTGCAATATTCAAATATTAATTAGAATACAAGTTGTATTAAAGTGGATCCACTAACATATATCTTAATGTTACCTTTGCTTCAATCTCATGTAGTAGGTAACAAATACAAGATCATTTAATTGAGAGTGCTCTAATCTATTTTTTTTCTTTGTAAGGATGCGCTAAAAAAAATCAATTTTTCTCACATCCACTTGCACTGCATCCCTAACTCAATATATGTTGTGCAAACCTAGATAATGAAGGAGGATCTTCACTAAACCTATTCCACCATTGATCTAAACCAACAAAAAAAATATATATCATGAGAGAAAATCCTTGCAACATAAAAGTACATAATTAAATATATTTCATGTTTTTTATGTGTTTCCTCACTTCTGTGCTTTATCTAAATTGGCAATCATCATTTTTAGATTTTGTTAAAAATTTAATTCTTACATTACAAATCATGAAATTTAAGAATAGTCACTTTTATTTTAGTTTTTATTCGCGTTCTAGTTCGATCCTATTCAATTATAACATTGTTTTTTATTCCTCGCTTCCTATTTAAAATGTATCGCTTTTCATTTTCGCTTCCCGAATTGTTTTTCACTTCTGTTTTCTAGTTTAATAACCTTGATCTTAACCAAGGTTACTAGAAGCGCCA
The DNA here is from genome assembly GCF_984573655.1 of Nuphar pumila. Lineage (NCBI taxonomy): Eukaryota > Viridiplantae > Streptophyta > Magnoliopsida > Nymphaeales > Nymphaeaceae > Nuphar > Nuphar pumila. The sequence goes on from NC_143261.1 coordinate 4,914,480, forward strand.
TAGGACCCGAGGAAGCACGCTTTCCCAAAGCACATTTCGAAAGCGCAAAATGTGGCGCTTCCAAAATGCATTGGGAAGCACCATAATTAAATGGGAAGCCGCTTCCCTTTCTTTTTTATTTTTTTTCTTCTTTTTCCTTCTTTTTTCGTTTTCCCCTCGCTTTCGGTTAGCTTTGTAGAACACTACTAGTTCGCTTTCGAGACAATTTCTAGTTCACTTCTAAGTCGTTATGTGCTTCCCACTTCCTAAAATTTTGAAGTGTCTCACTTCCCGCTCTCACTTCCTCGACTGACAACTCTAATCTTAACCCGAATAGGTTTCTGGGCAGTCCTCATTGCAAACCACTCACCTGTAACAAACATTTGCTTTAATTCATTTTGATAAATAACAACTTAACAAGGCTCTGAACAATCAAAACATTCATAGCAAACCTTGTTAATGCAGGGCGGATCAACTCAGCTCCCTTGGTAAACTTCATCATCAAGTTTAGGATGGCCAAATGATTATAAATGAATTTTGTTACTTTTTTAAACAACTCAGCCCTTTCCTATTTGCTATAGTGATGGATGAGCTTACGAGATCAATTCAAGAAAATGTGTCGTGGTGTATGTTGTTTGCTGATGATATTGTTTTGATTGATGAGTCTAGAGTTGGGGTTAATGCTAAGTTAGAATTACGGAGACAAACATTGGAAGCAAGAGGTTTTAAGTTGAGTAAGAGTAAGACAGAATACATAGAATGTCGGTTTAGTAAGCTACGAAGTAGTGATGGGAGTGTAGTGAAGCTTGGTGAGCAAGAAATACTGGTGGATGATTGTTTCAAATATTTGGGATCTATCATTCAAAAGTATGGAGAAATTGATGGAGATGTAAATCATAGGATAAAGGTTGGTTGGATGAAATGGAAAAGTGCAACTGGAGTGTTGTGTGATCGTAGAATGCCATTGCGGTTGAAGGGAAAGTTTTATAGGATGACTATTAGGCCCGCTTTACTATATGGTACGGAATGTTGGGCTGCCAAGAGACATCATATTCAAAAAATGAGTGTAGCTGAGATGCTTATGCTGAGATGGATGTGTGGAAATACAATAAAAGATAAGATTCGAAACGAGGAGATACGTAAGAAGGTAGGCGTTGCACCCATTGAAAATAAGATGAGAGAGAATCGTTTACGGTGGTTTGGACATATTCGGCGAAGGCCTAATGATGCTCCAGTTAGAAGGATGGAGAAATGGAAAAATATATTAGTTAAAAGAGGTCGGGGTAGGCCTAAGAAGACTTGGATGGAAATTATAAGAAAGGATATGAATGCTTTGAACCTCACCGAGGACATGACATTGGATAGAAATGATTGGAGGAAAAGGATTCATGTGGAAGACCCAGAATGATTTTCTTTTTTGGTTCATATCGCCGACCCCAATTGTTTTGGGATGAAGGCGTAGTTGTTGTTGTTGTTGTTGTTGTTTTAAACATCTCAATGCACTCAAAAATGCCCTCAATCTCAATATCTTCAAACATGAGATCAATGCAATGCGCTGCACATGGACACCAAACAAAGCATTTATGTTCCTCCTACAACATTAATCCAACAACTTTGAAGTTTGTTGCATTATCAGTAATGAATTGAACAACATTTTCAAAAGCTTAACATTTTCCACCACCTCTTTAAAAATCACAAATTTTAAAAATATAATTTCTTTATTGCTTGTCCATTCACCCATTTGCCATGATGGTGCAGCCTCTGAACTCATCACATCACTTTTGCTTCAAAATCCAGCCCTCAATGGATAATAAGAGGTATCTTGTAATCAGCTCCTATACTGGCTATTGCATCATCCATAGTCTGAAAATGATCCAAGTTTGCAGCGTTGAATGGTATACAAGTCTCATAGAAAAGCACTTAATTGTTAGATTTGTCTGCTCAATCATTTGCATGGAAGTCATGCCAGAACATATATCTGGTTGGGCTCCAGGGGATGCCCTAGGTGAGAAATAAGTACCAATCCCATGTCCTAGACTCATAAATCTCCTATCTCCTCCCCTCCTTTCCTTAATACTATCACTAGGTCCACCAGAAGATGGTGCACGTTCAGTACCACTGTTGCTTGTGCCCACCACCACCACCACCCTTATGATGTCGTAAAAACTCCAACTCCTCTTTAGTGGGCCAGTCACTCTGTCAATTGCTTCCCCATACGCCTTAGGTGGCATTTCTGGTTCTTCCCAAGGTTGGGACATATCGTAGTACCCAGTTTATGTCGTACTCCTATTATTTTTTCTGCCTCTACCTCTGAGATTTCTTTAAAAGCCATTCATCTGTCATTTCTCAACATCTGGCAAATTCAAAAAAGTACACGTGGTTGTATCTTTCCTTGTTTCAGCTAAATGATGCTTCATCCTTGAAATGCCTCAATGAATTTGCCTCATACAATAGTTGTATCGGTTCAACATCCTATTTCCTTCATAAACAGGTGTACAATGATCCCCATGTTGGGTCTCTTGATGTAGCCATGCTCCAGATACGTTGAATCAAACCCTTTAGAGTTCATATTTGAGGGTTAGAGGGACCAAAAATGTGTATGATGGAAATGGGTGGATTAAGATAAATCAGGCCACTATGGCTCAGATCTAGCACAATCTCTAATTTTTAGGGTGGTGTAGGATAGAAATATGTGAGATTTAAAGGTTAGAGCAAAAAAAGGTTGGGTAGGACGGAAATGTGTGAGATTTGAGGCAAATCACACTTCTAGGGCTCAGATCTAGCAAAAACCCAAATTTATAGGGTAGATTTGATCTCAAAATATGGTGGGTAGGCTTATAAAAGGGGTTTGGGGAGGGAGAACATGAAAAAACAAGGTTAAAATTACCCTTGGGAGCTAAAAAATAACCCTATAAGTGGCCGGTCACCACTTTTCCAGCACCAGAAAAGTAAAAAAAAACACAGGCTGACTCGATGATACGAAGTATATTATATGATGCACCCTTGTATCGTACGATACATATCGTATCGGTACGCTAATTGTATCGAATATGATTTACTACTTAAATCACATCAGTTCCCCCATCGATACTACGATATATCGTATTATATATGATACGATACCGACAACACTGGCATGAACACACACACAAAGGTCACATTCTTATTTCCTAGTTATAATGGATTCATGTCTGTTCTAAAATGTGTCATGTTCTGTACCTGCAAACCATCAATGTAACACAATTACATGTTCATATCCTTGCACATATTGTTTTAAGTCCTTGTGGTTGCAAGTTGGAAACTTCATCAATGCCTAACAAAATGTTTACAGTTAGCTTTATTTTCAACTTTATTGTTCTTTTCCCTTTCAGATGGCCATTCAGGGATATTTCATCGCCTTATATTCTTCACTTTTAGTTTATCAATGAACATATGTTTTGCACAAACTTGTATCATGGAAGTGCAACTGCCCTGCCTTTTTATTTGTCCAACCAATTCAGGAAAACCAAACATCCTACTGTCCAAGCAGTAGGGAACATAATTTGCTCCAAATACACAGCCAAAATTGTCATCCTACACTTAGAAAAATGGACCTAGCAAAAATAAGGCCATTTATTCAAGAATCCACCAAGTAAAACCTCCTTTCTTCATTCATGCCAATGATGCTTTTCGGGGTGAAACATCATCCACTGTCATTTAAATGTGACTGATTGGAAAATACCAGATTATGTTTTAGTGTTTTGGAGTGATTACTTTGTGCTAGTCATAGCATAGAAATAATCCTTCATGTGGCAATCCCACACCCACAGTACTTCTCTTCATTAATCGAATGCTGAGACAACTGCCGCAGTCCCATTCGTTATTCTGCAGTGATGTGTTTCAAACACATTTATGTTAAAATGTATTCTTCAATCATTGTAATCATATATATATTATATATATAAAAAGGTTGATACATATACATATATGGTATATATGTATATGTATCTACCTAATTATATACATAAAATATATATTTCTCTATTATTAGCCGTAGGGGTAGTTTAGTCATTTCACTTAATTTTACGCATATTCTATCTAACAAATATGATTGTAATCCTTATTATTTTTTATTTATTTTTATTTTTTATGTTCGTACTTCTCAAAGTACAATGAGGGGCTCACTCTTAGAGACGTTGGAGGGTCTCCAACGTCTATAAGAGGAGCCCCTCCTTGCTTCTCTTGGGGGTAATAAATAGGGGACTTCCCCTTGTATTTCTTATATTCTTGAAGGAGCTTTAGCTCCATTGTAAAAGGTTTTTTTACCCTATTTCTCATAATAAAGAAATATTCTTTTAGCCTTTTGGCTTAACCCCTTTGTGGGTTTATGGGTTTAGCACTTTATTTGCTTTTGGTTGCCCCTTTGTGTATTTGCACCTTAAGTGTGCATTTATGGGTTCATTATCGAACCCGTTGTTTTCTAACAATTTCTTGTGTACAGACATCTTAAATACTTTACTTTTTCACTCTAAGAAAAAAACCCTACAACAGACTGTTTTCTTGTTCATAACCTTGTACCAGCTTTTCCCACACTTGCCGTGCAATCTCCACTCAAAAGGTAAACCTAACAAAGCAGCCTCAGAAAGGGGACATTGGTCACACGATGTTAAAATCCTGATCAGTGGCTCTATAATTTCAAACACCATTATAGAAAGAGATTATAAAAATAACAAGATGTTTATTTATTGTATACTTGTTCTTGACTCCAATATGAATGCCTTCCACATTATTGCTGGTGTTTGCATCTCATTCTCACCACTATAATACCCACTTTATTTGATAGATGTTTAATACTTTGTAACATGGAAATTGATACTAGTATGCAAATTCTTCATGAATGTGCTGATTGTTTAAATGTTGTCCAAGATCCAGCTGAACGCTGGTCCAATATGCATGATCTCAATGTTCTTAACCAGCCAGGTGCTCATGTTTTCACTTTTCACACCCATAATTTTTGTATTCATCGACATTTTCGGGATTGATAATGACCTTCCTCTTCACCAGATAATTCTGCTTCCATCACAAGTTCATGAAAAGGAATTCTGAATGTCTCTCATTTACCTTGGACATATCATAGATTGCACACTATATAGTATATACCTTTATTTCCACCTATGTCACATGGGCATTAGTGCAGGTAGAGGGTATGACATATAAAGTGGATACAACAGTAGAATTTTGTAAAAGATGGTTTTTTGTGTGTGTGTGTGCACATGTTGCACTTACGCTACAGTTTACAAAGTAAATCTAAATATGAACTATGTAGGCAACAATATATCCTTGATCATTTATTACTAAACAATACATAAGAAATCAGAGCTACAACGCGTGTTAACTATATAAAATGAAAGGGCAACTAAAAAATGGAGAATGAGAATTTTAGATATGGAAAAAATGGAAAATTTTAGAGTAAGCCAAGCATTCCATTCATCACTATGATCACATCATCAAGAGAGAGGAAGTGAATGACTTGGCATTTCACACATTTATCCAAATTGGTATGTAATCTTGGGCCAACATTATTTGGCCCAATATGAATCACAGTTAGATCAGAACAAGCAAGCTAAACTGGGCTTTGAGTAGCAACTCCACTTCTTTTTTTCTTTCCCACTTTTCTTATCTCCATTTCTTTTTATTACCGCAGTTCTGTGACTTGTCAGAAAATTCTGAATTAATAAAAGTTTTACCCTTTTTGAAGAAAATAAAATAAAAACCAAGGTATTCAAATATTTTTCTTTCCCTCTTTTCTTATCTCTCCATTTCTTTTCATTAGCATAGTTGTGTGATTTTTCAGACAATTCTAAATCAATAAAAGTTTCACCTTTTGTTGAACAAATGAAAATAAAAACCAAGGGAAGCAAATAGTAATCTACTACAGGTCCAAGATTGGAAGAAATGAAACTTCATTTCAGATGACAATGAGAGATGGCAAGAAATATGGGCCATTTGGTCAAGATTTAAAACATGGCAACCCCATGGATGAAAATTTGAGTACCCACAACAAGCAAGGCCATTGAATTCCCACCTTCCACAAAATATGGCTATAGAAAATTTCTCAGTTAAATGCAAAGCACATTCACAACATTAACAGATTTCCTTGTGAAATCTTTTCCTTAGACAATCACAATAGCAAAACATTTATCTGACAATCACTGACATATGGACTTTTTCTAGGATAGGTACTGCTTATCTACATCTCCAGATTCTACACCTGAATTATGTACCTATGATGACTCCAAGATGACCACTTGGCAAGGACATTGTGATATTTCATTCATTGCTTAAGCGTTACACTCTCATGGAATGTAAAAAGGACATTGCTATCTGATACCAATGAGCATCCAAGTAATTGTCAACTTTGACACATCCAGCCACTTGTCCATAAAATTTAGGTCTAGAACATTTACATGAACTGACACAATTAAATTCTAAATTTAGAACTCCAAAATTAGACTATGTTCAAGAATAATGATTAAAATGCTCCCAAGCTAATGATCATTCTACTATATTAAGTGAGGAAGAAGTAAATCAAGTTGTAACATCATTACATTAAGGGGCAATAAACCGAACCTATTATCAAATTGTGTTTGCTTCAGTCAACTGTATTCACTTGTGATAAACTGGAATTTTAATGGCAATCAACACCAAATCATCAATGAATACCACTAGCAGAATGGTTTAAGGCACTTATTGTTTCATGTAGCATGAGCCCGAAGATCATAGTTCCTCTAATAGGGCCCTTCATGATTTTGTTACTACACTGATACAGTCATCTACCCATATGAATTTCTCACACTGCAAACGTTTTCCCCTTAGTGTTTTGCTATTCAGAAATTATCAGATTCACAAATTGGAAATTTGATTAAACTATAAACACATGAACTAGAATACCTTGTGAGTTCAGACAAATTTTGAGGGGTGTTGGCTTCTAATTGATGGGCAAAATCTACATGAGAAACTGAAATTTACTTGGAATATTAAATATGTGGAGAAAAAAGTCAGGAGTACTAAAATTCAAAGCTGTTAAATTCATAGCATGTTTCTGGTACAAGAAAACTAAGTGTTATACAAACATCCATACACTGAACAGAACTGGTGTTAGGAAACTTATGATTTAATTCAATGGGGACTGATATGCAAGGATCATTAACAAATGTCTTCAACTCTTGGTTATTATTTTTACTTTAGAAAAACAAACAAGCTATGAGAACAAATCATTCAGCATCAGTCATTATTGATATCAACCCAAGACTGCAACATTCAGTACCATGAAGGATATCATGAAGAGAGCCCATGGTTGCAAACTCATATGCAAGAACACGAAGGCTTCCATCAACACAATAGCCGACCAGCTCCACAAAATTTTCATGCTTGAGCCTTGAAACCATTGAGACCTGTCAAGAGCTTCCAGAAATTTAATATAAAACACCCACATCAACATTATTTCCCAATTCAACTATCCAGTAAATGCAAGAAAACTGACCTGAGCAAGGAATTCTTGGTCTGGCTGCTTACTGGCATCTAACTTTTTGATAGCTGCAGCTTGATCACTTTTTAGGACACCATAAAATACTCGGCCATATGAACCCTCCCCAATTAGGGCCTCAGCACCAAAGTTGTCTGTTATCTCCTTCAATTCATCCACTGAAATATCAGCGACTAAGATGGGTTGAACCTTCAAAGTCTGTGCACCCTTAGGAGTTGCTTCTGTGGGACGGTAAGCTCCATCATTCCCTGCAGAATTTTCCATATAATTAGTTCCCCAATAAAAGACATAACATGTAAATGATAGCACTATTCAAAGTTCAAAACAAAAAAAAAATCCAAAGAAAAGTATAGAATGGTTAATCAAGAATATTTAGCAATAGAAACTGACATATTTTTTAGATTACAAAACAAAATTTATACTAACCTAAAGATGACAAAATATATAAGATTAGTGCATACTCATTCGAAAGGCTGATATCAAATATCTTCAAAAAACATATCCACTAGATGTGTGAGATAAATAGTAATCACAGGTTGCCAAACTGAGCATTTAACATGGGGTGTTTGATATGAAAACTAGATTTAACAGGTGTATATGATGTTTCCTAGAAGGCCAGAAATACCAGACAGTATAAAGCAAGCTTGAATGGAGCAGAGGGAAGAAAGTGTTCCGTGGGGTACAGAACTATTCTCTACAATAAAGGAGTTCCCAGATATTTTAGAAAGCTTTGTCTGAGAAGTTTACAGACAGAGCTTTCTCTTATAGCTGTAATCAAAGGATGGCAACTCTTTTTAAGTATCAATCTAGTGACTAAGTCATTCAAGGACCAGCACCAAACGCTTATGCTATTCCTTCATGAGCATTTACCTCTATTGATAGCATATAGACCTTTTGTTTCCTATTCAAACCTTAACAGAGTGGAACGCTTAGATTGTGCCACAATCTAGCCAACCAAGGGAAGAGGCAGGTGATTGCAATCCAACAACCGTGACAACATATTGGAGCAGAAGAGATTTTACATTACAGAATCCTTTGGCATCTGATGGGTACGTATAAAGAGCAAAGACCCATAACTAAGGCTGACTAAACCTGTTGCTTGGGTGCTGAAAAAATACCTTTTGGGTGACAGGTTATAACCTACCAGAACTATATTCAGACAGACAATTCTAACATGCTAAGCATAAACTTAGACTTACAGTACAGCAATGCAAAAGAACGGACCAGATAGAACCATATAAATTGTCTGTTTGATGTAAAGAGTCGTGTTTTGTATGACAGGCAAGTTCTGTAGAAGTAAATTGGCAAATTGCACCACTAGTGTCCATGTGTAGAAACAAATTCCTAAAGGAAAACCAACTGCCAAACAAAATAATGTACAGACAATAAAAGGGAAAAGTGGGGCTTCCAAACGAAGCATGAAAAGGAAATTATTAAGAAGCACTGCACATCTGCAAAAATGTAGCACATTCTTCTCGGTAAAAGACACAACTTACGCTGATTACCACCCATATTGTTTGCAGCAAACGGGCTTCCGCTATCAGTTGTTTTCAGGATAGGATCATCTTCACAGCAGCTAAAACAGCCCATTCTTATGTGGCAAAAGAATCAGCTTCTTTCTTTTTTCCAGATGCCAACAGTTCTAAAACATGAAGTCAGATGATTACTTAGAAGGGCCCCAATCACAAACAAGAGAGAGAGAAAGAGAGAGGTTTCCAAAATCCCATGCTAGAATTCAAAAGTAAACTAGAGAAGCGAATTTTAAAAATGAAAAAAAATATGTTGCGAATGATTAAAAAATAATAAAGTAAACTAAGAATTAAATACTAACTCCGCCTGTGTATAATTGTTTAGTTATACACTGCCGGACCCAAGCCCGGATAAAGGAGGAGGGTTGCGCTAGGCCAGAGACAGCCAGCATAAAAACTTAGTCACACCCTATGAATATGAACCAATATGAGAATTTCTACACATCCATCTAAGCATACGCATCTCAGCTACACTCATTTTTTGAATATGATGTCTCTTGGCAGCCCAACATTCCGTACCATACAGTAAAGCGGGCCTAATTTATAGGACGACAATTAGGCTCGCTTTACTATATGGTACGGAATGTTGGGCTGCCAAGAGACATCATATTCAAAAAATGAGTATAGCTGAGATGCGTATGCTTAGATGCATGTGTGAAAATACAATAAAAGATAAGATTCGGAACGAGGAGATACGTAAGAAGGTAGGTGCTGCATCCATTGAAAATAAGATGAGAGAGAATCGTTTACGGTGGTTTGGACATATTCGGCGAAGACCTAATGATGCTCCAGTTAGAAGGATGGAAAAATGGGAAAATATATTAGTTAAAAGAGGTCGGGGTAGGCCTAAGAAGACTTAGAGGGAGATGATAGGAAAGGATATGAATGCTTTGAACCTCACTGAGGACATGGCATTGGATAGAAATGATTGGATGAGAAGGATTCATGTGGAAGACCCAGAATGATTTTCTTTTTTGGTTCATATCGCCGATCCCCAATTGTTTTGGGATGAAGGCGTTGTTGTTGTTGTTGTTGTTGTTGTTGTAAGAATTAAATACTAAACAGGCGTTTCCAAAAGGGAATGTTAGAATTCAAACTTCAAAGTAAACTAGAGCAACTAGCTTTAAATGAACGAAAGAAAATTAATATGTTGCGAGCAATTAAAAAGAAAAGAAAAGAAAAAGTAAACGAAGAATTAAATTCTAAACCCGTGATAATTTACAAATGTACAATAAATTCAGTTTCTCATCCTTCACTCAGCCAAAGGAAAAAATAACACAACAAATGAAAGTAAAAGGATGCCAAAAATATCAGACGAAACGTAACCAGAGAAATTAACTGATCCAGTCAAACTAAAACGCTCCAAATTCCGAACGACTGAAAACCAAAACCTGGCTCTGCGATTTACACAACAAGAATGAAGAGCGAACAGGGTTTATTCATATCGCAGGACCCAACCAAAACTTTGCAGAATGAACAGCTCGAAAGATCAATTAAGAGGATAAAAAAAAATTACTCAGATAACATGAACGGGAAAAAGATGAACAAGAGGAAGGATTAATGATATAACATCACTCCGGTTAAAAGCTCAATACAAATTCTGGTTTAGAATATGATAAAAAAACTTATTAAAAAGAAACCAGGATGTAAATTACTGGAACTGAACCAGTAAGAAGGCACGGCTAAAAATTCCAGCTCTATCCGGACACTTACACGCGCGGGTTGACACTATATATCAACACGGAAATGACGGAAAAATTAGCCGATCCTAACCTTTTAACCCTAGATATTCGTCGATTAAAAAGAGAATCAATATACAAGTTCACTAAAGCAATCAAGGCCGTAAATTACGAAAGAAAATGACAAAAAAACGAAATTTTATCCATTGACCTACCTTCAAACCGAGCATAAACCCAAAAACAAGAGGAAAAAGCAAATTTTTGAGCCGCAAACACGAAAATATCACTCATACGAAGACAAAATTTAAAGATCGACCAGAAAATCGACAAAAAAACGTAAAAATCGAACAGCCAAACATAGCGGAAAAGAAAATCGAAGATTTCCCCGGAGGAAACGCAAGAGAACCAACCGAAACCGATCGAAATTGTGCCGAGAAACGATCATTCGTGAGAGAACAGAAGAATATCGATCTTCGTGACAGTATAAAATGTAAAAAAAGAGTATGAAAAAGTTAAGTTTTCGTAGTCTGACCTGCTGATAGTGAGAAGAAGAAGAATAACGCCTGAAGATTTCGTAGTCTTCCCCGCAAAAACAATTCTAGGGCACAGAAACTACGAGCGAGGCTCACTGCTCACTAGAGAGAGAGAGAGAGTTACTTAAGAGGAGATCTGACAGCGGCTGAAGGACGCGAGAATGACGAGTGCGATCCGTATCAGAGACTGTGTGAGAGAGAGAGAGAGATTGAAAAGTCTACGGAATCGGGAGCTCGCAGTCTGAGAAAAGCAACTGAGATGGAAAAGAAGAAGAAAAAACAAAAAGAAAAGAAAAAATGTCAATTTTCAAATGAGGGTCACACTCGTACTACTTATCTATATTATACCAGACAGTTTTTTCTTGTTTTTCAAATACACCTCGGCCTCTCAATTTACCCTAAGTAAATAAGCAACCATGACTTAATTCTCATTAAACTTATTTGTTGAAATGAGCAATTTACTCCTAAGCATAGTGACAAACGTTTTTATTGGCAAAAACTCGAGAGAAATTGAAAAAATTTCATAAATCTTGCATTTTTTTGACAAAATCTTTGCAAAAATAAATAAATTTAAAAATATAAAAAGCATTTTTTATAATAAAATGTTAATAAAAATTATTTAAAAATAAAAATACATGGTTTTTTCATGATAAATAGTTGTTTAAAACATAAATATCGCGTTTAAATCATAGTGTTAATGTTTTTTCAAAAATCTTGCAATATTTTAAAAATCTCACAAGAATTTTCTGTTTTAAACTTTATTACCATGAGATTTTCATAAATATCCCTATATTTGTCACTATGCTCCTAAGAAAGAAACTAAGAGCCGTTTTAGCTTCAAATAATGAAGCATCAAAGAATAAACATGTGTTCTAAGCTGAGCTTAAACACAGGGTGCTTGATTGGGCTCAACTTAGGTAGTTTTTTACGTCTACCTTGAAAAGAGGATGTGTGTTTAAATCCACTTGCTATTATTTCTTTTTTACTCAACTTGACTTGATTTATAGCCTTAACGACTCGACTTTGAATAGGTCAAGTTGTATTGTTTGGGGGGTATTTCATCAAAGGTAAGAAAAGTTTGAACTGTATTTTGAAAAAATGAAAAGTTTTGGTCGATATGTTGATTAGGATCAAAAGCTCGTAAAATTTGAAAATAAAACAGGGTAGGAAGTAATAAAGGTGGAGTCAAGAGCTGAGCTGGCACGAAGGGGTTAGTCCAAAGTCCAAACAGACGGTCGGCGGCTTTCGTTCAGACCGAGGGACACGCGCGAACTTTGACTGAGGCAAGTACGAAAGTACCCCTAAGCGTGATTCTTTTGACGAGCTTGCCTCTACGTATGTTGACCTTGACCTGGTCTTTGGACCAAGCCAGGTGAAGCAAGTCAACATAGACTAAGTCCAAATCAATTGAAATCATGGAACTTGGACCGATCATGCTGTGGCCCGACTGGAGGCGGATCGAATTATGTTGTGGCACCAATCGAGTCTTGAGCCAAGTTTTTGTCGAAGTGCACCAATCGAGTCTTGAGCCAAGTTTTTGTCCGATGTTACAACCCTATAATAGTTGACTCCAGCTCGATCAAAGATCGAATCAAAGCTTGGCCTTTATATATATATATATATATATATATATTTACATGAAGAAACTGCTCCTAAAATCAAAGACCTAGCCGCGCTAGATCTGCTTGTGTTGTCTTACTTATGATCATTGTCCTAGCAGCATAAAACACTCCGTGGGCTTACCCCTTGCCCTCAAAGAGTCACGCAAGTCAAAACTGGGCCTAAAAGGCACACTTGATCGTTGTCCAAGATTCAGCAAAGTTCATGAATTCCAGTGTCTTTCTTTTTAATTTTTCATTTTGCCCCTTGCAGTGTTGTAAGTTATGTCACAAGGATACGCCCAAAGCTCAAAAGAACACAAGGTACATTATTTTTCTGCAGTTAAACAAAGATGATACATAAAAGTGGTAACAGGTTGCAAGTGTGAATCTGTTCTTCTTCCTTCTTAACGAGAAGGAACCGTTGCAGAGATCCGGGTCATTTTTGTGTGGTTTTTTTTTATCCGGTGGACATTACAAGAAAAAAATGCTAATTAGCAATAGATTTTTTTCTATTATAAATTTGTGATGAACTAGCAAGAGAAAATTCTCGGTCACTAACATTCGAAATATTTGTGAAATTAGCGATGGAAAAAATTCTATCGCGAATCAATGGCTAATTAGCGATGGATTCACGGTGAAAAAATTATGTCTCAAACTCCGTCACAACTTAGCAACAAAATTTTTTTCATCACTAAACCGTCCCTAAGTCGCGATGAATTAGCGACGGCGTTTTTTCGTCGCCAAACATTACAAAAAATTTGTTAATTAGCGAGGGAATTATTCTGTCGCTAATTAGCGACAGAAATAATGAGGGAATTTTTTCGTCTTTAATCCATCGCTACTTTTCGATTTAAACCGACCCATCTAGGGCACAAAATTTTCTCTTTCTTCCCGTACGAAATTTAAACCAACCCAAAAGTCGTTCGATTAAAGCGTCGAACGACGTGCTTCTCTTTCAGATCATTTAGCTTCCCCGAGAAGCCTCGCATGTGATGATCGAAATCTGAGGTCATCGAGGTCCGCCGGATGGGAGAACTCTCGTCGAAATAACAGGCGATCCGCAGGTGTGCTTCACATGCTAGCTCCTTTTCTATTGTGACGTTCAGTTGTATCATCATCATCATCCTCGTTGTCGTTGTTTCCTTTTTCGAAAAAGCTTGATCTCACTCTATTTCGTCTTTGTCAGATCTCTGGCATCTTTTTTATCGGAATGTAGCTTCGCTTTTGAGTGATTTTTGATCTGGTAAGTTAAGTGAATCTTGTGTTTCCTTGATTTTCTTTGCATATTTTTGTTATGGATGAGATACGGCTTTGCTTTTCTTTGCAGTGGCAGGCCGGGTCGGACAAGCGGGGAACCAGGTTGAGAGGACTACAGTGATGGGCCGGGCCGCTCGGGTCTAAGACCCTATGCAACGCCTGTGTGGTGCGGTACAAGTCTGGTCTATTGCTGCTAGAATACCGTCCGGCAGAGAGCAAAAAAATTTTATTTTTTTTTAAAATTTAGCAACGAATAATGTCCGTCGCAAAATCAAATCTATACTTATTTAGTAACTGACTCACGGCGAATTATGTTTGTCGCTAATCTGTCACAAATTAGCAACGAAAGTAGCGATAGATAAGTTCCGTCACTAATTAACGACCAAAAATTTGTGATGAATGTTATCCATCGCTAATTCATTGTTAATTCGTCGCTAAACAGTTTAGCGATGAATTAACGACGAATAAGTGGGATCCGATGTAGGCATGGGCAATAGGCCAATTAAAGTTTGAAACCCATGAGTTAAGTATAGTTTTTAGTGGGCAGGAAGGACTTCAAGGGTTCTAACAATAGGGATCCAGCCGATGTGCAGTTGATGATAGAGGAGTTTTTCCTTTGGAGTATCAAAATTTGGAGTATCAAAAAAGAACAATAAGTAGCACGAAATGCATGATATTTTGTCATATTAAATTGCAAACTTTCAACATGTAAAATGGTCTGATTTAGCATTATTGAGTTTGACCTAATTAGACCTGGCATAATCGAATTCAGAGTCGGACTTTGATGAGATCAGACAAAACGGAATCCAGACCTAACTAACTTAAAATATTATAAAATACGTATAATTGGATTAGGATTTTGTTAGATTTAGATCTTAGTTTGATTCGAATTCGTACTCGAATGCAAAACTCAATACAGAATCCGATTAATCGGATTACATCTGACTCATAACTATGTCATAATGATTCATGGACTGGAACAGGGATTCGGGTTTGACTAGAAAGTTTGAGAATTTATTTTTAACGAGACACGAGGACACAACTTTTGAATTTTTTAATCAATACAATTTCTTTTAATATTAACATTAAAAATAACTTTTATTGAAATAAAATTAAAATATAATAAAACATTATTTAAAAATATTAAAATAATAATGTACGTGTCAGTGTCAGAGTTAGTATGTCCACTCTTCACCACGCAACGTTCCTGTGACATAGTTGAGGAAGCCTTAACTCTCCTGTCACCCATTGTCTCTCGTCCCCATCACTTGGGCTGCGGTAAGGACATTGTAAGATTGGACATGTTTCGGATCGCCATGTTTTCATCTTTTTGTTTGTTTTTTTTTTAAAGCTATTCTATACTTTTTTTGAGATTTTTTAATCATATTTAAACTTTAATTTTTAAAAATTTAAAACTTTTTTTTTATATGTGAAAATTGTCATCACCGATTCATTAAAAAAACAATCATTCAAAAAGAAAATTATCAGTAGCCAAACATTCTAATAAAGACTAGCTGCACTTGACACCGTGAAATTCTGGAATTTAGCTTTGCCATGCATAATCATTAGAGGCATGAGGGGATTATAGAAAAAGTAAATACAATAAATTTGGAAAAATATATAAAAAACTGAAAATCTTCAAAAAATAAAATTCTTAGCAGTATAGCGGCCTTACCGTCTTGCATAGATTTATTGGTTTCATAATTACTACTTGAAAATTTAAGGCATTAATAGTGACGTTATTTTTTATTTACTGCTTGTCTGTTTTATAAGCATAATGTGGGTGTTACCATCTAAATAATTGTGTATTTTATAACAGCCATCAACACATATAAATACAATTTATTCTAAAAGAATATATAAATGCATTTCAAAAGAACATAACATTGTAACATATAGTATATTATATATATACTATAATCTGGCCATCATTCTCGCCTTAAATTGCTCTATGAAGGAAGTAAAGAAGCATCTATCATGAGTTTAATAAAAATAATGCCAAGAAACCGGCGTCTCATCACATGGAGGGTGTGAACTCAGGCATATACCACAGACCATAACATGATAATTACCTGCCTTGCACCATCACCAAGGTCTCCCTGCCCACCCGGGTGTACATCCAGCTTCGACCTTTGGGCAATAGATGTCACTCGAGGGTTTCGAACTTGTGATGTTTAGTCAACTTGCCTTTTGGAACCTAGAACGGATCCCATAGATTGCATATGCTTTGAGGTGTGGGTCATTTACCCAGCCTATTTTTAAAAATTAGAAATGTGTAAAAGCTAAAGAAAGTCGACAAGATGAAGCTGAAATCAAAAGCAAGGCTTTGAATAAGCCTATATTCAACCAATTGACTTTGTGGATGATCGACTCTTTTTGGTACAAGGGCAATGGTTGAGAAGTTTTCATGGATGACAACGTCTACTTCCATAACCTCAACAAATGGGTCAGATATTAATCCGGATCCGATCCGGTAGCCAAAGTTGGATCTGATTAATAATCGGATTCAGACCCATTATTGAGTTTTGCATCCTAATCAGTGGTATGATACAAACGTCGGATATTAAGTTAGTCGGATCCAGATTCCATTTTAGATTATCCCATCTGTCTCCAACTCGGGTTAGGCCCGATCCAATCAGGTCAGGCTTGGTATTGCCTAGATCTGACCCAAGTTCGACCGGTTTACATCCCTACCTCAGGTGCATCTGATCTCCGACATAGTTGAAATTCATATTAATCTAGTTAAGCAAAAAATATTCTTTTTTCTAAGATATATTTACCAACAAATTGGACCACGGTAAGATCCAAGTCTATAACAAAAATTCCCTTAACAAGTGAGGAAAACTATTATATCAATTGTCCCAGTTTAACTGAGGTCCTAATGGATTCAGCCCACCTAAAGATCCAAATAATTTGCATCCCTAGGTATGCTTTGGTAATGGAGATCATGTCAACCATGCAAAACATGAGAGCACAACCATATGTCAAAGCGATGGAGTGAATCGTAAACGAATCGTTTCATATATTCTAAGAGACACCAACCATGGTGAACAAAAACTTAAACAATAACCCAATTGAAAAGATGATGGCCTGAGATCAAAGTGAATTGAAAAGATGAGTGCCTTTCACCGGTGGGCTCCCTGAAGGCTTGGGTGTGTAGGTGAGTGACCTCTCCGCTTGTCTGGCAGGAGCAGCTAGTGCACGTCACCTTGTTTTGGGATGTTGCAAGTTCGAATCCCAATGGTATCATTGTATAACTGTTAAGGGTTTGTCTAAACTCAGCCTGTCTTTCAAAAAAAAAAAAAATAACCCAATTGAAAAATTCAATATTGATTCTGTAAATGATAAAATAAACCACTTTGACATCTTAGTATGGCAATGAATTAATAAAATCGAATTCCACGCATCCATAACAACTAGGCCAAGTAGACAATAAGGATGCTTGAAAATGACATGTTGAACATGCGTTATATTAATTTTAAAATGTAGTGCCTTTTCTAATTAATATATAGGTAGGGAGCTGTTGCATGACATTGCTATTTTAAAGTATGCATTATTCAAAATAAGTAGAGTAGGATACCACCCTTGCTCGACACTCATGATGCATAAAAAGATGACACAACCAAGTCAATGAATGCAATATATTGAAATTAAAAGACAACAACCAACTTCACCACATGACAAATTAATAAAAACCCTTCTCTTACATGTTAATTGTCTTTACACAACTTTGAATTTAATGATACTTTTTGTTATTTTTTGCATTTTCATCAAGAGAATCACCTAAAAACACACAAAAGCGAGTAGTTGAGTGTCGATCATTTGGATCTCATTCCCAATCTGAGTTAGAATAATCAATCAACTCAAGAGAATAGGAGGAGGATAACAAAAGACCTCTAGAGGTAGAGGTTTTTAAATATCTAACAATTCTCTAGAGGTGTCACATCATAAATCTTCATTTTGGTATTAATAACTTTAAGGGTATCCACATTTTTTTCGTCACTAATTCTTGTTCTGTCAATAATATTATTAACAAACTTGGTTTGAGAAAGTAAATATTCTCTAAGAGAATAAGCAACCTTAATTCCTAGAAAAAATCTAAGAATTTCATGATTAGTCATTTCAAAATATTTTTTAAGAATATATTTAATATACTTTACTCTCTATATGTCTTCACCTGTGATGATCATGTCATCAATATAAAGAAGAAGAATAACGATCCTTGCATCAGATTTTTTTAGTAAACATAATAGTATCAGTATAGCAAAATTTAAAACAAAGTTTGAGCATAACAGAGCTAAAACGATCATACCAGGCTTTGGGTGCATATTTTCAACCATAAAAAGCCTTTCTCAATTGAACCACTTTATTAGAAGAAACTTTATATCTAGGGAGTGTATTCATATAAACTTTTTTTTTAAATCTTCTTTTAAAAAATATTTTACATCCATTTAATAGATAGCCAAACCTTTAACAACAACTATGAGTGTAATATTCGTAAATTTCAGAGAATATTTAAATAAAATAAGGTAGAATTTGCATATTTTAAATTGGTCCATACTTGCAAATTTTAATTCTTTAGCGATTAATTGCTATTTATAATTATTTTATAAATAATTGACAAGTTATGGTTAATTAGCACAAAAAATTAATTAGATAATAACTTTAAATAACTACCCAAAGGTAATTAAGAATCTATTTGGTTCGATGAGGTTCAGGGTTTGGACCGTGGTGGGGACCCAAAATGGTCAACCCACACGATTTCGGTTTTGGGACCAGATCCACGTGGATCCATTTTGAAGAGTGTCCTACTTGGACCTCTCTTTGAAATATGGACTAAGTGGACCAACCCATTAAAAAATGGGTTGGGTTTGACCCACCAAAAATGAGAAGTCACCTAGGGTTTCACATATGGATCTTTTCTAAAGCCATGTTGGATGTGGGGCCCACTTCACCCAACCTTATTTTTTTCCCACTTCCCAAACCCTAATACATAAAAAGAAAATCTTTTTACACCCTTGTGTCACCTTCCAAAACCTTAGAAAGGGGGAGGGTACACGTCTATAAGTAGACCCTCTCTTCCCTTGCTTTCCACTTTCATTCTCCTTTTTGCATTTTGATGAAAAAAGGGGTTCTCAACCCCCCCCCCTCTCACTATCTTACTCTTTCACTCACCGAAGCAGGTTATATGTTCCTCCTCGAAACATGTAGGTGCATGTTCTTGGGTCTGAATGAGCGCCACATATGTAAGCATGTGGGGCTCATTTCCCCGTGTGTGCTAGCATCACTTAGCATTGGAATCTGGTGCGTTTGCAAAGACTTAAGTACCCTTTCCCGTCATTAGTGCCATAAAATGGCATTTCGAGTAAAGGACAAAAACGTCCTTCCACCAAAAAGGGTTAAATTCATCATCGTTTTCACCCTAAGAAGTAAACTCCTCTGCTTTAACAAGAGCGTCTCACAACATGTCGCCCTAAACATTCTGGATCACCCTTTGGCGATGCACCATCTGTTGTAATAGGAGCTCCGATTGATGTCACACCTTTTGTCATCGTCTATTGCCGTCAAAGCACCCTTTGTTATCGTTTGTTATCGTTGGAGCACCCTTTGTCATCGTCTGCTGCCGCCAGAGCACTCTTTGTCATCGTCGTCGTTGTCACCATCGTCTATTATCACCGGAGCACCCTTTGTCGTTGTCTGTTCGTGAAAAATAGTTGAACTATCAAAAAAATCAGCATTTTGTCTATTGTTCATCATAATACGAAGGTGCAAACGTCGAACTAAGTAGACAGAGAATAGCAATTTACAGCAGAGATAATGATGTCAAAATCAAACTGAGTAGAGTAGTGATTTACAATAGAAAACAGATAAGAGAGTAGCAATTTATAGTAAAAATCAAATCAAAGAGTAGTGATTTACAGTAGAAATTAAATTAGAGAATAGCGATTTACAGTACAAATCAGATAAGAGAGTAGCGATTTACAGTATAAATCAAATTAGAGAATAACGATTTACAGTAGAAATCAGATAAGAGAGTAGCGATTTACAGTAAAAATCAAATCAGAGAGTAGCGATTTACAGTAAAAATCATATAAGAGAGTAGCAATTTACAGTATAAATCAAATTAGAGAATAACAATTTACAGTAGAAATTAGATAAGAGAGTAGCGATTTACAGTAGAATTGAAATCAGAGAGTAACGATTTATAGTAGAAATCAGATAAGAGAATAGTGATTTACAATAGAAATTAAATCAAAGAGTAGTGATTTACAGTAAAAATCAGATCAAAGAGTAGTGATTTACAGTAGAAATCAAATTAATGAGTAGGGATTTACAATAGAAATCAGATAAAAGAGTAGAGATTTATAGTAGAAATTAAATAAAAGAATAGCGATTTACAGTACAAATCAGATAAAATAGTAGCGATTTACAGTAGAAATCAGATTAGAGAATAACGATTTACAATATAAATTAGATTTCTACTATAAATTGCTACTCTCTAATCTGATTTATATTGTAAATCACTACTTTCTGATCTTATTTTTATTTTAAATCGCTACTCTTTGATATGATTTTTACTGTAAATTGCTACTCTCTTATCTTATTTCTACTATAAATCGTTACTCTCTGATTTGATTTTTATTGTAAATCGCTACTCTCTGATCTGATTTTTACTGAAAATTGCTACTATTTGATTTGATTTCTACTGTAAATCGCTACTCTCTTATCTGATTTCTACTATAAATTGTTTTTTTCAATAGAGAGAGAATAAAAAAAAACCACGGCCACTCAAAGAGAAATCGTATTGCTCTTTTCAACAGTTACAAGAGAGAAAGAAAAAAAAGAATTTATACAAGGCAAGGGCGACAACCCTAAACCTAAACAAGTTGGGTCTGATCCATAAGAAACAGAGTCTCAAACATAAGCCCGAAAAAAAATTCGAAGGGGTGCTGCCCTCCACGACCCCTCGCCTGCTGACCACGCAACGGAACCCGCACTGGGGGAAACCTCGGACCCCCCTTTCTCTAAGGGAAAAACTATGAATCAGACTTCACAACTCATCAGGCAAGAACGAGAAGGCGGCCATGTATTGTAACACAAGCTAAAAACAAAGGTGAAACGTGCAAATCTATTTATGGGAAGCGGGAGGACATTTTCATCTAACGCATGTTTATCTTACCGAAGGACATTTCCATCAAAAGCATATCTACCTTTTCTATATGTTATTTTATTATAAAGTCATCATGGGCAACATTGGCATATGAATTATCATGGGTCCCAAGATATTCCTCTGTACACACAGGAACACGCAATTTGTGTTTCAAGGAGAACACACACCACCCTCTCTTCACTCACTCTCATGCATTTTCTCTCTTGTATTGTGTGTGGGGAGGGTGTCCATCACCCCCTCCCTCTCCTTCTCCCAACTTTGTTGTGGGTGGTAATAAGTACCACCACCATCACCAACTCCTTTTTTGGTCGGTGCCATTGCCGGGGCCATGCTCGATCCCAACCGAGTGAGCGTCCTCTTCTTTCGATCACATGTAGGCCAACGTTGAAACGACCACCAAACCCTCCATCCTTCCTGCTTTTGCTGGAAAAAATTAACGAGGCCATTGCCTGTTGCCCCTCCTACCGTTCAGACCGATGGTCGGAAAACCACCACCACCATCGCTTTTCAGCCTGTAGTGATGCCAGGAAACCGGGAAGGTGGCTAATAGTGCAGCCCTAGGCTCACTACATATGCAGCCTACACGACCCATCGCCAGACAAACAGCACCACTGTCGTCTTCTACCACCACTAGGACAGGTGGTCGGTGATCACCATCGCCACCACCGCCTTTTTCCTGCTGGAACATTGAGAAGGCCGTTGTTGAAGCCACCCTCATATGTTTCCTCTCCCTCTTGCTGCCGAATGACCACCACTGCCACATCTTACTCTTGTTTTTCTACAAACAACACCATACAACTGTGTTTGTCTAGTGCAGAACTCACTCCTTGCCTCTTCCTCTTCTTCAAACTAAGCAGGGAGGCCAGACGAGCACCCCACCTCCCTCATTGTTTTCTCGTTTCTCTTGCTCAGTTTGTATGCCGAGTGACCGGAGCGTCGAACGACCCGCCTGTTGTCTGTGTTGTGGTGCAGAACAGGCAAGCCGCTGCTGCCCACCTATTGTTCCTCTATTTGATACCAGTATGTGGTACAGTTTGCAATTGTATCACAGTTCCTAGTGCTACTGCTAACTCGTGTCCTGATGCAAAATCGCACGCGTGCCATCTTAGCTGATTTTCATCATGGTCACAGATTTTAAGGCACGAACCAGCCCTTGCTATGGGCGCAGGTTATACGTGCACCTCCGAACAAGCACTGTAGCTACAATGTGTGTTTGGGGGAGAACATGCAACACCCTGTCGGGGACTTACACAATCATTTGGAGGAAAATCCCTCTCAATATTTTGGAGATTTTCCGTTTCTTTTGTATTGTCATGCTTCACAAGTTAGAAAAAATTATATTAACTTACATAGTTGTAATGCATGCTTATTTGTGTAAAAAGTGATTCACATGAAAATTATTAAAATATATGTAGAGTGAATGTTTACAATACATATATAAATAGTGAATATGTATATTAAAAGCTTAAATTTAGGTATGCATGAAGTTGTATGATTCATATGCTTTAAGTTTTACGTAAAATTGATTATTAAAATATTCTATAATGAATACGTATGATTTTACGTATGCATGAAGTTGTATGTCTCACATGCTTCAAATTTTTACGTAAAATTGGTTATCAAAATGCACTATGATGTGAAAATGTATGATTTTGCGTATACATGAAGTTGCATGCTTTAAGTTTTATGTTATTCAAAATGCTATGAATATGCCCATTATGAGCTTGAGTTTGTGTAAGCATGAACTTACATGATTCATGATGTCGAATACGCATGCTTTAAATTGTACAGTACCTAAACTTGTATAGTAAATGTTTTTACGTATGCATGAGGTAGATTAATTTGTGATGAGAATACACATGTTATAAGCTTCAAGATATGCAAAGATGAGTATTAAATGCATATGTGAGTTGTGGAATATATAGTATAAATTAGAATCATGATATCGTAATCTCCATGTCATGTTGAATGGAATGTATCATCTTATCATAACCTTCATGTTATATTGAATAGAATGTGAATTATTATCATGCTATTATAATCTCTATGATATGTAGAAATACCATAAACAAATGAAATATAAATTATTATCATTCTATTGTAATCTTCATGTCATGTTGAAATATCACAAACACATAGAATGTAAATTATTATCATGCTATTGTAATCTCTATGTTATGTCAAAATGCCACAAACACATGAAATGCAAATTAATATCATGCTATTATAATCTCTATATGAAGCATGAATGTTATATGCTACCATGATGTATTAATATGTTGGCATGATATTACATGTATATAATGCTATAAGATGTGTGATGCATGAATGCACTTTTGAATGCATATGAATGAATGTGTGGTTCACAGAACCTTAATAGTGTCATTGGGCACTTTTGTATGTGTGGCATGTGTTTTAATGTCATTTATTGCCTTCACAAGCGAGATGCTCAATGGGTCTAGACACCCAAGCTTAATGGTTTCTATGTTGTATTGTAAGGCACAAATGACATGCATGTATAAGTGAATGAGCAAGAGGTTGAGAAGAACCCATTGGGTGTGTAAAATACACCAATATATGAATTAAACATGCACACATAAATAATGATGTTTATCGCCTTGATAAGCAAGATGCTTGATTGGTTTAGACACCCGAGCATGATGAATGAGTTATGAAAGGTCAAACAACTAAAATATGTAACTACCCTAGAGTGGTAGTAGAGTACTCATGCCAGAAAAGGCAATGTTGATAGTACCTTAGAGAGGTACTTAGGCTATTGAGCCCTGGGATGCCCAAGTATAGAAGGCATCATAAATATAATATATAAGACACTAATTTAATGAACCCAATAACTCGTTTAGTGAACAACCTATCTTAGAGAGGGTAGGTGGTACAAAACTCTATTAGACCATCTATGTTATTTGAAAGTGAGGCATCTCACTTAGTCCCCAGTCCTCGGAGTTAGATGATCAGACTACCAATGTGTCTTATATGATTGGTCCAATACTTTTATAATAAATAGCTTTCTAGAATGCATTTTAATTGTTGTATGCCTTAGCAAGGTGTATCTCTCAGTCCTAGACTACCCACTTTGGTATTCGCTTTAGTCAGCCACTTAGGTAAACTAAAATCTAGAGAATAATATACCCTCAAGGTGATCTCGGTTGTCTACAATGAATTGTTGCATGAGTACCCAATACATAATCAAGAGAAACAAAGACCTTAAACTTGAACGATTTAGTTTATGCTATATTTGGAATGAAAACATGTTCTAATAATGCAAACACTCAAGTATGAATAATTGCATGTTCTGGACAATAATGTATGTTATTAAATGCAATATGAAAGCCATATGTGAAGTTATGGACTGACTTCGATTAAAAAAATGATAACAAACTTTTATGTCAAATTTTAATATTGGAAGCATGCAATGTTTTATTGTATAACCTGGTTATATGACTTATTGCATGATTGAATGCATGATTATAGGATGAAATGGATGTTTTATAGCATGATTGAATGCAAGATTATATGATGAAATACATGTTATGTTTCTTGCTTATCTTGTAGGTTTTAGTTCCTTATAGCGATGTGATGTTATTGTACCTATCATACTAGATGAAGTCTAAACCCTTATATACAATATTTTTTGGTGAATAGTAGCTTGGATGTGATGGGCGAATGAGACGACAGTTTCTTGAATCAGTTTTCTATCTTGTTTGATGTACTGGACTAATTGTTGGGACTTCACGTACTTTACGATGTTTATGACTTATGTATAGGTGTTTGAATCCCTTTTTTAATGTTTTCAATTATTTTCTTCATGTTTTGAATGGTTTTTAAACAAATAAGTCAAATTTGTTATTTGTGTGGATTTGTACCCAAGTCCAAACAGGGTTTGGTTTTCAGTCTATTGTTGTGATTGGGTACTTGCCTATAACCTGCCCAAGGTTTGCTAACTTAGATTAATTAAATGGTCTTTTTTGTGCTACCCATTTAATTTTAAAAATAAAAGATTAATTATAAAAGAAATAATTTTATTAATTTTCTCTAAACTTTTCAAGTTAGAAATTTTGGAGTGTTACAAGTTTGGTATCAAAGCTAGATAAGATAGAAATAGTTCAAGTCTCGTCCAGCATCTGACATTGCATTGTAAGTATTTCTAGCCTAAGTGTTATTTTGTATACATCTTTTATGATATGTTATTTATGGAACTTACGTAGACATCAAGAACTTAGTACAAAAATCGAGAACCTAGAAAAAATTACTAAGTATAACACATAAAAGATCCGATCTGGAGTCTATAACTTACTTTGGGAATTCGTTTGAATAGATCCCGTGGGTGAACCACTATAACAATGTCATGGAGACATTGCCTAACTTGGCGGACGTTGCGACTCGACAAGCAGCGATAATATAGGCCATGGGCAACACATTATCGCACATGACACATGACAAGCCTACTATAGGTGATAGGGTCACTTACAAGAAGTTTATAGATATGGACCCTCCTGTATTCGCAAGAAAGACCAACCTAGTGGCTGCAGAGAACTGGGTTCGTGAGATTGAAAGGATACTTCATGTACTTGAGGTCCCAGATGACTGTAAGGTCATTTTTGGGACATTGTCTGAAAGAACATGCAAGACGATGGTGGAAAACGGTCCATGAAATAAAGTTCTAGAGCAGACAAGTCACATTAGAGCAGCTCGTTGAAGTATTTTATGCGGCCTATTTTTTGAAGCATTAGAGGAGTAGAAAGATACAAAAGTTTATGAACCTGCAACAAGATGTAATGACATTGGCGGACTATATCATGAAATTCTAAGGCTTGAAGTGTTATTGCCCCAATATCTATATGATAGAGGAATATCGGGCGATGAAATTTGGACATGGACTAAAACCAACATTGTGGTCCAAGGTCTATAAGCATGGGCCTAAAACACTAGATGAGACTATTGAGGTAGCCACTCTACTCGATAGTGATTGAGCAGAGTCCTAGAGGCCCTGGACACCCAAGTTCATGGAGCAGTCTGCATTTGAGAAGAGTTTCACCAAGAAGCATTCTTACATGAAGAAGTTCACTCCTACCAAGAGGCCGAAACCACAAGCAGTAGCTCAACCCCCATAGTAGTGACAAACTCAGATATATCAGATGTGCAGCCATGACCACATGGGACATCCATGTCCCCATGCGAATGAAGGCTGCTTGTATTGTGGTAAGATAGGCCACTATATCAAGCAATGCCACAAGAAGAAAGCCGAAGACAAAAAAAGGGCATTGAAGGACCTCAGCACCACCACCAGCCACAACACTAATAGCAGCAAAAGCCAATCAGACAAAAGATGGTGGTGGGGCATGTTTATGCCACCACAATTGAGAAGCTAACAAAGAGTGATTTGGTGCAAGGTACCGTGTTAGTCGCTGGTCAAGCAACTCTTGTTTTATTTGATTGTGATGCAACTCATTCATTCATATCTATAGATTTTGTTAAAAATTTGAGTGTGCACATTAAGTCACTAAAATATGCTCCAGAAGTGTATGACCCAATAAAGAATAATTCTTTATGTGTGGCATATGTATCGAACATAGATGTAGTGTTAGAGGGGCAGAGTCTACTCATTGATACGATCTTACTCGATATAACATGTGATGTCAAATTAGGCATGAATTGGTTAACCAAGCATTACTCTTAGGTCTATGCCGGTAAGAAAATATCATATTGTCTCAACCAGGGGTTCCCAAGGTGGAATTCAGACTTTCGAGACTCGTTTTGATAGACTAGGTTATCTCTACATTGAATGCTTATAAGTACATAAAGAAATGATGCATTGCTTTCCTAGTCAGTGTTATCCTGGTGGAGCCAAAGATTATGCTAATTGAAGATTTGGATATCATATATGATTTTTCAAATTGTGACATAAAATTTTGTATTGAGTTATTGCCTGAAACTGTACTAATTTCTAAGGCACCATATCGCATGGCACTGACAGAACTCGAGGAGCTAAAAAAATAATTGAAGGAACTGATAGAGCGACGATTCATTAGATCGAGTGTATCATTATGGGGATCACCATACTATTCATGAAAAAGAATGATAGATTGATGAGATTATGCATCAATTACAGAATGCTTAACCAAGCTACCATAAAAAATAAGTATTTACTACCTCGTATCGAGAACCTATTTAATTAATTATAAAGAGCGAAGGTCAACCTTAGGTCTAGATATCATCAACTCCGAATTAAGGATAATGGTATTTCGAAGACAACTTTCTGAACAAGATATGGGCATTATGAGTTCATAGTGATGCCTTTTTGACTCACTAATGCATTAATTACTTTTATGAACATGATGAATCAGGTATTTCAGCCATATTTGGATACTTTTGTGATCATCTTTATTGATGATATTTTGATACATTTCAAAAGCATGAAACAACATCATGACTATTTGAGGATTATTTTGGAAACACTAAAAGAACATAAGTTATTCACTAAGTTCTCAAAGTATGAGTTTTGGCTTAAAGAGGTCATGTTTCTGGAACATGTGATCTCAAAGGATGGAGTGTTCGTAGATCCTGCCAAGGTGGATGTTGTGCTAAACTAGGAGCAACCAAAAAATGTTAGTAACATCATAAGCTTCCTTGGCTTAGCAGGTTACTACCGAAGATTTATCCATAAATTTTTTTTAAACGCTTTGCCTATGACTAAACTCTTAAGAAAAAGAGTTAAGTTTGAGTGGAATAACAAGTGTGAAGAAAGCTTATAGATTTTAAAGTAGAATCTCACAACCAGAGATCAAGGTGGTTTTGTGGTGTATACCAATGCCTCAGGTACAAGCTTAGGTTGTCTACTAATGCAGAATAGAAAGTTATCACCTATACATCGCGACAATTAAAGATTCGTAAGCATAATTATCTAACACATGACTTGTAATTGACAGTGATAGTGTTCGCATTGAAGATATAGAGGCACTACTTATATGAGAAACAATTTGAAGTGTTTACGTATCATAAGAGCCTTAAATACCAGTTCTTGCAAAAAGAGTTGACTATGAGGCAATGATGTTGGTTAGAATTCATCAAAGACTGTGAGCTTACCATTTTCTACCATCTAGGAATGGCAAATATCTTCGCAGACACCCTTTAGTCGCAAATCTGGTAGTGCTTTGGTCAGTCTTGTAGGAAAAGGATGGAAGCTTGTAGAGGACTTTATTGAATGAAAACCCTTTGCAGACAAGCTAGGTACTATTAAGTTGGCCAATTTGACCGTGCAACCTGAGATCTTTACAAGGATTATAGCTAGACAAAAAGAGGATCCCTAATATGATAAGATGAAAGCAATGACTCATAAAGAAAATACCTATTTTAGATGTAAAGAGGACAAAAGTATTTGAATAAAAGACCGAATTTGGCTGTCAAATAACCCTAAGTTAAGGAAAAAATACTCAATAAAGCTCATAAAATTAAGTACACCATTCACATTAGGAGCACAAAAATGTTCAAAGACCTACAACGAAGATATTCGTGGAACGGTACGAAGCAAGAATTGACAACCTATATCTCAAAATTCTTAACATGTCAACAAATCAAGATTGAACATAAAAGATCCTACAAAAATTCTGCAGTGGAAATGGGAAGACATTATCATAGATTTTATGGTAAATTAAGCTAAGATGTGTTGGCATTACGATGCAATTTAAGTGATTGTCGACAACCTCACCAAATCTACACACTTTCTGCCAATTTGTATCAATCACTCCCTTTAAGCTCAAAGAGCTCTATACTCTGCCATCATGAATAATTATTTTCCCCCAATACAGCATGCAATGAAACAAACAGCTATAAGGTTAAAGGTCATCTCCTTATTTAGTAAAGAGATACTTGAAAGTTCATTTTGAAGGTTAAATTTATGTCAGAAAAAACTTCCAAGAATTCTAGCATACATCCAAACAATAACTTTAGATCCATATCAACAAAAAAGGTACCTGGTTTTCCAAGATACAAATTGTACTGATGAAAGGGAAAAATACTTATACAATTCTTTGCAAATTTAGTTGCACTCCATACTTTTCTGATAGTTGCTGATTTTATAAAATTCATCAGCTTCAGGGTCATGTCATGTATCTTTCCAGCAGCAAGGTAACCAACCATGAACCTTAGACACTACCATTAATTTAAATCTCATTTCTCATTACTCAAACATGATCGTGTTGTAGCTCCAGAACCACTTTGCTGAGCACAAGCAACCCAATCAGATGTACAGTTTCTGGCACAGGTTGGTATGCATGTTCTCCCTTAGTTTGCCGTTAGTAATGTCATTATTAAGCACATGCACATCTAACATCTGCTCTTCTCACACCAGGACCGATAAATATGCTGTTTGAGTTCCATGCAGTATAAAAGATGTCATAATTACTTAAATAAGAAAAAACAATCACTATAACTTTCAAGTTGGTCGGTTAGAACCCCTCTCTTAACTATCTTCCCAAGATCAAGTTGCTTATTACAGTCATCGGTGATAGCTTCAAGGAAAGAGATGCAAATTTATTCTGGCCTGTTGTGATACAGAGTGGTGGCACGTACAAGGTATCATAATTTAATATAGAGAGAGCCTACTTACTGCAGTGGATGAAAAACATGGACATTTTTATAGTGCCAAGACATGTCCACCAAAGGAACTGTAGAATATGTAGATTGTGGATGGAAGCTTCAGAGTTTGAGCTCCCGAACAAGTCTATCGATTGCAGCTAACATGAATGTAGGCCATCAGGTAAATGGAGTAATATAAGGCAAATTAACAAACATGTACACAGTTCAATTGCAACAAAGTGAAACAAAATCTATAGCAAAAATTAAGCTTCATTATATGTTAGCATGAGCATGCATAATATAAGGGTGCTTTCAGTGTCATTGTTCCTAGAAAATGCTAGGCTACTTTAACTGTCTAAGCTATAAAAGTTTCTCGGTTCTACTTTGGTGATAGCTTTACATACAAAAGAAGAAAGGAACTTGGATATACAGATCTCTCCTAATTGAAACAGATAACTTATCACCTACGCAGTTGAAAGGATGAAAAAGGGTGCAGGCAAGGAATCCTATCGCTTGGCAAAGACCACCAAAACTACCATTGTCATGGAGACCACAATCTTGAACCCAGAGCTTTCCCAGAAATTCTGCTTATCACCACGGACAACCACTTTCTGTTGCTTTGTAGCCAGCTGCTCCTTCAGTTCCTTCAAAACTTTGTCTCTTCTTTCTCCCATCTGGCATGCAGACAAAGAGGAATCATCATTTACCAAGCAAATGCAAGTACAGAACATGATCAATGTAACTTATGTGATAAATGATAAACAAAGAGCCCAAGACGTGTTAAAAGAATCTGATAGGAAGGTAGCTAATTCTTTGCAATAATCGACAGATAGTCCAACAACCCTTCCCAATAAATCAGGATATAGCTCAGGTTATCAAATAAATAATTAACAACAAAACTGAAGCTTTTTAAAAGGATGAACACATCATATGACTTTATTACTGTTCACCCATGTCATAGTGAAGCTTAGGTGCCATGATATTCATGGACAAAATTAAACATATATCAGAAATGACAACACTTTGTATGAACTCCATCTTTTTATAATGATCTTGATCCTTTCTTTTATTTCTTCACTCAAAAACATGTAGTGTCACCAGTTCAAGTAAATGTATGAATAACCATTAGCTTGTAAGAAAAGGTTCAGGGCTAGAAAATTAAAACCAAGTTAAATGGTTTCAAATGAGATAACTGGATGGTGAGGTTGCACAATCACCCCAGCTTTCCCATCAAAAGTAAATAGCACAGTGAGGCATTTGCCTAAGTTCTGTAATCATTAAATGTGGCCTTTAATAAAAACATTATGTTATCTGTAAACTTGAACCCATATGAAAAATTCAAATTTTTATACCTAATCTTTAATACATTTACATTGTCAAGGCGAAAGCATACAAAAGCAATTGATTATTAGGAAACAAGGTGTTTAATGAGGTTTTCACAGCAATTTGGTTTGACTTGGAAGAGGGACATCTATGACAACATCTGGACCATTGCATTATATTCAATCCAACAGCTTGAATATAATTCTAACATTCACACCCTCATAACCGATGTTATATTGATGACTAAGTAAGCAATCATTTATGAGAATCTGAATTTCAAAAATAGGCCTTTGGATTGGATCTAGTCTAGTGGTGTAGATTGTGTTGTAGTTGTAGCACATAAAGCAGTCTGAATTTTCCCCCTTTCCCTTGGAAGCAAATGGGAAGCATCAAACGAAAGTAATAAGAAACTGGGTCCGAAGCATAACAGAAGCACTAGGAACCAATGTAAAAAGCAAAATGGAAGCATGAACAAAATGCTATAAGAAGTAAAATGAGAGCAGACTTTGTATAAATTCCTCCTGCTTCCTGTGTTGCTTTAAAAGCACAGTAGTTACCCTTCAAAAATGCATTGTTTGAAAGCTCAAAGCCTCATGACAAGAAATTTTCTTTTTTGAGAACCTATAATCGCTTTGTGTAACTAAGATTTAATTTCTCAAATAAGAGCTAAACACTAGTGTCTCTGAAGTGAAGATTAAGTGTTAGTCAAATGAGTGTCAAGGTGATAGTATTTTTCCATTTCATACTCATTGAAGACTCCTGTTGGTTTAACCTTTACAACAGTGATGCACAAGGTCAAGGCTGAACTCCCATATTAATAATGTTATCAATTTGTTTACAAAATGACAACAAGAATAATAACAGCAGCAGCAGTGAAAACAATAACCATGACAAAAATGATGGTAATGATCGCTTGCCATTAGATTTAGGTTCAGACATCTTTTCATGGCATATCTACCTTTTTTCAATAATATACATTACATATTCTCAATTTGTGGCATCTGTAATCATGACCCATTACAATGTCTGTATTTTATTTTACTAAAAGTTACTCCTTGTAAATTTTTGCAAAGAGAATGCTTCTTGACAATGACATTTCCCCATTTGTTAACTTCTTTTTTATTGCATCCAACTAAAGACAACAAATAGCTATTTAAATTTATATCCTGTATATTGGACACCTTGAAACCCAACTTCATCAACAGAGCTTCGCTAATATGAAGAGAATTCCAATGTTTAGTATAGTTTTAAAAAATGAAAGAAAAAAATATAATTACTCCTCAACATCAACCAATTTAAGCACTAGAATTCGCTACCAATAATTATACAAATGAATGCTCGAAAGCACATAATATTAGACATAATTAAGATTTGTATGTACCTATAGATCCAAGCCAAACATTAGAAAGCATAGTCACATATATATAAGTGATAATCTTAAATTATGCAGTATTTAGTGCAATATATTAAAAAAAGCTTTTAGCAGGTAAAAGATCATAACTAAATTATTGCCCTGTAAAGGAAACTTGATAATGTGGTTACAATATCATGATTTCATCTTGATTATATTTTTCATAACAATATCATGTTAATATTATGAAAAGTTAATAATAAGCTAACAATAATGATCCATTATAATAATAAGCACAATGATGATGACGATTCCACTACTTATATTTCCTCAAATTTGTCACTAAGGTAAGTAGCCCTTGCTACCAATCAAGACTCATGCACAAGCTTGTAGTATATAGAACTATAGAAATCATGGCATGTCAATTTCCTGAAACTTGGTATTAAGTCAAATACTGAACTAGGCCATGTCTAAAAGGATGAGATTCAAAGCTAATGTAAAAAATAAATAAATAAATCTTAAAGAAAGATTCTCATAAGGACAGCAATAGCAGCCTATTCTAGAATAAATGGACCAAAAAAACTTCTTGTGAGCAGTATATTGGACTACAGCATGAAACAAATACATGAGATAACACATCCATAAACTGAAATTGGTGAATGATCCATATGAGAAAAATGCATGAGGAAAAAAAAAGGAAGAGACGAAGAGGTATACCCTTTGAAGCTTTCGAGTGTGGGAACGGGCTTCTTGCAAACAAAATTCTAACTTTAAGACCCTTTTCTTCAGCTCCTGATCAGCTTTCTGTTGTTTCTCCAACTGTTCCAGAAAACATGTTCACTAGAATTAGAAAGCAAATGCTGAAAAGCTAAAACCTTAGAACTCAAGGTTCATATTGCATGACCAAGGGGATTAAATTTCACAACAGATTTATCATGAACATACCTGTGATTCCAGCTCCTGTGTTTTCAGCTTCCAATGAGCTGATAAGATCCTGATCTCATCCCGAAGCCTAGCAATTTCTTCATCTTTTGTATTTAGATGCTTGGATATGTTCTGAAAATTCTTTGGAGAAATCCCATCAAAGATCTTCATCAGTTCAGAATCCTTTGTAGCTGCAGATTTGGCAACTGCATGCTTTATCTCTTGCTCAATTCTAAAGACTTCATCTTTCAGCTGCTTCTGGGAAACCTCCCTTTCTTGAAGCACCTTCTGCAAGTGATCTAACTGTTCCCCAAGCTTGTTAACTCTATCCTCATGCTCTTTCAATGAATTGTTTTTATCATCCAATTCTTTTAACATGGTCAAACACTGGAGTTGTGTTGATTGCGCTGATACTGCACTGGCATCTGCAGTTGCTTGGGTCATCGAAAGTTGTGATCTCAAATTGTCCAACTCCTTAAGGTGCTGCTTTTCATTACGTAAAGTTAGAATTAGTAAAACATACAAAAGGAATATGCTAGATTTGAATAGTAAGGAAAAGTACCAAATCATAGAAACCTAGTCAAATGAACCTAAGAATATGAAGGGACTAAGTGTATTAGTCCAGGTAAAAAATTACCCAGTAAAATACACAAAATAAGAGAAGATTATTTTGGAAATCACATCAGCTAATACATATTAATAAAATGCCTTCAAATGAGAACCTAAACAACACTACGCTGAGAATACAGCTCAAAATAAGCACCGTGAGCTAGTATTACAGACTTATGAAAAAAAAAGAAACTACTTCCTGATTACAGATTGCTTCCAAATGCAAGTCCATAAAGCAGATAAAATAGAAGAAGCTTTTTTAACAATGATTTTATTCTTTGTGACCCCCTCCCCCCAAAAAATACCAGCGTCATACTCTCACCAGTACTTGGGTACTGCAGGTATGCATCTACTGTGTTTCATACTTGACCCATTGTACCCATTTTATGATCCAGTTAATGTGTAGTCAATACTCAAGATCAAAAGAGTTCAATGTTAAGTTGTTAACTATATAAATTATATTACTAATTTCAGTTAATCATGTCTTTAACATGTTTTATGCTTATTGTTTGTAATTGGCAATCTACAACTTCATATGTAATTCATTCTGTAAAGTGTAGTATAGTTGTGCATTTTTCTATCTGTGTGTGTGTCCCATAATTCAAAAACCCAATGACTTGAGACTCAACTTGCTTGGTCTTGATTCAAGACTCGGCCAGGTTTTGCTAACTTCTGTTTTGTATTTAAAACAGGATAAATATATTGTACGAATAAAATAACTGTATATAGTGGAAATTTTATAAAAAAATATCATAAATATTATCATATAAGTAACAATTAGGTAAGATTTAGTGACGTAACATATATCTAAGTACCAAAAAGTTTGAACTAGAGTAAATTCACAATTTTAGCTAGACTAGCAAATAACTCATGACAACCACCTAACTATTATGATGTATAACCATCCAAAGCAAGCAGTTAACAATTAACAATCACAATTTTTCAAACAAAATAATTGTCATAAAGAAAAATTAGTTATAAAATTATTACATTGATAAAGTAATCAGCAATGTCAATGTGAAAGCAACATCAGACATCTAAAATAGCATACAATAGTAATTAGAAAAGCTATAATACATTCTAGTGAAAATCAACAAGAAAATAGGTTCATGTACAAATAAAACTCCATTGCTACCATCAAGATTATTATATATAATGTTAATGTTAATATATATATACACACACACACACACACACATATATATATATATATATATATATATATAGATTATGACACATACACATATATATATGTTATATCAGAGTTACCGGAAGCACCTAAGCATATGGAGAAGCGCACTTTCCCCGAT
Source organism: Nuphar pumila (assembly GCF_984573655.1). Classification (NCBI taxonomy): domain Eukaryota; kingdom Viridiplantae; phylum Streptophyta; class Magnoliopsida; order Nymphaeales; family Nymphaeaceae; genus Nuphar; species Nuphar pumila. Next base: position 4,949,863 of record NC_143261.1, read on the forward strand.
ACGCGCTTTGAAAGTGCGAAACATCACGCTTCCGAAATGCGTGGGGAAGCATCTCCCTTCTTGGGGAAGCGTGTTTCCCTTTTATGGGAAACACGCTTCCCATTTAAGGGAAGCGTGCTTCCCCATTTTTTTTTATTTTTTCGCTTCCGGTTCGCTTCCTAGGCAGTTCGAAATTTTCTTCTAAGTGGTCCCACGCTTCCCGCTTCCTAAATTTTTGAAAGTGCCTCGCTTCCCGCTCTCGCTTCATCGACTGGTAACTCTGTGTTATATATATATATATATTTCTTTTGTAATACCCAATAGGGGCAAATTAGTCTTTTTACATTGTACACGCATATCCTAAAAGATATGCTCCTTTTTTTCTTTTCTTTTTACCTTTTCTTTTCTTTCTTTATTGGTTGAGAGGGGTCCACATAGAGTCGTTGGACCCCTAAATATGACCGTTGGAGGGATCCAACAACTCTATGGGAGCCCCTCCTTAGGTCCCTTAGTGTGTATAAATAAGGGGCTTGGCCCCATGTATTCTTCAAGCTTCCTGTGAAGCCTTATGTGAGTGGAATATATTTTTTCACCTTATTTTGTGTGTTTTACCACTTTTTGTGGTTTGTTGCAATCTTGCCCATTAGTGGCTTCTTGTGTAGGTGCGTGCTTTCGTGCTTGCTCTTGAAGATATCGCCTCTCTCATTTGGCACTTCATTACATGGTATCAAAGCCTTGGTTGTGAAACCTTCATCGGATTCTCTCTTGACAAGTAATATTACTCCTCTTTCTTGCTTTCAAACTCTTTTTCTATAAATGAACTGTAATGAAACAAGGTACAATGGAACAATAGGGAAACAAACACAATGCCAACAAAGGGCTTTAATAAACTCACTTAAAGTTGGTCACTAATGGACCAAATACAATCTCAAAAGAGATAAAAATACCAAACAGCACAAGAGGCATACAAGCCTATAAGATGGGAAAAAAACTCTAGAGAAAACCCTCAAATGCTTCTAAAAGCATTGAGGAATAACAAGGGAGTGAGGCTCTATTTATAGAGCCTCACTCCAACACATGGGAGGCAGTTCAGCTCTTTGGACTGCCATCCAACAGTCATTATTATGATTGTTGGGTGGTGGCAGTCCAACGTCTAGTTGGACTGCTGCTCAACAGTCATATTTTTTACTGTTGTGCCTAAGTTGTACAAAATTTTTTTCGTTTCTTAAATTACCGATTTTGAATGTGATGTCATTTTTTCACCTACCCATTGATATGTGCAGGATCTACAGTCCAAAAAGCGGATTAGGCAAGGCCATAGAAGAGGGGATCTTTATTATATGGATTTTTTGTCGTTGTCATCCAAATCATTTTGTAATCATGTTCAATCCAAAGATATTGAGACTTGGCATAAGAGGCTTAGACATCCTAGTATTTCCAAGTTGTATCTCTTTCCTTTTTTTGGAAAAAATTTGTAATACAAATACATTTACATGCAATGATTGTATTCTTGAAAAGATTCATTTGCTTCCGTATTCGCATAGTAATTTTGTGTGAAAAAAACCTTTTAGACTTGTGCATTCCGATGTATGGGGGTCGGCACCCGTTATGTCGAAAAGGGGATATTCTCACTATGTTACTTTTATTGATGACTTTACTAGATATACATGGGTATACATTATTAAAAACAAATCTGATGTCTTCACTAATTTTAAAGAATTCCATGTTCTTATTCAAAATCAATTTCAAAACAATATAGCTATATTTAGATCTGATTCTTGAGGTGAATACATGTCTAAAGATTTTCAAAATTATTTCAAAATAAATAAAATTTTGCACCAACGATCTTGTCCTTAAACTCCGCAACAAAATGGTCTTGTGGAAAAGAAACATAGACATTCAATTGAAACTACAAGAACACTTCTTTTCTCTAAAAATGTTCCTAAAAACTTTTGGGTCAAAGCTCTTCTTACCGTAACATATCTTATCAATCGTATGCCCTCTTCTTCTTTATAAAATATATCACCTTTTGAAAAATTATTTAAAATTACTCCAGATTTTAATAAACTAAGGATATTTGAATGTAAATGTTGTGTTTGTTAAAGGACAAGATAAATTGCCACTCAAAGCTCTTGAATGTGTGTTCATTGGCTATGGTGAAAATAAAAAAGGTCATAGATGTTATGATATTTGAATCAATAAACTCTATGTATCAAGAAATGTAAACTTTCTTGAAGAACAAAATGGATTTGATATCCACGCATCTAGAGAAGACATTGATTATTCCTTCCTATTTGACTTAGATCCTAGAATTGAGTCCCCTGTTGCAATTATTTGCGATGATACTTGTGATGGCAATTTACATCATAATGATATACCACAACATGGTAATGTTTCTCAAAATGAGAACTTTAATGATATAAATGTATATACCTGGTAGTTAGGAAATGAGCATCAACATGCGCTTGAGAGATATTCTCAAGACTTCTCTTTAGAAGAACCTATTGATCCACCCAGGAGATCTTCTCATAATAGTAGGCCACCACAAAAAATTGGGTCTTATGAATCTTTTTCACCTAATTATAGGACTTGCCTCATGTTGATACATTCGTATCATGAGCCTACTTGATTTAAAGAAACCAAAGATCATCATCATTGGATTGAAGCCATGAAAATTGAATTAGAGACTCTTAACAAAGCCCAAACTTGGAGCATTATTAATCAACCTTTAGAAAAAAAGGCAATTGGGTGTAGATGAGTATATAAAGTCAAAACCAAATGTGATGGATCTCTAGAAAGATACAAAGTTCGTTTGGTTGCAAAAGGCTACGCCCAAGAATATGAGATTGATTATGAAGAAACTTTTGCTCCAGTAGCTAGAATGACTAGTGTGCGAACATTGATTATCTTAGCTTCTATTAATCAATGGCCAATATATCAACTTGGTGTTAAAAATGCCTTTTTAAATGGAACTCTATGAAGAAGTTCTTATGGATCCTCCACCAGGTCTTGAAATTGGTAAAAGAAATATTCTTAAGTTAAATAAAGCTCTTTATGGTCTTAAATAAGACCCAAAAGCTTGGTATGATCTTTTTAGCAAAGTAGTTCTCGATAATGGTTTTTCCTCATGTTATTCTTATACTGCTTTGTTTGTTAAAACTTCTAATGAATACATAACGATTTTGTTGCTATATGTTGATGACATGATTATCACAAGTAATGACAAAAAGAGTATTGACCTTATTAAAAATATTCTCAAAGAAAATTTTGATATGTCTGACCATGGTTTTCTAAGGTACTTTTTAGGAATTAAAGTTGCATACTCCCCCAAGGGGTATGTTCTCTCTGAGATGAAGCTTGCCTCCGACATTATTGCCCGGTCTAGGCTGACTGGTGACAAGAAGGTGGAGACTACAGAAGTGATCAACGCCAAGATGAGAGTCAGTAATGGCATTCCTTTAGCAGATCCCACGCCTTATCGTCAGTTGATTGGGTCACTAACATATTTATCTATCACCAGGCCCGATATTTCTCATGTGTTTCATAGTGCAAGTCAATTTCAAACTGCACCTTCTACCATTCACAAACCGCAGTCATGAGGATTATAAGATATTTAAAAAGCACCATAACTAAAGGACTATTCTTACCCTCTTCTTCACCTCTCACTTTACTTGCCTATACTGACTCTGATTGGAGGGGTAACTCCGATGATCATATTTTCACTACAGGTTATTGTGTGTTTCTTGGAGAGTCACTTATTTCATGGAGGTGTAAGAAGCAACGAAAAGTTTCTCTCTCTTCTACAGAAGCAGAGTATCGTGTGATAGCAACTACCACCACTGAGATTGTATGGTTAAGAAGTTTGCTTAAAGATATAGGCGTGTCATTCTCAACTCTTTCGAAGCTGTGTTGCGACAACAAGAGTTCTATCTACATTGCCTACAATCACACCTTTCATGAACGAACAAAGCACATCGAGATGGGCTGGCATTATGTTCGTGATGAATTTTTACAGGGCATCATTCAACTGCCATATGTTCCTACCGAGTACTAGTTGGCGGACTTCTTCACCAAAGCTTTGCCATCGCCTTGTTTCTACTTTCTCCTTAGCAAACTCTCGATGATCTCACCATGTGTTTGAGGGGGGTGTTAAAATGTGTGTAGTGTCTATCTACATATATATTTCTTTTGTAATACCCAATAGGGGCAAATTAGTCTTTTTACATTGTACACACGTATCCTAAAAGATATACTCCTTTTTCTTTTTTCTTTTCTTTTTTCCTTTTTTTTCCTTTTTTTCTCTTCTTTCTTTATTGGTTGAGAGAGGTCCACATAGAGTCGTTGGACCCCTCCAACGGTCATAAATATGACCATTGGAGGGGCTCCAACGACTCTATGGGAGCCCCTCCTTGGGTCCCTTAGTGTGTATAAATAAGGGGCTTGGTCCCATGTATTCTTCAAGCTTCTTGCGAAGCCTTATGTGAGTGAAATATGTTTTTTCACCTCATTTTGTGTGTTTTACCACTTTTTGTGGTTTGTTGCAATCTGCCCATTAGTGGCTTATTGTGAGTGAAATATGTTTTTTCACCTTATTTTGTGTGTTTTACCACTTTTTGTGGTTTGTTGCAATCTTGCCCATTAGTGGCTTCTTGTGTATGTGTGTGCTTTCGTGCTTGCTCTTGGAGATATAGCCTCTCTCATTTGGCACTTCATTACAGTTAATCATGTATAATTAAAACCTAATAATTTGAAAATATGAAGGTAGATATGTGTGGAATGAGACAATCAACAAGGTTGATTCGGTTGACTTGGATGGGTCTCTGGGTCAACCTAAACTATGATATAAACAGACACCAGTACCCATCCTTCCAGAAATTCATGTGCCATACCTTTTGTAGCTACGGCATATCCCATAGCCTCACCCATACTGATGTAACAGATTTTATTTATAGAAAGAGCAACACAATACAAGCTTCTGTTTTAATAAATAAATTTTGAATATATAATGCTCATTCATATCAGCAGCATGAGGGTAAACTTGGATCATAGTACATGATATCCAAAAGAGCAACATATCCACTACTATTCAATTTTAATAATAAGACAGTTAAGCTAAGGGTTTCTGTTTTAATAATCAGACAGTTAAACTGGGGTTTCTGATTTCATAATCATACGGTAAAGTAAAAATTCATTAGATACTAAATATATAATGTTTCATTGCTATCAACGCCATAATGGTAAACTTGATACCATACTAGATCAGTCAGGTCTATAACAGGCGACATTTTACTAGGATCACATAGCTTCATGTCAGGTAAAAATGAATCAAGGCAAGTTGTTTTTTAGAATAACTTACTTCTTTGAACTAAGATTATAGCAAAATCCAATCCAATGACTATCCATCAGAATATTCACAAAATAACGGGTAACATGCACTAGAAGTACTTTTCTCTTTGAATGAAGTAATTCAAATACCAACAAGATTGACTTCAGCTTCCAAGATATTTGTTCTGTCAATCTTTTTTTTTAAGGATCTGACCATCTCATTAATGAAACCAAACCTAAGGCAGAAAAAGCACTTGAAGGATATTCAATCTTATTTCATAGTGCTACCCTTAGAGTCTAACTCATGCAAACGAAAAAACCAACTCTGAATTTATAAATGAAATCACTCCTACTCCATGTGATAAATGAAATGAGCCTGACCTTGTGTTGCATTAGTTGTCCATAGTGATGAACTGAGAATTTCACGACCAGTACCAAATAGAACTACCAAGTTTGCTTTGGCAGAGACAATGGGAAGGGTTCCACATGACACTACAATACTGTCGAGTATCCTCAGCATAATTTCAAAGGAGAACCAACAAATAAGAGGAAAACATAAGTAACAAATATTGCATAATTGTGATGTGGCCGAGACCAAAAGGTCCAAACACTTAACGGTAATGCAAATATATGCCCCATCATGGACAAACTACATGGAATGGCTCCTAAAGGGAAGCATACAATAATAAATAATCTAAAAAGGTGAAATAAGATATATAGTTGGCCACTGTCATGTAAGCTAACAAGTAACAAGTAAACAACCATGTGCTTCGAACACTATCCAATATGAAAGAATCAAACAGCTATTCAACCTCACCTTTTCTGCGGTAGACGCAGAAACTTGCAATTGCTCATTCCTCTCCTCTATGTTTTTCTGCAACCGACGAATTTCGTCTTCCATATTTCTAGCTTTTGTTTCTGCAATCTGGGGGTCAAAAAGATCACTCCATCTAACACTAACTGTATTCCTAAAAAAGAGGCAACAACAGAAACCAGAAAAGTGGTGGTACCTCTCTTGTTTGTGCCTCCCGAGCAAATGATTCTTCTTGAGATACCATCCGACTGCGAACCACTTTCAGTTCAGCAGCGAGAGATACAACATCGCAAGCCATTCGTCTAAAACTCTGTTTCTTTTCATGGAGATCCTTCAAGAGAGGGTCCATCTCATGCTCATGCGCTTTCGCTACATCACCCATCTATAATTATCTAGGCCAACAGACTCAATGTGCTCTTCCTCTAAAAGTTGTATCAGCATCTACTGGACGGTTCACAGCTTTCACAACAGAAGATTTTTTATAACACTAATTATGGAGACCAAAGAAAAAGTCACGAACAAAGGTTTTTCAGATCATCAATACCTGCTGAACGTCCACCTAAAAGAGGATCTTCTTCTGCAATAAAAAGTGAAGCATGAGTCTACAGTCAAAACCAAGCTTTTGTGGCTAAGGAAACTCTAGAGTAACGGCCACATCTTCTATTAAATAACAAAATACAATAAAATATGAGAGTTTTATTTGCTCCAGCAAAGGGAACTCTTTTCCAGCCATTTTCAGTAATACCCACCAAGATGGGGGTAAAGAAAATCACGAATTATTCATTTCCCAACAGAAAGGCGAAGTTAGAAGCGTAATCCATGAGACCAACGTGCTAAAATGAATGCCGAGAACGAGACCAAGAAAAAGCAAATCTCTCTCTGAAAAGGCAAAACAGACACATTTTAGGCCTCGGGCAGAACTGGGGACACGAGCGGCAGCACGACATACATCACAAAAGTGCATCAACCAATAAAGATCTATGACTCCCAACGACGACCGATATCACGAGGAAGAGCTACCCGTCATTCATTAAAAAACATTTAATGATCACCCGAAAAAGAAGAGCTGGAGAAAAATAGCTTTCACTAATCATAATGACTTCGTCAATATTGATACTGTTCCTATTAAAGCCTTTTATTTCCCATAAAAGGAGACTATGTCGTCATCAAAATAATAAACAATGATCAAAAGGAGTGGAAAAAGAATGCCTGAATCCCTTCAAAATCACAAACAATTATCACCACACTACCGCTCTTGTCTTAACTCTCCAAGTAGAGCTATGATCGGTATAATTCGATCAGATAGCATCAATAAAAGGATGAAAGAGAGAGATCTTTAACAACAACAAAAATCCTGTAATTTTTCGTTTTTCGTTTCATATCTTAACCAAAACCGTCGTTTCGAACAAATTTCAAAAACTCAGTGAATTTGTGCTTTTGAAAAGGAGCCCAAGTATCCAAGTCCAATGGAATCTCTGTGGTATTTTAATAAGAAAACCAGAAAATTATGTAGTTCAGCAAATGGGAACAAAAAGGGGGCCTTCTTCGAAATATAAGCAGAAAAATCCGTCCCTGAAACGATGGTAAACTCTTTGCATTTTCCGATTTCACAAATCCACCCGAAGAACATCAAAAATGCACAAATTTTCAATAATAGACACGAGGTTGAAAATTTACCTAATCTCTGAAAATACATACAATTAAATCCAAAATGGCTAAAAAGTTCAGATATTCTGAGAACAAAGATCAGTATATGAGCCAGTTAAACAACCCAAATCTGCTAATCTCTTTTCTGGTTCGTATTCCTCGGATATCAACCAAAAGAAGAAACCCACAGCAAGCTAAACACAAAAAAGGATGAAACCACTAAAAATGAAATAAATATACCAGCTGAAACATAAAACCAACCTCAAATAGATATTTGCGTAGGATACCATTCTTATCAAAAGTAGAATCCCAAAAAATAAAAAAGAAAGAAGAAAAGAAAAGAGTTCAGAATCCCCTCAAATAAGCACCCACGCATGCAACAAAATTACAACACAAAAAGAGAAAAAATAATAAACAGCCATGCTTGTTCCCAATCAGTGGTTGCCTTCTCCACAGCAACGCCCTCTTTCAACCCCCAAAGACCCAAAAAATAAGAGGCGGTGAAGTTCGACGCTACTCACCAGATAGCACACAAAATCTCGAAATCGGTAGCGCTCCCCAAACAGTAATCAACTCGACAACACCCAAACCCAAATAATCTCCACCCGTCTCTTACTTTTTCTCTCTACACTGGGGTGAGTCAAAGCCTCTTTCTATAAACTAAGAAAGAAGAAATCTGTCTCCTTCTTTCTCTCTTTTTTCTGTTTGCTTGTGTAACATCAAAAAATTTACAAAGAAGACGTGACAGCGTGAGTTGCCAATAAAATACAGACCAAGAGTGTACCAGATCCCTCCTCTGAGGATCGTCCATCGCAGACGGGCATCCGACGGCGTTAACGCTTCCGTCAGACCTCTGCAACTTCCCCCGCTCCCTCCTCCACCTCCTCTTCAGCTCGAATTAAATACGGACCAAGGAGGAAGAACATATAATCAATAAACAAATAAATACACCACGTTCAACTGTCTTTCCCTCCCTTCTCGCTTACTCGGTGAGTCGCGTGTCGCCGGGCGGACAAGAAAGACGGACGGTGGCCGGCGAGTTTCTCGGGTGACCGGACCCTCGTGTTTTATTGTGTATTTAATACGGGGCGCGGTTCGGGCTCCACCGAGGCTCAGGTTCGGTGGACCTGAGCCCGGGTTTTGACTGGAGCGCGGCAAAATCAAAATTTTCGCCCCCTCGGGATCTGGCCCTGAACGTGGAGAAGATGGACGGTTGTCGAGCTTTCTTGAAACTTCTTGTTCTCGTGACTCTCTCTCTCTCTCTCTGCTGGCGGTGGTGGTGGGGTCGTTGAGGACGACTACTTGGCCGGCTGGCACGGCTGATTGGTGGTGAAGTTGGGGCCCATGGGCCAGGGAACCAGATCCAGATCCGAGTATATAGGTAGCCATGTAGCGTATACAAGATGGTCCAGAGTCCAGACCCAGAAACATAATTAATTTTTGTTTTCTCTTGAGTTGAAAATATTGAGCCTTAGTCGGAACTCGGGTGGCACCCGTGTATGGTTTGAATTTAGCAAAACGGACATGGTTCCGTCCATATGTTGTTGCTTAGATCCCCACCACAACTAAATTGGACCTATTTCATTTGCTCTTGACCTGAGTCGTATAGGATTCAATCCAAGTCGACAAGCCTACTTTCTAGATGTTTTGAGGTGCGTGCGACTTAATTGGGGTTGGATCCATGGAAAGAGGTTTTGGTCCATAATGGAATTCTACTCTATCTTACCTGGTTTGGCATTGAGACCAAGAATGAAAATGGATCTTGTTTGATTAGACCTCCAATGTAGATAGATATAGTTAGGGATGGCAGTGGACCTGGGGAAACCGGGGTGCCCCTGCATTGCCCCGTTTGGACCGGGGATGGAGCACATGAAATGGAGAATGAATCAAGGATGGATGTTAAAATCAAAACCCATATGGGGATGGTGCGGAGATTCACTTACTCTTGCCCCCATCTAGCCCTATTCACTCCATCCCCTTTAAGAAAATTACTATTATACTTATATATATATATATATAATCCTAACATAAAACTCTTTCTTGAATATGTCTTCTCTTCTTCCTCTAACGAGCCATACGAGCTTCCATTTCTCTCATCTTCTTCTTATATTTCCTTTAACAACAACAGTGGCGGAAGGAACGAGGAAATGCAATCTCACCCCACCATGCCCCTTTTGGACCAGGGATAGAGGACATTAAACAAAGAACGAATCAGGGATGAAGGTTAAAATTAAAACTCGTGCAAGGATGGAAGGCAAAACTTTGAAACGGGGCGAGAGTGAAGGACCTTGTGTCCCCCCCCCCCCCCCCCGATCCACTGTCATCCCTAGATATAGTGTTTTTCTTGGGTATGTTCCTTCTATCGGGATGGGATAGACAAAAGTTTGTCTTTTGACCTCGTCCCCTCAAGGCTGTACGCCACCAAGTTTCCTCGGGTATGGATTTGAAAATAAGATCTGATTCTGTATTCAGATTGGACGCAATTTGACATGAATAGATTTTTTTGGGTTTTATATCTACATTTAGATCTGAATTTGCTATTAAAATATCATATTCTTTTTATCTAATCTGCTAATTTCAGATTGGGTCTGACTTACATTTTGGATCCAATCTTAAACACACGGCGTTGCAAGTGGACCCAAGAGTTCGCCATCTGTCATCATAGATTGTAGCACCATATCAATTTAAAGCATATGAGACCCCCCAAGCTATAAAGCCAACTCCAAAAAACCATAGCAACATGCATTTATTGTGCACTTAATTATCTTGAAAGAAACTACTTCTACATCCTTTTTAGACTCAAATTGCTCCTCACTGAAAAGAAAATTACACTTAGGGCCAACACTTTGCCCTAATTTCACATATGGGCCATACGTTTTTTAAGTTTTAAATATGGGCCAAACTTTAATTGAAAACTATCAAACAAGGGCTTGCATTTATTGTTTCCTATACATGAGAATGAACCAATACTTTACAATTTTCAAAGGATAATACAAGAAACCATGCTAAAGGGCCTGCACTTATTGAGAGTAGCGATCAACTGGAGAGACGAACATCTCAGAAATGCTCAATCGGTCTACCGTTGGACATTATCAGATAATCATGGATGCATCAGGTATGCTCTTTGTCTCTCCTGTGCGCAGGCTATCCCAACATAGATGACCATTGAGAGAAGACTTCCTTAGAGGAACTTGGAATATCCATCCATAAATTTTCAAATCTGAATGCTTAGACGATTTAATTCATTTTCCAAACTCAATAATAACATCTCCATGATCAGATGCAACTCTAGTTCATACATAAGCTCGTGCATCTAAAAAATCCACGGAGGCAAGAGCACGGGCTAGTTTTCTTAAACATGGATAATGTTTGTTGTTTGACCATGAGAAAAATTGTCCATCGACATGCATATCATAAGTTCTTAAGGGTATATTTGATGGCTTGTCCAGGATTGGACGAAATGAACAAAAAAGATGGAATAAAATATTGGTTATAGTCCAATGTTTGTTTCAACCGTACTCAGATGCTATGTTCCAAATTACGATAGAAACGTCTTCTTCTTAGGAAAGAAAAAACTACCCACGGCAAAAGAGGATTTAGTATCGATTGAATCCCTCCCTAATTGCCTAAATTTCAATCACAACAGCAACCCAATTGCTGCCGCGAACAAAAGAAACTCCTCTCTAGTCAATGAGATAAAAAAAACTAGAACAGAAAGACAAACTATCGATATCGTGAATGAATCAAATTCTTCGAATTGTAATTAAGATAGCAATAATCAGAGGCATACCCTTGCTGGCCCCTGCCACTTCATAGGTGACGGAGGAGGAAACGGCCGTCGGAAGAACCCCTGCTGAAGAAGGAGCCTCAGTTGTGCTCGCTGTTCATGGAGGTCGGCAGCGGCACTACCGTCGAGTGCACGGCGGTGTGCTGCTGCTGCGGGCTCGTGAACCTGGCCAGCCAGTGGATCGGAATATTTTTTCTTAACTTCGTTCCCTCCGTTCCTGTTCCTTTTGTAACAGGGGGGGGGGGAGTGGATCGAAAATAACACACGTTAACGAACACGGCGGATGCGCAAAACGCCATCCACCACGTCCAATGTTTGTTAAAATTTATGTTTTAGACATTTTTTTTTTGTCCTGTACGCACAAAACGACCCATCAAACATACCCTAATCTTGCAAAGAAGTCATTAAAATCTTTTATTGATGGTGTAGACTTCACTGGGCGATTACATTCATCAAGAGACCTAATGCAATTAAAATCACCAATGACACACCAACGGGTGGAAGCTTGAAGCCCCCCCCCCCACACACATTGTTGAGTTTAGACCACAAACGCCCTTTCCTTTAACTCATAGTGGGACCATATATATATATATATATATATATATATATATATTACCGTCAACAATAGGGGAGCCAACAAAGACCAATAAGAGAAATCACCTGTCCACACCACCTGGCCATTCCAATCCGATCTACAGCAAATTGAAATCCCTCCTAGAAAACTGATGGAAGGCTTAGAATGAGAAGTTACACCCCCTCCAAATTACACAACAAATGTTAATGTCCACCACTTCTAATTTTGACTCCACCATTGCCAGAATATCAAGCTTTTGATTTGATCTCCAATTCCTGAGGAAGAGCTGTTTTTTCTTCCAAGTTTATGCCTCCCACATTTCAAACTGCAATTTTCATTTTGAACATGACGGGTTCCTCCTGGATCTTGTATTGGCTGTTGCATTGGAAATAAAAGAATATGGCTTTATGTTTAGACTTTTAATTTCTCTCTTAAGCTTAGAGAGATGAAGGCATTTATTGTTTCTTTCTGGTGTAACTGTATCCTCCCATGAAGAAATCTTATCAACAAACGCGCTCTACATTCACAAAGCCTCCTCATCCGATCCGAGATTCTAAAACCCATATAGCCACTCAAGTCCATGAACCAAGTCCCCCAAGAGAGATACAACCACCTCATTAGCATCATCTATCATTTGCTTTTTTAGCTGCGGTCCAGGACCATCGCTAAAGCGTCTAAAACGCAAAAAGAAAAAAGGTCGTGTGCGCTTGTTGAGGCGTCCGATTTCGATCGACAAAAGGGATCTGATGATATATAAAGAGAGAGACGAGTGGTTGTCATTTATATTCTTTGGCGTGAAGTGACAAGACGATTGGGGTTGCCTCAAAATTTGTCTCCACACTCTTTTTGTAATAAGCCATCACGTGCAGTACAACATATGCCAAAGCTTTGAATGCATTAAACCAGACGCAGCAGTTTTTGTGGTCTTCTGACTTCTGTGAAAACCCCAACCTTTTCGTTCTACTACTGAAGCTGAGCCTCGGACTAGCCACTACGCGCCAAGTCTGTTGTCCCACGCACTACGGACCGACCCTGCTCCGCTCGGCAAATAATTTATGTATTCAGACTTCGCGCTAGCTGGGGCTGAGTATTAGATGCCTAGAGCTGGGCTGGGCAACGCGTCGGCCCTGCCCGTCAATTGTGGGAGCTCGGCCTAAGGCCCGGTTCAGGTCGGCCTACAGCCCGCCCGTTAAGTCCATGAACTTAATTGGGCTGAGCAGGTTTGACTCAAGCCGAGCCAAGCTCGAGTTTGACTCGAGCCAAGTTTGGACAAAAGTAATTCAAGCTCGGCTCTAGTTGAACTTGAGCTTGGCTCAGCTCGAGTCAAACTCGAGCTTGAACAGCTATTTTTTTGAATGAGCCAAGTTGAGCCAGCTTAAGCTTGGCTCAAACTCGGCTGGTGTGCACCCCTACTTTTGAGGATGGAAGGAATCCAAGGAACCTTGAACAGTTTTCTGTCCAAGGTCTAGCCCCTTTGACCTGATCTGTTCTCCCATCACTCGTCAATGGAGAGAGAGAGAGAGAGAGAGAGAGAGAGAGAGAGAGAGAGAGTCTATGGTTTTAAATACTCAGAATGATAGGTATTTATTAGAATGATAATATCCCAATAAAATCATAATCATTTCATTCAAATGAAAATACTTTAATATATTTTTAAATATCGCAATATTGTAGGCCTTTAAAGGCTGACAAAATATGGAGTGACATTTTCAAAATACCAAACCTCACAAATCTAATTAGGATGGTTGTTGGATGATGATAAGAGAGAAGCTGGCATGTTATCACCCACTATTCAAGGGATTTATTCTCCCTATCATGAATTTTTGGCTGTTCAGACTCGATTCGGATCCAACTTTTTTATCTATTCATCATATAGTATCCGTTTGCATCCCTAGCTCAAGAATAAGGAGCTTCCTTCAACGATGGAGTTTCAATTCTCAGCCATACCTGCAGAAGAGGAAGAAAATATCCACCCAAGTTCCCAACATCTAACGTGAAGCAGGCTGTTAGTAGTCTCAATACCTTGATCAAAGGGAGGCGAAAATATAAATCGAGAGTTTTCGCTAGTCATCGAATTCCCCTACATGAAATTGAATCCTGTGGTAAATCAGAAAGATTAGCTCGCCTGCAGCGTAGGAGGTCGACAGCCATGCAGACTTGTGAGAATTCCCTCACGCCCTCCCAAGCTTTACACCTTGATATACATTTACAAGTGGTGCAGTCAGCCACGTTGGAGGTAGAAGGCACAACCGTGACTTTGAGTGACTTACCTCAATGAAAGTGAGTAGTTGGAATGTTAAGGCAAGAAACTGTTTTTCTGCCTAGAGTATTAGAGGTGGTAAAAAACCACTGCTATTTCATCTTTTTTCCGCAAAATTAATGTGTGGGGTGCATTCAAAGATAACCCATCCATTGTTATGGGTTTTTGATATATATATGGGCTGGGCTGGACCAGTCACTGCTGCAAATGGGAGAGGTCGCGGGTAGGGAGGAGCCCGACCAGTTGTCATGCACTTCACAAGCATTGCAGCTAAAAGCTCAATGGACAGGCAGAGGCATCACTAGCTGGGAAGGAGAGGAAGCCTAAGACATGCAAATGGGTTCTTACGATGCAATCCATTTTGATAAAATTTTACTCTATAAATGGATTCATCATGAAACAATGAATTTATGAGGATCACTTGAATGCCTTTAATACAAAATTTAGTCATCTTATGAGTATGGATGTAAGGCTTGATGAAGATGACAAGTCCCTAGTTTTTTTGAAGTATTTGTCCCCTAAATATGCAAGCTTGAAGACTATACTTTTGTATAAGAAACAAAATTTCAATTTTGATGATGGTACTGGTGCATTGCTTTTGAAAAAGATGCTTGATAAGTCTTATTTGAATGATAAAAAAGTGAAGGCTTGAATGCAAAGACACCTAATGAAAGTAGGGAACGACATAAGGACCGTGCACAATCACCATATCAAAGCAGGTCCAAATTGATGGTCAAGTCTAATTTGAGATGCTATTATTGCAAGAAGTTCAAACACTTTTATAAAAGAGTGTCACAAGCTCCAAGAGAAAGCCAAAAAAGTAACAGCAAAAGATCCTGATCAAGTGTAGCATCAGACGCTGAAGATTTGAGAAATAATCTCTCTATTTTTTAGGTATGAATTCTTTTCTTGATTCATGGATTTTAGACTTTGGATGTTCCTTTCATATGTGCTCCAATAAAAATATATTTGATTACTATACCTCATATAATGGTGGTACCGTTCTCATGGAGAATGATGTTGTATGTAAGATGGTAGGAATTGGTAGTATAAATATAAAGATGTTTGATGAGGATATTTATATTCTTTCTGATGTAAGGCATGTGCTAGAGTTACGAAAGAATCTCACATCTTTGGATGCATTGGATTCCAAAGGTTGCACATTTAGTGTAACCAATGAGATTTTGAAAGTTACAAGAGGTATTTTTGTATTGATGAAGAAAGAAAAGTCAGGTAAATCTATATTGACTTATTGGCAAAATCATATTTAAGGTTGCTATTATGTCATTTTCTATGAAGAAAGAAAGCATTGATCTTTGGCATATGAGACTCGGTCACATGATTGAGAAAGGCACGTTTGAATTATATAAAAAGAATTTGTTGCATGGCATAAAATCATGTAAGTTAGATTTTTTAACGTATCGTGTTCTTGGCAAGCAATACAGGGCCATGTTTCAAACAATTATGCATAGGAGTAGGTATCCTCTTAAGTACATACATTCAGATGTTTGGGGACCAACCTCAATAAAGTTCAAAGGTGGTGCAAAGTACTTTGTGTCGTTCATAAATGACTACCCTTGTAAGGTTTGGGTGTACTTCGTAAAGCATAAATCAACGATATTTATAAAATTTGAAGAATGAAAGGTTAAGGAAGAAAAGTAGATTGAAAAATATATCAAGTACTTGAATACTAATAATGTGAGTAAGTTTACTTCCGATGAGTTCAAGAGCTTTTGCAGGAAAGAATGGATCACATATCACTTTACTACTCAGCAAAATGAAGCGGCAGAAAGGATGAACAAGATACTGCTAGATACAGCCAGATGCATGATATTGTGTGCAGATCTTGATAATGAATTTTGGGTTGAGGCAACAAGATACTCTATTAATAGATTACCTACTACAACACCAGAAGATTTGAAGACTTTATAAGAGGCATGAAGTGACAAGCCTGTAGATTACTTGAATTGGAAGATTTTTTAGTGTCCTACAAATGTTAATGTGCAAGATGGACAATGCACCAAGTTAGATCCTAAGTCTCGTTAGTGTACTTTTATAGGATACGAGAAAGGTATAAAGGGCTATAAACTTTGAGATTATGTTGCCAAAATGATCATTCTTAGTTGTGATATGGCCTTTGATAAGAACTTTATGTTGAAGGCAAATATAAGTGAAGCTAAAAATAAGAAGAAAGGTGATAAAACTTCGGTATAAGTGGAGCTAGAGGAACAAAACAAAGAGAATGAAGATATATCTAGAGCAGTGCCTTTAAAAACATATTAATGGGATGATGTTTCACATCAAGAATTGCCTCCATATTTGATTGTAAAGGATAGACCTAGAAGAAAATTTTAGCCACCTATTTGCTATAACTTATTCCCTTTCAGTTGGATCAAGGAATCCATACACTTATCAAGTGACCATTAAAATTGAAGACAATACAAAGTGGTTGGATGTTTTGAATGATAAGATGCATTCTTTGCATAAGAATCATACATGAGACTGGGTGAAACTTCTAAAGGATAAAAGAGTCATTAAGTGCAAATGAATATTTCAAAAGAAAGAAGAATCTCATGAAAAAAAGCCTCCTAAATATAAAGCCAGTTTGGTTGCAAAAGAATTTTTTCAGAATGAATATATTGATTATAATGAGGTATTTTCTTCTATTGTAAAATATACCTTTATTTGTTTATTGCTAGGTTTGATGACTATGTTTGATTTAGAGTTATAACAAATGGATGTCAAAACAACTTTTCTTCATGGTGATTTAGAAGAGGGAATTTGCATGAACCAACTAAAAGGATTTAAAAAGAAAGGTCATAAGAACCATGTTTATAAGAAGAAGTCACTCTATGGTCTTAAGTAGTCTACTAAATAATGATATAAAAGGTCTGATACTTATATGATTAATCATGATTATGTTTGTAATAATTATGATTTTTATGCTTATTATCATAAGTTGGTTGATGATCCTTTTATAGTGTTGGCTTTATTTGTTGATGATATGTTGATTGTAGTTAAGAATATTTGTGATATTAATGCTTCAAAAAATATGTTGAGTTTTGGATTTAAAATGAATAATGTAGGCTGTAAAAAGGATCATTGGTATGGAGATGAGAAGAAATATATGGTCTGACAAGTTATAGCTCCCACAAGGCAGATATGTTGAAAAGGTGTTTGAGAGTTTTAATATGAATGGTACCAAACCTTGTATCATACCTCTTGGGCAGCAGTTGAAGTTAAGTAATGACCAATGTCTGAAGAAAGATAATATATGAAGAAGATTCTCTGAATGCAGTTGGGTGCTTGATATATGCTATGGTATGCACCCATCCAGATATTGCACATGCGGTAAGTGTTGTTAGTAGGTATGTGACTGATCCAAGTAAGACTCATTAGGATGCAATTAAATGAATTATGCATAATTTGAAAGACACTGTTTCAAAAGGATAAAGGTGGAGAGGCGCATTGGTTGGATATGTTGACTTTGACTATGTAGGTGACCTTGATAGAATACGTTTATTGACGGATTATGTATTCACATTCAATGGTGGACTTATCAGTTAGAGATGCATTCTGTAAGACACCATTGCTTTATCTATGATTGATGCAACATATATGACAACAATTGATGCAACGAAAAAATCTATCTGATTAAAGGGTTTGGTTAGTGAACTTGGCATCTCACAAGAAAAGGTATCTGAGCATCATGATAACAAAAGTGTAATCAACTTAGCTCATAATCCGGTATATCATCCATGGTCAAAGCATATTGAGATCATGTACCATACATTTTGTGGGTTCATTGAAGATTCAATTAGAGAAGATTCCTACCAAAGAGAACCCTGCAGATATGATGACGAAGCAAGTGAGTGCTAAAAAGTTTAGGTATTGCCTGAACTTGATAAATGTCTTGAGTTAGACATTATTGGCCATAGAGACAAGGGGACATAGATATGAAAGAGACTATTAGTGAGTGTGAACATTCAAGCCAAGGTAGAGATTGTTGTTTTATAGCTTGAGGTTCACATGGGACCCACATGCCACATCATGTGTAGAGTACTCATGAGATTTTATTGTCTTTTTTTGTTAACTTTCTTTGTACATTAAGAAACTACATGAGAGAGAGGGAGATCTTAATGTTTTATAAAAAGGTGGTATTATGATGGTTATTTTTTTGGGGTGAGAAAAAAAAAACAAAAGACAAGAGAAAAAAAATCATTTGGTGCAAGGTTTGTTCCTCCATTGAAGACTAGCATAGAAGTGCTTCACTGGCTGCACATATTGGTGACTGAAAGAGAGAGTTTTAGCTGCACACATCATTCTATTTGATGGATCGAACACTAAGTGTTATTGTTCATCTTTTATAGTTTTGCATATTTCTCTTATACACTGATTGTTTTCTCATTAATAAGATCGTCTCAAACTCTTTCAGTGGATATAGGCACATCGCCGAACCACATAAATCTTCTTATCTCGTGGGTGATTATTTCTTTACTTATCTTTAGGTAATTTGTGTTCCCTCTTTAAGGTCTTATCGAATCTGAACCTCTTTTTGATTTTGTGTTTGGGTCCTAAAACTACAATGTTACTCGTAACATTGTGTAAAACTACATCACGGGTAAGAAAACTGACACAACATCTTTTTTTGCCCAAAAAAAAAGTTTCACTGGCGAAAGTAGGGGTGGGCAACGGGCCGGGCGACCCCATGGGCCAAGCCGACCCGACCTGCCATGAGCTAGGTGGGCGACCCCATGGGCCAAGCCGACCCGACCTTCCATGAGCTAGGTTTGGGCCATGATTTTAGGGCCTGTTAGGTACCGGGCATCCCCCGAGTAGATCTACTTGTTGGTGAAATAATATCTCTTTCCCAAAAAACAAAATGAATGAAATTTATTCTAATGAATTGAATCTTATTTATTTTCATTAATCTGAAAAACAATTCATTTTCTAAATATACCATGATTTTAGGGCATGTTAGTTACCAGGCTCAAACCGTCCCGTTACATACGTGGGCCGAGTCAGCAGGCCGATGAGCCTGAGTTATTTATTAATTTTAATAATATAATTTTTTTAAAAATTAACTATTACATAATAACTTAAATAACTATTACTATTTACCTAATTAGTTGCATGAAAACTTGTAATTATTACTATTTACCTAATTATTTGCACTAATTAAGAATTAGGTTTATCATGAAAATAAAGGGAAATAAATGGGTTTGGGCCGGGCCAAGCCGGACCCGTCTCGCTTCATATTGGCCCAATGCCGGGCCATGGGCTTCTCTTCAAAAACCCATCCCGTTAAGAATCCGGCCAAAACCCGACCCGTTAGTAAACCTGGGTCGTTGACCTGGTCAGCCCAGTCCATTAGCGCTTCCCCCCCCGCCGCGAAGACCAAATACATGGCCGGGGGTTTCTCATTTGGCGCCTCCTTTTCCTCCTTTATTTAAAAAAAAAAAAATCGTCCGTCTTCCCTCCTCCCTTTCTCCTTCCCCTCCATTTATTTCTCCGTCGACGCAGGATGCTGGATCTTCACCGAGCTGCAGTAACCCTTGCTTTTGACGATCTCACGACGCCGGACGCCGGAGGCCTCCCCAACCCTTGCTGTTGCACAATGTCAGACGCCGGAGGCCCTCCCAAACCCTTGTTGTACACACTTCGGACGATGCCGAACGCCAGAGGCCCTCCCCAATCCTAAACCGATTTTAGGTGCTCTCTCTATCTCTTCAAGTCCTACCATCCCCATTGGTTTAGGGTTTCCTTTTCCCTCCTTGGGTTGTGAAATGGGCTATTGGAGCATTTGGACGAATTTTCAAATGTTTTGCTTTTACAATTTTCCACATAGGTTGAAATGATATTTTTTTCCTTTTTCTTTTATTCCACCTGATGCGACGAACATTATCTAGAGATTACTTGTAGTTTTTTTTTTATGATGGTCATAGTTCTACATGCTTGGGGTTTTATATTTTTTTTGAAAATGTACTTTCATGGTAAGCAGCGGTTTGGCTGGCATGGATAGTCATGGCATTCGAAGTGATTTAGAGGGCCTTGTTTCCTTCTATTTTGGCTGGCACTCTGTTGCTGACCATTTTATGCTATTGAGTTTAATAAGCTATTGCTTCTAAACAAATTCTTTTCACTCGCCATCTGCTCGATACTGACTTACCATGAATAGTGTCTGGCTTATCTTGTGGCTGGAGTTGTTTGTTTTCAGGTGCGTGGTTTTGCTCATGAATTTCCATTTTGTTTAGTTATCATGAGGGTCCATATAGGAAAAGTTTGTGGAGAAACTAAATTCATATAATTTCCCATGTGGAGTTGTGTGATTTTTATAAGAAAAATTTTCACGGTAGTATCATCACGCAAACATGCATGCTCTTCTTCTTGTCTTATTATAAATCTCAGTGGATCACCCTAGTATTCTCCTGCAAGTTATATTTGACTTGAGCCTATTTGTTATTTCCTGCCCAAGGCCAGTTCTTTCAGAACCTAATGATACGAATCTATGAGTGAGTATTTTGTTGTAATTTTTAGTTCTTAGTCTGCTTCTTGGTTCATTTGGTGTAGATTTATTGCTGATTGCCCCAGGAATTTCTGTGTGAAATCATTTTGATCCCACATTTTCCTCTTATTTTAGTGTATATTCATCTTAGACAATTTGCTTATGCTTTGTTATGATATGTACTGTTAAGTGTTAACTCAGTGAACAAGCATCCTATCACATTCATTTTGTGTTTTTCTTTGTCATACATATCTCTTGTTAGCGGAGTGGATTCTGTTGAAGTTCTTTACTTTATCCAAGCATTATACCATTCTCTTTAGCCGTCACTCATGTATAATGTTAGAGTGGGATTGCTAATTGCTGAATGCTGTGCTAGCTTAACGCTGTGTTCTATCCAGTCCTTACTCCCTTTTTTTCAGTAGTGATTGTTCCCAGCAAAGGGGCAAAGTATGCTTGGATCATGGAATATTTTGCGGGTAGAAGAAGCATGGTATATGCAATGGTTGCTACATATGGGTTGTAGGCACTTCTGAATTGAATGGGAGGGGTTGGACAACTATAATCAAGTGATGTGAGGATTTGTTGGAGGAATTAAAAGGCATAAATTGAAAGCATACAAGAAAACTGAGGAGATCAAGAAATCCATGAATGGTTACTTTTACTGCAAAAGGAGGTGAGGTTGCCTTTTCATAGAGATGAGGACATGCTTGCGTTGGTCCTTTAGAATTTGCACAGTTCCACCTAGTGCCATGTGGTACTTCAATTCCCATATTAGATATTTTGGAGGACAGACCCAGTGTTACAACTCTCATTTTTGCCTCGATAATCATTTGAGAAACCATAATTAGGTCAACACCCAAAAGGGGAAGGATACACTTGGCAAGCAGATGTACCAGGGAGAAAGAGTTGCAAAAATGTATCCATCTTTTTTCCCTAATATCACCTGGTACAGTGTTCTGTGAACATGAGCCAAAAACAACTTGTGTTTTTAAACATCACTGTGGTCCATTCAGAGAAAAGAATGGTGGATTATATTTAATGGTGGATGTAGTGTGGTATTGGTGATTGACTTTTTAGAGCTTTGGTGCTAATGTAAATATATAATTAGTTATATGCCAAAATAAAATGAAGATATGGAAATGCTAAATAAATCGAATTAGGTTAGCTTTGCTCGTATATGCAATGCATGTTATGGTTGTGACCCTATTTCAAGCCCAACTCTTAAAACATCAATATGGTTGTTTGCAATTGATTATTCATTGCTGTTGAAATGATCTCATGATGTTTGGTCATCCTAGATGCTATAAAAAGTTATTCTTTCAAGTGAATTGTGCATAATTAACCACATCTATGTATTATCCAGGTAGGTGCACAATTAACCACATTATGTTTGAGCAAATCAGGCACATTGCAGAAAAGCCAAGTTTTGGCACAATTAAAAAGTGCAGGGCTTCCGGCCAATGAAGAAAATGCTGTTACTATGATGCACTTCTTAAATGATGATGCAGAGGAATCTATATCTTATGGCCACTTCAGAAATTTTATTCTTTTGCTTCCATCAGAGTGAGTCCAAGATGATCCAAGGTAAGACTACTTTATAGAAGGCAATACAATGTCAAATATTTTGTACAAAGGAGGTGTGTTATTAACTGGATTTTTTGGAGTTGCAAAGTCTTCGGTTATACATAAACAAGCAACATATTTCTTTTCATTTATTTCTTTTCTTTTTCTTTTCATTGAGATTTATGCCAGTCGAATACTATTGGAAGATGAGTTGTTCTTTTATGTGTAAGATCAGTAGCCTATATGGATGATGCCTGACAAAGTTTAGACATGAGCTACACCAGGAATTGTGAAAATTGTGGTAAATACTGTTGCTTTATTAGTATGTTTCCAGGAAATCCTGACATGCTTGAATTTCCTGGCAGGAGTCTATGGTTTGAAGCTGCTACAATTGTTGCTGTTGCTCCACCAATGGAAATACCTGCTGAAAATGTTCTTAAATCTGCATTGGCAGGTGGCCTTGCTTGTGCACTGTCTACATCTCTTATGCATCTAATCGATTTTGAGTACTACATGTTTACATTATATGAAACTCATATTTCCTTTTCCTAGAAATACTCAGCAATTGAAAGGAGTTGTTATTTCATTGGTTGCTTCTAGCTCGTTTGTATGGTTATTGGCATGTGATTCCCATTTTTTCTCTCCACATCTCTCCACATAGTCTCTGTTTTTTCTCTCAACATGTCCAAGATAGTGAGGATTGGATTTTGAATCATGTTTTTTCGACCAAAAAACATATGATTTTATGTCTTAGAAAAGTATTGCACGTTGTAGGCCGTTGACTTTTGAAGACTTATAAAAACTTGCTTACATGCCAAAATCATGTGACCTAAGAGCCGATTTCCACTAAGAACCACGGCTAGTTTCATGAAAAACAACAAAAAAACGAAAAAGAAAAAAGAAGGCATTTGTACCTACTAATGGGTAGCCGAAAAAAAAAAACGGTTCCCTTTTAACTCCATCTCTAATGGCTAAGAATTAGAGTAAGATAAACTGTAATATATAGCTATGAAACCTATAGAATGGTTGATATTCAATATGATGGAGGTGGCAGGTCTGATTTGATCAAAACAACAATGACATCCCAAGATGGGATATCATGATAGAGATGACATAGGGGATGCGTGGCTAGATGATGAAGAGAGCAACTGCGGGCCTAAAACACTTGTGGGTTCCACTTGTTCTCTCTCTTTATCCTAGAAATACATACAACACTTTTATAAAAAACAAAGAGCATGGTTTTACATGTCAAAATCACAGCTGTTCCTCCTCAATAAATCGGAAATTTCCTTCTCATTTATCCTTAAATAAGCATGAAAGATAATCTTTTCTAATGCATACCTTCTACGAAATAATCTATGGCAAACACATTTGCATGTTCAGATTAAACAAAACAAAAAGTGAAACCTGCAACTATGATTTTTTTCTGGGTTTTAACAAAAATAAACTACACAGATTAATATTTGGTGCTATTGAGGGCATGAAACTGTTGTGCACACCACTTTTTTTTAGATTTACAAGGTTTGTTTAGTAGAAATGACTTTTGAATGTGATGGTGACAAGTAAGCAAGTTTTTAAAAGGCTTCAAAAATCCACAGCCCACAATGCACTAGAATTTTATAATCCTAAAAAGCATATTTTTAGATTAAAATAACACAATTGAAAGGTTGATCCATATCTTCAGATTGAAATAACACAATTGAAAGGTTGATCCATAGCAAACAAACAAATCATGCTGAACATATCTATGTGGTTAGTTGACTCAATAAAGCTTGACATATTATTTCCAGCTCAATAGTTCTGTGCGCCAAATATTAACTCTCTCTCTCTCTCTCTCTCTCTATATATATATATATATATATATATAACTAAACATATTAGGCCCCATTTTTTGTTGTCCTGCTCTGCCCCATAGTTTTGAAGTGTTTTATGATAAATCTGAACCGTTAGATGTGTTTAACATGCTCTATTTAGTGGGAATCTACTCTTGGATCTACAAAAAAACATGATTTTATGAGCCGGAAAAAACCAGTACCTTCATAGCCATTGATTTTGGATTACTGGAAAAACCTATATACAGGTCAGATTCCGGTGATTCCAAAGCTGGTTCCCACTAAACAAAACCTATAGATCACATCTATGACATTAGATGTGAGAGAAAACCCAAAAATCACATTTTTTTAGGGGCCAGAATGAGAAGGTGGGCAGGACAGGAGGAGTGTATTTGCTTCACTTGTACGTAAATAACCCCTAGTTGGAACTAACAAGGGGAGGTTGTTTTGATCAAAGTTGACCTCATGGATGTGTTCAACATGGTCAAAATAGCACGGATTGACCTTACGTTATAGGTTTTTGATGTAGAAATGTATTTTTTTGAGGTTTGAAAATTTGGTAGGCCATTGGTTTTTTCAATCCTTGTAAAATCTGACATATATATAAGAAAAATATTTGCTACTAATGAAGGTAAGAAACTAATGAGTTAAAAATCACAGGTCTAAGTTATATCGACTCAATCTAACTACATAGATGTGTTCAACGTGATTTGTTTGCTAAGGATCAAGCATTGGATCATGATTTTCTTTTGTAAAAATGTGATCTTTTGAGTTATGAAATTTTGGCACATTGTGGGCCATTGATTCTTGGACTTCTTTAAAAACCTAATTACTTGTCATAATCACATGATTCAAAACAAGTTTCCTATTAAACAAACCACGTAGATCACATTCATCACATTTGATCTACAAAAAAGTTTTTTTGAAGAAAAAAGTGATTTCTACTCATTAGTTCCGTACCTTCATATATATATATATATATATATATATATATATATATATATATATATATATATATATATATATATTAAATTGACTGATAGGATGTGAAGTTCAGTCAGACTATTGTCAGGAGAATGGTTGTTTGGAAGAAAGAAATGGAAAAAAGACATTTGACCACCTAAGGAGGCAGTTGAGGGGCTTTGTGTATGCACTGGACTGGAATGGTGAACCACTACCACTCAAAGTTAGTATGAACATTGTACCAATTCCATAACTGAAAAAATGCAGCAGCAGGTTAACTCCATTTGACTTGCAGCTCCCAAAAAGAGGCTGAAATAATTCCTTTCGTGACTTTGATATCAACGATGGTTACATTCAGGGATGCAAACGGATCGAATACATTGGAGAGTCAGATCCGAACAGCCAAAAAAAAAAAAAAACTCTATCTGAGATCCAGTCCGTTTGCATCCCTAGTTACACTCAAATTTGTATTAGACGTAGATTCAGGATGAACCAGATAAATAATCATTGCTCGGATCTAAATTTACATTTAAAATTAACTACTTGAATTAAGCTTTTTTTTTTATCAAATTTCAAGATTTTTTGGATTCATATATGGATATGCAAAAAACCAACATTAATATAGTATGCATCATGGGTCAACTCACATTGCATTGCCGGATCTATCAGGGTGGTCGTGGGGTCCCACCCAGGGTTTCCTCACTTTGGAGAGGGTTCCTAGTCATCAAAAAAGAAAAAAGGGTTTTGGAGCAAAATTAGGCTATAGCTTAAGGACTAATTTTTAAGAAGCACTTGAGCTTATTTTACAGAGCTTCGTTATTAAATTGTTATCACATAAAACATAAATGAGTTCTCTCATTCGTCCCTTGGACTAGCAAAATAAGATAAAATAAAATACAATTTCCTTTATTGTCCGTCTACATTAAAATTACATACAAAGGAACTTTATTGTTTTACACGCAAAAGACGTATACCGGTGGAGAGTTAGGTACCTACTCCTTTGCCCATACAGGTAAACTAGGTAAAAACTCCATTCATATATGACAAAACCTGAAAGCTCTTCAGGATTTTGTACCATAAAAATTAGGCTTCTAGGTGCATTAAAAAAGAGGGAGCGAACTTTACTTTTATAGAGGCTTCGCTTGTCTGGCAGGAGCAGTTAGTGCACGTCACCACCTTGTGTTGGGACGTTGCAAGTTCGAACCCCAAATGGTATGGTTGTATAACTGGTAGGGTTTGCCTAACCCCCAGCTTTCCCTGTCAAAAAAAATTACTCTTATAGGTTAGGTTTTTGTGTGGGGTCCACACACACTGATCAAACAGAGAAAAAAAAGACCTCTCACTTTTTTTCTATGCTAGTGGAAGATTTTTAATTCCCCTTTTTTAAGAAGAAAAAGTCACTGGAGATACCCAGTAACTTTATCCCCACAGTTAAACACACCCTTATTGTCCCTTGCTAAAGAGATCAATGTATAGAGTACTTTATGGCTGTGGTAACGACTAGATCAATGTACCAGTGCTTCGATAAGTAGAGAAGTTCCCATCAAAGTTTGATATGAATCATCTGTCACTAATTATGAAATTTGTGATACAGTAGAAAGTGTAGATAGTAAGAAAATGATGACGAGCGACCCAAGTGAGGCATGCAAGGCTTTCGGTAGGCCAGCAAATGAGGTTCTCACGGTGATATTATGAAGGGACAAAAAATACTCGTATAATAAAAATGACACATTTCTCAAAATACCTTATAATTTTTATAATTTGTTTTACTTTTTTAGGACCTTTTTACCCTTTGCACGAGCGAACCTCCTTAAGTTCATGTGATATATTGGTATGCTATCCTGGTATCGTAAACTCTCACTAAAATGTAAATTCACATGATTTATTTTGTAAACCTCACGAAGTTCGCATAACCAAATTTGCATAACTTTGAAAATACCATACTAAATTTATACATATAGTACAACTTTCATGAGATACCGTGCTAACCTCCTTTCAATAAATGATTCTCAAGGAGATATGAAAATATGTGGCGATTTGCGCATATAGCATGTTGCTAATTTTCATGAAGCTTGCAATCCAAAATAACCATCACAAATAAGGTACTAAATTTGCATATATATTACTACATTTGCGAAATACCATGCAAACCTTCTTTCAATAATCGATTCTCAAGAAAATCTAAAAATATGTGACGACCAATGCATATAATATGTCATGAATTGATGTGAAGTTCATAAACAACCATCACAAATTAGGTACTAACTTCACAACTAAGCCATTGTGAATATGCTCTTTATATGTGGACTTGCTGATAAATTTATGAATTTACGAAAACATCACAAATATTTGGATGAATACAATGCGAATTTTCTTCTTGTTTGTGGATTTTCGTACGAGCATTAAATGTGACCGTTCGATTTTAAAAACTGAATGTCCACACCCCACGACTATTTTTACACAAACTAAGGTTTTTGGTAGTACCCAACGTGCTTTCTCTTGACAACAATTTTTTATGACTATTTTTGGTGGTTCATTGGCAACACTTTATCATCGAGTTTCAGTGACTTAAATTAGTTATTTTTTTAAAAACATTGACATAAGTTAGTTATTTTATGAAAGAATTGCATGATTTTCAAGTTATCTTTGCATGTTCAATAACCTATTCTATTTTTTTCTTTGATTAAATCATTTATGTGTGAGTGTTTATTTGTCTAACTAATTCTCCTAAATCATTTGTTTTCTTAACAATTTGTATGCCTCCATCATTCAGTTTGGTTGTTTTTATGTGTATATCTTGTATTATAAACATGATTAGAGAACATTATTTTTTATTTTTTGTATTCTTAATAATTTGAGTTTTTTCATTATCAATAGGTTATTCTATTTGTTTTTTGCAATGTTTTATGAATAGCATGCATCCTGCCTCTCTCCTTCAGTTTGGTTGTTTATATGCTATATTCCTCATTTTGTTATTATAATTTTTTTTTATTTTGATTATAATATGAAGATTGAGAAAACTAGTGTTATAATACAATAGAAAGAGCCAAAGAAGAAAAATTATACACTAAGTAATCATTCCTAACACTGCAAAATAAAAATGTAATATATACGTAGTATTAGCTATGACCACTGAAAGTCGTAGGTAAAAGTAGTTATTAACTACTATTTAAAAGAATAACCATAGCTAATAATCCCTTTGACTTTTAACTATGGTTTCGGGCCTTAGTTAATACTTTCGCCAAACTTTTGTCTGGACAAGTAAAAATTGAGTACTAACTACGGCGGCTTGAAGCCGTAGTTAATACTTTCGCCAAACTTTTAACTATGGCCTTTCAGAGTATTAACTACCGCTAGCGACCTTTCAAAGTATTAACTACGGCCTTTCAGAGTATTAACTATGGTTCACTCGCAATTGAAGATCATGGTATGTTAACTGTTCATATTTGGGATTATTTTTGGGATCTCTGTTCTATAATAATCTCCTTATTGGTTGCATCTCTTCTCTTTGGTTAATTTGAAGTTGGTCTTTCTACTCGATTTTGTGTGTTAACCATTTCCAAATGCATGAACTTCATCTCTTGCTTCATTCTTTTGTCACATACTTGCAATTCATGTTCTTAGGCATATGAATATGAATATAGAGAATTATAATCAGACGAAGCGATGATGGGTGTAAGGTAATCTTGTCTTGTGCAGGTCACCATGTCAAAACTGGCAAACAATTTGGCCATGAGGATCTCTGTGTATGGTATAAGGTAATAAATTAATAATCAGGACCATCAGGTTCAAAGCCCCCAATGAAATTGGATATGAAGTTGTTAGCGAGGATAGAATACAGAATGCCTCTTTACTTGTTAATCTTGAAGGATGATGCTGTAATACTGTAGTAGTCAGAAAATAACACCAGTTTGGTTTCCGTTCTTTTTTTTTTGATGGACTACGAATACTAAACAATGTGAGTTTCCAGTTCTATGCGCTACATTGTTGAGCATCTTGGGAGTATGGAGTCTCCTCTAGTGAACCCATATGTTGACATTGTTTTGAATAATACATCTTGGATTATGGAGTCTCTCTCTCTCTTTCTCTCTCTCTCTCTCTCTATATCTCTATATATATATATATATATATATATATATATATATATATATATATATATATATATATAGTGGGGGGGTGTAATTGGTCATATTGGCTGTTAAGGTTAACAAAAATGGTTGTAAATCTGAATGGCTGTTCACGAATCCTACTTGCCAAAAATACTTTGTTTCTATATTATAATATTGGCTCTATGTTGCAGATCACTGGGCACTTCCACTGCTCCTCTGGTGGTGCTACTTGTTAATTCCTGTTTATCTCCGCTTATACATTGTCATAGTGTGGCAGTTTATACATGTTGTTACGTGGCTATGGCTATTTTTTTGCGTGACATGGTGAAGGAAAGTATTCATATGGTTTTGCTGCGTCGACTGATGCACTATTATTTTAATCACAGTGAGACTGTGAAGTTTGGTCATGTGACTTTTTTTATAGAATGGGAACCGGTCGGGTTATTTTATGCTGATATTCGTTGTTGCAGCCATGCATCCTTTTAGTTTATTCAGGTTGGAAAGTTTTTAAGGTTAGGTTCAGAAAACACTATTGATGGTAGTCCCTACATACTTTTATATGACACGTCGGTGAAAAATAATGAGAAATAAGGTGTCCCTTTGTATGTGCCTTTTTTCATGCATTATACCATCGTACCTTTTGGTACGATGCATGGTGACCCTTCTAAGGTATCCCTTGGATACCTATATATACCACATGATGGGTAGTGGCAAGTGGAATTTGAAGGCTTATAAAGATCGGTTCATGCTCACCCACTACTTGAAGGCCTGTACTCATCAATAGGAGCAGTTCTGCTGAGGAGATCATCCGTCCCTCATATAAGCGCAATGACAAAGACATATATGTGGCCATATCTTTTCAAATATGTGTTTTACACAATGTGTATGCTCCTTCGATTCTCCACATTGTGGTATTAGAGCTAGGTTTCCCCATTGTCTCTGTTTTTTCCCTCTTTGTATTTCTGTTAAAACAAAAAGACGGAAAAACATGAATCAAGCGTGCCCTTGACTCGTATAGGTCCATTTCTGGAACTGGTTTTGACTTAGATCTTTTTTTATCTGAGTCAGATCCAGTTGGACCTTATATGAAAAGAGACCCGGTTCTACCGAACCGGGTCAGATCGCTCATCTTGAGAATCAAACCGTTTTGGTTCGAGACCCAAGTCGGCGACTCAGTTGAGTTTTTCCCCTTCCCCTATCCCGGTCGACGACATCTGCTGCCGATCATCGTCGGGATACTGCATTAAAAAAAAATATAGAGAGGGTGAAGGGCTTTACCGTCGGGATCATCAGATCCGGAGTAGCCGTGGGTTGACGCAGGGAAAGAGGCATTATCAATGGGTTATTCTATTTCCCGATGTTGTTTCTATACCCTCCTGCCGGAGATGCCGATTGCCGGTGGTTTGCTTGATGCCTGCTGGTTTCTCCTTTTAGGGTCGAAGAGCAACGCCGGAGAACGACGTTGTTTTCTGCCCCCCCCCCCTACCGGAGACATCGATCTTCGATGGTTCGCCCGCCGGTTTCTCCTTTAAGGGTCGAGGAGCAATGTTGGGGAATGACGTTGTTTTCTGCCCCCCCCCCTATCGGAGACGTCGATCTTCGGTGGTTCGCCCGTCGATCGCCGATGATACACCCATCGATCGCCGATGATACACCCATCGATCGCCGGTGGTCTCACCGCCCATTGTTTCCCATTTCTCTCATCTTCTGAGAAGTTTCGAGAGAGGGAGATGAAAAATAAAACCCTATCGGGTTTTATTTATAATTTTGGATCGGGTCTGGTGTTTGCAGACTCGATCCGGGGGGATCCTGACCTGGTCCGTGGCGGGGTCTGGGTCTTGGACCTGTAACACAGATCCATTTCTGTTTTTGGATCCGAGTCTACTTCAGATTTTGAGAATCGGACCGGCAACTCGGATCCATTAAGTTTTCTGGATCCGGGTCTACCACTGTCACCGACCCGACATAACAACCCTGATCCATTAAGTTTACGGATCCTGAGTCGGTGGATCGTTTCAAGATCCAAATCCAAGATCCAGATTCATTTGTTTTTTGGATCCTGGTTCCTTAGATTTTTTGGATTCGAACCCGACATAATGACCTGAATCCATTAAGGTTACGGATCCTGAGTACTGTTTATAATTGAACCCGACCTGATCCAGTTCCTGTTCTAGACAATAGGGAACAAATCGATTCCAGAACAGATTTGTCTAGAACTGAAAAAATCAGTTCCAGAACAGATCTGTCTAGAACTGGAAAAGTCGGTTCCAGAACAAATATGTTCGAAACTAAACAAATCAGTTCCAAAACCGATTCATCAGGTTCTGATCGGTTTTGGAATCAGTTCTATCTGTGTTAGACCGGTTCCTTGCATTCTGGGACCGGTTCAGGGTAGTACATAACCTGTTCGAGGCGTTTGAGGGTTGGTTCAATGTTTTTTTATGTCCGACTCTGTCTATTCTAGTCTGATTCAGGGGTTTTCTGGACCGGTTCACTACTTTTATGACCGGTTCAGAGGCCATTTTCATTGGTTCATCATGTTTTGAAATACTTTTTATATATAAAATGACCAGTTTGAATGGTTTTGGTGTCGGTTCAATATTGTTGGGGCTTTCTTGGACCGTTTTGGAGTATCATTGTGATTGATTCATTCAGTTTTAGAATCAATTAAGGAGTTTTAAGCACATTCCATGTATAACACTTAGTTTATTTCACACATTATGTTATGATGCATGATGTTTCATTAATGTCTTAGAAATATGTTTTTTTGTGCATCATATGGACAATATTGACATAAAAAATGGTATTTGAATTTTGATTAAGATGCATTTGTAATCACCAAAGTGGTCAAATGTATGCTTAATTAAGTTATTTTGTACCAATAATGGAATGAGTCAATATTGAAATTGTGTCAGACTTAATGAAATGATGGACTGCCCAAAGGTAGTGATGTCATGTTCAAAGTCTAGCAGGATAAAATGAAAAGAGTGTATCCCAGCACATGAAACATGTAGCACCCAAATGTGCCATATCTACTTGTCTCTGGCTGCATGTCTATTCTGTTTTATCAAATAGTGGGAGACGAAGTGCATTTGCGTGTTATGGGTACTCACCAAAGCGGGACGATAACGACCCCTAGCACTTGCCTAGAAATGTGTAAATAATAAAGAGGTCTTATTATTGCATTTACCTTTTCAAATCTCGAATGTGCATGAATATTTATGAATGTTTTTTTTGTTATTACAGTGTCTAATTCTGTGTTCCTAATGGTCCAAGTCATATTCCCTTTCTAGATGGATCAAACTTTAGTGATTGGAAAGAAACTGTAGAATTCACATTAGGTTATATGGATCTAGATTTAATCCTGCGCAAGCCTGCACTATTAATTGACAATAGCACTGCTGAACAAAAAATTGATTTTGATAAGTGGGAGCGCTCAAATAGACTTAACCTACTGCTACTGCAGTCTCGTGTGGCTAAGAATATTAGGATCCCCATACCTACATGCAGAACAGTAAAAGAATTTTTGAAAGCTATAGAGGCACAATTTGTCAGTTCACATAAAGCAAGGGCTAGCACCTTGATGACAATGTTACTATCTATGAAATATACCGGTGGGGAGAACATCCGACAACATATTCAAGAAATGAGAAATATGGCAACTCAATTGAATGACATGAAGGTCAACATATCTGATTCCTTCCTGGTTTACTTAATAACGACTTCTCTGCCTAGTGAATATAGACCTTTCAAGATCTCTTACAACACTCATAATGATGAATGAACATTCAATGACTTGATGTCCAAATGTATTAAGGAAGAAGAGAGACTTAAAGGAGAGAAGGCACATAGTGCTCACGTATCTTCTAATAAAGGTCACAAAAGGCATGAACCAAAGAAGAATACCATTAAGAAAAAAGCAAAGAGGAACTCAGATGCATCTGTGTCCAATGGTTCAGCCGTCAAGTCCTATGAAGAATCTTCTATCAAGTGTTTCTTTTGCAAGAAGAAGGGTCATTTAATGGCAGACTGTATGAGGCACAAGAAATGACTGACGAAAAAATGTAATTTGTCATTCATTTTTCATGAATGTAATTTGATCAACATTCCAACTAATAGCTGGTGGATTGAATTGGGTATCACTGTCCATATTGCCAACACCTTGTAGGTCTTCCTGAACAAAAGGGATCCAACAAATCAATAAAGGCGCATCTTCTCAGAAAATAATATGCGCTCACATGTTAAGGTTGTTGGAACCTGCAAAGTGATTTTGAGAAATTGGTTTATTTTGGACTTATTTGATACATTTTATGTTCCAACATATAGCAAAAACCTCATTTCTATATCAAAACTGGATTATATTGGATATTGTTTTAAATTCAAAAATTCAAAAATGACTAGTTATAAGAATTCAGTTCTCGTTGGTTCCATGAATGTATGTGATGGATTGTATCGTCTGGAAACTAATGTCCAAATTTATGAAACCCTTTCCTCAGAAAATGTGTTCATTGGCAATAAACGTGGCTTACTAGATGAACAATCCTATATGCTCTAGCATCGTCGTCTGAGTCATATCTCTAAAGATAGGTTCCAATGACTTGTGAAAGAAGGGATTCTTAAATCTATTAATTTCACAGTTAAGGAACCGTGTTTGGATTTCATAAAGGTCAAGCAAACCAATACATACAAGAAAGGCACCAAAATGAGCAACCACAAGTTGGAAATTGTTCATACAGATGTATGTGAATCCTTCTCTCCTTGCCATAAAGGAGAAAGGTACTTCATCACTTTCATTGATGATTACTTCTAGTACATGTATCTCTATTTGTTATTTAAAAAATTTGAAGTCTATAATGTTTTTCAAAGATTTCAAGAAAGAAGTAGAGAAACAAACAAGAAACGTAATAAAAATAGTCAGATCAAATCGAGGTGGCGAGTACTATGAGCATTTTACCGAGATTGGACAACGGGAATGACCATTGGCATGATTTCTTAGGAAAGAAGGAATAGTCCCTCAGTACACCATGTCAGGAAGTGCATACCAGAATGGTGTACCTAAAAGAAGAAATCGTACGCTTAAAGAAATTGTACGTGCAACGATGAACTACTCAACCCTTCCCATCACCCTGTGGGGTGAAGCTCTGCGAACAACCGTACATGTCTCAACAACACCTTATGAGTTGTTGACAGGTAGGAAACCATGTCTAAGTTACATGCACATATGGGGCTGTCCTGCAGAAGCAAACTTATATAATCCCCATATTAAGGCTTTTGATCCCAGGACAATTAGTGGTTTCTTCATTGGTTATCCAGAAAGGTTAAAATGTTTTAGGTTTTATTGTCCATTGCATACATTACAAATAGTAGAAATGGATAAAGTTAGATTTTTAGAAGATGGTTCTGTTGGTATAAATGCGTTACAAAATCTCTCTTTTGAGGAAATTCAGGATAAAGTTACTCCACCTAAAAATTTAAAACTTCCTTTCATTATTCATTCGAATAATGAAACAAAAGTTGATTTTGTTAGTGATGTACCAACTCAAGAAGAACCATTTGTGGATTATGCTGAAGAGCATCCACAAGTTGATCAAGTTAGTTCACCTGTCAGGAGATCCACAAGAATTAAAAGATCAGCTATCCATCCAAATTATGTGGTGTACCTACAGGAGCCTAATGATTTCATAGATATTGATGATCAATCTTTTTTTAAGGAAGCTGTTGAGTGTGAGCAATCTTCATCTTGGATAGAGGCCATGAAAGAAGAGCTAGACTCTATGGCCAAAAACCAAGTATGGGATCTTGTTGAATTGCCTAGAGGAGTCAAGCCCGTAGGGTGCAATTGGGTCTTCAAAACCAAACGAGACTCTGAAGGCAATATCAAAAAGTATAAGGCAAGGCTGGTTGCTAAAGATTTCACTCAAATAGAGGGCATTGATTACAATGAGACATTTTCTTGTCTCGACTAAGGAGTCAATAAGGATTATTTTTGCCCTAGTAGCTTATTTTGATTTAGAGCTATACCAAATGGATGTAAAAACAACTTTCCTAAATGGTGAATTAAGTAAAGAGGTATACATGGAACAACCTCTAGGTTTCTATAAAGATAAGTCAGACCATTTGGTTTACAAATTGAAAAAGTCAATATATGAACTTAAACAGGTCTTCCGACAATGGTATATGAAGTTCACCAAAGTTATTTTGCCCTTTAGATTCACTGAAAACATCGTTGATCGATGTGTATACCTCAAGACAAGTGAGAGTAAGTTCACAATTCTGGTATTTTATGTGGATGACATATTACTTGCAACCAACGATAAGGATATGCTGATAGAAACCAAGCAGTTTCTATCCTTTCATTTTGAAATGAAAGACCTGAGATAGGCTGCCTATATTCTCGGCATTGAGATCTGTCGAGACAAGTCTAAAGGTATACTATATTGTGATCGTTGCAATTTTTTTTTTCTTTTTAGGGAAAGAGAAAACTCTTTCAAGGTCCACTTGACCTTTTGAAAAGATTTTAAAACTTTACTCACTTCTATTTTTAGAAAATATGCAAAAATGGAGAGATGGCGCTTGCTCGTTGGTACGAGGTTCAACCGTTCCTGGCGCCTTTACCAGAGGTAATCGAACCAAGGATCAAATTTATGCCTTTATATTGCCTAAATTTGTCTAAGAAATTATTCTAAGTCCTAAATGCACATTGAATGAGACTTGTGCTATGAATTTGAACTTGAAAAATATGTATGCTTTTGGAGATATTTTAGAAATTTGGATTTTTCCAAGTGATTTTGAAGATATATTTGGAAATGACTCGAAATGATTTAGAAATCGATCTAAATCTTTTAGAATTATTTTGGAATTACAACTTGAAATTGATTTTGAAATCGAAATTGAAAGTTTTTGAAATTAAAAATGAAGTGGAAAGTTGAACTTGAAATTGAATCTGAACTTTAAACTTTAAAACTAAAATGAATTTGAGTTTGAATTGAAAGCTTGGAGTTGAAATTGAAATTTGACTTTGGAAATTGAATTCGATTTTGAAATAGAATTCGAAGTTTGAATTTTGAAAATGGCAAAATGAAATTGAAGGTTTTGAAATTGAATTCAAAGTTAAGAAATTTGAAATCTAAATTGATTGAAAATCGAATTTGGAGTTGATTTTTGAATTGAGAATTAAACTTAGAAATTGAACTGTGAAATTGAATTTGGAATTTAAAATTGAAATGGAAAATCATAATTTAGAATTGAAATTGGGAATCAAAATTGAACTTTGAATTTAAATATGAGGAATTTGAAATATGAAATAAAAAATGTAATTGAATTTGAAAATTAAAAACTGAAATTGAAATTGAAATTTTGGAAGTGAAATTGGTATTTAGATTTGGAAATTTAAATGAAATTCGAATTTTAATTTGAAATAAAAATGATAAACTGAAATGAAATTCAAAATTAAGAATTAAATCTTGAAAATGGAGAATTTTGAAATTGATATTTGAATTTGGAATGAAAATAAAACTCAAGATTTAAAATTTGAATGAAATAGAAAATTAAAATTGATATTTGAAATAGAAATGAAATTCAAAGTTGAAATTTGAAATTTGAAATTTGAAAATAGAAAGTTTGAAATTGAAATTGAAATTGAAATTGAAATTGAAATTGAAATTGAAATTGAAATTGAAATTGAAATTGAAATTGAAATTGAAATTGAAAT
Source organism: Nuphar pumila (assembly GCF_984573655.1). NCBI lineage: Eukaryota > Viridiplantae > Streptophyta > Magnoliopsida > Nymphaeales > Nymphaeaceae > Nuphar > Nuphar pumila. The sequence goes on from NC_143261.1 coordinate 4,986,932, forward strand.
TAAAATAAAAATCAAAATTTGGAATAGAAAATTGAATTTAATACTTGAGATTTAAATGAAATTCAAAGTTAAAATTTGAAATTCGAAAATGAAAAGTTAGAATTGAAAATAAAAATTGAAAATTGTAATTTGAAAATACATATTTGAAATAGGATTTAAAATTGAATGAAATTGAAAAGGAAATTGAAAAATAACTCTGAATTTGATAATGGAAATAAAAAATGACTTTGAAGAATTGCCTTTGAAAATCATTTCGAAAATCACTTAAAAATTTGAAAATGACTTGAAATAATTTGAAAAAAAATGATGCAATTCTATCTTTAAATATTGGATATGCTATTTTCTTGAAAATTTGTTTAAATTTTATGGAGTATTTTATACTTTATATAATTAAAAAAAGATTAATTTCCATATATTTATGACTAGGGCCACAAATATACTTTAAATCAATCTTTATTTAAAATTATAATAAAGAAAAAGAAAGAAAATATTTTGTGCCTTTATAGAATTAAAACAAGATTAATTTTTAATATATTCATGACTAGGGCCACAAATATATTTGAATTAATCTTTATTCTGATTCAAATAAAGGAAGAAAAGAGAATTATTTATGAAAGAGATGATGATTTTCTAAAATGATCTAAAAGTGTAGGTCAAATTTTTATTTAATAAAGAATAATAACTCTAAATATTATTTGTATTTCGACTTGTGCCAAAAATATAAATTTTACTTAGTTTTATTTATCATTTATTAAATAATGCATGTGCTATTCATGTTTTCCATAATACGTTTAAAAAAAAATGCAACAAAATTATGGAATTAATCTATATGCTCATTCATTTTAAACTAAGCATAAAATAAGAATTCTTATTAATAAAATTATTACAACCTTTGAATTAATTATAATAAAAAGAAAAAAGAAAAAAGAAAAAAGAAATAAAATCCTACAAAATGAGCAAACATGTTAGAAATGTAGGAATTTATGAATTTTCTTCAATTATTGAGAAATTAAAGAAAATCCAAAGTTAGCGTTTTAATCCCTCCCCCCCCCCCAAAAAAAGGAAAAATCAAAATAAAATGCAAATGATGCATGTCCTTTGCTAAATCATTTTGAAAATATGTTTTTGAAACTTTAAATTTTTGAAATTGGGGTTTAAAACATATAAATTTATTTTAAAACTTGAATTCAAAATGAATTTAACCTTGAAATTAAGGTTTTGATGAAAATACATTGAAAATAATTGAAATAAAAATCAAATAAACTCCAAAATTTGTTTAAAATAAAGTCAAAGCATTTTAAGTTGATAAAAGGTATTTTCAATTCATGAAATATATGAATTGTATTTGAAAATTGAATTTAAATTTGTTAAAATGCCTAATTTAACTTTAGTTTAACAAGATAGTGCCTTTTACAAAATTTGTTTGAAAAATATAATGGATGAAGGGTCAAATGACCATAGAAATTTATAAAATTTTATATGGTTAAACTAAACTTAAAAATAAAATAAAACCTTTTTTATAGATTTCAAAAATGAGTTTTCATAACAAGTTGAGATGAAATTTAAGAAATGCTTAATGAGAAAAAATGACAGGGTTCCGATTTTTTATCAGAATCATATATGAAAACTTAATAGAAATTGCTGAAAATTTACAGAGATGAAATAGACATTCTAAGAAAAAAAATTTAATTTAAAAATCTAAAAATTAATCTTCCATTGGGTAGATTTAATCTAAACAATTCGGGTCAAAACCTATGATAAAACTGTGAAAGAAAACCGATAAGGTTCTGGTTTTTTATCTAAATGACAGATGAAAAGTTAATGAAAGTTTATGAAAATTAGCATGCATAAACTAGACATTCTAACAAAGAAGCTCCATTTTAGAGATTAAGAAAATGATCTCTCATTAGGAAGATATGATTGCAACAATTTGGTCTTGAATATGAGCAATGTTTGAGATTGCAAACAGACAGGGTCTCGATTTAAAATATAAAAAAATAGAAATACTTCATAGAAATGAATGAAAATTTGCAGAGTTGAACTAGACATTTAGATGAAAAAAGTTTCTTTACAGATCAAAAAAATGATCTCCCATTGGGGAGATATGACGCTTACAAAACCGGCTAAAAATCAAACTACAAAGGTGACACAATATAATAGGGTTGCCGTTTTTAACCCAAATCGATCATGAAAACACCATAAAAATTAATTAAAATTGGCATAAAGAAACTAGATTCAATTCTGGAGACATTCCTTTTTACAGATTTGAAAGATCATCTTTTGTTAGGAAGAAATCACTCCAACAAGTTGATCCAAGTTCAGGGAAAATTCGGATGACCCAAAATGTCAGGGTCCGAATCCTGATTTTTTTGAAGGATCAAACCAACTCAGAATGATCTAATTTTTAGTAGAGTTTTCGAAAATATATGTGTGAAAATAAAGTAAAAAATCAGATCAAAATGACATCTAATTACATGCAAATTGATGATGTTAAAATCGGACCAGAATTAAAAATATCATCTAAACATGATTGAGTAGAGTAGCATCTCATTAATGAATTGATCTAAGGATCAAACATGAGTTCTATCATTTCATATCATGGAAGATGGTAAAAATAATGCAAAAAGGAAATTAAAATATCTAAAAATCAAATTGAAAGCATTGGGGCATAAATTGAAATTGATTTAGCCCATTGAATATGAGTTTTGATCTATTGAAGATCAAATCTCAATTCTAAATTGCTAGAATGAAAATGCACAAAGTAAATATCAAATTGAATGAATCAAAATCATGAAATAAAAATTAACATGGAACTAAGATAGATCTACATTGCTATCTTTTGAAATTAGCAAGAAATTAAGAAAAAATCTAGTTTACAAAAATAAAAAATTGCCAAAGAAAAAGAAAAGGAAAGGAAAAAAAAATCAAAAGAGGGAAGGAGGCCTACCTTGGGCTGAAGAGGGATTGAATCTTCCCCAAAAATGCCATCAACTTCAAGAAGGAAGGAAGGGAGGAAGGAGAGAGAAAGATGAGAAAAGAAGAGAAATAATTCTTTGATTATCTCAATTTCTCAAATTTTCAACTTATGAATAGAGAGACCCCAAGGAGTCTATTTATAACTTGAAATGGGGGCATTTTGGGTATAAAAATCAAAGATATTTTCTCAAAGTTGGTGCCAACCCCATGTGGGTATTTTCTCTTTTTCTAAATAGGCAGAAAAAGGTAATTTGTTAAAAAATACATATGTGGCACCTCTTTTTCAAGTGGCTGATCATGTGGGTCTTTTTGAAAATTCTCAAATGGGTAAAAGGGGTACTTTAGCAAAATTTTGACACATGGCATCACCTTGCAAGTGATTTCAATGTGTGTTTTTAAAAGTAAAAGTGGATTTTAAAAAACAACTTTGGTTTATTTTTTAAAATGCCAAGTGACGCCCTTTCTTTTGCAAATGCATTTTTGATTTTAAAATCAAAATAAAAAATGAAATAAAATATGAGAAATAAAAAGAGGAATTTGTAAATAATTGGATTCAAAAATCCAATTTTGATTTTCGAAAATCCAAAAAACCCGGATCCAGATTGAATTTTTAGTTTTTTTTGCAAAAATATTGAATTTGGATTTGAAATTCAAAGATTATTTTGAAATTTGGGATAAAAATTGGATTTTGATGAAATCCCTAAATTGATTTTGAATAAAAATTGGATTTTGACTTTGAATTTGAAATCCCCAAATTGATTTTGAATAAAAATTGGATTTTGACTTTGGATTTAAAATCCCCAAATTGATTTTGAATAAAAATTGGATTTTGATTTCAAATTTAAAATCTATAAATTGATTTTGAATAAAAAAATTGGATTTTGAAATTGGATCTGGATCCATTTTGATATTTCAAAATCTAAATTGAATTATGAATTGGATCCAGGGTATTTTTCAAAAGATTTTTGTAAAATGATGGATTTTGAATTTGAAATTCAAGAATTGATTTTGAAATTAGAATAAAAATTGAATTTTGAAAAAGGATCTGGATCTGAGGTTTTGAAAAAGATTGGATTTGGATCTCGATTTAAGGGAAATTGGTTCAAAATGGGAATCAAACCCTGTGTATAGATTTCTGAAGAATTGAAAATGGAAAACCCCCAAATTCTTTAATGAAAATTAGGATTTTGCTTTTGGATCTAGGATCCAGTTTAGAGAATGAAGTTGAATCTTGGATCTGGATCAGAATTCAAGAGGTGAAATTGGATCTCAGATGTTAGATGAATCTGAGTTCAAAACTTGATTTGATTAACGTTTTGAACAAATCAGAAGGTGGATCCAGACTGAAATAGATCCAAAATATTTAATTAGATCCTAGATATCTGATGAGATATTCCAGGTTCAAAGAATAAATTGGACTATGGATATGGATTTCTGAATGAATCAGATAAAAAATTCAGGTCCAGGATGAAATTTGGATACCAGATTCAACATTGGATCTGCTATCTGAATTAAAATGGATTGGATCTTGGATATTGATGAAATATCTGATGAAAGAATTGATTCAAGTCTAAATTTGAGACTTGTCCGAATTTAAAACGTGTTAGAAATGATGTTATGAAGAAATTTGTATTTTTTGGTTTTCGCCCTATAGGGACAGAAACACAGTACTAGACTGGTTTGAACTAATTTGAACTGGACTGAGTTTAAATAAACTGAATCTGAAACCAGTTATACTTAGATAAACTATATTTGGAGTTAGAACACAAGCTAAACCAATTGAGGTTAGCTCAATCTGGACTGAATTTGAGCTGAAATGAGTTAAAACGAAGGTCCGAACGTGTGAAAAGTGATTTTAAACTAGAACTGGACCATTCAAACTCTTGATGCATTCATGTTAGACTTCTGAGGATAGGATCTACCAGACTTGGGGACAGTTTAGCTAAAATTCAAGCTAAAATGAGCTTATTTCACCTAAGACGAGCTAAATTTAGCCAGAATGAGCTGACATTGCTCATCGTGAGCTCAAAGAAGCTAGAAATGATTGAAATTCTAACTCTTTTAAACTTAGCATGAGCTTGGTTAAGTCTGACAAACGAAGGGCTAAGGGTGACTCAGGGGCAAAATAGTAATTTTATTGATAAAATGGTAATTTTATTGATAAAATGAGATAAACTGACCTCTAGACTAGGTTAAACCTAGAGGCGAGACTCGACACTGCTCTGCAGGGGTTTGACATCTGCAAAATGAAGATATAGGGAATGGTTTTGAAAAATTTGGGGTGTTTACATAGGTATCCCTCAGAAAGCTTATATCAATAAAGTTCTCAAAATATATGGGATGGAGTATTGTGCTCCTACTACGACACCCATATTAAAAGGGGATAGATTGAGCCTTAAGGTCTGCCAGCAGATTGAAGAAGAAAAATGACAGATGACCATGATACCAATGCAACAGTGGTTGGTAGTTTGCAGTATGCTCAGACATGCACTCGCTCTGACATATCATTTGCAATCGGGGTTCTTGGCAGATTTCAGTCGAATCCAAATCTAGCTCACTGGAAGGCTGCTAAGAAAGTCATGCGCTATCTCTAAGAGACAAATGACTATATGTTAACCTACAGAAAGGCGCACCGCCTTGAGGTTATTGGCTATTCAGATGCAGATATGGGAGGTTGTCTTGACAATAGAAAGTCTACCACAAGATACATATTTCTGCTAGCTGGTGGTGTGATTTCTTGGAGGAGTGGGAAGCAGTCCACTACTGTTGCCCACACCATGGAGGCTGAGTTCATAGTTCTATTCGAGACAACTTCACAGGCCATTTGGTTGCAGAACTTCATCTCATGACTTCAGGTGGTTGAATCCATTATGAGACCACTAAAAGTATTCTGTGATAATGAAGTCGTTGTATCCTTCTCCAATAACAACAAAAATATTACATCTTATAAGCATATGGAGTTGAAATATTTTGTTGTAAAGGAGAGGACAAAGAATCTTTTGGTGTATATTGATAACATAGGGACTAAGGAAATGGTAGCCAATCCTCTTAATAAGGGTTTGGCTCTAGAATTATATGCCGAACATGTTGAGAGGATGGGCTTGTTTGAAACCCTATAATCGTGTACATTGACTTTTATGTAATCATATTTTGGTAATAAAATATGATTCTCTCTTTCTTTCTTTTGTTGGTTATGCATCAAGTTTGCTCATAATATTTAATAGTTTAGCATAACAACAAATTTGGACTGATAAAATGGACTTAAGACCTATCAACATGAACTTTCACATACTCGGGTCAAGTAGGGAAATGTTGAGAAATAAGGTGTCCCTTCGTATATGCCTCTTCCCATGCATCATACCTTTTTGTATGATGCATGGTGACCCTTCGAAGGTATCCCTTGGATACCTATATATACCACATGATGGGTAGTGGTGTAGCAAGTGAAATGTGAAGGCTTATAGAGATCGGTCCCTGCTCACCCACTATTTGAAGTCCTGTACTCATCAACAAGAGCAATTTGGCTGAGGAGATCGTCTGTCTCTCATATAAGCGCAATGGAAGGGACAAGTATGTGGCCATAACCTTTCAAATATGTGTTTTATATAATGTGTATGCTCCTTTGATTCTTCACAAAAAGGGATTCAGTTGAAATGTACTTTTTCCTTTTTCATTTTTACTCTCTTTATTTTCTTCTCCTGATGAGTGTGATATATAGATAATCTCTTTCTTTTGATAAGGATGCTTTTGTTAGAATATAACAGTGGTTACAGTGTTGCTTCTTTGGGCAAGGAAGCACTTATCTACTCACTGAATGAGGTATAACCTCTCACATTTCCTAATTGTATTGTCTGTGTGCTTGTATAGCAATATTTACCTTTTTGTTTTAGATTGGCCTTTGTTTGTGAACCTTGTTTCACAATCTTTACCCTTTTGTTTTAGATTGGTCTTTGTTATTTCTGTTAACATACTCAAATGAGTGCTATTTGCATTTTTTGTTTGGTACCGATACTACTTTGTTAAATTTGTGATTATTTTGTTGCCTTTTCCACTATTTCTTATACACTTGAGCATCCTAATTGTTCAATGTAGCAACATATAGGTAATTGGAATTCTTTTATTTTCTGGCAGTAGAAATGTATAGATTTAGATGGTAAAACAAAAATTTTAATGTCAACTTGCATAACTATTTGCTTAATCAATGAGATAAAAAGTGCAGAAAGTATGAGATTATCTTAGATACATGGGTACCAAGGCTTAAACCAATACAACTGTTGGATTTCACAGAATGGTTTGCTATTGGATAAAACCACTTCTAGATCCTTATTTGGAATGGATAGAAAAAGGTGAACATGGCCCAACCCCCCAAAATTACATTGGTCTTGTTGATTTGTCACCCAATTGCTAGAATAAACCTCAGGCTTAGAAACTGTAGTTGTCCTTTTCTTTGATGATGATGATGATGATGATTATGATTGGCAAAGGAAGAACATGCAAACAAGTATATTCTTTTGAATATCAGAAGCCTGGAAAAAAATTTTGTATGCATTGAGTTTGATAAAAACATGAGTTATTTTAACATAGGGTCATTTTTTAGAAGTATGATGCACCTAACTCAAATATTTTTCTTCTTGAAAGACAAGTTTCAACTGTTATATGTGATTTCAAGCAATTAGAAAAGTTGGCTGTAATAAGCTGACAACTAGATTCAATTAAGTCTATTGTTTACATGGAAGATGAAGGAGCTGAATTCACTTCTGATTTATCAGAAAAGCTATCAAAGTTTAAAGTTTCATCCTTTTCTGAAGCTCAAAGGTTGGGGAAACAAAATGTTGTTGAGGCTGGACTACCTCAAAGTTTGACATTGTAATGATTATGTATACCAGTGGTAGTACTGGCCTACCTAAGGTAAGGAGAGGCATAATAACTTTTTAAAAGTTTAGCTCTTCCACCTTATTTCAATTTGCATATCTGCAAGTTTATTTGTTTGGTAGTTAAGCAAAAGGCTTAAGTATCACAACTTTGATATCCTATGATGATTGTTGAGATGCATGCAACCATGCATTTGCATATTTATAGCCATGTTAGCTAAAGTAAAAGAGGGATTTTGTTCTCTTTTTTTTTAGTTGCAATATAGACGAGCATATTTGCTGCAATTTTGGTGCTATGATTTAATTGGTAATATTCAATTATGAAGTAGCTTTTTAATTTATTATGCAAGTAACTGTCTTTCAACTGTGCACGTAAAAAAATATTAACTACGGCCATTGGACATAGTTAATAGTCAACAATGACCACTATTATTAACTACGGCCACTGGCCGTACTTAATAGTATCATATGATCCTAGCCGTAGTTAATAGGTTTCAATTTTTGGGTCAGTATCCTCATTAACTGTAGCTACAACCGTAGTTGAAAATAGTATTAACTATGGCTGCGACCATAGTTAATACTATTTGCTACGGTACTATCTACTATGGAGCCGCTACAACTGCTGGCCGTAGTTAAAACTTATTTACTATATTTTTTTTTAGCATTAACTATGACCAACAACCGTAGTTAATAGTATGAAATTTTCTAGTGTAATTATGATGTACGTAGTAGGCTTGACATGTGGATAGAGAATCTGCAAAAAAGGTTGATGAGCTTGTGTTCACATTCATGTCTCCCATCCCGAAAAAATTTAAAGAGGGAGAGGGAGACTTAGTGGTAAATAAGTTTGACCCATTAGAGCACTTTGTAGTTATTGCTAACCTCAATGCCCGAATAGAGGAAGTTAGAGACGTGGTTACTTGCAATGACAAAATGAAGATGAAGAATATAAACAATAGAGAGAAAGGATCTTGTACAAGGGTGAAGGAGGTATCTCAATGTTGAGGTTAATGTAGAGGCTTCAGGAAGTGGAGGTGAGTGAGGGTCCTATGGAGGATCATTTGAAGGGATCAGAGAAAAAAGTGCATGCCCCGAGGAATATGTTACAACAAGAAATAAGGCCAAGTGTTCATGGACATGTACTTTGCACACAAATGTTATATTCTAGATACATGTTTGTAAGGTGTTTGCAATCATTGTCGGATTTATATTCAATCATTGATTAAATCATTATATATATGTGTGTGCATGTGTGAAAGAAGGTTTTTAGGATAACAAGTTTGATTCTTGCAATTCAATGTATAAAATAATATATATATGTATGTATATGTGTGTAACACCTCAAAATTTCCAATTTAAAATAAGTAAAAATTTATAACAAATTTTTTTAAATACAATCCAACTCTAATGAGAGGATCAATACACAACATAAATAGTTTTGGTTTTCAAATGGGATAACCTTGGGCAGGTTAAAAAACTAATAACAACAACATCAGACTGGGTTCAATTCTGACTTGGACTTGGATCTAGGTCCGCATACAAACGATTTCATCCAAAATCAGGCTCTTTAAGAATTAAAGTAAAGATGTAATATCATTCCATCAAAGATTAAATGTATGTAAAATCATTGGACCATGTCTATACACCGTTGCTCTCCCGAATCTGACCTCTCGGGTGGTCTGCCACCACCTCTCGACATCATCCTTGAGTTAATATGACCCAAAAAGTCTTATTTTCCTTAGGGATTTATAGAATCTCAAAAATATGCTTGATCTCTCTGATCCAATATTTTGCCTTCTCATGGTCCGACCTTCCCTTGAATGTAGACATATCCAAATCCATAAACCACCGGTAAGACACTCTCTGCGGTTGTGTATGCTATGCCTGGATGGTTTGGGTCAGTCTATTGAAAGCCCTCATCATAAAGTCCCTCTGCTCAGTCCAATGTTGAGGCTGGCGAACCCTATGTTCATTCCAATTCGAAAATGTGCAAGTCATCTATCAATGAAAAGGAAAAAACTAAGCATAAATCCTCAACTCTGCTAGATTTTCTATCAATCAAGTCAAATCATATACTTAAACATTATGGGTTAACTATCTTAAGTCAAACATAAACCTTACTGATGGCAGAACATCGGTGGAACATGGAGCTCGGACTTCTGGACTAAATCAGGGTTGATTCTGGATGGCTCTAATACCAAAAGTGTAACACCGGGAGCAATTATCAAATTTTTAATATAAAATTTTCACTAATTTCATTTTCCTTTTTTGAAAACATGGCAAAAGATTGTTCTTACTTTAAAACTATGTTCTAAATACAGGTTTCCAAACCAAGATCCAAATTCACAAGACAATTTGAACACTTATGCAAAAGTAAGGGTGATTAATTTCACAAAATATATCTTATACAAAATGTTTATCATTATATGCATCTATGTACAAAGTTCCAAAAAACTATAGAAGCAGTCCAAAGTCCACTTCCATGAATGTCCACGAGTTGTCCATGTGTCCTCTGATGCCACATCTGCCTATCGTTGCTCTCCTGAACGTAACATTAATCAAGGGGTGAGACAATATACATCTGAGAGTGATCCAACTACTTAACACGAGCATCATAAGGTAGTAGCATGAGATTAAATAAGTTGAAACACTATTTGGTAAAAATCCATTCACCAAACAAGAAGAGTCGACCCTCAACTTATCAGGTGTTGACCATCGAAAAAACTCACATTGAGAAAGAAACTTAGGAGGAGTCGACTCTGTTGAACCCGAAGTTGACCCTCAACAAGGGTTAAACCTCTAAAAGAACGAGGAGTTGTCCCTGCATTCCCAGGAGTCAGCTGTAAGAAAATAGCATAACACAAAATTGAAGGAGAGTTGACTCTCCCAACTCAAAAGTCAACCCTATGCCCAAGAGCCACCAAACTGAACTACAAAGGAGTCGACCTACTCAACTCAAGGGTCAGCCCTCACCCCAACTGAACCACCAACATAATTAAAGAGAGGTCGACCCACCTAACTCAGGGGTCGACCGTCAGGCATGGATCACTATGCTTACTTGTATTGCATGAGTATTTTATTCATCTCTTTATTTAGTTGCTTTTTCATTACATGTCATGCATCACAAGATAGTAGCGTGAGATCAAATCAGTTGAAATACTACTAGGTAAAAAATCATTCTAAGAAGAATCAACCCTTAATTCATCAAGTGTCGACCATTCAGAAAACTCACACTGAGAAATAAACTCAGGAGGAGCTGACCCTATTGAACCTAGAAGTTGACCCTCAACAAGGGTTAAACCTCTCTAAAAGAACAAGGAGTCAACCCTCAGAAAAGAGCATAACATAAAATAGGAGAGTCGACCATCCCATCTCAAGAGTTGACCTTACACCCAACAAAGCTACCAAATTGAACCAAAGAGGAGTCGACCCACCCAACTCAGGGGCTAATCCTCAACTCAACTAAACCACCAACAAAATTAAAGAGAGGTCGACCCACCCAACTCAGGGGTCAACCCTCATGCATGGATCACTATACATACCGACATTGCATGAGTATTTTTATTCTTCTCTTTATTTAGTTGCTTTTGCATTATATGTCATACTTATACACAATTTGTTTGTTATGATCGTGTTTACAATCAAGAGGGAACCATTCCCTCTGCATTATGGGCATCATCGACACATTCAAGGGGTGTTCATTCATCAATTTTATTTAGAAAATCCTAGATAATCATCGTGATGCTTGTACTAGAGTCTGAGACCCTTTGTCAAGGCATCCCTCTCACTGGGACCCAGAGTCTGAGACCTTATCTCTATCCCTATAGTCAATGTAGTGCACTACTAGGCATACTGCAATAACTCTACCTCTGACTTGAGTATCAAAGTCTAGTATTTCCTAAGCCACCATAGTGAGAACAGAGCCCTACAATCCAAAAGATAAGAGCTCACTCAACTGTCTAACTTCCACGAGGTTGGTGCATGTTTGTTCATATCTGACAAGCTGGCTCAAACCATAGATATTGGCGAGATCATGTCACTCTTCCTGACAACATATACTCTATCTTGTTTTTAATTAAAGTTTCTTATGCATCAGATAACCTCTCAATATACCCTCTTGATACCTTGGTCAACACTCAAACCTTGTAACAAGATACATCTAGGGTCATCATAATAAATTTTCAATTATATGTATATATACCTCTTTCTTCTCATTATTTTTACCATTCTTGTAATACTCATAACTATAAATAACGAGACTCCACATCTCAATGTAGTACATAACATACAATAAAAAATATGCATCTATTCATGAGCTGGGTCCCTCTTGGACCAACCAAAATCAAGTTAATGCCTTATTACACAAAGATTGCTCAAAATCAACACATTGGTACTGCCAATCCATTCACAACTATTTCAGGCAGATTCACTAGGATCCTAGGCTTAACAACCCATACTCGAACTCAAAACACCAAAAAACCATGTTTTGATACTCAGGAGTCGACTCTCCTGATCCCAGAAGTCGACTCACCTCCTACAAAGTTGACTCTGGCTCTACAAGAGTTTACTCATAGAAAATAGGGGTCTACCTTAGCCTGACAGGGATTGACTCTCAGGGTACAGGAGTCAACTCTCAATGTTCAAGAGTCAACTCTCCACTTACAGGGGCCGACTCTTAGGAAACATGAGTCAACACTAGCACAACAGGAGTTGACTCTTTGAATTTAGGGGTCAACCCTTTGTCCCCAAAACATAGGTTCGAAACATGAAAATGAGGTGTCGACCCTTGATTTGCAGGAGTAGATTCTCGGGGATAAAATAGAATGCATATCAATAAGGGAGTCGACTCCTGATATGCAGGAGGAGTCAACCCCAAATAGGGGCGAACCAAAATCCCTGCCTCAAAGTAGCATCTCCAATGAGAATTTCATGGATTCTCATTATAAAACACGAGATAAACAATTCAAACATGAATTTCTATGAGAAAATATATTCAAGATTGCATTTAACCTCATACCCACTTAAACACATAAGTATACTTTAAAAACACTATTTTTGAAACATTAAACAATCATGGGCATGCTAGATTATACAAAGTTCAAATCTAATCATGGTTTCTTAACTTCTTAAAATCAAGTAGCATACCATGAATTTTTTCAGCATAAAACACCCAAGAACTGCACATTAAATCACCTACCAAACATGCCAAAAAATTGAAGAAGCTAGCATGATTTCCAACACAATTTCATCTATATGATTATATGCCCCTAGAGGTTCATGGAGTAAAGGGATCACACCTCGATAATCATAAAAAATCTACGAGCTATAAGCACCCAAATTTGCAAAGTCCTAGTTAGTTGATAAATCTCCCCAAAACTCACCGGTTAGGACCACAAAACATGATTTTTGAAAGTTACAATCTCTCCTCAACTAGAGCATGAAGAGTGTGAGGAAAGGAGATGAAATCAGAGAGAGAGAGAGAGTGTAGGGTGAGGGAAAGGTTCTCCGTAGAGATAGTATTAGTGAGGGTGCATGGTTGAGGAAAGAGGAAAGCGTACGAGCGAGAGAAAGTTCAAAAATGCAAATAAGAGAGAGAGAGAGAGAGAGAGAGAGAGAGAGAGAGTTGAATTAGATTTATATTTAACCCAAATCCTCACAGGTTATTACATGTCAAACACAAATAAATCAGTGGGGTCTAAGCTGTTAATTTTAATGACAACTACCCTTGCCTAAATACCCTTGTTGCAAATTAAATCTCCCATCATACCCTCATTCTACCTATTTTTTCCTTTGTAGCTAACCTATTTACCAAGCTACCATTCCAAATAAAACCAAGAACTTAAAAATAAATCCCTAGCCTATCTCATGACAAAGTAGCCCTTCACCTTTATGGTTTTGTCTTTGGGTTAAATTGGATCTATTCTAAACTCAATTTTGATGATTTCCATCTCTCCAGGAATCTAATATTTGATAATATTAACCATGAATTACACATAAAAACTCATTTCATTATATTAAAATATGGAAATTATGGGTTATAAAAAAGCAGGATGTTACACTTAGAGCCTTTTTGTGAATTTTTCTAGATGCTATATAATCAAAATATGTGATAAATTCATGTTAGATTGAAATGAGTCTACATAAAAATGTAACAAAAGAACAAACAGACTAATGTGCAAACCTAATGCTTACGTTACTTGCCAACATAGTTTTTTCATAAAATTCATATTCATCCTTTTTTTTTCTCATTAACATGTTTTCATGACTAATTGAAATTAAATATAATTATATACATGTCAGTATCATTAGTTGTATACACACATAACTCAGAATAATCATTATACCTCAGGCACCACAATTGGATCCTTGCTTGGGAGTGTGGGTTGGGGTTTGGTTATCTTTCTATTACCATGTTTTCTTTTATGTGTGTAAGTATTAATCATGAAATACCTAATAAATAGAAGAAATAAGTCATTAGGGCAGTTTATTAAAAAATAATAGATAAAAAAATTTATTAAACAACTCTTAATAAGTATATATTTTGCAAAGCATAAGTATTCAAACAAACAATTATTCGTGCTTTCGCTTGTTGTGGCCAAACTCACTACATACATTGTACTTGTATGGCATAATATCTTTGTATTTTATTCTTTGTCTCCTCTTAGGTCGCCCTACTTTACAAAACACTTTTGGTGAATATGCATAAATAAAAGTCGATAAAGAAATATGTGAGATATTATCCGCTATCATAATGAGTGGATATATATTATATGCAGCTTGATACAATTCAACTGCAAATAACTTATCACAATAATCCTCTAGTAGCTTGCCTTCATACAAAATGCATGTGATCGCATGTTTGCATGAAATCTCCCTAACTTGGCACTCTTCACAAGATCATAATTGCTTCTTAAAATCAACACTGTAACCATGAGATCGTCAGTGACAATGCACTATTTGCATAAATAGTGTTATGCCTCTCTCTTAAGTGTCTCTACCTTTTCTTTGACAGTAGGTACCACAATGCCTGACATTTTCTGTCTGATATTTTTTTCTAAAAAAAATTTATTAGCATGAGGCAAAGCTTTTCAATAAGAGAAATTAAGGACGTGTTATGTATAGCGAGAATCAACAAATTGAATCTCTCTACTATATTAGACATTAAACATTAAACATATTAGACTAATGTTTTGATTTCACGTTAGTGACAACATAATTATATGTGGCTAAGTCTTGCTTTCAGATTTTTTGAAAAAAAATAAGTGCATTGTTGTCTCATGGCTGCTCGAGTTGCACTTTACCAAAGTGCATTGAGTGGTAAAACAAATTTCTTAGAAAAGTTATTTGTCATGTAATTCATGCAATATTCAACATGACATGTAGGCCATGTGTGGGGGACAAAATACTTCAGACCTTCATGCCTATCTGAGATAACTGTAAAATATAATTTCTCTTTATATTCATCAAAGACAATGAACTCTTTCTTTACATGCTTCAAAACCCACTCTCATGAATCTTTTGACTCATTATTCATAATTGCAAATGCTACCAAAAATATTTCACTACAAAGTTCAATATTATGGGCCAACAATAATATACTCATGTATCTTTCTTTTTGGAATGTGTCATCTACCATTAGAACTAGATGGCATCATCTCAAAAAATCATTTATGCATGCACGAAAAGATAAGAACATGTACTTAAATCGATCTTTCTAATTGGTTTGAATGTACCCTCATGATTCTTGGTTAGCCTTCATCAAATGATCCAAATAGGCAAGAAGCATCTTGAAGGACTTTTCAAATGTACCATATAGTGTATCCCTCATTTGTTCTCATCAACACTATGCTTATTATAAGTAACCTTCACACATTCCTAGAGACTGTTTTTTTTTTTTGAGTCATCTTCTGGTTATTGTGCATGCATTTATAAATAACACTTAAATGACACTTAAATGACACTTTTTTCACTAGAAGGTTGTCCAATGATCTACAACATATATGCTCATTTTCATAGTTCTTCACTTGAAAGAACGTTATTTTGCACATCTTTATATAATAGATTTTTCAAGAGCAATCAACCATAGTTTGCAAGTTCTTTCTCATGCATACGATAATGATTGTTATTGTAGTTCTTCACTAATTTTGCTTTATAGTTATTCATGATCACATGATCTTTTAAAAAAATAACTTGTGTTGAAGATTATTAAACCTTTTACCGAAAGCAATTTCTCGATCATTTGAGTATGTTATTAGCCACTAAAAATGTTCACAATCATTAAGTTTTTTGTTAAGCAACTCATTATACAATTGAGATGCCTTTACTTCAATGATTTTTAATTGCTTTTCATTGTATGAGAATTCATTGAACAAGAACTTATACAACCACTATTAGTATAAAAACATAAAACAGTTCTAAAATAGTTCTACTACCCAACAAATGTCCATATAACTTATACAACATACCAAGGGTTTGACTTCCCAATTATCATTTATGCATCATTTCCACTCATTATTATTTGTTTCATGTCATCAGTGTCTTGGTCTTCTGTAATTTTTTAGTCTATCTAACAAACATGGTATAATTATCATTGTTGATATCATCTGATGATTCACTGTCAATGTCATCATTGCTACTACTAATTAACTATTCTATTGCATAAACTAAATCAAAATTTATCATATTTATCGCCTCTTTTACTTCTATGCATGAAACATTCCTGTATTTTTTAACTTTCAAGATTAACTATAAAAATATAACATTTATCATCACACCTACATTTCAAGTATAAATTACAAAATTCAAAAACTTGCACCTAGCTTTATCATCTACCTTGAAAAGCTGGATATCATTCACATTATTGTGATGAAGATCACTAACATTGGTTTGCCTATGTGGTTCTACATCCTCTACAATGATCATTTGATTATATACAATATCAATTATTCATGAAAGTTCTTCATTGCTTGCAGGTCGAGTATCTATATCCCTAATCGGTTTGGCCAACCGCATGTCCCTCATATGCCTAAGCTCATTGTTTAGGACAAATAAATATTTGTCAAAGAACTGAGCTTGATATATAGTGCATGAGATAAATGCACATTCTCTACGGGATTCTCATCATTTCATTTATCAACGACTTCTTATACATCACTTTCAACTACCTTTTTTTTAACTTTACCAACAACTATATAAATATCACTATTAAATAACATTGATTTTATATCATCATTATCCAAGACATCTATCTATATATGTTGCCATCTAATTTTGGAGAACTATATCATAGGATCATTGGCTCTTTCACATATTCATCTTTACACATCATCAAAGCTATAAATGCTTTATAGCTACTATTTTTGGAGACCACTATAGATCTCTAAGTAAGGTGATCAGTGCTATGATAATATATTTTAGCCTTTAGAGGTCAACATTAAATGCCTACACCAACCACACAATATCATTTATCTAATAAAAATAACATGTGATAAAAGACTATCCATATACACTTTATATATTTAATTAACATAATTACCTACAATAACCACTATGATAACCAACTACCCACAATAACACTCTAACCCCTATTTAATGCTTGTACATAGTCAACCCTAACCCCATTACGACCAACAAAAAAATATTGAATATTAACTAAAGAACAAACAAATATAAATTATCTACACCACAAACAAGTATATATATATATATATATATGAAAAAAACTAAGTTATAAATTAAATGACAAATATTAAATAAAACACATAAAAATATATAAAAACATCGACAACAACCAACACAAATATGCATGGGGATATTAAGTGCGCAAATCTAAAAAAACGTTTGTAATAAAATTAAATAATATATATTGTTTGTATAAAACCCACATTTTGACCTAACTGGAGAAGTTGATGAGAAAGACATTGCAACCTCGCCGAAACACAACAAAAAAAATTCATGAGAGTAGAGAGAAAATGTTGAGGGTTCTAGAGGAGAAATGGTTAAGATAAAAAAAAAATGAACAAAAACTAACTTTATATATGATTCATCAATCATGTAAATTTATGAAAATTTGCATGCTAGTACCTTATTTGCGATGATTGTTTCATAATGTGAACTTTACAGAAATTCATATGTTGTATGCGCAGATCACACATATTTGTTAATCTCTTTGAGAATCAGTTACTAAAAGGAGGTTTGCACGGTATCTCGTGAATGTTGTACTATATATGCGAATTTAGTACCTTATTTGCGATAGTTATTTCAAAGTGAAAACTTTACAAAAAAATTTGCAATATATTATATGTGTAGATCGCCACATATTCATGGATCTCTTTAAAGATAAGTTATTGAAAGGAAGTTCACACGATATCTTGCAAATATCATACTGTATATGTGAATTTACTCAATATTTATGAAGTTATGCATGTTTTAGTTACATCACGTTCGCAAATTTGATTATGCAAATTTCATGAGGTTCGCAAAAAAATTGTGTGAATCTACATTTTAGTGAGAGTTTGTGATACTTGAAGAGTGTACCGATATATCACGCAAACCTCAAAAGATTCACTCGTGTGAAAGGTAAAAAGGTATTAAAAAAGACAAGTATTTGTGAATTTGAACATGGGATGGATTTCAAAAATTGTGGAGAATTTTAGAAAACGTTTCATTTTTTATACAGTCCGATCATTTCCTAAAACAATTTGTACTGCCACCTGAACCCGACAAACCGTGGTAGTTCAAATTTCATACCTTTCGCAACTACTCCCAACTAAGGTCACTCAAATTTCAGATTGGCACATAATTATCCTCAATGGATGTAGAACAAACTTTTGAATATGAACTGGAAGCACGACGGTTTAAGAATCATTTGTAACACTAAACGCCTTGACAAACTAAAAATTAGGCCAGATACTGTCTCATAAATGTGATCAATTCTATAATTTCCTGAACTGCTACAAGTTCAGGAAGATAATTCCTTGACCTCAAGATTGGATTTTGAGCCCGGCTGGAACACTTTGTTCATCCACAGTGTATCATTTACAACAGGATATTTATGTTGTGTTGCAGGCTCAACCTTAATCCATCTTACCTCGCAGCCCCGTCGGCGGTTTTACGCATACACATGAACTTAACATAAAGGTTCATGCTTAATCGCCAATGGTACACTTGTTTTCTTTTTCTTTTCCTTCTCATTTAGTAAGCAATGAAACAAACGAAACCGTTTCACTTATACTTTTTCAGTGCATAATCTGGATGATGCTCATATATTTGGACAGTATTTCACACCCAACCCTTATGAATTCATCGCATCAATAACATGGATCCGTCTATATACTAGGAAACTAAGTGACTATTGCAGTTTGAGAACCTAACCTACAAAAGTTCTCTCTCTCTCTCTCTCTCTCTGATTTATCACTGGAACAGGGTGGATCGAAAAAACAAAACAAAAAAGGACCATACAGCTATAGGTTCACGCTAATGACCCACGTTGCTCTGTGGGGCGGTTCGTCATTTTTTGGTTACTGAGGTGCAGGCAAAAAACAGTTGGGGCAAAGTTCTGCCAGAACCGAAGCTAATCAGGCTGGCCCAACCCCACATATAGCTATTATGTGAAGCGGATTAGCATCAGAGAATCAAACAAGTTACAAAGATGGAGATAACTGTTGCATTAATTCATCTTCATTGTAACAGGGATAACAAAAACAAATTGAAGAACCGAACAAAGCTTGTCATTTACAGTGTAGAAACACGTACAAGCACCCCGAAGAGAGTAAAATACAAACCTCAATATGCTTTACAGGCGAAAAAAGGAAACCAAAGAAACAAATCACAACCAGTAAACAAAAAAGTGAAATAACATGCATGAACAGGGATCAGCATCGCTATCAGTCTTGCCTTCAAAACATTGTCCCCAAGGATGCTGCACTGTGGAAATTGCAGAACTACTCCAGCAAACAATGAATTTTTAATAAGCAGCATCATACTATACAGATAACAATTTCCTTGTGGGTGCTGGCGGGGCCAAACCTGGTATGTCTCTTATGCTCTTGTTGTTTGGATTAACAATCTAGAGACCATGAGAAATGCAAAAGAGAAGTCTGTCATTAAAAGAACAAAACACACATAATAACACACACAAGTTCCGTGGAAGTTTTTAATGCCAGTGTCCAAGGGATCCACGCAGTGGGATGCTTCATTCAAACATCCCTCCTAGCTTTCAGGCATGAACTGCCACTTTCTTGCCAGATATACCTTGAGATTTTGCAGCGTGGTACCCAAGAAACATATAAGCATTAAAATTAATGTCTCCTATTTTTAAAGCACCACAACCACCCCCCAAAGTTGGCTGGTTTTCCATTGTGCTGTAATGAAACTTCAAAGTTGGTAAGAATCCAGAAGCCTCCAATTCCAGCCTCTTAAGCACCAAGAATTGCAACAGGGCTTTACAGATTTAAAACACATGATAGTTTGGTAATAGGATGACCATGGCTGCACGCAGAGATGCATTCATGAAAATGCACATACACCCACATGCGGAGTCCATGGATTTTGTTGACATTAAGAACTTAAACCACTGGGTTTTTGTTTCCCCTCCTAACTATTCTTGAAGTGCCATGACAGTCTCCGTAGGTTGGCATCACCAAGTTTCTAGAAAGATACAGTTTAGTAATTTTGTAGAATCTTCTGAAAAAGATTTTGTGCTTGTTCCAAAAAGATGGTTAGGCATAAGTTTTCTAATGGAACACGACAATCATGTAAGTTTTCTTGTGATGATGGTAAAGTAATATCTCTTCACCGAAGGGGAACAAGAATGGTCAAAGTCATAATTTCTTCAGCTCGGATGCAATATAAAGAAAAATTCAGTGCATCAAGTTTATGAGATTTAGGATAGTGCAGGGGCAAAGCTGAAGCATATCATTATGCTCACTGGTTGCAGGCCATCAGTCACCAAAGCCCAAAGGCTCAGTACATTGGGGTGAATTCATTTAAACTAGAAAGCAATCTGGTATGCTTACAATGTTGGGTTGCAAATAGCTGGCCAATGTATGGAACCTAATACCTATGGGCCAAACCAACTTATGCACACTAGCGAATTTGGAGATCAATTGATACGGTTGAGAAGTTTTGATTCTAAAGAACTCCGAAGCATTCACCAATTGCAAATACAAACTAATTCATCAGAAAAACTAACCAGATTGGTAGAAGATGGAAAGATACGAATATTAGATCATTAAGGATACCCATAAGGGTACTATTTTATGAACAGAGGAAGTAAATGCATTGCCAATGGTATCTAACTAGCAATGCACATTAGGGACCAGGACAGGATGTGTTTTCTTAGGCTGGATTTGGTTAAATCTGCTGAATTTCAGCCTTGATTAAACTCACACACATAGATGAGAGAGAGAGAGGACCTTGACTACGATGATAGCGATAACACCGATAACAATCAACAACAGAAACAACATGATACACTTATCCGTAGCCACCTGTGAAACAAGATAGAAACGTTAGTGCAAGGCATCTCTGCAGTCAATGTAACTCGGTGGATTTGAAATGCATGCCTCACCTGTCTACCAATTTCCTTTACAAGCTGAGATGCCTTCTTGATTGAGAATTGGATCGTGTCCAGCTCATTAACAATTCGACCCATTTGTTCAGTCTGTGAATTATTAGATTAGTAAATAAAGAACCTATAGGCATGAGATCCAAGGAAAAAATCTTTCAACATTGTTATTTCTCCTTGTAGCAAATCAAACCTTACTTGGCCCTTTAGTGTAACCGCTGTTTGAGCTCCTACTTCAATGGTATCTTGAACAACCTAACAAAGAATTTGATACCCAAAGTAAGAAGCCAACAAAACAGCAAGATCATAGAACTATTGTTAAATGCATCACCTTTTTTGATCGTTCAATGGTTTGATCAGTTTCATCGATTGTTTTCTTGCCAGCATCAATTAGCTCTTGGTTTGACATCTCTATTTTTTAAATGATAAATCAAGTTCATTAAAGAGTAACTATGATGAAATCTATGCAAAGGCAACAACCAAAACAAACTGTATAATCACAAACATAAGCAGTTCGACAATCATAAGCAGCACATAAAAGATAGTGTGCTAGTATCTTAGTAGATCTTAAGCAAATATTCCATGTTATCACAACTGCATCTTAGAATAAAAATTGAATGGGTTGGATTTTGGAATCTAAAACCCAAAAGTAGGATGAGTATTTATTGGGAAAAAAACTTAAAAGGGAACTCAAAAATAAATAAGGAACATTAAAAACGGGAAAGATTACAAGGCAGGCAAAAACAAGAGTGATAAAATAAAAGGTATAGAACCAAAAAAGTTAAAATCAAATATTTAGTACCAAAAGAAACATTTTTGAAGAGAATGAAAAAATTATCTTATTGAAATGTGTTAGAAGAAAAACTTCCATAAAGCAAAACTGTTAGCCGCTGCACTTCTTTAAACTCAGCAAATCCTACACTTTTTTGTTGGTTACATTAAGCAAAACCCAGCAAGTTTCACTGAATCCAAGACAATGCTACCAAACATATACAACGGCAAGAAGGAAAAAGATATAGCATTCATCCGTTTGCCAAAAAGTTACTCATGGCATGTAAACATTTTCTTTCCCTCCAGAATAGAATTGATTGTCTCACCTGAAGCCATTTTTACATTGCTTTCAGCAGTAGGATCACTACCACCTGCTCCCATATCAAAGAGCTCAATTCTCTTATTACCAAGACTACTCATGTACCTGTACATCCACTAAGCTGAGTAAAAATCATCTTAAGCAACACCGAAAAACAGTTAGGGGCAAGTGAGTGAGTGACAACTGGAAATGATAAAAGGCACCACAGAATGCTAACAAAGATGAAAGAGCTGGTCATCAAAAAAACAAATAAATAGAGCAACAAGTATCTGACTGAAAATTTGCCACTGATAGAAAGGTTAGCTTCAGCCAATAAGCACATGCAAAATGAAGCTTGACCAACAAAAATAATAACAATAAAGATATGCATGCAAAAGGACAATTTGCCAATGCTCCAGAACATTCTGCCCTCCAACTAAAATTTTATTTAGGACAACTTCATCTCACTGGATCTAGACAGCACACAGGGAAAGTTTACTGCCATGTGTTTTTTTTTTTGAATGAGGGAAAACTGTAACTGGTGAACCATGGTTTCTTGGCACATGCTAACATGTTCAACTGACGCTCAGGCAAAGCAGCTTGTGGAAAGATCACTGTAATGTCATTAATGATGCTTGTGTTCCAAATGCATTCTCTTTATCCAATAAGCTTGACATGCCTGATGTTTTCAATAACGCTGTTTTTAATACTTCATTTAACTATGCCTTAAAATAAGGTGGCTAAGAAAATATACAAGGCTTAGCCTTTTCTTTCTTTTCACAATTGAATCCAAGAGGTAACTAATAACAGCTGCTAAAAATTATACTGTAACTTGGCTACTCTAACTTCTTTCCATTTAATCTTCATCTCTTATTTTTCTTAATTTATTTTTACTAAAGAGGCGATAGAAACAAATAAGCCACTGTCTGAAAAGGTGTCTGCCACTACCTCCTAACATGACTTGTACCCCAAGGAAAAGCCAAGGCCTCTTGCAATGAAGAAGAGAACTCAGGTGTTACTATCAGAAAGACAGATACCTAGCACTGATGCATACACCCAGTTGGTAGACCTATTATTATTGGGAAAAGAAAGACCTACTACACAAGGAAACTAAAGGCCTCACAATATAGCACAGCTGTTTCTAGAACATTAAAATCTGTTTTTAAGCCTTAGAGTAGGGGTGACATTAAAATCAAATGGAGTACAGAAAAAAAGGAGCATACGTTTTCCTCAACGCTACATAAGAATTCAGCTCTTTAATCTGCAAAACAATGCGTAGAATTAATTTCAGCAAAACAAGAGAGCAAATTATAATCTAAAGATATGCACAAGAAGGCATGGCTGACCATGGATTGTTTCTTCTCATTGAGTTGTTTATTCACTTCAGGAGGATTCTCACTCTCTTCCTCTTTGAGTTCGCGATCAAATTCTTTGATCAAACTGAACAAGAAGAAAGGCCAAAAGCAGTCAACATGAATGCTAATTCTTCAATCCATATATTATCACTCTTGAAAAGGAAAAAAGGAAATAACTGCACTGGGAAACTAAATTTCACGGTTAATTTCTCAAATGACATTTAACAAGAATAAAGTGACTTGTCTTTAAGACAGTGCTATGCTGGTCTGAAAGTTTCAAAGTCCAATTTGAAAAAGGACCATGCAGGCAACTGGACAAGGTTCCTAGTTGTACAGAAAAATAAATTAAACTACCCACAGAGTACTAAAAGTGGAAAATTAACAGTAAAATCAATATGAAAAAGATGCACCGTCAAAACTTCAAACAAACACACTAATGCTACCTCTTTTCTTCTTCTCGCAAAGTATAATATGTAAAAAGCATAGTCACCTATATCGATAAAGGTAATTTCTCAGCGAGGGTATTTCTCGGAGAGATTTTCAAAAGTTGATAAATCTTGGGAGTTGAAAAATTTGAAAAAAATATGACTAACAACAAAAAATCTAAGAAAATAATAATTTTTACATTATTTTTCTTCCAAAAATATAAAGAAACATGTTTTAAAGGTTTTAAAATATAAAAGAAACAAAAATATAGGAAATGCAAACTTAAAATTGAAAAAAAAAGAGTTTTTTCCCAAAAATAGTGCGATATTATCACGATATTTTGTCTCTAATGATATTTTGAAAATATCACGATATATTCCCGATATTATCAGCTACCTTGAAATAGCCGATAATATCACGATATTTTCAATATATCGGCGATATCGGTGACAGTGGTAAAAAGTAAAACAGCAATAAAGAACCCTCTTGCATACTATGGGAGGAACATGTGACCAAGCATTCCAATATAAAAGGTGAAAAGGAAAAAGAGGAAATATGAGGCATAATGTCGCAAACTGTCAAACACATTAACATGATAACAAAAAGTATGTGAGACTGACATTTGTTAACACAAAAGAAAATAATGAAATAGCAAAACTGGCATACCGCTTACACTCTCTCATTTTTCCAGTCAGTTCTTCCAGTTGCTTGCTCTGCCTATTAGGGTCTTTAATCTTATCCAGTTTCTGAAAGCCATTTCTGCAAATAACAGCAATGATCCATGAAGATTATTCAAAATCCAGAAGAAAAAAAAAAGAAAGAAAGAAAAAAAGAAAAAAGACAGCTTCAAAAAGTGTTCAGCAAATGTGCTCCTATAGAAATGATAGATCCATCGGCTGCTTAACAGAACAATTGAGATAACCAAACAGGTCATTTGATAACACCAAACAGAATCAGGCCAATTCTTTGCACCTAACGCATAAAGAAGCCCTCACCATGATCACCATTCTAACTTTATTAATGAAGCTAATCACCTTCCCTTTTGTTTTTCCCTTCAATGCTGGGAGCAAGTTTCTTCATGTACAAAGAACAGGTGGGTTAACTCACAGAATCATTCATATTACAAGGAATTGAGAAAAGGTTAACTATACATCCAAATGTCAGCATCGTGCCCAAGTAAACAAGGTGCCCTACCCTCCGTATAAAGAAAAAAGATTGAATTAGAATATCTCATGGTAACAAAAGTCATTACTGCATGGTACCTAAAGCAAAACAAACATGTTTTACATAGTGCACTCAATTGATAACAATGAAGCCTCTTCAAATTGACAGCCGGCTTTTCATCCATAGCATCATCCTAATTAGGGGTGTCAACGGATCGGGTTTACCCGGACCCGACCTGAACCAAACCCTATAGGGTCCAGGTATGGTGATAAATAAGAAGATCTGATTAAGACCTGGGTCCGGAACCGAAGGTCTGATTAATACATGGACCCGGGTATAGTTTGTGAAATTTTATACCCAACCCGAGTTCCAATTAAGACCCGCAAATTTTCAATGTAAAAATGATAAAACATATTATTTTACCGGGTATGATCCAGGTCTGGTTCATGTAGTTCTTATTGGGTCCGGGTATGGTTTCTCTTATGGTGGGTCTGATTAGATTCGGATCCGGACCCCGATACCGTACCCAAAAATGGAGGCCAGGTCTGGTTCCACCTGGGTCTGAACCAAACCCGGCCCATTGACACCCCTAATCCTAATGATGCAGATTTCGTTCAAAGATATCTCCAATATCTAAAAGTGTTCATATTTGTACTTTTCAACGCTTTACCCAAGAAGCACTTAATAGTTTTTTGATATTTTAGGCCTCAAAACTATTTTTTAAAAAAAGATATTTTAGGCCTCAAAATGCATGCCAATATCAGAAATGTAATAGAGATGAATGGAGAGTTCTTTTGTGCTATTTACATATTTTCTTATTGTTTATATTAGGATGACATTAAGAGCATAATTAACTTTAGGGTCATAACTTGGTTGGATATTTTATTATTAATCATGCAAATCTTAAATAGGAATCCATCACGAATAGCTGAAATTAGGATTACTCGCTTAAAGAGAAGCCTTTCCCTGCCTAAATAGTTGCCTTGCTTTCTCAAAAATCTCTTCTCAACATTCTTTGCAAGCAGTTGGTTACACTGTTTTTTGATGAAAAGCTCGTCAAATCTACCAGTTGCAACTCACAGATGGCTGTCCAAGAAGAAAAGTACACCTGAAGACACCCTGCAGTTTACCATTTTCTAAAACAAGTACAAGAATCCAATGGTTGACACAGAATAATGCCAAAGAAGTCAAAGCAAAGACAGATCAGTTCAAGTTCAGGTTGTAGGATTTTACATGCAGGCTCTGGTATTGGGGTGGGATAGTGTCACAAATCGCATTCTCGGGAAAACCTCGATGAGGAAAATTATTTTTTTCTCTGGAAAATATTGGTACATAAAATACAAAAATATCTGATAATGATTGTAAAGAAAATATAAAAAACATAAGTTATTAAAAATATGTCTTTATTGTGTAAATATAGGGATTAAAATGCAATATTTTCAAAATATCGCTGATATTGTGACATAGCATTCGACCCATACAAGTAGGGTAGAACCAGGAATGGATGGACTTGGATCAACAAGGGGAAATGTCATCAATGCTAATCCCCTCTAGTCCTGACTTGCAAGAGCTAGAACAGAACACAGGAGTAACCCTATTAGAGTTTGGTCATCCAAGACTCTTGCAACCCGGCATCCCTAAGACTACGTTCTTTGATATGAAAAAACAAGAAATGTTCCTACACCATCCCTTGGAGCACACTAGTAAGAATAGAATATACCCAATTTGAAGCGAGAAGGATCTAAAAACCTAAATTATGTTGAAGTTGAACACGTTGTTGAGCAATAGACGATGAATATGGAAAAGATGGAGCAAGAGAAATCAGAAGTAAAATTATGGAACTTCCAAGTTTTCAATGAAAAGGAATGAGAAGGTCACTCAGATGATTAGGTTAACATAATTGGTGTTGAGAAGTTTATCACCTAATGAAGATTTTGAATGCAAAAGAAATTCTGAACATGCAATACAGATGCCTAAAAATAGAGCTAGGTGATGAAAAAAACAAATGTAAAGAGCATATCCAAGCACAACTAAGAAATAACTGAAGGCGGAAGTTCAACAAGATTAACAGAATTGCAGTCAAAACAAAGCTCAAGGAGACATAATGTTCCAGATCGCTTTTGAAAGAAATAACTTATCATTTTTGGCTCCATTTTAAGCGATCACGGAAATTTCTAGTTCACCAGAGGATTATTTCTTTGATGATTTTCTCTTTAGGGTCTAATATTGCAACCACATCAACACAGGCAGGAGCAATGAAAAACTTCAGAATTTCTGTGGATACCTTTTTTTTGCGTATTTATACTAGGATGCATATAGGGAGGTTTACAGGGTATAAATGTAATTGACCTCGCTTGTTTCAGCATATATTCAGGTAGGACCTTCATTTTTATTACGTTATAGGATTAGCCATGATTAACTAACAAAATTGGAGGCCTTCTCTTCCAAGAGATGCTTTGAACTCTTGTAAAGTTGTTCTCTCCATATTATTTGCTATCCCCATTCTTGTTCAAACGCAAGCTGCAGTCCACATCATGTGCTTCTCCAGTCAAGAATCTAAAAAATAAACCCATAGCAATTGCATTGTGAAAACAGAAAATGCACTTATATCATCATCAAATCATAATTTATCCCCTCTAACATGTGTCCGTATCAGTGTTATTAAAAACGCGCCTCAAGGTGCAAAAAGCGTGCCTCGCCTCAAGGCGAGGGGCTTTATGCCTTGAGGCGCAAGTATAAGGCATAAAAACCCCGAGGCGTGCGCCTCATAGGCCTTGAGGCGCACGCCTCGAGGCGAGGCGCGCCTCAAGATGAGGTGCATATGCCTCATTGCTTTTGATCAAATAAGGGTCAAAACCCTTATTTGACCAAAATTTAGGGCTTAAACCCTTTTATTTTTTTTATAGATCTCTCACTCAGCCTCTCTCTCTCTCTTGTCTCTCACGCAGCCTATCTCTCTCTCGTCTCTCACTCAGCCTCTCTCTCTCTCTCATCTCTCACGCAACCTTTCTCTCTCTCGTCTCTCGTCTCTCACGCAGCCTCTCTCTCTCGTCTCTCACGCATCCTCTCTCTCTCGTCTCTCACCGAAAACTGGTACTGTCTCTCTCTCATCTCTCATTTTTTTTTTCACATGCAGTCTTAGAAAGAAAAGTTCACATGTTGATGATTGTGTTGAGTGTTTAGCGTAGTTTGATTTGAACTCCTACTTTAGCGTAAGTTGATGATTTCATAAACTTTGGAGAGAAGCTTTTTTTACAATTTTCAATGTTCAGAGTCTGCATGTGAAAAAAAAAACATGTGAACTTTTCTAAGACTGCATTCATATGATAACATGTGAACTTCTCTCATTTTTTTTCACACACATGATGATTGTGCTGACTTACTATGTGAAGTTGCTGATGCTATGATGAGCCTTGTGCACTATGAATATGCCCTGAAATACTTGTTGCCACTAGATGAAGCTGTTGGGCATGGCAGTGTATGTCATCCTTCCAAAACTATTGTCTCTTTTCTATTCTAAGGTTTTATGGAGTACACTTGCATGTATTTACATGGATTTGTTTCCTTTTTGGTATTATGCTTCAAAAGTTTGAATCGATTAGCCTTGTTCCATTTAACTCTTTTGGCTTGGCTTAGTTCACATTTTTTGGTTAAAGAAGATCTTGTGCACTTATTGGTTTCTCATATACACAAGCACGTATGCATTCATTATTCATATTGCAACTGCTATTAGTTTATTGTTTGTTTGGGCATTTGTTGACTATTGAATTATTGAATCATAAAATGTAGCAAAATCTTTTTCTGTTATAGAAGATACTTTTCTTCACGTTAGCATACTACTGTTAAATTATAGTATCTTTGTAAATATATATATATATGTTAATATATTAACATATATATACATTAAATGTGTATATATGTGCTAATATATATTAGGTATTTATGTAATTTTTATATTTTCTTTTGTTTTTTATGTTTCTTATTTTTGTAATAGGTAGTGCCCCTTAGGGGCACTATTGTTATTATGTTCTAGCCACTTTACATGTTAATCTCATATTTTTTCAGTATTTATTTGAGATTTTTTATTTCTTGTTGGTTGTTGTTTCATCAATAAAGAATTTGTTATTTATTTATAATTTTAGATATTTTTTTATAGTTTTTTTAAGCTTTTAAAAAAAATGAGGCTTACCCTTTACTCCTAGCCTCAGATTTTGGTGGAGCCCCTCGCTATGCCTAAACACTTTTCACAACACTGGTCCGTATAATGATTAAGAGGCACTTAACTATATCCTGCAGCGTAAGGGCTAAATAAAACCATTCATAAACGCTCTACATTCACCATGTCAAAGCCTGAACGAAAAAAACCCTCATTACGAGAATTCCACGTATAGCAAAAAGACCCACAATTCGCAAAGCACATTGAAAAGATTCATCTTTGCATTATACATAGACCAATTTCCCGAACTCTCAAAAAACAATCAATCACAACTAAGCCATGGAGGCTAAACAGAAGTAAAATCCAGGAGTATCTCTGAGCCAACATACTGAGATATCACTCGCAACATTAGCCAATAACGTTATAAACGTCACCAAGTTCTCATAACATCAGAAAGGACAAACAACAAAAAACTAAAAAATTTCCCCACAACCACCGTGCACCTAATTCATCCAATTTTGTCTTAGAACACTTAGTACGCAATGAAACCAAAATGTACCAAATTTTCGAACTAGACATTCAACCAGCATCACTCCCAACTAATCTTCCAAATACCTAAACTAATCCCAAGACTACACCAATGCTAATAACTGAAACATATAAAAAAAAATAAAAACCACCGCAATTCTTTCGCAATTGATACCCCAAAAACCACATTCCCTAATGCATAAAACCCTAGAAATCCCCACATACCGTCAACGTCGGTAATATGGACATGAAGAACCGATTCTAAAGCACCAAAAGGATAGGATCATGGGAGAGTAAAGGAAGAAAAAAAGAGGGAAAACAGAAGAAGAGAGTAGTCGACTCACGCGAGAGCACGGAAATGATCTGTGAGCTCTCCGTCGATCTGCTCGAGCTGGGAGCTCATCCTCAAATCGTTCGCCATCGCCGCTCACACACCGGCGGATTCCGGCAACTTCCCGCCGGATTCCGGCACCAGAAAACCTACCCTTTCGCCGGAGGTACTCCCATCGGCAGTCTGAGAAGAAGCTAAAACGCGGCGACGAGATCGCCGGAATGAGAAGACCGAGATTTTGAGGGTTTTTTTTCTCAGATTTGGAGGAAGCCACTGAAAGGAAGGAAAAAGTCCAAACGCGTCTTTTGTTTTTATTTCTGTTTTTTTTTTCCTTTTCCCCGTATTTTCATTTTACCAAAATAACCTTTTATTTCTACTCAATGACTTAAAAAAATCTAATTGCAGAGAGGGTCGCGCCGGGTAGGCTTGAGGAATTGAGTCCAAGACAAGAGAGATCGAACAGTCGGTCTGGTTATTATCGACCCGGACACACATCCAGCAGCATTGTTATCAGTATCGATGTGAATCGCCAAAAAAACTGTACCAAATTAGCAGATTCGGTTTAAATATTTTATAAATAAATTTGAAAATATTACTTTAATATTTTACTAATGCATGTCATTTGTTGGCTCAAGTGTGCCTTTGCAGTACGTATATACAGTGACACCACAATGTTGTAATATGCATCCGATAAATGGAAACGACCCAGATGATCAGATTTAACAGAGAGGCATCAGTTAGTGAACCAAAAAGAAGATCGAAAGCAAAAAAAAAAAAAGTGCAAATAAAGAATTGTGTAGCTCCCACATGCTTTAGGCGCTAGACTGTGACTGAATGGAATCATCTCTCTCTCTCTCTCTCTCTCTGTTGGGATCAAACCCAGCTCTCCAATCAATAAAACTGGACTGCTGGGATAGTTATATCCTATCTACACACGAATAGCTGGTTTTTTATATGAAATTACAAATGCATTGTTATCATTTACTTGGTTAAATATCGTACTTTAGAGAAGGCTTAAATGTACTTTAAGAATGATAAACAATCAAACCCATATTATACTGAAACTTGATGAAGAGAAATCAAATTTTCATGTTACATTGATTTGATTAAGGCATGATTTTTAGTAAATAAATAATCATAAACACATGTATAGGTTTAGATTAAGCAAAAAAGTATCGATATCTATTTTTTTTAAGAGATACCATATATATATATATATATATATATATAGTCACTAGAATATGAGAGCTGAAATATGAAAACTAGAATATGAGAATTCAAAATATGAGCATTTCCAATGCTTTTTTTTTTTGCAAAATGTCACGGCATAGTAAATTTGCTTAAAATCAATTGGTGGATCATTGTATGTTCAATGAAAAAATGTGATTTTTGAATGCTTGAATATTATAAGCTGATGATTTTAAAGTTAAAAGAATCTCCTTTATGCAGTAGTTCTCATATTCTAGTGACTATATATATGGTAGCAGCCTACCACCTTCTCATCGACACTCAAAAAAAACTCAAAAAGAGCTTTAGCAGCAGTCACGATCATCGCCAAAGCCATTTTGGTCTTTAAAACAGCCAGTGGACCGCTGCTAAATGCCTTTTTTTTATGACTCTTTAGCGTGTGACGTGCAGTCTGCCACCTTCTCATATTGAAACATGTAAAATATATGTGAAGTATAAGCAGAAATATGCAATATAAAAGATTTGCAAAAAGTGTTTTTTTTAATCATAGATCTTTCTTTCCTCTAGAAAATCAGAGGGCTAAAATTAAACGTGATATTTTAAATTAGACGATGTTTTGAAAAAGAGGGCGCATCAGTTTAGATGCAGCTCTGACCCGTTCATCTGTGTGATAAACTGCAGCCAGAAGACCGTGAATGGATGGTTTGTTTCTTGAGTGGGTCCCACAAATTTTTGAAAACCATTCATGTTTTAGATGAACGGCATCGACAATGCAAAAACACAGAAACAAGATGGTGCCGTTCATCATATGGATGGCCGGCATCCAAGGCTGCAATACCATGTTTTTTTTCGGTATGACATTCAACTTTAAAAATCTAATGATAAATTCACGATATTTTAAAAATATCTGAGACACTTGTGACTATGTAATAGGATCAAGGGATCAACGGGGTCCTCCACGTGGTTGGTAGGAGCTGTCAGTACATGTAGTGGAAAGTTGCAGGTTCAAAACCCAGTGGTACGTTGAATAATAACGGGTGTAGGGGGGTGTCAACGGGCCTGATTTTACCAGGATCCGACACTAACAAAACCCTATAGGGTCCAGGTATGGTGATAAATAAGAAGACCCGGTTAAGACCTGGCTCTAGATCCAAAGGTCTGATTAATACTTGAACCCGGGTATAGTTTGTGAAATTTTATACCAAACCCGAACCTGAACCGAGTTTCGATTAAGACCCACAAATTTTCAATGTAAAAATGATAAGAATATGGTTTTATCAGGTATGGTTCAAATTTGATTCATGTAGTTCTTATTGGGTCCGAGTATGGTTTTTCTTATAGTAAATCCGATTAGACCCAGGTTCAGACCTGATAGCTTAATCTAAAATCTGGTTTCACATGAGTCCGAACCAAACCCGACCCGTTGACAACCCTAAACTGGTGGGGGTCAGAATAATCCTAGCTTGCCTTTCCAAAAAAAAAAATATGATCACGGGGGGGGCTCACTAGCCCAGTGCAACCTTTGGGCATGGAAGCAGCCCACCAGGATGAGGTGTTATTAAGTGTTATTTTCGTTATTACAAAAGTCAAAGGCCAATCTCGTCATTGTCTGAAATTAAATATTTTTGAACTCAACACACTGCATTAAATTTGAAGAAAAAGGAGAAAATAAAAGAAAAAGAGGTATTGGAAGGGAATGATTGACGACCAATGAGGCATTGAGGTGGAATGAGTTGTTCCTTCCAATCAACGACCCTGTGAAGATGGGACCCACCCCACTAGCTGCTCATTCGCTACGTTCTCTTTGCCGGATATTTAGGGCTTTCCACCGGGTCGGATCTGAACCGGATCATAATTGGCACGATCCATTAGGCTGGATCTCTAGTATGGTAGCAATCGGGTCAGATAAGGGTTGACCCAACACTATAGATCCGACTTTTCAATGAGTGACTCCAGTTCCAGATCTGGATTCAAATCCGGAGCACATGACAGCTTTTCATATTCTGATATGATCTGACCCCTTTTGATATTGGGTCTGCAAATAATGGGTCAAGTATATCGGTTTTCATGTGAAATAGATAAAAACAAGTTAAGACAGACCCGTTTCTCACTGATTCTGAACCCATTTATTTATCAAATTCCAACCTGGATCTGACTAAACCCGGCATTATTTGTTCCAAGATTTGGATTTCGATTATCCTAGTCTAATAGTATGGGTCAGGTTTGTTTCAGAACCGGGTTGAAGCTTTGCCACATTTGTATCCTAGTAAAATCGCTCTATTTAACCAATCAAAATGGTTAAGCCAATGATACAAAAGAAAGACACGGCATGGGTCCATATCTGAATTGGGCTCAGACACGGCCTAGCAGTTTCAGGCCGTAGCTCACCCCTTATGGACCTTTGAGGCTTATCGAACCTTGGAGTCAAACCCAGGCTATTAGCCAAAAATTCTAAATTCATTCCCACATGTCTCTGCCTATTTGGTAGGAGCGACTTGTGATTTCTGTGAATGCCACCAAGTTCACGGGACATCACAAGTTCGAAACCCACAGGTGGCATCCCTTGTTCCTAGGCTGAAAGCTAGGTGTACTTCCTGGTAGGCAAGAGAGACCTCAAGGGTTTTACCAATCGGAGGCTAGCTAATGTGGGTCAGTGAATAGAGGGTTGGCCTATCCATTAAAGCTGGACTTTTCCCATTATATATATTTATATATATATATATATATATATATATATATATATATATATATATATATATATATATATATATTATGTATAATATGTAAAACAATATTTATATAAGTATAATTATTAATATAAAAATCCTTCCATCACCTTTCTGTTAGACAACAGGCTGGATCTGGACAGGAATGGTCTGGGTCTGGTCCACCCGAATCCGAATCATCTAATGGAGAGGTTGTTGAGTCTCACAAGGAATCCTTGTGCTGTTGTTGGGCTAAGAAGAATCAAGAAACAGCTGTGAGACGAGTAAACCTATCAACTCAAGGTCTCAATGAAGATGAAACAAAGAATGACTCTAGAAAGAAAGTTTGTCAAAATTGTGTATATGATAAAGAAAGGTTGTACATGTTCCATGCAAGTTTAATATAAATAAAAGAGACAGCCTCAATCCTGAACTCAACCACCGGTGTGCTTAGAATCCTTTTCGTGTGGTGTGCTTTGCGCTATGCACAATAATGCTTGTTGAAAATAAATAAATAAATAAATTATATATAAAGAGAATTTGAAATATGTTTACCAGTCAAATATGTTTGCTGTTATGAATCGAGATTTTCATAGGTTTTTTTGCAAATCTAACCCTGCAGATGCATTCGGCCTCATCCATTTGCTAGGAATCGACACTTGAATCATCATTTTTCATGCTTGAACATTGTAAAACTTATAAATTTTGAATATTATAAATAAATAAAGAAATCACCTTTATCTTCAAGTCAAAAACGTGTTTCTAGCTTTTAAATTTTATTTCAAAATAATTTTCGTGTTCATTTACTCATATCTGGCCAAAAAGGATAAAATTAACATTTCTAGAATTATTTTAGACAAATTATTATTTGAAATATTTAATTTATCATTAAAACTATTTATTTTAGTGAGTTATGACTCATCAAAGTGTTTAAACTTAACTAGATATATTTTGGTGGTTTATGAAAGAAATTCTATTGAAGGGTATTTTGGTTATAAAATAACTTATGTGAAATATTTTAATCGAATATAATTAATATTTTTGAAGGTACTAAAAATAGGAGACTAATTAAAATTAACAAAGCTATCTTGTGTTAACAAGATTGTATGAAATTGTTTTGGAAAAAGAATTAGAAAGTTTGTAATGAACGCGGAGTCCATATGAGTTGGACCCAAATGGGTCAACTCAAATTAGGGATTTTATGGGTTTTAAATAACTAAATGAATATTACATGTAATTCTATTTAGAACTTTAAAACAATATTGTATAATATGATATTTAGTATATATTTTTATTTTGGGTTTTATCTTCTAAAAAAAATCTATTTTTGGGTTTAGGTTGATTTGGATCCAAACCGCACCCGATATGTAGAAGCGCCTAAAGGGAGTCGTCTGGGCCCACTAGGGCACTGACCCCTCTATTTCCCTATTCATTCATTCTTTCAAACCACTCCAGCCGACTCTCTCTTTTTCTCTCCCTCATTTCTTCTTCCCCAAGGTCATGAACCCCTTTCTTCTTTTACCTCCTCTCTTCTTGTGGAAATCGCACCAACCACATTGGGATTGATGCCATTTCCAAATCAGGTGTGTTCGTCTTCCTCTTCTTCATTTACCTCAATCTTCTTCTTCCCTTTCATTCTCATTTTGGGGTTTTTCCTTCATTGCCAAGCCTCATTACCTTAATTTGGGATTTGCGAAAACCCTAACCATTACCTTGTTTGGGCTTGGTGTTGTGATTTTTGGAGATTGATGTCATCCTATAACCACCATCGACGACTATAGGTAAGTCCTTCCATTACCCATCTTATTTTTCATTGAATTCCATTCGAGTGTGAGCATATCTTCTAGCTGTTTTCCCCTTAATTAGGATTCTTCTTGTTTTTTGTGCCAAACTAGCATTGAGAATTGTGTCCCAGCCGGTTTGGGCTCTGTCACATCCTCATTGATGTATAGAGGTATGTTTTCCTCCTTATCTTATTTTTTTATTTGCTTTCCTCTTGTTTTTGTGGTTTATTCATGCTGATTTACCCTAATTAGGGTTTTCTCATTTTGTGTGCCTGATTCCCAACCTTGTGAATTGTGCCCCGTAGCTGACGCCATCTCTGTTAGCGACAACAGTGTGGAACGCCTCCACCCCAACCTCTTCTTCTTCGATTTTCCTCATTTCAGATCGATTTCCCCAAGGAAATTGAGTTTTTCTTTGGATTTGGGTGCCTCTAGATTTGTGTCCTCACATCAAAGACATCTTAGATTGCGTGCAAAATAGATGAGACGCCCAACATAACCGTTCAACCAAGTTTATTGTTTTGATATGAAGTGATTCAATTTTTTTAAGAAATCGACTTACCAATTTGTGTAATATATATATATATATATATATATATATATATATATATATATATATATATATATATATATATATATATATATCCTGAAGGTCATTCTAACTTTTTCTCGTAATTTGTGCAGTGTTGTAGCGCTCTCCAACAATGAGAGGATGACCCAGTTGTGTGTATAGTGTTGTGTTTTCCCTTAGTGCGGCATACGCACACCAAGTGCTCGTTAAATTGTCAAAAAGGCAATTCAATGTGAAGTTTGTGAAACCCCTCAGATTTTTAGGTTTCACAGTACCTATTATTGAAATCTATTAAGATAGGATTGCGATCATTGCAAAAATTTTCCTCTAGTTCTCGCTTTTACTTCTCTTTCCCTTTCTGGCCTCTATTCCCTTTTTGAAGGGGAATAAAAATAGAAAAGAAGAGAGAATGAGAAAAGAAAGAAGAGAGAGAAACCATTTTGCAAAGGTCTCATTTGACCTTAATTTTGAAAATATTTTGAAATTACTCGCCTCCGTATTTTGAAATTTTGTGAGAAAATAAAGAGACGGGATTCGCTCGTCGGTACGAGATTCAACCGTTCCTGGCACCTTTACCAGGGGTAATCAAACCAAGGATCAAACTTATTCCTTTTGCTTTACATAAGAATTTATTCTAAGTCTAAAATGCACAAAGAATCATGCTTGTGCAATGCAAATGCAAAGATGTATGCTTTTGAGAAGAATAATTTTAGAACTTTTGGGATTTATCCAAGTGATTTTTGAAATAAATTTGAAGATACTTGGAGAAATGATTCAAAAGGGTTTGAAATCGGTTTGAAAAAATTAGCTTTTGAATCTAACTTTAGAACTTTGAACAATGGATTTGGAAGAAGAGACTTTGAAATTCTAAGTCTTGGAATAATCAGGTTTGAAAAATAAATCTTGGATGAAGAGAAAAAGGAGAATTGGAATTCGAATTTAGAATTTTGAAGTAAGAATGAAATTTAAAAGTCAAGATGAACTTTGAATTTGGATCGATTTTCAAGAATCAATTTTGAAAAGGGATCTTTGGTTTTGAGTTTTGAATTCAGAACCTGAAATGAGATTTTTTTATTTGAAAATTGAATTTAGACTTAGGAAAAAGTGAATTTCAAAAATAGAGCTGGAATTGGAATCTGGATTTTGAAAATCAATGTGAGATTTAGAAATGGAATTGAGTTTGGAATTGGAAAATGGGATTGGATCTGAATCCAAGACAAAATTGGATTCAAAATCTGAAATCCTAGATGGAATTGGATTTGAAATCTGGAATCTCAGATGAGATTGGATTTGAAATCTAGAATCATAGATGGGATTGGATCCAAAATCTGGAATCCAAGATAGAATTGGATTTTAAAACTGGAATCTAATATGGAATTGGATTTGAAATCTGGAGTCCTAGATGGAATGTGATTTGAAATCTGAAATCCTAGATGAAATTGGATTTGAAATCTGGAATCCAAGATGAAATTGGATCCGAAATCTGTAATCCAAGATGAAATTTTAGAATATAGATCTGGATTCTGGGAACCCAGATCGAATTTGGATTTTGATTCAAGAAATCCAGATAGAACTTGAAGATGGATTTGGATTTGAGAAATCCTGATTGAATTTGAAAGTGGACTTGAATTTAGGGAAAATCAAATTTTCGAGATTCAGAATCAATCTCAAAACCTTGTTTTTGGATAAATGAATTGAATTGAGAATCAAGACTCAATCTTTAGATAGAACTTTTGGAGATTTTGAATAAAAACTTGATTTTAAACTTGAATTTTGAAATCAGGAGATGAATCTGGAAATTCCAAAGTTTAAATTGAACTTTGAAATTCAATCTGGAATATTGAGTTGAATTTGAAATTGAATCCTGAAAATAAATTTGGAATTTCAAAGTTGGATTGAACTTTAAAATTTGATTTGAATTGGAAATTGAATTTTGAATTTAGAGATGAATTTGAAATTTCAAAGTTAAATTGAACTTTGAAATTAGGATATTGAATTTTGAAAAATAAGCTAGAATTGAGAATAGACAAATGAATTTGAATAAGAATTGAAGATTGATTTGAGGGATGAAGAAGATATTTGAAGAATGATCTCAAAATCACTTGGATTTTGAAGAAAACTTGAAATACTTTGAAAAATGATGTAATTTTATCCTAAATGATGAATGAATTAAAGAATTTTGAAAATTGGATATTGAAAAACATATTTCATCCTTTGAATGAATTGAAATAAGATTGAAGATATAATATATTTCTGACTATGGTCATAAAATGTATTATAAGATAATCTATATTTAAATTCAGATGAAGAATAAAACACATTTTGGTGCCTTTATAGAGTTTTGAAATGAAATTAACTTTTAATATATCCTGACTATGGCCACTGATATATATTTTGAGTTAATTTCAAGTTAACAATAAGGAAAATTTCAGAAAATATGATGATTTTTTAAAGAGATCCAGTGTAGATCCAATGTTATTCCATAAAAGATGAAAACCCTAAGTTTTGTTCGTATTTTGACTATGGCTATAAATGTGAATCGTCAACTTGGGATTTAATGACTTTTTATTAGAATGGTGCATGTGCCATTCGTGTTCCCATTTATGAATTTTTGAAAAATAAAGACAAAATGATATGAAACAAGCATTTATAGAAAATATGCATGCTCATACATTCTAATCTAATATAGGAAATGTAAATTCTCATTATAATCTAGCTATTACATCATTTAATTTAATTGAAATTCAAATTCCTAATTTAAGAAGAAAAGTAACTTTTACTACTTAATCCCTGCAAAATTCAAGTTAACACAAGCAAAGGGAAATGTTATATTGAAAATTTGACATGCATATGTAGGTATCTAAAACAAGGATATGCATATCTAGAATGCATGAATAATATCCTAAGTTGATGGAAAAATGATAATACCTACATAATAAGCTAAGCTAATGATAAAACACATATTACCATTAGAAGCATGTTCAGGTTGATCCCTAAGCTAATGAGCATATGCATGTAGATCGAATGATAAATGGTGTTGGGATGAGTGGAGGAAGTGGTTGTGAAAGAGGAGGTTGCAGAAGTGGATAGAATGTAAAAGAGTTAATGGGGATAGACCATGCTGGAATATGCAGAAGCTTATGCACAAAGGAAGGCAGTTGGTATACATAGGTGCCATGAGGGTATAGTTATAAAGGGACTGTGAAGGGTGATCCTAAAAAAAAGTATATGATAACAGGATATAAGCATTGCTATGATGGCATTTGCAAGAAATGTGATATTGTGAAGGGATATGGTAATAGTATGGGGACTGTGCGACAGATTCTGAAGTATGGTTGAGGCTATAGGTAATGTTGTGGGTGGTAAACATGGGTATAGATGTATCAGGATCAAATGATGCCTAGACTGTAAATGAACATGTAAGTGAGGGATATATCATTGCAGCAGGGTATGTATTGAAGAAAATATGACAGGATTCGATATGGAAGTGGTAGGTGATGTTTAGTGGATATGATATTGATGCTTGCTGTGAAAAGTGGTGGAGAGATGACCGGTTGTGTGAGTGCGAGTAGCTGGAGCCTGTAATAGGTGCAATTAGCAAGTAGGTATGGGTGTTGGGGTGTTGTGCCAGTGTATCAATAGAGTGAGAGGTAATGAGGGTTGAAGTGGACATCATAGCAGATGAAGATATTGTAAAGTATACAGGAGATGCTGCTATAACTGCAGTGGGTAAATGGTGGATGTGGCTTGTAAGCTAGAAACATAGAGTGGCAGGGGCTGTGGACATGCGCTGTGGATATAGCCACAATAGAGTGGCAGTGGGTGCCACTGTGAAGGGTTATGCAAATAAAGGTGAAGTAGCAGAGTGTGGAGTGCAGGTGATAATGAAATGAATAGTGTGTTTAATTACAGTGAGAGTGGTTTATGAATATAATGCAAATGAAATGGGGACGACTGATGCAACTAAGTGTTGTATAATATTCAGTAAAAAGATGTACAGGTGCTTGTGAAATGCTAATGACAAGGTGTACAATAATGGTGTTGTACTGAGGAATGAGATGGAATGACAATGTTGATGACATACAATATTCAATGCAACTGTAGGAGAAGCTATCGACTTACCTTTTGCTGGGGATGTCGCGCATACCGAGATTTTTGATAATCTGAACCTAGGGACGCATATGGAATTACATCCTTAGCAACTTCTGAATTAGTCTTGGTAACACATGTTTTGTTAGAGTTTGGATCCCTGATATTAGCAGAGTCTATTTTTGCTCTCAATTGATATAAGGTGCTTACCATCTTCTGTTTGACAATGCCTTAGATAGTAATTAGAGGAATCCCACATCCTCTTCACTTAGCAGTCGGCACAACCTAGCAACTATTTCAACATACTGACCCTCATAGCTTTTAAAAAACATGTCATGTATGTCTTGTCTGAGAACTCAACGAGCTCATTAGGCATTCTTGATTAAGAGTGGCTTGAGTGATGACAAATATCAACCTGATTTTACAGCCAACTAACATTTCATAACAAATTATGATAAATTTTACAGCAAATGAAAGCAAATCAAAACAGAAATCTCCACTAAATTCATAGCAAACCAAATATAAATGTTGGATTTCAGGAGGGGCAGTCAAGAGGAGAACCAAGATCATGACACTGACTCAATTCATTTCAGATACGACCTATCAAAGTGCGCAAACATTTTCACCGGCCTAAAATGTTACCGAGTAAACCCTTTTGTTCCACAAAGTCTTCCAGATCACCATGAGAGAAAAAAAAAAGTATTAAGTGATTGTGTGTAAAAGAAAATGCCATTCTGCAATGCAGAAAAGGAGCAATCAAGTGATGCTTGCATGCCATATACATTCCAAGGGTTCCAATGGGGAGCAGAAGCAAGCAAAGACAGAGCCATGTTCTGATTTTGACACATTGTGACCTTGAGCCTAGATGTACCTCAAAATATAAGTTGCTTAACAGCAAGATAAATGCTCTGCTAAACAATCAAACCATTAAGTATAGAAAGAGATTGGTTGCACCAAGTTTGAATAGCATAAGTGAATCTTGTTGTGAATTGATCACGCAGCAAGCACTGTTGTCGGTTCGGGTTCACACGGCAAATTGATGTTCAACAGATTCATTAATCATTCATTGCTATAATTTAGCAGGAAAATCTTAGCAGCATCCCGATTGGATCAACACATGAAAAGAGGATGTCATACGGGAGAATAAAAATGTTGGTGAATGTCAAATTATAGCATAAGGATGTAAGCCTATTTACACAGTACAAGAGTGAATAAAGAGGTATAGACATTAAGACTGGATGGAAACATAAAACACAAAACATATAAAAAAAATGTAACGGACAGAGGATGATGCATACACAGAGTACTACCATATACTACCATATGAAGGTTAAGTTCAATTTAACGAAGACACCCCTTTGCATTTGAAAAGGGGCATATCATTCCATGGTGAATTCTTCAAAGAAAAAGATTATGAAAATGAGTCATAATGCAGAAAACACAGGAAAGTGGAAATAAAACAGAACGATTTGTTACAAACCAGAAAAATGTAAGCGAAGTGGGGTGGGTGTGCAGATGCGCAGCAATAGCATGAATATATGATGGAAGTGAATCAAAATACCATGGGGTATAGGATCAACAGAGATTATTGAGAATCCCGTCAAGGGGTCTGTCTATACTATGGGTTATAAACTTAGGAGGCAATGGATCAAGATGGTGCAAATTTGAACATGGGACAGGATACGTGAGGTCTTGACACACAAAACTAGAAATGATCAGGTGCTAGAAGAAGGAGACTCTGCATGGTGAATGCAAATTACAATAACAGGAAAAATGTGCAGAAACTATGCAGATTGAAGATGAAATACGAGATATCCGAATATGCATCATCATAAATGTTGATATAAGAGATTATACTAAAAAGGATCAAGAGATGCAAACTATATGGAGTAACATGACTTACTAGATATAACAACGGGTGAATGAGAATCAACAAAAAAGCAAACGGATGTTGCAAAATGCAGGTCGACACTGCCATATGCGGGTCGATACCGCACATTATGCTAAAAAAGGGATGAAAACAAAGAAGGGGAACTGATGCTATACAAGAACCAAAACAGAATTGAGAATCAATATCAACAGATGATCAAAAAAAAGGAAAAAAATAAAAAAATGTCAAAATGCAAGCATTCCTGATAATGTTGCATATAGGTAGATCGGTTTTCTATAAGCAAATAGATACTACCAATGGTGCTTTAATGGAGTAGGAGCAGGAAAAACTAAGAAAACAGGTTTTAAGAGAGCAAAGGAGAGAAGTATTCTTACCTTTTGTTGCAAAGATGGTCGACCCTAGTTCTGCAAAGGCTGAGACGAGAGGGGGGACTCCTTTTTTGGATGTTGTTGCAGGGTCAGATTTCCTTTAATGGCAGATTGGGTCTTCTTCGCCAAGGGCAACAGAAGAAGGGATAAAAGAGAGGGGAAAAGAAGATGACGGGAGAAGAAGAGAGGCGATGTAGAGGAGTGGAGAGCAATGAAGGAATAGAAGATGGATTGAGGGGAAGAAAGCAATGAAGAGTGATATGCGCAATGGGAGGGTGGAAAACGGATCAAGCGTAATGGGGAGGTGAGAAAATGGATCAAGCGTAATGGGGAGGTGAGAAAACGGGTCAGAAGAAGAAGGAGAAGGCTTGGGTGAAATGCGATGATAAACTTGATCCCCTGCAGTCTCACTTTATACTGAGAGACCGTTAGAAAAATTGTAAATCGGGTCCCTCCAACTTTTGAGAATTTTAAAAATAGAGGTCCTTTTAAAAGCTTTTCTCAAAAGAGTGGTTTTCACAAAACCTGATTTTAAAAAAGGGGCTTTAAAAGGTCATTTTTTTGTATTTTCTTTTCTATTTCTATTTTTATTTTTTTGTTCTTTTCTCTTTACATTTTCTATATTTTTTTGTGTTTTTGAAATAAAACTTTAAAACTAT
Source organism: Nuphar pumila (assembly GCF_984573655.1). Lineage (NCBI taxonomy): Eukaryota > Viridiplantae > Streptophyta > Magnoliopsida > Nymphaeales > Nymphaeaceae > Nuphar > Nuphar pumila. The sequence continues at coordinate 5,030,630 of NC_143261.1, forward strand.
GAGAAAATGAAGGATTTTAAACTATTTTTGCAAAATTTAAAAATATTTACAAAAGAAGGGTTTTCTGAGAATTCAGGATTATTTTTTTTAAATTTCTTCAGAAAACAGGTTTGGATCCAAGGTTTTAAGAAAATATTTGAGTTTTGAACCTCGAATCGAGAAATATAGAATAGTGGATCCAAATGGATACCGGATGGACTGTCTGAGCCATTCAAAAATTATTTTTGATATTTTTATAATTTCAATTTGAAAATTAGATAACGGGGCTCAAAATTGAATTTTGATACTGGATCCGGATTCGAAATTGAGTCAGATAAAAAATGAAGTGGGATAATGCATAAAACCCTAACTATATGTGGTCATTATATATAAAAGAATATGTGTGTGAATAGGCCTAGGAAGTCCACAATAAGAACTAAGTTCAAACTTAGGTAAGACTATTTGAATCATATTCATACTAAGTGAAGGTTCAAACCCAAAAATTACATATTTATGCATATGACTTTCATGAGCAATTTTATATTTTTTCTATTATAATTTTGACCCACGTAGGATATTGTTGTTTATTTCAAAATTTATAGCCTTTTGAACCAAACTCTTTGGACAAATAATCCTTTCTTTGCCTAGTTTTTTAAAATTATATATTTTAGAGAGAAATCTTAATTTATGAAATATGTTTAGTCCTATATTGAACATTTTTTTAAAAACATATTGGGTTTAAAATGTGTAGATTTGACTTAGAGGTCAAGGCCGTCAAGGGGCTTGTCAATTGAACTTTGGATTTGGATTTAGTTTTGAAGATGAATTTAGCTTTAGTTTTGAAGATAGATTTGGCTTTGGAATTGGATTTGGTCTAACTTTGACTAGTCTTTTTATCACTCCTTTTTAGACTGTTTTGGACCTCATAAAGCCTCTTTAAAAGAGATTTATTACCTTTTAAAAGGAGTTTTAACACCAAATCAGTTTGAGTTTAACCACTAATCAAGCGTCACTCTAGACTAATATTGAGTGTGCTACCTACACTTAACAGCTAGCCCAACAACATTATGAACATTAGTTGGTGAATGCAAACCTTTAAGAGTCATTAGTAGGTGCATGCAAGGCTTTAAGAGCCATTATGAAGCATGCTAAATATTGTGGTCAATGGACCTCTAAGGATATGTTGATCAGCTATTTAACCCAGGTCTATATATACCCTAGAAGGTCCCTTGTGTGGGAAAGACTTGGCATGGCTTGGCTAGTGTAGACTCTCTTCTTCTCTATTCTCCTTTCTTCTTTTCACTCTTGTATCAAAGTTACTTTTCTTTTCTCTACGAGGCTGCTCAAGGTAACTCTGTCATGATAACCAGTGGACTTAGTGTGAAAGGTGATCAAGAAAAACATGAGAGATGCAAGCTTGATTGCATCCCAAAAGCATAGTCGCAGTTCGCCCATTTGTGCCCAAGCTCTCGAAGGGAAAACTATTGCTTTAAGAGTGTCACAGTGCGCACACCTCCAAGCCATTTTGGTTCTTGAGATCTCCATGATCGGCATCCGGATCGTGCAGAAATTCCAAGCCATTTGTGGGCCATTCTTGCTCCGATTTCAGTAAGCCTAATATAATATGAGTCTTATGAAGGTAGAGGTGATGATTTAGACTGAATGTAACCCCAAGGAGATGCCAAACTTTTGCACAAATTGAGGCCTCCCCCTCACTACTCCTATTGGGTTCGTAAATCCACTATTGAAGCCTTCTCAAGTTAGCATAATTAACATTAAGCCATGAATTGTCAATTATGACCAATGTTACCAGAATTGGTTTGAATCAGCTGATATGAATAAAATCAGCACTTCACCGATTCAATTAAAAATCAACCTGAATTATCTAAAGTTTTCCAACGAGTTCTTTCTTTTTCTTTTTTCTTTTTGGATAAACAAGCCAGGGTTAGGCAGATCCCTACCAGTTCATTTTAACAAAACTGAATAAAAAGTGAGCTAGAAGCTCTTACAATAGTTCTTTGGAAGGGTGCCAATCAGGTGGCTTGTCCTTCCGTTGACGTATTCCAGCTGAAGAAGCCAGTCTGGACAAAAAGTTAGCCACTGAATTACATTGAAACTTAGCTAATGAAATTCTAAATCTGTTGAACCTGTACAAAGTCATAGAATATGATATGGTATTAAACCGGGCCTTAACTGCAATTTTACTAATTTTAGTCATCTCACCGAGCCCATGCCTGACCCAAGCCCCAACATTCCATGACATGACTTCCATTGTTGAACTGATTTTCTGACCTGTGTTCATCCCGATTTGGTTCTTTAAGTCCAAATTGAGAAGAGTCTATCACCACTCTGAGTTCTCGGAATTACACTTTAAAATTTCCTCTCTTTTACCGATCGGTCATTTGGTTCGACTGACTGGTCACTCAATGAACATCAATTTAGACGTGACACCGACCCCAAGGGGTTTTGGCAGTGAGGTGAGGGCTAGGCCATCAAACAGGCAGACGAGGTTCAATTCCTGCTGAGTGTGGAACTCTCTTATACAAGCCAACATCTAGCATAGGCCTTGGGGATGACGGTCCTAGGCTCAGAGTTTTACGCCTCTGGGCCAACAACCAGTAGGCTGAACCAGTACAACCAGGTCTTAGAACTTAGACACTGGTAAAGATTTTAACCACAAAAAGGCTCTGTTTGGAAGCTTGCAGTGGGATGGGATGGGATGGGATAAAGTGATTTTGCCATTTCAATGAATTGGTGTTGACTCCTATGGGCTGGTTTTTTGCAGTAAAAAATGGGAAAAAATTTAACCCAATAAGGATATGTTAGGAAGCTTGCAAGGGGATGGGAGCACCATTTCCATATGTTGTCAAAATATTGTTTTGCAGAGTAGCCAAAAACATCCTCTTGTGAATGGTATTGAAATGTGGTGTTGCGCAAACTCCATTCCCAGTGCATTGTTTTGGCAATACCACTGCTCCCAAATAGCAAGAGCATGAGAGCACGTGGGAAACCACAACACACCTCTGATTCAAGATTCCCAAACATAGCCTTATCCTTGATGTGAACCAGATTCCAACTGCAAGGAGATCAGAATACCAGCATAGAAAACAAGCAGGAAAGAGGGCAAAATCACTACTGTAAAAAAGTAGTGATGCTAGAAACCCAATTCAGAGGCCCAAAACAAACAGGAAACATGGAGAACTTTAAAAAAATAAAAGAATCTCCAACAACCCTGGTAGAGCTAACAAAGACCCTCCAAACACTTTGAAGCAGATCAGTCATGCTGGCCAAGAATATCAAGAAAATATGGGAAATCACTAAATAAGAAAGTAGTGATGCTCAATCGTCAGAAATAGAAGGAAGAGAGGGTTGTTGAGTCGGATAGGAAAGAGGTAAAACACAGGAAAGAATTAACACTTGAAACCCAAACAAAAAAATTCAACATGTTGCTTAATTGCTTGCTGGTTTTCAAAACAAGCTGCAGCTGCCACCGAAACAGTTTTGTTGGACCCTGAGTTTCATCGCAACCCTCAGGGTCCAACAAAACTGTCCCACCAAAGTGGGACTCAAGGACCTCAAGTCCTGCTTTGGTGGGATATCCATATCCAGAGTTTGATGCAGGACGTGGAACCCATGATGCGATGGACCATCGTGCCCCACCTATCAAAAGTCACCTAAAAGAACAACAGACGAGGGGCAAAATTTTCCAGTTCTAGCAAGTGCAATTGACTTAGCATCCAATACAGGTCACACTTGTAAGTGGCCTATTTGCGTTGCAGAGCAAATGCAAATATGCAATATTGGTTTTGCTGGCATCAGAACATCACCAGTACAGCTAGCCTGATAATACCAGAGATTGACCACCTTTTCTTAGATGCTTTTCTTCGATGCTTATTAGTTAATTAAGCCATAGATTCTAAAAAAAATCAGCCCTTATAAAATGGAATGCCTTAAATGCTAGTGCTTGTATTAAATCTGGAAATATGAAGATTGGACAAAATTACCGGGCCATTAAGCATTAAGTAGCATTCAGATTATTATAAGGACTGTAAGGATTGTATTTTCATATAAATACAGCGAAGTAATGGTCATCAAGGTGAGGATGATTACCAAAACCAGATTATACCCTTAGAAATGGTGGGATCTACCCTATGAGGATGGGATCGAGAAGAGATTCAAAGAAGCTGGATATTTCGGTTGTCCCCAAAAAAACTTTGGAGAAGGAATGCTTATAACAGCTCAAAAGATGGGCATCAAATGTTTAGGTTAGAATTTGGATAGCTGAAATCCCAGATATGAGATCAAAACAGAAATGACTCCATGGTTTTCATTATCCTGTCGGATGCTAAGCTATTATCAAGAACTATGGTATCAAAATAGGTTACATGCTTTCAGATTTTGTGAGGTATCAAGATAGGTCCCAGGTTGTCGTTGGCAACATTCCTGTAGCAAAGGCTGTAAAGAGAACCAATGAATGAACAAAAAATCAGAAGGATAAGCTAGCTAGCATTAATGATGCATATACAGGCAAGCAACAACCACAACTATCCACAAAACTAGCATTATCTGTAATAATGAAATCTCATTTAACATGGCTATGCTAATTAGACCAGCTTAAAGTCTGATATCAAAATATGAAGGTAGAGTTTTCAATATTACATAAAAGGTAGAAATCCAAATTACACTGAGAAGATAACCAATCCATACAAAAGGCAAATAAACTGACCATCCATCACATGAAATTGCAAATAAAAAGTACCTAAATGTGCAAAAAAAGAGAAGCGCTATTACTGCTAATCATCGTGCTTCTGTTATGCACAAAGATGCTATAATAGACAGAGAGCATTCAAAGAAGCAAGGTGGTAGGGTTGATCACTAAAGCATAAAGGCTTACAGCTTCAGTCCTCTAGCAGATACCATGATTGCATAGTTCATGCCTTCTCCATCTGATAATAGAACCCAGCTAAGCAGGGTTGACGTTATCCATATATAATGCTTGTGGTTCAGTAGCATAAACAACCTAACATGTTCATTGTAAAACTAGAAAAAGAAAAGGCAGTACTTTCATTCCGCTTGTGAAGCCTACCAATTATATCCTTCATAAAAGCAGTCTCCATTGTAGAATCTTCATATGGCAGAATCATTCAACTTAAGTCATAGCAATAGACTAGCACATTCCATCACTAGGAAAAAGTAATATTTGTTGCAACACCAGTTCATTCTAACCTGGTTAAACCTAGTTAAGTTCATTCATCAAACTTTGGAGTGGAGGTAATGCATGTATGGCAGCATTACCATCTCAATGTGATCTCGGAGTCTCACAAATTCAAGAGTAATAGCTGTATCAGATATCTTTCCTGCTTATACAATGTATCCAAATCTTTATAGGATGATTAGATCCACAAGTCGTAACTGCCAGGTTGTGAACCAAATTTGATAAGCCTTGCAGGGAACAGAAACAGCAAATATGGATATGGATAGGCTTGAGTGATCCAAATGAAAGATGAAAAACCAGAAGAGGTGACGGAAGGATATCAGAGGAAAAGAAACATGCCAATAAGGAGCAAGGTGAGTCCTATAGGGATGCAGGACGTGCAAAACATGGTCAATAATAATTGCAACAAGAATTTCTGAGAGTTCAGCACAAGTTTGTTAATTGCAAAGGAATAGTTGTTGCAATCTGAATTTCTGCGCATTTTCCCTTATAATCCAACCACAAGCAGTTCTTAACTAGCACCATCTAAAGTCTTCAGATATTTCTGATCCCTTGGTCCTCTTATAACCATGAAGTCCAAAAAGTCTTAAGTCTTAGACATTTTATAAGATGCCTCAGTACGTCAATGAAGCATCATAATCTGACCTCCAGATGGTGGGATTAACAATAACAGATGCTTGTACCACCTTACCTTGAAGAAAACCTAATTTCTTCAAACCAGCCCTGATGCACCTAACCTAAAAGACAGTAAAAGACACTTGTGTACTTTACATTTCTAGCAGCAACTTTTTTGCCATATATCCTTCTTCCTTCAATCTGCAGTTTAATAGAATACCAAAGAGAATCTACTTCTCTCCCAAGTATTTCCAATTGTGCATTTTCAGTGAAGGAACCAGTTTCATGTTATCAGGGATTGGTTTTTGATCCTGAACCCTTGTTAGAGTCAGGTACGTTGATGTGCAGTGGTTGCCAGCCTGAACCCAAAGCTGAGTGGTGAGGCACTATCCACCGCTTCAAAATTATGGCTGCATTCAACAGTTGAAGTATTTCACCCATCACAAGATACTTTAAACATGATTTCTTCAGTATGGTCGCAGCATGATACCTGTCATAAGACAAAACAAGCAAGAAAATATTTTATTTAAGCAAATATCCTTTTTATTGACTAAAAGATGCTCTTTATTCGCATATGCACATCCACACGCACAGACGCATGTATGTGTACCCACCTGCCCACACACACGCATCTGCAAGGCTACCAACACATAAGTGCAACCAACAAGCTGGCATTCTTGCAGAAGTTCAGGCTCGACTTGCTAAAAGACTCAAGTTCGAGCTCAACGCAGGGCTTGTATTATTAGAACTGAAGCATAGGTTCATTCAGAGCATGCTAAACTCGTTAAAGTGTTAAAAAATATGTGAGACACACTATATACAATTTATGTAAGCTTTTCAACAAAAGCATGTTCCATGTTGCACCAGCAATGGCCTTTTTCTCTCAAAAAAGAGGTGATGGATTAAACCCCATCTTTTTTCCATTACACACACCTATTATCATATAGGTATGGGTGTACAAGTTCAGGGTATGGCACAGGTACATTGGGAACGATATGGAAATTACTAAAACGATGGATACGTAAGTGCGGAGACATACACACACATGCAAAAAAGTACAATTGTGCTCCAATTTACAAAATGCTATAAAGAAGTTACAGACTGCCAATTACAAAATGAAGTCGAAAGCAAGTCAAACATATATAATCAAGTAACAAATAATGATAACAACATATATAGTTAACAGTAGACAATTTTGATGTCAAGCATAGATTGTACATTGATTGGATCAGAAGATGGATGAAATGGGACAAGCTTGAAACCAGTTGACCAGTACCTATGGGTAAGACACCGGTAAAAGGACCTGGTAGAAGTACCCATGTTGCACACACACCAGGTGCAAAAATTTTCTGGAATTAATTTATAAAAACCTCAACTCAACCAATGGTTATGGGACTCTTAACACAATTTCTTGCCTAAGACTATTCCCATAATTTATGGATTTTTTTCTACCATCCATGGTGTTACTTTTATGTATTTTTCCTTAAAAATTTTATGCAGTTCCAGTGTATGCCATCATACTGATTTTCATGAATTTTCTACTACCTTGTGCTACTTTTATGCAGTTCCTTTCTTATCTCATGATATTCTCATCCATTTCTTTCCAAATGCCCCTGATTCTTGGTGTCATAGTATGTGCTAAAGAAACTCATGACCTTTAACTTCTCGACTTGGAAGTCTACATCACTCTGCTCATCTAGAGCCTTTTATCTGATTGGGAACTGATAGCAGTGATCCTCTATAACATATACTGGAAAATAATAGGGTTCAATGTGAGAAAGCAATGATGTTTCTTGACTAAGGAACCTTGGTATGACAAGATAAGGTATTGATTGCTCAGTTATCCACCTTCTTCACACTGGAAACAACTACATGAATCGTGTCTATAGATTTCCTGTGTATGCCATCAAGAATCTGTAAAGAGTCTTACACACAATCAAGTCTACAAACAACTTGACAAAACATACATTCACCCAATATGGTAAACCAAAATAGCATACAAAATGCTCCACAGCACAAACATAAGAATAGTGCATAAATGCACTTGAATCTGAATATGTAAGAGGTAAAACCCTCTACCTTTGTATTAAAATTACAATGGGCAGCATGCCCTTATTTATAGAGAGGTTACATGAGAGGAGCTATTAAAATAGCTGTTGGGATAGCTGTTGAGCTACTCCCAACAGCTCTAATTAGAGCCGTTGGGAGTAGCCCAACAGCTTTATTCAAACAGTCAACATTTTGACTGTTTGACAGAACCTGACAAAAAGGCTGTTTTGACAGTCCAACAGCTCTAGTCAATTATGACTGTTTGACAAAAAGACAAAAAAAATAAGAAAGAAATAAAATTACAAAAATAAATAAATAAAAAAGTATTACAAGAATATAAGTATATACTTTAAATATATAGTTATATACATATATATATATACATATACATACTCTTGTATTACAAAAAGTATGTATATATATATATATATATATATATTCAAGTATATACATATATATGTCATTTTCTAACAGTCTCCCTCAAACTTATGGTGAAATCACCGAAAGTTTGTCAAGTAAAAAGTTGAATCTTGGTGAGCATAGTGCCTTGGTGAAGAAGTCAGCAAGTTGATATTCTGATGTCACATAGGGAAGATCAATAGTCTTCTTCAAATATTCTTCACGAACAAAATGGCAATCCATCTCTATATGCTTAGTTCTTTCATGAAATGTATGATTTCGAGCAATGTATATCGAACTCTTATTGTCACAGCACAATCTTGTAAGATTCTGAAGGTGAATCCCCATATCTGAAATCAGTTGTTTGAGCCACACGACTTCCATAGTAGTAGTTGTCATTGCTCTATATTCAGCTTCTATAGATGATAATGACACATTTTGTTGTTTCTTGCACCTTCATGAAATCAAAGATTCACCTAGAAATATACAAAAACCAGTTGTTGAGCGCCTGTTATTTGGATCTTCTCCCCAATCAGCATCAGAATATGCAATAAGATCTAAGGAAGAAGAAGAGGACAGAAAGACTCCCTTATTTATAGTGCCTCTGATGTATTTAATAATTCTCATGACTGCACTCATATGAGCTGATGTTGGAGCATGTTGAAATTGACTGGCTATATGTACAGCATGAGCTATGTTTGGTCGTGTAATACTTAAATACATAAGAGATCCCCACTAGTTGTCTGAAGGGAGTTGGATTGTCCAAAGGAACTCCATCATCGGCTCGCATTTTCATTCCAACAATCTCTGGAGTATCAACAACTTTATCATCTGAAAGTCCTGACCTGTCAATAATATCTGAAGCAAACTTTGTTTGTGACAATATGTATCCTCGGTTAGAGTATGAAACTTCTATACCAAGAAAGTATGTTAGAAACCCAAGATCTGTCATTTTAAAAGAATTTTTCAAAAATTGTTTTACTTTCTTGATTCCCTCCTTGTCACTACCTGTAATTAACATATCATCAACATATAAAAGTAAAATTATAATACCAGCAGAAGAGTTCTTGATAAACAAAGTTGTATCAGTATAGCATGGGATAAAACCATACCTTGTAATAACATTGTTAAAAGTATCAAACCAAGCTTTAGGTGCTTGTTTGAGGCCATATAATGCCTTTTTTAATTTAAGCACTTTACCTGAAGAAATTATTAATCCAGGTGGAATATCCATATATACTTCCTCATTGAGATTCTCATTTAAAAATGCATTTTTAACATCCATTTGAAATATATTCCAATTTTTAATAGCTGAAATAGCTACAAGCATTCGAACAGTGGTCATCCTGGCAACAGGAGCAAAAGTTTCTTCCTAATCTACTATGTATTCTTGAGAATATCCTTTGGCAACTAATCTGGCTTTATGCCTTTCCAAGGATCCATCACTTTTGGTTTTTACTTTAAAAACCCATCTACAACCTATTATCTTTTTTCCTATAGGTAAATACAGAATTTCCCAAGTATTAGCATCTTTAAGAGCTTCTAATTCTATGTGCATAGCTTTTATCCATTCAGGTAAATTTTTTGCTTCATTGTAACATGAGGGTTCAAAATATGAGTGGATAGCTATAAGACATGCTCTATGTTTAGGAGAGAATGAATCATAAGACACAAATTTATTTGGGATTCTTGAGGTTCGTTCTGATCTACGAATAGTGGTTTGTTCTGAAGGAATTTCTGATGCTTCATGATTACTTTGATTTACACCTTCATTGAATGCATTTTGATTTCTTCTAGTGTATACTATTGGTTCAACTATTGTTCTATTTTCAATAAGAGGTTCTACATAAATATTTTCATCATTAGACAATAGTTTGAATAAGAAAGAATAATCAGAGTTTATGTCTTTCGACATATTTTCTTCAAATCCACTTTCATTTTCAACAAAATTAACATTCCTTGAAATGAGAAGTTTATCATTTTTGGTATCATAACATTTAAATCCTTTTTGTGTTTCTTAATAACCAATGAACGCACAGGAAATAGCTTTAGAAGATAGTTTATCTCCTTTATCATTCAAAACATAACATTTGCAACCAAAGATTCTCAGTCTTTGATAGTCAGGTTGATATTTGAATAATTTTTCAAAAGGAATTTCATTAGATAAAGCTTTGGAAGGCATCCTATTTATAAGATATACTGAGGTTAATGCAGCTTCAGCCCAAAGATTTTTTGGAACATTTTTAGCAATAAGAAGAGTTCTTGTAGTTTCCATAATATGTCTGTGTTTCCTTTCTAAAATTCCATTTTGTTGCGGGGTTCTAGGACATGATCTTTGATGTAAAATTCCTTTATTTTCTAAAAATTGTTTAAACTCATTTGACAAGTATTCTCCTCCAGAATCAGTTCTGAGAATTTTGAGTTTACTTTCAAATTGATTTTTAATCATGTTATGGAATGTTTTAAAGGTTGCAAATACATCTGATTTATACTTAAGAAAGTGAATCCAACAATATCTAGTGAAGTCATCAATAAACACAACATAGTAGGAGAATCCGCCTTTAGAGGCTACAGGAGCAGGACCCCATACATCCGAATGAACTAATTCAAAAGGCATTGAGGAGTAAAAAGTTCTTTGACCATAAGGCAAGACTGTCATTTTACCAAGTAAACATTCTTTGCATTCAAAATTATCTTTACAAAGATTCTTGGTAATAGGTAAAAAATTTAATTTTCTTATATTTGGATGCCCAAGTCTATGATGCCAAGTCCGTATGTCTTTTGTTTGGGCAGTGTTACAAAATGATTCCTTTGGAATACAAAGAAAATCCATATAATAGAGATCTCCTTGCCTAGAACCTTCCCCAATCAATTTCCCGGACTGGCGATCCTGCACCCAACATTTACTTGATGAGAAAATGACATCACATCCATGATCCGAGATTTGAGAAACAGAAAGTAGATTAAGATGAAGTTTTGGTATAAGTCTTATTTTCGGAATATAAAAGTTGTTATGTTTTGACAAATCATTTTTAAAAATTCCAACACCCTCTATTTCCAAGGCAGTACCATCGGCAGTGGAAACAAATGATGCATTTGAATTAGGTTGACATTCGGATAGTATAAATCTATGTGGGGTCATATGAAAAGAAGCTCCTGAATCAAGAAGCCAAGAGCACATACCAGGAGTAAAAGAGGTTGCAATGGCCGCTCCTGAGGTAGATCCTTTAAGCAGTGGTTGCAATGCCTCTGTCAGTTGAGATAATGATTTGGTGAGGTCTTTGAGATTCAAAGTATCTTCATTTTGTTTTGATGGTGCAGCCGCAACACGCTTTTCTTGAGGCCTATATTTGTATCTAGGACATTGAGGCCTAATATGACCGGGCTCATTACAATCATGGCAAATGATTTTTGATTCTCCTCGATTCTTATTAAAATGAGGAGGTTTATATGGCTTGATATAGTGTCCTGGTTTTGATGCGGCAAGTGCGCAATACTCTTCTTGACCATTGCTAGAAGTAGCAAGCACACTAACATTTTTACTCATGTTTAGCCTAGTCTCTTCTCCACTAAGTTTAGTGAGAATCTCATGAATAGGAGGAGGTGATGAAGATGATAGCAAGGAGGCCCTTGTTTGTTCAAACTCGGGTCTCAAACCATAGAGAAAAGCGAAAAGTCTCTCTTCTTCAACTTGAACTCTCCGCATTTCTATACACTTTCCTTCCCATTTGGGTTCAAATTGGGCAAGTTGGGTCCAAATGAAGATAACTCCATAAAATAATCTCTTATATTCTTATCTCCTTGTTTAATGTTTCTAACTTTTTCTTGGAGATAATACTTGTGAGCCATATCTTTTTCGGTAAACATACCTCTAAGATATTCCCATGCTTCATTTGCCGTTTTTGTAACACAAAAGGTTTGAGGCAATTTTTGTCTCAACTCCACTAAGCATCCATGAAAGAATTTTGGCATTTTTCATTTCTCATTTATCTAATTTTTTGTAGTATTCTTCCATTGCTTTATTTTTTTCTTCAAGACTAGTCTCAACGTCATTTTCACCTAATGTAATTTTGGGAGTGGGTTCAAGAATAGTACCTCTTACAAATCCCCACAAACCTTGACCCTTGATGAATGTCTCCAAGTGTCCCGCCCAAATGTTATAGTTGCTTCCTTCAAGTTTGAATGGCGGAATGAAGTTGGAGTTGCTTGTATTGTGCGGAAAAAATTCACCCATGATGAATCCAAAGAAAAAAAGGAACCACCAATCACGAAAGAAAGAAGGCATGCTTTACGAGGCAGCTCACCAATGCACGGTTGATCATACACCAAGCTCTGATACCATGTAAAGAGTCTTACACACAATCAAGTCTACAAACAACTTGACAAAACATACATTCACCCAATATGGTAAACCAAAATAACATACAAAATGCTCCACAGCACAAACATAAGAATAGTGCATAAATGCACTTGAATCTGAATATGTAAGAGGTAAAACCCTCTACCTTTGTATTAAAATTACAATGGGCAGCATGCCCTAGAGAGGTTACATGAGAGGAGCTATTAAAATAGCTGTTGGGATAGCTGTTGAGCTACTCCCAACAGCTCTAATTAGAGCCGTTGAGAGTAGCCCAACAGCTTTATTCAAACAGTCAACATTTTGACTGTTTGACAGAACCTGACAAAAAGGCTGTTTTGACAGTCCAACAGCTCTAGTCAATTATGACTGTTTGACAAAAAGACAAAAAAAATAAGAAAGAAATAAAATTACAAAAATAAATAAATAAAAAAGTATTACAAGAATATAAGTATATACTTTAAATATATAGTTATATACATATATATATATATATACATATACATACTCTTGTATTACGAAAAGTATGTATATATATATAAATATATATATATATATATTCAAGTATATACATATATATGTCATTTTCTAACAGAATCTATCCATGACAACTCTATGATAGAAAAGGAAACATGGTTTGACTTGTTTTTACTAGACAGCTCATAATCACCAGAATCATGGGTCATGGTCACACACACACACACACACACACACACACACACACACACACTGGCTAAAAACTTTTCGCTGCACTCAGGTCAAGCTTGTTCAAGCTCAACCCAGTTGAGGTTGTACAATTTGCTTTTATATTGATCTGAACTTTGACATATTAGTTGTTCCAAGAATAAGCTCAACTAGGTTCATGTACAATCTATCAACACACACACACACACACACAGGCACAAGTGAATTACCTGCAATGAGAAGACATAATGGCTGAACGACCTTCAAGAGAAGCCAAAAATTTTGAAAGCCCATCCCATGTTTCTTTGGGATGCTTTATACTAGTATCCAGTGGATTGATGCACTTCCACAAGTTATCATTTTTTGGAAGATACATTTTGAAAGGTCCTCCAGAACTATGGACCACTAATATTTGTTTTTCAACGGCACTATCCAAGGCCAGACGCAAATCAAAATTCGGATTATTTGAATCTCCATACCACATGCAATCTGCAATATTGGTTTCTGAAGGAATCATCTTGTCATTCTTAAGTGTCTGCATCATGCGTAGGAGAACACCTATATGATAAAGTATGGTTTCAGAAGACTGATCCTGAACTGGGGCTGGAGGCTGTGATTCAGGACCAAAAGATAGGTGTTTGTTATGCATGCCATCATGATGAAATGTTTGCCCACTATGTGGATGAGGTACACCTTGTGGGGTAAAATCTTTTATAGGCATAGATGCCACAAAATTAGGTTTTGCATCTGCTTCTGCATTTTGCTGAAAAAATGGAGCATTTTGTGTACCAACCTGACACTCGGAAATATTTAACCTTCCAATGTTTGGCATATCTGTAAGAGGACCTGGTGGATAACAAGACCCATCAGATCTGAAAGGATGATGATATGAACTTGGAGCACATGAATTTGATGGGAGAAGGTTTCCTGATGAGAAAGAGTGCGGCATCAGAATTGCATTACTGGGTCTAACAGGTTGAGAATACTGAGTCTGAAAATTATGAGCCATGCTTCCGCTGTTCCACGAAGGATCAGGATGGAAAAAATTTGGAGCACTATTAGATGTTTTAAGCTGTGTGGATTGAAGGCTATCTACTGAATGATTCAACTGCAGAGGTCCAGAGTCATGAAGAAATGAATATGATGATGTTGATGGTTGCAACTCATTGTCAACAAATGGCCACTGCTGGGATGAGAAATGGCCCAAACAATTTGATCCTGTTGAATCAGATGGGGCATTCATTTGATTAGGAATTTTACTTTGCTGCTTGACCTGCTTTTTCTTTGAATCAGATTTGTCCAAGCTAGTGTTTGCATCTTGAGCTCCGAATTGAGCTGGCTGACTTTCACGGCTCATATTTTTTGGAACATCTGATTGTCGTGTGTTTCTTTTGAATTGTTTCCCTTTAGTCTTATCAGTAGCCTTATTGCCATGGAACTTCTGACTACCTGAAAATTTTGGCGTATGTTCAGTTTCTGAACGCACAGGCTGCTTTTCTTGCTGAGTTTCAGGAAATGCAGTTCTGAGCTTATCAGTGTTGTACACATTGACTGGTTGCACTAGGTCACCTGATACACCTTGTGGTGCTGATCCTGCACCATTTGGCAATGCTGGACCTCCAGCCAACAGGCTTGCCCATAACCATACAGTCTTTGCAGCAGCAAGAAGGGGAGCAGAAACATTCGGAGGCTGTGCTAGTAGAATATTATATCTTCTCATGCGTAATTGGTGGAGCGCATTTGAGAAGTCCCGATCCCCAGAAATCAACAGATAATTTGCAGGGGCAGGATTATCCACTGCCCATAACAGCATATCCACAAGAATTTTCTTGTCGCTTGCATCTTTAACACCTATAAGATGCCACAAAGAAAAATACTACAAAATTAAAATGACGCAACATCAACAAATCGTATAAAAGGAAAATCTACAGTAGAACTGAACTGCTACAGACTAGGACTAAGTAGTGTCGACACCAGCACCCAAATGCCCATTTTAGAAGAGTATACAAAATGTCAGTGGTTTTCATTTATGTTAAATATAAACAAAAAATTTATCAGTCAAAAGAAGCATAGTAGAAATACAGAATAAACAGATTGAGAACTTGCAGGGAAAAAAGGAACATCCAAAAGATGCAACACACATCAGTAAGGCTGCATTTGGTAGGATTCAATGGGAGTTAGGGGAAATATAAATACTGGAATTCAAGGGAAGTGTACTTGAAAGGAAATATGGATTTCCTTGATTGTTTGGAAGCACTAGTAATTCCCTTAAGGATACTGGTTTACAAGTCCACCTGATTCCTTCGTCTTGTTTGTAAACAATTTTACAAGTAACTTGTTAGGCCCACCCAAGTATCAACCTCAAGCTTCCTAATAATAATGGCAAAAAAACTTACATCTACAAGCTATAAATCAATTGGATGAAAACAGTGATTTTAATAAAAAATACTCCGAATATGTAAATCTAAATCAACATCTGAAACAAAGTCTCAGGTTCGGACAAAAAAATTGACCAAATCCAATCCATTTTTGACCTTGTTATTAAGAACCCATCTGGGTCAGATATCCAATTGATTGAATCCAACCAGTTAGATTTGGTAAAAAGAAAAAATATCCAATTGATATTCAACCTAGATATGGATTTGATATAGGGAATTTATGACCAGATAGGACTCCAAATCCAAATAATTTACATCTGACCCAAGTTGATAATGTTACGGAGCTAATAAGATTTATTTTTTATCCAAATCCAATGTCTGACCATTATGTAGGATTTGGGTTAACCTAGATCCAAACTGAATATAAAACAGTTAACATGAGAGAGAGAAAGGTGAATGTAATTTGGTAACTACCCATCGGAATCCCTTCAAAAAGAGTTGTAAATACATCCTCATTGTGAAAGGAGTTGAAAGAGGGTAAAAGTGAGGATTTGGAACCTCCTGAATCCCAGCCTAAATACATGATTCCCTGCATTCCTTCTCCCAAGCAGTCTTCTGCTGAAACAGGATTTCTTAAATGGCCATAACTGTCTCCAACACCCTTCCAATTCCTCCAACAACAACCTCCCAAACACAGCCTAAAAGTATACACAGATAAGATGAGCTATGGTTAACAATATCAAAGAGTCCTGCTCTAGCAGAATCAGGTGCAATACCAGCAAATAGATCTTAATCCACAATCAAAATCAAGTGTATGCTAGAAAAATAGTCAGAGTAAGAAAGAGCTTGAGGACCCAGCAGGGACAAAAAAGGGATCATGCCTCATGCATGTATGCACCAATTTACCATAGGAGGAATCAGATATTGGGTGTTGTCAATGTGCATGAGAATGCCAGTGCACATGCAACAGAAAAGAAGTTCAGTGAAGCCAAGGACATTATTTCATAATTCAGCATAGCAAGGGAAGGAATGTGTGTGCTGCCTGGGAAGGGACACAAAGAAAGAGAGTGGCTTTTAATCAGACACATGCTGTGACTTGGTCAAGCCCCAAAACAGTGGCATCCAGGAAGTACCATGTTTGCACCAAATGCAAAATGCAACAAGACTAACGTAATATAAGATACAGTGAGAGGGCATGGAGCAGTAATTGGAGCTGCAGTCAAAAGAGAAGAGAATGAAGAAAAATAAAGATAAAGCAACAGGCAAACCTGAAGGGCCATATAAATATAATAGGCCCCAATTAAAGAATTGGTAGTTAAGTAAGCATACCCAAGGTTGTAAGTATCGTATCGTTACCCGTATCAGTCGGGCCCAAATTAAGACCGTATTGTATCGTAAAACATCACAAATTTTTAATAAAAAAATTCAAAAATCCAAAAAAAATCAAGAAAAGTCAGAAAAAATTTTAAAAAAATCATATCACATAAAACAATGATACAACAACAACAACAACTACGCCTTCATCCCAAAACAATTGGGGTCAGCGATATGAACCAAAAAAGAAATTCATTTTGGGTCTTCCACATGAATCCTTTTCCTCCAATCATTTATATCCAATGCCATGTCCTCGGTGAGGTTCAAAGCATTCATATCCTTTCCTATCATCTCCATCCAAGTCTTCCTAGGCCTACCCCGACCTCTTTTAACTAATATATTTTCCCATTTCTCCAACCTTCTAACTGGAGCATCATTACGCCTTCGCCGAATATGTCAAAACCACCGTAAACGATTCTCTCGCATCTTATTTTCAATGGGTGCAACACCTACCTTCTTATGTATCTCCTCGTTCTGAATCTTATCTTTTATTGTATTTCCACACATCCATCTAAGCATCCGCATCTCAGCTACACTCATTTTTTGAATATGATGTCTCTTGGCAGCCCAACATTCTGTACCATATAATAAAGCGGGTCTAATAGTCGTCCTATAAAACTTTCTCTTCAACCACAATGGCATTCTACGATCGCACAGCACTCCAGTTGCACTTTTCCATTTCATCCACCCAACCTTTATCCTATGATTTACATCTCCATCAATTACTCCATACTTTTGAATGATGGATCCCAAATATTTGAAATAATCATTCACCGGTATTTCTTGCTCACCAAGCTTCACTACACTCCCATCACTACTTCGTTGCTTACTAAACCGACATTCCATATATTTAGTCTTACTCTTACTCAACTTAAAACCTCTAGCTTCCAATGTTTGTCTCCATAATTCTAACTTAGCATTAACCCCAACTCTAGACTCATCAATCAAAACAATATCATCAACAAACAACATACACCACGGTACATTTTCTTGAATTGATCTCGTAAGCTCATCCATCACTATCGCAAATAGGAAAGGGCTTAAAGCAGATCCTTGATGTAACCCAAACGTTATCGGAAAATTGGTTGTCACCCCTCCACAAGTGCGGACATTGGTTACTACTCCTTCATACATATCTTTAATTATACTAATGTACTTGAGAGAAACACCTTTCTTCATCATTGTCCACCAGAGAACGTCCCTAGGTACTCTATCGTATGCCTTCTCTAAATCAATAAAAACCATATGCAAATCTTTGTTCCTCTCTCTATATCTTTCAATAAGTTGTCTAAG
Organism: Nuphar pumila; assembly: GCF_984573655.1. Taxonomy (NCBI): domain Eukaryota; kingdom Viridiplantae; phylum Streptophyta; class Magnoliopsida; order Nymphaeales; family Nymphaeaceae; genus Nuphar; species Nuphar pumila. The sequence continues at coordinate 5,048,973 of NC_143261.1, forward strand.
GAGATGTATAGCTTTCATAGTTGATCTTCCACGCATAAAACCAAATACTCAATCACCCTCTCCCAAAGTTTCATAGTATGAAACAATGATGAATTGCACAAAATACAACCAGAAAATCATATATTAAGCATTTATGTCTCTATGAGCTGCATAAGACATCATCAAACATTAACTATCTCACAAGATCAATGCAAAATAATAAATATTTTGCAATTAAGAAACATGCCACAAGACTCGTACTTTCATATTACACAAACAAAAATATTATCGCAATAGTTGCACTGGATTTTCAATCGATTTTCACTCATTACTTGAGTGCCTAATTGCCATGACGGATCATCTGATTCCATCTTTGTTGGAGTGTGGAGACTCATACTTCTTTGGGTGAAAAAACAATGAAAATGCACTTTTACTTTAGCAAACAGCAAAAGCCTTCTCCCTTGCGCACGGATCGGCCCCCAAATCGCTCTCACGAGTCCTAGGGTGTGTGGATACCTCTCTAGTGGCTTCTACACAAATGAGGGAGTCGGCCCTCAAAAGGTCTTTAAACCCCAAAACTGAAAATTTATGATTTGACCATTTTTTAAGAGTGTTGACCTTGTATCGTACGATACACCATGTATCGTACGATGCGGGCATATATCATACGATACATGCGATATAGCTACAATATGCACTTGTATCGCGATATGAGTGTATTGTATTGATATTCTAAATAGTAACTGTTGAGAATAGGTGGTTTTTAGGTTAAGTTGTTCTTTATTAGAGGTTTTCTGAAATACTTTTTTCATAAGGTCTTAGATGTAATTTCTTTGTTTTGCCTCTCTCTATTTAATATAGAGAGAAGCCCTAATGATGAATTAAGTTTTCTCTTTTCATGTTCAGCCGTCTCTCTCTCTCTCTCTCAGGGTCGGTTCATCTTCTACATGGTATCAGAGCCTCAGCCGATCGTGGGAACGTGATCGACTGTGACGTGGGAGCGTGATCGAGATATCGACTGTGACGTGGGAGCGTGATCGTGCTCTACCAGAACTCAGTCGATTCATGGAGGCTCTCATGATCGTGATCAAACTTCGATCACGCTGAGTAATGTTCTAATCAGGTCAGCACTTTAAATATTTTTTTTTGGGCATTCTGCTGGTCGTGGATGCCTGTTGTGGGTGTCGTATCATCTGTTGGCCGTGGATGCCTGCTGTGGGTGTCGTGTCTCCTCGTGCTCGTCGTGGATGCCTGCTGGGGATGTCGTATCTCCTCGTCTTTCTTTTTTGTTTTCTCTCCTCGTGACTACCTACGCTGTTGGGAGTTTGCTGCGACCTGGTGGTGCCGAGTCTTGTTGCTGCTATGACGAGTTGTGTTTTGGTTCATAAGTTGTCGAAGGATATTCTTAATGGGTGGAAATAACAGAATTTTTTTCTGTTGTCGTGAGTGCTGAATTCTCGTCGAGGTGTGTTCCTGCTGTTTGGGAGCAACAGAATTTTTTTTTGTGTGGCCGTAAGTGTTGAGTTCTTGCGGAAGCTGATTTTGTGTGATATTTACTGGATGTCATGTCGTATATGTTGGAGAACAGCAGGTTTAGTTAACATTGTGTCTTGCGACTGCATTCTATCATGTGTGGTGATGTGTTTGGGTGCAGCAAGGATCGGGATTTCTGTGGTAACTACAGCAACTGAAATTATGTTTTTTTAACTCCCTGTTGTGTCGAGTGTTGGTTTTAAGGAAGCACGGAAGCTGAAGTTACTCTTCTGTCATGGAAAATAGCAGATGTGATTTCCTGCTGGATTGAACTTTATTTTGTGGAACAGCAGGAGTGGTTTCCTGCTGAGTTGAAGAAATTTTTTTTTCCTTGAACACTTGTTGTTCAAGTGAGTTTTTTTTTGGTATGGCTGAAACGTCGAAAGGTGATTCCAAAATGGAACATATTGGGGAGTATAAGGCGTTTGCCAACCGCTTCTCGTATGGCTCTTCTGTTAGGTTGAATGAAACCAACTATGCCAGGTGGTCCAGAACTTTTATGATGTCGGTATCTGGACATCGTCGAAAACAAATTTTGTTGGAAGGCGAACCCACTGAGAAATTGGGAAAATATGTTACTTGGGATGAAGATAATGACATAGTTATGTCATGGATCATGAACAGTGTCGAACCCCATATTGCAGATGGATTGATCTACTATAATACAGCCAAACTAATGTGGGACAATCTTCGTGATACATACTCACAAGAAACGAATGTGAGTCGCGTCCTACAAGTCGAACAAGAAATATATAACTTGCAACAGGGAGATCAGACTCTGGCCCAGTACTATGCCTCTGTCAAAGCTGCGTTTGAAAGACTTAATGCTCACCGGCCTCTGTGTTGCTCGAAGCAAAAGGATCATCAAGAACAAACCATGGTTGCTCGTTTTCTTACAGGTCTCTCTTCAGATTTTTCTGTTACAAAAGTTCAAATGTTGACTGGTTCAGATGTTCTCACTCTTGCTGACGCTTACAATCGTCTGAGTAGACTTGCGATATCTCTGCCACAATCTCAGCCTGTGACTCAGACATCTGCGCTTGTTGCCCCATCTAGTTATGGCCGTGGAAATATTCAGAATATCAGAGGACGAGGACGTGGACGTGGTATGGGAGGCAGAGGAAAGCTTCAATGTACATTCTGTGAAAAATCTAGACATTTAGAAGATCGTTGTTGGGATAAGCATGGTCGGCCAATCTCTTCTGCATCAAAGTCATATAATCCTAAAGCTCATGTTACTACTATTGAGGCAACTAATGCACAAGAGAATATCACTGCAAATGAAAGTAGTATCACCCTTAGTCGTGCGGAATATGATGAGTTGATTGCTCTCCGACCTTTGAGTTCCAGTTCTCCTGTAGCTGGTATTGCCTATTCAACCGGGAATCATCTCCATCCGAATGATAGTAAGTGGGTTATTGACTCTGGTGCATCCAGACATTTGTGTGGACATTCTCGTGTTTTTTCAGATCTAAAGGTCATTAAGGCTCAACTTGGAGTCTCATTAGCCGATGGGAGCTCCTCCCCGGTTGTTGGTCAGGGAAATATTTCTATATCCTCCTCATTACAGTTGAAAAATGCTCTTCATGCTCCAAACTTTCCTCAAAGTTTACTTTCTGTTAGTTTCCTTATAAAAGAACAAAATTGTAGAGTAATATTTGATCCAATGGGTTGTCATTTTCAGGATTTGCTGACGGGGAAGAAGATTGGTGGAGGCTATGAAGAAAATGGAATTTACTACCTACATCATCCAATGGGTTCTGTTCATGCTGCAGTGGACCATTCATTCAGCCTTGTTCAGTGGCATCGTCGTCTTGGTCATCCTTCATTGTCAAAGCTTCGGTCGATCTTTCCTCAGATTTCTTCCACCACATCATTTCAGTGTGAAGCATGTCAGTTGGGCAAGCAACATCGAAGTTCGTTCCCTTTGAGTCTGAGTCAGTCTAGTTATAAAGTTTTTGAACTTCTTCATGCAGATGTATGGGGTCCTAGTAAGATTCCTACTAGGACTCAGTGTCGGTATTATCTTGTTATTGTTGATGATTTCTCTAAGTTATCATGGGTATTTTTAATAAAAGAACGATCTGAAGTTTCAAGTCTTATCAAATCCCTAATTCTTGAAATAAAAACTCAGTTTGAATCTATTATCAAGATTGTTCGCACTGATAATGCTCTTGAGTTTAAATCAAAAGATTTGTTACAATTTTACCAAGATCATGGCATCCAACCCCAAACTTCTTGTGCCTATTCATCTCAACAAAATGGGGTGGCTGAGCGAAAACATCGGCACCTCCTTGATGTTGCAAGGACCATTATGATTCAATCCAATGTTCCTGCGTCATACTGGGGTGATGCGATTACCACTGCTTGCTATCTGATCAACCGCATGCCTTCGTCTTCTGTGGGTGATCAAATTCCATTACATATCCTAAAACCTAATGCCCCACTTTTTTCTTTCTCACCAAAAATATTTGGATGTGTCTGTTTTGTTCATAAACTTGGCCCTGACCGTGATAAATTAGCAGCTCAAGCTACAAAATGCATATTTATTGGTTATCCGAAAAATCAGAAGGGCTATCGATGTTATGATCCTATTTCTCGCCGAGAGTATGTCAGTGCGGACGTATCTTTCCTGGAATCCTCTCCATATTACTCTAGTTCCGGTTCTCCGTTGCAGGTTGATCCAGCTGAGTCTTTTCCATTACCTATACCTCCTTTTCCTTTGGAATCTGTGCCCTCCTTACCGAACCAAACTTCATCCTCTTCCAGATTTAATAATCCTCCATTGGTATATGTGCGTAGAGCTCCACTTCCGCAAGAGCCTTCATCTTCTTCTTCTCCTGAGGTAAGTTCTACTGACAATAGTGTTCTTCAGGATGATGATAACAGGCCTATTGCTCTACGAAAAGGGACAATACAATGCACCTTATATCCCATAGCTCATTTTGTCTCCCATGCCAGAATTGGACATAAGATGAAGTCTTTTATTTCAGCCTTGTCTGCTGAAACCATTCCTCTGAACTATCAGCAGGCAGCACTTGATAATCGCTGGAAGATGGCTATGCAAGAAGAAATGACAGCTTTGGTATCTCAGCATACCTGGGATCTAGTTGATTCCCCAGCAGATGCTGACATTGTTGGTTGTAAATGGGTATATACAATAAAGTACAAATCTGATGGTTCTATTGAAAGGTACAAGGCCAGATTAGTCACGAAAGGATATACCCAGACATATGGAATTGACTTCTTTGAAACGTTTTCTCCTGTTGCACGGATGGGTACCATCCGTCTTGTTCTCTCAGTAGTTGTTCAGCATGGCTGGAACTTGTGTCAATTAGATATGAAAAATGCATTTCTTTATGGGGATCTCTCTGAGACCGTTTACATGCAACAACCTCCAGGTTTTGAGGTTGAGGGGGAGTGTCATAAGGTGTGCAAATTGAGAAAGGCGATTTATGGCTTGAAACAAAGTCCTCGTGCATGGTTTCAAAAGTTGTTTGAAGTGATGTCAAGCTTTGGTTTTAACAGATTAGCAGCAGATCATACTCTTTTTATAAAGAAAACTAGCTCTGGCATAGTTGTTATGGTAGTATATGTGGATGACATCATTCTTACAGGAGATGATGTGAAAGCTATTGAAGCCACAAAAGCTCATCTTCACAAACACTTTGTTACAAAAGACCTTGGTTCACTCAGGTATTTTCTGGGTATAGAAGTTGCTAGAAGCCGTGAAGGGATGGTTTTGTCTCAACGGAAGTATGTTCTTGACTTATTAAAGGAAACAGGCATGTTGGAAGCTAAACCAGCAAATATTCCCATGGACCATAAAGTTCAGTTGGTTGAAGAAGGGTCAAAACCTGTTGATAGCAAACGCTATCGCTCACTAGTAGGGAAGTTACTATATGTAACTGTGACCAGACCAGATATTGCTTTAGCAGTAAGCAAAGTTAGCCAGTTCATGGACAAACCAACTGAGGTACACTGGAATGCAGCCATAATGATTCTCAGATATCTAAAGTCCTCTCCTAGAAAGGGGTCACTGTTCAAGAAAGGTGGAACTCTGGAGATAGTAGCTTATTCTGATGCTGACTATGCTGGATCTGTAGTAGATAGAAAGTCTACCACAGGATTCTGTGTGTTTCTGGGAGACAACTTGATTTCATGGAGAAGTAAGAAACAAAATGTGGTTTCCAAGTCGAGTGCAGAATCAGAATATCGGGCTATGGCCCAAACAACTGCTGAATTGATATGGGTTCGCACTGTTCTTAATGATCTCCAGGTGAAGGTTTCCTCTCCAATGACCATGATGTGTGATAACAAAGCGGCAACATATATAGCAAACAATCATGTCTTTCATAAGAGAACAAAGCACATTGAGGTTGATTGTCACTATGTAAGAGATATGATTCAAGCTGGTCATATCACTACAAAATACCTAAAGTCTGAAGACCAAGTTGCAGATATTTAATAGAACTTCCATCTTTCTGTCCTAATTGTAATAAAAAAAAGTGTATATGTAATTAATCCATTTTGACAAAAGGATAAGATGCCTTGTCCTAATCAATTCCTTCCTCACAACTACAGTATCTTGCTACTAGCCTTGCATTACAATAGTCTACTATTTCATCAGTTATGAATTTAATTTTGCAAACCACTTGCACCCTTCAACATTTCTTGTCAATGATGCCATGTATTATTACCTCATGGAAGGCTTGTATTTCAAGATCAGCTGCATTCCACCATTAATTTTTAAATGTCTTTTAACATTGTGGGTTATATGTTTATTTCAACACCAGGGAAATGTTTGACTTTCAATTCAAAGGGCTATTATGATCACCATATATCTAATGAATGTCTTGCATATTCCAGTCTTAGCATATAACCATCCATTTTTAATCACGCAGTTTATTTGAAGCTTGTATTGATAATTGTTGTCGACTAGCTTAAATGATGTTGGTTATTACCAACTGTTGATTTACCTCTTTCACACAAATAGGCTGCTTATGTTTTCCATGTTGTACTATTTTTAGTTACCATTGTCCATTGGACTGACAGCATTCAACATTTGGTAATTTGCTGGCCAGTATGTACACTCTCCTTTTGAACACCAAGACATTCAATTGTCACCCAATGCACAAGCTGTGCCCAGTCATACATCCAACTCCTTCCACGTTCCCCAACAACCATTCCCAATGCCTGCACATCCCTGCCACAACTACCCAGGGAACCAAATGAAGCAATGAGCATGCACATATCCCAAAAGACAGAAGTGTATCTAGACCTTTGACAAATCTCCAAAGTTGGCATCTCGCACACTGTCATACGGATACTCCATTTTCACTCACATACTATATCCCCTTATAACTTAGTTATATTGGATAAGTTAACAAAAATGGTTGCATCCCCGTATCCACACCCATATCCATGTGTCATAGATCACATCTCACAGCTTGATTTGTAAAAATCAGACCATTGAATGACATCTCCTCAATTTCAATGCAAGCAATGTCGATTAGATCTTTATTTATGCAGTGTAAATACCAATTCAATTGCCTCCAATTTCAATATGTTTGAATCATGATGCAACAAAGAGATGATCTGACCCAAGGGGGGTTGACTTAGTGGGGTGGAGCCTTGGCTGCTAGGCTGGCAGTCAAGGTTTGATTCTCATGGGTGTCGCCCCTCTGTGCAAGCCAATGCGTAACATAGGCCCCGGGGGCAGGGATCCTAGCCTCGGAGTTTTACGCAGCCGGCACGATGACCATAGGCATGGCAGGCTGAGCCAGCACGACCAGGTCTTTGTGCAGGGTGTGGTTTCTTCAGGTTATAAAATAAAAAGAGATGATCTTTAAATGCCTTATCTACATTGTTGGATATGAAGGTGCATCTGCAGCCTGTAGATGATGCACACTGGACAAAACCTTCAGAGTTGCCAGTGTTAGAATGACCTCCCTAGGCTCTCCTGTTTCTTGGTCTCTGTAGGCTAATTCTGTTTCCATAGGCAGGTCTAGAGACATGATGAGCATTTTTCACTGAATAGAAACTCTGATAGTGAATGCTAGGACCATGACCTATTGTATCGATTTTTGAACTTAGCATAGAAAAGAGAAGAGGAGTGGAGCAATGCTACTTCTTTTAACCCAAATCTCTAGAATTCATATCAAGGACAGTAATCGCAATACTTTTTGTTCAAGAAAATCTGCACAAGGTTATATAAACTGTCCTACAAATTAAGGATGCATATACCTATCTAACCAGTTACGGTCCACCACACCCAACTACACCAACTACCTGTAACCATTAAAATTCATAGGAATTCAAATATTATTCCCTAAAGCACACCTCTAAGAGCTAGTCTTACCTTTCCGCACTTTTTCCCGTTTTATGGAGCAGATCAAGAGCAAAGATGATAAAATTTTCTGTTGATAAATTCCGCTATAATCGGTTACTCATACGTGCAAAGTTAGGAGAACAAAACATGTACAGAAATCTGGCCAACAGGTTAGACCTTAAAATCAGAATCAAATGAAAAATCAACTCCTCTACACTTACCCACCCCATTTATCCAATAAAACAAATAAGATAGTGAACAGAAAGAAAAGGGAAATACAGCATCTCGTTACTCGCCGAAGAACCATAAAGTTAGGGTTTTGCCGTGTTAACAAGAGAGAGAAAATAAACGATAAACACAGCTACCTGCCATCTTACCTAAACTAAATTCGCGGAGAATTAGGGTTTTAATTATGCAAACCAACCCTTAGAACAGAACAGGGCATTGCAAATTCTACACATGCAAGTAACAGATAGAACGATCCAGAAGAACAGAATACCAGAAATCAGCGCCTCTCACCGACCGATCGAACATTCAATTCAGGAAGAAAGAATCGGGGCGGCGAAAGCAGAAATAAAACCATAGGAATTAGGGTTTTAGTTTTAAGCAGATTCACCGATTGATCGATAGATCGGGCGGAACCAGGGAATATAGGATTTGAAGTGGAAAGGGGGGATGGGATTTACCGGCGGGGACGTGGTTGAGGGCAACGCCGGTGCTGGAGAGGCCGTTTTGGACGGAGGGTGGGATGCGGGTGGTGTCGCCGTAGGCGGAGACGGAGACGGGGCCCCTGTAACCGACGTGGGCGAGGGCGGAGCTTATGTTCTGGGCGATCACGTGGGGGTCCGCCCCCTTTGGCACCTGGCAATTTTCTATGTCCCACCACACCGACGTCTTCGCCGTCGAATACTGCGCTTCCGCCATCGCCGATCTGCTTCTTCTTCTTCGTCGTCGAGTCTCTCTCCCTCTCTCGTTTCTTCTACTGTAACTCCATCGACTCTCTCTACAGTAACTCCTCCGCCATGGACTCCCTCTCTACTGTAACTCCGCCGCCATGGACTCCCTCTCTCTACTCACTCTCTCTGTTTTCTTAACGACGAAGTTCGCGGCTTTTCGTAAACTTATTTTTCTCCGGGAAGTAGTTCATTTGGTAAATAGCCCTCATCTTTGAGGAAATAACTATTTTGCCAGTCCTGCCGGATATGGTGCTCGGTACGGTGAGATTAGGGGTGGCAATTTCTGACACGACCCGCCAACCCGCCTCTTAGGCGGGTTCGGGTTGGGCTTAAGCCAACCCGTTTAATAAACGGGTCGACCCGCGTAACCCGTTTAATAAACGGGTCGACCCGCGTAACCCGTTTATTAAACAGGTCGGGTTCGGGTTGGGGGTATGCCAACCCGCCAACCCGGCTGACCCGTTTAATAAACGGGTTAGGCGGGTGGGTCAACCCGCCAACCCGTCTGCCAACCCGCCAACCCGACCCGCCAACCCGGCCCGTCAACCCGACCCGCCAACCTGCCTACCTGCCAACCCGATCCGTCAACCCGACCCGCGAACCTGAAAACCCGTTTACCCGACCCAACCCATTTATTAAATGGGTTGGCGGGTCGTGTCGGGTTACCCGTTTATTAAACGGGTCGGGTTCGTGTTTGCCACAGCCGACCCGTTTAATAAACGGGTCGGGTTCGGGTTGAGGTATGCTGACACGCCAACCCGCCAGCCCGACCCGATTGCCACCCCTAGGTGAGATGACGAAACTAACCTTTACGCTCGGGGTTGTCGGCTGGCGATCCCCGGAAGGACTAATGTACCCTCGTACGGTTCCGAGACTTTAAAGGGAAAAAGGCGATATAAATCTCATGGGATATTGGAGATACCCCCAGAAGTTATATATATATAGAGAGAGAGAGAGAAATGAGTGAGAAAGGATTCAAGCTTTATGATCCACATGCCTTCTTAGTGAGGGCCGTTCATGTAAAACTCATAAATTTTTAATAATTTTATGAGAAATAAAAAAGAATCTAATGTTAAAATATTGTTTGAACTTAATATTGCGATTTAATTGTAATTTAAACTCTAATTTGGATTTGGGATGAATTTAAATATGAGAATTTATATTGAATTGGGTTTTGATTTTTAAATTAGATTTAATCTGGATTTAAGTTGAACTTAATTTGGATTTAATTTTAGAGTTTATTTTGAATTGAATTTGAGTTTCAATTTAATTTGGATTGCTATTGAGTATGTATTTGAATTTGAAGTTTTATCGAATTTGGATTTTGATTTGAAAATTTGAATTGAGATTGGATTTGGGTTTAATTCAAATCTAACATATTATAATAAATGAATCTCAATTTAGATTTGATTTTTTATCTAAATTAGAATTAAGTTGTAATGTCAATTCGAATTTAAATTACCCATTAATTTGAATCTTAGTTGAAATTGAATTTAAATTTGTAGCTAATTGAGATTGAATTTATATTAAGAATTTAATTTAATTTGAATTCAATTTAATATGAATTTGAATTTGGATTTTAGTAGTTGAGTATGGATTTGATGTGGGTTTACCTAAATTGGTTTGGATCTCAATTGAATATAAAATCCAAAATTGACAGAAAAATTAATGGAATGGAAAATTAGTTTTAAATTATAATTTAAAATTTAATTTGAAAGATGGATCCCAGATATTATTATAATAGATTTCAAACAATTCATTATCGGATCTAAATTGGTTTTTATGGGTAATGAGATCCATAGGGTGGGATGTCCTTCTATGTGGGCCCCACTTGGTGTAAAACCCGTAAAATTTTGATAATTATCAAACTAAATAAAGGATAAAATCATTTGAAATAAATACGATAAAATGATATAGAGTCGATCCAAATGGATCTTAAAATTCAAACTAGATCAACTGGATCCAGTATTTGGATTCGGGTACAATGAATGAATTCGGATCCTGGATGGATCCGAAACCCAATTAGAATCCAATTGGATCTAAAGGGGTCCAAATAGGGTCGAACCATAATTAAGATCCAGAAATGTAGTTAGAAAGTTCATAAGATTTAAAATATAATTATTATCCAACTCATATTTGAGATTCATCGAGAATCAATACGTATATAAAAGAATTTTAGTTGCAAGAATAAGCAACTAAAGAGGAGTTGGTGTATTGGTCAAGTTGATGTACTCATAGGGAAGAGAACCCTGGTTTAAATCCCTTTGAGCGCTGAGCCATTTTGACAAAAATATTTTTATTACTTTTGCTGAAATTCGAAAAGACCTTAGAACTTCTCATTTAAGAGGGCTTAAATGAGGAATGACATTTTCAAGAGGGTGGTGGCTGACCGATTTTCCAAGTTGGAAACCTATTAAAGAACATTGAAGAGGGTGAGAAAAACGTTTTGGGAAGACCACCATGCCCACGGTTTTAGAATTGGGAGAAGGAGTCTTAAATGAGAATGGCGGTTCCAAGAAAAGAAATAAATACCATCAGACGTCTATAAGTGGTTAAATTAAATTTCGTTGCAAAGATATGCAACGAAATTGTATATGGCACACTGGTGGGGTTACCCCTTGCTGATAAGGTCCCTAGTACAAATCCCCTGGGCGCCATCAATTAAAAGTATTTTGCAAAAAGGTAAGTTATTGATATTTTTTTTTTGGAAATTTTAAGGAGGGGTGTTTCACCTTCCCATTTAAGACGGATTAAATGGGGAAAGGGAGGAAGACGCACAAAGAAAGAGGGTTGTGTGTTTTCCCAAAGGAAAAGCCCAACCAAATACATTAAGGAAGAAGAAGAAAAAAAAACGGATGTATTTTGGGGTTTACAAAGTTGGACTCATTGAGACTCGCCCCTCCTACTCTCTCTCAAGCCATTCCTCTCCCAGGCCTACTCTCTCTATCCCCATTCCAGCCATTGACACCATTATCTCTCTCTCTTAACGTTTTTGGCTCATCCATCCTTCTCTTCCATCGTGGTGGTCGACCATCGTTGCTGGACGTGTCGACCTCCCCTGCTGATCATGTGGACTCCATTATTGAGGTGGTGTGCCGCTCCAACGAAGGAAGAAAGGGGTGCAGCCATGCCGTCGCGAGACTTCAAAGAAGTAAGGGCATAACTTCTCTATGTGTATGCGCAGTGTTGTGGGGGCAGGTATAGGTCTTAGATCATCTGAATATATATACGAAAATCATTTCAGCCATTAGCCTTAGCCATGGTTAACGCAACATATTTATGTGTAGATCGGACTTATAAAAACGTGTTTGTCATGAATATCCGATCATATAGTCTTTAGATCTAATTATACTGCAACATACTCATGTAGATCGTATCATGAATCAACATATTTATGCATGATTTGATTTTTTGTCATGCCTATAGGTGTATCATCATACGGTCTGAAAGATGCTAACAGGCCTGTTATGATGGCTCTGAATGACTGTTCAACCATTTTACAACACCCAACTCATTTGGGCTTTGCTTGGGTGTTTGAGTTTTTAGTTTTGAAGAACAATGCTTTTCTATTAAGTAAAATCTGAGAATATCTGATTAGACTAGGCATTTATCTACTTGTCGATCATTAGCTTGAACTTTAGATTGCTGGTAGAAACTGTGTTATGTCATTTCTAGATTTACTACTTTTGTTAGCGATAATATATACATCCTATCAAGGATCTGCATTAAATTACTTGATGAATGTGGGCTTGAGATCTTAAAATAGATGTTGTAATCAAATTTCTAGAGTCTGATGAATTCTGTTATGAATTAGCATCGATTACTCTTTCAAATTTTAGCATGAGACTGATTTACCATTTATGAATTTATTTAGTTTTTTGTCATGTATAAATCGTTAGATCTGCAAACGACTACATACCCATTTAAGTATGAATCCTCATTAAATTAACCTTAGCTGGTGTTTTAAATCCCTGTAGTAACAGTAATTCCTTTCAAAAAAAAATTTATATGTTGATTTCTGTTAATAAGGTCTGGTAACATTTATTTTAGCCAGCATTCATTTACTTTGTCTACCCACGGTGTGAGCCTTGGTTGTCCACCTGTAATCACAAGACTTTTTAGCCATTTTAAAGTTTGGTTAATCAAGCTGGATACACCTGATATTAATCAGAGTGGGTTTATTTATTTTTTTTGGCTGAGGCCTTAAACACTACATGTCAATACTTGTCAGGCACACTGAAATCTGTTTTTAAGAGGATATAAGTGTGCTGAATTCAGTCACATAGAAACTGGTTTTTTTTACTGACTATGAGTGTGCTTGATTCAGGCACACACAAAAAAAAAAACTTGTTTTAACTATATATGTGTGCTGAACTCAGATACACAACAAACTTATTTAAGCATGGTACTATGCTGGATTCATGTACACAATAAAAAGTACAATTATATAGTCATTTTGTACCTGTGCTTGTATCGAATGCAGGTACACAATGATTTTTTTTCATGTACCTATGCTTTGACTGAATTAAGGACACAGAAAATTGTATTCTCTTAAAATGGAGAACCAATTGGACAAGCTATTCAACTATTTTCTTATTGACAAATGTGTGATTTTATTGAGCACTTGGATTAGTTGATGCGATAATACCTTTACACATTTTGAGGAGAAAGTTTGCAATGCACATCAGAAACATTAAGATTTCCTTATTATCATGAATGCGGGAACTAGCAATTCTTCGTTATCTATCATGCTATCAATTGTGGCCTTGTGAGAATTCAATGTATCTGCAGAAATATTCTTGCTATTCCCTGTGTGTAATTTGTCATAATCTTATGACAGTTGATAGCCCTTTGTAAGATTCATGTCATTACTTGTACTTAGTGTTGCATTAAGATTTATGTTTTCTGTCATCTTTGGTGTCACCAATTTGAATCCGCTTAAAGTTTAAGTGCATAATCTTTCACTAAATAGATTTTTTTTTATATTGTTCATCTGAAAATTTTAATACAATATTGATGACTTAGTGACAGTGGAGTTATGTTACTTGCAATTATTGCTTTTATGAAGATGTACAATGGCATTGATGCTTGGTGATTGTTGAGTTTAAGCTACCTGCGATTTTCGTAAAATGAGCTCATACTTGAGTTTGCGGTTCAGGTGAACCATCATGGTGCCATGTAGGCACGGGTTATGTTCTTATGTGTAATTAGATGTAATGTGTAGTAATGAGTGTTAATGAATCACATGGGTAAACCATAATGCTCACCAACGAAAGTAAACCATGTGTGTTGTGATCTCTTTTACTATACTTAGAATGATAAACACATTGTGGCATCCAAATGCAAAAAGATTTTTTTTAGTCCTGTAACGTATGCCGTAACACAGAGGAGCACAAATGAATGTATCTCTGGAATCTTCTCTCTTTGAGCGACGGAGGTTTTGTGAAATCTTTAGATCATAAATGTTTGAATTTGAAAGACCTCAATTCTTAACATATCCTCATTTATTCAACTACCTGAATTAATATGAGAATTCAAATGGGTGTTGCTATCACCGTGGACACACACACTGGGACACGGTTGTACATATTGAGAATGTACGTATTGAGGATTGAACGAGATAATAATGATGTAGTCATATTGCTTATGGTTTTTTTATGTGGCTTGTTGGTAAACACACATGTTTGTTATAATTGCATAATTGAGAAATACTACGAAGGCACAATAAAACAAATTGAAACTGAGCAGGACAAATCTTTGTGGTGCCAAACGGGTACATATAATGCTAAGTGAATTGCATATAATTGAGTCACGATCGCTTGTAAATATTATGACATGTTTTGTGCCGATTGATGTATGCTTGTTCTGCAAATAATTGCCTAATAAAGGGGCACTTGTCATGTCATGATCATGTAAGAGCTCAAAATCGAGCTTGCGGTCTCATAGTGCCATACGAGCACTTAAGAACTGATAAAGTTGAATAATGTTATGTTGCGGCGTAACCAGTGGGGTACGATATGTATACCCTAGCACTAAAAACAAAGGCTAAATTAATACATGGTGACATAAAAGAAAATTCTAGACTCTGGTATACCTGAAAGACGATATTTGTTACCAGTTTCTATTTGGGATTCTAGGTATACCTGAAAGAGGGTATATGTTACTAGATTTTCTCCAAAGTTCGAGGTATACCTGACAGACGGTGTATGTTACTGGATCCAAACAAAGAAAGAATGAAAATCATGCACATATAAAATAAAAATATGGGATTCTGGGTATACCTGAAATGGTATATGTTACTGGTTTCCCGGGATACTGGGTATACCTGACAACGGTATATGTTACTGGTTTCCCAGGGCTCTGGGTACACCTGAAGACGGTGTATGTTACCGGACCCATGGTCTACCTTGGAGAGGGTAGATGGTACAACCTCCGTGGGACATTCTTGTTTTTGTGAGAGCTAGGCGTCTCACCGGTCCCCAGTCCATGGAGTTAGGGGGTCAGGACTACCAATGTGTCCTAGGTGGTAGATCCAAGTCTTCTGCAGAAGTACATGGTGCATCCTAATTCTAGTTCTAGCCATTGGGGAGTACTCTCTCGGTCGTGAACCGTCCCCTTTGGATATCTGTACGACTAGTCACACAGGTTATAAAATAATAGACCCTCGTGTGGTCTCGGTCCGCTACGATGTCGAATGTCTGTGCGTACCCACAGGGTAATTAACAAGATGAAACATAAAGTTAGTGCATTAAGAAAGATCTTTAAGTAGTCGCATACTGCTCGATGTTGAAATTGTTGGATTAAGTTGTGACTCCTGTAGAGCATGATTCAAATTAGTTTTCCGTTACATGGAAATTGTGATAACTTATGAATGATGTGTTGAACATTGATGTTTGTGCTTTATATACACTTTACATTAATTGCTTTAGTTAAGTCAAATGTACATCCTTATTAGTTCCAAAGTTGTTATTGCTTATATAAATATGGTTCATGCATGTGATGTATCGTGCTTTGACGTTGATGGAATATATCATGAAATACTTGACTTTGGTGACCTGTACATTTATCACTTGTTAAATGGTTATTAGTTCTATCTAAACATGTTGCACATATACTTGTACACGTGACACTGTGCACATTCATATGGATATTTTGCTTCTTACTCAGACGTGGTAGTCTGACCTTTTCTGAATTAATGTTTTTCAGTGAATGACGAGCAATTGCGGTCGTCGCTACGACAGTGCCATGTGACCATATCTTCTTCAGATGTCCTGAGGAATATGACTTGTAATAAATCATTAAGTTGTAAATAATAACTTGTAGTATTTCAATGCAAGAATTTATTTTACTTAAATGCCTTGAGTCTGTGCTATTACTTGTAACCCGCCTAAATAATTTGACGAAGGATTTAATAAAGCTTTTCCGCTGTTGTTTAGAAAAAAAAAATTTATTCCAAAATTTTCAAGTTAAATATTTGGGGCGTTACACTTGGATCCAATTGCCTATGTGACAATTAAATTGATTTAATTAGTTAAGTGTTCAACTAGGTGAGACACCCCCCACTCTCTTTAATTAAGCATTAAATAATTTAAATAGATAATTGAGTTGAGAGACTTAAGATGAGATCTATCCCTCTCGCACATTTTGAAAGAGACCTACCTAAGAAAGGTCTCTATGCAAATGAGAAAAAAATAAATAAAATAAAGAAAGTTAAAATTTACTTAAAGAATTACATTTAAATATGTAACCTACCTTAGGGAGGATTTTGACTAAGCAAGGTAGAAAGCCCTCCCTCTCTCACGTTTTTGGAGAAAGCCTAGGTAAGGGAGGGGTTACCAAGTCAGCATAGAGTATGTAATAAGGAAAACTTAGGATTTCCTTATTGCATAGGGACACCATCTATATTTAAAGAGACCCTTACACATAGTGGCCTAGCTAGGATTCATGTGAGGGGGGGGGGGGGGCAACAGGGGTGTAGCAAAAACAAATTTGTGTGATAGTCGGGGGTTCAGGGGCTGGGCTACATTGCAGCTGCGGGGTGGTAGGTATGTAACTCATAAGTGAAGTATGATATATCATGATAGAGGTGTTGGAAGCTCTCTTGACGAAGGTCATCCCTCACCCAAGACTGGTGAATGGTGCATGACTAGGGTTAAGCTATCAATTGTTTGAATATACCCTTTCCTGAGTTGTTGCCCTGATTCATATATTGATCTGTGTTAGTACCCACAAATATGAAATATCAAAGCAATAATTGATTATGCATCACTTAAGAAATAAAATATAAATAAAAGATGTTATAGTCACCCATACATGAAAGAGATATTTGGTTTACATCGGTAAATACATGCATTATTTAATTGTCCATGCATAGTTCTGATATATGCTTCTAAATCAATTGTGGCATGCATTTGTACTTGAAATCATTTTCTAAATGAATAACTATTTAGTTGATTATTTGTAATCGAATAAAAGCATGTCTCATGTATATTTGGTTCTATTTACATGTATTGTGCTTTAGTATACCCTACTGAGACTCGATGAGTCTAACCCCAATTATAACATGTAGGTACCTATTGAGGATCCCTACGATGGCGGGATGCTATGGCGGTGTCGAGAGGCAATCTTTTCCTTTCCTATGAATTATTTTGCAAATACCATTTTTGTTTATGTTGGACTTGGGTGACTCTGCTATAATTTTAAAATTATTGAGACTGAATTAAATTTTAATAATGAATGTTATTCACATTTTAATTCAGTTATGGTGATTATTTGATATGTAACTCACATATAGTTTTAACTAAAAGCAAAAGGTTGTTTTCGTTGTTTAAAAAAATCCATATTTTTTGGGTTAAATTTTTGAGGCGTTACAGTCCAGGCTTTGGTGGAGTCTAGTTTAATGACATGGCAGCTGTAAGATTAGCAAAATTTTAGAATTTTGAATAAAAAATATTTTGAGAAATGCAAAAAAAAATCTCTATTCTCTGTGTTATTAGTCTGTGTGTTTGATTGTGTTTAACTGCAATGTTTTTGTGTTAACTTTGACACAATGGCAATTATGAGCTAACTGATAAATAAACTGAGAAAGTTGGTTAGTTAGCAACTAAACTAAGCTATTAATTTATTTGATTGAATTAATTAACTCGATGACTAATTTCCTTGATAAATCATATCTAGCTAAATGAATTGATAAAACCTTAGTTAGATAGAATTTTAGCGAAGTATAAAATAAAAAAAATATTAATTACTCTTTTGGATGGCAAATTAGATTGGTACCTAGCTAACAATATTAACTTAGTAATTGTTTTTGCTAATTAAGATTATTTAGCATATAATTGTTAGACATTAAGCATTTATTGACTAAGTTGTGAGTAATTAGTGATGGTTTGCTAATTAACAAGTATATAATGTAAATTATGCTAAGGTATTAAGTGAATTTCTAATTTTGATTTATGAACATAATTATTTTAGAAATGTGACCTAAGATGTAGATGATTAACAAAAAAAATAAAAATAAAAATATTAATATCCTTGTGGGTTTGGACCAACATCGGTTTTGGTTTTGGACCAAACCGGTTTGAGATCCAATTGTTTGGGCCAAGGAATTTCAAACTTTTGGTGAGAAGGAGTGGGGTCCATACGATGGGGACAACCCCTCTCTCCCCTTCCCAAGCTTGTGGTCCTATTGGAGGGTCATAAACTTGTTTTTCAAGGAAAGACAAGGTTATGACATGGGAGGTTTACCTCTTTTCTCTTCTTTCCATTTTTTGTGAAAGTAGGAAAAGGATCTTGGAAGAGAGAAAAGGAGGTTGGTGGTGACTCTTAACCCTCCATTTCCATTAAACCTCTTTCAACCCTCCATCCTCATTTACCTTTCTCTCTCTCTAAACACCTATAAGAACATGATTTGAGGAAAAAACTTAAATCACTATTCATGATTTTGCTTGGGTGTGTCTTCTCCATCTTCCTCCTCTTCTCTTCAACCTCTATTTTTGTTTTTGAGGGGCTTCACCTACCCAAATTCGTGTAGAGAGAGGTGCATTCGAACTCCTCTTTACATGAGTTAAGGAAATAGTCCACTCAATCAACCCATTCATTATTGTTGTTTGAAAGAATAAGATAAGAAAATCCAACATATCTCTTGTACATTCTAAAGTTTGGTTTACCCCTCCTATATCCATGCATTCTAGTAATACATTGAGGTACAAACATGGGTACGTATGGGGAAAAACCCATGCATACGTTTAATGTTGTTATTTTTGGTAAGATATATGCTTTTCATGGTTAAGCGTCATTCATATGCATTTCTAACAATGATTTTTTAATTTCGAGTTCATGTTCATAGTTGTTTCAATCTATATGCATTCTTCATGTTCTACGTTGAGTTTTGGTGTAAATGCATTATTATTTGTAATAAAAATAAATTTTATACATGACCAACACTTAGAAAAAAAAAGTATACATATCTTTTGTTTTGTTAAGTGCATGTTTTGGCGAGTTGTATATTTGTTGGCTTTCAAAACATAGATTCAATGGTGAACCTTACTTAGGTTATGAATCTTGAACTAAGCAATGATTCTAGAATCTGGTCCATAATGGACTGATTTTTGTATGTTCAGTCGATCTGTCTAGACTAAGGTCTGAACCCGAGTGAGTTCACACCATGGCACAAAAGTGGCAATGCACATGGCAGCTAGCACCATATGCAGGCTACGTCTCATATGCATACCGCATAGGCACAAGTTTGCCCTATAAAAAAATAACTATATCAGCGTGTGTATGCGTGTGCAACGATTTTCATCGCAAATATGCACTCATAAAAAATGAACTCAATTGTGTGACAACCCCAACTCATACTCCTTACAGTTAGGGAACAACATTATGCATTCACCAACATTTAACAGTTAAGAGAACATGTAAACATGCATGATCTAATGTATAGAAGGAATATGCATGGCTTCAGCGTAATGCATAAGTAAATTATTACCTCTTATTAGAACTTTCTTTTCATATATATGTCTCTATTAAATGCACATAATTTAAGATTCTCTTTTTAATTGTCGTTGCCCGTAGATACACCAAACGGGTAAAATCCCTAAGGTCAAGTTAGATTCTCAGGGTAACTTAGCACACAATGTGTATTTTATTACTGGGTTTCAAACTTAACCCTTGACCGAAACAACCTTCAGAATATTAGACCGGTCATCTAATATCGGGGACACCAGGGACCACCCATTCATAAGTGTCACTTCTCTTGGTGTACCAAAACAACAGTTGTGTCTACACACACCCTCAGGTAAAGTAGCGGACCCTCTCTAAAACCGTGGGCAAAAAAAATAACCTCAATATCAGGTTCATGAGTAACAATAGCGCACACGAAGTTTTTGTATTCTCGTGGTCTCCCAAAACCGAAATTCTAAGGTTCTCATTCTAACGAGGAGAGATCTAAGAACGTATATTACATTGTTTCTTTATTTTTATTTGATTATTATTATCTTATTTCTTTAATTTGTAATTCATCATGCAAATAAAGGCAAAAGCTCGCATATTCCCCTACGATAACTATCACAGGACCACCGCCCGCGAAAAAGAATAGAACAGTGTAATACAATGCAAAATATTAATGTGATTTTTGCGATGCATTATAAACAAGTAAAGAAAGAGCAAACTAAAGCTCAGGGCCTTCCAGGCCTGCGATGACTCATTCGATCATCAATGCACCATATGCAAAAAATCATGATAATGTGCAATATATACAATGGTGTCAACATGCCTCCAAATACACATCCATATTTACCAATTTAACCAACTAACAATGTGCATAAAATATAACATTCATATGTATGTGTTCACCATTTAAGTACATGTGAACATTTATGCAGTATTGTACCTGCTAAACACACATTGATTTCATGTATGCACATGCAATTGAATAACTTTCACAATAGCATAATGTTTAGGCACGTCAGATAAGTTCAAGCATGTGAAATCTTTCACTTTCAACATGATTTAGAATCAAAATACATTCACATAGTAAATCTGAAAATCAACATTCTTATTACTTTCAAATTCCATATTCAACAAGCACCAGGTGTCAAGTATATATATATATATATATATATATATATATATATTTTTCAAGGGCCACAAGGCTGCCGAGCCGAGCCACTCGGCTAGGCTCTAAGAGCGTAGTAGGCAGAGCCAGCTAAATGGTTTCAGCTGAGCCTATGGCCTGTCAAAGTGTGACCAGACCAGGCCACACCTGCAACCACAAGTCACGAGCAAACTGCTCAGCCGAGCTCACTCGGCTGGGCCCTGCGGCACAGTCCAAGCTTACTAAAAATATATATATATACCACCATAGTGTCCATAAAAAAAATATTTTTCATAAGTAGAAAATGCATGCTATTAAACTTGTATTATGCATGTACATTCAGATTTTAGGATCCCTGTATGCACTTGTGTGCATACATGTCTTCAAGTGTATGCATTATGCATGATTAACACTAACATGCATGTATAAGTATACAAACAACTCCAACAAAATATTCGGATTCACCAATCTACAATTTTTTTTCTGCCAAACCTTGCCAGCCCAGTCGAGCCTATCAGCTAGGCTTGATAGCCCATACACATGCCCAGTTGAGGCTGTGTGTGTGTTGTCAGGGCCAGACTGACCACCCAAAACATATCAAATTTTTTTTTTAACTTGAGCTGGCTCAGCCGAATGGCTCGGCTGAGCCCTCCGGCTTGACATGCTGGCTGCACTACTCAGTCCAGCCGAGCCTGGCAGACCTGTCAAAACATTGACAGGTCTGACCAGATCTGGCTAGCCAAGCCATGCTTGGTTGATCGGGCCGACCAGACTGTGAGGTCTAAAAATAACCAACAAGGGCCTATTAATGACTCAATTTTTTTCTTTAAAACAGTACACGAACTAAGCATAGTTTTATAAATGAAAAACATGTATTATACATTATCAACTTTATACTTGCATGTATTAACAAATCCATGGCTCAAATGTGCATGAGTAAACCATGATCTCCTTCACATGTGCATACAAACAGATCATAACATAGGTATATTTAGGAATATATATAACATGAACATTAAGCTCATTTGTGAACACCTATTCAACAATGCATATTTATTTGGTGTCTACCACAAACACACCATTACCTACACGTTTTCTGTAAAATATATGCCTACCACATGATCTCAATGCATATTTGCATGCATATACACAGCCCAAATCAAAATCCATTATTGAAAATTTATATCTAGCAAAGGGGTCCCTAAAAGAACAACTCCTACCATGACTAAAAATTCTGTTATACAAGTACAAATTTTTTATTTCATGGAAAGGATAAAATACACAAAATACAACCATGGAGGACGATCCATGGATCATCCTCCATGTGATCTTAAGAAACACATACTCTACATATTTTTTTCATGGATTTTCCAACCAAAATATTACATAGAATCGAACTGGCATTCAATTTCTCACTTGGATTCAAAAGAAGAGACCCGTACCTTTGTGTGAATCGAGAATAAGAACCAAAATCAATGGTAGAAAATATCAGACAGCTGGAGAAGAGGGCTCCTTCTTCTTCTTCCTCTCTCTTTCCTCTCTTTCTCTCTCTTTCTCTTTTCTTTCTTTCCTTTCCCCCTTTTTTTATATAAAGAGAGTGAGAGGGGGTGATGCCCCCCACCCCCCCAGCCCTCTTTAGATGTCTGGAGAAGGGAGTTTTCAAAATTGAAACTCTCTTATTTCCAATTTTTTTGAAACTCCTCAAAAGTTGACTTTTCCACATTTGGTATTTTTTTAACTTTCCAATTCTTTTAAAATTCTCTCTTAACCTCTCTTAAGTGAGAATAAGGACTCTTTTAGGAAGTCCTACTCAGCCCTAAAATAAAATTCAGAATTAATATAATATAATTAATTAATTAATTAGAAAATATTAATTAATTAAAAATTATCTAAATGCTTCCAAAAATAGCCAAATTAACCCAGAAGGCTTATTAACCTTATTAAACTCCAAATTACAGCTTTTGATTGAATTTAAAGCTAAAAAAATATTGGGCTTTGATTTGGATTTGGATCTGGATCCAAGATCCAAATCCAACTCCAAAAACCAAAATAGATTTTGGATTGGACCAAATCTAGATTAATATGGGTTTTGGTTAGAGTCTAGATCCATACTAATTTAGATCAAATCTATTGGATCCAATCTCATCCAAATTCAGATCCAGTTCAACAAATTGCTCAATCTTTGAAAAAATACAATTTTTGGGCCAATCGTAGCCCAAATCATGGAAAATAAAAATATCATTGCACTCAAAATTTCGAGACGCATCCAACGACATATTACACTAATACCAAATTTTGAATTTTTCCTAAAAATAACTTGAATTTTGCTTGAATTTAAAGATCAAAATTAAAACTCTTTATCTTGCTTCGATTGACTTGTTACGACCTTGTCGATGGGACCTAGGCCAAGCCCAGACTTAAAGACATCAGTCTAAGAACCGAGCCCCAAACAATTTTTCTCCCAGACTTAGCCAAATTTTCGATAAAAAATCAAATTTAACTAAGTGTGAAAATACCCAATATTACAAATTGGGTTAGACCAAGGTCTAGACATCTGGTTGATCAGACCCACGACCTAACCTAAGTAGAGCCTATACCAAGTCAAACCCTGGTCAATCATTGGCTTGGGCTGGTGAGCCTGTAATTTAAAAATAAATAAATATAAAATATAAATAATGATATATTTTTTAACTCTTATTAGATTTGGAAAATTTGATTAGGGTTAACCTTAAAAAAATATATTCGGATAAGTCGTTTGAGGCTTGATATGGTTGTTTATTGTTTTTGGAATATATATTAGTGTGCATGTGTGTAGCGATTTCTATTGCAGGTCGGCACCTATAAAAAAAATATATTGTGTGTGTAGCGATTTTTCTTTGCGAGCCTGCCCTATCATATATATATATATATATAGTGTATTATTTCAAAAACAAAAGACATGAGATTGGAATGGTCCAAGTAGTCTCGTTAAGACCATGATGAACCCGACCACCTCTGAGAGTTCAATTTTATCGGTGCCTCATTTGGACCTGTGGTCCCAGGCTTATCTTTTATTAAAGTCATAGTTCACATTCCAATACCATTGGTGTAAGTTTTATAAAAGATATTTTTAAAAGGATATTTTCAATAAAACATTTATGCAAACCGAACACCAAATAATAAAAACTAGTTCACAACAATGGTGAGATCCGGGTCAAATTCACAAAACGGGAACAAAATCTAAGTATTTTAAACAATTTCACACCTTTATTGCCTTAAAATAAAAAAAATTAAAATATAGCAAACAAGCGTGAAAACCTATTACAAGATGTTCGAGCAGAAAGGAAATTAATACAACCCAATTAAAAGTGGCCTAAGGCCTTAATTAAAAAAATAGAAAAAGAAAATCGTAAAGGAAAATGCCTCTGCTCATGAACCACGATTTTTATATGTGGGTGTTAGGAATCTTGATGCGTCCACCTCAACGCCAACTACATAACCTTGCTTCTCGCTCATGGCAGCCACCTGCACAAACAAAAACACGCAAACGAAATAAAGATTGCACACAACTATGTTAGTGAAAAACACAAAGATGAGAGCATTAACATAAAATAAAAGAACAAAAATCTAAACACAGGTCCCAATGTGACTTTGTTGGTTTCTGAACTAAAATAGAGTGTCCTCTATTCCAAAACATGACACCAACTAAAAAATTCACAAAATAATACATAAGAACTGTAAAAGTAACAATTTTGCTCTACGAGATTTAGAGAATCACATGTTTTGGATAGATTCTCGTAAAACAGCAAGACAAGCAAGTAAACGACAACAAATCTTAATAAAATTTTGCAAAAATGTTCCTGGAACACTAAAGAATCTAACACAATTTACAGAATTGAAAAACTCCACAGAAAGTTACATAAAATGAGGATGACAAATAGAAAAACATAAAACCAATAACAGAGAATTTCTGGACAGAATTCGGGAAAATAGTGCAATAGTCTGTCAAATTGATTTGAATCCTAACAAAAATTTTCAGAAATATTCTAGACGCGTCCAAAGACCTAACCCAATTTACGAATTTAAAAAATATGTTTGAAATCTCCATATATGCACAAAACAATATAAAAAAAATTCAAAACTAACGATTTTGCTACAACTCGACAAATGCTCTCACAGATTATTTTTCTGAAAAATAAATTCTAGATAATGAAATTAAAAGAAAAATGAATGAATTAGTATCCTAAGGACAAAGAAAATAAGAATAAAAAAAATATAAAATACAAAAAATAAAATAAAGCTAAATAGATCTACCCGATGGCTTGGGTTGGATGATGGCCAACTCTAGCCGTCGGTTTCTCTTTTTTTTTTTTTTTTTAAAAACACAAAATAAATCAGAATAGATGCTAAAAAATGCAGATCAATCAAACTAATCTAATACTAAGAAATATAAAAAAAAATAAAAGAAAATAAAATTCCTAAATCTAAAGATACGAAAAAAAGAGGAAGAAGGTACCAAACCGGTCGATCTGGCTCCTGCCGACGGATTGGGCTGAGGAGATAGTAAGTTGTGGCCTCGTGAAGCATGAAGTCACCCTCCAGAGTTGTTTCTCATGTGTTCTCACTGCTGGACATCACGTTGCATGGCTGGAATGTGATTGGGGCAATGATTAGTGGTGAAGAAAAGATAGAAAATGATTAGGGAGGATAGAAGGAGGTTGATCCCTTGGGGCGCCCTTGGGTGATTGATCCAAGGTGCTAGATTGGCTGCCACACATGTTGGTTATGTAGAAAATAAAGAAAAGAAAATAGAAAAGAAGAAGAAGACGAGGGAGAAAAAGAAAAGAAAAGAAAAGAAGAAGAAGAAGAAGGGTTTGGGATTCATGTGAGGGAGAAAGAGGGGGGAAAAGAAGAGGGGGCGGCTGTAGAGAGGGCCAAGCTGATTCACGCCCCTCTCAAACAAATACTTATATTAGATTTTTAGGTTAAAACAAAAATTACAAAAATTATTCTTAATTAAAAAACTATTTCAAATTACTACTTAAGTCTATTCTAAATTACAAAAATAAGGTTGCGCCTTTGAGGAGGGCATTCTAGAAATATTGTTAATAGGTTAAGTGGATTGCTAATCATGTGCGGATCAGATACAAGATCCTTAAGACGTCACTTGGATTGGATCTGAAATTAGTTATGCTTGAAATTTGCTCCAAAGCCATAAAATGGTTATAACTTTGTCATTTTTGCTCTGAATTGAACGAAATTCGAACCATGGCTCCTTAACACCTGAAACATCATAAACATGGGAATCAAAATAATAAAAAACACATAAATGCATGAATTTAATAGTAAGTATGAATGCATTTTCATGCATTATCAAATTCCCCTATGCTTATTGTTTGCTAGTCCTCGAGCAAACTTTATTCCTAAACTAAAAGAAAGTAAAACCTACATGCTAAACAAAAGCAACAATGCAAAACTAATGTATAATATCTAACTCACTTTCGTAGGAATCACGGTTGCATTTAGCGTATGTAACAAGTCCTTTAAACCCTTGGGTTACCCAGTGGACGAGTGCGGTCTCATGACGGTTTCTAGTGATGATACTCACAAACATCTCTGTCATGTATACTTATATATTTTCCAAAAATGTTAGGCAATTAAAACCCTTTTCAACAAGTATATTTCATGAAATCACATTCTTTCTCATTTTTTAAATCAGCAATGCCTCCACAGTAGAATTTTTTTTTATCTATTTCTTTAGAATTCAGGATTATCTATGCTTTATTCTTAGAAAAATTTGCCTACTCATGTCATCATCTATTATCATTACATGAATGCTTTTGCACAATTTTGCAAAAATTTCAAAGCAATGTTTTTCTTTAAGCTCTTATTATCTTTTTTTTCTAAGCACTATGTCAAATTTTGGATTTTGTGACCCATGTAACGAGCTTTAGGCTAGTGATTCCCAGACCAAACGACCTTAGAGCACTAGACACATAGTGTCCCTCAAACTTAATCACTCGAGTCACTACACCCTAGATTTTCATAGCTACTTGTAGTTTTTTTTCTCCCTATCGTTTGCAATGTCTCCACTGACTAGGCTTTCTAATGGATCCATGTAGCGAGCTTTGGGTTAGTGGCTCCCAAGCTAGCTGGCTTTAGGGCACTAGGTGTAGAACACCCCTCATACTTAATTGCTCAAATCCAAAAGGCTTGATGTGTCGGTTAGACACAAAATTTTGATAATCCTAGCTGCCCTATTCGCGTGAGCACAAACACTTCAACTCATGTCTGAACCCAGCTACTAAGAATCCTATTAACATGAGCGCAGACACTTCAACTTGTGCCCTAGCCCAGCTACTAAGGATAATACAACTAAGAAAATCAAAATACTACATGTGTGCTCTTTCTTTTCTTTACTTGCTAACATTGCTCATTTTCAAAAAAATCAATGCATCTATATCAGTATAAATCAAAGTAGAATGTAACAATTATAAACAAGTATTTTTTTCAAAAGCCACATAAATAACCTATTCATCTAAATCCATTTCAGAAAAAAAATCTATATAGGGCTTAAAAATCATCTCAAAATGCCAAAGACATGCAAAAACAATCATATATTGTTAAAAATTGCTTCGAAAATGCCTAATTTTATGAGTTTTAATCAAATTAATACATGGACAAAAAAATTTTTTAGGTATGCATCATACCCTCCTCTCATGCTTGAATGTCACTATCCTCAGTGGCACTCCCCCATGCTTAAATGAAACTATATGAATGCATGAGTACACACAAAGAACAACACACATAGGGAAAAAGAAATATACGACCTGATATTTATGTTGGAGCTCGCTGGATAAAATGCCTCATTCTGCACTACCATGTGCATGTAGGGCTCCTCAATATCATGTATTCTACGAAAAGAAAACTCATACACATTGAAGCACATCAAATCATAATATATGCATGACTCTATCCTAATTCTATCTAAAGCAAACCAAAATCAGAAAAATCATCCTATCTACCATGAGTTGCCTCTTATGCAGTGCTAAGTTTTAAGTCTTCAGCCAGACTCAGAAACTAGCTCTCGTAGTCGATAAGATCAATGGATCCAATGTTTTGTCTCTCTCCAAGGTCCGAGATATAGGGCTTCAGCCTTTGTCCATTCACTTTGAAAATCCCGCCCATTTTGGGGTCCATTAAAGTAACTGCACCGTGAGGAAATACCGTATGGACCATAAACGGGCCATCCCATATGGACCTAAGCTTCCCTGGGAAGAGCTGCAACCATACATTGAATAACCAAACTTTTTGTCCAGGCACAAACTCCTTTCTAAGGATATGCTTGTCATGGAAGGCCTTAGTTCGTGCTCTGAAAATTTTGGCATTATCTTATGCCTCGTTGCGAAGCTCTTCAAGCTCACTCAATTATAATTTTCGCTCTTTGCCAGCCTGGGCTAAATCAAAATTTTATGATTTGATCACTCAAAATTTTGTGGAAGACCCAAAATGAATTTCTTTTTTGGTTCATATCGCTGACCCCAATTGTTTTGGGATGAAGGCGTAGTTGTTGTTGTTGTATCACCCAATAGGCCCTATGCTACAACTCAATAGGGAGATGGCATGCCTTTCCAAAGATCAGGCGATATGGAAACATGCCAATCAGAGTCTTGTAGGCGACTAGTCCTATATGCCCATAAAGCATCATCAAGGCACTGAGACCAGTCCTTATGGTTTGACTTGACCATCTTTTGTAAGATCCTCTTAATCTCCCTGTTGGAGACCTCAACTTGATCGTTCATCTATAGGTGGTAGGTGGTGGCTATCTTGTGTTGTTGATGTAACTTTTTTAATGAAGTATTTTTGAGATATATTTTCAGTAAAAATGTTTATGCAAACCGTGCATCAAATCATAAAAACCGGTCCACACTAGTGGTGAAGTTCGGGTTGAACTTAGAGAACGAGATAAGTACTTTTGTACCCCACACAATACTACTTTTGTTGCCTCAAAAAATAATAATTAATTAATTAACTAAATAAATAAAGGGAGTGTTGCCCTCTGCGAAGGGCTTACAAAGATTAATTAAATGATTTTATTATAGACCCAATTAATTAAATCAATAAATAAAATAAATCTTAATCTAAAAATAAAAGAAAATGTCTTCAGTGCTCGAGCTTCTAGTCCCTTGATTGTCTTCTTCTACCTGCTAGTTGATCTCTTGAGGGTTCCCTAAGGGGCTCTGAGGGGCATGAAGGGCCTTTTGAAGGAACCTTTTTAGAACCTTAGAGAGATCGTCAGGGGCTCATTTTAGGGCTCACCGCACATCCGAACGCTTCTCTGCAAGAATAAAAAGATAAAACACAAAATAAAACATAAAAACTCATAAAAATTCAAGATTAGTTTCAGCTAAAGATCACAAAAACATGAAATAAACTAACACGAAATACTCATAACATGTAACTAACCACTACATTAAAAGAAAAAATAGTAAAACTAACTATTAACAAAAAGACAAATCAATGTAACAACTACTAATAAATTGAAACTAACTAAATCTGAAACAATAAAATGTGTAAAGGAATCAATCTATAAACTAATCAAGTAATGATCTAATTAACTACAGGCTATCTAACTACACACGATTATGAAACAAATTACCTAATGCTTGTATCACTAATTACTTAAAACAACTTCAGCACTACTATTTAATTAAACAACTTCCTAAAAAAAACTACAGGATCTAGATTTAAACTAATGCTGGAGTATGAAAAAATTAAACTACGAAATCGCATGCATCTAAAAACAAATTGTTGGCCGAAAAGAACAACCCATCATGAAACCGGTTCACACACAATCTGTTCATCTCGCAGCTCACCGTGATCTGGTCTAAACTTGTCCAGCAATCACCATGACATGCATTTTTAATAAAAAAAAATTTACTGCTGAACTTGACCGGTTGAAGCAGTGTTTCACACTGCTTCTCAAACTAGCATCAAACATGTCTATAACGTGTTTGACGTTAACTGTTAAACAATTAATTAACAGCATGAAACATTGTTTTGTTTGCTTGCTGAGCGAGAGAAAAGGGTGTGTAACTTGCACGGGTTGTGTGCTCAAGCAATGTTCTGAGGCCAATCTACACTAGTGCATACTGTTCTAGCGTCACACAGATCCAAGAATCGGGTGATGTTGTATTCGTGCGTGCGTGAAACTCAACAACCAAAACAAACTAAAAAATAAAAAAATAGCACTAGACAAGAACCAAAAAAAACTAATTATGCATTAACTCTGCCAAAGAAAATTATATTTTTGAGCTATGCTACCTAAATAACCAACGAAAACGCGATCATGATAAAAAAAATGTAATAGAACTACTTTCTACAGTGCCTATAAACTATTCTTAAGATGCAAAAACATAACCAATAAAAGAAATCAGATTATGCACTCTGTGATAAAGATGTAGAAAATTAAATCTAATGCATGCAATGATTATAAATACTACAGAGATGGGGGAGAAGAGGTTTACCTACGACTTACCTCCGATAGACGGGTTGAGAAGAAGAAGCAGCTTTTCCATTACGATCAAACGAACCTCCAATCTCTCTGATGATGGTGGCAAGAAGAACCATCGATGACGAGGGTGAGAAGCAATGATGAGAAATAAAAAGAAGAAAGAAGATTGGGAAAGAAAATCAGTTTGAGAAGCAAAAAAAGGAAAACGAAGAGGAAGAAGAGGTAGAGAGGAGAGAGAAGGGGGGGCGTAGAATCCAAAAGGGAAAAACATTTTTCACTGGCTCAAAAACTCCTTTTTATAGCTGCTAATTATGTTTTTAGCAAATCTTTAAAAAAGAGTTTGAAAAGTTTTTAATACTTTAAAAGACCTCTCTTTCTAAATTATTTTCTAAAAACTCAATTATTTTCCTCGAAATACTCCAAAGAGGCTCAATTTTCTAAAATTACAATTTGATGAAAAACTATAAAAACCTTCGCAAATAAGTATTTTTAAGCATTTATCGCACATGATCATGCATGAAAATGTATGATTTTGTTTATAAAAATTATGCATGATCACTTGTAGAGTACTTCTTCATAAGAGAAGCAACCTGCACATTCTTGAAGTGCTTTCTCCCATCACTTATTATGGCGCATGGCATTCCGAACCGACTAAAGATGTTGTGCTTAATGAAATTAAGCACTATCTTATGATCATTGGTCCGGGTAGCCACTGCCTCCACCCACTTGAAGACATAATCCACTGCTACAAGAATGTAAGAAAAACCATACGATGGTGCAAATTGACCCATATAATCAATCCTCAAACATCAAAGATCTCGACAATCAAGATGAGGATTAGGGGCTTCATGTCCCTCCTGGACATCTTCCCCGTCTGCTAACAATCCAAACATCTGCGACAAAACTCATGTGAGTCTTTGTGCAGTGCAGGCCACAAAAATCCAGACTATAAGACCTTAGCTATGGTCTTTCTGCTGAAAAAATGACCTCCACAAGCCAGGGAATGGCAAAAAGCCAGAATGGAATGGACCTCCTCCTTAGGCACACACCTCTGAATCACCTGGTATGCACCCAATCTAAAAAGTTCTGGATCCTCCCAGAAATAATGCTTCACCTGTGCCATAAACCGATCTGTCACAGTCTTGCTTCAATGCGTAGGGAGCTTTTCGGTCACCAGAAACCAGGGAAGATGTTGAATACTCAGGATCTACTCATCCGAAAAGGAGTCATTGATTGGCCCCAACCGAGGGGATGACTCCACTGTCGACAGGTGATTTGCTACTACGTTTTCACTGCCACTCTTATCTCGAATCTCGAGATCAAACTCTTATAGTAGAAAGATCCATCGGATGAGTCACGACTTGGTGTCCTTCTTACTCATCAAGTACCACAAAGCGGCATGATCCGAGTAGACGACCACCTTAGAGCCCAACAAATATGACTAGAACTTCTTCAGTGTGAACACTACTGCCAGCAATTCCTTCTCTGTAGTGGTATAATTTAGTTGTGCATCAGAGAGGGTCCTACCAGCGTAGTAGATCACATAGGATTTCCAATCAATCCTCTGGCCAAGAATGGATCCTATAGCGTAATCGAACGCATCACACGTTATCTTTAATGACAATGCCCAATCTAGAGATTTCAAAATTAGGGCTGAAATCAAGGCTTCCTTAAGCGTAAGGAAAGCCCACATGCAATCCGAATCAAAATGAAAGGGCGTCTCCTTTGAAAGTAAAGCACATAAGAAAGATTTTGCTGAAATCCTTAATGAATCTTGGGAAAACCAAAAAATAAAGGTTGGTCTATTTTGAAAAATGCATTTTCTGACCAAACCCAAATCTAAAATCGTCAATTCAGATCTCTTACGAGGTCTATAACCCATTTTGAATTTAACTATAGTCCTAATTCAATTTCAACTCTTGAATTTTGCCTGAATTTAACTCTATTTTAACCTAAATTTTACTCAAAGTTAAAGGTTAAAATAAACAAAATTCACAGATATTACATACTCACATAATTTATGATACCTCAACGCCAGCTAGGATGTGATACAAAATCTCTAGAACCTCCTCCGAAATGACCTCACTTGCATCCTCCAACTCAACCTTGTTGTCCTCGGGCTTGTTGTCACACATATACAGGTTGAGGGCTTTTTATCGATGTCTTTTCACCCATACTTTGTTATAGTTGTATCAGAGGCCCTTTCATCAACGATCTTCTATCTTCTCATGGGTGAGCCACTTCACCTGCACTGTGGGGCAATCTTTTGACTTATGCCTCAAAAGAGGGTACCGATTTCTGGCCCGATCTGCAAGCTGATCACGCTCGGTCTCCCATGTAGGCCCAGGGCTGCCCTAGTAGGGGTCTGGTTCCTTTGGGATATGCACCTCTAACTAGATGTCCATCTATTATTGGCCCAACTAGAGCTCTGTCAGGATATCATCTCCTTAGCCAGCGTGCCAACTTGAACCCTTAAGTCAAGTAGGTGGGCCTCGCGTCTTGGACTTCGATATGAAGGTCTAGCTTGATCCTAGTTATGAAGTTTCTGATCAAGGATTCTTGGGACCACCTGGTTATCGGGTTGCTTAACCACTCACACTCCACCTAGTACTCCATAATGATGCATTGTCGGCAGATCTTGGACAACATAACATGATGATTGATGTAGGCAGATTGTTCAAATCATATCACCAAGACAAGGAAGGACTCCCAAGGAATTATGCTCATTTGGGTCTCTAGCTAGTGGTAGCTGCAGATGGCCTCATCCTCCAAGTGGATTGAGGCAAAGGTGACCCGATCTCCCTCTAGTGTTTTAGCAATCTTAAAATATTGTTCAACGCAGAATACCCAACTAGTGGGGTCATCACTATTGAACTTTTGTAAGTCCATCTGGTGTTGGCAGATGGAGTAGAGTCCCTGGGTGGATCCCGTCTTCGAACAACTGGTGTTTGATCCCCTCGAGATGCCCTAAAAGGCTACCCTAGGGTCCACGGTTTTGAATGGAGTCAAGGATTGTAAGGACATGTTGGAATTGCTCATCCAACTTATTGTTTAATGTGACTATGTATTTGTTCATCCTTGTGAGCCTTTCCTCAAAGTGGTTGTCGTGAGCTTGAATCTCCATGTGGAACTCACTAATTTGATTTTGAGCCTATGTCATTCTTGAAATTTCTTGGGCAGATACAAACTTAAGGAATGAGTACCGAGGACTCATAACCAAACAAGAATACCTCACATGTATGATCCACTAGGCACAAGGCTTGTGCACGCAGGGAGGGATGATTCTGATAGAACCATACATGAGGGAAGCCTGAGCTGAATTCCAGGAGGGGCGTTGACAGAGCGGAGGGAGAAAATTGTTCCCTCTTGGCCGGCATCCTGCACAGAGAATATGGTAGGGTCTTGTGGAAGGTGAATATCAATCCTTCAGGAATTAAAAATCATAAACAAGAACAAAGAATAGAGATTCACTCAAGAAACTTCATTAAACAATAAATCCAGAACAAACACCTATATGTAGTTTACCTGAGAGTAAAAAAGAATCAAGAGTCCTAAGAAAGTAGAGAGTCTAAAAGAGAAAGATAGTCTAAGAGGTAGGAATCTAAAAGGGTGGGACATCCTCCAATCCCTGTGTAATTGGGACTCTTGGGCGGATCCGATTTTGGGTCATGGGAATCGAGTCTCCTCTTGGACAGACTAGGGTGGTCTATAACACGAGCTTGAAGTATTCAAGCTCAACTCATTCATGTGGCGAGCCAAGTCGATTGAGTTCGAGATCATAATCAGATTGAGTTAAGCAATCGAGTTCGAGTTGGCTTGTTTATAGGAAAAATGCATTCTTTTAGAGTTGAAAGAAATATGATTATAAAATTATTTATATATATATATATATATAATATATATAATATTTCTTACTACCTAATGAGCTTATACGAGTAAACTCAAACCAAGTATCTATAATTCATATTCAGCTTGCCGAGCCTATTTTATGAGTTTGAGTGAGCCATTTACGAGTTGAACATGAATGAAGCCATGAACGGCTCAACCTATTTCTTAGCTCTATACCGGGATACACACTCTTGTTTGTATGGTTTTGGCTGCCAAATGGTAGATCTAATCATACAGATGTGTTTAGCATGATTTATTTACTACATTAAAAGGTTTTATCATGTCCAATACATCAAAAGTTTATATTTTTGAGACATTAAAAATCAACTCGCAATTCATGAAAATAAGGGTGACCTAGAAATAGTATAAAAAATAATATTTTAGTCAACTTCAACACATGTAAATAGTAAATAGAACATGTTAAACATGAACAAAAGGTTAGATTTTGCATTTGGGGCTTAGATCTATGTAAATCTAGTGTGTACCACCGTACCATCATAGAAGCACCATATATATATATATATAGGTCTAATAAAGGTAAATAACTAATGAGTTGAAATCACTCTTTTCTTCAAATATTTTCAATTTTTTGTAGATCAAATGTTATGGGTGTGATCTACATGATTTGTTTAGTAGGAAACTTGTTTTGAATCATGTGATTATTATAAGTAATTAGGTTTCTTAAGAGGTTCAAAAATCAATGGCACACTATGTGCCAAAATTTCATAACTCAAAAGCTCACATTTTTACATCACAAAAGCAATATCCAAGGCTTAACAAACCATGTTGAACACATCTATGTGGTTAGATTGAGTCTATACAACTTGCACTTTTGATTTCTAGCTCATTAGTTTTGTACCTTCATCAGTAGCCAACATTTACCCATATATATATATATATATATATATATATATATATATATATATATATATATATATATATATATATAGCTACCTACTTTGATCTATGCCTACCACCAATAAACTATGCTTTTAAAGTGTTTTTCATGTTTTTCTCTATCTGTGTGTTCTATATGCATGATTTCATAATAATGGACTCTTGGGTCGTCCAATTTAGACTCGAGTAAGTTTTTGTGAGGCTTGAAAAATGACAGTCTAAAATCTTCATAAATATTCAAGTTAAAGTTTTACATTTTTTCACAAAAAAAAAAAACACCATCCAAATATAGCTTTCTAGCAAATCAATCATGTTGAACCCATGGGAATGGTCAGATTTGAAAAAAATATCCCAAAAACCCTGATTAACTTGTGATGGGCACCCAACTTTGGTTGTCTCTCTCACACCAATCCACTTGATTTGACAATGGATGAGCACTTGTCAAAGTAGCCACTTAGTGGCTACACTTTTTATAATTGACAAACAACTTTGGTGCTTGCATGCGCACACCATCATGAGATGCACAAGCACATTAATTAAAAAGAAGGGTTTTCCAATAAGAGTAAGTAATAACCGTAGTGGGGTGGAGCCTTTGCTGTTAGACGGGCAGTCAAGGTCCGATTTTCATGAACGTCATCCCTCTGCGCAAGCCAATGCCTAGCATATGCTAGGCCCTTGGCCTTGGGGCACGATGACTGTAGGTATGGCAGGCTGAGCGGGCTTAACCAGGTCTTCCTGCCGGGTATGGTTTCTTTGATTTATAAATAAATAAATAAATAAAAGCCTACACGTCAGTAAAATGATGCACTTGCTTTTTCTAAGTAATATCGTCATCCGTGGAATTTTATGACGAAAAATTCAAATTCCCACTACTAAAAAAAATCAAGTTCCCACCAAAAAATATTAGTCTAATTATTTGCAGACCAAACTTTTGGGATTTTCAATTTCTCTCCAAAGCTTTTAGCTGAGTTAAGTAAATGAGACCCAGATCACTTAACTCCCTTTCATTACCTTTTTATGAAAATTGATCAATCTATCAATGTTAATATAAGGGTTTCTTAAATGAAAAAAACCTTGCTTTTAGGAAAAAAGTCTTTCTCTTGTCTATACGTAAATTGGCTTTGGGTCCAATGGGGCTGCATTTTGTTATGATGATTTTGGTCAATGCGTACACCAACTTATTAACATTTCTAAGAAAAAACATTTTTAGAAAAAATATTTTCCAGCTAATGACAAAAATTGAAGAACCAAATATGACAAATATATCTAACATAAAACTATAATATCATTATATAAAGAATGGGTGCATAAGAATGGGAGATCTATCTTGGGTCTGACTTGGATCTTACCATATTGGGGGGCTTGAAAACATAGTTTTTTTTTATAAAAAAATTATTTTCTACCAAATTTTAGCAGATGATGTGCAAGAAGCTACGGTCCTACACAAACTTATAATTTTGATATTTGAGTTGGATATGAACCCAAATCTAAACCCAATTTTCAAGAAAATCAATGTAGTATTTGATCAAGCCCATATACATCTTTTTTTTTTCTATCTAAAAGGTAACTTATCTATAGGAATTTCACAATATATAGTACTTCTATTCATGCACATAGAAAAATCTTGCATGTATTTGTTGTAAGGGTAAAAGAGTAATTCCAAACAATAAGTTTATGCATGAACAAGAGGGTAACTGCGATTTGATTTCTACAGAGGCGAAAATAATAATTTTAAACAAGCATGAGCTCTATGTGTCATTCAATTATTCAAGGGTAAAATAGTAACTTTTGAGTATTAATTATTGGTAATTAACAGACAAACTAACGGCAGTTTATGAATTCAACAACAAAGCAAACTTTGATGGAAAATTGCAAATCTCTAAAAGCTTGTTGTAGACATGAATTAGGCTAAAAAAATGGTGGGCATTTGAAAATTTTCAAATTCATGTTAACCTACTCCTGAACAATAAATGTAAAGAGATGTCACGAGGATGCCAAATATAAGGTGTATCTTTCATGCACGACTTGACATGGAATATACGACACTGGGTATGACTGATACACTGGGAATATACGACACTGTATCTTTCAGCGCTAATCTTTGCTATACCCCCGTGAGGAAACCCTTAATGAGAACATGTTATATTTTCACTTTTTAACTTGTTTGAACATCTAACCCTCCAAATGTGATCTACATATTAAGTTTAGTAGAAAATGACCTTTGGATCATGTTTTACGAGGGTTGAAAAATCAATAGCCTACAATGCGTCTAATTTCCAAACCTCAAAATCACATATTTGTACATTAAAAAAATATGAATCAAAGTTATACTCATACTATTTTGACCATGCCTAACACACCCATGAGGTCAAATTTGGTCAAAACAACCCCTAACCCACGAGGGTAGCTAATGCTATATATATAGTCACTAGAATATGAGAACTAGAAATATGGGCATTTCCAACACTTTTTCTTGCAAATCCAACCATGTGGATGTGCTTGGCATGGTGAATTTGCTAGAAATCAACCATTGGATTGTGTATTTTTTATGAAAATGCTATTTTAAAAACATGAGACATTGAAGAATCTCTATAAGATTCACACAAATAATGCAAATATACAATACACTAAGTTTGCATAAACATGTATCATTCATATTATACCAAATTCAACATTAACTATCCAACTAAAACACTAAAAAATAAAGTTCAAGAATTCATATTTTCCAGGACATTTACAACCATAATATCTCATTTCAAGCATACATAGTAGCAACATAGTTCAAATT
The DNA here is from genome assembly GCF_984573655.1 of Nuphar pumila. NCBI lineage: Eukaryota > Viridiplantae > Streptophyta > Magnoliopsida > Nymphaeales > Nymphaeaceae > Nuphar > Nuphar pumila. The sequence goes on from NC_143261.1 coordinate 5,086,932, forward strand.
CAAAACATTCTATTACATGCATGCATTCACATAATCATATGAACAGATATAAAATTGCAAAAAAGTGTACAGTTATTTTAAATTTTCACTTATTTACCAAAAAGCATATTGGGTATGTGCAGGCCCATTACGAAACATACTAGATTACTCAGGCGTTTATTATGCTATGTATTTTAATTGTATGAGTAGCTGACAGAATCGTTTCTCAGGAGTAGTGTTACGCTGAGAGATCTGGGGCATAGCTTCAAGCCATATCAGATAGATCACTCACTTCTACAGAAGACCCGAACATATGCCGACTTAGGACAAAATTTGATAGTCTTGGCCTCTTAAATTCTCTCGACACAGAGCCACCGAGGCATTGTCCTTTGAAGCATAAAAAGAAGGGCCCAAAGAGTTTCATACTGTCTACCCTCACTAAGGTAGACAAAAGACCATTCTGGTTAAGTACATCTCGGTAAAGGCATACCCAAAATCTTGCTCAAGTGATATCTTATTAATTAGGCCATGAGTAAATGCAACTACCATTTAGGTTAGTGTATTGAGATAATCATCACATGGTTCTCTTTCTGGGACCTTAATTCAACATTTTACAGACAACATGCATTCTCATAATACATGAATCATGTAAACATATTATTTAATAATTACGTATGCAGTATCACATAATTTCAATATTAGAAATCATCATGCATTATCATCACAAATGTATATATATCAGTTTAAATCATTGTTAAGTTGTTCAGGTCCCATGGTTAGAGTAGCTCAAACCTGCAACAACCGAAACATGTTTTGCTAGTCACATTGCATTCGAACATGCACAGATTCATATTCACATTCATTGCAGTTAAGAACATAATTATGCTCAATTTATTATGAAAATTCAGTCAAGCTGTCATAAGTTGATTTAATCATTAACTTCAATCATAATTTGCGTAGGAGCCTATTTATCTAAAACATGACATCCATACACCAAAACCACAACTTATCAATTATGATTTAACATACCTTTATTTCAATCATAAATATTTATATTAGATTTGATATAATTCAAAATTGGATTTACGAAAACTTTAAAGAAAATATCAAAAGATAATTAGAGTCACGAAACCCAACTTTTTCGATAAGAGCTCTCGTAAGCCTTTATCGCCATTATCGAGCAAATCTACATAACTCCAATTAATGAATTGATTTTCAATACCTCAAATTATATCAGATATAATTAAAATATTAATGATATCAAATTGAATAAATGAGTTTATTACAAGTAACCCATAACAAAAAACACACAAGCTAATTTTTCAGTCAATGCTCCCATATGTTTTTAATTATGTTTAGTTGTAGCCAAGTTTACATAAGATAAATTCACATAATTTAATGCAGTTCATGCTACAAATGACTTCAAAAATCAAACCACAACAGCATATAGATTATAGAAATCAAATTCCAAGATAAGAGCCCAAAACCCTAAATCGATTTCTGAGAAATCAGGGTTTTGAATCTTTTAATACAAACCAATCGATTTTCATCCTATCAAGCATGATTCTCAATTATTTAACAAGCTACACATGATGAGCACAAACATACATATGAAAATACAATTCTTTGGAATCAACCAAAACAATTAAATTGCATAACAACCAAACTTTTGCAGTAATTTCCAAACACAACCTATACAAATTCAAACTCAGATCTTCCCCCATCTTTGGGTCTATATTCATGATTCAATAAAATGTCTTAATGCTGATAATATGCAGGCTATGAAAGAAAAATAGTGAAACAAAAAAAAATTATACACGTTATTGCCTAATCACTTGCACAAGTCATCAGGGAAATTCAGATCCCTAATAACCCAATTTTGCAAAATCCACCAAAAGTTGTAGAACACATATGTAACCTTCATATTTTTGCTGGGGTTGCCTTCACTTGTCAAGAATGCAACCCAACAAATCGATCTTTAAAATTATGAGTATAAGAATTATAAAAATTCCTCTATTGAACTTTATTTTGATAAAATTATAAACTAGATTCTGTAAACTCAAGAAATTTCTTCCTATTGAATAACTTCTTGGGAATTATAAAAAATGATTTTAACAAAACCCATATTACATAGTCTTGTATTATATGTTGGACTTTACCCAAATTTTTCATAATTTATCTGGAGTGGTTTTGCTTAGGCTTCTATACCTTTCAAAAAGATAGGTAAAAAAAGTCCTAAAACTAGAGCTCTATTAGGATGGATGTTTCTCCCTCAAAATTGATCCAAATCGAGCAAAACAAAATGCTAAAATTAAGCTCTTGATGTATAGATTACCTCAATATTTTTATTTAAATTTTTTGTATTGATATTCTTAGAGATACAAAATTATTTTTGAAACTGGTTGAAAAAATATAACAGTCAACTCAACCAAGAGTTTCTCAAAAAATATTTTTGCTAAAAACTATCCTGAGCCCATAAAACCTTTGAAACTTCAATGTTTTGGTTTCAACCAGTTTACATAATGACTAACTTATTAACAACAAAAAGAAAAAACATTATGACTAAATCTAACCTGATCTAACAATTAAACCTTGTTTAGATATGCCTTTCAAAAACATTTTTATGAAAAACCCATGATTCATGTTTTGAAAATCCAAACAAGCAATATCTTCACAAAAGAAAATGTGTATAACTGATCTGAAAATGTAAATACACCTCTGAAATAATATATTATACAAATATGCAAGCTTGGTGTATGTACAAAGTATAGACTACATAAATCTTACAAGAAAGAATCGATAGATTGATGAATCGAAAAGAAACCGGGTACTCTGATAGTCTCACCGCCACCACCTTGATGTAATATGCAGGGTTAATGGCTTCTCCAGCCACACACCAGACCTCCTAGGGCATGAATAGTAGTAGAAGAAGAAGATGGTAGAGAGATTAGAGAATTCTAATAAGAATGAGAGATAACTCACATTGTTAATCCTCCTCATGAAGACCTCTATTTATAAATGAGCATAGGCAAGAGTTTTATCTCTAATATAAGATGTTAATATCTATTAATCTCTTTTATTAATAAAATTAAAAAACAAATTATGGGTCCTAACTCATTAAATTTCAAAATTAATTAAGGTAGAGAAGAAAAGTGAAGACTTTTTATTCTGACTTGGCATCCAGCCCCAAGACTTAACAAAATTTGATGTTTAAATAGTCGATTTGACAACACTCAAAACGTAGATCATTGTAGTGTTCTTAGATTTAATCATACGTACATAGATCGACAAAAAAATTAATTGATGCCGAAAAATATTGATTTTTGACCTACAATTATACATGAACTTTGATCGATGATAAAATATTCAAATCAACACCAATTTGGGCGCATAGATAGTCAATTTCAATGCCCTCAAAATGAAAAACGTCAAAGTCAACTTCAATTTAATAGGTGAGCTACCAAACTCAATTTTTTTGTCGAAACAATAATTATATTATTTAGAGCATCCCACCCTATGGGTCCAATCTATTTCTGAATCCGATCAAAGTGAAAATACCCAAAATAGAGGCGAGTCTAATTTAAAAAAGATATTTTATGATCCAACCAAAATTCAAAATCACCAAATCAAATCTCCTATGAGATCTACGACTCATAACAGATCTAACTAGAGTCCTAGTTCAACTTAAACTCTTGAATTTGGCTTGAATTTAACCTAAATTTAACTTAAATTTCACTCGAATTTAAAAGTTAAGATAAACAAAATTTCCAGGCGTTACATGTGTCCCCTAACATTTCAAGTGATAAATTTGGAAAATCTATTACATTTTTACAGCAGAAATTCCCAGACCAAAACTATTTTTTCTGTCAACCAACACATATGCAAAAATCTGCTTCCAAAATAAGTAGTGATTCAGCAACCCTCCCGAAGGTTTCTAAATTTTTTTATTTTTCTGAAGACACCCTTATATGTTAGCTTTTAAAGGAATCTATTATTGTAGCAAACCTCTATACCCTGAATTTTGAATATTTTCTGCACCAAATCTCCGTTAGGGGACTACACAGGTCATGATTTTTTGCAGAATAAATTTTTTTACCAACTTGGACAAAGTTCTAGCACCCATAGGCAAGAGTTTTGAATTTTCAATTATTTTTCTTGGATTATACAATATGTATAGTAAAACATATCCAAAAACCAACTAGTTCCAGGGATAATGCACCAATGCTTATATCATGAGCCAAGGAGAATACATTTTTATAATCTGAAGAGATAATATTTGCTGGCGATATCTTGGGAGGTAATCCAAATGTCTCACCACGTCCAGCCTAAAAGATGACTGCTATGATATCATAGTATGTTAAAAAAAACTTAATTAATGCAGTTGCATTATCATCATCAATGTTCTCTATCCTGGATGGAGTATCTCTTACTCTCATGCATTCATGCACCAGATGAGCAACACTAGTTCCGATTTGATTCTTCACATCTTCCATGGTTATTACACCTGTTTCTAGAAGCTCTCACAATACGCTAGCCGAAATAACTTATGCATTCATCTTCAAGATTCCTCAGGTAGAGACTTAGGATTTCCAAGGAACAAAAAACAACAAATTTATCAAAACAATAAACAGCCAAAAGATGAGGCAATACAGTATCCACAAGGAAAATCCGAAAATGCACACACTTTTCACATTTGTTGTAAAGCACCAGAAGAATGAACACATCAAGGAGCTTATACATTGACATACAAAAAACCACAGAGACTTGCACCAAAAGACAAGATAAGCATCTTAGTAATTTCAAACTCCACTAGTAAAAGTTATTTTTTATCAACATTCAATTCTTTGTGGTCAATAAGTGCAACAAGGGGAGAAAGAAATGATCCCATGAGCATATATCATGATCTTATGTGATCCTTATCGGCATATCCATCTTCTAACAGCTAGTCATTTTACCTTTTCGTTGGTATTGTTAAGTTTTAGTCCAGGATGCATGCTTTGAAAGAGGAGAAAAGGAGAGGAAGAAAAGTTGCTGCAGCCAAGGGGACATCCTTTAATAAGAAGAGACAACCCATCTTCTATATTTATATTAGTGTGAGAAAGAAGATAATTACAGTATTGTCATTCTTACATATTATAAACTACATGCATAACTTGAAGGACTGAAATACTCCTAAGAGGCATCTACTATCCTTAACATGTCCCCTCACAACTAGGCACAAGATATAACCATGGGTAGTTTGCCTTTAAGAAACCAATGGAAATTAACAGATAATAGTATTGTGAACAAGTCAGTTATTTGGTTCTGTCTTTTTGTCCTCGATTTTCTTGAAAACGAAGCGTTGATTGAGCTCTACATGCTTCATTTTACCACGTTGAGAGGAAATGGTAGCTATGGCTATGGCACTCCCATTATATATAGAATTGTTTGACACATGGATTAATGTAAGGCAGAGAGAAAATGTCGTATCCAGTGTTTCAGTCATCACCACAATCATAGCTCAACATTTCACCTCAGTGTTTGACTATGCTACAGTTCTCTGCCTGCTAGTAGACCTGGACACAAAATAATGTCTAAGAAATATGCCACAACCAGTAATAGACTGCCTAGTGCAGGGATCACTTGTCCAATCAGAATTAGAATATGCCAGTATAATATAGAAATATTTGGTATATCCTTCTTGAACATCCTGTAGATTAGCTCATCTAAAATCATTCATGTCACATATCTTAGGGTCCTCTTAACTGCTTCTGTTGATTTCATTTTGGAACATGGATGAACTTAAAAACTTAGTTGATAACAAATACTAAGGCTGGTCTCATGAATGTGAGATACTGTACTATGCATAGATAGTTCTAAGCTAGTCCTTTTATAAATGGATCATCATCTCGTTCTTCTCCTAACTTTGCTTTATGCATTATGAGGCAAAGGCATTTTCACAGAATTGTGCCCTGCTATTTGATTTCCATGTAAGAGATCCTGAACCATACTTCATTTGTGTCAATATTAAAGCATCTACCTGCTGGTCCACCTGTACTCTTAAGAAAACATCAAAGAAAGATGCCAATTTATTACAAAGATTGTTGCATTACTCGTATTCTCTTGTACGTGGATGATATGGTCATTACAAAGAATGAGCTCTCTCCATTACTGAAGTAAAGAAGATGCTAGATGACAAATTTCAAAAGAAAAACATTAGGTCCTCCATGTTACTGCTTTGGGATTAGGGTTGCAATATGGCATTAGAAATGGAACATTTCCATGAAATAGCTGAGAATGAAACCAATCTGCTACTGCTCCTGAGATCGAGGAATCACCATATGATGGTTGCACCAATCTATGCTCCAGACATGGCTTTTAAGAGAAGCATCCTTCTCTGCATCAAGGAGTAGACCTTGAGGCATCTTAATGCATTTTTCCTAACCTTGATATGATATCTGAAAGGTGCAAGAGTTTTGACACCTCTTCTCAGGTCAGACTACTAGCAACAACAGAATAGACTTAGTCAATCATCATAGACTGATCCAAACCTAAATCAATTCCAATGTAGCACCTGTGAATATATAAGGCATCTATTAAATAGAAAGCTTAGGGCACTCTTGTCACACCCTGTGATTCTTGGATTTTCTATGTGATTGCAATTCACAAGCATACCACTTTCTCAAGTTTACCGAACCATAAAAATGTGTACAGTTGTGATTGTGATTCTCACTTGAGAATGCTCATCTCTTGAAACCTATGATTCTTGGTCACAAGAATGACCTTGTGACCAAAAATCATAGCTTTTACTTTCTCAGCTGTGATTGTTCATCCCTGCCTGTGACCAAAGCAAATATGCACTTAGTTCCAATAGCAACATTGTATATGAAACTCCAAGGGATTGAATAGGAAATGATGCTCCAATTCATATAACAGTTATCAAGTAATTATCTATAAAAAGGCCCTTTATAGATCATTGTTCCATCGCTTGTTTGAAACATATGCAGAAACATAAACCAGAAACAAGTAGAGCTGGTGAGGGAGCTGAATTTACCCATCAGAGGGTGTTCAATCTCCACTCGTTCTTGTGGTGAACTGAGACAAGCTCAGGCTGGCTCGTTTACTAAAAAGATACATTTTTCAAAGTTGAAAATAATAGAATTTAGACTCTAAACCTAAGCTCAAACTGATTCATTTACACAATAAATACATTGTTTCAAAATTGTAAGCAATGGGACTTGAACTCTATACTTATTGCTTGCAAGCCAAACATTTCATCCATCTGTGCTCTATGATATAAAATGCATGTAAAATATGTCTATTACTACTTAACAAGCTTATATAAGATAATCCGAACACCCATTGTTCATGTTTGGCTTGCCAGGCTACAAGTTCGAACAAGCTCTTCACAAGCTGAGCCATGACCTGCTAGCTCATTTCCCATCCCTAGAAACAGGTCTTAAACAAATTCTAAATCCAAAACAATCCAAATGCTTCTCGGATGCCAGCAATACGAATAATATATCACAACCGAGTATGCCACCATGATTAGAAACCAGAACAACTACAACCCATTTGCAATATCCAACAAACGGAGAAGAGGAGCAAGGCCTAAACTTATAAGTCTCAAAACATTCCCTGAATCACAGTAACATCTAGGATCTACCGACAACGCATATCCCTTTCTCCAGTAGGGCAGAAAGCAGAAGGAAAATGGGTAATTGCATTCTCGTGATCAAACTGCTAACCAAAGGTCACTATTTCAAGTGGGAATGACCCAAAAATACTGCAATCATAATTACAGAGTCCAAGAAACATAGTAATGGAGAATGAAATAAGTCGACCTGAAACATCTGCTACGAACGGAAAGCAGATCTAACGATTCATATAAATGAGAGGCGATCATTACCTGAAGATCAGCGAGAATGCAGGCTACAGAAAGAGCTCTAGAAAGCGGAGGCCGGCCGTCCGGAGCCAAAGGCAACGCCAGCAGCAGAGGGATGGAGCGCTTAAGGGTCTTGAAGAGGAGGCGGGAGGAGCTCGTCGACAGAACCTGGAACTTCTCCGTCAAGTCGTTGAATGCCCCCACCAACTCCACCACCATCCTGCCCCCGGGCTGCTCCACCATTGACACTTTTCTCGCCGCCGACGGAAGGATATAGGAGGAACCAACCGCGGAAACGGTCGCAAGTCGACCAGACCGGCGGTGAAAGGTGAAGTTTGAGCAAGAATTGTGAGGCAGGTGCCTCTTCCGCCATAGAATGGGTTGTTGGGGAGGTTGGGTGGTGAAGAAGGGAGAGGTGAAGGAGAATCAACCAAGTCAATCGTTGGATTATTTATAGTTTCACCACTGTTGGCCTCCGACTTGCCACTTGGCAAGATCTTGTGGGGTGATCATTTTTTCGCCGTTCATCGTTGAGAAAGTTGAAACTGAGGACAGTCCTCTTTTCTTGGAGGGTTGGGTCTAGGCCAGGGAGTAAAGAAACAGAGCAAGCCCTCCAGATGTTCTCGATAGTTTTGGATTAATCGAAGGCATAATGCACGTTAAAACGGAGGATGCATGCTAATTATGAGACTAATACTGAAAGATTGCATCAAAGCACAAACTTGTCCATTTTTCTAGCTAAAATTAAGGCTAAATAATTAAATTCCATAGGCTAATAAAGTAACAGAGGCACCAATTAGGGGTGGGCAACCGGCCTGACAGCCCGATGGGCCAAGCCTACCCGGCCTGCCATGGGCTGGGTTTGGGCCAGTTAGATACCAGGCCGAAACCCGGTGATAGGCTTGAGTTATTTATTAATTTGTTAATAATATAAATTTTTTAAAATTAACTATTACATAGTAACTTAGATAACTATTATTATTTACCTAATTAGTTACATGAAAATTTGCTATTTGTTAATTATTATTATTTATCTAATTAGTTGCATTAATTAGAAATTAGTTGCATAGAAACTTGCTATTATCTCGTTAACTCGTAATTTCGGTCAAGCATTTATGCATTTTAAGATTGGGTCAGGTTGGACCCGGCCCGCTTCACATTGACTCGTTTGGACAACAGGCCAGGCCATGGGCTTTTCTTCAAACCCAAGCCCGTTAAGAACCAGTCCATTAGTGGGTCGGGCCAGGCCGATGCCCACCCCTAGCACCAATTGAGCAATCTCTCAAAAAGTTGAGACCTTTTCTTTTTCAAACATTTGAAACATGAGAGGCTAAACTTAAACTCAACAAACATATGATTTAAAATGCACCCATTTGTAAATTATCCAGTTTGTTTAGATAAGTGATGCTAAGTAGGAGCATGTACGAGAGAACAAATATTTGCAAGAGTAGCGTGTATTTCTAGGCTTTAGAGGTTGGGACTTTTAATGGCACTCAAAAGTGTTAGTAAAATGCATAATGAAGTGGACGTTCTTTTTAAAAAATGTCTTAATGACACTTTTGAGCGCGAAACTGAGACCTTTAATGGCGCTCAAAGTGTTAAAAACTAAAAAAACCAGAAAACCACATTTTTTGCGTTGGCCTTCCATCAAAGCTACTATGGACTGCCAAAACGCTTCCCGTGCGCAGCTACCACCCGTTCTACAATTTAGTAGGTAAATATTTTCTAAACATTCTTCCAATTTTGTTGTAAATCTAACTTTAGAGATGTGATTTACACAGTTTGTTTCGTAGAAAACAGGTTTTGAATAATGTAGGTCTTTTAAGAGCTTCAAAATCAAAGGCCCACATTATATATAAGTTTCGTTCATCAATTAGAAAATCATATTCTTAGCCCCCCAAAACATATGATTTAAGGTGCGTTCTCTGGCAAACAAATTTGAATGCATCCATGAGACCGATTTCCCATATGATTTTCCAGTTAAAGAGTACATTAGATAATGGTAGTAGCAAATATGTTTCCTTTCTTGAAAAGTCAGGATTCGAAACTCGGGAGGCTACGACTGGTCTGAAGTCTAAACCCTACAAAAGACACGCACTAAGAAAAGGGTCTCTCTCTCTCTCTCGTTCGCTCTACCTCCTGACTGTGTTCGAACACTCTGCAGCCTGCCATGTTAGTCACCGATCTCGCTATTTTTCCCACCAATCCTCCCTAGTGGTTGCTCTCTTTTGGTAGCCTCCTCCTAACGCCCCCAACTCTACACCACCGCCACCATGTCCGCGGCTTCCAGAGGCTTCATCTCTCGCATCCGACAACGCTTCTCTCTCGACTCCTTCTACCCTCTCCAATCCTTTACAGGAACCGGCTTCCCCAGGTTCAGCACGGAAGCGGCCCTCTCAGAGGATCACGACGACGATGGTGGAAATAAGATCATCGAAGCTAAGCCGAAGATAATGACACCCAACTCCAGAAGGACGGGAGCCATCGCCATCAAGTGCGGGATGACGGCCCTCTGGGACAAGTGGGGGAAGAGGGTACCCATCTCCATTCTGTGGTTAGACGATAACATCGTCTCTCAGGTTAAGACCATGGAGAAGGAGGGGATTACTTCACTTCAGGTAGTGATCAATAGTCGCAAAATTGTTGACATCTTTCTTTTTGGGGTTCTTATTAGTAGAGTTTGCTTGAAATGGTGTGATGGGTATGTGGGGTTTTGAGTTTCTTTTGGTTTTAGTGGTTTTGGTGTGTGGGTAGATTTTTTATGGCTTTCGTGGGTATGGTGTTAATTAGATTGGAGCGGGGCAGAAGAAGGAGAAGCATCTGACGAAGCCCGAAGTTGGTCATTTTAGAGCGCAGGGTGTGCCTTTGAAGCGGAAATTGAGAGAGTTTCCGGTTACAGAGGATGCTCTTCTACCCGTCGGTACTCCCATTACCGTTCGTCATTTTGTTCCTGGCCAGTATGTCGACGTAACTGGGATCACAAGAGGAAAGGGCTTTCAGGTACTGTTGAGAATTTTTCCGTTGATCGTCGCTTTCGTTTTCAGTTCTTTTTGTTTGATGTAGCATGGCAACTTGATTATAATCTTTCATATATTCCATTACTTGTATTCTATGTTGTCGGGATTGAAAATTGATTAATCGCAAATTGTCGAGCATGCGGTGATGATTTAGCTCAGATTGCCAGGTTTTATGGGTCAAGCAAGCAATTGCTTGCTTGCAATTTGATGATCTATTATTTCCATTACAGGTGAAAGGTTCTATCACTAAGTAATCTCTTCTTTTGATAGGGTGGGATGAAGAGATGGGGATTTGCTGGAATGCCTGCATCCCATGGTGCGTCGCTATCACACAGAAGTATTGGTTCTACTGGTCAAAGAGATGCTCCTGGCAAGGTATAATGTGAAACCTGAATTCCATGGATTAATATGCTGTAAAACTTTTTGCTAGAGAAACGGGTATCACTGAATTGTATTATAACCTGTTTGGTGTGCTGTTGAATTCTTGGCTAGAGATAGCTGGGATCCCTAGCTTGTATCTTAAGCTGACGAAAAGTGAAGTGAAAGAAACAGCCTTTTATGTCCCAAGTCAAATTCATCAATGATTCTTTTGTCTGCCAATAAACTTGAAAAATAATTTACTTAGTCTTAATTTGTCCTTGCATTTGCACATGAAAGGGGAGCTAAGAGGCCTCTTTATCTGAATTAAGTAGAAAGTGCCATCTGGAGAGTGCTAGCTGTAATTGACACAGGATGCAGTCTGAGCTTTTCTGCAAATTTTACCCTAACAAATTAATTACAGAATTAAAATGGAAGTATGTGTACCGTTTTGAAAAGGATGATGCATTGCAGTATTTTTGCCATTTATTTTCTCAAGATGCACTAGTTACATTACATAAGTGGATGGAACTCCACTTCCTAGATATTATTGAACAGGGAATGTATACCAGGTGTTGAATTTGTAGAGTTGCATTTTAGACTCTGGTTGCCACCACTCCATGTTCTACATGTCCAAATTTTGCATTATGAAGAAGGCCCTAAAACCAAGTTAAAGCTCGAATTGCATTGGTGCATGGGAAGGAGATTATTTTGAATTCAGGGGACTTGGTTCAAAGCACACTTTAGAGTGCATTGGTGGCAAGTGGTGGTGTCTGCTCATGCATGTCACACACAGTTGATGGGTTCACCTACTTATATAAAAGTATGAAGTTGGTGATATGCCTTGTTCATGGGGTGAAAAGCCTAATTGAAAACCAGGCTGGCTTATGTAAATTGACATCTTTATAGACCACATTAGACAAGAAGTGGGATTTTATAGAAAGATTAGGTTTGGGAAGGACTGTTGGTTTGAATCTATTTGCACTTATCTTTTTCTCAATTCAAGGACCGAAGCTTGAGCTTCCATTTGACATCCTATTCTTATTGGTGGATGGGGTTGAGAAGAACTCTATATAATGGTAAATTAAACAATTGCTCTGATGGTGGAGTCTAAGGAGCAATATCTAAAAGCTTACTTGGGCAACTTGGTTAGATGGAATGCAGTGGGAGTTTTTGATCAAACCAATGTTGTAAATAGTGTATCAAAATCTGTATCTCATGAGCCCGAGATACAGGTATACCGTATCGTATGATACAGGAAAAAACTTGAATTAAAACCCATAAGAAAAATCTTAAAAAAAAATAGAATGCAATAGAAAGAAAAAAGAACATGAATATATGAAATATGAGTAACTAAACATAAACATGCACTAGTAAAACATTATATACGATATTGATAACACTCCTAACAAACATTTAACAAAAGTCATAAGTCACAAGCACTAATGTTTGATATCAAAGTTATATATTACATAACCTAACAAACGAAGCATCCTAGTCTATCAATCATAACGAAAACAAAATTCAAATGATGAATCTTCTTCGTCTGAGTTGTCTTCTTCTCCTCCTCCATCCACATTCATCTCTGGGCCAGCATAATCATTGTCATCATCCACTTGAGCCTCCATCTCAGCCTCCGGTTGCCTCCAATCCTCATCATCATCCAAGACACCAGGCTCTTCATCTACCTACTCATCTGATATATCGAGGTTGTGAATATTGATGGGATCGTAGTTGCTCCTCTGGCGTCTTCTCGATTCTTTTTGTATTTGTTTGTAATATTCAGATATTAATTAGAATACAAGTTGTATTTAAAGTGGATCCACTGACATATATCTTAATGTTACCTTTGCGTTAATCTCATGTTGTAGATGACAATTACAAGATCATTTAATTGAGAGTGCTCCAATCTATTCCTTTTCTTTGTGTGGATGCGCTAAAAAAAACTCAAATTTCTCTTACTTCCACTTGTGTTGCATCCCTGTCTCAATATGCGTCGTACAAACCTAGATAATGAAGGAGGAACATCTTCACCAAACATATTCCACCATTGATCTAAATCCACAAAAGAAAAATGTATCATGAGAGAAAATCCTTGCAACACAAAAATACATAATTAAATATAATAATATTGAATTTCAAATGCATACTTGGTCGCATGAGCTACACATTTGGATTGCGCTCCTTCATCCAAAGTCCCCCTCGTTTTATTCATACTTGGTTAACTCCAAATTAATTTGTCTCTAGAGACTATGATCTCTATTGAGTTTCTCGATGAAGTTCAGAACACCTGTTTGTACTTTCCTATCATATACGATTATGGGGGAAGAATTTGATGGCAAGATTAAAGTAAGAGGCAATAACTTGAATGTCTTGATGGAGCTGATGAGTCCATATCTTATCAATCACCTTCCAAACTGACATAATACTTTTTCTTGTTGCTAAAATTTTCTCTAATATGTTCTTTTGCCTTGTCCATATCATCATACAAGTAGGGCATAACTGGAGCCTCGTCACTGCCCACTGTCCCCAACACTTTCATGAGTGGCACTGTCATCCTCAAAAACATATTACACCTTTCAAAACTCCATGGAGAAGAATATCCCCGCTACCTCAACCCCAATAGGTTTTTATGCAATCCTAATTGCAAACCACTCATCCAAAGGAAATATTTGATTTAATTCATTTTGATGAATGACTAGGCTCTGTACAGTTAAAACATTTGTGGCAAACCTTGTCAATGCATAGCGTATCAACTCGGCTTCCTTGGTAAACCTCATTATTAAGTTTAGGACAACTGAATGATTATAAATGAATTTTGTTACTTTTATTTACATCTCAATGCACTCAGAAATGTCTTCCATCTCACCAATATCTTCAAATATCAGATCAATGCAATGCATTGTGCATGAACACCAAACAAAGCATTTATATTCCTCCTGCAACATTAATCCAACATCTTTGAAGTTTGTTGCATTATCAGTAATGAAGTGGATCACATTTTCAGGCTTAACATCCTCCACCACATCTTTAAAAATCACAAACAACTCTTCTGCCATCTTTTGTCTATTAGACATATCAACAAATTTAAAAAATATAACACCTTTAGGACAACAAATAAAAAACTTTACCAAAATTTCGCCTGTTCGTCCACCCATCTGCCATAATGGTGTAGCCCGTAGTCTTTCAAGAATGTCTGAACTCACTAGACCGCTATTTCACTTCTGCAATAACTTGCTTCAAAATCCTATCCTTTAATGCATGATAGGAAGACATCTTGTAACCAACTCCTATGCTAGCTATTGCATCAACCATAGCCTAAAAATGATACGAGTTTACAACGTTGAATGTTAAGCAAGTCTCATACAAAAAATGTTGAACTATAAGATCTGCTTGCTCAATCATTTGCTTAGAGGCTATTGTATAACATATATCTAGTTGGGCTCGAGGGGTCATCCTAAGTGGGAAATAGGTACCAATCCCACGTCTTGGACTCGTAAATCTCCTATCTCCTCCCCTCCTTCCTTACTACCAGCAAGTCCACCACGAGATGGTGCACATCCAGTACCATTGTTGCTTGTCCCCTTCTCCACCTCCTTGCCCTTGTGTTGCCGTAAAAACTCGAACTTCTACTTAGTGGAGCTAGTCACGTCGTCAGTTGCTTCCCCATACACCTCAGGTGGCATTTTTGGCTATTCCCAAGGTTGGAATATATTGTAGCCCCCAATTTTTGCCACCTCATGTTGTTTTTTCTGCCTCTTCATTTGAGAGTCCTTCAAAAGTTGATGCATCTTCCATTTCATAATATTTGGCAGATTCAAAGAAGTGCATGCAGTTGTATATTTCCTTGTGTCGACTAAATCATGCTTCATCCTTGAAATGCCTTCATGAATTTGCCTCTTACAATAGTTTCACTACTTCAACATCCTATTTTCTTCATAAACCAATATACAATGATCTCATGTCAGGTCTCTTGATGTGGCCATGCTCCGAATACGTTGGATCAAACCCATTAGGGTTAAGATTTGAGGATTAGAGGGCATAAAAGTGTGTGTATGATGGAAATAGGCAGATTAGGATAAATCACACCACTGGGGCTCGAATCTAGGAAAAGTCTCAATTTCTAGGGTAGGGTAGGTTGAAAATGAGTAAGATTTGAGGGTTAGAAGCAAAAAAAAAAAGGTTGGGCAGGACGGAAATGAGTGAGATTTAAGGCAAACCACACTTCTAGGATTCAGATCTAGCAAAACCCCAAATTTTAGGATGAATTTAATCTCACAATAAGGTGGGTAGGCTTAGAAAACGGGTTTGGGGTGGGAGAGAATGAATAAATGAGGTCAAAATGACCCTTGAGGTCTAAAAAATGGCCCCCATAAGTGGTCAATCACCACTTTTCAAGCTCTGGAAAAGTAAAAAAAAAGGCTTGACTTACACTGCGGGGTGTATGCTATGATACAATACAATACACTCTTGTATCGTACGATACATATCGTATCGGTATGATAATCATACCGAATATGATTTACTATTTAAATCGTACTGGTTCCCTCATTGATACTATGATATATCGTATGGTATCGTATCGTACAATACAATACTATATTGACAACAATGGATCAAACCCTGCTATTGGAATTTGATGGAGCTTTGGATTGATGACATGACTTGCTAGTGGAGCTCAAACTCTATACCAGGCATTTGCTTTGCTGGCCATAGAGCACAGGCTATTGACCTTTGATAATTTCTGAAAGGAGCCTTTCTAGCTTGTATATGCCTTATTTTCTTAAAGGAAACTGAACCTGTCCAACATCTGTGAATGCTTCAAATGACTTCTTCACAGATTTTGTTTGACTAGTTCTGTGGATGAGGCTGATGGGCACATTAGTGCCTCCTTTGCAAATGATCTCCTTAGCCGAGGAAGCGAGGCTTAAACTTGTGAGATTATGGGTTAAAGTCACTTGGAAGTTCCTTTGATTGGGAAAAATGACTTGTACCTCAGTGATGGAAATATTTACCTCCATGTCTTATACATTGTTAGAGATGTAAAAAGTTGCAGTAAGTTGCTTCGGCCTGATGATGCGTTGTTTGGCTTGGAATCCTTACTCAGGTATTGCTTGAGTTGAGGCCATCCTTGTCTTTGATATTCTGGATTTTTGTGTACTTGTTTGTAGATTACCTTGATTATTTGTCACCTCTCTCTCTTATTTGATTTGAAAAATACTCATTTGGTTCAACTTAAAATAGGAGAAAGATAAGAATATTCCCAGTTAAAAATAAGATCCAACCAAACTTGCTTAAATCAAAATTCATCACAAAAAGGTGTGTGTAGGAGATACATGTATCCTCATATTACTAATAACTCCTAATTCTCCCACTCAAGTTGGGATGAATATATTAATCAATCCGAACTTATGTAATTTCAGCTATTCTTGCCTTCTGAATTGCCATAGCGAAACTTTATGCTAATTGATTTTAAAACCCAACATGCAGAGTGTTAAATCAGTACTCTTCAAGTTTTTTTTTTGTTGGAAAGTGAATGTTCTTGTAATAGTAGATGGGTATTTTGCTATATGTTAGCATCATAAAATTCATAATATAGATTTAAATGAGTTCCGCTTCTACCTCAGATTTCAACCATCATCATGGCTCCATATTCCCCTTGACACTCAATTTAGCAACCATAGTTTGTTTCTTCTCCATTATACAAGATTGTCTCCTACATATATGCAGTTACTTTAATTAGATATTCTACCATTAATTTCTCCAGCCCAATTTGCATCAACATATATCCAATTTTAGATCTATGTTTAGACAAAGGAACAACTTTCTTGAGAATGATTAACCTTCAAGTACTTGGAATGGAGGGACATTTGTGTATCAACTTACGCTTGCACACATACAAAATCAAACCTTGTGATGGTTAGGTATTTAAGTTCTGCAACCAAACTTTCATACCTTTCTGCATCTTTGTAGCCGGCATCTTCTCATTTTCTATGTGCAACAAATGTTAGGGTGACCAGGCTTTATTTACTAGCATTCTTTTATTTAAAAAACCAAGAGCATATTTTCCTTGTGAATGGACTATAAACCTATGTTACATGGACTCTTCATCTAGGCTGAATTGTTGGTGTCAGATACTTATCGACACTGACACTAACACTCCTAGACACAACACCTAGATGTCATTTTTAAGAGTGTCCAAAAATTTTGACGTGTGTAGAGTGTCCAGTGCTGGGTATCATAGACACGAGTGTCCAGCTTTGTGGACACTTGTTAAACAAAGAAGTGTCAAGTATTTTAGAGTTGGAAGGTACTTGGGAAGTATCCATCATGCATCGAGCATCCGACACTCCCATTAGTCTTGATAATTTGTTTTGACTTTTTGCACTTAAAATCTTACGTGTTCATATTACATGATTAACATTTGTGTAAAGCATCAAGGATCAAATTGCAAATGAGAAAGGAATGTGCATTTTATATTTTATGGTTTTGTTTGCATAATTCTTTAAATCTTTTTTTTTCTCTCTCTGATATATATATATAGTCGTGTCTATGTGTCTAGTTTTTAAGACCCATCATGTGCGACACTTCTTCCTGTGTCCGACATCGACATCTGTGTCAGTGTCCAAGTAAAGTAGACGATAATTTATTGAAAGTGGCAATCTCAATACCAAGCTCTTTAGCGGCTCTCAATTCCTTGATGTCAAATACTCACTTCAAGTGCACTTTTAGTTTTTCATTTTCCATCTCAGCACCACATGTTAATGATATCATCTACGCACTTGAACTATCATTCATCTCCTCAATGAAAAATGTGATACTTTTGTTTCAATAGTTGCAAAGAGAGAACCTGATTCAGCTTGCTAAAAGCTTGAGGCAGAGCTGGTTTTTTTCAATACCTGTTTCAGCTTGCTGAAAGCTTGATTTGAGTTTAGTCATTTAATAAATGAGGTGGGCTTTGTTTAGACAACCCCAGCTCGAGCCTGAGTTTAGACTCATTTAGGGTACCAATGACCTGTTTAAGTTTTAGTTAAAAATGTGTCTTTATATTCGTTATATAACATTTTCTTTGCAAAAAATCACCTATGGCATGACAGTAAGTTTGTTTACTTCTAGCCTAGAGGTGAGGCTTTCAAATCACCCACCCAACTCTATGTTAATAAATTACTAACCCATTTGTCTCAAGCTCATTTAGAGGAGCCAAGCTTGAACAGCACAGGTGCAGGCTCATCCTCTTCTGAGCATGTATGCAGCCTCAATTATGAATGCTATTTCACTGGATAACTATATTTCCTTTTGGTTTGTACAATTGGGATGAAGAAATTGCTAGGATTTTTTTGAAATCAGCTGCGACCTCTGTTTGTTGAACAAAGGTGTGAAACTAGCAATGACAATGTAGAAACTATGCAAGTGCCTGGGCAAGAACATGCCTAGATTGTGGTAGCTAGGATATGGTCACCTATGTAACCTCCTAGGTGATTAATAGTGTACACCCAACTTCTGTTAAGTTGTACATGTATATATATTTTACTTCTAATGATGTAATAGGTAATACCCTCTAAGGGGATTTTCATCATTTCTTAACATTATAATAGGTTGTTCCCATTAGGGGTAATTTAGTTCTTTTGCTTTATTTTGTTCTTTTTGTCTTTTTTTGTTTTTATAAGGACTATTTGGTCAAAGACCAAATAGAGTTGTTGGGTTCTTTTTGAACTAGTCAATAGAGTTATTGGAACAGTCCAACAACTATTTTTATAGCTGTTGGAATAGTCCAACAACTCTATTTGACAGTACCTCTTATGTATAAATAAGGGTGAACCCCCCTCTTTTTCTCCAATGCTCTTCTAAAACATTCTAACTCACTTTGTAAGTATATTATGAATAAAATGCTATTTATTTTATTCTTGCTTTGGCTGTTTATATTGCCTATGTTGGCACCTTGTATTATCCCATGGTGGACTTGTGCATGTGCACGTTGTGTTTATGTTATCATAAGCCTTTTGTGGTTCTTGCTTTTGTTTTTCTGCATATTTCGTGATGTGGTATCAAAGCGAGGGATCCTTGATCATGGTATCTTGTCCAAATTTGTGCTTCGAAAGAAAAATTTGGATTGATATATATGGCTTGGACTCAAGGCTCTCGTATTTTGGTACATATCTCTTGTTTAATTAAAAAAAATGTATTTAGAATGTATATTTCCTTTCTTTTCTTTTCAAAATTTGTTTAAAATATTATGATTATTTCTTGGGTATGTAAAATGTGTTTTTTGAATCAATTGGAATTAGAGTTTTATAAAATGTCTTTTAATGAAATATTATTTTAATGGCTCTTGTGTTTGTTTTTTTTGACATTAACCCATAATTTGTCTACTCTTGAGCTCCTTATGGTAAGTTCTCTATGTTATTATTATTTTTAATACAAAAAATATATAATTTTATGATCTCATGTACGTATATATATTTATTTTGGGTTTCTTGGATACCATTATGAATATTGGTGACTTTATGCACATGTCAAAGCATGTTCTTTGAATTCTATTTGGTGCTTTCATTGAGATGTGCTCATTAAAAAAATTTAAATTCTTATATTTTTATATCTCTCGTCATCATGATTTTAAGTTAATTAGTCATGCCATGAATGTTTTGTATACTCTCATGAGATTGCTCTATCGGCATATCATTTTCATATTTATGTGTTGTGGACATATGTCTATGCATCTTTTATGTGCCATTTCAAAATTGTTTTTGGTATTTTGGGTGAAAAATTATACATTTCGGGTATTTTTTTATGGTCTCAAATTAAATTGAAATTAGAGTTTTATCTTAAAAATTTCTTTTTTATGTAAGCTATTGTTTTATTGGCTCTTGCGTAAGCATGATAAGTCAAAATATATTTTGTGTATGTTAGTATCTTATGTGAAATCATGGTATTCATATGCATATCTTATGTGTTCCTTCATAATTTTTTGTGGCTTTAAAGTTATCAGATTACTGCATATACGTGAATTTTGATTTTTTTGTGAGTATTCATGATTAGTTGTACTTGTGTATACTCTTGGTTTTTTTAAAATCTCTCTATATATTTTTGGCCATCTTTAATGTTGTATGTCATTGTCGTCTCATAGTAGACCTGCTTATATTGACCATACATATAATTACATATGATTACATCATTTGATATCTTGTTGTACATATGATTGCACTATACTCATTCTAAAGTTTTCATATACCTGTATTGGATTTGATTTGAAACTTTTTTAAAATTGGTTCTTATATATGAACTCACTTATTTGGAAACTGATTTTTGTGAGTATGTATTGCCTCATTTATGGCATTTGTTTTGTCTATCACATATTTTTATATGATGCCTCATTTATTTTTGGCCATATTGTTGTTAAACCAGGGTTATTTGTTGGGTAAATTATGTACACCTTAATTTTTTGTCAGTTTAGATTGTCAGCTTATAGTTTGACTCTAACTGACAGTTGTTTAATCTCTGGTTTTGTGGGTGTCTTGTGTCACTCATTTGTTTATTTGGCCATTGTTATTATGGATGCTTGTAATTATGTTTATTTGTGATGGCTATCTATATTGAAATCATGGTGTTTCGAAAGATTGTTAAAATTGATAATCTTATTCTTCTTGATGACATTAGTTTGTTTTCATTACAAGCTCTTTTACCTCGTGTGTTGCTCCTATTTTACCTCACGTCTAAGTGTCATTATATGTAGACAAAAGATGTTTGTTCACACCTTTGCGTGTGTTTTTAGCCCACTGTTGGCATTGTGATTATACTTTTGATCTAGTCGCTAATACATTTGATTTTTGAGTATCATTATATGTAGACAAGAGATGTTTATTCACATTTTCATGTGTGATTTTAGCCTATCGTTGACATTGTGATTATGCTCTTGTTCTAGTTATTGATACACTTGTTTTAAGTGTCATTATATGTAGACAAGAGATGTTTATACACACTTTCGTGTGTGTCTTTGGCCCTTTAGTGACATTATGTTTATGCTCTTGTTCTAGTCGTTGATCCACTTGATTTTTGAGGTTTGGAGGTCTAGTAAGGTGATTGCTTGTGGTGGTCGAACTATTGTTGAGATTTGCAAAATATTATTTCTTGATATTTTTGGGATTTTTAAAACTCTTTATATCTTTTACAAATTGTTGTTGATTTGCATATATCATTTTCTTTGTTATGTGTGATTTTTTAAAATCTTTTCATGAAATTTTTAAACTTTTACTAGTTTTTCTTTATATGGAAAAATGCTTATCGATAAAATTTCATGCATTTCATTGATAACATATATATATATTAAAATTGTTATTTGGTCCTCTATACTTAAATTTGATTTTGGGACATGTGAGTGAATTTTAATGGGTTGTGATTTATGGGATTGCTGTCATTCATTGTTATGTGCATTAAATATATTGCATATATATTTTTTTAATTGATTATCTTGTCCACATTGTTGTATGCATAAATTTAATTAACTCCTCTTTTCTTCAGGGTTTCTTTTTGAAGTGTTATACTTTATATGCATGTTGTTTTTAGTATAAATTGATGATTTATTCTATTTAAAGTATTTTTTAAAAATTTGGGATATTATTAATACATGATTGTTTATCTCTTCTTGATAACTTAAATATTCTTTATGTGATTAAATTCTCTTGGGATCGATATTTCTGTTTTCTTGTACGTTGATTATGAGCTTATGCTTGTCTAAAATTGTTTTTATAAATTTTATATCTGAGGTATTGATGCAGTGCTGGAGCTGTAGTTTCAATGTCGATGAGGATCAAATGAGGGTCGCCGGTGCGGTGAAGGATTAGGGTTGTTCCGTTAACGGACTGTCCCGGGCTGCTACTTGTAATGTGTAGCGGTGCAATACACAAAATCCTAATGGCCACGTTGAATCAACACAAATTCGGTTCAATAGAACCAAGCAATAATAAATTAACGAACTGAAGGAATCAAGAATGTTCACCAACTGATAATATTAAGAACCATCAAACAATGACTAATGGAAAAGTAACAGGGAACATAAAATGACAAAAAGAATGCAAAACCACCAGCAATGATCGTGCGGCCGAAGACAAAAATGCAAAGAAGGCTATTTATTTAATGGATTGACGCAACTCACAATGAATCAAGGTAAATAATAAGCAAACAATTAACTGATGGCTAAATGCTAGGAACAAAGGGACG
The DNA here is from genome assembly GCF_984573655.1 of Nuphar pumila. Classification (NCBI taxonomy): domain Eukaryota; kingdom Viridiplantae; phylum Streptophyta; class Magnoliopsida; order Nymphaeales; family Nymphaeaceae; genus Nuphar; species Nuphar pumila. Next base: position 5,109,363 of record NC_143261.1, read on the forward strand.
ATCATGCAGAAAAGAAAAGAAAAAACAAACGTTGAAAGAAAACAAAAGGCTGTCGTGAACCAACAGAAGAAAAAACAAAACAAAACAGGCTGCGGTAGAATTCCAATCTTCTCTATCCTTCACGAAACCCTAGGCAGGGTATTAATAATGCCTAGCTGGATCTGGGTCTCGGGTCCAGTCCTTGGACCCGAGATGAACTCTGATTGCTATTGGATCTGGGGCGTCCCGGCTGGTGCCCTTTGTGCTCGTCTGGAGTAGGTACGAAAGGATCTCTTCTCCGCGCATCGGTTCAGTGATCCGTATCGGATCCACCACTTGGATCCGATCACCGATCCCATGGTGCAAATACAGTCCACCGCCTAGGTCAGGCTGTATGGACCTGGGTCCATCCTGCTCTGCATCAGGTATGCTCATTTTATCTTGCTTGAATTGGTACTGATGTTTCTAAAAATTTTCAAATTATTACTTTGTTCTACTTGAGCGTTATTCTTGTTCAAAATATACATACTAGTTTTTTTTAAGTATATAATTATTTGGTTAAGATATCTTCTTTTTGTGTAGTTGGAATCTGTGTTTTGTTCTCTCTGCAAGTTCTTAAAAATGCGATGGAATGTGAATGAAATATCTTTAATACATTATATCATGAAGATGAAGATAGCCGATGAAAGCGTTTGGGGATGATCACTGATAAAGACATTCAAAGACTTATATTTGCAAAATTCTCTTATGTATCATAAAGATGAAGACTCTCAATGAAGACACTTGAAGACTTGGATCCTCCCCATTGATTATTTTTTGTATTTTCAAACATTCGGTATATCACATCATAAATTTGACGGGAGAGTGTTAAGTTTTATATATATATATATACATATTTTATTTATAATGATGTAATAGATAATACCCTCTTATTTCACAACATTGTAATAGGTTGTGCCCATTAGGGATACTTTAGTTTTACTTTATTTTGTTCTTTTTGTCTTTTTCTGTTTTTATAAGGATTATTTGGTCAAGGACCAAATAGAGTTGTTGGGTTCTTTTTGGACTAATTAATAGAGCTGTTAGAACAGTCCGAAAACTATATTTATAACTGTTGGAACAGTCCAACAACTCTATTTGAGACTATCTCTTATGTATAAATAGGGGTGAACCCCTCTCTTATTCTCCAATGCTCTTCTAAAGCATTCTAACTCACTTTGAGTATATTATGAATAAAATGTTACTTATTTTATTCTTGCTTTTGTGCTTTAATGCATGGTATTGCCCTTAGTGGCTGTTTGTATTGCTTATGTTGGCACCTTGTATCATCATGGTGGACTTGTGCATATGCACGTTGTGTTTGTGTTATCGTAAGCCCTTTGTGGTTCGTGCTTTTGTTTTTCTGCATATTTTGTGACAACTTCATGTTAAACAAGGGTTAAGACAATGGAATAGGAATCTTAGTGTCTTGTGATATTTCTGTAGATTGGTATGCTTGACAAAATGCCATGCTAATATTTCTAGTGAGTGCACATCTAGTAAGTAGATATTAAGCTCCATTTCTGGCAGAAAGAGATGCAACAGTCTGGTACTGCTTGATGCATATTTCATATTATCATATTCCTGTAATGGTGTAGAATTATATGTATCTCTTGGCGAAATGTGGATAGAAAGTTCATTTAATACATCAAGAAATTTTTGGTTGATTTATTTATCTTTTCTATGGAGTAACTGGGGCCCTTTTAACTTGTGATAAGCCTTACCGATATTAGATGCTGTTATGGATTAATATTTCTCAATTACAATATTTTAATTCTATTTGACACTTATTGCAACGTCTTAGTTCTTTTATAGTGGTTCTGTGAATGGCATTTCATGGTCGTCTCTTCCTATGAGTTATCCTTCTCCATGATTCCGTTGTCAGTTTTCTTTTGTTAATCTTTCTTTGTGCTTTCTGAGGTTTTGTGATTTTTACAACAGAACAACATCCTCAACAGTATGTCTGTATGCAACCTTGGGTTCAGGAAACACCCACTTTTTGCAGGCCAATTAAAGTTCTTTCCTTACCCATCCTGTTCACATTTCATCAAATCAACGTTCTATCTAATAGCAGTATGTTTACATTTTTACATCTCCTATTGTGGATTAAGGGAGTTTGTTTTATCATGCAATCGATGCATCGAAGTTCTTAAATGTGTAGCAGCATGAACTTGTTGGGCTTTGAAGTCCCCTTTCCTTGGTACTTAATGTGAATATGCAGTTTATTTGTTAAGGGCATTCTTTCAAAAAAAAGGTTGGCATCCTTAGTGTATTGAAGGAATTATGTATGAGGGGTATTTTGATCGAAAAATGAGCGTACTCTAATTTGACATGTTTTTCGAAATGCCCTATAATTTTCGATATTCTTTTCATGTTCAAAATTGAAATATTTGTATTTAAAAAAACCTTTTTACCCTTCTCACATGTGAACTTCCTCCCAAATATGTGACTATATTTTGCAGAACATTTTTTTTCTCAGATTTGTATCTTCGATCCGATGTCGAAAACTTGTGTTTTTACAGTTGTTGGAAAACTGAGACACAAGATTATAACTTTCATGTTTTGAGTGAAAACCGAAAACCCCTCTAGGGTTTCTGTTTTTGAGTTCCAAAACCGAAATAAAACATACTTTGTAGACTGGAAAAACCAAAAAATCTATCTTCAGAAGATGTTTTGACCCATGAAATGAATGATTCTAGAAAAATATAAAAAAGAAAAAAGAAACTATACAAAAAAATCTTTCTAACAACACGTGATTCGTTGAAAAACGACAAACGGGTGTTGAGATATAGTACCAACAACGTTCCTAAAACAAGAGATGAACAGTCACGACTATGCTTTTTCTATCTGTTTCTATGATATTTTTCGGCCACTTGCTCCGGAAATCTGAAAAAACAGCAAAAAGAAGAAAGACGGATCGGGACATTAGCTTTCCAACGCCACTAAGATCATCTTGATCTGATAAGCAGTTGGGGAGAAACACTCTCTAGAAGATAAACTGTTCAATATAGGCAAAGATGAAGAAGTCCACATACAATAAGGAAGTCCACATAAAATATATGCGAGGATGAAGAAGTCTGCATAAAATATACGCAAGAATGCAGAAGTCCACATAAAATATATGCGAGGATGAGGAAGTCTGCACAAAATATATGCATAAAATGAGGAAGTCCACATAAAAATAAGTGTGAACATCCTATTAATCTCAAACCTCGAAACTTTGTAAATATCTGACTAAGTTCGCATATACCTCAAAAGTTCACATAAAAATATGTGTGAACATCCTGTTAAATTCAGAAAATCGCATGTATTTAAGAGGAAATTACATGTTTAGGAGGAAAATCACATATATAGGAGGAACTTCTTATATATTTAGGAGAAAATCGCATGTATAAGAGGAACTCTGTATATATTTAGGAGGAAATCACATGTTTAGGAGGAACTCCACGTATATAAGAGAAAAATCACATATATAAGAGGAACTTCACATATATATAGGAGAAAAATTGCATATATAAAAGAAAAATTACATATATAAGAGAAACTCCACATATATATAGGAGGAAAATCACATATATTGGAGAAAAATTGCATATATAGGAGGAAGATCACATATATAAGAAAAAAATCACATATATTTAGTAGAAAAATTGCATATATATTTTATGAAGAATAGTCTTTGTTCTAAAATCTTGATCTCTACGATCCAACGTCAAAAACCCGTGTTTTTACAGTCATTGAAAAGCTAAGACACAGGCCTATAATTTTTCTGTTTTGAGTCAGAGCTGAAAACTTCTTTAGGGTTCTCGTTTTTGAGTTCCAAAACCATAATAGAAGCATGTTTTGCAGACTAGAACAACCAAACAATCTATCTTCAAGAGAACGTTTTTCTCCAACCGCTCATCAGATTAAGGTGATCTTGGTAGCATTGGTCTCGATTTATCTCTCTTTTTTTTTTCTGTTTTTCTCGATTTTCAATGCCGGTAACCAGAAAATAGCATAAAATAGACAAAAAAGACGCAACTGCACCTGTTTCGGTCTGCAGAGCATACTTCTATTCCAGTTTTGGAACTCAAAAACGGGAACCCTAGAGGGTTGTCAGTTCTTGAGTCAAAACATGAAAGTTATAGGCCGGTGTCTCAGCTTTTCAATGTCTATAAAAACATATGTTTTTGACGTTAGATCGGAGAGATACAGATCTGAAAACAAAGACTATTCTGCAGAAAATATTCACATATTTGAAGGAAAATTCACATATATTTAGGAAATTCGCATGTGCAAAAAGTAAAAAGGTCATTTTAAAGCCAGATATTTGCGATTTTGGATATGGGGAGTAGCGAAAATTGTGGGGAATTTCGAGAAACATGTCAAATTAGCCATACAGTACAATCATTTTCTGTATTTTGATCATCATGACCACTTTATTGTAGTTTTTTTTTATGTTTTATCAACTTGATGGCTGTGGTAATTTTTACACATTACTTGTTTCTGGACTCCTGAAAATTCTTGGTGCTTCTGATAGTTGTCTCTGCATACAGCATATCAACCTGATCAGAGGCAAATATTACATTTTCCTCTAAAGCTTGAGTGCTTGACTTTGAATGTTGACACGAGTGCATACCAAAGTTGGCTGCTTAAGCAGCATGCTTGCATACTTACTGGAATGTGAACCGAGACCAGGTTTTCAAAGGCAAGAAAATGCCAGGGCGCATGGGTGGGAAACAGCGGACGGTAAAGAATGTATGGATTTACAAAGTTGATCCAGCAAGGAACTTGATGTGGGTGAGAGGCCAGGTACATTTTTCGCTATGTATATTTATGCATGCATTCTTTCATTTTCTCAGCAAAACTGAAGTTGCAATATTGGTGCCAAATCCCATTTCATACATTTTATATTATATCATCTTCAGGTTCCTGGTGCAGAAGGCAATTTTATTTTCATCAAGGATGCTGTTTACAAGAAACCTGATCACTCAATTCTTCCATTCCCAACTTACTTCATCCCTCCTGATGAGGATGCATCAGAACTTAAACCTATGGTCGCTGATCATGGTGATATCGATCCATTCATGGCTGCTGAATAGCATTGATATGCAGTTATATAATGCAGATATTGATGATCTCTGTCTATGCCCACCTTGCATCTGTGTGGAGCATCAACAACAAATTTCACAATGCCGCAGATTTCGAGTGTTTTAGATGTTGCAGTTTTACTACCACAGTTGAGAAAAACTTGCTGTATTTTTCAAGGTTCCTTTTCTCTCTACTGTGTCCTATGGGAGCATATGATGTAAACGTACTGAGTTTTATACATTTAAGGTTTCGGCATGTTATATAACAAAAACACAAGGGTGAACTTATCTAGAAAGAGAGGCTCCATCTAAATACCAAGTACCCAGCCTCTGCTCTTCTTTTTGTTTTTTTCAATAATAACTTTAAACCTTCTATCCTTTATCTGAGCAAAGTTGCAGAATTGCATCCCAATCCTGAGCATGCAAAGTATCATGCAAGCTTCACAGCACATCGAAACACATGGTTGGACTTGCTTGCAGTGATGTGTTTTTTTGTAATGTGCCACTGCACTCATCCTCCATGTTAAGGTGCTCCGGTGCCTTCCCATCAGGAAGTTCCCACGAGAAAGAGTGTAGAAGTGAAGCCAGTGTCGAATGAATCATGCAGTGTGAAAGAGGCAGGCCAGGGCAATCCTCCTTCCTGCTCCGAATGGAGTGAACTGAAGATCATGTCCCTTGTAATTCACATTCTACCCGATAACAGCTTCAGTGAGAATGATGTGGTGTTCTCCCAGACATTGCTGCCCCTTCCAGTAGCCCTTGCATTGATGAACACTTGGGTGTGCTTGGGAATGGTGTATCCAGCAACTTAAAGTTGCATCTGCTGTGTGGTAGGAAGATTGTGATCGGTGGCCACAGCCTTTACGTTTCCTTCGCAACTGCTTGCATGGGAGCTGTGGGATGTCCGACTCTTGCACTGGGCGACGCTCACCGACAACCTGCGTGAACTCCAATTGTGCCATGCCATCTTCTCAGGGTGGCTGATCTGTGCTGCCATTGCCCATTCTATGGTGGTGGAACTAGTGTGGCTGCCGGCTGTTAACTAGTCCTGTGCACAAAGATGAATTGGACTCAACTTCTGCAATATGATCACCATGTTACGTATGTTGCCAAATCAAGTTAGAGAGACCAAATACAATCTGATGGGGAAAAGCGCAACTGGGTCCAATCATCATTAGCTGCATAGGCAGTGCCCTAATGACCAATCATATAGCAGCGTTGGTTGGACCCCCAACTGCATCTAGATGTGGATCCAATCCAAAATCAGAGTGATGTGATTGGTCTGATGTGATCGCTTATGAGATTGATCATGTTTGGAATTTGGATCCAGCTTTCATCAGGGTGATGGGATTCAATCATCAGCAATGGCATAAGAAACATCAGCATTGCAAGTCATATGACAGCAATGCATGGGCGCCACTAAAAATCAATGTCATGTGATTGGTGTTATGAGCTTGCTCGTGTTTGGATTCCAACCTTCGCAGGGCAGCTACATAAGCTGTGGTGATGGCGTCGTAGAATTGGATGGACATACGATTCCAGAAAATTTGCACTTTACCACCCATCTTTTGGTCAAATTCAATAGGCAACCTTTCCGGGCACCTAAGTTCCGACTAAGGGCATGCTTTCATTGCTTGTGATTCTTGAACTTCCACAAGCTATCTATGATTCTTGATCACATTCTCTAAAAACTAGACATGAAGAGGTGTAGCCTATGATACTGTAATCTCTACTGATGATAGTTGAGTCCTTTTAGCATGTAAAAGTTGGTTACAAGTACTAACGAGGGTTCTGCGTAGTTGGTAGGAGCTGTTAGTGCACGTCTCCTTTTAGTGGCAGGTTCATCAATTAATAACTCCATTCCCCGTTTCGTGTCCTCCATCCCCAGTCCAAACGGGGCGAGATGAGGCCGGGCCCTGATTTCCTGGTCCTTTTTATCTTCTACTGTTAGAGGAAGGAGATGAGAGAAATGGGAGCTCGCTCGTTAGAGAAAGGATAGAGGTAGGGATGGCAGTGGATCGGGGCGGGGGCAGGGGACAAGGTCTCCACCGCCGCCCCTTCTCAAAATTCTGCCCTCTATCCCTGCATGGGTTTTGATTTTAATCTCCATCCCCGCCTCCATCCCTGATCCAAACGGGGCAGGGCAGGGCCCCATTTTCTATCGATTCACTGCAATCCCTAAAGAATATTTTGGCATTTTACTAACAGAGATCAAGGTGGGGCGGGGCAGAGAAAAGTGTAAGTCCATCCTCGCCTCCATCCCCACACGGATTTTGATTTTAACCTCCACCCCCACATGGGTTTTGATTTTAACCTCCATCCCTTCCTCCATCCATGTTTCATGTCCTCCATCCCCTTTTCAAACGGGGCGGGGGCCTGTTTTCCCCGGGTCCACTGCTATCCCTAGATAGAAGAGAGATTCAAAAAAATGGTTTTATGTTAGGGTTAAGAATATATATATATATTTTATAATATGTACAAAGGTATAATAATAATTTTTTAACGGGGATCGAGGATGGGATAGGGCTAGGCGGGACGGGGGCAAGAGTAAGTCCACTCCCATCTCAATCCATGCACGAGTTTTGATTTTAACCTCCATTCTTGGTTCATTCCCCATTTCATGTCTTCTATCCCCGATGTAAACGGGGCAAGGCGGGGCGGGACTCCGTTCCCCCTAGTCCATTGCCATCTCTAGATGAATATTGGGTCTCTGTCACAGACGATAATATAAGGCATCCCGTGTAGGCAAAACACCCCTTGTACGAACAACCTTGAGATGGATGTGGCAGTGTACGGGTGAAACATGGCCAAGAAGTGCCCATACTTGGACAAATGATCTACCATAACCATGATTGTGGACTTTCTCAGCACGAAAGGAAACCCATCAATATATCCTCCCAAACACGGTCTAACACTGGAACAAACCCAACTATCTCATTGAGATCGAGATAGACCTAACTATCTTGGAGCGTTCGATTTCATATTTTCAGTGTCATTATCTCACATGATAAACCTCTCATGCCCTTATGCATGATACATGTCATCATCATAGCCAGTCTCTTATGCATGATACATAACAATTTATCTATGCTTTGATGGATGATACATGTCACATTTAATCCATGCAGTCATGCATGATTCATTCATAACATGCGCTTATTATTTGATATGCATAACGTATTTTTTTGTGGGACAAGATTCGCTCTCATTCATTTCATGCATGCATTCATTTCATTCATGCATTCATATCATCCATATATTCATTTCAATCATACATTCACAAAGCATGTACCTGCAAAAGCACTCTATATTTTTTGTTATTCTAAAGTCATGTTTGGCTTGTTTGGGCCAGACCTGGACCAAGGTCTTCGGTCTTGCCCAATCATGGCCGTGGCCGAGCTTAGGCCCAGTCCCCATCGTCAAAATTGATCATCTTTCAATTGAGCAACATCACCATCTTACCGTCAGTAAGCATTAGAGGGAGGTCTCAGAAAGTCTGCACCTCAATCCAGAAACCTAGTTAAAAACTTCTCGTCTTTCGTCCAAGATCACATCTAGTAGGGAGGGCATCTGTTTCAAACAACCTGTCCACCCATCTTAGCACCATCAATTGTTCTCTTTTTTCCTTCTTTTTCTACATGTGAACTTATGGCCCGGCAGGCCTGGGGAGAAAGTGCTGATCCCTTCATCCCAAGGTTCCCACTTACACGGTGCCTTTCACTGCTGGGCTCCCTAGGGGCTTGGGTGTTGGTGACCACACCTGGAGATTACCCGCTTCGTCAGGAAACTCCGTCATCAAAAAAATACATAGATGAGTTTGTTCCTTCAAAAGTCTAGACATGTACAGAACAAACATTATCATCACCATTAATGTATTGCAAACATGCTATGCTAAGAAGACTCCGTAGACCTTGCAAACATGCTGTTCAGAAAGTTCTCTGCTTTCTTCATCTTAACACTTGGATGGCTGAAAACACATTAACGCTTTCTGTAACATATCTTTTTCAGGAAGTTGATTGCAAACGAGAATCAAAATAGACTTGGTGAGTCTCATCTTGGATCCGTCAGTTGCAGAAGTTGTAAAAGCTTTCTGCAGGAGAACTCGTCACTCAAACAACTTGTAACCATTCCAATTAAACTGATTCCGGGTCCATAAGCGAGACAACCGGTATCCAGACAAGTCACTTTCCCTTATAGCAACATTTGGCTCTGTAGTAAAACTCCATTGAAATAGATGCAAGATAGTGCCATACTTCCAATTAAAGCCATACCATAGGTGACTCAAGTTAACCCACTCGTCCTCAAAGTTTGGGAAATCTAAAGCATAGTTGCCAGATACAGGTACAGGTATACAAGGCCCCCAAAAGTTTCAGATACATTTTTATTGAAATGTGTATTTAAAATAGTATGAGTTTCTGATAGACATTGATACGTGGTTTCCTTGATGATAGTACAAGTTTCTGGAAATTAGATCTCATCAATTATGTTAAAAAAAATAATGATATCATATACATTGTGATAAAAGAATTGCCAAGGAAATCAAAAGCACTAAAAATCAAAATATCACATAATTTCACCATGGCTATAAAAATAGGCCAATGTGTCGAGCTACATGTAAAAGCAAAATATTTTTAAGACAATAATGAAATAAAGAATATAACAATCTCAAGCTAATTTGCTCAATGACGTAAGGCTGCCTCTTGCAAGAATTTGTGAATATGTGCATGATATTTTGCCCGTCTTCTCAAATCTCAATCATGAAATGATATAAAAGGTATAAAAATCAGGTTTAAATTGAAAAAACCTCCAATCAGGTTTAAATTGATGATTTCAATGAAAGGAAGCTAGATCTACATATACAACGGTGTAGGAGGGGCTGAGAGGGATACATTGATTATCGCCACCAATGGATGAAACCAAGGTTGGTACTGGTTTCACTTGTACATGGGATTGGTTTCCTATATTCATAAAGACATTTTCATGTGCATTTAGAAACGAGTTTTTTGGCATTCCTGAAGCTAGTTTCAGTGTTTTTTAAACCAGTTTCATACTAGTACCTTGTCTGAAATGGGATACGCAGGGCAAAATAAAGTTTCTATGCAACTATGGTCTAAAGGCTGGGTCTGGATTAGCAAGCCTTAGAAAGATAGTTTTTGTCTCAACCCCTCCATAGCACACCTCATCACCCCTGATTTATTGTGTACCCTCAAAACATGTTCAATCTACACTAGATAGAGAAACTCAAATGAGAGCAGTCATATGTTTTGTTCAATCTGCACTAGATAGAGAAACTCAAATGAGAGCAGAAATATGAAAAACATATGGAAATGGAAAGCTTTGCAAATGCACATTTAGCCTATTTATAAATGTAAACAACATCACAGATCGGCACTGGGGCCTTGCAAAACATGTTGACAGTGCAAGCACTGGTCTGATGGACCCAGGACCAACAAGCTTTACATCTCTGAGACAAAAAACAAAAAAAAAGAGAAAAGAAGACTTTAAATTTGGCGGAGGGTGATGCTCAACAACCCTCTGCCACCTTATGCTTCACTATTGTCATCCCTTGTATCCATGCTTTACATATAAATGCATGAAGTATACGTTTCTATCAGTGTAAGTAAACACATTATGTTTCCCACTTCCACCTTTGTTTGGCAGCATGTGGATAAGAAAACCACTCAGCTACCATCGCCACTTTTCTTGTCGCCACTTTGCTTATGACCGACTGTATAGATATGATGGCCGTCTTTGATCTAGAGCAATGGAACTCCGAGAGCTACTGCCTGGGCAGCTGAAAGCCATTCCTCTCACTCAGTTTGATTGTTGCTGCGAGACATTCAAAACAACATCAATTCCAAGTGGTTAAACGAACAGAAACATTGATTTATATCCGAACAAACAGAATAGTAACTTGTTCAAAAAGGAACTGCAGCAGTGGCATTTCAAATATGGCTGCAAACATGACAAAGACGGGTAAGTGGGAAAAAAAACAAAAGGAACAAAGCTCCAAAAGCAATGAGCTAACTTAATTACATACAAACATAACCAATTTTTGCTTTTAGATGGCACAAAGAACGTGTTCATGAAAATGACAAAATTCAAGCACACACTTGCAAGCATATGTGGTTGAAGAAACACGAAAACAGACAGACTTACATTCTCGAAAGCAGTCGTTTTGAAGAACTTAGGAGAATTGCTGGATGGTTTGGTCACACTAACTATGGGGTCCTGTTAAGATTATCATATCATTTTTGTGTGTATATATATATATATATATACACACACACATATATATATTGTTAAATTGTACATATACATATCTGTGTATATATATATATACATATTATATGTATATATTTATATTGGAATATATATTATATATATTTATTGTAAATAAATATATATAATATATTTTTGGGACCAAGTCAAACTAAGTTTGACTTGCTCCCAATGGCTAGAATTCTAGCTGTTGGGAGGACTCTTTCTCCTCTCTTTCCTCAATGTGTGTGTGCTTTGTATAGTGAGAGAGTGATGGGTAGTTTTAGGCCTTTGTGTGTTTGAGTGTATTGTAATGAAGATTCTATGTATTTTTTTTTGTATTTTTAATGTTCTTTATTAATGAAGTTATTCATTCACATTCCTTATGTTTCATTTTAGTTCTTATGTTTTTTGTCAAAATGTATCATGTTTCAATTCTTGGAGTTTATTTTGGAGTGCATTGGGATCTGCACCATTTCGTGACATGATATCAAAACAAGGCATCGTGGACTTGGAAAAGATTCGTATTAATGAATGGTATGGATTCAATGATTTCGCATTCCGGTATGTATCTTTGTTTTTCTATTTTCATATGGTAGGTATTTTAAAAGGGTTATATTAAAATTAAATGCTTCTTTTTGAAATTAGAATATGTAAAAATTGTTTTCTTTTGATATATTAAATATATGTTTTGGATTATGGATATGTATATTGAAAAATTATATTTTGCAAAAATATGTGGTTTCTTAAAATCGTATGTGTTTCATGTTTTGCAAAAAAATTAAATTTTATGTTGTATCTTTTTTGTGTCTCTTAACGTATGTGTATATGTAGATTATCTTTGGAACTTTTTTATATATTGTGATGTTTCTTTGGTGATTTTAACTATGTAACCATGCATGATTTTAATTATGTAGTCTTTATGATTATTATTTGATGGCATAAGCATGGTTTGTCATCATGAACTTGAATGCATACTTTAATAATATTAAATGTATTTCTCTATTATGCATTATATTTTCTAGTGGATTCTTTTGTTTATGCTTCTTCTTGAGCATTTTTAAGACTCTTATATGCTTGATGCTTAACCCTTAGTGGGTTTTTTCTTGTGAATTGATATTTCATTGAATGCTTCTTGCATATTTTGTTTCAAATAAATTTATCATTTCTATGCTCTTTGTAGCATTTGTGATTGTGCCCTTAGTGGCATTTGTGCTTCTGCACTTTTGAACTTATTGGTGGACACTTTGTCCGTGCTTGAAGGTGTCTTACCTTTCATTGCATGTTTTTTTAGAGATTTTATATTTGTTGCATTACGATAAAAATTCTTATATGACATATGTAGGTTCATGGTTGGTCATAGTTATGTTATTAAACTTCTATATAGTTCTTTGAGAATATGTATATATGTTTTTTACTCTCTTTAATGTTATATGTTGTTGTTGTCTCTTAGTAGACTTATAATCTAGATTGAGCTATCTCTCTATATAGGTTGCTTATATTGACCATGTATATGATTGCATCAATTGACATATTGTTAAGTATAATATTGCACTATATTCATTCTAAGTTTTCATCTACCGTTATTGGAACTTGATTTAATTTTTTTTTTTTCAAATCCGTTCTTATATGAACTCACTTATTTGAAAATTGATTTTTGTGAGTAATTATTGCCTTCTTATGACATTCGTTTTGTCCATCACAGATTTTTATATGATGCACCATTTCTTTTTGGCCTTTTTGTTGGATCAGAGTTAGCCGTTGAGGTGACTTATGTGTGCACCTAATGTCATCTTATCAGTCTCGATTTTTAAGGGTTATAAGTGACGTGTTGTCACTTGTCTTGAGTTTGATTGATGGTTGTTTGTCCTCTGGATCCATATTGCTTTTGTTGAACTAGAGATGCTTGTTGGGGTGAGTTGTGTGCACCTCGGTTTTATGAGTTTAGATTGTCGGCTTGTAGTTTGGCTCTAACTGACGATTGTTTGATTTCTGTTTTGGGAGTTTGTTATATCACTCATTTGTGTATTTGTCTATTATTATTATTATGATGATAAATGCTTATAATTATATTTATCTATGATGACTATCTATTTTTTAAATCATGGTGTTTCAAAAATTTATAAAATTTAATCTCTATCTTGATTTGTAAATCTTCTCCATACCTCCTTAATGGCATTAGTTTGTTTTCATTACAAGCTCTCTTAACTCGTGTGTTTCCTCCTATTATGCCTCTTATTTAAGTGTTATTTTATGTAGACGAGGATGTTATTTTTTATGGTGAGTTATGTGCACCCATTGATTATTCACACTTTTTGGGTGTTTGTATTATGCTCTTGTTCTAGTAACTGATGCACTTGAATATTGAGGTTTGTCTCTTATTTAAGTGTCATTTTATGTAGACAAGAGATGTTATTTTATGGTGAGTTGTGTGTTAAAAATTGCACACACACACACACACACACTGTAATAAATTGAAAAAAAAAATTTAAGTTAGGATTCGGGTCGGATCCGGACCCGGACCCGACCCGGACCCGAAAGGAGGCACCGCCTCCCGTGTTTTTAACATAGGGAGGCAGGGGTTTCAGAGATAACCCCCGCCCTCCTTCTTCCTTTCTCGGTCTCTCTCCCCCGACCGAGTCTTTCCCCCTGTTCGTCCCTGCGGCCACCGATGCCGGTGACTCGCCGTCGGCAACCGCCCTCATCCCGCGTGCTGCAGGGGGCCGAAAACCTCAGGTGCCGGCCATCTCCTTCCCTCTTTGCTGCGAAGGTGCCGACGACCCACGGCCACTGCCTTCCGTTCCGGCGACTCTTCAGGTACGCTTCCCCTCTTTTCCCTTCCTTCCACCTCCTCTTTTTCTTCTTCTACGGGGGAGATCGACTGACAGGGGGGCGGAGCCCCTTGCCGTCGCCCCCATCGGCAGGGGGGTTACCCCCCTACCTTTCTCAGGATCGGCCGACAGGGGGCTGAGTCCCATGTCATCGGCAGGGGGACTCCCCCCCTGTTTCTCTCATTGGGTTGACTGACAGGGGGGCAAAGCCCCCTGTCACTTGCCGTGTCGACAGGGGGCTTTGCTCCCCCTGTCCCTCTTGTTTCGCCGGCAGGGAGCGGAGCTCCCTGTGTCGGCCCACCTTTTCGGCAGGGGCTTCTGCCCCCCCCTGCCTTTTGTGGATTTCTCGGCAGGGGCAGAGCCCCTGACTTTTCATGGTTCTTCTGGCAGAGGAGGGGCTCGCCCCCCTCCTCTCTGTTCCTCCTACCACAGCAGGGGAGGGGCCGAGCCCCTCCTCCCTGCCTCCTGCCACGGCAGAGGAGGGGCTCGCCCCCCAACTCTCTGCTCTCTCTGTTACGGCAGAGGAGGGGCTCGCCCCCCTCCTCTCTGCCCTTTTGATCGGCAGAGGAGGGGCTGAGCCCCCTCCCTGCTTTTTGTGTTAACAGGGGAGGGGGCCGAACCCCTCCTCCCTGCGTCTCCTAACAGCAGGGGAGGGTCAACCCCTCCCTGCACCCTTTGACAGCAGGGGAGGGTCGACCCCTCCCTGCTCCCTTTGACAGCAGGGGAGGGTCGAACCCTCCCTGCTTCCTCTTTTGGTCAGGGGAGGGGTCAATCCCCCTCCCTGTGCCCTCGTCGTTCAGGGGAGGGGTCGAGCCCCCTCCCTGTGCCTTTTCTCTCTTTAGGCAGCGGCATCGCCCCTGCCTCTGTTGTTCTTCGGCAGGCAGGGGCAAGGCCCCCCCTGCCTCCCTCTTTGTATGTCGTCTAGTAGGGGCGAAGCCCCCTGCCTCCCCTTTGTTGCTGACCGACAGGGGCTCTGCCCTTGCCTCTCTTCTACTTTGTCAGGCAGGAGCGCAACCCTGTTTGCCCTCGCTTTATGAGGGCAGGGGTGCAACCCCCTGCCTCCTCGGAGTCCGCTGACAGCAAGTCAGCAGGGGCTCGCAGCCCCTGCTTCTGCTTCTTCTGCTTATAGCAGGTGCGCATGAGCACGATGTCCCTGCCTCTGCTTCCCTTACGTCAGGACGACGATAGTGCCCCTGACTTCCTATTTTGGTATTGCTTGCTAAGATCGTTACTTTTGCAGCTCGTACGACGGATCCCGCTCGCGCTCCGCGACCCGAGCCGCCAATCGCGTACATCCGCGGACGACAGCAAGCTTGCAACTTTCAAAGGTAGGGGAAGATTGCACAGAAGACTTGGACAATTGAATTGAGTTCAATTAACTAAAAAGGACAATCAAATAAATATATATGCATATATATATATATCATATATATTTATATGAGTACGTATGTAACTCAAGGACGCGGTTTCGCGATCCTTGTTCTTTACTTTGCCGTCGTGCATCACACAAAGGTTCTGCGTTGCACTCCTGCTTGCGGTCTTTACTTTGCCGTTGCGCGTTGTGCCGGGGGGTTGCGTTGCACTTCTGCTTGCCGCCTTTACTTTACCGTCGCGCTTTGCGCTTAAGCTCTTGCCTTTGCATATGCGTTGGTATTGCCTTGCTTTTGCAGATGACGTGCAGGTTCTTGCTCTTTGCGTATGCCTTAAAGGCATCCTCGTGGAGGATGCAAGAGACATCTATCACTCACTCTTGCGACAAGAGTTCAATTGGGAGCTGGCGATACATCCTCATCTAAGGAGAGGGATACCTCGCAAGGATCCTGGCTCTTCGTGTGTGCAGTCTTGCAGAGTCGACTTGAGGTTTCAGGGAGCTGCGCAAAAGCATCAAAGACTGCTCCAAATCGAAGCATTTGGAAGGATGTGACTGGCTGGTTCTGCTCGCCTTTTTGGCATATCTCGGGTGATCCCGAATTGGGGGTTCAAGCGAACTTTTTAGCGGATGTTCTGTTGAGAAACCTGTATCCCGTTTATCGAGGCCGGTATCCAGTCATGCGAGACATGTAGATACCCCGATAGTGGATGTGATTCGAGATAATCACATGCATAATGTTGGCACAAGGTACTGCTGTTTCAAAAGATAAAGTAAAGTAGATAAACTTTACATCTTTGTGAAACACTCCTGTTGAAGCTTCTATTGAGGAGCTATACCCCCTTCATCCTAGAGTACTTGTAGTCGTGCACGACACGTTTAGTACTGCGATGATCGGATGAGACGGTCGTGCGACCTCGAACAACGCTAAATGCAAAATGTTGTAATCACATAAATGGCCTCACATTCGCCTTCACAGGCAAGATGCTCGGGTGGTTTAAATACCACAGCATAGAATGGGTCGTTAGTTAAGCAACCCCTAACGTACCTATTCGCTTCTTTGTGTCTGTCAAGGAAGAGGACAGAGCGGTATAAACTCCAATGGACAGGTTGTTAACGACCACCCTACGGGCAACGATCCGGCCTCCCCAGTCATTGGAGTTAGGGGAAAGGGGCTACATTAGTTAGCTCAACACTTCTGCAGAAGTTGGATGCGTCCGTGGCACAGCCTCCTTTGGGGAATCCTCTCTCGGCTAAAGCCGTCCCTTTGGAGCGAACTCAACTAGCTATTTGGGTTATTGAAAATACATAGAATAACAGACGCCCGAACTAGTTTCAGTTGGGTCTACGTTTTTGCCTGCGCGTACCCGCAGGTTCGTAATTATCGAAACATAAGGTCTGTTCACACTGGTCGTTGAGTCGTGAGCTTCGCTTGCACTACTCTTCTCTTGCACTACTGATTCGCTTGCACTACTGCTTCGCCTGCACTACTAATTCGCTTGCTTGCTCGATAGTTCAATATGCTACTCGTTGAGCTGTGTACGCCTGTCAAGGCATTACTCTAGTTGGTTAAACTGCTTACGCAGTTCTTTGCGGAGTAATAAGGAGTTTCTCATACTAGTTAAATGCTTATAATAGTAGCATTATGCCAGTTGCTACATATTAGCATGTGACTTGCTTTATCCTTTGGTCGAACTGTTTGGTGCTTATTGTAGCGTAGCACTTGTTGGCTTGCATCTCTTATGATTGATGTGATTGCATACAACTCGTAATCTACGAACTGGTGGCAACTAGGATTGATGTGGCCGCTTGTCTTATAAGTTGCTTACATATTGTGATATAACTGTTGCCGTATGATTGCTTATGAATGGTTTGTGATGTAATGGTTTATGCCTTACGATTAATTTAATTACTTGTTGATGGACTGAGCCATTTTATGGTAATTATATGTTTTACGAGCATTGTCATGAGTGCTTGTCTTATTCAGTTGTTTTGTTTGGCTGACGGATAGAGTTAGTTACCCTTCGCCCATAGAATCAACTGAATTGCCATATCTGCGCATTCTCATGTGTCGTTTACACATGCTTTGAGGGCCTAATTGAGGATTGCAATATTCCTCGTGGCAATCATACGATGCATAGGATTATATGTTTCTGCGCGGAGTGATACAATGCATATTGCTGATATACATGCTTGTGCCCATATTGTGGCTACTGACCTCGAGAGCAGTCAACTGTTCGGAGCAGTCGATTGTATAGATGCGTGTATCACCGAGTAGGGTGTCTGACGAGCACCTGATCTCCAAAGGATTATCTGCGAGGGCGTGTATGATCAAGACCAGGTACCCGGCTAGAGTGGTAGATTCTCTGTGAGGATGTACACTGTCCACGAACGGGTAGCCGCAAGGACGGTGAACTCCTGTGAGGAAGTGTATGGTCCAAGATCAGGTATACCATCTAGAGCGGAATTCCTTGTGAAGTTATACATTTCTCAGACCAGGTGATCCGGCGTTGATCTTGTTGGTATTAGTAGCTATCGACCCCAAGAGCGGTCTTTTGTGTTGATGCGTGTATCGCAATGATTTTCATTGGATATGGCATATGTTGGGGATCGGTTTCCCAAAGGTTTCGCTGTGAGGTTATACATTTCCCAGATCGGGTGACCCGGCTAGAGTAGGAGATCTCTGTGAGAATGTACACTGTCCACGAACGGGTAGCTGCAAAGACGGTGAACTCCTGTGAGGAAGTGTAGGGTCCAAGATCAGGTATACCCTCTAGGGCGGTAATTCCTTGTCCGAAAGTATATCTCTCGGACCGAACGATCCAACGTGGATCTTGTGTTTTCGCTTACCATAAAAAGTTATGGTGAGCTGTGACGATCTTCTGAGATTGTTTGTGATAGCCAACTATGAATTCATAGTTTCGGCTTTCTGTTTTAGCATGATTACATGCATGACTCAGATGTGAGAATCAGATCGTTAGTGATTTGAGTTAGTGATCATGTTTTGGACCTTCTACGGAAGGGTGAGCTTCTCTGAGAAGGTATGACGCCTTAGTGCGTCATAACCGGTGACGGTTAGCCGCGTAAGACTTTGAGAGATGAGGATAGATTAAGGTTGTTCAGGACAATGCGTTTGTTAGAAGTAGTGAGCGACAAACGATGTCCTGATGGTGATTAGATGCAGAGACCTCGTTCTAGGAACGAGGACAAGCTTGTTGCGTAGTAGTTCTCAACTTACGATCAAAAGGATCGTATGCTGTGTTGGTCAGTTGCACTGCTTACTTGCTTTGAACTGCTTACTGTTTGCACTACTTACGCATTTGCACTGCTTACTCGCTTGCACTACTTACTCGCTCGCACGCCTTATTCGCTTGTACTGCTTACGTGTTTGCACTATTCACCTGCTTGCATTGCTTACCTGTTTAACTGCATATCTGCTTTAAACTGCGTAACCTACTGAATTAAATGTACTTAATTCAGTTCCTTGTAGTCTCTCTTGTGCACCTACTAGTTTTTCGCGAAACTAACTCATTCTATGGGTACAGGTGATGATTAGGTACACTACGGGCGATAGCGCGATTGCAAGATGGCTTCAAGACTTCTTCTTCCTGCTCTTAGCTCGCGTCCAGGACGCTTGGGTTTGTATCGGATTTCCCTTAGGATATCCGAATCTTGTGAGTTTTGGTTCTTTTAGCTAACGTGCCCAAAGTTGTCAGCTTGCCTTATGATTTACCAAAGGAAAATTTTCCGTTGATCACATAAACAAACTCTGAAGGAAAGAGATATTTCTAGTCTCTTGCCTGTTTTCCTGAAAAGGGTTCGCAAGTTTGAAATTTGGGGCGTTACACACACATATATATATATATATATATATATATATATATATATATATATATATATATATATATATATATTATGAATATTTATTTATATAAATATATAATTTTCTTATTTATTTTTCTATTTTTTTGTTTAAATAGAACTAGACAACATTTGTTGAATAGTCAACCAAAAGAGACCTTGGGGAGGTCCAACGACTCTATTTAGAGCCTCTTGCTTGTGTATATATAGGGGTGAAACCCCCTCCTATTTTATGCTTTTTGCATAAAGGTTATCAATAAAATATTATTTATTTTAGCTTCTTGTTTTTGTCCCTTGAGTGGGTTTTGTGAGTGAGCCCATTTGTGGCTTTTGGTGTGTTCACAACTTCCCTATATTTACAATGTGCACCCATTGGTTATTCTCATTTTTTGTCTTTGTATGTTATACTCTTGTTCTAGTAGTTGATACACTTGAATATTAAGGTTTATCTCTTATTTAAGTGTCATTTTATGTAGATAAGAGATGTTTACAATTTTTTTGTGTTTGTTAAGCTCACAAGTGAAATTGTGATTGATCACTTGTTCTAGTAGTTGATACACGTGAATTTTGAGGCTTGGAGGTCTAGTGAGGTAAATTGCTTGTGGTGGTTGAACTATTGTTGAGGTTTGAAAAATATCAATTTTTGATATTTGTGAGATTTCTGAATCTCTCCATAAAATTTTTAAATTTTTTCTACTCATTTGCCCTTGTATGGGAAACGGTTATTGAAATATTTTCATGCATTTTGCATTGAATATGCTTTGATTGCATGATTAAAGATATTTTAAATTTGTTCCATAATTGATTATCTTGCGTGATTTACATCATGATATGCCTTGGTTGCATAGGATGCTATATTTTGAGTATATTTATAGATATTGTTTCTATTGTTGAAATTTAAATTGTTATGATAAGTTTGAGACCATATTTGGCATTATTATAAAATATCTCTTGTTATGATTTGTATGTGTGATTTTGAACTTTCCCATTATTAACGTTGTGCATTTAATATGGCTACTTGTTTTGAAAAACCCTTCTTTATGAATATTTTTTGTGTGGGTTAAACCCCTTTGTGAGTCATTTATTCATGGTATTAATGTTGCTTGAAAAATCCTATTTCATGCCTTTTATGCATTAATGTGATTTTTCGTGATAGATATATGTGTGTATTGACTTTGAATAATGCATGCTTTCATGAACGTTTAAAGTGATTAATGATTTATGAG